>NW_024429193.1:36618475-41823475 GCF_017639785.1 Mesocricetus auratus
TCTTAATCTTCAAAAAAAGTCAGAGAAGAAAATGAATCACCCCTCTCTCACTGCTTTAAGCATATTTTATTTATGACAAAACTGGTTAGAGTTTCTAAATATAACTTCCATTTTGTGCATGTATACATTTGTGTATGTGTGTATGAGAGAGACACATGAAAGAGAGAGAGACAAACATAAAATCTCAAAACCAAACAGTACCAGCAGTCAGTCCTGTCCTTGTTTTGCTTACGGTGGGGTGTTGGGCACATACACAGCCGATGATGCTGGGTAACGTTTCAAGCCATTGCCTTAAACCTTTGAAGTTTTGTATTTAAGCTTCAATATCTTTATGAGGTGGTTAATATTATTCCCATTTTACAGATACGAAGACTGGGGCTTCAGAAGAGATTAAAGACTTACGACCACAGGACTATTAAATCACGTGGGATTGAAACTCCAGCCACTGACTCCAGAGCCTGAGTAATTAACCTCTAGTTAGGAAATTCTAAGGGAGATCACAGGCATCCAAAGAGACAAACAAAGCCCTCAGACAAGGCCACCAACAGACACATGGAGTAATTCAGGTCCAGGCAAAGTAATTCAGGTCCAGGCAGTCTCAAAGGACAAAGGGGATCCCTCTGTGGGGTGAAAAGACCGCAGTCCATCCGGGCTCGGGAACTATAAACACCAAAGCTTTGGGTGTTTACTGCATCCCTGAATGGTCAGAGTTGCTGTGTATAAGAAACAAAGAGTCTGGAAACGTTAAGCCAGCCCAGGTGAAGTGAAAAGGGAGGGGAGAGCAGGGAGATGGAGGCCAGCATTGGGTTGGGTTTCTAAGACGTAAAGCAAGTGGTCTGGCTGGTGACCTGTTAGAGTAGGTGAGGTTGGTGAATCTACACTTGCAAAGAAGGCTTTAAATTATTTACTTTAAGAATTAAAAACTGCTGGCGGTGGTGGCGCACACCTTTAATCCCAGCACTCAGGAGGCAGAGGTAGTCGGATCTCTGTGAGTTCGAGGCCAGCCTGGTCTGAGTGCTGGGATTAAAGGCGTGAACCATCACTGCCCAGGTGAATTTGAAAATTTAATTACATTTATATATATAGTGGGTTTGTGTGGTGTGTATGGAGGGGGTGAGCATCACCACGGTGTATATGTGGGGGTCGGAGGAGGACTTGTAGGGCTCAGCTTTTTGCTTCCTGGGGGGACTGAAGTCAAGTTGTTAGGCTTGGTGGCAAATGCCTTAACCTGCTGGGATGCTTTTCAGGCCCTCCATTTTAATTCTTATTACTTAGAACTAGACGGCTGATCTCAAAGAATTTCTCCCCTTGTTTTGTTTTAAGGATTATATTAACAAATATGGGTTTAATTAAGAAATAACATTTTTTAAAGCTGGGCATTGGTGGTGCACACCTTTAATCCCAGTACTTGGGAGGCAGAGGCTGGCAGATCTCTGTGAGTTTGAGGCCAGCCTGGTCTACAGAGGGAGTTCTAGGTCAGGCTCCAAAGCAATACAGAGAAGCCTTGTCTCTAAAAACCAAGACAAACAAAGCAAAACAACTTTTTTATATTTATTTATTAATTCATTTGTGTTTGTGTTTGTGTGTGTGGGGTGTGCATGCTTGCCATGACCCTAAAGTGTGGAGATCAGAGAACAACCTGCTGGAGTTGGTTCTCTCCCACCAGGTGGGTTCCAGGAATTAAACTCAGATCATTAGGCTTTATTAGAATTAGCAGCAAGCACCATTACCACGGGGTTATCTTACCACATGTTGTTTTTATTCTCTGATAGCATCTTCCTACTGGTATCCTACATTAGTTTCTAGCTGAAGCATTTTTCTCTTCATAGACTCTGTCCTGACCAAGTCCTAAGCCAACCTAACTGTTACAGGAGACAGCACCCATCCCAGGGAGAACAGCCACTGGATCGGTTCTAGGGCAGCTGCCGGCAGACCCATTTGATCAAGTGAGACATAGAACTCGGCTTGGACTTGAACTTGACCACCTCTCGGAATCCTGGTCTACACTGTTGCATGAACTTTGTCTAAAGGGCAAGTTCAGTCACCTTTATTATTGAGAATCACAGAGACACTGATGATAATGATAAGTTCCATTTTGGGTTAAAAATGCAAAAAAGACAGAAAGGAGGTTGTAGAAATCATCTATAAGTGAATAGTCAGGGCATCTACAATGGTTAAAAATGTCCTTTCTACAAGACGTAAAAGAGAAACAAGCTACTGTATCTGGCATTTCTATTAGCTGTGTGATTGCTGCTTGTGATTATGGAAAATACCACAGGGATGACTTAGTTCTTTTTGCCATTCTTAAATTCTACAAAAAAAAAAGGGGGGGGGAGAGTTCTTGACTGGAAAGACAAAAAAGTACCAGAATACCACTCCATATTTAGTAAAAAGTTTTACAAATTCCAACAGTGCCTAGCAGAAATAAACAAGCAAAGCTGCTCCCTATATAAACAAAGACACCAAAGACGGGCAGAAGGACTGTCCTGACCGCATCTTTATAATAGTGTGCTCACCCAGTCACGCTGTGGTAAGAGAAGATGAAGGGAGAGAGATGAGGAAGGTAACCTGTAGCATCCAGGCACTTCCTGTAGCGGAGACTCCTCCTGCTAATACCTCACAGTAGAGGCTTTGGGGTGTGAGTCCATCAGAGCAGCACCCTCAGGAATGAGACTAAGGCCTGTAGGAAAGAGGTTCTGAAATTCCCGGCCCTCCATCCACGTCAAGTGCTTATTGTCTAAACTAGGGAGTAGCCTCTTACCAGACAGCAAACTCACCATGGCTGTCCCCTAGCTCGACAGCATTCAGAATACATTTTTGTTGGTGAACAGTCAGTTTCTGGTTTTCTCCTAGTGTAGCCTGAAGAGACTTGGGCCTTTCCATATAAAATGAGATTAAGCACCTTCTTATTCCTTATATCTAAACTGAATCTGCTGGTAGGGATTCTAGTATTCACTAGAGGCATGCCTAGCATTCATGAGGCCCCAGGTTTGGTTCCCATCACCACAAAAACAAACAAACAAATAAATAAATAAATAAATAAATAAAAAGCCTAACTAAATTTAAGTATTATATTGCCACATGGACTTTAATTTGGATCTTTGGATGAATGTCACAGAAACCTGAAATCCCATTTAGGGACATAATAGATAGTATCCTGCTGTTAGTAAGGAAAGTAAGTCCACAAGTATGTTTTCATTGTGACAAATATTAGAATTACTCTATATGTCTAAACATAGAATTGTCTTAATTTTTCACAACAGGGTAAAAGACAAGCCATATTTAAACCTGACCAAAAGCTATTGTTTATGCACAATTAATTTAACCTAAACCTCCACTTAAAAAAAAGTTTCCTGGTTTTCATAATAAAAATACAATGACCAGAATCTGGTTATTTATAGTGTTTTGCCAGCAACTAAAACAACATGCAGCATCTGCACTGGCCCTGAAGACAAAGGAAGTCAATTATTACCTCAGAGTCCCCAAACTGATTTATTGGCCTGAAGGACTAGACTCCAACGTGGATATTTTACTGTTTTCTGGTCTCCAGTGAGGTGATCTGTTTCAGCATGTATTTTTAGTCATGGGTTATTTTTATTTTATTAGCACTGCCTTTAAATCACGTCCCCTCCAAATTTTCCAAATTTACAATTCTCACCAATTTTTGGAGCTTCGTTCAGATGCGACGGTCTCCAGTTTACCCTGTGCCAGCTGTAGCGTTCTGCAGCCAGGTCAGCCTCAGAAATACAAAGTGATGGTCACAGTTCTAGTTACCCCCAGAGGCTGCAGGCATCTGAGCAGGCTGTCTGTCCAGGGCCTGGCTATGAAACAGGCTTCCTCTTCTGGTGCCTGGGCTGTTACTGACCTAAACTGACTTAAAGGGCTGTTTGGTCTAGGCCTTCAAAAGTGTATTTGCTCCCTGTGTCTTCTGGACTATTCTATCCAACATCCTAAAGTTTCATGTCACAGCATTTACAGTACGACTCCTTCAGCCTGGATGATGGATGGCGGCTCATTAACCTGTTCTCGCCTCTAAGAGATGAGATAGAAAGCTCCCCAAAGAATCATGCTGACACTTGAGTGCACAGCAGGTCAGCCCATTTTCAATCCAAACCACACCTCCTTCTGAGCCGTAGACTTGGGGTTCATGCCTGCATCCAAGATTACATATGCTTCCCAATCTAAATATATGTTGTCTCCATCTTTCCCAGTAGCCAGTTTCAATTCAGCCCACAGCAGTTACTCAATACGAAATAAAAACAAATTTGAAAAATCATTTATTTTTTGTAATGTGCCTAAGTTTATAAATGATTTAGAAATAAATAACTCCAAGATAGCTCTGACATCTAGGTTTTATGATTAGAAAGCAATTCCACTTGATAGTTTCAGGGTAACTTTAAGAAGTAAAAATAATTCAAGGAATAGTATTTTAAAAATTAAGTGGGCTATTTTGGTGGCAGAGGGAGACCAAAGGCTTGGTTATCAATCTGAAGAGAGCGCTGCAAAGTTTTAAAATTGCCATGACACTGAATGGCATCACTGTTGGCTAACAGAGAGGGCCGTGCCCATCCATCTAGTGCAGAGGTTCTCAACCTTCCTTTATTACTTTAACACAGTTCCACAAGTTGTAGTGACCCCCCCATAAAATTATTTTCGTTGCTACTTCATAACTGTAATTTTGCTACTGTTATGAATTGTAATGCAAATATCTGACATGCAGGATATCTGATATGTGACCTCTATTGAAAAGGCGTTTGACTGCCACCCACAGGCTGAGAACCTATGATCCAATGAGAACAGAGGTAGTGGTCTAGGAAGCAGTCCCTACCACCTCCTTCAATGCCATACACCTCTCTATGTGATCCAGGAGGGACTGGCTGAGTGGAGTGGGTGGTTACCAGTCATGAGTATTTTAGTCCTGAGCCTGCCGAGAAGGATCCCTGTCTTCGCAGGACACTAGGCAGCTGTTAAATCACTACTGTGTCTTTCGGTTCTTCTGATGTTCACTGTCCTGCAAACCAGTCATCTGAATTGCTAACTGATATCTAGAGTCATCTGGGAGAGGTGCCTTGGGGAATGATCTTCACTAGGTTAACTGAGGTGGGAAACCCCTCCCACTGTGGGTGTCACCGCTCCCTGGAGTGACACCAGACTGAGTTAAGCGCGGTCTGCCCCTGAGTTGCCTCCTGCCATCTTGAATCATGTTAATGGACTGTGTACCTCCAACTGTGAGCCACAATTCACCCTTGCATTTTCAAGTTGCTTTTGCCAAGGTGTTTTATCACAGCAACAGAAGAAATAACTGAGGCAAGAAAGAAACATGAAGGGGGTTGGGGAAACTGGAGACTCCTTAGCTGGCAGCTGCCAGACTCTCTGCCACTTTGAGAAGAAGAGTTGCCAATCACATAGCTAGCTGAACTGTCCTTATGCCGGCACCAGTCACCTGCAACACTCTAGGACACCTTGAGGAGACTATATGACAATCACAGTTGAGTACCTCAGCTTCTGGTGGCAGGGCCTCAGCCAGGGCTGTTGGAAACAGTTTGTACCAGACTTTTCACTCTGACAAACCTCAACCGCTGTGACTGGCGCTGAGAGGCAAGGCAGTGACTGGTTTGAATAAATTACCATGGAAACATCTCTTTCTTGGGCTGCTCAGCTCACTTAGTAAATCATCTGGGAGACATCCTCCCATGCTGCCTCCCCTGGTACTGCAAAGTCAGGCCCAATACTAGGACCAGTGGTCACTTCCGAACCACTCGTAAGAGGATAGGCTGAAAGGTAACAGGAGAAAGAGAGGCAGCCGAGTGGCAGCAGAAGCCCTGGCCTATCGATGGCAGTTTGACTGTCAACAGGCAGAGCCGTGGAAGGACAAGGCAGCTGTCTGAGGAAGCTGTAAAGTCAAGAGCTCACAAAACAGCAAGACTGGGATGCAGTCACGGTTCACAAGATGCCTCAAGAAAACAAGGACTGAACTGTGGAACTAAAGTCTGGGGTCAGGCACAGGCTGATGAGTCCCAACAGGAGCAGGTGTAGTAGGTCAGCCTTGAATGGCTGCCCAGCAGGAGAGAGCTGAGGTTCATGGGTAAATCCTGACCCAATGCATTTGGAAGGGTGGGAATCTGTGAAGAAAACACAACCAGAAGGCCAAGAGAGAAAGAAGAGAAGCAAGTAATTCTTGTTTGTTGTCATGCCCAAGGGGTTCACTGTGCCAGGAAAATCACTTCTGGGCACTGGGCAGACATTCCTTGGTAAGAATTTAGAAATGTTTATTTAATTTCTAACTAATGACAAAGACCAAGAAGTAGAAGGGGGACCCAAAAATTACCATGGAAACCTCTTATCAATGTATAGTTACGATCATAAAAGATTAGAAAACAGAATTATGGTTCCTGTTCCATCAACTGTTATGGTGGAAGCATCACCCCAGTCCCTGGTATCCATATACTCCAAGAGTCTGGAATGTTCTGGAAGTTTCACCCCAAACCTCCTTCCCTTCTCCCTCCAAACCCTCCTGCATCTTAGAAAGCCTGCCAAATGATGACCTCTCCCCTCCCCCAGAGATGCACAAGACCATTCCCACAGGATATGGTGAGTGCTAATTTTGGAAATAAAAAAGGACTCATTGCACAAAGAAAAAGCACTGAGAAGGCCGTATCTAACTCATATCTGAACCAGGCTCTTATATATCTAATGCTTATGATGTTTATAGTACTTTTTAGATCAATATCTGCACACTTCCCCCAGTCAACAGCTAGAAGGACCTAGAACACTGTCAAGCACCATTCAGGAACTGAGAGTCTGATGGAGGAGAAAAATAATAAAAACAAAACAAAACTCAAAATGATTTGGAGTGCTAGAAAGGGACAAAAGGAAAAGAACTGGTGAAACTTAAAGTTAACCAGGGCACGATGGTGCACACATTTAACCCCAGCACTCAGGAGATAGAGGCAGGTGGGGCTCTGTGAGCGAGAGAGAGAGAGAGAGAGAGAGAGAGAGAGAGAGAGAGAGAGAGAGAGAGAGAGAGAGAGAGAGAGAGAGAGAGCTGATTTCCTGGAAGTCCTAAGGAAAAGAGTTCCTGTAACAGAGACAGATGGAAAGGGACAGCTGTAAACAGCCAGCCTTGTAGAAGCAAGATGAGAGAAGATGCTATACCACGCATTCGGATGGGAAGGTAAGCATGGACTGGAAGGGATGATGCAGACAGGAAGGTAGGCAAGGTCATGAGGAGATAATGTAGCTCAGTATGAAGAGACAGCAGAGGACCACTAAGCACTGGCAGGAAGACAACAAAGTCCTTAAATGTGCAAACCAGGAGGCCGCCCAGCACGACTCCAGCCATCTCTGAAGCAAGTCTTTTTTGCTACCTACACTAAATGTGACAGTGCAAGAGCTGTATGGGGCATTAAGTCACTCTGGCAGGAGGGGGAGTGACTTCAGAGCCAGCGCATCCGCCATCTGTGCTCCTTCTGCGACTTGTTCAGGTGTGACGGGAGGAAAGCAGACTAATTCCCAGACCTCTTGAGCCTCACAATGACATTTCCCCTGCTCTGTCTACCACAGTGGGGTATAACACATGTAAATTAGAGGAAGGAGAGCTGGCTCTTGTAAGGACGGCTCATCAGTGAAGCCCATGAGAAGGAATTCTAGGTCTGGAAGTCTGTCTTGCATAAGTCTCCTTGGTCCCCACAGAGCGGGATGCACCCTCACCCATGCCATCCCACGTCTGTTCTCCAGCAGGGTGACTGCTGAGGAACAGTCCCTCCCCCATGAGAGGTGACAAAGAACCTGAGAAGGGAAAGCTGGCTTAGACACCAGGAAGCCACAGAGCAGGACCCCAGCGAGGCACCCCCACACCACAAGAGCTTCCTACAAAACACTGCAGAGGGTAAGCATTTTTTGTGAAAACAGCACCTGGAGCTTCGAAGGTGTGTACAAAGCTGACTTAAGCACCTCACACCCACCTGTCTTTCAGGAAGTGATTATTTAGCCCACAAAAGCAAAACTAAACCTCTTTTCACAAACTGTCTGCTGTAAATACATTTTTAAAAGCTGCTGTGTCAAAGGGGCTTAAATGGGAATTCAGGAAGACCAAGGATGCAAAACTGGTCTTAGGTTAACAAATGGAATTTGTGGTTCTTTACAATTCTACAGAGGATTCCACTGTGAGATTTTATTACTTGTGACAGAATATGGAGATGTTGATACTGTAAACAGACAAAGCTTATAAATCGTGTACTCACATTTCTTAAAAAGCTATCAGTCAAAACACGTTCTTACGTAATTCAGAGGGTCTGATCCATAGGGAGCCTTTTCCTGTTCTCAAAACGGCAGCATCAGCTACAGTCCTCTGACTTGGTCCTCACCAAACCATAACCAACACTGGCTAACACTTCTCTCTCTGTGAGCCATGATGTTTCAGATGTTGCATATCCCTCTTCGAAAAGCTATGGTAACCACTCATTCCTCAGTTCTGACTGCAGGACTCTTTTGAAGAGTATTCCTGTAATTATCTGCCCACGTGTCTTAGGGAAAATCAGCTTGTTCTTCGGGTCATGTAGGTTGTCACATGAATAATAAAAGACCCAGGGTCAGATATTGCGGTTCAAGCTTCAAAGAATCCTCAGAGGCAAAAGCTCTGAGTTCCTGTCTCTTCCTCCTTATATTCCTTTCCCTGCCCAGCCTATCACTCCTGTTCCCCACCTCCCTAGTGCTGGGATTAAAGGAGTGTGATCCCAAGTGCTGGGATCAAGGGCATGAGCCCTGTTCTCTTCACTCTTGTGTAGGCATTGAACTCAGAGAGAGCCATCTGCCTGTCTCCTGAGTCCTGGGATTAAAGGTGTGTGCCACCACTGCCTGCCTCTATGAGTTGTGGCTAGCTTTGCTTTCTGAACCCTCACGCAAGCTTTAATACATCATAAATAATATATCACCACAGTAGGAAGTCACCTTAAAAATAAGAAACAGCTTGGTGGGGCTGGGGAGATTGCCCAGTGGTTACAAATTGTTCTTGCAGAGGACCTGAGTTCAACTCCTAGCACCTATGGTGGCTCACAACCATCTGTAACTCCCAGGCATTCACGGAAGTGTGCCTTCATATACATAAAATAAATCTAAAACCAAATAATAATGGTAAAAAGAAGAAGAAACAGCTTGGCTCACAACTCTAAGAAAATGCAGGTCTGGAATAAGCAGAGTCTCAAAGTGCATCCCAACTGAGAAGTGGTAAACTTTCACAGCTAATGTAATGTTTTACACACACATACACACGCACGCGCACCACCATGAGACTTCATTAGATCCACACTGCAAGTGACAGCAAACCACACTGAAAGTCCAGAAGGAAAAGGAAGACGCTACCAAGCAGCAAACTATCAAATGAAAGGTTTCTTTTACCCACTGGCTTCATCTTCCACCTTTCTTGGTTTTAAAGCACATATGAATAGAGCTAATGATTCATGCGGACCTTTTAGATGAAAACCATTCTTCTACCCAGTGAGACAGGAAATTAGAAAGGCTAAAGAGAAAGGGGGTCTTTGATGTCCAGGGGCCGCTGGAAAACACTGTCTGATTTTTCAACGTTTTTTATTTTTAAAGACAGAACTTCACTATGTAGCCTAGGCTGACCTGGAATTCATGGCCTTCCTGCTTCAGTCTCCAGAGTGATTGGTGAGAGGCGAGCACTTCTGCACTGTTTGTCTTTTCTTTTTATTGCTCTGACAATTAGAATATCCATCAGAAAAAAAATCTTTCAATGAACTCCAGACTAGCTCAGAGGGCGCAGAAGTTTGTCAGGGAGCAGTTACACAGTCTGCATCCATTTGTTCTGCCCTGCTTACAACTGTAAGCAGTCACCATTCGCTTGCAGTAGGCGTCTGGCGATGTCCCCTTCCTATCCTCCTTCTGTCCAATTTTGCACCTCTGGTACTTGCCCAACTCCAACATGCTCTGAGTGGTTTAATAGATACTCAGGGACCAAGATGAGTACTCCTTTACCCCTTCTTAAAGAGGCGGTCTGTAGTCAGCCTGTATACGGTCCCCTTAATTTCCATATCCAATCTGGACACAGTTTGCAAGACCCCAAACTCCTTACCCTGCCCAGAAGCTCTGCTGTGTCTGCCCCCAGTTATACATCCCTGCCCCCTTTCTCGTTAACTAGGAGCACGGCGTTTAAAATCCTAGGAAAAGAATCACCTTCCTGAATTTAAACCCTATGTGAATAGAGCTATGGCTCACATGGACTTTTAGGTGAAAACCTACAAACCTGGGTTGTGCATTTATGGTCATTTTCAAAATCCCTCTTTACCACGCTGTCTTCTCAAGTAGCCACTAGCACTCGTACCTCCCTGTCCACAAGGCCAGCTCTCCCAAGCTCACATTATCCGCCATACATTTGTTCCTTCTTTGAAACCAGTTTCATCTCCACCACACTTTCTTCTTAAAAAAATCTTATTTGTGTGTGTGTGCATGTGTGTGTGTGCATGCAAGCATGCAAGAACTAGTACACCAATACCTGAGTGAGTTTATGTGCATCATGTGTGTGCAGTGCCTGTGAAGGTCAGAAGGGGGCATCAGATCCCAGTTATGCAGTTATGGGAGATTGTGAACAGCCTGGTATGAATGCTAGGAACCCAAGCCAGGTCCTCTGGAAGAGCAGCCACTGGGACATCTCTCCAGCCCCACACTTCCCTTTCTCTTATCCTTTTAAACTAGATTTAGTTTTCTTCCACTTTCATTTTGATTTCTACTGTAACCATACTGCTACACTTAAGATATACTAGCCTTTCCCACCACCCAGCCTAGATCCAACATGTGCCTCATGGGTTAGAAGAGCAACAGTTCAGAGTGATGCCCGCAAAGCCAGATGAGGGAGCAAAACAATGGTAGACAGCCATGCCGGATTCTGCAGAGGAAACATGCGATGCTTGCCAAGTGGAAAAAGGATCAACTTAAAAAGAAAAATTATTTTCAAACTAGAGTCCCTGGATAGAGAGAGTAAGAACAGTTCAAAGCAATCGCCAATGGGCAATAGCCTAACTTTGACACAGGTTTTGTTCTGAGTCCTCACAGTGTGAAACAGAAAGTTTAAATTAAAAACCTCACATGTGGGTAGAAGGGGCTACACACTGCGTGCCATTCAGAGTACTGCCGGAAGAGCTGGTAATTTAACTATGAATCTGTTAGCCTAAGGAAGCAGATATTTGAGAGGACCCAGTCACTTCCTTCAGTGGATCCTGATCATGGAACTTGTTAGAAACATATGTGTGTCTGTAGGAAGGCTGCTGAACATACATTACATGTATGAAGGGAACAAGCAGAGAAAGAGAAATACTGTTATTATCTTAAGGCATTGCAGAGGACCGGGCAGTAGAGGAATAGGAACTGAAGAAAACTAAACAAATAGTTCTCAAATATGATCTCATTCATCTTGTACACAAAGCAAGAGGCAGTGTGATCTAATTGTTTCTGTTTGGATTAGGCTTGGAAAAAATCTTATTCTTAGCTTCACTTGTAGATAGGCGACCGGGTGAGGCAGACAAGGGAATAGCTGAGTAACTTGGACTCTACTTGGTTTGGATTGTGAACACTCCTCCTTCTAATAACGCATTTGACAGCCTAGCTCCTTTACCTGCACAAACCATGCACACATATTCCTGCCCAAACAAGGCATCTCTCAACCCACAACAGCCACCTCCATCATACGACCCACATGACCCTCTTTGGACAGTGAGACAGGTTCCTCCCTTAACAGCTGTCAGTTCCCATTCAAATATATTTCTAATGTATCCAGTACAAACAATGGAAAGTCTAATCCGGTGCAAGCGGGCTTTAGTGCATGAACAGTAGGGCAAAACCGCAACCTCAAATGACTTTTAAGGAGAATCCCTTATGTGCAATCTTATGCCTACACATAATGGGGTATACATATGCTTAAAATCAGATGTATTATGGGAAGAGGCGTGTGCAGTAGAAAAGTGATTATATGACCTAATCTGTCAATCAAAATAGAGAACCACTCTCAATATACCCTTAGTAACCCAACTCCCACTTCTTCTGAACCCCATAAAAGAAAGTCTTAAACAGTAACCAGGGCCCCTGAGTATCTATGCTCAAGGGGCCCACTGCCAATCTTGATTGTGAATTCCTTTTTAATCTGTTCTACTGATTTGCTTTTGAATAAAGATTGCCTTGCTATCATTGAAAAGCTATAAGGCCTTAATTTCGATTCTTTGGATAAGAGGCCAAGAACCTGGAGATACTGTGTCTAGGTCCTGACCACTACTAACGCTGGGATAGCCGTCCTTTCTCTGGTCTAGTAAGAAACCTTTGGATATGTTAAAAGGTTTTTGATCACTAAAGCACAGTGGAAGATGAAAGTCGTTGAACAAGTCAAATCGTTTCAACAAGGAGAGAAGCCCTGGCATTTTGACAGAAAGGTAATTGATTCCTCAGAATGTTTTAAACGTGTTAATTAGTAGACCAATACTATTTTTACATACTATCCAAACAGTGGTAATCTTGATGCCACCAAGCTCGTGGCTCTCCCTAGAAAACACCTGACTTAAAAAAAATCATAGCATTCTATTTATGGACAATAACACATGTCAGCAACTTGTTATGAGCACAGACTTAGACTTCCTTACCTCAAGCTGGGTCTGTAACAGGGGCAAAACTGTCTAAGTAAAATAATGGCCTTCTTTCATTCAAAACACGGGTTTAGATCGATCAATACATCTACATTTGTCACAGTAAGTTAAGACAGCTTTAGGCAAAGGGGCAGGGTATTAGGCTTGAACGGTCAATTTCTTTCCAACTTGTCATATCCTGAAAATCTAAAATATTTTTTTTACTTGATGAAAAGCTAAATTAGGTTCCATTTCTGTATGTACAATTCTTTCCTTGAGTGCTCCATTTGAAATGGCCAGGCTGGAGGGAGGCCAGGAACCAAGCGCAGCAGCTGAGGCAGCCTGAGAAGCAGCAGCAGGAGTGGGTGTCTTTGTATTGGGGCTGACTCACTTCATCCAACCTCCATTCATCTGAAGTCACCCCACAAGCATGAAAGCGCTTTGCTGAGAGGAGACCATGGGAAACTCTGAAAACACTCGCCCTTTACCCCCAGGACTTCAGATTTTGCCCTGTCTCTAACACGGCGGTCCTTTGCTCTCATTACCAGCAACCTTCAAATTGAACTTTTCATTCCTGGGCTCACAACAAACCAGTTCTCCTCAAGAGCATATTTCCCAGAGAATATGACTCAAATATCCTACTTTTGGGAAAAACTGAAGATACAGCAACAAAAGAAATCTTTGGGCTCTGAGCTACAGAATGGTAAACTGACAGGGATTTCAATGTGGGATTGTTTGAACATCAAATTAGGGGAAAGACAGTAGAAATTATAATAGACTAAGATCTATGGAACTCTTTAGGAGCGTGATAAAGTACGTGTCCTTTTCAATAATAAATAGAACCATTAGAAAATCAGTAGAAAAATGAAGACAGCATTTCTGTCCTGTCCCCTCCAATAGTTGCTTAATCTCAAATAAACATACTAAGGTTTATATTATTTATAAACTGGCTGATGGCTAAGGCTTCTATTTGGCTAGCTCTCTCTTAATTATTAACCCATTTCTATTAAACTGTGTATCTCCATGTGGTCTTGACTTACCGGAGAATGCCCAGACATCCTACCTTCCTGGTGGCTACATGGCAACCCCCTGGCAGATTCTCTCTTCCTTCCTCTTTCTACCCAGTATTCGCCTCATCTGATAGCCCTGCTTATATTTCCTGTCTGGCTACTGGCCAATCAGCATTTATTTATCAACCAATAAGAGAAACATATATTCACAGCATATAGAAGGAGATCCCCATCAGAAAAACCCAACAGTGTCATCAACCAGCATAGCAATCAAGAACATCCCATATAACAGCAAGACAGGACACATAGCCTTTTTAAGCATCCATGAACTATCCATGCAGATGGTATTTTGGATCCTATAGCAAACCTCAATAAATTTAAAAACAGAGCATTTCCATGACCATGATGGAGTAGAGCCAGACATCAGGAAGATGGCAGAGGGAAAGATCAGGGCAGAAATTATGTGGCAATGTTCAATGGCACAGACCCTATGAAAGTCAATATGGAGTGCTCTCAAGCACTAGAGTAGAGCTATTACAGTGTAGTGAGAGATCTTACTAGGTAGCTATGGCGATGACCACGCCCATTTGGTGTGTAGCCAGCATGTGAGATTTAGGCCTGAGGGGAAGACCAGGCTCCCTCTCTCTGGGTTCCGGTCGGCTCTTGGAGGGCAGTTGAGCTTGGATGCTTGGAGTGCAGATCCTGGGTTTCTCATGTAAGTGATTTCTCCCCAATAAAATTAACCTACTTCATCCCAATCCTATATATCGTAATTTGTGCACCACATTATGGTGTGAGAAGTGGGGGAGAAGGAAAGCTTTGGATACTATCAAAGTTGATCAAGATTCGGTTCGAACAAGGAAGACCTCTTGATGAGGAAATAAATGATAGGTCATCCACCAAGGTATATTCCATGAGTTGTATGGAGCCCTCACAAAGGTAGGGGGAGTGTTTTGTTCTTGTCTTAACAGGAAAACCCATCTCCAAAAAGCAAAAAGACACCAAACATGTAGATGCCTAAAGTGGAGAGGATAGCTATCCAGAAAGAACCTCAAACAAAGAAGAATCTGACATACGGTACCAATGTCTAATTCTGCTAAACTATTTCTATACAAAAATCTATTTCTCTTTACTTCCTAGTACTCTTTTAGTCCCAATTCACTTAAACCAGTGTCGGCTTTGGACTTGGATTTGGCTTTCCTCCTCTAAATCCCAAGCATGTTGTTGAAATAAAATTCAGAGTTTCTGTATTATATCAAGAAGCCAATTAATGTAAGACAGAAGAATACAAATCTAGGGACTGTTATTTGTCTATACTCGGTTCTTTCTCTGAAAGCCTAATTTCCCTCATATTTATTTTCTTCCTTATTGTTGCCTTTCCCAGTACACATACCTATAAAAGTTGAAATTTCTGTGTTGATTTAATGTTTAAGTCTTTCACAGAACAAAAAATTTCCTAGCAGCAATCTTTGAACTCTCCAGAAAGAAGATAGGGCCCCACTTCATCGATTCCACTTGATCCAACTTGATGCCTCTGAACTGACAAATACCACCCTAAAACTGGTTTGGAACTATATTGCTCTAGACAACTCCAGACTAGCTAACTAAAATAATGCGCCTTCTTATTACACTCTGGCCAGAGCTTCAGATAAGAACTTCAGTCAAGCGTCTCCTGCCACACAGAGACTAGGTACATATGTTACAACTAGTCCTCTTGAGACTTTCACTACTCTAAAAATTTTCTTCTTACAGGATCCCATGGGGTTATCATTGCCCCATTTCATCAGGAAGTGATTCCAAGAATACAACACCCCCTTTCCCTACGGGCTAATATACACCTCTATAGGGTTGGTTTTTAGTTGTTTAGGGTTGGGTATGGAAGGAGGTATTCAGACTCAGGTATCTCTTTTAGATAATTTTAGGGCATGGATGGGAAAGGTATGGTTAGGATGGAATTTTGGTAGATTAACATATCTTCTTGTGAACTACCTTAGTAATTATTAGCTATAGATAACTTACATTGATATAAATTCTCGTATGATTTAACGTATGTACAATCAAGTTTGTACTCCTCTCTCAGATAATTTGTATATTATATTTTGTTATATTGTGTAAGGTCTTCCTTCTATTTACGATGTTTGGTGGATGAATATCTTTATCATATTCTATGTATATATGCTTTTACATATGTTTAAGATATTTTGTATACTGATACAACTTAAGATATTTTTATCATGTTTACACTATACAGTTCTACCTCTGATTAGACATTTCAATTCTACCTCTGTTTTAGAGATTCACATATATGCATGTATATAGTTATATTGCTGTAATCTTGATCCTTGCTAAATTATTTTGGGAAGCTTAAGCCATTGTACAACTAGGTTCTCAAGAATTACAGATATTTTTCACCCACATTTCTTATATCAATGAGAATTAGTCAGACAAATATTTTGATCTTCAAACACTTCACAGACCTGCAGAATAAGGCATTTAAATGTTTTAATATTAGTATTCTGTTGACACGAGACACAATTGCTCCTGACAGCACCAAGCTATCCCCAAGAATATGTTGGGCACTGATGTCACTCCTTCCAGAGTCCATTCTCTCCTCAGCTAATGGCCCCTTGGGTAAAGAACTGCCTCCACCTCGACCACTGACTTTGGACATGCTGTCCTACTATGCCTGCAGGAGATAAGTTAGAAGACTGCTGAACCTTGACAAGTCAGGGTAAGACAGCCTCCTCCCTGCTTCTGTGTTAGTCAGTCAGATACTCTAGGCCTTAGCCAAAGCTGGTTGCCATGCTGCTGTGAGATTTGGGGTCATTGTCCAGGTAGCCTGCTGTTTCTGTCTTTGCTGCACCTTTGGAAGTTGCTCACCTGCACTGTTTCCTTCCTTCTCAGGTCTTTGACGAGGTTGAAGATTAGACTTACAATTATTGTTCTCTCTCCCTAGATAGAAGTATTAGGCACACAACTTAGCCTTTCCAGCTTAGAACAGCTCTCTAGTAGTCTCTGTTATGCCTTTACCCTAGGACTGGATATGTAGTTCTTCCCATTTGCAATAGATCTTGAGGATATATGTTCTTACTTTTCTTTCTCCTAGCGCATACTTGATATTTGCCATCCTTGTACATAGTTTTGTATCAAGTCTAAATCTTTTTCTTTAGACTAGAACGGGAACTGTAGGGAGAGATCTTATTAGGTACCTGTGGCGCTGACCACGCCCACTTGGGTGTGGCCACAGGTGTATAGTGAGCTTGTGGGATTTAGGCCTGAGGGGAAGGTCAGGCTCGCTGTCTCTGGGTTCAGGTCAACTCTTAGAGGGCGGTTGAGCTTGGATGCTCCAAGTGTATCGGTTTCTCCCGTGAGTGATTCCTCCCCAATAAAATTAACCTACTTCATCCCAATCCCGTGTATCGTAATCTGTGTGCCACATTACAGGATCCAGCAGCATCACTGCTGGGTATCTATGCAAAGGGATGTACATCAGAATGCTACAGACATACATGCACATCCACGTTCATTGCTGCACTATCTACATGATAGACAGTTATGTCCTTCCAATAGATGAATGAATAAAAAAATGTGATATACATAGACACAATGGAGCTTCCTTCTGTGGTAAAGAAGAATTAAATTGAGCTAGGTATGGAGGGTCATGCCTATAACCCCAATATTTAGGAGGCAGAGGCAGAAGGATCAGACGTTCAAGGTTATTTTCCACTACACAGAAGCCAAGCCTGGCTTTTACATGGGTGCTGGGGATCTGAGCTGTTTGTGCAGCAATAGTTTACTGACTGAGCCATCTCCCTACACCCCCTTATCGATTTTCTTTCTTGATATGGTTTTACTACATTGCCTAGGCTAGCCTTGAACTAGGTTCAAATGGTCCTCCCACCTGAGCCTCTTAAGAAGCTGAGGCTATCCAGTGGTACATGCTACTGTGCCTGGCTTCTTTAACCTTTCAATTTATGTCCATTTTTAAACATGTATTTTAACAAATATATTTGACAGTTGATTTCAAGTTCTGAACTATTATTATTTTGTTGGGTTGATGTTAAGTCTACCTTGAAAGCAGACACTTGACTGGGTTATATGAGCTGAGATAGCTCACTTTTACTATTTTTATTATAGAGAACCAGAAAGTAACATGCTGAGCTAGGGAGCTAGCTCGGTCATTAAAGTGCCTGCACTGCAAGCAGGACACATGCTTGAGTCCCAGAATCCATTTTTAAAAGCTGGGTGCAGTAGTAATTCCAGTCCTGGAGAAGCAGAGAGGTCCCTGGAGGTCACTGGCAGCCCGACTAGCCTATTTGGTGAGATATAGGCCTGGGATAGACTCTGTCTCCAAGAAAAGAACAAACAAAAAAGGTAGGCTTATACACACACACACACACACACACACACACATGCGCACGCACACGCGCACACACTTTATTAAATGATTCTCAATTGTGTTGAGTGAATACATCTTCCAAGGTATGATCCAGAACTGATGGCATAGCATACAGTTTGGTGGATAAGCTCTTAGAAATTGAAAAGATCTGAGTTCCAGTTCTAGCTCTGCTACTTCTGAATGGTGCAAACTTGTGGCAAGTGACTTCACCAACTAAGTGTAACTAGCAATGATACACACTGAACAGCAATACAAAGTGCTCAGGTGTAGCACACAGAAGTGGTTAATACACGTCAGTGATTATGGACCAGACAGAATTGCCCTTTCAGCTCTATTAGAACCTTCTATCCTGCACCCACTCTGCACCAACTTGGACAGTCTATTTATAGGTTGCAGATGGCGAAGTGAAGACAGCTGAATGGGCCAGCGTGGACTGATGAGCACAGGTGTATAGTTCCAGGAAAGCAGAAGAGCCTCAGCGGTCTCAACAACTCCAGCAACTAAAGTCTCGCGCTACCCTTTCTTCTTTCTTTTCCTTAGGGGGGAGGGCAGGGTCTTTCTGTATGGTCGTGGCTGTCCTGGAACTTGCTCTGTAGACCAGGCTGGCCTCGAACTCACAGAGATCTGCCTGCCTCTGTCTCCCCAGTGCTGGGATTAAACGTGTGCACCAGTTCCTGCTATCCTTTCCAACAGTGAGTTTTCCCTTAACCCAGCAATTCTCAACCTCTGGGTCTCCACCCTCTTGAGGGCTGAATGACCCTTTTACAGGGGTTACCTAAGACCACCGGAAAACAGATATTTACATTACGATTCATAACAGTAGCAAAATTACAGTTAAGATGTAACAACTAAAATAATTTTATAGTTGGGGTCACCACAACATGAGGCACTGTATTAAAGGGTCTCGGGATTAGGAAGGTTGAGAACTACTGCTTAAGTCATACAATTTTTTTGTTTTGTTTTGTGTTTTGAGACAGGGTTTCTCTGTGTAATAGTCTTGGCTGTCCTGGAACTCACTCTATAGACCAGGCTGGCCTTGAACTCACAGAGACCACCTGCCTCTGCCTCTTGAGTGCTGGGATTAAAGGTGTGCGCCACCAATGCCTGGCTAAGTCATATAATTAAAAAAAATTTAAATTTAGTTTTATGTGTCTTTGAGGGTTTGTTTTCATGTATCTCTGTGTACCACTTGCACGACTGAAGAGCTCAGGGAAGGAGTTGCAGATGGTTGTGAACTATCATGTGGGTGCTGGGAATGGAACCCGAGTCCTCGAGAAGAGAAACCAATGCTCTTAACTGCTGAGCCACCTCATCTCTCCAGCTCCTTAAACGTATTATCTTCAAACACATTATCTTTGCTATAATTTAAAAGGTCAAATCCAAAGGATAAACAAAGTCACCCGTGAAATGTCTTAAATGCTCATTTCTCGGTTTGTAAAAACATTCAGTTTGCTGATGTAGCATACACATTTCAACTCTGACTCCTACACAAAGCAAGACAAGATCATCTGCTTCGAAGCTACCTTTAGAGTCTGGTAATACACTACACACAAAAAAACTTGCTAACTACAGGTATTAAGTAACAGAGAACTAAGAGTTTACTATGACTTATTTTATTTGGTAATCTAGGAAGTTTGCAGCCATTGGTATCTGGTAAAGTTGGGAATTCAGGCACCTTGGTGGAACTGTTAGCATAGCAAGGCTCTTAGTAAACAAACCGCTTTGCTACCATGTGCGAGCAGACGTGTGGCTGCGGGATCTCTCTACAACCTCACTGGTTTTGTTCTGAGGACTGTCAGGGCACACTCAACTGTTCCTGATGTGAGTGCAGGTTCTAGCTTCACAATAAGTGTGTGACTATCCAATGCAATGCCACCACAGCTACCACACAGCACCCCTCTCCAGTTAGAAAACTCTACTTTGGTCCCATGGGAACACCAAGCATTCAGTCCTGCAGATACTACAACAACTGATCTGGGGAGAGACTTACACATTCGGTGGACTGTGGATGAACACAGGCCAGATTTCTGTGTTGTCGTTTTCCTGTCAGTGTAGCTGGGTCTCTAGTTTGGTTCTCTTAGGGGGATTTCCTGAAGTTGAGGCTCTATTTGGTGAGGGTAACCAGATCGAAGTAGCTGTCAAACAATGTTCAGGTTTGAGGTGACTCTTAAAACTCACTTAAAAGTGGAAGAAGTATCTCCACGGACTCCACCTCCCTCCGCTCTTATTCCTCAAACATGAGAATATCCCACACACACTTTCTACAAGCAATTTTATAGCACTGACGAGACTTTAGACTAATTAAGGAAGACATGGAAAGGCTAGCGAGCCCAATTCTTTTTATCTTAAGGTGCATAAAGCCTCAAAGGGAACCGAATGCAATAAAGTCAGAGGCAAAATGGACCTGGGACCAAGTGTCCCACCACCCACAAGGCACACTACTGGAGTGTCAGGAACTTGGAGCTGACACACGGCAACACATGCCTAGCATTCCTGAGGAGCCGGCCTCCAATCCCAGCACTGCAATACCAAACAAAACCCAGGCCAGGCAGTCACTGAGCTCTTTTACATCCACAGCAGACATTACCCATCACTTTATCATTTCCTTCTGAGTTCTGATGCTGCTGAGCTCCAACTGGCTGAGTAATAGGAGAATGAATTATAAGCGGGTAATACTGAGAAAGGCGTGGAGATTTTTGTTCTAAAGTGCACTCGGTGCCACACTGTGGAAAACGTAGGCAAGAGGAAGGCAGGATCCAATCTGCATGGGCTGTTTGGGAGGAAGACACACCAGGACTCTTACGCAAATGCCAATAACACAGGCATCGCCTGGAGAGAGGCTACACAGACGGCACATTTAGAGAACCCCCAAAAGGACATCCCTGGACAAAAGTAGTCTTCACTGGGACTAAGAAGGGACAAAGGGCAGACTTAACCGTTTATAATAAACCAGTGATAGCCATGCACTATTTACTAGAAAACAAATGTCTCATGGCTTTTGATATGTACCAGGACTAAAGTCATGAACCACAAGCCTGATTATGAAAGGTAACAATATTTTCTGGATTAAAATAAAACTAGATTATAGTAAAGTGAATATGATTTCTTTGGTTGTTCATTTGTTTGGTTTTTGAAACAGGATCTTTCTCTATAATCCTGGATGTCCTGGAACTTGATATATAGACCAGCTGGCCTCGACTCATAGAGATCCTTCTGCTCCGGTTTCCCAAGTGCAGGCATTCCATGACCATGCCCAGCCCAATACGATCTTTTTTCTTTTTAGTAGCAGTTTCAGTTTACTAAATGTTATTACTACCCCCGCCCCTTTAAAGATATGATTGTGGGACTGGAGAGATGGCTCAGTAAGAGTACTAGCTACTTTTCCAGAGGTCCTGACTTCAATTCCTAGCATCCACTTGGTGGTTCACAGACAGTCGTAACTTAGTTCCATGGAATCTGGATACGCTCTTCTGATGTGCAGACAAAACACCCATACACATAAAACAAACAAACAAATAAACTAATAAATAAATAAATTGTAAAAATAAAGATATGATTGGATCTAATTAGTAATGCTCAACTTTTCACAAAGATAAGGAATGTCACCTTGAAATCTACTCAATTTAATTTAATTTAATGTCTATGTCTGTGTACTATGTGCATGCCTGTGCATGCCTGGTGCCTGAAGAAGTCGGAAGAGATCATCAGATGCCCTGGGTCTGGAGTTACAGATGATTCTGAGCCACCTTGTGGGTACAGGAATCAGCCTCCAGTACTCTGGAAAGCAGTTAGTGCTCTAACCACTGAGCCATCTCCCCAGCTCCAAAGAATGGCTTTATACTTAGATTATACAGTTGGTTATGTGAGCATGTTTTCACGCTGGGAAAAATTCTCTTCACTGTCAGAACAAAGCATGACTCACCCATTTCAATTTTAAACACTAGCCTGTTATAGGCCTTGATTAAAGACAAGGAAGCAGGTGTCTACACTGTTCTTGACTAAGTCAATTTAATTAGAATTCCCTGTTATTTGATGAGGCTGCTGTTTTTAACTTACTAAAAAGCACTGTAGTGTGGTTAATGCACAATATCAAATAAAGAATACTTAACACTTCTCAAAATAAAATGACATTCCCCTTTCCATTTGCCTCTTGTTTAAAAATAAATTAAGCATTTGAAGCCAACAATAATCTTTAAGATATATGACAACTACATGCTAAACAATGTAGTTGTAGACTGTAAGTTTAACTTATTTTGACAAAGATTTGAGGGGGTTGGGGAGATGGCTCAGTGGTTAATGGTACTGGCTGCTCTTCTAGAGGATCTGAGTTCAATTCCCAGCACCCACATGGAAACTAATGACCCTCTATAACTTCAGTCCCCAGGAATCTGATGAATCTTCAGGCCTCCATAGGCACCAGGCACACATGTGATACACAAACATACATGCAGGCAAAACACCCATACACATAAAATAAAAATAGACATGTATAAAACTAAGCTAGGGTGGTTAAATCAGAAAATAACAGTGATTTCTTGGGGGCTTGGGTTGAAGGAAGAAGCCAGGAAAAACACTCTGAGATTGAGGGAAGTTTTTGTCTTATTACGGATGTGGTCAAACTGTACACTTAAGAGCTGTGCATTTTATGGTATGAAAATGCTACTTAAAAAACAAAAACAACTCATAGAGCCCGGTGGTAGTAGTGCTTGCCTTTAATCCCAGCACTCGGGAGGCAGAGTCAGACAGATCTCTGTGAGTTCGAGGACAGCCTGGTCTAAAAAGTCACATAGGGAAACCCTGGCTTGAAAAATAATCAAAACAAACAAACAAAACAACAACAACAAGAACCTCATAGAGAACTATCCATGTATAAAATGAAGGTTTTAAACTGTCCTCCAGAATGAGAGTTTGAACTTCAATCTGGCTGATGAAGGGCAACTAATAGAGAACTTTCTAAACCACTGTAGCTAAACACACTTTGGCTCAGTTATTCATGAGAATAATCTATACTTGCCAGGACTCCTCTATCTGGGAATCAAGTAGTTTCCTTTCAGGTTTCAGCAGCTAATGGATTCTGCCATCCACAGGAATGAGCATAATTTAACATGTACAGCACTGCGGTACACACCCACTGATCCCCACTCTCTCCTCTGCACATCTGCAATGAATCCTGCAACTTGACCGCAAAGACTGCACACGAGGGGCAAGACTTCTACAGACACCGAGAATGCAGTGATTCGAGAATGTGTTTAGTGTTCATCTTTCTATCCTCTGTCCTCTTTCCTATGAAAACTTGAATATATATGAATATACATAATATAATAATTACATATATATATATGTATATGAAATTCTGACTGCTACGAGCCATATTTGGTAAAAGTCTTACCAAATACCAGAAAGACTATTATTGAAAGAGAATCAACTATTTGGTGGCTCACTCGCACATGGCGCTGGTTAGGAACCACAGCACTGTTGGCACTTGCCATTATAAAAGAAAGAACAGTTAAACTGTAGCTAGGAAGGCAAATTTCTCACCTCTTTCAGCACAGTGCATATAAACTACCCATTTTATGTATCTCTAAAAAGCCCCGGTTCACTGATCAACGATAGCTGTTGAATGAAACAATGGATCTTATTATCAGTGGACAAGCAATAAGGAACAGGCTTACATACCAAATCTGGCTTTATATGGTAAACCAGGGGAAAGGAAAACCACATGGAGTGCAAGGTGGTGAACACCGAGGAGAACCAGGACTGCCGAACCTCCCGGCTTCTTGGAATTCGGTGAAGGCAGTACTAGAAGGAAACAGAGAGACCGAAATGAACGAATAGCGAACACTTAAGGCAGACAGGGTTAACACCTGTATTCTTATTCACTTTTAATTCTCACCTTAGCTGCTTTAAAAGTAAGAGGTGCAAAGCCTACTACATACTTCATCCAACCTTACAATGGGTTATGACGAAGAGGTCCCTAAACGCAATTTTAAAATTTAAATTCAAAATTTCAATTAATTTTAAGCAAAGTTAGTTTTGGCAATACGTTGGGAGAGATTTTCCATAAACTATATTACAGGCAGAGTGTAACATGCTGATATATACAAAGAGATCAGGTAAACCAATAGAGAAGCGATTTCATACTAAGATAGCCAAAGAAGACGGACAGATCATTTCAAACAGAAGAAACACAAAGCCAGCGGACGTGAACAGGTAGTTAACAATGAAACCCAAGGAAAGAGTAAGTTTTCAAATACTTATTGAACAGTAATTATAGACGCCCAGTGTTGTTGAGGGTGCAGAGAAACAGAAGCACATTCCCTGTGTGAATACATTGATACATCTGTTGGGCAGTGGATGGTAGCTAATGCAAGCCTTGGTAGCTTGAGTTCATTCCCAGAACCCAGGTCAAGCGGAAGGAGAGAAGAGACTGCACGGTTGCTCCCTGACCCCCACATGCACAAGGGTACCTATGCACGCACACCTCTAAATCATAAGCAAGACGGAAAGTTGTAAGCTGCCTTTGGCCTGGGGGTGAATTTGCAGTGTTAAACTGCAGATGTACTTCATTGGCAGTGCAGGTCAGTGGAACCCAGCAGTGCACACAGTTGTTAAATAATGACCTCCTTCGTGTGAAGCAGAATACAGGCCCAGGAAGCAGTGTCCTAGAAACCAAGAAGTAAGTTTGTGCACTTGCCTCACTGGTAGGAATTAGTAACTGAAAAACGAGTAAGTAATAAGTCAAGTAATAACACAGAGCCCAATCCCTTCTCTGGACAGAAATAAAAACCATGAACAGTAGAACCTATCACGAGTTTCCTGCATAGAAATGAAGATTTATGTTGGGACTGGCGGGGACACATGGAAGGAGGGGGCAGCCCCGTGTGTGTTTCCAGAAACCTCCTTCTGTGTCCCCGCAGTCATTCGTTGATTCCAAATGTCTCTGCTCCTCCCTGGCTTTAGTCACTGCCGTCTTTCACCTTGGCTGCTGCTACCAACTGCCTTTTAACCGGCCTCTTCCCTTCTTTTATCTTGCCATAATTTACTCTCTACAGAATCACCAAGACTCGTCTTTTACTAATGTAAAGCAGGTCCTTCCCTTTTCCTACTTAAAACCGTCCACAGGCTTCCCTGCGAGTGGATAGATAAAGGTCAAGCTCCTTGAAGCTGTTCCCAGGTTCCGGTACCATCGGGTACCAGTTTGTCTCTAGTTCCTCCTGGCTCAATGGGCCACAGTCTGTCTGTTCTCTGTGTGTCCGGGTTCCCTCCTGAAGACCTCATCTGCTCCAACGCACCCTGTCAGCCCCGTCCCCAGACGGTTTCACAGTTAGCTTCGTCCTTCAGATTAGTTCTCAACTGAACATTATCTGTTCAGAGGACAGACAGCATCTCCTCCATCAATGTCCTGCTTTATTACCTTCATACAAATTATTAGTACCCCAACTTAACTTGTTGATTTGTGTATGTGATTTCCTGCCACTCGCACCAGAACACAACTTGAGAGGATTTTTTTTTCCAACTGCTGTAATACCTGGGTCTGGTATGGTATCTCCCATATTTTAAGTACTTGGCAAACATTTGCCATATTATTGCATGGACTTTTCCTGGGGAGACATTTTCTACCCCAGATAGAGTGCCAATGACAGACTGAAGAAGCTATTCCACCCAAGTTTAGTTTGGTGAACTAATCAGTTTAGCTATCTGAAAGGTCATCTACAGCAGCAAGGGCATCACATCATTGAAGAAAACACCTCCCCACCTTCCTCGATGTCTCTGGGGAATGGGGAGCCTCATACTGGGTGCGCTGCCTCCAGAGCCCTTTCCTCCCTGCCAGGACCTGACGATAACAGATCCAATCCTGTGCAGCTCTCCTGTGGATGCACAGCAGATGACTACCTCAGGGCTGAGGAGACCAACAAATCACACCTTCTCACTGAACAGTAGAGCAATCTATATTCTCAAGGTGACAATGTGAGGACCAGGGCCCAGGCTTTTCACGTGACCTGATATATGTGGAATAGTCCTTTGATGGTGTCCCCGGATCTCTGCGCTTCGCCGAGGAGAAGTTAACAACACCTTCCTAGTACCTAGTACCTTACACCACCTTCATATGGAGGCTACTCTCTGCCTCCTATTGTTCCAGTGAACAGCAAGTACCTGCCCTGACCAGTTTCCTTTTCTTTGTCCCTCCTCCTCCTCCTCCTCCTCCTCCTCCTCCTCCTCCTCCTCCTCCTCCTCCTCCTTTTGTTTTGGCCTTTTGACACAGGGTTTCTCTGCAGAGCTCTGGCTGTCCTGGAACTTACTGTGTAGACCAGGCTAGCCTCGAACTCAGAGATCCCCTTGCCTCTGCCTCCCAAGTACTGGGATCAAAGGCGTGCGCCACCACCCTGGGCTTCTTTGTTTTTAACTCCCTGTATATTTATAAACTGAAAGGAGCCCACAAATCTCGCTTCCTCTCCGGCTCTTGTGAGAACTATGCTCCTGCAGTCTCTTTACCCTGAGTCAGTTCTGCACTGTGAACTGAGGTTACCAATGTCATCAGTGACACGCCCCGCCCTCAAACCGCTAAGGCTTTGGGGAGAAATGCAGAATAAGAACGTAGGACCTTGAAATCTTCAGACTTCCTTATTGGCTCTCAGGCCCCCGGTTCCTTCAAGAAACTGCTGCACTTTTGGTATTGCTGCTGTCTGGTAGTCGGCTGGATTAAAGGGCTCTGAGAAAGGAATAACGTAGCTGCCTCATTTCTTCCATGCAGTTCACTGTGCACATCCCAAATACAGATATGCTTTGAAATAAACCCACTCACTTTTACACTGTCAGCCAAGGGAGTGCAGTTTGTTTTCTTTCTCTATCACACAAGGAAAAAAAACCGCATACATTGTATTTGAGCCTCCTAACTGAGGGGCAGAACTCTCCAGAACCTCTCCACTCATCTCATATGATCAAATGTGAGTGGCGAGGCAGACAGGAAACACTAAAATCCTCAGGCAGGGAAGTGGATTTTTTTTCAGGCTTCTAGTTTGTCTGAAATTGTGAGAAACACTGAGTTAAATACTGATGGTATATGACAACCTTTAACAGTCACAGTATGTTCCAGAATTACATCACTGCTAAAAACCACAAACAGAGCTGGCTTCAGATTTGTGAAAACTAAATAGAAGTTTACAGTGATTTAGGTGGAAAATAATTCCACCAGAGAATCCAGATGGCATCATAAACCACAACAGAGCAGACCAAGTGGCTATGAAGTCATTTCTTCTTGTTACCACACTGAAACGTATAACATACTTATTTAAATGGATGCCACACTATTGCAAAATCTTGGAAACAAGATGAACACTAAAACACCAAATTTTATTCAACAAGCATGCTTTCAGCTTTCTTTCATAATATTTAAAAATAATGTCATCACTCTTTCTATATATACATGTACACACACACGCACACACACACACACACACACACACACACACACACCTCCCACGATGGTTGAACCAATCATTTTAAAATTAAGATAACCACCATTTACCACAAAACAATTTTTAAATGCTTGTCCTTCAAATGCTTGGTAGATGTTTATCTCATGGGAACTGAGGATGTGTCATGGAGTGACACAGAAGAGAGACCTGTGGTCGTGTGAGCCTGCTGCCACTCAGTCTAGTAAACCAGCTTGTGGAGACCCAAATCTCCCACTGGGGCTCTTCAGCCAGCCTCTGTGACCTGGCTCTCAGGTGTGGTGACTCTTGTTTACATGTGCAGGCTGGCGGGCCTGACACTTGCTGTGTAGACAAGGCCAGCTTTGAAGTGATTTTCCAGCCTATACATCCCAAGCACTTGGATTTTCAGGCGCCACCACACCCAGCGTACCCAGGCTGACCAGTAAGTGACAAGTGAGCTAGGGCTGCGTCTTCCCTTGAGAAGCCCCTTCCTGCTTATGGGGGAAACTCTTTTTTCTAAAGACAATTGTTGGATTATAACCCAAAGACTCTGAAGCCTTCTATAGCTTCTTTTGACAATACCCACTCAATCTTCCTTTGGATAACTCATTCTCCCAGCTGGCCTTGGTGGTATTCATCCCATCTCACTTATCCCCAACTAAAACCACCAAATAGGCTTGGAATAGCTCAAGCATCATGGAGTATTATTAGTTCTAATGTGTGTTGGATGGTTTAACCACATTCCAAAATCAAACTGACCATAATTCTCCACACACAAAAAGTGGCCACTCCTGGCTCCTCTGGTTGGCTGAAATAGATGGGAACATAACCCAACAGGAGACCATGAGGCAGATGTTTGCCACGACTTCTGGGAAACAGAGGCTTCTCCTCTGTCCACAAGCTGTAAGAGACCTACCCTTTCCTCAGTCAGTACAGACTAGGAAGCCCAGAGTTTGCCCCCTTAACGACAGGGTTTAAGGCAGCATGAGCCAAACACAACTGTGGAAGACAGGGCCAAGTGACTTCACTGTCAGTCATTAATGATAGCCCCGGACAGCGGCACTCTGTCTTGCCAGAGGCAAGGCCACAAGTTTTTGGGTTTGTCCCCCACTCCCCCAAGGGTAATTGCAAACCAAAAGACAAGTACAGAATGAGACAAAATGATCATGTTAGCCATCCAGTAAGAAACTACTAACTCAGGTTTC
Source organism: Mesocricetus auratus (assembly GCF_017639785.1). Lineage (NCBI taxonomy): Eukaryota > Metazoa > Chordata > Mammalia > Rodentia > Cricetidae > Mesocricetus > Mesocricetus auratus. The sequence continues at coordinate 36,647,150 of NW_024429193.1, forward strand.
CTGCAGATGCGTGATGGAGTCACTATGAACACAAAATCTATGACGTGTAGGAGAAGAGGGGAGGGTCTTGAGACAGAGCAGGCGCCAAGTTCGCATGGAGGCCTGGGAGAACAAAGAATGTGTGGGGAGTTGTGTTTTGACACAGAAGGAACAAGATAGCCAGCAGGAGACACAGGGTTGGAGAGAAGAGGCTTTTACAGCCAGGTTAGGGAATTCTAAAGGAATGAGATGCTGGCCATTGTTAATGGGGGGGGGGGGTCTGTGATCAGATCTGCATTCAAGAAATACCACTCTGACAAATAGGAGGAAAAACAGACGTGGGAAGGACTAGGGGAGGGAAAGCTGGGAGACAGACAGCAGGGCAATGATGCTGTCAGTTAGTAGGAGGAATGAAGACAGCAAACAATGGGGAGGAGCTGTGGGGAGCCTGGGGCTATTCTCTGGCTCCCAGCTGAACCAAAGGTATTGTCACACCCCAAAGAGAATGCAGGCAGGGAAAACAAGCTGTGCTCACGGGGGTCTACTTGTTTATTTGTTTTGTAGTACTAGGGAAAACTTCATGCATGCCAGGCAAGGACCACACCACTGAGTTTTATCTTCAGCACTTTCCTAAACAGTGTGTGTGTGTGTGTGTGTGTGTGTGTGTACAAGCACACTCTCAAGTCAGAGCAGGATGGCACCTTCACATACCACTCTCGCTTTTAGTGCCTGAAGACAGCCTCTCCCAGAACCAGATGCTCAGTTTTGGCTACGCTGGCAGGCCAGCAAGCTTTCAGGATCCACCTGCACTGCCCTACCCCACCCCCACTCTCCCACCCCAGGGCTGGAGATATAAGCATACAGAGTTACAGAGTCATACTCAGTTTTTCATCTAGGTGCTGGGGATTCGAACTCAGATCCTAACTGCCTGCATAGCAAGAAGTCTTGTCCATCGAGCAAACTGCCCAGCCCCTTTTTACTTCTTTGGAGACAGGATCTCACAGACAGCCCAGGCTGGCCTTCAAGTGGCTCTATAGTACAGACAGCTCGACCTACCACCTCAGTTTTCCAAATAGCTGAGATTAGCGGTTCTAGCCACGAGGGCCCCTTTGTAGTTTGGTTTTGAGCATGATCTTGTGAAGCAGTAAAATTCTCCAAATACAAACGCTACCAGGGTTACAAAATACAGATTTCTGGGCTGCCAAGATGGCTCAGAAGGAAAAGGCACTGTGTCAAGCATGATGACCACAGCTCGATCTCCAGGACCCCACAGTGAAGGAGAACCATTTCCCGCAAGTTATCCTCTGGCCTCCACAAACAAGCACATCCGCATATATCCACACATCTATACACGCAACATACAATAAATAAATATAACAAATACACTTTTAGGTCCAAATGGGGCGGGATGAGGTCTGTTTCTGGAACAAGGGCAATGGGCTGACCCAGCAGGTGGGCATACAAAACACCTGGTGATGGAGGCCAAGACTCACAACTTGGACTCGGGGCAGATACTGGCACACCCTGGAGAGGCCTGGGGTGAGTGGCAGCCTTATTTAGAGCTGGTGAGTCAGCCTTGAGCACCTGCTGTGGGATCTGGTGGCTAGCTGAGCATCCCTGATCTTAGCTGGGCCTCCTCATCACGGAAGAAAGCAGAGGCCCAGAGAGGCTGACTTGCCCAAGCAGAGAGAATGCGTCACCAGTGGGACCCAGTGAAAGCGAGCTTTTCACTCTTAGCTGTACAGACAGCTACCATGGAGGAGCACTGCCCAGGCACCTGTAGGCCATGTGAGCACTCTCTGTGCTCGCTTCCCTGTCAACCTATCCAGTGCCCCGCCTAAACCTGAAGTGAATAACCACCGGGTCTTCCTTGCTTGGAGATATGAGAATTATGGAATCCTTGTGTGTCGGCAGCTGCCAGGATTCACAAGTATTTCCTGGGCCTACCACCTATGGAAATAGTATCCAAGTGTTCAAAGGAACCCAGTAAGCTACAAACTGATTTTTAGCAACAAAAAACGAAATGGTAAGGCTGGGGAGTGATAAGTAAGACGTGGTAATAAATATATATTTTCTTACGCAGATATTTTACTCATTTCATCTTACTTTACTCTGAGTTGAGGCATTTGACTTCTTCTGGGTTGAGATATTTTACTTTTATGTAGAACTGGAGTTAATGTTCATTGGATGAGAAGCGTGTACACACATTAGCTACACTATAAGAAAAGAACTATAGCCGGGCAGTGGTGGTGCACGCATTTAGTCCCAGCACTCAAGAGGCAGAGGCAGGTGGATCTCTGTACGTGCGAGGCCAGCTTGGTCTACAGACCTAATTCCAGGACGGGCAGGACAACAACAACAGAACTTCACTAAACACCAGTGGTAATGTGAAGTTTACATCTGAAGTAAAACCCCATTAATCACCCTCTTTTTTTAGACCTGCTTAGATTCTGTTGACAATGCACCAGATGCCTTAAAGTCAAACTCTCAAGAAGCTGGGCAGCCCCAGTAATCCATGAAGGCAGCACCCCACCTTGTGGGACGGGAAGGTGCTGTAGTAGAAGCTTGCCAAGTCTGTTTTAAGAGAGCTGTTTGAGGGTCTTGCGGAGTTACATCCATACCAAACAATGCAAAGAAAAAAAGCCAACAAAAGAATGCCATTAACAGAAGACCCAAACTTCTGTGCTTACACACACACACACACACACACACACACAGATCTGTACCAACTCCCTCCCTGTTTGGTCTTGTTTTGTCTTTCTTCTCTTTGTCATGAGTCCTGCATCCTTAGATGACTTACCTTGTTGTGGCTACAGTCTGACTGGACTGGTTACTGTCCTTTTACTTTGAAGGTCACGTCCTTCTAGGTCTGGGAACCTTTTCTAGGCCATCCTTTGTTTGGAACTTTTCTCCTGTTTCCTTGCCTTTTCTGGAATATTCTATTTCATCACCTAGTGCTCACTCCTTTTCTTATATTTTTTAGCAGAATGTTCAGTGTGATTGTCCAGTGTTTATAGATTTAGTTTTCATCCTTGCAATAAAAATTTTATTGGATTAGAGTGTTTCTGAGTTTTCAAAAACGTATTCTCAATGACGATGTCCTCTCATTTCTCTGACAATAACTGTTCTCTTCTAAGCTCCTCCATGCCACCTTTCTTCAAAATGCCTTTTGTTGACTGGTGGTTTGGGTTCTTATGTGACAGGCACTTCTAGAATGTCTGATACTCAATGACTATTGGCTCAGACCTGTGACTTTTGAGTAGAAGGGAGGGAAGACCCCTCCCCAGACCATTGGATGACATTCAGGGCTGTCATGGCTGATGGGTGTGTATGGGCTGGGAGGCATCACTCACTGGCGTCTGGTGGAAAGGCCAGGGTTGCTGGTAAGCACCCTGTAATACACAGACCATTCTCCCATAACAAAGATTTATGTGGCCCCAATGTCAACAGCTGAGACAGTGGGAATGCCTAGCCAATGTTAATTAATGAGGTGGTAGCAGCCACTGTCTGGGCTGAGTTGAGCATTGAAGGGTGAAAGACAGACAGGACTCATGTGTTAGAGTTTTGTTCTGGTGGAGAAACCAGTTTCTTCAAAATTAATCTTTAATGCCTTGCCTGGAGGACATAGATGGGGTATTCTGGGAACTGTCAAGCACTCTTCACCGTACTCACTGCCAAGGTCTCTCACTGGGCCTGATGCTCTCCAATCTGGTGAGGCTGGCTGACCAGTGAGCTCCATGGAGCACCCCCATCCCCCGTGTCTGCACACCCAGCACAGGTGTCTTTTTATGTGGGTGCTGGGGATCCAAACCCAGGTCCGTACTTACCCAGCTGGCACTCTGACAGAAACATCCCTCACTCCATTAGCAGCTGACTCCTAAGGTTTCTACTGTTGCGCTCTCGTCTCCAACTGCACTAAAGTCTTCTTGAGGCAGAGACACCTGCTTCCCTTATATTCCTCACTAGATTAAGCGAAAATTTTACATATAAACCTGCTCTATTAGTAGCTGCTTTGTACTTCTTTATAGTTTTCAAGAAATATTTTAGAGTTAGAGGTGATTAAGAGTGTTTGCTCACCTCCCCTCCAAAAAACAAAGAAACAAACAAACAAAAAGCTGGACATGGTGGCACACGCCTTTAATCCCAGCACTCACTCGGGAGGCAGAGGCAGGTGGATCTCTGTGAGTTTGAGACCAGCCTGGTCTACAGAGCGAGTTCCAGGACAGCCTCCAAAGCTACACAGAGAAAACCTATCTCAGGAAAAACAAAACAAAACAAACAAACAAACAAAAACACAGCTGCTTGCTGTAACAACTACTGGTTGTGATCTCACATGAACCTGTAACTGTGTGTTGAGGGGGGCAGATGGAGACGGGAGGATCGCTGGAGCTTGGTTGGCTGCAAGCTTTGTTGAAAAAAAAAATGAGCTCCAGGTTCAAGGAGAAACCCTGTCTCAGCAGAATAAGGCAGAGAGTGACGGAGTGGACATCTGCCCTCCTCTTGCATTGGCTCACTCACACACTTGCACACAAGCCCCCCATGATTGTATACCCCCCACACACAAGAAATGTTTTATTGGGGGAAGGTAAAGCTTCAAGTGAGCTGTTCTACTACCTCAGACAAAGAAGAGCATCTGAAATAAATTGGAATAAATATGACAATACTACAGCAATGTGCCTGGGTTGAAAGCATCATTTTCTATAATGCCAGCGGTCAAATGCAAGCCCGTGTGCACCCTACATGCGCAGTGCCACCAATGAACTATGTATGCTTCCAGTCCTGCGAAGACAGTCCAGAATACAACTGTGACTCCAGGGGTATGTGGAGTGTTTTCTAACTCAAGAAAGGACAATGAAAAAAGAACAGACAATACCATCTAACAGAGATACATGACGTTCACCAAAGAAGTGGAGAAGACTTTCCTGTCTAACTATGACCAGATTAGTCTGTAATTCTGAAAGCTTCCAGATAGTGCAGGGTCAACAGCTCAATGTTCTGTAGTGTGCTGCCACCTGGTGGCAGGATGAAGGAATGACATCCAACACAGCAGGCTTGTCTGCAGGAAAATAAGTACAATAGAAATTCTTCACCAATCCACAGGAGGGAGGGACTTCCCAGGGAGGAAAACAGAAGGAACGAATGGGTTGATGGAAGGGAACAGGGACTAAAGAGTTGAGCGGAGGCTAGGGGAGTAAGAAGGAGAGAGCAAGCAAAGGTGTAGGGTTTGGGAAAACTTTGCCCGAATGCAAGAGGCACCGAAACACCTCTGAAGTCCAGGGCTCCCTAGTCTTCCAGCCTCCTGGAGGCTGCTGGCTAAGTCTGCATGATATGCGACACTACAGAGACACTTGGAGGCAGGAATGCTCCTCTCACAGCCTTCCCAGAGTAAGCAACAGTATGCTTACACACACACACACACACACACACACACACACACACACACACACACGTTTGTTCTTTTTATAAAGACTGATTTGTTTTATATGTATTAATGTTTCGCCTGTATCTCTGTATGGGAGCCGTGTTCATGTGTAGTGTCCATTCCATGGGGGTCAGAGGTGGGGGCACTATGCCCTGGAATTGGGAGTCACAGTTGTTAGACACCATGTGGATGCTGGGAGCTGAACCTGGGTCCCCTGCAAGAGCTTGAGCAAGTTCTCTTAACCACTGCGCCCTCTCTCCAGGCCAACAACAGTATTCTTACAACTGCCCAGGTTTATAGTTCCCAAGTCATGCTTGACTTTCTTCTTCTCAAATGCCTATCGAATCTGCCAGGAAATTCTCTTAACTCGACTTCCAGAAAAATTATACAGGTGCTGGAGAGATGACTCTTGCCCACACTGTGGTTCACAAACATTGGTAACTCCAGTTCCAGGGGATCCAGTGCCCGCTTCTGACATCCATGGGCACCAGGTATGCACGTGGCACACATACATACGTGCAGGTAAAACACTCAGACATAAAAAAATAATAAATCTTTAAAAAGAGTTCTACGGAGTCCAACTGCTTCCCTCTCTCAGACCTTGACTAGTGCAAGCCACTACAGTTCTCACTGGGAGGCTGCAAAAGCCACCCCCCCAAAGAAACCCACAAGAATTTCGACTGTCAATATATTAAATTGGGAAGTGGCTAGCTAAAAATGTAGTTTTAAACATCAAGAGTATACCGCTACATTTATTTATATCATATTTAATATTCCTTCGTAAGCTTTCACTATTGTGCCTGTATTACTTCCTCTTATTAAACACCCCTTCCCAGTATCTAACATGGTGCCTCTTGTCACTGCCATTTTCTCCAAGTTAAAGCTGGCATGTGACCAGCTAGAGCTCTCCAATTGTCCAGCTTGTGCCGAAAACATCTTAAAACGGAACTACGTGATAAGCTTTTTAGTTATTTTCTGCTGCTGTTGTTGAGGCTAGATACAATTACTTATATAACACAAGGTTTTATTTTTCCCCTCAGTACTTATTATTTCATTTTAGGTGGAAGGTAAAAACACAAAAAGGGGTATGACTAATGGCAGATATTTTTATCCTGCTTTTGCTTTTAAACAGTTCCTCTAATGGACATTTTGGTTCCAATGATACTTTTTTATATTGAGGAAACCACTGGAAACATTAGGATAATGAATGACGGGGGCAGTGAAGCGCTTTAGGAAGCTAACTATGGCCAGCCATGGACAAGAACGTCATACAGAGCTGACTGGGGTCCAGAGTAACCGCAGAGGGTGAGGTCTGCGCCTCCGTTTTCTCTCTATCGTGGCTTAAGTAGAACAGAGGCTTGTTTTCACTGAGAACAAGACAATGTGAGTTTGGGATAGCCACTACCGTGGTCTCTGCCGCACACATCTGTACTCTTTCGTAATCCCTATGGTGTTTCAACAATCCACCCGGAGGCATGGGGAAAGAAGGGTAGACAGGCCATTTCTTGTCAACACACTGTTCAAGTTAGCCTTCTTCTGATCACAGCAACACCCGTGATTAGCACAGAACGTTTGGACAGGCATAAGAATGCTTGCAGAATATGTATCAATTAATATGTTTACCTCAGTCAGACCACGGTGGCATATGACTTTAATCCCTGCCAGGATTACAGGCACTCAGGAGGCAGAGAAAGGCAGACCTCTGAGTTCCAGGCCAGCCTGGTCTACAAAGTGAGTTCCAGGGCAGCCAGAGCTGTTTTGCACAGAGAAACCTTGCCTCAAACAAAACAAAACAAAACAAAAAACCCAAACAAACAAGCAAAATAAACAAACAAACAAACAAAAAACAGGCTGGAGAGATGGCTCAGAGGTTAAGAGCATCAGCTGCCAGCTGCTCTTCCAGAGATCCTGAGTTCAACTCCCAGCAAGCACTTAGTGGCTCACGACCATCTACAATGAGATGGTGCCCTCTTCTGGCATGCTGGCAGAACACTGTATACAATTTAAATAAAATTAAAACAAAACAAAACAAAACAAACAAAAACCAGAAACAACTGTTTGGGACTGGACAGATGGCTTAGTGGTTAAGAGCACAGGTTGCTCTTCCAGAGACCCAGGTTCAAACACCAGCACCCACATGGTGGCTCACAATGGTCTATGATCCCAGTTCCAGGGAATCTAATGCCCTCTTCTGAACTCCTGAAATTAATAAACCTACAAATATTAAAACAACAACAAAAAAATGGAGCATGGCACATCGATACTAAGATCAGGAGGCAATCACTATAAAGTACAAGGTAGACGGACGAATGCATGTGTGCCAACACAGAAAACCAGCAAGGTGTAGATTAAAAACAAAACCAGGTAATACACGGTTTCTTTTGTATAAACTAGCTCCCACCTACTTCTAAGGAGCCCTCAACAAGGTCTGTACGACTCCATGTAGATACGTTAATCCTTGGTCATATGCACACATGTTCGGGAAGAAATCAGCACCAGTCGGACGCCACTCCAGCCAGTACCTGCGGCTACCTCTACAGTAGGCTGCGACAATGATGACAAATGCCCAGATTTCCTCTTAATCTTCACTGCCTAAACATTTCAAACTAGGAAACAAACCAAAAGGAATGAAATATTGCAAGAACAGAAGACAGTAAAGAAGAAAAACTGTCAGAGTTGACTCTAGAATCTAGTCAATGAAGTACTGCTTTGATTGTTACCGTAGTATTTTGTCTAGAATCAGCACTCAAGGTTTTCAACATGAACGAACCATCAGCCACCGTTTCCTGGGAAGACAGCCGAAGGCTAATTATAGACCAGCGGGAAAACTCAAAGTGATGAAGGCTGGCTCCACTTTTAACTTTGAAATCCTTTTCAAGGACTTTGCTTTATATATGAGTTTTCATTCTACGATTAAAAATATAAAAATATTTTGTTCCGGTGTCACAGGGATTTTTCCTTTAGTCATATGATCTGAAAGGGGGCCAACTGACCACCTGACAGAAGTTAGCAGGAGTAAGGCTGTCAAGGCAGGCACTTAGGAAAACAAAGGCTCCGGTTCAGAAGCAAATAAAAGGATGAACTAAGCCCGCAGTGCAAAGCCCACAGCTTCCTTTCCTTCAGGTGTGGGATGGGGAGTGAGGGGTTGTGAGCAGCCCAGCTGAAACCAGCTCCAGTGGGAATCATTGTTTAGCTCCTTGCGACTCCAGGAACCAATTCTCTAGGGAGGTTACTAGCCACTGTGGTTGGTGGCATCTCTTTAGTGACTCTAGACTTCAGAATTAATCCCAGTGGAGACTACTTGTTCTTTAGAAGTTTGGAGATTTTTTTCGTTCCTCTGTGTAGCTCTAGCTATTCTGGGACTAGCCTGTAGACCAAGCTGGCTTTGAACTCACAGAGATCAGCCTGCCTCTGCCCCCTGAGTATTGGGATTAAAGTCCTGTGCCACCGCTGCCTGTCGGAACATTTTTTTTCATGCACGTGATTTCACAAGCAAATATTCCTTTGTGGGAGGTGAGAGGGTCTTAATCCGCTGCTTCTCGGTTCTCTAGTCTAGGCTGCTGATAGCCAAAGGAAGGGTTTCTCATGAAGGTAATGAAGTGACTCGGAGACGCAGGCTAACTAATACAGCCTTACAGTAAATCCAGAAGACTCATCGCTCTTACTTTCGTGTTATAAACACAGTAGACTAAGCATCTGCAACTTGATACCATTAAACAATTCCTGGGGGCTGGAGCCATGGGGCAATGGCCAAGTGAGCTTGCAGCTCTTAGAACTGGAATTCAGTCCCCAGCACTGAACCCCTGAGGCACACATGCATGTCCACACAGACATGCACACATGCATGTCCATACAGACATACACACGGATAAAAAAATAATCACTTCTTACAATCTAAATAAAAGGAATAAAGAGAAACCCGAAGGAAGTTTCCTCTATCATTTAATCAATAAAGCTACACTTTTCAGTTTTAAAACTCAAAATAGCCAGGCAGTGGTGATGCACATCTTTAGTCTTTAGTCCCAGCACTCGGGAGGCAGAGGCAGGAAGATCTCTGTGAGTTCAAGACCAGGCTGGTCTACAAGAGTGAGTTCCAGGACAGCCTCCAAAGCCACAGAGAAACCCGGTCTCAAAAAAACAAACAAACAAACAAACAAACAAAAAACAACAAAAAAAAGATCAAAACCCAAAAAACTCAAAATGTGCTGCATATTTATCATAAATAGGTTGATAATGATACTTTTCTACAAACTGGCAAAACATTTAAAAGTTCACAGAATTTTGTTATTTAAATTTCTATTATTTATTAAGTTTCTTCATCTTTTTTTTTTTTTGAAGTCAGGGTCTCACTCTGCAGTCCAGGTTGGCCTGAACTCCCTATAGAGACTAGGCTAGCCTTGTACACGCAGCAATTTACCTGTCTCAGTTCCCAAGTGATGAGATTATAGGTGTGACTCTCCACGTCCAACACCATAAAAACTGTATACAAGAATAAGTCATAAACCAAAGAGGACATTCCCACATAACTTAGTTAATTCTAGGGAACTGAAACCAGTGTTGTCTTCGGGTTTCGGGGAGCTTCTTCACTTGCGCAAGGGCGAGCCTGCATTAGGGATGTAAGTCTGGGCTTCTCACGCAGTGAACTGAGGCACTTCGGTTACAGAAGAGCTCGTAGAATATGGGTAAGACCACACGATCACACAGTGCAGCTACTGCTCATGTTTCAAAATGGAACACGCTTCCCGACTCACTTAAAAAGCCTGAAAAATTAAACCATTAAAATAGAATTCAAGGTCTATAGCAACAGGAAGGAAATTGTATTGGTAAAGTTCTATCAGGGAAAAGGTGAGGAAAATTCTGCCAGGGAGAGGCTGCTGTTTATATGAACCGGTATGGGCAGGGCACACGCAGACCGCACATCAAAACCCGGATTCCAATTAGAACCTGACCCTGAATTTGCTTCAAACAGAATAGTAATGCAAAATAAGTCTTCCTTTTACAGACTAAAAGGCTGGTAAGTGGCCTACCCGCTGGGACCCCATGTCCCCACTCTGCACCCCTCAAACTAACAGAGATCAAAATGAGAACCTAGGGTGGGAAGAAGGAGCCACCAACCCAGGGTCCCCGCGTCCTCGTCACCGCTCCTTCTGCTCTTTCCATCCTTGCCGGTCATCCTACGAGTCAGTCTGATTTATCTCTGTCAATTCTGACATTCCTAGAGTCGCAGGCAGGAGAACTAACTCCAGAAACTTTGATGAAAATTGATGTGGAAATGGTCAAACTGTTATGTAGCTTTAAACAAAAACAACCTGAATGATAAGTCTAGACTGTTTCAAATGTCACAGACTAGACCAGACCAGAATAGACTAGACTAGACTAGACCAGACTAGAATAGACCAGACTAGACTAGACTAGACCAGACCAGACCAGAATAGAATAGACTATACTAGACTAGACTAGACCAGAATAGACCAGAATAGAATAGACCAGACTAGACCAGACTAGACCAGACTAGACCAGACCAGACCAGACCAGACCAGACCAGACCAGACCAGACCAGACCAGACCATGGGTCCGACCGGAGTTCGAGGCCAGGGGAGGAGGAGGTAAAAAAGAGGGAGCGCTGACGCCTGGCCCTGCTGTCATGAGGGACACAGGGAGCGCCCTGCCTGCCGCTCACCTTCCATCGCCAGGTCACCCACTGTCTACACCACAGGCACTGGCGTGTTCCCTCACTGTCTACACCACGGGCACTGGCGTGTTCCCTCACTGTCTACACCACGGGCACTGGCGTGTTCCCTCACTGTCTACACCACGGGCGCTGGAGTGTTCCCTCACTGTCTACACCACGGGCGCTGGAGTGTTCCCTCACTGTCTACACCACGGGCGCTGGAGTGTTCCCTCACTGTCTACACCACGGGCACTGGTGTGTTCCCTCACTGTCTACACCACGGGCGCTGGCGTGTTCCCTCACTGTCTACACCACAGACTGGTGTGTTCCCTCACTGTCTACACCACGGGCACTGGTGTGACCGTCCACAGCCTTCACCTCGTCTCTTCTACTCGACTCTCACGTAGCCCCACCACTTCTACCCATGGACACAATTCACACGCTGAAGGTGCGGTGCTCTTCTGAGTCTGCTTCTGGATACTTCGAGGACAGAAGCACGGGGATGGCCAGGGCCGGTGTCAGCACCGCCGATAGCCAAGCCATTTATCTACATGGAGACGAGAACTGTGCACCGAGTGAACGTCTCCACATGTGTGAGGAGACCCTGGAAAGCGGAGGCGGGTCCTTGGCACTCTGCTTTTACGTTTTTTATTCTAGTGTACTATGTCTTTAACGTGATTGATCAAGATGAGTGACTTGAGAGGCATTTAGAGAATGTTAACAGAAATCAAAGCTGCTAAAGACAGACAAATTTAAATTACCTTCACTGCAATAGACTATGTCCAATATATTTCTAGGTAAAGTTGGGGAAATGCTGCAACAATAGAGCAGTATATATTCTGAGGAAGAAAGAGAAATACCCCCTTGCTCCCAAAAAGGAGAAAATGAAAGTGGGCAGCGGACATCTGCGATGCTGAGGTTTGGGGAAGAAGGCACCGTTACACCAGGGACCTAGAGCAGTCAGAAAAGACACAATAAACTGACAGCCAGTACTGCCACAGTCAGCCCACCTACAGTGCCTGGGCCCAGTTCTTAGTCCCCTTCTGTTATCAAACAGTTTTTCTTGTTTTCACTTACTCTATACAAAGGTAACCCCAAGGTTTATATTCCAGATCAGACCTCTCTTTTGAACTTCTGACTCATCAATCAAACTGATGTATGCAATTTAATAAAATAAAATTACCAATACAGGCTTGATAATCATGTCAAAGATAATAGTATTGTTGCAGGGGATTTGTTCACTCGCTCTCCAAGACCGCCAATAAAGTTAAATCTTGAATCAAAGGGCAGAGTCAATGTTCAGCTGGCCAGAATTAGCCATAGAGATGTTGGAGGACCCAGACAGAGATGCCCAGAAAGGAAGGGGAGATTTGGAAATTCGTGGGTGGTTCTGATCCCAGGAAACTTGGAGAGTGGGGTCAGCCAATCGTTTTCTCAGCTGCTCTTTGGATTTATCAGCTTTTGTCCCAATCTGTGACTCCCAAGTTTTTATTAATAATAGAAAATTTGAGATAAACACTTCATCTGGTGCCTAACACAGGGGCATTATCTGATCATGCCAGGGTGGCGACGACACCAACCACCTCTTCACTGCCGCTGTGGCTTCCCCTCCCTTCCCTCAGGCTCTCTGTGACTCCTTGGGCTGTCATTCAGGCCACCCTGTACCCTCACATGCTGGGCGCCCTCAGCTGCGGGAGCAGCTACCCCCAACCTGGCCGTGCACTGCATGCTCGCTCGCATTCTCTGTCCAGCACGCCACCTAGCGACGGCCGCAGGCCTAGCAACAGCCGTATGCCCTACCGCCACCCACCACCAGCTGAGTGCGGTCACCCTGGCTGCTACCCTTACACAGCTCCACCTTCCTGTCATCTGCAGATCTGGCGAAACACCTGGGGACTCTTAAGGAGGGAATCAGGTTGGAAAAAATTCTTCCCCATGTTAAGAATGGGGAACAATATCACCATTTGGAGTGTTAGGACTGGACGGTTCCATAATGGATGGTTTGAAATTGGAGAAAAGATAAATGAAGGGATAACCGGCATAGCTGGGATTGACGTAATGCTGACTATAATTATTATCGGTTTCAGAATTAATGTTTTATCCTTAAAAAAGTGGTTTGATATCTGTGCCAAATATGAAAAATGGACTATTATGATACAAGCCTTTCAAAAACATACCAATATTCACACGAGCTAAGGCATGCTGAGGGCTGCTGGCAAACGCTGGAAGCCAGGAAAAGGCAAGGAGAGCATCTTTCCTAGAGACTTCTAAGGGGGCGTGACGCTGTTGACTTCAGACTTCCGGCCTGCAGAACCGTGAGAGAGCGCGTGTGTTTGCGCTGCCCAGTTTGTGGTGTCTTACCACCACGGCGCCGGTCCTGAGAAGTTAACACAGTCCTCCAGGACTGGGGGCATCAGCTGGTCTCCCACACATTTCCGTACACGTGAAGGAAAGTACCTAGATTCACATTCTGATCTTGTTTGACGTATTTTTGCAAGAGTACACATTTTAACAGTATGCTGGCTTGGGGTGACAGCTGTAAGTTACAATGACTTATTTAAAAACAGTGTGTGAGAGTATGTGGTGCGGAGGAGACTAAGGGGAGAAGCGGGGAGCTCAGTTAGTGGACCCAGACTTCCAACCAAGAACCGGCCAACCTGGCTCAACACGATACAGGAGAGTCCCGGGGCCACAGAAGGCAGGACTCTCCACCTGGTTTCCCATAGTGCTACTGTATATTACCTTCCGTCTCCTGCCTAGAAACCATCTTTACCTACTTTTGAGAATATGAACCTGCAGTTCGCCAGTTTTAACCTGTACAGAGCTTGCCTGAGGGAGATGAACTCCGTTCTCTGGGTCTGCAAGTGCAAACATCCCAGACTCTGACAGCCTGAGTTTATCCACTACCCTCTTCTGAGCTATCTGATACATAGCCCTATGCTGGGCAATTTCTACAGAAAAAGATGAAAGATCACACAAGGAGCAACTCTTCTTCAGTAAAGATGCGACTTTACCTTTATTTTTTATTCTATTTTCTTACTTCACTTTTTGTATCACTGATTAAAATACTAAAATAAAGTCATCAATAGGGAATAGAAAAATAATTCTAAAGGTGAATACAAATGTGATTTGAAGACAAGCAATCACAGATACATATATATATATGTACAATAAATATAGTGCATTAATAAAGTACTTTAATGAAGATCCAAGAGGTATCCTGAATGCTTTATATATGTTACTATAAATCAGTTTTCACAGTTGAAATTCAATGAAAGCCAGTTTTCTCTAAAAATAATAATATAAGAGAGTAAGAGCTACTTTTAACTTGAAAATTTAAAGTAATTTTTATCTCTTGGTAGTAAAGGATAAATATTTCCCTACCAGTACACAATGTATTACCTATCAAGGGCAGGGCATTGAAATACTATGGAATTATTTTCAGACAACTGAACTCGATGGACAACTTGCCACTTATAGAGACGGTCACGTACCTCAGGAGCAGAGTCTCTCTCCGTTCGAGCATGTTCCAAAGATTCAATTTTCTTGGCACTCATCACATCGGAGTCAGCGATGACATAGTGCCTAGGTGAGTAAGCCCTGGACAGGCTTCCAACCAGCCTCAGGATCTCAGTGGTATGTCCACCTAGAAACAGATGCAGACGGCCGGCCTAAGGTTAAGAATCACCAAGGGATGGGTCCCTGGAGAGGTCGCTGGGCGGTCAGGAGCACTTGCCCCCTTGTCTTTCCTACCCATCCTTCACTCCAGTTCCAGGGGACCTGACTCCCCCTTCCGCCCTCCGCTGGCACCAGGCACGCACATGGGACACATACACACTCACAGGCAAGCCGCTCATACTTAAAGTAAATCTTGGGGGGGGGGGGCGGGAGAAGAAACGCAGTGTGGGCTGGAGAGATGGCTCAGTGGGTAGGAGAGTGTACTTCTCTTAAAGAGGATGCAAGTTCGGTCCTGAGCACCCACGTTGGGCAGCTCCAGCCTCGGGGAACCTAATGCTCCTATGGTCCCCCGCACACACGTGCACAGCATTAAAAATAAAATCTTAATTTAGAAACGTAACCTACCATGGACACATGGAAACATTTCACCACATTATATCAGTGGTGGGGAACTAATGTGAATAGGAACATAGAAAAACAATCTATGCCCCTGTATAAGTGCTGGTTTTATACAGAAGATCATAAATGCACTTTAAAAACTGGTACTATTGGGGCTGGAGAGATGGCTCACAGGTTAAGAGCACTGGCTAGTCTTCCAGAGGTTGTGAGTTCAATTCCCAGCAACCACATGGTGGCTCACAACCATCTATAATGAGATCTGGTGTGTATGTCAGAACACTATATTCATAATAAATAAATCTTTTTTAAAAATTGGTACTATCATTAAAAAAACCAAGGATGGAACATGGAAGTATAAGATGTTTTGTTGATTTCCTGAAACCAAGAAAGCGACTGGGAAAAGGACAAGATACACACATACAGATAAAGAGAATGTAAGACAGGGAAAAAAGCCTCAAATGGGATGGTAAAGGGTTGTGGAAAAAAAAAAGAATCAATGCCCTCAAAACAAGAATGACCCTGCAAAAAAGCTAAGAAGACTTGGAGTGTAAAATCACCAGATGGGCAGGAGCAGGAAGCCTTTGGGCAGAGGCAGGATCACCAGAAGAGAGAAAGGTGTGAGCTGTTTCATGGGGCAGCAGGAATTCTGGGAATAAGGGTAAAGGTGGAGTCAGGTCAGGCAAGCAGGATGAAGACAAGACAAGAGGTTTCTGTGTGGAGAAGGGACTTAAGGCTCTGTGGTCAGAGTGAAGCTTCCTAGAGGAACACCACTGACCACTCTAGCCTCAGAAAACGGCTGGCCTCTCTAAGCTCAGGTCCTAGGAGAGGTCTCAGCACACTGAGTCTTCAACTGGTAACCAGCTCCACCACAGGAGTCTATATTCAGTTTCTTAAATTATGCTAAAAATGTTAACTCTTTAGTCACAAAATCATGACTTTATAAAAATCAATTAAATGGCATACAAATGGACTTTGGCTGCCCATCCCACAATGAGGGATGGTCTCTCACCCTGGACTCTTGTGCGAGGGCCTAGGCCCTGCCCTGGATGAAATGACAGACTCTGGAGATCCTCCATGGAGGACCTCACCCTCCCTGGGGATCAGAGTGGAGATTGGGTGGGGGACTGGGGGCCTGGTGAGGGGGGGAAGGATGGGAGGGAGAGAGAGCTGGGATTGACATGTGAAGCAAGCTTGTTTCTAACTTAAATTGAAAAAAGGAAGAAAAAAATCAATTACAGTAGGGGCTGGAGAGATGGCTCAGCAGTTAGGAGTTCTCTCTGCTCTTGCAGAGGACTGGAGCTCAGCTCCCAGCAACTGTAGGGAGTGACTCACAACTGCCTATAATTCCAGCTCCAGGGGATATGACACCCTCTTCTAACCTTCCAGAACACTCTTCACACACATTAATAAAAAAGAGAAAAGACATTAAAAATCAGTTAGTCATCCCATCAGGACCTGTGGTGCACAGGACCTGGGTCCCCCACAGAACCCCAAATCTCCATGCGCTCAAGTTCTTTACAAGTAAATTGTGTCATTTTTACATATTACCTGCACACTTCCTCCTATATATTTTAAATCATCCCCTGATGACTTATGCAATATAATGCAAATGCTAGTCAAATAGTATACTGTAGCTGTTCATTATAAATGCTTTCCCAAGCATTTTGGATCTGAAGATACAAAACCCACTGGTATGGAGAGACAGAGATGACTGCATGTCCCTACAGTTTCTTTAGTCAGAACAACCCTGACTACAATAGAAGAATATCTACCAAAAGCATGCATGCAATCAAACTCCCTATCAGTTTTAGCTGTTTCCATTTTATTTCACAAGCTCTGTGGTTGGGCCAGGCCAACGCCTTCAGCATTCGCCACACTCATCTTATTGCATCCTCCTTGCCTTTGGTGTTCACGCCGCATCTCTTAGGAAGCCCCTTTGTCCCCACCCTGTGTTGCTCTAAGAATGAGTTTTTTAATAAGACATGAACACACAGAAAGATAAGCACACAAAACATGCATTTTTCCCTCATCAGGCATTTTAATGGGAGAAGGTTCTAGAATGAGTCAGAAAGGAATGTGGCGTAGCTGTGGCGTACACTTCGGGAATTAGAATCACATGTTAACTTTATAACTTGCCACTCACTTGTCTTCTTCCCTGCGACACGTGATTGACACACCTGCTTGATACTCATTTTAGTATTTTCATTTGGGGTCTTAAAAAAGTGTGTAGTTTGCCAAGTAGATTCCCTCCCCTCACAATGGAACAGTCAATGATAAAACCTAATATCCACAATGAAATGGGAGCTTCATAAGACTTACTGGAATAGTCTCCCTTCTGTTATTTAAAGGAAACCCTCATTGGAAGTTTAAGCTCGCTACTAAGTGAAGTCACTAAAATCATTGACCCTGTTACTAAATAAAGTCATCAAAATGATTGTCCGAGGGCCCACTTTACTCTTTTATTGTATTAAGAGAGTCCCCCCCTCAAAGAAGACGGCTCAGTGATTAAGAGCACTTACTGCTCTTCCAGAGGACCAGGTTCATTTCCAGCAGCCACATTAGGCAGTTCAAAACGACAAGCAACTCCAGCTACAAGGGGATCCGACAAACCCTGCAGGCATGCACACACACACACACACACACACACACACACACACACATGTGTGGACATATAAACACACAAGCACACACACACACATGAATAAAAATATTTTTTTACGAGACAGGGTTTCTCTGTATTGTTTTGGAGGTTGTCGGTCTAGCCTGGCCTCGAACTCACAGAGATCCGCCTGCCTCTGCCTCCCAAGTGCTGGGATTAAAGGCATGCACCACCACCGCCCGGCGAATAAAAATATTTTTAATGGGGCTTTAAAATCCTTTTAGTAGATGGGCAACCACACAAACATGCAAATGTATACACATAAATTAAAATAAATCTTTAAAAAAGAGAGACATATTGGAGATAATATTAACTGATAATAACCTTAAAACACGCCTAACATCCAATCATTTCTTTATCTTCTAATTTTAAAGATTTATTTAATATGTATGAGGGTTTTTGTTCCCATGTATATCTGTGCGTCATCTGGAAGTCAGGAGAGAGTGTAGGATTCCATCATGTTCTGCATAGCTCCTGGGATTGACCTAACTGGTTGGTGAGGGAATAAAGAAAGGGCAGGCGTGCAGATACACATACAGAGAAGCTGGAATTGGGTGGTCTGGACTCTCTGATGAAGAAGCTGCAGGCCACACACAGCTGATGGAAGGAAGGGTTATTGCAAGGAGACAGGGCTGCTATACACAGCAGAACAAAGAGGCAGGATTAGTTCTGTAGGGACAGTATCTACAGGGAGCGGTTTCAGGATGTAAACACTGGAGTGGGGGAAGCTGCAGTGGATATTTTCTGCATACTCTACCAACATTCCAACCAGGACCAGAGGAAGGCTTTGTCATCCCTCTGCACGTCACCTAGGCTGGGCCGCTGCCATGGGACTGAGGCACTGGGGTCCTTGATACATGTACTGGTTAGGGCTTTACTGCTATGAAGAGACACTGTGACCACAGCAACGCATGAGGAGCTTTAGTCCATTAAGGTCATGGTGTGAAGCATGGTGGCATGCAGGCAGACATGGTGCTGGAGGGGTAACTGAGAGTTTCCCATCTGGATCCACAGGCAGCAGGAGGAGTACACTGAGCCACTAGACCTGGCTTGAGCTTCTGAGACCTCAAAGTCCACCGCTAGTGATGCACTTCCTTCAATAACCCCACACCTACTCCAACAAAGCCACACTTCCCAATAGCGCCAGTTCCTAGGAGCCTGCAGGGCCATTTTCATTCAAACAACCACAATATGACACAACTATATCAATAATGCACATTCACTCGGGACTTCACTGGATCCCTACAAGACCTGTGGAACTGGAGTTACAAATGGTTGTGAGCCACCACGTGGGTTCCAGGACTCAAACTCTGGTCCACTGCAAGAACAAGCCCTCTTAAACTGCTGAGCCACCTCCCCCGCCCCTCCGATCACTTCCGGAGCCTCCCTAGCTACCATCCCACCTGAGGCACTCTCACATAAGTGTGACTACAGCTTCATACAGGTCATATCCCCACTTCCTTTACTTCTCAAGGCTATTTTCAACACTGCATCCAGTGCGTTCCTGCTTTTAAACAATTGATAAATATTTTACTTCTGCCCAAAAGTCCCAGTGGCTTTGCATCTCACTGGAAATAACTTGTGCTTCTCACGTGAGATTTTAGTCCTCTGCGTGGTAACTACTCATTTTGTTTCATCTCCTGTTAGCTTCTCTGTTTCATTCACTGCTGTGTCCCTGGCCTTTTTCTAGTGCTTGGCACACTGGTATCACTCGATGGCAAGTGATATTTGTCTTGCTTTATTGTACTTACTCTATTTTCAGCTTTCTTTTTTCCAGAGCTCAGTTTAGTGTCTGGCCTTTCCCTTGACTCAAAATGTGCTTTGTAAATAAGGAATTATAATTGCAAGTAAGTTTGGTACATTTGCTTCCGTGATAAATATTATTTCTTGTGTGTCGTTCTTCATCGCATAATGATGTTTTAGTCAATGATAGCACACTTGACAGTGGTCACAGGAGATTAAAAGGGAATGGAACAATCCTTATTGCCCTGTGACATGAACATCATCATAACACAGCAGCCCAAGGTAATCTGTGTTTGTAGTGCTATATGAGCAAATTTGCTGTGCTGCCTATCCTGTAAAAAAGCACAGCATACACTATTGATATCCAGAACCTTACACTTTATAATGATAGTACACAACTACATTACTGGCTTGTGTAATTTTTATTAGTGTTCTATTTTTTAAAGTTTACTGTAAAACTGTAAACCCAATTGCAGAGGCAGTCTTAAACACCTCAAATTCACTGTGTCTCTTAACTGCATGATTTTCTATTAGACTTGACTTAGTTTTGTTTTCCTGACCCTGGAGCAACAGATTTTATACCATATGTATTCCAGATGGCCACTGATGTATAGGATTGGGTACCTACCACCTTGGCTGTGTAAAGTCGTGTTTAACTATACACATGTTAAAACTGCTCATCTAAATTTTTTTCTTTTTCATCTAAAACTTTAAGTTTAAAAGTTTTTACATTTCAGATTGAAAATTTTTAAAAATTAAAATTTAACTCTGAGGTTATTGTCGTATGGAATGTCCACCTTTTTATCCTCAAGGACTTAGCACATTTTTTTTTTTTTTTTTTTTTTTTGGTTTTTCGAGACAGGGTTTCTCTGTATTGTTTTGGAGGCTGTCCTGGAACTAGGACTTAGCACATTTATGTGTGACAACTCTGCCTCGTTTACTACATAATGTTCACGTTTCTTAAACTAAATACAAAAGGTCTAGATTAATAACGCACGGCACCAAAGAAGCCAACGTATATTAGCATCAAGAGACTCCAGCGTACTCCATCGCTAATAACTTGTTCGAAAGCTGCACACTGCAGAGAGGCTTAATTACAGGCAAGTATAAATTACTTGTCTTAATGACAAGGCGGCTGGCGACCCAGCCTTTTTACCTGTCTGGGTTGCCCGGTTCCGGGAACGCAAAAAAAAAAAAAAAAAAAAAAAGCAAAAAACTACAAATCTCTACGAGCAGCGCTCATAGAGGCGCTAGGACGGCCGAAGAGCCTCGCGATGCACTCTGGGGTTTGTAGTGCCGGCCACCACCGGGCTACTTACCGGATCCAGCAACTATCAAGAGTGTGAGAGACTCTCGGGAAACGACGTGCTGGGGCCTCAGCACGGCCCATAGTCTCACGACTAGCAAGATCACCACCGCTCCCGCTGCGGCAGCTAGAATCAGAAGGCTCACCATGCAAAGGGATGGCGCATGCGTAGTATTTCCGGCGCCGGCGGTCAAAGTTGGCGAGAACGCTCGTAAAGTGGAAACGCGGATTGAAGCGTCCCTCTGTGGGCGGGGCTTGTCTGCGCTGGGCGGAGCTTGATGAGTTGGGTGGTCAAAGTTCAGAAGTGCAGCTCTGATTGGAAAACGCAGAGCGACGCGTCGGTCGCGTCTCGTGGGCGGGGCTTGTCTGTGATAGGCGGAGTTAAATGGAGGAGTCCGTAATGGCTAAGGCTCTGCTGCTTTAGCCGGACGTTGGTGGCGCACCCCCTTTTAATCCCAGCCCTCGGGAGGCAGAGGCAGGTGGATCTTTGTGAGTTCGAACCCAACCTAGTCTACAGAGTGAGTGTCAGGACAGGCTCTAAAGCTCTACACAGAGAAACCCTGTCTCGAAGAAAAAAACAAAACAAAACAAAACAAAAGACTAAGCTACAGTTATTCAAGCCTAACTGGGAGGTTAATTGCTGGAGAAGTTTGATTTCCCTCAGTGACCATGTCAAACGTCAGGCTAGTCGGGTTAGTAGCTGCCCCAACCCTGCCAGTTTTTGCCTGAGGTACATTGCATACATCATTACTTCTTTCCTTTCATTCTCCCTTCTTACAAGACACTTGGGAGCGCGGTCTTGGTGGCAAATGCCTTTAATCCCAGCACTCGGGAGGCAGAGGCAGGTGTGAGTTCGAGGCCAGCCTGGTCAACAGAGTGAGTTCCGGGCCAGGCTCCTAAGCAATACAGAGAAACCCTGTCTCTAAAAACAAACAAAAAGACACTTGGGGTTCCACATACAGACAGAACTGAAAATGTTTGCCATTCAGAGGTGTACCCTTAGGGGGAAAACATTCAAATCTGCCCTTTCCCAACGTTCATGTTTTTACTCTTCTAGACAGTGTCACAGATCTCAAACTATGATCACAATTGTGATACCTTCAAACTATTTCATATTCCTGGGAGGATGGAAGCTCCTTGGCTTCAGAGAGCAAGAGGAGGAAGGCATAGTCTCACAGTCAGTAGTTAATTTTACCACAAAGCTTGTTCCACTGAAATGATGGAATTGCCAGTGCCTCCTCCAATCTCAGTTGTGCATGGGTTCGTCCCGACTTAGCCTAAGTTATAGCAAAATAAAACCTCCTGAGGCTAAATGTTATTTTCCTTCAGACCCTCCTAGGGCTGCAGGTTAGATAGGTCAGGCTTGCAGATGAGTGAGACAGGTCCACAAAGGTCATACTGCTTGCCTGAGTGCAATATTATCATCTAGAATTAGAAGCCTGATTGTAGACCTCACAGCACTTTGCCTATGGGCTCTTTCATCAATCCCTCTTGACCTCATTCTTTACAATCAGGTTCTCAGTAGATGGAGAAATAGATTACACAAAAGTTGGTTTGCCTAAGATTACTTATGTGATGAAAATCCATAGTTGATGACCTAGAGGTCAGTGTCTGTCAAATTTGGATGCAATGAGAAATGCTGCAGATTTAGACATACAGCATTGGAAGCCAGAGGCAGGGCCTCTGGTGAGTATGACAATACAGCTCAGGTGCTGGGGAGAGGCTCAGTGCCAGCTGGGCAAGCATGAGGATGCGAGTTTTGATCCCCAGCACAAAGAAAAAGCCAAGTATGGTGGAGGATCCATGGGCTTGAACCAATCAGTGGATTCCAGGTTCAATGGAAGACCCTGTCTCCTCCCCTCCAAAAAGTAAGGCAAAGGGGCTGGAGTGGTAGCTTAAGGTCACTGGCTGCTCTGTCAGAGGACTCAAGTTCAAGTCCCAACACCCAATTGGTGCCTCACAATCATCTGCCACTCTGGTTTTAGGAGATCAGACTCCCTCTTCCAACCTCTGCAGGCTCATAAGTGGTACCCAGAAATAATTCAGGGAAAACACCCATACTCATAAAAAGCAAATTCTTAAAATAAGAGTAAGGCAGAGAACCAAGTGAGGAAGACGATGCTGACCTCTGGCCTCCTCACATACACACAGGTACACACACTGATACACTCACATGCACACAGGTGCACTCACTAATGCGCTCACACGCACACAGGTGCACTCACTGATACACTCACAGGCACACAGGTGCACTCACTGATACACTCAGACACACAGGTGCACTCACTGATACACTCACACACACACAGGTGCACTCACTGATATGCCCACGTGCACACACAGAAGAAAAGAGTGGTTCAAGAACATTACAAGTGTTGTGTCATTGTCTTCCACTGCCTTCTCTGTCATTCTTCAAGGTGGCTTCAATCTAAGACTTGCTTCATATTTAAGAGAAGATATTAGTGGCCAGGAATGGTCATTCGCACCTTCAACCTCAGCACTCAGGAGGCAGAGGAGGATGGATCTCTGCAAGGCCAGCTCGGTGGTTTCCAGGCCAGCCAGGGCTACAGAGTGAGAGTCCTTGTTTCAGACAAACAAGCAAACAAAAAGGGGATATTAGTGACCCAGAAATAGCGTCACACAGGGCAATTTCCCAGCCTTAAGAAGTTGTTATGTTGTTATCAGCTCTGTGTTAAGAAAAATATGTCTTTTCAAAATCCCTCAAGGGAGAGTTTCTTTCACTATTTTAAACCATATTTATATCTCCCATACTCGAAATTAAGTAGTTCCCAATGGTGGTGGAGATAGGAATGAAGGGTGACATAAAATTCTGATATGGGGCCGGGCGTTGGTGGCGCACGCCTTTAATCCCAGCACTCGGGAGGCAGAGGCAGGCGGTTCTCTGTGAGTTCAAGGCCAGCCTGGTCTACAAAGCGAGTTCCAGGAAAGCCTCCAAAACAATACAGAGAAACCCTGCCTCAGAAAACCAAAACCAAAAAAAATTCTGATATGGTTTGTGGCCGTTATATGGAGGAAGGGAATAGCTTGGACGTTAAAGAAGAAGCGGTTGTTTTCACAGGCAGCTGTAGTTTTGGACTGGTGTGAAGATGTGTGTTTGAAAACCAACATATGCACTGCAGTTTTCAGGCATACACTAATCACACGGCCCAGGTCCCAAGCTCCACATTAAGGAAGACTTAACATGGAAGGGATACTATAACACTTCCCATTACCTTATCCTCCTGTCCTCTCATCACTGTAATTCAGTTTGACCACAACTGGGAGATGCGGACAGTGAGGCATTTGGGGGCTACCAGTTAGGCTGATAATCAAAGAAAGTAGAGACAATGTCTGATGTGTGAGATGGCTTATATTACTTGTCAATGTGACAGGATCTACACTGACCCATGAGACAAGCCTTTGGACATGCCTATGCTAATCTAGACCAGGAAGACCCACCTTAATGGTGAGTTGCCCTCTTCCAAGGGCTGGGATCCTGGACTGAATAAGGAGAGAGGGATCTGGGTGCCAGCATTCATCTGTGTGACAGCAGATGAGGCTACCTCACCTTCTACTACTGTGGTTTCTCAGACACAGGCTAGATTACCTGGTACTGTGAGCTAGAGTAAACCCTTTCTTTGGTTCTTTGTCTCAGCAACAAGACAAGTAACCAATACTGAGTTATTGGCTGAGTTATTCTGAGTTATCGAGGGGGAATGTTTTCCTGTCAAGGAAAAAAGCCTGCAGGCATGAGGCGAGTAGGCAGAGGCAAGCAGGAGTGGAGGACCCCTCAACAGTCTACCGAATAAGCAGAACCCTGGGCTGTGATCGGATGTGTAGAACAGAATCAAGAGGTCAGTAAGCTGTACTGCGTTGTTGGGAAGTTAAGACTGAGCCGAAAGAAGTAGCAACACAAAATTTCCTGAGGCGAGCCAGACTGACACAGTGATAGCAGATTCATGGTCCTTCGGGAAAACACGAGAAAACTTGAATGGTTGACAAAATGAATAATATGTGATTCACACCAGCCATTGAGTTTGTCTGGGTAGTTATTCTTAAGTCTGTTCGCTAGACTTTCTTGACAGAGACTTGGCAGCTGACACTCTCAGCTTCAGCCCTTGGGAGATAGGTAGGGAAGAGAGGATAATGAATTGGCTACATGAGGCTGTTTCTCAAAACTGCAGGAAGAAGTTATTTTCTAAAGTTCCTATGGCAAACATCTAATATTCAGGCATGCTTTTGAAGTTTTTACAGAGTTGGATTTTTTTTCAGTATTCTATGGGATTGCATGTGTGAATTTAGTCAGCATATTTATTGTGCAAACTTGTAGTTGCAGGTCATGTCATAGAAGCAGGACAGTGGCCCAGGCAAGGATCTTGGACTAGAGAAGATGGCAGAGGCAGTAGCTAAGGAGAGATTTGAATTATATTTTATGTATGAAGTCAGTAAAAATAATGGATTAGATATGAAGATGAATAAAAAGGAGGAATCAGGATAACACCAGATTTTTGGTTTCAAAATTGGTGAGATGGAGGCTTCAGAGATGGCTCCCATGGTTAAGAGCATTAGCTGCTCCTACAAGGACCAGAGTTCTGTTCCCAGCACCCACATCAGGCAGCTCACAACTGTCTGTGTAGCTGTGGCTCTAGGGGATCTGGTGCCTTTTGCTGGCCTCCACAAGTAACTGCACACAAGTGTGCATGCTAACAAATATATTTAATAAAATTAAAAAGCCCAGTATTTTAAAACCCCTGGTGAGGTGGTATCATTTACCAGAGGAGAAAAAAGCTTTTGTGGGTGCAGGAAGGTGAAGAGAATGAACGGAGTGTTCTATTTTGAACTTTAGTTCAAATAGTCTGTTAAGACACTCAAGCACTCTTATGATACAAGCTGTTTTGTGTTCGCATCTGAAGCTTGGGTCAGACTGGAGGTATAAATTTAGAACTCAACTGCCATATAGATGAGTTATAAACCATGGAGCTGGGTGAGATCACTAGAGAGTTCAGACATTCCTGTCCAGTCCCGCTGTCTGTGATGATGGAAGTGTCTATGTTTGTGCACTGTTTACATATGCCCAGTGAGCACTTGCAATGTAGCTAGTACAACTGAACTGGATTTTTAGCTTCATCTCCTTGCATTCTAGTATTTTAAACCTAGACGTCTATGGCTAGTTGTATTAATTCTTCCATGGCTGTGACAAATACCCAATAAATGCAACCTAAGGAAGAGTTTATTCTGGCACACGGTCTGAGGGTCCAGTCCATCATGGTAAGAAAAGAACACATTGTAACAGGAGTGTGAGGCAGATGTTCTCTTGCAAAGCACATGGCACTTGCAGTCAAGAACCAGAGACAGATGATTGCACATTCTTAACTTACTTTTCCGTGTTCATCCAGTCTGGGACTAAGGCCATGAAATGGTGGCACCCACAGTTCAGGTGAGTCTTTCCACCTCAGCTAACCCAGCCAACATCACATTTGTGCCTAGAAACTTGTCTCCTACAGGATTCTAGATGCTGTTGTCAAGTTGACAACCAATATTCACAACCATACGAATGGACACTGCACCAGATACCACAGGATAATGAAGAGTCTGGGGTTGCTACCACTTAAAGGAGTAGGGGAGGCTGAGAAATAAAAAAAAAATGGAGATGGAAAAGCCAAAGGAGTGGGAGGAGACTCAGGAAAGAGTGGTGGAGTGTTTTGAATGAGAAATGTTCCCCATAGTGTCAAGCATTTGAACACTTGGTCCGCAGTTGGTGGTGCTCTGAGGCTAAGGCAATATGGCTGTGCTGGAGGAAGTCTTCCCACTGGGGATGGGCCTTAAGAGTAAAAAGCCTCTCGGCCGGGCGTTGGTGGCACACTCCTTTAATCCCAGCACTCAGGATGCAGAGGCAGGCCGATCTCTGTGAGTTCAAGACCAACCTGGTCTACAAGAGCTAGTTCCAGGACAGCCTCCAAAGCCACAGAGAAACCCTGTCTCAAAAAATCCCAAACCAAACCAAAACAGCAACAACAAAAAGAGTAAAAAGCCTCTCCTACTTATAGTCTACTGTCTCTGCTTGGCACGTCTGTTCTGGATGTGAGCACTTGGCTTCCTCCTGCTCCTGCGGCCATGCCTGCTGAATGTCACTGTTCCTTTCTGCTGTGAGGAACTCTTATCCCTCATGATTTGGTCATGGTGTTCTATAGCAGAGACAGAAAAGTGACAAATGCAACTGGTCACATGAACCAAGGGAAGAAAATTATTTAAGGATCAGACTGCAGTCAGACAAAAAGTTGCTGACAGGTAAGTACGACAGGTACTTGGAACAGGTCAGTCACCGGAAATCTAAACAATAACCGCATTCTATAGCATAGTAGATGCTGGAAAGCCATTGAGAATGAGCAGGGAAGAAGGAGGAGAAGATCAGATTTCTCTCTCTCATTTACTTATTTTTTTCATTTATTTATGTATATATGTATGTATTTGGTTTTTTAAGGCAGGGTTCCACAGTGTAACACCCTTGGCTGTCCTGGAACTCGCTCTATAGACCAGGCTGGCCTTGAACTCACAGAGATCCCCCTGCCTCTGTCTCTTGAGTGCTGGCATTAAAGGCATGCACCACCACTGGCTGAAAATCAGATTTCTTATTAGACATTTCCAGTTTTTCTTTAATGGGAAGTGGGTGTCTTGGGTAAGAGACATGGAATTTGGAATTGAGAAAATTCAGTTTTGTTCTGTGATTGACACACTGTGAGGGTCAAAGGCAGGGCCTTGGAGACATTAGGTAAGCCCTTACCCCGGAACTGCACCCCAGCCCCCAGGAAATGTTTCAAGATGAGAATTTGGCATATTTGCTACTAAAGAGCTCCAGTGGAGGAAAAGTGCCACAGGAGAGCCAAGGAACGTGACAACAGGAAGGAGGGAAGTTCTTCAGAAGATGAAATGAGTTTGGATTCAGGACCTAAGTCAACAAGGTGGGCTGTTAGCGGGGTGAGCCTTACTCTGTTAACCAGTCAGAGAGCCAGGGTGCAGATGCAGATATGCAGATACAGGCAAGTTAGTGGAATTGGTGGTGAGTGGATGAGAGCTTGAAGATGTGTGTGTGTGTGTGTGTGTGTGTGTGTGTATGTGTGTGTGTATGCGTGCCTGCGTGTCTGTGTCTGTGTCTGTGACTGTGTCTGTGTGTTTGTGTGTTGCCGAGAGGGAGGTCTGAAGAAAGAAGGTACAGGGTAGTAATCTTGAGTAACTGGCACCTTCGCCAGGATCAGGGTAATTAAAACGTCCTGGAAGCCAGGGTTGATGGGGTGTACCTGTGATTACAGCACTTGAAAGGAGGAAGCAGGAGGCTTAGGGGTTAGAGACCTTGTCTCAAAAACAAAACAAACGAAACGCCATTTAAAGCCTGTGATGACAAACATAGGAGACAGCAATCAACATATTTTACATATTTTTCTTCCCACAGGGAACGGCAGATAATTGCCTTTAGGCAGAGTTAGCTTTGACGGGTTAATACAGCACATAGAGGAGAGCCTTCCTAAAGGAACGCGGTCTGAGGCGTGTTCTGTGGACAGAGTAGGAAGAGAAGACAGAGGGCTGGGGGTTGGGAGGGCGTGTGCTGTGAAGGGATGGGAAGAGCAGTGGATTAGAAGATTGGGCTCGGGCTGTAGCTCAGTGGGTTGTATAAGTGCTGTATAACATACATGTTGTACCAGATGTATGCATACCTGAAACCCTGGGTTTGTCCAAAGTACCACATAATGCTGGGTTTGGTGCATGCCTGTAATCATTACATAGCAAGCATAGGATGTAGTAGATCTTGTCTCAAGGAGAAAAAGGAAAGGATTATGATTGAACACTGTAAGTCTTGCAGTGAACTCTCCAGGTACTAGTCAGAGTGGAATGCCTAAAGTCAATATCGTGTATTAGCCGGTGGTGTTAGTATTTAAGGTATGTCTATGAGCATGAATGAAAAAGGTCATTAGCACCCCCCCATACCGAAGTCACTGAGTGACGAAGAGGAAAATAATCAGCTAATGCTCAAATCCCAAAAGAGAGTTGAAGGCCACAGCAACTAAGAAGAGCATTAGGTATAAGCTGGATTTCTTCGTGCCCCACCAGACCTCTTGTTTCTTGTTATCTGAAACCTATCGACTAGAGTCTGCAGGCTTCCTTGCTCTGATACTGGTTGAGGATGGCTAATACGGGCCTATCTTCTAGACTCTAGCAACTAGAGAGAAGACTATGTCCTTGAATTTAAGATCTCTGCTCTTTTCCATGGTTTTTCCTATGTGTAGTTCTCCTAAGAAGCTCTCCCCTCTGTTATAACATTTGGCCTAGACCCACGGCTGTCATTCCCCCTTGGTTACGGCACACGCTATTCATACAGTATTCCTTGTGTTTTCTCTATCCCATTCTGCCTTTGCTAATGCTCCCTTCCTTCTTTCCTTCCTTCTTTCCTTCCTTCTTTCCTTCCTTCTTTCCTTCCTTCCTTCCTTCCTTTCTTCCTTCCCTCCCCATCCCCTTCCCACCCCCACCCTCCTCTCCCGCTCTCCTTTCTTTCTTTCTTTCTTTCTTTCTTTCTTTCTTTCTTTCTTTCTTTCTTTCTTTCTTCCTTTCTTTCTTTCTTTCAGACAGGATCTCTGTGTGTATCCCAGGCTGTCCTGGAACTTATTCTGTAGATCAGGCTGGCCTCGAACTCAGAGATCTGCCTGCTTCTGTCTCCTGAGCACTGGGATGAAAGGTGTGTACCACCATTGCCTGGCTTTGGTTTTTTCTTAGAGTCTGCTTAAATGAAACTAATAGGTGTGTATTATCAATACATAAACAATATGGTAAGAACTTCAAAGGGCCGGGCAGTGGTGGCGCACACTTTTAGTCCCAGCACTGGGGAGGCAGAGGCAGGTGGATCGCTGTGAGTTCAAGGCCAGCCTGGTCTACAGTGAGTTCCAGGACAAACCCCAAAGCTACACAGAAAAACCCTGTCTGGAAAAACCAAACCAAAAAAAAAAAAAAAAAAAAAAAAAAGGAACTTCAAAGGAACCAGAGTTTTTGAAAGGAGAAGAAAAGGGAGCAAGAGATGTCTTACTCACTTCCTACATGGGTGTGAGAAACATGGTCTCTGTTCGAGAGACATACCAAAAAATGTGGAAGAACAAGGTCTTGGCTTAAGCAGTGAAGGGGGAAAGATGTTCCAAGTTGAGAAATTACAAGTTATATATCAAGAAAGGGGGGGGCAGGTAAAAGATTTAGAGGGTGAGGAGTGGGGGTGGAATCAGACTGAGAGATTTAAAATAATTTAATATAAAAGAATTGTGGAGGTAAGACTCAATGGTATGGATGATCTCGGAAGCTTCTGGGGATTGATGTAGTTGGAAATATAAGCAGGCTCACTTTTTAGTCCAAATCTACCAGTACCCATTATTTGGTGTTCAAAAGGCTACACATTAGGGGTACAGGGATAACGCAGTAACAGTTGACACCCAAGCAGTGACTTAACAATAAGCATGAGATGTGGTGCATCAACCTCTTGGCAGAGTCTACTGTAGAGAAGCCACCAACTCATGAGCTGCCAGCGTGTGGAGACTTACAGAAACCTGGACAGCTAGATCCCTTCCCACCAGAGCACCCATCAGTCCTAGTAAAGACGGACAAGTATGGGCAAGACAATGGGAACTTTCCTGTAAGAGCCAAGAAGACCACCTTGGTCAGCATTTTACCTGTCTATGTCAAGGTAGGATAAAGAGGGATGCCCTCCATCTGGGTTAGAGAAAGAGCTGAAGCCATGTGACCGCCAGGACTGAAGGTTGTGCATCTTACACTACAGGGCTTCAGAAGGTGAGTGATAGAAATTGTCCCAGTGCAAATCAAGGACTCCTATAGCTAAGACCTTTCCTAGTTGTATAAGCTAGCATCTGTTTGAGTCCTAACTATTTACCTGCGTAAAGCCACTCCTCCAGGACTCCTTGAGTGGTAACCCATGAAGACAGAGGCAATTATGTAACCGTTTATTATAAGCATCATCGTTTGTGTGTGTATGCCAAGCAGTTAGAACATGAATTATCTAATTTAATTCTCATAAAAAATGCTATGAGATAGAAACTATTAGGATCCTCCTTTTACAAATGAGGACACCGAGTTACAGAAAGGTCATATCATTTTGGGGTTACCAAGCCAAGAGTCCATAAAATCAGGATTTAATCCTCACCAATCTAATTCTATATTCTACATGTTTTTGTCATTTATGGTATCATTAGAACTATTGTAACTGTGACCTGGAGAGATGGATCAGCGATTAAGAGCACTGGCTGCTCTTCCAGAAATCCAGGCTCCACTCACAGCACCCACATGGCAGCTCACAACTGTCTGTCACTCCAGTTCCAGGGGATCTGCCACCCTCACACAGACAAATGTGCGCATAAAATAAAAAATTAAAAATAAATGGCGGCAGTGGTAGTACACATCTTTAATCCCAGCACTCAGAAGGCAGACACAGGCGAATCTCTGAGTTTGAGGCTAGCCTGGTCTACAAAGTGAGTTAAAGGACAGCCAGGGCTACACAGTAAAACCCTTGTCTCAAAAAACGAAAAACAAACATTTAAGGACTGGAGAGATGGCTCAGTGGTTAAGAACACTAGCTTGTCTTCACCAGGCCTTGAGTTCAATTTCTAGCAACCACATGATGGCTCACAACAATCTGTAACGAGATTTGGTGCCCTCTTCTGGCCTGAAGGCAGAACACAGTATGTATAATAAATACATCTTTAAAAAAGTAGAAAATATTTAAAAAAAACTATTGTAACTTACATAAGTTACTATGCTATAAACAAAGCAAAAAAAAGCTTTCTCTCTCTCCCTCTCTCTCTACCTGAGTTTTGCTATACCTGAGTTTTCACTTATAAAATTGAAAAAGAATAGATTTTTTGAGGCAGGGTCTCATGTAGTCCAGGTTGGCCTCAGACTTGCTATGTAACTAAAACTGTCCTTGGATTTCTGATCTTGCCTTCACCCACCAAGTGTTGGGATTATAGCTGAGGGGCAGGGATCAGGCTCAGGGCCTTAGGTATGCTAAGTTCTATTAGCTGAGCTCCATCCTCAGCTCAGAGAAAGCTTTAAAAACAAAACAAAACATACTCTTTTTTTTTTTTTTTTTTTTTGGTTTTTCGAGACAGGGTTTCTCTGTGGCTTTGGAGGCTGTCCTGGAACTCGCTCTGTAGACCAGGCTGGCCTCGAACTCACAGAGATCCGCCTGCCTCTGCCTCCCGAGTGCTGGGATTAAAGGCGTGCGCCACCAACGCCCGGCACAAAACATACTCTTAACACTGCAGTAAAGAATTACTTTTTCTTTTTGCTTTTTTGAGACAGGGTTTCACTGTGTATCTTTGGCTGTCCTGGAACTCGCTCTGTAGACCAGGCTGACCTTGAACTCACAGAGATCCACCTGCCTTTGCCTCCCAAGTGCTAGGACTAAAGGTGTGTGCCACCATTGCTGGGCAAGAATTTCTTTTTCAAGCCAGGCATGGTAGTATATACATCCTGGCACTCAGGAGGCTGAGGCAGGAGGATCATCCTGAGTTAGAGAATGTCTTGTGCTAGTGATACTCTATCTCAAAACAACAAAAAATATTTGACAGAGGTATGGTAGCACATGCCTATAACTCAACATAGTTGGAAGCAGGAAGATCAGGGGTTCAAGTCTTCCCTGGACTACATAAGACCCTACTTTAAAAACACAGACACCACCACCACTGACAACAAATCAGAAAAACAACTCCTAGTACGTTCCTAGACTATCATGGGAAATAAACCACAACATTTAAAAGTGATAACCACAAGAACAACTTTAATTTTCCACATTATTGGGTTTATAGGTTATGATCAACAAAGTTTAGAAAGGTTTTCCTCACTAAACAGTCCTAGTCTTTGTAATTCCTTGAGTTAATTTTCTTACCTTCCCAATCCTCCATTCTTTACAAAACCTCTCCTGGCTCTCCACCTAATCCTTCCCCCCTTTTAATGTATATCGCTCCCAACCCTCTTTTTGTTTTTGTTTTTAGAGACAGGTTTCTCTGTGAAACAGCTGTGACTGTCCTGGAACTCACTCTGTAGACCAAGCCGGCCTCAAACTCACAAAGATCCACCTGCCTCTGCCTCCCGAGTGCTGGGATTAAAGGCACACACCACTGCCTGGCTAACATCCCACTTTTTTTTTCCTTTAAAATATTACTTTCTGCTATCTCAGGGATCTTGTCATTGATAAGAACACAAATTCCCCTCCAAAACAGAGAAACCCTGTCTCGTAAAACCAAAAAAAAAAAAAAAAAAAGAACACAAATTCTGAGCCGGGTGTTGGTGGCGCACGCCTTTAATCCCAGCACTCGGGAGGCAGAGGCAGGCGGATCTCTGTGAGTTTGAGGCCAGCCTGGTCTACAGAGTAAGTTTCAGGACAGTCTCCAAAGCCACAGAGAAACCCTGTCTCGAAAAACCAAAAAATAAAAAAATAAAAAAAATAAAATAAAAAATAAAAAAGAGCACAAATTCCATCTTTATTCCTATTTGACCAATTATTAACCCTTAACTTTAATGCAAAGAAAAAGCACAGTAAACTTCCTGTGAAATTTGTGTGTACATGTAATCCACATGGCACCTCCATGACCTCCTGCGGCCATCTAATGAATGTGAACCATATCATTACTGCATGCTAAATGAATACTGTTGGTGCCTTGATTTCCTGTGTTTGTGTTGTTGTCATCTAGTGACTTCAGAATATAGTGATAGTTGTCAAAGGTACTTGTAATGGCTCTTCTTGGCTATCAATTTGACTATATCTGGAATGAACTACAATCCAGAAATGGAGGGTATACCTGTGAGAGATTATTATTGCTTAGTTTCATATGGGTAAATCCACTTCTAGTCCAGATCTTTGAGGTAGGAAGTTACATACCTTTCATTCGAATCTTGAGGACAGAAGACATAGCCTTTAATCCAAATTTTGAGATGGGAAGACATACCTTTAATCTGGGCCATACCTTCTGCTGCAAGTCTATATAAGGACATAGAAGAAGGAAGCTTTTGTGTTTGCCTGCTTGCCCTGGCCTTGCTAGCACATCCCTTCCATCACTGGCACTGGGAGATCGTCTGAGATGCCCAGCCTCGTGGAACTGAGCATCCACCAAATTCTTGGGCTAATTGTTGGAT
The DNA here is from genome assembly GCF_017639785.1 of Mesocricetus auratus. Lineage (NCBI taxonomy): Eukaryota > Metazoa > Chordata > Mammalia > Rodentia > Cricetidae > Mesocricetus > Mesocricetus auratus. The sequence continues at coordinate 36,681,186 of NW_024429193.1, forward strand.
TAGCTGGACCGCAGTCTGTAAACCATTCCAATAAATTCCAGAGAACTCTGGCTAATGCAGTACTAAAAAATACAGAAAATATTTTACAGAAAAGAAAAAGGGATCAGAAAAATGGAATTTTCAGAAGTGCTTCTTAGGGGTCAATGTTACTTTCTCTTGAAACTGTTGTGTAAATAATCAATGTATATGCTTAACAACATGACTAAATAGATCTTACTACTTTTTAGTTGTGCATGCGTGGTGTCTGTGTGTGTGTGTGTGTGTGCACATACGTGTGCAGGTACACTCCCCTGTTTCACACATGTGGAGAAGGAAGAAAGTGTTGGGTATCCTCTTCATGCTTAGCCTTATTCCTGGAGGCATGCCTTTCCCTGAGTTTGGAGCTCACAGTTTTTGGCCAGGCTGAGAGTCAACAAGTCCCAGGGGCTACTCTGCCACTGCCTCTTACAGCACTGGTATTACAGGCATATGGGGCAATGCCTGGCGTGTTGTGTGGGTGCTGGGATCTGAACTCAGGTCTTCTACTTTTCAGCCCCTTACCCTCTAGAGTTGATCTACTTGCTTCTCAGCGTGACCATGGCATATTTAATGTGCTGTTCAACATTAGGTGCCTTTTCCATTTTGAATTCCTTCTCAATTCTTTAAAAATGAAAACAGGCTTGCTAATTTACCAACATTTAACAATTTTAAAACTGAGATGACTTACCTATCTCTGGGCATGAAGATTGCCTCCTCCTCTACACCAGTGCTCAGGTGGGCTCTTGTCTGATTAGCTCACTTTGGAAAAGTTGAACATAAGAGAAATGAGCCTAAGAAGCAGTTTAGTGATGGGCAGTGGTGGTACACACCTTGAGTCCCAGCACTTGGGAAGCAGAGGCAGAGGTAGGCCTATCTCTGTGAGTTCAAGGCCAGCCTGGTTTACAGAGTGAGTTTCCAGAAAAGCCAGGACTGTTTCACAGAGAAACCCTATCTTGAAATACAAAAACAAACAAAGAAAGCAGTTTAACAGTTTGCAATACTTGGTCTGCTAATGGAACCTGTATTTTAACTAAAACTTTGGAAGAAGTCATTTTCCTTTTCTTCATAATTCCATCCTGTCTTCCTTTCCCCAATCTTGACCCAGAGACTGTCAACTGTGTCCTTACTCTTAGCCAGTAAAACACTCAAATCTTTCTCATTAAAAAATAAAGACAAAATCAATAACGCCCTCCCTCAGTCAGTCTGACTCAGCTTGACTTCTGTAACCTACACAACCTAACCACTTAAACATGGCACCACAGTCCTTACCCACAGCTTTTATCCCCTCGGTAGAGTGTTTTTCTACTCTCGAGTCTATTTTTATGCAGTCAGACTACGTCATGGGATGGAAGCTGAGTGCAGAGCAAAGCTGTACATCACATGTTGAGATGGAATCATCCTGAACACAAGTTCTCCAGTGACTGGGTGATTGATTGATACAGGGTCTCGCTGTGGATCCCCGACCGGTGACATCACCATCCTTCTGCCTCAGCCTACTGAGTACTGAGAGTATAAGCAGGCACCCCACCCTACCCCCACCCCGGGGACCTTTCTAAAGGAGCTAATAACACCACTCAAGAGAAAACCTTCCAGATGAAGGGCTCACAAACATCACCTCTCCTTCCCTGTATGCTCTCTCCAGGCTTGTCTTTCTTTCTGAAGTTGTCAGTCTGTTGGACTCATCTCTTCAACCATTTTCCACCAAACGTTTCATCTACATATTTCACATCACCATGCCTCAGACATCACCTAAGTGAGCATTCAGTCAAGTGAGTCCTATGAATGAGGTTAAAGATGAATCTCCTGATGGTGGTTCAGTCCTGTTCCACCTTTAACGGGTTCACATTGCAGTAGGAAACTTTGCTTTAGGCAGAAACAAAATCTACATTTCTCTACAAAGTATATTTTCCTCTTTTAAGGTAAATTTTTATCTATTTTTACATACAAAAACCTTAATGGTGGGCATTTAATCCAGTTTAGGACTGTGTTCTCTGGCCTTTGCTTTTTCCTGCTTGGCAATTTGGGCTACAGATTTAGGACCCAGGACGTTGCCTCCCCAGTGACAGTAGATCTCATAGTATGTGTCATTGTTATTGGTCTAGGTAGCTTCCACCAGCTTAGCCAGAGAGCCTTTGTCTTCTGAGTTAACTTGTGGAAGGCCACAGTGGTACATGTCTTCCTGTGGACCAGCTGCCCCAGTCTGGCCTTCCTCTTGGTGATGCAATAGAGGACTATCATCTTGAGATACAGGGCAATCACCAAGAGGTGAGCCTTTGTTCTCCACCAAGCCCCCTGCTTGAAGGACAGGTGGTCTCTTAGTTGGGATGGCCCTTCTGCCAGCAGCCTTAGCTTCTTCTGTTTTGTCTCTGACCTGTACTTGTGGCCAAGATTAAGCAGCTGGGTAGCTGTTTGCCAGTCTAGGACCTGGGGGAACTGGTTAGTGGCAGGCCCTTTGCCACCGCAGCCTGAGTAACCCAGCCATTTGACAAAGCAAGTGCGGCCTCTTTTGAGCTGGTTGTCCTGTCCAAGGCCTTTCTTCAGAGGGGATGCACCACCTTTTTGGCCTCCTGCTTCTTCATCAAGCTGGGGACTGGGGTCACCTCCTTCCCCTTGGCCTTCTTTCCTTTGGTCATTTTGCTCTGCTGGAGGAATTTTTTTCCCCACCTTAAAAGACATTTGGGGCTTTTTGTAGAAGAACAAGAGATTCCTGCTTTCTTTGCCACAACAAACAAACAAACAAACACAAATAAGAACAAAAAATCCAACAAAACAAAAAAGTAAAACCCTACCTCAACGTTTTTTCTCAGTTCTTGAGAGTTTCATCCAGTCTTTGACCAGACCTCCCCTCCCCCTCCCCCTCCCCCTCTCTTCCCCTTCCCCTCCTCCTCCCCTGCCCCTCCCCTGCCCCTCCCCTCCCCCTCCCCTTCCCTTCCCCCTCCCCTCTCCCTCCCCCTCCACTCCCCCTGTATCTTCCTTACCCTACTTTCTGTCCTTTCTTTGCCACTTGGAGAAAAAAAAGTTGCATAACCTTTCAGAATTAGACTCACCATGTCTTCTCTTGGGAATTTTGAGTAGCAGGTAGCCACGAACCCAGCTGAGCCCACCTGACTTTGATACGTTTTACTGTTGCTCACCTATGGCTTTTTATCCATTCAAACTCATTAATTGCTGCAGCATCCCTGCTTGGGTAGGGCTTTTCCTTATACCTGCCATTAGGGTATTTTTGGTCTTTGTTGGTTTCCATACTCTGTGTGGATCCCCTGCTTTTCAATGGAATAAACCATTTATCTTGTGCAGCTGTGGTAGTTGACCTGTGAGAATTTCGGGTGGGAGTGTGATCTCTGGAGCCCCAGAGTCTCATTCAACCACCTCCTCCAAGAGAAACAGCATGACACTTTAAATACTGTCTTCATGGGAAAAGGGCAGTGGGAATGTAGGCAATTTACATTTCTTACAAATGAACAAGGCCAGAAAAGCAGGCACAGCTTGGGACATTGTTGTTCATCTGGCTTTTCTTCCTACCAAAAAGTGGAATTCTGGTTTCTACCTCCTTGTATCTAAGTTGCCCCGCAGGCTGGGTATTACAGCCAAAGTGATGATATGGAAAATTCGGGCTAACTCTCCTGTCATCATGGATCCCTGCAGGCCAGAAGAGGGCTCTGCAGATGGCTGTGAGCCACCATGTGCTTGCTGGAAATTGAACTCAGGGCCTCTGGAAGACAAGCTAGTGTTCTTAACCACTGAGCCATTTCTCCAGCCCCACATGTTCTCTTTATACCTAGGTGTATGGACTATTAGTGATGGTGTGACTTGGATCACATTTAACCGAGGTTTCCTTTGATTTTGAGATAGGGTCTTGGTATACAGGCCTTGGACTTGAGATCCTCCTGCCTCAGTTTCTTGAATGTTGCAGTTCCAAGTGAGCACCATCACTTGGGATATCTCTTTGTTTCTTTGAGCTTGTATTTCCTCACCTGCAAAGTAGAAATAAACTGAAACTTGCATGTTATGACACCCGAGCGGTACTTAGCCAATGCTTTGTTGAACAAATGTGATGACTATGTTGCATGCAACCACACTGTCCGTAAAATTCGGGGCGGAAACTTGCAGCAGAAACACGGAAGGCATCCATACCCAGAGCGGTGAAAAGGGACGCGGCCCTTCGTACTGACAGGACTGAGAGGCAGCGGTGAGCCCTGGACGCGGTCAGACTTCTCTTCCTCACTTCTCAGCTCCACCCCTGGCTCTGTCCCTCTGCACGCTGCTCTAGCCAGCATCAGCTTTGTCGGTGAAAGTTGCAAATAACAAAGAGAGTCTATGTAGTGTTAGTGGGAGGGGTGAATGAAGATTATATGAAGCCCTGGAGCCCAGAATGTGCCTACCATATGATATTTAAAATGTGAGTGTTGGTCAGAAATGCAAGCCAACGTCACTCAGAGGAAAATGACCACATTTGCTTTGTATTGGTCGTGGTATCGAGAAACCTTGGGATGTATGCATGTCAAACCTCCGTACAAGCTGTGACAGCAAGCGGGAGCTACGCTAGCAGTGACTTCCCTTACAAAGAAAGAGACCGAGCCATCCTAGCTTATTATCTACCACTTAGCTCCCAGGAACCCCTTCCGTCTTACCTTTCTTCCTTACTCTTAAGTTAAAAAAATTCTATGTGCTCACCAATTATTTTTTGAGTGCTTGGGAGTACACAGTAGTCTCATAGAGACTCTGATTAATAATTGATAACTTCAGCACACTGAGAGCTTGAGAAGAGTCACTGAAGTCGTGTGTAGTGTGGGACTTATAGCATGGATAAGTGGCATCACCTGAGCCGGGGGCGGAGAGAGAGTGGTGTGTGTGTGACTGATGAGAAAGAAATCTAAGGCTCCCAAAGCATCATTCACAGTTGTGTAGAAGGAGGAGAAAACTCGGAACTTGGGGGTTTTGGTGTAGATAGATATTGATGAAAATGAGTTAGAAAGCAGAAGTGCTTATAATGGAGGCAATTTGTTCATCCAGTGAAGATACTTGACCTTTATACTAAGGGCAATCAATGGGAAATCATTTAGCATTTAAACAGAGGCGTGACATTTAGAAATAGATTCCCTGACTACAGTATGAGGAACAGAGGGCAGGTTAGAAGGCTTGCTATCTGTTACTGTAAATAAAGTTTTATTGGTAACCATACACATCAATTTGTATTGTCTTTTAGGTCTTAGGTGTCCAGTTCAGTAACTGACCACCTGGTTCACAAACGCTGAGCTATTTACTACCTGGTTCTTTTAAGACAATTTGGTGGCTGGGCTTTGGTGGTGCATGCCTTTAATCACAGAACTCCAGAGTCAGAGGCAGGCAGATCTCTGTGAGTTCCAGACCAGCCTGGTCTACAAGAGCGAGTTCCAGGACAGCCTCCAAAGTCACAGAGAAACCCAGTCTCAGAAAAAAAAAAAAAACAAAAATGAAAACAAAAAACCAAACCAAAACAACAACAAAAAAAAAAGAAAAGAAAATTTGTTGAATTTAGGAACTGTTAATATAACTTGGGGGGGAAATAATGATAACTATCTACTTTTAGGAAAGGCACAGGAGGAATTTTGTAAAGGGAATCTAAAGAATTAATCACACAACTCTTGTAAAATTGTTAAAACATTCTGTCAATTATTCAGACAACTGATTTGAGCTTTACCTTGGGGACTCCACTTCTATGAGAGAGAGTAAAGGATGCAAGGTTTCAGATTAATGTAAACAACTAAATGATAAGTATATTGTAAATGAGAGAGAAGGCCAGTGGCCAAAAATAGTTGTTCATGCCTTCAATCTCACCACTTGGGAATTTGAGGACAGCCTGGTCTACACAGTGAATTCCAGACTAAGGCTACAGAGTGAGACCCTGTTTAGGAAAAAGAAAGAGAGAGAGAGAGGGAGGGAGGGAGGGAGAGGGGGGAGAGAGAGAGAGGGAGGGAGAGAGAGAGAGAGAGGGAGGGAGAGAGAGGAGAGAGGAAAGAGGAGAGGAGAGAGAGGAGAAGAGAGAGAGGAGAGGAGAGACACAGAGAGAGAGAGAGAGGAGAGAGAGGGAGGGAGGGAGGAGAGAGAGGAGAGAGGAAAGAGGAGAGGAGAGAGAGGAGAAGAGAGAGAGGAGAGGAGAGACAGAGAGAGAGAGAGAGAGGAGAGAGAGAGGGAGGGAGGGAGGAGAGAGAGGAGAGAGGAAAGAGGAGAGGAGAGAGAGAGAGGAGAGGAGAGACAGAGAGAGAGACAGAGAGAGAGAGACAGAGAGAGAGAGAGAGACAGAGAGAGAGAGAGAGACAGAGAGAGGAGAGAGAGGAATTGGGAAGGAACAACCAAGCAAATTAAATTGTAGACTCCTTATAAAAGGAGTATCTTAACTCTCTCTCTCTGTCTCTGTCTCTCTCTGTCTCTCTCTCTCTCTCTCTGTGTGTGTGTGTGTGTGTACACTCAGGTGTGTACATTAATTAATACAGTATGAGACATAGAATAGGACACAAAATGTATTTGGTGAGCTGAACCCTTAACAGCATGACATTCTTGATACCTGCTCTGTGGTCCTGAAACTTGCCGTTCGATACAGCTTGACCTACAATGTCTCAACAAATCAAACAAAACCCTTTTCATTTCATTTTACTTTTTGCTTTTTAAACCTCAGTAAAACAACACCAGTAAGTGCATTTAATATGTCCTTCCTTCAAAAAGACCAAAGCTGGGTTTCAATATATTTATATCACAACAATAATAGCAATAGACAAGCTAGTATTACCACCCTTGTTTATTGAGTGCCTCCTAGGCCTGAAATACAGCACAGACACTAACTTAAGGTCTCCAGTACCTATGCAAGCCTTGTCATTGCAGACATGTGCAGGTGAGGAAACTGTAGCTCCAGGGTTCTCTTTTCCAGGGCCATGTCTGTGTCAGTGTGTCTGACTTTAGCTTCCTCTCAGTCACACAAGCCCTGCCTCATGGACAGGTCGCACTGCCTCCTCTTTCTCAGTCTCTGCTTAAAACTCTCCTCCGTCTTATTGCCTGTGCAGAGTCTACATAATTTAGTGCAGCATAATTTATTTTTCATAATCTTTCATGGCCTTAGTGGCAATGACTTCTGCCGCTGTTTCTGTAACTGTATGTTGTATATTCCTGGTTCTTGGGGGACATTCTGGGTCCCTCTGTGTGCCCATGAATTCACATACTCCTCCTCTTGGTGAAGACTTCTTCCTTCACATCTGCCTGGGCTTTGGGCTAAAAATCCAAGTTCTACTGTCTCCTGTGAAATCTAACTTCTTAGTGTTTTGATGCTCCTATTGGGAAATGGCTATCTGTTTCCTAGAAATGGTTACATAGAAAGGACTGAGACTTTTCTGCCTACTGCTTGATCTCTGGAAATGCTTGGCTTCTGTAAGCCACGTGATTTTTTAACCCTTTTATTTATAAAATAGGTTAATATGATGCCTCAGTGTTGCCTGACACAGTATAAGTACTCAGAATAAACCGTCATTGTTCGGCTCCCATGCAGTTAAGTAAGAGTCACATATACTATTGTAGCACAAACATTTGCGCACACTGTTCCTCCTCAGTGACGCTCTAGCCATCCTTTTAGGTTCAACACAAATTGTTTTTTCTTTTTAAATTTAAATTAGAAACAAGGTTGCTTCACAAGTCAATTCCAGGTCCCTCTCCCTTCCCCTCCCCTCCTCCCGTGCCCTCCCTCCAACCCCTCCAATGTCCCCTCATTTCCCCAGGGAGGGTGAGGCCCTCCATGGGGGTGTCCATAGTCTGTCATTTCATGCAGGGCAGGGCCTAGACCCTCCCCTGAGAGTCCAGGGTGAGAGTGCACCTCACATTGTTGGATGGGAGTCCAAAGTCCATTTGTATATTCAACACAAAGTATTTTGTGATTTTTTTCCTTATTTTTTTTTCCTGTGTGGGGTAGGTGCTTGTGGACATGTGTTTGTAGTCCTGAAGTTGGTGCCAGGAGTCTTCCTCTGTTATTGTACATCTTATTCATTGAGTCAAAGTCTCCGATCCGCACTCACAGCTTTTTGATAGGACTAGTTCTAACTGTCCAGCTTGCTCTGGGAATCCCTTCTCTCTGCCTTCAGAGCAGCGTGCCCCGCCCATCTGCATTTTCATGGGTGCTGGGGATCCAAACTCAGGTCCTCACGCTTGCACAGCAAGCACTTCATCCACTGAGCCATCTCTCCAACTTGTTCTTCTGTAAACATTCTATACATTTAATCCATGGTTGGCCATTTTGTCTAAGTTCTCAACTCCTCTGCTAGCCTGGAACTCTGTGAGTACAGGGACTATTGTTTATCTACCCAACCTGGTATAAATTTGTATTTAATACATGTGGGCTGATTGTCTCACTGGATATACTTGTGAATGGGCAAAAAACAAAACAACAACAACAAAAAAAAAACGAGTCTCACAGGTCTTACAATGAGTGATAGTATACCCAGTAGTATTGGTTTTGTGGTGACATATTATTTATGATTTATTAAAGCTTACCTGAGGATTCAGAAAGCAAAGTCAGCCACAAGCCATTGAAGCCAAACACACGACTTTAATCCCAGGACTCAAGAATAAGAGGTAGAGGGATCTCTGTTAGTTCAAAGCCACACTGACTACATGAAATTGATCCAGAGCTAAGAGAAACAGCTAACACAAAGGTGATCTCAGCACTTAGCATCACAGGCCTTTAATCCCAGAACTAGAGGGGTATAAAAGATAGGGCAGGGTCTTCAGGAGGCTCAGTCTCAGGATTCTCTCTAGCCATGCTGAGGAGAGGCCGTAGTCTGAGACTTACTGGAGAGCTCTTGGATCAGCCCTTTCAGTCTGAGGCAAAGATAAGAGTTAGTGGCCAACTGCTTTTCTCTTCCCTTCTTTTTCTTTTTTGGTTTTTCAAGACAGGGTTTCTCTGTGTAACTTTGTAGACCAGGCTGGCCTCGAACTCACAGAGATCCTCCAGCCTCTGCCTCCCAAGTGCTGGGATTAAAGGCCAGCGTCACTACCACCCTGCTTCTGCTTTGCTTTTCTAATCTTCAGTTTTAAGCTTGAACCCTAATATTAGTCTCTGGGTCTTTTTTTTTTTTTATCATGCTACAGGTTTGGTTTGGCAATGTTTCCTGAGTATTGTAGGCAGAGTTTTCCTGTCCTGCAGCTGCTCTCAAATAATTACTCAGCTGCTCTTCCAGAGGTCCTGAGATCAATTTCCAGCAACCACATGGTGGTTTAGAACCATCTATAATGAGATCAGGTGCCTTCTTCTGGGCTGCAGGTATATATGCAGACAAAGCACTGCATGCATAATATGTAAATACATCTTTAAAAAAACAAACCAAATGCTTGGTCAATAGCTCAGGCTTGTTACTAGCCTACTCTTACACTTAAATTAACCCATATTTCAGAGCAGGATGAGAGATACCATAATAGAGGGAGCCCCTATAAGTTTGAGGAGAGATCTGGTACTAGGGAGATTTACAGAGATCTACAAGGATGACACCAACTGACAATCTAAGCAATAGTGGAGAGGCTACCTTAAATGCCCACTCCTGATAATGAGATTGATGACTACCTTATATGCCATCCTAGAGCCTTCATCCAGTGGCTGATGGAATCAGAAGCAGACACCCACCGCTAGACACTGAACTGAACTCCTGGAAACCAGTTGCATAGAGGGAGGAGTGATGAGCAAAGGAGTCAAGACCTGGCTGTGAAACAGAACAGAGGCAGCTAACCTGAACAAGGGGGAGCTCATGGACCCCAGACTGATGGCTGAGAGGCCAGCATGGGACTGATCCATACCCCCTGAACCTGGGTGTCAGAGAGGAGGCCTCTGCAATCTATGGGGCCTTGGATACTAGATCAGTATTTATCCCTGGCATACAAATGGATTTTGGGATCCCATTCCACGTGGAGGGATGCTCTCTCAGTCTGGACACATGGAGTTGGACCTAGGCCCTGCCTGGGATGATATGACAGACTTTGAAGATTCCCCATGGAGGGCCTTATGTGGAGGGGGAAGGGGTGAGGGACTAGGGGGGGCTAGCAGGGGAGGAGGGAGGGTGAAGGAGCTGGGACTGACATGGGAAGCAAGTTTGTTTCTAATTTAAATAAAAAAGATTAAAAAATTAATTAACCTATATTTCTTATCTATGCTTTTCCATGTGGCTCATGGTTTGTTTCCTCATTTTCTACACGCCCTGCTTCCTCCGTGGCTGCCTGGTGTCTCCTGGCTCTGCCCCTTTCCCTCCCATCATTCTGTTTGGTTCTCCCCCCTAACTTTATCCTGTTCAGCTATTGGCCAGTCAGCTTCTTTGCTAAACCAATCACAGTGACAAATCTTCACAGTGCGAAAGGATTATTCCACAGCAGAGTAGAGTTTACTTTACACTTTCTTTCTCTTTCAGAGTAATGGACTTGAACCAAAGCCTCACACATGCTGGACAAGTGCTCTAAGGCTGAGCTATATCCCCAGCCCTCCTTTTAGTTTTTATTTTGATACTGGATCTCCCAGTGTTGCCCAGCTGGCCTTGAACTCATTCTGTAGCACAGCCTGGAACTTGTGGTTTGTCTGTTTCAGTCTCCCAAGCTTCTGGGAGACTGCACTACCAGACCTGGCTTCCTCTCCAAAACTGTTGGTGCTCACTTTAATTCCCACAGTAACTCAAGTTAGGTCTTATTCTCATGAGATCTGTTTTAAAAAAATGATTCGAGATATTATCACAATTTTTCAGATACAGTAACTGAGGTCGACATAGCATACTTAAAGTCACAGTGCTAGTAACAAATGTAAAACCTGGCATTGTGTTACCAGTGAAGGTCAGAGGACAACTTTCGGGAGTCAGTTTTTTCTTTCTACCTCATGGGGTCCAGGAATTGAACTTAGATTATCAGTCTTAAGCTGCAAACACCCTTACCTGCTGAGCCATCTTGCCAGCTTGATTGGGCCATGTATAAATGATTTTATGTATGTATGCATGCATGTATGTATGTATGTATTTTTACAAGATTCTAGTTATTTTGTCACAGTTGGTTTGAAAAATAGTTTTGAGCAAGCCGGGCATTGGTGGCACACGCCTTTAATCCCAGCACTTGGGAGGCAGAGGCAGACAGATCTCTGTGAGTTCAAGGCCAGCCTGGTCTACAAAGTGAGTTCCAGGACAGCCTCCAAAGCCACAGAGAAACCCTGTCTCGAAAAGCCAAAAAAAAAAAAAAGTAGTTTTGAGCATCTATCTTTATGATACCAGTTTCCTAGTAAAAATAAAATGTGTGTGTGTAAAACAATTTGCAAGCTTGCTCAGCTTTTTAAAGGAGAGAGCATGAGGGAAGCCATGAGGATGAGACGAGAGGTTTACTGGAGAGACTTGCAGTCAGAGTTGGGTAGATGGAGTGGAGAACTAACATGAATGTGAAGGGTGTGATGGTAGAGAGAGGTCTGAGCAAGAATGGAGGAATTTCATGCAAGGCAGCCCTGAGTTCAGTACCCAGCACTGCATAAACTAGGTCTAGCTGCACAAACCTGTAAGCCCAGCACTTGGTAGTAGAAGCAGGTGGACGGGAATTTCAAGGTCACCCTCAGCTATATAGTGAATTTGAGACTAGCACACATCATTCAGAGAACAGCTTGTAGGAGTCAGTTCTCTCTTTTGCCATGGGTGCCCCAAGGACGGAACTTGGGTTGTCAGGCTTGGCAGCAGCTGTCTTTGCTCACTCAGCCATCTCTTTCTCACTGGCCCCCAACTATTGAAGTTTCTGAGTTGGGTGACTAGAGACACAGTGATTCATTCCATAGCAGAGAGACTAGAGAATGAAGAGTACGGTTTTCCCACCGCGCCACCCTGAAATGCACCCCATCTCATCTGGTCCTGGAAGTTAAGCAGCATTGGGCAGTATTTGGGTGGTAGAATGAAGAATATGGAGAAGAGGGATAATGCATTCTGTATTTTACTATGTTGGATCTGGGAACTCAGCAGCATACTAGGAATGTAGGTCTGGGATTCAAGAGAGTTCTCAATGGCTATTATATTGGTGGAGTTGATACCAGATACTCTTTGGGAGCATGGGGAGACAGGAAAGACAGAGTAAAGATAAGATCAGGCTAGCAGCAGCTGAGGTCATCACCTGAATTAGGAGAAAATTAACTGAGTTAAAAGTTAATTGCAAAATACTAAGTTAAATATCAAAGTTGGAAAGTGTAGACATTCTTGGTTTCTGGAGCCATCCACACATTGATATGAAAGGCCCAAGGGCTCCAGGATTGCAGCAAGAGCTTACTGAGATGTAAGAGCTGAAGGCGGATGGGTAGATTACTTTGTTTGTGTGTGTGCATATGCCTAAGTGCACGTTATCTCTGTGTGTGGGTGTGCTCACCTGTGTACGTGCGTAGGGGATCAGAAGTCAGGCCAAGCTGACTCTCTACTGCTCTCTGCCCCACTGCTTTGAGACAGGGTCTCATACTGGAGCGGCTGCTTGGCATTTTGGCTAAAATATATGGCCAATGAACCCCTGGGATCCACCTGCCTACCCTGCCCTGTGAGGTTGCAGGTATGCTAGCACACTCAGCTTTTTAAGTGAGTGCTAGATTCAGAATCAGATGAAAGGGCAATACATATAGAGAATAAAACAGACATGCAACTATTCAAGGAAATGAAAGAAAAGATTATAGGTAAGATGGAAACCCCCTTAGTGTTCAATGTAATCAATGAAAAAAAGACTCATTCTAAGATACATTGTTAGGATGTTTCAGTCTTTCAAGCATAATGAGAAAGTCTAGGAAGGAAAAGAATTCAGAGAGGCTTAGGGACTGTGGAGGCATCTGTTGTTTCAGCACCACTGGGAGAACAAGAAAAAGACATTTTCCGACTGTGTGCTCCTCCAAAGACCGTGCTGGGTTGGTGCGTCAGCAAAACGAGAAGCGAGTCAAAATGACACGTTTGGGCGGTGGAAGACATTACCAATGGGTGTTTGATGGATGTGTTAAGAAATCTGGATAGCATTTATGTTAGATACATAAAAATAATATAAAAAAGCAAGGCCGGTTATTAACTCCAGAGGAGAAACATTCGAGAAAAATGTTATCACACACGATACTTGACTTGCTGATGCTCTCTGTTGTCCTGGTCAGGATGATGTAAACCTTAATCACCATTTATTGATTGTGATGAGGCTAATTTGGGAGCCAGGGCAGGGCAGGTGTTGGGGGATGTGGTGGCAATGGTGTGGGAAAAAGCTAGAGCCTCAAATACGGTGACAAGATGTCAATCAGTAATGTCTAGAACAGCCGGGCGTTGGTGGTACACGCCTTTGATCCCAGCACTGGGGAGGCAGAGGCAGGTGGATCTCTGTGAGTTCGAGGCCAGCCTGGTCTACAGAGCAAGTTCCAGGACAGGATCCAAAGCAATACAGAACAACCCTGGAAACCCTGTCTCAAAAAACCAAAAAAAAAAAAAAAGTCTAGAACTAAAAATCAAGAAACTGTATAAGAATAGTATTATATAATAGGGAATACATGGCTTAAGGAATGGCTGAAGATAGGTGAGAAGTGGAAAGTCATGGCTTTTACCCGAAGCTTTAAAAATTTCATATATATATATATGTATGTATGTATGTATGTATGTATGTATGTATATATAAAGCTTTTGTTAAGAATAAAATGGAGCCGGGCGGTGGTGGCACACGCCTTTAATCCCAGTGCTCGGGAGGCAGAGGCAGAGGCAGGTGGATCTCTGTGAGCTCGAGGCCGGGCTGGACCGATAGCCTCCAAAACAATACAGAGAAACCCTGTCTCGTAAAAACCAAAAAAAAAAAAAAAAAAAAAGAATAAAATGGAAACAGAAGCAATATATATGTATACAGGGAGAAAAAACACATAATGTAAGCAAAAGAATCCAAAAGTTATCCAGAATATCTCCCCCACAGGGATAACATTTCTTTTTTTTTTTTGTTTCTTTGGTTTGGGTTGGCTTTTTGAGACAGCGTTTCTCTGTGTAACCCTGGCTGTCCTGGAACTCGATCAGTAGACCAGACTGGCCTTGAACTCACAGAGATTTGCCAGTCTCTCCCTCCCAACTGCTGGGATTAAAGATGCATGCCACTACCACCCAGGAAGGATAACATTTCTTAATATCTTCAAATAGTTTCTTCCTAAAACACAGTTGAAAGTTCTTTTAAATACTCATAATATCTGGCAAAAATTCTTGATATGCTAAAAATTCTAAAGCAGTTACTCATTTTTATTACTATCTGAACCAACCTCCCTACCCCCACCCATCTCTCCCCTCCCTCCCTCCTACTCCTGTGCTGTAGATGAACCCAGGGCCTTGTACATGCCAGGCAAGGGTTTTGCCTCTGAGCCATATTCCTAGCTCTAGGAATGTGTGGTATCATTTAAGCTCTGTCTGTCCAGCAGTCAGAGGAGAACTAAGGCAGTTTTTGGACAATTTTACAACCAGTTCTATTTAGAAGTGTAAGAATTTTTTGGAAATTTGCATTATTTAGGGGAAATTTTATGTATTTTTCAAGAGTAGATGAATTCTTTTACTTCTCTTGAACTGTTTCTATGATCCAAAAGCATAAAAAGTGCAACTTAGCCTTGATGCAACACATTAAAAATACAGAAGACTTAATATAGTAAACCAGAATTTTGAGGAAATTTTATTAAGAGTAACTAGAATTTCACCAGGCAGTGGTGGCGCACACCTTTAATCCCAGCACTCGGGAGGCAGAGGCACACGGACCTCTGTGAGCTTGAGACCAGCCTGGTCTACAAAAGCTAGTTCCAGGACGGACTCCAATGCCACAGAGAAACTCTGTCTTAAAACACCAAAAAAAAAAAAAAAAACCCAACCAAACAAACAAACAAACAAAAGTAACTAGAATTTAGCTGGGTGGTGGTAGTTCACACCTTTAATCCTAGCACTTAGGAGCAGAGGCAAGAGGATCTTTGTGAGGCCAGCCTGGTCTACATATCCAGTTCCAGGACTGGCTCCAAAGCTGAGACACAGAGAAACTCTGTCTCAAAAAACCAAAAACCAAAACCAAACAAAAAAGAGTAACTAGGATGTAAAGATGAATAAAGGAAAGGAAATGAGATTAAATTACGTACAAATTTCAAATTTCAGAAAATATACAGTTGATACTTTCTCCCAAAATGACTTTAAAAAATTCATTAAAAAGTTTGAATATTCAAGCTAGGTGTATATTACAGTGGCTCCTGTATGAATTAGATGCCAGCCTGGGCTATCTCAGGGGACAGGGGTAGAAAATAAGTTTGAGATTCAACTAGTCTTTTCTGAACTCTTTTCAGATCTCAGTCTTTGTTGATAGTACAGTCACTACGTCCGTGTAATCCCCATACACTCCTGCAGCCGGTGACGCATTCATAGAGGCCCAACTGATAGCGGGACATAAGTACAGTATATTCCTGCAGGCTTGCTTGGCTTGTTTGCTTATTACTGTTGGAGTCAGAGAATTACAGATGTCAAAGGTAATGATGCTTTTATCAAGGGAGAACAGAGCAATTGAAAACCAACAATGATAAGCTTGGAGAGTGCCTGCAGATGACAGAGTCCTGAGATAGCACTGTGAAATTTGTCCTATCTGGACTAACCCTACAGATATGTGCATGTAACCATCACAAGTCCACGGAGTTATGAGATAACTACATGAGTACACGGAACAGATACGGAGCAAAGCAAAACAGTCAAGGGCTATGCAGGCTGTGAAGTATCTATGACAAAACAGGCGTGGTCACAGCGCTGCTGTCCTGGAATGCTCTGCGAGCCTTGGGCAGAACATGGGAATTTTCCTGGTTGTGTTTTTCTGAACCTGTGGCCGACAGAGTTTTTCTCTGTGGTTTTGCCAAGACCTGGGGCTTTCAGAAATAACCAAGTTGCTGTTGCATTTATATAGATGAAGAAACTGAGCTTTGGTGAGGCCAGTTAGCTGAAGACAGCTCTGGTAAAAAGAATTCTAGGTTCTCTTGAACAGGATTCCAGTTTTATTACTTTCCTGTTGAATATAAATACAGATGCGGTGTGAGATCATGTGTGCATTTTCTGTCCTACATATGCGGTGTGTACATATTAGGTCAAATATGTAAGCTTTATTGGTAGGTCTTCCTCACAAACAACTACCCTATGTCATTAGTGGTGGACTTTTCAAATGACTCAATTCATTTAGAATTTACCTCTTTCCAAAAATAGGACTTGTGACTGCCTTTTGCGAATTATGCAGCTTATATGTACTTTATTATTTTGACTTTTTCCCAGGCAATTCTTGTCTGATTGCTACAGCAGGTCAGAAAAGCACAGTTTCTGAACTTGGCATACTTGTGACACTCAGTCTGTAAGAGAGAAAAAAAAAAAAGATCAGTCCTACTTAACCATCCTGCACGCAGAGGGGTCCTGGATGTAGGTGGATTGCTACTGTATCCATTTTGTTACATGGAAATGGAATCCGGGGCCTTGGGCATGCTAGGCAGGAGCTACACTCTCAGACTGTTTGCGGTCCTGCAAGGGTGTTCTCCAGAGGTTAGGGAAGAGGCAGCTCGGAGACAACACACCTCTTACCCCCCCGCCCCCCACACACACACACGCCAGCTACCCGGTTTGGCACGCACCTGCTGCTTCAAACCAGAACGGGGCGGGGCTCGACTTTGGCCGTGTCAGACGTGGCAGGAGAAAAAAAAAATCAGCAATTGCCCTTTCATCCCCTTCCTGATAAGCAAACCATGCCGACCATTTGCCCAGCACTTGGGCATATAAAGCAGAAGTCAGAAGCATTGGAAAGGGTTTTTGGTTACGTGGCGAGTCGGGGCGCTGACCGCCGCGGGGGCGGACTCCCATACTTGTGAGGTCTGTGACTTGCTGGCAAAGCCCGCGAACCGCACACTCGCTGCACGCGGGCCGGGGGGTGAGCTCTCGGAACCCCGTCGCAGCGCACCGCCGAAGCTCGCCGCTCCGAGCCCCAGCCGACATTTATGTTCCAGCGCGGGGACGCGGGCCCCACGCGCGGCCTCCGGGCCCCGCCCACTCCGGCCTCGGGTCGGAGCCGCGGCGAGCGCCTGCCGAGTCCGAGCGGCCGCGGCCCCTTTAAGGAGCCGCTCTGCGGTAACCCGAGCCCGCAGTCCGGGCGGGCGCGGCGGCAGCGGCGGAGCGAGCCTCGGCGACTGCTCCTTCAGGCGGCCCCGGCTCCCGCGAGCATCTCGCGCGTGGCTCCGGCCGGCGCAGCCCTCGGGCCGGGCCGGATGACCAGGCGCCTGTGAGCCCGGCTGTGCTCTCCCGGCCCGGCGCAGCCGCCGCCCGCGCGACTCATCCCGGGACCCGGCACAGGTGACGCCGTTTGGACGGGATCCGGGAGGAGGGCGGCCTCGCCCAGCGCAGCCTTCGGCCACAGCGCCGCGTCGCACCGGCCTAACGCGGCCGAGCTTGGGCGCCCGAGGCGGGTGGGAGCGCGCGGGAGGCTCCCGCAGGTGTGCGGCGGCGCAGCATCCTTCCTGCCGCCGGCCCGGTACCGCTTGGCTTGGAGCAGATGGTGTGCTCGGCCCGCGGCCCCCGCGTCGCCCCGAGATCCACTGGGCTCTCTCGGGCTGCTCGGTCCGGCTTTCCAGCGTGGCTAGCGGCGCCTAAGGGGTCTGAGCCCAAGGAGGGTGGGTGCAACCTCTGGGTCTGCAGGGGACGCTTTCTTGCAAGAGACCAGCTCCCAGTGGGGCGCATCAAGTGGCATCCCCCCCCCATCCTCCTCAGCCTCTTTCTAAAACAAGTAGCTCTTATTTACCCCAGCGGCTCTCAAGTGGGTCCCATTTTTAGCCACCCTGAGTGCTGGAGTCTAGTGGAGTGGGGGGTTGGTTTCTCTTTCCAGCCACTATAACCCCTGACAGGTTGGATTAAACTAAACGCCTTCGTTTACCCTGTCAGGAAAATGGGGTCTCTAATGCTGGTATTTTCCCACCTTTCCAAGATGGTAGGGAAGCCTGTGTGAAAGTAGTTTTGAGTTGTTCAAGTTCACTTAAGGGTCACTTGCTGGCCTGCATTTTTTAAAATTGCATTTGCAAGTCAATGGGAACATGTATGTAAAGTTGTAAAATATTAAAAAGTGATATTTGATGTTTAAATTAATTGAGATGCCATTGTAGAAGGGTGTGTGTGGATGGTGGGAATTAATGTCTGTCGTTGTATTTAATAAAACCTTTACATAGTCAGGAAGTTAAAAGAAGGATCTTGGGTGGGGATATTTTGAGATAAAATGCTTGTGTGTGAACATGTAATGCCAGGCGGAGCATGCCTTACCTTTATAAGTAGCTCCTAGGAATAACTTCAGGAATCCCACTTGCCACTTTTAAGGGCTCTATCAGGTTAAAGATCTTTAACTTCCTTAAGTTGTATGGATGAAACTAAATTAGAAATGTAGAGCTTGCTGTCTCCTGTGCCATGTGGTGATCCAGAGGATTTGTTTTGAAGGTGTTCCTGCCCCCGCCCCCATCCCTACAACTCCTCCCCTTTCAGCGCGCTGCCTCTGCCCAGCGTTTGGCTCTTCTCTGTGTCGTCTTGTCTTCCTTGAGTTTTATCTGTCTGGGCTGGATGCCTTTGACCCAGTTGCTTAGTCATTATTGTTAGCTTTGTGTTTCTGTTCCTCCCAGTAGAAGCCTTCACCACTTGGGGAAAAGAATTATGGGTCTTGCCATTGAAGTCCTACAGTCACTTGGAAGGGACTAGGTTGAAACACCAGGCACCAGAGAAGATGGGTTTGCTAAGGGTTTTCTGAATAGACCCACACACAGAATAAAGATGCAAAAGTTGGCCTTGTGTCGTTTTTTTTTTCTGAAATCTCCACTGGAGAGATTCCAGTGGATTAGCAACAGCAGCCCTGGGAGAATGGGTTCCCACAGTCCACCGAGTGTTCAGTTAGGTGGGAGCATTCCCTGCACAGGAATGGGGAAGAAGTACCTCCGTGGGCAGGGATGGCACCGTCCTGGACTAGCAGCAGAGGAGCCTGAAGGGAAGCAGGAGAGGGGCTGGGGCACAAAGAGGTTGATCTGTCACTCTTGGAGTATTTATTGTCCCTTGGCATCAAAGGCAGCTGTGTTACAGTCACCAGACCTGTTCACTCTCCTCCCTTGGTGCTCTAAGGGAGACCTGGCACGTCTGTATTCTTCTCTCTCTCTCTGTCTCTCTCTGACTCTGTCTCTCTGTCTCTGTCTCTGTCTCTGTCTCTCTCTCTCTCTCTCTCTGTCTCTGTCTCTGTCTCTCTCTCTCCTTTGGAGACAGGGTTTCTCTGTGACTTTGGAGGCTGTCCTGGAACTAGCTTTTGTAGACCAGGCTGGTCTCGAACTTACAGAGGTCCGCCTGCCTCTGCCTTCCGAGTGCTGGGATTAAAGGCATGCGCCACCATGCCCTGCTCTGTCAGTGTTCTTCTCAAAGCCTTACATTTATTAGAGGACACCACACAGGGTTAGTTCATAAGAAACCCTTTAGACCTCAAGTTTCCCTCCACCGGCTTCCATGTTAGCGTTCTCTGCCTTACAGATTAAAAATTCACTTGAACTTTAGTGTTGCTTGGAAGGTTAAGAAGACCAAGAAGGGTTACCTTGGCTGTCTACCCTGAGATACGGAAAACGGGGGTTATTCTTCTGAGGAAAAGTGAACTAGTTAGAACAGTGGGCATACGTACAAGGGAGAGCAGCCGGAGGGTAAAGTTAGAGTGTTATGTCGGATAGCTTGTGTCATCGTCCTCGACCAAGGAAGGTGTCCCGCCTGCTGAGGGCAGTTTCCTGGTGCTGTCCCCACTTCCACTTGCCCTAGGAGGGGAAACGAGAGCAGTGTGGCTGTGGAGTCACCATGTGTCCTTGCCATGGCAAGGACAGCTGTAATCACTGACACTGACCATGACACTATTTGTATGAACACATGACGTCAGGAAAGTGAGTGGTTTTATAAGGCAGCCTGAGGTACCTTGGCAGTGTTTTTCTTTTAAGGTTGAAAGGTGGCCCACTGAGAAAGGGAGCCCTGCTGCTCCAAGGCCGGTTGTTCCTCGGAAGGCCTTTGAATGTGCAGCCAACAGAGGATCCTAGACTGGAGAAGCTAGGATAAAGCAGAAATAGAAAAGGGGTTTCTTTGTTCAGAAAACGTGGGTGTATTTAGGAAGAGGTAATCCCTGTGGGTATGTAAGGAGCTTGTAAAGCAGTGTAAGAGGCTAGTATTCTTGAAAATAGTCCCTGAAGAAGATAGCTGCACATCTGCTCGGAGCTTGAACCTCATGGGAGAAAGGAGTTGTTGAACAACTGG
Source organism: Mesocricetus auratus (assembly GCF_017639785.1). NCBI lineage: Eukaryota > Metazoa > Chordata > Mammalia > Rodentia > Cricetidae > Mesocricetus > Mesocricetus auratus. The sequence goes on from NW_024429193.1 coordinate 36,701,492, forward strand.
ACCAATGTCACAGGCCTGTCTGAAGCAGTGTTCCAGACTTCTGGGGCTCGACATCAGAAAGCGAGGTTTTACTTTGAGACCCAGTATGTGAATAGGCACATGAATATCTGAAGCAAGCCTCTATTCTTATTTTGTTTCTAGTGTGTGTTTTTAGGATATCCTTGCCTCCAGTCCATTGTTTTATCAATGGAAAACCGTGTTTATGGGGGTCAGAGTGAGGTGGGGGGTGGGGATGTTGGAGGAGGTGATTGAGTTATCTGGATCTGTCAGTGGGGACAGAAGGGAGTGCGGGAACCCCTCTGGCCTGTGAAGGTATGAGACTCTAAAGGCAGCTGGAGGGGGCAGATGCAAAGGGGCTTCCCCCTGGTTGCTTTCGCTTCGAAGCCAAGCCCTCACATTTGAAGGGCTAGAAGGAGGAAATGTGGAAAGGAAGTTGCATTTGGATTTCAAAAGCAGATTTCTTCAGAGCAGTAGCTTTCTGTAGAGGAAAGGAATGTCCCAGGACAAAGTCGCTGATGGATTTAGGTCATGTCCACTTCTGGGGACCGCATAGGGAAGGGGGTGCAGGGGCTCAGATGTGGGAAGGATGAGTAGGAAGCTCACACTTCCTGGCTTTTAGAAGTTCTGAGCGAAGCTCAGGGAGTGTGTTGTGTTGTTTCTAAGCTTCGCTTGATGATTGAACTCAGTAAGAAGTTGGCTGCTCGCCTCACCAAGAATTGGAACAGTACTCCCATTCTCTTTTATAACACAGCTATCAAGACTTCCTCAAAGGTCTATTTCATGATCCATGATCAAATTCAGGGTTCTGTCTCAACCAGTGTCAGGCAGCTAATTCTGCTGTGTGCCCTGGAGTTGACTAAGGGCTGATACTATTCTTCGGGTTTTTGATTTCTTTTTTCATAATAATTAACATATGACCCCACAACACCTAACACCTCAACACCTCTACCAGTCAGTAAAACGAAACCTCCTGAAAACAAAAGGCACACAGTTGTCAATCACCCTAGCCTGTTGCTTAGTGACTGCTTGCTTTTATCGTTGACATTCGACCTTGTTGGATCACCTTTTTGAACCTTCTGGATTCCTTGTGTGCCTTTCTTACTGCGGGTGATATTTTTTATGTGTTTGACCTCATCCCTTTTCATCTGTCTGGCATTTGGCCAATGCCTTCAATTCTGGTTCCACTAATATTATCTCTCACATCCCCCGGCTTTGGGTATCTGCCCAGCTACTCTTGTGAACTCAGTTTTGGATACTGGATTCTAGAAACAACTATATGCAGACAAGTTGTCTATATTTGTTTTAATTTGACTTTCAATTTGGGGGGGATAAAGAGAAACCGTCTTGGTCAAGTTCATTGTACTTCATTTTCTCCCTTGCATCCCCTGAGAGATACCTTGGGGGGCTGGGAATGAGCACAGTGTGTGTGTGGGGGAGACAGCCTGGTGAACCTCTGTATTTAGCCCCCAGGACTACAGAGGAAAAGAAGAGGAAAGTGTATCTAGACAGCATTGCAAATGTCTTCCGTCTTGGTATGTGTTTACTTAGTGGGATGGTAGCAAAAAAGGAATTTTAATGATGAATTTTTATTTTTTTAATTGAATTTAAAAGCCTCCTAGACAGAGTGTTGTATTATAGGGACACAGTTTTTAAAACTGGTTTTGCTTGATTAACATGCTTGCTCTAATACATGTAAAAATATTGGGACACATGAATTTAATAAATTGTGCAATTTGTTAATGTTTTTTTTTCTTTTTTCTTTTTCTTTTTTGGCTTTTCAAGACAGGGTTTCTCTGTAACTTTGGAGGCTGTCCTGGAACTTGCTCTGTAGACCAGGCTGGCCTCGAACTCAGAGAACCACCTGCCTCTGCCTCCTGAGTGCTGGGATTAAAGGTGTGTGCCACCACTGCCAGGCTTTCTTTAAAAATTTATTTAACTCTATTTTATGTGTACCAGTGTGAAGGTATCAGATACTCTGGAACTGGAGTTACAGACAGTTGTGAACTGTGGGTGCTGGGAATTGAGTCTAGGTCCTCTGGAAGAGCAGCCAGTGCTCTTCCGAACCTTCTCACCAGGCCCATTAATGCTTTTTAAAGAACTCATAAAGATCACAACTTTGCCCAGATTGAGCAATATCCGTTGTCTTTTCTTATTTGCTCTCTCTGTCTCTGTCTCTGTCTCTCTTTGTGTGTGTGTGTGTGTGTGTGTGTGTGTGTGTGTGTGTGTGTAGGTCAGGAATCCACACCCATCTTTCTTAATCACTTTCCACCTTTGTTTTTAAGACAAGGTCTCAGTCTGTAGCCCTGGCTGTCCTAGAACTCACTATGTGGACCAGGGTGGCCTTAAACTCAGAGATGCCTCTGCCTCTGCATTCTGGGATTAAAGGCATAGGCTCTATCATGTCCACCTGGCTCTTTGCACCTTGGTGTTAAAGACAGCATCACCCACTGAAACTGGAGCTCAGTGTTGGCCAGACTAGCTGTCCTGGATCCCCCTGTCTGCAGGTGGGAGCCACTGCTCATAGGGAGGCTGGGGATCCTATTCATTCGTTCAGGTCCTCACGACTGCTCAGCAAGCTCTTTACCATCGGAGCCATCTCTCCATGTCCACTTTTCGTGTTTTCGAAAGGCTATATATTACCAAAAAGATTTCCTATGTGTTTTGTAGAAAAGGAAGTGCAGTAGGGTAAGATAAAGGTTGTGGGAAGCCAAGAGGGAAGACTTGTCCCTGAAGCAAAGGCAGCCTTCTGGTGACTCCTGCATTCACATCCTAGAAACAAACCCTTACATTGTGGATTTGGAGGGCTTGATAACGACTCGTGATGGCCCAGGATATAAATGTTTTTCCAGTCACATGTGGTTCATTCTTATTAGATACTCAGGAGTCTGAGGCAAGAGACTTGCAACTTTGAAGCCAGTCTTGGCAACTTAGTCCTGTGTTTCAAAATAAAAGTGGGCAAAAGGGAAAGCAACTGTGGTGACACCCATAATCACAGCAGAATGCAAGAGCAGTATCTGCTATATATATGGAGTTTGAGGCCAGTATGGGCTAAGTGAGACCCTGTCATAAACAAATAGGTAGATTGATAAATAAATACGTGAATTGGGATGTAGCTCACTGATGTAAGTTTGCCCAGCATATATCAAACCCCTGGACTCAGTCACAGCATTGGAGCTGGGAAGAGAAGAAGGCATTTGGGACCACTTGAAAATGTACATGTACATTATAGCAACATAAACAAAATTTCAGGGGAAAACAAAACATAAATGCAATGAAGTGTGAGTAAGACTGCCTTGATACTTTAAAGTCCTGTTCTCTTCTTGCTACAAGCTCTGGTCTGTAATATTCAGCAGCCAAAAATAATTGATCTGTACCTTGGTTTAGGATGCTGGGCAGGGAAACCAGACAACCCTGATTCTTCTTGTTCTGAGGATCCCAGGGGCTGTCTGGCCAGCTAGTCTAGCTAATCACCGAGCTCCAGTTTGAGTGGGCAGTTCTGTCTTTGAAAACAAGGTGGGGAGTGTTTGAGGAAGACACTGGATGTGGACACCTGGCTTCTACACATGCATTCACACATGTGTGATGCCCCCACCCCCAATACCTACATAAGACAAATGTCTCCTTTGAGTTTTTAATCAAGGCAACTCATATCTGCAGAGGCTGTGTTCACACCAGCCATCTGTGCTTCATACAGTAAAACCTCGTGGCTTGACTGATGCCATTTCAGATCAAGTTTTCTGGCCCTAGCCAAGGTGCTCAGTAAAAGGTCAGTAGGGTGAGGTGTAAGTTCATGGGCTTAACCCAGAAATAGCTTTAAGAGGACCTAAAGGGACACATGACCAAAATAAACAGCAACGTGATACCCTTCCTGGACAGTTTCTTCACAAGGCAGTACACAGTATGTGACTTGAGAATATTAGCCAGACCCTGGTTCATAAGACTGGAGAAGTTGACTACAAGTGCAGGGGTCTGAGCTTCTAGAACTGTATGGTCAAATACTTGTTTCAGCGGCTGCTTCCTAAAACAGATCTCTGTAACCCAGGCAGGGCTACCTGTGATCCTTCCCTTGAGCCTCTCAGGTAGCTGGAATTACAGACCTTCATCATCAAGCCAGGCTTTCAGGACAGCCCTCGTGACAGAGGCTGTAGGCCATGCTTAGTTCCTTTTGCATGATTCACCGTGTTTCCTGAATTCAAATTCGAGATTCGTAATTAAGCATGAGGCTACGTGAAGTGAAAAATGTGATGTTAATGAATCTTCTGCTCTGACCTTCAGGTCTACTCACTAGGTTAGGAAGTGGTTAAACAAACAACAAACAAACAAGTCGGAGGGTGTGTGGTGGTACACACCTTTAATCTAACAAACTGACCTCTGTAAGTTCAAGGTCAGCCTGGTCTACATAGTGAGTTCTAGGACTTCCAGCTCTATGTAGAGAGAGCCTGACTCAAACAACTGCAAACAACAAAACCCACATCATTGTGTTTGACTACCTGTCGGGTTCTGCGCTGCATGCTGAATCAGGTTGGTAAATATCAACTTCATTGGCTAACAGTGTGGCTAGATTTGGCCTTAGGTAAAGGCAGTCTTAGAGGAAGATTAGAAAAACTATACTCAGAGTACTTTGGGAAGTTTTAAGTAGCAGAATAGAAGGCTACCTAAGACTGTGTATAATCCTTGACTGTCTTGTTTTATTGTTAAAACTTTTATTTTTTCTCAAATAGTCCTGTGTCTAGGACTAGGCGGGTGGAGAGAGAAGATACTGGGCTCTGAGCCAAGTACAATGATAGGCATACATGAAGATGTCAGTGAGGCATGCTAATTAAAATACCATTTATGTGTCTATACAGCATAGATTCCACATTTGATAAAATGTAATATTTTTCATTTCCTCCACTTATTATTACTCTTTTTTGTTCCTCTACCCAAAATAGTTCTTTTCCTCCAAGTATTCTTCTCCTCTCCCCTTCTACTTTTACGTCATATACGTTTTAAAAATTAACTAGAGCCGGACCGTGGTGGTGGTGGTGGTGGTGGTGGTGGTGGTGGTGGTGGTGGTGGTGGTGGTGCTGCTGCTGCTGCTGCACGCCTTTAATCCCAGCACTTGGGAGGCAGAGGCAGTCGGATCTCTTGAGTTCGAGACCAGCCTGGTCTACTAGAGCTAGTTTCAGGACAGCCTCCAAAAGCCACAGAGAAAACATGTAAGATTTGTCTTTCTGAAGCTGGTTTAATCCTGAAACTGGCTTGTTTAGGCGGCATGGCTGTTTGTAGTTGCACCCATTTCCTGCAGTTGGCAATTTTGTTCTTTTTTATGGCTGATTAGAACTCCACCATTCTTCATTTGTCTGTTGATTCCATGCTGGCTGTTGTGACGAGTGCTGCAGTCTTCCTGGACGTGCAGGCTATCTCCGTGGTATGCTGATTTAGATTCCTTTCGGTACATCCCCAGGAGTGGTATGGCTGGATCACGTGGTAGTTCTATTTTTAGGCACTTAAGGAACCTTCATATTGATTCTCTTAGTGGCCTTACTCATTAACATCCCCCTCTACACAGCAGTGAGTTCCTGCTCCCATGGCACCCATGTCCTCACTGCCTTTTGCTGTTTGTCTTCCTGACGGCAGCTTAATGACTGGGCTGAGATGAACTCTCATTAAGAGTTTTGGTTTTGCCTTTCCTTGATGACCAAACTTGTCCTCCATATATTTCCTGACCATTTGTACTTTTGAGAATTGTCCGATTCACTTGCACGTTTGTAGATTGGATTTCTTGGGGTTTGATTTTTTTTTGAGTTATTTATATGTTCAGTAGAATCCCCTGTTAGAGTACATCGAGCAGAGATGTTCTTCATGCTATTGTTTCCTTTGCTGTGAGTTGTCTTATTTAAGCTACCAAACTCAGAACAGACACAGTGTAGACATAGACAAGCTTCAGGGCTTTTTTTTTTTTTAGACAGGGTTTCTCTGTGGCTTTGAAGATGTCCTGGAACTAGCTCTTGTAGACTAGATCTGGAACTCACAGATATCTGCCTGCCTCTGCCTCCAGAGTGCTGGGATTAAAGGCATGTACCACCAACGCCTGGCAAACTTCAGGGCTTTTAGGCCAAGGAGAAAAGGAAGGACTTGGGTTCTTATGGATTTAGATACAGAATGCCAGATTGTATGACTTGGGGCTGCCAGAGAAGTAGGTGTGACATTTCTGGCTAAGGAAAGAACTTCCAGTACAAAGCACAATATATATATATATATATATATATATATATATATATATATATATTGTTTTTTAAGATGAGGTCTCACTCTGTATCCTAGACTGGCCTGGAACACACTGTGTTGACCAGGCTGGTCTCTGCATCCTCAGTGCTGAGATTAAAGGCATGCAACACTACGCCCATCCAAACTCCGTTTTGTCTTGAGAGAGGCTCTCCGACAGCTTGTGTTGGCCTTTGACTCCCTATGTAGCCAAGGATGACCTTGCATTCCTGATCCTCCTGCCTCCTCCACCTTCCAGTCTTCCTTGGCTTACAGGCATGTGCCACAACACAGGGATTGCCATTCTTGAGTATCTTTTTGTTTGTTTGTTTGTTTGTTTTTTGTTTTTTGAGGCAGTGTTTCTCTGTGGCTTTGGAGGCTCTCCTGTAGACCAGGCTGGTCTCAAACTCAGAGATCCGCCTGCCTCTCTGCCTCCCGAGTTCTGGGATTAAAGGTGTGCACCACCACCGCCCAGCCCATTCTTGAGCATCTTAAAACATTGTTTTCTTATTTCTTGAGATATAGGGGGATGGCTAGGCTGTTCCTTTGCAAGGTACAGACTCAGGAGATGTGTGCATTAATTTCAGGGTCACTGGGCTGGAAGATTCCAGATGGCCTGCTAATGGGGTTAGTCACTAGTTTTGAGTGTTGGCTGCCAACTGTAATTTCCAGCCTCAGTTTCCTCCTCATGGCCTTGTGGCCAGCACAGCAATGGAGGAGCATGCAGGGAAGACAGAGTTGCTGTGCAAGCTGCCTTTGCTCTGTAATCATCACACTCTCCCTTCTACTGTAGTCTATGAATCAGCAGGCGGCAAGGCCAGCCTCGATGGATGAAGGTCTTTGATTGGGAGTGGTAGTATCACATTACAAAGTGATTGATGGCCTTTAAATGGTTTACTACACTAGCTGCATGTATTGTATACATAATAGGTACAGTTAAGACATTACCTCACTTAAGCCATGCCATCACCCGGCAATGTAGGCTTTCTTACACATGGTGTATAGCTTTTGTGGGCTAGAGGGGACTTTCTTCTTCCTCTTCCTTGTCTTCCTCCTCCTTGGCAGGGTTTCTCTCTTAGGTGGCTCTGGCTGTTCTGGAACTCAGAGATCTACCTGGGAATAAAGGTGTGCACCACCACACCCGGCCTGGTCAGGCTGTGTTAGTTTTAGCTAAGGCCACACTGATAGAGTTGGAGCTGCTGCAGGCCGCACACAGAAACCCATGGACACAATCAAGTGGGACACAGTGTTGAAAGGAAGAATTGGGGCTGGGATTTGACTCTCCAGCTAAATGAGATAATTCTTAAGAACCCTGGAGTGGCTCTGTTACATCTCTAACCCTCCTTCCCTCTGGGGAACAGGAAGGGAAAGAAGGCCCAAGGTAGGAGGCTGAGCCTTGGCCTCAGCACACTTCCCGCTCACCAGGGACTTCCCTTTGGCCCTTTGTTGGAGGTGAGAAGAACCTGCAGCTCTTTAGGTTCTGACTTCCTGGGAAGCCTGGCAAGTGTCCCAATTCTGCCCCTCCCCCCACCTTAAAAATAGAACAAACTATTCAGTGTGTGGGGGGTGTTGTCCAGTCTTCCCGTGATTTCAGAGTGTTGGCAGAGGGCCAGAAAGATGTTCTAAGCCGCTCCTGCCAGGATCTCTCTCCGGGAGGGGAAGGGCACTGATTTGAAAATAAGCATATCAGAAGCTGGGAAGAAAAAGTTGGCAGAGAGCCCTTCCAGTTGATTCTTTGCCACCTGGCCACTCAGTGTCAGGCCTCTGACAGCGCGACTCCTGAGTCTCAGGCCTAGTGTTGCGTTGGGCATGTTAATTTCATTAATGACAGCCTCTCAAGTGGTCCCAGCTTCCAAGCCCATTCTTTTGATTTGGGCCAGTGACCACAGTTAGTAGTGTGATTTCCCAAGTACCGTGACCTCCTGACTTCAGATGGTGTGGTTTACCCAAAATGCAGCAGCTGTAATCGGGAACGCAGGAATTTAAAGAACAAAAACTTCTTTATAAGAAGTTTTAAGTGGAGTCAGATGAGAGAGAGCAACATTTATCACATAAATCACACGTGCTGCCTGTATGCTGCGCCTGTGGGCCCTAGAATTGCAACTGGCTGCCTGTGAGGAGGTAGAATTTGGTGGCAGTTGGGAGGTGGGGAATTGTAGGGAGGAGGGAGAACTGGTAAAAGTCTTTGCCTGTCGGGGCCTCCAGTAGCCACATTACTCTTTAGGCATTGTTTAGGCTAAGTCAAAGTCCGGATAAATGCCAAGTGCAAAGAATAAGAAGCAGGAAGGAATGACAAAAGATAAAAATGGATGTGCAATTCACTAGTTATACTAGATTTCATTCGCTTTTAAGATAAAAGCTAATATGAATCATGGGAAGGCAAGGAGCATGGAAAGTTCAAGACCACCTTGGGCAACTTAATGAGAGCCTTACTCTAAAAAGTACAGGGAGGGCTGAGTGCAGGATAGAGAGCTTGCCTAACATATGAAGACTCTAGGTTCAATCATGAGAGCTGAAAACAAGCAAAAACCCAGCAAAACCCAGCTACAACAACAAAACACCCCAAACTAAAGCATATAAAAATTTTAAGGCAATTGCTGCGGGCAGTTGTGATGCACGCCTTAATCCCCCACCCTCAGGCAGAGGCAGGTGGATCACTGTGAGTTCCAGGACAGCTTGGTTTACAGAGTGAGGTCTAAGACAGGCTCCAAAGCTACAGAGAAACCTTGTGTTTTGAAAAACAAACACACAAAAATACAAACTGTTAAAATCCCAATTAATAACCCCTATAATGGAAAGGAAACCTGATCAGAGGGAGCAGGGAGTCTCAGGGATAACCTAAGGAGATGGATAACACCCCCGCCCCCGCACTTGGTTTATCAGACAACTTTGGCAGGGACTAATGGGCTGTATGAGAAAAATCTTTATCAGAAATCCCCTCCTTCTAAAATAAACTACAGGGAGGAAGACCTTGAGATGGTGGCAATTTTAGTACTTGGGAAGCAGAGGCAGGAGGATTATAGGGAATTCAAGTCTTGCTTGGGTTGTTCCTAAATTACAGAGTCCCTGCCTCTCATTCCCAGCAAGAGGAAATAAACAGCAGCAGTGACCACCCAGGCAGTGCACTGAGCAGAGAGCAGGGAAAGAATCCCAGAGGGTATAGGATTGTCCTCTGAACTCACATGCAGACCATGAAGCACGCGAACACACAGACACACAGACACACAGACACACACACACACACACACACACACACACACACGCACGCACACGCACACGCACGCACTCACGGGTACACACAAGGCTATTAGAGGATATTTATGGGTTGCCTGCTGTTTGTATGCCCTGCAGACTTTAATAGCCATGCTGATGGTTCTTGAACTTGATGCTCAGAAAAGAACAAGGAGACATACTTGACGAATGTAATTCTCCTTTTTCCTATAACTGTCAAGTTATAATTTGAAATAACAGAACATGGAGTTAAGAGAAATCCCTCAGCGGTTGTGAGCACTGGCTGCTCTTCCAGAGGACTCAGGTTTGATTCCCAGCACCCACATGTTGGCTCACAACTGTTCTTAACTCAGCTCCAAGGGATTCTACATCCTCTTCTGATTAACTGGGCACCAGGCATGCATGTCGTGCACGCACACTGCTGGCAAAACATCTATTGAACATAAAACAAAACAATCTAAGGCCGCCACACATCAGCAATCCCAGTTACTTAGGAGGCCAAAGCCAGAATGTCTAGAATGAGTTGGAGGCCGGCAAGAACAACTTAGTGAGACTCTGCCCTTGTGAGGGTGCAGCCCAGTGGGGCAGCAGTTGTTTTGCATATGTGAGGCCCCAGATTTAACCCAAACACCACATGAAAGTTAAAAATTTAGAAGCAAGCCCATAACCACAGTTAGCTGAGAAGTTTGTGTGCATTGCCCTAGACACTTGCTAGTTTCTACAGGAGTGAAATGTTGAAAGTGCGGTGCGATGGATATTCTTTACACAGACGCTGTAAAACCTGTGATCAATTATGGACATTTTGTCAGCATTTAGATCCTGCAGTGGGCCAGGAGCCCTGATCATCTTTTAATAGGTTTCTAGCTTGTTTGTTGGGCTTGGTAAGTAGCTCATCTTCTGTTCATTTAGACATGAGTTACAGTTTGCAGATAAGAGATTTAATTCCTACAATGTAAGGCCCATGAGAATGGTAAATAACTCTGCATAAATCAAGCAGCTGATACGACTTTAAAATATAGTGCAGATTGTTACATGTATACATGAAATGCTTTGAATGCATGTCAGATGTTGGATGGAGGGAATTAAAGATGGAAAATATTCTAGCAGTATTGTTTCATCTATATTGGCACTCTGCTTTTGGACACATTCAAAAATGAGATCTTTTCAATGTCAACATACATTTATGCTGTAGAAGCTGGGTTGTCAATTTAGGAAACATTTGGTAATTGATGAAGTACTTGCAGAATAGAAATCACTTACAGAATAGGATCGTCTTCCAGCGTGGATGAGAGGGGCTTATGAGCCCCCAACCTTTGATGAGGAGCTATTGAGTTGGTGGCTGCTGGGGAGGGAAGAGTTAGTTTTCTTTAAGGGTATGTGGGTTTTGGAAGGATGTTGGTAGGTTGATCAGTATGTGGGGTGCACAATTGGGCTTTGTGGGTTATTTAAAAAAAAAGGACATGAAGTTGGGACTGGGAAGCACAAACACATATAGGGAGATCTAGGGATAGATGGAGGAGGGGAAGAGGTGAATATGAGGGAAATATGTATATGAGCATGAAATTCTCAAGAATAAACTAAGAATATATGAATAATAAAAGGAAAAAGAATGTGAATGTGTACATTATTTTATTAGCAGACACTGAGCACATGCTGTGTGCTTATGGCAGACCATACGTTAGACGCAGTGAGGGAAATGTGGCCAGCTTTCCATCCTTATGGCATTGACATTTGTTTGAGTTGCAGCTACCAGGGACTGTTGACAAAGTTCAGAGAAGCCTTCCATGAGGAAGTGAGGGCTGTCCTGTGTGCTGAAGAGCCACGGGCGTTAAGTGGGGGGTGTGGGAGCAGGATTGGGAGCTGGAGAATAGGATGTGCAAAGGCCTTGTGGAGGGATGAAGGGAACCCTGTGTCTTTAACAACAGCAACAAGGTTACTTACACAGTTGGAGAAGCAGCCAGTGCCAGATGAGCCTGGGGAAGGCAAAGCCTTCCTCAGGACAGCATTGGGAAATAAGGAGTTTTGATGACAGGCTTAGAGGTGACATAATTGGAGATGCTCTCACAAAAGATTCCCTGAGCCCTCCAGTGTAAATACATGTCAGGAAAGTGGTGAGGTAGCTAGAGGAAAAAAATAGATCTTTTTGAAAGTCATTTAAGGAGGAAAATCCATAGGATTTCATGGTAGGTGGGATAAGGTAGCATATGGAAGGTTCTGGAAGCAAGCGACACTGAGATGACCTTGGGTCAAGTTGTAAGCTGTTTTGAGATGACTTCAAGACCCTATGTAATAAGGGCAAGTAGCGGTTAGCTCTGTGAGAGAATTCCTTTAGCTAAGGGCTGAGAAGGAAGACACAGAAGAGTTTAGAGGAGGATCAGCAAGGAAGATCAGTAGCTCAGAAGCTGCCTTTAGGAGTCCACAGTGACCTAACCACTAGCACTGGCTAGCGTCAGCGCGATGAGGATGGGATACGGATAGTGACAGCAAATGTATGGGCAAAAGAAGGGACAGCCCTTCTAGAACTTTGTAAAGGGGTGGGTCGAGCAGGAGAGTGTAAGTGGGAAAACCGAAGCAAGTGAGGAAACTGAGGAAAGGCATACTGGTTGTGTTAGTTACAGTCTCACGGCTGTATCGGAGTCCCCACAGAAGCAACTTAAGGAAAAAAGTTTATCCTGGCCCACAACTTGAGAGTACAGTCCGTTGTGATGGGAAAGGCATGGTGACAGAGGCATGAGGCATGAAGTACCTGGCTACACTCCCCCCCCCCCCAGTCAGGAAGGAGGGGGAAACTGTGCCCCGCGGCATTACAGGAGGAAGTTTAGAGTTGCAGACCAGGCAGGCAAAGGTAATGTGTTAGATTGGCCTGCTCTGCAGCCAGCCTGTGGGACAGGTGCCCTGAGGGCAGAGCCCCACCCTTTGAAGGCTCTTATCTTGTGCAAATCTGCAAAGAGATGAATGTGGGTGTTTAGCTCACTTTCTTTTATTCAGTAAATGGTGTAGTTCATCCAAGGTGGCTCTTCCCACCTTAACTAACCGCGTCTACAAACTTCCTCAGATATGCTTAAGAGGTTTATCTCCAAGGTGATTCTAGATCCTGTCAAGTTGACAATATTAACTCACAGAATCAAGAAGAGGCAACCAGCTGGGCAGTGGTGGCACACCTTTAATCCCAGCCCTCAGGAGGCAGAGGCAGGAGGATCTCTATGAGTTGGAGACCAGCCTGGTCTACAAGAGCTAGTTCCAGGACAGCCCCCAAAGCCACAGAGAAACCCTGTCTCAAAAAGCCAAAAAAAAAAAAAAAACCAAAAACAAACAAACAAAAAACAAAACAAAACAGAAGAGGCAACGAGTGTGTTGGCAGTTGTTTTGAACTTTTAAAGAAGCTAATAACATAGGGGCTGATATGACAGTTTGGTGGATAAAGGTACTTGCCACCTAGCCTGAGGACCTACCAGACTCCGAGTCCCCGGACTCACAGGTTGGAAGGAGAGAAATGATTTCCCTGCAGGGTGTCCTTTGACCTCAACTCTTTATGGTATGTATGCACATGTCCATATACGTTTACACATGTACACACAAATTAATTAAAATGTAACAAAAAGAAAAGCTGAGACAGCCAGTTGAGGAGGAGGAATTGGAGGATAATGGGGATCAGAAGACTCCCGAGGAGGCCTGAAAGGGTGGTGCCAAAGTCAGAGCGCAGGCTTCAGGTGGGCAGACGGGCCGGGTGATGGTGAGAGTGTTTGTCTGGTTGGCATCAGTATGCTAAAGATTTTCACAGCTTGGATTCTGGTTTTTGGTTTTGTGGGGATATCTGTAATAAGGGGAGCAGGTAGCTAGAGGTTTGGAAATTTGACTGTGAAGCATGAGGTTAGTAGGCCAAGGTAGTGTGTTTATTGTGCAGGGCAGTGTGGAGGACTGTTTGGGCCTGCTACCATTTCATGCTCACCCATTTCTGTCTCTGCTGGTGTATGATTGCTGTACTAATTACTTTTCTGTGCTGTAATAAAACCCCGTGATTAAGGCAACTTATTATAGTAGAAAAGAGTTATTTCAGCTGATTATTCCAGAAGGTTACAGCCCATCATGGTGGGGCAGCATGGCAGCAGGCACTGGGCATGGTAACTGGAGCAGGATGCAGAGAGCCGGAACCCTAGGGACAGGCTTGCTCCAGCAAGGCCACACCTCCTAAACCTCCACAAGCAGAGCCACCAACTGGGGATTCAGCGTTCAGATGCCCGAGACTATGGGCACATTTCTTATCCAGAGCACCACAATGGCCTTCAATAGTGCTGTCTGTCATTCAGGACTCATTGCTGAGTTTGGGCTTTCCCAACTACTGACAATACAAGGGAGCTGTAGGGTGTTAGTAAAATGATTTCGGAAATGATGGGCTCCCAAATGTGTCTACTGTCCACTGTACAGCCCACTAGAAAATCGAAAGCTTATTTTAAACACTGTGTGTGTATGTGTAACTCAGTTGTGTGGTTCTGAATTACAAAACTTTGTAGATGACAACATCATAATGTTTTGGAATGTCAAAAGGTCTGACACTCCCAAAGCTGATTAAAGACTGAAGGTAATAAAGGTAAAAGGGCTGACAGGGAAAAGGATAAAGTGAGAGATCTGAGGATTGGGGAGTTTGGTTTAGAACAATCTTGAAGGAGAGGAAGCTGAGGTCAACAAAGGAAACAGTTAAACACTGCTTTGGAGGCAGTAGAGGATGATGAAGTCTGGAGTCCGCATGTTTGAGCCGGCACAGAAGAAATGCTATTCCAGGTGAACTTAAAGGACCGAGTGCTCAAAGATGCTGGGCCATCTAGACGGACAGGAAGTTGCTCAAGTCGATGACAGGTTTAAGGACACCAATGAGCTGGGGCCAGTGTCTCTGAGTAGCAGGAAGCATTTAAGAAGTTAGAAGATGACACAAATGAGAAGATGGCGGGTGGCATGATTCACTGGTAAAACCAAAAGGAATATCGGTGTCTTAGAGGGTAGGGATTGGAGGAATAAGGCCTGAAGGGGAGACAATGAGCAAAGGGTCTTGGACCACGTCTCATAGTGAAGTGTGAGACTAGACTACACCAAGAGATATAGGAGAAGAGGATGTCCTCAGGATGCTTGGAAGAGATGCCAAGGATGTGGTGCTGTATTCCAGGTGTGGTACAGCAGTTCCAGGGAACCCAGTGGGTGGGCTGGTTCTGGTGGCTGGAAGGGATTGTAGGAGCATGGTAAAGATACTTTGCAGTGAATGCCACTGACATTTGTAGTGTGGACTGATAAAAACGAATGAGCTCAGGGTCAGATGTGATTGGCAGAGGCTCTTCTCTCTCTTGGCTGGAGTGACACCAGGTCCCTGGATTTTCTTTTCTGTAGGCTGATGGACAGTGGTGGAAGCAAGAGCTGTTGAGTGGGGCCCATCTGCTCAGTATTGTTTTTAGCAACTCAAGGAACGTAATTCTTTCCCCGTGAGAGCCATGTAAGCTTTGCTTTTATGTCCAGTATAAGATGAGGAAATTGAGATTCAGTCAAGACAAGTTCAGTAGTTTGATCAAGGTTATATAGCTCCTAACACATGTGCCCGGATTACAGGCATCTATCAACCACCATGCCTGGTTTATATGGTGCTAGGTTTAGACAACAGGGCTTCACCTGTGCTAGGCAAGACTCTCAGTTCTACTCGAGTCCTCTTTGAGAAATCTCATTCCAAAGCTCATTAAGTCTTCACAGTGTGCTATATTTTTGAAGACCACTGCTGTATTTACACAACTTAAACAGTTCTTTGCTGTGTGATTAATTCTGAGTAAAAGGGTACACATACTAAGATAGAAAGGAATATTCTTCCCGGCCTGATATGTGAGTCTGAGGTTTGTTTCATTGTGCATGATTTATTATGCTGTTATCTCTCATTGATTTGTGCCACTTGCCATATTAAGGCTCTCTTCCTCCCTCCCTCCCTCCCTCCCTCCTCCTTCCTTCCTTCCTTCCTTCCCTCCCTCTCTCCCTCCTTAAGTATACTTTACCGTATTTTTCTTTGTGATTAGGAGTCATCCTGTCAACTAGGAGAGAAATCCAGTTCTTTGTATGACTCAGTATAGACACTCTCTTCACTGCTGTGTGCTCCATGCAGATTAAGTCTTTCTAGATGTCGGTCACAGTGTACTTAAAGAAATGACCCCAAGGGGAAACCTTCTACACCAGTAGGAACTAGCTCTCAAGTCTGTATCTGCTTCTAGATTTACATCCAGCTTCTAGGTTTTAGCTAGCTCAGGATTCACCTAGTTTTGCTAGCCAGTCACTTTTTTTTTTTCAAGTTACCCATAAATCCATCCTGGGAAGGGTTTGGAACTTTGCTGGAATCAAGTTGCCTTTCATTTGACATGGTCCAGTCCTTGTCATCATTCTGTCACTTGCGGGAGTGATGCCAGAAGGCATGAGGGATGGCTGAGCTTATGCAGGTTGGGAAATGGGAGGGAAGTCGGGTATGTGGTAATTGCCTTTCACTGAGCTGTGTAGCTTTAGGATTAGTTTATCCCGGGCCAGATAGGGGTGTGGGACCTGTGTGATCCCACATGGAGTCACCCAGCACTGGTGCAGTGGGGAGTGAGGACTGGATCTGCACGGCTGAGTTAGGGGTGAGGAAGGCAGTCTGGTGCTCAGAGACGAGGGCCAGGGTGGACCATGTCAACTTAAGGGTTCATGCCAGGTAGCCTTCGTTTTCCTGGGAAACAGGGAGGAACATGTCTACTATTAGAAAGGCACAGCTGGAGATTTGCTGGCGTACTTATCTGGAATAAATGTGGGAAAGAGGGAAGGGAGCTAGCGAGGGATGGAAAAGGAATGCTAAGCATGAGTGAGGCATTGTTCTCAGCTTCCTTCTGCCCTGCTGGTCTTAAAGACAAACACACAGCCCTATCCCATACCCCTTTAAGGGTTTTTACCACTAAACGTCATGTCACGGCAGTGGTTCTTACTTGCATGCCTGCGTGGAAACAGCTTTGGTGATTTGAGTATATTCCCTCAGAAATCTTACAAGTGAATGATGAACTGAGGGAAGTGAGTGTTGGAGTTGTGGTTGCGGGTGAGCAGTTGGTTCTAAACACTCAATGGAACTGTGTTGTTTGAGTTTCAGCCTCAAAGTGTCCAGTTGATAAAAGGGAAGTTATTGGGCCAGGAGACTGACTCTTGTGTGGTAAATGCTTACCAGACAAACCCAAAGACCTAAGTTTGATTCTCAGAACCCATGGATGAAAGAAAAAAAAAGTCAGTCTGGGAGTCAAGACACAGGCAGATCACCAAGGCTCACTGGCCAGCTAGTGTAGCTTACTTGGCTAGCTCCAGGCCAGTGAGACAGCATGTCTCAAAAACAAAAACAAAACCCTAAAAAACAAAACAACAACAACAAAACCAGGGTAGATGGCTCCTGAGGAATGACACCCGGAAGTTGTCTTCTGGCCTCTGCACGCCTACATACCCACACACATACACACAAAGAGAATGCCCTCTTTCTTTATTATCCTCTCTTTTATTCAAGTCATCAAATACCGTTAGATGTATCTTCACTATGCACTATCTCTACTAGATATTATTTCCTAGTGGGCAAGGAGCATCCTGTAGCACCCCTAACTTAGGATTTTAATAGGTATCCTCGCCTCCCTACTGGCTCACAGCTGTCTCCTGACAGAAAGCCTGGTATACAGCTGACAGGTGGCTAATGTAGGACGTATTTGTCATTCTGGAATGAAGGTGTAATCAGCTCCTTTTGCTATTTCCAGGGCCATGTCTCCAGAGAGCATGTCCTTCTGCAAGAGGAAGGCTGTCACAGTGAGGGGAGATGTCTAGGCTTGTTCTTGACCCCTTGATCAGGTCCTGAAAGTTTGTGCCGGTCTTGTGGGGAAAGGACCAGCAAGCATCGTCATAGTCAGCAAGACGGTGGAACTTTCTTTAGCGTCCACAGTTCCTGTGAATCCAGACAGCTAATTACGTGGTAGAATTCATCTCTTTAGAGTCTTGTTCGTTTCTCCTGTCGGTTTCAGCTGCTCTTTTCTGGGACAGCTCCCTCTAGGGCTGCTTCCTAGCTCCCTACCAGCTGCTGGCCACACGTAGAGGTGCATGAATGAAGCTTAACACTTCTCGCTCTTTCCGTGATCGCCTATGCTTAGTGACTGCCAAGTTCTCAGAGGCCCTTTATCTCGACTAATAGTAGGCATCATTTGCTCTGTCCGTTTTTACCATTCCATCGTCTGATTTAGGCACCTGAAGTGAACAAACAGGGGCAACTGCTTCTTCCAAGAAGCCTTAAGAGTTTTCTGGTCGGGGTGGGAGGGCATTTGTAATACTCTCTCGATGAGTCCTCGATTTGGCATGACTGATTAAGCAAGCAGCTGCTTATTAAGAAGCAGAACCGAGAGTAGAACAATTTAATTAGCTTCTGTCTGCTGAGCCTTTAATAGAAGTCACAGCTTGCATATATGGTGCTCTTTGTTTAGTTATAAATGAAACTTTTTTTTTGGCAAAGAAATACTCTCATCATATAACCCAAGAAAACAGAAAATAAGTCTGTTGAAAATATAAACTATTGGGTTTTGGAGAGATGACTCCTTAGTTAACAGCATGTATTATCCTTGCAGAGGACTTGGGTTCTAATCTCAGCACCCATGTGACGACTCTGAAACCATTCATAACTCTAATTCCTGGCCTCTGCGTGCCCTGGGTGTGCATAATGCAGGCAAAACACTAATACACATAAAATAATAAATAAAGCTTAAAAATATGTATGTACCATTCATCCACTATAACAACTAATCCATAAAATCTAGGACTTGGAGGAATAATGCACTTTTAAGAATTATTTTTGTTTACTGTGTGTCTGTGTGTGCACATGTGCTCGTGCACTCTCATGTATGCCAAGGCATGCGTGTGGAGGCTAGAGGACATGTGGTGGGAGTCGGTTCTCTCCTTCTACTGTGTGGATCCCAGGGCTGCAACTCTGGTGTCAGGTTGGTGAAAAGTGCCTGTGCCCACTCAATCACCTTTGTGAGCCCGTATTCCATTTTTCTCTTTCTTCCTTTTTTCTTTTCTTCTTCTTCTTTTTCTGTTGAGACAGGGTGTTTTTATATAGACCATGCTGGCCTTGAACTCATAAAAGTCTACCTGTCCCTGCCTCCCTAGTGCTGGAATTAGACTGCTGGGAATAAAGGCATGCATTGTGACTCCTGGCCCCATGATGCATTTCTTAATGGTGAATTGTTGGAGTACTTTGTTTAGTGTATTAGTTAATTAATAATTCATAAACCTGGCAATGTGTGGTAAGTTTTATGACAACTTTTGGGAAGTATTTAAGAAATGCTCGTGTATACATGGAATTTTAACAAAAGTCTGCCAGCATCCCGGGCTGCAGGGCCAGCATCCCGGGCTGCAGGCAGTCACCCTCTCAGTTCAGCTCAGAGCAGGGCTTCTCAGCCTTCCTCATGCTACCACCCTTTACCACAGTTCCTCATGTTGTGCTGACCCCCAGCCATGGCGTTATTTATGTTGCCACCTCATACCTGTAATTTTGCTTCTGTTATGAATTTTAATGTAAATATCTGATGCTAAAAGGGTTGAGATCCCCAGGTTGAGAACCATGGCTTAGGCTCCTATTACATTCTGGTTACTGATTCCATTTTCGGTAATTAAGTGTCCACCTGGTCACCAGGCTTGTGTTTGCTTTTCCCTTGTAAAAGCACCTTTAATTACATTGCACATAATCAAGTAATAACATGTTTATTTGATACACAAAGCTTACTTTTATAGATTACTTGGCTAATAGTAAGCCTAAGCTAAAAGGCCACAACTTAATTTTTTGATGCACGGTATACACACATTGAAATAAAAAATGTAAGAAGCAAGTGAGCAGTGAAATTAGTGGAGTCTTACAGAAAAGAATTGCAATATCAATACTTTTACCAAGCATACACCCATAGAGAAGCAGTGACAGGGGAGGGGTTGGTAATTCATTACAGACATATGAATTCTGTCACAAGGAGCCCCATGGGGACATCAAATTAGGATGTCCTTGTTGGCAGGGTATGGAGTGGGGTTATTGCTAGCTCAGGCAATGACTTGGTTTTTCTCTGGTGAATTAAATTGGCTTTAGTAAGTGACTTTGTTTCTTCAAATTAGGAGCTTGAAAACGTGTATTGATTCATTTCCCCTCTCATCTGAGGACAGCCCCATCAAAGACAGAAACACTGTACTGCTGGATATGAGTCAGATGCCTTAGTGCTTTTTAGGATAAATGTACCTATTTTTTCCCCCCTGTGAGACACAGTCTCAGGAAACTATATGGCCATGTGACCCTGGTTGTCCTGGAGCTCACTTTGTAGACCAGGCTGGCCTCAAAATCATTGAGATTCACCTGCTTCTGCCTCCTGAGCCTGGGATTGAAGGCGTGCACCATTATGCCTGGCCTTAAAGTTCAGTCCAGCAATGTAGGAAACATAATAACTGTCCCTAAAACCTAAAGCTCCTTTATTATTTTTAAAGTAAAACCAACAGTTTTGTAAAAGATTAAAAAAAAAACTATGGAAGCTTTTTGGTCCAAGGAAAAATGTTAACATTGCCAGTAACTTAGGAGTCACAATGATGTGGTTTTTAAAAAAAGATTTATTTGATTTTTAATTGTGCATATGCATGTGTGTTTGTGTATGCTAGTGCAATACCTATGGAGGCCAGAAGGTCAGACACGGTGGACCTGAAATTACAGGTGGCTGGGTGTCACTAGATGTAGGTGCTGAGTCACCAGATGCCAGAATATCCTCAGTATTCTATCTCATAATACAACCAGTTTTTAACTTTGTAATTTATTTTTTGCTTGTTATTGTAGGCAATGTTCTAAGATTTGGGGGCTTAAATATTTCTTAGAAATTACCTGGTCAACTCTCAATTTATAGATGAGAAAATTGAGTCAAAGAGAAATCAGAACAGTATTGTTCAAAGAATAATTTCAATGTAGCAATTGGAATTTCCTCTTAATGTTAAACTCCTAAGATTAGATAAGTTTGAATTGTGATAGTAAAATGTTTTTTTAATGATATGGAGATCTTTAAGGTACTAGGGGGTACGTTTAGGTACTTAAAAAAAGTATTTTGGGGCCTGGAGAGATGGCTCAGCAGTTAAGAGCACTGACTGCTCTTCTAAAGGTCTCTGGTTCAATTCCCAGCATTCACATGGCAACTCAAAACTGTCCGTAACTCCAAGATCTGACACTGTCACACAGACATGCACACAGACAAAACACCAGTGCACACAAAATAAAAATAAATAAATAATTAAAAAAGTATTTTTGTTTTAAATAACAAAGGTATGACACTTGACACAGGTAGTAAATGAGAAGAGACAATAAACAATTTTTGGTTTATTTTCATTACACTGAAAACTTTTATACACTTTAATTAAAAATACTGAAATACATGTATACTTATTAAAATTTTAAAAATGTTGTAGTTTTATTGTGGGATAGCAACTTAGAGCCATCCTGTCTCTCCTAGCAGGGTGAAGAACTATGGAAGCCGACACCAAGCTGGTCACTGGCATTGTCTGTAGCAGCTTCGTTACCTTTCAGATTCTCTTCCACTTTGTAAGTCACTGGTTTTCAGCAAAAGTCTGTCCAGGTTATAACAGCCTTAGCATCGAGAAGAAGATTGAATGGAACTCAAGGTAAAGCCATGACAATGTAATTGATTGACCTTAGTTTTATGAAGTAAAAGCCTTCCTTTACCACCTTAAGAAATTCAAGGTCATTTTTTTTGTTTGATGTTAGGAAAAGAAAGACAAGATCTCATACAAGCAAAGTTTAAGAATTCTTACATTGCCGGGCGTTGGTGGTGCATGCCTTTAATCCCAGCACTCGGGAGGCAGAGGCAGGTGGATCTCTGAGAGTTTGAGGCCAGCCTGGCCTACAGAGCAAATTCCAGGACAGCCTCCAAAGCAATACAGAGAAACCCTGTCTCGAAAAACCAAAAAAAAAAAAAAAATTCTTGCATTGGATGATGTTGGGGCTGGGGGTGGATCAGTGTTTCACATCATAGTTCACAGCCTCCTGTAACTCCAGTTCCATGGGATCTGTTGCCTTCTTCTGGCCTCCATGGGCACTAAGCATGCATGCCAGTAAAACATCCATCCACATAAAAGAAAGTGCTAGGGACATTTTTTTTCACTTTCTAGGTAAGTTTGGGAAAATTTAGTAGACTCTAGCTGCCTGCAGGATGTTCTGTTTTATATCCCTGTCTGAAAAATTCACACAATAAACTCATATCCTTTTGTGGTGGTAATGAAAGAAAACATTTCTTGGAGTTGTGAATAGCCCATGCGGGTTAAACACCACGTGCAGTTTGGGTTATACAGACTAGACAGCAGAGTGTATTTATTCTTTAAAAAATTTGTATAATTGCCAGGAGTGGTGGTTCATGCCTTTAATCCCAGCACTCGGGAGGCAGAGGCAGGCGGATCTCTGTGAGTTCAAGACCAGCCTGGTCTACAAGAGCTAGTTCCAGGACAGACTCCAAAGCCACAGAGAAACCCTATCTTGAAAAACAAAACAAAAGAAATGGTATTATTTTATGTAGTATGTGTGTTTTATTTGCATGCATGTTTGTGCACCATGTGCTTGACTGGTGCCTGTGGAGGTCAGAAGAGGATGTTGGATCTCCTGGGACTGGAGATACAGATGGTTGTGAGCCACCATGTGGATGCTGGGAATTGAGCCCCCCATGCTCTGGAAGAGCAGACAGTACTCTTAACCACTGAGCCATCCCTTCAGCCCATATACATTATTTTAAAAAACCCACCTTTTTCTAACATTTGAAGATGGAAGGAATGGTGGGAAAGACGAGTCGGCGAGACGTAGATTTTCTGAGTAAATTTTGAACTCTTCTGCTTCCCTTCCAGTGTGGTTAGAATATGTAGAAGGTTTTGAGTCTTGCGTAGCTGCAGCCAAAGAACTAGGGAGGGTGCCGAGAGATAGAAGAAGCAGAGATGAAAATGAAATTGGAAACTATTTTGTGTTTTATTCAGTCTCATCACCGTTCTGTGGTACAGGAAATTATAACATGTGAAACCAAATTCTGCTTTGAAGAAGAAATCTGGCCTCTTACAAGATCCCTGTTCAGCTTGTATACTTGGAACTTAGAGATAAATAGTACAAAGGAAAGTTGGCCTGTTTCTAAAGAACATATTCATGTCTTAAAACTCAGCTTCCAGCCGTGACATATGCTCCAGACAGCAGACAACTCTCTTTTGAAATCTTTCCCTTTGGCGTTTCTTTTTAGCTACTATAGGAACTACATTTTTGCTTTTCCAGGAATATTGTTTTAAAAAGATGGCAAACTCAACTGTTTACCAACAGCAGCTTCTGCAAGTATAGTCTTTTATTGTTGTTATTTTGCGATTTTGAGGCAGAGTCTCGGGTATCCCAGGATGACCTGCAACTCGCTGTGAAGCCCAGAATAGCCTCTAGATTTTCCTGCTTCCACCTTCCCGATGGCTGTAGGCATCCATAGTATCCGTCTTCCCATTTCTGTTCAGTATAGCAAGAGCTTTTGACTAAATGTCATTTCCATCATCTGAGAACTTACCGTACTTTGGTTTACCATATAACACCTCAGGAAGACTAACACTGGAAGCCTGGATTAAAAATTAGATTTTACAAAAGGAAACCTAAAGGTTTTTATGCTTTCTGTATATTTGTATGTTTGTGGGCACATACACCATTGATGTGTGCGGACGTCAGGAGAGTCCCTCCCTCTACCATATGGGACCTGGGGACTAAGCTCAGGACCTCTGGGACTCAGGATCAGCAGCAGGTGTTTTTTATCTGCTGACCCATCCTTGGAGGGAGCCAAAAGGGAAACTTTTTGGACATATGGTTACTAATCAGTATTCAGGACTTCAGGAGAGGTTATGTTTTCCTCTCCTAGGATTTTGAATAGCTGTAGGGAGCCCTCTGTGTGGTGACTTAGATGCAGGGCTTGAATGCCAGGTGGTGTTGGTGCAAACACTCTCCTGCAGCTACACTGCTGTGGATGGAGCTTGGAGGCTGCAGGGTTGTGTCCTTACCAACTGTGTCATCAAGTATGTTTCCACTGTAGAACCTTAACACAGAGAAGTGATTCACCCAGGGTTATACAACTTGTTCCCTTGGAAATAAAGCTGTGGACCTATGATTTCTAAATGACTAAATTATCATCATCATTATTGTTATGTCTCTTGAGACAGGGTCTTACCATATAACTCTGACTGGTGTAGAACTTGATATGCAGACCAGGTTGCTCTCAAACTCACAGAGATCCATCCCTCCTGCATGCTGGGATTAAAGGCGTGTGCCACTACCCTGACCCTTAATTATTAATTATTAATGGTGCTGGGGCTTGAACCTAGAGCCTTATGCATGGTAGGCAGGTACTCTGCTGCTGAGCCATACCCCTGTTCCCTCTAAATGACAGTGTTTAGTCATCCCCAGATATCCTCTACTCCTACATTTCACTCTTTCACGTTTAACTTAATGCTTTGAGGTGTGACATTTATGGAATGGAAACTGTCCTGGAGGAGCAAGTCGTTTATTGCGAGGAATCTGAGCTCTTTGTGTGCCTAATTTCATTTCAGGGTAGTATCCACGTGCCACTCTTTGCTGGTTGGGAGTTTTGGTTTGTACCTCTTCTTATTTGACGAACCTACTATAGCAGATCCAATCTGGTAAGTTGTTTCTTTCTGAGCTGTTTCTTTCCAAGCTGTTCATCTTGATTTAGGCTTTTCTATGAATTATTAATAGCCTCATTTGCAGTACTTAAAAACATATTGATTATCTTTGATGTATGCCTTATTAAAGTGCTTACAGTCAGTCCTACTTCAGCCAATTATATTAAAATGGTTTTAGTTATGAACATAATGTTGAGGGCCATTTTGCTTTCATATTGCAATTGCTACCTAAAACAAAGCGAATATGATTCGTCGAGAAAAACCAAGGTATTACAAACCCTGCTGTGAGGTCAGTCGTTGTTGAGCTAGGACTGTCAGCTGGAGCAGTCACTGAAGACTTGCCTTGAAACTTGTGTGTGATCCATTGTTTGCCACCAAAGAATTGGAATCTGCAAGTCTACAGATGCCCATGGGAGACAGATTAAAATCATATAAGAAACACATAAATATGATTTAGTATGTGTAATAATGTTAGGGAACCCTGCAGATGGCTCTTCCTGGAAACATTAAGTATGGTTGCAATTGCAGAAATTTTACAAACTTCTGGAGTTACTTAGGAGGGCTTAGGTCAGCTTACTGTGAGGGAGTAGGTGTGAGATGTGAGGTGACTGTTCTGTGGAATACAGGACAATTCACCTAAGTGTTTGGACCACCACTGTGTGACTACAAGGATACCCCCCATAAGTGTAAAATTGTCTCTTTAGGATTATATCACCTGATTAATTTTCATTTTCATCAGGAAGATATTTTTTTTCCAAAATGACTCACTCAATTTAGCATATGTTATACCTTGACTAGATTTTTATTCTTAATCTAAATAAATTATAGCTTTAATTCCCCCCATATTATTTATTCATGATTGTAAACAGAACCAGTCCTTTGAGAAGTGCATTTTATTACAAAAAAAGATGTGGCTCCTTGGTCAAGTTTTGCCTTGGTAAACTTCAACCTAATGTGAATTTTGCTGTTTTTTAATTTGCTTCTATGATGTATTCCCGGTCTAATTTTCCTGGATCGTATTTACAGGTCAAAATGAATGAGGAAAATGTGACTTTTCTGCATTTCTGTTTTAGTTCAGTTATTACCATTTGTATTTGGTGTTAATTTTAAAGTAATGCAAGCTGCAAATCACATGAAGGATGGAGTGGAGCGGATATGGGCCACCCTAGCTAGTGAGGTGTTCAGCAGCTTATGTCCTGCCCAAGCCTGTCTGCCCGAGTTTAACTCCTGGAGTGTACATAAAAGGCAGAATGAAAGAGCAGGATCCTGAGAGTTGTCCTCTGACACACACACACACACACACACACACACACACACACACACACACACTAGCATGTGCACACCTATACTCAAACATGTCATATACACATATGATCAACACACATATATTACTAATAATAAATGAAATAGAAAATTTTAAAGTAAATTTTTTTTTAGTTTTTCGAGACAGGGTTTCTCTGTATTGTTTTGGAGGCTGTCCTGGAACTCACTCTGTAGACCAGGCTGGTCTCAAACTCACAGAGATCCACCTGCCTCTGCCTCCCGAATGCTGGGATTAAAGGCGTGTGCCACCAACGCCCGGCTAAAGTAAATTCTTTATATTGTTATGCATCTGTGGCCTTGGTCACAATGCCAGGGTCAAATTGTCCTGTTCTGACATATTCTCAGTTAATAGGCAAATCCCTCCCATCCTATATTGATAGGACTGTATTGCCTCAAAAATCAAAGGTGAGATAGATGATTTCTTGATTTATTTGAGTCCCTGATTCTAAATAAGGAAATTTAAAAAACCAGTTTCATATGAACAAGTCATATGAAGTCTTTTTGTAAAATTACTTTCTTGTACTTTTTAAAAATCATGTGTGTGTGGGGGGGGGTAAAAATTGCGTCTATTTGTGCAGTCAGAAGTATTATCTTAACCTAACACTGTGCTTAGATAGGTTTAGAACAGAGTGAGAATTGGTAGTGACCTACTCCCCACCTAGGCCAGTGGGTCGTTAGGCATCCTCCAGAAGTGCATTGAAACTGCCCATGCTAAGTTTAAAGCAAAAACACTATGTGTTATAGCCCAGGGATTGTGAGCATCTGCAATAGTTCTGTGCACTCCAGATAGGATTTCAGCCTAGTTTAAATGCCAAGAATCAGTAACTGGCCTTTTTCTGGAAGATTCTGGAGGCTGACTTAGCCTTAGAGGAAACTCTGTTGGAAGTATGGGCAACAGGTCTTCTGATTAAAACAATCGGCACTGTGTTGGGTGTGCTGCTGTATCCCTTGTTCCTAGCAGGGGAAGTGGAAACAAGACATCAGGAATCCTGGTTCAAGGCTGGCCCTAGCAAGTTCAAGGCCAGCCTGGACCACATGAAGCCTTGTCTTAATAAATCAGATGAAAAATAAAACCATCCATGTGTTTAAGAAGATAATGTGGTGGGTTTTTGTTTTAAATATGTATAGGGGCGATCCAGCGCGTGTGAAATTGAATATTGCAACTGCTTCAGGCTACCTCATTTCTGGTATGTGATAGCACCTTTTCATTGCTCATTACTTCTCAAACTTCTCATGGAGTGATGCAAAGAACCTATTGTTTATGCTTTTGGTTTATTTGAAAAACAGCTTTAAAGATCTGTACAGGAAAAAAAATAAAACCTTCAATGGTGGCAAGCCTGAAACTTCGTTTTTGGCTTTCTAGAACAAGAAAGAACTTAGTTGCAGAGAGGCCTCAAACAGCTGAGGTCTTAGCACTTAAAAAAATAAAAAAGCAAAACAATGACCTTTCTTTTTCCCAAAAAGCCTATTAGTATAATTACTATAAGGCTAGTGATGGTTAAGCCTGTGCTCCTCACTAGCCAGGACCCTTGAAGAATGTTCCAGTAGTCTGGAATTTTTATTGTTTGGGTAAAGTTTGCACACGTAAGCTGTCTAGACATGATCAGTTAAAGTGTGGACTCTTAACTCCACATTCTCCTCTGCTCTTTTTTTTTTTTCATGTTGGGTGGGGTTTGGGTTGGCATTTTTTACAGTAAGGACAAGGGAAGTATACAATATGCTATCTTAACTGCAGTTAGGAACATTTTGGATTATCTTTTGGATACACAAAGATATCAACCACGATTTGGACATTTATAGAAGAACCCAATTTTATAATTCTAAAACTTACTAAATAACTGAAAGAAAATAAAAGTCGATCATAACAATAAAGACAAAGGATGAATTTCAGAAAATTTATGTGCTGAAAAGATGTGAATTGTAACAAAATAATTACATTGAAATAAGTAACTCTTTAAGAGGAAGGGGTATGTTTTAGAGAAATGATGGACTGTTGAATTATTTGATAACCCAATTTAAAAAAGGAACTCCGCCAACACATTGGGAAAGGATTTGTTCTTTTGACAGAAAATGATGTCATTGACATGATCACACAATTCATAGTGTGTCACATTCCTGGGCCAATGATACTATCATTGCAGAATAGTAACTCTCAGACAATCTTTTTATGTTAGCGTAGTCTTGTTTTTGAAACAGGGTTCCCTGTAGCCCAGGTTGGCCTCAAACTTGCTGTGTAGCCAAGGGTAACCTTGACCTTAAGATGCCTCAACTTAAAATTGTTGGCATTATAAGCAGGTACCACCTTGTAGCTCATGTGGTGCTGGGGACCAAACCCAGGCCTTTATGCTAGGCTAGGCAAACACGCCACAGAGCCTCCTCAGAAGCTCCAGAATCCTGTAAGAATAAAATTATTATTAACACTCTCCCAAATAGCAATCCATAAAACACTGAGCACACAGAGTAAGGTCATCCCAGTCTCTGTAGAATCTACTACAAAACTGTCAGCCTGTGACCAAGGAAAATGCAAACAAGACATGCAGGGGAGAAGATGGATATATTAAAGGTATCAGGTAATTAGTGATAAGCTTCTATTGTTTTTCTTTGTTACTTAGTTTCTCTTTAAAATTTACAGCTTGAGTCCTCTTTCAAAATGTTTATATCTAGTTTTGTGCTGGTAACCTCTGCTTTTAAAAATTAAATCTCTAGGTTCTAAAGTTCTGACGCCACCATGTGAACCCATGGTGTTCCCAGTCTTCATTTGATGTTCAACCATTTCCTAAAGACAATAGTTATGAGCCGGGCGTTGGTGGCGCACGCCTTTAATCCCAGCACTTGGGAGGCAGAGACAGTCGGATCTCTGTGAGTTCGGGGCCAGCCTTGTCTACAGAGCTAGTTCCAGGACAGCCTCCAAAACAATACAAAGAAACCCTGTCTCAAAAAACCAAAAAAAAAAAAAAAAGACAATAGTTGTGTTAATATTTTGAGCAGTTTCTATTTTGTTAAACTATTTTCTGAGCTATGGTACATAGACTGAATGAGAAATTTCTCTTTATTTGTAGGCTTTTTGAACAGTCAAAGTTCTTTATGGTTTTACTAGTTTTCATTAATATTTATCTGTATCTTTTGACTTTTTGGTATGCTTCTAATCCCAGGACCAGGAGTTCAGGTGAACCTTGGCTAAATAGCAAATTGGAAGCCAGTTAACCTACATGGGCTCTCGCTCTCAAAAATAAATAAATAAATAAATAAGTATTAGTATTTTAAGTGAAGGGATAATTTTGTACCTTTTACTGATTCTTGTTTGCCATGCTGTAGGGCTAAAAATCAGTAACTTAAACTTATCTTCAACTTATTTTTGATTGTTTAACTGTGGCAACAAGCCATTTGCTTATCGTTCTAGGAGTTGTTAGTAGCGTTGGGTATGGCCAGTGGGTTCTGAGGCTGCGAAGCTTCTGCTAGCTTGGCCCTTGTTCTGGGGTTGCCACAGTAGGGAGGGCAAGGAGGTAAACAGGAGCTGAGACTTTGTGGGGATGTGGGTGGAGTCAGGGACTTCTAAGTAACAAAGCGCCTTGGCGTCAGAGTGGACAGCCAAGAGTTAACGGTCAATACACTCAAAATCAAACAGCTTTTTTTTCCAATGTAACATCTCATTTTTCCTTCTTGCAGATTTATTGATTATACTTTTGAATTGGAAAGTGATCGGTGACAAGTTTTTTGTAATTCACCATTGTGCGGCTCTAACTGCATACTACCTTATGTTGGTGAGTACCAGCGTTCACAGAAGCCTAGCCAGGAGACAAGGCTGCTGAGAGACACTGAAGGCCGTATAAGTCTTTTTATTTGTTTGTTTTGAGACAGGTTCTCTCTGTGTAGTTTTGGCTGACCTGGAACTCAGAGATCAGCCAGTCTCTGCCTCCTGGGGGCTGGGGTTAAAGGCATGCATCATCACGCCCAGCATTCTATAAATCTCAATTCATGGGGGACACATTCAAATGCATGCAGGGGTCACTTTTATGATAAGTTAACTTGTAGAATGAGGGGCGGGGTTGGGGAGAGTTGGGGGGTGTTGCAAACATTTAATCCCAGATGCAGGCAGATCTCTGTGAGTTCCAGGCCAGTGGTCTACAGAGAAACCCTGTCTACAAAAAACAAAACAAAGATAAGCTTACTTGAATTAGCTTGTTCATGTATTTTAACATGTATTTTTCTACTAGTGTCTAGTTTAGTTTGTTTGGTTTTGATCTTTTGAGATGAGGTCTCATGTATAGGCTCGATGAACCCAATCTTGAGCTACCACACTCTTCCACTTTCCCACCTTGCACGAGCCGCGCCAAGTTTACATGAGAGGAAAAGCAGTTCATTACATTCCCATCTTGTCAAGGTGATTTAGAGGTTGTATGCATTTCCCCCAGAGCTTATGGGTTCTTTGTCTTTTTGTAACAGTGATGATAAATTCATGTTTGAGTATACTGTACTAACTTCATTTCTATCCCTCCTTCTCCCCATCGAGTTCCCTCCATCTCCCCTAAACTCTTGACCTTCCTGTTTTCACCTATCAAGTGGAGGTATGACAGGCATGGGCCACCCCTCCTGACTTAGTGTGTCTATTTATATTCCTAAACCAAGTCAGGCAAATGACGCTAGTTACTTGAGTTTCCACTTAAAAAACCATAGGACCTTACAGAACTTGTCTTTCTAGATGCATTTATGGCTTAAGCCCCTTGGATAGATTTCTGTGTGCTGTGGAAAGAATATAAACTGATGGAGTTAACAGGTCCCTTGCATGCATCTGTAAGCATAGATATCATGAACTGCTGTTCTGTCTTGACCTTGCATAGATTGGCAAGTTGAATGCTTAATTATATGAGATGAATACTGGTTTCCCTTTGGACTTTTATGCCTGCTTTTAAAAACTCAAATGCATACAGTTGTTTTAAAGGGGAAATTAATAGTTGTCTCATTTAGTGGGTTGATGAGTGTGACCCATTGCAGTGTTGTTGTTTTAATGTCTTCCTTTGTTATGTTGCTTTAATATGAAATAAATATCTAAAGTGAGTGAGTCTGTACACAGCAAAGCAAAATAAGAGAAAATGAAATGAAAAGATTTTTTGGGGGGGAGGAGGGGTTGAGACAGGGCATCTCTATGTAGTCCTGGCTGCCCTGGCACTTGGCTATGTAGTACAGGCTGGTCTTGAACTCAAAGAGATCTGCCTGCCTCTAGAGCTTCCCCAAAACTGGGATTAAAGACCCAGTATTGAACAATCTGCAACTAGAGTTGTAGGGCAGAAATATCAGCTCCCACAGCCCCATCGGGTCATTTAATTACACCAGTGAAAAAGATCAATAATTGTGAAAAACAGAAGGAGATGTCATCAGCCTGGAGAGGAGTGGATACCCCAAGTCCATCTTCAGACCCTGACGTGAGCTTTAACTACAGGGCACTTGGGCAGGACCCAAGGTGCGAGCAGGCAGTTCTGGTCGAGGCATGGCCCTTTAGGTCACTGTCCATCTTCAGACCCTGGCGTGAGCTTTAACTACAGGGCACTTGGGCAGGACCCAAGGTACGAGCAGGCAGTTCTGGTCGAGGCATGGCCCTTTAGGTCACTGTTTCAGATCTGTTCCTGCAAGCTGGTCCCCCGAGAAGTGATCACCATCACTGCCGAGGGGATTAATCTAGTTCACTGAAGATGGTTTCTCCTGCTCAGGGTGGCCTCACCATCATCACAACTGCCCTCAGAGGGTAGGGAGTCTATTTTTGAACTGGCTGTTGCTCTGGACCAGTTTCACCCCCTCTTGTAAAGGTCCTGTTGTCCATAAAGTCCAAGGTGTCTGCAAATTGAGGATAATGACAGAGACGTGTAGGTATGTTGGGATCCTGGTGCTTTGTGAAATGCCTGAGGAGAGGGATGAAAAGTGGAGGTGCCAGGTCTCTGTGGGGCTTTTAGTTACTTTGTAGACCCAGGTCTCCATCGTGCTTTATTTAGTTGCCTTACAGACTCAGGTCTCCATCGTGCTTTCAATTACTTTGTGGACCCAGATCTCCATTGCGCTTTTAGTTACATTATGAACCCAAGGGAAGAGTCAGTGCTTTTTCAGTTTCTAAGTGTCTGCTATTAATAATCTTACACTACTTTGAATATATGAAGGGGTTTTTCCCCATGCAGTAAACTTGCAGCCCATTCTTTTTTTTTTTTTTTTTTTTTTTTTGAGACAGGCAGTTCTGTATTGTTTTGGAGCCTGACCTAGAACTCACTCTGTAGACCAGGCTGGCCTCGAACTTACAGAGATCTGCCTGCCTCTGCCTCCCAAGTGCTGGGATTAAAGGCGTGTGCCACCAATGCCTGGCTCCATTCTTCATTCTTTTACTCTTTTTTTTTTTTTTTTTTGGTTTTTTACGAGACAGGGTTTCTCTGTTTTGGAGGCTGTTGGTCCAGCCTGGCCTCGAACACACAGAGGTCCGCCTGCCTCTGCCTCCCGAGTGCTGGGATTAAAGGCGTGCGCCACCAACACCCGGCCATTCTTTTACTCTTAAGAAGGCTAACAAAGTAATTTTTTTTCTGGAGTAAAATGATACAAAATTCTTATTATTTATAAGAATCATTATTTAGAAGCACATTGACTTCACATGTCTGCAATTGTCTAAAGATCTTAAGTGATCTTATTAATTAAAAAGTAGGATTAGAAACAGGTTTCCTCCAGGCTTTAAATATATCCTCCAGTGAAGAATAGTTTGAATAGCAAGATACTGATTTAAGATATTACAGGTTATACTTAGGAATTTTAAACACACACATATATGTTTATGAATATGAATATTTTACCTGCATGTGTATATGTGTACCACATGCATGCCTGGTGCTCAGGGAAGTTAGGAGATATCAAATACCCTGGAATCGGAATTACAGATACTTGTGAGCCACCGTGTGGGTGCTGGGAATTGAACCTTGGTCCTCTGCAAGAACAACACACGTTCCTAACCATTGAGTCATCTCTCTAGACCTCTATACCTAGGTTTTGATATGCCCTTGTGTATGTGTGTCTGTGCATGTTGTATGTTTATGTGTGTATGTGTGTATATGCCTGTGGAAGCCACAGGCGCTAACCTCAATGGTTTTGTTTTGCTTTTCTTTCTTTCTTGGTTTTCGAGATAGGGTTTCTCTGAGCTACACCTGCTGTCCTGGAACTCGCTCTGTAGACCAGGCTGGCCTCAAACTCTCAAATATCCACCTGCTTCTGCCTTGGGAGTGCTGGGATTAAAGGCGTGAGCCATCAATGCCTGCACCCATTGGCTGGCTACTGAGCCGCCTGTCTCTTTGTCTCCTCAGAGCTGGGATTTGAGCACTCTTTTTGTCCTTCTCTATACCACATTTGCTAGACTAAGGTTTTTTTTTTTTCTACCAGAGAAATTTAAATCTTGGGAACTCTGCTTCTGTCTGCACAGAGAGGCAGACATGTGACAGCTTTTAAGTTCAGCTTTCACTATGATAAAGGATGCTGATCCCATAGGGGAGTGGGACAGGTGTAGGGGCGTGGGCTGATTTATGCTTTAAAAGTTTGCATTTATTTTGTGTGTGGGTGTTTTGTCATGTATGTCTGTGCACCATGTATGTACTTGTGTCCTTGGAGGCCAGATGAAACATCAGATCCCCCAGAACTATAGTTACAGATGGTTGTGATCCACCTTGTGGGTGCTGGGAATTGAACCCAGGTCTACCGGAAGAGCAGCAGTGATCTTAGCCACCAAATCATCTCTCCAGCCCCTTAATACATTTCTCAAAGGGCACGTCCCTATACTGTAGTTACCCATACTGATTTCCTTGGTGTGCCTGGGTTTTGTTTCTTTTTCTTATAACTCAGTGTGCTCAGTTTTCTTTTTTCTTATAACTCCCTGTATGGCTCCAGTCAAACCACACCTGTGTATAGTTAGCTACAGTTCCTTCTGAAAATATGTAAACTTGAAAATCATATTGGGTACATAATTTTCACCTCTGCATTGTTGCAGTGTCCTCGAGTCTAATTATTAAACCAGTCTGTTGCAATTTAGGAAGAAACTTTGGTTTCTAATGGTTCTTCATGAATTTATTTAGAAGTGTTGATTGCAGTGTGTGTCTTAAGGGTCAGAATTTCTGTGAAGATTCCCTTTGTTTGTTTAATGCTTTACCCCAGTTTATGTATTTTAAAAATCCATTAAAGTGGTTGGGTATGAAGTCCTATTGAAAGTGGGAGACTCTTGTGCTGCATTTACCAAAGTGATAGTTTCCTGTAGGATTAGGAAAATACTGTCTCTTTTTTATAGCATTGGTAAAAATCCCCAGGGGTGGGAGAGCTGTTGTCCAGTAAGCATGGGGACCTGAGCTTGGTCCTCAGCCCCTGTATAAAAAAAGTGACCATAGCAGCTCATACTTATTTCTATACTGGGGAGATGGGGCTGAGTGGATCCTCCAGCCACCTAGCTAGCCAAAAGGTACGTTCCAAACTAGCAAAAGACATTGTCTCAAATATAAGGGGAACTGTAATTTGCAGTAGACACCCAAGATTGACCTCTAACATCTTCATGCATGCATGTGGACACCTGCGCTCGCGCATGCACGCGCACACACACGCACACACACACACACACGCATGGACATATATACATATACATATCATAAATATCTCCATAGCAGTGCCATGAAGTAAATTCTACTCACTAGTCTTTTATGGTTCATGGAGTTAGGAAGCAAAATCTTAAATGTTTTGTTTTTGGAGATAGGATTTCACTGTGTGACCCTGACTATACTGGAATGTGCTAAGCAGGCCAGGCTGGACTTGAACTCATAGAGATCCACATGCCTCTGCCTCCTGAGTGCTTGGATTAAAGGCATGTGCCACCAAACCCAGCTAAAAAGATTTTAATGGTGTACTTAACAATATTCAACACATGTAAATACTGTGTCCGCACCCCATTTTTCTCATTAAGATATCCTAGAGAAAAATATTTAGGGTCTGAAGTGGTGGCTCAGACTTGGTTAAAGAACTTGCTTTGTGAGCCTGAGGCCTGAGTTTGGATCCCCAGAACCCACACAATTTTCTGGAGCATGCAGCAGCTAGCTTTAGAAGGATGAAACAGGACATCCCCAGAGCAAGTCTGGGTATACATACCAGCAGCTCTTGGGTTGTACTGGGAGACTCCACTGCAATTACTATAGTGGAAGAAAAGCAATGGAGGCTGATTCCCGCATTCATGTGCACTGTATGTGTGCCTGTAAACATGCGTACTCTCATGCACACTACACATGAAAATGGCATGAAAAGGTAACTTCTGTAATAGTAGTGTCTACCTTTCTAACCTTTAGGAATTTGTCTGAGCATTTACTGTTTGGTATAGAATGTTTGATGTGAATATTCATAACTCACAGGCATAGCTGAGTTTCTATTTGGTGTTTCCTCAGTTTTAGCTTAGGATCTGGACTCTAGCAAAGGGAAAAGTAAGCAAAGGGCAGGTAGACAGACAGGGCCATCCTTACTCTGGTCCTCCAGGAAGAAGGGACTTGCATAGTGGAAATACCTCAGCAAATCCTTCTCCTTTTCATCTTTAAGTTTTCTGGGCTTTTTATATCCCATGGATTGTGCTGTCACACTGTCACATACCAGTTCAAATGGAAAGCATGACTAGATAAAGGCTAGTTCCCTTTGTATCTGGTATGCCAAGCTTTGGGTTTTGAACCCGTGTAGCTCTCCCTGTTACAGCCAGGCATCCATTACCTAGTACCTGCTGTTGCAGCTTGGAGCTTAGGATGTCAGGACCCCAGCTCTTAGTGTTTAGCTCTGGACTGCTCCTCAGCACCTGGAGATGCCTCCCTCCCTCCCTCCCTCCCTCCCTCCCTCCCTCCCTCCCTCCCTCCCTCCCTCCTCTCTCTCTCTCTCTCTCTCTCTCTCTTTAATTTTCTGCTGGGTGTGTCTGGAGCTGTGAGCCTCAATTCATGCAACCAGCTTAGCCTACCCTTCCTTACAGCACAAGTAGACAATTATACCATGTGGATACTGCCTCACCGGCACCTCTGCTGCTCCACAGAGGCTGTGTCTAGGGGAGGAACTGGCCTGCCACCTCATCATGAGAATGCTGCCTGAATAGCCTAGGTGGAGATGGAGCCCCTCCCTACCATGTTGGCATCTGAGCCAAGAAGACTAGAATATCTGTGCTTGACATGATCCAAAGTGCTGCAGGCAAGATCATTTAAGGATCACCTGAAGCTGACGTTGCCAAAGTAGCACCTCCTCTGGAGTGGCAGGGCAGTTTGGGTGGTTCCCTAGTTCCAGTTTCTTCTAGTTTGGAGTCCCATGAAAGCATTGGTGGCTGGGCATGAGCCTCCTGCAGGCACCTATGAGAGTTGTTAAACCATTGACTGTCCTGATACACATCGTAAACGTGGTCACACGTTTGACAGCCTATTCAAAAATGGTGGGAGAAAGTCTTCGTTGTACCATCTCATAGTCAACCTGTTAAGGGTTTCAGCAATGCCAGTTACAGCCTTGGCTGACTCTGGAACTGAAGGTGTCAGCAGCGTCTCCCAATCCTGGCTTCTTCTCTCTTCCCACCCTGCTGAAGCTGTTCCGTTTCCACTCTGGGCAGTTGCTGCTGTGGCTGCTGTGGACCTGACAGCTGTCAGTCAATCTGCGGGGCTGCCTACCCCAAAAGCTCCAGTCATTTAAAGGAAAGATTTTGCATGTAGTTAACATTGTACTTCAGTGAGCTTGGGAAAAAGAAGCTTAACTTATAGCCTTTAAATAACCTTAGCCTGGCCCTCCTGAGCTGCCTCAGAGTTTGGTGTATGATGATTAAAACAACAACAAAAGCTGTTAACCAAGAAGATCAAAATGCCACCCTGGTCAGTATTTTACTCTTAAAGTAGATTTTCCTAAAAGCAATGTTATTAGATGATTCTCCTTCCATGAGATGCCTAGAATAGCCAAGTCCCTAGAGAGGAAATAGATTCTGGGTTGTCAAAAACTGGGCAGAAGGGATAGTGGGGGCTATTGTTTGATGGGACCAGAATTTTATCTAGAAAATTTGAAAAAGTTCTGGGAACAATATATCACAATAAATTAAAAGAAAACTGTTGTGTTTAACAATGCATTATATTTTTAAATAAAGCTACATACTAGAATGATAACCCTAAACAAAGACAGCTTAAATTTGCATTTAGGTTTAATAATTTGAGTAACAGAGAAATGTCCCAGATGGTCGTTGACCACATTTTACCTCTGTCAGCAGTATGCATCACGTCTGGAAATGAAAGTAGTTTTCGGATTTAGGCACCACCAGGAAAGGCACGGTTTCTAGTTAGAAAATGTCCTAATTTGCCTTCTTAGAACACACCCAATGTGGCCCCTATCTGGAGCCCCTCCCTGATCTTACATATGTTCAGGGGAGAAATGCTTGAGAGATCAGCCAGTTGACTGTAGAGGCAAGATTAGATTAGGTACCCATTGCATTGTGACCGGTGATTGAAGGGCCCAGAGAGGAGAACCTGAAAAAAGAGTAGTTGGAGGACACTTTGAAATGTCCTGGAATGTCAAAGGGACTGTGAAGTAGAAGAGGGGGATCTTTACCCTGGGTTAAGCCAGACTTTGTAACGGTAACGCATGTGAATGTCCATGTTTACCCTGGGTTAAGCCAGACTTTGTAACGGTAACGCATGTGAATGTCCATGTTAAAGTATTTTGAACTAAGAGTTGTGCGTGTGTGTGTGGAGGGTGGCCCTTATAGGGTGAGCATGTGGATCCTAGAGCCAGTGGGTTCCATTGGAGAACTAACTGGGAAAACAGCCAGGAGTGGTGGTGCATGCTGGCAGTTCCAGCATCCAAGTAGCTGGGGCAGGAAAATACCAAGTTTGAGGCCTGTCTATGCTACAGTATAGCAAGACCCTTTCTTAATAAATAAGTAACCAGTGATAAGTCAGTAATACCACAGTAACTTAGAGAATGAAAAGATCTTGGGTTAATTTTTTTCCTCCAAACACAGATATCTATAAAAACATTTTCCAAGTTTGTAGAAATTTATCCCTAGTGTGTTTTCTAGGGCTGTTTCTCCAGGGGTAAGTACTGGCTGTACTTGATGTATGTTATTACAGTTGATCTATATTATACTTACATACATATATACATTTCTGAATTTTCTGAGAACTTTAGAGATATACAGGACTAAACTTGGTCTTTATAAATACTCATAACTGGGTTAGGTGTGGTGCCCCATGTTCTTTAATTCCAGGACTTGGGAGGCAAAGGAAGGCAGAACTCTGTGAGTTCAATAACAATTAGAGCTACACAGTGAGAGCCTGGCTCAGCAAAAATTCATATTTAGATCTGCAGAAAAAGTAGAGAAGGTTTCATAGGTCAGAAGACATTATGGAGAGACTCCTTGGGAGAAGACATCCCCTCTTTCTGGGAAATAGCCAGGAGTTGGGCTGGCAGGAAATGGGGTTGTGGGATCTGTAGCCAGAGAACTTAATAGAGCTGGTAAGCTGATGACGCTATGCAAGAAAGAAATCAGAAACCAGGAATAGTGGCTCACACCTGTGGTCCCAGCACATGGGAAGCAGAGGCAGGCAGAGACCCTGTTTTACACACACACACACACACACACACACACACACACACACACACACACACACGGGGGGGCACGCGGGGGGAGGGAGGGAGAAAGAGAGAGGAGAGAGATTAGAGTCGGGGAAGATATTTTTAGCAGGTTTCATGCAGCTGGCAGGTGCTGAAGGATCTCTGCTGGGCCACAGTGAGAACTGTAAAACAACATCAACATTGTGGTTGCTTCCTCTTCCGGCTTCCTGCACCTGACAGGCAGGTATTGTCAGAAAGGGGCATTCGCAGGAGGAGATCTGTGGAAGAAGCAGGGTTTCTCCTAACCCAGCTAGAGAGCACACAGAACATAGACACCACAGTACTCCATCAATCAAGTGAGTGAGCAGTGGTAACGGGTTCAAAGAGAAGGAGTGAGCGCGTCAGCCCTTATTGGGAAGAGCCTGCATGTACACAGAGAAGGAATCATGACATTCAGTTTGAGATACTGTTCTGTCTTGGCTTGCCAGTTTTAGATAACACGCAGTGGAAAGGTTTTAACTCTGTGTTTCTAATTGGATTTTCTCAGAGGTGAGCGAGCTCTTGGCCTCAGGAGTGGTGCTCCTGTTTAAGGCAGCACTCAGCTCAGGAACAATGTGCCAGCTGCTGTGCCAGGCTTTGTGGACAACAAGGCATTGGATTATAGGTACTTGGCAGGTGCTGGGCACTGTTAAGAGACAAACTGAGAGATCTGTGGAGAAACTGATGTAACTGGGAGTTAAGGGATCAGGAGGAGACTTTTCTAAAGGAAAACGGGACAGACATAAGGATCCCAAGCCATCACTCAGTTTGCTATGCGCTGGGATCACCTGCAAGCCTGTGAAGACACACATGACTGATCCCCAGCTCCAGGGTTACAGAGTCAGTATGTGTGGGGTCAGGCTCAAGAATGTGCACATCTAGGCTCGGGGAGGTGGCTCAGTGGGCAAAGCACTTGCTGTGTAAGCATGAGGACCTGAGTTCGGATCCCCAGTACCCATGTAAAATTCTGACATGGCGATGTGAATCTGTTACTCCAGTGCTGGAGGGAGGAAGATTATCAGATCCTAGAAGGGAAACTCTAGGTTCAGTGAGAGAATCTGTCTCAAAAAAATTAAAAAGAGGTGGAAAGTGGCAGTAGAAGACAGGTGACGTGACCTCTGGCCTCCGGAAGCACACACACAGCTGAGCGCATCTTCACACACTTGAGACACATGCACAGAACACGTAAACACTGAGCAAAATTAGAGGGGTTGTTGAGATAGCTCAGCAGGGAGAGGCACTTGCTGTTCAAGCCTGGGACCGTCTCTAGATCCTACAACACGGTGGAAGGAGAGAAATGATTTAACAGCCTTGTCCCCTGCCTTCCACACGTGCCCTGTGCCACACGCACCCCACGCAGTGATCTCACACACGATAATAATACTTAAACAAACAAGCAACCGGAAAACCGGGGCTTGAGAGAGAGCTCAGCAGTTGGAAGCGCCGGCTGCTCTTCCAGAACCGCGTTTAGTTCCCAGCACCCACATGGCAGCTCACAACTGTCTAATTCAGTTCAAAGTGGTTTGACATCCCATGCAGGCAAAGCACAAATGCACATAAAATAAAAATAAATAAACCAATAAAAATCCCTGTGCGTACCTAGCAAGTTCCCAGGCCCTTTGTTCGAGGGACCATACTTTGGAGCCACTGGACTCCAAATAAGAGAGTGAAGATTTTTCTCCCGGAGGACAGAATTTAGAGGGCCTCAGATTTCTCTTTCTTTCTTTTGTAGAGAATTCACACTTTGAGTGAATCTGTTTAGAGAAAGACATTTTCCAAGGTACTATTTTTTTTACCAGTAATGTGATATTTAAAGGACATCATAAAGTTATGCTGCCTCTGGTACTAATTTGGTGCCTTGGTTAATGACCACATTTTATTCTATGATGCTCTTATGAAAGGTGTGGTCAGCAACTGTTTCCAATGTAATATATTCCCCGAACATACTGTTGAGCTTGCCATTAACCAGTAAATTAGAATTTTAAGAATTAAAAAACATTAAGTTTCATTATAAAAGAAGAAGAATTGAGGGCAGCTGGAGAAATGCCTGAGCAGTTAAGAGCACCGGCTGCTCTTCTAGAGGACCTGGCTCAATCCCCAGCACCCACATGGTAGCTCACAACTGTAACTCTCTTACTAGGGGAATCTGTCACCCTCTGCTGGCTTTTGTTGGCACCAGGCACACATTTGGTGCACATACATACATGCAGGCAAAACATCCATATACATAAAATAAGTAAATCAGCCAATAAATAAAACCTTCTTTTGTTGTTGAGACAGGGTTTCTCTGTGTAGTTTTGGAGCCTGTTCTGGAACTCCTTCTGTAGACCAGGCTGGCCTTGAGCTCACAGAGCTCCGCCTACCTCTGCCTTCTGAGTACTGGAATTAAAGGCATGTGTCACCCACACCGCCACTACCACCCAGCTAAATAAAAAACACTAATAAACTCACAAATTTTGGTAGTGGCTCTTATCTTTAGGAAAGCTGTGCTTTTGAAGGACACAGGAAACCATTTGTCAAGGAAGTCGGTATACTTCAGGAACATAATAGCCCGTAATATTTTGTAGCTGTCTGTTTAGTCACATTGTGTAAACACTGGGCATAATTATATCACATGCCACAAACTTAAACTGACCCAAAGAAGAAGAAAGCTGTTAGCCAAAAGTAGATTGGAAGAAGGGGGCTGCCTTTAGCCAAGGGGAGAAAGATGATGTCACTAGTGAGGAAATTTACTCTAAAAAAACAAGAACTCCTGTTTATTGGACATTGACTCTTCTGTAGTGAGGAATGACTCAGCCAGACATGGTGGCACACACTTGCAATCCAAGCATTTGCCGGTGGAACCACAAGGATCATAGGTGAAGGCTAGCCTCAGGTATATAGTGAGACTCTGTGTGTCAAAACAAAACATGAAGTAGGGGAGGACAGACAAACAGAAAAAATACAAAAAAGAGGGATTATTGTAACACATATTTCTAAGACTTTTGTACCTGGTTCAAGTTCAAGTAAGAATCCCACTAAGAACATCTTTTTCCTTTGCATAATTTACCCCAAGACTTTTGTATATATTTTCAAAGTTTATGTCTCTTGCTTTAATTCAGTACAGGATTTAAATCAGTATCTTATTTTATTTGGATGATGTTCCATTAAACATTGTTCTTCTAATTTCTTTTTTATATAAAAGCATTATTTTTTCTTTTGAGACAAGTACTTGTTATGTAGCCTGAGTTGGCTAAAACTTAGGATCTTCCTATGTTCTGGAATAACAGCTGTGGATCACCATGTTGAGATTTAACCCCCTTTTAAGTTGGATGCTCTGACTAGTTCATTTAAAAAGATTTATCTATTATTTTCATAGTGTGTGTGTGTGCGTGCGTGCTTTAGTGTGTGTATAATGCCTGGTACTTGCAGAGACCAGAGAGGACATCAGGTTCACTGAAACTAGTGTTACAAAGTGCTTATGAGCTACCATGTGGGTGCTGGGAGGCAAACTCCTATCTTCTGCAAGAGTAGCAAGTGTTCTTCACTGCTGAGCCATCTCTTCAATCCCTCTAAGCAATTCTTCTGGGCAAATCCGTTCTTTTAAGAAGTTGCCACAATTTTTTTATTACGAATGCACATAAAATATGCATGCACTTGCAATATGAGTAGCAATTTGTTTCCTGTTATTTTTAAAGTGCTTCTTCATGCTGTGCAAATTAGAGAGGTCAGGCTGTTCTGGTTTTCATCTTTTGTTTCCTAGCTGCAAATGTGACATCTATTATGTATTAAGCAAATTTATAATGAAACAAAAGTGAGCGTGACCTACCCAAGAAAGACAGACCTCTGAAAATCCTACGTCCCAGGAAACAAGGAAACCCTACCCATGATGTGAAACCATCCATGGGAACTCTGACTTACAGTTCCTAATAATGGACCATCTATCACTGGGACATTCTGATGTAACTGAAGTGTATTGTAACTGTACGCAGCAGGAGTCCCTCATAGACTTTGGGTGTTGGACTGAGAGTTGTGACTTGCATGGTTTAATCTACAAGGCTAAATTTTCTAGAGTAACTGTATTTTTTTCTAAGAGTTTATATAATGAAAATGAGACTAGTTAGAATGCTACTTGAATGCCCAGATATCACTGATAAAAGGTCATCATTCTTGTATAAGGATATATAATAGCATATAGACATATGCCATTAACAGGCAGATAGAAAGGCCTATAACATTGAATTAAAGAGAAATGTAGTCAAAACAAAACATACTATGTAATATGCAGAAAAGAATTAGGGATTCCACATTAGTGTGACTTGAAATAAGTTCCCTCTAGGATTCCTATGTTGAATTCCTAGCTTCTAGTACCTCTAAATGAGTATTGGGAAGTAGGTCTGTTTGCATACATAATTAGTGAAGAGGAGTTCATATTGCAGTAGAGTGGGCCTTTAATAAACCCTTACTGATGTCCATATTAAAAGGGACAGTTTGGGCCCAGGGATTCTGTGTGAAGATAGAAGTTAGTCCCATCAGAAGCAAGGATAGAGCAGAGAATTTCCTTGACCTGTTGGCACTTTCACCTTGGACTTCTGGCTTCTAAAACTGTGACGCATTCTCTTGTTGAAACACTGTGCCCTCCACCTACCACCTGTTTCTTTGTTGCAATTCTTCCACATTAATACACTTTCAGTTGAAGACATGTAAGGGCACAGAAGGACATGGGATTTCACAAGTCTGGGGTGCATTGGGCAGCTACATCTAAATCAAGCTGTGCCCTCTCGTCTTTCAGAAAGATGTTGATGCTCGTTGCAGCAGCAGCCTGAGTTAGCTTAGACAATACCACATGAACATACCCATGGTATTTTCCTCTTGATTGCTACATGAAATTGAGTAAACTTGCATTTCCTAATTCCAAGGCTGTAACTCAGATTTCTTCTTGACAAAATGGGTGTGAGGAGGAGGGTTGTGGGGCCCAAAAGATATTTGACCTCTTGCAACAGAGCTGATTCTGGCAGATGGGAGCAGCATTTGGACTCTTCTGTAGTCACATGGAACTTTGAGTCATGGCAATAAAAAGTGTCCATTTTTGGGTGCTTTTTGAAAAACCGAGTTAGACATAGAAAGCAAAATAAGAGTTGGTGATACATTGTTAACAGGCAAACGAGGTGTTGCTCATCTTATGCTAGGCAGGGAACACATGTACACATTTTGGCCAATTTCAGCAAGGCGCAGGGTGGAGGAGGGGGGGATATTACCTGCTAAATTTCTTGCGTACCTGTACACAACTTCTGAAATTGAGGATTTTATATTCAGCTACTTATAAATTTCATCAAAACCTCTGGAACCACTTAATTAAAAAAATAACTTCGGGTGAGGGTAAAAACCTCTGAGGACACATGCCCACAAGACAGCCAGGATTCTGCTGGCCACAAAGATGCTGAAAAGCCAGATGCTACAAACTCCTATTTTCTGAGTTGGGACAAGAATGGCTTGCTTTGATTTTGAAATAAGTTGGATGAAAATGTAGAAAAATAGTACAGTAAAGCAAATGTTTATGGACAGTCTCTCATAACTCTTTGATTTTTGAGGAGGCCACAGGAGGAAACCATTTTCATTTGAGTTGTTTGAGGTATTGGTTGCATGAAAAAAAATGAGTTACTTGTGTTTAGGAAACAAGGTAGCTTCAAAACTTAAATATAAATTAGAGGATGGAAATGTAGCTCAGTGGTTGAGTGCTTGTCTAGCATGCAGAGAGCTCTGGGTTTTGCTCATAGCAGCGCTTAATATCGGGCTTGGTGGAAGCAGGCAGTGGAGGCAGGAAGATCAGGGGGTCAGAGTCAGCATGAGCTGTGTATGAAAAAAACAACGAAAAAATTGTAGCCACACCAAACAGGCTTCTATTACAGTTTATCAGGGAGTCCAGTGTACTTAAAGTATGGAAACAGCATTCAGAGATATGTAGTGTAGCTGATGACCTCTTGTCTGCAAAGGAACTTAAGGGATAGCAGCTGGTCCACTAAAACACGATTTTAGATACGAAGTGGCTAGATGTTACTGGGGAACAGGAAACTTAATTTTTGTAATTCTAAAAGCCTGCTGTTGCAATCAAAACACACTCTGTATCCTAGCATCTTTGTGGGGAGAATATGGTTGGCTGAGGAGCTGAAATGCAAGTGGATCTCATGATTCAATGTAGTAGTTTTCCACACTGCATTCAAAAATTTTCCCCTCTGGCTGCAGGTGGTCACTGGAAAGGAAGAAGTGTTACTGAAAAAGGAAACAGAAAAGGAAAATATCTTGTATCATGGGACAGGAAAAAATGTTATTTTTAAACCTATTCTAGTTCTAATTAGCTCTATTTTGTTTATGTTATTCTTAAAATGTGTTATGTATTCTCCTAGAGACATGTGATATAGCATATTTAACTGTTCAGCAGAGGTAAAGGAACAGTAAGAGTGGCTGTAGAAGTACTGTCATTAAAAAAACCTTACTGAGTTGGTGTTATTACTACTAACAGGCACTGTTAACTTTTCACCGTGTCTATGTGAAATCAGTGAGCCCACACACATCGTGACATCTCACACATTGCTCTTCAGGTGGCAGTGTCCCGGGTCACTGTGACAAGCTGGCCTCTTTTGCGCACACAGGGCTCTCCTCTTGCCTGTTGGTTTGGTGTTTGGCCATCCTCCCTCCTCCTTACTCATACATTCCACTGTCACTAAAGACAATGAACTTGAAAATAGGAAAAAATAACCCCAGTAAAGCTAATTCTATGGT
Source organism: Mesocricetus auratus (assembly GCF_017639785.1). Lineage (NCBI taxonomy): Eukaryota > Metazoa > Chordata > Mammalia > Rodentia > Cricetidae > Mesocricetus > Mesocricetus auratus. The sequence continues at coordinate 36,746,423 of NW_024429193.1, forward strand.
CACGTGCTGAATTTTAAATCCCCCAAATCATTATGTAGATAAATAAGTATTTAAAAAATTCTTCAGATAAAAATTCATTTTTAAATGTTTCATGCATGGCATACCTGGTCAGAAAATAGTTTGCCAAGTTCTGTGTGTATCAAGGCAATCTTTACCCCCCCCCCGCCCTGCCCTGCCCCGTATGTGTGTGTGTGTGTGTGTGTGTGTGTGTGTGTGTGTGTGTTTTAGCTCTAGGATCTTCCAATTGACAGGCATATATTTCTAGATCAAGTGTTGTGTGTTTAGCACATATATACTTGCTCATATTAATAATTATCACAGTAGAGGATAATTATACTTTTGGATGCTTAAGCACTTCTACTTCATAATGGAATGCCTATAGGTGTTTACGATAACTCTTGAAACTCACACTTCCATGTGATCATTTTTCCTAGAGTAGTTTGAGGATGCTTTAGTGGTGGGTGATAGAGCGTGTTAGTCCAGTGTGAGCCAGTTGCATGATTTCTGTTTTCCTGGGTGAACATGACATTCTAAGGGGATGTAAATGTGTGATGAACCATCTTTCATCACCTTAGACTTCTAAGCAGATCTCTAAAGTCTGAGGAAGAAAACCAGGAGGCTGGAGAGATGGTTTAGCAGTTAAGAGCACTTGCTGCCCTTCCAGAGGACCTGGGTTCGGTTCCTAGCACCCACACAATAGCTCACAACTGCCTGTAACTGTGATCTAGGAGACTATCTTCTGGTTCCCAGAGTACCAGACATGCATATGGTGCCCATAGAAACATTCAGGCCCACACTCATACACCTAAAAACAACCTTTAAAAAAAGAATAAAATTCTTTTTTTTTTTTTTTTTGGTTTTACGAAACAGGGTTTCTCTGTATTGTTTTGGAGGCTGTCGGTCCAGCCCGGCCTCGAACTCACAGAGATCTGCCTGCCTCTGCCTCCCGAGTGCTGGGATTAAAGGCATGCGCCACCACCGCCCGGCAAGAATAAAATTCTTTTAATGAAAAGAAGTTGACACCTGGTTTGTTTTTATATTGATGGATTATATATCAAGTGACTTACTATTTCTAGAACGTTTGCATATTTTGATGAGTCCCTGACATGGTTTTTGTCTCTTATCCAGAGAGATGGAGTGCTTGCATACATTGCCAATTTCCGCCTGCTTGCCGAGCTTTCCAGCCCCTTTGTGAACCAGAGGTAGGTTACAAATATCAGTCTGAAGTTGTGTGGTTGAGTTTTAATCTGTGGAAACCTTTTCTCCAAGAGGCAGAACTCAAGTCCCTGCCATGGCACAGAAAGCATTTTATCCACAGAGCCACCTTCCCCAGCCCTGCTCTGCAAATTGTTAATGTTCCTTGAATTCTTTTATAGCCTAAAACTTGAGAATAAGATGGTAGATTCCCAAGCTGTAGTGAAAGTGTAATGTTTCTCTCATTTTCTTTATCAGGTGGTTCTTTGAAACCCTGAAGTACCCCAAGTTTTCCAAAGCCAATGTCATCAATGGAATCCTCATGACAGTGGTCTTTTTCATAGTGCGGATCATTGCAATACCTCCTCTGTATTTCTTCATATACTCCGTGTACGGAACAGAAGCCTTTAACAGGCTTGGATTTACGATCCAGTTTGCCTGGGTGTCTACCTGTTTTGTTTTAGATGTGATGAATGTCATGTGGATGATCAAAATTACAAAAGGGTGCATCAAGGTCATCTCTCTCATCAGACAAGAGAAAGCCAAGAATAGCCTTCAGAACGGAAAACTCGATTAAACGCGTGCTTCATCAAACACCTCTGTTTCCTTAAGCCATCTTCATTCCTCCCCACGTCGCATCTACCAGTAGATGAGTTCCTGGCATGCTCTATTAGTCATGATTGTTATCCAGAGTTTCAGTGTTTCCTTCTTTTTCATCTTTAGAAAAGAGAAAATAAAATTTAGTTTTCACTCCCAAGATTTCTTCTTTCCTTCTGCATTTTAAGCATGGATAGACATCGAAGGTTTAAATAGAAGTTGTAAGTAGAGCGGTGAAACTTTTTTGAACTCTCAGTGTACATGGGGGAATGTTCTTTGCATAAAAAATGACTGGTAATTGGGTGACCTTGATATGCCACCCATTTTGCTGAAGGAATGAGAATGACTTTTAAGTCTGTAAGCAGCTCAATATGTTGTGCTGTGTTCTTTTCTAATGCCAGTGCCTGTGTGGGGTTTAATTTCTAAGTTGCTAACATGTCCTTTTCCCCAGGCCATCAGAAATGACACAATTTCATTTGGGTGTGCAGTCATTTATTATGATGGAGTATTTCACTCACTTCAATACCGTGTTTGAAAATACTTCCTGCCTTTTAAGATTTCAGATGCCACTTTATTTCTATCTTTAATGCTTTATCCAACTATATATATATATTTTAATTATATTGTCAGGCAAGGCTAAGACTCATTGTGTGGACCTTAGGGATGGATGTCTTCTAAAAGTGCATGCTAATAGATGACTACTTAAGCTAGTAGAAGGACTCACTAGGATCTGCTGCCTTCCCCTCTGTTTCCTCGTACTTTTTCCATGAAAAATATACTTCTCCCTGCAAACTCTTCCCTGAGTTCAAAGCCTGGCACCAGAATACCAGTCTCTTCCGGAGTGCATTTGTCATACTCCTGACATCGGCCATGTATTGGTCAGATGGAAACTACAGATACATCAGTGTTTGTGTCTTATTCATATACTTTACTCAGGTTTTCTTATTTCATCTTTGCTGTTTTATTTTTCTTGAGCAGGAAGGAAGGAAGGAAGGTGATTTAACCCAAGTATTCTGCTTATCAAATTTATTCTATGTGAAGAAAGTAATTGTGTGTGTGTGTGTGTGTTTACTTTCACTTTGGTTCTTGCAAATCCAAATAGAGAATTATATATTTAGCTATTATTGCCTTTATTTATTTTTTCTGAAGTACTTGACTTTTAACGATTGTCCTTAAGAAAAAAGAGACTTAATTCAGTTAGTGGTAAATACTTGAATTTAACTGAACCTAAACCAAAAGATTTAATCCATCTAGAGTCTCAGATTGAAGGGGTAAGTTTGACTCTTTCATTATTCATCTTATGATGAGGGAAGGAGGCTAGTGGAATGTAATCAAAGTATTTAATGTAATGCAGTTTAATTTAATTGTCTAAAACAGATAGAGTCTGGCACGGTCTAGTATGCTTAAAGATGGGAATTGAAATTTCAGTCAATAAAATGATAAAATCAGGTATATTCACTTTTGAAAGATAAAGTAATGTAAAAGATAGGACTTCTTTAAAGCAGCTAATGTTACATTGGCAATGACTCACTAAGTTTATTGCTGTCTGCATCACAGGCACTCAAGAGTGCTCGTAGTCTGAGGGTAAAGGAGTAGGAACACAAGTGATTATGTGTTGTTCCCAACACTTTTACAAGAAAAGTGGGCTTTTTTTTTTTTAAGGAAAGAAGATTTTTGTATTATAAAACTATTTTGGAAATTCACTAAAGAAGGAATAAATCTTGAGATAAATTCTGGCCTATGGATATTGCTGCAGTTCTGAACAGACTTCAAGCTCACCATCAAAAGTATGACAGCACAGAATTATGAATTTCCATGTAGGCAATAATTATTTCCTGCTTAAAAGACCATTGCCATTACTTTTCATTGATTGGTATCGCCAGTCATCAAGTAAGTATATTTACATAGCAAACGTTAAACTAAGATTTGTCATTCCCTTGTTAGCAGTCCTTGCTAGCTGCAGCACCCACAAGCCAACTTTCCACATTCTTTCATAGAAGAAATGCAACGGCAATGCTCTGTAAACTGCCACGGCAAGCCCGTCCTTCAGTGGGGCTGGGTTTGCTGTTCTGTAATTATACTTATCAACCTAAAATACAAATAAAGACAATATTTACTAAAACAATGAAATTTTCATTTATTGAATGACAAATTTTTGCTAGGTATTTTAGATAATAAGTATTTTGGCTACGTGGATTAATTTAAATGAGTCTATTAGGCATTCTGATATTTAACAACTCTTAAAAATCTTTATAGAAAATAAAAGCAAATTGGTATAAATTTTTAAGCAATTCTATTTTTCTAGAAAAGATTAGTGACAATCTGAATGTGTAGTACTCTAGAAAACAAAAGTTTTCATGGAACTTTAAAAAGAGCAAAAATAACTAATAGCATGCAAGATCGTGGATCCTGCATTAAATATTTTGTGTGAGACTAAAATTTTTGAGCTTGGGTTTATAGAATTTGCACTCTTGTGTCTAAAAATTATGTAGAGGGTCATTTGCATTTCTTTGAAATTAAAATGGAGTTATGTTTGCATGCACAGAAATTAACTCAAAGTTAAATTACTTTATGGTATGTTGACTTTTTAAATTTTAACTGCTTTTTGTTATTTCATGGGCCAGTTATGTGTTAAGAGGTATAATGATAGGTTGTTACCATCTCTAAGAGTTAGTTTGCTGTTTTATAGATAAACTGGGTCCTTAAGGGTCTGGTTGGAAAATTGCCTAGTTTATAGGTATTTGAATGAAATTCTTTCATGAATTTTAGTAATTTGTTTAACTCAGTTTTTGTTCAAGTGTCAGATTTTTTAATTGCTTTCTCTGAGACCTTGGGCATTTGGAGACAAGTTTTTCTTGAGGATTCATTGACTGCTGGTGGCACTTCTTAGGCATTTGGAAATGCCTGTCGTGGAGGCACAGAGGGAAAAGTGTCACCATAATGCACATGTTTCTTTCCTTTCATTTTAAAGAAAAATCACGCCCCACAAGACTCTATTATCATATCTGGATAAGTTTGTTCCTACACAGCTGTTAGCTCCTAGCATGTAAATAAGCATCCTATAGATTGGTTTGTTTTCGAGGCCTGCCTTTTAAGTACTTCAGTGGCTTTTGTGCAGTTGAAAAGCTCACATAGTTATGGGCATCAGTAATGTTTCATAGAAGTGTATGCATTTTGGTGTTTTGGATTTCATCAAAAGCAAACGTTTTATTTTGTCAGAATGTGTAGCGCTTTTGAGCAGATGTGAGCCAACACACCAGTGAGAGTCTTCCTGTGTGACTCTGAATGCACACACACACACACCTCCTGGCCTTAACTATGGCTGACTCATACTAAAGCTACTGAAAGCCAACCCTGACGCAGAACTCTCCGGATGTGTGCAGACATGAGAAAAACCCACAGGACCTGGTGTGAGAGGAGACGGCAAGACCATTTTTTCCTTTCAAAGATGGTATTCCTCTGTTGAGTTTCCTGCCTGAGCTCACCTGGCTTGCCCATCTCTTCTCTCTGATGCCTCGCAGACTTCAGTATCCCACTTCCATATGCTAGGACCTTTCTATGCCATCTTCTGAGACATCCCCAGTCACCTGTGTGCTTCTCGGTCTCATAGTTTACAAATAGGTTCTTTCATGGAATCAAGCATCATTGGATGTTTAAATAAAGATCTGACAAACTACAACTTATTATTAGGCTACAGGAAGCCAGTCAGCATGTAATAATACCTCTTTACAACATGAAACAAAGGTAATTATGGTTTTATTAAACACCTGTAAGCTCTTTTCTAAACTGGTTTAGCAATAAGTTTTATGAAGTGTTTCAGCTGGGGATTTATTGTAGGTGTGTTAATGATATAAATGTTCATTATAGACCCCATGGCAGTATTGAGGTGTAAAATGGAGTTATTTGATGAGGGCAGGTTCTGGCTTGTGGCAAGTTGTTTTAGAGTCTTGCTTTACAATAGAAAAAGACTTCTGTGGTACTGTTTTTTATTTTTAAAGACAAACTACTAGCTGCTGAGTTAGTGTTTCCTGGAGTTCAGCATCCTGGGACCTTTGTGGCCCAGATGTCAGCTTCTACCTACTTGATAGTGTGTCATACTTGGTTAGTTTTTGATAGCAGTAGGCAGCTTCTAAAGATGGTTTTATTTGCATCACAAACGTTTACATTTATCCACTCTGAACATCAGTTTTGATATCAGGCCCTACACAACAAGACCAAATACAAGGAAAATGATTTCTAAATCTCTAATTTATAAGCTCTATACCTCTGGCTGAAAACTTATTAGATACCATCTCAATTTTTTTCTTTACCTTTTTATGTAATTCTGTAATTAATGTGTGTTATAACCATTTGCTATTTTTTTGGCTAATTGAACTTTAAAATGTAGCTGTGAACAGAACATGCTCTGTATTTTCGTTTCCTGCCTGATTGCCTTCTGTGGGGTTGTCTCCTTTGTACTCAAGGATCTTTTGTGTAGGTGGTATTCCTAAAAGTAGGAGAAGTTATGACATTTTCCAGTTCTTGAATTTGTAAAAGCATTTCAACATACATCTTATTTGCAAATGCCACTTTAAAACTGGGGTACATGCATTAACTATAGTGATATATACACTTTTTCTCTGAGACTATAATATATAATGTTGTCATAAAGATTTTGGAAGTTTCTCAAAATATGCTTAATAACTTATTTACGTAAGACTGAAGAGTTTTATTTATAAAACATAAGGCCAGATAATTTATAGATCAGTATTTATAAGATGTATCGGTAATTAAGATACAATTGAGTCTCTTTAATTTTGGTTTCTGGTTGTACTTTGTTTGAAGGGATTAGAAAGTATCTTTTCAGAACTTTCATTAAACTTTTGAAATGTTTGTATTCTTCGTATGTGTGCCATTCTACAGTTGATGCACGTTCTAAGCAATAACCTGCATGTTCTACCTGGTCAGCACCTGTTGTCACGGCAGTTTCCTTTAATATTAAGAATGATACAAATCAATGTTGTAGAACCCTCCCCTCTCCCAACGAATGCCTTGGGGTTTTCTTGTGTTAAAACACTACCATAATGTGGTGCAAAACTTTGTATTTTGTGAGAGAAAAATAAAGCTACAATTATTTAGTGCAAAAGTCTGTCTGTATGGTGTATGCTTAAATAGCGTTAGTGAACAGATTGATGGGATCACATCTGTCCAGTCTCGGAATCACTCCTAGCTTCGGCATCCCCAAAGTGGGTCCTTATACCTCAAATTCCCTCCCTCTCTCTCAGATGAGATTACAGGCTCAGAGAAAACCCAGACATTGCAAACATTTTAGTTTGTTTCTATCAGTGGGAGGATTGCAGAAAGCTTGGTCGTTAGATTTTGGATCTTTCTTTGCCCCTCAGGCCTCTCCTGAGCTCCAGTGCTTTTTGCCAAGTGTCTTGGCTGAAATGTCCTGCTTCTCAGGTAGCAGGTGGTCTGAACCTTGCACCTGGGTCTGGAGCATCAGGAGAGCAGGAAGCTGAGCACTAATTGAATAGAATACGGAAGTGGTCTTGGGAGAGTATCGCGAGTCATGCTTCTGAACGTGCCGAAAGTATTGCAACAAGACTGAAAATAGCAATCCCAGCTGTCGGTGGCGAGAGGCCACAGGTGGAGCTGCATGGATCAAGACCACTTGAAGCAAATGGAAATGGGTCTCCCCCACTTTCACCTGTCTCAGATGTATGTATTTATTCTTCCAATGGCCAGTCTTAACCAAAGTCTGTTTACTGCCCCCTTCCTCTGGGTGGCCTCTAAGCATGCCTAGAGTAAGTTTGAGGTGGCAAGTTTGTCACTTTCCCCTATGCAAATAAGTAATAATCTGCCACACATAACATGGAAAGACTATACATGCTGAGTGGCTGGTGTCCATTGTCGTTTATGGCACAGTGCTCTGAACTCCTAGCCCATGACAAGTAGCCTCCTCCTTTTATTCCCTCCCTCTCTCCCTCCCTATCTTCCTTCTCTTTCTTCCTTTATTTATTTTTTGTTTGTTTTGTTTTTTGAGACAGGGTTTCCTGTGTAGCTCTGGCTGTCAATGAACTCACTTTGTAGACCATGGTCACATATCTTGTGACCGCATCCTTGATTTTGCCAGCAGAAATCACCTGAACTGTCAAAGGAGGCTCCTAGGGAATAGTGGGCATTTCTATTGAGGATAAAAGTCAAAGGTAGGGCCGGGAGGTAGTGGCGCATGCCTTTAATCCCAGCATTGGGGAGGCAGAGACAGGCAGATCTCTGTGAGTTCAAGGCCAGCCTGGTCTACAAGAGCTAATTACAGGACGGCCTCCAAAGCCCTGCCTCAAACCCCCCCCAAAAATGATTTTTTTAGGAAAACGTTAATGTAATGCATATAGCAAAGATAAGATGAATGAAATTCTTATGGTATTACAGTATAAGAAATTCTATAATTTCACTATTGAAATACAGTAAGTACATCATGTAGGGCATGATCCTACCTGAAGTTTCAAAATCATTTATTCTAAGAGCAAATGTTTTCAATATTCAATACCCAACAATTAAATTTTCTGGAAAGATCTGTACTGCAGCCTGGGTTCCCATAAGAGGTTTTGGGAGATGAAATGCTGTGTTCATGCTGTTTGGAAGATGGTTGTGCTGTGTTCTTGACAGAAAGGGTGTATGAATAGATGCGGACCTTAAGGAAGGGCTGGATTGTAAATTGGGGATGAGGAATTGAGGAAGTGAAGGTACCTGAGCTATGGTGACCATGACTCAGAGTCTTGGTTTTATCATCTGTAGAATCATGATTGAAGTGTCTCTGACAGCCCCTCCCACTCTCCCATGCCCTTAGGAAGAGCTCTAATTTGCAACAAGACAATTTGGAACGGCCCAGCTTAGCTTTGAGAGTGGCTTTGTAAATCTGACTTAAGTGACATCTGAGGGACATTCTCAGTGTCAGATGAGTGAAGAACAGATGTAGGTTAGGTGACAGAAAAATGGTTAAGGATTTGTTAAATAGTTAAACCTGGTGGGAGAGGGAGAGTGTGTGTGGTGCATTTAAAAAGTGAGCTCATGAAATTCATGAAGAAGGTTGTGGGACTGACTGGAGACAGGTGTCACAGGCTCCAGGGGAGAAGAGAAGTCATACCACACAACAGGGCTCGCATAGGTTTATTGGAAGAGGAAAGAGAAGGGGGCAGCAAAAGAGGCAGAGACCAGTCCCTGGGGGCAAGAGTGATGGAAGAGAGAGAGGGAGAGAGAAGGGGAGAAGGGGAGGGAGGGAGGGAGGGAGGGAGGGAGAGAGAGAGAGAGAGAGAGAGAGAGAGAGAGAGAGAGAGAGAGAGAGAGAAGGATGGGAGGTGGGCGGGGCCTTTTTAAAAGGGTACGTAGTGAATATGCACAGGTTGTGCTCTTGGCTGCAGCTGAGGGCGTATCCTGTCAGAAACCCAAGGGCAGCAGGTGGGGGCAGAGAGCTGGATCTCAGTGGGCTGGCAGCCTCTCTATAGGAGACCCTTTGCCTCAGAGGGAAAGGGATGAAGTCAGAGTCGAGGCTTCTGGTGTCTTGAGTATTTTAAGATCTTGGTCAGTGGTGATTACGTTTGCTCAGAATACCCTGACACCCGAGCTGTGCTGACACAACAGCTCCCCATGGAGTCAGCCTTGTCCATCAAGTCTTAGGGCTTTAGGAAAGGTTGGAGAGACTTTCTTCCTTCAGACTCTGGAGGTTCAGCTGCAGGTCCCGTAGACAAGGACAGCAGTGGATCAAGGAGACCCCAGCCTTGCTGGCGTTGACTACGTCTCAAGATGTCCTGATCTGTAGAGCCTTTGCGACCGTGGCAGACTGTCACTTCATGAGTTGTTCAGAGGTGAGAACAGGGGTTCCTTTACCATGTTTCTTCATGGCACACCACCAGTCTCCTGGGTTCCCTGAATCCACGGGCTTAATCTTATCATTCCCTGGAAATTCTACTGGAGGGAGTGGGTTGGGATGGGGTGGGGTGCTGTCACTGCCTACCTGTTCCTGGCTATTCTGGCCTGCAGCCCCTTCTTCCTTATTGGTCTGTATCCTTCTCAACACCACATACAAAGGGGTGTGATTCCCTTTTCCCTCCTGGAAAAAAAACAGAAATATGCTTAGGGAACTGGCAAGAGGGTTCACAACCTGAGTTCTATCCCCAGTACTCACATGGTAGTAGGAGAGCTCCTCTGGACTGGCTGGTTTTGTGTGTCATCTGACAGCTAGAGTCATCAGAGAGGAAGCAGCCTCAGTGGAGGAAATGCCCCCATGAGATTCAGCTGCAAAACATTTTCTCAACTAGTGAGAACCCATCCATGGTGGATGGTTTCATCTTGGTGGTCCTGGGTTCTATAAGAAAGCAGGCTGAGCAAACCAGGGGAGGCAAGCCAGTAAACAGCTCCTCTACGTGGCTTCTGCATCAGCTCCCGCCTCCAGGATCCTTCCCTGTTTTGAGTTCCTGTCCTGACTTCCTTTAGTGATGAACAGTGGTGCTGAAGTATAAGCCAAATAAGCTCTTTCCTCCCCAACTTGTTTTATGGTCATGGTGTGTTTTCACAGCAAAGAAACCCTAAGATGTCATCTTAGGTGGCTTCTAACCACCACGCGCTTGCCATAGTACGAATGTCCCTCTCTCTCTCTATATATATATATGGAAACATTAGGAGTAGCTCTTTTGTTTTAACATTTGTTGAGGACTTACTAGTTGTCAAGAGAGTTACCATGACAACTAGATGAGTCCATTACCCATTGGGGCAGCTGTGGGAGCAGACTGAGATTCAGTCCGGAATAGCAGACAAGAAGCCTCTTTAACTGGGATACTAGATACTGGCATTCTATTCTGCCTTTCTCATATACAGGTGACGGTTACACAGGTATTTTTCACTTTGCTGGTTTTCTTTTTCATCTGTAAATTGTGAATTCGAACTGTTCACTTTCTCTTTCAAATCCATACTTCTCCTGGACTGGACTCCCATGGCTTTGCCTGGTGCTTGACTGTGGATCTCTGCATCTGCTTCCATCTGTTACTGGATGAAGGTTCTATGATGACAGGGTAGTCACCAATCGGTCCTGCCTCAACTGAATGTGCCAGGCTTTATTGACACCCCATGGGAGGCCTTGCTCTTTTTGAGGGTGGGATAGTGAGAGGTGGGGTAGAGGGGGAGGAAGGCAGGGAGGGGGAACTGTGGTTGGTATGTAAAATGAATAAAAAATATTAAAAAACAAAGTCCATAATTTACTCATGCTAGTAATTAGAATCAAGGTGAAGTGTTGCTCAAGGCACAAGGAGCTATCAGCATGAACCCATCAGAGAGATATTTTTTTTCTGTGGCTTTGGAGGCTGTCTTGGAAGTAGCTCTTGTAGATGAGGCTGGCCTGGAATTCACAGAGATCCACCTGCCTCTGCCTCCGAAGTGCTGGGATTAAAGGTGTGTGCCACCACCGCTGGCTCAGAGAGAGATTTTACAATACACTTTTTACTTGTGTGAGGTTTTGGAGTTAACCTAAATTCTAATTCTTTAAAAACTATGTGCAGGTGAGGGCAGACAACCTCACTGCTGGTCATTGTCTTTTGCCTTGTTTGAGCCTCCTTTGCTGCTGCTGTGCATGGAAGTTTAGCTGGCCTCGAGCATCTGGGCATTCTACTGTCTTTGCCTCTAGTCCTGCGGTAGGAGCACTGGGATCATAGACACCTGCTACTACATTTGCCTTCACAAGGGCTCTAGGGATTTGAACTGCAGTCCTCATGCTTGCTTGGCAACACATTACTCACTGAGCCCTAGTCTCTCCATCCTTAAATTCTAATTTTGATTGTGACTTTGTGGCTCAGAGTGAGGCTACTCGTTTATGATTCTACATCCATCCCTGGCAAGAGAAATTGGTGTGACTTGCAGTTGGTGAACCCAATCAAAGAGGCTAAGTGCTTCAACATTCTTAGGAGAAACATAAGTTTTAATGATGTACTTTCCCAATATATTTGAAACCCAGTTGATCTTAAAAATATTAATCTTAGCATTAACCTTTGGAAAATATAAATATCTTTATCATGTTGTCCAAATACAGAGACTATTTTCTTTGTTTACATGGTAAAATGTCATCAAGATGAAAAATGGATGACTAATTAGAATGTAAATAGTAAGTTATTTATTCTTCTCTCATTAAAACAATCTGAATGGCCAATCCATCACCAAAGGGTCAGTTACATTGGCTTACCCAGTATTGGATAATCAGGACTGTTGATAAGAATTCCTTGTTATTTTGGTGTGTGTGTGTGTGTGTGTGTGTGTGTGTGTGTAAGAAAGAGAGAGAGAAACAGAGAGACAGACACAGTGATGGACACACACAGAAAGACAGACAGATACACACAGAGAGACAGACAGATACAGAGAAAGGCAGAGAGACAGAGAGGCAGAGAGAGACAGACACACAGATACACACAGAGAGAGGCAGAGAGAGAGAAGCAAAGAGAGGCAGAGAGAAAAAGAGAGGCAGACAGAGAGACAGGCAGATACACAGAAGACAGACAGACACAGAGACACACACACACACACACACACACAGAGAGAGAGAGAGAGAGAGAGAGAGAGAGAGAGAGAGAGAGAGAGAGAGAGAGAGAGAGAGAGACTCTTAACTGTAGAATGCTACAATTGTTTGGTGGACTTTGTAGTGAGTCAAAGCCAGGGCAAATTGTTTGGCAGAATTATTGTGTCAGTGTTTATTGTTGCTTACAGTAAGTCGACTGGTACACTTGTTTCTTGCAATATTATTGGTCTTTGTCTCATTGGTGATGAAGTTATCTGTAGTACATACCTTATTCTAGCTTTTTGCAATTAGTAGATGGACTGTCTAACAGGTACATTTTAATATGAAGGAAAGTAACAAAAGGAATATATCTGTACTGTTTTAGAAAAGTAAGAATATTAATGTACTGAGTGAAAATGAGCTAGGTTGATGGCTAGCAAGCCCCTGGAATCCAACCATCTCTTCCCCCTGGCACTGGATTACAAACATAGGTCACCAAGCCCAGTCTTTTACATGGGTGCTGGGGATCAAATTTGGGTCTTATGCTTATGCTTATGCTTATGCAGCAAGAACTTCTCCAGTTTTAGTATAGAATTTGTATTGAGCAAACCAGTAAATCAAAAGTGTTTATTTACTCTATATGTTATACAGTGGGCTGTGCTTTAGATTTTAGAGACACATCAGCAAAGGAGACAGACAAGGCTCTGTTCCCTTGGGACTCCATTCTAGCAAACACAGAGACGGTAAAGAAGTCTGAAAACCAGAATTATATCTGGTAGTTTCAGACAGGAATAGGTGTAGCAGGCTTTCTATTGGGCCACCAACTAGCTCCCAAATCATGACATGGATACTTCTTAACCTTACGCTTGTCCCATAGCTCTTATAACTTAATCTGTTTCTCTTCATCTATGTTTTGCCCCAGGGATTTTTTTCCTTTCTTTCATTTTGTGTGTCCTATTCTACTCTGGGTCTGGCTTGTTGGTGGCTACCTGGATGGCTGCCCCAGGAGTGTCCCAATCTTTCTCTCTTGTTCTTTCCTCTCTTCTCTCTCTTCTCCCCAGCCTAGGTTCCTCTCCCCCCTTATTCTCTCTGTCCACCATTGCCACCTATCCATCTGCTGCCCAGCTACTGGCCGGTTCAGGTTTTTATTAGCACAATCAGGTGCCTTAGGCAGGCCAAGTAAAACAATAACTTGTCTTTACATAATTAAACAAAGGCAGCGTAAACAAATGTAACACACCTTTACATAGTTAAGGTAATATTCCACACCAAGTAAGTACTCTGATAGAAACGGAAGAAAGTGGAGATGAGCAGGACATTAGAAAGGGCACTTTATGGAGCTGACATTTGCCTGAGCTGGGGATACTTGGGTGTGTGTTCAGTGGCAGGGAGGCTGGAGCACGGCAAGTGAGAAGGATGAGAGATACGGATGTAGGAGGACAGCTACCAGCTCATGTCACAGCTGTTATGGCACTGAATGATGCTTGGCTTTTCAACATACTTAGGATAAGTGTTCTAGGATTTAGGCAGTTCAAATGAGAAATATGTGATCTTAAATCTAGGCTCTCTCAACCTTTTTTTTTAATTATTATTGGCCACAAGTGATGTATTTCTATTTCATGAGTGACCCAGTGCATAAACACAGACACATAAACAAAAATTTCCATGGCATGGTGTTGGGGTACCCCGAATTGAGGAGGGGTCCCCAAGCTGGATTCGTCACCCCAAGAATCAAGAGTCCACGCGCCAATTGATGCAACACGCAAGAGGCTTTAATTAGGCATCTGCAGATGGGCCTCTCGGTCAGCTTTTAGACCGATTGGCCCCGAGGTTCAGTTACAATCAGCTTTTAAAGACAAAAACCACAAGCCTTTGGGAGGGGTCCCTATCTTGTGATGGGGAGGGGGGGCACGTGACTACTGACCAGGGGAAGTAGATGTCTTCCTGACCTACACGTTGTAAATTCCTCAAACCTTGGTATGAGTTAATCATCTCTCCCTAAGTAAATGGTGGTTCCCACAAATCTTGTTTGCCCATCTCTGATGCCCTGGTCAGTTCTTCACAGGTGGTCAGCAGCCCAGAATTGGCCTTTTGTAGGTTTACAGCCCTTCTACAATTAAGGTTGCTAAACCATACATTCCATTCTGTGGTTTGGCCAGTTCCTGGGATGGGGTCCTTTGTTCACTTCCCAAGTTCTCTAGTGGGGTGCCCTCCCTGTTTAAGCTTATATTTCTATAAATTTGGGGTCTTTCAATGGTACTCTGACCATGAGGGATACACCCAGAGATTTTGTGCTCCCTTTCACTGTAGAAGAAATGCTGGTTGTCACCCACTAAACTGATTCCATAATTCATCACTGGGTTGCAGTTCGCACTGTAAAATGTTGGTTCAGACTAAAGTGCTAGCAATAGAGACGAAGAGAAATGGAGAGACCCAGAATGGATTGTCCAGGGACAGCTGACAGTGGGTGGCTCTTGGCAGGCTGCTTGTGGGGGCAAGTGAGGGGAAAGCCAGATAAATGATGGTTTCTGTGATTGCAGCTTGAACAAATGGGAAGGCAGTGCTCCTGTGTCCTAAGAAAACGAAGACAAAGGAAGGAAATGGCAAGAGGGGAGCAGTGGGGGGGGATTTTAACTATCAATATGTAAAGGTTCTGACTAAAATATGCCTGTGTGCTTAGATGTGTGATGCTCATTGTTAGACGACAAACCAGTTACAAAATATATATGGGGGGGATGAGGATGTATTTACGGACTCCACAGGAGCCCAGAATAAAGGGAAGTCAGGCATTTATTGGGGAATCACTCACACGTGAAAAAGATCTTCTGCCCTTAGTGGTTGGATGCTGCCAACCCCCTTCTGACCCCAACCTAAGAGAGCCATCGCTTGCTCCCAGCCCACAGGTAGCCTCTGAGCCCTGCCCTGAATGGGGCCCATACCTCAAAGACTACTGGTTGAAAGAGTTCTTACAACAGGGGGATGCTGGAGAGGTGGCCCAGTTGTTAAAAGCATATATGGCCTAAGAGTTTGACTCCCAGAATCCATGCCAAGTGCTTCACAACATTAACTCCAGATTCAGAGGGTCCAGCTCCTCCGTTGACTTTTGAGAGAACTGACCTTATCTACACACACACACACACACATGCATGCACATGCACACACATGGTACCCACAAACCTGTGCATGCACAAACATACTGAGGGACTAAAGATTAACATTAATAAAAATTTAAAAACTTGGTCCTAAATCTATACAGAGAAAGGAAACTTCTAATGGTAAAGGAAAATTTAACTCCTTAAATCAGGAGTGCTATGTCTGGCGCCTGAGCAACCTGCTCTCAGAGAAGGGGAGGTAACTGTCCACCACTTTTGTTAACATTCCTTTGCTAATTGCTGGTCATAAAGGTCCCTGCAAGTTGTCAAGATCCCCCAGCCCAGGGGATAACTGACAGACCCTATGACCCTGTAACCCTGCGAGTCCATGCCCTGTCTTATCTTACTCAAATGCATCCTGCTTAAAATACATAGTTACTGCTTTACTCTGTACTTTGCATGACCTTCAGTAACCATGGAAACTCTGAAATTTGTGGCCTTCAACATTATGGTCTGTCCCTTTAAAAGCTTCTCTTTTTGGCTGGTTGGCATCTCATTTCCTCCATCATGGAGAGAGATCCAGGCTGGCCACCTTGAACAATAAAAGAAACCTTTTGCTTTTACACCAGAGTGTCGACTCCTTGGGTTAGTCTCTGGGCTCTGCGAACCTGGCACAACAATACATGCACACACACAGACATGCACAACACACGCACATACAATTTTCTTAAAAATCTAAAAAAAATGTGCATTCTAAAACTACTTATTTTTTTTCACAAAGTGTTAAAGGGTCTTGTGTAACTTCAGGTCGCCTGGAATTCACTATGTAAATGAAGATGACTGTGAACTCCTGATCCTCCTGCCATCACCTGCAGAATGCTAGAATTATAGCTGCACCCAGTTTATGTAGTCCTAGGGATGATATGCAGGCCTTCCTCATGCTAGGCATGTACTCTACCAACTGGGCTACATCCTCAGACCTAAAACAACTTTAAAAAAGTATTTGTGTGTGTGTGTGTGTGTGTGTGTGTGTGTGTGTGTGTGTGTATGACGTGTGGGGGGTGAGTGTGGCTGGGGGCATGGGAGGCTCTAGGCATCAAACTCAGGTCATCAGACATTCACAAGTAAGCAGTTTTCCTCACTGAGCCATCTTACCAGCCCATGAAACTACTTTTTAATTTTAACCACAGAAATAAAACTGCTTGCCAAAATCAATGAAAAGTAGCCCATGTCCCAGGTACACAGAAATACTATTTAGGATTGGAATTATATAAATTGTGTTTTAATGTGGTCAGGATACTATAAGAAAATACATAGATTGGGCAGCTGATAAACAGAAAGTTCTCAAAGTTCTAGCAATGAGAAAGCTCAAGACTAAAGCACTGGCAAATTTGGCTTCTGAATTTCACTTATTGACCCATAAGTGTCTTCTCATTGAGTCCTCATGCCACAGAAGGGGCCAGTGAGCTCCACTGCATTTGTGTTCTAAGGACACAAATCCTCTTCATCAGTACTCCTTCCCATCTCTTCCCAAGGACCCTGTCTGCCAGTACCATCACTGAGAGCTAGAATTTCCATATGTAGATTTGTAGATGATACAGACATTTAGAACATTGCAAGCAGGTTAGAGGTGACCACTGGATCTTGGAATGGTGAGCATTGAATATTGGTTAGTTCCATTTTCCTAGTGATAAAGTAGAAGTCCAGTAATTCAGCCCAATGATTCTAGAGCTTTAAAAATTCTTAAACCTATCTGTAGGAGTGAACCCTACAAAGTTATACGCCCAACAAGGCAGGGACAAGTAAATTAGCACAGGTAGAGATAAAAGGAAGAGAAAGGAAAAGGACCTCCCTTTTCTCTCCTGGAAGCCAGGCACACTTCTAACTCCTGGTCTGTGCGACTCTCTCTCTCTGGTAAATAAATATATTGTTTTCCCTATATAGCATCGAATATCGTTATACCTATCACCCTGTCACAGCTTGTTTGGATATTTCTCATATTTAGACATAATATTATATAATATTCACTTAACACCTAGCCTTATCCCAATAGAGACACAGATTTTTTTCCATTTTTTTTTTCAAATATGAAATCATGAATAATGCATTTCCAAGGGCTGGAGATGCAGCCCAGTGGTAGAACACATGCCTATCATATGCAAGACTCTGGGTTTGATTCTCAGCATTGTGAAAAACAAACAGATATGATGGCACCCATCATTTCCCTTTTGATGCCCTTTTTAAATGGCTACACAACTGACAGCCTACTCCATGACCCCTCCCTGGGGAAGGTGGTATTTCAAGCCCAGCTGGTCTTTACACACCCCAGTGCTGACAGAATGGTTAGGTACTAACATGATGGCTCTCGCAGCTGAAGCAGGGGCTTCCGGAGTTTGGGACTGACTCAGACGACATGGTGAGACTTGGGTTCAAACACTTACAAAGCACAAGGAAATAAATAGATAAATAAACTGTGGTTTGTCGTTTTTATTCTTTGCCACTTTGGGGGCCCGACACCCAGCTCCCAAATAAATACACATGGAGACTTACCACTACTTATAAATGCCCAGCCTTAGCTTGACTTGTTTCTAGCAAACTTTCCTTAAATTATCCCATCTACCTTTGTCTCTTTTTTTTCTTACTTCTGTATATCTTACTTTCACTCTTATTCAGTGCTGGCTGTGTAGCAGGGTGGCTGGCACCTAGCATCCTCCTCTTTTTGTTCTCTCATTTCTTCATCCTCTCAGATTTCTTCCCCAATTTATTCTCTCTGCCTGCGAGCCTTTCCTTCCTCCTGCCTTGCTATTGGCCATTCAGTGCTTCATTAGACCATCAGGTGTATTAGACAGGCAAAGTAACACAGCTTCACAAAGTTAAACAAATGTAACATAAAAGAATGCAACACACTGTAGAATGCAACACATCGTTAAACGAATGTTCCACAGCATAAACAAATGTAACAAATTTAAAACAGTATTTTACAACAACAAACAGTAAAAAGGTGAAAAGAGACTAGAACTCTGTTAATCTGTTAAAAACTATGTGTATACCAATTTGAAATCTACCAAAATATTCTCTTATTTTGTAGTTCAATACTTATCAAACATTCTGAGAGCTATTATTCTTTTATAATCTAGTCTTGCCAAGCAACTTTCGAAAAACAAGCTCTTTTATTAAAAGTGCTTTTTACCTTAAACTAAAAAAAAAACAACCTGTAATGATAATGATAATGCATGATGCTACATATGGCTGGCTCAGGTTCCCCTTTGATATTATCTTACAGTGACAGGGTATGTGACTTTATAATTAATTTAAGTTGTGCTATTTAAAGCCCAGACTCTTGAGTGCTGTGCTATTTCCACTTGAAATGAGCATTGCTGCATATTGAGTCCAGACTGCCTTTCCCCATAACCAGCTTTTAGGTGAGGAAGCTGATGGACAGGAAGAGCTTAGTTGTTTTGACCAAGATTAGAATTTAGAACAAAACTGTCCTTGCCAGCCATGACTGAGGCCACAGAGTGTCACGTGACTATTTTCATCTCCCAGAATGCTTTGGGGTGCAGGGAACAATCATAACCTCATTTATCCAACCAATAGTCAGGAATGTCCATGGAGCATCTGTACACGGCTGCTCAGGAAGCAGCAGCGAACCCCACCAATGGTGGGGCTTCCTTTGGACCTCCACCTCCCAAATAATGACACAGAGACTTCTTATTAATTATGGAAGCATGGTCTTAGCTTTGGCTTGTTCCCAACTAGCTCTTAAAACTTATATTAATTCGTTTATATTAATCTAAATGCTGCTATGTGGCTTGTTACCTCTCAGAACAGTACATCTCACTTCCTTCATGTCTGGCTAGCAAATCCCTTGCCTCCTGATTCTTCCCTCCAATTCCTTCCTCTCTCTCCCTGGAAGTCCCACCTATCCTCGTCTGCCTAGCTATTGGCCATTCAGCTCATTATTAAACCAATCAGAAGGCGCTTGGAAGAGACACATCTTCACAGTGTACAAAAAGATTACCCTACAACACCTACCAGTCTCCATCTCAGGGTTACTTTGCTGATATTGGCAAGCTGCGAGTCACAGAACAAAAGGACACTGAGTTTCTGCCTTATGTTGCTGAGGGTCAAATGCTAAGTGTGTTTTAAAATGGGGGACAAGCCAAGCGGTGGTGGTACGAGCCTTTGATCCCAGCACTCACTTGGGAGACAGAGGCAGGCAGATTTCTGTGAGTTCAAGACCAGCCTGGTCTACAAGAGCTCGTTCCAGGACAGCCTCCAAAGCCACAGAGAAACCCTGTCTGGAACCCCCCCCCCAAATGGGGGACAAATCATCTCAAGGATGGATTTGCCAAGCTGACTAATGCCCCCTGAGAAGATATTTGTCTGGTACTCCCTAACATCTCTGGATGTGTTACCTTAAATGGCAGAGAGACTTTGCCCATTTGGTTAATGACCATGATCATCTTGGATTATGGCAGCCATGAGAATCCTTATATGGGACAGAGAGAGTGAATACAGCTTCCCATGGTTCACTAGCCAGTCAGTCTAACCTATTTGGCAAACTTCAGGCCAATGAGAGACCTGTTTCTAACGTGGTTGGAGACTGAGAAATGGCATCTGTTTGTCCTCTGGTCCCCACATGCACATGAACACATATGTAAGTGCCTATACACCCATGTATACACAAATACACACACATGCACCTGCATAATGAGGAACATACATGCATACACACATGTGCATCTGTACGCACACACAAACGGAATAAAACCTAAAGATTTATGCTGCAGTTTCCAGAATTGGGGTCTTTGATTTCTAGAACCCTCTGAGGAGAAATTTGTGTAGAAGTCACTAAATGTGTGGTGATTTGGTTCAGCAGTGACAGGACACAGGTGAGTTGGTTGTATTATGTTTGTTTGAGCAGGGTCTCTCTATGTAGACCTGACTCACCTGAAATTCACTATGTAGGCCAGGCTGGACTTGAAACAACAGGGATCTGCCTGCCTGTCAAATGCAGGGATTAAAGATGTGTACCAGGGGCAGGCACAGGATTATAGAAAGTTATGCTCCAAAGTCTATCTACAATGGCTTCACAGTTTTAATAGGAAAATAGTGAAAAACAACTTATCTGCCAACTGTTTTCTTGTTAAAACCATTTTTTACTTCAAGTAATGTATATGTATATGCATGATTCATGCTAGAACCAAACTGAAAACAACTCAAATGTCAGTAATAGAACAGAAAAACAAAGTGTTACATATTCCTACAAATAAACGCAATTTGAACTCACTCTATTTCTTTCTTTCTTTCCTTCCTTCCTTCCTTCTTTCCTTCCTTCCGTTTTGGTTGTTGTTTGTTTGCTTGTTTGTTTTTTGAGACAAGGTTTCTCTGGGTAGCTCTGGCTGTCCTAGAACTTGCTCCATAAACCAGGCTGGCCTCAATCTCAGAGATCCATGTGCCAACACTGGCCTTTGTTGAAAATCAAGAAGTAAAAGCCTTTGTACTGTGCGACTCAGTTTATATAAAGCTACAACCTAGACACAATTCATCTGTGGTGCTGAAAGTTGCCTGGGAGAAGGAAGTTTGGGAGGGATGGATGGGATGGGACTCTGGCAATGTTAATTCCTTCCTTTCTCTGTTGGTTGTATGGATGAATGAAGTCACTGTGTAAAAGCCTGTATGATTTGTATTAACTTCTCTATGTTAAGCATTGAAAAGTTTGCTTGCTAATACAGGAATGTGTATCATCTCCATAGTTATTTTAGCAGAAGTTCACTGAAAGAATACAAATTTGAGACAGAATTAATGAACACAATTTTCTCTTGAGATTTTCCCTGATCCATAACCCCAGGGGAACCTGAAATATCCCTTCCTTACTTTTGAAACTAGGTAGACAATTTCAAAAGACATTGGAACCACCTGGCAATCTTTTCTCCCAGGACAGATAATTTTCGATATGGTATTTATAATTGTTTATTTGTGGGTAAGTAATACTGACCAGAAAGAAAGTCTTAAATAAATTAAGGTAAAGAACCATTACTTAACTATGATTTTCTGCAAGAGTAAGCCTGGAATGTTTGCAGTCCTGTCTATTAACTCCCCACCCCTTGAACTAGCCTCAGGGTGAAAGCTAAGGTCATTATCTGCCTAACAAAATCTTTCACACTAGATGTTGTGACCAGATAATTAGCTGATGAACATCTTGAAGGAATGCTGAATAATTTCTGTATTAAACAGCTTCCTGTTTAACTAAGCATGTAAACAACACATGTCTTTAATAAACAAGTATTTATTTGTGGATAGTAGTTAAATTTCCTGGTGGAACTTCGTCCTTCACCAAATGTTTACTCTTCAATTAAAACTGAAACAAGTTCTTTCTCTATCCACGGAGGCTCTGGCTCTTTGTTTATTGTATTTTTTTAGGTCATTGGAGTGTACTTCCAGTATTTGCTTATCTCCAGAAAGAAGGCTAAGAGCCAATTCAGTACTTAGAATTCTCAGAGTACTTACAGCAATAAGATTACTTCTGCACAAGGTTCTTGGCAAATAACGTTGTGACCTCTAGTTTTTCCTTTCTTTTTCATTTTCCAGTTTACTTCAGGCTGAAAACACTCCAAAGGGTGAATGCGATTTTATTTCACAATTTTAAGGAGGCCCAAGTTATGCAGTTAAATATTGCCAGTACTTTTTGTTTTTTCCCCTTTTATTGTAAATAGTTTTTTTTTCTCCCTCACATAGTACATCTTGATTATGGTTTTCCCTCCCTCTATCCTCAGTTCCTCCCCATCTCCCCGTTCCGATCCACTCCTTTTCTGTCTCCCATTAGAAAACAAACAGGCTTCTAAAGGATAACACTAAAATAAACTAGGATTAAAACAAAAACTTATGCCTGCTTCTCCAGTCTGTGAGTTCATATGTGTGCTGGTCCTGCCTTGTTTTCTCGGTGTCCACCATCTCCACTGGCTCCTATGCTCTTTCTATCTCCTCTTCCATAGGATTTCCTGGGACCTGAGTGGAGGGATTTGAGGGAGACAACCCATTTAGGGCTGAGAGTTGCGAGGTCTCTCATTCCCTGCATAATGTCTGGCTGTGGGTCTCTGTATTTGTCCCCATCTGTTGCAGGGAAGCTTCTCTGATGATGGTTGAACAAGGCACTGATCTTTGAGTACAGCAGAACGTCATTAGGAGTCACTTTGCTTCTATTTTTTTATTTTTAGAACAGTAGTATTTGATGATTTTGCTCACCCAAACAGTGTTGGGTGTGTGTTCCATCTCCTGGAGTGGGCCTTAAGTCAAATCAGGTATTGGTTGGTTAGTCCCACAAGCTTTGTGCCATCGCTGTACTAACATGTCTGGCAGGCCACCAAGTAGATGGGAAGGTTTATGGCGGGCTTGGTGTTTACATTTCTCCTTCAGTAGCATGCAGAGTACCTTCCTGTACTCTGGTACATGGATGGTAGCAAATAGTGGTAAAGGCTCTATGTAGGCACCTGCTAGACTTCTCCATGTTCAATGGGTTGTGTGTTCAGCAATAGGACTTTGCCATCATTTTGTCTTGGCATCAGCCTGCGTTGTTTGTGGGTTCTCATAAGACCGAGTTTGGCTAACAACTCAATTAGATGTAATCCAATCCCAGTACTGGAAGCTTCATCTGGTAACAAGACCTGTTCAGTTGGGGCTCTGTCAACTCCATTATTTTATTTAGAACACCTTCATATAAACATAATATATATATGTTATATTTATGAAACTTTTACTGTATTAGGTTTCTATGATACCTCTCAAGCAGCCCTTAATTTGGGCTTTCTTTCCCTAATTCACTCCTTAATCCTCCCTCCCCTCCCCTCCCTCCCCTCCCCTCCCCTCCCTCCCCTCCCCTCCCTCCCCTCCCCTCCCCTCCCCTCCCCTCCCTCCCCTCCCTCCCCTCCCCTCCCTCCCCTCCCTTTCCCTTCCCTTCCCTTCCCTTCCCTTCCCTTCCCTTCCCTTCCCTTCCCTTCCCTTCCCTTCCCTTCCCTTCCTCACTTGGTCCTTCCCTACTAGTCCTTTCCCATCCGTCAATAACTATCTATCCTATTTCTTTTTCCTAGAGACAGCCATCCTCCCCCCACCCCACACACAACACCTAGTTCCTTACTCTATACCTAACCTCTGTGGATCTATGGATTGTAACTTGGTTTCATCGACTTAACAGCCAATATCCACATATAAGGAAACACATACCATATTTGTCTTTCTGGGTGAGTTTGGGTTATGCCTCACTCAGCATGAATTTTTCTGTTGGGAGCACAGAGTTCCTTGAGCTCACAGAGTAGCACTAAGAGAACCAGGAATGTTAATCATGAGGGGAGGCGTGTCTCCTCATTGGAAGAGATAAAAATCAAATGTTCGAATTCCGTCCAGAAAGCTGAGAGTGGATTTCGTTAATGACCTGGTGTCATTTTTGCTGTCTGAGGAGGTAGAACTGACCCTAAACCCCCAGAATGATTATTCCAGATGCTTCCCACCCTAGACGGTTACCCATCCTTCAGGGAGAGATGTTATGCATACTTCATGGCCTGTTGACCTTTATGCTATTGTTCAGAGACCATACTAGATTCTAGGCCTTTTACTATAGAACCCACCCTCATGGTCATATGTACTATGTAAAAGAGTCTCTATGAAGTCACACCTTAAGCTTTATTGTACACCTGGAATTGATTAGACTGATGGGTGCCTGGAAACCTTTCCCAAGACTATACTGACAATGGTTTAAATATGCTGGCAATGAACTGCCAGCATAGATTCCCTGAAGTCTGATTGAAGTTGATGAAGTCAATCTGCCCTGGGTTTTTGTTCTTATCTCTTCTTGGGGTTTGCTTCCCTGTCTGACACCTGCAGGAACCCACTCATTTTTCTAGTTCTATTCATTTACCTGTAATTTCATAATTTCACTTTTTTAAATAGCTGAGTAAATTATATTATGTAAATATACCATATTTTCTTTATCCATTCATCTTTTGAGGGATATCTAAGATGTTTCCAGTTTCTGACTATTATGAATAAAGCTGCTATGGACATATATGAACATAATTGAACAAGTGTCTCTGTGTTTGGGTGTATGCCCAAGAATGGTATAGCTGGAGCTTGAGGAAGATTGATTCCCATTTCCTGTCGAGCCTCTACTCTATTTCCGTAGTGACTGTACCAGTTTACAGCCCTACCAGCAACGGATGTGTGTTCCCCTTATTCCACACTTGCACCAGCATGAGCTGTCATTTGTTTTACTGATCTTGATCATTCTGATGGGTGTAAGAGGAAATCTCAAAGTAGTTTGAACTTGAGTTTCCCTGTTGACTAAGGATGTTGCATATTTTTAAAAAAGTGTTTCTCAGCAATTAGAGTTCCTTCTTTTGAGAATTTTCTGTTTGGAACTATGCCCCATTTTTAAGATTGACTTACTTGTTTTCTTGAGATCTAGTTTTTAAAGTTCTGCTTATATTTTGCAGATTAGCCCTTTTTTAGATGTGTAGTTGGTAAAAATATTTTCCCACTTCGTAGACTACCATTTTGTTCAAATGATGGTGTCCTTTGCCGTTCAGAAGCTTCTCAGTTTCTTGAGGTCTTGTTTATTAATTATTGGTCTTTGAGGCAAGGTCAACAGAGCTCTGTTTAGGAGGTTTTTTTCCCGTGCCAATGAATGCATAGCCAACCCTGCTTCCTCTTCTGTCAGGTTCAGTGTATCTGGTTTTATGTTGAGATCTTTGATCCATTTGGAATTGGATTTTGTGCAGAGTGATAGGTATGGATCTGTTTGCATCCTCCTGTGTGTAGCCATCCATTTGACCAGCACCACTTGTTGAAGTACACTCTTTTTCCAGTGAATATTTCTGTCTTCTTTTAAAAAAAAATCAGGCCTTCATGGGTGTGTGGATTTATGTCTGTGTCTTCATTTTAGTGCCAATACTGTGCTCTTAATATTACTACATAGTTCTGTATACTCAGTTTGAAGTTGGGTATGGTGTTATCTCTGGCAGTTCTTTTATTATTTAGGATTATTTTAGCTGTTGTGGGTTTTTGTGTTCCCATATGAAATTAAAATTGTCCTTTCAAGATCTCTGAAGAATTGTGTTAGAATTTCAATGGAGATTACATTGAATCTTATAGAATGCTTTAGGTAGGATGACCATTTTTGTTTTATATTAATCCTACTGATCTGTGAACATGGCATATCTTTCCATCTTCTGATATCTTCTTCAGTGTTTTAAAGTTTTTAATCACAGAAATCTTTCACCTGCTTGGTTAGAGTTTGTGGTGATATATTGTTTATGATCTAATAAGCCCACTGAAGATCAGAATGCAAAGTTAACCACAGCCATAGAAGCTGGACAGTGTCAGCACACACCTTTAATCCCAGGACTCAGGAGACAGAGGCAGATGGATCTCTGCGAGTTCAAGGCTACCCAGTTCTACGTGAAAGCTAGTCAGTCCAAAAGACAGACAGAGCTCGAACCTTTAATCCCGGCACTAGAGAGGTATATAAGATAGGAGCAGGGCATTCAATTGTCAGTCTTAGACAATTAGTCTCCAGCCATGGTGAGGACAGGATTCCCACTTCCAGTCTTGGTAGAGGTAAGAGCTCTCTGGTGGCTTGGCAGCTTTGCTTCTCTGATCTTAAACTTCAACCTCAATTTGTGTCTTCAGGTTTCTATTATTAGTGTTACAAGAGTTACCCCAAGATATTTTATATTATTTGAGGCTATTGTGAAAGGTGTTGTTTCCCTGATTTCTTTCTCGGTCTGTTTGTTGCTTCTTTATAGGAAGGCTATAGATTTTTTTTCAAAGTTTATCTTGTATCTAGTCACTTTGCTGAAAGTGTTTATCAGCTGTAGGAGTTGCCTGGTGAAATTTTTAGAATCATTTTTATATACGCTCATATCATCTACAAATAAAGATACTTTGACTTCTTCCTTTCCAATTTGTATCTCCATCAGTTCTCTTATTGCTCTAACTAAAACTTCAAGTACTTACTATCTTGAATAGATACAGAGAGAGTGGATAGCCTCATCTTGTTCCTGATTTTAGCAGAATTGTTTTGAGCTTCTCTCCATTTAATTTGATCTTGGCTATAGACTTGCTGTTAATTACCTTTATTAAATTTAGGTATGTCCCTTGTATCCCTAATTACTCCAGAACTTTTACCATGAAGGATTTTTTTAAAAGGTCTTTTCTGCATCTAATGAGATGATCACGTGGTTTCGTCTTTTGTTGTAGGAATTCGCTCTGCCTATAGCTTTGTTTGTGTGTTCTTGCATCAGTCTTTCTCTTCATGTGATGGGTGATACTTGTTGATTTTTGTATGTTGAATCATCCTGGTATCTCTGGGATAGAACTTACTTGATCATGGTAGATGATGTTTTTGATGTGTTCTTCGGTTCAATTTGCAAGTATTTTATTGAGATTTTTTTACATCTATGTTCATAAGGGAAATTGGTCTGTTATTCTTTTTCTTTGCTGAGTTTTTATGTGGTTTAGATATGTGGGTAATTGTGGTCTCATAAAACAAATTTGCCAGTGTTCCTTCTGTTTCTATTTTGTGGAATAGTTTGAGGAATACTGGCATTAACTCTTCTTTGAAAGTCTGGTAGAATTCTGGGCTAAAACCATCTGGTCTTGGATTTTTTTTGGTTGGTAGCTTTTTAATTATTGTTTCTATTTCACTAGGTGTTGTAGATATATTTAAATTGTTTAAATTTGATCTTGATTTAGCTTTGGTCTTTGGTAGGTGATATGTATCAAGGGAATTATCCACTTCTTTTTGATTTTCTCTTTTGGTTGAGTACAGATTTTTTAAAGTATGTCCTTATGATTCTCTGGATCTCCTAGGTATCTGTTGATATGTCTCCCTTTTCATTTCTATTTTTTAATTTTCTCTCTCTACCTTTCAGTTAATTTTGATAAGGGTTTGTCAATCTTACAGATTTTCTCAAAGAATGTACTCTTTGTTTCAGTGATTCTGTGTAGGGTTTCTTCTTTTTGTATTAAAGCTTTCAAGGGTGCTGTGAAGTTGCTAGTATGAGATCTCTTCAGTGGTTTCCTGTAAGTACTTAGTGCTATAAACTTTCCTCTTAGAATAACTTTCATTGTGTCACATAAGTTTTGGATATGTTATATATTCACTTTTACTCAATTCTAGAAAGTCTTTAATTCTTTCTTTATTTCTGTCTTGACCAATTTTTCATCCAGTAGAGAGTTGTTTGGTTTCTATAAGTTTGTAAACTTTCTGTTATTTCTGTTGTTGTTGATATCCAGCTTAAACTGTGGTGGTCTGACAGGATTCAGGGGATTATTTTAATTTTCTTGTATTTGTTGAGTTTTGCTGTGTGTCTAAGTATATGGTCAATTTTGCAGAAAGTTCTATGAGGTGCAGAAAAGAATGTACATTCTGTTTGGGTGAAATGCTCTGCAGTTATCTGTTAACTCCAGCATTTCTGTTTAGTTTTTGTCTGATTACCTGTTCATTGGTGAGGGTGAGGTGTTGAAGTCTCCCACTATCAGTGTGTGAGGGTCAATGTGTGATTTAAGTTGTAGTTGCTTCTTTTTTGTACTTAGGAGTCCTTGTGTTTGGGGTACAGATGTTAAGAATTGTAATGCCATCTTGGTGAGCCACCTTTGATGGGTATGTAGTGTCCTTTTCTATCTTTTCTGATTAGTTTTGGTTTGAAGTCTATTTTGTCAGATATTAAAATGGCTACCCCATCTAGCTTCTTGGGTCCAAAGCAATCTTTTCACATCCTTTTATCTTGAGGGTGTCCCTGTGACTTCCTCTCATCATCCCTGAAATCCCCAGTTCCATAAGTAGATGCATAAATGTGTTTGGCAGTTTACTTGTATATAGGGCAAAGTGTTCCAAATCTCTGTAGCAAACAGAAAGATACTTGGACTGAGCGAAGCCTGGTTATTCCTTGGCAATGAGGAATAATGCATCCCATTGGCAACAGTCTGGGCAATTCAGTAAGACATCTTTACACAAAGATCTATTGTAGGATTCCAACTCATGTGAAATGCTTGGGGGAGAGTTTGTGTGTAGGATTGGCTGTTGTCAGAAACTGAGGTCAGTCTTGTGAGTGGAGATCTCAGTAAATCTTCTCTTGAAGAGGCAGAGGCTATGGCACTACTTGATATAGGGACAGAGGTTATTACTGTAGCCAGGATAGGAGGCCTTTCTTTTTGGTGTTGTACCATGTTCATGTTGGCTTGTGTCCAGACATGATTATGGAGTTGTTTTGTTTCTGTCCTAACCCATTTCTGTCATGGGTTGGCTTCATTTGAAGGCAATGTATTATGAAATTACATTTGACATAAGAACTCAAAGGCCCATCTGTCAGCATCCAAAGGAGCTTTGTTACTTCTAACCAAATAGGTGAAAGACCTGTATGACAAGAAATTTGAGTCTTTAAAGAAAGAAATTAAAGAAGAAACCAGAAAATCTCCCATGCTCTTGGATAGGGAGGATCAATGTAGTAAAAATGGCAATCTTGCCTAAAGCAATCTACAGATTCAGTGCAATCCCCATCAAAATCCCAGCACAATTCTTCACAGACCTTGAAAGAACAATTCTCTACTCCACTTTATGTGGAAAAACAAAAGACCCAGGATAGCCAAAACAACCCTGTACAAGAAAGGGACATCCGGAGGCATCTCCATCCCTGACTTCAAGCTCTATTATAGAGCGATAGTCCTGAAAACAGCTTGGTATTGGAAAAAAAAAATAGACAGGCCGACCAATGGAATCAAATTGAACACCCTGATATTAACCCACACACCTACAAACACCGGATTTTTGACAAAGAAGCTAAAATTATACAATGGAAAGAAAGAAAACATCTTCAACAAATGGTGCTGGCATAACTGGATGCTGGCATGTAGAAGACTGCAGATAGATCCATATCTATCACCATGCACAAAACTTAAATCCAAACGGATCAAAGACCTCAACATAAATACAGCCATGTTGAACCTCTTAGAAGAGAAAGTGGGAGGTACCCTTGAATGAATTGGTACAGGAGACTGCTTCCTGAACATAACATCAGTAACACAGACACTGAGATGGATGATTAATAAATGGAACCTCCTGAAACTGAGAAGCTTCTATAAGGTAAAGGACACAGTCAACAAGACAAAAAGACAGCCCACAGAATGGGAAAATTATTCACTAATCCCACATCTGACAGAGGGCTGATATCCAAAATTTACAAAGAACTCAAGAAGCAAGTCTCCAAAACACCAAAAGATCCAATTAAAAAGTAGGGTACAGAACTAAATAGAGAATTCTCAATAGAGGAGTCTAAAATGGCTGAGAGACATTTAAGAAGAGCCCAACATCCTTAGCCATCAGGGAAATGCAAATCAAAACAACTCTGGGATACCATCTTACTCCTGTCAGAAGGACTAAAATCAAAAGCACCAATGACAGTTTATCCTGGAGAGGATGTGGAGAAAGGGGAACACTCCTCTACTGCTGGTGGAAGTGCCAACTGGTACAGCCACTTTGGAAATCAGTATGAAGATTCCTCAGGAAAATGGGAATCAGTCTATCACAAGATCCAGCAATTCCACTTAGGCATATACCCAAAGGTGCACATTCATACTAAGAGCATTTTAAATCAGAGGAAATACAATGATACCATACTATATGATATTAGGAGGCAATTTGGTAAGGCTCAGCACCAAGTGTCAAGGCTCTGAATCATTAGAAAGATGGTCATTGAGGGCTGGAGAGATGGCTCAGTGGTTAAGAGCTCTACCTGCTCTTCCAGAAGATTTGGGTTCAATTCCAAGCACCCAAATGGCAGCTTACAACTGTCTGTGATTTCAATCTCAGGGCACCTCTCCCTTTGGTCACCAGACATGCTCATGATACATAGACATACATGCAGACAAAATACCCACACACATAAAATTTTTTAAGGAAATTTTAAGGAAAAGTAAAAACTTTTCATGACTAAAAGACATTAAGCTATGGGCACTAAACCAGCCTTGCAGAGGCTACTGAAAGGAACACATAGCTCTGAAGGGAAGGACAAACACACCTGGACTAAAGGAACAACTCCAGAACCAGTGATCAAGAGAGTTTGAAGGAAATGGCATAATGATAACGAAGCAACAGGAATTAAAGTATCCTGAGTCTGTGGTGATCACATCAGCCACATGAGTCCTCCTGACTTTACCTAATGTTGTTATATTTAAAGATTTGTATTCCTGTAGATGACTCCATTCCATCTGTGACTTTATCATCTATAATCCAGTGTCCCCTACACAAATGCCCAAAATTCTGAATTCCCATCCATTGTTACTACTTGCCTTCTTAATTTCATTTGGCTTTTCCAGAGGACCTCACCTTTAGCCTGTCTGTTTTCTCTAATCTTATGGTGGAATTAATCTAGGCAGAACTTTGGGGCTCCCCCGGGTTGCCCATTTCCATCAACTAACACATCAAATCTACTCTCGGTGGTGACCGTCTTTCTTTTAAATACTATTTTTCCATCATTGTTTTTATTTATTTTACATACCAGCCACAGTTTCCCCTCCCTCCTCTCTTCCAGCCTCCTCCCCCATCCCTCCCCACCACCATTCACTCCTCTGTCTCCATTTATATTGGGTAAGTCTTCCCATGGAAATCAACAAAGCATAGCACATCACAGAGGCAGGACCTTGCCTTGATTTTAGTAGTTTTACTATGTATAATTGTTGCTTTCCAGAATTTGGAATAGGTCTTACCAGACTGTTAAAGTTTCTGTCTGATGGGCCTGCCTTTCTTTTCTACAGTTTTCGTGTCCTCTAGTTCCCTGTTTTTAATGTCTTAGCTCTACTATGTTGTTGGAAGTTTCATTTCTGGTCCTTTCTACTTGTAGACCTTTTGTACCTAGATAATTGTGACAGGGAAAGATAGTGCAAGAGGTTCCTCCAGCTTCGATTCTTGCTGAGGCTTAACTAGAATTTGATCTCCTTGGTGGAGAATCCCATGGAAAATTACCAAGCCCTATTCTAGGAACCTGAGGTCAAGATCCACTGGCTAGTTTACCTTAGCTTCTGTTTAAACTGCTTGCCTGTGCGGAATCCCCTCCAACCAACCATTTATCTCAGCTTCTGTTAAACTGCTTGCTTCTGCAAAATCCCATTGCAGCGGTGGAGTGAGAAGCCAAAGTGTGTTTTTTTGCCTTTAAAAAACCTTGTACTTTGGATACTTGTGGCTACACTTAGGTCTTGAATACATGAGTGTAGCCCCAGCTGGCTGGAATAAAGACTTTCAGTCAGCTGTAGACTGTGTCTGAGCAGCCATTGCCACTGCTGGTGGGTTCCCTATAGCAACATCTCTTTTTATAGGTTTGGAAAGTTTTCTTCTATGTGTTTGCTATTGCATTCTCCTTCTTCTATGCCCATAGTCCCGCCATGGTGTCCAGAGCTCTCCCGTGCTCTGCACACACGCGTGCATGTGCACACACACACACACACACACACACACACACACACACACACACACACACACGTATGTACTTTTATCAGTGACTTTACTGACCCAAACCCTTTACCTTGTCTTCCAGCTTTGAGTCTCTGCTTTCTATGTGTTCTAATCTACTAGTGAGGCTCGCCAGGGAGAATCTTATTTGGCCTATTGAATGTTTCACTTTTAGCATCATTTCAGGCTGGGTTTTGTTTAGCAGTTCTCTATGGTGAGCTCCGTTTTCATATTTAGAGCTGACTCTTCTTATTTCCTTTCTTCCTACCCCTCTCTCCCCCTCCTTCCTTTTCTTGTGCTAGAGATTGAGCCTGGGTCTTTATACATGTTGAGCAAATTCTCTATTGCTGAGTTTGATCTCCTTCAACAAGGACATTTTCACATACATGTATAATGTGCTCTGAGCATATCCCCTCCCCAGCACTAGTTCCTTCTAGATTTGCTTCTACTTTTGTGTACATATCTGGATATTTTTTCTAGGAACCACAAATGAGTGAAAAATATTATATTTGCCTTTCTGAGTTTAGGATAGTGAGTTTTTAATACTTAGAATAAGACTACTGCTTTCTGCTTTGTTGACTAAGACTGAGCTTAGATGAATTTCATTCAGGAAGTCGACGATTTGGTTCATACTTTTCAATTCACATTACTTGATGATGATTGTAGAGGCTGCCCCAGAAGAGGTTCGTAAACATAATATTGAATGAGTTGTATGCACACATTTCTTTCCTCTAGTAGCTAGCATTTCAATAGGCCTGGGAAGTCACTCAGTGGAAACTATTGGGAATAGCGATTCCAACCACAGGAAGCTTCAGTCCTGGCTCAACATTTTCATTTGCTGCTTTTCCTTTTCTGATGTCTGCCTAGATAGCACAGTATAGAAAAAAAGTCAGACAATTTCTCGTTCTTATAATTTATGTTGGGAATAGAGTAAGACAGAATAGGCCAGGCTGGTTGTGTGTGGCAGCCATAATCTTAAGTTCTCTTATTATTTGAAGTGTGATTTGATGGCTAGCATTTGTAAAGATCTGTTTTCTCACCCATGCACTGAGAAATGTTATTGTGAACATAACAAAATTAGAGGATTAAGTCAGATGAATGCTTTGAAATTCACTTGCTGTTCTAGCTGTACTTCACTGCCCATTCTTAGACTCCCCTCAGCAAGGACTGTGGTAGCCAGACTGGAGGCTGTGGCTAGAGGTGCTTAATCTGTTCAGGGCCCACACTCGATCAGCAAGTAAATGTTTTTGTTTTGTTTTTTGAGACAGGGTTTCTCTGTATTGTTTTGGAGGCTGTCGGTCCAGCCTGGCCTCGAACTCACAGAGATCCGCCTGTCTCTGCCTCCCGAGTGCTGGGATTAAAGGCATGCACCACCACCACCCGGTGCAAGTAAATATTTTAATGTCAGTACTAGCTACCAGTGAGTCACAGAGTCAACTTCCTCTTTGCTCTCCCAATCATTTAAATAGTGCTGGGCTGATCTGGGTGTCTGTCCCTCACTTCATGAGAATGACCGAGATTCGCTGATGTCTGTGGGTATGAACTAGAGATTTCCTTTGATGGGCTTTGAAAGACAAAGTTTCAAGAGATGCCCTGGCTACTACTCCCCTGGGCACCTAGTCAATACGGAGTGTTGTGTGACCTTCAGAGTGTACCACAGACAGACAGACCCTCCTAGATTCACATTGGTTCTTTGGATGAGCATCTGTCAATATAGAATATTTATGGTAGTGGATGTATTTACAGATAATCCCCCTACCCGCCCCCAGCTGCCCTTCCTGCTTTCCTTTCATGAGAATGTTACCCAAAGTAATAAAGCCACAAGGAAAATCATGCCCCTGAATAATTTCTTGAATCACTCAGTTAGACAACAAAGCTATCAAAAATTCATGCTGGCGAAAGAACTCAGTGGTTAAGAACTCTTTTTGGTCTTGCAGAGGATCCAGGTTCATTTTCCACACTGGCACAATGGCTCATAACCATCTGTAGTTTCAGTTCTAGGTGATCTAATGCCCTCTTCTGACTTCCATGGGTACCAGGCACATGTCATACTGAGACATACATGCAAAGAAAACATTCATTCCTATTAAATGAATAAATCTAAAAAAATCTAACAAGAATTCTAAACCATATTTACTTGTAAGTTTATCACAACAAATGACTGTACTAGAATATTACATGATATTATATATTTTTTTAAATTGAGTAGTACCTCAAATACATGTATAAACTGAGGTTTTGGCAGCAGATTTATAAACTGAGGACATGACCACCCCATTCTCCTACGGTTGAGGGGAAGGTTTTTATTGTAGATAGGATGGAGAGAACAGTCTGGAAAAGTCCAGAGCAGTGAGAGGAAGTAGTAGATGTAATATGGCCAGCCGATTGGACCAGAGTTTGAGAGAGGAAAGAGCAAGAGAGGAAGACAGATTAAGGGTAAAGGAGACCAAGAAAGAGCAACAAGGGAGAGTAGACCAAGAAAGACAAAAAAAAAAAAAAAAAAAAGGGGGGGGGGGGGAGAATCCAGCTAGCTCAGGAAAGAAGTTTAAATAGGAATGAGAAGCTGGGGAAGGGAAGGCCACGAGCTGGAGAGGTTTAGGGCAGGTCAGGAGGCAGGGAGAGTAGAGCTAAGAGGAGCCCCAGGTATTGAATGAGCCTGGAGGCCAGCGTGTGTTTTGGAATGCCAGGAGGCACCACAGATAGCCCTTTGACTCTCCTGATGGTGGAGGAATTGCTCCTTTGGTAGAGGGGAAAGAGCCTTAGAATTGGGAGAAGTAGAGTTTCCTTTGGACCTGACAATGTGTTATAACTTGAAGGCAGTTTGTTGGACTAACTTCACTTTTGTTGAGGGAAAATACTTAGTACTTTTTGGCAGAAAAAATAATTTAGTGAATTTTCAGTTACATTTCATGTTTCTTTTCTATAGGCCTAGATTTTTGAATGAAGAGTTTAATTTTTTTTTGTTGTTGTTTTTACGAGACAGGGTTTCTCTGTATTGTTTTGGAGGCTCTCGGTCCAGCCCGGCCTCATACTCACAGAGATCTGCCTGCCTTTGCCTCCTGAGTGCTGGGATTAAAGGCGTGCACCACCACCACCTGGCAAGAGTTTAATTTTTGATTTGTAAAATTATATTGAATGGTTGAGATGAGTGCCAGACCTTTTTATATAATTGTAAATCTTTTATTAATGTGAGGAATTTAGATCCTTATTTTTTTGGGAAAAGGAAATCTATACTTTATTTTGGTATTAAAAGTGGAAATCAATAGTCCATAAAAAGGAACACAACAAGAACATGGTAACTTCTCTATCCATGCTTTGCTTAAAGGTCTGATTTAAGCCACAAGGTCAAATACTCATATTCTAGGGCATTGATTCACTGCACCATTCCAGAAGTCCTTTGTGTATGTGCATGAGTGTGCACACATGTGCATGTGCATGCATGTGCCTATGTGTGATGTATGCATGTGTGTACAGCTCACCAGCATCCTATTCCAGAATTTGGTAGCAATTTTCTTTCCTCAGTGATAATCCCTGTACTGTGGTCTTGTCCTGGAGGTGAGTTGTAACATCAACTTTTAAAAACAATTCAATCCAGACATTATATATATAAAGAGAAAGGAGCTTCTTAAGTGACCATGAGTTACACAATAAAAGATCTAGGAGTGTCTTAATTTCTTTCTTAAGATTTATTTATTTATAATCCATACAGTGTTCTTCCTGTACACCAGAAGAGGACACCAGATCTCATTATAGATGGTTGTGAACCACCATGCCATTGCTGGGAATTGAACTCAGGCCCTCTGGAAGAGCAGCTAGTGTCTTAACTTCCAAGCCATCTCTCTAGCCCCCAGTGTCTTAATTTCAAAAGCTATGTTTGCATTGTTTTACATGAAGAAGTATTTTAAGGTGGCAGTATTACTATGTGGCCCTGGCTGTCATGGCATCTGCTATGTAGACCAGGCTGGCTTCAAACTTGTAGAGATTCATTGCCAAATGCTGGGGTCAACTGTGTTTCCCAGGATGCCTAGAGACTTAACTATTTTAATATTGATTAAGATTAATTAGTATAGTAATAAAACATGCCACCTTAGCCACACATTTAGGTGAAAATATTTCATAGTTCTAGTCTGGATCAGGTGCCATACAGTTTCTTATGTCAATATGGGACAAAAAAAATACATAGATTCACCAGCAAGTGACTTTTAGTCTAGGTCCAAGAATGCCCAAATTCTATATTATATATAGGCCCTAATGATCTTGAAGTCATATTCGCATATACATATGGAAAGTTTCATGGCAACTGTGCCAACTATTCAAAGGGAAGCATGGGAAGTCTGCTCTTCTCATCAGTCCTGTATATGCTGTGAATTAGTGTGGAGAAAAACCACCACACCCTTTTACCATTCTTACTTCCCTCACTACTCCAAATGTGAGTCAAGTGAAGACTTGGGTAGCAGCCTGCTTGTTTAACATTGCTGTGTGTCAGTATGTCACCATGTTCAAGAGATAAGGAAATGGAGTAGAAATCAGAGTGTAGGTGGTGAGAGCATGAAGCCTAACATGTTTAATTATACAGTGTATTAAAGCACTCATTCAGCCATAGTGTGAGTGCATGCAAGCATGTGTGTGTGTGTGTGCATATGTGTGTGTGCATGCCAACATGTGTGTGAGTGTGCATGCAAGTGTGTGTGAGTGTACATGCAAGCATGTGTGTGTGAATGTGTGTGTGCATGCAATCGTGTGTGTGAGTGTGCATGTGTGTGCATGCAAGCATGTGTGTGCATGCAAGCATGTGTGTGAGTGTACATGCAAGCATGTGTGTGTACATGTGTGTGAGTGTGCATAAGTGTGTGTATGTGTGTGTGCACGCTCACATGCAGGTGCATGTGGAGGTCAGAAGCTGACATCAGGTATCTTCTTCAATGTCTCTCTATTTTATTTTTTGAGTCAGGGTCTCTCACCAAGTCCAGAACTTGCTGATTTATTTGGACTAGCTAGCAGTACACTCCAGGAACCCTCTTGTTTATGTGTCCCCAGAGCTGGGATTATAGATGGGTGCTGCCACTCTGTTCAGCTTTTTACATGAGTGCTACACATACTTTATTGTAAAAGGGAAGTGGGGGAGGGAATGGGAGGAGTAGGGGCAGGACCGTGGTTGGTATGTAAAATAAATTTTAAAAATAAAATAAAATACTAAATGAATGATAAACACAATTTTGAAAAAAGAAATCCAATTTGTTCTTTATTGGGTGCTGTCTTCGAGCGCCGCTGAGCACCACGTCATGCCTTGTGCCCACAGAGGCCAGAGAGTGAGTTGGGTCACCACTTCCGTTTTACTGCCCCATCTGCCCCTCCTCCTCTGTCTCCATTCAGAAGGGGTAAGGCCTCCCATGGGAGTCAAAAAAGCTGAGGCAGGACCAAGCTCCTCCCCTTTGCGTCAAGGCTGGGCAAGTTTTCCACCATAGGGATTAGGTTTCAAAGTGCCAGCTCATGTGTCAGGGACAGGTCCTGGTCCCGCAAAGTCTAAGCTATACAACTGTCACCTAGATACAGAGGGCCAGGGTTGGCCCTATGCTGCCCTACTAGCTGTCCATCCAGAGCCCATGAGCTCCCACAAGCAGAGGTCCACTGTCTCTGTGGATTTCTCCATCATGATCTTAACCCCACTTTGCTCATAATCTCTCCTCCTCTCTTTGACTGGATTCCTGGAGCTCAGTCTGCTGCTTGGTTGTGAATCTCTACATCCGCTTCCGTCTGTTACTGGATGAAGGTCTATGATGACAGTTAGGGTAGTCACCAATCTGCTTACAGGGGGAGTCCAGTTCAGGCACCCTCTCCACTACTGCTAGGAGTCTTAGCTGGGATCATCCTTTAGGCAGAAAGGTGGAGAAGCATCTTAGGAGAAGGCAGAATGAGGGGAGGATAAAAAAGATGCTGATATAACCCTCAAAGTCAGGTGCTTCATGTAGAGGTATGAAAGTCTGACATAATCCATGAAGAAATTCATGGCTCATCAATAACTCAAAGGGCAAGGAGAATCACATAAATAAAGCAGGGTTTTATCTGAACAGTAGACCAAGCCTCTGTCCCACCTCTTCTCTGTATGTGTGTCCATGAGTGTGGAGGCTAGAGATCAAAATCAGGTCTCTTCTTCAACTGCTCTCCACTTTATTTTAGTTTATTTATTGATTTTTTGAGACAGTGTCTTTCATTGTCACCCCAGCACTCACCAATTTAGGAAGACTGTCCAGTCAGTGAACCCAGAGAACATACTGTCCCTCCTGGTTCGAAATAAGAAAAGCATGTATTATCAAGAAAGAGGAGGAGGAAGAGGGGAGGGGGAGGGGGAAGAAAGGGGTAGAGGAAGGGCAGAGGGAGAGGAAAGGGAGGGGGAGAGGTAGGGCAGGGGGAGAGGAAAGGGAGGCGGAGAGGTAGGGCAGGGGGAGAAGAAGGGGAGGGAGAGGGAGAGATGAAGTGGTGTTACTCGGTGCTATGAAGGGAGATTTTCATTTTTTTCTTTTCTTGACTTCTTCCCACTAAAAACTGAACAACATAAACCAAATGCAAACCAGCAGGGAAATACAGAAACACTCCCACAAAAGAACTATTATTTGGATGCAGATTGTGGTAAAAACCCTGAGAAAACAATGCATCTTTGTTCCTTTTCTGGGAAATGCTCGGTGCCTGGGAAGTTGTTGGTAGTAAGGCGGGGAAGCTCTTCAGCTCTCGCCGTTCTCTGCTGGTGACCAAATGTGTTATCTTCCAAGCCCATCTCTCATGCTGCACTACATCACCGACCCCAAGGAAGCCCGTGCCATAGATAGCTTCCTCAGAACCCAGCACAACGTTTAGCATAGCCGAAGCTGCTTGACACAGGCTTATTGAAGAATGATGGCCAAGGTCTAGCATCTACCGCCCACCATCATTGAGTTGGTGATATGAATTTTGGCAGACATAAACAAAGCTTCTCACTCAGTCTCTCCCCTTTCCTCTCCTTTCTCTGTCATGGAAAAGCCTTTATCACAGCTGTCCTCTCCTGTGGGCCTCCACACGTCGAGCAGAAGTTTCTTTTGTCACTCCATTACAGGAAGGGGTGATGCCCCAGACAGACTAGATGCCCAACCCCTGGAGGGCAGGGAGGACTGGGTTTCATGTACTCACGGATTGTCTGAAACCTCATTAAGTGGCAAGCATATACTAGGTACTCAATAACCCTAACAAGGGAGCAATTTTGTAAACAACAATTATAAATGTTCATTTGTATCAACAAATATTTACTGAACTCTAAATTTAAGAAATTTGAATTCTGGGCCTGGAGAGTTGACTCAGTGCTTAAGAGCACTGGTTGCTCTTCCAGTGGACCAGGATTCAATTCCTAGCACCCATATGGAGGTGTTAACATTGTAATTCTAGTACCAGGGGGGCCAATGACACCTTCTGGTTTCCTTGGGCACTGCACACAGATGGTACACAGACATACATGTAGGCAAAAAACACATATAAATAATATATAAAAGTAAATATCTCAAAAAATTTCAACTCTGGGGAATTTATTTATTATTATCTAGCTATCTATTTATTTACTTATTTACCATTTTTATGAGACAGGGTCTTATACAGCCCAGACTTGCCTTAAACACCTGATCCTTCTACCTCCCAAGTGCCAGGATTAAAGCATGCAATTTTTTCTGTCTATTTGGGGAACTGACGTTTTACTGGAGATAGACAATAAGCATGCCAGACTATGTTTGACAGTTGACTGCTGTCAAGCCATACACCCCCATCTTTTCAAACTTCTGCAAGGAAGTTTGGGCATTTCTTTTGGTGATCGTGGTGGTTAGTAGTATTTAGATCATGGGAACCCCAGTGGTGTGCAGAACTCTAGGCTTCAATCAACCCTTAACCACAAAGAATACCAAAGTGGTTTGCCCCACCCTTCAAGACATAATGCATTGTCCAGTTCTACCCAGAAAGCTTCAACCTCTGAGAAACGGGGCCCACCCAGTTCCTCTTGGGACAAATTGAACTGATTTAATGATAGTGGTGGGTTATTTATCTATGATCTATATGATGTCTAAGGATGCTCTGTAGAAGTAGCTTGGACCGTGTAACTGATAGACAACACAAATTTAGTTCTCATGATTTTCAAGGCTGGAAAGTCCAAGATTAAGGCACTGGCAATGACTGGTGAGGGTCTGTGTGATGGTTTGAATGAAAATGACCTCCATTGGTCCAGAGGGTGTGGCACTACTAGGAGGTGTGGTCTTGTTGGAGTAGGTGTGGCCTTCTTGGAGGAGATGTGTCACTGGGGGTGGGCTTTGAGGTTTCAGATGTTCAGGCCAAGCCCAGTCTCTCTCTCTTCCTGCTGTCTGCCAGATGTAGAACTCCCAGCTACCTCTCCAGCACCATGCCTGCCGGTATGTCCCCATGCTTTCCACCTTTATGATAATGGACTAAACCTCTGAAACTGTAAACCAGTCCCAATGAAATGTTTTTCTTTACAAGGGTTGCCATGCTGTGGTGTCTCTTCACTACAATAGAACACCAAATAAAACAGTTGGCTTCCTCACAGTTGGGCTTTCTCTCTTTGACGTTGTTTGGATGAAAGGACAAGAATCTCCCTCAGTCTCTCTGGTAGAGACATCAATATCATTTGTGAGAGCTCCACCCTCATGGCATAGTCACGTCCCAAAGGCCATATCTACCAATGCCATCTCTTTCAGGTCATGGACTTGGAGGGGACACAAACACTGAGACCAGAGCAGGGTGTAATGTGTAGCCTCTGGCCAGCCACCTGGGCCCTGCCAAATAACACACAGGACGTTTGCTTGGTTTCTTATTGGCTAGCTCTGACTTAAATATTTAACCCATAACTGCTAATCTGAGTATTTCCACGTGGTTCTCTCTTAGTGGAGGAAGGGTCCAGGCATGTTACTTCTCCCGTGTCCTACATTGTGACTGACTGTGCCTCTCTTTCCCAGAATCCTTCTCAACTCCTAGTCCCACGTATCTTGCTTCTCTATTGGCCGACAGTGCTTTATTCAACAACCAATAAGATAGATTTACAGAATGACATCTCCCATCAGCAGGAGAAAGCCATAAGTCACAAATAAACAAAGTGACTTCAGGTAGTGGTAAATGTGAGAAAACCTAGGCAGGCCAGTGAGATAGGGCCCTGGGTGGTGGGGGTGAAGGGGAGAGGGAGTGCTGAGTCTAAGGAATTGCTGACCCCATGACCAACATTGGACTTGATGTGGCAGAGACAGTCAGTTGCCTCCCCATACATTGCCCCTTCTCTATGATAAGAACAATGACACTTCATTTCTTCATCACTAATTAGCTGAGTGCATGGTCTCCCTGATTATAAAACAAAAGTGGCATCGTTCAGATTCCCTTTCAACTGGGGCATTCATGGACTTCTCATGTGGATACGGTGGTTGGAATACCTCAGGACATTTGGGCCCACACAAAACTGGGAATCAAGCTAGAGCAGAGCCACAAAAACAAGTCTGGCTCTAGATACAGACATCTCCAGGCCAGAACAAGTGAGAGAAAACCAGTTGTGTGCTGTTAAGACTACAGGAATTTTAAGTTCAGTGATTTCTTCGTCTGAGCCATTCCTGATCCATAAATGCGTGGTGTATCCCAGGGCAGAGCCTGTTGACCTCCAATTCATCGTCTTTCCCCAAGTCTTTCCCATCTCTTTCCTGTCCTCTCAGCTTAGTTCTGGTGAGATTTCTTTCTGAAGGTGTCCTTGCTGGTCCTCTTAAATTGGGCACTTTTCAAAACGTAAATAGTCAGAAGGAAATGATCTGTTGAGTAAATTTAAAAGCCAACTTTCATTGTCCAGAACATAAAACCCAACAAAAGGGAGAATACCTTATTGGCCTCCTTACCTGCCCATCACATAGCCCCGCCCACAGCCCCCCCACTACCATTGAGTAAAATGTCAGACTGTCAGTTGTTTAAGGCGAATCCCCTTTGTTTCTTCTCTACCTGGTGGGTTTTTCCCCACTATTTCCCCTTCTCTTCCCCCCTTCCCCTCCCTCTTTTCCTCCTTCTATTGTGTTCTTACTTGTTTGCTTTTAAGAAAGCCAGGGCCTAGCTTCGCCACTCTGCTCTGGTGCCCTCCTCCCCCTCCCCCCATTTTCAATCGCCATCTTGCCCAAACAGCAGCAGTTGTAGTTCCTTTCTCAAAAGGGCTTTAAAAATGTCACGAAACCCTCAGCCTCCACCTCAGATAATAAAGCTGGCTATCCTAGTCCTATGCTGTGAGAAAATTGAATTAATAAAAAGGATATATTGGCAGTAGCAACCAAAATTAAGTACTGGGTATTATTTTAATGAGATAAACTTTAAAGCCCTGATAATAACAATGAGTTGTGTGCATAACCCTGATGAGCATGGAATTGTCCTTGGGCCTTGCCCCTGGGGACAGCCTCCCACAAAGCATGCTGGAATTGTTTTGATACCATTTGTACTTAGGAGCCAATGACAGCCAGGCAGCAATGCACATGCTGGAGTGGAGACAGATTATCTGGACATGGTGCCGACATGTCTTTCCCTGAAACAGAAATCTGGGTCAAATTCTCATAGGATTTAGTTATTTCTATTTTGACATCATGGGGAGAGATAATTGTGCAACTTTGGCCCTTTAGCAGAACAGAAAGATTTTGGAAGCCTTTAACATTCCTGAATATTACAAAATTATTTATCCCCCTCAGCAAGTTGTGGGTGGTAATACGGTACGTTCCATTCCCCATGGCTTTCAACTGTGTTGGGACATTGAACTTCACTCTGGTTAACAAAGTGAGGCAACTCTCGTACCTGTAACACGTGAAAGCGTTTGTGGGACTGCTTGCAGATCACACGTATCTA
The DNA here is from genome assembly GCF_017639785.1 of Mesocricetus auratus. Lineage (NCBI taxonomy): Eukaryota > Metazoa > Chordata > Mammalia > Rodentia > Cricetidae > Mesocricetus > Mesocricetus auratus. Next base: position 36,789,198 of record NW_024429193.1, read on the forward strand.
GTTGATAGACTGGGAGCTGTGAAATCGAGGACCTCTTGCTTCCTCCCTGTATCCCAACAACCAGTTTGTAGAGCCAGGCCGACAGTCACAGAGAGCCCAAGGGGGAGCAGTTAGAGAAATGAGCAAACACAGTCGCTTGAGTCTTCCGCTTAAATTGATTTAGGAAGCTGGCTTTTAATGCCCATGCTCTTTAATTTTAGGTGCTGGGGATTGAACTCAGGACCTTGTGTAGCCCAGGAAAGTGTCCACCCCCAAGCTGCACCATCAGCCTGGGGGTTTTGAAAGTATTTTTGATGTTCTCAGATCATAATTTGTCTTGGTAAACCCACTTAACTTTTCCCTGGATCCTAATATTTCACCCGTCCTCAACTTGTGTATCGTTATTTGTTTGTGCTACTGGCTTTGACTTAAGGTTTTAGACTCTAGTGTTCATTTTTGCATTTTACCCTTGAGACAGTCAGTAGAGCTGTACTGGGGAAATGAAAAGAACTACCTGCTTACACAGACTTCCTAGATTAGCGGTTTTAACTGGCAGTGAGAAGGTTCAAGCCCTTCCCCATTCTTGGGGAACCCAGTCTTTAGGACAAGTGCCTGGAAAGATAATATTGTTTTAGCTCGTGTGTGTATTTCTGGGAGGTGGGTATAGCAGTGGATAACACTCTCACTGTAGACACTCAGTTCGCATTTAAATATTTAGAATTTCAGTAGCCTGTGACTGGAAGAGAATTTATTACAAGAAAAATGATTACCATGTGGTGGATTCAGAGAACTGACATGTACCTGCTATTTTCCTAGTGTGAGAAATATCAAGCTGACATTACACTGTCTGTGTGATGATTGCTTGGAAATGTCAGAGTGCAAGAAACGTATTCATGGGCCTTCAGCGGCTCAGGATAGTGTCAATTTAAAAGACACTCACATCGACTTTTTATTTAAACATGCTAAATGAAGTATGAAAAGCAGGTTAAGGGACCAACAGAGGAAGGAAAGAAAAGCAGAGACCCACTGACCAGAAAATTCTAAGTACGGTAATAGATAGCTGAGCTCTCCCATCAGTTCCCATAAACCTCTTGCTGACAGCTCTGGCGATCGCCTCCTAATACGGATGACAACTGGAATCACACTGTTCATGTTATTTCATTCATATCATACAGTGGATCTGAAAAATTTAAAAGAGGATGAGGGTTATTCAATTTTTGTGTGTCATCTTAGCAAATATGACAAATAACCAAATTAATATTTTCCCACCGCTTTTCATAGAACATTGTGGACTTCAAACTAAAACTGAATAACTGAGTGATACTGTAAATTAAAAATGTATTCTGTTCCCCAAATCTCTCTAGCAGTTAATTATGAACTCACTGAACTTGCTTGAACTGCTATTTTGGAAGTAACTCAAAGGAATTATTTTTTCTTCCTTCTAATACAAATTGGCCACATTGTAGATAATTATGTGTTTAAATAAACTTTTATCTTTCTAATTAAGTGCACAGCATGGTTCCTAATTGCCTGGGGTCACTGAAATCTTAGGGTGTTTCCTGGGAAAGCTTTTCTTGTCTATCTCGTCAGATTTCCTCTCTCTTCTTGGAAGCCAATCTCCTTTCCCTTTTCAAATTCTCCCTTTTAGCAACAGAAATGATGACGGCGACAGTAACATGGGTCAGGTGGAATTATTCAGACTTTTTGCGGAAGTCAGTGAGGAGAACCCACCCTGGACCCACTTAAATTCTTTGATGCAGGCACAGAAGGTTATTTCTGATACAAAGCAAAGGTGTGGGACCTCCCGATGGAGCAAGCAGCTTGCAGCTGCAGAATTTAAAATTTCTTATTCAAAAATAAAAAGACAAGTCAAATACACGGCCAGAACCACTCACCTCATGTCATTAATTTTGTTCACTAAAATCAAAGCGGGAACAGAGAACAGAGAAACTCTGTCTCGAAAAACCAAAAAAAGAAAAAGAAAAAAAAAAAAGAAAATCAAAGCGGGAATAAGATGGATTACGGATTGCTATTCTATTGTTATTGTTCATGTTTTGACGTCTAGGTCAACATTCAAAGATGGTGGCTCTCCATGAAACTTCAGGAGTCACAATGCTCAAAGACACATTATGTTGTATGCATCGGATATCACCTGAACCGAACCGAACCCAAAACACTGAGAAGCTAGAGTTTATGGCCTTGGACAACCCCACGATAGCTAAAGAGTCTCAGTCCTCATTCTCCCTTTAAGCATAGGCGTCTCAGCTCCCACTTTCTGCATCTTTCTGCGCCTTTGACAGGAGAGAGGCCTGGAAATCCAGACCTTGTCTGTAATCCCAGGGTCAGCGACCACGTCAGCATCTTGAAGGCCATTACCAATGTCTTTTCTGGAACGCCCTGACCTTGAGGGTCACTAACAGCAACACGAGGGTGGAGAGTTTGTGTTTTTCTCACTGTGGGATCTCGGACATGAAGTTCAAAAGCCCTGACAAGGGACAAGGGCTCACCTTGGTTGGCCTTTCTTGTTTGCTTAGGTTTCTTTTACTCTCCGGGCCTTCAGTCTAATATTGGTGAAGCATGGTGGGGGTCACAGGCTGGGTGTTCTAGTAGACAACTTGGGACTCTACAGGTCTCCCTCAGCTCTGGAAAGCAGCAGGTGGGCTGGGTGGTCCTCAGAGGCAAAAACTGGAGCTAAGGAGCTGCAAAGAACAGAAGGACCTGGGCGGAGCTTCCAGGCATTCGCCCCGCCCACGGACACGCCCATCCCAAGCCCCACCCACAGTCAGCCCTGCTGTGAGGCCGGCGCGCCCCCTAGTGGCCGTGGGCGCGCTCTGCACCGGGTGGCGGCGGAAGCGGCTTCGGGTCCTGGCCGCGCGAATATGGCGGAGGCGGTGCGGCAGGAGCTCTCGGCGCTGGCCGCGATTTTCTGCGGGCCTCACGAGTGGGAGATGTTGAGCTGTTCAGGTGAATACCCTGTCTTCCACCCCGCGGCCACAGCGGGGAGCCGGGGGACCGGGAGTCACGAGGCCGAGGGCCGGCGTGGGAGGGGAGTGGAGGGGCGCGGCCTGCGCTCGCACTGCCTTCCCCTGGACTCGCCCGCCCTCCGCTTCCTCTGAGCTCTTCCCGCAGCTCAACTGCCCTCTTCATGGAAATCCAGCTCCCCCTAACCTTCAGTGATTCCTCTAAGCGCTTGTGCATTGTGTCCTTGACAGACCTGCGCTGTATTTGGTTGTCTGGGACGGGAGAACAGGAGGAAGGCAGCCAGCAAACACTTGCTGGGGGTGGGCGAATGTTTGAAGTCTCCAGAGTTGATTGCCTTAAATTTTTATTTTTAATTAAAAAAATCCTTTTATTTATTTTTACGTTTTCCAAGCTGCTCAAAAGGGACAGCCAATTCCAGACTCTTGCTGGAAGCGTTAACCATGCAGCTTGCATTCATGGATGCCTTTTTCCCTTCTAACATAGGCATGATACCCGCCTCTCCTCTGAGAGTTTATGTGAATATATATATATCCATCGAAAATTTACTTCATCCATTAAGGAACCCCCCCACACACACTTTGTGTGTGTATGCATGTTTTCCCTGCCTGTGTACATGTACCGTATGTACAAGGAGGCCTGAAGAGCGCGTTCAGGAGATGGGAGCTACAGAAGGTTGTGAGCTGTGCCATACGGGTGCTGGGAACTGAACCCAGGCCTCTGGAAGAACAGCCAGGGCTCTTAGCCATCCCCAGGGCTCCCAAATTTCCCCCTTTGGGAACGTGTGTTGATGGAGATGACCCTCACTTTGCCCTCAGCCGTCAAATGTGTCATGTACGTTTTGAGAACGACAGGAAATATCCTACGATTGCTATTGAAGTTGCCTTTCTGACCATACATAGGTTTACCTCTGAGACGACAGTGAAATGTGATAGACCTAGGGTAGTAATATCTATGGCTAAGGGGGCCTTGGGTCTCCATATGCTAAGTTATTTACTGACTGGGAGTTGGCACAGTTTCTTTTATTCCTTCTCACATGCACCCATTTACAGATGTTCATGATGCTCTGTGATGGTCCAGGCACTATGAACCTTCTGGAAAAAATGGAACTTCTTTCTTCTTTAGTGCCTAGACCTGTCTTGTGCTTTTTGGAAACTTCCTTAAAACCCCTATAAAAGGATTTATTGTAGGGATTTGCTTCCCTCTTCTGATTGGGTAGCAGTCCTAATAGGTTACCATCTCTTCTGTCTCCTCAGTTCTTTACTGATAATAGCTTCTGCCTGAGGCAGATCTTTTTTTTATAGATATTTTTTATTTTTAAATTTAAATTAGAAACAAGGTTGCTACACATGTCAATTCCAGATCCCTCTCCGTTTCCCTCCCCTCCTTCTGTGTCCTCCCACCAACCCCCCCCATATCCCCTCATTTCCCAGGGAGGGTGAGGCCCTCCATGGGGGTGTCCATAGTCTGTCATTTCATATAGGGCAGGGCCTAGACCCTTCCCCAAGAGTTCAGGGTGAGAGTGCATCTCTCATTGTTGGATGGGAGTCCAAAGTCCATTTGTATACCTGGGATAAATACTGATCTACTACCCAAGGCTCAATAGATTACCTAGGCTGAGGCAGATCTTTAAAGACACTAGTGTCTTTTTTTTTAATTTATTTTTTATGCAAATATTTGCAAGTGAGATATTTGCTCACTTGCAAATATCTGGGAGAAGTGAACCTGTGATGTCCCATGACATCTTAAAAAAATGATGGTGGTTTGCATTATGAGTTCATGGTTAACCATTAAACACTGCTGCTGGGTCAGAGAAACCCCCCCAAAAAGTAAGTGCTGAGAGAAAGAGGGTGGTTTCTCAATATTGAGGACACTGTGGCCCTTTATCTGCTGTTAAATTGAGCATGGCTTTCAAGCCATGCCTCCTAATTAATTTAATTCAGTGTTCTGGCATCAATAAGTAATTGAATTATAAAAGAATTCAGTGTAGCAACTTAGGACATTTTGTTACTAGAAGGTTCATTGGAGAGTAGAACAATTCCGCCATTGAAATGGGGATGTTTGATGCTCATAGCTGGGAACTGTGAGTAAGGTAGGGGCCTTTTATCAGAGCAGACCAAGTGTAGCAGGTTGTGTGACTGCCACTCACACTGTCAGTGGCAGTTTGGGTTTGAGGGTGTAATTTTGTATCCCAATCATTTCTTTCTTGGCCTCTGCCAAATAAATTTCTCCTGTTTTCAGTGGAGTTAGAAGAATATTGCAGAGGGTCTGCATTTCTCTGTAAGACCATGCGGGAAGGCCTAGGCTGACCTAAGGGCCAGCTCTTAAGGTCTTGAATTGTAAAGGCTTGTGCAATGGGTTCAGTTTAGTGGTAATTAATTTATGTTAAGGGAGGGAATTTGAGGGAATCTATTTACATTCTGGCCACTCAGATGGTAGAGTAAGTCCGCTAGAAAAGGCACGGTGTGCAGCAATGTCTTGGGGGTACAGCTCACGTAAACACCTTATTTCTAGCTTGGGAAAGGAGTGAGGATATTCTGTTCCTCTCCATCCCATGTGTCAGCCCAGGTGCCAAGTTTGATGCGGTCACCTCACAGCTCCTGATCCTTACATGAATCTTATTTGATGAGAGGTTTTCCTAGCTTCGGTTTGCATTGAAGATCACTGATGATCAGAATGGTTGGATAACCGCGGAGCTCCTCAGGATTGGGCTTGGCACTGTGTCGGGTTCCTCTGTAGCGATGAGACTGGCGCAGGAAAAGTTGTCAGCAGAAGGTCTACGTGTTGAGAAAGGAGAGTTTGAACATCAAGAACGAAGGTATGGGTGGGGTCCAGCTTGTATTCAGAACAATCAGGGGTGGTGGAGGTTCACATTCCCTTCCTGTATGCACGTGTTTGGTGGTTTGAACGACAATGGCCCTCAAAGGGAGGGGCACTGTTAGGGGTGTGGCCTTGTTTGAGTGGGTGTGGTCTTGTTGGAGGAAGTGTGTCACTTTGAGGTCTCAGATATATGCTGAAGCCACATCCAGTGAGACATGCTGCTTTCTGTTGCCTGCGTATCAGCATGTAGCAGCTACCTCTCCAGTGTCATGTCTGTCTGCATGTCACCATGTCCCACCATGGTGATAATGGGCTGAACTGTAAGTGAGCCACACAATTAAATGTTTCCTTTGTAAGAGATGCTGTGGTTGTGGTGTCTCTTCACAACAATAGGAACCCTAAGACTGTGAAATAGGAACCCTTCTGAGGCAGGTGAAGCTAGAGTTGTTTTTCCTGGTGACGTCATGGAGAGCACATTGCTGTTATGAGTGCTCGTTGTTAATGGACTTGCCACTTGGAAACAACCTCACAGACTTAAAAATTGCAAAAAACGAGAGAGCTGGGAACTCCACATCACATCATGGGCTTGCAGTACCTTCGGAGTGGGTGTTTTTCCCTTAACACGATGTTCAGATTGGATTTCACCCTCTTGCAAAATCATTGCAGTAACACAGTGACTCGTCGTCATCTGCTGGTTGTCAGGGCTCAGCTTATCTCTCTAAACCCACAAAGCCTAGGCCTTCATTGCCAAAGGATGGGATTGCCACCTTTACCGTCCATTCTTTTTAGTTGTTTTGTTTCCTTCTATAAGGACATTTAAACCACGTGAAAATCCAGCTGAAGCATAAAGCAAGCATGTATGTGTGCGTATTTGTAGTGAGTGACCTGGGAGTCCTGTCTCTTGAAGCAGGAAGAGTATGTGGGACACTTTTGAGCAATAACTTTAACCCCAAAGCAGATAATAACTTGAAAGTCTTCAAGGATATGTAAAAATTGGAAAAAAAAGCAAGTACAGAGAATGTGAGTTGGATATGGTTATGTAAATGGTTTCTCGATGTTTATGAGAACTCATTCTCATATGTTTTGTTTCTTTCTCCAGCATCACTGTGAAGACACTGTGTATGTCTCATGGCTATAGGCAATGAAGTAGAGAGAAACTTTTAAAGTAGAATTAGGATGTACTCTGGGGTCTAACTCAGTTTCTGTAGTTTGAACTTCTGTCATCTGCAGTGTGTTAGAAACGTGATTCCTTTAGTGTGTCTTTAGGAAAAGCTAAGTTTGATTGTTTCAATACAGAGCATGCCTATGTAGCCCACTCTGGCCACAAACCCTGGGTCCTCTGGCCTCAGTCTCCTCAGCTCTGGCATTATAAGAGTGCCTGGACCAGGAAAGGTGCCTGGGCTAGGAAGGTGTCTTTCAGTTTGGGCTGTAGTTACAAAATCAATATTGCTACAAGGCAGAGTGACTTGTGCAAACAGTGAACATGGATATGGACTTGAAGAGGGCTTGCACTAGGTAAAAACAATCTTGAGTCTTAGGAAAATTTTCCATTGGTAGGGCAAGCATGAGTTCTTTAGGATGTAGGCTTATTGAGAATATAGCTGTCCTGGAGTGGGAGACAGGGGCAGAGATTAACATCAGATGTACAACTGTCTCTGTTATCTTGATAAACTGTCAACAACTTTAACCCCAAAGCAGATAATAACTTGAAAGTAGACAGTTTTCTTTTTTGTTAGGAAAAAAAAACAAAAACAGTTGAGAAAATGAGTTTTAAAGAGATTCTGCAAATTAAATTTCTCCCACCGCACTTAGAATGGGTATAGCTCAATTTCTAGTTTGTCTTTATAAATAAAACCCGGAGTCAGATATAAGGGTTAATGCTGAAAGATTAGAGAAGCAGAGTAGCCAGTCACTCACTAGTTCTTACCTCTACTTAGGCAAATAATGCCATTGTATGCAGCCTTAGTTTGCAGCTCCCGTGTGTGTGTGTGTGTGTGTGTGTGTGTGTGTGTGTGTGTGTGTGTGTGTGTGTGTGTGTGAGAGAGAGAGAGAGAGAGAGAGAGAGAGAGAGAGAGAGAGACAGACAGACAGACAGACAGACAGACAGACAGACACTGGGCAGGGAGATCAACCAGGAAGACTGTGACTCCTCAGTGTCAAGAATCAAGGCAGTTTTCCTGTGAGTATGTAAGTCGTGGTTTTCTTCCCTGCTTTTCTGAAGTGAGAACCACGTGCTTCACTCCCATGGCTGCTCTGTTTACTGACTGGGACCAGAAAATAACAGAATGAAGAGGAAACCTGGTAAGGCTTTGCCTGGCCTCTCACACCTTTCCCCCTGGCTGCCCATCATTTCATGTATTGCACTGGACTGGAACGTGCTGGCTTTTTATGTAGCAGAGTAGCGGTACCGCAGTAGCTGCCTTGGCTGCTGCAGCCAGTCCTCACATGGCTGGCTTAACACAACATATCTTTAATGTACTGATGTTCTCAAGGTCGGAAGTCCAAAGTCAGACATCAGATTGTTAGAAGTGATGCTCTTTGCTCCATCCAAGACCCTGGGGGAGTCTGATTGCCCGCCTTGCTCAGCTTCATGGCTGCATACCTGAACCGCATCACAGAGGGCCCTCTTCCTCTATTATCAATCCCTGAGGCAGAGCTTCGTGCCCCAGTGGATCTGTTTCTTTCTTCTCTGATGAAATCACCAGCCCTGTCTGCCCCTCCTCTCCCCAATTTAAGGACACCAAGGATGGTGTTTTTCGGTAATTCAGGGTCATTCCCCTTGCCAGTATCCTTACTCATGTCTGCAAATGCCCTATGGCATGCAGGGGAGTATACTCACAGGCTCAGGGCGCATACATTCTTAGGCCTGTGACTTAGCATGCCATAGGCCCAAGGACTTCTGCACCCGTGTGATCCATGGCTATAAGCCAATGGCATAGGCTTAAGGCCTATACAACTATAACATTTGTTTCTTATTAAACCCTCCATTTTGGGATGGCAATATTATTCTTCAAAAAAATTGGAATTCTTCAAGATAGAGAAAAGTTAATTTGGTTTAAGTATAATAATTTTGAATCTGAAAATACCATGGTAAGTTCAGAGTATAATGGACATCATAAGGTCATTGTTAGAGGGCAGCTGTGGTGGGAAAAACTCAATGATTTGTCACAAGGATTTACAGGACTCAGAGAATCTGCTAAATGCAGTTCCATTTGTGATATGCTAGCAGGGGAGAGATGAATCAGTCAAGAGAGAGGTACAGGAGAGTCCACAAGCAAGATGCCGGGTGTGGTCCTCGGTACACTTGTACACATTCTCCTAGTTCCATATCTCATGGTGTGCTCTGAGCAGGTATCTCACAAGAAAATGGCAGGGAGCAAGGCTTTGTCTTGGCTCAGAGTGAGAATATAGTGCGTCAAGCGGGGAGAGCGTGGCAGCGGGAAGGGTCACAGCTGTGGCAGCGGAGCAGGAGGCTGCTTTCTCAGACCTTAGGAAGCAGAGATTGCACAGGGGCCAGACGAGAAACTTCAAGGCCCACAACCTTCCAAAACTGCCACACACCGGGACCAAGTGTGCAAACAGATGTGCCTGTGACGTGCATTTTACAATCTACTGTAGTGCACGAGGTAGTGTGTAAGTGGGTATTACACGCATAATTGCACACCATGGGTCTTGCCACAGCTGAGGGACACTGAACTTAACCCACAGTCACTAAGTTTACCTTGATTTAAACCTGAGATGGTATCAGATATCATGATAAATACCACATAAATGTGTACAAGTTTAATGTTTCTATATGTCTGTGAAATAAATTTAATAAAAATATAAATCTTCCAGTTCTATGAAAGCTGCTAGAATTTTTCTCAGCTGTTGTCTTAAAAGAATATGCTATCTTTATTGTGCTGGTCAGAAAACACCTGCTTTTGGACCCAGAGGGAAGCCTTTCCAGCTTCCAAGGCTGTTTATGCTAAGGTATCAATGCCCCACAGACACTGGGAGACCATAGGCAACTGTCTCTGAACTCTCTCTCTCTCTCTCTCTCTCTCTCTGTCTCTCTGTCTCTCTCTCTCTGTCTCTCTGTCTCTCTCTCTGTCTGTCTCTCTCTCTCTGTCTCTCTCTCTGTCTCTCTGTCTCTCTCTCTCTCTCTCTCTCTCTCTCTCTCTCTCTCTCTCTCTCACACACACACACACACACACCAATGCTTAAAACTGGGTGTGGTGGCTCATATCTTTAATTCCAGCACTTGGGAGGCAGCCTGGTCCACATAGTGAGCTCCAGGCAAGCCAGGAAAACATAGAGAGACCCTTTCTTTTCTTTCTTTCCTTCCTTCCTTCCTTCCTTCCTTCCTTCCTTCCTTCCTTCCTTCCTTCCTTCCTTCCTTCCTTTCTTTCTTTCTTTCTTTCTTTCTTTCTTTCTTTCGAGAGACCCTTAAAACCAAACAAGTAAGAAGACTTTGCGGGTGTAGACTAGAAGTCTGGGAAGATCCCTGTCTGCCCTTTCTGTCTTGTTTGTAAACACTGGACTGAACCATTGTGGCAGATCTGTGCCTTACCCATTGTTTTCCAAACAGCACAGTGTGTAGGGTGTGCATATGCCCAGTGAATGTTTGTTGACTGATGAATGAATGAAGATCTTTGAAAATTCTGCCTCTCCTTGGGAGAGAATGCAGACTTGCTGGGTGTTTGCTGACAAGTTTGTTCAGGCCGGTGGTCCTGTGTAGTCTGCAGGTGCATAATAGCTCCCCCTCACACACACACAGCAAAAGCTCTCAACTGAACTGATATTTTGGGAGCGTGTTTTGACAGTAAAATATACCTTTAGGAGATGAACTCAATGGAAGAAGGAAGAGACTGGGAGCTGGTGAGGTGCTTCAGTGGACAGAGGCGTTTGCACACGGTCTGATAATCCCAGAACTCTCCAAAGGGCTGAGACCGGAACTGACTTCCTGGGTTGCTCTCTGCGCTGCACACATGGCAATGACAATACTAGCCATACTCATAGCAGGAGGAGAGCGAAAGAGGAACAGAGGGGTTTGAAGAGTGTGGTAGGTTTTAGAGGCATATATGCTGTTAGGCTTGGAAGGTTTTTTTTTTAAAGATTTACTTATTATTTATTATGTATACAGCATTCCGGCATGCATGCCTACATGACAGAAGAGGGCACCAAACCTCTTTATACATGATTGTGAGACAACATGTGGGTGATAGGAATTGAACTCAGAACCTCTGGAAGAGCAGACGTTGGCTCTTAACCTCTGAACCATCTCTCCAGCCCGCTTGGAAGGTTTTTAAAAAAAAATGTTACATACATTACCTACATAAAAGAAGATTATATGATCTTTGCAATGGTTACTGCCTGTGATTCTGTATGATGTCTGAAAATAGTAGTTTCTTGCAGCTGGTCTTGACATTCATTAAAGAAAAACTCTGTAACAGATGTGCATGGCCCTCTGTGAATCTGTGTAACAATGGCTTTTATATGCCATTGGCATCAGATGGCTAAGAAGCGATTTTAATGTTCTGTTAGGTTCTTTAAAACGGGGGATGGATTCAGGTCTTCATTGTTGAGGCTGTGAAGCAGCCATCCAGATGTGGGGTCTGGGTGCTGCTGTGCCAAGAGTAAGGGCACATGGAAAGAAGGCAGAGAGGCAGGCTCGCCTCACAGCCCGTTACACATCTGGACCCAACTCCCGTCTCCACTCTCTGATCTGGACACTTCTGCCCCCTGCAGAATGAATTAGCTTGACATTTTATCAACTATTTGGAAAGTGGGGTGAGCGATGCGGGGTACATCAGAGTGGTGAAGCTGAGCAGATTGGACAGAGAGCCGACTATCTCTCATCTCATCTGCTCCGGAGCCAGCCGAGGCTAACTGGGTGTCTGTCCAGTTTCCGTCTGTCTGGCTGCCTTCGCGGTACACGGATATGAGCATGTCCAGTCACTTTCAGTATCATGCCCAGCCGTCGGTTTCTTAACCGTGCCAAACCAGGACACCACGTGACTTACCTACCATAAATAACTTCGAGTGGACTTCTTACACATTTTCTATAAACATCACTGCTCCATTGAACACCTGCAAGATTGGATTCATGATTTTCATAAATATAGCTAGAAGGAAAGAATCAAAACTTCTTTTTTGATAGCTTAATAAAATGTTGATAAAGAGTATAACTTGCAAGTAGCTTTGCGTGGTGCTGTTCATATGTGTTTATGGTTGGGGGAAATGACCTGTAAATCATGACTTTCTTTGGATTGTATGTCACTTCAGAAAATAACTCAGAGTTATCCCATTTACTTCTATAAATTGAGATTAGTATTCCATTGAGACTAAATTATGTACAGCTAATGATTATTTTTGGATGTCTTCCAGAGACAGATGGGGCCGTATTTAGAATCCACATAACAGCTGAAGGACAGGTGGGCGAGGAAGTGCCCCTTGAGCTGCTGTTCCGTTTACCAGCCGGTTACCCTTCGTGTCTACCCGGCGTCTCGGTTAGCTCCACACATCTGACCCGGGCCCAGTGCGCTACCGCGAAGGAGAAGTTACTTGAAGAAGCCAGGAAGCTATTGTCAGAACCAATGATTCATGAGCTGGTTCTTTGGATTCAGCAGAATCTCAGACACATCCTCAGCCAACCAGAGGCCGCACGCAGCGGTGAGAAGCCCACTTGGCCGGAAACCGCAACTGATGACGGGTTGTGGCTAACGCTCCTGCATTTAGATCACATGAGAGCAAGGACTAAATATGTCAGAACTGTGGAGAAGTGGGCTGCAGACTTAAGGCTGACGGGAAGATTGATGTTCATGGGTAAAACAATACTCATCTTACTGCAAGGAGACAGAAGCGACATCAAGGTGCCCCAATTTAATGTGGGATAGGAATCCGCTTACTCTCTGCTAAACATGGTGTATCTTTAAGTGTGTTTTATACCAATGGGATAGATGAAGCATGGTGTTTCTCCTGACCCTGTTATCATGTTAAATGGTACTTCGTTTTTTTTTTAATTCTGTATTTATTTATTTTATGTGTATGGGTATTTTGTCTGCATGTTTGTCTGTGCTCACAGAAGCTAGAAGAAGAAGGTATTGGAATCCCTAGGACTGAAGCTGCAGATGGCTTGAGCTGTCATGTGGGAGCTGGGAACTGAACCCAGGTCCTCTGGAAGAGCACCATGCTCTTGACCACTGAGCCGTTTCTCTATCCACCCCTCAGTTCTTTGTAGAGATGAGTATCTAGTTCCTACAACAACTATAAACCTTCAAAGTAGGTATAAGATTACAAACTTTATACTGTAAATATTATGGTACTTAAAGTGGCAGTTTTGAACAATATTTATTTGCACTTTTTATGTGTATGGGTGTTTTGCCTGCATCTATGCCTGTGCACCTTGTAGGTGCAGTGACAGAGGAAGCCAGAAGAGGGCATAGGATCCCTTGGAACTGGAGTCATAGGCAGCTATTAGCTGCCATTTGGGTACTGGGAATCAATCAAACCCAGGTCCTCTGAAAGAGCACTGAGTGCTCTTAACCTCTGAGCCGTCTGTTCAGCACCAGCACCAGTTTTTGAGAATGAACGTCCCATGACGTGTGTTTGTTTCGTATTAATGATAAGCTGCAACTGTGTAAATGAGCACTAAAAGCTTGCACATACTAATTTTTCCATAGCTCAGCACAGCAAGGAGTATGTTTGTGAGTAGCCTGCAAAATTCCTAACTTGCAGGCACTAAAAGTGCACCCTGACACTTGAATGCTGTATCTGTAGTGTCTGAGAGGAAGGCTTGTCCGTTACAGGGGAGAGCCAGCCTCAGAAGAAGCAGGGTCGTTAGGACTGTCAGCGCATCAACACCTCCCCAACGCCTTTCCACCCGACTTGTCTCAGCAGTGGCTTTCGGAGCCGTCATCCTGAGGCTTCCACGCTCTCATCCCAAAGCTCCCTAGCCTGTTTTATGAGGAGCTAGACAAGGAAAGCTGCTTATTATGTTTTAAACCTTAAAAGAGCTACAGGTCGTGTAGTAAGTGTTACACTGCCAGGCACAGTCGCAGAAGATTTTATTGAAAACAGGTTTAGCACCAACAGCCTGTGCTCACAGAGCTTCACTGAATAACAGTCCCGAGTTTTTCCAAGGTGGGTTCGTACCACAAATCTTTGACATTTGCTTAACCAGGTCCATGCTGGGTTCTGGTGTAGACAGAGAAAGAAGCCAGACTTAATCTATAGCCTGCAGTGGGGCCTCGCCAAGGAACCTCAGAGTTTGAGGCAATCTGTGTGTCTATACTTTGATCCTTCAGGTAACTAGCCGATGGCAACGGGTACAAGTCCCTTGCTCACATTTACCCAAGGCTCTGGTTGTCTGTGACCAGCTCAGGCACATTAGGATAAATGCGGTGCCTTACAGTTGTCACCCAGACAGAATCGTGAATTACTAACATGTATCCATTCTTAAGACTACAGTTCCACTAGTTCAGAGACTTCCTTCATATGACTTTCTCTAGAATAGAATGTCATTTTACATGAATTTCTCCGTTAAAAGTTTTTATAAGACTGTGTCCTGGCTTCAGGAATGTGCAGGTGCATTTATAGGTGGCCAGGAGGTGGTGTGTGTCTGATGGCCCCATTCTGGCTGGCTTGGCAATAGCAGTGGTTGCGATTACTATGTAGCGTCCATGCTCTGGGAGGCAGTCGTTCCTGGAGTGCTCTGTGTCTGTTGTCCCAGCTTGACTAGGAGGTGACCCTGTTGTAAGTCTGGTTGTATGGAGTCAGTTATCTAAGGCTCAGAGCTTAAGTGACTCGTCTGAGTGACTGCTTTAAACAGCCGAGGGCTTAAATAACCCTCTAGTAGCCGTGCAGTCCAGATTTGAAGGTGGGCACTTGGTTGTTACTGCTCTTTCCACCTGCGTTCCGTGGAGCAGGGTTGGCCATCTTTGTGAAGTCCGTGTAAGTCTTACTGCTCCATTCTGAGAATGCTCCTTAAGCAGCAAGGGGCTTGTGGGTATGGTTCCTCTAGAACACGTCTGTGCTGTTCAGCCTGGGCTCTGCACTTAACATACTGATTATCCTTTAGGAGTACCTGATTCTTCAGAAAACCTCCAAAGTCGATGTGGACTCAAGTGGAAAGAAATGCAAAGAGAAAATGATTAGTGTACTCTCTGAAACAAAAGTACAAACGGAACACAAAAGGTATAATTTAGTGCCACTGCAGATGCAGAAGCTACTGAATGGGTAATTACCCTCTGACAAATCTCCACATATTCATGAGCTTCTCTCGTATAATGCAGGTTTCTGGCGTTCGAAGTCAAAGAGTATTCAACACTGGAGGAGTTACAAAAGGAATTTGAAACTGCAGGACTTCGGGAGCTCTTCTCAGAATGTGTGCTCGGGCTGGTAAAATGAAGAGAATGGTGGGAGCCGTCTTGTTGGAGTTTCCACTGCCTTTGGGGAGGGCTCGTTGAATGGTCATAAGAGAGCAGCTTAAAGTTTCTCTGTAGCAAAATTGTTCCCATTCCAGGAAGGAAGAGAGTTCTGTTTTATGGAATGTTAAACACAGAAAGACCCCACATATTCTAATGTTTGCTGGAGAAGACTGGGCTCAATGGATGAATTATCTGAAGGAGAAATAAAAAATCACGGCGGGAAACGAGCTGTTGTTTTTATATAGACAGTTTGTTTAGAAGTCTGCAATTTTCAGGCTAATTTTCTTGTAATTAAATGATTTCTTAAAGTGGTTTGTTTTCATGTTTACTTTCTCGTGTTTACATTTTTGGCATTTAATCATGATTCCTCCCCATTCTGCTTATTATGTCTAATGTTTTAAGTTGAATGTTGGGAAAAATCTAACGCCAGTATCTTGGTGCAGTTGTATAAATCACTGGATTAAATACAAAACCAAGAAGTTTTACAGAACCCAGTTACTTTTTAGGGTTCCAGGGTGACATGGTATTGCTAGCGTAAGACTACATAGTAAGTTTAAGTTAAAATTCTTTTTTTTTAAAAAGATTTTTTAAAAGATTTATTTGTTCATTATGCATACGGTGTCTTGTCTGCACGTATGATATGCAGGCCAGAAGAGGGCACCAGATCTCATTACGGATGGTTATGGACCACCATGTGGTTGCTGGGAATTGAACTCAGGACCTCTAGAAGAGCAGCCAGTGCTCTTGGCCTCTAAGCCATCACTCCAACCTTAAGTTAAAATTCTTATTTGAAAAATATAATTTCTGGTTTTACGAGGGAAATGTGTTCAACAACGTGAACCTGGTTTGCTGGATAGGAAAACAAAACAAAACCACAAAAACTACAGCTACTAATTGTGAAATCTTTCAAATAATGATAAAATATACTTATTATTACTAAGGGGAGATAAACTTGCAAAATAATCATCTGTATTAAAATTTATAATGAAGAGTAAGAGGGCCCCTGTGGAAGAAGGATGAGGGACTCCCTCGCCCTGCACCCTGTGATGAGGTGATCTGAGCACAACAAATGTGTGCATGCATGAACATGTATGGAGGTGCGTGTGTGCACTTGCCCCATGTATGGAGGCCAGAGGTCAGTGTTGTATGTCTTCCTCAATTGCTCTTTATTCTTTCTTTTTTATTTTTCAAGACAGGGTTTCTCTGTGTATCCCTGGCTGTCCTGGAACTCACTCTGTAGACCAGGCTGGTCTTAAGTTCAGAGATCTGTCTGCCTCTACCTCCTGAGCGCTGGGATTAAAGGTGTGCACCACCACTAACTGGCTGTTATTTTATTCTTCTTAGTTAGAAAACATGGTGTAATTTTACTTTTGTGTGTGGGTGTTTGTCTGTCTGTATGCCTGTGTGCACTGCCTAAGGAGGCCAGAAGAGGGCTGGATCCTCTGGAACTGGAGTTACATGTGGTTGTGGGGCCTAGGAACAGATCCTGGGTCCTCTGGAAGAACAGCCAGTGCTCTTAACCACTGACCTATGTCTAGCCCTTCTTACTGTTTGAGGCAGAGTTTCTCACTGAACACGGAGCTCACTGTTTTGCCTAGGCTGGCTGACAAGCAGCCCCTGCTGTCCTTCTGTCTCCACCCCAGCGTTGGGGTTACGGGGGTTACAGGCGTATGGCACTGTGCCAGGCTTTTCATGAGTGCTAGGGATTCGAGTCAGGCTGTCATATTTGCAAAACAAGCACGTTACCCAGTGAGTCCCCTTCCTCGCACCATAAGGAATGTTTCTTGGAATTGTTGTTCTATGACCATGATGCTTCTCTTAGTTAGGGTTTTTATGGCTGTGAAGAGACATCATGGCCATGGCAACTCATAAAGAAAACATTGAATTGAAGGTGGCTGGCTTATAGTTTCAGAGAGTCTATTATGATCCTGATGGGGAGCATGGCAGTGTGGTGCTGGAGCTGAGAGTACTACATCTTGCCGGCAACAGAAAGTCTACTGACTGTTATGCTGAGGGAAGATTGAGGAAGAGACTTCAGAGTCCGCCTCCACAGTGACACGTCCTCCAAGAAGGCCTACCTCCTAATAGTGCCACTCCCTTTGGGGTTTGCTTTCTTTCAAACCACCATAGTGGTTCAGTGTGAGTCTTTCTTATCCTACTGTTATTGCACCGTGTTCACCCAGTGATCTTCTTATGAACCTCTGTTAACCAGCGTTGATTTTCAGTTTCTTTTTTTTTTTTGGTTTTTCGAGACAGGGTTTCTCTGTGGCTTTGGAGGCTGTCCTGGAACTCGCTCTGTAGACCAGGCTGGCCTGGAACTCACAGAGATCCACCTGCCTCTGCCTCCTGAGTGCTGGGATTTTCAGTTTCTTAAGTCATGCACAAAGGTGTTTAGTTTTTTTCCTCAAAGAACTGACAAATGCAGTTAGACTGTCCCAAGGGAAGAACACATGTGACAAATTGAAGATGCCCTACTTGGATACCAAACTGAGAGAGGACTCTTATTTAGGACTGGACATTATTAACCTTTTGCTTGATTTACTGTGATTTTAGCAAAAATTAAAACAGGGCAGAAACAGAACTGAGAGTTCTGTGCACATGGTTGAGCTGAACCGGAAGGGACTGTAATACAACATTGTTAAAGGCCATTGTCATGAGGATCTTAGCCATAAGAGCAGGAGGTTCAGCTTGAACTTTATCACAGCAGAACTGGTCTTCTTCCATGACTCTTCTCGGCTCAAATGCCACCTGTCCCATGCTCTGTGGCACATTGTCAAAATTTTATCTTCAGGGTTCACTCTGTATCCCTGAAAAGGGGCTTGGGCAATAGTGCTCTTTCTACTTCATTATGTTTCTGTCTGTTAAAGTTATGTAAACAGTATTAGTTATTGCTTTCTTATATATTTGTGTTTAAGTCTTTCACAAATACATCTACAGCCAGAATGGAACATGACATTTTGACAGTGTTTGAGAAATTAAACTTGACCTTGGGATAAAAGCAAGTTTTAACCAAGAAGCTCTAAGAGTCTCTTTGATTTTCTTTTAAAAACTTATTTATTTATTCATGTATGTATGTGTGTGTATGTGTATGTATGTATGTGTGTATGTGTGTATGTATGTGTGTATGTGTGTATATGTATGTGTGTATGTGTGTGTGTATATGTATGTGTGTATGTGTGTGTATGTGTATGTGTATGTATGTGTGTGTATGTGTATGTGTGTGTATGTGTGTATGTGTGTATATGTGTGTGTATGTGTGTATATGTATGTATGTATGTGTGTGTATGTGTGTGTGTGTGTGTGTGTACTTGTGCTAAAATGTGAAAGTGAAGTCAGAGGACAGCTTGCAGAGGTTGGCTGCCCACCCCCATTATGAGGGTCGTGGGAATGAAACTCGTGCAGTTAGAATGGCTATATCATCTTGATGGCCCTGTATTGCTGTAGAGCACTGGTTCTCAACCTGTGGGTCACCACCCCAACAAACCTCTGTCTCCAAAAATATTTATATTACAATTCCTAACAGCAGCAAAATTATAGTTTTGAAGAAGCAGTGAAAATAATTTTATGGTTGGGTATCAGCACAACATGAGGAACGGTATTATGAGGAACTGTATTAAAGGGTCACAGAATTAGGAAGGTTGAGAAGCACTGCTTTAGAGGAAGACAATCTTAATTGTTTCCACTGATATTTTTTTTCTCAAAATCTGTAGCTGTCCTTTCAGCTATGGCAAGCTAACTAGCTTCTGATTTCTTTTCTCTTTTTTTCTTTCTTTTTGATATAAGGTCTCTGTTTCTTTTTGATACAAGGTCTGGCTGTTCTGGAACTTGCTGTGTAGACCAGGCTGTTTTTGAATTTACAGAGATCCACCTGCTTCTGCCTCTCAAATGCTAGGATTAATGACCTACACCACCATATCTGGTGACTTACTATTTCTAAAGAGCAAACCAGCTTCTCATAGAAGAAAGTTAAAAGCAAAATCAAACACTTCCAAATTCTCAAGTCAAGAAGACAGAACTGTAAGGAAAGAGGAACTCCTGCTTTGTGAACTTGGATACCTTAGTTTGAAAGAGTTGGCGGGGTTGACTTGGTTTTCACTAGTTTGAAGACTTAGGAAGTAAAGATTTGGGCTATGGGGAAGAGAAGAGGTGGTAACTACCTAGAGCTCCTGAAGTACTGCTGTAGGAGGAAGGGTAAGTCCAGTGAAGCAGGTGGCCTAGGTGACAGATAAGCTTGGAGCATTCTGATTAGCTCTAGAAAATTGTAGACCTTAAGGAGATCTGAGATTCCAAACCTCTCAAATCTGCTCAATCTTCTTTGGGGGAAAATATCATTCTTATAATCCTCAAATTTTATCTATGAATTATTCCAAAATCCAGTGTCCAACAAGTAATGAGAGGTAGCTGGCTACACCGAGAAACAAGAACAGAAACAGGCTCTCAGGTAGAACAGAATAACACCAAGAATTCCTGGGATGTTACAATGATGTCTTAGGGATTCTATTGCTAAGACGAGACACTGTGACATGGCAACTCCTATGAAGGAAAACATTTATTTGGAGCGGCTCACTTACAGTTCAGAAGTTCAGTTCATTATCATCATGGTGGGACATGGCGGTTAGCAATCAGATATGGTGCTGGAGAGTAGCTGAGAGCCCTACATCTTTCAGGCAACAGGAAATGGTCTCAGTGTCACATGGAGGGAAGCTTGAGCAAAAGAGACCTCAAAGCCCACCTCCACAGTGACACACTTCCTTCAACAAGGCCATATCTACTTCAACAAGGCCACACCTACTATTAGTGTCACTCCTTTTGGGGGCATTTTCTTTCAAACTATCATGCATAGTTTTTGTCTATTTGGCACAATATAGACATACCTGGGAAGAGAGAATCTCAATTAATGAATTTTCTCCATCAGATTGGCCTGTTACCATGTCTGTGGGGGAATTTTATTGATTAGTAATTGATGTAACAAGGCCAAGCCTGCTGTGGTAGGCAAAGTCCTAGGTTCCTCCATGGCCTCTGATTCAGTTTTTGCTTTGGCTTCCCTTGATGACAGACTATACCCTGTAAGGCAAATACCCCCCCCCCAAGTTGCTTTTGATCAGTGTTTTATCATAGCAGCAAGAGCAAACTAATGCAGATGGTTAGTCAGTGAAGGTCCATTTAGGAAATCAAATGAATCTAGGTACTTCAAGAAGAGTGTCTTTAAGATAGGCATTGGTCATGGATGAGAAACACTGGGAAGCAAAAGGGAGGGCGAAATGAGGATTGATATGAGGAGTGTGGTCCACTCAGCTTAGAACTCCTTAACCAGTACACTGTCCAGTTTTAGCCACCAAGCATCCATACACAGTCTTCTATGCAGCCTTAAATTTCTGCTCAGCAACAATAGTTTTACTTGTTTAAATGAATTTAAGTATATAAATAGGTGTGCTTATGTTTCTAACTGTTTTTTGGACACTGGTGAAACTCTCACTTTCTTCCCCTTAAAGGGAAACATAAAATCTTAACAGCTACTATTATCTTCATTAGAATTAATTCTTCTGGTTTTATTTATAGTCTCTCTTGAATATTCTGTAATTCTAACTGTAAAGATCATCACCACCACCACCTTTAGTGAAAAGTGACAGGGTGTGCATATTTGGAAAGAATAGTTATTATATACACCGATAGACAGGACAAGCACTGGAGAGAACCTTTATAATTATGTTGTACTGTGGTTGATATTTATAACTTCTTTATTTGAGGTTTTTCTTCAGTAGCCATCATCTTCATTCTGGAAGACTGAGCCCTTAATAGTTGAGTTGCTTACTAACTTTGTTAAATTGGAGAGCTTGACAAGGCCATATTGAGTACTGATAGGTTCCTCAGAGCCTCTGTTGACTCCAAAGTGTAGCAGCAAGCTGATCTTCCTTTAAGAACCTCACCACTCACCCCAGCCTGTACAAGAACTTCTCTGTGGTTTAGTGACTTAGGCAGTCCAGTGTATTTGTCACTCTTGGCTTTCAGTTTACTTAAACCATTTTATGTGCTCTAGTAGAAACATTCTTGGTAACATTAATAAGTTCTGTGAGAGAGTTACTACCTGGAATATTGGAAACAGTCTTATTTTATCTCTTAAGTCCTGGCTCTATGTCCTGAAGGAGGAGTGGGTGAGATAGCAGTTTTTGATAACTGGCATTTTTTGATGTATGCTTTACATTTTATATGACAGCACCTCAGCGTTGGAGGATCTTGTCCCCTTCCTGCTCCAATAACTGAGTCTTTGTAGGTTACTCTATTACTCTTTTAAGTTAAACATGCCTAGGTGGAAAGCCCTATGAATTTCCCAGTCATGTCTCATTGCTACATCCTTTTGTTGGGAAACAAGTCCCTTATTTGTCAGTTGCATTCCCATTTGTGCAGGGCACCAAGTCTATCAGATCATACTTGATGGGTACTACAGAAAGAGACTTCAGGTTCATAGCCTGAGTGTGATGCTTTTTCCTGATTGTCAACTTGACTGGATCTCAAATCAAGGAAGACACATGCCTCTGAGACTGATGATGGAATTTCCAGGAAGGTTAGCTGGGAGAGAATGCCCTCCAACCTCCCTTAGTGGGCAGCACTCTCTATCGGTGGCCCAGAAAGAAAACGATTTGAGGAGAAAACAGTGCTGTTTGCTTACCTGCCTTCACATCTTGCTGGTGAGTACATTGGTTCCACCATCCCTCATTGACACCAGAACCCAGCTTCCTTGGCCTTCCATGATTCTCCAGGCCTACAGCAACAGACTGGGAAACGCTGAGGCGTGCTCTCATCTTGAAATTATCCTCCTTAAAAGGGGGAGGGCCACTAAGATGGTAGTTTGCAGACAACAATTGTTGGATTACCCAGTACCAATTGTGTAAGCCTGTTGAGTAAATCCCTTTTTATAATAGTCATTCTTTTGCTTGTGTTCCTCTAGAGATCCTGACTAACACATAGAAGAATTATCTATGTATAATTGCTGAGCCTTGCATTAGAGAAGGAGGCCAATGTGAGTCAGTGGTAACTAGGTTGCTGTGGTTTCCAGGAAGTGAGGCCTCTTTGGTGATTCAGCTTTTTCAGAATTATTCTTCACAGGTAGGCACTTGGAAGTGACAGTAGTAAGTTCAAGTTGGTGAAAGAAAGTTGACGTTGTTGAGTTCATGTATGACCCCCATTCCCACTCACCTGTGTACTTTGTAAACGAGCCCACTGAGCGAACTGGGTGCCAGGGCCACAGCCTGGCTGACATCTAGGGTAAGTTATCCTATGGGTTAGTGAGGGTCTCCTTTGCAGTGGTTGACCTTGGATGAACATCCCATGAGACACAAATGTCTTCACACTTTGTGCTCAGTTGACAGGGACATTTATATACCTCTCCTCATATTTCCTGATGTGTCCTTGTACCAGCTGGTTTTGTGTGGCAACTTGACACAAGCTAGAGTCATCAGAGGAAGGAGCCTCAGCTGAGGAAATGCCTCCATGAGATCCAGCCGTAAGGCATTTTCTTAATTAGTGATCAGTGGGGGAGGGCCCAATCGGTGGTGGGTGGTGCCATCCCTGGGCTCTATAATAAAACAGGCTGAGCAAGCCATGGGAAACTAGTGAGCAGCTCCCGTCCATGGCCTCTGCATCGGCCCCTGCCTCCAGGGTTCTGCCCTGTTTGAGTTCCTGTCCCTACTTCCTTCACTGATGAACAGCATTGCTGAAGTGTAAGCCTAATAAACCCTTCATCCCCAAGTTGCCTTTTGGTCGTGGTGATAGAAACCCTAAGACAGTCCTTTTGCTTCTGACTGTCAGGCTAGCTTGTTAGCATTTGCCCATGGAATGCCGTGGAGTCACACCTCTGACCTCTGGCTATCTTTTCACCTGTATGAAGTGTATACTCAGGAGCACTGATCCAAGGAGATTTATTTGCACTTATGTCGCTCAAAGACATTGGCATTGGAGTGACCATTGCTGAAGCCTATTGTGGAGTGCCATATACAACAGGCCTGAAGTTGGCCTTTCTCAGTTAACAAGGGATTGCATTCACCTTCTTGAGTGTGCACTGGGGAAGAAGAAGCTGTCTAGGAGGAAACACTAAAGACAGTGTGGCCACACTTGCTCTTGCGGCTTCCATGCCCCTCCAAGACTGCTGTTACCGACCCTGTACACACTACTGTGCAAACCCAGCTTTAGGATGAAAATTGTGTATAGTTCATGCTATGTAGTCAGGTTTCAGGGATCCAGCTCCAAAATGGTTAACCAGTTTCACATGGATCCCACTAGCGCGTTCATATTTCTTTTTAAAATTTAACATTTATGGTTTTGTAAAAATTCACATTTACTTGTTTATTTTGTGTGTATGGGTCCCAGGTCGTTTGCAATACAGTTTGGAGCCCAAGTCCATTCTTACTCTGGGCCCCACTCGAATAGACCACTTCAAGGACTAACCAGGAAATGGTTCAAACAGGCTTTATTGCTTTCAAACTCCAAGGGTTCCTAGGAACACACCTTAATGGTGAGAGTACTGGGTGAAACTCTCTACCCATCACACAGTCACATCGTGAGATACAAAAGAAAATACCAACCTGGCAGGCTTCTAAATTTTTCTTAGCTCCTTCCCTCTTAGAAATAGGAATCTTCCAACATGTTTGAAAGACTTTTTACTTCCTGTTTGCCAGGTTCTACGGGATTCCAAGTGGGATGTTCAAACGAACGTGGCCTTTGAATACTGAGTTGTGACACAGAGCCAGAACACTGATAACATTTTAAAGTAAGACGGATTCCTGGCGAGAAAGTGTCACTGTGTTTGCTTCTAGTACTCTTTGCAAATTGATATAATGAAAAAAAATTTTTTTCACATCCAGAGCTGGATACCAAGTATTCAGAGTTAAGTTGACGTGCTCCAATATAAGATTGCATTTGAGGCTTCATGGTGAGATGTTGTCCCCCAAACTAAACCAAGTTAAACAAAACTAACCAACAAATCAACCAGCCAAAAAACTCCAGAGCTAATGTTTGAAAACTGCCAGTGCTCCACAAAAAGTACAAAGAAGTAGAGAAGTCATTTGAGGTAATGCTGCTTACTTAGCACAGTGCAGGTGAGTGAACCCAGGGTGTGGTGCATGCTAATGAGGACAAATGCTTACCACTGAGCCGTATCCCCAGTCATCACCTCAACCGATTTGATGCCTCAGTCAATCTGCTTTCCACCATTAAGTTCTTAAAACATCGTGTGTGTGTGTGTGTGTGTGTGTGTGTGTGTGTGTGTGTGTGTGTGTGTGTGAATGTGGGCACACCATAGCATAGCACATGTATAGAAGTCAGAAGACAATTTCAGGAGTCAGTTCTTTCCTTCCACCATGGGGTCCTGAGGATTGAACTCAGATCATCAGACTTGGCAGCAAGCGTCTTTCCCCTCTTGAGTCATCTTGCCAGCCCAACCCCCACCATTTCATTTTAGACTAGACTGTTTTTCTCCAAATCACCTGGTTTATAGGTATTAATTCTGAACACTGTATGAAATTATTTTGCCTTACTTCTTTTACCTTTTTAATTAATTTTTTTTTACGAGACAGGGTTTCTCTGTATTGTTTTGGAGGCTGTTGGTCCAGCCTGGCCTCGAACTCACAGAGATCCGCCTGCCTCTGCCTCCCGAGTGCTGGGATTAAAGGCGTGTGCCACCACCGCCCGGCTTAATTAAAATTCTTAAGAGAGATGGAACTAGTAGGTTTTAGAAATAAACATGTATTTTCCTATCACTGGAGGGACATATTCATGCTTACTTCAAGGAACTGGCTTATGTGATTGCAGAGCCTGACAAGTCTAAAATATACAGAATGGCTTGGTGGTCTGGAAACTAGAAAGAGTCAATGTTGGAGTCTTAAGTCCCAAGTTTGTCAGCCTGGAGACACCAGGATGGGTTTCTGTTGCCACTGAAGCCAGGAGGAGTTGGCTGGCAGTATTCACCTTCCCATAGAAGATCAGTCTTTTGTTTTATGTGGGTCTTCCATTGATTGGGTGAGACCCAGCCCCACTATGGAAAGCAATCTGCTTTAATCAAAATCCACTGGTCTTAACAGAAGCATCCAGAATAATGTGTGGCCACATACCTGGCCTGTTCAAGGTAAAGCCTGAAATCAGCTATTTTAAGAAATGACCCACAAAAGGTCCTGCCTTTAGAGGGAGGACTGTGGCTTTCACCTCATACCAACCTAATGCTTTACAGTCCCTTGCTTCCTCACCATGTTCTCACGGCTTTAAAACAGCAAATGCTGGCGGGAACCTATAGTAGCATTGCTAAGAAGACATCGTTGTGGCAAGCTAAAAACTTGATGCACTATGCCCAGAATGGTTCCTCTTGAGTCAGAGCTGGCTGTAAAAATGGATTCCACACAACTACATTTCTGGTTGCATAAGAGTAGAAAAAGTATGGACATTCATGATGCTGTCTACGAAGTTACAATTCAGATTTACCCTTCAGGTCCTGGCATCTCCTGAATGCTAGACACCTGTTTCTAACTCTGTCTATACAAGCCAGATGTTCCCTTGCACCCCAATCAACATTACTAAAACAAACTTACTAGCAGTCTATTTTTCTTGATGCTGCTGTTGAAAACACTGCCGTTAGGTCCCAAGAATTCATCTTTAATTTTCCTTTGATTTTTTTCCCCCCTCATCCTGTTACATCCAAATAGCTGTCACATCTGGTTCACAGAGAGTCTTGCCTTCAGCCATCTTTTCTATTCCCATGGCTACATTTTGCCTCCGGTTCTTTTTCTTTTTTTCCTGGCTAGAACTATTTGGAATCTCGGTCACTTCAACTTCATTCTTTTCTTTCGGTCCCATCCACTGTCACTGGGGATGACCCCTCACTAAAAATGTTAGGTGTGTTAAAGCAGATTGTGACTTCACTTTTTAGATTTTTTTTTAAGAAACACAGTGTGTTGAATATATATACAATGTAGTTTACAAAGTCTCTCCTAATTAGAACTTGTCCAGTACCCCATGGTGAAATCCAGCTATTCATTTAGTGAAGCGTGAGTGTCATACTAAGTAGAACAAAGAGTACAACAAACTCACATTGCCTTAGACTAAACTTGATGCCAAAAGAATTCAGAGCAGATTGGCTTTTATCTCCAAATAAACGATCTTTAAAAACAAAGGTTTGAGAAGATGAGCATAGACATACCATCAGTCTGGAATCAGAGGTAGGTGGATCTCTGTGAGTTCCAGGTCAAAAACAACAAAACAAAACAAGAGTTTGGCAAAACTAGCCCTATACTTTTGATTTTCGACTTTTTGGGTTTTAGAATTATGAACAGGAGATGGCAGGCCTTGCCTGATTTCTCAGATAAATCTTTCTCAACTAATCACATATGACTTGTTCCTACGATATTGCAGACTCTTACTTTGCTATTTCAGATATTGTAAACTGCTCCTCAGTTTAACACCCAAACACCGTTTCACTTTTCAGCTATATATCCTTTCCCTGCCTCACATAAAATGGTCAGTGATTCCTGGTTTCCCTTCTTCTGACTATGCTCAGGTCTGTGTTCATCTTGCCCAGTCTTCTCCCACAGTCTTTTGACAGCTGTCCTGTGTTTCTGTATAAACTGTGTGGTCCTTTTCTGGAATCTCTAGTTGTCTTCTCATCTAAATTCTGGTAGCAAACTGCAGTTTTTCCATATGGATGGTCAGGGTAACAATACTGTATCTCTCAGCCTTGGTGTAGGTTCAACAATGTAAAGCCACCAAGCACACAGCCATAGCTAGCTGGAATAAGCACTTCCTGTTTCCTCTTTTCTCCCTTCCTTTTCTTAGTACACACTGTGGCCTTGTCTCCTCCTCCCTCTTCCTTCCTCCATTCCTCCTCTGTTTTGTGGGGCTGGGGTTGGAATACAAAGCCAAGTGTACGCTATCACTGTGATACACCTCTAGTCTTGTGCTTTATGTTATAGGTCCCTTTTAATAAAAAACTTATGAGTATGAGAGTTCTGCCTGCATGTGCACAAGTACTCTTAGAGATACCCAGTCAGTTGGCGTTACAGATGGCTGTGAGGCTTTGAGTGCATTCTGACAACCAAATTCCAGTCTTCTGCAAGAATAGCAGGTGCAGAGCCATCTCTCCAGCCCCTGTTATAGTCTGAAAAGGTATTTTCTCCCATTATAAACCCAAGGGTAGAATCTGGCTTATTAGAGGGCTAGACTAAACTGAGTTCAGGGAGTGAATATAATGGAGTTATGGCAGAAGCTGCATCCTGCCTTCCCCTCCCCTAGATTTGGGCTTGTGGAGGTTTATAAAAACACGAAGGAAACAAGACCCACGATCACAGTCATGTCTTCAGAAGTCCCCTTGGTAGCATTTGTGCTGCCTGCCATCCAGTGTGACTGCCGTGTAGTCCCTCTGGTAAAGTATTTTCTGGGCTGTCTTCCCTTTTCCTTTCCTCATCCGGACAGAGAATGATTGATTTTTCCAGGTAAGACCTCCTGTTCTGCCTTGTTTTGTGACATTAATTTTTCTTGTGTGGTTAATCTTGAGTTCTGCTAGACAGGGATCTCCAGAAGAACATCCCAGATAGAACGTGCACATATTGTAAAAGAGGGTCTATTCTACCTGCTTACACAGGAGGGCCTGGGCCATCCAACAGTGGGTGCATGCTGGTGTGGCTGAGCCGATGATAGATACTCCGTGTCCAACGTGGGAGCCTCAGCAGTCCCAGTGCGGCACTGCAGGCCTGAGGGGTTCTGGAAAGTTGCTGCTCTTCAGTCCATGTTGGAAGGCTGGAGAAGCTGGAGTGCGATCTTAGCGAAGGATGGCAGCCATAGCAACGCGAGCAGCATCAAGGATAGACACCAGCAAGCATGGAAGGTAGGCAGTCAAGACTGCTTTTTTTTCCTCCACCTTTCTGTATCTGGGTCACCCATCATAAGGTCCTGCCTACTCTGGGAGAGGTGTCTTCTCTTCTCAGCTAATCCTTCCTGGAAATGTTCTCATGGACCCCTTTCCCCTTGAGGCATGTCTCTGAATTGATTCCAGATCCAATCCAGTTGACAACCAAGATTATCCATCACATGTGATGAAAAAGCTCCAATCTTCCGTTGTAAATAGCATTGTCTCTTACTTTTGAGTTCCACTTTGCTTTATTCACTGAGACAAAATCTATGCTTTTATAGATTATATTATTGTATAGATTATATTATTGTATTATTTATAATATATTTTTATACCATATATGATATATTACCATATACTATATGCCTATAATATACAATCTATATTATTTATATAGATTATTATATTATTATATAATCATCCTTTATCTGTAAAAGATTGTGCTGTGAAATGCAGTACTCACATAAAATGAACAAATTAAACAGTAGCGATACATGGTACTCCTTCATATTCATACACAATAATGCATGCAAACAATGGTCCCTCAAAGATCTTGCTGTGGCATCATAGCCATTTAGTTTATGCAAGTACACTCTGTACAGTGATGAAATTGCCACTGATGTTTTTAAAGACTGTTTCCACCTTGTTAAGTCATCACTAACATTTATTTGATATTTGGATGAAAGTGTTTTTCACTCTTAAAAATGATGCTATGCTGGGTAGTGGCAGCATACGCCTTTAATCCTGGCACTTGGGAGACAGAGACAGGTAGATTTCTGTGAGTTTGAGACCAGTATGGTTTATAGACCAAGTTTTAGAACATCCTTCAAAGCTGCAGAGAAACCCTGCCTTGAAAAACCAAAAAAATTGATGCCACAAGAAATATTGTTCATGTTTTCTGACACAGGCCCAAATATATATGCATATATATATTTAAAATTATGTGTATTGTTCTCTTAGTTAGGGTTTTATTGTTGTGAAGAGACACTATGATCATGACAACTCTTATAAAGGAAAACATTTAATTGGGGCTGGCTTACAGTTCAGAGGTTTAGTCCATTATCATCATGGCAGGAATCATGGCATTATGTAGGCAGACATGGTGCTGGAGAGGGAGCTGAGAGTTCTGCATCTTGACGCACAGGCAGCAGAAGGAGACTGTGCCACACTGGACATAGCTTGACATATACGAGACCTCAAACCTGCCTCCACAGTGACACACTTCCTCCAACAAGGCTGTGTGTACTCCAACAAAGCCATACCTCCTAATGGTTCCCCTCCCTATGGGCCAAGTATTCACACACACACACACATGAGTCTGTGGTGGCCATACCTATTCAAACCACCACAATGGATGTTTTTCTACAAGTATGTCTTTACACCACGTTCATGCCTGGTGCTTGTGGAAGCCAGAAGTGAGTGCCAGATGCCCTGGAACTAGAGTTATGCATGGTTACAAGCCACAATTTGGGTGCTGAGAATTGAACTTGGTCTTCTGCAAGAGTAGCTGACCCTCTCTCCAGGGCCATTGTATGTTTTTCTTTTGGATTTATGAGACAGGGTTTCTCTGTATCATTATATATTTTTATGGAATGTGTGACTAGCAGTTGTTTGTGTGTCTTCATCTGTACTCCATAGTGCTAAACTGCTTTCTAAAGTAGATGGCTCAATGTACACTTTCACCAGCATTACACAGAACCCTCATCTTATTCATGCCTGAACTTGGTACTGCCTTTCTATTTTTAGTTATTCTGGGGTTATGTCCTGTGGTGCTGGCATTAATAAGGTTTAACATTTTCTAACCTTTTTAGGTCATTTGGATGTTCTCTTTTGTGAATTGTGTCTTGAAATTGCTTGTTCTTTATGCAATTGGGTGGTTTACTTATTGGCTGTAGAATTCACCATACATTTTGGATATAATCCCTTTGCTAAAAACCTAGGTCTTACAGAGTATCTCTCATTCTGAGGTTTGCCTTTTCATTGTCTTTTGGTGAGCAAAAGTTTTAAGTTTTATTTTAGCATGACTATATAAACAAGATCACCCAATCTAAGATTGTAGATTGCAGCCACCACCCTGTTGTAGGGCCTTACCAGTATCCTCTGAGTTCCCCTATTGTTTTTCCATGTCCTAAGTGGGATATGCAGAATGCTTTGCCCTCTCTGTGACTTGACCAACTGCTGTTTTCCTCCGTAGGCTTGAAGGCAAGTCAGGACCCCAAACATCCCAAGTTCCGGCAAAGCTTGTATGTTTCTGATGTGTGCATTAACCATGCAAAACACATAGAAGCTACTTCTACTCCTTAAACCCTCATACAAACCCCATCCCCTGGCCCCCTTTGTTGGGACACTCCTAAATAACACCCCTCCCTTCAGTACTGTTCCCGAGGAGTTTGTGCAGCCTTCCTCCACCTGTCTGTCCCTCATGATGCTTTGCTCCCACTGCCTTGGCACTTAGTACTTCTGTATTTGGAACTACAAATGGACCATGTCTGGAAGTCACTATTCTACTGTCATCTTGGGGAATGGAAGCTAGAGCCCCAACCCAGATGCAACCCTTCCCCTCTCCCCAAAAGTTTCCTTTGGGTCCCTTAGCAGTCAGTTTTTTATGTTCACACCAGGTAACTCCTGTTTGGATTTCTTTCACTGGAGATTAGCTTTGTCTGCTACAGAACACACCTCTGATCAAATAGGATGTGCTCTTTGTGTCCAGTTTCCTTCATTCTCTGTGGTTTGCCTACTTCATGGTGTGTATCGATGGCTTGCTCTTTTTATTGCTGTCAGGTTGATAGATGTTATGAATAAAGTTGTCTAAAATGTTTAGGTACAAATCTTTTTTTATAGATACCAATTTTCACCTCTCTTACTAAATATCTAGGAATGGAATTTCCATGATAAGTATATATTTAACTTTCTAAGAAACAGACAAGATACTTGCAAAATGGTGGAACCATTTTATAGCGATCCCACACATGTTTTGGTTTTCTATCCTTTAGTAATAACTGGGATTACTTCTCTTTTACTTTAACTACTCTAGTAGGTGGGATAGCACAAGATTTATTTTTAGTACCCATAGGCTTTCTTAAAGAGCCTAAGACAAGCAATCATCAAGGAATAAAATCTTAGAAGCTAATATGGGCAGCATAAAAGCTATGAGGGTGTTTGCCTTAGTCCATATCTCTTGTAATAACTAAATACCAAAATCTGGGTAATTTACAAAGAAGAGAATTCTGTTTAGTTTGTGGTTCTGGATGCTGGGAGGTCTAAAGGTCTGGACCAGCATCTGGTAAGGAATTTCCTGCTGACAAAGACTCCTGAGGTAGTACAGGTTACTACATGCAAGGGACCCAGGAGAGGTAATCAAATTGTCTTTAATAATAGTCTTAATTTTGTGCTAACCAACTCTCTCCCTCAGTGTGCTGGCTAGTTTTATGTAAATTTGACACAAGCTTGAGTCATCTGAAAGGAGGGAACCTCAATTGAGAAAAAAACCTCCATAAAACCTGACTGTAAGGCATTTTATTAATTAGTGACTGATGAGGGAGGGCTCAGCCCATTGTTGGTGGTACCATCCCTCGGGTGGGGGTCCTGAGTTCTACAAGAAAGCGGGATGAGCAAGCCAGTAAGCATCACTCCTCCATGGCCTCTGCCTGCCTCAGTTTCTGCTTCCAGGTTCCTGTCCTGACTTCCCTCAGTGATAGATTCTTACCTGGAAATGTAAGCAGGCGTTAATCCTTTCCTCCCCAAGCTACTTTGATCATAGTGTTTCATCATTGCAATAGTAACTCTAACGAGGACACTCAGTAACTCATTAGTCCATTAATCCATGAGTGGATCAACTCATTCATTGAAGACAGAGCCCTTATGACCCAGTCACCTCCCAAAGGTCTTACCTGTCAGCACTTTTGTCTTAGCCCTTATTTCTTGAATGTGAAATCTGGCGGACACATTCAAACCATTGTAGGATTGCTCATTATTGTTCTGGTTCCATGAGAAACCTTGATCTAATTCTGTCCTACTGTGAAGTATACCAGTGATTCATTTATACTATTAGGACCCATTTGATGACTGGTGTCACAACTTCTGTGCTAGTGGCTTTCTGAAGGTCCAGAGCTGTTGTAAGATAGATTACCTACACAGCCATGCCTCAGATCCATGCATGAGTCTCCATGTGCAGAGAAAGGTAGTGGTTGTTCAGTGAGCTATTGGGGATCCTTGCCAAGATACTGGTGGGCAGACAGGCCAGAAAAACTAGAAGGGGCAATATGTGGTGCTTACTTGCATGGAACCTGTATGGTAGTTGTCACTGTCTCTGCTCCCAGGTTTCCTGGGACCTACTCTAGCAGTTGGAATACTATTGCTGCTTTTGTCAAGCTGATCTTTTTGGGTTGGTCTCTAACTCCAGCCTCTATCTCTTCCTTTACAAGCTTCTCCTTCAAAGCCCCTTGAATTACAGTCCAGAGAAAATGATATTCTCTGGAGAGACAAAAGCTAGAAATGATAGCATTGTTTATCAAGTTTCAATTTGAACTGTCATTGTTAGTAATGATAGGGGCAGGAGGGACTCCAGCTGTTATTGTAGCCAGTAGAAACCACTGAAAACTAGTAGGTATAAATGGTTCTATCCCACCTTCCTCAAAAGTAGTATCAAGGAAGTGGGAGAGAAGACAGCCTTAGACCTAATTTAGAACACTTTTCAGGTTTGATGGGCTCTTCCCTGATTGTTCTTAACTTTCACCTGTTTTGCACATATAAACCAACCAAGCAGAACCTATCTAACCCTGTTAATCCTCTTAGACTCAGTCTCTTGTTCAGCAGCCAATTTTCGAATCTCCTATTGGCCACAGAGGAGCCTTTTTCTTGATAAGGAAATGCTTTCTGTATCGTAGAGTCTTATGTTTATTTTAAAATAACAAAGAAATGTGGTTAGAGAAATACATATATCAAAAATTGTTGAGCAATGTGTATGTGCTTTATTTTATTTTATTTTATTTACAAAAGTATCATCCAAGACTTAGAAAGAGACTGGAGACTGGAGATTCCCTAGTCCAGTTTTCCACCTAGTGTAGTGAGCTCTCAACATTATAACCCTGACAGACTTTGTTGCTGCTTGAAAAATCTCCAGAGCCTGGCGACTTCCTCCTGGGACAGTTGCTGCTGACACTGGACAGCACTGGCACTAGCAAGTTCCTTCTGGCACCAAATCAACACCTGCTTTCTTTTCCTTCCAGCCTTTTATCATAGTTCTGGCCCGTGCAGCAACTTAGAATTAGTACACGCTTCACTCCATGACAGCTCTTCAAATATTTGAAAGTAGGTATTATGACTGTCTTTATTCTTCACCTCCCAAGTTGCTTGAATAATTTATCAAAAATTATAGCTTCTCCCACTTACCTGGACGCTTGCCTTTCATTACACTCTAATTGGTCAATGTCCTTCTTAAAATGTGGCATCTAGAATTGAATTCTTCGTTACAGACACAGTTTAACCAGCCAGAAACACAATGGAACTGTCATAGGTAGTGATCCGTGGGTAGTAATTTCTCAGAGAGAACTCATCCTTCAGTTAAGCCCCTTGGGAGGGACGAAGGGTGCTGAGGATGTAACATAGTGAGAGGGTATTTGTCTAGGATGCATGATGCCCTGGGTTCAATCCCAGCACCACACACAAAGAGAAGCTCCTTAAATGAAGTTGACTTGTATGAAAATGTTAGGAAAATTATAAGGTGTCTTATAAATGAAGTGCTTTCTTATGTGCCATTTTAAACTTTAAAAACAACAAATGAAGAATGTTCTTGCACATCTCACGCATGTCTTTTGCAGTGTTGAGTCTAAGAGCATTTTAAATCTCAGCCATTCTTCTAGAGTCCTGAGACTTTTCAGAGTTGAGTAAATTTTAAACAATGCAAGACTTTTATAGACATGTCTTTTGGTGCAAAATGTCATAAAATTCTACTTACCTTCCCTTCATGTGTATGAGTGTTTTGCCTGCATGTTTGTATATCACTACTGTGCCTAGTGCCCATGGAGTTTAGAAAAGGATGTCAGTCATCCTGACTGGAGTAATGGATGGTTGCAAGCCTCTGTGTGGGTGCTGGAAACAGAACCAGAGTCCTCTGTGTGGGCAGTAAGCTTAGACTCTTAACCACAGAGCCATTGTTCCAGTTCCCAGCTGTTATTAAAAAAAAACACTCTGTACTCATTTGATAGTAGAATTGTCTATTGATAAAAATTTTATTAAGTAGAACTATTGTCAAAGTAGAGTTTTAAATATATAATTTGTACATTTTCAATTTTATTGTGTGATTTTTGAAAACACTTTTGAGTAGTTTTGGAACCATAATCTTAATAGGGTTTAATATTGTTAATTAACCATTCATCCTCAATTGTTTATTGTTATATTGTTTATTGTATATGTTAAGGATTTGGAGATGTTAATTAATTACTTATTCTTCATTCTTCTTTAACTCTAGAAGACTTTTTGAAAAGAGTAACCTGTTTTTATTCTAATGTGTTTGACCTTTTTTTAACCCAGAATATTCTAGTTAGGGATTCTAACATTCTAACTATAGGTTATTGGCTGGTGAATATAAATGTATGTAAATATAATTGTGAGATATAAATATAGGACTCAAGTGAAATCATGGTCATGATGAGAGCCCAGTATATGTCTTGGCACATAGTATGTATTAACCTGTCTTTTGGTTCTATAACAAATTACTAGAGACCTGGCACTTTATAGAGAAAAGCAATTAAGCTCACAGTTTTGGAGGCTGGAAGTCCAAGGTGGGATTGTTCTATTTGCTTGACTCCTTCTGAGGACCTTATGATGAATGATGTCATGGCAGGGGTACATATAAGAGGGAGAGAGCACGTTTCAGACCAGAAAGAGAGGAAGGGTCATATTTGCTCTATGTGTGTGTGTGTGTGTGTGTGTGTGTGTGTGTGTGTGTGTGCCTGCCTGTGTTCATGTGTGTGTGTGCTTGTGTATGAATGTGGAAGATGTATGTGTGTGTGCGTGTGTGTATGTGTATGAATGTGGTAGATGTGCATATGTATGCATGTATGTGTATGTATGAATGTGGGGTATGTGTGCATGTATGCTTTCATGTGTATGTTCTATGTAAATGACCTTGAACTCATGGTCTTCTTGTCTCAGCTTCTCAAAATGACTCTAGGTTGGGTCAAGTTGAAGCCATCTGAGGCATCAACACTTCCCACTAGGTCAAGTCCCAACAGTACCACAGCAGTGGGGAGAAAGCTCCTAACATGAATCTTAGGGGGAAATGCTCAAATTACATCCAAACTTCAGCATGATAGATTCTTAATTGGTATTTGCCACATGAACACTGCATACTGCAGGATATTTTCCTTATCTTGGCTGTGAACCTGGTTTTACAGCTAGAGCTAAATCCCAAAGGTCTAAGTATCATTGTTTTAGGCACTTTAGAGCTGCATTAGTTTTAGAATTGATTTCTCTTTCAGTGATACATTATTTCATGGTCAAAAGGAATTACTGCATTTTCTAAAATGTGACCATCTTGTAGTAGGTATGATTTGATTTGTAACATGTGCCAAATACTTCAAAGAGCACAATTTATTTTGAGTTGTATACATATTTAGAAGCAGTTGTCTGCTGTTCTCTACAATGGAAAAATTTTTACTAAAGAAAACCAAGTAAATCACTTTCAACAAAGATACAATTCTGACATAAAGTTAGGAAAAGCAAAAAAAATTACAGAACCTGCCATGTGTTGGCAAACCTTTAAAATATTTGTTCAAACCAAACTTTCCCTCCTAGTAACAAATCTTGGCACTGGGACAGTGTAAATTGGAGGGACCCTGCTTTTCCAGGTTAGATGTGGAGTTCCAAATTCATTATGAATACCATTAGGTTCCGAGTGTCTTCTTCTTCTGGGTTACTTTCTTCTCAAGTTAAGAGAATGCTAAATAAATAGGTAAACCTTTATAGAGAGCAATGGTACCTTCTTTTTTGTGTTTTATACAGATAATCTTCCTAAGCTTGGTGTTATTTGGCTAACCATACACTATACAGGCATGCACAGACTAGAAAATTAGAGATGTTGTGATAGCATTGAGTGGTTATTGTTTGGGCCATATGAGT
The DNA here is from genome assembly GCF_017639785.1 of Mesocricetus auratus. Taxonomy (NCBI): domain Eukaryota; kingdom Metazoa; phylum Chordata; class Mammalia; order Rodentia; family Cricetidae; genus Mesocricetus; species Mesocricetus auratus. The sequence goes on from NW_024429193.1 coordinate 36,825,393, forward strand.
GTGTAAGCTTTAATACCCATATCAGTTAGTGTTTTCTAAACTTCATAGTATTTCCCACTAGCAAAGAACTGTCTCTTTTTCTGAGAAAAAAATTGCTTATAAATGAGGCCATTTTGCATATTAATTAGGAGGCCTTTGAACTCTAAGAATAAAATCTGTTAACTCTTTGGATGTGGAACAAGTATGTATTCAAGGACATTAGCGTTATGCTAATAACTAGACAAGCTTTACATTTTTCTTTGCTTTGTTTGCATTTCCTAAAGATAATTTAATGCAAATAATCCATCCATATGCTGTGTGGAGCGTGGCGGATGGTGTTCCTATAGTTAAGATTTTATCAGTACTTCTGTTATAAATCTCTATTACCCATGCTTTATAATTTAATTGAAAAAACTCACTGCAGGCAGAATTTCAACACTTAGAGTTTCAGGCTGAAAGCAATATTTCTCTTTTAAAAATTGCCTCCTCTATTTAATTTCATAGTTAATGGAAATGTAAGAAGTATCCTTCCAGAGCTGATTTGGAACAAAACCAAACAGATCATTGTCTACAACTGAAATCATTTCTAAATAAAAGTACTCGGTGTCTTATTATTGGCCTAGTACTACAGTGTTTAGCCAAATTAAAAAAAAAAACACAGCAACTGAATCTGTTTATCCTTCCTCTCCCCTCCCATCCCCCACATACAAGGAGAACTAGAAAAGTCTGTGAAGAGATGTCTAAAAATGCATGTTAAATAAAGGCTGTGTGGTGCCTTTTGGTTAGGCTTCCATGTGCACATTTGATTCTGTGCAGTGGGTCTGAGCTCCAGCTGGGGACCTGCCCTTGTCAAGCTGAGATAGGAAGGGGGCAATAGGGCAAGGGGATGCATGCTCTAGAGTTCTTTATCTGCCATGGAAGTGTTCATTTTAACCTTATGCTTCAGTTACCTTGATCGGATCCCAGGGTTAATTAACAGGCATACAGTCTCTGCTGGCTTACATGGTAGAACTGAGAAGATCAGGTTTTTGAAACATGGTTGTTTTGCCATCAGCTTTTGAACTCAAATCCTGTAGTGTAGAAAGGTTAACCTGCCAGCTAACTCAGACTTTCCAATCAAGCCTTTGCTGTAGTTTTAGCAAACCCATGGAGAAAAGAAATTGAGTTAGAATGAGATGCACTCTTTCCCTAACCAACCAAATTTTCTGTTTAGTTTTACTTGTAAAAATGCATGTCAGTGTGTGGAGTCCTTAACCGTAAGTAATCATGGGAACTTGCATAAATACTATCCATCTTTGTCTATGAATGGTATTATTTCTAAATCACTTGTCTTGACACCCTAAGAAAAACTATTGAAAATAATACAAGCACCTTTATGACATTTTGCAATTTGAAAAATGCATTAATACTCACATCTTACTTTTGAAAGAGTATGTCAATGTCATAATAATGATGTTCCTGTTTTGAGGGAAAAGAAGCCAACAGGATTAATTGAAGAAAAACTATCAGGCATAATCATTATTAGTGATTTAAATTTGAATTATCTTTATCCTTCCCATTTTCAGAAAACCTGGCACTAACAGTTACCGCACTGTGTGCTTCACCCTTGCCATCAAGCTGGTTCCTCACAGAAACTTCCTGATGGACATTCAGGTCCCATCTCATTGACACACCTGGACACAGCTTCTCAGATGGCAGAGAAAGCAGAAGCTAAGAGCAGCTGCAACTTGCTAAGGATTCTGGGTAAACAAGTGGCCATCAGCACTCATGTTCTAGCTTCAGTCTTGCGGTCTTTGTCCAGTAGCCAAGTGGCTTCTTCCTGCTTTTGGGATAACTCACCTTTTAAAGTTTGAGCAACCAAGTACAGTGAGATATGGAGTTTAATCTTCTTGTACTTAGTCTGAATGGTTTGGAAGTGATACGGTTTTCTTTCTTTCAGCTTTGGATGCTGGGTAGTCTGAGTTCAAGACACCAAGGTTTCTGGTGAGGGCTCACTCTCTGCTTCTAAGATGGCCACACCCTTTTGTCATCACACATTCTGTAGCTTTATGTGGCAGAAGGATCGAAAGGGCAGTTTACTTGGAAGTCTTTTTCCTTTTCTTCCCCCTCCTTTTTTTAATTTAGAAACAATCATTTTACATATCAATCCCCCACCCCCTTTCCTCTCCGTCCCATCCTCCCATGCCCCCTACCAACCCCTACAACCCACCCCCACCCACTCCCTAAGGACAGTGAGTCCTTCCATGGGTGACCAGCAAAGTCTGTCACATCATTTGGGGAAGGGCCTAGGCCCTCCTCCATGTATATCTGGGATGAAATAGTATCCTTCCATAGGGAATGGGCTCCCAAAATCCATTTGTGCACTGGGGATAAATACTGGTTCCACTGTTAGAGGACCCTTAGACTGCCCAGTTCTCCTAACTGGCACCCATATTCAGAGGGTTTGGTTCAGTCCAATGCTGGTTCCCTAGTTTTATGACTGGAGTTCCTTTATGACTAGGTCAGGTCAGCTGGTTCTATAGGTTTCTCCAGCATGGTCTTGACCCCTTTACTAATCCCTTCTCCCTCTCTACAACTGGATTCCAGGAGTATGAAAGCCTCTTTTCTATGGGCTTTAATTCTATTCATGTGGGAAGTGACCTCATGACTTAGTCTCCCCAAAAGACCACACTTCTTAATGCTATCATAATGGGGATTGACTTTGCATGTGATTCCAGATACTGTGACCGGAATGCCTTCTACTTGTGTGATAGCTGTTGATAGCAGCCAGCCATACAGGAATTTATAAAATTTCTATGTCTAATTCTTAAAGCATTTTGTATAGTTTAATAACAAATACAAAATAATGGATGCAAAAGCCTAGAAAAGATTCCTGTACCACTGCTTTCTCTGCTCCCACACTGTGGCATGAAAGCAGTTTTGATAATAAAGTGGGAACTGCATCTTCATGAAGTGCCTGTAAGGATTAAATTTGATAACATATGGAAAACACATAGTGCTGGAAAACACATAGCACAGTAACTATCAGCACTAGGTCTTTTGTAAATAGTGACTCTAAAGGCAACTCAAATTTGAAAGCATTAATAATGAATGTAACTGATGTCTCTTCTATAATTAATATTGGCTACAATGGAGATGTCTTTCTTTTGTTTAAAAGCAATGCCTGTTCTTTTAGAAAATAAAATAACATAGGCTGCAAAAACAATAATGTAGCTGGCTTGGCAGAAATAAAGACATTCTGAAGAGACACTTGTGGCTCTCAATCTGAATTATTAGACTGTTGAAACATGGACCCTAAGAAAATGGCTTCTCCTGGAATTGCATGCAAGCCAAAGGTAAAGCCCAGTCAGTGGCCCAGTGTTTAAACTTTCATTTCATGTCAGGGTCTAGAAGATGATGTTGGGAAGTCACTGGATCTCTCTGTCCCTCTTGTCAATGTGTCTGCACTAAATAAGTATTCTGCTTTCTGCTTTCTACTATTAAATTTGACTCTTTTAATTGACTTATTGAGGACAGGTTGCCGAAACTGGCTTGGGGCACAGCCCTGTAACCTTTATGTTTGACAACAGTAAGAACAATAATGCAGAATTAGATTAGCTCTATTGTAACCTATCATATAAGATGCCTCCACCATCTTAATTATATAGATGTTGAGGGATATTAACTCGACCAAAATTACTATTTATATAGCATTATTACTCTTTGTGTGTGTGTGTGTGTGTGTGTGTGTGTGTGTGTGTGTATGTATTATTCTTTATTTAAAGCCTGTGGTTGTGGGTATGTGTCCATTACAATTTTGCATATTTTGTTCATAAGGTGGACATGTATGCTAGAAAGGGCCAACTCCCACACCCTGTCCCATAATTTACTAGGGGATTGATTCATGGTTGACTGTGTGATCCATGCCTGCCTAGTCAGTGGCATTTTCTGGATCATTTTAGTTGAAAAATCAGGGGAACCCTTTTCCTCTTTTACCATGAATCTTGAAAAATACAAGCCAGTGTTTCCTATGGCTAGAGACAAAACTCATGAGTCTGGTGGGAGAGTGTAAAGCCACCAAGAAGAGGAGGTGATGGTCAACTCTGGGAAAGGACAGGGGGCCACTGAGTTGGGGCAAGAAAGAGAATCTGATGATCCAAGGCCCTGGATCTGGACATATTTTATCCTTAATTTTTTTATTGTGTATTTATTTATGTGTGTGTGTACATATTTAGTGTGTGTTTTTCATGGTCTGTGTGTGAACTCAGAGGACATCTCTAGGGAGTCAGTGCTCTCCTTGTACCACGTGGGTCCTAGGGATCAAGCTCAGGTCCTTAGGCTTGGTGGCAAATACCTTTACACGCTGAGTCCTCTAGCTGACCTGTTATCATTGTCCTAAATTTCATTTCTATCTAATTTCAGGAGGCAATGGATTGTCTATGGTTTGATGGTAAAAAATCTTGTGACTAAATGCTTTCCCCCTAGGTCAGTTTTGTTTTTTCCCTCATATATTTTATTTTGTTTTTGTCAAAATTGACTATCTAGAAACAGGTGAAAATCTGGCTTGATGCCAGGGCCCTGAACTTCTCTTCTAGCTCTCTTTAGAGATAGCCATTGCCAGTAGATTGATACTTTTCTTTTTCACTAAAACCACGTAAGCAAACATTGGCTCTATGTGATGTTTAACCCTGTTGTTATAGAGTTTTCATCAACGTTGGCTTTAGTAACTTTTGCTTACCACACATGCACAGGCTGCGTGTCTCCCATCGCCTCTCTTTGGGCGTCTTAGCTCTTCTCCATGCATACCTTTCCTCTACTCTGTTAGCGTCTGGGAGGCTGGCCTGGAAGCAGGGACCCTGCCTTCTAGATGGAGGTCCTGCTGGGTATTGCTTCTCCTGGCCTTTCCTGTGGAGTTATTGAGGGCTTCCCTTGACTAGAGGTCACAGGTCCTGGTAGATGACCGTCTCTTCTCAGCTTTCCCCTTCTGCTTGTCTCCCTCTGTGAACACCCTCATGAATCAGTCTGTGTAAATGCTTGTGTACTTACCCGACTTGAGTATGCTTTGTTCCTGTCTGGACTTTGAGTAATGCTGTTTGTATCACAGTGTCTTTTTCCTCCACATTTCATGTCAAGATATGACATTATCCATGTTTTTAATCATTTCAATTCTCATGAGGGGAAAATAGCATCTTGCTTTAATTTATATTTCTTTGATTATTATTGAGTTTGAACATCTGTTCATATGTTAATTGGCCATTTGCATATTTCTGTTAATTGCTTGTTAATATTCTTTGCCCATTTTTCTTTTGGGTGATCTCTCTCTTTTTTGATTCACATTATGAGTGGAATCTTTTCTCCTATTATATTTCCCAATGAATTGCTGTTACTTTAAGTGAAAACTATTGATTTTCTATTTTGCTATTTATTTCTGTTCTAATAGATCTTATTTGATTCTCTTGGATTTTCTCATATCATTTTCAAAGAGTGTCAGGACTGTCCCTTCATTTCCAGCTGATACCACGTTGATTTATCTTGTTTTTGTGCTTTGACTTGATCATTCAAGACACTGCCAGACCACAGGGGTTATGGGAATCACTAGGCAGTGGTGGTGCTGTTGGTGGCCCTTGTCTATTCCCAGCTAGCTCTTCCCAGAGTGTGACTCACAGAATGCTGCTATAGGGAGTTAACACCTGGGGTCCCCCCCAAAGCTTAGACTCACTGGGAAAGCTTGGAAGAACCTTAGAGAGAGCCAATGTACAGGAATATGTTGAAGACTCTTAGGGCTTCCTTGCTGTTTCTGCCCTTGGCTAATCTAGCTGTGCTACTGAATTTTATGCAGCACATTATCAGCTCAATATTTGCATAGGTCCTGCAGGGCCAAAGTATAAACACAAAATGTTTTGCAATGACATAGCTGAATCACTGTGGTTTATGCAAAAGTCTGACTGCTGTTCTCATTGCTGACTGCTGCTGAAGCCTAAGCTGAGATAGCTTACGTTTCAGGCGTCACCTGCATCGTCCTACATTTGGGTTTGCTTTCCCTTCAAAAGAAGCAGTGAGATAAAAAAGGTCGATTTACATGAAAGAGAAATAAGAATACACACTGTTCCTGCTCCTTTATCTTTTTGGCTTCTCTCTCTCTCTCCTTCTCCTTCCTCTCCTTTCTCCCTCCTTTCTATAAACAAAACCTCAATAAATACCCCCCCCCCCATCAATGGGGCCTGGGGCGATGGCCCAGTCTATGAAGTACTTGCTTGAGGACCTGAGTTTAGATCTCTGGCACTTCTGTAAACATCTGGGCATTGTGGACATGCTGGGGAGGGGAGACAAGAGGATCCTTGGAGCTCACTGCCAGTCAGTCTAGCCAAAATGGTAAGTAAGAGATGCTGTCTCAAAAAATGAGGTGGGACAGCTAAACACTGAGCTGAACTCCTGGAATCCAGCTGCAGAGAGGGAGGAGTGATGAGCAAAGGGGTCAAGACCAGGCTGGGGAAACCCACAGAAATAGCTGACCTGAACAAGGGGGTGTTCATGGACACCAGACTGGTAGCTGGGAAACCAGCATAGGACTGATCCAGGAGTGGGTGTCAGTTAGGAGACCTTGACAATCGATGGGGCCTCTGGTAGTAGATCAGTTTTATCCCTAGTATCCGAATGGACTTTGGGAGCCCATTTCACATAGACACACAGGGAGGGCCTAGGCCGGGCTCCAAATGATATGATAGACTTTGAAGATCCCCCAATGGAAGGCCTCACCCTCCTTGGGGAGCAGAAAGGGAATGGAATAGGGGGTCAGTGGGGGACAGGGGAGGGAGAGGGAACTGGAATTGACATGTAAAACCAGCTTGTTTCTAATTTAAATTTTAAAAATATCTGAAAAAATGAGGTGGGGGAATCATAGGGCAGTGGTTCTCAACCTGTGGGTCATGACTCCTTTGCTCATCACTTTTACAGGGGTCCTAAGACCAGCAGAAAACACAGATTTTTACATTGCAATTTGTAACAGTAGCAAAATTACAGTCATGAAGTGCTGGTGAAAATAATTTTATGGTTGGGGGTCATCACAACACAAGGGACTGTACTAAAGGGTCACAGCATTAGAAAGGCTGAGAATCACTCCCATGGAGGAAGGTACCCGACTTTCACCTCTGTTTGCTACACACCTGCACATGCTTGAGCACACACGCACCCTTCCAGCCCCTTAACTAGTGGGTTTCAAGGGGCTCCTTTCTTGTATGTATATATTTCCTTCTTAGTCACCTTCTCTTCTTTCTTCCCTAGTCTCCTTCCTTCCTCATGTCTGTTCTTCTGGAGCATGCTCAGTTACCTCCAGAAAAAAATCTATCACGGTCATTGCTTCTGTTTCCAGTTCAGTTGTAAGTTAGAAGCCACTCTTGGAATTGGTCTGTTTTTTTCCCCTTGAGACAGGGTCTCTCTATGTAGCCTTGAAAGGTCTTGAAATCACGGAGACCTGCCTGCCTCTGCCTCCTGAGTCCTAGGATTAAAGGTGTGTGTCGCTACACCCTGCTCTTACCATGGTTGGTAGGAACGCAGTTAACAGAGCTTGGTGTAGTGTGGAGGCATAAATGCCACTACACAGACAGGGGAGGAAGTAACAGCAGGAGTGTGAGGCCAGCCTGGGCCACCCACAGGACCTTAACAACACAACACAAAGACAACGATAGGAAGGTTATTAAGAAAACTAGAGCTGAGGTCTGGCATGCCTGCAGTAACCAAAGGAAAAGGCTCTTGCTTGTACTAATTGTTTGCCATTTGAAATTTAACTCTTTTTATTAAAAATGCAATATAGGGTTTAGTGACACTTGCTGTACTTGGAGAGAGATCAAGTTCAGTTTCCAGCATCTACATTGGCAGCTCATAACTGCCTGTAACTCCAGCTCCAGGAGATCTGATGCTCTCTTCTGGACTCTGCATATTTGTTTACCCATGTGCACAAATCCACACATAATTAAAAATAAATTGTTAACAATGTAAATATATATTAACTGACACATAATATAATATAACACAAAATATAACACTGTATATATTTATGGGCTAAGTGCAATATTTCAGTAAGTGTTTACATAGTAATGATCAGGTCAGAGTAATTGACATGCCTATTGCACTGTGTTGGGAATATTCCTCTCTACTGGATATTGTGAAATCTGCAATTAATTGCTGTCACCCGTATTTACCCACTGTGCCACAGGATTTTAGATGGCCCTATTACATTAGTTTTTAGCTTCCACATATAAGTGAGGATATTCAGTGTTTGTCTATGTGCGGCACTCACGTTTAACCGTGTTGTTAGGATTCAAGTGAATGTCCTACTACAGAACTGGTGGTGGGACATCCTGCAAAGACCTTGGCAAAGTTCAAAAGTCCTCTCCGGTGTCTTCACAAACACATCATCTCTATTTGCTGCCTCTCCTAATTGAATCCACCATTCCTGGAGCTTTTAAGACCAAGAAACATTTCATTCAGTTTGACTTTCCATTTCCTTTAATTACTGGTATGGAAACAGCTTTCCCTTTGCTACATGGAGCTGGTGCCAAGTACCTTCAACAGTCTTGACAAAGCTCAGATGTCCTCTCCAGAATGTTCCCTAATGCCTTGTCCACATTTTCTTCCTCTTCCAATGGAATCCATTACCTTTAGTGGGTTTAAAAATAACAAACATTTATTAAATAGACTTCTCATCTTATTTAATTGCTAGGATGGAAACAGGTTTGTTTTGGGCAACATTTCACCAAAATCTTTTAACAATGCTATCGGGGTAAATCAAACTTCTATAGATTCCTTTTCTCAGGATAAATCTGATACCCACGTATTGCTTCTAAGGAATAGTGATCTCACATTCTCAAACCTAAGGGTTCTTAGAAACAACTTATTTGTAAGTTTTCCTATATAGTAAATAAAGAGTACTAAGAGATGGATTTACTTAATTTCCATAAAATCAGGGGGAAATAGTTAAAAGAGTGGTATACTTCTAATAGCAGAAGAAAAAAGGTTCTTATTTGTTCTAATGCTGTGATATCTGAATGTATCTTCTTTGTTAAAGATAGAGTCTGTATATTGAGTAGGCTGGCCTTGAATCCACAGAGATCTACCTATCTCTGCATTCCTAGGACTGGGATTAAAGGTGTGTGACATCACATTCTCTTTCCTTCTTTCTTGACAGGGTCTCACTGTGTAGCTAGGCTTGCCTTGAACTCGCCATTCTCTTGCCTCAGCCTCCTGAATACTGGGATTACAGGTGATTATATCTATGTTAGAGTGCCTATAGTTGGTTCAGTCTCTGTGTTAGTTAATCTAGAATTATAAATACTCAGTGAAACTTTAGTATTTAGTTCATCATTTTGGTCATAGGCTCATTTTAAGCCAATTTTGAAAAATTCTGAATTTTCAAACTGAAGGAGTAGCTCAGCAGTTAAAAGTACAAGCTTTTTTTTTTTTTTTTTTTTTTTTTTAACACAAGCTATTCTTGCAGTGGACCTGAGTTCGGACCCCAGCACTCAGAGGGTGGCTCAAAACTACCTGTAACTCCAGTCTCAGGGGATCCAGTGCTCTCTTCTGGTCTCTGCAGGCACCAGGAATGTGCACGAATCACAGACATACATGCAGAAAGACACTCATATACATAAAGCAAAAATAAATATTACAGAATGAATTTTGAATGTGGATCTCTAAAAGTCAAGACCCATGACTTTATGTTAAATAGAATATTTCTTCTACTATAACAGGATTGAAGATGGGGTCTGGCAGAATGCCTTATCCTTAAATGGAATAAGAGAAAAAATTCATTATTGCTAATGAATTCAGAAATTTCACTTAGTGGAAGCAGTCAAGTAGTCTGGTACCAAAACACACATTGCATTTATGAACCATAACATTACTAGGTTTGTAACATAAGAGCTGCTAAATGTATTTTGAAAATCACAAAGGCTGGGTTTCTTGCCTGGAGCTTGCTTTTTGTGATAGCCCTCATCTCATATTCTTATCTTATTCACGAGGAGTAGTGAATCTCAATAAAACCCATGGATTGTGTTCTGTTTAAAGGCTCCTTACTGAACCAATATGTTCACAGATAAGATCAATAATATATGTGTAAACCTTTGAAATTTGGATTGAAGAGGGAGCTACCCTAATAAGACTCTGCTACTGAATTTTATAAAACATATAGCAGCCTTTTAATTTTATATTCCGGTCCAGAAGGACCAAAAGATAAACTAAGCATATCCGCAATCTCCTGGATTAAACCGTGATGGTCTTATGCAAAAGCACTTGCATTTCATGTGCTGGAGAGGTGCTGAATAATGTTCAGCCCTTCCCTTTCTTTGTTGAGAGGCTTTGTAGAATGGTGAAGTTTCGAATTAAAAGTTTTGTGTTTACACCTATTTAGTTGAACCATTAGTTCAAGACGCAGGGAGAAGTGTTGCACCTCTGTAGCGTGTTTCATTCAGAGCTTCTTTCTTTTTTATAGCCTTGATAGCTAATGCTGTGTTTGTAAGGCCATCCGTTATCAAGCCATGGGAGTGCTAAATTCCTTTTGAAGCTTTCAAGAGGTATTTTAATTAAGTTTTCAAAATTGCTTTTGGATCATATTCATGATTCTTTGGTGCTTTATTTCCATTAGCAAAATAGTAATTAAAATTAAATTTTAAAAGAAGTAACCACAGTAGGTCATCCTTTTATTAACTTGAGATAGATAATGAACCTGTCCTATATAAAGACGGAGCCAGATCTACAGAGAGACTGGGGATAATGTATTTTAATTAAGGTAATCCTTATTTATACCTAACAAACAGCATTGCTACTTAGAAATTTAAGATCTTAGTGATTCATATTAGTATATCACCTCAACAAATGTAATAGAGATTTAATGCTTGCATTTTAAGGAGAAATTCATCATAAATTAAGAGCATTCACACAACAAATTTCAAGGATGTTTTTCTTTGCAGTTTTCTATAATTAAGGAACACATTACACATTAAAATTTTATAATTTTTGTGGTGCTAGAATGTGCTTGCTTCGTTATTAAACCCAGCCTCATTTTTAGTTGTGCATGACCCCATGGAAAAGTTCGACTTTAATAAACATGTAATGAATGTACTGGCACTAGGTGTCCCTCCCCTTTTCTCCCGTAAATCTGAGTGATGACTTGTGTGTTTACAGAATGTTTAAGCATGCAAAATACAAGTCTGATGATATCTACTTGGTCGGATGGAGAGTGTTTAATCATTTAAAAAGTAGGCCAAAGAGACTTACCCCAACCACACTGCTAAACAGCTATGAGCTGCAACATATATAAATTAAGTGTTCATTAATTGGGGTGTGGATAGAAGTCTTCTTTTAGCTAAGTGTTTGCAGTATTAGTATCTACTCTACTTAGTTAAAGGAATTAAAGAGCCCATTTTAATTAAGAATGACAACTTTATTCTCAAGGTTCCTTTTATTTTGATGGTTAATAAGATAATTTCATCATTTGCATGATGCTGATCTAGAGAGATGATTTCAGGTAATAGTTCAGGGAAAGTGTCAACAGTGGAATTTTCCTGAGGTCATATGAGTTATTGACTTGTGATGACCTCTGTCATTTAGACACCTTCACCTGGGAGTGACTTAGATGTGGAGGTTTATACTCTTCTCTTATAGACTAACAAAATACCTTTGCTATCCCACACAAGAGGAAGTGACCAGAAGTGTTTACCACCAGAGTGGAGAGCTCATTATCTCCTCCAGTGTGTGTGTGTTGAAAATGTTTCTTATCATCAGGGAATGCAAATACTTATTAAAGAGTCATTTAAAGAAGGTGATATTTCCGAGGGCTAAGTCGGATCACTTGTGTATGATGATTATACCTTTGATCATTCAATCCAATGCTGCATCAATTTCAACAGTAATTTGAAGATATCTAGTTGCTTACTTTAATCATTTTGGATCCAGTACAGAAGGTAGCATTTTATCCTGTTCTTTTAAACTGACAGATTTTCACAGGATTCAGATACATCTTCATTACTCAAAACTGGTAAAAGCTCAACAATTACAATACATTAAAATTGGGTTTATCTCACAAATAGCAGCAGTAAAATGATATTCAAATTCTCCATTAGAAGGAACTGAAGTGGAGATGATGGTGCCTGAGGATTTTCAATTGTGAGTTCAGACCTCAACATTGTAATTCCTGAACAGGTGGTTCCTGGCCTCACTGTCTACATTTGTACACTGGACATAATGTTGTAAGGTGTGGTGATTTAAATAAGAATGGCTCCCATAGGCTCATAGATTGGAATGCTTGGTTACCAGGCAGTGGTGGAAGGATTTGAAAGGATTAGGAGGTATGGCCTTGTTGGAGGAAGTGTGTCACCAGGGGTGGACTTTGAGGTTTCAGAAGCCTGTGCCAGGCCCAGAGTCTCTTCCTGCTGCCTTCAGATCTGGATGAAGAACTCCCAGCTGCCATGTTTGCCTGCATGCCACCATGCTCCCTCCCGTGAAGATAATGGACTAAATCTCTGAAACTGTGAGCCAGCCCCAAGTAAATGCTTTTTTTTTGCAAGAGTTGCTGTAGTCATGGTGTTTCTTCACAGCAATAGAACACTGACTGAGGTACAAGGATGAGTATTTTCTTGTTTTCCTTATGTTAAGAGGGCAAATTAATTTGGCAATATAGCTGATTAATATTAAATTATTGATTTACTAAAAGGCCATATTAATTCATGGGCAAAGATTATGGCAGCTATCTATTCCTTTCCCTGTTTTTATTAACATTACTGACCTCCACTCTCACTATTACTTATGTGTTGATACACAGATCAAGAGTCAAGGGACTAGTCTCAAAATAGGTTAATGTAACTTTATTCGGGGAGAATCTACTTACACAAGAAGCGGGTGACCGCTGCAAGTTCTAGCTCTCTGTGACCCAATCAGAAGCAAGAGAGAGCCACCTGTCCCGACCCCAGAGCACCTGTAACCACGCCCAAAGGGACATGGTCAGCACTACAGGTGTGGGCTGGATGCATATCTCACTATACTTATGAGCTGAAAATTGAAAGCCCATACATTAAAAGGATTAATATGAGGTAAATACTAAACAATGAAAAGCTAAAAATGAGTAACAAGCAAAGATCAACTTATTGGAGTCACTCAGTCAGTGGTATGCATGGAGTATTCCTGTGTAGTTAGAACCCTGAGTCAGGCAACGATGACTTAGAGAGAACTGCCATGTAGTCAAAGAATGCACCACCCAGTGTCTTTGCTTAGGACAACTTCCAGGATATTTTTCTGTTTGGGATGTGGACTTTAGATGTTCAATAAAACTTAGTGATGGGGAGTTGGTCAACTAATGTTCTAAGGTGACCATATTTGCTATCCCCTATGACTATAAGCTAAAAATGGCATCCAACACTTTAACACTTGGCAATACTCTCCATGTACCAGGTAATGGTATTTTTTTTTGACATTTCATCATTCTCCTTTTTGAGACAGGGTCCCTTTTACATAGCCCTTGCTGTCCTGGATCTCACTATGTAGACCATGCTGGCCTCGAATAGGGCTGGGATTAAAGTCATAGGTCATTACCCCCAACTACCACATCTTTATTACCTCATTTAGTTATTATTACAACCTCATGATCCTGACTTTTTTTTTTTTTTTTTTTTTTTGGTTTTTTACGAGACAGGGTTTTTCTGTATTGTTTTGGAGGCTATCGGTCCAGCCCGGCCTCGAACTCACAGAGATCCGCCTGCCTCTGCCTCCCGAGTGCTGAGATTAAAGGCGTGCGCCACCACTGCCCGGCTGATCTTGGCTTTTATGGAGGTGTTCATTTTACTCATGAGAACAACAAGGTTAAAAAAAGATGAGTCCATACAAGATCCACACAAGGAGGCCATAATCCAGGCCACCTGGTGCCATGACGAAGGCTGCTTGTTTTGTTGCTTTTCAGCTATGCAGTTTCTGTAGGCTAAGGAGAGATAACTGAGAGTCAGGTGTGGGGCCTGCACCTTTCCTTCCATGTTTCCTTCCATGTTTCCTGGTATCTCTAGTAGAGAGTACCTGTGGGAGGATGTGAGGAGCAGCCGTGTATGAGGTGCCCCGGATGAATATACTTATGTCATCCTAGAGTACTGAGATTCTCAGAAGTCCTCATTTGCTCAGGCAGCTTTATCAAAACTTAAGCTCCGCTTCATGCTCAGTTATCTCGGTGGTCTACCATGTCCCGAGTTTCTGTAATATGGGATTTATATTTGTGTCTGCAAACAGTTAGGAATTATACTTCTGGTGTGTATCTTTTCCTTCATGTCCAAATGGTAAACATCTTCATGCAGGTAGAGGCTTACTACATGATTCCAAAAGTATTCTTATGATTCAGTTATTTGCCTGTAATAGCTATGATGGCACATTTTGACAAATACTAGTGATTTAACTGACATTAGAAGGACAGCATTCTGAACGTTTATAAGTTTTGGGGAATCCCTGAGGAGAAAGAGAAATGAAAATCATGGTTTTGCTCACAGACAGAACAGAACAGTCTTAAAGCAAATGCGCAGAACTGAGCCAACAGGAGGCTAGGGGACAAGGCAGTCCAGTTCTGCCTTGCCCGACACTAGCAAGGGTGAGTCCAGTCGTCAGTCACCATGAGGTGTGTCGGTGTCTGAGGAGCGTTTGTGTGAACTGTCGGTTGAAAGCATTGACAGTGCTCCATTAGTAATGAATTATGGGAGTAATTTCATTAATTTCTTCACCTCAGTCATTGCATATTAGTGTAAGTTACTCAACCAACTATCAAAGGAACCATTGCATTTTAACCTTTTAGTATTTTACTGCATAGCCAGGAAGAGTGAAAAATAAATTAATGTACCATTTCTTTAAAAAAATGACTGAAGATAAGGAATGGACATAATTTTTCCTGTTTTTAATTTAATAGCAGGTTTATAGTTTTATGCAAAACCATTCACATTACATTTGACCCTCTGGGAACTGCTTTTTTTCTGTGGATATAATTTTGAGTCTTTAATAATCTGTTGTTAAATCCAGTCTGAGTTTGATTAATGAATTGTGACGAACCAGCACATTAATTTGCAGGTTTGGTATAATGCCCTAAAAGGCTGCTTTGTTGCCGATGTTATTAATGCTAGACTCTGCAGGCAGAGCCATTGGATGGCAGTGTGCCCCAAATAATGGGCAGCTACAATCATCGCAAAGTTGCAGTGATGTAGCTCCGGCAGCAGTTGTGTATTCATAAACAAAAAGCCTGAGCTAATCCAGAGACCTGAAATGGGCCCGAGGATCCCTGGGTGTGGGGTGTCTTTGGATGAAACTCAGGGGAGTCTATAAATTTAAGTGGGGACAAAAAATCTTCACTTTGATTAACTGATAGCAGAAATGTAGCAATTTGCTCCAAAACAGACATAGTCATCGGCCAATGGTTTGTTCATCACGTCTGTGACTTTGTCAGCTCAGGAAGTCATGGGTATTCTCAGAAGGTATTTCATAACCTCAGCTTGACTTTGTTTATGTCCCTCACTGCCTCAAAACTACAGTAGTCCTTAGGACAACTGGCCAACTTGCTATCTAATGTAATGAAGAGGTGTGTATACTATGCCGCTCATGAAAGAAAATCTGAGAACATAGGCCTCTAAAGGCATAATGTCAGAGGTGGCATGTGCTCCTCCCCCACCACAGGGAGAATGCTATTGTAGAAACTGTACTGCCATGTTTTCTCTGCAGACTGATAATTTGCATATTTCTCAGGGTCTGTTCAAACATGCCACCAGTGTGGCCAGCTGATGGCAGTGACAGAGTTGTGCTAACCTGCTCCACCTTCCTCTCCCAAAGCTGCTGGGAGGGATGGACTATTTGTCTTATTCAGTGACATTTTCCAAGCGCACATTCTATTACTAGACACATGGGAGGCACTTAGAAAATAATGAACACATGATGTCTTTAGGAGGAAATCAATTATTTTTTTCCTTTGAATGAATCTGGGTTTTAAAAATCATTTTTAAAAAATGAAATAAAAATCTGGTATCCACATTCTAAAGCTTTTATTGCCTCATAAAAGGCCTTTACAAGGCATTAGGAATGTTTATAGGAACTGATACTAAGCGGTTTATTGTCCGGCAGCTCAGTTTGTCAGGGCACTGTAGACACTCATAACTGATTCATTTCAGAGCACTGCTATAATTAAACAAAGAGAACTGAGATTTTCCAAATGCAAACACAGAAGCAGAGAGAGGAGAGAATTAGATGAAGGAAAAAAATTAGAATGTGAATTGGGAGGGTGTGGGGTGTGTGTGTGTGTGTGTGTGTGTGTGCATGTGTGTATATCTGTGTGTAAGCGTGTGTATGTGGTGTGTGTGTGTGTGGGTTTGTGGTAGGTGTGTGTCTGGTGTGTGGTGTGTGTGGTGTGTGTATGTGTGGTGTGTATATCTGTGTGTGTGTAAGAGGTGTGTGTGTGTGGTATGTGTGTGTGGTGTGTGGTAGGTCTGTGTGTTGTGTGTAGTCTCTGTGTGTGTGTGTGTGGTGTGTGTATGTGTGATGTGTATATCTGTGTGTGAGTGTGTGTAAGTGGTGTGTGTGTGTGGTATGTGTGTGTGTGGTGTGTGGTAGGTCTGTGTGTTGTGTGTAGTCTCTGTGTGTGTGTGTGTGTGTGTGTGTGTGTGTGTGTGTGTGTGTATACTGTGTGTAAAAAAGACCTAACCTGGTGAGAGAGTCTTTAGGGCTGTAAGTTGCCTTAGAGATTATTTTTCAATTTATTTTAACAAGTATTGAAACTGAAGCACAAAGAGGTTAAATGACCAGTGACCTCCTAATTGCTAAATCCAATAAACCCTTCTCAGACCTTATCTTATTTGACCACACTATTGCATTTCATGCTGTTTACTCTCCCTTGTTCTTGGAGCACACATGAGGCTGTTTCTGCCACTCAGAATGCCTGCCTCTCCGGCCCCTCCCCAACCCTGCCTCTCTCAGGAAGGCTCATCTGTTACATACTTCTGATCCTCACTTCACAGAGCCTTGTTCTAGTTCACTGTTTCTCAGGATTTCCATTATTGCTTCCTCAAACAGTCTTTTAAAAGCTATTTCTCTACCTTATTTTCCCTCACCCTTTTTTCTTTCTTGTCTCCTTTTCTCGAAGAGTTTCAATTCTACAGATATGGCGCATATCTATTTATATTTTGCCAACTATTGGAAAAAACTCATTATATATCTAAGCATTTTCCATCCTTATCAAACATTTATTTTGAATGGAATTCAAATATCACCAAGGACTTCTATCTATATCCATTTCTCTAAGATCCAGTTCCAGCCCAGTCTTTTCCATGGGAGTTGCTTTCACCCCAGATTCCTGTGTTCTTTTCACCTGCTTCTAGGGGACCTTAGCAAACATGTGCTGCTCTTAGGGGTGAGCAGAGGTTGAAGCTGTCTTCTCTTTAGTGTTGGTCAGAATGGACAAACCTTGCAAAATGCTGCTTGTGTGGTGAATCTCAGAATCTTTTGTGGTGGTCACCAAAGCTGCCAGTAGGGGTGGGAATGATGGCAGTGTCTGCTGGCTGAAGATGGTGACTTGTTTCTTGGTCTTGGCCACATGTATACTGGAGTATACTGGTAAACTTGTAGAATATAATGGACTAAATGGGACATCTATGTCATCCCCACATATGAGTCAGGGGTCACCGTGGAACAAAGGCCAGAAACATCGTGAAAGCCTGAGGGAGTAGATGTCTTCAGAGAAACAACATTTGTCAGACATCAGCAGTTGCACACATGAACTTATAATGGCAAAACTGCAAACATAAGACCTACATATATCAAGCCAACCAAAAACCCAGCATGGTTAGGAGAGGAGCTCATGTGGTGCCACCCTACCTGAGGAGCTATTGGCAGTTGATGGCTGAATGGGGGAGGAAGAGTCAGTTTTCTTCAGGGATGATGGCCCCAAGAAGTGACTCATGCTCCAAAGATGGTCCCACACCATTGCAAATGTAGCAGCACTAAGTAGACCAATGGCTATTAAATTGTATTAAAAAAGAAAGCACACATGGGCTGGGAGGAAAAGGTGGAGGAGGGTGAACGGGAGAGGAACAGAAGAGAGGGAGCTGGAGTTAATTCAAATATATTATTTGAACATATGAACATTAACTAAAATATTTAATGAAAAGGAGGCCCTTCAATATTTTTTATTACTGATCTGTTGAAAGCAAATCTTTTTTAGAACTTCTAGATGTGAACAGTATTTTCATTGAATATAGAAACTACATTGACAACAATTTCTTTCAGATTTTAAAGTATAATTTTGTTTTCTGACTCCTGTGAAGGTAATATTCTTTCTTTTTTATTTGCTGTCCCCATGGTTCCAGTTTTATATTTGTCATTTGGCTATCATGACATCACCAGTAATGTGTTTATCCTGATGCTTTGACAGCCTGTATGTCGTATGGAAAATTCTTAGTCATTGGCTTTTCAAATGTGGCATTTTGCTTGAATTTCCTTTCTAATACACTTCTGGGGTTTCTGGAACACTGGCATATCTCATATGTGTCTTGCATTTTTTCTATGTCTTTTTTGCTTTTTTGTGGTATTTGTGAGTGTGTGTGTGTGTGTGTTTGTGTAGGGATGAATAAGTATGTACATTTGTGTATGAAGGACAGTGGACAACCGGGATGTCCTTCCTTAGGTGTTGCCTACCTTGTTTGTTGAGATGGTGTGTCTCACTGGCCTAGAGCTTGGCTGTCCAGAGAGCTCCAACAACCCTCTGTCTCTACTCCCCCAAGGCAGGGAATAAAAGAGTGCTATATCACACTTGAGTTCTTTTTTTCCCCTTTGGTTTTCAAGGCAGGGTTTCTCTAGCTTTGTAGCCTGTCTTGGAACTGGTTCTGTAGACTAGGCTGGCCTAGAATTCATAGAGATCTGCCTCTCTGTCTCCTGAGTGCTGGGACTAAAGGCGTGCACCACCACTACCTGGCCACACTTGGCTTTTTGTGTATGGGTTTTGAAACTCAAAGTTGTGTCCTTGTATTTGCAAGGCAAGCTCTTTCTTGTCATGGTTTCTCCCCACTCTGTAGTGTAGCGGACAACAAAACCACAAAGCCACCTTCTCTCCCTTCATTTTTTTTTGTTCTACAAATGCTGATTAAAGTATGTGCTGAGGAGGCTCCATCTGGAGGATAGAACCAGGAAGCAGATAGAACTATAAAACTTAAAAGCTCTTGGTAGTTTTGAGGATTGAGTCAAACCGTCAATCAGGCATATTGGTTCTGACTCTTGGTGAGCTTAGATAATTTCTCCCATGCAATCCAGTAAATCCCATTGCTGCTATGTGGGATTTTGGCATCAAACCCTTCACTGTGGGAATTTTGAACACTGGTCAGTTTCTTACCTGTTATTACTGGGGTGGGAGTAAGGTGCAGTTAGAGGAAGTGAGATTCAAGGAGAAGGGATGAGCAGTCTCTAACCTCTGCTTCCCAGGATTTGCATGGTTTCCTTTTGGAGAAGTAGCTTCTTGATTCTCTGGTCCAGGGAACATGTCAAACCAAGTAGTCAGACACAATTCCGTTAGAGTTCCCAACTGATGTTTCTTCTCACTCTTACAAAAATCCTTCTCATCGGATCATCTTGATCTGATTCAGGGTGCATGATTATGCCACAGACACTGTACATAAAGCAATCTGTGTTTTGACTGGTGATAAATTGATAATCACCTCTCTGGCTAAGCTAGTCCACAGAGAGGCAGTTAATATTGTGAAACTTCAATAAGGTCGGCTGTCAATGCGATAGATATTGCAGGTGAACACCCTGATCTCCCCCTGTAATCCTCAGAATCTCTGCTATCCATCACTCTATAATACATTTGTTTAGCAGGGAAATAGGCTGCTAAGAATCTCACCATCAAAGCGAGCCTCAACAGCAGCGTTTCTAACCCTGGCACACAAGTCTCAGCAACACTGTCAGAACACTATTAGCTATCAAATTTAGGGAGGGGAGTTATAAATTTGCAGAAGTATGACAAAAGACTGAACGATGTACTCCTTTGTTTTCTTTGGGCAATAAATATGTCTCAAGAGCCCTCCGCTTCCCCTTCCCCTCGGCCAGCATTTGAGTGGTGTGTTTGGGTCTTAAGTATGCCCCTTCCCTGACAGGCCTAAATGCAGACTTTCAAATGCTTCCCAGATTTTTCTACTGCTAAGCCCTTAAGTGGTATATAGGGGAGGAGAATTAGGTCAAGGAAGGTAGAGCTTCATATCCATCAATGGAAACAAAGGGTTGGGGTGAAGCTCAGTGGGAGATTGCTTGCCTGCTCTGAGCTGGGCCTTGGGTTGGCTCCTCAGCACTGCAAAACAAGCAAATCAAAGCAATACTCCTGACATGTTTGCTTTTTTAATTCATGAAAACTGTTTGTCTGTTTGTTCTGCCATCTTTCACTTGTCTCAGTTATTCTTCCTGGAGAACTCATGTTCCCCAGATGCAGTCTCAAGAGTGGAACCAGCCAAGGCTCCAGTTAGCATTTCCCAGGTGTGACTTTAGGAAGAAGACATTTGCTCTTTGCTTGGTATATTTTGAATTTATATGAACATTCTAATGAATGATCTTATTGTGTGTGGTTCAATGTCCCAGGGGAACAGTTCTCTTCTATTTAATCTCAGGAAATAGGATCAGCTCTGTCAAGGTATTATGGAGCCTAAGGAAACACTTCCCGGATTTAAATGAAGAGCGGAGAGTTGCCTAAAGGGGTCTCACTAATTAGAATTCCAGTGGAGCAAGCATGGGAAGGATGCAGACACAGTCTGCATCCACCTCTCTACTACTCCTGGTGGGAATTTTGAAGGGATTTTGCATAGTTTCCCTAGGCAATCAATTACCGACCCTCTTTTCCCAGTAATTTTTGAATTCATTATTCTTAAATATCAAAATGCATAAAGGAAAATATATCCTTTAAGCTATGGTATAAGAGACTGTGATTCAACCAAAGGTTTCTTAGAGCTCAGGAAAAAATATATTGAGGTTGTCTTGTCTTCATTCATATGGGCCTTGTAATGGAATCATGCTCTTGTAGAAAACCTACTTCTCTTAGTGAAACACAGGACATATGTGTTTCAAACCCCAATTAGAGTGTTGTGCATAGTATTTCTATACAAAACAGACAGGTAATACATTTGTAATTAAATGTAATAATCTCTATTTTTTATGAACATTCTTCTCAGATATGTTAGAGAATTAAGAACTCTGGTAAACAGGGGAAAAGGGAGTTGTTACGAGGTGTGTTTCAGGGACTCTTCTTGCAATCCAGTTTTCACACCACGAAGACCTTCCTGATGTCAGTAGACTTCTGGGAGCTAACAGAACATTTGCTCTGATTTGTTTTTTTACCCTGTCCTAACTAAAATTTTAAAAATGATAGAAAGAAAGGTAGTCAAGAATAACAGTTAAAACAACAACAATCATTAATACACTTTTACATGATTTATATTATTTTGAAAAAAGAAAATGATACCTAACAGGGAAAGTAAACATTTGTTTTTTTAGATTTCTTGGAGACATTGGATAGTATTTTTATATATAGTAATAAACAAAGACTGGATTGCTCAGAAAAGAGCCAGTAACAGTAGCTAACATCTTCAAAACACTTACATAAGCTAACTGTTCCTTTTTTTAAAAAAAATGCACTCCATACAAAAAAATTACTTGATATTTTCAAGAAACATTGAACTTGCCATTATAGTTAAGATTTTACAAATAAAGAAGGTCATTTTCATACGGGTAAATTATGATGTGGACAACAGGGCAGACTTTATCAATATGGGTAACTCAGTTTTTCTTTGCCAGTGATCATTTTATTTCTACAGTGATAAAGAATACACAACATAAAGTTAGCCATTCCATTGAACTTTAAGTGAACAGTCCAGTGGCATTCAGCATATTCTCATTGTGTGACCACCACTAACCATCTCCAGAACATTTTTTGTTGTCCCCAGCTGAGATTAAATACCCATCATTACATAATTTCTCATTCTCCTGTCTTTCCAGTTGCCAAAGACTCCATTTTACTTTCTGCCTCCATGAATTTAATAGCTGTAGGTATCAGGTGGCCAATATTCTTGGAATATTGTCTTCCAGGGCTGGGTTATATCTTCCATTTTTAAAAATTCAGCAGTTTACTTTTCTTCTTTACAGGTGATATCTATATTTATGCCTAGCATAAGTTTGAGCTTTTAACCCTTGGTATTTGAACTATGGTAATTTTATAGCCACATCAAAGTCTTTGGTTCATTTAATAGCATTTCATTAGATTCTTCCAAGATCTTGTTAGACAAATTTGCATCCTGTTTATCTCCAGTTCCCCCATGTGCTCAGTTCTTGGACCTGTTTGGTCATTGTGCTTTCAGAAGTTTGAAGAACTCACCAAGGGACCTCGTTTTGTTTAATGTTCCCAGAAGGTTTTCATGTGCAGTATGGAATTCCATTAGTCTGAAACCTAGTGTCATTGCAGTTTAACTAGACCTGTCCCAAGGATGGCCAGAGGAAGGTTCAGGAAGAATGAAATTAGGACACCCCAAGAGGGACAGAGAAGCCACACACCAACATTGTTATTCAGGACACTGAGGACGGGCTTAAAGAGAATTTGACATTCACATTCCTTCATATCAAAAAGAAAAACCTTACTGAATTATGGGAAGAGATGCGGCTCCTTTACTCTTGGGGTCCATGCAGCCACAGACATGACCAGGTGAACAAGAGAACAAAGGCAATGCCTTTCCTGTGCATGTCTGTGAGACTGGTTCAGAACAAGCTTCCCATGGGCATGTGTCAATCAACAGACTGACCGTCAAGGATACCAGACCCACATAGCGAAACCCGGATCACTCTTTTGATCTCTAAGAAATTTTAATTGCATTTACTTGGCAGTGGGGATAGACAGTGACCGGATGCTTATTTCCTCCAATCACCCTTGTATTTTCTCTTAATCTTCCTTTTTAGTACACAAAAGAGTGTGAATGGGATATTGCAGCCAACTGTGTTTTTACATGATTTTTAAATGGTCTGCTTACCTTCTTTTCCTTCATTACACTCCTGTGTGTGAGTAATGTGGTGAGATTATATTAGACCAGTTACTTTGGTTTCTCTCCTTCAAATAAATGAAGTTTTTAACAGGTGAGTCAAATATGCTTGACTTACAATCAGGGAAAGTTGTTTTCCATTTCTTTCCCCACATACTTTCTGCCCATCCCCACTTGCTGGATTTTATGTGAGTAGTGGTAGATCCAGCAATTCTGATCTTAAAAGTTGTTTGTAAGTGGGAGAACACAAAGAAAGGGTGGCGGATGAAGGAAGCTTGATTTCCTGAAGCCTTTGTTGTTTAATAGGGGAAAGGCTGGATTTCCCAGTGGGCCTCCTGAGATAGGATGGAAGGGTCCTGAAAGCCCATGTATGTCTCCTCTCAGGAAAGCCACTGGCAGGAGGACTCCTCAGGTGGCTCTTGCTTCCCACCTGGACAATAGAGCCTTGGAAGTGGCAGCCCAGCCCTGCCTAGTCTGCATCCTTTGAAGAGAGGTCACAGGTCACTGAAAGCCTTCAGCTGACATCTCTCTCTCTCTCTCTCTCTCTCTCTCTCTCTCTCTCTCTCTCTCTCTCTCTCTCTCTCTCTCTCCCCTCTCTCTCTTGTTTTTTAGAGGCAGGGTTTCACTGCATAGCCTTGGCTGTCCTGGAACTCACTCTGTAGACCAGGCAGGCCTTGAACTCACTCACAAGTGCTGGGATTAAAGCCCCCCTCCCATCTCTATTTCTTTAGGATAAGCAAGGATTTGCTTTTCTTTGTTTTAGGAATCCCCTTGTGGATACAAACAGCTATTGATTAGCATTGTGGGGAAGGATGGTTAAGTTCATTTGTTTGAATTCTCACTGTTTTGAAGATTTGTCAAAAAAATTTAAAAAAAAGAAAATGATTTGTCTTATATGTTCAACTTCAAATATCAGTTTTATATTTCATAAATTTAAGCTTACTGAGCTTGGGACCATTATTTCCAGTGAGCACTGGAGTATATATGAATAGCTAAGTGGTAAATTATAGAGACTACTACTGAAATAACTTTCTAGATTAAAAATGTATCATCAAAATCATCTTAAAAGTACAAATTAGCATAGAGGGATACTTTCTCAGCCCAGACACATGGTGAGGGCCTAGGTCCTGCTCCAGATGATGTGACAGACTTTGAAGATCCCCAATGGAAGGCCTCACCCTCCTTGGGGAGCAGAAAGGGGATAGGATAGGGGGCCAGTAGGAGGCAGGGGAGGGAGAGGGAATTGGAATTGACATGTAAAACAAGATTGTTTCTAATTTAAATAAAAAAGAGAGGAAAAAAGAGCCCTCTTTAGCCCTCAAATGTAGAATCTGGAAAAAAAAAGCAAATTGGCTGTTATTCTTCGCCAAATGAATAGCTCTTACCTTTGATAATCATCTTCCTACCTGAAATGAAAACTACATCTTAGATCACTGGTTTTCAACCTGTGGGTCATGACCCCCTTTGGGGCGTTGAACAGCCTTTTCACAGGGGTGGCACACCAGATATTCTGCATATTAGGTATCTACATTACGAGTCATAACAACAGAACGTTACAGTTATGTAGTAGCAATGAAAATAATTTTATGGTTGGGTCACCACAACATGAGGAATTGTATTAAAGGGTTGCAGCATTAGGAAGGTTGAGAACCTCTGTCTCAGATGATACTAATCCAGTTACAGCACAGAGCCATGCAACTGGGGTGCACCATGTGGCATCTATCAAGGAGGTCTTGATAACTGGGAGTTCAAACAAATGTTCAAGTGATCTTGCTTTGAAAGACCTTGGCACATAGAAGATCCTCAGTCAATATTTACTCAGTAATAAACTGAAGAAGTAGCTGAGTGCTTTTAATGAGAAGGCATTCGATGCTAGCTCTATGAAGGATGACAAAAGCCAAACTCAGCTGTTGAGGAATCCACAGGGTGGAGGACACTTGAGTTGGTGTGCAAGAAGCTCTGGTCTTACAACCTAGCTCAGCCTCTGCTGCAAGCTTTGGTTTGTGGACCAGTTAATGGAGGGTGGGGTGATGTCAGCTGTCGCTCTGTAAAGGGAAGGATGGTTAGTCGTTGTTTTTCACACTCATTATTATTATTATTATTATTTTGGTTTTTTGAGACAGGGTTTCTTTGTATTGCTTTGGAGGTTGTCCTGGAACTTGTTCTGTAGACCAGGCTGGCCTCGAATTCACAGAGATCTGCCTGCCTCTGCCTCCTGAGTGCTGGGATTAAAGGTGTCTGCCACCAGCACCCAGCTCACACTCATTCTTATAAAGAAGTGTAATATACACAGCATGGGAAAGTAGACCATTGTGGGTAGGGTCCAAGGAAGCAGCTTCAAGCTCGTTTCCTTTTGCCACCCTGTGGTTCTCCACAACACAGATTGCAAGTGAATGGCCTTAATGATCTGTTAGGTCCCTCTCCAGCTGTGACATCTGAGGACAGTGTTAATAATCAGTGTTACATGGAGCTGTCTGGAGGCCTGTGGAGGACACTTGAGGACATCTTCTGAGAAACACTTTTTCAGAGTGTCATCTTACCCCTCAAACCTACTTTGGTCCTTGCAGTCTTCAGCTCAGCCATGCCACGAGCTATATTGTCTCCTGCACCTAAAACTTGGGAACTGTCCAAACATCCTTGTTCATGGTTCACATCCAATAAGTCAACAATTTCTCTCAGCCCCCAATATTTGTTAAACTTACCAGCCTTATTCAGTTGCAGAGCTTGGACCCTTCTCTTGTGCCTTGGGGCAGTCCCAGCAGACCGTGGACTGTCATTTCCTCTGGATGGGTCACACCTCTGCACAGTGTCTCCCCCAGTTCCTAAGACAGTTCTCCTGGAGAGCAGGGAGTGCTCTCACCACCTTTCGGCCCCTGCCTCTGTCTCATGCTCTGGAGACATCAGGTCGCCTCTGGTTCTTTGGCCGAGTGTCTGTCATCCTATGTGCTTGGGACCAGAAGCCTTCTAGATTTTGGAGTTTGACTTTGGATCTTAGAATATTTATTTAGACTTTACTAGTTAGGTATTACTAATCTGAAAAGCCTGAATTCAAAATGCTCTAAAACCAGGAGATTTGAGTCATGTTAGTGCTTAAACCCTTAAAGATTTTAGGGCATTTTGGATTTTGAATTTTTATATTCAGGATGGTCAACCTCTATCATATAGTTTATATCCTCATTCCTTGGGTTATGGTGACTTTTCTCTCCAAAGTGCTGAGATCACAGGCGTAAGTCGTCACTTGTAGCTCTAATTTTACTATTTCTTTAATCTCTGTAGAAAGCCCATGGTGACACTTGGCTATGCTAAGGGGCCCACTTTGTTAGGATTTTGTGCTACTACAACATTATTTAAAATTATCTACCTGGAACTATCTCTTATACTACACTATAACTCATTGGGAGATATCTCTCCCATTTCCACTTAATTTTTTTTTACTCTCAAATATATTTAATTGTCAGATAAAATTGTGTCGTGTCCAGGATGGACAAGGTCTCAGGAGCAAGCAGAAGGTTGTTGTCAAGTACAATAGTTTAAAACATTTAAGAGAAAAAAATTTTCAAATTAAGTGTGTTTATTGTATTCTAGTATTAGCACGAAGCTATAGTAAGCTTTGGATGCACTTTTTTCTTCTTAAAATTCTGCCTCATCTACGAAGAGAGAAGTAAAAGTGTACCAGTGAACAATTTTGGACATTCATTCAAGGATGTCTCTGGTCTTCTGATGTTGTTCATGTTTCCTAACATGGGCCTCTGGGATGGTGAATGCCTCAATGTCCCCTGATGCTGGCACACTTAGGAATCCCCCAGTAAAACAGTCTTTCCCATGATGCCACCCTCTTCTTATCTACCAGCAAGGCTACCTGTAATCTGTATGGCACTCCTCAGGGTGATCTTTCTTCAAAGGCACAGAGCCTAGCAGTAGCCTTGCCTTTGTTCAAGAAATAGGTGACTCCAGAGAGAGCAGATCTGGATTTGAGTCCTTTGGCCAGCCCCTTTGTGGAGTATACACACTTAACTCTGGGTGGGGCATACAAAGAGCCCTCAGGGTTCTCTCCAGCCTGTGGGTGGGCCGGGGTTGCTTACTGGGTAGAGAATGGACAGTCACCGCATCTCTGACAAACATTTGGGCCATTTTGTTATATGTTGCTCACTGTCCAGATGAGGCTGGACAGAGACATACGGGAGCACTTTCTGAGCTCTGGTCCAGAGACATTCCTCCTTTGTTACTTTGGCTTTCTTTAATAAGTGACAGAGTTGAATCTGTCACAGCATGAGCCAAACAAAATGGTGATTTCCCCATTCCATTGGTGGGAAGTCTCTTCCTTTCAACCATTCTTCAGTAATTATTATTAAGGAGAAGCTATTTATTGGTCTCCACACATAAACTATGAAGGAGACCTTAGCTAAATGTCTACTGTTTAGTATGTGTATATATTTTCTTCAGGACTTTAGCCCCTGACACTGGCTGAAATTAGCATTATAAAGCACTGAATTTGCACAATGGGGCAGTGTTCCCATCCCTGACCGTGGAAAGCTGCACTGAGGTACACATACCCTTTCCCTCTACTGACTAGCTGGAGCTGCTCGAACTTTGCAGAGGCTGAAGCAGCCACCAAGTTCCACCAGGGGCTGCTGTTGAACTTCTGAAAAAAAAATCGTAATTCGGAGGAGAAGAAGGTGGGTATTGGTGAATGGGGAGGGAGGCAAGGGGCTGGTGGGGGAGTGGTGGAAAAATATCTTGGATGCAAAGCTGACATTTCTGTCTGAGGTGAGGCATGCTTTGCTGATGCCACACATGGAATGTTTTGGAAGTGTCAGTAATAAATACTTCTATCAGGAATCTTCATATTCCACAGCTCTACTTATCATACCCCAAGGAGATTCATACAAAGACATAGCTGTCAGGGGCTAATTTGGGACCTGAAAACTATGGTGGTTGTCAGGCATCTTTCCCCATGTGTGATATTTATCTTCTCTCACAAACAAACTGAGTGCAGGGTTTTTAATTAATTTCCAAGTGTCTCCCATGGTAATTTTCTCTCTAATATATTAATACGATGGTTTAAGCCTTCATTCAGGAGCAGATTTTCGGATGAAAATCACCAAAGGCTTAGATGGTGTTTAGTGTTATCGATAAGGTACACGTTCGTTGGTTTGCAGGGAATCAATAAAGTTGCCCTTTCCTCATTTTTATTTTTAGAAGCATCAATGGGGTTTTATCTCTTTTAAGTATATTAAGGAAATCATGGACCCGATGATTTTATTTTTCTCCTTTTGATTGGAGGGAGCTCACAGGCTGTTTCTCTTATTGTTTGTGAAAGATGTATAGCAGGAAAAAGTTCTTGGTTTGATGATGAACAGATGAATTTTTAAAAAGTATCCCCTTCAGAAAAACATGATCCTTCCTTCCTTCCTTCGTTCCTTCGTTCCTCCCTCCCTCCCTCCCTCCCTCCCTCTCTCCCTCCCTCCCTCCGTCCCTCCCTCAGTCCCTTCCTTCCTTCCTTCCTTCCTTCCTTCCTTCCTTCCTTCCTTCCTTCCTTCCTTCCTTCCTTCCTTCCTTCCTTCCTTCCAAAGAACAAAGGTCCTGCACAGGGTCACAACCCAGGAGCAGGTAAGTCAGTTAGTTGACAAGTGAGTAAAATAACCCTTTTCTTTGCCCAATATCCCTTTCAGTACAAAGCACGACATAAAAAATAACAAATTAAAGGTATACTATTTGTACAAAGACTGAGCTAGAAATCATAACAGATTGAAGGTGCACTAGCTGTTTCTCAAAAAACAAATGGACTTGTGCTAATTACCTAGATTTAAACATTTCATACTGTATGGGTAAATCTATATTCTCTAAAATATGTTGTGTATGATACAATTTTACCTGTAAGTTAAAATAAATACATTTGAGAGGAAAAAAAGTGAAATGGAAGGGAAAGTGGCATCTTTCATAGAAGCTACATTTAGAGTTTTATTTATTTATTTTTGGTAATGCTTATGTCTGTATTTAATATTATTATACTCTTGGCTCAAAGGTTGCCTCAAATTTCATAAGGATTTCCCCCCTCAATTCACCTTTAACATATTTGATTACTGGGGTGATAGGGCAGTCCTTGAAGAAATATCTTTCTCTGAAAATGACATTCAAAAATCATCAGAAAAATTGCAGCAATAAAGGAAATCCCCAGAATTTATACAGAGCTTTTAATTACCTGCAATTAAGGTTTAAATCCTTAGAAATTCAGGAAACTCACTCTTATAGGTCTGGAGATTAAAATGTATCATTTTTCCCCCTCTGTGTGAGAATTTTATTCTTTCTCTTTCCAACCTGTCACATGAACATTTCCCCTAGACCCATTAGGCAAATTTAATAACCAAACCTCTATCTAGTGAGAAAGGAATTTTAAAGTTCAGCTGCCCCGTGCATAATTTGTTTGCTCCCACCT
This sequence comes from Mesocricetus auratus, assembly GCF_017639785.1. Taxonomy (NCBI): domain Eukaryota; kingdom Metazoa; phylum Chordata; class Mammalia; order Rodentia; family Cricetidae; genus Mesocricetus; species Mesocricetus auratus. The sequence continues at coordinate 36,854,844 of NW_024429193.1, forward strand.
GCTACCCCTGGCCTCAATGGTTGTATGTAAGTGATAAAAATCAACCTTGTAAGCACAGATTGATCCTGGCAGCTTTTATTTTATGTGATTTCCAAGGATCGGTCTAGAAATGCTTCTTAATTGAAATAGTTCTCCTCCTTTGGCTTTTATTTCATTGTCCTTTCCTTCTTGACGTCTTGTACATCACATCAGAAGCTATTTTAGACACATGAAATGACAGCTTTCTCAGAGCCGACCGTGGATCCTGATAGACCTTCAAGCAGGCAAGTTGCTGGCGCCAGCTTCACGGAAGCATTCCCTGCACGATGGACGAGCCACCTAGAAACACAACCTAAACTGTAGGTTAATCATCCAGCCCGGGCTGGTGGTGTCAGTTCTCCCCTGCCCTGCATCCTACCAAAGAGCAAGAAAGCTCTGTTTGCTATTTAATTTAACAGAATCCGGGCTCAACTTTAGTTGGAAATTATATTTCCTCTCGGCTGGGATGGAAAGGCTACTGTAATTTAGTAGTCGGTTGTAAAGAAAATCCAAAGCAACTACACAGCATCTTTCTTCTCTGTTGTATCTTTCCCTGGATGGGAGAGCACAAAGTAGCTGTGGTGTGACTCCGCAATGCACAGATAACTCGTGTTACTGAGTGAAAGCTAGGTGATATTTTGGATGCAGAAAAGGGTTATTTGGGAAAAATGTATTTATACCAGTGAGTAGAAATTTTAAAAAAGGAAGCAGGATACAAAAATATTGTAGTGAGGAGAGGAATGAACAGTTCAGCGCTCAGACCTGGCCTCACTGGAGGTAACGAGCAAACATCTCATCATGGGATGGGTAACAAGATGAGTATTCTACATTTGTTTTTTTCGGTTCTACCTAAGTCTTTGTAACTTTACAATGTAAGATTCAGAAATTGGAGCCAATTACCATAATATGTGGTGGTTTGGTGGGAACATGTTCTACATCAGACAGTTAAAAGGGTTTATTGCTATTAGGAGCATGTTAATGCCCTTGATAATGTCTCTACTTGCTTTGTAATGTCTCTTGCTGAAGTATAGAATTCTTTTATCTTCTTATTACATTATGCAAAAAACTTGAATTGAAAAGATATTTGCAGGAACATTTAAAGTAGTGCATCAATCAGCTTCAAAGAAGAGAGAATGTTCTCGGAATAGCTTATAAAAGGATAACTGTCACTTTTATTTTGGGTGAACAAAGGCGACATCGCAGAAAGCACTTTATTGTAAAAGCACATGGCGTGACTCAATAAATATGCCGTACAAATATAAAAGAGAAGAAAGTTCGAAATTATCTTATGACTTAAGTGTAATTTAAGCAATACTTTTAAAAATGCAGCCAGCGACGAAGTACTCTTGCTGCTGGGTCCTGAGTTCTAGCCCGCGAGTCCCGGTGAGGTGATAGGTGTCTTTGATAACATAGGATTTGAATGGATTAGTCATGCTCTGTTTTTAATACTTCTCAGAAAGATACAGAAAGGAGCGTGTGGGGAGAGCATTAGCAAAAATCTTAACAACCACGTAATGGCGTAAGCTTCTCAAAATGGGTTTCATTATGTGCATATTATTCAACTGTTGCTCTTCTTGTGGCTGCTGTGAAGACAGCTTTGGATTTAGGTTTAACTGTGTTGTGACTTGGGTTAGCATTTCCAGATGTTCCCTGTGTATTAGCAGAGGTCCCTCTGCGGTGCATTTCTGGACATTTAGGATCAGGGCTGCTTTGCTGCTGTTCATTGAAAACATTTACACCTTCCTTAAAATGAGAAATTTCTTGTTAGTTTATAAGCATGCTTTGAACTATAAATGCTAACTACTCCATCTTATTTTCTAAGTATGTCTCCCAGGCCTCAGACCTTAACCTGATGATGAATGCTGGTAGATGACTCTGTGCGGTAAGGAATAAAAAGCTACCACCTGACCATCTGATTTTTTTTTTTAAGTACTGGGATGTGAGCCTAGGTCCTCTCATACAGGCTAGGCAAGAGGTCCTTTGCTACGCCACACCCCCAGACTGAACAATTTAAGGAAACACTCCGACCTGGCACCTGGAAAGCATAATATACATTTATAGAATCCAAATTTTCCATACTGCATGTTTCCACATATATAGATATATGTCTAGGTATGGAGAGTCAGGCCCCTGTATGCAGAAGCTATGTGGTGAGTGCCTGTTGATGAGGGTTTTTAAAAAATCCTAATCGGTAAAAATATGTCTCTGTTTTTAGACTTAACTAAAGGATGTGATGCCTTATTAAATATAGTGATACAATCTTTTCCAAAGCTCAGAATCTTCTAAGATTCAAAAAATTTTCATTTGAAGTCAAATAAGTAGGCTAATTTACTCTCTCTTGCCATTGTAGCTTAGGGAATTATATTAATGCTATGACATTTCTAAGAAATAATGCTCATTTATTTAGAAACTGCAAATATAGGACCTTATAATAAGAAATCGGCTCATGACTCTGACATCATTTTGCTCACATCTTATTTCTCGTGGCTATTGTACACGGTACCCAATTCATTAAAATAATTCTCCCCTCATTTCAGCGGGCCTCACGCAGACTCTGTAGAGTGTCACTCAGCCACGACTCTCAGGGATGTCCCACCTTCTCATTGTTCCTTTCTCTTGGCCTGCTGGGGAACACGCTCATTTTAAAAGTACAGGGAAAATTATCTCATAAGAGAAATTTAATAACAACGGAACTTCTGAGATTTTGAAAATACAGAATTCTTAAGTTATTGAACTATGGGAAAAGCTGTAATTTATAACCGGCAAGTTAGAATGTTGTACACATCTGTGTACTGTTTCAGAAAATAAAGGTTGTTACCATAGCAACTGCCACATAATATGGAACATACGTTATTTGTGAGATGCCAGGCTTCGTGTTAAAAAAAATCTCTCTTCTTGTGGCTGCTCCCCGATGTTTCAAGGATTCCCACCTCCTCTTTACTGTTATATGGGGTTTTCTCTGTTCACACTCTCATTTCCCCTCATTTTCATTTTTAATACTTTGTCAGATCAATTGATAAGTCTGCATAGCACGGCTATGATCTGCCAAGACATTTTTCCCCTTGTGTTTTGTTAATCTTGAAGAAATTCCAGTTAATTTTTAAGGTATAGAAATATATAAAGAATCCATTTAATTACAGTGAGTATGACACATAAATGTACCTGCTGACATTTTGCTTATTTGGCCTGTTGAATGTTTCACAATTTTGAGTTATATGACCATTATGATATTTTACCACTTGAAAAAATATCATCTAGAAGCATAAATTTACTCTATAAATATAATTTTTCACTTAAAGATTTGTAAGGCATGTTCAGTCTCACTTGAAACCAATCATAATTAAGGTAACCTTAAATATTTTATTTTTATTGTACATTTAAATTTTTTAACTTTTTGAGAATTTCATACTTGAGTACCGTATTTACATAATTTCCACTCTGCACCTCCTCCCTCTTAGGAGGTCCTCTCCAATTCATAATCTCTTGTTTAATTATTTTTGTCACACACAATATACATATGCACATATGTATACATAAATACAACCTGCTGAGTCTATTTAGTGATGTTCATATGTGCATGTGTTTTGGGCTTACCACATAGGGTTAGATAACCTACTGGTGGGTTTGAATAATTTATGATGACAAAATTTAACTATGTAGGAATAGTAAAAGCTAGGTGTCATAGTTCATGGCTGTAACCCAAGTTCTTGGGAAGCTGAGGCAGGAGAACCATCCTGTTGCTTCAAAATCCACATGGGGTAGAGTCAAATCTTGTTCTAAAAAAAAAAGGAAGGAAAGAAAGAAATTGGCTCATGACTCTGACATCATTTTGCTCACATCTTATTTCTCGTGGCTATTGTACACGGTACCCAATTCATTAAAATAATTCTCCCCTCATTTCAGCGGGCCTCACGCAGACTCTGTAGAGTGTCACTCAGCCACGACTCTCAGGGATGTCCCACCTTCTCATTGTTCCTTTCTCTTGGCCTGCTGGGGAACACGCTCATTTTAAAAGTACAGGGAAAATTATCTCATAAGAGAAATTTAATAACAACAGATTTCTAGTCTTTCTGGGAGAATAATACTAATTACTTTCCTTATGATTGTAACAAAATACCCGAGAGGAGCAACTTGGGAGTGGAAGTTTAATTTCATTTGTTTTTCTCTTCTCACTTTTAGGGACTACATCCTACCAAGATGGTGAAGGCATGGCCGCTGGGGAGTTCTGGTCTATGATGGTGAATAAGTCCTACCACAATGGTGGAGGCATGGCAGCTGGGGTGTGGTGGGGAATAAGTCCTACCACGGCGGTGAAGTCGCGGTAGCCGGGGTGTGGTGGTCTGTGATAGTCTGCACTTCAGAGCTCATCAGACTAGGAAGCTGGGAAAACTATGATTTGAACTAGAAGAGGAAACCACCTTCAAGCTTGCCCCTAGAAGCCTACTAGGAAGACCACATTTCTTAAATCCCCAAAGCATGACCACCAGCTGGGGGACCAAGGGTTTAAGCTCTTGAGCTTGTGAGAGGATGGTACCACTGGAAGTGCGGGGGGGAGCTGACAGACAGTTCTGAAATCTTGGTTGGATTTTTATTTATTGTTTATTTATTTATTTTTTATTTGAGACAGGATCTCAAATAGGCTAGGCTGACCTTGGAACTCTTTATGTAGCCTAAGATAGCTTTAAATATTTTGCCCCCAAATTCTGGGAGAATAGGTATGCTCTACCATGCATGCTTTGCATTCTCCATTGTAGTTTCAATACAAATTCTGTTTGTTTTATAGCTAGAATAATGAATCAGTAAGTGGAAGGAGGTTAACAATGGAATGTAGACAACTATTCCGCATGGCTGGATATGGGATCAGAATGTCCAACTGGTTTGAAATAAAAGCCTGAGAACAGCTCACAATGGAAATATGGTGTTGATGCTTGTTGAGGCCACAGTATAGCGAAGTCTTTTAAGGGAAGACACATTATGGGTGATGGACTTTACTGTGCATCACAACTTCGCAGTCCAGAGTCAAGATATCATTGCCATCATTGCCATATTTTATGAGGTAGATGTTTTCTGGAGAGTGCTTCCTCCTGCCTTTTCCTTTACATAGGGAAGAACTGGGTACTGGCTTTCTTTAAAATAGTTACCACTGAATCTTCACAATGTCATAAAACTGTGTTTCATCTATCACAAAAACAAATACTTATGGTAAAAAAATGACGGAATGAATTATACTCTTCTTTTCTTAAAAAAAAGAAGCTTAATAGTTTAATCAATAAACATTTATTAAACATTTACCAGGTGTCAGACAGAGTTCTTGGGATATACAGATGGATAACTGACTGTGCTCTCTTCCCTAGCTTTTAAGGCCCTGCAGAGTTTACCACCCTCTTTTTCCCTTAAACTCCAGCACCATTGCTGTCATCCATACTTTCTTCACTATGCCTTGGACAGGAGGCCAGCATACTTTTTCTAACAAAGGTCAGATAGCAAATTATTCTTGGCTTTATAGCCATATTGTCATTAGTGTATGCATGCACATGCATGTGTGTGTTTGTGCATGCATGTGAAAATCAGAGAACAACCTTAGGTGTTCCTCAGGTTCTGTCCCTTTTCTCTCCCTCCCCAGAGATTTCTCATTTGGCTTGAAACTCACTCACCAAGTAGGCTAGGCTGGTTGACCAGCAGTCCTTGGAGATTCTGCCTGTCTTCCACTTTCCTTACTGGATCAGCCCCAGGCACTGGGATTACAAGTGTGTCTGACTGTTTTTATTTGGGTTCTGGGTGTTGAACTCAGGTCCTGATGCTTTCACAGCAAGCACTCTACTGGTTGAGCCGTGTCTATGTCTCCAGCACAGGTTATTTAACTCTGCTAGTAAAGCACAAAAACAGCCATAGATACTAAAGAAACAAATGGAAGAAATGAGTGAGGATGGGCTCCAATAGAACCTCATTTACAAAGGTAGCAGGCTGGCTTTGTCTACAGGCCGTGATTCGTGGCTCCTGTTTTAGATTTGCTAGTTTTCCTTTGCTTCCTCCCATCTGCTGAGCCTTTCCTACCTCAGAGTCCTGTACTTTCTCCAGTTCATCCCAGCATTGCCCTGATGTTGAGCACTCACTGTGAATGATGCTTTGTTTTTGGTTGTCATGTCTGAGTGTCCCCCTCTGTTCCATTGCTAGCTGTTAGTAGCCATGTCTTCTCAACTCTCTGACATCAACAAGGTCATTTACCCAGTCACTCACTTGGTCATGGTCTGTGCACCATCCAGTTGATGCAGTACATGCTGTGTGGGGCAAGAATCTCTTTGGTGTTGCTATTTCGGGCATTTCTACAGCCAGAGCAGAATCAGTAGTGTGGATCACATGAATATAACACATGGCCCTGAATCTAAACCATATGCTTCTAATGATTTCTCAGCATTCCCCTTTTGTGGCTTGTCAGGCCAGTGATGGTTTGAGGGTTTTGTCATACTTCCCTCAGAGTTACCTCTGCCTGTTGGCAAAGCCCATCTTCTATGTATTGCTGATAGCTCAGGAAATTTCTCCCATGGGCTTGTGTTAGGCTGATGTTTTCACTTGTGCTGCCCACTGTGCGTTGACCCCTGCATCTGTTTGTCACTGCCTTTGTTGACACTGCTGCCACGTCCACTGGGTGTCATCATTTCCCATAGACTCCTCTGTTCCTTCTGCTGTCACCTCTGTACTCTTTGAATACCTTGGATGTTTTATGGTACTACCTCAGAGACCACCCTGTGATGCTCGTTGCTCCTGGTGGGCACTGCTACCTCTATGAAGCACCAAGTCTTGTGCCATGTCTATTTCTCCTAGATGCCACCTCTTCAAAGCCCCAACCCTTCTCCAGGCAATAGGAGAGTGGGGAACAACACCCTCTTTTTGTGCTTTTCTTGACTTGAAATAGTGTAGCTTGTGTCCCACTAATTGAAGAATTTTCAGTCCTTATTTGCCATGATCACTCTTTCCAAATATAGCAGCTGCTACTTACATGCTTGCTGTGTGTCTGGCACTGCTGGGAAAGCTTTGTGAACGTTAACCTGTGTAACCCTCACAATAGACTGAAGAGGCAGAAATACTACTGTCCTCATCTCCAAAGAGGCCAGAGAGGTTAGCTGTCTACCAGTAAGTGGCAGAGTTGAGATCTGAATTCAAGTTATCTGCTGTAGAACCCTTGCTCTTAACCACTCATCTATAATGAAGGAATTAGATATGTACCTATGGAATATGGCTGATTTTGTACTGTACTCCCAATCTTTCTACTGTCATCCTGGGGCTTGTTATTCAGTTCTTTTCCTCCTTCAGAGCCTCATGCGCAGTGGTTCCTCTGTGTACAATAAGTGGTGTGCTAATGGATCTGAGCTGTTATGCCTGCCCTCGGGCTGATGTGAAGACTGCTCCCTCCTCACGGGGCGGGATGCTAAGACAGCTGCTTGGAGAACTGTGTTTCTAACACGAAGGAACTCTTGAGGGAAGGAAGTGAGATGAATATGATTTTGAGAGTAGGAACCCTTGGAAAAGGACATAAACAGACCAGGGAGCCACTTCAGACTGCGACGCACACAAAACAGGAACCTGCACAAGGGAGATGCAGCCCATATCCCTTTGTTTTGCATGGTTCCTAGTGATACATGAGGCTGGCAAGGAGAATGTGTAGGGCCTTGAAGAGCAATGGCTCACACTCAAGAGTTTAATATGTAACCAAGAGAGGGAGACTAGGTGCAGAAACTAGCATCAGTGATTTGTGAGTGCTAGAGACAGAATTCTCCACTGCTCCCCTATAGTGAAAGTTACAGTGTAGGGCTTAAAGCCTACACAGTGTCTACTTCAACTGTGGGAACTACGTGGATTCATCTTTCAGAATACTAACTGGGACATGACCTGCCTTCATGGTTCTAATGTGGATTGATTATTTACAAGCTGAAACTCAGTTTTTCTTCTCAAAACCAGTTGCATTTTCTTCATTCCTGTGATAAAGGGTCCCCTTCTATATCTGGGTCCACCCCATTCTCTAGCAGGCATGAGAATGATTCTTGAGTATTGGTCCACTGGTATGATTCCAGGAAGTTCTAAAACTACTGTCCTAGAGGAGCCCATGCAGATGATGCTACATCTGATCATCTTGAATAGTGTTACCCAGGTTAACCACTGTTCACAGCCCTTCTTCAAATGCCCCATTCTTTCAATAGTAAAGAAATGAAGGCACAAATTAAGTCTGGGGAGATGCTTGCCAAACAAGCTCATCACCAATGGTGAGACTCTCTAGCTTTGTGGAAAGCCAAATTTGTCAGCTGTTTTCATTTCAGCTCACTTAACCCCATTATGCTCTCCTGAGCGGCACCTTAAGGGAGTCCTGCTGCTGTGACATCACAAGGTACCAGCTGAAGTGCGTGGTCCCTTTGAGAATCAAATGTCCATTGGAAATGAATGAGTCGCTTCTACCCAAACTACCTTGGAGTGTTGTCAGTCGGGCCTGAAATAAATATGTAGAGTTATTTCACTCTTGTCAGAACAGAAGTCTTATTCTTTGACAGTTTATGCAAGGCTCAGGAGGGACAGCAGCCCAACCAATCTGCTCTGTGTGTTCCTCCACTCCATACCTGTTTCCCTTGCCTGCCCAAGGTGGGAGATAAGGAGAGTGGGGATCGAATCCCCAGAGGGTTATGAGTCCTGCAGGAGGGCTGCATGTTGCTTGTTGAGCCTTTTGAAGGGTTTTAATGGAGTAACTTATCTGAAGAAGCCATTTACAATCCTTAGTGCTGTTCCTTGTTTTTGGCAAACACACAAGTCTTATTCTTATGACTTAACAAGTTTTGAAACAGGGTAGTTTTTTCTAAACTGAGTTACTTAATGATTTTGTGGCCGAAGAGGTTGGGGATCCTGGAGACCATCTCAGTGGCCCTTTTCTCTCCCTTCACTTCCTGCTCTACAGTGACCTGTAGACCCAGGGATGTGCTGTGAAATTCCATCCGTTCTGTTCCGACATTTGCTCTAAGAGATGTGGCATATATAAAAAGAGGTGTAAAGAAACATCCAAGGGATGATTAACTTTGTCTTTTAGTGGATTACTCTAGATTTCCCTTAGTTGCCCCTGGAAACAGCCTGACTTCAGGAAGGACAAAGAATATCAAATATAGAGTTTCTCAGAATCTCCAACCCCAGGATCATCTCTTTCTACTCCCACACGTCTTGTGATCTTTAATCTTTCCTCAGATTTTAATTGGCAGCGATGAGATACCTATCTCAGGATTGCATGAGAAGGAAACCCAGTTTATAACCACTTGTAACTTAACCTTTTTAGGGAATCAGAACTACAAAGCTTGACTCAGTCACATCTAAAACTGGGAAAGCTAAAACTTTGTATGAAGAAGAAGGTGAATAGTGAAAAATAGACTCTTACACAGTCGTAGCCAGTTCAGCAAGGCAGACACAGGAGAAGTGGAAACAAAGGGAGGGGAGGGAGGGGGAGGCAGAGAGGATCATGGAGCTTCCGGAAGTTCGTGCCCCGTTGTTTGTTTCTACCTACAGTGCTTCTCCTGTGTGAGTGACCCTCACTTGAGAGCAGCCCCACCCAGCTCAGCTGTGAGAAGCAGCCCACACCATTTTCAGAACGAGCCTGGTTTGCATGCAGGCTCTTTGCTGGACCCTTGTAGCTTCCAGAGGTTGCCTGCCTGCTTCAGGCCCTTCTGTGTATCTAAGGAAAGTTCCAGTGTGGTATTGCCTTCAGTCAGTCTTGAGAAATACGTTCTGTTATTCCAAGAAAGAAAAGAAAAGAAAAGAAAAGCAGAGATAATTAGATCTTCCTTGGAGTTTTACTTTTCTCCCAGTTTTTGTTTTGAGAAGTACTTTAAGATTTTTCTAACTTTCAGTCTCAGCCTCTGATGAAGGATGACTTTTTAGGTCACTGTTTCCTCAGCTTTTTAGTTATCTATTCATCTCTTTCATGCTCTTTGTATACCATCTGTGCTATTTTCCCTGAATATTTTCCTTTACTTGGATTCAAATAGTATAAAAATTTAGTCTTATTCTAAGTCATAGATTGGCAATATCACAAGTGTGTTATTTAAAAAGAATAAACAGACAACAATTAAAATATTGGAGCATATGGCACCTGTGTTTCACCGATCCAGCAGGACGATGAACCTCCTCAACTGTCTGGGTTTTAGAGTCACCATGGAGACACACCTCTCGATGTGAAGGTGTTTCTGGGAAGCTTTGAGGGAGCAGGGAAGACCTGTCTGGAATGTGGGGGCACCATTCCCCTGCAATGGAGTCCCAGAGTGAGTAAAAAGCAGAAAGTGAGCTGAGTATCAGCATTGACTTCTCTCTGCTTCCTGACTGTGGGTGCAGTGAGACCTGCTGCCTCCTGCTCCTGCTGCTGTGCCTTTCCGTAGCCATAACACACCGTGGCCTTTTAAAACTGTAAGCTAAGTAGCTCCGGGCCACGTGTTTGGCGTCAGCAGTGAAAAGAGTCACTAATGCACTAGGAAATGTCTGGCTTCTGGCTTCTGTTTTGTGTCAGATGAGTGATATCCAGGGTGCATCAAAGAGAAAAGATACAGATCAGGTGGCCTCCTAGGAGGTTGAAAGGCCCTATAGGTCGCAGGATGAAGTTTATTGAAAATATGGGATATTTTCCAAATGAGTTACATTTATACATGCTTGTGCACACGTGCACACACACAACTCTCATCAATATTTACATCCTGGATCTGAATGATGGAGTTAGTTGACCAAAAGATTACCCTCTGCAAAGATACTAGATAGTCAGTTCCAGAAGGTTCTTCTAAGCGGTGCTTTTTAAACGAGTCCTCTCACTTCCATATTAGTTATTTATTGAAGAAAAAAAATAACAGGGTTTCTGTGATTAAGAAATGAATCACATTACTTAATAATATTCTCAATCAACTGAGCATCTTTGTGGTCTCTCAGGAAAAAGATAAATAAGATTATGCTATTACTCTGTGGCTTTGTGTTTGCCATAGAATTTCTTTTTCAGATTTCAGGGTAAACAGAACAAAGGATCACTTCTACAATTCATGTTTTTCCCAGAGAATCTTCTGGCATCTCATTATTAGGAGAAAGTAGCAAGAAAAAGGATTAAGAAAATAGAAGGGTGAGTTAATTGTGTAATTCACAGTGATAGCTTTCTTTTCCCTTTCTTATCGTTTTGCATGCTTTCCCCCCAAGGAAAGATTGAATAGAGTAATTTCCCCCTTTTCTTGTTTCTTTCAGAACTTGGTGATGTGTCAAACATATTATGTTCATAATACTCATAGTTATCATGACCGTGGGGGAATCAGGGCTTCAAGTAAATATGCTATGAAGAGGACTTTATGAAAAAATTGATCTTCATGTTTGAGGGCAATAGAAGGATTCTTTTGCCCTGAATACCAGTGAATAAATATGGACTTGGGCCACAGACACTGGACAGAGATTGTCTCTGGGAAGACTGACATGCCTTCGGCATGAAGATGCTACAAGAAAAAGACATGTAATTAAGGGAAAGGAGAAAGGCTTTAACCAGGGTCTTTAAAGAGACTGTGATATGGGGAAAACATTGTGTGGAAGATGTGACCAAAGATCTCTTAGGTTAGAGAGTGGAAGGAAATGAGACTGTTTAAAATTCCACTGTGTATCTGTTCCACAGGAAGAATAACATTCCTGTGTGGTGCCGCTTGCCACTCCGTGTTTAGAAACAATTAAAAGATGCAAATATTTATGAATCACTGCGTATGTTGTAATCCTATTTGGAAAACAAACATCGCCTTGTACGATAGGCTCTTGGTGCTGGTTGCTGTTGGGATTCAGGGGTTAAAGCAAACCCTTCAAAATGAGCTCCTGACTGCTACCCAGACAAAAGGATGCAACTCAAGAGAGACTGCGCTGTTTGCTCACAAGCTGTTGCCTATGCCAAATGAGCATTTTAAAAGCCATTCAAATTAAGTTGAAAATTTGTAATTATATTTTCCCTTTTAATTGTAACTTATGCAAATGTTAGATTCCAGCTGTACAAATAATTTTCACTTCAGACTACAACATTCACATTAAATCTAGCATGTAACACCCTAATGTAAGAGCCTTCCCAGGCTGTAGCTGCAGATTGAGAAGGCTGGAGTTGGCTTGATTAGTGATGGCTTCTGTGGCTGGAAGCCTGCAGTTAAGTATAGATCACACAGTGACGGTCGAGAAGAAAGACACCTTTGCTGTCATTTACTGGAGATGATTTATGAATAGAGCACAAAGAATGACAAAGCAGGCCAATCGGGGAAGTACAAAGTCTAAGAGACCTTGGATGTGTCCAGTGGAGGGACCCACATCCATGACTGTGGTATGGGTAGTACAAACTGAACACAGTGAGTCACTGAAAATAAAAGAGGGTGCAAAGTGGGGACTGGGGAGCCAGAGGGAATGGATCTGGGAAGTTAGGGGGAGGAGTATGTGCAGGGATGTAATTTAAATATTTTGTCTAAAATTCTTAAAAATAATAAAACATTACACCTAGAACCCTCGGATGTTTGGTAAAGTAGAAGCTGCTACTGATGAAGTGAGTTTACACTGTATTAGCTACAGGAAATTTTCATGGGAAATGGAAAGTACCTGATTTCTGCTTATAAAGTTGTTTCAAACACACAGCAGTTAACAAATGATCCATATCCTTCTGTTTTACCCTGCCAGAGTCCAGCCTGAGCTGAGCCCGGGCTGTGATTTAGGACTTTGTCTGTGGCACTGGCATTTTGGTGGTTTCGGTTTGGGTTTGGTACCTAAGGATAATAATGTCTGTAAGCTCAGTTGTCAAAGGTGTGGGTGGGGCATAGGGGTGGTCCTTACTGGTTATTTATTTTGCAATTCTTTTTTTCCTTTTAAAATAAATTAATTTAAATTAGAAACAAGTTTGCTTCACATGTCAATTCCAGCTCCCTCTCCCTCCCCTCCTCTCCTGTCCCCATTCAACCCTCCCCCAACCCCTCCCCCAATCTCATTTCACTCTCCAAGGAGGGTGAGGCCCTTCATAGGGGATCTTGAAAGCCTATCATATGATCCAGGGCAGGGCCTAGGCCCTCCCCCACGTGTCCAGGTGGAGACAGCATCCCTCTATGGGGAATGGGCTCCCAAAGTCCATCTGGATGACAGGGATAAATGCTGATCTATTCCCTGAGGCCTCTAAGTATGCTGATGCCTCCTCACTGACACCCACGCTCAGGGGATCTGGATCAGTCACATGCTGGCCTCTCAGCTATCAGTCTGGGGTCTGTGAGCTCCTCCTTGTTCAGGTCAGCTGTTTCTATGGGTTCCACCAGCCAAGATTTAACCCCTTTGCTCATCACACTTCCCTCTCTGCAGCTGCGTTTCCGGAGTTCAGTTCAGTGTTTAGTTGTGGGTGTCTGCTTCTGCTTCCTTCAGCCACTGGATGAAGGCTCTAGGATAGCATACAAAGAAGTCGCCAATCATGTTATCAGGCAAGGGCATTTAAGGCAGCCTCTCCACTTTTGGTTAAATTGCCAGTTGGTGTCATCCTTGTAGGCCTCTGGACATCTCACTAGTGCCAGATCTCTCTTCAAACCTATAATGGCTCCTTCTATTATGGTGTCTCTCATCCTGCTCCCCCTATTCTTCCCCCTACTCAACTTTCCTGCTCCTCCATGTCCTCCTCTCCCCTCCTCTTCAATCCCTCTCTTTCTCCCAGCTTCCTCCCCTCCCAACCCCTGTGCTCCCAATCCCCTCAAAAGATTCTGTCCTGTTCCCCTTCTCTGGGTTACCATGCATAGGGTCTCTTAGGGTCCTCCCTGTTTCCCAGACTGTCTGGCTGTGGGACTGTAGGTGGACATACCCCTGTTTCATGTCTAAAATCCATATATGAGTGAATACATACCATGCTTGTCTTTTTGTGACTGGGTTACCTCACTCAGGATGGTTTCTTCTTGTGCCATCCATTTGCCAGCAAATTTCAAGATTTCATTGTTTTGTTTTGTTTTTTCTGAGTAGTACTCCATTGTGTAAATGTACCACATTTTCTCTATCAGCTCTTCAGTTGAGGGGCATCTAGGTTGCTTCCAGGTTCAGGCTATTATAAATAATGATGCTATGAACATAGTAGAACAGATATCCTTGTTGTATGAATGTGCATCTTTTGGGAAATCAGTATGGAGATTCCTCAGAAAAATGGGAATCAGTCTACCACAAGATCCAGCAATTTCACGTGTTGCAATTCTTTTTTAAAACATTTTTATTAGTTTATTTTTTACATTCCAATCCCAGTTTCCCTTCCTTCCTTTCCTCCTGCTCCCCCCACTTATCCCACAACCCACCTCCCATCTGCTCCTTGGAGAGGGTAAGGTTCCCCAGGAACTCTACTAAGTCTGTCCCATCATCTCTTTGAGGCAAGGGACCTCCTTACCCCCGTACTACTGTGTCTAGGCTGAGCAAGGTATCTCTCCATAAAGAATGGGCTCCACTAAGTCAGTCTGTGCATTTGAGTTAGATCTTGGACCCACTGCCAGTGGCTCATATATTGTCCAAGCTGCACCATTGTCACCTATATTAAGGAAGTCTAGTTCAGTCTTATGCAGGTTCCTCATTTGTCAGACCTGAGTCAGTGATCTCTCACTAGCTCGGGTCAGCTGATTCTGTGTGTTTCCCCATCATGGTCTTGACTCCTTTGTTTATATTTTTGCTTCTCTCTCATTTCGATTGTACTCCAGGAGCTTGGCCCATTGGTTAGTTGTGGATTTCTGCATCTGTTTCCATCTGTTTCTGGAAGAGGGTTCTAGCTTCTCTGGGGTTGTGGATTGTAGGTTGGGTATCTTTTGGTTCCTTACTGGTTTTAAAGAAAGCAGGTAGACACAGGGTTTGGGAAGTTGTGGAAGCCAGAAAACCCTGGGGGCTACTGTGGGGGCTTTGATATGTGTTATGGGTTCTGCTAATGGAGACCAAAGGGGCCACATTTGCTGGAGGTAGGGAGATAAGGGAAGTAATGGCTCTTCCTGGCAGACAGAAACCCATTTCACAGATTTCCAAGGAATGCTGAGTCTAAGCTTTTGTCTGTCCCCAGCAATCCTTCTGTTTCATCCTGGGAAGTCATGTCCAAAAGCATTTGAATTTTTATCCAAGAGTGAAGAGTGATTTATACATGTGCATATATATTATTTAAGAACTCAAATATACCTGAGAAACAAAGCAAAAAAGAAAACAAATGGGGATAATTGCAGCAAACATCTTGTTCTGATTCTTGATAAACTTGGGGAAATTTTCTCCAACCCTGTGGAAAAACACAGGGGCCCTGAATCCACTTCAGTCCCATTGACAGTTGATCAGTTGGTTTTTCCCTCCCTTCCTTCCTCCCTTCCTCCCTCCCTCCTTCCTTCCTTCCTTCTTTCCTTCCTTCCTCTCCTTCCTCCATCCCTCCCTCCCCCTTCTTCCTTCCTTTCTTTTTTCCTTTTTTGTCTTTAACAGTAAGTGCTCTGAAATCAATGAAAAGAAGAAATTTTTCTTTAAGTAATCCACAACTTTGTTTATTAAGCAGGCAAACTTGTCTAGAAAGATGGACTATAGTAAAATGATGTGTGCGTATTCACAGAACTACCAAAGATCAACACTTCATTTGTCAACCAGGCAAGCAAATTAGTATGGCATATGTTTAGGGTCCACACTGAATGGAGGTGGCATGTTTGAAAGCTAAGGGGGCCCACTTCCAGTGCTTTTATCAAGTCAGTTGGAAAACAGTGCCCTCTTTCCTAATTGTGGGTACTTCCTATGTTTGTTCATGAAATGAACTTGGACTTAGTTGGAATATCATGCAGATTTGTTAATTTGTAAAACACCTGGATAGGTCCCAAACAGAGATGGGAAAGTTTGTTGATCTCTAATTGGTTCTGATTAGTTCAAATTGATCTTCAAGCTAAAGGAAATCTAAGACAAAGATTCCATAGTTCTGAAAATGGACACAGTGTCCTGTCAATCCGTATGCTTCAAGTCAAGGAGTGAATGATGGGCAATACAAGGGAAAGCTGAAAAATAATGACTGGAGACAAAAATACAAGAAAAATGAGAGAAAACAACCTTCCAGTGACTTGAACCTTACTAATCAGACTCACAGCATCTTTTTTCATGTAAGTAACTATGACCATGCCACATCCCTTTACTTTGGGTCAGTTTGGATCATCGCATATGACAAATAAATCTGTATCATTAAGGTTGGTGTGTTGATCTGCATGAAATGACTTACCATGGATAAACGCAGCAATGTCTTTCCTTTGTGAACTCATTCATTCATTCGCTCATATATTTATTGACTCATCATAAAGCATTTGGGGGGTGGCAGTTATGTGCCAGACAACATTAACATTAAGTACCAAACCCCAGATCATCAAAATGGCAGTGCCACTGACAGTGTCCTGAATGACAGCCTGGGCTCAGCTCAGGCTGGACTCTGACAGGGTAAAACAGAAGGACTGCTGGGGACAGGCAAAAGCTTAGACTCAGCATTCCTTGGAAATCTGTGAAATGGGTTTCTGTCTGCCAGGAAGAGCCATTACTTCCCTCATCTCCCTACCTCCAGTGAATGTGGCCCCTTTGGTCTCTATTAGCAGAACCCATAACACATACCAAAGCCCCCATAGTAGGCTCCCAGGATACCTTCCTAAACCCTGCTGCTACCTGCTCTCTTTAAAACCAGGAAGCACACCCCTTCTTCTTCCTGAGAGTTAGCCATGGCAACTTTTAACTTTCCCAAACAAACCTTCTTCCCACCCATGGAGTGGCCTAGTTTGGTGGTTTCACTGTGCCCTCGATTCAATTATGTGTGACAATGGGAATGCAGGTTGACAAAGAAAACTGTTAAGTCACGCATTTAGTGAATATTAATTGTGTGATTGTAACTGACAGTCTAATGGAGCTCAAAATTTTGACATCTGGTCTCAAGTATCGAAGGCTGGACTTGAACTCAATATGTATCAAAGGAGGGGATGACTTTGATCCTCCTCACTCCACCCTCTGAATGATTGAAGGCATGTGTCCACATTTCGTTTACTCAGTGCTCAGTATTGAACCCAGGTCCTTGTACATACCAGGCAAGCACTCTTCCGACTGAGCTATGTCCTTAGCCCTTGTTAGACTGCATCTCTTCCTGCCATTTAGCAAGGGACTCACAGATGCGGACGCGTCTGCATATGTGTCTTACCAAAAGAGCAAGCACGTCACAGAAAGTGTGCAGAGTCTCCCATGGTTGGGCTGTGGTTAAAAGCATTGAATTTGGAGTTAGGCTCATACACTGGCTTTGCTATCCAATAGTGTCCTTGTTAAATACTGCACTATTTCTTACCAATAGAATGAATGCAATATAGAATGTTTTCAATGAGGGTTAAATTTAAATGCAGATACTTCTATTTGTGATTAAAAATGCCTTTGAAACACCTTCACCAGCGTAGCGCTGTTGCTTGATGATACAGCACGCTATGGTGCATGACCGACTGCAAGCTGCAGCTGGCTCCAGCCCAGCATCTTAAGGGTGTATCTAGCTCCTGTTACCAGGAGGGGAAGAGGGGTGTGTGTGGTTCAAAATTCACAATTCGAATTAAGGTTTCAGCTAAATGCTATTGCTTTTGCACCTTTGCAAAGCTGAAAACAATTGTAACTCTAAAGATGGCTAAGCCAGGGAGCATCTGTGAAGACTTTACACCTTGCAGGGCCTGACAAATGGCGGCTATTAGCAGCATTGCTAAAATCCTCTCTTCTCAGTGAGTTACCATTGGCAAGCTAGGCCTCTGGCCTTCCTGCTTAGTGTTCATCACAGAATTTTGCAGCTGAGGAGAGAACCTTCTGTGACCCCTCTGGTTCTACGATGCCACTGGTTGCTCTGTTTCCAGATGAAGGCAGCTGCAGCTGAGCTCCTCTGTGGCTATTTCCTTTTTAAAGATTTATTTGTATTATTTTAGATTATTTGTGTTTGTTTATATGTGTATGTGCTTGTGCTTTCGGGGTCAGAAGTATCGGATTCCCTGGAGCAGGAGGTATAGACCCGACTGATGCTGGTGCTGGTAACTGAGCTAGGGTCCTCTGAAAGAGCAACAAGTGCCCGTAACCACTGGGCTATCTCTCCAACCCATCTGTGGCTACTTTCTAGAGGACACTTTAGGGTATCACCAGGAAGAAACCCAACCTTGGCAGACTCATCGCCACCAGGAGAGTAATTCCTTCCTGTCTTCTTGGTGTTCTCCCATGTTCCTTTAGTTCCTGTTTCTTTCATCTCTTCCTTCTCTCCGTCTACTCTGGACACATTCATACTAACTCTGCAGATCCTGACTAGGGCACTAACCTTGGTTAGTTCTCGAAGTTTTTGTGCATTATTGATCTTTCCATGGCCTCTCCAGTGCCCTAGGATGTGGCACTGTCACTTATTTGTATTATCATCTACATTGATGAAATGAAGAGAAATGGAAAAAATATCTGCCCTAAGCCAATGTCTTGGAGATATCAGGAAGCAGGTAGACCCACAGTTAATTGTGAATGTACCCCAAAGCATACTCTAACCAATTATTCCTTCACATTTTCCCTTGGCACAAGCCTCCAGATAGCCAGTCTTCTGATTCCTATGTGGGCAGCCACTCACTTGCAGTACCTGTTTCCAAGGGAGTGGGAGAAGCAAGATTATGTGAAAAGGATGAGATTTTAAAAATATGTCAAGAAGTAGAATAAATTCAAGTCTTCGACCCACATTAGGTATGTGGGGTAAGGAATATGTGCACAAAGTGTTACAGCACCTTTATGGAGCAGAATTGGCAATGTAGGGTTTTCCATATCTTGAATTCTGCCCCTCCTCCCACTTCCCCCCTACCTTCTCCTCCCACCTCGTCATCTTCCTCCTTCGTTTTATTTGCTGAGACATGTTGGCCTCAGACTCTCCATGCAGCAAAGGATGACTCTGATTTTCCGAATGTTGCGATGCCATGCCTGGTTTTACGGTGCTAGGGCTGAATCCAGGGCTTTCTGCGCTAGAGAAGCCTTCTCCCATCTGAGCACCACCCATCAGCCCCAACTTGCTGGCGTTCTTTCTCTGGGAGACTGGTTTCTACCCTGCTTCTTACTCTATATGATGCACAAGCATTGTTATCAGAATGCTAATTCCCGGGCTTACTCTACTCAGGAAAACAAGTGAGTGGGGGCCTGGCATCTGCTTTTGGAACCTGAGCTTCCTGGAGACTGGAGACCAGGGCTGTTCACACCTTCCTTTGGCCTCTGCTCATACTTCTGCCGTTTTTTCCTGGCTAAGGGAAGCTGGTAGAAGAGGTGGTGCCTGGCAAGCAGATGCAGCTATGTCAGAGCTGTTTAGTCAGAACTCACAGGGCTGCCTAATATGCAGTGCCATCAGGTTGCTGCTGAGGGAGACACCTATGATTCCATTAATTATTTAGGGATCCAACATAGCCACAATTAATGAATTTGAATGTATTACAATGATCTTAATCAGAGGAACAGATGCAAAGTGACAATATGATACCCACAATTTTCCCCCAGCGAATTGCACACTATTAAGGTCTGTTGCAGTCAGTGAGTCCAGATGCTTCAGCACACTTACTGACCATGAAAGATCCTGGTTTCATTACATGAAAGAAAATAAGTTCATCCTGTCACCTCGCAGAGTTAAAGTGGGATCCAATTCAGCAGCTGGCGAGGCGGCTAAGTTGGTTTGCAATAATCCTGCTTCCGCTTCAGGACTGGCTGAGTGGTGAAGTCTATCGCATCCGGGCTTAGCATTCGCTTTACATTATCTTTATACTTTCTCAGATGAGATGGGTTGCTCCCGCTCCAAAAGCCTCTGATGGGCTAAACAAGTTTTATACACACACTGCATGAGAAGAAAGTGACCTACTTCTATGGTGGGTAAGTTCATTAAGATCAGGGTAATGAAACTCAAATCGCCATGATAAAATGGGAGACTCACAGCTTCTCCAGATTATATACCAACAAGATTGTCAGATCTCTGATGCGGCCTGGCTACACACCACAGCGTCTTTACCTTCTTGTCCTAGGAATCGAGTAAAAGAAATGATGGTGGAGGAAACTAAACCTGAAGAATTTCTACACTAAAAAAATAACCAAAGCAAACAGGAGTCAAATACAAAGCAAAGATGCTGCAACCCCTGTAGCGGATGCCAAGGGATACTGCCATCACGCAGTAGCTGCTCAGAGCAGGCAAAAAGCTGCATTTCACAAAGAGGCCAGGGGTAGCAAAGGGACCGAAGGATAATCATTAAGGGCAAAGGACTCACTTGGAAGGTTAAAGTTCACAAGCTTGCTCAGGACCTTCTCCCTCAGAAGGAAAACCAACAAGATGTGAAAACTGCACTGTGAACCCCAGTTACAAAGTTGCCGTAGTATTGTGTGGCAATGCCTTTTATCCCATTAGGGAGGCTGCTGAAGGGGTCCTCTCCCGATTTAGCTCTGAGACACACAGGCGAGGAATGATCATAGAATGGAAATGTGAACTGTGCTCAGGGGCAGCAATCTATTTCTGGGGCCAGAGAGTGGGGACTGGAGCCTAGGGCATCACCTGCTCTTCCCCAATAACAGATCTCTCTGTCTCTGTCTCTGTCTCTGTCTCTGTCCCCCCCTGTCTGTCTGTCTGTCTGTCTCTCTCTCTGTGTGTCTGTGTGCAGGTGCCTGTGAATGTATGTGTGTGCATGATGTTTTTATGCATGTGTGTGCAGGTGTCTCTGAACGCAGGGGTACATGATTTTTAAGGTCTGAGGACAGCTTGTGCGTTGAGTTTTTGGGGATTCTCTGGTGTGTGCTTCCCATCTATTAGGAGATTACGCATGTGCGCTACTGTGTCTGACTTTGTATGAGTTCTGAG
This sequence comes from Mesocricetus auratus, assembly GCF_017639785.1. NCBI lineage: Eukaryota > Metazoa > Chordata > Mammalia > Rodentia > Cricetidae > Mesocricetus > Mesocricetus auratus. The sequence continues at coordinate 36,875,719 of NW_024429193.1, forward strand.
TTCAGGTTCTTGTGTCTGAGTGGCAAGTACATTACCCATTGAGCTATTTATTTCTTGAGAACAGCTGGTCTGGGAAAATGTAGCTCATATAGCAATGGCATGCTTGAAACAAAGCTATCAATAGGAAGATCACGCATAGAAAACACAGCGAAGAGCAGCAGTGCTAACCAGCGGGTGGGGAGAATTCCCCAGCAGACGAAAGCTATGCCCTTTCAATTGGTCTTGGACGGAAATGGACGCATTCTTAATGAAGCAGGAGCCTTGATCAACTGAGGTTCCTAAGCGGAAGTGTGGGAACTGAAGGTGGAAATGGAGTTAATGGAAAATATGAAACACGGAGAACGAGGAGTGATCACGGGATAGAGATACAAATGGAAGAAACATGAGGTTGAGAGATGCCATGAAAACCCAGTGGTAGAGACTGCAAGATGGCTTAGTGGGTAAAGGCACTTGCTGCCCCTGATGGGTTGAGTTGTATTCTGGGGGGCCTACAAGGTAAAAGGAGAAAAATGGATTCCTGCAAGCTGTCCTCTGATCTCCACACATACAGTTGTACACACACATGCACACATATGAACATGTACTTGCACACACACATACATCATGCACACCCACATACACATACTGGAAACATTTTCATGAAAGCCATTGTTTCATATGATAACTCAAGAATCTACAACAAGCAAACATAAAAACCTAGTGCTAGAAATAAGTAACAAAAAAAACACAAGAGAAAAAAAAGAAATATTGAAGTTATAGAAGAAAAATATGAAGATCAAACCAACTCCAAACACTTAGAAGTACAGCTCAGGAAATCTTTCTGATAATAAAACACGTAACTCTGCACTCTGAAAGAGCAAGTGTACACAGGGAAACCAGTCCAGACCACTGTTGCAGGGGAAGAGTCCAAGCGGGCAGCTTCTTGGGGGAGAGGATGAGAAGGCTCGGAATCAAGGCACAGACTCAGAAGGCCAGGAGAAAAGCAAAAAGCTCACTCGTTTATTGAGGGTATGGGAAGGGCTTTTCTACCCGCTCCCGGGACCCAGAGGTGGTGCCAAGCTGGAACGCTGTGGTGCTTCTCTCTCACTGGCCCAAGTCATCATGACATCGGCGGTGTCCAGGCCTCATGCGGCGACTTCAGGTTAGCGCAAGAGGAAGTTGTGAATGCGCATGCTTGGAGGAAGTTGCCAATGTACATGCTTGGCTGGCCTTGAGCTGCCTGTTAGCCTCCTCCTACAGACCACCACCCAAAAGGAATATCCTAGTGAAATTTTTTAACTCGGAAAAGTGAAGGAAGGTTTCCTTGGTCAAGTATTAGTTTCTTCTGTTTCTGTGATAAAATATGCGACAGTGCATTCTTTTTCTTTCCTTTTTTTAAAATTTTAAATTAGAATCAAGCTTGCTTCACATGTCAATCCCAGCTCCCTTTCCCTCCCCTCCTCCCCCTCCAGTCCCCCCAACACCCCGCCCATGGGGGATCTCTAGAGTCTGTCATTTCGTTCAGGGCAGGGCCTAGGCCCTCCCCCAAGAGTCCAGGCTGAGAGAGCATGCCTCATTGTGGGATGGGTACCCAAAGTCCATTTGTATGCCAGGGTGACAGTACATTCTTATGAAAATATCTTCTCCAACTTTTGCTGGATCTCAAAGTCAGGTTACTAATGTACCTTGAGGTCACTAAAATGTAAGACTGGTGATACCCTGCTGTGTATTTAGCTGTTCAAGAGACAGTGCATACATGCTTGTATCAGCAACCCTTAAGTGTCTTTGGCTTTGCCTCTTTTCCTCATTGTATTCAATTCAACTTCTCTGAATCATTTTCCATCTCTCTTTTAACTATGGCACAGAGTTAAGTTGTGGTATGACAATCATTTCAGAAAAGAGCAAGAAAGTCAAAGTGACTTTATAAAGCAAATGATGGCCTTAAATGATGGAAGTGACACAGATATAGGTCCCTAAGTCTGTTTGTCTTGTCTTGTTTGATTTTTCTGAGTGCTTGTTGATCAGTTGAAGTCAGTAAAGTTCAATTCCTTGTAAAACTGTTAAAGATTTCTTAAAGTGTCCTTCCCCACCTGATACTTTCTTTTCTGTTCAGTAAGTAGAAACCAAGCCCTTTGTTAGGGACAGAGCAGACAGACAACATTCAGGCTGCTACGGATTCAGATTCATACAATAGATAGAATACAGACAAGCCAGAGCCATAAACTACAGGAGATGGAAGACACAGGGGGAAGTGGAGAATTCAAACTTGGGCTTACTCTTGGCCATGCTATTTCAAGAGGAAGGGCTTTGATTTCTTTCCTCAAGGAAAGATTGTTTCTTGATGGTTTTGGTAGTTTATGATTTACAAATAAAGACATTCATACACATAAAATAAATAATTCTGAAAAGGCAAATCTGCAGATGCAGTCATGAAGTGAAGTGGTGATTTATATTTATTTTTATGTGAATGAGTATTTTGCCGGCATGTGTGTCTGTCTGCCATATGTGTGCCTGGTGCCCATGCAGTCATATGAGGGTATCAGATCCCCTGGATGTGGGTGCTGGGAACTGAACCCAGGACCTCTGAAGAGCAGTAAATCTTAACCACTAGGCCATTACTCCAGCCCCTTAAATGCTGTTTAAAACCAGAAGATGGAGAGTGTTTTGTAAGATAACCACTGAAATATAAATGCAGACTTTAAGGAGAGGAGAGTGACTCTACACATTTGAGCACACAGTTCTTCTCTCTTCTTTTCCACAAAGTTGAGAAACTCAACCTAAAAAGATAATATAAACTAGCATAAAACAATACAAGTAAGCCAAGACAAACCATACTTGTCATATTAAAAGTTATAAATGAACTCAACAACTATTAAATGAGAGAGGCTTTTGAACTGGACCCTAAATACAAAACTTAACTCTGTTCCATAGATGGAAACAAAATGATTCAGAAAAGTTGAAGTGAATAGAATGAGCAAAAGAGGTGAAACCAAAGACACTTAAGGGTTGCTAATCAAGATATTGTTAGAAGTCTAATTCAGGCTGCGAGGCATTCAAGGAGACAAATAGAGACATACTATAGTATTTGTTCTGCTTCTCTATTGATTTAAATTTAGTGAAGTTACAATAACAACCACTGCATGAAATTCCCAGGTTCTGTGTGAATACCAAAGTTGCCTGCCCGTATTGGTATTTGTCACTCCAGTGCCCTTACTCCTTGGGATCAATTTTCTCTTCAACTGCTCAAAGCAAAACAAATAAAAACAAAACCCACCACCAGCATGAACTATGTGGTTTAGAAACAACAGAAATTCCTTCTTATGTTTCTAATGTCTGGGACTTTCTAGCTGAGGTGACAGAACTCATGGCTGTGTAGTGAGGGCTTACTTTATGACCCACAGATGCTGTCTCCTTGCTGTGTCCTCAGGTGGCAGAAATGGCCTCCTGGCTCTTTTGCTCCTGTTTTGTTAAAGCACCAATCTCATTCCCAAGGGCATCACTTTCACCATTTCATTGGCTCTTCAGAGCCCCCTGTCCCAATATATTGCCTTGGAGGTTCAGTTTTAACATCCAACTTTGGAAGGGATAACCTAACCCTGGGTCACTTGTGGTACAATGCTATGTAGGTAGAGAGGCGGCAGATCTACCAAGACGTGGTGGAGGCGGCAGAGAGAGACTCCATAACTCTAGCGGAGGTGTGACAAGGCATTGGTGGTCATGTCTCATCAGTCACAGTGTCAAAGGATAAATTATAGCTTAAAATGCTGTTATAACTATCTACGTATTCAAAAGTGAGAATGAATGAGCATTTCATCCAGACAAAAATAAATACCAGTGTCAGAAAATTGAGGATGGAATTTGATAGAAAGAATGGAGGTGTTCTTTTCAATACATGAAGGATTTAGGGGCACCGAGAATCACTGAGAGAATCCAACATTATTTGGAAGGCAGTAAAGGCAGTTACCTGATAAAAGATGGCCCTAGTGTTATTGTTCCTGCTGCACTGTTTTACCTGGAGAGAAGAAGTTGAACAAAAACACTATAATTACAGGATTTTGGAATTATTGAGAAAATATAAAGGAATTAGTTTTTACACACCTTTCTTAAAGGCATGAAAGAAGAAAATGACTTGACGAGGTGACTCAGTGAGTTGAGGCAGTTGCCATTGAGTCCAAAGATGTGAGCTCCGTCCATGGAAGCCTCATAGTAGAAGTAGTGAATGAATTCCCTTAAGTTGTCCTCTGGCTGTCATGTGTGCCATGGCACACCCCCATGACCAAAATGTAAATGTAACACAAATGCTCCAAAAGAAATGGAAGCAGAGGAGGAGGAAGATGACAATACATATTAGGCACAGTAGCAACTCAGAATACTAAAAAAACTAAGAACATGCTAGAGGAACTGTGAAAAACCAGTTAGAAACAGCACAACAAACTTTAAAGTACATTCAGAGAACATGAAATATTTTAAAACTTGTAACATGAATTAACTGCATGGACATGTCAAGTTTTTCAGAATTGAGGCTAATGAAAATAAAAACTTATGAAATTAAGTATTTCCAAAGTTCACACTGAAAGGTAAGAATAGGTGGCTGAATAAAAACAAATGGCACAGATTGATGGTGGTTGTGGTAGAGAAATTAGACACGCACCGTTGCACATCGAAACATATTTTAAAGCGTAAGTAGATGAAACAGTGTGGAAGGTAAGGGACCAGAGGGAGATCAATAAAAGACAAGAAAAGGTTTAGATATAGAAAACTGCACAGGGCCAGGCGGTGGTGGCAATGCCTTTAATCCCAGCACTCAGGAGGCAGAGGCAGAGGCAGGTGGATCTCTGTGAGTTTGAGGCCAGCCTGTTCTACAAAGCTACACAGAGAAACCCTGTCTCGAAAAGCAAACAAAAAATTTGCACAGGAATGTTCCTGCATAAATATGGTGATTTAATACATGGGACAAGTAAGCTGTTTAACAGTGTTGGGTTTGAAGAGACAGCTCAGCAGTTAGGAGCACTTGCTACTCTTGCAGAGGATTCGGGTTCAAGACACAGCATTTACATGATGGTTCACAACCATCACTAACTCCAGGGGATCTGATGCAACTTCTGATCTCATGGGCATCAAGCATGTATGTGGTATACACGTATATGTTGGTGAAACACTCTCACATAAAATAAAATATGCAAATATAATTAAAAGAGTGCTGGCTTACTCAAGTATTTGTCTGACCAAATCAATCAATCAAAATAGTAAGGCATTCTTTCACCATCTTGATGGAATATGTTCCAAATGGATTGAAAATTTGAGTTGGAGAATAAAGATGTCATTAAAATACTAGAAGAAAACAGGAGGACCCAATAGACACATACATCAGAAAGGAAACAGTATTGCTGTTACTGTATGTGAAACATGACACTACAGTTTCCATGCCTTTGATTTGAAGGTAGCATTCCTATGTAGTTTGGTTCCCTTACTCACTACTGCTATGAGATACTTAATGTTATGTATAATCATTCATTGAGTCTCCCACTTGTTCCATAATGGGTTCCTTTCTGTTGTTGTGGTAACAATACTCTGATGAAAGGCAACTTAGGGGAGAAAAGGGTTTAATTCTATTTTATAGTTTAACATAGCAGAGAGGTCAAGGTCTGAAGTTGAAGTAGCTGGTAACGTTTCATCCACTGTCCAGAATAGTGAGAAGATAAGTGCCTATGCACGCGCTTGCTTGCTTAACTGATTCTCTCCATGCTCCTATAGTTCAAGATCTTCAGCCTAGGGAATGGTGCCAACCACAGTGTGCTGGGTCTTCTTACATCACTTAATTTTTTTTTGGAGAATTTTATTTTTTTATTTAAATTAGAAACAAACTTGTCAATCCTAGCTCCCTCTCCCTCCTCTCCTCCCCTGCCCCCCACTAACCCTCTATCCCATCCTCTTTCTGCTCCCCAGGGAGGGTGAGGCCTTCCATGGGGAATCTTCAAAGTCTGTCATATCATCTGGGTCAGGGCCTAGACCCTCTCCCGTGTCTAGGCTGAGAGAGTATCCCTCTATGTGGAATGGGCTCCCAAAGTCCATTCTTTTGCTAGGGATAAATACTGATCCACTACCAGAGGCCCCATAGATTGTTGAGGCCTTCTCACTGACACCCACGATCAGGGGGTCTGGATCAGTCCTATGCTGGTTTCCCAGCTATCATTCTGGGGTCCATGAGCTCCCCCTTGTTCAGGTCAGCTGTTTCTGTGGGTTTCTCCAGCCTGGTCTTGACCCCTTTGCTCATCACTCCTCCCACTCTGCAACTGGATCCCAGGAGTTCAGTTCAGTCTTTATCTGTGGATGTCTTCTCACATCAATTAATTAAGTCAATCCTTGCAGACATGCCCGAAGGTCAACTCAATGTAAACAATTCTTCACTGGGACTCTCCTGCCAGATGACTGTAGGTTGTGTCAAGTTGTTATCACAGCTAGCATCATGCATGGGAAACTGATTCTTACTTATTTACATATTTTGCAGTCAAATTACACTGAAGGAGACAAGAACATAAATTGCCAGGTATATTTCTAGCAACAGTAAGGGACCATAAAACTAAAGGATCCAGGCCTTCATTTCACTTGTGATGATAAGCGTTTCCATGACTGCAAGAGTTGTGTGTGAAAGATACACATTCCATCTCCCTGGCCTGCCTTTGTTTCCTTGACTTTTGGATTCCTTATACGTTCACGAGGCATATTCCTTTGTTCAGACTCACTCTGTAAGTTCTCCACTTCTGCCACTAGAATACCACATGATGTATTTGGCAGATAGTCTCTTATGAAGTTAGGCTGTTTTCTTAACCTTTTTTTTTCTTTTGACTGTGTGACTTGTTATAGTCCTTATCTCTATACCCATTTCAAATTATCAACCCCACTGTGCCATCTTTCCAGCAGCCCCTTGCTTTATCCTGCAGAGATCCAGTCTAGGATGCCATATCTCTAAAGTGCTCAATAAATGTGTATCCATGGGCCGGTCTATAATACTCTCGGTTCCTCTAACACTGTTTACTCCTTCCCTGTCTCCCTGAGCAATTTCTAACCTTTCAACTCTTTGTTTAAAAACCACTTCCTTTGGGTGCTTCTTACCTGAGCTCCCAAGTAATTCCTTCATTTACTTAAGTTAAACTTTAAAGCAATTATGAAATACATGTTGAATTGTCTTTCAGGCAAAAGTTATACTAATGTGCTGCGGATTAGAACCAGAGCACGATGGTGTTTATCTCTTTAAAAAGAGCATTCTGGTGTATTTCCTTGACCACGTATTATGTGTACAAAGTGTGAGTGTGCCAGACAACTCAAACATCTGGATTAAGTCAACTCAATATGAGCAGAAGGGAATGTGAAGGACATGTCCCCTGATCGCTAAAGCTTCTCACATTTTCCTTTGCGTGTACGTATTCGTGTGTGTGTGTGTGTGTGTGTGTATCCTGCACACATGCATGAGTGTGTACATGTGCATGTTATGTTGGATGTTGTTCCGAGGAGCTGTTTGTGTTTTCTTTAGAGATGATATTTCTCATTGTCCCCGGGATCATCAATTTGGCTATGCTGGCTGACCAGAGAGCCCTAGAGATCTGCCCGTTTCTGCCTCATTGAGTGCTGGGACTTGGGGATTATGTCCAGCTTATTTGTTTGTTTGTTTGTTTATTTATTTATTTATTTATTTATTTATTTATTTATTACATGGGTCTGGGAGTAAAGTCTTCATGCCTGTTACACATGCATGTTAACAATGGAACCAGCTACTTGTCCCAACATTTTTCTTCAGTTTCAGATCTTCCAGATTCCAAACATGGGAAACAATGTCTTCTAATGAAAAACAAACAAACAAAATCAAATCACAAACAAACAAAAACTATATCCTAATATTTAACAATCTTTAATTACATATAATAGACATGTGTGTGCTGGGCAGTGGTGGTGCACACCATTAATCCCAGCACTCAGGAGGCAGAGGCAGAGGCAGAGGCAGAGGCAGAGGCAGAGGCAGAGGCAGAGGCAGAGGCAGAGGCAGAGGCAGAGGCAGAGGCAGAGGCAGAGGCAGAGGCAGAGGCAGAGGTAGAGGCAGAGGCAGAGGCAGAGGCAGAGGCAGAGGCAGAGGCAGAGGCAGAGAGGCAGAGAGGGAGGCAGAGAGAGAGAGAGACAGAGAGGCAGAGAAGCAGAGAGGCAGAGAGGGAGGCAGAGAGAGAGACAGAGAGGCAGAGGGATGCAGGCAGACCTCTGAGTTTGAGGACAACGTGGTCTACAGAGCAAGTTTCAAGACATTCAGGACTATACAGAGAAACTACACAGAGAAATCCTGTCTCAATAAACCAAAAAGGAAAAGAAAGAAAGAAACATTTTCCCACCTGATTAGGAATACCTTTCCCACACTCTAATTTAGATGTGTATTTAGTAGTCTATCAAAGGTATCTGAGGATTCAGAGAAATTGGGCATCTGTAGCCAAGAGAAGCAAATGAGGCCCCAGTGGTTGGTCCCCTTTCTGTCTCTTGTGAACCTTCATGACACAGAACTGAGAAATCAGTACCCTAGGCATGGCTAAAGAAGGCATGTCCCATAGAATGCCTTTAGGAGGTATCAGAAGACATTGGGGTGAGGAGCATTCTAAAGACAGAGATTCAAAGAATGTGACATACCTCAACACAGGCATACACCTTCACAAAGAACTGCTGAAAAACAGATATGGTTGTATGCTGTTTAAATTTCCCGAAAGAGGACAGCTATACAATATTCTCTGGTTTAATTGATGGAATGAATGTCTCATTAAGTCTACTTTGTAAAATGCTGAGTCCTCATGCCTGGATCCCCTGGGTGAAGGGGCTTGAAGTAGTGGTCAGTGTCTATGAGATACAATGCAAACATGAAGCTCACATTACCAAACCTCTTACCTCACCAAGGCCACCCGGGATCAGCTCTAGTAGTTCCACAGTCAAAAATCCAGGCCCCAAACGACTTCATCGATCCTGCAGCGCTGTAGTAGCAAAACCATAAACAAACACACCCACTGAACTGCACTAAGTTGACGCTGGCTAATGAAGCCACCCCTCTCGCTGGCATTGATTTTATCTTTAGCTAGCTATTTTCCCAGAAGAACCAAAGGAGGCGATTTTATGTCTGGTGATTCCATTCTTGAGATCGTTATGTTGATTATGTGTATTCTCTTTCCTTGTGTAGATGTTTGAAATTTCCCTAGGAAACATTTTCTTCTGCTTAAGACTGCACAGAGCATAATTTTTAACCCGTAGTAAATGTTGCTGAGTAGAAAGATGCATGCATTACTACGTAGTTTTGCAAAGTAAGAGGTTTATATCTTTGTGATTATTTTCAATGTGCTTATTGATTTTTATAATACAGGGTTATTAACTTGAAAGAGAACAAATTACATACAACAAATTAAGCACTTGCATGGATTAGAAAATCGAGGTAGCAAATTCAGGGCATGACTAATACTAGTGTGTTGCTCAATAGAAGAACTGCGTGGTTACTGTCACATCTGGGAGGGTTTCATCTAGTCACTTGTCTGAACAGAAATGCATGAGCAGGATGGCATGGATTTACAGGGTTAGAGAATTTTAGGACCAGAAAGGAAAACTACATAAGGAACATGGAGGCCAGAAATACAAAGAATTGCACAAAATGCTGGTGGAATGATTGGAGCCATAACAGAAGTTTCTGTAATCAGTCCTTCAATGACACAATGACTTCCCAGGGCACAGTGTTTCCTTGAGTTCCATTGTCAACATTTGTCACCCATGGGCATATCATTCTTTTCTCATCCCTTAAATACAGATGACACCAGACTGTGATTTCATGAGTGTGACAATAAATTGAGTCTAAATCAAAGCCCAGTAAATATTATTTCACTCATTTGACACACACATGCACACACACACACACAGAACACATGTACACATATATTTGTATGTTGGATTCATATGAAGATTCAGAGCCTTATATGAGAAAATACTTGCGAATACACTTTCTTTTTCCTTTTTGTAAGTTTCAGCTTTAATTGTCATTTTGATATAATGTATAATGTATAATAACCAAAGAGGAAGTCATGAAGAGGGATTGTCTACACAAATTGGCCCGTGGGCATGTCTCGAGGGAATTGTCTTAATTAAGTTGATTTGGGATGACTCTACTTAGTGTGGGTGATACCATTCCCTAAACAGGGATCTTGAACTGTATAAAGATGGAGCTTCTAGTTGGCACAAGCAAGCCAGCAAGCAACATGCAAGCAGTCATTTCTGTTTGTTCTGGACTGTGGAAGTGATGGGACTAGCTGTTTGACGATCCTGCCTTGCCCTTCCCACAGTGATAGAATGTAACCTAGAATTGCAACTGAAATACACAAACAGTTGCTTTTTGTCAGGATAATTTATCAGAGAAAATTAGAACAACTTCTAGTACAGATATTTGCTATGAATCTTTAACATAATGACACATATATTTGATTTTCATTATATGTATTTATTGTATGGATATTCTGTTACATGAGGTGCTTTCACACAAGCATACTATGTATATCTAGCATGCTCTCTCCTGTACTCCTCTGTCTTACTCTCTTTCTTCTTTCTGTCCTTCATGTCTTAGTTCCTTGGTTGACCTAGAAAGATTTGCTTCTACACATGTCACATAAACATACTTTGTTTTATGTTGTACATAAAACATCTAGGGATCATAAATGAGAAAAAACATAATATTTATTTTTTAGGATACTGGCTTAATTCACTCAATCTTATTATATCCAGTTGCATCCATTTTCATGGAAATTACATAATTTCTCTTTAAAAAATAGATGGAGAAAAATTCCAATGTATTATATATACCACGTTTTTTGTTATATGGTACAGTTTTAAGTATTTTGGCCCAAAACTCATATCTGAATTCAGAAATCACTAAAGATAAATTTAGTAATTTCCAAATTCTGAAACATAAAAACTGGTGACATGTTTCTAGATTTTATTAAGTTTTCTATGTAAAATAATTGAATGTCATCAATAGTTTTTATTTTTTAGAAAAGACAATGACAAGTGGTGTGCATTGTCCTTCTCTAGGGTCTTAGTCTCTTTCAATTTGTCTTCCAGTTCAGTCGGCTTGTTTGAACCTTATATGATGCTTCGGGATAAGATTATTTCAAAATGGGGGTTAAAAATTTATCCAAATGCCAAAAGACCCAGTTGAGGTCTGTAGTAACAGAAGATGTGATGAACATGCCTTATGTTACTGTTGATCAATACTGGGACACCCTCCCAAGATGACTTCAGATCTGCAGGTGGCTTTATAGAATTGGATGGTGCAGCTGGAAAGCGTTGGGAGCACAGCACAAAGGTCCTTGAGCTCACAGATCTCTAGAGAAACCAGGAATGTTAAGCACACAGGACTGTCTTTCCAATGGGAAAGATGAAAACCCTGTTCTTCCGTCCAGAGAGCTGAGAATTGGAAGTGATTAACAGCTTAGTGAATTGTGTTATCTGGTGGGCTATCAAAGTCTTACATCCAGGACAGAGGTGGCTACTAATCTAAATGGCCCTTACAGCCAGGGGCTCTCCCAAGCTTCCACAAGTAGGACCAGAGACACCTAAAAGTCTAAATGACCCGTCCATTAGCTGTATAGCCAGAGGCTCCCCCAAACTCCCACAAGCAGGACCAGAGGTGACTAATAACCCAACTAACCTCTATGCTATCTGTATGACCAAGACCAGGTCAGGCATTTTCTTAGGCCTGTAAGTTAGTACAGGTAGCCACTCTCTAGAACCCATCTTCTTGGAATAAATGACATGTACCTGAAGTTAAGTTTCGATGTAATTATGCTTCCTTGTGCACCGGAGATTGTATTATACCAGGACCCCCCCATCATACTGTGTTTAAGTTTGTTGGGAATAAACCACTTGAGATCAGACTCCCTGAAGTCTTGATCCAGGTTGACAAAGTCAATCTGAACTGAGTTTCCATTTTTACCTGTTTTTGGTTTATTTTCCTGCCTGACCCGCCTCCCACCACTCAGGAAAGGGCAGAGTGTGGGAACAGTGATGAATTTATTTGAATAGCCTCTTCTGCAGGACCTGATTGTGTACCTCATTATATTTTAATGAGATGCTGGTTCAATGACTTTCTTATCTTGGCTGTTTCTGGGCAGGAGCAGGTCTACCAGAGATTTAGGTTTCAGTTCCAGATTGAGAACTAGGGATGGTTGTGTTTCTGTTTTAAGGGAGGATTATCTCTAGATCTGTGAGGTTTGTTTTTTACACATCTCCTTTAGGTTGTTAGCCATTCTTGGTTCTGGGTGCTATAGATATTGTTGATTGGACTGGAAAGATGGGGCAGTGGCTAAAACTCTAGAGTTTTAAGTATAAAACTCTTATACTTCCTAGCAAGTATAAGAGCCTACAGAAACACCAGGTGGACATGGAGACCCACCTGCAATCCCAGCACTTAGGGGATGGAGAGAGGGGAAACCCTGGAGCAACTAAACTACCTAGACTAGTCATGTTGATACACTCAGGGCTCAGAAAGACTCTGCCTCTGTGAGCAAAGTAGAGAATGATGCAGGAAGAATCTCTAAGTCAGCCTCAGTCTCCTCACACATGTGCACAAAGATGCATGTACATCTTTACACACTCTTGTGACCCACATACATACAAATACACATACACACATGAGAGCAGGAAAAAGAAGTAATGATGTTGACTCTAGAATGTACTTAGTAAAAACCATCTTGAGCTCATGCTAACTTTTCTATTGGCATGGACAGTTTCATTCTTGAATTAACGTTTGGAAATCTTGGTGTTAACAAACAAAAATTTCCATTTTCACAGAGAATCAGTAATTATATAGAGTGGCTGACTGTCTTCTGACCCTTGCATATGTCTTTTTCTGCTTTATTAGGTTTGAAAATGCTTTCTAAATTTAATTATATTGCTTTGACTCTCAAATGACTGTTGATAAATGTGATGCTTTGTAAACGTACTCACAAAACTTACAGATCATTTATTTCCTCTAAGTATATAGCTTTAAAATCGCTTATTCGGGGCCCAGAAAGCTCCTTTCACAAAGAAATGGTATAAATAAGGTTAGATTCCAGCCTGATTTCTCATCTCAGTGCTCTGGATATGTGGCACATTTATACTGGGAAGTAGAAAGGAAAGCAGTTGGTAAAATAGCAAGCATGACGAAAATGTGAGGGCTGGAGATGAAGCACATATTTTTACAATAAAAATCAGGGGGCCAATGAGATAGATTAATGTAGAGGTATGTGCTACCAAGCCTGATGACCCGAGTTCGATCCCTGTGACCCACACAGTGAAGAAGAGAATTGACTCCCACAAGTTGTCTTTTGACCTCTACATACGTTCTTCTTGCCACATGTACAATAAATAACAAAAAGTAACTCTAATCTCAAAAAGGTAGATACTCATGAAAACAATTTTCATTAAGAAAGAACTTTCAGAACTTTATAAGAATACCTCCTTATAAGAATACCTCAAAAAGGTTTTTGGTGCCATTAAGATGTTTTGTTGTGTGGATCCTTTATAATATTGGTTGTTGCTTTTCGATTCTTTACTGTAGATGTAGTCTTAGTGCTATCTTTGCATAAGCTTAGATACTACTAGGACAATTCTGTCTTTAAGAGACAGGGATAACTGGACTGAAGAAATTAATTGCTCAGCACCGAAAGTGCTTTGGAGGCTGTACATCAGGAATTAGGAAAGGAGATACTAGGGACTGAGAATCCTTCCAAAATTCAAGTGTGGAAGTCTTGCCTCTAGTGTGACAGGATTTGGAGAGCTTTTGGGAGACAATTAGGTGTCACTGAGGTCATGAGGTCAGCACCCAGGATGGGATCTGTGTTCTTAGCAGAAAAGGAGAGAGCAGAGATCCTTTTCTCTGCATGCAAGGACACACCGAGAAGACAGTTATCTGCAAGCTGGGGACCGGGGCCTCATCAGGACCATGACCATGCTGGCCCTGGGCTTGCAGCTCCCAGAACAGTGAGGTACACTCCTGTTGTTGAAGCAACCCAGTTTTGTGTTGGAGTGGAACAATCAGACAAATGCCTGGGCTGAGTTATCAGCTCCTGTGTTTTCAAAGGTTTAAAAAATGTGGGTATGGGAATTGTGCATGACTCCAGGGCTGAATTTTTGTCCAATAGCAAAGCTGTCTAGAGAGTCCAGAAAAATTTATCTAGGAAGGGAAGGGTGGTGGGGAAGCTGCCAGATTATTGTTGGGCATTCATTACTGGGACAGTGCCATATTGATCAGGTTAAAACTGACTGTATAGCCTTACGAACACAGCTGGCTTTACTAGATATCCAAGGCTTTGGCTTTGAATGCCCCCCTCCCACCACTTTAAAGCAAAACCCATGCCTTTAACTTTTTTCTTTGTGAAATATTTTAATGCTTCCATAAGACACTGTATTGTATGGCAGTCACTGTATTTATAGTGCTATAGTTCTAGTTCCTGTCTCTAATCTTCATATTTAGTGTTTATATAAAGCTTCATATAGTCTTATGCAATTGTTGGACGAACTACTTCTGCATCTACATGAAAGGGAAAAATTCAAAGGTTTGGAATGTCTGCTCCTGTCCAATGTGAATATGTTGAGACTAAGCCCAGGCATCACTGAATGTGTTGTTCTAACGGTTTTGAAAGGATTTGGGTGTAGACTGCGATTACAGGTATTTTCTCCCACTACCTTCCACAGGCATTTCTGAAGGTGTCTCTGCGGCAGTGACACGTGAATGCTTTCCCTTATTTGTCTTCTGAGGTTCCTTTGTAGATCAAGCAAGATAATGCTGGTGCAAGCATCTCCGAATGGTCAAGATTCATGTACGTGTTCATTACCCTCTGTGCTGTTCTGGACACAGTGGCTGGCCTCAAACAGATGCATGGAGGGCAGCTTCCTGGACCAGAAGCTACAGCTCGGCACTCTTCCCTGCTACACTCCTGGGTTTACTTCTTAGTGAATGCTAAATGCATGTGGCAGGATCCTGACCCCAAATCATTACAATGGATAGACTGTGCGCTCAGAGCTTAAACTATACGTGCGCTCGCTGCAACATGATGGATATAACTGCTTGCTGAGAATTTGATTTATTTTCCAATAGTTTAGCATCCCTCTGCTTTTATCTGATATGACTATTTTACAAGCATGTGTACCAAGCATGGCTTCAAAATTGCAGGTTATGAAATACAGAAAATGGAACAATTGCTGTGCGGAGCAGAATTCTCCCTGTTCGGTCTGTGTGCTGTATATTTTAAAGGAAGATGGACTACTGAATGGTGATGGTGTTTGCCTTGGGCTTCATCAGTTTTTATCCTGTAGGTGAAAAGAAATGCAAGACTTTCTTCTTCATTTCCAGCTCCGTATTGGTAGTTGGTTTTTCACAGTCTGCTTTGTGCTGATGGGTTTCTGCCTTATCATCTGTTGGCATAATAAAGATGACATGATGATGGGGCAGAGCACGGGTCTCTTTGGGATGGAATGGAGCAGCTGATGCTAGCGATGGGAGCACAGCAGGCTAATGGGGATGCCTCCCCGCTTCCCTCTTCACTATGACCCAGATCTCGACTTTTTAAAAGAATAATACACACGCTTGCTACACGGCGCCTGTCACAGGCTCAGTGCTTTTGTGGATGGGCATGGGTTCCTGTGCAGAGCGGCCTGGCTCCAGCATTGGGCATTGTTCCTAGAAGGTCAGGTTGCCTCACTGGAGGCTCTTCTCCATTCACACCTGACATGCTACTCCTCTCTCCACACCTGTAATGGGTCCTGGGCTGTGTGCTGTTGGGGTCCAGCAATAGAGCCAATTGAGGGCAGGTTCAGCTTTAATCACACCTCTACTCTGTGGAGGTTTCCTTAACCCTGCTGAAGTCTGGGTCCTGCACTGCCACTAATGATCACATAGAAGTCCAGGGATGGAGCCTCCACCTGAGGCCTTTGTGGTGTCCAGCGACCACATGGCTGCTGGAACCATTCTTACCTGAATGGCCACTCCCTCCAGAGCCAGGATGTTGTCCAGGCCTAAACTGTGGCTAAGGGCCATGTGTGGGACCATGGTTCAGCTGCAGCTGGGGTCTGTGCTGATGTCCGTGGCCAGTGGCACCTCAGGAGACATTAGGAATCATGCAAGGTGACATCAGAGGGCTATACTCTGCCAGTCCTGCCCTTCACTGCCTGGAAAAGCTGGCCTTACCTCTCTCTTCCCATTACAGCAAGAGAGCTGGCCCCTGAACTTGGGAGAGAGGGCCCCCACCCGCAGGATGAACCTACCCTGAGGACATGCATGTAGGGGAACTGACTCCGCCACCACGACTGAGGTGGGTGGCCCCAGTGACTTGTTCTGACCTGACTGGATAACACCCAGGCCCACAACTGGGCCTTGGGTTGACCGACCCTAGCATCTACCCCATCTAGGTCCTGCTGAAGCTCAAGAAGGGACTGGTCCTGTGGAAAGATACTGGCAAGATCTCCAGGACACAGACACCCACCCCAGTGAGGATGGTGTACCAAAACCGAGAGGCCTTGAACCAGACCAATGACTCCTTGCAATGAACAGTTGCCAGTCAAGCTGATGTGACAAAGGGGCACACTATATGACACACCAAAGCCTCCAATGTTCAGATGTGGTTTTTGTTATTGTTGTTTTGGTTTAATGTTTTTTTTCTTTTCTTCTTTTTTTCTCTTGCTTGCTTTTGTTTTGTGTTCTTTCATGGGGGATACAAAAGGGGTGATGGGGATATGAGGAGACAGGGGGGTGAACAGAATTTGGGCACATGATGTGAAACACCCACAAGTTCAATAAAGAAGTAAAAAAACCCCGAAAAACAAAAACCAAACCTGTGTCTGGACACTCACTGCCATACCCAGTCTGTCCCCTCCCCCGAAACACTTGGGTGGTCCCAGGTGGCTGGAATAGGACCTTTCAGTTGGTTACACTCTGTGTTTGAGTGGTCATCTCCAGTGAGTTCCCCCAAACACTTCTTTCCTTGTTTCCTCCTTCCCTCACTTTCTCTCTTCTCCTTCTCTCCCTTCCTTCTCTCCCCTTTCTGTATGTAGTCCCATCGATGGCCATGCCCTCTTCAAACAACAGTGACACGATAACACAATTCATTTGGGTCATTACCTTCCTTATTTTGGAGGCACCCTTGGCTGGATACTCAATCAAGATGTTCCTTCCCCATAGCACTACCCCTGACATCAAACAGCAGCACATAGCTCGACCTGGGTCAGTTCATTTCTTTCCTGGGTCTCAACATTTTGAGCAGAGTGACTGATGGGTACAATTGCAGTTAGAGAAGATTTATTTACACTTTACCCTGTTAGGATATTAATATGCTCTGCTACCTCTATCCCTGGAGACACCTTTATTCCTACCCCTTCTGCATTCATTTGTTAACTATTAGTTCAGTTCTTGGAGCCATAGTATTTTTTTTTATAAATATCCCTTTTAGGGGTCATAGTAGGCAATCTGAAGCTCTATAGTTTGTAACCAAAGAATTTTATCATATGTAGTCAACAACAATGACATTCATCAATGCTTTCTTTGAACCATTTTCTTGAACCACTCCGAGAATCCTCTAATATCCTTCCTTCCTTCCTTTATCTGCCTCTGGCATCTAGAGTCTTCCTCATAATGGCCAAGTCAATTTTCCCTCATGCAGGCTCTTTTGACCTCTTAGTAACCATTCAACAAGCACAGGATTGGCTTTCTTAAAAAGAGTCACCACATCTTTAGGGTTATCTCAGTGGTAACAGTTGGGGCCATTCCGAAAGGACTGTACCAGTTCTTTTTAAAGAACTGTGACATCTGAGGCAAACCTCAGGGTTTCTCTATTGACTTCTCCATGGTTTTACAGTTAGATGCCTGGCTTATCACAATGGCTCCTGATCCTTCATTTTGTGCTGATGTACAGTCTATTTTCCTTTGTTCTATGGCTGTCTTAGATGTTTATTGTCCTTATTAGGACAGATGAACTTGTCAGTAGTCACCACTATAAAGGAAAGGTATTTAGAAGTTTATCAAGGATAACTTGGGAGAGTATAGGGCACAGCAGCAAAAGCCTTACTCTGCACCTTTAGCATGAGGGAGGATGATCTGGGGGCACGGTGGGGGCAGGAGGTGGGGAAGGACAGAGGCATGACAATGTCTGGAGGGACTGGGCATGTAAACACACCCTTCCTTCACACGGTCTGTCTACTCTTCTCTAGCATGGTTGCAATATGGTTTTCTTATTTTCCCTTTACCCATCTGATCCTGCAGGTCTTCAAAGACACTGCGCATGGACATTTGTCAAACTCTGAGGTAAGATGGCAGTACACAAAGGTTTTCTGCTTGGCCTATTCTCTACCTGTGCTTGTGCCTGCTAACTTATTTTCTGGCAACAGCAACCAACTCTAGGGAGTTTGTGGTTTGGTTGATGCAGTTCAGTGTATGACCAAACTCTAGCTCCTAGATGGACATGTGTTCTAGCCAGCTCATCCCCTTTAATCATGACAATGAAGTTCAACTCTAAGACTGTCTTTGCAACTTCAGGGAAGATAGTCTCTTCCTATTGCCTTTCTGAGGTGGCAAGAGAGTGGATGAGGAACTACTGGTAGTCTTCTTGCTACTCAGTAGAGAGATGGGATTAGCATGAGGCAGATTTCTAGTGGCATTGTTGGAACACCTGAATGCAGCCTCGCCAGTCTAGAACCATGCCAGGGTTTTCACTGTCATAAACTCAGTAAGCAGTTTAGTTTTTGTTACCCTGAGACAGGGTTTTTCTATGTAGCCCTGGCTGTCCTAGAACTCACTCTGTAAACAAGGCTGGTCTTGAACTCTAGAGATTTAGAGATCTCCCTGCCTCTGATTCCTGAGTGCTGGGGTTAAAGGCATGTGTCACTATGCCAAGCCAGAAGTTTCTTTCTTAATTTTTTCATTTTCTGCAAATTCTGATAAGCACTAGGCTCCCTGCAGTTCACAGAAGGGACATCCAGTCAGTTTCAGGGACAGGCTTCTCTCAGCCTCCGAAGTGCTACAGTGTCTTTCACTATTCAGCTTCTTGGGTGTACGCATGGTTCAAGGCCAGAAGACAACGTAGGCTTCTCCTTCTGGAGACAAGGTTTCCCACTGGCCTGGAACTTTCCTAGTAGTCTAGGCTGGCTGGGAGGTCCCAGGAATACACTGTCTCTACTTCCTCAGAGCTTGGATGATAAACATGCAGCAGGCTCGGTTTTGTATGTGAGTTTTGGGGATTGAACTCAGAGGTCCTCATGGTTACAAGGCAAGCATGTTGCCCACCGAAGCTTCCAGCTCACTATGCAACTTCTTAAAGAGGCCAGTGGAGAATGCAGTGGGAGAAGGGTGTCCCGACTCTGCTTTCAACTTGAACTAAAATAAAAAAGGTCTGTGTAGCTGACCAAAATGAGGGTTCCCGCGGAAATATCACCATGCAACAGGAGGAATTTATGGCTTTTAAAAGATTATTATTATTATTATTATTATTATTATTATTATTATTATTTTGGTTTTACGAAACAGGGTTTCTCTGTATTGTTTTGGAGGCTGTCCAGCCTGGCCTCAAACAAGTTTATGTATTATTACAGTAGAGACATAAGTGATATGTCTGAAACATCTGAAAAAAAAACCATACTTTTATTCTTTACTTCCCCTTTTGTGTGATAGATTTTAGCCAGGGAGATTTGACCTGTGTAGGACTGTTTTTCCCCCAGAGAAGGGACATCTGGGTTCATGCCCATCCAGGTGACTAAGACTTCTGTGAGCCAGGTGGGAAGGGCGTAGATGTTTCCTTCCCAGGTGTGACTGATAAGCAGAATCCTATATTTTTCCTCAATGAAGTTTCTTCTAGATCACAGCTGAAGCCCAGACACGCTTCTCTGGACCTGCTGCTATGGAACCTAGCAGAGTGAGCGCTCTGGATCATGGTGGGATTTGATTTATCAAATCAGCTTGTTGCCCACCTAAAGCCTCTCTCTGCTAACTAGCATCACAAGCCTCAGCACACTTGTCCACAGCCCCTCCACTTCCACTGAATTTACAGCATCAGGCAGCAGAGCAATGTCTATCTTGATTGAGGGTTGAGTCACACTGAGAGAGGGGTCTCAGGACTGAATGGAAATGAAGACATAAATGTGAAAATGGAAATGCGTGGAAGGGCGAGGATGGCGGTGCACAGAGCTGGCTGTGAGCGGAATGAAAGCTATCAAAGATGTTATTGGTGAGAGAAGAAGATAATGGAGAAGGTAGGAAAGCTCCAGGAAAATAAGACTTCATTTGCTTTCAGAACTCCTCTTGTGCTGAGAAGTTGATTGGCTATGATCAATGGAAAACCTTGGTGATATTTTAAATGGGTTGAATTTTAGCTCTCATAAGGGAAAGGGAAGCAGGCACATGCCCTGGTCTTTGGGAGTTTTCTTAAGAAACTGCAGTGTATACTGGAAATGGGACAAGGCTTAGATTTGGGAATAAGGCATGAGTGGAGTGTTTCATGGGCCGCATTTGCCCTTAGCTTATTAACCTGATTCACACTAACCCTGTTAACTTTGTCAGTGTTTTGTATTAATAGTTAAGCCTGTATGTAAATTAGAGTGCCATGCTTGGAAATGACCAGATTTGAGGTCTTTCAAAGTCTCTGAGTTTTTATTCTTGTAATTTAGCTAGAGGAATGTAGTTCTGAAATGAAGGCACACGACTGTCTTTGTAACACCTGCTGACAACCTCACGGAGGCAGAGGATGAATGGAATTTGAGTGATTCGGGGATTAGAATGAATTGAATCTCAATACTGATTATTAGAAATTTAATTATTTGGATATATGCCTTATCTGTAAGATAAGAAAAACAGTGTCTTTCTTCTTAGGGGTTGTGAGGAGCTAGATGATGTGCCTGTAATCTGAATGTCTCATACAGGGTTACGTGTGTGTGTGTGTGTGTGATGTATTATATATGCATATGCAAATAACTGTGGAGTCTAGAGACCAGTGTAAGATGTAAGATGTCTTCCTCAATGGTTCTTTGTCTGTCTGTCTATCTATCTATCTATCTATCTATCTATCTATCTATCTATCTATCTATCATCTATCTGAGGCAGTCTGTCTCAATGTACCTTGAGCTTACTGACTAGGCCACACTAGCTGGCTAATTAGTTTCAAGGATCCTCCTGTCTCCACTTCTCCAGTTATAGGCATACATCACCACACTGGCTTTTAAGGTGAGGACTAGATCTCAGGTCTTCATGCCTGCACTCCAGGCACTTCACTGACTGACTTACCTCCTCAGCCTACTCGGCCATCTTCCTGGCCTTGGGCTGCCTACCATCTTGCATCCAAATGTTCCCACTGGAGTTGTGTGGTGAGGTATTATTACTTCCACATCCTCTGATTGTCTAAGACCAATCTTCACCTTAAAGCAAACAAAATAACTTGGATCTCCAAGGCCTCTCTGGCCTGAGGTCGAGGCTCATGTGGACTCACATATGCTTAGTTGTCTCTTGTTTTCAACTCTGGCTTCTTCTAGAAACTTGTTTGCCACCTTGTCTTCTATTAAAGATCAGGTTTCATTTTCCATCATTCCACAACACAGCCACAAGGTTGCTGTGTGCAACAGACTTCGCTGAAAGCTTGAACAATGCAGACATAGACTATAAAGTGCATTTGAAATGAAATCTGAGTTTCAGCTGTATTCAGTCCCATCCTCCATTCTGCCTTCAGGGATTCTTATTTACATCATCTTCCTTGAACTTAGGCAGATTTTCCTCTTTTGGATCTCTCTCCTATCGTTCCTTCTGCTGTCTCTCAGAACCTCCTGTCTCCAGGTTACTTAACCCCTAATCTCTCTCTCTCTCTCTCTCTCTCTCTCTCTCTCTCTCTCTCTCTATATATATATATATATATATATATATATATGTCACTGGAAAGTGAAAACTTCTCTTACTTGGTCATGCAGCTAATGTAACTTCTCATCAGGCTCTCCAAGTCCACTCCAGTATCCGTATATATTGACGTGGATCCTGGCCTTCTGCTAGAGTGTGGAATGCTGTAGTGATTTATTTTGTAAAACAATATTCATTCTTATTATATCTTCAAAGCTGACCTGCCTGGTGTGTATATGCCTGTAATCTTAGCACCAAGGAGTTAAGTAAGAGCGTCACATAAGTTTGAAGCCAGCATAGATTCATAATGAGTTCAAATATAGTCTTAGATGGGTTACATGTCCAAGGTCCCAGTTTCAAATCCCAGCAATGGAAAACACAAGAACAAAACTACCCTCATTAATACAATAGCAGGTGCACACCAATGGAAGCTAATGATAAAACCAATGCAATGATGTTATTTAATTAATGCTGAATCATACTGACAACAAGAACAGGGAGGACATGGAGGTTGTCCCCAGTCTATAGACCTTCTGGAAAAGTTGCTAGGTTCTAGGGTTGGCAGAAGAGTTCATTCAACAACCAGCCATGGTCCCTGATACTAAGTAAACTGATTTGAGTTTGTGCTCTGGCATGAGTTAACCGAAGCATGATGGTTAACCAATGGGCCCCAAAGTGACACAAGACCACAGAAAAAAGGAGGCCTGCGAACATTCTGGGCCAAGTATCTAGAACGAGTTTGAGCATACCACAGACATGGAGCATCAAGGGATGCCTCTCTCAGGTAGTTGGGCAGACACACTTTCTCAGAGAGCTCCTATCTGGCTGTCCATCGGATCACTTCTTCTCAACAATTCTTCTGTTTTCTCCTTTCTTCTTTTCTAAAGCCCTTACCACCACTGGGAAGACTGTATGCATTATTCATTCTGCTGTTTTCTATTTTTCCTACTGGAATATATGTTGCTTAGAATGCGATTCTGTGTCTGGTTTATACTTGTGTACCAGCCTGGCCTAGAGCCAGGTGCATCCTGGGCCTAGTAAATATCTGTCGACTGTTTATTGACTGACAGAGGAACTGGGTTATTGCAACAATGTCTTGTTCTCTTCTTGTGCTTTATTAGTGAAGAAGATTCACATATATCATCTCAGTTAACTTCCCACCAACCTGGGCACTACACAGAGGCAGACTTGGGGTAGTGATGTGAACTCTCTGGGTCATTATCTATAAGAAATAAGCTTGGGGACCTTAATGCTGATGTTTTGATTCCAAACCCAACTGCTTACCCCAAGTCACAGCAAAGAAGTGTTGCTTTGTATTAAACATAACAAATACTGTAGGACAGAAAGAGTGATAGAAGTATTCTGGGCTAAGTATCACAAGCCTCCCTGTTGGCCCATTATCCTCATCTGAAATGCTTGGCGGAGAGGGGCTTGTCTGCCAAAGCGAGGACAGGTACCGGCACACCATACCAGCTGCAGTCTCAGATGCCGAGGCTCTGTGCCAAATGTAACAAAACCAGCCCAAACTCATGGTGAGCTTTTCATGTGCTTGTCTTAATGAGCCCAATCACATCAGGGGAGAGACGTACATATTTCCAAGGGTGATGGGCTCAGGGACTCATGCTCCTGGAAGTAAAAGCTCTTATCTGTCAAGATGTTGGCAGTCACATTTTTCTGGTATTTACCATCAGGTCTTACTTTATTTAATTCTGTAACCTAAGCTATCTTGGAGCTCGCTTTATAGGCGGGCCCGGCCTCACACTTACAGCAATCCTCCTGCCACAGCCTTCCAAGTGCTGGAGTAGAACATGAGTCACCACACACAGCTCCAGATTTTATTTTTCAGTGTGTACAAGCAGCTGTCTTAGTGGAAAGGAGCAGAGCTGGGTTTACCCACCTTGCATACGGGAAGACTGAATCTTGGACAGATGGAGCGATGAACTCAGTTGGACTATGTAGTAAGAGGCAGGATTGAGTTTTCAGTTCAAGAGTTTTACAGCTAAAACCAGTAACACACTTACCTTTATTATTCAGAGTGTTTCTGTTTACTCCCTGTCGCTGTATAGAGCACAAACCACATGGAGATATACACCTCCCATCCCTCCTCCCCCTCGTTCTGAATCAGGGATCTGTGATTAGGTCTCTGGATGTGTATTTCCAGTCACGTGACCCTGAGGGTGCTGGGATGTGGTGACTACACTTGGAGTGACGCAAAGGCCGGGAACGATCACTAGACTCCCCCGTGCAACCGTGCTTCCCGTAGGGGCCACCCTCCATGGCACAGTGCCACCTTTCGTCCTGCCATTTGCCTTGTGTCCGGCTCTCCAGCCACACTGGCCTCCACCCTGTTCTCTTGGGATTCTCTATGGACTCGCACCACGGGGCTTTTGCGCCTGCCCGTCCTTCCTTTTGCTTACAATGCGTTTATCCCGAGATACCTCCATCACCCACTCACACTGTGTCCTCCCCCCACACGCCCAGACTCTGCCTCTGCAGCAAAGCAACTCTTGAGCTCCCCTCCGCCTGCTGCCGCGCTGACAGTCCTCATCACCTTAGAAAACACCAGCTAATAACACGTTTAATTTGTTCTTTGTTTACTCCCTGTGAGCATATAAAGACCTAGGACAGATCTTCCTCTTGTGTTAGCTATCACTTCCAGGATGCTGTTCACCAGCTCCGGCAGGCTCTTCAAAAATCCATCCTGTGAAATGAACCCAGGCTCAGGCTTGCTATTTTGTAAACAAAGACTTTCCTGTTGTATTATGGGGTTTCGTCTCTTAAGGGAGAATTCTTGTTTAAACTTTTATTTATTTTTATTCTTTTTTTCCAGTTTTAAATGTTTTGATTTCATTTTACATTCCAACCTATTCATTCATTTTTCTCTTCTTTTTATTTAGAAACAATCATTTTACATATCAATCCCCCCATTCCCTCTCCTTCTCATCCTCCCATGCCCCCTACTAATACCCCCAACCCACCCCACCTGCTCCCCTAGGAAGGTGAGGCCTTCCATGGGGGAATCACCAAAGTCTGTCACATAATTTGGTGGAGGGCCCAGGCCCTCCTCCATGTATCTGGGATGAAATAGTATCCCTCCATAGGGAATGGTCTCCCGAAGTCCATTTGTGCACTAGGGATAAATACTGGCTCCACTGTTAGAGGTCACGTAGACTGCCCAGGCCTCCAAACTGGTGCCCACTTTCAGAGGGCTTGGTTCAGTCCAATGCTGGTTCCCTGTGCTCTCACTAGGTCAGGTCAGCTAGTTCTGTAGTTTTCTCCAGCACGGTCTTGGCTCCTTTGCTCATCCCTCCTCCTTATCTACAACTGGATTCTGGGAGTATGGCTCAGTGTTTAGCTGTGGGTGTCTGCTTCTGCTTCCATCAGCTACTGAATGAAGCCTCTAGGATGGCATATAAGGTAGTCATCAATCTCATTATAGGGGAAGGGCATCAAAGACAGCCTCTCCACTACTGCCTAGATTCTTAGTTGGGGTCTTCTTTGTGGATCTCTGGACATTTCCCTAGTGCCAGATTTCTCATTAAGCCTATACTGGCTCCCTCTGTTAAGGTATCTCTTTCCTTGTTCTCCTCTATTCCTCACCTGACCCAGTCTTCCTGATCCCTCTTATTCTCATCCCCCTCCCCCCTCCTCTCTCCTTCTCTTTTTCCTCCCTCCCTCCCTCCCTTCTCCCCCTGTGCTCCCAATTTGCTCAGGAGCTCTTGTCCCTTTCTCCTTCTTTGGGGGACCATATATTTTTCTTAGGGTTCTCCTTGTTTCCTAGTTTCTCTGGTGGTATAGATTGTGTGCTGGTAGTCCTTTGCTCTATGTCTAAAATCCATATATGAGTGAGCACATACCATGCTTGCCTTTCTATGACTGGGTTACCTCACTCAGGATGGTTTCTTCCAGTTCCATCCATTTGCCTGTGAATTTCAAGATTTCATTGTTTTTTTTCTCCATTGTGTACTTGTACCACATTCTCCATCCGTTCTTCAGTTGAGGGACATCTAGGTTTCTTCTAGGTTCTGGTATTTATTCATTTTTAAGTGGAACAAATTTATACTTGGAATGATGGTACACACTTTAATCTCAGTACTCCAGAAGCAGAGGCAGCAGGATTACCACGAGCTCAAAGACAGTCTGATGTACATAGCAAGTTCTACACTAGCCAGGACTATATGATGAGACCCTGTCTCAAAAAACTTTTGAAATTTATTTCTTAACTGAAAATATAATAACTGTACAAATTTATGGGCAACCATGTGATACTTCTCTGTGGCGAAATAGCCAAAATTACCCCCCTTCATTTTTTTAACAGATCTTTGAAATCTAGGGTTACTTCTTTATTACCTGTAGTCACCCTACTGTGGAATGGAACACTTAGACTTCTTTTTTTCTTTAACGTATTATTTTTATTGGTTATTTGGGAATTTCACATAATGAATCCCAATCATCCTTACTTCCCAGTCCTCCTAGGCCTGACCCTCCATCCTTGTGGCCTCCCTAACAACCACCACCACCAACACAACAACAAAGACAAAAAAAGAAAAGAAAAACAAGTCCAATTTATATTGTCCATATAGTTATTGGAGCCTGGTCAAACTCCTGGTGGCCAGCCCCTTAAGGAAAAGTGAATCCTTTCCTGCCCTCACCCCCACCAGTGGAGAGCTACATTTCAGCATCCTTATCACAATTTTTAAGAGTTCTCTTCAATGGCTTCTTCTCTAGGTTATTTGTTACCTTCTATGTCTCTTCCTCAGCTGTGAGTCTGCAGTCACTGATGCAGAGGCAGAGGCAGAGGCAGAGGCAGAGGCAGAGGCAGAGGCAGAGGCAGAGGCAGAGGCAGAGGCAGAGGCAGAGGCAGAGGCAGAGGCAGAGGCAGAGGCAGAGGCAGAGGCAGAGGCAGAGGCAGAAGCTTCTTTGCTCTTTACAGCAAGCAGGAGCACGGGCCATAGACTTGCATATGGTATTTGGTGGCAGCATGGGCCTCTGGTGTTAGCATGTGCCATAGACCTCAGCATGGTTGCTAGTACAGGCTATGGATATCAACATAGTCCCTAGTGGCAGTCTGGCCCACAGACATCAGCAGGACCCTGGCCACAGCACAGTCTATGGGTATCTGAATGGCTTTTGGTGGTAACACGAGCCACAAACATTGCAGCAGGACCACAGCCTCAGACATGGTCCCTGATGGCAGCACAGACCACAGATGTCAACATGGCCTCAGGCAGAAGTACAGACCATGCACACCAACATGGCTTCCGGTGGTAGCTCAGGGCTTGGACCCCGCCACGGTCCAGCCTCTGTCCACCACATATGCACCGCTCCATTCTGCCATCCTTCCCACCCCTCCATTGCAAATTCATTAGTGGCAGTGGCTTTGGAAACTACAGTATGTCACTCTGTGTATTCTTTGCCCACACAGGTCTCCTTGCAAAAACTCATTACCATGGGTCCTTGGTCTGGTTGAAGGCCTCTGGTCACTGAAGCACCATAAAAACTGGACCATTGATGAAACCTTTTGATCACAGCCATGCTTTAGGTTTGAGTCTTCAGTGGTGATGACATGCTTATGGTTCTGGTTCTGCTGTACCAGCTTCTCTTTGTGGTCCAGCAGTTGGTAGATGATGGCATAGGTCTTGGGGTTGACCAACCCCTGTGCTGGATCAGGCTCAGATGACTGCTGAGCTGGTAGGCTGTCTTACACTGTGGCGGGATATTCCTGGGTGGCCACTCCCACTCTGCAGCTAAGATTTCTTTATACATCACTTCCTTTTAGCACCTGGTGATCATAAGGGAGAGGTCTTATTGAAGGTCAGTTATTTATCAAGAGCCCATTCAACAAAAACCCCGGTGATCCCAGAAAATGCATATCCACAGGTTGGAGTATCAGAAATTTCTCCTCTTTTTAAGAGGGGATGGAGGAGGTGATTTGGATGAAAGAATCCAAAGATCCCTCTGAAAGGTTCATATTAGTCACTTTCCTCAACACTGTGACCAAATACAGCAGTTCATGTCTCTCATGGCTCAGTCCTGGAACCCTGAATGGTGAGGGAATGAGGGAAGGACAGCAAAGGAAGGGCAGGCATATGGATACTGAAAAGCTGGGGTCAGTCAGGTTGACAGTGGGCCTCCTGATGGAGCCACACCATACCAAATGACCTGGAACCTCAGCACATTTTATATATCTGATCTCAGCAACCCACTTCCTCCCGCTCGGTCCCACCTCCCCCAGCTAGGACCCATTTCTGAAGTTTTCGGGGGGAGGGGTTAGCTAATCTCAGTAGGTGTCTGTAGGGGAGCAGTCTTGGATGTAAAAAGTTTTGGGGAGGAAGCTGCATACGAAATGGCTAGTTCTTCTTTTAACTCTCTTTTAATTTATCCTTTGTGCCTTTCACATCATGCATCTCAGTTCTGTTCATTTCCTGTCCCTGTGTATCCACCCTCTGCCCTTGCAGTCTTTACCCCCAAAAAATTTTAACAGAAAAAAGAAAAGGCGAAAAAATCTTGTCCTGGAAGCTGTGGTGTGACACAGGGAGTCACACAGTAACCCTTTTGTCCATGTATCTTTACATGCATGTGTTCTTTGCAGAGAATCATTGGTCTGGTTGGAGGTCTCCGGTTTCTGCTATGCTATCCATGTTGGGCCCTCACTAGAACTCCTCTTGGTTATCCTGCTGTTGTCCTGTGTTGTGGAGATTCTGCAGCTTTGGGTCTGTAGGACGGGTCCCTTCACATGCCCCAGCAGATCACAGATGGGGTGGGTCTGGGTAGCTGCGGGGTTGGTCAGCCTGCCAGCTCTCCCTTGCCCTCACCACCAGGACGAGCTCGCCTGCATTGCCTTGACGGATTCACTCTTTGTAGCAATGAACAAGGGGTGTGGCCACTTTGCCTGCTTCCATGTCCTCAGGGTGGGCTCTCCCATACCTAACCTTCAGGGCCAGTTCTGCTGTGTTGCCCAGGTGTGTAGTAGGGGCCACCCTCCCAAGTGCTGCAGCAGATAGGGGTGGGGTAGGGCTAGCTCTCCCACTCCTGTGTCCTCAGGGCCATCTCTCCCACCTGCTGCAGGCCCTGATGGGTGGGGAGGGAGGGACATCTTTCCCCCACCCACGTTACCACAGGACTGGTGAGTAATGGGGACAGCTCTTCCATGCTCACAATATCGGGGCTGACTCATGCACACATCCACCAATGGGGTTGGCTCTACTGTGCTGCCCATGCGAGGTGCAGGGCCTGCTCTCCTGAGTGTTGCAGCTGGTGGTGGGCAGGGGCAGCTCTCCCACCCTTCTGACCTCAGGGCCAATTCTCCCACCTGCCTCAGGCGTTGCTGGGCAGAGGGGGAGAAAGATGGCTAGTTTTTGTACATGCTGATCAATCATTGGTAAATATCCATACTTGGATCAAAGGAAGGCCTTGCCAGTTTCCCATGGATCTGATTCTTTGGTCCTTGACATGGCCATGTTCATTCCACAGAACACATCCATGAAGGACTTTATCTGCTCCAGACTTCAGTCACTCCCTACATGGTGAAACAACTTAGAGGAGGCACAATTCATTCTTGGGTTTCTAAGCATTTTGGTCTATGTTCACATAGTCTGTGTACTTGGACAGCATATTGTGGCAGTGGAAATGTGTGGAAGCTTCTCTACCTCATTAAGTTGTGGACAGAGAGGGGAGGCCAAGGCTACCATAGGATCTGATCTCAGTGACCCCCTTCTGCCAGTTAGGACCCACCTCCAAATTTTCAGAACCTTCCTCATAGGGGACAGAGACCTCAGCATGTGAGACTTCTTACAGACACTTCGTATCTGAGGCATCGTAAGATGGTAATGCAGGCCCGTGTTCACATACCACAGTCAGGAGGCTGCCATGGAGGAGAGCATGCCTGGCTGGGGTCCCTAGAGGACAGCAAGATGCAGAGAAGATGGCAGCAGCAAGAAGTCAGGAGCTTTCTGGACCCTTCATATCATTCGTTCTTGACACAAAAGAGGAAGTTTTCTTTATTTAAATTAAAATGTAATCTAATTTCAAAAGACTAATTTCTAGAAATCTCAAAATCATCAAAAATCATATCACTGAGTCATCTGTGATTCACTATTGCTGTCATCATGCCATAATAATTCTAATATTCAGTGAAACAAATAGGGTATTATAAAGCTCATGGATCTTTGTCTTTCCAGGTCTGATTTCCTGCCCTCTGTCACAAGTGTTAAATATTTCCTCTTGGGCAATGGAAACAGTTTGATGGGACTTTGGTAAAATGCATTTCAAGAATTACACTTGAGAGGAAGAGGAAAGTTACCTAATGAGTTTTACAACGGGACGCTTTAGCTGACACATGCCCACATGGTGCTGCCTCATGGTTGCCCCTTAAGTAAGATGTTTCTAAGCAGGATGGAAGCATCAGAAATATCATTGCACTTTAAGAACAGCTCTCTAGATCTTGTAGTAGACTGATTCCCATTTTCCTGAGGAATCTCCATACTGATTTCCATAGTGGCTGTACAAGTTAGCACTCCCACCAGCAGTGGAGGAGTGTTCCCCTTTCTCCACATCCTCTCCAGCATAAACTGTCGTTGGTGTTTTTGATTTTAGGCATTCTGACAGGAGTGAGATGATATCTCAGAGTTGTTTTGATTTGGACTTCCCTGATGGTTAAGGATGTTGAGCACTTTCTCAAGTGTCTCTCAGCCATTTTAGACTTCTCTATTGAGAATTCTCTATTTAGTTCTATACCCCACTTTTTAATCAGATTATTTGGTGTTTTGGAGACTTGCTTCTTGAGTTCTTTGTAAATTTTGGAGATCATCTCTCTGTCGGATGTGAGGTTGGTGAATATCTTTTCCCATTCTGTGGGTTGCTGTTGTTGTTGACTGTGTCCTTTGCCTTACAGAAGCTTCTCAGTTTCAGGAGGTCCCATGTACTAATTGTCAATCTCAGTGTCTGTGCTACTAGTGTTATGTTCAGGAAGCGGTCTCCTGTACCAATTCATTCCAGGGTACTTCCCACTTTCTCTTCTAAGAGGTTCGGTGTGGTTGGATTTATGTTGAGGTCTTTGATCCATTTGGACTTAAGTTTTCTGTATGGTGATAGACATGGGTCTATCTGCAGTCTTCTACATGCCAGCATCTAGTTCTGCCGTTGCCATTTGTTGAAGATATTTTCTTTTTTTTCTTTGTTTAGTTTTAGCTTCTTTGTCTAAATTCAGGTGTTTGTAGGTGTGTGGGTTAACATCAGAGTTTTCAGTTTGATTCCATTGGTCTACCTGTCTACCACAATATCCAGCAATTCTATTCTTAGGCATATACCAAAAAATGCACATTCATACAAGGACATCTGTGCAACTATGTTCATTGCAGCATCATTTGTAATAGTCAGAAGCTGGAAACAACCTAGATGCCCCTCAACTGAAGAGTGGATAGAGAAAATGTGGTACATTTACACAATGGAGTACTACTCAGAAAAAACAATGGAATCGTGAAATTTGCAGGCAACTGGATGGAACTGGAAGAAACCATCCTGAGTAAGGTAACCCAATCACAAAAAGATAAACATGACATGTATTCACTCATATATGGATTTTAGACATGGGTCAGGGGAGTGCCAGCCTACAATCCACACTGCCAGAGAGTCTGGGAAACAGTGAAAATACTAAGAGAGACATACAAGGTACCTTGGAGAAGGGGAAGGGGACAGGATCTCCTGAGCTAATTGGGAGCATGGCGGGAGGGGAGAGGGAGCTTGGAGAAGGAGATGGGGAGAAGAGGAGGGGAAACAGGAAGTTTGAGTGGAGGGGAGATTAGAGGAGAGCAGGATGAGAGATACCATAATAGAAGGATCCATTATACATTTGAGGAGAGATCTGGCACTAGGGAGATTTCCAGAGATCTATAAGGATGACCCCAACTAACAATCTAAGCAATAGTGAAGAGGCTACCTTAAATGCCCTTTCCTGATAATGAGATTGATAACCAATTTATATGCCATCCTAGAGCCTCCATCTAGTAGCTGGTGGAAGCAGAAGGAGACACCCACAGCTAAGCACTGAACCGAACTCCTGGAACCCAGTTGCAGAGAGGGAGGCATGATGGGCACAAAACCGGGCTGGTGAAGCCCACAGAAGCAGCTGACCTGAACAAGGGGGAGCTCATGAACCCCAGACTTAAGGCATGGGACTGATCCAGAACCCCTGAATGTGGATGTCAGTGAAGAGGCCTCGACAATCTATGGGGCCTCTGGTAGTGGATCAGTATTTATCCCTGACATACAAATGGACTTTGGGAGCCCATTCCACGTGTCCATGTGCTCTCAGCATGAACACATGGGAGAAGACCTGGGCCCTGACCTCAATGATATAATAGACTTTGGGGGTCCCCCATGGAGTGCCTAACTCTCCCTGGGGAGCAGAGGGAAGATGGGATGGGGGACTGGTGAGGAGCAGGGGAGGTGGGGAGGGAGAGGAAGCTGGGATTGACATAAGAAGCAGGTTTCTTTCTAATTTAAATTAGAAAATTAAAAAAAACTAATAAAACCCAAATTAAAAAAAGAACAGCTCTCTATCAAGAAAATCTTTACACAATAGGAAGAAATATCAATGTAATCTCACTTCAAGATAATGTCAATTTAATTTAACATATTCTCTTAAGGATTCAAAGACTTTTAAAAAAGCCTTTATGGTGCTAAGAGCTAGAGAAATACACACTCAGGTGGATTCAATTTTACTCATCGAATAATTGTGTAGCTGAAAGAAGTCCTTGAAATGAATTAGATTCATGATTGATTAATGATTAGTTTCATTCATTCTTGGTTCATGGTACTTAGGCAGAAGGCTTTCCATACTGTTTGTTTGCAGAGCTCCATTTGACTAACCTTTGGTGTTGGGGACTATATAAATTGGCAATTACATGCACTTTAAACAGAGGAATATTATGTAGAATTAAATTGTACAGTGGTTCAGGTTGAACTCAGTTCATCCTAGCAAGCCTTTTGCTTATTAAAACTGCAATGGCTATAAAATCTTTATATAACCTGAAGAGCTATACTCTTTTACAAAACAATCACATCCTCAGAGTGTGAAAAGAATAAGATATTAAAATATGGTTGAATCGTGAATGATATTGGCTGGCACAGCTCTTTCCTTCACACATAGCACTCAATTCTGATGGTGCCTCTGAGGCCTCTACCCATGGCCCCTCCTGTCAGAGGAGGGGGGCAGAGAGCACATGGTCCCATGGCTTTGTTGTAATAGTAAGGAAAGTTCATATTATTCTTTAGATTTCCTTAGATTTTTACATTCCACTCTCAGACATTTCCATTAGGAATATAAATATATTGCTTATGCTATACACTGATTATTTAGTTAAAAAATTTGCCTCTCCTCACTCTATACCCTGTATGCCCCTCCTTGTGCTCTTTCAAATTCATTGCCTCTTTTCTCATTGATTGTTATTACATGAATATATGTATATGTGTATACATATATATTCCTAAATATAACTCACTCTGTCTGTATCATGCTACTTGTATATATGTTTCTAGGGCTTCTCTTCCTGGGGAGGACTATTTCTCCCGACTTGCAGCATTCCTTTGTTGCCTGCAGTTCAATATGCAGGACTGAGATCTTGTGATGTGTTGTATCCCATAACTCCTCCACTTTAGAATGTCTATTGTTGTCCTTGTTCAGTTCATGTTTAGGCAGTCATTGTGGTGAGACTTTATGGGTGTATTTTTGCCATTACTCATTGCAATCTTACAGAGAACTCCTTGATCCTCTGGTTCATCCAGTCTTTCCACTCTCTCTTTCCTCTGCTGCTGGAGTTGTTTTGAAGATGCATCCATTGGGGCTGAATCCACAAGTCTGCATTTTGACTCGTTATGATTTTCCGCAATGGTCTCTATCTGCAAAGAGGAGTTTCCTTTTTGAGGTGTGAGGACTACACTTACCTGTGGGTATAAGGACAAATATTTAGAATGTAGTTAACAATTTTTCTAGTTTACTGAAGTAGTCCTTGCAGGTCTCCTTCAAGATCCATGACTTCACTAGCCTTGGGTAATTGGTTAGGTTTCCAGTCATGATTTCCCTCTTGCTGAGTGAGACTTGAGCCCAACTTGAGAGGTAGGTGTTGGTTACTGCCAAGGTATTTGTGCCACTATTCCACCCTCGGGTTATGGTGCTGTGGTAGTCACTGCTGTGGAAATCATAGGTTGATTTCCTCCTTTGTAAGCTTGCATGTTGCTTTTTTGTACCATGAAAGCTAGCCCTCAGGGAAGAGGCTTTCAGGTCAGTTGCAGTTGAGACATTAGATTTAGGTTATTTCAGAAGTTTTTCTTTGTCCTTTTTTATTTTTAAACTAGAATGAGAAAGATACTAGACTTATAAATTAAGGCACTCATATACAAAATTATGTGACCAGCAGTCCTCATTTACAGAGGGTTGACCATGTAGCAGGTACCACTAAATACAACCTGGGAGTCACAAAGTAGGCATGCCTATGACAGCCTTGTTCAAATTAAAGGATTGCAGTGTTATGAGGTCAGAAGACCATTCTATTTACTGTACATAATTTACCAGAAATTCTTATAATTTTAGATAAGTAAATTTGGAAATTCCACATATAATATACAATATTGGAAATCACTGTGATAATATAAGATAGACTATGAAAATTGTCACAGTGAAAACAAATTCAAAAGCAGTCTTCCCTTAATGAAAGGGAAATGTTAATGAAAAATATTTTAAAAATAATGTAATCACAAAGCGTCTTCTAGCTGGGTGGTGGTGGTGCACACCTTTAATCTCCGTATTCAGGAGGCAGAGACAAGTGAATCAAGGCTAGCCTGGTCTACAGAATGAGTTCCAGGATAGCTGTTACACAGAGAAATCCTGTATCCAAAAGCAAACAAACAAAACCAAAGTGTCTTCCTCCTTTCTTCTTATTAAAAGATCACTCTTACTAGTCTCCAGAATGGGTGCCTACATCATACACTTGGAATATCTGCTAATATAATCCCAGAACTTTGGGAAGAGACACTAAATGATGGAGTGTGTTTGAGGGAGGAGTTCATAATTCTGATATTCTGTCTGAGGGAGCTGTGTGTAATATACCCAGGACCACTCTGGAAAAGAGCTATAGTTAGTTAGACGTAGATGCGCTTCTCACCATAGCATAACAATAGCTTGGAATTGGTAGAGAGCTTGTCATTGAACACAACAGCAAGCACTTGGACAAGACACTAATCTAGATGTTTAAGATCCAGTTGTGGGGGATGAAGGGTAAGCACAGTGGATGAAATAATTAAGTTAATGATAGAGCATATGAGAAAGATAATGATCTCAAATTAAGAATTTTAGATTCTTGAAAAGATGCTTCAGGAGCATGCTGTGAAATCACAGGCAAGGCACATACATTAGAGGGCAGGACAGCAGGAATCTGTCCCGGTACAAGCAAGGAGTGCTGCATGGTCTGGAGAGAATTTGGAAGAGTACAGCATTGGTGACAAGCAATGTTCTGTGATTTCCACCCACTGCTAACATTTTGAAAGGATTATACTAAAAATAAAATAAAACTTTTTCTAAGAGGATCTTTTGTTGAGCTGTTTTGAATTAAGTTTTACCATTACTACTAACTCTTTACGTATACGGAAGCTTCGTATTAGCATATTTTAATATATATTCTCAAACAAACATTGAGTTCCACAGGAAAATTAAGTCCAGTAATCCTTAGTTATGCTCCCTTCCCCAGTGGAAAAAACTCAGTCATTTGTGTTGCTTTTGGACCAAAGCCTGTCTCGTATCTCAGGGTCAAGTACACGCTAATGGATTTGAGTGACAAATAACAGAGTGATGGCAGAGATAGAAATTGAAACAAGCTATACAAATTCTGTCATTCTACATGGCATCTTTATGATGGACATCCTTGTATTTGTTTACTTGTGTTTTCAGTTTACGGTAATACAACAGAGTTAGGACTATAAGGAATCACATTTTTATTTGTCAAGTGAACACCTTGGCACACATGTGAAATATTCATTCAATTTAGAATGATGTTTTTAGAATGGAAATTTTATTTATTTTGTTGCTATTTAATACTTTAATAACTAGTTATTGAATGAACATTAAATTGAAATGCTATTCTTTCTGAGGCAAAGAGTATATAAGTATATTTCTCCTCTTTTATTAAAACAATACTTGAAAATTAATTCATTAATTGAAAATTAAAATTAAAATTCATTAAAGGAAAACTAGTTCATTACTGTCATTATATTTCTGTACCACAATGCTTTTTTATTTCTTTGTTCATTGAGAAATTTTATTACTGGCATTCAATGAACATCAAGTCAATTAAAAATTTCACTGTTTCTGAGACTTTTCTGACCATATTAATTCTATGACTTCCAAAAACTAATTCTGTTATAAGAAGGAGAGAGAAATATGGCCTGCTCCATGTGTCAAATACACCAGTTATATCTTTGGACTTGAATGGGATTAAGATTCCCATGTCAGAGGTTAGATTTATCTGCCCAGCTAATCGTCTTGTCTTGTGACATGCCTAATAACTTTCAACCAGACACTCTTTTATTGTCCCTGCTCTAACAATGTTATCAAACCCTTGCTTCCAGAAACATGTCGAACAAGAAAAAGATCTTGGAATCAGCTTTCTCAGGAGAGTTTTCCCTTGTGGTAAATTTGAAATAAAACTTGGGCTGGACTTTACAATTTATTAGTCTGAAAATTGATTATGATAGATACATGTTGTTTTTAACAAACAGGGCTGAGAGTGTAGCTCAGTGGTAGAGCCCTTGTCTAGTATGAGTGAGACCCTGGGTTTGCTTTCCCTGCACAACAGTCTCTTTCTCTCCCTCTCTCTTTCACCACCCCATCTCTCACAGACCATGAATGGGATAGGAGCAGCAGGCACCACTGGTGGCAGGAAGTTTCACATGGGAACATTTAGACAAAGATGTGAGATAGATAGGAGGGAGTTCATCGTGTGTAAATGCCCGACGCAGACTTCAGTGGTGAGTTGAGATTACAGCTAGTAGCCTGGAGTGGTGGCACACACCTTTAATCCAAGCACCAGGAAGGCAGAGGCAGGCTGATCACTGGTGATATATTGTTTATGATTTATTAAGGCTTGCCTGAGGATTCAGAAAGCAAAGCCAGCCTTAAGCTATAGAGTACGCATCTTTAATCCCAGGACTCAGGATTAAGAGATAGACAGATCTGTGTTAGTTCAAGGCCGCACGAAACTGATGTAGTCTTAAAAGAAACAGTTCACACAAAAGTGATTTTAGCACTTAGGGTCACATGCCTTTAATCCCAGCACTAGGGAGGTAGAGACAGGAGGATATGGCTGGGCAGAGAAAGAAATATAAGGAGGAGAAGACAGGAATTCAGAGCCTTTTGGCTCTGAGGATTTAGGGAGACATGGTTGCCATTTCAGATGGGTAGAGGTAAGATCTACTGGCTTGACTACTTTGCTTTTCTGATCTTCAGTTTGAAGTTAGAACCCCAATATCAGTCTCTGGGTCTTTTATTTTTCATGCTACAGATGTCTGTCAGTTCAAGGCCAGTCTGGTTTATATCATCCACAGTCAGGGCTGTGTAGAGAGATAATTCTATTTGAGAGAGAGAGATACAAACAGATCTTAGTATACTTTCTTATATAAGACTTCATTTAAAATATTTTCTTTCCCCCTAACTCCTAAAATGGTCTCCTCATTTAAATTCCCAAAGAGTTTTTCTACATCTCTCTGTATCTTGCTTTGTCTTAAGTCTTTGCTTTCTAGCTTTATCCCCCATTGGGTTATTAGTGAATTTTAAGGGTTTGGTTTCTATCCATTCCTTTTGAAATCACATTCATTTGCTTATTCATTAGAAATTTATTGAGCACTTTGTGTGCGCAAGGAACTTCACTGGGCCCTTATTAAAACTTTCATGGCCCTCTAGTCTGGAGGAACTCATTTTCTACTAGGGAGAAGGACAGGTATAACACAGTGCGAAAAACACTACAGGGGTATAGAAGAAAGCATTGCAGGAGTAAAGAAGAAGGCATCTAATGGCAAGGATTAGAAATAGATAGATATGGTCAGGGAAGACCCCGGGGGGGGAATTACACATTACTATTACTATTCAGAACTGCACCATGTGCTTCCTGGAGGAACTTTCTTTCCTAGAGGTAATACTTATTTTGAAGCAGCTCTATCCTGTAGACTAAGACTGGCCATTGGGGGAAGAAAGATGTAGCCTTTTGTTTTTGAGTAAGGATGGTAGCTCCTAGCATGCCTGGGGATATGGTCATGAGCCTTAGCCCTTTCTTGGCTCAGTTCCTTCTTTCCTGACTGACATGTGCTGTTCTATTTACCCAGTGCTCTCCAGGACCCCAACTCAGGTGGGTGAGTTACCCCAGAGGCCATGGCATTACTATAATTTTCGAACATCTTTGGTGGCCGCTCAGATTTTCATTCTGAGGGCTGGGATGAGTTTTCAGGCATACGTGATTGTTTGTGACCTTACTAGAAAGCTAGTATAAAATCTGAGGTTACTGGAACATATTGTTTCTCTTTCATAGGTGGGAACTAGAAGTACAGGTGAGGTGAGTTCCTTTGTTAGTGTCACATATAAACTGAAGATAGAAGTGGGAGCAGATCTACAGACTAAAGACTTGGGCACTGTTAGCTAGACATTATTAGCTCGAATGGAGCCAAATATCTTGGTTTCTGCAACTACAAATTTCCAGACTTTTGTGTTTAAAAATTTGAAGGCAACAATACATTAGTTTTTTTACATGATTAATTTTATGTTTTTTGTGTATTTAAATATCCACATATGAGTGTGTTTTTTTTTCTTTTTGAGCAGAACCAAGATCTGGGCACATGTAATATAGTTGACTTGGACAGTACATTCTGACCACATTCATTTGAATGACAACTTAGTTACTCTTTCTATTGAGTGCTCTGAGTTTTATTTTAATATTTCAACATCCATGCTGTTTTCCCAAACAACAATAAGAAAACGGTTGACTTTGCCAGGCACCTGAAAGTCTTTTGAAGATGTTATTGCTTCCCTCTTGTTTTCAGGAGGATGGAGGAAAAGCTCTGGCCACGGTGCCTGCTGTGGTCATCAGTTGCCTAGGAGTAGGTGATAGAAAGCGTGGTCTTTGGGGGATGGTGTGATGCATTTCTGAGAGTAGTCAATGGCATTGTGGCTGAGTCACACACCTCACCTGCGAGGTCTGAAGGGTTTACTCTTGTACAAGGTGTTCTCAGTGACCACACCACCACCAACAACAACAACAAAACACTTGGAACTTGTTCTCTGTGTGGGTCACATGTTCAGGCCACGTGGCAGAAAGGGAAATGAGGATATATTTAACCAACTGTGGGAGGTTGGGATCGAGTAGTGGAGAGAGGTCACCAGACTGCTATTGATTCAACCTTTTGAACTCTGCTACTTACTGACTGCAGACCTTACTTTGCGTATCTGAGCCTCAGTTTCCCATTACAAAATGAGGGTAATCCTATTTATTGTGAAGAATACCAAGAAGACATGATGCCCCCAAAGTTCCCTGCACAATGTCTACTACCAGCACACATTCCTTAGGGGGGAGCTGTATGGGGGCGTCTTTTAAAGCTATTCCTGTTTATGCAATACTGTGTGCTCAAGTATGTTTTTTTTTTTTTGTTTTTTTATGAGACAGGGGTTCTCTGTATTGTTTTGGAGGCTGTCGGTCCAGTCTAGCCTCGAACTCACAGAGATCCGCCTGCCTCTGCCTCCCGAGTGCTGGGATTAAAGGCGTGCGCCACCACCGCCCAGCTCAAGTATGCTTTTTAAGACAATAAATGCATATATTTAGACATATGAGCTGTCTTTTTTCTTTTTTTTAAAGATAATAATCCCTAACATGACTGCATTTGTGAGGTTAGGCCTGTCTGAGAGTGCTAATATGTGACCAATTTGTTTCCTGTATCAGAATGCCCTAGGGCTAACTTAGTCTGGGGTCACATCTGAAATTTAGCAAAAGTCATTGTATTTGGTAGCTATTTTTTGGTGCACATGCTTATGATACCTTTTAACCTGCAAGAATGATTAAGCTGTCCCTAGAAGAAGCCTGTCATAAGTTGGCATAGAAGAACACTAGACCAGGAATCGAAAAGCAATGACAAGTCATTTGTGTAAAATGTTTCACAGCTTATAAGGTGTTTCTTAGGAAGCCTGGCCCTCAGGGTGTGGCGGGTGTTAGCGTAACATTTCACAGCTATGGAAGTACAGAGAATATGAGAGTGCATGCAAGGGACTGCTCAGCATGCAGTGGAGGGCACAGGAAGGAATTAGAAGCTTGCTATGAACACTCTTCTAGCATAAGTCAGTGCCTATTGGTACATGTCAAATGAGTCTGCCTATTGGTACATGTCAAATGAGTCAAAAACTCACTCCTGGTAGGAAAGGAAGACTCCCACTCTGGGGAGGATGGTCTCTGGACCCAAAACTTAGGCTGGTGTCTTCATCCAATTTACTTAGAAGGAGGTTAAACCAGATGACAGTGTGAAAATGCTATTGAGTAAGACTTCTGGAAACACAAAGTTCAGAAAGGTTTCCCTTAGTAAACAATAATAATGTCTTTCCCAATCACTTGCCCATCATTCTTAATACCATTTATGTTCCACGGTATGCTGCTTTATAGGGCAGAGAACTACATTTCCCAGGCTTCCTTGCCTTTTAATCTTGGGGAGAGTTTTGGCCAGGGTGTGACACCAGCAAAAGAAAGGATGGTGGGAAGGTGGAGTCAGGAGTTTTCCCCCTTTTGCTTGGGAAGTTTCTGCACCAGCAGCAGCGTATCTCCCGTGGCTCTAGCTCCCTCTGACCGTCCCCCCTTTCAGTGTCTGCAAGGCAGCCCTGTATTCCGCTGCCTCTTCAGATCAGAAGTGGGAGGAGCTTCTGTTGTTGCGAATCACTGCTACCTCTTTTTCCCCTCTTGGTCCATTCTTCATTCTTCCATTACCAATGTAATCAGTTCCACACATTGTATTTCCTTTAGTTAAATAGCTAGAGTGGCTTTGTCTTTCTGACTAGACCTTGGTGATGAAGTAACTATTGTTTATTAAGCTATTAGCATGCACCACACATTGCTGTCAATTATTTTTATATTACCTTAGTCCTCATAACTCATATAACCCTGTAAATAGGCACCGTGATTACGTGTGCCAATTTGCACACATAATCCAAATTATTATGACAGGATGCGACCAGCCAATGTCAAATCCAGAGTAGGTATGTGGGATTCAACCCATGGCACTTAGGTTGACCACTCTACCTTGCTGCTTCAGAAGGTCACAAAGAGAGTTGAAAGTCTCCCCACTTGCCCTCCAGTCCCACTTGCCTTCTGGAAGATGGAGAACGTAATGGAACCCTAGTTTCCTTCTGAGATTTTTAACTCTGCATCAAAAGGTAGTCTGAACACATTGCAGAGAATTTAGAAACAGTAGGAAACAGAAAAGCAAAGAATCACACGTATGAACACACTTAAGCAGTAAAACTTGGTCATTTCCCAAGACCTGCACCAGATCAAGCTGACGAGATAAATCCACATTCTAACAAGCGGCACTAAAACTTGGTGAGCTACAAAACACAAAAAAGGCACATGAAGGGGGATATGTTGAGAGTACCTAGAGGAAGAGGGAGAGGAGGAGTTGGGAGTGGAAATGGCCAAAATATATTGTTCATATGTAGGAAATTGTCAAAGAATAAACAAAAGGTATTTTGTTTAAGACATGGTCATTTTTCTTCCAATCAATATGTTGGAATTAATTTTTGCACAATCTGACTGTAAAAGAGAAAGCTGGCTGTGACCAGGGATCTTATTTTCCGAAGCCAAGCATCCGCAGAGGAAAGTAATAATAAAAGCCATGTGCACCGTTGACTAAACCCCCAGAACATCCAACAGCATGAGGCACCATAGGCATTTGACCAGGTAGACCTCAGGTTAAAGAGGAAGTATGGAATCAGCAAAACACAGGCTCTGTGCATACTCTGGAAATGTGCTACTAAATCTTATTCAGTGTGTGTCAGGCTCCTTACATTTCGGTTTCCCCAGAAGATGACTTTGGGATGAAATATTGGAGTTCTTTCGACTGGAACAAAACACTCTCTATTTGTTATACCAATAATGCTTAACTTCTTGCATTTTACTAGTGCTCACCTGAATTCTCCCTATCCACCCAAGAAAGCAAAACTCAGCAATAATTTAAACCCTCCGAGAGACATTATGGAAACACAGGCAGCAGAATGGCTGCAAGCTGAGATAGGCAGCAGGGATGGAATCCTGAATGACATTACCTGAGCTCTCTCTGCAGCTCTGCCACATGGTGAGTGCCTCACTCCACCTATAGCATGCTTCAGGGTTTCCAACACTACAGCCACGTGGATGATGTGCCTTGAGAAAGGCATTGTGGGAATGGAGAGATCACGGGAGAAATTCTCTTAGACATTGGTTGTACCCCATTGTGAGGTGGGGTCAAATTCTAAGAGCCCCACGATGAACTAGACTTTATAAACTGTGATTTGGGGATTAAAAATTTGGTTTGAAATTTTCTATAAGTTATAAATGTTGGTATCCACTTATCAGTCTTGAAAATGTCCTTGCATTTGCCATTGCATGTAATAAATCTGTCCTTTGATTTTTATCATGTTTATACTGATTACTCTGTCTCCTCAAAGAATATTCCTTATAATATTCTTACAATAAGGAAGGAAAGGTGAAAAGAGAAGATGTATCAACTGGCCTGCGTAGGGGTGGGCGTAGTGGCTTAGATTAAGATACACGGGGCTTTGTTAAATACAGGTTAATTTTATTTGGGGAGAAGTGACTTACATAAACTGATGACCCACAAGTTCCAGCTCCAAGGATCCACACCCAGGCTGCTCTCTGTGACTGACCGGAATGAAGAGAGTGAGCTGAGTGAGGTCCGTTCCCCAAGACCTAGCCACCCACCTCACATTGCACCTGTGACCACGCCTAAATGGGTGTGGTCACTGCAACAGGTACAGGTGTGGTGGATATCTCACTACAGGTGGCATCCCTGGTGGTTTCTCTTCCATTTGGTGATGGAAGAGAAAAGGAAGATGGGGAAAGTATACAATGGCATCATAGAAATGGGAACAGGATGCAAAGACATCATGGAAACAGGAACGGGGTTCAAAGGAACCATGGAAATGGGAACAGGACACAAA
This sequence comes from Mesocricetus auratus, assembly GCF_017639785.1. Lineage (NCBI taxonomy): Eukaryota > Metazoa > Chordata > Mammalia > Rodentia > Cricetidae > Mesocricetus > Mesocricetus auratus. The sequence goes on from NW_024429193.1 coordinate 36,918,831, forward strand.
GGCATCATGCAAATGGGGACAGGATGCAAAGGCATCATGGAAACCTTCTGGTGGGAATCAGAAGCTTCTCTTTGACCCTGAGATAACTAAACAAGATGTACATGGATAGTAGATGCACTGTTTTCTGAGCATTTTCTCAATTGAAAGGATGAAGGTAGAGCTGGAATAAGAAAAGGTCAGCCATAGGGTCTGGTGGCAAATGAAGATCCTGTGAGGAGCCACCTCTAAACTTGGGATCAAGGAATTAAAACAAAGCAAGGCCTTGGGTCTGTGAGAGTTTGCTAATCATAGTTCTCATCAGCCTCTGAAGATATGCATACACATACCACACTAAAAGATAATTCTTATAGGGCAATGGAAGATGATACAAGAGTCTACTGATTTGAGCCAGGCACAGTGTGGCACATCTATATTCCCAGAAAGGGGAAGGTCAAGGCTGGAGGATTACAAGTTTGAGCCAGTGTGGATTACACAGTAAGATTCTATCTCAAACAACCAAAATGAAACTGGCCCAACCAACCCAACTCTCCCAAACAAACGAAACAAAACCACCTTCTCTGCTTTTCAAACAATGACACTACTCATGGTGACTCTTGGGAATGAAACAAACTTGAAGCAGTATTTCCTTAACTCCTCATGACCCTGCTTCCTTCCTTCCTTCTTTCCTTCTTTCCTTCCTTCCTTCCTTCCTTCCTTCCTTTCCTTTTCCTTTTCCTTTTTCCCTTTTCTCTTTCTTTTTTTTTTTTGAGACAGGGATTCTCTGTGTAGCCATGGCTATCCTGGAACTTGCTTTGTAGACCAGGCTGGCCTCGAACTCACAAAGATCTGCCTGCCTCTTCCTCCTGAGTGTTGGGATTAAAGGTGTATGCCATCACTGCCCATCGATTCCTGTTTTCTTTGATGTTTCTCACAACTGAACATTCTACTTTGTTTTTGTTCATATCTCTGTAGTTGTGTAGACTTTTTTCATGAGTTGTTTCTTGTTGATTGTCCTGTAAATTGCTCTATTATGTCTAGCATAGTGGGTACTTACTCTTTGGGAAACCAGGAGCCCCTTTCCTCCATTTTATTTATTAGGGATAGCCTGTCTCTTGTTGCAGAGATTGTATGTGTCCAAAATAGCCTATTTACTCTGCCTCCTGGGTACCCTGTGAGGAGGAGTCATGTCCTAGGACTGTGCCATTAATGAGAAACATGTTTGGATCAATCCTGATGATTTAGAGTTAATTAACCTGCCATAATTTGCATCATAACATAAAGATCTTTTATTTTGGGGAATTGCTTTCCTATATACATGTATTCATCAAACAAAGCCACCCCTCCTGCAAAACACACTGTTGATTCTGGGATGGCCACCTGGACATCAAACTGAGCCCATCAATGTCCTAGATATGAACCAAGAGAGTTGTGAAGTTCTCTCTAGTGGTGGAGGATTTATGATGTCAAAATGCTCAATCAGTAGGAGAATGGCCTAGAAGCAAGAGAAAGAAAAGCTAGAAGAGTATCAGTAAAGAGGTTCAAGTGGGAGAAAGGATAGAAGAAGAAAGAGAGAAGGCAGAGAAAAAGAGAGAAAGGGAGACACTGAGAAAAGAGAGGAGAAATGGATAGAAGGATATATACAAAACACATGAAAGAGAGATACACACACAAGGAGAGAAAGAGAAAGAGGTAGAGAGAGAGGAAGAGGGGGAGGGGGACAGACAAACACACAAGGAGAATAAAAGAGGTAGAGAGAGATATACATACAACAGAAGGAGAAAGAAAGGTAGAGAGAGGGAGAGAGAGACAGAGAGAGACAGAGAGAGAGAGAGAGAGAGAGAGAGAGAGAGAGAGAGAGAGAGAGAGAGAGAGAGAGAGAGAGAGGAGGGAGAGAGACAGACAGACACACACAAGGAGAAAGAAAGGCAGGGGAGGGAGAGATACATGCACATAAGGAGAGATGTAGATGGATTTTTCTTTGGACTACTAGCTCACAAAAAATGACATGGAGACTTACTATTAATTATGAAAGCTCAGCCTATAGATTAGGCTATAGAAGCAGCCTTAGGCTTGTTTCTAACTAGCTCTTACAACTTAACCCATTTCTATGTGCTGCTGCATGGCTTGTGGCTCTTACCTCTCCTCCTGTGCGTCTCGCTCCTTCTCTATCCAGCTGGTGACCCTGCCTTTCTTTTCCTCCAAGACCTCTCTGTCCCCAGAAGTCTCTCCTAACCTCTTTCTGCCTAGCTATTGTTAGCTATTTGGCATAAAGACACCGACAAACACAACTATATTAGGAAGAAAGAAAGAGAGTCTGCTGGAGTCACTAGGAAAACAATTAGTAAAATATAATTTTACAAAAGATTAGAAGTGTGGGGATCTCTGGAAATGCCATGGCCAGCAGAGTACCAATCCACATGAGGCAAGAAAGAAATCTGGTTCAACGGGGACTCAGTAGCCGGTGTTGCTTCAAACTTTAAAGTCTGTCCCTGAGCAGTTTAGGCGTATTATAGGCATTTTTAAGCACAACACAATCCTGGAAAAACATCTCCTGATGGTAATTAACTCAATCTGGTATGTACAACACACTTAAGATTGAGATAAACATAAAAGTTTGTGGGACTCAGGTGTGGCCTGGCCCTACAGATAGCACAGATCACTAGGCTATTAACTACATCCATCCCTAGCTTTCTGAGTAAAAAACAGGGGTGCATCTCTTCTGTTGAAGAGGCAATCCTGCATGTTTGACATTCCTAGTTTTCCTAGTGCCTATCTGTGATCACCTCATGCCCTCCCCATGAAAGTGTATCAAATATTTAAAAATGATTCGGCCAAGAGAACCGTGCTGGGGAACTTAGAAAAGAACCAGGTTTCGTTTCTACCATTCCCTGCTTTGCTCTCAAAGCTTCAGGAATACCGAGCTACTGAGACTCCCCGTCCTAGACCTTTGCCTGATCATGAGACTTCTCTTTGTTTTTGTTTTCACTCACGACAGCTGTTCAAGCAACATGCCTGAGTAGCCATGCACACCTTGGTCACATGAACCGCAGCTGACAAGGCCGGAAATGATCACCTGAACTAAGCTGAACTAATTCCTTGCTGTGCAAAGCTCAAACTATGAGTTGTGGAAGCCTTGGAGGTCTGTGGAATTAGGCCTAGGGCTGTTTTCAAGCTCATGTATGTTCAAAGTATGGGGACGGTCTGGAGGTTGATCTCTAGAGACAACCAGACAGGTGTTCTGGAGGGCTCGAGAGGCAATAATAGTCCATGGCTTTATGACCCGAAAATTCATTTCTTTACACACCTTTCAACACCAGTCATCACCCTCCATTTACTCGAGCTTCCTAGAGTAGGTGTCTGCTGCTCATAAACAAGTAAGTTTTGTTCCCTGGGTATGGATCTCTGCCGCCTGTGGTGAGTACCCAACATATTCCCTTCTTAGCGGGCCTCTGAAAATCCCGCTCAGCTGTGAGTCCCCTTCCAAGGAAGGTTTCCCGCTGTTGATTTAAGAGTGTCTAGGTGGTAATAGAGTACCAGAGGGAATTTCAGATAGAGGGTGCCCAGGGGGAGGGGTGTGCATAAGTGTAGATAATGGAAGTGGTCACCGAAGCAGAGGCCTGCTCATGTCGGAGCACGGTTGGGGGAGAGTGACCTTCACTATCGCCGCAGTCCAGGTCTTTGTGGAGGTGACGCCATTTCATCTGAAGGTAAAGAACTCAGCAGGTGCTGGATGCCATAGAGAGGTCGTGTGGTAATTTATCCTGGCCAAGAGGGAGGCTGGCGCTGCCCCCAGGTATCTGTAATAACCCATTTCTGCAGCTCTGCAAGGTTCAGCTGGGGACAGAGGACCACCCAGATGGACCTCAAATGTTTCTGCTAGAATTCAAATAAACCACATTTGCAGACACTAGAGTGCTTCACACCGGGGGTGAGAAGGGCCCGCGTGGAAACGGTGTAAGCAGACAGGGGCAACTCACCACACAGCGAGGAGGACTGTAATGGGGACCGCCTTCCCCCGCCGTCCCGCTGAGAAGCCCCACGACTCGGTTATTGATTGGAGGTGAATGCGGTGAATGTCAAGTTGGGGGAGTTTTGTGGTTTAATCCGACATCTGTCATTCCTGGAAGAGTGAATGGTTCAAAGCAAAGCTTCATCCATATTGATGTGTGAGAAGAACTCCAGGCCGGGAACATGGGGCCCCTGAGACGGAGACCGGAAGTGCAAACTTTTCAGGAACTGGATCTAACACAGCCACCACTCTGACTGCCTCGGTGCAAGAATTTTTAAAAACTGCGTCCTCACAGCAGTTACTATGTTGTATGGCTTTTAAAAACAAATGGAGGCTGGGAAAATGACTTGCCCTTTCAGATCAGGAGGAGGAGGAAAGGCTTTGAAAGCGCACATTTGACCTTGGGAGGCGAAGATCTGGGCGTGCAGAGGTCAGATTCTCTATTCTAAGGAAAGTTTGTTTTTTTATTAAAAATTATTTTAGGGTAAGGAGTGAAGAGAGAGAGAGAGTCAGGCAGTGATATTTTCTTAATCCCTCAGCTTTGAAGGTGGGAAGGATGGAAACCGCCAGATCCGAGTGTCCCCACCCCCATCGCCATGTACCCCTGTAATTGTATGGCAAGGTCACTCATGAACCCAGCAGGCAGCATCCCGGAGTGCTCGCATCCAGGCTGTGTAACGTGCAGCTGGTTGCTGGCCCTGTCTCAGGTAAGTAATGGGCACTTTGGGCTGCAATTTCTATCCCTGAATAGGCCTCCTATCTCAGAGTCATGCTTCAGCAAACACTCAATTAAAAGGGAAAAAACCTCTGGGTGATGGAAGGCACCCTATTACCAAGAAGCAGGGGTGTTTACTGAAGACAGTGACTTCTCCTGGTCACTAGTAACCCAGTGAAGATTTATGAGCCTGGTTGTCTCCCAGCGATCAAACCTGAGACGTGAGGTTTAAACTGGTGTATGTTTTGTTTTGCTTTTTTTAATCAACTAAACAAACGAGGCCATGGTATTTGCTTAGAATTAGGAACTAGGCAATGCAATGGACTGTTAAAGGCCTCGCTGCAAGGAGGTGGGCCTGTTACGTTCTGTTAGCAAAAAATATGCTAATTTTGGTCTCAGACACCTGCAGATGAACCACCAATATTACTTTTTATTAAATGCTCCCTCACAGCTCATGACCAGGATCTAAGAAAAGAATACATTTTTCTCTGCGGAATACAGAAGTAATCAGAATTTATTCACGAGGATTGACTCTGAGAGTTTTGACATCAGAGGGCAATCCTGCCTGATTGATACCACTCAGATAGCAATATTGTTTGGAGAAATACAGTTAGAGAGATACTACTTAGAGGCTGCAAAAAGTTACAGGCAAAACGAGTGTAACATTCCATACTGATTTCTGACACATGATTTACACGGCACGGAATTCCAGTACCTTGTCAATTTGGTCAGAGACTCGGTATCTGAAAGAAGGGGGAGGAGTGTGGTTTGGCATGAAAACTACGATAGTGGGCCTGGGAGGTGGCTCTGCTGGTAAAGTAATTGCCATACAAATGGGAGGATTGGAATTTGAACCCCGGAGCCTACGTCAGAAAGTTGTGTGGTGATGGGTAATCCTAGCACTGGGGAAGCACGGACAGGGAGGGTCCTCGACTTGCTGGCCCGGCTGTCCAGTCTCCCAGTGAGAGACCCTGTCTCTAACAAGTTACTCTGGCAACAGGCTCTTGTGAGTAGAGTGACTTTTAGCCAGTCTTTGAGTTTCTGGGTGTCCCTGTGGAGTAAGGTCCTGTTCTCCACTACACTGACCCTAGAAATGCATTGTTAAGGTTATTATTTTACTACTTTAGATGCCTGTTTGTTTTCTAATGAGAGAGAACACAGGATGTAGATTTGGATGGGTGGGGAAGATATGGGAAGATTTGGGGGAGGGGAAATCATAATCAGAATATATTGCATGAAAACTTCTATCTTCAAATAAAAAATACACCGTTGTTTGTTCAGTGGAAAGTGTTGTTGTCAGGAGTCAGGGTCGGGCCAAGAAATTCCAAAAATCCAGGAGGGAATGACTTAAACCCGTAATACTCACTTAAAAATGCCCGTCAAATTTTCTTTTCATCGACCCAAAGCAGAACAAAGCAACAAATGTCTGTCCATGCTGCAAATCCGTGGGTGCAGACACTACGGTGTTAAAGCAAGCGGGTCACATTGTGAACTTTGTCGAGGTGTGCAGCCTGCCAGGCCCAGGAGGGGCCACAGAGAAGCAGTAAGCAGCAGCATGAGCCTGACAGAAAACGCTGAGGTGAAGCTACCCAGTGAACCCGTCTTTTCGGAATGTGGAGGTTGTAGCTGGGCCGTTTCTGAGACAGACGGTCTCCACCCTGTTTGCCTTACCCTTCCATTAATTTTCTTGTTGGTGTTATGCTGGGGGTTGGGTCCTAAGGGCATGATTATGTACATAGTTCTTGTTCTCAAAACTCTTCTACTTTAACAGGAAAGAGAGACAAACTCTCAACAGTATACAAAGAGATCATTCTCAGCTGAGACCGAGTACAATGCAGCAAACAGTCATAAAGCTGGGTGTGGTGATACGCTTGTCTACCTAGGAGTCAGGAAGCTGAGGCAGGAGGATCAGGGCTTCAAGGCTGTTTCTGAGCTACACAGTGAAGACTTAAGATAGCCTGGACTATAGGCAGCGAAACTCTGTCCCAAGCAAACAAACAAACAAACAAAGTTCTGAATTAGAAAACAATAGGAAGGTCAAATGCCTGACCTGGGGTGGACAGGAAGTTGTTTTGGAGGGACTCATGTGGAGATCTGACATACGGATCAGGGATGACTTCAGTGTTCATGGGTGGTAAATAAATTGGTGAACATGGATGTAACCTGTCAGAGCAGGAAAGAGGCTTCCGGGTCAGATCCATCTCAGATCATCTTAGTCCTGCATCCAAAGTGCGAAGCATCTTCAGCAATAGGGGCCCACCTCAACTCCGAGAGGCAACCAAGGGCTGCATCAGTACAACTGTATAAAGTGGGAAACGGAATAACGGGGAAAGAATTCCACCTGGGGAGGAGGAAGGAAAGTCAATACTGAAGGAGAAGGAGGGATGAGGGACGTGTAACAGCAAGCCTATTTAATAACGCCTCAAGGAATCATTTTATATTTACCTGGAATTATACTACACATGCATACACACACACACACACACACACGCACACGCACATGCACGCACACACACGCACACACGCACACACACCCACACACACGCACACACACATACACACACACATGCACACACACACACACGGGCTGAGAATACAACCCCCAAGAACCATAGACTAATGAACCCCGTTGCCGGGCATTAGCAACCCTCCTTTGGAATGGTCAGTCAGCGTCGTCCATGTGACTCACTTCCTGATTTTTGGCTGACTGTAATAGGACACCAGCTTCCAGTAGAAGAAAATCTGTCTCAGTGACAAGCCTATGACAATGCTTTGGTATTCAGAGTATTCTCCTCCTGGATGTTTTTAGCGGCTTATATTTAACCAGTTATAATTTTTCTTAAGCACCATTTTGTTCAGTCCTTTGAAACTGAAGATTAGTTTTTCAATGGGAAATCTGCATTTCATTGTAGAGATGGAAAACAATGCCTTTGGCTCCTTCATTCTGTGGAGGAGCAAGCTTATTCTGGCAATATATCTTTAGCGTGTTGTAAAAACAGTGATTGAGGGAAATTTATTCTCGACAAGACAGACGAGGCATGCACGTGTGTAGCTGAGGGCACATATGATACAGTCTGTGTTTCCCATACCTTAGGTCCTGAAAAACTTAGAGGTGATGTCAGCTATCTTTCATTTCCAATTGAGGATCTGTGATGAAAGAATCAGTCTATGTATATGTGGGAGGGTGAGGAGGTGATGTGTGTGAGGAGGTGATGTGTGTGTGTGTGTGAGGAGGTGATGTGTGTGTGTGTGAGGAGGTGATGTGTGAGGGGAGGTGATGTGTGTGTGTGTGAGGAGGTGATGTGTGTGTGTGTGTGAGGAGGTGATGTGTGTGTATGAGAGGAGGTGATGTGTGTGTGTGAGGGAGGTGATGTGTGTGTGTGAGGAGGTGATGTGTGTGTGAGGAGGTGATGTGTGTGAGGAGGTGATGTGTGTGTGAGGTGACGTGTGTGTGAGGAGGTGATGTGTGTGTGTGAGGAGGTGATGTGTGTGTGAGGTGACGTGTGTGTGAGGAGGTGATGTGTGTGAGGAGGTGATGTGTGTGTGTGTGAGGAGGTGATGTGTGTGTGTGTGAGGAGGTGATGTGTGTGTGTGAGGAGGTGATGTGTGTGTGTGTGAGGAGGTGATGTGTGTGTGTGAGGAGGTGATGTGTGTGTGTGTTTCCTCCCCGGCTCTGGCCTCACCCCCGAGAGACTCAGACAGGGCACACCCGACATCAGCTCAGCCTCCACCGCCCACGAGCTGGCCGCTTGATGAGCTGTGTGAGTTCTGAGTCTCGTCTCTGTACTGTTCCCACCAACCTGGTTCTGACCACCAAGCCCTTCCCGTTGTGAGATGGCTGCAGCTCGTGAAGAAATGAGTGCGGCGCCATGAGTGTCAGTGGAATCTGCAGGAACCCTGTGTACCGTCCTGGTTGGGAGGGGAACAACAGCAAAAACTGCCTTGACCCATGAATGATGAGCGAATGAGCCCTGGTCAGTGTGGTGGGAAGACATCCTCAAGCAGTCGGGGCACTGCCTATGTACACCCACAGCAGACCTCTGGGGTATTTCTGTGATATGCGGAATGTTGTTGTAAATGTAACGGACATAGGAAGGTCTAGCCTGATGACTGGCTCAGTTTTGACACAGCAAAATGTATCATACTTTAGGAATCAAATTCCACAAAACGCAAAATCTCTTGGAAGCCTAAGCAGCAATGCGGCTCCCAAAAACATTCTAGCTTTGCCAGGAAATATGGGAACCAGCAGTCTCTGCATGAAGACTGGATGTTTCTGAAGGAGACTGTGCTGTAAGATAGCCTGGGACAGGTTCAAAGTGCCGACATTTAACAATTCACCCTCTGTGCTCAAACTCACTTCCTGGAAGAAAATAGTTGTCTCAGAAACTCTTCTGAATGGGTGACTATGGAATATACTGGCCTTAGGAAGTGACACAGTATTTGCTTGACTTAAAATTCTCCTTGAGGAGATTGTTGAGATGACTCAATGGGCAAAGGTGCTTTCTGCCAAGCCTGGTGACCTGAGTTCAGTTTCCCAGGATGACTCACGTCATTGGAGTAGAGAACTGACTCCTGAAAGATGTCCTCTGCCTTCTGTATGTGTGCCCTAGTATTTGTGACACATGCACACACCTGTGTGTACACACAGAGAACATTAATATTTAATTAGACAAATTATATTGAAATGTGTTTGTTTTCTAAAAAACAAGAGTGTTGTGGAGTATGATCATGCAACAGAAGCCAAGCAGAGTAGAACCCTGCCACTTCCTCCAGACTTTTAAGAGTCTTGTGACCAGATGGAGGATAATATCATGAAAGAATCTATAACACAAATAGATTCCATACACAGTTCTGATAAAACTACCAAAAGAAACTGGGAGTATCACAACTAGAAGCAAAGGCAGACTATTAACTAATATTTCTGCACTCTGAGTTCATGGGAGAGTAGGAATTCTATTGATCAGAAACTTGATTTGATTTCAGAAATGGAACTATGACAGCACTGTGATTTTCACTTGTATGTTGGGCTGATACCTGCGATCACCCATGTTCCATAGCCATTGGTACAGGCAAGTGATAGTGTGAGATCAAATGCCTATTGTCTTAGACTGTCTAACCATGGATGGGAATTAGACAGGATATATATATATATATATGTATATATATGTATATGTACATATGTGTGTATGTATGTATGTGCATATCCATATAGGCATACATATACATACACATATGTCCTTTCTAATATATACAAATGTATATTATATATCAGAGTTCTCAGCTTATGGAGCTTACTCCAAAGTTACAATCTACACAAACAGAACCCAAGCTGAGCATAAGGAGGCAAGTTGCAGATGGAGGTCCTGCGGTGTTCTCCAGGACTGTGGTATTAGGACAATATCCAGAAAAGCCAGAGGGTGTGCAAAAAGGTCTTGTCTGACAGGAGCGTGAACAGAGACTCCTTTTTAGTAGGCTCAACAGGAAGCTGCCACAGCTGGATTGAAAGAGAAAAGACAAAAAGGCCTAAGGTGGGAATATTTTCTCCCTTCAGTGTTTGGGAGTGGAAACTACCAGTGCCCTCAAGCATACTGGAAAATGGAATTGTTTTTTCTAACATCAAATTTGTACACACACACGCACACACACACACTTGAAACCGCATTGGCAGAGAAGGTAGGTTGGATTTCTTCTCATGGGAGACCGTGTGTTTTGCTCAAGTGAGGAGTGCAACATAGATTGCTGGTTGAAGGCACAAAACGCGAGTACACCTTCATCTGGTGGTTCCTTTATGTCTTCTCCTGTGAATTCTGACTTTCGATCAGAAAGAGAGGACAGTTTTCTTGCCTTACAGCTTCCAGGGAGACATGCTGTGGGAGTCTCACAGCTTCGAAATAATTTGTGAATGTTTTGTGAAACCTTTTGGCCTGGCTGGGAGCCTGAGGCTTTTGAGCATTCGAGAATAATAGGCAGCGTTGAAAAGGAGTGGATAGAATGTTTTATTAACTACAGTTAGTTTTATTAACTAGAGTCAAGGGAATATCAGAAAGGATCAAAATTTAGGAATTCTTTGAAAAAGCCTCTATTTTACGTTTAGGTTTTAGTTTTACAATGCTTTGATGCTTTACCCTGTTGTATAGAAGATACTGTATTTTCTGTCCTAACAAATGAACCCTTGGAATTTGAATTTGTAGTTAAACATAAGAGAAATAAGGAGGAGGAAAGAGAGAGGTAATGAGGCAATAGTGTATTAGGAACTGCTTTTTACCCCTCAGAGTTATTCTGTTTATAACAATATTTTAGCAAATTCTATTTATTATTTCTATTTTATAGTATTTTATTCATGTTTCAATTAATTTGGAATATTTTGAGTCCCAACTATTCATGAAGCCTGTGTCAGGATCAAGTAATAAGCAATACAGTTTTAGTTCATGATCTCTTGGTTGAGCTTGGATAATTGTTAATTATGAGTTTATTATTCTTGCCTCTCTCCATACCCAAGTTGAAGACTCCAGCCCTTTGTTCTTAGGGGATGGAACTATTAGGATTTTTGTTGTTGCTGTTGGTGTCTTTCAAATGCCATGGTCCACTCTAGTAATAAGGGAATCCTAATGATCAGAGTCAGAGTTCATTTTTCTGATGTTAGCTGCTCATATTATGGTCTTTGGGGAGAATGTAACCTGTGCTACCAGGCTAGTTCCACTAGGGTCCCCACAAAAGCACCTTATACCAATGCTAATGGCCATGACTACCTTTCAGAGTCAAAACTGAGATAGAAATAGAGTTATAGCTGCTTGAACTATCTTAGGATGAAAAAAATACACTGATTTTGTGATTCTATGGTTAAAATCCCAAGTTTTCCTGAAACAAGCTTAATACCTTCCATATTACCCATCCAAACGCCTTGGGGACTGGCTTTCTTGCTTGCAGTCTCAAGGCACGTATGGATGGTGGGTCACTAGTGCCTATCATGTGGTGTGGTGGTTTTTATGAGAAATGACCCCATAAACTTGGTTATTCGAATACTTGCTCCCTATTGACAGTGCTGTTTAGGGCAGTTATGCAACCTCTGAGAGGTGGAGTCTTGATGAAGGAAGTACGCCACTCTGAGTAGGCTTGGAGTGTTCACAGTCTTGCTCTACTTCCTGTTTGCTTGCTGTATTTCATGCTTGGTCTTGAAGATGTGAGCCTGAAGTGTCCTGCTCTTGATGCCATGCCTGCTGCTTGTCACCAGGCTTTCTCACTGTGGGGGCACTCACCTCCTGGAACCATAAGCCAAAATAAACTCTTCCTTCTAAAGTTGCCTTGGCCATGGCGCTTTGTCACTACAAAAGGAAAATAACCAATACAAAAGGACACTAGGATCAGTATAATTGACTTGATTGCATGTGTTAGTTAAATGGGTTGAGTGCTACTTTCATGTGCACATATACTGGACAAGCCCTGGGACGAATGTCCCAAGAATGCAAAATGTCTAGGCAAACTATGGGACCTTGGGTAGTATTTATCCCTGGCATACAAATGAACTTTGGCTGCCCATCCCACAATTAGGGATGTTTTCTCAGCCTGGACTCTTGGGGGAGGGCCTAGGCCCTGCTCTGGATGAAATGACAGACTTTGGAGATCCCCCATGGAGGACCTCACCTTCCCTGGTGATCAGAGTGGGGATTGAGTGGGGGCTTGGGAGGCCTGGTCGGGGAGGCAGGGGAGGAGGGGAGGGAGAAGGACCTGGGATTGACACGTAAAGCAAGCTTGTTTCCAATTTAAATAAACAAACAAAAAACAACCCCCCCAAATGCAAAATGTGTTATGGGGCACAGGAAACAGAGAGTGAGTAACATAGGAAGCAAGGGGTAGGCATCTGTGTTCTCTTGTAAAGAAAAGCCATAGGCAAGAAATGACCCTCTCTCTCTTTCTCTCTCTCTCTCTCTCTCTCTCTCTCTCTCTCTCTCTCTCTCTCTCTCTCTGTGTGTGTGTGTGTGCATGTGCATGCTTGTGTGAACTTATGTGATAAACTATGTCATCTATGTCATGCTGGGAAGTGCCTTGACTAAAAGGGAAATGTATAAGCAGTGTAGAGGTAGGATCTCACCTATGGTAGGATGGTTGTTTACAACAGGTGGTAAGAAACAGGATGAATGGGGTATTTGTGAGCATAGCAAACAGCACAGTATTTATTGTATTTTTAAAAATCTATTCTTCTCTCATATATTACAAACCTACTGCAGTTTCCCCTCCCTCCACTTTTCCTAGTTCCTCCCCCAAGCCTCTCCTCTCCTCCAACTCTACTCCTCCTCCATTTCTCTTCAGAAAAGGGCAGGCTCCCAGGGATATCAACCAAACATGACATACCATGTGCAGCCCAGTGTTTAGAAAGCATTTATTATGATTCATAGTAAGAAATGCACATTATACTGGGATGTATATAGACTCCCATATCTTTTATGTATACTTCTGGAACAAAATTTTTATAATACTATCTTTTTTATGTGTGGCATACTCACATTTAGAAACTGTTCTGACCTATACTGCCACATCTCACTCTGCACTGTTCTGCTGTTTGCCCACTCTGAATGTTTTGAAATTAGTCTATCTGCTAGATTGAGTTCAGATCCCTCTAATGGACCATGACCTATAGTCAGATAAATACCGAATAAAGGTTTTTGATGTGTTAACCTGCTTACATTCAACTCTTGACACTTCCATTTGCTACCTGCCCCAAATTGTTGTGTAAATTGTCTTGGACCACTATAAAAAAGTGTCACATTATGTGTGGCTTAAGGAATAGAAAATTGTTCTCATAGTTCTACAGGCAGTAAGTCTGTTGTCAGGGTTATTGACATGGTCAAATTCTGGTGAAGGGTCCCTTGTTTGTCGTGGACTGCTTCGCAAAGATTTTCTAGGTCTATGTGAATGGCTGTCTCTCCCTCTCTCCCATCTTCCAACTCTTCTTTTTTTTCCAAAGACAGGGTTTCCCTGCGGCTTTGGGGGCTGTCCTGGAACTAGCTCTTATAGACCAGGCTGGTCTCGAACTCATAGAGATCCACCTGCCTCTGCCTCCCGAGTGCTGGGTTTAAAGGTGTGCGCCACCAATGCCTGGCTTCTTCCCAACTCTTCCCACCCTTAACTAAAGGCCATAGAGTATCAATATATGTCATTCAGACACTTATTCAACATTCTTTTCTTCCTACAAGCTCTATCTCCAAATGCAGTAGAACCAGGGGTTGGGGCTATAACATGTATTTGTGGAGAGTCACAGTTTAGTTTATAGAACATGAATAAGCTAGATAAACTCCCCTAGTCCCCCAATTTCTCTATCTGTAAAGATAATGATGTAGCACCAATACTATTTGTTCATAAACTGTCTTTATTTGTTAAAGAATATTCCTTTATCCTGTGTGAAGATTTGTTGTTATGATTGGTTATTAAAGAGCTGAATGGCCATTAGTTAGGCAGGAAGAGGCTAGGCAGGACTTTTGGGGCTGGAGAGGACTCAGAGAGGAAGAAAGGTGGAGTTGCCGCCAGGATGCAGAGGGAGCAAGACATGCTGGAGGAGAGAGAGAAGCCATGAGCCACGGGGCAGCATGGAGACCAATAGAGATGGATTAATTTAAGTTATAAGAGCTAGTTAGAAACAAGCCCAAGCTATAGGCCAAGCTTTCATCATTATTTGCGAGCTGGTGGTTATTTTCGAGCTGGTAGTGGAGACAAGAAAGTTGGTCTACATTTATTATTCACCTAATGTGCTGAATCCTAGATAGAGAACAAAAATGAAGAGAGTGGAACCTTTGCCCACAGCCTTTCATGAGTAATAATGAAATAATGATGGCAAAGTACTTAACAGGACGCAGTACACAACGAAATTAGTTCTCGCCATTGGTAATCGGTAGAAGGTGCACCTGGTTGAAAATGAGCCCAATTTTGCACGAGAAGCATGCGCTTTCTCCTCTCAAATTGTGGGTGAGATTCTGTTGTTAATGGGACTTCAATTAGTCCATCCACATGACCCGGGTGTAGCCTTCTGTGAATGAACCACTCCGCCCAGAGAGTCAGTCCCAGCGCAGTAGGGGAGTATACTGATACCGCAGCAAGATAAATGGCATGATTTCCCATAACTGAGATGAATAGGGATGACAGGGACTCATAAGTGAGACAGATAGAGAGACCTAAACACAGCTTCAATGAGTCGGATCAGTGCCACAGTCGTCGTGACAAAGAGCTTGTGGGAGGGGGAGCAGAAGAGGGACAGGTGGGAGAAGCATCTCAGAAAGTAGGCTTTGAGTTTCCTCTCTTAACTGGCAGGCAATTTTATTTTTTTAAATCAGGGTGCCGATGTGAAGCAGTGGAAACTGCCCGGTCACAGATACATGTGAGGGTGGAGATGCCAGGGTGGCTCTAGCTAGGACAGTGGCCTTGACAATGCTGGAGGAAGACTGGACAGGGCAGTCAGTTGTGGTGAGGGCAGCTCCCCAGAGTGGCAGTCATCTTCCCCGGGAAACAGACATCTTGGGGTTTAAATAGGAGAGCTCTGCATGTGGGGGAGGATAGAGTGGGCATTCTGGCCAGGAGACTGTCAGGGTTCAGGGTGATGAGGACTTGGTAGCTTGAAGCAGGAGTGAGATGGATTCAAGTGAGACATTTACGGAGTTGGAATTGTGGGAAGGGGTGGGGGTAAGAAGTTTAGAACAGTTAAAATGACTTTACATCTTTTCACTTCGGCAATTAGTGGGTCATTGTCTAAGCAGGGATGCCAGGAGGAGAATGAATTCAAGAGTTTTACATCGTTTGTGTTAGCAATAACCCTGTGATAGAGTATCTGCAAATTGATCGAGACGATCACATTCCGGTCCCACTTAGCTGCTGATAAACTGGGAAGCCAGCTTCCACAGGCAATCATATTCAAGAAGGTTGAGTTTGAAAACTAGTTTGAATGTCTGACTGTAACTGAGTTGCCAACAAACTGGGAGGGTGAAGGTTGATGTGTTGCTTGTTTCTGATGGCGTGCACACTGTTTCTTTATTTAGAATCTCTTACCAGTATCAATTAAACCCCAGTTAAATTTGACATCTCTTAACCTTCCATTGGATCAAATTCATCGCTACAGCAGACCCCATATGGCACAGAAACAGTTGTAGGCATCCGTTGGTAGCTTATGGAGAGCTACTGGCCCAATGCCAACCAGTAATCACTGCTTTTTGTTAATAGACATGTTTGCTTTGCAGGCATTCTGTACACAGGGCTCTGGATTAATTAGATTGAAATCTGTCATCCATCTAAGACACGGCAAGAACACACTCTCTATGCTTCAGAGAGAAATGGAATGGCATATTTGGGCAAATTTAGAAAAACTGCACTTGTTTGTTTCTATAAGAGCTCAACAGACTACCTAAATAAGTAGTGCATTAGTGAATTTTGATAATTAATAAGTAGCATAGGAGGGGAGGCAGAACTGAATAGATTAGCCCTCAGAGGAGCCTGGGTAAACTTTCTCTTGTGATATGAAATAGCAGATTTCCATAAGCACACTTTTTGTGTGTTTTCTCCCCTCTGGAAACTTGGAAGTAGATTTTGTTTGGGTGTGAGGATTTAGAGACAGCCCCTCTGGCCCTCTGGTCAAAGGCTTGCTCAAACTCAAGAAATGGCCACTGGCCCTCTCTGCACACAGGTTTAAGTGGGCAGAGAGGTCTGTTGCACAGCGTGACTGGAACTCTGCCTTTGAGGTCCCTGGCATTGAGCTGCTCCAGGCAGAGACCCCTCTACTATGACACATTCCACTACAGCATTAATGAAAGCTCTTTGGATGTGACTGCTCTGAAGTCAGTATTTCCATAGTGATGCAGATACTATTTATTGTTGCTCCTACAGAGATTTAAACAGTATTTGAGTTGTCACCAACTCTGTATGGGTTGCTCAGCCTAGTTGTTGATGCTCAAAGCGTATTTATGGAGTGTCTTCATTAAAGAGATGAGTCTATGCCATCCATGGCTATAGGAATCATCAATTAGCCTATTATTTAAATCACCTAGATGGATATAAGCAGGAATCTTACTTTAATTTTTTAAATTTTTGTGTTTTTAACTGACTAATGATAATTGGGTGTGACTGTGAGGCTCAGATGTGTTATTTTAATACATTATAATCAACCCATCTACTTCTTTACTATTTAGCATTTTGAAACACACAAGATAATACTACTGACCACAATCACCATTCCATGCAATAGTCTGACAGGACTTTGTCTAGTCTAACTGGAACTTTGGATCCTTTGATTAGCACTGTTCTTTTCCCTCAGCATCCTCTCTATGTATGGAAATCCCCACTCTGTTTTCCTCTTCTTTGTTGGATGTTTCAGATTTCCCATGAAAGGGTGGTCATGTAGTATCTGTGTCCTGGCTTATTTGCCTTAGCTTGGCGCCCTCATAATAGGACAGAATTTCCTGCTTTCTTAAACCCGTTTTTTAAAGTTAGCATGACAACCTCACATGTATATACCATTGTCCTTTGCATTTTGTTCAGAAATTTCTCATGTATTGATCAGAGAAATTGATATACAGCTTCCCTCTCATGAGGTTTATTCTTTCCCACGTTATCATGATTGAGACTTTTCTGTGAAGGATCCTGTAAGTATCTCCTGAAATCTTGGCTTTGTTGATCAAGAATTGCTTTGGTTGTACCTGTCTTTAAATATCTCCTTTTCTTAGGTAAGATTTATTTTTATTTACATGTATGTTTATGTGCCTGTGTGAGTGTATGTTCACATATGTGTGAATGACTGTGGAGGCCAGAAATGTGTTTTGCATCCCCTGAAGCTGGAGTGGTTGTGAGCTGCTCAATTGTGAACTGAACTTGGGTCTTTTGCAAAAGTAGCAAGTGTTCCTAACCACTGAGCAATCTTTTTTTACCTCCTTGAAATGCCTCTGAGCTCTTGAAAGATGTAATTATGCTTATTTGTTTGTTCTGGTTCACTGAGATCTGAATGTAGTATTTCCTGAGCCTTGTCTTCCATTCCTGATATTCTTTCTTCTGCTTGATCTAGTCCCTGGCTTTTTAGTGTAATTCCGATTTTTCACTTTTAACATCTCTGCTTGTCTTTTTTTCTTTTCCTCACAATCTCATTTTCCTTATTGAATTTCTCAATCATGTTACTTTTTCTTCTACATAACTGGCTTTCATATCTATGTCCTGAATTGATTTTTATACTGCATTCAGCTGCCTGTTTCCCCCTCTTAATGCTATCAGCTATTTTTAGAAGTAGAAAAAAATTAGACTTCTTTTCTACTAGAATTCTTATGTCATGATCTCTTAGTAGTCTGTTGTTTTGCCCTTTTTATGTTTCTGTGTTGTAATTTGTGCAATTATTGGTTTGTATCTCTTCTGGTTGTTGTTGATTTTCTTAGTCAGCAGTCTCCTCTTGAGATGGGTCAATATCCAGTACTACTTAAGGAGGAGAAAATTCAATGTTGTAATAGCGACAACTTTAGATTGAACAAGACGCAGAGATATGCTGAAAATTGTTTAAAGCCAACTAATACTCATTGACCACTGTAGAACAGAATATGGTAAACATACTATGGAATATTCTATGAGTTCAAAAACTAGAATAAATGCAGGCATATTAAGGGGAAAACAAGGTTGAATAAAAGAAAATAAGAGTGGAGACAAATGTTATCAAATGAGATGGAAAGACCAAAATACAAAAACCTGAATGTACGACAACTAAAAATGAATTAAAATTACATAAATGTAAGACGAAAAGTAAAACAGGAGCTTAAAGGATCTTGTGATGGTACATGTTGGTTGTTGGCTTGGCTGGGTCTATAACCAACTTAGAGACAAGCCTCTAGGTGGACCTGTGAGGGTCTTCTCTGAAAGGGTTAACCAAGGGAGATGGCAGCCCACATACAAGGAGATACCAGAGAAGAGGCTGCTTTTTGCTTTTTGCCTGTTCACCTTTGCCCCTTATGGGTGAGTGCATCCACCTCCTGATGCTATGTTTTCTTCTTTGTTGTACTTTGTGTGAGGCACAGCAATGTCACACACACACATACACACACATACACACACACACACCTGCTCTGCAGGCCCTCAGCCCTCCTGTACTCACTACTGCTTTTCACTTGCCAAGTACACTGCTAACTTTACACTAAAACTCAGCTTCACTTAACAGTAGCCAAGAAATGGAAACCTTACTTCACCATGGAAGCTGGAAAGTGGGGCTCAGAAGAAACCGTCTTGAGTGAGGTAATCCAGTCACAAAAAGACAAACATGACATGTATTTGTCCCATTTGCTATGAAACTCTTTCTCTGCGCTTTTCAGTATCTGGTTACCCCATTTGTGAGCTCTGATGGTCTCTCTCTCTCTCTCTCTCTCTCTCTCTCTCTCTCTCTCGTTTTGCTGGGTACATCTTGATCAGAATGGAAACAGAAATAGACTATAACATGGGCAGTATCTTGAGCACAGAAAACCTCAAGACCTCAAAGCCTGTCCCCACAGTGACACGCTGGAACTCCTGAGGCACCCAGCTTCAGGGACTGAGCAGCTAATGGGATTTTAGCCTTGTGTGAGGACAGCCCCAGTGGGACTACCTAGTCTGTACTGTATAAGACAGTCCTATTTCCCCTTTAAAATGTGTACTCATTTGTCTGTTCTGTTCCTTTAAAGGATGGATATGCATACCCTTTCTGTAGCTGACCCATCCTGCCAGAGGACTCATCAGTTCCCCAGACTCTGCCAACCACGTCTGAAGGTGTAGAAACTGCTTGTTCTTTGGGAAGGACTGACAGTCTGTTGTCACCAGGGCCACCTTGCTTAGTTTCTACATGGGGCTGAATTCTGTTTCCACTCTCCCTCTGGGGAGCACATGGCTAAAGCTACATGTTATTTGTACCATTGCTAAGAAACTCTTTCTCTGCATTTTTCAGTATATGGTTAACTTATTTGTGAGTTCTGATGCTCTGTCTCTGTCTCTGTCTCTCTCTCATTTTTTTGCTGTTTGGAATAATTTAGTTTTTGTTATCCCAATTCTTCCCATTCACCATACTACATTGTCTTGGTTAGGGCTTCTATTGCTGTGAAGAGACACCATGACCACGACAACTCTTATAAAGGAGAACATTTAATGGATGTCGTACCTTACATTTCAGAGGTTAAGTCCATTGCCGCCATGGTGGGGAGCATGACAGCGTGCAGGCAGACATGGTGCTGGCTACATGTTGATCAGAATGGCACAGGAAGTAGACTCTGACATGGGCAGTATCTCGAGCACAGAAAACCTCAAAGCCTGTCCCCACAGTGACACACTTCCTCCAACCAACAAAGCCACCCCTCCTTGAAGTGGCACTCTGTATGAGATTATGGGACCAATTACATTCAGACTACCATATCCATGAAGCCGGCTTCTGGCCACCTGTCTTACCCTGGACATCAGTTTATTGTTTTTAAATGTTGAACTACATTCTATTGTGCATTGTGCATGTTTTGCCACCTAATCTTTTTTTGGGGGGGAGTGGAACATTTATTTATTTATGTTTTTAAAATGTTACTAGGTTTCTTTTTATTTTTTCCTCAATATATGTTTTTATTTAAATTAGAAATGTGAATATTTCACATGTCAGTCCCAGCTCCTTCTCCCACCCCTCCTCCCTTGTCCCTCCATCAGACCCCCACTCAATGCCCACATCATTCCCCAGGGAGGGTGAGGCCCTCCTTGGGGGGATCTCTAAAGTCTGTCATTTCATTCTGGGCAGGTCCTAGGCCCTTCCTTATGTGTCCAAGCTGAGAGAGCATCCCTCTATTTGGAATGGGCTCCCAAAACTCATTCATAAACCATGGTGAACACTGATCTACTACCCAAGGCCCCAGTGATTTCTGTGGCCTCCTCCCTGACACTACATTCATGGAGTCTGGATCAGTCCCCTGTTGTCCTCTCAGGCATCAGTCTGGGATTCAATAGCTCCACCTTATCCGGTCAGCTGTCTTTGTGGGTTTCATCCTCATGGTCTTGACCCCTTTGCTCATCACTCCTCCATCTATGTCACTAGGTTCCAGGAGTTCAGTTAAGTGTTCAGCTGTGGGTATCTGTCTCTGCTTCCATCAATCCCTGGATGAAGGTTCTAGGATGGAATATAGGATAGTCATCAACCCTATCATCAAGGAGGGGCTATTAGTGTAGTCTCTCCACTATTGTTTAGTTTGTCAGTTGGTGTTATTCTTGTAGATCTCTGGAGATCACACTAGAGTCAGCTCACTCCTCAAGCCTATAATGACTTGATCTATTATGGTATGTCTCATCCTGTTCTCCACTATTCTTACCTGACTCAACCTTCCTCCTCCCCCATGCCTTCTTCTCCCCTCCTCTTCTTCTCCTCTGGTTTTCTTGGTTCCCTCTCCCCTCCCCTGATGTTCCCAATGTGCTCAGGAGATCTTGCCTCATTCCACTTCTCTGGGGTATCATGCATCTCTCTTGGGAACCTCCTTGTTTCCCAGATTCACTGTTACTGGGATTGTAGGCTGACACTCCCCTGATCCATATCTAAAATCCATATATGAGTGAGCACATGCTATGTTTGTCTTTTTGTGTCTGGGTTACCTCACTCAGGATGGTTTCCTCTAGTACCACCCATTTGTCTGCAAATTTCAAGATTACATTGTTTTTCTCTGCTAAGTAGTACTCCATTGTGTAAATGTACCACATTTTCTCTATCCACTCTTCAGTTGTGGGGCATCTAGGTTGCTTCCATGATCTAGCTATTACATATAATGCTGCTATGAACATAGTGGAACAGACATCCTTGTTGTGTGAATGGGAATCTTTTGGATATATGCCTAAGAGTAGAATTGCTGGGTCTTGTGGTACTCAGACCCATTTTCCCGATTTCCATAGTGGCTGTACTAGTTGGCGCTCCCACCATCAGTGGAGGAGTGTTCCCCTTTCTCCACATCCTCTCCAGCACAAACTGTCATTGGTATTATTGATTTTCACCATTCTGACAGAAGTAAGATGATATCTCAGAGTTGTTTTGATTTGCATTTCCCTAATGGCTAGTGATGTTGAGCACTTTCTCAAGTGTCTCTCAGCCATTTTATACTCCTCAATTGAGAATTCTCTATTTAGTTCAGTCCCCCACTTTTTAATTGGATCCTTTGGTGTTTTGGAGACTTGCTTCTTGAGTTCTTTGTAAATTTTGGAGATCAGTCCTCTGTCAAATGTGGGGTTAGTGAATATCTTTTCCCAATCTGTGGGTTGCCTTTTTGTCTGACTGACTGTGTCCTTTGCCTTACAGAAGCTTCTCAGCTTCAGGAGGTCCCATTTATTAATTGTCGATCTCACTGTCTGTGCTACTGGTGCCACCTATTCCTTCTGCACCATGTGGTGGACATTTTGGTTGCTTCCCTGTTCTGGCAGTTGTGAGTAATGTTCCAATAAATAGGGAAGTCTAGATATACATATTTCAATTCCTTTGACTGGATTATCAGAATATAACTTTGTTCTATTCCTATGTTTTTAAAAACAGATTCCATATTCCTTCCTCAAATGGCTCTATCTATCTACATTTCTATCAACAGTGTGCAAGGTGCTGTGTGACACTGACCACTTGTTACCTTGCATCTCTTCTATAGAACTTAGTCTAGCATGGGTGAGCTGCTATCACATTGCAGTTTCAATGCACCTTCCTTGCCCCATTTGAAAAATGGCTTGTTTCCATATGATTGAGTAGTTTGCATTCTTTGAATATTTTGGATATCACTCCCTTATCCAATGGGTGACTTAGAGACATTTTGCCCCTAATTTGTGGGTTGTCCTTTTGATTGCTTCCTTCACTCTGCAGAAAATTTTTATTTTGATGAATTTTATTGGTGTTTGCCTGTGCTTTTAGAGTTATAATGAAGAAATCTCTGCCTGGACTAATGTCATGACTCTTGCATTAGTCATAATTTCTATATAATTTTTTTGAGGTTTCATTTTTTAATTTAATTTAAATTAGAAACAAATTTACTTTACACATCAATTCCAGTTCCCTCTCCCTCCCCTCCTCCCCTGCCCCCCCACTGACCCCCTATCTCATCCCATTTCTGCTCCCCAGGGAAGGGTGAGGCCTTCCATGGGCATCTTCAAAGTCTGCCATATCCTTTGGAGCAGGGCCTAGGCCCTCCCCTGTGTGTCTAGGCTGAGAGAGTATCACTCTATGTGTGGAATGGGCTCCCAAAGGCCATTCCTATATTAGGAATAAATACTGATCCACTACCAGAAGACCCCTAGATTATTCAGGCCTCCTAACTGACACCCACGTTCAGGGGGGTCTATATTAGTCCTATGCTGGTTTCCCAGCTATCAATATGGGGTTCATGAGCTTCCCCTTGTTCAGATCAGCTGTCTGTGGGTTTCTCCAGCCTGGTCTTGACCCCTTTGTTCATCACTCCTCCCTTGTTACAACTGGATTCCAGGAGTTCAGCTCAGTCTTTAGCTGTGGGTGTCTGATTCTGCTTCCATCAGCTACTGGATGAAGGCTCCAGGATGGCATGTAAGATAGTTATCATTCTCATTATCAGGAAAAGGCATTTAAGGTAGCCTCTCCACTATTGCTTAAATTGTTAGTTGGAATCATCCTTGTAGATCTCTGAACATTTCCCTAGTGCCAGAATTCTCTTTAAACCTATAATGGTTCACTCTATTATGGTATCTCTTTTCTTGCTCTCCTCTATTCTTCCCCTGACTCAATCTTCCTGCTCCCTCATGTCCTCCTCTCCCTTCCTCTTATCCCCTTCTCTTTCTCCTAACTCTCTCTCCTCTCCCACCATGCTCCCAATTAGCTCAGGAGATTTTGTCTCTTTCCCCTTCTCCAGGAGACCATTTGTGCCTCTCTTATGGTCCTCCTTGTTTCCTAGCTTCTCTGGTGGTATAGATTGTAGGCTGGCAATCCTTTGCTTTATGTCTAAAATCCATGTATGAGAGAGTACTTACCATGTTTGTCTTTTTGTGACTGGGTTACCTCATTCAAGTTGGTTTCTTTTAGTGCCATCCATTTGCCTGTGAATTTTAAGATTCCATTGTTTTTTTTTTCCTGCTGAGTAGTACTCCATTGTGTAAATGTACCACATTTTATTTATCCATTCTTCAGTTGAGGGGCATCTAGGTTGCTTTCAGGTTCTGGCTATTACAAATTATGCTGCTATGAACATAATTGCACAGATGTCCTTGTTATATGAATGTGCATCTTTTGGGTATATGCCTAAGAGTAGAGTTGCTGGATCTTGTGGTAGGCTGATTCCCATTTTTCTGAGGAACTGCCATACTGATTTCCAAAGTGGCTGTATGAGTTTGCACTCCCACCAGCAATGGACGAGTGTTCCCCTTTCTCCACATCCTCTCCAGCATAAACTGTCATTGGTGTTTTTGATTCTAGCCATTCTGACAGGAGAATTCTATATACTTTTTAAAATACTACTTTATATGCATCGATTACTCTTTAATTGGTGTACCATAACTATGATGGGTACTAGGGTCTGTGGATTGAGGTTAGCAGATCTTTTCATGGTAGTTTTCTCAGAAAGCTAGGTTGTAATTACACTGCAGACAACCCAGGGTCACCAACATTAAAGATCCTTTTAAGGAGGCACAGTCTCTATCTGCTCTGAGCCCCACTTCCCATGGTGAAGTAAGGTTTCCATTTCTTGGCTACTGTTAAGTGAAGCTGAGTTTTAGTGTAAAGTTAGCAGTGTACTTGGCAAGTGAAAAGCAGTAGTGAGTACAGGAGGGCTGAGGGCCTGCAGAGCAGGTGTGTGTGTGTGTGTGTGTGTGTGTGTGTGTGACATTGCTGTGCCTCACACAAAGTACAACAAAGAAGACAGCATAGTAAATTCCTGAGAATTTCCCAAGGAGGAGGCATGTCATCAATGTGTCAAGAAATGTAGCTTAGATATGGGAGGGAGAAACAGGCTATGTCGTCCCCATCTGTATCTGTATGTGTGTGAAGTTGGTGGATTGCCATCTAGACAAGGGCAAATGAGCAGGACATACAACAAAATTCCATGGAGACAGCTTTCTGAGGCTTTGCCATGCTCCACTGCCTTCTAAGGTAGCACAGAATGATGGAGCCTGTTAAGCTCTTGGATGCAGACATAAAAACTTCAAGCATCGAGGATGGTGGCCCTTCACATAACAGGCTCAGCGGCAGAGATGCAATGATAACAGGACATGGCAGAATCTTGATTCCAGCACCACATTGTCAATTTAGGGTTTGGTGGTGGCTTGAGAACCAGACTGCCTACTATGTGGTCAGCAAGAGAGTTTCTAGCCTTGATACTGAGTCTTTAAGTTGGGAACATTTGGTAGGGGTCACCATATTATCTTCCAGATTCCAGCCTCTTCCTGGCCCTATTATGTGTGAGGTTTAAGCTTCAGTTGACCAGGGAGGATTGTCTTAATCAACAGACCATATCATACACCCATAGAGTTTGTAGGAACTAGCTGTTATCTTAGGATTCCTGAGTGAAAGGAATTCACCTTGCATAAGTCCACTCCTATTCCTTACCCTCTGATCAAGGACTTATTTTCATAAACTGTCAATACATTCCGAGAAAAACAGAACTGTATAAATAATAGAAACTACCATTTATTGACTGTCTGTTGTATGGCAGACAGTTCCATTAGTGACTCTACATTTATAAATGTATTATGTTCTTAGATTGTGAAAACACTTGAAGGACATTAGTATTACTAGGATAGGTGACTAAAATCATTAGATAGTGTTTTAGTTAGGGTTTTATTGCTATGACGAGAAACCATGTCCATGACAGCACTTATAAAGGAACCATTTAACTGGGGCTGCTCACAGTTCAGAGGTTTAGCCCATTGTCATCATAGTGGGAAGCATGGTGGCACACAGGTAGACTTGGTGCTGGAGAGGTAGTTGAGAGTTCTGTGTCCAGATTCGCAGGCAACAGGCTTGCATATCTGAGACCTCAAAGCCCACTCCCAGTGACATACTTCCTTTAACAGGGCCACACCTACTCCAACAAGGCCACATCTCCTAATAGTGCCACTCCCTACGGGTCTATGGGGGGCCATTTTTTTCAAACCACCAGAGATATTAAGTAACTTGTCCAGCTTATTTCAACTCATCAATACTAGAGCCTGCATTTCTACTCAGGATGCCCCACTCCTGAGCATGCGCATGTGCACGCACGCATGCGCACACACACACACACACACACACACACACACACACACACGCTTATGCTGTGTTAACTTCATTCTCTCTGATGGAGTAAGTTCTAAGACCTGATTGTTGTTCTGAGGAGGCTCTTTGTGGTCCTGAAGCTCAATCCTGTGACTGACATTGCATTGAAGTTTTTCTAATGTATTGGACAAAATGTAGAAAATAGCAAACCAACTTCAATAAGGAAAATATTTACTGTTAAAAATGTGAGAGAGTGAGTGTGGGCATGTGTATGTGTTGTGTGTGTGTGAGTGAGTGTGTGCCTGTGAGTGTGTGAGTGTGTATATGTGTGAGTGAGTGTGTATGTATTGTGTGTGTTTGTGTGTGTGTGTGTGTGTGTGTGTGTGTGTGTGTGTGTGTGTAGGTCAGAGGACAGCTCTGTGGAGTGGTTCTCTCATTCCACTTTTATGTGGGTCCCAGGGATTGAACTCAGGTCATCAAGCTTGTATACCAGGAATTTTACCCGCTGAGCTATCTTGCTAGTTCTGCTTAATTTCAGCAAATACATTTTCTTTGTCAACTGTGCATTGGACTTTGTGTCTGTGTGCTTACGCCTTTGGCAGTTACTTTAAAACTTTGCTATGAGTTCTTAACAACATCTAAGAATTCATCAGTGTGTGTGTCTCCTTCCACAAACCCATGAGACGTATAAGTTTGCTGATGGCCTCTGCTGTCTTAGTTCCGGGTTGTTATCACCTTGTATTTAGACCCTATCTTACTTTTACCTCTTTCAATGTTAGCTACTGTTTGCCTTTCCTCCTTTCAATTTATGCTTTGATTTTTTGGGGGGGCTCTTATTTCCTAATTTTGTTCGCCACTATTGTTTTTTGAAACCCACTCATCTTTTTTCTCAGTTTGACTTTCTTCTCACTGACGGACTTCCTTTAGTTATCTTTTACCAATGACTTTTTTCCCTTTAGGGTTGAAGGTTTTCTTTAAATTTGCTTTATACGTTGTTAATTAGATACTGTGCTAGCTTTGTGTCACTTCAACAAAACAACTGACCTCAAGAGACTTAAAAAGGAAAGTTTTCGAGATTTTTGTTCTTGGTTGGCTGCTCCCATTGCTTTTGGTCTGGTGTCATGATAGTGCATTATGGGAAGAAGGTGTCTTCTAGCAGAGGAAGCTGATGTCCTCATGGTAGCTGGGAAGCAAAAAGAGTTCCAGAATCCCCTTGGAAGGTATACTGGCCGGTTTTGTGTGTCAACTTGACACAAGCCAGAGTCATAAGAGGAAGGAAACTCAGCTGAGGAAATGCCTCCTTGAGATCCAGCTGTAAGGCATTTTCTCATTTAGTGATCAAGGGGATAGGGCCCAGCTCATGGTGGGTGGTGCCGTCCCTGGGCTGCTGGTCCTGGTTCTATAAGAAAGTGGATTGAGCAAGCCATGGGAAGCAAGCCAGTGAGCAGCCCCAATTCAAGGCCTCTGCATCAGCTTCTGCCTCCATGACCCTGCCTTACTTGAGTTCCTGTCCTGACTTCCTTCAGTGATGAACATCAACAAGGTAGTATAAGCCAAATAAACCCTTTCCTCCCCAACTTGCTTTTTGGTCCTGGTGTTTCCTTGCAGCAGTGGAAAACCTAACTAAGACAAATTGGTATCAGTGTCATGGACATTACTGTGGCAGACCTGAGAATGTTTTGGGGAGGATTTTGAAAGGACTTTGGAACTTTGGGCTAGAAAGGCTATTGAGTGTTGAGACCCCAGTAGGATGTGCAATAGGAGCTTGGAAGAGAAGAGAGCAGTGCAGAGACGGAGGTCTGGCTTATGGAACTTCAGATGGAAGATTGAAGACTCTATCAGGACCACTTTCTATTTTGATTTAAGATTTTTTTGTGGTTCTGGTTAGCTGGGACTGAAGAATCAGCTGTGATTAACAAGATGCCAGAACTTCTAAAGTGAAACCTTTGCATTATTGGGACAGTGGATGCTCGTCAGCTGGAGCTAAGAAAGTAGTGGTGACTAAGAAGAAACAGTGTCGCTGAAGTGAAATCTTCTGGGAAGTGTTTCCTTCGAGCACAGCGAAGCTGTGTTCCAGAGGCAGCTGGACTTGGTAATGTGGGAGAGTCACCCAGGTGGTACTGGCTTTGAAGGCATGAAGGGGTCATGGAGAGCAGTTGAGGCCTGGCATTGAGGAGAGGCCAGGAGAGGTCATTGGTGAAGGTGCAGCCTCAGCAGCAGTTGAAGATCCAGGACTAAAGGGGTCATGCAAAGAAGTTGAGGCTTAACACCTGAAGAGACCTATGAAAGGTTATTGGTTGTAGTGCAGCCAGTTGCAGGAAGGGACCCCAACATTTTGGAGGCGCTAGTACCATGGGATGACTACCAGGAACAGTAGCAGCAGTGGAGTGGAGCCAGTGGGAGCCAAGAAGACAAGCTGTGTGTGCTGCAGACAGCAAAGCTGGAGAAGTGACCCAAGCCATTTGGAGGAGTCCACACAAGCTGTGAGTGAGTCCCAGACAATTGAACATTGTGTTATTTATACTGTTGGAGTTTGAGTCTGCTTGGTTTAGAATGTGATGGCTCCCTGGTTCTTCCGTCTTGAAGAAGGCAATTACTTTTGTTTTTAAAGGAGCCCACCCACAACTGCAAGACTTGAACTTTTAAAGGGATTTGGCTATTTTAAAGAGATTGAAATTTTAACGTGTTTGAATTTGTGAAGACTGTTGGACTTTTAAAGTTATTTATGATTTTAATTTGAGATCTTGGGGATGAGTAAGAAAGGAAGGGATATAGCTTAATAGTGATGTGTTTATGTGTAAAGTTGATGGCAAGAGGTCAGTTGGACTGGCTGGTTTTTGTGTGTCAACTTGACACAGACTACAGTCATCAGAGAGGAAGGAGCTGCCACTGAGGAAAAGCCTTGATGAGATCCAGCTGTAAGGAATTTATTTAGTGATCTATGGGGGAGGGCCCAGCCCATGGTGGGTGGTGCCATCCCTGGGCTGCTGGTCCTGGGTTCTATAAGAAAGCATGCTGTGCAAACCATGGGGAAAAATCCAGTTAGCAGCTCCCCTCCATGTTCTCTGTATCAGATCCCGCGTCTGAGATACTGCCCTGTTTGAGTTCCTTTCCTGACTTCCTTCAATAATCAACAGCAATGTGGAGGTTTCAGCCAAATAAGCCCCTCCCCAACTTGTTTTTTTGTTCATGGGGTTTCATCACAGTGACAGAAACCCTAACTAAGGCAGGAGGCACGTCCCAATGATCTTACACCTTCAGTAACTTCCATATTCTAACGGTTTCCACTGCCTTCTGATAGGGTCATGGGCAAGAAACCAAACCTTGCCAATGTTTGGTTCAAATGTTATCATTGTCTATTACATCTCATGTGTTTTCCCCCCGAATCTCTGAGATAGATCTCACACCTTCTCATCCTTGTTTGGTGCCAGGTAGCTACTGTTTGACACCTTCATGGCTTTAGCTACTTTGGTAGCTACTTAGGTAAGATTATTTTACCCCCTATAGCAGCAGTTCGGCATTGCTTTCTTTCTGATGTGCATAGGGTAATTTATAACTCATCTGCCAGATTTTAAAGTTTGAGGACAATGGTTTTCATTTTTTTCCAAATTCTGTTTAATATTTATTTGCATGTCGATCTTTTAAAATTCATACTGACTTTTTAATTTATCATGTTTTTCATTCTCTAGATGATTCTTCTTAAGGCTTCGTTGAAGTTTAAGTCACCTGTCATAAAACTGTATACACATAAACTATTTTAGTAAAACTTGATGGATGTATACAGCCAGAAAACCATTAACTACACTTGAGAGAACTGATACATTCGTTGTCTCCAAAATCTTCCTTGAGTCTTTGTAGTTCTTTCCTTTCTCCCTCATTTCCTCTTACCATCCCACTATCCCTTGTAAGGAGGTATACCGATTTGTGCTACATCTCACAGAATGCATTCCATATTGTCTAGTTTTATATGAATATAATTACACAAATGTAATGCATACTCTTTAGTTTCCTTTCTTCAGAAAAGCTACTTTTGAGGTTATGTTTTGATTGTACCAAGACCATAACAAAAGAACAATATATTACTTATGATAAAACCATAGCTACACTGTGATTTAATTATCCCTTTGGATAATGGAGAACATTTAGGTTATTATCAGTTTAGAGCTAGTAGAATTAAAATTCATGTATGAGGGTTTTGTGTGTGCGTGTATTTCTTAGTGTGTTGGCGTATGTACATGTGCAAGAGTGTACTCATGTCTCTTTAAGTATTGAGGTAGGGTCTCTTGCTGAATCCAGTGCTCACCAGCTCCTACAGTCTAGATAACAAACTTGCCCCAGGGATTCCATAGGTGAGCACCATGCTTAACTAGCTTGTATGTGGAGTCTGGAGATGTGAACCCTGTCTTGTCTTTAGTCTTTCCTGGCTACTTGTTTATTCACTGAGTTTTCCCCTCAGATATGGAAGAGTGAGGTTTTGTGGTCAGATTACATGATTACATTACTCTTGAATAAATTTCTAGGAGTAAAATGTCCAAGTCCTATAGTGTATATTTTTGAAATTCTAAACTCCTATATTATTTATGTTAGTAATACAATTGATTTTAGATTAATTTTACATACATATAATTTATAAATTCCAATTTTTAGCTTTAGCATATTTTAGAAAGTGGAAAGTTGTATTTTCTGCATACATAGTCACATGTTTTGGTAATAAAGTCAGTTTTGATCTCCAATTTAAATCTGTTTCTTTTGTCAGGCAGTGGTGGCACACGCCTTTAATTCCAGCCTTTGGGAGGCACAGGCAGGTGGATCTCTGTGAGTCTGAGGCCAGCTTGGTCTACAGAGCGAGTTCCAGGACAGCCAGGACTGTTTCACAGATAAATCCTGTTTCAAAAAACCAACTAACTAACCAACCAATGAACCAACTAACGAACCCAATATAAAACCAAAACTGCAACAAAAATCTGTTTCTTTTTTGAAATTTTCCTTGTTTTCTTAAATTTATTAATATCATCAGTTCTATTTTGACTAGAAAATATCAGGGGACATTCTCACCGTGTTGATGATTTAGGAACAATTTTTTACTAGAAATAATGAAGTTACATTAACTTTTCCATATACAATCTGTACTGAATTGAAGGAATTCTGTCTTCATAATTTATTTTGTTAGGAATGAACATTGGATTTTGACAAACACATTTCCCATGTTTATTTAGGTGACTATATAATTTCTCTCCCCCATTTTCATGCATATGCATATGTGGTGTGCATGCATTTGTGTATGCATGCTTACATGTATGTGGATGCACATATATGTTGGGAATCTTCCTTGGTATCTTTTCTCACATTATTTGCTTGTTGGAGGGTCTCTTAATGAAAGCCAGGGCCCACCAATACTCAGTCTTCTGGCAAGTTTGCTGTAGGGGAATCCCTTGTCTCTGTACCTTCCTGAGCTAGAATTACAGGCAGGCTGGCATGCCCATCCAGCATCTGTGTGGATGCTGAGCATCCTAAGTCCAGTCCTCTTGTTTGTGTGGCAAAAGCTTTAACTGCTGAACCATCTCCCAGGCTCCTGGCTTTTCTTTATGATGAATCACATTAATAGATGTTTCCATGTTAAATAAACACTTCACATTTGAGATGAGTTACAGTGTCAATTTATTATCATTGAAATTTTTCTAGTTTCAATTATTCAATTAATTATTATCAATAGTTAAGAAATTGATTGTCTTTGAGCATAGGTTGAGTGATGGCCCCTCCCCACACTTGTCACCAGGATAAGACTGATAACTGAGCTGACTAGCCCTTTCTCTTTTTCAGAAGTTATTATATAGAGTTGGCATTGCCGAGCTCGAATGGTGGGTAGAATTCACTAATGACATGTTATGGTTCTGGAGTTTCATTTTGAAAGTTTAACTTCTGTTGTAGCATCTATTCCAGGATTATTCAGCCCATGTAATTTTTCTTCAAAAAGCTTTGGTCTTTTGTGTCCTAAAGAATATGTTTGTTTTGTAGATGGGAGCAGATGCAGAAATCCACAACTAAACAATGGGGCAAGCTCCTGGAGTACAATCGAAGTGAGGGAGGAGTGATAATAATGAACAAAGGAGTCAAGATCATGATGGGGAAAACCACAGAATCAGTTGACCTGAGCTAGTGAGAGATCACTGCCTCAGGTCTGACAAATGGGGAACCTGCATAAGACTGAACTAGACTCCCTTAATATAGGTGATAGTGGTGCCTGGGACATTATATGAAGCCACTGGCAGTGGGTCCAAGATCTAACACTAATGCACAAACTGACTTAGTGGAGCCCATTCTATATGGAGAGATACCTTACCCAGCCTAGACACATGGGGAGTAGGGGGTAGGGAGGTGCCTTGGTGCTGCATCAACTAGATGATGGGACAGACTTAGTAAACTTCCTAGGGGAGGTCTTACCCTCTCTGTAGAGCAAATGGGAGAAGGGGGAAGTAGAGGGAATGGGAGGAGAGGAGGGAGGGGGAACTGGGATTAGAATGCAAAAAATAAATTAATAAAAAAGAATGTTTGTTTTGTATAAGCGGCCTAATGTGTTTACTCTGTAAGGTTAGCACTCAGAAGGCTGAGACCAGAAGACAGAATTCCAGGTAAGTCAATAGCAGGTCTCTCTTAAAGAGAATCAGAGAGAGAGAGGGGGGTGAATAAAAGAAAAGAGAGAATAAATCTGAAATGGTTAAAATTGCAACTCACAGTCTGTTTTTAAGGTATGTTCCAGCAATTCATATAAGCTCCCAACAGTATAGAACTCTCTCAGCACTGTTATTTCCTTTTTTTCCCTGAGGCCTTTTGTTCTTGTTAGCGAGGGCTTAATTCTTGAGTGATGCTTTGATTTTGTTTTGTTTTATTTGTTTGAGACAGGGTCGCACTATTAGCTCTGGCTAGCCTGGAACTCACTTTGTAGAGCAGGCTGACCCTCCTGCCTCTGCCTCCCAAATTCTGGGATTACAGATATCCTCTACACATGGCCAGGATTTTTTATTCTTTATGCTCATGAATTGCTATTTCCCGTTTTTGAGTTGGAATGGGTATTTAAAATTTAATCAACACTGTGAATCTGTGCCACCAACTCAGGGCCCTATGTCAGTTCCCAGTGCACCTCTGGACAAGGCAGTAGGAGTAAGAAAGCAGAATATATTATGTCAGGATATATTAGAAATATATAGAAATGCATTAGAAACACAGGGGCAGGAGACAGCCTTGTCGGGATAGGGTCTCACAGTGTATGAGTGGTTTAACATGTAAGCTAGGAGTTCATGTAATCATGCTTTCAATTTGTCCAAATGGCTTCTCTATCTGACACTGGCATCTACCTGCAACAAGATGAAGTGGGCACAGAATGGCACTGCTGTTGACGGTGAGGACAGCCGCTTTCCCCCGGTTTTCTATTTCACCTGCTTCTTAGGGTTTGGTTACTATAAAGCCAGAGGGACTTGCCTTTCATTTCTACTAATATGAAAAGAATGGGTCTCCTTCCTTCTAAGGAATATGTGTACACACATTTCTCTGCAATGTTGGAGACAGGTGTGTGTGTGTGTGTGTGTGTGTTTGCACATATGTGTGTGCATGGGAAGGCCCCTCTAACCATCATAGAAGGGTGGTGTCTGTGTTGCATCTTTTAGGACCACAGAGAGAAGCTGGGCTGGTTTTTCCTCGGATACTTGCTTCTTGAAGCTAAACCAGGACTAATTAGTGACAGTGAGGTTGGCTGTGATGAGACCAAGTTTCATAGGCCGTTGGATTTTAATTCCCGAAGCGTGACATAGCGAAGATAAACCTTGCAGACACAGCTTTGCAGTGTGAATGCTGTGGGCACCGCTGCACACAGCCGCTTCTGTGCTCTGCTCTCTGGGTAGACCAGAATCCCCCATTGACATCTTAAGAACAGAATATTTTTCATATAAAACTTATTTGTTTTATTAAAGGCTGGAGGCCTGAAGCTTCCCGTAGAGTAAGTTTGTGCTCTGCCATGATGATGTATGTGCGAATTACTGAGTTCCAAAGCTCATTTTCTGGCCTGTTTTCCTAAAAACATTTTGAGTCTCTGCCGCAAATAAAGGACTGTGCTTTAGACAAGGTACAGTGTCACTGAGAGTGATAGCCATGTCCCAGAGAGGAGTCTAATGTATGTGAATATTTTCAATGGTTTTTTACCATGACAAGGGACACGGGAAGATCTATGTGAGGACAAGGCTTACTGGACATTTTTGGGCACTGCTTAAAGGCCATGAGGAAGTTTTTTCTTAATAGGACTGAGGTTGAATGTGTGCCTCTGACTGTTCAGACATTATGATCAGGGAACTGAGTATTCAGAGCATAGTTTTAATTGCCAACTGTATTCGTCAATCTTCCTCTTGCTCCTGGCTAGTTAACTGTGTATGAATATACAAGGTTGGTAGACAGATGGTTCAGTGTGACAGAAACAACACAAATCTTTCAGTAGGCCTGTGAAGAATCATACAACACACATACACACACATGCACATGAGGATCCATGCATGCATGCCCAGATCATGTATGTGAATGTCTATGGAGTAACCTAGAAAGGAAAGGTCAGTGAACTTACACTACTGTAAGGATCTAGTCTCTCTACTATGTGTATACAGATTATGATTTCAACACAAGCAAAGGATATTTAAAGCTTGAGTACTTACATAGGTGGCAATACAGAAGGCTGCATTGTCCCTGGCACTTAAGCTCTAGGCCTTGTTTCTTCTAACTCAGAAACTTTAGACAAGAAAAACATGAGAAAGTAAACACCAGATATCCCAAAGTATGGGAAACCTAGAAGAGGGCTTAGACTTTTGGATTAGCAGTTAACCTGAGGCTAACTAACGTGGTTCAAATGGGAAATGTCCCCAACAGGAGGAAATAATGTAGACAACTCTTGTCTACTAGCACTCCAGAACTTCTTGATTAAATTATATTTTGATGTAGTCCTGGCTATCCTGGAATTCACTATGTGGACCAGCCCAGCTTCAAACTCACAGAAATCCACCTGTCTCTGTCTTCCAAGTGTTGGCATTCTACATGTATATGCCACTGTATCCAATCCAACTCAGGAAAAGGAACTAACAGTTTATGAGTATGGTGGATAAGAATGGCCTTTATATGCTCCTGTATTTGAATACTAGGTCCACAGTTGTTGGAACTGTTTGGGAGTGATTAAATGATGTATAGCCTTGTTGAAGGAGGTGTGTCACTGGGGATGGTGACATTCCCCATTAATTTTTCTCTTTGCCTGGTGCTTGTGGATCACGTTGTAAGTGCTCAGCTACTGCTGCAACTCCATGTCTGCCTGCTGCCATGCTCCCTGTCATGATGGTCATGGCTCTAACCAACTCTTTGAAACTGTAAGCACCCAATAAATTTGTTATCTTAACAATTGTCATGGTCATGGTGTCTTCACAGCATTAGAAAGGTAACTAAGACAATGCACATAAGAAAAAAGAAAAAAGGAAATGTTAAAGAATACAAATTCTGGCCAGGCATGGCGGCACACACCTGTAATTCCAGAACTCTAGGAACAGAGGCAAATAGACACAGTAAGTTCCAGGTCAGCCAGGGCTGGTAGTGAGACCTTGTCTCAAAAAAATAGTCAAAGCATTAATAATAATTAACTCCACTCTACATAGAAGTAAAGTAACAAAGGTGAAAAGATTCAGAGGGTGAAGGGAAGAATAGTGTTGTTAGATTCCTGTGCTCTGTATGAACTGGTGGATAGATGTAAGGTAGACCAGGAGTTGCAATTTTACCTGTCTCATTCTCAGCTTCTCCTTTCATATCCATATCCACTTATTCATGTATTCCTTATTCATGTAAGCTCTATATATCAAGAACTTACAGAGGAAGATTTTCTAAATCAGTGAGCAAATTTAGTAGCCAAATCTTGAATTCTACCATTCTATTATAAAAGAAACCAGATTCACCTAGAGGAATGGCTGACTCCAGACGAGGACAAGAAAAACCCAAGATGAACAAAACTTGACTATGTGCCAGAAAGTGAAGAAGTGATCAAAGAATTGTAGAAAGAAACAAAAGCTAGGAAAAGAGTTGGGGTGAGGGGGCTGAATGTACCCTTTCATAGAGATGTCCCTGCCATGATAAGCCATTCCTATAGTAGCAGCAATAGCACCAATCTATTTTGAAGGCCGTGTAACTAATACCTTTCTTGTCACAGTATGCCAGAATACCTGATCGAAGAAATTTAAGGAACAAAGGATTTATTCTGGTTCACAGTTTCATGGTAGGAAAAATATGGTGGCACTCATGGCAGCAGGTTTAGCTTCTGTTTGGAGTGACAGAGGTATGAGGTGGCAGGCTCCATGTCTCAGCAGATCAGGAAAGAGAGTTTGCAGTGGAACTTTGACCCTACTTTCATAATAAAGAAAAATGTAAGCCAAGGAAATTCTAAGATACATTGGTGGGTACATCAGAGAGCAGGTTACAGCTTTTCCATAGGCTTCAGGTGCTGTCTGATGACATTCTTGGCTTTGGGTGGGTGGAAGCTAGTGGTCTGCTAAGTTAATAGATTCTAAAAGGTTCTTATCTATTTGTTACAAGATTTGTCACAGGTCCTTATTTGTCTATTAGTTCTGACAGAGGTGGTCAAGGTGAGAATCTATTAACTTAGCAGACCACTGGCAGGGGGCTAAAGTT
Source organism: Mesocricetus auratus (assembly GCF_017639785.1). NCBI lineage: Eukaryota > Metazoa > Chordata > Mammalia > Rodentia > Cricetidae > Mesocricetus > Mesocricetus auratus. Next base: position 36,955,410 of record NW_024429193.1, read on the forward strand.
AGCTGAGCTAAGGCGGTTAGCCTTTGGATCAGCAACATTTCTACCTCCATATCACTGTAGTTCTACTCAAGTCAGTCTCTGCCAATATAGCTTCTTTTCTGGACTTTTTGTTGATTGTTGGCAAGAAACTTTATTCATGGAGCCGTCTTGCTGACTCCCTCAAACCAGCCTTTTAAAATTAGAGTCCAAGAAAGCAGTCAGGTTCAGCAATGAAGGATGGCAAGCAACAGGGAAGAAGGTGCCTTTTATTCCTTTATTTTAGTTTAAATTAGAAACAATCTTATTTTTTATAACAATCCCAGGTCCCTCTCATCCCATGTCCCCCACCGACCCTCATCCCATCCCTCTTCTGCTCCACAGAAAGCATGAGGCCTTCTAAGGGGCATCATCAAGGTCTGTCACATCATTTGGGGCAGGGCCTAGGCCTTCTCCTGTGTGTCTAGGCTCATAGAGTATCCCTCTATGGGGAATGGACTCCCAATGTCCATTCATACACTAGGGGTAAATGTTGTTCCATCACCAGGGGCCGCATAGACTGCCTAGGCCTCCTAACTGACAACATGTTCAGGAGTCCTGGTTCTGTCCTATGATGGTTTTCAGGGTATCAGTCTGGGGTCCATGAGCTCCCCCTGTTCAGGTCAGATATTTCTGTGGGTTTCCCCAGCCTGCTCTTGACCCCTTTGCTCATCACTCCTCTCTCTCTACAACTAAATTCAGCTCAGTGCTTAGCTGTGGGTCTCTGCTTGTGCTTCCATCAGCTACTGGATGAAGGCTCTAGGATGACTTATAAGGTAGCCATTAATCTCATCACAGGAGAAGGGCGTTTAAGATAGCCTCTCCCCTATTGCTTAGATTCTTAGTTGGGGGTCATCCTAGTATGTCCCTGGGTATTTCCCTAGTGCCAGAGTTATCTTTAAACCTATAATGGGTTTTTATTGCTGAGAAACTACAACAGGACCATGGCAAGTCTTGTAAAGGAAAACATTTAACTGGGGCTGGGTTACTGTTCAGAGGTTTAGTCCATTATCATGACAGGACATCATGGTATACAGGCAGACCTGGTGCTGGAGAAGGAGGTGTGAGAGTCCTGCTTCTTGATCTGCAGGCAGCAGGAAGTGAGCTGTGACTGAGTTTGACTTAAGCAAAAGATACCTCAAAGCTAACTCCCAAAGTGACAACACTCCCTCCAATAAAGCCACTCCTAAATCAACAAGGTCACACCTAAGAGTGCCACTCCCTTTGGGGGTTTTCTTTCAAACCACCACAGTGGGGGAACTTCAGAGAAAGAGTGACAAAGCCCAGAGTATCCAGGAAAACATGCTTAGGCTTTTGGTCAGTATCAGAAAGGAAAAAAAAATAGAAGAAAAGTAGACTAACAGTGCTACGGTGAAGGGCCACTGCACCAAGGGAGGGCTTTTGGAGAAGAATAAACATATTACATTATTTTATTAGGGGAATAATGAGTCTTCCCCCTTTCTTAGGTTGCCTTCAGATGAATCAGATTTTCTGGGTGGTTGAGGTGGACTCCTGGGTATGTAATTGTTAAACATGGCAGGAGTAAGTCTTGAAGGGAGGAGACAATAGTACATGATGGTTTGGGTAGTTTAGAATGTTCTGTCTCCATATGGGGCTAGGAGTGGAGCTAGATTCAATCCCTATGACTAGAAGGCAATAGCTTTACCTTAATAGGCCTCAACAAAGCCCCAGTACCTCAATCTTTTCATAAGGTAATTTAAATCATAAGCAGGTGGGGGAGGAGAGTTCCCTTTTAAGTGTTACCAGGGAAACAGATGAGTGGCCCATCTTCAACTGCCTTAACTGTTATTCCTGTAATAATATTGTGTAACAATGGCTATTCCTTTGTGGATTGTCTTTTGTAGAATCACTTCCCCAATCTTTGTCCAGCACTCTAAATTTGTACTTACATGTTTAAGGCTAACTGCTAAATAATCTTTGCTTAGCTTTACAGGACCAAGACGATTTGGTGACCTTCACATTATGAAGGATGTTAAGATGGTGCTTAGCTTGCAGAAGAATAGTATGCTTATTGAAAGAATTGCAGAAACTAGCCAGTCCCAGGAGGCTGGAGTCAATCACTCTGCTCTAGACAATGAAGAAAAAGATACACAGCCAGTGAGATAAGACTCTATGGCACATAGTCTCCTGGACCAGTCCACCACCGTATCTCCTTTGTTCTCTTTCAGAGCTCTGGGTAGCACCCACCTTCTGCAAGATAGCTCTTAGTTTGTTTTTATTTCTCTTTCTGAGGATAGTGGCTCCCATCTTCTCAGCATGCTGGTCTTTGATATTTTTGTGTGTTGCGACTATTTTCGTTATAACTATTAGCTTTTGAGTGATGAGAGATAGACCTGGATTCAATAATCTTGTATGAATTCAAAGTTTTTATTTTTATGAACACCTAGATAGTTGATTTTCAAGTACATAGTTTTAAGATGTTTTGACATATGCTGCCAGAAGACACTGAACAGGATATACCAATTTACATACCTGCCAGAAATCTTACTACAGTTTTTGGAGCTGGGGGAGATGAATGCATACACCACTTGGATTGAGGCGTAGGTGATACCTGTTGCCTTAGAAAAATCCCCCTTAGAACAGCAACTATTTTAAATTTTGCATATCAGGTTAGCTTTGTCCTTGAGTTTCATATAAATAGAATCACATCTCATATCGGGGTTTGGTTCCTTAGCAGAATATTTCGAGGCTTCATCCATAGTTAATATACATCAGTATTCTTTTTGAAGTTCAGGGGTGATATTTCACTGAATAAATGTATGCTGCACCTTTATAATCCATTCTCCAGCTGATGGACTCAATTTGTTTTTAACTTTAGGTTATTGTGATGAAGATGCTACCAACACTCTCACCAGTCTTTTTGGGGAGTCAAAAAGTCATTTCTACTGGGTATATATGGAACAGAAGTATTTTAAGGCACAGAGTGGGTATGTTTTTAACTTGGTAGATTTTCCAAGCTACTGAGGCAATTCGTGCTCCCACCAGCAGCACACGCAAATGTTACTTTGGCTCCATAGCCTTGTTACCTTGTTGTCTTCAAGCTGCTTACAGCCGTCTGATGATCTTTTTATCTCTTCCCTACTTTTGTTTATACGCTTGATTGAGTACCTGTTAAATTTATGAATTGATTAATCATTATTAATATTTATTAAGTATTCCGTAGAGGTTCTGTATAAGCAAAGACGAACTCCTAGAGGTGTGCAGTGTAGTGTAGTGTAGAAGCACATAGCTAAGGTAGGTGGTCTATGTAATGATGTGAGCGGTTCTGTGTCCAGACAATGTGGCTTTAGTTATATTTAATTATAAAGCTAATGTTGGAGATCGAGACAAGAACCAGAGACTGTGTGAAGTACCCATCATCTAGTCAAACGTTGGTGCTCATTCTGAAGCATGGTGAAGTTAACAGGAGAACCTGCTCACTTCACTAGCCACAGAAAGAGCTGGGACCTGAACCCGGGGAGTCAGGCTCTCTTGCCTACTGTAGATGCCGGTTTAGATCCTATGCAAGCAGAAGGGTCTCCAGGAAGGGCCTCAGTGAAAACAGCCATACATAAGGTAGAGAGATAAAATGTAGTCTAGTAAGTCTTGCACAAAAGATCCGAGGGAGTAGAATAGTCAGTCATTGAAACTGAGCACGAAGGCCAGCAGGGCCGAATCTGCGCGAAGTGAAGTTGGAATTCTTAGAATGATTTCTGCAGGAAGGTTGCTTCTTCTTTTGTCCCATCGCCAAACATCAAATAATATTTGCATGTTTCATCTTGTTGTTATACCAGCCATTTGAGTACACTTGCCAGATAACTGAGCATTCAGATTCACTTGCACAGAGGGCTAGGCACTGTTGGAATCACGCGAGCAAACCCAGGCTTCAGATTTGATGGTTACCGGCAGGGCCTGCTTGCATGGTGCATTCTGTTTAATATATCGCATCCATCTGCTGGGGAGAAGTTGGCTTTTGGAATAGGCGAAGACAGTGTTCCTGAGCCTCTGAAAGTGTCCAGTCATAAACATATAAAACCTAAGCAATGTCTTCATGTGTAACAGTGCAGTTTTTTTTCTTCTAAAACAGGCTTAAGTTAAAAAACACACACTGTGAAGCATTTGTCTGGTTTAAATAATTTAACAGGTCTTACGTTCCTGCTTCAGTCAATTTCAACAGAAATGCTTCTCCGGAGGGTTCTCCTTGTGAACATCATCAGGCTAATCATGTGGAGGCCCACTTGGTACCAGCTGGCTGGGGACAGAGTGCTGGGGGCCTGGTGGTCCCAGGGAGTGGGGGGAGGAGGCAGTGCAAGCTTACCTTTGAGGAAAACGCAAACTTTTTTTTGCCTGTGGAGTATGCTTGTGTTAGTATTCAGAGCCTGTTGGCCCATTGTTTGTGACTCCAGCCTTCTCAGCAGAACGCATGGCAGATGGCTTACATTTGCATTAGCCTTCTGGAGAAGGAATTTGCTACCAACAACATAAGCCACAGCTTTTTCTTTTCAGAATTTACAACAAATTGGCCAGAATGGCAATTAAAAAAAAAAAAAGAGAGAAGCATTAACATCACTATTTCCACTTTCCCTTTCTGAATAGGGTAAACGATCCCTCTCCAACGGGCGTCATTTGTACCCCCCAAATGTTTATTAAAATGATTCAGGTATTTCATTATGCAAAATGACTTTTATAAAAAGACCTTTCTTTTTGCCCACAGACACACATAATTTCTTTTGTCACTCGTTACAGAGTGGAGTTATGTGAAGCTAGGACATATTATTTGTTCTAATCTGTATTGGATAATTTATTACATTAAGGAACCAATAATTTTCAAATGTAATCAGATTTAAGTTTTTAATAAGATTCATCTTCCCATTCACACTTGCTTAATTTAAGGATATTAAATCTGCCCAGGAAGGAGCTGCCTCTCAAAGCCTGGGTGCCCATTAGAGGCCTTTATTCCTGATGTGTTAATAGGATTTAATTACATTACAGTCTTCGTGGAGAATCACAGAGCTCTAGTTAACTGTGATAAGCCAAGCAAACAACGGCCTGAAAGGGAAGCAGTGTACAGCAGTTGGCTTATCGGCTTACAAAATCAAGATGATTATTATTTTTAAATTGACGGTTGCACAAATTTGCATCCTGTTTAGTTGAAATGCTGAAGAGAACAAACTTTCTCCATTCCTTGAAAAAGAAAAATCACTTAAAAGGCCACCCACATAAAAGGTGAACAATAAACACTTAACAGAAACTACTTAATTGCCAATTGTCTTTTGAATTGCAATGAGATTTTTACTATCGACTACAAAGAGATTTGTTCCAACAATTTACCCTGCTATTCCTTTGTCTTTTTGACTATTACATCCTTGATTTGGGGTTCAGAATAATGGCTGTGTTCCTTGTTAAAAAGTAATGATTTTTAAATTGCTCTTTTAGCCTGTCTTAAACTTTTTTTTTCTGCTCCTGCTCTTGAACCCCTCCCTGCAGACTGCTCCTCTCCTCCATACTCCCCTCCCCCAACTCCCCTGTTTGGTTTAATGACAGAAGGCAGAGCCCCAGCCTCCTGTGTCCTGACAAGAGGATCCTAGCAAGGCTGCCCTCTGTGAATCTTGTCAATTTCTCCATCAGGATCATTTGCATCGATTGCAAGTGTTGACTCCAGTGAATTTCTGTTTCGTGTGAACTTGACAGAAGTCAGAGCTTTTGCTCCATCACAGATGCTTGTGCAGTAGAAGGGTGACTTCTAGAGTTTTTCAATGACTCAAAAGATGTGTGTGTGTGTGTGTGTGTGTGTGTGTGTGTGTGGTGAGGGTGGGGGTGAAGAAAGGGGAAAAAAGAATCCATAATGTGTTATCTAGTTGAACTTTTCACTTACGAAGTGATTGACAAATCCTGGCTCATTTTCAAGAGAGATCACAGACCTGGCAAACAATATTTGAGATGCTTTACAGCCTTGCTCAATTTTAAGTTTTTATGAAAGTGGGAAAAAAGTATGAAAGAAACATGCAATCTCTCTCTTTCTGTCTGTATATATATATATATATATATATATATGTATATATATATATATATATATACATCGGCATGTCAGGAAGATGTCCATAGTGCCATTTTATTCACAGATCAAGGTGGTAGAGGGTGAAGAGATTTCTAGACAGCCACTTATCTATTCCAGTTCTCTCAATGGCATTTCAGTTTCATGGCTTCTCTCTCTCTCTCTCTCTCTCTCTCTCTCTCTGTGTGTGTGTGTGTGTGTGTGAGAGAGAGAGAGAGAGAGAGAGAGAGAACACAGGCAGGAAGGCAGACAGACAGACAGACAGACAGGCAGACACACACACACACACACACACACACACACACACACACACCCCTAAGCTTTCACTTTAGGGTAGTCTTGAAGTTGTAAAACAGGACTCCCTCCCTCTCTCAGGAGGTCTCTGACTTTGTCTGGGTGAGGGAAGCATGTGCTGACTACCTCAAAGCATGTATTAGCCTCTTACCAAGACATTTATCAAAGGGTTATTTACCATCAGCTGTATTGTTTGTATAAAAGGATATCAACTGTTGGTACTCATATGTTCCAAAGAGGCTCCCCAACATAGGAGAGACATCTTCTGTCTACCTTACAAGGGATGTTATCACCTATGGCTCATGCTAATGCAGATATTCCTATGCTTTAGATGGTGTTTGGGAAGCAGCTGGCTGCAGATGGCCTTTTCATTCATTTTTTTTCCTTCATCTTTTGAGCATCTTCTGTCAATTCTGCTTTTCAAAAAAAATCTTGAAAGCTATATAATGCACTTCACTGGTCACCCCTTAGCTCATACTTATGGGTGACACCCATAATTCCACTGTGTCTACATCTAGAATTGGCTCTGAGCAAGGAGAAGACCTACTGCCTCTTCTGTGGGAGACCCTGTGTATTCTTTCTAGCCTGATGTGGGCTGTGTTCCCAGGTCACATGAACTCAGGTCACATCACTGCTCTGTTGAGATAGGGGCCATTGGGCCTTTTCTGTCCTTCAGCTCTGTTCACACACACCATTTTCTGTTGATGGCTTCTCTGACCCTTCAAGTTGGAGTTGATTTCTGTTTTGTTCATTCATAGGGAGAGAAAAAAACAATAATTTTCTTTTAAGCTTTCATAATTCCTAGCTAGAACAGATCTTTGCAGCAAAAGATGATAAAGAAAACAAACATGCTTTTACATGTATGATTCATAAATATGTGGGAGATATCCAGGGAATACGTAAATCTTAAAGAATGGTTTTGAGGATAGGCTTATGTAAAGCCCCCAGCAAGGAGCAGTAAAGCTTCAAAGAAATGACAGTGCAAAGGGAAAAGACTTTGGGTCTCTAGGGATGTCAAGTTTCAAGGATGTAATCAGTAGAAAAAGCTGATGTAGTTTGAATAGGAAACGTGAAATTGGAAATCCTAGGTTCATGTATTTGGTTACTTGGTTCCCAGAAGGTGGTATATTTTGGAAAGTTGTGTAATCTTTAAGAATTAAAACCTTGCTGGAGAAAAACGTGTCCCTGGGAGCTGTCCTTAAGGTTGTATAGCCCAACCCTGTTGTCCTGGCCACCTCTATGTCCTGATTGTGTGTGAAATGGGACCATTTGTCTCATGTTTCTGCTTGCTAAACTGTATCAAGGGGTTAAACTGTAGGATTTCTTCTCCCTGGAAGTCACACTTGCCAGATATTTTTTTGTCACAACAATGAGAAAAGTGGTGGTGAGTCAAGTTGGTTGGGTGGGTTGCTTTGGTTGTTATCTGGATTATAAACCATCTTTAGAAATCAGTTTCTGTTCTTATCAGAGACAATTAGCAGGGAACTTTTGTCTTTGTACATTTATGTCTGGCTTTTTATAGTAAATGGGGCAAAGCAGAGACTTAACTCAGAGTGATACTTAGGTTAGCACAAGCAGCTTTTGTTTCTTTCTAGGTGCAGACCCTGATCTATGCTCAACTCTTATTGCCTCCTGCCTGAGGTCAAGTCTGCCCCCCTTTATTATGGATGGTCTCATTCTACAGTACAGAAGTTGGGTCTTAAAATAATCTTTCAGTGGACTATTATATGGGAAAAAAACAGAGCTAAATTCTAGCATGAGAACTTCATAATATTAGCTTTTTTTGTTTTCTAAATAGTTCCTTCAGCATTCAACACCTTTTTCTTTTTTTTTCTGAAGCTAGTTTAGTTGCCCTAAAATCCCCCACGATGCCCTGCTGGGTCTGTGGGATGTGTGTGTGTGGTCTGTGAGGTGTGTGTGTGTGTGTGTGTGTGTTGTGTGTGTGTGTGTATAACACATTTGTTTGTACATAGGGTAGGATTAAAGAATGTTTGAAAAACTAGTGTTCTGTTTCTCTTTTAGGTATATGGACTGTGATTAGTGAATTTCATTGTAGTTTTTGGTACTTATCTATTTGCAACTTTTGTTTTGAATTTTTATGCAGTAGTAGCACAACATACTATTTATTATATTATTCCAACCTTGAGTTATATCAACATAATTTTTCTTGTTCTCAACTTGGTTTCCCATTCTTTTACACCTGCCTTTCCCAGCTATAACATGTTCTATGCGTAGTGACTCAAATCATAATATGCAGGTTTGGCTCTCATAGAATCTCCTATTTATTCATTTACTTAAAATTCCCTGCCTGTTCATAGCCACATTACTTTATGCCACACATTGAGATCCACAGTGGGGACTAAAAAGTGAGTTAGGTATCTCCATACTCCCAAGCTTATATAACTAACTAGGTTATAAGGTAATGTCAGAGATAGCAACATGAATGCAGAAAGTAGCAATGTTCCTAGTTATCATAATTTCACCATTTTGGGAGATGATAATAGTCCTTAATAAAACATTGATGTGCTTTATTTATATAGTTAATTATAAACATAGTTTGCGTTTCTTTTTCCAAATTCATACTCAATGAATCCAATTTGAATGAAACTGTCAGAGAGCCATGAATCATTGTTCATATACATAGTTTTCAGAAGATAAAAGTCAGTATTATCCAAGAGTTACCAATAAGACAATCAAGTTGAGAACTACCTTTCCACAATTAAGAAAATCCAAGACTCCTAGAAGGATGGGCACATGGCCCATAAAGCTGACATTCAAATTCATGGTGAACAGTACCTTCTTCCTACCCTGTGTTTCCCAAATTGATGATAACTGTCAACTGCTTCCATCAGGGCTTCTTAAACATTTCCCATTCATGACCCCTTTTCTCCCAAGAAAGTTTTGACACAATCTCCATAAAACACGAGTATATAAAAGATATACAAATCAATCATATACTAATCATAAGTCATAAATTTATTTTAAAATAAATCATTGACATGATTTTACCATTTATAAAGACAAAAGCATACTATATGCTAACAAGGTGGATGTGCTCCATCTTTGTCACTGTTCTATTGTGCTGAGCTGCCATGGTTTAGGCAGTATTCTCTGGAGAGGGGTGTGAAAACATGTATGGTGCCAACTTGCAAATTCAGAACTAAGGCTATAGAGAAATCATAGGAAGAAACATGGATTTGATTTTTAAGTTAATATCTGGTTGTTGCCCATTTAGATACCTGTTCTTTCCAAATTTTATAATTTCCCAACATTTACCCACAATTCAGTTTTAAGAATCCAAGATTTACATCCTATACATCTATTTGAATTATTATCTTTTGGTAATTTACATGGTACTACCTCTATGCCAGTCATTCCTTGGCTTCTTCTGTCTAGTCTCATGTCCCCGTAACTTAATTTTACCATTGGAGTGTATTTAATTGTACATACAATGCTGAAGTCTAGAGTTTCTTTCAATAAGTTGGCATGCACTTGGCCATTTGTGTACACACACGCTCGCGCGCATGCGCACACACACACACACACACACACACACACACAGATACTTGGTTCCTTCATCAAAGAAATGAAGAGAAGCTGTATCATGTATGAGTAGTGAAAAAAAAGGAGAGGTGGAATATGTAAGCATCATACTGGAAACAAGGGAAGTAAATGAGAATCTTGTAACCTTACTATGAGACCAGGAACGCCATCAGCACCTGGAGGCACAGTGCTAGAAAGGGAGAAAAAAGAATACAGTCTCTTTCAGTTGATTTTCTTGGAAAATGTTGGAGTCCTTTCTTGGGGAAAAATGGCTACATGTATTAGAAAATGATACTTGAAGTCTGTGAATGCACCCTCAGTCTTTTTATCTTCTAAAAACTTAGACTCACGTGCCCTCCAAGTGTCCCCAGTAATCTATTCTCCTCCTAAAGAAGTTTGTAGGATTAGTTGAATGCCTTCTCGGCCCTTAAGAAGTATTGTTAGGAAATAGTCACTACGAATGTGTAAGTTAGACTAGGTAGGTCATCACCTGTCTACTGAGGGGTGCATTTCCGAGATAATCTACCACTTATGGGCTTTGTAATTAATTTTAATTGTGGTCTTGAACCATGTCAAGTTATGTGCTAGTGATTTGTAGATTCTTATCTAACTTTGTTGGTAATTATTTCTGCTTTTCAGGTAAACTAATACTTAGAGGTTATGGTTTAGTATGTTACAAGAGTTTCATATCTAACCATTATATTTTAGCATTCTTTTATTGTTTGCTATACATCTCCAGCTCCTCAGTATTCTTTAGAGCAATCTTGTTGGCTTATTATTTTCCTCTTAATTTGTAAATTCAGTGAGTTCCTTTGCATGGCTTTGTTGTTCTATTTCCGATCAGTTGTATTTTTACCTTTCTCTGGAACTGGCTACTCTGCTAATATAATGGCAAATTCTTTCAAGTCTTTAAAAATATCAAAGCTCCAGAACATACTTGAATACAGTGTCATCAAAACTATTTATGATCCATAAGTGTTTGATATTCGGATTCATTTCATGCTCAAATAATGCTTACTGACTTGATTATCTTCCCAAGTCTCTATATGGCACTTTCTGTTTTTTTTTCTTTCATCAAAACCAAAACTTGTAAAGTCAGCAAGGGTTTAGATCTAAGGCGAGTTATGACTTCCTGAATGCCTTCTTCAAAAGCATCATGGTGCAAACATATCTGTAGCTGTCTAGGCAGCTACTCTTGATTTTAATTTAATTCTATTAACTTTTTTTGAGCTCAAACCCTAGGCCAGACCCTTATTGGGCCTGGAGGAATAAAGACAAGTGGTATGTGACTATTGGTTTTAGATATCTTAAGAAGAACATGTTAAAGAAAACAACAAGAATACATATATGCATGCGCACATATATATTTTTATTACGTATAGTTTTCCATGCTGCACTACAAAGTAATAAATTGCCTTAGGTTTCATTCCTTGTTTTAAAGAAGTAATACCTGAACTTGTTTCTAGGAAAGATGGGTTAAACTCTGTAACTTTAGCAGAGACATAGTCTTGCAACATTAAGTAAGGCATCATCAAAGGACTTAGATACATTTATGACATTGAAGTTCAGCAAGAAATCCAGTGATAGAATAGTAAGCAAGGTTTGTTCACAGTGGGAGGAAGGTATACTTCATCTTGACAAATTTGATCAGTTGCCTCAGCTTGGTAGCTGTTTCTGAGGACTAACTTGTCCCAACAACTTTTTGCTATGCTGCTGATGTTGTTAGCCCACAAGTCTCTTCATTTACATCTCTTGGGGTGGAGAAGGCAGATGAGGAGGGACTCAGTATTGGATGGGGGCTGAAAATCCAATTGATTTCGGTTCTTAGAGGAGCAGGAAGGTAAGTCAGAAGGAAGTCTGTATAATATTTGACTTTAGAATGATGATCCAGTATCCCCAGGAGCTGCTTGGTATACAAGGGATGCTTTAAAACATAAGACACACAAAAATGAGGTGACCCTATTCTACTTAAAAGTCACATACTGACATAATATTTCAAAGAAGAAAAACACAATACATAGATATAGTAGCATAATTTTATGTTGACAAAAATTCTTGATATATATACACACAAACACATACCTGTAACTTATTCTCTAAGTGTAGTTTCATAGTGATTTCTGGGAATAGATGTAGAGGTGATCCACAGTCTTTGGTCTGCATAAAGTGGTGCCAAGACCAGTTTTTTACCATCTTTGCTTTTCTCCTTAATTTGCCTGAATGTGAGAGGCAAGAGCTAGATGAGTAATATTCTTGCCCATAGAGTGAGGAGGGGTCCCTTTCTGGCCTTCATTTCTTTGAAATCATGTCGATTGTGGCATGTCATGTGAGATTAGAGCAAACAAAGCTAGTTGACAGTTTAAGTTGTCTGATGGTACTATTTGAGGAGTTTTGTGGGGAAAAAACCTTTATCTTGATTGTCTAAGATACCTGGAAAATAGTCTTTCTCTTTCTTTGTCTGTCCCCTTCCCTCCCTCCCTTCCTTCCTCCCTTCCTCTTTTCCTCCCTCCCTTCCTCCCTCCCTCTCTCTTTTCCTTCCTTCTTTCCTTCCTTCCTTCCTTCCTTCCTTCCTTTCTTCCTTCCTTCCTTCTTTCCTCCCTCCCTCCCTCCTTTTCTTTTTTCCTTCCTTCCTTTCACACTAGTTTGGCACCTACTACTAAATGCTGGGTTTGTGCTCCATGTACTGGTAGTATAGTAAGTAAACAGTGTACTTTTTACCACCTTAGCACATGCAGAAATTAGTTGGGAATCCAACATGGGATGGATCAAGACCCCCTGAATCTGGGTGTCAGTGAGGAGGCCTAGGTAATCTATTGAGCCTTGGGCAGCAGATCAGTACCCATCCCAAGTATACACACGGAGTTTGGACTCCCATAGAACAATGTGAGGTGCAGTCTCACCCTGATCTCTTGGGGAAGGGTTAGGCCCTGCCCTATATGAAATGACAGACTATGGACACCCCCATGGAGGGCCTCACCCTCCCTGGGGGAATGAGGGGATAACGGGGGGGGGGATGGATGGCTAAAATCTCTGGAGTAGAAGAAGGAAGACTAGTGTATCCACAAAATGGAAAGAGAGCAAAACAAGTGAGGGGTAAAGGCTGCTTGTTTGGCATGGGCTGGTGATACCGTGTGCCAGTGGGATCTCTTGTTATTGAGTCTGCTAGGATGCTCTGAGAGCACCAGAAGTCACAATGGATTTATGTAGAAGAGTGACAGCTTCAGATTGGTACCTGTCAAGTGGATAGTGAAGAATAAGATCAGAAATAACTTTGGAGAAACCAGAGAAGAGGGACTTTAACTGGCTATTATGAGTATGATGATAAATTTCACATCAGTTTGACTGCGCCTTGGGTTGACCAATTCTCTGGATAAACATTATTTTTGACAGTATTTGTGAGGGTGTTTTATTTATCATTTTTTTATTTTAAAACAATCTGGCCAGGCAGTGGTGGCGCATGCCTTTAATCCCAGCACTTGGGAGGCAGAGGCAGGTGGATCTCTGTGAGTTTGAGACCAGCCTGGACTACAAGAGCTAGTTCCAGGCAGCCTCCAAAGCCACAGAGAAACCCTGTCTTGAATCCCCACCCCCCACAAAAAACAAAACCCCCCAATCTTTTCTCATTTTACATGTCAATCCCAGTTTCCACTCCCTCTCCTCCCACTGTTCTCCCCACCTTCCCCCTACCCTACCACCACCGCCACCCACTCCTCAGAGAGGGTAAAGCTTCCCATAGTGGGTCAACAAAGTCTGACACATCTCTTAGAGGCAGAATCAAGGCCCTCCCCCATATCTAGGCAGAGCAAGGTATCCCTTCAAAGAGAATGGGCTTCAAAAAGTTAATTCAAGCACTAGGAATAAATCCTGGTTCCACTGCCAGTGATCCCACCGACTGCCAAAGCCACACTACTGTCACCCACATTCAGAGGGCCCTGGTTTGGTCCTATGCAGGTTCCCCAGCTGTCAGTCTGGACTCTGAGCTCCCACTAGCTCAGGTCAGCTATTTTTGTGGGTATCCCCAAAATGGTCTTGACACCTTTGCTCACATTATCGCTCCTCCCTCTCTTCGACTGGACTCTGGGAGCATGGCCCAGTGCTTAGCTGTGGATCTCTGAATCTGCTTTCATCAGTGGCTGGATGAAGGTTCTATGATGATAATATAGGTAGTCATCAATCTGATTACAGGGGAAGGGCAGTTTAGGCACCCTCTCCACTAATGCTTAGGGTTTTAGCTGGGGTCATCTTCGTGGATTCCTGGGAATTTCCCTAGTGCCAGGTTTCTAGTTAGCCCCACGATGGCTCCCTCAATCAAGATATCTCTTTCCAGGAAAGTGAGGGTATTTCTTGACAGAATTAGCATTTGAATTGGTGGATTGGATCAGGAAGATGTCCATTTCCCCACATGGGGGGCATATTCTAATCTTTAAAGGGAATGAAAAAAAACAAGGTTAGAAGAAGGTTGGTCTCCCTCTCAGTGTGACTACTTCATCTAGAAAAGAAATATTCTGCTCTAGAGCACCTGGCTTTTGTAACTTCAGCTCATACCATTGACTATCCAACTTTTAGGTCCTCAAATTAGTTTTCCGGCTTTTTCAGCATGAACACTGGGGAGTTCTTAGCATGTATTACTATGTGAGTCAATTCCTTATAATAAACAGGATAACTCTACATATATAATTGGTTTTGTATCTCTAGAGGACTCTTGGTAACAAAGTGATAGATAACCTAGAAGCAGGAACTGTGAAAGGTGGGAAAGAAAGTAAGTGAATATACACAAAATCTTAGTAGAGCCCATGGCTGACTGGGTGGGTGGGTGAAGCTGAATGGAGTTCCCAGCTTTTGCCAAGCATCCTTTGGACTTGTGTGAGAGTCTTGCAAATTTGTTTCATTTTCTACCTCTAGCCCACTGAAGATCTTTGTGGAATGGAAGGATTGATGTACTTGAGAGTTCTTTGAACAGTTGTGGTCCTAATAACCTTTGTTACTCTGACAATTGGAAAAAAGACTCAATCTACAGCTTCTTCAGCTGGTATGTCAACCAATCCCTGGCATGGGCTTTTTAGCCTTATCCCCAGTGACACTCTACCAGCTGTCTACCTCCTGGGGATGCCCGTGCTCATCTTATTCTTCGTTTATGTTGAAGATCACTTAGGGGTCAGTTTTAGGTGCTCACTTGAGCAATACTCTTAGAATTTCAAACTGCTTTCTCTATGTTCCTTATACAACATCACATATTATCCTCCTAAAGGTTATATGCATGGATGTCACTTTAAGCAAGAGTTGTATCTCTAGAAGTTGTGTGGCAAGTACTCTTGTCAAGAAGGTAGCTTAAAAATGTATATTTTAGAGGAATCCTTGTAAGAAATCAGTCTGAGAAAGGACTCTTCTGTTGCTTGGTTACTCACTTCCAAGTCTTCGTTCTCCAGGTCTTGTGAATGAGGCCTCTCTTCTCCCTTCTGGGATGTGTGGAGGAATTGCTTGTGGGCTATGTCCTGAAAGAGGTTGGCAGGAGAGCTAGCTTTGGCAGAGTGGCCCAGCATGGAGGCTCTTTGGCCATCTCTAACCTTGCTAGGCACTTAGAGTCAGCAAAGAAAGGAGATGGGTATGGAGTGAGAAGGGAGAAAATAGTAGACACCCGACATAAGCAATGGGTGTCCAGGTAGAGAGTAGGTCACCCCAGAGACAATTGCTTGCTTACTTTTTGACTCTACCTTATTCTAAGGTTCAGGAAATGTGGTTTGTATAAGTCAAAGTTACCAGAGGAAAAACAGTAAAGGCAGAGGCAGAAAACCTGGAGGTTAAGATTGAGGCTAGACCATGATCTCTTGGGAGTGTTAAGCAGTAGGAAGCTAGTTCTCAGATTGGAACTTCATCATCGTTAAAAATGCAGATTTTTGACTCAGAAGCTTGGAGGTGAAACCTGAGAGTCTCCATTTCTGACAAGCTGCCGTATGGGGTCAGTGTTGCTAACCCTTAGGTCCCACTCTGCAGCCAGGCTCTGTAGGTCAAAGGATAATGTGCTATTTAGGGGGACTTAATAACAGCTTTGATCAGAAACCTGCTTCAGGAGAAATGGAAGGTTCTGGAGTGGTTCTTAGTTTATAGTCTATGGCCTGCTGATAGTCATTTGGCTTTGGGGACAGTCTTCCTGTATTGACCTACAGGTGTTCTGTAACCTCACAGAGCTTCAATTTCTTTGTCTTTAAGATGGCAGTAATAGTACTACCTTCCTCACAGTAGAGATTAGCTATGGGTATTATGTTTGGAAAATGAGGTTAAAATAAAGCAGGTTTCTACTGTATGATTAAAGAAATTTCTGTCTAACAAAGTGTCAAAGTTTAGTACCAGTCCTCAGCAGCATCGAAGTCAAATAGGTATCTACTGCAGGATCAAAGTTTAACAAGTATCTACTTTAGGGTCAAGGTTTAATAAGTTTTGACTACAAGGTGGAGGTTTAACAGGTGTCTACTTCAGGGCCAAGATTTAACGAGGATTATTTCAGGGTCAAAGTGTAGCAGGTGTTTACTGCAAACCTTCTCAAGATATTTTGATTGACAAAAATGACAAAATAAATATGTGGGAAGTAGCATTTGTTGCTCTGGTTTTCCTGGGGCATTGTTTGGAACTTCTGTTTCAGCTGCCCTCTCTTTAGCAGTACCGGGGACTGACCCTGGGACCTTGTAGACAGCAAGAAACTGCTTTATCTGAGCTATCCTTTCAGCCTTTGGAACTCCTGTCTCAGGGGAATTGACTTGGTAGTGGAGAGAAAACTGAGTTGCAAGACTGGAGAGATTATTTAGGACCTGGACTGAGATGAAGATGTGTAGCCTAGTACACAGGTGCTGACTTTGAGGTGGTGGCCAACATGTAGACAATGTGGTCATGGAAACACTGTGATACAGGACCAGGCTGGCAGCTAATTAGATGTGAGAGTTAGGCTTTAGGAGGAGTCTTGTAAGATTTGTTCCCTCCCAGAGAGAACAGAAGGCCAGGGGAGAGTGCCATGTGTTTAATTTTCTACTCTGATTTAAATTCTGCTGCTTGTTGGCCACAAACTAACAGCATGCCTCTTGTGTCTCTGGGGCATTTTACAGTAAAGCCACATATTTTCTGAAGTTGGGTCAAGACTGAGCATATGAAATTTCTCAAGTGTGAAATTCCACTTAACCCCATTAATGCTCACAGCCCCGAGTATGCATTGTCTATAACTCACTTCTAGTTACCAGTGGTTATTTGCATTTGCCAAATATTTTCTATTTTATCTCAGGCTGAGTTTATTATGGGAAAGAAAATTTACCTTCCTGTAAAAGAAAAGATGCACCAGCCTCCCCTGTTGCCCCACCCCCATTCCCAGAGTGTGCACATTCGGCCTTGTGTGGCCCTGAGTATATACATGAGGTTGTTTAAATTTCAGAATCCGTGATGGTAAATCTTATATTTAAAAGGTCCTATACACATCACAAAGGACTTTGAAGTAAGTATTGCTTAGCACACTTTTTTTTTGTCTTTATATACAGCAAATAAGCTGGAGTTGGTATACAGGGTTATAGGTTAATCTAAATGTGTTTTTCTTCCCTGGGAGTAGTTTCTACAGCTTCTACACAAAGCCTTCATACAAGGCTGATGTTACCAATATTAAAGCAATTATTTGAGTTATAGGAACAGACTCATGTGTGTGTAACAAAACTTCCTGAGTTATGCTTACTGCATAAAGACCTTGGCTGATATTCAGCTGAGATGACTTTTGGGAGCCTTGCTTTGGCTACCAAACTGGACAATATTCTTCATTTAAATATTGTCTTAGGTTGGGGACGAAAGAGTTAATTTCAGATTACAAATCTCGTGTCAAACTCCATTGCTGAGGGAAGCCAAGGCAGGCATTCAGACAGAGCAGGAACCTACAGGCAGGAGCTGATAGAGGAACGATGGAGGAATGCTGCTCACTGGCTTGCTCCTCATGACTTACTCAGCCTGCTTCCTTCCAGCACCCAGGACTATCAGCCCATGGGTGGCACTGCCCTCAGTGTCCTTCACACTTGCTTATGGGCCAGTCTTATAGAGGTATTTTCTCAGTTGTGATCCCCTCTCTCAGATAACTAGCTTGTGTCAAGCTGACATAAAACTAGCCTCTCACATTAACAGCAAAGACACATAGCTCAGCTTTTGCCTTAGGTTAAACAACAACATTTTAATGTTTCTTTTGACTTTCTCTAAAGTAATTTCTCTAGCCAGTATCTTAGAATACTTTGACAAAAATCCAAGATCTGACTCTTTGTAAGTGGCATTCTGGGATGGATATGAGTGCCTGAATCCCCGTAGTTTCTGTTGGTGAGAAACCATGTTTTTGGGCAGTCTCTAGATTATAATTACTGGGAGGCTGCGAGTGCAACTTTACAATGCTGACTGGTTTGGAAATCAAGCTTTTTGGTGGTGCTCAGCAGATTTGTAGAAAACACCACTCCTGGGTGCTTCGTTTGTGGGTGCTGCTTTGACTGACACCTGTAGCTCTCTCCACTATCTTGTAAGGAAGGAGTTTAGGCTGTCTTTCCAGAGGAGAACAGCACAGCTCAGAAGGACTAAGTGCCACACAGAATAGGAGTTTAGATCTGCTGCCCTCAGAGCCTGTATCTCTACTCCTTAAAGGGCATTGCTCGTGGGTTCAATGGCGTTCACAGAGATTTTTATTTGGCCAGTTTATGCTCCCCAGAGGCTCAGAAATACTGCAAACCACCAGATTTCATTTTCACTCCTTATAGTCCCTTATTTCTACTTTACAATATGAGGGAAAACAAACTAGATCATGAAAAAAAAACCAAGTGATGAATGATTGATGATAATTTAGTCTTTTAGTTTGAATGAGGAAATTCATGGTGGTTTTTGAGCTGTAAACATACTGAATTGAGTGTTCAGATAAAATAGTCTTTGTGTGGCACTGTAGGAAATGGTGTCTGCAGGGTCTGTAACAGATACTGTGCTGTGCTGACCAGACACTGGCCACCTGCTATGACCCTGTCCCTGCTCATGAGAGTGTGGGCTTCTGATGTTTAGTTTTTCATTCTCTGAGGGAAAAAAACCCTCCTATTTCCTGATCTTTACTCCTTGGGTTAGGTTGTTTTTTGTTTTTCTCTGTGACAAATAACCTGGATATGGGAAGAGAGTTATATTCTGTCTCAGGGTTTTGGCACCTTCAGTCCATGGTTGGCTCTCTTCTTTATTTGTGGTCAGGCAGAACACCATACTGGCAGGGCATGGCAGGGCAAAGTTTCTGTTCCTTTCAAGGAGACTTGAGAAGGGAGTGGGGAGATAGAGAGATAGATAGATAGATAGATAGAGATAGAGACAGAGACACAGAGACAGAGAGAGAGAGATCTAAGGAATGCCTCAGTGATCATCTTCCATTCACGATTCAGCTCTGAAAGTTTCCTTCATCTCCCAGCCATGCTATCAATTTATGACTCATTAGTGAAATAATCCACCCATCAACTCAGAGCCCTTATGATCCAGTCATTTTTCAATGGTTGTACCTACCAGTAGGGGACCAAGTTTTCAATCCATGAGCCTTTTAAGAGAGCACGTCTAATTCAAACTGTGACATCTGCTTAGGAGCACCATCCTTTAGGAGTGACATCTCCATTCGGAAGTCAGAGGAGCTCTGATCACCCATGTGAGACACTCACAAAATTGAGCCTACTAACATTCCCTAATAGAACTGTGGAGGAGAGGACCCATTTGCTATAGGTAGAGCTGCCTATATGCTGTCCACACTGCTGTAAATAACCCTGATTAAATCCAATGACTCACCAAACCAGGCTGGGCACTAGAGTTTCTTTGGTGTGTTGTTGCCTTTCCTCTCTGCAATGAGCAGAAATAGACTTCTCAGGAAGAAAAAAAATCACATACTAGCAGTTACCACCTTCAGGTTGGGCCTAGTACTGGTTGTTTTATAAAGTGACCAGACACATTACTTTGCTTAGGACTGTGTGAGGTTAGCTTTAAAAGTAGTTACTTAAAAAAACACCTCAGTCATCAGTAAACTGGTGTGGATGGTTACCTTCTAATCCTAAAGTGGCGCCTAAATCTGTGTGCACTGAATAGACCAGAGATTAATAACGGAACCAAGGTAAAGCTGGTGCCCGAACAAGGTGCATGTGCCCAAGCCCTGCAGCCTCCTCCTCCCCCTTTCCTTCTCTCCTTCCAAACTCATTCTGCCATCCAAGTATTATGCAGATGCAACCCTACTTTGCTTCCAAGATCAGGCATATCCAAGGTGCCATGGTGTTACACCGAGACCACTCTGTCATCCAGAGATACTCCAGGTCCAGCCCCGCTTGACTTCTAGGAGCAGGCACGTTCAGAGTGGTACAGCCTTCAACTGAGTTCAATCTCTCCACAAATCACGTTCACTAGCTGATTTCAGGTTCTACTTCAAAGACAGTATCTTCAGACCCAAACACAGTCCCATCAGAGAGACACAACCCATTCTATTGTAAATGTAAACACTGAAGATGCTCTGCATCTTGAGGTATCAAATACTCAGCCAAGATTTAATTTGTTGGGTAAAAATTAACAGGTGCATCCATCTCAGTAGTATGTGATTTTTTGCTTTGTTTTAAAATAAATCATGGGGGAGCAGGAAGGATGAGTCGGGGGGAGAATAGAGGAGAGCAGGATGAGTGATACCATAGAGAATAATTTGAGGAGAGATCTGGCACTAGTGAGATTTCCAGAGATCCACAACAATGACACAAACTGGCAATCTAAGCAATAGTGGAGAGGCTACCTTAAATGCCCTTCCCCAATAATGAGATTGATGACTACCTTATATGCCATCCTAGAGCCTTCATCCAGTGACTGATGGAAGCAGAGGCAGACACCCACAGCTAAACACTGAACTGAACTCCTGGACCCCAGTTGCAGAGAGAGGAGCAATGAACAAAGGGGTAAAGACCTAGCTGGTGAAACCCACAGAAACAGCTGACTTGAACAAGGGGCAGCTCATGGACCCCAGACTGATGACTGAGAGGCCAGCATGGGACTGATCTAGACCCCCTAAATTTGGGTGTCAATGAGTGGGCCTTGAAAATCAGTGGGGCCTCCTCGGGTAGTAGATCAGTATTTATCCCTGGCATATGAATGAACTTTGGGAGCCCATTCCACATGGAAGGATGCTCTCTCATCCTGGGCACATGGGGAGGGCCTGGGCTCTGCCCAGGATGATGTAACAAACTTTGGAGATCCCCCAAGGAGGGCCTTACCCTCCCTGGGGAGCAGAGTGGGGACTGGGTGAGGGGTTGGGGAGGTTGGTGTGGGACAGGGGAGGAGAGTAGAGGAGGGAGCTGGGATTCATATGTGAAGCAAGCTTGTTTCTAAATTAAATAAAAAATGAAACAAAAATAAAATAAATGGTGGAATTATATGTTTATTTAAAATCTTTTTTAAGTTTAAAGGGTTGTTTTAAAAATGAATTGTCAGCAAACCTTTGACTTGCATGCCTGGCTTATGTCCACCTGGGTCATGAAAGATTTCTGAGGCAAAAAGAGTACCAAGTGGAAACCAGTAAGGAAATTCTGAAGTAGTTTTCCTGCATCACAACAAGGCAAACGAAAAAACCCCAAACTGTCTTTTTCTTAAGAAGCCATTAAAAGAAGCTAGAGCAATGGGCCAGAGGTGGAGACCTGGATTTGTTTCTAACACTCATTCTGGGCTCTTCATGACTGCCTGTGACTCCAGGAGACCCAAAGTCTCTTCTGGCTTCCTTGGCTACGTTCACTCACTTGCACAAAGTCCCCCACCCCCTGAGTGTCTCTGTCTTGCTCTCTTTCTCTGCCTGTCTGTTTCTCACACTGTCTAAAATAAACACTCTGTGTGGGTGGTGTTCATTTGGAAGGGACATGAAGCAGATGCTGAGCTGGGCGGTGGTGACACAAGCCTTTAATCCCAGAATTGGAGAGGCAGAGGCAGTCAAGGCCAGCCTGGTCTCTGGAAGAAGTCCCGGGACAGCCAGGGTTACACAGAGAAACCTTGTCTCGAAAAACCAAAACAAATAAACGGACAAGTGAATGCTGGTTTGAAATTCACATCTTGCCCTCCTTGATACTGCTTTCCTATGTCCGAAGGGTTTGTTAAAGAGGAACAATTTCCTTTTCAGTAGGTGAGTATGAGCCCAGCAATTTCTCAGATGTTCTTTACAGAACTTCCTGAACCCATATTAATCCAAGCCATTCCTCCGAAGAGAACAAAGGGGGCATAAAAGGACATGCTCTCTTGTTCATAAAATTGATAAAAATTGCCAGGGAGTTTTTTTCCTCCATTTTTAATTAAGTGAGGATGGATACCTTCACTCATCCATCTTCTTTTTAATTTCCTACATTCAATTTGATTAAGATGTGTTTCTTGAAGATAGGTGCTATCTGGTTCTTGTTGTGTGAAAAGTTTAATATCTTTCCCCCTTTTATTGGACTGGTAAGGCGCTTGACATTAAAAATAATAGCTTTGAATTTCCCTCTTGCTGTCTGCATTCAGTAGGGGGAATATTAAGGACAGAGGGGAAAATTCATCTTTTTCTTTCTCTGAAGGGTCCTTCCAAAGTATTATACAAAACACGATCTTCTCTGCAACCCAAGATGCCTAGGATAAATAAAATAGAACGATTGCCTGTGTTCCTCAGCGGCCAATCTAGGAAATGAGAATCCGTTAAAGAAATATGGCTGCTAATTTTTTAGAAGAAGTTACAGAAACACACTTCTTTCCTTTGTTTAGCTCAACTTACATCTTTCCAGTGTTTAGCTGAAATGAGCATGTGGATTTATTCTCATGGAAGGGCAATTGTTAGGGAAAGGAAGAAAACAATACTCTGCTTTGTATTTAAATCTGCCAAGTTAATATAAAGTGTGGGCTGTGTTCTGTGCTCTTTCCCAAGCTTTTGTTCTTAGAGAAAGACTTGGATGTTGAAGGAAGAATAAACAAACAGGGAAAGGGATCTGCACTGGGATACCCGCAGTCCTGATGTGATATCCAGTCCTACTAGAGTCATGTGGATTGGATTGGGAACTCTGAGGTTAGAGCCATGGCAGGGTGGATGTTAATTTGGATTGTAGTGTGTGTGTGTGTGTGTGTGTGTGTGTGTGTGTGTGTGTGTGTGTGCGTGCGTGCGTGCGTGCGTGTGTGTGTGTGTGTGTGTGTGTGTGTGTGTGATACTAATCTCCATGCCTAACTTCCCTCCAATTTAGTGGTTCTGAAAGACATGGACTTTGGAGTGAATCATAACCCTTGGATTTAAATCTTGATTTCTATAGGTCAAAATCTATTTGGCAAATTAGTGTAGCATTTATATAGTACATCAATTTTTGTGGTAGCCAGTTCCTAGTGTCTCTTGGTATGAAATCTCTTCCCACATTGTCAGTTGCTTTGTGTGGCCAATAAAATATGATGGCACAGAAAATGGTAATGATGGTATAAATTGTGTCATGCATCTCCTAAGTTTGGGTATGACAATTCTATGGAAGCCAGCAGCTATGTGACAAGCAGCCTTACAGAGAGTGGACAGCCTTGTCTTGTTCCTGATTTTAGAGGAATCTCATTGAGTGTCTCTCCATTTAGTTTGATGTTGGCTGTTGGCTTGCTGTATATTGCTTTTATTATGTTTAGGTATGTTCCTGTTATTCCTGATCTCTCCATGACCTTTTTCAAGAAGGGGTGTTGGATTTTGTCAAAGGCTTTTTCAACATCTAGTGAGATGATCGTGTAAGTTTTCTTTCTCAGTTTGTTTATATGGTGGATTATATTGATGGATTTTTGTATGTTGAACCTTGGGATGAAGTGTTCTTGGTTTCCATTTGCCAGTGTTTTATTCAGTATATATGCATCGATGTTCATGAGTGATGTTGGTCTGTAGTTCTCTTTCTTAGTTGTGTCTTTGTGTAGCTTGGGTACCAAAGTAATTGTAATCTCATAAAAAGAGTTTGGCAATGAACCTTCTGCTTCTATTGTGTGGAACAATTTGAGGAGTATTGGTTTTAGCTATTCTTTGAATTTCTGGTAGAATTCTGCAATGAAACCATTTGGCCCTGGGCTTTTTTTGGTGGGGAGACTTTTGATGACTGCTTCTATTTCATTAGGGGTTATAGGTCTGTTTAAATTGGTTATCTGTTCTTGATTTAATTTTGGTAAGTGATATCTAACCAGAAAATTGTCCATTTCCTTTATATTTTTGAATTTTGTGTAGTAGACGTTTTCAAAGTATGACCTGATGATTCTCTGAATATCCTCAGTGTCTGTTTTTGTCAATTTGAAAGTTCTCTCTCTCTGCCTTTTGGTTAGTTTGGATAAAGGTTTGTCTATCTTGTTGATTTTCTCAAAGAACCAACTGTTTGTTACATTGGTTATTTGTATTGTTTTTTGTTTGTTTGTTTGTTTCTACCTTGTTGATTTCAGCCCTCAATTTGATTTTTCCTGGCATCTACTCCTCTAGGGTGAGTTTGCTTCTCTTTATTCTAGAGCTTTCAGTTGTGCTGTTAATTCTCTAGTGTGACTATTCTCCAGTTTCCTCTTGTGAGTACTTAGTGCTTTGAACTTTTTCCTCTTAGCACTACTTTCAAAGTGTCCCATAAATTTGGGTATGATGTGTTTTCATTCTAGCAAGTCTTTAATTTCTTTTCTATTTCTTCCTTGCAAGAATGGTGCAATTGTGCTTTGTTCAAATTCCCTGAGTTTGTAGGGTTTCTGCAATTTGTGTTGTTGTTGAATTCTAACTTTGAAGCATGGTGGTCTGATAAGACACATGGGTTATTCCAATTTTTTATACCTGTTGAGGTTTGCTATGTTGCTGAGTATGTGGTCAATTTTAGAGAAGGTTCCATGTGGTGCTGAGAAGAAGGTATATTCTTTTATGTTTGGATGGGATGTTCTATAGATGTCTGTTAAGCCCAATTGGGTCATAACTTCTGTTAGTTCCTTTGTTTCTTTGTTAAGTTTCTGTCTGGTGGTCCTGTCTAGTGATGATAGTGGGGTGTTGAAGTTTCTTCTTATAAGTGTGTGAGATTTAATGTGTGATTTGAGTTTTAGTAATGTGTCTTCTACGAATGTGGATGCCTTTGTATTTGGGTCATAGATGTTCAGAATTGAGACTTCGTCTTGATGGATTTTTTTCCTGTGATGAATATGAAATGTCCTTCTTCATCTCTTTTGATTGATTTTAGTTTGAAGTCTAATTTGCTAGATATTAGGATTGCTACAGCAGCTTGCTTCTTACATCCATTTGATTGGAAAGTCTTTTCCCAACATTTAACTCTGAGGAACCGTCTGTCTTTGAAGATGAGGTGTTATTTCTTGTATGCAGCAGAAGGATGGATTCTGTCTTTGTATCCATTCTGTTAGCCTGTGTCTTTTTATAGGTGATTTAAGTCCATTAATATTGAAGGATATTACTGACCATCGATTATTAATTCTTGTTTGTTTTGGATTTGTTGTTGTTATTGTTGGTATTGTATGTGGATTTCTCCCCCCCTTTATCTTTTGCCTGTTAGTAAAGTGAGATTATCTATTGCCTATGTTTTTGTGAGTGTAGTTAACTTCCTTGGGTTGGAGTTTTCCTTTCAGGACTTTCTCAGAACTTTCTATGGGGATGGATAAGTGGATATGTATTGTTTAAATCTGGTTTGTCATAAAATATCTTGTTTTCCCCATCTATATTGATTGAAAGCTTTGCTGGGTATAGTAATCCGGGATGGCATCTGTGGTCTCTTAGTGTAGGTAGAATATCTATCCAGGACCTTCTGGCTTTCAGAGTTTCCATGGAGAAGTCAGGTATAATTCTGACAGGTTTGCCTTTATATATTACTTGGCCTTTTTCCTGTGCTGCTCTTAGTATTCTTTCTTTTTTCTGTATGTTTGGTGTTTTGATTATTACGTGGCAAGGGAACTTTTTTGTGGTCCACTCTATTTGGTGTTCTGTAAGTTTCTTGTACTTTCATTGACATTTCTTTCTTTAGGTTGGGAAAGTTTTCTTCTATGATTTTTTTTTCTGAGACAGGGTTTCTCTGTGGCTTTAGAGGCTTTCCTGGAACTTACTCTTGTAGACCAGGCTGGTCACAAACTCACAGAAATCTGCCTGCTTCTGCCTCCCGAGTGCTGGGATTAAAGACATGTGCCACCACCGTCCAACTTTCTTCTATGATTTTGTTGAATATATTTTCTGTACTTTTGAGGTGGGTTTCTTCACCTACTTCTATACCCATTATTCTTAGGTTTGGCCTTTTCATGGTGTTCCATATTTCCTGGACATTTTGTGTTAGGGATTTGCTGAACTTTAAGATTTTCTTTGGTCGATGAATCTATTTCTCCTAGTGTATCTTCAATGCCTGAGATTCTCTCTTTCATCTCTTGTATTCTGTTGGTTATACTTGTATCTGTAGTTCCTGATTGTTTACCCAGCTTTTCTATTTCTAGCATTCCCTCAGACTGTGTTTTTTTATTGTCTCTGTTTCAGCTTTCAAGTCTTACACTGTTTGAATTGTTTCCTTCACTTGTATGGTTGTTTTTTCTTGGCTTTCCCTGTGTCTAAGAGATTTGTTTATTTCTTGTAATTTTTGGTTTATCTTTTCCTCCATTTCTTGTATATTTTTGTTTGTTTTTTCTTCCATTTCTTTATGGGATTTTCTCATTACCTCTTTGGGGTTCTCTACCACCTTTATTAAACTGTTTTTATGGTCATTCTCTTCTGCTTTGTCTGTTTTGGGATGTTCAGGTCTTGCTGGTATGGAGTTCCTAGACTCTGGTAGTGTCATATTGATCTTTCTGTTGTTGATTGTGTTCTTGTACTGTTATCTTTCCATCTCTTCTTCCAGTGGGTACCAATGGGGTCTGTCAATCTCCTGGTGGGTACGGGTCCAAGGTTCTTTTCCAGTGGACAAGCAGGTTCAATATTCCAGTGGCTCTCTCCTCTTCCTGTGGGTGGAGGCAGGACTAGCACTGCAACATTGGCAGACTCTGGATGGGTTGTTTCGCTGGGACATGTTCCCCTGTATGCAGTCCCCAGGTCTCAGTAGACTCAGATCAGGGCACTGGAAGGTGGGCCAGAAACAACCAGACCAGAATTCTTTTGGTTATTTTTATTTTACTTTTTTAAAAAAACTCAATTCAGCAACTCAAACATCAATTTATAAAATCAAGTGTTCTAACAAAATTCAAACCCAAAGATATTCTAATTTGATATTTAGATGCCAAAGAATGGTGGTAGACAAATATCTATCTATCTATCTATCTATCTATCTATCTATCTATCTATCTATCTATCATATCTCTATATATGCTTATATGCATATATATATATATATATATTCTTTTCTTCTTCCCAGAACTAAGCCACTCTGTTTCTAGAAGAGCATAACTGGATTTGTTACTTACCCATCTGAGATGAGCTGTTTCAGGCGTGTTGGTTGCAACTGGGGGGCCTGATGGGATGCACAGTCAAAGTGGGCACGTTGCAAACCAAGGCTAAAGTGAAGTCACAGATTACAACACAGTCAGTTCATTGCACACTTGATTTTCAATTAATTTTTTTGCTTCTCTGTGTTCAAACCCGTTATTTGTTGCCAAAAAATTTTTATTCTTTTAAAAATGTGTGTGGGTGTTTTACTTGTAAGCATGTCTCTCTACATGCCTGACATCCGATTCCTGGAACTGAAGTTACAGGTTGTTCTGAGGTGCCATGTGGGTGCTGGGAATTGAACCCAGGTCCTCTGGAAGAGTAGCTGGTGTTCTTAACCACTGAGCCATCTCAGCCAGCCTCTTGGCACAATCACAGATAAGTGACAAAATGTGAGTTATAATGGTAGTACTGTTTTATTTTGAAGATCTGTGTTCCCAAAATTCATGACAAGTCCTAAACCTGCAGGAGATGACTAGGTCATGAGGGCACTGTACTGATCATAGTATCAATTCCCTTACAAAAGAGTGTCTGGAGAGCTGTCTAGTCATTTCTCCCATGTGAGCACATACCAAAATTATTAGCAGTCTGCAAAACGGGAGATGGCCCCCACTGGAATCTACCCACAACAGCATCCATATCTTGGACTTAACTTCAAAAGCAGTGAGGAAAAGCTTCTATAATTTATACGTTGCCAAGAATAGTGCGTTTTGTTATAGTAAAATGAACAAGAGATCAAGTTCTCACTTAAAGTGTGCAAGCAGCCCTTAGTGCCCAGTGATCAGAGGCTGTTCTAACACAGCTACTGAGTTGGCCATCAGCTAGTGTCTCTTAATAGATGTTTAATGCTGGGAATTTTAACGATGTCCTTGTGTAAATGTCCTTAAGTGTCTCCAAGCATGTCTTCAGCAAACCCTTTCTTTTTTATGTTAGTTTTATGCTGTTTTACCACTGGTTTTGGCAGAGGGACAGAATTCAGTGTTGAGTCCTGACCTTGGAGTGTCCTGAACACTGAGTCAAATTATTCTGCAGGATCAGCCTTGAGTACAAGAAAGACGCTTTGTAACTGAACTTTTTGCAATTAATTTTTTCTTCTGTGAAGATATTTTTTTCCTTCTTGAGAAAAGGCAGAGACTGAGTCAGACAGCAGAGAGCTGCTAGTCTTAGATGAAGTCAAGGAATTGAATCCAAATTTGTTTAGTAGCAAAAAAATAAAATAAAAAAGAAAGAAAGAAAAAAGAAAAGAAAAAGCATTGCTTGTTGAAACCTTATGACTTCCATTTAATATAATTTAAGACAAGGTCTTATGTATCTTAGGCTAGCCTCAAGCTGGCCTCAAACTTGCTATATAGCAGCGGATGACCCTGACCTTCTGATGATTTTACTTGGAGCTTTCAAGTGTGGTATCAGGCCCAGTTTATGTGATGCTGGGCATGGAATCTGGGGCTTTATGCACGCTCTATCAACAATGCTACACACATAACCACTTTTACTTTATTGTAACTTGTGTTAGTGTGGGCTCTCAGTATATACTTGAAACATAGTGACGATGCAATATTGATTTTTTTGAATGGGGAAGGAAAACGTAGTTATTTAAAAATATTTATTAGTGAGGCACTCTTGATTTGTTGGGAAAGTCCTTTTTGCCTGTACCTTATAGCCCCAGGAATTACAAGGGAGGAACAGGATATCTTCCCAGTTGGCCAGCATAAGGGAACCAAGGATGGCCAGCAGAGGGGGAGATCTGTCTTCTCTGGACAGCAGATTGTCCCAACAGAGCAGCTTCTTTCAGGATTCACAGCAGTAGGTGAGTGTTGTCTTGTGAGTGTTGATCCTTTCTAATAAATAGATTATTTCCCTCCATAGTTAAAAGCTTTGATCAACAATAATCTTTCTACATAGGATATGGAGAATAAACACCTGAATTTATTCACAATGAGTTGAACTGCAACACTGAACAATTGTATTATTTATCTCAGGGGAGTCGAAAGTAAAGGCCAGGTACTTAACCTCCACACGAATCTGCATATTGTTGATGCCTCATTGTTATCAAGGGTATTACTAAAAAATCAACCAGATAAGCACAGGACAAATGTCAGAGATTGTGGAGGTGGTAGATTTATTTATTTGGTTTTTGTAAACATACCACTTAAAATGTATTAGCTGCGATGAAGAACATTTGATTGCTCATGTACTATATTTATGCCTTTCAATATTTCTTTTGTTTCCAAAATATTGGGATATCAGATGTTTTGGAACATTCCGTAGGTGAAAGAAAGCATCAAGGATTGATCTAGAGGGAGAGAGGTATAAAAAAGCAACCTCAGGAAGCCAGCTGGCTCTCTTTTTCTTGGACTTGGGCCTTGATTGCCTGTTTTTGAAATTGTCTGTGTTGTGTTTTAGTACAGCCTAAAGGTTCCTATTTCCTTTCTCTTTTCTGAATCACTGCCTGACCATTAGTGGAGGGATGTTTGTCCTGGGGCCCTGGGCAAACTGGGATGAGGATTATGAGCCTTTTCCTTGCATTAAGCAGAGCAAATCCAATCATTTCTAAATCATGCCATGCTATAGTGTATTGATTTGCTGACCATAAGCTGAATGTTGCTTCAGAAACTGTCCAGCCTCTTCGATTTCTATCAGTAAATTACCAGCTACTTAAATTAACACGTTCTCACATTTAATCCGAATTCTATTTTGCATATATTGTTTCACTGTATCCCACATACCATCTCTATCCAGGTAGCTGGGTATTAACACTTTCTGGAAAATTCTTGCTTCATTATGAGGATGTGAATGAATCTCCCCTTCACAGAGTTTGGCTTGAAGTCACCTAGAAACAGGTTTTTGCTCATGAATGACTAACTCACTAAGACTGTGCCTCCCATGGTTCCTTCCTGTGAGGGCAGTTATGTTAACTAGGATAAATAAAAGCTTCTAGAAATAACAGATAGGAGAGGGCATCAATAAGATGTTCATCTTCCTAATAACTGAGGAAGTGGTATTGCAGTTTAGAGGATGGGAAAGGAAAAGCAAGCTCTGACAGTGAGTGAGTCATATTAATTTTTATTATTCTCAGCTCAATACAGGAATTCTAGAAGCAAGAGTGTCTTGGAGAGAGAAAGCAACTAAAGCCTAGAGACAAAGGAGTTGTCTTGGTTTGTCACTGGGGTAATACAGGTAAGCCAGTGACACTAGTTCAGGAAGGAAGAGTCCTGACTTATGAGAATCTTTCTTGTCTCCTGCAGGAGAATCAAGGAATTCTATCCATATTAAAAGTCCCATTGGTTAGTTTTCTTTTTAACAGTGATGGCTAGGCCCAATGCAGACTCATTGGGTAAGGTTCAGCTCATTGGGTTCATATGGCATGTTGTTATTATATTATTAATGTTTCTTCAAACAACTGGGGTCTGGTTGTTATTATTACTTTTTAAGCATGGTCTCATATTTCAACCTGGCCTCAAATTCACTGTGTAGCTGATGACGGTCTTGAACTCCCGAGTCACTGTGCTGGCTTTGATTTTGCTTGTTTTGGGACCTTCTTTTTCAACAAATATGACTCACAAAACAATGGGCATTTTCCCACCCTGATAGACTGGTTAGGACCCCAAAGCATATTGAGAAGTGATAGTAGAGGGCTTAAAGATTGAATTTTACTTTATATGTAAGTGTTGTATGTGCATCGGGTGTGTACTGTGCTCACTGAGTCCAGAAGGAGGCATCAGATCCCCAGGAATTGGAGTTACAGGCATTTCTGAGCCACTACATGGATGCTGGGAAGTATACTTGAATCCTCTACAAAAGCAGTAAGTACCCTTATCTATTGAGACATCTCTTCTAATTCATTTTTTAATTTGATTTTTCTTTCTAGATCCATTTATTTGCTTGAAAATTTCACGATGTCATTTTTTAAAAAATAATTTGTTAATTTATTTTACATCACGATTGCAGTTTCTCCTCTATTCTCCCCTCCCAGGCCCGTCTGCCCCCACTCCACCCTATTCATTCTTCCTCTCATTCTCTTCAGAAAATGGTAGGCCTCCCATGGATAACAACAAAACATGATATGTCAAGTTGTGAAGCATCTCCCTTTGTATTAATGCTAGGCAAGGCAACCCAGTTTGAGGAGTAGGGTACCAAAATGAGCCAGAGGCAGCCCCTGTTGCTGCTGTTAGGAATTCCACAAGAAGATCAAGCTATACAACTGTCACATATATGCAGAGGGCCATGCAGGCTCCCTGATTGTCAGTTCAGCCTTTGTGAGCACTTATGAGCCCAGGTTAGTTGATTCTGTAGGGTTTCTTGTGATGTCCTTGACCCCTCTGTCTCCTACAATACTTCCTCCTCCTCTTCTGTAAGGTTCTCTGAACTCTGCCTAATGTTCGGCTGTGAGTCTCTTCTTCTGTTTCCGTCAGTTGCTAGATAAAGCCTCTCTGATGACATTGGGCTAGGCATCTGTCTGTGAGTAAAGCAGAATATCATTAGGCATCATTACACTGACATTTTTTTTCTCCTGTCATGTGTGGTTCTATCCCAGGTCTCTGGGCCATCCAGCCTCTGGGTCCTGGCCCTTTAGGAATTGTCAGAGGTATGCTCCTTCTCATGGCGTACGTCTCAAGTCAGTAGTTGGCTACTCTCATAATCTCTGTGCTACCTTTACCTTAGTACATCTCATAGGTAGGACAGACTGTAGGTCAAAGATTAAGTGGCTGGGTTGGTGTCCCAATACTTCCACTGGAGATCTTACATGGTCACAGGAGATGGCTAGTTCAGGCTACACAGACCTCGTTTCTGGGAGTGTTATCTGGGGTCATGCTAGTATATTCCTTGGAATTTCCCTTACACCAGGTTTCTACCTGCAGGCCTCTTTCTTAATGCCAGAAGAGATTCCAAACTTCATATTTAAGCCTCATACTAGCTGTATGTTCACTGTGGAGGAAAGTTTTCTTCTATTCTTGGTTTTATCTGAGAACACTTTAAACAAAACAGTTAATAGAGCTTTAATTTTGTAAACACACTTTCTCATATTTATTCAAGTGTTCTTGTGATTTTTCTTCTTCTTTTAATTAATTCGGTTACATGGATTATTTTACATAATTTTATAATTGCCACATTCTTTAAAATAGCATGACATCTTTGCACTTTAATTGATACTTTTAATCCCTGTACATATTGTGTAATTTTTAATATGTTGATTTAAAGTAAACAATAAAAATGTTTTCATTTGTCTGTATATATATACATATACATATGTGTATTCACAGATACATGTCTTTCTTGCATTCTCTTGGATTTATTATTTTTGGTATTCTAATTTCCTCCCTGTTAATATAATGTATTTCTTTAATCTTTTGCTGGCTGCCGTCGAAATGGCACATACATCCCAAGTCACCAGAGTCTCACTTTTGCTCTTTTCCATCAATAAAAAGGACTTAGGCTTTTGTTGCTGACAGTGTGGCTGAAAGTCAAGATCTTTCAACATTACTTAGGAATGTTTTAGAAATGCAGAATCTGAGACTATCAAAATCAGAATCTGCATTTAAACAAGTCCTTCAGATGGTTCATATACACAATAAGATTTGAAAAATAACAGCTGTCGGTCACTTTAGTTCACAAACATCACAGTTTATATGCCCTTTTAGTTTATTTTTTCTTTTTATTTTATGTGCATGAGTGTTTTGCCTGAATTATGTGTATGAGTTTGTTTGTGAGTGTGTACTGTTTATTTGCTTGGTGTCTACAGAGGCTCAAGAGGATCGCCTTACTCACGGTTCTGTTGCTGTGAAGAGACACAGAAAGGGCAACTCTTATAAAGGAAAGTATTTAATTGAGGCTGGCTTACAGTTCAGAGAGTTAGTTCATTGTCATCATGGTGGGAAGCATGGCAGCACACAGGCAGACATGGTGCTGGAGAAGTAGCTGAGAGTTCTACATCTGGATCAGCCGGCAGCAGGAAGAGAGAGTGAGGCCAGGCCTGGCTTGAGCATCTGAAACCTCAAAGCCCGCCCCCAGTGACACACTTCCCCCAACAAGGGCACACTTACTCCAACAAGGCTGTATGTCCTACTAGTACTGCTCCCTATGGACCTATGGGGGCCATTTTAATTCAAACCACCACAAAGGTGTCAGGTATTTTACAAATATTAAGCTTTACAAACATTATTATTCCTACATATTCATTTAGAGTTAACAGAGTTTCCTGTATCTCACATTCTATCTGGAATCATCTTCCTCTGTACAGTGAATGCTTTTAATAGTTTTTTAAGTGTTGGAAGCTGTTTTTGTGGAGCTGTAATTGGAGCAGCTGAGCAGCCCCAGGTTCGTACCTGAGTGAGGGAGTGTGGATGAGAAAAAGGCTAGCTAAAAAGGGGTTAAGAATCCAAGACAGAGATACAGGATAGCTGTTGGGAGGGCCGATTCAATCCATACTGAATGTGCCCTTAGTTAATTCTTATACCATCTTATGTATTCAACCAACAGTGAGGACAAAAATGCAGATTTCTATTATCTTGTATAAGGGGCAAAGAGATTTACTTCCCTTAATCCTCCAGGTATTTGGTAGCTACACCTGCCTTTAGAGTAAACACACCTGGGCCTAAATCTATTATTATTTAAATAAGAGACATCTACTGACAGGGATGAAACATCCTGTAGCTCCCAAACTAATGTCTTATGGACAATAAGACAGATGTGATCTCTCTGGACTTGAGGTAAGATGGAATGGATTCCTTTTCATGGGTGCTGACATTCAGGTATGGTTTGCTGTGAATAGTCTCCTTTAATCCTGCAATATCTTCATTTAGATACACTTCTAAGTTGGTGACTCACAAAATTATTGTTTCAAGGCATAGATTGTTGCTTAGTGCATTTTTGGTTCTAGCAACAGACTGAATGCTTCTGTCCCCTTAAAATTCATGTTGAAACTTCAGTCCCAAGAGTGATTAAGGTCAACAATGAGCCTTTAGCTAGTGATTGGGTCATGAGGGTGGGACCTTGAGACATGGGACTGGACCCTTTCAAAAGAGGCCACAGAGTTAGCTTGTTCTCAGTACTATTTGCATTAGGGTTAGGGTTAGTACTATATTGAAAAGTAATGAAAAGTTTCATCACTAGAGTGTGACTGTATGGACACTGTGATTTCAGATTCCAGCTTCTAACTCTAAGATAAAAAAATGTCTGCTGGTCATCAGCCATCTAGTCTACTATGCCATGTCATTGCTACCTGAACTAAGATATGGCTCACACTCTCTTAGAATTTCAATGTTTCCCCCTTTTATTTCTCTCTTCCTTTGTCTCTATCTCCATCTCTTTGTCTTGATGATGCAGAATTTAAAAATACCTAATTGTGGATACGTTATTTAAAAATGGTGGATCTATAAGGATGACACCAACTGCCAATCTAAGTAGTAGTGGAGAGGTTACCTTAAATGCCCTTCCTGGATAATGAGATTGATGACTACCTTATATGCCATCCTAGAGCCTTCATCCAGTGGCTAATGGAAGAAGCAGAGGCAGACACCCACAGCTAAACACTGAACTGAACTCCTGGAACCCAGTTGCAGAGAGAAAGGAATAATAAGCAAACGAGTCAAGACCTGGCTGGTGAAACCCACAGAGGCAGCTAACCTGAACAAGGGGGAGCTCATGGACCCCAGACTGGTGACTGAGATGCCAGCATGGGACTGATCCATACCCTCTGAATGAATGTGGGTGTCAGTGAGGAGGTCTCAGCAATCTATGGGGCCTTGGATAGTAGATCAGTATTTAGCCCTGGCATACAAATGAACTTTGGGAGCCCATTCCACATGGAGGGATACTCTCTCATCCTGGACACATGGGGGAGGGCCTAGGCCCTGCCTGGGATGATATGACAGTGGAGTGGATGGGGCATGGGGTGAGGGGTTGGAGGGTGGTGAGTGGTGGAGGAAGGGAGGGTGAGGGAGCTGGGATTGACATGTGGAACAAGCTTGTTTCTAATTTAAATTAAAAAAAGGTAGCTCTGGTTAATAAGTTTTTCTCTATTTGTAGGGTCCCTGGACTCCTACTGTCACATAGCTCCTATGGAAGGTGATCTCAGAATGATCCCCAAAGGGGCTCCCTGAGCCAAGTCACTTGTAGCTTTAATAAACCCATGAGTATCCTGTCACTGGATCAGGGATCATCACAATATACAGGCTAAGGATGTATCCTGTGAATTGTATCTCCCTCGAGACATTTCCTATCTAGAAACCTAATTCCTGTTTTCTTCTCTTGTGCTTAAAATCCTCCATTCTGTTGCTGAAATGGAATAAAGGCATGATGACATTGACAGCAGAGTAAAAAAAATCGAAACTGGGTGCATAGCTGCTGACTTGTATTTCTGCCTTCTTTGTGTATGCTCTCAAGTTCACAGCTTGTGGTTCCTAAATGCTGAGCAACAGGGAAGACACTGCTGAGGCCCGTGTGCTACTTAGGACACAGGTGAGCTTGAGGAGCTGTCCATCACCACCTTCTGAAGTCTTCCATTGCCAGAACAAGCCAAGCACACTCCTTGTCTCAGTCATCAAGGCTGGTCTTCTTGTGCTGTTCTCTGCTGAGGTAATGTTTCCAATACATTTATACTGAATCATTAGTATTTTTCTCGACTTTAGGTAAAGATTTCACTCTTCTTATTTT
Organism: Mesocricetus auratus; assembly: GCF_017639785.1. NCBI lineage: Eukaryota > Metazoa > Chordata > Mammalia > Rodentia > Cricetidae > Mesocricetus > Mesocricetus auratus. The sequence goes on from NW_024429193.1 coordinate 36,991,394, forward strand.
TCATCCTAATATGCAGTGCTGTAGTCCTACGTCCTTCCCTTTCAATCTCAAAAATGTCATTTCTTGTTGTTTTAGAAGTTTCCCAACGATATACCATGCTCACAGTATTGAAGTCAACTCTTCGAAGGCCAAGTCTCCCACAGTCTCCTTATGCCAAATCAGCCACAGATGATATTTTATTGGCCCACAGAGTATTTGTCAACATTATCTGAATATTATGTCTTTTTATGGATAGCCAAGCATTCGGTTTCCCCGTGGTCATAGTCCTTAGTGCTTCATCTCTCTGACCTGACATTTGGCGAGGAATCTTAGAAGAAATTAGCCTTGCTTTTGTAGTAAGAGATTTGTCTGTTTGGCTAAACTGGAGCTAACTTAAAGGGAAACAAAGGCAGAGCTTGGTTCTGTGATTTATTTTCTATTAGAGCCTGGAGGGGATCTCTGCAACAGCGCCTTGCTGTGTGCTCACTCTGGTCATATTTGCTCGCATCCACGAGTTCTCCATGGGAGCTGGGGCACCAATCAAGTCACAGATGCCACCCCCACACCTTTTCTGGTCCTATGCTGCCAGCCTTTCCCTTTCTCTTCTGCATCCCAGCCCCCAGTTTCTTTCCTTCATGCGACTTATAGCTCTTAGGAGGTTGTCTGTTCATCCATTTGCTGGTGTATCATTCCTTCTAGGTTCCACATGCCAGGAAGGTAGCCTGTTGCGTTCTTGCCATATGGCACAGTGCTCTGCAGCTCTCCAAGGAAACGTGCTCAATAGGCGTTGGTTCACTCACCTAGCAAGGGAGGAAAGGGATTGTGGAAGTTCAAAAACTCTCTTCCGTAGGCCACAGACTCTTCCCTGTAACCACTGTTTGGTGACTGCTGGAGGTTTGCATGCAGTTTCCGCCCGCTGTTGTCTTACATTCTCCATGGTAGCTGATGGCGGCATGAGGGATACTCTGAAAAGGGATTTCCATGTGTTGGGTATGGAGGATCTGTAAGCACATTTAGTGGGATCAACATGCTAACATTTGTTGAGATGTATGCCTGGAAGTGGAGAGGGAAAAGCATGTAGACTTGCTGTTACTTATTGGTAAAGTGACAAAAATACATGTTCCTTCTGTGTTGAGGTTACCTGCCGGCTTTGCCTCATGGAAATGCATTGTGTGTGTGTGTGTGTGTGTGTGTGTGTGTTTGTGTGTGTGTGTGACCATGACAGGTAGTAATTTGAAGGATTATGTGTTTTATCTTTCATCCTTCATATCTGGTTGAGGGGGAGGGAGGAGGAATAAAAGGGAGGATGGTGTGTGAGAGAGAGAGAGAGAGGGAGAGAGGGAGGGGAAGGGGAGAGAGAGATTGGGAGGGAGGGAGAGAGAGAGTGAGGTTCTTTCTAACAACCAATGGGAAAAAATTACATTTTTATTTTACTCTTTGGCCTTCCCTCGTGAAAGTAGGACTTTCCCTGACATTTTGGTTTTGAACAACTGTATTGAGATGCAGTCTCCACACCATGCTGTTCATCAGTTGTAGCTTCTAGCATCTTCACAGAATGTTCATCCATTACCATGAGCACTGTGAAAATCTTACCTATTGCCCTCAGAGAAATTCCCCACTCTTCAGCCAACACCTTCACCTGCCTCATGGACCATTCCCAAGCAGCCACCAACCTATTTTCTGTCTCTTTTTCTCTGGACCCTTCATGTGCATGAAGTCATGTGATATACTGCTGTTCCTTGTGACTGAACTCTTTCAGTTGGCGTGATGATTTCAAGATTCATTCATGCTGCATTTCTGATCATATTTAATGATAATTGTTAGCTTATGATCCGTCTGCTTGCCCTCGTTTCTGGCTTCATCTAGGTCTTCTCTCTGACATGCCTCCTCATACCAGGGATGACAGTGACTAACAGCAGCCTCATAGCATCTGGAACTCAGCAGAGGTTGGTCCTGTGTCATCAGAGCTCCTTCTCTTTTCCTGCCTACTGACACAGCTGCTCCTCACTTGGTCATTATGAGGATTATTTTTTTTTTTTTTTGCATTCACGGGTCAGTGATTATTTTTGGTGTTAAACCTGTGGTAGACGGTAGAAAGTGGGCCAGAACAGAGTGGCCCATATTGGCTTTTTAAAAAAAATCTTGTATTAAAATAAATACCGAGGTGATACTCTGGATAACTGCACTAAAAATAAATAAATAGATAAAATCACCATCCACCTGGGCTGTTAAATACTTTCCTAAGGCAGTCTCTGCTCAATTTCCTGTGTTGTTTCTGGAGGAAGGCTCACTGGTCCACAGCCATATAAGCTATGCTATATTTCAAGCAAATGTGTTTTTCCTCCGGAGAAGTGTGTGTTCTTTCCTCGTGGCCCAGTAATCAGGTCAGGGAGGAGAACCCCCAATGCCATTTTGTCCAGCTTTCTGTCCTACTCCCTGTCTGCTCATTGTTGGAAGCCCACTCTTGTCAGGCGACTTTCCAGAGACAACATTATGGAGGGAGGGAGTTCATTGCCTACACTTGTTAATTCAGTGGCACGGGCTCTGGGAAGGGAGCATGTCACTTGTAGCCCAAGCAAAAATGTGTAAATGGCTTTATTGAAAATCAATATGCTCTCGTGAAGTGCTGTTCACTTTTGAGTTCCTCACATTTTGTCGTTTTTTTTTCTTTCGTTCTTTTTTTTTCCTTTTGCACGAGTGAGAGCAGGGAGGTGTATAGCAGCTAGTCTCTGAGTTTGAAGTTTGATTTCTCTTCCCGTTTTCCACCAGGAGCATAGGGTTAAAGGATCATTTGGTGTTTTTATTTTGTTTACTCCTTGCAAGAAGGGAATGTGTGCTCCCCCTTCTTTCTCGTGGCAAGAGCTGAAGTGTCATGAGGAGCACAGCTGTCACCCACAATGCAGTCTCACAAGTGAGGTCAATTTGAGCAGGCTCCTTGTGTGTTTGAGACTTCTTTAAATTTCTCTTGGAAAGCTGTAGAAGTTCCTCTGAGTTCAAACACAAAGAGGAGCTGAATTCTGTGGGTGTGAGAAAGAGAATATTTTGTGACATATGGAAAGTGCCAAAGGTTCTCAGTTAAGTCTGGTCCTGACTGCTATTATCAGAACACAGACTGATTTTTAATTGGCTACAGTGTTGATGGACTATAAGCTGTGAGATTGGATTTGTTAAAATCTATGTGATAGTCCCCGTTAAATGTGAGGCACCTGAGAAAGAGCAGGGTCACGTGGATGACTGCATTTGATTTATATAGATGAATAATAGTTTTTGTCCTGGGATGAGAAACTAGACATTTTCACATAAATTTCTATCAAAATGTTTTAAAAAGTATAGCCTTCATTTCAGGCCTAGAGATAGCATAAATCTGAACAGTGAGGGACATGACTGTGTCACAGCAAGGTCTTAATGAAACAAAGCCAAGGAGGGGACCACAGGAGAGCAGGAATTTGGACAGCGTGCCATCAGATAATTCTCAAATGAATCAATTTCCATAGATCATTTATTTATTAATTATCATTTGCATGGAGATTGTAGCTATGTGGCATTTAATGTAGTTAGTTGCAGCGAGTTGGATTTACAGAGAGAATGATGCATGACCCTAAAAAAAAAGTAAATTTATGGCTAAGAATGAAGTATTTTGTATTTCAGTTCTTTTCCAAAATATGGAAGAGAGGCCTGGGCAACACAAGGGTGGTTGGTTGTCCTATTTCTTAGTTTTGTCTCTACCTTACCTTTGCTTAAATGAATATTGTTCATATCTTTGACCTCATTTTAAAAATTCTTCAGTGTGGGGTCTCAGTTTCTTTATTATTATTATTATTATTATTATTATTATTATGTGTGTTTATATATTGTGTGTGTGTGTGTGTGTATGTGTGTGTGTGTGTGTGTGTGTGTGTGTGTGTGCATATGCCATGGAGTGAGAAGTGGTCAGAGTACAACTTTGGAAGTGATTTCTGTCCTTTCACAGTGGGTTTTTGGAAATCAGACTCAGGCTTGCATATTAGAGGCCCTACCCACTGAACTTTCTTGCCACCCAATCTTAGCTTCTTTTCATAAACTCTTGATCCTACCTTGGGAACTTTAAATAACCCCAGGAAGGCTTGTTAAGTGCCTAGAGAGGGACTTTTTCTTTCAAAAGATGACTAATATTATACAGTGTACTTTATACATTTCTTGCTGTACAATTTGATTACTAGTAATTTAGATTCTATGCAATTTGATTATAACCTCTAGAATTAAATCTTTTATATTAAAAATTATAAAATTTGATTGTCTGGAGAAAAGATTATTAGAGTGCCAATCAGGTAGTTAGAATTTTTTTCATTAAATAGTAAAACTAATATTGTAAACTAATTGGAAAACAGCCAGAAAAGCTTGTGAATCTGATATTAGTCCCCAAATGTGTCTCCAGGAGTCCGAGACCTGGTAGAAATCTCTGTGGTTGCTTGGGTTCTCCTTCTATAGCTCAGATGCTTGCAGCAGGACACAACTTATTCATCTTGGTGCGTCTTAAAATGGACTTATGATCTTTAGTAAAATAAAACCTAGCCTTGACCTCACTGGTTTGGTTCATTTCAGTAATAATATTCAATCACTATTTGTATAAGCATGTCTTTGTTCTCTGTGTCAAGTAGAATAAGGCCAGAAAAGCTGGGTGATTCCTGAAAGGTTTCCAAAATATGGCTCATTTGGCAAAACCAAATGTTTCCTCTGATAGCTTTTGGATGACTAGAGAACTCATTTCTTTTTATTTTATGTGCTACCACCACTATATGGCAGATTATAGATTAGACCTGATGCCATTCAGTGCATTGGGAGGAAATGGCACTGGAGGCATCCACTCATGAGCCTTTAAAATCATTTCCAAAGGAAACTGTTTCACCTCAGCCTGGCTTGGCCAGCTGAAAAATGGAAACAGCTTGGTCCCTTGTAACTGGGCAACTCCATGCTGAGATGATATCATTGTGAATCTACCTTCTGTTTTCACAAGACATTGCTAGATTGGGGAAGTTTAAATCCTAAGTCTATGTTGTTAAGTAAATGAGGGATGCCATATGGAGCTATACCAAAGCGATGAGAAAACCTTGAACTACTGAATAATTTTTTGAACACTCCATCTTATATGCTATGTTCAATATTCCTTATGGTATTTCAGACTTCCTAGTTTTGCTTATTATTTACCACATTGCATTTGCTTTCTCTCTTGGTTAATGGTTCACCAGAAAAGCTTTGATCTCAGATAAAGGACATACCGACTGAATTAGTTCAGGCGATATTTTCTATGGCTGCAGCAATGTCTCTTGGTAAATAGATTTCCTAAGATCTCTTTAAATTTCTCAAAAACAATACACTTTGCTTTTTCTCTTTTTGCCTGTGTTCTTTTCCCATATGGTAAAGAAAAAATGAAGTATACATTTTTCAAGGATTTAAGAACTGACATTGAAATTTCTTTATTATTCTTAATAAACTGATGCCATTAACACTTATTATTGGCACAGTGTGTACTGCATGGCTGGAGTATATGCTGTTGTGGTTTATGGATAGAGCTTAGCTAGTATGGGAATAAAGTTTCAACAGTGGAAGATTAGTGGAAGGAGGCATCAATAAACTGAACACAGAAAGAAATCCTCTCACATTAATCTCCAAGAGTCTGTGATGTTCTGTGTCTCGGTTTCATGTCAGTTGGTGTGATAGAACACCCCAACAAAAGCAACTTGGGGTTGGTTTTAGCTCACAATTCCAGGTTATAGATCATCACTGCAGGGAAGTCAAGGAAGCAGCAACCTGAGCTGGCCACATCCACAGTCAAGAGTGTGGAGAGTGAATACATGCATTCTTGTCAGTGTCCATCTGGCTCTCTCTTTTTCATTCATTCTAGAGCCTGGACCATGAAATGGTCTGAGCCACATTCAGGTGGGTCTTTCTATCTCAGTGAACATCATCAAGAAAATCTCTCTGCACCTAGAAGCTCAGAAAACACGGCAGAAGAGGGAATGGAAAGTTTGCAAGAGCCAGAGTGCCTGCTACCAGACAGTGGCTTCTAGACATGACTGAGAAGTTTTATCAGTGAAATCTCAACAATAAGGTCACATTAACAAGACCCTCATGATGGCCACGCCAGTCAACATGCCCGTGTAGATGGGGGAAATTTCACAAGATGCCTCCCCTATACAAAGAGCTAGAGACAGTCAAGAGCTGCTGAGAGGGAGAATGAGTTTCTCCAGGGATGAGCTCCTTGATAGGTTATCCAATAGCAGGGGATCAATACTAAATTGTGTGCATATAAGCAACAGTAAATGGGCCCAGGGGTTTATATATATATATATATATGCATGTAGGTAGCACTAATAATGATAGAGGAAAGGTCTTGAATTTTAGGGGGAGATTGGGGGAAGATGAAAGGTAAGGAAGAGGGGTGGAAATGGCGTACATAAATTACCCACATGTATGAGCTTCTCAAAGAAATAAAGAATAAAAAAGAAAATCCCTCACAAGCATTCCCATAGGCCAATGTCATGTAGATAATTTCTCACTAAGACTGTCTTCCCAGGTGATTCTAGACTATGATAAGTTCATGATTTAAACTAACCACCACATATCGTACTTTTCTTAAATATGAAGGTACATCAATAGCAAAAATGGTAGTAGTCAAAGTTTATCAAGTGCTTTATATGTGGCATGCATGTTATAAACATATTGTGTCTGATCTCCAAGGTTACTCTGTAAATAGATTTAGTATGCTCATAGATGCAGAGGTGGCTTGAAGAAGTCAATAGTTGTCAGTGAGTCTAATCCAGATCCTGTATTATTTTGTGTATTGGGCACATATTTATTTATTTTTATTTTGTGTATGAGTATTTGTCTGCATGTTTGTATGTGTGCTGTGTGTATTCTTAGTGTACAAGAAGAGGGTGCTGGATGTTCTGAAATTAAAGTGAAGGATGCTTATAAGCTGACATGTGGGTGCTGGAAAGTCTACCCAGGTCCTTTGTAAGAGTAGCAATGTCTGTTAGTCAATGAGCCGTCTTTCCAGCACATATATCTATTTTTGAAGGGTTGCTATGACACTGATGGTGAGGATTTTCTTTCCATGTCCATCTCACCTGCTACTCCCAAGACCCCTCAATTGTTGAAGCTCTATTAACAAGTTCTTTACAAGTTTTTTATTTTAAAAATATAATTTAGAAACAATCATATTTTATATATCAATCCCAGTTCCCTCTACCTCCCTTCCCTCCTCCCCTGCCCCACACCGACCCCCTATCCCATCCCCTTTCTGCTTCATAGAAAGGGTGAGACCTTCTATGGGGGAATCATCAGTCTGTCACATCATTTGGAGCAGGGCCTAGGCCCTCCCCTGTGTGTCTAGGCTGAGAGAGTATCCCTCTTTGAGGAATGGTCTCCCGGTGTCCATTTGTACACTAGGGATAGATACTGTTCCACTACCAGAGGCCTCATAGACTGCTCATGTCTCTAGCTGACCTGAACAAGGAGAAACTTTTTTTTTTTGGATTTTTAAAAAATGCACTTAGGAACAGATACAAATTCATGTCTCTCTCTTCTGCTAAGGTATCAGTTGCAGCCTTTAAATACACTAGACTGTTTGCCCCTTTGCTTCTGAAGCCTGGACTCTGCCTCACTGACTCCATCTTTCATGATGGTTTGGAGCAGAATAGCCTGTTCTATCTCTCTGTTTGCATTGAGTACTCACTCTGATTAGATGGGTTAAGCACAACATAAAATGGAAAACTCATAGGGCAGTGTTTATGAAGCCTCCTCAAAGGTTCTTTCTCATGCCCATTTCCTATATCATTATCTTATTATGAGACACTAACTGGTTCCTCTAATGGGGTTGAAAGTCTGGCTCCATCTGAATGAGTAGGAGCAATGAAATTGGAAACTGTTTAGAAATGGTGCATAAAAGACACAGCACAGATTTCCTTCATTCATGATATATGAGATCTGATATGCAATATGTTATATATTACATACAGAACTACTATTGATATTCTGCTTCTCAGTGGAATATTTTTTAGAATACAGAATTATTTTCATAGTACATTAGGTTCAAAGAAAGACTTACCACTAGTTTACAGTATGTTTGAAGCACCTTTGCTACCCAGGGTGACTTACTGGTCAGGTGATACAGCAAGTTAGGGAAAGGAAGAAGGAGGAGATGCTAATGGTGAGGAAACATCACATGCGTTTTTCAGAGACCCATTTCCTACTCAGATATCAGAATGCATACAAATTGACCGGAGTTATTTCTGTAGTAGTAAGACACTAATCACAATCAAATGTAGTTATTATTACAGCAATGTAGATTTTTATATCATGTGGTCTTGGAGTGGGTTGGTTACACTGTTCCATATTACTTTGTAGTGAAAGACAACATAGAAAAGCATCAGCCAGTTCATGGGTGGTCATATGTCATCCTTACAGACATGAGCAGATCCCAGTATTTCCCCAGCCACTTACATGGCAAGAATGTGCTGTTAATTATTGTAAGTAGTCTTAGTAATTTATTACAATAAGCCTATTGTAATCTTTGCCTGAGGATATTTGAATTTATTAAATCCCATTTGAGTCACTTCTTTGTGTCCACATGAGGCAGCAGATACCATGCAAAGCATCTTGGTCTTAGTTCCAGTGAAGGTACAGTTCTGATTCCTTTGCTGTAATCTATCCCATGATCTCAATTGCATGGTTTCAGCTCTCCAAGCCTCTATGCTTTGTAACACTGATGTGACTGCAAATGAAACCATTCATGTCAGATGCTTTAGAGGGTGACGGACATGTGGTTCCACAACAAATATATGACCACTTAAAACAATTGGAAAAAGCAGACTGTGTGACTATGTTAGAGGGAAAGGCTGACAAATTAGAATCAATAGGAAATGTAACAAAAAGACATCTTTTCTAATTGTGGGTGGCATACCCTTTAGTTATTCTAAACAGTTGAGATTTTATTAAAGATCCAAGTTCCGTGAAGTTGACTAGAGAAGAATTAACAATGAGATTGACACTATTGTCATGACTCCAGGCTGGGCAGCCATTTAGAAAGATCTGGAATATGCAGATGGGTTGACATTAAGTGTCTTCAATTCACCAAAGGCCCTGGAAGCACATTCTTACATTTAACATGTTGACCAATTTGTCAGTTTCTTGCTTGCAAAGTGGCAGTCCCTGTTGGGACACAACCTCAGAGTTGCCTGTCTGTTTCTCTGGTGTGGATTTCTCTCGGCAGACAGGCAGCATGGCTGGTTTCTTGACGGTTGCCTCTAGAGAAGGGCGCTTGTCCAGATGACAGCTGCCAAATCACTGGCTTGGCTGATCTACACTCCCATTTTATTCACACCTTGTTTCCAAAGTAGCCCATCTTCGAAAGAGGTTTCTGCCATTAGTTTTGGAGGTAGGATTTCATTCCACCCTACAGTCTCATTTTTTGATTTGTGGCCTTGAGAGAGTTATTACGCTGTTGGCTAAAGAGCACTAAAATTTTATGGCATGCCATATGGAGTGAAAGAAATAAGGAATTGACCCCCTTTGCATGGTATCATTAGGACACACGTTACCTGTCCCTGTCTTCAGCCTTTTACCTGCCCTCTGGATGAGGTCTGAATGGGTGGTCTGGGTTCATATTGTTTGGGCTCCTAAAAGCCACGGTATTCTGGGGTGGCAGTGGGAGAGAATACTCCCCCCGCCTTTCCATTTCCCATATCCATCCACACTTGGATTTGAAACGGCCTCTTTCTACCTGCTGTGCGCATGGGACCTCCACACCTGTTCCGTTGTGAAACTGCTAATGAGGCCTCTCCTGTCCTATTCAGGATTTTGACGGAATATGAAATCTCATTACCCAGAGTCAATGACTGACATCTGTTTCCCAGCCCCTCCTGAAGCCATCATTCCAGCCTCCTGGTGCTGGGAAAAAGATTTGCCACTCAGAAAGAAAATTGGAGTCCAGGAAGGGAGGGTCACCTTCCTTTCCCAGCCTGTGGAAGCCATTGAGCTCTTCAGAATTTTCTCCACTTGGACCCTTCTTCTACAAGAATCAGCATACAAAGAGACTCGATATGTCAAGCTTAAAAAAATCTATTCATTTTTGAAATAAGTCAAATCTCAGGAAATGAGGAATTTTACTGATAAGCAAGATCTTTATCCAAAATATGCAGTTAACAAAACTCTTGCTATTAAAATAAATATGAATAGAAAGGTTATGCGTATAGCTCAGTCTAGCTCAATTATTCTTTTAATAAAAAGTCATAAATGAATACATTTGAATACAACAAATTCATATATCCTATGAAGTGTTTGGGTTATGTTCAGGCATACTATATATACTATAAAACTGATACAAAATAAAACAGAAGTTATTCATCTAGAATATTTTATTAATTTTATGCACATGTTAGGCACTGATTTATGAAACTATTCAATAAGTAAGCATTTATTGAACATTATTATGTGTTAGGCAGTATAATTGTTTTTGTGGATACATGAAGAATACATTCAATGCTTTAAAAAACAGACCTGAAAATAAATTCTAGGCCATATGGTGAGTCCTTGAGCAGATGGATCAGAGATGGTAGGATTGTTCATCCCTTGGATGTGAAGGCCCCAGAGAGGAGGACACACTAGCTAACATCCTAGGGTGGTTAGGAAGCCTTGGGGGCAATTGACGGTAGCAATGGTAGCTTCTATGGAGAGGTGGGAACAAAGTCTCTGTGCTTGGTAACTTGAGTGCATTTAGACAGGCTCGATGAGAGACCTGATCGTGACCAGGTTGTTCATGGTCAAGTCACACAGGACATTTTGTGGTAACACTGAGAATCTGTACTTCTTAGTACTATACTGTTTGCTAGCAGTAGAATCCCAGAAGTTTATTGTACCTACCCAACTTGTGTTTTGTTCTTTGTTGTAATTTGTTTCAGGAGTATTCTGGTCACATCTAACATATTCCCTCTGCTACAGACACACAGACTATCTCCAGTTCCCCATTTCCTTCTACAAACAAATAAATAAATAAACACATAAACAAACAAAGAAACAAATAAAATATGACATCTAATAGCTTGTGTAGAATTTGCTCTGGAATGTAGATGTAGGAATGGAATTTCTGGGTAGGTTATATAATTACTTGGATTGCCAGAATGTTCTTCAGAGGTACTGCTGCTTATATTCCTACTAACTTCGTGATATTATTATGTGCAAGTCTAATAAGTACTCAGTCAACAGCTATTTGGCTTTATTTTTAACTTACCTCTGTGCCAATTATTATAAAAAAACACTGTATGGGCTAGAAGATGTCTCAGTGATTAAAAGTACTGTATGCTCTTCCAGAAGACCAATGTTCAATTTTCAGCTCTTATACAGTGACTCACAACCTTCTGAAACTCCAGTTTCAAAAGAACTGATGCTCTCTCCTCACAGGCACTAGACATGCATGAGGGGCACAGACAAACGTGTAAGTCAATGCTTACATTCGCCGGGTGTTGGTGGCTCACGCCTTTAATCCCAGCACTCGGGAGGCAGAAGCAGGCTGATCTCTGTGAGTTTGAGGTCAGCCTGGTCTACAGAGCGAGTTCCAGGACAGCCTCCAAAACAATACAGAGCAACCCAGTCTTGAAAAAAAAACAACCAAACAAAATACTTATATACATAAACACAAGCAAATAGAAAACCCTCACATATGTTTGTTGGTATTTGGATTTTCTCTTTTGCAAATTTCCTTTTCTTATTGCCTGTTTTCCTTTGAGGCCATCCTTAAATATTCTATGTGGTGTTTACGTTAGATACAGACAAACCTCATGTTATCTCAATTCTTCATGTGTATGTTTACTTTTCAGTGGCTTCAAATGGTGACGAGTTGAATCTGAATTGGACTTGACATGTTTACACAGTCAAATTATTAATTAATTTTAATTGTATATTCTGTACTTCCAAGAGTTTTAAATAAAGCCCCAGAGTTATTCTTCTCTTAATATTCAGGTCTGAAGATTGTCTCACATTTTTGCCATTAAAGTTTCTGGCTTTCAGCTTCATTTTTATGTCTCTAATTCTACTGGAATAGATCCCTTTTGGGGTTTTTGGTGGGGACCAACAATTTCTTTTCCATAAAGGAGTTTTCATAATACCTACTACTGAACCAAAAGAAGCTCATATGCTTTCTTCTCTGTTCTATTAGTCTATAAATCTTCTTTTGTGTGAAAAGAACATAATTTGCATTACTTTTTCTATCTTGTTAAGGCTTAATATATTATTTATGAACAGTTATTGTTCCTGCAAAATACTGTATATATTTATTAAGTACCTCATAAAAATCCAAGCAGGTATTTTGATTGACATTGTACTGGAAAAAAAGAGATAAGCCTTATGAGTCCCTTGAGCCTAAAATATTTTTACTTTTTCATTTAATTGATAATTTTGTTGAATTTAGAATTGTGCTAAATTTAAAAGCAGTGTTTTACTGGTGTCTAACATCTATTATACTGGCAAGAGGACATCTTTGCAGTGCTTTCTGATTCGAGATATGTCTATGAATTTTAAATTACACACTTAAGGTTTAACATTTTGCAATAAAGAATTTATGGATTTTTAAAAATTCCCATTTCTTTTAAAGTTATTATGCTAAAAATTTGTCTTGTACTTTTTGTGTGAATATATTTGTTTTTGTTTCTGGGAAGTTTTCTTATATTCTTTAGTAATTTGTCTTTCCGTTTTTTAAAATTTTGGTTTGCAGCTTGTATTAACTGGATATTGACAAGTTTTATTTTTAATTTACATTTCATGTCTTTGTTTCTTTGTTTTTGTTCTAGAAAATTTCTTTGACCTTACTTTTGTGTTCTTCTAACTAATTTATTTTAATTTGTATATTCTGATATCTGAATTTAATTTTTTTCCTTTTTTTCTCCCCACTCCCATCCCCCACCCCCAGCCCAATCCCCACATCATTCCCCAGGGAGAGTGAGTCCCTCCTTGCAGGGGAATCTCTAGAGTCTGTCATTTCATTCAGGGCAGGACCTAGGCCCTTCCCCATGTGTCTGGGCTGAAAGAGCATTCCTCCATGTGGAATGGACTCCCAAAGTTCATTTGTATGCCATGGTGAACAATAATCTACTACCCAAGGCCCCAGAGATTTCTGAGGCCTTCTCACTGACACTACATTCATGGAGTCTGGATCAGTCCCTGTTGGCCTCTTAGCCATCAGTCTGGGGTTCAAGAGCTCCCCCTTGTCCAGTCAGCTGTCTTTGTGGTTCCACCAACATGGTCTTGACTCTTTTGCTCATTACTCTTCCATCTCTGTCACTGGGTTCCAGGGGGTCAGTTCAGTGTTTAGCTGTGAGTATCTGTCTCTGCTTCCATCAGTCATTGGATGAAGGTTCTAGGATGTCATATAAGGTAGTCATCAACCTTATCGGGTAGGGGCTATTAATGTAGTCTCTCCACTATTACTTAGTTTTCCAGTTGGTGTTATCCTTGTAGATCTCTGGAAATCTCCCTAGTGTCAGCTCTCTCCTCAAAGCTATAATGACTCCAACTATTATGGTATCTCTCATCCTGTTTTCCTCTATTCTTACTCCGACTCAACTTTCCTGCTCCCCCATGTCTTCTTTTACCCTCCTGTTATCCCCCTCTCTCTTTCCTGGTTCCCTCTCCCCTCCCGCCATGTTCTCAATCTGCTCAGGAGATCTTGCTTCTTTCCACTTCTCTGGGGTATAATGCATATCTTTTGGAACCTCCCTGTTTCTCAGACTCACTGGCCCTGGGATTGTAGGCTGACACTCCCCTGATCCATGTCTAAAATCCATATATGAGTGAGTACATACCATGTTTGTCTTTTTGTGACTGGATTACCTTACTCAAGATGGTTTCTTCTAGTGCAGTCCATTTGCCTGCAAATTTCAAGATTCCATTGTTTTTTTTTTCCAGAGTAGTACTCCATTATGTAAATGTACCACATTTTCTTTATCCACTCTTCAGTTGTGGGGCATCTAGGTTGCTTCCAGGATCTAGCTATTACAAATAATGCTGCAATGCTGCTATGAACATAGTGAAACAGACATCCTTGTTGTATGAATGGGCATCTTCTGGGCATATACCTAAGAGTGGAATTGCTGGGTCTTGTGAGATATCATCTTACTCCTGTCAGAATAGCTAAAATGAAAAACACCAATGACAGTTTATGCTGGAGAGGATGTGGAGAAAGGGGAACACTCATCCATTGCTGTGGTAATGCAAACTTGTACAGCCACTTTGGAAATCAATATGGAGATTCCTCAGGAAAATGGGAATTTAAATTTTTTTAAATTCTTGTTCATAGCACTCTGATTTTGTTGTATGAATACACTGAATTTTCCTTTTGAAATTACATTAAAGTTTTAAAATGTCTTTTTTCCCCATCTAACTTATTTTGATGCCATTTTTTGTTTTTCCTATTTATACTTCATATTTCTTATTAACCTTATTATTGGATTCACTTTGCAAGTGTTTTATTGATAATTTTTGCATCTGTGTTAATAAAGGATATTGGTTATGGCTTTTTGTTGTTGTTGGTGTATCTTTGTGTATTTTTTGTATTGGGTAAAAGTGGCTTCATAAAAAGAATTAGTATGGCTTCCTTCAGTTTCTGTTTTGTTGAATAATTTGAGTATTGACACTGATTCTTTTTTGAAGATATGCTATTATCTCCTTATTTTTTCTATTCTTACTTTTCTTAAACTTTTATGATAGTTCTGAGTTTGACTGCCTTGTTTGCACATTTTTCTTCTTTTATTCAGAGAAGTATTTGCATACATTCTATTACTCTTCCTCTGATTTCTGTTTTAACAACTTCTCATATGGCCTTTGTGTTATTTTCTACATCCTCATATTTCTACTTAGATTTGGTTTTGTATCTTCAAGAATTTTTTTAAATTAGGAATTTGGAAAGGCTACTTTGGGCAACTGTTTTAAGCCATTATAGTCTAAATAGATAAACTCACAAAAATTAAGTTCTGAGTGATGAAGGTCAATGGATATGTGTGGGAGAGTTTAAATGAGTTCTTTGAATCAATAACTGTTGATGCTGTTTTGTACAGATTTAGAGCAAGCTAAGGCTGGAAGAATCTGTTGAATTAACCAAGCAAAGTACCAGTGGGCAGTCTGAGGAAAAACTGAAAGACTAGACATGACTGATGAGTCAGCACCAGACAGGCAGTAACTAAGAGCACAATGCCCATCTCCTGTGTAGTCACTCTTGATGACAAGTTGTGCTGAGTTATAAAAGCCATGTATTAGTTCTTTGCGGGAAGAGGCTGAGTGTGTGGCAGAAACAATTTCAGGTGTCCCCCTTGTCTGTCTACAGGGTGGCTGACTGTGGCTTATGAGGTCAGAGTTCACAGATACCTGGGAATGAGGAAGCCCTTAAATGCCTTTCAGAAGTACTGAACGTCTCCAGAAGGCATCTTTTGTCAACATAAATTAGATTAGTTGGTATGAAAATATGCTCTGGATCAATCACTGATCTTAACTCCTTGTGAAATATCACTGCTGACATAGGTTTTCTTCAGTTTTGAAGTCTTCACAAAGTGACTCTTAAAAAGTTTTCCAAGTATCCCTTGCTTTGACGATGTTTTATGTCTTTTGCATTGTATCTCTTTTTTGTTTTGTTTTCTCAGGTCTCAGCAGAATGCTTGAGCAACTGACCTTTTCACAAGTTCCAGCAGAGTTTAATGCTGTTTCCTTTGTTTTGTTTGGTTTGGTTGGTTGGTTTTCTCTTTGACAGGAGAGATTTGCATTATGTTCAGTACCTTCCCTGTGTCCGTCTTCTTGGGTCACAGAAGTCAGGAGAGTCACTGCTCTGCATGCTCACTACAGAGCAGGGACTGAATACAGAGGAAAACGTAATTGATTAAACACTCGTTTGTGCAAAGAATAACCCCTAACACTTTAAATTCAGAACTAGTAAAACCACTGTATTGGATCATTATTGCTCTTTGTTAAAAAGTAACAGAAACAAGAGCACATCTGTCATTAGCTGCCAGACACTGATGCTTGCCACGATAAAGTCCCTGAATCATCAGGGCTAGGGTACCAGGGCACAAACTTGGCTGTCTCCATTTTATGCATAAATAACTAATGCATGGTGAGGTTATATTTCTAGGTCCCTGAGCTAGTAAATGACAGCCCTGAAAGCCAGGCCCCAAACAGTGCACCAAGAGAACCTTCTTGTGTTACGATCTCAGGCTCTTGTATTCAGTGTCATAGACCTTACAAATAATAACAGCCATCCAAAAAGTTAAGGAATTTCAAAGCCAAGAAACAATTGTCAGATCTTCTCAGTTCCCATGGAAGAGACTGGAGGCTGGAGGGAAGGAAAGCAAGCAGAGGTAGACACGAACGGAGCTGGGTTGTGTTCCAGTCTCCTGTCTTCAAGGATACCTCCAGCAGTATTGTGCTCTTTCTGTTTTCATCCTGCACCATGTACATCTAGACAATGGGAAATTTTACGATTATCTTTGTGGCCCATAATTGAATAAGAAAGAAGCAGTCTGGCAGTGTTTTAAAGTATGTAATATGCACTAGGGTGTGATTCCAAGATGTGGACAGGCCCATCCTCCTCTCTTACAAATGAGGAAGCTGAGGCTCAGGAAGGTTAAAAACTTTCTTCTCCCACCTGAGCTAGAAAACAGAGGGCCCTGTTTCTAACTGATTTCCCTCTGGCTTTGAAGACCACAGCCTTTGTGCTCAGGAGGCTGCCATGATTGAGGCCTTGAAAGAATGCAGACCTCACCAAAACAGAGTCAGCTTGAGCTAGGTGTCTCTCTTGCCCTTTCCCTACTACTTAGACCCCAGTGGATTCTGGGGATCTGCTCTTCTCTGGTTTTTCGAAAATGTACTGCTCTACCTAACAAGAATGTAGCAAAAGAACCAGTTTTGGAGGTTTTTCAGCTTTTTGGTTAAAAAACCCAAACCCAAACCAAACCAAACAAAAACAAAACCAAAAAAAAACCTTCTTATCTGAATGTTTCCTGATTAAAAAAATAATCTTTGCTACTGAGGAGGTCTTTCTACTCTTACTGCTTCTCAGGTAAGTGCAGCTGAGCTCCTTCCCCAGGTGCAAAAGATGAGTTGTAAATTGCCTGCACTTTTGCTTGCTTTAATTCCTGTGATTCGCTCACAGGGTCTACACTTACGGTCCTAAGAGAGCTGCGCCGATGTCTAGCTGTCTTACACCAGTTCACATTGTGTATTATCTCCTATTCCAGTAAAGGGGTTTGTATCCAGGATAATCCTTCTTTGGGACTTCCTTCCTTTCTGCATTTTTACCTCCCTAGAAACTGAAGAGCCAGCTTACACCCAGTAAGGGCAGAAGGAAGGAAGAGTCTTTGCATTGTTGCATAGGATGGCATCACTCCCACTAACACTTTCCCTCTTCTACATAAGAAAGCTTCTTGGCTCCAACCCTTGTTGGAGGATCATGGATTTCAAACTCATGGGATCTCATCTGGAACACTCTGACAGTCAATCCAATCTGTTAAATGAGGTAGCAGGGCCGTGAAATGCCTGCAAACATTTGGCAAGGATTTGTCATTACTGTTGCCGTTCCTCTGTTGCTATTAAAATTCCTAGTTGGGGACACTAGTGTTTGTCTTTAATCTCTGATGATGCTGTCTTTTTGCAAAAATCTGTTCCAGAAACCTGATGCCAAGAAGCACAAGGACCTTCACTTTCTCTGTGCTGGCTGCGGTGAGCAGGAAGTTAGAGTAGCAGGGAGTTAATTGTGAGAGGAGACAGAGCCCATTCATTACCTTGTTTCCCTCATTTGCCCAGTCCACAAGGCTGCAGGAATCAATGAAACAGCAAGAGGAGGCCGGGCATCTTCTCGCCTACACTGGACAGGCAGATACAGAAACTGAGCATCTAGCACACGGCCTATTACATTGTCCCTAGGTTCCGCATGTCCAGCTGTTCTCACCTCTATAAGACGATTTCTCCATGAGGGGGGCCCTACCTAGCCTGCAACCTCAATTAGCATAATGGTATCCTAAGGGGCCCACCACTTTCAGCTTGCCAAATGTGCTCCAAGTGCATTTCTCCACAGGGCTATGATACCTGGCCAATCAAGTAAGCAGTTGACGCACTCCCTATTAACTGAGGGAAAAGTCTATCTTGTAAGACAAAATGGAAGTTGAAACAACTGAGGCCAGTGACCACGCATTTCAGATGCCTTTGACTACCTGAGTGACTCAACCTGCTGGTCTCTACAGGCATAATCCTGCTAATAACTCAATAGATTCCATTGTTCTGGCTACAACAAGCCAACCTTCCCGAGCTTGACTAGGGACATTTGTTTAGCTTATACTTGGTGAGGGTGAGGGTTATACACACCTTTTCCCCTGTGAGTTGTTCAAATGTTACAAGACAGTAGCCACAATTGCCACATGAAGGAATGCTGGACAAGTAATTGTGTTTTCTTCATTTTATCATCAAGTTGGAGGGCAGGTAAAAGGCCCAAGGTAATGAAATGAAGAACTAAATATTTTTAAGACCTGGATGCTTTTGACCAGTGACACCAGAGTGCTTGTACCTGTAAGGGCATTTGAGGACACAGAGGCCAGATGGGCTGAGGTGTTATAAGGCTTTAGGAAGAATTTGACAAGATTGGGTTGGAAATTAGGGACTCTGTGAGAAATTGGAAAGTATTCAGAACATAAATCCATTCTTTCTATAAAAAGTAAGAATTCTCCTACATAAAAGTCTCCATTTACCCAGCTTGTGGGCTATTTGCTGGGCCCTATGCATGGTTCGTTTCTTTTGTTAATATATTTCTTTGAGAGGTGTAGAGCAATTCATAGGAAATATGGACAGCTAGACATAGCAGTATTTATAACACCATTGGAAAAGCATGATAAATGTGTACATTAGAGACAGTGATAGGGTCATCAAACCACAAGTGTCCTGGACTGTGTCCTTTATATTCTTAAGAGGAAAAAACATGAGACAGCACACACTCGCACGCAGAGTGGAAAACAATAAATTATCAACTTTGTACCTGGCTGCAAAGAAAAGGCCCAGTTGAAGAGTGAAGCTTCCTTAGACCAGCTCCCGAATGCCCCTGGATGGTCTCCTCCATCTGCAGTAGCCGGCCAATGCTGGAGGCCAGAACTGTGTTTCTCTCTGCCTGGGGAGAGACAAGCTGACATATTTGGCTTAGAATCAAAAAAGAACTATATGAAAATGCAACCGCAGCATGATCTCAAGAGTGTGAAAGAGCTAGCAGCTAAAGGGTTATGCTTCAGACACAGGTCTGGGGTCACAGGATTCCAGGAGAGAAAGCCTGTCTCATTTTTACTTCCCAACTTCCCACCCCATTTTCATGGTCCCTTCCCAGGCTTTGCAGCTTCCCATGCCCGCATCACTCTGCCTCTGCTCATGGTCTCCATGATAATTCAAGAGGATACATCTCCTTTCATACAGTCACCAGAGAGTTAGTTGACTGTTAGTTTTGACACTTTCCTTGCCTGCTCATCTCTCATTCCCATAATACCCGCCCTCCACCCCCAGTCATGTTACTGACTAAAATGGAAGAGTAGATGGGAGGAATGCTGGCTAGTTTAATGTCAGTTTGACACAAGCTATAGTCATCTGAGAGGAGGGAACCTTGACTGAGAAAATGGTTTTCTAAGACCGGCATGTAGGCAAGCCTATAGAGTGCTTGCTTAATCAGTGATTGATGGAGGGCTCAGCCCATTGTGGGTAGTACCACCTTTGAACTGGATGTCCTGAGTTCTATTAGAGGGCAGACTGAGCAAGACTTGGAGCAAACCAGTAAGCAGCACCCTTCTATGGCCTCTGCATCAGCTCCTGCCTCCAGGCTCCTGCCCTGACTTCTTTCAATTATGAACAGAGATATGGAAATATAAGCCAAATAAACCCTTTCCTCCCTAAGTTATTTGGGGTCACAATGCTTCATCACAACAATGGTAACCCTAAGTAAGACGGGGAGATCCTTAGCCTGTGGTCTAATTGTGACTTTTTCCACATCCAGAGGAAAGCCACCTAAGGAGAGAATGCAGCGAGGGAACTCCTGTAAATACCCTTGTTACTAATTTTGCATCCTACCCCTAAGTGAGTTCTTAGGACAAGAGTGTGACCTTATATCTCATATCACATGATTTTTAAAAAAAATTTAATTGATTATTTAGGAATCTCGTATCATGTACCCAATCCTGCTTACCTTCCAGTCTTCCCTTGTCTGCCTTCCCTCCCTGTGACCCCCTCCCCACCCCACAAGGGGTAAAAAGTCCATTTTGTGCGGTCCACATATTCACTGGAGCATGCTAAGATTCCTAGTGGCCAGCACCCTAAGGGAGCATGGGTCTTTATCTCCCTGCATCTGTGCTAGAAGGAAATCCTTGATGTGGCTGGAACCAGCTATCCTACGCCAATGCCAACATTTGCACCACAGAACTGTGGATCAGTGAGGGTTGCATCAAGCTCTGTAGAGCACACTGATGTTAACATAGCTTTAGGTAGCAGATCAGACCGCAGGCATCCACATGGACTTTGGTGGTACCAAGGGCCTTAGACATCAAAATGGCCCTTGGCTGTATAGAACCACTCATCCACTCATGACCCTCAAGGGCTGCGTGGATCATGAGGCCTCACCACGGCTTCAAGTGGTTACACTGAGGCAGCAAAGCCTGAGGACATCACAGGCATCAGGCAGTGGCACATACTATATATGTGCACATTGGTCTCGGGTTTCATGGAGGCAGCCTGAGTCAGCAGCATGGGCCAACGACATTAACATGGCCTTTGGTGTCATAATGGGCCATGGTGGTCCTTCACGGAGGTCCAATCCGGAAAGTGAACCTTTCATCATCTTGGGCCTCCACTGTTGCCCAGAGCCAGGGGGAACCCACAGTCACGTGGCACGTTTGGAGACTGAGTCTGCGTCTGCATAAGCGCCAGGCTGTTGTACACCGTCCATCCAGCTGACCCTACGGGGCAATGACAGCAGGGAGACCTCAGCCGTGTCTCTCACCGGCCATCGCCATCACGTCTCCAGTTCAGCCTCTCCCCACAGCACACGTGCTGCACCGTTTGTCTTCCTGTCCCACCTGCCCGTCACAGATGTGTCCTTCTGTAGTGATGCCTGCCACCGAGGCCACCCTGGGCCCCGAGGCCCACCTGGCGCTTGGCTGTCTTCTGTCCGGTGACTCTTTGGAGATCTCTGCTCACATAGGGATGCCATTCCCCAACCCTAGCTTAAAATATGACTTAATCTGTACTACACCCCCAGGAAATCGGCTCTGCTGTTTTAGTCTTGGCTTTGGATCCACAGAAAACTTATATTCCTGTAATACAATCCAGGATGGCCTGAACACAGTCTGGGCCTGAACACAAAGTTGCTACAGGCATACATATTTTTCCAAAAATTCTAAATATTTATAATCTTTCCTTTCTTCCCTTTCTATTTTCCTTCTTTCTTCCCTCCCTCCCCTCACTTCCATTCTCCTGGTTTTTCCCCCATCTCCCTCCCTCTAATTCCAAGAACAGTATTAATTTCTAGAAACAGGTACAATTTAAAGATATAGTAAGACCATTTTTCTCAACCTTTCCTGTTGTTTCCATGCTATTGTCTTTCATATAAAAATTGTTCTAAGTTATATTTCTATGTGTGCACACATATATGTGTGGATGAGTGTGTGTGCGCGCACGTGTGTGTGTGTGTGTGTATACACAGCAGAGACAACTTGTGGGTACCATAAAAGAGAATCAGTTCTCTCCTTCCATCATGTGGGTACCAGGGATGGAACTCAGGTGGTCAGGCTTGGTGGCAAGTGTCCTATCTGCTTAACCATCTATCTGGTCCTTGTCCTCCCCCTCCCTTTTTTTTTTCTTTTTGTTTTTGTTTTTTTTTTTGAGACAGGGTTTCTCTGAATTGTTTTGGAGGCTGTCCTGGAACTGGCTCTGTAGACCAGGCCGGCCTCTAACTCACAGAAATCTGCCTGCCTCTGCCTCCCGAGTGCTGGGATTAAACGTGTGCACCACCAACACCTGGCCTTGGCCTTCCCTTTTAAAATGTAGTTTAAATTGTCTCTCTTCATCTTCCTCACTTTCAAATTGTATTTATGTAGATTTCAAGTGGATAGAAGACTGAGTCACCGCTGAACTACATACTGCCCAGAAAAATACAAATACTTTCTTGGACTATCCTAGGGGCTTACTAAGTTCTTAGGACTGGGGAACACACCATTCTAGTCCCTGTTCTGGGAAGGGGTGTGTGTATGCGGAGGCTCCTTCTTCCCGGTACTTAAGTGTTGACATCTTTCATGAAGTGTAGGACATAAAGGACCTTACATTTTCACCTCTGTAAATCCTCTTTCCATCTAACGCACATTTTATAAGATCAGTGACATGACTGATATTGTTCTTGACTTTTAAAATCCCCTTGCTGTGTCTGGATTGCCCCTTTTCACACCTAAAATCTGCTTGAATGTCACCTCCACAGAGACACCATCCGCAACTCCCTACCTTAAAGTGTCCTTGCTTGTACTTTCTTCTTTCATAGCTCTGGTGTCTATTTATGTATTTGTTTGTTTGTTATTATCAGTCTTCCTTTATAGTATGTAAACTCCTAGAGGTGAGAGCAATTGTATCTAGATTACCTGTTGCTGGATACCTAGCATCAGGAGTATAGTAGATATTCAATAAATGCTTACTAATTTGATAGGGTCGATACCACTGAACGAAAGGGTTCTTCTCCAGAGTTGGCTGCCTGGGCATGAATGCTAGCTCTGTTCTTTATTAGCTCTGCTTGCTTCCTTCTGGATGCTCAGTGTCTAGGGTCTCAGTTCAATGACTAGATCTTGCATCTGAGTCATGTCTATGAAACTATTTCCTCCTTTGTAAAGCAAAGACAATGGTAGTACCCGTACCTCAGAGCTGCTGGAACTCTAAATGGAGCATGACATGTGTAAAAAGTGATACATGTTAAACACCATGTCTAACATTAGCTGCTGGTTTGCTGTTACTTTGTTTACAAGGATCAAATGCATATGGAACAGCTTTTGGGGCTGGTCCTGTGCTGGATTTAACACTGCTTTGAACAAGCATGACTTCTGAATGTAATCAGTGATTCCCATTTAAGTATTCCTTTGTTGTCTTGGGTAAGTTTGTTTCCCTTTTGTGACAGAGGATGGAAGTTGCGGCATCTTCCTTCCTTCCTTCCTTTCTTCCTTCCTTCCATTCTTCCTTTCTTTCTTCCTTCCTTCCTTCCTTCCTTTCTTTCTTCTCTCCCTTTTCCTCCCCCTCCCTTCCTTACTATAACTTTTGTACCACAATTAAAAGTCAAATGGGGTTTTGTCTCATGGATTTTTGTGCCCTGCGTACATGCATGGTGCTCACAAAGGCCTGAAAATTGCACTGGAGTGAGGACCATGGTCAGCCATGTGTGTGCTGTAACTGTAATTGACTTCTCTGCAAGAGCAGCCAGTGCTCCTTGCCACTAAGCTATCTCGCCAGCCCCTGAAAATCAAACAATTAAAACAACAAACAAACACCCAGGCAACTGAGTCAAACTTACTACTTCAGATCTAATAGCTTCTTTGATGGCACAGTTAACACTAATATATGGTTAAGACTTGAATATAGAAATCTGACTGCTTAGAAAACATTAAGCCTACAACTTGCACAAACAAAATTACACACACACACACACACACACACACACACACACACACACACATACAAATGTGTTTTTAACTGAAATACAGTCTACTGGAATCACTGACACTGAACAGTTAAGGTTCTCAGAGTGCAGAGATGTGGGGACACCAGACCTTGAGCAGAAACCCACTTCCCCTTTGGCCTGGGAGCAGGCAGCTGTGTAATGTTTACTGAAAACAATTCAGTGCTAAAGCTCTTGATGGGGCTCAAATAATGGCTTGCTCACTGAAATACCATGCCTTTCACACCCCCTACGGCCAGATGCCTCTTCCTGTCCCCCCTGTGGTGTCTCCCCGATTCTGGGGCCGGAGATTAAACCACCAGCCAGGAGGATGAGAAGTGGAAAGAATGGTATGTAGATGAATGGCAGAAGTCCTTAAAAAGGAAAGCTCCTTTTTCTTAGAGAGACTTCTCCTGAGACTTCTCTCTCCTAAGCGGACTTGGAATCTCCTCCTAAGCTGACTTGGGAAGCATAAAGTTTGCTTAAAGCAACCGACCGGTCTCTGTGTCATCTATCCCGACCACCTCGCTACATTCTTGGATGCAGGCCGCACAGCAGGTGCAACACAGAGATAATAAGGAATCCAGGCACCCATAGAACAGCGTTCTTGGCCCTTTCTTCCCAGTCAGAAGTTGGGTGTTGGGGGTAACCACCAGCAATGACTGCAATCTCCATGAGAGTCCACTTCTTAATCTACATGAACCTCAAAGCAAATGATATGAGATAGTGACTTCACGTGTAAGTCTTTTGGGTCATTCCCTGTAAATTTAAGTATCTATTCAGTAAGGCACTCCCTGATGGCTGAGTTGTAGCATCATTCACGCCCAAAATATCTGTGGCTAGTTGTTCCTGGTATCAAATGTCCATGAATATGGTCTACAGGGAACAGGAAGTCACTTTGGTCTTGACTTTTCTGGAGCATTTTCTTGTCTTCATCATTAGCCTTTTCTAATTCTGCAGAAGCTCAGATAAGAAAGGCTGGTCAACACCCAGCAAGATCCCATCATCTGTTGCCTGGCTTACTGTGATTCAAACTGCCACCCTGGGCTGTCATGACCTCTGATCTATAACTAGAACATTCAGTTTTCTGTAGTACCTATCTTGGGGGTATTCAGCACTCTCCTCTCTCTCAGCTGTTGTCGGGCCATGAACTGGCTTGCAAAGAGAGATGGTCCCCTCTTTCTATTATTATCCGTTCTTTCCCAATGTGCCAGACACAGCTTTTCTGGCCTTTCATGTTCACAGCACAATTCATAGGTAGACAAGAATAAAATAGCTTTTACTTAAATTAACTTTTCATAAGATGCCTTTGCGCCTTGTTGGCTCAGTAGGTCTTCCAAGCCAGTTCCCAAGTACTGAACCCAATACATACAGCCTTTGGAAACTGGATTCTGGAACCCCCCAACAATAACCTTGAGAAACCTTTACCCTAAACTCCTCTCTGTATGTGTATCTGTATATATCTATTTGTTTGCTCATGCTCCAAGCATTCTTTCTCTCTTGTTCTCCAGGACTTGATGGTTATTATTCTCTATATTGGCATTGCTCAGTCTCTTAGGTAGCCCTAGGTAGTATCTTTGGTATCTCCCTTGTGGGGAGCACTCACGTACACTTTCCCTGCTCTTGATAGCAGTTACACAAGCTTTTTTGTCCAGATTACCCACAAAGACATCAGTCTTCTGGCCTTGTTCTAGAAATAATGGGGACCCAAGGCCTCTACCTTTCAGTGGACAAGTTGGAGATTTTTTGGTTGGGTGTCAGCTGAGAGACCAGCTCCATGACAGCTTTTGTGTTCCCGGAACAAAATTAGCTACAGAGTCCAGTACCTCGCTCTCCAAATATCTTATAGATCCCCCTTCCAAAACTTTTGAATAGTTCTTGGGAGGTTTTTGTGTCATGTTGGCATTTCTGTTTGGTGACCTGGTGCCTTATTTGGGGACTTACTGTTATGTTACATACAGGAGCATGAATAAAACTTTCAGTGTGACAGTAAATTATACACAGGGCTGAGAAGACTTAGGGTATTATACTTGGTGCTTTCTTAAAATCTAGGTTAGGCAGAGTTCCCATTTCAGGCTTGGACACTCTTCTTTTCAGAGCTGTGATATCTAGGTATTCCCCCTCCCTAATGGCTGCAATAAATACCTGACAACAGTAGCTTAGAAAGGAAGGAGACATGCCATGAAGTTTGTTTCCTAGGTGATTCTAGATGCTGTCAGATTTACAACATTTACTACCATGCTACTCTTACTCTCTGAGATAACTATTGAGTAAAAGAGGATTATTTGAATAAGCACTGTTGTACTTGATCTGATAACCAAGATGGCAGCTAAGTGACTGATGGGCAAGTAGAATATGCAGCATGGATACACTAGACACATGGATGATTGACATCCTGGGAGGGATGGAGAGGAGCAGCAAGACATTTTGTTATACCATTCCGAGTGATGCTCAATTTTGATGTTTGTCTCTATCTTTCCTGCTAATATTTTAGACTGTGGTTGATTATAGATAACTGAACCAATGAGGGGAAACAACTGTACTTTATAGAATAAAGGTTCAGAACTTGAGTATACACACACGTGAACATACATCCCTCCACAATGCATTCCTCACATACATGTACTCACAAGCATATGCAAAATAAAATTGCTTTGAATGAGGTTAGAAAAATGAGTGCTGCATTTGACAACATGGAGTTTACTGGTGACTTTGATATGAGAAATCACTGTGTAATGGTAGGAACAAAAGCCAGATTAGGGATTGGGAAATGAAGAAATGGAGATAGTGGTTATTGCCAACTTAGATGCTTGGCTGCGAAATGAATGCAACTCTGCCCAGATCTGCAAATCAATGAAAGGCTATTTATTATTATTATTATTATTATTATTATTATTACTATTATTATTTCATATGAAAGTTTTGCATTTATTCCTTCTGAGTTATCTAGTCTTTGAGTAAGGAAGACATTGCTATAGAACAGTTCTTGAGATAATACCTGCTATGGTATGATTTTTTTCTTATGTTTTCCAAAGCTTATATTGAAATTTGATTGCCATTGTGCCTGGGTGGAGAGATGGAGCCTCAAGGAGGTAACTAGATCCATACAAGAGATTCCCACCTTCCTCACAACAGTGAGTTACTGCTCTTTCTGTACTGGATGCATTACCTCAGGGCAAGTTATTATAGTGAGCCTGCCTCCTCACTTGCCCTCAGCTTTCTGCTATGAGTTGAAAGGGCACAAATCTGGCACCGCTCTCATGGACTTCCCAGCCTTCAAGAGCCGTGGCCTAAAATAAACTTCCTAGAAATTAGTCTTTTAGTGTTTTGTTAAAGCAACAGAAAATAAACAGTGTTATTTGCTTTTATGGGGTATGTCGCACCTGCTGTGCGGCCTGCATCCGAGAATGTAGCGAGGTGGTCGGGATAGATGACACAGAGACCGGTCGGTTGCTTTAAGAAAAACTTTAAGCTTCCCAAGTCAGCTTAGGAGGAGACCCCAGTCCGCTTAGGAGAGAGCTCTCAGGAGAAGTCTTTTTAAGAAAAAAGAGCTTTCCTTTTTAAGGACTTCTGCCATGCATCTACATACCATTCTTTCCAGACTTCTCACCCTCCTGGCTGGTGGTTTAATCTCCAGCCCCAGAATCGGGGAGACACCGCAGGGGGGGACAGGAAGAGGCATCTAGCCATAGGGGGTGTGAAAGTCATGGTATCTCAGTGAGCAAGCCCTTATCTGAGCCCTATCAAGAGCTTTAAAGCACTGAATTGTTTTCAGTAAACATTACACAGCTGCCTGCTTCCAGGCCGAAGGGGAAGTGGGTTTCTGCTCAAGGTCTGGTGTCCCCACAGGGTATATTTTTTTTAGCTGGATAAAAATGATTACTTATTTCTCAAGAGTTAAGACCATTTCTATTTCCCATGACAAGATTCAAACCTTAACAAGAGAGGATTACCTGCAGTGTTGGGTCCTCTTTTCATAGCCAACCCCATAGTTGGGGTTGGGGAAAGCAGCAGGTCCAATGTTTCAGGGACTAAGCTAAAGCTTGGGATTGGAAAACATTTTGAAGGTTGAAGTTGCTTGATTTTGTCCAGAAACCCCTGGTGAGATAGTAGTTACTTCGTCCAGTAATTCTGGGGTTGCCAAGGGAAGCTGTTATATGTGTTTTAAAGAATTCTTTGTACATCTTGATAAATTCTCCCCGATTTTGTTTCGTTTTGCTTTTAGAGACAGGGTTTTTCTGATTGCTTTGGAGGCTGTCCTGGAACTTGCTCTGTAGACCAGGCTGGCCTCAAACTCACAGAAATCTGCCTGCCTCTGCCTCCTGAGTGCTGGGATTAAAGGCGTGTGGCAACAAACCCCTGGCTGTCTCCCCAATTTTTTTTAAATTGATGTATGTATTAAAAAAATAAATATGGGACTATGCAAATGTGAGAGATTGCAATTCTCCCAGCATACACGCATCCCTTGAGTGGTAGTGACCTCTTAGAAGCTCAGTTTTGGAAGACCATTTCTAAGTACCATTAGTGCTAATGAGTTTTCTTCTGTTTAGACTAAGAGAAACATCTGCCTGGCTGGTGAGTGGGGTAACCTGGTTTTACCTGAACAAGCAAAGGTGAGCAGTCTCAAATCTCTTCTCCACGGAGTTGGGTTT
This sequence comes from Mesocricetus auratus, assembly GCF_017639785.1. Lineage (NCBI taxonomy): Eukaryota > Metazoa > Chordata > Mammalia > Rodentia > Cricetidae > Mesocricetus > Mesocricetus auratus. The sequence continues at coordinate 37,019,747 of NW_024429193.1, forward strand.
TGTGTAGCAAGCTAGAATTTCTCGCATTCCTCTATACAGTTGGCACAACATGAAAAGTCGGTATAGAAAATCCTTATTGACTTGATGCTACAGCTGCGTGAGGCAAGCAGTAATCACGTTCAGACCAGCTATGAAACAAAAAGCAATCCGCATGCTCCCCTCCTGCCCGAGATAGGATTATATTCTGATTGACTGAAAATGTGGTCAGCAGGAAGATCATTCGGCAGCAGAAGAGGCCGATTTTTCTGATGATGCAGAAATCAGATTTTGATTCTGATGATTAGATATTGGGCTTATGGTCTCCTCATTCCTAAAGAATGCTATCAAGGTCAGTTTGTCTTATGTGCTTGGGAGAATGAATGAATAATGCTTTATTATAACAACAAATAAGACAGCTACAGCCTCATGCCTCATTGTGGTTATCCTGTGGCAGGCAAATGCAACCCTCCTATCTGGATGGGTGGTGCAGGATTTATGGATGCCGGGGAGCTGCTGTTTGGTTTTATTATTTGAGGAAAGACTATAGGCATTTATCTAGAGGGAGAATTTAACTTAGAAAGTATGACAAATACTCAGGGAAGAGTCTCTTTAAATCAATCTCTGATAGGACTCTTTAAGTTTAAACTGAGAAATTTTTTTTATTGAAGGAGTAATAATATGCTTGAGCTGAAAACCAAACGGCACAGAAAAGTGTAAAATAAGTTTGACGCTAGCTGTAGACTCTGCTCTGCTTCCCAGAGACATGCACTGTGAGTGGGATAATGCCCTTACTTTGAGTCAGGTTGTGGGTAGAGTTCTATAGACTTGTATTTAGTCCTCACAGGAACCTCACATAGTGTATGCTCTTGTCGTTTTCATTTTACATCTGTAGAAACAGGCACACTGAGGTCAAGAACCTCACCAAAGATCATGTAATTCATTAATAGGACAATAGGCTGTCAGTTGAGGAAGATGTCATGCTTCCTATGTAGAAGAATGCAGACTATCCTGATCTGGAATTAGCTGCCTCTGTCTGGACTATGTGTAGCCACCCACGCACAGTGGATACCATTCATCTACACGTGGCTGTATTCTGATATTTCCCAAAGTACTGTTGTTTATTGTATGGATGATAGATTATTAAACTAACTTTCCACTGAAGGATGTCTTTAGAGTTTTGATGTTAAAATGTTGCTATAAAAACCTTATGCAAATATTGAAGTAAATTTGGAGGATAAATCACCATATCTGGAATCTAGTGTTCAAAGGGCTTAGAATATCTCACTTGAGTTATACTGAGGGATCAGCAATCCAAAGATTTGTAATATCACCACCAAAATGCATGGGATTAAACATCATGAATCTACTAAATGTATTTATGGTTTCTAAAAGTGGCATTTCATTCTTTTAGATAAGTATTTAATTATGGACAATGTTAAGTGCTTTCATATATTTAGAGTTGCTTTAACATAAATGATTAGGATATGATCTCATTTTTGCAATATTCTCATTTTCATTCAATTTAAGCTTGTTCTATGCAATAATTTTTCCCAATTTTAAAATTTCTATTGTTGTCTTTGTCAAAACAAATGAAGTTTTATGTATTCAAATTTGAAATCCTTTTTTTGGCTATTGGATTTTGCTTCATTTTTAGAGAGGAGAACCATTCTCATTCTTGCTTAATAAAGCAATTATTTTATATATTTTTAAATTTTATGACATTTTAAGTTTAGTTTTAAAGCAGAGTTGTTCATTTGGTGTTAATTATTATTCAGATTGTTCAACCCTATTAAATATTTTCTAAACATTTATTTATACAACAAGCATACTTATTCAATACATTACTATTTACCATATAAAATGCCTAGTCTCTGCATATTTGTACTTTTTAGGGTCTCATTATACTGGCATCTGTAACAAAAGTTTAAATTATTCCCTTGATACTACATCCTTGTATCTGATAAATTTACAGTCTTCTTAGTTTGACGCTGCATGCTCTCATTTTTTTTACAGATAAACCTAACTGTCATTTTTGTAAACTTTAAAATATTTCTGGATTAACCTAAGAACAGTCAATATTATTGTAATTCTGCCTTCCTAGTAAAGAACTATTCAAGAATGTGTGCTTTCTACTTACCAGAATCTTCTAGTCTCTCAGGAGAAGGTAAGGGTTCTTTTACAGAGAATTGGTTTATGTTATATTGTTTGAACTATAATCCTTGACACAGCCTTGGTGAGGAACTTGTAGCAATGATCAGATGCCCCTCTTCTGTACCATTTCCTTCACTTGAAGACTCCATGCTTCTTGGTCTTCCCTCCTGTTCCACTCAGAATATGCCAGGGGTAGAAAGGCAGATTACAATTTGATGGCTGTTGTCCTCTGACTGTCATCCATCTTATAAGAGGTAAAAATGGTCTTTTATTCTGTTCACTTTCCCTACTGTCTCAAAAATCCAGGAAAATGAGAAACTGTGTCAACTACTACTGAAGTAACTCTGTGGTTTGTAATCATCTCCCTGTATTTTAAGGTGTGATTCTGCAGCCCACTAAATCAAAATGGCTACTTGTACATGGTAAGTTTGTAGATTCCTGAGTCCATTTCAGACTTGAAAAATCTAAGTCTTCAGAGACCCTGTCTGGAAATCTTAATTTTCAATAAATATGCTAATGAGTGTTCCATCACCTATGATCTACATGTTAATCATGTGGGCATTATGATGGTGCTGGTTCTGTAAGTCTGGGGTGGAGGTGACATTGTTCATTTGGGACAAGTGTATGTGCTAATGACATGGTTGGTCAGTGGCTAAACCTGGAGTCTAAGGCTCTGCAGATTTGTTGCTGCTGCTGCTGCTGTTCCCCAAACACAAGAGCCATTGAATTTGACTTGAAAAATAGTTTGAAGATGGTACCAGAAGCTAAAGAGATGGCTCAGTGGTTAAGAAGACTTTCTGTTTTTGCAGAGAACCAAAATTTGTTTCCCAGCACCCACAGGCATTGGCTTACAAATGGCTATAACTCTAGCTCTGGGAGTTCTAACATCTGACCTCTAAGGCTACTTGTGTGTATGTGTGTGCACATGTGGGCACACACAGACACACAAATAATGTCTTTTAAAAAAGAAAAAGAAGCTGACTGTGTGGTGGTGACACACACCTTTAATCCCAGCATTTGGGAGGCAGAGGCAGGTGGATCTCTGTGAGTTCAAAGCAAGCCTGGTCTACAGAGTGAGTTCCAGGACAGCCAGGTCTGTTACACAGAGAAACCCTGTCTCAAACAACAACGACAACAATGAATCCTAGAGGTAGAGAACTAGAGAGGGAAGGTGGGAGGGAGGGAAGGAGGGAGGGAGGGAGGGAGAGAGAGAGAAAGAGAGGCATGTCTCCTGCTATAATGGATTTCAACAAGGTTGTTCTGCTGAAGTGCAAGCTGAAGCTTGTAAAGAACACAATGACTTCTCCAGTGATTATTAAAGATAGCAGAAAAATCTGGTGCCATTTTCCTTTCACTTAGACTGACTATACTCTCTTAGTAAGTGCACATAGTGGAAGCTTCTGGGATACTATGTAGACTACCACTAATAAGCAAACTCATAGAACAAAGACAAAAGCATCCATCTCATTGGCACCATTGATTACAGGGATAGGACCTTCAGGAATCAATGAATCTCTTCCTGCTGTAGATTTTTCTACTTTTCTAGCTCTCTATGAGCTTTATTTTCCCACAGGTGCTTTTTTTTTTCCTTTGACATCCCACAGTTGACATGGTTGGCCCATGTCACAGTGTCAAATTGATCTGTGGTCATAGAGTACAACTTTATTCTTTTTTATGTCACACTAGCTCATGTGTAGACCACATGTATCATTTTTTCATCAATAAACATGGGACCACTCTTAAGGGAATGAATCAGTTAGGTTCCTTTCAGCACTAAAAGCTCCCTAATGGTTAGGAGCAGGGTTGCTGGATGTGACTGTTGTGAGTCATGGGATGTGGATCATATGTGCATCCGTTGGGTCTGATTCTAGGGCATTTGCAAAAGTTGCAAAGTTGAAATGCTAATTTCAGTAGGAAGGAGACAAATGTGGGTCAGAGAAAAGATGATGGGAAAAGAATAAACATCTCATGCTAATGTCAGTTTCTGTGCAAAATGGTTGAGACATTGAAAGTAAATTGTAAGATTCTTTTGGTACTTTTAGATGAAAGTGACAGAAAAAGAAACCAAATTAGACAAATGAGGTTTATTGGCCTGGGAGAGAGGATTGGGCGTGGAGGCAGTGACATAGCTGAGCCCAGAAACCACTGTTGAGAAGGCTGTGCATGCTTTTGTCTCTCCCATTGTAGCATCTTTCTCTCTTGAAGGCTCCTGTCTTCTCTATGACAGACAACAAGGTCTACCGTGAACTCTTAATTTGTTTAAGTCTTCCATTCCTAAATGCTGCTTCTTTCTTGATTGTAGGGTGTAGAATCCTGACAGAAGGCTCCAGTGGGTTTGCCAGAGAGGCAGGATGTGACGCTAATCTTGCTTGTCAGTTTGATTGGATCTGACATCAACTAAGAGGTGTGCCTCTGGGCATGTGTATGAGAGGATATGCAGGAAGCATTAACTGGGTGTGTGTGTGTGGGGGGTCCTTCTGCAGAATGGAAGCACCTTCCAGCAGAGGCCAGCTCATGAAGAGGTCCGAGAGAAAGCCCTGCTGCTTAGCTGCTTCCCTTTGCTTCCTGCTGGTGAGTGCATCTATCCTGCTGTTGCTGCCGCTGTCATTTGCTGACATCAGAACCCAAACTTCTTTGTCCATCCAGTGTGGACAGAGTAGCAGGAATCTGGAAGATCTCAGCACTAGATTGGTACTGACATATCTAGCTGCTTGGACAGAGCACCTTCCAGCTGCTCATCCTCTCCAGCATACAGACCGCCATTGCTGGACTCCCCAGCCCCTTCTGTGTAAGGCAGCCTAGTTGATCCTCCTTTGCGGTATATGTTCATTCTCTCAGTTCTGTTCCTCTAGATCCGTGCTTCTCAACCTTCCTTCTGCTGGGACCCTTCAATACGGTTCCTCACGTTGTGGTGACCCCCAACCATAAAATTGTTTTTTATTGCCACTTCATAACTATAATTTTGCTACGGCTATAGGCCATTATGTAAATATTTTTGAGATAAAGGTTTGCCAAAGGCTTGTGACACACAGGTTGAGAACTGCAGCTGTGGAGACCCCTTGATGAGTGCACAGGATGAGATAGGGAAGTGACGATTTCTCCAGAGGAGAGAGAGAGAAGTTAGGGTGAGAAGACTTCCCTGGCCTAGAGCCCACTAGGAGAAGAAGAAAAGCCATGCAGGACATAGCTCAGTTGCCATTCAGCATGAACTGGAATGATGGCTGGCGGTGGCATGAGTTCACTTCGCATTCAACAGGAATGCCATTCTCTCTGGGGCTGTGGCTCCACTAAAGGCTTTACCCTAACACTGTTATGAGGGCAGCTGCATTACAGCAATAGTTGCTTATTTATTCACTGTAGTGACAGTTACATTTCACAGAGCAGCTGCTGGAGCCAAAAATGTTCAGCAAGGGCAAAATGTGATAAAAGCTCAATGCAGTTTGCTTGCACGTTATTAAGTTTTAATTTCTGGTTGAGGAATAAATTTTGTTTTCTGTAGCTATTTTCAACTTGTTTCTACAGTTAAGAAAGAAATTGAGTATTCCCAACCCACCAATTAAACTACTTAGAAAACCCTCTTGGATTGAAGACCTGAGTTAACTCTGAGTTGAAACACAAGTGAAATAGAGTTTATTTGGGGGTAAAGGGAGGGTGTGGCGTGCTAGGGAATGAATTTACAGTGGGGTTTGAAGACACTTACATGCTGGCTTCTCTGCACCACAATTTCCTTTGCAGTGAGAATAAAAAAAATTAACACGTTAGTGTGTGGATCAATGACTTAAGGAAGCACAGGACGTGAGATGTATAGCACGAATGTTAACTGTTGCCTCATTGTTGATCCTTCATTTTTTTGTTAGGTAAGTGATTAGTCAACAGCTGCTTGTAGACAGCCAGATACCACAATAGTGGGGCTTCATTGTAAGCACAGTATCAGGGACAAGGAGGGCCCCTGATAAAGTACAGGTAGCCTGAAGGGACAAGAGTCAGGAATAGCCACTGTTTCTTTCCTCAGGTCCATATGAGCTGTTTCTCCATTTCTGTTGTATTTTCTCCTTTGTGGATGTTTTTCCTGTCCCTATTTGTACCTCCTGCTCTCATGGATTTGACTGCACCACATCCGTGGCTTTTGGTTACAGAGTCCATTAGAGTGGTATACTACCTGTGTTTTACCCAGCATTTTGTTACACAGTAGCTAACTGGCTACCCTGGGACATCCATTGAGCTATGATTAATGGATAGAGCAATGACATCAAGCCACTTAGGCCTGCTCCCTCAGCAGGGGCTGAGGGTCAGATGGCTGCAAGAGAGACTCCACAAGAGGAGCGTCTGAGATCATGTCTGCTTCAGAGGCTACGTGTGAATGATGAAACACCAAGCCCCTTCTGAAAATCAATCCTGGGGAAGGGATGCTCCAGTCAGCCTTGAGCTCAAAGCGTTTATGGTGCCAGGAGTATTTAAGAGGCTGTCAAGCAAGCCTCTTGACACCTAGTGAGTGACCTCAAAGAGGAGCCACTCTGGAGACCATGCTGCATCTCAACTCAGATTCTCCTAGAACAAGGTTTTAATACTGACTTTATAGGGTGTTGAAGTTCTATGATAAAAGGCATAGCTTGTGCTAGAACTAAGGTACTTGGAACACAGTAGGTGTTCAATAAATATCACTGCTTCTGCTTTACTTTCTTTCCCTCTTGTGATTTGACTGCCATGGAAACACATCCTTAGGAGAGAAGCAATTTAAATAATTTGCTGTTTTGTTTTTCTTGAGAATAAATGGAATTATCTGCAGGGATTTGATGTGATGTCTATCCAACAAGGTTACCAAATTTTCCTTGTTTCTGAGGGTGAAAGGTGCATCAGAGTCACTTAACACTTTCTATTGATTTCCTGGTGTGACTTTGCAAATACCATTTGTGTATTGGATTTATGAGAACAGCAAGTTTCAGAATGATTTGCTGGGTTTCAGGTCTCTCTGATAGGTGCTGCTACTGCTGGTGGTGGTGGTGGTGTGGTGTGATGGTGATTCTGGTGGTGGTGGTGATGGTGGTGGTGGTGGTGATGGTGGTGGTGGTGGCAGGTGTGGTGGTGGTGGTGATGATGGTGGTGGTGGTAATGGTGGTGATGGTGGTGGTGGTGGTGGTGGTTGTGGTTGTGGTGTGGTGTGGTGGTGATGGTGGTGGTAATGTTGTTGCTGGTGGTAGTGTGATGGTGTTGTTGCTGGTGGTAGTACGGTGGTGGTGGTGGCAGGAGTGTGGTGGCATGTTGTTGTTGTTGTTGGTATGGTGGTGGTGGTGGTGGTGTGGTAGGGAGGGGCACAGTGCACTGACTGGTTGTCTGAGCTGCTTCCTGACCTTATTCAATATTTAGATACAGTACACGGTTACTCTCCCTGCTCGGTCTCAAACCACATACATCCTGCTCTAGCCCTAGGTCCTTGCTGTCTTCTTCTGCGGCTCTGCTAACCTCTGCTGTCTTTTCTCTGTCTCTTAACTCAAGGCCGCACCCATCGGTAGTGCCCTTTCCTTGCTGCATCTTTAACCTCTGCCTACAGTCATTCCTCTTCTTTAGTCCATAAAGAAGTTGTACTTTGTCTTCTCTTAGAAACACCTTATCAAAATTTCCTTCCCAATATGACCTCCAATTTATTTCCTTCCTTTCCAAATCTTGAAAGGACAGTCTTGGTTGATTTTTACAGCTTTTCTGACCTCATTCACTCTCAACCCAGCTCACCTGGATCCGGGTACAGAGTCTGCTTTTTGAAGCTATCACTAGTCGCATGTAGGTTAACTCACACAGTGCCTCAACTAACTTACAGTGCCTAGGCTAACTCAAACAGTGTCTAGGCTAACTCACTGTCTATGCTAACTCACATAGTGCTTAGGCTAACTTGCACAGTTCCTCAATGTCTGATGTTCGGAGCTCGTGTCTAAGGGAATTCATTGCTTTCTCAGATTTCTATGGTAAAGATGCAATTGCATGTCTTCCTACCTCTAAGGAGAACTACTTTCTCTCCCACATTCTTTTTATGCATTGGTTTCTATTTTACTCTTTTTATCCACCGGGATACAGAAGGTCGTTTTCACACAAGTATTTGACGGACTTCGAGCAAACCTCCTTCTCTAGAACTTGACAGATGATGTGAGCTTGCTTTCTAATTATGTCTTCTTTAGAATTTATGCTGCTGGGAGGCAAGGCCTGTATCCATCATATCCGCCATGGTCACTTGGCATTATTGCGATCTTCTTGTCTGTCTACACATGCTGAAGAGGCCTTTGTCTTCTTTCTTCATAGATCCTCATCTAACCAGATACAGGGCTGATTCTTCTCCAAGGCTTCTCTCCAATCTGTCAATTTTTTCCCATTCCACTGCTCACCTGAGGTACTCCTTGTGATTCAGCAGACCCGGTGATAGTGACAAATTGATATCACCGCTTCTATCTCGTCTCAAGAACGGAGGGAAACTTGTCTTTCCCCAAACACAGCTGGAGTCACCTGCCACCTTGCTTCTGCCCCGTTGACCCCTGTGATCTTTGCTTTCTGATGCTGTCTCAATACAGCCCTGCATCCTTCTCCCCATCACTTCCCTTCCTGTTGACACGAAGCACGCAGGGAACTGCATTGGTTGCCCTTAGGCTTCCACAGAAGAGTGGGGAAATTACTTCATACTTCTCTGGGGGTACTGTCCTTCTCCCTTTAAAATTCCAAGGGACACTTAGATTGGGGAGGTGAGACAATTAAAAACAGAAAAACCAATGCTTGTAGGAACAACTAAGGGAAAAAAAAAACAAAAACAGACTGTGAGTGATACATTGTCCATTTCATCTAACACACAATGAGTATGTCCTGTCTCCAGAAGATAGCACAGCAATGGAGTACTGGACTCTTCAGTCAAATAACATAGCTCTGAGATGCAGTTGTATCATTTACTAGCCATGTGACCATGAGTAAGTTGTTTTTAATCTCATTGTACCTCAGTTTCTTAATCTGTTAAATGGGATGATGGTACCTTTTCATGGCTTGAATGTCTCATGAAGTCAGGGTGAAGCATGAGACCTATAAGGGGTGATTGGGGCATGTGGGTGGGATCATAGCCATTGAAGAGGCTATTTGCCCTCCTCTTGCTTACTGCCCTTCTGACATGGAATGATATAGCCAGGAGGTATTGGGTTAAGTTCCAGTCCTTTTGTTCTTTATAAATGATGTTGTTTCCAGTGTTCTATCATAGCAACACAAGACCTATTAACATGTATGAATATTACTCATGATAGGGAATGTTAGAAACAGTTTGGAATATAGTAAACATTCATCGTCAGTTGATGTGAGCTACTGCTGTTACTCACAAATATTCATGATCTGGGTACAAATAGGTAGGACACTGTATAGCTGCTGAGTAAGGTATGAGGGAGAGAAGGAGGAAGGAGAAGGACAAAGTTGGGAAAGGGAAGTTGGGAAAGGGAATCATTTTTCTGTGGTGAGCACTCCATTAAATGATACCATGAAATGAAAAGCAAGAGAAACCAGCACTTATATGCTCAAGTTTATGAAAAATGTCCATTGGTTTATTTCTAGGTTATGTCAAGTAGCCTCTTCTTCTAAAGCTGTGGAGTATCCAAATATGCATCATTTTTAATAACTTTAAGAGCCAAGAAGAGAAGATCTTAAAATCAGAAAAAGGCTTCAGAGATGGTAACCATTTATGGGTCTAGATTGCTATTCTAAACAATTCCTAAAGGACACTGCTGGAATCAGGAAATATGACCACTATAACAGTGGTAGCCACCATGACAGTGGATCACTCAGCCTGCTTCCTGTCAGTGAGGCAATGATGCAAGCAGGTAGCAGTGCTTCTCCACATACTACTGCTGATCAAGCTTTGGGTGTGAGCTTAGAGCACTGCCCCTGAAACCACGGTTTGAAGAATCTTTGTCTAGCATCTATGCCAGATCTGGGAAACTTTTATTATTAATGAGAACATTCACCATTTACAGTGCTCATGCATCTGACATCACATTAAGTGGTTTATATGTGTTGCTAAAGTAGGAGGGCTACACATATAGTAGAGTTTTAGAGCAAGAAGCGGCCTCCGAGTCAACACAAACTTATCCTTTCATTTGAAAAAGCAGCAAACTAATGCTGTGAGGATTGTTTGGGCAGCTTGCGCAAGATCTCAGGGCAGCGAATTGTCACCTACATTCTGGTAGCCTGATGAAGGCTGACCGGAATCCAAGTGAACACTATGAAATTACTCAAGCCCTTCTATCTTCTTCGGTTATTGAGGAAAACAAGTAATTTCTATGCCTGTGCCTCCCCTTGGCCATTGAACAGCTCTGTCCCTACCTGGAAAACGTTAGACAAAAAAGAAAGCATACCTTCTAAAACATAGATGTGTGCCTCTTTGCGTTTCATGAAACTCATACTACTGAGAAAACATGACTACTAGCTACAGTGAGCAAAATTACCCTTATCCTCTATTTTATTGCTATTTCTCAGGCATTTATAATGGCCTGAGAACTTAGATACAGTAGTTGTGATAGTACCTTGTCCGTGTGTGTAGGAGAGAGGAATTCATGGAAAACTCCTAGCTCTTGTAAAAACCTAGTGCATTTATAACGCCCTGTGAGCCTGTGTCATTGCTTTCTGCTCAGGTGCAAGAAAGAAAAGTCACATGGTTTGGAGTGGGGGTGATCTTCAGGTCTGGCTAAAGGGTCTGGCAAACATCCTGAGTGCTGGCTCCCCTTAGTTACCTCCAAACCACTCACCCGCCTTGCTTTCTGCTTGTCGAAAAATCCAGATGCTCTGGGCTTAGGCTAGTTCTCTGCCTAGCTAACATCTGATTTGAAGCACTATGCTGAGCCATCTGCTGCATTTGGGGAATTCAGGGTGGGGTGAGTAATGCATTTTACAAATGTGTCCAAATAGGGCAATCAAAGGAAGGATAATAAGGCGGGAATGCCTGGTTGGAGCTGAGCACTCAGCTCGGCTACTCAGTGGCTTCTCAGGATATTTGTGTTCTCTGCCTTACATCAGGCTGGCCGTGCTTTTTTTTTTTTGGCAGTAAGATTTCTGCTAAGTGCTCTTATGTTCTTACAAAAGCAAATGTTTTAATGGCAAAGTGAGGATTCTGAAGTTCAAAAACAGCCCTTGATGAATTGAAAGTTACTATTCTTGAAAGATGCCATTTGAGCCCCTCAGCATCCTTGTAACTAACACATCTGGAGCAGCCATGATTCTTGTTTCTCTCCTCACTATGGACCCATTTCCAGCCGAGCTGGATGAGTGCCTATCCAGCTCAGTGCAGGGGCTTTGGTGTGTTGTCTATAGGTTTTATTGAACATCTGTAAATCCCCAGCGTGGGTATGCTTCCAGCTACAGTTTTAATCTCTTTCTGAGATACAGTGCTCTAGGTTTGGAGCAGGGAGGGTCGGGAGGTATTGGTCTCACTGCTGCAAGAGGAGGGCTGACTAATAACCTGGAGTTTCCAGACAATCTGGAACTGGGGGGTGGTAGGAGACAGCTGGTAACGTCTTTAGCACAATGTACCCACCCCCACCCCCACCACACACACAACAAGGGAAATGAAATGCTTGAGAAACCTGATTTCAATTTATGACTGGCAGACCATAGAGGGTTTCATGAGGTAGGTAGATTTACATAAATTCACCAAATATTTATTCTTTTTGAGAGGTGAATCTGGGAATAGAAATTCTTCTGTGGGAATGGCATAGACACTTGGTGAAGTTGTATCCAGTAGGTGAAACAGAATGTCAGGACTTCCGTGGTCTCTATAACAAGTCTTGGTTTGAACTTCTGTGGAAGCTTGATTTCAGTGAGACATTGTGTTTGGCCTTCCTGGAAAGTTTCTAGGGTTTTGAGTTGTACATACTCCCTCCTCTCCACAGAGCACACTACAACTATAACCAAGAGAAAATCCCCAACACCACTCCCAAGTCCCTTTGCTTTTTCTAGAACCTTCTGGAGTCTGTACCATGAAAACCTGCTAACTCCAGCCAGATTTTACAGTATGATTTCTGTGTCTTGGGAGGGAGGCTTTGCTGAGACCCCTCCACACTTTTCCCACAGACTTGTGAAACACTCTCACCTGTTCTTACACAATCTGGGATGTTTGAATCTTTTCTCATCCTTGAAGACACAAGATACTGAATTTAGAACTTTCAAACACCCAAACTTGAATTCAGTGGGAAAGTCTTTCTTCCACTAAATATCAAGACAGAATATATTAAATATACAAGGCAAGCATGGTATTGACACTGAAACCAGGTATGTTGATCAATGTAATGTAACTGAATACCAATATGTTAGCCCACACAACTCCAAATAGATCAAAGACTTAAATATAAAACCAGATACACTGAACCTGATAGAAGAGAAACTGGAGGACAGCCTTGAATTCATTGTCACAGGGAAAGTCTTTCTGAACAGAACACTGATAGCACAGGCACAAAGATCAACAACTAATAAGTGGGACCTCATAAAACTGACAATCTTCTACATGCCAAAGGGTGCCATCATTTGAACAAAGCAGCAGCCTACAGCATGGGAAAATATTTTTACTAACTACACATTTAATAAAGGGCTAACATCCAAAATATATAAAGAACTAAAACAACAACAATAAAAACCAAATTTGGACATCAAGAAAACAAATAACACAATTAAAAAATGGGTTACATATCTAAACAGGAATTTTCAAAAATAGAAGCACAAATGGCTGAGAAACACTTAAAGAAATGTTTAATATCTTCAGCTATTAGGGAAGTACAAATCAAAACTACACTGAGATTTCATTTTGAACCTCTCAGAATGCCTAAGATCAATGGCGTGCATGTGGGTAAGGGGAGCACTCAGTCATTGCTGGTGTGAGTGCAAACTTGTACCATCACTATAGAAATCACTGTGGTGGTTTCTCAGGAAGCTGGGAAGAGATCTGCTTCAAGATCCCGGTATACCACTGTTGGGCCTATACCCAACAGCTATATGTCTTCTTACTACAGAGACACTTGTTCAACTATGCTCATTGCGGCTCTGTGCTTACAGCTAGAAATTGGAAACAGTCTAGATGTCTATCAACAGATAAATGGATAAAGAAATTGTGGTGAGCTTATACAGTGGAATTTTACTAACACACTAGAAAGAAGAAATTGTGAAATTATATGGTAAATGGCTAGAGCAAAAAAAAAAAAAAAACAAAAGACAAAAAACAAAACAAAACAAAAACCTCCCAAGTGAGGTAACTCAGACCAAGAAACAGAAACAAGATATGTATTTGCTATTATGTGGATGCTGGCTGTTAAGTCTTCAACAAGCAAGGTACAATCTGTATAACCACTGATGTTAGGTATAGAGTGAGGGAGAAGGGATTGATTTCCATAGGAAGGAAAAATAGAGATAGAAGGAGGGGCAGGAATGGGAAGATTGAGCAGGGAGGGAGGAGGCAGGTGAGAGGGAATACAGACATGGATAGCTAAAACCAAGGACTCTTTGGAGGGTAATATGGAAACCTAATATAGTAGAAGCTTTCTAAAATATATACTTGTATGAGGGCAATATAAATGAAATTACCAAATAATGGGGGGGGGAGACAGAACTCTTACTGAATGTCTCTTATCACCTAATGAAGTTTCCAGTAGTGGGAATGGGTTGTATCTAATTAATTTGTTGGCCAATGGGACCTCATGGGACTCCCCAAACAATCTAAGTGATTACCAGGCTATTGATTGCTCTACAAAGACTGATGGTAAGTTCCAGGCCCAGCAGTAGATGGCTAACACAAAATGAACCTAGGCATGTCTTTGCAGGCTTTTTGGTCTCATAATATTTTTTCAGGGCCTTAAAAAAACCTTGCAGGTCCTCTCTATACATATCATGGCTTCTAATTTTGCATTTTGTGGGATTCCTGAGTGCCTGGATATGTGTGCCTCTGCATCTATATGTGTTTCTTGTGCTTTTTCTTTGGTTCTTTTTCCTTGTTTGCTTTGTTGTATGCTGGGTTTTTTTATTTTTAATTTAAATTAGAAACAAGCTTGCTTCATATGTCAATCCCAGCTCCCTCTCCCTCCCCTCCTCCCCCACCCCCAACCCCTTCAACTCCCACCCAATCCCCACTCCAGTCTCCAGGGAGAGTAAGGCCCTTCATGGGGGATCTCCAAAGTCTGTCATATCATCATCTATCTGGGACAGGGTCTAGGCCCTCCCCCATATATCCAGTTGGTTTGTTTTTATTTTACCTTATTTTATGACTATTCTTTAGTTGCCTCTCTGTTTTCTAAGGAGAGACAGAGAGGGAGTAGAGTCAGATGGGATGAGACATGGGGAGGATCTTTGAGGAGTTGGGGAGGGTAAACTATAATCAGAATAAATTGAGAAAATCTATATTCAATAAAAGAAAAATGGAAAAAGATAGCATTTAAAAACTGAAACCCACTACTGAAACATTCTTCATGCCTGGGAAGCTTCTGTTTGGTTCTGGTCCCCTAATCGTGGAACCAAGAAAAACAGCTTTACATGTTCAACCTTGTATTTATTTATTTATTGACATGTTGACTGCCACTCCTCCCTCGGAGCCAGAACCACAATGTCAAAGATTTTGGCTGCTTGACAGTCTAGTGTTATTTAACTGATCTAATATAATAGGACAGCCCACCCAGAGCCAAATTAAATTGGAAGGCCAGCTCAGTGTGGTTAGCAGGAAGGAAAACCTTCCTAGACTCAGATTTAGTGGGGATATCAGCTGGCTCATCTCCTGTAGTGCCAGTAATGTTATAGTTTATAGCTTAGGGTGCAAACTCTAAAAATATGAAACAATGGAGAAAAGTGTTTTTTTTGTAGGACTCATATCAAGAGCTTAAATTTTTTTATTGATGTTCATTCTTTGTACATGGTGATGAATTTCACACAGACCTTTCACTCACATGTATCACACCTTTTGGCTGTATTCACTTGCATACTCTCCACTCCTTACCAGCCTCCTGGCTACTCCCCTCTTTTCCTCCAACCTCACCCCTGTTTTCTTGTTCTAGGCTCATATCTCTCTGCTCCTCACTCCACTCATGTATGATTTTACATATCTAAATAAAGTCCAAGATCCACATATGAGTGGATATATGGAGTATTAGTCCTAAGTTTGGCTCATTTTGTTTAATATAATGGTCCCCAGTTGTATGTTTTCTTGCAAAAAATAGAATTTCATTCTTCTTTATAGCTGACAAAACTTGATTCACTGTATATACACCACACTGCCATTCATGTGCTGACATACTTTGTATAGTGTAAGAAAAATGCAATTAAATTGCTTTGGAGCAGAGCATGAAGATTCCTGGGTAAATTCTTGAGTAGTAGCACTTCCCTGGCCAACATCTAAATTTGCAAAGAGAACAGGGAAGATCCGATCTGGAGGCCCATAGGAAAAAAGATGCTCTTTCCCATTTTAGTACTCAACAGCTCCTGTAGATAATGCTGAGCAATTATTTACAAACTACCAAGTTGTTGAAATTAATCTCAGTTTGAGTCCTCCAGCCACAGGTCCTAGATGATGCAACTAACTCTTCTAGCTGATGCTCAAACACTTACTCTTTCTTGTCCAGAGAAATGACTTTAGACTAGATGTAAGTCTCACTATCATTATCACTATTGGAATACCACATTTTCCGTTGAGGATTTCTGATATGTTAAGTGAAATACCAAGGATGTTGAACTAGGACACATTGATGATGCCCTTGTTGACTTCTGAAACACCATCCCAATTCATTCTTCCATATCATTCTTTTAAAAGGAAACTAATGCTATTTTTAAAAAAGCCTAACAGTGGTCTTAGAAGATGAGAGCTCATCTAATCATGTATACTTCCTCTTGAATGAGTGAGTCCCTCTGATCAATAACTACTTCTTAAAAACATCCAGCTTCTGCCCAGAGGAAGGAAAAGATATTAGTACTCACCCTGCCTATGATGTGTTCTCAATGGCTGCTAACTAACACTTACGTGCCTTTAGTAACTGGGGTTAGAAGATGCTTATGCATCCTTCTTTGTTAAGACATTTCCATTGTGCTTCCAGTTGACCAAAGCTTTGGTCGCTTGAACAGGAGCATTTCTGCTAAAGGTCTTGAGAGGTTTTTTTTTGGCTTGGGATTTTATGAGCTCTTCAAAAGCTTAGGGGAGAAGAAGTCAAGATAACATAGGAAATAAACCATTTCTATGTCACACAAGATGTGGACTTATGTTAAAATTTATCAGAAAATTCAAACTATCTGTAGGGTATCAGTTTGGCATGAAGGACACGCTCAAAGTTCTAAATCAGTGGTGATTTGGGAGTGGTGATGTCCTAGAAAATTCTAGCTGTTATGTTTTGATAGCCTGGTTTGTCTGAATAGAATTGTCTGCTTTTCCAGTTCAATTTGATTTCCTTCCTAAAAATCCTTTTATTAATTTTTAAGTTAGCATACAAAATGTAAGGTTTCCTCATAGAATGTCCTTATTCTTACTCCCATTCATTCCTCTCCTTGTTACTCCCTCCCTATTCCTTCTTCTGTCTCCCAAGGTTCCCTTGTTTTCCCAGTTTGTTCCAACATCTGTCCTCTCTCCCTCCCTCTTTCTTTCCTTTAAAATTTATTTATTTTTATGTATATATGTGTATTCGCCCATGAGGTTTTGTGCATCATGTGCAGAGGCCAGAAGAGGGTGTCTAATCTACCGGAACTGCAGCTGTAGACCGTTGTGAGCTGCCGTGTGTGTACGTGCTGGGAACTGAATCTAGGCTGTCTGAAAGAGTAGCCAGTGCTTCCTACTGCTGAGTCAGTCCTGCAGTCCTCACTTCCAGTCTCTTATTCTATTGCCATTTCTATTTCCTAACTCCCTTAAGTGAGTTTTCACAGGGTAGAGTTTAAGACAAAGGTATTTTCTGCCTCACCTACAATTTAGCTACTTTGCAACATTTTTCTTATAATTTTTGTGCCTAAATCCTAATGCACAAAGCTGTACAGGGTAAGACCAACTTCCCTGGGCCTTTTCTTTGTGACCCTAATTGTGGAGGGTCCTTGTTGTTGGCCGACTCCTGGCCAGTGTGAATGATTCTGTGAGAAATCCACAGAGATGTGGGCTGACTGAAAAGTCATGACCCACTGATGACTACGCAAACCTATTTGCTTCACTTTCTGAAGGAGACAGCCTCATAGAACTGGAAGGAGCACATATCTCTCTTTGTTTTATTTGTTTCAAATTAACAAGGTGAATCTTGGGAAAGACCAGAGAGTGAAGTAAGAGAAGAGAAAGCAAACTGAGGAGACCCTAAATTGTTGCCTTTGTTCCAGCCAAAACTGCTCATTGACAAAAAGAGCCTGTTACAAATAAAAAAAAGTTGTAAACCATCTATTTTGCCACGATTCATTATGACAAATATAACTGTGCTACGGGGGGGGGTGGTTGTTAGGAAGTATGAGAAATACTACATATTCCATTTTCATTATTTTAAGTTAGTCAAATCTATTTCTGGGTATCACGCTGACCTGTGATAAACCAAGGCTAGGTATCATCTACATTTACACTAACTTCCCAGAAAGGCACATTCTGTCTTTTGGCAGAGGTACTCAGTATGCTTGAGACAGACAAGGGACATTCTTTGGGAACAGTAGTGTCTTCCCCCCTTCAAAATGTTTCATGTACTGCAAAGTTGCTGCCATATGGTTCCCACAAAGGTTCTGCCAAAACTCCCCGGGTTCTCACGAGAGCTCCTTCTCCTCTGTTCTCTTAAGCTCCTGCTGCGGTGGCAGACATGGGAGAGACAGACAAGCTGCAAAGGGAAGCGGAGTCAAATTAAAGCCTCACAATTGCACGCGCTCGCTTGTGTAGTAGTGGATGGGGGGAACCCTCCCTCCCTCTGCTTGATGAGGTGGGTGTGAGATCCCACAGGACTGTCTGGAAGAGATCCCGTGGAAGTCACTGTATTTTGCTCAGAAGCTGGAGGCGAAGCAGAAGGCAAGTTAAAATTTGTCTGTTGCAAGGCCTGGGTTGGCTGGTGGAAGGGGGGTGTGCTGAGAGTTCAGGAGAAGTTTTCAGGGGTTTCAACTACACAGGGAAAAGGGCACAGGACTCAGAAGTGACCGTGAAATCACAGAAACTTATCTGCACGTGGAGCGCAATGCCATATAGAAATAGCACCACTCTGGTTATGTGTTGTGGCAGGTGGGAGTCGGGGAATAGGCTTTGTGTCTGAGTGGGTGCCCTACTGGGTTCTTGTCTCCTTTCTACCACTGTGATGATTGCTTGGAGTCCCTTCTGTTTTCCAGGGAGCTGTATTACACTGCTTTTCCCACCCACCACCCGACAATCTGTATATTTAAGTGAGGGGCAACTTCCTTCTTTTGAAACTCGTGAATTCCTTTGGAGGGTGAGCAGCAGCCTTTCAAAGACAGGCTCATGGAGTCTGTGCACTCAGAACACGCGCTACTGCTTGCTAATTATTTGAATGTACATTGCAAAATCGATTCCTTGAGATGGATGAGTACTCACTAGCTATGTTGGAAGGGGATTCACTTTTTAAACTTTGTATGTTTAAGGTTTAAATCTTTATGAACAATGTATACAAATTATACAAATCACCCATTTTACATTTTCCTGTGACTGTTGTATGTGAGGGGAATTTGTTGTTTTCTATTTATTAAAAAAAACAAAGGTCACACTAAAGATATAAAACCTGTAGTCCGGTCTTTCGGAGCAGATGTAGCTTCTAGCTTTGACCTGATGTTACTCCTTCCTAGTTGTTGCATTGTTTGGCCCATCCAGAGAAAATTCACCACATATGTCAGAGAATGACAGAGCGAGTTAAAGGTCACCAAGGAATCGCATTCACACTGGCCCTCACTGTATCTGTGTCAGTTTCTCGGGTGCCCTTTCCTGACTCTGGGAGATGTTTCTCCTTGCACTGAGCTATGGGGTAGAATTTGCAGGTCCTTCCTGCCCTCTCTGCATTAGTTTGGAGCATCTCTCTGGTTCAGGTGGCCTGGGGCTTCTACTTGATTTGACTAGACAGCGAAGAGCTCTCAGTTCTCTCTCTCCCTCCCTTCCCCTATTAGAACTGTTTCTGCATGTGTGAAGATGAGATAATTAAATACATCCTTGAAGGAGATAGAAAACAATAACACCTTCTGCCTTGACTTCTTCCGGGGAGTGAAATCCCTTGAACCACCAGGTTGTCTTGTCAAATGAGTTATTGTTTTTCAAAATATAGCCTGAATGGCATCCTTTATAATTAAGGCTTCTGGCTTTCAGTTTAAAGTGATATTTGCCAGTAAAAGCCTGCCAAAAAATAAATAAATAAAAGCAGGCTTACCGTTAAATATTGATTTAAGCTGGGAAACCGGCTCCAAATTTTGTTATACCAGTCCTGATCTCCGCGGCCTCTGGGCATCTGTTTCAATTTGGTCAAATTGAAATGGGGAGGGACAGTGCCAGGCTAACAGCAAGGTGATCCAATATAGTAGGATGAGTCGTATTTGATGAAAAAGAGCCAGGCATAGCCATCTATAGGTCCTGAGGATACGTGACCTGGGCTCCACCATCCTGTGGGCTGACGTGAGCGGGGGATTATTTTTATTTTTGAAATGTAAAAAGCATGTCAGAGTTATCTCTGGAGAGTGATGTGGCTTGTCTGTTTTCCTCCCATCGTCTCCTGCTCTGGATACGCTTTGGCTCCACCTTGTCTGGATGGACCCTTTTCCCCCCTCCCTTGTGCTGTAGGAAGGGATTTTGTTAAAAGACCAGAGACAATTTCTTCCCTGATATGAAACAAATTTCTCAATCCCTAATCCAAGCTTCACCCTCACTTACCGAGGGAGCCGAGAGGGTCACACAGGACTGAGCTCCTGAATGCACATGCTTGTGAAATATCATTGTTCATCTGTAGGTCTGGCAAGAGAAGGCAAACAAGAAGTGGGGGGAGGCTAAAGTTTCCTGAAAAAAATAAAAGGAGGGCATTAGGAGAAACTGAACTCTTCCACTGGGGCAAAGTGCCCGAGATCTATTAGTCTTGACAACCCCACTTACCCGGTGTCTCTTGTCATCTGTGAAGCGAACAAAGGCTGATAAGCCGTGATGAGGTGGGGTACTGGTTTGTATTTCCAGACTCATAAATATTTCACAGTACCATTTTCTTATAATCAGATACGTCAGTGTGCCAAACGTAGATGCGCCTGGATGTTCAAGCAGCGCTGGTGTTTAACAAAAGCCTTTTAAAGGCAACAGACACAAGGGTGGATAACACCGAGGTGTGCCTCTGGCTTGCTTGCTACTCGACCTGGCTTTCAAAGGCGTGGTCTAATTCTGGCAAAGGAGCTGGTATTTGACCTCCGGAAACTGCTGCCCTCTACTCAGAGAAATATGTGGTTAAGACTTCATAGGGACAGAATCATCGCTCTTAGCCAGGCACTCCCATTTCTTCTCATTCTCTAGCCCCGCCAATGCCCTTGTGTTTCTTTGTGCTTCACTCCGTGGATACTGGAATCAGGCACCAAAGGGTGATTTTAATTTGCAACAAAACTCTGACTTGAAAGAACTGCCTTTACCCACACTGGAGCACAACTACCTGCAATTTCCAAAGGCCCAGCCTTGTCTCACCCTATCACAGGCTCCGAATATTGAGCATCCCTCACAGCTAACCCCGCTACAACAGGAAGAGGGCAGCAGGCTTTCTCCCTGATGTAATCAAACCAGAGTATGCAGACACGACCTGATTAACAGCTCCAGTATTAATTTCTCTTTTTGGTTGCTTGACTCACAGCAAGAACCATGTCAATGCAGCAGAGAAGCAATTAAATTGATTTTAATCTCTGTCAGAGTAGATAGCGTGCCTCTTTCTCTTCTCATTTAAATAATTAGAGTTTCAGTAGGTATTATTTCTGGCTTTTAAAAAAATCGGTATCTTAATGTAATAGAACCCTTGTAATTATAAACTTAATGGCTCTTAATAAGTTAATCATGGCTTTTCACTTAACATGTATTTTTTTCTTATTAAAATTTTATTTTTGTCTTGTTTTTGCTTTCATTAATGACAGGGAAACACAAAGAATAATGGATAGAAAACAATTGCATCATTTCTCATCATGAAATCTTTTCAACAACTACCTCTTCCTCCCTTTGTGGTGTCCTGGATTTAATTTAAAGCAATATTTTCAGGTTTGGGACATTTAAGAGAAACATGATTCTTTAAACAAACAACCTGCTTGCTTTAATGGCAATGATCTTTGGCTTCTATGAGAATTTCCCTATAGGGCAATGTATGTTGTTAAATTGTGTGGAGTCCCTTGAAACATAGCATTCCATTAAAGTCATAGATAAACATTTTTTAAAATTGCAATCGGGAAAATTGTAAATTATTTTATTCTCTTTGGTATTCAGTCAGATATTGGGAAGTTATCTTATTTCTCATGATATTATTGTAAAATGTATTTTTAAATGTACATTTCAGAGAAAAGGAAATAGGAACAAAAGTCAAGATCCAGTGGGCCTTCTTCATAGATGTGGAAATTGGGCAGTAAGACATCTATAGGTCACAGGTGCCTGAGCACTGTGTCATAGTGCTGCCAAGGGATGAGTGACTGGTTTCCAACACAGACTCTGATGAAAGTGGATTTTTCTCCCAGAGGCTTCAAAGATGCTTTGTCTTTTGGATACTGAACACTTGTCTATCAAGGGGTGAGAGAACGTAGCACATCATATACTGTGAGTCCTGGACCAAAAATGTTGACCTTAGAGAGAGACAAAGCCAGCCAAGAGCTGACCCATTCCCTAGTGTTGGAGGGATACAGCTTTTTGGAGAAATTAATTGATGAAGACTGAACTCTTAGATTGGAATTTGGGAAAGAGAGCAACTAGTTTATCAATATTGCAAACTGACATGTGTTTTGGGAAGACAGATGACAGAGGCACTTCTTGAAATGGCCAGCAATAAAGCAGGTTGACAGCCATTCTCTTCCCCTGTGTTTCCTCAGTGTTTGCTCTTAGCTGACCACTGTGTGAAACATCCATAAGCCAACTCCAACTACTCCTGAAGGAAACTTAGAAGCAGAGGCTGGGTCTGTTACTGGTGGAGCAGAGCAAGTGATAAGCATAGATGGTAGCATTCTAGAGGCAGGAGGGGCCCACTAAGCCAGTGTTAGACATTTGCCATTTGACAACACAGACAGCATGCTTGGAAACATCCTCTATATCCACCCTTTCTAGTGTGAGCAGAAAGCAAGGCTGTCACCAAAGACACATATACAGTTCTCTGTAGGGAACATATTCTATTCATTCTTAGCCTTGCTTGTCAGAACCCTATATAACCATTTTCCATGAAGACTCTGGAGCCCAGTGTGTTCAAATGTACCTTGGACAGGAAGTATTTTATAGGAAAATGAAGGCAGGCCTGACATAGAGGTGTGTGTGTGTGTGTTGTGTGTGTGTGTGTGTGTGTGTGCACATTAGTGCAGGGTAAGGTGGGGTGGGTGTGGGGCTAGAGTCATATCAGGGACAGAAAATTCGAGGCAAGGCTCTGAAGGTGGCTGAGATGAGAGCAGGGTGCTGTGGGGAGCTGTTCAGTCCCATTTCCATGTGGGTGTTCCTGGAGAAGGCCAGCAGGCAGTGGCACTACACCTTCCCTGCAGGAGCTGCAAACATTTTTCCATCTATTCCATTCGACCCTCAAACAAATTTCTTAAATTAGGTAATGGGAAAGCTGACCAAGTGAAATCTGTGGAGGCAGAAACTTGAGGACATGGAAGTAGCTCAACCTCTCTGTAGTCACAGGAGTTGGGAATCATTTTCCTTTCCTCCCCAGGCAGACAAGCACACTTTTTCTTTTCATTTGTTTTTTTTCTGGTTTCTCTGTGTAGCTTTGGAGGAAGTCCTGGAACTAGTTCTTGTAGACCAGGCTGGTCTTGAACTCATAGAGATCCACATGCCTCTGCCTCCTGAGTGCTGCGATTAAAGGTGTGTGCCACCAATACCCAGCCCAACAAGGACACTTTAAGGGACAATAGGTCCCTTAATTTCTCTCCACTGATAGTGAAAATGTGAAAACTTTTTGCAAGGTGGGGACCAGGTATACAAGACAATGGGAAATGTCTATGAGTATTTATAGAATGAATTTGTCTTTGTCTCAGTAGTATCTTTAAAGCAGTAAATTTAAAAAGAAACAGCATTTCTCTGCTTATTTAGAATACATCCACAGTGATGAAGAAATAGTTACAGTATTTACTGTAGTACAACTTGTACTCTGGAAGAGTCCATTAAATGAGTAAGGAACCAGCACACACACACACACACACACACACACACACACACACACACACACACAATGTATATATATATATGTATTGTGGAAAAATTAAAGATGGGTTGTGATAAAGACTAGATAGATGTTTTGGAATGTGAAAGGGGAGCTTCTGAGGTAGTATTGGACTGAGATTTTCATGTCATAATTCAGTTACGTTGGGCTGGGGAGATGGCTCATGGGCAAAGAGCTGGCTGTGCAGGAGTGGGGAGCTCGATTTGATCTGTAGAATTCAGGGAGAGCCAGAGGCATTGGTGTGTGTCTGTACTCTCGGCTCTCTCCCAGATGGGAGGTGAGACAGGAGAATTTCTGGAAGCTTGTGGGAGAGTTAGCTTGGCACATGCAGTGGCAGGCAAGGTGAAAGGCAGGCACTAGCGCCTGAGGTTGGCTTCTGATCTTTCACATGTGTGTCTCGACTTTCGCGTGTAGTCCAGAGACAAGGAAATACAGAAAAGTTCAATGAAGTGGCCATCTTCATTACATACAAAATTCATCTAGAAGGTATGTACACATAGCTCACAGGACTCAACACTGCATTATAGAACTATAATAAATACCCAGTGCTGCCAAGACATGAGTGGATGATGGACACCCACAAACACGCACGCCTGCGTGCACACACACACACACACACACACACACACACACACACACACACATGCACATTATTCACTCACACACAGAGGGATAAGAAATTTGAAAATGGGAAAAAGCCTGCTATGCTTGAAAAATAGAAAACAAAACAAAAAACCAGCTGAGTCAAGGCCAGATGGGCATAGGCAAGTGTGGGTGTGGAGGCAAAGAGAAAGGTTTTGGGACAGTCATGTCATAGGGTGGCATAATGGCAGTAATTTAGCTAACATTGGGTTGAGGTCCTGGCAAGTGTCCCTCACTGGTGGCAGAGAAATAATCCATGTGAGGTGAAGAATGAAACTTGGGTCAGCACCACTTTAGCAGGCTCTGGGTCAAAAGCTCCCAGGGTAAGACCAAGTGGTTTATTTTTCTTACACATTTAAACACAGTACAACTTTGGGAAAAGGTTTCCATGTGACAATTACCACAACAAAGCTTCAGGGATGGCTACATGAAAACTCCCTTCCAAAGTGTGTCTCTAGAGCAAATTCACCTGTGGATTCTATTGACTGATGAACAGTGTCCAGGTAAGGCCTGGGGAGGAAGGATTTGTAATAAGCATAAGGATGGATTCTGTTGATGGAGGATACAAAGTATGGGTTCTATTCACTGAGAGACAAAGCTAAGGATTAGGGTCTAAACGATGCTCATGGTTTTGGAGGATTCAGGTGAAGCCTGGCTGCACAGAATAGCAAAAGATCACCAGGTTGTTAGGTAGCATCCATTCCAATTTTCTGGGTGAACAGATAGTAATCATTTCCTTCTCTTGAAGCTAAAAGTCTGTGTGTTTAACAACTCTGAACTTCCTAATGTTTTCTGTGAGTTGTGCCTTCTACAACATTGCCAGGGTATTAAAATACCACACAGCAGGAATTCTCTTAAAAACTTCCCTCAAAATTAAAGCTGTTTGCACCCCAGGAGCACACATGATGAGACAAGCCATAGAGTGAAAGAGAATGTTGAAATATCATGTGTCTGATTCTTTGGTATAGCATATGTAACAAATCCTTACAGTTCAATAGTAAAAAGATAACCAAGTATAAAAATGGACAAAGTATCTAGGTAGACATCTCTCCAAGGAGAAGGTAGTTGTACAGGGCTAATAAACAAATGAAAAGACTCTCTTTGTCACTGGTATTCAGAGAAATGTAAATCATGAGATCTTCCATTCTCAATAAAATGGATACAATAAGAAATGTCAGGAGCTGGCAAGAAAATTAAGACATCAAGACACTCATAAACTTCTGGGAATGATAATATCCCTTAAAATTGCAATCCTAGGTCTATACTCCTCCCAAATGAAAGAAGACCTCTTACATAAACTTGTACACATGCAACACTAGTCACAACAGCTGAGAGGTGGAAGCAACCCAAGTATCCACAGTGACAAATGGATAAATTGTGATGTATACATCTGATGGAATTTTATGTGAGAAATAACTTCCAGCTCACACTACAATATGGATGAACCTTTGCAAGAACTTGGTGTAAGAAGCCACTTATAAATGCGTCAAGAAACTCCATCAGTATTGAATTTCTGGACCAGGGCAATTCGGAGAGAAGGAAAGGAGATGACTCTCAGAAGATGGGGGAGTGGGAGAATAAGGATTGATATTCAACGGGTACAAGGTTTCTATTTGAGGTGACACAATTGTTCTAAAATTGACTATGGCTATGGTGATACATACACAAACCAGTTGAATTGTAAACCTGATACAAATACACTCTGTGGCATGTGGATTTTGTTTAATAAAACTGTTGAAAAAATTCACTAAAAATCCCCCCAGAGCCTTGGAGTATCCTTCATCTAGTCAGAGAGTTCCAGGCTCTTCAGTCAAAACATACTATGTCTAGAGGTGAGTATCTTTGTGCCCAAGGAAAGAGCATCAAAGAAGAGCTTCTTAGACTGTAAATCTTTCTTTCCCCAAATACTGCAAAGGAACAACACCTTAAACATCACAGGATACACGTCAATATCTGATTTACACTGCTGCATGACAAAAGGCTTGCTTATTCCACTCATTAGCAAAATCCAGAAATATCTTCTATCTCTTCTTTGCCTGCGAGTAAGGATACTTACATATGTTCTGCGCACCCACTGAGCAAGTCCTGCTTGTGCCTACAGCTTCTCTGTGACTTTGGTTCATCTGAACTGTGTTTGGAAAGTAAACAGAGGTAGTGATCTTCCGGGACAAACACAATAGTGGGAGGTGTGAATAATGTGTGAGTATTCATTTAATTAGTGCATTTTGAAGTATGGTTTGCTGACTGAGTCTAGAAATCAGGATTACTTTGGTTTTAAAAAAATATTGCATTCTAGCACCACTAACATGCTTTTTGTTTTACAGGGGAATTATTGTTGAATTAAAAACATGAAGCAAAACAGCAGGGAAAACAAAAAGAACAAAGCAAAGCAAAACAAACAAACAAAATATCTAATTATTTGGTGCCCAGAAATAAATTATCTAGTTATTGGCTCAGGGTCTTTCTCTGTAACCTTGAACTACTGACACTTGTGCTTCATCCTCTCGACTGCTTCGGTTATCTGCATGTGGCACTAGACCTGGCTGGGGGCAAATATTATGTCTTTTTAAAACAAAACAAGTTTAAACCACATTGGTACTCTTTGTTCTACAGTTTAGTACCTTTCCATATATGTTCTGTAATTTTTAACTGAGTTTTGATGGATGGCTCCCTAGAATTTGAGATGTAGTCAAGACAACTTTTCTTTGATTAAAACTAAGGAAATCAAACACATAATGGGTGAATTTGCTGCTTGTAGGCTGAACTTACTCTGAAAGTGTGTTTATCAGTGTGATACTGTCTGTCACAGGACATTTCCACCTGCCAAGAAGAAAGTCACGGGTGTGATGATGGGATGGTGAATATGAAGAGGAAATGGAAAGTCAGAGGTTCCGATGTTGTTTTTATTTTTATCTTTTGTTTTTTATTTCCTTTGGGCAATAAGAAAGGAGCTGTGTGGTGCTGGGTAGTTCTGAACTCTTCTCCACAGAGTATGTGAACTACCTTATTTCTTCTACTCCATTAGGGTGGTTGGGACATATGGAGCTTTGCATTGGCCGGTCATGGGAATCAACTTTTTCTCACACACACTCACACACACACTCATGCATTCAGAAACACATGCACACAATGGCTTTTGTAATTCTCCATAGCATTTCTTCCTATTTCTTGCTACATGATAGAGTAGGGTTTGCTTTCCCCAGGATTCTCAGTACCCAACTGGATTATACAGATGAGTCTGAAATGTCCAAATATCTTACGAATATTTTTGAATGTGTGAGATTCACTTTGAAATCCAAAGTGTAGGGTACTGATGCCATCTTCACCACACAGATGGCTCCTGGAACTTTACAACTCAATTTTCTGCTTAAAAGGGTGCCACTTACAAACTAGCAAATACAGCAAGTGGCTAATTAGCCAAATTAATGAGGGCTTGTTTACTGGAGGTCCCCAGTGCCCTTGGAACTTGGGATGCTTCCTTATTACAATCTGTGAGTGGTTTCTTCCAATTAATTTTTAACATACAGCTCTTTCCTCTTAGTAATATGTAATATCCTAATACTTCCAAGAGGTTTCCAAGAATTAACTCATTAATCCTTATTGGGAACCACTAGAAGACTAAACAAAACAAAAAGAATTAATAGTGTTTCATTGTTTGTTTCTTTACTTATTTGTTTTGATTAACACTAATTTGAACATTATTTTATGAATTCTAATCTATAGATCTGGGGAGAAATTGGTAAAAAAAGCAAGCATTAGAGCTCTGTTTTGAGCAAAAGACAAAGGAATTGCTCTTTACCACGGAGTAAGTAACAATGGAGTCAAGAAAAGTCAATATTCTCACTTCCAGCTCCTTGTAGGAGTGTCTAAAGCAGACAAGTCCGTACTCGACTGAACACACAGAAAAAAGCCATTAGAGGCCAAATACAATGAGAGAAGCTTGGAGGCAGCAGGAGATAACTACTTCATGGCATAGAGGTATCCTTGGTAAGATTTACAGCTGACTTTCATAATAAAGTTTAGAGTTCAGTTAGCAGTGGGAAAACATATTTAAAATGTGAATAGGAAAAACTGTCAACTGAGAAGCCTGTATACGATGACACCAACCCTCAAAAATAAAAAAGAACTTCAGACATTTCCAGATAAATAAAACAGTGATTAGAGGGATCATGGCTAGAGCATCTGCCCTCAGAGAAATGCTAGAGGGAATCCTCCAGGATAAAATGAAAAGAAGCCACACTACAAAAAAGGCTATAGGAAGAGGTAAATAAACCCAGGTTAAGATAGATAACTATAAACCTATGTTAATTTGGGCATGATATATAAATATGAGATCTATGACAATAACAGCATTGGGAGCAAATAAGTACAGGAGCAGATATTTTGTATTCCATGGAAGTCTGTTATCAATTAAAACTTGATTACTGTAGATTTAGAATGTTGATTATAATCCTTTTTGTAATTACTAAGAAAAAAAAACATCAAACGGTACAGTAAAGGGGGAGAGGGAAGAAAATTGGGAGGGGAGGACAAGTCTCTATTTCCCCTTATGTGCTTAGTTAATTTTCTCTTTCTTGGCAATTATGTCACCATAAATGGTGGCAGGAATCCATCCTGACTAGTGATAGATACCAAACAACCAGTAGCTGTTTCTTATGAAGATGAGCAGCCATGCATGGACAGAAGTGGAGGACCTTATCCCCATTCTAGAAAGGGCATGTGGACACCTGAGCATTTTAAGAGTAGCCTTGTTCCTATAGAAGTAGCTTTGGCTACTTCTCTCCTTATCTGGGAGGCTTTTGTAGATTCCTTTGAAATATGTAAGAACAGCCCTTACCCACACTCCCACAGCTTGAACACTGAAATGGAGATGATGGAAATGCCACCAGGAAGACGACTGCACAGTTTATTATGTGTGTCCTCTGGAACCAGTGGTGTTGAACCTGGAATGGACAAGGAGAAGTGTGTTAGAACATGTGGCGGAGCTGTGAGGTGTTGCTAATTAGTGGTGCTTGAGGTGTGAGCAGTCCTCTCCTTTGAAAACCTTCTTAAGGCTGTGGCACTCTGGGCCTATACTAGGGGTAGCAGCCCAGGAGTACTTCAGATGCCTCCGTTGTCCTGATAACAGAAACAGTACAGCCATAAGTATGCAACTCTAGTCTAGGAAAGCCACAGACAGGTAAATCCAACCTCCCAAGAGTTGCTATGCTGGTTATACTCTGCACATATACAGAGAAAGGGCTTCTTAAAGACATGGGACAGAGTTCATCTCTTACCCCAATGTATCCAGAAGGCAGTGTATGGCGTCCAAGAGGATTTATCTGTACCCACAACACTTTATGAGGTTTTGAGGACTTCCTTAGGACCTGTCATCTCTTCTTTTCTTTTTTCTTTTTGTGATGCTAAGGACTGAACCTAGGCCTTATGTGTACCAGGCAAGTGCTATACCTCTATGCCACATTTCCTTCCCACATTCATATGAATACACGTTCTTTTGAAATGGGATCTTGCTAAACGAGGCAAGTCAGTCTGCAACTCAGTCTATAGACCAGGCTGGCCTTGTCTTGTGATCCTCCTGCTTCTGCTGATGGATCAGCAGGGTTTGCAAGTCTATACCACTAAGTCTGGTTTGTTACTGCTTTCATCTGTGTCTTTTAGAATGGGGATTGCTACACGATATCCAGCTATTGTATTTTGGAAGTGCTCGAGGTTTGATTTCACAAACTTAAAGTTACAGGGAAACTGTATCCTGAGATGGACCATACCTTGAGTCTCACGTCTGAATTAGGTGTTATTTGAATGAAACCCTGGATGTTAATTTTTTAATAGGTGCTAGAAAAAACATAAAGCTTTTAGAACTATTGGGATGATATGGGTGTGATTTTCTTCGGAAGCCATGGGTCTTTAGGAAACTTAGGGTAGACTTCTGTCATCTGAATGTTTGTTTCCCCAAAGTTCATATACTGAAATTTTATACCTGCTATAATTGTACAAAGAGGTGGTATTTGAAAGATTATAGGTCACAAGTGACCGTGTGCATGGGATTAAGTGCTCATTTGAAGGAACCTACAGAGTTTGTTTACTCATTCTGCCACAAGAGAATACAGCTAGACCATGTATGATACTGAGATTCTGGATACTAAGTGATAACTGTAGAAGGTGGATCTAGGAGAGAGAAAACCAGCCCTCACTTTACACTGAATCTATTGGCAACTTGACCTTGGACCTTCATGTCTCTTTGAGCAACAACTTTGTATTATTTATACTTTTCAAGACTAAGATATTTCTTCACAGTTTCTCCATCTGACAAAACCAAAATTCTTTGGTTGGATTCCCACCTTCTGATCCTTAGCTGGTTTTCTTCCATTGTCAAATCTCAGAGGGTGGTTTTCCAGAAGTCACAATTTATATGAAGCTCAGGAAGTAGTTTGGGTGATATTGTTATTCAAAGGAAAAATAACCCAAGGATAGTCCTAGTTTTCTCCATCCATTAATCTGGGAAAAAAGTTTTTACTTTATTTGGATAGCTTCTTTGCTGCCCCCTCCACTAACCTGAATTTTTTTCTCAGAAAGAGAGAGATTTTATGTGTAGCATATTCATAACACAGATGGAAAGAAACAACAGAATAGCATGCTTAGACCTAGAAGAGGAGGTGATTCTTTTGGAATTTAAAATTATTTTTGGAGACCAGCAATAGCAATAGGGGCATCCTAAATTATGGAGAAATGGGAATTTTAGAAAGCATGAAGACTGGGGAGATGACTCAAAATGAAGAATATTTGCCTCACACTAGTGAGGCAAATTTTGACCCCTAGCCAAGTGGGTACCCTGTCTGTAATCACAGTGCTCAGGAGGCAGAACTAACACAGGGGACATTGGTTAGCTAGATTAGTCAAGTGTGCAAGCTTTGGGTTCAAACGAGGGAACTGATCTTAGTACATATATGAAGAAGAGTCAAGTAAAGACACCAGGTAGCAACACATATGTGCACACACACCTGCATGTTCACATTCGTCTACACACATGAGCACAAATGCACAAATCATCTGTGCATTTGTGCTCATGAGTGTAGACGAATGTTAATATATATATGCAAATAAATACCACCATGTAACTCTGGATTATAGGCTGTCTTTAAGTGAAATCCAGGACATCCAAAGCAAGCAAGTTTGTTGTTTCTCAGATGCTGAATTGGATTTTGTTGATTGGGCATGGCTGAGACTTAAGTAAACTCACATATATGACCTTGAACACTACGGGAACATCAAGTATAATTTGACTTAAAGGGATGTTTTTTTTCCTGGCTTGTTTCTGAGATTCACATTAGATCTTTACTTTGTTTTCAAATTCATCTCTCAGGATTTTGTTCTAGAGTTTTCTTCCCCATGAAATTTCTCCCTGGCATTTCTCTTTTCCTGGGGGTTACAGACTCTTCAACCCTTAGGTCTCACTTCTGTCTTCTACCGA
Source organism: Mesocricetus auratus (assembly GCF_017639785.1). NCBI lineage: Eukaryota > Metazoa > Chordata > Mammalia > Rodentia > Cricetidae > Mesocricetus > Mesocricetus auratus. The sequence continues at coordinate 37,051,316 of NW_024429193.1, forward strand.
TTTCTCATTGATCTGGTCACACCCACCTAGATTCCTTTGTCACCTCAACTGATAATTTGTCTTGAGAAGTCAGGAACCAACTTTGCAGCTGCAGAGTTTGGTGCATAGTAGGCTCTTAATGTCCCACTGTTTAATGAACAGTGTCATAGTGAGTTCTTCCACGAGTTGCTACCTTCATTTCATTCCATGCTATACACTACCATGTTTTCAAAATGTTTCTTTTCAGTGGGAAGGAAGAACCTTATTAAGGTCCCAGTAGGTTCCCTGCCAAACCCAGAGTTTTCATGCTGTATATTGTATAGTAATAAAAGCTGGCTTGGGGGACAGAAGGCAAAACATCACACAGGGTGTTAATACGTATATTCTAATTCCTATGCTGAGTGGAGGGATCCCTGTTGTTTAGCGTATTTTAAACAAACAAGCAAGCATATATAGCAAATGAGAGACGTGCATAGAGTAATGATAAAAAAGTATCATAAATCAAGGGTCTTCTATGAAGAGTGTCTATGAGTTGTAGAGCAATGGGACAAAGGATTGTAACTAGGTACTTAGAACTGACTTTTAACCCTCCTGCACATCTAAGATCCTTTCTGTTCTTCCTAATCACTTACTTATGAGATAGTCAGAAATAACTGTGGGTAATACTTTTTTTCTTTTTCCATTTTTGCATACACATATGTTGTTCTAGAGTTTTCTTCCCCATGGAATTTCTCCCTGGCATTTCTCTTTTCCTGGGGGTTACTGACTCTTCAACCTTTAGGTCTCACTTCTGTCTTCTACAGATTTCTCATTGATCTGGTCACACCCACCTAGATTCTTTTGTCTCCATACATATGTGCATACACACACACACACACACACACACACACACACAAGGTGTGTGTGTGTGTGTGTTCATGCATCTGTATGTACATACCTGTGCAGGCCTAATGTTGATGTCATGAATCATCCTTGATGACTACTCTATGGTATTCACTAAGACAGGGTCTCTCAATCAAACCCAGAGCTTGCCAGTATAGTTAGTGTGGCTAGCCAGCTTGCTCTGGGCACTCCCTCTCTTTGTCTTCTGAAGCTAGAATTATAGGTGGGATGCCATACCCAACAGAAATTAGCATGGGTTTGGGGATCCAAACTCAGGTTCTTATACTTTGGAGGCAGGGTCTTTTACTAGTGAGCCATCTTAGCCCCAGCAGGGGTACTATACAAAGCATTTGCTTTTCATGTCTAGATACCCAGGTAGAAAGGTATTCAGATTTCATGTAGAAATTTATTTTAAAAATATTTTTAATTCTTAAAATATTTTGTGCATTATGTGTGTGTGTGTCCATGTATGGGTATGCCCAAATGTGTGCAGGTACCTATAGAGTTCAAAAGCAGGCATTTGGGTCTGGAGTTATAGGTAGTTGTAGGCTGCTCAACCTGGATGCTGGCATCAAATTCCAGTTCTCTGCAAGTGCTTTAAGAGCTTTTAACCATGGAGCCATCTCTGTAGCCCTGGAGATTTCTTAATAATGGTTTTCTAGAGGTGATCTTTCGGTTATACTATGCCTATAAATTACTGGAGGGTCTGGATAATTTAACAATTTGAATTTCTGAAACCACTTCCCCACAAACTCTTAACTCATTGGTTTTGGTTGTGTGATCTCCAGAAAATTATTTTAACTGACTGTCAATTTTGGAGGTATTTTGGTGTATATGATCCAGAAAAATACTTCCAGGTATGACTTTTGTCAAATTCTTTTTGTACTATCAAGATGAATCACAGACTTTTCAGTGTTACAGAGATTGACAAAGACCCCGGAGATGCTCCCAAGAAGAGCATCAGAAATAGTTAGAGTAATGGAAGGATTGATTAGAGGTATTTACTGGGTTTAAAGGATCTAACTGTGCCTAATCCTTAAAGCTTGCCTCAGCAACAGCTAATGGGAGATGCAGTAACGCTATACAAATATTTGAACAGCATAAGCATCAAAGATGGAGGGGAAATTATTTAGTTTGTTAGAAGACAGTATGAATAAGAGTAGCCGAAACTGACCTCCAGGCTAAAAGGAGGATTAGCTACTGAGAGCAAAGTGATTAGGTTTCAGTGCAGACACTTAACAGATGTGATAAATCAATAGACATAAACGTGTAAAGACATTGATCAACAAATGAGTTCATTTCATTTATCTTTTAAAGGCCAGGGAAGGATCAACTCTGGGTTACTCTGTTCTCCAGTTTTGCTGGGCAGCACTCACTTGCCTCTGCCATTTGTTCCCATACTTGGTCTTGCTGGGGTTTTAACCCTTTGATTTTTCTCTGGAGACATCACTAAACTGGCCTGCTTTGATTCTTCAAACTAGCAAATGTTTTTCTCCTTCTTTCATTTAATTCAAGCACTTACTATACTCTTCCGGGCATCTTTTAAGTCTCTCTCAAGGTACTAGTCTGGGTTCTAGGTAAGAAACCTGGACTGTGTTCTTAGGAAGTTGATATTAAACAGTATTGTGGTTCCCAATGCCACACGTTCCTATCCGGGGTTGGTTGAATTATTTGTCATGTTTGTCCCATCAGGGAGGGCCAAACAGTCCTTGATTTTGAGCTAACCCAGCAGGCACTCTGCAAGGACAAACACAGTTACAGAACTTAGCGAGCACGAGCGTTGCTCCAACTGTTGTTCTTCCCCATTTTACTTACTTCTTCCACTCCCTTCCTCCAACTCAGCTGAATCTTCACTCAGCTCAGCAAGCACTCCCCTCCATCTCTGTTGTATCACCACAGAAGGACCTTCCAGTAAGCAGGCTGGGCCATTTCCTCTAGTGCTGTGGGCTGCCCTCATACCCAACAGCTGTTGAGTAGACAGAGGAAGAGATGGATGTCAGGTGAAGGAAGAAAGCAAGAAATACTCACACAGGAAATACACAGCACCATTGCTCGCCTAAACAACAGCAATACCTCTTCTCTCTCCTTTTGAGTGTTACATTGCACACGACCTCATCTTTCAAGGTTGATTCTCTCTCTCTCTCTGTCTCTCTCTGTCTCTCTCTCTTTCTCTCTCCCTCTCTCTCTTACACACACACACACACACACACACACACACACACACACACACACCAATAACGATTACCCATGTACAAATGGTCTTTAGAGGAATGACAGGAAGTGATTAGAAGTTGGCAAGGATCTGGCTGATTCTCAAATAATGCACCTGCAGAACCATATGGACTTAAACCTGCTTTTCCTTGTCTTCCATCCAGTGAAGCGGCCTCTGGGTTGCTTCCCTCCCCCCATTCATTTGAACCTGGAATTCTTTCTTTTTATTGAATGCTGAGCCACAGCCCTGATAGTTTACATGAACCATTTTCTTTTATTTTCATTGTTATCACCTTATGAGCCTCCAGCCTCCCACAGCTGACAAAAATGTGGCCTATATCATTTAGAGAATAGTGTTTAGTACTATTTGCAGAATATCTGCCATTTTGGATTTCTGATGTTCTTTTTTGCCCCCTGGGGTGGGCAAAGTAAGCTGGGGCACAATTGTTGGACTTTAGGGATTAAAAAGTAGTTTTAAAAGATGTCTCCTGGTTTGAACCTAGATAGACCTGTGATTGATTAGATTGAATGGAAGTGCTGAGACGTTCTTTGTGAAGGGAGTACGTGCAGATGTTTCATATTGGCGAATGATGTGTTCATAGCCTTGCCCAGCTTGTTCTTTTTGAATACTTTCATAAATTGCATAGGAGGGACAACTTCTTGTACTAAATGTAAAGTCTAGACTGTACAATGCACTGCATAGCCCCGAGCTGCCCATGGTAATCAATCACCTGAAATTCAACTCTTTTGGATAAAGAGGTGCTACCAAGTGTATGAAATATACACTGAACTAAGAGAGACACTAATAGAAAGGATGTAAAAATATTAGTGATAAATTTTATGCCACTTTCACAGCAAAAATAATATTTTGAGAGCATTGGGGTCACATTGTCTCAGTGATATTAAGCTCATTTTATGTGGCTGCTGGACAATTTAAATTATGCATGCACTTGCAGACATTTATATGGTAAAGTGTTGTAAGATAAAAAAGTTATCTAAAATATGTGCTTTTAATTATACATCACAGTCCTACAGCTCCTTTATTTGTATTTTTCCTCAGCTACTTATGTCTACCATTTAAACTAGTTTAGAATTAAGCCATCAGCCTTGCTTTATAAACATCTAGCATCAACACCCGGGCATCATTATTTTTCTGCCATGACCATGTTGCTGTAGGAGCAAAGTTATGGCACAATAAAGCACAACTTGAGCTAATAACTTGTATATGAAAATAGTTACATCTTCATTGTGCAAGCCACAAGGCACCTATGCAGTTTCATTGCAAACCCTAATCCTTTTATAATGATGTTTTCTCATTCATTTGGCGTGCTTTTATTATTATTAACACAACTGCGAACATTGTCTCTATATCAAAATACTAGCATATATTTTAGATAATCAAACTTATAAATTTTGTGACTGCTTTTTAAATATGGCCAATTAAGTCCCTGTTCGCAGACTCTTGGTAGACCAGATGGTGCAAAAAAAAAAAATGAATGACCAAATATCTTAACAGTATGTTTGACAGTCACAGGAGCTGAGAAGACTAGTGGAGAAGCACATGTGATTCAGTTTCCCAAAATGCTCATTTTAAACAATAGAAACTGTTTCTAAATTTTGAAATGTCCTCTTTACCAGCCTTGCCAAATTGCTCAGCATACTTCAATGGAATCCTTCCTCACACATGAGAGATTCCTTTATAGATCTGCTGTTCTAGTTTTTTTTAATAAAAAAATCATAAATAATACTTTATAAAATATTCTAGTGAAATTTCCTACCTCATCTATGAATTTTTCTCTCTTTGTCTGTAGCACACTAGTCCTTTGTTGTTGTTGTGTGTGGGGAGGGAAAGGAAGGAGGAAAGGGAAGAGAAAGAGGGGGAGAGAGTGATGCACAAAATTGTAGTGCTTGCAGTGTAGCCTACAGGGGAATCATTGCCACAGGTGGTCTTCTATTTTCATTAACTGCTTTTTTAGCTTTATATAAATATGTGTACAAATATGAACATTTGCTTGTTACATTGGTCTTCAGAGGTTTCTACCATATCTAAGCACTCAATAGGTTTCCAGGTATTCACTCAAAGAAATCCAGAAATTTAGGGTTGAAGATAATATAACAGAATCACTGGAAATTGTTTTAATTCAATAAAACCAACATCCCAGTAAAGCCAAAACCTTCACAAACTATAGTTTTTTTAAACATAAAACTTCTTGGCCATGATTTTTAATCATAGTTTGATAGCTATTATCTAAAGGTATGTTGAATGATCTCTTGTGTGAGTATCAATAAAATGTATAATTTGGAAAGGTAAGAACATGTGTGTGTGTGTATGTGTGTGTGTTGTGTGTGGTGTGTGTGTGTGGTGTGTGTATGTGTGGTTTGTGTGTGTGTGCATGTGTGTATGTGCATGAGTGTGTATCTGTAGTGAACCCTTAGTATCTAGGTTTTAGTATGAGTTTTGATGACTTTTTCAGACATCCTTTCCCTCTCCCTTCCCTAGTTAACTCCTTATTTCCCCCTTTAGCTCACTTGTGCCCTACTCTGCTGCTCCCCCTTAGCCCCTACAATGGTCTCTTTTGCTTTCCTGGCTCCTGTATTAATTTAGGTTGTATACTCATATCTAAAAGTTTGGAGCTAGGAACCTCAGATGAGAGAGAACATGTGACATTTGCCTTCTGGGTCTGTGTTACCTCACTCAGTAGTATCTTTTTAGTTTCATTGATTTACATGACAATTTCATAATTTAATTTTTTGTTACTGTTGAGCAGTCTTCCATGGTATCTGTGTACCACAGTGACAGATCTTCTTCCTTTATCTGTCAATGCAGAGGTCAGGGGAGGAAACAAAGAACAGACGATGAAGGGAGAGGTTGTTTTGTTATTCACCTCCAGCTTGCATCTGCCTGGATGGGCATAGTTCTCTCCAGTACATGGAACTGAATTTTGTCCATGTAGTTCCATACAAGACAGCAGGGGCATCTTCAATGAATTCTTTCTTACTCATGCAACTGGTCAGCTAGCAGAGCTTATTTAAATTCTTGGCCTGGGTATTAAAGTAACTTCTGGTGACTTTTTGTTACCAACTTTTATCTTTCCTGTTGCTTTGTGGAAACACATTAGGAGAATCCAGCAAAAGACACTGGCTTTGTTGGTGTGTCACTGCCAGTGAGATGCCCTTTGTTTTCAACTAACCCCTTGAGTTCCTTATTTATTTATCAATTAAAAGTTTTTATTTAAATTAGAAACAATCTTATTTTACATATCAATCCTGTTTCCTCTCCCTCCCATCCTCCCATGCCCCTTACTACCTCCCTCTACTATCCATCTACTCCCCAGGGAGAGTGAGGGCTTCCATAGAGGATCATCAAAGTCTGTCCATCATTTGGGGCAGGGCCTAGGCCCTCCCCCATGTATTTAGGCTGAGAGAGTGTCCTTCCAAGGGAGAATGGGCTCCCAAAATCCATTCGTGCACTAAGAATAAATAATGGTTCCACCACAAGAGGCCCCATAGACTGCCCAGACATCCTAATTGCCACTCAAGCTCACAGGCCCTGGTTTGGTCCTTTGCTGATTCCACAACTGCCTGGCTCCTGTCCATGAGGTCCCACTAGCTCAGGTCAGCTGTATCTGTGGGTTTCCCCAGAATGGTCTTGACCCCTTTGTTCATCACTCCTCCCTCTCTATAACTGGAATCCAGGAGTTATGCTCACTGCTTAGCTGTGGATCTCAGGTTCTGTTTCCTTCAGCTACTGGATGAAGGCGCTAAGATGGCATTTAAGGTAGTTATCAACCTCATTATCAGAGAAGGGCATTTTAGGTAGTCCCTCCCCTATTGCTTAGACTCTTAGTTGGCATAATCCTTGTGGAATTTTGGACATTTCCCTAGTATTAGATTTCTTTTTAAAGCTATAATGGCTCCTCCTATTAAGGTATCTCTTTATTTGCTCTCCTCTATTCATCCCTCAACTCAATCTTCCGGATCCCTCAGGTTCTCCTTTCCCCTCTTCTTTTCCCCTCCTCTTCTCCTACCGCTGTCCCTCTCCACCTGCACCCCCATGCTCCCATTTTATTCAGGAGTCTTGTCCATTTCCCTTTCTCCAGGGGACCATATATGTCTCTCTTAGGATCCTCCTTGTTTCATAGCTTCTCTGGAGGTGTGGATCATAAGCTGGTTGTCCTTTGCTCTATGTCTAATATGAGTGAGTACATACCATGTTTGTCTTTCTGTAATTGGGTCCACTTTCCTGAGAATTTCAAGATTTCATTGTTTTATTTTCTGCCGAGTAGTACTCCACTGTATAAATATACCACATTTCTTTTTGTTTTTTTATATCAGTAGCTTTTTAAAAATTTAATTTTAAATTGCTTGCTTCACATGTCAGTCCCAGTTCCCTCTCCCTCCCCTCCTCCCGCACCTCCCACCACCACCCCCAGCCTCCCACCCTATCTCACTTCCTTCCACATAGGGGATATCCAGAGTCTGTCATTTTGCTCAGGGCAGGGTCCAGGCACTCCCCTAAGAGTCCAGGCTAAGGGATCATCCCTCTTTGTGTTATGGACACACGAAGTCCATTTGTACGCCAGGGATAAACACTGATCTACTGCCCAGGGACCCATAGATTGTTCAGGCCTCCTCACTGACTCTCACACTCAGAGGGTCTGGATCAGTCCCATGCTGGCCTCCCAGCTGTCAGCCTGGGGTCCAAGATCTCCCTCTTGTTCAGATCAACTATCTCTGCTGGTTTCACCAGCCCATTCTTTGCCAATTTGCTTATCACTCCTTTCTCTCTGTCTCTGGGTTCCAGGGGTTCAGTTCAGTGTTTAGCTGTGGGTGTTTGCCTCTGCTTCCATCTGTCACTGGATGAAGGTTCTATGATGGCATATTAGGTAGACATCTAGTTCATTATCAGGAATGGGCATTTAAGGCAGTCTTTCTACTATTTCTTAGCTTGCCAGTTGATGTCATCCTTTTAGGTTGCTAGAGGTCTCACTGGTGTCAGATCTCTCTTCTAACCTATGACTCCCTCTATTATGGTATTTCTCATCCTGTTCTCCCTGTATTCTATGCCCACTCAACTTTCCTGTTCCCCCATGACCTACTCTCTCCTCCTCTTCTCCCCCTCTCTTCTTCCCAGCTCACACTCCTCCTACCACCCTCTGCCGTGCTCCCAATCTGTTCAGGAGATCTTGCCTCATTCCTCTTGTCTGGGAGTACCATGCATATCTCTCTTAGGTTCTTTCCTGTTTCCCAGACTCTCTGTCAGTGGAACTGCAGACTGGCACTCTCCTGATCCATGTCTAAAATCCATATATGAGTGAGTACATACCATGTTTGTCTTTTTGTGACTGGGTTACCTCACTCAGGATGGTTTCTTTTAGTGCCATCTATTTGGCTGCGAATTTCAAAATTCCATTTTTTTTCTGCTGAGTAGCACTCCATTGTATAAATGTACCACATTTCTCTATCCACTCTTCAGTTGAGGGACATCTAGGTTGCTTCCAGGTTCTTGTTATTACAAATGATGCTGCTATGAAAATAGTTGAACAGATGTCCTTGTTGTATGAATGTGCATCTTTTGATGCCTAAGAGTGGAATTGCTGGATCTTGAGGTAAACTCATTCTCATTCTCCTGAGGAATCTCCATACTGATTTCCAAAGTGGCTGTACAAGTTGGCACTCCCACCAGCAGTGGAGGAGTGTTCCCCTTTCTCCATATCCTCTCCAGCATAAACTGTCATTCGTGTTTTTTATTTTAGCCATTCTGACAGGAGTAAGATGGTATCTCACAGTTGTTTTGATTTGCATTTCCCTGATGGCTAAGGATGTTGAGCAATTTCTTAAGTGTCTCTTAGCCATTTTAGACTCCTCTATTGAGAATTCTCTATTTAGTTCTGTAGCCCACTTTTTAATTGGATCTTTTGGTGTTTTGGAGACTTGTTTCTTGAGTTCTTTGTAAATTTTGGAGATCAACCCTCTGTCAGATGTGGGGTTAGTGAATATTTTTCCCATTCTGTGGGCTGCATTTTTGTCTTGTTGAATGTGTCTTTTGCCTTACAGAAGCTTCTCAGTTTCAGAAGGTCCCATTTATTAATTGTCGATCTCAGTGTCTATGCTACTGGTGTTATGTTCAAGAAGCAGTCTTCTATACCAATTTGTTCAAGGGAACCTCCCACTTTCTCTTCTAAGAGGTTCAGTGTGGCTGGATTTATGTTGAAGTCTTTCATCCATTTAGACTTAAGTTTTGTGCATGACAATAGATATGGATCTATCTGCAGTCTTCTACAAGCCAGCCTCCAGTTATGCCAGCACCATTTGTTGAAGATGCTTTCTTTTTTCCATTGTATAATTTTAGCTTCTTTGTCTAAGATCAGGTGTTCATAGGTGTGTGGATTAATATCAGGCTTTTCAATTTGATTCCACTGGTCTACCTGCCTATTTTCGTGCGAATACCAAGCTGTTTTCATTACTATAGCTCTGTAGTAGAGCTTGAAGTTCAGAATGGTGATGCCTCCGGAAGTTCCTTTATTGTACAGGGTTGTTTTGGCTATCCTGTTCTTGTTTTTTCATATAAAGTTGATTATTGTTCTTTCAAGGTCTGTGAAGAATTGTGCTGGTATTTTGATGGGGGATTGGATTGAATCTGTATATTGCTTTTGGTAAGACTCCCGTTTTTACTATGTTGATCCTACCTATTCAAGAGCATGGAAGATCTTTCCATTTTCTGGTATCTTCTTTAATTTCTTTCTATAAAGACTCAATGTTTTTGTCATACAGGTCTTTCACTTGTTTGGTTAGTGTTACCCCAAGATATTTTATGTTATTTGTGGCTATTTTAAAGGGTGATGTTTCTCCTTAGCACAGTATATATATATATATATATATATATATATATATATATATATATAGTAGGGTTACTGGTTTTCTTTTGAGTTAATCTTGTATCCTGCCACTTTGTTGAAGGTGTTTATCAGCTTCAGGAGTTCCCTGGTAGAGTTTTTTTGGTCACTCATATAAACTATCCTATCATCGGCAAATAGTGAAAGTTTGCCTTCTTCCTTTCCAATTTGTATCCCCTTGATCTCCTTTTGTTGTCTTATTACTCTAGCTAGAACTTCCAGTGCTTCCCCTGTTCCATCTTCAATTGAGTGACCAATTCAAATAGGTTATTTTGAAACGATTGATGACACGTGATGCTTGAATGAGTTCGTATCCTCTGCTTGTTTTCTTGCCCTGCTGTTTGAATTCTTTGACTAAGATCTTTTTAAATATAGCTTGTAGCCAGTCAGCTCTCAAACAGAATAATATCCAATCATCTGTCTACCCTATTTTAATTCAATTGCACAGTATATAGTGCAATGAGCTTGGAAATCAGAATGAAAAAATTAGACTAATGGAAACAGATAGTGTCTTTGCATATATGTTATGCCTTATAAATTTCATTATTCTGATTGGCTTCATCTTAACTGGGAAAATATAATCCCCCATAGATGTTCAAAGTCAGCTGAGACTACCTGAGATGGGGTTCAGTAATTACAGCCTTGCAGTTTCTGGGAAATTCTATCCCCACCAGACCAGCTGTCTCATGTCCCCATTTGTCACACTGTTCATTATGTTCAACCCACTGCCATCACTCTGGAGCTTTCAAAGGTGTTCTGGAGGCTACCTTACTGTGGGACATGGATAATGAAATAGTTATATGTGACTTGTATTATAATTGCCTCACCTAACCCCCATTTAGCTTGAAAAGTAGACTTAATAAAAGCAGGAGTGAAAGGCACTTTATGTTTTTAATAAGGAGTCTCAGATGGTATTACCTGCTGTTTTTCATTGTGTGTTTCGTTTCCTCGTTTTCCTTTGAGATACATGACAGAAGAAAGCCAAGCACATCTCTTAATCTTAAGGCTCTTTAAGAATCTATTGCAGTAATCTACCAAAATCGATCAATAACTTCAAGCTAACAGGATGACTTCTAGAGTACATATATGTGCTTATAATGTCAGGCAGACCTGCTCCCTGGCAAGTGAAGGCCCCCATGTCTAAGGAAGCTAGGATTCCACTGTATAATAATTTAATGTTCTGTTTGCAAAAGGTAATTATAAAACTCTCATTCCATCTCCTGCTCCGATGGGCTCAGGATGAATTTAAAATGGATTAAGAGGAAATGGATAAGACGTTCTGTATTGCTGAACTCTGCCCAGTGTCGTGATATGCAAACAGTGAGCAGAGCTCAGAAGCAACTAAATACACACTCAAGAGATGACAGGGCTCAGACGCGAGAACGCCTGGATCTGCTGGAGAAAAGAGTTCCTAAAAATAGTGCTAACGATTTACAGAAGAGAAAATCTGACTGTGGTGTAAAATATCTTTGAAGGTAGAGCTGCTTGGAGCTGAGTGCTCTAAATATATTCATAATGTTATGTTTGGAGAGGGGACCTATTTTCTGTGCATTCATCTCAAATAAGAAAGGGAAGCTGTGTCTACAGACATGTAGTATGTGATGGAAAAAGACCAGACTGGGAATTAGAAGGTGACTCTGTACTACTAATTAGCTCTATGACATTTAGCCAGGCAAAGCATCATCCTAGGCATAATGTATAAACTTGGTAAATGGTCTATAAAACTGAGAGCAGTCTCTATCTTCTAAGTGGTGTGTGTGCGTGTGTGTGTGTGTGTGTGTGTGTGTGTGTGTGTGTGTGTTACAGGTAAGATTGAGTTTTTAGAACTTCACCTAATTCTAGTTAAATTTAGATTTGGAATTGTTCAATTTAGTGATCGCATTTCTCTTTCCTTTTAAAAAGGTGTATTTTTATTGTATGTGTATTGTATGTGTATGTGTACCTGTATGTATGTATGTATGCAAAATGTGTGTATGCCTGGTGCCTTTGGAGGTCAGAAGAGAACGTTGGATTTTCTGCTACTGGAGGGGTAGGTGGTTGTACGCTGTCCTAAAAAGGTGTTGGGAACCCAACCCAGGTTCTTTGCAAGAGAATTACTCTTAACCATTGAGCCATCTTTCCAGCCTGAGAGGTCACATTGCTTTCACATCATCTGGTCCCTCTTTCTGTCTTTTAGGTCTTTAGATCTTTCTATTTAATTCAAATTAGCACAGGTTGAATAGCACAGAGATATAAACAGGAGACATTTCAAGTAAAAAATCTGTCCTTAGTCTTATAGAACCTCTCTATATGATATAATCAGCAATTACACCAAGACATGCAGCATGTCACTGTTTTCCCTTTATTTTCAATATATGCTTAAATGTTGACTTTTCTTACAATAGTTTCCTTGATAAATTACCTTCTGCATTTAACCACGAACCTAAATCAAGGGTAAGCTAGCTGTGGTCCCTGGGCTTATATCTGGCCATGCTAAACATACTGTTGATAGCTGCTTTGCCCTGAACAGACAAATGGATGCAAATGACTTTTTCTTCACACTAAAAACAATTATACTACCTGACAATAAAGAAAATGTTTGTCAATATATTCCAATACATGTTTCTCCCTGTTAGTTACTTTTCTTGTTGCTATTTAAAAAAATAACATGACAAAAGCCACTTAAGGAAGGAATTATTTTGGTTCACAGTTTGAGGCTAGAATACATCATGCTGAGGAAGGTGTGGGGCAGGACTGTGAGGCTGCTGGTCATATTGAATCCATGGTAAGGAGGAAGAGGATACTCGCTGTTACTTTTCCTTTTTATTCAAGCTGAAGTTGAGCAGGGTTCACAGAATGATGCTACCTACAATTAGGCAGCCAAATCTAGACACTCCCTCCTAAAATTGCCTAGAGGTTTGTTTGTCTATGAGATAATTCTAGGTATTGTCAAGCTGCAACCAATATTAATTATGACATGGCTCCTTTTCCTATTTTAAAAAAGACACATAATATTCTACAGAATGAACATGACACTGGGTCCATTCTGTTGGTTCAGAGTGAAATTTCCAAGTGGCATTTAGATACTATCAGATCCAGAGATCAAGATGGTCTCTTCAGGATCTTTTGCTATCTCCAGTTCTGGTCTTAAGTCCTTTTTTGTATTTCTGAGAGAGCCCCTTTTTTCCTTCTAATATTTTCTGTGTACAGAAAGTCTAGTGACCAAGGTTAGCTGACACTATCTTTCTGATTTCTGGAGCGTGAAGCCTTAGCGGAATATTTGGGTTAGCCTGTAGGAAAGACAGTTCCTTGGACCTGTGTGCAGTTGGTTAAAAGGAGGAGAATTCTAGGAGCTCAAGGTGATGATTTCTCCTATAAGCTGACATTTCCCACAGTGACTCCACTGGACTTTGGACCTTTGTCTATGTATTGCTGGTATACTTACCAAAGAATTCTTTGTAACTAACAAGGAAGATCATCTTGTCTCCCATCTTTTTACATTGTTTCTTAGATCGGTGTCATTATGATTATGTTTCATGTCTTTTCATAACTGTTACTTTTATGATATTTGTTCTCATGTGACATAGCACCAGATAGCACTTTCTATCACTTCTATTATATTCCCTTTCTAACTTTGGTAAAAATCCTGAACATTTTAGATATGTTAATCCTTTTTGTATTCTCTGTGTTAGAAGTCTTTTTCATCATTTGTTGCTTGACTTTATAGAACATTTTGTTCATTAAAATATAGTTTGTGTTCAACAAAGTGAAGAAGTCAACCTAAGTGGACAAACCAATCCAAGTCTTGTTGACTAGGAAGACCTGGGTGAAAGCACTATTGAAAATTAGGTTCTTCTCCATAAATGCATTTTAAGTGATAATCAGAGAAATTACATTATGTAAAATGTATGTAAAATCATAACCCAAGTTTCTCTCTGCCTTTGTTATGGAGTTGTGAATTATGTACTTACACATCAACTAAAAATAAGTTTAATAAAAATTATATAACAACAAACAAAACAAGAAAAAAAGACATACATGAAAGTGTTTGGAGGTGATGATGTGTTTACTGTTGAGTTTGTGGGTGGTATCAAACGGTGTATACACATGTTGCATATGCTAGTATGCCCCAGATATGCTGAAAGAAAAAAAGAGGACTGTTTGCTGTTTGTAGTCAAAGACACAAGATATATGAACACTTAGAGCTTCAATCTGTAGAAATTACTTTTAATGACACACATTTTTCATTAATCATATTAAAAGACACTTCCCTTAATTTTCATGTAATTGTATAAAGGAGAGAATTGTATGTGTATGCTCATATATGTGTTTGTGCATAAAAGGAAAAGGAATTTGGTTCATAGTATTTTGTTCTTAAAATCCAGAATATGAAGCTTTAACATAGTTTTAATTATCTATCAAAGTAATTTTCTTTTAGGTAATAATCACTAAGAGGTATGACAGAATTGTCTTAAACTGGTGACTACCTATAGCTTTTATTTTTTATTAATTTTTTATTTTTTGAAATTAAAGCATAATTACATCACTTTCTCCTTTTCATTCTTTAACCCTTCCCATGTATCTCCCTGTTGTTCTGCTCTCAAATTTATGGCCCCAGTTCTTTAATTGTTGTTATATACATACATATATGCATATCACAACTGTTCGCTGCTTTCCTCACTTGGACATATGTTTACCTGGCACCTTCTGGTATAATGAAAGCTAGCCCTGAAGGAGGAGGCTCTCAGGTCAGATCAAGCTTGGATCCTCTAGACCCTCTGTTCAAAGTATATGGTGTCCTCATCAATAGCGAGTTACCTTCAGCCTCTGAGGACAACCAAAGGCAAAAACAATAGCCTACAGTGTTTTCAGAGTAATTTGAACAATACCAAGCAATAGCTCAAAAGGGGGCTACTCATACTTGGTGCTGAGGTTTTCGTTAGATAATCTATGGCTTTGAACTTTTAGCCCCACACATGCTAGGCAAGTGCTCTACCACTGAGTTATAGTTCTGACCACTACCTATAGGTTTCAAAATAAGCACATAAAACCTTTTCTGATTATCAAAGAAGGCATTCTGAAAATGTGTATCATTTTCCTTAATCATTTTTTCAGTTCGTTAGGTTGTCTGACCATAATCACACACCCACTAAGAGAGACACATGGCAGTTATCTCAGAATCTCTACATCTATGGTCAGCATTTAGTTATTAACAAATGAATAAACGAGGTGAAATGTAGTATGTTTGTGCTTTATTGTGATGAGTAAACAATATGTTTGGTTAGTACAGTTTCTTATAAAGGAAGAATTATTAAATAATCAGGATCACCCAGAATTTGAGAAATGAATAATTATTTGCAAAGTGTGCATATGTCATGTGTGCTTCTCACCTGAGGGTCCCAGGGTGGATTCCTCAGTGTCAGTAGGAGTACGACCTCTGCATTTAACATACTTGCTGCCAATGCTGGTTAGTAGAGAATTCTGGAGTTTAGAATTTTGAAACAAGACAAATTAATTCTTGCCATATAGACTGGTCTAACGTTTCCTCTTTTGATTGAAAAAAATAGTAACAAACACATGAGACCCTCCCTCCCCTCTGAGCAATTTAACTCACGAGTTCTATCAATCACCAGGAAGAAAATAGAATAGGAAGTAGAATTTTAGAAGGACCTCTCTGAGGACTCCAAACTAGTAAATGGAAGAGGCAAGACAATCTCCCACAGCCTCTCTCCAGGGCTGTTCTAATCACCACATCCCAGTGCTGAAATTTCCTGTGTTGGTGTGGCTTTGTGGTTTTAGGATTCATTCCCAACTCCCCCAACACACCTTCATTCATTTTCGCATCCTGTGGCAGTGAGCACACTCAGCTCCACCCTGGCCTGCTGTTCAGATTGCAGACCCGCAGTATCAGAGCCCACCACAGTACACACGGTCCTGCCTTCTACACTGTTGGCAGCCTGAACCCTCATAGTCAGCCCCACCTGTTTTGCTCTGTTCACAGTGGGAACGAAAGCAGCCGAGGTTCTATTTCCGTGTATTAATTGGTCCCATTACTCGGAAACCTTTTAAAAATAGAGCTCCCTTCTATTCCAAGTTTAGCAATCTGTTCATTTCTTTCTCAGTCCAATCTCTTTAATCAGCCTCAGGCTTCACCTTCCAGGACTCTCCAGTGCCTCCGTGGAGCCCAGATGGGCTGAAAGCTTCAAAGCAATCCATGTACACAGAGAAGGGGAAACAGGCTCTCTCATTCAGAGTCTGCAGAACTCGGTCTGTGGCTCCTCGCTTCTTCTACCCTATCGTCCATCTAGGCTGTGTGTCAGGGCTTCCTAGAGGGACTGACTGTTCTAGGCTCCTCTTCCTGTGCATACCATTGGCAATCAGTGCCCAGCTTATACTCTGTATTTTGTTAGAGACGTTATCAGAAGAACACGTTTCAAAGCAAAGACAGAAGGCACAACTAAGTACTTTCTGAGTCACAGGAGGGATATGCTCCCAAATCCAGACTCTTTGGATTTTTTTAGAGAGTTTACAACATGAAGCAGGTGGCTTAAAAATATGTGCCTAATCCATGGGTTTGGATTTCACTTATTTGATAGCCAACAATCACTGAGTATTAAAAACATTTACTTTTATTTATGTATATGTGTGTATGTCTATGTTAGTATATGTCATACATGTGCAGGTGCATGCAGAGGCCAGAAGGGAAAGATGGGTCAGGGATTAGGAGCACTGACTGTTTTTCCAGAGGAACCAGGCTCAATCCCCAGCTAACTACTGTCTGTAATTCTAGGATCTGACACCCTTACACAGACAGATATGCTGGCAAGGTACCATAGCACTCAGGCAGGCAGATCTCTGTGAGTTAGGTCAGCCTGGACTACAGAGTGAGTTCCAGGACAGGCAAAAATACACAGAGAAACCCTGTCTTAAAAAACAAAACAAAACAAAAAACAAACAAACAAAAATAAAAGTAAAAGAAATAGAGTAATAAAAAAGTCACATAAGGATGGAAAATGTACAGAGAGTCTAGTTTGACTGCTGAGGAAGGAAGAGCAGCTGCTAAAAAGCATTTGATTATAAATGCTGGATTAACCCAACATACACATTTTGAAAGTGCTTTGATTTTAAAATTTAAGTCTAAGGACATGTCACTCTGGAAAGGAGGTTCTGCTTCTGATTCCACAGAATATGAAAAGTTGTGGGTTCCTTCCAAACTAGTATGGTTTGATCAAGCAAGACCCCCTGAAGCAGTGGCTTGGGTGATCTAACATCCAAGACATCTGAGATGGTGCAGCTTTGCAGACTAGGATAGTCAGGATTTGGCCAGGGTTCTGGGTTTTCTCAGGATCCCCTTTGTATTGACAATGCCCCCAAACAGCAGGAAGCAGTTTGGAGAAATGATGCCCAAATATTGTTTACAAATGTTTGTTGGTTATAAATGGTTAATGATTACAGTCAATCTCGTTCTAAAGAAAAAAGGGAATATGATATAGAAATGACTACTTTGCATTGGTATAGATTTTGGTTTATTGATAGAAATTTAAAGTCAATTTTGTTATATATACTCTTACTTATGTATTATGGTTATACAGCACTAAAATGTAATATATGATTACATACAGATTATAGATAGTCACCTATAATAGTCAAAACATAATTTTTTGTTATAAGTTTTCTAGATATATAGAAATATTTTCAAATGGATAGGCATTCTTGAAAACCTTCCAAAGACCTACAGAATATGGCATTTAAAATGGTTTATTAGGGTTTTTCATGACAGTGAAACACAACTGCTCCTTGCAGCACCAACTACATCAGAGAAGATGGGTACCGAAGAAATGCATATGGAGTTTGCCTTCAACATCGCAGAAATAGCCATTTAGGCAAGAAACTGCTCTTGCTTGGACTATTTGACTGTATGCTGTATAAACTGTACATGAAGTACTCACAGGAAAGTGACTACTGAACTTTCTGAAACAAGATGGGACAGTTCTGCAGGGTTCCTGCTTCATGGAAGAGTCTGCCAGACATTCTGCAGGACACAGAAAGGTGACTGACAAACTGCCAATACAGTTGAACAATTTCACATTTCCTGCTTTGCTGAAAAGTCTGCCAGACATTCCAGGCCTATAGGCTGAAGATTGATGACCCAATGTTACAGAAGAACTTTGGGTGACTGTCCAGCCAACAAGACGTCTCTATCAACTCTAGAGGTTATATATTATTCTTCTGAGGTCTTTGATGGAGTTGAAGACAGATAGTTATAGTTATGGTTTTCCTTACTTATGGTAAAAGATAAGTTACACATAAAACTTTAGACTCACAAAGATGGGATAGATGATAGAATATTGTCTTTAAATTTTGCCAAATGTGAATGAACTAAATATTGTTAACTATAGTTCTTACTTGATAACGGTTTTGTTATATATAATTTTACTATGTTAAAATTAAAACCTTTATTTTTATTTATACAGAAAAGAGGAGATGATGGGCGATGTCTTTCTGTATATATGTTCTCTTATTGGTTGATGAATAAAACATGGGTTGTTTAGTAGCCAGGCAGGAAGCATAGGCATAGTTATCAGATGAGAAGAATTCTGGTGGAGAGGATGCAGAGAGAGGTTGCTAGAGACACCATGTAGCCTAGGAAGGAGTAATAGGTCCTGACATTCTCCAGTAAGATAAAACCATGTGGAAATACTAGATTAATAGAAATGGGTTAATAATTAAGAGAGAGCTAACCAATAAGAAGCCTGAGCCATCAGTCAAACAGTTTATAATTAATATAACCATCAGTGTGTTTATTTGGGCTTAAATAGCTGTGGGACCAGGTGGAAGCTAGAATTGCAGGCTGTTGTGAGCTGCCTGACCTGGGTACTGGAAACCAAACTCAGATACTCTGGAAGTGCAGCAAGTGTCCTTAATCACTGAGCTATTTCTCCAGCACCAACCCAACAATGGCTTAAAAGAACTAAAGTTTACATTTATTATGATTATGAAATTTTGCTACTAATTTATTTGGTTCTGGTTTTGTTTCTGATGTGTCTTTCTTGATGGAGGAAACCATGCATTTTCCCTGGATTGTAGAAGTGGATAAAATAGTAGATTCTATCTTTCTGGAATAAAGCAATCAGCCCCAAATTATGTGAGAGAACAACTCTCTGCAACTAAATTTCTACTTGTTACTGAAGGAGGTTTGCAACAACAAAGAATATTCAAAGTAGTGGTATAGAAATTTATGAGGCAGTGTGTAGAAGTCTGTTTCTCCATTTAGTGATGCCAGAGGTTTTTCTTTGCATAGAACAAAGACATTGTACAGATTAAGTAGTTGTAAGCCTCAAGCCACATAATTTGATCTGATTTTCTGTTTATGTTACTGATTCTCATTAATCATCCTCCATTCTATCCTTGAGATATAAGGATATATTTTTCTTTTCCTTACATCCACATCTCTCTTGGTTGAAAGATTTAGAATTTATAATAATTAGGTGCATAGAACTTAATGAATAGTACAAGATATATGGATCTTTCAAAACATTAAGGGAAATCCTTTGATAACTAAATTTGCTATTTGGCAACTGTCTTATAGATGACAGAATAGACAGTAATTTCTTTTCTATATTTCCTTTTGCAATTACGTGTGTGTATGCACGTGAGTGTGCACACATGCGCACGTGCACTCATGTGTGTCTGACATGGGTGCTGAGAACCAAATTCAGGTCTTCTGTAAGAGCAGTATGTGCTAGTGAGGGAATAAATGTGCAGGTTCCACACTTTTGGAATGTAAAATAGTATGAGTTGTAATGGTCATCAATGACCCAGGACAGATGCTTGCCTGGACAGTGGATTACAGCAGGAAAGGGTGTTTCCAGAGGAAAACTGCTCTTGTTCCAGTTACCTAGTGAACTGGATGTTTATTTCTGGAATCCACTTTTCTCTGGATGAATTCTGGGTAGCACACTTGTGTCTGATCTGTCTCATTTTTCCTTTTTGTCTCGTGGCAATATACCCTAGTTTGGCTCTACTTTATTTTGTTACCTGAGGCAGTTGACAGTTAATAACAAATAAATGTGTGGTGCTGGCTAAAACTATCTACTTACTCTCTCAAAAAGAATTATTACAATCATTTTTATGGATTTAATTATGTCCCCCCATAAGATGGAATCCTAATCCTCAATATATTAGATTGTGACTTTTTTGGAAATATTTTTCTGTGTATATTTGTGCATGCATCTGGTATGTACATGTGTGTGCTTGTGTGTGTCTGTGTGCATGCCCTGTGTGTGTGTGTGTGTGTGTGTGTGTGTGTGTGTGTGTGTTACAGAGGATAACCCCAAATGTTGGTTCCCATCTTCCACATTGTTTGAGACAGGGTCTTGTTGCTGTTAGCCACTGTGTATTACAGGCTAGTTGGTATGTGGGCTCCTGTGGGATTTTTTTTCTTGTCTATGTCTCCCATCCAATCACTGTGCTTACAGACATAGCCTATCATTCCAGACTTTATGAGGGGTTTGGGGTTGGGTGTTGGTGGTGTACACCTTTAATCCCAGCACTAGGGGGGCAGAGGCAGGTGAATTTCTGTCAGTTTGAGGCCAGCCTGGTCTACAGAGCATGTTCCAGGACAGTCTCCAAAGCAATACAGAGAAACCCTGCCTCAAAAATAACCATAAATAAATAAAATAAATAAAAGTGAAGGTTTTGGGGATTTGAGCTCAAATTTTCAGGTTTTCACAGCATCAAAAATTCACTGAGTAATCTCCCTAGTTCTGGGTATATGTTTTTGTTGTTATTTTTGTCTTTTACAAAAATGATCAAGTTAAAATGAGGGAACACTAATTCAATATAACTGGTACTATAGAAAAGGAAAAATTTGAACCCCAAGATAGCGATGGGGAGTAAGCAGATAGGGAGACACACTTTTACTCTACGAGTCAAGGAGAGTTTGGAAGAGGCCAGCTCTTTACAGCCCTCAGAAAGAACCTATCCTGTGGACACCTTACTTTTGAACTTCAGATTCCAAAGCAAATAAGACAATACATTTGGGTTTAACCACCAAGTCTGTGGATGTGTTTCATTTGATGGCCCAAAGATGCACACATATACTTTCTCCCCTTTGTCCTGTGAGCCCAGCAATGTGTGCCTCAGCCTTTAGCCAATTTTGCCAGAACAAAATTTACGTCCTGGTCCTGATACTTACTCAAGCTAAAAAGGCAAATAGTTTTCTAGGCTTTCAAGAACAAATATTAAGCTACTTGAAAGTGTAATTGTTCTCTCTCATTATTTCTGAATATGGCAGAAAAATCTCATTAGAAATGTTGTTTTCAAATATGTTAGTGAGCCAATTAAAATACAAACAAACTTCTGGGTTTTCCCAGGATTGTGGCAATGAAGCTAATGATGAGCCCAGTGCTCCTGCTTTCTGGCTTTTCTGCTCTCTTCGGACCTAGCTGGCAGTTCTATTATTGTATATAGAAAAAAAAAGAAGAAAAAGAAAAGAGACACAAAATGGTCAACAGCAGTGTGAGAAGAAATCATTGATGAGTGTTTGACAGCCCATAATGTTACTCAGATGTTTTGTTTTCTCCCCGGGTGACACGGGAAGGATGGTAATTATAGCATATTTGAAATTATTGCTTACAGGGAAACGACTCATCTTGATCTTCAGAACTTAGATGGGGACCTGGTTATAGATACAGACAAATATCTTCCTGTTTATGGCATTTCTTGAGTTATGAGCCTACCAGATGGAGGCTCAGTTTCTTTAGAAATGTTTACAATGCATTTTTCATTTTAATGAGGTGTCTTGGTAAATTTAAAACTAATATTTTACAATGGCACTTGGTATGCGGTGACATGTCATCATGTCACACGCAAGCTAGCCAGGACTAAAAGTGAACCCTCAGAACCATCCCCCAGTCTCCAAATAGCTATGGACTGAGTATTATGCATGAACAGGCAGAATCTCTTTGCTGGTGTTCTTGCCATTTTTTACTGACCTTGTTGGAGCTGAGCACTGCTTCAGGCACCCTTAAATTGATGCCTCATGACAGCTTCTCAGTTGACTAGTCAAACAGCCAAATTTACTATAAGTTCTTTTCCTATTCTTTCTGGCCCATTTGCCTGACTAATAATAGTTACTGTTATTTCTTGACTGTACTAGTAAAAAGACAGTTACTTTTTATCCAATGTGTGTGCATGTGCACACACACACACACACACACACACACACACACATTTCAACCAAAGTCATTTAGCTCATGGGAAAAAAATGTTGTCAAGAAAAAAAGAAGTTGGATGTGTGCTCTTGATGACTCATTATGATCAAAAGCCTGACCTTGCTCTTGTGTTGATAGTGATCAGTGCTAATGTTGATCATTGCAAGGCAGTGCTCATCTGCTGGTACCATTTTCAAGTGGCTCACCCAGTCATAGGCACCTCATTCTTCAGCACCTACAGAGCAGAACATGGAAGATCCTGGACTCTCTTTCAGTGAGTCTCGGTTCAGAAGTTGAAGGGTTTCTACATCAACTATTTCTATCTCTCTTTGCAAACTTCACAAACAGAAGATTCCTAAGAAGATTTCATTCTCTTCTTGTCTTTGTGCATGTTCTAGATGGATAGATGGTTCCCATTGATTAGGCTCTAGTATGTCTACACTGTGCCTAGTGCCACATCTCTCATTCCTGAGACCATATCTTCAGTTTACCTGTGATTTATCTTCAGTCTCTTAAACTCCTTATGTTTAGTTTCCACACATCTTGTATAGAACATTCTAGCTCAGTGGTTCTCAGCCTTCCGAATGCTGTGGCCCTTTAACACAGTTCCTCGTGTTGTGGTGACCTTCAAACATAAAATTATTTTCATTGCTACTTCATAACCATAACTTTGCTACTATTATGAATTATAATGTAAAGATCTGTGCTTTCCAATGGTCTTTGGTGATACTTATGGAAGGGTTGTTCAACTATTCAAAGGGTCATGACCCACAGGTTGAGAAACTCTGTTCTAGATTTCACAGGTTTGTCAGACTCCGTATTTTCAGGCTGAACCTGGATTGTTTTCCCTGAAGCTCTTCCTCGTCTAAAGAATATTCCTGTATTAATAGACTCACCCCATTCCAATCTCCCAATCAAGAACATCTGGCTCATCTTCAATGTCTTCCTTTCATTAAAATACATTGAGTTTCCCTCTTTTATGTGTTCTGACTTCTTGAGCTTCACTGGGGTTGCTTTAGTTTATGTTCTTATTACCTCATCCTTGGTCAGTTGGGATAACGTATTTCACTGTTAGCCATTTTCTTTTCCAATTCTCCAACAACAGTCTCTCCAGAATTACCCTTCTATAAGAAATTAGATGACTTCAATGAACTCAGAATCTGGCAGGTTCTTCCCTTTGAGTAGCTGCCACAGCACTGATGGAGAAGGACATTTGCAAAGCTCAGCTTAAAGCAGTTTCATTCACACCTCCCTCACTGTGTTGAGTAAAATTGGTCTCCTTCACACTAGATTCTTTTTTTTTTATAATTCAAAGTGGTTCTGCAAAACCTGTGACTCCCACTCTGCACAGCATCACCAAGTGTCCATTTGCCTGCTCTGGAAGCCAAAAGACTCCATGATGGCCCTTAGCACTCTCCCTATTTATACAGAGCCCAAAGCCAGATCACAACGTTATCCAGCATATGTCTAAGTTTCACTAAGGACTTCCTATCTCTGTGATTGACAGCTGAGAAGATACCACACTTTTTCTCCCATAAAAACTTGTTTTCTTTTTAATCTGTTTCTGTACCTACTTCTCTTCTGTACTCCTATCTACCATGTGCTGGTCTTCTGGAATACTTTGCTCTTTTACATCACAGGATAAAATGTAGACATCCAGGGTTAGATCCTGTCACTTTTTTTCTAGCTGCATGGTCCTCTATTCAATCGTTGACTCCCCTCTTCCACATTTCAAATATCTCATGCAGTTTTCAACTTCTGTATCAGCCTATGCTCTCTTCCCCCTATTTTACTTCTACTCTTTAAATGGACTATTCCCTCTGTTTCCTTCCTCTTTGCCAGGCTGTCTCCTCTTTCACTTTTACGTCTCAACACAGAATATGCACTCTGTTAATTCTCTCTTTTCACTTTTACATCTCAACTCAGAATAGTGCACTCTGGTAATTCCTTCTTTTCGTCCCTGACTGTGTCAGGTGCCCTTGACATACGGTGCCATGGCACTCTGCTTTACTTTGTCAGACACCAATCATGCTTTACTGTAATCACTTGTCCAAAATTAACTTCCCTGTGTTTTCTCAGCTAGACTGTGAAATGATGAAGGCGATCTTGCCTGTTGATAGCTGGCAATGTCTGACAGGCAGTACCTGTTTTTGATAAATAAACACTAGCTTTGAAGTGAGACAAGCACATGGGGTACTCTAAGAAAATGACTAAACAGAACAGTGGGCCCATGAATAATGAATCAGAATGCTTTTCCAGACTGAAATTTCTTTCCTTCCCTCACATGCATGATCACTATACCTTCTTGAAGAGCCTGCCCTGATGTCATGTTTTATTTTAAAACCCTAGAATCCCTTTCATTTCTCCTCACTTATACTCTACATGTAGAGTCATTCCTTTCTGGCTTTGCACTTCTGCTGTTATAAATGTCTAACATGGTCCATTATTTCTTTACATGAACCTTATGGAACAAGGATCTCAAAACTAAAGATTATGACTGATTCATCTTTGGCAGATCTTCCAATAGACTGCAGGTGCTGTAATCACAGATGAATGCCTGAGTGAAGAATGAATGAATTAGTATGAAGCCTAAACTTTTTTCCTGGGTTTTGTATCTCCCCAGTTATCTTTTACGTCTTTTATAATATTTCAGTTTTTGTCTCTTTGCCCCACCAAAAGAGGACAAATATGGCTTGCTCATGTGACATTTGTCTCCTTCTCTGCCCCTTTACACATCCAGTGTCACCCATCTTCCTTCCTCTCACATTACCTGTATACCCACACCTAAGTAGAATCCCTACCTGTATCAAGCCCATCATGATGTCTCATCTATTTAGTGTTTTCTGTCATTTCTTTGTCTTCTGTTTGTAGAATTAAATTTTCCCCCTGCATTTTGTTTCCTTGCTTCTTGGGAGATGTTATATTTTAAAATCTCCCTTCAGATTATTTTTTTTTTGTGCGTTTCAAGTGTTAGTTGTACCCTGGCTGATATACTTCTACTATTCTCAATATATGTTAGAAAATCTTTTAAAATCACTTGTACCACATATGTGCTGTAGGTTAGTTAGAATACTTTGCCTTACTTTGGAACATAAGCTAGAAGAGTAGCTTCTGTTTGGATCATTGCTAATCAGCACTGCTGGAGAAAAGAGGGTGAGAGAGTAAAGTACCTTGCCCACTGGCTCTTAAAACTCTACCTGGAAGTGTCTCTGCTAATCTGTGAAACAAGTCATTTTGCCACACCTAACTCCCAGAGGTGGAGCAGTGTGACATTTGTGTGCACCTGGGAAGAGGGGAAGTCTTTGATGAAGAGCACTGACAATCACTCAAGACTTCTAATCCCTTTGAAGGTTCATAGAGTACTGTATTCTAGTACAGGGCTTTGAACACAGGAAGAATCAGTAAACGCTGACGAACTCCTAACTTGACCTACAGAATATTCATTCTGTAGTTCTGCCTACACCTGATTTTGAGTGGTTGTTCTCTTAGAGATGAAACCCAAGCTCTAAAAAGACAAGAAAACGAGCTGCTCCTCATATGCAAAGGCAAAACCACTTTCAGTGCGTTAGCCCTCTCTGATCTTGGCAGTGATAAAGACCTCACTAATAGTGTAGATGAACTTGATATTGTGGCCCTATTTAAAAAGCACTAAATCCTCCCAGCTGGAGATAATTGATGAAATGGCTATCTCTCAAAGTTTCTCTGGCTGCCACTAACAATGTTAAATTAGATGACTGGCAGTAGCATTTTGAGGCGACGGAAGCCATCTGATAGCAGAGAATAGAAAATAGAAACAGATAAAAGCATGAGAATTCTGTAAGCTATTGTGTGATTTTCTGAAGTTTATCCTGTATTACCTTTAAGAAGTTGAGTTGCTATGAAAATGAACATGAAAATGTCTGGTATTGCAGAATGTGACATACGTGTGGAAGGAGACGTGTAGGTGAGTAGAAGTTCCCAAGGGTGTTTATCATGTCTTGTCCCCTGCTGGGTCCTCTAGTATTCAGCAAACTGCAACGAGAAAAACTGGTACAGAGTGGGAAATATAGTGTATTAATAAGAAGAAAACACACAATCCCGTTCTTAAAGTGAATGCATCCTGGAAAAGCACCATAGGATTGCTGTGATGGTTAAATAATCCAAAGGATGCAATAAATTTAGTTCAATGTTTAATACTCATTAAATGTTAGCTGTTATAACTATAATTTCTAAATATTATTCTGATTATTATTTCCTTAAGGATTTTGGTCATTGGTTTTTTTTTTTCAGAGATGGGAACTAAAAGTCTGTCCTTAACAGTAAAATTAAATAGAGCAATTCTTTATTGCCTTTCAGAAGTGCATGGTTTCCAAACTGCTATTCATGATATGGATTAAGAAATCAGTTTACTAAGTCTTGGCAAGCACTTAATATAAAAAACAGAACTAAGAATGTTGAAAGCATTCTACATTATAAGAACAACTGTTTTTCATTAAAATTTTATTTTGTATATGTAGTACTCATTTTTAGTAATGTGTATGTACACTGAATTAAAATGTGTACCATATTTCTTACTTTAGATTGTGGTTATAAAACTTAACAGTCATAAATCTTAATGTATATGAGTATCAGATCACAAAAGTCCCCATACCCATGGTATTGCAGTTGAGTTTATTGTGAAGATAATTTTCTAGGAATGTTCTTAAGATGTCTGTTTGATTTCTATGGGTGTAGAAACAGATAGAAAAGTGATCACATAGGGATTTGGGGGCAAGCATGTAATAGGGGTATTGCTGGAGAAATGGCTTTGTGGTTAAAAGGTTTATTCTTCCAGAGGACCAAGATCAGCTCCTGGCACCCATTTGGGGCAGCTCACAAGCCCTGCAACTATATCTCCAGGGCATCTGATACCTCTTCTGTCCTCTGTGGGCCCCTACCTACCTACATGCACACACTTATAAACAAAAACAAAAATAAATCTTTAAAAATGTAACGGATTGGATAATTTTCTTCTTGTCCACTTTCTGCCCTCAAATCTGATATGTTTTCTCTTTTCATTTTCTTTAACAGTCCAGAGTGTAACAGATTTCAACATGAACCCCTGATCATCTTTGTGGCCTGATTTAATCTAGTCATCCAGCCAACGGCTTATCTCCTCAGCTCTCATAATTCAATGACCTCATCAATCTGGGGCTTCCAGCTTTGATATTTTTAAATATAGAATTCCCCAACTATAAAACAAAACTTGGCAAATGAGACTTAATTTTTGTGTGTGTGTGTGTCACAATTGGCTCCTGAAATAGTTTTCTTTTCTGGGCTCACAAGCTTGAGTGCACAGGTTGCTGTGTTCTTCAGAGTATGAAGAAAAGAACAGTGCCTCTCACAGTTGCCTTGGGTCTTGTCTGGTTTTTTGAATGATCCGCTGGACCATGGAAGACATCCTAAAGCATCTTTTATTGAAAGCATGCATCCTGCTTTCACAAGGCTCTTCATACAGACAGAACACTACAGTCTACCATCAGCAAAATCGGTGGCACTTTCTTAGCCTTTCCTCAGGGAACTCAGGGAATGGCTTTCCCTTCAACTGTGTCATTTGGTGTCTAGTTTTTCACCCAATTTCCTCAGGTTTGCAAACCATTCCCAATGCTTCCTCATGAAAGAAAACCCAACTTTGGGTCTCAGAGCACCTAACTGCAATGTCTTAGTATGGTGTTTATCTTCTGGTTCCTGGTTCTTTCGGTGTCGATGGCTTTCCTGTGTCAAGTCTGTCATTCAGTCTTGCTAGCTTTCTTGTGCATTGGGTTATCCACATACACAGCTCTTCCGTGACTTACGTTAATGCATTTAGGATGTTTCAAGTTTACGATGCTTCAGAAGTGATACAGATTTGCTAGACACCATACTCTGATGAATTTTGAATTTGGATTGTTTGTTAGGCTTTAGTAACATGTAGTACAGTGCTCTCTCCTGATGCTGGACAGTAGTGAGCTGAACTTTCCAGAGAGTCATTTGAACATGAGGGTGAAAAACAGATGCTGTATTCTGTACTGTGTTACTAAACTATGATGTTTGGAACCTTAGGTATTTAAAATGTAGTGTGTGTGTGTGTGTGTGTGTGTGTGTGTGTGTGTGTGAGAGAGAGAGAGAGAGAGAGAGAGAGAGAGGACACTTGTTGAGCATGTGCCAGGGCCCACATGTAGAGGTGGTCATGGAGCAATTACCGTTGTTTGAGGCAGAGTGTCTTGTTTTGCTACAGCATGTGTGCTTGGTCAGGTTACCAGAAACTTCTGAGGTGTCTCTGGTCTTACCTCACTCCTCACCATAGGAGCACTTGGATTACAGACACTTGTTACTTTGCCAGGATTTATGTGGGTGCTGGGGGGAGTTGAATTTAGGTCTCAATGCATGTACAGCATGTGGTTTACACTGAGCCATGTCCCCTACCTTAAATGAATTTTGGCTTGAGGTATTTTCAGACTATGATAGGTTTGTACTAACATAGCTTAACGTCATGCATTGAGGAGCATATTCATAATCCTCATCAAATGCCCCAGTTTCTTGCCTCCTACCCTTCCCATCTTGTCCTAAACCACTTAACTCATGAACAAAATATAGTGTTTGTCTTTATTATAACTGTAATCCTAACCCCAGTTTTGAGCAGTTTACTCTCTGGCCCTCACTCTTGATATCTTCGTGATAGGCGTGTTTAAAGAATCACTGGTTGATAAAGGATGGTTGCTTCATGTATTTATCAGAAAACTTTTATATCTTATACTTTCTCACACACTCAGTATATCTTGGGTGTTATTTGTTTATGTTTAGTAGATGCCATTGTGAAGACTCATAGATCCCTCTTATGATTCTCAAGCAGTGTCTATAAGCTTCAGTGTTTTTTTTTTATATGTGAAGTATGTTTCCATCAGTTTTCTCCTTATGTCTGAGTGCTGGGGCTCAAGGCACCTCTGTAGCCATTGCTACATTGGAGGACATATTTGTTTGGATGATTTATGGGAGTTAGAGCCATTACTTTAATGGCTTGTTGCAGCATACACATGTAAACATCACCTGATAAATACTGCTGCTTTTGTAGCAAATTAGAAAATTACCAATTCGTTGTATCATTAAGCATTTTCTGCATGTTTTTGTTCTCTCAAGGAAAATGAGAGAATGTGCACATTTTGCAGTCTTTCCCATTGCTTGTGCATTCAATAATAAAACAAATATTGAAATTCACTAGCTCAGCTATTATTTGGAATAACCAATTATGGGTTCATTGTATTATAGTTATTTTAATAAAAATATAATCGGTTCAAAATACTTGGCTTGATCTTTCCATTGAGAAAGGAAATTATTTTTCACTCTGGTAGCTGCATTAATTTGTCTTGCTACTAGAATATAATCAAGAAAATTAATTTGTTCAAGATTTTCTAAAAACACCTACTTGTGCAAGTGAAGATGCTAAGACAGGGAAGATGGTTAAGCAATGATTCCCACCCTTCAGATGCTTGCAAACTAAATGATGAGACAAAGTTGAGTCAGTAATTAACCATAGTGCAAGTGTTTTGGATTTTTAAAAACACGTTATTATTATTTTCGTTTTTCTTTAAGACAGGGTTTCTCTGTGTTGTCTTATATGTTCTGGAACTTACTCTATAGATTAGGCTGGCCTCGAACTCAGAGATCCATCTGCCTCTGCTTCCCAAGTGCTGGGATTAAAGGACTGTGCCACCACCACCCAGGATTTATAAAACACTTTAAATAATATTCTTTGTGGCAGCCTTGCTATCCATTTGGCAAGCTGATTTCTCTCTACCATCTGGCAATTAATTAGATCATATTTAATATTTTTAGATTCTTTTCCAATTATGTGTGAGCCTATGACTATATTCTCGCCAGTGATATATACACAGACATGAATCATCCTATAATACCTCATACAACCCTTTATTCTCAGGTCATCTGTTGACTGGCTATCTATATCTTAGGCTATCTGAAAGCTATACAGTAAAGATGTTTGTACTGCTGCTAGCTTATGTCTGTGAACCCTGATTGACATTGAAGTAGCCGATTGCCAACTGTTGAACAGGAACTAAATCTATGTATATTAGAATGAGATTTTAAGGTTTATCTGTTGCAAATTCTAAAGAAAATGAATATGCTAATGCATTTATTGTTTCAAGGGTGTTTTTTCATTTTCTTGGAAAGTGATGCTTGTTATGTATGTGAGGCATCAATAAGGAAACTCAGTACAAACTTGGTTGTACAAATGAAGATTATCACAAAGTCTCCAAGTTTAAAATGACTTGTTACTGTTTCCTAAAGAAGTAGGAGGGAAGGAAAAGATAGCAAGGCCACAGGAGAGCCCTGAGAGTGGGCAGGAGCTTTGCAGGTGGAGAAAATAATTTGTCAGAAGATGTTTCTAGTTCCAAATGTATTGAAAGACCCAAAACAGGCTTGGTTTTGAGTTGCACCTATTTTTTGTTATTCCCATTCATTGTCAGGGAAGAGGCCATTAATGAGCTTTAAACCAGTAGCTCAAAGATTGCTTAATTTGAAAAAAATTTTTGACCTTGTGTTAGTCAATTCTATTTCCCACTCCATTATCTGGATTTATGTATGAATTTTCATACTATTAAGATGTGGAAACATTTGTCTTTTGGCATATGACTCCAATTAGGTCTTTGAGTGCTGTATATAAGTCGATTTGAAAAAGCTGAATGTCTTTAAAGAGAACTTGGAAGTTTATTGCTATGTGCAATTATTCACTGAAAAGCTAAGTGGCTTGGTGGTACTCCCTGGGAGGGAAATGTAATCTCATGTCATTAAATATATGACATTTAATGATGAATGCTTCAAACATCAAGGAAAGCTGGCATCTTTTAAAGTCAGTCAATAACTCCAAAATCATGCCACATTATAATTTTATTCATACTTGAGTGACTCTGTGACGACGCATTTGGCTTCTTTTTGTGAATTTCTAACTGTTTTCTTTTTTGTCACTGACAGGAGAGACATATGTTTTCTTTGTGGCATATTTTTACAGAAGTACATATGCAAGATTTTTTATAGAATACAACTGGGAGGGAAGTTTTCAAATTTCTTACATGTCAAAAAATGTCTTGATTTTATTCTTCCACTTGATTGACAATTAACTGGTTATAGAAACCTGGGCTTCAAATGATATTTCCCCTAAGATCTCCAAGGATTTGTCACATTGTCTTAAAAATTTTAAATTCATGTTTAAGGAAACCTTACCCAAAACTTCAGTACCCACATTTTAGACCTTCTGTTTGTGTTTGTATTTTGAGAGTTTCTAAGTATGAGACTTTATTCTTTATGCTTGACACTCAACTAGTATGAGAAAAAATTGTGCCTCCATGTGTCTAAGTACACGGACATTATCTCTTCTTATTCTGATCTCTTCTTTATTAAGTGCTTTTGGATTTTCTGACTTGCATGATTACCTTCATGGCCACCATATGCCTGGGAGAAGTATCCCTTTCTTTCTGTTGTTTTGAGACTATCATGGAGGTTCTGAGTTAGCTCAAGCTCTGACATCTCTGTTTTTCTGTGACTCTTCTAGACAAACCCACATGTTGTTAATGACTGGGTAGCTCCCTGCTGTCTTCTGTGTGAAAAGTGGAGGCTGGGGCCTTGGCTTAATGTTTTGTAGGCTTTTCTCTGTCGCTAGTTCTGGTTGTAAATCAACAAGGCCCTCTTGTTCTTTATACCTATGCATTTCAAATTTGGAAAAAATGATTCTTATTTCTCCTCAGCCATCTTCAACACTCATTCTGAGCTTTAGAAATCTTTATTCTGCTTTCCTATGAATATAATCTCACATGCTGAGTTCCTATATGCATTTGCTATTGTGTTGTGACAAAACATCAAGACCTCAGAACTTTAGAACAACACTTACTATGACAGTGTTTCTATACCAGAAGTCTGACCTCTTGGGCAATAAAGGACTTGCCTAGCAAATGCATCTTTCCTCTATCACACAAACACATCTGAGCTCTAACTGTTACTAAAACTAAAGATGAAATTAGGGAGTTGTCTAGGTACTGCTTGCATTGGAAACATGATTTGGGAAGAATCCATTTCAAGTTCACTTATATTCCTAGAAAGTTGCTTATGACTGAGTACCACTTTCTCACTGGCAACAGTTTCTTCGTTTTTTTTTTTTTTTGTATGCTGCCTGGGCTTCCTTACCTGCTTAGCAAGTATTTTAATAGGTATCTGTTGATTGCGTGAACATGTTGACTTCTTGTAGCTCCAAATATAAGTTATTATGATAAAATTCTGATCTTGTAGGCTAACATGCTTTTCATATCTTTTCTTCACTTTACTGGATATGTAAAAATACAAGAGAATATTGAGTGATCATCATTTTGGTTTTGAAGTGTCCTGTCCCCCAATTTTTTTAGATCTTAGATTCTCCCATCAACCTGTTCTCATTGTTTCTGACTTGTATGGACCATGTTTATCTGTTACCTTCTGCTGCTCTGTCCAGCTTCCTTAACTCAGTTCTCTCCAGGGTACCAATTTAGTGCATATGCTCTTCATATTTGGCTGGAGCCCGTCCTACCGTGCAGTTCTGCACCACAGTGTCTATGACCAACTCGCCTCTTGTTGTCATTTGTATTTTGTTAGTTCTTAGCTCTTTGTCTGGAAAATGTGCCTAGGATTCCAGTTCTTCTAGAACTAAATACCTCAACAGTACATGTTATCTCTACCTAGCAACCATCTGTAGATTTGGCACTATGGTAAATGACTTTGTGTGTCACCTTTAGTTTTAACAACAATCTCTTAAATGAGGGACCCTCATTTGCCTATCACAGATGAGGAAACTGGTAACAGAGAACTTATTGTAGGGTTTACTGTTACTTATTGAAGTTAGGCAAGTAGAGCGTATTATTGCTTCAAATTGAGGTTTAACTCTCTCCAAACAAACGTCTTTACTCATTGTACAGTTGCTCTCAGCACTTCTCCCAGATACTTGAAGTCAATCACTTAATGGTTCGGTAAGAGACAGGTCCCCACATCTTATGATACCCAATGGTACACTAACACTTCTTATAGTGATAGGTGTGCACCTGGTTGACATCACCAATTCTTTGTATCCCACAGTAAGAGCCGTTCTTTATCAGTGTCATCATAACAAAATGAATTGAAAAGGGACTCATAAGATGGGCTCAGCAGGCAATGGACCATGTGTGGTATAAGCCTTTAGTGTATAGTTTTATACTTAAGCTAACTGTTTGATGGGGAAAATTCCAGGAATAAACTGAATGACAAGTTCAAGAGAACAGTTTGGCTCTACAGTTAGGTGATGAGATTGTTTTAGTAAAATGTTCAATGTACCAATTGGTAGTTTCACATTAAAATGATAAAGGGGTTGGGAACATGGCTTAGTGAGTAAAAGTGCTTGCTGTGCAGACATGAGGTCCTGAGTTTGGAGTCCCAGCACCCATGTAAAGGACCGTAATGATCAAAAATGCCTGAAACCTTGGTGTGCTGAAGGCTGGGAAGGGTGAAGAGACAGAGGAATGGGAAAAGTAAGTTGGGGATGGGAAAAGTGAGAGAGACGTGGGTGTGTTATAAAGGCAGGTGGTCTCAGAGGTTTGCTGCAAAGGCACCCACAACACACATGCACATGCATGCATACATAATACACACAAATAATTTAAAAACCAATCAAGTTACTTTGGAGGCTGCAGCAAGAGGATTGCAAGTTAAGGTCATCTTAGACAACTAGAAATAACTTATGTCAAAATTAAAATTAACTTTTTAAAAATGCAGACCAGTGGTATAGAGCCCTTTGTTAGCACATAGAAGTCCATAGGTTCAATCTTGAGTAAAGTATCTATACTTGAAATGATAATTTAACTGGCAAGTAAACACAATCAGCAATTTTGAAATCTGTGGCGTTTTAGTCTTAATATGTCTTCTTCCAGTATGGAATATGATGCAAAAGGCTTTTTACCCTTAAAAAGTAGTATTTTCCTTCTTGTTTTCTAAGCACTATCACATAGGATAATTCTTATGAAAGAACGAGGGGACTCCTTGTTTGTGTGTTTTCCATGATAAGGATCAAACCTCTGGCCTTGAAAATACTTCACCAGAAGCTCTTTTCAGGACATAATAAGAATTTATTGTGCAATGGAGTTAAAAAAAACTACCTAGGAAAACATTAGCAATTAGCTGAAAATGTAAGTTGTAAATGAATTTGTTACTGAAAAACAAAATAAAGGATGATTTCTCAATCTATGTTGCTGGCTCAAGCTTTGTTGACAATCAAAATTAGATTTTTGAGGAGACAATAGCTAACTGCCTCAACTTGGGGTTATTAAAAATGAATTAAATATGAAGTGGTTCATCGTGGCACCCCACTTTATTCCCAGGTCATTTAGTCATGGATCTAAATGGCAGAAGAAACATGACGATGCAAGCTCTCAGAGACTGGCTGATCACTGAAATGGAATTGTAGGTGTCATGAGTGCTAACAATTCCTAGAATATGGAAACTTGCATGACCTGACTTTTTACTATATCATTTCATATTATTTGTAATCACTGAAAATAGTGCTTTGAGATGCCATTTTGGCAAATATTAAAGCTGGCATCAATACTACCCGCACAGGAAACCAAGAATTCTTTGTTTACAGTGTGACCTGGCTCTTCACAATAGAGGCTTTAATTTTTTTTATTAATTTTTATGTTTTTCAAACTCTGTCCTGTACTTGGTTGTTCAATTTTTCTCTATTTTAATATCAGCCAGTATATCAAAATGTCATATGTCTTTCTAAAATATTTGAAAGAAAAGCATCTGTTTCTCCTTAGGTTTCTGGGCATCCAGATATTCAGTGGGTACCCATTTAGTTTCTTTGGATAGTATACACCGATGCATTTGACACAAAGGAGGTTCTATGTAAGGAAACCATGTGCCATCTATGATCTAGGAGAACAACAGGCAAAATCGTAACCACCTGAGCAGCCACAGAGGGATGACGTTTCTTAGGGCTCTTCATATGTTTTTCAACTAAGATTTGAATTGGATGTCTACTGAAAAACTCAAAATATTTACATTTCTGCTGAAATTCACTCAAGTACAAAGTATATGGGCTTGTTGCTGAATTTAGGCTTATAAACTTTGGAGGACAGGTTCCATCTTGCTGTGTTAACATGAATAACTGAATAACTCCTTCGAGGGAACAGTGCCTTGTTTCTGTAATGTAAGGCACCTTGAGCACATGCTTTGTGATAATCATTTATTAGTTTGTGGAGAGGGCCTTTTACATCTGTGGCAGGCTTCCTATTCTTTTTATTTCAGCAGGAAAGGATATGTTCTACTAGCAAATATTTCAATTTCTTTTTTTATTTTGATAATTGTATTTATTTAATTTACAATGTGCCAGAGAGTCTATGAGAAACACTGACACAATCCCTTGGTGGTTTAGAAGAGATACCCGGGGATTTGAAGATGGCTTCTTCATAGAGGTGCTTACATTTGAATCATGGGAACTGAGTTCCAATCTCAGCAGACATTTAAAATTCTGGCTCTCAGCACAATCCTGTGATCCCAGAATCTGGAAGGCAGAAACTAAGGATCCCAGTGGGTTAATGGTTTTCTAAATTGTCTACTACATGTGATTAGATAGCCTGTCTATAAAACAAAAGTGGCATGATGGTGGAGTATGATTTCTGATGATGTAATAAAGTTATGAAATACATATTGAATACTGACACACCAATAAGAAACGCTTTGTTTATGGCGCTGCAATGCATTTTTCATATATATCTTTTCACGCATGTCACTTTCACTTTCCTCTCCCTCCCCTCCTCCCACACCCCCAATCCTCCCAACCCTTCAACCCCACGCCATCCCCCCTCTGCTCCCCAGGGAGGGCAAGGGCCTCCATGGGGGATTTTCGGAGTCTGTCACATCATCCCAGGAAGGGCCCAGGTTCTTCCCCATGTGTCCAGGCTGAGAGAGCATATTTCTCCATGTGGTATGGGTTCCCAGAGTCCTTCTGTATGCCAGGAATAAATACTGCCCCACTCTCCAAGGTCCCACAGATTGCCAAGGCCTCTTCTTTGTCACCTAGGTTCGATATGAGGGTGTCTGGATCAGTCCCATGCTGGCCCCTCAGTCATCAGTCTGGGGTCCATGTGTTCCCTCTTGTTTAGGTCAGCTGCCTCTTTGGGTTTCGCCAACCCGATCTTGATTCCTTTGGTCATCACTCTTCTTTGCAACTGGGTTCCAGGAGTTCAATTCGGTTCCCAGCTGTGGGTGTCGATTTCTATAATCATTTTATATCTCCCTCTGCTTGACTATGGGTCATACTCGGGGGGTGACTACAGGAAACATACCTTATTCTTCCTGTAAGACTGAGTTGAGCTGAGGTCAGTTAAAGTTGCCGGGGAGGTTTTCAGCCTGGGTACGGATATGAAAGAAATAAGTAAGGTTGGTCTTCTCAGCTGCTTAGCTCTTCATTAATACTATCTGAGTATCCTCCATTGCTGGTGGGAGTGCAAACTTGTACAGCCACTTGGAAATCAGTATCATGGTTTCTCAGGAAAATAAGAATCAGTCTACCTCAAGATCCAGCAATTCCACTCTTAGGCATATACCCAAATGATGCACATTCATACAAAGACATCTGTTCATCTAAGTTCATAGCAGCATTATTTGTAATAACTGGAAACTGGAAGCAACCTAGATGCTAGTCCACCAAAGAATGGATAAAGAAAATGTGGTACATTTATACTATGAAGTACTTCTCAGCGCGGGGGTGGGGTGGGGTGGGGGGGTGGGGGGAGGCGGGCGACGACAATGAAATCTTGAAATTCTCAGACAAATGAATGGAACTGGAAGCAACCATTCTGAGTGAGGTAACCTAGTCACAGAAAGACAAACATGGCATGTACTCACTCATATATGGATATTAGACATAGAGCATAGGATTACCAGCCTATAATCCACACTGCCAGAGAAGGTAGGAAACAAGGAGGACCCTAAGAGAGGCATACATGGTCCCCCAGAGAAGGGGAAAGGGACAAGATCTCCTGAACAAATTGGGAGCACAGGGAGAGGGGGGGAGATTGAAGGTAGGAGAAAGAGGAGGCAAGAAGAGGAGGGGGGAGGAGAACATGAGGGATCAAGAAGATTGAGTTTAGGGAAGAATAGAGGAGAGCAAGAAAAGAGATACCTTAATAGGGGGAGCCATTATAGGTTTAAAGAGAAATCTGGCACTAGGGAAATATCCAGAGATCTACAAGGATGACTCCAATTAGCAATCTAAGCGGTAGTGGAGAGGCTACCTTAAATGCCCTTCCCCGATAATGAGAATGATGATTATCTTAAATGGCATCCCAGAGCCTTCATCCAGTAATTTATGGAAGCAGAAGCAGAGATCCACACCTTAGCACTGAGCCAAACTCCCGGGATCCAGTTGAAGAGAGGGGGGGAGGGATGAGCAACGGGGTCAAGACCATGCTGTGGAAACCTACAGAAACAGCTGACCTGAGCAAGTGGTAGCTCAAGATCCCAGTCTGACAACTGGGGAATCAGCATAGGATCCAACCAGGCCCCCTGAACATGGGTGTCAGCTAGGAGGCCTGGGCAGTTTATAGCTCCCCTGGCAATGGAACCAGTATTTATCCCAAGTGCACTAATGGACTTAGAGTCCGTTCCCCATGGAGGGATATTCTCTTAGCCTAGATACATGGGGGAGGGCGTAAGTCCTGCCCCAAATGACTTGACAGACTTTGATGATTCACTCATGGAAGGCCTCATTCTCCCTGGGGAGTGGATGGGGGATGGGGTGGGGGGCCGGTGGGGGGCATGGGAGGATGGGAAAGAGAACTGGGATTGATATATAAAATAAGATTGTTTCTAATTTAGTTAAAATTTATAAAATAAAGAAAAATATTATCTGGGTGTAAATGGCTGAAAGAAACCAAGTGTACATGTTGTGTACCTCAATGTCACAATGAGATAGAACTAGTTAAACTCCTCATTACAATTTTTCTTTCTGTGTGTGTGTGTGTGTGTGTGTGTGTGTGTGTGTAAGCTATG
The DNA here is from genome assembly GCF_017639785.1 of Mesocricetus auratus. NCBI lineage: Eukaryota > Metazoa > Chordata > Mammalia > Rodentia > Cricetidae > Mesocricetus > Mesocricetus auratus. Next base: position 37,089,537 of record NW_024429193.1, read on the forward strand.
TGTGTATATAAGGAGTGTGCTCATCTGCCATTGAACATATGCCACAGTGTGCCTGCAAAGGTCAGGGAACAACACCCAAGAATCAACTCTTTCCTTCTGCCATGGATCCTATGGGTAGAACTCATGAAGCCATTTCACTGGCCCTGGAAATTCTGATTGATGTGTATGTGTGCAACCTATATAGTGCTTTTATGAGGAAAAGAGGCATAAATAGTTTTTAGAAGTGAAAAACAAAATAAAGGCTGACTTCTGAATCTATGTTGCTGGCTCAGGTTTTGTTGACAACCAAAATTAGTTTTTTGAGGAGCCAATAGATAAGAGACTCAATTTGGGGTTATTAAAAATTGAATTATATATGAAGTGGTTCAGTGTGGCACCCAACCTTATTCCCAGGTCATCCAGACACAGATCTAAAATTGCAAAGGAAACACAATGATACACACTCTTGCAGAATGTGATTTGGAGACTGACCAATGAGTGAAATGGAATTGCAGGAGTTGGGAGTAGTAACAAGGATATAAAAATTTGTGAAAAAATCTTGCAAGGGTTTCTTTGTTTCTTTTCTTTTCTTTTCTGTCTAGAAGCCAAAGCCAGGAAAGAATTCTAGGAAGTAAAATGTCTTATAAAGAACTGTATATGGAACCAGCCAGCCAGCAATCAGGGCCCTGCAGTGAGTCTCCAAAGACCTTAATAATAGTGTTATAGATGTCATTTCTGAATTTAAGGCAAACACACTGTTTATGAAGCATTCTGTTATGAGGCTTTGAGTTATTTCCTATCAATTCATCTATTCATTTGTTATTTGTTTATTTATTTCTTCTTTATTAAATGTCAAACATATTTTGGGGCTTGTAATAGGCCTTCTTGTTAAATAGTCCTTACAATTAAGATATGTGAGTTACATTTTTGAAGTGACAGTTACACGAAATAGTCTCAGAGGAAACAAATAGTAGAAAAGCAGTTGTTGAGAAACTGGAGAGAGTGTGGGGGAAGGGATAGAGAGAGCTCTTAGCAAGTAAAGGGGGAGTGTTGGATGGAAAGTGTGACCTAGTTATTCTATATAGCACAGCAATTCAGTGACTACTTCAGGATAGTAAATGCTTAATGTCTCTGTGAAAGATATGCAGATCACCTTGATCTAATAATTATATATTTTATGTATGCATTGAAATATCCAGAAATATAAGGAGCTACTATAATATAATTAAAAACAAGAATTCTAAATAGCATAGAAAATAAAGTTCACATATATATGTGTGTATACATATATATACATATATATAAAATCTACTTTGACAAATGCTTATAGTTGTGTCTCTATCACTACAACCATGATATTGTCACAGTTTGGTCACCCCAGGAATTCCCCAGTTCTATCTTGGAGTTGCCCTACACCATCCTCCCATCCTGTGCTCACACACAGCCCAAATTCTTTTTCCTTAGAATTTTACATAAATTTAGAAATATTTAAATAACTAATAGTCTCTAGTCAGGCTCTTTGCACTTAGTACAATGTTTCTGAGATTCATTCACTTTAATGCAGGTGCCACAGGGCTGCTTTCCTTTTCTATTTATTAGGGACAGGCAGAACTGTTTAAGTGAATATACCAAAGACTATTCATGGTGATGGGTACTAGAACTGTTTCTGGTTTCTATTATTGCGAGTGAGCTGCTATTAACATTGACTTATGAGTCTGTGTGAAAACAGGTTTTTATTTACCTTGAGTGTTAGCTAAGGATTATAATGTATGTTATTTAACTTTATGAATGACTGTCAAGTGAAGTATTTATCTAAGTTATTTTAATATCAGTAAAAACTAGGGAGTAAACCTGATAGATTCAAAGAGCAGTGGAAGAATGATCAGCTGACCCTAACCTCCTCCCTATAACTTCCTGTGTCCCCCTACCTGGATTCTCCAAAATTGCTATGGATAATTCTGGTGAGCCAATCACTGACCCCACACCCCTAATGCAAGGTAAACTTTATTAGCAATGTCAGTGTGAACAAATACCCCACAACAGTCAAATTGTTTTCTAAAGTAGTAGTACTAACTACTTCTCATCAACAATATATGAAATTTCCAGGGGATCCTTAATATTGCCAATACTTTAAACCATGACATTTAGTAGGCATTTACTTTCATGTATTGTTTCAACTTACATTCTAGTGTCTAGTGATTTTGATAATTTTTATGTATTGAACTTCTGATTTATAAAATTTTCCTTTAAAGTTATTTGAACACAAATGAGGAAATCCTCAAAAAAATGCTAGCAAATAACATGCAGCAGCACATTAAAATTTTTATTTACCATGATCAACTTAGATTCATCCCAGGGAGGCAAGGATGGCTCAAGATATGCTAATCAACAATATGAAAATCCTACCAAGGCGCCAAACCATATGATGATCTAAATAAATGCACAAAATAAATAATAAATTTTAATAAAATTCACCATCCTCTAATGATGAAACTCTTAACCATTAAATACTGAGTGAAGTATTTCAACACAAAATAATAATAACCAACATTCTGCTGTATGGAGATTGGTAATAGCCGTCTCTGAGAGCTAGAAGAAGGAAGGTATGCACTATTGGCTTCTCAAGGTCTTGTAATTTTCATGCATACATTTTGTTAAATCAGTCCCCAAGTAGTCCATATTTTAAAGCTATTGTAAATGGCAGCTGTTTATCAATCTTCATGATCCCTGCTGGCATGCAGAAAATAGATTTTTTTCACAGTAACTTTGTATCCTGTGAATATATTATGACTACTTGTTTATTCTATTTGCTAGAAATTTTTTTTTGGTTTTTTGAGTCAGGGTTTCTCTGTATTGTTTTGGAAGCTGTCCTGGAACTCGCTCTGTAGACCAGGCTGGCCTCGAACTCACAGAGATCCGCCTGCCTCTGCCTCCCGAGTGCTGGGATTAAAGGCATGCGCCACCAATGCCCGACGCTAGAATTTTCTGTATGGGTAGTCGGTTGTAGTTATATTGTGTAAAGTAGTTTGAAGCTAAAATGCTTTTGAATGTTTTATTATTATCTTGGACATTTAGAAAATAAGCCTAATTCTAAGTACAAGAATATAAACTGAAAACAGCCACACTTCTCTTGTCTCTGAATATGGGAACATTACTTGAGTGTTTCATAGTAAGCAGGGCAGTACTTTTCTGATGACTTTTATCAACTAACAAATATTCCTTTCTGCCTGTAGAATGTTCATAGTTTCTTTCATAAATGGGGAGACGATTTTGTTCAGTATTTTTTTTTTGGCATCTCCTGAGATGGCTGTGCTGTTTCTTCTTTGGATTGGTCAGTATAATGAATGGAAGAATTAGATTTCTTTCTCTGTGTACTGCATCACTAGACTTAATTCTATATCATATACCACTGAAGAAAATGATCTGTCCTTTGTTTTCCTTCAATGTAGACAGCAGGTCTTTTATGTGTTCTTTATGATTGCTTCGTTATCACTAGTTTTCAGTAAATTGGTGTGTTTTCCTTATGATTTTCAACAAAATTTGGGAGGAGATGCCATTTTTTTCCATGAGAGCTGGAATTTTCTCTCCAGTTTTATTTATTTAATCTTCACAAGTCGTTGTTTAGCGTTGGATACTCAGTCTTTCTCAATCTTGCTATGTTTGTATGCCATGGACCTCTGCAGGGCAGGCAGTGTCCTCCCTTTCTGTAAGGTACACCCTCTAAGATGTGGCTTCTTCTGTCCCTTGATCTCAGCAGTTACTTTCCCACATATTTCTGTGTTCATATCAAGGTATTAACCCATATCTTTTGCCTACTATTTGCAACTTTCCAAATACGATTGTCAAAGCCTCAACTCAACTTCTACCCCAGAAGGCTTTCTATGACTGTATGATCTTCTATGAAACTTTGCCAGAGTTGTCATATTGTATGTCTGTCAAACTCGGATTGACACACGAGGGGCTATATTCCAATTTTTTTCTTTCCCACTAGATTGCAAGCTTTATGGGAACAGAGACTTTATTGATTATCTATTATTCAGTACCTACCATAATTTCTAGCCCATACTAAACATCCCGTAAATGTTTTCCGGTGCATCAGTCACTGAATGGATCCTGCATCTGAAACCCAGTTCCCCTCAAGTTTATTTCCCTTCAAGCTTGTCTTACTATGTCCTGCTGTAAGTGATGATTTTGAAAGCTTGTGTAGTCTTTTGCTTTTTTTTTACTGCACACTGAAAGTTTTCCTCTTCAGCTTCAAAGACTGACTCAGTACCCGTCTTCCTTAAGAAGCTCTGTGAAGGTCACTTGGCTTTTCTCTGTTTGAAATCATCACATAGACTCTGTCTTATGGATGGTCTACATAATGAATTGATGATTTATTTTATATTTGTGTATTAGAAAAGCATTTTGTGTGTTAGTTTTGATTCCATAACCAAACTATAAATTCCTCAAAGCCAAACATTATGTTAATTATATCTTCCAAGGACTATTGTTCTAAACCAGAACTTTAAGGCAAACTCAATGAGACTCAGTTTTTACTTAGACATATAAACATTATGAATTAGCTATACTGTGTATGTTTATCCACTTACGAAGCTATTTGGACTGAGTCATTCATTCTATAAATATTTATTAAGTGCCTTCTATGTGCCAGGTACTACTTTCAAAATGCTGAGCTTATATAAGTGTATAAAACAACGTCAGCAACAGAATCTCTGACCTTTTGAGCCTACATTTTTTGAGAGTTGACAGCTAAAAAGTAATTTAATAAATAAAATATATCATGTTAGGCAGTATTGTCTGCAAAGTGAGACCTTCAAATCTGAAAGAGACAAGGATATGACACATACTTAAACTGTAAGCACTGATTTCTCAAATTTTATAAACATCTGCCTTACTTTTATGCAGATATTCCGATACCTGTGTGCAAACAATAAAGCATAAGTATGTGGAGTTTAAAGGGAAGGGATATGAGTGGACATGGTTCAAAGTGGAATAGTCAGGAAACAATAACTATGGCCTTCTAACTTCATCATGAGCCATGGTGATTGAGTTAACACAACCTCGAAACTGCTAAAGAGGAAGTTTCATCCTTGACTTTAAATACATGTATTGTTTATTCCTCAAATTGCGTGTGGAGATCTGGTTAGATTATTGCTTTTTGACATTCCCTTTCTTATTCTCCTGTAAATTCTCTATACCTACAATGCCTTTTAAATAGTCCTTTTGATGTATCCTTCCCCCCCCCAGAGCCTGCTCTAGATGGGGATTATGTGTGTTGACTTCCTTGTGAAAATTGTAGTCTCTTCTTCAATCTGTCCACAAAGACCTATGAACAGGAATATGGTGTGATTTTAGATCTAGATTATGTAATTTTTGATCGTTTGCACTGCTTATGAGATCCAACTTCCAAATCTTACAGTCCCAGCAGCGTACTTTCATTTCCTGGTCCACTGTAAGAAACTAGCTCTTAGAAGAAGGTTAAAAACTGACTATTCACACCGTTTTTATAGTGTAGGCTAGAAATGAAGGAGAATAATAGTACAGGATTAGCAAATGTATTGGGGGCAGAAATATTAATGGTTATAAAAAATAAACATCTATTAATTCAAAAATCCAAAGTTGCGAAGGAGTAATGGATTTCAAAGCTAAGTACTATACATACTTTGAAAATGTGTGATAAAATATAGTTCAATAACATTTATAGAATTCATATTTTAAAGATGAGATTAATTTCTATTTGTTTTTCATTTTTATAAATGTCAAAGTATAATGTATTATGAAGAATGCAGGGAATAGAATTTTTTAAATTTCCTAGGGCATTTATAATTTATCAGAGCTGTCTGTCTCTCCCCATCCTCCCCAAGCAGCTGGGTATTTTTGGAATAAAATCATAAAATAGAATCTATTTGAGATCTAGATAAGATGTTGCCTGGGCTCAAGAAGAAAGGGAGAAAGCTTGAAAGCTGTGTAACATGTCCCTGACATTTTTATCCTCATGTTTTTTTTCAACATGGTTGCATGTCTGTTTATTTATTCAACAGATATTTATTGGGAATCTGGCTGTATGCCAGACACTATTCTAAGGGCTGGAAATACAATCATTAGGAGCATACTCCTCCCCTTATGGCGTTTATATTCCAGTGAGGGAGATGAACAATGGAAGAAAAAATGTGAGACTTATCCTATGTTGAATAACAATGTAGGTTCAGGGAAACAAATAAAACAAGGAAGGAATTGAGTTTTTAGGTAAAGGGACTGGAGAAGGTTTCTATGAGAAAATGAGTTGAAGTCAAGGCTTGAAAGAAAAGGAATGTAAGGCTTGGTGGTTATCTGGGGAGAGGATATTTGAGGTCAAGGATAAAATAAATGTGAAAAATCTTAGGAAGAAGAATTGGTGTTAAATATAGCAGGGGGCAAGTGTGCCTGGAATGGATGATTCCTCACTGAGGATTTCTTTCACCTTTGCCTTCATGACTACAGGACCCCTTTTGGATAATATTCAATTGAACAATTAACACTAGCTAGTGTGACGGAGTAGAAAGAGTAATGATTATAGAAGAAACTTACTCCTTCAACTATGACTCACTGAGTTGATGCAGTCCTCATCCTCACAACTTACTGTATCTCAGGTCATGGTTTTCAACCTTATGCACTGTGCTGTGAGGGTGAACCATGTGCAGTCTAGTTCTTTGAGCTGTCATATACAAACCAGTGTCTGAGATTAGGAAGGATTTAGTTACATTCTCTGTATACAGCAGATACCAAAGCTATGAAGCTTTGTGACACTCAGAGTTTGCTGTGCTTTCAATATTTATTTTCTTCCCAAATTCATGTTGGAATTAAACCTCAGTGAGATAGTTTTTAAAATACCAACTCTACCTATGCCCCAAGCTTGGACTTTTCAGCTTCTGAAACTGTTAGAAATGAATTTCTATTATTTATAAATTACTTAGAATAAAGTATTTTGTTAAAGGACTTCAAATAGTCTAAGGGTAAGATAGTACAGGAGCTTGAGTCATTGGAGTGACCTAGGGTCATCTCTTTCAAGAACACATAAAAGACAGTCTCTGAAAGAGTTTGACTGTTATTTCTCATTTTCTGGCTGGCATGTTACTACAATATGTAAAGTCTCTTCCAGTTATTACTCATAAGGCCCATTAAGCATAATTTTGTCAATGTAGCTGACATCACAATGTTCCATGAAGTGTCACGGTCAGGACCTCTGTGGGTGAGATTATTCCATACAATGGAAGAGTTAGCACGGACTGTGAAGATACTCCACTGTCCCTGCATGGTGACAACAAACACTTGTGCTGAGATTTGTGATTTAGAGATAAAATGAAGGTATATGCCAGAGCAGTAGCTATATACCAGTATCTTACCGAAAACACCATACATGCAACAGTTACTACAATTGAAACTGTCACCTGAACTCATGGTCCTTCTGCCTTTTGCGTAGGCTAAAAAATGGGGATTAAGTTAGACCCACCTTTGTGGAAGTCTTAGAGGAATATTCCAGAATATTATTTTGGCAGTAGCAAATGAACCTCCTGCAAAGGGAATGGTAGGATACCTGTGAACTTTCTTAGAGAAATCCCACATGAAAGAGGCGCTTCACTGTTGCTGTGAGCCAACTCTGCTCATTATGGCACATAATACATAAATATATACATACATGTATATGATTATTTAGTGTGCTGACTTATCAAAATGTTGTGATCAATTAGTCATGACTTAAGATACCTTTGAGTCAACCCTGATTTGTTGGTCACTGTGGAAGTTATTAATTGACTATAGTTGTTAAATTGTGATATTTGGCCCTGAATATTAAAAAAAATCCACCTTTCTTTCTAAAACCAGGAAACTCATTTGTGTTATTAGCCTCTGGTTACAAAAGATAGTCACTGAACTGGGAGCTTTTCTGGGAGGTGATTACCCACTCACTAACACATACCCCAAATTTTCAGTGGCTAGGGTGTGATTTTCATTCTTTTGTTGAATATGGCAGCTATTGAGAGTTAAGCTTTCATCAACATTTCTATTTTCCACAGTAATTGTTTCTTCTTCAGTTTTATGCCAAGGAAACTTTTCCATCTCACCCTGATTAAATCAGGTCAATTTTGGTTCCATATTTCAGAAAGCAGTCAATGGATTGGAGTCTTTCATAGCTACTTCATTCTCTGGTCAGTTAAAACACAGTAATGCATTTGATTTGGGCTAACATTACATATAATCATTCAAAGCATGATACCCTAGAATCTATTCTCACATGTGTTCTTCAGCTTGTGCCAGTGCACATTTTCAAAGTCTTGTTATTCTTTTGGCATATGAGCTTTCTTTTCCCAGAAGTAATATGGCTTTTGCCTTCTTGGAGATATGGTTCTGGTAATAGGTCTTGAGATAGTGCCAGGTGGTAGGGGAACAGGCATCTATTTAAGAGGTGATACATTTTTTGTGAAGTTACCATCAGGCACTCACACAAAGGAAAGCCATTTTCCTCATAGGGATTACATCTGCTTGCAATTAAGGCTTAGGGTATTAGATTAGAACTACTCATCCTTGTCCAAGACCAACAAATACATTCTTTCAAAGTGTCAGGTATCTACTACTTGTGAATGGCATCTGAACTTTCACATTACAACTTGGCTCATCTAGGTTTATCTTATATGATAGTCCTGTAGTTCACACAGTTACAGTTTGGGCTTGATTTTCAATCATATCTACTTGTGACTCTGAGAAGATTTTCTTTTTTTAGCCACCAGTGATACATTCTGATGCTTGGTGTCTCGATCTTACAAGAAGTTGATGCCTAGTTCCTGTACTTACTCCTCATTGTACTAATTAGGGTGATAATTATCGACTTAACAATCAACCATTTTGTCATGCAAAGATTTTCATTCAATAGATAATCCATCCTAAGTAGCCAGAAGTAATGATTTATGTTACCACCACAATACTATTGATCATATTTGTTTGTGTAGTGGTGCCTCTTATGTATTTCAGTCTGGTACACTACGAGTGACGTTGCATTACTTGCCAAGTGCTGGTACAACAGGCATGACCCACAACACCTGATTTATTATTTTATATGGATTTAACTACCCCATCTTCCACTGGCAAGCAGAGAATGGCTATATTTAAAGTTAACAAGGGTCACTCCAGTGCAGAATCCTATCTTCAGGGCCTTAGATTCTTTGCACTCTATCCATCAAGATGCAGCAACAACTATACTAGATAGTCCTGAGGAGTGGGCCACTTGGCATACCTTTTATGGTAGACCTAATTACATCACAGTGACTCAACATCCCTAAACATAGTACATATTCATAGTTGCTCAGGTTCATGAATTCAGGAGTACCTTCTCATGATGTTTCAGTCAGTATACTGGAAGGGGTGGGAATAATCTTAAGGGTAGGCTGAGAATGGATGCCCTGCTTCCAGGATAGTCCACTCACATAATCATTGGCGGGAGACCTCAGTCTCTTGCCAGCTGTTTGCCAAAGATATCAGTTCCCTGCTGCACAGACATCTCCACAGGACTGTTTGAGTGTCCTCATACCATAGCAGTTGGCATTCCTAGAGAATGACTTAAAAGAAGGATGACTTTTAATGGTTCTATTACACTCATCGTATTCTACACATCATAAACAAATCCCTAAGCCCAACCACATTCAATGAGAGATGAAGTATGCCCACCTTTTAGAGAGAAGCGTCTATGATATGTATAAAAACCATCCTAGAGTAGGAATGGAAGGCTGAAAGAGCTGAAAGAGAACACACTCTAAGACACACAGCACCTGTCAAAAGCAGTTGAAATTGGGGTTGAAGTAATCAGCAGATCTGGTCTCCCTCAGAGATCAGGGAATTGACCTGTGTGGTCAGTGCTTTGGCATCTGAGTGGTACACACTGTGTTCCTGTTGGACGATCTCTAGGGAAGCTACCATTTGGCTGGTATTCAGACCTTTGACGGAGAGACAGTGTGAGACTAGGGGTCTGTGGAATTGGCATGTTTTTGCTCATCTTCTGTCCCTGAAGTAGCATAGCCTACTGGAGGTTGTGCATCACTGGTGTTATAAGTGTTCTCTGCTGCTGGAAAGAAACTTACAAGAACTGTAAATAGAAAAAGAGCGTGTCTTCCCTCCTCCTTGCCTTCCAATTTCACACCAGTCTCTTTCATTGACAGAAACTAACAGGAATCTATCTGGCTAGGGAATACTGAGAAAGTAGTGCAAAGCAACACAGTACAGATGGGTTGATTTGGTGTTGAGAGACAGCAGGGCAGTGACTGTCACACCAATTTTGTCTTATGATTTTCTTGCAGACAACTCTTCTCAAATCACTCTTCTTAATCCTCCACATTGAGCTATGAAGGACATCATGCCTTTTTCAGATGCCTCTATTACCCTTTTTCATAAGTGGCTGGTACTTTATATAATTTGGGCACTTTTTACCCCCAAGTTACAGATTGTGGTCAGTGGGTTTTTATGTGATGAAAGTTTGAAAAGTTGAAGTTACTTGTAATCATCATATTTTTCTTTTTTAACTTTATTTTATGTGCATGGATTTTTGCTGGCTTCAAACACATCTATACACCATGTACACGTCTGGTGCCTACAGTGATTAGAAAGGAATCAGATGCCCTGGAACTGGAGTTACAGATGGTTGTAAGCCTCTCCATGGATGCTAGGAATTGAACCTCTGGAAGAATAGACAGTGCTCTTAAAAGCTCAGTCAACTCTTCAGCTCCTCATGATCTACTTATCACTCCAGTGAGTAACTTATTAGTTGGGGAAGGGAATGTATACAGCTTGGATACCCAGAGGTCTCCATCAAGTCATTGATTATGTTTGACCTCACCCTCTGTTCTCTTGGCAAATGTGGGCTTACACAGTTGTTCAATAAGTTCTGCTACAGGCAAAATGGCTAGACCAAGTGTCTTCCTTCAAGTTTTCAACTCTGGGGAAGGTTGTGAGTTGGACACTCTTTAGAAGAATGTCAAAGGATACTTCTCATGTGTGGTACAGAACCTCATGTTTTTCTGGGCATCCTCTGATCAAAGAGTTCCAGATGGAAAGGTTCTTTCCATTACCTCGGGAAACCATCCATCACATCACAGCTGTTTTGATTATCCTAAATAAATTCTGTTCCCAGTGTAAATTCTTAGAGGTGTTTGCAGGAACTCTGAAATGACCCATGATTTGGTACCTAGGGAAGCCTTGCATGCCCTGAGGGCAGAGCAGTTTAAACTGGTCTCCAGAATGTGAGTAGCACCCATGCTCTCTCTCTTCACAATGTCACTGTACATCCCATTAAAGAATGTGAAGTGCTGAAATAAATTTAGTAGACACAGTCAAGAATTAAAAGGAAAAAAAGAGTATTTGAAACTAACAGATTTCTCAAGTGGGTTTTTGATATATGAGTTTCCATATGGTCTGCCTCTCATATTCTGGCACAGTTAGGAGGCCGATGTGATTTTGTTCCCAGATTAAAGGTGACTGCATAACTTGACAGAGTACACGACTTCCACAGGTATCTATTTCTTTTCTTCATAACTGACTGTCTGGCTAACTCTTTCCTTTGGAGTAGCTAATAGTTGCACATTTCACATGCCTGCAGCCAAGCTTCTGGTCATCTCCATCGCCCCATATTGCTCTTGCCTCAGCCTTCTTAATCAGTTGTTGAAGACGTCATACCTTAATTGTTCACGCCTCACAAACCTTCCATTATTGCCTTGTTCTTATTTTGCACAATAAATACAGCAAGGTAATTAGCTGATTATCTTGCCCCATAATTAAAATACATCTAAGCTCTGACTACATGGTACTGACTCTATCACTGCTGCCCGTGTCCGTGCCACTATCCCTCTTACCCTGGCTAATTTAATAACTGCTGGGTTTATCTGTTTATATCCTTCTCTCCATCAGGGTAATCTTCACTCTAAGAATGAACGAGAGACTGCTATTCTTGTGCTCCAAAACTTTGATTAGCTTCCCATCTCATGCACAGTGACACCACATCATCACAAAGCCAAGTGCATGATGACCTGGCCTCCCAACAGCCCTCTGAAGTCTATTTCTTACTTCTCTTTTCTTTGCTCATATGGAATAAATGCATGCTGTCATTGCTCTTCTTGTAAGGAGTCAAATTCTTGATCTTCTCCTTTCCTTTTCCAGCTGCCCAGGAAACTGCCCTTATTCAGATAGCTGCATGCTTTGCTATTTCTCCTCTTTTAAGCCCTCCTTCAGTTTAACCTCCTCAGTGAAGACTTCCCTAATCACTGATATCCAAATTGCTTCCACCCATTGGCATGTTCTTTTACTTCTGATTATGCTTTTATTCATAATGCTGTATTCATAATGCTGATCAAACATTTGACATGCCCCAAGCAGTCAAGCAGAAAATATATTTTCCTTATGTGTTCCTGAGATTTCATCATTCCCTAATACCGTATAAGATATGCAAAGACTACAATTTGTTTGCGCACGCACGCACACACACACACACACACACACACACACACACACACACACACACACACGAGCCAGGATCTCACTAAGTAGCTCTGGTCTACCTGAAATTCACTTTATAGACCTGGCTGCTCTCAAACTTACTGAGATTCACCTCCCTCTCTGCCTCCTGAGGGATTAAAGCCATGCATCACCACACTGAGCAAGTCTCAGGTTTTTAACTTTTCCTTGTTCTTGTGTATAAATTCCATGAGGAATTTCAGTAAATATTGGTTGAATGAATAAATATGCATTAAAATGGATCTCTTGAATATAATGTAGCAGCTAATCGAGGTGACCATTAAACATATCTTCAGTTCTTACTCTGTAATCATGTGGTTTGGATGAGGTTCCTTCTGAGCTGCAGCAATAATCTAACCAACAGCAACCATAAACTTCCACCCTGGCCGTATTGATCATAAATATAGGCCAGGTACCAACTTCTACCTCAAAAGATTTACATTTTAAAAGAATTCTTACAGAGTTCAACAAGCCAGAGGTTATTATTGTCTAATAGACATCTTAGTGCAATAGTGGCAGTGGTAGAAAATATTTGACAGTTCATCAAACCTCTAGAAACTGTGTCCATTTTGTACTTTCATGTTTAACTCTGAGTATTGTGTAAATCTCAGCAATCTGAACATCCTAGCCATAGATTCTATATGATGTTTTCTCTCAAGGTTAGTAGAGCTTTCCCCTTGCTTTGACCTCTCTGAGGTTCAGAGAAGTTGAGTGGAAAAAGAAAACCAGTATTAGTTCTTTGTCTATACAAGTCTACTTCCGATTTATGCAGAGAACAAAACCATCAGTGAGCTTGTAGAAGCAAAACAATTAAACAGTGAGGCTGCTTCACTGTCTGCTGTGACAATGTAACATTAGAGAAAAATCATTAGTGAAAAAGGATGTAAAGAATAATGACCAGATCTCCAGTTTGCTGGTAGAGGATGAATTCTATTTATTCATTCATTTAAGGAATAGCCACTGAGTGCTTGTTCCAGTCCAGAAACTATCCTGTGTGTCACTAATACACGTAATTCTGTTTTCTGGAGACACTCTTTGGAGATCTCTGAAGTGTGAATGTGTATGGGAGGGGGAGGCATCAAGGAAGGCATCGGTAGTTCTCCTGCAATCTGTTAAGATACAGAATCTGTAGAGACAGGGGATGCTGGGAAAGAGTCTTGGTAGGTGAAAGGATATTTATTAGGACAGGCAGGTGGGGAGTGGAGACATGGAATATAAGAGCAGAGTCCGGGAGTTGGGAAACCTCAAGGAAGAGCCAAGAATCTCTAAGAATTTTAAGGTCAGGACAACTGCTAGGCCAGATAATGTAGAGACTTCCTTGTCACTTTTGCTCCTTTTTTTCCCGTAATCTATAGAAAGCATTTGAAGGGTTTTTAAGAGGGAGAGTTACTTGAGCTCTCTTGGCTTTTGAAGATCATTGTCACTTTGGTGCCACTAGGAGAATGAATTAGAGGAAGTGAGATTAGAGCCAGAGAGACAGTTAGGTGGCTAGTTCTGAGTTTGGATAGACGCTGCTGCTGACTGAACTCAGCTATCAAAGGGAAAAGGAGAGGAAGGAATAAGAACCAGAAATGACAATGACAGGGTTTAGTGAATGGGTCTGGGAGACAGAAGGGTTTAAGATAGAGGGAGGATTAAAGTGGCTGTCTTTGTTTTCTGACTTGAGTAAAGGAATAGATACTATTATTTTTTATGTTATTATTAAAATGTATATAGGCAAAGTATTTAGTCCTAGCACTTAGCAAGGGACATGATAGACTTTCAAACTATCAAAATCTGAATCTCAAGGAACAAGTCACGATTTTTCAAATTTAGGTCAAAAACCATGAATAGGAGGAAGAACAAGGACCCTAAGTGTCTCTTTAGCCCCCTGCTCAGGCCTTCCATGTTTCCTATAGAGATCTTAAGCAGGGAGGAGAGCAGATTCATGGTGTTGGGCGTGAATTCAGTTCAGGGATTGACCTTGTGATCTAGCCTGAGACTTGACTGTAGCATTCATCAGCATGAGTGCTGGGTGGTTTAGCTCACAGGCATGGGGAGCTGGCTCAGTGGTATTTATACATGGCGAAGGCTGAGGACTGTGAGCATAGTAGGGTGTGTCAAGACAGAGACTGCTCCAATGCCTCCACTGAGGGACTTCCCAAACATTGAGGACAGAATTGGGTTCACCACCTGCAATAGAACCTTTCAGTTAGTAGGCATAAATCAAGATCTAAAAACTGGGGTTCATGAAAGAAGAAGGACAAAAAAGGAGGAAAGGTGTGCCTGAGCTGTAACTCTAATGCATGAAGGAGCAGAGTGCTTTGACTGAGACACGGAGGACCCGTGGAGGAATTGGTGAGATCCTTATGGGCCTTGCCCTTTTCCGTTTCCACTGGTTAAGACTGAAGTTTAGGTTTTTGTTCCTTGAGCTTCAGATTTTGATGCCAGTTAAAATGTATCTCTTTCCAGTTAGGAAGAGCTAGAGCTTAATTTTGTTCTCATTACATTTTAATGATTTACCTCCAAAACAGCAGCTTCCACACCTGCGCTTGTACCATGCAGTTAAAGCCTCCTTAATGGTACTAATTCAGGTTTGTTCGTATTAATAATCTACCCCATGAAATCTTCTTTTTAATCTAACTGTCCCTGTAAGGATGGAGGCCTCAGTTGTTCATCACTGCACTCCATATCAAATACAGTCCACGTCCAGTTAGCTGTGGAGAAAATAAATAATTACTTAATGGAAATGACACCTGAGTGTCCCTTTATGTGCCAACACATTTTATTTTGAAATTGTTGCAAGTGCATTATCTTTGGAAAGAATTTTATTATCCCCACTTACCAAGAAGGTATGTGAGCTGAGGAGATGACATGGCTTGAGCTTGTCAACCTGGAAAAGGAGGGACTAGCAAAGAAAGGGATGGGCTTCATCCCAGTACCTCTCTCTCTCTCTCTCTCTCTCTCTCTCTCTCTCTCTCTCTCTCTCTCTCTCTCTCTCTCTCTCTCTCTCTCTCTCTCTCTCTCATGCAGAGCCTTCCCAAGAAAATGATCCAACAGGGAGCAGCAGAAAGCGCTGAGCTTTGGTGAGGTATGGAGTAAATGAGACTTTGTCTCAGAAGCTGGGAATAGAGGTGAAAAACTACATCCACTGCCAATTTTATCTAGAGTAGCCTGGAAACCTAGCATGTTATAGAGACACCACTGAGCTCAGCTTTCTGCGGAGGGCTGGTCAGCAGTAATCTCAGCATTATGTGCTCTCAGGTCTGTGACCACAACATAAACACCAGTGAAAGCGCTCTTACGGTCCACTTGTGCACTCCAGTTGAAAATGCAGGTGAGGTTGTGAGGCGCTGGGGATGATGGCAGCCTGAATTGCCAGGGTGGGCGTTAAATATTCATCTTGAGAGGGGATCACTGGGGTTTATAATATGACTGACTGTTCGCCAATTTTATTTTCTTGATTCACAAAAGAGGCTTCGGTGGAAATAAACTCCAGGTCCAAGTTTTAAAAATTTCATGCTAAAGGGATATAAATGTTATTCACCATGGCAGAATTCGGTAAGCTTTTAATAGTGAGCTAGTGAGGCAAGTTCTTAGGTCAGTGCTGCCATGGAGGAAGGGATGGGGTGTGGCAAAGGGATGGGTGTAATGGGGAATCATTTCTCCTATTTGGAGGAGCAAGGGCTCCATATTTAGGCTCTGTGTGATGAGGTATAAAGAAAAAATATGGGGGCAAGCGTTTACTATTTAGGAAACAAGTACAAAATTAACTTCCAAGTCCTCAATTCCTAAGTAAAGAGCACTCTAGGTTCAGTGTCAATCCCCTCCTTGCTCCTACTGATATGTGTAATGTGGACTCTTCCCGCCAGCCGCTTGGGTCCTGCTGACCTCCCAGCCCCCAAGTAACACACAAGACACTGTATTAATTATGAAGCTGTTGACCATTTGCTATTGGTTCTCATTGGCTAGCTCTGACCTAATTATTAACCCATAACTGCTAATCTAAGTATTTCCTCATGATCTTCTTTTACCGGAGAAAGGGTCCAGATTTCTTACTCTTCTGGCGGCCTACATCGTGACTGACTGTGCCTCTCTTTCCAAAAATCCTCCTCGACTCCTGGTTTCACCTATCTTGCTTCCCTATTGGTCAACAGTGCTTTATTTAATCAACCAATAGGACAAGCACATATACACAGAAGGACTTCCCCCATCAGATATTATAGATCACAAAAGTTAATGGCAGCAAGGAACAAATGCTTCTGTCTCCCTTTGTAATGTCTTAGGAACTGGACTTTCTCACTGTTCCTCCCGGTATGTGTACATATATCAGAGTCTCTGATAAGAGCCCTTGTTTTCCAACTTGTACACACAACAATTTACTCTAAAACCCAGACATTTAGTTGTTTAGCTACATCTTCCAGGGCAGAGTCCCCCATCCCCCACAAGGTCTTTTGAAAAGGGAAGCCTCTATGTTGGCCATGATCCCCATGAAAGGGGGGCCCCCAAACAATATCAGCTTGCTTCTTCCTGCCACCCTTGATCCATCTCCCTGGTGAGAGAGCACACCTCTCTTCTGTTCTTTCATTGGCTCATCAGGCATCAACGAGAAGCAAACACAAAAACTGGATATTCTGCTGAATCACCTCCCACTGCATTGCCTTTGTGTGTGTGGCCATTCTACATTGCCAGAATGGAAAATCCTTGAAGGCAGCCATCAGACTTTGCCATAATTTATATCCCATAGCATGTACCTTTTGGGAAGGTTCACTAAATATTAGATACAAAGCATTACAAAACTTCAATGGGATGACTCCAGAAATACTTTATCCTCATTTTCAATATTATTATTATTTTTCTTTTTTAGTGGCTGTTGGAAATAGGAAAAGGGAGGGTAGTCATTAGGTGGGGGGAAGACATTTCTCTAAATGTCAATATTTATGAAACGCCATTTTAAACCTTTATAAATGATTATCTTCCTCAGTACTGATGAGGCATTTTCACAATGCTGCTCAATTTATTTACTCAGGAGACCAATTTATTTCAGTACCTCTGTACTAACTGTTTGCATTGACATCTAGGTCTGCTTGGAGCAAGCAACTGTGACAAGTTGTTTATTGAACTGTAAACAGGTATTGTCTGAATCTAAACAATGGCTTTATCTAATTAGGAGACCCTGGGCATCATCTTAGCCCCATGTGGCTATTCTAAGCCAGCCTAGCATCTCATACACATCGCCCAGGCCTTTTAAAATCTCCTTGTTCACAGTAAAACCCTTCACCACACAGTGAAGAATAATCCTCATTTGTCCTTTTACTGTACGTACTGGTGCTTTGTGCAAAAAGAAACATACAGAGGAAGAAAGGACAACTGTCTGTAATGAACCAAGTGGGGGTGGCCTGATTTAGAATGGTTGAATTAGAAAAGGAAAATATGAATGAGATATAAAGAGGAGTATGAATAAAGATGAGCTGGGTTTGTTGCCTAGGAGGCAGAAGTGCCTCGTGTAAACGAAAAAGTGCCTTCCTGCCCTAAGAGAACTCAATGAAATGATGGTCGACTGTGGAGCTTTCAGGCAAAGCGAAACAAAGCAGAACAGAACAGAAGAGAACAAAACAGAACAAACAAATGCAGGTGTACTTGTGGGAAGCACATGGAGGGGACATGCCGAGCAGGAGTCAGTTCTGTGGGCTCAGACTAAGAGAGGACATGCTCAGAGGCACTCGGGACCCTTCTTTTCCTCTTCCTGACTTTGTGTCTGGACGATAATTAAATGCAGAAATCAATGTCTTTTGTTTTCAGCTGCTGTCACTCCTCTGAAAGGCTTTGCCCAAAGCTGGGGGGTATGAGGGGGCACACTTAAGAAAGCATCACTGTACTGTAGTTATTATTATTACAGTTGCCTCTTGGAAGTAATGGAATCATTGCAATTTTAAAAGGGGGAAAAGTCATCAAAGTGAAGTTTGCCAAATGTGAGGCCAAACAGAACAGAGCTTTCTAAATAAATACATAAATGAATAAAAAAAGCGGCCAAGGATGCTCCATGGTCTATGCCAAAGAGAAAAGGCTGTGGCAAAGTGAGCAGGGTGATGGGTTATTTTGCAGTCACTGTATAGACATTGTTGCTTTCATCATAAAGCCAAGTCTTTACATTCTTTTTGTCTCTCTTCAGGCGCTCAGAGTTGCTTTCCAGCTTGCTTCCTTAACAATTTGTGTAATTGGTTTCACTCATGGAGGCCCAATTGGTAGGCTCATTGTGAGGGCCTCATGAAATATGGATCTATTTAAAAATTAATAGTAGATCAATATTAATTCAATAAAATATTTTAATCTGAGGTATGAATATTTCATACCTTCACACAGACATGCAGATTTCAAAAGCCGTTTCTGTGTTTCTGACAGGCTGTCCAGTTTTGCCAGGACGGCATTGAAATTATTCCTCTTTGCACCATGTGCTCCGGGCTCTCTCAGCTAGAGTCACCCAGGTCAATGGTGATGTTTATTCAAACTGCTGAGGGAATGCAAATAAGATGTATGTCACAGAGCAACCCAGGGAAGTTTACCTTGTTTAATCGAGTTTCTAGTTTCTGCTGTCTCTGCTTGGAATCCACCTAAAGAGAATCTCACGTCGTCTTATAGGTTAATCCGTGTTCACACCAGGTTTGACTCATATCAAACCTGGCATGCTGAGGCACTCGGAGGCTTCTCTGACAAGAGCCTCTAAAGAGATGGACTGCCACTGCTCTCATCGAAATGAACCAGTTGCACCTGGCTGATAAAACCTGAGATTTACTGGAGCAGACAGGCCCCAGCTCAAACAGGCTTCTCTCTTTACTGCAACCCCTTTGCCACTTGAAGCAGTCATCTCTCATGTCAGGTGTCATCAGCTAAAACAATAGAGTGGCATCTAAGTTCGGCTGAAAGGAAGGTGATGGCAGATGGCAGGCAGGCCATGCTCTCCCTATCAGTGTGGCTGGATCTAAAGCATTGCTCGGCCTCAATTCCAAGAGGCCAGTTGAGACTCCAGGTGTAGCAGAAAAGCCATGAATGCTTAGAACTAATGTAACGAGAAGAAATTAGGAGGGGAGGATGGTCTCAGTACTGATTCAATACAAGAAGCATTTGGCAATGGCTGAAACAATAATTTTCATCCTGTTGGGGCTTCTACCTCCGTTTGTCTTTAATATATATCTTCAACACCTGGTACCTAAGTTACATTGGCTTTCAATAAGGAAAACTGAAAGCTGAACACATTAAAAATTATTCGAGTATGGTTTCTTCTTGAGGGAGCAATGGTAAATGAGGTGATTGAATTACTGAGGATTTCTATGCCTGGGAGAACAAGTCTACATAGGTTAGCATAACTTAATACTGGGAAACAGACATCATGGACACAGTAAAGGATTCAGGTAAGATGCCTAACAGATATGAACTGAGTCCATCACATCTGTTTCCCTAGGCTTCCACGGGACCATGTATGTAGCAGTAACCCCCCCACACCGTGTATAGGTGTATATCTTGCTGAAGGAATAAACATGTGTACAGTTGTTTCTGACATTTATTTAATTTGCCTTTGCTGTGTTCGCTGTACACAAAGCAGGTGTATTTCAAATGGTGCCTTGGAATGATATATACTCTCAACTTTTCTGTAATTTATTATCATATTTTCCTTTTAGAGGAGAAGGTTGAAGCTGTGTACTGTGGTCGTATATCCAAACTAAGGGCATGTCACTGCATCAATCAGCCTGCATGACAGGACTCTCTTCTCTGTGTGGGAGCACACCAGTCATAAATGCTCCTTCTGAGGGGTCCCCTGGCACCTCTCCTCCATTTCTCCTTATTTGATAAGTTGGATTATTTCTGACTATAACCAGTGAGTTCCCTGGTTCTCTTCCACAATACTATTGAGTGAGAGATATGCTCAGAACACACAGAATGAGCCCAAGTTAATTATTAAATAGAAGTGATTTTGGTAGGTTGACCACTTGTTCTGTTTTGCTCAAGATGATCTTAGTTATTGCAATGGCTTGAATGAGAAATGTTACTCAGCCTACTCACATACTAAATACTTAATTCACAAATGATAGCACTGTTTGGGGGAGATTTTGGAACTTTTAGTATGAAAAGCTTTCCTGGAGGAAGCACGTGTGTTTGTGTCTAGTTGTGTACTTGTGTGTTCACGTCCTAGTATGTGCAAAAAGCAGGACCTACGTGGTTTCATTCTTAATCTTACATCTTTTCTGACAGATCTCTATTCCCTGAAATGTGCCTATTTCTTCTAAACAATCTAGAATTTCTCAAAGGAAGAGATAATTCATTGTCCTGTTGGCTAAAAGCAGCTGCTGCAGATGTTTGGAGAGAAGGTGTATGTAAACATCCCCAAGGTATGACACTTTAAAGAATGACATGCTATTTAATGTTTGGATTTTCTAAGAATGTAAATTTCTTTGTAAATCAAGAGCTGAATGTCCTACTTAGGAAACCAAAGTGAGGCCACTGTTATCTCAGCTTCATGAACTCAGACAGGCAACAACTTTCGTCAGCTGTGTTCTCATTAATTAGGAAGTGGTGTCATGTAACGTCTATCAAGCAGGGCTTGAAGGAGGTTCATTTAGTAGTGTTGTAGTCACTGTTCTATTGCTGTGAAGAGACACCATGGCCATGGCAACTCTTATGAAAGAAAGCATTTGACTGGGTCAGGTCACTCCAGATTCAGAGGCTTAGTCCATTTTCATCATGCAGAGGATGCCAAACAGGTGTGAGGCTGGAGCAGTAGCTGAGAGCTACATCCTCATCTGCAGGCAGAGTGACAGACACTTGGCCTGGCAGGGGTTTTTGAAACCTCAAAGCCCACCCCCAGTGAAAACTTCCTCCAACAAGGCCATACCTCCTAATTCTTCTAATACTTTCAAATAGTGACACTTCCTGGTAACTATGACCCTATGGGGGCATTCTTATTCAAACCACCAAAAGCAGTTTATAAAGTGACAATCTTTGATGCATAGTAATGACTCTGTAAGGTCAGAGATGTGGCTCTATTGATGGAGTATTTGCCTAGAATGCATGAGATTTAGGGTTCAATATTATGCACTGTATAAAGCAAGTATGGAGGCACAGGTCTGCAATGTCAACACTTGTGAGCAGATCAGAATAATCAACTGTTTCTGTGGGTTTCCACAGCCTGGTCTTGGCCCTTTTGGTCATTACTCCTCCCTCTCTGCAACTGGATTCCAGGAGATCAGTTCAGGGTTTAGCTGGGGGTATCTGCTTCTACTTACATCGGCTGCTGGATGAAGGCTCTAGGATGGCGTATAAGGTAGTCATTAATCTCATTATTAGGAAAAGGCATTTAACGTAGCCTTTCCTCTACTGCTTAGAGTGCTAGTTGGTATTATCCTTGTAGATCTCTGGACATTCCCTAGTGCTATATTAGTATAACCTGAATTACTAAGGATGGAGACCTAAGCAAGTTAACTAGAATAGGCCCCAATTATGAAATTTTATGATAAATAAGGTTTACATTAAAATATGGCATTGCTTGGGAACTCACTAAGCTCAAGTGAGAGAAAATATGAGCCCGCGATGGTTTTAGCCAACAGAAGGCTGTCGTGCCTCATGCCTAACAAAAGGTCTGTGGTAGTGGGTGGATATTTTCCTATAGCTGAATAATGACATCAGAACTCTGACTCTCCCATGGTCCTCTGTGTGGTGAACAGATCTCGTCTCTTTATTCTTAGGCTCATTACCTCCTGGTAACAAAGTAACTGATAGGGCTTTGGGTATTACATCTGTTTTCAGTGTAAGAACAAGGGGCAGATCATCTTACCAGGATGTTTCTTCCTGCACCTGTCTCTTTCAGTAGAAAGTGAAACATTTTCCAGAAGCAGCTCATGAGATTTCTTTTTGTATCCTAAGATTTTCCTTCAGGGAGGTTGAGCAAGTGGCTTCTTTATGGCTAGTTAGCCTCAGCCAATCATTCAACAGGATAAAAGGTAGAGACTACATGCAGGTGGGAGGTAAGAGAGTTTGAAGTAGCCATCTTGAATGATGGTCCTGGGCTCAGGAGGATGACTCTGCAATCCTGTCCACACCATCAAATGTTGCCTCTCCCCCAAGGTCAGGCCAGAGGGCCATCCATCTGAGAGAATCCTTAAATGAACATAGGAGCTCATAGAAACTATTTTCAGGAGCAAGGAGACTCTATGATTTACATAGTTCGGGTTAAGTATTTCAATGAGTTGAGCATCTGCAGTGTCTTGGCAGCATGGTGATGGTAGGACACTGTTAGGACTGGGATTCGGGTCCGAGGAACCTGGAGGCCAGTGATGGTTTAGTCACCTGTCTGCCAATTAAGCTGATTATGCAACTTCCCTACTATATATTTTCTTCTCCTTTAAAACAGAAAAGAACAATAAACAATAAGTAATTCATAACTCCATTACTCTTTGGTTTTAAGGATAAATGTGGTCAGGAATATAACCATATATTACTAATCAGCTGATCTTATACGTCCATGAGTAGAACCAATGTTAGAGAAAAAGTAACACAATAGTAGGCAGAAAAGTATTAACAAAGAACAAGGAGCACTTATGAGACTCTGTAGCATGCTGGGAAGTGAATTCTCCCAGTTGATACAGTGGGCCATTAAGAAGGACTGGTCAGGTGATGTCACAGTTGCCTCCAAAGCACTCTCAGTATCTCCTGGCAACAACAGCTTCCTTCTCACTCATGGGAATTCTCCAAGTAAGTGTGGGGGTTTTGCAGGGGCACAGCAGGATTGCTCTACTGAGGGGGCAGCTCTCCCTTAGCAGCTGTGTGGCCATGATCAATGAGGCTGGATGTATTTTCCCTGCCTGTAGCAATCTGGTGAGTTGGATGCCCGCAGTATTTTCCTACTTAAGAATTTATGGAAAAATCTGTCCAACCTTCTTCTGATCACACCTTGCTGAGGACAGCCCAGCTGTGCCCTTTTGCCTCGTTTTTCCACTTCCTTTGTCATCCTGCCCCCAATCTAATCAGCCTGTCAACCACAGCATTCAAGAAACAGCACATTCTGAGTAGTTTGTAAACAGTGGGAATGTGCTTCTTGCCAAGTTTGAAGTCCAAGAACAGAGTAGCAGCATGATAGAATTGTAGTGATGGCTGAACTGTTCCATGGATGACTATGTCTGTGCTCTAATGTCTCATAGCATGAGAAGCAGGGGTTTCTCTGTCTGCTCTCATCAGCATCACACTCATAAGGAATTGATCTGTAGAGCTCTATCACCTCTCAAAAGCCTGACTTCCGATACCATTATCCTGGAAATTGGAATGTCCACCAAGGAATCAGAGGATGGGGGGAGACAGTAAACATTCATATACTTGCACTACCCTTCCTAAAAGGTGTGATCCTTTAAAGAGGCACAGTTCCAAACAGAAACCAACCAACCCAGAGCCCACAGCCCACACTGTCCCCTCATAATTTTCCTAATAACCCCAAGGCCAGGCACAGCTAATTTCCAAGAGCAAACCCAAACCTGTTCAGAGTAACCAACCTAAGCCAGCCTGGCTGGCCTTGCCTATTCCTTTGCATATAGGGAAAGAAAAGCTCTTAGACAGATTCCCTCTTCTCCATGTACTCATGACCCACACTGTGGTTGCCACCTGGCTGCTTTGGAGCATAGCATCCCCCTCATCCTGGGACTTTAGAGTAATGAGCAGGATTACTTCTTGACCTGCAAGATTCTGAGCATCTCACAATTTCAATGAACACGTGATTTTTTTCATTTTCTTTTTAATGTATTTTTATGTAAATTAGAAACAAGATTGATTTACATGTCAATCCCAGTTCCCTCTCCTTCCCCTTCCCCTTACCCCCGGCTAACTCCCTATCTCATCCCCTTTCTGCTCCCCTGGAATGTTGAGGCCTTCCATGGGCAATCGTCAAAGACTGTTATGTCATTTGGAGCAGGGCCTAGGTCCTCCCCCATAAGTCTAAGCTGAGAGAGTATCCCTCTATCTATGTAGAATGGGCTCCCAAAGTCCATTTGTATGCCAGGGAGACATACTGATCTACTACCAGAGGCCACATAGATTTCCCAGACCTCCTCATTGACCCCCACATTCAGGGGGTCTGAGTCAGTCCTAAGTTGGTTTCCCAGCTATCAGTCTGGGGTCCATGAGCTCCCCCTTGTGCAGATCAAGTCTTTCTGTGTGTTTCACCAGCTTGGTCTTGACCCCTTTGCTCATTCTTCCCTCTCTGCTACTGGATTCCAGGAGTTCAGTTCAGCATTTAGCTGTGTCTGGGTCAGTCCTATGCTGGCTTCCCAGCTATTTGTCTGGGGTCCACGAGCAACCCCATTTTCAGGTCAGCTGTTTCTGTGGTTTTCTCTAGCCTGGTCTCGATATATATATATATATTTTTTTTTTAACTAAAGGGTTTTTCATTTTCTTTTGGTACTTGATTGAATCTCAGCTCTTTAAAAAATGATTTTCTTTCTTTTTTGTATGATTGCGATGTTTGATTTGAAATTCACAAAACATCAACAAGAAGTAAAAAATTTATTTGGATCATCTGGTTGACCTTTAAACACTTTCTACTTGTTAAACTTGCTTAATTTATCTGACATAAAATGCAGTGGATTTTAAAGTAGGGATTTTTACTTACCTTTAAATTCTCCCCTCCCCTTAAACTAGTGACTGTCATTTTAAGATTTTAATTTTAATGGGATCTTTCTAAATTAAAAGCATAAACTAAAGTTACTTTCTGTTAACAATTTGATGTGGAAAAATGAAATATACAGATGGAGTGCCGAATGAACAGTGGGGTTCCCAGAATTAGTTTATCCAATAGCAGTGAATTGCAGTTATTTTGCACAAGAATTTAAATTTGTTATTAAAATCTTATTTACCATAAAATATTTAAAATTGATTATTTTACAGATTTCAGTGTAAATCATTTGGTATATCCATGTCAGATAAAGAATCCATTTCTAGCTGCTCAACAGAGAAATTTTAATAGTGAAAATTGACTCCACAGCTGACAGAAGGGCTTAAAATTCACACAGGAAATGGTGTGGTGTAATAGGCAGTTATATGAACAAGACATCTCTACCATCCCTAGGTTTGTGTAGCAGTCTTGCCAGTGAACCTGTATCTGAAGCAACGCCCAAAGTGGTGTGGCCATCGTTACGAGTTCACCTGCAAGACTGTTAAAGGTTTTGGACAATAGAATTTGGAATTATATGAATGTAGTTTGCCTGGAGATGGGACCACAGCAGGGAGGCAATATTTGATGGAATCTAGTTTCTTTGGAGTTACTTGCTCCTTATCAAACTCCAAAATAGTCTAGGGAAGATGGGCTGTGATTCTAAGAAGAGGGGAAAAGGAGTGAATTTTTCTGAAAACCTGTTGGCAAACAACTGGATTAATGAGAACCAGCAGAGATATCAACTGACTCATAGGGATATATGAGTTCTCAGATTCAGAGCTGAGACAGCTGGCCTATTGTCAGTGTGCAGCTGGAGAGCTGCTCTAGAAGGGTGGCTGATTGCACTGATTACACTTTCCTCATGGCTTATTTCCTGAAGGTGCACTATATCTATCCATAACAGGCTATTTAGTGTCTATAGTCAAGGTGTGAAACTCAACACCGAGACAGCAAGTATCATGTTCAATGAAGTGATGTTCTCTTCATCCTGGTAATATGGGATCTAAAGAGCCCATTGAGTGTTGAGCACATTCATTGCTGACAGATGCAGACCAGGTGGACACAGCAGAAAAGGATGCAATGATGCTAATGTACACATTCCATTTGTAGACAAAAAGAAGAAAGGCAGGAGGGCAAGGCCCATATTTAGCACTTATGTGAATCTGGACGCTAGCTAGGGGGTAGAACATGAGCCAGGGTTCTACAGATCTGCTATTGAAGACCCAGAAATTCAAGTGTGAACTTTGAGTGATTTTAATAATGGAAGTTGAAATGAAAATCTCTGGTGAAAGTAAACAAGTCTTAAAGTTTTTGACAGCACGGGACTCAGAAGAGTGACTGTGGATGGTTTACCAGAATGAGGGTCCAGGTAGAATCAGCACACTGACACTTCCTTAAAGATTCATTAGCTCTGTAGTGGAAGGGAAGGCAAGGCAAGGCACTACCTGACCAATACTGCACATTCTGTTGTATGTGTTTTTCATTATATTCTAAAAGCTTGTTTCATTCCAATAGCTATCTAATGCCTACTTAGTGGAAACATATAACAACAAAGTGAGCAGATGTGGTCCATGCACCTGAGAGCTTGCTTCTACAAGAATAAACTGACTTGTACCAGAACTCTAGAAGGAGATATATCTGATAGGACGTGAAGGGTCCAGGGAGCAAGCATATTTTGGAGGACTTTAAATAAGAAGAGTGAGTTGAAGACATGGAAACCTATAAAATAGAATTTGTGTGATCAGCATGTAGTTTTCTAGAAAAATATAATTGGAGAAGCTATTTCAGGTCAGAAAATATTAATATACAACACACACCAATTCTTACAAGCCAAGGAGAATAATATTTTCAAGACCAGAAATTGATTCATAATGGTATATGAGTAGAGAGTTACACATACAGTGACAAGATAAGAAACCAGAGAGGCTAATAGGCTGAAATTCCACACTGTGCTCTATAAGCCACATTGAGAAACTTGCATTTAACATATTCATTGATTCTTGTCTCCATTTGACAAGTACTTTAGGTACACATAGTTACTTTAGGTCCACATAGTTACTTTTATCATTGCTGTTAACTAAATATCTGACAAGAATCACCTTAAAGAAAGAAAGGTTTATTATGTTTTATGGTCCAGAAGAGTCCATCATAATTGGGAAGACATAGCTGCTGGAGTGTCCTACAGCTGTGACTGCAGGAACTTGTTCACATTCTAGTAAGGCCAACAGAAATAGGGAAGATTCTGGCACTGGTTTAGGTTTCTGATTCAGAGTGGGTCTTCTCTTCTCAGAGACCTCTTGGGAGACT
Organism: Mesocricetus auratus; assembly: GCF_017639785.1. Classification (NCBI taxonomy): domain Eukaryota; kingdom Metazoa; phylum Chordata; class Mammalia; order Rodentia; family Cricetidae; genus Mesocricetus; species Mesocricetus auratus. The sequence continues at coordinate 37,117,021 of NW_024429193.1, forward strand.
GTCACAGAGACATACCCAAATGTGTATCTCATTAATTTGTGTTTCTTTAATCTATGTGAGGTTGTCAGTCAAAATTAACCACCATAGCCTATATGCTGTAGAAACTTAGGATAGATAATAGATAGGGGATATAACAATGATAGAACAAGATAAGTCAATCTTCTTGCCTCAAAGAACCTACAGTCTGTCCAGGTGAGTAATGTAAAAGGTCGCTTCATTTCATGAAAAGTTCAATGAGCATCCAAATAACAAATGGCAGCTGTGGAGACATCAGTAGAGGCACGTAGATTGATTTTACCAATGGGGATTGTAGAGGCAGAGAAAGTGGAAAGCTGTTCCAGAAGTTAAGACATTAGTGCAAGACCTATCTGAAAATAGTGAAGGGGAGAAGAAGGCAACAGGGTGCTCCAAACAAGTCACACGGATGTGAGAAGAGCTGGCAGCAAGGCAGAAGAAATCTCAACTGAAGACAGGAAGGATTTCTCTGCGGCTAGAGGAAAGGCTTGGAACTCTAGGCAGTTTCCAAGATCCATGTGAGGGAACATTCAGAAGCAGGGATGTCCAATCTTTTGGAATTGCTATATGATGCTATCATTTGCATTTATGGATTGGAGACATCCATAGATATCCTGAGATAAATGAAGCCTGAGGACTATAGGTTGGACACACCTGATAGAGCATTGATTATTGGTAATGAGTATGAAAAAATAAATTGGTTCTCTATACATATTGGAAAACAATATTTAAGTGTAATTGAGGAAGAAGATGTCAATAACAAAAAGGAAGATATAAACAGCCAGGACATATGAACCAGCAGCATAGTTTCTACTCTGAAACATTTTATAGAGCTTGTTCTTTAGTACAGGGCCATTTGTCACTCTGCAAGACCATTTCTAGAAACTTAACTCAGTGTGTAGTTTAGAACTAATTGAAATGTTTTCTCTCCTTCTGGGCTTCTGGGTCCATTTGTGCTCCAGTTGCAGAAAGGGAGCCAGTCCTGTCAGTGGCTTCTGGGTCACGTGCAGGGAAGTTCAGCCTCCTTTCATGGGCTCCTACAGCTAGGATTTTCCTACCACAACTCCCTGAGAATGCCATTGCCACCTGAATTTGCTTTATCCCTGGTATTCCTGTCCTCACTATTGCCAGATCCATTCCTAGCATCCTCTTCCACTTGCAAGATTCTTGATATTTAGATTTCTTCACATTCAAAAGCTCGTTTGCTTCTCCATATTTCAAGATGTTTGCAATTCTGCACATATTGTATCTGGCAATTTTCTGATTCTGTGAACATGCATGTGGACTTTGTAACATACTGGCAGAGATGAACACGTATCTATCAGTAAAGGTAAGGTGCATGAACCTCCCAGATGTTAGCTAGCTTAAGAAATTCTCTAAACTACAGTTAAATGACCAAATATACTACTTAGGTATTATCATAATGTCTCTGGGAAAGACATTTATCTGGCTATGTTTAATTTTCTAAAGCTGCAGCTTCAAGGGGGCAAAAGGAAGTAAGATATGTTTGCTTGATACTTTCTGCGGTGATATTTTTATTTTGCATTAAACATATATACTACAAAAATCCAGGGGCTCTGTGTTTTATCACACTTTGGGAATATTTAAAATATCACAGTCTATCAGCATGTACGTGAAACTTGTTTACTTGGTTTCTTCCCAAGCTGAGTGAATCTGGACACTTTCTTTCAGAACAAATCACACACACACAAATGAAGATAAAATGCCCACATCCAGGTCAAGGCAAGTAAATATTGTCACGAATGTTGCTGGAATTGAGGAGAAAGCTCTGGGCTTAGAGGAAGAACGAGGTTTGCAGCATAGCTTTTCTAATTAGTTGCTATGGGACCTTAGGTAAACCCAATCCTTTTTTCTGTCATATGGCTGGGACAGTGGGTTCCTGACTTACATCTTGTCTTATTTTCCATTTATGACCATAATTACCAAGTGCCTATTATGAGATATGTATTTTGGTGAGGAAACTCATTTCTTCTGATCAGATAGGTTGCTGTACAAATCAAAGGAAACTGTCTTACTGTTTTAGCCAGTGTCCTATTACTTACCGTAGCAACTCTTTTAAAGGAAAGCATTAATTGGGACTTGCTTATAGCTTCCAAGATTTAGTCCATTCTCATTCTGAGGGGAAGCATGATGACACACAGGCAGACAAGGTGCTAGAGAAAAGTAGTTGTTAAGAGTTCTACAATTGGGTCCTCAGGCAGCAGCAGGAAGAGAGAGACACTGGGCCTGTCTTTAGGCTTTGAAAGCCCAAAGCTCACCCCCGTGACATACTTCCTCAAGCAAAGCCACACCTACATCAACAGGACCATACCTCCCAATCCTTTCAAATAGTGCCATTCCCTAGTAACAAAGTGTTGGTATCTATGAGCCTGTGGGCTGTTCTTATTCAAACCACCACACATACTAAGTGCTGTCATTTTCCAAGGTCACAGGATACAATCTAAGCTTCTTCCTGTCAGTTCTATTACATATGCATCATAAATCAGCTTACACAGACTTTGGTCAGTCCTCTCATAAGCCCACTCTGGGTGCTTACTACTGCTAAAATACACATAATATAACCAAACTTGATGGGGGATCTCCTTCTGTATGCTGTGAATATATGTTTCTCTTATTGGTTGATGAATAAATGCTGATTGGCCAGTAGCCAGGCAAGAAGTATAGGTGGATTACCAGACTAGGAGAACTCTGGGAAGAGAAAAGAGGCAGTGACCAGACAGAGACACCATGTAGCTACTGGGAAGATAGGACACCGGGCATTCTCCAGTAAGCCAAGACTATGTGGCGATACTTAGGTTAATAAAAATGGGTTAATAACTAAGAGAGAGCTAGCCAATAAGAAGCTTGAGTCACTGGCAAAACATTTTATAATTAATATAAGACTTTATTTATTTGAGAATAAACTTCTGGGGGACTAGGCAGAAGGGAAATTCATCTTCTTGGTAGCACAGGCCAGTAGTCCTAGATGTCTGGGAGGCTAAGGTAAGAGGATAATAGTTCAAGACCAGCCTGCACATCTTAGTGAGAACCCGTCTCAAAATAAAAAAGTAAAAGAGGGACAGAATACAAGAGTAGAGCATTTACTTTGACTCACAATTTGAGAGTACAGGCTACCATGACAGGAAAGGCATGGTAGCTAGAGGGTGAGACACATGGTCATTTTGCATCCACAGATATGACTGACATACAGAGAAATTAGGGCTGGTGCTCAATTGGCTTTTCTTCCTCTCCTCTGTTTATTCTGTCTAGGACCCAGGAACATCGCATGGTGCTACCCACATTTTACTTCTTCAGTTAAAGTTCCCCGGGAAACACTCACAGATGGGTGCAGAGGTGTGCTTCCTAGGTGATCCATTAACTCCACAGTGAGCACTGCCCATCACAGCCAAGGCTGCAGCTCAGTAGTGGAACACTTACCTAGCATCTGAAAGGCCCTGAGTTCTACACTAGTGCCATGAAACAAAACACGACAAAGCACAAAACTCACCGGGATTTAAATCAAGGGGATTTCAGTTTGAAAGTCTCTGCTTTTCATAGGAAACTGGACAACGTGAAGTTCTTTGAAGCGGAAGGGTCCATATATGAAGAGATGTTATTTACTGCTACTGCCATCAGTACTCACTGTGATGCTGTAAAAGCAGACCCAAACTAACTAACTAGCAGTGGGTGTAGCTGGGTTTCTGTAGGGACCATCACCACGATGTTCTTGTTTTTAGATTGCAGTGGGTTTAGCTGAGTTTCTGTAGGGACTGTCACCACAATGTTCTTGTTTTTAGATTTCAGCTTGGCACTTCTGCCTCTTTTTCCCTGTGGGCACATCTTACCACAGGTCTTTGCAGGTTGTGGCTGGACTGTTGGTAAGCATATTACTTTAAAAGAGAAAGGTAATGGTTTCATTGGAGAATCACTGTGTCAAGAAGGTTGTGTACCTCCTTGATGCTGAAAATGCCAGTTTCTCATAAAAAGGCAAAACCCTTCATTTTGAAAGGTTGAATATAATGTTATTTAACTAATTTCAAATGGCTACCTTTAGGTCACTGGGAAAGTCTAAATTTGAGCACAGTCTCAGGAGTCTGTAACATTTTCATTTGATTCAAGAATGGCTAAGTTTTAAGTCCTTTTAACCTCTTGCCTTTTGATATTTGGCTCCTCTGACAGGAAGTGTCTGTCCACTGCAAGAGATTTGAAGTAGCAGAGTAGCCTCCTTAATCAGGGTTCAGCTTCCTTTACATTCTTGGGAATTAAGCACCAGGTACATACACTGCTTTGATGGGTTTATTGAAAAGCTTTTGGGAATTGTAAAGATCCTAAGCATAGTTTAACAGAATATTACTAGGCCCACCACAGCTTCATTCAAACCCTCTTTCAAGTTATACTCCTCCTGTTGTGGTTTTTATTATAATAGTCTTCTTGGCTTTGGATCATTTCACAAATGACAATAGAAACGCAAAGCTTTCACTCACTTATCATTATGCAGGTGAGAATCATCCATGTCATCTCTGTGTTGCCGAAGTTTGCTAATCTTTATTGATATGTAGCACTTCATTTTGTGAATAGACCACAGTTGATTTCTTACTCTCATTCAGTTTTACATAGCCATTTGGGTATTCCAATTTGTGGTGGTTAAAATAGCTGCTGTTGGGATTGGAGAAACAGCTCAGCGGGTCTGAGAAATTAGAAGTTACCTAGGTGCCTTTCCCATGTGTTCCCCTCCTCCTCCCCCACAATGGAAGCTATTCACACAGCATCTTTATTGAGTTTGGTAAACATGATTTGCTGTCTAATTAAAAATCATTTTGGGATATGGTCTCCCTTTCCATTCTCTCAGTCTAAGCCAATGATTATTGTTCTGTGTTCCTTAAATGTTGATAAAATTTACCACTAAAGCCTGGTGTATTTGATAGGGTATGTTTAGTTAAATGATTCAAACTAATAGATAGGCTTTGTTAAATTCTCTTTTTCTCTCTCCCATGTCTTCCCTCAATACCTTCCTTTCCTGGGTATGTGTGCATATATATATATATATATTTTTTTTCCAGGAAATTGTCTAGGCTCAATACTTTAAGGATGAGATATAGGTCTAAGAGATGTGCACTACCATGTGGGGTTCCATTTTTCATCACCTTTGACACACATTTTCAAGGAGTTCTAAATATTCATATTAACTTTCATGAATATATGAACTATGGCTTCTTTTAAAAATATGGTGCCTGCAGTGATGCCTTTTACATCCCTGAGTTTGGCAGTTTGTCTTATTTTTCAGGTTGATGAGTCTCATTAGGACTTACCAACTTTAGATTTTTTTCAGAGAATAAACTTTGACCTTTGCTAATTTCCTCTGCTTTATGTTCATTTTCTAGTTCATTAATTCATATTCGTTGCTTTGAATCAATTTTGTTCTGATTTAATTATACTTAATTAGCCATTCTTCAATGCTATCAATGAGATTTGTTCACATTTTGAGACTAAATATGTCTGGTAAGCAATGCTTTTGCTGCATTCATACCTTTTAATGTATTTGTCTCACTAGGATTAGGAAATCTAGCTTCCTTTGTGGCTTCTTTCACCTCTGGAGCATGGATACAGCTTAATTTCTAAATATTTGAGGTTTGATTGTTATCATCTAAAAACTGGCTCAATACTACGGAGAGAACACTCAGTCTTTTGACATGTATTGAGTTGTGCTTTAAATTTAATTTTTTTAATTTTATTTTCCAGTTTAAATTTAGATAAGAATCAAGGTTGCTTCACAAGTCAGTTCCAGGTCCCTCTCCCATTCCCTCCCTTCCTCCCGAGCCCTCCCCCCCCTCCCCGTTATCCCCTCATTTCCCCAGGGAGGGTGAGGCCCTCCATGGGGGTGTGCATAGTCTGTCATTTCATATAGGGCAGGGCCTAGACCCTTCCCCAAGAGTTCGGGGTGAGAGTGCACCTCACATTGTTCTATGGGAGTCCAAAGTCCGTGTGTATACTTGGGATGGATACTGATCTGCTGCCCAAGGCTCAATAGATTCCCTAGGCCTCCTCACTGACACCCAGATTCAGGGGGTCTTGATCAGTCCCATGCTGGCTTCCCAGGCTGATGCCTGGGATTCAAGAGTTAACCTTTGTCTGGTCAGCTGTTTCTGGGGGTTAAACCAGCCCAGTCTTAATCCCTTTGATCATCAGTCCTCCCTCTCTGTTACTGGCTTTCTTGAGTTCAGCTCAGTACTTAACCAAGGGAGTCTGCCTCTTCTTCGATCAGCCACTAAATAAAGTTTCTGTTTCCCAGACTCTCTGGCCATAGGATTGTAGGCTGGCACTCCCCAGATCTATGTCTAAAATCCATATATGAGCGAGTACATGCCATGTTTCTCTTTTTGTGACTGGGTTACCTCACTCAGGATGGTTTCTTCTAGTGTCATCCATTTGCCTGCGAATCTCATGATTCCATTATTTTTTTCTGCTGAATAGTACTCCATTGTGTAGATGTACCACATTTTCTCTATCCACTCTTCAGGTGAGGGACATCTAGGTTGCTTCCAAGTTCTGGCAATTACAAATAAAGCTGCTATGAACATAGTGGAACAGACATCTTTGTTGTATGAATGGGCATCTTTTGGATATATGCCTAAGAGTGGAGTTGCTGGGTCTTGTGGAAGGTTTATTCCCATTTTTCTGAGGAATCTCCATACTGATTTCCAAAGTGGCTGAACCAGTTGGCACTCCCACCAGCAATGGAGGAGTGTCCCCCTTTCACCACATCCTCTCCAGCATAAATTGTCATTGGTGTTTTTGATTTTAGCCATTCTGACAGGAGTGAGATGGTATCTGAGAGTTGTTTTGATTTGCATTTCCCGGATGGCTAAGGATGTTGAGCACTTTCTCAAGTGCCTCTCAGCCATTTAGACTCCTCTATTGAAAACTCTCTATTTAGTTCTGCAGCCCACTTTTTAATAGGGTCCTTTGGTGTTTTGGAGACTTGCTTCTTGAGTTCTTTGTAAATTTTGGAGATCAACCCTCTGTCAGATGTGGGATTAGTGAATATTTTTTCCCATTCTGTGGGCTGCCTTTTTGTCTTGCTGACTGTGTCCTTTGCCTTACAGAAGCTTCTCAGTTTCAGTAGGTCCCATTTATTAATTGTTGATCTCACTGTCTGTGCTACTGGTGTTATGTTTAGGAAGCTGTCTCCTGTACCAATTCGTTCAAGGGTACCACCCACTTTCTCTTCTAAGAGGCTCAGTGTGGCTGGATTTATGTTGAGGTCTTTGATCCATTTGGACTTAAGTTTTGTGCATGGCGATAAACATGGATCGATCTGCATTCTTCTACATGCCAGTCTCCAATTATGCCAGCACCATTTGTTGAAGATGCTTTCTTTATTCCATTGTATATTTTTAGCTTCTTTGTCAAAGATCAGATGTTCGTACGTGTGTGGGTTAATACCCGGATTTTCAATTCGATTCCATTGGTCTACCTGTCTATTTTTGTGCCAATACCAAGCTGTTTTCAGGACTATAGCTCTATAATAGAGCTTGAGGTCAGGGATGGTGATGCCTCCGGACGTTGCCTTGTTGAACAGGGTTGTTTTGGCTATCCTGGGTCTTTTGTTTTTCCATACAAAATTGATTATTGTTCTTTCAAGGTCTGTGAAGAATTGTGCTGGGATTTTAATGGGGATTGCATTGAATCTGTAGATTGCTTTTGGCAGGATTGCCATTTTTACTACATTGATCCTACCTATCCAAGAGCATGGGAGATCTTTCCATTTTCTGAGGGCTTCTTTAATTTCTTCCTTTAAAGATTCAAAGTTCTTACGATACAGGTCTTTCACTTGTTTGGTTAGCGTTACCCCAAGGTATTTTATGTTGTTCGTGGCAATTGTAAAGAGTGATGTTTCTCTGATTTCTCTTTCAGCCCTTTTATCATCTGTATATAGTAGGGCTACTGATTTTCTTGAGTTGATCTTGTAGCCTGCCACTTTGCTGAAGGTGTTAATCAGCTGTAAGAGTTCCCTGGTAGAGTTCTTTGGGTCATTGATGTAAACTATCATATCGTCTGCAAACAGTGAAAGTTTGACCTCTTCCTTCCCAATTTGTATCCCCTTGATCCCCCTTTGTTGTCGTATGGCAATAGCTAGAACTTCAAGTACCATGTTGAAAAGGTATGGAGAGAGTGGACAGCCTTGTTTTGTTCCTGATTTTAGAGGAATTGCGTTGAGTTTCTGTCCATTTAGTTTGATGTTGGCTGTTGGTTTACTGTATATAGCTTTTATTATGTTTAAGTATGTCCCTGTTATCCCAGATCTCTCCAAGACCTTTATCATGAAGGGGTGTTGGATTTTGTCAAAGGCTTTTTCAGCATCTAGTGAGATGATCATGTGATTTTTGTTTTTCAGCTTGTTTGTATGGTGGATTACGTTGATGGATTTTCGTAATGTTGAACCATCTCTGCATCCCTGGGATGAAACCTACTTGATCGTGGTGAATGATTGTTTTGATGTGTTCTTGGATCCGATTTGCCAGTATTTTATTGAGTATTTTTGCATCAATGTTCATGAGGGATATTGGTCTGAAGTTCTCTTTCTTGGTTGTATCTTTGTGTGGCTTGGGGATCAAGGTTATTGAAGCCTCAAAGAAAGAGTTTGGCAAAGACCCTTCTGCTTCTATTGTGTGGAACACTTTGAGAAGAATTGGGATAAGCTGTTCTTTGAATTTCTGGTAGAATTCTGCACTGAGGCCATCTGGACCTGGACTTTTTTTTGGTTGGGAGACTTTTGATGACAGCTTCTATTTCCATAGGGGTTATAGGTCTATTTAAATTGCTTAACTGTTCTTGATTTAGTTTTGGCAAATGATAGCTGTCCAGGAAGTCATCCATTTCCTTTAAATTTTCGAATTTTGTGGAGTACAGGTTTTCAAAGTATGACCTAATGATTCTCTGGATTTCCTCAGAGTCTGTTGTTATGTCCCCCTTTTCATTTCTGATTTTGTTAATTTGCGTGTTCACTCTCTGCTGTTTGGTAAGTTTGGACAAAGGTTTGTCTATCTTGTTGATTTTCTCAAAGAACCAACTCTTCGTTGCATTGATTCTTTGTATTGTTTTCCTGGTTTCTACTTTGTTGATTTCAGCCCTCAATTTGATTATTTCCTGGCGTCTACTCCTCCTGGGGAGTTTGCTTCTTTGTGTTCTAGAGCTTTTAGCTGTGATGTTAATTCTCTGGTATAACTGTTTTCCTGTTTCTTCATGTGAGCACTTAGTGCTATGAACTTCCTCCGTAGCACTGCTTTCAAAGTGTCCCATAGGTTTGGGTATGTTGTGTCTTCATTCTCATTGAATTCGAGGAAGTCTTTAATTTCTTTTTTTATTTCCTCTTTGACCCAGGGATGGTGCAGTTGAGCATTATTCAATTTCCATGAGTTTGTAGGTTTTCTGCAATTTGTGTTGTTGTTGAATTCTAATTTTAAGGCATGGTGGTCTGATAAGATGCATGGAGTTATTCCAATTTTTTTGTAGCTGCTGAGGTTTGATATGTTGCCAAGTATGTGGTCGATTTTTGAGAAGGTTCCATGTGGTGGTGAGAAGAAGGTATATTCTTTTTTATGTGGATGAAATGTTCTATAGATATCTGTTAATCCCAGTTGGGTCATTACTTCTATTAGACCCTTTGCTTCTTTGTTGAGTTTCTGTCTGGTATTCTTGTCTAGTGGTGAGAGTGGTGTGTTGAAATCTCCCACTATAACTGTGTGGGGCTTTAGATGAGATTTAAGTTCTAATAATGTTTCTTTAACGAATGTGGATGCCTTTGTATTGGGGGCATAGATGTTCAGGATAGACACTTCGTCTTGGTGGGTTTCACCTGTGATGAGTATGTAATGACCTCCTTCATCTCTTTTGATTGATTTTATTTTAAAGTCTAGTTTGTTAGATATTAGGATTGCTACCCCTGCTTGTTTCTTGGGTCCATTTGATTGAAAAATTTTTCCCAACCTTTAACTCTCAAGTAATGTCTGTCTTTGAGGGTGAGGTGTGTTTCTTGTATGCAGCAGAAGGAAGGGTTCTGTCTTCGAATCCATTCTGCTAGTCTGTGTCTTTTTATGGGTGAGTTAAGGCCGTTAATATTGAGGGATATTAATGACCATTGATTGCTCATCCTTCTTCGATTTGCGATGGTTGTTGTTGGTGGAATTATGGGTGGAATTTCACCCCTTTGTTCTTTTGGCTGTTGGTAGAGAGGGATTCTCTAATGCTTATGTTTTTCTGGTTGTAGTTAGCTTCCTTGGGTTGGAGTTTTCCTTCCAAAATTTTCTGTAGGGCTGGGTTAGTGGACACATATTGGTTGAATCTAGTTTTGTCATGGAATATCTTGTTTTCTCCGTCTATAGTGATTGAGAGCTTTGCCGGGTATAGTAGTCTGGGCTGGCATCCATGGTCTCTTAGTGTAGGTAGAATATCTATCCAGGACCTTCTGGCTTTCAGAGTTTCCATGGAGAAATCAGGTGTAATTCTGATAGGTCTGCCTTTATATGTTACTTGACCTTTTTCCTTAGCTGCTCTTAATATTCTTTCTTTATTCTGTATGTTTGGGGTCTTGATTATTATGTGGCGAGAGGATTTTTTTTGTGGTCCACTCTATTTGGTGTTCTGTAGGCTTCTTGTACCTTCATTGGCATGTCTTTCTTAAGGTTGGGAAAGTTTTCTTCTATGATTTTGTTGAATATGCCTTCTGCCCCTTTGAGGTGGATTTCTTCTCCTTCTTCTATACCTATTATTCTTAGGTTTGGTCTTTTCATGGTGTCCCATAATTCCTGGATGTTTTGTGTTAAGGATTTGTTGGATTTAAGGTTTTCTTTGGTTGATAAATCCATTTCTCCTAATGTATCTTCAACACTTGAGATTCTCTCTTCCATCTCTTCTATTCTGTTGGTAATGCTTGTATTGGTAGTGCCTGACTGTTTGTCCAGCTTTTCTATTTTCTGCCTTTCTTCAGATTGTGTTTTTTTTAGTGTCTCTATTTCAGTTTTCAACCCTTGCAGCGTTTGCATTGCTTCTTGCAATTTTCTGTTTATCTGTTCGTCCGTTTGTTGCCTTTTATGAATTTTTTGGTTTGTTCTTTCTTCCATTTCTTGCATTTTTTGGTTTGCTTTTTGTTCCATTTCTTGGATTTTGTGCTTTGTTTCTTCTTCCATTTCCTGCCTTTTTTGGTTTGTTTCTTCCTCCATTTTTTTCATTTTTTGCTTTGTTTTTTCTACCATTTCTTGCATTTTTTGCTTTGTTTCTTCTTCCATTTCCTGCCTTATTTGGTATGTTTCTTCTTCTAATTCTTGCATTTTTTGCTTTGCTTTTTCTTCCATTTCTTGCATTTTTTGCTTCATTTCTTCTTCCATTTCGTGCCTTTTTTGGTTTGTTTTTTCTTCCAATTCTTGCATTTTTTGGTTTGTTTTTTCTTCCATTTCTTGCATTTTTTGGTTTGTTTTTTCTTCCATTTCTTTGAGGTATTTTCCAATATCCTCTTTTAGGGCCTCTATCATTTTCATGAAAGTGCTTTTAAGGTCGTTCTCTTCTGCTTCCTTCGCGTTGGAATATTGGGGTCTTGCTGGTGTGGAGTCTCTAGAATCTGGCGGTGTCATATTTGTTTTTCTGTTGCTGACTGTGTTTTTGTATTGTCTCTTTCCCATCTCTTCTTTTAGTGGGTGCAGAAAGAGCCCCTTCCTGGTCTGGGGACCAGAGTTCCCTTTGGTGGGTGCTAGTAAGTCCAGTAATCTGGTGGTTCTTCTATGCCTTGTCCAAATGCTGGTCCATGGGTAGAGAAGAAGAACAGGAATCTGGGGCGCTTAGCCTCCTACCTGGTCCCCTGGACCCTATGCTGGGTCCTGTTGTACCTGATCCGGAACAGCTACTCCCCTGGTCTCCCTGGCTCCTGTAGTTTCCTGGTCTCTTTGGTGGGAGAGAAGATCTGGAGTCTGGGGTGCTTGGCTCCCGCCGGGATTGGGAGCTCTGTGCAGTTCCCAGGCCATCTGCAGGCTCTGGAACACAGGCCGGGAAGCTGGCCTGTTTACCTGATGCTCCCGCCGGGATTGGGAGCTCTGTGCAGTTCCCAGGCGATCTGCAGGCTCTGGAACACAGGCCAGGAAGCTGGCCTGTTTACCTGATGATGCCCGAGGGACAGCTACTTCCCTGTGCGCCCAGCCTCCTCTCCTTTCCTGGAATCGTTGGTGGGAGAGAAGATCTGGAGACTGGGGTGCTTGGCTCCCGCCGGGATTGGGAGCTCTGTGCAGTTCCCAGGCGATCTGCAGGCTCTGGAACACAGGCCGGGAAGCTGGCCTGTTTACCTGATGCTCCTGCCGGGATCGGGAGCTCTGTGCAGTTCCCAGGCGATCTGCAGGCTCTGGAACACAGGCCGGGAAGCTGGCCTGTTTACCTGATGCTCCTGCCGGGATCGGGAGCTCTGTGCAGTTCCCAGGCGATCTGCAGGCTCTGGAACACAGGCTGGGAAGCTGGCCTGTTTACCTGAAGATGCCAGAGGGACCTCTAAAATCCCTTTTAAGCTTTTCGTTAAGCAGAAATTTGTGTTCCATGTCTGGGCACCGTAATGTAACGAGCATTCTTCCCACCAGCCCCATCTGAGAGATGTGTCAGTCACAAAGAACACACAGGAAGCTATATTAATTATGAAGCTGTTGACCGTTTGCTATGGTTTCTTTTTGGCTAAGTCTGACTTAATTATTAACGCATAACTGCAAATCTGAGTATTTCCACACGGTCTTCTATTACTGGAGAAAGGTTCAGACCTCTTATTCTTCTCAAGTCCACACAGAATTATGCACCTATAGTCATGCCCAAAAGGGTGTGGTCAGTGGGACAGGTGCCTGAGCTCTCCCTAAAATATACCTCTTCTCAGCACCATATGGGACCTTCTCAAAAATCGACCACATACTTGGCAACATAGCAAACCTCAACTGGTGTTTCTTATCAGACCACCATGCTCTTTTTTATAACAATCAGTTTTATTTTTTATTGTTAAATTTAAATTTATATTAGAAACAAGGAAACAAGGTTTCTTCCCATGTCAATTCCAGGTCCCTCTCCCTTCCCCTCCCCTCCTCACACGCCCTCCCACCAACCTGCCCAATATTCTCTCATTTCCCAGGGAGAGTGAGGCCCTCCATGGGGTTGTCCATAGTCTGTCATTTCATCCAGGGAAGGGCCTAGACCCTCCCCCAAGAGTCCAGGGTGAGAGTATCTCTCATTGTTGATGGGCACCCAAAGTCCATTTGTACACCCGGGATAAATACTGATCTACTACCTAAGGCCCAATAGATTACATAGGCCTCCTCACTGACACCCACATTCAGGGGGTCTTGATCAGTCCCATGCTGGATTTCCAGCAATCAGTCTGGGATTCAAGAGCTAACCCTTGTGAGGTCAGCTGTTTCTGGGGGTAAAATGAACCCAGTCTTAACCCGTTGGTCATCAGTCCTCCCTCTCTGTCACTGGGTTCCTTGAGTTCAGCTCAGTGTTTAGTTGTGAGAGTCTGCCTCTGCTTCCATCAGCCATTGAATGAAGGTTCTGTTTCCCAGACTCTCTGGCCATGGGACTGTAGGCTGGTACTCCCCAGATCTATGTCTAAAATCCATATATGAGAGAGTAATGTCATGTTTCACTTTTTGTGATTGGGTTACCTCACTCAGGATGGTTTCTTCTAGCGCCCTTCATTTGCCTGCAAATTTCAGGATTCCATTGTTTTTTTCTGCTGAATAGTACTCCATTGTGTAAATGTACCACATTTTCTCTATCCACTCTTCGGGTGAGGAGCATCTAGGTTGCTTCCAAGTTATAGCTATTACAAATAATGCTGCTATGAACATAGTGGAACAGATGTCCTTGTTGTATGAATGTGAGTCTTTTGGATATATGCCTAAGAGTGGAGTTGCTGAGTCTTGTGTTAGGTTTATTCCCACTTTTCTGATGAATCTCCATACTGATTTCCAAAGTGGCTGTACAAGTTGGCACTCCCACCAGCAGTGGAGGAGTGTTCCCCTTTCACCACAACCTCTCCAGCATAAAATGTCATTGGCGTTTTTGATTTTAGTCATTCTGATAGGAGTAAGATGGATTCTCATAGTTGTTTTGATTTGCATTTCTTGGATGGCTAAAGATGTTGAGCACTTTCTCAAACATTTTAGACTCCTCTATTGAAAATTCTCTATGTAGTTCTCTAGCCCACTTTTTAATTGGATCCTTTGGTGTTTTGGAGACTTGCTTCTTGAGTTCTTTGTAAATTTTGGAGATCAGCCCTCTGTCAGATGTGTGGTTAGTGAATATCTTTTCCCATTCTGTGGGCTGCCTTTTGGCTTGCTGACTGTGTCCTTTGCCTTACAGAAGCTTCTCAGTTTCAGGAGGTCCCATTTATTAATTGTTGATCTCACTGTCTGTGCTACTGGTGTTATGTTCAGGAAGCTGTCTCCTGTACCAATTCGTTCAAGGGTACCACCCACTTTCTCTTCTAAGAGGTTCAGTGTGGCTGGATTTATGTGGAGGTCTTTGATCCATTTGGACATAAATTTTGTGTTTGGCAATAGGCACGATCTATCTGTATTCTTCTATATGCCAGCATCCAGTTATCCCAGCACCATTTGTTGAAGATGCTTTCTTTTTCCATTGTATATTTCTAGCTTCTTTGTCGAAGATCAGATGTTCATACATGTATGGGTTAATATCAGGGTATTCAATTCGATTCCATTGGTATACCTGTCTATTTTTGTGCCAATACCAAACTGTTTTCAGAATTATAGCTCTATAGTAGAGCTGAAGTCAGGGATAGTGATGCCTCCAGATGTTGCTTTGTAGAGTAAGGTTGTTTTAGCTAGGCTGGTTCTTTTGTTTTTCCATACAAAATTGATTTTCGTTCTTTCAAGGTCTGTGAAGAATTGTGCTCATATTTTAATGGGGATTGCATTGAATATGTAGATTGCTTTTGGCAGGATTGCTATTTTTACTACTTTGATCCTACCTATCTAAGAACATGGGAGATCTTTCCATTTTCTGAGTGCTTGTTTAATTTCTTTCTTTAAATACTCAAAGTTCTTGCGATACCAGTCTTTCACTTGTTTGGTTAGTGTTACCCCAAGGTATTTTATGGTGTTTGTGGCAATTGTAAAGGGTGATGTTTCTCTTTCTCAGCCCTTTTATTGTCTGTGTATAGTAGGGCTAGTGATTTTCTTGAGTTTATCTTGTAGCCTGCCACTTTGCTGAAGGTGTTAATCAGCTGTAAAAGTTCCCTGGTGGAGTTCTTTGGGTCACTTATGTAAACTATCATATCATCTGCAAATAGTGCAAGTTTGACCTCTTCCTTTCCAATTTGTAACCCCTTGATCTCCTTTAATGGTCGTATGGCTCTAGCTAGAACTTCAAGTACAATCTTGAAAAGGTACGGAGAGAGTGGACAGCCTTGTCTTGTTTCTGATTTTAGTGGAATTGCGTTGAGTTTCTGTCCATTTAGTTGATGTTGGCTGTTGTTTTGCTGAATATAGCTTTTATTATGTTTAGGTATGTGGGGCTTTATATGTGATTTGATTTTTAATAATGTTTCTTTTATGAACGTGGATGAGTTTTTATTTGGAGCATAGTTGTTAAGAATTGAAACTTTATCTTGGTGGATTTCTCCTGTGATGTGTATGTAATGACCTCCTTCATCTCTTTTGATTGATTTTATTTTAAAGTCTAATTTGTTAGATATTAAGAGTGCTACTCCTGCTTGTTTTTTGGGTCCGTTTGATTTGAATATCTTTTCTCAACCTTTAACTCTAAGGTAATGTCTGTCTTTGAGGATGATGTGTGTTTCTTGTATGCAGCAGAAGGATGGGTTCTGTCTTCGAATCCATTCTGTTAGCCTGTGTCTTTTTATGGGTGAGTTAAAGCCATTAATATTGAGGGATATTAATGTCCATTGATTGCTCATTCTTCTTTGATTCGAATGGTTGTTCTTGCTGGAATTATGTGTGGAATTCCACCCATTTTTTTCTTTTGGCTGTTGGTAAAGTGGGATTATCTAATGCCTATGTTTTTCTGGTTGTAGTTAAATTCCTTGGGTTGGAGTTTTCCTTCCAGAACTTTCTGTAGAGCTGGATTAGTGGATATGTATTGATTGAATCTAGTTTTGTCATGGAATATTTTGTTTTCTCCATCTTTAGTGCTTGAGAGCTTTGCTGGGTATAGTAGTCTGGCCTGGCATCCATGGTCTCTTAGTGCTGGTAGAATATCTATCCAGGACCTTCTGGCTTTTAGAGTTTCCATGGAGAAGTCAGTTGTAATTCTGATATGTTTGCCTTTATATGTTACTCGGCCTTTTTCCTTAGCTGCTCTTAATATTCTTTCTTTATTGTGTATATTTGGGGTCTTGATTGTTATGTGGTGACAGGACATTTTTTTGTGGTCCACTCTATTTGTTGTTCTGTAAGCTTCTTGTACTTTCTTTGGCATGTCTTTCTTCAGGTTGGGAAAGTTTCCTTCTACAATTTTGTTGAATATGTTTTCTGCCCCTTTGATGTGGTTTTCTTCACCTTCTTCTATATCTATTATTCTTAGGTTTGGTCTTTTCATGGTGTCCCATATTTCCTGGATGTTTTGTGTTAAGGATGTGTTGGACTTAAGATTTTCTTTGGTTGATGATTCAATTTCTCCTATTGTATCTTCAGCACCTGAGATTCTCTCTTCCATCTCTTGTATTCTATTGGTTATGCCTGTATAGGTACTACCTGACCATTTGCCCAGCATTTCTATTTCCAGCCTTCCTTCAGATTGTGTTTTGTCTCTATTTCAGTTTTCAATCCTTGCACTGTTTGATTTGTTTCTTGCAATTTTTGCTTTGTCTTTTCGACCTTTCATCACATTTTTTAAATTTTTGGTTTGTTTTTTCTTCCATTTCTTGAACTTTTTGGCTTGTTTTTTCTTTCATTAATTTGAGGGATTTTCCTGTATCCTCTTTTAGGGCCTCTATCATTTTCATGAAGTGGTATTTAAGGTCATTGTCTTCTGCTTCATTTGCATTGGAATGTTGGATTCTTGTTGATGTGGGGTCTAGAATCTGGGAGTGTCATATTTGTTTTTCTGTTGCTGAGTGTGTTTTTGTATTGTCTCTTTCCCATATCTTCTTCTAGTGGATGCAGAAAGAGCCCCTTACTGGTCTGGTGGTTAGGGGACCAAAGTTCCCTTTCAGTGGGTGCAAGCAAGTCCAATACTCTAGTAGTTCTCCTCTTCCTGGTCCTAGTCCTGGTCTTGTGGGTGGAGAAGAAGTCTAGGAATCTGGGGTGCATGGTCTCCCACCTGGTCCCATTGTCCCTTTATTGGAAGAGAACACCTGGGATCTGGGGTACTTGACTCCAACCGGGATGGGAGGCTCTGTGGCAGTCAGTAGGCATTCCCCAGGCACTGGAATGCAGGCTTCATGTGGGGCCTTGTTTACCTGGTCCTGCTGGTTCACTGCACCTGCTGGTCCCCTGGTCTTGTTGGTGGAAGAGAAGACCTGGGATCTGATGAGCTTTGCCTGGAGGCTCTGTGGGAGTCAGCCTGTGTCTTATTAGGTGAGTTAAGACCATTGATATTCAGGGATATTAATGACAAAAAACTATTGAAGGCATCACCATTCCTGACTTCAAGACCTCTACCTAAATCCCGCCACATTGAACCACTTAAAAGAGAAAAAATTATACCCTTGAATTAATTGGTATAGGAGACAGCTTCCTGAATATAACACCAGTATAGCACAGACACTGAGATCTACAATTAATAAATGAGACCTCCTGAAACTGAGAAGCTTCTGTAAGGCAAAGGACACAGTCAACCAGACAAAACGGCAGCACACAGAATGGGAAAAGATATTCACTAACCCCATATCTGACAGAGGGCTGATCTCCAAAATTTACAAAGAACTCAAGAAGCAAGTCTCCAAAACATCAAAGGATTCAATTAAAAAGTGGGGTACAGAACTAAGTAGAGAATTCTCAATAGAGGTGTCTAAAATAGCTGATAGGCACTTAAGAAAGTGTTCTGCTTCCTTAGCCATCAGGGAAATGCAAATCAAAACAACTATGAGAATCCATCTTACTCCTATCAAAATGGCTAAAATCAAAAACATCAATGACAGTTTATGCTGGAAAGGATTGTAGAAAGGGAAATACTCTTCCACTGCTAGTGGGAATTACAGCCTCTTTGGAAATCAGTATGGTGGTTTCTCTTGAAAAATGAGGATCAGTCTACCACAAGATCCAGCATTTCCAGTCTTAGGCATATACACAAAAGCTGTACATTCATGAAAATGGACATGTGTTCCACTATGTTCATAGCAGCATTATTTGTAATAGCCAAAATCTGGAAGCAACCTAGATGCCCCTCAACTGAAGAGTAGATAGAGGAAATATAAAATCTGGAAGCAACCTAGATGCCCCTCAACTGAAGAGTAGATAGAGGAAATATGGTACATTTACACATTGGAATGCTACTCACCAGAAAAAAACAAAACAAACAAACAAACAAAAAACAATGGAATCTAGAAATTTTCAGGCAAAAGGATGGCACTAGAAGAAACCATCCTGAGTGAGGTAACCCACTCACAAAAGAAAAGCATGGTGTGTACCCACTCATATATGGAATTTAGACATAGAGCAGGGGAGGGCCAGCCTACAATCCAACCGTCAGACAGTCTGGGAAAAAAAGGAGGACCCTCTGAGAGACATGAATGGTACCCTGGAGAAGAGGAATGACACAGGATCTCCTGCAGGGATTGGGAGCATGGGGAAAGAGAGAGGGAACTGGGAGAAAGACAAGGGGAGAAGAGGATGAGAGAAGAGGACATGGGGGAGCAGGAAGCTTGAGTCGGGGGAAGAATAGAGGAGAGCAGGAGGAGAGATAACCATTATAGAGGGAGTCATTATAAGTTTAAGGAGTGATCTGGCATTAGTGAGATCTCCAGAGATCTACAAGGATGACACCAACTGACAATCTAAGCAATAGTGGCAAGGCTACCCTAAATGGCCTCCCCCTACCCCCCCAATAATGAGATTGGCAACTACTTTATATGCCATCCCAGAGCCTTCATCCAGTGGCTGATGGAAGCAGAGGCAGACACCCACAGCTAAACACTGAACTGAACTCCTGGAACCGAGTTCCCGAGTAGGAGCAGTGATGAGCAAATGAATCAAGACTGGGTTGGTGAAATCCGCAGAAACAGCTGACCTGAACAAAGGAGAGCTCGTGGACCCCAGACAGATGGCTGAGATGCCAACATGGGACTGATCTAGACTTTTTAAATTTGGGTGCCAGTGAGGAGGCCTCGGCAATCTATGTGGCTTCTGGTAGTAGATGAGTATTTATCGCTGGCATGAGAATGGACTTTAGGCACCCATTCTGCATTGAAGGATGCTCTCTCTTCTTGGCCACATGGGGGAGGGCCTAGGCCCTATCCCAGATGATATGATAGATATTGGAGAACCCCATGGAGGGCCTCACCATCCCTGGGAAGCAGAGTGGGGATTGTGTGGGGGATTGGGGAGGTTGGTGGGTGGCAGGGAATGAGGGAGGTAGTGGGAGCTGGGATTGACATGTGAAGCAGGCTTGTTTCTAATTTAAATAAAAAATTAAACATGGATTTTATGTTCCTATTAATCTAAGCCAATCTGGAATGGCTGATTTTCTTCTCTCTTTTCAAGGATGTATTCCTCCTTTCTATATACTATGCCTCTTCTGGTCTCTTATTTCCAAAGATCCTTTTTCAATTATTCTACTTCCACTGTCAAAATTCTTAATTGCTTTTGTAAGATTTATCAAAATATGCAAATTGATTAATTGGCATAAACTTTTTGCCTAGGAAATTTTCCCCATCACTTTTGTTGTTTATTTTTGAGACAGGGCTTAGAAGGTGTTATATAGGCTTGCCTTGACATTGTGGCAATTCTCCTGCTTTAGGTTCTTGAGTGCTGTGATTACAGACTTGAAGTCATTTAAAACTTCTCTGGAACATGCATAGAATGAAAAATGGGTTGTCCCATTCAAACTGAACACAATGGCAGATACCCCTAATGACTTATCATTATCCCCATAGATGAATGTGTCTCTCAACTCTCTTCAAGAGGTATTTCCTTTCAGTAGATGATGACCAAAACAGAGCCCGCACAACTGGGGAAGGAACGAAGAATAAGACTGTGGGATTCTCAGTTCTGAAGGCAAATCTATAGTACAATCCTTTCACCCAAAGTTCCAGCATCACTGCAGAAGAGGAGTGGAAAATTTGTAAGCCAGAGATACACTGAAATTGTGTATTCTGGGCATAATAGGGAAGTTGCACATATGAACTCACAATGGTTGAGATGTAAGACCTGAGGCAAGCTCAAGTGAGACAAAATTTCACTGTGGAAAGGGGAGTTGAGCCTGAAGTCCCACCTTTAAATGAGGAGGTCCTAGCAATTCATTTTCTGTGAAAGGAAGAGTCAGTTTTCTTGCTTTCTTGGAAGGTGGATGAACTGGCAGTGAAGCACGAGTCAAGCATGGCTGGTAGTTTGGTTTATGTTCCCTATCCCCCTTGGGAACGAGGAAGGATGGTGGCAATGGAGGTGGAATAGCAGCTGGGCCCGCAGCAGCAGCATAGCAGCTTGTTCTGTCTTGTGAGTGTAGTTTACTGATTTTCCCTGTTAACTGTGATGCTATTTTGTTTGTGATTTAACAAATAAACCCAATTAGTTTCCCTAATTCTTTTCTCACCCCCTTTATCTTTTTTCCTACTTATCAGCCTTAACTCTGTATCTTCTTTCTTTTTTCTTTTCCTGACTCTACTTTTATTTCATCCTTTAGTTTTTAAAAAATATTTACTCTTTCCTATGTTTATGGAGGCTGCAGCAACGCCTTTATTTTCTTTACTTTTATACCTATATCAGGTTTGTTTGGGAGTTGGTACTGTTACTGTGGTTTGTGTTCCCTTCCCAGCATCACTAAGGGTTGATTTCTCTAGGGTATGCTGCTCGCTAGATTAGGGTAGCCATCACGACTGATAGGAAAACCACAACAGAGAAGCAAACATAAGAAAAAGTAAGGTTACTTAACACCTTCAGTAGCTCTTAATTCTTCACTTACTTCTAACTATGCTGGAGATATTATAGTGTCTGATTTCAAAGTACACTGTTAAACAGTAGTAATAGAAACAGCATGGTATTGACCTGAGCAGAAACATTGGGATAGAGAACAAAGGAATAAATCCATACAGCCAAGTGGGTAAGAAGGAGGACAATGTATTTAGCAAGAATTATGGGGTCACTGAATATCTGCATGTAGAAGACTTAACACAGATCACTATATCCCACCCCATGCAAAAGTCAATTATTGTGCATCAAATTCCTCAATGAATTTCTGAAATTTTGAAACAACAAGAGGAAAAATAACTTCAAGATATAGACATGGGCAATGAACTTGTTAATAGGACTCTGATAGCACTGGAAATGACAGCAACAATTGACAAATAGGATAGCATTTAATTAACAATCTTCACAACAATTGAAACAATTACCAGAGCAAAAAGATTGTGGATAAAGTGAGAGAAAAATCTCCTCTCACTCTTCATCTGACATGGGATTGTTGGTGGGAGAGAAGACTTGGGGTCTGGGTGCTTGGCTCCCGCCGGGATTGGGAGCTCTGTGCAGGTCCCAGGCGATCTGCAGGCACTGGAGCACTGGCTGGGAAGCCGGCCTGTTTACCTGATGCTGCCAGAGGAACAGCTGCTTCCCTGGACTCCCAGCCTCCTCTCCTTTCCTGGTCTCGTTGGTGGGAGAGAAGATCTGGAGTCTGGGGTGCTTGGCTCCTGCCGGGATTGGGAGCTCTGTGCAGGTCCCAGGCGATCTGCAGGCACTGGAGCACAGGCCGGGAAGCTGGCCTGTTTACCTGATGCTGCTCTAAATTTAATTTTTAAAAATGTGTTTGAGTATCTGTCTGCATGTATGTGTGCATACTATATGCATGTCTCATGACCACAGAGACCAAAAGTGGGCAAGGTGTTGAATTCCCTGGAATTGCAATTACTAATGGCTGAGCTGCCACACGGATGATAGGAATTGAACTTCAGTCCTCTGCAAGCACAGCAAGCACAGCAAGTGCTCTTAGCTGCTGAGCCATCTCTCCAGCTCCCAAGATGCATTTAGCCAAACATACTGTCAATTTTGGAAGTGCTCATTTTGCCTTAAAATAATGTATCTTCTATAGCTAAGGTGAACATTTGTGTAAAATATTGTTTTATTTACCTATATGTACTGTCATATAGATCTAGCTAAAATATCATAAACTTGGCACAAGGGAATCTCACAGGAATCTACAAGGATGACTCCAGCTAAGACTCCTAGCAATAGTGGATACATAGCCTGAATTGGCCATCTCCTGTGACCAGATTGGCGCCTAGCCCAATTGTTATCAGAGAGGCTTCATCCAGCAACTGACTCAAGCAGATACATATTCAGACCCACAGTCAAACATAAAGATAAGTTTGGGAAATCCTTCAGAAAAGTGAGAGAAAGGATTGTAGGATCCAGAGGGAGCAAGGACACCACAAGAAAACTCACAGAACCAGCTAACCTGGGCGCATAGTGCCCACAGGCACTAAACAGACAATCAGGGAGCCTTTATGGGACTGACCTAAGCATGCTGCATATATATGCCAGTTGTATATCTTACTCTTCTTGAGGTACTTCTAACAGTAGGATGAGGGGCAGTCTTTGACTCTTTTACTGACTTTTGGGACACTACTCCTCATACTGGGCCACCTTGTCCAGCCTTGATACACAGGGAGGTTCTTAGCCTTATTGCAATTTGATTTTGTATGCCATGTTTTGTTGATATGTGAAGCATGATCCTAACTGGTCTTATCAATAAAAACCAAGAGTCAGATACTAGAGGGTAAACCTGAAAGATCAGAGAAACAGAGCAGCAGCACTAGAGTTCTTATCGCTACAAAATCTCAGCCCCAAGAAGCTGAGCTGAGATCTACTCTCTATGCTACCTTATCACTTCCTGTCTCATCCTGTACAGACCTTCAGACCTCTATGGTTAATTAGTGGCTAGCTCCACCCTCTGATCTCCAGGCTAGCTTTATTTGTCAAAACATCACAATAAATATCCATGGGAAGCCTGCCCTTTTCTGAACAGAAATGGAAGAATGGATTTGTTTGTATGTGCATGTGTGTGGCGAGTGTGGAGGAGAGCAACTGGGAGGAGAGGAGAAAGAGAAAACTGTGATTGGGTCATAAAATTAATTAATTAAAATATTATCAAATCTTTGTGATATTTCAATATCTGCTTATTGAACTATATGTTGAAAAGGATGTGTTAGGATCCCCTACTATGGTCATGGACCATCTAGTTCTTTTAATTCTGTTAGTTTTATAATTTTATTATCAAGTGTACAAAATTCTTAGTTATTATGATTATATAATTACATATATACAAAGAAAGTGTATTTTCTGTTTCAATTTAATATTGCAAATGTTTTTCCTTTATATCAGTCCTCTAAAATTTGCTTTGTCTAATATTAGTGTTTGTTTTATGTGTGTATATGTGTGTAATATGTATGTGTGTTTGTGTGTGGGTGCATCTGTGTATTCAAATATGAGTGTGAGGGCCAGAGGCTCATGAATGGGGTCTCCTTCTATCTTACATATTGAGGCTAGGTTGTTAGCTGAACATGGAGTGTTATAACAATTCAACCATTCTAGATAGACAGCTTTCTCTGGGGATTGTACATCTCAGCCTCTAGAGGACCAGAGTTAGGGGCAGCTCTCCATGCCTGCTTGGCATTTATATGGGTTCTGGGGATCCAAACTGCCATCCGCCTGCTTGTGTGGTAGGCATTCACAAAGCCAACTCCTCAGCTCTGGTAATTAGATTTCTAAAGTTCACTTTTTTTGGTTCCCATTCACATGGTACACTGGGCAGCTGTGGTTAGCACATTTTCTTGCCTTGAAGATGATTCTAAATATTAATGCACATTAATGAAATAATCACGCAGAAATAAAATTGAAAAATCTTTCTAATCAATCTAAAGACGTGAGCCTGCACATCAATTGAACTGTATATTATTGATCACTCAGATTATTAGAAATCAATATCAGTGTGCACCTTAGTGAGGTTACTGAGCTTGAAAGTAAACAAATAGATGGGCACCAAAACAAAACTCAAGCATATACAATGGGACAAATACTAAACTGGCATTAGATTTTCTTCTACAAACTCCACATTAGAAAAATGCACCAGTTACATTCTAGCAGAACATTCAACTTAATAATTTTCTCTGGTACAGGATACTTTCTAAGCATAACAGAACAAGGAACTTAATAAACAAATTATCTGCAGTCTTCTACATGCCAGCATCCAGTTATGCCAGCACCATTTGTTGAAGATGCTTTCTTTTGTTGAAGATGCTTTCTTTTATCCATTATATAATTTTAGCATCTTTGTCAAAGGTCAGGTTTTCATTCATGTATGGGTTAATACCAAGGTGTTCAATTTGATTCCATTGGTCTACCTGTCTATTTTTGTGCCAATACCAAGCTGTCTTGAGCTCTATAATATAGCTTGAAGTCAGGGATGGTGATACCTCCGGATGTTACTTTGTTGTTACAGGGTTGATTTGGCAATCCTGGGTCTTTGTTTTTTCATACAAAATTGATTATTGTTCTTCAAGGTCTGTGAAGAATTGTGCTGGTATTTTGATACGGATTTCATTGAATATGTAGATTGTTTTTGGCAATATTGCCATTTTACTATGTTGATCCTACCTATCCAAGAGTATGGGAGATCTTTCCATTTTCTGAGGGCTTCTTTAATTTCTTTCTTTAAATTGTTTGTGGCAATTGTAAAGGGTGATGTTTCTCTGATTTCTTTCTCAGCCCTTTTATCATCGGTATATAGTAGGGCTACTGATTTTTTTTAGTTGATCTTGTATCCTGCCACTTTGCTGAAGGAGTTCTCTGGTAGAGTTTTTTGGGTTACTTATGTAAACTGTCATATCATCTGCAAATAGTGGAAGTTTGACCTCTTACTTTCCAATTTGTAACCCCTTGATCTCCTTTTGTTGTCTTATTGTTCTATCTAGAACTTCAAGTACAATATTGAAGAGGTATGGAGAGGGGGGACAGCCTTGTCTTGTCGCCATGCACAAAACTTAAGTCCAAATGGATCAAAGACCTCAACATAAATCCAGCCACACTGAACCTCTTAGAAGAGTAAGTGGGAGGAATCCTTGAATGAATTGGTACAGGAGATTGCTTCCTGAACATAAGACCAGTAGCACAGACCCTGAGATCGACAATTAATAAATGGGGCCTCCTGAAACTGAGAAACTTCTGTAAGGCAAAGGACACAGTCAGCAAGACAAAAAGGCAGCCCACAGAATGGGAAAAGATATTCACTAATCCCACATCTAACAGAGGGCTGATCTCCAAAATTTAAAGAACTCTAGAAGCAAGTCTCCAAAACACCAAAGGATCCAATTAAAAAGTGGGCTGCAGAACTAAATAGAGAATTTTCAATAGAGGAGTCTAAAATGGCTGAGAGGCACTTGAGAAAGTGCTCAACATCTTTAGCCATTAGGGAAATACAAATCAAAACAACTGTGAGATATCATCTTACTCCTGTCAGAATGGCTAAAATCAAAAACACCAATAACAGATTGTTCTGGAGAGGATATGGAGAAAGGGGAACAATCCTCCATTGCTGGGGGGAGTGCCAACTTGTACAGCCACTTTGGAAATGAGTATGGAGATTCCTCAGGAAAATGGGAATCAGTCTACCACAAGACCCAGCAATTCCACTCTTAGGCACATACCCAAAAGATGCCCATTCACACAACAGGGAAGTCTGTCCCACTATGTTCATAGCAGCATTATTTGTAATAGCCGGAACCTGGAAGGAACCTAGATGAACCTGGAAGGAACCTAGATGCTCCTCAGCTGAAGAGTGGATAGAGAATAGGTGGCATATTTACTCAATGGAGTACTACTCACCAGAAAAAAACAATGGAATGTTGAAATTTGCAGGCAAACGGATGACACTAGAAGAAACCATCCTGAGTGATGTAACCCAGTCACAAAAAGATAAACATGAACTTTCATCCAGTGACTGATGGACGCAGAGGCAGACACCCACAGCTAAATACTGAACTGAACTCCTAGAACCAAGTTGCAGAGAGGGAGGAATGATGTGCAAAGGGGTCAAGACCGGGCTGGTGAAACCCACAGTGACAGCTGACCTGAACAAGGGGTAGCTCTTGGTCACCAGACTGTTGGTTGTGAGGCCAGCACGGGACTGATCTAGACCTCCTGAATATGGGTGTCAGTGAGGAGGCCTAGGCATATATGGGGCCTTGGGTAGTAGATCAATGTTTACCCCTGGCATACAAATGGACTTTAGGTGCCCATCCCACATTGAGGGATGCTCTCTCAGCCTAGCCACATGGGGGAGGGCATGGGGGAGGGCCTAGGCCCTGCTTTGGATGAAATGACAGACTCTGGAGTTTCCCCCATGGAGGGTCTCACCCTCCCTGGTGAGCAGAGTGGCAATTGGTTGGGGGCCTGGGGGGGTTAGTAGGGAGTGGCAATTGGTTGGGGGCCTGGGGGGTTAGTAGGGGATAGGGGAGGAGGGGAGGGAGAGGGAGCTGGGATTGACATGTGAAGCAAGCTTGTTTTTAATTTAAATAAAAAGATAAAAAGCCAAAAAAACCCAAATAAACTAAATTTAACTGTATGATCTCATCCAGTCAATCAAGAAATGAAGTAAGGCATTTAGAATAGGAGAAAGTAATATTGCATCTCAATACATATGTTGGAGGAAGACACCATTCATCAACTTCAGGCCCACTTAGGAGTATTCCATTCATTTAAATATGGAACTTGAAACAGGGTCTCAGGAGAATGTAATTATTATAAGCATTAACAGTGAGACAACAAGATAGCAAAGTGATCTGAGAGAAAAGGTTAGTTAAGTATGCTATTTCATACCTGAGTATAGCAGATATGGGTAGATTCCACCTAAAATCAAAAGAGTTAGTTTTGCCAATAAAGGATTGTGGGAATAGAGATATTTTAAAAAATGGTATGCTTTCGGTAAGTGTTTGATATTGAATGATTTTCCCTTTCTTTTGTTTCTACTTTTTATTCATATAATTCAAGAAGAAGAAACCACCCCTGCGAACATGAGGACTGAGAAAGCCCAAACAATGACGTCTGGTTATTAATTAACCAGTGCTATTTTGGGATGGTTAGTTTTGGGGAAGTGGTGAATTTTAAACTCATTTTTATTCTTTCCTAATTGTTTGATTTTTAAAAAAACAGAGACATCTATCATTTTGGATAAATCTCCAGTTTTTTTAAGTCAGAGTGCAATAGAACCATCCTTAACTAGAAGAGTTTTTCTCACCTTTCTCTACATCACTTTCACAAAGAAACTTTATATTTTATCTTTAAATAAGTCACTGGTTGAATTATTCTTTGTCATGGTGTGCCTAATGTGATCAAGTTTTATTTGGGTTTTGCTAATGAAGAGCGAATTCTTTTCCTCAGCCATTGCTAGCATTCAGTATCACTCAGTGTAACCTTTCATATCCCAGCCTTCCCCGTTTCAAGTCAGGTCTGTCATCCCATCCTCTTAGATCTATGCACAGACAGTGTCACCCAAAAGGACACTCTCCCAGGAGCAGGGATGGTGGTGGGGTGCTACAGGTTTGAACGCATGTCAGATTGACAGCTGTTCGGTGTGCTTCAACAGTCTTGAATTAAAATGCAGAGGACCCTGCTTTCTGGTGGGAGATATGGAGGACTGGAAACCCTGCCTCACTGTTCTCGAGTACCTCATGTATGCCCTGCACAATTGCAGTTACCCGCTCACTTAGGAAAACGCTTTTCCATTGTGCATGTTGGAAAATAGAAACTCAACGTGGTTAGAAGATGGTTTGTTGTGTGTGTGTGTGTGTCATTGTGTCCCCCTCTGCTCCTGCTGCTGCCCTGCAAGTGAGTGTTCCTATAAGATTTTATGTGATTCTTAACATGCAATCTTATTTATAGTATTTGTGTGTGTCTACCTGTGTTCATGACCCCCCTTGTTGGGACATATTTTATCACACTGTGAACCCTGAGCTTGCATTTGCATTAATTAAATAAAATTAACCTTGGGTCATGAGGCTGCCTTAGCAACTGGTTGACAGAAAGTAATCACAGAGCATCAGAGGGCATCCAGGAGAGACAGAGAGACAGGGGAATTAGAAAGGAGGGATTTGGAGTGGCACAGCTTTTTCCGGTTTGGCAAGCGGAACACAGTTTTTTGGAGACTCTAGCAAGGGGAAAAGGTTAGCTAGTTGTGAACCCTCCTCCCTGAGCTAGCAGGGTTTTACTCCAGCCTTTGAATATCAAGTCTTATGTATAAATAGAGAAATAGGGATTTAGTTAAAGCTACCTTTAGTGGCAGCGACAGAGCCCTTACCTGCTGGAACAGACTTCCCACCAGGATGCAACTTGAGCAGCCAGGCTGCTGCTAGAGAAAACCCTTAATTGTGGGGCTTGCAATTGCTGGCTAAAATAGCATAGCTGCTGTGCCAAAGAAAAAACAACATTCTCTCCCCCCCAGTCTTGGTATACATGTATAGAACTAAGAACTAAGAGGTTAATTTAATGTCAAAACTCTTCCTCTACCATTCTCTCTCTCTCTCTCTCTCTCTTTCTCTCTCTCTCTGTCTCTCTCTCTCTCTCTCTGTCTCTCTGTCTCTCTCTCTCTTTCTCTAGGCATGTTAGGCAGGGTCTCTCATTAAACTGTTGCTCACTTATTTGGCTGGACAAGCTGGCCAGCAATCCCCAAAGACCCTACAGATTCTGACTCCCCAGGCTGGGGTTACAGACAGGCACAGACACATTCTGACTACATCTGTCTATTCTAAGGATGATGGAGAATGAGTTTATATGCTCATGGCAAGGGAGCCATTTGTTCAGGTATTGTGTATCTTTGAAACTAAAAGTTTGGCAATGGAAATACCAAGTTCTTCCTACAACCTCTTTATTCTAAGAACCACTGGAAATGAAGAATATATATCTACCTAGAATTGAAATTTAATGGCAAAATGAAATCAAACTTAAAGGAGTTAATTACTCTAGCACTAATTGTTTTGTTGGGGAGAGGGGCTGCTTTATACTGACAAGAATCCTGTTAAAAAGGTACAATCTGTCAAAGACTCACAGAACACCATAATTAAGGTCTGAAACATGTCCCAGTCAAAGAACAGGAGTGAACTCTTTAAACAGCACCCATTGGAACATGGCATGACTGCTATGTGTTTTCAGATTGAGTTGATTTCATCTCTTACTGTCTGCTTCCAGGTAGGAATTCCAACCTCCATTAAGAATTGCTAACATCTCACCCAGGATGCTCTTTGCTCTGCACAGAGGACAGATGGACTAACATGGTGCACAAGTCATATGTTGTATGTGCTGTGTCCAGAGCCTGGCTACAGGGCTAATTTTTGCACCAGGCAGGAATAATGAGATCTTCTCTCGCTTACATGTCTAATCTAAAAAACAATCACTTATATCGTTTAAGTCAGAGACTGTGCTCTCATGGAAGCATATATTAGTAAATGAAAGTATGCACTATGTTGCAAAAGTATGCTCACATTTCATGTTTCATTTCCTAACTGAGATTCAGTCAGTTAGCACACACAGGCAGTGATGCCTGGAACTCACATATGGAGGGTTAATTTAGCAACAGTTGATTTCCCTTTGTAAATAATGGCATCGCCTGAATGCATCTTCACATCTTGCTTCATTATTTTCTTTACTGTCGCCATTAACTAATATTTTAGCTATACTAGGACATCTACTGACTTTAAAGCATATCTAATTAACAAAACAGTTGACATTGTCACATTCCTTTTCCATTTTTAAATTTAAAAATTGAGATTATAATTACATCATTTCCTCTTTCTCTTTCCACCCTCTGAACCCTCCCATATACTCCTGCATGATCTCTTTCAAATTCATGTCCTCCTTTTTTTCACTAATTGTTATTGCATGCCTATATGTTTGTATACATTTATATTTCTAAATATAACCTCATTCTATATACTGTTACTTGCATGTATGTTTTCAATAATAATTTTTTAAGAGTGTTGTTTCCTGTAAGGCATTACAGTACTTACGAGGGCTATGTTATTATTTCAATGTTTCAACAATGCTGTGAAGAATACATTCTAGGTATCTGATTTTATGTATGAAATTTCTAAAATCAGTTATAATAACTTGCCCAAGGGCATAAAGGAGAGGGTTTTATACCCAGGTCTCTTAGCCACAAATACCAACGCTTTTTGTTGTGATGAACTAGAAAGACATGAACAGCACACTCCAGAAGACTTCCGATTGACTAGAAAGGGGTAGGGTTTTTTGACTCTAATAATGTCTTGGCAGAAGCAGATTAGCAGAGCATGTCTCTTGTTGATATGACCAGAATCCTAAATGGCTAAAGTCAGTGGTTTGATCTTCTTGCTTGTGCCTCTTGATTCTGAAGACTGAAATGTTAGATGGAAACATAGCTAATGGAAAATGATTCACTTGTGAAATGAGAGAGATGTCGTCTTCCTCATCTCATTCCCTCCTGGTTCTACTGCTCTTTAAAAATTAATTTTAAATCTCGCCACTCAACCATATCTACCATAGTGCTTGTTCATGCAGTTCATTTTCAACTCTAAAAGATTTCACACATCGTGGGCATTGTGGTGGAAAATGGACCAAGATCCTGAACTGCTTTATACTTCCTTAGGTGATCCAGAACTCTTTGGAGAAACCCTGGCCTCTGGTGCAATATTTTCTTCCAAAAGTGTTTAGTTTCCTATGATCTCAGTGGTATTTCACAATAAATCCTGAACTACATGTTTAGGAAAAGGAGAGGGAAATGGATGTCAAGTCCATTAATCACAGATTAAAAATAAAATCCTCTAGGTTTGAATGTCAACTAGGCATTAGCCATGTATTGCACTGTAAAATCTATTCAAATAACCTCCTGAATACGGTCAGTTCACTTTTATGTCCCAAGATATTTTAAAGCAGAAACTGGCCATGCAAGTGTCATAATCTTGAGGACACTTTGGGCTGTGGGTAGTTGGTATTTTGTCATAAGTGTTGTACTCATAGCTGTCAGATGGATAGAATCACATGCACAAATCCATATAAATCCACTCATTTTGTAAAATATTTATGCCCATTGGGTGATAAGTATTTGAGGGTAATTTCAAACAGTGTGAAAATCAACTCATGACTAAAGTACTTATTTAAAATTGCTTGGGGGTATAGAAATAAGCAAAATGGTGTTCACCTCTCATATTCCAGATAAAAGGAAGGGCTGGGAAAGAAATCAAAATTATAGCTATCAAAAGGGATGTGGGTAAGAAACATGATGTGGGGATTTGTGACTGTATTGAGGATGGGGCACTATCAACCACTAACCATTTGAAAGTTGGGAATGGCTAGCCATTTCAATGGTATAAACACACAAGTATACCATCAAGTACATTTACAACCTGTGAATCACTAAAGACTTGTGAGGCAGAATCTTGTCCCTGGCAGATGCTGCCTGCATTCCTCTGCTCTCCCAGTGGCTTTCAGAAACACAGGCTGCTTCTTGAGAGAAGGAGAATAAAGACTCCAAAAGGCTGAAATTAGAGTGGCTTTGATATGAAATGCATCTTAAAAATGTACTTTAGGGCTGCTGGAAAATGAGGCTATTGTGGTGTTTGTCATAATTCTGTTAAAAAATGATGCTATTTCTACAATGATAGAGGCGCCGACTGGGAAAGGAGAATGGGGAGCTATTGGAATGTTTGATGATATCCTTTGCTTTCCTGGGCACTGGGAAATTCCACAGTTGTCATTCACATTAGCAGAATGTAGAACATTAGCTGAGCAATGCAAGGTGCTCTCATGGGAGGAATCATGGCTACTTTGTGCATCTCATTAACCTCCAGTGTGCCACAATGCTATACGAATTAGTGTACATGGAGAAGGATGATGGAGACACTGTGATTCTGCAGTGTTAAAACAGGACAATCCAAGTGACAGGGATACTAGAAGGCCTGGAAGCAGTCTCTCTGGCCTTCTAATTCTCAAACATACAGGGTTGCATTTTTTCAAAAATATCATTTGAAAATTTCATATATGTATAAGATGAAATATGTTCATAACTATTCCCCAATATTCTCCTTCCAACTTCACTCTGGATACTCCTTCACTCTGATTTTTCTTCCTTAGAACTCATGATCTCTTCTTTTTTTAGAAAATAACACATTATGTTCAGTCAGCGCTGCCCATATGTGCATGGGTATGGACCATCCACTGGAGTGTGGATAACTTGCCAGTGGCCACACTGTTAAAGAAGAGTAGTTCTCCCTCTCTCAGCAGCTATCAACTGCCAATAGCTCCCCAGGCATGGGTGTGGCCTTGAGGGTTTCTTCTTACTCAGAGTTGGAAGTTTGGTTGGCTTCATATTGTACAGGTCTTGGGCAAGGAACCACAGCTGTGAGAGTTCATGAGTGCAAGCATCATGCATTCCTCTCGATTCTCCTTTCTCATCCTTTCATCCTTTCTTATCCTCATGCTTGATGTTCCCTGAGTCTTGGTGATGTAGGAGTGGGGTGGATGATAAAGATACCCTGTCTTCTGTCTTGTTCTCTTGGTTTACACACACACACACACACACACACACACACACACACACACACACACACACCACAGCTTGGTGTCACAACCGCTTTTACTGCTTTAATCTTCCTCCATGTTCACCCTCAGAAGAAACATTCAGAAGGAGAATAGCTGGAAACACCTTCTTGCTCACAGCTGGTCTGGTCTGGCCAGTTCTAATAACTACAGTGTTCTTTCTTCAATCTTAACCTCTGTCTTTCAGAAGCCTATTTTAAAATGTTAAGGTTTTGTTATACATATAAAGTCTCCAACCTTGAAGATGAGTGTTTTATGAATACATTCTATAATACATACAATTTTCTTACATTTACTTAAAAAATACATTGATCACATTAAAGAACTTCAAAATTGGTTTGCACATTGATTCACAGAGAACACTGGTATTTTAATCATATGTGTTACTACTTTTTTTCTTCTGTTGAAGTGACGTGGCAACATTTTCTTATCCAAGAGGAACAATAGGTAGAATAGTCCTGGGCAGGAGAAGACCTGGTGCTTCAGAAGAAATTTTTTGAGAAAGTGAGTGACAGAAGAAAGTGACACTCTAATTACTGTCCCTGAGGTGGGGTGCTGCTCAGGGGAAGAAGGGCTCAGTTTGAAGCTAGTTCTACACCACCAGCTAGGGAGCACCATTGCTGGAGAAATGGCTATGGAAAACCCCTTATGATTTGTCTCAGATCTGAACATTATATCTGGGTTTTTATTACTAGAATGCTAATTTTTTTGGTTTTTCGAGACAGGATTTCTCTGTATTGTTTAGGAGGCTGTCCTGGAACTAGCTCTGTAGACTAGGCTGGCCTCGACCTCACAGAGATCTGCCTGCTCCTGCCTCCAGAGTGCTGGGATTAAAGGCCTGTGCCACCAACGCCCTGCTGCTTAGAATGCTATTTTATTATCCTTCTATTGCATAAGTAACCAGGAACTTGCAACAGGAATTATTCTAGTGAGTGTTGTGTCTGATGTTGAAGCCACCAAAGTAACTTCCTATGAATCTTTGTGTGTTCATGTGTGTGCACTCGTGCACATGTTTATATGGAGGTTAGACTCACCCTCATCTGTGCTTACTCAGGCTCTACTCACCTTGTGGTTTTTGTCTTTTGAGGCAGTGCCTCTCACTACCTGGAGTTGCCCAAATAGGCTCATCTGGTTGGTCAGTGGGCACTTGTGAATCTCCTTGTCACCACCCACCCAGAGTTAGCATTGCAAGCTTCTTGTCAGTATACTTGGCTGTATTTATGTGGGTTCTGGGAATTGAACCCAGGTCCTCAAGCTTCCAAGGCAAGTACTGTACTCACTGAGCTATTCCTCCAGTCCAGTCTTTAATAACAACAACATCAACAAAAAACACTAATTTTGAATTTCAAGGAAAACGTGAATACAGAAGCAAGAACAATATCAGAACTGTTAGGCGTTTCAAAAGACAGGCTTTCTGAGAATCCTCCACTGACTCAAGGTTCCACAAATAACAGTTTGCCTGTGAATCATGATATTGAAAGTCTTCTGGCACAACGCCTGAGGTGAAATTTTGCTATTTTGGATAATGTTTGCCCCAGTGTGGGCTGAGGACAGCTAGAGACCTGGAATGACCTGTGGGTCTTCTGGTGCTGTGATGACCTCAGGTATTGAGGAGGACCAAAGACATCAGTGATTGGCTCTCCTCATCCTTTACCTTCACCTCTTTTCAGTCTATTTTCTTAGTTGTGACTCACGGTGATAAAAAATTCTCATAAGAATAATTTTCCATTTGGGTTCCAATTATGTACTGACATGAGGATCATTAAACAAAGCATTCATTAGAGAAAACCAAAATATGATCGTCATGGGTTACTGCACCTATTTCAAATGCTGCCAAGGGAAGTCCTGAGCTGATTCAAAGGGTGCAGAATTTTCTTGTCATTTTAGATGTCATCACTAATGATACATAATAAGAATCTGGACATCTGCTGAACTGAAGACAAGTGCCAGGAGGTGGCCATGATCTAAGAAAGGATGGTTGGAGCAGATCTCCTATTCTAGGGAAAGGCTGTCACATCCCAGTAACAATTTCCTTCATTCAGGATCTAGTCTCCAGTGAGGTTTTTGTTTTGCAACATTTTTTTTTCCTGATAGAGGCATTTTTGTGGAGTAATGACGATAGTCCTTTGTTTTGATGGGAAGCTGGTGCCTGGGGTGAGGGATCCTAGCCACTCCCCTGCCAGCTTAATATATATACTGCCAATATATATATATATATATATGTTAATATATAGACTGGAAATCAAAGTCGGTAGTAGCCTGTTATTGCCATTCTTCTAAACTGACAATCCTTTTTACTCTTCCCATGTTGCAAACACTGTCTTATTTTATAGAGTGCCTTGTGTGTGTAGTATAATTTTCAGGTAAATTGAAATCTATTTTTCAATACAGCCTCATGCATGTGCATGTGTCTGTAAGTGTGCGTGCATGTACACACACACACAGAGACATACACACATACACACACACACACACAGAGACAGAGAGAGAGACAAAGAGAGAGAGAGAGAGAGAGAGAGAGAGAGAGAGAGAGAGAGAAAGACATCCGTGAATTAATATTAAAGGGAGATAGTTGCTCTGCATGTCATTTGTCCTGCATAGAGACCTGACCACTACAGGGAGATGCAGACTCTCCTGACCCCAGAGCTTCGTGTTATTTGATTTCTTAAATTAATTTTTTATTTGTAATCTCAGGTTTTATTGACCTTGGAGAACCCCTTAAAAGAGCAGTCAGAGATCCAACTCCAGTGTGTAGACAGGCCTATGGAGAATAAGAAATAATAACTTAGTCTGGTAAGCTAAATTTTAGATTCATATTTTAAAGGTCAGAAGTGCAAATTCCATTAAATTTGGACTTAGGGTAAAATTTATTTTAAGTCTCTCCCATATCTTTAGTTCAGAAATATCTAATTATTTATGAGTCAGAAAATTTTGCACACTAGAGGGGAAAAATCTGAGTTGTAATATCAAATATTCACTAAGCCTTCATTTGTCCCCACAAACCAAGTTGTGCCTAGATGTGAATAGGTACATTTGTGATTGAAAAGTACTCATTCGAGAAAACAATGACAATGACAACAACAGCAACAGCTTGACACTGGGAACAGTATTTCTGTGAACATCTTGATGTGACAATGTGGTTCAGTTTTCCTTCAACTCTAAGATCTGAGAGTGAACTGGCATAGAGAATGACACAGAGGATAACATGTGCCTTCTCCATGGGCTATGGTTTCCTGGTCTTCATTTTTCTGGCTCCCCTCATTTGTAGACTAGGGGAAATTTAGGTGAGTCCTGTTTCCACCCAACTATTCCCTGAAATACACGCTTGGTGAATTCTGTCCTTTAGTCCTTGGTGAATTGCTGAATAGGCATCTATCTTAGTTTCCTGGTTTTCTCAGAAGCCTAGTAATTCATTCTTGGCCCCCCAGAAGATGAATGAATGGATGAGGCAGTTGGCCTTTAAAGTTCTATAGCAGTTGGATAGTTAAGACTATTCAAAGGATTTCATTATCCTTAATATAGACAGGACCACTAGAAGATTCTGACTTGGCTTCAAGACCCCCCTAAATGACCTTGAATATTAAACTCTGCCTATAGCCTCATGGCTATATTCTGACATCACTGCAATTTGAGAAGAGTCAGGATGAGGATAACCTGTCCCATTCTGTCTCACTTAACTATTTTTTTAACATGCTTTGGAGTCAATTAGATTGAATCTTTTTTACCCAAGAGCAATGCACTTGAGCTAGTAAGGTGTGTAGTTGAACTCATTGTTTGGCTTGAAGTAGATTGGGTTGAGGATAAGAGAAATCCAAGTTCCCTCTGAGACTGCCAACACTAATGAAGTCTTGGCAGTTAAATCACATGTTGTCATAGCCACACAGACTCCATTTATCTGGAGCTATCTCTTCTATCTTTCTTTACTCAAGTAGTTACCTTATTCTGTTGTTGCCATTCTTCTGGCTGTGGAGGAGTCTTCGACTAGAGTATTGTACACTATCAGATAACATTGAACCAAAGACCAGATCATTGCTTTTACTGGTCATGGTTCAAGAGCTCCTAGATTCTTTTTTGTTTTTCAAGACAGGGTTTCTCTGTATTGTTTTGGAGCCTGCCTGGAATTTGATTGCTAGACCAGGCTTGGTCTCCAACTCACAAAGATCCACCTGCCTCTGCCTCCCGAGTGTGGGGATTAAAGGCATGTACCACCACTGCCCGGCTAACTCCTAGATTCTTAAATTCAATTTCACAGTTCTGTCTGAAAGACATGTACGGACATAGATGACTATATGAAGCATAGGCTTATTACCTCTTTTTCAATCATGAAAATTATTCCACAAGATTTCATTTGGAAATTTTTGAGTATAAGTAGGCTTTTGTTTATGTTTTTAATTGAAAAATCATTTTATGTATCTGGATATTTTATCTGCGTGTATTTCTGTACACTATATGCATGGTCAGAGAGGCTCAAAGAAGGCACTGGATCCCATAAAACTGAGATTAAAGACAGTTAGTTACAGTCATCATATGGATGCTGGGAATCAACCCAGGTCCTCTGGAAGAGTGGCCTGTGCTCTTATCTTTTGAGCCATCTCTCTAGACCCTGTTTAATTTTTTTTTGTTTTTTGTTTTTTAGTGCCACATAAAACTTAAAATACGGAGAGATTAAGATTCAAATAAGTGATGTGTAGGTGTTGGATAAACCAAGAAAAAAATTCACCTAATTTCCTGACTGTGTTGACACAAGAAACACAACTCTCTCTTCAAACACAATGATATACCTTATTCTGTAGAAAAATATGAGTTACATATTCCAAAGTAGTCATGGTTTGATGAAGCATTGGTTTTTGTTTTTAAATTTAAATAGAATAAAGAAAGTTATAAGTCAAGATAGTTTTCA
Organism: Mesocricetus auratus; assembly: GCF_017639785.1. Classification (NCBI taxonomy): domain Eukaryota; kingdom Metazoa; phylum Chordata; class Mammalia; order Rodentia; family Cricetidae; genus Mesocricetus; species Mesocricetus auratus. The sequence continues at coordinate 37,154,707 of NW_024429193.1, forward strand.
AATATACTGGTGGAAACATCAGGTGTACAGAGTGACTACAGAGAAGCATGGGGACCTCTGCTATAGACCTCAGATGTTTCCTGACAAGACTCTCAGTGTTTTGGTTGGTGGAAGCAAATGGTCTGTTAATATATTCCAAGAGGTTTCACAAGGATGTTAGGTTTGAGAAAGAGGTGGGCAAGGAATGGCTACTAAAGTGGCTAAAAATCGCCCCAAATAAAATGTAATTGGGATCTGGACCTTTAATTCTATGTTCTCTACAATTTCTGAAGTTCTAAGTAGTTAATAAACCTTCTAGAAGGTCCTCCATGAGGTGCATATTTCTTTACGAGAGTTTTTATTCACAACTGTATCCTCCTCGTAGTGCGGTTGTGCTCCTGAGTCTTTTATTTGTATTACAATTATTCGTAACTTAATGACAAGCCTGTGTGATCTGCCTCTGCCTCCTACATGCTGGGATTACTGGTATTATCATACTTGGATCCTTTCCTCGTCGCCCCTTCTTTGTTTTTCTGCTCCTTCCTTCTCTTCCTCGTCCTTCCTTCTTGATACAGGTTGTATAAGAAAACAACCATGTGATCTATTGGTTGAGGGGAAGTGTCAAGAGCAGAGACAAGGAAGGTTTAGGCATTGAAAGACATTTGCTTCACAGCATTGCCCCTAAGCTCTTCCTGCTGATTTCTATAAAACGGTGTTGTCAAATATGCGACTGCATACACTGATGCCTGGGAGACCAAGCGTAGATAGGGACATTCTTCTTTCTCCCACAGATGAGCTTGTGATGGAACATTCACTTAAGGTACTAGTAACCAGGGATCAGGGTAAATTACTTCATTTTACTTCATTTGTTCCCCTACCACAAAGAACACAGGGAGCCCTGTAGTATAAGATATAAGGAATTGTGGAGCAAAATGCAAGCCTTGATTCTTAATTGATCTGCTGGTCTCTGGGGGTTTATGTTAACCGTTCTGAGTGAGTCCCTGCTGTATTGTTCTCTAATTAAGGCATATATATATCTAATGAAATTTCAGAATAATAAGGCATTTATATTACTTTAATGAAGGGCATTCTTTTCACCTTTATTTACTTAGCAGCATAATCAAGACCAACTAAGAAAGGTTAGCACGGTCAAAGGAAATTGATGAAGAGTGGCTATTAAGAGATGGAGCATATGTACGCAGTCTATGGTTAAATAATGGTAAGTAGGACGTGTTTATTAAAATGATGCAGCGATTTTATACCTTCATTCTTGATGTCTCTTAGTACCTGACATTATACTGCTATGGTTTCCATGGAGACGGCACACACTCTTCCTTTCAGCTGACCTGAAGTTCAAGCCCTGCTGTTGCAATAGAAATTCTAAAAAAAAATACACTTCCACCTTTATTAAAAACAAAAACACAAAATCTATGCAAAAAGGAAAAGGAAAAGAAAAGAGGGTGAGAAAAATCTATTGACTATATTGCAGAAGAGGAAAGAGAATGCATGCTATTTTCATTAAGATGGAATCAAGAAACAACTTACTGTGCTGGAGGTTGAGAGTGTCTGTCATTGCCTTTCCCTAAATTACCTTAGAATTGATGCCCCTGAGCCTGCTTTAACATCTGCACCTTTCATTTCTAATTCAATACACTCTACTATTTTTAGTTTTCTGGAAATCTCTCTCGCTCTCTTTTCAGATTTAAGAACTTGCTTCTGTGTGGCTCTCTCTCTCTCTCTCTCTCTCTCTCTCTCACTCACTCACTCACACACACACACACACACACACACACACACACACACAAATGTTGACTTGGCATGGGTTGACTTTAATAAAGGCAGGTTTACTTTAGGGACAGATCTCCAAGATAAGATATTTCACACAAATAGAAGACCAGGAGCTGAATCTGCCATCCACAGATCTCCTTTGTTTGGCTTATTAGTTAAGATGGTTAGAAAAAGTGACTTCTGAGGGTCTATTTATTATTTTGCACAGCCAAATGGTCCAAGCATGGGTTGGTGTCTCTGTGAGTTTGTTCCTCTGGGATTTTCTACACTCTGACACCCATGTTTATATAGTCCTTAGATCATCTGTAAAAATACCTGAAATAGTTACTCAGACCCCATTAACCCAACATATAAAAGTAAGAACAGGAGGATGATCTTTTCTAGAAATCTCTACTGAATACCATTTTGGGCTCCAGTGTTCTGATTGGGGCAGCACTATATACTGGTAAGACTTAGGCTTATGGGGTCGGGGAGCTGGTCAGCGGATAAATTGTTTGCCATGGGTACCAAAGCTTATATCTCCAGAACCCCTGTAAATGTTAGGTATGTGTGGTGATCTGCCCATAATTTCACTGTGCACAAGAGGGAAGAGTCAAGAGATTCCTGGATCTAGCCAAATTTGTGAACTCTGGATTCAAGGAGATATTCTACAACAATATATAATGTGCTGATAGTGATTGAGTGATTGAGGAAGACAGACCCATGTTAACCCCTGGCCCCTCCATACTTATATACACAGATGCAGAAACAGTCACAGACACACACAGACTCTCTCTGTCGCTCTCACTGTCTGTCTGTCTGTCAGCAACTCTCTCTCCTCTTCTCTTTCATACACAACACACACACACACACACACACACACACACACAGACAGAGAGATATGCATACCACAAGACAAACATGTGAGCACAATCTTTAAGGAGAATTTGGTTGATTGGCATTAAACTAAGCTATTGTCTTAGTCAATGTTCTATTGCTGTGAAGAGACACCATGATCATGGAAACTCTTAAAGAGGAAAATATTTAGTTGAGGCTGGCTTATAGTTTCAGAGGATTAGGCTATTGTCATCATGGTAGGGAGCATCTGTCTAGCATACAGACAGATAAGGTACTGGAGAAATATCTGAGGACTCTACCTCTGGATCTGTAGGTAACAGGAAGAGAGAGAGCCACTGGGTCTGGCTTGGTCTTTTGAAAACATCAAAGCCTACCTCCATTGACAAACTTCTTCCAACAAGGACATATCTCTTAATCCTTTCAAATAGCACCACTCCCTAAGTATTTAAATATATGAGCAAATGGGTGCCATTCTTATTCACACCACCACAGATATAGATTCAGTTTCCAGGCCAGACTAATTCAATTCCTTTCCAGTCTTACAGGCTGCATGGCAGAGGTGTCTGTGAATGTAAAATTTTGAGGAATCACAAGATAATAGTGGATAGGTGTGTAGGAAAGAGCCATTTCCCACTGTAAAATGTGAGCTTGCTTTACAGTTTAACCTTTTTACAAACAAAAGTCTGTTCTTCAAATCATAGTCTCTTCCATAGTTCTTAATACTTTTTAAAACATACTATAGAATTTGATCTGTATTGTGGTGATTGTTATATTTGTTGTTGGACCACCACTATGAGCCAAAATAAACATTTTTCTTTGTCTAACTTACCCATTCTGTGTATTGTGTTTTCAGCAACAGAAAATAATCTAAAACAAACTACACACTTGTCAAATTTGTTCTATGAGTCTCATAAGGGTCTTCACCTGTAGGTTCCTAATATGTTTTAGGGGGTATAAGAGCAAAAGAATCAAGACTCCTCCCCCTCAGGACTCCTCCTAGCTCTGGGCCTAGCTACATCCACTGATGCTGATTCCAAATGAGCCCTTGTTGTAGTCTCTTTGGACTTGAACCTGACATCCACATGGCTTCCAGAAATAACACTGGAATAAATATTTCTATTGTGATGCATGTAGTTCCCAGCAAGACATCTGTAATGACTGTAAAAAATTCTCTTTATGAGGTATTTTTTTGCCCATCACAATCTTTGGCTTTAATTTTACATATAGTTCCCTAAGTCACCCAAAGAATTTGCTCTGATTTTGTGGCCACATAAAGGATGACCAGCAGCAGGGATGGCATTAAAAACATCGACAACCTGTGCAGCCCAGACAATAGGCAAGCCTAGCTGGCTGGTAACTGAACATGTCACCTATGCCTGCTGTGCAGGAGTGAGCTCGGCCATTGCCTCCTATGTCCCTTCACCATCTGTAGATGAGGTGGTACTTGTTCAGAGTCTGCTGGTACCATTTCAACTCCTGTTCCTCCAGCTGGGGAAACTCCCCCTTAGGGAAGCAAGTGACATCTTTAACATCATTCAAGATTCAAATGTAAGCCAAATCAATTCTGGAACCCAATGTCAGCAAATCCCTTTGTATTTTGTTTCATGAAATGAAATATAACTTAGAAGCAAAACTAATCGATATGTATCTTAAAATATTTTTTCGTCTTTCTGGGACATAACAGAGAGGAAAGAAAAATAAGAACTAAGGTCACCTTTAGCCACCTCTAATTTTGCTCTTGCTATTCTGCAAGACTCTTATGTCCCTCTCATCATTCTTTCTTAAAGTGATCTAGAAACTCCATTGTTTGGGTAGGTCAAACAGCCACCTTCCCCTCCAGGGGAAGTACTATGACGCTTTCTGGAAAGGTGTGTCTTGTTTATCTGAGGTAGCTATCCAGTAGAACAGGAGGTTGCATTCCCCTGTCCCAGCAGCACAGACTCCTAATGCCCTGTGAAATAAAGCACTTGAGCATGGAAGGATGTGTAGCTTGTCACCTTGTCTGACCACTTTCCTAGTGAGAAATAATTTTGGGAGAAGGGATCATTGTACAGAAAACCTCTAGGTATTAGCTCATTGCAAATGAGACGTGTGGCTACTTTCTGCTGAGCACATAGTATATACACTAAATATTTACTGAAGGGAGGAGTAAGCCTGACAATAATTTAAGAAACAACTTAGGAAGAAAATAATTTCAAGAGGAAAAGGGAATAGGCAGTTTTCTATCATTCCTCTATTCCCTTGTCTTCTTTTCCTCCTTTGTATCCCATCAGAATGATTTCATTTGGCCATTTACATCAGAGAAACTGGTGGATTGACTGACACTTTCATGGACCCCAGTGATTTACTTCTGTGTTCCATCTGTTTCCCCTTCTCAACACTTTTCTCTCCTCTCTTTTTCACTGTATGTACGAAAGAGTAATTTTCTGTCATGGTGTTATTCCAAAGGTCGCTGACAGGGTGGCAGTAAAATGACACAGCTAAGTGATACAGATTCTAATGACATAATGCTCTCGTAATTTCTAATAAAATCATCAGGAGAGACAGGGTGATGTTTCAAAAGACATAAAAATGGAATATAGATCATAGTAAAAGATGCTTGTGCAAAATTTCCATGTCAGCGAAGGGAGCCAGATAGGACAAAGTTTGTACAGGCAGATCCATAAAATAGATGCTATTAGTAAAAGGGAGAGAAAAAAATGGAAGTATGTCAGAAGGAAAAGAAACAAGAAGATGACAAAGGGAGTAAAAGTGGACTGGCTTCTTAACAAGGATAAAGAACAAATAGGAAATTATGGGAAAAGGAAGAAAGGCTTGGCTGGTCTTATGAGCCAGGCTTGGTGACAAAGGGTAATAGCAGAAAGGATACTTAAGGTAATAATAGTCAATGAGGAGAGACAGCATAGAGAAGCAATATGCCTCAGAATATCCAGAGTAGCAAAATCGCTGCAGAACACAAAAGGAGAGGAGATGGGTAGTGCAGGCTGGCTTGCAGTTATTTTTGAAACCTCATAGAAGACTATTAGGTTCCTAGGAATTTGAAAAGGGGAAGGCAGCATGAAATTTTTATTTTTAAACCATGATGAAAATGTGTTAAAGTAGGTCACAGCGAAGAATGCATGAATTTGGTGGGCTTCTTTGGCACCTGGGAAAACCCCAGTGAAATGAACAAAATGGGTAAATGAGCCTGGCTAGCTTACATCCATGTCTCACACATGGGCCTCTAAAAGCCTTGGGTGGCTGAACACCCATTGTTTCTCCCCTGCACATACATCCAACCCACTGGGCACCAGTTCATGTTTTATTACTAAGACGGCTAGAGTCCACCCTAGCTTTACCAGTGGCATGTGGGAACAGGGATGTTTTCCTCTTCTCCTTCCTTTTACATGAACATGGGAGGGCTCTGCTTCCCCATCCTAGTGTAGAGGCCGGGGCTGGTTTAAATAGAAGAGTGCGGGGGCTGTTTCTTTATTCCATAAAAACCATTTGCTCGGACTTCACTTGCCCACTCTGGGAACTTCTGGTCTGGGGACTGCAGGCAGGTCGACTTGCCCCCGGGGGTCCAAGCAACTGCAAGTCTGCTTAGATCACTTGGCTGCTCCTGCCCATCCTCCAACCCCAGGGCAGAGGTGAGCTTGGGCCCCTGACTGACTTCTGCTATTTCCTGCTCTTTCCTGGCCTGAGGACTGTAGGCTTGTCGATTCAACCCCTGAAGACCAAGCAACCAGGATTCTGCTAACAGCACTGTGCTAGGCTAGCTTCCACCCACCAGGAGAGGGAGTGCCTCAGACATGCCTGCACACACTGTGAGACCCATCAGAATATTGGACCTGCTTGCACCCACCAAAAGAGAACCTTGGACCCGTACCCAACAGGAGAGGAAGCGACCCCACCTGTGCCCACTAAAAGAAGGAATGGGAAGACATTCAACAACAGAAAACCAAAATGAGTCTAGGGACTCTACACCAGCAAAACCTGAACATTCCAACACAAATGAAGCAGAAGAGAACAACCTTAAAAACAACATCATGAAGATGTTAGAGACCCTAAAAGAAGAAATGATAAAACTCCTTTAAAGAAATGGAAGAAAAGACTAACTGAAAATTGCAGTAAACAATTCAAAATAGAGACAATTAAAAAACAACAACAACAACAACAACAAAACACACCACAGTCCGAGGGAATGCAGGAATTAGAAAAGATGAGTAAATGATAAGGAACTACAGATCAAGCATAACCAACAGAATACAATAGATGGAAGAGAGAAGACTCTCAGGTGGTGAAGATACAGTGGGAGAAACAGATTCATAAACCAAAGAAAATCTTAAGTCCAACAAACCCCTAACAGAAAATATCCAGAAAATATGGGACTCCATGAAAAGTCCAAACCTAAGAATAATAGGTATAGAAGAAGGTGAAGAAACCCAACTCAAAGGTGCAGAAAACATATTCAACAAAATCATAGAAGAAAACTTTCCCAACTAAAGAAAGACATGCCAATGAAAGCACAAGAAGCCTACAGAACACCAAATAGAGTGGACCACAAAAAAATCCCCTTGACACATAATAATCAAAACTCCAAGCATACAGAATAAAGAAAGAACATTAAGAGCAGCAAATGAAAAAGGCCAAGTAACATATAAAGACAAATCTGTCAGAATTACACCTGACTTGACTTCTCCATGGAAACTCTGGAAGCCAAGAGGTCCTGGATAGATAGTCTTCCAACATTAAGAAACCACAGATGCCAGTCCAGACTACTATATCCGCTATAGATGGAGAAAACAAGATATTCTGTGACATAAACAGATGTAAACAATACATATACACTAGTCCAGCCCTACAGTAATTACTGGAAGGAAAATTCCAACCTAAGGAAGTTAACTACACTCACAAAAACATAGGCAATAAATAATCCCACTTTACCAAAAGCCAAAAGAAAAAGCAGGGTAAATAAATCCACACACAATAACAAATCTAAACAAACAGAAATTAACACTAAATGGTCTTTAATTTCCCTCAATATTAATGGTCTTAACTTGCCTATAAAAAGACACAGGCTAAGAGAATGGATATGAAGACAGAATCCATCCTTTTTTGTTGTTTTTTTTTTGTTTTTCAAGACAGGGTTTTTCTGTGGCTTTGGAGGCTGTCCTGGAACTAGCTCTCGTAGACAAGGCTTGTCTTGAACTCACAGAGATCTGCCTGCCTCTGCCTCCTGAGTGCTGGGATTAAAGGTGTGTTCCACCACTGCCCATCCAGAATCCATCCTTCTTCTGTATACAAGAAACACACTTCAACTACAGAGACAGACTTTACCTCAGAGTAAAGGGTTGGGATAAGATTTTCCAATCAAATGGACCAAAGAAACAAGCTGGTATAGCTATCCTAGTATCAAACAAATTAGTCTTCAAAGTAAAATCAATCAAAAGAAATAAAGAAGGTCATTTCATATTCATCATAGGAAAAATCCATCAGGAAGAAGTCTCAATTCTGAACATCTACCCCCAAATACAAAGACACCCACGTTCATAAAAGAAACATTACTAAAACTCAAATCACACATAAGACCTCACATAGTTATAGTGGGAGAGTTCAATACCCCACTATCACCACTAGACAGGACCACCAGACAGAAACTTAACAAAGAAACAAAGTAACTAACAGAAGTTATGACCCAATTGGGTTTAACAGACATTTATAGAACTTTCCATCCAAACACAAAAGAATATACCTTCTTCTCAGTGCCACAAGGGACCTCTAAAATCTACCACATACTAGGCAACATAGCAAACCTCAACAGGTTAAAAAAATGGATTAGGCCTGGAGAGATGGATCAGTTGTTAAAGGCTAGGCTCATAATGAAAAATTGGAATAAGCCCCTGTATCTTATCAGACCACCATATTTTAAAGTTAGAATTCAACAACAACACAAATTGCACAAACCCTACAAACTCATGGAAATCCAACAACACGTAATTGCACCATTCTTGAGTCAAGGAAGAAATAAGAAAGAAATTAAAGGCTTCCTAGAAATCAATGAAAATGAAGACACAACATACCAAAACTTATGGGACACTTTGAAAGCAGTACTAAGAGGAAAGTTCATAGCACTAAGTGCTCACATGAAGAAACTGGAGAATAGCCACACCAGAGAATTAACAGCACAACTGAAAGCTCTAGAACAAATAGAAGCAAACTCACCAGGAGGAGTAGACACTAGAAAATAATCAAACTGAGAGCTGGAATCAATATAGTTGAAACAAAGAAAGCAATACAAAGAATCAATGTAACAAAATGTTGGTTCCCCAAGAAAATCAACAAGATAGACAAACCTTTATCCAAACTAACCAAAAAGCAGAGAGAATATGCAAATTAACAAAATCAGGACTGAAAAGGGTTACATAACAACAGACACTGAGGAAACCAAGAGAATCTTTAGGTCATACTTTGAAGACCTGTACTCCACAAAATTCAATAACTAAAAGGAAATGAACACTTTTCTGGATAGATAAAACTTACCAAACTTAAATTATGAACAGATAAGCAATTTAAATATACCTATAGCCCCTAATGAAAAAGAAGCAGCCATCAAAAGTCTCTGAACCAAAAAAAAGCCCAAAGTCAGATGGTTTCAGTGCAGAATTCTATCAGAAATTCAAAGAACAGCTAATACCAATACTCCTCAAATTCTTTCACACAATAAAAGCAGTAGGTTCATTGTCAAACATTTTATGAGGCTACAATTACCTTAGTACCCAAGGCACACAAAGACACAACTAAGAAAGAGAATTACAGACCAATATTGCTCATGAACATTGATGCAGAACTACTCAATAAAATACTGGCAAATGGAATCCAAGAACACATCAGAAAAATCATCCACCATGATCAAGTAGGCTTCATCCCAGGGATGAACATACGAAAAATCTATCAGTGTAATCCAACATGTAAACAAACTGCAAAAGAAAAACCACATCACCATCTCACTTCATGCTGAAAAAGCCTTTGACAAAATCTGACACCCCTTCATGACAAAGATCTTGGGGAGATAAGGGATAATAGGATCATACCTGAACATAACAAAAGCAATATACAGTATGTCAACAGCCATTATCAAACTAAATGGAAAGACAATATGGAGAGAAGCTCAATGTTTTTCCTCTAAAATCAGGAACAAGACAAGGCTGTCCACTATATATCTCTTCAATATTGTACTTGAAGTTCTAGCTAGAGCAATAAGACAACAAAAGGAGATCAAGGGGATACAAATTGGAAAAGAAGAAGTCAAACTTTCACTATTTGCAGATGATATGATACTTTACATAAGTGACCCGAAAAACTCTTTGCGGGAACTCCTACAACTGAAAAAACACCTTCAGCCAAATGGCAGGATTAACTCAAATATATCAGTAGCCCTATTATATGCAGACAATAAATAGCCTGAGAAAGAAATAAGAGAAATATCAGCCTTTACAATAGCCACAAACAACAGAAAATATCTTAGCGTAATGCTAACCAAACAAGTGAAAGACCTACATAGCAAGAACTTTAAAGAAATAAATTAAAGAAGATACCAGAAAATGGAAAGATCTCCCATGATTTTGGGTAGGTAGGATCAACACCCTAAAAATGGCAATCTTGCCAAAGCAATCTACAGATTCAATGCAATCCCTATCAAAATACCAGCACAATTCTTCACAGATCTTAAAAGAAAAATAATCGACTTTATATGGAAAAACAAAAGACCCAGGATAGGAAAAATAACCATGTCAAATAAAGGAACTTTGTGAGGCATTGCCATTCCTGACTTCAAGCTCTATTACAGAGCTATAGTCCTGAAAACAGGTTGGTAGAGGCACACAAATAGGCAGATAGTTCAATGGAATCGAATTGAAAATCCTGATATTAACCCACACACCTACAAACACCTGATTTTTGACAAAGAAGCTAAAATAATACAATGGAAAAAAGAAAGCATCTTCAACAAAGGGTACTGGCGTAACTGGATGCTGGCATGTAGAAGACAGGGGATAGATCCATATCTATTGTCATGCACAAAACTTAAGTCTAAATGGATCAGAGGCCTCAACATCAATCCAGCCACACTGAACCTCTTAGAAGAGAAACTGCAAAGGATTACCAGCCTACAATCCACACCGTTAAAGAAGCAAGGTAGCAAGGAGGACCATAAGAGAGATATAAATGATCCCCCAGAGAAGGGGAAGGGGATAAGATCTCCTGAGCAACTTAGGGGCATGGAGGGAGGGGAGGGGGAACTCGGAGAAAGAGAAGAGGAGAAGAGGATGGAAGAGGAGGACATGAGGGAGCAGGAAGTTTGAGTCAGGGGAAGAATAGTGGGATCAAGATAAGAGATACTATAATAAAGGGAACCATTATAGGTTTAAAGACAAATCTAGCACTAGGGGAATGTCCAGAGATCTACAAGGATGACACCAACTAGTAATAAGAAATAGTGGAGAGGCTGCCTTAAATGCCCTTCCCAAATAATGAGATTTTATATTCCACCCTAGAGCAGCTGATGGATGTAGAAGCAGATACTCACAGCTAAACCCTGAACTGAACTCCTGAAATCTAGTTGCAGAGAGGGAGGAGTTATGAGCAAAGGGGTCAAGACCAGGCAGGTGAAACTCACAGAAACAGCTGACTTGAACAAGGGGGAGCTCTTGGACCCCAGACTGACAGTTGAGAAACCAGCATAGGACTGACTCAGACCCCTGAATGTGGGTGTCAGTGAGGAGGCCTCTGCAATCTACAGGGCCTCTGATAGTAGATCATTATTTATCCCTAGCATACGAATGAACTTTGGGAGCCGATTTCACATAGAGGGATACTCTCTTAGCCTTGACTCATGGGGGAGGGCCTAGCTCCTGCTCTAAATGACATGACAGACTTTGAAGATCTCCCATGGAAGGCCTCACCCACCATGGGGATCAGAAAGGGAATGCGATTGGGAATTAGTTCCATGCAAGGGGTGAGGAGAGAGAGAGGGAACTGGGATTGACATGTAAAACAATCTTGTTTCTAATTTAAATTTAAAAAATACATAAAAAAGAAAATGAAAAAAATTATGTGTTCATTGAAATTGTGAGATGCCCCGAGTCTTGCAGGTCAGGAAGTAATCCTGCTCATTACTCTAAAGTCCCAGGATGAGGGGGATGCTATGCTCCAAAGCAGCCAGGTGGCAACCACAGTGTGGGTCATGAGTACCTGGAGGAGAGGGACTCTGTCTAAGAGCTTTTCTTTCCCTATATGCAAAGGAATAGGCAAGGCCAGCCAGGTAGGCTTAGGTTGGTTACTCTGAACAGGTTTGGGTTTGCTCTTGGAAATTAGCTGTGCCTGGCCTAGGGGTTATTAGGGAAATTATGAGGGGACATTGTGGGCTATGGGCTCTGGATTGGTTCGTTTCTGTTTGAAACTGTGCCTCTTTAAAGGATCACACCTCTTAGGAAGAGTAGTGCAAGTATATGAATGTTTACTGTCTCCCCCATCCTCTGATTCCTTGGTGGACATTATAATTTCCAGGATAATGGTATCAGAAGTCAGGATTTTGAGAGGTGATAGAGCTCTACAGATCAATTCCTTATGAGTGTGATGCTGATAACGGCAGAGAAACCCCTGCTTCTCCTGCTATGAGACATTAGAGCACAGACATAGTCATCCATGGAACAGTTCAGCCATCACTACAATTCTATCATGCTGCCACCCTGTTTTGGACTTCAACTTGGCAAGAAACACATTCCCACTGTTTACAAACTACTCAGAATGTGCTGTTTCTTGAATGCTGTGGTGACAGGCTGATTAGATTGGGGGTAGGATGACAAAGGAAGTGGGAAAATGAGGCAAAAGGCACAGCTGGGCTGTTCTCAGCAAGGTGTGATCAGAAGGAGAAGGTTAGACAGATTTTTCCATAAATTCTTAAGTAGGCAAATACTGTGGGCATCCAACTCACCAGATTGCTACAGGCAGGGAAAATACATCCAGCCTCATTGATCATGACACAGCTGCTAAGGGAGAGCTGCCCCCTCAGTAGAGCATCCTGCTGTGCCCCTGCAAAACACCCACACTTACTTGGAGAATTCCCATGAGGGAGAAGGAAGCTGTTGTTGCCAGGAGATACTGAGAGGGTTTTGGAAGCCACTGTGATGTCACATGACCAATCATTCTTAATGGTCTACTGTATCAACTGAGAGAATTCACTGCCCATCATGCTACAGTCTCAGAAGTGCTCCTCATTCATTGTTAACAGTTTTCTGCCTACTGATGTGTTGCTTTTTCTCTAACATTGGTTCAACTGATGGACCTATAGGTCCAGCTGATTAGTAACATATGGTTATATTGTTTATATTCCTGACCACATTTATCCTTAATAGTAAGGGTGTTATAAATAACTTATTGTTTATTGTTCTCTTCTATTTTAAAGGAGAGGAAAATAAACGCTAAGGAAATTACATAATCAGCCTAAGGCTATACATTTGGCAGGAAGGTAGCTAAACCATCACTGGCCTCCAGGTTCCTCAGACCTGAATCCAAGTCCTAACCCTGTTTTACCATTACCTGCTTCCAAGACTGTTGGGGAAGTCCTGTGCATATGTCAATAAATTACTGCTGGCCAATAGGAATCTAGATAGGTGGGGCTAGGGGTCCAGGAGGATTCTGGGATGGAGAAACACAGGAGAGTCGAGATGTAACGCCATTGGGGTAGGAAGCCCGGAAACCTCTCCGGTAAGAAACATACTTAGATGAACAATTATGGGGTAATTGCTTAAAGCAGAGCTAGCCAGGAAGAAACAAGCAAGGCCAACAGCTTCATAATTAATATAGCCTCCTGTGTGTTCATTTGGGACTGATGCGGATCTGGAACCAGGCAGGCGGGAAGGCATTCTCTCAAGGAAAAAGCTTCTCTTTTAACAGACAAGACCTCCTACATTGCAGATGCTCAGCTCATTGAAATATTTAATCCAAACTACATAAATCATACAGTCTTCTTTGTTCTGAAAATAGTTTCTACCAGCTCCAATGTCCATTTAAGGATTCTTTCAGATGGGTGGCCCTCTAGCCTGACCTTGGGGGAGAGGCAACATTTGATGGTGTGGACAGGATTGCAGAGTCATCCTCCTGAGCCCAGGACCATCATTCAAGATGGCTGCTTCAAACTCACTTACCTCCCACCTGCATGTAGTCTCTACCTTTTATCCTGTTGAATGATTGGATGAGGCTAACTAGCCATAAAGAAGCCACTTGCTCAATCTCCCTGAAGGAAAATCTTAGGATACAAAAAGAAATCTCATGAGCTGCTTCTGGAATATATGTTTCACTTTCTACTGAAAGAGACAGGTGCAGGAAGAAACATCCTGGTAAGATGATCTGCCCCTTGTTCTTGCATTGAAAACAGATGTGATACCCCAAGCCGCATCAGTTACTTTGTTACCGAGAGGTAGTGAGCCTAAGAATAAAGAGACAAGGTCTGTTCACGACACAGAGGACCATGGGAAAGTCGGAGTTCTGATGTCATTAATCAGCTATAGGAAGATATCCACTCACTACCACAGACCATAGACCTCTTTTTTAATTATTTTAATTTTAAATAGCTTGTTTCACATGTCAATCCCTGTTCCCTCTCCCTCCCCTCCTGCTGTACCCTCCCACCATCCCCCCCCAGCCTCCTACCATATTGTCAATTCCTTCCGCATAGGGGATATCTAGAGTCTGCCATTTCACTCAGGGTAGGGTCCAGGTACTCCTCTAAGAGTCCAAGCTGAGAGAGCATCCCTCTTTGTGTTATGGACACACGATGTCTGTTTGTATTCCAGGGATAAACACTGATCCACTGCTCAGGGCCCCATAAGCCTCCTCACTGACTCTCACATTTGGGGGGTCTGGATCAGTCCCATGCTGGTCTCCTAGCTGTCGGTCTGGGGTCCAAGAGCTCTTCCCTGTTCAGATCGGCTGTCTCTCCTGGTTTTGCCAGCCCATTCTTTGCCAATTTGCACATTGCTCTTCTCTCTCTGTCACCGGGTTCCTTGGGTTCAGTTCAGTGTTTAACTGTGGGTGTTTGCCTCTGCTTCCATCAGTCACTGGATGAAGGCTCCAGGATGGTTATAGACATCAAGTTCACTATCAGGAATAGGCATTCGAAGTGGTCTCTCCATTATTGTTTAGCTTGCCATTGGTGTCATCCCTTTAGATCACTAGAGGTCACACTGGTGCCTGATCTGTCTTCTAACCTATGATTCCCTCTTCCCCTATTCTACTCCCCCCTCCTCAACCTTCCTGTTCCCCCATGACATACTCTCTCTTCCTCTTCTCCCCCTCTATTTTTCCCAGCTCCCTCTCTCCCCACCCCTCGCCGTGTTCCCCATCTGTTCAGAGGATCTTGCCTCATTCCTCTTCTCTTGGGTACCAGGCATATCTTTTAGGTTCTTTCCTGTTTCCCAGACTCTCTGTCGGTGGAACTATCCTGTTCCATGTCTAATATCCATATATGAGTGAGTGCATACCATGTTTGTCTTTTTGTGACTGGGTTACCTCACTCAGGATGGTTTCTTCCAGTGCTATCCATTTACCTGCAAATTTCAAGATTCCATTGTTTTTTTTTTCTGCTGAGTAATACTCCATTGTGTAAATATACCACATTTTCTCTATTCACTGTTCAGTTGAGGGGCATCTAGGTTGCTTCCAGGTTCTGGCTATTACAAATAATGCTTCTATTAACATAGTGGAGCAGATTCCCTTGTTGTATGAATTTGCCTCATTTGGATATATGCCTAAGAGTGGAATTGCTGGGTCTTGTGGTAGATTAATTCCCATTTTCCTGAGGAATCTCCATACTGATTTCCAAAGTGGCTGTACCAATTGGCACTCACACCAGCAGTGGAGGAGTGTTCTCCTCTCTCCATATCCTCTCTAGCATAAATTGTTTTTGATTTTAGCCATTCTGACAGGAGTAAGATGGTATCTCAGAGTTGTTTTGATTTGCATTTCCATGATGGCTAAGGATGTTGAGCACTTTCTTAAGTGTCTCTTGGCCATCTTATCCTCCTCTATTGAGAATTCTCTGTTTAGCTCTGTACCCCACATTTTGATTGGATCCTTTGGTGTTTTGGAGACTTGCTTCTTGAGTTCTTTGTAAATTTTGGAGATTAGCCCTCTATCAGATGAGGGGTTAGTGAATATCTTTTCCCATTCTGTGGACTGCCTTTTTGTCTTGTTGACTTTGTCCTTTGCCTTACAGAAGCTTTTTAGTTTCAGGAGGTTCCATTTATTAATTGTCGATCTCAGTGTCTGTGCTGCCACTGGTGTTATGTTCAGAAAGTGGTCTCCTGTACCACCTCATTGAAAAGTATCTCCCAATTTCTCTTCTAAAAGTTTCAGTGAGGCTGGATTTATGTTGAGATCTTTGATCCATCTGGACTTCAATTTTGTATAAGTCGATAAACATGGATCTATCTGTAGTCTTCTGCATACAAGTACCCAGTTATGCCAGCACCATTTGTTGAAGATGCTTTCTTTTTTCCATTGTATAGTTTTAGCTTCTTTGTCAAAAATCAATTGTTCATGGGTGTGTGGGTTAAAATCAGGGTTTTCAATTTGGTTCCATTGGTCTACCTGCCTATTTTTGTGCCAATACCAAGCTGTTTTCAGGACTATAGCTCTATAATAGATCTTGAAGTCAGTTTTGGTGATGCCTCCTGAAGTTCCTTTATTGTATAGGGTTGTTTTGGCTATCCTGGACCTTTTGTTTTTCCATACAAAGTTGATCATTGTTCTTTCCATGTCTGTGAAGGATTGTACCGGAATTTTGATAAGGATTGCATTGAATCTGTAGACTGCTTTTGGCAAGATTGCCATTTTTATTATGTCGATCCTACCAATCCAAGAGCATGGGAGATCTTTCCATTTTCTGGTATCCTCTTTGATTTCTTTCTTTAAAGACTCAAAATTCTTGATATACAGGTCTTTCACTTCCTTGGTTAACATTATCCCCAGATATTTGATGCTGTTTATGGCTATTGTAAAGGGTGAGGTTTCTCTGATTTTTTTCTCAGTCTCTTCATCATCTGTATGTAATAGGGCCACTGATTATTTTGAGTTTACCTTGTATCTTGCCACATTGCTGAAGGTGTTTATCTGCTCTAGGAGTTCCCTTGTGGAGTTTTTCGGGTCACTTATGTAAACTATCATATCATCAACAAATAGTGAAAGCTTGACTTCTTTTCCTATTTGTATCCCTTTGATCTCCTTTTGTTGTCTTATTGCTGTAGCTAGAACTTCAAGTACAATATTGAAGAGATATGGAGAGAGTGGACAGCCTTGTCTTGTTCCTGATTTTAGAGGAATTGTGTTGAGTTTCTCTCCATTTAGTTTGATGTTAGCTGTTGGTTTACTGTATATTGCTTTTATTATATTCAGGTATGTTCCTGTTATCCCTGATCTCTCTAGGACCTTTATCATGAAGGGGTGCTGGATTTTGTCAAAGGCTTCTTCAGCATCTAGTGAGATGATCATGTGGTTTTTCTTTTGCAGTTTGTTTGTATGGTGGAATACATTGATAGATTTTCTAATGTTGAACCATCTCTGCATTCCTGGTATGAAGCCTACTTGATCATGGTGAATGAATTTTCTGATGTGTTCTTGAATCTGGTTTGCTAGTATTTTGTTGAGTATCTTTGCGTCGATGTTCATGAGGGATATTGGTCTATAGTTCCCTTTCTTAGTTGTGTCTTTGTGTGGCTTGCGTATCAAGGTAATTGTAGCCTCGTAAAAAGAGTTTGGCAGTTAGCCCCCTGCTTCTATTGTGTGGAATACTTTGAGGAGTATTGCAATTAGCTCTTCTTTGAATTTCTGGTAGAATTCTGCACTGAAGCCATCTGGGCCTCAGCTTTTTTTGTTTGGGATAGTTTTGATGACTGTCTATTTCATTAAGGGTTATAGGTCTGTTTAGATTGTTTATCTGCTGTTGATTTAGTTTTGGCAAGTGATATCTATCCAGGAAATTGTCCATTTCCTTTAAATTTTCAAATTTTGTGGAGTACAGGTTTTCAAAGTATGCCCTGATGATTCTCTGGATTTCCTCAGAGTCTGTTGTCATGTCCCCTTTTTCATTTCTGATTTTGTTAATTAGCATGCTCTCTCTCTATCTTTTGGTTAGTTTGGACAGAGGTTTGTCTATTTTGTTGATTTTCTCAAAGAACCAACTCTTTGTTTCATAGATTCTTCTCAATGTTTTCCTGGTTTCTACTTGATTGATTTCAGCCCTGAATTTGATTATTTCCTGGAGTCTGATCCTCCTGGGGGAGTTTGCTTGTTTTTGTTCTAGAACATTCAGCTGTGCTGTTAATTCTCTAGTATGACTGTTCTCCAGTTTCTTCATGTGGGTACTTAGTGCTATGAACCTTCCTCTCAGCACTGCTTTCAAAGTGTCCCATAAGTTTGAGTATGTTGTGTCTTCATTCTCATTAGCTTCCAGGAAGTCTTTAATTTCTTTTTTTATTTTTTCCTTTACCAAGGGATGATGCAATTGTGCATTGTTCAATTTCCCTGAGTTTGCAGGGTTTCTGAGATTTGTGGTATTGTTGAATTCTAACTTTAAAGCATGGTGGTCTGATAAGATATACGGGGTTATTCCAATTTTTTTGTATCTGTGGAGATTTGCTATGTTTCCTATTATGTGGTCAATTTTAGAGAAGGTTCCATGTGGCGCTGAGAAGTAGGTATATCCTTTTGTGTTTGGGTGGAATGTTCTATAGATGTCTGTTAAACCCAGTTGGGTCATTACTTCTTCTTCTTTTTTTTTCTGAGACAGGGTTTCTCTGTATTGTTTTGGAGGCTGTCGGTCCAGCCCGGCCTCGAACTCACAGCGATCTGCCTGCCTCTGCCTCCTGAGTGCTGGGATTAAAGGCGTGCGCCACCACCGCCTGGCGGGTCATAACTTCTATTAGTTCTTTTGTTTCTTTGTTAAGTTTCTGTCTGGAGGTCCTGTCTAGCGGTAAGAGAGGAGTGTTGAAGTCTCCTACTATTAGTGTGTGAGATTTTATGTGCAATTTGAGCTTTAGTAATGTTTCTTTCACAAATGTACGTGCCTTTGTATTTGAGGCGTAGATGTTTAAAATTGAGACTTCATCTTGATGGACTTTTCCTTTGATGAATATGAAATGTCCTTCTTCATCTCTTTTGATTGATTTTAATTTGAAGTGTACTTTGTTAGATATTAGGATTGCTACACCTGCTTGTTTCTTGGGTCCGTTTGATTGGAAAATCTTTTCCCAACCCTTTACTCTGAGATAACATCTGTCTTTGGTGTTGAGATGTGTTTCTTGTATGCAGCAGAAGGATGGGTTCTGTCTTCATATCCATTCTGCTACTCTGTGTCTTTTTATAGGCAAATTGAGGCCGTTGACATTGAGGGATATTAATGATTGATGATTCTTGTTTGTGCTTGATTTATTGTTAGTGAAGTTATTTTGTGTAGTTTCTCCTCTCTTTTTCTTTTGGTGTTTTGTAAAGTGGGATTACATATTGCCTGTGTATTTGTGAATGTAGTTAACTTCCTTGGATCTAGGTTTGCCTTCTAGCACTTTCTGTAGAGTTCGATTCATGGATACATATTGTTTAAATCTGGTTTTGTCATGGAATATTTTGTTTTCTCCATCTATGGTAATAGAAAGCTTTGCTGGATATAGTAGTCTGGGCTGGCATCCTTGTTCCCTTAGCATTTGTAGGTCATCTGTCCAGGATCTTCTGGCTTTCATAGTTTCCATTGAGAAGTCAGGTGTAATTCGGATAGGTCTAACTTTATATGTTACTTGGCCTTTTTCTTTAGCTGCTCTTAATATTTTCTCTTTATTCTGTAGGTTTGATGTTTTGATTATTATATGGCGAGGTGACTTCTTTTTGTGGTCTAGCCTATTTGGTGTTCTGTAAGATTCTTGTATTTTCATAAGCATATCCTTCTTTAGGTTAGGGAAGTTTTCTTCTATGATTTTGTTGAATATGTTTTCTGTACCTTTGAACTGTATTTCTTCGCCTTCTTATATTTTTGGTTATGAGCCTAGCCTTTAACGGCTGAGCCATCTCTCCAGCCCTTTCGCCTTCTTCTATACCTATTATTCTCAGGTTTGGCTTCTTCACAGTGTCCCATATTTCCTGGATATTTTGTGTTAGGGATTTGTTGGTTTTGAGATTTTCTTGGGTTGACAACTGTATATCCTCTAATGAGTCTTCAACCCCTGAGATTCTCTCTTCTATCTCTTGTATTCTATTGGTGATACTTGCATCTCTAGTTCCTGACCATTTACCCAGCTTTTCTATTTCCAGCATCCCCTTGTTCTGTGTTTTCTTTATTGTTTCTATTTCAGCTTTCAATCCTTCAACTGTTTGAGTTGTTTCTTTCATTTGTTTGGTTGGTTTTTTCTTGGTGCTCTTTAGATTCTTTGAGAGATTTGTTTATTTCTTGAAATTTTCCCCAATTTCATGGACTTTTTTGTTTGTTTATTCTTCTATTTCTTTAAGGGATTTCCTTGTTTCTTCTTTGAGGGTCTCTATCATCTTCATAAAATAATTTTTAAGGTCTGTCTCCTCTGCTTCATCTATGTAGTGCTTTTCAGGTCTTGCTGGCATTGGTTCCCTAGATTCTGGTGGAGTCATGTTGGTCTTTCTATTGCTGAGTGAGCTCTTATTCTGTCTCCTTCCTTCCTGGAGCTGAAGCTGGGGACACTGACACTGAAGCTTAAGCTGAAGCTGGGGTCGCCAGAGGTTGGGGCCTGAAGCTGGGATCACTGGAGTTTTGGGCCTGGAAGGGCTCATGTCTTTCCTGTGTTGGCTGGTCTTCTGGATGCCAGGAGTGGCCCCCAGAAGCTCGAGTGGATGGGTGTTGGGTAGGGGATTGGGAGTGTCCTCCAGGAGACCCAAGCTTACCTGAAGCTGGGATCACAGGAGTTTGGGGCCTCCAGACCATAGACCTTTTGTTAGGCATAAGGGACTACAACCTTCTTTGGGCTAAAACCACCTCTAGCTCATATTTTCTCTCATTTGAGCCTACTGAGTTCCAATGCAGTGCCATATTTTTATATAAACCTTGTTTACCATAAAATTTCTTAATTGGGGCCTATTCTAGATGGCTTAGGTCTCCATCCTTACTAAGGTATGTTACACTAATTCATTTAGTCTGTGGGGAACCTTGCTCTAAAGCCTTCTTTATATTTGCCATTACTATATCTCCTCTGGATTAACATCCTTCAGACAGGTAAGGTTATTAGCATGCCTTGCAGGAAGCTCTGTGATAGTTTGCTACGGTTGCTGGCACAGTTTGAATCTCTGTGTTGTGCAGATCCCATTCTTATTTCATAAATTGAGGAATCAGGCAGCACAAGCCATTCAAAACAAAGCTTCATCTCACACATTCTCATGTTAGATGAAAAATTGCCCTGGTGTGTATTTCTGTTTGTTTGAATAGTATTAAAGAATTAAATTTTATATAATATGAACCATTAATATTAGATGATAACTGAAAACATTTGTTTCTTGTGTCTACCAAGGTGTGAACTCTGGTGAGATGTTATACTCTTCCAGATATTGTATTGTGGCAGGTCTGGAGACAATCAAGGACTTCCCATGTACTACCTTGATGGGGAAGTTCTGTGTATATGTCAATAAAGCATGTCGGCCAATAGAAAAGCAAAATAGGTGGGACTAGGCATCTAGGAGGATTCTGGGAAGTGTAGTGAACTGAGCCATCACCATGTGATTCCCAGGAAGAGGGGATGCAAGTCTGTGTTCTTGGAAAGATAAGTCCTTATAAAAATATATATTGGTGATTATGGGTCAATAATTAAGTCAGAGCTAGCCAATGAGAAACAATAACAAATAGCCAACAGCTTCATAATTAATATAGTGCCCTGTGTGTTATTTGGGGGTTCAGACAGCTCGGCAGGGACCAAGCAGCTGGTGAAAAAGCTACAGGTTGGTTACACTACCTCACTCTGATAGCTGAACAATCTTGCTCCTGTCTCTGTTTTACCCATAAGGAAGTCACAATTTGCTCATGGAAGATACCTTGACTGAGGCCTCAGCCGTAGTTTGTGGCATTCAGAGTTCCTTGCCCTGGTCTGCCTCATTGTTTTCCTTTTGCACCTCTGGTGACTTCCTACCTTGGAAACTGGCAGAGGTGGGAATGCATGGAGGACTGCAGAATCCAGGGCATAGTGATTTATGTATATATATATTTTTGCCTGACCCCTTGAAGACAGCAGTGGAGACACAGGGAGACTTAATCCTTATTCTCGTTGCCTTCACTGGGTAATATTAAGACTAATAGGTGGTGACAATTAGGTTACATGCTCCTTGTCTATCTGAAGGATAGTCAACTTGACTAAACTTCTGAAAGAATTTTGTGCAAGTGAAGACTTTCTCAAGGAAAGAATATCTTGAGATCTCAGGGAAGCAGTGCCCTATGGCTGAGCTACTCATGGTGGAGTTCTGATCTGGCCATGGCTATGCACATCTGGAATCACAGCAGTCAGGAGGTTGAGGTATGAGGCTCATGTATTTGAAGTCAGCCTGGTCTACATGGCAAGAATCTGTCTTAAATAGACAAATTAAAAGTAGCCACATAAACAAAACATGAAGGCACAGTTCTAATTTCACTAGATATGAGCTCAAGTCCCAGGCCATCTGTGCTAACCCTCAAGAAAGACCCTTGTTTTAGTTCTATTTTTGTTTCTGTGTCAAAGAATCCTGGATTTAAGAGACTTAGGGCAGAAAGGGTTACTTTATTATGCGATCCTAGGTTACAGACCTTTATTACAGTGAATTCAAAGCAACACATGCTTGATGCATGCAGTCACATCATGTCCACAGTGACGAGTGGAGAGAAATTAATCATGCCAATGCTCATTACTTGTGATCAGCTTCATCTCTCCACTCTTCCCTCCTGTCTAGGGAATCATGGTACCCATACTGGGCTGGGTTTTTCCTCATGATTAAAATTAAGAAAGTCTCTCACAGACATGCCCACAGGCCAAATCAATGTAGATAATCTCGATGAAGACTATTTTTCAGATGTTTCCAGGTTGTACAAGTTGACAAAGCACTAAATCTTGTTGTATCTCATTTTCTCTGCCTGAAACTTGGTAAAACAATGGTTATGTAATGTGTAAGACTTTTAGGAAAACTGAGACTATAAATAAACTTCTTTATTATTAGGTCAGACTATCCTAGATGGCAAAGATCTTGTTTAGAGGTAACCCCTTCTCCACTCCCTTTTTCTTCCAAGTGAACTTTATGGATCTTGACCTGTCTGCCATTTCTCTCCTCTGAGGCAAAACCACTCCTTGAAGATAGTATAGCTACAAGCTAGAAGATAGGAAAGAATTAGTCAGGTTACAGAGGACTTTGTGTGCGAGGAAATCAACAACAACAAAAAAACTCTCAAAATACTGAGAATTTGAGTACCATATATATCTATACATCTATATATATTATATGTATCCAATCAGGTAAAGATTAGGCAAGTGTTTCTCAAAGTGTAGCTCAGGAACCTCAAAGTGTTCCCCAGGTCTTTGGGAGGCATTTGCTATCTGAAAACTATTTCCACAGAAACGCTATCCATTTACTCAGAACAATGTGACTCCTATTTTCAGAATTATATTATTTCTTCTCCGAACTCTCCTTGTCTCACACTGAAAAAGTTCAGATTCTATACAACATATGATGGTATCATTGCTCCCACAGCTAATGTCCCTGGGTGTTCTTGTGTTTGAAAAAGTTCTGTTTTGATTTATATGTGTTCAATACTTATAGAAACAGCCCATACCAACAAAATAATTTTGAGACTATTCAGTGAATCTGAAGAATGGAATGGGACCTTGAGACAAAAATATTGAGAGTCATTGACATGGTCTATCTTGCCTGTTATAGAAATATTATGCACAATTGGAAGTGGCATGACTCAATATTTTTGGTTTCAAAATTAATTTCAAAGTTATTTTTGTGAAGCAGTACAAAAGTCAAGAATGGGAAGTGAATGCATTTTTAATTCAGTCAAAATTCTTTTTTCAGTGGTGGGGTAACTGAAGCAAACTGGAGACTGATTTAATAATTAAAAATAAGGAAAATGAATGATCCACAACAAATGAATTATACAGGTGGGGAATTTTACTCCTTAGTATGTTAGCTAAGTGTTTGTTTAACTTATAACATTAGCAATGGTTTTGGTGGCTAAATTATGTAAATATAAGCAGATTGGTTTAGGAAACTGACTGAGCTCTGTCTTTTTTAATTAATTAATTATTAAAACAAAAGGATTAAGCTTTAATAAGCACCCTTTTCTATTGTATCCTTTATATATCATTAATAATTACTACTAATATATATAACCTATAAATATACTTCTATTTAAACCTGAAACTCACATTAACTATCAGAATCAGACTTTTAACTGAGGTGTGTTTCCAACCAGCATCTTTACTTTTTCCCTGCTGCCAAGTTGACCTGATGAGATCATGTCAGGGTCAAGAGAGATAGAATTATCATGATGGTGAATGTGGCTATGAGAATTTCCCTGAAATTTTGATTTTCAGAGATAGTTCCTGTAAGTAGAATAATCTTCGTACCTCAAGGATCTAGTGTACACATTAGGTGAGGTTCTGATGCTCTGTGAACTTCAGATTCATCTCACCCATCTTCAGAATTTTCTGTGATGTCTCTTTAGTCAAAGAGGTTCTTTTTTATCTATTCAGTCACCAAGAATTTAGTAAGACCCTTCTACCTGGGAGACACTGCCCTCGACCTGGCAATGGATGGAATCTCTATCTCCTGGAACAGAAGAGAGATGAGATTAAACAAGATTAATTCATAGGATATATGTGATAGTACTAAGGTTTAAGGAGAAAAAAGGAGGTGTGGGTAGTGAAAGGAAATATATATATATATGTATATATATATGTGTATATATATATAAGTAGGCTGTACATTTGAACAGTATATAAATGAATTTGATACATATATATAGAGATAGATAGATAGATAGATAAATATATAGACAGATAGATAGATTATACATGTATATACTAGGCAGATTGTCTAGTACAACCTCAGTGGAATAAGGATACATAAGAATGGGAAGGAGTCCCTTTGGGTCTCCATGGGGAGAGGGTCTCTAAGAAAGCATGGAGCCTGTAGATGGTACTTGCAGGGAATCAGGAGGCTACCCCTTACTGAAACAGAAAGAATAAAAACTAGACAGTCATTGTGAGTGCCTGGAGCTTCTATGAGAAAGCTCTTTTAGGATTCAGAGGAAAGACATGGTCTATGGAGTTCCCTTAGAGAAGGTCAAACAGTCTAAGATGATCTATTTTGGTTTTGTTATGGCAGTTGAATGAGTATATGGAGCCTAGAGTGCTGGATATGTATCAGAGGCCTGAGTTTTGGAGTCATTATAATGAAAAAGACATCTGAAGCCATGGGGATGAATACAATTCTATAGGATGTAGATAGTTAAGAGCACATACTACTCATGCAGTGAAACCAACTTCAATTCCTTTCAACCACACTACTTTGTTCAAAGCTGCCTATAATTACAACTCCAAGAGAGCTATAACCTTCTGCTGGTCTTTATAGACACCTGTATTTATAGGCACAAACTCTCTCTCTCTCTCTCTCTCTCTCTCTCTCTCTCTCATACACACACACACACACACACACACACACACACACACCAACACCAACACACACACAGAGTTAATTAAAACATATTTAAAAGAGCTTAAAAGGGGATTGAACAATGGCAGTACTAGTTGACATGTCATTGTGGATGTCATAAAGCCCCATCTGTAGATGAAGGGTTACAATTAATAACTGTTGGGAGAGGGAGAATTTCTCTTCTCCAAACCTAGCTTCCTAATAGTTTTGCAATTCCAGGTGGTCATCTTTAAACAAATATACATAAAGGCAACACTAAACAAACTCAGGAGGTTTTTTGTGTGTGTGTATTTAACAATAATTATAGGAGAGGCTATCGTGATTTGAATACGGCTAGGGGCCTTGAGAGGAGTTGTTGTGGGAGAGCGATGGAAAAGCTATAAACATGGTATTTATTTATGAAATTCTCAAAAATATTTTCATTGAAGAGAAAATACTGTGTGAATTTTGAGTGTGATTACATTGACTTTAGGGATGTGAATGTGAATAGAAACTGAAGTAGCTCAAACATTTCTCTCAAACACTGGGACAGGGTGAGAATACTCGGGAAAAGGAAAGGGGGCCAAGGAGAAGCCACCAACACAGTGAGATCTAGGCTCTTCTCTTATAACCTCATTACCTTGTCTACTAATAGGCTGCACGTGATCCAGACACTGGGCTCAAAAGAATTAGCTTTGTTATCTTTGTATCTCCAGGTACTTACTGCATTGTAATTTCTCTGTCTCATATTACTTTGTTCAGGTCCATCTTTAAGGACTCTCTGTCTCTCTCTCTCTGTCTCTCTCACTGTGTGTGTGTGTGTGTGTGTGTGTGTGTGTGTACACCAGTGTTTGTGTGTGTTTACACATAGAGACCAGAGGAGGAAGTCAAGTTTCTTTGTCTGTCACTCTTCTCCATCATGTTTCCTTGAGACAGGGTCTTTCACTGAGCCGGAAACTCACCATTTTAGCTGTGCTGACTGGCCAAGGAGCTCTTGGGGTCTGTCTCTTTCTGCCTCCCACTGCTGCTGCTATAGGCACATGTAGTTATGGTGACCATTAAGGACCATTTTCAATGCTTTTCTTTATCCCGAAATTGCTTCTTTCTCTTTGTGTTATCACTACATATTTAACCAACTGTGTATAGCAATTTCTCACATCTTTTACTATTATCCTTTGGTGTACATACTTGTTACTTCTCTAAACCCTGAGCTTTTTGTATATAAGGGCCATGCCATCTTGTAGAATGCCTGTTCATGTACTGAGATGGATTGCATTTCAAAGAAGAGTTTCATGGCAGGATGGACAGGAGGAGATGCAAAGATGGAGTGGACGTCTTTTGCTAACTACTGCATTTTGATCTAAAAATTATGTTACTGTGGAAACAGAGATTTGTTTTACATTCCTGTCATAATAGACAATGTAATGATTCCACTGCTTTGGGCACAGAATGGACTTCAGTACTTTATTATCTTTTGATTTAAAAATTCTCCTTAGATTGGGTATTTGAGAGAGAAGAAAAATACCATAAAGCAATGATGGTTGGATATGATAATTTTAATAATACAAAAGACACAGTTTTTATTTTGTGTTTTTGAAGCATACTCTCATGTAGCCCAGGCTAGACTCACGCTCATTGTATAATCAAGAATGTCCTGGAACTTTTGGCTTTACTGCATCTGTCTGTCTCCCAAGTGTTGGGATCACAGGCATGTACCACTATGCCCAATCAGTTTATGCTGTACTGGGGATTGACCCCCAAGCCTGCTACATATTGGGCAAATGCTACATCAGCTGAGCCATATTCCCAGCCCAGGAATGTACCCAGTCCACAATTTAGCTATCCGGAGACAAATATTGCCTCATTTCCCCTGAAAGTGAAATCATAAGCAATAGGAGAAGCTGTGCAAATGTCTGTGCAGACATGAATCTGCTCTGTTGGCAGAGTCTCATGCCCTCCAGTTTGATGAGAGGCCCACTGCTACTTATTATTTTGTCCAGGGCCACTTTACACACTGGCTTTGCTTGCATATTGCCACTGGCATTCCTGGCTTCATTTATTTATTATTCCCCGTCTACCATGGTGTGGAGTGTAGCAGGAATGAATGATGCCTTGGAGTCACACAAGGTAACAGACTATTCATTTGGTTCTGGAAGGCATTTGAGTTTGTGACTTTTGTGCTGGAGAACAACATAATTGTTTTAATTTTTTAAAAATCGCATTCTACCATTGCTTAGTAAATAATGTATCTTTGCTGTAGTTCAGTTAAGAAAGCCATGAGATAGATTCTTAACACATAGCCACATGGAAAAATCAAATAAATAAGAAGGCCAAATATTGTAAAAGTAAAAAAGAAAAGGCTTTTCAGGAATGAAAGTTCTTATTTTCGTCCTTTGTTATCGATCAGCTTGATTTCCTTGTTTCCGAGTTAGGTTCTTTCTTGCCCCAGAGACTCAATGATTTTATGTCTAGTGGTTCATAAGTTACAAGATATCTGGAATTAGGTGGTGAGTATTTTTCTTTCTTTAGCACAGGCCTATAAAATCTCAGCAGTTTGTATTTTAAGGCAATCAAAACTAAATGGAGTCTTGCATAATTGGCTGCTCTCTCTAATGTTTCCATAAAAACAAAATGCTATAGACAACCCCTGAAAATATGGAGACCTTTTTCTGCCTGAATGTAAATGAAATGAAAATTAGGTTGAGACCAATTTGTGTATGTGTACATATAGTAAATCAGATGAAAATATCACACTCAGCTTTGCACACAGAGGACTGAATGACTGGGGTATTCATTCGAAGTCTTGACTCTTTTTAACGAAGACGTGTCACCAGAAACTTTGGATAACTTGAGTTTTCAGAGGACCACACAGATGACAGATTGCTACTGTTGTGTGAATTCCCTGAAAAAATATCTCTAACAATGAAAGCGATAGGAGATAAGACCAGAAGCCTCAGAACTTTTTATTAAATCACCCATCTTTTCATTTCTCTATCTTAAGACTAGTCAGTCCTTCTGCTGCTAGCACAAGATGACCCACAGGACGAATGTGCATTGCCTTTTCTCATCCTTTTATCAGAAGAAATGTCTCTCTTTTCCATTCACCTTCTGGGGGCTTTTAGCCCTAGAACTTCTAGAAAACTTGGAAAGAAATTTACCGGAAGGAACAATTGAAGCTGACTTGGCAGAACGGACTCTGACTTGGGCCATAGGCTCTGACATCCAGTTAAGGACTATTATTTTGATGGAAGACATTATTTTGAGAGTCAGACACAGTGCTTTAGAAGAAATGGAAACAGCATCTCTCTTTTAAAATGCTGGCACTTTGATTTGGCCAGGACAGCATTCCCGGGAATGAGGCCTGGAGAATGTGCCTGACAGAGAAAATTGCATCATG
This sequence comes from Mesocricetus auratus, assembly GCF_017639785.1. Classification (NCBI taxonomy): domain Eukaryota; kingdom Metazoa; phylum Chordata; class Mammalia; order Rodentia; family Cricetidae; genus Mesocricetus; species Mesocricetus auratus. The sequence goes on from NW_024429193.1 coordinate 37,183,406, forward strand.
AGGCTCTGAGCAGAAATGGGTTTTCAGAAGGTTCACAATGAATACAATGCATACTCAGGGATAGGAGATTATCCTAAATACAGGGAGTTATTCCAGCTACATCACAGAGAGCTGACAACCTGACAGGAGTTGCTTGTCAGGGAGGGTAGCCTTAAAGGAGGGTCGGATATGACCATGTGTGAAAGAAAACATGGAAAAGAGTGAAAGGAAGGATTTACAGAGATTGACAGCTGACAGACAACATCAGAGGGCATTAAATGACTAGGGAAAGTAAATGGAATATTCTGACATAACTGCTACTGTTTGGAGTCCAATATCTATGTTTTCTGGAATTCGAAGAGACATTATCAACCAGGCTAACATGTGGGTACTTGGTTAGATACTAGCAAAGAATTGGTATTCCTTATCTGAAAATAAACTAACAGGCATAGGAAGACTTGAAATTTTAATATGCAAAGTTTTAAAAATAAATTTAGAACAATTATGAGGTGTAGTGGTTCATACCTTTTTTAAAAAATTATGTGTGTGGATGGGTTTTTGAATATATGGCTGTGTATTAAGTGCATGCCTTACTGCCTTCAGAGGCCAGAAGAGGGTGTCTGACCCCCTTGGACTGGAGTTATGGACAAACAATTATGAGCTGCCATGTGGGTGCTGGGAATTGAACCAGATTCCCTGCAAGAGCGGCCAGTCAGTGCTCTTCATTGCTGAGCCATCTTTCCAGCCCAGTGGCCTAAAGACTGAGGGGAAATTCTCAAGGAAATGACTAGACTAAGCCCAACTCACTTACTGGTAAGATGTCTGGACTGAGTGGGAAAAGACGATTTACGTACTGGCCAAAGCAGAAATACTGCTCTGTTGATGACAACAATTTTCCCATCTGTGTTTTGGAGAGAGAATGCTACTATTAGCATGTGAGAAAGGCCACAGAATGTGCAACCGAGGAGGAAAGAACGGTGTGCCGTGGACAAGCCCATGTATGATTTGAATGTTAGGTAAGAAATTGATAAAATCCAATCATGTATCCATCACCGAAATAATAATGCAGATAGTTACACTTAATTGGTTTAATTTAAAGGGTCAAATAATAACTATAGCACCATTTCTAAAATGAATAAATTTACCTTAATTTCATACATTAACCAGAGAATTTAAAATTCAGCAAGGCATGACTTATCACATTATTCCATTTGCTTATTATAATGAGTATAAATAGCACCTGTTTAAACAGAGGCTGTGGAAGAACACGTGAGGCAGGAAACTGATGGGTACTGCTTGTGCTGCATTGTGCTGCGTTTAAATCTATCAGGACATTTATACTGCATTGTCTTGAAACAATTGTATGTAATGTACCTGCAAACCCCTTGGTGTTGGGGTTACACTCCCCACCTAACAACATTTTAGGAAAACTTGCTGCAAAATTTCAGACCAAAATAGAAATAGAATTTAAAGTTACCTGCCCCTAGTAGTTCTTCCTTACCTGTAATTTGGCTTTCTGTAATTCAGTTGCCTTTTGCCAACTATAATTCAAAAACATCAGAAGGGAAATTTTACAAATAAATCTAAGTATGTTTTCAATTGTGTATCATCTCCCTAGAATAATCGAATCCCCTCTTGTCAAGATGTGACTTAGTCAGGATGTGCACTATCCCTTCTCCTAGTGTATTTAAACAGCTATGCAAACTGCCTGTTAGAAGCTGAGTATCCATCTTGGATATGCTACTTGAGCAGGAACACTGAGGGGCCATCTGCCTCTAGAGGCATTTTGATAAGGACATGGTGTGGATATCTGTGTAGGCATCTTGGTCTTCTTAGTACTCCCCTTGTCTCCTTGTCTCTCTGCTTCTCATATCAAACAGCTCAGTAAACTTTTATCAATCACAAACTGTGCTTTATTCCCATCCCTTTATCTTCCCAATGATAGGAAAAAGACCACTGTCCATGGGTCAGCAAATAGCTGCCTAATTTCTGTTCATCTTTTCTTTAACAGAGGGTTAACAAAGGGCAATATTAAGTATGCTTCTATAAAGCTGGCACAATGAAACATTATTTCTTTAGGACATAACCATGGCGCAGTCATTGTGTTTAGCAGGTGATATATATTACATTTGATATACTCACAGATACATTTCCATCTACACTGATGTTTTTTAAAAAAAGACTTTCTCAAAAGTTACAGGGCTGGCAAAAGGAGGAAATGTTTTGCCTTTCATTTTCTGGTCACCATCCAGGATGCCTCTTAGTAGATTTATCTTTAGTGTCAGGAAGACTGGAAAAGATGGACATGTAAGTATACGTATCATTGAAGAAACAGAACAGCTAGCACTTGTAGTTATAAAAATGGGCGAAGAGCTGCTCATTAGGCACACCTACTCTTATGTGATTTTTAGTAAATTTCATACCATGTCTTAGAATCATTTACGTATTCTCAAATATAGAGTGTTCATTATGAGCTGGGTACCATACCCGACTCACGGAAACAATGGTTCTGTTAGATGACAGTTTTCTATTGCTGGGGCAAACACTGGGGAGAAACAGATTCAAGATGGATTTGGGATCACAGCTGTAGAGGATTCAGTTCATAGGTGTTTTCGCCCTGTCACTGTGGGCCTCTGGTAAGGCAAATCGTCATGACAGCAGGAAGGAGGAAACGACAGGTCTTTGCACCTCGTGGCTGGATGAAGAGGGTAGTAACAGAAGAGGCCTGCCCATGCCTTTGCAGGATACTCCCCATGAGTTTCGCCTCCACCTCATCCCTACTTTCCACAGTTATACTTCCCAATAGGCTGTTCAAGTTTTGAATCTATCAATGGTTTAAATCACTGAGAGAGGTAGAGCCAATTATCTTTGGAGATGCATCACAGAGATACATTAAACTGATGTCCTGGCTGTCTCTCAGTCTCCCAAAGTTGATTCTTCAGATTAACCATCATAGTGATGGAGAACATAGAGCCATTGATATTTATGCAGCTTAGACTCTCACTGCCACCCTATTGTATTTGGCTGAATTTTGCCATTTACTTAAGGAGCTCATACACATTAATTCCTGTGGAAAGGGTCTAGATAGAATTACATAATGAAGTCATGACTCTTGGTTGTCTGCTTTTGTGGGATTCTTTCTCCATTAAAAGCTAAAGTAACCATCATATTTTATAATTACCTTGGTGTTAAAGTGAATATGCCAGTAGTATATAATTAAACATTTTTCTTTTACCTAAGAATAAATAAATAAATAAATAAGACCATTTTCATGAACTCGCATAATGCTATGGTTCCTGATGCTGTGGCAATCATGCCTAATTGATACATTGATTATAGATCTGGGTACCAGATGATTAAAAGCTATTGCTGACCAGAATGACAAAACAAACAAACAAACAAACAAAAATCCCACAATAGAAACAACAAATCAAAACCCAGAACAAACCATACCAAGCAAACAAACTAAAACAACCCCCACAACCAAACCCAGACAAGTTACACTCTCTTTGGTTTATTATGAACTGTCAGTGACTTTTGTCAAGAGTTGAAGACTTTTGCTTTTGAGTGCTCTAATAATCACTCAGCTGTCATTTAGTAATTACCTAATTATATTATGTGGTGATAAGTGAAGTTTTAAGCAACAGCTCTCCCAAACCCCAAACAGCTGTGATTGGATTTGTTTTGATACTTTATCTGATTTACAATTACATTTGTAAAGTCCTAATTAGTCCAATTTATCTAATGACCCCGTCACAAGCGATAGAAAATTTTTGAAGGGTTTTTGTTGTTGTTGTTGTTGTTGTTACTCTTGAACAAACACCAAAATTTTTGAAGGGTCCAAGTGAAATGGGCATTCACATAATTCCTACCATCCAATTCAGCCAAGTATTTAGAAATATGCTCCCAGGCCCCATAAAAAGGTTCTTTTTATTTTATTTAAATTAGAAACAAGTTTGCTTCACATGTCAATCCCAGCTCCCTCACGCTTCCCCTCCTCTGCCAGCCCTCCCCAGATCCCCCCCCAATCTCCCACCCAATTCCCACTCCACTCCCCAGGGATACTGAAGCCCTTCATTGGGGATCTCCAAAGTCTGTCATATTATCCAGGGCAGGACCTAGGCTCTCCCCCATGTGTCCAGGATGAGAGAGCATCCCTCCATGTGCAATGGGCTCCCAAAGTCCATTCAGATGCCAGGGATAAATATTGATCTACTACCCAAGGCCCCATAGATTGCCAAGGCCTCCTCACTGACATCCAAATTTAGGGGTCTGCATCAGTCCCATGCTGGCCTCTCAGCTATCAGTCTGGGGTCCATGAGCTCCCCCTTGTTCAGGTCAGCAGTTTCTGTGGGTTTCACCAGCCCAGTCTTGACCCCTTTGCTCCTCCTTCTCTGCAACTAGGTTCCAGGAGTTCAGTTCAGTGTTTAGCTGTGGGTGTCGGTCTCTGCTTCCATCAGCTACTGGATGAAGGCTCTAAGATGGCATGCAAGGTAGTCATCAATCTCATTATCGGGAAAGGGCATTTAAGGTAGCCTCTCTGCTATTGATTAGTTTGCCATCCTTGCAGATATCTGGAAATCTTACCAGTGCTATATCTCTCCTCAAATCTATAATGACTCCCTCTATTATGGTATCTCTCACCCTGCTCTCCTCTATTCTTCCTTTGACTCAAACTTCCTGCTCCCCCATGTCCTCCTCTCCCTTCCTCTTCTCCCCCTCTCTTTTCTCAGCTCCCTCCCCCCTCCCGCCATGATTCCCATTTGCTCAGGAGATCCTGTCCCATTCCGCCTCTCTGGGGTACCATGCATATCCACTGAAGAACCTGAGAATCATATTGAAGTTGAAGTCTTACACGAAGATTATTCACAGGAATACCATTCTTTGCCAGGCCAGAAATCATAAAGAGGTTCTTAATGAATATGGAATGTTTCTTCCAAAAGGTTGAATGCATGCAGTAATGTAGAGATGTATCTGTCTCTTCAAAAGCCTTGGAATCTAGCTGTTGACCTTTTCTTCTATGTCCAGGATAAATAGAATTCTTCAGATAAACTGAATGATGTTAGAACTGATCCCGATTCAAAGGTTAAGTTCTTGTAAAGACACAATTGGATTTTTGCTTAATCTGGAAAAAGTGCCTTTATCTGTTTTGTTTTTCTTTCCTCTAAATTTTGCTGTCTCTCTTAATTAGCTGGACCTTGCAGGGAATTTGTGTTCTTTCTCAGCCTTTTAAGGCGACTATGTCGGTGACATTTAGAATAATCTGAGTGGGCAAGAGAGGAGCATTTCTGTCTTTTCTGCTCACTAACAATTCAGAGTTCTGAAAAGTCTGGCCCAGGCGATGAAAAGTTTGTGTGCTTACTGAGATTGGTGTCCAATTGGGCAATCTTATAGGTCTTGGGAAATGTCCTAGAAGCTTGGCAAGAAGAAGTTCCCATGAGAACATGAATGTTGCCAAGTTTCAATTGGCCAAGACACATTACATGGACAGCCTTCCCTCTGAGCAAGCAGGCTGTTCCACTCCAGCTGAAATCTGCAATTCGAAGATGCACAAGGGAGAAAGATTAAACAAACCCATTCAGATTTGCAGTCCAGGTGAATCTTTTATCCTATCTAGTCTACTCCAGTTTTGGTTTGATCACCCATCATTTAATATATTAGGGGACAGTGGGCATCTTTCAGGTTAGTTCTTAGGATTGGTCAACAGCCAAGGCACATGCCAGATGAGTAAACCCAGATCTCCTTTATATATATGTAAAGTGTTAAACTTGTTGGAATCACTCAAAATTTAGATCTGCTCCGTGAGGCAACCTGCCTGTCAGGTTGGCCCTGGCTCAAGTGGTGCACACCCTTCCTGCAATTTTTGGGAAATGGTGGCAGCTGTGTTCTTCCTGGCTGATTCCATTTATGAAAACAGGAGTGTAAATGGTAGATACTCCCACAGGCCCTTTTACTGTGAATTATTTTCTGGTCACAGCCAAGAATAAAAGGTCCCAATAGAACTTAGCAGCAGTGATCTGCAGTCTACCTCAAATAGGTTGACTACAGGTTTTATTTAAAAAAGAAAAGAATACAGTAAGTTAAAAAGTATGTTTGCCTAATTTGAATTTGTAAATAACAATTTTGTCCTTTCATTTATTATTTGTGTGTGTGTGTGTGTATGTGTGTGTGTGCAGTTATGTGTGCATACTTGTACATATGCATGTGGAGGTCATGAGTCAGTGTCAGGACAGGTTCCCTGATTTTGGAGACACAATCTCTCATTGGTCTGGTACTTCCTGAGGCTATGCTTCTGGGCATTTGGGCCTCATGGATGCACTTGTCTCTACCTCCCTAACTTTGGTGCTATAAGTCAACATTTCTGGCTTTTTAACATGGGTTCTAGTGATCAAATGCATGTCCTCAAGTTTGTGTGACAAAAAATTTACCCACTGAGCTATCTTCTACCCATTTTTCCTCTTAATACAACTCATTTTATAAAGTTTAACCAATGATTAACAATAGTTTAGATAAGAAGAATGAAAATATACAATTACACCGAGTGAAATTTGCCCCCTAAGGTACATTTTCTAGAAGTAGCCAGGGAAACACTGTAGTTTGGAGCCCCTATAAACCCTTTGGTATGTCGTTTTGAAACCTAGTAGTTTATTAGTTGACAGGGTTCTATAAAAGTAGATTAATTAACCTTGTGGGTGCTGGTTTTATTACTGCACTCTTGTACTTACACTTCCTAAAGTGTCCCTGGGATTTTTCTCACACCCCATTTTACTGTGTAGTCCCTGTCCCATCTTACACACAGTTCACGGAAGGAATGCTGAATCAGGACCATGCCCAGCCACATTTCCCGTGTTCTGGTCGTGGTTCATCTTCCTATGGTCTCAAAGCTATGCTTTAGACATGTTATTCTTTCTTGCTTTTTATTTTCCACCACTACCCCATTACTGAAAGCCCTCAGGCTTGTAAATAATCTAGTCTAAAGGGGCTTCATGAGGTGAAAGTCTATCAGATGTCTGGAAGTGAAAATGGAGATTTGGGGGGTATTGTTCCTAATAGATTTCACTTTACTATTATCAGAAATATGGCACTTCCCATTTTGTGTGGGATGCCTTGGAAAGGACTCATCTAGGATGTGGTAAATGACAGGTAAACCACTAAGAGTAGAAAAAAAATTCCAAGGGACTCCTACCCAGTCAATTTCACAATTCCAGTGAAGAGCAGGCAGCCTTCCCAGAAAGCCACACTGTGTTTCATCACATACATTATCTAGGCCTAACACCTTGCATCATGTGCAACTTCCTAGGTGCCAACCATCATTGTGTGATGAAGTCTGCCTATAGCACAGTCCTCCTGTGTCCCAGGCACCAGTACGCTCACAGAGACCTGGTGAACTCAGCAGACAATCCAGTAGCAGGTGGAAAGTGCTTTTCAGGGACAGTTCAGGGAGAAGGACATTGAAACCTTGCTGTCATTAGCATAGAGAAGAAAGTAAAATACATTTTATTATTTTATTCATTGATGCTGAACATTTCAAACATGTACATATTTTATGCTGATGATATACCCCCTTATACTCTCTACCTTCCTTTTTTTTCCTCTCATCTCCACTCCATTGTCTCCTTGCTCCCTAAGCAGTTTTACTTCTTTGTGTCATTAACCTTGTGTGGTTTTATGTATCTGCACAATATCTAGTGACCATAAATGATAGGAATCCTATACTATTTGTCATGATTGGCTTGATTTACTCATGATTATCTTCAGTTGCATGCAAACCACATGAACTTGTTGGTTTTTATGGCTGTTTTTCTTTTCTTTTCTTTTTTCTTTGTTTTTTCGAGACAGGGTTTCTCTGTGGCTTTGGAGGCTGTCCTGGAACTAGCTCTTGTAGACCAGGCTGGCCTCTAACTCACAGAGATCCGCCTGCCTCTGCCTCCCAAGTGCTGGGATTAAAGGCGTGCGCCACCAACGCCCAGCCTATGGCTGTTTTTCTATAGCTTAATTCCATTGGTTGAATGATCTTTGGAGATTAAGACAAATGGGTCACCATTTTTTTTTCACAGACAGGTACACATTTAGGGGATCAGTTTTGGATGCTATACTATAAGAAGATTAGAAAAGTGACTTTTTACTCACAAGAAATAAAACCTATTTGTGAGAGGTCCTAAGAGTTGAGTCCTAAGATAATTGACTAAAGGAGCTGGTGCTGTTTTACCTGGAGAAATGGCTTTAAACCTCTGAAGAATTGACTATAATTTGCAAGATTTGGTCTGGATGATGTGAAAATTTCCATTGGACCATGTTTCCTATTAGACAGTCATTGACAGCTGACCGAGGTTCTAGCTCCCTAGCACTGGGGCAGCCTTACCATTGTCTTAGTGTACAGCTCTCAGAATGCATTTATTATGCAGTATACAACTGAAGTCCTCCCACTGAGTGCTCAACAAAATGAGTAAAGGATATAAGGATTTTGCTTTAAAAACTCTCAGAGTCAGTCTGTAAACAAATGACTTGCCAAATTTTAAGTTTAGAGGATTTTCCTAACAAGACAGATTTACAGGGATATACATTACTTACCACATTAAAAATTTTAATAGGTTAGAAGACGGATCAGGCACCAGAGTGACCTCCAGTGATCTGAAGGGATAACACCAATTGGCAAGCTAAGTAATAGTGGAGAGACCACCTCGAATGCCCATTCCTGATAGTGAACTTGATGTCTATAACCATCTGGGAGCCTTCATCCAGTGGCTGATGGAAGCAGAGGCAAACACACAGTTAAACACTGAACTGAACCCAAGGAACCCAGTGGCAGAGAGAGAGGAGTGATGAGCAAATTGGCAAATAATGGGCTGGCAAAACCAGCAGAGACAGCTGATCTGAACAGGGGAGAGCTCTTGGACCCCAGAGTGACAGCGGGGAGACTAACATGGGACTGATCTGGACCCCCCTAAATGTGAGTGTCAGTGAGAAGGCCTGGGCAACCTAAGGGGCCTTGAGCAGTGGATCAGTGTCTATCCCTGGAATACAAACAGTCATTGTGTGCCCATAGCACAAAGAGGGATGCTCTCTCAGCCTGGACTCTTAGGGGAATGCCTAGACCCTACCCGGAGTGAAATGACAGACTCTAGATATCCCCTATGTGGAAGGAATTGGCAATAGGGTGGGAGGCTGGGGGGGAAGGGGAGTGCAGGAGGAGGGGAGGGAGAGGGAACTGGGATTGACATGTAAAACAAGCTATTTAAAATTAAAATTAAAAAATGATATAAAAAATTTTAATGTATCTATTTCTTTTGATGGTTTCATTTTCTACTTCTACCTTTGTGTTGCTAAATGAGGGAGGAAAGACTGAGAAACAGTAAGGTCTGTGTTACCCCAGGATTAGAGGTGACATAGATCTTCTTTGGGTCACAATGGCGGCACCCTGGCGGAGCTACACGGCACAAGATGTATCAAGAAAGCCAGGTGTCTAGTCTTGCCACTGTGTTCTACAGAAGGCCCACAAAGAATGCACATCCCTTGTGTGGTGGTGGCAACTCACTGCTTACTACTGGTGGCTTGAGGAATTAGGATGGTAAAGGCACCTGGAACAGACTGAGGTGTAGCAGATGGCATCCCTTGAGCCATTTCAACTCCAAAGTGACCGTGGAGGAGAAAAGGACCTTTAGTAATGATGATGCAAATTTCCCATGAGGCCAACAGACATGTGCCTCAAAGTTAGATTTCACAACATGAAAGCAAAGTTTCTTGTGCACACTAATGTGTGAGGCTAAGGTTTTCTACAACATAGGCAATACTCATTGGCTAGGAATTCATTGAGGGGATTCAAGCACCGGATACAGACAGTGAAATTATACAGTCCCTTTCAATTCCCTTTTATGAAATCAGTCATTAACAATTTCCTTTAATATTTTGTAGGCAGGTAAATTCTAAGTCCTTTCACTCTATTATAAATCCTTCATTCCCCCTTTGCAAATGCCCCTAAAATTTTACCATAATTTAAACTTATTTCAAATATATGATTCCACACTTCTAACTCCGTAGGCTATATATGGCCTCAATGTCTGTAGCTGTGAAATGTGGCAATTAACAGCAACTGTTCAGGGACAGATTGACAATGAAGTTAATGAAGCCTCACCTTTGGGCTCCTCTCACAATCTCTGAGCCTTTTCTTAAGCCCTTGTAGCAAAGTTTCCAGGGTTGGGGGGGTAGCTTGTTAAATTTGAATATCAGATTTTTAAAAAGCATATATGTTTAATATAAGTATGTGACAAATTTTGCATGAGAAAGGCACTAAAATTATTCATTGTTTATACAAAATTTCTATGTTACTGGGAGTGCTGTCTGTTAACTTTACTTCAGAGTTGCCATAGCTGGCAGTGACTGTTTCCTTCTCAGGAAGATAGCCTGGACGGGAAAATCTCTATTCCCTCAACGAAGTCTGGGTACTTTTATGTGTGGGTCATAGTTTGTTATCTTGATGAACCTAAGGCACTTACACTACAATTATTTAAATTATCATGAGGATTGGAGAGATGGTCTGGAGGCCAAGAGAATTTCCTGCTCTCTTACACAGGAACCTGGTTTGGCCACATGAACTTAACTCCAGCTCCAGGACCTCTGACGTCCTCTTCTGGATTCCCTAGGCACCGTGATCACGTGCACATACCCACATACATAATGAACAATAAAAACAATTAAAATTATTGGTGTTGTCATTGCTATAGAAAAACACCACATGGGACAAGGAAAACTGCATTTCATGGGCTCTGCTGATACATGTATCTTGTGACGAGCCAAGTGTTAAATTGCTTTTTCCTGGGTTAAAATTTTCATTTACCTCAGGACCTCTTAATTCATAGCATCTTTATTAACTTATACTGTAGTTTTTTCTCTCTTTGGGGGTCCATTACCAAGTTCTCAAATAAGTACACAGAAACTAAGCTTGGCTTGTTTCTAGCCAGCTTTTCTAATTTAAATTATCCCATTTCTCTTTAACTATGGTTTGCCTCTGGGCCTTTACCTTGCTTTGTTCTAAATATCTTTCTTTCTTTTTACTCCATAGTTGTCTGTGTCACTCGGTGGCTGGCCCCTGGCATCCTCCCTCCTTCTCCCTTTTTTACTCTTTCCTCCTCTTCTCTAGATTTCTCATATTTATTCTCTTTGCCTGCCAGGTCCACCTATTTCTATCTCTTGCTTAGCTATTAACCATTCAGGTCTTTATTACATCGATCAGGTGTTTCTGATAGGCAAAATAACACAGTTTTAAAGTTAAACAAATTCAACATTGTGGTGATTTTTTTAATTTTTATTTTTAAATTTAAATTTAAATTAGAAACAAGGTTGCCTCACATATCAATTCCAGGTCCCTCTCCCTTTCCCTCCTCTCCTCCCATGCCCTCCCACCAACCCCTCCAATATCCCCTCATTGCCCCAGGGAGGGTGAGGACCTCCATGGGGTTGTCCATAGTCTGTTGTTTCATCCAGGGCAGGGCCTAGATCCTCCTCTGGGAGTCCAGGGTGAGAGTGCATCTCTCATTGTTGGATGGGCGCCCAAAGTCCATTTGTATACCCAGGATAAATATTGATCTACTACTCAAGGCCCAATAGATTACCTAGGCCTCCTCACTGACACCCACATTCATGGGGGTCTTGATCAGTCCCATGCTGGATTCCCAGCCATCAGTCTGGGATTCAAGAGCTAACCCTTGTCAGGTCAGCTGTTTCTGGGGGTTAAACCAGCCCAGTCTTAACTGCCTTTGCTCATCAGTTCTCCCTCTCTGTCACTGGATTCCTTGAGTTCAGCTCAGTGTTTATCTGTGGGAGTCTGCCTCAGCTTCCATCAGCCACTGAATGAAGGTTCTGTTTCCCAGACTCTCTCTGGCCATGGGATTGTAGGCTGGCACTCCCCATATCTATGTCTAAAATCCATATATGAGAGAGTACATGCCATGTTTCTCTTTTTGTGACTGGATTACCTCACTCAGGATGGTTTCTTCTAGTGCCATACATTTGCCTGCAAATTTCAGGATTCCATTGTTTTTTTCTGCTGAATAGTACTCTATTGTGTAAATGTACCACATTTTCTCTATCCAGTCTTCGGTTTAGGGGCATCTATGTTGCTTCCAAGTTCTGGCTATTACAAATAATGCTGCTATGAACATAGTGGAATAGATGTCCTTGTTGTATGAATGTGAATCTTTTGGATATATGCCTAAGAGTAGAGTTGCTGGGTCTTGTGGTAGGTTTATTCCCATTTTTCTGAGGAAGCTCCATACAGATTTCCTTTGACAAAATCCAACACCCCTTCATGATAAAGGTCTTAGAGAGATCTGGGATAACAGGAACATACCTAAACATAATAAAAGCTATATACAGCAAACCAACAGCCAGCATCAAACTAAATGGACAGAAACTCAGTAACAAGACAAGGCTGTCCACTCTCTCCATACCTTTTCAATATTGTACTTGAAGTTCTAGCTAGAGCCATAGGACAACAAAAGGAGATCAAGGGGATACAAATTGGAAAGGAATAGGTCAAACTTTCACTATTTGCAGACGATATGATAGTTTACATAAATGACCCAAAGAAGTCTACCAGGGAACTCTTACAGCTGATTAACACCTTAAGCAAAGTGGCAGGGTACAAGATCAACTCAAGAAAATCAGTAACCCTACTATATACAGGCGCTAAAAGGGCTGAGAAAGAAATCAGAGAAACATCACCGTTTACAGTTACCATAAACTGTAGAGAGAAGCCTTTTCCTTGCCAGCTGCTTTGCTTTTTCCCCCACCAGTTGCCTGGGCTCTGCCGCGTTGTAGTCCCCAAATAACACACAAGACGCTGTATTAATTATGAAGCTGTTGGCCTTGCTTGTTTCTTACTGGCTAGCTCTGACTTAAGTATTTATCCCATAATTGTTAATCTAAGTATTTCTCTTACCGGAGAAAAGTTCTGGACATCTTACTTCTCTGGTGGGCTACATCGTGACTCCCTGTGTTTCTCCTACCCAGAGTCCTCCTGGACTCCTAGTCCCACCTATCTTGTTCCCTATTGGTCAACAGTGTTTTATTGACATATACACAGGACTTCCACATCAATAAACAACATAAAATATCTTGGGGTAATGCTAACTAAACAAGTGAAAGACCTGTATCACAAGAACTTTGAGTCTTTAAAGAAAGAAATTAAAGGAGTCCTCAGAAAATGGAAAGATCTCCCATGCTCTTGGATAGGTAGGATCAATGTAGTAAAAATGGCAGTCCTGCCAAAAGCAATATACAGATTTAATGGAATCTCCATTAAAATACCAGCACAATTATTCACAGACCTTGAAAGAACAATAATCAATTTTGTATGGAAAAACAAAAGACCCAGGACAGCCAAAACAACCTTAATCAACAAAGCAACATCTGGAGGCATCACCATCCCTGACCTCAAGCCCTATTATAGAGCTGTAGTCCTGAAAACAGTTTGGTATTAGCACAAAAATAGACAGGTAGACCAATGGAATTGAATTGAACACCCTGATATTAACCCATACATGTATGAACATCTGATCTTTGACAAAGAAGCTAAAAATATACAATGAAAAGACAAAGCATCTTTAACAAATGGTGATGGTATAACTGGATGCTAGCATGTAGAAGAATGCAGATAGATCCATGTCTATCGCCATGCACAAAACTTAAGTCCAAATGTATCAAAGACCTCAACATATATCCAGCCACACTGAACCTCTTAGAAGAGAAAGTGGGTGGTACCCTTCAACAAATTGGTACAGGAGACAATTTCCTGAACATAACACCAGTAGCACAGACAGTGAGATCAACAATTAATAAATGGGACCTCCTGAAACTGTGAAACTTCTGTAAGGCAAAGGATACAGTCAGCAAGACAAAATGGCAGCCCACAGAATGGGAAAAAATATTCACTAATCTCACATCTGACAGAGGGTTGATCTCCAAAATTTACAAGGAACTCAAGAAGCAAGTTTCCAAAATACCAAAGGATCCAATTAAAAAGTGGGCTGCAGAACTAAATAGAGAATTTTCAATAGAGGAGTCTAAAATGGCTGAGAGGCACTTGAGAAAGTGATCAACATCCTTAGCCATCTGGGAAATGCAAATCAAAACAACTCTGAGATACCATCTTACTCCTGTCAGAATGGCTAAAATCAAAAACACCAAGGACAATTTATGCTGGAGAGGTTGTGGTGAAAGGGGAACACTCCTCCACTGCTGGTGGGAGTGCCAACTCGTACAGCCACTTTGGTGATACCGTTTTTTTTTAATTGTTCATCTTTTTTTTTTCCGAGACAGGGTTTCTCTGTGTAGACCAGGCTGGCCTCAAACTCACAGAAATCCACCTGCCTCTGCCTCCTAAGAACTGGCGTTAAAGGTGTAAGCCACTACCACCTGGCTTTATGGTGATATATTGCTTGTACAAATAAAGCTTGTCTGAAGACCAGAGGGTGGAGCCTGTCACTAGCTTGCCATAGAGGTCTGGAGGTCTGTACAGACAGACAGGAAGTGAGATGGCCGGGGGAGATAGGATATAGGCAGGAGGAAACAGGAACTCGCTCTCTTTTCTGCTGGGAAGCTAATGAGGTATGTGGCTCTGGCTTGCTCCTTCTTCTCTCTGATCTCTCAGCATATTCCTATATATCTGACTCTGGGTTTCTATTATTTAGACCAATTAGAACTCAATTTACACAACATTAAAAAATGCAACACATTTTTGCATCATTAAACTATAGATAATTAAAACTTGGTCTCATTTGTCTTCAAGGGAGGCAAGAGCATTAAATGATTTCTGGCATTTGGGACTTTTACTAATAATGTTTCTCATAGCAGTTAACACACCTGGAGAATTTCCTATGTGCTGGGTTCTGCAATATAGGACTTTACTCTATTATCTCACTAAGTTCTTACGACCAGCTATGTTACTTCATCACATGTTAATATTATTTTCCTATTATACAAATGGGACACTGAGTGGTTTAGGTACTTCTCAAGGTTATTAAGCCATATTGCTATGGAAAATCTGGTTGAAAAGATCAAAATATGAGCTAGGGAGATGGCTCATTTAGATCAAATTTGAGTTAGATCAAGTGCTGTGTGACTGCAATCCCAACACTAGGGAGGTGAAGACAGGAAGATCCTTGGGGGCTATATCTGTGCCATCAAGATGTAGAGAGAGACTATGCCTCAAAAATAAGGTAGAGGCTGGAGATAATAGATCAGCAGTTAAGAGCAGAAAACCCAAGTTCCACACAAATATGGGGCAATTCCCAGCTACCTGTAATCTCAGTTGCAGGGCATCCAGCACCCTTTTCTGACGTCTGTGGTCTCCTGCATGTTCATACACATTAGAGAAGTTAGTGGATAAGGTAGAGAATGATTAAGTAAATCATATGATGGTGATCTCTGACCTCCACAGGAATACAGTGTACACTCTTAGTGGTATACTCATGTGCTCAGGCAAATACACAAGAAAGAAAAGATCAAAATAGATTTGTCATGCTTTTCATTCTAGACTTATCAACTTAATGCTATCATGAATCAAACACAAAGCAAAGGCTACCTGTACTTAAATCCTGAACATACAGCTCACTCACACTGTTTCAACTGTGTCTTGCAAAAAATTAGCCATAGAAACAGCATCTGTAGCAGGAGAATGTAAAGATTTAGGAGGTGTTGAACACTTTCTCAAGTGTCTCTCAGCCATTTTAGACTCCTCTATTGAGAATTCTCTATTTAGTTCTGTACCCCACTTTTAAATTGGATCCTTTGGTGTTTTGGAGACTTGCTTCTTTGAGTTCTTTGTAAATTTTGGAGATCAGCCCTCTGTCGGATGTGGGGTTAGTCAATATCTTTTCCCATTCTGTGGGCTGCCTTTTTGTCTCATTGACTGTGTCCTTTGCCTTACAGAAGCTTCTCAATTTCAGGAGGTCCCATTTGTTAAGTGTTGATCTCAGTGTCTGTGCTACTGGAGTTATGTTCAGGAAGTGGTCTCCTGTACCATTTCATTCAAGGGTAACTCCCATTTTCTCTTCTAAGAGGTTCAGTGTGGATGGATTTATGTTGAGGTCTCTGATCCATTTTGACTTGAGTTTTTGTGCATGGCAATGGACATGGGTCTGTCTACAGTATTCTACATGCCACTATCCAGTTATGCCAGCACCATTTGCTGAAGATACTTTCTTAGCCATTAGGGAAATGCAAAAATAAACAACTTTGAGATACCATCTCACTCCTGTCACAATGGCTAAAATCAAAAACTCTAATGACAATTTATGCTGGAAAGGATATGGAGAAAGGGGGACACTCCTTCACTGCTGGTGGGAGTGCCAATTCATACAACCCCTTTGGAAGTCAGTATGGAGATTCCTCAGGAGAATGGGAGCCAATCCCAGTGATTCCACTCTTAGGCATATGCCCAAAAAGATGCCCATTCATACAACAAGGACATCTGTTCTACTATGTTCATAGCAGCATTGTTTATAATAACCAGAACCTGGAAGCAACCTATATGCTGCTCAACTGAAGAGTGGATAGAGAAAATGTGGTACATTTACACAATGGAGTACTATTCAGTGGAAAAAAAAACAATGGAATCTTGAAATTTGCTGGCAAATGGATGGCACTAGAAGAAACCATCCTAAGTGAGGTAATCCAGTCACAAAAAGACAAACATGGTATGTACTTACTCATATATGGGTTTTAGACATGGCTCAGAGGAGTACCATCCTACAATCCCACCATCAGAGAGTCTGGGAATCAGGTAGGACCATAAGAGAGATATGCATGGTACCCCAGATAAAGGGAATGAGCCAAGATTTGCTGAGCAGACTGGGAGCATGGGAGAAGTGGGGAGCTGGGAAGAGGAGAGGGTAGAGAAGGGGAGAGGAGGACATGGGGGAGCAGGAAGATTAAGTCAGGGGAAGAAAAGAGGAGAATAAGATGAGAGGTACCATAATAGAGTCAGTCATTATAGGTTTTGGAAGAGACCTGGCACTAGTGAAATTTCCAGAGCTCTACCAGGATGACACAACCAAGCATTAGTGGAGAGTCCATCTTAAATGCCCATACCTGATAAGGAGTTTGATGACTTCCTTATATGCCATCCTAGACTTCATCTAGTGACTGATGGAAGCAGAGGCAGACAGCCACATCTAAACATTGAACTGAACTCCTGGAACCCAGTGACAGAGAGGGAGGAATGATGAAAAAGGGGTCAAGACCAGGTTGGTGAAACCCATATAAGCAGCTGACCTGAACAAAGGGGAGCTCCTGGACCCATGTCTGATGGCTGAGAGACCAGCATGGGACTGATCCAGAACCCCTGAATGTGGGTGTCAACAAGGAGGTCTGCAGAATCTGTTGGGCCTTGGTCGGTGGATTGGTGTTTGTCCCAGGCTCACAGATGGACTTTCGGTGCCCCTCCCACAGTGATATATGCTCTCTCAGTCTGATCTCTTGGGGCAGGACCTGGGCCCTGCCCTGGACAAAATGGCAGACTCTGGGGATCCCTCACGAATCATCTCTCCCTCCCTGGGAATGAAGTGGGGATTGGGTGGGGGCCTGGGAGAGTTGGTGAGGTGCGGGGGAGGAGGGGACAGACTTTATTTCAGAAAGTTCTCATGGTTATTTCTATGAACCTGATTTTACAGTTGTAGACCTCAATTTAAATATTAAATATTTTGTCCTAGTGTCATAGTCCATGTATTTGGCTTTTAGTGACAAACATGTACCTTGTTGGCTCCCCTCCTCTCCCAAAACCTGTAGGGTGTATTTGCAGTCTGCAAGGGTATATTTGACATTTTTAGGAGCAACAGATCCAGATAGTGGTGTGTTTTCAACACAAGCCTATTACATTTCCTGTGTCTCTCAAATGGCTTCTTTGTAGTCTTTTTGATACTTGTTTAGGTTTGGTTTCATGGAAAATCAATTTCATGATCGTGTTTTACTATAACTTCCTTTTTTCCTTTTCTCTTCTCTGATCAAACACAATCTGTCTCCAATCTCACTGGGACCATTGGTGTGGCTGAACCACTTCCTATTTCGGTGTTCTGTTGTGCCTCATATTGGGGTGATCCATCAGGCAATCAGCCACAGCAAGATGCTAAATGCCAGATGGTACTTTGTGAGCAAGGATCATCCTTTGAACATCTGTGGCCAGTCCAAAGAGGAAATGCCCTACTGTGTAAAGCATCTGGGCTGAAAATTAGTCACAAGGAGTGATGCAAAGAGAGAAAGTTGCCCCCAAAAGAACCAGGTGGCATCCCCGAGCTTAGTGATGTTCCTGGTTCATGAGGGTGGGGATGCTGGGGTGCGTTCTCCAAGGTAGAGCTCATTCACTTTGTGCCCCTCTTTTGCCTTTTGTAGACCCAGTAGCAACACGGGTCTTTCTAGGATTGTCTGTCTTCTCAGTTGCTGGCATAAAACAACAACAACACTAACAAAATCACCCGGGGAAGGAAAGTGTCCATTTGACTTCCAGGTTACGATCTATTATCTGGCTTGGAAAATGGAGAAAGGAACTGAAACAGAGATGAAAGAGGAACATTGCTTGCTGGCTTGCTTCCCATAGTTTGTTCTCCGATTTTTCATACAGCAGACCCATCTGCCTACAATAGAAAAAGTCCTCTCATAAGAGAATGTCTCATGGACAGGACCACAGGGCAATCTGATAGAGGCTATTCCTCAATTAAGAGTTCATCTTTCCATATGTTAAGTTGACAAAACTATGGTAGTCTTCATTTATTTTATTTTACATTTTTTATGTGAAATTGTTTTGTCAGCATGTAGCGGGTCACGTTCATGCAGTACCTACAGAGGCCAGAAGATGGAGTCAGAGTCCCTGCAACTGGAGGTAGAGGTGGTTGTCAGCCACTATTTGGTTCTGGGAGCTGAACTTGTATCCTCTGCAAGAGCAGCAAATGCTGTTAACCATGGAAGCAGCTTTTCCACTCCAGCCTCGGTCTTCAATTAGTCAGAGTCAAAGCATTTAGAGAAGACCTGATATAGGGAAGCCATTGTGATATATGCATTGTACAGAGAGTGGTCAGCAGAGGATCATCACCTATAAAGGTGATGCAGGTAAACAATTGGATCTACATGCTTTTGTTCATTTTAAATGATTCAGTTCATTAACTTACTACTAACTGAAAGTTTCGGTATTGAATACTTAGTATATGTTGGGTGTCTCAGCAGTCCTAGGCTAGTACTGACGGCCTGGAGGGTTCTGGAGAAGATACTGTAGGAGAGTCAGTTGTCTTCATTCTATGTGGTAAGGCTGAAGAATCTGAGTTCTGAAGTCAGCAGAGAATGGAAACAGTAGAGGCAGAAGCAGCAACAGGGTTGATGAAGTTGCCAGCACACAGTGAAGGCAAGCAGTCTAAAAGCAGAGACTTTCCCTCAGGTTGTCTATCATCTGGATGACACAAGTACCACCCAAATTTAGAGTAGCTCTTTCAACTTCCAATAACCCAGTCAGGAACATCCTTGAGAGTCGTTCCCAGTAGCTGATATTTCAGTTGATTCTAGATCCAGATAAGTTGACAACCAAGATCAACCATCATGGTTTGAAAAGTCATGGGTCTAAAATGGGGCTGGGCTGCAGTTGTGAGCCCTGAGCTTGATTCTTAAACCAGGTTTGATGGTGAACACATTCAATCTCAGTTCTTAGGGAGAGGAGATATGGGGAGTGAGAAGTTCAAGCTTGCCCTTGGCTATCTAGTGAATTTGAGGCCAGCAAGGGTTACATGACTCCCTATCTAAACAAAAATGTCTAAAACAAGCTTTACTGGTCCATAACCAATGAACTGGCAAATCCATGCATCCACTGAACTCTGACTGACAGTTTGTTTCTTTGACTCTTCAAGGTTCCAGATACCTATTACATTCCTGTGGCTTCCTCCATCTCTAGGACTAACATCTTTGAGGTCTTGACACATTTCTCTCAGTCCCAGACTTTCTGTTCTCATTGTCACATTACCTCCCCTCTGTGCCTCAGATTCTCCTGTCTTGCTCTCTTATAGGACCCTGGTGACTGCTCTGAGTCTACTAGATAGGTAAGAATAATCTTTCTGCTTCATTATGTTTAATCATATATACAAAATAGCTTTTTACCAACTGTATTCTGTTTCAAGGAATGCTGTAACAAAACACAAATGCTTACAGCTTGAAATGCAGGTGTCAATAAGACCTTCCTTTTGATAAGATTCACCAGAATCCTTCCTGATTCTTGCTACCTTCTGGTAGTGTCTCTATCTGGTGACATTCTTGGACTCACAACCACATTGCTTTACTCAAGTGCTGATCCTAGGAATCTCTGCTTTGACACAGTCATTTCTTATGTTGCCATCAATCATATTGACTCTGGGCCCACCACAGCTACTCTATCTACTTCAGTATGCATTCAGAGAACCTGATTCCAGTGGCATTATAAGCACAGATATCAGTGATTAGGACTTTAGTATATCCTTTGGGAGGGCATAATTTAACTCACAAGATCATATAAGTTCCTAACATCTAAAATAACCTCAAGTTTCAATAATTAGAGTGTAAATGGCTTGGATGGAGAGGATGAATCATTATACTATATATTTATAGATTGCAGATGATAAAATTAAGTGACACAGAGAGTAAGAGATGAGCCAGTGTTCCCATCCAGGGTCTGAGCTGAGTGTTGAGTCTAGATCTATTGGTTTCCTGCCTTGTGTTACTTCTACCTGTGTGGGTTAGTGGTAACCTTAGTGTCACATGGAAGAGTCCTTCAGTAGAAATGGACATTTGCAGAAACTTCATTAAAGTCATTTACATGACAAAGATTGAAAAATTTCAATGACTTTTTTTAAAAAAGCAAATCCCATGGTCTGGCTTTCAGGCTTCGAGGACATCACCTTTTAAATTTGACCTCAGTCCCTCAGCTTTGAAGGATTATTCCTATACAAATCCAAAATGAAATTGGCTAATGACTAATTAAAGGCTCCGCACCAACCATATGAGTGCTGAGAGCCACAGAAGGCATAAGCAGTACTTGTGCTTAAAGCTGCTTGGCAGATCCTGGGCGTGGGTGTACAGTCAAGAATGGGACAAACTTTACTGCAGACTGGCCCCTGAACTCCTCTTCTGCAGTTCAAAACATTTAAAAGTTGGCTTATGTTTGATGATAGCATTTAACATCTAACATCGTATTCTTTCTTTAGCACTTAGGACTTCAAAGGAAAAAATAGAACTTTGTAGGCATGTAAGCTTTCCCTGCCCTTTCACTAATTTCCATTTGTTCTTAAAACTCTCAACATGTTTTATTTAACTAATAATGCATGAAATACTTCATCAAATTTGCATACTTATTGGTATAGCAACCCCCTGGCTTATTGATGAAAAAGTAAGACCTTGATATTTCAAAACCCCCAAAGATCAAAAGGTCCTGAATTTTAAAGAAAGGGACCCATGTCTCTACAGAGATGGGAAATTTGCTAACACCTGAGTGAGTCATGATTAGAACAAAATGGCTGACTTTGCCATTGCTTAAAACCAGGTAGTAAGCAAGTTTGGAAATGCACACTTAGCCTTTTCTATTGCTAGATTATAGATATCCAGTGAAAGGCATTATGTTATGGAGGAGTCCATATTCTCTTCAGAAAGGCATTACTTTTTGTACAAAAGAGGAGATCTATTTTATAGATTTATGACCTGACTTGTGGACACTCTGGTTTGATCCTATCCAGATTAGCACTTTCGTACTTGTCTGGAGAACATGGACATTTTATTGGTCTATTTTAACCTTTGACTCCATACTGTGCATGTAAGATTATATAGTTCTTTAAGGAATTTATCATCATATGAATGTTAAAGTAATAATCTTATTCCTATTTATGCTACATACATGTGGAGACATTTGTGGAGACTGTCACTTCTCTGTACTGTGGTTTACTGTAGATTTGACACAGCTTCATGGGTCATAGTGGGAAATGTATGCTTTGAAAGATGGAGTGAGTAGGAAGTCCAGATCTGAAGGCTGTAGCTTGTGAAGTCTACCTTCACAGCGATTCTTGACAATAAGATTGTGTGTGTGTGTGTGTGTGTGTGTGTGTGTGTGTGTGTGGTTAACTTATAGCAATGGATAACAAGTTATGTCCAACCCCCTGAAAAATATGATCCACAGAGGCCAAATAAATCCATCATATAGTATTTCTTTTGGCTTGTGATATCTAAAAAGAGTTGAATAATAGACAAGGATAGAATTTTCTCACCAGAAGATGCATTTGTGGGGCTGTGTGGTATGATGGTATTTTGTTTTACATAGCAGAAAGCTGTTAGCTTGCTTTTCAGTGTCCAGTTCACCAGCCAGCACAACCTCTCTGAGAGCTGGGTCCCTGCTTATATCTACTTAATCAGAATTTCCATTAAAAAATCTCCAGATACACATACACGCCTTAAAGTTCAGGACATACTTACTTAAGCACTACCCTGCCATAAACATAAAACAGAATACAAGAGTAAATACATAGTTCAGAACATGGTGTCTTAGTGGTTCAACTGAAATCCCAGGCCTTTGTCATCTCTCTCCCTTACCATGCTGAACAGGTAAAGCCATTATTCATTGACCTTAAAATCAGAAAACAGCTATTATACTGTGACTTATAGCTTGGAGGAAAGGTGAAGGGCAGAGCACTGTTTGTTAATGTTCTAGCACAATGACAAAAGATCCAAGATAAACCACTTATAAAAGAGAAGAGAGATTTCTTTGGATCTCTTCTCACGGTTTCAGGGCACTGTAGTTTTGCTTTGTTATTGTGGGGCATGTGTTGAGGCAGAACGGCGTTTTAGGAGAGTGTGGTAGCAGAGCTACTCATCTCAGGAAGAAACCAGTTTCCTTGCATCCCCTTCAAGGATAGAACCCAATGACCCAGCTTCCTCCCTTCTGGCCTCAGTTCTTAAAGATTACACTGTATCCCAATAGCACCACAGGATGACAACCAGTTTTTTACCAAATGAGCCTTCGGAGAATACTTAGGATACAAACTATAACAGGCAGCTATGAGAAGATAAAATAGAGGTAGCTTGTTTGTTTTGGAAGTGAATTGACCTCCAGGAATTCTATCCCTCATTGGGCAGGGCTACGTTGATCACATGGGGACTAAAGGCACAGAACAAGTTCAGTGGGCTGTTTGACTTTGTTAATGCGTTTAGATAGAGAATTAAGGTTTCCTGTATATAAGACTTCTCAATGATTTTCAAGAAAAGGTACACTACAAATCTTGCAGAGGGGAATATAATCATACTATTTCTACTGACAAGATCACAGAACCTCCATTTCCAGGAAATGGGGTTCCTTTTGAATCAAATAACAGCATTTACAAAAAGTATATTGATATAGTGTCTCTGTCAATTATTCAACTCTTGTTAGGTTTCTAAAACCCAGAGTTATATATAATGCATATTTGCCTTTTGTGGATCAGATTTTGTAAGTGGACTGTAACTTGTTGGCCACTGTCTTTGAATTAATCACAACAAATATAATACAGCAATAATAATACCTACTGGTAGTTATATTATAGCCTTTTACAAAAATTTTAATATATTTCAATATTTTATATATAATAAAGTATATTTACATACAATATAAAACATGTTATACACACACATCATCTTTTGATTTAGTGATATTTTTATATTGTTTCATAAAAACGTAGAGTGTCATACTACAAAATTTTCTGAGAAATAGAAATGGTAACCAGGGCTGGGGACACTATATGTAGCTGTATTAGTAATCAGGATTCTGTAGAAGAATAGAACTGATAGAATGAATATATTTATACATGTAAGTATATATGATATACATGTATGTAAATATTAAAAGGATATTTGTTAGAGTGGTTTATAGGCTTGCATCCTGGCTGGTTCAACAATGGCTATCTCTCAATGGAAAGACCAAGAATCTAAAAATAGTTGTTCAGTCCACGAGGCTGGATATCTGAACTGGTTTTTGAGAAGTCAATTCTCATAACAGTGAAGGAATGTCTCAGCAGCAGAGAGATGAACTTGCCAGCTAGAGTAAGGACAAGCAGGCAAAGAGCAAAAGCCTCCTTCTTCCATGTTCTTCCATGCGGACTGTCACCAACAGGTGTGGCCCAAATATAGTATGAGTCTTCCAACCTCAGATGGTCTAATCAGGAAAATCCCTCACAGCCATGCCCGGATGCTTGTGTTTTAGTTGAGTCTGAATGTAGTCAATATGACAAGCAAGATTAGCCATCACAGTTAGCTAATCTTGTAAACATCTTAATGCTTTAATCTATGGTCTTTTCTTTGAAGATGCCTTGATAATGCCTTAATTTTCATGTTTGTTTAGTGTATTTCATGTGTGATGTCATGCATGCCTGTTGTGAACGTGCATATGAAGGCTACAGGGAAGCTTACAATTTTGTTCTCCATGTGCCAACCACCTCGTTCATTTTGAGACAGTGTCTCTCATTGGCCTAGAGCTTGCCTGTGAGGCTAGATGGTCTTTTCAGTGAGCCCCAGGACTCCTTTGGTCTCTGCCCTTCCAGTGCCAAGATTGAAAATGTGTCACCAAGTTTGGCTTTGTTACATGGTGTTTGGGATGCAAACTCAGGTCCTCATGCTTTCACAGTAGGTCCTTACTGACTGAACCACATCCCTAATGTGCACCTTATGCTAAGAAACAATAAGCTCGTCCATGTGAGGTGTCCTCTGTGCCATGCACAAGGCACAGCAGTGGACAGGAACGTGGGAGGAAGAGATGGGGGCAGCAGAGTGACTCTACACCTGCTGGGCTGATCCTGGGCTATCAGGGTGCTCGCAGACACACTGTCTCCACCACTTCAGTGAGCTATCCATTCTGCCTCTGCTGGTATTTTCCATCATTCCACTGCAATGAGAACAGATCCCAAGGCAACCATAACGATGTACCTGTGGATTGAGTTCAGGCCATTAAATCGCCATCATTCGACCTATCTAATGTCATTATAGCCTAGCTTCAGCAAAGCAGAGAAATAGAGGGGGGGAAATGGCACAATTACCAATGTGCGTGTCCTCAGACTATGAAAGAGCCCGAAGGAAGAAGTGTCTGTAAGAGATGGTAAGCACACACACAATTGCACATTGAGAGCCACCCATTGGTGAGGAACATTGCAAACTGTACAGGCAAGGGAATTATGAAGCTCAGGTTTCAATTAGAGGAGGGCTTTGTGCACCCTCTGTAGGGTCATCTGCAACAACTTTTTTCCCCTAGAGGCTTATGGCAGACATTTTGCAAATCCAGAAAGAGAAGTGTTGCAAATTTCAGGTCCTCTGCCACACTGTGGAAGATGGTTTGTGACTTACACTTTTGCTTAGGCATTACAAAGAAGAAAAAGAATCCCATTGGACCACAAGTTGGGCTACAGGGCATAATCTATAGAGAACAACAGGTCTGTATATAGGTTTATTTTTTGCAGTATGGAGCACTGAACCCAGGGTCTCTGCCATACTAAGCAAACAGTCTACCATTGTGCTATAGCTACACTTCCTTTTTACTTTTTGAGACAGGGTTTCATTAATTTACCTAGGGTGGCCTCAAACTTATTCTGTAGTTCAGTCTGACTTTCAGTTTGCAATCCCCCTGCTTCTGTCTCCCCCTCAGGTGTGGTTACCAGTCTATGCCACTAGACTCAAATTCCTGTTTGACTGATTGAGTCCACCATGTCATGGGTTTGCTCACTGTACTAACACAGTAGTATCAATGTTATTAAAACAGTAGTATTAGTAGTAATGATGTGCTCATAGTTTGTTTTGGAATACTTCCCCTAAAAGGTGGCTCAAGGATTTTTAGATAATTTCTTACCTCTGAAGATTTCTCAGGTAACACATTGCTTGATTCATTGTATTAACTGCATTTATGTAATTTTTTATCTTTAATACATTGGCAGAATAATTGTATTAGGTCTCACTTCTTAGAGGAAGACTTCTGCAAAATGTTGACTTATGGGTTCTCATCATTTTATATTAGTCACTCTTGTTATCAACTCTTAAAAATAGACATAGGGACTTTGGACAAACTTATGCCTTAATATTATTTTAAAAATGCCTCTCATTCTCTCTAATTAGCTGCAATCAGGAAGGCTAGTTGTTGGACACATGGTGTCATAACTCTGTGAAAAGCTGCCTGATGGCTATAAACATGGCCATATGTTCTCTTTGAAACGTGGCTGTGATCACCTGCGACAGGGACAGCTGACAGAAGAGGCTGTGTCTCTTCCTCCTGGGCAACTCGAGAAACTGGGAGGAGCACAGTGTTTTCCACTAACCGCCGCTGCTTCTGCAAAATGGCCTTTGCATGTTAGCTTCAGTTCTGCCCAGCATATTCTTGAAGAGGCAGCCATTTACAGAGTAGATGTAGTGCTTTCCCCTTTAAGGTGGCGACACCTTAATTGGACGGCCTCCTTTGGAAGGCAGGCAGCATGCAGGTTGCACAGGTTTCTAAAACTAAGTCGTTATCAAGGACGAGGAGAAAATCATCAAAATTTCCACAGTGCATGTACACGAATTTCTCAGCAAAGTTCAATAGATTTGCCCCGAACTGGTACAGCTTATAAAACCCTTGAGCCTAATTGCTTTTCCTGCATTTGGGCAAGAAAAATAGCTGACTCGCACCAGAGTAGAAAGAAGATGTTTGGAAGAAAGTATCTTCTTAAGAAAAGCTTCCAGTGAAAATTTCAATCAATATTTTTAATCCCAAAAGATGAGATAAAATATGATATTGTGTTCTGGCAATGAGAGATTGGGGACAGGAGAGCAGTTTCAGGAGCCAAGCTGATGAGGGGATGCAGAATGACTATGAGCCTCAACCAGAGCACCTCATGGGCTTCATGGAGGATCTGTGAGGCATGCATATGTCGCTTTCTCATCCAAGTAGGTGAGGGAGAGGCGTGTAAGAGACACATAATGTACTTCCTATCTCTCCATTTAACGTCACTTGACTGTCTATTAAAGAGACCCAGTGAAAACTGAGAGAAGGTCCCGATCCACTTTCACATTTCAAAAGGCTTTGTGGAACCAGGTTTTCTACCCAGATTCATATATATGTATATGTATATGTATATGTATATGTATATGTATATGTATATGTATATGTATATGTATATATGTGTGTGTGTGTGTGTGTGTGTGTGTGTTGAGCATCATATATAATATGGAAGGCCTACTTTATTGCTTTTTTTTCAGCGTTTTGAAGGTTTTGTTAAAGCAGGTTTTTCACCCTTTACCCTTAGTTTTTGCTTTTTTTTCACCTTGTATGCACCACACAGACTATTAAACTGTGAGCTGGCTGGTGATTGATCTCTTTAATAAAAGCAACTTCTTTAGTAAGCAAAGAGTGATAAAGATAAACAAATGTACTGGTTTGTCCAGCGCGTTGGAGATTATGGCAACACAGGGCACCGAGAAAGCCTATTAACAGATAAGTCAGATGAAAGCCATCAATTCTAATTTCAGTAAGTTGGGAACCGTTCACTTTAAGTTAATTTTACCCATGTTTTCTCTTCATTTGTAATACTTTGTAGGTTTTAACAGAAGCATATTTAATAATGTGCTGTGTAGTCCATAGATAAACGATGGGACAATTTCTCCACCTAACTGCTTGTCAAGCCCTTTAGCAAGGTACATGCTGCCCGGCAGTTTATCATCTCGCTTTCTAGATGGTTGTGGAAGATCATTGAGAGGCCCGAGACTCCCCGGAGGACTGTGCTCTAATCCTGTCATTTTTTAAAATGCTGGAAAGTGTAAGGTTACATGGGAAGATGATTTTACATAAGGCTTTTCTTTAGCTCGTCACAATAGCGCTTGCTTTCCATGGTAACCACTGTTTCCATGGTACAGGCTACAGCTCCTCCAGAGCGGCTGAGCCCCTTTCAGAAGATGCTTAGCCACCCACATGTGTGAGAACACACTCCCCCCTCTTCCCTTCCCACCATTCTCTTCCCCTTCACTCTGCTCCCTCTCCCCTTTCCTCTTCTTGTCTAACCCACCCCTCAGCGTGAATTTCTAACAGGCATTCACTACCCAGAGCAAAGCTCATTTTTCAAATGCAGTCTGCTTTCCTCCCCATTATTCGATCAGATAAATAATAACTGACGTGGCTTTCTGGAATGATCTGGAAATATAACAAAAGCTGGTACTGTCCTGCATGACATGGATTAACAAGATAACATCTTGAAGAGAAAAATTGACATGGAAAAACATTCAGCTCTCCACCAGATTTTCTAAATTTATTCCCATTCTTTAAGCTAAGTCCCTGCTCTGTACCGTGTTGGATGCTGAGACTCGTAAAAGAAATTTACACCTGTGGGGACCTTGGATTCTTTTGGGTCATTTGAGAGAATGTGATTTAGCTACAGAATAATTAGTAAGCAATATAACACTGAGTACTCAAAATACATCATACCAGTAGTTTCAGGATTACTGTCAAACCATGCATTTAGTTTTCTGTGCCCCACCTTCACTTTTATTCTTAGGATTGTGGACATCTATACACTTTAGGAAGGTAACATCCATATAATGAAGAAGACTCACGGGATAGCATCCACTTAGCTTCCGAGGACAGACCACCTCTGTGCTGGTCTTTTGTTTCTGCTTATGTGTTTTGTATCTTTTTCCCAGCATAGTTATTTGCTTCTGAAATGAACTTCACCTGCCTTGAGAAAGTTCAGTGTCAATGCAGTGACTGTTCCTGTACTGTCAGCCTGTCCTGTGGATTTGATGAAACTGGGCAATGACCAGGAAAAGATAACCTTGGGGCAGTGTGGGGGGTGGCTTAGTGGTTAAAAGCTGTTGCTATGCAAGTGTGATAATGAGTTCAAATCCCAGGCTCCACCTAAAAGTTATATATGTAGCACTGCTATAGGAAGATTGGAGATGGTCAGAGGAGAACCCCCAGCCTTGGATCAGAGCAGAGAAACAACTAAGAAATCCTGTCTCTAATCAAGGCGGTAAGTAATTACCAACACCAGAGGTGGTCCTGTGAGTTCTAAAGGAGCACCCTGGCACACACACACACACACACACACACACACACACACACACACACAGAGACACACACACAGATGCATACATAGGTTAAAAAACAGGCTCACACAATGCACCTACTTATATGTGTATACACACACACATACCATGGTAACCAGTATTAAATTAATATCAATTCTAGATATTTCGTTTAACATTTTTAAATATTATGTTTCTTCTTTATTAGCTCTTTGACCTTTGCTAAGTTAACTAACCTAACCCTTGAGCTAGGACAGAAAAACAGCTTCAATACAGGGTAGGTGCATATGTTTCTATTGGGGCAGCCACTGTGGCATACTGATGTTCTGAGGAAAGGGTGGCTTACTTACTCATTTGTCCAACCATTGGTCATTAAGTTTAATAATGATCAGTCATTATCTTGATATTGAAGCTATACCAGGATTCGTTTTTTGCTCTCAGGTAGCTGGAATTCACATACTGAAACAGCAAAACTTCATGATGTAAGATCCATCAGGAAGTGAGATCCATGAATGCAAGATGGTTTTTCATCCATTTTGCTTACTGTTTTGTCATAAGTTCTTAAAACAAATCCTGCACATGGTTGGTATTCTACCAATATTTTTCAGAAGATTCATTATGATAAGATAAACTGAAACAGGGATGTAATTTACCTAGGATGTAAAGAAATGCTAGGCAGAAGAAGTGATATATAAGAAATCCCTCAAATCTTAGTGCAGTAGCCTGGGAGAGCAGGGCAATTCTTGTACACATGGTAGGCTCATTTCATCTGCTGAAGTTTTCAGTGATATCCCATGTATACATTCTTACATCATTCTTTGTGTTTTTGAGAAATTGATGTGTAAAAAGTGCAAAATCTTTTTTTTGGTATATGTGTAAACTAAAATTTGCCATTAAAGCTCACATTGACTCCATGACTCTTGGAATTTCCTGAGATTGCTCTGTCCATCTCCTCAAATGCTTGAAGACTTCATCATCCCCTCACATATCCATTTATTCAGCAGCCACTGCATGTGAGACATTAGCCAGATACTGTGGTAGAGATAGATTTTAGGTGGTAGACACTGAGTATATCCTTAAATGATTCAGTTGCTGAAAACATTGGTTTGTAGATGAACCAATGACAGTGGGGTTTCTCAAATCAGTGGGCCATGTCCAGTTAGCCAGTAGCTAGCCACTCTGGCATAAATTTGTAGAAATCAGCAGGCTACCCATCCAGTTCTCTGTCCCCACCCGAGGGTAACTCAGGGTAATTGTTTTTGGTAAAGAGAAGTGTAAGTAGTCATACCCAATCCATCATTTCATTTCCAAGGAACATTTATTTTCTTGCCAAATGTGTCTAATGCCTTTCATAAAGACTTTTCATCTTTTCATGGCCAGAAAAATAAGATAGCTGTGTGAAGCAACTAAGGAAGAGCTGAAGCCTGGAGGTCCCCCTGGAGAAGACCGGGTAATGAAGATGAAAATCACAGATCAGAAAGAATCCAAGGAAATTTATGAAAGTGCCCTGTGTTAAGTTGTACCTCAAGGCAGTAGCATTAACAACCATGACGACAGCAATGGCAATGCAAGATCTGTATAGGGTGAAAAAAGGGAGAAAATAGTGATGGAGGCAAAAACCTGCATGTGCCAAAGACAGAGGGAAAAATTAGCCTGAATGTGATAAGTGAAATATGTAAAACCAAACATATTCTATGATTTTACACACACGTGGAATTGTCCAGAGACTACAAATGGATGACATTGCAAAGTGGAGTCAAGGTGAAAATTAAGGTAGTCATTCATTTTTATTTTTACTATTTTCACTTTTGTACATGTGTTTGTACGTCAGTATTTCCATATAATTTGTGCAGGTGACTTTATGGAGGCACGAGGGATCACATCCTCCCTGTAGACAGTTACAGGTAGCTGTAAGCTGCCTGGTCTGGGTACTGGGAACTATTTGGGTATTCTGAAAGGGCTCTTAATTGCTGTGCCATCTCTCTATCCCCCACTCACTTTTAAAGATTTACCTCTAATTTTTATTTTGTGTATGTTTTTGTGTGTCTCCATCTGGTACACGTCATACAGATGTGGGTACCCAGGAGGATGGAAGCGGCCATCAGATGCCCAAAAGCTGAATTTAGAGGTGGTCATAACTCACATGACATAGATGCTGGGAACAGAACTGTGATCCCTATAGTAGGAGAACAAGCACCCTTGAGCAATTAGTAACCTGTCTAGCCCACAAGGAGACAATTTATATGTGATAAAATATTCTAAAACTCGATCGTGGTCAGATGACTTACTAACAAAAATCAGGGAATTATTTTCCCTATTAAAAATTAGTGAATGATACACTGTTTATGTGAATTATGTGGCATATAAATCTTACCTTAAGAACGTCAGACAGCAGCAAAAAACAAGAGTAAAGGGTAGAAAGAAAATCGGTGTGGTTATAGAAGCTTTGCCAGTGTCATCATGAAATAAATTGACCAAAATCTTGTAGCCAGGAGGAAGTATAACATGAATTTTAGTTACAGAGTATTTGGCTCCAAGATAACACTGGATAGATTCAGTGGTAACAGTTGGAGGGCAATAGTAGATTAATGAGAAGGGAATGTTTTTTTATTGAAAAACTTCCCAGTATGTTTTTGATTCTTTTCTTAGAAAAGGAGCATGCTGGAAAGTAGAAATTTTGAAAGCTTAATTTAGTGATAGAATGACAGATGGAATCTTTTGAAAAGGCCAGATGGAAGAATGAAAGTGATTACCCAGGTAGGATGGGCCAAGGTTGGAGGTATGGGAGAGAAAAGAAGGGGAGGAATTTTAAAGGCAAAAGAGTCATGCCTTGATGAGTGCCCTTACTGTATATGAAAGGACTTTGTGTTTTTACAAGGGACGTCTTCACAATAATTTATGGGGATCATACTTACTTCCATGCACAATCCAATGCTTGTTATTTATATATTTAGTGATACTGTGGATTAAACCTGCAGCTTCATGCAGGCTAGGGAAGCCCTCCACCACTGAGCTACACCCCTAGTTCGAGAGTACCCTGTGTTGCACTGTACTATTGAATACATAGAAAGCAGTATCGGATCAGCAGAGAAACTGTGATGTTGGGGATAAGGGTGCAAAATAACAGGCATGGTAGTGCATGCCTTTAATTCTAGCATTTAACATGCAGAGGCAGGTGAATCTCTGAGTTGGAGGCCAGTGTGATTTACAAAGCAAGATCCAGGACAGCCAGGGCTACGGAGAGAAATCCTGTGACACAAAATAACAGCAACAAAACTAAACAAAACAATTGGGAAATATC
The DNA here is from genome assembly GCF_017639785.1 of Mesocricetus auratus. NCBI lineage: Eukaryota > Metazoa > Chordata > Mammalia > Rodentia > Cricetidae > Mesocricetus > Mesocricetus auratus. Next base: position 37,215,738 of record NW_024429193.1, read on the forward strand.
TCCAATGGAATTGTGAAGAGAGAAGGAAGGCTCTTTGGGAAGGTGGTAAGTCTCACCTGGGCTACAGGATTCTGGTGACACATCACCACACATTATATAGCACACGGTGTTGTGTTTCAGGTATGTGGTAGTCAGAGATCTCAGTCTTAGGTGATATAAAACAAACCTAAATGAATCTGTAACAAAAGGAATGGATTGTCTCATAATAGTTGGGGCTGTGGGGTTTGTGTGCTTAGCCATGATGTTTAAAACTTTTAGCTTCAAATTCTTGTCAACCAGTACTTAGTTTGGCTCTCTGTCTACTGAAAACTCCATATTTACATGTTCCTGGTAGAGTATAATCCCTGAAATCCTGGAATTTATTTTTCAGTAATGAACAGAAGAGTGTGACATGGAGTCTTGCTGGTTAATGCTTGTTTCATGTCCATGAACTGATGCCTGTAGTTGAGGGCATTTATTTTCTTATTTATTGCAACTGAGCCTTGGGCCCAACCTATGGGGACTGGAAAGCTTGGATGTTGAATGTCTATCAAAGGCCCAGGTTATTGAATATGTTGTGGATTCTTATCAAGGCAGCAGGAGCAAGTCCATGCAAAGAAAGCACTTCAGAGAGAGACCGAAGTGGGCCTTGTGGGTCCTGTGACTCAGATTTTAAAGAGTTGTAATGAGTGTTTATGAAATGGATGATATATGCATAAGGTAAGGTGACCACTTTTCTGTTTTAAATCATGGTACAAACCAGATCTTTCTTGAAAGATATTTCTACCCATGATTCCAATGATGTATGTGATATTATGATATCAAGTCCTATGAATCTTCAGTCCTATTGTTAGTATATGTATTTGGGAGAATACCTTGATACCTTGGTTTCTCATAGAATTAGAACAAGCTAATTTCATTTTCAAGGATGTTTACCCACAAGGGACATTCTGATGGTCAGCAGGTGCAGTTACAAATATGTATCTGCAATTTTCATAGGTTACCTCATATTTGATTCACTATGTTTGGGCTAGTCTGCAGTGGTCTTCTTGGGTTGGAAGAGGCCTTCTTAGAAGCTGTTCTTGTCATTTAGTCTGCTTTTATTAAATGCATTAGATATAATATGTGAAATGGTACTGCTTTTGTACATCACTGGGGGAAGTTGGAGAGGTGTTGCTTCATGGTTGCCAGTTGGAGCCTGCCACAACTCTCTTCATTGCTTTTCCCGGAACCTTGCCCTTCCTCTTTCCTGGTCAACTTCATTATCTCACACCAAGTTGCATAGCTTCATTTTTCATCCTTAGTGTTCTTGACCTTGAAATTTTAATCCTGAAGTTTGTTTCCACAGCAACAGTGTGTTAAAGGCTTGGTAAACAGCTTGTGGTTGCTGGGTGTGTTAGAAGCTATGAGTGTTGAGATCTAATTGAAGGAAGAGGGGCCATTGAGGGGAAGGCATGTCCTTGAAGAGGGCAATGGGATGTTTACCTCTCCCTTTCTCTCTCATTGTTTCCTGATGATCAGCTGCTTTGCCACTTGCTAATCAATGATGAATCATGCTGCCACAAACCCAAAACAATAGGAACAAGCAAATGCAGATAGAACCATATGAAACTATAAGCCAGAATGAGTCTTTTTTTTCACCAAAGTAGATTTTCTTCTCAGGTATTTGTCACAAAAATGGAAAGCTAGTTAACATAGGGACAATTAGCCTTATTCAAGACAAAGAAGAATATGGTCTTACTAACAGGAGATGGCAAAAGGACCAAAGTAACCTCAATAATGTGCCTACCTGAAAATGTGTGGTATGTATTGTTGGAGTTAATATGTTCTCTCTAATAGACATTAATGCATCAGTATTAGAGATGTGGAAATTAACCCTTTGAAATGTTAGGCTATCCGATGGTATGTACTCAGATACAAAATCCTACAGAAATACGTTCCTGTACATTGCTGCAAAGCTTCTTCCTCTTGAAATGGATAGTCAGTGTTAAAGTAGGTAAACTCTGAAGTGAAAAACAAGCACATGTAGTTATTTACTCTGGGTTTTAGATACAGGCAGTGGTGTAGGGAGAAGGGAATTGGGAACAATGCAGGACAAAGAAGAAAGAAGTGGTAGTTCAGGTCTAAGGAGAAAGCCTGGAATACTCCAGGTTAGCAGCCAGAGTTTCTGTGAGTTTCTGTGAGAGGCAATAAAGGATTTGTCAAGTAGCTGAAAGCCAAATTTTATGTGGAGAACAAAATCGTATCCCAAGACACTCAGTTATTTGCTCTGCAAGCTTTTGTCATGAAGCACGCTGTTGCCTAAGACTGAAGCAGAGACTAGACAGTAGACAGCACAAGTCAGTCAGCAGCTATACCAAGAAAGTGCCATGGGCATGGCTGTATGCTCACTTCCAAATGCAGAGAATGAAATGGCAGGTGCAAGTCGGTCTATGCTTTGAGACAGGATGAGTCATGTTTGGACAACTGGCACAACATACATTCGGGCATAGATGTTGGAGCGGACAGGTCTGAAATAAGTGGGTAGTCACCACAGAAAGGCAATTTGAGTGTTAAGCAAGGTGTTAATACTATGAACAAGGAACTTGTACTTGAAGAATGGAAGAGGAAGGAGAATGGGTCAGGACTTGGAAACACTCGGAATGACTCATCAAACCAATCTAAGTGGGGGAGTGTGAAACGTGGGAAGGTGTGATACAGGTGGATGTTCTCCGTGTAAGAGTACGGGGAAATTCTGATGGGCACTGATGCATTTTGGTCTCCTGTGAAATGTTAGGCAGGACAGAAAAGCAAGATATTTGCGATAGTAGCCGCAGCTGAATGTTGAGATACCGCTTCCTGGCTGTACAACCCCAGGCAAGGTACTAATCTGAATGTGGGTAAACTCAAGTATGAAAAATAAGCATACTTACAGGGAAATTGTGGAGACATTTAGCATGATTTTATATATACACATATGTATACCTATCATCTCTCTCTCTCTCATTTACTTTCCTTCCTTCACTCATTCTCTCCTTCCTTCCTAACTTCCTTCCTTCTTCCTTCCTCTATCTAATGTATAGTTAAAAGGACAGACTCAGGACACTTACCATATACAGTTGCTACATAAATGGAAGCTTATGATCAAACACCATACTGTATAGTTTGTTGTTGAAAATCTTTAAGATTTACTGAGATAGCTGGACAATAAAATCCCAAGTTCAGGTTCAGTCTGGGGGATCAAAAGGAATAAATCAGATTCGCAATGTCAAGTTATCTTTTATATCGTTTCTTCTTATTAACCAAGTTTTGCATAGTGAATGCTTGATATAATAGGAACTGTGCAAGTTATTTTCACCCAAAGAACCTAAAGTTGGATGTGCTGGTCCTGGGAGTGTCTCTCCAGTAATTTAACTTGCATTTTATTCACTATCTGTAACTCCCATCTTTAAATCACCTGGGTCTACTGGTGAAAACAGTAATTGCTTTATGCACTGAAATATGTGTTCTATGAGTGAGTACCCAACTATTCTTTGATTTGCTCATGTCTTGTGGTAATCTGATCACTGATGTACTCTTCACTGCACACTATGATCTTTACACTTGAGATGAACTTTTAATGTGAGATCTTTTGGCCACATATTATGTACATATAGCAATATGCTTCATATAGGTATGAGGTCAACATTCACTAAGATTCATTTGTGAATTTCTCATTCATTCACTTAACAAATTCCTATATGCAGAGCACCAGCATGTATTATAAGAGATACATATGGGAAGAATATATATTCTAAGGCCTCAAGGAACGTATGTCTAACATTTCCTATAGAATAGTAAACATTGTATAGCTATTAGGCAATCATCTCCCCCTTTAAAAAGACTCTGCTATGGAATAGTCCTAATAGCACTTTTATCAACTAGAGAGAAGAAAAAGTCAATGAGGCCTTCCTCTCCCTTCTTTGATATTTGAGCTGTTCTTGGAATGATATTTCATTGCCCTTTGGTAGAGTAGCTCGCAAAAGCCAAGTAATACTTTGTGCAAACTACAGATATAGCTAAAGGGGTGTGTTTGAAATTTTTGACTCAGCTAACTTTTTGTCAAGTGATATCCGAAGGATTAAGAAGGCATTGGAGTATTTGCAGGAAATTCAGCTGCAGTTTTTATAAGTCATGGAAAGATAAAAGGAAATTAATTGTTGTCAACAACATTGTGAACTGTTAGCCCCAGATTGATCTGTTCTCATTATGAGTCATTTGCAGTGGATAGTATTCATCCATATTTTGAACTTCCAGCTCCTACGTGTTACACAAACAGGGGGATGAGTCCTCAGCTGTAAGTTCTCTCAAGTCAAGAAGAAAAACTTACTAATAACAAAGAGGTCAAGTTCACCAAGTGTTGTCCCAAGTGTCAAGCTGAGGCTTGAAGAAAACCAAAGACCAGAGAGTAAGGCCACCACCCAGTGACATTGTCCAGATGTTAAACCACACCTCCTGGCTCTGTCTACCACTTTAGAACCTACTTATTTGTAGTTTATTATTTGAGTCATGTTCCCTGATCCTAAAACTAGCTTCCCAGCTATCAGTCTGGGGTCCAAAAGCTCTGCCTTGTTCAGATCAGCTGTCTCTGCTGGTTTTGCCAGCCAATTCTTTACCAATGTTCCCATCACTCCTCTCTCTGTGTCACTGGCTTCCATGAGTTCAGTTTAGTGTTTAACTGTGAGTGTTTGCCTCTGCTTCCATCAGTCACTGGATGAAGGTTCTAGGATGGTTATAGACAAGTTCATTATCAGGAATGGGCATTCGAGGTGGTCTCTCCACTATTGATTAGCTTGCCAGTTGGTGTCATCCCTTTAGATCACTGGAGGTCTCACTGGTGTCAGATCTGTCTTCTAACCTATGATTCCCTCTTTCCCCTATTTTACCCCCCCACTCAACCTTCCTATTCCCCCATGACCTACTCTCTCTTCCTCTTCTCCCCCTCTCTTCTTCCCAGCTCCCACTCTCCCCCCCACCCCTCGCTGTGTCCCCAATCATTTACCTTCTTTCACTCCACCACCTGAGCTATATTTTTTCCATCATAGTGGTATTGAATTTGGCTATGTGATTTTCTTTGTTCACTGTAACCATACAGAAGGCCAATGTTAAGTATACTTGATTTAGTTTGGTCTTGTGTACTTCTGCATTAACCAAGAGAAAAGCATGCTCCATATAGCTGCTGATGTGAGAAATTTTGACCAGAACGAAGTCAATCTGCAGCTTGGAATGAACCTCATCTAAAGCAGCCTAGAGCCCAGGAAGATGATCTTAGATCATTCCACCATCCCAAGCTACAAACCTGTGAGTGTAAAAACGAAAATGCAGGTGTTTGTTATGGTAATTTGTTTTTGTTGTAGGGATTGTTTGTTACACAGCATTATCACAGCACTTGCTTAGAAGTTCTCTGTGTTTCAAGTTCCTAATATGTGCATGGGGTGATATTTTTACTTCAGTTATTTTCATGGTGTTATGAAAATTCATTAAATTGCTTCATGTAGCATGCTTAGAACATTATTATAGTTCAGAAAATGTGTCAACAATTATTTTACTTGATTACCTGGTGAAAGAACCACATAAAATAGATTAGTATACTTAAGACCTCCCAAAAGAACTATGTAAAAATGGATTAGCATACTTACATCACCTCAATATGTCAAACCTGTCTACAAAAGAAGCATGGAAACAATCACTGTGAGAAGGGTTAACTCATTATCACTAATTACATCTATCCCAAAACCCAAGGTCCTTGCAGTGGTAATGGACAAGATAAGCCCCAAGGTGGTCATGCGTCTCAGTTAATAAATGATATATACTCTCTTGCCTATGCTGCCTATCACCAAAGTGCCTGAAAGATGTGGGATTTGTGACCCAAGAAGATGCTGTAGATGCCCAGCAGACTCCCTTAGATCCACTTAAGACACTTGAGTATCTTTGCCTCTCAGTTCAAGGCTTCTGATGTCAATGAAGCACATTCAGCTCCTGAGTTAAAGAACTGCTTAGTGAACATCCCAAAGTCTTGAGAGAAGAAAGTTGGTGGATTAGTACTCCAGTCATCTACATCATCAATGACACAATATTCCATTAGGTTCCAGTAGGACTAGGCCCCAGTTTCCTAACATGGTAACTTGTATGAAAATGTAACACTAACACATGTGTAAGGAAATAAGCTATTATCTTCTCTACTCACACTGTTCTTTTTTTATCTTACACTTTTTTCTTTTACTGAAAATAGATTTTCTCATACAGTATATCCTGATTATAGTTTAACCTGTTTCTGTTCCTCCTAGTTTCTTCCCACCTCCCCTCCTCTCCCTCCAGAACCATTACCTTTCTGTATTTCATCAGAAAAGAAAAGGCTTCTTAGAGATGACAATCAAAACAGAACAAAATGAAATATTAGATGAAGAAAAAACTTTTATATTGAAGTTAGACATGGCAACCAAACAGAAGGAAAAGAGTCTCAAGAGCAGGCAAAAGAATGAGAAACCCACTTGTTCTTGTAGTCAGGAGTCTTAAAAATACTAAGCTAATAGCTATAATAAATACACAGAAAACCTAGTATAGACCTATATAGGCCCTGTGCTTGCTGCTTCAGTCTCTGTGAACTCATATATGCCTTGCTTAGTTGAATCAGAGGGTCTTGTTCTCCTGGAGTCCTCCATCCCCTCTGACTCTTGCGGATTTGTTCCTCTTCTTCTTTGGGATTCCTTGCACTTTGGGGGAGGGATTTGATGGAGATCTTCAGTTAAGACTCTCTCTCCACATCAATTCTAGCTGTGGGTCTCTGTATCTGTTGGCATCTGCTGCCAGACAAAGGCTCTCTGAAGATGACAATCCATTTGTTTGTTATTTGTATATAGAATGGCTACTAATTTTTTGAGTTAATCTTGTATACAGTCACTTCTCTGAAAGGGTTTATCATATGTAGGAGTTCCCTGTTGGGATTTTTAGGGCAACTTATGTATATTATTATATCGTCTTCAAATAAGAATACTTTATATTTTCCTTTCCAATTTGTATGCCCTTAGCCTCCATCAATTTTCTCATTGCTATAGCTATAACTATGTGTTATATTGAATAGATACTGAGAGAGTGGACAACCCTGTCTTGTTTCTGACTTTAGTGGAGTTGCTTTGACTTTCTCTCCATTTAATTTGGTGTTAGCTATAGGTTTGCTGTAAATTGCCTTTAATATGTTTAGGTATGTTCTTTGTATCCTTACTCTTAAGGACTTTTTTTGTGAAGGGATGTTGTATTTTAAAAAGTCCTTTTCTGTATCTAATGATATAATCATGGGTTTATTTTTCTTTCCATTTGTTTATATGGTGGATTATATTGACAGGTTTTTGTATGTTGAACCATCCCTGCGTCTCTGGGATGAAGCCTACTTGATCATGGTGGATACTCTTTTTGATGTGTTCTTAGATTTTGTTTGTAAGTATTTTATTGAGTATTTTTGCATTTATATTCATGTGAAATTGGTCTGTATTTCTCTGTCTTTGTTGATTGGGTAACTCATAAAATAAATTTTGTAATGTTCCTTCTGTTTCTGTTTTGTGGATAGTTTGAGGAGTATTGGCATTAACTCTTATTTGACAATCTGGTAGAATTCTGTGCTAAAACCATTTTGCTTGGGGCTTTTTTGTTGTTGTTGGAAGAATTTTAATGACTGATTCTCTTTCACTAGGTATTATAGGTATATTTAACTAGTTTATCTGATCTTTATTTAACTTTGGTAATTGGTACCTATTGAGAAAATTATCCATTTCTTTTAGATTTTCTAATTTGGTAGAGTACAGCTTTTAAAAGTATGTCCTTATGATTCTTTTGATTTTCTTTGTAAATTATTATATTCCTTTTTTGTTTCTGATTTTGTTAATTTGGATATTCTCTTTCCATCTTTTAGTGAGTTCACATAGGGGTCTCTTTATCTTGCTAATTTCCTCAACCAACTTACTCTTTGTTTTACTGATTCTTTGTATTGTTCTCTTTGTTACTATTTTATGGATTTTAGCCCCAAGTTTGATTATTTCTTGCCATCCACTCCTCTTGGGGAGGCTTACTTCATTTTTTCTCCTATAGTTTTCAGGTATGCTGTTAAGTTTCTAGTATAAGAGCTCTCCAATTTTTTTATAAGCACTTTGTGCAGTGAACATTTTTTCTTAACACCACTTTTGTAGTATCTCTTAAATTTGAATATGTTGTCTTTTCATTTTCATTGACTTCTAGAAAGTCTTTAATTTATTTCTGACTTGACACATTTTTCCTTCAGTAGAGAGTTGTTCAGTTTCCATGAGTTTGTAAGCTTTCTGTTGCTGATATCCAGCTTTAGCCATGGTGGTCTGATTGGATTCAGGGAGTTATTTCAATTGTCTTGCATTTGTTGAGACTTGCTTTGTGACTGAGTATGTGGTCTATTTTGAAGAAAGTTCTGTGATGTCCTGAGAAGAATGTGTGTTCTTTTGTGTTCAGTAGAGTGTTCTGTAAATAATTGTTAGGTCCATTATTTTGTAATATTTGTTTAGTTTTTGTCTAGATGACCTGTCCATTGGTGAAAGTGGGGTATTGAACTCTCCCACTATCAGTATTTGATGGTCAATATGTGATTTAAGCTGTAGTAGTATTTCTTTCACAAACTTGGGTGCCCTTGTGTTTGGGGATTAGATGTTAAGAACTGAAATGCCATCTTGGAGGATTTTTTTCCTTTGATGATTATGTAATGCTATTTCTCCGTGTTGTTTGATTAATTTTGGTTTGAAGTCCATTTTGTTAGATATTAAAATGGCTGCATCAGCTTGCTTTGTTGTTGGGAATATCTTTTTCCAATCTTTTACAGTGAGTTAATATATATCCTTAATGTTGAGGTGTTTCTTGGATGCAAAAAAGGATGGATCCTGTTTTCCCATACATTCTGTTAGTGTGTGTATTTTTATTGGGGAATTAGGACCCTTGGTATTGAGAGCAATCAATGATCAGTGATCATTGAGTTCTGTTTTTTTTGTTATTGTTTTGGCTGTGGTGTATGTATATATGTGTGTGTTTCCCTTATTTTGATTTTGCTTGCGTAAAGTTATTTATTTCCTGTATTTTCATAGTTGTAGTTAATCTCTGTAGGTTGGATTTTTCATTCTAGCTCCTTCTGTAGGGTTAGATGTGTAGATAAATATTGTTTAGATTTGTCAAAATGGAATTTCTTATTTTTTCCATATATTGTAATTGCAAGTTTTACTTGTTTTAGTATTCTGGTTGGCATCTGTGATCCCTTAGTGTCTGTAGTACATCTGTCCAGGCTCTTCTGGCTTTTAGAGTATCCACTGAGATATCTGCATTTATGTCATTTAGTCTTTTTCCCTTGTAGCTTTTAATATTCTTTCATTGTTCTGCATGTTTAGTGTTTTGATAATTAAGTGGTAAGGGGACGTTATTTTCTGTATAAATCTATTTGGTGTTCTGTATGCTTCTTATACTTTATAGGTATGCCCTTCTTTAGGTTAAGACAATTTTCTTTTATGCTTTTGTTGAAGACATTTTCTAGACCTCTGAGCTGGGTTTCTTCTCTTTTCTCTATTCCTATTATTCTTAAGTTTGGTGTTCTCATAGTGTCCCAGATTATATCTGGAGTTTCTTGGATTTAGCATTTTCTTTAATGTATTTGTTTCTTTTATTGCATCTTCTATGCCTGAGATTTTTCCTTCTATCTCTTGTGTCTGTTGGTGAAGCTTGCCACTGTAGTTCTTGCTCAAAGTCCTAAATTTTAAAGGTTCAGAATTCCCTCAGTTTGTGTTGTCTTTATTTGTTCTATTTCAGTTTCAGGTCTTGAACAATTTGTTTCTTTCAATTGTTTGTGCTTTCCTGGATTTCTTTAAGAGTTTTATTCATTTCTTCTCTAAGGACCTATATCATCTTCATATAGCTGATTTAAAGACCTTTTTATTGTACTTAAGCTTTGTCAGAATAGTCAGGGTCTGCTTTGATAGGATAACTGAGCTCTACTGAAGATGTATTCCCCTGACTGTTACTGTATTTCTATGCAAGTATGTAGGCATCTGGATTTCAGATGATTATATATTTAGGTATTTATTTCTGCATATGTTCTGTATATGTCATTGGTGGGTATGTATTTTATTCCTTGGTTTCTGTTTCTTCTCTGTATTTTTGGAGAGTATGATGGTTGTGTTTTGCCTGTTTTCCTGGCATGCTCAGCTGGTGTGTTCACAGGGGATACCTGCTGGTGTTATAGTCTGGGATACTGGGACTAGTTTGGGGAAAAGTTCTTTGTGATCTGTTAGGCATGATTTTAGAGAGGAAAAGGAGATCAGATCAGAGCACTCTTTCTGATACAGATATGGAGATAAGACTGGAATGATTGGATCTCAAGAGCAGTGTGGCTCCTCCTTCAGTCTACTTATTACCCTGGGAGGAGCAATCCTGTCTTGTCAAGGGGTGCCTGCTGGAATTGGAGTTTGGGACAAAGTAGCAAGTAGCCTGAGGAAGTTTAGAAGGGGAAAATTTGTGGGATCCACAGGATTTAGGAGCAAAGGGACAGGGAAGACTGTCTCATAGGTGTTCTGCTGAAAAGCTTGTGATGAGACCAGAGATGAGTGTAAGGGAACAGAGAGAGAGGAGAAGGTCTGCAGGTAGCCTCCTTGCTTTTCTGGCAGGCATGGTCTGTAGTTTAGCAGGGATGTCTGCTAGAGTTAGGGGCTGGGATCCTTACACTATTCTTAATACTTAATTTTGGAATGTAGACATGTGGGTTTTCTGCATAACACATAATTTCATAACACTATCTAGGCTCTCTAAAATTTAACTCAGTTCTGAGTCTCTCTACATTGAGAAAGCACCAGATCACACAGGCTAAATGCTCAGTTCCACAAGACTTCAACCACTTCTAGATTCCAATTACAAGTTGTAGGGCCCCAGGTCATACACAGCTTCCATTGGAATTTACTCAGAACTAAGATTCCTACAGTTTTCTCCTTGAGCTTGATGATTTACTAGAGTAGGTAAAAGGTCCTAAGGCAGTTTTCTTACTTCTATTGCTTTATCACAAGGACTGTTTGAAAGAAGTGAAAATATGCAATGAGGTTAGGGTCTCCTAGGAGTTGTTATATATTAGCATACATGTGTTCTTGTTTACTAGCCAAGATATTCCTGAACCCCATTGTATGGGGACTTTTACGGAGGCCAATGGACTTGGCCTAGCAAGAACTGGAAGTTCCAAGCTTCTAATCATGACCTGTCTTCTGATGAGCATGCCCTATTCAGGAGTCCATTCAGTGTTGCTTCTTTAGAATAAGAGATCAGTCAGGATTTCCAAGGCATTTACAAGCTTTGCCCTGGGAATTGAAGCCTATGATCAAAACAGTCACATTTGATTTAATTCATTCTGAGACATCTGATACCAGTTGATCTTATCATATGAGCATCAGATTGTTCTGTGTACAAATCTGGATAGTAGGCCAGTTACTACGTAGTGGCTGTCTTTGTCAGTATTCTGTTGTAGTGAAGAGACACAATTGTAGATGGAGTTTCTGTCCTGCCTGGTCCCATAGCCCTTTAGTTCCAAATAAACACACAGGCTTATATTAATTATAAACAATTTGGTCTATGACTCAAGCTTCTTATTGGCTAGCTCTGTGTTAATTATTAGCCCATTTCTATTAATCTATGTATTTCCATATTGTCTTGGCTTACTGGAGAATGCCCAGACTTTCTACTTATCAGTGGCATTTACATGGCATCTCCCTCTCCACTCCTTCTCTCCCTTTCCTCTTCCAAGAATTCTCCTAGTCTGGTAGTACCACCTATACTTCCTACCTGGCTACTGGCCAATCAGCACTTATTCATCAACCAATAAGAGAATCATAAATTCATGGCACACAGAAGGACATCATCAATTACTCTATGACTATGAGAACTCATAAAAGGAAAGAATTTAATTGGGGTTGGCGTATAGTTTCAGAGGTTTAGTCCTTTGTCAGCATGGCAGGAAGCATAGCAGCAAACAGGCAGACATGGTACTGGAGGAGCTGAGGGTTGTGTGTCTCAGATCCACATGCAGCAATAAGGAGAAACACCTTGGGCCTGGCTTGAGCATTTGAAACCCCTAAACCCATCCCCAGTTACACACTACCTCAAACAAGGCCATACTCACTCCAACAAGACTACAGCCTATTTCCAAGCTCTATTAGTGTCTAGCTTAGAGATCCCTGAACATATTTCTATTATTTCACGGTAGTCTTTACTAGTTTCTCTTCTCATCATCGTTTTTTTGTCATCTCACTTTGCCCTTACCCTCCCTTGTAAAAGTGCATGCAGAAAAAAAATTCCCAAATAAACTACTCCTTTTTCTGGGCTTGCCTTTGGCTGTGCCAATCTCAGTCAGAGGCTTAAACCACTTTTCCCTGTATCACCTAATGTGCCTCTCATTTGGCAAGGGGCCATGGCATACAGACATATATCCAAAAAATTGATAGGAAGTTTTACATATGTTTTCTTCAGTTCTGTAAAAATGGAAGTCAGTGATTTTGTTGGGGAGAGTTATTGTGCTAGCAGACGTGAGCTGCTCACCTGACTAGCACCCCAAAGTGCTAGTCATCTAATAACTGCTGACACAGGGCTTCAGTATCTACAGCTCTTGCTGTAGTACCATAGAAATCTCAAGTGGATTCCCAGCTGCAGAATCACCCATGAAGTGGGAATGAGCAGAGATTTTTCTTAAAACTGCGCCACAGACTTTTTTCCATTCCTTCCCGTCTTCTTTCCCCAGAATGGCCATTTTCCAACAGAGCCCTCGCAGATAAATCAGAGTTTCATAGTGTCCAGGTGTTTCTAGGAGCGTCCCAATAGGGAAACTCTAACATAGAATTTTGGAGCTGAATTGTGCAGCTGGCCAAAGCATGCCATTAGAGGTAGTACCTTTAGTGAATAGTTTGCTTCTGGCTTTTACTGTAATGGATTGTTAGACTCCATGGGGGTTGTATGGGGCATTGGTACATGGGAATGTCAGTGCTGGTGCAGAGGTGTAAGAGAAAAAGTTATTGTAGACTCTGGAGTTGGGTAACTGCTGCCTTACACTGCTCCTGGTTAATCAATGGAACAGAATAGAGACATTAGAAATAGACCTACACTCATACACAATTGATTTTCAGGGCAGGTGTTAAAATAGTTCTGTGGGGAAAAGATCCTATGGCTCAGGAGCTCCTGAGGACCCAGGTGGATGACCATTATTTTGTCTGTGTACCTCATGCTGGACTCAACAATGAACTGTGTATGAATCTTGTACTTTAGTAAGAACTCTAAAATTACAAGACTTCTAGAATACAGGGGAATCACAGGGTGGGTGATTTTAGCTGTTTCACACCTCAATAGCTGGATGCTCAGGCCTGGATAACTTACAAGGAATAGTTGTTTCTCATAGTTCTGGACAAGATTATGGCACTTGCAATTGGTGTTTAGTGAGAGGTTTTGGTCATCTTCTCACATGGTGGGGAAAAAAGGATGTAGTAACAAGAGAATGGAAATAATAGAGTATGGTTGAGGGGCATTAGGTTGTTTCAAGGTTCTGGAGATTGTGAATAATGCTGCCATGAACAGAATTGTGCAAGTGTTATGGCTAAGTGTCTTTTGGGTGTATGCCCAAAAGTGGTAATGCTGGGTCTGGAGGTAGATTGATTCCAAGTTTTCTGAGAAACCACCATACTGATTTCCAAAGTGGTTGTATGAGTTTGCACTCCCACCAGCAGTGGAGGAGTGTTCACCTTACTCCATGTATTCACTTATAAGTGGGTACTAAATTTAAAGCAAAGGATAACCAGGCCACAATCTACAGCGCCAGAGAAGCTAGGTAACAGGGAGGCCTAAGAAGGGCAGATGAACCGCCAGGTAAACCAGGGATGAGGGTAGGTAAAGGGGGAAGTGATGAGAACATGAGGGAGTGGGATGGTCAAGCTGGGGGAGGAATGGGTTGGAAAAAAGAATAAAAATTAAAGAAAAAACAAAATAAAATAATAGACTATGTTAAAAATAGTTTACATTAAATAGACTTGAATCTATATAATATGACTTTCACTCATTAATAAAAGCAGCTCTTGGTCAAAGATTTAGACACTTAAGACAATTCAATAAGCACAAAACAAACTTTCTTGACACATTTGTGGTTAGGGACCATTAAGCCATAGTTAGACACCAACTCGCACTTTGGATAGGCTAAAATAGAGAGGGATGTAAGTCCTCAAAGCTGGAGAACACATAGAACAATTAAAAGTCATCTATTGCTAGAGAGAGGGGAGACCAGCACAAACCACCTAAAATTTGGCTTGTTGGTTTCCTACATGGAGAAATATAATTTCTATGACTCAGAAATTATACATATCAAATTTGCCCAAGGAAAATGAATGGGTAAATCTCAAATGACTTGAAAGTAACTTCCTAGCACCTTCATTCACAATAGCCAAAAGCTGAAAACAAGCCACATTTTAATCAGCAGGAGAATATATAGACCTATTTTATTTTATTTGTATAGGACTACTAATAATGAAAGTGAATTTAGTGTTCTGTGTACTGAAACTTGACTGAATTCCACAACCATCGTGCAGAGCAATCTAGAACAACCAGGAGTGACACAGTGAGAGGTCACAGCAGCAGTGTCTTCCTGGGGTGGAATTTCTATGAATCGATATGGGTCTGTCTATGTGGCTACATTCATTTGTCAACTCATCCAGCTGTGACAGTAAAAACTACAGCATTTCAATGTCTGTGAGTTTTTTTATGTCAGCTCAATAAAGGATTATAAAATAAGTAAGTAAAATAAGTAAGAACTTTAGCAAAAAGGGGAATAGTCTTTTTCTACTAACTTCTTATTCTTTTTATTTTATAACTTCTTCAGGAACTAGTTATATCAAAGAGTACAGTCATATGAATAAATTAATGTTTGCAATTCTTAGTTGAGGAGTTGTAAGGTAGCTCAGCAGTAAAGAATATGCCCTGTTCTTGTTTAGGACCTGAGTTCAGTTCCTACCACTCATAGTTGGTTGGCTTATAACTAACTACCTGTAAATTCAGTTCCAGAGGGATAGGATTATTTCTTCTGATCCCTTTGGCAATGCATTCACAAGTGCATGAACCCCCACATAGAAACAGACACACATTCACATAGTTAAAAATAAATCTTAAATATGCAAATACAGAAATTCCTTCAGAGATAGCAGAAGTACAAAACATAAATTCATGTGCAAAGTTGTTCATCACAGTTATACTTACACTGAAATAAACTGAAATGTCCAGAAAAATTTATAAGCCATTTATGTGTGAATTATATCACAGCTAAAAATTAGATACATCATGATGGAATGCTAATAATCAATTAACATTACTTAATAATGTAGACTATAGAATTGTATGAGTAGCCTTATTTCAGCCATGCAAATAATAGGTTAATGGGTAACTTGCACAGATATGCACATATTGTTTATGATGGCCGTTTCTGGTGACTGTGCATGACCTTTGATGTTATTGCTTTTTTGTGCTTTTACTGTCATCAATGGAAATAAATTATGAGAGCATTATAAAATTTCATATTAAATCAAAAGTCACATGGTATATATCTGAATTTGTTTTGTTCTTTGTTTTCTAATATGCTTGTATTTTTGAAATTAAAATACAATGACAGCATTTCCCCTTCCCCTTTTCTCCCTCCTACCCTTACCATATACTCCTCCTCCCTTACTTCATCCTTTGTTCTCTCTCAAGCTGTTCAAAATAGCAAGAGAAGCCCACTGACTCTTGGAAATCAGCTGCTCAGTTGTTGAAGTAAGTGGATACTAAAATAGATTATTTTTTCTTCTTGATAAAAGCAGTCCCTCTTTCTCCATCTGGCTTTCCCAGCCATTTCTCTCCTCTATCCTGCACCAATTCTGCTAATCTGTGAGCCATGAAGAGCAGCGATGCTCTTCAGGAGATGGAGGTAAACAGTGGTATCACTGACACCCAGGCCATAGAGGAAATGCATTTCATTTGGCTCCGTTTCCTAGTCTGCACACTTGCTTTAATCAAAATTGGAATCAGTGCGATAAGAAGTCAGGTACATCTCAGTCTCACTGTTTGATATTTTACTAAAATTAAGTGAGCTCAGGATCCTGGAAGCGATCACCTTGGACTGGAGCATTTGTGGTGCTCATATGCAGGCGCAGCCCTCAGGGGTTACTGTAGAGAAACAATCTATAGCATCTGATCAGTTAATGAGAACCACAGCAATGAATAATTACATATAGAAAGAGTTGCGGGAGAGTGAACGAAGGGATGTCGAAACTATTTCTACCGGGTTTTATTTTATTTACCCAAAAGCAAATCCAAAGGTTGCTACAGGACAGTGCACATAAAACAGGTCTGTGAAGGGAATCTGCTACAGAAAACACTGCCTCGCTGGCTTTACTGGCAGTCGAGTTCACAGTAGAAACGCATTCAATTCCACCTAGTAATAGTGCTTTAATAACAGATGAAAATATGTTTTATGGTGTGTGTTGATAACTAAATGCTTATCCTATATATAGAAATTCAAATAATTGGAATTTCTCATAGCTCGCATCCAGTTGAGACCACTGGAGAATACCTTGATACAGAAAGTTAAAATCAATAGACTGTGTTTTGGTTATTTTTCAGAAGATGTCTGCTGTATGGTTAATATACTATATTTGTATTATGGGTTCTGGTTCCTGTAAATCTGAGGTCTCTCTTTCTTGAATGAATGAGGAGATAAGCAATTGAATTTGAAAGACACTTTATGCAACAGAAAAGCAATTTTGTTCCTGGTTATCAGAGGGCAAGAAGTGAACTGGCAATTGAGTGCAAAATATTTTTAACCTTTGAGATTCTGGTTTGCTTTGGACCCACTAAAGATTGCATTTTTCAACTCATCTCGGCCTATGTGTGATGTCAATGGAATATATTGCTTAAATTTCAATGTGTTTAGGACAATTATATTTTATTCTTCATGGGTATGGAATATGGGAACTTGGTTTTGAATGCTAATTATGATACATAAGTTGTAGAATGTTGTATTGTTTTGATTTTGGAACTTGAAATGATTTGGTGATTTATAATTGTTTATACAGTTTTGATATTGGTATGAAAAGGCTGGCAACTTCCCCTTGTATTTTAAGATGAGATTATGTTGTACAACTCCGTTTCCTTCTAAATATGTTTTAAAATAATCCTGACTCAGGGACTTGGCAGAAGGCTCAGTGGGTAAGGAATTTTCCATGCAAGGATGAGTAACCTCAACACCTGTACAACAGTTGGGTATGTGTGGAGATCCCATCATCCCAGAGTTCAAGCGATAGAGAGAGGGGGATTCCCAGGACAGGCTGTCCTGAGAGATTTGCCATATCATCAAGCTCTGGGTTCAAGTGAGAGACCCTGCCTCAGATAAAGTAAGAGACTTCATATATACAGTGGTCAGTATCCGTGTAAGCACCCCAACAAGGAGCATCCACACATATGTGAACATGCCAATACACACATGTAGATACCACATGCACATTTACATGCCTAATGATTCCCCATGGAGGGCCTCATCCTCCTTGGGTAGCAGACAAAGAATAGGGTGAGGGGTTGGGGGAGTTGGTGGGGGGCGGGAGCGGAGGGGAAGGTGAGAGAGCTGGGATTGATAACCAGAAATACTATGGGCATCAGGTTCCGTGATACACCTTATCTCAAGGGAATGTAGTGGAGAGTAATGGAGGAAGCCATATCCTCTGGATTACACACACACACACACACACACACACACACACACACACACACACACACACACATGCACGTAGCCCAGTTGAATGGATATTATGGGCTTTTTGCTATGTGCAGTTCCTTCTGCTGTGAATTCCAATTAATAAAAACATGCATTTATTTTCCTGGATCAAACTATTTCATGAACTAAGACAAGCAGCTCTGGAGACAGATTCCTTCACTATCCACCTTAGACTTACCTCTGTCATTCGCTCAACTCTTGGATCACTGCATCTTCTCTCTTTGGGAAACAACTGTTTAGAAGCTTGGTCTCAGAATGTGTCCATTGTCTTCTTACAGGGATTTATCTCTAGTGTTTCTCTCCTCTGTTCACTTGTTCCTGTCTTCTGGGAATTCCCTGTTGGAATTATCTATTATCTACTGGTATTCCTTAATTACTAGTTGGACTCCTTAATTTCTTGTTTATTTTTTAATTCATTGAAGTAAATTATATTAATAAGACATGATGTCTACCTTTAAAACAGTGGCAGATGTGAACCAAGCATGCAATACCTACATTCTGATTCTGGCATCCCATAGACATTGATTCCCACAGCCAACTTCATTTCCTGTTCTTCCAGAACTGAGAGGTCCTAGTTGCACACTTGTGGATCCCAGGAATCAATTTTAAGGGACTGTGCTATTTTTTTTGTAGGTGTGATAAACTGACTTACATAGACAATTGAGAGAGACAGCTTTATAATTTGGCTCAGTTTGGGAGGTCTCAGTTCATACCATTTGCGTTCACTGATTCTAAGCCCATGTGACATAGACTACTATAGCACAAGAACCACTCACTGCCATGGTTGACAGAAAGCAGAAAGAACAAAAGGCACCAGGGACCAGGTATAAAGGTTTACCCCAGTGACCTTTCTGCAGCTAGGCTCTACTTCTCAAAGTTTCCATCCCTTTCCCAAATAACTATAACAGCCAAGGAAGGGTCAATCATTCACCTCATGAGCCTACAAGAAACAATACAGATTTAAACCATTATCTTAGCCAATCATAATCCAATCCATCCAGCCCAGTTTATTCAAGTTTACATACTTAAATTCTCTTTTCTGTTTTCATTAGATTTATAGCCAAGGTGGTTTATTTTACAGAAAAATTTCTGGGTGGTTTTTAAACCACACTAGTACAATCTTAGGAGACACAGAGTTTTATCAGGTGACAACCTGGATACTGTCTGCAACCTGTCATAGTCTGCAGAGGAAGGTAAATTTCTTCATGATTGCTCACCAAGGAAGGCTTTTAAGAGAAAATAATATTTTTTTCCAGTTTAAATTTAGATAAGAAACAAGGTTGCTTCACAAGTCAGTTCCAGGTCCCTCTACCTTTCCCTCCCCTCCTCCCATGCCCTCCCCCCAATCCCCCCCCCATTATCCCCTTATTCCTCCAGGGAGGATGAGGCCCTCCATGGGGGTGTCCATAGTCTGTCACTTCATATAGGGCAGGGCCTAGACCCTTCCCCAAGAGTTCAGGGTGAGAGTGCACCTCACATTGTTCTATTGGAGTCCAAAGTCTGTGTGTATACTTGGGATGGGTACTGATCTGCTGCCCAAGGCTCAATAGATTCCCTAGGCCTCCTCACTGACACCCAGATTCAGGGGGTCTTGATCAGTCCCATGCTGGATTCCCAGGCTGATGCCTGGGATTCAAGAGCTAACCTTTGTCTGGTCAGCCGTTTCTGGGGGTTAAACCAGCCCAGTCTTAATCCCTTTGATCATCAGTCCTCCCTCTCTGTTACTGGCTTTCTTGAGTTCAGCTCAGTACTTAACCGAGGGAGTCTGCCTCATCTTCGATCAGCCACTAAATGAAGTTTCTGTTTCCCAGACTCTCTGGCCATAGGATTGTAGGAGAAAATAATATTTTAAGTTTGTTTTTAAATACACAATAAGATCTGGATAGGCCGATAGAAGGAAGAATTTGGATTGTGGGCACACAAGAAAATGGTAGTGGGTAGAGTTGCCTGGGACACCTTGAGCTCAGTAAGAGAGAAAGGAGAGGGATGGTGAAGACAGTTGTAGGGACAAGCTGTGAGCATCAAATCAAGTAATATATTCAAAAGAATTTTGTAGGCTTCAAAGTATTCCAGCTATATGGCAAAGTATTGTTATAATACTAGAGGCTGTGGTGGTACTGTGAAATAATATTTGATTTGGGGCTTTGTTATTGCTTTCACAGAAAAGATTTTTGAAGATCATTGCTTTGTGTGGCTCTCCTCCATGTTCCATTGCCTGCAGCTACCTTTCTTATTGACTTCTTCGCAGCCATCTTGAGTATAAATGGTGAAACTGGAGCAAAAGCCCCCATGCTTTGTTCTCACTGCCTTTAAAGGTTCCTCATCTCTTTAAGAGTTTAGACTTTTTATAACTGTGTCAGCTCAACTCCCAGCTGGCCTACCTGGCCTGGAGGTTTGTTTACCACTCAGCAGGCAATTGTTTACCACCTAGTAAGAGAAGAGTCAAGAAGATAAAAGCCAAACATGGAAATCCTGGATAGAGAATAACAAGAAAATAAGACTAGTCGCATCAGGGTCCAACCAGGCTTGACTTTAGCAATACCACAGTGACTCTGGGAAGCTGGCTAATCACACATGGTAATCACTTTATTGTGAAAGTCATTAGATATTGTTACATCTCCTCACATCACTTGCATGGGACAAACTTGGGATACTGAACTTTTAGGTTTAAAACCTCTGCTCTGAGTTCATTTGTCTATACCCCCTAGATCTGCTTTCTGGTAGCTCTCTCTTTAGGTTGACTGCTTAGACTCAAACTGGGGGACATGTCTGATTGAATAGATTAAGAATTAATAAAATACAACCCACCTTCCTGTGCGGATATAACGGGATTTCTCTCTAGTGGAGTTTTCCAGTAATTAGGCCAAGATGAAGGTACTCTGAAGTCGTAACCTGACATCCGAATGGATCAACTTATTTTAGCAATATTTTATTATTTGATAATTGCTGCTCCAATGATTGTGTGGATATTGCTATTTCTCACTAATTAAAATATCCAAATAGCCAGAATTTCTAGCTCTTAGAGCTTGAAAATGAAGGGTTTCAGTGTAGGAGTATTTATAGGCTATTTTATAACTTAGGAAAATGATAAAGGTGATTGAATTATTTTTTTTTGCTCCCGAAGTCACTTAAGATTTTTTTTAGTCATTTCAGAGTCTCTATAAAGTATACTTCTTATCTTGCTGATTCACTTGACTATAGAGTGAGATAAATGCTTTCAGAGTACTAAAAAGTTCAAATATATATTTTTTATTCAACTGGCTACTTATGACTAGAGGCAATTACTTCTTAGTGGTTAAACAGTTTGTTTATGAATCATCCCAGGGAATAAATAGATGAAACCTTCAGAATATTTTAAACTGAAATTTGTGATCACTCAACATCATTAAAATACATAAATAATTTCTTCATTCAACAGACATTTATTGTCACCTACCAGTCTTTTAATCATCATGTTAGCCAGAGGTATTTTCCAAATACCAAAATCTACAAATTAGGTAGAGACCAGTGAAATAATTGCTACAGATTAGCAAGGTAGGTGATTATTTTTCTAGAAAACAAATGTGGTAATTTTTTGCACTGCTGGAGAGAAACAGTTCCATTTATTGGGAATATCCAATAAATGTCATCCAAGATGGGGAGTCAAGAGTGGTCCCGGGAAACCACAAAGTCTGAGAACAAGAAGAGTTCCTGGTAAGGGACTGTTTATGACTCTTTTATAAGCTGCTGCTTTACTTCAGGCCCTGCAATCCTTTAGGCAGACCGCACAGACATTGCAAAGATGCCAGGTGAAACTGGCAGAAAGGTGAATGTATCCTGGGGCATTTGTGGGAGGAGGCTGGGGATGATTAGCATTTATTAACAACCTTAAGGGATTTCTACCACATCTTTTTTAGGGACCCAATTTTACCATTTACTCCTCACTAACCTCTTTAACCTTCACCCTTTTTCTCCCTTCCAATTAATTTTTAAAATATTCCTACAAGAAACTGTATTACCAAGCTCCTACTTGGACTAAATATTGAAGTAGCTTCTCTGTGCACTGCAAACTGACTTGAGGCCTGTTCCCCTTTTTCAACTCATGTTCATTACTTGCTAGTGATTTGTACTCCGTCAAGTGGACAGGGCATGACCTATCTTCTGCACACCTACTTACCTCTTGAATCTAGGGAATCATCCATTCACATCACAGGAGTTGTGGGTAGTACCTGGGGTACCATATTGGATGTTGTTATTGCAACAATGAATAACTAACCCATAGAAGGAACCTAGATCCTAAAGAGAAAAATACATATAAGGAAATACAATACTTTCCTATTAGGAAAGAACACTAAATAGTGTTGTGGGGCCCCAGAGGAAGGAGTTAGCAGTCTGAAGGCTTTGAAGGCCAAATGATGTTGGAAGAGTGTGGTAAAGTGGTAAAGACGTACAGACAAACACACACACACACAGGGAAATACAGTTTTGAAAATAGAAACTAAAGCCTTAAAGCTTACTGGGAGAAATTAACCACAAGGAAATGGTCAAAGCATATTGAGGCATAGTTTTGAATAGAGACAAACAGAGTAATCTAATCCAGGTCATCAGGCTTGATAGCCGGTGTCATTGTCCATGCATCTGTCTTACTAACCCTTTGGAAGTTTTAAGAAGAATTTATTTTGGCTCAAGTATGGAGGTATAAGGTTTAGGGGATGTATCTGATGGTAGTCCCCTTAATGTCAGAGTCCTACAACAGCATAGATCATTACACTGCTCTTGTGTGTGTGTGTGTGTGTGTGTGTGTGTGTGTGTGATCCTTCTCCTTCATCTTTGAAAGCTTTCAATAATGGAAGCTCCACCCCAGTGACTTAATTATAACCATCTCTGAAGACTTCACCCCATACCACCACGGGCAAAGTTTCCTCCCTTAGGATCTAGCATGAGTTTGGTGTTAAGTCATACACAAACAGTAGTGCTGTTCTGCCATGTACAGTCTTCTAAATATCTATAGTTTGCTGGTCAACTCTTCACTTCCTTGTCTTTCCATGAAGCTTTTGTTGTGACTCTGTTCCCACTTGGTTTCTTTCTTTTTTTTTTTAAGCGCAAATTCCTCACCATCCTGGTTTTCTGGTATCTTCATTTTCTCTAACCAACATACTCCTTGCCTTTCTAGGGATGCTTTTTAAATGTATTTTCATATTTATTCTATGACTTCGCTGAAGATTTTGTAAGGACAGAGGGGCTGGCATTTGTGTTTAGTCAGCTATAAACTGTTTGTTTTGTTATCTACTTCCTACCTTCCATGCCTTTATAACACAAGGAAACCATTATTTATTAAGGTTGGTTGCTTCACAGCTACATATTACTAGATTTAAGTAGAGTAAGAGTAACACCTGTTGTTTTCTGATCTACCTGGTATTTAAGGCTGGTAGTAGTCCCCCAGGAATACAATCAGAAATATCGTTTTGTGTCTTTGTCTAAAAAGATTCCATCTGCTACAATGTTCCATACGCCCACCTCTGTCATCTTGGTGAGGTACTTCTAAGGTACCTTTACCTACCATGACTTACAAGCAATGTTGTCACTTTAGCAAAGGAAGGCCTTTATTCACAGCCTTGAAGATAACTTCGATTTGTGTGATTGTGTCACGTGGTGTTTAAATGCCCCTTTCTTTCTATTTAAGTCCAGAGCAAAACATAGAAACGATTCAAAGACACTACTTAGAGAGCTTTATTAATGGCTCTTGGGAGCTGGGATCCTGGTGGATGTGATTTCAAACCAAAACAAAAGAAATTGCTGTAGATTGGATACTAAAGTAGCCCGTGGCAGCAGAGAAAGGCGGTATTCTAGTTTATCAGTGACAAGATAGGGGATAAATAGTCGGAATATGAAGTCATTTATTTTAAAATTATTCATGCCTAACTTCCTACAAACACTGAAGAGATTTAGATCAGAGAGGGTGTTGTGTTCTCTTCAAGTGCAGAAGCTGATGATGGTTAGCTGTAAGCAGGAATCCACAGGGGAGAGGAGAGCAGGAATCCACAGGGGACCAGTGAGCAGGAATCCAGAGGCAGGCAGTGTCTACGCTACTTGTTCCAGTTGAGTGTGAAGAAGGGAAAGCTTCCAATTCCTGCCAGTTCAAGAACAACTGCCCATGACACCAAGGTCAGTCAGGTTTCTTCTTTGGCGTTCATCCACAGAGTGGTGAGTTCTGCCCAGGCAGAGAAGTCACGCAGACCCTCTTCCTCAACTGCATACTTTTGCCTAACCTGGGAAGCTAAAAAGATGGCTACAAGGAGCAAGATGGAGCTGGTTCTCAGTTAGTGGTTATTGAAGGGAGACAGATACCAGGGAGACTCTGCCCAGAGAACATTTTTTTAATTTAATTTTTTATTTATTACAATTTTTATTTTAAAAACAATCTTATTTTACATACTAATCCCAGTTCCCTCTCCCTCCTACCCTCCCACTCCCGTCACCTTCTCCCCACTCCACCCCCATGCAATCTTCAGGGAGGGTGAGGCCTCCCATGGGGAATCAGCAAAATCTGTCACATCACTTGAAGCTGGACCAAGGCCCTACAAGCTGTATCTAGGCTGAGCAAGGTATCCCTCCATAGGGAATCGGCTCTAAAAAGTCAGTTCATGCACTAGGGATAAATACTGGTTTCACTGCTAGTGGCCCCATAAACTGCCCAAGCCACCCAACCATCACCCACATTCAGAGGCCTTAGTTTGGTTTTATGCGGGTTCCCCAGTTGTCATTCTGGAGTCAGTGAGCTCCCACTTGCTCAGGTCAGCTCTTTTGGTGGGTTTCTATTTTTATTATCTCTCTGCCCTCTCTATGACTGAACTCCAGGAGTTCAGCCCAGTGCTTAGCTGTGAATCTTTGCTTCTGCTTCCATCAGCCACTGGATGAAGGCTCTAGGATGGCATTTGAGGTAGTCACCAATGTGATTATGGGGGAAGGGCACTTAAGATTGCTTAGATTCTTAGCGGGGGTCATCCTTGTGGACTCTTGGGAATTTTCCTACTGCCAGATTCTTCACTAACCCCAAAATGGCTTCCTCTATCAAGGTAAGGTATCTCTTTCATGCTTTCCCTCTCTGTCCTTCCCCCACCTTGACCGTCCTGATCCCTCGTGTTCTCCTCTCACCTCCCCTACCATCCTTCTCTCTCCCCATTATGCTCACAATTTACTCAGAAGATCTTGTCTATTTCCCCTTCCCAGAGGGATCCATGTATAAGAGACAGGGTTGAAGAGTGTAGGGGGAGTGCTGGGGACTTGGCTATTATTTTCTCAATTCAGAGAACAATCTGTATTATAGTTGTGCCACAGGTACACCTTTCTTATTCTCAATGTTTTAATTCTTAAAAGAAATGCTAACATGGGCAAACTCCACTCTCCCTTGGGCTGATTTGCTGTATAACAGGACTATATTCACCCCACTCTGCCACATATTCTTAGAGTCTATAGCATTGATGACCAACAGACTAAGAGTTCCAGCCCCACTACAGCCTGTGATCCGAAGTGTCTGTTTCAGCTCCATTAACTGTTGCTTTATCAGTCTCATTAGTTCAGCAGCTTGAGCTGTTTCATCATCTTTTGTAACATGAAAATGTAGGTGTGAAGGGAGAGGATGAAGACCTCTCTATCAATAGCTTTTAAAAAGTGTTCTGTGGCCCAACAGCTTCAGCCTGACCTGGGAACTTGTTACAATCTTATTGTCTCTGATTCTAGCCAATAGAAATCTAGACCAGAGACTCAGCAGCCTACTTGTACTTCAGTAAGCCCTCTGAATGATTCCAAAGCATGTTAAACATGAAGAACCCAAGATGAACCAGAAAAGCTAATTTTATTATGCTGTGTATTAGTTATGGTTTCTACTGCTGTGGTAAAACACGACAACCAAGACAATTTATAAATGAAAGCATTTAATGGCACATATGGTCTAAGAGGTTTGGGCTTCATGATGGACGAGCAATGGGATGATGGCACGGACAACTGAGAACACACATCTCCAGTAGTGAGCAGGAGGCAGAGGCAGCACTGGGAATGGTTCCTCAAAGCTTGCCTCCAGCCACACACTTTTCCCAACAAGCTTACATCTCCTAACTGTCCCTAAATATCTCCAGCAAATGGAGACCAAGTGTTCGAACATGTGAGCCTATGGGATGAGGACGTTCTTATTCAAATCACAACAAGCTGTATCAAAACTTGGCATTAAAACACATTTGTGTTGCTGCTGTTGCTCCTTTAAGCACTGGGAGACTTCGTTGGCCACAAGAGAAATCATTTGGGAAGGCTTATTTTATGTGATCCTGTACTCATTTTGCTTGATGTTATTAAAATACCACACAGTATCCTTGAGAACAGATTGTTAGAAATCCGTTGCTGCAGCAGAGGTGAGTGCTTGGCAATTTGAATCTAGCTGAAATGTTTTCCAGTGAGTAACCTTGAGCCCTGGCAACAGGAAGTCCTTGTTCTGAGTTTTCTTTAATGCACTGCTGGTTATATGACCTTGAAAAAGTTCTTTAAAATGTCTAAGCCTACATTTCATTCGTTTTGACATTGAGCGGACAATAAGAATTCTACCCTCATGGGAGTGTTGACAGGGTTTCTAAGAGCATTATTGCATGCTAATGTAAGCAAAGTATTCAATTCACTGTTGGGCATACATGCTTTCCGTAGATGGGGACTGTAATTGTCACTGGGATGTCCTCCACACAACTTCACCCGCAGCTCTTATATCCTCATCTGCTCCCAGAGAAAAGTTTTCTAGAGACCCGCTACGAGCCAAGAACTCCAAGAATGCAGCTCTTCTTCTTCAAGGCCATGGCTGCTTCAGTGTTCCCAAGAGCTCACAAGATTCCCCATCAGAAGCTGATACAGCTCTTTGTGTCATTTTTCTATTTTATGATGGGGAATAAACCAGCCTTCACTGGGCAACTTTCTGGCCTTTGCCAGCAGCTGAGAGCCTTGGAGGGGTAGTGTACCCTGTGCAGGCAGACTGATAATTTCCACCAAAGAAAACAAAAAGTTTCTGTCATTGTACATCTGAATCTGAGTTAGTAGTTAAAATGCTACTACTAATAAATAGTGCATTATGTTGATGCTATTAAGTAGAACATTTAGATGATTTTCCCAAAGTAAAAGGGAGTGTTTGAACTTCTCGTCCAAGAACAAATTTTCTCTCAGCTGATAGTTTTCAATGGATCCCATCAAGGTTGGAAACAGAACAAGGCCAGGATAGCAGAGGAATTTGGAAAAACAGCTGGAAAAGAAACCCAGTGAAGCCCCACCCCTGTTTTATCACATTCCTTTCATGGTGCGGGTGTTATTCGTTCTTATTAAGCCTTCATTTGCCTTACCTGTGAAATCAAGAGCAGAGAGAAAACACCTTATTCACAGAGCCATTATGGGTGGGAGCCCAAGAAACCAACATGTAACATTTAGTTTGACATCCAGTAAAACAAAAGGCTGAAATTTTGACGTGTTTAATCTTTCAAGAAGGAAACCTTAATGCAGAACTAGATGAGCACAAGATTAGGTAGGGAAATGTTTGTGAAGGACAAAAGAAGACAGCAAGTGCGCACATTAGAGCGAGCAGTCTACCCCCAAGAGTGTTCTGCTACCCAAGGCGGGAAGGAAGGTTTTGGCAAGATGACTCCCAGCCTCTACATACTGCTCCCACGGTTTTTGTCTAAGCTACAGACATCTTCAAGACATAGTTGTACTTTGGAACCTAGTTCCATTCCACTGCAGTGGGCTTGGAGTACGGCCTGACATATTTATTAGCATCTAGGGGAGATGTGCATTGTTTTTCATGTTTTTAAATCGATTCTTTGGAAATTTCACATCAGGCACCCCAATCCCACTCATTACTTAGTCCTTCTGTGTCCACCCTCCATCCTTGTAAACTCACTCCCAAGGAATAAAACCACTTTCCTTCTCCATCTTTCCTGACTCTCCATCTCACACTCATTTGTTGTAGTAGCCTAGGGAGTTGCAATGTGTCATGCTGTATAACATTTTGCCCAAACAGCTTGGCTTGCAAATGTTTATTGCAATGCATTGTTGATCTGGTTCAAGGCCTTTAGCTTCTGGTACTCCATCAATTCTGTACCCTCACTGAAACTTCTCTCAGAAATCATGTGGTTGCCATGAGTCATGGAGACCCTGTGGCATCATATACATACTCTAGCAGTCACAGATGGGGTGGTTGTACATGTTGAAGTGGGCCAACTCAAAGCCTGAATGTGCCTGGGTTGTAGCTGAGTTGGTTAGTCCCAGCCTCCACTGGACTACCTCTCTCATAGGCCAGGGTCAGTTCCCCTGCATTCCAGGCCAGCAGGAGATGTGATTTTAATGTGGATTCAAAGGGACCCTTGCTGAGGCTGTCACTCAATTTTACTTCCCACAGAAGAAGATCTGAACAGTAGATTTGTATGTCTGCCAGGATGGATTAGAGATGTTTTGAATTACTGTGGATTAATCTCAACCCAAGAGAAATAACCAAGGAATAGAGATGCCTGGAACCTAGTTCCTGCCTGGTTGCTAAGCTATGTACCTGTGGTGCATGCCTAATTGGAGAGGATACCTGTCTAATCCACATGAAGGTCTGCATGGGCAAGGGTCTCCAACCCAGGCATCTTATGCCTCATGAAAGCACGCTATCTTTAAGCACAAATCCTGTGTATACACCTGCATGTACACATGTATGCCTCAAAGAGTCAATAGTAAAGGCTGCCCAGTAAGACTCCACTTGGAATAATGAGTAAAAAATGGTGACAATTTGTATGCATTAACTCAGTCTCTGGAGGAAAAGACTGTAACTGGAGGCTCCCTTATGACTAAAAATGTGAGCTTTTGTAATTAGTCATTTGAATACAAGAGTGTCTCTTTTATTAAAAGCAGCCAAACTCATCACCTAGCAGGAAGGGTGAAGTTCTAAAGACTTAATTTATCTCTGCTGCTTTGTACTCAGCAGTGTCTTTACAAATTGCCCATGAAGTGAAATGCAGTGAGGAAACGCACATGGAAAGTTCCAGAGTAAAGCCCTGGGTGTGGTTTTCCATTTATTAACAGAAAGAACGTTATCAAAATTCCCATATTGGAAACAATGGCTTAACAGCACCCTTTCATTTGATTCTGAAATAAGGAAAGGATAAAAGCTGTTCTCACACACACACACACACACACACTCATACATGCACATACACATATACACATACATGCATGCATGCACACACACAGGTACGCAGACACACACACACAAATACACACAAATACACAATGCACTCATACAAGCACACACATGTACACACAAAGGAACAGTTATTTCAGGTTGTTCAAGCTTCAAGAAACAGATAACACAGTGTGACCTGGTACTAACTGGTTTTGTTGGGCGCAGACACTTGATGCAGGTTTGTGTGTGATCCATTCACACTGTGGTCATGAATTAGTTAACAGTCTACATAATCTTCATGTGCTGCTCTAAGATTTCAGGTCTTTTAAATCTAAATGAAGGCACTTTGCTTATCCTGTGTAAATGGAACTTACAAACAGAACTGCAATTTCATTTAATAGCTATGAACCATTACTCTAATGGTTTGACAAATACCTATGAGGATAGCCTGCAATATTTCATCCAAGAAAGGGCTGAATATTAAATAAATGTAACCTCCCAATGGGTTCTACTTTAACCCCCTACTAATTTTGGAGGGAGGCCTTAAAAGCTGAAAGCATTTTAGAGTAAACGTTAGGGGGTGGA
Organism: Mesocricetus auratus; assembly: GCF_017639785.1. Lineage (NCBI taxonomy): Eukaryota > Metazoa > Chordata > Mammalia > Rodentia > Cricetidae > Mesocricetus > Mesocricetus auratus. Next base: position 37,245,296 of record NW_024429193.1, read on the forward strand.
TGCAGTGGGTTCTGAGGTGCAGATTAGCACTTTATCCTGGTAATCACAAATCCTTCTCTCATCTCCCATTATCACTTCAAACTCATCATCATCATCATAAAGTGTAGAACTTAACTCAGGAGTTGGGGACACCATCCCTTCATATCTGACATTCTGCCAGGGGTTTCAGCCATTAGCTAATTTCTCTCTTCCTTGCTCACAGTTATTATATTCTTCGGAAAAACAAAACTAGTATTTAACATTTATACGTCTCCTCTAGGATGAGAGCAATGCATCAAAGTGCACACCTTAATACCATACAAAAGATGACTCATCTTTCTGTGCTGGGAGATTATATCCAACTCACTACAGTCAGTGACTAAAGTGCCATTGAGGGATTTTTAAAATGTGAAAGCTCATAGGTTAGAAAATGTGAAGGCTGTGTAAAACGAGAAAAAATGGTTTCTATAATTATCTTCTGTAATTAAGGCAAAATTTGATGTTGGCTGATTATAAGGTAGATAAAAAAATAGGACAATGCCCCAAGGACAGATGTGTTCAAGGAAATTTTTGATGAGAACAGAAACAGTGTTCATGCTGGGTACAATGTAGACTTAGTTTCATTTGATTCCTGAACTTTTCCCCCCTGAGGACATGTCACTTGTAAGTACCACATGTGATTATTTATTCCGATGACAAGGGTGGGGGCATGTGTGAAGACCTACAAAATTGATCATGTTGGTAATAACCCGAGCAAAATAATAGCAACTGCAAACCCTTTAATTATAACTGGCTTTGAAAAAAAAATCTGAAACTGCTTGTAATGGTTGCTTTCATTCTGCAGTTTTGTTTTGTGTTTGACAAGAGAAAAAAAATGTGCTGAAAGCTGCTGATTATCCAGAAGCAATTACCAGGAAACCAATCAAAAGGCAATTTGGATTTTTAGAAAAGTGTGACTTATCAATTTATCCAATGGAGTTTTTTCTTTTTTCCCCCATTTCTAGCTAATTGGATGTGGTTTAAAAATCATTTCACAAGAACACCGATTTTTTTAAACTACTGAAACAGACCAATAAGCCAGACCAGAGACATGTCTTTCACTGTCAGAGTAATTGGCCCTGCCACTACACCTATTCATTCCCTGTGACTCTTCTGGGTTTCCAGATTTTCTTGTGCTCAGTGCCTGCATCTGCAGCATACCCAGAAATTGCTGCGAGGGAGCCCTTCCTTCAGTAACAAAGTGTGAGTGGGGTGCAGAGATGTGCTGTGCTGAAAAAAATAGTATCCCAATGAAATTTCTAAATTGCATCATATTTCTTCAAATGACAGGAAAAGGATATGAATGCATATAATGAACAGATCTGAGACAGAAATTAATCCCCTTTGTAGCATAATGAGGATTTAAAGAAAAATAAACAGTACATGAAGCATGATCTTGCATCCTTTCATGTCCCTGAGGCCCACCAGTGTATCCTGGATCTGTAACACGCGGCATGTGTATGCAATTTGAACAGCAGTAGCTACTGGAACCTACTCATCTCTCTGCCTGTGCATCTATGTGGTATCTATGATTATATATATGTATATATATATATTACATATTACATATACCATAGCACTTAAATCTTCTAACACTTCCTATCCCATAAGCTTGAGAATTCAATGCACATGTGCACACACACACACACACACACACACACACACTCACATGCACATGCACAGGCACACACACACTATATAAGAGAGAGTGTTTCACTCTATTATTGGAACAGATATGCTATAGGCAGTTTCTTTACTATAGAGGAACCAATCAGTGGGTTTTTGAAAGGTTCTTGTGAAAGATGTCCTGTGTTAAGGGACAGAAAGAAAAGGGGAGGGAGAAGAGAGCTGAGAGAAGGAAGGAGACTGAGACAAAGAAGTCAGGGAGGAAAGGAAGAGGAAGAAAGGAAAGACAGAGGGGATGAAGGAAGGAGGACAGAATGAAGGAAGGAAGGCCCACAGCCTTTGCTGTACTGAAACCTGTTTGCCCTGGAAAGGTTCTTAGGGTACCAGTGTAGAATTGCTTGCCTTTCAATATTCTATTTGTGAGAACATCTTTTCATTGATCTCTGTCTGTATGTCCTGGCAGCATGCCGTGTTAATTGGTTTTTGAGATATAGATCCCATGGTGTTGTCGACACTTGTGCTTTCCATTATGGTTCTTCGTGATGCTTCATTTCGACTTCTTTTGCAGCAGACTCACACCTGCTGCGGTAGATAGAAACCTAGATAAACTCAAACAAACAAATGAGGCATGAAAAGTATTTCCAATGAAGTTTACTTCACAAGGGAAATGCATTTTGTTCTGACATGTGTGGATGCTTCAGGGTTACTGACAAGTTCATTGTGACAAACACTTATGACATTTATCGTGCTCAGAGACAGTGAGGTTTTCACATTTATTTGTATTGTAAAATTAAAAATTAAAGGAATTTTGAAATTAAGATTTAGCCTTCTTATTTATTTAAATATAAATATGGTATGATTAGAATTGTTTTTAAGGTTACTGTTTTTGAGTACTTCTTATTTGCTGCCAATCTTAGTTTGAGTGTTGCTTCATTACTACTGTATGTATTTATGGATTAATGTTGTATGTGTGCGTTGTATGTACATGTGTGTGGATATGTTCTTTTGAGGGTTCAGAATCAAGAGGAGTAGGTGGGAAGTCCCCTTCTGTCACTCCCTTTTTGATTCCTTGGAGACAGGGTCTCTTGCTGAACCTAGAGCTATGCTGGTGCCCAGCAAGCCCCAACAATATTCCTATTTCTACTTCCCCTATCTCCAAGGTTACAAGCACATAGTCATGCTCAGGTTTTTTGTGGGCGTTCTGGGGATTTGAACTCAGGTCCAGTGCTTGCACTCATGTTTTTTTTAACCCACTGAGCCACCTCATTAGCTTTAAGAAGTTTATATAAAAATTTACATCACTTTTTGTTTATGTACTTTGTGTGCTTGGGTGTGTGAGCAGCTGCATGCACGCCATGTTACATGTGTGAAGATCAGAGGATAATTTGCAGGTGTCTTTTCTCTTCTCCCACCATCTGATTCCTAGGAACCAAACTCAGGTCTTTAGACTTGGTGGAAGACCCTATATTCACTGAACCATCTTGCTGGACTCCAAGGAGATCTAGCAACATTACTTCATGTTATCCTTTTAACAGGCCTCCTAGATAACTTTTCCTCATGTCCCACATAAAGTAAGTCCCAGAGAAGCCTGATGATCCCTCCATGGCTCACAGTGCCTGTCAGCTGGTTCTATATTCAGAATGATTCTGAATGTTCCAACTAGCAGGTAGTTATGATTTTAAGTCTCTCTTGTATTACTGTTTCCAAAGTGGAGTCCCACACCCATAAAGTGTGTCTTTTTCTGATATCAACATAGCTTGCTTTACTTTTAGGGTGAGTCAGTTTGATAGATATTTATATAGAAGAAAAAAGGAAATTAAGTTCAAAGACCCTTTGTAGAAGATTAAGGAAGCTATTGTGAATTCACATGTGTGGGTAAGGGAAATGTCAATTAAACCACATTTGAAATTGGAGTCAGGTCCTCCTGTTCATCTGCCTGAGATGTTTTTCCATCACAGTGTTTTTTGCTGGGAGTTGAGGCAGTGATTTGGCTCAGCTTTCAGTGAGTCTGAAGTACGGTTCACATTAGGCCAGGTATAAAACAGGTGACTTATTTAGAGATGCCCAGAGAAGGCATGAGGCTAGAGAGCTTCAGAGATACCTGGTGTGGATATGTGCATGTCTCAAAGACACTGTTTACTTTGTTTTTTGTCCATCCAAGTACATCTCAGATTTTCAAAGCAAGATGCATAGAGAAAATGACACTATTTATAGGTGGCCTCTGCTTCCCACTCTGCCTTTATTTATCTCTCCTGTTCCCTCTCTGCCAGCCATGATGGCTTATGGGCACTTGAGGTACATAGAGATCCATAGCTGTGGTCCTTTGCCAAGTATTTGGTATGCTCCTGGTTTGTTTAACTAATAGTATTGTTTGTTCAGAAATAGACTCCTTTTTTTATTTGTACATTTCTCTGCATATCAACTAGGTAATTCTAAATGTTTAACCATTTACCCTAGATATGGGTAAAAGACCCATGATTGATATACACAAATGCCATCAAAAATGGCAGAAGCATTAAGCATATAAAAATAAGAGGAAGCCACCAAGGACTGTCTTTTGATAAGGGCAAGGATGGAGTCAAACTGACTTGACCTTAATAGATCTCTATTTATAACAACAACAAAAAGGCCAAGATGCTAGTACGAAATGTTACAAATATCTACTTTTGGATGACATGCCTGAGATCTGGCTTCAATATTGTGAAAGATAAGAAATAAGAAAAAAGAATAAAAAAGAAACAAAACAAAAACACAAAACAAAACCCATTAATAAAACAAAACCTGCCATAGCTACACAAGCTAGTCACTCTGTATTTTATTTGTTCATCTATTCAAACTCTATCTGACTTATAATACTTATGATACCATACTTATCATGTGCTTGACTTTAGGGTACACATTAAAGTTCTGAGAACCAATTTGATGGCTGCTACTAAATACAGATGCTTAAATTGAGATTAATTAAAACAAAAAAAGATTCTGCTAAGTCATATCATCTCATTTTCAGTGTTCAGTAGTCACTGTGGTCAGTGCTCCTCTAACAGATAAACATTCCATAGATATAGATAACATCCATGACTCTGGAATGTTCTATCAGTTCACCTGGTGAAGAAAAAAAAGCTATGATCCTTATATTTATAATCAAATGTTATATATAATTATGTGTTTACATTTCAAAAATAAAAAACAAGACATGAGTACTATATACTTTATAGCAATAGTAAAGAAATATGTAAGTATGGAAGAAATGATTTAACATGTTAGAGGGGACAAAACTTCTTCAAAGAGTACTTAAGCTAAGACATGAAAGGACATGACACTAGATGAGCAGAATAGTTACTTCGTGATGGCATTGGACCGTAGCTGTGAAAGTCCATACTTTGCATTGGGTCACTACCCTTTGTTAAACCTCTTCAGGTTTGTGTAAACAAATTGGGTCTGACTGATAGCAAAGATTCAGCTATCTCAATGTATCTGAAATATGGCTTTGGAAATTCAGGTTCCAGGTCCAGGGTGTGTCATCACCTATGAAGACATTCATCTGACTCAAAGTAGGTTGCAGAGCTGGCACATGCACTGAAAGTATTGGATGGCATGGTCCAGTCTCTTCTATAACAAATTCATGGCCAATCAGAGACTGTACTTTCTCTTTGTATTTCCCTGAGAACTGAAAGTAGGTGACTTTAAAATGCTGATGATATGCAAGGCTTTGATACCATCTATCTTCTTGTCACTTTGGCCCCAATATCCAATGCACCCTTTCAATGGAAGTAATGGGCACAACTGGTTTCTAGGTCTCCAGAAGGTACAATGACTAAGAAGTGACATTTGTCAGGGACGGGTGCTAATTTTATAATGTTTGTTAGAGGAATGGGTAAATTTCTTAAAATATTCACTCTATTCACTGCCAGTTTCTATGAACTGATAATAAATTTAATAACTTCTGGGCTGAGTCCTGCTTCAATAAGTATTTGAGTGTCAAGAGGTAATATTCAAGTAATCTGGAGCTCCTAAAAGCCTTTTTGGTTGTTTATGCTGTAATAGTTTACTAAGATCATTTTATTCAAAGAAAGGAATATGGAGGAATGCCTACTGAAAAATGCATTCATGCGTGAGTGCGTGCATGCGTGCATGCGCGCGCGTGTGTGTGTGTGTGTGTGTGTGTGAACCCCTTTCTCTTTCTTCTTGGTATTGTTTTGGGGCATAAAACTAATGTAATATAAACTAAAGTATCCACCACCATTGTTAAGATACAGCTGCAAGTGAGGCGACTTCCGTTGACATAAGATGTGATGTAACTGCATACTGATAGAGTAAAAGGTGCAAAACAAATGAGAAATTACATTCGGGTATGGGAAGCTTCGATGGGTCAATGGGAAAGGTGAGATTGTAAATGAACTTGTTAAATATAGCTAACTAGTGAAGGCCAATATCACATGCAAAGGCATGTCTGGTAAAAGTAAATAAGTAAAGGCTGTTGGATCAGTCGCAACAGCAGGGTTCAGGGAAGAAACAAAAGCTCTCACAGAAATATACACAATGATTGCTAGAGGTAACTTAGAGGAAGATGGTGGAATCCAGAGACAGGAACCTCTTTATCTTTGTTGAGGAATCTATCTTAAATTAGGGGAACCAATATACAAATGATGTAAGATGGGTGTACACTGATGATTGGTGAAGACTGTGGCCCTTGGACTTACAGATAGAAGCATTGCAGTGTGCTGCTTTGGAAGGTTGTACCACAGAGGTCTCTGAGGGTGATGATGGAGTCCATGGTATAACTTTCACTTCCTCATTCATTGTTATTACTGTGTTCATTCTTCAGTGTGATGGGAAAGATAAGGATCCACAAGTCCATCTGGCCCATCCACACCCCCATTTACCCTCTCCAACATGCATATAATTGTCAGTGTCCAATTTTCAAGGACCTACAAAGAAGCTGCTTCAGAGTCTTAACAACAAATTATTGGTGATGTTGTTGGGGAAGAGGAACCCTTCCTTACATATCAATGACAGATGTAATTTGTGTAGGATTTCCACTTGTGTAGCCACTGTGGAAATCAGTATGGAGCCTCTTCAAAAAGTGAAAAGTAGTACAACTATATGACTCAGCTACACTACTCCTGAACATATGTCCAAACGACTGTAAGTCAACACACCATAGAATATTTACACAGCCATTTTTACTGCTAGAGGAGTCACAGCATCCAGAAATCAGAACTAGCCTAGATGCCCATCCATAGATGACTTAATAAAGAAAATACAAAAGACAGATATGAGGGAGTTTACACAGTTATAAAGAAGTTTAAAATCATGATATGTGCAGGGAAATGGATACAACAGAAAATAATTATTATAAATAAATATGGTAATTATTTATGATAGATCTCTTGTACTTACTCTTCATGCTCAAACTTGATGTCTTTTGATTAACATGTCTCCAATCCACCTACCACACTTTGGTAAGTACCATTTCATCATCTGCTTCTAAAAGCCCTGTATTTTTAGGTAGTTTACATATGATTGAGCTCACGTAGTATGTGTTTTCCTTTTCCTGGATAATGAACTCAATGTATTCTAGCTTCAGTTTGTAAACAATAGGATTTCCTGTGTGTGTGTGTGTGTGTGTGTGTGTGTGTTATATCTTTATGAATTTGTTATGAACATATGTACATACATGTGTGCATGTGTATATACAGAGACCAGAGGACAACATCTATATCTACCTTATATTTTGAGACAGGGCTTCTCATTGAAACTGGGGCTGACTGACTGGCTGGACTGGCAGGTCAGTGAGCTCCAGAATCCATCCATCTCTACTAGCAAAACACCTGAGGCTGCTGACATATATATCACCATACCCAGCTTTTATATGGGTGCTGTGGTATTCACACTCAGGACCTCATGAACAGTGGACAGTTTACCAAAGGAATCATCTTCTCAGCCCATGGAGTTCCTTCTTTTTAACCATAGTCCCTGAAGATACACTATATTTTCTTTTACCATTAGTTGATTGAAGGTCATTAAGGTTTATTTATTTTACTTCTTGGTTATTGTAAATAATGCTGCAATGAATGGGAGCTGGACAGCGTGCAGATGTCATATTGATATACAGAGTTCATATCCTTTTCATAGATGCCAAATGTAGGGTCATGTGATGTTTGACTAAAGTTTCAGAGTATTTCCTCTGGAATTTTTTTCAAAGGATATGTATTTTTCTTAAATTGAAATAGTCTTAAGGGCCCGAGGATGAAACGTTCAAATTGAATTAATACAAGTACTGATAATTTTCAATCCAGTATTGAAAACTTCAAAGATCTAGGTAGCCTGGGTGACAAGGAATCGATTCCCTCTTGAAATACACTATTTTGTTTCTTAAGATTATCAGGCCTATGAAAAATGTTCTCTTTAGTGTTATATTTATGTTGACTGACATTTCTATCTTTTTATCTTTAAATTTACTATACACATCAGTGTCTTTAAAGTGGTTACTTTAGGACGGGTTATGAAAACTAAGTTAACACTCAGACTTCATAACCCATTCTCCCATATGTCTATAATAAGTAAAGAAAGGTCACTGGTCAATTATGTATTTGTTTCATTGATTATATGTACTTCTATACATGAAGCTCAGAATACACAGATGATGGAAAATTCATATTTGATTGAAGAGTTTTGAAATATCCCGAATCAAATCAACTATGCTTTTAGAGTCACCCGAAAGTCACAGAAATTTCCAGCTGAGTTCCTTTCTTTAGGTTATGGATTCTGTAAGACCAAATCTAAAGTTGCCTTGCCCAAATTTGGAAGTAGCTAATTGAAACTGTATTGTAAGAGCTGACTTCCTGTTGATGGTTCATGTTCCTTTTGAATATCTTCATCTATAAATCTCTGTGATGGGTTAGGAGCCTTTCCCAAATAATTCCATATGCAGATGTGTGTATTACAATAGCTTGTCAAATTGACTAAGAGGGAAGTTCAGTGTTGCCCGGTCCATCTCCCTACACAGACACATTTTGACACAGTGTATTTGAGTGCTAATAATGACATTAGAAGATGTTGGAGAGAGATCTAATTCAGCATGCAGAAGTGACTTTGCTGTCATCTCCTATTTTCTGCACAATTGACAGCAGATACTTGGGGCTGAATTTTTATTTCAGGTCAAATTTCCAAGGCATGAGGCTGTCTGTTAGGAACAGATAAGACCAAAGCCAATACGAGAGCACTTGTTGGAAGTGTCAGTGGTGCTGAGAATTTGAAAGGGATGCTTCAGTTTTCTGTTTAGGACATGACATAACAACATATGTTTTAGCAGCTAGAAAAACCAACCAGAAGCTCCCTGTCATTTTCCTATGGTTCCTACTGGGAAGACTTCAGAAAGGAAGTCAAATTTTCTTTGGAAGAAAAAATGATTTAAAAAGCATGTATATAGCCTTTTCTTTTCATTTTATTTTCCCCTAGCCAACATTCCTTAGAATATCCCAAATAAATGTGACTCACTGGTAATTCTTAAATTTGAACAGAAATACCAGTAAGCCTCAGCATTTCACTTTTATAGGCGAGAAACATGTATGGTAGAACTATGTCGATGCAGCAGATGAAAAACTATTAGAAATGAAAAGATGATGACTTGGAAAATTATTCAGATGGGCTGATGCACCAAATTAAATGGGAAACTGTGTTGAATCTCAGAGGATGTTATGTCAGTGTTTGGGTTAGGTACCCAAATTTTACTTGATTAACAAGTACATACTTCCTTCCTTCAGCTCAGACATCCCAAGTGAATAGTCACTGGGTCAATCTATTGTTAGCACTAACATTTGATTGTTCAAAGTCATGGATTTTTAAAAATCATCTTTTACTACTTTATGTGTATTTTATTTAGCAACAGAACAAATGCCTTATCATCAAAGTAGAAATTCTCAATATTTTCACAATCCTAAACTGGATAAGGGTTTTTCCCAGGCAAAATTCCTAATGCCAAAAATCCTTTGCATCCATCTGTGCAACTCTGGAGTCAGTGATTCTCTTCGTCTTTTCTTGAGCTGTTTTATTTTTATTACTATTTAAATACTTGCTGTGGTGTTTGAATTAAAGTATGTCATCTTAGGTGTCTCCTCAAGAAAGAGTGATTTAAAACCCAATCAAGCACCTAAAGATATTATTTGATGTGTGACTGTCAACTTCTCGCCATTATAGATGGTGCCTTCTTTGAAACAGAACCCTTGGGGAGCCCTAAATTTCAAACCTGAAACTACCCTACTGCAGACCTGATTTGCAGTTTGTAACACAGGTGAACCCCTCATGAACTCATTTATCTCAGGAGACTCGTGTCTCATACTGTTCTTGTTTTCTTGCAGCCTGACCTCTGGGATGAGTGTATTACTAACTTTTTTCCACTTCATACTTATATTTCCTTGCAACACTCTACATAAACAGTAGGTTTTACAACACAATTGTCATAAGGTCTTTCACACATTTAATGTAGCATTCCATGAAAGCATCATTGCTTTTTTTTCTAGGTTTATTTTACTTACATAAGGGAAAACTCTAAAATTAAGGCATTTTTCTTCTAAGTAGGCAGCCATTTCCCCCACAAGTAAGTCTTGCCTTTAAGAAATGCATTTTCTCTTTGGAAATCTATGTACCAATTCCAAGAATTAACGATTGCACCAACTTTTCTAGAAACTTCTCTGTTCAAATTTTCTTTGGATCCAGAATGTAATTGCAAAGAAAGCATGTCATTGTTTATCTACTAGCTCACTAATTTATAATCAATCACCATTATTTGCCCACAGTATTATTAAGTGTCATAGCTATTATCTTTTTCTATCAATGGTCTAGTTATAAGACTTGATTGCAGCAATCTTTCCATTCTAAACAGTAAATAAAACCTGCTAAAAAAGGACAAATAGCCATACACCCTGGAGGATAGCTAAATGGAAAAGTTCCTGACTCCATATTCAGTTTGGTTGTGTGACTGAAAGCCATTTTCTTTTTACAACATTTTACTTCTATTTGTGTGTGTGTGTGTGCGTGTGTGTGTATGCCTGAGTGTCTGTGTGTATATGTCGTGTGTGTGTGTGTGTGTGTGTGTGTGTGTGTGTGTGTGTGTGTTGTCTCTGGAGGCCAGAAGAGGGTATATTATTCCCGGAACTTGAATAACATGGTTCTGTGCCACCTAGTGTGTGTGTTGAGAACTGAACTTGGGTCTTCGTCAAGTGCAGCAAGTGCTCTTTACCCTTGAACCCTTTCTCCGGCCCCTAGAAATCATTTTTAATCTTTGGTATTATTATCAGACTAGAAACATTACCTCTAATGGTTTTGGGGGGCATGAATTTATATAAACTAGTTGAATTTTGTATCTCATTCAAAACTATTAGCTGCAATTTATATAAAAGAATATTTCCTTGACTGATCATTTTGGTTTGTTTAACTTCGAGTAAGCTGTCAGGACATTACAGGTTGTTTAACTTTCTCATTTCATTGGAAGTGTTTTCTATGAACCATTTGTTCCATAAACAGTCCCAGATGAGCATACACAGTCAGGCGTGTGCACACCCCCCACCACAATGTTTCTGTTCATTAACAAACTCATGCATTATTAGCAAATTTCTGCATATTCATGTAGCTAACCCTTGGTTTCCTCTATTTAGCCAGTCATTTCCCTGTGCTGGGAGGGCATTTCTAAGAATGGGAGAAACAAGCTGCAGCCACACAGGGGGTGTTTACCGGTAGAGGGTTGCTTTTTGCCTTTGGAATATTGCTACAGATGCTATCATGACAAAACCTTTAAGGCATTCTATTCTATGAGTACCTGAAAAGGTGATTAACTAGAAGACAGAAAAACCCTGATTTTGTGGATAGATAGCAAGACGAAAGGACATTTCGTGAGACAGCAGCTTGCAAAGTCCTCTCCAAACAGTTAATAGGCTGTTCTAGGGAACACAGTATACTACAGCATGACCTCCGTCTATCCTTTCCTCCAGAGCCTGGTGAGCAGGGAAAGACAGATTAATTATTTATTCTAGTCTGTTCCCCCTGTTACAAGGAGGAACAAACAGCAGACACACAATTTGGAGGCACCTCCATGTCATATTCTGACAAAAACCCTGGAAATTTCTGGCTTGTTCTAACAGCTAAACCAGGAATCAAGTCTGGAGGAATTTCTGTGTACCTCCAATTTAATTCTCAAAGAGAGAGAGAGAGAGAGAGAGAGAGAGAGAGAGAGAGAGAGAGAGAGAGAGAGAGAGAGAGAGAGAGAGAAGGGCTAAGCCTAGTGAAAAGAGAAACACAGCCATGTAGATAGGTCGGGGGGGTCTAGAAGAAGCCCTTTGCCGCGTACCATCTATAGCTACTAAGACATTCTTTGTACTGAGCACAGTACATAACACCTTTCCCCTGATAGTAGATCTCAGGAAAAAACAGATTTAGTTCACAAAACTCTGTCATCCAAGACACTACGAAAGTGTAACCTTACACAATTGATGGCATTTGTGATTTTTTAACCAGCTAGAGTGGTTCCTTTAAAAGTTAATATTTATCTTGCCATAATATTTACCTTCACAGGGTAAGTACTGCTATTTTCCCATGGCTGCAATGAAGAATGTGGTAAAATAAACTCACCTCTGTCAGATAAATGTCAGATGTTTAATGAAAACCACCGGATGAGCATCCCAGGTTTACTTTAAATTTGCCGAGGGTCTCGTCTTCAAGTAAAATTTAACACACACATATAAATTTCCAAATAGGAGTCTCTGTTCAAAACTGGAGGTTACAAGAAATGAATTCTTGGACTACATATGACTTAGGGAAAAGATATCTGGGCTGGGGATACAGAGACTGAGTTCTATGCACTGTTCTGATTCTGGTAAGATAGCTGAGACAAGAGTTAATTCAAACTCTTATAGCTAAAAGCTGAAATCAGAGGTTTATGGTCAGTAACAGACCTTATTGTGTACATATATTAGTACAGAATCTCAGAATAGACTAGGATCTTAAGACCACTATCTATCTGGCTATCTACAGGCCTATCTATCTATCTATCTATCTATCTATCTATCTATCTATCTATCTATCATCTATCATGAGTCAATCTACCCATCATCTATCTATTTATCTATCTACCTATATCTGTATATTTATAGATCTATTAAAATGTATATGTGTGCATTTTGTATGGATGCTGAGTATTCAAAATCAGGTATTCATGTTTGAGTCCTACATGATCTACCTATTGAGCCATATTCCCAGTTCTAATATATTATCTTTATGATGTACAGTGTGATGACTTGATATGTATTTACATATAGCCTCTCATATTAATCATTCCCTTTATGGTAAAAAATATTTAAAATCTACTCATTCTGAAATGCACCAATATTTAGTATAGTTCTTGTTCTCTGTAATATATAATTAAAGCTTAATCCTTCTTTTACAACTAAAATTTTGTACCCTTTCATTATTTTTTCTCATGTCTTCATTCTCCTTTCTCAGTCTCTGATGAGCACCTGTTTCAGTCTCTACTTTTATGTTTGACTTTACTAATTTCCATATGTAAGTAAAGATATAACCTTCCTGACTTATATCTATCATGTTTTCTTCATCTACTTATCTAACTGTAGGCATCCAGGTTATTTACTACTCATGACTACAATAAATTATGTTATAACAAACTTGGAAATGTAGGTATGTCTTTGACACACTGAACTTCTTTCAAATATACACCCAGCGTGTAATGTATGATAAACCTAATTTTTGATTTCTTCTTTTATTCTCATATAAAGTGACTTTGGGATTTTAAGAGATTACATACAATGCTGATTTATTTGAGCAAAATGGAACTGCTAACAACACACATTCCGCCGGGAGTTGGTGGTGCACGCCTTTAATCCCAGCACTCGGGAGGCAGAGGTAGGCGGATCTCTGTGAGTTCGAGGCCAGGCTGGACTGACAGCCTTCAAAACAATACAGAGAAACTCTGTCTCGTAAAAACAAAAACACACAAAAAAAACAACAACAACAATAAAAAACCAAACCAACACACATTCCTCCAATTCAAGGCAAATTATAGCTTTTATACCTTTTCACTTATGTGTGTGATCAGATGTTTGTTTCACCATGGATTTATAGTTTTAAAAAGATTAGTATCTATAAGAAGAGTCAATAGTGGGATGATTTTCCTCTCTGTGAGAGTGGGTAGGGGTGGGGTGAGGGTATGATCAAGGCCTGCCACTGAGGGCGTAGCGAGAAGATAGCCACCCACAAGTCAGAAAGTGAAGTATTACTAGAAAAAGAATTGACCAAAACCTTGATCTTGGGCTTTTCATCTGCAAGTATGTGACATAATATATTTCTCTTGTCTGTCTTATTTTGTTATCGCATCCTAAGCTGACTAAAATTAAGGCAGTAAAACTGAACCACACGATGGAAAAAGGTTTCTCTGTCAACCACTTTCTAGACATATTCTTTCTTTATAGTAATCAATTTAATATAAAGAACTGGAGTAAAAGCAGAATGTAGCAGGTACCCATCAATAATCACTTCTGTCTCTGTATGAGGCATTTTATGCTGTTGTGCTAAGCACTAGGCTATCAGGACTTGGCTCTTGGAGCACAAACTCTGCAGATAAGAATAGCTTCACATGAAACTATGACGCTCACCCTCCCCACACATCTGTGAGGCTAACCTCTGCGAACGGTACTATGTATTCAGCAGCATAGACATGGCATGAGTGCAGACTAGAAAGGCAAAGAGCCAGAACCACAAAGTGTCCAGAGACAGGTGGCAAATATCATTATCATTTTAGTGAGGAGAAAAAGTGAACTGCGGAAAGGTCAGATGTCTTGTTCAAAGTGACACAGAATGGAGTGGAGCCTGAAATTATTAACTTCTGTTTTCTAATCTAGTGGACTTAAGGTCATAGAATCCAACTAGGAAGGTCAAGATATCAGTTTTATGTCATGAGGCATCATTGCCTCTGCTCTTTTGTCACCTCACCTGGGAGCCACTTGATGACTTCAGCCTCAGCAGCTGTCCCCATCCCGGGAAACAGAAATCTGAAACTGGACACTCTATTAAAAACTAGTGCTGTGACTGACTATAAAATTCAGACCCCCACCATTCTAGGATATGCAGTACTTTTTGCCAAAGCTTTGTTTTCTTAGGTAGCCTGGTGATTTCTTCAGAATAGTGAAGGGCTTCTGGTGGCCTGGCACCTGGAAACTTGTTCCGGGACTAAATATTAAAGTAACTCCCCAGGGTCAACAAAGCACACGCAGTACATATTGGTTACTTTACTCTACACTGAGCCTATAGTTTCTGTATTAATGTGCTGTGCCGCACTATATTTGAGCAAGAGAATTGACAAGAGAAAGATGGTGTCTCATGAAAAGCTGTGCAGTGACTAAGTACCTCTCATTTATGTTTGCTTCCACAGTGTTTCTGCTATTGATCAAGACTTCCTTCAGATCCTTCATTTGGCTCATGGACCACACCTTTGCCTCTGTCATGCTCACACTCTTTCTTCTTTCACTCTGTTCTTCATCCATCAGATGTAGAGTGGATTCTGAAACATAAGTCTCTATGAAAATTACAAAATGACATGAGAACAACAAAACTCATTTTCTGATACAGGAATGTCTTGTAATTTTGCTACTAAGGTATATTAGATAGTATTTATGTATGACAGGATATGCATAAATAATATGGTTTAGCAGATAAAAGTGCTTGATGGCCAGGCTTCAGTCCCAGGGACTTACATAGTAAAAAGAACTATCCCCTGTCAATTGACCTCTACACATGCCCTGTGGCCCATCCCCACTAATCCCACAATAATACTAAGTAAAATTTAAGAAATTATATAACAAATTTTAAACACTTGTGGTGGAGTTCTTTTTAAACCTTCAGTTCTTTCTTCTTGGAAATAGTGAGAAACTATATTTTCTGTGATAAAACAAGTAAGCAATATTTGCTCTGACTCATATATGTAGTTATTCTTTTTCTCCTATTGGAAAACATCTACATATTTTGATGAAATATGTTGCCTCTCTACTCCAGGGTTTTAATTCTCAAATTCTCCATGAGGTGATGCCTAGAAGTTAATTGAGCTTTTCCCAATATTACTTATTACCCCTCTGAAGCCAAATGTATGCCCTATTGTTTAATTCACTTCTGATACTATCTGAAGTTAGAGTATGCTGTGCAGGTGAAGGGGTTGACCTCACAGGACTTTTCCCACTTCAGATGATAGCTGTTCAGGAGTCTGGAAACCACCTATACTTCTTCCCAGATGACTAAAGGTTTTCTGGACCCATGATCACTTTTCATGTGTGATCATTCACTCATAGAACTTCCACAGCTCACAAAGTGCTATACTTATAATTATGAATTTATAATTAAAGCTAAAGCAGGAACTCCATGTAGAAGAGATGTGTTTTGCAAGATATGAGGCAAAAAGAGAATGCAGAGCTTCCGTGGTTGTGGTTCAAGCGCTCTTATGGAGCTCCTTTGTTTATTTAATTAGTTAGGTTGTTAGGAACAGGGTATCATGTGTTCCTGGCTGGCATCTGAAGCTAAGAATGACCTCGAACTTCTGATCTTCCTGTCTTAATCTCTGTTGGTTACTGGTGGATGATCTTAGTCCTTCTTTCCCCAGAAGGGTCAGGTGGTTAAACCTATGCAGGAAATCAGTTCAATAACACAGAGACACTTCTATCACTCAGGATGTTATATGTATTTTTTTGAACTCTTGCATCAAGAACCTGGATTAACAACATATTTAAATGTATTGTTAAACCACACTACCAGTTGCTTTTCTTTATATATATTTACTTCAGTCATTGAGAGGTCATTTTTTCCAATCTATTAACATGACATGCCCGATGACACACAAGTTAAGGAGGTTTGTAGTTACAAGACTGGACACTAGAAAAGTTTGGTTTGGGCTACAGATGTTTTTTTAAACCTAATCAAATTGTTTTTTCTTACAGCTAAGAAGCCACATGGCATCACCACAGGTGTGGTTTTGTAAAAAGGTGATCTATCAACTGAGTTTGGAACAATTCAGCGTTAAGGGGTCAAGGATAAAAAGTGGAGACATGTCGGAGATACACAGGAGTGACTAGTATATAAAATCAACACTTGGGAAACCCAGATCCTCTACAGTTCAGGAGAAAAGAATGTTTTGAGAAGGTCTTCAAACGCTGATTTAAAGGTAGGTAGAAACCAATGAATAGCAGACTTTTCCATCTGGTGGGAGAATGTGAATGTCCCTGGTAACAACGACAGAAGTTCAGAGGGGAGTGCCGAGTATAGTGACCTCAAGAAAGACAGAGGGAAACTAGAGACACACACAGTTGTTTCAGTAAATTTTTCTCACACAGAAGTAGCTGTTAGAAAAAGTGAAACAGAGAAAGTGTTTTAGGCTAAGAATTGTTTTTAAGATGGGAGAAATATTAGCAGATATATATTTTAGGAATTGCCTAGTAGAAGAGAAAGCAAGTGGCTGCCGAAGATGATAGACAGAATCAGCCAGCACTGCCAGAGCAGGAAAGAGCATGTGCAGACTCATATACAAATGGAAATCAGCTAGGAGCAAAGGTGTGTTGAAATGTGGGTTTGCAAGTGTGACTGCTTTTACTCTTTTGTGATGATAGACTTAGTGTCATCAGAGTGAGAAGAGTAAAGGAGGCCTGGAGTTTCCAGACAGAAAGAGAACATATGTAGTAGTCTTCTGCACAAATGGAAGAGTGAATGAACTAGGGGAGTACAATCATAATATATGTAATAGCATATATAGTCTTATAGCATGTGATGTGATATGCGGTAAATATATAATGCAATGTAATGTATAGAATAAGCTTGCCTGGCACTATTAACCCACCACTGGTAATTCATGAATCAGTAGTGAGACCCTTTAAGGTTGTGCATTTTGGCCTAGCCACATGAGTACTTGGGTATAGTAGAGAGAGAGCTGACTTTCACCAGGATTGTTAGGGGATCATAGCAAAGAGACTGCATGGTTTCAGAAGTACCAGGAGGGGATTTAAAGTGGGCAAAGAGAATATTAGAGGTGATGGTCAATGCAATGTTGCTGAATAATCAGGACTAGAAGTCCTTTTGTGGTTGAAGTACTAATAGGAGTGAACTAGAGGGACCAGAAGCAGCCAGATGAGGGAAGTGTGGACCTCGGATCAGAGAGGAATTTTATAGGGATGGGACCACAGAGAGATTTCTAGGTTAGTATGAAGGACAATTATTGAAACTCCAAAACACTAAGAGATCAATGAATTTGAAAGATAATTTGCTTAAGAACCCAAAAGACATGCAGGATAAGTAACAGGGTGGGTGTGATCTATGAATGACAAGGCTTGGAAACAAGGGGAAACAAGTTGTCCAGGGACTTGGGAGAAAGTCATGGGATGACAGCTGTAATAAAAAAAGGCATGACACTAATGTCTCATGAGATATAAGATGAAAAATTATAAAAGATGTTTAGATTTATTCATGTTTAAAATTGTAGGTGTATGGATGTTTTGCTTGCATGTATGTATGTGCACCACATGCATGCAGTGCCCACAGAGGCCAGAAGAGGGCGATGAAATCCCCCTGGAACTGGAGTTATAAACACAAGTTAGCTGCCTTCTCAGGGCTGGAGATCCAAACTGAAGTCCGGAAGAGCAGTCAATTCTCTCAACTGCTGAGCCATCACTCTAGCCCCCAGATACATTTTGGTTTTCTGGAAACACTAATAGAATTATTTTAAAGCAAGCAACAAGGGAATGCATGAAGATCACATAGGGGTGTGTGTGTGTATGTGTGTGTGTGTGAGAGAGAGAGAGAGAGAGAGAGAAGTAGTAGTAGTAGTAGTAGGGGGAGGAGGGGGAGGAGGAAGAAGAGGAGGCCAGGGGGAGGAGGGGGAGGAGGATGAGAAGGGGGAGGGAAAGGAGGAGAACTGTGGGCAAGTAAACAAAGATGGCACTTGAGAGGGCAGCTATAAGAACCCCCAAAGAGCAGGATCGTAGCTAGAGGGAGAATGGGAAGAGAAAGCTCAGGGAACAGGTTCTGATCAGCAAATGGCTTTTCTAGTGAGTGTCCTGTAGCACTGCAGTAAAAAGGCCGGCAGTAGCTATGCAGTTACGAGGCTATCATCCAAAAAATTGGCTATTTTATTTACTATTTTGTCTATGTTCATATTACAAATGTAAGACAATATCCTTGGGACATTTTCTTTTTACACAATCTGGTTGAAATGGGCCGTGGAAATGCTGTTTATTTAGCAAAGATTTTGGCTGTGCAAATGATCTTTAACTACTTAATTGGCTTCGATAGATCAAAAGTAGGGAAAGCAATATGCACGCTGGGCTGGGATTTTATAGGTGTATATATTTTTGGGAGGTGTTACCAGGGTAAAAAACTAAAGCTTGTGGATTATTTATTATTACCAAGGCAAGAAATGGGAATTGTGAAGGAGTAATGGTCTTCTAAACCCAGGGGAGTTTCCTGAGTTGCTGAAAGTAGTTTACAAATGTCTGGAACAAAAGAAAAGGCTAGTTTTGTAAATTGTGGGTATTTGTTTATTTTTCTTAATTTCCTTTGTGTAATAAAACAGCTTTCATTTTGTTAGCCAGTATTTAAAGTTTTAGCTTTCTTCCAATTGATATACCGCAGGCAATACATTATTCACAGTGCCACTAAAAACAAACCATTTTTAAAGCAATAATTACCAAAGACCACAATTACAGTCAACATTAAAACAGATAATGCTGGCCTACAACTCTGTGCCTGCCTCCGCTACAACCAAAATGCCAATTGGTGTTTATTGTTGGCTCCAATATGCTAAGAACCTTGAAGGAGCAATGCAAGAATATTCTAGAATAATCCATCTTGTCAATTCATCCCTTCCCATCTACTATATCCCTGGCTTCTGACAGACTTATCCATGCTTTTTTTAATCTACTAAGCTGACTTCAATGTGGCAGTCTTCCATCTTCTTCTGTCTAGAACACATCTAACTCAGTTTTCCTAAGTTCATGTCTCTCTCACAATGCTTTCCTACTATTTACATTCTTTATTTTGTTAGATGTCCCAAGGTGTGTGTGAAAGTGAAATTGGTGTGACTTTCCGGAGCATTACCTTAGATCTTGGGTGGCACTGGTAGCTCTGAATTCTGCCACTGCACGTGGAGCTCTGTGGCAGATCCCAACTCTAATATCCTTTACTTACCAGTCTAAAACAAAGACAGCTCTGTTTTTTTTTTCATTGTTTTTCAGTGCTTTTTCACCGAGGGTACTGTTCTTTGACTTTCATCTGTTTGATGGTTATCTCTCTGGCTCATCTTATTCTTCTTTATAGCCATCTGTTATGAGTATCAATACATAGCCATAAAATGCTATTCTTAACATCCAAGAGGTGAAAAGGTATGTATCCATTTGGATATGTTTATAGTGAAATACTATGGCACCAGTAGTACCCTAAAGAATGTATAAGACCCTTGTAAAAGAGAATTATGAAATTGTACATAGCACCAGGTTTCACATTCTTTTTCTTAAGGAAAATGAGGAAGTGCCATATTAGAAAGGGCTTGTGACCCCTTGGGATCAGTTTCCTTGGGTAAACTGAACTCCAGTGCTAATCTCATGCTTTCAGTGGGAATGGTGGCAATCTTAGGAAGAATTTTTTTTACAAAGTAAGGAATGTAGGATGTATTCAGTACATTACCTGGTTATTACAGAGAGGACATAATAGTGTAGGAGTTACTGCCATTACTGCAAGATAATGGAAGTTTTAGATCAAATAAGAACCATATCAAAACTATTTTTAAAGACATTTAATTTTGTTTTGTGTTTATGAGAACTTTACTTACATGAATATATGTGCATTGCATGTTTGCCTGGTGCTTCAAAGGCCAGAATAGGGTGTTAGGTACTCTAGAATTACATAGTGACTGTTGTGAGCTGTGATGTGAGTACTAGGAATTGAACCTAGTTGCTATGCAAGAGTTCCAAGTGGTCTTAGTTGGTGAACCATCTCTCCAGCCTAAATCAAAACTACTTTTGAGGTTAGCTCTAATAGTTCACTTCAGAAGAAAGTTGACAAGGAAACTAATTACAAAACTTAACCTGTGGTAGTTTTGAAAAACAACTTAGGAGACATTGTAATGGAAAATTTCAAATAAATAAGATGCTCACGGTTATTGCAATTGATGGAGTCACTTTGAATCACCCTTTCAAGCAAATGGTCAGGGACTGGGATGACTCATCTTGGCTATCATGTGGACACACAGATTGGCTTGTGGACAGGTCAGTTGAGCATTTGCTTGCTTGCTAATTGATATGGAATGACACAGTCCACTGTGGGTAGTATTATCTCTAGGCAGGTGGACCTAGGCTACATAAAAAAGCTAGCTGAATGTGAATCTGAAAGCAAATCATTAAACAGCTCTCTTCCATGGTGCCTGTCCTGACTTCCCTTTACCTACAGGATAAAAGACATCCTTTCCTCCCCCAAGATGATTTTGGTCCACGTTTTATCATAGTAACAGAAGTCAACCAGGACAGTACCTTACCATCCTTAAGCTCACTGACCACAGGAGAATCTTTACCTGGTAACTAATTGTCGCTCAATCTCTTCAGGTTGTTATTATGTCATCTCTTCTCACTGGGGATACTACAGATGTATAACACTTTACTCTTTCAAGTGTTGTTCGCATCTTCATGTTCCTCGACTGTCATTGAACTTAGAGTATTTCTTTATAGACCAATAACAAATATGAACCTTGTAGCAAATTACATTGACTATGTCCAACCCTCTCTCTACTTTATCCTCTTCGATAATTCATCTTTTTTATGAAAAATGCACAACTAAAGAAAATCATGTTTATAATTAATAATGTCTATTTCTGGAGTGATTTTTCTATTTATAAACAGACTACAGTGTTAAAACATGGCTCATTGGGTAAAGGTACTTACTACCAAGCTGATGATGTGAATTTCATCCCTGGGATCCACAGGGTGGGATGAGAGAACTGAGTCCTAAGTTTTCCTTGGTCTCCATACATAAACAGTGGTGTGTAGACTTCCCATCTTCACTAGAAAAGTTAAATGAATTTTAATAAAAGAAAAAAACAAATGTCTGGTACCCTCTGAGGCTAAAAGAGGGCTTTGGATCCTATGAAACTGGAATTACAGGCAGTTGTGAGCCACAATTTGGGTTCTGGGAACTGAACCTGGGCCCTCTGAAAAAGCAGTATGTATGTGTTCTTAACTGCTGTGGCATGTCTCCAGTCCAGAGTGTGTAGTCCACAGCCATAGATCATTCCAGTTCAGCCATCTGAAACTGCCTCTTTGGGAGTGGATAGAACTGACTATAGATGTGCTCCATGGAATTGAGGATGAAAAAGGAAAAATCTAAGTCTATACAAGAGACCTTGAAGTAAGGTAATATTTTCTGTAGTGGAGGGAGAATTTTAAGTTGAATAATTTCACACATTGACAAGTTTATTGATATCTAGACTTTGAAATGTTGAAAGGAAGTAGAAAAGATTTATGTCTTAACCAACACTGGGTAGAACATGTCCTTATTTTGTTTCTATGTTGAACTGGGGTTAGACAGAGAAAAAGAAAGAAATGGAACCCAATTTTTTAGCATATGAGAGGTAGATGTAATATATGTATGCCGTCACCCTTTAATATGCAAATGGAAAGCCAACGTTGCTCTGGACAAAACAAGCCCTTCACTACTCAAAGGATGTTATTGAAGTCTGCTTGGGATTTCTTGGGATTCCACAGGTTCCTATCAGATCTGTGCAATTCTCTTGCAAATTTTAAAGTACATAGTTTGAAAAAGAAATTTTTTAGGAAAAGGCTTTGGTAGGACCCCAGCTCTATTGATGAAGATGAACCCATTTAAATTGGTGCCATTCTTAAAACGAGGTCAAATATTACAGGAGCAAACAGCTTGACACTTAAGAAGACCAGCAGGTAACTGTTGCTAAGACTATGATAGCTTTATCAATGTCAATATTATTGATATCATCATATTACTGTCCTCAGTGTACATCTCCATTAACTGGCAGAGTGAAATATTTATTCAAGGGCCACCGACTCTCCTGGAATAGTCAAGTTTTGTTTCACCCTCCACTCTTATTTATTGTTACTGAAAACTGAATAAATATCCTCATTACTCTAAGCACATGAAACTCTTCTTTCTCTTCTAGAAGTAGTTTCTGGATTTCATGGGGTACCTTTGCAAAGGGTTAACAATAACTAAGGTCATTTGCCTGCAGAAAAAAATGTACTAGTAATAGTTTTGAACACATGGTGTTAAGGGTATAAGTGTCTGTTGCTTGTAGGAGCATGGTGCTAAAGGTTTGCATGGAATATAAGTAGATGTTTTGTTTGTTTTGCATTTAAAAATTTTATTTTATGCATCTGAGAGCTTTGCCTGCATATATGTAAGTATATCACATATAAGCTTGTTGCCCTCGGAGACCAAAGCAGGGCATCAGATCCCTTGAACTTGAGTTAGAGATTGTTGTGAGGCACTATGTGGGTGTTAGAAACCACTCTGAGTTGTCTGAAAGAGCTTTACTGGTTTTTTACTACTGGGTCGTCTCTCCAGTCACATGCATGGGTATTTTATGGACACTCTTCTTCCTAAGGAACATTAATTCCATTGTAGCCACATTAATGCCAGTATGAGCGACTTTAGTTATTTTCCCCCCACTTTAACACAAGCCTAGCATGACTTTCTTGTCTGACTATTTGTCTTTTCTCACCATCTATAGCTAGTCTGTCTTACCTTCAAACCCGGATCTACAGCTTCTACCATTCCATCTTACATTCAGAATGACTTAGTGTTTGCACTGTTATGAGTCACGGAAGAGAAATTCAAGTTACCTATTAAATCAGAGAACTACTTGGGGGAAAATAGGAATTTTATACCTCATCGAGGAACTGAGTTACACTAACACTCCTTTTGGCTTACTCTATTGAACTGTTTTAGAAAATGTCATGAGGGCATTAGATTTGGGCAATTCACATGTTCACACGAGATGCAACGCCTTCTGGAGTCATTGTTTTTATACTATTTCAAATAAGTGATCAAATGTCAACAGCTGCCACCATCTCCTTGGGTTGCTTGAATTAACCCCTTCACTGGTAAATGACCAGCCTTTCACCCACCCTCCTGTAAGTGTTTCTCTAATCCATAATGGAATCAGCCATTTTGCTCATTGAGTAGTCAGGGCAGAGTGTGTGCTTTATAGGCCTGGCTCCTTTCAGATGTGGCTTGGAATCTTCCCAATTCACATTTCTATTTCTTTTAATTTTTAAAAGTGAAAATGGGGTTGTTTTCATATATATATTCTGATCATGGTTTCCCCTCGCTCATCTTTTCCCATATCCTTTCCAACTGCAGGCATTGTTTCTCTGTCTATCTGTCTGTCTGTCTGTCTGTCTCTGTCTCTCTTAAGAAAATAGACAGGGAAATTAAAGGGTCAAGCAAACAAGAATAAAAAAACCAATCAAACAGAAATAAAAGGGAAATGATGAAATAGTATGAGAAACACAGAAACACATACATTTACACACACACACACACAACCCCATAAAACCTCAAATAAAGACATTGTAATATACAAGCAAAGGACCAGTAAGGCTTAAAAAGTGCACAAACAAGGCAATATGGGATAAAAATATCCCTCAAATACTTCTGAGTTTGTTTTGGGTTGGCCATCTACTGCTAGGAATAGGGCCTGCCCTTAAGTGTATCCAGTGAGACTCCATTGCAGCAACTAATTTTTCATTCGTGAGAAGTTGTTAATTGGAGGTTGCTTCTTGCTTAAGGGATGGGAGCTTGTGTCTACTTCCAGCATATCACTGGGACTCTGTCTGGTTTTTATCTATGCCGATCCTATGAATGATGACACAGTCTGTGAGTTCATTTGTGTGTCAGTCCTATTGTATATTAAAGATGTTGTTTTCTCAGTATTATCCACTCTGCATTTTACAACCTTTCTTCCTCTTCTTCTTCATAGCTCTCTCAGCCCTGAGGACTGAGTGTTCCAAGGTCTCTCACTCTTGGCACCTTGCCCATTTGTGGGTCTCCGTGTTAATTCCCATCTGCTGCAGGGTGATTTTTCTGATGTTGACTGAGTAAGACAATGACCTAATGGTACAGCAGAATCTCTTTATGAACCGTTTTATTGCCATGTCCCATCATCAGAACAATAGTAATTGTCCAACCATACGTTAAGGAGCCTACCTACCTCTTGTTGATTTCCAGCTGGCTCACTTCTTCTTATTTTTGACTTTCTGATCTTACATGTTCTGTGATTTCACAATTGTCCTGAATCATCATGACAATGACCATTTGGCTAATAGTGATAATCCCATGTGTGCCAACAGCTTGTTTCTGTTTACTTGGATATTCTTGTTCTCTTGTATTTTTAGTGCTGGGAGTAAAGGCGTGTGCCACCACCGCCCGGCTGAGCAATTACTATTTAGAACATTCAGAAAGAGTAGTCAAACACTTTAAATACGTTCAGGTTTGTTATAATTAAAATAGTTATTTGTTTCATGATCTCCTGTTAAATGATTGGCATGAGCATTGGAAGCATGTTTAGTAGAGAGAAGAGAAAATATTATAGGATAGAATAGGACCTAAGAAGTTATACCCAGAGCATCTTGCCCCTTTCCCTTTGATTCTCTTCCTCTTCTCTCTTGCTATCTTTTTCTCCATCTCCTCCATACTAGGGATTGAAGTTAGATTATAACACGTGTTAGTCAGATGTCTATCACTGAGCTGCATCCCAGTCCGAGAGAAGTCTTTTTAAATGACACTCTGATGACCCAATTCTACAATTACTGCTTTTCTTGACCCTTCTTCAGCCTTGTCACTTAATTCCTCTTGATGATTATATTCTAGTCACATTGTCTGTCTTAAAGTTCTACTTCTTGTCCTTCAGAGTCTTGTCTTATGATTGTCCTTTCTGGCAATTTGAGGTTTTTTTTGGCTTTTTGTTTTGCTTTTTTTGTTTCCACCAATACTCAGAGATTTTTCTGAGACATCCCTTGAACCTAATACCCAGTTTTAGTGCTTTCCAGGGGCTTTCTGCACTTACTTTATTGCAACTGCTCTCTTTTTCTAGTGATTTCCCCCCCAGAAGGCTTAAGTCTCCATCAAGGGTGAGGATCCCTTTAGGCATTTCACAGGCTGTTCAGAAGAGTGCCCAAGGTCCAATGAAACATGGTGAGATTCTTCAAGCTGAAGGAATGGGAGCAGAACTAGAATGTTCTTGTATTTATCTACCTCCTTATCCAGCTGCTATGGTTGGAATATGATTTGAGTGTTCCCCAGGAGTCCATGTGACTGAAGTCTTGGTTGCCAGTGGTAATAGAGTTGGCAGACCTCTATATGAGTCATTATGGGGGATCCTTAGGTCCCTGAAAACATGATGTCATTCTTGTTTGACCCCTTGGTATTTATCAAGAAAGAGCAAGCCTACCTTCACTCTCTCTCATTTCTTGACTGAAGATACTGTTGCTGGGTTCAATATGTGTGGCCATCATGATGACTGCCTATCCTGAGCTTTTCCAAAGGACAAATGGGTTTACTTGATCTTTAGCTTTGAACCTCAAAATCTATGAAGTAAACAAATACCATTTCTTCACATATACTGTGCCTTGCATGTTTCATTACCATTTCAAAAGGTTGACAAGTACACTGTCTTTGAATGAATAACCGGAGGCAGTGCCTCTTTGTATCACCCTATGACCTCTGTCAGATTAGTATTTCAACTGGTTGGGGATTGGAATGTTTACTTAATTGCATCCAGCTATGGTGGCTTATGCCTATAATACCATCTGTTAAGAGGTTGAGGTAGGGGGATTGTCATAGCTTTAGGTCAGTATAGGCTATTAAATGAGACTCTTAAAAACAAAAACAAATAAAAATATTATCTATCTGGTCAACTGAGGAAGACAAATGTAAATTCTAGTCTGTTTGGCCTTAAAGGTATCTTTTGGAGAATTTTTTGTGTAAAATTTTAGTAATATTTATTCTATAAGCACTTTGTGTGGATTGACTCATCAATGTAAATGCCAGTGCTATAGAAGGCATGCTTTAATGAGGCACATCTCACAGATGATGAAACAGGCTCACAGAATCTGATTCAAAATCATGTACTAAAGGGTCTTTAGGGGCTAACACTGATTCTTACGTTAAGGACTTGGACTTGATAGAGATGGTTCAACAGCTCAGAATCTTAGTTCAGCTGCCAAGATTCCAAAAGTCATGATAATTCCACTTTGTGAAATTTCTGATAGGTTGCTTCACCTCTCAGAACATCTATGTCTCTATCTGTGGTTTTGAGGATCAGTTCCAAACTCTTAAGTACACACCCTAGCATATATTAAATGCACAGCAAGTACTGCTAATTTTCTGCTTTGAATCATTGCTACTGTTAAATACTCTGATTTCTTCCACCATCAAATCTTTGCTGCTTCTTTAATACATCAAAATAACTTTCTTAGTAATTTTGTTATTTGATAAAATTTTAAGTGAAATTTGATGAAAAATGCTCCAAGGGCTGAGAACCAGCAAGCATCATTACTCAATTTTGTGGTCAATCACATTTTACGTGAGATTTCAGAGGCCTTGAAGTTTGGTCACAGAGATGGAGAGGGAAAAGCGAGTCTTTTCCAATTAAGGAATGTATCAACAAGTCTTACAGGAAGCCTTAGAAAGAATCTGGACAGTAGCTTTAGGTGGAGGCAACTGAGCAAGGGCTTGAGTCTTGTTTCCCCACAATTGAATTTTTCATGAGTGGTAATAGAATATTCAGGTAGCTTCATCATCTTGTCTGTGACAATTTGAGCACCAGCCTCCCCTAATTCCTGATTTAACTTAATGAGGTATGTTCTGAATCTTTCTGCTTACTATTAGAGCTGTGTATACCACATCAATACAAACCACATAACGTGGAAAAGTTCCAATTCAAATTTAGTCTGCAATGTCTATAAAGGCATATAACATAATATTAGGGCTTTAGGTGGATTTTATACTTGTTTTTTGAAGATATTGAAGTTTTGGCCACATTTAATTAATGAAGTCTCTTGAATTTGGAATAACTAAAACATCCAGGAAAGAGACCTGTGAGAACTCTGCTTCTCTCTGACATAATACATCTGTGTAAGTTCCTTCCTCTCTGGACATTGTTGTTCTCATGTGAAAATGAATTATGTGGACTCTATGAGAGCCCAGCAAACTAGAATTTTTGTATTAAACCCAATCGGTCTAGTATTGCATTATCACCATCCTGTGCTGTTTTCACTTCTTATATATTGCCTATGGCTCCTCTTACTTACAAGAGTCGAGTTAAAATGTTTCAATACAAGGTATGATTAATTAATTAAGCTGTTTTTGAAATGTTGCATGGCTGGCTACATTACCAGAACACATGCATTAGGTGATCATTTCTCCTCAACCAACTTAGAAACTGGATTACAGACCACATCACTGTACCCAACACAATGCCTGAAGTTGTTACAAAATTCCAATTTATAGAAAACATTTTGTTGTTCCTTTAACTTGATAATCTCTAAAATAATTTCTTCTTCCAAGTTAGACCTACCATCTGCCTGATGGGTGACCTTGGGCCAGTCATTTAACCATGTTGAGATCTCAGTATTTTCATCTTTACCAGGAAGAATGACAAAAGACACTTTCATGAGCTCATTGGAGAGGCTGAAATAGTCCACGTATTAATATAGTATATAGAGTTATCAGAGTGCATGGCAGAGACACGAAGCTATCATTGTCACCACAACATTACTATTTTGTTGAAAAAAAACAAAACATGTATCTTAAGTCACATATAATCCACATAATTTTATTCTTAAATGATTCAGGCTTCCTATCTCAGGGTCAACTTAAGACAATCATCAGGAATCTCCAGGACAATCTCCTCTTGACAATTCTGCATGTTCACCCCATCAGTATGTAAGAACTGAAATGAAGTTTGGTGGTCCACAAAAACCTTATGTGTACTCTTTGCAGGAGAGTATTGTTTTAAACCAATGGGGTATCTAGCTAAGATATAAAGAAAAAGAAAAATATAGCAGTATGGATTTGAGCAAGGAAACAATATGTTGACAAGACTCATGCACTGATATTAAACCCATAACAGACAGAGCCTAACACTACCTGAAAAGTTCTGCCTTGTCTTCCTTTATTCCATGTGCAATGTGTATTTACTATGCATTTTCTGCCAACACAGTGATGAGCAGAGAGACTCTTTTGACTCTATTGTAGCTTCTGGACCAAACATAGTCAAGGATCTCCAGCGATAAAGTCCCTTTCCTGAGACAGATGCTTGGACACGTGTGTCTGAGGTTTGTAGAAAGATGAAGTCGGCTTTAGCAACAGCTGTGTGTGTGTGTGTGTGTGTGTGTGTGTGTGTGTGTGTGTGTGTGTGTGTGAGGGATGGGCAGGGGAGCTCATTTCTACTCCCAAAGAGAAAATGGGATCCTCTCACTTCTTCCATTACAGAAGAAGTACTAAAAAATAGTCAAGCTCACCTTCAAAGCAAAGGTTCATCTTCCCATGAAGAAACATTTTTTTGCATCAGTGTAGCTGCCTCATAAGAGTGATATTTATGACCACAATGTACAATCCATGACTTCATTTCAATGTTACTCAGTACAAAGTAGCAATATGATGGGCGCTGTTAAGGTGAATGTTAACTTTGAGACAGAGGATTCAAAGTCCCACACATTTTGAAGTGCTTTGAACTACTAGGAGTACCATTGGTGGCAATGGAAGTCACTTGTTGCTTATCTTATGGAAGGGAAAGTGAGAACTGAGACAGAGAGGCCAGGTAGTTGAGACTCTGGAAGCAATCGGGCTCATATTCCTGATTTTTAGTGCTGTATTCAATTTTAATCAGACAAAACAATTTCTTCAAATGTGACTCAATATTATTATTTTCTTAATAGCTTTTAAATTTTCTTTCTTTTGTTCTCATAGCTTATCTTATTCAATGTCATAGTTTTGTTTTTTAAGAAATTTATTTATGTGGGCATCTCATCACAGAGACAAGGAGTATTGCTGTGAGTAGGTTTTTGGATCTCTACATACATATGTACATAGGATGTTTATTTGAAACTCTTTGATTTTAACATAGAGTCTTACATAGATCAGGATGACCTTAAAAGTGTCATGTAGGCAAGGATGGCCTTGAACTTCTGACTGTCTTGCCTGCCACCACTTCCTACATTACAGGCATATGTCTGTATGTACACACCTACTTGTATTTGGTCCTGGGAACAAAATCCAGGGCTTTGTATGTGCTAATTAAGCACTCTGCCAATTGAACTACAACCCAAGCCTCCTCATGTAGAATTTTAGTTTTTATATTTTTCCAGTGAAAAGTGATGGGGAATGTCCTTCTATGTATATGTTTCTCTTATTGGTTGATGAATAAAACACTGTTTGGCCAATGGAGACAGGAAGATAGGCAGGATTAGGAGATGAAGAGTTTTCTGGGAAAGGGAGGCAGAAAGAAAGGCTGTGAAGAGATGCCATGTAGAGACCTGGAGTATAGGATGCACCAGGTGCTCTCTAGTAAGATAAGGCCATGCAGAAATACATAGATTTATATAAATAGATTAATAATTTAGACAGAGCTAGCTAATAAGAAGTCCTCGTCATTGGCAAGCAGTTTAATAATTAATACAAGTCTTTGTGTGCTTATTTGAGGCTGAAATGGCTCTGGGACCAGACTGGAAAAAGAAACTCCAGCAACAGAAGAGAGACCAGAGATGATCAGTCCATATATCAATCAAACAAGTGAACTTCTTTTAGGTTTTTGTCTTGTCTTAGTTCTGTCATGAATATTTTATCAATTCTTTAATTGTCTTCCACTATGGTCAATCTACATGATGGGTAATGGTCAGACATTAGGTCCTAAGACACCATGAAAACAAAACAAATAATCACAGAATTGTGGTACTGTTTAAAGTCTACTGAGTTAGGGGATAATTTTTCTTATTGTTTCTGATGATAACTTTTTGATTGAAAAATTAATTTGTTCACTTATATTTTTGGTGAGCCTAGTCTTTAATAGCTGAGCCATCTCACCAGCCTGATTTATTCACTTAATAAACCAGTTTATATTATGGTCTATCCTGGGTCTGACATTGTCTTAATTGTCAAGGATACAGTGACACATCCAATCAATGTCCTCACAGAATTGACAAAGGTGAAGGAAAGTAAAGTGAGCTAGATACTTTCTTAGTAAAGGAAGGAGACTCAAAAACTAAAGTATTGAGTTTTTTTCAAGTGATTTTTGAAAGACAGGAGTAACGTAAGTTGATTCAGTGGCTCCCATCCTATTTTCCTACTGTCTATCCTGTCCTTACACATGCAGTGATTTTCTCATTTTTTAATAGTGGATTCTCTTACTCTTATCATAAAACCATCATTTATGAGCTTCTACCATAGACTTTTACTGTTTTAGCTTATAGTTTTTCATAGATTTAAGTTAATGAGGGAGAAAGACTCCTAGGTAACATTACTTTTAAAATTAAGCAAATCTGACTTTTCTCAAATGAGCTTAAATTAGAAATAGAGGAGGGACATTTGTTGGGGGGATCTAACTAGCAAAGGCGTATGTAGAACTCTACTCTAGAATTTGGCCTTGACACTGAATCATCTGTTTGTATATTCCCCTTTTCTATTCATCCCTAGGATTTTCTCTTGAACAACTAAGGGAACAGAAGATTTTCCTCATCTTTAAAATTTCATATCTACCTGAGATGCATATTCGAGAATGCTCTGGATGTTGCCTTAAGCACATCAGCCATTACAATGCCTTCTTGTTCATATGTAAACCAATTCTGGGGAGTTATCACTGCCCTCACGATTTTTACTTCTCAGCTTAAGCATCACAGGCTAATGAAAACTTGAGTGTTATTCTTATATATATTATGAATAATGAAGTTTTTCAAAATATCATATCATTTTTTTTGGCAGTTGGATACACGATGTCGGTGTAAAACTGGTGCAACCAGAGTGATCATGGGCTAAGGACTCAAGGTTCCTACAGACAAATGTATTCAGGAAAACAGGTCTAAAACTTGTTGGGATTTATTGCTAACCTAATTTCCTCCTTGTATTTTCTTAAACAATTCTAGAAAAAAATGTATAGAAGTCATTATCTAAATTATAGCCCAGTTAACGATACAGATAATTATAATACCAGAGAAAATATAAGTTGAATGGTAGCTATAATCTTCTGACTAAAGACCTTAGTCCCAGGGCAAATTGTAGGATGTGTCACAATACAAGCATTGTTTCTTTTTTGTTTTACTCTGAGTCATAGAGAATTGGATTATTATTACTGTTTCTGTCTGGGGAAGCTTTCAATTGGGATTTGGATGGACCATAGTTTTTCCATCATGATACAAAGACTAAAGTACAAGTCTCTTTGAGGGTGGCCTTGCCACCACAGTGGGCAGATCATGGTGACAATTTCATTTCTCCATGACCTCTAGAAGCTGTTATTAGAGAGTGGTTTCTTGTACCAGTCATTTTTGTGTGTATGTGATATGTAAGAGGAGATAAAGTAGGGCAATTTTTTAATGTTTTTTTTCTTCTGTGGATTGTGACCATTAATACCTGGAGTAAATATTACGTTACACCCTGAGCGAATCACATCTGAATATGGCACCTGTAGCTTCCTGTCCTCTGCTCTTTATCACAGAGCAGAGCCCAGGGCCTGAGTCTAACAGGTCAACAGAAAAGGATGGATGAAATTAATCCTGAAATAACTAAAGCTTCTGACACAGATATTTTTTAATGTTTGAAGATTCCAAGTCTTAGTATTTGCTGCTTTTGCTAAGACTATCCTCAAAATGTAGCTGGCTTGGATGGATGACTGAATTAAATAACTTGATAGTTCATTTCAAAAGATAAAGTTACAGGAATAAATCTCAAAGATATAAATGAGACTAAACTAAATATATATTCATAGTTGTGCACACACACTCACATATTTACACTTTCATAAAATCTCAAAATTGTCAACAAATGGCCTGAGGACTATAGTTTAGTTGTATGCAAATCACAAGACTTATTAAACATGAGAAACTGCTATCATTAATGACAAAAAAATGCCTGGTCCAAATACGGGGCTAGACTGACTTGATTTTGTTTGAAGGTATGAGTCAAAGGCCTTGAACAACAACAACAAATTCATGAGAACTTTAACAACCTGTGTATGCAGAAAGCACAAATGGGGAAAATTATAATATTTCATGAAATCATCATGGGACAATTGTTTGCAAATTGGTTTCTGAAGGGCTTTGAAATGTTGCTTTCGGATTTGAGTCTCTCTGGAGAGGACATTTTGTTAGCAATTTTGGGTAATTGTTAAAGTTTCTTCATGATATCTATTTTAATGGGCAGATTCAGAAGGTTCATTCTGGGTATACAAACTCGACTCTGCTTAACACTGATCAGACTCTTCCATGAAGTCCAGATGTTAAGGGATTCGCTCTTCTCTCCATGCATTTTTCATACTCAGGTCTGCTTTCCCCTTTTCACTCCTCAGCCATTGGCCTTGCTATTCGCCTCTCAACACTCCTCTGGTCACCCCTATATAGGACTTCAGCTTTCTTTTTAGCAGCATTTCTCCCAGTGCTTTTTCTTGATTCTCCCACGGAAGGTGGCAAGTCCTGAATTAGAGGGTCCTGGGGAGGGTGTGGGGTGTAGATGCGAGAACACAATCCCCAGGACTGAGATGTTGTTCACATGGCTTTGGAGAGTTGGTGCAGCTGTTTGCTCATCTGTGAAATGGAGATTTAAAAAAGGACGCTCCTTTCAGGGTTTTGAGGATTAAATGATATAAAAAAATGCATGTAGAATTCTTGGCCCCATGCCTGGGAAAGAACCAGAATTTGAGAGAGGAGAGCTAAGATGCAGGTCGCTGATCCCCTGCATTACTCACTTTGTTCCACAGCCTTCACACTATCTGCCTTGTTCCCAGCACCCTCTTTGTTTATTCTTTAACCCCTACCCCAGTCTTATAAGTTGGACCTGATCATAGGATCTCGGGACCTGGCAACTGGAAAATAGTTCACATTTGTGTTATTCATTTGGTAAAAATCTTCCATTCTGAAGAAAACTACCAGGGAGAGAAACACAAAGTTACTGAGTTAAGAAGCAAATTCTTGGTCCCTGGATCTGGTCGTCATTCTGGAGTGATGGCTGACTCCATGTGTTTAAGTGCTTCTCTTGTGACCCAAGAGTATACTTCTACTATAAATCTCTATTCACTTCCCCAAACATCCATACACTCTCCCCAAGCAACTGGCACCAGACATTTTCTCAGAGTTGGGCCACAGAGAAGATAGGCTTAATGTTAGAGGTGTGTGCGTAGGGCCAGGACTAGACAAAGCCTGTCCTGGGTGAGGTAGGTGAGTAAGAACCATGATAGATTTGATTTACAAAATTTCTAGTGAATCTCCTAGTTGCAACTTCTAACATCTTTTCTCATTAACTCTACTCAGGTGAGTTTGTTGCTGAAATTTTCAAAAGGCTGCACAGGTGGCAGACATGTACACAGAGGGGGACCCCCAAATAGATTAAGTTTTAAATGTAGGGCCAACAGGAAATCTTCCTTTTCATCTTCTGAAAGTTCACAGGGATGACAATAGATTAAACAGGAGAAAAGACACAAATGTGTCATAATGTGCAAAATCACAGGAGTCGTGCATCAACTGAGATGTTAAAGAAGTCAAATGGCTCAGGTTGAATACCTCTTTATAAGGGAGGTAGTGGAGATGAAGGCATATTTTAAGAAAATAGCAAATTAATTTTAGGGAGGTGTCGTCATTGACTGGGAAAGAATACAAGGATGTGGAACAAAAGACTGTTTGACTTTAGAACAAGAAACAGTTTCTAAGTTGTTCTTTGCGGGATATCGAACAGGATCAAAATAAAGGCCAGTGGCATGTGACAAGGTTCGTTCAGGTGTGTTGACAGGCATCCTCTCTTCCTCACTGGAGTTTGTTCTTGTGTAGTTATCTGGTTAGTGACACTTTGAGGAAGGAAAAAGGAAATCCTGTTTCTTTTTGTCATATCTGGGAACTATACAGAAATTGTTTTTCCTGTGTTAGGAGGAGATGAAACAGGAAATTCAAAGGTACCTTGATTTTTAGGTAGATTTTAAAGAAATCGTGTGTGGGGGCATGTCTGTGTGTATAGGTGTGTAAGTTTGTGTGTGTGTGTGTGTGTCTGTGTGTGTCAGTGTCTCTGTGCATGTGATCAGACTGCTCCAGGGTTTCTCCTCAGCACTCAGTTTTTTGCCAGGGTGGTGCTGGGACAGAGCTCAGGTCCTCATGTTTGAACAATGAGCATTTTATTAATTTAGCTATGTCCCCAGTGGTCTCTTGTCATTCAAGGTGCCTCAGTAGGCCAAAGCATTAGTTATTAGGAGTCATTTTCTGAGTTCTGAAATGCCCTCCTCCTGATGCAAACTGAGTTTCCAGCATGGTGCACCAGCAAAACTACCAACCATCTAGAGTTCCATGGTTGCACAGAGAAATGGAGGCAGGGATTACTGAGCTGTGGGTTTCCTGAACTCACACCTGTGTTCTGCTGCCTTGATCTTGTGGGTAGAAACCTAGGACTCAATTGAGGCACTCATGGATTTATCTGAATCTAATGGAAGCTATCCTGGAGTCCCCACCACAGGATTTGGAGCAGGGGAGGTTGGGGATGTTTTTAAATGAGTATTATGTAGAGAAGGTAAAGGCGACTTTCCCAGTCTCATTCCAAGTTGTGTTTTGGTATAAAACTTTTCCATGGATTGCCAAGGCCTCTTCACTGACACCCACATTCAGGGGGTCTGGATCAGTCCCATGGTGGCCTTTCAGTCACCAGTCTGGGCTTCAAGGGCTCCCCCTTGTTCAGGTCAGCCCTCCCTAAGGAGTGGAGGGGGAATGGGGTGGGAGGTTGGGGAAGTTGTTGGGGGGTGGGAGAGGAGGGGAGGGTGAGAGAGCTGGGATTGACATGTCAAGCAAGCTCCTTTCTAATTTAAATAAAATAAAAAAATGAAAAACATACAAACAAAAAACCCCCCAAAAAACAAATAACCAAACCAAAACAACAAAAAAACCCTTTCCATATAGGACTGAACACCAGCAAATCACAACAGACTAGTGCCACAAGAATGAGGAATACAGTGTGGAGGGGGCCTGACATTCCTGGACAGAGACTCAGTCAGGACCTAGGGCAAGGCAGGACCCTGAATTCATTTCGGACCAGAGATCCAATGCACATCACATTATCTTTGCATCACAAGACCAGCAGAATGAAATACAAACCATTCACACTCTCAAATGCATTGGGAGCTTCCAGAGATGTCCACGGTTAACTTTTCATTTACTTAAACTATAACTGTGGTTTAAAATTTTAAAAAATTCCTTTTGATATTGATTCTTATCATAGACAATGGTTTGAAATAAAACAGCACAGCTGGTTCTTGACCCGAATCTACTTTTGAACAGTCATACTGAATTCCTGAAAGTGGAGACTGAGATGCTTCCAGATTTAACTTTTGCTATTGAACCTGGAACAGTAAGACTTCACCACTGCTATTAATGTATAACTTATCATAAAATGACATTGTATCACTTTAAGTCTTGTCTAAGAAACTAAAAACTCTTTGTACCTTGCCCCTGTGCTTTTTGGCATT
This sequence comes from Mesocricetus auratus, assembly GCF_017639785.1. NCBI lineage: Eukaryota > Metazoa > Chordata > Mammalia > Rodentia > Cricetidae > Mesocricetus > Mesocricetus auratus. The sequence goes on from NW_024429193.1 coordinate 37,281,702, forward strand.
CTGACATCTCCAAGAGGAACAATTGTTCAATACGTAAAGTCTAAACGACTCTTTTTATTGAATAAAGTATTGTGTTATTGAATGAGTCACAAAGCGGCAGTCTCCTTTGCACATTAACTTTGAATCTGCTGCTTAGAGTAAAATCCCGATTTTTTCTTTCAGATGCTAATAACATACTGTCCGGGCTAGGCAAGGTTATTCTCTAAAAGGAATTGGTAAGAATTGGTTTGCTTTCATTATTTATCTGCTTAATAATGGTTTCTTAGAGTCACTGAATAAACTTTGTTCCTTATTGTCCATTATGGTAATTTAAACTCAGCTGGTGCTTTTTCCATTTTTGGTGAGTTATTGTTGGTTATATTAAGTAAGATATTATTAGTTGTTGTTACAGAACAATTAAGTGAAAAGTATGCTCCTCTGATGACTCATGTTGTGTCGGTTTTTAATAAAGAAAATGAAATGAATATATTAAATTAATACTATTAAAATTATTAGCACATATATAGTATTTCCCAAGTGATTTAATATTGTGGTGAGATTGTGATACTCAGAGCAGACAGAGTTAGTTACCTAAGTGCTTCATATAAGGCATTAGATCCAGTGGTCTCAGATGGGTTGTCTTGCATGAGTCATTGTAATATTTGTAATCTCTGCTTCCTCACTTGTAAAACATGGTTGAAACTCCAAAAGTGTCAACATCAGGAATAGTTGTGATATAAAGGCAATGAGAGCAGTTTGGTGTGTGTACACCGTTTACCCTACTGAACCACACACATGCAAGTTAGTATTGTCACATGAACAAGTTAATTTTAAAAGTTACAATTGATAGTTTCTTAAAACACAGTTTGGAAGAGTGAACGTCAAGTCCAGAAACTGCAACTTAATGATCAACTTATGTGATTGACTGTATCTTGGCTGCATACAGTCTCTCTGGTGGGGGGAAGGGACAGGGTGACTGGAGCCTAATTATCTCCATGACCTGTATAACCATGATAATGACTTTCTGTGCAATGTGTTCAATTAAGTGGGATTTAGGCTTGTAGCTCCATTAAAAGACCATTGAAGGGAGCTTTTCTGACATTCTCTTTCCTTTCAGGGCCATGACGCCACTGTAATCTTAAGAAACAATGGGAGATACAAGTAGAGACCACCTTTGCCTTTTCCACTTTCCTGCTTAATGCCTTGGTTCCATGCTGTTACTGCCTGGTGAGACAAAACACACCATTCAATCAACAATGAAACCTGGAATCCAGACATAACTGTGACAATGATGTGCACTGCTCATCTGTGCCCTCAGTGAGGATGATGCTTATCCACACTAGTGGATGATTAGACCCTTTACTCAATCTACTGAGTCTAAGTGTATTAAGAGTGGAAGTGACCTAACATTCTAGTCTTATTTATCTTTTAAAACCTTTCTATGTGTATATATGATGTGCATATGTGTGTTCACATGCATGTGTACTTATGGGTATGTGCACTTCACAGTGGTGATGCGATGACAGCCTAAGTAGTCGGTCCTTGGCTTCTACATGACTTGAGACAGGGTCTCATGTTATTCACTGTTGTGTGTGCCTGAATAGCTTGCCATGAGCCTTCATGGATTCTCCTTTCTGTCCCCTATCTGGCTGTTGAAATCTAATATTGTAGATGTGCACTACTGGGATTGGCCATCCAAATCTAGTCCCACATGCTTGCACAGAAAGCATGTCAACCACTGAACCATCCCTGCAATTCCAGTATGTTTATTTTAACAGCTAGAAAAATTGGAGGTAAGTGATCAAAAGAAATTATGTGACTCATATAGGTGCATATTTAGTTGCTTCTGGAGTTTCTAATTCCTAGGTGGACTTATTCTAACACACCTCTCTGCCAGCTAAGATTAGATAGTCATTTCATGCATGTTTGTATTCAATATGCATATTCGTTGACCTTAGACATTACAAGGAAATCACAAACAAGTACAATTAGTAGAACCATAGCACTGGCTACTATTTCTTTCCCTCCAAGAAGACTTCAAACCTAAATCTATGCCTTTTTCTCCTCTACTGTGTCATTAACTTCAGGCTATGGTTATTACTGGATTCCAGTTTTCTATGGAAACAGAACATTTTGCTGTGTCTTACCAGCTAAGAAAGCAATGTTCTTGCTACTAGAACTGAATATGAAAATATAATTTTGATAAATTTGTGCTGGCTGGCCAAACCAATTCCACTGCTGTCCAAAATATCACAAAGAATATGATTGAATGTTTTCATACTTTAGAAAGCATTGCAAGAAACTTTTTCTGTGTTGATATTTTGCCTGTAGTGTTTTGTGATGTTAATTTAAAATAATTGGTTCTTCTTTTGAAGGACTACATACTGTGATGATTAATTTTGTGGGCCAACTTGACTGGACTAAAGATATAAAGAAAGCTGATGGAAGATTATATCTGGGTTTTTCTGGGCAGATGTTTCTGGAAGAGTATTTGCATCAGTGGACAATAAAGAATATACACCCTCATCAGTGTAGGCTTACATCTACTCCATTGAAGACATGTATAAAAAGAAGCAAGAATGATGAATTCTCCCTCTTTTAATACCATGACATATATCTGTTCCTGTACATAAACATCAGAGCTCCTGGACTGAACTTTGGGAATTACAACAACTGTCTCCTGTTGCTACCATTCATTCCTCAGTCCCATGATCATACAGAGCCACCTGGAGATACAAGGAGAAACAAGATGTGCATGCTGTACTGCAAAAAGGTACAGAGGCTTGTGGTAGAGCATAGATAAGAAATATGGATTAGTTTAAGTTGTAAAAGCTAGTAAGTAACAAGCCGAAGCTATCAGCCAAGCATTTGTAATTAATAAGTCTCTGTGTGGGTATTTTGAAGATGGCTGGTGGATAGAAAATTCTGCCTACACATAGATCTTGGAGGAGAACTAACATTCATCATTTTACTAAACTAATGTAACCCCAAAGTATAATCTAAATAATTTGTTCTTGAACACACAGATAATTGTAGTCCCCACCCTGCATCAAGAAAATTTCTCAGTGTCACAGATGGAGACTATCTCAGAAACCCACAACCAATGACAATGTAAAGCTGTGGAGCCCAGAACCAGTGGATACATCTAAAACACAAGTCCAGCACTTATGCCTTCAGAAACATTGCAGGAAGATTATAAGAACTAGAAGATCAGAGAATTTTCTGTGAAACAGAATTTTCTATTAATATCAGAAGCTATAACCATATAACCATAAAATCTTATTCAACATGAGTACTTAAACATGAGCTGAACAAGGACAACAGCAGCAGACATGCCAAAGGACAGAAGAAACAGCCATGGAATCTCAATTTTATACACATAACTACAGGCAGCTAAAAGAATGCTGAGTGGGAGAAGTGTTTTTTCCTAGGGAAAGCCACACTTATTGGTTAACCATTATCAATGATTGATCCTGAAAACATACATACAAGTGTGTGTGTGTGTGTACTTAATAACAACTAGTAAAAAGGTCATAAATTTAAAAGAGAGCAGGAAGGGTCTATGGGAGGATTTAGAGCACAAAAGGGAAGGTGGAAATGATGCAATTCTATTATAATATCAAAATTAAGAAGAAAATATAATACATGTTAAAATAAGAACAATTGTTCACAAGCAGCAGAATCCCAGAAGCAAACCAAGGACAGCAATGATGTGTACTTCTGGGGAACCTGAAAAATTACCCGGAATCCTGAAAGACTCAGTCAATGAACCAGAGTTCCTGAAAGAACTCAGTTTTGGAAAAAAGAGTCCCAGCTGACCGATCAGCTGATTCTAGTTTTGATTCTAGTTTTAATAACCAAACCAGAAAGGAAAAGGAGAGTTAAGTATATGGCTATGAACAGTTACTTCATGTAGTCTCCATTAACAAGATTTAAGAAAATGCTTCAACACAATACACCAAATAAAGACACTGATAGTAATATCAGGTTTGCTGAAGCATGACTGTCACACCCCTTTAGTTTCAAAGGAATACAAGCATAGAAATAAGTTAAGAAGGTTAAATTATTGGATTTATGAAGAGAAAAGATTTTGCATATTACTTTTTATGTGTAATTTTCTTTATTATCCTTAGAGATCCTGGTTTATATTTATAAATCAAAAGCAATCTCTAGCTCCGGTGAAAAATGTAATTAAAATGTAGTCTGTTGCATATATCTATTGGAATAGATAATTTCAGGCAAGTGATTTTGATTAAAAATTTGGAATGATTATTGCTATATACATTGAGGTAAAGGAGGATATAAACTTTATAAAAAGCCAAATGGGTAAGAGTTTGAGATCTCTTTGAGCTGGAAATACTCAGGCACAAAGAGGGTACTATTTAGCCAGCCTGTTTATATCATAATATTGACCAAATGTGGCCTGGAAGAGAAGAAGTTTTGGATTTTATCTTGTCTTTGTCACCCCAGGAAGCACTAGAGCCATCACTGAGTTTGATAGGTGGGCTTAATGTATGAAGACAGGACAATCTCCTTCCAATTAATTAATCCCAATGAGCACAATAAATATAAAGGAAGATGGTGATGGGTTAACCAATGTAAAAGGGATTTGGAGTATTGACATATACTTTTGTTTGCAAAAGCTTTATTTTTATAGACTGGAAAGTACCCCTATAAATAAAAATTCTAGCTTTAAAAAAAGAAGTCAGCAATACAGAGACACCTCCCTTGATTGTCATCTGTCTTCTACTTTTTGCCTTAGTAGACGCACACCTGCTACATTCTCATGGAAAAACACATCTTCTGAGCCACATTTTACTTTATATGTTGGTTTAAAATAAAGGGAACAAAAAGATAGGTAACTGAACAGACAAGAAACAGCTGTTTTGTTTTATTCTGTCAAAAGCCACTCATGGCCTCTTGGGTTGGAGACTAATGGCCCTTCCTAGGAAACAGTCTTAACTATGCATTGAACTCAGCAATGGAACTTTATACCCCTTTGTTCAAAAGATAATAATCACACAAATGGACATCCTGCAACCTTAAAAATCTCATGCCTTTTAAAGTTATCTTTTTAGTGGCACAAGAAACAGTCCTTATAGGTAAATTCATGATTCATTACTGAAACACAGTATCTTTTTTGGCAATAGTTTTATTCTTTCATGCACACATCCATTTAAAAGTATTTTTGACTGTGTACACGAGATATTCATTAAGGTGCTAAGGAAACAGTAGCAAGTAGTACAGTACAAGCAAAGAAAACCCTTAAGTAAGGGACTTCACATTCTACAGCTGCATGGCAAATAACACCAAATGGCAATCAGCAGGCAGCCTAGCAGAATGTGAGAGGTACTTCAGAAAGTGCTGAAATGATGCTTGAGGGCTGGGGTTGCCTGGGACCTGGAATGACTGGGCAGAACTCATGAAAGGATAGGAGGGAGGAAATCATTCAGACACCCAAGAAGAGCAAACCCAGAAGGGTATGTTTCTTTATGTGTATTTGAATTTCCACCCAGTATCACTTTTCTTTCAGCCCAATCAGTTTTTCTGAATATACCTTGCCATGTTCGCCTGTTGGTGATGTGTTCATCTCAGCTTTTGTTTCTCTGATAATTTTTCCCTTCAGTATCTAATTGCTGCTGAAGGATACTTTTGCTAGGCTATTTTTCTCTAGTATTTTCTAGATTCCATCATATTCTGTTTGGGTTTGTATACTAATTTCTTTTCTCATTGCTTTGACAAGATCTTCAAAAGTGTAACACTTACTTTGTGACTCACAGTTGGAGGGAACAAACCATCATGGCAGGGAAGTCATCATGGTTGAACCTTAAGCAGATGGTCACAGTGCTTCTGCAGTTAAGAAGCAGAAAGGGTGAATCCTTGAGCTCAGCTTCCTTTCTCTGTTTTATTTATTCCTACATCCCCAGACCATGCATTTGTATCACCAGCATTTAGGGTGAGTATTTCCCCTGAGTTAACCTAGTTTATCTATTACCTCACAGGCATATCCAGTGGCTAACCTAAGTTAGACAATCACTGACAGACATACCAATGCTTGTCTCCTAGGTGATCCTAGGTCCTTCAGAGTTGACAGGCACCATTAATCATCACAGTTTGTATCATTTTTTGGAAGCCTGTGGTCATTTTGTTTGTTGTTCTCTCCCACAGTGTGTCTTCTTTTTTATCTGCTATAAACAAATACTTGCTTTACCACTGCATTTGTGCTTGAGACTGGATATTTATCCTGTTCAGTGTTCTTGGAGATTTTCAGTTCTGTAGTTTTATACTTATTATCAAATTTGAAATGACTTTTCGTCTCTTTTTCTACATCTTTTTTCTGACTCCTTCCTTTTGGAACTAAAACTACCTATGATAGAAGGTAGTTGCCTTCTTCTTCTTCTTCTTCTTCTTCTTCTTCTTCTTCTTCTTCTTCTTCTTCTTCTTCTTCTTCTTCTTCTTCTTCTTCTTCTTCCCCTCCTCCTCCTCCTCCTCTTGCTCTCCCTCCTCCTTCTTCTTCCTTTTCTTTTGATAGTAAGAAATATTTGGCCTTTGTTTATTGAAAACATATTGTTTTTAATACAATATATTCTGATCATGATTTCTTCTCTCCAAGTCCTCCTAGACCCTTCCTACTTATCCACCCACAATACTCCAGTACACCACACCTTTCACTCTCATTAGATAAAGAACAGGCCAACACCAATCAAACCTCGTGGTGCTTTTGGAGGGTATTTTTTTTTTCTTTTGCTTGCATGTTTTATCTGGACATTTTGCTACCTTACAGATCTTTTGCTTATATATTATAGTTTCCAATTTTGTGTTTTATGGGATTTCTGTATAAGCAAATGTGTTTTCCTCCACATCTGTATGTGCTGCTTGTGTTTTTTTGAGGGATGGGGGGCTGAGACAGGATTTCTTTGTGTAGCAGTCCTAGGTGTCCTGTGACTTGATTTGTCAGGCTGACTTCATTCTCAAAGAGATCCACCTGACTTTACCTCCTGAGTGCTGGATTTTTTGTGTTCCTTCTCCCTGAACCATAGCCTGGCCCTGCATATTGTTCAATACAGACATTGCTTCATATATTTTTCTGGGTTTCTTATTTATTTATTTATTTATTTATTTATTTATTCATTCATTCATTCATTCATTCATTCATTCATTCATTCATTTTGTACCTGACTACATTTCCCCCTCTCTCCTTTACTTACATTCCCTCCCCCAACCTCCCCTCTGCCATTCCACTCCAATCTACTTCTATTTATGTCCAGAAAAGGGCAGGCCTCCCATGGGTATCAACAAAGCATGGAATACCAAGTTATGATAAGACTAAGTACCACCCCTTGTATTTATGCTGGGCAAAGTAACCTAATGTGATGAATTTGTTCCCAGCCAAAGTAACAGGGACAGCCCCTGATCCCATTGTTAGGAATCCCAAAAGTAGCCCAAGCTACACAACTGCCACATATACATAGATGTTCTACGTCGATCACAGGCAGGTTCTCTGGTTGTTGGTTCAGATTCTGTGAGTTCCTATGATCCAGGTTAGTTGTTTCTATGGGTTTTTGGTTTGCAGCAAGAAAGCACGGGCAACCAACAATACCATTAAAAATAAATGGTTGGTGCTTAAATTAAAAATTTACCATTGAAACTGATATAAGTCTCACTATTAAGACATCATTTCTTCCTAATATTTTAGCACAGATTAATTTTTTGGATTAATTTGGGAGAGAAATTGTAGCTTTACAGAAAAAATTTGTGTTTTCCTGTAGGACTGCGAGGTTTTCTGAACTGTTGGTGTATGTGTTCATATTTTACATGACAATGCATATAGTTTTAGCAGCATTTGTTGGAGAGATTCTCCCTTTTCAATTGGTTGGCATCCTATTTTTCAAAAGATCTACAGAATAATACTCTCCAAATTTATTCTACTCCTTCAATATTGTGTTGCCTATTCTGGATCTTTTGTCTTCCACGTACATTGTAGAATCATTTTGTCAAGAGACATGGTAACTAAATACGTAATGGAGTACATGTAACAGTAAAGTAGAAGGACGGGGTGAGCAGACTGACAGAAAATGGGATCAGCTGTACAAGGTGAGAAACTGCAGAGGAAGGAAGAGGGGAAGAGAAATGAAGAATGAGAACAAAGCATAATGACATGTGTGGATGACAATGCCACATTGAAACCCATTACTTCATATACTAACCTAAATGACATCTAATACAAATCTTAATATCCCTAACCTAATTTGTCAGGCTTTTGATGAGTTGAGACGATAAATCAAAGATGGGAAGAATTGACAACAACAAGTTTTCCTGTTAATGAACACAGACTTTCTCTTAATATACTTATGTGACACTTATTTAGCTTTGTCATCATCCTTATCTGGATTTTGAGCCACTTATTTTAGTAACAGCAGACCTAAGTATTTCACTTACATATTTATATATGGTAAAAATGTGAAAAATTGCATTATTATTTCAAACTCCAACTGTCCATTACAGCAACCTGAGAAAATATTTCTGGCTCATGTTTACCCCTTTTCATGCAACCATTTTTGATGGATCATTATTTAAGGAAATTATTCTTTTTAAATGATTTTTTGTGATTTTCTACATAGAAAATTACATTATCTGTGAACAAAGACTGCTTTAGTTCCTTCCCAAATTTAAAGATCTTTCCTTTCCTTTTCTTTAATTTCTTTTCTTGTCTTGTATTCTTGTATTGCTGTATTAGCTAAGATATTGAAAAGAGTGAAAAGAGGGAATATCCTGTGAAATTCTAAGTATGACAACAGAAGAATCCACTGCCCTGTCACCAGGTACAGGTTAATTGTGAATTTCTGATAAACACTCCTTATTAAGTTGAGGAAACCTCTCTATTTTCAGCTGATTTTTTCTTAAGCTTGAATAGCTGTTATATTTTTCAAACACTTTTTTCCTCTCTGATACGATCATGCAATTTTTCTTTTCTAGCTGTTAATGTGAGGGATTTTACTAATTGACTTTTCTAAAATGTATGGAAATTAATCCTTGATTTGTTGTCAACTCTCTTTCATACTTAAATTTTAAATTGCTTCCCATGTGAAAACTATTAATTTCTTGCTTGTCTTCTGATGATGATACATACTATGATTTACTTACAGATAGTCTCTTGTAGTTGATATTTTAATGTGAGTATTTGTTTTGGTCTTGAATTTTGAAATTATGTCTCTCTATTTACCCTAGCCTGGCACTGAAACCTTGACTATCCTGGGAGAGTCTCATAAGTGCTTCATTATAGACATTTGTCACTATGCTCAGTTTCTTAATTTTAGTTATGTTTTATTAAAATCATTGACCCTGAACTGAACATATTAAGTGTATTTTGTCATGTTCATTATTTTTTGTAGAATTAACTTACAATTTTAGAGCAAAGAAGAAAATTATTTTAAGAATTAAGGTGTTAGAAATTGTATTCTGGAGATGATGAGTGAACCTGGATCACATTAATCCATATTGTTACAGTGCACTAATTAATTATTCTAATTTTTATTTTTAATGAGTCTAAACTGAGTATTATTAGCTCTCTAAGTATCTACAATACTGTGTATATGGTGGGAAAATTAAACCAGAATAAAGAACAATGATTATGTGGTTTACATTCTTATGGAGCATGTGAGGTAATGTGTTTTTACTTATCTAGCCTTAAAAAGTCTATACTATATATTTAACATCATACAATACACAATAAACACCCTAATTTTATTTGCCAATTTATCAAAATGTCTTAAAAAAGGAGAAGTGTGTTAACCATTGAAAAAAACGATAGTCCTTCCCCAAAGAAGTAAGTGCCTCCTGGTTGGCTATGAAACACTTTCCAGGTCTCTTGGGACCACTGACTCCAGTTACTTATGAAGAAATGCAGGCTGATGTTCATAATGGCTGTCTCTGCCTGGTCCAGGACTCTTCGGTTCACTCTCAGAGACTATGCAATGGGCTTGCTACTTGGCAACAACAGAAGAGACTTCACTACCTCTATGTTTCAAAACAAAACTTGTTGTCACTTGAGTCCCAGGAGTTAGGAAAAGGTAAAGTCACAGTCATAGTGGTAATATGAGAAACATAAATTACAAACTGCATTATGGAATTATGTGTTAATATAAAGAGCGCCAAAAAAATAGAAGCAGTTCCTTGTAAATGACTCTGCCAGCACAGTTTATCAGCTTGTAGTGATAACCAGCTTTACCTGTACACTGAAATTGCATTGCAGGAATCTCCAACCCATTGAGTTAAATGTATTTCATTTATAACTGCTCAGTGAGCCATGAAAGACCCAGGGGCATTTAGGAATCAGAAAAGCTGCCTTTCTTCTAGATGTTGTAATTGTTAACTACAGTACAAAGAATAAATGATAAATGAGCCCATGATAGATGAGCATGATATGAATTATATTTAGAAACTCAAATATAAACACATCAGATTATTTTGTGCTGGGATTTTTCCCCACCCCCAGCTCAGAGAAGGGGGTTGGTTCTCATAAAGCAAATTGGAAAAGAAAAATGGAAGATACACCCAAATGAATAAAAATGCATGTGGAATTCCAATATGCAAATGATAACTATTTCTTTTGTACACACTGCAGATGAAGAGCGGCGAGTACATGATCACAGCTGGAATTCACACTGGGATCTTAGACAATGTAACACCAGCAGCCACCCTCAGATCAGGCACACCCCAGCTGCTCACTTCACAGAGCCTACCTCCTCCTTCCCTCTCCTAACCCTTCACACCAGCTTCCTTCATTATTTTTTTTTCAAAAAGGCAGAAATGAAGCCAAAACCTTTTGTGTAAAGAAAAAAAATCACTATAAAGAGAAAAGCGAATCCTAAGCAGTTATTTTCTGAAAAAGATTTTGCTTTAAAATTAGAAACTCCCTCCTAACCAGGAGCACTTCAAAACACTTACTCTACATCTCAAAGACCCTTACTGTGTTTGCTGCATACTGGAGCACTGATGCGACCCTAATGTTTTGGGGGATGAATAACAGGATAATTTTTTGCATTGTTTAATCTTTTTCTCTTGTGCTTGATTTTTGCATTTTGTATGAATAAGTGTCTACCTAATTATGCTGCCACTAAGAGCAGCAGGCTGCATAAGCTATCCAGAAGTAACTAGAAAACTCCCTATTCCTCTCAGGTGATTGATTTGGTATTATGGGATGAATTTAATTTTTCTGGCCCCATGGCCTGTGTAGTACCCTCCAAATGGTATATCTTCATCTTTTGCCTAGGATCTCTGAATGCTGTCTTTTCGGGTTCATGATGCGATTCAGTTAACCTCCCGGGGAAGAGGACATTCTATTGGATTGTTTGGGTGAAACTTAAATGCCTTCATATGTGTCATAGTAGGAAAGACGCAGAGGGATTTTGGAAGATGAGGCAAAGTGGCCATGGATGTAGATATTGGCAATTTGGGGCTACAAGCTAAGACATTTCTGAGGTCAGAAGAAGCAAGGGAAAGTTCCTTTTCTACATCTGTATCAGTCAGTGTGGCCATGCTGATTCAGTTCTGTCCTCCACAGTTAGGAAAGAACAAATTTCTGTTGTGTATTGTCATGACCTGTGGACATTGTTACAGCAGCCACAAGAGGATAATACATATGATTTATTGCAAAGAAATGAAAATAGATTCTTTTTTCTATCCCTCACTTATTGTTTTACATTTATTTATTTAGTTTTAAATATTTATTCATGTTACTTTATGTGTATGATTGAACACTCTGCACATATATGTGTGTACCATGTGCATACCTCATGCATGAGGAATTCAGAAGAAGGGGGTCAGTTATCCAGAAACTGTAGTAGGGGATGGGGGAAGGTTGTGACCTACTACATGGCTGCTGGGACCTGAATCTGGGTCTTTAAGAGCAATAAATGCTCTTAACCACTGAGCAATCTCTACAGTCCCCTTACTACATCTTTTATTGTGTGTGTGTATGTGAGTCATTATATGTGTGTATGTGTGCATGTACTCCCTTGTGACTACAAAAGTCTGAAGAGGCCGTCAGATCCTCTGGAGCTGGAGTTACAGGCAGATGTTAGCTACCTGATGTTGGTGTCAAGAGTCACACTCTGGTTCGTTGTCAAAACATCTCTCCAGTCCCAACAGATAGATTTCACATTATCTGGAAAATAGATAGTTTGAAGATAGTGAATTACTTTGTAGGAAGTACAAGCCAAGAAAAGTTGCAAGCGAACTGTAGAGGAATTTGGAACACTATGGTAAGGATACTTACTATTTAGGGTCCAGTTGTCAGCAGGGAAGGTTGAATATAAACTCTTCTTACCTTTCACACTGGACACCAAATGTATCTCAAATGTGTACTATTGTTCACAAGAGTCAAGATGGTTATGACTTCCAACAGTTTGAGTAGAGGTCTGAGTAGAGAATGTTTTAGTTCAAAACATGAACTGTGGAATCCCACAAATGTTAGTAATTCAGAGGGGTGGGGAAGATGCAAAGCTTTGTAGGTAGGTAGATGGGAATGGGTTTGGGAAGAGTTATAGAAGGTGAATGTGATCAAAATTCATTGTATTTAGTTCTCAGAGAGTTAACAAAACATTTTTAAAAATTAACTGTTATAAAATGGTATAAAAACAATAGAAGCAATAAAAGTTGATTTTCCTGTCCAGATTCCCTCTTTTGTTTCCCATGGTCAAGCCTACTGGCAGCAGCACAGTCTGTGTTGAGCAATTCTTCCCGCAGTGATGGCCTGGGAAGCCATGTCTTTATACTGTCACATGGGTAAAGCACACACATGTGAAGTGAAGGGCAAAAAGCATATGTAGACTTGAGAGGCAGAAAGTCCATTCATTTAGACTTAAGGCAAAGCTTTAATTTGGAAGGACAATAGTTGTGGCTGTGTAGGAAACAGAAAAGCAACCTGAGGTTGTTGTCTTTCTCTGAAGTCTTGAACCAATTATTGGGCTTACTGAGTATCTTGGGATGTGAAAGAGACACTGTGACACAATTGCATGCCAAAATCTGAATGTGTTTTCAAATGCTTTCCAACACCATTAAGCTTTAAATACTTGTCATTACTTTATAGGGAACAATAACATGATGATTTGCTGTGTTCACCTTAGTATTTTCTTGTTTATATTTTATTTTCATTCATCTATTTACATCCCAGCTGCAGCCTATGCCCTGACCTTCCCTCCAAGACACACTATACCCATGCTCATGCCCACCCCAAATTCATTCCTCTTCTGTCTCCATCCAGGAAAGAGCAAGTCTCCCATGAGTATTTGTAAAACATGAGAAGCTAGCCACCACAACACCAAATAATTCAATTAAAAGTGGGGTACAGAACTAAACAGAGTATTCACAATAGGAGAATCTAAAATGACTGAAAGACACTTAAGAAATTGCTCAACATCCTTATCCATCAGAGAAATGCAAATCAAAACAACTCTGAGATACCATCTCACACGCATTAGAAAGGCTAAAATAAAAAATACCAATGCTCGAGAATATGTGGAGCAAGAGGAAGCTTGTCCATTGCTGGCAGGGGTGCAAACTTGACAGCCACTTTGGAAGAGTATGGTGGTTTATCTGGAAAATGGGAACAAGTCTACCTCAGGTTCCAGCAATTCCTCTCTCGGGCACATACCTAAAGGATGTACACTGATAAAATAAGGATGTCCGTTCAACTACGTTCATAACAGCATTATTTGTAATAGCCAGAAGATGGAAGTAACCTGGATGCCCCTCAACCAAGGAATGGATAAAGAAAATGTGGTACACTTACACAATGGAGGACTACTCAGCAGAAATAACAATGGAATATTAAAATTTGCAGGCAAATGGATGGAACTAGAAGAAACCATCCTAAGTGAGGTAACCCAGTCACAGACAGACATAGTATGTACTCCCTTATGTACAGATGTTAGATATAGATGTAGACCAGCCTACAATCCACACCTCCAGAGAAGGAAGGAAACAAGGAAGACCCTAAGAGAGACATACACAGTTCACCAGTGAAGCTGAAAAGACAAGAGACCCTGAACAAATTGGGAGCATGGGGGGAGGGAGAGAGAGGTAGGAGAAAGAGGAGGGGAGAAGAGGAGGGAGGAGGAGACCATATGATAGCAGAAGATTGAGTGGGAGAGGAATAGAGAACAAGAAAAGAGATACATCAATAGAGGGAGTCACTATAGGTTTAAAGAGAAATCTGGCACTAGGGAATTGTACAGAGTTCTACAAGGATGACCCCAACTAGGAACCTAAGCAATAGTGGAGGCTGCCTTAAATGTGTTTCCCCTATAATGAGAATGATGACTACCTTAAATGCCATCCTAGAGCTTTCATCCAGTAGCTGATGGAAGCAGAAGCAGAGATCCACAGCTAAGCACTGAGCTAAACTCCTGAAATCCATCTTCAGAGAGGAAGGAGTGACAACCAAAGGTTCAAGATCACGATGGGAAAACCCACAGAAACAGCTGACCTGAGAAAGTGGCAACTCACGGACCCCAGTCTGACAGCTGGGGAGCCAACATAGGAGCAAACCAGGCCCCCCAAACATGGGTGTCAGCTATGAGCACTGGGCAGTCTATGGGGCATCTGGCGGTAGGACCAGGATGTATCCCTAGTGCTCAATAGATTTTGGGAGCTCATTTCCAATGGAGGGATACTCTCTTAGCCTAGATACACAGGGGAGGGCCTACGTCCTGCCCCAAATGACTTGACAGATTTAGATGATCCCTCGGGTAAGGCCTCACCCTCCCTGGAGAGTAGATGGGCATGGTGGAGGGCATGGGAGTATGGGAGGGAGAGGGAACTGGGATTGATATGTAAAATAAGATTATATATATATATATATATATATGACAGAAGCAGTAACAACTTGATGATGTAGGGAAAGCTGCTCATCCAATGATGTCTTACTACCCCACAAATAGAAATGTGTTATGCTTACTTATGGAATGATCCATTTTAATAAATAAATAACTCTTAAAACTGGAAAAAAAAACATGGCATATCAAGTTGCAGGAAATCTAAGCACCTCCCCATGTATTAAGGTTTGGTGAGACAACTCAGTATGAGGAGTAGGGTTTCCAAAACCACTAAAAGAGTCAGCAGACAGCCTCTGTTCCTGCTGTTAGGAGTCCCACAAGAGAATCATATTACACAAGAGTAACATATATGCAGAGGGCCTAGATCAGTTTCATGTAGACTCCCTGGTTGCCTGTTCAGTCTCTGTGAGCCTCTATGAGGCCAGGTTAGTTGATTATGTGAGCCTTCCAGTGGTGTCCTTCACCACTCTGACTCTCACACTCCTTTCTCCTCCTCTGCAGGATTCCCCCAACCATCTAATGTTTGGCTGTTATGTCTCTGCATCTGCCTCCATCAATTGCTGCATGGAGCCTGTCTGATGACAATTGGGCCAAGCACCAAACTGGTCACAGGAGATAGCCAGTTCAGGCTACTTACATGCTATTGCTGGGAGTCTAAGCTGGTGTTCTCCTTGTAGACTTCTGGGAGATTCCTCTATGCCAGGCTTCTACCTGACCCCCAAATGCCTCCCCCAGCAGTCCCCCCTCAGCACTGTCCCGTTCTGTTCCTCCCTGAAACCTGATCGCTAATGTTCTCATCCCCACATGCCCTCAGTTCACTCACAAAATACTTCTTCTTCCCAGGGAGATCTGGGTATCCCATGAAACTTTCTTATTATCTAGTCTCTCTGGGTCTGTGGATTGTAGCATAGTTATCCTTTATTTTACAGCTAATATCCATTTATGTGTGAGTACATACCATGTTTGTTTTTCTCAGTTTGGTTTATCTCATTCAGAATAAATTTTACTAGTTCCATCTATTTGCCTTCAAGTTTCCTGGTGTCCTTGTTTTTAATAACTGAGTAATATTCCAGTGTGTGATTGTACCACATTTTCTTTATTCATTGCTAGGTTGGGGGACAACTAGTTTGTTTTCATGTTCTGGCTATTACAAATAAAACTTCTATGAACATAATTGATTAAGTGCCATTGTGGTATGATGGAGCATCTTTGGGTATATTCCCAAGAGTGTGTTGATGGGAGATGTCATTCTGTAAATATGTCTTTCTTATTGATTGATGAATATAACACTGTTGGCCAATAGGGAAGCAAGATAGGTGGGACAAGGAGAGAAGGAGGATTCTAGGAAATGTACTAGAGTCGCCATGTGATCCCAGGAGGAAAGGATGTATGACACTGACATTTTGTTAGGATAAGTCCTTGAAAAAATATACATATTAGTAGTTATGGGTTAGTATTTAAGACAGAACTAGCCAATGAGAAACCCTGGACATTGGCCCACAGCATTATAACTAATATATGTCTTATGTATTTATTTGGGGACTCTGAAGCGATAATGGGACCCAGGCAGGAATCCTGCAACAGGGGGCTATCTGAGTCTTATGGTAGATTGATACCAAGTTTTCTGAGAAACAACCACATGGACTTCCAGTGTGGCTGTACAACTTTGCCCTCTCACCAGCAATGGAGGAGCATTCCTCTTGCTCCATATCCTCTTCAGCATGACCTGTCACTTGTGTTTTTTGTCTTAGCTATTCTGACTGGCATAAGATGGAATTTCAGACTCATTTTGATTTGCAATTTCCTGTTGGTTAAGAATGTTGAACATCTCATTAGGTGTTTTCAGCCATTTGATATTCTTTTGTTGTGAATTCTCAGTTTAGTTCTGTACCCCATTTTTAAATTGCATTATTTAGTTTGTTACTATCTAGCCCCCTTAGTGTTTTCATATTATAATATTGTCATTATTGTAGGGGGGGTGGCCATGAAACTAGAAAGTGGCTCATGAGAGGAGAGGAAGAATTCTTACAGGAGGTGGGGTATAGAGAAGGGAAAACAAACAATATGAAAACAGAACTTGTGACTAACGGGGGAAAGAAAGGAACAAGCTTGGAGTGAGAAGCTGGTATGGGTAAGGGTAGTCTGTGAGAGATGAATAACATCTCAACATATAAACCGGAGTCAGTTCTATTACACAATGACTCCTCTCTGTACCCTTGTCCTTTACCTGGCAAGCAGTCATCCTTGTTTCTCTTTCTGACTCTGTAATTTAACTCTTTCAATACTTTATACAGGTGGAATCTTAGAATTTGTCTTTTTACAGTGAAATGATGCCATCTATAGTAACTTTTCCATGGGTATCTCAGGTGACAGCACATAGCAGCTTTGCTCCTTTCAATGTAAAATAATATTCCATTGTGTGTATGTGGTTATCTATTCATCCAAAACATTTTCACTTTGTATGTGCTAATGTTTCTCTAGACACAAATGAGCAAATACCTCTTTGAAATACTGTTTTTCAGCTTCATTGGGTGTATATGCAGGAATGGAAGTACTGGGTCATGTAATGATACATTTTTGAGTTACTGTCAAATTGTTTTTCCAGAATGATTGCATTCTTTCTTGTTCTTGACTTTAGCTAGAGGGGTCTGCTTTCTTTACACACCCAAACTTGTTATTATTTTTTGTAGGAAGCACTGTAACAGGGGAGCTTGTGTCTCACTGTAGAGTAGATCTGGTTTCCTCTGATGATCATTCAAGTCGAGCATCTTTTCAGGTTCTTAATAGTGATTTTTGCATCTTTGGCAAAGTATCTTTTCAAATGCCAATTATGTTGTTGAGTTTTATGCATTCTCTTTATGTTATTGATGTTAATCCCTTGGTTTTCAGCTACTTTCTCCCAGTGTGTGGCTTGCCTGTTACACTTGGTATGGTCTTTTGATGAAAGCAGTTTAGATCTTTGTGAAGTGCAATTTGCTTTGCCACTTGTTTCTTGTACTTTTGTATTATAGTCAATAAATTATCATTGCATTTATTTTGTGAAGATTTTCTCTGTCTTCTTTTAAGAGAGTTTTCTGTTTTGGTTACCTTCAGGCTTTAAATTTAGGTCTTTGGTTCATTTGAGTTACTTTTTGTCTTTGGACTAATTCATTCTCTGGCACATGAGTGTGATTTTGCCAGTATCATTGTTTGAAGAAGCTGTGTATTAGTTACTTTTCTTCACTGTGAACAAAATTCTGATGTGAGAGAAGAAGACTTTATGTCGGTTCCTGTTTGCAGTGGTATCTGTCTATAATGGTGGGGCGCACACAGTGCAGCAGTTTCCCACGTCACAGAAAAACAAATGGAACAATGGAAATCCACTGGCATTTCCCTTCACTGCCTTTACTCTGCCTATCTCCAAGCCTATGAGATGGCATTACCACAGGTATGACATAAAACATAACTTCTTACCAATACAGGTCCAAGACGTTGAATTCATCTACAGTGTACAGAACATGTCTTCTTCCTCAGCCAAACCTTTCTGAAAAGACCCTCACAAACTATGTAAATTATCAGTTTCCTATAGGAAGTAATCCACTCAAGTTGACAATGAAGATAAATGATAACAAATGGACTTGGTGCGATTTTTTCCAAATCACATTTGCAAATATTTATTTCAAGGTGCTTATTATATTCCATTGGTCTGTACGTGACTTCCCTCCACCCCACCAGCACTAGTCTGTCTTGATTATTTGCAAATATTTATTTCTGAGGTGCTTATTATATTCCATTGGTCTGTATGTGACTTCCCTCCACCCCCACCAGCTCTAGTCTGTCTTGATTATTTGCAAATATTTATTTCTGAGGTGCTTATTATATTCCATTGGTCTGTATGTGACTTCCCTCCACCCTTACCAGCTCTAGTCTGTCTTGATTACTGTATCTTCATGAAGAGTTAAGGAACATCACGTGTCTACCCCAGCTATGTTCATTTTCATTGTCATTTCAGCTACTTAGGATCCCCTGAGATTCCAGATGAATTTTAAGCGTCCTTTTTCTGTTTCTACAGTCATACAAGGATTGTAGTTGATGGCACTGAATTTGCACATCACATTGGGAACTTAGGCATCTCATTGTCGATGCAGAAAGCACAGCTCTCTCCTTAAAGGGAATGAAAGATATCTTATTCTAGAGCCAAATTGGAATGATAGCAGCCAAGGAACATAAATATAGGTTACCCCAAATTTCATGTTCTACTGTAGAAGCAGATTCATGACACTGTAGTTCTACATAACAAAAGAAGTCACAAATCAAGTGAAGTTTAAAATAAAACATAGTGGTGGGTATAATAGAAGGGTAGTTACAACAACAGAGGAAGCATTTTCAATAGGCTAAAGATTCTATCTGATGTCATTCATAGCCTTTGGGCTGATGAAAGGTGGTGGTTTCCTAAGTTTGCACATTCCACAACATTTTTATGTAATAGGTAGGAAACTTTAGTTTTGACATAGGGCAGACCAAGGAGTGGTCATTCAGAGGTCTAAAGCCAACTGGAATATGGTTATTAGACTTTGAACATGCAACATTTCAACCTCTACATATCACTGAAATTTGAATCAGTCAATAAATCTTCATAGACCTACCGGACTGTCCAGGAATTCTCATTTACACCATATTAAATCTTAGTCCACAAGTAGAGAATATACTTCTAGCAATTTACATCTTTATGAATTTGTAAGATATTTGTGTGGCTTAGTGTGTGTGTATGTATTTACCTTTATTAAGTAGAATTTGTTGAGTTTGTTGAATATATATATATATATATATATTCATTCATCCACCAGGTTTTGAAAGTTCCCAGACATAATTTTTGTAATGTTTTTATTTAAATTAGAAACATGAATGCTTCACATGTCAATCCCAGCTCCCTCTCCCACACCTCCTCCCTTGTCCCTCCACCAGCCCCACCAGCCCCCTACCCAATCCCCACATCATTCCCAAGGGAGGGTGAGGCCCTCCTTGGGGGAATCTCTAAAGTCTGTCATTTCATCCAAGGCAGGATCTAGGCCCTTCCCAATGTATCCAGGCTGAGAGAGCATCACTCTATTTGGAATGGGCTCCCAAAGATTATTCATAAACCATGGTAAACACTGATCTACTACCCAAGACCCCAGTGATTTCTGTGGCCTCCCCACTGAGACTACATTCATGGAGTCTAGATCAGTCCCCTCTTGGCCTCTCTGGCATCAGTCTGGGATTCAAGAGCTCCCCCTTGTCCAGTCAGCTATCTTTGTGGGTTTCACCATCATGGTCTTGACCCCTTTGCTCATCACTCCTCCATCTCTGTCACTAGGTTTCAGGAGTTAAGTTCAGTGTTTAGCTGTGGGTATCTGTCTGTGCTTCCATAAGTCACTGGATGAAGGTTCTAGGATGGCATATAAGGTAGTCATCAACCTTACCATCAAGGAGGGACATTTAATGTAGTCTCTCCACTATTGTTTAGTTTGCCAGTTGGTGTTATCCTTGTAGATCTCTGGATATCTCACTAGTGTCAGCTCTCTCCTCAAGCCTATAATGACTCGATCTATTATGGTATTTCTCATCCTGCTCTCCTCTATTCTTACCTCGACTCAACCATCCTGTTCCCACATATCTTCTTCTCCACTCTTCTTATCCCCCTCTCTTATTCCTGCCCAGCCATAATTTTTAAGATGTTCTCTATGATCCAGTTTCTTACTCTTCTTAAAATTCCACATTCCCAATGTTAGTCCTTGTTGGTTTGCCCAAGGTTCCTTAGTCTGTTCACTTTCTTTAAAATATTTTGTCTGTGTTTCTTGGACATGAAAATTTCCATTATCCTGTTTCCAAGTTCAGTGATTTTTTTCTTCAGTCTACTCAAATATGTCTTTGAGTTCTTTCATCAAATTTCTCATTTCAGTTATATTATTAGCTGAAGCATTTCCTTCTGATATCATTTTAGATGTTACTAAACTTTCTTTATTAGTAGTGTTTCCATTTTGCTTCTACAAAATTTCTTGAATTACTCCACATCTTGGTTAAATACTTTGAACATCTTTTAGATATCATATAAAAATATTTCTCTAGTCTGCCAGTAAAAGGAAGCAGAAGGGAATTAGCTCAACTATGTTCACTGCAGTTTTATTAGTAATAGCCAGAAACTAGAAACAAATTAGATGTCCCTCAACTGAATAATGGATAAAGAAAATGTAGTGCATTTACATATGGAAATGGAGTATTATTCAGCTATTAAAAATGACAACATGAAGTTTGCAGGTAGATAGATAAAACTACAAAAAATAACCATAAGTGAGTTAACCCAGACAAAGAATGACAAATATGGTATGTATTCACTTATAAGTGGTTGTTAGCTGCTAAATAATTGATAATTAAGTTGCAATTCATAGACCCAGAGAGATTAGGTAAAGAGGAGGGTTCTAGGGGAATGCATGACCTCCTTAGGAAGGAGAAATAAAATAGATTTTGTGGGTGGACATGGGGGAGGATAGGGGCAGGATGGGTCATGTTGGGGGAAGGAATGGAGGGAGACAGCACAGGAAGTGACACTAGGGGTTGGGCGATATAAAGGGGGCAGTGCGAAAATCTAGCGCAGTGGAATCTTCCTGGATTCTATGGGGGTGACCCTAGTGAGGACTCCTATTAATGAAATATGAACACCCCATCTTTTGTAGCTAGGCAAGGCTTCCAGTGATAAGTTGCATTTGGTTGAGTTGTTGGCTGAAGGGAGATCCCTAAACAACCCAGGCCGATGTTAGGACATAATGTTGCCCTCTGAAAACTAATGAAGGGCCTTACTGCTAAGACAAACTTCACATTGTTTATTGAACATAGAGAGGTCAAGCTGGTGGTTGTATGTGGCCTTCACCTAGTGTCTTTGTTGCAGGAAGGTACTCTGCAGGTGATGGAAAGAGAAACATGGACATCAATCCAGCCACAAAACCCTCAACATACGATTTGTCTAGCTTGTAAGAGTTGTTTGGGGAATGAGCACAGACTTGTAAGCTACCAATGTTTTTGTTTAACTTGAGGCTCATGCCATGAGAGAAAGCCCATGCCCTATATTGTCTGGATGTCTAGGAACAAGAGAATGAATAGTACAGAGACCAAATAGAACACTAAATCAGCTAGGCAGAACTCACATGGACTCACAGAGACTGGAACAAACAGGGACTTTATGGGTTGAC
Source organism: Mesocricetus auratus (assembly GCF_017639785.1). NCBI lineage: Eukaryota > Metazoa > Chordata > Mammalia > Rodentia > Cricetidae > Mesocricetus > Mesocricetus auratus. Next base: position 37,303,723 of record NW_024429193.1, read on the forward strand.
ACCCGATTCTTACATTTACATTATGGTTGTAAGCTTGGTGTTTTTGTGAAACTCCTCACAGTGAGAGCAGGGATGTCTCTGATTCTTTTATCTGTTCTTGGAACTTTTTTCTTCCTGTTGCCTATTTTCAATTTTGAGGGCATTATGCCTTGTTTTACCATATCTTTTTTTTCCTGTTTGGTTATCATCTCTTGGTAGCCTGCTCTTTTCTTCAGAGGCAATGAAGGGAGAGTATATCGCAGGGAGAGGTGAAGTGGGAGGGGATGGCTGGGAGGAGTGGAGGGAGGGGAGACTGTGGTTAGGATGCATTGTGTGAGAGAATAATCTACTTTTAATGAAAGAAAAATTTAAAAAACCCATGAGTTTTGTTTATTCCAATGCTTATGACAAAATAAAACAATAAAATTGTTTCACTTCATCAACGACATGAACACTTTCACAAATGTAATAACAGAAGAATATTTTCTTTCTTTGTCTTCCTTCTTTCCTTCCTTTCTTCCTTCCTACCTTCCTTTCTCTTTCTTTCTTTCTTTTTTGGTCATTCGTACTGTAATGGCAAAGGCATGTCACAAATTGAAGTTTAATCATCATTGGTAACATTGTTTTAGCATTTTCTTAACTTCATACAACCAACAGAAAAATAAATCAAATCTTGATTTCTGATGTTTGCTAATTTTAGCACTATGAATACTTCCATCATGGCTGATTTCAAGCTACCAGGGCAATGTCATCACATATGCAGTTGTTAGTAAGGTATTTTAATTTTTTCCACTGTGAAGACTCAATGGATATAAAGTCAAGAACATGTATGTAATAAAATAATGAGGAAGTGATAAATTTTGAGTGTTGTGGTGACCATTTTAATGTAAGTTCATTAAGAAATGCCTAGCTTATTATGTGCAGTTTTTCTTGAATTTCTTTTAGAGATTTATTGATTTCTTCCAACTTTTTTGTCTTTTCCTCTATTTCTTTTAGTGAAATTTTCATTTATTCTTTAAGGGTCTCTATCATCTTTATAAAATTATTTTTAAGATAGTTTCCTTCTGGTTCATCTGTGTTTGGCTGTTCATGTCTTGGTGATGTAGGACCACTGGTTTCTGGTGGTGGCATATTGCTCTTTGTGCTGTTGAATGTATTCTTACACTGATGTCTACCCATCTCTTCCTCCAGTCAGTACAGGTGGGGCCTGTAGCTCTCTCAGTTGGTCCTTGAGGCCCATGGCTATGGTTTTCACTCTCCCCTTCAGGTGTAGGTAGAGACCTGGTGGTCGTCATGAGGTGTTAAAAGATGGTCAGCAGAGCAGGAGCTGCCTGGTCAATAGGAGTTCCATTGGTGTGTGGTTATGCACAGTTTTCATAAGTTAATATTAAATATTGTCTCCAGTCAACAGCCAGCTTAAAAATTGAGGAAAATTTACAGTTTCCTTTCGCTGGTTGGTATGAGCTAGTTCTAACATACTGTGTGGGACACCATTGCCTTGGATGCTTGTGGCATCTCCCTGGGTGGTTGTTAGAATCAGCTAAGATATTGTAAGTAAAGTGTTTTGACACACGAGGTTGTGCTAAATAAATGGAATACATTCTTGTTGAGAGTAATAATCAAGTACACTAAGAAACAAATTCTTGGCGTAGATTCTTCAGAAAATAATTGTGAATCAAACTGAAGCCAACTTTTGATATTCTGTTCTGTCAACACATAGACAAAATGGAATGCCCAGATTGGACCTCTACTCCTGTAAGTACTTAATATTTTTCATTTTATTCTTCCTACATAAATGTCCAACATCATCAATGATTTACATAATTCATCCTTAGAATCTGAGCAAAATGGAGTTTATGGCAAGTATCTTATATCTTCTCTAGTGTTTGAAATGGGATTGCCTTCCTTCTCTTAACAACTTCACTTGAGTGATTTGCCTGGCCATGGAACCAACAGTCACACTGTTTAATTGTAGATGACATTCCAAGGAAAACGGGGTCCTAATTTAATTAACTAGAACTTCCCTTATTAAATCTGTTACTCGTTTAATAAGTATTTGTTGTGTCTAACTGGGTTGGTTGGGTACTAGAGCTAGAACTTCACTCATTCCAAATCATTACACGAGATGAACAGAACAGAGTCCTAGTCCAAAATCACGATCATTTGTTCTTTAATATCACTAAAGCTTTTGCCCTCTTGGAAAGCAGTAACTTTTATTAAACTCTGTATTGTGGTTCTCACAATTTCCATGCTGACTAATGACTCGTGTTCTAGTGGGCTACCTTGTATTGAGTCTGGGAATTTTATTACGTGCTGTCTTTAATATGTTCTTGTTAAATTTAATTTGGTAATTTTTCTGATTAGGAACTCCAATATGCCCATGGCAGGATATCTATAAATGTTGAAGAAACATCAAAACAACAACAAAATTATTTCACCCTTACATTGATTTGTATATCCAGTGTGGCACTAATATCTATATTTTAAGAATACTGATGGATACTGACTCTCACACCACCTTTTACATAACAGGATGAACACAGACACAATATTTTATTATATATGCTTTAGTTGCAAATATATCATTGTACACTTTTAGCGTGAGTTGATGTAGCTAAACATTAGTCTCTTTCTAGTATTTTCCTGTGAGAAACAAACAAAAATATGTACAAAAGCATATTGTAACTTTTAGTTATTTCTTCATATTATTTCTGAGAAATAAATTTCAATTGCATAGTTTCAAAGGCTCTTAGTACCTATTTCCATTTCTCAGAGCTTAAATAAAATTGCATTCACAGAGGTACTCTGTAGGAGTTTGTATTCCTTAGCATTCCTGCCAGCACGGAATATTCACTTTTCAAAAGTTCAATTTTAGTAGAAGTTCCATGAATTTGCTTTGCTTTTCAAAGACTCTTAATAAGATACATTTTATGATTATTTGTTCTTTTGATGAATCTCAAAAATATTGTTTATTGCCCTTTGCTCATTTGCTTTTTCATGAGGGCATATTCTGTTACTTTAAACCTTTTCCTCTCTTTGGGGACCTAACTAGAAATATTTTGAGCCGAGGAGTGATAGATAATCAACTACGTTTTCTCTTTCTGCTTAGCAGTGTAAAACATTTTGAACAAAACATATGGGAAGCGATTTAAGCATATTTACATAGTACTCCTCTCACATGTACTGCCTCTCTCCCATTTTAAATAAATTAAATTAAAATTTTTAGCTGCCAAGTGGCACAGACTGGCAATATATACATACTCCCTAGTTACACAACAGACAAGCAGCTAACATCACGATTTATGTATGTGTGCTCAATTAGAAACGAGTCTAGTGCCAAGTTAATCACAAATTTGCCATAAACTAAAGTTCATTACTGTTTCATGACAAGAAATATTGAATAGAACTGTTTACATTTGTTCTAGTTTCTCCCAAATAAGGAAGAGAATTTCAGGAAACATTTCACGTAGGTAGAACAACCACTTATTGGATAGTGTCCAGGCATTTAACACCCTTAAACACTGGATTTATACTCAATGATTCAATCTTCACAACAACTTGTAAGATCCTTGATGTGTTCACCCCCATTTTATGTACAAGAAGTTGAGGCTTGACAAGTTCAAATGACTTTCACAAGATAATTTAGTGAGTAAGGGGGTACCGTGGCGAGTCCATCCTAAACAGCTGGCCGTGGCCTTTTATAGAGACATACTTTTATACTGGCATCTGGTTAGAAGCAGAGAAATCCTTTGGTCAATTTATTTACTGAACACATTCAATAGGCTAGTCACTGCGATCAACTTGCAGAGAGGAAAGATAAATAAAGTAGGGTGCTTCCACTTAAAAAGATGCACGAACAAACCAAAGTAGCTACTGTGGGGAAGGCAGAAGGCTCTATGGAAACAGAAGGGAAGTATATTAAGCTCAGGATCCTAGATATGAAGCCTTGAGGGATCCAATTATACAGTGGTCTTGGCTATTCCCTCAGAGCTTTGGGAGTACTCTCAAGTGCAGCAGTACGAACACTGCAAAGTGTGGATAGAGTCAGCAAACCTAGTGAGGTAGCCAGTTAGCACACATTTCAGTACCTCTTATTGTAACAGACTCCAAGACCTCTATAGATCCCTCAAATCTTAGCACAGCTGATGCTATGATGAAAGAACCACTGAGGCCCTAAAACTCAGCTTGTAGATAAGTACCACCTGCCAAAATGAAAACAAAGACCTATTCTATCAAAGTCTATATTTCTGGAGAAGTCTCTAAAAGTACCAACCTTGCTTTTTGACTTCTGTAGTTCTGCTTCTTACTAACTGTTCTTGTTAACCGAAGTGTGTTAACCCAGGATATGGATTTTGTGCTTAGAAGCTCACCTGGAGAAAGACTCTGAGTACCCTAGAATCCTCAATACCCAGTATAGTTGCTGGCCTGCTACTAAAGATTTTCAATAGTCTTAAACGTATGTCCCAGACATCTTTTCTAGTGGATACCCAATATGCTGGATAGATTTATGTCAACCTGAAATAATCAAAAGTCATCTGAGAGGAGAGACCATCAATTAACAAAATGATCAGGTTGTAGGCAGCCTGTGGGGCATTTTCTTAATTAGTGATCAATGAGAGAGAGTCCAGCCCATTTTGAGTGGTGTCATCCCTGAGACGGTGGTTCTGGATTTTCATAAAAAAGCAGGCTGAGCAAGCCATGAGGAAAAAGTCATGATCTTTTAGTGCAGCAATAGAAACCTTGTCTAAGCCACCCCACAACATCATTATCTTGGCACCAAAAGCTTTAGGTGTAACTGAGCAAAGCACAAAGTTTCCTGTGCTATAGAGAAGAGAAACACCAAGCAGACACTAAATGAGACATCAACACTCTATTGATCATAGCTTCTCAACTTATAAGGTACCACTCCATGCTACATATAGGGCTCATGAAAAGTTTGACAACAAGGAATGATTGCTGAATGTACAACAAAGAAAAATTAATTAAAAATCAAACTAATGATGGATCTGAAGGCTTTGAACTGTGTATGGCATGACAAACATTGCCTGAAATCCCTCAGTTCAGAATTTAGACTGTGGACATCATCAGTTGTAGGTTTTTTCTTATACGTGCAAAGTATTCTTCTCTTACAGAAACTGAATGTTTCATTAAAGGATATGAAGACACTCAATATTTTTACACTGTCTTTTCTCAGTGTGTTAAGTATAAAATTAATATTCCTACAGACTGTATTGTGTGAGGATATTTGATTGTTATGTGTTCTTTAAGGATTCCTCTAAATACCAGTGTTCCCATTACCTTGGATATAAATATGCTCACCTTTTCCTCTGGGATACCAATATGCTTTTTCCCTTATGATTACTCATTGACATGGGGATATGTCTTCTCTTCTACCATGAATTTCTGAGACTAAGTAATTTCCATTCATATCAACATTACTAAGGTTTGTCCTAGGACCTGTCTAATGATCACTCACCCCATGCCCACCTTCAGAGATGTGTTTGGGATTCTGTACTGAATCTGTTCCGACATGATGGGCATAGCACACACCCAGGTGTACATGCATGATCCCACATAAGCAGAGTTTTTCGAGCCCACATTCCAAAAACTATGTTTGAGCAACATGACTTCTTAAAATCACACCCATACTTCTTTTGTCAGTTGAATGTAAACTTTTTCTTCCTTATCTTTGAGCCACCAATACAAATGTGGTTTTTGAGCATAGTTCCCCTCCCCTCTACATTTGCTAATATTATTAAAGAGCTTCAGCAATTGTTTTTGTCACATCCCAGATTCCTAACCCTTTATAATAAGAATGCAAAAAGAACAGATTTCAGTTTGGGTTCTACGTAGCCAAAGACATTTATTACTAATCTTGAAATGTGAGTTCTTTAAAACTCTTTTCCATGCAAATGAATTTTGAGACAAAACTTCAGTCTTCTGTGCCAAACAATTCTTGCTTTTCAACTTCAGTGTTAAACAATACTTACGTGACACAGTAAGTTAGCACCTTGCTTCAGGAAATACCTGCTCCTGGGAGATAAGACTTGAATCTGGCAGAAATTATTTATCCACATTGATAGTCCGGGCATCAAGACCTCTTTCAAGGCTCCATCTCACTGTGCCACCAGTTGAAGTTTAGTGTCTCATCAGATCCACACAATCTTAACTGCGCTCTCCCTTGCAAGACTGCTTTAAGCCCTCCTGTGAACCTAATAAATATTCGCCCCTCATCATCTATGCTGAGACACAACCAAGTCTCTACTGAGGTAATGCTTGTCTTCACAAGGTTCTAAGAAACTTAGCTTTCCTGGGTCAGTATTTATGGTGGTGATATTTTGAGGGTATAACAAGTGGAAAATCCCATAGAAACTCAGGAGCTGGTGCTGATGCTCTCTTGGGTGCTTCTTGTCTAGAGTCTCAGGAACTGGTACTGATGCTGACCCTAGTATTTCCTGTCTAGATTCTCAGAATATGCTGCAGATACAGATCCTTGGGGCTTCCTATCTACAGACTTTCTGGCTGTGATGGATTGAAAAAAACACTTCCAAGAGTTAGAGTTATAATTTATTTTATTCAACTACTGAATGTCTCCTAGGAATAAGAAACACTTGTATAGAAATATGATGATCTAGTCAAGTAAAGCTGTTATGTGACTAAAGACATTGCCCCTGTGCTCTATACTTGATGATGAATTTAATTAAGATCACCAGAGAGATAAGTTTGGTAAGATTCTTGATGAGTTCAGAAAAACTTATTGACATCTTCTTAATAGACAAACTTTACCCTCTGTTACTACTGTTTAATTCAGTATAGCCAGAGTCAAGACAAGATCTGCTCCAAATATTTTACCTGAAATCTGAGATGGTAATTTTAGTTTGTTTTTTTATGTTAACCCAACTAGGCAAAGGATAACTGATAAGAACTGTATCTGGATGTGTCTTTATAGAGTATTTATGGAAGGAATTGGCATTTGGATTGGTAAACTGAGTACAGAAGAGACAACCCGATAATGAATGAGCCTCATCCAATTCATTGAGAGACTTAACAGAACAAATGTAGCAGAAGGACAAATTGCCTTTCCCTTGATGAGTTTGGACATCCATCTTCTGTTCTCAAACATAATACTATTGGTCTCAGGACTTCAGACTCAAGATTGCTCTTATACCATCAGCTCCTCTGTTTTCCAGGACTTTGAATATTAATTTGAACTATACTACCCATTTCCTTGGGCTTCTGCTTTGCATATCATAAAGTATTGGATTTCTCAACTTTATCATCACCCTTATCAATCTTTTACTTTTTGTTATCATATACCTATCTACCTACCTGTCTACCATCGCCATCATCTATCTATCTTATCATCTAATCTACCTATCTAGCCTCTTACCACTATATTTACCCTAGCCATCTATCCTAAATCACAATGAGCACAAGAAATGACTTGGGATAGCATTGTTTTCATATGGGAGCTTCAGTTCAAGTCCACTCCTCATCACAATTAGAGGGACCACAAACTGACATATTTATAGGAACTAAAGGCAGAATGCCATTTCACATTTGAGCCCTCGGGCCTCAGAAGATTGTGAAGTATTTGCTTCTATCCTGTCTCTTTAACTTCAGCTCATATTGTTATCCTCACAAGTGACATAATTTCAAAAGTGATAATCTAGAATAAGAGGGCTGGTTGAGAATGTTCTTAATTTAAGCAGAATCATTCGAGTGGTCTATCTGAAGGAAATGGTCTACAGTTTTCACTGGCATAAAATGAAAAACCTGAAAGGAGAAAACTCCAAAATTGGGGTTTTAAAAGTTCCTTAGTCAAGGCAAACAAGTAGTAAAACCAAGGGAGTGGAGAGGAGCCCCTCAGGGAGTATTTCTCTTAGATTCTCTTGAGCTGCAATCTGAATATAACTGTCTTTTGCCTTATACTCCTCCTTCTTTCCCCTCTTCCTCTTCATTTTCCTTCTCCTCTCCCTCCTCTATTCTGGGCTCCTGACTTTACCTTATTTCCCCACTCCCTCTGACTAGTCTTTCATTTTTAACTAAAAGCACACCCCTGTCTCCAATATTTCCTTAGATTAAACTCATTTAAGAAAGGATGAACTTCTGGCTTTAAACCCTGATACTTGAATACAGAGCCATTGTGAAGTACTTTCTAAAGCCTATGCACAAACTAGAGATAGAATTTTAAAAACAAATTCAGAATTATTCTAAGAAAATATAATTTGGGAATCCGATTTATAGAAAATGGTGCATGGGCTAAAAGGCCGACTCTCAGAGGCATACACTTTCAGATGGAAAAGTGAGAATGGTAAGATTCAGAGCTTGACCTTACAATCCTTGACCAGATTGTAAAGGAGATTGCAGGGTTGTAGAAGCTGGGGGGAGGGTGGAGAGCAAGTGCTTCGAGGGGGCCCTTCCTCCAAGAATGTTCTGTGAAGACAGATTGCACTGTAATCTCCTCCTACGAGCAAAGAAAGGACAGATCTATTGGTGACTTCAAGAACATGCTCTTTAGCCCTTTATTTAGCAACAGGACAGATTTGGAGGCAGATGTGACCCCAAGACTATCTTCATTCTCTTTGAGCAGTCCTAAGCCAGAGCCAGGGGATTTTCTGTGAAAGGAGAGACAGGAATGAAAACTTGTGCTGTTGCTTGGTCTTTATTCACTCAGTATCTTAAAATCACTGTAACACAATAAGAATGAGATCCAGTGTAAGGTGGTGACCTTATGGATAAAGCAGTTGGGTGTTTGCTATTCATAAACATAAAGAATGATAGAAATATAATTGTACTATGACATGTAAGAAACCCAAGGAATTAAATAAAGCAGGAAGACTATGAAGGTTCCCTGAAGGGAATCCTGGTGTTCATTTCCCATTTTTTTTTACCTTCAAATACTTAAGGAAAAGATTCTTCAGATATTGAAGGACAGTGTGGTGAATTGTTTATTGCCATCATAATTTCTGCCATGGCTGTGAAGTCTTTGTCTTAGGAAATAGTAATCTCTAATATTCCTTCTTTTAATACAGACTTGTCACTCTTAAGCTTTTAACCAAATATTTTCTCTCTTCTTGTGATATCATAATTTTAGACTAATTAAGAAGGAGTAGAATAGGAAAATGAAGTATTTAAATTAAGTAACCTACTTCTTGTCTTTCAAAATCCTGAAGACTCTCCTAATTACCCTTGAATAGTTAAATATTTTAAATACTGATATATTACAGTATAGTGTCTGTGTTTCTTAAATAAATCCCATGAATTCTTCTGAATATATGAATATTATTGCAGAAAGTCTACCTATCATGGTCAGAGTGACTTGCTATGTTTTCCACAAATGTATATATTAATTGAATCCTAGACACTATGACAATGACATTAGCAGATAAAAACTTTGGAAAGAATTGAGACCATTCCTGTTCCATCCTCCTGGAAAAGGTTAGTAGTTTTAGGACAATGGTTCTCAACTTTCCTAATGCTGCCACCCTTTACTACATGCCTGATAGTGGGGTTTTTGGTAGTCTGTGGTTTTTGGGGGGAACATTGTAAGCCCAAGTAGCTAAATTTCCTTTAAGGTGTGTAGTGTGTGTGTGTGTGTGTGTGTGTGTGTGTGTGTGTGTTTGCATGCGTGCATGTACACATGCATTTATATGTACTATGTATAATTTTCACATAATAACATAAAGATGGAAATTTTCATCCAAAGAGAAGTGTATATTGTAGTCTGGAAAATTTCTCAGTAATCCTCATTAGGAAAAAATTGAAAAGGATGCTTGAAAGAGAACAAAGGTGACATAAAGAAAATTAATATGTATCATACAGCACATCAAGGCAGTGAGAGACTGACTCCTAAGTCACTTATATACTAATAACCCCAATATAGGAATATAGTCTTCCAGGACCTCAGGGCCAAGCATAAAGGCCATCGTTTTATCAAAAATCACTTATCATTCTTCTGTTCCTTTTAGTTATGGACTCCTTTATTCTACTTTTGGTCTCACTTGAGGTCACTATTTTGCTTGTTTCCACAGTTACAAATCTGTGGTCTTCTGATTTTATTGTTTTTAGATCAAGATACTTTATATCTGTTGTCCACTTCCTGGAAAGTCAAAATGCTTCTAGATGCATCCTTTTCTGTATAGATGTGTCAACTCCATTCTTCTAAAGTTTATATCAGTGCTGAGAAACCACAAATATACCAAAATAATCATGGAAGAATTCTGAAATGTGGAAGAAAGGTGGACTTCCTGGAGGGCATCCCAACTAAAGAGTGACACGGCAGATGGACATTTATTTTCTTTATTACCTACTCCAGGAAGCCCTTATACCTCCAGCCTAGAACCTCAAAAGTCATTGGTGATATGGTTTCAACAGAAGCCTGTCATCGATGGTTAAAGGGTGATCTAATAAGAGGGTGATCTAACAATGGAAAGGTATTTCAGCAATATGTGTCTTTTGTCAAGCAGACATGAACAACAGACATGAACCACATTTTCCACAGGACTGGGGAGGAAGTCTCAGCATCCTTATACCTCCAAGAATGAAAAAGCAGTTATCTTCAGATCTGTCTCCTGCTGCTACACATCGTCAGTAGACCAAATGGTCTTTACTTACTGGTCTCTTCTCATAGCAGGAGGAAGTGGTGGTGTACCTGTCCCCTGCTGGGGCATTATTGGAGTTGATCTTCTATCATGTTACTATACCAGTATACTGGTAAAGTTGTGAGATGTGGCTGTACGTTTTATGGGATGAATAAAGAGTGGTGAGGCAGGGCTAGTAAACTCAAAGCTTTTCTGTTACATCAGGGTTGAAGTAGGGGAGCTGAACCACTAGCCCTTGTTAACATCTGTGTTGATTTCACTTCTGCTACTCTGATTTAAAAAAAGCAATCTGACAAAAGCAGCTTAAGGGAGAAAGTGTTTATTTGGGTCACAATTATAGTCATGTTTTACTTGAAAGTCAATCTGGAAGTAAGACCAAGTATCTAGTCACATTATGTTCATGCCAAAAAGCAGGGAGCACTGAATTAATGCACGCATATTTGTGCCTGTTTTCCCCTTCCCTGTTTATTCTTTCATTCGTGAGATGGTACAGCCCACCTCAGGGTAGGTCTTTGAATCTCAGCTACTCCAGTTAAGAAAATCTATCACAGGTACACCCCTGGGTCAATCTAATCTAGACAAATCATCATTGAGATTCCCTCCTAAGAGTCTTTCTGTATTGAGTACAGTTGGCACCAGGAACTGGTCACCACACTATCTATAGTAGTTACTTTGTCATTGCCATGACAAAATACCTAGTAAAAGCAACTAAAGAAGGGAAAGGTTTGTTTTTGTCTCACAGTTTCATGGTACAGTCCATTATGGTAGGAGAGGCATAGTAGCAAGGTGGCATTCATAATGTATTCACAGTCAGGAAACAAATAATGCTTACACACTATTCACTTTCTCCTCTTCATTTAGTCCTTAATCCAAGAAATTCGTGCTACCCACATTCAGGTTGGGTCTTCCTTGTTCAGTTAACCTTTCTGGGAATACATTCATAGGTACACCCACAGTTGTGGTTCCATGGTGATTCTAAACCCATCAAATAGCTGATGAAGATTAACCATCTCAGAATCTCTGAGACTAAATCAACTGCTATGGATTAAGTATCCTAGGGGGACACTCCACATTGCTCAGTCTCTGGTGTTGTGCTTCAGCAGCACAGACCCCCAAATCCCACACTTCCTGGGTACACTGAGGTTGAGCAAGGTTGGATGAGGCAGGGCAATTTAGCTCTGTTTTTCACAACCATACTGTGCCAGCCAGTCCTAGCAGAGAGTTGAGCCTCTACCTTCAGCCTTTATCAATGAGCCTCAATGATGTAGTAAACATAAAATGGGGTACCTAGCACCCCCATGCTCCACAGCCTTGAGCATAAATCTCTTTATGGATCCACAGGCTACAATTAGGTGATAAGAGATGGGGCTAGTTGGCAAACGTGTTTTTAATTTTTGTCAGTAATATCTTTATGGGTTTATTAAATATAATAGATAATCAAATATGCTTTGAACTCCAGAAGAAAGATGCTACCCAAATAAATACTGATATATGTGGCACTGCTTTTGTACATGGGTGGTAGAAAGTGTCTAGACTCAAAGAGGTTGTTGCTGAGGGCACGGAAGTACAAAGGTGGTGACAGTAACTGTCCCCTGTAGTAACATGGAATGAAAGAAGAGTACTGGAGACACTCTGTAGTTTCTTTTAGCTGTTAATATAAAAGTGTGAGAAAAATATTTACAGGAAATACAGAGCCTTGAGATATTCTTGTGGAAAGTCTTCAACATACAAAATAGCTGGCAGCCAAGGTCAAAGATAGTGTATTATCTGAAAACAACAGAGATAAGAATACAGCTTGTAAAATATTTGGTTAAGTCATCAGAAACATTTCTACCACCACCTCAAAGACTCTAGACAAAATATCTCCTAAGAACTATAAAGTATATGTATTTATCAGACAACAGGGTTTTCAGGAATCTCAAGGGCATTATTCTACAGCTTCAAGGAAGGCCCAGGGAGGGAATGACCTACTCTGAGAAGACTTATGGGTGTTTTTCCCCTTGTCTTGTACAAACTATAAATTGATATACATAGATCCCATAAAGTTATTTAAAAGAATTATAACAGTTTGTTCAGAAAAGGATGAAGGCAATATGAATTTAAAAAGTGGCCTCTGGGCCATTGAACTTCTATGAGTACAAAGAAAATCATTCAACTGAAAACATAAGCTATTTCTGTAAAATGAAAGATGGGCCAGAGGGCAGAGTCAAAAGTCTAGATGACAGATTCACTCCTAGAAAGTATTTCTTGTCCCTAATCAAGGAACTGAGGAGATGGGCCTTACTTATCTCTGATTGCTATGGACCAATCACTGTGTTCCTTCTACATATCCCTAAGAGAGTATATCTACTTTGATTGTTCTGTGTTTATTCCAACAGTGGATAATGGATATGCTGGTAGGGATAATAATGTGTCTCTTATTCCACTCACAGATTTTCAAGTCAAAATGAATTATATCTATAGAACTAAGTCCAAGAACTTTGAGAAATACCTGAATTTGATTTATATGACCTGATCCTGACTGATTTTATAACTTGATGGTTTTTTGAGGAATTTGTAGGAAAAGTTTAAATGGTTTCTGGCAGAAGTTGAGTGGAATGGTTTCAAAACTTTATTTAAAATATTTGACAATCTTCCCATCAAAGTGTAGATCCTGTGTTCCTTGACCCTGAATGTGGGCTGTCTTGTGACTTTAATCTGGGTAGAACATATGATGAAAGTAGTGTGGATGACATTCATATGGGGTAGAATGACTAGCTTTAGGAAATGGTGGAAAAGATAGTATTCTTGTTTGAATGAGAAATGCCCCCAAATAGTGCCACCAGATGAGAGCCAAATGTTCAAATGCCTGTTTGGGGGATATGCAAACTTGCTGGCAGAAATACATCACTGGGAGCAGGCTCTGAATGCATATACCCTTATCCCACATCCTTTTTGCTCTCTATGCTTGAGAAGGGATGATGTCTCAGCTTCTTGCTCCTGCCAGTATTCCTGCTGGGATGCTGCCATACGTCCCTGCCACAAGGACTCTTGTTACTTTTGAACCCAAAATCAAAATAAACCATTGTATAAGTTGCCTTGGTCATAGTGTTTTAAAACAGCAACAAAAAAGTAAGGAATACTGATAGAATGGATCCCTAGTTCAGAATGTACAAATAAAATTATCCAAGGCTGATAACTCAACCTCACTTCTCTTCCTTCATTTGTTAGGTATTTTGGTGCTTGATGGAGGAAGTCCTTCTGTGTATGTTTGGTTGGTATAAATAAAGCACTCTTGGTCAATAGGGAAGCAAGAGAGGTGGGACTAGGAGTCTAGGAGGATTCTGGGAAATGTGATGACGGTAAGAGGATGTGTTTTTGGAAAGATAAGTCCTTATAAAATATATATTAGTAATTATGGGACAATAATTTTGTCAGAGCTAACCAATGAGAAATAAAAACAAATGGCCAACAGCTTCATAACTAATACAGGGTCTTGTGTGCTATTTGGGGGCTAAAGTGGCAGGAAGGAAGAATACACATTACAATGGGTGCTAATTATAATTTACTGACTCGGTAGTAACCAGTAAAATGGTGAAGCAAAATTGACTGTTTAATTGTTTACATGCCTGTTCTTGGAAAATAGATGTTTACTAATCAAGGTTAGTAGCATGCTCACCTACTTCCCCATTGTCTTAGTGTTTCCATTGCCACGAAGAGACACCATGACCACAGCAACTCTTATAAAGAAAAACATTTACTTGGGACTCCCTTACAGTCTCAGAGATTTAGTTCATTATCTTTATGGAGGCTGGGGAAGATGCTGAGAGTTTTATATCTTGATTCAAAGGCAACAGGAAGTGAACTGAGACACTGGACTTACACTCGAGTATATATGAGACCTCAAAGCCTGTCTCTACAGTGACATACTTCCTTTAACATGGCCACATCTATACCAACAAAGCCACAACTCCTAATAGTGCCACCCCCTGTGGGGGCCATTTTCTTTCAACCACTATACCAATCTTTTCTACCCAACAAATGCTATTATCCTGCAATCGTTCTTCAAGTACTCAAATACTTCTCTAATCTTTGATATGCATGTTTGTTTCCCCCTCCAGACTCATATGGGAAGACCATGTTTGACAAAATGAAGAAATATAATCTTGGGGAGATGATTGTGCTGTTAGGTCTTCCCCTTTGAATAGGATTATTGCTCTTATATAAAGCCTCAGAGAACTTACCTCTTCTACCACGTGGCCTATTTCTAGTTCATGGGATCTGACCATATTTTGCTATTGAATATCTCAGCTTCCAGAACAGTGAGGAATTTGTTTCTGTTGTTTATAAGCTGATCTGCGGAGCACTGTCATAGGATCCTGAGTGAACTGAGACACTCCACCTTTTAAGACATGCCTTCACAGTGATTTGAAAGAAGATTTTCCCATACCCTGTGGCCTTATTGATCATTCTATACAGCTCTTCTATTCTGGCATTTTTCATCTGAGGTAGGATATACCATTTAATGTCAAGCAGAGCAAAGTGCCCGCAGAGGCTTCCAAGAGCAGTGTGACACCTTCCAGTTCCCTAGTGCATATGCATCCCACCCCATGCTTTGTCTCATGGTCAGGATCTCAGGGGATGTGGTAGGCAAGCTCCTCCAGAAAGAGCTTTGACATTGATTGTTTTGCTAGTTTGAAAAAAGCAAACACAATTTCCCAAACCCACAGATGATATAATATGAAATGCCAAAACTCAATAAATAATCCTTCTTGTTTGTGTGCAGTTACTCTCATCCAGCTTGACTTAACAAATTTGTTTAAATCTATTAATTAGATTATGAGTCACCAGAAGTCTCTCAGTTCTGCAGAACCATTGTCCTTATTTTCTAATTTACTGCAAGAGAAACGATGCACGTAGACATGTTCTCAAATATTAGAATATTAGAGAGGATAACCTTTTTCAACACATATAAATCATTATTTTTTTAAAATTCCTAACTCAAAATATGTAAAACTGCTAGGAAATCTTTGTAGAGTGCCTGTTCTTTATCCCATTGTCTGTCTTTTCAAAGCTCGTTTCCTTAGACTTTCACTCTGTTTTGAAGTATAGTTTTTAGAATGCAAATCTGATTCTCTCATTTGGATCTCCAGGCTTTAAAGTCTTCCCAGCCTCCCATTCTCTTTAGTACTGGATCCCAATTGTCCTCCCTGCTCCAGGTTCTGCTTGGGTCTCTTCAGCACTAGTCACTCAACCCCCAATTGTGCCCATTTTTTTCTCATCTGCATTTTGTCACCTTACTTAATGTGACTCATGGTGTAGAAGCATTGCAGACAGCTGTTCCCATTTTTTGGGGGTAGTTTATGGATCTGATGTTTTGGGGTTCCCTCCAAGAATTTGGACACAGTAAAGCTCCCCTCAGTTTATATTTCTTTCTCTTCCCTTACATCAGAAACTTCTATGTGGACAAGAGCTGCCTTGCATGTATGTGTGCTCAAGGGATAATGTCTTCTTTGGTGACTGAATGGAATGAGAATGGTCCCCAAGAAGCAGGTACCTTTCATAAATGGTGTGTTCTGATAGAGAAATAAGCGGCTGCCCATTTTCCTCTCCTAGCATAATTTCTATACCAAATTCTGATATTTCATAGTCAACACTTCTAGGAGATAATGTTCTATTGGAGCCTGAAATACACAAGAAGTGACAAACTTAAATATGAAGTGAACCATGACATTTTCTACCTAACCAACCTAGCTCTTCTTCAAAAGCTTCTAATGAAGGGTTATGTATGACTATCCCTTTGATTCTTTTTCAGGAAATAGTTTTTTAATTTGACAAATAATTCCTTGAAGCATGGTCATGTAACTGACAACAAGAAGGTGACTTCTCTATGTCGCTAAAAGGACCATGAGAGATAGACATTAAACCAAAAAATTTAATCCAGTGACTGCTAAATTTTCATGTATTGGGATGAAGGCCATGAAGAGGATAGACAGAGTACCCTCAGAGGTTACAGATTATAGCTTTTGTAGCAGCAGTGCTAACATTCCTTTATTGAAAACAATCTATGCAATTCAATTTGATTCATGAAGATAGCCAAGGCTTCTGTAAGGAAGGCAATGGGAATTCCACTGTGTTCAAACACCATAATTTCTTTAGATATTCCCCATTTGGTGAATACTTTGTTTTTGTTTTTCCCTTGGCTATCCTGAGTAATGCTGCAAGAAAATGAGAGTACAGCATGAGGAGCAGACTGAAGTGCTGTTTTTGCTTGTTTTCTTCTTCCTTTTATGTTTTTTTTTAAATTTACATTCTTATTGGTATTTTAAAATTTACCCTAACCCTAACCCAGTTGCAAAGAGGAGTGATGAGCAAAGGTATCGAGACCAGGCTGGCGAAACCCACAGAGGCAGCTGACCTAAACAAGGAGAAAAGCATGTACCCCAGACTGATGACTGAGAGGCCAGCATGGGACTGATCCAGACACACCAACAACCTGGGTGTCAGAGAAGAGGCCTTGGCAACCTGTGAGACCTTGGAGAGTAGAGCAGTATTTATTCCTGGCGTACAAATAGATTCTGGGAGCCCATTACACATGGAGGGATGCTCTCTCAGCCTGGGATGATATGACAGACTCTCAAAATCCTTCAAGGAAGCCTTTACCCTCCCTGGGGAGTGGAGGGGGGATGGAGGGTTGGGGAGCTGGGGGAGGAGGGGAGGGAGAGGAAACTGAGAGTAACATGTGTAAAAAGTTAAATAAAGAATTATTATAAAAATTTTATTTTTTATTTTTATTATTTCTTTTTAAGTTTTTCTTTGTGGAGGCAGATACTACAAGGGTGATGGGCAGATACGAAAGGACTGGGAAATGAGTGGATTTGGTGGGAATGATGTGAAATTCTCAAAAAATCAATTAAAATTATTTTAAAGAATGAGAGTAAAAATGTCTGGAGAAATGGCTCAGTGGTTAAGAACACTGACTGTTCTTCCAGAGGACCCAGGTTCAAATCCCAGCACCTATATGGCAGCTTACAACTGTTTGTAACTCCAAGATCTGACACCCTCACACAGACATACCCAAAGGCAAAATGCCAATGTAAATGAAATAAAATTAAAAATATTTCTTTGAAAAATGATTCATATTAATATCAATGCCATCCTACATTTCTAATTGGCAGTTAGAATTTGAATGAATACTAAATTTGAACATTTTATTCAAAAACTTTGGAAACATTATTTCATCATTGCTGGTCAGATGTCTGAGAATGAAACCATCATTTCTTTTAACATCCTTGTGTCTGAGGCCTTCCTGTCCCCTATCTTTTTTCATCCAATGCAATTTTCTTGCTTTTTAGTTTTATCTCTTGTATTTTAATGCATGTGTATTTTGATCATAGTGCTTCTGTTGTATTTCTCCTGTCCCCAACACCTCTGGTTGGTTCCTCATCTTCCTCATGATTTCATGTTTTACTTGAAGGGGTCACAGTGAGTTTAGTTAGAGGACTAGAGTTTCTTATATTAGGTTGAGGGATTTTCTGAAGTGTAGGTAACTTAACAGTGGCTAACCACTGAAGAAAATGTCTTCCCCACCCCCAGCCACCATTAATTGTCAATAGTTCCACAGGGAGGAATGGGGTGGTTCTTGGCTGTTCTTTAAATACATATGTATTGCATATTTTGGGATACCATTTTTTGTGTAGAGCTTGAAGTAGGTAGTATAAACATACATCCATCTCTGTATGCATAAGCACACACACACACACACACACACACACACACACACACACACACGAGTCCTGCCAATATGTTTAATCAAGTTTTCTCTTACTGAGATATAGATCTATTTCCAGGAACCCAATTCCATTCTTGGTTTCAGATGCTATTCTAATTTACATAGATACTTTCATGGTCTGTTTTTTAATCTCTCCACTCATGTGGGTCAATTATTCAGTGATATTTCACATGTACTTCATGACTATTTCACTACAACTGGCAAGATACTCTGTTTCCTTCTCTTTATGCACTAGACTTTTCCAAACAATTTGGAAAGATACAAATCATCCAACTTCTTATGCCAGTTTTGATGAGTGATATGAACTAAGTAGACAACCATCTTCCCAATGGAGGGGTATGAACTACTTTCTTTATTTCCTGCACATGAATGTTTTAATAAGTTTTCTTCTACATCCCCAGATTTTCACATTTTTTTGAGTAATGACATGGATATAAAGGCTTTCCTAGATGTAGCAATTTTAAGAGAATACTTACATTGTGAGATTGGAATGGCCTGAAGCAACACCTTTATTTCCTTGTCAAATCTCATAAACTGAAAAAGTATTAAAGAAATAGTGTTAGGGAATTTGAGAGAAGAGGATCTCCTGTTGTGATTCTCTTTCTTCCATTTCCCCACATGTCCTGGTGGGTCTGGGATAGCCACAGGGCTCAGTCTTTGAATAGTCAGGCAAATGGCTGTCACGTACTAAACACAAGCTCAAGGTGTCTTTTGCAGAGCAAGGAGAATTGGCCATTGTGTCTTATTGGGTGGAATGGGAACTGGCAGCTGCTAATACTGAACTCAGTGCATTTCTCACAGAAAATGGCATGGGTAATGAGTATCTTAGTGCTCACATGAGATGAAGGGAAATCCAATACATTGAATTGTAATGGTAGTGATAATGAATAGTTACAATAATAATTATGGCAGGATTAATGCTTAATCAAATTAAATACTTTCTCTGTATCAACACATTGTATGGCATTTCTTCAGATCTGAAACATTCCCTCCCTAAGGGAGGAGGAGGTTTCTGAGCCTCATTGGTAAACTATAATGGAGTTGTCTCAGGACAACTCTACAGCAGTATATAAAGGGGAAAACTAAAGGACTGCTGAGGGAGGAGACTGAACCCTAGGAATGAGATATTGTAACAGTGGAGGTACCAGCAAACCGGTGCAGAGGGCTCCACTCTGGTTCAGAGAACTCTATCTCAACAGGTTACAGCTTAACAGCTTTCATGAGCGTTACCTGTTGAGATAGAGACAGCTGGGATGCAGCTTTTGCACCATCCTTGCTCCTGTTAATAACCCCTCACCCAAACTCATCCTAGTATCTTCAATTAAAAAAACATTGATTTGCTAAGTTAGATTCTGGTCCAATTGTTATTTTGGTTTATAATGGCTTCTGTTTTGGGGATGGTGAGTAGATGTGTATGTTTTGATTCTCCTTAGGAGAGAAGTCTGTCATACAACACAGTAATAATGCTTCCAGGTTTTCATATATGATTTTATAGAACTCTCACAACCATGTTATAGAGTTAGTGGCCATTGTGGTGTGTGTGTGTGTGTGTGTGTGTGTGTGTGTGTGTGTGTGTGTATGTAAAATGTAGGTTTGAGAAATTTGATATTTGGTCTTATTGTATATAGTTTTGTGTTAGGTTCAGAACCCTCTTTTTCAGACAAAAGGGGGAAGTGTGGGAATTCATTCTGTCCATAACTTTGGGGTACTGGCCTTAGGGCATGGCCTGGGTTGCTATGTGAAAGTTGGATAAGCCCAAGAAGAAAGTGCCCTTGCTCTCTCTTGCTTTGACTCATGCTTGGTGTGGTCAGACAGGACAAGTGATGGAGAGACAGCTTGGAATCAGTGGCAGCTTTAGCCTTACTCTGCATTTCATGAGTTTGCTCCTTTCACTGCATCATTTAGTAATGAGTTTTTATTGCCTCTGTGAGGTCATGTATCAGTACCTTGGCTTGAGCTACCTCTAAAAGAGAAGGGGTTGGGATGGTGAAATGAAAAGGAAAACTTTGAGGTTGAAGCTTAGGAAATGTGGACGTCTTGTCAGGACACAGTAGTATTCAGAAAAGATTTTGGAGAGCAGCTGTCTTTCAGAGAGATGTTGGTCAGAATGGCTAAACTCAAGATAGAGATATTTTAAGGGGTTTGTTCCACATCAGCAATGTGGAACTCAATGACTTAAGTTTGCCAGTGGTTTTAAGAATCTAAGAAAAACCAACTAATTTTTCAAGCCACACCCCTACCCCTCAAAGATTGCATTCCTTTTACTCATAGCACTCACAGGATACCTATTTTAGGGCTACAGAAGTTTGAAGAGAGAAGGGAAATACATTGAATGGTTATATTCAAAATAACTTGCTTCTCCTAATTGATTGAGAATGAATAATTAGAACTCATATTTATAGTGATAATTAATGATAGAATTATCAAATAAGGAGTCTATAGAAATATTCTATTAACTGTAAGAACTTGTGCCAATTATGTACGGTAGGGACTGTTATTATTATTTTCAAATGAGAAACTGAAGTGAAGAGAGGATTTATGCTTCTCTTGGTCATACAAGTCCTCAGTCGTAGAACTCAGATTGCAATCAATACTGTTCTTTCCCAAGGTCTTCTTATACATACCAGACTAGCTGTGGTGAAGAAAGAGATCTGTGATAACTCAGGAAGAGAGCATTATGGGAAAGTGGATAGAAGCCCCTTAAAATTCAATGCTCGGGGGATGTACAGGGGTGATGGCTTAAAGAGGTGAAGGCCCACAGGCCCAGAAGCACCACCAAAGGGAAGGATAGAAGTAAGGAGAAGGAAAGCTTCTGTCCACAGCTCTGAGTGATTCTAAAATCCAACCCAGAATCTGAAATTTGGCTTTGCCTCTCTTGTGAATCAATAACTTCATGAATTCTAAGGGATGAGAAGAATGATCATAGATCTCAGGAGTTTAAGAATGTAAAAGGAGGGCATAAGCATCACTAAGTACACGGAGTAAACAAGAGAAAATGTCTGAAGAATGATATTTAGTCTTTTAAAATTGAATAAACTTCACTGCAGTGTTACTGCAGACCAAACTGGACCTGGACATGACATGATGGTCTGTTGCTCTTTCTTCCATCATTCATAGGAGTTGGGAACTGGAGAATTTATCAACAACTGCTCAAAAATTCAACTGATACTGCAAAAAGAACCAAAGTCTTTTATGACCACCAACAGTTCCTTTATTAAGAAAACAACAAACAATTCAATTAGGAAAACCACACTTAACAGAATTAAAAGTATGCATTATGTTGGGTTTCTTTTGAAATTGAGTTAAATTATCATCTTCATTTTAAGTGCGCTAAGTTTTTAAATTTACTGAGAAAAAATACATTTGTGTGTTGATATAAATAATGAAGAAATACATTAAAATTAACCAAATTCTCTATAATGGATTGTGCTCTCAATTACTTCATTTGTGAAATTAAATAATGGAGTTCTACTTCTCTTTTGTTGCTTCTCCCGTGTATACAAGGCAGGGAACACAGATGCTCACCACAAAATATCTCTTGTTTGTGAGAATTTTAGAATTAATCCCCATTAAGAATATTGTTTAGGATTATAATGTTATTAAAAGTGTGGATTATAAAAGAGGAAACGTTTCTTTTTTCTCCCACCGTCTTAAGTTCTCCAGCTAAGTCTCTGAAAATGACTTAAACGAGACAATGTAACAGAGATGAGCAAACAGGACAGAAGAACACATCCACACATGGGGGGCAGGGTGTGCTTGATCTCAAAGGGTGGTTATAGGACTTGCACAGCATCTTAGCCAAGAATAATGACGTGGTAGTGACATCATATGACGATGGAGAGGACTGCAAACACATATGTTGAAGGAAAAGGACGGAAAACAATCTTTGCAACTAAGCAACTTGAATGATGGGGCATTAAACTGTGAGAAGGCCAATCCATCAGATAACAGGTAACATCCAGACACAGACTTGCAGTGTTGCTTTTGTGGTCGCCACTTGTGGGCTATTGAGAGTTTAATGTTATGGGTCATGATGGGAAGCCATTCTGAAAGGGGAACAAGGCACTGCTCTGTGTCTGCTTTTTCTCAGCAGACTTTTGTCCAAAACACTCCGTATTCTAAAGTAGCACATTTCGGTGGGATGCACTCAGAACTCCTTCGGCACCTGTACAGAGTATTTGTGGTGCTGCCAGGCTTTAGAACCATTGAAACCTAGAATTAAACTCACCTTTCCTAAGGTGGCCCCAGAGAGCTTCAATCTTTTAACAGTGAAAGTAAGTATCCTTTACATTTCAAAAGCAGTAAGTAAAGAGGACCAGGCTTGTCCTTTGTGTAGGGGGATATTGAGAAACAGCTCTATCTATTGTCACCATTATGGGGAGCCTAAATACAGAAGAAGAGACATACACTCCCCATCACTGTGTGACTGAGTTTGGGTGGTGATTTGGCCAATGGAGGAGAAGGAAGTTTTCTTACCCACTTCCTATCAGGAAACAGCAGCTCCGGGGAACTTGCTCTGTGATCAGCATCCACCAGGCTTTATGGGTGTGCAGGGTCCAATTTGGGGCCCTTTGTTCAATGCAAGACATGGAAAATTTGGAGAGAGCTCAAAAGAGAATGACTAAAAAATGATTAGTTTAGAAAATGGGTCCTTTGAGGCACAGCCAAAGGGATTTGGGTTACTTAACATGAAGGAAAATATCCTCAGCAGTGAAAAGAGGGGTGGATTGTATTTAAATGCTGACTTTAATCATCGGGCACAAACTGCACTATTTTACAGTGTGGGTCTTAGGAGAAGAACTTCATGTTGCCACCTACAGCACAAATAGTTTCCACTTTTCTTTCTCAGGGGGCACACACTATATATTTTAAAGCAGGAATTTATTTTTACCCCATTACTGTGGCAATAACGAAAGAAAATGGAGTTATAGTTTGAGATCTTGTTAAAAATCAAAAAAGATGTTTAATTCTTTAGAAGGAAAGTTGAGTTTTCTTATAAATCAGGGAGGATTTGTACATGTGTGTATATGTTTGCGTGCCTATGAGTGTGTATGTGTGGGTGACTGTGTATGTGTGCATATGTATGTATATATGTGGGCATGTGTGTGTGTGTGTGTGTGTTCATGCATAGTTCTGGAGAATTAAACAGAAAATTGTAAACCCCTGAAATACCACATACAATATTTACTTAATCCAAAGTAACTAGTTTTATGCATTGGGCACACACTTGTTTTGTTGGCAAATGATATTTTTAATTACTTCTTAACAAAATAACTATGGATATTTATCATTCTAGGCACATTTGCGGATTTTTACTTTTGAAAACCAAAATAAAATCGCCATCTTTATGCAGAAGAATAAAAAAATAGTAAGCTGAAATGTTAATATGTATAGTATAGTGAATTTTTTCTGCTTTGTTTCTTTGTTCCTGTACTGGGAAAACAGGGGTCTCTCTGTTTTTTGTTTTTTGTTTTTAGTTCCAAATGTTTTCTCAATTTTGAACAAATTAATTTAATAGAAGTAAACATTCTCCCTACACCTTAAAAATAGTTGCTATTGTTAAGAATTGGATTGATGCTCTAAAGATCTGGGGTGAATTCAGGTGTTTAAACATCCTTCCCTCCATGCTTAGAAGAGCTTCTCTGGTCCAGTCTTAAGTTGCTGGTTCAGGGCCCTGACATGTTGCCTGGGTGGTTTTGGACCAGTGTAGTCTGTGTTTCTGCCCCAGTCATTCCACACAGAAGGGAGGTTAATATGCAAGATGTTAGCAAGGAAATTGCCAGAATTGAAATGAGGATAAAGGTTGCTCTCTAGTTCCTCTTTCATGCTAACCTAAATCTGGGCACAACTAGAAACCCATTTCTGCCGACCTTATAACTTAGGTTTTAAAGATCCATAAGAAAGTCCAATAAATCTCAGATCAGTAAATAATTTAAATCAACATTTTAATTCAGCCTCTGCTTTGCCAAAGTGAATGGACATATCTGATAAATACAGTGATATGCTTTGGTTTCCTGGATTCCCATGAAAAGAAAGAGAGAGAGAGAGAGAGAGAGAGAGAGAGAGAGAGAGAGAGAGAGAGAGAGAGAGAGAGAGAGGGAGAGAGAGAGAGAGAGAGAAAGAGAGAGAGAGAGAGAGAAGGAAAAGGAAGGAAAGAAATTACACTCAAAAGCTCAGTTCTATCTTAGCTATAAGCCATTTTGTCACAGCCTTAGTGTTAGTTGAAAGAGGTACCTTCCAGATAACTGTCAATGTTAGCTTCAGGTGAACCAGCCAGTTAACCAGACAGAACTTCTTTCTCTGCTATTCATCTGCTGAGGGCCAGAGCCAGCTAGCACAAGGGCTCAGGGTGGTGGGAATTCACTGGGAACTAGCGTTTCAACCAGGAACAGCGAGTTCATGGCTGCACAGGATTGGGCTTGTCAAGAGTTCATCATGGATGAGGGAGGAACCATGAGGGTCCACTGGGGCTATGGGCAATAAACACTGTTGGGGGAAGAATGACAGACACTTTCCTTAGTCCTACAGCCAGATAAATTACCGCTGCTCCTCTGACTCACTTCTTACCCATGCTTGGGTAGGTTGCTATGATTAGTCTCTGTGGGATACACACACAAAAAAATACATAAAAGTAGGAGGAGGTGGAAAAATGGGTTCTAGTAAGCAAAGGAAAAGAGAAAGGGAGGAGAATTAAGAGAAAACATGAGTAAAATTCATTAGAAATGTGTGAAACTATCGAAAAATAAAACATGGAAAAAACCACCTGGACCTCCAGGCTGTATACATCGATCTCTAGAACCAATGTTAAAACTGGAATGTCTAAACAATATTTGCTATTCCCCGGCTTTGGCCCTGATAACCAATCAACTTTCTACCTAAAACTGCTGTTTGAAGAATGTGCATTAACTTGGAGCTAATGCTACAGAAATGTACTACCCTTGGATCTAAGGAGTCAGCAACAATACACGGGGCTGGCATAATCAAATTAGGTATACAAAGGACAACAAAATACAGTAACTTCTAGTACCTACCCATATTATGGGAACCACTGTTCAGTTCCTAGAAAGAATAAAAACATCTCCATGGAATCAATGTAACAATTAAAAAGGGAGGCTATGATTTGAAAGCTGCCAAAGCATGTCCGTGAAATACCTGGCAAATTAATAAATTGTGTGACTTGTGTAAGTCATATGAAATAAGTGAGAACAAGATTTTCAATGAGGCTGAGCTGTAGTCACAAAACTGATGTCAGAGATCAATATCTCCCAATGGAAGAAGAGGATTTCTATCTTGAACTTTGTGAATGTTTGATGAAGACAGAGATTTTGAAAGGAAAGAAAGTAGACAAGCAAGTGTGAGGGTCTTTGCTGTATTTCACCCTGGTATAAACAGGCAGACTTCTTCTTTAAATTCTCTTCTGACTAACACCATGCAATCAATAATCCCACATTTACTTAGAACTCATATCATCCCACATGGAGAATACGCTCATTTAAGAACTTGACATTAACGTCTATGAAAAGATCATTGGAAGTTTACCCATCTGTGGTATGTTTGTGAGGACTGAGCTCTCAAGTGACTCTTCCCATTGTTATATGATTTTCCCTAATCCATTGGGAATCCAGTAGCTATATCCCCATGAGAAGAAAAAAGATTCTAATTTTTACCTTCTTAGAAACTTTATCTCTGGCAGAGAAGACATAACTCAGAGCATAAGAGCACTTGCCAGCAAGCATGACCACATGAATTCCATCCCTTGTACCCACCTGGTAGAAAGACAAAATCTATTCCCACAGGTTGTCCTCTGCCCTCTACACTAGAGTGCACTCATGGGTGTGCATGCATACACATACACATATAATAATAAATGTAAAATAAACATAAAAACAAAAAATAAGTATTTCTCTTTCCCATGTTATAAAAAGGAAATGTGCTAACATAGAATCAATATAAAGAGATTAATAAGCTCTATAGCTTTCTTTCAATTCAAATGTTTAAAAAATATTCCCATTTGGAAGCTTTGTTTCTTTATTAGATATGAAAGAGTTTCTCACCATTGATGCTATTGTTTCAAGCCTGGAGCCATTCAAATTAATTTTTATATACTGCACTCAGTTTAGTGAAATATTTAGAGCTTTGATAATGGTGTAAACCATTAGCCTGTAATTACACTAGCACGATACAGAGACTAATAGTTCCAATGGAGTACAGCAGTGATCCATGATGGCCTTATTAATATAATAGTCTTGAAACAGTAAGAATATTAAAAAAGTTAATCATTGTTACAGTTTGCATTTAGTTACAGGTAGTAAAGGAAAAACTACTTATAATTTTACTACTGTTCTTCCAGTCTCTCAGAGAAACACTCCATGGTCAGGGTCTGGGTACTTCTGACCATGGTATCAGTGCACCTTGGTAATCTAGCTTTGATTGAGTGAATTTTAAATCATCATTAATGTAACAGGGCAGAACAAGTCTAACTTTAAGAATTATTCAAAGTTAATGTATTGGTTCAAGTAATGTAACCTCATGGCCACTATGCGGCATTAAAATAGGCAGATAGATGTATGGGGGAGGTGAATTCTTTTCCTTGAACTGTTCATTATCCGCAGTAGATTATAAATTTGATGAGGTCAGAGACCTTGGTGATCTGTGGTTAACCTGGAACACTTGATGCATGGTAGGTGATTCATAAGACACGCACAATATGGATGATTTAATGAACAAATGAAAAATCAAGAATCACATGCATCAGTTGGACCACACTCCCAGTGAGTATGACCATTGCATGTTCTGTGTTATTTTCAGAACCAGGCACTTTATCTTTTTCCCTCATTTGATATCTTTCCATACAAAGAGCAAAAATGGTGAAGCTCTAATACTTACATATTGGACAATGAAGACCGTGTCTGTACATGCTTTGTCTGCAGTCACTAGAGCATCTTGGCAGACTTGAAGCTAAGTTGTAGTTGAAGTTTGACTCTTGCTGGTGAGTTTGCATTCCTTTTGACCTTAGTATACATTCTGAAACCTTGCTAAACCATCTGCCTTTAGCATATTTTGGGGGTGGCATGCTAGAAGCAACTCTCAATGACTCACTTGTTTATATAATGGATTCATTTTTAATCCAATCCCTTTTTTTCTACCATTTTGTTATAATTGATTTTCCGAGTTTCCGGTTTAACAATTTAACCCACAATATTAAGAAACATCTTTTAGAGAAGAGAGACAATGCCTATTTATCTTTCTTTTTTCATTATTATATGTAGAAACACTGAGTTTTTATTGATTTCCCCTCTTAACATTCTATAATGTTGAATGACTGCCCCTCTAATATTTGATTAGAGTTGTAAATGAGGAAATTAAACCTTGAAAATCTAAAGATTAACCAGCCTGAACTCACCACTAAGGGATCTATCTTTCTGAATTAACATCTCTAGAATCACTCTGTAAAATTCATTGACTATTAGCAACTCATAAACACAAGAACCTAGTGGTATTAGATACAAGCTTCATCGTTCCCTCAGGGTCATGTGGCATGTGGGATTCACTGGCAAGGACAGGTAGGCAGGAAAATTCTCTGAAAAACAACCTGCCTGTGGGCACAAGGGTGAAATGTTCAATTACTTAGAACACATACCATCAAGCCTCTGCTGTGTATGAAGTGTGAAGTTGCTGAAAATTAAAAGATAAATAATGATGAGACTGATAATGAGCTTGTTGTCAAAGATCTGAAGTCTACAATAGGAAGGGTGTATGATCTTTAGCATATAAAATATGTACATTAAGAGAGATAAAGTCCATTAGATGGTGCAGTGGCCTTGAGGTAGAATGTATGCATCTGGGATAGAAGGGATTTTCAAATTTAGCTCACACTCACCTTCACATACCCACCATGAGACATCCTAGTCTTGACTTAAAATCTATAGAGAACACGGAATACACTATAGCCCGCAAGGCATCCATTCTAATTTTATGTTTTATAGCTCAAGTATGTCTTTCTGCAATTTCCACAGTGAATTCTAATTTAATTTATAGGATCTATCCAACCTTAAATCTAACTAATTCTTCTGACAATTCTCCAAGGGCTTGACAATGGTTATGGTAATATTGTTAACAGTAACTGAACAACTCAGAATGAAGATTTGGAGGGATATGGCTCTGGGGTGATGACCCAGCCAGTAAAATGCCTGATGCTCAAGTATTAGGACCTGAGTTCAGATCCTCAGGGCCCATGTAAACACCAGACATGGAGGCTAATATCTATAACCCCAGTCTTAATAGTAGTGGAGTAAAGCAGATACCTGTTGCTCACTGGAGACAACCAGTCAAGCTGAATTGACAAGTTCCAGGTTCAGTAGCAGACCATGCCTCAGAAACCCGTGGAGAGTAACTGAGGAGGAATTGCTATCTTGGCTGGCACACCTGTATTATAGAAGAATGTGTGTAGCACCTCTCCTTAAATCCTACATTAAATGCAATTAAAATATTTTACATTTTGAATTTTAGCTTTCTTACAAAGGCTCAAGCTGCTTATTGCTTTTTCTGCATGCTTAGTTTTGGTTGTTCTTGCAGTCTGTCTCCTCTCCCCCATCATGCGTGCTTAAACCATTATACTCCAAGGATTACTTCTTCTGCTTCTGCATCATATGTTTTACTAGTCTCTGCATATCTCTCCCTTATACCTTCCTTCTTTTTCTCTCACAAGTCCCTTTTTAGTTTTCTGACCTCCATAGTTATCCATATATCTAATCTATATCTATATTTATATCTATCTATCTATCTATCTATCTATCTATCTATCTATCTATCTATCTATGTATTTGGAAGCTGGCAAATCGGCTCAGTGGTTAAAAGTATTTGTTCTTACCGAGGACCTAGATTTGTTTCTCAGAAACAACATAGCTGCTCACAATGGCTTGCAATTATAGGTTCTCAGGATCTGATGCCCTTCTCTGGCCCCCAGTTGCACCAGAGCACCAGACAGTCATGAAGTACACATACATACATGTATACAATCATACATACACAAAAATAAAAATTAAACATATTTTTAAAATTAGAAGTGAATGTTTACAGAAAAGGGAACATGCAGCGTTTGCCTTTCTGTGATGTATTGTCTCACTTAATATAACATTTTTCTGTTCTAATCGTCTTCCTGAAGATTTAATATTTTTATTTTTCTTCACAGCTGAATAAAATTTTGGTGTATATATGTCCCAGATTTTCATTAGTCATTCATCTGTTGATGGACATCTTGTCTGGTTCCATTTCTGTGCTATTGTGGATGAAGAAGTACTGAACATGGATGAGCAAGCATCTCTGTAGTGCTGGCAAATATAGAGTACTCTGAGTATATGTGCCTGCGAGTGAAATAGTTGGATCACATGGTAGTTCTACATGATTGAAAGTATATGTATATGTTAATTAAAGTAATTTTCACAATAATACACTAAGTAAACTTTTATTATTGCTTGCATTTTACAGACGATTACGTGGAACCTCTAGGAAGTCAAGTGAATTGTCAAATATTGTCCAACCCATGAGGAGTAGATTTGAGGGTTGAGGATAGTTTCCTCTGTGGTTCATTTCTAGCTAGCTTTTCCTCTGTCTTTTTTTTGAGATGGGTTTTCCATGTAGATTCCAACTGGCCTTGGCCTAGTCATTTGCTGCCCCAGTATCTGAAGTGGTGAGATTACTTGTATGTCTCTATGGTATGTCTCCTAATCTTTCATTATCCCATTACTAACCAGTGGCATTTTTCCCACTTCAGTTATTTTGAGTGTGTTTTCATGAAGAAAAGAATATTATCATTGTTTTCTGACCTACATGGAGTTGAGTAGATTCTCATGTTCATGAACCAGATATGCTGTATCCATTATTGCAACTTGTGTTCCTTTATGGCCTTCTCTGCTCACATTCCTCACTCTCCTGCACCATCACACAACTTTTTAGGAATGATTGACAGTTCTGAGAACCACTTTGGTCAAGTTCCTCTGGGGGCTCTTTTTAGCTTAGTCCTAGGCTTCAGGTTCATATGTCCGAGATTCTATCATGCAGTCTTAGCAAAATTCCTGCTGAATCAGTTTAGCAATAATTTTAATATTTCCTTAGTCCTGATGTTTGATCAAATTCCTTACACCAGACCCTACGTATTTTCTTTTTGTAGGAACAACTTAATCAATAATCTTGTCAAGTTGATAGAAGCAGTATGTGTTCCTTCCTTACCTCTGATGCTTCCATCTAGCAAATTTCCACTCACTCCCAGCTTGTTTCTTTACTATAATTCCCTTTTGATGCATTCTATATTTGGTAGCAATGTTAATTCTATATTAGAGTCCATTTCATTCTTCCAAGGTGTTTCACTGTTCTTACTTTGTTCAGTTTATTTTTTATTGTCTCAGGTATCCCTGGATGACATTATCCCCTCTATGCATCAAAAATAACCTTGAACTTCTGATCCTACTTCTACTCCCTGAGTACATGGAATACAAGTGTGTACCACCATAACTGGTTTATGTGGTGCTCAAAATTGAACCTTTATTTATTTAGGACAACTAAGCTATATCCATGGTCCTTATGTACTCTGTCTAGTGTTCCCTGTTGACATGTGTAGGGTGGTGGTAGGAGCTGAAATCAAGAAACAAACTTGTCCTCAGAGAGATCACATAAAAACAGAGATTTGAGAAGAAAATGTAAGATTTCTTGGGCAGATAATTCCATATCAAAAGAAAAAGTATTTCAAACAATGGGCATCTCAGGCAACAACAGTGGCTGTGAATCAGAATGGAGGGCTTAAAACAATGGTACATGGTTCACTATCACCCGAGTAAAAGCAGGTGTTAAAGGTTAGCAGATGACAGAGGGAAGACCTTAGATGCTGAATGTTTATTACCCTGAGACCCCAGCACATGGGCTAAAAAGGCAGGTTGAGATCTCTTGCAAGATTGTTGGATTATCCTTTCCCCAAAGGCCCTAAAATTCTGATCTTGATACACATATAAAGGTGTTGAAAGAGATCTGAAGAACAGAATCCTCCACAATCAGGAAAGGAGTTTGCAAATGGAGGCATCAGATATCTTCTCAGGAAAGAAAGACAATTCAATACTGCCAGATATGTCAGAATCTATGGCTTTAGATAAAAAGTTTGCATTGCTTAAGTTTACTTGGTTCAACCATAGTTTCATAGATGCATCATCAGAACAGGGAAGCTCACACTCCACAGATTACACACAGTTTCTCATCGATAATTGGCATAAACTCTTTTTTGCCCTACCAATCTATAGACTAGATAGTTTCTCTTGTAGCCTCTAAAGGACAGTACACAGGAGAAAAAAAAGCATAGTCTGTTTTATTTCTTTCATTCATTGTGTGGTGAGGAAAATGAAAAATAATGGGAATAAGAGGTGGTTTTTCAGGTCATTATTCTAGTTGCTGTGTCTCTTTGCTTGGTCACATAGCATGAGGGGAGATAAGAGTCGCAAACCCCTCACATATTACATCATTCACTTATCTGTCTTTGTTTATCATTGCAGATAACTTAGGGTAAGTAAACTTCTCCTCCAGAAGAAATGGCTGGAGGTTTAGGGGGTGCGTAGAAAGGATTGTTCTGCTCCCCTTTGTGCCTTCTGTGGTCAGAGGCTGAACTCATCACAAATGCATCAGGGTCTAGAGTTATTTCTGAATTATGTGACTTGGCGAATTGGGAATTAAAACTAGAAAGAAAGTATCTCACACATAGACACTGGAAGAACTGAATAATGAGTGATGGAAAGGCAATTTATAGTGTATGACTTATAGCATCTAATCAAAGATTAACAGACACATGCAGGCTTGTTATAATGAGGCAAAAGAGTGTTTGTCTTATGATTTCTGTTGCTGTGATAAAATACTATGATCAAAAATCAGAAAATGGTTTGTTTGGCTTACACTTCCACCTCTCTGTTCATCATCCTAGGAAGTTAGGACAGGAACTCAAACAGGACAGTAAACTGCAGGCAGAAGCTGATGCAGAGGCAGTAGAGGGGTGTTTCTTGTTGCTTATTGACTTGCTCATCATAGCTAGATTAACCTCTTTCCTTATAGAACCCAGACCCAGGACAAACAGCTCAGGGATGTCACCATGCACAATGGGCTGCCTCCCTCAATCAATCACTAATTAAGAAAATGTTTTTAAAGAACTGCCTACAACTTGATCTTATAGGAGCATTTTTTAAATTTAGGATCGCTCCTCTCAGATGACATTAGCTGGTTTTAAGTTGACAACACAGGGTTCAAGGGTGGCAAACTCTGGGAGGGAGCTACAAGCAGAAACAGCTGGAGTTTAAGGGGGTGCTTAGAAAGGATTGCCCTTTGTGCCTTCTCAAATACGTCAGGGTCTAGGGTTGTTCTCTTGTTTATTTGGAAGAGAAAGAAGTCTTTTTAGAGGCAATATAAGTCTCCTTGTAGGCAGGTGGGGGAAATTAGAGAACTTTATTCTACATTTGATTTTTCTTGCTTGCTTTGAACTTAGCTCAAAATAATCCTATGCCCAATCCACATATTCAGGTTGAATATTTTGTAATGTTCTTCAGAATCCAGACATATGATTCTTAGAATTGTTTTGCTGAGAGTGATGGAAAGTATTTATTTTACAATTAGATCAACAGAGGAATGACCTACTTATCAATTGATAAGTATGGAAAGGGTAAAAAGAATATATAGGGAAAGAAGTGGAAAGTTAATTTATATTTCAAATGCTTGGCTAAAGAAAACTTTCATTTCTTTGTAAATTTTTAATTCATATGTTGAGACAAATCACTCTTGCAGATGCTGTATTAATGGCATTCTTTAAAGCCTCAGACCTAATTTTTACATGATTTTCTCTGGAAAGTCCTACAATATGTTTAAAATACAAAATGCTTCCTTTTGAAGTGATGATTAACTACATACTATAGCTTTGGATGAAGTGAGAGTTCTGATCAATATTTAATAATGATTTCATGGTAAGTGGGAGGGTATGCTCATTAGAAGAGTAAGTGAGAAAAAAGATGCATTTTAATGGAGAATTAGCACACGGTGCTCTGGAGACAGGGGACATTTGCTTTAGAGATTTGTTGTGATTTAAAATAAGGTGTCTTAAATATAGCATTTCCATGCATTTCTTTTAAATGATAAATTGTGTCTTGGATCTAAAAGTGTCAGCATTATTATGATGGATGTGACCAGAGATGGAGTCTGAGCAGCTTAAATGAATTAACATTCTGAAAACACAGCTCAAACAACTTGGAATGGCTTCAGTTTTTAACTCATTCGACAAAACATGTATTTCTTCTGTTCTAAAATTCAGGAGTGTAAGTTGAAAATCTAGCCATATATTTATGTATGATGCTGAGGATTGAATATGGTTTTAATTATATCCCTCTTTTCATATTGTAAATATATAAAAGTATATTATGCATCTCTGTATGTCTGCGTATCTATCTATCTATCTATCTATCTATCTATCTATCTATCTATCTATCTATCTATCTATCATCCCTCTGTTTCCTCCCTTCTTCATTCCTTTCCTCTCTTTTTCTCTACAAAGAAATCTGTTTTCTCTTGGCTACAGATTCAAGTGTGAAATAGTCTACCAAAATCCCTCAAATCTATAAATCACCTCTATTGATCAAGAAGTAAATTTAACAATCACTCTGATAGAAGTATGAAAATTATATGAGCAAGTCTCATGGTCAACACTGAGCAGCCCATTGACACATGCTGATGTAATATATACGTGAATGCACACATACATATATAAATAATTCTCTCCAAAAACCAGTAGGTAGTATTTTCTTGGAATAGCTATTTTGCATTTTGCTATATGGCTCACTATCAACTTACAATAATTATATTTTATATCATACTTTCAGTATGAATTTTATAATTTATGTTTCTTTTCTTCTTCTGTACTCTCTATCATAATAACCATAACTGCTGCACTTCAGTGGGATTAGCAGTCCCACACGAACTAGGACTATTAAATCGTTAATAGTCTCTTTATGATTTTTCTACCTGACTTGTTATGACACTATAATAATTTCATCGCAGCTTGGGTATTGTGAACTCTTAGAATTTACATGGTTAGGCTCCAAGCACAATGCATCGACAGAACAAAATATTCAGTGAGAATACAGTGTTAAATAAGGTAATACTACAGGGAAAGGACTGCATGAATAATTCTATAATAACTTTGGTTGTTTTCTACTTTAAAGTTTACCTTGAGCTTGCATAGAAATAAAAAGGATAATGATATCTGCAAGGTCATTTTTATCCTTACATCTTCTGTGAGCATTTTATTTTCATTATAAGTGGCTGTTTCAAATATTAGATAAGATGACAGTCAATTGGCAAATCATGTGCATTTTAAGTTTGGGTCTGTCATTTGTAGTTTATAAGTATTTAGCTTTTTAATGATGCTAGCTTCCTGATAGCCAGATCAAACATTGACTTGGACTACCAGTAATAGGTAGGAAAGAATAAAGGGTATTTTAAAATTCTTTCTTCTTCTCCAAACTCTATCCTTGTCTATATTTACTTGCAGATTAATCTAAATTGAATTTATCTATACCTTATATACATCTAATGGAAATTATAATATTGAGTGAACAGCGTGTTAGTTTATCTTTGCAATCATTTACCATCTTGATTTGTCCTTAAAAGCTTAACAACTAAGCTTATACAGAAAAAAAATTTCCAGTTTTTCCAAAGTGTTATCTTTTGAATACCATATTTTTAGTTTTTATTACGGCACACACCCTGGAATAAATATAAAATTTTGTAATTGTTATGTTTGGTGATGAAACAGATCTGTCACTGCGATTCTATGCACAAAACCAATGTGCAGCACTTCTCACTCATAAAATCAGGACTGAAATGACATTAGTGCTCTTCAAACACAGGCAAGGAGCCAAGCTCCTCCTCTTGTCTTGCTCTACCATATGGACCACAACAATTGCCACTGATCAGTCTTTCCGGCATCTATAATAACAATAAGCTAAACTGTGTTAGATAGTTCTAGAAGTTAAAATAATATTATCTTCTCTTAGAAGCACAAGAGAATGTAGTCCTCACTTACATTCACACTCGTTGGCAACAAAGTTCCCGTTAGTCCTTGACCATGCTTGAAGTGTTGTTGTGAGAAGTTTGTTTCTTCTCAACAGCTATACACCAAGTTTGAAAGTTCATTTATAGAAAAGCATTTATCATGACCAATATATTAATAGCTATTCAATGACACCTTATTCTTGGTTTAGCCATACTTTTTTAAAAAGATGGGATCGCACGTATCCTGGGTTGGTCTTACACTCACTATGTATTTGAGGATGACCTTGACGTTGTTTTCCACATCGCTCCTAAGAGGTGCATTTACAAGATTATCTAACCATGTCAGGATCTTTTTATATTGGTTTTAAGGTGCATCTCCTTTGTGACTAATGATGCTGACCATTTTTTAAGGTCTTCATGGACATCTATAGATTGTCCTTATCAAAGTAACATTTAGATATTTTTACAAATTCATTATTTTATGGTTGTTAAAGTTCATATTGTGTTTGAGGATTTTTTTATGTGTTTTGGAGTCAAGGCCTTTATCAGTTATGGTTTACTAGTATTTTCCTGAGGCTGAAAATTCTCCCAAATTTTAAACTTCTTATAAGATCTTTACATTTTTCTCCCCAGCTTATTTTGTGTTTTCTATACTTTTTTGTTAGTTTATAAAAGTAGAATTGACATAATAGACTTTAGACTGTTCAGTTTCTTAATAGAATCCAATGCTAAAAACTTCCCTATTGATACTACTTTAGCTATATAGGGCACATATTTATGCACCATTTAAGTTTTTCATTCTGTTCAAACAAAGATAGATTTTTCATTGGTTTTGGTATATGATGTGGTATGGAAATAAATAGTGATGTCATTCTCTTAGCCGTGTTAAAAGTAAGAATATTGCCCATGGTGGGACAAATTTGGAAATGCTTGCCTCATCTGTTGGCAGTTCATTCATTTTTAGAAGCACAGCCTACACCAAACAGCACTCTGCCCACATTATCCTTTGGCTTTTGAAGGTCCCTCTCAAAGTGTCCCTTACTAATGTAGATAAACATTAATGCATCATATTGTGTGCTACCATTATATGTTTCTACCATAATACTTAACCACATTACAGTGTGGATTTGCCTGTATCCTTAAATGTATTTTGAACCTCCTGGGTGTTGAGATCATGGCTTATTCATCTCTTGTCTCTAACACCCAGCATAGAGGCTGACACATAGCATATGCTTGGTAAATATTTGTTGAAACAAAGTAAAATATTTACCGTAGTTATTCATTGAAACATGAAATTTGCGCTTCCTTCTTCCCTAGATACTTAACCCTCTATATGAAGGGAAAAGCTTGATTAACAATAACAAACAGAAGATATCATACTATCCAGAACTGGCCTTGGAATGAGAGTCAGCATTCTGGCTTCCATTCCTTATCGCTTTCTATGAATTCTGTCAAAACCACCTGGGGACTAAATTTGAAAAATATAATGTTAGAAATTGCTCAGTTCTGGCCCTGCCTTATGACTTTGCCATTTTGGCAAAGCTAAGTGTTCATGACTGCTGTCTGTCTTCAGAAATTCTTTATGATTTCCAGGAAGATCTTTCAGTTCTCATCTTCCTCTCTCTTTATTCCTTAGGGACAGCTACTTTGCTCTTCACTCTGTAGAATGATTAGCTTCTTTTTCTACACAGTTTATTTTCTGAGCAATCACTCTTGCTTGAATTTTAATGATTACCTATATATTGACCCCTCCATAGGCGCCATCTGTAGTTGAAATTTCTATTCAATTCAGACTTACATAATTGCCAGCATCTGGATGTTAAAATAAGCATCTACATAACATCATCCCCCAAGAAAATTACATTTCCTTTTCCTGTAGTACTTTATCTCATAGTGGAGTTCTTACAAAAATCTGGGAGGCAGGGATTCATCTTTGCTTTCCCAGGATCACTCTTAACTGTTGGAAACATGCACTCTTGACTTCCATATCTACCGGCTTCACATACAGTAACTTTGTTCTGCCTCCAGCCAGGCTTCCTTCATGCCAGACCAGATCAGTCTCCCTAAAGAGCGAAGTTATACTTTCACTATACTCCTTGTGATCTGCCATGGAGATAGATCCCCATTTCTTAACACAGCATAAATGACTCTTCAGGGTCCAGGTTATATGGAGAGCCCTTTTTTTTGGTCTTTTCCTAAGTTCCTTCCAAGCATAACATGTAAGCCTCCTCTGTGCTCTTTGACCTCTCATTTCCTGCCTTTTCCTATATTCATGTGGTCTTCAAGCATCCATAGCCCATCTATGTTTTGCTTGTGCCCTTTTTAATTCAATCATTTGCTCACGTTTATTCCACAACTATTGATTATATGTTTCAGACACTGTCTGGGCTCTGGAGATAATTGTTGGGCAGGAGAAATTTAGTCTCTTCTTGCATGAAGCTTAGAGTTGAGCAAGGGAGACAGTAATTAAACTGATAATTATACTGATAAATATGTAATTACAAGCTGGGGCAAAGGTAAAAAGAAAAAGTAAAGATTCTTCTCTCACAGGAATTGGCATTGTCCAGAAATTGTTAAGTTCCCTAGCTAGGTTGTGAGCTCCTTGAAGACATGGACTTATAAAATCATCTTTATTTGTTTTATTTTTCAGTGCTCAAGAAGGATCATGAGCCTAACTAGGTTTCTTGTGTGAATAACCCCCCACACACACACACTCTCACTGAAGTTAGTTAGTTAGTTGTCGGTGAAAGCATTCCAAATAATAACATAGGTGGATAGCCTGCTGTCCGTGGAAGAAATTCTCATATTTGGAAGAAACTGAATTAACTAATTACCTAGGAATTTATGCTCTATAGGAAAACACTTGCAAATACAGTGTCTTCCATTATGTTTTGTACACATGAGTGTTTATAGTGTGGATTGTAAGAACACAAATGTCTGGCTTTCTTGAAGGCCTATCTCTTTGATATCAATATAATCCAAAATCTATAGAGGCAGGTCTACAGGAAGATCCAGAGATTGTATCCAGGTAGGCTACCTAATGGCATGGAGACTCAGCTGTCGTGATTATTTCTAATGCTTTCTGTTTTAATCATATCATTTCCTTAACCCATGGACTTCACTGAACTATGCATTACAATAACTTAAGATATTTAAAATGAAAACAAGTCAAATCAGAAGTTTTTCTTCTTCTTGCTCTACTGTTTCTTCACCATGGAAGCAGAAGCTTCACTTATGACATTCACAAGCAATGAAAACCTTTTGTCCCAGTGTGTGATGCTTGATCCCACTCCAAGATTTCCTCTCTTCATGCTGTTAACACTCATCCCTCTCCTCTTTGAAAGATGCTTAACAAAATGGTTTGTGAATCACCATGTCTTGGCATGGGAGTACCTATGCTTAGTGGAAGAGCAAGGAAGAAACTTTTCAGTGTTTTTTTGTTGTTCCTTGTTATGGCTGAATTTTTCCTGCTTTGACATGATGGCTAAAATGTGCACAGCATTTCTATGCCATCTGCAAACATATTTTCAGCATGCCTGTTTTCATGAAGAAAGCATAAGTTTGGCACAGTGCTAAGAATGGGGTTTGTACATGGAGACTGCCTGTTCCACAGACATTCTGCTCTCCTGATGTTCAGGGACACAGAGAGACATCTGTGAATTCTGAATGAGGAGTCTATAAGGTGTTACCTTACTGAATATCTCTGGCAGTGGACTGTGAGGACCACTCCTGCTGTTTATCTGAGAGTTCTCTCTACTTCATCCCAATTTAAGTAATCTGTGGCCAGATCAATAGATGTACTTCCTTGCTTATTACTTTGTATCATTAAAACCTATGTGATCAGTCTTATTTTGGTGGGATATAGAGTGATATCCAGTAACATCTTCCAGCTACCAAATGTGTTAGTTGAGTCACACCATTGTACAGAAGTGTTGTATTTTTCACATTGGTTGAATTAGGCAGCGTTATAAGGGAGACTTTGGGAATTGCACATCTTTTATTTGTGTGTGTGTGTGTGTGTGTGTGTGTGTGTGTGTGATGGGGTATGCATATGTGTGGGGATGTATGCCTAATCACGTGTATGTCTAGAAAGCAGATATCAATGTCAGTTGCATTTCTCTGTCACACTCCATTTCACATTTTGAGACAGGGTTACTATCTGGACATGGAGCTCACTGCTTTGCCTAGATTGATTAGTTAGAGAACTTCAGGGATCCCACTACCTTTGCCTACCCAGAACTAAGGATACAGATGCACATATCTCACCCAGCTTTGATATAGGTGCTAAAGTTCTGAACTCAAACACTCATGCTTACATGTAATACTTTTACCCACAGAGCCATCTTCACAGGCCCTGGAAACTGCCTTCTTATGGAGTTATATGCACTTGAGCCTATTCAGAAACCAGAACTGTGGGAAATGCCACCACATGCTGCCAGAGTGATGTCTTCTCATTCTACTCTGCCTATGACAAATGTGCTCTCATTCTATGGTATTGTAACGTTGTTCCTAACTGCGATAATGAAGATTTAAGTTCTGAAGATACTTACCATTAATGCTAAACACATGAACTTGGGTATTCTAAATACTAACTTAATATAATTACTTCACTTTACTGTGTTTGATTAAATGGAAATCTTTATTTTTCTTCTGGACTAATTCTTGGTCCAAAAGAAGTAGAAAAGGATTCTTAATGAGATAAAATGAGCAAGAGAGAGAGAGAGAAAGACAGAGAGGGAGAGAGAGATTTTTATGATTAGAGAGATTTTTTATGATGTTTTCATAACAGAGAGTCTTTTGAGGCAGCAAAACCCACCTGACTCTTACCAGCTTTCTAATCTAAGACATGATGATCAGAAATGGGAACAGGTACTAAGTGGTCTCAGGTTTTGCCTGTTGCCTAGGAGAAAAGAGAGGAGACCAATTTATATAAACCCAGTCTAAGTGAGCCACTGCTCCTACTGTCCTCTAGGAACTGCATTTGATTCTGTGGGCACTGTGACACCTCTGAAAATCAGTTAGATTCCTATTAGTTCCATTCGGACACTTCCCAGTATGTTTACTCAGCATTTTCTTCTTCTATAATAGTGGTTGTCAACCTCCTTAATGATGAGACCCATCTTCGGGGCCACTCCCGGCTTCCAGAAGAACCGCCCACACAGGCCCCTCCAAGACCCCAACCCAGCGAGCTCAGCTTCAGGTGAGATTGGGTCTCTGGCTGGGACCACCCGCCCATCACCCATCCCCCTCCATCTTCGGGGCCTCTCCCAGCTTCCAGAAGAACCGCCCACACAGGAAAGAGATCAGCCCCTCCAAGACCCCAACCCAGCGAGCCCAGCTTCAGGTGAGATTGGGTCTCTGGCTGGGACCACCCGCCCATCACCCATCCCCCTCCATCTTCGGGGCCGCTCCCGGCTTCCAGAAGAGCCGCCCACACAGGCCCCTCCAAGACCCCAACCCAGGGAGCCCAGCTTCAGGTGAGATTGGGTCCCCGGCTGGGACCACCCGCCCATCACCCATCCCCCCCATCTTCGGGGCCGCTCCCGGCTTCTAGAAGAGCCGCCCACACAGGAAAGAGATCAGCCCCTCCAAGACCCCAACCCAGCTTCAGAAGAGCCTCCCACACAGGAAAGAGATCAGCCCCTCCAAGACCCCAACCCAGCGAGCCCAGCTTCAGGAAAGAGATCAGCCCCTCCAAGACCCCAACCCCAGCGAGGCCAGCTTCAGCTTCAGCTGCAGTAAGGAAGGAGACCAGTGGAAACAGAAAGCCCCCACCAGCACCCACTGGAAGAAGAGATGGGAAGAAGACAGAATAAGAGATCACTCAGCAATAGAAACACCAACACGACCCCACCAGAATCCAGGGATCCAACACCAGCAAAACCTGAAAAGCACTACATAGATGAAGAAGAGGAGACAGACCTTAAAAATTATTTCATGAAGATGATGGAGAGCCTCAAAGAAGAAACGAGGAAATCCCTTAAAGAAATAGAAGAAAAAACAAACAAAAAAATCCATGAAATGGGGGAAAAATTCAAGAAATAAACAAATCTCTCAAAGAATCTAAAGAGCACCAAGAAAAAACAACCAAGAAAATTAAGGAAACAGCTCAAACAGTTGAAGGATTGAAAGCTGAAATAGAAACGATAAAGAAAACACAGAATGAAGGGATGCTGGAAATAGAAAAGCTCGGTAAACGGTCTGGAACTACAGATGCAAGCATCACCAATAGAATACAAGAGATAGAAGAGAGAATCTCAGGTGTTGAAGACTCATTAGAGGACATAGCATCGTCAACCAAAGAAAATCTCAAAACCAACAAATCCTTAACACAAAATATTCAGGAAATATGGGACACCGTGAAGAAGCCAAACCTGAGAATAATAGGTATAGAAGAAGGTGAAGAACTTCAACTTAAAGGTACAGAAAACATATTCAACAAAATCATAGAAGAAAACTTCCCTAACCTAAAGAAAGATATGCCTATGAAAGTACAAGAATCTTACAGAACACCAAATAGGCTTGACCAGAAAAAGAAGTCACCTCGCCATATAATAATCAAAACATCAAACCTACAGAGCAAAGAGAAAATATTAAGAGCAGCTAAAGAAAAAGGCCAAGTAACATATAAAGGCAGACCTATCCAAATTACACCTGACTTCTCAATGGAAACGATGAAAGCCAGAAGATCCTGGTCAGATGTCCTACAAACGCTAAGGGAACAAGGATGTCAGCCCAGACTACTATATCCAGCAAAGCTCTCAATTACCATAGATGGAGAAAACAAAATATTCCATGACAAAGCCAGATTTAAACAATACGTATCCATGAATCCAGCTCTACAGAAAATGCTAGAAGGAAAACCTAGAGCCAAGGAAGATAACTACATTCACAAAGACACAGGCAATATAGAATCATACTTTACAAAACACTAAAAGAAAAAGGGAGGAGAAACTACACAAAATAACTTCACTAACAATAAATCAAGCGCAAACAAGGATCACCAATCAATGGTCATTAATATCCCTCAATGTCAATGGCCTCAACTTACCTATAAAAAGACACAGACTAGCAGAATGGATACGAAGACAGAACCCTTCCTTCTGCTGCATACAAGAAACACATCTCAACACCAAAGACAGACGTTATCTCAGAGTAAAGGGCTGGGAAAAGATCTTCCAATCAAACGGCCCCAAGAAACAAGCGGGCGTAGCAATCCTAATATCTAACAAATTAGACTTCAAATTAAAATCAATCAAAAGAGATGAAGAAGGGCACTTCATATTCATCAAAGGAAAAATACATCAAGACGAAGTCTCGATTTTAAATATCTACGCCCCAAATACAAAGGCACCTACATTCGTGAAAGAAACATTACTAAAGCTCAAAATGCACATAAAATCTCACACACTAATAGTAGGAGACTTCAACACTCCGCTCTCACCGCTAGATAGGACCTCCAGACAGAAACTTAACAAAGAAACAAAAGAATTAATAGAAGTTATGACCCAACTGGGTTTAACAGACATCTATAGAACATTCCACCCAAATACAAAGGGATATACCTTCTTCTCGGCACCACATGGAACCTTCTCTAAAATTGACCACATAATAGGAAACATAGCAAATCTCCACAGATACAAAAAAATTGGAATAACCCCTGCATCTTATCAGACCACCATGCATTAACATTAGAATTCAACAATAACACAAATCGCAGAAACCCTACAAACTCATGGAGATTGAACAATGCACAATTGCACCATCCCTGGGTAAAGGAACAAATAAAAAAAGAAATTAAAGACTTCCTCGATTTCAATGAGAATGAAGACACAACATACACAAACTTATGGGACACTTTGAAAGCAGTGCTGAGAGGAAAGTTTATAGCACTAAGTGCCCACATGAAAAAACTGGAGAACAGTCATACTAGAGAATTAATAGCACAGCTGAATGTTCTAGAACAAAAGAAGCAAACTCCCCCAGGAGGAGCAGACGCCAGGAAATAATCAAATTGAGGGCTGAAATCAATCAAGTAGAAACCAGGAAAACATTGAGAAGAATCAATGAAACAAAGAGTTGGTTCTTTGAGAAAATCAACAAAATAGACAAACCTCTGTCCAAACTAACCAAAAGACAGAGAGAGAACATGCTAATTAACAAAATCAGGGATGAGAAAGGGGACATAACAACGGACTCTGAGGAAATCAAGAGAATCATCAGGGCATACTTTGAAAATCTGTACTCCACAAAATTTGAAAATTTAAAGGAAATGGACAATTTCCTGGATAGATATCACTTGCCAAAACTAAATCAAGAACAGATAAATAATCTAAACAGACCTATAACCCCTAATGAAATAGAAGCAGTCATCAAAAGTCTCCCAAACAAAA
Organism: Mesocricetus auratus; assembly: GCF_017639785.1. NCBI lineage: Eukaryota > Metazoa > Chordata > Mammalia > Rodentia > Cricetidae > Mesocricetus > Mesocricetus auratus. Next base: position 37,347,537 of record NW_024429193.1, read on the forward strand.
AAAGCCCAGGCCCAGATGGCTTCAGTGCAGAATTCTACCAGAAATTCAAAGAAGAGCTCATTCCAATACTCGTCAAAGTATTCCACACTATAGAAGCAGGAGGCTCACTGCCAAACTCTTTCTACGAGGCTACAATTACCTTGATACCCAAGCCACACAAAGACACAACTAAGAAAGAGAACTATAGACCAATTTCCCTCATGAACATTGATGCAAAAATACTCAATAAAATACTTGCAAACCGGATTCAAGAACACATCAGAAAAATCATCCACCATGATCAAGTAGGCTTCATTCCAGGAATGCAGGGATGGTTCAACATTAGAAAATCTATCAATGTAATCCACCATATTAACAATCTGCGAAAGAAAAACCACATGATCATCTCACTAGATGCTGAAAAAGCCTTTGACAAAATCCAGCACCCCTTCATGATAAAGGTCCTAGAGAGATCAGGGATAACAGGAACGTACCTGAATATAATAAAAGCAATATACAGTAAACCAACAGCTAACATCAAACTAAATGGAGAGAAACTCAAAGCAATTCCTCTAAAATCAGGAACAAGACAAGGCTGTCCACTCTCTCCATATCTCTTCAATATTGTACTTGAAGTTCTAGCTACAGCAATAAGACAACAAAAGGAGATAAAGGGGATACAAATAGGAAAAGAAGAAGTCAAACTTTCATTATTTGCAGATGATATGATAGTTTACATAAGTGACCCAAAAACTCCGCAAGGTTACTCCTAGAGCTGATAAACACCTTCAGCAATGTGGCAGGATACAAGGTAAACTCAAAAAATCAGTGGCCCTATTATATACAGATGATGAAGTGACTGAGAAAGAAATCAGAGAAACATCACCTTTTACAATAGCCAAAAACAGCATCAAATATCTGGGGATAATGTTAACCAAGGAAGGGAAAGACCTGTATATCAAGAACTTTGTGTCTTTGAAGAAAGAAATCAAAGAAGATACCAGAAAATGGAAAGATCTCCCATGCTCTTGGATTGGTAGGATCAACATAATAAAAATGGCAATCTTGCCAAAAGCAGTCTATAGATTCAATGCAATCCCTATCAAAATTCCATCACAATTTTTCAAGGACCTGGAAAGAACATTAAGCAACTTTATATGGAAAAACAAAAGGCCCAGGATAGCCAAAACATCCCTATACAATAAAGGAACTTCAGGAGGCATCACCATACCTGACTTCAAGCTCTATTATAGAGCTATAGTCCTGAAAACAGCTTGGTATTGGCACAAAAATAGGCAGGTAGACCAATGGAACCGAATCGAAAGCCCTAATTTTAACCCACACACCTATGAACACCTGATTTTTGACAAAGAAGCTAAAACTGTACAGTGGAAAAAAGAAAGCATCTTCAACAAATGGTGCTGGCATAACTGGGTAGTGGTATGCAGAAGACTGCAGATAGATCCATGTTTATCGCCTTGTACAAAACTTAAGTCCAAATGGATCAAAGATCTCAACATACATCCAGCCACACTGAAACTTTTAGAAGAGAAAGTGGGAGATACTCTTCAACGAGTTGGTACAGGAGACCACTTCCTAAACATAACACCAGTGGCACAGGCACTGAGATCAACAATTAACAAATGGGACCTTCTGAAACTAAAAAGCTTCTGTAAGGCAAAGGACACAATCAAAAAGACAAAAAGGCAGGCCACAGAATGGGAAAAGATATTCACTAACCCTACATCTGACAGAGGGCTAATCTCCAAAATTTACAAAGAACTCAAGAAACAAGTCTCCAAAACACCAAAGGATCCACTTGAAAGGTGGGGTACAGAGCTAAATAGAGAATTCTCAGTAGAGGAGGCTAAAATGGCCAAGAGACACTTAAGAAAGTGCTCAACATCCTTAGCCATCAGGGAAATGCAAATCAAAACAACTCTGAGATACCATCTTACTCCTGTCAGAATGGCTAGAATCAAAAACACCGAAGACAATTTATGCTGGAGGGGATGTGGAGAGAGAGGAACACTCCTCCACTGCTGGTGGGAATGCCAACTCATACAGCCTCTTTGGAAATCAGTATGGAGATTCCTCAGGAAAATGGGAATTAATCTACCACTAGACCCAGCAATTCCACTCTTAGGCATTTATCCAAATGAGGCAGGTTCATACAACAAGGGCATCTGCTCCACTATGTTCATAGCAGCATTGTTTGTAATAGCCAGAACCTGGAAGCAACCTAGATGCCCCTCAACTGAAGAGTGGATAGAGAAAATGTGGTACATTTACACAATGGAGTATTACTCAGCAGAAAAAAACAATGGAATCTTGAAATTCGCAGGGAAATGGATAGCACTGGAAGAAACCATCCTGAGTGAGGTAACCCAGTCGCAAAAAGACAAACATGGTATGTACTCACTCATATATGGATTTTAGATATGGATCAGGATAGTGCCAGTCTGCACTTCCACAGATAGAGAGTCTGGGAAACAGGAAAGAACCTAAAAGATATGCATATATGCATAATACTCAAGAGAAGAGGATGGAGACAAGATCCTCTGAATGGATGGGGAACAGGGCGAGGGGGGTAGTGGGACCTGGGAAGAATAGAGGGGGTAAAGAGGAAGGGAGTTGGTCATGGGGGAACAGGAAGTTGAGGGTGTGGGGGTAGAATAGGGGGAAGAGGGAATCATAGGATCGAAGACAGATCAGGCACCAGAGCAACCTCGAGTGATCTAAAGGGATAACACCAATTGGCAAGCTAAGCAATAGTGGAAGGACCACCTCGAATGCCCATTCCTGATAATGAACTTGATGTCTATAACTATCCGGGAGCCTTCATCCTGGGACTGATGGAAGCAGAGGCAAACACACAACTAAGCACTGAACTGAACCCAAGGAACCCAGTGACAGAGAGAGAAGAATGATGAGCAAATTGGCAAAGAATGGGCTGGCAAAACCAGCAGAGACAGCTGATCTGAACAGGGGAGTGCTCTTGGACCCCAGACCGACAGTGGGGAGGCCAGAATGGGACTGATCTGGACCCCCCAAATGTGAGTGTCAGTGAGAAGGCCTGGACAACCTATGGGGCTCTGAGCTGTGGATCAGTGTCTATCCCTGGTATACAATCTGTCTTCATGTGCCTATAGCACAAAGAGAGATGCTCTGTCAGCCTGGACTCTTAGGGGAGTGCCTTGACCCTACCAAGAGTAAAATGATAGACTCTAGACATCCACTATGTGGAAGGATTTGCCAATAGGGTGCGAGGGAGGGTGGAAGGGGAGTGCGGGAGGAGGGGAGGGAGAGGGAACTGGGATTGACATGTAAAACAAGCTATTTAAAATTAAAATAAAAAAAAAAGTACAGATAGATGGCTTGGAGAGATTGCTCAATGGTTAAGGACTCTTGCAAAAGACAGGAAATGGGTTCTTAGTACTCTCTTTGGGCGGTTTGCAACCAACTTTAACTCCAGCTTCAGGGGATTCTGCCTCCACATGAACTCCCACTCAAGTGCATAATACATGGTTAAAAAATCAATGCATTCTTAAAGAAAGAGAAAGATATACATAACATACTCTTTCCATGAAAGTTCACCACCCCATAAATTATACTGAACACTACCAAAATTCTATTTCCATAACTTGAAAATAGGCGGAGAATTTACTAAGTCAAGGGTGAAGCATGGATTGCTTCAGTTGGAATTAATCAAAAGAGACTTTTCTCTAAACAAAAGACCTGGTATCAGGTTAAAATATAAACAGAAGAGAATTTCGCTAAAAATTCAATGTCTTGGACCATCTGTTATGTGCTTGCACTTCAGAGTGCAAAAACCCTGAGTGAACTAACAAGTAGCTTTTGGTCATTATATATATATACATATATATATATATATATATGTGTGTATGTATGTGTGTGTATGTGTGTGTGTGTACATACTTACACACATACATAGATATCCAAATATATATATATATATAATTTGTATGTTAAATAAAACAACCCATGAAATTGCTTTAATCAAGACACTGCAAGATCCTATGGTGTCAGAGAAAGGAAATAAAGAAGTGTTTCTGGGCAGAAGAACTTTTCAAGGCTTACTCAGTGGTTCAGAAATGTGGTGTGATAGGCAGGAAAACAAAAACTGGTCTTCAATACTACCAGGATGTATCAAAGCCAAAGTAAGCAAGTGAATGTCTAAGAAGGACAGTCTGCTCACCCAGCCTCGTGGCTGCTAATGAAAGGTATAAGAATGAACCTGAAAGGAACTTCAGTGGCCACAACATACTGAGCCTTATGATCAGTATTCTGTGAATACTTGCCTGCCCAGGTTTTCCCTCTGATATCCATTGGTTTTGTTTTTCATTCAAAGAGCTTGGATTATTGGAGAAAGCAGCTCTCTGCTAATCTTCAACTGACTTTTTCTCCTTGACTACTAATCTTACATAAGCAGGATTTTAAAATTTGTTTATTTCATTTATTTGTTGAATTACTCCGTGTGTGTGTGTGTGTGTGTGTGTGTGTGTGTGTGTGTGTGTGTGTGCGTATGTGTGTGTGTTTGTGTGTGCATGCCAAAGTACTTGTTTGGAGATTAGCAGACAGCCCAGATGAGTCTGTTCTCTCCTTCCACCATGTGGAATCTGTGAGTGAACTGTAGGTTGTCAGCCTACGTGGCCAGCACGTTTACTGGTTAAGCCATTGCACTGGCTTGAGAACTTCTATATATGCATACTGTGAACGGGGAAAAAGAGGGATGGAAGCTTCTGAGCAAACGTCCTTAGGGTGGACATCCACAGAGTATTATGTCATGGAAGGAACATCTTTGAAGTCTGGTCACCAAGAATAACACAGGATTAACAGATTTGCATGATTAACCCCTAAGGCCCGGCTTATTCCCGATTCCCATTAGTAACACAAATGTCACCTCCTCCACTGCAGCCTTTATCATTTTGTATTTTACGGAAAGGTCCAAGTTCTAGAAACCATAAGTCCTTGTATTTCATTTTCCCAGTTGTTACCTCCCTTATATTTGGGAAGTAGAACATGGAAGAGCGGACTTTAGAGAGCCTTCCTCCTAACTCCTTGCTCTCCACCACTACTCAGTCCTCCTCTCTTTAGAGAAGGAGCAGGGGTCCCTTTAACATCATACTCATTCCACATCTCCCTGATGTAAGTAAGCATTCCATTTTTAGCAGATTAATGAGAAAGAAGCATCCCTTACAGCAGGTGTCCATGATGGGAGCATAGCTCCCAAATGTGCTTATTCACATTCTCAACGTGTTAGCTAGGCTGCCTGATGTCCAAAATTCTGTTTCTAGGACTGCTTTCTATTGCTTTTAGCATCTCTGCTTTGTTTTTATCTGTCCATTTGAGTTGTTATCTATTTCGCTTACATATTTAGCATATACTGCAAATTACATTTTAGATGAGAGAAGCCTTCATTCGGAGTGTTTTGATTTTATTTCAAAACAAAATTGCAGCAAAAATTGGCTTTACTGCCTTTGAAAAATACGATTGATTCAAATGAATTTCAAAGATATCTCATTTGATCTGTCCATATCACATATTCTAGTATTACCCTATCAGGATTTAAATCTCATGACTAGACACAGTAACAATTTTCAAATATATTCAAACAGACAGGTTTCAAATTTAGATGAAAACCTCATAGTGTCAGTCAAAAATGCATGACCATACATAACTCAAATTATCTTACTTTAAGGACTTTGAAAAAGGAAATAAAGACTCAAGTAGGCTTCTACTGATTTGTTTCTAGGGTAAGGTTTATAAACCCTTGCATAGCATGGCTTGTGTTTCTCCCATAAAATGGCATAGTCATCAATATTACGTTTGCAGAAAAGCATTGGAAAGCTGGCCTGGAATTATTTAGTAGGTTTCAACAGGCACAGGACATTTCTAAGGTTCCACATGGCTTCCCATCGCTTCTCTTCATACATCAGGTGAGGTCTATCATGTGTTAAAATTCAATGAAAATTTACTGGTAGGAAGAAATCTTTACCAATTAATGACTAAGTTAATGATTTCCTAATCTCTATTGCGACCACAAGAAGCCATGGCAAGACTGCAAAATTAGGTTTGTGGGAGAACATCTAATACTCTGAGGACAAGTTAATTGTATCCTACAGTGTGCCGAAATTGTACTGACTCTTTGATATTGATGTTTCAAGCTTTTGATATATGGATAACCTTTTCAAAATCAGTTCATCTTTAATCACTTCTCTTTTGTTCCATCACTGAGGGTGTAGACCTTGATCTCAAAGCATCTTTTGTTTCTTTAAATACAGTAAAAAATCTTTAGGTACAAATCTATATAATTGAGTTAATGTCCTTTATTTTCTGGTAATAAAGGTATTAGGGATTTGATAATGACAGGTATTTTACCATGATGACAATGGCTATTGAGAATAACCAGGTTAATAAGACTGACATGGGGGTGTGCTTTGATATACCTTAATTTTCCCTTTTAGCTTGCTCTGAATTGTGAATAGGAAGGCTTTACAATATGATGGATGATGTAGGCCTATAAAGAAGAGCTTGCTCATATATAACAAGAGGTTTAGAAAACAATGCATTGGCAGCCTTTGTTTAGATGGTTGAGACACTAACTTTGTATATTTTTGGATACTTCCTTCGTGGTAACAAAAGTGTCTGATGTAGCTGTGTCACTCATCACACTTAAATTCCATGTAGAAAAGGAGAGAGTGAGTGAAAGATCATGTCCCCTTAGTCATCTTCATTAAAATAGATATACTAGTAGGCCTATGGAGGTTATTTTGGTTTAGACATCTTACAAGGAAATTTTCTTGAATGTGACTTAAATTGACTTGGGCACTAGAATGCAGCACTGGTTGGTATCTGGCAATTGTGGAAAGACAATGAGAGTGATGGGATTTATTGCTTTCATTTTGAATAAAGCATCAAACATGAGTTATCTGATAGATAAAGGAAGCTATCAAACTATCACATTATTTACTGTATTTGTGAGAATGTTCTAGAACGATTCTTTTTATGTAAGCTGAGTGTAACTAAATATTCAATAAATTAAATATGCAAATTAACACAAGTTGCACCAAATGGTATGATGTGTGTGTTGTGATTATGAATTCAACTTTTTCTATGTGTCAAAAATGCTAATTCAAGTGACTAGCTCAGTGGATTGAAATAATAATACCTTATTCTCAGAGATCTGTGGTTAACTGATTACTTTAGGTTATCATAGGACCTCTGTAGTTCTCTACCTATTGCTGATCTTTTCACTGGAACCATCCTACTCCCTGGCATAGTCCTCATGGAAAATAACATTGCGCAAGATATCCACACTCTCCATGCCTTTGCTGGGGTCCTGTCTGCCTAACCTACCTCCCAACTAAGGTCAGAATCTGAGGGCGTTGGCAAACACAAGCTCACAGAGTACATACATTATAAAGACAAGCCCATTTTGTCAGCCATCTCACCAGCTCCAGGCATCATACCTGAAAACTAGTGATTGCTCTGGCATATCAAAACTGACAGCATAATTTGTGCAATGTGTTTGAAAATGCTCCAGTGTAAGGATTTCTTTTCAGAGTTTAAACATGTTTTTAATGAATACGTATTTTTAATTGCTGAAAGAATAAAATGATCATCAAATTGAAAAACAGGCTTTCCATGGAAACTCACTTATGTTCTCTGTAAGTATAGCCGGCAGAATGGCAGGCCTTGTAAGTCAGAAGTCTGACACTCTCGTGGCAGACATACATTTTAAAGTCATTATGCAATGATGATGTGGCCAAGCAAATAAGCTCACTATTGAATAATTGTGCAAATGTCATGAAGAGTCCTCTGTTTTTCAGGGGTTGGACACACATCAAAGTAGAAGTTCATCCAAAAGCATGGGCTTGCTCTTTATAGTTCTTTTCCTATAACTGGCTTCCCAAAGACTTATAGCCTTTAGAGCATAGAACAAACTTACTTTCCTATGAATGTCAACCTCTCATATAGCCCTGCTTCATTACCGGGGATAGAATCACCCTGGAATACATGGTCTAGATCCTAAGTCAGGCATACATTTTACAGGCTTTACAGTAACTGAGTGATAATAGTAATGACAAGAATACTTCCTCTAACACTTTGTACACTTCACTGTATAAAGTAAATGCTACTGATTATAGTTCATCATAGACTAAGGGAAAAATGCTTTGAACACTTAAGACATTTTGCTAAGATCACAATGTGTATTTATTTAGTTAAAAGCTGAAAATGTCCTCTGAATTTTAAGTTCAAGGTAGGAAGAAATATAACTAATATACTTGCCAACATATTATATTAAAAATAACTTTGAAGGAATCATTTTGTATCTCCATTTTTACAAATAGATGGGCTATATTTTGTGTACAATATTACTTATACCATATACACAAAGTGAAAACTACCACTGAATTTGTGGAGATCCATAAGAAATCGAAATGACACCAAAGAGTTTCCACAGTGAACTTTGGAGATGATGAGCAGTTTTAGAAAGGAAATGTAGCTCATAAGTACTTTCCAAATTCTGTGATGCAGATTTGCACCTGAACGATGATGGGATTGACCTACTGAATAATGATAGAAAGAGTTCACTGTATTAAAGTACTTTTGTAAGTGGAGAAGAGACAGTCACTGTTTTCTGGAGAACTGATACACACACTGAGCTGAAATGAATATCACCCAGAAAGTCAAGAGGAACTGAGCTGGTTCAACGAATAAAATACATATTAAATTGATAGTGATTAATTAGTTTTATGTCACTCTGATGCTTTTAGACCTGTTCATGGTGTGGTTTTCAATTATTTTAGTATTATTGGAAGAACCAAGATTAGACCACAGTTATTAGACTTAGATGAGTTACTTTATTTGCAGAGTGGGATAACCTTTGCTATTCCCCTGTCATGTGATCAGTGCCATTTGCAAAGAAAAGAAAATGAGACAGAGTGAGCATATACAAAGGCTTAACAGAGGGCCAGGTTTTCAACAGCAGGACCAGATAAACCCTATGTTCAAGATTCAAAAAGATTCCTGAATTGCTTGGTAAAATTCTTATTGTCACTACTTGCCCTTCTATAGTTATTCAGGTTAAGATACAGAAAAAGACAAGGAGAAAGTATACTTCCAAACTTGTATAAAGCAAATAGTTGAACCACATTGAAAACCTTACATTTAATTCAGATAATATTTTCCCTGTGATAGTATTCTATAGGTAGTACTTGTATGTTTACAGATTAAAAACATATACATTGTATTGGTTTATTTTAATTGTCAACTTGACACAATGTAGAATAGACTGGGAAGACAGTTTCATTAGAGATTTGTGCAGATCAGGTTATCCTGTAGGCATGTCTGTAGCGAATGACCTTATTTAGATTTATATTAGTTGGGAAGATATGCCCATGCTGAATGGGCCTCCATGAATACATGCATGTGTGTGTTCATCTACATTACACAAATAAATACAAGTAAGATTGAAGGTTGAAATTTATTTCACAAACCTTATATCCCTAGCTTTCTAAAGGACTTTCTAGAGAGAGTATACTCTGCCTTTTCTGTGTTCATCTATCAAAAATTATCTTCATGTTCCAGTCAATATCATTATGGATTTTCTGATTATTATATACATCTTTTAACATAATATACCATTTACAGTTTTATTCTGCCATTTGTCTATTTCTCTCCTATTAGTAAGTCCATTCCAAGAGAGGAGTGAATATTTTATGTGCTATACTCACTTTCAAAATGTCAGATTTTTGGCTGGTGCTTAGGACATAGTTGAGATCCAGTTGAGTGAATGGGTGGTGAGGGAAGTGGGGAATGTGCACTAATTTGCTGATGTTTGCCACTGTTTGCCTTTTCTGACTATGGAGTAATGAATATCCAACTGCTAACTTTCTCTCTCACAGATTGGTTTTGGAGGTTGTTACTAGTCCCTACCACAAGAGAGTGCTGTATTTTTTTGTCACCTACAGTTGTGGATAACACATCATCTGGTAAACTTGCAAAGTTCTCTCACAAATCTGTTGCGTGACTTCTTTGCAGAACTGTTTCTAGAAACATTTGTACTTTTCTTATTGAAGTCAAGGGAAAACAATAAATTTGCCAATATAAAGATGCCATGGGAAAGTCCACTGCTGGGTGATGAGAACTCAGAAGTCAATAGACTGCTTCCTTATTTTCTAAGTATTCACCTTTGTAAACCACAAATAAGACATGCTCGGAGCCAACTAAAGAGATGCAGCTTGCAAGAGAGTACTCCAAGTTGTTTGTGTAACTCACCATAATATGGCAATAGGAAACTAGAAATTACAGGAAGTGATGCAGTAGATTCGGCAATAACCACCCTTTGGTAAACAGTTACTTCCTTTTGTGATAAATGTGCATTCTTTGAAAACCTTGAAATTAGGGACATTTAACTTTCTTTTTCTGATGTAAAAGCACTTAATAAAGACATTGACATAATAAGCACAATGAGGACAGATGACTCAATAGAGCCAAGAAAGTCTATGACAAGCAAAAGTGATGCTGCAGGCCTAACCTGCTCACATCCTACCAAGACTTCTGTCTGCTCCTCTGTTGTCTGTCTTCCCAGTAGAGGATTCTGAAACACCAGGAAGATACGAGGCCTGTCTTTGAGGCATGCGGGGAAAGCAATGTGTTTAGAAATAATCACGAGACACTCGTTAGTTTTGGTAAATGTCTTAAGATTTCCATTGCTGTGATGAAAAGCATGATGACTAAACAGAAAGTTGTGGAGGAAAGGGTTTATTAGGCTTGCACTTTCATGTCACTGTTCATCACTGAAGGAAGACAGGAACTCAAACAGGACAGGGACCTGGAGGCAAGAGTTGATGCAGGGGCCATGGAGAAGAATTGCTTATGGGTTTGCTCTACACAGCTTGCTCAACTTGCTTTCTTACAGAACCCAGGACCACTAATCCCAGCATGGCACCAGCCACAAAGGGCTTGACTCTCCCCCATCAATCACTATTAGGAAAATGCCTTACAGCCAGATATTATGGAAGCTTTTCCTCAGTTAAGATTCCCTCCTTTCAGATATCTCTAGCTTGTGTCAAGTTGACATAACACTAGCTAACACAGTGAGTTACTACATTTAAGGACTATTATTGCACGTTCCATGTGATATTCTTGAGGCAGAACTTATGATCTTAAATTGAGGGATTAATGTAACAAAGCGTTACGCAAAATTTAACACCTTTGCAGCTAGTGAGTCAGATCGTGTGACTACTATATTCATTATTACTGTATGTAAAATTATAGTAAGTCAGAACACAGACAATGTACTTTTGTATTATATATCTCTACAACAGTATATATATATAGTAAATAATATATATACATATATAGATAATACTTTAAAAATACTTGGTATTTGGGAATAAATAATATTTTATAATGGGGGATGTTCTGTGTCTTACAGAATCCTATTTAGCAGTATCTATTCTTTAAGCACTAGATATTGCTTCTATCTTCCAAGTAATGACAATCAAATAGTGTCTTTAGAAATTGCCTAGTATTCCCCAAGGATCATAATCTCTTCCAGTTGGTAAATGTTTTCTGGATGAAATAATGGAAATAATAATAATATATTGGCCATTCTTGGTTGTCTTTAGTTGGGTATTAAAATAAAGAGACAAACTCAAGAAAAAATAGACCATTTTATAAGCAGAAATGAGAGGCAAGAGAGAGGCTATACAGCTGGAGATTCCACGACTTCGAAAAGGTGAATTATCCTTAGGCCTCAGAGAGTAAGAGATAAGTTTGAAAAATACTTTGAGCATCAAAGGCTCAGAAAAACTTCTCAGAGAACAAAGAGATTTATCCCTACAAAAGAGATCAGATAAAGAATGTGATCTTTCCCCCTCTTATTTCAGATGGCCTAAAGGTATTCATCATTACACTAAAGGAGAGGGGCAGTAAAGCCAAAAGAAAATAAATCAATTTGGCTTGAGAACTATGACTAAGAATAAACTTTGGGAATGCTCTCCAGAAATAGGAAATGGACTGAAATCAAATAGATAAAAAAATCGAAGTGCTGTCTTTAATTGAATGGCATTGACAATATAATGATGGGTTTACAGTAAATAAATTTCTGACTCTCACATCTGTCCAAGCAGAAACCACATTAGACCAGCACTTCTTGTCCCCAGAGAAGGCATGCTCATTGACATTCACTTTAACTGTAAGCTTGGAGAATAAAGGACAGGAGAGCATGTAGGGGGAGAAATAAGAGAAAACAATGGACAAGAATGTCTAGAGAGAAATAAGGATCAAATCTATAGGGAATCCTTTGTTAACTTCAATATCAACATCTCATTTTATGCAAAAATATATACAAATTATACACATGTATCCTTGACCAGATATACACTCTTACACATGGTTCTTGATCAAAGACCTCAACATAAATCCAGCCACACTGAACCTCTTAGAAGAGAAAGCAGGTGGTAGCCTTGAATGAATTGGTGTAGGAGACAGCTTCCTGAACATAACTCCACTAGCACAGACAGTGAGATCAACAATTAATAAATGGGACCTCCTGAAACTGAGAAGCTTCTGTAAGGCAAAGGACACAGTCAGCAAGACAAAAAGGCAGCCCACAGAATGGGAAAAATATTCACTAATCCCACATATGACAGAGGGTTGATCTCCAAAATTTAAGAATAACTCAAGAAGCAAGTCTCCAAAACACCAAAGGATCCAATTAAAAAGTGGGCTGCAGAACTAAATAGAGAATTTTCAATAGAGGAGTCTAAAATGGCTGAGAGGCACTTGAGTGCTCAACATCCTTAGCCATCCGGGAAATGCAAATCAAAACAACTCTGAGATACCATCTCACTCCTGTCAGAATGGCTAAAATCAAAAACACCAAAGACAATTTATGCTGGAGAGGATGTGGTGAAAGGGGGACACTCCTCCACTGCTGGTGGGAGTGCCAGCTCACGCAGCCACTTTGGAAATCAGTATGGAGATTCCTCAGAAAAATGGGAATAAACCTACCACAAGACCCAGCAACTCCACTCTTAGGCATATATCCAAAAGATGCCCATTCATACAACAAGGATGTCTGTTCCATTATGTTCATAGCATCATTATTTGTAATAGCCAGAACATGGAAGCAAACTAGATATCCCTCAACCAAAGAGTGGATAGAGAAAATGTGGTACATTTACACAATGGAGTACTATTCAGCAGAAATAAACAATGGAATCCTGAGATTTGCAGGCAAATGGATGACACTAGAAGAAACCATCCTGAGTGAGGTAACACAGTCACAAAAAGAGAACTCAAGAAAGACAGTAACAGAGAGAGAGGACTGATGACCAAAGGTATTAAGACTGGGCTGGTTTTAACCCCCAGAAACAGCTGACCTGACAAAAGTTAACTTTTGAATCCCAGGCATCAGCCTGGGAATCCAGCAAGGGACTGATCAAGACCCCCTGAATGTGGGTGTCAGTGAGGAGGCCTAGGTAATCTATTGAGCCTTGGGCACTAGATCAGTACTCATCCCGAGTATACACAAGGACTTTGGACTCCCATCCAACAATGTGAGTTGCATTCTCACCCTGAACTCTTGGGGGAGGGTCTAGGCCCTGCTCTGGATGAAATGACAGACTATGGACAACCCCATGGAGGGCCTCACAGTCCCTGGGGAAATGAGGGGATAATGAGGGGTTGAGAGGAGGGCATGGGAGGAGGGGAGGGAAAGGGAGAGGGACATGGAAGTGACTTGTGAAGCAACCTTGTTTCTAATCTAAATTTAAACTTAAAAGTAAAAAAGAAGTCAATGTCAGGTGACATTCCCAGGTGCTACACATCTTATGATGATTTCTTTGTTTTGACACAGAGTCTCTTACTGCCCCTGTACTCACTGATTAGACTAGGCTGATTGATGTGTAAGTCCCAGGAATCTACCTGTTTCCTTAATGCTAGGATTACAAGTCCTGGTCTTCATTTGTAGCCTTTTAATGTGAGTGTTGACAATGGTTGCCACCGCTTTACAAACTCATCTATTTCCCCAGCCTCTTTTCCAAGATACTTTAAATATAACAACTTGCAAAGAAAGTCACCTTAGTTGAGGACTGCTAACGTGGCAAGGCTACCTAGCCCTGAATGGGTTTTAAAAGAGGCCATGTATGGGCACTTTAGGTACAGTCATGCCAATATCATGCTGTCAGTATGATAGTTGATACAGAATTCAAACTAGAGTTCCAAGATTGTTAATTTCGAGTGAGGCCTTTGGTATTGGTGGGTCTGTATACCCCTTCAAAAGGCAAGGGAATAACCCAGCATTTCTCTCACTAAATGAGTGGGAGGTGATGAATAAGCTGGAACATACCTTTATTGATGAGACTGAGGGAATGTATTATCTTTTAGGTGGCAATGAGCTGGTCATGGTAGATAGTGATTAAGTTAGCTACAAAACAGGAACAGACATTACAGAATTTTGTAGGACTTAGGGTTGATGAACATAACCCCCATGGTGCCAATCATGTACCTCCACTACCAAACTGAGTTCATGGTATTGGTATCAATGTATTTTCAGTGGATAAGAAGCCTGGAGTGCCCTGGAACATGATAGGTGAGAAAGCGAGACATGATATGTAAGCCTAAATCTACTAGAAGAGGGTGGGACTGAACCATTTCTGTTAACATTTACAGTGTCCATGAAATTGAATTTAGAATACATGGTAATTGGCATACCATGGCTGCATTTCACATATTCATAAGACATAAAACTGAAATATGAGCAAGAAACAAATGATACAAATAAATAAAAATCTATAGTACTTCCAGGACTATTGTAAATTCTTCTCCTTGTTTGAAATATCAATCATTCTTGTTATTCTACTTATTTATTTTCAGTGATTGGAACATATTAACATGAATGGATGAAAGAGAGGAGGAAGAGGAGAGAGTGTGGGAGGAAGTAAGAATGCATGGCAGGGTTATTTTACTTTTAAGATTATTTTGTTATGCTCTGCTGTTTTTTCGTGTTTGTGTTTTTGAGAATGGTGTGTCTGGTCACTCTACATTTGTCCCTTCACAAACACACCCTTTTCTGTTCTGTGACAAAAGAAAGTGACTCCTCATTGTCATTGACTTTGTAGGGTTTGGATGTGTAAGATGTAAAGAGAAGATACCAAGGGGTAAGAGATTTTTATCTCTGGCTGAGGATTGCCCCTCAGTCATTCCCCTTTCCACATGGGTATGGGCTCAGTTCCTTGCTGCTGTCTCTGGCTTTATCTCTCACATTGGTATCCCTACCCCAGGTCAACAGTCCCTCCTCACATATTCATCAGTTAACTAGCAGTGTCTTATTTCTTGCTGGGCCTCTGACTAATATATGTTTTGTGCCTTCATTTTACTTAATCAATCATATTCATCTAAGTTCATATCTATATCATTAATTCATGATCTGGAATAGCTTTATTTCATAAATGTTGATTATACTCCAACTAATTCCTATTTCTATTCTAACTCTTGTGAATAATTTCTTCCTGAGAATGACTCTTAAATGACACCCAGTAGATGTTAAGAACTTTACCTGATCTAATTGCTTTTCATTGACTCATATAGTTCATTTACATTTATTTAATTTTGATATCAACCATGTTGTACATGCCTCTTATCTGATAGTGACTTTACCTGAGCATTTCTACTTATGGTTCAGTTATCCCACAGATAAAATAATACTGAGTTAGAGGAGGAATAAAGCAAAAATATAGCTTGAGTTTTCTTGCTAGCTTGGTCTAGAAACACTTCGATCCCAAGTAAACATACAAGACTTATTATGAAAATATTGACCTTTTGCTTGGTTTCTTACTGGCTAGTTCTGTCTTAACTATTTACCCATTTCTATTAATCTGTGTACTTCTATTAATCTGTGTACTTCTGCGTGACCTTCTCTTACTGGAGAAAGAGTCTGGACCTGTTACTCCTCTCTACATGATGACTGTTCAGTGT
Source organism: Mesocricetus auratus (assembly GCF_017639785.1). Lineage (NCBI taxonomy): Eukaryota > Metazoa > Chordata > Mammalia > Rodentia > Cricetidae > Mesocricetus > Mesocricetus auratus. The sequence goes on from NW_024429193.1 coordinate 37,363,530, forward strand.
CTCAGCAGAGAAAAGAGTGATTTCCTGTTTGACCCTGCTTATATATTGATTCTGCACATCACTTCCTGCCTATCTGTATGGACTACTATGGTTAGCTAGAGACAATTTCTGCCCATCTACATCACTTCTTGGGATTACATGACAACTCCTCTTTGCCTATACTTCTCAGAATCCTCCTTGTCTCCTAGTCCGACCTATCATCCTGTCTGGACAATTAGTGTTTTATTCATCAACCAATAAGACAAACACATATGCAGAAGAACATTCCCCATCACTAAACTTTAAGGGATTTTTATCTGGAGCTGAACGAATCAGAGAAAATATACAAACTCTCCAACACCAACATCTCTCATTATTCCAAGTAGCATTAAAAGTTCCAGTGCTCCTTCTGTCTCCAGCGGCAACAAAGCTCTAGGGAAGTTTGGCACCAACTTTGGTAGAGAAAGCACTGGTAATCAAGATGATACACATATGTGTCTTTCCCAACCACTCCATAATTCAATAATGTAATAACCGAAAAAAGAACAAGCTAGCAACCTTTGCCCATCTAGCTTCCTAGTGCACAGAGGTGCAAAAGATGTGTGGATGTAACTCAAGTCTCATTTTGTTGATGAAAGCAACCAATGAATGAAGTCAGTGTACAGTGTATATTTAGAAATAATTGAGCAACACTAATAACAACAAGGAAACAAGATATTTATATGAAAATCTGAGAATAACCAATGAAGGGAAAGAATATGCCACAAACAGTCATCGTGTGCATATAGCACAAAGAGGGATGCTTTCTCAGCCTGGACTCTTAGGGGAGTGCCTGGACCCTACCCAGAGTGAAATGACAGAATCTAGATATCCCCTATGTGGAAGGATTTGGCAATAGGGTGGGAGGGTGGGAGGGAAGGGGAGTGCGGGAGGAGGGGAGGGAGAGGGAACTGGGATTGACATGTAAAACAAGCTATTTAAAATAAAAATAAAAATGATAATAAAAAAGTACACAATAGGAAATGGTACCTCAGGAAATAGAAGACAATTTTGTGCAACTCCTTTTTGCTCTTTATCACTTACTCTACTACAACAATGTGGTAGTGGAAGATACTGGAAAAGGAATTATGGAAATGAGAAAAAAATGTGAGTAAGTACTCACCAAAAGGAAGAGTGACTTCAGAGACATATGCAATGGATAATGCTTATTATTTATATGTGCTGACTAACTTAATTCTACTAGTATAGTCATGGAATACCTAGCTGAGTAACTTCCTCAAGTTACCACAGGTTCCATAACAAAAATGTCTTAAAGCATTGGTTTGAACACAGCATAATTTCAGAAAACTGATGTATCAGATCCACTGCTATGCTATGCTAATAAATAATTCTGAAAACATCAGTGGTTTCCAATTATCCTTTTTCTCACAGGGAAGAGAGATCCTGGTTATTAAGGTGAATTATAAATTTAGGATAAAGGAGGTTGAAGGTTTTGTGTCCGAGTCCTTCTATTGGAAATCGTGCCTAGTTAAAGAAGATGGCCAGTTTAGGCTCTGTATCCTCTGCTGCTAAGAGTCTTAACCAGAGTCAGCCTCATTGATTCCTGGGGGTTTCCATTACTCTGGGTTTCTAGCTCATCCTAGAGATGGCCATAGGTCCAAGGAAGAGAAAAAAATGAAATGATTCCTATTTATGTTCTGCTATACTCATAGATTGGTTCCTAATTCAACTGTCATCAGAGAGGAATCACCCAACAACTGGTGGAAACAGATGCAGAGACCCACAGCCAAACATTAGGTGGACCTTGGGAATCCTTCAGAAGACAGAGGGGAAGGAATGTAGGAGTCAGTGGGGTCAAGAACACCACAATGTGTTACAATTGTGTAACTTGGCTTTCTTGTGAGACTCCTAACAGTGCAAGCAGGAACTGTCTCTGACCCTATTGCCTGCTTTTGTGACCTTTTCCTCCTACCAGATTGCCTCATCCAGCCTTAATAGGCACCCAGACTCACTGACCTTATTATACTATGGAAGAATCTAGTCTCACTGCAACTTAATATACAGTGGCTGGTTGATATCTATGGGAAACCTGTCCTTATTTGAAGACAATCAGGGGAGGAGTGGATGGGGGAGGGAGCTGGAGGAGAGGACATTAGCATCTTTCTCTCATTTATAGCAGAAACTCAAAATGGCTTGATGGTGAAGTTCACTATCAATGAAGGGGTCTGTCTTCTCTTTGAGGAACTGCTCTTTATGAAAGGCTTAGTTTCCTTATTACATAGAGAACAAGAACATGAATTATCTGGAATGGAGTATAGTGAATGAGTGTTTATGTCAAGACATGGGTTAAATCCAGATGAGAGAAGAAAAACAGCAAGGGATACAAATGTGTACCATGTTCTTAATATGATGTGATTAGAGGTAAATAGTTCAGTGTTCTGGGAAACTTTTATGGTGTGCACGTGCATATATACATGTGTTCAGGAGAAAGTATGTAACTACAGTGAGAGGTATGCAGCACAAAACTCAGCAATGTTTCTAGACATTAAGAACTTGTCTTTGAAAACTGCATAATATGAAGAAAAAAACACCTCTCTTTCTTAAAGGTACTGTCTCCCAGATCCTAACCTATCACACAAATGTTAGACAATGGTGTAAAATCCTCAGGAGTGAGCATTTTTATTTTTAAATTTAGAAAGTTTCAATAAAGTGACCATTTGAACTATGGAAAACACCCTAGAAGCCTCTTCCACGTGTAATATGACTGTTCTTTAAATTTGTGGGACTGCAGAGGTGAAGCAATGCATGTCAAACAATAGGTAAAAAACAATTTATGATACTAGATTTTTAGGAAAGTTTTAAGAGTAAGTATTGCCTTTTATGAAACCAGAAAACCCAGATATAGAATAGAGCTGTTCAAGTGATACCATCATCTCAAATTTTTTTTTCTAATTTTGGATCTTAGATGCCTCTCCATTTTATCTGTTCAGTGCTTTCCTTCTGTCTAGTATCTGGACCATGTCTTGTCTAAGGTACAACCTACAGAAAAAAGGTTGCATAAATCCACCAGAATAAGACTCCCACCAACAATGTGAGATGCACTTTCACCCTGAACTCTTGGGGGAGGGTCTAGGCCCTACCCTGGATGAAATGACAGACTATGGACACCCCCATGGAGGGCCTCACCCTCCCTGGGGAAATGAGGGGATAATAGGGGGGTTGGGAGGAGGACACGGGAGGAGGGGAGGGAAATGGAGAGGGACCTGGAACTGACTTGTGAAGCAACCTTGTTTCTAATCTAAATTTAAACTGAAAAAAAAAGACTAAGAGGTCAAAAGCTATGTGATTGCTTTACAAAACTCAGTTTCCCCATATAATGAAAGCTTACATATCAAAATTTTGTAACCTGATTTACCCATCTACAATGAAGAAAGTATAAGGAAAACATTGGGAATTAATTTCCTTTGGGCAGGTATCTCCCATCATTGCCACACACAGGAAATCTATGAACTGCAGGTGAGTCTCTTCAGCACCAACTCTCGCACTTGGCATTTTGACCTTAATCACCATGAGTTGACTTCCCATTTGATATATATCATATTCTGATTTCAATTACACTGATATCAGTCCCCTCTGTCAATTCCTTCGGAATACTTTATCTTTTGTTCTTTGCCTGCTATTCCAAATGCAGTATTTGAGAAATAATGAGTGTTTATTGAATGAGTGCTAAATAAATAAATTAGAGTTTAATTAATGTATATTTTTCTATCTATTGATTACTGTGTAGAAAACAAAAGTAGAAATTTACATCTGTGGTGTTAATTGAGTATCTACTTAGGATCATTTACCCAATGACTACATACAATTTAGTGCTTTTAGTATACTTATAGACTTGTGAAACCATTACCACCATTGTAGTTTATAACACTTTCATCATCCCTTAAAGAAAATTATTACTATTCAAAGCCATCTCCTTTCCAAAAGCCATTTCTTCCTTCCTTTCTTTTAACCTGATCAACCACAAATATATTTTCTGTATCTGTAAATTTGCCTCTTTTGGACATTTTCATGTAAACAAATAATATAGGTATGCCATCATTTTTAAATGAACAACTTTTTCTTATCATGTTATTCTCTGAATTCATCCATGTATTAGGGTTCTATTAATTTTTATCCCTCAGCAAATAAATTTTGTGTTGTATCCAAAATATGGATTACAAATACCAAACCATGGATAAGTATTCATTTTTCCTAGGCTTGGAAATGCTAGGTTGTATGAGCCCTCCGTGTTTCAATATTTGAGGTGCTGTCAAAAATGTTTTCTGAAACAGCTGCAATCTTTTCACACCAAGAACATCTGCAGAACCTAGTTTCTCTGCCTCCTCATCAACATTTCCCCTTACTTGTTTTTGTAATGTCAGCTATCCCAAGAGATTTGAGATGCAAGTTTCAGTTCCTTAAATGGCAAAATGATTCAACTGAGGTTGAGGAAATATTTTCTAATTATATTATTTACTTTTAATCATTTTGGAGATTCTAGGCAGGTGTTTCACTGATGAGCCAAAAATTACCTTTTGTAATTGTCAAATAAAAAAGACAGAATATTTAGTATTCTAGAAATTATATAGATATAGTTATGTATTCTAGATATTACATAGATATATTATATAGATAATATATATGGTAGAAGAAATCACAATCACAAGTACTTATGGTTACTTGGAAATCTCAAAGATACTCAGCAAAAATTGTCTGAGTATAAAATGAATAAACAGAAACTAATAGTCCTAATAAACACAAATGAGAATCAGATGAATATAAGGTGGTAAAATATGTTATTTATAACAGCAATAGGAAAATATAAATTAACTATAAAACACATGCATATATTTAGCCATAAAGTTATATTTTATCAATAAAGTCTAAAATAATAGTAGGTGGTTTCAAGAGAGAAAATATTATTTTTTAGATATTCAAATTCAAAAACATGCTAATATTAATCATGTTTGAAATAATTTGCAAATATCTTGATCCCAAACAAGTACCTATAAATTAGTAGAATAAAGTGAAGAATGAAATGGAATTTGAGTAAAATAATGAACACATTCTTCAAAGACCAGGAAAAAAGGTTCGTAGATTCCAAGATGTTCAAGCTTACCCGTATGAGAGAAATGAAAACTAAAATTAAAACATAAGTTTTGTCACTTTGATGGGCAAAGAGCCAGAGTTTATGTTAGCCATAGAGTGGGAAAACAGGCAGATCTAAATATAGGAGGGCGTGAAAACTTACTCAAGATGTATGAAGGACACGTTGGGAATACTTATCAAAGTTTAAAGTGCATATATCCACACCCTTTCTTCTAGCAAATTCACACTTCATTTTTATATATTGTCAAATAAATTCATTTCTATATTAATTTAACCCTTTCTTTGTTACTATTTTTTCTATTACATCCAAAAATTGATTTTATATAAGGTGGACCACTTGAACCTGTGCAAAATTTGTTACATGAAACTTCCATCTTATTTGATATTTGTACCAACAGAGCATTGGATTCGGCCAATATGTTATGGTGGAAATTAATGAAGGGTGTTCATTTGGGACTATGAAAAGAAGGACTTCTTCTTGTGTCAGTGTGATATACACTTAAGATAAACTTATTGAAAAGAACAACAGTAAGACCAAGATATCAAAGAGCCACTGTCTGGAACACAGGATATCTGCAAGTCTACTACTCAGTGTTGAAAGGAAAGAGGCGACTTACACAGTTCCGGAGGTATTTTGCCATTTGCTAATTAGTGTGGAGAATATTTTGTTGACTACAGCTGAGTATCTGCCTAGTAACAGAAGCAGTTAGTGCTAGGAGATGATACAATGCAGTTATAAGAAAGAAGCTTGGCCATCCTTTGGATCCAAGCACCATGGCAGAGCTCTCTATCTTTGACGATATGGTAGTGTCCCTATTTTATCGTCATAATCAGCACAAGAGATAAGGAATGCTTAGAATTCACAAGAATTCAGTGAGTTAATGCACACAAGTGCCCAAAACAAGTTAGCATTCAATACATGTTTATTTGCTCTTATCTCCCTCAAAAATAAAGCTGAGCAGATGGGTAGAGTGGTAGATGTGAGGACAATTTGCTGTGAATCTCTGCAATAGAGAAAAATGTCACTACATGATTATATTTGAAAGCACATTTTTCCATAAAAAGTTGAAGAGTCACAAAGTCAAATTTGAGACATATCAAATGTTTTATAGATAGGTGTGTAAGTATGTATCTATATACACATATGTATATACCCATTTTTGTGCATGTGTATAAGCAATTAGTATATGTGCATATCACCATATAACATAAGTTTTAGATATCTATACGTCTACATATACACACATTCATATATCCTATCATATGTGTGTATGTGATCAACAAATTATCACCTTTTGAGAAGGAGATGTTGGCTTCATTTCTGGATACACTAGCATTCACTAAATTCTCACTCTCTGTGTAAAATAGTTGTTGCAGTCAGGTTCCTGTGTGTGGCTATGATTAGGAATGTTCAGAGAATATTAAAGAAGAAGAGGAGAAACAAAAAGAATAGAATTGATGCTATCTTAATAAAGCTTATTTGTAGCTAATTCTCTTGTTTCCATCTTTTTAATTAACTTATTCTTTCTATGTTGATAGCACTCTGTTGTGTGTAAGCAACAATTCCCACCATTTTTCTTTGCCTGTTTCTCATATTTCTACAGAGACAGTTCTGAATCCGTTCTTAGGAGCACTCAACAAATCTGATGCTGATCACGAGGGTAGTATTTATTGGTCCAACCCTTTGGTGATTTGTTTTGCTTTTGAGAGGTCCTGGTCGATGGCAGCTTCATATTGCATATAAAATATAGCTATGTAAGAGGTATATATCTAAGTTTAGAGAAACAAGATATTTCTATACTAGGACAAAACTATTTAATTCCATCTCCTTTAGGCTTTTGTTTACTGATTTATCTCCCCCACTCCTATCTTTTGTGCTTTCTGCTCTTTCCTTTTCTTTCCCTCTGCCAGGCTCTCCTCCCTCTGGTATTTTTTGCAATTGTTTTCTAAGTTGGAATAGGCCTCTCTCCCACTACAGCTGCGACTCTGTCCCCTGCTGCACTAAATTGACACTTGTGCAAGCAATGGCTCTCGTCAGTCACTCCGAAGCTGCTGCTTCCAGAAGTGTCGATTTAGTGCAGCAGGAGATGAGGTGCCAGCTGCAGAAGTAGGCCACGGGAAAACTCAACAAAGAGTTCTGCCTTCCCTTGTTGTATGTGACGTTCAGTGGGAGGACAGGAGGATGGGGCTGCTAGGCTCTGAGATTAAAATGTGGAACAACAATAATAGAGGATCAGAAAGAGCACTGAATTAAAACAATCCCTCCTTAGTAACTCTCAGGTTTGCATAGGAGGGAGGGAAATTCTGAATTGGGGTTAATTTCTTTTTACTTGGTCTCCAAAACGCTGTCGGTACTGAAAAACAAACTTTATTTTTTCTCCCTTGGGGGACACGTACTTTTGGGTTATGGTGACTTAAACCTTCTCCAGACTGTGCTCATGCCCTATTGATCTGGGGTTAGAATTTGAAGTCTGCCATGTGGAAGACTTGGCAAGTCTTGCCTTTCATTTCCTGTTGATATAACCGCATAATTAAATGTCCTTTGTGAGCACTATCACACAGGCATTTGACTGACAGACACAGCCTTCCACACCTGTAGTATAAGTGTGTCTGTTAAGTAGACATACACTAAAGACAGAGGCTGAGGTTTGTTATTTAAAGAACCTGCTTCTATTCCCTGTATTAGTTCAGATAATTTGCTACATGACCGTGAGCTCAGACTGTGCTCCTCAGTGCCCTATGACAGGCTCTAAGAGCTGAATTACTATATGCTGTGTGCAACACAGTTATATTGTCTACATTGGGGCTTTTAAAGGTAACCATTTTCAATAGAGGCCAGATTCAAAAGTGACACCGTAGAAGCAAAAAGGAAAGGGGGAGGGGTCATTTGTTACTTATGCTGGATTCTGACCATTGTGTTCATTATCCACTCTTGGAGGTGAACTGCTAAGGTAATTTGCCTTTCATATGCAATGTGAAAGAATGGAAGTTCTTTTGTGCCAAAGAGTTCTGATACGGCTCCCTTAGAAAAACTCCAGTATCTAGGTCACTTGGCTTTCTTAAACCTGAAATAAATGAGATCTTTGATAGTGTAGTATTATGACTGCAGGACATAGATTAAAGGAGAAAGGCTTTCACTAAGACAATCGGGGAGGGAGAACTTTGAATGTTGACATATTTTTATAGAGAGGAGTTATGATTCCATCAAAGTGTTTCATATCCTCCAGGGCACCTCTGTTTGTTAACTATATTTGAAAATATATTTAAGTACACTTGTATTATGTGTCTATCTAAATATGGTTAAATAGACATGTCAAGTGTTTGATATGCACTGAGAAATCCCCTTTGATAGGTACTAATATGGAATATGAAAGAGAGAGGTGACAGACATGCATGCCAATTTGAAAAAGTTAAAATGCATGATCATTGAAAGGCTAGGGATCATTAAAAGCTTCTTCATGAGACAGGCAGATCATAGAGCATGCCTTGAACACACAAAAACACAGAATGGTGAACTCTGGAGATAGCAAATACCAAAGGCAGTAGAAACTCTCAAAAACAAGCGTGAGTTGATGGTCAAGGGGTTTGACAGGAGCTGTGAATGTAGCAGATACTGATGAAGCAAAGAGGAAGTGCATGGACTAAGTGCTGAAAGCAAGGCTAGGCGGTTTACTTTATTTTACAAGGGGGTGTGGCTAAAAGTGGAGGGAAATAACCTGGGAACATTAGCCTCTTCTATCTACTTAGTACTGCTTCCTTGGTGGCCACAATCCTGGTTATTTTCTTTTTATTCTTAGTTCATACTATCTAGCTCAGATCTCCGGACAGGCTCCAGGAGACTTATCAACTTTTGAACTTGACATTCAATTTTGAATGTAGGTTTTTACTCAGATTTTTTTTCAGGAAAGAAATTACTTCCTTCAGATTTTCAGAGTGGTCTACCATCCCTAAGTTTAATTATTATATCTAATAAGTGTTTCCTGTTACTTGCTGTAAATCCTCTCCATCCTCATCTCCACTGAGAACACATTTGTAGAGTTTTCTTTTTTCCTCCCCTCCCTCACTTTCTTTTTTTTCTTTCTTTATTCCTTCTTCCTTCCTTCCCTCCTTCCTTCCTTCCTCCATCTGCCCTCACTACCCCTCCTTCTCCATCCCTCTCTCCTTTTCTTTTTTGTTCCTACTTCATTATTATTATTATGTTATTTTCTGAAGTACTGAGAATTTAACCAGAGTTTTGTGCATACTAGGCAAGCTCCCCACCACTGACCTGTATCCCCGGTCCTCATCATTGTTATTAACATCACACCAAATTTTCACCCTTTTTCAGTTTTTAAAATACATTGTCCAAAGAATCTTCAAGAGAATTCCTTCCTTAACTCCTCCCCTTCTCTCTTCTGACCTTTCTTCCACACTCCATTCCTCCTTTCCTTCCTTCCTACTGTTCTTCCTCCCTTCTTTCTTCCTTTCCTCTATCATTTCTTTGTCTTTTTTTCTTCTGACTATTTGTAATTTAAAAAGAACAAGACAACTACTCCAAAGAAGAAAATCAATAATCCACACTTTCAGCATCCAGAGTTAATCACTGCTAATATTCTGGCAGACTTGCTTCCTTCATTGTCCTCTCTTTGTGTGTGTGTGTGTGTGTGTGTGTGTGTGTGTGTGTGTGTGTGTGTATGTTTGTGGTAGGTGTATGTGTGGGGTGTGCATGTGTGTCTGTGTGTGTGTGTGTGTGTGTGTGTGTTTGTGGTAGGTGTATGTGTGGGGTGTGCATGTGTGTCTGTGTGTGTGTGTGTGTGTGTGTGTGTGCTTGTGGACTCCAGAAGTCTATGTCAGGTGCTGTCTTTGATCAGTATCTATTTCGTTTATTGGCACAGTATCTCTCACTGAACCCAGACCTCCATGAACTGGCTACGTTGACCAATAAGCTCTAGGGATTCAAACTTTGGTCCTCAGTTGCCCATTGCAACTGAGCCACCTCCACAGCTCACCTTTATTTCCTTTAGTAAAACATAGCCTCACATGTGTTTTGCTTACTTTACTTCTCCCCACTGTTGGTAGTGTGTTGGTTGCAATCACCTTTATTTAGAGCATCACTTTCTTTTATACTTTCCTTTTGGTAATATCCTCATTAGCATAGGCATTGTTAGTATAATTTATTTATATTTCCAAATGTATGAATATTTGGATTTTGTGTTATTGATTTATTATAGAGTCTCTATGTGTATGTACCATTGCTATATATTTTAAGGCTTTGTAATCATGTTGTCAAAAGAATAATTAATTATCTAGACTAATTCAACAATTAATTATGTGACATAAAGCAGATGGAACTAAAAAATATATCACATGAGACCTGGATTTCAGTAATCACAGTGATGATAATGGGGAAGATGAAAATGAATATTTATTAACTTGAAACAAAAGGAAAGGGGCATACAAATCCAATCTTTATTCCCAAAATATTAGTCAGTAGTTAGAATTCTTTAGAAATAATGATGAATTAGGACTAACATATAAAGAGCATTAATATACTAAAAGTTAAACATTGACATGTATTTATCAGAGATGATTACAAATCATCACACTGGGTTTTAAATAAATAGTAGAGTTTACACATGCAGATAACTTTTATCCATATGGTGGTGATATAATTTGTCTTCTGAGTGTTTTGCAGCTCCATTACTTTCATGCCTAAAGTGGTGCTTAAACACAATGCCTTCTCATCCTTCTTATAGTGGTTATATTGCGGTGTTATACAACCGTTTTTTCAATGCTCAACAAAGTTTTGCGTTGCTTTTGGACACTGCCTCCAAAACTTAAAAGCTTTCAAAAACATTTCAGTCACGAGTCAGCTTTATTTTTTGAGAGTGTATTTATTTGGGGTAACAATCAGAAACTGACTCCTGCCTAATCTATAGAAGCTATAGGTGGTCTTTTATGATATCACACAGGAATCAAATAGCATATATCAACTAACAAGTGGGTAAGATGAGTTTTATTGTTTGATATTATTATGTGGCTGCTAAAGATGGCGAGCAAGATGAACTGTACATTTAAACAACATTGGACTAAGCATCTAATAAAGCCATGTAATTTGGGGGAAAAAGCAAATAAACCCTTTTCAATTACCTTCATAGTTTTTTCCAGACACTTTCCATACTACAGGAAATTGAGTAAAACTGTTAATTAATATCAGTCTTATCCTAACATAAGAACCTGTACTGAAAAGTCCTTTTGTAGGCAACTGTCAAACTATAATCAAAAGTTTTAAATTCGTAAGAAAACATTTTGACGATTGACACTGCCATGGCTCTTTTGTTTGTTTTATACATAAAATCAAATGTTCTAGGAAACTTATTTTTCTCCATCTGGTTAGCCATTGGGTTGTCACTTTATATGTGTAAGTGGAGTTACAGATAAAAAACAAGAAGACAGTGAAAAAGTCACCTAGAATGCCCAGAATTACAAGCAAAGATTCAGGTATACAGTTTCTAGGTAATATTACGTAGAAAACAAAGGCTTATTAAAGAAAATAATAATTATTCTAGTGTGGAACATGCAGAAGAAACCCAAAAATGAAAACTCTTCCCCAAAGGCATTTCTTAGTCAGGTCAAAACAGCCAAGTTTCCATAATAGACCTCGTATGCCTTTAGAAAGCTCTGGTTATAATCATTAACATCTTGTTGTAATCTTACCACATCCTGAGACAGATTGCCATCACCAAATCCAGTTAACAGTAGGATTATGACTTGTCTACAGATTGGACAACTCATTACACCAAGCCATGAATGTATCATCAATGTGCAGTAATGCAGTACAGGAACCACAAGAAATATGGCTACAGGTCATTTCAAAGAAGAAGGGGGCCTGAAGTAAGCAGGTTGGGCATTTTAACTTAGCAATTATGTTAAGCAAGGGCAGGGGCATCCTGTTGTGTTGGAAGTTCTTTGGGAAGCAGCCGAAACATCTCTTGGTTTTCTGGATGAGTGTTCTGCTATGTATTTCAGAAATGGGTATATAGGAGGATTGCATTCAAATGAAAGTGACCTCAGCTGTCACAAGGACTAGATCATGTATTTCTCCTGTAACTGAAGTATTCAGCTGCAAACCTTGAATGTCACTGTGGTGTTTGGTATTGCAGGTCTTTTCTGGAGCGTTGGGAGGTAGATCAGCTGCTCAAGTGCTTGCCTGCTACACATGAAGTTCTAGATTTGACAGTATCGTTTTATAAGCTGAATGTTATGGTGTCTGCACTGCTAGAACTTGGGAGATCCAGGCAGTAGGACCACTGAAAATTCACAGCCAGCTTGGGCTAGATGGTGAGTTCCAGACCAGCCTGGACCTTCCCTTTTATATATACATGTCAGTTTTGAGTTTTAATATACATTGTGGTATGCATTTATGCAATCAATATTACAATAAAATATATAAATGGCAGAAAAATGTCAAACTGCTTATAGAAACATTTTGCTGTGTTGTGAACTAACACAGAAAATGGAGAAGTTAAATTTCATGCTGTTTTGTTTCTATTCCATATTATATAGCTTCATTTTATTTTTCTGGGTATTTTTTCCACTTCATTTTTTAAAATTTAAGTTAGAAAGAAGCTTGTTTCACATGTCAATCCAAGTTCCCTCTCCCTCTCCTTCTCCTTTGCCCTCCCCACCAGGCCCCCCAGTATCCCACCCTATCTCCACTTCAATACCAAGGGAGGGTGAGGCCCTCCATGGTGGATCTCCAGAGTCTCTCATTTCATCCAGGGTAGAGTCTAGGCCCTCCCACAAGAGTCCAGGCTGAGAGAGCATCCCTCATTGTGGGATGGGTATTCAAAGTCTATTTGTATGCCATACATAAATACTACCCAAGGCCCCATAGATTACTAGGCCTCCTCATTGACACCCACATTCAGGGAATCTGGGTCAGTCTCATGCTGTCTATTCAGCCATCAATCTGGGGTCCACGAGCTCCCCTTGTTCAGGCCAACTGTTTCTGTGGGCTAAACCAGTCCAGTCTTAACTTCTTTGCTCATCAGTTCTCCCTCTCTGTCACTGGATTCCAGGAGTTCAGCTCAGTGTTTAGCTGTGGGTGTCTGCCTCTGCTTCCATCAGTCACTGGATGAAGGCTCTGTTTCCCAGACTCTCTGGCAGTGGGATTTTATGCTGGCACTCTCCTGATCTCTGTCTAAAATCCATGAGTGAGTACATACCATGTTTTTCTTTTTGTTCATGGGTTATCTCAGGATGGTTTCTTCTAGTGCCATCCATTTGCTTGCAGATTTCCCTTTGTGTCTTCTCCTTAAACATTCAAGGAAGGCTGTCAGGGTGGCAACGTTAATTTTCCTACTGTGGTCCACAAACTGTTCTAATAAGTGTTCTACAAAGGAGCACATCTTTTATTTTACTTTATAAGCGATAACAACAGTTGTTCATAGTTAAAATATGTAAATGCGCATGCTCTTTACTTCAGAGATATTCATGAGCTTGGGCTTGTCATTCTTCTTATTTAATTTTCAGTGCTTTATTTAAAAAGGTATCTGGCAGTTGAAAATTTGAATGCATCACAGTGACTGTCCTATCTCTGTGAGACTCATTCCTCACATAATTGCTGATTTAAATATCCATCTAGCATCTGCAAATTTACTGTATTTTTGACACATTTCCCAACAAGTTTCACATAAAAGTCCTACTAAATGCTTAGATTTGTGTGTGATTCACCAGAATTCAATATTTAAATTTCCCTTTGTATAACATCTACATGAAATGAAGTATATTATAATGTATTGTCAATAAAGTCACAGAGTTTTGACAACTGTACTAGTACACATAAGTTAACTCTCTCCCCATAACTTTACCATAATCCTAGAGTGTTTCCTAATAGTTTTATCCCAGTTAGACTGTGCTCTCAATATTGTCCCTACTCTCAGAACCACTTCAAATACCACAGACTTCCATGTAAAGGAAACCATATGGCCTGTTATTTTTGTGCAGTTCATTTTACTTGCCATGTAGCAACGTAAAGATTCATGTTAATAGTTGTACACATAGCCATTTTTTCCTTTTAATTTGATGAATATATTAGTTTATTTATCTGACACTCACCTGAGAATGGACAACTGTGACATTCCTAGATTCCTCTATTGTGAATATAGCTGCTATGAAACATATTTTATGTTTTGTATAAATATGTAGGTGTGGAGTTTATGGATTATTGCTTCATTTAATGCTATACTTTATAGCAACCACACCATTTTGTACCTCTCTCAGTCTCTCTCCAATTGTATAAGCTCTACGTACTCCAGTTTAATGCTAACCCTTTTGGTTAGATCTGTAGAGGTTTCTCATTACAGTTTTAATTTGTGATTCCTTTGTGTTGTTGGGTGTGTTTTAGTACATTGACTGCCCTTTCACATACAGTTGATTCTGAGACAAATATTGAACTTGAGGATAATGGATAACTGCTCATCAGAAAAAGAGCTCACTTTCTGTAAGCCTCTGTTTACAACACTTTCTAAAATCAATCAATATATAACCAATTTTCCAATCAATTGCTGATTCCTTAATATTGAGCTTATCAACAACAGCATTATAACTCATGCCTGAAGAAGGTTGATTGAATTCATCTATTTCTTTCACTAGGTATCATTCCCCCATTTCTCTCTCTCTCTCTCCCTCTCTGTCTGCCTCTCTTTGTCTCTCTCTCTCTCTCTCACACACACACACACACACACACGCACACACACATACAGAGGACTAAAATATTCTTCTTCTTCTGATTGTAGATTAAAATGGCCTGTGAATATTTAGTCTTGATTATTTTTACAGATTAGTTATATTTTTATTAAATATTTAGCTGTTTGACTTGCCAAGTGAATTATGTTAAAATCACCAATTATGATGTTGACATTGCTTGTTTTCCTTTTAAAATCCCTCCCCTTTCCATTCATATACTGTGATTTTAAAGCCATCTTCTTGAAGAATTAACTCATTAATTTTTGGAATGATTATCATCTTCTTTATCTTTGTCTCTTTTATCTCATATTAGTATCTACTTATTTTTAATTTCTGAGAGTTGTGTGCCATTTTCTAACTATCACCTTTCTACTTACCTGTATCTTTACAATTTATGTCATTATCCATTAGACAGTACTTAGGCTTTATATTTTAATTTATTTTAAAAATCTTGGCATTTAAGTTTTAATTTGTATTCTATTACTATTGTTTGTAACTACTTAGATGACTTTGTGTCTTCCATTTAATTTTTTTTTTGTTTTTTGTGGTTTGTATTATTCTATTCATGCATTCTGTTTTCTTTTTTCTTAAAATTTGACTTGAATTTGTATTCACCTTTTTGCACTCTATATATAGACATAGTCTTTATAATTTATAGTATTTTTCATCCTACAGATTAATTTATCATCCCTGCTCTTTATGCCATGTTTATTATTTATAGTATATTTAGATAAATTATAACCCACCATACTCAATGGAATGTTTGTTATAATTGATCACACAAGCTTTATAGAACTGGAGGGATATAGTTTAACTACAGAGATAGTTAGGCATTCCAATGCTGTGTTCTTTCCTCTTGGAGATGAGCTTTTAATCTAGTGTCATTTCCTTTCAGTCTAAACAAATTTCTTTAGCATTTCTTTTCATTCATGTGTGCTGGAATCAGATCCTTGCAGTTTCTGAAATATGAAATTTCTTATACTACATTCATTATTGAAGACTATTTCTTGTGTATAGGATCAAACTAAAGCTTTTATTTCAGCGCTCTAAATATGTTGCATGGCTATCTTCTGTCTTCTGTGGTTCAGGATAAGGAGGAAGTGGAAATGTGAATCATTGCTCATTCTGTGTAAAATGTCATTTACTTTTACTACTTTCAAGAATTTTCTCTTTTTTCAGTAACTTAAATGTGTTTTGCCTAACTGTGGATTTATACATATTTATCCTCTCTGATGTTTGCTGAGCTTCTCAGATCTGTAAATTTATGTCTTTCAGCAATATGTTTCCATCCCATCTGTCTCTCTTTTTTTGCTACTTCAATTACACATAAATTAGAAGTTCTGAAACTATCCTATAGGGTTTGAAGGTTCTGCTTAGCTTTTTCTCTTTTCTTCATATTGGATAATTGCTATTGATATGCCCCTGAGTTTTTCAGTTGTTCCTCTGGTTGTGTTATTCTTCTGTTAAGCACAGTCAATAACTTCAAATTTTCATATTTTATAATGTATAGTTCCAGAAGTTATATTTGGTCATTTTTATAGTTTCTGTATTTTGACTGGTCAAACCTATTTTCAAATTATTGCAATCATGTTTTCATTTACTTAAATGACCACAGTTACACTAGCTCCATTATCATACTTACTTGTTAATTCTAGCATATAAATCATCTTGGGTTTACTTTTCATTGATTGTCCTTTGTCTGAGGAATGAGACACATTTTTCTAGTTGTCCATAAATTGAGTAGTTTTGGATAGCAAACTGAACCTTGTGTATTTTTTCCTGCAAAAACCAAATATTCTATTATTTTTCTTTGTAGTGTGTTGATGTTTCTGTTTTAGAAAGAAATGAACATTGCAGTCTCAGTTTAATTTTGTTTTAGAACTTCCACTGATTGTTATCTTGAGCTGCACTGCCTTGACAATCTCCCAAAAATGCCACCCAGTGATTGGTATGTAAATGTGCAAATCACACACATCACATATCACATACATACACATAACAGACATATCTTATCACTCATATTACATACATATCATGTGAAATACATCCTTTTTTTTAACTAAGTTAGTACCATTCATATTTATTATGATCATAAGTGTGAGTCTTTTCTTAAGTAGAAAGAAAGTATATAGTATCTACAAAAGAAGCAAAAATAGAAACAAATCTATTCTCCCAACTAAATACAAAATAAAGCAACAATGGAGTAATAGAACACACAAAACACATGATAAGAAGACTAAATCTTACCTATCATTAATTCCATTACATCTTTTTTTATTATTTTATTTTTTTATTCTCCAGATTTATTTTGGTAAAAAAATCAGATATAACCTTTCAAAAATTACATTAATGTTTAACATGCATTCAAATAACTTTCTTTTTTTCCAGTTTAAATTTAGATAAGAAACGAGGTTGCTTCACAAGTCAGTTCCAGGTCCCTCTCCCATTCCCTCCCCTCCTCCCGTGCCCTCCCCCCAACCCCCCCCCGTTATCCCCTCATTCCCCCAGGGAGGGTGAGGCCCTCCATGGGGGTGTCCATAGTCTGTCAGTGAAATACATTCTAACATACTTCATATCACATGCATAGAGCTGAATATTCAGAACTGAATATTTAACCTGTATATGATATATTGGTTTTTTCAGAAGAAACTTTCTTTGTAAGACTTTCAGATAATTAGTACTGATTGCATGCAAGCAATTTTAACAGATAAACATATAGAGTATTTATTTTAAATACAACATGGCTAAGTTTATGTGAATATCTATATACATGTATATATGCATTTCAAACAGTTAATTAGGATTATACAATTTCCTAGTGTATTTAATTTGTTTTAAATTAAATACCTGTGTGAAAGCAATATTATATATTGAATTATAATGTCTATTCTTCTTCTTGAGACTTCATTTTATCCTGCCATTAAATATTCAAAGTCCAGTTTTGCATTCCTACTGATACTAGAGAATCTGGTCCACCTAGGACTTCTACCCATCTGTTCCTTACATACATTATTGAACAAGAGGCAACTGGAAGGTAGGTGAGCCCTTGCCAGCTGCAAGCTAAATTCTCGGGAGCTTTGGTGTATTCTATAAATTTCCTAGGGTTCCTTGCCAGTTTTTGACTATGGGGAAGTTTAGGCTTGGGACATTTGTGTTAAAAAGTTGCATCGAAATTCTCTACCCTTTCATTAGCCTTGGTTTGTAATCATTTGATAGAGTTTCCTGAATCCCTGGGTTTTTTAAACCCCGTGGATTTTTGTTTATATTCAGACTTTCTGTTCTACTTGGTTTTTCAAGAAACAAATAAGCCACTTTACCTGTGATCAGGACAATGGGGTCCTGAGAAGCACCCTTTGCATGTATTTGTGGAGCCCACAGGAATTAGTTTGACTATTTACAGATTATAACAGTTGGTAGTTGAATGTTTTCTTTTCATTCCCAGTTGGTGCAATATGTTCACAGCTGATGCTAATGGCTGGCCCATTTGATTTCACATATGGTTCACTATTTGGGGCCCTCCAAGGCTTTCTTTTGTAGTTAGTCTTCTCCAACACTATCATGTATTTTAGTTTTGCCTTTGTCTGCTGGTCAAATGAAGAAAGAAAAAAAAAAACCCTCTGAACCTTGGCAGCTGCAGAGGAAATCAGCAACTCAGTTGATAAAGATTCAAAGAACTGGGTCAAAATGTCCCAGGAAGAAGATTTTTGTTAAACAAGGCATACAAACAAAATGCTCCTCTGCATTGCGTGAGGCTGAGAGCACACAAAGTGTTCTCTGCTGTTCTTCTGCCACTTTGGAGCTCTGCTTAAGCAGGCCCTAAGTGTTTTCAGCACGGCTGCATGTCAGAGAGACCACATTGTCCTAGGAGTCCATTTACATTGGAAAGCATCGTGCCACAAGTGCTTCAGAAAACATTTCCTTTTGGGCAGCTTTTTTTTTTAACAACTTAATTTATTTGCTGCTAAAATTCACCGAGAAATACAGCATTGAAAGTGAGCTGGAGTCTCTTTACTAAGACTCATTCCACACAGCATCTGAGACAGGAAGAATAAGAACTGTAAAATTAACAATATTGAAAACCCCAGTGCAGGCACCCTCCAGCAGTCGTATAATGGAAACATGGTCAGTGCTTAGTCTGATGTAGACTATAACTGATGAAGCCACAGTCTCATAACAAGATTATTTTCAAGACTATTGTATTACCCTGGGAGAGCTAAAATTCTCATTTATTCATAGTTGCAGATTGCAATGACTCTAATTCCTGGCAAAGTGGGCATTGTATGATAATTGAGTGGGCTGGGATGTTAATTGCCCTCCACTTCACCTCTAGATGTTTAACTGCTTATCTCTTCAACCAGCAAAAACTAATGTGCTTATTTGTGCCTTACTATCAAGATAATTTTGGAGGTGAGTAATTTATTTGTAATAGGGAGGGAAAATATATAGGAAAATATTCAAATTATACTTGGTCTGTATATCAACAGCAATTGAAGATGGTAGTGCTCAAGGAGCTTTCCAAAGGCAATGCTCTTGATGGACTGGGGAATAATGGGAAATGCTGAATTATAGCTAATAAATTGAAGATGTGAACAGGCATTGATGAATGAAGGCTGTTTGGTTAGTCTTTTGGGCTATTTTCTTTTTTAGTCTGTGTGGCAGGTTGGGGAGGGTTGCATGAGATAGCATGCTTGTGAAAGAACAACATGCAGGAGACAGTTCTCTCCTTCCACCTGGCTGGTCCTTCAGGTTGTCAGACTGAGTGGCAGGCACCTTGACTGGCTGAGCTTTCTTGCCAGTCTCTATGATACTTGGTATTTGCATCCACTTACCTCTGAAACCACAGAGAGACCAGCCTCTTAGCACCGAGAATGCCATTCATATGTTCCATATTGTTTGCTGCCAGCTGTGGAGAAGTAGAGGGATCTGCCTCGTGCCTGTTCTGTGGATTAGCCAGACATGCTTCTGTTGCTGCTGTTTCCTCAATATTTCCTACCAGAGTGTGAGCGTCATGAAGGGGATATATGTGGAGATGATAGAGTCTTTAGTGATTAGATATTTATAAATCGTTCGTTAGGCATCTGTCACTAGGCAGTAGGCATTGTGTTTTCTCTTGTTGAGGTCAGGGTGTGCTCTGCTCTAAATTATTCCATATTGTATAAGGCAGCAGTTGTTTAGACTCAGCCTGGACCAGAGAAATTTCACTCCATTTTGAGGATGGAAGATGATTCTTCGATATATTCTTAGGATTTGAAAGAAGGTGAACATGTAAATTCTGGAAGTGAAGTGAGACTGTGGGATCCCACTAAAATCATATCATGAGAACTTGGCCTTATAATTTACTGCACACAGGATACAAAGGAAAGAATGTGAATCTTTCCTCTGAACCCTGTGAAGAGGTGAACACCTAGCATTGTGATTACAGCGGCCCCGACCAGGCTGTCATTTGATCACAAGCAGAGATCTCTTGGCTGTTCCAGGGCCTTTGGCTTAACTCTGCCCATGTTAATGATATGGTTTATTTAAATTACTATCTGCCCATCCTCCTCTCTCATCTGAACCTGCTGTCCATCCATTTATCTCTTCCTTTATCTGGGCCCAGTCTACCCTTTGCACTTAGTCAATGGGGCCCGCCTCTACAAGTTTTTGTCAAACATGATTGTGAGTCAGAGCCACGGTTGCCTGACTAAGAATCTCTTGTCTCCTGAAGATATATCTGTCTTTCATCTTTCCTGTACCTCAAGCCTATGGAACTTCTTGAGCTCTGCAATGACCTCTCAGCCCTATATAACTATCTGTAACATGTTTATATATGTGCTTATATATGCATATATGTATACATAGAGATAGATAAATAGGTAGATAGATATACTATGTTACATGCAGTGTGTGATTTGAGGGTCAGTATTAGTATAGGATTGGAATAAAACCTTGGAAGTATCCAGAGAGTTCCTCCCAGTGAAACTGTCATGCCTAGTGAATTGTTATTCAATAAATTCTGAGAATGTATGAAGATACAAGCATGTTAGTCTATATTTAGATAGTGTGCTTATTGCACCTTTAATTTACATAGTATCTTGGTTAGGGTTTTTGTTGCTATGAAGAGACACCATGACCATAGCAACTTTAATAAATAAAAATATTTAATTGAGTGGCTTATATTTCAGGGTTTAATCCATTATCATCTTGGAAGGACATAGTGCTGTGTAGGCAGACATGGTAGTAGCATAGGAGCTGAGAATTCTACATGTTGATCTGCAGGCAATAGGAAGTGAACTGAACTAGGCATAGCTTGAACATAGGAGACCTCAAAGCCTGCCCTCACAGTGACACACTTCTTTCAACAAGGCCACACCTACTTCCACAAGGCCTAATAGTGCCCTTCCTTATGAGCTTATGAGGGCCAATTACATTCCAAACTATCGTACACAGCATGTCTGGGGTACAGATGTAAACTAGTTTTATATAGGTGTGAAAGCACATTATCCAACATTTGAAAGTAAGGCAAAAAACAGCTGAATGTACTGTATAGATCATTCTGGGCATTTGTAAAATAAGAACAAATATTTTATTTTCTAAGGAGTATTCTTCCAATTGATTGACAATATGCTATTGTTTAAGGGGTAAATTCTGTAAAACTACATGCTAGCTTGGAGATTATTATATGGTAAAAGTGAAAGTCATGTCTACGCAGCAGAGATACATGAAGCCTCATGGAAAAAGTGTCCTTAGTTGAACATTTAAATTCACACAATTTAGGAAATTTATTTTACTTTCAATGATTTTTTCTCATCAATAGTGTAAAGTTTAAAAGCATGTTTGTAGGCATGATGTATTCTAAGTTTTCTAAAATTATGTCAATAAAATTAAACTGAATCTCTTCACTGGGATTTCCCAAGTTGACAGGATATTAAGAAATTGTACAGAAGCAGGGCCACTCATGCCTTTAATCCAGGCCATTGAGAGTCAGAGGCAGGTGGATCTGTGAGTGTTCAAGGCCAGCCTTGTTTACAAAGTGATTTCCAGAACAGCCAGGATTGTTATACAGAGAGGTCCTATCTCAAAAAAGCAAACAAAACAACAACAACAACAAAAATAGATTGTATTGAAACCTGTACATATTTTGCTGAGACAAAATCTTTGAGAAAAACAATTTAAGGAAGGAAGACTTTACTCTGGCTCACAGTTCTAGGATACAATCTTGAAATCATAGAAGTCATATTGACTGGGTATTGAGCCAGCTGGACACAGTGTGCCTCAGTTAGGAAACAAAAGATGAATACTGATTTCAACTTGCTGTTTTCTATTTGTTCAGACTAGAATTCCAGTCTATGGAGTGGTGTTACCCTCAGGTAACATTGGTCCTTCCACCTCAATCAGTACTTTCTGAACACTCTCTCATCCTTCTCTCTGTGTTGAGTCTAGATCCTCTAGTTGCCAATATGGTTCACCATAGAACCCATATCTCTTTGATTACCAGTATCTTGGTATCTACCGTTTCCTTAATTATCATCTTGTTTATATACTTTCTTCTCAGATGAGGTAAAATTTCAAATTCAGTTAAAAATACTGTCTTTATTCCTGGGTTGTATGTAGCTCTGGGCTTATTTTGTTTTCATTAGCATTTGTCCACCACATGAATTCCCTACTTATTCTCAGTAAGTATCACATTGTGTATTTTTCCACAGTAGAAACTCAATAATCCATCGGTTGAATAAATAAACACATAAATGAACAACAAAAGCTCAGCCCTATGCCTAATTGATCAACATATTATTTTACAGCAAGTTGGTCTTACTTATGCTCAGGGAAGAAATTACCAACAGCAAAATAACAACTTTCACAGTGGGATCACTGAAGTATACTCCAGAACACACTTAACAGTATAGTTCCCATATAGTATTTATTTCATGGCCAATTTAAACAGTTGTCTAAATTACAAAAGTACCCAATGTCAGTATTTGGAAATCTAAATACATCTCTAATAATTCATGTCTTTGAGCTTTACATAAATCTGTATGGTACCAATGCCACATCTGGTGAAATACCATCCTAATCACCTGACACATTAGGCATGTTCTTAAACTTATTCAGCTTTCAGGGTTATGGTTTTATTACATTACTCAGCACAACAAAAGGCTCTGTCTCTCTTAGTGTTATTGCTTATAGACACATTGCACTACTAAAAAGTATAAACATGTCAACCAAGATATCAAAAAATGCCTACTAGGTTCCAAGTCTTGTGTTTTATATTTGGGAAACAAAAGATGAATAAGATTCAGTCATGTTTCACCTCTGGGTTTTTGTAGTTTCTTTCACTCAGAGTTTTGGACAATACATGTTATTCTGGCTTGCCACTGTACTTAGCTCTCTTTTCAAATGTCTGTTTTAGAGAGGTCTTTGCAGGGCTTTTTAGTCACATGTAGGACTCTCACTACTTTCTGTCTTTTATCTTGTTTAGAATATTTTGTTTGTTAATTTTGTCTTTTTATAATAAATAAATATCTCTTTCAGTAACCACTAAAATTCACAAAGACAAGGATCCATATGGTTTATTACTTATTATTATATCTATAACACCTGGGAAAATGACTGGCTCATATCATTATAAGTGCAATTGATTCATATGATTTGATATAGTTATATAACTAAGTTAATGAACACTGAGTCATTGTTCCTAGAGAGAAAAGACAAGTAGACTCTTATAAGTTTCTGATCACATCTTCATCAATCAATGAATCTCATTGCCTAATGGATGTGTCTGTTTAAAGACACCTTGTTCAATATAGATTTTTATAAATGTAATTTTTATAAATAATTACATTTAGTTCTTTTATTCTTTGATTACCAGAGAACTTCATAGATGTATATAATGAAGTCTAATCACATCATACCCAATAATACTCCCTCCAACTCTGTGAGGATCTTACCTGATATATATGTCTCCTCCTCCTCCTCTTCCTCTTCCTCCTCCTCCTCCTCTTCTTCCTCCTTCTCCTTCTCCTCCTTTTCCTCTTCCTTCTCCTTGTGTTCCTCCTCTTCCTCCTCCTTTTTCCTCTGGCTCCTCCAATAACAGACTAAATCCATTTAGAAACACTCATGTGTATATGAGTACCGGACTATTCACACATTCCTAAAATGATTTTTCTCTTCCACAGCTATCAATTGTTAATAGCTCTTCAGTTAGGAGGTGGTGTCTTATGAGTTCCTCCGATATCTTTTCCAGAATACTGGCTGGTTTGATGTTATGCACATAATCACATAAAGCTGCTGTGGCTTTATGAAAGCAATAGCCCTGTCATTTCCAAAAATAACATTTCTTAGCACTCCTTTTTTCATCCTTTTTATCTCCTCTTTCATGTTGTTACCTGAGCCATGATGGTGGGAAGTATAGTAAAGATGTTTGTTTCATTTAGGGAGGAACCTTCATAATTATTATTGTCAACAGTTGTTGTGAATATCTGACTTAACTATTGCCCTTTGCAAAAACAAACTTCTCTGACAAATGTTGACAGTAGTCCAGGCCTGTGTGTATAAATGCAAATATTTAGAAGGCAATTTGACAATATGACCACTCACCAAAATAAAAATAGTAAATTCTACTTTAGGACCTTTGATCTTCTTAGCCATGAACTTTTGGCCAGATTTATAAAACTAGGCCTGAATTGCTTCCTACAGAGCAGACTTCAAATGCAATCACAAAGTATATATGAAATATTATTTTAGTTAAACATAAGTGGATATGGAATAAACATTTTTCTTAAGATGAATAATGGGATCATTTATTTATCTGGTTTCTAGTCTTTAAAACAATGCTTTCTCAGTATTAGTTTCTTCAGTTGGTTATGCTCTGACAAGCACACAAATCCAGCTGCTTTCCCTCATGCACGAGAATTGTACTTTAGAAACTTTTGTCATTTTCTGGATCTAATATGTCATTGAATAACATGCCATAATCTGGGGAACTGTAAGTCATCCTTGAATGCAGCTGATATGCATATTTTCTCTACAAAACCCATTGTAGAGTCATTGCATTTACTAATGAGAGGCCGAATTTTAGTATTGCATTGGGAAATCATTCTAAATGATGAAATCACTAGTATTACTCTGCCAAATCTGCTAAAGAAACAGTATTAAATAAGTTTCTAATGATTTATCTTTACACCCATAGATCAATGCTCACCTGAAAAGTCTCTATTGCAGTAGTTGATAATGAACACAAATAGATTCTCAACTGGGCAAAGTTAAGAGAATAAGAGACTAAAGAATGGTCAGTCCTAAATGAACCATCTATACAGTACCTTTCTTCCAAGGCTCAGGGATCATTGCAGAGAAGGCTGTGGAAAGAGTATAAGAGCCAGAGGCAGTTGATAACTACAAGGTAACAATGTCTTCTGTCCACAGTAGGACAACTGCACATAAGAACTCACAATGATACAAACAGCATGTAGAAGACATGTGTAAGACCAAACCAGGGCAAATCCCAGCATGGAGAGGCTAGGTTGAACATAAAATCCCACCCCTAGTGTATTGATATCTTGCTTTTACAAACAAAGTCTTTCTGACGATCAGAGGATGGAGTTTGCCACAAGATAACCATAGAGGTCTGAAGGTTCATACAGATAGACAGGACAGATAAAGGAAGTGAGATGGCTGGGCAGAGACAGGATGGCAGAGAGAGAGAGGATATACGTAGAAAGAAACAGGTACTTGCCCTCATTTTCCCCTGGGAAGTTAATGCGGTAAAGGTGATTTTGGCTTGCTCCTGCTTATTTAGAACTGGCAAGAACTGTGATTACACCCTAGCAATGGAGTGTTAGATGGAGAGAGAGAGAGAGAGAGAGAGAGAGGGAGGGAGGGAGGGAGGGAGGGAGGGAGGGAGGGAGGGAGGGAGGGAGGGAGAGAGAGGGAGAGGGAGAGGGAGAGGGAGATGTCTAAGAGTTGTCACTGGCAGGTAAACATGCTTCAGTGGAAAGTTGCACATCCAAAAATGTTTAGGAATCACAAAAAGCTTGATACCTTAAAAAAAGGACAAAAAGTTGGGTGAGTGGGTGAAAGGGTCAGTCTAGGAAGAAGTGATGAAGGAGTGAATAGGATTAAAACATGTATGAAGCTCTCACAGAAGTATTTTTTTGGTTTTTCTCAGAAGTAATATTTTTTGAATGACACAAAGATATAGAACAAGATAGAGCCTTGTTGTTTTACTGTAGATTGGAGTTTGTGTGACATTAACTTAGATCTTTTGCCATTAAGGGTATTTCCACAAATAGCTGTAAAGGGTGGTGAACATTTATTTTGAGATTACAGGATAAATATTAATATGTGAGTGAACTTGCAAGTATGGAATCCAAGAATAATGGAGATCGACCACACTTGATTTCCATAATATTGCAGAGAGGGAATCAGTGAAAGGTTAAAGTTACCGGCAGCTGTTGTTACCCCAAAGCTGAGGTAATAAAGTTTTAGAAGAATAAAAGCAAAAAAGGAAAGTCCCCTTGAGTGGTGTTGCTCAGATCTGAATGAGTGAAAATAATTAAGGTCTTAGAGTGCAACTTCAAAGCCCACTGCCACAGTTTGGGGTGGATCTGATATGTGAACTTCTAAGAGACTTTCAGATGACACCAGGCTGTTGGTCTGGGTCACAAGACTCTGTGACACTTTACTAGCATTCTGACTTTGGGCTGTAGACTTAATCATTACGTTCCAGTTACCTCGTCTGTGAAATGACTAGGCTCCTAGTAACTTGCTGCTTGTATTGCAAGATTAAACAGTGCACTCCTCAGCCTTAAACTGTCTGTACCATGTCACTAACCTCAGGGAGAGTCACTTCTGGTAGAGATGAAACCTTCTCTTTCCCTTTCTGACAAACAACAAAGGTGCACATAATAAAAAAAAAAACAACCCATAAAAAACCCTTCTTGATTTTGCCTTTCTCATCTTTTAGGATCTGGATTTAAGAAAGCAGTTTTTGACAATTTCTTCATTACTTCATTCATTCATAGCCTTTTCCCCATTGTCCTCCAAAATACACTCTTAGTATGAGTAGTAGAAATAAGTATTTTAGACTAATATGATAACGCCGTGTCATTCCTTAAGTGTTTAGATACCCATGACACTGCTGTTCTTGCTGATCCTCTCTTCTTTCTGGAAACTAGTTTCTTAATGTTGTATATTACTCTACTTATCTTATTTCCCCTCTTTCTTTCAAGTGAATTGCACTGTCAAACACTGTTTCATGACTTTCTCACATCTCCTTCAGGAATGAGGAGAATATTCTTCTCCATATTGAGATAGGGCTGAGCTTTCATTGCTGGACTGTACAGTTCAATGTTGTTTCAATGATGCTGTGTGAGTTATAAGCCAAGGTCTCAGTACAGTTGAGTTTCTGTCATTTGTTCTTGTTTGGTCCCCCAAACAAGAAGTTTTGTAGCTTCCTGTAAAACCATCTCCATCTTCTGTCTTCCCATCCTGAGTCCTCCCATGTTGAATCTTGATATCTCTTTATTCTTTTGTAGCCTCAATATGTAGCTTGATCTTCCTCAGCATGTTTTACTGGTTAGGACACAGTTCTTATACATTCTTACTGTATTTTTAAAAATCATGTTTAATAATGTTTAATAATAAGTGACCCCTAAATTTCAATTGCTAAAGTAAGGAACACTTCTTCCATGGTCACTAACATGCAAATATGCTGTGGTGTGACTGCATTCAACTTCACTTCAATTCCTTCTAGACTTTGGGTCAGAGTTGTCTTTCTGCAAATGAATAATGAATAGCTAACTGGTACATTCTCATGGCAGAGAAGGAAATCCTTAAATAGTTGGGAAAAAAACTGTTTAGTATCACCTAACATCTCAGCATGGAAAGACATACTGTATACCCTGTACTTATTTCATTTCATTGTCCACACCCTGTGGAGTAGAGAAATAAATCTACTTTCCCCAGAATCTGCAAGTCTCTATATGATTCATGGCTGTTACTTTCACTAAGGGATGGGTGAAGAGTAGAGAATGGTAATAGAGTCTTATCAATCACACTGAGTTTCCTTTCTTTACATACCTTCTAAAGAGCTTTGGTGACAGCAAAACTTTCCTACTTTTCCTTTGCTAAAACTCCTGACTTACTTCTTATTCTGTGAGATAACTGAGCCTTTATGATTATTACTACAATGTCCTTTTCTTTCCACATTTTATGGTCCAGCAATAGCAAATTGATAGGAAGTCTTAGGTGCTTACACACAGGTGCTTCATATCTCTGCCTCTGCTCATAACACCTCTGCACAGCAATGCTTTTCTCACCCTCCATTCCATTTCCAACTGGATACTTCCCGTTCTTTCTTCAAGACTCAGCTCAGGTGTGGCCTACTGGACTAATAGTTCCTGAACTTCTCCTGATTTCTAAGTACTCACAGTGCCTTTTGCCTGCTCTTACTGGGGCATTTGTTGTACTACAATTAAAAATATCCGTTTGTAAATATTTGCATGTAACTGCTAGTTTTACATGGATGAGACATTTTGAGACCACAGCAGTTCTTTAATATCCTGAAGTTCATTACCCTATACGTTAAAGAACACTATTTCATGTTGAACATAACTTTATGTATTTTAATTGTAAAGAATTAGACAATATACTCTCACTCTCCCTATGAGATTCACCAATAAAACCTAGCCAACTAATATAGCTCAGGTCTTAGTACTATAGTTATGCCAATGAGTTAAGACATAAGAATACATATTTATTTATTTATTGAGATAGAGTTGTATGTAGCTAAAGTTGGCCTTAAACTCACTATGTTGTTAAAAATTATCTTGAAATTCTAATCCTCCTTCCTCCACCTCCCATGTGTTGGGACCACAGATATCCTGCCCAATATTATGGGTGATGGATATTGAGTCCAGGGCTTCCAACATGATAGACAAACACTCTATCAACTGAATGGCATCCTCTTCTTACTCTTCTTTTGGCTTAACTTCAACCAAAAGGATTTATCAAGGGATCTTGACAAAGAATGCTATGAAAGACTTATAATTAAATAGGGAAAAATACCTAGGAGATAAACATTCTATATTTTATTGAAATATTAGTAATCTTGACCATTTGAAGTTCTGGGGTGATTTTTTATGAAGCACTGTACTTGTTTGGGAGAATGGAATAGTGAAAGGTGGAGCCAACCCTCTGATGCCAGTTACTTGATTCAGCTGCAATATTTAAAAGGTGCCAAACCCTGGGTTTTTGTTTGATGTGCTTTGTTTCTAGGACAGCAAACGAGAGGTAGAATTTAAAACAAGTGACTCTAATGGCAACTGTCATGCTATGATGGCTTCAGGTAATCATTGGAAAGACAGCATTGAGGAGCAGTCTAATCATTTTATGGTCAGGAGTCCTGAGCAGGAATAGAAAACTTTTCCTTAATTGACATCATTACATTATCAGCCACCCTAAGGCCACAGGTAAGCGAACCTTCAATTGTCATGCACTTTCATTTATTTTATTTGCCTTTGTTAATTTCTCTGGTTCATAATTCTCCCAGTGGCAGTCAAAAGGATAATTTTTTTATTTTCTGTTTTGTTCTGTTTAAATGGCAGACCCCAGTTAATGAAAACAATGATAATTCCACTGGAATCTTATTTAGGCTAATAGTTTCTTCTTTGGGCTGAGGGAAAATAAATTATTTCTTCTCTTATTCCTTGACTTATAAAGTGATATTTGTTTATAAATGTCTATACGATGTCAGCTACACGTAACATGCTGATTCTTTAAAACTGAATTTCTGCTATACATTATTCTCTTAAAGTATGTATACCTGTTGATTTATTGATTGTTAAATACATAATGTATCCTCATTGACATTTCCATTTTATTTGACTTCATCTTTTGCCAGCCTTTCAATCAATGTGTAGCAATTTTCAATTTAATCCTAGCTGGTTTCCAGGATAACTTGGGTTATCTCTTTGCAGGTTTTCCTTCTTTGTAGATCAGACTTCCAGAATTACTCTCAATCTGTCTTATTACACCCAATGCCTCGTCCCATGTTTCAGACATTTTTGTAAGATTCTGCCATCTTGTCTACTGACATTCAAACACTCCTGAGAGGACCACAACCTCCCGACCCCGTTCTTCCACTTTGCCTCCCTTATAGCATTCTCCTTTTGTTCCAATTGCCCCTTCTTTCTGTCTTAGGCACGGCCATTTCTCAGGTGTTGAGTTCATTGTGATAATTCATTATCTCTTCCAAATTTATATTGAATGGTATATCTTGCAATAACCAAGGATAAATTATTCTCAGGAACAGGGCTCTTTGTGATTTATGTCTTTTGAATCCTTCTATATAGTAAAGGCCTCATTAAGTGTGTGTATATTTTTTAAGAAGGAGAACTATTCAGACACATTCGGATGAAGCATTCTCATATTCTCTGTGCTTACAGTGGTATAATATTAAGATTAATTAGTAGATAATCTCAAATTTCGCCTTCTATATGGTTGAAAATGCATCTCCATTAGGGAACTAACAAAATAAATCTTGAAATGATTAAGATATAAAGCAGTGAATTTGGTATTAGTTTTGCTTAAAACTAGAAATTATTTTTACTGGAAGAGAAATTACCTTCACAAAAAATGAA
Source organism: Mesocricetus auratus (assembly GCF_017639785.1). NCBI lineage: Eukaryota > Metazoa > Chordata > Mammalia > Rodentia > Cricetidae > Mesocricetus > Mesocricetus auratus. The sequence goes on from NW_024429193.1 coordinate 37,394,003, forward strand.
CTATAAGAACATTTAAGTCTGCTTTAGTTTCTGAAAGTGTCCCTGTATTGGGTAATGTTCTAAATGTGGTTAGTCAAAAACACAACTAAGTAATATATTAATCTATGAATAGTATAAAATGCTCTGGGCATCACAACAGGAAAAATTGACCATGACTGGTAGTGATTATGCAACAGCAATGTGGTTTCCTGGTAGTTCTGTTGTGAGCCACAGAAATTCCTTAGGCCAGATAGAGGATAAGATGCAATTCCAAAGGAGAGAGATGTTTCTTTCTCTTGCAGCAGATGAAAGAGCTTCTCTAAAGCAAGCAGCTTCAGGTCCCCATCAGAGGATGAACCCCTGGTGTTTCTGTAGAGATGGTCTGGAAGGCAATAGTGCTTCCGGAGACAGCTAGGTCAGACTCAAGGACACCCTGATATAGACTCATAACAGCTCTTGAGCATCTTCTGTCCATGTGAATATTTATTGTGTGGCAAAGGAGACACGCTGTCCTGCAGAGTGTCTTGGCCTTGCCTAGAACCACAGGGGTTCCTCCTCTTACAAAAAGCCAGTCCTTCAAGCAAACCCTGAATGCCCTTAAGAATAGTCTGAACTTGGGTAATACTGTGTATGAATATAACTTTCACAAAGAGGAGGGATGTCAAATGTCAAACTTTGTTTTGCTTTTTAACTGTTCACCATTAAAAATAGAATCAGCTTCATTGGGCTGAAAGACAACTGTTTCTTCTTGTTTTAATTTAGCTGGCAAGATAGATTTTGAAGCTCTGCTTTTTTATCTCTTATTCAGAATCTGTGTCCTAGAAACCCCAAACACAGACAAGTATCAGAACTTCTACAGATGCATTTTACTGGCTAAAATTTAATAAGAAGAAAGTTTTTCTGTAATCCAGTGTATCTAATTGTGTTTTCAAGCTGAATGGCTGTAAATTTGAGGCAACTGTATATCTGAATTGTCTGTCTCTTCTTTTTGTACTGCTTCAAATACTCAGAAGGCACAGCCTCCATTAAGCAGTAGAATTAAATTTAGGATAACACACTATTTTTAAATCTAAGTCTGTATTTAATTTTATTAACAACAGACATGGGGATGCTTGATAGGAGGCTTTTTCATATTATGAGGAATTTCAATTTATATTATACTAGATAGGCTTATCATAAAGACCCAAACCTCAATGATTACTTCAAATCTTTCCTGCAATCCATCATTGTAAACGATGTTCATAAGCTTGGAACTCATTTAACTCTATTTATTGAACTTGTCGCTCATAACATGCAAAGTAGAAAATCTCTCACATGGAGTAGAATTCATTTATTTAGTTATTGTATACTTTGAGTAAGAATTGTACTCAATTTCAGTAACGATATGTATTCACTTAGTATGTGATAGGTAGAGTATGTTGCTATAGGACCCTTTAAGATTTATAAAACATAAATTTTGGTTATCAAGGAAAGTATTATTTAGCAGTAGCTTTCATTGAGCATGCAACTTTTTATTTTAAATGGAGAGCAGATTAATGCTTAGTATAATCTAGTGCTTTGACATTCTTGGAAACATAAGGTGACCTTTGAATAAAAGAGCAAAGAAAGTTTCATAGGGGATCTTGACAAATAAAGTAGCTGACATCACAAGGTTGGGGTGCAAAGGCAGAGTGTGGCAGTTTGAATATGAAAGTTCCACATAGGTTCATATACTTTAATCCTTGATTCCAGTTAGTAGAACTCTTTGGGAAGGTTGGAATACCCAGTCTTGTTGTAGGAAGCATGTTACTGGGGTAGGCCTGGATATTCCAAAAGGCTATACCATTTCCAGTCTCTCTTTGCCTCATGGTTGTGTATAAAGACATAAGGTCTTTCCTACTGCTCTAGCACTATGCCTGCCTACCTGTTCCCATGCTCTTCACTATAATAACCATGGACTCACCCTCTTAAATTTTAAACTCCACTAAATTCATTCTTCCATAAAGTGCCTTGGTCATTGTGTCTTAAGCACAGCAATAAAGTAAGGATGAGGAGTGATTTTGTTTTATTGTTAGAAGTCTCTTTTGCTTATCTTTTTAAACAGATGCCTATTGTATTTGTACCATGCATTCTCTTCTGGCCTTTTAGTTACTTTAAAATCAGCATAGGTCCAGTTTATGCAAAAGTGCACATGATAAGCCATAACTTTTATCCTATCAATATTCATTGTTAATTAATATAAATTTATGGTTATTAAAATTGTGTTTCATGTTTCATTTAACCAGTGAAAACATTTAATACCACTTGAATTAGTCTTGTTTAATTATAGGTTAAAAGTTACCCAATTTGTCTGTCTTTCACTTGTAAGTGTGTGATTATTTCCTGTCAATGTTAGTTTAAATACTATAGCTACAGGTATAAAGCATGGTGTTATGGATTTCTACCCAGGAGAATTACATGGGCTGCCATAGGGCAAGTTAACTTTAATATTAATTTAGTCAAATATTACATTGTAATCATTGATTTAATTCTCACAAAGAATGTTTAATAAAATTTTTTTCCACTTGCATCTCTTATGGAGAGTAAATTGTCCTTAGATTATGATGGGTCTATGTTTTGATAAAGATACATCCTTTACAGATTGAAAATGCTATCTTGCTCTTTTTCTTCTTGGAGACCTTGCCCAGATTATTATGCACAGAGACTGTCCCAAGTAGAAAATACAGGTATCTATGTATTAAGAGAAAGAGATAAAAGTATGAAGAGATAGTTAATGGGAAAAGATAAGCCTTAAGATATATGATTTTTTCAATATTGGTGAAATGAGAAACAATATCAGGATTATATTAGATTTTCAATTAAATCTATATGTACCAGGAGAAAATGAAGAGGCAAAAGAAAATATTTGAAAGATAAAACATATTGGAGGACTAGCTCATAAACCTACAGTGCAATACTTTAATAGAATATTTTTTTAGAAAGGAAAGTGAGATAAAAACTGAGGGAATACATCCATGGTAGATTGTCATAAGAATTAGGAAAGATTCTTGGGAATTTTCCACTGACCCCTGAAATGTATCCCCATCTCCCGTCACTTCTCTCCCTCCATCATCCACCCCATTTGATCCCCCAAGATCCCATACCCACCCACCCCCAGTCCATCCAGGAGACCTCCTCTATTTCCTGTTCCCAGACAGATCCTGCCCTGGGCCCTCATTGATACCTAGCTTCCCAGATCCATGGACTGTAGCATGCTCGTCCTTTGCCTTATAGCTGATACCCACTTATGAGTGAGTACATACCATGTTTGTCGTTCTGTGTCTGGGTTACTTCACTCAGGATCACTATTTGTTTCAAACTTCCTGATGTTATTTATTTATTTATATATTTATTTTGCAGCTGAGTAGTGCTCCACTGTATAAATGTACCACATTTTCCTTATCCACTTTTTGTTTGAGAGGCACCTAGATTGTTTCCAGGTTCTGTCTATTATTAGTAAAGCACTTCTATGAACATGTCGAGTAAAAGACTCCTGGCAATGGTAGATATATAGCCTGAACTGGCCTCTTCTGTGATCAGATTGGTTACTACCCCAATTGTCATTAGATCCTTCATCTAGTAAATGATGGAAGCAGATGCCAAATATTATCTAGAGCTCAAGGAATCCTGCTGAGAAGAGATAAGAAGGATTATAGGAACCAGAGCAGTCAAAAAAAACACAAGAAAACCCATAGAAACAACCAGCCTGCTCATAGGTACTCTTGGAGTCTGGACAGACAAGGACAATGGCAGAGCATTCATGGAAACAACCTGGGCTTTGTGCATATGTGTGACAATTGTGTGACTTGGCCTGTTTGTGTGAGTCCTGGCATTGGGAGCAGGGGCTGTCCCTAGTTCTGGTTGCCTCTTGTGGGCCTATTCCTAATGCTGGATTGCCTTGCCCAGCCTTAATCGGGGGAGGTGCTTGGTCTTGCTGCAACTTCATATGCCAGCTTTGTTGATATCTATGGGGTGGCGACGGCTCCTTTCTGAGTGGAGGCAGAGGATGAATGGATTTGAGGGGTTGAGAGAGGATGTAGGAGGGAGTAGGGGAAATGAGGGATGGGAAATGCAGTTGGGATGTGGAATAAAAAAATAAATTAAAAAATTAGGAAAAATTGAACTTCAGGAGAAAAACATGTATGTGAAGAATTTAAAGTTACAAAGATTTATATCTATAATTGTGGTCATGTTATTATTCTTAGTCTTTTTACCAGGTAATGACAATATACATGAAAATATAGACATACTAAATGGAATTTATAAAATATATACAGGTATAAATAATGATTCAATAGTCCCCAAAATAGGAGAGGGGAAATAAATTAATAAACTAATTGTATCATTTCAAGGTTCAAGTACTTATAATATGGCATGATGCAATTCCAAGGGATCTCTAGTAAGTTTCTTATGCATCTTATGTATCCTAGCACAACAACTAAATAAACCTAGGTAGCAAAGTTTAGTGAAGAAGTATTCAGTTTACATGAAGATCAGGAAAGAGGGACAGTACTAATTCCTTAAGGGAGAGAGAGAGAGAGAGAGAGAGAGAGAGAGAGAGAGAGAGAGACAGAGAGAGAGACAGAGAGAGAGAGACAGAGAGAGAGAGAGACAGAGAGAGAGAGACGAGAGAGAGAGAGAGAGAGAGAGAGAGAGAGAGAGAGAGAGAGAGAGAGAGAGAGAACAAAGGTTGGTGTAGCGGATTTATAGTGGAATCTCAGCACTATATGGGTAGAGATGGAAGACTGAGACTTACTGGACAGACAGCCTAAAGTCAATAAACATCCTATTTCAAAAGCAAGGAGGAAGACATCTATCTTGGTTGATTTCTAGCTTTCCTACATATGTACATGTATATTCAGCTGCACCACAACCTACACACAAACATACACACACACACACACACACACACACACACACACACACACAAATACCACAGTGTTTTTTTCAGTAGCCTGGAACTTGTAGCAAGATATATTATACACCAACAAATACCCCAATTATTAATATATTCAAATTACTATTTATATGATCTATTCCTGACAAAATGGAAGTTAGAAATAAATAACAATAATATGTTAAGAAAGCTCTTTTTTTTTGTTTGGTTTTCCGAGACAGGGTTTTTCTGTATTGTTTTAGAAGCTGTCCTGGAACTGGCTCTGTAAGCCAGGCTGGCCTTGAACTCACAGAGATCTGCCTGCCTCTGTCTCATGAGTGCTGGGATTAAAGGCATGCTCCACCAATGCCCGGCAAGAAAGTTCTTGAGTATTTGAAAAAAGTATCTCCTGACTTATGTGACAAAATATAAATCAAAAAGGAAACTGAAGAATATTTTGGATTGGATGACCATACCAATGTAACATTAAGTTGTTGGATGTAGTTCAAACAGTTGTGTGGAGGTTTGAATAAAAATGGCTCCTATGGACCCATAAGGGGTAGCACTATTAGTTGTGGCCTTTTTACAGTAGATGTTGCTTTGTAGAAGGAGGCATGTTACTAGGGGGTGGGTTTTGATGGCTCAGAAGCTTAGGCTTGATCAGTATATCATTATCAACTCCTGCTGCCCATGGATCTAGACACAGAACTGTCAGCTTCTCCAAAACCATGTCCACCATGCTGATAATAGACTAAACCTCTGAACTGCAATCAAACCCCAATTAAATGTTTGCTTTATAAGAGCTGGCGTGGTCATGGTGTCTGTTCACAGCAATAAAACTTTCACTAAGACAAATGGTTAGATAGAAATATGTAGCTTTAGAATCTATAAAAGATAAGAAAGCTCAAAAATCAATTACCTAAACACCCATGTTAAGAAGAAGCTTAGGACATCCATAGATATTTATCTAAGAAATTGAAGTCAAATATCCACATAACACTTTTTACGCATACACACATAGTAGGTTTGTTAAAAATAAATCTAATAAATAAAACCCAGAGATATTCCAATTATTGTTTAACAGATGGCAAATCATTTTTTCTAGATTCATAAAATGAACCTAGAATGATAACATGGTAAAAGGGGATGGATAAATTGTATTCTCAATAGCATCAATACAGAGAAAACACATGAAACAGTGAAAGAATTACTTAATTTATATAACATTTCAAAACAGGAAAGTGTTAGCTTTGGTGACACAGGGAAACATAGGTGTGTCCTGGGTTTTTGAAATGCGGGGAAAATGATTAAAATCAGGAACATGCTGTTCTTCATACAAACGTGACCCATGACTTTACTCCTCGGGTGTCCAAATTTGTTGCACCTCATTGCACTGTATGCATAAAAGGCATGTATTTCATTATACATGTATTCTTAGTCAAAAATCAATCTCAAGAGAAAAATGTTATGTTGAAGTTTATTACAAAAATGATATGATGGTCAGTGACTAATATACCCTTATCTAATAAGAGATAAAACTCTTCAGGAATTTATCAGTTGATAGAGATAAATGAAAGTCAAATCTGGGTGCAAAATTGTGTTCATTAAAGAGACTACGATTTCCCAGTAAAGTGAATATCAAGACAAGGATACCCAGTACCACCAGATTTTTAATACAGTATTAAAGATTCTGGTCAACTTTTTAATCAGGGAAAAAGTTCGATAATTAAAATGGAAGATACCAACTATCATTATTTACAGGTCATGCGTCCGTATAATAAAATCCTCTACAGTTAATCAGCAATCCAATTATTCCTACTAATTAGTGAATTCAACAAATTTGCTGCACACAATGGCTTAAACAAGTTAGCTCTACTATTCCATAGCAGGGTTCAGCCAGCTAATGCCTGCTAGCCAAACCCAGCTGTCAAATGTTCTCCTAAATAAACGTTTATTGGAACATAGCCATGTCCAACTGTAGATTTTGTTTTCTGGGGGCTTCTTTTTTATCACGATGTCAGGATTTAATGGTTATCATACACCGACTATCCCACAAAGCCTAAATTATTCAATATCTGAAAAAGGAATCGGATAGAAAATACTATAGAAAAATAAGATGCAATTTTAAAGGCAAAAAGGCTTATATTTTCTATCATAAACCTATAAATTATCCTAAACCAAAATGAAGCCTGCTTTCATGGTGATATCTTTGTTAAAGACTATAAAAGGGAGAACTAACTAATAGATTAATCAATTTATCATGATACAGCCAAATATAAATCGAAATAATTAATAAAGTCAATAAAACCTAATCAAAATATAAGTAGATATTTAAGAAACTTGGCAAATTCTTCCTAAAATGTATATGAAGGTGAAAACTTTATAAAACAAATGTGAAAATTGTAACAAGTTTATTTAATAGATGCAATCTAGGAATTGCTGAGTGGCAAATAGATTCAAAGAACAGGATGCAGAGATCTGACTATAGATGGAAAATTAGTGACGAATGAAGACCTTGAGTGTACATATGAAGCAATGAGTGTTTGAAAACTACTTACTACCTGGAAAAAGTAAACATGATTTTCTAATTAACAATTTATACTTAATTGGAATTCAGATGTATTAAGCAATACAATGTGAATAACGGATTTAGAACTTGAGAAAAAAACATTACATTGCCCTCTGGAACATGAATTGAGATAGTCTTCAAACCTTTCAAAATAAACATTGGAGTAAAAATATAAGTAGAGCTGGATACATGAAGTAAATTAGGTACACAGCACTTAGCATATAGCATACACATGCAATTTCTAAAGCTAGAAAACTAAAGAACAAAAAAAATCAATTCAAAATGTGGAAAGTAGTAATGTGTCTATAATGTACTGAATATAAAGTCTAAACCAATCAAGAATAATCTTAAAGATACTCAAACTCAGTAATTGAGTGATTAAAATAAATATAATTTACAACCCGGAAGTGAGCAAAATTGTGATAATTAAACCAAATTTGTACAAACTATGGGGAGACAGGAACACTTTAACCCTTCTGCCAAGACCACAATTATTCTAAGCACTTAGCTGTGGAGCTTAAAATAAGCCCTTCCATAGACTTAACTGTCACAACAGGCATATATACCTTCTGTTAATGCCTGCATTAACAGTGAGCAATGTGAATAGTCATGAACACACCCTGTTACATTGGTCACTGCCTTGAAGAAATTAATGATTTACTGAATAGGTTTCCAACTTTATGCTGCTGATATATTTGCATACATGTTGGTGTATTTTCATCAATAGGGTCACATTTTTTCCTTGCTTAGTTTATGAGATTTCTGAGTGTGACTCAGGAACCTTATTCTTGTGATTAATCCTAGAGAAATATATGCTTCATAACTTCATAATAAAACTTAGATGTTGGCATTCATTGGATATTACAGCTGGGTATTGGAATCACTCTAGTTTAGGAAGATTAGTGTACATGCACAATGCATGCTTTAGTCATAGTTCTGTGATTAGAAGCTAATATCTAGCAAAATTTAGCCAAATTCATGTATATAAAAATTTCTTCTGGTGAGGTGGATAAAATAAAAATCAAAGCAACAACAGTGTTTGTATGAATACAAAAAGCCTCATATAAAACACTTCATATTTTCAAAGTTCCATGTATAATTAATGATTTTTCAAACAAAGAGTAATTAACAATTAGCCAGGTATAACAGCTGAGTAGAAAACCAGGATCTTGAATCAAGGTAAATGAGGGTTTAAAACGTGGGTCTGGTATCAACTTGTCAGGTGTGTTAAATGAACAAGTGCCTTTTATAAGTAATAAGAGGACACACTCCATAAATTTATGACACATAATGGATTATAAATAGTAAGATAAACTTCACACTTTGTATTTTAGTTGAAGGAAGAATAGAATAAAAATACAAATAGAATTTAAAATTATACTTTAGAGCTGAGACATTACCAGCTAACACACACTAAGCACAGTTGACTACATACCTTCTAAAGTTATTGTAGCAACTCTTTAGCAAAAATTGTATGAAATAATTCAATCCATTCTGACTAGTTTGTTTTATTTGCATTCAGTTCAAATAGATCCTCATAATAGTTTCTAATATGATCTAAGTATATATTTTTTTCTAAATTGCAGTAAATATACTTTGCTAAGTCATTCTTCCTAGATGGAATTAAATTACTTACCTTGGAAATGGAGAGTCTCTGGAAGGATGTAAATGAGTTGTTAACATGGCACTTCATTGCCACAATAATTTAGAGCCACTAGCTAGCTTGATATGTCTGCAATAAATGTTTTATTATTTAGGAAAAATTCACTATACAAGTTGCCATGTGCCATGCTCATTCGTGCTGTAAATCAACAAAGATCAGCAGACTGAATAGAAAAATGAAAAGCTTATTTAGAAACTGACATAAGCTTTCAGATGAGCAGGGATGGTTGAAGTTAACTGCGTTCATTTTTCTTTGCTTGTCAGGCTTGCCACTTGAATTTCAGTGCTAAAGATAGGAGATTGCTTTGCTTTATGAAATTATGTCCAGGGAAGCTGTGTTTACATTTACATAGATAGAGTCATAATAAAGTGGAGTATAAAAAAGTCATGCTAAAGCAACAGTACCCCAAATATATGAAGTCTGGGATAGAGTTTACTATCCTCGTGTCTGCAGAAGAAAAGTCATGTTGCAAACAATAGTTTTTAGAATTTTCTAGAAATTACTCAGAAATTTTCAGAATTTCCAGATGATACTGTAAAGCACCAGATAGTTTAGCATTTATAAAATTCTGGTGAATGTTCCCTTTATCTGCTTTGTTTCTATTTTGATAAAGTCAGGATTTTTTTTGCTTTATTCCTATAGCATGATAAGGCTAGGGAAGAGGTTAACATGGGAATATAGTCATTCTCACCATGAGAACTGCTCCAAACTCTCCACAGGTATGTGACAAAGTGCCAGTGTTTACTACAGATGAAATTCTTGGCATTGTGGAACAGTGTGGGGTGACCATTTGACTGTTGTCTCTCTTGTCATAGAAGACAGCATATTGGGATGCTGATGGCAGCTTTTTCTGTGCAAAGAGGCACAGACAGAAAATACCCCCACCCCATTTCAGCCTTACCATCAGGAAAATATCATCATCATGATTAAATCCTTAATTATCACCTTAAGTGACTTTAAATGTGCACCATGTAATAACCAATGATCCTTTCCTATTTAAAATTTGTCCATGAGTTATTAAAATGATAACCACTATTTGAGGTTCACACTTCCTTGGGGTAGCCTTGTCTTGCTTTAAAGTCTTGCAGCCCCAGTTGAAAAGGAAACAAAAACCAGACATTTTGTTATTGATTTTTAGCCATCACAAATAAGTGATGGTTATCTTAGACTGGGCTGGTTGAACCCCCAGAAACAGCTGACCAGACAAAGGTTAACTCTTGAATCCCAGGCATCAGCCTGGGAATCCAGCATGGGACTGATCAAGACCCCCTGAATCTGGGTGTCAGTGAGGAGGCCTAGGTAATCTATTGAGCCTTGGACAGCAGATCAGTACCCATCCCAAGTATACACACGGTCTCTGGACTCCCATAGAACAATGTGAGGTGCACTCTCACCCTGAACTCTTGGGGAAGGGTCTAGGCCCTGCCCTATATGAAATGACAGACTATGGACACCCCCATGGAGGGCCTCACCCTCCCTGGGGGAATGAGGGGATAACGGGGGGGGGATGGGGGAGGGCACGGGAGGAGGGGAGGGAAAGGGAGAGGGACCTCGTACTGACTTGTGAAGCAACCTTGTTTCTTATCTAAATTTAAAATGGAAAATAAAAAAATATTAATAAAAAAAAAAAAAAAAAAAAAAAAAAATAAGTGATGGTTAAAAAAGGGAAATCAGATAAGGGGATCATTTAAGTTAAAAGGGAAATATAGTTAGCCACAGCTACATGAAAGACATACAACACAGCAATGACCAAACAATTGCTCGCAGAATGAAACCCAGGGTACAGCCTCAGGGGTCCAGCAGAGATGTGTGAGGTCCCAGTGAAGAGCTTCTCAAGGAAATACCATCAAGTATTCAGAACATAGAAGCAGGTCTCCTGTTGTGTTTTGGGGGTGTGGGATGGAGAAAGCATAGTTTAACAATTGTTGATAAATAGATATATTCAAGTATGTTAAGGTTCTCTCAAGAAAAAAACTGGTGGAATGAATCTATCTAACTCTCTATCATCTCTCTCTCTCTCTCTCTCTCTCTCTCTTTCTCTCTCTCTCTGTCACACACACGATTCATTAAAATAGCTTACAGACAATGGTTGAACTAGTTCAACAATGACTGTTTACTGATGAAAATTCCAATAATCCAGTAGCTATCAATCCATAAGACTGGCTGTCTTAGCTGGTCTTTAGTATATGCTGTATCCTGAAGAAGTAGGTGATAATGCCAGTGAAGGAATAAACTTGCCAACAAGGACAATCAGACAAGAGCAAGAGCTTCTTCCGTGTCCATTATTTAGGTTGTCACCAGGTGTGGTGCAGATTAAAGATGGAGCCTCCCACTTTAAGAGATCTAGATTAAATGAGAGTCTTTCCCCTTCAAATGATAATTAAGAGAAATTCCTCACAGTTGTACCTGGCCTCTTGGACATTAGTTAACTCCAGATGTAGCCAAGTTGTTAACAATAGCCATAATACCACAGAACCTTGCAATATCTAGACTGTTTGCATTACCCTGAAAACGTTCTGTGCCTCTTTCAAAAGAGTAAGTCCCTTAAGGAGTATATTTTGCTTTTCATCAGCATAGAAACATGTGCAATTTTTGCATGCTATTGAACTTCATGTCTATAGCAACACACATACACTTCCATATCTAGTTTTATTTACTCATATGTTTTTGAGATTCATCACTGCATTTGGAAATAGCAGCAATCCTTTCCATATAAATATTGTATTCCACATTTTTATCTGGAGACAAATGATTGGGTTGTATCCAACAATGGCTGTCTACCACTGGAAATCCCTGGAATCTAGTAACTGTTCAGTCCATGAAGTTCTGACAAAAACAAGTTAAGGAAAGAAGGGCTTGATTTCTTCACTTTTCAAACAGCAACCACCTATAATGGTGATGAAGTCAAGGCTGCAAGGGCTTGAAGAGCTGGTCAGATTCCATCCACAATTAGAAGCAGAGAATGCTTGCCAACATTCTGACCACTTTCTCTATCTCATAGAGTTTCCCTGGCCAGAAGTGATTTCCCCCAACTCTGACAACTAAAATGGCTCTCCTCATGTCAATTGAATGCATAATCAAGATAACCCAACAAGCATGTCCCAGCTCATCTCCCAGCTGACTCTAGACTCTGTCACATGGGCAATTAATATTAAGAATCGTATATACAAACTAGAGACATATCCTATGAGATTAGCATTTATTATACAGTAGAGTAATTTCACTGGGGTTCATTTTTACTTTCTACTTTTCTTGAATAAACCAGTGTGTATTTCCCTATTACCTCAGTCAGTCATCATGACTACCTGTCAACTTGCTAAGGAAAATAACTACTTCAGGATGCTCGATTATAAATGTGTTTGAAATTAATATGAATTCTGAGCTCACCATCATGGTCTGATATTCGGTATGCTCAGCATCTCAAAGCTTGAAATAAGTCTGGAGATGTAAATATTTACTGTTCTAAATCTCCACTGTAAAACTCTAACAACAGAGTTTACCATGTGATCCATCAGCTCCATTACTGGATGCATAACCAAAGGTGAAATCATTATGTCCCAAAAGAGCAGACTATGCACAATGTCTAAAACTATCAGATGAACTCAGACATAAGCCACAGTTTCTTAGTATTTCACATAGAAGAAGTAAGATGCTATCATTTGCAGCAGTATGTTTGGAACTAGAGATCATTGTGTTAATCACACAAAGGCAAGAGTCAAAGAGTAACGTTTATTTGAGGAAACTAAAGAATGTGATTTTGTAATAGTGGTGATTAGTGATTGGAAAGAGTGTAGGGGAAAAGTTGAGATGGAAGAATAATCTGTTGTTCTTTGTTGGAATAGCATTGTGACTCTAAGTTAAAATAGTTCTGATGTATTTTCAAATGAGTAGAGGAGTATTCCTGTATATGAAACTGAGTCATGTTTGAAGAGATGCTGGTGCCTAGTGTTCTATGTCTTAGTTATGTAATAGAATACCCTGAAAAAGCCAACTTAAGAAGGGAAATTGTTTTGGCTCACGGTTTAAGGTAATGTCTATTATGGTGGGGAAGCCGAGGCACTGGCAGGAGGTTCAGACAATCGGTCACAGGTCACAGTGCATTCACTATCAGGATCAGAGAAAAATGAATGCCAGTTTCTAGCAGGTTGCTTTTGCATTTTATACAGTCCTGGATCCAAATCCAGGGAATGGTACCATACAATTTTAGTATGGGTTTTCCAACCTCAATTTTTAGTATGGGTTTTCCCATCTAAGTTAATCTAATCAACATGATTTCTCACAGGTGTGCCAAAGGCTAAATAATCCCTTCACAGATGTGTCTGGAGACTTGCCCTGCCATATTGACAATTAACTAGAACTGTCACACCCTGATTTAATTACTTCATGTTATATACAAACAATGAATTACTACAATGCACTTGATAAATGTGTGTATTCTGTCCCATTAAAAAGATAGCTCACAGAAACTTAGATAAGGGGAGTAAAGCATGAAAGAAATTAGAATTATAACACTATTAAATCTCATTAGATGAGAGAAAAAAAGAAGTTACTTCAATTTGATCCTTAATGGACTCCAGGATGGGGTCTGTGGACTTCTCCCATCATTATCAGGCAGCACAGAGTCTGTGATCAGTTTGAAATATACTGTGAAACTGGGTTTCACAGCACACCAGACTTTGGGTCTGTTTGTGAGGGAAGTACTGTAGAAGAAAAATGAAGGTATGACCTGGCAGCCAGCATAATTGGAATACTGCACTTCTAAAGAAGAAACATAGCACACTATGGTCTTGAGAATTCACCAAAGTCAGAACACTGATTTCTGTAGTAGCATGAGTAGCATAGAGACCCTCCTGGTGTGACGCTCTCTGTCCAATACCAGGCAATATGCTAACCAATCACAGTCTATATGCTTCTACTATATAAGTAGCTGTTCATGTGCAATAAAGCAGATGCTGTTCCCTGAAACTATCTCTGTGCCCTTTATCTACCCAAAGGCACTATGATCTTGTTGACAGATTCCCAGTAACAATTGCAGAGTATGTATTCAAAATAATTATGGTCAATTCCTTAGGAAGACCCCACATCATATTGATATTTTTAAATGTTGTACTCAAAGAATTACAAATGTATATGGAATTAATGAGGACCTTGAAACCATAACTATCCTCCTAACATGTTTTGCATTCAATGTCATATTTGCATTTCTCTGGCTTTAGTTAGTTAACTTCTTTGTCTAGGTTAACCTAGTTGCTACCGTTCTGCATGTGAAAAATGGTTTTTGATGTGTAACAGGCATTATTTTTTTATGTAATTTTAGTTATCAGAAGTTGAAATTTATTTCTCATAAACAGAGTAAACAGAAATGTTGTAGACCCCAGAGGATGAAGCATGTAATTCTTATTAGGAAGAAGAAAAAGTATTGCTTTTTGTCTCTACCTTAATGATAAAAGAAATAGTCTTCCTGACACAAATGCTGTGTGAAAATAAAGTTGAGCACACGGAGGAGAACACTGGCAGGTATGGTTTATGAACCATGACCAACCTAGTCCCTGTGCATTTTAGCACATCTTCCCAAGATGACCCAATGTTCATGCTGCCCCAGTTTAATCTGAAATTAACCTTTATGGTGCCATTTCCTGTGTGGCACCTGACTCAGAGTTGTCCTTGTCACAGGGAGATTTGGTTCACTAGTTCATGGTGTTCATTTGGACAAGTTAGCACTAATGTGTCTGTGCTTCAGTATCTTCAAGTGTGAAGCTGAAATGACCCTGTTAACAGCATGCTTCCCTGAGGGACAGTGATGGACAGCACATACAATTATTGTGGAACATTTTACCTGATGCAAAACCAGGAGATTTTATGAGAAAGTTATATGACCTCCCTGGCATTACATAATGGTTCAGAGAGCTTGTGTATTGCTTTATGAAAACATTTTTTAAGACAGTGCTTTGACAACCTTAAACAACAAGTGTTTTACAGTATAAAATATTAAGACTGCTTTTATTACTTTTGCTACCATCCATTATTATTATTATTCTTACTGCTGGAAAATGTGGACAGAATAGAACTTTTAAAATATAATGAACCAGCTGAGCCATAATATATTATTATGGTCCTCCCATTAGCTCAACTGTCCTAAAATCTTTACAGGTGCTTATGACTGATGTGGGAATAATCTCAAAGAATTTTCTTTTCCACAAAAGAATAAGAGACAATTAAATTCACACTACGAAATTGATTTGAGCTGCAGACACCTTAGGTAGCTCAGTTAGACTCCAATAACCCCACCGAATCAGCAACAGGATTCTATTGTCCAGAGTATAATATGTCTTTGATTAACTAGAAAACAACTAAAATCAAAACTTCAATTAAGTAGATTCTTCCTTTTTAGAATAGAATAAATGCATAATTTAAAAAGAAATGAAATGAAAGTAGGGAAATTAATAAAAAAGGAAAGAAATCCAAGTTCTAGAGGACCTGGATGTAAATATCAAATAATGATGACAATGGTGATGAGGAACTAAAGATAAATTAGGATTGTGGGATGGCTATACTCAGTGAGGTACTGTGGGGATGCCTTATAGAAAACAAGTTTCTAGAAATGATCAGTACTCACACACAAAAAAATTTATTTTATTTAAAAGCCTTTTTTTTCATTTTATATACCAACCATTGTTCTCCCTTCCTTCTTCAGCTCCCAGGCCACCTACCCTCCACCCAACTCCCCATCCACTCCTCAGAAAGGGCAAGGAGAGTCAAGGAAGTCTGGCACATCAAGTTGAGGCAGGACCAAGCCCTTCCCCCTGTATTGAAGCTTACTAAGGCATCCCACTATAGGGAATGGGCTCCACCAAGCTAGTTCATGCACTAGGTACACATCTAGCTAGGGCAATAAGACAACAAAGGAAGAACAAGAGTGTTGGGGAAGTCCTGTGTATATGTCAATAAAGCACTGTTGGCCAATAGGGAACCAAGATAGGTGGGACTAGGAGTCCAGGGGGACTCTGGGTAGGAGAAATACAGAGAGTCAAGATGTAACCTCCATAGGGACAAGAAGCCCGGAAACTTCTCCAGCAAGAGAAATACTTAGATTAACAATTATGGGGTAAATACTTAAGTCAGAGCTAGCCAGTAAGAAACAAGCAAGGCCAACATCTTCATAATTAATATAGCCTCCTGTGTTATTTGGAACTGATGCGACTCTGGAACCAGGCTGGCGGGAAGGCTTCTCTTTGCATAATGGTGATCAGAAGTGGGATCATGAATTTCCATGCAGAATGACAAAAGCTTTAAAGGAACTTTAGAAACAAAAGAACGGAGAGAAGCACAGATTTTTTGGTAGCAGCATTTTCTCAGGTGGGCTCTGTTTTGTTAGCAACAAGCAGAGTACTCATGCCATTTACTTAAGGGAGTCTTCCTGACTCAGCATAAGCAAAAAACAAAACAAAACAAAAAAAACCACAAAAAACAAAAAACAGCAAGGTTCTTTTAAGAGGCTCTGCTAACGATTGAAAGGTGTGTAAGCACAGCTGGAAGTGGCAGTGACCACACCTCCAAACCACACTTATGCTTGCCATCTTGGAAAAACAGCAGTTTAAACAGCCGCTGTTTTAACAGATAAGGCATGTGGCCAGAAAAACATAAAGATTTACAGTAAAGTCAGACTTGGATGAAGAAAAACATCTAAAGGTTTACAGTGTGTTTAAAAATATATGTAAGATTGAGAGAGAAAAAGAAACGTCACAGTGCTAAATAAATAGAGAAGCCGGCTGTGGTGGCGCATGCCGGTAGGATTTACTCCAGAGGCAGAGGCAGAGGCAGACAGATTTCCAAAGAGAAACCCAGTCTCAAAGAAATAAATAAAGAAATAAAAGTATAATAATAGATAAATAAATAAGCCGCATAAAGATGGAAAATACACAGAAAGTCTGAATACTGAATACTGTGTTTTTCAGTTTTTTGATTGCTAAGGAAGGAACAACTGCTAAAGTACACTTGATTATAAATGCTGCTAAATTAATTCAACTTATATCTTTTGAAATGCCTTGACTTCAAAATTTAAGTATAAGGATATGTTACTTGGGAATGGAGATTTTGCTTATGTTTCTACAAAAAATGAAAAGCTGAGGATTCCTTCCAGGCTTCTGTGGTTTGATGAACCAAGACCCCCAGAAGCAGTGGACCAGATGTTCCAACAATTGAAACAGCTAAGATGATGGAGCTTTACAGACCATGAAAATAAGGACTTATACAGGTTTCTGAGTTTTGTCATGATCCCCATGTTATGAACAGTGCCCCCTTCCAGCATGAAGCAGTTTAGAATGAGCGACATCCTAATTCCCATCTTGTTTCTAAATCTTTGTTTTCATTTAAATGGGTTGTTTAAAATTGGTTAATGATCACAGCCAATCTCTTTTTAATGGTAAAAAGGGGAATTATGGTATGGGTATGGTTTTTCATTTATTGATACAAATTCAAGGTCAATTTTGTGATGCGTATATTTCTCCTCTTGTGCTTACACTGATCTTTTAAAACGTAATTCATAATTAAATACAGATTACAGATAGTTACTTATAATAGTCAGAATTTATAGTTAAGTAAGTTAGGTTTTCTAGTTATATAGAGATGTATTTGAGACAGATAGTCTTCAAACCTTTCAAAGAACTTCAGAAAATGGCATTTAAAATGGTTTAGGTTTTTTCTTGACAATGAGAAATGTCTGCTCCTGGCAGCACCAATTACGTGTAAGAGGAAGATAGGCATTGAAGAAACTCATTATGGAGTTTGCTTTCATCGTGGCAATATTAGCCATTTGGGCTAGAAACTGCATTTGCCTGGACTGCTTGACTGTTGCTGTATAAACTGGACATGCAGGACCCACAGGAAAGTGACTGCTGAACTCAAACAGTCCTACTCTTCCTCATGGAAGAGTCTACAAGACTTTCTGCAGGACACAGATAAATGACTGACAGACTGCTGATACAGATGGACAGTTTGAAATTTCCTGCTTTGCTGAAAAGTCTTCCTGACACACTGTGGCCCTATGGGCTGAAGATGGATGCCCCAACGTTACAGAGAAACTTCAGGTGACTGCCCAGGCAGCAAGATCCTTCTGTGGTCTTTGACGGAGTTGAAGACTGATAGTTATAATTGTAGTTTTCCTTAGTTAAAATAAAAGATAAGCTACATATAGAACTTTGGACTCACAAGGATGGGATGGATGATATTTTCTTTAAATCTTGCTAAAATATAACTATGTTCTTACTTGATAACTCTTCTTTTATATATAATTTGACTATGTTAAAGTTAAGAACTTTCTCTTTGTTTAAACAGAAAAGAGGAGATGTTGGAGAGTCCTGTGTATATATCAATAAAGCACTGTTGGCCAATAGGAAACCAAGATAGGTGGGACTAAGAGTCTAGGAGGACTATGGGTAGGAGAAACACAGGGAGTCAAGATGTAACTGCAATAGGGATAAGAAGCCTGGAAACTTTTCTCCGGTAAGAGAAATACTTAGATTAACAATTATTCGGTAAATACTTAAGTCGGAGCTAGCCAGTAAGAAACAAGCAAGGCCAACAGCTTCATAATTAATATAGCCTCCTGTGTGTTATTTGGGCCTGATGTGGATCTGGAACCAAGCTGGTGGTATGGCTTCTCTTTACACAAGTGCACACAAACTGGAAAGTAATAAGTCAGATTTTCCCTATTTGCAGATGATATGATAGTATACATAAGTGACCCCAAAAATTCTATCAGAGACCTTTCACATCTGATAAACACCTTCAGTTATGTGGCAGAATATAAGATTAACTAATAAAACATCAGTATCCCCCGGGCACAAAAACAGATTTACAGAAGATTCTAGGAGTGAGAATTCAGAGACTCAATGGGGTTAAAACTCACTTATGGCCATTGGTGAGCTATCACCTGTGTAATGATCTAGACTCAGGTTTGTATAATCTGAGCTACTGTTTTTTCTACAGCAGAAATAATCAGGTTGCATTATGTACTCCTGATGAAGAATTTTATGTGAATTATAAGAACTTTGTCCATTCAGAACATGAAACAGCATGGATGAGTTTTTATGTAATGTTTATTCAGACATTTCAGTGAGATATTCTAAGACATTACAATTTGGACACAAATATAATTAATTATGGGAAGAAGTGAGGGAAGGAACTTTACAAGGTCAGTGTGTATTGGAAACAAATCGTTATATCCATCTCTACCCATTCTTATATACAAGGTTTATGCTCAAATTATGAATCAGAGCTTTGCAGAATTGGAGTTTCTGCAGAGAATACAGAAGCCATTCTTAATTAATTCTGTGGTTAAAATGTACTTCCTATACACATACAAACCTAGAAAGATGTGTTGGTACCTAAAAAGAATTTTTCCGTCAGTACTTTAAACAAAAGATGTTTCTAGTGAACAAGTGAACAAATAAATTTAATGGCAGTGTGCCCCATCATTCAGACTAACAGGTTCTGTTGAGCCAACTTCATACTTCTCTGGTATTAATGAATATTCTGGCTTGTGTTTAAAAATTAGTGGAAAGCACTGGCAGACCTTTCTGGTTGGAGGTGGGGAGTTGTGGAGAAATAAAAATACATTAATAATAGTCTGAAAGTATTTTAAGTATATGTAGTCTTACATTTGTGTGTGTGTATTTTTAATTCTCAAGGGCTGGCAAGACAGCTCAGTGGGTAAAAAGGCTCTTGCTGCCAAAGCCTGGGACCTGAACTAAACCTATATGATAGCAGAAGTAAGACAACTCCTACAAATTGATCTTTGGTGTTCACAACAATGCTTTGGTAAGCTCAAAAGCTGACATGCGCGTGCGCGCACACACACACACACACACACACACATATGTATAATGAGAGAGTGTGTGTCTGAGAAATTAAGAGTCAACTCAAAAATTCCACACAATGCAAAGGGCAATTTACTATGAAAAGTATCATACATCCATTGTACTCTTGAGTACTGCTATTGTTGTCATAGACAATTACTGAACAATATTAGTACAGTCTGTTCTTGAGAGAATAAACATTAAATGTTCTCCCAAATCTTGTCCAATTATTATCTTGTCGATTAATAGGTTTAAATCAAGGACATCATCCCTTGCAACACACACACATGCACACATTAAAGTTTTTTCAGAGGTTAAGGAGAAAAATGACACATATAACAACCAAAAGACAGGTTGCCTTCAAAATGTGATTCATGACATCGGAGAGTACATAATTGATGTGTGCGGTTGTCTGGATGGTAAAATAACAACCCCATCCATTAGAGATGAGAGCGCTAACAACTCAGGCAGGGAGTTGGTGTGTGCTTTATAGGTCATCTGGGTTCCATTTGGAGCTACAGGTTGCTATTCCTTCTCCATACTTGAAAGCATTTAATGGATTATTATAAAAGGAGAAAGATGGTATGCAATAATGTTTTAAATTGAGGCTCTGCATGTGTATCACCACTGTGTGACTCCTAAATGAGAGCTTCATTTTTAAAATTCTCATCTGGCATGCCTGAAAATTTTCCAGCTCCTGGAAAAATCAAAACAATGAATTCAACAGCAGGGAGGAAGGTAAGGAGACTGGGGAGGAGTGGGCTTTATTCCTTTCTTCCCCCTGCTATTTCAGCATACATGACTATAAATTGTGAAAGTCTATCAGGAATGAAATGACAGATACAGCTAAAATTCACGAGTGGTAAGTGAGTGATTGAACCATGCTTTTAAAAGACATATTGATTCAGAAAATGGAGTATTAAAAAACAAAGCTAAAAGACATCAAAAAAAAAAAAACAAGCCAGGAGGGGGAGAGGTCTGGGTAATAATTGTGGGTGAAAATCAAATCAAATGCCAAGTCATCTGGAAATCCTGTCTGCTTTCTGAAATTGAGCTGAGCTACAGGGTGGCAGCTCCTTTCTGCATTGTTAGCCATGAGCATCAAAGTTTATTTCAGTTTTAATGAGTAGTATTTGAGAAATGTAATGGAAGATAATTTTACTGAATTTCCCTAAGGTAAAGCCTTAGTTCTCTCATGTAGCCAACCCTAGATACACCAGCAAAATGTGCAAGGCACATATACCCAAGATGGAAGGTTTGAGTTAAAACAGAAGGTTTGAGTTAAAACAGAAATGTACTGGTAAATACGGTGGATCAAGTATGAGTAAGTCTATTAAAATACTTCATCCCAGTGATGCCTGTGTCCAAATAATGATCTCTACAGGTTAATATCCAGTGAACAGTTTAGACCTCCTGGGTTTTAGAAATGGATGGTGAGAAGATTTTGATGAATATGACCTATAATTAATAATTTATATAGATTATGTCTCAATTAAGCTTTGTCCAACATATCACCCGTTAAACTGTGGTGTTGGATTTAGCAATTATGGATTAATGGCTTTGTGCTTACAGAAAAAGCACAGGAAAGTTCTAAATCTTCTTGATAAGTGTGTCCCTTTCCTAGGTAGACTCTCTAGAATATATTGCACTCTGTTGAAATGTGTCTAATTTCCTTTTATGGAAACTACTTACCTACAGTACAAGTTCATCATCCTTTATTGACATGTGCCCGAGATGGAAGAATCTGGTAGTTTTTTTCTTTTTTAAAGATATTACAAAATGCCAAGTGCTATATAACATCCTCGACAGTTTTGGAGGTAGCACTTGTCCTTATATGTATTAATATCTCTGAGAAAAAATATATGAATACCCTCACTAAATGGATAAAAGTTTATAACTAAAAGTCTATAAATAGTCCCTCTCAATTAAGGATTGATATTTTAAAAAATATTTGCCAACTATTCCTGAACATGAGGCCTGTCCTGGAGTGGTTGGTATACCTAGTGTCATTTTATGGGAGAAAACCCATTTTCTCTCTCCCAGCAGGCATGATTGTGAGGTCAGGTTTTATTGTCAACAGACTGGAGGTTAATTTACTTAAAATCATGGCTTTAAAGACCTGAAAAATTCAGGGTTGATTTCATTAACATGTTAAACTTCATTTAGCATGCATGTATATAGAAATGCCTACACATATGTACACATACAAAATTTTCCAATTGATGCACAATAGAATTTCTAGTCCTTAAATAAACTTGGTTCTCTCAAATTCAAGATTTGAAAATGAATGAAATTGAGGATGAAGCCAAATGTACTTGAAATACAGTGTATTATATTGATGATATTGCCTTTACCATTTTACCACTTTTTATTTAGTAAGTGTCTATGCGTGTGCATGTGTCTCTGTGTGCACACATGCACACACATAGGAGACATAGGACAAATTGCCTAAAGCTTCACACATTTTCCATGCAGATCTTAGGGGTTAGTTCATGTTGTCAGTTTTGGAACTAAGCACTCTTACCAACTGAGACGCCTCACCAGCCTAGATTGGCATCTTTCTTATGTTAGTGGACTTCTTAGTCCATGCCTTTAGAAGTAGTTTCAAAGGAATGGGCGTGCAAAGATAACATAGACTTATTCCACAAGGTAGCATCTGGTTGTCTCATTATTTTATTTCTCTAGCTTTAAAGAAATATGTATCTAATGATTCTATTTCTATCCAATACCAGTGGAAAGTACTTTAACATAAATCCTTAGGACTGGGGTCCTCCCCACCACTGTAATGCATTTGAATACATACACAGAGGAAGTGGAGCGATACATCTCTTCTCAGGGTGCTCATGGGATTGCATTGCTACCTTCTCATGGTCTAGTGGTTATGTGCACCAGGTGCTGGTTGAGAGACAACTGAATTTTGTGTAATTCTCAATATCCTTGTGTCCAGCCTAGAGATATACTGAGCCGCAGGAACCCCTGCATATGATTCCTCCTGCAGTACTAAGTGCATGGGAAACAGCAGATTTTTCCTTTTAAGTTTGGTTCTGGCTCTTTGGATTTAAAGATTGATTTGTTCCTCTAATTCTCACAGTCAACTTTAATGCAGAAGCCTGGATTTGTGGAGTTGTGACAAGTGAAGGAGCAGAAAGAACTGGTGTCCAGAGCATTCTCAGGGGAGAGGGGTTTGTTGGCGCAGGAGTCTCTGCCACGGCACTCAGAATAGCTGCCATTCTAAACATCTGCTTCATGGATGGCACAGATGGCATCAAAGATCAAGGGGACGGTATCTACTTCTTTAAGCAGTCTGCCTTTTAATTTCTGATGTCCTGGAATGCAAAACGATGGATGGAATGACAGGAATAATTAAGAGATGCAGCACAATTAAAACATTGTGTAACTGTCCATGCTAGTCAGCCACCTGTGACTCATTTCCTGACTGTCTCTCAGAATCCCTAGTCTTATTCATTGTTAACATTTACTGTGTCTGGATGCTGTAAATAATCCCGTTTCTGCATTTTTCTTAATAAGTTTTTAGCTATTCAGTAATTTTTTCACGAATTAATTTTGAGTTAAATTCTTGAGACTAAAAGTGATAAATATAGGTAGACATTTTATACTGGTTTTAATATATGTATATATATATATGTGTGTGTGTGTATGTATATGAGAGAGAGATGTCAGATTATCACTAATTGCCTTTTGCCAGAAGAGTGATGTTTTCAGACAATAATATTTTAGTGCCAAAGTCTCAGAGTTGCACATATTTGGAGATAGAAGACACAGTTAATATGTTCATGTATATATGTATGCATGTATGCATGTATGTCTGTATGTGCATTATTGTTTATTATAAACAACGAAATTGATCTTTAGAAAACTCATAAGTAAGAAGTTAGACATAATAGCGTATGCTTCCCATCTTAGCACTTGAGAGTCTTAAGCTTGATGTTCACAGATGGTTTGAAGCCAGCCACACTACATAGTGAGTTCAAGGCCAGCTATACTGCAAAGTAATTTTAAGGCAAGTTTTGGTCACATAGTGAGACACTTTCTCAAAATCAAACACCTTCAAAACAGTAACAAAAACCCTTGCAATTGTTGAAAATTATGTTCATGTAATTGCAGCTGTCTTTCCTGTCAAAACACATTCTTTTATGCCTCCTATGTGCCTAGCACCAGAATCAGATTTGGCTATAAATTTAGCAAAACAAAAATATTGATTTTTTCCTCCAAAGATAATACTAAGTGACCCAGCATATTTTGCATATAGGAAGTACTTAATTATTGCAAGACATAGTGTTGTGATCAACTCTTTATTATGACTCTTGGGAATTACCTCATGTTATTCTTTGTATGCATATTTTCAGACCAGCACAATGCAAGTAAACCATCTAAGCCCCACGTGTGGTGGACTGACTATCTCAGACAGGCTCAATAGTTCTGTGCATACTCAGGGCATACCTTCCCTTTTCTGAGATGTGACATCCCTCTTTTCTTGAAGATGCCTGAATTCTGCAACTAGACTCCCTCAAGTTTGTCATATGTCATCACTAATACAATGCTTAACAAATACACACTGATTCCCTATTGACCAGAGCTATAGTTAGACTCCAAATTATGCTAGGTCATTGTTCACAAACTTTGTTGCATAGAGTAACTCAGCTCTATTGTAAGGATGCTCTTCTGCTCTACATAGGCACAGACTAGGACTCAGAACTTCAATTCTGAATCACTGGGTCTGCATTCATCTAAATACCTGCCAGTTAGCAGGCACTGCCAGTTATTCTCCTATAGTTTATCTCTAGATTAGATTCTTTGGAGCTGTTACCCATGCTAAAAGTAGTCTCTTGTTTTGTCCTCTCAAAATCCTTGTCTCAGTTTGTCTGAATTTGTCTGTGTACATTTGTAAATGTAACAAATGCAGATAACATTACATAAAATGGAAACTGAGAAAGTTTTGTGGTCAGAAGAAAAAAAATCTTTTTAACAAAAGTTAGACCTGCATAGTACATCCAGGTCTAATAGTTTTGTAAGATTTTTTAATGAAAGAATATTCACGTTACACTAGGGGTTTCTAAAATACTAATACCAGTATGGGAAAGTAGACAATCACAGTCTATGCTGACCAAAAAGAGTTACTATATTGATTTTGTGTTCCTTTGGGGACCAGCACTCCACTTCCCCATTTTTTTTGGCTTGGGGATGGGCAATAACCTTGTTTGTGATTTAATAAAAACTGCCCTCAATTCGAAGCTTGGAGGATGTAATCATGCATCTCACCTGAATCACTCATTAGTTTTTAACCTGAGAGCCTCAGGACCTGTAATTCTCGAGGTGAAAGAGCTGCTGCTTTCTGCACACACTCTGCCTCCTACCCTGATCCAGAGAGCTTGGAGTTTTGTCAACCTACTCTGGTTGTAAGGGTGAGCTTCCTATAAGATGTATTGCAAGAATTATTCTTTTGGTTTGGATTTGTCCTGA
Organism: Mesocricetus auratus; assembly: GCF_017639785.1. Lineage (NCBI taxonomy): Eukaryota > Metazoa > Chordata > Mammalia > Rodentia > Cricetidae > Mesocricetus > Mesocricetus auratus. The sequence goes on from NW_024429193.1 coordinate 37,419,445, forward strand.
TCCCTTGTCCTTTTCCTGCTCCCCTGATCTGCCTTCTCTTTCCTACCCCCTCCCACAAGAATCCTCACTATATTGTTGTATTTGGAGAAATATAGAAAAGCAGATAAAAACAAAAGCTCCTGTAAATTCAACAATAGATGATTCTCCGTCTCACACTCGGTAGTTTCAACAGATGGAAACCAGTATCTTTATGGACACTTCATTCTTTTTATCATGAGGAGAGATTTGCACCTGTCTAGCTCTGAGATGCGAAAATACCTGTGAGCTTTTGCAAGCCTTGCCAGACAGATGAAGCAAAACCCCCACCAGAAAGCCTCCTTTTCGGATGGAAACCAAAGGATTGTTTTAAATAAATCCACGGGGAATTTCAAAGGGTAGCGGTGATAGGTCTATTACTTAATGACATTTTCCTTCCTGATTTTTCAACACTGATGCCAAAATGGAAAGGTTCTTCACCAGAAACTATTCTACTATGATTTCTATTTCCAGACATAACAATGACCTGAGGATGGAGAGGGAGAGAAGCTGGGGGGAAGGGAGTGAAATAAATGCAGGGTTTTCTACAGCAGCCATGTTGCAGCCAGAACTAAATCCCAGGGGCTCACATTCTGTGTTCTATTTCACTAATAGTACTTGCTTATGGGTACCCTGTTTGTGACTGCCTGTCTTCATTGTGCCTTTGTTCTCCACAAAACGGAGCACCTCCTAGGAGCAAGATCACTATATAGCTGCAATGAATAATGCTATTTTATGATTAGATTCAACTGTTTCCCAGGGAGCTGAAAAAGTCCAGTCTCCCTTTGTGTTTTCCTAAGCTCATATATCTTAAGTAAACGAGTTCCTTTCTCATGCAGACTTAACCATGCTCAAAGCACTTTCCTGTAATTCTCATGCAATACTCAAAACAATTTTGTTGAAGTCATTATTAACATCTCTATTACAGGTTAGAGGGAACTAAAGTTCAAGAAGCTCAATGATTTGTCTGAGATTAAGGGAGTGAAATTATGATGCAATGAAATCATAAATAAGTCTGCTGATATCCAGTCTCAAACTAAGGATTCCACAGCACAAGCAGAAAGTCATACGGGGTAAAAGGGAGGGTAAAACTATCAATGTAGATATTTTACCAGCACAGGATAAATAAAAGTATTGTTATAATGATAGGCCCATTTCCCAGTTTCATAGATGTATTTCTGAAAATATGTTTGAAAGCTGATGAACCCAAATTGCAAAAGAGACTTTTATATAGTAAACCAGTGTGCTGTTCCTGGAGACACATATCACGCATGGTGTACAAAGATGCAAATATGAAATGTCTCTTTGTGTTTTAAGCAGCTAAACAGATTAAACCTTTGGTAATTTCTAGAGTAAGAGCTTCTGGTGGTGTTCCTACTGAACAAGGAAAATCCAGGCAGAGGATACTGGAAAACTTGGAAGTTGGCTTCATGTTTTCAGTGTTTTTCTCTAGCAGATTTGCTTTTCTGAGGAACCTGAAAACTTAACATAGACATTTAAAGCCTCATAGGCATTCCCTCATATATTCATGTGCCTTTATTGGTCACCTGTTGCCTTTAGACAAACCCAAGGGTAATAATGACTTACAGAAGATTGGATCAGTCCAGTGGCAACTGCTAGGACTGTGCTCATGTGGTATGGCTAGCCACCAGCCTTGAGAAGGTCGGTACTTGTGATCCCAGCTGTGAAACACAGGCACCTGATTGCCAACCCTGCTGCTTTGATTGCCTTAAGAGGACAAGCCAGAAAGCAACACTAACCTACAGACACATTACCATGATCAACTTGTTAACAAGACTTTAACGTAATTGAGGAAGGAAGGGTTAAAATGCGCTTTCTTCTACTGCTACTGAGATTAGGCCCAGCCTATCCTTTGCTGTTGACCAAGGCTCTGCCTAGAAAGGTTTTCTCCCAAATTTCCTCTTCTATAATTGTATAAAATTTATCCAACCAGTTTCAAGCTCTCACTTAGTTAAACTTAACCTGACTACCACATTTTTCCAAGATTTATTTATTAATTATTTTATACACATGAGTGTTTTGCTTGCACACATACACATACATATAAAAGCCAGAAGAAGGTGTAGGATCCCCTGGAACTGAAGTTACAGGTGATTTTGAGTTGCCCTATAGGTGCTTGGAAGGTAACTTTGGTTCTCTAGAAGAGCAGCAAGTGCTTTTAATTTCCCAAGCCATCTCTCTAGCTCTCTGACCACCATATTTAAATTTTTAATTTCCACATGGCTAACTCATCTTGTCTTTGCCTTATTCTTAAATTTGTATTTCATTGTATATCCCTTACGCGTATATACAGGTGTTTTAATATATACACACATTGAAATGACTGTAGCATCAGAGAAGATGAGCATAGTACCACCTCAAAGAGTGTGTGTGGTAAGAACACCTAAAATCTAATCTCTTAGCAGATTTTCAATATGCATTGGAAATATTGTGAATTATAGATCCCCCCACACACTCATCAAATGTTTAAAATTACTCATCTTCACAACTGCAAATATGTACCATTTGACATACAAAGAACAGCCCAAGTGAATCAAGCCAGTGATTCTGAAACCTACTTTAACTTTGGATGATCTTAGGAATTTCAAATGTGTAGTGCAGGAGAGCTAGGAGTTGGGGATGCAGAAGTATTCATAGATGATTTTGATAGATTGCTGCTGATTCATTAGTGGAAAGCAGGGATAAAGCTCTCTTCAGTTTATTGAGCTCTCACAAACTTCCTCTTTTGTTTACGTGGTACATCAATGCAATAAAATGCCCAACAAAAGGAACTTAGGGAAGGGGGGCCTTGTAACTTCAGTGGACATAGGGCATCAGGGCAGGAGAGAATGGCAGAAGGAACCAGAGGTTGTGTTTATGTTGCTTTCACAGACAAGAACTAAAGAGTAGAAAATCCTTGGGTAATGTGTGCTTTCTCCTACAAATTCAGTCTGAGTACCTATTCTACAGAATGGTACTATCCACATTTAAGGTAGGTCTTCCCACTTCAAGCCCTAACATACATGCCCAAAGGCATTTTTCAATGTTTTTAGATGCTGCCAAATTGATGCAGCCTTCAAGATCAAGTTCCATGTAACCTCTTCTTGAAAACACGCTCACAATTCTACCCCTTGGAAACAGTCTGTGTGGACTTTGAATCTACTGATCAAATTGGAGTTCTCATGGTCCAATCACCAGCTTAGGAGTCCACCTCATACTGCATGCTACAGGGGTTAAACTTTTCATTTTATGAGCATTTTGAGGGGTCACTCTATATCTAGTCACAGATGTAGATTAGAGAAATTAGAGTGTGCATTAAAATTTTATGATATTTCTTCTATTACCTTCCTGCTTGGAAGTGCTGTGTGGCCTCATTGCAAGAAACATAGTAGTTTTTCAATAGCTCCATGGTTAAATTAAAAATGGGTAAACAGAATGTTCTTGCCATTAATCCACTAGAAGTAATCTACCATATTTAATTTATCATGAACAAAATGAAGTCTGTGACATGCTATTTCAACCCTGAATCAACGTTCTATTTTCTGAGCATTCTTTTCAAACATGTGTAAGAGAGTCTTGAGATGAAATAAGATTAATGCAGAATGTATTCAAACACTTTTAAATATGTCAGCTTTCTTACTTATTCTGACATGGTAGAATGAGATCTTATAAAATAATATAGGTTGGTGGTAGGAATGAGTGATTCTAAGTGGGGTATTTACATTGAGAGTTTGGGGCTTGTGCTTTTAGGAAACGGGAGATGTGCTTTAATCAGCTATGTGCTTTGTTGCTGTCTTTGGAGCCACTGTTTCAACTTCTGCTGCCTTCTACATTTGACATTTCCATGGCTTATTCATCTTGGTGGTTCTGCTGATTCAGTGCCCCCCTCAGCAGTCCTTGCTGTCAGTCATTGAGATGTCTGAAGAAGAGCTGACTTGGTAGAAGGTAAAAAATGCCTCTTTCCGATGGTTAGATCTTACCACATGGTGTGGGGTGGGAGTCAATTCCAATATGTGCACAACACAAGCTGGAAACCAGGGACTTCAAAGGTGACATGGGGACAGGAAATTAAAAGAAAGAGTATTAAGAAATGAAGCATGGCTTTAAAATGGGGGGACTTAAAACTACTTAGATAAAGACAGGTGAAACCAAGAAATAAAAATCCATATACACAATTTTGCAAAGTAGAATGGGGGGGTTCTTTGGGGATTTCAATTCTTGTAATTGCACTTACAAGGCCTTTTCTTTGCAGCACAGAAATAAAACAGAAGGAATGCTTTGTTAAATCAATAGAGCTCCAAAAGGTGATAACCTCCTGATCAATAGAAAAATAGTTTTCTATAAAACAGGTTTTCTATTGACTTGGACTGGTGACATCATTCTCATTAATGTGTAAGTGGAAAGCACTTGCTGTGAAGCAGCCTTCACTGACAGTAGCTTCTGTTTCATGGTTGGACACACTTGCCCCATGATTAAGAATGGAGCCATGAAATATCGTATTCTTATTTGCTACAGAAAGTTGCAGAGGAAAATAGCTGTACAACAAAGTCTCTGAATCATGATAGACTATGAAGTAATAATTACAGAATAAATTAATTGTTTCCAATTTGCTCTAAGTTAATTCCCTTTCAGGTGCCGTATTAATCTGGGCATTTTTCAGCTTTCAACTTAGAAAAGTGTGAATGATTTTATAATAATCCACTGGATGGTGTTTCTGTGCTTAGTGTAAAGAACAGATTTTCACATATAAAATCTGTTCATGTTTGGTTATATCTGTCAGCAACTGTTACTACATAATAGAGAGGAAAACTATAACAATTGATAATATGGACATTCATTAAAATAAAAATAATGATTTTAAAAAGAAAAACACTAAAATTCTGTACACTTGACATTTACCTACTCAAACATAATGAATATTAATGTAAAGATTTCTCTGTAATGTTACTTCTCTGGCAGAGCTGGGAGCTAAAAGCAACAGAAAGAAATATAGTCATAAAGTTTGGTGTCTGCAGACTCAAATGCTACATGCTTTGCTTTCAAAAGGCAATTAAGAATTTATTTTACATTCCTTGTAAACCTGAGAAGTTCCCTGCTTTGAGATGACTTTAGAGAGAGCCTTCCCTATGGAATGTTTCCTCAAATGTTACCTAATCTGGTGTGTGCAGCCATTGTACATACTTGGGAATACATGTGCATTTATACATTTAACAATGGAGTTTATTGACAGAACACATTTGTTACTTGTAAGCCGTTGGAGAAGTTTCTGGAGTAGTTATATGACATGACTTCAGATCCTAACTGAATAGCTCAATATAACATTTGGTGAAATCCACAGGGACACTGTGACACCTTCTGCACATGCCATCTCCAGGGTTTTAATTTTTTCCCTGGGCAGTGCTACTAAATTTTCTGCTATGGTAAATAGCTCACAAAGTTTTTGGTCACGTGCTTATATTCTATATTTTATTTTAATCTTCTGGTAACAGTGATTTTATTCAACATGAAGTGGATCTCAACAATTGAATAAAGTTTTCTTAGGAACTTAAGTGGAATGGCCCTATTAGGAGCACATGGCTGCCACTCCAGAAAGTTCAGTGTGAAAGACTTATTTGTGGATTTATTCCCAGTTGACTGTAGTCTAAATTGTAAGTCTCCTGATATATATGACTGAGCCTGGTCCCTGCAATGGATTGTATGACCATGAATTATTTAAAAACCTGCAATTTGCCATGCTTTGGTGGCACACACCTTTAATCCCAGCACTCAGGAGGCAGACTCAGGCAGGTTTCTGTGAGTTTGAGGCCAGCCTGGGCTACAGAGTGAATTGCAGGACAGGCTCCAAAACAATACAGAGAAATTTGTTTTGGTTATATTTGTCATGAACAAGGATATCCAGGTGTTGTAAAATCGAGTCTTTATATACCTTTGAGTTCTTAAAGGAAAATCTTTTTTCTTGTCTGTGGCACAGAAGGCAGTTGTCTTTTAATGTATAGGTTCTGGGATGTTAACGGAGGCAATGTCAGCTAATAGGGCCTAATGAATCATTAAAATAACCAAGCTTCCTTTAAGAGAATTTCAATACTTTGCTGACCCTTATGTCTAGTTATTGTAATTTTTTTGGTTTGCCCTGCTAGTAATGCCTGCTGTAAGGAGTTAAAAATCTGTCTAAAAAATCTGGTATTGTACCAAGTCCAAGGATTGGAACCTCTCCCAAAAGCACAAACACCATTGAACTTGGACTTGAGGTTCTGTGACGATTACAAGGCATTCTAGGCTTTTTTACTTTAGTGCACTCCCTTTCTTCACTCCAATCCCCAATGCTTTTGTATTTGCTTAGCAACATTGCCTTCACCACTGAACACCCTGAATCAGAAACTTATATTTCAAGCCTCAGGACAGGGAAGGTGCTCTGTCTGGTCTTCCTCTCTTACACTGCCAAGACTGTCATTATTTATTTACAGATGTTCCCCCAATGTATGGACTGAAAACTCCTTGAGGACAGCACCGGTGCATTATTCATGAGTCTCACCTGGAATGGACCTGCACTCCAGTAAGTGCCCATTGAGAAAAATCACTCAGTGATTAAAACACAAAATTAGCTCCTCCTCTCCTTCCCTCGTACAAAATGAGGATCTGTTGTATACTATTACCTTATAAGATAATTTCAAATTAAATATATTATACGCATATATAATACATATACACATGTATACCTACATGCCTACAGAGGTTCTGTCTGAAGCCCTGAACACACAGAAATACGGTAAATGTATTCTTCTTTTTGGAGAATACCTGCCAAATTTTGGTTCAGAAATGTTTCTTCTTGTGATGCAGAAGTATGTCAGGACTGTCGGAATTGGGAATGAGAACATTTTCAACAAATGGTGTGACTTCTGTTTCCTGGTGTTTGTCTGGCTGATAGTGTTTACTGACCCATGCTTCCAGGTTCTCTGGTTGCCATTAGCAGGAACTTCCAACCCTGGGTTTGAACCACCTGTCTGAGCCATCCCAGCTAGTGCCAGTCATTTCCCTCCTTAGACTAGCCACTTTCCAGAACAGTTACAGCATTGCAGAGAGCCCTAATATGTGAGACATTTTCATAGCCCATTTGCTGTATGTGAGTGAGTATGTCAGTCTCAAGACCCTAACAATGTTTTGAGCAGGACTGTCTCTGATGTCCACAATAGATAACTGTGCATTTTAGGCCAAAATCCCTGGGAAATACCACACATCAAACACACATATTATTTCCTTTTTCCTTGTCACTTTCTCTATTTCTGTTTGTGGTGAGCAGATTATAAGGTTATTTCAAGGTACTGAAGCAAAGTGTAACAAGTCCTGTATGTCACACAGGGTCACACACTTGATCAGGTTCCCATGGTTTCAGTCATGGGGGTCACATGCCACACACCGAAATTTCCTACTGCAGGAGTTCCACAGTCATCTTGATTTTCACATGATTATCATGGAATATGTGACCATTTTTGTTCTTGGATGTATTAGCTTCATCAAATAGCATAAATTGAGCTAAAAGTACTAACATTGAGTTTTCTGAGATTAAAATAAAAAGTAGATAATCATTCTTTCCCAATTGTTTTGTTTTCAAGGAAACATATTTTGAATAATTTAGTGCTTGAAGCATATTTTTCCTGAAGAAAGTTTTCTTCCTAAATTAAGACTATTACTTGATGTCAGTTGAAATTTGATTTAAATATCTCCTGTACTGAGTATATACTTCATGCTGGTGTGTATGTGACATGTGATATTTTACTAATTAGTGTAAGCTGAAGTCTTTGTGTTGTGAATATTAAACAATACTATGAATTCATCTTTATCTTTATCTCAAAACGCCTTTTTTCTATACAAATATCTAATACATAGTCTACACTGCAATTCTTAAAAATATATCACTTCCTTAAGATGGCAAGTTTCTACACATAAATGATTCCTGTGGCTTGAATTAGGTTTGCATAAGGGCCAGACACAAGAGAATCTGAAAGAAAAAAATATATATATATATAGAGAGAGAGAGAATGAGTGAATGCCAGGATTCCAGATTTGGCAGCTCCAAACTAAGGAACCACCAGCTTATTTTGTTTTGAATCAGAAGAGAGCTGGGTCAGCTGGGATGTCTGATCAAATCTGATACACAGGAACTGCTTGAGTTTTCTGAGTAGAAATTGACTAACCAGCAGCAGAGAGCAGTATGGAGCCATTTTTAAAGCAGGGAAGAGGGAGTCAAGGAGCCCAGAAAGGACTGGGGGAGGGGAAAGAAAAACTCTAAACACTGGCCAAGGCCTTGATTACATATTCTCTTTATCTATGCTTCTTTTTTCCTGTAGAGATAACATGTTCATGCTTTGGATAAAAATTCACATATCTCTTCCTTCTGCTTTTCTTGCTTGGTTTTTGGGTTTTACTTAGTAATTTTTGAGTGTGTGTGTGTGTGTGTGTGTGTACACCCACACACATATTTTTTAAACTAGTTCACAGTCCTGTAAAGAGAGATTGAATACAAAGCTAAGTTGCGTTCCCAGCAGTTTAGTCCCATGCAGGATATGTTAATCTAAATTTCCTATGCAGCCTATATACACACAGCTTTCACGTTCTCAGACAAGCTTACAGAGAGAGTGTATCTACACCCTGATTTCCTCTAATGCTTTCTCTTCAATTCCCTTTGGTAACTCTCTGAGTCAGACGATGTTATTATATTGTTGATCTCAGTTTGGTTGAATTTCTATTCAATTTAAATCAGGATCAAAAGCAGTGTTTGAAGAGGAAAGCAGAGTGTGTGAACACAGAATGCACTCTCTCTGGCCCTGTCATATTGTCTTTGGATGAGTGTTCTTTCATTCAATTAAATATTCTTTTTCTATATAAACAGAAACCTTTGTTTATGCCAGTGCCCTGCCAGCAAATAACACAATCTGCCCTTCTTGTTTCTTCACCAATGGCACGAAATGCCATCCTTTGAGTCACACTAGCCTTGGGCATCCAATAGAGGTGATCTTTTGCAAAAGCTGGGGCTTTGCTTCTCCATCTGTCTGGATGACTGTATCCGAGGATGGATGCAGACTAGGAAGGTTAGTGTCAAAAGAAAAGGGGCCTGTGAGAAAGCAGACAGAATGCTTGCTATCGGAGAGCCCTGTTGTCTGCAGCATTGGTGATTTCACTCTCTTGACTGCTGGGCATGTCCAGCAAGGCATGGGTCAGGAGAGTTGGGAGGTTTTTCTCTTTTCACCATGGATTCTTAAATAACAGCCTGAAATTTCAGAGATGGGAGTAAATTAAAAGGTTACCCGACTCCTTAAGGCTGCCTTCTGACCATGAACACTCTGGACAGCTTTCACAAGGAGGGAAATTATTAGAACAAAAACATATCTCCTAGGGCACAGCAACCTAGATTTTAACGAAAGACACCATGGTATTTTCTATCAAAGAGGTTAAACTCATAGGATTATATGAAAACACTCATTTTAACCCTGCTAACCTGTAAAGATTTCATTCTGCTTCATTTATCTTCTCTCTTACCCTTATGCTAAACCATCCCTGGCTTCGATGAAAGAATCATGTCTCCATTCATTTCCTATCTTGCTGAATTGCCTTCACATTTCCTATCATCTGCGCATAATCCTATTCTCTCCATTATTGTCTTAATACCAAGAACAGCACAAGATAATGGATAGGCACTGTAATAACAGTGTGGCCTGGAGGAGCCCCTCCAGGGAAATATCTTTGATGCTGGTGGAATATTAATGCATCCTAGGTCCACGATCCCCTTCTTTCGCTTCATCTTCTGTTTTCTAAACTACATAATGACTTTCATATACATGACAAAAGCATTAGCACAGAAAAGGCCTCGCTGATGAGCAGCAGGGCTGTGTGATATTAAGGGGTCCCATTCTTACTTCTTTGTACATTTTTGACCACCATCTGAGACTGTGTATGCAGGTAATTTCAGATTTGAATAGATACCAGCAAAAAAGAGGCATAATCACATTGTGTTAATGCAAATGCCCATCAAAGGCACTGCATGAAAATAAATTAAAATATAATTCTTCAATAATGCACTTGTCCATAGGATGGTTTTGGACAGATTAAAAACAAACACCTTGCTATCACTTAGACAAGGGAGTGGATTGTTTTCAAGGAGGTTAATCAGCATCAGATTATGAATGAGACAGTAAGTGAAAGCCACCTACATCATACTGTGTTATAGCTGCAATTTGTTGTACATAATTTTTCAATAAAAGGGAAAGAATTGATTTTTTCTAAGCAGAAATACTGCAGCCTAGAAAAATTCAGTAACATAAAAAGAAAAGATGCTCTGAAGGTGACTGGCGGCATCTGGCCAGATCCTTTGGTTGTCTGGGGTGAGGTAAGGAACCTTTAAAACCTACAAGAAATACAACTTTTTGAACTCCCGTGTTCCTCCACTTTTCCTATTTTGTTTATCTTTCCCTTTTGTGTGTGTGCTAGTAGCCATTGTGTTATCTGAAAAAAGGTGTTCACTGTAAGCTGAGATGCTCATGAAAAGATGTGTGTGCAGGGCATCTCAAAAAGGCATAGATAGAAATGCCCCAGACATTTCCTTAGATAGAAAGTATGCATCACAAGGCTTCAATTTCTGTATGGAAAAACCACAAAACCAAGAAAGTTGCTGTGGAAGCTTTTTTGATTTTGTAGATATGTTTTTTTAAATGCAATTGTAAGAGTTGTTATCTAAAATTATGTCTATTGAAAATACTACTCATAGTCATTTTATAAAATGTCATCAAGAAGGGACATGGGGGCATTATTTTCTTCTGTTGATATTACTTGAGTTCTTCCTTTGTTTTGAGTCAGCAAGGTTTTATTAAGTACTGTTCTGTCCCAGGTATCATGTTGGGGAGTAGATAGTACAGAGGACAAACATAGACATGTTTTCCTTGACTTAAAAGAGCTCACAGCCTGGTATCTAATGAACAAAAGTTGTGTTTATTTATTAAGTAAAGACATATTTTATGGGTGTTGGTGGGATTGCTCAGTGGTTAATCTTATTACTTAGGATCTGAATTAGGTTCCCAGAACCTAGGTCAGATGGCTCACAAGTGCTTGTAATCTAATGCCAGGAGAACTGCCCTTCTGGCCTCTGAGGGTATCTGTACTCATGACTGAAGGATGCAGTCTGCTCGGATGTGGATATCAGATGATTAGTTGAGTAGTGCCCTGAACCTCCCAGAGAACGAAGTAGAGGCCTGATCTGGTATAACCAGTTAGGAGTATGGAAACAAAACAAAACAACAAAGAGAAAGCTCAAATACACAGATCTAGTGGTAAAGTCTTAGCAAAGATGTCTACACTGCAGCAATCGAATGACATGCTTACTTTATTTTCTCATGTATATGTGTGTGTGTATCTGTGTGTGTGCACATATGTTTGCACTAGTATTGGAATATTACAATGCCCATCTATAAGTATGTTTGTGTGTGCTGAAGATGCACATGTTTTGGTTCATGTGTCTGTTTTCATGGCAAATATGTACAAGTGTTTATCAGAGGCAAATCTCAGTTGTTGCTCGTTAGGCTTCATCTTCCATTTGTTTAGTTTTTGCTTCCTTTTGTTTGTTTATTTGTGTGTGCGGGTTTCTTTTTGTGACAGAGTCTCTCACAGTCTGGAACTAGACCAGGAGGCTAGTCTGGCTGTCCAGGCAGTTGGGGATCTACCAACCTCGAACTCCGTACCCTTCAGATTACAAGTGAGTGCTCCCATGCCTGGTTTTTTATGTGGGTTCTGGAACTTGAACTCAGGGCTTTGTGTAGTTGTGGTAAGCACTTTATAAGCTGAGTCATGTTCTCAGTCCTTAGCTTCTGTTATAATTAAACAACAACAACAACGAAAAACCTAGTAAATGACATAAAACTCAAGTCAGAAGTTTAGGCCAAGAAAGAATTGTTTCTGTGAGATTCTGCTGTTATTCAGGAACACAGGTAAACCTGGAGGCCATCATGTTAAGCTAAAGAAGCCAGGGTCGTAAATACGCAGATCACATGTCTTCTCTCTCTTTTTTTTTTTTTTTTTTTTTTTTTTTGGTTTTACGAGACTGGGTTTCTCTGTATTGTTTTGGAGGCTGTCAGTCCAGCCCAGCCTCGAACTTATAGATATCTGCCTGCCTCTGCCTCCCAAGTGCTGGGATTAAAGGCGTGCGCCACTACCGCCCGGAGATCACATGTCTTCTTTTAAAGATGGGGAGAAAAACTAACAACAATGATGTGAAAGTGGAAATACACTTTTGGGAAGAGGAAAGGAACAGTAAGAGGGCGATGGAAGAAAGTTAGAGTAGTAGGGTTTGAATATGAGCAACTCATGTTGAGTACATATATGAAATTGCCACAATGAAACAAAGTATTCTCAACAATTAATATATACTAACAAGAAAGCTACTTTTAAAAAAGAAATAGTTATAGAATTTCTGTGTCAGCTGCTCTGGCAAGTGTGAAAATCAGGATTGGAATGGAGGGCGCTGGAGTCCACTGAGAGCACACTAGTGTGTTTTTCTCATCACTGGACTGTAAAGCTCCTGGCAAAGGGGAAAGCCTTTCCTTGTTTCTTATCCCAGGAGTGTTGGTTCTTATAAAAGCTGTGTCTTAATTCAATTTGCAGGGCTTCATCCCAAGCTGGCTTGGAAGCCATGCAGAGGATTCTGTCTGCAGAGAGCTGACCAGAGTTAATGTGAAATTCTCAGCTCCATGGAGAAAACTAGACTAGCGCTTCTGTTAACCTATCACATCACTCTCTGACCATTGTAACTTCATGTAAAAGCAATGTAGTGATCACTGTGTGATACAGTTAGCATCACAAGAGGTTAATGATGAGCTGGGACAGAGAGGTTTCGTCAAAACCAGTCCTAAGGAAGAACAAGGCTGTAACGCACAGCTTCATGTACCTGAACTCTGGGAGCCCGAGTTCGTCACTTCAAAAGCCATTAGGGACAATATTACTGCATAGATGTTATGTTTTCCTTTCAGAAGTCCTGCCTTGTGACCTAGACAGATGTGACTTGTAATGTGAGTGGTAATGGAACTAACCGATTGAAACTGTGGCTTTTGACTTGGCTGAATGGCAAAATGTCCAAATAAATTCCTTTTAGTGCTTTCATTTTTGGATAGCTTTGTCTCTAATTTCTCCAATGTCTGAGTGATAAGTCATGACTGCTCCTTTTGAGGGGAAAAGTCACCCAACTTGTTTTAACTTCTTCTTTCTCTCTCCTTCTGCCTAAACCTGGAGAAGGAAGTTGTCATCCAGATCCTGCTCAGGATGTTGGGCATAGCTCTGTTCCATCCATCCATCCATCCATCCATCCATCCATCCATCCATCCATCTATCCATCCTCTGTCTATCTAACTATGTATTATCTGCCATATGTCTATAACTACCATCTACTTACCTGTTTTATCTACCTATCATCTGAACCTATATATTAATAATCTATATCTATAATTTATTTATCTCTCTTATCTATCATCCAAATTAGCTATCTGTTTATTTATCATTTATCTACCTATCATCTATCTATACCTGTCTCTATCTCTTTCTCCCTCCCTTCCTCTCTCCCTCCCTCCCATTCTTGTTTTATAGTAAGCCCTTTCTCCCACAGAACAAAATGCTTTGGAGAAGATGAAGTGGACACTCTTTGGTGACCATTAGTCCATTCTCTCAAGACCCTATAAAGCAGATACTGTTATCATTATCTCTGTTTGGACAGGAAAATACAGAGTAAAGCAGAGGTGTGGTTAAATGTGCAGTTTGCACACTGAAAATGACTGAATATGCCTTACCTGATAGCCATGAGACAATGCTGATTTGCAAAGTGAATCAATATGTTCACATCAGGACCCTTTCAAAAGTTGAGGTCTACAGTGTAAAAGTAGTGGACTAGAGAACATTTAGGAGGAAATAACAAAGGTATACACTTAGGTCATTTGAATCCACATCATCTGTTGACTGAGGTGTCAGAGTTTTATCATGGGAAGACACAATGCACACACACACACACACACACACACACACAAACACACAAACTCACTCATACATCCCTATTCAGCCCAGAAAGGGAAGTTAAGATATGGAGATCCAACTTAGGGAACTACTGTAATTTTATTTGGGTTACCCAGGGTGTGCAGGTCAGGGGATGTTCCAAGGAGCAAGAATGACTCAAAGCACCCACATCATGGAAAAGTCTCTCTGACATGGGTGACAATGCAGTAGCTGTGATGCAGGAGCTCTCTGCACAAATTGCAGACAGGTTAACATTAAGAATGTCCTCTAGGCAGCTTCTCTTGCGTGAGTCCCTTATATCAATTGCTATTTACTCCTTTTATAAAGCCTATAAATCCTATAAATCCAGGAAAGGGCCTTGGAGATCTTGAGAATCTTTCAAGTTTTTGCTCTCCCAAGCACTGGGGAACATTGACTGACATTTTGTGTACCCTCTGAGTCTCCTGAGTGTGTTCCTCTCCCTCCTGGAGAGAATGTTACAGTAGGAGGGAACCACTATACAATAATGACTGAAAGAAGCTGATAGGATTTGCTGGGAAGTGATTTGTGCCTTTCTTCAAACATTTGAAAGATTTACTTGGAGGTTTGACAAAGGAGGTAGGACTAAGCCTAGAGGCAAGAAAGGTCCATAGAAGGTTGTTCATGGTAGTAGAATAAGGGATTTTTCAAACCATTGAAGCTGTCTTAAATGAGCTCATGCAATAGAGGGCAAATTCTCTTTTCAAACGTTAGTTATAGAACACCAAACCAAATATATGGGATTGTTTCAGGAAATAGCCATGGGGGAACAAAGCATGCAAATCCCATGCCTTCAGGGAATGTATATTTCAGTCAAATGGGTTAAATAAATATAATTCAGTGTGTAGGTGCTATGTGATATGAACATGAACATATAAGTAAAGTTGTTTCCTTGATATAAGTGCTCTAAAGAGAAGTAAAAATTCAGAGGTGACAGTAACCAGGAGAATGTGCCAATTTATGGAGAGTTTCATACAAATGTATTAACACAATGTTGTTTTGACAGGCTCTTTCAAAAAAAGAGAGGGTCAGTGTCCTCTATTGGGATGCTGGAAGAGAGGATTTCAAACTAGGACACAAAAACATCTAATAGTCTTAATGACTGCATGCTCTGTGGGTCTTAAATGTCCTGCAGCACATTGGATTTGCCAACAGAGGAGGTTTGGGGAGATAAGGCTAGAAAAGGCAAAGGGGAAAGCCTTTCATTGTTCCTTATCCCAGGAGTGTTGGTTCTTATAAAAGAACATGGTAGAATGTGGAAAGCCTTATAGGTAATGTTTAAAATGACCTCTTGAAAAGAAAGACTTTTGAGAAGAGGAAAGATTTGATTCAATTTGCCTTTTATAATGAATCAATGAAGGGCTGGAAAGAAGTTTCAGTCCATAAATGCTTGCTGTATAGACATGAAGAACTTAGTTCAGTCTCCAGCCCCCTTTAAAACAGTTGGACACTTAAGGATTCATGAACTAAAAGCCTCAAGGTAGCTGAGAATCTCCCTACAGGAATGGTGATGAGCTGATAACACCTGAAGGCTGTTGGGAGCTTGGAAGAATCTTGCAAACTCAGTACAGCATTCTCCACTGTTATTTTACAGTTTTGAGACTGAAGAGAGTAGAACTGCAGATGGAATATTACACCCCAAAGCTCTCTTTTCTGTCCTATGAAAGCTCCAAGTCTCTCCTGGAGTCTCCATGCAAGGGCTCCATTCCTTTGTAAAAATTGCCACCCTTCATTGTTTGAATAAAGGTCAATCAGTGTCTGTTGAGGTTGATCTCCTTTTCTTTTTTCTTTTCTTTTCTTTCCTTTGTTTTCCTTCCCGTTTCCTTTTCTTTTCATATCCCTCAATCAACCCCAATCAACAGAAACTAAGGGTCACTCATTGTAGATGGAGAACCACTTGATAACACCAGTGCTGAGGAGACAGAGACTGCCAGATCTTTCTGGAAGCTAGTCTAGCCTAAGCCAGTGAGCCTCAGGGTGGTAGGAGACCCTGTCTCAAAAAACAAGGTGTGCAGAACCTCAGGAAGAGTAGTATATACACACACCTGTACATACCCATATGCATGTACCCACACACATTTATGCATAACACACCCCTACATACATATGCTCACAATGTGAATGCACAATGCACACACATGTGTATAATACACACATATGTGCTTAAACAAACTCCTGCACGCACATGCCTTTGTATGCACATTCACACACACACACACACACACACACACACACACACACACACTGAACTTTGTTGTTTGTAATGGAAAACTAATTTGGATCTCACTGAAGTACTAGAAATGTGGCCTTACACCATAACTTATTTATCATATAATCAAAGATATTCACTGTTTCCTGCAAATTAGAGTACTGTTCCTCCAAGGTCTCTTCTTACTTTAAGATGTGTGAATTTACATTTTCTTTCATGTTTCAAATTCTTTCCCAGTCCTAAAAGGGCCATGAATAAAATTTATATTCATGCTAAAAAATAAATGTAAGACTGGAGATGGGAGCTCAGTTGACAGCATTCACAAACCACTGGATCCAGTCTCAGCACCACACAAACTGTGTGTATGGTGGTCCACACCTGTAGCCCACCACTGGGAACGAAATGGGAGAAGGATCGTGGCCCTCTCCCACAGAATAGGGAGTTCAGGACAACCTAGGACGCATGAGACACTCTGTCAACCAATCAATAAATCAATGCACAACAAATAATTAAAGAGGGTCTGGAGAGATAGCTTGGCTGTTAAGAGCACACACTCCTCCTACAGAGCACCTGAGTTCAGTATCAGTAGTCAAGTCAAAGAGCTCCCAAGTGCTTTTAACTACAGCTGAAGGGCTGCTTATATTCTCCCAGAGGCTCTACGCACCTGCACTCGTGTGCACACACGTAAACACAGATGTACACTCGTGACTAAAAATGAAAATACATCTTGAAGATAAAAAGGAATTCTTTAAGTATAAATTTTGTCTATTGTATTCTGTAATCCGACATGTACAAATGACATTAAAAGACTTGAAAACTTCTTTACTAGCAATCAATTCAAAGCAGGCAAGTCCATGAAACAATTATTTCATATGTTTAGGTATTACCATATTGACTCTTACTCTGCATAACTGCTTTGAGACACTTAAAGCATATTTTAACTCAACTGAAAGTATTTTTACATATTTTAGTGAAGAACTAAAACAATTATATAAATTCTGCTTTGTTCAGCTCTTTTGTGACAAAAATATATACATAATTTAAATTTATTCATTTAAAAATGCATCCATGTATACAATGTATCTTTATTACATCATTTCCTGCCTGCCTACCTCCCACTCATCCCACATTACCCACAACTACTCTACTTCCTAACTTCATGTCCTTCATTTCTTATAATCCACTGAGTTAAATTCCTGGTATCTGTATGCAGAAAGTTGTAGGGTAATCTACTGGGGCATGGACAAAACGGCTACCTCCCCAAAGAAAATTACTCTTCCTCTACAGCAGCCATCAGCTAGGGGTGGGGGTTTGGGAGCCCATCTCTTATTCATGCTGTAATTTTAAACTGACTTGATCTTATTCAAGTCTTAATGCAGATGACCACTGTTGCTACAAATTCTATGTCCTCAAATCCCTACTCACTAACTTCTGTGTTAGAATATATAAATACCTATGTCTAATTATAGGTATTCAATGCATATAAAGATGTGACAAGGCCCAGGAAACTATTTGTTAGTTTACAGAATTTTGAGCTTTCAATTATTTCAATATTTTTTAAATCTTTGGAACAATGCTGCAGTTAGGTATAGTAGATAACTATCAATAGTTCCCTTTTAAAAGAGGTTTTGGATGCTTTATTAGCATGATGTATACATCCTTGCCATATTCCTTTTTTTACATTATAAATGTGTGAATTTGTGAAGGACAACAACTGTATCCAGGAATTTCTTAATGCAGTGCCTTAGACTACTCAGCTATCCTGACAGTGTTAGGCATTTCTCTTGTAGCCTTTCCTTGCTTGCGATCCCATGTTCCTTACCAGTGTCTTCCTGGTGGAGATTTCTAGGAATCAGCAGTAAATACAGAAGGAAGATGGAAAGTCTATTCTTCCTGGGACATGGCAGGTCTGTTAACCTTCAGGGACATCTCCTAAAACAGAGAATTTATTATAGAATGTGAACTTCGTATCCTAATAGTGAGAAAAGTTGAGTAAAAGCCAATGGAAAATTTAATTCATGGTTGAATTTTTAACATAGCTAAAGCATAAAATGATGTGATAAATGTTCTCTCAGCCTGGACACATGGGGAAGGGCCTAGGTCCTGCCCTGAATGAAATGACAGACTCTGGAGATCCCCCCAAGGAGGGCCTCACACTCCCTGGGGAATGATATGGGGATTGGGTTCAGGGCTGGAGGGGAGTTAGTGGAGGGTCAAGGGAGGAGGGGTGGGAGAGGGAGCTGGGATTGACATGTGAAGCATTCATGTTTCTAATTTAAATAAAAACATATTTTGAGGGAAAAGTGATGTGACGATTTCATTTTGCAGAAACTTGTGCATAAGTCAGGGATCTTTGAGCACATAAAGGCTTTAGATGTGACTTTAACAGAGCGCGCATGAATCATATAAAGGCCAGCAACTCTTTTGGAGGTCTGTTTATGGGAAACAAATAGCTAAGAAGGCTCCCAGCTTTCTTAATCCTGGGAATGTCTGCAAAATTTGAAACTTGAAGGAACATATTAGTGAGGTGTTAGGGAAAATATAAAGTTAGGAGTGAAAGAAAAGAATTCCCAAACTGGAAACTGTTTGGACCTGTGACATCTTGATGAAAAACAAACATATTTTTTTTCTGAGAAAATCTAGAAAGAAAGGGACAAATAAGCATCCCTTTTTTCCCAGGGAAGACTGACCCACCTCCAAACATCGACAGCATGAATCTGTGATTTGTCAATAAATGAAACCAACCATTCATCTCACATGTTCTTTCATGGTTTGACGGCAAAATGCTACTTTTACAGATATGAGGGCTGATATACATCATCTCTTTGACTGGATTGGGTTAACATAGACAACACATCTCTGGGTTTGTTTATGAGGGTGTTTATACCTAAGGATGAATGGTCCACCATCTTATGGATTGTACGGTGACATGAGCACCCACATCCAAATCCTGCTGCTTCGTGACTGAAGAAGTTACATGACCCAGCACATCACCTTACTATACTTGTTGCGTATTCTCTGCCCTGATGGACTGTATTCTCAGACCTCAAGCCAAAACAAATCCTTACAACCTTATGTTGCTTTGGTCAGGTGTTTGTCACAACAAGCAAATTTAAGGACTACTGTGCATTACATAAAATGTAGTAAATAAAATATTTCAGCATTCTATTTTACTATTAAGTATACTATGTTATATATTTCTTATATAGACATAACCTTATAAGCATAACTTTAAAAATTAAGGTGACCTCTCTAGTCAGTAGCAACACAACCAGATATGACTTGGTTGCAGCATATTGAGTAAGGGAGGGATCAAAAACTCTCAGTTAGCAGCTTTCTCCTCACAGATGGGCTCATCCCTTCTCCTTTTCTCAATAAATCCACAATGTTTTGCTGTGTTCATACAAACTTTCTGGCTTGCACCTGAAGTTCACTGATTGTTGAGGTAGCCCACACCTTCTGAATCTGTGCCACTCCCAGCTGAAACAATCACCCTTACTACATTCAGAAAATTGATTCATTTTTATTAGACCAAACTGAATCAGCTAATTGTGAAATATATTCTTTTATTTTCTAACCTAATATTGTTGGAAGTATTAAGAAGATTACTTTTGATCGACTCCAGATAAACAGGAGCATGGTTCTGAGAGTTCAACACTTTTCCCAGATTCTTTAAAATGACTTAGTGTTATTTCTGTAGGTCAGGCACATGTTACATCATTTTGCTTTCAGATGCATAAGATTATGCATAAACAAATCTTCCAGATTTTAGATAATGTCACATAACAACTAGAAGGTGGCGCATTTTAAACTGATAATGTAAAGTCTTCAAAAAAGCTCCTCATCTATCCCATTTCACAGTGCTGCTGGAAGGCAATTTTGGACCACAGACTATTGAAGTAAGCCCAGTGGTTCCTTTTTCAGGAAGGGAATGCTTCACCATTTTTCCAGTGAGTACAGTCCACTGAGCAGAGTTTTTAAACTATATAATCTATCACAAAACTCATGCTAGATGATGGAAAATATATCTGGAACACTTAAATTAATCTGAGAAGTCTATTGAATAATTCACAGTACATATAACCAAATACCTGGTGAGTGACACAGGAATCATGGATTTTCCTTGAGTTTGGTGATTTTGTAAGGAAAAGGTAAGAGAGTAAGTGAGAGGCAGAAAAATCTTCCCAGAATCACACCTAATTAGAGGTTGCGAGAAAAGCAGGCCCCATTTAATGAGTGAAGCCTTTTCCTTGCCAGCTGCTTTGGTTTTTCCCCACCAGTTGCCTGGACTCTGCTGCATTATAGTCCCCAAATAACACACAAGATGCTGTATTAATTATGAAGCTGTTGGCCATTTGTTTGTTTCTTGCTGGCTAGATCTGACTCTGTATTTAACCCATCTAAGTATTTCTCTTACCAGAGTAAAGGTCTGAACTTCTTATCCCTATGGCGGCTACATGGTGACTCTCTGTGTTTCTCTTTCCCAGAGTCCTCCTGGACTCCTAGTCCCACATATCTTGCTTCCCTATTGGCCAACAGTGCTTTATTGACATATGCACAGGACTTCCCCATCACCCATTGATTTTAACACTTTGTAAAATGTTTCTCAAATGCAAACAAAAGAAACTCAAGTGTTGTCTGAGTTAAGTAAGTGTGTGTGGAAGAGAGAGAGAGAGAAAGAGAGAGAGAGAGAGATAGAAACACTCATACTAAGTCCTTTCATTGAATACTCCAATCTAAAAGTGGTATTTCATTCATCTGTACTTTCTAAATTGCCATGACTACATAACTCAAAGTCTTGGCAATGAATTCATTTATCATATATCAGACTCATGGCTGATGGTGTATCAGTAGCTCTTGTAGACTTGTTTTGTTCCTGAATATGGAAAAATTTGACCAAGAAAGAAGTTCTGTTGTGGTCAAATGTATTCATTATTATCTTAAAAAGTTAGTTCTGTGTTTATACTGCTCCTAGCTTTGAGAAGCTGATAATTCATTATCTATATGCTGAGGACATCTGTCTTCCTTTATTTTATCTTATTTCTACATGATATGTTCTCTGGTAATAGTCTAATGCTACATGGTGTTAGGTTTCAAATATATAAATAGGAATATAACCTCCAAATTATTTTAATGTTGAATGCTTTCTATTGAAACTGTAGACATCCATGCATCAAATCATACTAATGCATGCTTAATACATTGCTGTATATGTGGGTTTCACCAGTCCAGTCTTGACCCCTTTGCTCACTACTCCTCTCTCTCTGTCTTTAGGTTTCAGGAGCTCTTGGACCCCAGAGTGATGGCTGAGAGGCCAGCATGGGATGGATCCAGGTCCCCTGAATGTGGGTGACAGTGAGGAGGCCTATGGGGCCTTGGTAGGCAGATCAGTATTTATCCATAGTATACAAATGGACTTAGGGTGCCCATCCTACAATGAGGGATGCTCTCTCATCCTGGACACTTGGGAAGGGCCTAGGCCCTGCCCTGTACGAAGTGACCGACTCTGGAGAGTAGAGATTGGGTGGGGGGTTGGGGGATTGGTGGAGTGGTGTGGGAGGAGGGTAGGGAAAGGGATCTGGGATTGACATGTGAAGCAAGCTTGTTTCTAATTTAAATTAAAAAGATAAAAATTTTGTTGCTATATGTCTACTTAATGACTGCTTTTAAAGAAGAAATGCTAATATATGCTATTTCTCCTATTGTAGACAGAACTTTACAGTAAAACATCAATGTTTCTTTAAATATTTTATTATATGTATTTGTTTTATGTGTGTATGTGTCTGGGTGCAAGCATGCTGCTTTGTGTGTTGAAATCAGAGGACAACTTAGTAGAGTCAGTTCTCTCTTCCCACCATGAGGGTCTCAGAGATTGAACTTGGGTTGTTAAGCAGCAAACGTCTGTACCCTCGGAGCCATTTCATCCACTCTTATAAGTTTACTTTAAACCATAACTGTCAGATTGGGATTCATTTAGCATAATACATAAACATTTGAATTTATTATTGTCTATTTTGTCAAATTGTATTTAAAGATCTTCTGTATAAAGTCTTTTACTTCCAGTTTTATTCTTTGCTGTGAATAATAGCTAAAGTATAAATTTGGATATATTCATAAGCATTATTGCTGTGACTGTCTACTTTATATTGTTCATAAGAAGTTTCCATGAGAATATTCTCATGTAAAGTTTTTATAGACTAATGGCTTCATTTCAATGCATCTAGAAATAGTGCCTCATGAATTAGCTAATATGTAAATATATTTGCCCGTATTTTAGCTTTTTCTCAAATATCATATGCATGTGCAGTTTTTTAATGTCCTTGAAAATGAAGGCACATAGCAACCCTTGGAAGTTATCTATTGTTTCATGCTACCACCACTGCTGTTGTCTACACAACTCAGCTTCCTCAATGGGAAGGTATTGCATTTGACCTTGGTCCTAAAATGGTTTAATGTTCATATTATCATTATTATTATTATTTAGTTATGTGTATGTTTGTTTGAATGAGGGTATCTGCATGTGAGTAAAGGTACTCGCAGAGTCCAGAGGTAGTGGGGTCACTTTGGAGCTGGAGTTTTGGACAACTGTGCTGTACAATAAGGATATTGGGAACAGAACCCTGTTCCTGTACCAGAGCAGAAAAAGTTCTTAGTCGAGGAGCCATCTCTCCTGCTCCGTGAACCACGTTAAAGAAATGATTCTACACCTTTTCATTCTGTCAGCTTCTAAGTATGAGCTTAAGCTTGACTCTTACCATGCTGCTTTACTTTCTGGAATATTTGCTTTCATTCCACTACTGTGACTTCTGTTGACCTTTAGAGCTCCTCTCCAGTTTAATTTGGTGCCATTCTCTCCAGTTAAAGACCTGGGTTGTGAGCATTCAATTGTTGAACTGGGAATGAGATATTGTGATCAGCCTTGCCTTTCACTTCTGTGTTTGTTTTCCTCACAGGAGATAAAAATGCAGTCATGGCAGATGCTATGTGTCACAGTCAAAATGTTTGGAAGCATTTGACATTTGGATCCTGTGAGTCCCATGTGTAGTTCACTCTTGAGTTCCCTGAAGGTCTTGAGATTATGGCAGCTTTTGCTTCATCCATATATTGGAACTAAAATGTCTCCAAACTGTGCTGAAGACTTCATTCCCAGACTGTGGTATTGTTGGCAGGCCATAAAAGTTTAAGAATTGACGCCTGGTAGGCAAAAGTTAGGTCACCTTTGAAGGGGACACTGAGACCCTATCTGCTCTTCCTCTCAGTTTGCTTCTTTACTGTCATGAAATAGTTGTACCTCCTCTGCCATGTGGCCTTGTCATGGATGTGCTGCCTTCCCACAGCCCAAAAACAAATGAGTCAAGTAACAAAGAATGAAAACTTCTGGGACCTTGAGTCCAAACCTACAGAAAGTGGGAGATCACATATTTAGCACAGACAGTGAAGTGAAAGAGTGGTAGAATCAATTTGGAAACATTATTTTTCTTGGTGGAAAATGCAGAGAATCGTTTATGAATCCTTCTGATGATATCTGTAACAGAAGGCACAAAACGGTTGTCCAAATCCCCAATGACCTAAACCCAGAAAAAGAGAAACGTGTAACTGAGCAATGTCCTCATGGCCATTACATCTAGCTTCTTTTCCTCCATGTGTTGCACCTGAGAATATTTATATCCAATTTCTAAACTTTACATGATTACATAACACTGTAGCAATGACAGTGAGTTTCCAAAAGCTGACAGTGGGTTGATATATCACATTCCTGTGTTGGTTTATTCCATGAAAGTTTTAAGTGACTCAGATGCTTTTATATTGTATAGGAAAGAACTGGGGTTGATTAAAGTTACTCCTTCCACTTTGTGCATTAAGCAGGTGTTATTCTCGATAACTATATAAAAATCAAGTCAGACTATTTATAATTAGAGACAACCACTAAATTTCGGTGAGTCCACTATCAGTTGGGAAGAAAAGTAGACTTCTAAAATGTTTATGATAGGGAAAAGTACAGAAGTTGTTTTCTATGATGTTCAACACTATAGTGGGCAAACTTCTCTGCGAACACCAGCTTTCATCGTTTTTTTTTTTGTTTTTGTTTTTGTTTTTTTTTTTTTGGTGCCCTGCTGCTGCGGGCTTCAGGTTTTCATCAACAAACACTTGTGGGTTTTGCCCTCAGACCCTTAAATTCTTGTTATGTTTGTTGTCTTGCATGAAGATCACAGTGTAACTTCTGTTTTCTCTGCAAAGCTTTCTTACCTAAAATTGGATGTTTCTTCCTCAGATAAGTGCAAACACAGAAAGATTCAAGTATTCCTATTCTGCCACTGTGGTCCACAGAAGTCTTTGCACTTCATTGTGCATTTCTCTTTTGTTTTTCAGAAGAAAACCAAGCAATTGGGATTAGCCTTAAACTGAAGAATCTCGTGCTTCATGTTTAAACATTTTCACTCAAACACTAGTACCATAACTCTTTGGAAACATTTTCCTTTCTGGTTCATGTACAATGAGTAGATTTCCATGTCACCTAATGAAATCAATCCAAATGAATAATTTGATTTTAGTTACATTATTAGTTTATTCCCCAGTTAAGTTATACTCAAAACTACTTATCAGTTTCTTTCTTAATTCTTTTCCAGTGTGATAGAATAACTAGCCTTGCTATTTCATGATTGATTTCTTCTCTTTGTAAATGGAAGATATTGAATAAATGTGGATTTATAAAAATAAAGAAACACTACAGCTATGAGATAATCATCAGTGACCTATGTACATTGCACACATACATTATTAACATTAAAAAACAAAAGAAATTGACATAAAGTTAACCTTGCCAATTGTTTTAAAATAACATTTTATTTAATTCAAGAATTCAGAATAATTCGTTGAATTCAGGTTTTTCTACATTACATGTTTTCAATGGACTAACTTGCAGTGGTCAATCCTATTTTCTTTTGTTCTCATTAAAATTTGCAGGTATTGAGTAAATAAAACAGTAATTTGCATGTCCCAATTGGAATGTGTCCTTTCCAGTGAGGATCGGTTCAGTGGTATATTCATACATTTATATATGAATATATAAATTCATGTATATAATTATGTATATTTATTCAGATTGACAAGGAGGATCATACTATAGGATGAGTCCTCATCCCCCTTAAGACCTTCATTGTTATCTAGTCTCTCTGAGGCTGTGGATTGTAGTATGGTTATCCTTTACTTATTCACTTATGAGGGACAACATGCCATGTTTGTTTTTCTGGGTTTGGGCTGGGTTACCTCACTCAAGACATTTTTTTCTAGTTCTATTTACCTTTTATCCATATTTTTATTTAACTTTTTATGCATGTCACTTTCAGCTCCCACTCCATCCCTCCTCCCCTAGCCCCCAATCCTCCCAACCCCTCACCCTCACTCCATCCCCCCTCCACTCCGCAGGGAGGGCAAGAGTCCATCACATCATCTCGGGAATGGTCCAGGTTCTTCCCCATGTGTCCAGGATGAGAGAGCATCCCTCCATGTGCCCTGGGCACCCAGAGTCCCTCTGTATGCCAGGAATAAATACTACTACACTCTCCAAGGTCCCACAGATTGCCAAGGCCTCTTCCTGTCACCCAGGTTTGGTGGGAGGATGTCTGGATCAGTCCCATGCAGGCCCCCCAATCATCTGTCTGGATTTCCTGGTATTATTGTTTTTTTTTTAACTGAGTAATACCACATTGTGCAAATGCACCTCATTTTCTTTATCAGTTTTTCAGTTGAGGGCCATCTAGGTTGTTTCCTAGTTCTGGCTATCTGGAATAACACTGCTATAAACATAGTTGAGCAAGTGTCCTTGTGAAATGATTGAGTATCCTTTAGGTATATGCCTAAGAGTGGCATAGCTAGGTCTTGAGATAGATTAATTCCCAATTTCATGAGAAATTACCATGTTGATTTCCAAAGTAGCTATATAAATTTGCACTCCTAGCAGTAGTGGAGAAGTACTCCCCTCGTTCCTCATCCTTTCCAGCATAAGATATCTTATTTTTTGATCTTAGCCAGTCTGATTGCTGTAAGATGTAATCTCAGAGATATTTTGATTTACATTTCCCTGATGGCTAAGGATATTAAACAATTCTTTATGTGTCTCTCAGCCATTTTGATTTTTCTGTTGAGAATTCTCTGTTTAGATGTGTACCCAAATTTTTAATTGGGTTATTTGTTTGTTTTGGGGAGTGAGTTTCTTGAGTTGTTTATATATTTCAGAGATCAGTCCTCTGTCAGATGTGGAGTTGAGGAAGATCTTTAGCCATTCTGTAGGTTGTGATTTAATCCTATTGATAATATTCTTTGCTTTACAGAGGCTTTTCAGTTTCATGAGTTCCCATTTATTAACTGTTGGTATCAATGTCTATGCTATTGGTGTTCCTTTTGGGAAGTTGTCTCCTATGTCGATGTGTTCAAGGTTTTTTCCTTCTCTTCTAACAAGTTTAGTGTAACTTGATTTATGTTGAGGTCTTTGATCCAATTGGACTGGAGTTTTAGCAGGCTGATAGATATGGTTCTACTTGCATCCTTTGATTGCATTGCATTCTTCAACACCCACTTATACCAGCATCATTTGTTGAAGATGCCTTCTTTTTTCCATGGTAAAATTTTGGCTTCTTTACCAAAAATCAGATGTCCAGAGATGTGTGGATTTGTGTCAAGGTCTTTGATTTGATTCCATTGATCCACCTGCCTGTTTTTATGCCAATACCATGTGGTCTTATTACTATAGCTCTGCTGTTGAGCTTAAAATAAGGGATGGTGATACCTCTGGAAGTTCTTTTATTATACAGGATTATTTTAGCTATTTGGGGTTTGTTTGTTTGTTTTTCCCTATGAAGCTGATTATTATTCTTTCAAGGGATGTAAAGAATTGTGTTGGAATTTTGATGGGGATTGCATTAAATATGTGGATTGCTTTTGGAAAGATGGTCATTTTTTCTATGTTAATCCTATTTGTTTGTGAACATAGGATATCTTTCCATCTTTCCATATCTTCTCCAGTTCCTTTCTTCAAAGACTTGAAGTTCTTGTCATAATGGTTTTTCACTTGTTCTGTTAGAGTTGCCACAAGATATTTTATATTATTTGTGGCTCTTGTGAAGGGTGTTTTTCCCCTTATTTATTTCTCAGTTTTTTATTGTTTGTATATAGGAGGGCTACTCCTTTATTTTAGTTAATCATGTATGCAGCCACTTCCATGAAGATGTTTATAATCTGAAGGAACTCCCTGTTAGAAGTGCTGGGGTATTTTGGGGGGTAACATATGTATATGTTAATAATGATACTTTAATTTCTTCTTTTCCGATTTGTAGTCCCTTGATTTCATTTTGCTATCTTATAACTCTAGCTAGAACTTTGAGTACTGTATTGAATAGATAGGGAGAGAGTGGACAGCCTTGTCTTGGTCCTTTTTTTATGGAATTTCTGAGTTTCTCTCCATTTAATTTGATTTTGACTGTCAGCTTGCTGTATATTGCTTTTACTATGCTTACATATATGCCTTTTATCCTTGATCTCTCTAAGACTTATATCATGAAGGGCTGCTGGATTTTGCCAAAGGCTTTTTTAGCATTTAATGAGATGATCATGTGGGTTTTATCTTTATGTTTGCTTATATGGTAGGTTATGTAGGCATAGTGCTGTGAACTTCCTTCCTTCTCATCAGTTTGATTATGTTGTGTATTCATTTTTACCAAATTCTATGAAATTTTCATTTCTTACTTATCCCATTGTTGATTTACTTAAGAGTTGTTCAGTTTCAATGAGTTTAAGATTTCTCTAGCTTGTGTTGTTGTTTAACTCCAATTTCAACCAATGGTTATTCAATAAGATACAGGGGTTATTCCAATTTATTTCTCTTATGTTGATATTTGCTTTGTGACAGAATATGTGGTCAAATTTAGAGAAGGCTCCATTCAGTTCTGAGAATAAGGTATAATAATTTTTGTAGTCACAGTATTCATTAATTTGAAACTTGTATTTATTGAATATACTGTGATACATAAATGGTCCAGATCCTAGGATGTTATAGTCTCCCTAGTTCATACACCTCTAAAGCCTAGTATCTAAGAATTTGAGCACATTAGTAGACAGAATTCTAAATGGGTGATTACAGTAAAATGTACCTGCAAGTCTAAGCAATATATTTTATGTTCTTTTGATAAAAGAGTGCAGGACACACAGAGAACCCAGGAATGCAGGGGGAAGACCCAATGTAGCCTAAAGAGATCTCACAAAAGAATGACACTACTTCTTGCTCCTAGAACTAAGAGGAAATAAACAGTTATTATTTAAGTCATTTGGTATGTGCTATTTGTCTGATTCATTTACAGATAATTAATCCATGTTGTACGCTAAACTACTCATATGTATTAATGCACTAAATTCGTACATCAACTCCATGGTATACAATCCACACCCAATTGTACAAGGAAATTGAGGTTAGAAAAATTAGTTATATGCTCAACATCATATATAACATATGTCCCAAAAGGAAATTGGAAGCCAGCTCATCTTCATTTAAGCCACATTCTTTTAATATCAACATACTACATATAGTATTTTCTATAATACGCTGTGATACCTACACATAGGAACAAAAAATCATTAACCATTACAATAATACAGCATTTTTATTAGAGAGTTGATAAAAACATGCACTTGAATTTAGTGTCACCTCTTTCTCTTTGCCTTTTTACAGTACTAATGAGGCAGGATAAGAAGACAGGGAAAATTCAGGGGGCCTGGAAGAGCCACAGACTTTGGCATGGAAGATCAAATCAAAACTGCCCACTGAGACTGGCCCTCCTTCTCTAAAGACATTGTGAACAGGGACAAGATAAACAATAGAATGCACTACATTTGCTTTGAACCAGAATATTAGTGACATTCGATTTTGCTCAAATATATGCTCCTCTTTCATCCCTAAACATGAAAAACACACCTCTCAGGAAACACCTAACAAATTCATTTACAAAGGAAAATTCCTTAAGATAAGGAAAGAAGTAAAGCATCTTAGTTTTTTTCTTTGATTTTTAAAATTTACTTAAAGTTTAAATTTCACTTACACTTTGAAGATGGACATAAATTATATTATTTGAACCAGTATAACTTCAAAAATCTCAAAATCATCAGAATAGCTATCATGAAGAATCAGGTCTCAATCACAATCACATGAGAAGCATGTACCCTTGTCCTGAAAGTGAATGGCTATCCTTTTGTTGGAAATCTCTCTGTTTCTCTCTCTTGCTCTCTGGACACCCTTATCCTGGTACATGAGCTAGCTTGTTGGAGCCCATCCCCAATGGTAGGATGCCATGCTCAATCTTAATGCATGGGAGATGGGCCAGACCCTGCCCCAACCTATTGTAACAGAAATATGTTGACTCTTCATGGGAGCCTTTACCAGTGGGGAAGAGTGGACTTGGGGTGGGCCATGAGAGATATGTGGGAGGGTGGATGGGAGGATACAAGGGGGCGTGGGGTGGGAGAGGTGGGAAAGTTTGTTGGGAGAACCATGATTGGAATGTGAAATGAAATGAAAAAATTAAAAGTGGAATAAAAGAAAAAAACACCTTCGGTATCTTCGACCTCTGTCAGTCATTTCCAGGTCCACATCTGTGTGCTCATTTACATAATGCAGGGTCTGAAAAAACGAGAAAAGGCGTAGAACTGGGGCCTCTCCTGGGATTTTCACTCAGAAAATGCCAGAACCTTGACTCTGCAGAAAGGAATAATTTTAGCATGAATCAATAAATAGAGTTTATTAATAAATAGGGATAAAAGTTAGGGCACGCTTTAGATATAAGGCATATTCTTTTGTGTTTGGGTGAAGCAGTCTGTAGATGTTTGTTAGGTTCATTTGAGTCATAACATCTGTTAAGTTCCCTTATTTATCTGTTTAGTTTCTGTCTGGAAGACCTGTCTATTGGTGAAAGTGGGGAGTTGAATTCTCCCACTATTAATATGTGGAGTTCAATGTGTGATTTAAGTAGTGTTTCTTTTCAAATGTTGGTACCCTTGTTTTTGGGACATAGATGTCCAGAATTGAGACTTCATCTTGATGGGTTTTTCCTTTGATAAGTATGAAATGACCTTCTCTATCTTTTTTGGTTAATTTTAATTTAAGGTTTATTTTGTTAGGTACTAGGGTAGCTATATCAGCTTGCTTCTTAGGTTCATTTGATTGAAAAATCTCTTTGCAACTTTTTACTCTCAGGTAATGTCTATCTTTGAAGTTGATGTGTATTTCTTGTATGCAGCAGAAGGATGGATCATGTTTTCATATCCATTTTGTTGTCCTGTGGTTTTTTATTGTAAAATTGAGTCCATTGGTATTATGAGATATTAATGACCAGTGACCATTAATTCCTGTTATTTTGTTGTTGCTTTTGGTGGTGGTGGTAGTGGTGATGGTGGTTTTGTGTGTGTGTGTGTGCACATGTGTGCGTGCGTGTGTGTGCATGTGTATGTTTGTGTGTCTGTGTGTGTGCGTGGGTGTGTGCCTGCATGCATGCATGTGTGTGTGTATGTTGCCATTCTTTGGGTTTTTTCCTTGTCTGATATTATCTAATACCTGTGTTTTCATGGATGTAGGAAACTTCCTTGGGTTGGGGTCACTAATGAAGAGACAGCTTAAGCCAGTTATATGCTGTTCCTTTTGGGTCATTGTTACTGAGATTTGGTTTTTAAAATACTTTTTATTTTAATGTTATGTGTATGAGTGCTATGCCCTCATGTGTGTTTGTACACCCTGTGTGTGTCTGTCATTACGAGAAGTCAGGAGACGGCATCAGATACCCTAGAATTGGAGTTATAGGTGGTTGTGAACTACCACATGGGGCCTAAGTACTGAATAGCTGCCTTTTGCAAGAGCAGCAAATACTCTAAACTGCTGAGCAGTTTATAACTTTAATATATATATATAACTTTAATATATATATAAAATCACTAATTGTACATTTTAATGAATTTTGCCAAATATTTTCTCATGTACCTACTACCACAATCAATATAAAGATTATTTTTGCTACCTAAAACATACATTTATGGTTAAACACAGGAAATACCCTTCACCTTTCTCCTTGGCACAGGTAACCAGTGTATTTGGCCACAGTTTAAATTTAGAGTTCATCAAGCATAGAAATATGTTCTTTCTGTATGTCTGTATTATTTTGGCCAATGATTTATACATTGTTTATTAGTTATGTTTATTAGTGTAATGATCTCCTCATTTCAATGCTGACTTCCACTGTGCAACTGTATCAAAATTAACTTCTCTTTTAATCAGTTGAGAAATATATGAGATGGAGCCAATATTTCAACTATTGTAAAAAAAGCTCCTGTGAACACTCATATGAAATTCTTAATGTGAACATTT
The DNA here is from genome assembly GCF_017639785.1 of Mesocricetus auratus. Lineage (NCBI taxonomy): Eukaryota > Metazoa > Chordata > Mammalia > Rodentia > Cricetidae > Mesocricetus > Mesocricetus auratus. The sequence goes on from NW_024429193.1 coordinate 37,451,127, forward strand.
TCAAAAGTGGAGTAGCATCATATACTGTCTTAGTCAGGGTTTCTATTGCTGTGAAGAGACACCGTGACCATGGCAACTCTTATAAAGAAAACATTTAATTGTGGTGGATCACTAACAGTTTCAGAGGTTCATTTAATTATCATCATGATGAGGAGTATACAGCATGCAGGCAGACATGGTGTTAGAGCTGAGAGTACTACGCCTTGCAGGCAACGGGAAGTCAATTCCCTGTCACACTAAGGGAAGCTTGAGAAAAGAGACCTCAAAGCCTGCTTCCACAGTAGCATGCTTCTTCCAATAATACCATTCCCTTTTGGGGTCATTTTCTTTCAAACCACCACATATACCCACCAGCAACAAATTGAAATTACAGTTGTTCCCTTTGTTGGCAATACTTGATTCTATCTTGCCTTCTTACTGGACCCATCCTAATGGATGGAGTTTTCATTTACTTTGCTTTTCTTGAGAGAACTAATGCTGAATGTCTTACAGTACTAACTATTTTCTAAATTTTCTGTGACTTTTCCATTCAGATGTCTGTTCACTTGATATCAAGTAGTTTCTTTCCTATTGTAGAATTGTAAAAATTCACTATATATTGAGTGCAAGTTCATTTTTATGTCCATGTGGCATGAGTATTTTCACTCACTTGCACGTGGAAATTTCGAAATTTCAACTACCTTTTGCCATTTTCTTCGAAGGGTTTTTATTGTTTTATGTATTATTTTATTTCAATATCTTATTTTGTATATTATATGAAGTAAAGTTCAGAAGATTTTGGTAATCATGGCTAATCCTCTTTCCTTTTTTTTCTTCTTCCCCTTTGTCTTCTCTTCCTACTTCTTCCTCCTCATTATTTCCCCTTACTTTCTGTCCTCTTCCTTTTTGAACTCATCTTCATGTTTGCTCCCAAATATGGATGTAGTGTCTTTGTTCTAGTACCATTTATAACTACATCCACTGAGTTTTCAATTGATTCATCACGTAAATTACACAATATGTTGACATTATGTGTGTGAGTTTGTTTCTCTTACTATATGCAATATTTAGTTATGTGTCTAGTTTAGGTGGTATTAACATTTCTTGACGATTTCAGTGTTAAGGGAAGCTTTTTCTTTGAGAGAAGCCTTCCCGCCAGCCTGGTTCCAGAGCCGCTTCAGTCCCAAATAAACACACAGGAGGCTATATTAATTATGAAGCTGTTGGCCTTGCTTGTCTCTTACTGGCTAGCTCTGCTTTAAGTAATTACCCCATAATTGTTAATCTAAGTATGTCTCTTACCGGAGAATAGTTCTGGGCTCCTACCCCCATGGCGGTTACATGTTGACTCTCTTGTGTTTCTCCTTCCCAGAATCCTCCTGGACTCCTAGCCCCACCTATCTAGATTCCTATTGGGCAGCAGTAATTTATTGACATATACACAGGACTTCCCCAACATTTCAGCTATAATAGAAAGTATTAAAGTAAGGCAGTAAGACCTTAAACCTTACCTTATCCCCCTACAAGATGTCCAGTTATCTGTTAATACAAAGCTTTTAAAATTATCTCTTCATTTTATACAGAATAGCTTGTTAAGATATGGTTAATGTTGCATTTTACTTATATCTGTATTACAGAGGAATTTCCTGCTTTCAAAATTGTGTCTGAAAAGCCTGCTACTTCTTGTTCTATTACCTTCTATTTTTCTCAACATCATTTTGTGTTTTTCAAAGGATATCTCTTGAAGATACTTAAAGTTTGTCCATGGGTATTTTGAAAGTATTGCTGTTTCTGAAAATAATCATTTCAAATGTTTAAAAAGTTCAATTTTGTCATATATAGATTTAGAAGAGGATATTGCAGATAACCATAAACCTTTGTTACTTTGTCTAGAACAGACATTGATCCATACTTAAAATACTAATAAAATTTACCAATGAACCCATGTTTTTCTGTTAGTTGCATTTAGAAAATTTTGAGCTACAAATCTAAAGTAATAGATTCATCAGTATGTATATTCTAAGCTTTCAATTTCATTGTGTTGACTTTGATAATTTGTGTCATTTTAAAAAATGATCTGGGCAGTGGGAAGGAATGACTTGGTGCATAACAGTGCTTGATATATAAGCCTGGGAACCTCAGTTCAAACTCTGAGTATCCAGGTGGAAGCCCTCCAAACACATCACTGGGGGTGGATGCAGGTAGATTCTGGAGGATTGCCAGCCAAACAGACTAACTGAAACAATGAGCTTCTAGCTCAGTGAGACATCCTGACTTTAGGAACTGAGGAAGAGAACAAAGCATCTGGCGTGTTCCTCTTTTCTCAACATATGCATTCACAGATGCCTGTACCTACACACATGTGTGCAGTGCTTGCTCACACATACTCACAAACACGTTTTAAGCATTTTCATCTTAAAATTTGCTCCGTGTTAATGCTTTATAAGGAATAGGATGCTTCATTACGTTTTCAACATTTTAAATTTTGCAGTGATTTTTTTATTTCTTATTAGCTCATTGGTCTCGCCTCTGACTCTTCTATATTACTGTATTTTGATGCTTTATTTTCACTGATGTAGTGAGAGAAAAATCTTGCTTTCCAGATTTTCACTGATGGCGTAATCTGTTTTCGGTTTAATTTCTTCTTTCTGCTTATATTGGATTAAACTTTCTTTTCCTTGTATTTGAAGGTGGAAATTTCTATCACTCAACTGACTTTCTTTTTTCCCTTTTGTAAGAATTCTTATGCCAGGAATTAGTCTGAATTTCTTGTCTCAGCCTGAATCTCAAAACTTTCCATACATTGCCATTTCATTTCCATTCAGTAAAGGCATTTTCTGGTTTCCTGTTGAATATGCAATAGTGTTGTTTTCAACTTCTAAAATGTTTGTTAAGAGAACATGCATGAATTAAGTATTTTTATATTTATTAACATTTTATATTGAAAATATATTCCATCTTATTGAGTATTCTGAGCATACTTGAAAAATTGAGCACTGCATTATAGTTAGGTAGCATTAGGGACCAAAGGATCTTGTGCAGGAATCTTAACTTCCAAGTTCATACGACTGTAGTTGAGAAGTGGAGGCCTTAGAAAGTAATTAGGATTCGATGAGGTTTTGAGGGTGGGATATAAAAATCTACTTGTTTATGTTAATGTAATTCTTCTAGGTTTATCTTCATTAGTGATTACATTAATGATTACCCAAGCATCTCACTTCTATTCACAAGTTATCTCAACAGGACTAAAATATTATGCAGTGGTAAGGACCTATAGAATTTTATAGAAAATATAAAATAAGTTTATTTAAAAACCATATGGCACACATACATAATTGCTAGTATGTTTTTGGTGAAAAACCTTTCCTCATTAAGTAGTCAATAAATTCTTTGCATGTTACTGTTTGCTCTAGAGAGATATGCAAAGATTCTTCTCATGGAGCTCTTGAGGTTAAGATGCCATTTACATATGATTACACTCTTAGAGCTCAGCTGATGTTAATGTAGATGTCGCCTTCCTTAAATAGCAAAGAGGAATATAAATAAATAGGATTTTTTAAACTAGGTTATCAAACAGAAAAACATTACAATATGAAAGTAATATATAAGCATTTAAGATCACATTTTACTTGACTTGTTTATTTAATTCACTACAGAAAACAACAACATCATTCATCTGTAGGAAATACATGTACAGTGGAGGACCTGAGACACTTGTTTTCTGCTGTCTCCCTAGTGCCTGATAACTTGCTTTGAATCTGTTCAATAAGAGAGTGAACCTAAAAATTCTGAACCTAAAAAATCAGTCTTCTAATATGTACTTAACAGTCTTCAGAGAAATAGTTGATTCCTGGCTATGTGTCAAATTATATGAAATACATATATATTTACCTATGATATACATTATAGTCTCATGAAACATTTTAGGCTAGTAATGGACATATATGAAAATAAATTCCTCTATGGGTAATGGACATTACCCAAAGTAGGAAGTGGTAAGGCTTTGAAGAAGAATAAATATGTTCCTGGGTCTCATTTGTTCTTAAAGATTTACTTTCTTGGGCTTTTAAGAGTACTTTGTAGGTGGCAAAGAAACTGGTTAGGATATATTGCAATAACAGTGAAGGTCTAAACAATGGAGCTCCAGCCAGATGCTGAAAGCAACAGTGGTAAGACAGTTACGTGCTAGAAACATAGGTGAAAAGTAGACTTGATGTCATTGGTTCAAAGGTTAAATATAAAGTATGCAAGAAAGAAACAAGTCAGAGTTAGCATTGAGGTTTGAAGAAAGAAATAAATCAGAGTTAGCATTGAGGTTTGGCCTGGGTAAGTAGAAAATATCTTCTTTCTAGCAATTATGTACAAACTAGGTAAAATAGTGGGACTCCCAAGCAGTGAAGATTGATGGTCAATATATTTCCTGTGTTTATTTTCCCGTTAATAAGCTATTTCTCCAAGTTTATGCTCAGAGTTGACAGTTTCATTTAATCATGTTTGAAATGTGTCTAGACAAACACAAATAAGGGGCAAAGAAATAAGGGATGGCACTTTACACACAGATGCAGTTACATTGACAATCCATGCCATACAAACTGTCTTGGAGGAAACCAGGGATGAAGTGTGCATAGATAAAGACTGTAGAATCGTGGTACAAAAAACAGAAGAAAAGGGAAGAATCAGAGGAATCTAAAGAGTGTTGCAATACTTTTGTAGAGCTGCAAAGTTGGAAGCAGGACACAGAATTGTTCTCGTTTAGTTCATAGATATACATTGACCATTTAAAGCTCAGGTCTAACCTTAGATTGACATGGCTTCTGCATACCCTGCAGCATGATTGGGACCACAGTTAAATTGAGTGGATAAGTATGCTCTTATGGCTGACAGGAAGCGGTGAAAGGCCAGAATAAGGGGAGTTTGTGTCATAGGGCAGTGATCCCAGCCACTCTAGAGGCTGAGACAGGAGGATCACAAGTCACCCATGTGGACAGCTCAGAGAGACCCTGCTTTCAAATGAAAGAAGCTTAAAATGAGTTGTGAATATAGCTCATTGGTAGAACACTTGTCTAGTGTGTACAAAGCCTTAGCTTCCAGCAGCCCTGTAAAGCTGAGTTTACACTTTATGGCTTTAACTGCTCAAATCCAGATTATCCAGATATGGCTCATAGCATCAGAGACAGAAACAAACAAGTGTTTTTAGTGTCACACGCTCAGAATATTTTTCCATATGTGAGAAGAAAACCTGTAGTAGTTAACTCCTGGGAAACATCAAAACAAGCAACAGAAAGAAACAAACTGATAACTGCATCAACACTGAGTCACAGAAAAGGGAAGTTTGGGATCTAATAGCATAGCAATATGTTGGGGATAGCTTGCCCTTCCCTGATATAATGTGCACACATACTCTCTGAATCAGGTACATCCTAAAAGAGTTGATGCACTGAAATGACACATAGGTGGTGATCAGAAAAAAAGCCACTGGAACAACATGCTTCCACTCGCCATTTATCACATTGGAGGAATGCCAGCCATATGCTAGGCAATTTATTCTTTGTACATGTCTTTGTAGGGTTTCTATTGCTATAAAGAAACCCCATGACCATGGTAACTCTTATAAAGGAAAACATTTAACTGGGGTTATCTTACAACTAAGAGGTTCAATTCACTATCATCTTGACATGGAGCATGGTGGTGTGCAGGCAGACATGGTGCTGGCTACATCTTGATCAGAAGGCAACAGGAAGTGTACTGTCTGTCATACTGTGTGAAACCTGAGCAAAGAAGACCTTAAAGTCAACTACCACAGGGACATACTTCCTCCAACAGGGGCATACCTACTTCAATAAGGTCACACCTCCTAATAGTGCCACTCCTGTTGTGATTATGAGGACCAGTTACATTCATACTACCACAATGCATAAAGAATCTGTTCTTGAGACATACAGAGGATGAGAAAATGGACAACTCCCTCAACACTTTCACTGCAATGCAAAGCCTATTAGAGAAACATGCAAGAGTTCTCTGGAGAGCTCAAGAAAGGTATGCCTGGGCTTTTCAATGAGTTAAGAATCTGCAAGCAAAGGAAGAGGGCAGTAAATGGATCCCAAAAGGATAACACAAGACACTGGACAAAGAATTTTGTAGACAGGTGCTCCTTAAAACAGCCCCCACATTCAGATGCTGGGAGCATCAAAAGTCCACAACTGGAGTCTCAGGTTATGAGCTAGTTGCAGGGGGAGATGAACAAATGTATGAAAGCTAAAGGGTCAGATGAGGTTCAAAGGTACAGATGGCCAGATTGCAGCAGGTCTGCAGGAACAGCAATGGCTCTTACTAAGTAGGCTAAGAGCCTGTTTCTATAAGACATTCCCTTGCAGGAGAGAAGTCGACTCAATAATAGCAGTCTCCTATCTCTGCCTACCTTTCGTTTTAATTTTCTTCCCCTCTTTACTTAATCCTGAAACAACCTTTAAAACTGAAAGGTCACAACTCCCTCTGTGTTAGTGAATTGAAAGGGGACTGGAATTCTTTCCCCGTGGCTTTTCATCCACTATGGTAGGCCACCCTGCCTGGTTGATGTACTCTGGTATACAGGACTTTCAAGGAAGCAGAGCATCAGGCAGCTAGGAGCCATCTTGAAATGATTGAAGTGTGTGCTGTCTACTATAGCCTCCGAGAGGGCTAACCTGGATCTTTACTCTTTCCTTAAATATGGCACTTCTGAAAACTCTGTGTTTTCTCAGTTACCACTGAGATGGAATCTGCTTCCCATCTCTTAAAGTGTTCCTTTCACGTCCCCAGTGGTCCTAAGCTGCAATGAACGTACTATGTTATCATTTAATAACAAATTTCCTTTTGCTGAGTATGGACTTCAGAAATGCCAGCTGTTATCAATGTTCAGGTAAACAAACTCTTAGGACCTCTCTGTTTTACATGACGCTCCAGCTGTCAGAATATTTGATAGTTAGAAAGTTTGCTTTTGCTGGAAAAAAACAGAAACCAGGATGATTCATAAAATTAAATTCTGAGGGGTCACCCATGGTTGCCAGTGTGGCTTTGATGCTGTTTTCAGTGTTCTACCGTTCTTTAAGAAAGGGTGAAAACATAAATAGAGTTGAAATTTAATATAAAGCTGCCTTGGGTACAGGGGCACAGTGGCTATAGAAGCCATGGGTCTTTTAATACAATATTCTTTATTGGAAAGAGTGGAATATCTCTTTCTAAGAACACATGTGTGGCATGGATACTTCATTTTCTAGTGAGTTTGAGTTATGCCAGGAATTACTGTTTTATTCTGCAAAATGAAAATTGACTGACTCTGGGCTGGCTATTAGAAAAACAAGAAAACTAAGCTCTCTCTCTCTCTCTCTCTCTCTCTCTCTCTCTCTCTCTCTCTCTCTCTCTCTCTCTCTCTGTGTGTGTGTGTGTGTGTGTGTGTGTGTGTGTGTGTGTGTGTATTCTTTTTAATGAAGAGTTGCCTATCACAAATTTGCCTGAAGGATATCTGGGGTACTTTATTGCTCCTATGTTTTTGAGGGCAGAAAAACGAGAGGGAGATTCATTAACTCAACTTTATGGGAAGCAATTTTCTGTGACTGGGCAGAGGAAAGCATAATTTTATAGGGTTTTTCGTGGGTTGCTACCCACTGGAGTCACAAGGAAGGAAGACATTCTGACCTCTGGTCACTCATGAAATTTATTGCTACTTAAGCTTGTCTAGACACTTTGGGCCCACTTAGATGAGCAGATAATTTATTTGAAGATGATAGCAAGGTCATCTTAAATACTTCACTGGATGAGAAGCACAGGAGATTGCGTCATTATCTAGGACCAAACATCACTGTTCCTGCCAGTGCGGGAGTGTGAGTCCAGAATGGGAATGCAGAGTCCTGCTGGTTAGCAAAGGAAAACATTTTTAATTGAGTAGTCATGGTATGCAATTAACCAGTTGGTAGTGCACAGCTTTCTTCTGATGCCCATCATCATTTGGAACTTAGGTGGGGATGGAGTGAAGGCTCAGGGTGTGAAGGCACCGGCTGTATTGCCTGATAACCTGAGTTCAGTCTGAACCCAATGAAGGAAGGCAAGATCAGGCTCCCATAAGTTGTTCTCACATCCCTGTAAGTGCACTGTGATATGCATGCACCCACACATGTACATATATACAATAAACAAATAAAATGAAATTGCCTGTGGAGAAGAAATTAGCTGTAGCTTGAATCAAAATTTAGATGTCCCCATGACATTGCTTAGGGTAGACTTGCACCAGATAGAATGCAGTGAGAAAGGGCATGAAGGAAAGCCATTGGCAAACAGTAGGTAGGGTTTCCTTCTGACAACCTGAGCAAGAGTCATTTTGAAGGTGTTTGTTGTTGTTTTGTTCTGTTTTATAGAGAGTTGAAACAGGAATTGTTATGGAGAGTCTCAGGCAGGAAGGGGCATTTGCCTTCTTAAACTGAAAAGTGAAAAGTGCTCATAAGGAGGTAGCTGCAGTCCTTAGCAGGCCCCCAGACCCCACAAGCAATTATATGCTGGTTTCAGCAAATACCAGAGAAGGATGTTGTATTTCTTTTGAAGGTAGCTATATCTTCTGACACATCTTAAATCAGGAGTCTGGATTTAGGTCCTCCTGCTTTTTCTACATCTCAGCAGTTCCCAAATGCCTGTCTGAATTTTACTCAAAATGTGGATTACTCTCCTAGATCACAGACAAAACCTGATAGATGGGTGTGACGATTTCTTTCTTGCTTTTTTACTTTTATTGAAGCTAGGTGCTAAGTTACCATTTTCATCATTCTAATTATAACATCTTTTTATATTATGTTTATCAGCAAATGGCATTTCTGAAATTAACATTTGAATCTAATCTCACTATTGTATGTATTCACAGTACGTCTAATTTTATGTAAAATCTGTGAAGTTTCATCTCTGGGTTCTAGAAATGGGTTGTTGGAGATCAAAACAAATATTTTAATATTTGGTCAAGAAATCATGGGTACAGCCAGGGAACACCACAGATGAAGAGGCAGGAAGATAAGAATCAGGAGACGGTCAAGAGTCATGTGAAACAGTCTTCAGGGTACATCATGGCCACATGCACACAGCAGCTGTGTCTACCCGAACAAGACATGCCTCACACAAAAGGACACCAGAGAAGAAGCAAGGCTGATTGGAAAGAGGAAGTGGGTGAATAGAAGTAAGTGAGCACTAAGAGGGGGTAAAGGGCTGAATCTATGCATAGCATGTTGTGTACAAGCATGCCGTTGTCAAAATTCAAAAAATTAATAATAAATAGAAGCATGAGCATAACAAATTAGTTAGCACCCTGTTAAGGAAAGATAAATGTACATGGAGTATGAATATTGATGGTCAATTTATTAAAGAAAACCACTCACAAGAGAAACTGATAACCACATTGGCGCTCCAAGAAATCAGCCACACTCCGAGACCCGACCGGAAGCCTGAAAAGAGGGTGACTGTCTCTCTCCTCAGCCCTTTATTCCACACCCATATGTTCCTGTAGCCATGCCCAAAATGGACATGGTCAGAGGCACAGGTGCCTAGGTCTTTCTCTACAATTCCCCTTTTAGTATAAAGAAAAGATTTAGACTTGAAACAAAACAAAACAAAATTGTGTCAATATACAAAATGTCTTAAACATTATATAAGGCATATATACATAGAAGGTGATGAGGATATTTATGCATTGAACATCATTAGTAAAATAAGACCTTATACAGTATGATAAATTCTGATATACAAATTATAAACCACCAGAAGATATAATAATCTACTTATATCCTGTCCTAGGCAAATCTATCCCATCTAAACCTTAAACTTATTTAAAGACATGCCCAAGTCTGGACACCTCCTTCCACTCCCAACCCTAAATAACTGAAAACTAACCCTTAAGCAAGTGTAAATTGCAGTATTCTTAGAATTGCCTCCTGCTGAAATGGGACGATGATAACCTCATGGGATCATGTAGAAAGGAAATGTTAGAGTAGTGAAAGTCTTGAGTGGATTAGCTACAACATTTGAACCCAGTCTCTGTTTGGCAGGAGATGCTTGATTGAAGTTCTTATCTTGATTGAAGTTCTTGTTTGAGTCTCTGGCCAGAGTGTAATAAGAAGGTGTACTGTATCAGTTAGCTAGTCTGGAGTTGACTAGAGCAATGTAGTCCCAAACCGGTCTTAGGGTGGTAATTGCCAGTTCAGATGCATCAAGTTGGATCAGGGCCCCATTTTCTTTCTGGAGAGTTTAAAGACTGCTATTAGGAAATTCTTTGTTCTCTGTGGAGGACTTAAATGTTAATGTTAACAAAGAAATTTCAACTTTTATAGGTATGTATACCTGGAAAGGCAACAATAAGGAAAATAATTAATATGAGGGAAATTAGGCTTTCAGAGAAAGAACCTAGTATAGACAAATGACAGTCCCTGGATTTTGTTTTCTTCTGTCTTACATCATTTGGCTTCTTGATATAATACAGAAAGTCTGAATTTTATTTTATCAACCTTCTTGGATTTAGAGGAGGAGAGCCAGATCCAACTCCAAAGCCAGCATTGGTTTAAGTGAAATGGAACTAAAGGAGTACTAGGAAGTAAAGAGAAATCGATTTTTATAAATGTAGGATAAGAGAATTAAACATTGGTACCAAACATCAGAATATTCCTTGTTTGATGATTCTTTTTGACTAGCCATCCTCTTTTCTTTAGGTATCTACACGTTTAGTGTCTTCTTGTTTCTTGGAGATGGGTTTTGCTGTTAAGAATAGAATAAAACATTTCTCTTTCCTTTGTGAGGTCTCCATTCAACTGATAGGATATGACTTTGTGGATGACCTGACATCTTTCCTCACCCCGAGGTTTCTCCTGTTCAGATTGAATCTTGATCAATTTTGATGGAATCCAAAGCTTTTATTCTCCTGTGGAAACAAAGGCAAAAACCTCTTCCTCAATGTAAAAAACATCCTGGTTTCCATATTGAGGTCATTACATTCTTGAACCATACCGGCTGTTTGAGATTAGAGGTTTCTTCTATAGCTAACTGTCTTTCTGTAGAAGTTTGTCCTTTCTCATTAGCATTAAGAAAGTTTATTGTTAATAAAGCATTATGTAATTTCTGTTTGGGGGTTCTTTGTCCCCCCCCTGCCTATGTATGGAGCATTTCTTTTTTTAATTTTTAAATTTATTTTTAAGTTTAAATTTAGATTAGAAACAAGGTTGCTTCACAAGTCAGTTCCAGGTCCCTTTCTGTTTCCCTCCCCTTCTCCCATGCCCTCCCCCAATTCCCCACTAATATCCCCTCATTTCCCCAGGGAGGGTGAGGCCCTACATGAGGGTGTCCATAGTCTGTCATTTCATCCAGGGCAGAGCCTAGACCCTCCCCCAAGAGTTCAGGGTGGGAGTGCATCTCACATTGTTGGATGGGAGTCCAAAGTCCATGTGTATACTCGGGAAAATACTGATCTACTGCCCAAGGCTCATTAGATTACCTAGGCCTCCTCACTGACACCCCCATTCAGGGGGTCTTGATCAGTCCCATGATTGATTTCCAGCCATCAGCCTGGGATTCAAGAGTTAACCCTTGTCAGGTCAGCTATTTCTGGGGGTTAAACCAGCCCAGTCATAATCCCTTTGGTAGTCAGTCATCCCTCTCTGTTACTGGCTTTCTGGAGTTCAGGTCAGTGCCTAGCTGTGGGAGTCTGCCTCTTCTTCCATCAGCCACTGAATGAAGGTTCTGGGATTGTAGGCTGGCACTCCCTAGATCTAGGTCTAAAATCCATATATGAGAGAGTACATGCCATGTTTCTCTCTTTGTGACTGTGTTACGTCACTCAGGATGGTTTCTTCTAGTGTTATCCATTTGGCTACAAATCTCAGGATTCCATTGTTTTTTTTTTCTGGTGAATAGTACTCCATTGTATAAATGTACCACATTTTCTCTATCCACTCTTCGGCTGGGGGGCATCTAGGTTGCTTCCATGTTCTGGCTATTAAAAATAATGCTGCTATGAACATATTGGAACAGACATCATTGTTGTATGAATGGACATGTTTTGGATATATGCCTAAGAGTGGAGTTGCTGGTTCTTGTGGTAGGTTTATTCTCATTTTTCTGAGAAATGTCCATACTGATTTCCAAAGAGGCTGAACAAGTTGGCACTCCCACCAGCAATGGAGGAGTGTTCCCCTTTGACCACATCCTCTCCAGCATAAATTGTCGTTGGTGTTTTTATTTTAGCCATTCTGACAGGAGTGAGATGGTATCTTAGAGTTGTTTTGATTTGCATTTCCCGATGGATAAGGATGTTGAGCACTTGCTCAAGTGCCTCTCAGCCATTTTAGACTCCTCTATTGAAAATTCTCTATTTAGTTCTGCAGCCCACTTTTTAATTGGGCCCTTTGGTGTTTTGGAGACTTGAGTTCTTTGTAAATTTTGGAGATCAACCCTCTGTCAGATGTGAGATTAGTGAATATTTTTTCCCATTCTGTGGGCTGCCTTTTTGTCTTGCTGACTGTGTCCTTTGCCTTACAGAAGTTCCCTTTTTGTCTTGGTGACTGTGTCCTTTGCCTTACAGAAGTTTCTCAGTTTCAGGAGGTCCCATTTATTAATTGTTGATTTCAATGTCTGTGCTACTGGTGTTATGTTCAGGAAGCTGTCTCCTGTAACAATTCGTTCAAGGGTACCACCCACTTTCTCTTCTAAGAGGTTCAGTGTGGCTGGATTTATGTTGAGGTCTTTGATCCATTTGGACTTAAGTTTTGTGCATGGCGATGAACATGGATCCATTCCGCATTCTTCTACATGCCAGCCTTCAGTTATGCCAGCACCATTTGTTGAAGATGCTGTCTTTATTCCATTGTATATTTTCAGCTTCTTTGTCAAAGATCAGATGTTCATATGTGTGTGGGTTAAAATCAGGTTCCATTCATCTACCTGTCTATTTTTGTGCCAATACCAAGCTGTTTTCAGGACTATAGCTCTATAATAGAGCTTGAAGTCAGGGATGTTGATACCTCCGGACGTTGCCTTGTTGAACAGGGTGGTTTTGGCTATCCTGGGTCTTTTGTTTTTCCATACAAAATTGATTATTGTTCTTTCAAGGTCTGTGAAGAATTGTGCTGGGATTTCAATGGGGATTGCATTGAATCTGTAGATTGCTTTTGGCAGGATTGCCATTTTTACTACATTGATCCTATCTATCCAAGAGCATGGGAGATCTTTCCATTTTCTTAGGGCTTCTTTAATTTCTTTCTTTAAAGATTCATAGTTCTTGCAATACAGGTCTTTCACTTGTTTGGCTAGCATTACCCCAAGGTATTTTATGTTGTTTGTGGCAATTGTAAAGGGTGATGTTTCTCTGATTTCTTTCTCAGCCCTTTTATCATCTGTATATAGTAGGAATACTGATTTTCTTGAGTTGATCTTGTAGCCTGCCACTTTGCTGAAGGTGTTAATCAGCTGTAAGAGTTTCCTGGTAGAGTTCTTCTGGTCATTTATGTAAACTATCATATCATCTGCAAATAGTGAAAGTTTGACTCTTCCTTCCCAATTTGTAACCCTTTGATTTCTTATTGTTGATGTATGGCTCTGGCTAGAACTTCAAGTACAATGTTGAAAAGGTATGGAGAGAGTGGTCAAACTTCTCTTTTTCCTGATTTTAGAGGAATTGCGTTAAGTTTCTGTCCATTTAGTTTGATGTTGGCTGTTGGTTTACTGTATATAGCTTTTATTATGTTTAAGTAAGTTCCTGTTATCCCAGATCTCTCCAAGACCTTTATCATGAAGGGGTGTTGGATTTTGTCAAATGCTTTTTCAGCATCTAGTGAGATGATCATGTGAATTTTGTTTTTCAGCTTGTTTATATGGTGGATTATGTTGATGGATTTTCATATGTTGAACCATCCCTGCATCCCTGGGATGAAACCTACTTGATCGTGGTGAATGATATTTTTGATGTATTCTTGATCTGATTTGCCAGTATTTTATTGAGTATTTTTAAAAGCATCAATATTCGTGAGGTATATTGGTCGGAAGTTCTCTTTCTTAGTTGTGTCTTTGTGTGGCTTGGCGATCAAGGTTATTGTAGCCTCGTAGAAAGAGTTTGGCAAAGACCCTTCTGCTTCTATTGCATGGAATATTTTGAGAAGAATTGGTATAGGCTGTTCTTTGAATTTCTGGTAGAATTCTGCCCTGAGGCCATCTGGAACTGGGCTTTTTTTTGGTTGGGAGACTTTTGATGACTGCTTCTATTTCCATAGGGGTTATAGGTCTATTTAAATTGCTTATCTGTTCTTGATTTATTTTTGGCAAGTGATAGCTGTCCAGGAAATCATCCATTTCCTTTAAATTTTCGAATTTTGTGGAGTACAGGTTTTCAAAGTATGACGTGATGATTTTCTGAATTTCCTCAGAGTCTGTTGTTATGTCCTCCTTTTCATTTCTGATTTTGTTAATTTGCATGTTCACTCTCTGCTGTTTGGTATGTTAGGACAAAGGTTTGTCTATCTTGTTGATTTTCTCAAAGAACCAACTCTTCGTTGCGTTGATTCTGTGTATTGTTTTCCTAGTTTCTACTTTATTGTTTTCAGCCCTCAATTTGATTATTTCCTGGCATCTACTCCTCCTGGGGGAGTTTGCTTCTTTGTGTTCTAGAGCTTTCATCTGTGCTGTTAATTCTCTAGTATTACTATTCCCCAGTTTCTCCATGTGGGCACTTAGTACTATGATCTTCCCCCGTAGCACTGCTTTCAAAGTGTCCCATAGGTTTGGGTTGTTGTGTCTTCATTCTCATTGAATTCTAGGACGTCTTCAATTTCTTTTTTTATTTCTTCTTTGACCCAGGAATTGTGCAGTTTTGCATTATTCAATTTCCATGAGTTTGTAGGTTTTCTGCAATTTGTGTTGTTGTTGAATTCTAGTTTTAAAGCATGGTGATTTGATAAGATGCATGGAGTTATTCCAATTTTTTTGAAGCTGCTGAGGTTGGATATGTTGCCAAGTATGTGGTTGATTTTTGAGAAGGTTCCATGTGGTGGTCAGAAGAAGATATATTCTTTTTTATGTGGATGAAATGTTCTATAGATGTCTGTTAATCCCAGTTGGGTCATTACTTCTATTAGATCCTTTGCTTCTTTGTTGAGTTTCTGTCTGATATACCTATCTAGTGGTGAGAGTGGTGTGTTGAAATCTCCCACTATAAGTGTGTGGGGCTTTATATGTGATATATGTTTTAGTAATGTTTCCTTTACAAATGTGGATGGCTTTGTATTTGGGGCATATTTGTTCAGGATAGACACTTCATCTTGGTGGATTTCACCTGTGATGAGTATGTAATGACCTCCTTCATCTCTTTTGATTGATTTTATTTCAAAGTTTAATCTTTTAGATATTAGGATTGCTATTCCTGCTTGTTTTATGGGTCCATTTGATTGCAAATTTTGCCCAACCTTTAACTCTCAGGTAATGTTTGTCTTTGAGGGTGAGGTGTGTTTCTTGTATGCTGCAGAAGGATGGGTTCTGTCTTCGAATCCATTCTGCTAGCCTGTGTATTTTTATGGGTGAGTTAAGGCCATTAATGTTGAGGGATATTAATGACCATTGATTGCTCATTCTTCTTTGATTTGGAATGGTTGTTGTTGGTGGAATTATGTATGCAATTTAACCCCTTTGTTCTTTTGGCTGTTGGTAGAGTGTGATTCTCTAATGCATATGTTTTTCTGGTTGTAGTTAAATTCCTTGGGTTGGAGTTTTCCTTACAGAACTTTCTGTACAGCTAGGTTAGTGGGTACATATTGCTTGAATCTATTTTTTTTCATGGAATATCTTGTTTTATTCATCTATAGTGATTGAAAGCTTTGCCAGGTATAGTAGTCTGGGCTCGCATCCATGGTCTCTTAGTGCTGGTAGAATATCTATTCAGGACCTTCTGGCTTTCAGAGTTTCCATGGACAAGTCAGGAGTAATTCTGATAGGTTTGCCTTTATATGTTACTTGGCCTTTTTCCTTAGCTGCTCTTAATATTCTTTCTTTATTCTGTATATTTTGGGTCTTGATTATTATGTGGAGAGGGGACCTTTTTTGTGATCCACTCTATTTGGTGTCTGTAAGCTTCTTGTACCTTCATTGGCATGTCTTTCTTAAGGTTGGGAAAGTTTTCTTCTATGATTTTGTTGAATATGTTTTCTGCCCCTTTGAGGTGTTTTTCTTCTCCTTCTTTTATACCTATTATTCTTAGATTTGGTCTTTTCATGGTGTCCCATATTTCCTGGATGTTTTGTGTTAAGGATTTGTTTCTCCTAGTGTATCTTCTACACCTGAGATTCTCTATTCCATCTCTTGTATTCTATTGGTAATGCTTGTATCGATAGTACCTGACTGTTTGCCCAGCTTTTCTATTTCCAGCATTTCTTCAAATTGTGTTTTTTATTGTCTCTATTTTAGTTTTGAACCCTTGCACTGTTTGCATTGTTTCTTGGAATTTTTAGTTTATCTTTTCATCCATTTGTTGCCTTTTATTTATTTTTTGGTTTGCTTTTTCTTCCATTTCTTGCATTTTTTGGTTTGCTTTTTCTTCCATTTCTTGCCGTTTTTGGTTTGTTTTTTCTTCCTGTTCTTGTATTTTTGGTTTGTTTTTCTTCCATTTCTTGCATTTTTTGCTTTGTTTTTTTCTTCCATTTCTTGCATTTTTTGCTTTGTTATTTTCTTCCATTTCTTGCATTTTTTGCTTTGTTTCTTCTTCCATTTCCTGCCTTTTTGGTTTGTTTTTTCATCCATTTCTTTGAGGGATTTTCCTATATCCTCTTTTAGGGCCTCTATCATTTTCATGAATTGGTTTTAAGGTCATTCTCTTCTGCTTCATTTGCATTGGAATGTTGGAGTCTTGCTGGCTTGGGGTCTCTAGAATCTGACAGTGTCATATTTGTTTTTCTGTTGCTGAATGTGTTTTTGTATTGTCTCTTTCCTATCTCTTCTTCTAGTGGGTGCAGAAAGAGCCCCTTACTGGTCTGGTGGTTAGGGGACCAGAGTTCCCTTTTGGTGGGTACTAGCAAGTCCAATTATGTGGTAGTTCTTCTATTCCTTGTCCTCGTTCTGGTCCTGTGGGTGGCGAAGAAGACCAGGAATCTGGGGTGCTTAGCCTCCCACCTGGTCCCCTGGTCCCTTTGCTGGATCCACTGGTTTCCTGGTCTCGTTGGTGGGAGAGAAGACCTGGAGTCTCGGCTGTTTGGCCCCCGCAAGGATTGGAAGCTTTGTGCATTTCCCAGGTGATCCCCAGGCACTGGAACACAGTCCCCTATGCAGGGCCTGTTGTACCTGGTCCTGATGGAACAGCTGGTTCCCTGGTCTCCCTGGATTCTCTGGTTTCCTGGTCTCGTTGGTGGGAGAGAAAACCTGGAATCTGGGGTGCTTGGCTCCTGCCAGGATTGGAAGCTCTGGGCAGTTCCCAGGTGATCCCCAGGCACTGGAACACAGGCCAGGATCAGAGCATTTCTTTTAAAGTGTGGTTAGATCTCTCGACCACTGCTTATCCTGTGGGATTGTATGGTATACCAGTTATGTGCTTTATATTATAATATTTGAAATTTTTTTCCAATTTGCTGGAGACATATGCTAGAGTATTGTCAATTTTTATTTTTCAGGTATACCCATAATGGCCATTACTTCTAATAGGTGTGTAATAACAGAATTGGCCTTTTCAGAGCTAAGAGCAATGGTCCATCGAAACCCTGAAAATGTATCTATTGTACAGTGCACATATTTTAAATTTCCAAATTTTGGAAAGTGAAATAAATCTGAAAAATTATGAATAGATGAGAGGCTGAGAACCTAAGGTCAGTGCTCCACTGCTCTCCAAGACCTGACCAGAACTCCAAGAGAGGGCGAGTGTCCCTATCCACTTCTCTTTATTCCTCATGCCCATACACACCTTTATTCATGCCCAAAACGGGCATGGTCAGTGGCACGGGTGCCTAGGTCTCTCCCTACAGCAACCCTTAAAACTATATCCAATCATTGATTATACAACTAAGTTCATTATTTTTTTTATTTTTATTTTGAGACAAGGTTTCTCTTCGCAGTCCTGAAGATTTACCTGCTTCTGCTTCCTGAAGGCTTAGATTAAAGGTTTTAAAGGTTTGTGTCACCAATGTCTGGCAGCTCCCTCACTTCTTAGACAAGCTTTTATTGAATACCTTCTATGTGCTTGGGAGCTGAAACATCTAAAATGTACATAATGATCCCTTCAAGAAACGTATACCACTCCATATGGCTTTTTATTAGGTGGTTGTAAGACAAGAATGTTATTTAATTTGGAGACAAGATAGAAATGGCTATGTTAAGCACATGTAAGAGGATTGAAATGAGGATTCAGAGGGAGAATATTTTCAATCCAGCAAAACTTGGTAAGAGAGTGCTGAGTTGAACTCTTGACAATAGATGAGAGCAAAGCCTTTCTAGGGAAACAGCAGCAACAAGAAACCCAACCTGAGCAGAGAGGTAAGGGTAAGAAGTGACAGTGCATCCAAGGACTCTCCTTTTTTTACTGGATTCTCCTTTCAAAGCACACCTTTCTTGCAGTGCCCTGAGTAAAAGCAAATAAGGATCGGCGGCTTGCATCTCCTCACTTAGCTTTTAGGTAAGTTGAGCAAATCAGAAAAGACTGGATTCAGAATCACTAAAGGCTTTCCTTCCCCTCAATCACACCAGAAAGGATTGCATTGGCACGTTTTTTTCTTTTTATGACAAGGATGGTGTGGCATAGAGACTTGTGCTTTACAATTCTAGCTCTCAGGGGGCCCGAAGCAAGAGGATTGCATTGTGTTTGAATCCAGTTCAGGATATATTGTGCAACAGATGTCTAAATTAATTATCACTTAGATAGCTTTTTGATTGATTAAGTTAAAAGGCAAAAGGAGAGGACAGGCACTCATGTTGCCGTCTGATTTCTTCAAATGTTCCGTGTGCCACATTTATACACTTCCACACATAAATATATTTATGCATATACACACTACACACATATCACACACATGCACAATTAACAAAAATAAAAATATGTTTTAAAGCCAAAGAGAAAGTAAGCTTCCTGTGATGAGGAAAGGGAATTACTTATTCATTAGACAAAACTGTAGAAGATGCCCTGAGGCATGCTTGTGTAAATCTGATGTAATGCAAAGCATCAAAGGGTAATGAAGCTCACTTCTGTGTTTTTTCTAATCAAAATTTGTCCAAAGTCAGTGGGCATGTGTGTTCATGTTGTCCTAGATTAAGTTAGAAATTCTAATTTTTGCCTATTACTATCATTCTTCCTTTATGTACTCTTTCTGCCTCTCTGTCTTATCTCCCTCACTTCAAGTAGTCACTCATTCATTTCCGTGGGGGAAATGAAACATTTCCCTGTATCTCAGTACTTTCTCCAGGAATATTATCACTTTGTGTGTGCAATAGTAATTGTCTGTGTATGGACATGCTTTTGGAGCTTTAAGCATTTAGGTAGTCATAGGAAGGTCTTCTATAAGCTGTTAGGCCATTTCAGAGTGTCTTTCTCCTTTGTTGGATGATGGTCATCATGCAATATGTGGTCATAATTTGAGAATGCCTGTTGAGCATGAGTGAAATGTCAGTCCTCAAGATTTTCTTCAGTATTTTTGGCATGGAGAATTGTGGAATTACTCTGGGTAGAAGGAGATGTCCATTCTATACTATATTCACATGAAGCTTTCACCGATATTAGCATTTTCTAAAAACACACAAACAAACAAAAACCCACATACTGTTTGAAATCCAAAAGTACATATCACCTTGCTGTGTTCAAATCCCCCCAGGCTCAAAGACCCATGACTTGGTGCAGTTTCTGAGTTACATTAGCAGCCTTCAAAGTTATAGTTGCCTCTGCAGGAATGTTCGCAGCACCTTCATTTCTGTGGGTGACACAACATCCAGACCTCTGCAGTTGAATTGCCACCTCTAATTTCATGTAGGAATCTTTTGATAACACATTTGCTTCATTAGCTTAGGAATGTCAGCTTTGAAGTTTGAGTTCTGGCTCTGGGCTGCGCAAGATCTTCTGGAACATTTGCTTTATAGATGATTAAAGAGAAGTAACACAGGAAGGAATGTAGTTAACTCTCATTGGGCCTTTGTTAGCTATATAAAGCTAGGTCCTGTGATGTTATGAATAGGGATTATGCTATTAGATTCCAATCTCTATTACTACCTAATAGCAGTCAAGCATCAGTAAGTAAGATTTTTGTGATGATAAAATTAAAAATTAAATCAAACAAAACACATTAGACAATACAAATACTTAGGTATAGTAGGCATTCAACAAATGGATAATCACTGTAATCTTTTTTTACATTTTGTAAGTTGATTTTTAAGCAGTGTTTCTTAGCCTGACTAAAAAAGTAACCTTCCCTTAATTTAAATGAGAGATGTGGACTTTTGATCCTTAGAAATAGTTATGTGCACCAATCTTGATATCTTCCAGCAGCATTGTAAAATTTCTTAAATTATCAGATGTGTCCAGTTGGTTGTGCTAACATGGTCAGACTATGTTGTTAAGATGTTGAGTTACCAAGTAAACGTTTCTATGAGGATTTTTTTTGTGTTTTTTATATAATTAACCTTAAAGTAGATTTCTCTCCATAATATAGGCTTGTTTCATCCAGAGGGTTTTCAGAGGTTTCTAGAAAGGATGGGATTGTGTCTACTCTTTCTTAGGGCTCGAGGCTTCCTTATTAATGCCATCAAATCCAATCTTGAAGATGGTCCTACCAGCCCTTATAATTACATTAACTAAATATGATAGAGTATGTGTATATCATAAGCATGAATGACTGGTATTTAAGCATACATATTCCTAGTATATTTGAGATGCAGGTATTTAATAAGGAACATGAGTCACTAAGAACTTTATTTTGAAATCACCTTTATGCTAGATAATCTTGCCCGATGGTAAGCTGTGGCGATATCTTTCTTGTACAAATAAAGCATGTCTAGGGGTCAGAGAATGGAGCTTGCTACTAGCTAACCATAGAGGTCTGGATATCTGTACAGACAGGCTGGACGTGACATATCTGGGCCGTAATAGGATATAAGCAGGGACAAACAGGAAACTCTCTCTTTTCTTCAGAGATGCTTAGGAGGTAAGGTGTGCTCTGACTTGCTCCTTCTCTCTGATCTCTCAGCATTGCCCTTTATATCTGACTTGGCCTTTTATTATCTAAACCAATTAAGAACTCTTTTTTCCAGGCAGTGGTGGTGCACACCTTTAATCCCAGAACTCGGGAGGCAGAGGCAGGCAGATCTCTGTGAGTTCGGGACCAGTCTGGCCTACAAGAGCTTGTTCCAGGACAGGCTCCAAAGTCACAGAGAAACCCTGACTTTAACCACCACCCCCAAAAAGGAACTGCTTTTACAGTAAGCTACTCTAACTGTCTTGAGTCATTTAAGATAGACTACACTAAGCTATGGTCTGCAGTAGGTTTAATGTATTCGATATAATTTTACTTTGGATATTTTTCAACTTATAATGGATTTACTATGATCTAAGGTCAAAGGAAGTTTGGAAACATCTCTGTTTGTTTTGAAATGAACTTTGAAACATACTCAATAGGATGTGTGACATGATGGATAGGTACAGGGTTTGTGAAGAGGCTCAGTGGTTAAAAGTACATGCTGTCAAGCCTGATAGCCTGAGTTCGAAACCCTGGGGCTCACATGGTAGAAATAGAGACCATAGGTTGTCTGGGAACCTTCTTAATTGTATTGTGGATCACCTACGTATCTACACACAGAGTAATATAGCATAAAAATATGGATAAATGAAGATGAAACTTGGTAGATAGGAAATAGAGAAAGTTTCTGTTCATGTTTCTATTTTTCATTATTGAAGGTTCTGTTTCTCAATTTTATAGAAATACTATAAACTATTATAGGTAGTATCTTCCCATATCTATATCAATTTGTACTTCACTCAGATAATTCATTTATTTCCATATATTCATTCTGTTAATCCTGTTTCTCAAAAGAGTCTTGAGTAAAACAATAACTAGCTAATATACCTAGGGAATTCAAGAAACCTCTCTTAACCCCATTTTGAATCCTCTACAGCAGATATTTTGGAAATATCTGATAACTAATTGCTTATCTTTATATCTTGCATCTCTTATAGAATGATTTTATTGCTCATCTAGTAATAGTTTGTCAGGAGATAGAGTTTTAAACCGCAATGCAAATATTTCTTATAGATACTGAAATGAATCTCATTAACTTTGAAATAAATTTCAAAATATTTAGGAAATTCAGCAATGTGCGAGGAAACACTTAATGACAAGGATCACAGGCTGCCTTCCCATCAAGTACACCAGTGTCTTAAGGGTACAAATGCTGACTTTCATTGTTTCATATGTACAGATGAGATGGTCCTGTCATAGTAGTTGTGATAAGGAGTGACAGAAGCATAAACCAAACTATTTCCTATTTTGCATGCCAATAATAAATACCATTTATTTGAAATGTTCGCTTTTCAAATTGATGTGGCATATTTGTAGACATGAAGAAATGTGTATAAATCTTTGTAAGTCACTATGCATGAGAATTCCTAAAAGAACAAAAATTAAGAGAAAAACCAACCAAAACTTGAGAATGAACTACAGATGGAATGACTAGGCACTGTTGCCTGAGCTAGATGAATTATCTGGATATTTGACCCAAGGATCTGCAAGACCTTGGTAGCAATTTTTCAAGGGTATTGATGAGAAGCAGCTGTTGTCAGCACTGCAAGTTGATGATGGTGGTCATGTGACTGCTAAGAACACATCCACTGCTTTGACTGCTTGCCCTGTTCTTCATTGTAAGAAATCTACTATTTTTTCAGAAAGGATTACAGATCCAACACAGCATGTTGGTAAAAGAGAAGTGACTCTGCCTGCCCATAGTTTCACATTGTCTCTGACTGACTTCATGATGAATTCGTAACAAGACTTTTGCTTTTTCATCTGTGAAATGTAAATACTATTAAATACTATCTGCTTATTCCAATAAGAACATTGTGAAGATATATGAGATGAATCATTTGAAGTTCTTTTGGCTCCACAGATGATAAATGCTATTACTCAAAAGTATTATTATTTACCTCACAAAGGATTCGCCACTATTCTTAATCTGTGTAAAGGACTTTGAATTCCTTAAGGAAAGACTTGGTATTGAATGAAATTTTACTAGAAGTAGATAATATGGAGCACATGGACTCTATTATGAGGGAGAAGTGATGTAAGCTGTATCAATATAGATAAGAAGACATATCAGGGTATACCTGATCATTTAATCTTATTTCCTAAAACTAAGACCTGAAAGTTAGCCCAAGAAACCTATTTGGTTACGTAACATGAGTACAAATACTTGCTCTGTGTAACAAGGGTCTATAAACTGCCCATATGACCTTCCTAGGGCCTGTATGTAACTTAGCTTTGTTAGTCAGCAAGAGGGCAAGTGTCATTTTGTGCTAGGTGCAAATGCCCTCCTTCCTACAATTGATTCTACATTTCCTGTCTTCACAGCATTCTGAAAAGGCGAACCTTCACACTTGCCTTCTCTTCTTCAGTAGCTTGAGACGGGTGTCAGGCTGAGTTGCTTATTTTTGGAATAAGTGTTAATGACTTTAGTTTTTTTCTGTGTACACTGTTCCAGCAGTGAACAGATTCTTAACAAATCTCCAAAATAAACTCATTTACCAAGGCTTTCTCATAGTTGTCATTTTGGAAGACTGAACAAACATCAGAAAAGCAGTAATCCAAATTATTGTGCCAAGGAAGTGTGTGTCCAAGACCAGGATTTCTCATGTTTGAATATGGATATGGAACCTGAAGAGCTAGCTATTTTTAATTCTATTTTTCCTTCTTTATTTCTTTTTTCACTTATTTTTATTTCTTCTTCTTTACTAGTTCCAGTTTTCATCCATCCAAAAGGTAAGGTTGATGGCTGCTTAAAGAAAGATCTGCTCTGGCAGACTGAAGTCTGTGCTGTTTTATTTCTTAGACTTGGTTTCAAACCAGAGACTTACTAATTGTGGCACAGACAATCCCTTTCCAGATGGCTGTAGGTTGATCCAAAACACAAAAGGACCCAATTGATCTAAAGCTTGGATAAGAGTCCCAGAGAGAACTTGAGACACGCTAGAGTGGATTCTTTCTGTTACTGGAACTCTGTCCACAGTGTCTACAGAACGAGGCTAAGTGGGGAAATAAGAGAAGAAATGCAACTCTGACCCCTGATTCCTGCTTTATATGCTTCTCTTTAAAAAAACAAAAAACAAAAAAATGCCCACAAAAACATTTTAACTCTTTTATTTTCCTTCTGTAAGACTTTGTTAGTCAAGATCAACAGTTGTGCCTAGGCTTCTGGGCTTCTTCCTCATTATCCTTTTACAATGAATGCCTGGATTATTACCCATTTCTTCCTTTTCATTCTTATATTTTCCATTTTTCTTTCTTTCCTATCTTCTAATTAACTCTCTTTGTATGAAACAAAAACACATTCACAGGCCAGTCATGCAAGGGAGCGTTATAAAAAGATGACCACAGGTGCTCCAGTGGTCATCTTTCTGCAGAAACAGTAATATGACATCAACTTATAGCAGAAACCACCTTTGTGGGAGCTAAGGAAATAAAGTGAGAGACAATAGTCCTTTATCTTGTCACTATAAGAAAGAACTGTATTTTGAAGAAGGCAAGAATAAAAGAAATGACCCTTATTATCACTCTGTTAATTCAAAAAAATTCAGAATGAAGTAATATATCATTTATTTTAGAGTCAAAGACATAATTAAACCTCAGTATCACACTTTGAACCCACCATGCTAAAACTCAGTTCCTAACTGACCTTTGATATAGTCCAGCACCAATCCTCTGAATCAGTGAGAATATTTAAACTACGGGTTTGCGACAAGCCTACATAGGTCACCATCTATCAACTGCAAGCAGATTTCTTAGAATTTCTGGAAAGAGCAGTTCAAACACAGATTATGGAGTTTGGAATAAATAAAGTTTGATTGTGAAGATACTGGTGTATGTCTGCAAGCAGTTCAAGCTTTTGGGGGCAGGGACTGGCAAAATAGATGGCTCAGTGGATAAAGGTACTTGTTACAAAGCCTGGCAACCTGAATTTGAGTTTCAGGACCCGCACACTTAATAATGAAATTCAAAAAATGACCGTATAGCATCTGGTATGTCCAAATTCTGTGAAAGAGAATGTAAAATATCTTTTTAAAGAAAACTTAATGAGCTTTAAAGAAATACGGCAAAGCAGTTGAATATTTCATCAGGGAAAAACAGAGAAATTGAAAAAGTTAAAACAAATCTTTAAACTTAATAGTGTAGTAAATGGGAGGAAAAAAACACAGTAGGCACCATTAATGCCAGATTTGGTGACAAAAACTAAGCCCATAAGCTCCAACATATTAGAAAATGCAAAGTTGGAGTTTAAAAAAATAGGAGGAACAAATACAAATGACAATGTTTGAAGGTAATTTGGGAAAGTATTACAACAGCAAACATGGGGAACAGTGACGGAGATGGAAATTTAGAGTAACAAAGAAGTAAAAGTTTTATTTTAAAGGTAGTAACATAAAATGCTCAGTGGTACAGAGGGTGTACAGGTATGGAAAGAATTAAATTACCTTTCAGGTTTAGTTCAATAAGGACTATTCTAAGATATTATGATCAAATTCTCAAACACTAAAAGACAAAGAGAACTTTCAAATCATAGAGGGGAAATAAACAACACATAAAAGATTTTCAATCTGCTCATAATAAACTTTCCAAAAAAAACTTTATAGGCCGAGACAGAGTGAGATGAAATATTCACAATCTGAAAGAAAAGAAAAGATGACAATGAAAATTATCATATCCAAAAATGGTTACCTTTTAGAATGAATGTAGAGTGCCTAGAGAGGTGGCTCAACAGTTAAGGACACTTGCTGTTCTTCTAGAGGACCAAGGTTTGATTCCCAGCTCACTACTCACTGTACCTCCAGTTCCAGGGGATCTGACACCTTTTTTCTGACTTCCTTGCACTAGACACACCTATTAGTTACACAGATGCAGAGTCAGTAAAAACACCCATACACATAAAGTAGTAAAATAAAATAACCTTATAGAAAAGAAGAGTTCAGTTTAAAATTAAAGGAGAGACAAAGATATTCACAACAGGGGAAAATTAGGAGAACTTTTCATCAAAAAGCATGTCTTATAAAAAATACTAAAATTGGGCTTAATTTGAAAGACACATTGATGGTCAAGAAGAAAATGTCAAAAATCATAAAATTTAATAGTAAAATAAGTATACAAACAAATTTAGAATTTTATGATGCTGAAAGTGTCATAAAAATTTATTTTAGTGTGAAAAAGAAAATATGAAATAATTTAAAAGTTATCATTCTACTATTTTATGATGTAAGTAACACAAAAAGATGAAAAGGGAACATCACATATTAAAAACTGAGAGCAAAAATTAATAAGGAAGAAATTTAAACTTTACAAAAAAGCATCAAAACAAGGTTTGGCTTTCTTTTTTTAAATTTGTTTGTTATTTTTTGTTTGTTTGTGTTGTTTTATTTCTTATTTTTATTTTTTTGAGACAGGGCTTCTCTGTGACTTTGCAGGCTGCCCTGCTCTTGTAAACCAGGTTAGTCTCGAACTCACAGAGAGAGATTTGCCTGCCTTTGCCTCCTGAATGCTGGGAATAAAAGCATGTGCCACCACTGCCTGGCAAGATTTGGCTTGTTTAAGAAGGCAAAACCACAAAGGTCTTATCCTGCTTAAGAAATTAAAGGAAGACTGAAAATCAGAAATAAAAAAGAGTACAGTAACAGTCAAAGGCTCCTCAATCACTAATGTCAACAAGTTTATGTCAAAATGTTGATAGTCTAGGAGAAATCCTTGAAACACTCAATGTGATAGATCGAATGTAGAGATTGACAACCTCAGTATACCAATAATAATCAAGGGACTAATGATGGTTCATTTCAGTTATAGACATGACTACATATAGAGGCACCTGAGGGATAGCCCTGAGATGTGTGTGTAAGGTTTTTTGAAAGAACCTAAGAGATACGCATGGTACCTCAGAGAAGAGGAATGAGGCAAGATCTTCTGAACAGATGGGGAACACGGTGAGGGGTAGGGGGGATTGGGAGCTTGGAATAAGAGGGGGGGAGAAGAGGAAGAGACAGTAGGTCATGGGGGAACAGGAAGGTTGAGTGGGGGGATAGAATAGGGGAAGAGGGAATCATAGGTTAGAAGACAGATCAGGCACTAGAGTGACCTCTAGTGATCTAAAGGGATGACACCAATTGGCAAGCTAAGCAATAGTGGAGAGACCACTCGAATGCCCATTCCTGATAATGAACTTGATGTCTATAACCATCCTGGAACCTTCTTCCAGTGACTGATGGAAGCAGAGGCAAACACCCATAGTTAAACACTGAACTGAACCCATGGAACCCAGTGACAGAGAGAGAGGAGCGAAGAGCAAATTGGCAAAGAATGGGCTGGCAAAACCAGCAGAGACAGCTGATCTGAACAAGGGAGAGCTCTTGGACCCCAGACCGACAACTGGGAGGCCAGCATGGGACTGATCCAGGTCCCCTGAATGTGAGAGTCAGCGAGGAGGCCTGGGCAACCTATGGGACCCTGGGCAGTGGATCAGTGTTTATCCCTGGCATACAAACAGACATTGTGTGTCCATAACACAAAGAGGGATGCTCTCTCAGCCTGGACTCTGAGGGGAGTGCCTGGACCCTGCCCTGAGTGAAATGACAGACTCTAGATATCCCCTATGTGGAAGGAAGTGGCGATAGGGTGGGAGGCTGGGGGCGATGGAGGAGGGTGCAGGAGGAGGGGAGGGAGAGGGAACTGGCACTGACATTTAAAACAAGCTATTTAAAATTAAAATAATAATAATAAAAAGAAAACAAGTTTAACTGAAAATGAATGAGCCTCCCTGAATGTGAATGTCACCATTCCATGGGGTGGGGTCCTGAACTGAATAAAAGGGAACAAATAAGGTAAAACAAATATTTATTTCTCTCTGCTTCCTGATTACAAACAGAATGTGACCAGTCATCCTCAAATCATCACACCAAGGCTGGACTAGGAAACCCATTTCCCGTGGAAGTAATGGGTCCCACAAGCAGGCAAGAGAGTCAGAGACAGCCCCTGGACCCTCTGTTAGGATTCTCACAAGAATACCAAGCAACTCAGCTATAACATATATGCAGAGAACCTAGGTCAGCTTTCTGTATAAAAGTGAAAATGTATCTCCTATGCCACAGAAATTATCCTAAGAAATATACCGATTTTTAAAACATCTTCCCCAAGGATGGGGAGTAAATTCTTCTGAATTCATTCTTCAAGGCCACTTTTTCTCTGATACCTGATAATAAACACCAAACAAAGACACAATAAAAAAGGGAATTACAGATCACCACTCTTAATTGAAAAGAAGTACAAAACCATGTACTAGAAAACATCAAACAGAATCTATCAGCACTTTAAAAGACTGTTCTTCATAATCAAGTGGCATTTGTGCTAGGGAAAAAAATGATGCTTCAACATATGCAAGTCAATAAATGCTATAAACATGTTAGCAGAAGGGAGTATGAGACTATATGACTATTTTGATACAGAAAACGATTTAATAAAACCCAATATGCTTCAGTATCTGAAATTGTGAATAAGCTAGGCCTCAACTCAAAGGAATAAAAGCCATATATAATCTCATAGAAAACATCCTTCTTTCTGAAACTTGCATTAAAACATCAAGGATGTACACATTCACCACTCCGTATCAAAGTATCAAAATCCCTAGCCAGGACAATCTAGCAAGTCTAACAAATGAAGAAGGCCCCAAGAATCTACAAAATTCGCTTAGAACTAATAAGCAAATTCTTCAAAGTTTCAGAATATAAAATCAGCAACAAGAAAATGTGTTTGCCACAAAACCTGACAACTAGAATTCCATCTCCATAACCTCCATGGTAGAAGGAGAGAAACACCTGCTGCAAGCTGTTCGTGTCCCCCCCCCCAGCTATTGCCATTGACTTTCTTGCCTCTAAAAACTTGAAAGTAAGACCCTATTGCTGAAGATACCATGTTCTTCAGACACAGGACATGGAGGAATGGAATTGGAACTGATAAGGAGACTTCTACCGTGAGTACTAACTCTCATAGTATCAGAAGGTGTTATGAAAATAACCAACAGAGAAAAGCAATCCTACCCAGCTGTAAAGCCTGCAAACTACAAGAAATGTGAGCTTAGGAACATATCCCCAATGGTGCAATAGTAACACATTTGTCTTGGAACTAAGGAACGCTATCCACTTAGAGTGAATGCCTACTCGATAAGAAGAAATTCATGCCTGCTATTGTAAGCCTAGGTAATTACCAGTGTTTGGAGAAGTCACAGATTCTTGAAGAGAACCTACTACTGTCATTTTCCTAAACCAATATACTTTCTAACTGCACTCGCAATGTTTATCCTCATACAAACAGCTAAGTATAGTATTAACATTTCATCAAAGATGTTTCTTTTTGCTATAGGAGACTACTGTAGAGATCAGTATCTGGTCAAATTGCAGAGAATATGTTACTATGGGATTCCCAGATTCAATCAACACATTTATAATGCAACCTCTACACTTAAGGCTCAAGGAAAGTCATGGAAAAGAAGGTAGAAAGGATGTAAAATCTAGAGGATCATGCCTGCTGCCAGACAGTCTTCAGACATATCAGGGAAACTACACTGATGAAGTCTCAAGAACATGGTTGACTAAACAAGACCTGAAGAATGACAACCCCAATTGATACACTAATATGGATGGGGCCACACCCCAAGGGGATGATGGCATCTGAGACAGAGAGAATTAGATGTTTTCCAGTGATGAGTTCCTGGACATGTTAGTTTATCCAATCCTAAATGGTTTGCCCTATGTATATATAACTGACTCAGTAGAAGTTAGGAGTGAGGCAAGGGTAGAATTGCAAGTGGAGAGGGAGGTGTGCAAATGATGTGGATGAAATATTCATGAATTAAATTATCAAATAAAACATTAAATTAAAAATATACTTATATCTAAGACCATTGAAATACTAGGAAAATAGTTCAGGATATAGAATGATAAAGGATGTATTTTAAGGTAAGAACAAAGGGGTAAAGGAACACAAAGCAAAAATAGACAAATATAATAATATTATCTAACATATATAATCTAATAGATTTATAGAAAATAACATCAAACACAAAAGCCTGTGACCAGCAAAAAGAAAAATTAACACAATGAAGTTATAACCTACTGTTGGGAAAAAATTGCAAGCTGTGTACCTGACATGGGTCTAATATCGAGGATAAAGAAGGAACTCAGTTTAATAGCAAAACAAGAAAAACCAAGTGAAGGAAAATCTATTTTAAAATTGCAATTTTCCCAGTCAAATACTTTTCAAAAGAAAGCATACAAACAGTCCATGAACAAATGTTCAGCAAAGTCATCAGGGAAATGTAATCAAAAGTGTAATGAAGGAAAGGGGAGAGGGCACAAGGATGAAAATGATTATTATAACTATATAAGTGAAGTTTGGATCCCCAGCACCCATGTGAATGCCACATAGGCAGGCAGCCTACCTGTAATCCCAGCACCTAGGACAGGGAGCTGTTCTGCCAAATAAGCTAGTTCTAGTGTTGAGTGAGGGATCCTGCCCCAATATAGAAGATAGAGACTGAACATGGAAGATAACACTTTCTTAATTTCACACACACATTCATCCGTGTATGCAAACACACACACACACACACACACACACACACACACACACACACACACACACCATAGCCCATAGACACATCAACATAAAGAAAGTCTCATTGGATATCAATATTGCCTCACTATAATTAGAAAGGATTTTTAGGAAAAAACAAACAAAACATAACAAGAGCTGGGACAATACAGAGAAAGGGGTACTACTACACCTTGTTGGTGGGAATTTCAATTAGTGTAGTCATGGTGGAAAACAAAAAATTAAAATCACACCGTGGTTTGATATTAGGTATCTGAGGAAAATAAAATCTCAAAGGAAAAAAAATACTGAGTTCTTAGCTTGCCAATTGGTGTTATCCCTTTAGATCACTCGAGGTCATAGTGGAGAGACCACCTCGAATGCCCATTCCTGATAATGAACTTGATGTCTATAACCATCCAGGAGCCTTCATCCTGTGACTGATGGAAGCAGAGGCAAACACACAATTAATCACTGAACTGAACCCAAGGAACCCAGTGACACAGAGAGAGGAGTGATGAGCAAATTGGCAAAGATTGGGCTGGCAAAACCAGCAGAGACAGCTGATCTGAACAGGGGAGAGCTCTTGGACCCCAGACCGACAGTGGGGAGGCCAGCATGGGACTGATCTGGACCCCTCAAATGTGAGTGTCAGCGAGAAGGCCTGGGCAACCTATGGGGCCCTGAGCTGTGGATCAGTGTCTATCCCTGGAATACAAACAGTCATCGTGTGCCTATACCACAAAGAGGGATGCTCTCTCAGCCTGGACTCTTAGGTGAGTGCTTGGACCCTATCCAGAGTGAAGTGACAGACTCTAGATATCCCCTATGTGGAAGGATTTGGCAATAGGGTGGGAGGGTGGGGGGGAAGGGGAGTGCGGGAGGAGGGGAGGGAGAGGGAACTGGGATTGACATGTAAAACAAGCTATTTAAAATAAAAAAAAATACTGAGTTCTTATCTATTGCAGTTCAACAAATGGCTAAGAATTGCAAATGCCCTGTATGTCCATCAGTTGATAAATAGTCTGAAAAAAAAAGAACCAGTAAAAAACTGTAACCAGAAAAATGAAGTCACTCAGGAAATTATTCTGGAAAACGTTGTAACCTGAAAGAGAATGAAGTCATTCAGGAAATCGTCATGTCATTTGCAACATCAAATAATTGGAATTTATTAGAAAGTGAGCTAAATCAGACTCTGGTAGACACATGCCACTTGATATCCACATATGTGGAATCTGCAAAGAAGCTGAGAGCAGGAGCTGGGAAGGAAGTGTAGAGGGAAGAGGAAAAAGTAGCAAAAAGGAGAAATAAGTGACAGAATAAACAAGTCCTATTGCTCAGTATGGCATCTGTAGATGAGAACAATACACAGTGTTTTACTTTTTGTGGAACCAGAAGAAAGGATTTTGTGGTTTCAGAAGAAGAAGATATCAAATGTTAGAAAAGACAGCTATGGCCTCCAAAACAATACAGAGAAACCCTGTCTGGCAAAATCAAAAAAAAAAAAAAAAAGAAAGAAAGAAAAGACAGCTATGCCTACTCTGGGTTGAACATTATGAAAACACTAACAAGACAATTAAATATATCATGGAGAATCAGTAATCAATAAATTCAAATGCATGACTGTAAAATATCCTATTGCTAATGTGTCTCTAACTCTGATCTAGTCCCAGACGTTTATTCAAACCCCTTCCCCTCTCCAAGCTCAAATGTAACTCCTTTGTGCTTTTTCCAACAATGAGAAACATGTCATCTCTCACTTCCTATTTACTTATTTGCCAAATTCTAGTCAGTATAGTGGCTCCAGGATCACACCAGGTGTCAAATGTCCATCACTGTACACTCTCAAAAGGGCTATTTTGTGCCTCCACAAGAATAAAACTATGCATCCGAGTATGGGCTTTATTTGCAGCTCCTTTTTTTTTTCTTTAGCCCCATGATTTCTTTACCTTTTAACTGGATTGTAAAGGTTAGCTTTACAGTGAACACACTGTCTTACAAGGTTATCAGGACAGGTGTCTTCGTGCCTACTTCTTCAGAGCAGACCTGTTACACTTGTATGAACAGTTTAATCCATTTGTCCTTCCACTCCTGGGAGTTGCTTTCTTTCCTTAGTTTGCATGCATTAAAAACTCACCCCTTTGAGGTACAAATCAATGGGATTGGAAAACTGCGTCGAGTAATACAGTGATGACCCAGTTCTACTCATTGCCAAACTCAGTAAAGGTAAGCTCAGGTCCTGATCTCCACCTAAAAGTTCTGCCATCAAGAGACACCTACTCAGCATCTCCCACCCACAAATTAAATGCCTTTTATGTGACCCTTCAATGTTCTCCAAAGAGTATAATGAAAGTGGATCTTCCTTTGTCTCCAAACACCCCAACTGCAGAGCTATTGAGTGGTTATGCTACGAGAGTCCAGAACTTTGGAGAAGCACATATAATCTCAGAATATCATACATATCTGTATCTTTGAAGTATTTTCATTAAACTAACATAAAAGGAAAAAAGCAAGGACTTATCTTAATAATCAATATTTTTTGCATTTCTTAAATCTATATTTTCTGTTATAACCATAACACACTTAACAAGTTATGTTGAATAATAGATCTCAAAACATTTTTATAGTTAAAATCCATGTCTTATCACATGTATTCATTTTTACTAAATTTTTCAATATCAAAAGAATTGAATTTTACAAAACACACCATCCAGAGGGCATCACTTTAATATCTTTAAAATTCTTTAAATATTTCAGTAGTTTTGTCTTGATATATCCTTTTATTATAAGAGTCCTTTGTCAACTAAGCCTATTTTCCCCCTAATATTATTTTTTTTCTAATTGTTTAATTCCAGTTTAGCTCCTATAACATGTTTTGAATATGAATAATTATCACCCTTCACTTAATTGGTTCCCTTGGAGATACATAGCCATGGTACCTTATTCATCTTCTTTTGAATTGATAAAGACTGTGCCTTCCTGGCTTTTTATGGAGATTAACAGAGGATGCCCAAACAAACTTCCTAAAAAATGACCTGGAACACAGAGCTCTCCAGCCTCCCCATGGAACACTGTGGTTTGATTCAAGGATGTCAACATGATGTGTGCATTCCTGCTTCTGCAATTCTGTCAAATATTGTTATTAAGTTCCTTTGGGAAATTGTTCTTGGGTTCTTGTGTTTCTTTCTGTGGCCTTTCTTTTATTTAGCCAAGGTACTAAAAGAAATACGCTTGCTTTTCATTAAGAAATAAAAAGAGACAGGAATTACAGGGGTCTTGGTAGAAGGCAGAAAATGGTGCTCACAGTAAAAAAGAAAGTATTACAGCTAGCTAAACCTTCAATTTGAGGTGAAGCCTTGAAGGTCAGAAGGAAGGAATTAGTACTTCACTTCAATTTCAAATTTAAAGTAAGCACAACTTTAACTCAGAAAAATTCCAACCAGTTACTTGTGTTATTGAAGTAAATGACTCCAGATATTTTCTTATGATGAGTTTAATGACTCCAATCTACTGTCTTCTAAATGAAAAGAAGTAAGCATAGATTTCTTCTTTGTTGCCAAGTAAAGAGATCCAGAATATGGTTAAAGACGTTTATGCTACTTGCCAAGCCTGTAAATGAGTGACTCCAAGTGTCTATCACAAACTGCCATCACTTTGTGTTGTGACATGACAAACATTGCTAATCAACCACAGCGGCATTTTTCACTACACCAATGAAAATTCCCAAATCTTTTTGCTGAGAATTCCATATCAAGCATATAAAAGCTCAGTTAATTTAAACTTACTTTCCATTGATTATGTAACTGCAAATTTCACACTGTCCTGAGGTATCAAACTCCTAGGAACTGGTTCTTCAGTTACATGTAGTTGTGTGGGCTGTTGTAGTTTTTGTTAGCCCTGACAAAAGTCTCATTAAATACTGTGCAATTGTCCAATGCTTGTCACAGGTATTATTTCAATCTATAGAATATTATAAATTAACAAAACCTTCCCACTTATTAAAATGACAACCTGTTGAAAGAACTGCTCCAACTATACCCTTTTTGTAAATAAAACTTGTTTACTGCAATGGACAGGACAATGAAAAGATAAAGTCACTTAACCAAATAGTTATATATATATATACATATATATATGCATGTATGTATGTATGTATCTTCCATTTTAACAAACCTCAGAGAATCCAAGGACTATGAGGGTAATGTATACAGCAAAATAATGAGCAGAATTTTCATTTGCTGGGAGCTCTGTGTGTGTGTGTGTGTGTGTGTGTGTACATGCATATATGTATATATACATATACATATACATATATGTGCATATATATATCAAATCAATTGGCACTAAATTCATTTAGCTCCATTTTTACACCTTCTAGCTCAGGAATTGTGTAGCCTACAAAACAATTTCTATTTTATCTGTACCATCTAATTAATTAAATGGCCCCAGAGTACCAGACTCACAAATCTCGTTAATAGCTGAATACTGAAATAAAGGCTGCTCACCCCTCCTAGAATAATATTTGCATATCCCCACCTGTGATGGGTAATAAGTACCTGCCACAAATCAGAATTATGAATTTTGTACGCCTAACAAAACCGCAGGGGAAATTATACCTCAGACATTCCATAATAATTGCAGCTAAGCTGTTTAGTGCCATCCACTTATTCTGCCTGAAGTGTTTAAAGCAGCAACAGTTGTAAATGAATTCAGGCACATATTCAAGAGAATTTTTTTCAAAAAGTTTTTCTGTCTTGCCATATGTAATTATCTTTATGGAAGTATTCAGCTGCAAGTTGTAACACATTCACATTTAAAGAAGCAAATTACAGAAAAAATACATAGCTGCACCCGTCAAGCAGTCTTGTATGTGTGTTAGAAGTCTGTCCTTGAAACTTGGGGACACTTTTAGAAAGGTGTAATGGTATTGATATGAATGGATTTACTAGCCTGGATGGGCTCTCACATGTTGCCTATATCTGATAATATAGTATTTCAAATATATGATCAAGGGTATCTTTACAATAAAGAAAGCACTGTGCTGGTCACGTCTGTTTACAATACAAAGTCATACGGTCCTTCTCTGAGATGGCTGTCCATAAGTTCCTTGGAGAAATCTAGCCTGACCACCACAGTATGGCTGAGAACAGTGGCCATTTTTAAGGGGCATATTTGTCTTTGACTCTCACTCCTACAAGGATGGTGCCACGGCAACGCCCAGCAGAGAAGACCAGCAGCAGAAAATAACAATACCTTTGTATTCTCTGCAATGGTCCCTGCAATGGACCAATAGCAATGGTCATGTTCTGGTTAACACTGGCATCAGAGTAAATGAAAACAAAATTAATAACCCCAAATAAACCCTGTTTAGAGGTATGGTGTTTCCTTAACAAGGGTGATGGCAGTAAGGTATTTTGAGATCCTAGAAGACCAGATATTAGTTTGGCTATGGATACACTTTTTAATCATAAAAGAGTCTGTATCTGTGAGTTTCATTTTTCCTCATGTTCTAAACATCACATAAATCAGCTTTATTAGGTTGTGGTTATAATATAGTCAGTAAATTGTTTGCTTTGAAAACACAAGGATCTGAGATCCATTCCCAGAACACAAGTTAGGGAACAAAGGACAGTCAGTCTGCTGGCAAACACTTGAAAATTCAATGGAAGAGGCAAAGACAGGTGTATCCCTCGGGCTCATTAACCCAGCCCATTGATAAATCACAGCCAATGTGAGACCTCATCTCAAAAAGCAAAGATCGATGATAGCACTGGAAGAATGACACCTGAGAGTATTCACTAACCTCCAAATACACATAATACATAAATTCATGCATTCT
Organism: Mesocricetus auratus; assembly: GCF_017639785.1. Taxonomy (NCBI): domain Eukaryota; kingdom Metazoa; phylum Chordata; class Mammalia; order Rodentia; family Cricetidae; genus Mesocricetus; species Mesocricetus auratus. The sequence continues at coordinate 37,487,778 of NW_024429193.1, forward strand.
TGGACACACACAGGCACCCACATATACAAAGATGTACACAACATGTATGTGCGTGCGCGCGCACACACACACACACACACAGACACACACACACACACACACACACACACACACACACACACACACACAGATAGTTTTATCCAGCTGATAATTGGTCAAAGAAATTACCTACTGCTTGAAATGATTATGGTTCTACTAACTACACTGTACACAGTGCAGTGTTGTACTTACTTATAAATGATTGTTTCTGTTTTCTTTCTCCATTACAGTTTGGCATATGAGCTTCATGTGAATGGAACAAACTTCTGTCTTGAAGATATTTTTGTAGATGTGAATGAGGGGTATAAAGGAGCTTTAAAAGGGTAGCATAGAACCTCTCCTGCCCCCTCCTTTTTTGTCTCCTTCTCTGAGTTTATGTGTTTGCATGTGTCCATATGCACACTTGGCCTGAATGTGCACATAAAAAATATCAATCTCATTTAGTAGGAAAGTGCTTAAAATAATTAGGATTTATGTATTTTCACAATGGTGCAGGAGTGGCCATGATGTGATTAAGTTGGTTGCTTGAGGCTCCCTAAGGTGACAGGACGGTCTGCAGGCTTCTGAAGAAAAGCTTATACAGCCTATTACCATGATGAAGTGAAATTTCAAATTACATTTTATATTTGTAAAGGACTACCAGGCAAGGTCCCTATGGATTGTCAAATACTACATAAAATGCTATAAAAACCAGACCATAATCTCTCACTAACTTACACATTAGCCTCAGGCAGTAAAGATGGTTTTTATTGAGCCAGATTTTGTGAGGGTAAAAAAAAGTTACAAAGTTTATCCTAGCTTTTCAGGCACAGCGCTGCTTCCCTGAGTTAACGTGACGTATTCCAAGTGATTAAATGAACTTGTCTCACAGCTCTTCCCATGCACTTTAAAGGAAGCAAAGCAGGGATGAATTTACTACGGCAAAAAAGCTTTTAATTCTATCCCCGTTTTATTCAAACTGCTAATATAGAACTCAAGAAAGGCGAAAGGAAAATTAAAACTTCAATAAGACATCTTGCAGAGACCCACCTGTATTCCATGCTGTGGTTCACTTGCCAGACTGTACCTTTGAAAATGAAAAGTAAGGCTTGTGGGAAGGAATCCAAAGACAAGGGACAGGGGATAGACTGTTCAGCACCATAGTTTGGACTTTAGTTCATTTACTACCACTGATGAACTGAATAAGCCTAGTATTGTGTTCTACTGGTATTTTTCCCCATCTTCAGGAGTAGACATTTTGGAGCAGTTTATGATCATATTAACAAGAAGTGACAGATAAATGAATGCTGATCTAGTGGTCAGAAATTTGAGTGTATTGATGTGTTTCATGATCCTTGCACTTGCATCTTTGTAGAGGCATGGAAGCATCTATGTGAAGGTCAATTCCTGAGCATTTAGATTTTATGTTTTGCTTCTTCATTGGCTATCTGTAAGTTTGGTTATTTCCAGTGTGAGCTTACAGAGAAATTCAGACCCTTTATCTTCTTAGTGTTTAGACTGGATCAGTTGAAGGGTGGCACTTCATGAGTCATAGTTAGTGGGTAGCAGGGTGTGGCCAGCCTGAGTCCTGCAAATTTTAAGTATGCAGCCCGTATCTAATTGCATACTGTACAAAGTCATGAAAACATGCTATGCTAGAAAGCACATATGAGCTTCACTATCATGCTGGTATTTTCCAGTCCTATACTCTTTACATGCTAGATTTATAACTTCAGGTAGATAAATATCGAGAGCCCAGAGTTTTGTTTTTTATTGTTTTTCATCAACAAACAACACTTGTCTCAAATAGTGTGGTATTTCTTGGGGTTCTCTAGAATGAGTTTGTAAGTCATGACATGGGCTAGTAGTCCAATAGCTGTCTGTATGGAAGAGAGGGTGAGAGTTAGATCCCTGCTAACTAAACACCTGGAAGATTCCTGGAAAGATACTGGTTTCAACCCATGAAGAAGCTTGGTTCTGATGCCAGTGAAGCACAGCAGGGTTTGGTACACTCACACACACCAGAGAGTAGCAAATGAAGTTGGCTGGAACCCTGGAAATTCTTTGTGTCTAGCTGACAACTAGAAAGTACCTTTCTTGGGGTGGGGGTGGGGATGGGAAGTGGGTCTGGGGGGGTGTGGCTCCTCTTCTGGGTTATTCATTTCAGGAAGTGGACTTCCAGGTCTCCCAGAGGCCTGTCTCATACCTGATTCCAGATCTAATGGAGGCGATAATGAAGATTCATCAACACAATTGTTGAAAAGATTTATGTACTACCTTGAACAGTCAGAGCTAAACCACTTTCCTGGATCTTGGGATTATGGGGTCCAAGAATAGCACATTTTAAATGCTAAACACTCTGTGGGAGGGAGCTTCAGTGGTCACTTAAAATGATTTTATATGGATAGAGGACATTAAATGTCTGGTTGACATGATAAACAGACAGTAATATTTGCTGTTAAAATCAAAAGAACTATAAAATTACATCCTTTTATTTTTAAGTCTATGGCTAAAATAATTTTAATTCTTTCAGTTTTAACATGGGGATTGGAATTTGGCAACATATTTTCTAGTTATCTAAATTATTTACAAAGTCGACTTATCTTATATTTTTATACTTGTACTATGTATATGCATGTGTGTGTGTATCTTGAGCATTCTTGTGCTTTGGAAAGCATTATGAATTCATAGTAGGAATTCTCTGTAAACTGACAATAAAAGTTAAGATTTTTTAAAGTATAGTTCTAAGCCTAGAACGAAGGGCCTCCTGTGTACTAGGCAAGAGCTTTCTCACTGACTATACCTCCAGGCCACAGTGTCACAACAAATGTTGGAAGTCTTCCACCACTGTCTTGGCTGATTTATTTAGTCAGTGTTTGCATATGAATGTGAAAGAAACAGTCCAGCTGTTCTTGGGGGAAAAAAGAAGCAACCAAAACGCTAAATGAAGCCAAGCTAAAATACACTTTGTAAACAGTGGGATTCCTGAAACAGCTACTTTAAAAGATCTAAGTTCAAAAGACCAGGTAAAAATTAAACATAGGGACTCTGGAATTTCCTGGTCTAGGGACTCCAGGCAGGTCACTACCCACACATGCCCCCCTTGGCGGACCAAGCAACCAAGAGCCTGCTGAGAGCTCTGGTCTACTCCTGTCCCCACTCAGGACAGAGGTGAGCTCCAGCTCCAGCCTGGGCCGACTTCTGCTTGCCCACTCTGGGATCTCCTGGCCTGGGAACTGCAGGCAGGTTGACTGGCCCCTGGTTCACCCAGCAACTTCTAGTCTGCTGATAGCACTATGCTAATCCAGCCCCTACCCACCAGGAGAGGGAATGCCTCAGACCTGCCTACACCCACGGTGAGACCCATCAGAGTACTGGACCTGCTAGTGCCCACCAGAAGAGAATCTTGGACCCATACCCACCAGAAGAGGAAGAGACCCCACCTGTACCTACTGTTCTTTTGTCTCTAAAATCCCTTTTAAGCTTTTCGTTAAGCAGAAATTTGTGTTCCATGTCTGGGCACCGTAATGTAACGAGCATTCTTCCCACCAGCCCCATCTGAGAGATGTGTCAGTCACAAAGAACACACAGGAAGCTATATTAATTATGAAGCTGTTGACCGTTTGCTATGGTTTCTTTTTGGCTAAGTCTGACTTAATTATTAACGCATAACTGCAAATCTGAGTATTTCCACACGGTCTTCTATTACTGGAGAAAGGTTCAGACCTCTTATTCTTCTCAAGTCCACACAGAATTATGCACCTATAGTCATGCCCAAAAGGGTGTGGTCAGTGGGACAGGTGCCTGAGCTCTCCCTAAAATATACCTCTTCTCAGCACCATATGGGACCTTCTCAAAAATCGACCACATACTTGGCAACATAGCAAACCTCAACTGGTGTTTCTTATCAGACCACCATGCTCTTTTTTATAACAATCAGTTTTATTTTTTATTGTTAAATTTAAATTTATATTAGAAACAAGGAAACAAGGTTTCTTCCCATGTCAATTCCAGGTCCCTCTCCCTTCCCCTCCCCTCCTCACACGCCCTCCCACCAACCTGCCCAATATTCTCTCATTTCCCAGGGAGAGTGAGGCCCTCCATGGGGTTGTCCATAGTCTGTCATTTCATCCAGGGAAGGGCCTAGACCCTCCCCAAGAGTCCAGGGTGAGAGTATCTCTCATTGTTGATGGGCACCCAAAGTCCATTTGTACACCCGGGATAAATACTGATCTACTACCTAAGGCCCAATAGATTACATAGGCCTCCTCACTGACACCCACATTCAGGGGGTCTTGATCAGTCCCATGCTGGATTTCCAGCCATCAGTCTGGGATTCAAGAGCTAACCCTTGTGAGGTCAGCTGTTTCTGGGGGTAAAATGAACCCAGTCTTAACCCGTTGGTCATCAGTCCTCCCTCTCTGTCACTGGGTTCCTTGAGTTCAGCTCAGTGTTTAGTTGTGAGAGTCTGCCTCTGCTTCCATCAGCCATTGAATGAAGGTTCTGTTTCCCAGACTCTCTGGCCATGGGACTGTAGGCTGGTACTCCCCAGATCTATGTCTAAAATCCATATATGAGAGAGTAATGTCATGTTTCACTTTTTGTGATTGGGTTACCTCACTCAGGATGGTTTCTTCTAGCGCCCTTCATTTGCCTGCAAATTTCAGGATTCCATTGTTTTTTTCTGCTGAATAGTACTCCATTGTGTAAATGTACCACATTTTCTCTATCCACTCTTCGGGTGAGGAGCATCTAGGTTGCTTCCAAGTTATGGCTATTACAAATAATGCTGCTATGAACATAGTGGAACAGATGTCCTTGTTGTATGAATGTGAGTCTTTTGGATATATGCCTAAGAGTGGAGTTGCTGAGTCTTGTGTTAGGTTTATTCCCATTTTTCTGATGAATCTCCATACTGATTTCCAAAGTGGCTGTACAAGTTGGCACTCCCACCAGCAGTGGAGGAGTGTTCCCCTTTCACCACAACCTCTCCAGCATAAAATGTCATTGGTGTTTTTGATTTTAGTCATTCTGATAGGAGTAAGATGGATTCTCATAGTTGTTTTGATTTGCATTTCTTGGATGGCTAAAGATGTTGAGCACTTTCTCAAACATTTTAGACTCCTCTATTGAAAATTCTCTATGTAGTTCTCTAGCCCACTTTTTAATTGGATCCTTTGGTGTTTTGGAGACTTGCTTCTTGAGTTCTTTGTAAATTTTGGAGATCAGCCCTCTGTCAGATGTGTGGTTAGTGAATATCTTTTCCCATTCTGTGGGCTGCCTTTTTGGCTTGCTGACTGTGTCCTTTGCCTTACAGAAGCTTCTCAGTTTCAGGAGGTCCCATTTATTAATTGTTGATCTCACTGTCTGTGCTACTGGTGTTATGTTCAGGAAGCTGTCTCCTGTACCAATTCGTTCAAGGGTACCACCCACTTTCTCTTCTAAGAGGTTCAGTGTGGCTGGATTTATGTGGAGGTCTTTGATCCATTTGGACATAAATTTTGTGTTTGGCAATAGGCACGATCTATCTGTATTCTTCTATATGCCAGCATCCAGTTATCCCAGCACCATTTGTTGAAGATGCTTTCTTTTTCCATTGTATATTTCTAGCTTCTTTGTCGAAGATCAGATGTTCATACATGTATGGGTTAATATCAGGGTATTCAATTCGATTCCATTGGTATACCTGTCTATTTTTGTGCCAATACCAAACTGTTTTCAGAATTATAGCTCTATAATAGAGCTGAAGTCAGGGATAGTGATGCCTCCAGATGTTGCTTTGTAGAGTAAGGTTGTTTTAGCTAGGCTGGTTCTTTTGTTTTTCCATACAAAATTGATTTTCGTTCTTTCAAGGTCTGTGAAGAATTGTGCTCATATTTTAATGGGGATTGCATTGAATCTGTAGATTGCTTTTGGCAGGATTGCTATTTTTACTACTTTGATCCTACCTATCTAAGAACATGGGAGATCTTTCCATTTTCTGAGTGCTTCTTTAATTTCTTTCTTTAAATACTCAAAGTTCTTGCGATACCAGTCTTTCACTTGTTTGGTTAGTGTTACCCCAAGGTATTTTATGGTGTTTGTGGCAATTGTAAAGGGTGATGTTTCTCTTTCTCAGCCCTTTTATTGTCTGTGTATAGTAGGGCTAGTGATTTTCTTGAGTTTATCTTGTAGCCTGCCACTTTGCTGAAGGTGTTAATCAGCTGTAAGAGTTCCCTGGTGGAGTTTTTTGGGTCACTTATGTAAACTATCATATTATCTGCAAATAGTGCAAGTTTGACCTCTTCCTTTCCAATTTGTAACCCCTTGATCTCCTTTAATGGTCGTATGGCTCTAGCTAGAACTTCAAGTACAATCTTGAAAAGGTACGGAGAGAGTGGACAGCCTTGTCTTGTTTCTGATTTTAGTGGAATTGCGTTGAGTTTCTGTCCATTTAGTTGATGTTGGCTGTTGTTTTGCTGAATATAGCTTTTATTATGTTTAGGTATGTGGGGCTTTATATGTGATTTGATTTTTAATAATGTTTCTTTTATGAACGTGGATGAGTTTTTATTTGGAGCATAGTTGTTAAGAATTGAAACTTTATCTTGGTGGATTTCTCCTGTGATGTGTATGTAATGACCTCCTTCATCTCTTTTGATTGATTTTATTTTAAAGTCTAATTTGTTAGATATTAAGAGTGCTACTCCTGCTTGTTTTTTGGGTCTGTTTGATTTGAATATCTTTTCTCAACCTTTAACTCTAAGGTAATGTCTGTCTTTGAGGATGATGTGTGTTTCTTGTATGCAGCAGAAGGATGGGTTCTGTCTTCGAATCCATTCTGTTAGCCTGTGTCTTTTTATGGGTGAGTTAAAGCCATTAATATTGAGGGATATTAATGTCCATTGATTGCTCATTCTTCTTTGATTCGAATGGTTGTTCTTGCTGGAATTATGTGTGGAATTCCACCCATTTATTTCTTTTGGCTGTTGGTAAAGTGGGATTATCTAATGCCTATGTTTTTCTGGTTGTAGTTAAATTCCTTGGGTTGGAGTTTCCCTTCCAGAACTTTCTGTAGAGCTGGATTAGTGGATATGTATTGATTGAATCTAGTTTTGTCATGGAATATTTTGTTTTCTCCATCTTTAGTGCTTGAGAGCTTTGCTGGGTATAGTAGTCTGGCCTGGCATCCATGGTCTCTTAGTGCTGGTAGAATATCTATCCAGGACCTTCTGGCTTTTAGAGTTTCCATGGAGAAGTCAGTTGTAATTCTGATATGTTTGCCTTTATATGTTACTTGGCCTTTTTCCTTAGCTGCTCTTAATATTCTTTCTTTATTGTGTATATTTGGGGTCTTGATTGTTATGTGGTGACAGGACATTTTTTTGTGGTCCACTCTATTTGTTGTTCTGTAAGCTTCTTGTACTTTCTTTGGCATGTCTTTCTTCAGGTTGGGAAAGTTTCCTTCTACAATTTTGTTGAATATGTTTTCTGCCCCTTTGATGTGGTTTTCTTCACCTTCTTCTATATCTATTATTCTTAGGTTTGGTCTTTTCATGGTGTCCCATATTTCCTGGATGTTTTGTGTTAAGGATGTGTTGGACTTAAGATTTTCTTTGGTTGATGATTCAATTTCTCCTATTGTATCTTCAGCACCTGAGATTCTCTCTTCCATCTCTTGTATTCTATTGGTTATGCCTGTATAGGTACTACCTGACCATTTGCCCAGCATTTCTATTTCCAGCCTTCCTTCAGATTGTGTTTTGTCTCTATTTCAGTTTTCAATCCTTGCACTGTTTGATTTGTTTCTTGCAATTTTTGCTTTGTCTTTTCGACCTTTCATCACATTTTTTAAATTTTTGGTTTGTTTTTTCTTCCATTTCTTGAACTTTTTTGGCTTGTTTTTTCTTTCATTAATTTGAGGGATTTTCCTGTATCCTCTTTTAGGGCCTCTATCATTTTCATGAAGTGGTATTTAAGGTCATTGTCTTCTGCTTCATTTGCATTGGAATGTTGGATTCTTGTTGATGTGGGGTCTAGAATCTGGGAGTGTCATATTTGTTTTTCTGTTGCTGAGTGTGTTTTTGTATTGTCTCTTTCCCATATCTTCTTCTAGTGGATGCAGAAAGAGCCCCTTACTGGTCTGGTGGTTAGGGGACCAAAGTTCCCTTTCAGTGGGTGCAAGCAAGTCCAATACTCTAGTAGTTCTCCTCTTCCTGGTCCTAGTCCTGGTCTTGTGGGTGGAGAAGAAGTCTAGGAATCTGGGGTGCATGGTCTCCCACCTGGTCCCATTGTCCCTTTATTGGAAGAGAACACCTGGGATCTGGGGTACTTGACTCCAACCGGGATGGGAGGCTCTGTGGCAGTCAGTAGGCATTCCCCAGGCACTGGAATGCAGGCTTCATGTGGGGCCTTGTTTACCTGGTCCTGCTGGTTCACTGCACCTGCTGGTCCCCTGGTATTGTTGGTGGAAGAGAAGACCTGGGATCTGATGAGCTTTGCCTGGAGGCTCTGTGGGAGTCAGCCTGTGTCTTATTAGGTGAGTTAAGACCATTGATATTCAGGGATATTAATGACAAAAAACTATTGAAGGCATCACCATTCCTGACTTCAAGACCTCTACCTAAATCCAGCCACATTGAACCACTTAAAAGAGAAAGTGGGAGGTACCCTTGAATTAATTGGTATAGGAGACAGCTTCCTGAATATAACACCAGTATAGCACAGACACTGAGATCTACAATTAATAAATGAGACCTCCTGAAACTGAGAAGCTTCTGTAAGGCAAAGGACACAGTCAACCAGACAAAATGGCAGCCCACAGAATAGGAAAAGATATTCACTAACCCCATATCTGACAGAGGGCTGATCTCCAAAATTTACAAAGAACTCAAGAAGAAAGTCTCCAAAACATCAAAGGATTCAATTAAAAAGTGGGGTACAGAACTAAGTAGAGAATTCTCAATAGAGGTGTCTAAAATAGCTGATAGGCACTTAAGAAAGTGTTCTGCTTCCTTAGCCATCAGGGAAATGCAAATCAAAACAACTATGAGAATCCATCTTACTCCTATCAAAATGGCTAAAATCAAAAACATCAATGACAGTTTATGCTGGAAAGGATTGTAGAAAGGGAAATACTCTTCCACTGCTAGTGGGAATTACAGCCTCTTTGGAAATCAGTATGGTGGTTTCTCTTGAAAAATGAGGATCAGTCTACCACAAGATCCAGCATTTCCAGTCTTAGGCATATACACAAAAGCTGTACATTCATGAAAATGGACATGTGTTCCACTATGTTCATAGCAGCATTATTTGTAATAGCCAAAATCTGGAAGCAACCTAGATGCCCCTCAACTGAAGAGTAGATAGAGGAAATATAAAATCTGGAAGCAACCTAGATGCCCCTCAACTGAAGAGTAGATAGAGGAAATATGGTACATTTACACATTGGAATGCTACTCACCAGAAAAAAACAAAACAAACAAACAAACAAAAAACAATGGAATCTAGAAATTTTCAGGCAAAAGGATGGCACTAGAAGAAACCATCCTGAGTGAGGTAACCCACTCACAAAAGAAAAGCATGGTGTGTACCCACTCATATATGGAATTTAGACATAGAGCAGGGGAGGGCCAGCCTACAATCCAACCGTCAGACAGTCTGGGAAAAAAGGAGGACCCTCTGAGAGACATGAATGGTACCCTGGAGAAGAGGAATGACACAGGATCTCCTGCAGGGATTGGGAGCATGGGGAAAGAGAGAGGGAACTGGGAGAAAGACAAGGGGAGAAGAGGATGAGAGAGGAGGACATGGGGGAGCAGGAAGCTTGAGTCGGGGGAAGAATAGAGGAGAGCAGGAGGAGAGATAACCATTATAGAGGGAGTCATTATAAGTTTAAGGAGTGATCTGGCATTAGTGAGATCTCCAGAGATCTACAAGGATGACACCAACTGACAATCTAAGCAATAGTGGCAAGGCTACCCTAAATGGCCTCCCCCTACCCCCCCAATAATGAGATTGGCAACTACTTTATATGCCATCCCAGAGCCTTCATCCAGTGGCTGATGGAAGCAGAGGCAGACACCCACAGCTAAACACTGAACTGAACTCCTGGAACCGAGTTCCTGAGTAGGAGCAGTGATGAGCAAATGAATCAAGACTGGGTTGGTGAAATCCGCAGAAACAGCTGACCTGAACAAAGGAGAGCTCGTGGACCCCAGACAGATGGCTGAGATGCCAACATGGGACTGATCTAGACTTTTTAAATTTGGGTGCCAGTGAGGAGGCCTCGGCAATCTATGTGGCTTCTGGTAGTAGATGAGTATTTATCGCTGGCATGTGAATGGACTTTAGGCACCCATTCTGCATTGAAGGATGCTCTCTCTTCTTGGCCACATGGGGGAGGGCCTAGGCCCTATCCCAGATGATATGATAGATATTGGAGAACCCCATGGAGGGCCTCACCATCCCTGGGAAGCAGAGTGGGGATTGTGTGGGGGATTGGGGAGGTTGGTGGGTGGCAGGGAATGAGGGGAGGTAGTGGGAGCTGGGATTGACATGTGAAGCAGGCTTGTTTCTAATTTAAATAAAAAATTAAACATGGATTTTATGTTCCTATTAATCTAAGCCAATCTGGAATGGCTGATTTTCTTCTTCTCTCTTTTCAAGGATGTATTCCTCCTTTCTATATACTATGCCTCTTCTGGTCTCTTATTTCCAAAGATCCTTTTTCAATTATTCTACTTCCACTGTCAAAATTCTTGATTGCTTTTGTAAGATTTATCAAAATATGCAAATTGATTAATTGGCATAAACTTTTTGCCTAGGAAATTTTCCCCATCACTTTTGTTGTTTATTTTTGAGACAGGGCTTAGAAGGTGTTATATAGGCTTGCCTTGACATTGTGGCAATTCTCCTGCTTTAGGTTCTTGAGTGCTGTGATTACAGACTTGAAGTCATTTAAAACTTCTCTGGAACATGCATAGAATGAAAAATGGGTTGTCCCATTCAAACTGAACACAATGGCAGATACCCCTAATGACTTATCATTATCCCCATAGATGAATGTGTCTCTCAACTCTCTTCAAGAGGTATTTCCTTTCAGTAGATGATGACCAAAACAGAGCCCGCACAACTGGGGAAGGAACGAAGAATAAGACTGTGGGATTCTCAGTTCTGAAGGCAAATCTATAGTACAATCCTTTCACCCAAAGTTCCAGCATCACTGCAGAAGAGGAGTGGAAAATTTGTAAGCCAGAGATACACTGAAATTGTGTATTCTGGGCATAATAGGGAAGTTGCACATATGAACTCACAATGGTTGAGATGTAAGACCTGAGGCAAGCTCAAGTGAGACAAAATTTCACTGTGGAAAGGGGAGTTGAGCCTGAAGTCCCACCTTTAAATGAGGAGGTCCTAGCAATTCATTTTCTGTGAAAGGAAGAGTCAGTTTTCTTGCTTTCTTGGAAGGTGGATGAACTGGCAGTGAAGCACGAGTCAAGCATGGCTGGTAGTTTGGTTTATGTTCCCTATCCCCTTGGGAACGAGGAAGGATGGTGGCAATGGAGGTGGAATAGCAGCTGGGCCCGCAGCAGCAGCATAGCAGCTTGTTCTGTCTTGTGAGTGTAGTTTACTGATTTTCCCTGTTAACTGTGATGCTATTTTGTTTGTGATTTAACAAATAAACCCAATTAGTTTCCCTAATTCTTTTCTCACCCCCTTTATCTTTTTTCCTACTTATCAGCCTTAACTCTGTATCTTCTTTCTTTTTTCTTTTCCTGACTCTACTTTTATTTCATCCTTTAGTTTTTAAAAAATATTTACTCTTTCCTATGTTTATGGAGGCTGCAGCAACGCCTTTATTTTCTTTACTTTTATACCTATATCAGGTTTGTTTGGGAGTTGGTACTGTTACTGTGGTTTGTGTTCCCTTCCCAGCATCACTAAGGGTTGATTTCTCTAGGGTATGCTGCTCGCTAGATTAGGGTAGCCATCACGACTGATAGGAAAACCACAACAGAGAAGCAAACATAAGAAAAAGTAAGGTTACTTAACACCTTCAGTAGCTCTTAATTCTTCACTTACTTCTAACTATGCTGGAGATATTATAGTGTCTGATTTCAAAGTACACTGTTAAACAGTAGTAATAGAAACAGCATGGTATTGACCTGAGCAGAAACATTGGGATAGAGAACAAAGGAATAAATCCATACAGCCAAGTGGGTAAGAAGGAGGACAATGTATTTAGCAAGAATTATGGGGTCACTGAATATCTGCATGTAGAAGACTTAACACAGATCACTATATCCCACCCCATGCAAAAGTCAATTATTGTGCATCAAATTCCTCAATGAATTTCTGAAATTTTGAAACAACAAGAGGAAAAATAACTTCAAGATATAGACATGGGCAATGAACTTGTTAATAGGACTCTGATAGCACTGGAAATGACAGCAACAATTGACAAATAGGATAGCATTTAATTAACAATCTTCACAACAATTGAAACAATTACCAGAGCAAAAAGATTGTGGATAAAGTGAGAGAAAAATCTCCTCTCACTCTTCATCTGACATGGGATTAATAGCCAGAAGAATTCAAAAAAATTCAATAGGCCACACACACACAAAAAAAACACTGAACAGTTAGATCAATAAGTGGACAAATGAACTGAGCCAGCTCTCAGAAGAAGTGGAAATGATCAATAAACACACATAAAATTGTTCAAAATGTTATGTCATCAGAAAAATGCAAATCAAAACAGCATTGAGATTTCACATCACCAAAGTAAGAATGACTACACTAAAACCAACAAAAAGACAGGGGAAAGGAAGCCTGAACAATTAGTGGGAATGTAAACCCTCTAGGCACTATTGCAGTCAGTATGGAGATCATAAGAAATATAAAAGTATCCTGGACATGAAGGCATACCTCTAGAGTCTCAACACTGGAAAGACTGTGGCAAGAGGACTGTCACATATTCAGGCCAATTTAGGCTACATAGAAAGAACCAGAGCACAGTGCTTAGCCATCAGCACTGAGCTGAACTCAAGAAAGCCAGTAACAGAGAGGGAGGACTGATTACCAAAGGGATTATGACTGGGCTGGTTTAACCCCCAGAAACAGCTGACCTGACAAGGGTTAACTCTTGAATCCCAGGCTGATGCCTGGGAATCCAGCATGGGACTGATCAAGACCCCCTGAATGGGGGTGTCAGTGAGGAGGCCTAGGTAATCTATTGGGCCTTGGGCAGTAGATCGGTATTTATCCCAAGTATGCGCATGGACTTTGGACTCCCATTCAACAATGTGAGATGTACTCTCACCCTGAACTCTTAGGGGAGGGTCTAGGCCCTGTCCTGGATGAAATGACAGACTATGGACACCCCCAAGGAGGGCCTCACCCTCCCTGGGGAAATGAGGGGATATTGGGGGGTGTTGGGCGAGGGCACGGGAGGAGGGTAGGTAAATGGAGAGGGACATGTAACTGACTTGTGAAGCAACCTTGTTTCTAATATAAATTTAATTTAATAATAAAAAAGAAGATAAATAAATAAATTTCAGAAAATAAAAAAAGAAAAAGAAAGAACCAGAGCAGTCAGAACTACAAGGAGAGGCCTAGTCTCAAAACAGCAAGCAAAACTTAAAAAAAAATGCCTAACTATCTGTTCTAGTCATAGAGAATAATCAAAATGTGTCATAGAGATCCGGTGTACTAATGATGACAAGGCACTACTCAAAATAGTCAAGCTATGGAATCATTGCAGGATACCCATAAACAGGCAAAAGATACACACTGGAATATTACTCAGCTATAATATAGAACGAAATCTTGTCAGTTAAAGACCAAAAGAGATGGGTGGTGAAACTGGAGATTACTGTTTTAACTGCAATAAAGCAGACTCCAACAAATGTGATATGTTTTCTCTTACAGGAAGGCGCAAAATTTAAAGAAAATCATTGAAAACAGAAGACAAACTTTTGGGGAAGTGACAGGAAAAAGCAAAAGAGGGACAGAAGTCAAACAGGAGTGGAAAAAAATCAATGCATATTTATGTGAATGGATATAAATACCACAGAGAAACCAGTGTTCATGCAATTATTAAATGCTATTAAAAAGTTAAAGAAACTATAGACTGTTGAATATTTGGTACAGGCCCAAGACTCATGTTTCTTTGACTTAGCTGTTTCAGACATATTTTCTGTGAATTCCTCTTATTTTTATTTTCACTTCCAGCTGAACTGACTGCAGGCAGTTGGTTTATACATATTTTGACTTCTTGTCTTCTACTATCCTGGCATTAATAATCAATGTCCACAAAAGTGTCTCTCTGATATCGTAGCTCAGATTCTCTCAGCTCTTGAAGATATCATTCATTCTGCCCTTACCACCAAACATTCCCAGACATCTTCCATTCTGTGGTGATGTGGTTTATAGACTTTGGAGTGAAACTTTTTCATGTAAAACATGCATGGACTTTTATCCTACTGTTTTATGTTGTGACAAATGCAGTCTCTTACTGACTTCTGTAGTTTTCTGGGACACCAAACAGCACATGGCACATAGTAGGCCTCTGGTAGCAGTGCCTCATGGAATGAATGAAAGCCTCATCCATAGTTTTGACAGATTATAAATTGTAAAATGATCTATCTCCTGTTAAGGAAAAAATCCCTTAGTCTTTTATTTGGATTCCATTTCTTGTGTTATTTTTGGTTCTTAAAGGAAGATGGAGAAAAGAATATATATACACATAATGCTACATGGGCGTTACCTTCTCCCGACGGCAAGACAGGGAAAGAAATGATCCTATTTGGCTCCTTCTTTTCTCCAAGCCATTATGCAGAGAATAAGCTCTGAGTGATGAGGCCATACCCCTGCTGTATGAAAGAAACAGGTTTCTTCTTAGTGTCACTCATTTCAGGCCATTCTCTGTAATCAGTTAACAATTTCTGCTTGATTAAAATGTGGCCAATTTTCCATTTGCTTAATTTTTTAATTAAATTTTGGATGAAGCTATCGACGAATACTTTATGTAGTTCTTTTCCTTTAAAAGCATTTTCTGTCGTAAATGGACCTGTGATTGGGACGTTAATGGTCACTTCCCAGTGATCAGTACTCTGTGGCTGTTACAGCAAAGACAACTCTAATTTTCTACTGCTCCTTTACCTCGTTATTATGATGGAGGCTTCACAGGCTGCATGGCATTGGCAGGGAAACGGATCTCATGGAATCATCTCAAGGCTTCAGAGTTCTGTGCCTCTGGCTGTTATGGCTGAGCTGCTATGTGTATGCAGAAATTGGTGACTTGTTTGTCCTGCACTTCTGAGCCACCTGCACCACACATACAAAAATCAATGTGAACTCAGTCACCCACAATGAGTGTTCTCAAGCTTAATTTTGACATGTGTCATATGTGTTTGTGTTTGTGAATGTTGTTGTATGTGGTTGGTGTGTGCACGGTGTGTGTGTGTGTGTGTATGTGTGTGTGTGTGTGTGTAGGGGCACAGGTGGAGGTCAGATGTTGTTCTAATTTGTTTCCTATTGCTGTGATAAAACATCACAACCAAACACAACTTGGGAAAGAAAGGGTTTATTTAGCTTACAGGTTATAGCCCCCAAACTGAGAAAATCCCATGTGGGAATGCAGAGAGAAACATAGAGGCTGAAAATGAAGTAGAGGCTACAGAGGAATTCTGCATATTGGCTTCCTCCCCTACCTTGTGAGCTACCATTCACATGTAGCTCATTCTTACCTCTGCCTAGGGATAGTGGCCACAGAGGCCTGGATCCTCCTTTATCGATTGGCAATTAAAGAAAATGCCTCATGGAAATAGACACAGGCCAATCTGATGGAGGCTAGTCTTCAGCTGAAGTTCCCTCATCACAAGTATGAAGCCAAGATTAGCCATTGGAGAGGACAAGCTCAGGTGTAGGTTCCCACCTTCCACTGTGAGACGGGGTCTCTTTTGTTCACTGCTTCAGTATCCAGACTTTTTAGCTTCCATGAATTCTCTTGCCTCTGCCTCATATGCACAGCGGCATGCTTGAGTTGTCAGGCTCAGTGTTTTAGCCACTGGTATATTCTTCTAGCCCCACTGGCATGCATGATTTAATCTGAATTTAGCATTTGAGCTTCTTCGACCTCTTGGTTCTAGCTTCACTGTGTCTATTTGTGTTCGCATGACTTTGTATTTGTCCTAATGAAAGCAGAGATTGCCAATTATCAAATGGGCAACCAATGGCACACAATCATGGCAATCAAGTCAGTCCCAAATCCCTTTAAGATTTGCTCATTAGCACTCATTTAAACAAAATTGAAACAAGAATGAATGGACAGTATTTAGAGCTTTTTTTGGCTTTGCAAGTCTCATGTGCTTTAAACTTTTCCAGTTCACCATAGCCATTCACTATAGCCAAATAATGAGCTAAAATTGTTACCACCTTATAGATTATTTATTAAATGTGAATATTAATGGTAAGAACTTATAGAAATTTCCAAAGAGGTAGTAGGTATGAACTTCCCGCGTAGGGTCTCCAGACTGAAGATGTATGTGGCATGTAATGAATAGAGTGCACTATGTGGTGTTTATGAAGCAGTGTGATGCTGCAATGATAAACGGCACACTTACTGAAAGTAGAAGTAAGTATGTGTTGTAGAAATTACTCGCAAGAGACAAACAAGTAACCCAGATGAGCCAAGTAGTTCTCCACCGCAGAACTGGAAGCCAGGAAGCCGGGAAGAGAGCAAGACTTCTGCTGTTCAGTCTTTTATTCCTTTCTCCGTGCACGCCCCTAGCCATGCCCAAAAGTGGGCCTGGCTACTGATGTAGTTCACTGACTACGTCTTTAGTCATGCCTCAAGTGTGTGTGGTTAGTGGTGCGGTAAACCGCCCTTTTATTACCTCATCTGTATGCGCCTCTAATAAGTCACATGGCTAATGGCAGGGCACTATTTCCTCCTACACTAGTGCATACTATTGTTATAACTATTGCTGTTCTCAAGGCCAGGAAATTGTTAAGAAAATGCTTTTATTTGAGTTAACAGTAAAAACAGTTCAATATTTTTCTGATCTTAGATTTCATATCTGGAAATCTAGTAATTGGTTGGCAAAGACCGGTGGTCTTGGAGACTCACTAGACAGCTAGACTACCTGAACCTCTGGGTTCAGTTAGAGATCCAGTTTCAAAACACGAGGTGGAAACTGATAGAGAAGAACAGTGTCAGCTTCTGGTCTATACAGCAATGCTTCTCAACATTCTTAATGCTGCTACTCTTTACTGCAGTTCCTCGTGTTGTGGTGACATCCAACCATCAAATCACTTTTGTTGCTACATCATCATAACTGCAGTTTTGCTACTGTTATGAATTGTATTGTAAATATTTTTGGAGATAGAGGCTTGCCAAAGACATAGCAACCCACAGGCTGAGAACCACTGCATATGCAACTACATGGGCACAACACACACACACACACACACACACACACACAAACACAAACACACATACACATACACATTTATATAATCACATTTGCACCCTCTGACCCATGCAATGCATACATACATGATAAAAGACAGGGTGAGGGGAGTGGGAGCTGGGAAGAAGAGAGGGGGAGAAGAGGAAGAGAGAGTAGGTCATGGGGGAACAGGAAGGTTGAGTGGGGGTAGAATAGGGGAGAGAGGGAATCATAGGTTAGAAGACAGATCTGGCACCAGTGAGACTTCTAGTGATCTAAAGGAATAATGCCAACTGGCAAGCTAAGCAATAGTGGAGAGACCACCTTGAATGTCCATTCCTGATAGTGAACTTGATGTCTATAACCATCCTGGAGCCTTCATCCTGTGACTGATGGAAGCAGAGTCAGACACTCACAGTTAAACACTGAACTGAACCCATGGAACCCAGTGACAGAAGAGCAATGAGCAAATTGGCAAAGAATGGGCTGGCAAAACCAGCAGAGACAACTGATTTGAACAGGGGAGAGCTCTCAGACTGGCAGCTGAGAGGCCAGCATAGGACTGATCCAGAACCCCAGAGTGTGGGGGTCAGTGAGGATGCATGGGCAACCTATGGGACCACCACCATTACCCACACTTTACTTCTCACCTCCCCAGCATAGGTTTTTTCTAGATCGACCTTCTGTGTTGGGTACAATACTTAATTATTGGAAATTCTAGATTTATAATCTGTTAACTTCACCACCATACCATAATTTTTCAGCACAGTGATTCTAAGTACATACCAAATTATTTGCACTGTCTTAGGTCTTAAGAAGAGAAATCAGGAATTCTGAAAAGAAAGGGCTCTCTTCTTCCAACTTAAGATCATTAAAAGATATCTGAGTAACAGACATGAACTTTAGTTTTCTGAAGTGGTACCATGTACTTCTTCTTGGGTCAAAACTATGGCCAAACGATGGTGCCTCAGGATTGGTCAAGTAGGATAAAAAAATGTCTAAGTACAGGGAGGAAGGGAAGTGGTAGAGGTCAGGGTAGGAAAGATGTGTGATGGCCACTGGGAAACGAGGCAACACTGCCATTTGTGCCGGCCATAGGGCTCTCCTCCCTGTGTGGTGCTTTGTGGGAGCTAGGGATACTGTAGTTCATGATAAAAATAGTCCTTGGAAGGTTTTTCTGTGAAATCCAATCCAACAGAGCTGGGTACTCCTGCTTCTGGGATAGAAGTTTTTTTAAACATATATGACTAATGTTATTGCTCATATCTATCTTCCTTGGTGGACCTAACATCTTGAAAGCGAAGCCCTTAACTGTAGCATTGAGCTTGCTGCATATATACAATGCTACAAATATTGGTGCATAAAATTATGTAAGTGTGAGAAAATAAAAGAATGATTAATCAGATTAATGAGTGAAGCAATGAGTACCTCCTTTTTATATTATATGCAAGGATGCAGCTTTCTCCTTTCCTAAATAAGCTTTGATGGAGAAGTGAGTCTGGCTTGTGCAGACAGTGATGGAGGGCTGTCTGACCTTCTCTGACATGTTTCCATTTAGACTGATCCCTCTCTCGATCCTTTGCTCTACTTATATCTTCTCGGCTATGCAATTTTTATTGAATTTCTGATGTGTGAATGAATCACCATATAAAATGTGAACTTTCTCTTGAGTAAAATCACACAAACAAAATAATTCTGGAAAAAGGAAACAAATAAGGCTTCTCAGTTGTGACAGTTTATAAAAGCCCCTCTACCATTACAATTTCATTTCTGTAGCCTTCTGTGTTTTGTTGGATTATACTGAGAAAGACATATGATCTATGAGAATGGCTACTTTATCTTGGTTGGCTATGAAAACATTAGAAAACTTACCATGACTAAAAGTATTTTAAGTCAATATATAAAATGGCTTCAGATTTCTCTTATCTTTTTATGGAGTAGGGTGCACAGGGGAGAGCAAGGTGGGTATGACAATGATTAAAATCAATGCAGACCACTGCTGGTCTTAACACATGATGACAATATTGCATACCACTGTGGCACATAAAATGGTATCACCCATAAATCCCTTGCCCTTTCTGATGCTTATAAGAAAACACATGAAATCATTTTGACTGATTAACAAGGCTATGCTCTACAGGCAGTACAGACCCTGAAGTTATTGCTATTACCTAACTTATCACAAACAATAAATCAGAGACTCCTTGCATGATTAGGAGTGGGAAGATGTTGCCTAGGAAGAAACAGAAAGGCAACAAGTATTTAGGCTAGTTTGGCTATGATTCCACAGTATCACAGTTGGACAGGATAAGAAAATCAGTGATATTCAACTCCTACAAATAAAATTACTGAAAATTAAAGCAGACACCTCAGTTTCAGAGGAAGACAAGCAGCTCTCTGTTATGTTTTTACCCATTTGAGGACCTGCTTATAGTCACTTATCTTGCATTAGATGCCAAATGGAACTATTGATTATCCTCCACGCTCCCCTCCCTCTCTAGTTGCCCTATTTACTTCTATCCTTGAGACAAAAGAGTAAACATTTATTATAGGTTTTGTGGCTGTGGCTAAGTACTGAACTGAAGTAAAGAAAGATTTAATAGTTTGGGTATTAAAATGGAGAAAAACTGCATTTGTTAAAATGATTAGAAATGGTAAAATTTGTACATATTAAAGGGTCTTTATAACTTGGAATACCACAACAAACCACATCCTACCAACAATAATGTGAATAATTCTCTGGGGATTCTCATGACTCTATTAAAACTATCCCTATGTCCATCCTTCTCATTCTTCTGTTGGCAAACACCTAGGTTCAGTCTATAACTTGGTTATTTTTAGGAAATTTGCTATACACACTGATGTGAAAGTAGCTATGTGGTATGCTGACCAAATCCTTTGGGTAAAGACCCAGAAGTGGTCTAACTTAGTAATCTGGCACATAAATCTAATGAAATTTATCCAGTCATGAAGAAGAATGAATTACATCATTATAGTAAAATGAATGAAGCTAAAGATCATCATATTAAGTGAATTGAATTAGATTAAGAAAGACAAGTGTCAGCATTTGTGGACCCTAGATTTTATGAAGATACATAAAAATATACTTATTCATACTACATGGAAGTGGAAACAAACTTTTTGGGGAGATTAGAATAGAGAAATGTAGAGTGATCCTAATTGGTCTTAATAATAAAAACCCAGAGTCAGATTTAGGGGTAAATGATGGAAAATCAGAGAGACAAAGGAGCAGGCCACAGCCACTTCTTAACTTTGCTGAAATCCTCAGATGAATGGGGAAGATCCTGTCTCTACAAATTAGGATCATGCTACAGGTTGGGGAGAGAAAGATTTTGGAGTTAAATGAGGGGGGCGTTTATACCATATTGTGTATACTTGAATGAAAATGTCCTTATAAAATTGATTACTGTGAGCAACGAGCACATGTGTGTGTGCATGTGTGTATGTATACATACATGCCTCTTGAGAAAGTAAAAAACACCAGCTACAAAAGTGACACTTGCTTTTGCAGCTTTGAGTTCATATACTTATCATTACTAACCTATAATGGCTTAAATTTGGGTATCATGTGAAGTTTACAAAAACCTAAACAGAGCCTTGTATCTGTTTGGTACTCCATTATATTGCTACAAATGCTTCTGATTGTAAAATGGAAGGCATTTACTCAAACTAATGTACTGAAAACATTGTTTTGGGAGCTTAGTCATCACTGGACTCTAGGATATGTAGCTTTCTTTCACTTTTATGTTTACATCTTCTTATAAAACTTTTGTATCAGTTTTCCTGTATGCTGGTTTAACTGACAGACACACTACAGAATTTATTTTCTACTCAAGGCTCCTGAAATTAGCACCTATGTGATTGTTGTTGCTTTAATTTATTCATCTGTCCCAGAAAGTAATAATACTGCTGTCTCTTAAGTTTCTTGAGAGTCCCAAATATTAATCGGGAACTACTTTGTATACTGTAGGATACTGAACACATGTCAGAAAAAATCTCTTTTTCTTAATTTTGATTTTATAGGATTAATAAACATGCTCTGGGAAACCCCAAATTTTTAAATGATAATCTCATACTCAGAATACCCATAGAAAGTGGGATGAGTGCATATGAGGAAGAGGAGGGATCAGAGGGACTTTGGTGACCTAACCTGATAAAGCATCTAGAATTGCACACTAGAGGGAGGAGAGGTGGGAGAGAAGAAGGGACAGAGAGAGAAGGAATTTCATAAAAACTAAACCTAAATTCTGAAAACTAAGTGACACAGACAATCTTATCTGTGATTTAAAATACATACATACATACATATGTACATACATACATACACACAAAATGTATATAAACATTTAATATTTTGACTGATCTTGACAATGACATTTCACAAATGTTGCCAATTTCCATTTCCTCTGCCTTGCTGGGGCTGAAGCAGATGCTTACTTAGTCACTATGATTAGATTCCAGGAATTTTCAGAATCTTTATTTCTGCTTTTGTACTTCAAGTACACCACAGAGATGATGCAAATAGCCCATCTTGAACAAATGATCTGCCCTTGCATGTCAAGGAGTACAGAACCGAGCAGAACAGACTGGGTCACTGAAGACCACCTTATTCTGAGACCATTTCCAAACAGAGTATACCACTGTGTGCTGTAAATTCACCTGCCTATCTAAAACATCTATCTGTTGTACTTTATTATTTATCTTCACATTGTGGTTCTTATGACATCATTATCCCTACTGTGATGTTAGTTAATCTTTATGGGATGTAGAATCACATGGGAAACAAACATAAGGGCATATCTGTGAGTGAGCAGACTAAGTTAACCAAAGCAGAAAGATCCATCCTAACTGTAGTGACACATCATCCCACGGCTTGGATCCCCAACAGCATAAAAAGGAGACAGAGAACAGAGCACCAGCATTCATCTGTCGCTGATTCCTGATTGAGGCTATGATGTAATCACCTGCAACCCACTCCTGCAACCCTGCCTTCCATATCACGATGGCTTTTAACCTCAAAGTCTGAGCTCAAATAAACCCTTTCTTCTTAAGATGCTTTTTGTCAGGTATGTTGTCGCAGCAGCTAGAAAGGTAACTATGATACTAGTCCATCATTGCTCAGAGCATCTGTGTTGTGGACTTTTATTTAAAAATGAAACACAAAACAGTTACATGGCAGATAGAGAAACATGTGGACTGAAGAAGAATTCACTATTTTATAAGGTCAAAGCAAAAAAATGTATTGAAAGCACGGACTGAAGGAGAGTAAAAGGCTTCACTCAAGCGATGCAAGGAACCAGATTTTCTCATCTTTGAGTGGGATTCCTTTTATGCCATCATGTCTGGATATTGTTTCCAACAAGAAGGAATCCTGAAAATAGACTTTATCAACTTTCTCTGTAGCCTATTTTAGAGTAGGTCTAGTAATGTCCTTTATGTCTCTAATATAGTAATAATGTGGAAATTTTTTCAGGTCTTCCTCTGACTTTTCCCACCCACCAGGTTTATTTACTTTGCTCCTTCTTTAGTTAGGGATTCTACTGTTGTGACCATTGATGTGGTCATTTGAGCATGACCAAAACAACTTGGGGGGAAAGGGTTTATTTTCCCTTACAATTTGTAGTCAGTCGTCCAGGGAAGTCAGGATGGAATTTAAGGCAGAACCTGGAAGCAGGAGCTGATGTAGATGCCATGAAGGAATGTTGCTTACTGACTTATTACCATGAATTGCTTGGCCTGCTTTCTTATGGCACCAGTACCACTGTTCCAGGTATGCCACTGCACACAGTTAACTGGGCCTTCCCACATCAGTCATCAGCCAAGAAAAGAACATGTGGAAATCTTCAACACACAAATGTTAGGGAGCTTGTTATGGTGACACATTCATGTAACTGTGACTCTAAGGATCCTGAAGGATTATCACCATGACTTTGGAGCCAGCCTGGATCATAAAGTGAATTCCAAGAAGTTTTGGGACACATGGTGAAGCCCTGCTTCAAACCATACCTCAATTTTTTAAAAAGTATAGCTCAAAAACAATAAATACACAGACATTTACAATATACTGCGTGAAGGTTTGGATGAGAAACTCCCCACTAGGCTATGTATTTGAATACTAGGTTCTGCAATTGGTAGTAGCTCTGTTAGGAATGTTCTGGAATCTTTGGGAGGAATGGCTTTCCTTGAAGAACTGCATTACCGGGGCAGTTTTGGGGGGTATATAGCTTCAACCCACTTCCAGAGTGCTGTCTTATTCCTGCCTGTGGGTACAGACTACATTTCCCATTTCTCAGTTTCTTGTTCCAGCAACATTGCAATGCCTCCCACATTGTTATTGACCTCCCACCTCAAACCATAAGCCAAAATAAGCTGTTTCTTCTGTAAGTTGCTTTAGGTCATGGTATTTTATCACAGCAACAAAAAGTTATGAGTCCTCATTTTCTATGTTACTTTGGTTAGAATATAACATTTAAATAATCTGTCCTCCAATGCACTGAAATGGCATCTGGAGATGCATTAAAAAAAGAGGAAGAAGGAGAGGAAGAGGAAGAAGAAGAGGAGTGAGAGGAAGAGGAAGGACCATTTGCTACTTTTATCTTTCCATGGGCTGATATGTCTTGTTATATTCAGACTAAAAAGCAGGCCAGCAAAAGGCAGAGAAAATTTCTTGGGGGTAAGGAGAAACAAGAGATTAAATAATGGCCTTAGAAGCTGCTTGACTGGTGAATTAGAACTACAGAGCTAATTCTCTCTGTTTGCTTCTTCTTCCCCATGGGATTTGGGTTGGATGTTTGACATGGAAGCAAAGGGTCTGGGCTGCAAATTAAAAAGAATTCTCTGTACTATCACAGGCCTTGTAATAGAGAAGTTTTTGTCATGCATACAGCAAAGAACTCGATCTGACAATATCTGAGTAAGTGGCAAGCTAAAAATGATCTAAGATGCAGTGACATCCCAACACAGTTCAACTCATGTTTGGAATGTAGAGTTCATTTTCTTACATCATTTCCTTATATCTCACAGAGCAAACAATGTTACTTCAGTTTGTATACTTTTCTTTAATGTTATAGGTCATATGCCATAACCAAGATATCCCAAGAAGTAAGACAAAGTTTATAACAATTAAAATAAGACCAGTGACACAAATAGATGCTTGTTTTAGATTAGAAAAGACATTAAAAATTGAAATTCAAGTGGATTAAAGAATCCTCTTTTAAAAATGATAAAAAATAGATGGAGGGTTTGAAATGGCATATAAAACTGTGAGTGAAGTCAGCATTTTGACACTAGAAAGTATAAAGCCTGAAATTAAAAACTAATTGAATGTCCCAAGTTTTGAAAAATGGGTTCAAAGTACTCACGAAAAGGACTCTATTTTCTCACTCAAAATGACTAAGACTTTAGATATTATATAAATGAACAGCAAAAAGCAAAAGTATATACATTAAGATGACTTAGAAACATGAAGCAAAGAGCTTAAAGCAAAAATCTGGCTTGCAGACCCCATGGCCTAAAATATATTGTGGTGGAGACTCTCCTTGGTTTGTTTTGGTTTGTTTATTCTGAACGTGGCACTGCAGAAGCCATTATCTATCTTGGAGATACAGTGAGTGTACACAACAAATAGTGTAGACAGCTAAAGTCAGTGTAGACCTCTAGCTAAATTTGTTCTTTCTAGGCAAAGAATAGAAATAGAAGCAGTCCTCGAAACAAAGCAATCAACTTACCCTGCCACAAACACAGAAAACAAGGCAGTGAGTGTGGTGATTTAGGCTAACCACCTTCATCATCAACACAGATGGTTTGTCTGCAACTCTGAGATTGTCAATGATGAACAGGGAACCTGTATTTCCAAGGCCAGAATACAGTTATGGTCCAGAATAGAGTGGGTTGTATATCTGACTCCCAATCCACTGCTTTGATGGACTGCTGCAGAGAAAGCCAAAGAAAAAAGAAAATTTAAATACCATAGACTCTCATGAAATTATACATGAGATAAAAAAACGACAGGTTATAATTTAAAAATTACTCATGCCCAAGGAGATGGTTTAGTGACTAAAGCACTTGTCATACAAGTGTAAGGACCTGAGTTAAAGTCTCCAGGATCCACATGAAAGCTGTGCACATTAGTCACATCTGTAATCCCAGAGACCCCCTAGGAAACTGGGTGGCTGAATCAGAACATCTCTCAAAGCTTGCAAGACAGCTAGCCTCAGATGCGCAGCAGTGAACATGAATAGGATTCTGTCGCAGTGTGAGAACTGATAACTAAAGTTGTCCTCTCACTTCCAAACGTGTACCATGGCATGTGCAAGCCCACACATTCAGACACACACACACACACACACACACACACACACAGAGAGACAGACAGACAGAGAGACAGACAGAGAGAGGCAGAGACAGAGACAGAGACAGAGAGAGACTCCAAATTTACTAACTTACAGGAAAATCCATCAATGTATACAAATAATGAAACAAAAAAAGATCCAACAAAGTTTTTTGGAAAGTTAAAGTAATTGTATCATTCACATCCCTTTCCTCCCTCAAAACTCCCCCATATACCCCTCTTTGACCCATTTTCTTTAAAGTTTATGGATGGTCTCTGCTTTGCTCAAGCTCATGGGAAGCCTCCCACTTTCTGAATGGAGACAGAGGAGTGGCTGGGGAGTGGGTAGATGTGAGTCAGAAGGAGGGAAAGAGAGGAGAGGAAGACATGTGAGGACATAATCAAATATAAAAACGCTGTAATAGGAGAGTCCTGGAGAAGAGGAGAAATGAGATGGGCAACTAATCATTTCCTTGGTTTAAAACTATGCATATCTCATCAGAAATGTACGTCTACAGTTCAGGGTGCCAACACAACCCACATGGGGTAAGTCATGTCATGTCAAGGCACACCATAATCAAAGACCTGACAACTAAAGACAAGACAATATTTTGAATGCAGCCAAATAAATGCTACTCTATCCGTAGGGGAAGCATAACTTAAGTAATGGTGGTAATGGTGAATTCTGCTCCGCAATCATGTAAGAAAGAGGAAATAGAACAGGACCCCTCAGGTGCTGCAAGAAACTAGTCTAGAACCTTTTATCCATCAAATTCAATCTTCATACAAAAAAGAGAAATCAAGGCATTTGCAGATAAAAGAAAATTAAAAGGGTTTTTCAATTCCTTCTCCCTCCCATCCTCCCATGCCCCTCACCAACCCCCAATCTCATCCCCAATCCACTCCCCAGGGAGGGTGAGGTCTTCCATAAGGGATCATCAAAATCTGTCAAGTCATTTGGGGCAGGACCTAGGCCCTCCTCCGTGTATAAGAGAGTATCCCTCTGTCGGGAATGGACTCCCAAAATCCATTTGTGCATTAGGGATATATCCTGGCTCCACTGCCAGAGGCCCCATAGATTGTCCAGTCCTCCTAGCTGAAACCCACGTTCGGGTGGCCTGGTTTGCTCTTATGTTGGTTCCACAGAAGATTGTTTCTAATTTAAATAAAATTCATTAAAAAAAAGAATTCACCAGTGACCAGGAAGCACACAGAGCCAGCCAGCTGTTCTTCCACTTGAAGGATTAGTGACTCCGTGTCCCACTACTGTTTATTTACACCTGTGTTGTATTTGAGATACTCTGCAGATACAATGGTTAGAGATGTCCTGTCCAGGAGCCTACTGAAATCACCTTGGGAATTTAAGTATTAAAAGGAAAATAATCATCAACTAATATGTTCACCTCAATTTTTCTGGTATTAATAAAAACTTGGGAGTCAGAAATTGGGGGGGGAAAGTGTTTCTCCTCTGTAATTTTGTAACAGATTAAAAAAAACAGTTAAAGTAAGTTCCAGGAAAAGATAAAAAACAGCACTGCAAATGCAATGTGGGACTATTAGGAAGCACATGTAGAAGGAAAAATTGGGGTAAGCACATTTGGATTTACTTTTCTCTCTTCTATTTCTTCCTCCCCTTGCTTCTTCTCATCCTTCTTCTTAATTTTTTTATATTGTGCTTCATGACTGAAGCAAAAACCATAACACTGTCAGATGTGTCTCCGGCTGTATGGAGGGTTATAAATAGAGGAGTGTCAAAGGGATGTAAATTTCCTAGACTTCTATTTCTATCATTCTGGCACGGTCACAACAACAGCAGAAGTTGCCATGTTGTAAAGGTACAAAAGAGAGCAACCTGTATGAATGCCATAAGAAATACATTCAAAAGCAGTGTCAGGAAAATAGAATCATAAAAAGTGTTTAAATGTAGGCAGGAATAGCATACTATCATGTTCACTGAGTTGTGAATTCTACTTCACATTTACATATCTTCAAAACAAACATTCTCACACTTTTACTTTCCAGTAACAGGCCAACAGAAATGTG
This sequence comes from Mesocricetus auratus, assembly GCF_017639785.1. Taxonomy (NCBI): domain Eukaryota; kingdom Metazoa; phylum Chordata; class Mammalia; order Rodentia; family Cricetidae; genus Mesocricetus; species Mesocricetus auratus. The sequence continues at coordinate 37,515,624 of NW_024429193.1, forward strand.
ATGCTGGAGCCCAACATAAACATTACTGAAGAAGAAAATAACAGAATAATCTCATTTATGATCATACCCAAAAAATTCCAAGTAAGGTAGAGAGTTTTAGTGTTGCATAAAATGAAGAAGTCAATCTGGGCAATTGTTTTGTACTTCTAAAATGCAAAGAAAGTTCAGCATTAAACAATATTTATAAGAAAAGTTTACTAAAACTCAAGTAAAAATAGATAATTATTTTGACTAATGCAGGAAAAGTAATTTTACCATCCATTCATACAAAATTTATTCAGTATGAGTATTTCAGCAGCTTACTAAAACCTGGAACCAGCAATAGAGGTACTGATAAGATATTGAGAGTGAGCTTCCAAAAAGTTGTAAATGTAGGAAATATTTTCATCACTTTTACTGTTAACCAAAATGTCACGATAAGCCCCAGCCAATGCTGTAATTCAGGAAAAGAAATACAAGCCACAAATACTGGAAAGGAAAGAGGTGTCTTTAGTCACAGATGATATGGTTGCATATGAAAAAAATCTGAGATCCACAAATAAGTAGAGTTGATCAAGTTTATATACGACATCGATACATAGAAACCAATTGTACCCTATTTATGACGGTAGATAACAAGAAGCAAGTAACTTCTATAATAGCACATTTTTTGTGAATTCCTTGGCATAAATTTGCCCAAAGACATCTTTACCTCACATCCTGCAAAACATTTGAGGAAATTCTCAAAAAGTGACCCATGGAGTCAGAGTAATGGTCTGTGGAAATTGAGAGGCACCTTAAGATTTCTATAAAGTTGTATAGGGAAAAAAACAAACCTCAGTATATTACTATTACTGATTTTTTCTCAAGCATGTATATAATGCACCCTTGTTACCCTCTCCCAATATTCTCTACCTCCCTCCCACCCCCATCAATACCTACCCCACTCCTTCAAAACCCATATGGTGGTGGTCTCTTGCTAGTTTCCTAGTTTCTTTAAAAGTGCAAGGATCCAAACATGAGGTAAAACACTGTGGTAGTTGATTTTCTGCACGTGAGTTAACTTTCTCAATATAAATTTTCCATTTTCATCCATTGTTTTGAAAATTTCATAATTCTGTCTTTGAAGATTATTAAAATTCCATTGTGTGTACTTACCACGGTTTCATTATTCAGTCATCTGCTGATGGACATCTAAGTTGATTTGTTTCTCTAGCTATTGGGAAAAGAAAAGCAATGAATGGGCACCAGCAGGTGTCCCTGTGGTAGGGTTCAGAGTTCTTTGGGTAGATTCCTAGGAAAGAAAAACATCAGAGTACAATGATGAATAAAGGTTCCTCTTTCCAACAACCTTGCATGTTTTTTTTGTCATTTAATTTCTTGAAAATAAATACTCTGATGAGGGTGAGGTAGAATCTCAAAGCAGTTTTAGCTTTCATTTTTCTGATAGCTAATGATATTGAACTTTTGAAGCATAGTTTATTACCCATTTATCTATGTTTTTAACCTTGGGGTGTCTTCATCTAGAGTTTATGGAAAATCTGAGGTTTGTTGTTCTGTTTGTTGCTTTGTTTTCATAAGAAATACAGAAGTGCCAGGCGGTGGTGGCATATGCCTTTAATCCCAGCACTCGGGAGGCAGAGGCAGGCAGATCTCTGTGAGTTCGAGGCTGGGCTGGACCTACAGCCTGGAAAACAATACGGAGAAACCCTGTCTTGTAAAAACCAAAAAAGAAAAAAGAAAAAAGAAATACAGAAGTATTGAGAGAATGTTTTTTTGTTTCCATTCTGGTAGTGTTCTTGGGCTAATATTCCAGTCACACATCTCTTGAAAACTTCTAGAAATAGTTCCATTTCCTTCTGATTGTAGAGTACAGCTCAGAAGAAGTTGGAAGTCAGTCTAAATTTTTTCATTCTTGACTTTAATGTGCCAACTTATGCCAAAATAACTGAAGACATGCCTTCCTTTGCAGACTTCAGTGACAAAGAGACTTTGTCTCAGCGTAAATCTTTGGTGAAGGATCTGTCATTGCCAAGCTGTCACTTGTGCTATAATGTTTTTTAAATCAGTCTTTCAATATACCCTTTACACACTTCGTTTCCCCCCTATTACTTCAAAGTTAGATAACTGGTTGACTGGGGAAATGGCTCAGTGGGTAAAGTGCCTGCCACAAAAATGTGAGGACTTGTGTTCAGATTCCCAGAAGCCACTTGAGGCCTAATGTGGTAGCATGTGTCTTTAATCCCAGCACTCCTGTGGGAAGGTGGGAGGCAGAGACAGGAGACTCCATGTGAGTTCACTGGCCAGATACCCTGGCACAGGCAGCAGCAGAAAAGAAACCCTGTCTCAGGCAAAGGAGAAAGCTTACAAACCAATGCCAGAAGAGATCGCTTGACCTCCACATGCTTTCCGTGGCACAGAATTCCTTTGTGTGCAGGCACACACACATGTGCATTCTAGTTAGGTCATTATTTACAAACTTTTGAGTGCCATCCTTTGTGCCACTAAGCACAAGAAAAAACAAAGAGATGGGATGCTTTGGGTAGTAACTATAGAAACAGTTTTCAACAAAGAATTGTGTAAAAAGCATAATAGAGTGATTTTCTCTAAGGGACACCAGGAAATTAGAGATAAACACAAATAGCCTAGTAACTACCTTCATTTGTTATGATTCTTAAAGGCACAACCTTTGCAATGTGTGTCTGAGACAAGCCTGAAGGCTTGTCAAATGTGGAGATATAGTGTTGTCTCAGATGACCTTCCTGAGGTCAGGGGATCTTCAGTGATGAAATCTCTTCAGATTTCTTAAGAAGAGAAAAATACAAGCTTTGACAATATACCATAGAGCTTATTTAACCATTTATTTAAACCATTGTAATGAATGGAGCTCACCTTTGGCTTGAGAAATCATCTTTAATGTTAATTATTTAGCATCTGATTTTACACTGAGCAGCCATTTACTGACATAAATTGATCGCAAAATTGCTGGTTCTTTTAATTTATAAATTGCTAGTACTAGCTGAATGTGCAATACAGCTGTTATGCAATCTTAGAAGGACATCTTTAACACTAGTTTTCTTCCATGATTCAAGACTATTGGAGACTGGCTTTGGTGGTAAATGCCTTTAAGCCCAGCACTCAGTAGACAGAGGCAAGCAGATCTCTGTGTGTTTGGGGCCAGCCTGGTCTACAGAGCGAGTTCTAGGACAGCCTCCAAAACAATAAATACCCTGTCTTGAAAAACAAACAAAAAAACCAAACAAAAACTATTGGAGAAAACACAGAATAAATACAAAGAAAATAATCAAAACCCTCCACTGTAAAACTAGAAGCATATATGTCTCTATCTATCTATTTATACATACATACACACACACACACACACATATATCCATCCTGTTGTAGACATGTGCAGGCCATGTGCTTGCTCTCTCAGTCTCTGTGAGTTCATATGAGCTTTATTTGTGTTGATCTGGAAGTCCTTGTTTTCTTGTTGTGTTTCATCTCCTCTGATTCTTACATTCTTTCTGCCTCTGCTTCATCAGACTTGCCTGAGCCCTGAGGCAGGGATTTTATGGAGACCTCCTGCTTGGTGATGAGTGTTCCAAGGTTTCTCACTCTCTGTATAATGTCTGGTTGTGAGTCTCTGTATGTTTTTTACATAATAATTTTTTAAAAATATATTTTCCTTACCAACCACAGTTTCCCCTCCATCCTCTCCTCCTATTCCCTTCTAGCACCTCCCTTCTACCCTATCCATCCACTCCTTCAATGGGATAAAACCTTCCATGGGAATCAACAAAACAGGTATCTGTTTTAGGTTCTGTGCAGTAACAAAAAGGTATTATACAGTTACTCCTTCCTAGGGACTATTTGGACGATGGTATCATAGGCAAACCTGAAACTTTCAATTAAATTTATATGGAGGGATGATGTACTTGATTCAAATATGGATTTGTAAAGTAACAGAATAACTGACAGAGACCAAATTAATTCAGTAAAATATTTATTTTTCTAATAGGTATTTTTTTAAGAAAGCCTACTGCAATTTTTAAAAAATAAGGCAATATGCAATGACTGAGTGACTCTTTTGTTCTACAGGTAGAAAGAATAAATAACTAAATGGGGCTTGCTGCAAGGTAGTAACCTGCTCCTTATTCCAATTTCTTTTCACTTTGCAGATAAGTTTCTATGTCTATTACTTACAAAAGTGTTTATAAGAACCTTGATGGCACTGATGTCTGAGTGAGGAACCCCAGTGTTGTTCGCTGTAGGACAGGCTGATGACAGCATCCTCTGGATCTATGTAATGTGTTATACCAGAAAGCTTGTCATCAACTTTTACAGAGAAAGGAAGAGACCAGATTGGAGCTGAATGTCTTCACTTAGAGCGATTTTCTTAGAAATGCCTGTGGCAATAATAAGTCAAAGATGTGATTTCCCACTGCTTGGTTGCTTTATGCTTGTTTGTGTTTTAAAGAGACAGAGTGCACTCTCTAGGACTCTGAAGGACTAGATGCAGTCCTTTCCTGGGGAACCTCAAATCTGTTCATTGTAGTTTGAGTAAGAAGGGCCCTGGAGCCATCACTGGGAGAGATGCCTATTATGATTCTACACGAAAATTGCAGGTTGACAGATGAGATTCATTGTAGCTGGCATTTTCTTTGGGCCACCAACCAGCTCCCAAATAAAGACATGGAGGAGACTTATTATTAATTATGAATGCTCAGCCTTAGCTTAGGCTTGACCTACCATCTATTGTAACTTAATATAACCTGTTTCTATTTATGTTTTACCCTGGGCCTTTTTACCTTTCTTTCATTCTGTATGTCCTACTTTGCTGCTTTCTCCATGTCTGTTTGGGTGGCTCCTGGCATCTCCTTTTCTTCCTTTCTCAAGCTCGAATTCCTCCTCCTATTCTCCCTGCCTTGAAGTTCCGTTTACTCCTCCTCCCTTGCTATTGGCTGTTCAGCTTTTTATTAGACCAACCTTAGGCAGACAGGGTAAAACTGCAACACATCTTTACATAATTAAACAAATGCAACACATCTTAACACAGTGAAACAAATATTCTGCAACTTAAACACATGCAACACATCTTAACATAGTTAAATGCAATACATCTTTGCATAGTTAAAAGTATTCTGCAATGTTTCATCAAATTTGTGCCTTTTTAGGTGCAAGCTTAAAAATGTGAGAACCTCTGCTTTTCAAAACAACTATAAGATGACTACATAAGCTTTGGCAAAGACCAAACCTGACTAGCATCTGGATTCACATATATTTAGACACTGAAAATTCCTTCAATTTTTCTTTGAAAGCCACCAGGAGCTACTGTATATACAAATATCCTTCCTGTTACTTTTTAATATCGTGCCTCAGATATGTTAGATTGGACTAAAATATTAACGTAGATGATTAAAAAAGTTATAGATCTCTAAACCTGCCATAATATTTTTTGCTCTTGAAATAAATACTTATTCAATTCTGACAATCCTATAGACATATTCAATATAAATGAAATTAGATACTTTCCTGGCTCTCATTAAAAAAATAGGCATCAAAAGAATGCTTTTTACAAATGCTATTTATTTTGCTGCATATATTTTTAGAGAAGGGAGATCCAAAAAAGTACCATATTTTGAACGAAAAGAGTTAGAGATAGTGTATTCCTTGAAGTCTCATAAGACACTGAAACAGTTACAGTTTGGGTATGTTCTAAATTAAAATTCAATTGTACAGAAGTGAACTCTCTCACAGGGGGAGGTATGTGAAAATGAGATTCTTACAAAAGACTGGTAAATCCTCATCTCTGCTATTTTCTTAGAATGGATTGAAAATTACCTTGATTGGTACTGTCAGAACTCAGAAACCCAATTCAATGTCGCAATTACAGCCCCACAGGAGAGCCATGGGGGAATCACCCAAAGCAGATGATCTCTGTCTTCTGTTGGGTTCTACATCAAGCTGATGTTGTAGGCTACCTCAAGGGCAAAAGGAATATAACTTTGGACTTTAGGCTCCCAGTTATGCATTTTAGGTAAATAGCAGAGTAAGATACCTGTTTTCATGTGAGTATATATGTATACATATTCTTGTGGGTGCTTCTGTATATGTGTGTATGTGTATGTGGGTACATGTTCCTATGTCTGTGTTTGTATGTGGAGGCCAGAGGTCAAGGTCAGTGTCTTTCTCAATCATTCCGCACTTTATGTTTTGAGAAGGAGTTCCTTATTGAACCTGGAGCTACAAATTCCTACATAGTGGCTGCTCCAGGGCCTTCCTGGCTTTGCCTCCACAGGACTACAGACTTTACTGCTGTACCTGGCTTTTATAGTAGTGATGAGCCTCTGAGCTCAGGTCTTCATGCTCACAGGGCATGCACTTCCCCAGCTGAGCCATCTCCTCGGCTCCAAGATAACATTTTAAAAACAAAACAAACCTAAATCCCATCTCTAGAATACATAAAAAAGCTATCACTTTTCAGAAGTCTTAAAAGTAATTCTAACACTATTTTTTTCCAAACAAAAGGAAAAAATCAATTAGTAGACTCAATTTAGAAATTAGCATTGAGTAGAATGTCCTGGTCACCCCTAAAAATGGTGATTTCACTAGAGAGTTTCTTCAAAAAGGAGCAAAGTAGAGGCAGTGATTCTTCTTTTTCTTCTCCTTCCTCTTCCTCTTCCTCTTCTTCCCCTCCTCCTTCTTCTTTCCATGTTTTTCTTTCCATTTTGAAAATTTCTAAATATGAAAAGGATTTGACCTAGAAGTCTCTAGAAGTTCACAATTTAATAGCAGCTAAAATGCACGTGCGTGCGCGAGCACACGCACGCACGCACACACGCACACACACACACACACACACACACACACACACTTGTGACTCAGAGGAGCCCAGGTCTGTGTGCAGCAACCTAATGCAGTGATGCCAAAGCCATGCTTTGTCTTTCTGTCAAACATGCGATGCCAGCATCTTCCTTACAGAGAAATCTCCATATTCTAGATCCCTGAAAAAAAAGCATCCTGTATACATAGGGAACGGATTCAGGACTTTCAATTGCTTTCTGTTTTACAGTGGTTAATTTTTCATTTCAATGTCATATTACTGAAAAGAAGGCACAGAGTTACCAAAATATTAGGTAATGCTAAAAGGCATTCTTGACACCTGTCTGATTCTGGGCCTGAAGCAAAGCCGTGTAGACATGTGGGTGAGGAATAAGCAAATGACAGTTATTTGCTCTCACTCAGCCTGTGGAAAATGAAGATTTCTACTATCTCTCCCACCAGCTGCAGTGGCACTATGTAGGATATGCAGCTGATTGCCCTGATTAGAACAAACAACAACCAACAGTGTTGAACAGCATTTTGGCTGTGGCAGGCATGACCAGCTCTCCTGGGCTTCACTGGTTGTTACCTGTAGAAGAAGGCCAAAGACGTAAAGTCTCCAAGAAAAGACTTAAAGGAGAGAAATGAAACAAAGAGTAAAGAGAAATAATAAATAATAGTCATTTTCAACAAAACCGATTTGACTGCATATATAATCTGCACAATTTAAATGTTTTATTTTCAGTGCAGATCTCTGCAAAGCTAGCATTGTTCCTGCTTTGTAGAAGCACAAGTTTTAATAATACGCTCAATCATCACTATCAAATAATGACCCATACTTTAACAGGCACTCCAGACATTACTTCCCATTTTTGTAAACTCAGTAAACTCTAATAAAGGTATTTTATGGGCAGAGGGGTTATTTTTTAAGGAAGATATATTATCTAGATTTCATCAGCACATAAAAATGTTATCTTGGGAACCCTGGAAGATTCATATATTTCTAAATTATAGCACATTGCTGTCACTTTCACATGAGATCATTCTAATTTTCTAAAATATATATATAGCAGCTTGGACTGGGTCATGTTTCACACTTTATTCTATTTGAATTAATGATATTATTTACTCAGAGCTTGGCTGCTCACTGGCCTCACATCTGATGAGGTAGTTCATAAAGAGGCAGCAACATAATAAATGAGGAAAATGTTATTTACTCTCTTGCCCAATTCTCTGGAGCTTGGTGTAAATTCCACTCAATAAAATGTGTTCGGTTTGCTTCTGTGTTCCTTTAAGGCTGGAGAGACAGGAGCAGACAGCGGGAGTGCTCAGCCTCAGCCTTTGTAGGACATGCTCCTGGGCACCTGCAGTGCCTGCCCTTGATCTAGGAAACAAACGTGTTCTAAGCTCTGGAACTCCTTGATCCCAGAAACAAAACCATCTCCTGCCATAGAACTTCAGCGCCAGGAGTCCCGCTTTGCCTCCCTAGCCCCAGGAGAGGCTGATAATACCAGACAGCAAGGACTCCAGTTGAGTTGTGCACAATAACCCTTTTTCAGAGCAGCTTTACAGTAAAGGGGAATTATGCACAGAATGAAAACTCCAGTATGTCCAGAAGTGCTCAGTTTGGCATCTAGCAGCCAGGTCTAAACCTAAATAAGAACCCAGTGCAAAGCCTGAATGAACTTTTGACGAGAATAACTACATAATGAAATGTTCAGGAAAGAGGAGAGCAGCATTGCTAAGCAGCAATGGGGAAGCAGAGAACTAGGCTTCTTTTGTCATACATTTTAACCCTAAGTGTTCCTGACAAGACCTTTGGCATCACAAGAAACACTGTGATCATCAGCACAAGGCTAACATGTGTGCCAGGAGCCCCAGGCCATGCTTATTTATCTTGTTCACCTAGGGATCTGTGGTTGCCATGGCTCATATATCAGAGGAAGAGAGCGTTCTATTCCCTTATGTCTTTGCCTCGATTTCAAGACCCCAAGTCCCTAGTGGAATATCAAGTTAGTATTTCAAGTACCTATGAGCCATAATGCTGAAATTTTCAGTGTGAACTTAGATCTTAGAAATTAGCTTTCTACCATGAGAACCTTTGGTATCAAATGAACGATGCCCAAGGAGCAGTCTGGAGGTTTCTATTGTTTCCTTGACATCTTGGGGAAAGATGCGTACTTTACCTTGTTCTTCAAAGTTTGTCCACCTGGAATTCTGTAATTACCTCCCACTGTCTGAGCTGCCACTACTCTACATTAAACTGGACATGGAATTTAGTCCCCTTGTCTTTTAATACAAAGAAACCTACCACAATTATGATTCAACACTAAAATAACAATAAACAAATATCACCCCAGAACAGACTTCTGTTTCTATGTTTCTTTTTATTATATGTAATATGAGGTAATCATAATTAAAATTCCCAAATGCTTTAGTAATTTATGAAATACATCATTTAGCTTAAGGTAGGGCCTTATCATGTAACCCTGGATAATCTTCAGCTCATTACATAGACCTGGCTGGCCTTGCTTTTGTAGAGTTCTGGGATTAAATGTGTTCACCACCTTTTTATTTATAATACACAATTATATGTAATGCATATTGATATATCATATGTGTGTATACACAATCCTTAAATATTGGCTAAATCTTCACAATAGAAGCATATGGTTGGGGAGAGATGAATCACTGAGATGTGCATGTGGGTAAGTTGTGGTTTCGTGTGTCTTTTTGGATTTTAAGGTTTAGGAATAAGATAACTAATTTGCAGATTTCAGCCTGTGATTTCCTCCATTGATCAGTGGCCATATTTCCCTTAATTATGAACATTAAATGTATTTGAACAGGAGTTGCCTCTAGAGGCTGGTCCAACAGCCCCATTCATATCACCAGTAATTTCCTGAGTTTATAACTAAGTGTAAAATAATTCAGTAATGGGTCTGGAACTAGAAGAGCTCAGGGTAAAATATGTTCATTCATAGGCTACAGAAATTTAACTCTATGTTGCAATGTGTGATCACAGTGAAAATCAACCATTAGTCTTCAAATGATACATGAACCTTTGCTTCCAGTTATCATGTGATGATCTAAACCCTGTTTCTTGGGAGCAACATTATTTTTCTCATTTTTGGTTGTTTGAGAACATCTATATATTTCTAACTTATTCTTTTATATTATTAGTAAAAATACAATGGAGACAGTTTTTAATTGCATAGTGTCTTAGTTAGAGTTTTTATTGCTTTGAAAAGCCACCATGATCACAGCAACTCTTGCAAAGAAAACATTTAATTAAGATAGTGGCTTATAGTTTCAGAGATTCAGTCCATTATCATCATGGCAGGGAGCATGGAAACATTTAGGCAGACATGTTGCTGGGTACATCTTAATCAGAAGGCAGCAGAAAGTTACCTGATAATCACATGGAGGGAAGCTTGAACAAAGGGACCTCAAGGCACAGTGACCCAATTCTTCCAAGGAGGCCATACCTCCTAATAGAACAACACCCTTTAGGGGGGCATTTTCTTTCAAACCACTATATTCACAACAGATTTGTTTATTTTAATCAGAGCTATAAAAGTTTGAGAATGTGGGTAAATATTTTAAATCTTCACACAGTATCATAATAATATATGTCCATAACATTACTTTGTTAGGTGAAATGCCTAAAATTATTTTTGACAAAATGAAATTTAATCTCACTCACATGTGTCATGTTATGAGACAGTTTCATCAGTATGTGTGTGTTTAGAAATTACGGAAACATTTGACTGGTTTAAATATTTTTATACAGGAGAACAGTGCGGATAAGAATGATAGTTAGCATGATCTGATGCATAGGTTGTTATTTTTTTATACAATACAATCAAAAGTTTTAGGATTTACCACTAAAGACATGTAATACTACCATTAAGGACAAAAAAGATGAGGATCCAACACATTTCATATGCCCCCTCAGTTACCGCTACCTTTCCTTACAATAAACAGGTACACTTATTTTCTACCTTGGTATAAATGTAAAGTGATATTTTCCCAAGATTGATGTGAGAGACACTTTCAGAGACAAAGAAAATTCTTAGACAGGAATTTTACTTTATAGATTTTAGTCTGACTGTATCATCTTTGTGTGTCTCTCAAGCTCATCATACAAATCACAGTCCTATCATTTGGTAGCTGGAGAAATAATTGTTCTTCTGTCTTGCAATTTTGAGCCTTCACCATGAGTAGCATATATAACAGTTTTGCCTCACCAAATCCATACCTTCCTTCCTTCCTTCTTTCCTTCCTTCCTCCTCCCCTCCTTCCCTCCCTTCCTTCCTTTCTTTATATCTGTCTATCATCTATCTATCTATCTATCTATATTTTGGTTTTTCATGACAGAGTTTCTCTCTGTACCTTCCCCCTCCTCACCTTGTAATTCAATCACCTCATGTCTTCATTGTTCTTGCTGAATACAATTTCCAAAGTGTCTATATCTCTCTGATTGCAGACACCCAAATGGAAACACTATTTCACTGAATCTAAGACTGGATACAGAAAGGCTAATTTGGGGCCTTCCATAATATACTTCCATTTCATGTAAATGAATTAGTTCTTAGTAGTTGTATACAGATCCAGTGACTATATATTTATATTAAATGGTTTTTTAAATGTACCTTTCCTATCTACAACTTTACTTTGCACGTGTCAAAGAATCAAACTTTTCAGTGGTGTGCGTGCGTGTGTGTGTAAGATTGAAAACCGGATGGTTGAAATTATTGAACCATATTCAATATCCATTCCAGTATCTAACATTTGTATAACTTCCAAAGTGTTTTTTACAATTCTTATTTTCCTTTCTTAGCTCTGTATAAAGTTATACTATTTCCATTTTATGAACAAGAAGACCAAGATTTTAGAGAGTTTCTTGATACTGTTCCTGGTGATACAGGGAGAAATGAAAGATCCATGTCTTCTAAAGTCTGGTGCCTCTAAATTCAGCAATCTTTAAAATATGGAGCTTGATGTAAAAGACTGAGGATCAGGTGTGGGGTCATATGTGTTAGAAATCTTGATTCTTGCAAAAATTCTGGGCAGCTATGAGCAAATTGGATAAACCATTTGAGCCTGAGTTTTGTCATTTGAAAATGAAGAGAGTAATGTAGGCTTCCAGGGGAGAATGTGAGGCATTGATAAGATAGCCAATGAAGATTGATTAATTAAGTAGAAACATGTATCATTGACTCTTCTTTTGTATCTACTACCCATACCAGTGATAGTATAAAACTAGGTATTCTTTTTATTCACATGTATGCAGTGTGTGTGTGTGTGTGTGTGTGTGTGTGTGTGTGTGTGTCCAAGGAGGTGAGAAGACAACCTGCAAAATGTGGATCTTTCCTGCTCTCATGTGGGACCCAGGTATTGAACTCAGGTCATCAGACTTGGCAGTAAGAGACATCTTATTGTTGCTAAGTTCCTCAAATGCAACATAGCTACTAAAGTCTTGATATAGTGTAAAAGAGAGATTTCCACATTGTTCTATGAGTTTTAGATATACCTGAAAAACAGGAGACATATAGTAAATGTGTGTACTACTACTTATTGCATCTTTTCAAATTTAAACAGTCAGAACAAGAACTATCACCTAAATCTATTTGCAGAAAGCACTAAGGTATCAAGTCCTGAACCTAGAGAAATTATCATAGGGTATTCCATGCTTGAGGAGGATGTGCCTGAGACACAAGACAGCATAAAGTGTTTCATTTGAGTTTACATCTCAACAAATGCACTTTGGTGATCATGATCATTGGAGTCCCATAGATTTCTTATAGCAAAGACAGAAAGATCCAAGGAGGTTTTATTACTTGCTATGGCTTTGATGCAACTGACAAAAGCTTATGTGTTAATCTCTAGATGCATGTGTGGATGGTATCCAGAGATGAGGCCTTTGGGAAGCAATTGGGGGATAGCTGAGGTCAGATGCTGGTTCTCCCATGATGAGATTTGTAGCATTAAAAATAGAAGAAAAGAAGCCTGACTGGGCATGCTCCTGTGACTCCCCATACTTCCTGACATTTTATGACCTGATAAGGGGTCATGTGACTCTCCTACTTGAATTACTACAGAACCATGAGGCAAACATATTTCTGATTTTTATACATTATGAAGTCTCAGATATGCTACTAATAAAGTTTCTGTTTCTCAATTAAATTGCTTCCTATGGTGAATATTTTGCAGTGTATTAGCATGGAATGTCTACAGCCAATACTGATTAGTTCCTTATTCCTCTTATTTAAATTTTGCTACAGCATTTGTTAATAAAGAGCACCTTTCCCATAGTTGACAGGGTTAAGAGATGCTGAGGACCACATGTAGAGGTACGGGCAGGGTAAAGGAGCATGGGAGGAGTAATAGAGGTGGTGCTAAAAATCCAGAGGTAATGAGAACCCGTGATCTTTATCACTCGCAGTAATAATTATGTGTTTTAAAGCATCACAAAAAAAGGTTCAAACAGAAACATGGATCATCCCCAAATGAGAGTGTAGACTGCCATCAATTATTGATTAGAAAGACATCTTCAGAACAGGAAGACTGAAACCCAGCCTTTTTCTCAGCCCTTCTAAAGCCTACATCCTACAATGTGGATGGTTTTTAACTATGGCTCCTTAAATGTACTCCTGTTTTGGTATAGAATCAAAATGTTTACAATTTTCCTAATTAGGTCTAATTTGTAAGGCTCCATGAACAAACAGAGCCTGCTGGGCCTACAGTTCCCACCTCATTGCCCACAGTACCAGAGGTAGTCTCAGTCTACACTCCTAGAAGTGACCAACTCTCTTTTAATTTTACCCAATTTCTTCAGAATTCAGTTCTCAAAAAACAGGGATTAAAAAAACTTTTAAAAAGATGCTTCATTTTGCTGAAGATACCAGGTATTAGTCTGAATATTTTTGCTCCAATTCCTCCAAATTCACATAGTAAATCCTCATCTGCATGTGATGCTATTAAGAAGTGGGACTTCTGGGGGACTGAATAGGTTGTCACAGTTCTGCCTTCATTGAGAGAGAGTACTGTCCTTATCACAAAGAACTAAAGGACCTGTTCCATCAGAAGAGGACACAGAGAGAAGGCACCATTTATTAAAAAGGAAATGGAAGGAGTCTCATCAGATCCCAGATCTACCATCACCTTCATCTTGGGCTTCTCAGAGCTATGAGAAACAGATTTCTGGTTTTCATAAGCTACCCAGGTCTGTATTTTGTCAAAGTAGTTGGAATGGCCTAAGATACTAGTTATGGTGTTTTGCTCCTTAAATGTGTATTTTGGCCCAGTGTATGCAATAGAGTCTTCAGGCTTAGAGAGGACTAAGATGCACAAAGTAAGTGAATAGACCAGGTGATCAGTTCTTCAAAGCCACCAATGTCCTTTTCTTTCCCCAACCCTTTGCCAAATTGCCCAGCTGTCATTGGACATCATTGTTGTTCTTTTGGGGAAATTGTTCAATGACCTAATAAAACTGGTAAAACTCTACAAATGGATGGACTCCTGAGAATGTAGAGACTAGGCTAGGCTCTTAACAGATGAGCAAGACTATACCACCTTCAGTCAGCTCTAGCATGATTGGTGGACTAGGCTTTCTCTCCTCATTGTTTTAGATACACTGCTGGATTTGTAGCATGGTTGGATCTGTAGCATGATTCACACCCACTCTCTAGCATGTAGAATCCTTCTATTATAAAGCACTTTGGTCAAGGAAAGGGTTTATGAGTTGATAAATCAAACCATATCACACCTAATAAAAAAAAACACAGAAACCATATAGAGGCCATTAGGAGTAGCAGGAAGTCACAGCTGACAAATCCTGCAACTGATGCTAGCTGGCAGTGGAGATTAGTTGTTAGGTTTCTTTTTAACTGCCTTCTAGAAAGCAAATATTCTGAGTGACTCATCAGTCTTACAGGTCAAAAGTTTTCTATCCCTCTGTTTCTAGAATTTACATTGCTATCAAACTTGCACTGACTCTGAGGATATAATTACACACATACACACACACACACACATACACACACGTGCACGCGCGTGCGTGCACCATCATCATCCACAAAGTTCTTGAGGTAATGCTAGTCACATTACAACTCAGCAATAGTATTATCATTAGTACTATTGTAGGCTGCTATCCAGAATTCACCTTTTATAGAAAGAAAAACATATTTGGGAAAAGGGGCCATGGTTTTGTTAGTAAAGTTGCCAACATCAAACCCCCACTCACACAACAAGTGGGCAAGTGTATAATCTTAGCACTGGAGTAAAGATGAGAAGATCGTGGAGTTCATTGGCCAGCCAGCCTAGTTAAACTGATATTCTCATATTCAGTGAGAAACCTTCTCACAAAAAGTAAGGTGTAAGTTCTGTACTAGGCCTGGCAGAAATGACAGAATTCTGGAGACACCATGTCTCTCAAAATGACTATCAGAATGTTGGAACAATCAAAACAAATAAATGGGAATTTCCCAGGAATCTAATGCCTGGAGAAGAAAATGGCACCAGACAGAGGGACAGCTTATATCATAGAAAGATATTCCATATATTTCTAATAGCTTGTCTGAACACCTTATGGTTGTGGCTTGAGCCCAGATATTGAAATTTGTGGGGGAGGTATAGCTTGACCAGCACTACTTGGACATGCACATCCCTTAGCCCCCCAGTTTAATTCTTGATCTCATTTCAGGGCCCTGAAGAAGGACTTGAGGGCTTTGCTGGATCTCTTTGTTCCATTTTCTAATGTATCCCCATATAATAAATAACTCCCCCTTCCCCTCTACTTTTAGTTTGACTCTTTTGGTTGTCTTATTGAGTGTGGGTGACTGGGTGTGACTTGCAGCACAACTTGCAACCAAGTTCCATAAGAGTTCCAGCAAGATGACTCAGCCAAAGTGCTTGAAATCTAGAAACCCATTATGGAAGGAAAGAACCAACTCCCCAAAGTTATTCTCCAACCTCTATAAGCTATGGCATTTGCACAAATAGAACTCACACACACACACACACACACACACACACAAACACAGAGATAATAATAGTTCATAAGATAGAAAAGAACTGAGAAAAGCATCCATGTTTTCACAATCTTGTACATACATGTGCATTCACATGTACATCTGCACACATTCAGAGGAATATTCATATTCATTATGCATACACATACACACATGCATGTACACATACATGTAAGTTCACACACATGAATGTGCACACACTCATGCATACATGTATGTGTGCACACTCACACACATGCAAGTGTGTGAACACACTCACACAAATGTATGTGTGCACACACTCACACATGTATGCATGTGTGCACACACACTCACACACACATGCATGTGCAAACACACACACACACACATACAGACACTTTGGCCATGCTCAAACATGAAGTATGTATGCCAGGCTAACCAGTCTGTGCCCAAGACAACTGTTAACATTGTGCTCCCTTATGTCTTATTTCTCATCTAATTCCTCTGTGTCCAGTATGGGAGAACATTTTCACAAGCACAAAAATTGCATGTTTTTATTACACAATGAAAATGCATGTTTCAAAATAGTTAGGCGAAGTTCTTACGTGTTCAGAGACTCTGTCATTTGTATTGGGTTTGTCTTCATATGAGCAGGCAATTTAGAAATGTCTTGCAAGAAAGTAAACAAAGAGGAGAGAAAGCAGCTTGAAGTGTGTGGCAAGTAGTGGTTCTGAAAAGACAGCTACCACTTGAATGGCTGCCACAAAAGAACTGCCTCCCATCCTAGGGGGGGACCTCTAAGGAGAGCAGAGATGCTTGATAAAAGGAACCCTCTCCTTCCTGCTTCTCTCTGGAGAAACTCTTTCCCCCTGGCTGATAGAGACCTTTAAGGCTTCATTTTCCTTGTGAGCCCTTTTGAATGTTAATGTCTTTGCGACTCATTAACCTGGGGTCGGGTGTTTGGCACTCTGAGCACCAAGACATCCCATCAGAATGAACTGGGGCAAGGCAGCTTCAGAAACACACCTGGGTCTCTGGCCAGTCATCTGTGGGCGATTGCCTCCAGGTGTTTGCCAGTGGGAACCCATTGAAAGTCAATGCAATTTAGAGCAATTTTTCTGGCAGAGGAAATTAACCTGCAGGAATCTGCCTGCAACAGGTGTATTTTGGGGCAGTCACAGCAGCACCCTGTGCTGTGGAGACAGGACCTTGACTACCAGGTGGAATGCAGGAGGCTGGGTAATAGGAGGAGGCAGGAAATCAGTGCAGAGAAGATGGCCAAATTGCAGGTCAGCATGGGTTGGTGTAATTATGGATTAACCCTCTAGTGCCTGTTAACCAACAATTATTTGTATGCTTGGGAGATCAGAAAA
Organism: Mesocricetus auratus; assembly: GCF_017639785.1. Classification (NCBI taxonomy): domain Eukaryota; kingdom Metazoa; phylum Chordata; class Mammalia; order Rodentia; family Cricetidae; genus Mesocricetus; species Mesocricetus auratus. The sequence goes on from NW_024429193.1 coordinate 37,532,797, forward strand.
TCTTCAGTAACAGGGGAAGAATCATCACCTACGCCCAAGTCGACTGATTATTTTAAAAGCTGAAGTTTGAAGCAAATTGGTTTTGGTTTAGTGTTTGGTACTCAAAATAGAAGACTGTCAGGAAGCACGGTCCTTCAGGATGGCACAAGAAGGGAATTTTAAGTGCTTGAAAGCCTTCTGCCTCTGAAACAAACATAATTTTCCTAGTGCTTTTGGCCCTTTCCACTTCTTTTGAAAAGACACATAGAGAGAAACAGGCAGACTAAAGAGCAGGAGGGCGCTCCCTGCTTTTCTTTCTTCTTTGCTCTTAGAAGCTCTTATGTTCTCACAGTTTGACCCCTTGTAATTCTCTTTCCTTGGGAATGTTGATGTTTATTGTTCCTTTCATATGAACTAATTGGTTTTGAATGGATTGAAATTAAATAAATCCAAGTCCTATACTAAACAGATTTCTCCTTTGGCAAAGATTTTGTAAAGAATCTTAATATTGACATAACGTGTATGGCAAGTACCAATTGAGGTTGAAGGATGCAGATTTTTGGTTTTATCTCATCTGAAGTTTATGCCATTCTTAAAAAATAATGTTGAAATGTGTGTTATTGCCAGAGTAAAGTGCTGCCATAATTAATGTTGATTGTAAGGGCAGAGAAACAATCATTTGCCATTGTCTAAGCATTGAACAGAGAAATTGATTACTCTTATGAATACTAATAAAACATTGTATAAATTTAGGAGGAAAAACTACATTTAAATCAACATTTACAGCTTATAAAATTATATAATAAAGGAAAGAATGACTGGGAATAGAATAAACTATAGTTTTGATAGTTTTAAACCTGTTTGAAAGAATACCTACATTAACCAAAATTATACCTGAGCATTTTATGATGTTTATCTATCTGATCATGTGGCAAGACATATCAAAGGAAACTTGTATTTATAATTCTTCATGACTTTTGAGAATGAGTTGAAAGCAAATGTCCATTTTGCCACCTCAAAATTTTAAAGCATAGGCAGTCATTTTAGCAGGAAAACAAGAACAAACATTTGACTAAGACCAGCAAGGAGAATGACAAATGGACATAAGGAAAGGCTTCCACACTTTCTCACTCATCAAATTCCAAAACAGCAGGCATCAGGGTGCAAGGAGAGGAAACAGTTCCTTGTCTTGAAATGTCTAAACCAAGGTTGGATGTGCTGCTGGGAATTTGTCAAACTGAATGTCACGATCCAGTGGCTGTCAAACTGTGGCTCCTCATCTAGGGGGCCAGCACCACCTAGGTTAAGATGCAAAACTTGGATGGGCTTATTAGAAGCTGAGCAGTAACCCAGTCAGCCAGGAAAAGGCTTCAGTGCTGAAGGCTGCATTTTTAGTCAGGGTGGGAAGATTATCAAAAGTTTTCTTAGCTATAAATCAGAGGCATGAAGTTTCTTTTAGAAAATGTGGAAACTACATTTTAAAACTAGTTTTTAAGGTTCATTTTTCATCTTTTTTAAATTGAGTTATACTCCTTTTTCACTTTCCTCCTCCCCTCTGCCCTTCCATTCTACCTCCTACCCTCATGTTCCCAGCATATTTCTTAATTTCTTTATTTGTTTTGCTGGATGCAAAAATGTTGGAATTATCAGATGAAGTTGTTGGAATGCTGCATAATACACTGTAGTCACTGTGCATCCCAACAGCTGAGAATCTTAAAAAATGACCATTCTTATTGATATTTTAAAATCTTAAAAGTTATCTTTCAAAGTTATAATAATGAAATTTATGAACATAGCCAGATATGTCTGTAGTTTCAAATTCTTTCCTGTCATGAGCTTTCTTCACAGAGAATGGTACCTTTCCTCTTAGGTGACTGCTGCTTTTAACAAAGGCCTTTCTCCAAAGGACCATACAAGTACATTTGATTCCCTTTATGAATGCATGGCAGGAAGATATTTCTGGGTTTCTTTCATTCGCGTGTCTAGGCCCTTTTGTTATTCTTCATCTGACCTCTTCACTTCTTTCCTTCATACCTTCTTTTGCAATTTCAAGTTTAACAGGTTATTTGTCTCTTGTGAGATGTAGATATCTTTGCTCTTTCATCCCTAAAGTTGTGAACACTGGTTTTCTTTTGGCACTCAGTATTTGAATTACTGCTAATAAATGACAATGGGAAATTCTAAAGTTGGACTGGACATATTATACATTTTACATTATAAGATGAGCATGATCTGATGAGAACAAAGGATAAGAGTTATAGCCTTAAAATTATATGCTTGGATGTCCAAGTGACAAGGGGTGGAATTGTGATGGTATTGTCAACCTGAAACCTAGGAGACAAGTCTCTGAGCACTCCTGTTAGGGGTGATCTAGATTGAGGCTAGCCTTTAAACATGTCTACTGATTACATTAATTCATAAGTGAAGACCCATTATAATTTTTCTCTCGAACATTCCCCGACAGAGAGTCTTCTAGGGAAGCATGAGCACTAACACACATGGGTTAATTCATTGCTTTCTGCCATTTCTTCTAAACTGTATAAGCAATGTCAACAGATCTATAAACCTCTTGCTATTATGACTTTTCTTCAATGATGGACTGTCACCGGAATTATGAGCAAAATAAACCCCTTCCCCCAAGTTGCTTTAGTCGGGATATTGTAACATGACAACAGACAATGAGACCAAGAAAATGCAGAATTGGTGCATATATGAATCAACAATTTAATATATGTTGTATGAATGTACTTGATGCTTGCTGTACAGAGCAAATGCAAAGTATATGAGCAGTGCTCAAGAAGCTTCCTCAGCATATAGAGTCAGACTAATTCTAAAGTTATGGATTAGATGCTTTCCATGTGCACTTATTCAGGCACACATCCATCCATAGACTGCACACACACCAATGACAAAATTTAACATTAGATTGCTTTCATTTTATTCAACTTCATTGCTTTAATTATTTTGAAACACCAACATTCTGCTTCCTTCTGAAAGATTTTTCTTTTAGGTTAAAAAATTGTCCCTTACTTTATGCACAGCAATACTACAGACATATTAAATGCACTGTAATACAATGATCTGATATAGTTTTATACAGAAGAAGGGGAAATTTTTCAATTTACAAAACTTCTTCCAGAATATCTTTTAAATCACTGTGAGACAGGACTGCATCACTCATAAACTTATAGTGTCTGTGGTTGCCTGTATAAGATAGTCACAAGATTAAGCCAGTAAACATCCCAGAATGGAGAAGAAAAAGATGAGCAATGGGATAATTGACCACTGAAGCCTCTTGGGGAGAGAGAGTCAGTTTTCTCTAAGGGTATGGTCCCTGGTAGGTAAACCCTAGTATATGGTTCCACACCCAAGTGTGTATACACAAACTGGAATTAGCAGGTTCTAAAAACACAAGATATGAAATTGGGAAATGGTGGAGAGGTAGGAGTGTATCTGGCAGAGTTAGTTTGGGAACTGTGAGGGAAGTGGGAACCAAATACATTGTACACATAATCATGTGTCAAAGTGATTATTCGAGGAAAAGTCATGCCTAGTGCCTGTTGTAGTAACGGTCAATGGAATTAAAAAGAAAGCCCAACTTCCACAGTCATGCCCGGAAGGAACACTTGTTAGATTCTTTCAGATACAAAAAAAATGGTTCCTGCTACTTCAATACACAGAAAGTTTCATGCACATATCTAATATCTACCATGGGCGTGGGGGCCTGGGGGACAGGAAGGAAACTGAAAACTATGATGGAAATGGAATTAGAAAAAAATCCATTTTCATATCTCATGTGTCTTTAGGCGGACATTACTGTTTTGGTCACTCCTTTCCAAACTGTAGATTATACCCACGCTTAAACCTATTCACATAAAGACTCAAACTCAGAAAGTAAACAAAAATCATATGTGGAAACTAACCTATAACATGTGTATATGTTGTAAACTGCTATAAAGAAAGTTTATTAAGATCCTTCTAGAAAGCTTGATAATATTCTGAAGTTGATCAATGACCTCCTTGCCTCCCGCATTAAAGCTCCTTTGGGCAGGAGAAGAGCATCATCTGCTAACTATAGTACTACCAGGCTGTGAACGCACACAAAAGCAGGGCTGTGGGCTACAAAGCACTAGGATGTATGCCTATTTTATTATCCTTTTGCCTTTAACCCCACTGCCGATGGTTGTGATGATAAAAAAAATGCATGCCCCTGAACATGGAATTCCACAACAAACCAAGTTGTGATGAAGAGAAACAAGAGGAGATTTGTCAATGAGTTTTTGAATCTCCACACATAGAAAGGACTAGTGAGTTCTGAGTAGGTCAATTTATAATCGAGCCTCTTTGAGTGACCAGAAAAGGATTTGTCTTTCAAAAACAGCCACATTAACCAACTAAAGTGTAACCACTAAAGTGTGATAAGCAAAAAAGAAAAAGATACTGAGAGGACCTGCATAATCTAAACTTCACTTGATACACTCTCCTCCATAGCTTGCAGTGGGAGCCGGAGGAGACAATTTCACGTTCATAAACTGAAACAAGTAAGCATCAGAATCGACACACCGTAAATTGTACCTCAAGGAAAAGTCCTTAGATTTCCACTTTCTCCATCTGACTTTTTCCCAACCCATTGTTTCAAAAGCATACTGTATTTTCTTTTGTTCTTTCAGCAAACCCGTTCTGAACATCTGTGAGAGGCAACCTGGTCTGGTTCAGGGGATAGGACCTTGAGCCCTGGTAGCATAGTCCAGTTCCAGATGTCATCCCTAGTTATAGTATGAATTTGAATGATTTAGTCTCTGTACTTCTGGGTCCTGACCTGCAAACTGGGCTTAATGGAGCTCTGATAGACATCATGGGGATTATAAACTTAGATTATGAAAGGTACACAAAATAGTGTTTGAGACACGGTGAAAGATCACTAAATGTCAGCTATTATTACAAATCTTGAAGAAACTCCCAGAGTATGTGGCCTATGGCTTAAAGGAGGAGATAAACAAGTCACCAGCTCTGTCCTGAAAATATGAGGTCACAGTTTAATGGCAGAGCTCAGATAAGAACACTAAAAATTACCCTGTGGGGTAAAAGCATCAAACACAGAGATTCAGCCAGCTCCACTCGGCTAACAGACTCTATTCTATGCAGGTCAGAAGATTCCTCTACGAGGACCAGCTCTGGACTCTTGAAGTGTGTTGGGTATAATGGTGGCATTGAGGAGAGCAGGGAATGATGCAGTGGTAGCTAGCTTCAGAGAAGGAGGAGATGTTTGGTAAGCTGTATCTTTGACTTTGGAGAACTGTCAGCAAGTCCTTTTTAGTGGAAATCTTTGTGTTGTTAGTTACCCACATTTTGGGAAAGAAAGACTTCAACACAGCTGAGATTTCTTAAATATCAGTAAGACAGGGAGAAAAGTATTTACAAACAGGGATTTAGAACACAGAAAACAGTCCTAGTCTCTCTCTCTCTCTCTCTGTCTCTCTCTGTCTCTCTGTCTCTCTCTCTCTCTCTCGATCTCAGAGTGTGTGTGTGTGAGTCATACATATGTATGTATCAGAGGTATTATTTCCTCTCTGCTCTCCTCCCTCTTCTCATCCTTCTTTTCTCTTCCTCATTTTTCTTCTGGAGTCTGGTTCTGGCACTGGCACTGTATAGACCATGCTGGGAATAGAAGCATATCCAACAAAGAATAAGATTTTCTGTGAGAGTGCCTGGCATATGGTGGTGACTCTGAAATCATTTGACCTTATCCTCTACCTCAAAAAGCTTTCATTGATGTCCAGTTACAAAAGAGTTGTAATGATCATCTATCAATGCAACCATTCACTTCATTTCATTGGTAACTTCTTGAAAGTATGATTCCCAGAGACTTTCTGCATTATTTTAGTGTCAGAGGTGAAAGATGTCAATGTGGTCAACAGTGCTTGCTGTGCAAGTATGAGGATCCTCATAATTTTCCAGGCATGGATGTAGGCACTAGATACTTAAGCTCTGAGGGGAACAGATGTGGACAGGGGCACACAGCTCATTGTCCTGCCTTGCTGAAAAGGAGTGGGCTCCAGATTTAGTGAGAGACCTTGCATCACTTTAATAAGGCAGAGTGATAGAATAGGGCACTCGATGTCCTATTCTGGCTGCCACACATGTATACAAGGGCATTTGTGCTCACGCTCACGTGTATACTATGTACATGTATACATAATATGAGTGTGTGTGTGTGTGTAATACATGTAAGAATTTAACAGTAGTGATAGTAAAAGAGGAAAAGGACAATTTCTACAAAGTAGAAGGGAAGAGGAAGAGGCCGGAAGGGAAGACATAGACTCTGCATCAGCACATCCGATTGGCCACATCTTATGGCTGACATGATAAATTCTTGACATTCCATCACACTGTGATGATACAGAAAATTATTCCCCCCACACAAATCTTAACTGACACTAGTCAGCATAGATCTACTCTTCCTCCTTTCATAAAGCTTCAAAAACCAATATTTTATCACACAGCCCTTAAATCTAAAACATACTATTTCCCATAAAAGGAAAAGACAACATATTTGGAACACACTACATGTTTCATTTAGTCCCATTGACCTGAACTGTTCTCTTACCATCCAATTTACACAGTGTCTACTATAGTCCAACTACATTTGTCTGTAACATTGAGGCAGGACATAACTCCTTCTCTCCTTTAAGCATAGTATTGTTCCAAAATACTATAATTAGTTGCTGAACTAGAAGTGGTAGACAGCCCAGCTGTAATATGTTATCTTCCTAAAGGAAGCCAGTTTCAGAAATATCTCTCAATGGTTTGAGCATTGTATTTCATTCATCTCCTTCTGTCCACTCCATAGACAGCTGTCTTGCAAGTGATACCAAAAGGCACTGCTATCAAAAGACCATAGATAGACTTGGCAGTGGGGGTTGCTCATCATGTTGCCCTAGGATTTACTGGTAGTGTTTTACAACTCTTCTCCTTTTTCTGTAAGAGCATGCAGATTTTCCCAGTGCTGGGCTCAGTTAAAAATAATTGTGGAGTGAACCACAGAGAAGAAAGTAGAGAGTGTTATCTGCACACACAATTCTTCCAGGAGGCATCAAACTGGAGGATGAAGGACGTGCTCACTCCAAGGGAGGGATATTTTCTGTTTGTACAAGTTCAATAAACTAGGAAAACCATAATAGTACTTTAAAAGTAATAATGATAATATTGAGTAGCTCTCTCTCTCTCTCTCTCTCTCTCTCTCTCTCTCTCACACACACACACACACACTAGATATGAGAAAAATTCAAGCTGTTTTTATGGAAGTTTTCTCTTTTACCTACCTTTTTATTGTTAGCTAGAGTTCTGACTAGTTCTTGGACAGTAGCACCATTAAAGATATCTATGTATATTTACATGTGTTTGCACATAGGTGTGCGCATATATGTACAGGTGCCTGTGGTGGGTGTTAAAGGCAGTTGTGAGCAGCTCCTTCTGAGTGCTAAAAGCAGGCCTCTGGTCCTCTGCAAGGGCAGGAAGCACTCTCATCTGCTGGGCCATCTCTGTGCCCTACAAGGGCTCCTTATTTCAATGTGACATCACTGGAGTAGAAAACGCAACCTGTGGTGGTGTTAAGGTGGTACCGAGCCTGTAGATTGACTATCTTTGGGTGAAACAGAAGCTGGTTATTGTGTAAGGTTCCCAGATGCCATAGGATAGCAAAACACAGGCCACCCTTTTCTTTCTTAATTAACTACTGGAAGATAAATTATTTTCCTCCTTAGCTCCAAGAAGGATCAAGCAAAAAACCCCGTGTCCTTTAACTTCCCCAAACTGTTGCATGGAACATCACAGACAGCCATTTTTTTCTAAAAGCAACTTCCTTGTGATTTATTAATTTAAGATAAATGGTTTTGCTATCATAACCTGTCAGCCGCATAAAGAAAAAGGAAATCAGTGGTGGCACATGGGTGCGGAGCCGCAGCAGAGGCAGCCGTGGACTCTGGAGACGGCCTCTGGATGAGCACAAGCTTCCCACCAGAAAACAGCCCACCAGCACGTTTCTCATTCATTAACTTTCTAAAGACATCTGTCTTCGCAGATTCTCCAATGCAGCTGAACATGATGTATGAGAGAGAGTCTGCCCACCTCACGCACAAAGAGCCAGGGAGACAGCCAGTCGTGTTTGCTGGAGACAGCAACATCATGTTTGGATCTTCGGCAGACCCAACCAGCCAATCACCCATAAAGGTGCAGGTTCTTTCTGTATTTTAGTTTTCAAAATTGGATTCGTTTTCCCCTGAGAATGAGTTTCCTAAATCAATCAATGTGCCACATCTTATTAGCAGTAATAATCAAAAAGCAACATCCCCCCAACAGGGCCCATGCTTTGCTGCTGAGATCACCAACACTTTGTATGGAGCCCTATATCTTTTCATCAGTAAACATGGAACATGGATAAATACATTGACTCAATCCCCAGCACTACATAAACTAGATGTGGCAGTGTGTACCTATAATTCTAGCACAAAAGTGTAGAGGTAGGGAGATTAGGCATTCAAGATGAACAGAACGGTAGGGGTTATCCTAGACTACAGACAATTTAGTGCTAAGAGATTTTGCTGTACTTTCAGGGAATTGGAGTTCAGTTCCCAGCACCCATGTTTGGTGGCTCATAGCCAAATGTAAGTCTATCTCCAAGAGGATCCATTGACATATTTGGGCTTCCATGGCCTAACACACACACACACACACACACACACACACACACACACCTTTACATAGGTGTGTTTTTCTTCTTTTGCTAATGCTTTTATTTAAATTAGAAACATGAATGCTTCACATGTCAATCCCAGCTCCCTCTCCCACCCCTCCTCCCTTGTCTCTCCACCAGCCTGCCAGCCTCCCACCCAATCCCCACATCATTCCCCAGGAAGGGTGAGGCCCTCCTTGGGGGATCTCTAAAGTCTGTCATTTCATCCAGGACAGGACCAGGCCCTTTCCCATGTGTCCAGGCTGAGAGAGCATCCCTCTATTTGGAATGGGCTCCCAAAGATCATTCATATACCATGGTAAACACTGATCTACTATTGAAGGCCCCAGTGTTTTCTGTGGCCTCCTCACTGAGACTACATTCATGGAGTCTGGATCAGTCCCCTATTGGCCTTTCAGGCATCAGTCTGAGATACAAGAGCTCCCCCTTAATTGGTCAGCTGTCTTTGTGGGTTTCACCATCATGGTCTTGACCCCTTTGCTCGTCACTCCTCCATCTCTTTCACTAGGTTCCAGGAGTTCAGTTCAGTGTTTAGCTGTGGGTATCTGTCTCTGCTTCCATCAGTCACTGGATGAAGGTTCTAGGATGGCATATAAGGTAGTCATCAACCTTACCATCAAGGAGGGGCATTTAATATAGTCTCTACAAGATTGAGTCATTATAGGCTTGAGGAGAGAACTGACACTAGTGAGATCTCCAGAGATCTACAAGGATAACACCAACTGGAAAACTATGTATAGGTGTTTTACTTACATATATGTGTACTATATGCATGTAAGAGAGCAATGGATCCTGAGGAACTGGAGTTACAAGTTGGATTCTGGGAACTGAAATCCGTCCTCTGAACGAACAGTACATGCTCCTAACTACTTAGCTACCTCTCCAACCCTAAAATGTCTTACTTTTTATTCATTTTGGTTGCAATGGTTAATTTTGTAATGAGATTTAGATAGAAGATATTTGTCTTTAGTCTCTTGTGGGATCATCTACATACAGGAAGAAAAGTTCCCCACCAAAGCAGCATTATTCAGGGCCTAAAATGCCTCCATTGATGCCTATGTGTGGACCACATGAGTGAAGCTGGAATTAGAAACTCCTTCAACAGTAACTTGCATTTTCTTGAGTTTGTTCTTATTAGCCACTTAATGCATAGCAACTCCCTTAACTACTTGGAGGTCCATATTCCTTTGCTGGTAAGCAGTGGAGGCTATTTTGTAATCAGAATGAACCCACAAGTGCAAATCTATTTTCAAGTTGTACAATGACTTATAGATAGCAGATAGTTCAGATGTTTGAGGAAAAATTCATTAGTGCATCCCTTGAAATTAGGGCAACTACAAGATAGATCAGTGTGCTTGAAGAAGAATGATGGTAAGCTCACTTAGTGGGGACTTTGAACTCTCACTGCCTGGATTCATATCCAGGATCATCTGTGCCATCTGGGAAACCCTGAGCAATTTTCTTTCCCTCTGTGTGTGCCTGTTCTCTGCTCTGTAAAGTATGCTAATTTAAGTGCCTATCACAAAGGGCAGTTTGAAGGGTTTAATAAGTGATCTATCTAAACTATTTAGAATACTTTCTGACATAGAGTACATGCTTATTAAATGTTATTATTATTGTCATTATCATCTGAGGTGACATTTGAAGAGTAAATATAAATGATGAAGCTATTTGAAGGAGAATATGGCTTTCACCCTGGGGTTTATTTGTCTGTGTTATGGGGAACAGAACATCTGCATAGAACATTACATTATGACTGTATTTATTAACTATTAATAGTTATCACCACATGAGATGTCTGAGCCTTAGACATGAATGTTATCAATTAGAACACAACTCTAGACTACTTTTTTCCTCATGCTACTGTGAATCTTTTTTCCTGAAAGCTAAGTAGCTCAGACAGAGTCTTCTATAACCTTGTGATCCCAATTCCCCATCCTCTGTCAAATTCTACTGCTCAGTGGGACTCCTGTATAAAGAATTAAGGCACTTACAATCCTTACCACTAACTTTATGCTTTAAGCAATGTAGCTTCCTTTGGAAAAAAATCTTAATATTGTTCAGTAAATAAGACTCCCAAATAACTGCTGTGGGATTTCTATCAGTGGTTATATTAATCCAATTTGGGAATAAGTTAGAAATTCTCTTTCTTGAGATAAACTTAAACTGGACAAAACTGTGAATATCTATTTTACCTTGCACTACAATTCATTCAAGATACATGTTGGGGAAGCTCTGTGGTCTGCTTATATTCTTGATACATGAATAAGGTGGAAAGCTAAATTGAAAATTGGATGCAATGCTAAGATCTTCCTAGAGTGTAGCATAAGATTAAAAAAAAGCAAGTAACATATATGTGATGGTATTAAAAACTTTTTAATAGAGAACGCTCTCCTGTTCATTAAAATGATGCCAGTGACCAGTGAGTACTAAGACACGGATCATTTATATTTGTGTCCTTACACAAGACAAGAATTTCAAAATTTTCATTAAGCAATATGCATTAAGGTAATTATCTAGAATAGAAAGTAGACATATCACAACAGCAATCAACTTTTTTTATTTGGTTTTAACAAGCAAAGAAAAAGCTGTGTGTATACAAGGTCTAAAGTCTCTTTTGTAATTTTTTAATTTAATGTAATTTTTATGTGTGCTTTTCCTCCATATACATTTGTGTACCACACATGTGTGCTTGATGCCCAAGGAGTCTAGAAGAGGATCACAGACTCTTTTAGACCTGGAGTTACAGAGATTGTGAACTACCGTGTGAATGCTGGGAATGGGACTCCCATCGTCCAAACAAAAGCCAATGCTCTTTACTGCCTAGCACCTCTCCAGCCCTAATTCTCACATTTCTAAGCCAACTGACCAATGAGATGGGATGATATTTGAGATTAGCACTCTTAAACCATTTTTCTGACATTCATAATTGAGTTCAAACAAGATTTCCTGATCTGTGGAGCATGTGCTCCAAGGAAGTGGTTACAAAGAAATTATAACAAACCTTCACAGGCTAACACAGTTCTGGAAAGATTAAGGTTTTCTAAGGAAGATTATTGGGGAAAGTGCCATTGGCATTGGGTAGATTTCTGATATTGTATGAATACATAGCAGGAACACCCTCAAAAGGAGAAACAAGTTATTGTAGAAGATAACACAAAGAGATCTGCAGATCTAAACAGAGACAAAGACACTCATCCTTTCCCCCATTCTTTCCTTTTCTTCTGCTTTCTGATCAAAGCAACAAATACTACTGAGCTGATGGTTCTCCAACCTCAGCATCCTTCTTCCCTCCCTATTACAAAAGTGTGGTGATAAGGATATGATGTGAAAGACAGAGAAGATCAAGGGCACCTCATCTGCCTCTTCCTTCATCTGATTCAGCCCTACTATGCAATCCTAGGATGGGTGGATAAAAGAATATAAAATAGGAAAGGACTGTTTGCCTTGGAGAGGATAGCGTGAGTTCCCAAAAGGTCAGTCCCCACAGAGATAAACTGGGAAAAATACAACAACTAACCAACCAACCAAAAAACAAAAATCCCCAAACCCAACAACAGACATGTTTGGAAAGGAAACAAAAGTAGTAAATTTTGGGTAGGAGATAAAAACCCTTTTAAAGGGAGAATGTAGGCCAACTTTCCCACCTCTATTGTTTAAGCCTGAGGTGTTCTATAGCCATGCCCAAGTAGAGAGAGCATGGTGATGTTCCCATCAAATCAATGTCTTTCTGGCTTGAGAAAGACAGAATCCATGACAGCCTCAGCTGTTTGACATGGATGGAGTGTCTTAAAAGAGGGCATCTCTGAAGTAGACAGGACTCTGGAATTGTGTATTAAACTTCGTCTAGTCCTCTGGTCATACTGTGTGTGCTGCATGAGCATGAGGAAGAAGAAATGGAAAGGAAAAATAATGAACTAACCCATGAGCAGCCAGCACAGCAGCAGCTGGAGGGATAGGCAGTGGCTCTGTTTTCCCTTCTCTCAGAGGGGAGTGGAAGATTATTCCGTTCTTCCCATAGAGAGGGTGTGTGCAAGAGGTAATGCCAGGGAATGTGAGCTTCTGGCAGTCCCCAGGGAGGAATTAGGTGTTGTCCCCAGCCAGAGGGGCACCTTTTATGTGTAAAAAGGGGGATACTTTTTCTGAAGTCCAGTTGTCAGTCTTGGGCCACATCTCATACCAGGTCAAAGAAGACAACTTTCAGGCAAAAGGCTTAAGTGGGAACACAGAAAGGGAGCAGGACTCATGTGAACGTTGAGGAGAGGACATGTTGGGACACATAGTATGTTTCTACAAGGAATTAACATTCCACAACTGCCCTGCACCAGACATTGCAGCCAAGAGACATTTCAGTGCAGCATCAGTTAAGGGAAACATGTCTGCCCATTTCCTGTATCCTTGCTCCCAAGCTACTGGTAAGGAGCAGAAACTGCCACAGATGTGGTATTTCAACAAGAAATAATAGATGGTATTGGGATGCTTTGTTTCAGTGTTCAGGTAGGTAGTGGTAGGAATTCAAGAGCAGGGAAATAGGGGGAGAAAGGATTATGGCCACTGTATTGAGACCTGATGGATGTGGAGTTGGAAGAGTTACCTCTGATGGGGAGGATGGCAGGGGAGGGCTGTGTGGACCACTTCTGCATCAGTTAGATGCCAGCCCTGCCTCCAATCCTAGACAGACAGAAATCCCAGACACAGACCCTTCTTCCTTCCATTTCCCTAATGTTCTCTTTGTAAATGGCTGTTTGTGGCAGTCCCAGCAAAAAAAAAACCTTAGCATGTATGTATTAGTAGCATTTTTAAAAATGGCATTTTTATCTCACCCACAAAAATAGTTGCAGTTAAAACAAGCTATCTACACTTAGAGCTTTAGTCACAGAGGAGAAACTAGTCTTTTAAAATGATCAATGTATGGATTTTTCTTAATTCAAAATACATGCTCACTGTATAAATATTTAGAATATTCTGGAGCAGGATATGTGAATTCCCCAGTAGCATCTTCAATGTTCCACACAGCCCAGCCCAGAGGATGTCACATGTTTAATGAGTAATGACATCACCCAGAAAACCACTGGACTATAGTTTTGATTTTTCCACATCTATTTTTCCATTCATGCATAGATAAGTACTCACTCACTAACAAGTATGTGTGCATGTTTGTAAAGGTTTCCTCTTTCAGACTAAAAGGGCAGGTCACTGTTTGAGAACATCTGTGAAAAAAGTGCCACAGGAAAATGAAACTAAAACCTTAAGAACAGCCTTCTCACTAACCTTAATATGAGACTTTTCCATCAATAATTTCAAGTGCATAATCTGAGTAACTTGCTTTTGTAGAATACTTCCTTAAGCTTGTTCTCTGTTTTGAAGTAGTCTGCTTCACTGCACACACACACAGAGACACACACCAAAAACACCACACACACAGACACATTCATACTCATACACAAATACATTATATATATACATAAAAATTTCTATATATAGTATAATATATATATCTTCAATTTAATTAGAAACTTTCCTTCATAGAATAAATAACATTAAAGGTACTCGATTACATTTTGCAAGGTGTCCTGAATTGTCCACCTATGAAATGTAAGAAAAGATCGCAAGTTCAGAATGCCTCCTTCTTTGACTATATGGTCATTACATTTTCCTGTAGACAGGAAATGGAGTCTCCAGCTTAAATTATGTCTCACAAACAAACTCGAAAAGGCCACTCTGGGATTCAGGGACTCTTAGGTAATTGGAGATTTTCACTTTCAAGGATGACAGTTCATTAGTCTAGGTCTCTAGGAAAGGCAGACTATATAGTTACATTGTGTCATACTTACATGATGGCAGGCACAGACTAAAAGGGACCATGGTTAAGTTTCTTATAGCAACACAAGTGTTTTCAAAATAGAGAATGAAGAGAAAGGCAAGTTGCAGAGGATAGTAGAAGACTATGTTGTGTAAGGCTTAAAAACTAGCTATGATACTTGGGTGTATCTATGTGTACTAAAATAAAAGAGTATGCATGAGGACTGAGAAGCCAAATTTCAATATGCTTATTACCTTACAGAGAAGGAAGTGATATCAGAAAGTTTACATGATTTGAATTGAATCCCCAATATTTTAATTAATTTTTCTTTAAATTAAAACAATTATTTTACATATCAATCCCAGTTCCTACTCCCTTCCATTTATCCCACCAATCCCCCATCCCACCCCCAATTCACTCCTCAGGGAGGGTGAGGCCTCACATGGGGAATCATCAAAGTCTGTCACATCATTTGGGGCAGGACCTAGTCCTTCCCCCATGTATCTCGGCTGAGAGAGTATCCCTTCATGGAGGAATAGGCTACCAAAGCCCATTCATGTTCTAGGGATAAATACAGGTTCCATTACCAAAAGCCACATAGATTGCCCAAGCCTCCTAACTGTCACTCACGTTCAGGGATCCTGGCTTGGTCTTATGTAGGTTTCCTAGCAGTTAGTCTAGAGTCTGTGAGTTCCCACTTGCTCAGGTCAGCTGTTTCTGTGAGTTTCCTCAGCATGATCTTGACCCCTTTGTTCATCACTCCTCACTCTCTACAACTGGATTCCAGGAGTTCAGCTCAGTGCTTAGCTGTGAATCTCTATTTCTGCTTCTATCAGCTTCTGGATGAAGGCTCTATGATGGCATTTAAAATAGTCATCAATGTCATTACAGGGAAAGGGCATTTAAGGTAGCCCTTCTTAGATAGTTGGGGTCATCCTTGTGGATCCCTGGAGATTTCCTAATGCCAGTCCATGATGGCTCTCTCTATTAAGGTATCACTTTGACATTTATGCTGGAGAGCATGTGGAGAAAGGGGAACACTCCTCCATTGCTGATGGGAATGCAAACTTGTACAGTCACTTTTGAAATCAGTATGGAAGTTTATCAGGAAAATCGGAATCAGTCTACCTCAAGAACCAGCAACACTACTATTGGGCATATATTCAAAGAATGCATACTCATACCACAAGGTCAGTTGCTCAACTATGTTCATATCAGGATTATTTGTAATAGCCCAAAGCTGGAAACAACCTATATGCCCCTTAATGGAAGAATGGATAAAGAAAAAGGTAAATTTACACAATGGAGTACTACTCAGCATATAAAACAAGAACAAAAACAGTGAAATCTTGAAATTCACAGGCAAGTGGATGGTTACCCAGTCACAGAAAGACAAACATGGTATGTACCCACTCATATATGAATATTATACATAAATCAAAAGATAACCACCCTACAATCCACACCACCAAAGAAGCTAAGAGACAAGGAGGACCCTAAGAAAAACATAATGGACCCCTAAGAGGGGAAAGGGACAAGATCTCCTGAGTACATCGGGATCACAGAGGTGTGGAGGAGAGAGGTAGGATAAAAAGCATGGGAGAAGGGGAGGGGTGGAGAACATAAGAGATCAGGAAGTTTGGAGGAAGAACAGAGAAGGAGCGCAAGGAAGGAATCTGCAATATTTTGCTTCTTCAGTTGAGTAGAGAATACAGAAGTGTTCAGATGCTCAAAATATTTAATGCCTGCCATAATTCTAAACATAAACAACAATAGCAATGTTATATTCACATTGTCAGATATTTGAACAGATCTGACATACCAATGGTGGAAATATAATATCATTAGCAGTATTCCTCTTACAAAGATCGGCTTTAAGTTTAGAAAAATCTATAAAGGTCTGTGTAAAAATGAATACTATCTCCCAAATGGAGCTAAAGTTATTGATATTTCAAAACATTGGAAACAGAGTTTACTGTCTTTCTCTCAAGAGCAAGAGCTCCTGTGATGCAGCAACATTGCCAACTTTGGATGCTTTCTATCCCAACAGCACTGTTCTGAATGCCTCTTCTCCAGGCTGCATTCCTGGTTCTCCTCATAGCTACTGAGCTTAGCCCAGAGCTGGTATTCCTGCCACTTATGTTACTTTTGATTTGCTCCTGTGACATTGCCCAATTTTCAGTCTGCTTCTTCTTATGCAAAATTTTACTTGCTTCCTTTATGAACTCACTGTCCGGCTGCTGACATTAGGATTTCATCTCTGGAGGGGTTGTCTGCCAAGGTACATGGTTAAGGATGCTATTGAAAGGGTGCTAGCAGTACCTGGTGACTATGAGCATACATTTCTATATTCATTCAAGCAAGAGATACCTAACTAGGGCTGGAGGAGATGGGTAAGTAGGAAAAATGCTTAACTTGCAATCAGAGGACATGAGTTCAATAACCAGGATCCACAGTGAAAACAAACAGGGTCTGCAGGACCATGCTCCATGGTTGGAATTCCAGCATTTGGATACATGGAGACAGGAAGATAGGTTGGACTTGATGGCCAGCTAGTCTATCCTATTTGGTGAGTTCCAGATCAGTAAGAGACTCTCTCAAACAAAGGTAGGTGGCACCTGAGGAATAATGTCTGAAGTTGTCTTCTGGCTGCTCTACATATGTTTACACATGTGCATATGTACTGGTTTATGTGCACCTTAATACACATGAGTGTGTACACATGTACACACCCCAAACAAATAAATATTAATTACTGTTAGTACAATGCAACTTTCTTGTTCTTTCTCTATAGTTCTAGCAGTCTGTATTGCTGATCCATCTTCCCTTTCCTGAAGATGTGAGAAGGAAAAGAAACTGTTTTAAGTAAACAGTAAGGCTGGCCAGCTGTAGTTTGCAAACCGACTACTTTCCATTTTATTGCCAAGAGCAAAGCAAGAGTCACAGGGACATTTTAGAGATAATGGTTAAATTCACATACTCAGAGAAGTCTTGCCGAGGAAGAGACCCAGGAGGTCATCTAATTCAAATACTTCATTTTATAGATGAGGAGACAAAAGCCTAGGGAGGTTTGGTAACTAACTGATTGCAGAATCTATTCTCAGATGCAGTATTTCCTTCCCAATCTCAAAGGTTATGTTCCTCAAAATCCCTGTGGTAAAAACAAATTACCTCGGAGGACCTTATGACCCTAAGTGGAAAACAGAGTTTGGGAAGTAAGACAGCGAGCAAATCTGAGAAATATTATCATGTGCTTTATGTTCACTAGCATAAAACTATGCAGGGTTTCCAGACACACTGTTTGGTGTTGACCATATTTGGATTGAAAACTCCAATACAGCATTTTTGTGCACTCTTTAGAATTCATTGTTTCAATTCTCTAGCTTCTCCCTGCGCACAATATTTTTAAAGATTTTGTCAATTGTTTCCACTTTTGCAAATGCGAGCTTCCCTGGCTAGCATTCTCTCTCTGTTCTGTTCTTCCCAGTTTTATATTTCTTCTGATCACTCTCTCGTAATTCTTCTTGGAGTAAGAACAATTTTACCCTCAAGTCTTCAGTGTCTCTCCAGCTGCTCCTTCTCTCTGTGGTTCTCTAATTGTGGCTGTAGACTGGGTGGTTTCCATCCACCACCCAGTCCCACCATGATGGGCAATCTTGCTGTAGACTTAAAAGACAAAGAAACATTGAGCTATAGATTGGGACCACTGAAACCATGAGCCAACATTTTCTTTATCTTATGAATTGATTATCTTAAGCACTTAACGTAGTGATAGAAAGATGGTTAATTGTAGTGTATCATTTTTGTTGTAACTGTTCATAGCTTTCAGTGGCTCAAATTGCCTATAAAACACATTCTAGGCATTAATGGTTTTCTACAATAGTTGTATCTCAGCTCTTACATGTTAGGCTCTGGCATTTCCAACCATGTATCTAAGTAGTATTTCTGAAATGTGCAAGGCTGAATGACAGCATCCTGTCTCTTTCAACTGATCTTATTTGTCAGTCATGTCTTCACTCTGGCCCTTTCCGACTTCCCATCCCCTCTCCTTGAGTCAACACTGCCCTCAGGAGCAGCTCTACCCCTGCTGTCATTTGCTGCTCACCTCACACTGTGTAGAGAAACATGGTGTTTCTCCAACATACTCCAAAATTCTCATCCAGTGGTGTCAGTCTTCCATGTACAACTGAGTGTGTCCTCAAACCTCTAGTTGTCCCTTCAATGAACATCTGAGTCCCTGTCCCACTCATCTGTGTGGAAGCTTCAGTGTTACTCTAGTGCTATGTTGGTTGAATTCTTTCCATTCTCATAAAAGAAAACCTATTATTGCTGTCATAAGAGTGCAAGGGACTGATTCTAATCTCTCTCCATCCATCTTACTTTTCTACCCTTTATAATAAAGTTTCACAAATAAGTAAGTACAGTCACTGTCTTTATACTTTCAGTTCATGTTCACTTTGCAGTTCATGTCAAACTTCCACCCAGTCATTCATTAGTGATCTGCTCATTGTTCCTTCTATCATTTCATCAGAATCTTCAGCAGCATTCAGCAAGCCACTGTTCCTCTTTCAAAATTCTGTCTACTCCTGGATTACACAATTCCATGTTGCTCTGAGTTTTACATTGTTTTATTAGTTATTCTTCCAAAACATATTTGTATCTCCTCTTCCTTCATCTATAAACTCTCTCAATTCTGACTGTTCATACTACTCTGTTATGAAACTTAGGCAGTAGATGTCCATATGCAACCTTATCCATCTTCCTGGCTTAGATACCATTTTCAGGTCTGTGACTTTCAGTTTTAGCTTTAACTCTGACTTCTTGACTCATTTGACTGCCAAGAGAACACTCTCCCACATGCACATCATCGTTTTCCTATATAAATAGATCCAAGTAGGGTGGTTTGATATGAAATGTTTGCTTGGCTTAAATGCTTAATTCCTAGCTAATGACATTACTTTTTGAAGGGGATGGAACCTTTGCGAGGTTAATCCTTGCGTGAGGAGATATCCAAGTATGGGTGGGGTCCCAGATATTACAGACTGACCTTATTTCCTGTCTGATGTCTTATTCTTGACTATAGAGTTATTGCAACAAGCAAATATATATTTGTAATAGCCAAAGCCTGAAAGCAACCTAGATACCCCTCAACTGAAGAGTGGATAGAGAAAATATGGTACATTTATACAATGGAGCACTACTCAGTGGGGAAAAAAGCAATGGAATCTTGAAATTTGCAGGCAAATGGATAGAACTAGAAGAAACCAATGCTAAGTGAGGTAACCCAGTCACAAAAAGACAAACATGGTATGTACTCACTCATATATGGACTTTAGA
The DNA here is from genome assembly GCF_017639785.1 of Mesocricetus auratus. NCBI lineage: Eukaryota > Metazoa > Chordata > Mammalia > Rodentia > Cricetidae > Mesocricetus > Mesocricetus auratus. The sequence goes on from NW_024429193.1 coordinate 37,552,668, forward strand.
CATGGAACAGGGGATTGATAGTCTACAATCCACACCACCATAGAGGATGGAAAGCAGTGACGACCCTAAGAGAGACGTACAGGTTACCCCAGAGAATGGGAAGGGGACAAGATCTCCTGATCAGATTGGGAACATGGGGGGAGGGGAGAGAAAGCTGGAAGGAGAGGGGGAGGAGTGAAGGGGAGAGGAGAAAAGGGGAAGCAGAAAGTTTGAGTTGGGGGAAGGATAGAGGAGAGCAGGATGAGAGATGCCAAAATATAGGGAGCCATTATAGGTTTGAGGAGAGATCTAGCACTAAGGAGATTTCCAGAGATTTACTCTTCATTTCTGCATCATACTTCTTACATAATTTGCAATTACTAGGTTTCTTTACTTTGTGGTTATTGTCCTGGAAATTCTTCCAACTAACTATAGAAGGCTCCATGTAATTAAGCAGGACATACAATACTCACCAGAGTACTTGTCACCTCACAGAACTAAATAAGTATTTTTTGAATAAATTAATGATTTTTGAAGTCATATAAGTGGTTTTTTGATCAATTGAACATAAATTTCTTAGGGTGACACCAAGGATCAGAAAAAGAGAAGACAGTACCTTGAGGGCAAACTCTTAATTCTAAAGCAGCATGTCTGGAATATTCACCATTATGACCATTATTTCCTATTACTTTGTTTGACACCATCTTCTCTCTCCTTGTTGACCTTTGCCATAATGTAGGGAGTGACTTGGAACCATACATACCTGGACTGACATTTGAGAATTTTATATTCAGAAGAAATGTCCCGGTTATTTAGGACAATGCAAAGATATCTGTGTCTATATCTATATCTAATCTAGATCTAGATCCGTTTCTAGATAGATAGAGAGGTAGATAGATAGATAGATGATAGATAGATAGATAGATAGATAGATAGATAGATAGATAGATAGGTCACAGCACATGGTAGACAAGCTATAGTGGATTCATGAGGTTTAAAATTAAAAAAAAAACTATTGAAAATCAAGAGTCATTATATTTCAATGTGTTAATGTTTCCCTTTCCTCTGTCCTAGTAGAATTTTATTAATCCCTCTCATTCTATTTGAGCAAGAATTTGAGATATAGATTTTAGTTTTCCTCATTTGTGATTAAAAATGTAACACATACTATGCACTTGTGTATAGCTTGAAACTTTTACTTACTATATTCTCAACTGCCTTCTCTATTAGTGTACAAAGTTCATCTTCATTCTCTCATGGCTGTATAGTTTTGCTACACCAGGCTTATTTGACCACCCTAATCTTTATGAATATTGTTAGCATGGAATGAGAATGCCTTCCTTTTTTCTCCCTACAGCAAAATTTTGGAGCTTTTCTATTTTAACATAGAAAGTGTGGTACTTTTATTTATTTGAGGAAATATGCTAGTTATGTTTATTATTAGTGTGGTTGGGTGTCTAATCATATGTTTAGCTTTCTGTGAACTATTAGTGTGTCTGCCAGTTTTCCAGTGACTTATTCTGCCTTACATTTCTTTTATAGACTGTAGATTCTGCTTGTTAAATTCAACCAAAACACACTGACAATGCTCACCTAATTACCTGAACTGTATTAATGAATTCCAGAATAACAGGCTTTTCTTGACAACGGTTAACTCTAACATTGGAAGTTTCCTTATTATGTTTTGATTAGTGGAAAAAATTAACTTAGTTGCTAACTTTGTAGGTCTAGCCTATGTAGGTCACCAATGATGATTGCAGGGTATGTTCCTGAGACCCTGCATTTCTAGATCAAGGGTTTACTTCTATAAACTCTATGTGTGGACTGGTGAGATATCTCAGCTAGTTAAGTGACTGCTTGTCTTGCTAGCATAAGGAACTGAATTATACCCTCAGAACCCACTTGGAAGAAAAATTCCAGGTCTGGTGGTGTGTGCCAATAGATCAGTCCTTGAGACAGGAAGACAGGTAGATGGATCTCTGAGCGTTACTGGCCAGACATTCTAGCTTACTTGGTGAATTTCAGACCAATAAGAGACTCTGTCTCAATAAAAAAAGAATAGATGATGTGTGAAAAATAACACTTGAGGCTGACTTCTGGCATATGGGTATACCTGTTCACATAGATCCTACACATACACATATACACAAAATAAATGAATAAATTATATTTACATTTTCAGCTTTATTGTTTTCCTTTTCTTTCAGGCGACATTTGCTGGGCTGTTATCCACAGTCCCCATTTACTCTTGGATTATTCTAAAATCTTGTTCCTATCCTCTTCCTAGCCTGTTATTTCTGCATTTAGACGACATGATGCCATCCATTCTCCAACATGCTAATGATGGGTCTTCATTCTGAAGTCACTTCATCTTTGTCATCTATTTCTTTCTCGAGGAGAAAATGAAGATGTGTCCTGGCAGCCAGCCTACCTGGCATAGTGCACTTCTAAATAAGAAGCATGGCACACTATGGGCCTAAATATTCCCAGAAGTCAGAACACTGATTTCTCAAGTAGCCTGAAGAGCTGGCAGCTGGCCTGCTGATTCTCTACTCTCTGGGTCTCCTTCTTATGTGCTTCTACATAGAAACCCTGCTGGTGGGAGTGCTCACCGTCCAGTCCCGGAGAGAGTACTAACCAATCACAGTCTATAGGCTTCCACTATGTAGCAGCTGTTTATGTACAATAGAGCAGATGCTGTCTCCAGAGTGGGTTATCTCCACAACCTTTACTATTCCACGGGCATTGGAGTCTTGCTGGGGACACCTTGGCGACAAAGGCTGGGCTTGCCTTCTTTCCCTCTTCAAGATTTCCAGCACTTCTGTTCTCATCCATGTTTCCCTGTCCTTCCCTTTCTATGGTTTTCTTTCATAATAATATAGAAATGCTTCAGCTTTGTGTTAGTATTCACTTATAATTCTCATCTGCTCCTTAGATATCTTTTTTCTGTTGAATTGCCTTTGTTTAGAGAAAAGCTTGCTCTTATTTTCAGTTTTTTTTCTCATTCAGAGTCTGTGGTGTGTTTCTCCCATTCTTTGCTTGATGCCCACTGAATGCACATTGAGTAGTCACTCTGGGTGTACTTGGTTTTTCTGAATTGGGTAATGCTCTGGTTCTCACAGCGCTGAGTAGGAATGCTGATATCCTTCAAAGCAGCAAATGTCAAAAGATATCACTTTCATTGTTCTGAAGGGTTATTGTTTTTAAAATCTGTCTGTTTCTTCTGCAACCTACTACTTAGTTCAAGAGGATGTAACAAGACAGTCTTGTGCCACCCGCCTGCTTCACCAGCAGCTGTTCCTGGGGCAAAAGCCACGCCTTACAGCATCACTTGACCATTTGGTTTTGCTGTAGGAATCTAAGATGCATCTTTGGTTGTGCTGGGGATCTTTCTTCATGTCATTCCTCTGTTAGTTACTATGTTTCCCAGTCTGTCATCTAGCTGCTCTCCCTCAGGAACAAGCAGTTTTGTTTGATGGATCTCTTTGGAGAATTTTCTGTGACATCTTGGTGCATTTGGTGCTGAGTCTACCCACTCTCATTCATCACTGTGCCTCGGGGCTCTGAGGGTTCCTTTGGTCTCATTTCATTACATCTTGTTTCTTAATCCTAGTTTCTGTGAAAATAGAAGGCATGGTCATCATCATCATCATCATTGTATTTTTCTTATTATTGCTTCTTTGGCCAGAGAAAACCTGGAAATACTCAGAACAAATGCAGAAAACCCATTAGAAAAGTTCCTTATGTCCATCAGGATGATTGCTAATGCTTGTGTTACCAGGACCAGCATCCCTGACATAGTGAATAAATGTAACCAGACAAGAGATGTGCTGGAACTCTAGCTAGTCTGCTCTTATCCAATCCACTCTTTAATTTCCCTTCTTCACTAATATAGCTACATATGGGTGGGATGGACAGATTCAGATACAGAATTCTCAGACCTACTGGGATCCTCTTCTAGGCTCTCCTGGGAATCCTGGCCACATCGTCTAAGGTCTTTCCCATCAGGGGCAATCACAATTCCTTGATTGCTTGTAGATTTGAGGGTGCACCCAACATCAGTACTACCTACCCAGATACCCAAGAAAGATGTATAGGACAGTAGGCTGGAATCCCAGGCCCTGCTTCTCTGTGGCTTGTAGGAGTTTCATTGAGCTGTGGGAATACTCCAGCTCTTGGAGAAGATGGTTGATCAAAAGAAGGCTGAAAGAGGATGGTTGGGAGTGGGAGCAGTGCATTTCTTCACTATGTCTTGATTTTTTGACCTTTATTTATTTTATCATAAAATTTAATATAATATAGGAAGGGCTTTAAATGAATCAAAGGTTTTCTGTTCATTTGGTATATGTTTCATAGTTTTTTGTAAGAAATTTAAAAGCTAGCTTTGGTTCTGACCATTTCTGATAATTTTATTATTTTCTTTGTCCTTTCCTATAAGATGTGATTTTTCTACTCCAAAAAGTATCTATTACCCCCAGAAACAGCTGACCAGACAAAGGTTAACTCTTGAATCCCAGGCATTAGCCTGGGAAGCCAGCATGAGACTGATCAAGACCCCCTGAATCTGGGTGTCAGTGAAGAGGCCTAGGGAATCTATTGAGCCTTGGGCAGCAGATCAGTACCCATCCCAAGTATACACACGGACTTTGGACTCCAATAGGACAATGTGAGGTGCACTCTCACCCTGAACTCTTGGGAAAGGGTCTAGGCCCTGCCCTATATGAAATGACACACTATGGACACCCCCATGGAGGGCCTCACCCTCCCTGGAGAAATGAGGGGATAACCGGGGGGAGGGGAGGGCACGGGAGGAAGGGAGGGAATGGGAGAGGGACCTGGAACTGACTTGTGAAGCAACCTTGATTCTTATCTAAATTTAAACTGGAAAATAAAATTTAAAAAAAATTATCTATTACCATAATCATAGAAGAAACATTAAAGATTTAAAAAGAAATCAATCAAATTAAATAGTGAAATTCCTCAAAAGGGGTACTAATACTAATATTTACATCTTAAAAAAATAGTCTGGGCAATCTATGGGGCCTTTGGTAGTTGACCAGTATTTATTCCTGGCACACAAATATTGGGTGCCCATCCCACAATGAGAGATGCACTCTCACCCTGGACTCTTGGGGGATGTTCTAGGCCCTGTCCTGGATGAAATGACAGACTACGGACACCCCCATGGAAGAATTCACCCTCCCTGGGGAAAGGAGGGGGTATTGGGTGAGTGGTGGGAGGGGGTGGGAGGAGGGGAGGGAAAGGGAGAGGGACGTGAGATTGACATGTGAAGAAACCTTGTTTCTAATTTGAATTTAAATTTAAAAATAAAATTTTTAATATAAAAAATAGTCTCCCTCTAGTGATCACATGGTACATTTTATGAAGACTATTTATTTTTTACAGCACAAACACACACACACACACGGAGAGAGAGAGAGAGAGAGAGAGAGAGAGAGAGAGAGAGAGAGAGAGAGAGAGAGAGAGAGAGAGAGAGGAGAGAGAGACATGCACAGTCACATGAAGACACGCATGCTCCTACCTTCACAGAAGAATACACACACAGATGCAGATAAATCCACACACATGCACACAGTCTCTCAGACAGATTTAAACACAGAAATACACACACACACACACACACACACACACACTCCTAGGTCTCTTGGTTTTCTGAAACATTTCCATTCTGTGGCCCAGAGTGTCCTATAATTTCTTAAGTAGCCCAGACTGATCTTTACCACGTGGCGATCTTACCTCCGCTTCCCTATGCTAGAATTACAGCTGTGAACTTCCACTTCTAGCTTCATCTAGCTTGTAACAACTGAGTATAGTTCAAAAGTCATCCTATCTGAAACAGTTGAGCAGCTCTGAGTCTCTGTATCTCAGATGCTGTAAATCTGTACATAGTTACTCAAATGTCCTCCATGGCTGTGGATCTTACAGCATGATTCTCCTATACTGCAGATCTGTGGTCAGTTTGTAGAAGTCTACCTGGAGCTGCCCACTGCTCCCTGACCTTCCTCCCACTTGGCTCTGCCTGATGGATGGAGGCACTTCCTTCTGCTAGTGAGTCCCAGCCAGGAAACAGAATGGACAGCTGCCATCAACACATGGCAGCATCCTGTCTAGTTTTCCACAACCAGTTCCAATGGGAGGCCTTTCCAGCAGCTCAGTTACCATCTTGGTTTCTGAAAACATGTCTTCTCTCCACCCTTAGAATTATGTCCTTCACAAAGTAACTAGTTAGCTAGCATTAGTTAGGAAGCTTTTTATCTGCTACTTCCCATTTCTTGTATAGAATACAAACAAGCTTTGGTGTCCTCCAATGCATACAACATTGCTGTTACTGGTTTTGAACTACAGTAGGGCCTGTTTTTATTCAAATACACAATTTTTCAATTTTCCTCATTTACAACTTGTTCTTCATCCATAGGTGTCCTTTTCCTCAGCTAGGCATTTTGAGGATGTACATGGCTAAACTCTTAGTTCCGAATATTAATGGTTTTAAACAGTTTCAGTGGCCCTAAACAAGATGTTATGATGGAATGTCATGCTTCCTTCTGAGAAGTACAACTCTAACTCAAGATCACCTTTAGCTGGAGTAGCGGCACAGGACTATAATCCCAGCACCCAGGAGGCAGAGGCAAGTGAAGCTCTGTGAGTTCCAATCCATCCTGCTCTACATAAAGAGCTCCAGGACAGCTGAGATTATACAGTGAGACCGTATCTCAAAATACCAAAATGAAACAAAAACCCTGAACCTTTAGCTAACTAAACCCAAGAGGACAGGAACAAACACCCTTATGATCTAACAATTTCTGTTTGTCAGATATACGCCCACACAAATGTACAGATATGTAGCACAAATGTACTTTATGCTCTGATCTGGAAAGCATTTTGAAAGTGTGTTTCACATTTTAGCATTTGCATGTATGTGTTCTTGTGTGTGGGATGTGTGTTTGTGTGGTATATGCGTGTATACATGTGTGGTTTATATGTGTTGTATGTGCATATATTTGCATGCATATGTGGGTGAATGTGGTATGTGTCTGTGTATATGTGATGTGTATGTGTATGTTTGTATTATATATGTGGTTTGTGTATATGTGTTTATAGTTATTGTTTGAGCCTGTGTGTGATATTTGTGTGTCTGTGCATGTGTGTGGTATGTAGTGTGTTGTAGATAGAGGTTCTTGTTCTGCCTGGTCCTGCAACCATTCAGTCGCAAATAAATACAATGACGCTTATATTAAATATGAACTGGGCAATGGCTTAGGCTTCTTAATGGCTAGCTCTTTCCTTATTATTAACCCATTTCTATTAAACCATGTATTGCTATGAGACTGTGGTTTACCCATAATCCAGCATGTTACTCCTTCGGCAGCTACATGGCATCTCCCTCTTAACCTCTCTTTGTATCCTTTCCCCAGAAGTCTCCTCATCTCATAGCCCCAGCTATATTTCCTACCTGGCTACTGACCAGTGTTTTATTCATCAACCAATAAGATAAATATATATATATATGTGTGTGTGTGTGTGTGTGTGTATATATATATATATGTATATATGTACGAAAGGGCATCCCCCATCAATGTGTGTCTGTGCATGTGATATGTATATATATGACAGGTTTGTGTCCATGTAGTATGTATATATGCATGTCTGTATGTGGATGCATGTGCTTATGATGTGTTTGTAGTGAGTGTCTGTGAATGTGGATGTGGATATATATACCATTGTGTGGTATGTGTGTATGGTTTGTGCACATGTCTTTGAATCTATGTATACCTGTGTGTAGCACATGTATATGGGCATGTATGTGTGAGTATTATGGGGTATGTGTGCATGTGTTTATATATGTATGTGCATGTGTGTGGTGTGTATGTATGGGCTGTGGCATGTGGTATGTATGTGTCTACTCATGTGCATTTACTGTGTGCATATGTGTGTGGTGAGTGCCTATGCATGTGGTGTGTGTATGTATATGTTTGGCCTGTGTGTGATATGTGTGCCTGTGGTTTGTGTGCATGTTTGCATGTGTATGTGTTGTGTGTATGTTTGTGTAGTATGCATGTATGCATGGTATTGTGATATATTGTGTTTGTGTGTGTCTGTGTGTGTATACATGCATCTCAATTGTGATGTGTTTGTAGTTTGTGTGCATATGTTTGCATGAAATTAGTATATGTAATGTGTATGTGTGGTATTGTGGTATGCAATATTTGTATATGCATGTGTGTGTGTATGCATGCTTGGTGTATGATATGTATGTGTATGTGTGTGATATATATGTATAGTTTGTGTGCATGTGTTTGCATACATGTATATATTACTGTGTGTGCATGTATGTGGTGTATGGTATGCGTTTGTGTGGTATATGCTGTGTGCGATGTGTGGTATATGTGTGTGCATTTTGTGAGTTATGCAGTGAGTGTCTGTGCATGTGTGGTATATGTGTGTATATGTATCTGTGTGCTTGTGTGTGTGGTATATGTGTGTGTATAAGTTAAGTGTGTGTATATGTGGTGTCTACATCTGTCTACCTGTGTGTGTATGTTTGTAGCAAGTGAGTGTTTGTGTGTGGTATTATTGTCAGTGGTATGTGTGTATGGGTGTCTATGTGCATGTGATGTGTGTATGTACATGCATATGTAATGTGTGTATGCATGCACATGTGTGTGGTGTTTACTTGTGGTATTGTGATATGTGGAATTTGTGCATAGGTGGTGTATATGTGTGTGTGCATGCATATGTGTGTTGTGTGTATGTGTGGTATTTGTGCATATGTTGTATGTGTCTGTGTTGTGTGGTGCGTGTGTGTGTGTATGTGTGTACATTCTATTTGCTTTGCAATTGTCTCCTAAGAATAGTCCTTTCAGAAAACAGAATCTTTATTTTCATATTTAAATTTTAAATTTTTTATGTGCTACAATTATGAATTGTATAATTATAAGAAAGGAGGAATGCTGCTTAAGCAAAATTAAATAAATTAACAATAAAAGACAAAGGAAAAATCATGACTCCTTCCATTAAGATAATCTTCATTCCCATCTCATTCAGTACACAATGAAAAATGAAGACGTTTTCCTTCTCCCTTCCAAACACACATAATGGGAGACGCTTCAAGGATGACCCTGTTGGGGTCATTTCTAAACACAGAATCCAGAATTGCTAAATGCAAGGGTGACGGCATGTAAACACACGTCCAAACCTCTTACCCTGTCCGTGAAACCACTGGTCTCTGGGTTTACAGACGTGTGTGGCTTTCCTCTTCACACCATGTGGTGCCTGCATTTTAGTTCTCCTTTCTACAGGCTCCAGCCAGTCAGACCAGAACCCGAGTAAACACCACTGGGGCTTTTTTCCTTTTGATACTCAAATCCATCTTCAGCATTTCTGATCAGTGTGCAGTGCGTTAAATACCACAGCAGATGGTGCTTTCTGATGCTGTGTTGCTCCATGAAGCAACATTTTGTCTTGTGTGCTGCATTATCAAAAAATCAAACATGTAATTATGCAAATATGTATGCCTTTATAATAATCAAGTTTTATTGTAAATGGTTGATGCACATCAATTTGATCCTGTAGTGCTGTTTTAAGTGAGGTTTAAGTGGCTTTTCAGTGTACCCAGAGGCAACACAAATGCATCTCTGGAATATTAATAAAATCCTGAATCTTTGAGACCCCAACTGGAATCTCATTGCTTGTACTGATTGAAACAAAATGCTAATCCTTTCCTTAAAAAATGTCCTTTGTTATTTAAAACACTGATATTAGTATGATATGAAGGACCATTTTATTTTAAATTGTATTTTAATGTAGTTGTTAAAATAACGCCTAATCATACTATATTCAGTCTTCACAATGTAAATTTGATGAGACATGAATCCAATCATTTTGTGACAATGAATGCAGTCATGTATTTTAACCAGTCCGGTTTTTCTAATTTCACAAATTTTTCTAGCCAGTGGCTGTTTACCGGTTTCACTTTGGGTTGTATTCACTGTCCTTTGTGGGGACATGTATTGTGAATATTCATTCCAGAAGCAATTGAAGTCTTTAAAACATAAAACGAAGGGGTATTCTTTACGTTGAGTCCCTGGGAGCATTTTAAAGAAGGATTACAGCCTAGACAAGTGGGATTTGTTTTTTTAACTGAACAGAATGTGGATTTTAGACATCGGATCATTTCATTGGTAGACAATAGTGCCCACGGTCTCGCCCTAAATACAAACACTCACACATTCTGCTATGTTGAAACCAAACAGATGGACTGTGGGTACTGATAATCTGTGATTGTAAATTATTTTTGCTTGTTTGTTCCTCTCAGAGGGAAATAAAAGGACAAGGAAAGCAGAATACAAAAGGAAACACAATGGAGCTTGAAAGGGGAGAAAATAGCCACATGATTTCCCTTTTCTATCCCCAGTCCCTGCTCCTCATGTTTGCTTTGGTTACTGGGTTACTATGATTATGGGCTGTGTTTCCGATGGCTGCCACTCCCCCGCAAGATGAAATGTGCACTTTTGCCTTCAGTCTCCTGCCTGGTTTCCCGAACTACCCTTCATCTTTCCACAGAACACATCTTCCTTCTAAATATGTGCACACATTTGATGTTTTCTTTGTTTTTTGTCTATTGCTCATGTGCTGTCATCAGATCTCTGTCTCTTTTTAATTTGTCTTCCGCACAATTCTGTGACATAATCCCAAATGTGCTTTTGTCCACGTCCATGGTGTCTCTTTTACCCGAGGCACATTTAAGGATCACTTGTTTGCTGTCCCATTGCCAGTATACATTTCTTTAGAGGAAGTTGTGTCATCTCAGAGCCTTGAGATGTTTAAATGTCCAGTTATTCATTTATTTGAATTATCAAGATCAATGTGTAGATAGACTACAGATAGGTAGGCAGGTAGGTCAGCAGATGCTACATGTGTACATATGAGTAAGGCAGTGGGGCAGGAACTTTATTGCATAGTTACTTGTCTATAACCAAATGTTATTGACATCACATAATAATATAATTTCAATGTACTATATATAACTCCCAAAGACTCTTCAGAAACCTAAACTTCCTTATCATTGATTTCATATATATCCATGTCCCATGCCCCTTGTTTCTTCAATGTCCCATTAGTGCTCATCTCACTTTTTGAAGCATGACTGTGTAAATCATTGCGAATTCTGCGAGTTTTGTTACTTCTTACTGAGATGGCATTTTCAATATAAAAATGGCACAGTCCCCGTGCTATTTAAATCTCACACACACACACACGGGCATCTACATTAATGTAGCTGCAGAGTAGCATCTGTGGCCTTTTGTAAAGGTCAAGGCAAGCTTGGGACAGTTTTAAGATTCCAATCTGTGTGGCTTTCTTCTCCATTCATAATTAGAGCTCTAGGGATGGCTTTGGAAACCAAGGGAGCTGTGGCCAACTCCGCATGTATGTCCCTCTGAGTTGGATTTCACTAGTTAACATGCCATGAGTCATTCAGAGCTGACCACCAGATTTCTGGATAAACTCACATCCTTATATATGTTTAAATAAAATACTTCCTTCATGTTTGACTTTATGAATTCATAGATAACTTTTATGTAAACCTGGAAGGAGAGGCAATTCTTTTATTTTTTAACAACAACCTTTGTTATTGCAAGGCGAGATTCAAATGTGATGTGTAGTATATGTGGATGCACCAATCAATCCTCTTTATCTATAGCAGGAAAATCAATATCGTCCCTGGCCTTTGGGTTGCTTTTTAAATATGCATTTTTTTCTGCTTTTGAATTTAACTTTGGATGATATGACATTTCAAGCTCAGTTTAGAGATAAAAACCTGAGAGTAACATATATGGCAATAGCATTGATTTTAATAGAGTAACAAGAAATGCAGTCACATTCTGCTGAGGTTTCACCAGCAGAGATTGCTTCTGTATCAGAGCCTATTACAGATGCAATTCACTAAGGTCTTATGGGTGACAAAGCTTTAATTAGCATCACATTGTTTTCTAATGTGATTTTGTACTTGTAAAAACAGGATTGGGAATCAAAGTATACTTTTATAAATGCCAATTTTAATTGCATTACTGATGGTGTGCAGGTCTTTAAGCACCCCACTCAGATTCTCACATAATACCTCTCTATTTGCAGGATTAAGTGTGAAATGTAAAGAAAAGATGGCATATATTGTCTTATAAGTCACCTTTAAATCAAGAGTGAAGGCGATGGCTTGCAGCATCAAGTTCCACATGCAAGCCCACAGCCTCCGAAGTTGGTGCCTTCACAGGTTCAAAAACAGGTAAAACTCGGCCATTCTGATGCTGTATTCCATCACAGGTCAAACTAAGGAAGGTGTGCCTTTTGGAGACACCCCAGATCTCTAACTGCTTCTAGGTCCCAGCACCACAGAAATCTGGGTTTTGAAATTTCTATTTAACTTTCTTGCTGTTTTTATTTTGTCTTTGTTTGTTGGGGTTCTCTCCTCCCACTCAGAAGAGGGTATCCCTCTTATCAAGGAGGGGTACTGTTTTGCTTAGGGAATATTTCCCAAAAGATCAGAATTAGAAAGCTCCTGTCTTGAATTGAGGGTGTACTGTACAAATCACACGATTTCATCATTGCCTTGAACTTCTATCCTGAACATTTAATAGCTGTGTGCCTTGCCACCTGCACTACTCTTTCCATGAGTAAGCAAGGTTGTCTCACCTTTTAAGCAGAGGTAGACCTACTGATGGCGAGGTTACATAATTTATCAGCAGCTAACCAATATCTCAGTTGAAAAGTAAGACTGTATTTCTATTTTCCAGCTTGAAGCTATAATTACTCTATCTGAGAAAGACAAAACGCTGGGCAGAGACCACATGGAAGGTACCTGTTTTTGTGTTAAAAAACAAAAACAAACATTTGCTTGGCTTTTGTGGTTGAAGTAAAGTAGGCTCACAGATGCGTAGGTCTGTTGGTTCTTTGTAGGGAAACTGGGACTTAAGTGTCTTGAGTTGAAGTGATTTTTGTCTTGATTTTTTTTCTGAGCACTAAGAATACAGTGATTAGTGAGAAAGGTGATTTCTATTCTGTAGGAACTCTACACAGTCACAGCTATTTCCATAACCTGCGCTCTCCCCATTTCCTTAGCTTGCATCACTGAGAAGTGAAGGCTTGGTATACTCCTATATAAATGTGATAGTTAGCTGTTTGGGTTTTATTTTGTTGTTTTCTAGACAGGGTTTTTCTGTGTAGTGCTGGCAGTCCTGGACCTCGCTGTGTAGGCCAGGCTGGCCTAGAACTCAGAAATCTTCCTGCCTCTGTTTTCTGACTCTGTTTCCTGAGTGCCAGGAGTAAAGGTATATGCCACCACACCCGACTACTGTTTGAGTTTCAAGGCCCAAGTTTCTTTGGATTTTTACGTATGTTTCTTCTCTAACTTTGCTTTGAAATTATTCAGAACAATGGGAGGAAGACAAGAAGAACATAGTGAGTTTGACTGCTTTTCAAATTTTCTGGGAAGGGTTTAAAAAACCCTCAGTTCTAGGTCTTTGTAAATTTTGAAGTTTTTTCTTTTCATTTCTTTTTAATTGCCCCTTAATTTATTATTGATCTGCTAACTAAAGGATTATTTTATGATTCACTGTGTGAGCTGGCAAGATTGTTGTGGTGAAATTAAATTAGTTGACCTGTCCTCTTTTGCTAGCAACTGACTTCTGTAAGATTCACAGCTACAATGAACTCAAGAAGACAAAGAAGGACAGGGCAGTGTAGATTGAAAACTCTACCACCGGCCACTTACTTCAACTTATCATCATGCTTTACTGGGTCCACTGGGCAGATACACCTTTTTAGGAAAAATCTGACCTAGTAGTAGAAATCCAAGGGGGTTTGATTGCTGTGAGATTTTCTTTTATTTCACTCTTAGACTAGGAAGGCCTGTAATTGCATTGCTTCAAATACTGTGTAGTGTTAATATTCTAGTATGAAGTTTTGCTTTAGTCTCTGCTATCTCCTTTTTTTCCCTACCCTTAAACTTATTTTTTATCATTCTTCCTTAGTGCTCATCTTTCATTTGTGTTTTTCTTAACTATGACAGGAAAATGTCTAATATTCTGCATTGCTCTGGCTTTGTTTTCTTCTGTTGCTCCCTGTCTATAGACTTTGAGCACGATTTAACCTCAGAGCAAGTCCTGGTCCTTTGGAAAGTTTATCCCAAACCCTGAATTCACTGCCTTTGTCCTCTACAACTGCTCATGTGTCACCATGTGCAGCACAACTCCTAAGATTTGATGTTGCTTATCCATATATATCTGACTTAATTTGCTTGTTTTTTGAAGCAAAGTTTCACTATGTGGGGACAGTTTAACACTGTGTCCATTTAGCTATATAAGAGTAAGTTCCTCCTAAGGATATATGACCTGCCCAGTCATAGTTCCTTGGTCCAGTTTACAACATGGGGGAGAGGGGGCGTAGGGCATGAGTTTCCTCTAGTTGAGTGGGGTCTTTAGTTCAATTAGAAAAATATTGGTTACTCTCATGACATTCCACCAATAGGTATATATTGCCAGACAGATAATTATTATGTATTTCAGGGTTCAAAGTTTGATAGGTCATTACTTATCTTCTTAATAGTTTACATAACACCTTCTGGCATTTTGAAAGAAAAACAATAGAGACAAAACCTCCAGGTTGGCACTACTTGACTTTTCCATGTGCTATGACTCACGTAGGACATGCCTTCCACAATATGGTCTTACATCGTTGACTTCCGGAGGAGTACTAAAACATGGCAACAGACTGTAATTATTGGGTGGTCGGTGAGGCCCAACTGACCAACCGCTTGAGAAAAGGTAACTTATTCCTAACATTAGACTTTTGTCTGATAGCCTATGGTGTCTGGGAGAAGCTTTGTTTGTATTCCCTCTTAAGAACTTCATTTAAACTCTCTCTCTCTCTTTCTCTCTCTCTCTCTCTCTCTCTCTCTCTCTCTCTCTCTCTCTCTCTCTCTCTCATTAGTTATCCTTCCCTAACCTACTCCTTTATTGTGTCCTCCCATCTCCCACCTCACCTAATTACCTTTTTTTCCTAAGCCCTTCCTTATTTACTTATCAACTTCTTTGTTGTTAAAGATAAGAACTGCTATTTTTGTCAGTTTTATTCTGTGTCTTGCTGTCCAAGGCTTATACTTTCCAGCTTAGGGTAGCTCTATAGTAATCTCTGTTATGTCTTTACCCTAACCCTGGATATGTAGTTCTTCCCACTTGCTCTAGTTGCTTCACTGGCAAAAGGTCTTAGGTGGGTTTTTTGTTTGTTAGTTTGTGTGTGTGTGTGTTTTTGTTTGTTTTTGGACACAGAATTTCTCTGTGGCTTTGGAGGCTGTCCTGGAACTAGCTCTTGCAGACCAGGCTGGTCTCGAACTCATAGAGATTCGGTATGTCTGTTCTTATTTTCCTTCTTCTAGCGCATACTGGAGATTTGCTATCTTAGTATATAGTTTCATATCAAGTCTAAATCTTTTTCTTTAGACTAAAAGGGAATTGTAGTGAGATATACACCCTGCCCATACCTGTAGCACTGACCATGCCCCAAATGGGTGTGGTCACAGGTAAGGACATGATGGAGGAGAGGACTAGATCTGGAGTCTAGGTAGCCAGAACTCTCTTGCTGCTGGTAGAGTCACAGGAGACAGCCTGGGAGGATCCTTGGAGCTGGAACCTGTGGCAGGCACCTGCCTCTTGTGTAAGTGTAATCTCTCTGAATAAACTTCATTTAACCTGTACTGAGTCTAGTGAATGTTGATTGCCACATAACACATTACAAAGCTAAGAGTTTTCTAGTAGAATATTTATGATTTTTATGTATAATATTACACTATTTTAAAACAAGGATAATTTCACTACTTCCTTTCCTCTTTGTATCCCCTTTATTTCTTTCTCTTATCTTACTGCTCTAGCTAAGACTTCAAGCCCCATGTTGTGGAAGTATAGAGAGAATGGACACCTTTGTTTAATGTGTGCTCTATAGTCACAATTCCTTTACCGAGTGACTCTGAGCACTACAAAGGCTTTGTGGTGCAAGTTGGTAGCAGGGCCTCTGAATGTAGATACTGTCACTCTGAGAATGCCATTCCATTTGGTATTCCAGGGACTGAACTGTTAACAATCAACAGGGACACAGAACATCTCCACATCAAAGAGGTGAAGCTAGTCACAAGTGACAATTCAGTGTTAAATAATTAAATTGTTTTAGCTGTTAACTGTAAGTGAATGTTGTTTTTAATTGCACTTTAATAATGCCATGCCCTTTGTAACCAAAATTAATGTTTTCTGCCGCTCTGTTTTTGAAGTATGTGTCAGTTCAATTAAACTATTAATGGTAGACAATTTTAAGTATTTTGTATTCTTCATTAAACTGTATCTGTTCAACAAGGGTAAACAGAAAAGTGGAGTTGAGAGATCTACTTTCTGCCTGATAAGTCACTCTTCATGGAATGAAATGGTGCCTTGCACTTGCTCCCCATGGGAAACAAACTCACCTCCAGCTACACTCTCCACTGAGTCCACTTAAACACAAAGATGAGAGTTTCTTTGTGTGAAAAAGAAAATGGGGTAAATGAGTCTGTTCCACTTTTTGGAAACAAGCAGTAAAAATGCAATGGAGTACAGTGATGGTGACTTCGGTTCGTTTGGGGCCATGAGGATGGATCCTTCTGACACCTACTACTGACAATTTAGAGTGGAGTCTACAAGACAGGCTGAATCTCTGTTCTCAGTCCCTCCTAGGTTGCTTCATTATTGCTGAGTCTCAGACAAAATACATGAAACCAAACTAACTCAAGCGGTCATTTGTTTTTATCGCCAGAAATGACAATTGATAAGCACTGCACAGCTCAAGCCTTCCCTGGATTCAATTCAAAAGAATCGATTGGAGCCTTGGTTAAAGATCAGGAGGGGCTAGGGCAGGATAATTTCTTAGTTTCTTCAACCCACTGATGGCATATGCAAATAGAACAGGGACTCTAATTGGCAAATACTTAGGAAAAAATCAGAACAGCATTGAAATTGCACTTCTCTAGCAAGAGGAATTGCTAGAATGCATCTGCTACATATAGTCAGAGATGTAACATGCTATAATAGAGACAAGTGTGTCCTTCCTTTGTGTGGCAGATCAATCAATAGCTTTTCATGTGATCTTGTTCACTATTATGTTGGTAATGAAACCCTCGTGTGATGTGACAACTGTAAAGTAACATTTGGTCACAAAGCTGGTGTTAACAAGCACAACTGGCACTCTGGTAATTAGACTGATTTCTGGTCTCTTCTTTCACAAATTGTCGATAAGTGCAGTGAACAGGCCAGTGATTCTTTTCTGAACAGCTATATTAAGCTTCATATTCTTGGAAATTCATCTGCTAGGTTTCTTAGTGGGAATGAAGTCATGTAGGAGGAAGAATATATAATAATCTTTCCATTTTGGTCAGTTGATATATATGCAAATCAATCAATATATATATGTCTATCATCTATCTACACAATCTATGCATTTATCTATTTACCATCTATTTAGCTATTATGCTTCCATTCAATTACCCATCCAACTATCTCCAAATCAAATCTTGACTATCAGTAAAATTCAAACAATATATCAGCATTGTTATCTTGGATTAACTGGCATTTGACAGAAACCATGATGTCGGTAACTAAGGAGCCAGTATTTAGTCACTGTGGTTCTGTGTTCTGTTAGTTTACGATTCATTAAAACAAAGACACAAATTTACCCACACAAGAAACAAAGAAAAACACATTTAAAAGAAAACTATCTCCTTTATATTCTTCACATGTTGGTACAAGAAAGGCAGTTACTTTCTGAGTGGCTAAAGTTATCTGAGAATGAAGGTACAGCGATGACAAGACACAGGCCCTGCCCTCAGTGTATACCAGTATTAATCAAAGAGGTGGACAAATATGCCAACAGTTTCTGGAAAGACCACTGGATAGCATAACATAGGGTGAAGAATAAGAAAGGCCCAGATGGGTGGGGGCTCACATTTATGTTGGTGTAAAAGAAAAGCTCTCATGAAAGGAGGTGAATCTGAGCCTTAAATTCACACAGTAGCCACCCTGCTAGACTAAGGAGAGAAACAGGCTAAGACAAACAAATGGGAGTTTGATATAAGAAGACACATGGTTCAGAAAACAAATCATGATGCTTAGTTGTAAGTCACGATTATTCTTTGAATGTTGAAAGCACCATACAGGCTCAAGTGTTTAAGCTGCTGGAGCTGTTTGGGAAGGCTAGGAAACATTTAGGGTTTGCTGGTAGGAGGAAGTGGGTTACTTGGGGTCCCAGTTCCCTTCCACTCTCTATTTCCCAGTTGGCCACACATGCTGACAAGATGCCTCACACTTATGCTGCCATGCTTTCCCCTTAATAGACTATCAGTCACAACAAAGCCTTCCTCTCTTAAGCTGTCAGGTTCTAGCAGTGAGAAATGAAAATCGAAAGACAAACCTGATATAGTTGTCTTAAGAACTTTGTCTTCATTTGGTAAGCAGTAGAGGAATAAAACCAAGACATATAGGATCTATATATTTGTATGTTTGCATGTTAGAAAGGTCCTTAAATAAAAACACACACATGAGAAATTTTAAATAAAGAATCCGTAGTATTTTGGCAAAAAGTTGAATGATCCATTAGATAAAAATTCCAAAGTCCTGCCTGTGTTTCTCATTGTGTTTTGAATTAGTGGAACTGAAAGTGTGGTCTCATTCTAAGTGAATATAGTTGGTCTTGTCTAAGTCAGGTAGACAGGACATGAAGTCATTGCTTAAATAACAGGACTGGATTTCAAGTAGGTAAGTAGTTATGGAATTAATATTAGTTTTCTGAAGTGTCTTAAATACATTCCCAGTAATAGTTAAACATGGCCCTATATTAAATTTTGTTTAGCCTCTATGTGAATAAAAAATTACATTTTATTGTTTGAATGTGTGTGGGGGGGTGTTAATGCACATATTCCACACAGTGTGTATGTAGAGGTTAGAGTGTCTGAGTGTGTGAGTGTGTGTGTGTGTGTGTGTGTGTGTGTGTGAATATACACTTACCACAGTTTGTATGTAGAGATTTAGAGGCAGTAGTTCTCTCCTTCCACCATAGAGGTCCTGAGGATTAAACTCAGGTTTTCAACCTTGAAGAAGTACTTTTACCCACTGAGCCATCTTACCAGTCCTTAACCAGGGTGCTACTCTTCTTATCTCTATGATACCTGACAGAAATTGTTCAGAGAAAGAAATATGTAACATTGGCTCATTGTTTCAAAACAATCAGAACACAATACCTCACAACATAATAATAATCCCCAACTTGTGGAATGGTGCTACTTATATTCAGGGTGAGCCTTTCCCCATCACTTTGTCCTCTCTGGAATCACCCCCCCCACAGCACCAAGTGAACCTCATTCACCCTTTCCTACTTCATTCTAAATGCAGCCAAGCTGACAATGCAGATTGACTATCACATCCTCCTAAGGCTGTATTGACATATTTGTCACTGATTTCACACTGCAGTTAGAAATCAGAAACTCTAAGTCAAGAATATGGACATAGATGTAGTCCCAGCACATTTGACACTGAAGCAACATGATCATGACTTCAGGCCAACCTGGGCTAGCTAGAAAGACTCTGTCTCAAAAATACTGAAACTCAGAGACACTAACCTACTTGCACAAAATTGTTCAAACAGCCAGGGATGGGTGACAGATTAAAGCAAAAGACAGTTTGAGAGCAAAGCCCAGGTATGTTTTCTGAGACACTGAAATTAAAAAGTAAACCAAACAACAAAAACCTCATTACCCATATTCTCAGACTATGTCAAGCCACTACACTTAACATATTAATTATGTCATTCATGGAGGCTTTATAGAACACGCACTAGATACAGTCAGATTTGAATTTCTGCTCAAACCATCCAGGACATTATCTACATTTATAGATGTTAAATAAATAGGCAGAACAGCTAACTTTAAGTAGCTAGCAATATGACCCTACATGAAAAGCATAGCACTCACTGGCTTCCAGACTATTGCAAACTCTTAAATCTTGGATAAAAACAAAATAAATGACACTGATAATGCTCTTTGCTTGATAGTTGGATTTAGAAATCACTTATAAATCAGCCAAATGTTGTAAATCTGACCGAAAGGCACTGTGTGTTAGAAGTAGAATTGAATTCAGACGTGTGTGGAAATCTTTTATTGACAACATTTTTCTCCCTTTACCTGTATCTGTTGCTACTTAAAATGATCTTATGTGAAATGTTTTAGATTATCTTATGTATTCCTGAAAATTGCATAGTGAAATTATTTAGAGGGACATTGGTCCTCACAACAGTATTGTACGTTAAGTTGTTCTTTGCGTTGCAGGTAGAATTCACATTCACTCTGCCTACTCCTTCTTGCTCTTATATTTAAGAATGTGAAGAGATAGTGATGGTGGATGTCATGCTATATGATGTGAATATATGTTTCTCTCATTGGTTGAGGAATAAAGCTATTTCAGCCAATGGACAGGAAGGATTTAGGTAGGCAGGAAATCCAAACAGGGATAGAGTAGGGTAGTAGGCAGAGTCAAGGAGGAGCTATATAGGTGCTGAGGAAGCAAGGGATTTGGGCATCATTGGCAAGCCAAGACCACGTGGAGATACACAGATTAATTGAAATGGGTTAATAGTTAAGAGGGAGCTAACCAATAAGAGGCATGAGTCATCAGCCAGACAGTTTATAATTAAAACAAGCCTCTGTGTGTTTATTTGGAACTAAACAGCTATGGGACCAGGCAGGACAGGAACTTCCAACTACAAATGAGAAATGATAGATGCAGCGCCAAGATATTTTCCAGAAATGCCTCCCAACCTGGTTAGCCTTCATTGTCAGCTTGGCACAGCCTAGAGACAGAAAGCATAAGCCTCAGTTGAGGAATTACCTAGATCAGCCATGTTTGTGAAGGATTGTCTTCATTATTAGTTGAGATAGTAGGGTCCAGACTTCTGTATGGGGCACTGTTCTTCAGGTACATTATCCAGGGTTATACAAGAAAAAGAGCTAACCATGAGTGAGCCAGAGAATGAGCCAATGAATAACATTCCTCCATGACTTTGACTTAAGGTGATTGACTTGGGTTCCTTCCTTGACTTCCCTAACTGTTGGACTATGACATGAAAGTTGTAAGACGAAATATATGGTTTCTTCCCCTGTGTTGCTTTTGCTGTTTAATCACAGCAATATGAATGTAACCAGTACACTGTCATATTCTCTCAGCCACTCTTCAGTGCCCATTGCTGTTTGTTCCCAGATGTCTGGTTTTGGACGTTTGCTCTTGGTCATGTTATTTGGTTAGCACTCAGGCTTTGTTTTAAATGTTTCATATTCTAATATCATTTTTGGCTTTAACAGGTGGCAGTTTAGAGAGCTTGGGTCAAAGAAGAAAAATCTAGAATCTATATAAGATTATTGATAACGTAGTAAAGGGAAGGAAGATGAATTTCTGAAAGTATTTTGCTGAAGAATGAGAAGTGAATTATAGGCAAGCAAATATGTAGACACAGAGAGACAATTAAAGAGACATTAGAGTGTGTGGATGAAGAAATAGTCTTATTTTGCATTAAGCCAAGTTTAGTAAACAGTAATAACTTGAGATCATGCATTTTTTGAGCCAGATTTCCCAAGGCTTATTACTGGATTTGTCATACCGTCAGAGAGAGAGAGAGAGAGAGAGAGACAGAGACAGAGACAGAGACAGAGACAGAGACAGAAAGAGAGACAGAGAGTGAGAGAGATATTACAATTTCATGCATTCAGTCACAAAATGCCACTGTGTTCCTGTCTGTATCATCTCCACTGAATTGTTTTAACAAAGAAGTCTCTGTTCTAACTAAGCTTTGATATTAGTGAGAACAAATAACAAAATAAATAAATGACCAATAAAACAATTTCATATTCAAATATGTGTCATGCTAAGGACTCTACAGCAACCTCAGCAAATGATTTTCACCCTCTGAGGTGCCAGGTTAAAGTATGTTAGATCTCTATTGACATACATAGATGGATGTCTTTCCTTCAAATGCTTGCTACACTATCTCTAGCAGTCTCGTTTGGCCAGACAAGCCAGATGGCAACCCATACAAGGTCTGGAGCCACTTTCCCTATACATTCAGTTATAAAGAAACTTGAAATGAAGGAAGGCCAAGAAACAGAACTGGGCAACCATGTCAGCTTCAGCTGTGTCACACTTGAGGAAGAATGAAAATTCACATATTTCTCTTAACTTTGTGCAAATTTTGTCTTTGTTTAGGTTAGTATAGAAGATAATTATAAGAGACTGGTTTCATCTCCATAAGCATTGGCTAACTTGTCTTTGGAACACAGAGCTATTGTTTTTGTTTTGGTTTTGGTTCATTATATCAGCATAGACAAAAGGGAGAAAGTTAATAGCTCAACCTAAAATCTTTTCAACACTCCCTTCACATTCACAACAAAATAAAAACAAAACAAACTTCTGCAATGCAATTAACAGTGATAGTGATGGTGGGAGCAGTTTTGTTAAAGGATGTGGCTAAACCTTTCCCAACGTATTATAAACATGGTCATTTATACATAGAATTTCTATTTCTATTCTCACTAGGAATTAATATGACCTCTTTTCTTTTTAATATGATGGAACAAAACTATCATTCTCTTGATGAGCTTTGTTTGTGTTTGTTTGGTTTGTTAAGTTTGATTTTTCCTTAAGTGTTTAGTCAATTGCTTTTTTCCACTCATGTTTTAAAATATTCTAATTTCATCAAAAAGTATTTATACCTTCAGTTCTAATCTATTCTCTCATTTGTCTCCAGTTTATATTTAAATGCTTTCCACTATGTTCTTATAAAATATATTGATGATATAAATATATTATCCAGTGACTATCAGAACCTTTGGTTATGTGACTCTTCCTGGAGAAGTCCACATCTGTTCTCTGGGGTGTACCCTATTTACTTTTGGTTTCTTCTCTTTTCCTGGCCATCTTGCAAAAGTCCACATTAAAATGTCTTTATTAAACATTAACTATGTCTCATTAAAAAAAGTCTTCAGTTCTGTCGTCAATAGCATTCATTAGCCACTCCCTTCTGTTGCGTGCTCTTAACTTTTCACTGAATCCTGAACAACTGTAAGGGATCAATTCTCTGATGATGTCCTCTGATGAGGACACTGCTTGGAAATGTGGTACTAACATGGAGAGGTAGCTTCTGCTTTCTACTGTGTCTTCAGGAATCTGATATTTGAAAGAGCTGTTCCATCTTTATTCACCTTCTTTACCTTTTGAGAATAATGCGAAATAGGAGATCGATTGTGGGTCTGTGGCCTGTTCTAACTGTTGGACTTATCCCATGAATTTATTTATCTCATTCATTCTCACCATGGTAGAAGTACTCTGCCACCATTGCATCAGCACACCTTTCAGTCAGGTTAGATTGTTGGTGGAAGGTTTTGTGCCTGGAAGCCTCTTAATCTTTATTAACACACCCTACTAGCCATTCTATTGTCTTAATCATTCTATTATTAATTTTGTCCACTGATTCAGTTCCAAAGTTTCTGTGGTACAACCCTTCTGTATACTGTGAATATATGTTGCTTTTATTGGTTGATAATAAAAGCTACTTTGGCCTATAGCAAGGCAGAATATAGCCAGGCAGGAAAGCCAAAATGAATACAGAGAGAAAGAACAGTGGAGCTGAGGGAGATGCTAGCCTGCTGCACAAGAAACAAGATGCAAGTAGACTGGTAAATTCATGGCTGTGTGGAAATACATAGACTAATAAAAATGGGTTAATGTATATTTAAAAGCTAGTTAGTAACAAGCCTGAATTGTAGGTCAAAGAGTTTGTAATTAATATCAAGCCTCTGAGTGAGTATTCAGAAGCAGCTGCAGGACAGGGTGGGACAGAGAAACTTCTGTTTACATAAGGTCTTCAATATTACCTGGGACGTAGTAGGCATTTAAATACTAATCATTGAGTACATGGGAAGATTGGAATAACAAAGTTTCTGTATTCAGCTAACACGTCTTTCAAGAACTGGAGACTTTGAAGTTCTATGTCTGTCTCGTTCTGAGACCTAACAAACAACACAGGTAGAATTGTAAAAATATTTGCCTCACTACAGAGACAAAACATGATGGGAGTCATATAGCTCTCACACTTCAGCATCAGACACAGGGAGGCTCCTAACTGTTCACCTGCTGAAGCAGTTAACTTGCCTCAGCAGCCTATCAATGGAATGATGATGTAGAATTCCCTGACAGAGACGGCTTCAGTCAACTGTATTATCATTTTCAATCTTTACAACATATATGAAAAAGTTACCAAAGAACAGAGAAAAGTACTTTGTGAACAGTCTCTTGGGAGACTGACTACTATGCAAGAAGAAGTGATTATGGAATATAATCTGCATTTTGGGGGTAACTAGGTGAGAATATTTGCTTCAAAAACGATCACAATTAGAAGCAAATCTGTGTTCTTCCAACATGCAGTCTCATGTATCTTCTCTCCCTTTTTACTTTGCTATCATAGGACATTACGTCCAAAGATAGGAACATTCTGAAGATGTGATAGCCATCACATTGCCTGCTTTCAGTATGAAGCAGGATTCTCAATGCAATTGTCAAAAAAAAATTTGGTTTTACATGTAGCTGTTTGATGAGCTTACGAAACACCAAACTACACATGCTATAACACTTAAATGAAAATAGAAACTTGTGTCATGGCAAAAAAACTGAAAACCTCTGTGTATGTCCATAGCCTCTACTCAAATGTACATTCATTTAAAATATCAATAGAAAATCTGTGACATAATTTCTAAACAAATACGCCACATAGATTCCTCAGGGGCTACTGAGGCTGATTTGTCAGTTACTGAGGAGAATGACAAACACATGTGCCCAAACCCAAGTGACAGAGAGCAAGCTTACCTAATTTATTTTCAGTAAATTGATTCTAAGATTGTTACATGGAGCAATAAAGTATGTATGTTTTGTCAATTTAATCCTAATGCTTCACATTCATAGCACTTGTTAGAAAAGCTTTTCCATATAAACTTGTTACTGAGATATTATTAGTGAAATCCTTTTGAACTACAGCTATCTCTCACCTATGTCACATCTCCTTTCATTTGTATATATCCTATATACAAAAAATTGTGTTAGGTGCTTAAGATGTGTAATATTTGTTCCCAATCTACAAGGAACTTACAAATCAACAAATAAATTGAGATTTTCAAAATCTGGGTAAATACCTTAGCAGACAACTTACCAAGCACTATATACAGTTAAAAACTAAATGTCAAAACAGATTCTTAGTGTCATACATCATCAGCAAATGCAAAATAAAACAAGATACCATTAGAGACCTATTGGAACGGCAATGTCACCACACCACTGACATCATTAAACAGCGGTGACAATGAGGAACCATGTACTTTTGCTCTTTGCTAGTAGGATTGCACTAGTGGAATAGCTACTTTAGAAGGTAGTTTTATAACTTTATTATAAAACTAATTAAATGCTGACCACACAATCCATCACTCTAATTATTTGATATTAACTCTAAGGAGTTATAATTTTATGTGTACACAAAATCTGCTCATAGAGTACATAAATATTTATAGTTACTTTATTCATAATCACACAAATGGTTAAGTCTCCTAAATATCTTTCAGGGGTTAGATAAGTAAACTGTAGTGCCATATGATGATAGGACAGTGTTTAGAATTAATAAGAAATTATCTGTCAAGCTTTTAAAAGCCACAGAGTAAATTTAAATGCATATTACTAATTAAAGATATTGCAAATTTTTCATATTACGAAGTAAAAAGGCTATATCTACTATGATTCCCACTATTAGGAACTGCAGTCAGTAGGAATATCGATGGTTAGCAGAAATTAGTGTGAACCTATGGAACATGAGCATGTGGGGGAAAGCGAGATCTCTCATTTTAGTGTTTAATGTGCTACACACAAAGTTACAGAATCTGCATGCTTGTTAAGTGATGACAAGCTATAGCATCTACCATTCTGGGTATTAATCACATGTCCATGTAGGGTCAGTTGCAGCACATGTGCCACTCTAATGGATGTGATAATGAGAAAGACTCATTTGTGAAGGGAGGGAGTGTTGGGGCAAAGGACATGAGAAATCCTCTTGACTTCATCTTGATTTGTCTGAAAATTGCACCAGAGTCTTACATCACCTACAGCTGAGTCACTCAATCTAGTGGTTTGTTGAATAAGAAAAACCACTCCACAGTTTTCTTGGTTGGATGGATTGAACTTATATTGCCACACCTAAGGATTGTTTCATGGTTCATATATAACACATGAAACAGGTAATATTTAATTAAATAGAACCTTAGGTTCAGGGCCCTACTAAAACCAGGACAGTGAAACATCCCTTTGTAGAATTTGTTTCCTGTTTATTGCTAAGACTAACTGAACCTCGCACATCCCAAGTCTCCTGAAGCAATTCAGCTCCCACAATAGCTTTTTCTCTGTCTCAGTCACAATGTTCTTATTTCATTTTGAAGTCCTTGACAAAATAATACGTCATAAACAGTCATATATGTCACTTGGCACTGTCATTTTTTTCAGGTCCAGTCTAGGAACATCCTGTTTACCAACCTTCTTACTGGAATTGGTTAAATTTGCCCCCAGTTGTTTGTGGTTTGCCGATTAGTTTTGCTAATGAATTAACTAGTGCAACCGACCACTTGCAGAGTTATTCTCAGTGTAATGAATGTAATTATTTAGCACTAAACCAGGACAGCATCTTTCTTCCTCAGTGACAAGCATAATTCTTTCTTCTCCCATTAGCCATGTGCCCTGGTCTCTGTAAACTAGTTATTGACCTTCTCATTTAAGGGGATTCACTCTAAATGAGTCTTCCCTTATTTAACTCAACCAAGCTCCTATAATTTCTCCTTGCCATACGAGGTGAGCATGTAGAGTCCATTGTTCATTTACTGTGAGCATAGCAAGGCATTGCGAAGCTATTCTGAGATAGACGCTCAGACTCCTGAGCTCTGCTTACTTGTCTCTGGTTATAATAGATACAAACCCGTATGGGGCTGAGCGAGCCTCATGTAAGCTCCATAGGAAATCTGAGGCAATGAATCATGGAGCTGGATGCCTGCAGAGGAGTGTGCCTCTGAACAGACTACAAATAGACAGAAAAGAGGCTTAACCAAGTAGCTTTCATATGGTAGAAATGCATATATTAGACATAAGAGGACACTATTTGGATAAGGATGTTTATATATAAAGGATAGCCGTAATTCTTCCAAGCAGACTATGAGAGCACAAGCCGTTAGTGAAGAACAATGCCCCATGGGCCCACATTGACATGTTTCAGGCATATCTTCTGCCACCATTTAATATCCTTTAAAAAAATGTCACACAATATTGAATCACCTTGACCATGATGTATCATGTCAGGGCACATGCAATGAGACACAGTGAGATGTGACTGGCGAAGCTGAAAGTAAAGATTAGATGTCACAAATTAAAGAAGAAGAAACCGTCATCACTCATGACTGAACTTCCCTCAGAACATGGTGAAAAATTAACAGTTTAGAATTACACAGGAAAGAAAGTTGTTCATAAAGTGTTTGAGAGATTTCCCCCCTTTCTTTCATTCATATTTTCCTCAAAAAGCATGTGCTCTGTGCTTCACCTGGCCTCTATCTAAAGCAATATAATTGTGCTGCTAAAAACAAAACATAAAGCAAGTCCAGAACACGCCCACCTTAGGGAAACCTACTTAACATTTTTATTAAATTTTTATATTTGAATAATGATACTTTAATATATCTTTTTCTTGACTGCAATTCCCAGAGTCCTTTTAAGAGTAACTTGGCTTGACAGCCTCGGAATTTTTAGATAAAGAAAAGACAAATTAGGAGCAGTTCTTCTGGGGGAAAAATACTGCAGAGGAAAAGCTTATGGTATGAGGAGGGCAGGAGCAGCCTCTACTGCCTTTCTCTGGAGACTGTTTATATACATGTGTGGTAAATGAAAACAGTCACACGAACATATATATATATATATGTATATATATCATGTTTATGTTTGCTGCTATGCCTCCCCCCTTGACTTTTTAAGCTAAATACTCTTGTGTAAACTTAGATGGGAAAATTTGTTTTTTTCCAGAACAACAAAGATGACTCAAGCTGGGAATTTGCCCATTGAAATAAGCTCTCGGTTAAAAAAAAAGTATTATAGAGAAAGATAATAAGGTAGCATAAAAGGGGTACAATTACAGAAAATGGGGATGGGAGCTTTCTAAAAAAAATTTTGATTGAAAATTTTGATTGTGCTGTTCCTTTACAGGTTTGGTGAGCCTGTGACACTGCCAGGCATTTGATAGAAAATAACACTTCCATCAAATGCAAGCAAGACAGCTTCCCATCATATTCTTAAGCCTCACACTGAACTCCAACAACTCAGGGTTCTGGAATCAAAACTACTTTGCTGAAGCATTTCCAAAATGAAATGGAAGCTTCTGGAACATCATGCATGTCCCTGAGGATGCTATCTGCCAACACGAAACCAAAAGGCAGTGCAAACGAGGTTTGTTAGAGTGTTGCCAACTATGTGTCACAAAGCCTTTGACATAGAATATGCTGAATAAATACTTTCCAAGAAAACTGGAAGAAGGCTTAATAATTTGTCAGCAGGTTTGTATTGTTGATTCAATGGCTAAAAATAAAAAAGAAGTAAAAATGTATGGTTTGGAAATTCTCAGCTGAACAGTTGTGGTAGTCACTCTTCTGTCATTGTGACAAAATGCGTGAAACAACTTTAGAGTAGAAAGATGCACTTTGGTCACAGTAAACTACTTCCACTCTCTTTTCACAAATTAATCCCCTGTGATCCAGTTACCACCCTGGATGGTGCAGTGGACACCGGGACATGTAAACCACAGTATGGAAGCTATGGATGCAGCAGTCCCTTCTGTTCCAGCATTCATTTTTAAGAGACAATTTTGATGTAGATGCCAGCGAAATAAAATTTTTCTTTAAAGGCATATGCTTTGTTGTGTTACCTGAAACTCCATAAGCTCTCTTCTTATATTTTAGGCTTCTTTTGTGTTCTTTCATATTTAAACCTTCAAGTTGGGACTTAGGTTTGTAGGTTAAGTGAAATAGAGCTCTTTGCACTATTGGTTGACATGTATATTTATTCTTTTCTATTAACCTGTGCCTTGCCTGGGATATGTAGTGTTACTACTAACCAAGGATCCTCCCCCTAAGCTTCACAGGTGTGTTGTCAAAGACTTTATTGTATTCCAAACTGTCTATCTACACCAACCATAATGTTTGATCAGTGGAGTTTTAAAGGAATTATAGAAGCAAATACTCTTGCATTATAATACCTACCTCTAGACATTTAATATTGACCTTTGCATTTCTCTCTCTCTCTCTCCATATATATATATATATATATATAATTTAAATTACAAACAAGTTTGCTTCACATGTCAATCCCAGCTCCGTCTCCCGCTCTTCCCCCTGTCCCCCAACAACCCCCACCCCTCCGGTCCTCCACCCAATAGCCACTCCTTTCCCCAGGGAGGGTGAGGTACTCCATGGAGAATCTCCAGAGTGAGGGCAACCCTCAATGTGGGATGGGTACCCAAAGTCCATTTGTATGCCATTGATAAATACTGATCTACTACCACAAGCCCCATAGATTTTCTAGGTCTCCTCACTGACACCCACATTCAGGGGTTCGGGATCAGTCCCATGCTGGCCTCTCAACTATCAATCTATAGTCCAAGAGCTCCTCTTTGTTCAGGGCAGCAGTTTGTGTGGGTTTCACCAGCCTGGTCTTGACCCCACTGATCATCACTCCTCTCTCTGTCACTGGGTTCCAGGAGTTCAGTTCAGTGTTTAGCTGTGGGTGTCTGCCTCTGCTTCCATCAGTCACTGGATGAAGGTTCTAGGATGGCATATAAGATAGTCGTCAAACTCATTATCAGGGAGGGGCATTTAAGGTAATCTCTCCACTATTGTTTAGTTTGCCCTTTGGTGTCATCCTTGTAGATCTCTGGAAATCTCACTAGTGCCAGATCTCTCCTCAAACCTATAATGGCTCCCTCTATTATGGTATCTCTCATCCTGCTCTCCTCTATTCTCCCCGCATTCAACCTTCCTGCTCCCCCATGTCCTCTTATCCCTTCCTTTCCCGCCTCTATTTTCTCAGCTCCCTCTCCTCTCTGCTCAGGAGATCCTGTTCCCTTCCCCTTTTCTGGGGTACCATACATATCTCTCTTAGGGTCCTTCCTGATTACCAGACTCTCTGTCAGTGGTATTGTATACTGGCATTCCCCTGTTCCATGTCTAAAATCCAAATATGAGTGAGTACATACCATGTTTGTCATTTTGTGACAGGGTTACCTCACTCAGGATGGTTTCTTCTAGTGCCATCCATTTGCTTGCAATTTTCATGATTCCATTGTTTCTTTTTTTCCCACTGAATGTACCACATTTTCTCTATCCACTCTTCAGTAGCATAGAAACTGAAAACAACTATTAATAAATGGGACCTCCTGAAACTGAGAAGTTTCTGTAAGGCAAAGGAAACAGTCAACAAGACAAAAAGGCAGTCCACAGAATGGGAAAAGATATTCACTAACCCCACATCTGACAGATGGCTAATCTCCAAAATTTACAAAGAACTCAAGAACTTGGTCTCCAAAACAACAAAGGATTCAATTTAAAAGTGGGGTATAGAACTAAATAGAGAATTCTCAATAGAGGAGTCTAAAATTGCCAAGAAACACTTAAGAAAGTGCTCAACATCCTTAGCCATCAGGGAAATGCAAATCAAAACAACTCTGAGATACCATCTTACTCCTGTCAGAAAGGCTAAAATCAAAAACACCAACGACAGCTTATGTTGGAGAGGATGTGGAAAGAGAGGAACACTCCTCCACTGCTGGTGGGAGTGCCCACTCGTACAACCACTTTTAAAATCAGTATGGAGATTCCTCAGGAAAATGGCAATCAGTCTACCACAAAGATCCAGCAATTCTACTCTTAGGGATACACCCAAAAGATCCACATTCATACAACAAGGATATCTGTTTCACTATGTTCATAACAGCATTATTTGTAATAGCCAGAACCTGGACCTTTGCATTTCTATATGAATTTTGTTATTAACTAGTCAAATTCTATGAGAGATTTCAGATTAAAAATTAAATTGGTTTTTTTAACATACTGATTTGGGAAAACTAAATGTTTATGAACATTGAGTCTTTTCCACCCATGAACAGATTTAATTACTTCGTTTGCTTAGTCCTCATTTTATCTTTCAACACAGCCTTATTATTTTCCATATGGAGGCTGAGCATTTTCTGAAATGTGCAACTCTAATCACTTTAATTTCTGTGCCCCTTTGAAATGACAAGCATTGGCATTACAGTTTCTAATTCATTTTTAAATATTGAATTTGTGACCAGAATACTGCATACTGATCTTAGTGATCCTAATAGTTTGCAATTTATCTATGGTTTACTGTGAAAGTAATTATTTTGTCTGTGAAAAAAGCCTTTTTTTTCTTTCTTCCCATGTGATACTGAGGCCCTCTAGGAACCCAAAGATTATAAGCATTGCTTCTAAAATCACTTCTAAATCTGGGGATATAGCTCAGTTAGTAGAGTACCTGTCTAGAATGCAAGAAGCTCTGAGATTGTTCCCAACACCTTATAAACAGACTTTGGTGGAGAAACTGACTAAGTTGAATGTCATCTTTGGCTACACAGTGAACTTCAGGCTAGCCTGGGATACATGAAAGGTTGTCTTTAACCAAAAAGTTTTCTGATTTTTCATCCTCCTGTGTGATCCTGTTTGACTTTAGGTCACATCGCTTCATAAGGGTAGGAATTATCTGTCTGTCTCATGCTGATAAAAGCTTTAGTGTCAATGTGTATTGTATTCCTGTATCATTTCTTTAAGTATCACACTGTGAGAAAATAACATACATTGTATAACACCAAAACATTATTTTTTAATTAATCCAAATTAGTAAAAGAGTTTTATTTTATTTTCCTATAGTAGATTTTAAAATGCTTTGGGAATTTTTCCTGGTTTTCAATGTTTTTGGACATCTTATATATAATATCTAATATATTTGTTTGTAAGACATTAGTAGAGTTCTTTTTTAAATATGATTTCATTTAACTTAGTAACATGCATGCTTCAAATGTCAATTCTAGCTCCCTCTCCCACCCCTCTTCCATAGTCCCTCCCACCCCTCCCCCCTAGCCTAATCCCCACATTATTCCCCAGGGATGGGTCTCCAGAGTCTGTCATTTCATCCAGGGTAGGACCTAGGCCCTTCCACATGTGTCCAGGCTGAGACAGCCTCCCTCCATGTGGATTGGGCTTCCAACGTTCATTTGTACACCATGGTGAACACTAATCTACTACCCAAGGCCTCAGAGATTTCTGAGGCCTCCTCACTGACACTACATTCATGAAGTCTGTATCAGTCCCCAGTTGGCCTCTTAGCCATCAGTCTGGGGTTCAAGGGCTCCCATTTATCTGGTCAGCTGTCTTTGTGGGTTTCACCAGAATGGCCTTGACCCCTTTGCTCATCACTCTTCCATCTCTGTCACTGAGTTCCAGGGTGTCAGTTCTGTGTTTAGCTGTGAGTATCTGTCTCTGCTACCATCAGTCACTGGATGAAGGTTCTAGGGTGGCAAATATGGTAGTCATCAACCTTATCATCAAGTAGGGACTATTAATGTAGTCTCTCTGCTATTGCTTAGTTTTCCAGTTGGTGTTATCCTTGTAGATCTCTGGAAATCTCACTAGTGTCAGCTCTCTCCTCAATGCTATAATGACTCCATGGTATCTCTCATTCTGCTCTGCTCTATTCTTACCTCTACTCAACCTTCCTGCTCCCCCATGTCTTCTCCCCTCCTCTTATCCCCCTCTCTTTTTTTCTGGTTCCTGATCCCCTCCCCCCATGTTCCCAATCTGCTCAGGAGATCTTGCCTCATTCCATTTCTCTAGGGTATCATGCATCTCTCTTGGGAACCTCTCTGTTTCCAAGACTCACTGACCCTTGGGTTGTGGGCTGACACACCCCTGCTCCATGTCTAAAATCCATATATGAATGAGTACATGCCATGTTTGTCTTTTTGTGACTAGGTTACCTCACTCAAGATGGTTTCTTCTAGTACAGTCCATTTGCCTACAAATTTGAAGATTCCGTTGTTTTTTTTTTCTGCTGAGTAGTACTCCATTGTGTAAATGTACCACATTGTCTCTATTCACTCCAGTTTTTGGGGTATCTAGGTTGCTTCCAGGATCTAACTATTACTAAGAATGCTGCTATGAACATAGTTGAACAGACTTCCTTCTTGTATGAATGGGCATCTTTTGAGTATATGCCTAAGAGTGGAATTGCTGGGTCTTGTAGTAGACTGATTGCCATTTTCCTGAGGAATCTCCACACTGATTTCCAAAGTGGCTGTACAAGTCTTTGATATCCTGGGTTTTTTGCTTTTCCATATAAAGTTGAGAATTGTTCTTTCAAGGTCTGTGAAGAATTGTGCTGGAATTTAGATGGGTATTGCATTAACTCTGTAGATTGCTTTTGGCAGGATTGTCATTTTTACTACATTGATCCTACCTATCCAAGAACATGGGAGATCTTTCCATTTTCTGGTGTCTTCTTTAATTTTTTTCTTTAAGACTCAAAATTCTTGTGATACAGATCCTTCACTTGTTTGGTTAGCGTTACCCCAAGGTATTTTATGTTGTATATAATACAACAATTGTAAAGGGTGATGTTTCTCTGATTTCTTTCTCAGTCCTCTTATCGTCTGTATATAGTAGGGCTACTGATTTTCTTGAGTTGATCTTGTATCCTGCCACTTTGCCGAAGGTGTTTATCAGCTGTAAAAGTTCCCTGGTAGAGTTCTTTGGGTCACTTATCTAAACTATCATATCGTCTGCAAATAGTGAAAGTTTTACCTCTTCCTTTCCAATTTGCATCCCTTTCTTTGATCTCCTTTTGTTGTCTTATTGCTCTAACTAGACTTCGAGTACAATATTGAAGAGAGGTATGGGGAGACGAGACAGCCTTGTCTTGTTCCTGATTTTAGAGGAATGCCTTGAGTTTCTGTCCATTCAGTTTACTCTTGAATATTGGTTTACTGTATATAGCGTTTATTATGTTCAGTTATGTTCCTGTTATCCCAGAACTCTCCAAGTCCTTTATCATGAATGGATGTTGGACTTTGTCAAAGGCTTTTTAAGCATCTAGTGGGATGATAATGTGATTTTTGTTTCTCAACTTTGTTATATGGTGGATTACAATGACAAATTTTCATATGTTGAACCACCCCGCATCCCTGAAATGAAGCCTACATGGAGGATGAGTTCTCTGATGTGTTCTTGGACCTGATTTGCCAGTGTTTTATTGATTATCTTTGCATCAATGTTCATGAGCAATATCAGTCTCTAAATCTCTTTCTTAGTTGTGTATTGGTATCAAGGTAATTGTTTTTATTTTTATTTTTTATTATTGTTATTTTCATTTTAAATAGCTTGTTTTACATGTCAATCCCAGTTCCCTCTCCCTCCCCTCATCCCGCACCCCCCACCATCTCTCACAGCCTCCCACCCTATCGCCATTTTCTTCCTCATAGGGGATATCTAGAGTCTGTCATTTCACTCAGGGCAGTGTCCAGGCACTCCCCTCAGAGTCCAGGCTGAGAGAGCATCCCTCTTTGTGCTATGGACACACGATGTCTGTTTGTATGCCAGGGATAAACACTGATCCACTGCTCAGGACCCCATAGGTTGCCCAGGCCTCCTCTCTGACTCTCATATTCCAGGGTCTGGTTCAGTCCCATGCTGGCCTCCCAGCTGTCGGTCTGGGGTCCAAGAGCTCTCCCCTGTTCAGATCAGCTGTCTCTGCTGGTTTTGCCAGCCCATTCTTTGCCAATTTGCTCACCGCTCCTCTCTCTCTGTCACTGGGTTCCTTGGGTTCCGTTCAGGGTTTAACTGTGGGTGTTTGCCTCTACTTCCATCAGTCACTGGATGAAGGCTCCAGGATGGTTATAGACATCAAGTTCATTATCAGGAATGGGCATTCAAGGTGGTCTCTCCACTATTGTTTAGCTTGCTAATTGGTGTCATCCTTTTAGATCACTAGAGGTCATACTGGTGCCTGATCTGTCTTCTAACCTATGATTCCCTCTTTCCCCTATTCTACCCACACTCACCCTTCCTGTTCCCCTATGACCTACTCTGTCTTCCTCTTCTCTCCCTCTCTTCTTCCCAACTCCCTCTCCCCCACACACCTTGCCATGTTCCCCATCTGTTCAGAAGATCTTGCCACATTCCTCTTCTCTCGGGTACCATGCATATCTCTTAGGTTCTTTCCTGTTTCCCAGACTCTCTGTCAGTGGAAGTGCAGACTGGTACTATTGTGATCCATGTTTAAAATCCGTATATGAGTGAGTACATACCATGTTTGTCTTTTTGTGACTGGGTTACCTCACTCAGGATGGTTTCTTCCAGTGCCATCCATTTGCCTGAGAATTTCAAGATTCCATTTTTTTTCTGCTGAGTAATACTCCATTGTGTAAATGTACCACATTTTCTCTATCCACTCTTCAGTTGAGGGGCGTCTAGGTTGCTTCCAAGTTCTGGCTATTACTAATAATGCTGCTATGAGCATAGTGGAGTAGATGCACTTGTTGCATGAATTTGCCTCTTTTGGATATATGCCTAAGAGTGGAATTGCTGGGTCTTGTGGTAGATTGATTCCCATTTTCCTGAGGAATCTCCATACTGATTTCCAAAGTGGCTGTATGAGTTGGTACTCCCACCAGCAGTGGAGGAGTATTCCCCTCTTTCCACATCCTCTACATCATAAATTGTCTTTAGTGTTCTTGATTTTAGCCATTCTGACAGGAGTAAGATGCTGTCTCAAAGTTGTTTTGATTTGCATTTCCCTGATGGCTAAGGATGGTGAGCACTTTCTTAAGTGTCTCTTGGCCATTTTAGCCTCCTCTATTGAGAATTCTCTATTTAGTTCTGTACACCACCTTTTAATTGGATCCTTTGGTGTATTGCAGACTTGCTTCTTGAGTTGTTTGTAAATTTTGGAGATTAGCCCTCTGTCAGATGTGGAGTTAGTGAATTTCTTTTCCCATTCTGTGGATTGCTATTTTGTCTTATTGACTGTGTCCTTTGCCTTACAGAACCTTCTCAGTTTCAGGAGGTCCCATTTGTTAATTGTTGATCTCAGTGTCTGTGCCACTGGTGTTATGTTCAGGAAGTGGTCTCCTGTACCGACTCATTGAAGAGTGTCTCCCACTTTCTCTTCTAAGAGTTTCCGTGTGGTTAGATTTATGTTGAGATCTTTCATCCATTTGTACTTAAGTTTTGTACATGGATCTATCTGCAGTCTTCTGCATACCAATACCCAGTTATGCCAGCACCATTTGTTGAAGATGCTTTCTTTTTTCCATTGTATAGTTTTATCTTCTTTGTCAAAAATCAAGTGTTCCTAGGTGTGGGGGTTAAAATCAGGGTTTCCAATTTGGTTCCATTGGTTTACCTGCCTATTTTTGTGCTAATACCAAGCTGTTTTCAGGACTATAGCTCTGTAATAGAGCTTGAAGTCAGGTGTGGTGATGCCTCCTGAAGTTCCTTTATTGTATAGGGTTGTTTTGGCTATCCTGGGCCTTTTGTTTTTCCATATAAAGTTGATTATTGTTTTTTCCAGGTCTGTTAAGAATTGTGCCAGAATTTTGATAGGGATTGCATTGAATCTGTAGACTGCTTTTGGCAAGATTGCCATTTTTATTACGTTGATCCTACCAATCCAAGAGCATGGGAGATCTTTCCATTTTCTAGTATCCTCTTTGATGTCATCCTTTAAAGATCAAAGTTCTTGATATACAGGTCTTTCCCTTCCTTGGTTAACATTATCCCCAGATATTTGATGTTGTTTATGGCTATTGTAAAGGGTGATGTTTCAATGAATTCTTTCTCAGCCACTTCATCATCTGTATATCATAGGGCCACTGATTTTTTTTTTTGAGTTAACCTTGTATCCTGCCACTTGCTGAAGGTGTTTATCAGCTCTAGAAGTTACCTTGCGGAGTTTTACTGGTCACTTATGTGAACTAACATATCATCTGCAAATAGTGAAAGCTTGACTTCTTTGTTTCATATTTGTATCCCCGTGATCTCATTTTGTTGTCTTATTTCTGTAGCTAGAACTTCAAGTACAATATTGAAGAGATATGGAGAGAGTGGTCAGCCTTGTCTTGTTCCTGATTTTAGAAAAATTGCATTGAGTTTCTCTCCATTTAATTTGATGTTGGCTGTTGGTTTACTGTATATTACTTTTATTATGTTCAGGTATGTTCCTGTTATCCCTGATCTCTCTACTACCTTTATCATGAAGGGGTGCTAGGATTTGTCAAAGGCTTTTTCAGCATCTAGAGAGATGACATTGTGGTTTTTCTTTTGCAGTTTGTTTATATGGTGGATTACATTGACAGATTTTCTAATGTTGAAACATCCCTGCATTCCTGGGATGAAGCCTATTTGATCATGGTGGATGATTTTTCTGATGTGTTCTTGAATATGGTTTGATAGTATTTTATTGAGTATTTTTGCATCGATGTTCATGAGGGAAATTGGTCTATAGTTCCCTTTCTTAGTTGTGTCTTTGTGTGGCTTGGGCGTCAAGGCAATTGTAGCCTCGTAAAAAATTTGGCAGTGAACCTTCTGCTTCTATTGAGGGGAACACTTTGAGTAGTATTGGTATTAGCTCTTCTTTGAAATTCTGTTAGGATTCTGCACTGAAGCCATACAGGCCTGGGCTTCTTTTGGTTGGGAGACTTTTGATGACTGCTTCTATTTAATTAGGTGTCATGGGTCTATTTAAATTGCTTAACTGTTCTTGATTTAAACTTGGCAGGTGATATTTATCCAGAAAGTTGTCCATTTCCTTTAAATTTAGGATTTTTGTGGAGTACAGATTTTCAAAGTATGACCTGATGTTAAGAGAAGCTTTTTCTTTGCTAGCCGCTTTTGTTTATCACCCGCCAGCCGCCTGGGCTCTGCCACATTGTAGTCCCCAAATAAACACACAGGAGGCTATATTAATTATGAAGCTGTTGGCCTTGCTTGTTTCTTACTGGCTAGCTCTGACTTAAGTAATTACTCCATAATTGTTAATCTAAATATGTCTCTTACTGGAGAATAGTTCTGGGCTCCTACCCCATGGCGTTACATCTCGAACTCTCTGTGTTTCCCCTTCCCAGAGTCCTCCTGGACTCCTAGCCCCACCTATCTAGATTCCTATTGGCGAGCAGTAATTTATTGACATATACACAGGACTTCCCCAACATCTCCTCTTTTCTGTTTAAACAAAAAGAAAGGTCTTAACTTTAACATAGTCAAATTGTATATGACAGAACAGTTACCAAGTAAGAACACAGTTACAACATTTTGTCTATTAACATTCAGCAAGATCTAAAGAAAATATCATCCATCCCATCCTTGTGAGTCCAAAGTCCTATATGTAGCTTATCTTTTATCATAACTAAGGAAAACTATAATTATAACTATCTGTCTTCAACTCCATCAAAGACCACAGAAGGATAATATATAAACACTAGGATTGACAGAGGTATCTTACTGCCTGGACAGTCACCCGAAGTTCCTCTGTAACGTTGGGGCATCCATCTTCAACCCATAGGCCACAATGTGTCTGGAACACTTCTCAGCAAAGCAGGAAATTTCAAACTGTCCATCTGCACTGGCAGTCTGTCAGTCATTTTTCTTTGTCCTATAGAAAGTCTCTTAGACTCTTTCATGAAGCAGGAACCCTGTAAGACTGAGTTCAGCAGTCACTTTTCTGTGGGTCCTGCATGTCCAGATTATACAACAACAGTCAAGCAGTACAGGCAAGA
This sequence comes from Mesocricetus auratus, assembly GCF_017639785.1. Taxonomy (NCBI): domain Eukaryota; kingdom Metazoa; phylum Chordata; class Mammalia; order Rodentia; family Cricetidae; genus Mesocricetus; species Mesocricetus auratus. The sequence goes on from NW_024429193.1 coordinate 37,591,674, forward strand.
GTAGTTTCTTGCCCAAATGGCTAATCTTGCCATGTTGAAAGCAAACTCCATAACAAGTTTCTTCAATGCCCATTTTCCTCTCAGACATAATTGGTGCTGCCAGGAGTAGACATTTCTCATTGTCAAGAAAAACCCTAAACCATTTTAAATGCCATTTTCTGAAGGTCTTTGAAAGGTTTGAAGACTATCTATCTGTCTCAAATACATCTCTATATATCTAGAAAACCTAACTTACCTAACTATAAGTTCTGACTATTATAAGTAAATATCTATAGTCTGTATTCAATTATGCGTTATGTTTTAAAAGATCAGTATAAGCACAATACTTAATCAAGAGGAGAAATATAAGCATCACAAAATTGACCTTGAATTTGTATCAATAAATGAAAAACAATACCCATACCATAATTCCCCTTTTTACCAAAAAAAAAAGATTGGCTGTGATCATTAGCCAATTATAAACAATCCCATTTAAATGAAAACAAAGATTTATAAACAAGATGGGAATTAGGACGTCACTCATTCCAAACTGCTTCATGCTGGAAGGGGGCACTGTTTATACCATGGGGATCATGACAAAACTCAGAAACCTGTACAAGTCCTTATTTTCGTGGTCTGTAAAGCTCTATCATCTTAGCTGTTTCAGTTGTTGGAACACCTGGTCCACTGCTTCCGGGGGTCTTGGTTGGTCAAACCACAGATGCTTGGAAGGAATCCTCAGCTTTTCATTTTCTGTGGAAACATAAAGTAAAACTCCTTTTCCGAGTAACATATCCTTATACTTAAAATTTGAAGTCAAGGCATTTTTAAAAGATAGAAGTTGGATTAATTCAGCAGCATTTATAATCAAGTGTACTTTAGCAGTTCCTTCCTGAGTAATCAAAAATCTGAAAAACACAATAGCATACAGTATCCAGAATCTGTGTATTTTCCATCTTTACGTGGCTTACTTATTTATGTATTATTACTTTATTTATTTTACTTTTATTTATTTTTCTCTGAGACAGGGTTTCTCTTTGGAAATCCTCCTGCCTCTGCCTCTGGAGTAAATCTTACGGGCGTGCGCCACCACAATGCTGGCTTTTCTATTTATTTACCACTTTGCTGTTTCATTTTCTCTCTCAATCTCACGTATATTCTTAAACAGACTGTAAACCTTTAGAGGCTTTCCTTTATCCAAGTTTGACTTTACTGTAAATCTTTATGTTTTTCTGGCCACGTGTCTTATCTGTTAAAACCGCGGCTGTTTTAAACTGCTGCCTTCCAAGATGGCGGGCATAAGCGTGACTCCAGCTTACCACCTCAGTCCATGCTGACATCCAGCAAAAGCTGCCACTTCCAGCTGTATGTACACACCTTTTAATCGTTAGCAGAGTCTCTTAAAATAACCTTGCTGTTTTTTATTTTTTCTTTTTATGCCAAGTCAGGAAGACTCTGGTAAGCCAGCCATGTAAATCTCGGCTTGTCGATAGCAAAACAGAGCACACCTGAGAAAAATACTGCTACCAAAATCTGTGCTTCTCTCTGTTCTTCTGTTTCTAAAATTCCTTTAAAGCTTTTGTTATTTTGCATGGAAATTCAATCCCACTCCTGACAACCATTCTGTAAAGAGATGCTTTTTCTTTGCTAGCTGCTTTTGTTTATCTCCCGCCAGCCGCCTGGGCTCTGCCAAATTTTAGTCCCCAAATAAACACACAGGAGGCTATATTAATTATGAAGCTGTTGGCCTTGCTTGTTTCTTACTGGCTAGCTCTGACTTAAGTAATTACCCCATAATTGTTAATCTAAGTATGTCTCTTACCGGAGAATAGTTCCGGGGTCCTACCCCATGGCGTTACATCTCGAACTCTCTGTGTTTCTCCTTCCCAGAATCCTCCTGGACTCCTAGCCCCACCTATCTAGACTCCTATTGGCCAGCAGTAATTTATTGACATATACACAGAACTTCCCCAACAACCTGATGATTCTCTGGATTTCCTCAGTGTCTGTTGTTATGTCCCCCCTTTCATTTCTGATTTTTTTTATTTTTTATTTATTTTTAAGTTTAAATTGAGATTAGAAGCAAGGTTGCTTAACAAGTCAGTTCCAGGTCTCTCTCCATTTCCTTCCCCTCCCCCATTGCCCCACTCCAACCCCCCCCCCAATATCCCCTCATTTCCCAGGGACTGTGAGGCCCTCCATGGGGGTGTCCATAGTCTGTCATTTCATCCAGGGCAGGGCCCAGACCCTCCCCCAAGAGTTCAGGGTAAGAGTGCATCTCACATTGTTGGATGGGAGTCCAAAGTCCATGTGTATACACGGAATGAATGATGATCTACTGCCCAAGGCTCAATAGATTACCTAGGCCTCCTCATTGACACCTCCCTTTAGGGGGTCTTGATCAGTCCCATGCTGGATTCCCAGGCATCAGCCTGGGATTCAAGAGTTAACCCTTGTCAGGTCAGCTGTTTCTGGAGGTTAAACCAGCCCAGTCATAATCCCTTTGGTCATCAGCCCTCCCTCTCTTTTACTGGCTTTCTTGAGTTCAGCTCAGTGCTTAGCCGTGGGAGTCTGCCCCTTCTTCCATCAGCCACTGAATGAAGGTTCTGTTTCCCAGACTCTCTGGCCATGGGATTGTAGGCTGGCACTCCCCAGATCTATGTCTAAAATCCATATATGAGAGAGTACAGGCCATGTTTCTATTTTCGTGACTGGGTTACCTGACTCAGGATGGTTTCTTCTAGTGTCATCCATTTGCCTGAAAATCTCAGGATTCCTTTTTTGTTTTTTGTTTTTTGCTGAATAGTACTCCATTGTGTAAATGTACCACATTTTCTCTATCCACTCTTTGGTTGAGGGGCATCTAGGCTGCTTCCAATTTCTGGCTATTACAAATAATGCTGCTATGAACATAGTGGAACAGACATCCTTGTTGTATGAATGGGCATCTTTTGGATATATGCCTAAGAGTGGAGTTTGTGGGTCTTGTGTTTTTGCATCAATGTTCATGAGGGATATTGGTCTGAAGTTCTCTTTCTTAGTTGTGTCCTTGTGTGGCTTGGGGATCAAGGTAATTGAAGCCTCATAGAAAGAGTTTGGTAAAGACCCTTCTGCTTCTATTGCGTGGAATACTTTGAGAAGTATTGGTATAAGCTGTTCTTTGAATTTGTGGTAGAATTCTGCACTGAGGCCATCTGGACCTGGGCTTTTTTTGGTTGGGAGACTTTTGATGACTGTTTCTATTTCCATAGGGGTTATAGGTCTATTTAAATTGCTTATCTGTCTTGATTTAATTTTGGCAAGTAATAGCTACCCAGGAAGTTGGCTATTTCCTTTAAATTTTCGAATTTTGTGGAGTATGACGTGATGATTTTCTGAATTTCCTCAGAGTCCGTTGTTATGTCGCCCTTTTCATTTCTGATTTTGTTAATTTGCATGTTCACTCTCTGCTGTTTGGTAAGTTTGGACAAAGGTTTGTCTATCTTGTTGATTTTCTCAAAGAACCAACTCTTCGTTGCATTGATTCTTTGCATTGTTTTCCTAGTTTCTACTTTATTGATTTCAGCCCTCAATTTGATTATTTTCTGGCATCTACTCCTCCTGGGGGAGATTGCTTCTCTGGGTTCTAGAGCTTTCAGCTGTGCTGTTAATTCTCTAGTATAACTATTCTCCAGTTTCTTCATGTGGGCACTTAGTGCTATGAACTTTCCCAGTAGCACTGCTTTCAAAGTGTCCCATACGTTTGGGTATGTTGTGTCTTCATTCTCATTGAATTCTAGGAAGTCTTTAATTTATTTTTCTATTTCTTCTTTGACCCATGAATGGTGTAGTTTTGCATTATTCAATTTCCATGAGTTTGTAGTTTTTCTGCAATTTGTGTTATTGAATTCTAATTTTAAGGCATGGTGGTTTGATAAGATGCATGGAGTTATTCCAATTTTTTGAAACTGCTGAGGTTGGATATGTTGCCAAGTATGTGGTCGATTTTTGAGAAGGTTCCATGTGGTGGTGAGAAGAAGGTATATTCTTGTTTATGTGGATGAAATGTTCTATAGATGTCTGTTAATCCCAGTTGGGTCATTACTTTTATTAGACCCTTTGCTTCTTTGTTGAGTTTCTGTCTGGTATTCCTGTAGTGGTAAGAGTGGTGTGTTGAAATCTCCCACTATAAGTGTGTGGCGCTTTATATGTGATTTAAGTTTTAGTAATGTTTATTTTACAAATGTGGATGCCTTTGTATTTGGGGCATAGATGTTCAGGATATACACTTCATCTTGGTGGATTTCACCTGTGATGAGTATGTAATGACCTCCTTCATCTCTTTTGATTGATTTTATTTTAAAGTCTAATTTGTTAGATATTGGGATTGCTACCCGGCTTGTTTCTTGGATCCATTTGATTGGAAAATCTTTTCCCAACCTTTAACTCTGAGGTAATGTCTGTCTTTGAGGATGAGGTGTGTTTCTTGTATGCAGGAGAGGGATGGGTTCTGTCTTCGAATCCATTCTGCTAGCCTGTGTCTTTTTATGGGTGAGTTAAGGCCATTAATGTTGAGGGATATTAATGTCCATTGATTGCTCATTCTTCTTTGATTTGGAATGGTTGTTGTTGTTGGAATTATATGTGGAATTTCACCCCTTTGTTCATTTGGCTGTTGGTAGAGAGGGATTATCTAATGCCTATGTTTTTGTTGAATATGTTTTCTGCCCCTTTGAGTTGCTTTGTTTCTTCTTCCGTTTCTTGTATTTTTTGGTTTGTTTTTTCTTCCATTTCTTGCATTTTTTTGTTTGTTTTTTCATCCATTTCTTTGAGGGATTTTCCTATATCTTCTTTTAGGGCCTCTATCATTTTCATGAAAATGGTTTTAAGGTCATTCTCTTCTGCTTCATTTGCATTGAAATGTTGGAGTCTTGCTTGTGTGCAGTCTCTAGAATCTGATGGTGTTATATTTGTTTTTCTGTTGCTGAGTGTGTTTTTGTATTGTCTCTTTCCCATCTCTTCTAGTGTGTGCAGAAAGATCCCCTTACTGGTCTGGTGGTTAGGGGACCTGAGTTCCCTTTTGGTGGGTGCTAGCAAGTCCAATAACCTGGTAGTTCTTCTATTCCTTGTCCTAGTTCTGGTCCCGTGGGTGGAGAAGCCTAGGAATCTGGGGTGCTTAGCCTCCCACCTGGTCCCCTGGTTCTTTTGCTGGATCCGCTGGTTTCCTGGTCTCATTGGTGGGAGAGAAGTCCTGGGATCTGGGATGTTTGTCTCCCGCCAGAATTGGAAGCTCTGTGCAGTTCTCAGGCGGTCCACAGGCACTGGAACACAAGCCCTGATGCAGGGCCTGTTGTACCGGGTCATGCCGGAACAGCTCGTCCTAGCAGTGCTATCTTAATGCACTTTCCTCATTTCTGATTTTTTTTTTGGTTTTACGAGACAGGGTTTCTCTGTTTTGGAGGCTGTCGGTCCAGCCTGGCCTTGAACTCACAGAGATCTGCCTGCCTCTGCCTCCCGAGTGCTGGGATTAAAGGCGTGCGCCACCAACGCCCGGCTCTGATTTTTTTAATTTGCTTTTTTTTTCACATTCTGCTGTTTGGTGAGTTTGGATAAAGGTTTGTCTATCTTGTTGATTTTCTCAAAGAACCAACTCTTTGTTACATTGATTCTTTGTATCGTTTTCCTTGTTTCTACCTTATCCAGTTCAGCCCTCAATTTGATTATTTCCTGGTGACTACTCCTCTGAGGTGAGTTTGCTTCTTTTTGTTCTAGAGCTTTCAGTTGTGCTGTTAATTCTCTAGTGTGACTATTCTCCAGTATCTTCATGTGGGCACCTAGTGCTGTAAACTTTCCTCTTAGGACTGCTTTCAAAGTGGCCCATAAGTTTGGGTATGTTGTGTCTTCATTCTCATTTAATTCTAGCTAGTCTTTATTTCATTTTTTATTTCTTCTTTGACCGAGGAATTGTAAAATTGTTCAGTATTCAATTTCCATGAATTTATAGGGTTTCTAACTTTAAAGCATGGTGGTCTGATAAGATATATGGAGTTATTCCATTTGTTTGTACCTGTTGAGGTTTGCTATGTTGCCAAGTATGTGGTCAATATTAGAGAAGGTTCCATGTGGCGCTGAGAAGAAGGTATATTCTTTTGTGTTCGGGTGGAATATGAATAGATGTCTGCCAATCCCAATTGGGTCATAACTTCTTTTAGTTCCTTTGTTTCTTTGTTTAGTTTCTGTTTGGTAGTCCTGTCTAGTAGTGACAGTGGGGTGATAAAGTCTCCCACTATAAATGTGTGGTTTGAGTTTCAGTAATGTTTCTTTTATGAATGTGGATGCCTTTGTGTTTGGGGCATAGATGTTCAGAATCGAGATTTTGTCTTGGTGGATTTTTCCTGTGATTAATATGAAATGACCTCCTTCATCTCTTTTGATTGATTTCAGTTTAAATTCTAGTTTGTTAGATCTTAGGATTGCTACCCTTGCTTGTTCCTTGGGTACATTTGATTGGAATATCTTTTCTCAACCCTGTCTTTGAAGCTAAGGTGTGTTTCTTGCATGCAGCAGAAGGATAGGTTCTGTCTTTGGATCCATTCTGTTAGCCTGTGCCTTTTTATGGGCAAGTTAAGACCATTAATATTGAGGGATTTTAAGGATATTTGATTGCTCATTCTTGTTTGTTTTGGAATGGTTGTTCTTGGTGGAATTGTATGTGGATTTCCATCCCTTTTCTCTTTTGGCTATTGGTAAAGTGGGATTATCTATTGCCTATGTTTTTCTGGTTGTAGTTAAATTCCTTGGATTGGAGTTTTCCTTCCAGAACTTTCTGTAGGGCTGGGTTAGTGGACATGTATTGTTTAAATCGGTTTTGTCATGGTTTATATCTTTGTTTTCTCCATCTATATTGATTGAAACTTTGCTGGGTATAGTAGTCTGGGCTGAAATCCCTGGTCTCTTAATGTTGATCGAATATATATCCAGGACCTCCTGGCTTTCTGGAGAAGTCAGGTGTAATTCTTATAGGTTTGCCTTTATATGTTATTTGACCTTTTTCCTTAGCTGCTCTAAGTATTCTTTCTGTATTCTGTATTCTTCGGTTCTTGATTATTATGTGGTGAGGGGATTTTTTTTTTGTGGTCCACTCTATTTGGTGTTCTGTAAGCTTCTTGTCCCTTCATTGGCATGTCTTTCTTTTGGTTTGGAAAGTTTTCTTCTATGATCTTGTTGAGTATGTTTTCTATTCCTTTGAGTTGGGTTTCTTCACCTGCTTCTATACCTATTACTCTTAAGTTTGGTCTTTTCATGGTGTCCCATATTTTCTGGATAATTTGTGTTAGGGATTTGATGGACTTAATATTTTCTTTGGTTGATGAATCTATTTCTCCTAGTATGTCTTCAACACCTGAGATTCTCTCTTCCATTTCTTGTATTCTGTTGGTTATGCTTGTATCTATACTACCTGACATTTCCACAGTTTTTCTATTTCCAGCCTCCTTAGACGGTGGTTTTTTTATTGTCTCCATGATAGCTTTCAATCTTTGTACTGTTTGAATTGTTTCTTGTAATTTTTGCTTTGTGTTTTCCTCTCTTTCTTGCATTTGTTGGATTTTGGGGTTTTTTTTTCTTCCATTTCTTTAAGGTATTTTCTCAATGCTCTTTAAGGGCCTCTATCATTTTCATGAAGTTGATTTTAAAGTCATTCCTTTCTGCTTCATCTGCATTGGGGTTTTCAGGTCTTGCTGGTGTAGAATCTCTAAACTCTGGTGGTGTCATACTTGTTTTTCTGTTGCTGAGTGTGTTCTTATATTGCCTCTTTCCCATCACTACTTCTAGTGGGTATAGAAAGAGTCTCTTCCTCTCCTGGTGGGGAGGCGACCAGGGATCCCTTTCCGTGGCTGCAAGCAAATCCAATACTCTCTGGCCTCTGCTCTCTGTCCTCTGCCCTCTGCCCTGAGTGCAGGCAAGAGTAGACTGGCTCTCTCTGCAAGATCCTGGTCACTTGGTCATCTGACAGGGGCGAGTCGACCTAGCTGCGGTCCTCAGGCCAGGGGATCCGAGAGAGGCCGAGTGGGAGGAATCCGGGTCTAAGTTCGGTAGAGTTCTTTTCAACTGTCTAAGTCTGCAATATGTTAATGTATGAATGGTTTTAAAATTATTTCATATTTTGACTATGTTTATTCATAACTTTTGTTTGTAAATAAATTTTGTTAAATATATATAAATGCTGGGAAAAGAACTTAAGAAACTGCAAACATTATGCAAGTGATCTACCAGACTTACATATTTGGCCAGTAAACATGTTATTTAGTGTATTTTGCATATATTTAGTATGTATATTATTTTCTTTTGTCATTTCAAATGGAATTGACTGACATAATATGGAGTGTTTTCTTATGTAACTTAAAATTATACTGTTTAATATAACTTATTTAACTTTACTAGCATACAAAATACAATGTTTGAGCATGATATTTTTGCTGATTTTCATCCTTGATCTTTCTCCAAACCTCCTTTGTATGCTCTCACCTCGAAGTAACCTCCTTCCTGCTATCAGTGCATGAGTAACCCTCTGGCTTCTCATTACATCTTTTTCCCCTTCTCGTCTTCTTTCTTGCTTTATCTCCTATATCCAGACTCACCCCCACTTATTCATTTATATATAATCAATAAAGCCATGATCCACATGAGAGAGAACTTGTGATTTACCTTAGTGAGTCTGGATCATCCACTTTTCATGAAATCTCATGACATCATTTCTTCAATACAACCAAATAACATTTCATTGTGTGTATGTAATATTTCCATTATTTATTCTTCTATCTGGAAATAGTTTGAAAGTATTTAAAATTCCAACTTCTAGTTTCTTTTTCATTATGAATATTATTTTTTCTTCACCTTCAATTTAGTTATTTATATTAGTCCTATCTTAGAACCATAAGATCTTACCTTGATTTTTTTCTGGTTTTTGTAATTTCTATCTCAGTATCTCTTAATCTGTATTATTTAAATATTTCCTTGGTTTGACTTGGCTTTCTTACTGGTATATCTATTTAGTGATTACAGGACATGCTTTCTTATTTTCTCACCATTTAATGATATAAATCTCCCTTGGTCACTTTAATGGTAGCTTTATATGTTTTGTATATAATACTTTCTAACAGTTTTGAAAAGGTTGAAGCTTACTTATTAATTTTACATTTAGACTAATGATATACTTAAACCATGTTTTAGCTGTCCATTAGATTACTTCATGGATGTTTTGACATGGGTTAAAGAAATAGCATAATGAGTCAATTGTTTTATAGGGAACATGGTCTATAGTATTGACATTTTTGCTATCTGAGATTTCCTTTGAAGTCCATTATGCTAATTTTCTTGAATGTTTTACTCATCCTTTAGAATAGTGGCAATCTACATATATTTATATAAAATATATTTGTAATAAAGCTACTCAGATATTAAAAGCAATTACTAATTAATTTTCCATGTAATACACCAATTATCAGATACCATTAAATTCACCAATAACATTTAAAATCAATCAATTCTTCTTTGCAATTATATCAATTTGTTTTTTAATATAGACCAAAGACATATTATGAAGTATTAGAACATTCATTTTTCTTTTTCTTTAGAAAATTGTTCTTCTACTAATATTTTGTCCTTTTAAAACCCTTAATACCATATTATACTCCATATAGTAGGGATGGAGTACCATGAAATTTTGTTAAATTTTACTTTGCATGTTCCTGTCTTTCCCCTTTTTGTTTATATTTTAAAGTGTGCTTTGTACAAGTAACATAAAGCTAAATTTTAAACTGATTGGAAATTGTTCTCATTTTAAAGATCCGATGTAGTCTACTCACATCTTTTGTTTATTATGTACAGTTACATACATATCTCTCATCTGATATTTTCCCTCTTACTTTCCAAGTCTTTTGTGATTGGAAAGAGATTATTCTCGTCATCTCTGGGGTCAAACCTCTAGACTGCCTTTTCACTCTTTTCTAATCTAGAAGCAGAACATTTTGTTTCTATTTGTTTAGTAGCTAGACTTCAATTTTATCACATTACTTTCCCATTGCTGTGCTAAAGTATCCTTCCAAAGTCAGCTTTGGAATTAAAGGGGTTTACTTTGTCTTGTGGTGCCAGAAGGGAAATCATCCACCATGGAGGAGTAGGCATGAGGCAGGAGCATGGGGCCCACAGGAAAAAATAGTGATCACATTCACATATACACATGGAAGCAGAGAGAGAACTGGAAATGGGACCAGGTAGAAAACTTCTAGACCTACCCCTAGAAACAGACTTCCTCTAGCAAGGGTCTATAATCAGCAGTTATCAACGTGTGTTGGGACCTCTTTGGCAGTAGAATGACCTTTTCAAAACAGGGGTTGCCTAAGACCAGCAGAAAACATAGATATTTACATAACAGCTCATAACAGTGGCAGAATTACAGTTATAAAGTAGCAACAAAAATTATTTTATGGTAGAGGGTGACACTATAACATGAAGAACTGTATTAAAGGGTCTCAGTGTCAGGAAGGGTTGATTTTACTGCTCTATAACTGTTCAAAGAAATGAAACTGTGGGAGACATTTCTCTTTCAAACCACATTGTTTATTATGTTTTTCTAAAAATAATTATTTCATCTCCCTTCTCTTTGTTAATTTTAATTTATTTAAAAATACATTTTTAATTTTATATACCAACCCCAGTTTCCCTCCCTCCTCTTCTCTCACACCTTTTTTTCTGCTCCCCCATCCACTCCTCATGGGGGATAAAGCCTTCCTTGGGGAGTCAACAAAGTCTGGCATACCAAATTGAGGTAGGACAAAGACCCCCTCCCTGTATCAAGACTCAGAAAGGTATTCCACCATAGAGAATGGGCTCCAAAAAATCAGTTCATGCCCCTGAGATACAGTCTGGTACTACTACCAACCCCCAACAGTTCAAGTTCTATAACTGTCACTCACATTCAGAGAGTCTAGTTTGGTCCCATGTACGTTCCCCAGCTGTCAGTTCATATTCCATGAACTCCCACTAGCTTGGGTCAGCTGTCTCTGTGGTTTTCCCCCATCATGGTCTTGACTGGCCCCCTTCCTTTTTCATATGATCTCTCCTCCCTCTCTTCAACTGAACTCCAGGAACTCAACCCAGTGCTTGGTTGTGGGTCACTGTATCTGCTTCCATCAGTTATTGGATGTAGCATATTGTAGTAGTGGACTTTAGTAGTCCTAAAGAGACAAAGATCCAGAATCCAAGTGTGTCTGGAACCCTGCAGCCTAGTCTTAGACCAGCATATGACTACCTGTCCAACAGGTTTCCTCTGGGCAAAGCACCCATGGGAACAGATTCTCACTTGGCAATGACCAGTAGTCCATGGAACAGTGTTGGGTTGCAAAATTCAGGTAGCTTTCAGACTCTTTTCTTTCTCATTATATTGTTGATTCTTTGGGCAGTTTTTACTTTTACTTTGTTGGTTACACATGCAATCGCTGTGATTTTCCCTGGAAATTCTCTTCTTTCTTGAATATTTTCCCCTAAGATTCATCAGGGAATATTGCTTCTCAAATATCTTATCTGTAGTTACTAACAATTCCTAATCCTGGGAACTTTTCTGTCTCAACAGAGACAGTTAGGCATGGATGAGAAACCAACCCTTGGAACAGACACCGTGTCTCATAGTTCTGAAGAGAAGAGTAATGCATGCATACACAGAGTAGGAAAAAAAGCCTCAGAGGATTACACATAGGGCCCACTGTTTAGAGAAAGTTCTCTGGACACAAAGCATATAGAATCAGTGGTAAAATCTAATATATTCTGATGGGATTAATGCAATGTAAAATATGGGATGGAGAGATACATCTTTACCATACCTAGGAGCTTGTATTGGTGGAAGAAGCACGGCATAGTGAGATGGGAAAAGAGTACCTTATCAAAGTCTGCCTTTTACAGAGATATTGAGACATCTGGCCCTCGTGGAGAAAAGGAGACTGTATAAAAGCATATCTTGTAGAAATGATAGAATCGTTTGGGTAGGAATATTATTGTCCTTAAAGTATTGTGTCATGTCTATTACTTTTTAACCTTACAACCACAAGTAACTGCCAGCTGACACAATCACTGCAAGAACAGGATTGTCTGGCTCTCTATTTAGTTGAGTCTCCAAAAATGCTGAACTCTATTTCTAGAATAAGGTCTTCTAGGGCATGGGAATGTGCATTTGGGGAAGCATAAAGAAGAGCAACTGGGGCTTTTATAATCATTATGATGTGTTTCTTAAATTATAGTGTATTTCTTAAAAGTAAAAGCTGGGAGTCAAAATAGCACTGTTCATGTAAGCATGGTAGAAAAAAAACTCTGTTAAGGTATAAATAATGATGACTAGAGTTATTCAGGCCCACTTGAGTGCAATCCATTTTATGGTCAGGATTTTTCCTTGTGTTGATACCTTTCCCCTTTCAGGACCTGAATCCCAGCCCAGGCTGAACCCCAGCACAAGTGTGATGGTCAATTACAGCTGTTAACTTGACTAGATTTAGATTCACCTAGGAATCATGTCTCCAAATGTGTCTGTAGGGTGCTTTCTGATTTAACTTACGGCTGAAATCCTACCATGAATATGAGTAGCCTACAGCCAATGAACTGTAGTCCTGGGCAGAATGGAAGAGGAAAAAGACATTTATCTCTCTGAGTGTCCTAACTATGGACAAAATGTGACTAGTAATTTCACAATCTGTCACTTATACTTTTCCTACCATTTTGGACTGAACCTCAGACCATGAGCTAACATAACTCCTTATTCCTTAAGTTGCTTTTCTGTCAGACATATCCGCGGTATTGAGAAAAATACTAAATGTTTCCTTGTGTGGCAAAAATACCTTTACTATATCTATTTCCCATTTCTCTTTTAGTAAACCTATTTATATAACATATCTATTCTCATATTAGCAGTGTAAAAATGCTCGTCTAATCTTCAGTTGAGTTATTGTTATAGTCTTGATGCCCTAGTTACTTTTCTACTTCTGTGACAAAACACCATGACTAAGGTAACTTATAGAAGAAAGCATTTAACTTGGGTCTTGCTTATATTTTCAGAAGGTGACTCCATGACCATCCTGGCAGAAAGCAAGGTAGGCAGGCATAGAACAGAATCAATAGCAGATTCTGCAAATTGAACGCAAAAAGAGAATTAAAGACTGGACTTGCCATGGGCTTGAAACCTTGAAGTCCGTCCCCCAATGACATACCTCTTCCAATAACTCCACCCCTCCTAATCCTTCCCAAAATGGTTCTACCAACTAGGAACCAAGCATTTTTTTTTCAAAAATATAAACCTATGGGAGCCATTCTCATCCAAATAACCACACTTGACTACATCTTTTCTATGTATTCTAATACAGTCTTTTCACATCATCATTGGTTTCTTTTTAAGTGTATTTTATACTTAAATATCCTTCAACATTTCAATACATTTTAAATCTATTCTGTTAAAACTTTTTAGCTCTGTCTTTGGAAGTGAAAGAGTGTTAGTACAAGGGTGTGCCATTCTACTGGCTGTCCTCCACAATGCATTGCTTCCCTAACTGCTAGCAATGTTGAAATTAGAGCTTATACTCCTCTGGACTGTGGGAGCATTGTTCTGTACATTTGACATGCCATAGAATTGTCATAAGTTAGAAGATAATTTTATTTTACATTTTCCTAAAAATTTTAATTAAAATATAATTATACCACTTTCTCTCCCCCAATATAGCCCATGTCTCCTCCCTCTAACTCCTTCTATATGACTCTTATTGCTCCTTCTCAAATTGGTTGTATCTTTTCTTTAATTAAACACACATACACACATACATATATAATAATGCACAAATATATAAATTCAACTTGCTGAGTCCATTTATTGTGGCTTGTATGCATATGATTTCAGAGGTAACAGCTTTCTATTAGATAACTGATAAACAGGCTCATCTTTGGCTGAGGTAAATTCTCACTCTCAGTAATTATTAGTTGTTTGTAGTTCTCCATCTAGGGGTAGGACCGTGTAAGTTCCCCCTTCTGTGTTAGCATGCCTACTGTTAGATATTGTTATCATTCAAGTCTTATTTAGGCAACAACAGTGTTAAGGTACCATGCATGTAACTTCCTTGTTATTTCTAGGAGACACAATCTCACAGCAAACTTCCTGTCCTTAGAATTTTTTTTACAATCTGCCTATGCCCTTTTCTTTGATGTTCCTTGAATCTTAGATTCAGGATTGTGTTGTAGATGTGTCCTCTGGAGTTTGGTTCTCCACAAGCCATAGATCTCTGCATTATTACCAGTAGGGGTTTTCTGTAATCATCTCCACTTGGCGTACAAGGAAGTTTCTTTGACAAGGAATGGGAGCTACGTGAGTTTTAGTATGCAGTTAGGAATTATGGTCTAGTAAAACAATGACAATGAGTTATTTTTTAAGATCCATGACCCTACTAGCTCTTGATAGTTAGCTAGGTTTCTAATGCCAGACATGATTTCCCTCTTACTGAGAGAGCCTTGAGTCCCACAAGATTGCTAATAGGTGAGTACCACTATCATACCTTTGGGGATATCTTGCCTTTCTGGTCATTGTTATCATTCAATGACATTACAGCTGGATAGGACTATTGGTTGTTTCCCTCCCTTAGTAGTGTATATAGTAGTTTCTGGTACTATGAAAGCTCCACTAAATTGAGGCTTTCAGGTTAGAAACCATTTGAATCTTCTAAGTTCTGTGTCTAATGTGTGTGGTATCTTCAAAAAAGGGATTTACCTTCAGCTTCTGAAAGTCAACCAAGGGCAATAGAAATAGCCTGTAGTGTTCTGGGAGGCATTTGGAAAACCCTTACCAACAACCCTAACCAACAACACAATCAGGGGTTTCTAGTACCTGGTACTGGGATTTTTGTTAATTAGACCCTGGTGTCTTGATTAGTCCAAGTGGCTTAAGTTCAATATAGTTACATGTTGTGTATAATTTTATGCAAATGAGAAAAATAGTATGAATTCTTTAGGTTTTGGTAAGCATTCTTGGTGTTATTCCTTCCCTCACATGTCCTTGGTTTTTCTGGATATAGGTTATCTCACTCAATACATATTTTCTGGTTTCAACCATTTACTTGAAAATATCATTGTTTTATGTTTCTTTATAGTTGAATCATATACCATTGTGTATATGTACCACATTTTCATTACTCATTCATCATTTAGAAAACAATCAAATAAAGAAGAAACCCACAGGAGTGAGAAAGAATGTTTGCCAACAGTACATCTGGCAGAGGATTAATACCCTGAATTCCATAAACATAGTCAGGAAAACAAATGACCTAGTTTTTTAAAAAAAATTGTCTATGGGTCGGGAACAGAGACATTTCAATAGAAGAAACAAAAAAAAGCCAAGAAATAATTTTAAAAGTACCCATTATCCTTAGCAACTATAATTTAAAACAATCATGAGACTTTGTCTTGCAATAGTCAGAAGGTCTAATATCAACAAAACAAATGAAGACAAATGCTGACAAGGATGTAGGAAATTTCATTCACTGCTGGTGAGATTGCAAGCTGTTGTAGCCACCCTATTAATCAGTATAAAATGATCAGTATACAAAGTAAGCAAACAAACAAAAACCAATCAGTATAGAAAATCGTCAAAAGGCTAAAAATAAGTCTATTAAATGGATCATTATAATACTCCTTGGCAGATGCTTAAAATACTGGAAATCCAACTCCACAGGTCTGCTTGCTCATCAGTCTTCATTGCTGCCTGTAGATGGAGGTTTCTATCCCACTTGGTACCGCTGCCATTTAGCCCCAAATAAACACACAGATGCTATATTAATTATTAAACTTTTGGCCGATGGCTTCGGCTTCTTACTGGCCAGCTCTCTTGTAATCATTAATCCATTTTTATTAATCTAAATATTCCATTGGTCTTATCTTACAGGAAAGGGGTCTGGACCTGTTACTCCTTCTTCTACTATATAGCACCTCTGAGCAGCCTCTCTTTCTCCTCTCCCCACCACATTCTTTGTTGGTAGCCCCACCTAAACTTCCTGCCTGGCTACTGACCAATCAGTGTTTTATTCATCAACCAATAAGAGAAACATATATACAGAAGGACAACCCCCCATCAGCTGCCTTATTCACAATAGCCTGGAGAAGGGAACAATTAATTGTGTTTGTTTAAGTTTGGATATATATAATCAGCACCAGATTTCTTCCTTTGACCCTTTTTCTCTCATCTTTGCACTAAGTACCTTCCAATACTTTGAGTTTCAGGTTGGGTCTTCCTGTCCAATCTCGTTCTTGAAGTGGCCCATAATCTGATCTCCTGTCTCTCAACAAGCAGACACAGCTCTTTCTGGATTACATAATAGTGAAGCCCTCCTGGTGTACACAGTTTCAGCAACCCCTCATTTGCTTTCAGGGCTGGAATTCACATTCATTCTTTGTCCTTAGAGACACTCCTGTTTTTCTCAAGAATTGAGCTTTTATATGGCTGATTTCTCATTTTATCCTGCAATCATAAGACTTGGTACTAAGGCAGAATGTTATAGCTGCATGTTGAAGACTTTTCTAGAACTTGAAGATCAGCATATGTTTTAAATGTTTTAAACAAAACCGAGTATATGAAACAAAGCTGCCTCTCCAATGTGCCCTGGATGTGGTTACCAGAAAGGATTATGAGTTTTTTGGAAGTTCATGCTTATTTTTTTTGCAAAATCATCCAAAACTGAGGATTTGATTTTCATAATCAAATACAAATCCTGAAATGTTGGCTTGCTTTTTTAAATTTATCAATTTAACTTTTAAGATTAATTTTCTGCAGTGAAGGAGATGCCCAAGAAGCATGGCTTCCTTCATAAAGGGTTGTCAATATCTTTCCAAGCATAAGTCTCACTTTATAAACAAGAATCTAATTGTAGAGTTAGTAGCTTATGGTTTAAATATAAATAAGATGTTTGAAATATGATATAAAGTGAAACATGGTATAGTTCCTGAGCCTCATAAACTAAAAAAAACTTATTTTTTCCCATTTAACAATAAAAGGATTATTGTTTGATTACAAACCATGTGGATGCTAAAGAAAATGATAATAATCATATAACTTGTTACAGACTATTAAGTAATTACTCTGGCTAGATGTTGTAATAAATATCCTACATATATTATTTAATTCATTCTTTAGAATAATTCTATAATAGTATTAGTATAACTTAACCTATTTTTAGATAAGAAAGCTAATGTTTGACAAGGTGCCTAAGTCATATTGCAGGTAAGCAAGAAATCTGTGATTTGAATACAGATCCTACTGTCTTCAAAGGATTTGTTCTTAAACCTCTAGAAATATATTGTCTACAAAGAAAAGATATATGAAAAATATCAATTATTTGAATGAATAAATATATGTTAAAGTGTGAATTTTAACTTTGAGTTCAAGTAAATGAACTCTAAGCCATTGGAATGACATAAATGTTAAGTTTGCTTTTGTGTGAGGTCGTGATTTTAGACAGAGTCAGTATCTGCCACATAGCACTTAGAGAGAAAAATGATTAAGTCAGAAAGGTCAACAATGAGCAGGATGCTTTGGTCAAGAGATTATCAGATAGTCCGGAATCTTATATCTAGCAGGTAGGTATCAGAAGATCATGGTTACATTACTCACACACATTGAAAGTGTAGCAGCAATTCAAAGGGATTCTGTGGGCTTGCAATAGTCTTTGCATGTTGTCACCCATTGTTCCAAGGAAGGACCTCATGAAGAGAATGGGACTCCATGAGAGAAGTCACAAGAGCCTCTATTTGGGACTTTGCCAGACTATATCCAATTCTTTTTTCTTTCTTTTGCTAATATTAATCTGAATCTTTTCCCTGTAAGAAACCATGACTACAAATGTTAATTGAAACTAAAGGTGTCTTTGAGACAGCCCAGAGCTTGTGCCTGGTGTCAGAAGTGAGTGAGGACTGTGTTCCTTTGATTGTATGTCTGTTTAGTGCTCCACAAACCTAGGGCTTTAGAACATCATAGGAAACAGAAAACAGCAATGCCTGGAGAAGTTGAAAAAGCCAGAGTTTAGGCCATAGTTGATGAAAGATATTCTAGAAACAGTGAAGAGTCTGTGTAAAGGAAGGCATAAGAAAACAAATATAAACAATTAAATCAAATAACCCATGGCTTCATGATTGTGATATTAAAAGCATCATAAGTTTAATAAAGTTAAAAGTAATTATTAGGAAAGTCTGAATAAATGTGACCAATACATTTGGAATTTCCGGGCCAAGAGTACATGACAAATATAGTTTAGAACAGTTGACAAGCAAAGTATTTGGAGAATAATGTAATTGCAAACTTAGTGTGAGATATTTCAGTGAGTCAGTTCCTTTGAGGAAAACTCAGCATCCAGTAAGTGTTTCAACAATCATAATGCTTTAGTATTACGTTGCATGTCTAACAAAACTGGTGCTCAAAGAAGCAACGACATTCCCAAGGTCAAAAAGCTATGAAATCAGTAGACTAAGATGTTCAAGCATATCATTCTTGCTCTAGGGTATCTATTCAAGGGTTTATATTGAACCTGTAGCTGAGACCTTAAAGGGGGTGATACCCCGGTGGTAATTCTTTCATGTATCACTAGGCATTCTGGGGAAAGACTGTTAGGAAAGAGACTGGTGATCTTTGGCCATTGTCCAAGCTGCTGATTTATGGCCATAAACTAAGCAAAGGTGGCAGATGAGATACAGAAACAAAAAAGAAAGCAAAAACAGCTTTGAGTTTCCTAGATCTGATATGTTGAGTGTCATGAGATGCATGGAGGGGGTGTGAAAGGTGGTCTAATTCAAAGGTTTGTAAACTCCCAGGTACTTTTGAGACACCATTATTAAGATATCCCATGCACCTGACAGAAGTACCTGAGGCTTATTTAGATGTCATCAGTACGTGTCCATGTGGAGAACATCCAAACAAATGAAATCACCCCAGGGCAGCACAGAGAGGCAGAGAAAATGACCAAAGCTGGTCCCGAAGGAACTCTAACATTTAAGGAAAACTAAATGTAGCATCTATAACTGTCACGCTAGAAGCAGGAAGAAGGTCATCCTGCCAATGTGCAGGGAAAGGGAAATTCACAGCAGTACTACAGAGAAGGGACACAGGCAAAGAATGACAATTAGGTCATTCAAACTGGCCCGAGTAGACACTAGTTAGTGATAATGATTAATGAAGACCACAATTACATTGTACTGAATTTGAAAGAAAGTATCAGATAGTGTTTGCTGTGTTTTTCAATATTTGCTTAGATTCATAAATAGTGATGCCTGGACCATGTGTTGCTCATATGACATCCTGACAGAGACTCAAGAGTAAACTAAAAATGGAAGAAATCTTTCATATGGGATGGCATATTGTCACCACTGTTCCACTCTAATGGTGACAGTCAATCCCTGGCACACTTAATTACCAGGGAAATAGACTTTGTCTCTGGATGGAAGGAGTGGCAAATACTTTGTAAGAGGATGCAAAAACTTGTTTTAAAAAAAACTGTGACCATTTGTTGAAATCTACCAGAGATGGTGGCAAGGAGGTGGTAACATGTACTATTGCCTAGAGTCATCAGTGAAGAAGTGATGATGCAACAACTTAGACCCATCAAGAAAAAAATGTTCTGCAAGGCTTTTATTCTCATTAGCAGGACAATAAGGTTTGTCTGTGGAGTTCTGACATCTACAGCTTTTTCTGGTGTTCTGTATATATTTATCATTCATCTAGTTTTCTGTTAAAAGTCACCACAAACATGACCCATTCCCAAATTCAGAAATGTGTGAACTTTAGTATCCGTTTGAAGATGAAAATATTTTTGAGTGATATGTGGAAGATGTGTTTTTGTTGAATCCCATTTTCCAATTAGCCACTGTGATTTTTATTACAACTGTGCATTCTTTCTTCCTCTGAGAAGCAAATACTCTAACAGGACTGTAGTGTAGAGGAATTGGCAGAACTTTCTACATATAAGTTAAGCATAAATGATGCTTTATCATCCTTCATAGACATTCCTGTTTCATCAGTGAGACATATCAACTAACTGGTTGACAAACAGATCTTTTGCTACAAATGCTAAACATCTGAGAAGACTACTGTATAGTGCAGCAGATATGCAGCTTAGGAGTCTCAGTGGCTCAGGGAACAGCTCGCTTTATAATGTAATTAGCATCCAAGTGTAGGGTGCTGCTTATGATGTCATTCGTTATAAAGCCACCTTTCTTTGTAGGACAATTTAAAGAGATATATTGAGAAAAAAGCTTATTGACACTCATTGAGAACTGAGAAGTCTGTATGACCAGAAGTCCAAGACTTCTCACATCAAAGAGCCAATCATAATAACAGTAGCGTTAATAATGACAAAGGATAACCAGTGACAGGTGCTTTAAATTAATTTATTATGATTCTTCTAGTACCGACCAAGCAGAAGCTAAAAACTGGTCTTAGCATACTGAAGGCGACTCTTAATAAATTAATGTTTATTAGTGACAGGTAGTAAAATTTAAGTATCTTACAAATAATAAATAAACTAGTCACATGCCTTCTATCCATCACAAATAGTTTTCAAAGCCAGTGGGGCCTTTGTTTGGCCTTGGAGACCTTGCATACACAGATGATTGCAGAATGCACCTGAAGAAATTGAGGCCAAGTTCTCACATTTTAGCACTGAAAACCGTGAGAGAATGTGTGGCAGTTTCTCAAACCTCTGAGGCTCCAGTGAAGTCCTAAGACAAGGCAAAGTTCATCTCGGATGTTTTAGCAAATAGAACTGTTATAAAACGTTTCTCTTGTTCCCTGGCCCTGTTGAATTTATAACACTTAAACACCAGTGTCCATCAAGCAGAACACACAGGATCACAGCTAGAGCTGTTCTTGACTTTGCAATTTCATTGACTGACAGTTTAATATCTATTTATTTTCACATCTGACACCAGTAAAGACAGGCTGGCATCATGAATGCCAAGACATTATGCTGACAACTGTATTTTTTTTCATCTTTGGGGGGTGGTGGTGGAGAAAGGTTTAACATTGTGAAGAAAAGTGTTCTTTTCAACTACCACAGCTCCAATAAAGACCAAATTATAGTTCAGATATAATTGGCAGTAGCTATTGATAGGTTACCTGTAATATTTATATAGAAGTTGGTACATTCAATTTGAGATTCACTAGTAAACTCACTGCTACTATTACACTGCAGAACAGAATGTATAATTATACTATTTAAATAGCTGAAGCAGCTGCCTTGACTGTGGACTATGTAAACAGTGTTTTCCAGGCTCAAATTGAATGTTTCTGGTATGGTCTCTTGTTTTCAGCCTCTCCTAAAGTGTCTGAAACACAAGCCAGAGTTCTAGCTCCACCCTGGCTTCCATAATATCAGAACGACACTCCAGATGAGAAACAGCCACACAGTGAAAGTGAGGTGGAATTTAAAATCTTAAAAGTCAGCAACCACAGATGTGGAGCGTGTCACATTCTTACTGGGCTCCACCACAGTACATTTAGTTTCTGTATGCTTGAACAGATCAGGAGCTTTGCCTCCCCCATTTACAAGTCCTATCTAAACAAAATAACTCAATTTTACTGCACAGCTATGTATGGCTGGGGGCATACTATGAAGATGCTGAGATGATTGGACTTCTCTTTCTGCCATCTTGAGGGTTTTCTCAGCTTTAGCGATTAGGTCTGATGATTCTCAGCAGCAGATTCGCCGTGCAGCCATTATGACTGTACCTGCATCTTAATCCAGCAGTATTGAATGGACTGACTTGGCTGCCTAACAGGTTTAGCGCTGAAGCACCCAATTACATCTCCCAGTCCTCCCCCTCCCCATGTCGTTTTGCCAAGTCCTCTAGGAATGAAATATGCTCTCCAAACTGAGGGTTTTCTTCGAGTACATTCATTGACAGAAATTAGTCCTGAGATGGATTGTGGATTTCCACAAAAATCACATTAATTTCAGTTCTTGGCAATTACAGGATAATTAGTGTGATTGATGTAGCAGTCTCATAAATAAATATTTTGGAGCCATACAGGGTTTTGGTTTGTTTTCTTGTATGCTTTTTGTTGCATTTGTTTGTTTAGGCTGCATTGTTGGCTGAAATTAGCATGGGGGTCCTGGTGGCTTTCTGCAAGGGGTCATTCAGGGAGAGACAAGGGAAAGAATAAGGTAGGACCCTTCTTTCCCTCTAAATTATCAGTTTTTCCGGGAGCCTGATTCCCGCAAGCCAAATACTCAGTCCCCATCTTCTGTGTCTCCATCTCTCTCTTAGACATTTCCTTTTTGTTTGACTGTCCTCCTTCACTGGCCTCCAAATAATGCTGATATAAGGTGTTAACTCTTTTCTCCTACGCTTCTGGTGGTTTCCTTTCTGACTTTTATAATAATTATTTTTCATACGTTGCAAATTTAAAATCTCCACTTGGTGGAAAGAAAATAACAAAATAGAAAATATTTCCAGAAACAGAATGATAGAAAGTTTTTATAAAGAAAGGAGAAACCATGATTTAAAAAAAACAGAAAATATGAATGACCAAATAGATAATATTAAGTGCACACAGAGAGAATGTGGTTAAAAAGAAGAGGGGCAGATACAGATTTTACTGACAGCTAGTGGAAAACTCATCAGAAAGCGATGGGGTTGTCCTTCTGTATATATGTTTCTCTTATTGATTAATGAATAAAACACTATTTCACTAGTGGCCAGGCAGGAAGGATAGGCAGGGCCACCAGATGAGAATTCTGAGAAGTGTAGACAGACAGCAGTTGCCATGTAGGCTGCCATGTGGGCAGGTCCAGATCCTTCTCTGGTAAGATAAGATCATATGGAAATACTTAGATTGATAGAAATGAGTTAATAATCAAGACAGAGATAGCCAATAAGAAGCCCTAGGCACCAGCCAACAATTTTATAACTAATATAGCCTCTGTGTATTTATTTGGGGTTGAGGTAACTAGGGAACCAGGCTGGCAGGGAAGAACTTTCACAAGAAAGAGCCTTGGAGTAAACGACAGGGCTCATCCCTTTCTGTTCTGCTGTCCTTGTGACCTGGGGCAAGTCAGGCTGCCCATGAAGAGCAGGCTTCACTGCATGAGGCCTTCTGTTTGTGAGTCTAATGCAGGGCTTTATGACATTGAGATTTCATCTCATATGTACCTCTTCCCAAAGCCCAAGAGCCAAAGAATTCAGCTGTAAATACAAAGAAAATATACTGCAGAAATAAGTTTTAAGTAGGGACTTGAGGGGAAAGCTCAGTTAGTATAGGGCTTGATGGGAAAGTGTGAGGGACTCTGTTTGTTCTCCATCACTCACAGGCTTATAATCCCTGAACTGGCCAGGCAGAGATGGGATGATCCCTGGGGATTGCTGGCCAGCCAGTGTAGTCAAATTGAGAGCTATAAGTTCAGTGTAAGTCTCTGATTCAGAAAGCAGATGGGAAATAATTGAAGTAGACACCTTATGCTGTTCTCTGGGCTTAACAAAATGCACACAGATATACACTGTGAGCAGAGGCACAGATAAGCCACCAAACTAGGCTAATCCATAGGTGTAAAGAAGATGGTTTATTTGAGGAAGATCAAAGCTGCTATGGCTACCTCTTGGGAGGCAGAGAGGTAAGAAAAATAAGGGAAAGCCTTGACAGTTACAAAGGAAACAGGGTAATACGGGAAGGAGGCCTGTAAACTTGAAGAGTCCCACAAGCCCCTGGTCCCAGTGCCACATCAACCCCAAATTGCACACAGAGACTCTATTCGTTACAATGCTGTTGGCCAATATCTAGGACTTCTTATTGACTAACTCTGTCTTAAGTATTAACACATAACTAATAATATATGTATTTCTACAAGGTCTTATCTTACCAAAAACGCCAGACTCATGCATGCATCCTCTCCTCCCAAGATCACATGGCGACTTCCTACTACATTTCCCAGAATCATCCTTCTCTCCTAGTTAAGCCTATCTTGGTCAACAGTGTTTTATTCATTAACCAATAAGAGAGATACATTTACAGAATGACATCTCCCATCATCTCCTCTTTTCTGTACAAATAAAAAGAAAGGTTTTAACTTTAACATAGTTAAATTGTATATAACAAAACAGTTAACAAGTAAGAACTATAGTTACAATATTTAGTCCATTAACATTAAGCAAGATTTAAAGAAAACATTCTATCATCTATCCTATCTTTGTGAGTCTAAAGTCTTATATGTAACTTGTCTTTTATCATAACTAAGGACAACAATAACCATGACTGTCTGTCTTCAACTCCATCAAAGACCACAGAGGGCTAATATATAAACTCTACAATCGACAGGGACAACTTGCTGCCTAGGCAGTCACCTGAAGTTCTAATGCAATGTTCCATCTCTGGCCCATAGGCCATAGTGTGTCTGGCAGTCTCCTCAGCAAAGCAGGAAACTATAAACTGTCTGCCTGTATTGGCGATATGTCAGTCACTTTTCTCTGTGTCCTGTAGAATGTCTAGCAGACTCTTTTATGAAGCAGGAAGCCTATAGCACTGTGTATCCTGTTTCAGCAGTCACTTTCCTGTGGGTCCTGAATGTTCATTTTATACAGTGTACAAATAGTCCAAGCAAGAACAGTTTTTTGCCCAAATGTCTATTTCTGCTATGTCAAAGGAAAACATAACAAAATTCTTTGATGCCCATCTTCCTTTTCAACGAAGTTGGAGTTATCAGGAGCAGTTGTGTCTCGCTATCATGAACTACCCTAAACCACATTAAATGCCATATTCTATAGGTCTTTGAAAGGTTTGAAGACTATCTATCTATCTATCTAAAATATATCTCTGTATATCAGAAAACCTAACTATAAATTTTGACTATTATAGGTAGCTATCTATAATCTGTACTTAACAAAACATTCCAATTTTTAAAGAGCTGTATGAACACAATACCTAAATAAGAGGAGAAATATTCATATAACAAAATTGATCTTAAATTTGTATCAATAAATGAAAATCCATTCCAAGAAAAAGTATTCATTTCTACACGATAATTCCCCTTTACCTTTAAAAGGAGATTGATTTCGATCATTAACTATTTATAACCAATGCTTTTTAAATGAAAACAAAAATTATTTAACAATATTTGGGAATTTTGGTGTTATTTATTCTAAACTGCTTCCTGCTGGTTGGGGGTGCTGTTCATACCATGGGAATCATGGCAAAGCACTGAAATCTGGCTAAGTTCTTGTTTTGTAGTCTTTAAGGCTGTTATCATCTCATCTGTTTTAGATGTTGGATCACCTGGGACACTGTTTCAGGGGTATTGTTTTATCAAACTATGTTAGTCTGGAAGGAATCCATTGCTTTACATTTTCTATGGAGACACAAGCAAAAACTCTTTTCCCACGTAACCTGTCCTTATATTTAAATTTAAAAGTCAAAGCATTTTTAAAATATATAAATTGGATTAATTTAGCAGCACTTATAATCAAATGTATTTTAGCAGCTATAGTTCTTTTCTCAGCAATCAAACAATTTAAAACAACACTGTAGTATATAGTATCCATACTCTCTGTGTATATTCCATCTTCATGTGACTGTTTCATTACTTTTTTTTGAGACAGGGTTTCTCTGTGAACTTTTGTCTATCCTGGAATCCATCTACACCAGAGTCACCTTTAAATTATAGAGATTTGATTGCCTCTGCCTCCTGAGTGCTGGTATTAAAGGCATGTGCCACCATACCCAGCTATATACATTTTTTCTTTTCAATCCCAAGCCTATTTATATTTTTCTTTACTGTAAATCTTTATCTTTTTCTAACCATATGAATCTTATCTGCTCGATAACAGCTGCAGTTTTGGCCACTTATGAAAATCAGGGAACTGCTCTTAAAGTATCCACAAACGTCTGCTTGCCTCAGAGTGTGCCTGGCAAACATAGTTCATCTGAGAAAAATGGTGCTACCAAGAGGTTGTGCTTGACTTTTCTGTTCTTTTGTTTCTAAAATCCCTTTTTAAGTTTTTGTCATATGCAAGTGAAGTTTTATGCCTCACATTGCAGGTGCCATTTTGTCATGGTGTTTCCTGCCTAGTTCTGCAGACACTTCAGAGTCCCCAAATAAACACGCAAGAATTACATTAATTATAAAGCTGTTGGCCATTTGGCTAGGGCTTCTTATTTGGCTATCTCTGTCTAAATTATTAACCCATTTCTAATAATGTGAGTATTTCCACTTGGTCTTCTCTTGCAGGAGAAAGGGTCTGGACCAGTTAATTCTCTTGTGCCCTACATGGTGACTGTTCAGAGTCTCCACAGAGAAGAGAAGAGCATGGTTTCCTGTTTGTCCCTGCTTATATACTGTTACTTCCCAACTATGTCATTTCCTGCCTGTCTGTTCAGACCTCCAGTCCTCTATGATTAGTTAGTGGCAGTTTCTTCCCAGCTAAGTCATTTCCTGGGATTACATGACAATTCTTCTCTGCCTACACTTCCCAGAATCCTCTTCAAATCCTAGTCCCACCTATTTTGCTGCCTTATTGGCCAAACGTGTTTTATTCATCAACCAATAAGAGTGGTGGGGGAGGTTTGCAATCCACAGCAGCCAGGGAGATATTATGGGGGCTTTGATATGGGTTGCAGGTATGTGCTCATAGGAACTAGATGCCCCATTTATCAGAAATAGGGGGAGATAAGGGAAGTAGCTCTTCCTTAGACAGAAAGTCTGGTTTCTCAGGAATTCTGAGTGTAAGCTTTAACCTATACACCAGCAATTTTTCTGTTCACTCTGCCATAGAATCCTGCCTGAGCTGAGCCCAGATGGTCACTTTGGACATGAATTATACTGCCATTTGGGGGCTTGGGTGCTTATGACCTAACACATGAACTTACACATAAGTGTACACACATGGATATCTAAATTCATGCATATACTCCCCAACATATATTATACCTAAACCCATTTTAAAGTAAATTTATGCCCTGTGCTTCTTCACTGAATGAAAAGAAATAGTCACCTGTTTTACATGATATCAAATCTGGTCATTCTATTGCATAACTGCTTTCATGTTAAGAGTGATAGCTCCTTCCACTTCCTGATGCCAACTCAGACCTTACTCTTAGGTTTCTAGCAACTAGAAGCCTGACACAATATTGATCTACTAGCCAGCTAGTCTGACTCACAGACCTTACAGTGGGGCTGGGAAACAGATTAGGTTTTCATAATGTTAATATTTATATCCTTAAAAAAATAATAGAGTTTTGAGGGTGGATATAATTTTCCATTATAGTGTCATCTTTGAAAACAAAGCTGTTTTGCTGAAGTGAGGTAAACAGACAGACTGTCAAATGAGGCAGAGTTACAGTGCAGAAACTTCCTTTGGACACTCAGAAACACTATTTTGGGGTTATGGGATTGGATGGATTGGTGACTCAACAGTTAAGAGTCTGTACTGCTCTTGTTGGGGACCTAAGTTCATTTTCCATTACCCACCAGGTAGCTAACAAAGGCATATACCTCCAGCTCCATGAGCACTGCACTCATGAGCATATTTCCATACCTCGGCAAAGACACACAAAGAAGTAAAGGGCTACTGCTTTGAATATGAGATGATAGAATTTCTCTCAAAAGTCTTTTTGATGCAAGCCATGTCAATATTACTGGCTCAAGAGACAAAGTTCAAATGACAGCAGTCACAATTGATAAAAGACCAACCTTCGTATCAACTATAGCTAGAAATTACTCATCATTCTTTTAACTCTTAACTCAACATGAACTCTCAACTCAAAAAGACATTCTTATTACTACTCTATGGTTTTAATGTGAAGAATGGACAATTTGAGACTGGCTTATTATTAAATTGCATTTATCAGTATTTTATTTACTTATACATACAGGAAAATAGTGATTGTCCTTTATAATATATTTAAATATTTTTCCTGAGAACTGTATTATACTACACATTATGTACTATGAGGCTACTGTGTTGCATTATACCTGGGGAGATATGAATAGATATCTACCCAAGTTGGTGAGTGAATGAGTTTAACTGGGGTTCCTTATAGCAACATGGGTGAGGGATTACATACAAAAGCATAAATCACACAAGACAGAAGTATCACTAAAAGTTCATGCCCACATTGGTAACATCTCACAAACACTGGAAACCCATACATACTACACAACTTTCAGCAGTCAAAGAGGTTAGAGAATGTCTGTGTGCCTGGTCTGAAAGTGTCTTGAAGAAGATTTCCCTGCTAATATAAGCTTGAGGAGGGAGGTGCTTAGTAAATCTGCTTAGTTTTAGGGATTTCTGAAGCTTTTAAATTCTCTACATGCTAAATTTTTAAATGTTTAGCTCCATAGGAGTGAATTGTTTCACCTCCCCTTAGAACAGTGATTCTCTTTGACCCCCCCTTGCTCATATAATCTGTCCTGCCTTGATGGGAGATGTCATTCTGTAAATCTGTCTCTTATTGGTTGTTGAATAAAGCACTGTTGGCCAATAGGGAAGCAAGATAGGTGGGACTAGGAGTCAAGGAGAATTCTCAGAAAGAGAGGCAGAGTCAGACACGATGTATGCCTCCAGAGTAAGAGGTCCGGACCCTTTTCTCTGATAAGAGAAATAGTTAGATTAGCAATTATGGGTTAAATACTTAAGGCAGAGCTAGCCAGTAAGAAACAAGCAAACAGACAACAGCTTCATAATTAATACAGTGTTGTGTGTGTTATTTGGGGGTTAAACCGGCAACGGAACACAGGCAGGAATCTTGCAACACGGCCTCTCTTCAACTGGACTCCTGTAGCTTGGCCTGGTGGGTGGATGTAGATGTCTTTATCTGCTTCCATCAGTTATTGGATGAAGGTTCTATGAGGACAGGGTAGTCACCAATCCAATTACAGGGGAAGGCCAGTTTAGGCACCCTCTCCACTATTGCTAGGAGTCTTAGCTGGGGTCATCCTTATGCCACTGGATTCCTCAGCTGAATATGCCAGGCTTTGTTAACTGCCCATAGGAGGCCCTACACTTTCTGAGGAGTAGATAGGGATAGGTTGGGAGGAGGTGGAGTAAGGGGAGGAGGAGAGGGCGGCGGAACAATGATTACTTTGCCAAATGAATAAAAAATAAAAAGAACAGTGATTCTCAACCTGTTGGTTGCAACCCTATGGGGTGTGGTGGTGAATAACTCTTTCACATGGATCATATATCAGTTATCCCGCATATCAGATATTTATACTAATATTCAAAATAGTAGAAAATTACAGTTATGAAGTAGCAATGAGATAATTCTGTGGTTGGGGTCTCCACAACAGAAGGAAATATAAAGGGTTTCAGCCTTAGGAAGCTTGAGAAACACTGCTCTAGAACACTCTGCATCTTAATGAAGCACCCCTTCGAGATTGAATGTTTTCTCTTGGAGGAAATTACTACATTACATAAGCTATTGGTCCATACCTCAAATACAGACATTTGGAATATCCAAATTTCTGAAAAGGCTTCAGGAGTTAAAAATGTCTCCCCTGCCAATCAAATATTCCAATCATCATTAATGCCTAGGAAAGAGATAATAAAAGTGCAGTTCTGAGATCCTATAGAGACATTTATCTGCTTTTGCTCTGAGATGTTCTGACTGATTGCTGCTTATCTCCCACAAGGAATCACCACAACACTGCTCTTGTTAAGTAGTTTCACAGTTGTGTGTCTTGGAGAATAGCTCTTGGTCTCAAGATTATAGAATGCATTTGAGCTACTCAAATGGTAGGCATAACAACAGATATCATTCAAAAATTAAAGGGACATTTGTCTGTAATCAGTTCACAGATTACAGGGCCAGACAAGAAGAGGAGCTGCTTAACAACTGAGTGCTTCCCAGACCCTGGTAATTTTTTGTGCTAATTCATCTTCACATTTAGCTTGACAGTATTGTTCTTGCACACAGCTTGCCCATAAGGAGTTAGTTGGGATCCAGCATTCCCATGCATTACATTTGTGTTCATGGTTACCTTGAAGAAGAGTGAAAGGCAAGAAAGTATTTGTGTGTGATTTTATCTTCAGGCACACAGGCTAAGTAAGAGTCTAGACTGTGGGGTGACATCTGCTGTTGGGTGAAAGGGTCCCTTAACTACAAAGCCACTTAAAAGACTCATTTTCATACAGCCTCTTTGGAAATCAGTATGGAGATTCCTCAGGAAAATGGGAATTAATCTACCACTAGACCCAGCAATTCCACTCTTAGGCATTTATCCAAATGAGGCAGGTTCATACAACTAGGGCATCTGCTCCACTATGTTCATAGCAGCATTGTTTGTAATAGCCAGAACCTGGAAGCAACCTAGATGCCCCTCAACTGAAGAGTGGATAGAGAAAATGTGGTACATTTACACAATGGAGTATTACTCAGCAGAAAAAAACAATGGAATCTTGAAATTCGCAGGGAAATGGATAGCACTGGAAGAAACCATCCTGAGTGAGGTAACCCAGTCGCAAAAAGACAAACATGGTATGTACTCACTCATATATGGATTTTAGATATGGATCAGGATAGTGCCAGTCTGCACTTCCACAGATAGAGAGTCTGGGAAACAGGAAAGAACCTAAAAGATATGCATATATGCATAATACCCAAGAGAAGAGGATGGAGACAAGATCCTCTGAATGGATGGGGAACAGGGCGAGGGGGTAGTGGGACCTGGGAAGAATAGAGGGGGTAAAGAGGAAGGGAGTTGGTCATGGGGGAACAGGAAGTTGAGGGGGTGGGGGTAGAATAGGGGGAAGAGGGATCGAAGACAGATCAGGCACCAGAGTGACCTCGAGTGATCTAAAGGTATAACATCAATTGGCAAGCTAAGCAATAGTGGAAGGACTACCTCGAATGCCCATTCCTGATAATGAACTTGATGTCTATAACTATCTGGGAGCCTTCATCCTGGGACTGATGGAAGCAGAGGCAAACACACAACTAAGCACTGAACTGAACCCAAGGAACCCAGTGACAGAGAGAGAGGAATGATGAGCAAATTGGCAAAGAATGGGCTGGCAAAACCAGCAGAGACAGCTGATCTGGACAGGGGAGTGCTCTTGGACCCCAGACCGACAGTGGGGAGGCCAGAATGGGACTGATCTGGACCCCCCAAGTGTGAGTGTCAGTGAGAAGGCCTGGACAACCTAT
This sequence comes from Mesocricetus auratus, assembly GCF_017639785.1. NCBI lineage: Eukaryota > Metazoa > Chordata > Mammalia > Rodentia > Cricetidae > Mesocricetus > Mesocricetus auratus. The sequence continues at coordinate 37,622,827 of NW_024429193.1, forward strand.
GGGGCTCTGAGCTGTGGATCAGTGTCTATTCCTGGTATACAATCTGTCTTCATGTGCCTATAGCACAAAGAGAGATGCTCTCTCAGCCTGGACTCTTAGGGGAGTGCCTTGACCCTACCAAGAGTAAAATGATAGACTCTAGACATCCCCTATGTGGAAGGATTTGGCAATAGGGTGGGAGGGAGGGTGGAAGGCGAGTGCGGGAGGAGGGGAGGGAGAGGGAACTGGGATTGACATGTAAAACAAGCTATTTAAAATTTTAAAAAAAAAGACTCATTTTCATAAAATAGTTCACAAGGAAGCCTATGTATTTCCAGTTCTCATTTTGAATTGATGGGAGGAAACCCACAAATTTTAAAAGATCCCCCGAAGAGGCCTTTAAAGAGAAACCAGCACGCCATTGGAAACTCTTAAATTCACAAGCTTGGTTGCTCTCCCAAAACACACTATGGTTTTTAGCTCCTAGTTGTTCTCAGATTGTGGGTGTTACACTCCACATTAGCTGCAAATTGTGGTGTCTATGGATTCTCCTGCCCAGGTGCAGGAGAATAGCTATAGACTATTAAGGATGTAGTACTACAAAACAAAACACATTTTGCTCTTCATAAATAAACAAACATGTTTGTCAAAATTTACCACATAAAAACCTAAAGAATGCCTGAGGTATTGAGGTCTATCTTCATCTCCAAATAATGAACTCTAAATTTGTATTCATGAGAGAGAAAACAATGAATGAAAGAACTTGAATAACTTTATTTAAAAAGCAACACACCACCCCCCAAAAATTTGTTTGCAGGTATTTGTTACTGTGCTAGTGGGCATGTCCATAATCAAAAAAAGTGTTTTCTTGAAAAACTCATCTAAAGAGAGCTACATTTTCAACTAGTGTTCAAAGTTCTCTCAAATAACATGCATCTGTTATGTAGCTTCCCAAAGTAAAAGAAGTAACTTTCATTCAATCACAGAAAACCAGAGAGGTGGAAGAGGTTATGATTCCTGGTCTGGTTAAATGATTCAGCAGACAAAAGTACCCTCCCTCGAGCCTGTGTGCCTGAGATGGGCCCTGGGTCCCATGTGATAGAAGGAGATGCCTTGTCCTACAAGTTTTCCTCTGCCCTCCTATGCTCACCCCACAGCATATGCGGCATGAGTATGTGCACATTCATACACACATGGGCACAGTTAATTGATAAATTAATTAAAAGTTCAATTTAAAATGTAAGTAAATAATACTTTTTCCAGGAATGGGGGTTGTCTTCACACTTAAGTAACTGCCTCTGGTCTCTGAGAAAGTTAAGCCATGGATTTACTAGAAATGACACTGAGCACTCCAAGGGGGTGACTAAGTCTGGTTTTCATCATTCCAGTTTCTCCTGAATGAAAGTTGATTTAAAATAAAGCTTTGTTCTTTGCTGATTAAATGGATATAAGCATATTGCTTGGAGATGAAGGAGAGTCTGACCCAGGTTTCTTCTCTGTTTCTGTGATAAAACACTTACCAAAACCAATTTGTCAGGGAAAGGGTTCATTTGGCTGGCAGGTCCACTATAGAGAGAAGCTAAAGAATTCAAGGCAGGAACCTGGAAGTCAGAACTCAAGCCAAGATCATGGAGCAGTGCTGCTTACTGGTGAGTTTCCTCTAGTTTGCTCAGCTACCTTTCTTACATAGCTCACACCTGCCTGCTCAGGAGTAGTACAGACAAAGGTAGGCTAGGCCATCCTCCATCAATTGGCAATCAAGAAAACACTACCCCCCCATATGCTCACAGGCCAACATGATGGATGCAATTCCACAGCTAAGGTGCATTCTTCCCAATGTCAAGTTGATAACCAAGGGTGGACATCACAGAGACATCAAATCACACCCTAGTCTCGGTTCTCCCCACACCTTTCAGCATCTGTAGACTCCACAGAGGGCTACTTTTGAGTGTGGTTTCCTGGTTTCCCGCTTTACAGCCATCACTTTTTCTTCTAACAAAAACCTCATTCTACAATTTTTTGATTTATTTGCTTTAAGCATCATCTCAGGCTCTGATGGATGAGAATTTCTGTCTCTCAGCCCCACCAAATGCTCAATACATTATTTTTAGTTTCTGTTCTACTCACCCTTCCAACTTAAAATACATTTTTAATTCTCCATTTCTTATTACACAATGGTAGCTCTTAATCTTAATTTTGAAAACAATTGTATTGACCATCTCACACACCTGTCCATCTCTTTCCAATTCTGTCTCTCATAATCATAATATCTCCCACAATCTAGCTTCAGTTTTTCTCCACAAGAAAGCCTCATGATTTTGTCTGTGGATGGAGTGTTAATGAACCAGTATTTGTAATATCACAACTATGTAAATATTGTTCATTTCTGAGTCACAGAGTGTGCAGCAATTGTTTTCTCTGAAAATTTGTACATGCTGTCTCAGTCACTGAGAGTACATATATGCAACTGCCTTGTGGTGTCCAGGAAATATTTGCTGGACCAATTTCCCTCCTCATACTTCTCCTTGTTTTGTTGCATCCCCCCCAAAAATTTTGTCTTCTTTGAAGGGGATGCTCACCTAAAAGTTTGTTTTCCTATTTTCAATTGTTCAGTATATCTTTTTATATAATTTATTAGATTTCGAGACTGGAGAACAAAGGAAGAGACAAAGCTGAAATAGGAAATTCATCTTCCTGAAACAAAAGCTTTTAATAGTACTACCAGCATCTCTGCCCATTGCTGTCTCTCATAAACATGAGGTAGGATGGATTATGCAACTATTAAAGATAAGTGAGCGCTGGGTTCAGCCAGCCATTGAGGGTGCACTTCCTGAACACATACAGACATTTCCATAAAAGACTAAGCTTCCCACCAATCCCAATCAACCACCCACTGAAAAGCGATGGGAGTGAAATGACAGGTATTTAGTGCTGTGGAAATGGTGTAATCTAACAGTGTCTTGTTGGGTAATGCTCTGTCCAAAGTAATGCTTATTATGCCTGTTGTTATTATGCGGTTGATATTACTAAATTTAATATCAATACCCATGGAGAAGCAACGGATATTTTTCATGGAAACTCCATGGTTCCAATTTGTACCAAATGAATGTTAAATAACTCACAAAAATAACTCACAACAAAAGGGCAGGAAGACATAATTTATGTGTCATAAATTAGATAATATGTTACCATGAAAGCAAAAGCAACTGGTTACATTCAGTGTGTGTGAAAGAAGCCTGACTTGGAACTCACCTAGTTTCACTAAATTCATTAAAAAAAAAAAGAAAGAAAAGTGGTGAAGAGAATGGGGTGGGAGAAGGCTAAGCAAGTTTCCAGTTTACTGTCAGCAAATCAAGGTTTGGTGAAAGCATCTCTTTTCAAGCCATTGTTTGTAAATCCAAAAATAACCTTCCCTTTAAGGAAGCCTCTGTACGTAACTGTTCTGTAGGAAGCCCTTAGGGCAGAGGAGACTTTTACTTAAGCGGGAAAAACCTAGCCTGAGAATCACCTTAAGGCAAAAGCCATTATATTGCTTCCCTTTTTCCTTTGCACAAGCCAAAAGCAGAGCTTTCCACTGATAAGAGTCAGTACACAACTCAGCCCTCATTAGAGTCTATGGGAATCTGAAACTTGAATCACCCAACCATGCTCATTAAATGTCTAAAATTAGGTGTTATTTTCATGAGCAAAGGCAGGCATTCTTTCATATAAAAACACATGCATGTAATCAAGACATAAAGTATACATAAATACATATTTGTACATATATACAGATATATGAGGGATATTATGCATATAGGACATATACATAGTACACACATAAACACAGAATATGTATCCTGGGAGCTTTTCTGAGTATTAAAGTACATTGAAACAGTTCACTAGTCCTCAGGTCTATACTGTGCCCAAAATTCATACTGGCACTGAAAAAGAGCAGTGGCTGATATATCCAAGGATCACATATATTTTGATTCTGAGGACTGATTACCTGCTATCCCCTCTCAATTATGTGTTTACATCCTATTTCCAAAAGTACTGGGAGTGAGAACAATTTCAGTCAATGCAGTCTAACATGCAGGAGTCATGTAAAATATTCCTTCTAGAGTGAGGAATGCAGAAATGCACAGGCAGCTGAACTTCACTTGATAACAAGGCTTAATTTCTTTTTGTTTTTGTTTTCCTGATTCCATGAGACAAGAAAGTAAAACTTTCTGGGTTCTGTTTCATGTAACAAGATCCACGAAGTGTTATGTCAGATTGAAAACCATGTCCATGGCATGAAGTTCATTGAAGTGATTCTATTCCGTGTGTTCTGTATGATTTGTAAAAACTGGAGAGTAGAAGGAGGTTGTGCTCATGTGCCTTAAGGAAGCATCTAGGATCATGGGTCATCCATGTCTGCATCCTGGGAACTCTCTGTTGCTTAGTGTCCACTATCTCTCAAATTATCAGAAAACAATGCAGAAAAACAGTTCCTCTTATTATGAAACAACTTCAGTCCCCTGCCCTGGCCCCTCCCAGGATATAGGTGTTAGCCTTAAGAAGGGCATCAAGTTCAATTTGCCTTCAGCATAGGGGAAAAAGGCAATTATTTAACTGTTAAGAAAAATCCTTATGTCATTTTCAGTTGTTCCGACTAGCCAGCTGATATCTGACTATATTGTAAATGGATTTAAAATACATTTTGGAATCTCAAATTCAAATCATATGGAAATAACAGAAGTCATCATAAAGGGGTTTTGAGATAATTCTAAATGTCAATTTAGCATATTTTCATATATTGGTTTTCTAAAGTGAATGAATAGCTTCTTTTATGAGGTAAATGTCATTTGGTCAAATGAGAAGGACAATCATATTTAAAGGTCAGGTAATATAGTGAGGTAGTTGTAGTAACTCGTGTTAAAATCTCACTATATTATCTTCTCGCAAGAGAATTACAGTTACGCACAACAGCAAGGCTGCTTATCTTCTTTGTTCCCATTTTTGTTACTGTGTTGATATTTCTGTTGTTCCTCTTTTCATAGAAAACTATCTTTTCTCTGAATTCCATAGGATGCTTGTTTGTAGTTTAATTTTGTTTTTTAACATTGAAGTCTAATACTTTACCTACCATAAGAATTTCCATTGTAGACAGTTTTAAATTTTGTGTTCTTGTTTTGAAATTGAAAAAAACAAATATTTGTATCTTTCCTGAAAAGTAGGAGTTCTTTTAGAGTAAAATCTAAGCTTTCCATAAAAACAAAATAAAAAATATGAAAATACAGTTTGTGTATCTATTCCAATGGTTGCATTTGTCAAGCGTTTGTATGCACAGGATCACCAATATCATCTCTGACAGAAATTTACATTAAACAAAATTTTTGCTTTGAAAAACAAGATACCACTAAAGGAACACAAATTTGTCTTTCTCCTACTCTGCAAATAAAGTATGTGTATATGCATGTATGTGTGCATAAGCATATATATGCATATGAATGTACATATGTACATGCATGCATCCACACACACACTCTCAAACACAGACATGCACACATGCAGCTTCAATGCCTTAGTATCATTCTTTTTTTCTATTTTTTTATACAAGCTAGTTTCACATGTCAATCCCAGCTCCTTCTCCCTCTGCTCCTCCCCGCCCTTCCCACCAAGCCTCCCCAGTTCCCTACCCAATCTCCACTTCAATCTCCAGAGAGGGTGAGGCCCTCCATGGTGGATCTCCAGAGTCTGTCATTTCATCCAGGGCAGGGCCTAGGCCCTCCCCCAAGAGTCCAGGCTGAGAGAGCATCCCTCATTGTGGGATGGGCATTCAACGTCTATTTGTATGCCAGGGATAAATACTACCAAGGCCCCATAGATTACCTACGCCTCCTAACTGACACCCACACTCAGGGGCTCTGGGTCAGTCCCATGCTTTCCACACAGCCATCAATCTGGGGTCTAAGAGCTCCCCCTTGTTCAGGTCAACTGTTTCTGTGGTTTAACCATCCCGGTCTTTATCGGATACCAACCAATATTTTTGACATATATATGGCTTTGCTTTATTTTGAAACAAAGGTATAGTTCTAGATTTTGGAGAAGAACTGAAAACATCAATATTTTATCACTGTTTTTAACATTTAAATATAAAACAAATAAGGTAATTAGTAAGAATTTACTTGGACCCTTACTCTGATGCAAACTTCTTTAGCAGATTGATGACAACCAACATGTCAAAAACTGAATGATTTTATATAAAATCATCATTATTTTGATGGAGTGTTTTTCTGATTAAGTATTTGTCATCTTAATTGTGGCCCTCTTAATTCACAAGTGGCCATATTAAGCACAATGTAATGAAGGCTTATATTCATAATGTATTTCTAATTTTTATCAGAAGTTAGGTAGAAAGACTAAACTTTTACTATGATACTCTCTCCCTTGTCTTTACTTTGTAACACAACATGGGAGCACAGGAATATGCCCTGTTCTTTTAAGGCCCTAAACTAAAGCAGGTTTTCATAGAGTTTCTTAAGCCAGAAACGGTTAGAATCAATAAAAAGCTTTGTTTCCCAGATGGATATGGTTTTAAAGGGTTGCTATAATTGATATTTAATTAGATAAACTGGAATGCAAAGAAAAAGAAACAATAACTAAAATATGAAATTGGTTTTGGTACCATGAAGTAGATATCCAAAGTGACTGCAATGGACATACAGTTGTGCTCCTTGGGTGCATGAGGAAATTGGGAATCCTTTCTAGCCAACACACTGTGGCAGAGGTGAAGGGAAATTCTAGACAGTTGATATCTCAAAGGATTCAATTTAGAATGAATGTAAAGGGAGGTTATCTGAGGTAGCCATGACTCCAGTGAAAGTCCCTGAAAAGTGTGACTTAGTCTCCCTTAAATTCACAGCCAATCTCCTCTAAGCTAGTCTTTTAAGATCAAATTTGTTTGGATTCTATTGTTGCAAGCATATCATCTCCTTCAGTAACAAAATGAACGTGGATGAAGACTAAGGATTCAGTTTGGAACACAGCCGTCAGTGACACCTGGATTGTAGGCTGGCAAATCTGTGAAGCAAAGAACCGAACTAAATCATGCCTGGACACGAGGCCCACTGAGACTGCAATTTGATATATGAGTATGCTTTGTGGCACTGTGCTTATGCTAATTTCTCACCCAGCAAGAGAAAACTCATAAAATTGAGTGATAGGATGCTTTCTTATGAACCATATGTGGGAGAGCAATTGATATTGTTATTGTAAATGAGGTTGGGGATAAGAATGGATCTGAGAATTTGGGGGATTCCTTCTGAAACTTCTGAACTCTAAACCTTTCTTAAATTTGAAGAACTACATGATGGATAGAACTTCTTTTTTCAAAGGGGTGACTAAGGGACCTTTACAAAACCCTGAAACCTTATCTCCTTACATCTATTTTTGTCACCAAAAATCACTAAAAAATTCATGCTAAAGATGAGTGACAGATGCCCTTATACCTCACACATGGCCCCACTGTTTCTCTATGAGGACCAGCACCAACAGTGCCATTGCTAAAGATTCACAATAGATACCCAAGTTTCCCAACTACTAAGTAATAAGCAAACTCAGAACTCCATGTGTCTGTTCCAAAGATCATTGCCCCATTGAACTATTTGACAAACATCAGGTTTTCTCATATGACTCAGGAGGACAAACTCTGTGTTGGCTCTGAGACTCTGTGAACGAGTAGACCCATCCCACTAAGACAATGGCAGTTTTTCAGGCCATTGAGTGTCTTAGGTGAAGACGGAGTGGGGGCAGGGAAGAGAGAAGTGTTTGAGACAGCTGAAGCTCAGGTGACATCTAAAGTCATAGTTCCCTCATGAGGAGCAATACTTACATGCATGCTGTTGGATTTTCTTTGTACCTCCAGCTCCCATATTATGACATGGAGAATTCTTTCTAAATATGAAAGCTTGGCTTTATTCCCATCTAGCTCATAAATTACATTAACCTGTTTATATTAATCTATGTTCTGCCACATGGCTTGTTACCTCTCCTCTCTACTATACAATTTCCCTGTGTCTCTCTGGTGAATTCTGTCTCTCTTCTTCCCAGAGTTCCTATCTCATGCTCGAAGTCCTGTCTATCCTTTCCTGTTTAGCTATTGGCTGTTCAGCTAGTCATTAAACCAATCAGAAAGTGCCTTGGCAGAGACACTTTTTCACAGTATACAAAAAGATTGTCCCAAAATACATGCCACAATTTCTTGTTTTGTTTTCTTTCTTTTTACAATTTTACTGGAGATGATCTACTATTTACTGAGATTATTCTAAAGGATAAGCCAAAATTATAGTAATGAAATTTGCTCTTGTTTCAATACTGCTGAGCCACCAAGTCAAATCAACCAAAGTAAAAGAGTAGCTGACATTTCCTTCCAATGGCCTCAGTTTCCTGATTTTCATGCTGTGACTTCCTTCTCAGGTGACTTGTGTCCTGCTGCTATCTTTAGATGACATATTATCCTACCCTTGTTCCTGCTTTGTAGCCACTTTTACTTAGTAGATATTTTTTCCCATGTCATTTCTTGAAATACTTGCTGTTTGATTAGGCCTATAATTTTCACCTAACTAAATAAATCGCCATTATTATTTTAAAGGTGATCAGATACATTAGTTAATAGCTATTTGAAATTACTGTTGATGGCCAAGTCCCAAAGAAATAGTTTGGACAGCATAGACGATGATGAAATTAAATTATGTGTGGCTGAAAACCTTAACCACCACTTTGAAGATGGAGGGAAAATTAACTGTGAAAGATCTTGAGCTAACATCTCTTCATTCCTTTTTCAGCATCCCTGTTGTATTTCTGTTTTCCTGCCATAACAATCACCAGCCACACCCCAAAGTATATGCATAGTATAGCAAAATGCTTTTTCCTAGCCCCATAGTAATATGAAACAGAGACTATAGCTGCCTTAGGGAATAGTATTTTTATCATTCCCTTGCTTCAGCCTTGACACAGCAGAAATGACCATCTACTACTGAAAATTCATAGTGGATGGATAGAAGTTTTGATGTTCTACAAAAGATATGTAATGAAGGGATGGAATGCTACCTTAGCTTCTCTGCTTTTGGTCAATGTGTATTCATTACCACAGTGAAGAGCATCACTTTAACAGCTTCAGTTGTTGTGCAGTATAAATCACTTGGTCTGGTTAAATGGGGAAAGGAGAATTTTCAGTTAACTAGATGAATCAACATGTGGGTAATGTGACCTTAACAAACTAGTTAGCAACTTAGATAGCAAACTTAGGATGTGAAGCCGTTATTTGTAGTACTTACCCCTAGTGCATGAATGGACTTTGGAAACCCATTCCCTATGGAGAAATACTCTCTCAGTCTAGACACATGAGGAAGAGTCTAGGTCCTGCCCCCAAATGATGTGACGGACTTTGATGATCTCCCATTGGAGGCCTCACCCTCCAGGAGGAGTGGATGGAGGCTGGGATGGAGGGTTGGTGGGGAGTATAGGAGTATGAGAGAGAGGGGGAACTGGGATTAATATGTAAAATAAGATTGTTTCTTATTTAAATAAAAATTTATAAAAAGATACTCAAAAAATGGAAAACCTGTTACCATAAGATCAAAGACCTCAACATAAATCCAGCCACACTGAACCTCTTAGAAGAGAAAGTGGGTGGTACCCTTGAACAAATTGGTACAGGAGACAGCTTCCTGAACATAATACCAGTAGCACAGACAGTGAGATCAACAATTAATAAATGGGACCTACTGAAACTGAGAAGCTTCTGTAAGGCAAAGGACACAGTCAGCAAGACAAAAAGGCAGCCCACAGAATGGTAAAAAATATTCACTAATCCCACATCTGACAGAGGGTTGATCTCCAAAATTTACAAAGAACTCAAGAAGCAAGTCTCCAAAACATCAAAGGACCCAATTAAAAAGTGGGCTGCAGAACTAAATAGAAAGTTTTCAATAGAGGAGTCTAAAATGGCTGAGAGGCACTTGAGAAAGTGCTCAACATCCTTAGCCATCTGGGAAATGCAAATCAAAATAACTCTAAGATACCATCTCACTCCTGTCAGAATGGCTAAAATCAAAAACACCAATAACAATTTATGCTGGAGAGGATGTGGTGAAAGGGGGACACTCCTCCATTGCTGAGGCTCCTCCTCAGCCACTTTGGAAAGCAGTATGGAGATTCCTCAGAAAAATGGGAATAAACCTACCACAAGACCCAGCAACTCCACTCTTAGGCATATATCCAAAAGATGCCCATTCATACAACAAAGATGTCTGTTCCACTATGTTCATAGCAGCATTATTTGTAATAGTCAGAACTTAGAAGCAACCTAGATGTCCCTCACCCGAAGAGTGGATAGAGAAAATGTGGTACATTTACACAATGGAGTACTATTCAGCAGAAAAAAATAATGGAATCATGAGATTCGCAGGCAAATGGATGACACTAGAAAAAAACATCCTGAGTGAGGTAACCCAGTCACAAAAAGAGAAACATGGCATGTACTCTCTCATATGTGGATTTTAGACATAGATCTGGGGAGTGCCAGCATACAATCACATGGCCAGAGAGTCTGGGAAACAGAAACTTCATTTAGTGGCTGATCGAAGAAGAAGCAGACTCCCCTCGGTTAAGTACTGAGCTGAACTCAAGAAAGCCAGTAACAGAGAGGGAGGACTGATGATCAAAGGGATTAAGACGGGGCAGGTTTAACCCCCAGAAACAGCTGACCAGACAAAGGTTAACTCTTGAATCCCAGGCATCAGTCTGGGAATCCAGCATGAGACTGATCAAGACCCCCTGAATGTGGGTGTCAGTGAGGAGGCCTAGGTAATCTACTGAGCCTTGGGCAGCAGATCAGTACCCATCCCAAGTATACACAGCGACTTTGGACTCCCATAGAACAATGTGAGGTGCACTCTCACCCTGAACTCTTGGGGAAGGATCTAGGCCCTGCCCTATATGAAATGACAGACTATGGACACCCCCATGGAGGGCCTCACCCTACCTGGGGGAATGAGGGGATAACGGGGGGGGAGGTTGGGGGAGGGCATGGGGGGAGGGGAGGGAAAGGGAGAGGGACCTGGAACTGACTTGTGAAGCAACCTTGTTTCTTATCTAAATTTAAACTGGAAAATAAAATAAAATAAAATAAATAAAAAAAGACACTCAGATGCTCATTTTGGATTGCCTTTGAAAAGGACTCCTGACAGTGGATGCTGTGTATAGATTCTGTGAATGTATTCACTGTGAAAGTGGTAAACTCAGTTTTTATTAGTCCTTTAAGAATATTTTCCAGTGAGTTTAAACATCTTTTTTTTTTTTTTTTGGTTTTTACGAGACAGGGTTTCTCTGTATTGTTTCGTGGCTATCGGTCCAGCCCGGCCTCGAACTCACAGAGATCCGCCTGCCTCTGCCTCCCGAGTACTGGGATTAAAGGTGTGCGCCACCACCGCCCGGCGAGTTTAAACATCTTTATCCTTTCCACCAACTCCTCCAAGATCCATCGCCTTTCTCTATCTACCCAACTCTATATCCTTTTTTTTAATGTACCAAGTTGGATTTGTGCTGCTGTCATAAACCCTGTGAGTTGTGTTCATGAGTTGTGTGGCCATGTTGTATCCAGAGGATAGTGTCCTTGTATTTATTCACAACTGTGGCTTTTACAACATTTCCACCCCTTTAAGGTACAGATGTTCCATTTAAGACTGTGAATCCCACAGGCTCATATTCTCTGCACTTTGACCAGTGGTGTATCTCTGTGTTAATCACAATCTACTGCAAATAGAAGTTTATAAGATGAGGGTTGAGAGATTCATTAGTCTATGGATACAGCAATAAGTCACTTGGAACCAGCTTAATATAATAAAATCTAAAATAATAAAATCAATTTTTCTTAAATGATGTTTCTACATCAAAATCTACTTTGTTTTCAGTTTGAGTTCCCACAGTTCATTTTGTCATCTACTCTGAAACATTTATTTAGTTTAATGAGAATTCCTTTGTAAAGGGAAGACAATTGCTGTCCGCTTCTCACTTAACAGTATTATGTGTATGCGGGCTATTTTTGTTATTTTTATCTTAATACCCGACTTAGAATTTTAAAGAGCTTGCTAGATTTTGTTTTGCTTTGTTTACAACTAAGAAGACTGGAGTATGTGGCACTTTAGTTTGGTTTCCGATCCCCTTTTTGAGCCTGTTTTGTCACTGAAGAGCCACTAAAATACAACAGAAGTCAATCCCAACATAAGGTTACCTTTCTTTCTCAGAAGTTAGGGGTAGGAGTCAAGAAAGAGACAGAATATCCTCCTGTTAATTGCCTAAGACCTAATAGATGTTTCAGGTGCCTCAAAACTACTTTCACTAAGCAAGGACAGAATGCCCAGGAGAAGTCCCATAAGCTCTAGACACATGTTCTTAGTGAAAATGGAGCAGTGCTCTCCACCCGTTCATGTCAGGTAAAGAGAAAGAAGCTATGGGCTTGGCTTACATAGGGGTAATAATTCAAAGAAGAAGCCAGGACTAAATAGCAGAGATCTCCCAGAGATTTTACCTCTCTGTTCAGCCAATGGAACAGAACTAAAAATCATCTATATTTATCATTCCTTCAGTAAATATTGGAGCACACATTCCAAAATGGCTCCACAGAAAACACGCCAAAGAATATGGCAGAAACATTCATTGGTAAGTTATTGCCTTTGTATAATATACATTTGAAGGGAGATACAAATGTAAAGGCAGATGTATAATATTTGGCTGGCATCATTTTTATTTTCTTATACATCTTGCTACTGTCTGGGGGCAATGCTCTAGCGACTGCTGAAATATAATAGCTGCTTTTTCTCTCAGTACACAATTTGACAGCATTTATTCTTTCCTTCAGTGAACATAATTACTTCACATATGGAACCTGTGATAGCCTACAGGCATCTGAGAGAAACCAGAATCATGCAATCTGTCCCCTTTGCAAGCTTAATTTACATTCACAAGTGTCATTTTATTAGGGCTAGCATCATAGTGGATAAAAATCACAGGTCAGCTATGGCATGTCACTGGGAAGTGTGCTTAAGTCAATAACGTGGCATTATTGTGCTTGGGTAATTTTTACAAGGAAGATCTCATAGAAGGAACCTATTTCTTATTTTTCAGCTTAGCCATTCCCCCACAAGGTAATTCATTTAGAAATAGGGATTGTAGCAAATAGTTTAGACTGCTGTGTGTCATATACATCCATATTGCTTTGTAAGGGTTTATAATCTTAATAGACATGAGAGATTTACCTGCTAGCTAGGAAGTGGGCATGTTCAGATTTGTATGATGAAAAGACATCTGTTATAATCTTTAGCCTTTAATTTTGGCCTCGTAGAGCAGAGAACTTAAGAAGTTGGAGTTCTTGTCCCACTTCAGCATAAATCAAACCATGCCATTGGTTTACCAGATGTTCCCTGGGATATGAGACAAGAGGCTAATAGAAGACACCATGACAATTATTGAAGCTTCTCTGTGAACAGTGAAGTAGACACAGAAGGACATTTATATCCCCTTTCCACTTATGAGATCATAAAGACTTTAAAACAATAAAGTTGGGATGTTCAGTAAGGTCTAAACCATGAAGTCTTCATGATACCACATCCTTTGTTGGTAGGTAACACAGCATAATTGTCAGAGGGTGAAGATGGTTACAAATAACAGCTTTATCCATTGGAGATCAGAACAATGAAAAACAGAAGCTGAGTGTAGGAAAGGGGCAAAGCCAAGGACAAGGATCCAATTGCTGAGCTCAGAGCAGAGTCACTAGGAGGCGATGGAAAATGTCAGAAGAGGTTTGTGGGTACATTTTGAGCAGGCAGGAGAGCTGTGCACATCCTAAGAAGCAACTGAGATTAGGCTTGTTTATCAAAACCAAATCTTTGAAGTATGATTTAGGCTTCACTAAAACTTCCAAAAGTCTTGCTTTGAGTTGGTTTAATGTAGACAGTGTTTTGCTTCATTTCTCTAATCACTATACAAGCATGGTAAGACCACATTGATAGAGCTTATTTTTATGTAGAAGAAGCTCTCTCATTGCCCATAATAATAGCTCCTACATCGAAAAGCAACTCCTTGTAAGCCCTAGCTTCAGGTATTTTTAAATCCCTATCAAATTCAAACATTTGCCTATCATGACAGGCAATTTCATCAATTTCATTAACTAACTGTTCCGTTACCAATTTAAATTACTGAGCTGTTTATACTTTGAACTGGAAATACAATACTGTTTATGATCCTCAAAGTTTTGTGACCCAAGAGCACAGAAAACATTATTCCTCAGATACCATTGTGTATTTTTTTCTTGAAGTAATAGTTATGACTTTGTAACTTTATGTGTGCCATGGACACTGGGAAATATAATATAGGATTCTTGTCCTCATATTTTATTGCGGTGTATAGACTCTATGCTAATTACACTAGTATTTTTTCACTATTAAGAGGAGGCCCCACATGTTCCTCAGTAGTCTTCCTTTTCTGTGCTAGATATTGAAGCCTCCTCCAATGGAGATCATTTTCTGAATGACCTTAAGGCAATAAATTCTCTACAACCTGCAAGCCCATTTGAGTTGAGATTTATGTTACTTTCAACTGAAATAATTTTAGTTTATCTAATCAGTTGATAAGCCCTGGTGAGTTAGTTCCCTCAAATGATCTAATCAAAAGAACTCATTACACTAACTAGCTTCTACTACTGCCATAAATAGTTTACACAAATCAACTTCTGAGGAGGGGAAGTTGGTTTTGACTCTCAGTTTTGAACTTTGCAGCCTTTAACTGATTGACTCTGCTGATTTGGACCTGTGCTGAGTATGTCATGATGCAAGTCTAGTGGAAGAAGCCTGTTCATTCCATGGAAGTTTCCAAACAAGAAGTATAGAAAAGGGCAGGTCTACCAATATCCCTTTCTAGAGCATATCTCCAATGACTAGACTTACCACAAGAATCAAAAGATTCAGTCCCCTCCTAGTAGCACCACAGCACTATGTTCAAGTCAGTGTGCTTTGAATACTAAGAAACTTAGATCAACTCTACGCTCAATTAGTTTGTAGTTGGTTTTCAAAACTAGAATACAATATGATTAGTGCCAAGAATTACTAAAGAAGTATAGAGGAAGAAGACAAGCAGATAATTCTCCCTGAGACATTTGATGATGGAAGGATGGATTCCTTTGGAACAAGGTCATTTTGTTGTAGCGTACAGAAATTCAGTTCAAAATGATTTATACTAAAAAGAAAATACACAGTCTTAAAAATTGAGTGTTGTGAATAAAGCACTCAAACACCCTGTCAAGAAATCGAGTATTATCTCTACGTTCTTCCTTTTTTGTGTTTCACTCGCATCAGGGAGGTCTTCCAACCTCCTAGTAAGATAGCCAACATCACATTGAGCCTATATCCTCCTAAGTACAATTAAGGATAAGGTAGTTCTTTCCCAGGACTTTCATTAACTTGAAACAAATATCAGGTCACTATGTGTTGCCCTGGACTATTGCTGATGATTCGTACACATTCCATTTTCATGGTTTTCCATTTTCCATTTTATATTATGTTGTCAGCAATTTTATTATAATGCATCTGTATAGGGTTTTCTGCTCCATATCCTTTGAGCTTTTTAAATCTCAAATATATAACTGTTACAAAATTTGAACAAATTTAGGCCATGTCCTCTTTGCTATATATTCTTTTAACTTATTTTCTTTCTGATCATCCTTTGGGACTCCAGTTACATGTTTTATCTTGTGAAATTTCCTCACGTCTCTGAAGATGTTTTAATTGACTTTTAATCCCTGAGAATTTAATCTGGAAAACAAATAGTTTCTACGATTTTATCTCTGTTTACTGGCTGAGTTTCTTCTTCCGTTATCATCATTCTGCTAACTCCACTATTGTTGACATGTATGAAGTTTTGTCATATTTTCCAGTTCTAAGATTTACATTTGATTTTGCCCCTTTATATTTCTCCAAATTGACATTACATAGTTGCTGTAATATATGAAAGGACATTGAACTTATCTGAACCTCCATTTCTTCATGAGTGAGATAAAATTATCTTTATTAACAGAGACAATTGTTAAGATTAAATGAATATATTAGTTTCTACAGAGGGTTTTAAAACAATAGCAGCTTTTATCATGGTAGATTATTTTAATTGCCTCCTAACTAGTCTCATTTGGCACCAAAACCAATTCTCCACTTGATGCCAGAGTTATCTTTATATGGTATAAATTAGTTTACTCCCAAAGTTAAAAGATGTAATGATGTTTTAAAACCAACAATAGAATATCTTAATTCCTCTATTTGACTTCTAACTCTTTTCATTATTTGGCTCCCCTACTCAAGTAGAAACATTTTCCACTATTTCTGTGTACTCTAAATTCTTGTATGGCTGATATTGTGTAACTGTTTCCTGGGAAGCAAACAAATATCTATACATCCCAGATATAGTACTGACCACAGAACAAAAACACAACACTACTTATGATTGGATCACTGAGCCAATGAGTTTATTGAAATTACATACAGAAGAATGAGTTTGGGGTTAAGTGGAGGGGCACGGGTCATGCAGACACTGTTGTGTAAGTGTAAATCCTACCTTAAAGCTGCATTTTTGGTGCCCTTTGAACAACTTGCAAGCAGATCAAAGAAGAGAGCCTTCTCAGTTATCTTCTACTCTCATAATCTTGGGGAGGGCCCTGGTGAATCTTGCAATTTTTTGGTTTTCCTTACCCTATTGAGGTTCTTGCAGCCTCATGTCTCCCTGTTCCCTGACACTCAGGAGGGACTGTTTCCATTCAGAGGAAATTACTTTGCAGTATAGTCACACTTGTTTCGAGGCATGGCCTCCACAATAACACTTCTGTCTGTATGTGCAAAATGCTACCTGAAAGTAACATCATGCAAGGTATGTCCCTTACCCTTCATGCTGATGTCCTCTAGCAAAACCTGGCTCAGTGATGTTAACCCTTTGGTGATTATTTTCTGACTTACCTATTGTTATGTTCTTGCTTCTGCCAGACTACCAACACCCTGATGGAAAGTGTGTGTTTCTTTCATGTTAGGCTCTTGAGTTTATGAGTGCAAAACTAAGATATGCTGAAAAACTGAAAGTAGAGTTTGCATGTTGAATAAACTTCTCCTCTAGAAATGAAAACCAAATGCACACTGAGGAGAAGAAAGCTGTAGACTCCCTTAGTCTTCTACAGACCTTTGAGTTCATTATTGATAATGACTGTTTTGGCTAAATGTGACTGCTTAACAAGTGTCTCCAGGGTCAAGAGAAATAGCTCAATTGGGAAAGTGCTTGCCTCATAGGTGTGAAAAGCTGTGTTCATTCCCCAGTATCCATGTTGAGTGCCAGGAATGTAGGCATGTGCCTATAATCTCATCACAAGTGAGGTAGAGTTAAACTCCCTGGAGTTAATTTGGCAGGCTATCTATCCTAACTGATGTGCTCTAGATCAATGAAACACACTGTCTTATCAAATGAAGTAGATGGCTTTATTGAACACTATATCTACGGCAGACTTCTGGACTCCCATACACACATACCTGCACATGCCCATGCTCTCCCACATCTCCCCTCTTTCCCTCTCCACTCTCTCTGTATCTCATTTTAAAATTTGGTTGTTTACAATGATACATATTTAATTATATTACAATATCTGTGGGTCAGGATCCCAGGCACAACCAAGATGTTTTTAATTCAGGGTCTATCAGGGTGTTGATCAGGATGGCAGATACCTCTGGATTTTATCAGAGGAGGATTTTTTGGTTGTTTGAGACAGTGTTTCTCTATGGCTTTGGAGGCTGTCTTGGAACTAGCTCTTGTAGATCAGACAGAAATCCACCTGCCTCTGCCTCCCAAGTGCTGGGATTAAAGGCATGTGCTACCACTGCCTGGCCCCAGAGGAGGATTTTTTTAAAAATTCACATTGTCGCTGTCAGATGCTGGGTCCTTGATGACTGTTATAAAGAGACATCAGCTTCTTGACATGTGTTCTTCCCAAAAGACAGCATCTGAGATGATAGCAGTTTAGTATAATTAGAGAGTAGAGTAGATGTGAATTGCCCAAGACAGATGACTAATTTTATAACTTAGCTGTGGGACTAAAACCTAATCATGTTTGCCATAGTCTGTCCATTATAAACCAGTCACTCAGTTCACCTGACCCAGGAAAAAAAAAGGTTGTAAAGAGCTATGTGCACCAGATGGAGAGCAGTCATTGGGGGTCATCACAGAGCCTGTCTGCAATTGGTAGTTTTTGAAAGTTTTGTTTCCCAAAGAGACAAGTAATACAATTCCATTGATAACAATTTTCACACTAATTGGTAGAAAGGAAGGAAGTGAATCTGTGTTTGTACCATCTAGGGAAAGCCAAGTTAGTACTAAGGAGTATTACTCTAACTTTTAAAGCCACAATTTTTGACTGAAAAGAATAGTATGCATGTCTTACTTTCACATATTACTGAGCTTACAGTTCTACAAGCACACTTACAACAAACACACCATCTTTTGTTCATTTTCTATTTGTTGAATATTTTTTCTCTTTTTTCACACTCAGTAACTCTAGTTTTATTTTCAAAGATTAGAGTCAATAAAGAGTTTTCAGATGAATAAAGTAACTAGAAAACTTGGGTGCCAAAAAGAAAAAAGAATAATGGCAGAAAGAGGGAAGAGAATGACAACTATCACAGCAGAAGGAACAGACAAGAATATATATTTGCCCTGACTCAGTGTTCGTTTAGGGGTGTCATTTGTTGCTATTCACTTGGATGTATGGGGTTATGCCTCTTTTTCTTAGAAGTAAGAGAGATAACTTAGTCAGATCACACTCCACAGGGTGATAAAACAATCGTGATGCAGATACTTTAATTGGTAACAATGTTGACCTTTATTTAGTGTTTTACATTGTGGAGATCATCTACATAGTTCCAGAAATGCAGAAAGCTTAGAGATACTGGCCCCAGGTCATCCACACAGTAAATGACAGAATATGCAAATTATATAATTGACCATATTATGCAAATTAAACACAAATATTCCCACAAAAGCCACTGGCAACTTCAAATGTATTTTTAAATCAAGAATTCATGTCTAAGTTCTGTTTATTTTTAAAAAGGCAACATACTAATTGACGGGTTTAAAGAAAGTTTCAAAATTATTAAATTCAGTTTATCTGAAAGCTAATGAGCATACCAAACTTCATCTTCAAATCAAAATCTCATATTTCTATAATTTCATTCATGTGTTAGGACTGTTGATTTGTTTTGGAATTTGAGGGTTTATTTTTTTGAGGTTACTTGCTTTTGTTTTGACAAGGTGTCCCTCTGTGTAGGAAACACCTTACACTCTTGGTGTTCTTCCTGCCTCAGCCTTCTGAGTGCTAGGATTACCTTGACAGGCCATTGCACTGACTTTCTTTTGGAATTGTGAAGTACTTTTACTATTACCAGAATATATTTTTCTTAAGGTAGATGAATTTACTAAGGATAAACATACTATATACAGCAAGAACACATATATTACACATGTCTATATTTTAGCATCGGGGAAGCTGAGGTAGGAAGTTTATGAGTTCAAGACCAGCCTGGGCTACAAAGCCAGATCCCATCACCAAATAATCTAAAATTCAAAAGTAGATATATTACACATTTACCATCAAAGTCTATGATATATAAATAAAAATATGTGTAATGAATAAAATCCTACATTACCAATCAGCTACATTATTATAACAAATTGCATGTAATAGATTTGCTAAAGAAAATAAACTAATCTGTTAGTTTTTTCTAAATCTTAGAAATGAGTAAGAACAAGGAACACTAAGTGCATCCTGCATATTGTGTATTGTTTAACTGATTTTTATTTTTAAAAGCAGAGCTAACTTGTAGACTGCAATATTTCTTCTATCACTCTGACTCCAGAAAGCCTCTGTTTTGCCTGAGGCTATATTTGGGACACATTATAAAAACTTTGCAATTTTAGAATCACATGGTACCCAGCTAGTATGAGAGAGATTGGTTATCTTCCATTTCCCAATACTATCATGTTGATACAATGCAGGTTGCATGGAGGAATGATACTTTCTCATATGTAGAGATCTACTACCCCTGTGACTCCACTAAAACTCAGACAAGAAACTATCCCATGGTTTATTTATGATCTATAATCACATCATTCACTTTACTTGTCATCCTAATGGCTGAATAACTTGTCCTTTTTCTTTTTAATTTCAAGAACACTATGTCAATGAAATTGTTGCTCACAAGAATGTCTTAAAAGTGTGTGTGTGTGTAGGTCTTTTTTTGTTGAGTAGTTTTGCATGATATTAATGTAAGGGGATCTCAACAGGTGTCAGGCAGAAAAACAAACTGTGAAAATGTGAAACTGGAAGCCTAGTTCAGATTGATTTCATCAACATGGATCAAGACTTATAAAGAGTCTGATATTAAGATGTTTATTCCCAGTATATTTAATCCTAATATAGCTTGAAAAAAATAATTTTCCTGTTGTAATACTATCCTTTGTGCACAAGGAAGCATAAGTATATTGAAACTTAGAGGAAATATATCCTTCAAGAAGATGGATTCTGGAGATAGGGAGGGCTTTGGCCTGGTTTTGGTCTTACACACAGTGCAGACGTCCTTTGGCATTGTAGTTCCTCTGGTCCTGGTAGTGGGAAGCCCCTGGCAATAAGGGTCATTTAGAACACTAGCCATCACTAGCCCATTACTAGTTCCTGGTTGTAGGAGCTTGATGTGGACTGGCCCCCAGACAACACGGATCACCAGGCTGTTAATCATGTCCAATTTTCATCTTTCTGTATAGAAGAAACAATTTTCCATCTTTCCCATTGGAAAGACAATCCTGTGTGCTTTACATTCCTCGTTTCTTTATAGATCTGTAGGCAAAAGGGCTTCATGCTGTACTCTAAACATTAACATACCTTTTTCTTAATCATTCCGGGTAGATATTTTTAACTAGGGTTCTGAACTGGATCCAGAAGTAATCATGGAGAAGAATCTCATCTATGAAGCACATATTTGTTTTGTTTGTTCTATATGTGGTCTAATTGGTAAAGGGAAATGAAAATTTGGGCATTGATAATATGATTGTTGGTACAACAAAATAAGTTACTACAGAAAAGGAATTTATGGTGAGACAGTTTAGGTTTTGATGTTCTGATTACACATTTAAGTCTTAGAAATCAAAATGTACACCAGTACCAACGTCCAAACAACTGTGTTGATAAACCAGTAAAGAAAAAGCACTAAGTACAAATGAAACTGTACAGCTAAAGCCAGATTTACTTTGAAGAGGTTGGTATTTCAAGTTCTCACTGTTACAAATAGTGGTGCTATGAACATAGTTGAACAGAGGTCCTTGTGGTATGAATCTGCATCCTTTGGGTATATGCCTAAGAGTGGAATTGCTGAATCTTGTGGTATACTGATTCCCATTTTCCTGAGAAACCACCATACTGATGTCCAAAGTGGCTGTACAAGTTTACACTCCTACCAGCATGGAGGAGTGTTCCCTTTATCCACATCCTCTACAGCATAAACTGTTATTGGTATTTTTAATTTTAGCCATTCTGACAAGTATAAGATAGTATCTCAGAGTTGTTTTGATTTGCATTTCCCTGATGATTAAGGATGTTGAACAATTTCTTAAGTGTCTTTCAGCCATTTTAGATTCCTCTATTGAGAATTCTCTATTTAGTTCTCTACCCCACTTTTTGATTGGATTATTTGGTGTTTTGGAGACTAACTTCTTGAGTTCTTTGTATATCTTGAAAATCATCCCTCTGTCAGATATGGGGTTGGTGAACATCTTTCCCATTCTGTGGTTGCCATTTTGTCTTGTTGACTGTGTCTTTTGCCTTATAAAGAAAATGTGGTACATTTACACAATGGAGTACTATCAGCAGAAAGAAAAACAGTGAAACTGAAATTTGAAGGCAAATTGATGAACCTAGAAAAAACATCCTGAGTGAGGTAACCCAGATACATCAAGACAAACATGGTGTGTACTCACTTATACATGAACATTAGACATAGAGCAAAGTGTTACCACCACACTTCTGGGGAAGCTAGGAAACAAGAAGGACCCTAAGCCAGACTTACATGGTCCCCTGGAGAAGGGAAAGGGGAAAAGTGGATGGGGTTGGGATAGAGGGTTCAGAAGGAGGGACATGGGAGGTTGGGAGGGAGAGGAAACTGGGATTAATGTGTAAAATAAGATTGTTTCTAATTTAAATAAAAATTCATAAAAAATAATACATCCATGCTGGTTAGACATTCACTTTTGTGATTCCTGTCTTTGTTTTCATTTGTGCTACTTGTGATTGAAGCATGGGTATCAAGCATGCTGGGCTATAACACCAGTTTCATTTTGTGATTCTAAGCAAGAACTCACATACAATAAAATAAAGCCTTGCCATTGTTACAGTTTAAAGAACAATGCTTAATAAAACACAGATTTCCAAATAAGCATCTGCATTACACAAATCAGGACTTAATTCTTGAATGTTCACCTTTAACAGTAATGAAGATGTAAACTATGATGACATAATGTACTATGCTATTGTTTTCAGAGTGTCTTTGCTTTGTCTTATATGTATTAATTTATTTGCCTAAACAAGTGTATATTTTAATGTTGGAATGCATTATGGGGGAAAAAAGTCCTTCATGCCTGGTTGAATTGTAACTTAACAACCTGCTTCATACCCTTGCAAGATTTAAAACCATTTAGCCTGCAATACTATCACAAGGAAGGAATAACAAATACATTGCGCATTTATGTGCAGTGTGTCATTATGCTTCAATATGACAAAAGCAAATAAAACTTAAATGGCTTCAATGGCAGGTGTATTAAATAAATGGTGACTTATCTGTACACTAAACTTCTGTGCAATTATTAAAGATTATGACCCAAAGCAAGCTTAATTAATATGAAAGTATTTATAATATGTTTTAAACAAAGATATTTATGTTTTTGTTTCAGTTTGCAGTGGTTGGTGTGCATTTGCTTGAATTATTGTTTTATGTTGTTCATCATGAGTGTAAACAAAATCCCAGGATGATGGCACAGTGAAATATTAGCAACATTGCTATCATAGGTATTTTTGAACTTATGGCCCCTGTCATTTTTAACATGTACATACTTATTTTGTATTGCTATCAGAATCAAGTCCTGAAAATGAGACAAAGTAATGAGATATTTAAGAGGAAGCCAGAAAAAGGTGTACCATTTCTCGGGGTAAATTTGAAAAGAATGATAGCCCTAGGACAAGAATTCTGTGACTCATGCTGCACATTGTGAGTCCTTATAAAAAAGATCAACTTAATCTCACCTAAGGAAAATAACATTGTTGATTCTATCATGGTAAATGTGTCATCTTCGTTGTGTATTCATTAATTTAAGCTTACATTCAAGACCTGGATTAATAAATCTCCGTGATGCTCAGAGGTTTTCATCCCACCTGGGAGGAAGGTCTAGTTCCCCTTTATGTCCTATGCACAGATCCCTTGACAGCCACTCAGGTCTTTGTCTTAACAGTATGCTATCTGGTCAACTGTGAAGTGCCTTTGCAGACAGGAATCCCAAACCTCTCAACTTGAATTTTCTGGTGATTCTGGGATGCATTTGATCTCTGTATCCCACAAGACATTATAGTATCTCAGAGTCAAAAAGCAGCCAAGAGAAACTTTGACTCATTTGTGTCCCTGAGGCTGGTTACTACCTAATTTCTACTTAGGTGCCATGCAAATTCCTTCTGAGTGACTCCATTTTTACTACATCACCTTTATTAGTCTAATTTTAGCCAGTGCTGTGGTATACACTTCTCTGGTTTCTTCTTGAATAACTCTTATTGCTTTTCTTCTTTTTCAAATACAATCATGGTAATGATTTGCAGGAGCAGTATGCATCTCAAAAATGACAAATGAGCACAGTAAATTAATTCAAACATATACTGGAGACACCCTAGCTACTAATATTTCAGAGTTCCATCTTCCCAGTATGTCTACATTCCATGCATCTCAAACTATTCTTGGTTCAAATATCTCTGTGTAGATTCTGCAAGTCATGCTTTTGTCCATGGTGGTGTTTATGTCACTTCCATGATTGACTTCATGTATGTAAGATCTAACCCATTGTAACTGCTTCAAGAACAGTTGCATCATCCATTTTTAGTTTTCTTTGCTTCTGGTTGCATGGAACCTTTGCTCCACTACTCTCTCTATATATTTCACTTTTATTCTTTACAATATGAAAGACCCCTTCCACCCAGTAGACAGTCAGAAAATATTTTATGTACTATTACTACCTGATAGTACAATGCAATGAATAGTAAAAAGTCTAACAATCTTGTCAATTCTGGAAAAGGCAGTGTCTGAATTATAGAATGTTTAGTTACACTATGCTGTGTATATGTATGAAATGTCATTATTTTCTACAGTAAATATATATTAATAATAAAAATTAATATTAAAATACTTGTAATACCGTTAATATATTTGCTTTTAATCTAGCATACACACATACTGTACTTTTTCATCAAATAATGCATACTGGCATACTAAATGACATTTCTTTTGTTTTTTTGAGACAGGATTTCTCTGTGACTTTGGAGGCTGTCCTGGAACTAGCTCTTGCAGACCAGGCTGGTCTCGAACTCACAAAGATCTTCCTGCCTCTGCCTCTTGAGGGCTGGAATTAAAGGTGTGTGCCACCACTGCCCGTCCTACTAAAAGATATTTTAGTAAGTTCCTTTCCTCAAAAAATGATCTTTGAAAAGTTGGAAAGTAATTTTTGCTTTATTTGGATTTAGTCTATATGGAACTAAAATCATAGGAATATAGGTGTCATACAGCCATATAGGCAACATCACTTTCTTCTATTATTTTTAAACTCTCTTTCCTTAATCATATATACATATATATGACTGTCTCCATAAGTATATTTTATGGTTCAGACTAATTATAAATTAGTGAGATTTATTCACTAAGCATTCATTCAATGATCACTTACTACATGTGAGATACAATCCTAGATATAACAGCAATGATAACATTAAAAATTTGTGTATGTGCACATCTGTCACACCTCTGTCTACATCAAGGCCTTCTAGATGGACTTGGCCATCCTAAGAAGTAAATAAAACATATAGATACATATATATATACAAATATATATATATATATATATTGTACATCAGATGCTGAAAAGCACTATGGAGAAAAATAAAATAAAGAGGAGATACCAGTTTGAAGACAAAACATAAATGATGTATTTAATTTTTAAAACTGTGTTTATTTCTTTTTATTTTATGTGTAGTAGTGTTTGCCAGAATGTGTATCTATGTACCACATGTGTGTGTGTTACCCAGGAAGGCCAGAAGGGGATAATAGAAGCCCTGGAACCAAAGTTGCAGATTCTTTTTTTTTTATTTTTTAATGATTTATTCATCATTTATTGACTTTTCTTTTTTTTTCATTTTAAATTTAGATAAGAAACAAGGTTGCTTCACAAGTCAGTTAGAGGTCCCTCTCCCTTTCCCTCCCCTCCTCCTGTGTCCTCCCCCCATCCCCCCCATTATCCCCTCATTCCCCCAGGGAGGGTGAGGCCCTCCATGGGGGTGTCCATAGTCTGTCATTTCGTATAGGGCAGGGCCTAGACCCTTCCCCAAGAGTTCAGGGTGAGAGTGCACCTCACATTGTTCTATGGGAGTCCAGAGTCCGTGTGTATACTTGGGATGTGTATTGATCTGCTGTCCAAGGCTCAATAGATTACCTAGGCCTCCTCACTGACACCCAGATTCAGGGGGTCTTGATCAGTCCCATGCTGGATTCCCAGGCTGATGCCAGGGATTCAAGAGTTAACCTTTGTCTGGTCAGCTGTTTCTGGGGGTTAAACCAGCCCAGTCTTAATCCCTTTGATCATCAGTCCTCCCTCTCTGATACTGGCTTTCTTGAGTTCAGCTCAGTACTTAACCAGCCAGTAAATGAAGTTTCTGTTTCCCAGACTCTCTGGCCATAGGATTGTAGGCTGGCACTCCCCAGATCTATGTCTAAAATCCATATATGAGAGAGTACATGCCATGTTTCTCTTTTTGTGACTGGGTTACCTCACTCAGGATGGTTTCTTCTAGTGTCCTCCATTTGCCTGCGAATCTCATGATTCCATTATTTTTTTCTGCTGAATAGTACTCCATTGTGTAGATGTACCACATTTTCTCTATCCACTCTTCGGGTGAGGGACATCTAGGTTGCTTCCAAGTTCTGGCTATTACAAATAAAGCTGCTATGAACATAGTGGAACAGACATCTTTGTTATATGAATGGGCATCTTTTGGATATATGCCTAAAAGTGGAGTTGCTGGGTCTTGTGGTAGGTTTATTCCCATTTTTCTGAGGAATCTCCAAACTGCTTTCCAAAGTGGCTGAACCAGTTGGCACTCCCACCAGCAATGGAGGAGTGTCCCCCTTTCACCACATCCTCTCCAGCATAAATTGTCATTGGTGTTTTTGATTTTAGCCATTCTGACAGGAGTGAGATGGTATCTCAGAGTTGCTTTGATTTGCATTTCCCAGATGGCTAAGGATGTTGAGCACTTTCTCAAGTGCCTCTCAGCCATTTTAGACTCCTCTATTGAAAACTCTCTATTTAGTTCTGCAGCCCACTTTTTAATTGGGTCCTTTGATGCTTTCGAGACTTGCTTCTTGAGTTCTTTGTAAATTTTGGAGATCAACCCTCTGTCAGATGTGGGATTAGTGAATATTTTTTACCATTCTGTGGGCTGCCTTTTTGTCTTGCTGACTGTGTCCTTTGCCTTACAGAAGCTTCTCAGTTTCAGTAGGTCCCATTTATTAATTGTTGATCTCACTGTCTGTGCTACTGGTGTTATGTTCAGGAAGCTGTCTCCTGTACCAATTTGTTCAAGGGTGCCACCCACTTTCTCTTCTAAGAGGTTCAGTGTGGCTGGATTTATGTTGAGGTCTTTGATCCATTTGGACTTAAGTTTTGTGCATGGCGATAAACATGGATCGATCCCCATTCTTCTACATGCCAGTCTCCAATTATGCCAGCACCATTTGTTGAAGATGCTTTCTTTATTCCATTGTATATTTTTAGCTTCTTTGTCAAAGATCAGATGTTCGTACGTGTGTGGGTTAATACCCGGATTTTCAATTCGATTCCATTGGTCTGCCTGTCTATTTTTGTGCCAATACCAAGCTGTTTTCAGGACTATAGCTCTATAATAGAGCTTGAGGTCAGGGATAGTGATGCCTCCGGACGTTGCCTTGTTTAACAGGGTTGTTTTGGCTATCCTGGGTCTTTTGTTTTTCCATACAAAATTGATTATTGTTCTTTCAAGGTCTGTGAAGAATTGTGCTGGGATTTTAATGGGGATAGCATTGAATCTGTAGATTGCTTTTGGCAGGATTGCCATTTTTACTACATTGATCCTACCTATCCAAGAGCATGGGAGATCTTTCCATTTTCTGAGGGCTTCTTTAATTTCTTTCTTTAAAGATTCAAAGTTCTTACGATACAGGTCTTTCACTTGTTTGGTTAGTGTTACCCCAAGGTATTTTATGTTGTTTGTGGCAATTGTAAAGGGTGATGTTTCTCTGATTTCTCTTTCAGCCCTTTTATCATCTGTATATAGTAGGGCTACTGACTTTCTTGAGTTGATCTTGTAATCTGCCACTTTGCTGAAGGTGTTAATCAGCTGTAAGAGTTCCCTGGTAGAGTTCTTTGGGTCATTGATGTAAACTATCATATCGTCTGCAAACAGTGAAAGTTTGACTTCTTCCTTCCCAATTTGTATCCCCTTGATCCCCCTTTGTTGTCGTATGGCAATAGCTAGAACTTCAAGTACCATGTTGAAAAGGTATGGAGAGAGTGGACAGCCTTGTTTTGTTCCTGATTTTAGAGGAATTGCGTTGAGTTTCTGTTCATTTAGTTTGATGTTGGCTGTTGGTTTACTGTATATGGCTTTTATTATGTTTAAGTATGTCCCTGTTATCCCAGATCTCTCCAAGACCTTTATCATGAAGGGGTGTTGGATTTTGTCAAAGGCTTTTTCTGCATCTAGTGAGATGATCATGTGATTTTTGTTTTTCAGCTTGTTTATATGGTGGATTACGTTGATGGATTTTCGTATGTTAAACCATCCCTGCATCCCTGGGATGAAACATACTTGATCGTGGTGAATGATTGTTTTGATGTGTTCTTGGATCCGATTTGCCAGTATTTTATTGAGTATTTTTGCATCAATGTTCATGAGGGATATTGGTCTGAAGTTCTCTTTCTTGGTTGTATCTTTGTGTGGCTTGGGGATCAAGGTTATTGAAGCCTCATAGAAAGAGTTTGGCAAAGACCCTTCTGCTTCTATTGTGTGGAACACTTTGAGAAGAATTGGTATAAGCTGTTCTTTGAATTTGTGGTAGAATTCTGCACTGAGGCCATCTGGACCTGGACTGTTTTTGGTTGGGAGACTTTTGATGACAGCTTCTATTTCCATAGGGGTTATAGGTCTATTTAAATTGCTTATCTGTTCTTGATTTAGTTTTGGCAAATGATAGCTGTCCAGGAAGTCATCCATTTCCTTTAAATTTTCGAATTTTGTGGAGTACAGGTTTTCAAAGTATGACCTAATGATTCTCTGGATTTCCTCAGAGTCTGTTGTTATGTCCCCCTTTTCATTTCTGATTTTGTTAAATTGCGTGTTCACTCTCTGCTGTTTGGTAAGTTTGGACAAAGGTTTGTCTATCTTGTTGATTTTCTCAAAGAACCAACTCTTCGTTGCATTGATTCTTTGTATTGTTTTCCTGGTTTCTACTTTGTTGATTTCAGCCCTCAATTTGATTATTTCCTGGCGTCTACTCCTCCTGGGGGAGTTTGCTTCTTTGTGTTCTAGAGCTTTTAGCTGTGATGTTAATTCTCTGGTATAACTGTTTTCCTGTTTCTTCATGTGAGCACTTAGTGCTATGAACTTCCCCGTAGCACTGCTTTCAAAGTGTCCCATAGGTTTGGGTATGTTGTGTCTTCATTCTCATTGAATTCGAGGAAGTCTTTAATTTCTTTTTTTATTTCCTCTTTGACCCAGGGATGGTGCAGTTGAGCATTATTCAGTTTCCATGAGTTTGTAGGTTTTCTGCAATTTGTGTTGTTGTTGAATTCTAATTTTAAGGCATGGTGGTTTGATAAGATGAATGGAGTTATTCCAATTTTTTTGTAGCTGCTGAGGTTTGATATGTTGCCAAGTATGTGGTCGATTTTTGAGAAGGTTCCATGTGGTGGTGAGAAGAAGGTATATTCTTTTTTATGTGGATGAAATGTTCTATAGATATCTGTTAATCCCAGTTGGGTCATTACTTCTATTAGACCCTTTGCTTCTTTGTTGAGTTTCTGTCTGGTGTTCTTGTCTAGTGGTGAGAGTGGTGTGTTGAAATCTCCCACTATAACTGTGTGGGGCTTTAGATGAGATTTAAGTTCTAATAATGTTTCTTTAACGAATGTGGATGCCTTTGTATTGGGGGCATAGATGTTCAGGATAGACACTTCATCTTGGTGGGTTTCACCTGTGATGAGTATGTAATGACCTCCTTCATCTCTTTTGATTGATTTTATTTTAAAGTCTAGTTTGTTAGATATTAGGATTGCTACCCCTGCTTGTTTCTTGGGTCCATTTGATTGAAAAATTTTTTCCCAACCTTTAACTCTCAAGTAATGTCTGTCTTTGAGGGTGAGGTGTGTTTCTTGTATGCAGCAGAAGGAAGGGTTCTGTCTTCGAATCCATTCTGCTAGTCTGTGACTTTTTATGGGTGATTTAGGCCGTTAATATTGAGGGATATTAATGACCATTGATTGCTCATCCTTCTTCGATTTGCGATGGTTGTTGTTGGTGGGATTATGGGTGGAATTTCACCCCTTTGTTCTTTTGGCTGTTGGTAGAGAGGATTCTCTAATGCTTATGTTTTTCTGGTTGTAGTTAGCTTCCTTGGGTTGGAGTTTTCCTTCCAAAATTTTCTGTAGGGCTGGGTTAGTGGACACATATTGGTTGAATCTAGTTTTGTCATGGAATATCTTGTTTTCTCCGTCTATAGTGATTGAGAGCTTTGCCGGGTATAGTAGTCTGGGCTGGCATCCATGGTCTCTTAGTGTAGGTAGAATATCTATCCAGGACCTTCTAGCTTTCAGAGTTTCCATGGAGAAATCAGGTGTAATTCTGATAGGTCTGCCTTTATATGTTACTTGACCTTTTTCCTTAGCTGCTCTTAATATTCTTTCTTTATTCTGTATGTTTGGGGTCTTGATTATTATGTGGCGAGGGATTTTTTTGTGGTCCACTCTATTTGGTGTTCTGTACGCTTCTTGTACCTTCATTGCCATGTCTTTCTTAAGGTTGGGAAAGTTTTCTTCTATGATTTTGTTGAATATGACTTCTGCCCCTTTGAGGTGGATTTCTTCTCCTTCTTCTATACCTATTATTCTTAGGTTTGGTCTTTTCATGGTGTCCCATAATTCCTGGATGTTTTGTGTTAAGGATTTCTTGGATTTAAGGTTTTCTTTGGTTGATAAATCCATTTCTCCTAATGTATCTTCAACACTTGAGATTCTCTCTTCCATCTCTTCTATTCTGTTGGTAATGCTTGTATTGGTAGTGCCTGACTGTTTGTCCAGCTTTTCTATTTTCTGCCTTTCTTCAGATTGTGTTTTTTTTAGTGTCTCTATTTCAGTTTTCAACCCTTGCAGCGTTTGCATTGCTTCTTGCAATTTTCTGTTTATCTGTTCGTCCATTTGTTGCCTTTTATGAATTTTTTGGTTTGTTCTTTCTTCCATTTCTTGCATTTTTTGGTTTGCTTTTTGTTCCATTTCTTGGATTTTGTGCTTTGTTTCTTCTTCCATTTCCTGCCTTTTTTGGTTTGTTTCTTCCTCCATTTTTTTTCATTTTTTGCTTTGTTTTTTCTACCATTTCTTGCATTTTTTTGCTTTGTTTCTTCTTCCATTTCCTGCCTTTTTTGGTATGTTTCTTCATCTAATTCTTGCATTTTTTGCTTTGCTTTTTCTTCCATTTCTTGCATTTTTTGCTTCATTTCTTCTTCCATTTCGTGCCTTTTTTGGTTTGTTTTTTCTTCCAATTCTTGCATTTTTTGGTTTGTTTTTAATTCCATTTCTTGCATTTTTTGGTTTGTTTTTTCTTCCATTTCTTTGAGGGATTTTCCAATATCCTCTTTTAGGGCCTCTATCATTTTCATGAAAGTGCTTTTAAGGTCGTTCTCTTCTGCTTCCTTCGCGTTAGAATATTGGGGTCTTGCTGGTGTGGAGTCTCTAGAATCTGGCGGTGTCATATTTGTTTTTCTGTTGCTGACTGGGTTTTTGTATTGTCTCTTTCCCATCTCTTCTTCTAGTGGGTGCAGAAAGAGCCCCTTCCTGGTCTGGGGACCAGAGTTCCCTTTTGGTGGGTGCTAGTAAGTCCGGTAATCTGGTGGTTCTTCTATACCTTGTCCAAATGCTGGTCCGTGGGTGGAGAAGAAGAACAGGAATCTGGGGCGCTTAGCCTCCTACCTGGTCCCCTGGACCCTATGCTGGGTCCTGTTGTACCTGATCCGGAACAGCTACTCCCCTGGTCTCCCTGGCTCCTGTAGTTTCCTGGTCTCTTTGGTGGGAGAGAAGATCTGGAGTCTGGGGTGCTTGGCTCCTGCCGGGATTGGGAGCTCAGTGCAGTTCCCAGGCGATCTGCAGGCTCTGGAACACAGGCCGGGAAGCTGGCCTGTTTACCTGATGCTGCCAGCGACCAGCTACTTCCCTGTACTCCCAGCCTCCTCTCGTTTCCTAGTCTCGTTGGTGGAGAGAAGATGTGGAGTTTGGGGTGCTTGGCTCCCGCCGGGATTGGGAGCTCTGTGCAGTTCCCAGGCGATCTGCAGGCTCTGGAACACAGGCCGGGAAGCTGGCCTGTTTACCTGATGCTCCCACCGGGATTGGGAGCTCTGTGCAGTTCCCAGTTGATCTGCAGGCTCTGGAACACAGGCCGGGAAGCTGGCCTGTTTACCTGATGCTCCCGCTGGGATTGGGAGCTCTGTGCAGTTCCCAGGCGATCTGCAGGCTCTGGAACACAGGCCGGGAAGCTGGCCTGTTTACCTGATGCTCCCACCGGGATTGGGAGCTCTGTGCAGTTCCCAGTTGATCTGCAGGCTCTGGAACACAGGCCGGGAAGCTGGCCTGTTTACCTGATGCTCCCGCTGGGATTGGGAGCTCTGTGCAGTTCCCAGGCGATCTGCAGGCACTGGAACACAGGCCGGGAAGCTGGCCTGTTTACCTGATGCTCCCGGAGTTGCAGAGTCTTATGAGCCACCACTCAGGTAACTTAACTAAGGGCATATTAGGTATAAGACTTGGACTTTTCAGGATAGAAAAGTTATTGGAATATTACCTATGGTCTGAATATTTAGAATGTGTTTCTTGCTTGATGTGGTTCTTGTTGGTTGTAGTTTCATTTTTGGTGTTACTACCTCTTCTTTCTTCGGGACAATACTTAATAGGTGTTCTTATTGTATGTAGTTTTATATTAGCATTAGATTCTCCTTAATTAAAAAAAGGAAGGGGAGTGTTATAAGAACTGGATCCATTTAGTCAATGACATGTGGGCTGACCAGCCCTATGGGCTTGTTTTTCTCTGATATGTAACTGGTTAAGAACTGAGGTCATGGGATGGTGCTTGTGCTTGCTCTCTGGCTGGGACATGGAAGGCTTCCTGTGACCTGGTCCAGATCTTTTTTCATCCTTCCTTGGTGGATGAAGAGGCAACATCATTGCTTTACACTGTGTCCATGAATGTGTGTGTTCCTTATTTCATCCCTTAATAGGTAAGTCTTTTCCCCAGGAATCCATGAATTTCTCACTATATTTGGGTCTGTATTTGACTTTTTGGACCATGTGCTTCTTTGTGCAATGGCCATTGTAAAAACTTTAGACAATGGATCAGTCTTTGTCTTCATAGTAACCAAATGCAATGGGAGTTTTCAACACTGTAGTTCTTGATTAGTTATAGGCTTCTCCTAGACTCTGCTAAGGCATTGTGTAATAAAGTGGACTAAAAATGCAGTGAGGTTTCTTTCTCTAGCAGCCTTGATAGCCATTGGACTGACTGATAACAAATAAGTTATTTCTAACATAAGCAATATATTTGTTTTCTTAGTTATGCTTTTGGCTTACAATTTCAAAGCCTTCAAATATGATAAACGTCTCTGGAAGCCTCTGGAAGACATCTGGTGTGTTCAGGGTTTCCCCCTGTCAGTTTCATTTGAAAAGGACACAGTCCCATTGACCAGAATCTAATACCAGCTTGGGTGCACACTGTGCTGTGCTTCCTGTGTCAGCCTCTGGCATTACTGACAGCTCTTAATGTCCTGTTCAAGATTTAGAATTTTTATGGAGCTGAAGACCCAGAGTACTCTGGTACAAAATGAGAGAAAAATCTCTCCTACATACATTCACTCTAGCTCTTGAGGGTGTTTTCTAAGCTGTGTGCTTTTTCCTTACTTGGTAGCAGCTTCTATTGAGCTTCACCTGCTATTCATTACCCCAATGTCTTGCCTTTTAAGGTAACCCAGTTATATAACTGAATGAATGACAGATATCCTAATGTGTTAGAATCTCTATCAACTGACATCAGTTACTCTATAAACCAAAGATGCCTGACTCCCTTTCCTCTAAGAGAGCTGGTTTCTGACATTTCAGAGAGCCCTTAAGTCAATAAACAGCCGGCATGGCTGTTGTGTTGGGTGTGGGGGTTTAGTAACTCCCTCTAAGTTTAGTAAGATTGAGAAACTGCTAAAAGAGGACTCAGGAAGTAACATCAAAAGATTCAGGAAGTCACTGAAACTTACCAGATACACAAAACACTTATTCTCAGAAGTTGTATAAACGGTAAGGACTGCTGAGGAAAGAAGATACTGGTACCTGTCCAGCTTCCTGCAGATAATGCAGTAGCTCCAGGGTTCTAGCTTATGTGAGTCACAAGGCATGCTGTAGTCGACCTTTGAGTCACCTGCACTCTGCAGTTCTTCACTCTCCCCCTGTAAATTCATTAGGTAGCAAAGGTGGAATCTGGCGTTACCCTTAATTTGATCTGGTATTGGTTCCCTATCTCAAGTGAATATTTGCTGGTTCATGTTTTTGTAGGAATAGAGTGACACAGCAGGTTAGACATGCCTATCAGTCTTGCTATCAACACTGAGAAGTATTTTGATATGAACTTATTGATCAGCTTCCTATTTTTTGCATGGTATTTGCACTATTGTTTTCAATTGCTGTGATAAAGGCCATGACCAAAAGTAATGTGGGGAGAAAAGATTATTTTATCTCACAATTTGCAGTAAACCATCAAGGAAAGTCAGGGAAGGAAGCAGGAACTGAAGCAGTGGCCATGGAAAAATACTGCTTGCTCCTCGCGGCTTGTTCAGTCTTTTTTTTTCATTACATAATCCAGGATCACCTGCTTGGGGGTGTCACCACTTACAGTGATCTGGACACCAATCATTAATTAAGAAATTACCTGTCAGACTTTCCAATGGGCTAATCTAATGGAGGCATTTTCTCAACTGAAGTTTCCTCTTTTCAGATGACCCTGGAATGTGTCAAGTTGAAAAAGTCTCACAAGGACAACACTAATTTGGATATTTTTCATGTCACACTTTTACACTTATTTTTTCTTGTGAATTATGTAGAAGATAATTCTTCAATGCTGAACTGGTATTACTTATTCAAGTCTAGAAAATATTTTGTTGGGGAGTCATGAAAAAATGATTTGAGGAAATTCTATTGGTATCATAACCCATGCTACTCACTACTTTGAAGTTAACTGATAATTGAACCATTCTGTAATTAATTGTGAATTATACTACTCATTGATAATTTGACAATATTTGGGCAAGATAATGTGAGTCTAAAATGAAGCATCTTATTACACCCCATTCAGATTTTGTACTCAAAAACAAATCAGGACAAAGCAGATCTCAGTTGAAAATGTATTCATATACACTCTCTCCCTTTTCTGTGTCTCAGTAGTCTAGCAGAATGCACACAACATTAAGGGAGCACACTGGACCAGTGAGTGACAGCTAACAGCATCTATCAGTCATCCAATCAGGTGTTGCTGGAGTATAATATCGCTCCGTTTATTCAGTTTTACTCACTCCCATAATTGATTCATGTCTGTGGTAAGCTTACTAAATGCTACAAAAGAAACTCCATTCCTACTCACATACACTTTGGAGGAACTTAGACTCCCAGGTCCTAGCTTCACTCTGTCCTTGGATGTCTTAGACAAGGAAGAGGCTATTTATTATTAAAGGACCAGCTCTATCCCAACTGCTCCCCACATTTACTCACTCAGCATCAACCAACTCTGCTCTGCCCTTTCATTACCTTTGCTGTCCTTTACCCACACAGACTTCATGTACTCTGTTGTGCAGCCATTCACTTCTTTAACCTTAAGACCATTCTTTTTATTGCTGATATAAATTCTGTCCTATTAGTGGAGTGTTCCTTCTTCATACCCACACAAACTAAGCAAGTGTGAGAAGTTCTTTAATTCCTTGTATTCCAACCCTGTACCCTTCCAGCCTGATCTCAGACTCAGGGAGATGGACTTACCAAAGATCATTTCTCAAGTTGAATCTTCTGTGAAAAATCAAAAGAAAAAAAGACGACTCCAGTATATAACTGGAAAACTTGATGACTGTGCATAAACACAGAAGAATAGGCCCTGAGTCTTCTTCATTTGAACTATTTCTTTCCCTGATAAATGTAAGAAGAAAAAATAAAAATGTTTCCAAACCTTTCAGGTCTTGAAGTAGTTAATTTCAATCTGATTAGGAATTTTAACATGCAAGGAAGGAAGCAGGCAAGCCAAAATAATTGGCCCACTTCAGCATGAAACCCATCTCTACTTTCATGAATCCTTCCAAACAAAATATATTAAGCTTCTGGATAGGTTTTCCCAGCAGCATAGACACACATACAAGCACACACACACACACACACACACACACACACACACACACACACACACACACTTCTCAAGTAGTCAAAAACTTCTGAGTCAGATCATTCTGTTAGGTTTATGTACGCTTCTCAGTTAAATACCCAGAGGCAGATTCTTGTTAACACAGTCTGCGATTCCAGACTTAAGTTCTGATGTTATGTCTGTTGTTTCCAGTCTTCCACAGTGTCCCTGAGAGTAGCATTTTACAGTTGGAGACCCCATAGCACCCTGTTTGTATAGCTCTAATGGCACGTATCACGTTGTATCTCGAATTGCATTTGTTTTCATTTATTTTGTCTTGATGGCATTTCAGAGCAAACCACTACCACCTGTCAGCAAATGTGAGGGTAATGAAGCTGAAAATCAGTGGAGGGTCAGGAATTGGATACTGGAGAGTTTTATTATCAAAATTCAAAACTGCATCCATGTGTCTTTCATGGAAGTGAGGGTTAAAGATGTGGCTAATGGAACAAGAAACATTAAATCCATATAGGGTATGTGGGAGAATCAAAGTCCATGGGGGAAGATAAGGCTGTGGTGGAGACAGCTAATAAAAAGGCAGACATGGAAGTAATGGCAATGGTTCCTTGTTCTGCTAATACTTATGTTCAGAGATGTATTTTCAATCATCTTAAGTACTCTGTGTGTGTGTTTGTGTGCCTGAGTGTGTGTGTGTGAGCACATGTGTGCACATGCATGTGTGTGTATGAGCGCGTGTGTGTGCACGTGCATCTATGCATGTGTGTGCACGTGTGCATGTGTGTGTCCATGTGTACATGTGAGCATGTTTTCAGGTGCACAAGCACTATCATGCCTGACTGTATTTGGGTGCTGAGGATCCAAACTCAGGTCCTCATGCTTGTACAGTCAGCACAAGCCCTGAGCCATTTCCTAACCCTAGAATTTTCCATGCAAGGCCTATGGTATTTCTTATCTTTATTGGTCTTAAAGTCATCTACCCCAGAAGATAGGGGACCTTTATTCCCCAGGATACTCTCACTCTATTGGTCTTTGCTAAACTTTCCTCTGAAGCATATGCTTTATTCACTTTCGAGGGTTAACTATTCTTTTTTGAGACCACAGTACTTAGTTGTGCATAGAGTATAATTTTCTGTGGTTGAGGTAGCAAGCGCTTCAGCTATACTTACCACTGCCTCATTAGTCTCCACCTATTAACAAGTGAGTTTTCCTTAATGGAGTACTTAGAATCATGTTAGTGGTGGTCATTTATAATAAAAAGAAAAGGCCACAGCAAACTCCTGCACTGAGATTTAATGTATTGTTTAATTCTATTCCATCTGCGAGTGTTTATTTTAGTTTATTAACTACATTAGAAGAGGCTAATTTGTAGAGTGTTTACATGTTATTTTCCCAAGTGAGGTGTCGTCTGTCATGCTTCTATGACTCTATTATGCCTGAAAATGATATCACATCGTTTTCAATCGCTTTAATATAAAAATCAATAAAATGAATTATGGGGGAAGAGGAGTCTCCTTACAACAGAAAATGTGTAATAAACAAGAGTAAGGGTGAAATGAAGAAAAATTTCTGTCACATTTGCTCAAATGCTTTGTTTCTTTTACCTTTCTTCTTGAAAATGAAAAATAGTTGCCTCTTGTGTGTGTCCAGGATACAACTCTCTCACCTGTGTGTTGCCCAATGCTGCTCCTGCTGCATCCCTAATGGCCACCCTGTGACAGGGAGTTTTCACAGTGTGGGACAAGGGAAGGCTCCATTGGAGCATGTCACTGAATGGCGTAATTAAGAAAGGCTCCGCTCCTTTCGCGCCTTCCATTATCTTTTCTTATCAGTCAGCCCTGTGTTTTTCTCCTTCATAAAATGGTAGTAGTTTTCAGCCTTGGTGAGAAAATAACAATTCAGCTAACACCAAATGATAGGAAGCCTGGGCTCCGAGTCACAGGTACATGGCCAAGTGAGCAAGTGAGCCTAGTAATTTTCAAGACAAATTTGAAGACAGAAAAGAGTAGGAAGAGGACGTGGGTCAGAAATTTCTGAGTCTGAGAGGTAAACTGGATGCTGTTGATGAGACAGAGGATTTCTAGCCCAACATTACTGTTGTTTATCTTCATATACCAGGCTTCTGGTAAAGTATTTTAAAGAAAAACACATACACCAGTGATGATTCAAAATGAATAATGATCTCATGATAACTCACTTTCCTTTAAGTGACCAGTGCCATATGGCAAGAACTATATTGCATGGGTAAATGACAGCAAATATATGGATAAATGACAGAAAGATGATAGACTAGGTAGATAGACGTATGATAGAGTCACACATGCCTACATACGTATACAGACATACACATACATACATAGTATAACTGCCTTGAAACAATGCTTCAGGGGTATGGCTTCATATGGTAAAGGTAACTTACAATACACTCTCAAATATGCATGCACCACTCAAATACCTTCTATTTAGAATCCAGACTCTATTATTTAAAAAAACATCATTCAGTGAGGTGATCCTTGCAATATTACCATGCATGTT
Organism: Mesocricetus auratus; assembly: GCF_017639785.1. NCBI lineage: Eukaryota > Metazoa > Chordata > Mammalia > Rodentia > Cricetidae > Mesocricetus > Mesocricetus auratus. The sequence goes on from NW_024429193.1 coordinate 37,661,414, forward strand.
TATTTTACATATACATATAGATGTATAAACACAAATATTAAGGGTAATGGGACTTGATGAAGTAAAGGTGATTACATCAAATCAGTCTCCGTGAATACAATTATAAACTAAAATAAACAGACAATGGACAGAATTTACAAAACATTTTCAAGTTTCCCATGAGACATGCATTTGCAGTGTTTACTTCCTTTAATCTCTCTGTCAACAGATTGCACTCTCTGTTCAAGGGTCCTAATGAGCATATCAATTTCAAAAGACAGATTTGAGAGAAGGCAAAAGAAGATATTCACCTTAATCGAAGGATAAAATTCATGTTTATTAAAAAAATCAGGTTAGTCATAAAATGTGAGGGCCAGAGGGAGGGCGTTTAAGCTAAGGACCATTTGGGAGCCATTCATGTGGGTGGCGGCCATTTACTTTTCAATAAAACATGACGACTTACCATAGCAACCAGAGTGGAGAACAGCACACGTGCTGCCTGAGATACAGTGCTTTAATAAAGAAATACTCACAGTGAAGAATGAGCAAAGACACAGGCACTTTCTTACAATCTCATAATAGAAAACAATATCTTTTTCAAAAGCATTTATATTTTCCCCATTTTTAATACCCAGCTACTCTGTGATAATCAATACAAAATGCTATGAGCTATTTGTCTTCCTTTGTGACTGGCTTGCCTTTGAAAACGATGATGTTTATTTGGGGGCTTGTTTTCCACGGGATGAATGCTGCATTTCAGAACCTACCAAACTGCAATGGGGTGAAGGGGGAGCTTTGCCCTTTTCTAGAAGGGGAAGGATGAAAGAACTGAAGTCTATGTGAAGGAAACCCACCGACCAGAGGTTCTCCCAGATCTGTCTGGATAGATGGCTCAGAAATTGCCTTTTTCCTGTCCAGAACCATCCAGGTTGAGAGAGGTGGGCCTGATAAGGTTGCTGAATATGTGTAAGCTAAGCCCCAATAGTCTTTGAGGGAGCCGCTCACTACCTTCAACTACAAAGGAGATCCCCTATGCTTTTGCTGAGCTCAATTTTATACTCCATCTGCAGACTGGATTTTAAACACCCTTAACTCTGCAGGGAAGAATCATGAATTATCTTGTAATAATTCTCCTCTCTGTAAATAGCTTCAGAATTTTACAATAATGTTTATTTTGAATATGTGGCATTATTGAGTGTGATGACTACAAGTAGCTGTATTTCACATATTATAAAAGTTAAATTTTTACTTAGCAATCATGGTTAAGGAAGACTTTTTTCCAATGAAAGTAATTTAAATTGAAGTAAGACCCTCTAATACCACCATCTGTACAAGTAAATTACTTTCAGAGTAATTTAATATGCATATCTGAGCCATGTACTATACAGATGAACCAAGTTTTATTGAAGCAATATGCTTATAAATCCCCTAGGTATTAAAAATGAATAACCAATGGCATTTTATATTCATGCAGATATAAATAAGCACAAAGGAAGGTATTTGATCACCTTATTTTTTGAAAAATAGATTTTAACAACTTTTACTTCTTAATTAATATTATTACCAAATAGTAAGACCAATATTTTTATTAGCCTAAGGTTCTGCACTTATTTAAAAGCTGTTTTGTGCTTGGGTGTATGTTTGGATCTATGATAGGTGCCAGCTTGTTAGTTTTACTCAACTTCCCAGGGAGTAGGGTAGCACACTGAAACTGAAATTATTAAGGCATCAGAATTCATAGCAGTTATACTTGCCCCTCCATGCAACAACACTGAACAGGTAATTCAAGTTCCTGGCTACATTCCTTCATTTCATCATCATGGTTTATAGTCTGTAACAAATAAAAAATAGACAAGAAATATAATGACCTGATATATGTGATCTACATCCTACCTTCCAGAGCTTACCTAATGAGTTTGTTTGTTTTCTGTACAGGGCAAAAGCAAAGAGAACATACTCCATAGTTACCCTCCCAAGGCCTGACCTCAAGTTCCTAGTCCATATGCTTGACCTTGACATCACCACAGTAGGCAGCCCATCTCTTGCAGGAAAAGTAGTCATTTCTGTAAGGTCTCCCACAAACAAGTCTTGTTGATGTCATCTTAAAAGTGGTTTCCCACTGTGGTGAGACATCCCAGTTGCTTTTATAAAACATTACTGTCTTACTTCCTGGAGCTGACTAGTAAGTTGGGCACTGGAAAGGGTCTGATAAATTGAAGGCTACTAAAGGAGGCCTTATTGTGAAGAACTGGTTTCATTCCAGATCTGTAGAGATGATTGTCTTTCTCTCAGATTGTTCATAATCTTGGGGAATTTGGTAATCAATTCCCATTTCCTTCACATCAATAATCCCCATTAAAGTCAAATTAAATGCTTATTGGAAAGTGGTGTGTGTGTGTGTGTGTGTGTTTATTCCTAGTATCACCTTGTGTTTGTGACTACTTTCAAAGTGAATAAAATCTGCAAAGGTTATGGAGAATTTATAGTGTGTATTTACCTCTATTTTAATGAAAAAAAAAGCACAAGCAAACAAATAACTATTCTCTCAAACAAATTGCCTTTGGAATTGATATGCCCAGAAATCCACTACATACCTCACCACATTATCTTTTCTTAGAGGCATTTACTTGTCTTGGTAATACGAAATTAAGCGTGAAAAAATGTAGTGCCTTAAAGAGCTAGATTAAGGTTCTAAGGAATAGTATTTCAAACGTATTTAAAAGCTATCAAGATGGCTAAGCAAGGGAGAGCCCTAGCTACATAAACATGAAGACCTGAATTGTATCTTTGAAGCCTGTGTGAAAGTGCATGGGAAGAACACACTCTTGGTGTTTCTCTCTCTTTTCTCTCTCTCTCCCTCCTCTCATTTTTATCTCCCTCACACATGCAATTATAACAATAAAAGTTTTTTAATGCATCTATAGCCACAAGAAGGTTCAGTGTCCTCTACTTTACTATCTTTTCACAGAACCCTAAGTTAAACCACTTTCTTCATGGATCATCATTGGAAAAGTCACCTTCATGGAATGGCTTCCCCTGGTTTCACAAACTGTACCAGTCTGCTACAGAAGGAGATAAAAGGGTACAGTGGAATTTGTGAAAACTGAATTCCATTCTGTAGCTAAGAACCTGTATCCTGTGATCAGAACTGAACTTAGTTCAAGTTACTTCACTTGCAAACTGTGGGACATAGCGTAGTATGTGTCTCAGTTTCCACACCTTAAACTAGAGACAGCAAGAGTACCCACTCCCAGTAAGCCTGAACCATGGAAAACATTCAAAAACCATTGATCATAAGCCGGATCCTCCTTTCCCTTCATATTTTATTTAAAATTGGCCAAGGTGCCTTCCAGGCTCCAAACCCCAGCAAACCCAGCTTCAGGTGAGATTGGGTCTCCTGCGGGGACACCCCTGTTCCCCTGCCCAACAGCCATCCCCTCGATCTTCCAGGCCACTCCTGGCATCCAGAAGACCCGCCCACACAGGAAAGACATTAGCCCATCCAGGCCCCAAACCCAGGCGAGCCCAGCTTCAGGTGACATTGGGTCTCCGGTGGGGACATCCTTAGCCATCAGGGAAATGCAAATCAAAACAACTCTGAGATACCATCTTACTCCTGTCAGAATGGCTAAAATCAAAAAACACTAAAGACAATTTATGCTGGAGAGGATGTGGAGAGAGAGGAACACTCCTCCACTGCTGGTGGGAGTGCCAACTGGTACAGCCACTTTGGAAATCAGTATGGAGATTCCTCAGGAAAATGGGAATCAATCTACCACAAGACCCAGCAATTCCACTCTTAGGCATATATCCAAATGAGGCAAATTCATACAACAAGGGCATCTGCTCCACTATGTTCATAGCAGCATTATTTGTAACAGTCAGAACCTGGAAGCAACCTAGATGCCCCTAAACTGAAGAATGGATAGAGAACATGTGGTACATTTGCACAATGGAGTATTGCTCAGCAGAAAAAAACAATGAAATCTTGAAATTCGCAGGTAAATGGATAGCACTGGAAGAAACCATCCTGAGTGAGGTAACCCAGTCACAAAAAGACAAACATGGTATGTACTCACTCATATATGGATTTTAGACATGGATCAGGATAGTGCCAGTCTGCACTTCCACTGACAGAGAGTCTGGGAAACAGGAAAGAACCTAAAAGACATGCATAGTACCCAAGAGAAGAGGATTGAGACAAGATCCTCTGAATGGATGGGGAACATGGCGAGGGGTGGGGGGGGAGTGGGAGCTGGGAAGAAGAGAGGGGGAGATGAGGAAGAGAGAGTAGGTAATGGGGGAACAGGAAGGTTGAGTGGGGGGGGTAGAATAGGGGGAAAAGGGAATCATAAGTTAGAAGACAGATCAGGCACCAGAGTGACCTCTAGTGATCTAAAGGGGTGACACCAATTGGCAAGCTAAGCAATAGTGGAGAGACCACCTTGAATGCCTGATAATGAACTTGATGTCTACAACCATCCTGGAGCCTTCATCCACTGACTGATGGAAGCAGAGGCAAACACCCACAATTAAGCGCTGAACTGAACCCAAGGAACCCAGTGACAGAGAGAGAGGAGTGATGAGCAAATTGGCAAAGAATGGGCTGGCAAAACCAGCAGAGACACCTGATCTGAACAGGGGAGAGCTCTTGGACCCCAGACCGACAGCGGGGAGGCCAGCATGGGACTGATCTGGACCGCCAGAATGTGAGCTTCAGTGAGAAGGCCTGGGCAACCTATGGGGCCCTGAGCAGTTGTTCAGTGTCTATCCCTGGGATACAAACAGTCATCGTGTGCCCATAGCACAAAGAGGGATGCTCTCTCAGCCTGGACTCTTAGGGCAGTGTCTGGCCCCTACCCTGAGTGAAATGACAGACTCTAGATATCCCCTATGTGGAAGGAATTGGCAACAGGTTGGGAAGCTGGGGGGGATGGGGAGTTAGGCAGGAGGGGAGGGAGAGGGAACTGGGATTGATATGTAAAACAAGCTATTTAAAATTTAAAAAAATTAAAAATTGGCCAAGTTAAACTTTATATGCTTGTACTTACATACTTTATCTGACTTACCATAAAATGACTTATTTCTATTTGAGTTTGGTTGATATCAATCCCCAGCCACACCATGATAAGAGAAGTGATCGATCAACTATCGTCCCAGATATCAGTGCAGATAGAGAAGAGATCCTCAAGAAGGACTTTCATATTTTAAATTTGTTTTTATTTTATATCCTTATTGGAAAATATAAAGAGTTGACAGCCCTATGATGTCCCCACTCTGTTGAAGTTTTCTAGGAAGTGGGGTTTGGATAGTTAAAGAAACATCATTTGGTTAGAAGTCTCTGCCCTCAGAAGCTCACTTCATTACTGCACTCCTTAAACAGGTGGATATTGTTTTGCTTTGTTTAGATTTTGGATTTTTATTTTTCTAATTCAAACCCTGCGAAGGAAGGAAGGAAGGAAGGAAGGAAGGAAGGAAGGAAAAAATTGAGACCCGTGGCTGTTGCTGCAAAAAGGGCAAAAGCTGCCTCCCATACTTCATAGTAATTTTCTAGTAGAGTTAAATTAGGGAGATTCTTTGTACTAACCATAGGTCCAAGCCAAATTTGATAACAACAACAAAAAGAAAATCCAATATATCCTAGAGAATTTTAATAATCAAATCTTTGGAATATTTTATGTTCAATGACTGTCTATACTCAAGCAGCCTGGATAAACCAACCATTTTAGCACGTATACGAGTGTGTTGTGTCTTCCTGGTGCTTGCAAATGAGTTCCCAAGTTCAGTAAATCTGAAGTTCTTAATTCTTTTGGATCTGTTAAGGATAGTATAGAGATTCCCTAAAATTAAAAGGCCCCAAGAGAGATACTATCTCAGGAGCCTGTAATACTGTCAGAGTTAACTGGAAAAAAGTTGGTTGAATGGGACAGCAAGAGGTAACCCGAGAGCTACATATTTTCTTTATTTTATGCACTGATTACATGTGCCCTGTTTTAGGTAAAAACAAGTCATGGCTCTTTAAATAGTTGACCTTGACTTGGGACTGACTGTGGTACAATTTCAGAGCTCTTAGCTACACAATAACACAGACGATCAACTCTTCCTGATCCTCCAAAGAGCACAACACAATCACAGTGGCAATCATTTTAATTACACAGTGAGTGGGGCCTCACACAGAGTTGATGTGGGAGCTGTGGAGCCATCCAGGACTGGGGGGATTAGTAGGGGTTGGTGAGAGAGGATTGAGGTAGTGAGTGTCAGCTGGAAGAGATTAAAAGCCAGACTATTACAGGAGAGTCAGGGTAGTTGAAAGAAGTAGGAGATAAGCGGCTCTCTTAAAAAAATGTTTGCTTTCTCCAAGCATTTCAACCAAATATGAAAGCAGCTCATACTACCTTTAGTCTCCAAATACAGACAGGCCAGAGAACTAACATATCTCTAGTTTGCACATTTCCTGCCATCGAGTTTCAAAATGTGTCTCGGTAAAAATCCAAGTAGTGAAAAGTTTCCCTGAAAACTTAGCTTTTAAGAAAGTACCTATTTTATTATCATGGATTTCAAGTGTGTAGTTCCGAATACCCTTTGAAGCAATCTTCAAATCTTTTATGCTCCTCTGAATTAAGGACCTGCCATCCAAATTCACTTTTGTGTATTCACAGATATAAACTTATATTTGTTCTGAGTGCTTCTCTTCCTCTCTACCATCATCCAAGATCATGGACTAGCTATAAATAAATCATTAATAATCAACATCATGATGAGACTTTAAAAAATATAGCAAAACAGGAAATACGTGACTTAAATATGGAAAATTATCTCAAAGTTCAGGAGGTGGGCTTACTTTTCATTGGGATTTCTATAGTCATTTTCGGGTTCTTCTTGTTACTGTTGAGTACCAGATTTTGTGTAAGGATTGATGATGATGATGTCGATGATGGTCGTGGTGGATGACACAGTGATACTTTGAGATCTTTCTAGACCAGAAATCAAAGTGCCTGAATACAAAGGAGTTTTTGGCTCCTTAATGAAAGTGGAATTACTCTACTGAGATAAAAAAGCATTTGACTTGATCTCATCTTCCAACAGGAAGACAGCTTTCTCACTTTTCTTTTGAACACCATAAATTTCATTTCTACATTTTATGTTTTGCTACACTCCAGGAAATGAGCATTTATTTGCAATTTTTTAAAGATATGATTTACTTTTCAGCCTTGGAGGAAGATGATGAAGTATGTACTAAAATGGTTATATTTATACCTGCTCACGACATTTGAAAGCAAAAGTTCGTACATTTCTTAAAATTATCTCAAGTCCTTAAAAAGTAGCTTTCAAAAACAGTACCTTCCAAATGCTAAGAAAATATCAGAGTGTCCTAAATGTTTACACTGCTTCCTGGACTGCTTTATAAATAGAATTTTAAGACAGACCCTGCCTATGAAAGACAGTAGTCTCTAAAATTGTACTAGCATGGAGTTATGCTGCAGAATGCTGTCTTTGGTTTAAAATAGGTTATTTTGTCTTCAAGGATGTTTATTTGAAATAGTTATACTAAATTGGAGGTTTTTTTAACTAGGGAAGATTGAAACTTCAGAATTTTTTTTAAATCAAAATTGAGCAAAGTAAAGAAAATTTACACATTTGCAGGCATAGCAGAGATGGAAACTACTTAGCTACTGAAGTACCATTCTAGTACATGCTGAAGCATCATAATGACATTTGTTTTCAGAACTATGGAAGAATTTAATGAAAGGTCAACGTAAAACAGTATCAGAATTAATTCTTGTCTTATTCTAAAAGTGAAAATATCGAGGAAACATTACTATGGGAAAATAAATGGATATTCAGTCTAAGGAGCAGCATATTAACCACTAAATTATGCCCCCAGTAAACAAAATTTAGCTTTCACAAGTCTACACAGAAAAATACAACTTTTGACACTAGTATGTTTGGACTTTCTAGTTGAAACTAATGTCTAGTATTTAGAGTCGCCATCTAGATGACACCTCATGTAAAGAAGCTATTTTTAAGCTTCCTATGAAAGTAACATCAATACAATCTCTGAAAATTAATTCAATTTCATGTCATGAGGAATAGCTTAAAGTCAACCTTTCTTCATAAACAATTTGAAAATGAAACCTGTATAGCAAATCGTACTTGGTAGGTCATAGGAAATGGGTATCACATAAGTGATCCCCAGGGAAGAAAGAAAAGAATATGAGTCCTGTGATCACTCAGGCTTATATGTAGATTTTGCTTCTGATCCAGGGTAAACTGTAATTCAGAATCCATATGCAGTACAGAGTCCTCCCTCTCCAAAATGTCAAGATGGAGATCAACATTTCATGAGGTCGAAGTAGCCAGTGTAAAACAGGACAGAAACACATGAAATGAACATGAGAACTGTGTGTAAAGTGCCTTTCAGTTTTCCTAGAAAAAAATGCAAATAATAAAGAGAAGAACTGGAGGAGTTAGAGATACGAAGGATGGGTATGATGAATATATATTGTCTGCATTTGAGAAATTCTCAAAAACTTAATTAAGATACATTTTTAAGAAGAGATAAATCTCAGGATCTATAGCAGTCTAAAAGAGATAGGAGATAGAAACAGAAAAAATAATTGATGGAATAATGTCTATATTTTTCTCAGACTGATAAATGTAAAACATTGATCAAAAGAAACTTGAAAATGGACAATACAGATACTCATTTAGGACAGAGGAAGAGGAGCAGGGGAAGAAAAAAGGTGAAGAGTAGCAAGAAGTTAGAGATGCTTTTAACTATTTCCAAACAGAGAATGTTGTGTGATTTGGCAAGCTTTTGGTAAGGACCAAAACAATGCAAATTTTAATGGATGAAATACATTATGAGTAAATAAAAGTTACCGTACACCTACAATAATTAAGAAAAAATCACGGATACAGGCATCTCTATGGTGATAATTTTTAAAAGGAGATTTTATTAAATAAATTATAGGGAGATTGCACAGATACACAAAAAATAAAATTAGTTTCTGTTATGTAATACCAATTTCCCATGATCTACAAAGCATGATTTTGTTTACCTGTACCATTTGCTAATTGCTTATGAAGAGAAGTTGGCTTTGGATCTGTTTTTCCTCATTATAATGTACATGTGCACATGTACGTTCAAGCAGAAAAAATCATTTATTTCATTTTATCCATATATGAATTGGGAGAATATCATATGTCTAGAAGGAGATAAAATTGAGTAGAATCTCTTTATAATTATACAAAGTAATGCAACCATGAAATAGTAGTTGGCACTATCATTTTAAATTTGAATAAATAAAACATCTGCAAATAAAAATAAAAATTGGCAAAACTAAAATAACCTGAACAACAAAATAAATAAAGCAATATTGGGATTCAACCAAAGCAGTCCTAATTGATAAGATTCAGTGACTGAATATAAACAAGCAAATCTTCCCTTTATAAAGATATCCAGAGAAGTCATGACAGAATTGAAGAGTGGGTCACATATAGTGAATTCTTTGCAGAGAATCTGGTGGAAAGGGGAGGAAAAATAATGACTTCATAGAAAAGAAACAAGGCAAGTTCTACATCTATGTGATGTTGATAACACGTGCCTTTCATATAATGTAGTAAGAATGGTAACTTTTATCTTTGCCTTCATCACCAGATACATGGCTTAATTTCATTGTCTGTGAATAGGGGACTAGTTTCCATAGTGCTCAAAGGTGGTGTGCAGGGTTCTAAGGAAGAAAAAGCATCAATGGCCTTACTAAGCTACGAACTCTGTGAACTACAATAATGACTACCCCGAAAAGATAGGCCCATTGGTACAGTCACTATTGCATAAATGTAATGGGAGTCAGCAATATCTTTCTGACTGTATTTAAGGCCCACTTCCAAAAAAGGAACTCATTCCAGATATTGGAAACTTGGTCAAAAGCCCACAGTATTGAAATGTCATAGACCTTTCTGCTATGCATTGTCTATACAGACATTGTACCAAACTGCCTTCTAAATACATCCTTATACCCATAAACCAGTGCAACTCTCACTCCTCTTCAGAGCCGTGTCTTTCTGTAGCAGATAGATGGGGCTTGACACAGTACAAAGAAGTGACTGTGGAGAGCTTAGCCCTAAGTAGAACATCTAAATCCTACCCGTCGCTTTCAAGGCTCAGGGAATACCAGGAAAGAGAATGTTGAAGATTTTAAGAGCCAGGGATTGAGGAGGATTGCAGGGAAACAGTGTCCTTTGGGGATGACAGGGTCATTGCACTGGTGAACTTCTATCAGCTGTGGTTCCTGGCAGGAGGCACATGCAAGGACAAACCATCTTCTAATGGCCTTCCTTAATTTCTTTCTTCAGTGTCTTAGCATCGTCATCATAGAGATATTTTATTTCCTTGATTAGGTTTTTCCCACACATGTTATTTTTATTTTTGTGACTATTGTGAATGCTATTTTTTCCATATTTTCTTTGTTAATATGTTTGCCACTGGTATATGGAAAGGATACTCATTTTATATGCTAGTCGTGTACCCTGATATTATCAGCTCTAAGAGTTTTTAGGTTATAGTCCTTAGGCTATTTTACATAAAAATTTATCATATTCAAAAGGAGACACATGTAATTTCATTCCAGTTTGTATCCATTTTACGTCCTCCTCTTGTCATATGGCATTAGCTAAGATTTCAAGTACTGAATTGAGAAAGTGTGGAGAGAGTGGGAAATCTTGTCCAGTTTGTAACCTTAGTAGGAATGTTGAGTTTTTCTCCACTCAGTATAAACTATTAACACTTGATGGCTGCTGGGGGTGTTAAAAATCATTCTTTTTGAGGATGTGCCTACTGGCATTATTTTCTGTGCTCCAGTAGTTGACATTACACTCACACACACATGGAAACATTAATTGTTCTTAGGGGATTTCAAGAAAAAATGTATATGAAGTTAGGAATGGTACAAGTTAGGAGATGGGGAGAGGTATAGAAGGCAAAGAGGGTGAATATGATAATATTGCAGTTTGTAGAAATATGAAGCTATCAAAAATAAGGAAAAGTATAATTAGAAACTTAGCCAATACTCTAGCAGAGAGGGAATAAGCTAATGAAGTCTCAGCCCTCACTAAGGAGCTAGGGCAGCTGAGGATTACTCAGGGAGAGACAGTTCCTTTTTCTGTTGTGTGACCCTTAGTTTCCATGTTCTAGTGAATGGTGAATACACTCGTGCCACTTGCACAACACTAATTATATTCTGTGGTTTATAAAGGAAGGAGGGAGAGGCAACATTAGTTAGAAGGGCCATGGAGGAATCCTGGAGGAGATGCAGGAAGGAAGCAGGGGAAGAATCGCTTTTCATACATAATATATATGTACAAAATTCCCAAGGAATGAGTAGAATATTTTAAAAAAGAAAATTAAAGGATTGCTAAAAACAATTAATTGTTCAATTCACCTAGACATTGTTAAGACCATCAAAAAAGTTTGGGTGCTATCACAGCTATGAGATCTTTGGGGACCAGCAATGTATTTTCTTAGGTGAGAGATCCTGCAACAGAAAAGAAGCACTAGTTAAGAGGATTTTAATAAAGCAGAAACTTAATAAAAATGTACAGGATATATTAATTGCTTGTGACAAGTGTTCTACACTAATGTAAAAAAACAGGATATTTGAGGGACTATATATTGGAGTACAGTGATTTTCCATACTATTACCTTAGTGTCTTTGTTTCTGTAACAAAATGCCTTAGACTGGGTGGCTTTAATAGAAGAAAAGTATCTTTTAAAATTCTATATTCTAAGCTCAGGCTATCTGGTGGGGGTCTCTTTTCTGGTTCATAGACAGCACATTCATGCTGGGTCCTCAGAAGACAAAAACACAGACATAGGAGCTCCTTTAGTACATAGAATTTTATAAGACACTTATTCCACTCATGGAGTGCAATCTTCAAGATCTAGTGAACACTTGAAGACTCAATGATCCACTGATATCACATTGCTGATTAGACTTCAAAATAAGAAGTTTGGAGGATATGATGACTGATGTTAATCTGAAGTCACCTTGGAGTTGAGACTCTGACCATGTTTGTGAATTATTTTGGTAACATTATCTGATATAGGAAGACTCCTCTTGACTGTGGGCATGACTGTTTCCTCTGTCTGGGAACTTTGGACTATATAAAATGGAGAAGGCACACTGAGCCTTAATAAAATCCATCAATCTCTGTTTCTTGACTGTAGTAGACATGATATGATTAATTACTTCAAGTACTTGCGATCTTGGCTTCCTCCATCATGGTGGACCCTAGACTTTGAGCTGTGACCTAAAATAAACATCTTCTCCCTTAAGTTGTGTTTTTTTTTCAGGATAGTTTATTACAACAATTACAGCAACAAGAAACCAAGATAGAAGGTGACAAATTTCCAGACCATAGGAACTGACTTTGAAGTTGTTTTATTCGTAAGTCTGACATGAAGTTTTCCTCATTAAAAGGAAAATGTAGTCGCAGTCTTGGAAGAAAATGTTTTGTTATGTGTGTAATAGACAAAGATCAGCATTAAAAAGAGTATAAAATATATAAAACCAATGATTGAAAACATGCAGTACAAAATAACTTATAAATGGTAAGGGATGCACGTCATCAATTTATGGAATAGATAACTGCAGTGACCATAAAGATATTAAACTCAGTTCAGTCTCATAACCTATGAGGGGAATACAAATATAATGTATAAAATGACAAAATGGCTCATGTACCACACAATTTAATGGTTTAAAAAGTGGAACAATGACAATTCTCATGCTTTAATTTTACATAAAATTGACTTGGACACTGGAATGCTCCTTAATATTTAATAGAGTCTAGGACACTATATTATCAACCTAAAAATTCAACCTGTAAGTATAATAGTAGAGGGATTTTTCTCTTCTGGGTGTTTTTATATAAGAAAATTACACTGGTGGTAAACATGAATAATTGTGAGTTCTTGGAAGACAGATATCTTACTCTTTTCTTATCTTGCCTCGGTTTATTTTTCAGAAGAAAAATATCTAAAAATCTCTGGTTAACAAGGAGAGATTTCAAACATGCTGAGCTCAAGGATGATCAATTTCAAATTCATTAAGAAGCATGGTAGGGGTAAGTGCTCAACTTCATCCCATGACAAATCAAGATGAAATTCTATGTCTTTGTCTTTTTATACATCTTTCTTCTTTTCTATATATCATAGAAATAGAAACCCAAAGTGAGAAGGTTGTCATAGAGATGAACATCAAAGCACCTCCATTTGAATTGAAAATGGAAATAATATATTTCTGACAGGGAAAAAGTCTATTTTTGGCAGCAAAGACTGGATATGACATTCAAGTTAAATGATAGACATTTTTCACAAATTAGTTTGGCCAAATCTCATCTATGATTTTGACCACATTATAGTCAAAGCATCAATACAGTATTTAACATGTTGTAGCATATCCTCTTCACAATTCTTAAATTCATTTTTCAAAAGAAAATAAATGCTAACTTTCAAATGACCTCCAGCTTCCAAATAAACTAAATATCTTTCAAAGAAAACCAGAGAAAGGAATGCTAGTATATTTATACAATGCAATGAGTATGATCATTTAAAATGGATGAATGTGTATATTTCAAAGCCTTAAGAACACTGACATGAAGCAACAGACCAAGCTTAAAATATTCTTTTAAATCCTCTCACTGCTTGACATGTGTGAGGAACTTTCTCAGGCCCAACTCCCCCATCCTTTCCTTGGAACTTCATGTGTTGGCTCCATGATTAGTGGATCCGCCCCCGCACACTAGACTCTGGAACCTGCCCTCATAGCAGTCTTGGCCCCCAAGTGCTTCTGCTTGAGGAGAGTGTGGGGCCTGTTGAGGCCCAACTCCCACAATTCTCTCTTTTGAACTTCCTGGGTCACCTCCATAAGTAGTAGACCTTCCCCAGCATGCTGGACCAATTGTTGCCTGCTCTCATCTCAGTCTTGGCCCCCCTACTCTCTCTGCTTGATTCTTGCCCCCCCTCCGCCCTCTACTTGAGAACTCCAAGAGAGTTCAAACCACACAGATTTCTGACATCGAAGTCTTAACCCACCTACACCCACCAGGATATGAGAGGAGAGAGAGGGAGACTCCAACTGAACCACTGGAAGAAGAGATAGAAAGATGACAGTATAAGAACGCACTCAACAATAGAAAGACCAATATGACACACCAGAATCTAGGGACTCTATACCAGCAAGACCTGAACATACCAACACAGATGAAGCAGAAGTGAAAGGACCTTAAAAGCAACTTTGTGAAGAGACCCTCAAAGAGGAAATGAGAAAATTCCTTAAAGAAATGGAAGAAAAAACAAACAAAAAAATAAAGTGGAGGAAAAGATAAACAAAGAATTCAATAAATAAACAAATCTCTTAAAGAAAGCAAGGAAACCCAAGAAAATATAACCAAACAAGTGAAAGAAACAATTCAAACACTACAAAGTTGAAATAGAAACAATGAAGAAAACACAGAATGAGGGAATGCTGGAAATGGAAATGTTGGGTAAATGATCAGGCACTACAAATGTAAGTATAACCAATGGAATACAATTGATGGAAGAGAGAATCTCAGGTGTTGAAGACTCACTAGAGGATATATGGTCATCGACCAAAGAAAATCTCAAGTCCAACAAATCCCTAACACAAAATATTCAGGAAATATGGGGCATTGTGAAAAGGCCAAAGCTAAGAATATTAGGTATAGAAGAAGGTGAAGGAATATAGCTCAAAAGTACAGAAAACATATTTAATAAAATAAGAGAAGAAAACTTAAACCAGCCCAAAGAAGGATATGCCTATGAAAGTATAAGAAGCTTACAGAATACCAAATAGACTGGGCCACAAAAAGAAGTCTCCTTGCCACATAATAATAAAAACACCAAACTTACAGAATAAAGAAAAAGTATTAAGAGTAGCAAAGGAAAGAATCCAAGTAACATATAAAGGCAGACCTATCAGAATTACACCCAACTTCTCAATGGAAACTCTGAAAGCCCTGAATAGGTGTTCTACAAAGGAACAATGAATGTCAATCCAGACTAGTATAACCAGCAAAGCTTTCAATCACTACAGATAGAGAAAACAAGATATTCCATGACAAAACCACATTTAAGCAATTAGATCCACAAATCCAGCCCTACAGAAAGTACTGGAAGGAAAACTCCAACTTAAGGAAGTTAACTATACTCACAAAACCAAAAACAGTAGGTAATCCCACTATACAAAAAACCAAAAGAAAAAAAAGGAGGGGGGAAATCCAAACACAATACCATGACCACCAACAAACCCAAAACAAACAAGAATTAACAATCAATGGTCATTAAGATCCTTCAATATCAATGATCTTAACTTGCTTATAAAGAGACACACAGGCTAACAGAATGGATACAAAGATGGAATCCATTCTTCTGCTGCATACAAGAAACACACCTCAACTCTTCAAAGACAGATGGTACCTCAGAGTTAGAAGTTGGATAAAAGATATTCCAGTCAATTGGACCCAAGGAACAGGCTGGATTAGCAATCCTAATATCTAACAAATTGAATTTCAAACTAAAATCAATCAAAAGAGATGAAGAAGGTCATTTCATATTCATCACTGGAAAAGTCCATCAAGATGATGCCTTAATTCTGAACATCTATGCCCCAGATACAAAGGCATCCACATTCATAAAAGAAATACTACTAAAGCTAAAATCACACATAAAACCTCACAGCTATAGTGGGAGACTTCAACACCCCACTCTCACCATGAGACAGGACCACCAGCAGAAACTTAACAAAGAAACAAAGTAACTAACAGAAGTTTTGACCCAATTGGGTTTAACAGACATATATAGAACATTCCATCCAAACACAAAAGAATATACCTTCTTCTCAGCAACACATGGAACCTTCTCTAAAACTGATGACATACAGAGCAAAACAGAAAACCTCAAGAGATACAAATAAATCATAATAACTCCCTGTATCTTATCGGATCACCATGGTTAAAAGTTAGAATTCAACAACACAAATTGCAGAAACCCTACCAACTCATGGAAATTGAACAATGAACAATTGCACCATTCCTGGGACAGGAAGAAATAAAAAGAAATTAAGGACTTCCTAGAATTCAACGAGAATGATGACACAACATACCCAAACTTATGAGACACGTTGAAAGCAGTGCTAAAAGGAAAGTTCATAGCATTAGGTACCCACATGAACTGGAGGCTACTCACACTAGAGGATTAACAGCACAACTGAAAACTTTAGAACAAAAAGAAGCAAACTCACCCAGGAGGAGTAGATATATGGAAATATTCAAATTGAAGGCTGAAACCTGAAAGCAACCTAGATGCCCCTCAACCGAAGAATGGATGGACAAGATAGGATACACAATGATACAAAATGGAGTATGACTCAGTGAAAAAAAACACAATATAATCTTGAAATTGACAGGTAAATGGATGGAACTGGAAGAAACCATCCTGAGTGAGGTAAGCCAGTCACAAAAAGACAAGTATGGCGTGTACTCACTCATATATGGATATTAGACATGAAGCAAAAGATTACCAGCCTACAGTCCACACCACCAAAGAAATTAGGATACAAGGAGTCCCCTAAGAGAGAAATACATGGTCCCCCAAAGAAGGGGAAAGAGACAGGAATCCCTGAGCAAATTGGGAGCGTGGGGAAAGATGGGAGGAAGGTAGAAAAAAGGAGAAGTGAAGGAGAGAAGTGGGGAGGAGAACAGGAGGGATCAGGAAGACTGAGTTAGGGTAGTAATAGAGAGCAAGAAAGGAGCTACGTTAATAGGAGTCAGTGTAGGTTTAAAGAGAAATTTGGCACTAGGAAAATGTTCAGAGATCTACAAGGATGACCCCAACTAAGAATCTAGGCAGTAGTTGAGAGACTGTCTTTGATGCACTTCCCCTATAGTGAGATTCATGACTACCTTAATTGCCATCCTACAGCCTTCATCCAGTAGCTGATGGAAGCAGAAGCAGACATTCACAGCTTAGCATTGAACCATACTCCTGGAATCTAGTTTAGAGAGGGAGGGGGATGAGTAAAGCAATCAAGATTGTGCTGGGGAAACCTATAGAAACAGCTGTACTGACCTAGTGAGAACATAGAGACCCCAGTCATAAAGCTGGAGAGCCAGCATTGGACCAAATTAAGCCCTCTGAATGTGGGTGCCAGTTAGGAGGCCTGGGCAGTCTATGAGACTCCAACAGTGGAGCCAGTATGGGACCCCATTGCCTATGGAGGGATACTATTTCAGCCCAGATACATGGAGGAGGGCATAGGCCCTTCCCGAAATGATGTGATAGACTTTGATGATCCCCCATGGAAGGCCTCACTATCCTTGGGAAGTGTGTGGGGGTTGGTTGGGGAGATCAGTGGGGGTCATGGGAGGATGGGTGGGAGAAGAAATGTGGTTAGGGGATTGATATGTAAAATAAGATTGTTTCTAAATAAAAATTATAAATAAATAAGTATCCTCTTAGCATTTATTGATCAGCTACATATTTGAACATGGTTTATGTTTTTGGGAAATCCTGATCAGCAGAACAAATGCTGCTATTCTTAGAAGACTCACATTCCTTGAATGCGAGTGACAACCAACAAATCAACAAACAACATACCAACAAATCCAAATGATTACAGAAATTTGGACAAATGGTAGTAACCACAGAAAAGAAAATGGTGTGGTTGGCATGAACTATCATCTTGACCCTTCTAGAGTCACCTGAGCATGGTCTTAAGCTATTGTCTTTATTAATTTGGTCTGCTGTAAGGAATTGCCTTGACTGTTCATTGATGTGAGAGGGCCCAGTCCACTGTGGGCAGCATCATTCACTAGACAGGTGATATAGAGCTGTGTAAGAGAGCTAGAGCTAGGTGTGTTTTGAATTTGAGTACATGAGTAAACCAGTAAGCAACTTTCCTCGACGAATCTTGCCTTCAGGTTCCTGCCATGACTTTCTTAACTAATGAACTATAACTTGAAAGTACAAGCCAAAAAAGCAAACTAGCAAAAAAAAAAAAACCTGACCTCTCCAAGTTGCTTTTAGTCAGTTTTTTTTCTTCCACACCAACAGAATAAAACAGATGTTAAATATGAGAAGAAAAATAGGAGTTGCCGCTTCAGGCAGAGTGAGAAGTTTTGGTCTTAGACATCACTAAGAAAATGAAAACTGCAAAAGATTTGGAGAGCGTAACCTGAGGATCATATTCTCATGTGGGGTAAGTGAGCTATAGGCAAAAGAAACAGAAAATTGAAAGACCCCCAAAAACTTTTTGAGACAACTTGGTTTAGGTAGAGTGAGCAGCAACACATAACCAAGGGGTTACATAATTATAGTTTCTAGAGATGACAACCCAAGAAGGGCCACGAAATTATCTGATTCCCATTATATGAATTAAAATAAAAATAAAGAAGTAGGGAGAAAGGAGAACATTTTTGGATATGCCTAAAGTGTAAATTTGATTCATAAATTCCCATTGGTGTACGAATTAAAACTTGGGGGAATCAAATGTGCTTGCACTGAAAATTGTAACCACACCAGCACAACTATCAGTGACTGCTAAAGGGAATAGACTACAAACTTTTAGAAGACCAGCATACAGTACAAACTTGCACAAATTCTCTCATAAAATATGTCAGAAAATACCATCCAGATAACCTGGATATCAGAATTCAACAATAGTACTTACAGCACATAAAAGGTAGGCCATTGTCCAGTAATATACTTTCAAGGAACTCTTAAGCAAATTATTAGTAAATGGAATCTAGGGACACATAAAGTGGAGCACATGTCACAACCAATGACAGGAGTCTGGATTTAATATAAAATCGATAATTATAACAGCTTAATAAGACCAGGCATGGTGACTTATGCAGGAGGAATACTGTGACTTTCAGAATATTCTATGCAGGGATTTACAGGCCTGCCTAACTGGGATATTTCAAAATACAAAAATATTTTAAAAAATTAAAGATAGAAAACCATGATCATCTTAATAAATATTTAAGACACATTTGATAATATTGATATTCATGGTGAAAAGGAATGAACTGCAAGTTACAAACGCACTGTTCTTCTTAATTTGCTAAATAATATTTACAAAACATTTTAAAACAGCATAAGCATCATAATTGTTGAGTTTTGAGGACTTCACCTGAGGGCAGACATGAGACAGACATGTGAACTTTGTTAAAGCTAATTGAGATATAAATGTACGCTCATGACCTCTGCCCGTTCCAACAGACTACTTCCATATTTTATAGATTATTTATATAATATATAACATATATAATATATAATTGCTTATATCATTTTTACAATAAAAAACTACCATTCTTGAAGAAGCAGAAAGAAACTAAAACCTTAAAGAGTTTTAATTTTTAATTTGAGCTTTTAATAAAATGAAGATGTGAACAAAGAATAATAGCTTCACCCTAAATATAACAATTCACTAAGAAGTATAGCATAAGAAACTGTAGCCAGCATACACTGAAGCCCTCATGATAAGCAGGGAGCAGAACCCAGAGGGTTGGATAGCCATAGCTTTGTAACTCCTACAAACGAGTAATTATATTGGGCTCTTCTGGTTACCATGACAAAATCCCCACACTGGATGTCTTAAACCACAGAAATGTATTTTTTCTGTTACGAAGGCTGAAGGTCTAAGATGATATTTGTTAGGATTGGTTTCCCTCAGTGTCTGTCCCCCTGACTGGTAGCCTATCATCTCCTTTACAGCTTTCTGTACCTTTCTCTGTGTGGGGGCCTTCTGATATCTCTGGATGTTGAGATCTCATCTTCTAGGATGGACAAGACAGATCATATCAATACCCAGCCTCAAGACCTCCTTTTAGCTTATCACCTCTACAGAGACCTTATCTCTAAATTCAGTGATGCTCTGTGAGACTGAGAGTCGGAGCTTCCACATAGACAGTTTAGAGCAGGACACACTTCAAGAAGGAAATGGCCAGTGTGATGGTTATTCTTGACTGTCAACTTGACTAAATCTGGAATTAACTAAAACCCATACACACGTGAGGGATTTATCTCAACTAAATAATTTCAAGCGGGAAGACCCACCTTGAGTCTGGATCTTTTGAGCTGGGACGAGCCAACTTTAAACTGGGCCACACTTTCTAGTGGCAGCCTATATAAAAGACACAGACAAAAGAAGCCTTTGTTCCTTTGCTGTTTGCCCTTGCTCTTTCGGCTAAGTTCACTCATTCATCTTCATGGGCATTAGAGCCTACTTCTTCAGGATTACCACGTACCCTAATGACCAGCTGAGACGTCCAGCTTCATGGCCTCAACAACTACTGGATTCTTGAGTCATTATTGGACTAGCTGGACTACAACCTGTAAGCAACTCTAAAAAATAAATCTCATATATATATATATATATACATATATATATATACATATACATTCTCTCAGTTCTGTTCTTCTAGAGAATCCTAACTAATATATCTAGCAACAAGATTATGAAACCTTTGGCATATTCTGCACTTGACAATTAAAGTGGGGGGATCCAGGTACTTTACACAGCATAATGTCCTTTTATACCTAATGAGCAGAGAAAGACAATTCTCTCTTCCTCTGTAGGAACCACTTTGCCGCTGGAAGTCTGAAAACACAGCAAACACTGTGGTGGGAGGAGCAATCTGACCTCACATGGGGTCCGAGGGAGATAGAAGGATCCTGGAAAAGGTTCTCTAGAGAGCATGACTCTTCAGGAATGACATATGGAAAGACACGTGGAAGCCTGATTGAATACGGACGTGAGGGAGAACACCATAGGCAGTGATTGTAGCAAGAGGCCTGGTGGAGGAGGGGAGTACATGTGAAATTGCCTTCAGTATTTTGTAGACAATGGATAATATTTGTGGATTTCAATAGTTGCCCTTCAGAGGTGCCTTGCACAATGTTTGGCCAGTGAAATAAATGTCTGTTGAATAATAAATATTGTCCAAATAACTAAACCAAACAGTGAATACACCACAGGTAATATTTTTGCTGCCAAATATCCATAACAATTCTCAGATCGTTATATTGTTTTCATTGGAAATAATTCAAGAAGAAAAAAATCATTACTTTTGTTTTTTTTCCAATGAAAGAACCAGCTCTTTGGAGTTTAGCAGGGAATTATAATACAAATAATAATTATGTCTAAAAACTATAATGCATGGACTAAACCCAGCAGTTCACATAAAAGGAGAAAATGCCTTTTTAGTGTCCCAAACATTTTTCTGAATCTTTATGTCTTCTTACCTATTTCTGTGCCTTTTCTTTATCACCAAATTTCTTTTTTTCTACTTTTATGATGTACTGGGTACCCTTCACTCTTGGCACATTGAGAAAATGCATCCATGAGATCAGGCTGCCGGTGAGCTGCATGGCATTTCTTAAATAGAGATGGATGAGTGAGGGCCCAGTTCATTGCGGGTGGAGCCACCCCCGAGAAGATGGTCCAGGGTTCAATATGAAAGCAGGCTGAGCAAACTAGAGAGCAAGGCAGTAAGCAGCTCCTCCACACACACAGCCTCTGTGTCAACTCCTGCCTCCAGGTTCTCACCCTGCTTGACTTTCTGTCCTGACTTCCTTCAGTGATACGGAAGTATAAGCCAACTGAGCCCCCTCCTCCCCAAGTTGTTTTGGTCACGGTGTTTTCCCACAGCAATGATTACCCTAAGTAGGACATATCACTGTGTCTACCCTGAAACATAAGTGCCTGGGATGCCCATGACTGACAGTCAGTCCCTCTTTGCATTTTTCAAAACCAATCCTCTTTTCTGAATCCCTGCAGTACATCAAACACTTTTCTAGACATACGATAGTACCCTGGAGATGTAAAGACATATAATGATGTCGTTCCCACAGGCTGTGAGTTCTAAGATAAATACTACAAAATTTAATAAAAGTTTCTAGATTATTCTCTCTGCCCCTCCTCTATGTCTTCCCTTTACCTATTGCTCCCCCCAAAGTTTGCCTTCTATAACACTACACTAGACACCATGGAACTTGGTCCTGTCTGCCTCTTCACCCTGATGGGCCTCTTTTACTTACACTAAATAGTGTTTCCAATTCACAAACTGCAGGATTTTTTTCCTTAAAAGGGTAAAACGCCAATAAATGAAGATAAATTCTTGGCTTTGCTCCAAAACAAGCTTGTTGTTCTAGGACCCCAAATAGTCTCGAACATCATTAAGAAGCCGCAGGCCACCCAAGGTTGTGCATCAATTAGCAATTAGGTCACACATTGGGTGGTTAGAGGCACTCAGCCTTTGGCCTTACTCTTCACAGCACACCCAGGCAGGCCACTGGTATCCAAACAATGCCCACCCGGTGTATCTTGTCCCTTAATTGGGATAACTTAGAGATGCTAATGGGCAGAGGCAGGCTCAGTGGCTCCAATTAGGGCTCATTAGTGGCTCTGCCAGTGGTGACCACTGCAAAGTGATGTTTGCTCCCAGGAAGGCTTTGAGACTTGTTCCTGCAAGGCACACACTAGGATGTGCTGGTGTTCCTACCCACAGCAAACCCCATCCCTCACTTGTCTGTAGCCACTGTCTGTCAGGCCAGTGCTACATTTTGAAGCTCAGCTCCGTTATCCCCTGTCACAATTCCTTCTGGTGGAGGTGGTAGCCGGACGCATTCATAAAGAGGCACAGATGAAGGATTAAATTATGGCCATGGGGTCCTTGGTTCACACTCCCTCATCTCACTTGAAAAACATACATTCATTACCAATTCATGGCATCCTAAAAAATATCACCACTCAGAACCCCAAATGATTCCACAAGAAATATTTAGCAAATTTTAAAAAGCAAAATACTGAAATTACTAAACGTGAATGCATGGGTAGTGAGGAAAGTAATTTTTTTTCACTTTGTCAGCACATGCCAAGAATGTTTCTAAAGGCCAAATTTTGAAAAGGAACTCCAGACTATGGGACACTAGTTATGTGTCTAGCCACGTTGGGGGAGAGAGGTACAAACCCACACTTGCACGATTCCTATAGCTATGATGGTCCCTGTGTCACTATTATAGTACCTGGTACAGGTCGCGTGTCCTATAGTTAGACTGTATCCCACAATCGTTGCACAAAGAGCTCCATTATGCTGGACTGGCACTGCAGTGTTTTCTTAACATCACCCTGACAGAGTTGAGGAGTTTGACTAGGGCCTCCTGCTGTGAGTCTCTCAGTTCATTCAAAGGTCATTACAATTCTTGCTTCAGTGTTTTGCAATTTTTTCCTTAAGGATGGCAGACAATTGAATAAATATGGTTTAATAAACAGGGCTAGAGAGAAATAAAATGGTCAATAATTAGGGACTTTCAAACCCTGGCAGATTTGGTGCCATTTATTTGTAATGAACTGTTTGTAAGAGCAGCACACACACACACACACACACACACACACACACACACACACACACACACACACACGTTTTGCTGTTTTAAACTACCTGTAGTCTGAGAGTGGCCTAAACTGAGAGAGAGTGCTGCAGTATGCATCGAGATGTCTGCCATCGAAAGAGCCTTAGGAGAATAATTAGGTGGGCTTTCCAAGTGGCCATTTCCATCATGCAATTTTTCCCCAGCTGGTTGCATCCTTCTTCCTTCCCCCTTGACTCGTGTGAGCAGTTGCTGCAGTGATGGCAGGATGTCAATGCCCCCCAAATTGAACCTGTGATTTGTTTTTCTTTGATTTATGTGCTTGTAGTCAATAAACTTTATAAAGGAAAGTATCAGACTGAACAATCAATCAAAGATAAACAGATTCCTGTCCTTTAAAAGCATTTCAGCCCAGTAGGTGAGTGTCTCATTCATCTTTTGCAGGCTAGCTTTTGGCCTTTCCACTGAGACAACCGAGCGCTCACTACAGGCAGCTCTTCTACCAAAGGGCTGCTGCAGCTGAGCTGAGATTTATCAATTTCATGGCACCAGTGGTCCTGACATGGCATCATTTTCAGGATCTAAGTGGTTAAGCATTGCTGTTTGCATGCCATGACCTGGGTCTCCACCACCCTGAAAAGAGAGAAAGATACCCAGTTGGAGATGCACTGGGTTTATTCTGCGTAGTTCTATAAAAATTCATATTGTGGGCTCTTCTATATTCCCCCTCTTCTAAAAAGTCGATCTTTTCCCTGCAATCGAGAACTCCCTCTTCGTTCTATTAGTGGTTTCTGACTCTTCCCTCGAAGAAGGCAAATGTCATCCTGCGTGTTTTCCTTTTCTGCTGTACAGATGGTGTGCATATGCAGATTGGTGATTTTCTAATCAATACAGTGGCACTTGGGAATATCTGTAAGTATTGTAATAATGCATTAGTCAGGAGTGATGTTGTAACACACTGAGATCACACACATAAATCTAAGACACCATGTCTAGACACTCCGGGGAAGATGCTATGGCATGGGTTAGAGCAGGCATTAAGGGAGGGCAATATTTCAAATATGATGGGAAAATAATGCAATTTGCAGACTTTAATAAAATCATTGGGGATTTAATTTCAGTAGGGGTAACATTCTCTCCCCAAACATTCGCATTCTTCTGTCTGCTTCACGGACACTTGTAATGAGATACTTTCCACCTGTTATCTCAGGCAGAAACAGAATGGGATCTGTGAATTGAGCTAGATTTTTAATGTGCTGAATATGAAAATAATCCCTTTATAGGTAGTGCTTTAGCCGTACAAAAGTACATTATGCAAACAGCACACAGGCAGAATAAACCTTGGAGATTCAGAGTTCGAAGAGCTTATAAATTAATCTCCTAAGCACACCTTGAGCATGCTTAGAGAGTGCATTCAATCCTAAAACTTGACCAACTGAACCTGCAAAGTTTTAACAGGGAACCAGCTCAATGATGAAAAATGAAAATTATGCTAAATATATGCCCATGTGAACACGACCCGAAAGCTACCTACTGGTTTTACTCACAGCTGCCTCTGATTCCATTTGCCCTTGAGATTTCCATTTTTAGTCAGTCTGACTCTGTTTACATTTCTAGGCTGACAACCATCCCCAAAGGTAGACACTCATTCTGCTGGAAATAATTTGATAAAAGTGATCGACTAAACATAGTCAGGACAGAAAACTGCATTTCTCAGCAGAAAGCAAACACAAGTGGAGATTCCCCTGGTAACCACTTCTGCTCTTGTGGGTAATATAATAGCCCAACAGGCTCCTGGTGCAAGGAGCTTGCTTTCTCTGTCTTCCAGTTGTCATTTTGGCCCACTGTTGTTTCAGTGAAGTCTCCTCAAGACTCAGGCCAGCTCTGTGCTGCTAACACTCCAGAGGCTTTTCAATTAAAATTCAAGAGAAGCAAAGGCTAGATGGAATCAACCCAATTATCTCTGTAGCCATAGAAATGCACATGATAAATGAACTCCAACCTTTTCTTTTCTGATGACAACTTGGGCTCTGAATAGAGAGAGGTGTGATATTTTTTCTACCTCCCTACCCCTTTTTTTCTTTCCTAGTGAATTTGAAGAAGAAGGTGATTTTCTTTAGTTCAGAGTGAAGCACTACTTGCTTGGCAGAATATCTCAAAGCATAATGTTTCCAGCACCTGTACAATCTGGTTTCATGACGCTTAGGCTTAGAATTCTATTTTTTCTCTGACTACTGTCCAGAGGAAAAATAGATTCCAGCATCTCATCTGCAAAAGTCTTTACTTGCAATTTTGGCGATTCATTTCCTTATTGTTCATATTTTCAGATTTATATACTGCTCTGCATCTTTCTTTTGCCTCTGAAGGAGGAATCTGTATCCACACACACAAGAATGCATTCAATGCAGTCACTTCCCAAGCCCTTGATTTACTCCCCTCTTGGGGAAGGTCATCTAAACAGTATTGTTGACACTGCCCACTTTGGGAGAGAAAAAGAAGTAAGTTCAGCAAGAGCCCTAGGTTCTTACATCATTGGCATGCCCAGAGGTCACTTAGCAAATGTGACTTGGTTCAGAGAATGACCATGACTGGCAACAACAGCTCTCTAGTGACTACTATCTACTCAAAATACAGGAAATCGCTGCACCCCCTTCTGTATCAGGCAGCTGCCTGTGATTCAGACCCACATTTCTTCTACAGCTCTAGCTCTATATTCTTTTCTTTTGGGCTTCAGTGATCTTTCTGCCAAGGGCAAAATATGTGAATCCATATGTCCTTTTCTTCTTCATTAGTCTGTTTACAGTTTGCAATTTTGTTCTACTTTGTCCCAAATGAATTCTTAGTCATGCAACAACCAAAACTTAAACTATCATTTTTCTTTCACTCCCCCTTCTCTTATTTCATTCTAGGTCCATTTCAACTCCCTAGTTAGAAATTTAAACATTTTATAACATATAACACAAATTTATAAATGTCCCTGCAAGTACCAACAAATCCTTTCACTAGACGCACATTTTACAACCCACTTCACTGAAATTTGATTACACAGTGTAGGTGTTTCTTGGTCTCAGATAATGTGAGATAGTGATAATGTATATGCATGTTTGGTTAACATTTTATAGCTCACAAAATGCTTTCAGGACATGATGTAGAAGAAGGGGGAATTTATTTCTATTGCCTGTGGGTATCAACCAGTACCTTACACTGGCACAAAATTCTGGCCTTCATCTTGAAGATTCAGGATGACAAGTGACTAGAAATGGTTGAAAAATCATGTTATCTGACTGCAGAGTTCCAGAAAAGAGATCTTGCCCCTGAGATGGGATTCATTAAGGGAAGGGTGAATGAATTCTTATAAACAGAAAAATAAATTATAGAATTCTTAATATCAAAGCCAAGCATACTTTACTTGTTTGGAAGGAGAATTTTCTTTCATTTCTAAATCCAAATCAGGATCTACTATTGTGGGTATTTAATTCCCATACCCATCACAGTTCTTGACTTATAGGTTGATCCCTTTGAGCATGACACCTATTTTACCCCATGGTATAATTAGTGTAGTAGGTTTCCCCAAAACGATTATCTTCAAAAAGCAAAAACAATACTAATAACTTGGATTTAAATCCTTGTCCTTGATAAACATCAAATGACCTGGCAGAAGGTAAAATATCATTACTCATATATAGTTCATAGCTAATGGGTATTATCAGAGCCTCACTGTAGCAGGCATGTTTTTGGAGTGCCAGCCCCTAAATCATGACTTATTGTTAATTGTGAATGCTTGGCCTTAGCTTAGACTTGTTTCTAGCTCTTTTTTCTGTTTATAAGTTCAATTAACCTGTTTCTGATAATCTATTGCTACCTTGAGTCTTTTTTCCCTCATCCAGGTACTGTCCATCCTACTTTCCTGCTTCTGAGGTGTCTGGTTGGCTGGCTCCCTGGCTGCCTCCCATTTTCTCTCTGCCTGCCAGCTCCACCTATTCTTCTCTGCTTAGCTATTGGCTATTTAGCTTTTTATTAGACCAATGAGGTGCCTTTGGCAGGCAAGGTTAACCAGAAACACAACTTTACATAGTTAAACAAATGCAGTATAAGCAAGTGTAATACATCTTTATTTTGTTAAACAAATATTCTATTCCTCAACACCTTACCTAGCAACAGAATTAAGTCCTGAGATCTGAGTGGTCAATGGTAAAGTCTTTTGGAAGAATGAATGGTTTGTAACAAAACAGGGTGGTCTGAGAGGAAGGGTAAAGAATCGGCAACAATAGAAAGTCAGTAAGGTTAACTGACAGTTCACTTGTTTGTTCACCAAAGTTGCTTTGAGCTATCCCTGCTGTTGCCAATGTATCCTATCAAGTACAAACTACAAAACATGTATTGCTAAATGCACATGTCTGTATATGTGTTTTCCATCGAATTCAAGACAGACACATACACTAAGAATTTCTCTGATACAGGACAACAGGCTCATGAGACTGATCACAGGCTGACCCACAGGGTCCCCATCTCATGGCCTTAACCAGAATACTGGGTTTCTTCTCTCTTCTAGATTTTAGTATCCTCCTACCTTCTAGAGAAGAAGAATTCATCATCAGATGGAGACAGAAGATTGGCGATTAAACCAAGCAACAAGCTCACCGAGTCTTCTAGACACAGATTCTGCTGTGGATCTCTCCTCACTTCTCCTGTTTTACCATCCCCTCCTCTCAACGTCCCTCCTTCTTTCCCTTTCTTCCTTCCTCTTATCATCTCAGTCATTTTGACCAACTGCAGTTTTGAAGTGTTTAGCTAGAGCACTCCAGAAAACATCTTGAATTATTCAGAAAACATTTCCCTATGTAACTCTTCTGTGCTGCTCTTTATTCACTAATTGCTTGTGATAAATAAGATGATGATTTTCTTCTTTATTCCTCTTCTAACATTATTGGAAAGAATAATGATTATGTAATATTTGATGCCAATAATGGCATGCAAAACAAAAATTCTATTTTAATGTATCTGCTTGGAACTGAGTTGCTTCCACAGACAACCTGCTGAAGAGGAGGGTTCCTGGGTTTGCAAATTAAAGCCTCCCCATCTAAGCTCTGCCCTGTGCTCCTAAGTTCTGAGGTGTTTATATAAGGCAGAGTAGTTAGAAGTTCAGCAGCCAAAAGTGATTTTAAATCAAGTGGTTCATGACTTCCTGAACTTCCCTACTGAAGAGAACTGTGATTCTAAGTACTGAATGCAGGAAAAGTAAAACAAAAATACCTTCATAGTGTCTGCCAGAAGTAGACACAACTGGCTAGATTCTACTGCTATACCAAACAATATTAAAATAACACTTCTTTATCTATAGAATTACCACATATAGAATAATGTGTGTTATGAATATCACA
The DNA here is from genome assembly GCF_017639785.1 of Mesocricetus auratus. Taxonomy (NCBI): domain Eukaryota; kingdom Metazoa; phylum Chordata; class Mammalia; order Rodentia; family Cricetidae; genus Mesocricetus; species Mesocricetus auratus. Next base: position 37,690,232 of record NW_024429193.1, read on the forward strand.
GTTATATAAAACTGAAAAATATCATATTTTGTATATTTCAAGTTGAATGATTTCTAAATAATGAGATCAGAAGCCTGCAGCACATAGATTTATATATTTTTAAAATAACTTTAAACTGTGGCCAGTCATTTAAAAATATTTACTCAATTCTCAATGCTTGAAACCAAAAATATAGAAACAACAAAACATATTTCATTTCTCTTTCAAAGTACAGTCATCTTTAGATGAGGGGTCCCACATTTAAAATATTTCTTAAATTTTGGTAGCCATGCTTTTTCTATAAGTTCACACTGGTGTCAGCCATTTTGACAGCCAGGTAGGCATCATATCATACCAGCACGGGAGCTGAGGAAGTATTGCCATGGCTTGTTTGGTGATAATTTGCAAACCCTACTGAGAAAAACACACCTTATCAAAAATTGGGAATGACTTTATGCTTCAGGAATTTATCATTTTATCCATTTCTAAAAGAAAAAGAGAAGCCTTTATCATCTATGTTTTTAATTCCATTGACACGTATCCATGTGGTGAGCTTCTGAGTGTATGGTGTATGTATGTGTGTGTATACACACACATGATCACATGTACACAAGGAGTCAGGAGGTTGATTTTGGGGAGTGATTCCAAATCCCTCTTCCACCTTATTCACTGAGGCTGAATCTTCCAATTAAGTCCAGTCTCTCTAGCCAGTCTGCCTTGGGGATCCCAGAATACCAAGCATGATGGCTACACTTGTCCATCATCTTTCACATGGCATCTAGGGCTTCCCAACTCAGGTTCTCACACTGGAGTGGCAAGCACTTTAACCACAGAGTTTCTGAGCCATGTCCTTCTGTTTTGTTTCTTAATGAGCATCGTACTTTTAAATAATGATGTTCTTTCTACATGGAAAATTATTTAATTCCCTGTTGTCTCACTTGGTTAGCCAAACATCCTTTGTGTATAAGCTCTGTGTAAAATGTCATTGGAATACTATAGGGGAACAATATCTAAAAACATTGCTATGAAGAAAATGGCAGGAAAATAGATATCACATTAGATGATGTGTATTTATTGTGGTTCAGCCTATCTCAGGTCTGCTATGATGACCTTGAAAAGGGATAGGAGAGATTTTAACAGAACTATGTAAACAGTGAGTCTTGGAAGAGACAATAAAGTTGGGAAAGTTAGCAATTAGTTTTGTATGTAAGAGTTTGAACAGTTGTGAGACCTCAGGCCAGAGGAAGAAGGTTGGAAAGTACAGGAAAATCTTGAATACCCACAGATCAACCCTCTGTTCACCACTGTTCTCTCCTTGTGTAATGGAGGGAAATAATGGTGAAGTAGACACTGAAGAGTAAGGACTGTTCCGAAGAAGAGTCCAAAAGTGTGGTGTGTGTTTGTGTGTGAGTGTGTCTGTGTATCTGTGTGTGTGTGTGTGTGTGTGTGTGTGTGTAAAAATGTCATCCCAGGAGCAGGTGTCAGGGAAGCATGAGAACAGCTCACTTAAAGGCTATGAGGATACATCAGCTTCTGCAGGAAAAACCCATCTTTTTGCTCAGATTTTATGTCCCTGTCATTGTTCACTCAGTCTTGATGTCAGCATGGACATTGCCCTAAAATACTGAGGCTAATTCACTCTCTATAGCAGAGGAAACAACCCTTGCTTAAAGACAATGTCTGAAGTCACAACAGAGAAAAGAGTACTATTAATACCTTGGGGAGCAGAGAACAGGATACAGCTAAGTACCCTCTAGTGCTCATCCCCTTTTTCCAAAATCTCAGTGGCTTGAAATAATGTGATTATTTCTCTTCTTTACCTTTCCCAAATCCTTCATTCATTAGTCTTCTTAAAACTATTACAGGGATACTCTTGTAACATGTACTTTCAGTTTCATCCTTGCAAAATCAAATGACAGTATTATCCACATTATAGTTAGGATATGAAATATACTTCAAAAGCTTGGTCCCCAGCCTGGTCCTACTAGTAGGCATGGGATCTTAACAGACAAGACTGCTGAGAGATCTTCAAGTCTCAAGGTCACATTCTTGAAGAGGAGCATGGGACTGCACCCCCTACTCTCTTTTATATTCCTTCCTGAAGGGGTAACTTCATACTGCCCTCTGCTCCAACCATGATGAGCCACCATGGGACCAACTGATCAAACTATTCTCTTGGTATGTTTAGTCAATTGAGTATTTGTTACAGTAATAGAACACTGACTAAAACAAAACTGTTTGCTTGTTTGTTTGTTTCTAGGAATTCAAGAAAGAATGGGAAAAGGCTGGACAGGATGACATTAGAATGTGTTTAATCTCAGATGAAGTGATAAGATAACATTTCAAAAGAAATTTAGAGTCAGCAAAACAACAGTGTCTTTTACTCTAGTTACTTTTTTCTTTACTTTTGAGCAAGATATTTTGCCAAATAAAACTAAGATTCAAAGGAAAAATTCACAAATTTATCCTAAAAGCACAATATAAAATTAGTGCAGAGTTATTTTTTAATAAGCTATCTCAGACAAAGCTTGTAAAAATTAATATTCTGGTCATGGCTACTGGAAACATATGCTTTTATATCTTTTCAAAAATCAATTTATGAGCATATGATTAGTTCTAGGCCAACCTGAAATACATAGTAATAATCCTACCCACCCCCAAAATACCTAACTCATTAAATAAGCAAATAAATAAATAACAAAAAGAAAATATCTAAGTTATTCTAGATGCATGTTCAGAATTAATACATGTTTACTTTATAAAGATATTTTTCAAGTATGTGTATGTATTAGGCGAGGCATATGCACATAAGTGCGGGTACCTTTGCAGTCCAGAAGGGGGCAAGAGTTCTCTTGAAGCTGATAACTTACCTTGAGTCCTTGAAAGAGCAGTGAATGCTCTTAACTGTTGAGCTATCTCTCTAGGCAGCATTGGCTCATATATATTCATTTTTTAATGTTCAATTTTCAGTTTCTTTGAGCTTGATCCATGGTTATACTGCTTAGAAAATAGAATCTTGTAGCAGTAATCAAGGCACTGGAAGCTCTCTAGTCTGCCTTATTTGGTTCCCTTTGTTGCTGTCTTCTCTATGTTATATATTGGTATTTCACCTACCGTTAGACATAACTTAAGTATGAACTTTATGATGTTTGTGAAGCGGACTAGAGAAGGCAAAATATTTCAGGATGAACAGAAAAGATAAGGATCCCTTGAATTTTAATCTAAGGCATTTTAACATAGGTTTGGAATAGAGGTCGATTTTTTTGAATTTAAAAAATTCAATTTATTTTAGCCTTCAATGTAGTTAGCAATGTCTGCCTGCAGGTTTGTGTGTATTGGTATTTGCTTTTTCCTCGTGTTTAATATTTCAACAGGTGATGCTGGCAAGAATGCTGATAATGCTGCTTACACCTAGAGGTCTTAGAGAACCACAATTCTTTGGCAAATGAAACAGATGACTTTGGGAGTTGTTTTAATAACTGCCTATACTAGAACTTGTCTCATGGTCATTACAAACTTTAAAATGGCTGTTGCCTTGATCTTTACTTCTTTTCGAGGGCCAAGTAAGCAAACAGCAAACACAAATCCTTCCTCCCAAAGCTACTCAGTCATGTAACAGAGTCTCTTTACTTAAAGTAGAAACCGTGTACTTCAGACAGCTCCATATTTAAGTGTCCGAAGTTGGCAGCTCTTTGGGCAGTTCTGGAATGTATGCCTAAAAGCATGTGTGATATTCTAGAAGTCTGACCTTTTAAAATCCTGTTAAAGTTTCTCTGTTAAAAACGGTTCTTGTGTTCTTTTTTATGGGAAAGATTGTATTTCCCAGTTATTTTTAATGTAGAGACTGACCAGTGAGTAATTAATATAAAAGGTGATCATTTTACTATTTAGGAAATGATAAAGGCACCCTAAATATCTGTCTAGTGTAAGATTACAGATGTGCAACCAGTCTCTATCTATCTTCATTTGTTTTACTTCTAGATCTAACTTTAAGCTTCTAAAAGTGACATTGTATATTAAGGCCATGGAAATGCATCTTATACAGAGAACAGACAGCTGAATTTCACTTTTCCTTGTCAGGGAATGCCCATAAGAATTGTTGGTAGGCGTCTAAATGTGGAGGTAAGTAATAAGCCAGTATTGACTTCTGTTGAGATCAATATCAAGATTTGTTGACCCAAAGAGGTTAAAATTGACTGAAGAGTGGGACAATAAATCTTGTTATTGACCAGAAAGCTGAAGTCAATATATGTATTATTATCAACATTTTTCTTTTGGTGTAGATGATAGGGGTGGAGTCATTTTTAAGGCCTTAAATGCAGATAGTTACATGTTTATGCCACGATGGTGACCAATACATGCTTGTTGGCTTAAAAAATGGTGCTAGTCACATGTTAGCAGTAACATAATTGGTTTGCAATGTCAGCCATCCTTTTCCTTATGCCTTAGGCTCTATGATGTTGATTTCTTTGAAACTGAAGTATGGGCTGCATACACTTGCATGATAAAATTTTGTTTAGAAGGGGAAATGATTGGTGCAACGCATCAATTGTTTTGTGGGATTTTGCCTACAAACACATGTATATTGTATGTATCTTCCCCCAATCTTGCAACTGAAAGGCTCTGTTCCATTCTACTCACTGTGAAGATGACATTGCCCCTCAGATGAGCTTCTGAATTTAATTGAAAACTTAAAATATGTCAAGAATAAGCACTTCTAAAATGCTTATTTAAAGAATATTGAAAAACACAGAATACATATACATATATATATGATGACAATATTGCTAAATTGTTTTACTTACTCCTAAACCCATACTCATATAAAGTCAAACACAGATTTTATTTTCTCATAGTAGAGAAAAGTTCAAATGGAAAGCAGCTTCCCGTTGCTTTGAATAGCTCTTGTGCTGATAAGAAACTAAGTCCTGCATATCCAAGATGAACCGGGTGTGCTGGGAACATAAAGTCCCTGTTTTTCCTGCAGTTTCGCCTGTTCTGGGGTCTACACACAGGGATCATGTGTGCCTGATACCCTGCAAGAGTATTCAGCCAGGACGCTGATGCTTCAAATAACCATACCCAAATTCTCTTATTGCACTCTGGTTCCACTCTCCTAAAGCTACCCTCAGCCTTATGGTAATACTGGGACAAAGAAGACACAGAAATTTCTTTCTTTTCTAACCATGTCTCCAAAGATGGTACTTTACATCAAATATTCAGTCTGTTAATGTTCAAAAATCTGCAAGATAGGAATGAAACATGAGAGATGCCTTGAATGTCTCACACTATGGGGTGTCTCCAATTCCTTAATACACCCCATTGTGCCTCGCGGCTGGAAGAAGCGCTGTACAACCCATTTCCTCCTTTAACTGTGACTTTCTTCGCTTCTATGGGTTTCGATTTTAATGGTTGAATTACATTTACATCTACTTGTGAGTTTGCCATCAGCAGCCAAGTTCTGGCCTAAAGCCTTTACTAACTTGGAGAACAACTTTCTCATAAACAACCTCATTTGGTTTATCGATATAAATTCACTGAACAACTCTTAATTCTATGAAGCTCCAGCGGGACCTCCATTGGAAACAGCAGATCTTTCAGGCTGCCTTGACTGGCTTTCTTTGCTTCACAATAAATCACAGCACAGGACATAAAGATAATTAAGTCACAGGGATTCCAGAGTTCCTGGTGAAAAGGTTGGTTAGCCAGGGGCCTTACTCAGTTGAATTAAGTTTTAGAGCAAGTAGTCTTTAGGAAAAAAGAAAGAGAGCTATGAATATATATATATATATATATATATATATATATATATATATATATATATATGGGACTGAAGAAGAAACTAACTGTGCAATGGTACATTGGTGCATTTAAAGAAACTCATAAAGATCTACACACCAAAACTTCCAAGTTTGATCCATAAACTTATATAGAAAGAAGGAAGCAGAACAAGAGAGCTACTTTCCCAGCAGATACAAATCTTTTTAATCTTTCTAGCTGTTATCTAAACCCATTCAGATTATTTTCTAGAGTGGCTACATTGTTTAGCTTTCCCATTATCCAGGAATCTAACTGAAACATCCTTGTAGCGTTTGAATGTTCCTGTCTTTTAATATGAGTCTTTATTAAATGTTATAACCTCCTCCCAGAGAAATGTGGTTTCTTAGGACACCCACAATGTTGATTGCCCAAGACAGTTTGTCCAGTCTGTCCCTCACTCCCATTACAATGACTGATACTTCCTTTCCCAGGATCCTTTGCTTGTAATCAAGACCTAAAAAATGAGACAGACTCGAGGAGAATATTCTGGGAATTTCTGAGAAAGGATTCACTCTTTTTTAAACAACAGTAAAGACGTAACCAGGAGACTTCTCATCTGGTGACTGTCTAAAGATATGATATCTTCGGCATGAGTATGGGATTGCAAAAGCTCCATCAGTCCTTTCAATACACTCCCCACTTTGCTCTGTCCGATATTTTCATCCTTTGTACACAGATAAGAAGGTTTCATCACTCTCTAGTTTCCCAACTGCTTTAGTGACTAATTGAGGAAACTATGGCAAAGGATTGTTGTAAGGATTCAGGCATTATGCTGGCCTGCTCCTGTCAACAGGCAGAATACGCTCAGGCAGTACTCTAGTCAGCATGCAGGTACAAAGGACCCCTTTAAACAAAGACCCTCCAACTTATGCTCTCTTTCTGCTCATTCTTTCCTACTCCATTTCCCGAGGTTCCCCTGTAGCAGACAGGACTTTTCCTGTGTCCCTCTTCTCTTGTCCTCTCTCTGTCTCTGTGTCTTTACCTCTTTCCTCTTTCCTTCACCCCTTCGCTTTTTAATAAAACTGTTTACTTAAGCACTGTCTGCCTGGCATGTTTGTCCTTCCACCTAGTTCACCCTCGTCTGCCATGGAATCCACCAAGGTTCCCCTAGCGTTTTATCATAACAATTGCAATAGTAAAAGAGATAGTAAAAGGAATATTTGGTCCTTTAATTTCCTTCTTGATGATCATGTTGGGCGGCCATGCCCTTGCACGGAAAGCCACAACTCTTCTCAGGCTCCCTTTCTGAATGTCTTTCCATTGCTGGTTTTTGTAGGCATTCAGTCTGCTTTCACATGCCTAGAGCTAGTAGCTGTTCTACTAATACCAGCTGTCTGAGTTCATTTTTTCTCTTTAAAAGCTTGGTTTTGTAGCTGAGTAAAGTTATAAAGAAACGGGGTTTGTTGTGGCTTATAGTTCAGATCTGGAGTTGATAGACTAGCTCTTGCTAGCATTGTCTGAAGATAGAACAAGAAATCACATGATTAGAGACTCTGTGTGTGTGCATGCATGTGCGTGTGTGTGCCTGTGTGTGTGTGTGTGTGTGTGTGTGAGTGTGTGTGTGTCCATGTCTGCACATGCATACATGTATATCTTCTGGTATCTCCCTTTTTTAAAATAAATAATTTTGTATTTGTTTCTTATGGGGAATCTCATGCATGCTTGCAATCATTTGGAGGTTGGAGGCCAAAGGACATTTTGTAGGTTGGTTCTCTTCTTTCAGTATGTGAGGTCTGGAAAACTGAATTCTGGTCACAAGACTGTCTTAACAAACTACACATCTCACAGCACTCTTCTTTGTCCAGGAAAGCCCCCAGTCCCTTTACTGGGGCCCTACCCTGACAGCATTATCTAATCTCAGTCACTTCCTCGAGGCCCTACCTGTAAACACCCTAATCTTGTCAAATTTCTACCTTCTTGATAGATCACAGTGGCGACTATGCATCAACATGAGTTTCAATTGGGAGGACTCACACTCAGCACCATAGTTCTGACCTCAGGGGGAACAACACTGTTCCTTGTGATTTACCAAATTCAAAATCATCTTGAGAAAATTAGAATAAACCTGATTGTTGCAAGTCATCAAAGATGAGAAAAGGGCCTGAAGACACCTGAGCTCTTTGTTTTGTTGAGTTAACAATGTGAGAATTTCCTCCACCCTAACTATTTACTATAAAGGACATAATAATGAATACTTTATTATGAAAAAAAAGTAAATTGCCTTAATAATCACCATTTCAGAGTGAAGAGACAGCTGGTGATCCTGTCAAGTATATTAGTAGTGTCAAATTGTCTTCTTAATTCTTGCCTGTCTTCCTAATTGGAAAAGCAAACTTACATTTTGTGACCTGGTCCCATTGCTCATCTCCCTCTAATGTCAGCTGATTTGTTTTGGTTGTAAGTTTGGTATACCCTCACCATGCCCTTTTATGCTAACCTTTTAGAAATAGGATTCTGCCATCAGGGTTCTAGATTGCTTTAAACAGTCGGTGGGTGCTGTCTGATTTCTTCTTAGCAAATAGGAATCTTGGGCAAAAGAAGACTCACTCTGCATACCTTTCTGTCTGGAGAGTTTCTGCCTAATGGTGTCGCATATAACTATTTTCCTCCTTGTTTGTTAGCATTTGCTGTTGTTATTTCTTCATTACTAATCATCTTTGGTCGGTTAAATCAGTAACCAGGATTGAGTAATGTGGTTTAATGTGCTTATGCAAAATGACTAGGTAAGACATATTATCTCTCTCTCTCTCTCTCTCTCTCACACACGCACACACAGACACATACACACCTTAACACAAGCAGTGTTTTGTTTCTATGAATGAAATATGAATACATATTAAGAGAAAACTTTCTTAGAGACTGCTAGCCAAAATTTAATGCTCTTACAATATCTATATTTTGTGTTAGCTCTTGGCAATTGCACTACTGTCTGTGTACTAGTAAAAGCAATAATATTTAGTCAGCACATGCTATGCACCAGGCACTACAATATGTTTTACTTACCTGTTCATGTATGTATCTATTTTGCAGTGTTGGGAATTGAACCCAGGATTTCCCACCAACTGAGCTGCTGTGCCAATTCTGTGGTAGTCATTTTGTTTTGAGTTATTTCACTGAACATTCACTTCCCTAAATTGGTAATGTTGGCTGGATAATCATAATGGCCACATCCAATGTAGGTAGAAGGCATGAAAGATTGAACTGGCCCTTTATTTTAACATGTTAAGTCCCCAGACAAGAAAATTCCACCAGTTTGAAAAGTTTGCAGATCTAGATGGAAAGATATCCAAACAACCTAAGCTCTGAAGATATGCAAAGCCACCAAAGCAAGTCAGCAATGAAAGTGAGCACCAGCTTCCTTAAGAAGACCAAAATCAGCTGGGCAGTGGTGGCACACACCCTTAATCCCAGCACTTGGGAGGCAGAGGCAGGCAGATCTTTGTAAGTTCAAAGCCGGGCTGGACTGACAGCCTCCAAAAGAATACAGAGAAACCCTGTCTCATTAAAAAAAAAAGACCAAAATCAGACAACTTAGATTAGGAGACCAAACTCTGTAAGTTTTTGTGAATAGGTCCCTACATATCCCGCTGGGTAAGGAGAGCAAGATAATTCATCACACCTGCACATGTCTCCTAATTTTTATTTATTGTTTGTTTTGTTTTGTTTGTTTTGTTTTATCTTATGGGAGAGAGGACATATTCTTGCAATGTAGATCAGCCTAACCTTGAATTTATGATGTAAGGTACCACTCCTGTCTGATACCTTTTCTTGATACAAAACAGAAAAAAAATCCCAACTCTGCTTCAAATGATGAAATTGCCTCCTGAGTATATATTTTATTACCTTATGTATGTATAAAAATACATAGACACTTACTAGAATCAAGCTCCATTTTTATATGCATCTATTAAAGAAATATGCTTAAGTGTTTAATGCTTAAGGTATTTCTGTTTCTAGAAAACAGATAAAGCCTGTTACTCTAGTTAAAATGTGTAAATTTTGCCTAGAAATTGAAGCAGTCATTTCATTGAGTTCATATAACCACATAACAATTATGAAGTACTAAAACATTTAAAGTATCTTAAGGATCATTTCCAGATCTAATTCATTAGAGGCAATAGAGATATTTAAAATATTCTAGAAAGTTTAGCTTTGAGTTATATATTTGAAATATTCTAAATAAGAAATCATATATACACAATTCATAAATTTACCTTAAAATGTCTAAAGAGGTTTAATTGACTTAGTTTGTAAACGGAACTGAACATTAATCAAAGGTCTCATGAAAATGATTGCCAAATATGCTAACCTGATGAATATAAGATTATGGAAAGAGTTCTAGGACTTCAAAAATTTGAGGTAAAGAATCCATTTTTTGCAAGCCAAACTAATCCTCTGCATAATCTTTTTTGCACACAACATCTGCCCTTGAAGATATTTTGACAGACTACACTGGCACTGCAAAACAAAACAGGCCAGGAAGTAATAAATCACCAGGATGGTGAAGACCTGCTCAATGTGAATACAGTAAAGCCATGTATTTGAGCACTCAACTTCCAGCAAGTGAGGAGTATTGAAAGTGAGGGACAGAATTATGTGGTACTCACAGATCCAGGCTCTGGATGTTTGGTGTACTACCGGGGAGAACTGAGTGATTGTGTACTTTCTCTTCTTCCTAGTGATGCTCATCTTTTGACATAACGTCTCTCCCTACATAGTCCCAGTTAGTGTGGTGCTCACTATCTAGATGTGCTGAGCCCTCCAGGTTGCCTCCCTAGGGCAAGGATTGAAGCATGGAACCACCATGTCCACCAAATATGGAATTCTGTAGACTTCCTTTCCCTTGGCTGAGAAGTAGAGTTGTTCATAGTCTTGCTCACAGCTCTAATGCCTAAATAAGAAAAAGCTGACAAAGTGTCCAACAGCCTACCTGGCAGCAAAGAAGGAGTTAAATAATTATCAATCATTGCAAGTAGGAAGAGGAATTGGAGTCAAAACATCATTTCCCAGCCTAGTTCTCACGGATGTCCTTAGGAACAAGGTGTGAGTCTTACTAATTCAAAGAAATTCTTTCTAAAGAATTGACACCTAGTAGTGGGTAAGGAATAGATAGAATGGGTTTGATCGCTGAATAGACACACCGATAGCAGGAATTATAATAAATGTCTTACCAACAACAAACTCTTCTAATAACTCCACTACTCACACCAAAGGAATTATAATATATATGTATCTGAAATTTTTATGAATTATAAGAAGTTCCATATGTGTCCCTAAAGACAGATAGTTGATGCTGAATTACATGCAATAATAGAAAATTTTAAGCCAATTTGCAATTTTAATGATAATGGGAATAATAGAGTCTTGTTCTGTTTGTTTTTCAGACTCAGTATCACTGTGTATAACAAACATTCTTCCCGCCAGCCTAGTCCCAGTGCCGCATCAACCCCAAATAACACACAGAGACTCTATTAGTTTCAATGTTGTCAGCCAATGTCCAGGGCTTCTCATTGTCTAGTTCTGTCTTAAGCATTAACTCATTACTACTTATTTTTCCAAGGATGCCCTCCTGATGCATCGTCTGCTCCTGGGAGATCACATGGCAACTCTCTATCCTTGACTACATTTCCCAGAATCCTCCTTGAATCCTAGTCCCACCTATCTTGCGTCCCTATTGGCCAACAGTGCTTTATTTATCAACACACACAGATGGACTTCCCACATCAGCTATGCTCTGCCTGACCTGGAACTTAATTTCTGTTGTGAGATATTTGTACACTATGAGGATACATTGCTGTGATTAGTGTAATATAAAGTTGAACAGACAATGGCTGGGCAGGAGAGATGGGCAAGACATTTGGACAGAGAGAATGCTGAGAGTAAGAAAGGCAGAGTCACCAGTCACACAGAGAAAAAACAGGATAAGCAGTACAAAATAAAGGTAACTGAGTCATGTAAAATAATGTAGGCAAATAGATATGGGTTAATTTAAGGTATAAGAACTAGTTAGGAATGAGCCTAAGATAAGACATAGCTTTCATAATTTATAATAAGTCTCTGTGTTATTTGTGATTTGGTGGCCTAATGAAAAGTCCTATACACATGGCACCCAACATGGATCCATGTATACCCACATAAGGCCTGAAAATACTGAAAAAAAAAAAGAAAAAAAAAAGGTCTGGGCAAACAGCTTCCTGGATGGCTTCCTGAAAACCACCATCTCTTGGGTAGGCTTAGTGTTCAGAGGTGTGATAATTTTAAGAGGTCCTGATATGCAGCTAAGCAGTAGAGAAGTCGATGCTAGATAAAATGCCTGCTTTAGGCAGACACAACAAATTCCCAGAGCTAGGACAAGTAAATGCAGCTCATGCCTGATATAGCATATCCTTCTGTATACTGCAAATATGTGTTGATTTTATTGGTTGATGAGTAAAGCTACTTTGGCCTATGGCAGGGCAGAATATAGCTAGGTGGGAAATCCAAACAGAGATACAGTCAAAAAGAAGGCAGAGTCAGAGAGCCGCTGGAAAAGTAAAACGGGTCAAACCATTATCGGTTTGCCTTGTCACATGGCAATATTTTAGATTAAAAGAAATGAATTAATTTAAATGTAAGAGCTAGTTGGTAATAAGCCTGAGCCATCAGTCAAATGATTATAATTAATAATTAAGCCTCTGAGTGATTATTTTATAAGCAGCTGTGGGACCAGTCATGACACATAAAAGCTTCCAGTTACACAGGCCAGGTTACCCACTGGCAAGAGGCTAGGCATGGTTTCTGGTTATCCAGTACATGTTTATCATTGTTTAGCAGGGCTGGAGATTAGTTGCAAGTTGTTATTGGACATGGTCAGGAAAAAAAAGCTAAACAAAGGAGGTTGAATTCAATAGGGAAGACTATTGAATCTACTTATAAACTAAAAACTAACTATAAATCTCAAATATTGTACATTATGGATTTTTGTATATTGATACAAACTTGAGGTTATTTTGTTATATTATTTATATGTTTCTACTCTTGTTTAAAGTGTACTACCTATACAATTCTTAACAATGTATTGTAAATTTCTAGCTTTGTGCAGTGGCAGTATCATAGCTGGTGAGGTTTATCCAAGGTGTGATTATTGCTAATTGAAAACAATGTAATGTAAATTTCTAATTCTTGAAATTTATTATTACAAACTATTTAGGATAATTAAGAAATACAGGTTAGTAGTCATATAATGATCGCAGTTATGTCAATGTTAGGTATGTTTTCAGGGACATAAAGAAATGCATTTCAGATAAGCAAGTGGCCTTCAAACACTTTAGAGACTTGCAAAATATAGCATTTAAAATGTTTTAATATCATAAGGCCTTTCATGACAGTGATACACGTCTGTTCCTGGCAGCACTAATTTACTTCAATAAAAGGATAATGGGTATTAAAGAACTTCCATATGGAGTTTGTTTTCTGTGTGGCAAAGCAAGCTATTTGGGCAAGAAATTGCCCTAGTTTTGATTGCTGACAGTACGCTGTTCAACTTGAACAAGCACAGCACAAAAGAAGGTGACTGACAAACTTTGCCAAGACAAGGTAGAACAGTCCTGTCAGATGTTCTTGGTCTGTAGGCTAAAGATAGTTTCCCAACATTTCAGAGGAACCTTGGATGACTGTCCAGGCAGCCAAATATCTTTGTCATTTCTATAGTTTGGAAGTTTCTTGTGCTACACTTCTTATTTATTCAGGTAATATATTATCCTTCTCAGGTCTTTGACTGGGTTAAAGGCTAGATAATTATAGTTATAATTTTCTTTGCTACCAAATTCACAACAGAAACTCGCAATAAAGTTGAGAAACATAAAATCTTAAGTTGTTTATCTAAGAAAATGATTTGAGGTCTAAAAAGATAGTTTACGATTGGTAATACAGATTAGCATAGAAAGTAAATTAGGTACAGAACTTTTGATTCACCAAGATAGAATAGATAGTGGAATATTTTCTCTGAATTAACCACATACAAATAGACGGAACACTGTAAATGTAATCCTTACCTGATAATTGTTCTTATTCCATATTATTTTACTGTGTTAGAGTTAAAACCTTCTACTTTATTTAGACAAAAGGTTTAAGTGTTGTAGGATATTTATACACTGTGAAGATATATTGCTGTGGATGGTGTAATAAAAAAAATTGAATGGTCAATAGCCAGGCAGGAAAGATTGATGGTATTTCAAGGAAGAGAGAGAATGATGGAAGAAAGAAAGTGGAGTCGTGAGTCAGACGCAGAGGAAGCAGACAAGACAGTACAGAGTAAAGGTAACCAGCCTTGTAAAAACATAGATTAATAGATATGGATTAACTTAAGTTATAAGAACTATTTATGAACAAGCCTAATCCAAGGGAAAGATTCATAATCAATAATGAAAAATCTGACTACAACTTACTATGTAGACCAAGTTGGTCTCTAACTGGCAATTCTCCTGCCAAGTTCTGGGATAATGAGCATGTATTATTATCATGCACAACCTAACCACTTATTTAGTAAATAAATAATTATTAGTTCATAAAAGGATACAGTACTTAGCTACTCAAATTTATTATGGTCATTAATTATATTAGCAGAGAAATAACATATAATATACTGGTGAATGTATTTTTAAACCAAGTATCAATTACATATAATTAGCCTTTCCTTAAAAAGTGGAGATATAATTCTGAACAGAAGAATCTCAAAGGACTGAAAGGCACTTAAGGAATTGCTCAACATCCTTGACCATCACTGAAATGCAAATCCAAATAACTCTGAGATATCATCTTATATCTGTCATAATGGCTAAACTAAAAAAAAACACTAATGAAAGCTTATGCTGGTGGGAGTACAAACTTGTACAGCCTCTGTGGAAATCAGTTTGGCAGTTCCTCAGAAAATCGGAAATCAATCCACCTCAAGACCTAGCAATACCACTCTTGGGCATGTACTCAAAGGATGTACACTCATACCACAAAGACATTTGCTTAACTCTGTTCTTAGAAGCATTATTTGTAACTACCAGGACCTGGAAACAACTTAGATGCTCCTCAGCTGAAGAATGGATAAAGAAAAGGTGATATATTTACACAGTGGAATACTATTGAGCAGTAAAAAACAATGACATCTTGATATTTGCAGGCAAATGAAAGGAACTAGAAAAAAAGCATCCCGAGTGAGGTAACCAGAAACAGAAAGACAAACATATGTGCCCACTCATAAGTGGATATTAACATAAAGCAAAGGATAACTAGTCTACAGTCCACAACCCCAGAGAAGCCAGGAAACGAGGACTCTAAGAGAGACATACAGGGATTCAACCTCCCCACCCCAACCCCCACCTGAAGGGGAAATATACAGGATCTTATGAGTAAATTGGGAGCATGGAGGACAGGGAAGAGTGGTAGGGGAATGAGGAAGAGATAAGGGGAGAGGGGAAAACATGAGGCATCGAGAAGTTCCAGTTGGGGGAATGACAGAAAGTGAGAGCAAGTGTAGAGATACCTTGATAGAGGGAGCCATTATGCAGTTATTGAGAAACCTGATGCCAGGGAGATTCCAAGGAATCCACAAGGATGACCCCAACTGAGAATCTATGCAGTGGAGAGGGTACCTTAACTGCCCTTTTCCTATCATCAAATTGATGACTACCTTAATTCCTATAGAACCTTCATCCAGTAACTAATCAAAGCAGATGCAGAGATCCATGGATAAACACTGGGCTGAACTGGAGTCCCGATGTAGAGAGAGAGAAGAGCTAATATAAACAAATGGGTCAAAACCATAATGGGGCTGGGGAAACCCACAGAAACAACTGACCTGAGCAGGTGGGAACTTGCTAATTCCAAAGTGACAGCTGGGGAACCTGCATTAAACAAAGTAGGTTCTCTGAATGTAGATGACAGCAGGGTGATTTGGACAGTTTGTGAGGCCACTAGCAGTGGAACCAGTATTTATCCCTAGTTCATGAACTGACTTTTTGGAGCCCATTCCCCTTGAAGGGATACCTTGCTCAGCCCAGATACATGGAGGAGGGCCCAGGTCCCATCTCAAGTGATGTGACAGACTTTGTTGATTCTCCATGGGAGGTCTCACCATCTCTGAGAAGTATATGTGGGTGGTGTGGAAAGAAAGTAGGGGAGCATGATGGAAGGGGAACTGGGATTAGTATGTAAAATAAGATTGTTTTAAAAATAATAAAATGCAATTCATTAACTTTTAAAAAGTAGAGATAACATTTCTATTTTACATATATATATGTAAAATGCATATACATATATATATATATATATATATATATATATATATATAGAGAGAGAGAGAGAGAGAGAGAGAGAGTTTATAAATGCATACTGTCCATCCAGTTGGGCATGGTGACTTTAATCCCAGTAGTTGGGAAAGTGAAGCAAGATGAAAATTACGAGGCCAGTCTGGACTACTTAGTGAATTGCTGCCCAACCTGGGCTATGGAGTAGACCTTGCAAAAAGAGAAAGAAAGAAAGAAAGAAAGAAAGAGAGAGAGAGAGAGAGAGAGAGAGAGAGAGAGAGAAAGAAAGAAAGAAAGAAAGAGAAAACAGTATCAAAACAAAAATCCTCCAATCCTCCATCTATAGAATATTTTTATGTATTATGTAAACAATTGGAGTAGCTGAGGGAGACTTATCTAGGTAGTAAGCACTGTTAAAATCAATACTGGTATTATGATAAACTTTAATATCTTGTTGTGCACAGATGTTGAAGGATAGCCATTTGGCTCCATAATTATTAGACTCAGCCTTACTGCCATGGCTGTCTTGAGCAAATGCATTGTTAAATAGTCTGTCAGGATACCCTTATGCCAGCACCAGCCTTTGTGACCATGTTATGGGTGCCTTGATGAAACTGTGATAATCACAGTTGCTTGTTGGTAAAGGTGCTGCCCTTGCATGGGACATGTTGGTTTCACAAGGCTCAGTGAAATTCAAATGACCATATAACCATATTCATTCAAGCCAGTGAGGTAGCATTTCTTTTAGTAGTCTAGCAGAGGGACTGCTGTGGTTGGTACAAAAATGGCAATAATATTTTTGTAAATATAAATCCTAATTTGAGTGAAAGGTTTGCTCTCATTGCTGCAAACACTCCTTTGGCTGGGTAAGTAGGTTGTCCCATTGGCTCCTGGCAAGAATGGGAGAATCCAGTATTTTAGATCTCCATGAGAGGGGTAACACTGGTAGACCTGTTCCTGGTAACCAAAGCTGGCACTAGGTCTTGAACACTAGAGAGCACTACAACTACTACTGTTAATATGAGGACTCCCACAGTAAACTAGAAAAATAATGTGTCAGTTTCTATTGAATGCTAAAAGAGAGGTTCCACTTTTGAAGAAAATAAATAAATGAATGAATAAAATTAAAATGAAAAAATAAAGACACTATGAGTAAATAGATATTTCCTGGATCAGATGGTTGGATATTTATAAACCCACTCTAAGCTAGAATATTCAAAGTTGAAATGCCCATCATGCACCACCTTCCACTTAGCAGTACAGGGTACTGTAGGGTGTGAGTGGTTGACTTTTGTGGTCACATGACGGATCAAATGTATGCCTTGGTGCTGCAGTAGAGCCTTTGGAAAAAAGATAGCATGATATCACTAGCTTAGGGAAAAGATTAAAATTGAAACTGTCTAATGGATGTACACACTTTAACACAACCATCAATTAGAAACATCCTCTGTCAAATAATCATGAATAAGAAGAGACTGTTGGTATTGCTAGCTGTGTTGGCTTAATTCTGCTTTGGTTTGAAAAAGGCAGGGACAGGGGAGGGAGAAGAACCACTTTGATCCTCTTTTTTTCATAATTTTCTCCTGTTTTAAATTTAAATTAGAAACAAGCTTGTTTTACACTTCAGTCCCAGTTCTCTCTCCCTCCCCTCCTCCCCTGTCCCCCATTGACCCCTCTATCCCATACCCTTTCTGCTCCCCAAGGAGGGTAAGGCCTTCCAAAGGCGATCTTCAAAGTCTGTCATATCCTTTGGAGCAGGGCCTAGACCCTCCCCTGTGTGTCTAGGCTGAGAGACTATCCCTTTGTGTGGAATGGACTCCCAAAGTCCATTCATACACTAGGGATAAATACTGATCCACTACTAGAGGCCTCATAGATTGCCCAGATTTCCAAACTGACATCCTTGTTCAGGGGTTCTGGTTCAGTCCTATGATGTTTTCCCAGCTATCAGTCTGGGTTCTATGTGCTCCACCTTGTTCAGGTCAACTGTTTCTGTGGGTTTCTCCAGCCAGGTCTTGACCCATTTGCTCATCACTCCTTCCTCTATGCAACTGGATTCCAAAGTTCAGCTCAGTATTTAGGTGTGGGTATCTTCCATCAACTACTAGATGAAGGCTCTAGCATGGCATATAAGGTACTCATCAATCTCATTATCCAGAACGGGCATTTAAGGTAGCCTCTCCACTATTGCTTAGTTTGATAGTTGGGGTCATCCTTGTAGATCTCTAGACATTTCCCAAGTGCCAGATTTCTCTTTAAACCTATAATAGCTCTCTCTATTATGGTATCTCTTTTCATGCTCTCCTCTGTCCTTTTCCTGACTAGATAGATCTCTCTGCTCCCTCATGTCCTTCTCTCACCTCCTCTTCTCCCCTTGTCTTTCTCTTAACTCCCTCTCCCCTTCCACATATGCTCTCAATTAGCTCAGGAGATCTTGTCCCTTTCCCCTTCTCCAGGGGAAAGACCTGTATAGCAAGAATTCTGAATCTTTAAAGAAAGAAATTAAAGAAGATATCAGAAAATGGAGAAATCTCCCATGGTCGTGGGTAGGTGGGATCAATGTAGTAAAAATGGCAATCTTGCCAAAAGCAATCTACAAATTCATTGAAATACCTATCAAAATCCCAGCAAAATTCTTCACAGATGTTGAAAGAACAATTCTCAACTTTATATGGAAAAAACAAAAGACCCAGGATAGCCAAAACAACCCTGTATAATAAAGGAATGTCCTGTGGCATCACCATCCCTGACTTCAAGCTCTATTATTGAGCTATAACCCTAAAAACAGCTTGTTATTGATCCTCTTTTTTGTGACATAAAACATGAAAATTTCAATGTAGGTGAGCAAAGTCATTAATTCTTTCTCCTTGGTTTCTATAGGAGTGGTTCTCAAGCTGTGAGTCATGGCCTCTTTAGGGGTTGAACTACCCTTTCAACAGGGGTTTCCTGAGACCATCAGAATACACAGACATTTACATTATGAGTCATAACAGTAGCAACATTACAGTTATGAAGTAATAGCGAAAACATTTTTACATTTGGGGGTCACCACAGCATGAGAAAGTGTATTAAAGGGTCTCAACATTGAGAAAGTTGAGAACCACCGGTCTAAAAGATGGTTAACCCTGATGTAGACCAGTAGTCACCACTGTAATCATACTATGTAAGGATCAGTTTATCAAAATGAAGACCTCTGACCAATACCAAGAAGAAACAAGGCCTCTCACTGGCAGGTAGCCCAGCGATTAGGCCATCTTGGGAGCAGAACCTGAGTCTGGGCCAAGTCAACAGATAAGGACAGTTCCATGCAATGACTCAATTTAGTGAGATCCATAAACACCAAGTGTTTTTACATTTTTATGTTATTTCATTTATGTATGTGGGATCCATATGCCAGGGCACTCCACGTAGTTTGGAAGAGAGTTTATTCTCTCCTTCCACTGTGGGTTTGAGGCTGTCAGTTAGGCAGCAAGCACCTTTATGTGCTGAACCATCTCATTGGCCCCATGGACTAATTCAAACTCACTACTTTTTAACCTTCATTTGTAAAGGTCATATATATAATTTAGGTGACAAACCCAGACATAGCCCAGACTTCCTACACTTAAAAACTGCAAGGTAAGGAATGTTCATTGTTTTAAACTATTATGAAAAATTTGTACACTCATACCATCACATATATACTCCTGCTGAAAGCAAATTATTTAAATATACACTTATGCATTTTTATTTATATATGCAAATTTAATTGTAATAGCATAAAAATGTGATTATGGAATCATGTGCTTATTATGATTCAATTTTTGTTTTAAAAAGTCCAAAATTATGGTTTATTTATGTGTTTGTTTGAATATGAAAGAAAACACAGAATGAGTCATACCAAACAGCTAATGCTGCTTGCCTCAACAGTAGGAGAAAGAGAAGGCTGCAAACTTCTATCAGTCAGCTACTACCTAGCTTTAGTACTATGCAGTCTAGAAAAGGAGTATTAGCTGCATCATGTGAAGAAGAATTGCCACTTTCACCATTCAAAATATGTAGACAGCAAACAAAAGAAGAGTTGGAGGGATACCACTGTATATTTGGGTTCCAACATCTGGGCTAATTTTTGAACATTTGTTTTTCCTTCCTTTTTGATCTCCCTTTTATTTTTTTCAGTAGGCATAGTTAAATGAAACAGTATAGTGTAAAATTTTATATAGAGATAATTTACAATGATGGAGTAAGCTGTAGAGAAATACTTTTTTTTTACTGAGCTTCACAGAGCAACTTCATTGTGAAGTCTGTTCAGAGCACTATGGAGAACATGAAACTCAGATTCCAGTTTTTCATCACAGGGGTGTGGCACAGAGCATTTTCAACCTACTGATATGATGGCTATTTAAAGCAATCTTTAGAATGGCAGGACAAGGTAGAGATGTTCAAGCACTATTTCTGGGCAAGGAGTCACAGGACAGGACAGGGAAGGGCTTAGCCATTATCACTAGGTCTGTGCCGAAGTCAGGGTAGAGATTACCTCCTCTATTCTGTACCAGTTAGTTGACAACTCATTCCTGAAATACAAGCTGTTAGAATTCAACAGGGTCATCAGACTCAGCAGGTGCCTTTTCCACTGAGCCATCTTCCATGGGAATGGAAAACTCTTGTGTTCCTTTTATGTTTCAGTTAAGTTGTATATGATTGAGAGGACAAATTGCTTCCATCTATATTATAATGATATCATGAAATTTGCAGGAAAATGGATGGAACTGGAAAAATACATTCTGAGTGAGGTAACACAAACCTAGAAAGACAAACACAGTATGTACTCACTCATAAGTGGATACTAGTTGTAAAACAAAGGACAACCAGGCTACAATCCACAGCTCCAGAGAAGCTAGCTAACAAGGAGAACCCTAAGAGGGATGTATGGATCACCCTGGTAAGGAGAAATAAATGAGATCTCCTGAGTAAACTGGGGATGGACTGTCAGGGGTAGAGAGGAGGGTGTGGGGGATGGGAACATGAGGGAATGTGAAGGTAGAGTTGAGGAGGGATGGAGTGGGAGAGCAATGAAAGAGATACCTTGATAGAGGGAGTCATTATGATGCTAGGGAAATTTTCAGGAATCCACAGGATGACCCCAGTTAAGACTGCTAGTCATAGTGGAGAGGGTGCCTGATGTGGCCTTCCTCTGTAATTAGACTGTGGCTACCCTAACTGTCATCATAGAACCTTCATCCAGTAACTTGTAGAAGCAGATACAAAGATCCACAGTCAAATACCAGGCAGAGCTCTGAGAGTCCAGTAGAAGTGGAGGACAGATTGTAAGAGCAAGGAGGGTGGGGAAAAATTATGGTGGAGTAACCCACAGAGACAGCTAACACTCAGTCGTGGGTTCAAGGACTCTAGAACAACAGCTGGGAACCTGCATAAGAACTAACTAGACCTCTGCTCACAGAGGACAGTTGTGTAGCTTGGTCTGTTTGAGGGGCCCCTGGCAGAGGGATAAGGATCTATCCCTAGTTCATGAGCTGGCTATGAATTATGGTGGGATGACTTATTCACATGGCACCTTTTGAAAGCTGGTATCTGTATTCTTTAAGAGAGACACCACCTGAAATAAAAAGACATGGTGTTTACGCCTAGTCTTTTTCTGTGATATATAGATAGGAATCTAAGATACGACCTGCCATCACATGCCCCAATCTCTGTGCTTTTTAAAATCTACTTCCCATGCTTCTTTTGATGACTTGAATGACTGTCTAAGGATATTGTGTTACGCTTTATCTCTGCTCACCACCTCCAAAGCCTCAAGTACAAAAGCTATGAGGATTAGCGATTCAAACAAGCCTTGGACCAGGCGACCAATCATTGGCAACCTGCCCATGCCTATGCAGTTCATTCGACACCCATGACCTAGGAGACAGGCTCTGGGGAAGCTAGTGACTCATTCCATGACACATCTGGGCAAATAGAAAAGCCCAGGAAGTGCCTGCATGTAATAATCAGGACATATTGACTTCTGCTGGGGTCAGGAGCAAGATTTATTAACCTAAGAGATAAATATTGACTGAAAATTGGGATGGTTCCTCTTTTTCCTCTCAGAGACCTGGTAAATTACTCAGACTGCCACTCAAACACTTGGAAACTTAGAAATTCTCTCCAGTTTTATGTCCATTTTTAGTTATAGACCTCCTGAGGGAAGAAAATCTTTACACTATATTTTAGAAGGATATTTAAAATCCTGCTAATTATTGCTTCATTTTTATCTATTCGAAGACTCTGTTCTAAGGCCAGGAGCCTTTTATTGCAGAATTATAAGTTTTTGTGTCCTTGGGCCTTCTTCCCTCACAATCTTCAGTATGAGACTGTGAGTCAAGTCCTGATTTCAACCCATCTCATGGGAAGGTTTTCTCCCCATCCTCCCATTTTCTCAGGTCCCTAATGTGACAGTCCTCCTGCCAGCTTGGCAAGCTTTCTCCCTAGAAGAATTTCTCAATGATGTCCCAGTCCACAGAGCCCGATTTCATTTCCAGCCATCCAGGTCCTGGCCCCTATGCCCTATGGCTTCAAGAAGTTTGAATTTGCCTTTAGATGTCGCTCTTATTTATTCTCCTCTCCTTCTGGATGACAAAGAGTGGTGACCTCAGAGCACCTGCTCCTTTCTTTACCTAGAGCTCACCTCCTTCATCTGAAGTCGGAGGTATAGCCCCACATTATATTAAAAGCTACACAGTAGTAAGCCTGTGGGGTTCCAAAGCTCTGCTCTCTTCATTTAAATGTACTCCTCTCAGAACTGAAAAATCTTACACTTTCTACATCCTACTCTTGCTAAGCATGCATGTAGCTCAGGCCCTTATATCTCCCTGATTCCAATAAATTACTAATAGTACTCATCCTGGTGACTTTGAAATATCTGAAAACTGTTCCTGGCATTAACAGAGCATATTCAGGATTTCAAGGATGTTTTACATTTTGGTTCTTTTCTTATTGTATATTTAAATTCTAATTCCCTCATTGTGAGTGTGTGTGTGTGTGTGTGTGTGAGAGAGAGAGAGAGAGAGAGAGAGAGAGAGTCGAGTCGTGTTTGCCAAAGACCCACATAGAAGTTTGCCTTTTTCTACATGCTTTTTCTTCACTCAGACTTGTTCCTTTGGAGGCCTCTGTGGATTTATAATTGCAGAAGATGCCACCTCTGTATTTCAAATTCTCTCTGAGAAAGTGCCATCAAGCTTTGATATGACTGGAGTGTCGGTAAAGTACTGTGACCAGCAGGTTGCCCAGGTGGCAGATGGGAAGTCCCAATGGAAATGCTGACCCGTGGCTTGAGCTTTTTATTTTCTCAGCAAGTAACATTTGAGTATGTGACAGCACTGCAGTGTCCTGAAATAGATGTTGGCTTTCTTTTGGCTGAAGTTTGCACGGCACTCCTTCAGGCTTCCATGCTTTGCATTGTGCTTCTGGCCATTAAGATTGGGGGAGTGGAGTAGACAGAAACAGAGTGGCCAGCAGCGATGGTTCCCTTAATGTGCTGTACAAAATCTGTGAATGGAAGACGTACTGGAGAATGGAAAGAAGCTGATTCTTGGGGCTCAGCTCACACTGGAAGAAGCCTAAATTTAGAAGTGAGTTTCACACACCATCAACAGCAAGAAAGCCTTGATCTAAAGAGGCTGAAAAGTAATCAGCTGCCACAAGGTGGCGAAATCACATTGAGGTCCTTACTGCGCTTTTCCTTCATAGATGCCTGCTCATGTCAACTGACTGAGGACAAAGGTATCATTTTTACATTTAAATAAAAACCACTTATCACCCAGATTTACAAGCTGCTTCGATGCGTCCAGATAGCTATCTAGGTGCAGTGCATAAATAAGTTAGGTCTCAGCTGCTGAATAAAAACCAGAAAGGTACGTTTTGTTTTCTTACAGCTCCCTGAGTAAACCAATGTTCTCCCTATATCTGATGCCCACTTGCTCATTTTGGATGTATTTGGCTACATGTGATACACTGTTCCTTAAAATGTGTTTGAAGATCAAAAATAGAGATACTTTAAAATAGATTTCATAGCTTGTTGGGGAACTTCAGTGAAGTTCTTTTCTTTTCTTTTTTGGATGCAAGATAGACATGAATTAGTTTTTAAATGATACCAAAAGCATTTTAATGGACTTCGGACTCCCATCCAACAATGTGAGGTTCACTCTCACCCTGAACTATTGGGGGAGGGTCTAGGCCCTGCCATGGATGAAATGACAGACTATGGACACCCCCATGGAGGGCCTCACCCTCCCTGGGAAAATGAGGGGATATTGGGAGGGTTGGTGGGAGGGAAAGGGAGAGGGACCTGGAATTGACATGTGAAGCAACCTTGTTTTTAATTGAAATTTAAAAATAAAAATATATAAAGATATCTACCATTAAGAAAGTGTCTGGGTGAAGTTCACGGCCACACGTCGTGATCGTGGTGAGGCACATGGTGCATGAGCTCTGTATGATGGCTGTTTTCAAATTCAGACACATTCCTATGTGCTCTTAAACTCTGTGAATTGGTTGGATCATATTTTCAAACAATACTCTAAAGTACTGCAATGTGAATGAAATGGATTGCAATCAGCCTACCTGCCACTAGCCGGAAGAACAATGAGGACATACCCCACACAACTGGGTGGCTATCTAGGTTGTACATGCAAAATCTCTGACAATGAAGTTGGGACAATTGAAATCACCTCTCACAAAACACATCACCATTTTCTTTTCAGCTTTTGTATTAGACCATGACCATGCCTGGCTGGTTCAACACTTGTATCAGAAATGTGCTAGGGTGGAGAACCAACATTTTTAATGCTCTTTATGGAGTAGTATGTTAGCCTGATGGTGAAAACTTAGATATAACTTGGAAATGTTGTTAAAGGAAGACCAGGAAAGTAGACACTTCTGAAAAGGGGAGCTCTCGTATATCTAATTCCTCAACAACCCCCAGTAAAACCTCACAGCACAGGCCAGATCACTTGCAAAGGTCACACAGTTATCTGGACCTTGTCATGTTTTTCTAATGGCCCTGCACATTTAAAAACATCACTGTTGAGGTCTGACACTACAACATGGCTTCCTAGACCCGTAGTTCTCCACCTTCCTAATGCTTTGAACCTTTAATACAGTTTCTCATGTTGCAGTGACCCCCCCAACCATATAGTTATTTTTTGCTACTTCATAACTGTAATTTTGCTGCTGTTATGAATCATAATGTAAATATCTGATATGCAGGATGTATGATATGCAACCCCTATGAAAGGGCAACTCAACCCCATGGGAGTCATGACCCACAGATTGAGAATCCCTGCCTCAAGAGACAATGGTACTTCTTCTGGGCTTGATATGTCAGACAACCCAGACATCAATTTAAGATTACGACTGTATTAACTTGTGATTACATAGCTTTCATGGGCATTATTCTTGAATACCTACAGGAATTCAGGCATAAAAGTACTTAGCCAAACCAAGCTCTGCCACACCTCAGGGTTTTGAGATAGCTTTTGTTAAGAATATTCATATTTTCTTTCCAGTGACATCAAGAGAAATAAACAGAATTCATATAGGATACAAAGTCCTAACCGATAACTGTCCATTCTAAAGAAAATAAAGGTTATCATAAGAGAGAAGAATGAAACTTAGTTCTTATAGTGTGTAGCCTATCTGAAAACCTTGGATTGGATTTAATAAAAGAAATACAGTATCCCTACCAGGGCATCGGGCAGTCAAAATTTCATTAATTTGCTTTCCAAAGAGTGAGTGGCGTGCATATTTTGAAAAGTGTTTCAAAACTATCATTTAAACTTTTAATGGGGAAAGCATGAATACCATATTTTCACAGTATAGCAATTGAGTAGTTTTGTTGTTTTGGGGTGGCTAATGTACTTAATAATGGGAGCCTTTATTTCCTAAAACAAGAATTCTAAACTGTCAGGTTTTATACCAGTAGCTGCAAGCCCTTTTGACATTCTCTTCTTGTGAGGTACTCTTGAAAGAAATGTGTTATTAGTAAAGGAAAACCAGGACTGCTGTAAACAAACAGTAGCAACTAGAGTTTTCTTATGTTTGTTTGACACTTGGTTACACAGCTGTTGTAGCACTGAACCACTTGAAAAGTCATTGATCCAAAGTGTGGAGTTTTCAGGGCAGCTCTTGTAAATTCTTCCATAACAGAGTCATATCGGCTAGTTTACGACAAGCTCTGAAGCAGTCACTGGTAATAACGAGGAGCGATTCACAGAGCAAAAGGAGACACACTCCTGCAGGGGCACACTCAGGGGGACAGCTTAGGGGACATGATGTGTCAGTAGGGCAGATGTTCTAAGACTAGCAAGTCAGCCTGGGGGATAGTTGGATGTTAGTGTTATGGTGTTACTCCACTGCTTCTTTGATGGAATAGCAGCTTGGGGAGGCAAATAAGGCTGTAAATTGGGCTGAATGGAATCCTCCTGTCTCTCCCCCATCTCCAGAAGAACAAATCTGAATATTTGACCCACACATTAGGATTCTGAGCAAGGCTATATCTAAAGTAAAGGCCTAGCTACTCTACAAAGAAGATATGTATTTATTTTCAATGATACAATGGAACAAATTAGACATAGAGAAATAAAGAAAAGGAGATAAACAGAGATTTAAAGTCATTCTCAGCAAAAGGGCTGGTTTATAGTACTTTCATGAGACACCATGCTTGGCAAGGGTGAGATCAGAGAGCTGGAAACCAGGTCTGATAGCAGTGAAAGATCTATAATACTCTAAAATAGAAGTGATTTGGATGATAATCATCGAGAAAATGAAGAAGAAAGAAGAGGTGAAATAAAAGGGATGGGAAGAAAAGCTTTCTTCTTAATGGACCTTTTAGTCTCAGATTAAAACTCAGCATTACCCACTTTGCTTTCACAAAAACACAAAACAAAAAAAAAACAAATATACTCTAGATCTCATGGCAATTTCATGTGTTAATTTGGGTAGGCTATCAAAACCAGTAATTTGTTTAAATAAATGTTAGCTCAAAATTTCTAAGTAAAGGTTGTTTTCTAAAAGGAATGACCCTCTTCATTGGCCATTATCAAGCAAAAAAATACCTTCTACAAGTAGGCAGGAATCACACTTTGTATCTGTTATCAAATACTTATGGTATAATCATGTGTTCTCTGACTGGTGGCACTGCTCTGGGAAGCTGTGGAACATTTAGGAAGTAGGGTCTAGTTAGTGCATGTAGTTCAGTGATCAGTGTATTACTTGGCATCTAGTTCTGGCTCCTTTCTTTAGTTCCTGGCTCATTGAGACATGAGGTGCCTCTTCTGTGTGCTCCTGTCACTGCAAACTCTATATAGCTTTCAGATCATGATGGAATAATGATACCTTCTGACAATGATGGGGCAACAGTATTCTCTGAAACATGAACCAAAATAAATCTTTCCTCCTATAAGTTTCTGTCACAACAATGCACAAATAACCATATAGTGGGTTTCTTCTAAATGCACACAGGCATTAAAAACAAAACAGCCTAGAGTGGTCTGAAGAGATAGATCAGCAGTTAATGCACTGACTGCTCTTCTAAAGGAGACCCAGGTTAGATTCCCAGTACCAATATGGAAGCTCACAACTGTTTAATAACTCCAGTTACAAAAGATCTAAAATTCTCTTCTGGCCTCCATGGGCAATGCATGCATGATGTACACAGGCATACAAACAGGCAAAACACCCATACATATAAATAAAGACAACTGAACAAACAGATGTTTAAGAAAAAGATGTTGAGGTCTTGAAAACAGATCATTCTTCCTCATATTAAAGTGTGGAAACTAAGTCTAAACTTGTATCCTGCTGGCCTGCCCTACTCACTTCAGAGGCCAGATAATGTCATTAACATCAACTCTGTCTAGATACCTTACACATAGTTCAGACAACAAATACCGGACTTAACACCACTATAATATAGTCAGCTCCCTTGGATGCCATGGAGTGAATTCCTTAATAAGCAGGTAGTTTTTAGCTAGACAAGTAGATAGATTGATAGATGATAGATAGATAGATAGATAGATAGATAGATAGATAGATAGATAGATAGAAAAATAGATATAGGCTAAACCCAGATAACTATTGGTTGTATTTGTTGAAGACACTTGACTAAGCATCACTCATTCAGAGATGTTCTGATCACATCTTTATTGCATTCTAAAAGAAAGGGGCAGGGCTCCTGGAAACATACATCCTGATTCAAAGGCCAGCATACCTAGTAACTCCAAATTGTTCCATCTTATTGACCCCTAATTTCCTGTAAAATGAAAGCAGTGTTATTTATCTTCTTGGAATTTCTCTTATAAACACACATTGAGTAAGCATAGGGTACAAGAAGTGAAATATAGTAGAGTATCAATAAATGACAAGACAACACATTTTTATTATCTTTTTATCTATTAAACTGAAGAACATTCAGACTATTGACTAGTGATTCATGTCTGTGGGTATCAATCCTATACCAGTTGCTATTTCTAGATAATTAAAAGAACCTGTGATGTATACAAAATTCCCTCACATGCAGTGCATAAAACAGTAATGTCATGAAATCACTGTGGAAAGGAGGAGTTTCAAGTGAGAGTGTCAAGTTTCACACACACACACACATACACACACACACACACACACACACACACACATAGAGTGTTGTTTGTCCAGGTGGAGTGTCACTTCCCCTTCTTGACCTTGGCAATGCAGAATCATGAGCTAAATGGAGCTCTAATCACTGAAGTCACAGGTGACAAAGACCAGATCACCCTCCTTGGTTGGCCTGACTGAGAAGTCAGTTTTCTGTCGTTATAAGTCATATTTTGAGACATAGCTAATTTTGTGTCATGCAGGATTTGGTGAGTGGAAACAGCAACCTTGCCATAGAAATGCTAAAATTCATAACACAGCCTATGTTTAGCGTTGTGGTTGTGAATTGGGGGAAATTGTTCACAGAATGTAAAAGGGCAACATAGTGTTTTCAGTATCATAATACCTGATGATGAAACCAGGATTCCAAGATTCTCCGTTCGTCAATACACTTTGAGCAATGCTGATTTACAATGTTTCCTGTCATACTTTCTATTCTCCCTGGATGCTAATTACCCAAAACAAGTTAAATAAATACAATTCCAGCAAAATAGCAGCTGATAAGAAATATTTATCTGGTTCTGCTTTTTGCCTAAACTGGGATTCTTTTCTTAATTCCTATCTTCATCGGCCTACTTCTTTGTGTGGGGGCAGGGGATGCTGGGAATTGAACTCAGAGCTTTGCTCATGCTAGCTAAGCACTTTACCATTGAGCTACATTCCCAATCCATTATGTTCTCCTTAGTCTAATTAAAATGGGAACTCCTCAATAAAGCCTTATCAGATGCAACCAATTGTAATTAATTGCCCACTTCCACTGATACCGATTTGTACTTCAAGTTTAGTATTTACCACCCTCTGACTAATAACATGATACCTTTTGTATGTATCCCAAACCCATCAGATTTTAATCTCCTTTCAATTTGAAACCATGGGTTATTTATCTTAATATCTTCTCCAGGGTTAAGCACAAGATTTTAAATTTAGATTAAACTCGGTGAATTCTCACTGAATGAAATTATGCTAAAGGCTAAAGGCTAAAAATCTAATTGTTTGGATTGAGGAAATGGCTTAGTTAAAAAAAAAACCTTTGCTGCATAAGCCATGTGAGTAGAATCTGGATTCCCAAAACCCAAGTGAAAATCTGGATGCAGCAATTCACATCTGCAAACCCAGCACTCCTACTGTGAGACAAGAGACTGGCCAGATGTTCAAGGGCCAGCTAGCCTGGGAAATGCAACTCTATGTCAGAAGCAGGAGATCCTGTCTCGGACACGGAGGAAAGAGAAAACTGATCTGTGAGCTGACTCCTGAAAAGTTGTCTTGTTACCTCTTCATGGGTTCACACCACACACACACACACACACACACACACACACACACACACACACACGTGTATTATTATATATGTATATGTGTGTATTATTAAGAACTTATACATAATAATAACCAAATATTCTGGATCATTGCAATGATCCAGAAATGATAATAATGAGTCACACGTGTCTTATAACTTACATCTACATGATGGGTACTGTTATCTCTATTTTATAAACAAGAAATCTGCCTCTGAGAGAAGAGCAGTACTTTGAGTTCACACAGCTTGTAACACTATTCTATTGGTATATGTAAGCCTAGATTTTGCTTCCAGTTGCTGAAAAATAAACATTTACAACTATATATGCATTATTAGTACATTCTTCCAATTTTTTTCCTACTGTACGGTAGTCCACCCCAAAGCTTGGAAGATTAAACTTGAAGCACACCAAAAACAGTGGGTTGGTAGGAAGAAATGGGGCAGTGTTAAAGGCTGAGGAAGGCAAACATGGTGGGAACAATGCAGCTGTAGCAACCACCCTCAGCTCTCACAACCATTGGCATGGAGAAAGGACAAAGAAGGGAGCATACAGAAGAGGAGGGAGGCACCAGGCTGCTGTGCATGTTGCTGGGCAAGAATGAGAGTGAAATTTGGGATGTCCTGACTTTGGAACCTTTGGGATGCCGGTGGGAAAAATATTCAAATAACATCACTGGATGTCAGATGTCGGGGTAGCTAAGATAAGCTGCAGATTACTTTTTAATAAAAGTAGCTTTGGAAGTTGCCTTTGTCTTTTTATCCTTCTTATTTGCTGTATTTGGTGGAAATGCTGTCATTAGCATTAATTGAAAGAAAGTGCCCGAGATGCTTAAATCTTTGTCAGGGGAAAACAGGCTTCTCCAGATCAAAGAGTCAACGTTTTGCTCTGATGAAAAGATAATCCTATTTCGATGACTCACCACAATTGATTTCTTGCTTGCAACCTTATTATAGCTGGTCTCCAATGTAATCGCACCTTAACAAGGACTTCATGTATGCCTACTATGTACTACCACTGAATGAAGCATCACAGGGAATGACAGAACTAAAGAATGGGTTCTTATCATTTCAAGAGAAAGACAGGGAAAGTGAATTCCAGAGTCCAGACAGTAAAGCAGCACTGAATGCATATAAATGATTGTCAAGAGACAGCAGAGTGAGGTGGTCCAACTTAAGACAGACAGGCTAAGAGGAAAGATTACAAAAGCAAACAGAAAACTGCCATTAAAACATTATCAGCATGGGCAGAGAAAATATTTTTTTGAAAATTCATAATAATCTATCCATGTAAAAGTATGAAATATGGACTCTCCATCAATGTGTGGGACTCTTTTTCAAATTTATTTTTCCTTTTATTCAAAATAGACTTTTTCTCACGTAGTATATATAGTTCCCCTTCCTCTATTCCTCCCGGTTCATCTCACCTCCTATCCCTTTACAATCCACACTGTTCCCACCTTTCACTAGAAGGTAAAGTCTTATAAGTGTTAGTAATAAGATAAAATAAGACAAAATAAAAAACTAACACATCAGAATTGGACAAAACAAACAGGTATAAATGACAATTCAGTTATTAACCTTTAGTGGCTAAGCTTTCATTCATTAGTTAGTTCTTTAACTAATGAGTTATTTACTCATTAATTAGTTCTTTAAATTAGCAAATTTTAAATTTTAAATATTACAAAATAAAAATATAATGACATGAAACAAAAACTATGACAGTAAAATTTAACAAGGCAAACCAATAGAAAGAAAAGAGCTCAAGAGAAGGCATAAGAAACCAAAATCCACTTGTTTGCACACTCAGAATTCTCATAAAAACACTAAATTGGAAGCTATAATATATACATACATATGTGTGTGTATATATGTATGTATGTATGTATGTGTATGTATGTATGTATGTGTATGCATGTATGTACGAATGCAAAGGACCTGGTACAGATCCATGCAGGCCTGTGAATGCTGCTTCTGCCTCTGTGAGTTCATATGTACTTTTTTATTTTAATTTTTTTGGTTTTATATTTTGTTATTATTATTTTAATTATAAATAGCTTGTTTTACATGTCAATCCCAGTTCCCTCTCCCGCACCTCTCCCTACCATCTCCCCAGCCTCCCACCCTATCACCATTTCCTTCCACATAGGGGATATCTAGAGTCTGTCATTTCACTCAGAGCAGGGTCCAGGCACTCCCCTAAGAGTCCAGGCTGAGAGAGCATCCCTCTTTGTGTTATGGACATGCGAAGTCTGTTTGTATGCCAGGGATAAACACTGACCCACTGCTCAGGGCCCCATAGGTTACCCAGACCTCCTCACTGACTCTCACATTCAGAGGTCTGGATCAGTTCCATGCTGGCCTCCCAGCTGTCGGTCTGGGGTCCAAGAGCTCTCCCTTGTTCAGATCAGCTGTCTCTGCTGGTTTTGCCAGCCCATTCTTTGCCAATTTGCTCACTGCTTCTCTCTCTGTGTCACTGGGTTCCTTGGGTTCAGTTCACTGTTTAACTGTGGGTGTTTGCCTCTGCTTCCATCAGTCACTGGATGAAAGTTCTAGGATGGTTATGGACATCAAGTTCATTATCAGGAATGGGCATTCGAGGTGGTCTCTCCACTATTGCTTAGTTTGCCAATTAGTGTCATCCCTTTGGATCACTAGAGGTCACACTGGTGCCAGATCTGTCTTCTAACCTATGAGTACCTCTTCCCCCTATTCTATCCCCTCCAGTCAACCTTCCTGTTCCCCCATTACCTACTCTCTCTTCCTCTTCTCCCCCTCTCTTCTTCGCAGCTCCCACTCCCCCTACCCCTCGCCGTGTTCCCCATCTGTTCAGAAGATCTTGCCTCGTTCCTCTTCTCTTGGGTACCATGCATATGTACTTTGATCATGTTGATTTAATAAGCCTTGTTTTCCTGGTGCCCTCCATCCCCTCGGGTTATTGCACTTTTACTTTTTCTTCTGCAGGGTTCCCTGAGTCCCATTTCCCATGAGAGATACAAGGATGCACTGGTACTGGAATGTACAGAGAAGGGGGCCATCCCATTAGTGAGTAAGATGAGCCTGGTATACCTTATTCAAACAGGGTTGTGTAGGTCAGTTTATAGAAAAAATGCAAGAATGTCCAACTGTTTGTCACTTGTGGCATAGATGAATGAAGTCCAAATTCAAATACAAACCATCCTAAATCTAACACTGCATTTATTATTGTTTTATAGTTTTGCTCTGTATAGCTCATTTTCCTCATGATAATAAAGGTTTGAAAGGAAAGATGAGGCAATAGGTATCTATTAAGATATCATACCTAGCCATCTTCATATTTTCTAGTAGACAAAAGGACATGCAATTCCATTGGTCTGCCTCTGGTAGACATTTTTCTTCTTCCCTGGACTGGGTCAGAAGCAGTACATGGTGCAGATGGGATATCTCATTACTTGGCCTTAACTAATTGAATCAAGGGTGATTGGTCCTTAAGTAAACTATGTAAT
Organism: Mesocricetus auratus; assembly: GCF_017639785.1. NCBI lineage: Eukaryota > Metazoa > Chordata > Mammalia > Rodentia > Cricetidae > Mesocricetus > Mesocricetus auratus. Next base: position 37,723,753 of record NW_024429193.1, read on the forward strand.
AGAGTGTCAAAATGGTAAGCATTAGGGCAATGGAAACTGCAGAACTATGTATTCTATAGCACATACCAGTTATTTGATCAAAGGCTTTATGTAGAAAAAAAGAGACAGGAAATGAGCAGACTAAGTAGCCTCCAGAGACCTGGCTGAAGCTTAGTCCATGACTCTGAGATATATCTGTGAGATGATTTGAATTTTCCATTGACAAAGGAAAACACCACAGATTTCGGCTACTTCCAATGAAAGACATTGACCAAAGAAGATGAGCATAAGTGTTATTGGCGAAATAAGAATGCAGCCTTAAGGGGAAAAGAAAGATAATAACAAATGACCTGTCAAAAATAGATCAACCTAAGACGCCCTCCTCAGAGTGAAATCACTGGAAAGATTAAGTAGCAAAAAATATATTATCTGATGTATATTATCCACTTTAGTAATTTTCATGCACTTGAAAACGTTTTTTGAATTTTCAAAAGTGGTTAAAACTTTTTAGCATTTTTTTTCAGAACTTGGGAGTAAGGAGACCTTCCTTTCTGTCCTCATTTCTAACTGGTGGAAAATTGCATCTCTTTTCCTTATTTGTCTGAAAGTTAAAGATTCCAAAATCAATATTTCAAAATACAACTTAATATCACCTTTTAACTTTCAAACTACAGTATAATCTCCAATTCTTTTTTTTCTGTATTTTGATAACAATCTTACTTCCTGTTATGTACTTTTGGCTTTTCAAAGGTGTTTATACTCACTTTTTATCTAGAGATGTTAACTTGTAAAGTGTATATCAGGCTGTCCTGGGATTGCTATATTGCTGAGAGTGACTTACAATTTTCTGATCCCCTTGCCTTCATTTCAGGAGTCCTAGGGTTACAAGCTTGTGCCACTACAGCTGGTTTTATGTGGAGGGATTGAACCTGGGGACTCCTGCTTGCTAGGAAATTACTCTACCAGTAAACTCAGCTGTACTCCCAGATTTGAGCTCCATTTGAGATGCACAGTTCTAGTGTGTTTTAACAAAGTTATCAAAACAGTGTTTTTGCAACTCAAGGTCACAGTCAGACTGATCCTTTGAGAAAGATGTGAGGTCTCAGCGTGGCACCTCTGACAGTGTTCAGCTTTGGCTATAAAATGACAGCCGAACACTATGTAAAAAGTAACATAAGTAAAGGTATTTTGTACATGGAAGTGTGTGCATGTGCATGCATGTGGAAGCCAGAGGACATTAGGGTCCATTCTTCAGGTGCATCACACTTTTATTTTTGAGAGATGGTATCTCATTGGCTTGCAGCTCATCAAGTAGTTTAGTCTGGCTAAGCAGCAAGCCTCAGGGAATCTCTGGTCTCCACCTCCCTAGGCAGGGAACTACAAGCATGCATCACCACCACCATGATCCACATGGTTTTTATTTTATTTTATATTATTTTTAGATGGGTTCTAGGGATGAAACTCATGTTTGCCAGTGTTTTACCAGCTCAGTTATCTTCCCAGCCCTGTAAGATTCGTAATAGCAGACATCTTTGTGAGCCCCTGATTACCATCACTGAAGAAAGCTAAGGAAAGAAATACATCCAAGCTTCTCTGACTCAGTCTACGTTAGTTTGAGGCTAGAAGGTCTTTGAGACTGAAATAGAAATTACAGATTATTCTATAATATGGTGATCAACACAGCTGCAAGACTGTCCAATGACTTCATCCTTTTTCGTCACCTTTTGCCACCTCACATGTTTAATTCTGCTGATTCCTTATGGCATGCCCTAATTACAAAATAACAAGTGACTAATTAAAACAGATTTTACAGTAATTTGTTTTGAGCAATTTGGCACAAAATAATAAAAGTACTGCTAAATAAGAAAAGCAAACATAATTGGATGAAAATGCATCATAAATTTTAAAAAGTTAAAAAAAAAACATGAAAAGGGAAGCAACACAGCATTAAAATTCCAAACACTTTCCACTGTTTTTCAACATTAATAATACATGAATAACCCATTACAAAAGAATAGTCATGTTTGATTATTTTTTACCAGTTTGGTTCTAGGCAAATTGTTTTCAACCAAATTGGATGCTAACAAATAGAAGCAGTGATCTGAGCCAAGACCCTTGAAATGTGTAGAGGATTAGCTATTGGAACTACTGCAAACAAGCAGGATTTGATCTGGGTTTACTGACATAATTTATCTGAAATGTCTCAGATTCTGGACATTTGTGGTACATCTCCCCATCTCCTTAATATGTCTCCCAGAAACTACCATGCTCCTGTATATAGATCACTAATGACTCTTGGTGCTTGATCTAAACAAAACTGTATAGCATTTCTCTTTCATGATAGGTTTATTCCAATTAGTATCTTCAGGGTTCCTTTGTGTTGTACCAATATCAAATATCTTATTTAAAGTCTGAGTTCACATTTTGTATATCCATTCATCCATCATTGGACCCCAGTCACTTTTACCTTTTGGTTAATGTGAAAAAATGCTGATTTGGACACAGGCTGATAAGTACACAGAAAAAGTAAAAGATTCTTCTAGAAAACTAAATCCCATTGACAAAGTGACATTCTTCGTGTCTCTCCCATCCCTGTTTCTCATCATATTTAGCAGTTGGTCTGCATTTTCTTCTTGAGTTATGTGAGTGACCTCTGCATCTTTACACAATAAATTCTGGGTTTTGCCTAAATTGGTTCAAGCTAGTTTCTGTCATTCACAACAAAAGTGCCTGAACTAATACATGAACAGGAGGGAAAACCTCTACAAACAAAGACAAGTTCAAGTCATGACAAATATTCTTTTCATTCCGTGAGGGATAAATAAGATAAGAACTTCTGCATCAACCAAGAGATTAAAAGTTCCCTGTGCTGAGGCAGACCAAAGCACCTCTGAGCTTCAAGAGAGTTAGAACACAGAGAAATAGTTGAAATGCTGCCTTTGAAACCCAAGAGACAAGGTTGGCGACCTCTCTGCATTTGGATATTAGTTTTTATTCTGTTTTCTGTTTTATTTTGTGTTGTTTTCCCCTGTTCTTCTGCAAAATCAGAATCACCCAAAATCAATGAAATCTTATTAGAGTAGCTTATCTTTCATGAGATTCACTGACCACCAAGGAAGAAATCAAACAGAAGTGTTTCTCCAAGTCCAAGCTGCCTACCTTTCTTTTTTTCTCAGTCTATTGACTTTCCCTATGTGGAAACCATGTATAACAAAGTGAAGTCCACACATGCTGCTGATGTCTGTATGGTCCAACAGAACAGCGTCTCTCATCCCATGTCTCATAGGCACAATTGAAACAAAAACAAACCAGTTCCAACAGAGACTCTCCTTTGTTTCCTGTGCTTTTTCTTATTTATTTATTTTTAATTTAATTTAAATTAGAAACAAGTTTACTTCACATGTCAGTCCTAGTTCCCTCTCCCTCTCCTCCTCTCCTGCTCCCTTTCAACCCTCCCCCAATCCCTTCCCCAATCCCCACTCCACTCTCCAAGGAGTGTGAGGCCCTTGTTTGTCATATGATCTGGGGCAGGGCCTAGGCCCTCCCCCATGTGTTCAGGTGAGGACAGCATCCCTCCACATGGAATGGGCTCCTAAAGTTCATCTGAATGACAGGGATAAATGCAGATTTACTGCTTGAGGCCCCAAAGGATGCTGAGGCCTCCTCACTGACACCCACATTCAGGGTGTCTGGATCAATCCCATGCTGGCCTCTCAGCTATCAGTCTGGGGTCTATGAGCTCCCCCTTGTTCACATCAGCTGATTCTGTGGGTTCCACTTTTTGTAACAGTCACTTGCAAGTTTCATTGTGATTGCAAAATAGTCACCTAAAAAGAGCCAGGAAACTTCACTCTTCACAGGAAATTAATCTCAGTGTTTATCCCCACTGGTCTCTCCATGCCAAACTAATTTTAGTATTTAGACCTTGATTGTGGAGATATATTGTTTATGATTTAATAAAGCTTGCCTGGGGATCTGAATGCAAAGCTAGCCACACTAGTTAACCAGAGATGCCAGGCAATGGCAGTATTCCTTTATTCCCAGGACTCAGGAGACAGAGGCACAGGGATCTCTGTGAGTTCAAGACCACCTTGGGTTACAAGATAGTGAATCAGTCTACAAGAGTAACAGAGCTCACACCTTTAATGCCAGAACTATAGAGTATATAAGGAAAAACAAAGTGTTTCATGTGAGATACAGTTTCCAGTCACAGGGAGTGCAGGATCTCCATGTCAGCCTCTGTAGAGATAAGAGCTACTGGCTGGCTGCTTTGTTTTTCTGATATTCAACTCGAACCCCAGTAACTGTCTCTGGTTTTTTATTATCCATGCCACACTTGATCTCCACCCTTTACCTCTTCCTTTCCCATTGCGACTCTCACTAATTTCCTCAGATGAGCTCTTCTCTTGCTCAACACTGCTGGGTGTTTATTTTCCTTAGCCATCTTTTACCATTTGCATTCTTTATTCCTTTGTGATACTCCTTGGATTTTTTTTTCTTTTAAAGCTTAGATTTCTGATGAATATTGCCAAAGCAAGTAACTATGCTGAAGAAAGGGCAGAGCGTGAGCTCTTTTTTTGCTGTTGTTTCTGTTACTGTAATGGTTCTGCTGTTTTGAGACTCTGTAATCTGAAAAGATGTTTCTAGCTTTTCTCATAAGAATGAAAATAAAAATTCACAACTTTTAAATCAAGTGAAATAGATGCAGAGAAATAAGGTTCTAACTTGGCTTAGAGGAACAGAAAGTAAAGCAGCTAGCACCCTCACTAAAGATAGTGCAATGGCATCCAACAAATGTTTAGGAAACTCGTATAGTCACTGAGTGCCTTACAGGTAACCAGAGAGGTACTGAGTAAAAATATACATAAGGTGAATATCTTTATGACTTAGTATCTAGAATATTTTATGAGTAAATGTGTATATATTAAATATACACCCTTGAATGCACATTCATGAAGCACATCTATATGTCAAAGTTAAACATGTCGAGATTATATAGCTGGTGTTTTATTTATTCCTAGAAAGCCCCAGATTGAGATTTGTGACACAAACTTTAATATTTTTTGTTTCGTTTTTTAAATCAAGACACAAAATTTGATCAGTAAGAAAGTTGAAAAATACTACTCACATACCTTCATTAAAGATTAGGCATGAACCTGCCCTTCCCAGCATAAAGAAGAATATTCTCCTAAGTTGATGCACTTTATCCTCATAGACATCACCTCAGATTGGATTACTTGTATACCTAAGGGTATGTGGTTGAGTGCCGGAGCACAATATCAGGAGATAAATGCCATGCATCTTCCTGGAGTAACCATTTTATTCAATGATGAGGAAGTAGGGCAAGTTAAGTAATTTAATAGTAAGTAATTGAGGACATAGTTTCATATTAAAGTGCATACAGAAAAATTATAGTGCACAATGTAAAAGGCTCCTGAAATTTCATGGGAAAACATGATGCATCAAATAAATTTCCCTCATGGCTGGTTATCTAAGCTGTTTGCCCATATAGCAGGAGGAACAAGAAGGCTGTATGGAAGATTTTGCTGCAAGTTCACTCTCTTTAGACACATTTTGTGAAAAACTTTCACATTGCCATTGCCCTACAGGATTATTTTTTTCTATCCATAAATCTTATGCTCTGCTTAATCCTATTACTAGAAGAGTGTAAAGTGGAAGACTGTCTTCCAGAATTTAAGGACTAGTTCAGTAGCCCATTCTCACTTTTAGTAGCAGCCTTTAATTCTTTTGCGTGGCCTCTGGAAGTTGAGGTTAGTGACAATACCTCCAATCCCATCTCCATCCTGTTGAGTTGGTCTTAGGTCCCAATGTTCCCTATGGCAGTGAGTAATGCAAGACAATCAGTTCAGTCTTACCATTAACCCCAGGGATTAGTAGCCCTCTGTGCAATTGAATGTTCCTAGATGAGTCCCTGTGGTGAACCACCTGCCAGGACACAGCACGTCACAGGCAAGCTAAGAAGCTAGCAAGAGATTTACAGCTCAAAACTGTGCTGAGCAATCAGGATATTTTCTCTCACAATTTACAGCAACTGTACCATGACCTAATTTCTCATGCCTTCTGCTCCCAAACTCTTAAATTTTGATTCTGATTTACCCAATACAATTTGTTTCAAAAAGTTACTGGAGGAAATTTCCATTTCTTCATCAACACGTTAGAAAACCTGTTACAATCCAAGATATTCTCTAAGCGTCTATCAAGTCCATTATTAACATTTGATCTTTATTGGAATAGGAATTGGGATCACATACACATAAGGACTGCCACTCGTTTGTGTGGCAGAGAGAGCCTTCTAGCAAAAGCATTGCCCTCAGAGAGCTCTAGACCACGCAAAGAGTATACCCAAATGCAAAATTAGAAAATTAAGGCCTGACCTGCTAGAGGTCAACACATGGATGTATACAGTGGTATAAAATTGCCAATCTTCATGATTAAAGGGTAGCAAGGATTTTGTTACCAAACATGATGGACAGAGAGAACAAATGCATCCCACTTGAGCATGTACAAAGCAAATTAAAACTGCTCTCAATATAGTAAATGTCAGGCACTGAATGGTCCTTATTCCATCAATGTCTGGTCTCATGTGTTCTGAGATACTGCAGGACATGGAGTGGAAACTCAGACATTATTTCCCAGCTCTGAGTTCAGCAACTAGAACTGCAAACTGAAAGAAGGCCAAGTAGAGGAGAGAATACCAAACATGAGCTACAGAAAATACTTGAGTCCTCACAAAGACATCCTCAGATATTCACTAAACTGTATGTCTGGTATATGTATGTTAGGAAACTCCTCACATCTGTCCAAGGATTATCTAAAAGGATTACAGAGAACAAAGCTCATCATTCATGGACACCCCAGAGTGGTACCTGTTTCATCCTCCTACTGTAAATCCCCACAAGTCATGACATTCAGGAAGAGTGATTCAGAATGGTCCTACTTGAGGAAGCAGTTATTCTTAGTTGGAATTCTAAGTTGTTCCCACATTTGTTAACAAAAAAAGAGGAAAGAATCAAATCTTGAAAGAAACAATTAAATGGATCAAACTATTTCTTAGTAACCAGTGTTTCAGAATAAAACTCATGAATATTTATAGTTACACAAAAATATCCAGAATTAAACTAAGTCATATTCCTCACATTTTGCTCGCAATTAAGGAGCATGAGGAATATAAAGAAGAAGAATACTGCAAACTACAATTAGGCATCAAATTCAGCTAAATCTAACCCAGAAGTGATAGCGAGAGGGGAGGAGCTAACAATGACATAAAAGCAGCAACTGGGACACTATTTCCAACCACCTTTAAAAAAACTGTACAAATTGAGCAGCTTAAGTGAAAGCTACAAAACCTTACATGAACAACACTCTGAGGGCAAGTAATGTCAATTTAGACTTGCAAAAGGAAAAAGGTAATGGGATTGGATACACGATACTAGACACAATACATAATGAGACATGGAAGAAAATATGGAAGCAGAACAAACATCAGTGTCCCCTGAAAAATTCCAGGAGCCCAGGTGGGTGTTTTACTGAATAGTCTTAGGGAACATTGAAAATATTTGAGAAATGAGATTCTAAATGTGTCAGCTTGATTTGAAAAACTGTAAGACACCATAGATCAAAGCCCAATATACTCCAAGCATAAGGCATGTGAAGAATGCTATCACAATGTATTTCATAACATAATCAAATAAGTAAAAAAAATCAATCAACAAAAATATCCTTATGCCAGTTAGAAAAGAGAGATTAAGTGAAGAGGAGCAAAGGTGAGAAAGAATAACAGCACCTGTCTTGTTAAAAAGAATGAAAGAAAACAAAGAGTAGAACAGGTTATTAAAGGGTTGTTGAGAAAAACCTGCCAATCAAGAATTCTGTACCCAAGAAATGTCTTTTCAGAAGCAACAAAGGTGAACATGATCAGAATACATAATAAATAGGTATGAAAATATAATGAAATCATTATTATGATCAATTAATGGATGACGAGACACTAAAAAAATCAGAGGAGAAATAATTGTGTTTAAGTCTAAACAGACTAAAAAGAATCAGATTCACATCTAAGTGTATTTTAAAGCACTCTATGTGGAAAGGAAATGTCAATTAAAATAATGACTACATGGGTAAGCCTTTGAAGGTTTTTCCTTAATATTTTAATTACTTTAAAAGAGAATTGGCCATGTTAATAAAATAACAATACTGCATTGGGAATTTATGACATGTATTAGGAAAATCTATAATGACATTTAGAGGAAAATGTACTATTGCAAAATTCTAAAATATGAAGTGATGAACATTCAATTGATATTACATTGAAAAAAAGATATACTATATAAATCCTAGAACAGGGACTAAATTTCTAGCTACTAACCCAACAAAGATGATAAAACCAAAAATGCATTCAATTAATTCAAAATAAGACAGAATATTTATTTCATCTAAGAGAAGGATGAAAATTAGTAAATATAGAATAAACTAAAACAAATAGAACTTATATAAGGGTGATAAACTTAAGTCTAACTATATAGAAAATTGCATAAAATACAAAGGCTCCTAATATTCAAGGTAAAAGTGAGAGACCAGGCTTTTAGATGACTCAGTCAATAAGAACATTTGTTATACAAAGCATTAGGATTTGTGTTCAGATCTCCAGCACCATGTAGAAATCCTGGAATAAAACCACAGTACCTAGTGGGGGAAGGTGTGAGATGATCACACTCCAGATCCTCACTGGCCATGCAGACTAACTGAAAAAGCATTGAACAATGGGAAACTGTCACAAAACAATAAGGCAGAGAACTAGAGTAGACACCTGTCATGCTCCTCTGGTTTGTATGGGTGTCCACAGCTATGCACACTCAAACACTACAACAAGCACATGTATATACCCTATACCCACACACAAAGACATTGACCAGTTAGAAAATTTGATAACAGTATAATTCTCAATTACTCCATGAATATATTTTCCTGTTACCAGACTCAAATAAATACATTAGAAAGAAAACCTGCAGACTAACTTTTCTTAATATATAATTAACAAATCAAAATTTAATATACATAAAAAAGAAACTGCAGAGTTAATGCCAGGAAAGCAAACTTGTTTAACATTTAGTCTTCAATGCATTTATGTATGTTCATAAATTTGAAGATCAGAACTAACTACAGGATTATTCAACTGATTCAGAAAAAACTCATGTGACAAGATCTGGCATTTATGCTTGGTAACTACTCTTAGCAAACTAAGGATTGGGGAACTTCATCAACTCTCCATAGGGCAGAAATTCACAGTTATCTACACACCTAATGGGCAAAGAGGAAACACTCTTACCCTTTAATATTAAGTGTGTCTTTTCTTCCATGCAACATCGTACTGGAAGATTTTAGCCATTCGTATCATACAAGAAAAAGAAATAAAAGCATTGAATAGTAAGATGTGAGAAACAGGTGAAAAGTATTTGAATTATAGCTGACATGATAGTTTTGTTGGAAAATGTAAAGTGAGATACATAAAAGTTAGAACCATTAAGGGAGTTTGAAAGTTTGAAAATAAAATGTTAACTATTTCTAAACATTCCATTTGAATTAAAGAGTTTTTTAAATAAAACCTGACAAACCAATTCTTTAATTATGTAAGACCTATAAATGAGCTATCATAGCCAAAACAGTTTTGGAAAAAGGAATAAGATTTAAAATAAAAGAGTCACCCAGTATGACTTACCTATAGGCCCTGAGTATGATGACTTAAACTTCACACTGATTTTTCAGGGTGCAGGGGAATAGTAGATTCCTGTCAAAACATTTATTGGGATTTAATGACACTAGAAGACAGCTCAAGTGAGTTACAATATTTCTCAATTTACAAACTAGTTCATAAAGCCCTCATAGAATATATGGCTCAGGGAGAGAAGATTTATTAAGGGCATTTAGGAATTCAATATGTCCTGTTAGGACAGGTCAAAGCATCTTTGAAGTCCTAGACCTCTGAAATTAAAATATACTCAATCACTTATTGAAGTTGGCTGGGCATAGGGTGAAATGAACTGTCCAAGGACAAATGATGTGCCTGTGTTTGGTGTCCAAAAAAAGTCATGAAATTATTAGTATTAAGATGGCTTTTCCCTACTACACAGAAAAAAATGGTGAAAGTTTTAAAATGTGACAAGTTCAAAACATTAATAGAATTGGCAAATTTCTTGATAGACACCAATTACCAAAATTAAATCAAGATCAGACAAACAATTTAAATAAAACAATAACCCATAAGGAAATAGAAGCAGTTATCAATAGTCTCTCAACCAAAAACAACCCAGGGCCAGATGGTTTTAATGCAGATTCTACCAGACTTTCAAAGAACTAATACCAATACTTTTCAAATTATTCCAAAAATAGAAACAAAAGGAACATTGCTTCTTTCTTTGAGGCCACATTTGACCTGATACCCAAAACACAAAGATTCAACAAAGGAAGAGGATTACAGACCAATTTCACTCATGAACATCGATGCAAAATATATTCAATAAAATACTGGCAAACAGAGTCTAAGAACACATCAAAAAGATCATCCACTATGACCAGTAGGATTCATTCCAGAGATGCAGAGATGGTTCAACATAAGAAAATGTGTCAGTATAGTCCACCATATAGCAAATTGAAAGAAAAAACACAAGATCATCTTGTTAGATGTTGAGAAAGCCTTAGACAAAATATAATACCTCCTTCATGATAAAAGTCTTGGAGAGTCTTGGTGCAAACTGGCCATCTCCTGTGACCAGATTGGTACCTGGCCTAATTGTCATCAGAGAGGCTTCATCCAGCAACTGATGGAAACAGATGAAGACCCACAGCTAAACACTGGTAGGGGTTCAGGAAATCCTGCTGAAGAATTGTAGGAGCCAGAGTGGTCAAGGACATCACCAAAAAACCAAACAAACAAACAAACAAAAAAACAAAAACAACAACAAAAAACTCACAGAATCAACTAACTTGGGTTCATTGGGGCTTACAGGGATTGGCATGACAACTGAGAAGTCAGTATAGGAATGATCTAAGCACTCTGTGTACATGTTACAGTTGTGTAGCTTCATCTTCTTGTAGGACTCTTAACAATGAGAACAGGGACTGTCTCTGATTCTTTCACTGGCTTTTGGGACCCTACTCCTCATCCTGGGTCACTTGCCCAGTCTTAATACATAGCGAGATGCTTGTCTTATTGCAACTTGATATGCCATGTCTTGTTGCTACTCATGGAAGATCAGCCCTTTCCTAAACAGAAATGGAGAAGGAGTGTACTGGGGATGGGAACAGACAGGATATGGGTGTAGAAGCTGGGAGAAGAGAATGGAGGGGAAACTGCAGCCAGATATAAAACAACAGACAAACAAATATAAATAAATAAATTTATTTTTAAAAAAGAGAGAAAATAAATAGCTATCCAGGGTCTATATGGTAGTTTGCTTAACTGGCTAAATCCATTGCCTAATCTGTATACTTTGTGGAATGACAGTTGCAGGTAGTGAACAAAATTTTGATAACATCAGATTAATGCTTTTGACATTGTAGTAAATATTTTAAAACAAATTTTAAATGACTTTTAAATTTTATTGTGTGTTGTTATATAACTATGCTGAAACTAGTTAAAATATTAATTTAGACCTTCTTTGTGTGTACAACACATGGTCTATTTTTATTCCTTGATGCAGAAGAGGGGACAGAGAGGAACAGAACAAAAGGGAAAGATCTAGTAACGTTTCTTGGCTGAATCCATGTGAAGGCATAGAAATAGAATGACCTCTCCCACACAAATATGACATAGTTCTGAGTAAAACTGTTGAATTGCAATACAATTTCTAAGTAAAATGCATACTCTTACAGCGCAATGAAAGTCACTAAGTTTCATAAGTTTCTGTTTTCCAAAATAAGGTTTTAGTAAATATGGAGAAGCTGTTGCCTTTACCTAGGTGAGTTTTTGTGTAGAACACATGTTGTTGCTTAGGGCAATATCCACCAGCACAGTAAAGACCATTTGAGCAATTTCAGAACAATCCACAGTGCCAATGCCATTGACTGCCCTTTAAAGAGTAATAAATTGGTCTTGCTCCCTTTAAAATATGTTTTCTTAAATTGTGTGCACATAATTTGTAACAATTATCAGTAGTGTTATACAGTAGAGTCAGCATTAAGAAGACAACATATGAACTCTAATTTCTAATTGAGCAGATGAAAAAAAGCACAAAATTTGTAATTGTCTTTATACTCTTACTCTTTATTCTATTATATGTAATAGAGAAATATCTTTTTTTTAACTTATACACAAAATTTAATACATTTCATATTAAAGGGAAGTTACAAATTATTATTATCAGTAATTAGTCAATTAATTTTTAGTAGTATTAATTATCGATGTGTATACAGTAATTTTACATAGTAGTTTTGCTTTTTTGTGTAATACTGAGGATTGAACCCATGGTATCATGCGTGATAGGAGAGCAGTGTCTTGCTGTGCTATAACACTATCCCTCCTTTTACTTTTTCCCCCTCAATATATGTTTTTATTTAAATTAGAATCGTGAATATTTCACATGTCAGTCCCAGCTCCCTCTCCCACCCCTCCTCCTTTGTCCCTCCACCAGCCCCACCAGCCCCCCACCCAATCCCCACATCATTCCCCAGGGAGGGTGAGACCCTCCTTGGGGGGGAAATCTCTAAAATCTGTCATTTTATCCCGGGCAGGACCTAGGCCCTTACCCCTGTGTCTAGGCTGAGAGAGCATCCCTCTATTTGGAATGGGCTCCCAAAGCTCATTCATAAACCATGGTGAACACTGATCTACTACCCAAGGCCCCAGTGATTTTTGTGGCCTCCTCCCTGGCACTACATTCATGGAGTCTGGATCAGTCCCCTGTTGACATCTCAGCCATCAGTCTGGGATTCAAGAGCTCCCCCTTACCCGGTCGGCTGTCTTTGTGGGTTTCATCATCATGGTCTTGACCCCTTTGTTCATCACTGCTCCATCTCTGTCACTAGGTTCCAGGAGTGCAGTTCAGTGTTTAGCTGTGGGTATCTGTCTCTGCTTCCATCACTCCCTGGATAAAGGTTCTAGGATGGCATATAGGGTAGTCATCAACCCTATCATCAAGGAGGGGCTATTAGTGTAGTCTCTCCACTATTGTTTAGTTTGCCAGTTGGTGTTATCCTTGTAAATATCTGGAGATCTCACTAGGGTCAGCTCACTCATCAAGCCTATAATGACTCAATCTATTATGGTATCTCTCACCCTGCTCTCCTCTATTCTTACCTCAACCTTCCTGCTCTCCCATGCCTTCTTCTCCCCTGCTCTTATCCCCTCTGTTTTTCTTGGTTCCCTCTCCCCTCCCTCAGTGTTCCCAGTGTGCTCAGGAGATCTTGCCTCATTCCACTTCTCTGGGGTAGCATGCATCTCTCTTGGGAACCTCCTTGTTTCCCAGACTCACCAGCACTGAGATTGTAGGCTGACACTCCCTTGATCCATATCTAAAATCCATATATGGGTGAGAACATATGATGTTTGTCTTTTTGTGTCGGGGTTACCTCACTCAGGATGGTTTCTTCTAGTGCCATGCATTTGCCTGCAAATTTCAAGATTCCATTGTTTTTCTCCACTGAGTAGTACTTCACTGTGTAAATGTACCACATTTTTTCTATCCACTCTTCAGTTGAGGGGCATCTAGGTTGCTTCCAGGTTCTAGCTATTACAGATAATACTGCTACAAACATAGTGGAACAAACATACTTATTGTATGAATGGGAATCTTTTGGGTAGATGCCTAAGAGTGGAATTGCTGGGTCTTGTAGTAGACTCAGATCCATTTTCCTGAGGAATCTCCACACTGATTTCCATAGTGGCTGTACAAGTTGGCACTCCCACCAGCAGTGGAGGAGTGTTCCCCTTTCTCCACATCCTCTCCAGCTCAAACTGTCATTGGTGTTTTTGATTTTCACGATTCTGACAGGAGTAAGATGATATCTCAGAGTTGTTTTGATTTGTATTTCCCTAATGGCTAAGGATGATGAGCACTTTCTCAAGTGTCTCTCAGCCATTTTATACTCCTCAATTGAGAATTCTCTATTTAGTTCATTCCCCCTCTTTTTAGTTGGATCCTTTGGTGTTTTTGGAGACTTGCTTGTTGAGTTCTTTGTAAATTTTGGAGATCAGTCCTCTGTCAGATGTGGGGTTAGTGAATATCTTTTCACAACCTGTAGGGTGCCTTTTTGTCTTGCTGGCTGTGTCCTTTGCCTTACAGAAGCTTCTCAATTTCAGGAGGTCCCATTTATTAATTGTCAATCTCAGTGTTTGTGCTACTGGTGTTATGCTCAGGAAGCAGTCTCCTGTACCAATTCGTTCAAGGGTACCTCCCACTTTCTCTTCTAAGAGGTTCAGTGTGGCTGGATTTATATTGAGGTCTTTGATCCATTTAGACTTAAGTTTTATGCATGGCAATAGACATGGATCTATCTGTAGTCTAATACATGCCAGCATCCAGTTATGCCAGCATCATTTGTTGAAGATGCTTTCTTTTTTCATTGTATATTTTTAGTTTCTTTGTTGAAAATCAGCTGTTCATAGGTTTGTGGGTTAATCTCAGGTTTTTCAATTAGATTCCATTTGGTGTACCTGTCTATTTTTGTGCCAATACTAAGCTGTTTTCAGGACTGTAGCTCTATAATAGAGCTTGAAGTCAGGGACTGTTTCACATGTCAATCCCAGCTCCCTCTTCCCTTACCTCTCCCCCCGCACCCCCACCAGCTACCCCAGGATCCCACTCAACCCTCACTCCTTTCCTCAGGGAGGGTGAGACCATCTGTGGGGGATTCCCAGAGTCTGCCATTCCGTCCAGAGCAGGGCCCAGGTCCTTCCGCAAGAAATCAGGTTAAGAGAGCATCCCCTCTGTGGGATGGGCACCCAAAGTTCATCTGTATGCCCGGGATAAACACCAATCCACCGCCTAAGGCCCCACAGATTGCCCAGGCCTCCTCGTTGACTCCCACATTCAGGGGGTCTGGGTCAGTCCCATGCAAGTTCCCCAGCTGTCAGTTTAGAGTCCTTGAGCTCCAATTACTGCAAGTCAGCTGTCTCTGTGGTTTTCCCAATCATGATCTTGAACCCCCTTGTTCATATGGTCCCTCCTGCCTCTCTTCAACAGACCTCCAGGAGCTCAGCCCAGTGTACAGCTGTGGGTCACTGCATCTTCTTCCATCAGTTACTGGATGTAGGTTCTGCAATGACCATTAAGGTAGTCACTAATCTGATTAAAGGGTAAGACCCATTCAGACATCCTTTAAATTTTTCTACTATACATTTGGAAAAAGATAAAGTATTGATTATCTATTATTGTGGGTATTGACTTCTAGAGCCCTCACCCTTCCATTCTTTCATTGCACCTCTAACATGTGCTCTGATGTTGCAAAAGGCATTTCACAGAATGTCTTGCTGAATTTTTGGCAGACATACCCCGCCCCCGCACACACCCCCGCCCCCGCACACCACCCCCCGCCCCCGCAGTGGAGATACCAAGCTTGTGAAGTGTTTTAAGTCCTTAAAGAACCACTTTCCACATTGCTCAAGTGCAAACACCCAGGATTGTGGCATCATTACTATGCAGCCAAGAGCACCACCCAGACCCTTCTACCCAACTCCACTGAAGCTTCCAATCACACAATGATGATTCACTTTTTTAGGTTGTTTATTGTGTTAGTACCTTGTAAACAAACTTTGTTTTGACTATAAAATTTTAGATTATTTTCATATACTTGACAATTTACTTAGTTTATTTCATTTTCAATTTTTGAACTAACCAAATTGAGAATGTAGGTACACGCATACTGTTTTAATTAGTTTTTTCAAATTATTTTTATTTGATGTGCATTGGTGTTTTGTCCTGAGTGTCAGGTCCCCTGGAAATGGAATTACAGACAGTTGTGAGCTGCCATGTGGGTGCTGGGAATTGAACCTGGGTTCTCTGGAAGAACAGTCAGTGCTCTTAACTACTGAGCCATCTCTCCAGCCCTTAATTAAAGTTCTATTGCTATATACTAAAACACCATGACCAAAACCACCTGGAGAAGAAAAGGTTTGTATCTTCTTCAACTATCAGGTCATACTCCATCACTAACAGGGCAGGAGCTAACATAGAGGACATGGAGGAGTGTTGCTTATTCGTTTGTTCACCTTTATTTACTCAGACTGCTTTCTTATACAAACCAGGACTACCAGGACAGGTTTGGCACCACTTATAGTGGGTTAGACACTGCAGCACCAATCATTAGTCAAGAAAATGTCCTGCAGAGTTACCTATAGTTAATCCTATGGAGGCATTTTCTCAATTAAAAGCCCCTCTACCAAAATGATCATAGCTTGTGTCGATTTGACATAAAATTAACTGATACAAACACCTTTTTTTCTTCTGATCAACAGGTACTTTATACTTGCATAGTATACACCTCTTTTACAAATAGTGAATCAATACTGATTCACTACTATTAAAATGCACAGGTCCCATATCCTTAGATTTTTTTGCCTCAATGCATCTTTGTTTTCAGGATCCAATCCAAGATGATGCTCTACATTCAACTGTTTCTGTGCCTAGGACCTTCTCAGCTATCAATATCTCAGCCTTGCTTTGTTTGGGGTAATTTACCCCATACCACTACACTGGATTTGTTTGATGGTTTTCTCAGGACTAGACTGCTGTCAAGGAGTTTCCAGAGGCTGACCCCAGAAGTAAGATGCCATTCTCACTGATACTATTCATGGTTGCATGCTACAATGCCTTTTACTCTATCAGAAAAGACCTTCAAACATTTATTTTACTGTGTAGGCTATACACCAATACTGCTGTACTGTTCTTCTAGCTTGTGTTATTGTTGGAGATTAGGAGTTCTTTAAATTAGTCTTCCTTGGCATCTCCTTTTATCATGAGTTTAGAGGGCTCCAAGGAGAGGGACAATGTATGCCTCTATATGTGCTTGTGCATGTGGAGGTAGAAGTTGACTTCCTCAATCACTTATACCCCAACCCCACTGGCCATCAGCCTCAGGTTGTCTCCACAGCCTCGATGTTGAGTTACACGTGTGTGCTGTAAAACCTTTTTATGTGGGTGCTGGGAATCCAAGATCAGCTCTTCTTGCTTCCAAGGCAATCACTTCACCCAAAGAGCTATCTCTCAAGCCCCATAGGACTTCTTTGATGTGACATTTCTATACTCTCTATCAAAATGCCACAAGATCACCTTTATATTTTTTCTCTAATCTCATTAGTCTTTTCACCCAAAGCCACAGCTCCTTTCATTGGAAAATATTAGAAACTAAGATCAGAGAGCTAAGTGCACCTGTTGATACTAAAATATCAATTATAGGAACTCTCAACTGACAAGTGCAAGGAAATTTTGTAAATATACCAAGACATGAATATGCATGTATAGACTTATAAATAGTTCTGCATGTGACCATATTTATCTTTGTTGAGTAGTAGATAACTTATTTCTGTTGTCATCACAGCAGCTTCTTACCTCTTGCTTATATGAAGATACCTGTGAAAACATTCAGCAAAGTGGCTACCATCACATGCTATCCTCCTGATGACTTGCACACCTGCAGTACACAGGTATAATGGACTTAAGAAGTGCCAGCCTGCACTGTTGTTATAAAAGCCTTAGGAACTGAGTACAGTGCTTACTTATGGTTTCCTCCTGCTTTCAGCTTCATGCATTCTTCTCCCCTACCCCAAAGCTGTGTGTGTCAGTTGCCTCTTTTCCTCCACTCTTTTCAGTGAAATTGTTTCATAATTGTGTAATACAATTTGATTGTTTTAACACACTCTGCATTTCATCCTGGGATCCTCATATCATGTAAATATTTTTCCTGTGTTTTATATTGTAATATTCACATTCTGCTGGAAAATACTAAGGATTTTAACAAATGCACAGTGTCACATATTTATTATGAAAGAATCATTTTTGCTGTCCTAGAAATTCCCACCCCCGTCCTCATGAAATCACACACAACTGCTGGTCTTTTTACTGCCACCATAGTTTTGCTTTTTCTGAAATGCATTTGAATCAGAGTTGAAACAGCATGCTGTAATGCGATAACTGGCTTCTCTCACTTAAAATATGAACTTGTGATTCATTCATGCTGCTTGATATTTGGAAAGCCTTTTTATTGATATGTATTATAAAGCTATGTATACATTATAGTAACACATAGTTCATGATAATAAATGACAGTTTAAATATGTATTTACTCAGTGAAGGATGTCTTTATTTTTCCATTTATGAGAAGTTGTGATTAAAGTTCCTATAAATTTCCATATAGACAAGATTACTTTAAATTAATTTAACTGTACATAGGATTATGATTGCAAGATTATATGGCTAGAGAAATACTTTTGTAAACAAATATAAACTAATTTCCAAAGTTTCTATATCATTGTCTCTATTACTGTGAGATATGAATAAGTTTGTTAATGTTCATCTTCATGATCAACTTGTATTGTTAGCTGTGTGTCTCAGTCTCATTGCGGTCTGAAAACATATAGTATGACTTATATTGTTCTAGATACATATGTGTGTTTTATGATTCAGAATATTATCCATCTTCTTCAATGTAAGCTAGAAAAGAACATATTCTTCCATTGTTAGGAGGACTCTTCCATACACATCAATGACAACAAACCAATCAATAGTGTTTTTCGGGTCAAATCCACCATTACTGATGTTCCGTCATGCTTGAACTATCAATTACATGTAGAGATTTGTGATTTTCAACTATACTAGTAGCTGTGGGTATTTCTTCTCTCAATTTGATGATTTTTGCCTCCGTGTTTTGAACTTGATGTTAGGTATGTGCAGTTAGAATTGTCTTGTTTTCTTGAACAATCAATCATTTTACCAGTATGTAATGTACCTCTCTATCCCTGATAACTGTCTTGAAAACAAAAAACCTCCTTTGCTACAGTTAACATTTTGACAACTGCTCTTATTTGATTACATTTTTATGGTTTATTGCTTTGATGTTATCTATGACTTTATGCTAAAGTAGAATTATAGTGGGCATTTTAGCTTTGAATAAGATACAGTTAAGGTCATTTTCATATACTCAGAAAATATCCATCTTTAATTGATGTATTTGCACAATCCATATTTAAAATGATTATTAATATCCCTGGATCAATAGATGTTCTTATTTGCAATTATGCCTGTGTTTGTTTTTCATTACTGTTTGTCATTGTCTTTAATTTATTGGCTTTAATTGACCATTTTATAGAATTTCATTTTATTTCCTATCATAAAATATCAGCTGAAACTTCTTCTTTGAAAGTTTAGATATTTATCTAGAGACAAAAATATGCATTCTTACTGGAATCACATTGACACTAAAAATTTATTAATGGTGCACATGGTTATGATATGTGTAAGTTCTCTGAAATACTACCACTCATAAAGTGGTATATTGTGATATCATAAAGTTGTTGTTTTGCAGTATAGTGAGACTGCTTAAGACTGACTCTCTGGAGAATTTTAAATTTTCATGATGTAACTTTATCCACTGTGACGGCTTCAAAGTGAAGGTTTCCCTCAAAAGTTCATGCTTTGTTTCCTTCTGGGAGAAGGTTCTGAAAACTTAAAGCAGAGGCCTTCTTGAAGGAAACAGGTCACTGAATACTAGGGGACTATATATTGTCCCTGAACCTTCTTTGTTCTCTCTTCCTCTGTTTCCCATCTACCACAATGTGACTAATATCTGCTCCTGCTACCTTGATGATCTGCCTCTCCTCAGCCTCTGAATCAACAGAGATTAGATACTAAAGCCTGTGAAACTATGAACTAAGGAAATCATCCCTTCCTTCTATTCCTTATGTCATGTCATAGTTGGCAAAATGTCTCAGTAACACAGTTCACTATGATGTTTATTAAATCTCCAGAAATGTCAATTGAAATTTCTCTGTTTTCATCTAGCGCTTTTTAAATTTATTTTTAAGTTGCTTCACAAGTCAGTCCCAGATCCCTCTCCCTTTCCCTCCCCTCCTTTGTGCCCTCTCGCCAACCCCCCCAATGTCCCCTCATTTCCCCATGGAGGGTGGGGCCCTCCATGGGGATGTCCACAGTCTGTCATTTCATCCAGGGCCAGAACTTGGAAGCAACCTAGATGCCCCTCAACCGAAGAGTGGATAGAGAAAATGTGGTACATTTACACAATGGAGTACTATCCAGCAGAAAAAACAATGGAATCCTGAGATTTGCAGACAAATGGATGACACTAGAAGAAACTATCCTGAATGAGGTAACGCAGTCACAATAAGAGAAACATGGCATGTATTCTCTCATATATGGATTTTAGACATAGATCTGGGAAGTGCCAGCCTTCATCTAGCATTTTTAAAACAGTTTAATCCATTTCTTTTGACATATGTATGTGATATGGTAATAATGGTAGAAATTCATTAACCATGATATGACTATGTAGTTTCCTGATGTTAATTTTGGGAGAAACAGTCCTTTCTATGTTGCATATACTTAGTAACGCTCCCAAAAGTCAATTGACCATAAATAAGTCAGCTTATTTCTGACATATTTCATTTTGTTACTTTTTATTTTTCGTATGTTTATTTTTTGGAATTAGGAGTTGAACCCTGGGTTTTCTACATAATTATCAAGGACTCTACCATTGTACTACAGAACTATCTTTTTAACAATTCTTCCTGTAATCTCAGCTTTCTGGTGGGTCCAAGAACAGTAGTCAATTTTCAGCATGGCCAACTTCATACTTGGAGAGCTGGAGTAATGACTTCTTTTCACGTCAGAGCTACCTCCAGAAATCTGCACAGGGTAATATTTGGAAAGGTGGTGCTCAAAAAGAAACAACATGATGAATTCTTAAATAGCCTATGCACAATTGACAGTATTATCATATTGTTCTATAGTCTATTATTAGCAAAATGTACATATCAGGAACCCTCTTTCCAACACTGTGTACTGCCTTCTTTTTCAGAAGATGTGGTTGTCCCTATCTAAATGAAAATAATTACACAAAAATGTTTGATTTAACAGAGTTTGTTCAGCAGGAATAAACCATGTTAATTACAGAAACAAGCTTTGACATGCAGGTACTCTGTGATAAGGGAAGTCCTTGAGACACCTATCAAGTGGTTTTTCCTCTTGCTTAGTCTTTAAAAGGATTACATTTACCCATTTAACAATGGACAAATATTAGTCAATTTTGAATGAAATGGAAATATATATATATGTATATATATATATATATATTGACCTACTATAATCAGATTGATGACTACCTTAATTACTATTATGGAGCCATCATACAGTAACTTGTAGAGGGGTTGGAGTGATACTAATAATATGATAATAATAATATGAACAAAGGAGTGAAGACCATGTTGGGGAAATCCACATAGATAGATGAACCGAGCAAGTGGGAGCTCACTGACTCTAGACTGACAGCTGGACCAAACGGGGCCCCCTGAATGTGAGTGACAGTCGGGGGCCTTAGACAGTTTATGTGGCCACTGGCAGTGGAACTATTATTTAACCCTAGTGCATGAACTGGCTTTTTGGGGTCCATTCCCTATGCAGGGATACCTTGCTCAGCCTTGATATAGTGGAGAGGGCGTTGGTCCTGCCCCAAATGATGTGATAGATTTGACTTCCTCATGGGTGGCCTTGTCCCCTCTGACGAATGGAGGGGGAAGCAGGGAAAGTGGGAGAAAGGGATGGAGGGGAACTGGAATTGGTATGTAAAATAAGATTGTTTTAAAATAATAAAAATAAATAGAAATAGAAGAAAAGGAAGTTTATTTTTTAAAGGGTCAATTCTGCATGACTTGGAAAAATGCACTTCTCTAGAATGGATTTCAAATGAAAAGACATTTGATAGGACAAAGAAATCCTTACTACTGTATGAGTACTGTACCAAAAGCCTGTTGAGACACATGGCTAGTACAAGCATCCTGAGACCCAGTTCTTCAATGCTAATCATAGCAATAATTAGGGACAATGTCATTTGGTGTTCTTTTGTGCTGTCCATTTTCATTGCAAATAAACAACAATGGTGTCTTCTTCTCCCACCCAAGTCTGTGACCTGACATGTTCCTGTCTTACATTTGTATTTACTGAGCACAACACTTGTCAAACACGTTTCTAGGTATGAAAGGGGGCACCCACATGTTTTGAATTTTTCTCCAAGTGAAAATCTTTCTTTAGTTATAGCTGTTTAGCCTGATATATAAGGAAACAAATGTTAAGAAAACAAAAACAAAGACCAAACACCTTGAGTCTGTCAAATGAAATTACCAAGTCAACCTCTAAATAGAATGGCCAGCAAGAGCCTAGTAGGATTCTTTGAAGTCAGACTTCTGTCAATTCCACCACAAGCTTAAGCGGAGGCTGACATTACATCACTGTGTTAGTTTCTTCTACCCCACAAACATTAAGGGTTTGGTTTGGTTCTATTCAAGGAAATCAAGTTAGACAATATATTTATATTAGAAAAAATGTTCCAGTTTGGCTTCTGTTGTGGTGGTAAAATGTTACCAAATTGTATAAAGGGATGAAATGGTTTATTTTGTCTTACAGGTTACATAATCAAGTCAAGGCAGAAATTCAGGACAGAAGCCAAAAGCAGAAACCATGGGTGATTGTTACTTACTGGCTACTTCCAGCCCCACGTCGAGCAGCATTTCTTTAAAAAAATTAAATTTATTTATTTATTTTACATCGTGACTGTATTTTCCCTCCACCGCTCCTCCCTTTCCATCCCTCCACCTCCCCTCTGCCCTTGTCACTTCCCCATCAATCCACTCCTCCTCTGTTTCTGTTCAGGAAAGGACAGACGTCCCATGGGTATCAACAAAGCATGCATGTAAAGTTTAGCAACATTTCTTATATAGTCCTGGCATATCTGCCTAAGTATAGTACTGCCAACAATGGGTAGGATGGATTTTCCTACATTAATTAGAAATTAAGAAAATGTGCCAACAGAAACACCTGTGGTTATATCTGATGGAGGCAATTCCTCAGTTAATGTTCCCTCTTCTACAGGACAAAATGAAAACCAAGATACATACTCATACACACACATACACTGTCTGGAGTGTGCATACGTGTACATATACACATATATCTCAGTGGTGGCATTTACAAGGATTGATTTTATAATACTCCACACTACTGCATCTAACAATTTAGACTCAACCTGTCTGAAAGCAGTCATTACAATACAATGACCTTTCCAAAGAAAATAATGTTTGGCTCTGTGTACAATTTGACTGACAAATCATGGGAATGCCCCCTGCTATCATTTCGGGGAAATCTACTAACCCAACTAAAACAGGTTAGTGGAGCAAGTCTCATAGCAACAAGACTAGCAAGGAATAAAAACAGGATCCTGCTAGGTTGCCCTGGTAGGAAAGCTGAGCATGGACAGAATGCAAGCTTCCAACATGGACAACGGAGTCACTTGTGGAAAGAGGTGCCTTGGAATCTACTGAAGTTGCTTGCCACTCTTTGTTGGCCTCTGAGTGAGTCCTGCTTCTGACATCTATGCAGACTAAGTTGTTATGTGTTTAAACACATTGTGGCTCTTTCCCTCCTTTGCTGTCACCAATCATTTAGAACCACTGTCAAGTGAAGTTCAAAGAAGGTGATTTGAAACAGCTGATCAGTGTTGAGCTTGGTGTATACTCCAGTAGATTATTGATCATGTGCACTCACAGAGGAGGGAAGTGGGTATCAATCTGATTCCGGGGCGATTTCTCTGAATATGCATGTTTATAATTTAGGAGGAGTTTCTCTCTTTTCAAGCCCACTAGATGTCCCCATGGCTTGTAGGATAAAGTCCACACTGCTTATTGTGCACCTTGTGGTCAGTGAGCCACATGTGTTTCCAGAATTCCCTGCTCTCCAGTTAAACTGTCCAAATTTTCTTTAACTCCCATATTCTGGGCCAAGTTCTGGATAAAGTTCCCCTCTCTACTTGACAAGATTCTTATTTTTCTCCATAAATACTCCTGAAATAGCCAGCTAATGGAAGATACCAAGTTTACCTCTGTATTCTTTCAGAAATTAATAATTTCCTATATTCCAGAAACCACAGTAACATGAAATAATTATCTATACATGTGTCAAATTTTCATCAGAGGTGTTTCATGAGTCTCAGAGTCAGTGGGGTCTCACAAGGACATCCAGGGGATTGTGTTACCAAAGTGAAGGTTGGTAGCGAAGCTGCAGGAAATCATCACCATTGGGTTTGTCTTTTTTAAAAAAAACTATTGTTGTCTCCTCATGTGACTTTCTAATGAATATGTCATGGGTGCAGTAACTCCCAAGGTCAGAGACTAGAGAGGGCACCTATGAAATCCCCACACTTAGAGTTCAATGTCCCAACTTCTATGGAAGGAACACTTATTACCATAGAAGGAAGACCATTCCATTCCTTGTGTTTGTCACAATACTACTTTTATCTGTTCATTGTTTAATACAAAACCAAAATACTGTACACTTAATCTGACTTTTTGCCATACTGGAGTTAGAACTCACACAATAGACATTTTTAAAAGTTACTATAATCTCAGTTAACAAATATTAAACATTTGTAATCTAACAAGTTATTTAAAATGTTGGTTTCCTCCTTTATTTTTGTATTCATTTGAAAATCTTTAAATAGAACCAAATTATGAAGCAAATGAAAGGGTGATCATCAGGGAGAGGTGAGCCAAAGTCCTTCCAAGTCCTGTGGAGGGAACAAGGAAGGCTGAGCTCCGGTTCCCTGTCAGGGTCATGCCAACAGCCTGGTGCCAGAATTCCTGGAAACTGGTTGTCCCGGCCTGGAGCTTGATGGTTTCCCTGTCAGGCTGTGGTCAAATGTTCTAAATGTTGAGATGTGAAGAGCTTTGCTTGCTTCCCAGCATGCACTAGCAAATGATGTACTATAGTTGCTCAAAGTTCCCCATGATGCTTCTGTCTGATGAAGTTTGCTCATCTGTTTTCTGTTTCTCTATTTGAGGGGCATCTAATGAACTGTGATCTAATGAACATGCTGCTTTGTGTCATCAGCCCTCCTGACCCCAGGTTTAATTGTTTATTTTTCTCACTGCTGGTCCTCTCTTCAGAACCAGTGTGAACCCAGAAAAAACTGCTTGTCAAGTACATGACCAGCTATAGCAGTGCTGGATGCTACCTGAAATGACAAACATGGAAAGCTATACCTTACGTCTTACATTGTAGCCCAGGCTAGGGTTGAACTAGTGGAAACTCTCCTATATCACTATACCAAGTGCTTACAGCTTGATTATTTGAATATTCCTACTGTAGCCCTTCTTGTTATTCAGTTAAAGGATTCCTACTTCTTCTTGTCTTCATGCATGTGTTTGCATGGTGTGTCTGCATGTGTAGGAATGAACATTTCTGTCAATATTCCTCTTCAAGCATTCTCCATCTTATTCGTTGGGGCAGTATCATTTTGTTGAGTTCAGAACTCATTGATTCAGCCAGTTTAGTTAACCTATCTGCATTGGTGATCCCCATCTCTATTCTCTAAGCACTGGAATTACCGCATGCTCCCACACTCACCCAGCATTAATGTATGTTCTAGGGATGAGAACTCCAGACCTCATGCTTGAACAGCAGCTGCCTTAACCACTGAGGTATTTCCTTAGCTTACAATCCCTGCTCCTTCTGAACACTTAGCAAGGGTAATGTCCTTGTCATCTTGTTGCCTTACTCTTTATGTACTCCAGTGTGTAAACCCTCTTCTGCTAGTGGAGTGTTCATGATGTGTACTATACACTTTGAGAGAGAAGAGGCTTGGACTCCACTTGGGTTGAGTTCATTGTTGTCCAGTCTTATCAGAAAAACACATTAGCTTTTAAAATCAGGTTTTAGTTCTTCTGGGGGTATAACAGAGTATTTCACTATTTAAAAAGTGATTATAATTTGATAGAATTCTAGGTGACATATTTTTGTAGTCTTTCTGGTCATATCCAGAATAATATACTAGCTGAAACAAATCCTTAATAAAGTTTAGGAAGCAAATACCCTCCCATATTAATTCATGGTTTCAGGAAACCCTTGCCAAGTATGTAATGTATGTCCAGGCTGTAAAGGAAGATGATAAACAGAATAGAACAAGATATTTGTTTCTTTGCCATGTCCCAACAGATTAAGGAAGAAAGACAATAAAAATGTAGTCTTTTCCAGGTGGTGGTTATACACAGTGGAATAATTCTTAAGATTCTGATTGAGTCTTTTAAATCTTTTATTTTCTCTTTTTTCTTTCCTCATTAGGGCACCAGGGGAAATCTGCTGCAGGAAAACAACCTGAAAAATGGCATTCAGTTTCTTTCTGGCTTTTGTGTGCAAATGTCAAAATAATCGAGCATTTTAGGGGAAGTGTGAAGGAAAGGTATGGCATCTAGAAAGTTAGGGGCAGTAGCTTTCCTGGAAAGTGAAAGCTGTTCCAGTAGTGGGAGGAGGGTAGAGTACAGACTCTGGCTGAGGGTGCTCTGGATGGCACCCTAAAAAGGAGGTAAGCCCTCAGAAAGCAGAGGCAGCCCAATTTTTAGACCTGCAAGATGCAGAAACAGCAGCCATGTTCCAGGGCGACCACCAGTCTATTTTAGTTCTAGATCATTCCACTAACCTAAAGTACTAGCTTCTGACTTTGCTGAGTCTAAATCTCTGTCCTACAAGGACATCACAATGAAATTAAAAGGAGTATTTTTAGTCACACCAGTTGTAAGAGTAGCATTTAGAAGTTGTAAATTCTGAGTAAAACCAGCAAGGTACTATGGTAGATGAGCTGGGCCATATTTATGAACATAGCTTTAAAACGATGACCTAAATATGGGAATAAGTCAGGTGCACCCAAGGGAAGAGGTAGATCCTGAGTGCTAGAAGTCCCAGCCTGTAGAACCCATTCATGCACTAGCCCATGATGAAAACGCAGATATCCATTGCAGAGAGAAGACACACATCCACTTAGTCCAGAGAGCCACCAGTGGTGCAATCCAACAATACCTCTATTTGGATCAGATTTGATGTGTAGCTTAAGATAGAACGCAGTGATGCAACCCATGAAAAGCAAACACAGAGGTGCATATAGAACTCAGTGTTAAAACCAAAGAAAATTTGTTTGGAAAGATTATGCAATTATACTACAAAGTTATTGATTGAGATAATTCTTCAATTAAACAAATTTAAACAGTGTTTAAGCAATATGGTCAGTTTCTATATACTCAAATCAATACTGATGGAGACCTTGTGTACTCATCACATTAGGTCCTTGACCCAATCCAAGTATAAGATTTTACAATACCACTAACTGCAGGAAATATATAATTTGAGCCAAAGCTCAAAAATCTATGCCAGTGATCTCATATAATTTGGAAATCTTCATCATATAAATGTTTTCTAAGTTATGATACTGCTTGAAAGCAACCAGCAAGTTAATGATCAAAACTATGATTTCTGGACTCAAAAGCTGATTCTGCGGGAGCCTGCTCAAAGACCCTCTAGCAAACATACTCTAGCTAAACTTAGTTTAAAAAACAGATAAGGAATATACCAATTCATTGATAGAAAATTATGGTTGGAAAGAAATTTTTCATAGGTCAAAGTTGTAAAGAAGATATGATAAATATGTTTACAACATTGGAAACAAAAATATGTCCCATATAACATATATATAAAGACATACATGAAACACACCATGATTACAGTGAAAAAAATTTTAGTATGGTTAAAAAATAATAAAAATAATGTAAATAAAAGATCAAGATCAAGAAAATATATAATATTTATAAATCTATGCAACCATGGGAAAGGGGCATAAAATCATAGATCAGAAGATGTGAACATACATTTCACATAAAAAGGTCAAGAACAAAAACATTCAACATTATTATCCTTAAAAAAGTGCAAATAAAACACACAATGCACTGTTGTTACACATTTTGTCACATAAAACTTTCAAAGTCAAATGACACTGTGTTGTTGAAGAAGTAATGGAGCAATTTAGAGTCTCACATGCCGGCTGTAAAAATGGAAAGCAGCACAGCCCCTTGGGAAAACTGTAATTATCTCCTAAAGTGAACATAAGCTTACCTGATCACCTAGAAATTCCATTCTGGAGGAGGCACTCCAAAGGACTGATCTGCACGCTTAACACATGTTCCTGGCAACAAAATTTACATTTACCTGTAACTGGGATTAGTTGAGTTATCAACCAAGAGCAGAGGGGGCGCCAGAACAATGAGCTCAGGATTCAGGAGGGTGGTTCCTCCAGGGTGCCTGAGGCAGAGTGAAGGAGATGGTTGCAGATAAATGGGACATGTAGTAACTTTTCATTTTTAAAAGTGGAGATTTGTTTTATTGATGTCACGGAGGTGGGGACAGTGATGATAAACCAGACTCATGTTTGGAAGGATGAGTCTCAACAACCAAATATGCATGATGTATAAAAGGGAATCGATACATCACCGGGAAAGTACTGAAATTGCAGGGTTTGTGTATAAACATCATGTCAGTGAAATTACGACTTGCCTTTAACACCTCATTTTAAACCTCAAATTCAATCAACTTAGATGCGCCAATGACTCCCAAATCTATTATCTCTAGCCCCGAGAAGCACTCCAATAGCTTTTAACTTCCCAAGTTTATACATGGAAGGTAAAGGACACGGAAGTGTAGGGCTTCAGTGAGATTGACTTCAGATACTGCTACAAACAGTTTTATACTTTAGCCCCTTGAAGAATAACCTATTCTTCTATTAACATATATTTTTAATTTGAACATTTTCAAGAATTTCATATAGGAATACTATAACACTTCCTCTCTATTTCCTGAACTCTTCCAGTGTTCCCAACTTTATGCCAAAATTATTACATCTTCTTTAATATATATTATATATGTTTATATATATGTATATACACACACACAACTTACTGTATCTTATATGTACAGGTGTTTGAATTATGCTTACACTAACTTATCTATTTAAAAGGATTGTTTCTCTCTAAGTACTAGAGTCAGAATCAGTTTCTCAATAACACTTTATGACATATCATAATGTGATTATTTCCTGTTCTGAAATTGTACCATGCAGCCACAACATCCCTTCTGTCTAAATGGCTTACATCAAAATTACTCAGGAGAGTTCAACAAATTTTGTCTTTATATTTGCAACAGCTACAGGAAAATAACATACTTAACATACATAAATAATTACAATAAAATATTAAAATTCTACAAAAATTTAAAATTTTGCATTTTAAATCTAAACCCTTTTTGTCATCATCAGCAAGATATTTTTTCTCTTTATATTTTCAAAATTTAAATTATAAACAATCTTGCTTCACATGTCAATCCCAGTTCCCTCTCCCTTCCCTCCTCTCCTGCCTCCCACAGATTCCCCCCATCCCTTTCCTTTATGTTCCCCAGGGAGGGTGAAGCATTCCATGAGTGATCTTCAAAGTCTGTCATATAATTTGGACAAGGCCTAGGCCCTCCCCCGTATGTCTAGGCTGAAAGAGTATCCCTCTATGTGGAATGGGCTCCCAAAGATCATTCGTATACTAAGGATAAACACTGATCCACTACCAGAGGCCCCATAGATTGCCCAGGCCTCCCAACTGATACCCACGTTCCAGGGGGCTGAATCAGTTCTATGCTGGTTTCCAATGAGCTCCCCCTTGTTCAGGTCAGCTGTTTCTGTGGGTATTTCCAGGCTGGTCTTGATCTCTTTGCTCATCCCTCTCTGCAATTGGAATCCAGAGCAAGATAGTTTTTTATTTATTAAAGAAATATAAGTAATTTTCCCTAGCTTTACATTCCATAGATTCATAATACAGAAAAATTGTTAGAAAAATTACACAGAAAGAAGTAATTAAGTTGTAAATATAGTGTGCAAAAATGTAACAGTTATCAAGTTACAGTTTGGGGTGAGAAAACAGGGTTTTATCAGTGTTTCCATCTTGAAAAACAAGGTATTTAAGTTTTGTGTTATAATGCAAAACACTGTGCCAAAAGTATTTCAATGAAAATGTGAGGCAGCTTGATAACACTAAAAATCTGAATGCAGTAACAGTCCTTTTATAGGCATGAAAAGGAGAGAGGTAAGAAAGACTTGGTGAATCTAATTTCAAAGGTATGAGTCACATGAGTCATTCCTGCAGTTCCCAAACTAGGGAAAGACAACCCCTCTCTGTATAAACGAATGGAAGAAAGGGGTTGCTGTTAATAAGTGGTCCAAGCATCAGTAAGAGAAGGAGACAGTTGAATTTTAGACAAATATATATTTTTCAAAAGTGTTCATGTGGGTGAGTATATGTATATATGCAAATGTATATATGTCAGAATGGTGCTTGAGTGTGTGTGAATGTGTGTGCATATAGGTGTGTGTGTGTATTTAGACATTTCAGTTTTGACCACTAGAATAAGCACAAAGGCATTTTTTATACAAAAAAATGTTCCCATCATCACTCCTCAAATATTAACACTAAAAGCATTGGTGAAGAAGTGTGATAGAAGTTGTGCTGCCTGTATGTGGGATAATTAGATCTCAGGACCCAGGGGGCGTGAGTGTAACAAGCAAATGAAGACTTTAAAACTTGTAGGCCAGCCCTTCCCCAGCTAAAACTCAGAGGTCATTTCCCACCAGAACAGATTACATCAGTGGGAGTTGTCAGTGTGATCACTAAGCGCACCCACAGCCGGAGCAGAGCTCAGTCACCCAAAGAAAACTCTGAGTGCCAAATCATACTAGTCATAGACGCCAGCAGGATCTGCGGAGATGACAACTGAACACAATGTAAGAAGAGGCAACAAATTTCTTCACATTCTATTATTTTACACACTAAGAGTGACTTGAGATAAATAGCCAGAAATAATGAAGAGAAATTTATAATGGGCCTGTAGTCAAAATAAAGAATAGTCATGCCCCAGATAGGAGCCATTAAGCAAGAACTTCAAAGATGTTCTTAATTCGATAAAATGTTTGCAAGAAGAGTTTGATATAACTGACATGAAAAGTCTGATAATATAGATCTAATCAATAAATCACACAATCCCGAGTTCAACAGCAACACACACACACACACACACACACACACACAAATAGCACACTCCCATATGCATATGACAGACATGCATACATTTTTAAAATATAAGGTCATAAAAGACAAGGAAAAGCTACTATTCCAGCTTAAAGGAAACTAAAGAAAAATGAAAAATAAGTACAATGGATCAGAAAAATTCTTTAGCTAAAGGTTCTGTAGGATATTTAAAGTACTGAATAATAGCTACATAAATTAATGACAATATGCCTCCATTCATTTCCTGATTTTGATAAGTATACTAAATTACACGGCATATTTGTATTTAGGAAATGCATGTCAATTTGTAGTAAAGAGCTCTTTTGTAAACTGTGTGAAGTATTTTCTCAGTATTACACACACACACACACACACACACACACACACACACACACACTATAGGAAGCAAAGGTAAAGCTGTTCCCTCAGACCTTATATGCCCATTCTCTGCTTCTCACTTGACTTACAAAGTCCTTGCAGGCATGTCCAGAGGCTAACCTTATCTAGATAACACTTCACCCTCAACAGTGTGTGTAGAAGCTTGCTTCATGGAAGAGTCTACATCCTGTCAAGAAGACTGTTGTTAAAATATTTAGGCTTATCCAGTAAGGAGACTCAACGATCCCACGTGGAGTTTATTGGTAGACAGGGAGGAAAAGGGGAGTGAGAGGTAACCAACCCGTGCAGAGCAGAGAGAGAGAGATAAGATATGAGATAAGATATGAGAGAGAGAGAGAGAGAGAGAGAGAGAGAGAGAGAGAGAGAGAGAGAGAGAGAGAGAGAGAGAGAGAGAGAGAGAGTGAGAGAGCATAAGCAGGCAGGGGTCAGTCCTTTAAAGGGATCCTTTGCACCTGCCTGGTTCTCACAGAACTCTGGGCTGGCCAGGGTGTTGCCTGAGTGCATCCTGCCAGGTAACAGGGCAGGCCAGCGTAATGCCTGAACCTTTCAGAAGACAATATAAATCTTGGCAGACACATGATAATAAAACTGCAAAACACCCACCAAAGAAATCACAGTATCTTAAAGTTAGCAATGGAGGTAAAGAAAATAATAAAAAAAGTAACAATTCTACTAGATGCCAGCACAATAAACATACAAATCTTTAGACAGGGAAACACTAAGAAGATTGCCATCCACATACAATTCTGTATTCAAAGCAGGCACCAGTCTAAAAGATGGCTAAATGAAGACATTTTAAAGAAAATCTTACCAAATACCAACTAAAATAAATTTCAGTGTGGCACTTAAGGAAAATGAAAGTAGTCTGTAGGTAATAGTATGGGATAGAAAACAGATCTGTGATTGAAGCAAACTTAACATATATGCCTGTTTGGGAGGTAAGAACAGGAAGATCAAGAGTTCAAGGCCTGTTTCATCTACATAAGAGATTCTACACCAATGTGGGCTGTGTGATGTCCTGTCTCAAAACAAAAACAAAATAAGCCAAAATCAGCCAGTTATACCTTTCCATACAAACACTGGCTGCATAAACAGCAATTTTAATCTTGATTTCTTGATTTTGTGGGTCAAAATGTTATCGGTTAAGAATGATAGACCAGATGAAATAGTCATGACTGAGGACAAAGATTGTATAAATATAGACTTTAGATCTTAACTGAGACAGTAAATAAAAGAAACATAGACGCACAAAAGACATAAGTAGAAAAAGACAGCAAACATAATTCTAAATATTTAAACATGAAGTGAATAAATTCATCAATGAAAAACTTACCAAACTATTTAGGAAAAACTACATTCAGCCAAGGGTATATAAGACAACTAAACAAAAAGAACAGAAACCAATAAGGAAAATATTAGAAAAAGAGGAAAAAAATTAATAAACACTAACCAAAGGAAAGATCGGGCTGCTGGGAAAATGTAAGTATGTTATGCAACTGAAAAGGAATCACTAAGAATAAAGCAAATGACTACGTAAGAAGGGTTTAGGTCTAAAGGGCAGTCAGTCACAGGGGTAAATTTTTGTGTGCTTGTGACTATTGGCAATCATCTATGAATTTTCTGCTTAGGCATAACTTCTGTTTTTATTTTCATTATTTTTATTGAAGTCAATGTAGCTTTACTTTGAGTCAAGTCTGTGTTTGTCTGTTTTTAAAATCTTCAGACTTTGGTAATGACAGTAAAACCATGAAACAATTCCTCGTACATATTTTTTACTTAATTTACCCAAATAGTAATGTTTTACCACATTTAATTTTCTCTCCTCCCTTGCATGCACACACACTAGCATATATGCACATTGATTTTTGTTGGCTTGCCTTCCTTTCTGCTCATTGCACATCACCCTGCTGCTGCCACTACTGGGTGATGACAACATCTGTAAATACATCTGAACCCAGCTTCTTCTGCCTTACAGTGTGGGCTGAACACTAGTGGGTGGCTCTCCAGGAATCCCCCAGGCCTTTTGAGTCAAATGAAGACTGTTAAGACACCTAGTTCACAGACTGAGCAGCCACCCAGTTCCTGTATTCTTCATTGTGGAGACAAGCATTTTTGGACTACAAAGACAGATAATGGAAACCAATCAAATAAATCCCCTTTCATATGTATTCATTCTATTGGCTCTAGGGACCACTGACTATTACAATATATAATGTAGACTTTATTGTTTTTCTTCTGCTTGGGTTTATTTATGCTTCTTCAATTTAACAATTCTTATAGTTAAGCATGATAAAATTTGTCTTTTCTTTTTGGATATTTTCCAATCTTTCTTCCTATTGTTTCTTTCTGGAAATCCAATTATATATGCTTTTAAATTATTATTTTATTCCCATGCCTCTTAATTAACCTTTATTTTTCATCTCCTTTTTTCTGTACTTCCTTTTTCAATGTCAATTTCTTTTTGATCAATATTCTATTTAACAAGTTTGATTTTAGCTATTTCTAACCTATGATGGGAAACATTGAGTCTGCATTCAATTCTAATTATCACATAAAATTTTCCTTCTAAGAGTTCTACTGAACACTTTTGCCATTAATATTACCTAATCATTTGTGTGACTTCTTATTGTTTTTGAATTGTTGATAATTTTAATATAATTTTTCAAATGGTTAAAAGTCTCCATTTGCTAATATATAGATTCAAGGTTTTCATGGCCTTTTCGTTCTAACGTTACCTCTGGAGAGTTCAAGGCCTGCCCTTATTTTTCACAAAACAACAACTAAAAAAAATCCTGCCTGCTGTTAAAAATACTAAAGTAAGCTGAAACTCAGTTACTCATAACATTTGGTAGTCATTTCCTTGTGAATTCTTAGCAATTTTCTTTCTTGGAAATTCAGTTAAAATTTTGAGCCTACCCATTAGTAGTTAAGCCATGTCTCCAGTCTTAGTGTATTGAATTTTTCTCATATATATATGAAAAACCCAATAAATGTATATATGTTTTTATTTAAATTAGAAACATGCTTGCTTCACATGTCAATCTCAGCTCCCTCTCCCACCCCTACTCCTTGTCCATCCACCAGTCCCCTCAGCCCCCAAATTTAAGCGTTTAAGAATAATATTTTCTCAAACTATATGGAAGACTTCTTGTCAAAATTCCAACCCACCATAGTCTTAATTCAAGGACTATAATTATACTAGTAAAAGGGAATTTATTTTCTTTAGCTAGTCTATGACCCTCTTTGGAGTATTCTATTTATCCTTTCTTTTACTTGTTCGTTTAATTTGTCTCCTTATTCTTACTTTGTTTATTCTCTAAATGATCATTCCCTCTGAAGCCTTTGAAATTCAGTCTTTAGAAGATCTTATGAAATATGCAATTATATTTGCATGTGGTTTTAATTGGTATCAATATTACTATAGTCTAGACTTACTTTTGATTTTTCAGTTCATCAACTCAGGCTGTGCTATCATGGCCAATAACATTGGCATGTGTACATGTGTTGCTCTTCTTTTAGTCTTTTTTGTGGGATTTTACATTGCACATCCTCTATTCATGGCTCCCAACTTTCTGTTGCCACAAACAATATTGCAGTAGATATTATAGCACTGGAATTCCAGTAAACACATGTAAGAATTTCCCAGGCACATATACCTAGGAAAGGCATTCCTTAGTCAGATTGTATTGCATTTCCAAATAGATAGAGTGTTTATCCAACTCACCAGTCTGTACTAACACACTATCTCCACTTCTCCAGTAGATTTGAGAAAGCAGAAAGAAGTCGGTCTTGTTCATCTTCCTAGTACTTGTGAATCATTTGTGCAGGACCTGGTATACAGATGTATCCTCAAATATTTAAAAATATCAGACAGAAACTTATTCCAGAAACAACTGAAAAATCAATTTAAATATCTGAATGATCTAAGAGGAATTTAACACTTTATATGAAATGAAAAGGTAACAGAAACATCAAGGCAGTCCCTTTTCTCTTCACTTTTATTTGTTTTGTTTAAGTTCCCTATTATCATAGCAGAAATTACCATCACTATTGCTACTTTTCCACAATCAGATTTCTCAAGAGTGAATTATTGACACAACAAAATCTATTTAATATTATATCCTGTTAAAAAACAGTCTGCAGCCAATAATTCAGATTACTTTTCAAATCACTCCTCTCTTCTATTTGCTTTTAGGTTTTGTTAAGGTGCTATGGCTGTTCAAAATGCTTGGTCTTCTTTCTTAAAATCAGACATACTACTGATGATGATACATGATTTTATAGAAAGAATCATTCTAACTTCAATCTATAAAATATAAATTCCAGTCTTGACTGCATCTTTTGAAATACTGTATTTTAGGTAACTAATTTCCGTCATCAAAGCTGCTATTTTTTTCTGCTTTAGGACAATAAACAAAAATATTCCTTAGAGAGGGACATTGTCATTAAGAATTTATGTCTAGTAAGATGTTCTAGATTCAGAAACCTCATCTGATAAAGCTGGAGATCAAATTCTTCTCAACAAAGGCTGTGACTTGACGGTCTGAAGAGCTAATTTGTAGAAAGCCTTACTGTTCACTTTTGTTTCCACATGTTACATCATTCTTTGTTTCTAAATGAGCTTTTCTCTTCACAGTTGCTACAGAGATCTTCAGTTTTGCAGACCGTGTCATAGAGGAAATATGTCATACCTGCTTTGCACACATGATTTTTTTCCAGGACTTTGCACAAACACAGGCTAGTCTATGGCTTTTGTGACTCAGCATAACAGTATTTGGTTTCAACCCTTTGTATTGGTAAAGTAATATTTTTTCTGTCAGTATTTTAGTCTAGGTTCATGATTACGGGTCATTACTTCAACACAACCCACAAATTAAATTAAAACGTAGTTAATAGTAGAAGATAAAACCCCAGTGCTTCAAATCCACACAGATGTTTCCCCTGCCGAGAGGAAATTTCTACCTCCATTTGCTCTCGCTTTGGGAGTCTGAATGGTTTGTGACTGGAAAATGACTCTCCACATACCTTTTTTGTGTAAGTGACATCTTATGACACTTCTAAATGCTCCAAGAGATGAATGAGATTATTTTGTCTCAGTACTGATGAATTTTATAGTGATCACTTGATTAAGTAATCTAGGGTTTTTTTCAGTGTAAGGTTGCAGGTTCCTGACTTATTGTCATAACGATGCTTAATATGATGATTTATGCTATGGGGTCATTGTGCATGCCACGGCACACATGTATAGGCCAGAGAACAATGTTATGTAGTTGTTTCTCTCTTTCCACCTTTACATGGAGTCTGAGTATTGAACTCAAAGGTGCGTGGCAACACCTTTACCCAGTGAGCATTCTTTCCATCACATAATTTTTAAAATATTGAATATTGTTCATTTCAGTGAAGTTTAATATAAGAGCAGCATACTATCTATTATATAAACTGGTGAGTGTGAAGTGCTGAGATTATTTTGTGATACTTAATCCATATTCACAACAGATTCTTATTATTTTATTTAAAATTCTTATTATTTTATTTACTTTAGGATACACACACACATGTATTAATCATTTGAAAAAAGACATTTACCATCACTTGGGAAAAATATGAGTGTTTCTTTTTAAATACTTGATTTATTTTCTTGAATTTTTTCTTTTTTCATCATATTCTGAAATTTTAGTGTTGAAAATGCTTCACTGGGTTCATAGATTCATTTATACAGCAATTCCTTCAGGTTTTGACTCATGAGCCTTATAATTTTGTGTGCATAAATTTAAAATTGCTACATAACCCAGGTGGATTGACATTTTCATCATATTAAAATGCAGCTTTTACCACCATTGCTCCAATCCTTAACGTGTATTGTCTGACACCAGCAGAGTTAAAGTTCACTTCGATTGGTTACTGGTCAATTATTCTGTTCTTTTGTTAGTTTGACCTTAGCTTTCTACATCATTACATTTGCTTTTTAATAATTATTCCATTTTTTGAGATTATAATGTGATCACATCATTTCCCCTTCTCTTTCCTCCCTTCAAACCCTTCCATGTACCTCCTTCTGAATTTCAAATTTATTGTTACATAAATGTGTATATACATGCATGTGTGTGCATGCATGCATGTGTACACATATCTATATCCCTAAATACATGAACACAACCTGCTCAATTTATATAATGTTGCTAGTATGTTTGTATTTCTGTAAGCTTTCCATAGTGCATAAACATTACAATTTGCCCGCTCTAGTAGTTTTTGGCTACTTCCCCATTTATTCATTTATTGTAAATTTAATCAGATAATGATACATTTGGGTATACATCTATCATCTTAATATTTTATTCTCTTTCACCAAAATGGTCTGGATATTTCTTTTCACTCATTCCCTATCTCCTTTGGATTTTATCGAGTATTTGTTTGTTTTAATGTTATTCTTATCTATTAGCTTTTCTCTCATTTTTAAACATTTTAAATCCTGCGCATCCTTTTCTTGGTGCCATGGAGCATTCTCTGTAACTCTAGTATAAGCTAGGATTCCTTGATGATGCAAGTATGTTAGAACAGTTACATTTCTCCCATTCCACTGTGTGCTCTGCTTGTCAAGTGTTTTCACCAAATGTCACAGTATATTAATATAAGTACATACACAGTTGTTCTATGTCACCATTTACTTAACCTCATGTGAGCTTCTACCATTTACACTGTTACCCTTTTCTGTCTGTATTCCCTTCCCTCCCTTGTAGAGAAGCATTTACATTAGGAGCTTCTGCTGAAAGTAACACTTTCTGTCTCTGTGAGGAACTCTCTTTTGCTCTACTTTTATAAGTACTCTCACTGTCTCAGGGTTTCTACTGCTGCAACAAAATACCACGACCAAAAAGTAAGTTGGGGAAGAAAGGGTTTATTTGGGCTTTATACATCCATATTGCTATTCATCACCAACAGGAAGTCAGGACCGGAACTCAAGCAGGGAAGGAACCTGGAGTCAGGAGCTGATACAGAGGCCACGGAGGAGTACTGCTTATTGGCTTGCTGCATATGGCTGCCTCAATCTGCTTTCTTATAAAATCCAGGATCACCAAGCCAAGGATGGTAACCCACACACAATGGGCCGGACCTTCTCGCACTGATGACTAATTTAGAAAATGCCTTACAGCCAGCTCTTCTCTTATAATTTTTTATTTAAATTTAAAAGTCTTATTTTCCATACCAGTCTCAGTTCTCTCTCCCTCCTGTCCTTCCATGCCTCCCACCAACACTCCATCCTACCCCCATCCACTCAACAAACCTAATACAGCCAGATCTTATGGAGACATTTTATCAACTGAGGCTCTTCCTCCTTATTACTCAAGCTTGTGTCAAGCTGACATAAAATCAGCCAGTACATTCACTAAGGAAGTAATTCTCACATAGCAACAACGCTCCCCAGCATTTCAAAGTTGCTATGCTGTCTCTTCTGGGCTGCATCATTTTATTTAAGAAACGAGTAAAACCTGTGATACTGCTGTTTTGAAAGGACTTTGTACTCCCCAATTATATTTTCTCTTCTATGCTGTCTTTTTAATCAATTTCTCACCATGTGCCTGTGTTTTCTGCATTCTCATTCTGTTTGAGTCTGCATTGTTTCATCCATGTGAACCTGTGGCTCTGCATTCCTTTAATCAGCTTTGGTGGGTTTTTTTCCTTTACCCTTGCCAACCTATATTTCTGTGTCACATACGTCACTGTATACTGTGTGCTTTCTGCTGTCCAATATTACAATTCTTTCTAAATATTATGGAAATATTTCCAGAATCCTTCATCCCTTCTTCTGAACCTCTCTGTTGTCCACTTCATGTAGAAGTTGATGCATCAGAGATGTACCTATTTATAATCACATTCAGGCCTGGCTTTCCAGTGTTTGTATTTCATGGACTCTTTCAGAAGTCCAAACCAAATGCCTAGAAAGTTCATTGTGGTGTTTTCTGTTGCTCTTCACCTCCAAACAGCGCTGCAGTTCTGTGTCTCTCAGCAGCTGCCTTGGCTTGGCTTCTGTGGTTTCTCACACGCACCGCATGTTCATTAACTAGTGATCCAAGGGGAAAGAAACCCAGAATAGCACAGTTAACAAGCCTCTGAACCCTCGGTATCCACACACACTTGCCTTGATGACTTTCTGTTTTCAAACAATCTTCAATTTTGAAATTCTGTTCAGCTTTTAGATTTGCTTGCAGTGGGAGAGTGGTTATCTGCAACCTATCTCTTCTTAGCTAGAAGTAAGAGATACTGAATATTTTTTATAAACCTATGCTAATGATCACTTCTCCATGAAGGTTTTCTTGTTATGAGCCCATAACTAAGAATCAGATTCTCTCAACTAAATTCCTGTAAGTGATGATCAGTCACAAAGATGTTGGAGTGCTTACAATAAGTCTCCATCCCGGCTTTGGACTACTTATCTAATTTGCTTTTACCTCAGTTTTCTCATTTAAGAAGTATAGATATTTTTGTAGTTTTGATTACTGTTAAAATATTAAACATCTATAGAAAGCGCAACAATTCCCGTTATAGATGTGTTAGTCACTATTAGTGATATGATGACATCTTTCATTAAACAACTCTTACGGTAAGCTATTTGGGGTCGATAACTGTTATTCACATAACAAAAGTATGCATCCATAATAATTTTGTCTTTTCCATTCTTTTTTATCTTCTACATAAAATATCGGTTCACGGTATTACCAAATGAATGAATGAGATATTAATTATACATACTCTGGTTGGTAAACACAGTGAAGTTAAATAGTAATTGATTCAGAATTCATGACAGGAAATATTGTTTTACATTTTTTCAGAATTTTACACATGAGTACTGTATTTACATTGTTGACATGTCTTCCTCTCTCTCTCCAGTGCAGCTCCTCCCATATAGTCCCTACTCACTTTCAAATTTATGACCTCTTCTTTAATTGTTATTGTAACCCAACATTGTTCCTATATCATCTGTACTTAGGATGGACCACTTAATATTGGGTAACCTATCAGAAGACTCCTCATTCAAGAAAACAGATTCATTCTCTCTCTCTCTCTCTGTCTGTCTGTCTCTCCCTCTCTGTCTGTCTCTGTCTCTATCTCTGTCTCTCTCTGTCTCTGTCTCTGTCTCTCTCTGTCTCTCTCTCTCTGTCTCTCTCTGTCTCTATTTCAGTAGACATCTAATTCCAGCATCTCTTCATCTATGGGTAGGGCCTTGTGAAACTTCCCCCATCCACATTGGTATATTATAGAAAAACAAACTTCTCAAAAGAGAACTGCATCTGAGATTTTCGTTTCTTTGTGAAGTTATTTTTAACACATTGAAAGGAGAATTATATTTTATTTTGAAGCTGAAATAAAAGAAAACTAACAATATGAAAACACATGGGAGTGTAAAGGTAAGTCACCAGTCATATTTGGAGTAAGCTTATATTATAATAGAGAACAATTGCTTTTGTCTCAAACACGAAAACATCAAAAGACAGAATAATTAAGTCACTGCAGCTACAGTTATTTGATAATGGATACATAATGCACATATGAGAGGGACTGATATCAACAACATGAAATGCAGAAAGAGGAGACTTTTAAAGCAAGAAGTTAAGTTGGAAATAATTTGCTAAAATAGACTATGTACCTACAATTATTTTAGGTTGTGCTAATCTTTACCTGAACCACAAAAGGAAAGTTGTTAGTAGATTCTAAATAAAGTGACAGACAAAATAAAGCAGAACACTACAAAAAATCAAGAGGGGAGCAGGTAGACAATCATCAGACCTTCACTATCCCTCCTACTTCCAAATCCCATCTGCCTGTCTCATCTCCAACTCAGAAACAGTTCCCCTGCTGCAGCCTCATCTTCCTCTCTCCAGCCATCTCAAGCAGATCACACAGATCTTCTCCAATAGTCTTCCTCAACCCCCATCCCTTTGACACAGCCTCTAAATCCCATAGTCATTTTCTGGGAGCCCACCACACTAGCTAGGGAAGCTGATAAGCCTGGGATTCAGGTAAATAGGTAAGTGATCTTCACATCTTCTCTCTCCATCCTCACCTCCAAATCTAATGCCCCATTCTCACCCCCAGCTCTGTATGAGCTGCGGCTTCTACACCCTCTCTGCCATCATCCTAAGGGGACTAAGCAGATCTGCTGGCACACCCTGCTTTCCTCCCTCCTGTGAACTCCTTCAGCCACAGCTTCTAACCCATCCCATACCCAAATATCAGCTTCCAATACCAAGAAACAAGTTCTACCTCAGACTGCCAGTGACTGCACCTGGCAGGATCTCAGAATATCCATTACTAGGTAACACATGAACACAATATTCTGCTAAGAACCAGAAAGAGCAAGAGACACCAAGGAATAAAATAACACCAGGGAGAGGTGAAGATCTGCTGTTATGTTACCTGCTTCCTGGCTGGAATGACCTAAAGGCTGCCTGTTTTCTTAAATAGGATCATAGATAGATGATAGGTAGATATATACATAGACAGACAATGGATAGATGATAGGTTGATGAACAATAGGTGGACAGATTGAATATTATTTATGATTTATTAAAGCTTGCCTGAGGATTCAGAAGTCAAAGTCATCCATAAGCCATAGAAGCCAGGCACACACCTTTAATCCCAGCAGCCAGAATCTATGAGGTGGTGGTGTATTCCTTTAATCCTAAGACTCAGGATTAAGAGGTAGATGGGTCTCACAAGATTGATCCAGTCCTAAAGAGAAACAGCTAACACAAAGATGTCAGCATACAGGATCACATGCCTTTAATCCCAGCATTGGGGACATATATAGACAGGACATATAGATATACTGGAAAAGTCAATATTCTTTAAATATGCATTGTACCCAAAGAAACCTACAGACCCACAAAGAGGGATACTATCTCAGCCTAGACACATGGGAGAGGGCCTAGGCTCTGCTCCAAATGATGTGACAGACTCTGAAGATCCCCAATGGAAGGCCTCACCCTCCCTGGGGAGTAGAAAGGGGATGGACTAGGAGGTCAGTGAAGGATAGGGGAGGAAGAGAGGGAGAGGGAACTGGGATTGACATGTAAAACAAGATTGTTTCTAATTTAAAATAAAAAGGAGAGGAAAAAAGAAATTTCTGAAGTTCCTGTGGCATTTGCACATAATGGAAAATGTAATTTAAAATTTACATAAAATCATAAAAAATGTTTGTCATTCATAGCAATCTTGATCAGAAGAAACAAAGCTGAAATATTCATCCTACTTATTTTAAGATTATAGATAGATTAATGATAGGTAGTTAGATAGATAAGTCGGAAGATAGAAAACTATAACATTTGACAACACTGACTGGTTTAAGAGTAGGATCGAAAGATTAGAAATATATATCTGGTCTATTGAACTTTGACAAAGGCCTCAATCATTCAATGGCATTGGATAAATTCTACAGTCACAGTCAGGAGAATAATATTAGGCTTTTAACTAACATTATATACATACAAAGCTCAACTCAAAACAGATTAAAGGCTTAGACCTAAAACTGGAAAGTGTAGAACTCCTTGGTGAAAACAGGAGAGAATCCTTAAAACATTGGAGTTGGCAATGATTTTTGTACATAATTCCCAACCCACTGACAACCATGCAAAAACAGACAAGATTGCAGAAAAATGAGAAGCAATTAACAAAGAAAAAAACCTGCAAACCTGAAGATTATTTCCAAGCCATAAACCTGATAAGGGGTTAATATGCAAAATATGTGAAGAACTTGATTCAAGAACATGGTTTTTAAAGAGTAGGTGAAGTACATGAATCTTCAACAGGGTGTAAAAAAGAGTGCTAAGCATAACAATCCAGATGATACAAATACAAACCATGGTGATTTGATCTCACACTGGCTAGAATAAATAGTAATAAAAGACAAGCGATGACAAGTTTGGTGAAACTATAGCAAAAACGAAACCCTGTACACTGTCCATAAGAAGGTATATTCTACAGACATGTGGCAGAGTGAGGCAGACAGTTCCTGAGAGAGTTAAACATAGAACTATGGAATGAAGTTCTACTCCTAGGAATATATCCAAAGTAAATGAAATTCATTTGGAAAAGGAATGCCTGCATTCTCCTAATTGCTGTAGCACAGCACTATACATTTTAGACAAAATAAAGAACTAACTATCCAAAAAGTACATAGATAGGCATGTAAGTGTAGAGTCCTTCATCTCTCCTGTTTATTTTAAAGAAAGCCTGGAAATGAAAGAATGTTTATTATTTGTAACAACATGAATTAATGAGGAGGACATGCTGTTAAGTGAAATAAGCCAGGCACAGGAAAGTCAAATGCCTCAGGATCTCTTGTGTGGTATCAGGAAAATGCTGAACTCACAGATCAGAGAGCAGAATGGTAGTTAACCAGAGGCTGGCTTTACGGAGAAAGGGCAGATGCTGATCAAACATATCATGTTTCATTTTGACAGCAAGAATATGTTTACATTCAGGGCACAGTATGGCAACAGTAGTTAATGATTAAAGTGTATTGTATTATTCAAAATGTTAGAAAACATATCATCTCAAATATTTTCAGCAAGCACACAAAAGATAGCCATGTGAATTGATATGCACATTAATCAGCCTGATTGTGATAATCATACATAATGCAGATGTATCAAAATATGTTGTCTACTACAAATATATACAGTTTTATTAGGAAATAAGATATACGAAAAAAGGCTCCAAAATAAAGCTATTTGGGGATGTTCTGTAAGGCTTTAAGAAGCTTTATTAGAAGATCTCAAACGACGAGGCCTGCCCAGCGCCATTAAGGCTGGGTAGGCTGAGGATACCAGGTGCCATTATGGTGAGCAAATATATCGTGGGGTAAGGAAGAGAAATAGAGGCAGCATTCGTGTCCTGTTGAGAGGAGCAGATCTGAAAAGGTGAAGGCAGTGAGGAATAGGCTAAAGTGTGTGGCCTTCTTGCTGTCTGGGGCTGTGACAATGTCTGAGCCAGGGCTGCAGCCAAGGGCCATGTCTGCATCTTAGACCCATGATTCCTGTTACCACCAGTGGCCAATGAAAACACCTGGTGTCTGGGCTGACAGCTGAGGCCATGTTGGTGCCCAAGGGTTATGCTGCCACCAGGACCATACAGATTGAGGTGCCCTGAAGGTCTACCTGGGGTAATAGTTATGTTTGGGCCTAAGCTGCAGTCTAGAGCCATGTCTGGGTCCATGGCCCTACCACAGCCATGATCTGTGTTGATTTGATGTCTGTGGCTTC
Organism: Mesocricetus auratus; assembly: GCF_017639785.1. Lineage (NCBI taxonomy): Eukaryota > Metazoa > Chordata > Mammalia > Rodentia > Cricetidae > Mesocricetus > Mesocricetus auratus. Next base: position 37,768,546 of record NW_024429193.1, read on the forward strand.
TGTTATCATCAAAGGCTATGTAGCAGCTATCCAGGGTCTCGGCCACCACCTGGGGCATATTGGTGTCTGAGAGCCATGCTGCTGCTGGGCCCATGTCAATCTGAGAGGCCTGCACTGTCACACAGGGTCATAGTGACATCCAGTCCCAACTTGTTCCTGATAGCTGTGTCTGGATCTGTGGTCCTGTTGTAGCTGAGGTCTATGTTGGTGCCCATTGCCAGTGTTACCACAGGGACCTGTGAGAACCATGTGTCCAACTGAGTGTTGAAGTATGAGGGCCATGCTGAGTTGGCTGGCACCACCCCTCACTGGTTCTTTAAGAGCCACCCCCCATCACCAGAGAGATGAACCCAACTCTCCCTGGCCCTGGGATAGTGGCTCCATGGTCCATGCACAGGAGAGCTGTCTCCATCCCTCATAGGAGAGCTGGTCCTGCACTTGGGAAAGTGTGAGACCTGACTTCCATCCCGTGCCTGATTGACCAACTCAGCAACCACCCAAGCACCACCACAACATCCACCCCATCTATGACCTACTGGAGTTCATCCTGAAGGGACTGGCCCTGAGCAACCATAGCCACAGGATCTCCATGACTCAGCACGATGGTAAGATATCTGAGAGGAGATTCAGTGAGGGTCTAGTAGTGATGGTGTACCAGAAGCCAGAGGCCTTGAACCAGACCAACAACACACTGTACCATGAACATTTGCAAGAAAAACTGTGTGGGAACAAAAGGGTATATATACTGCATGATATACAGTAGCCCAGTGGCACTAAGAGGAATGAAGAGATTATGGAGAGACGAGAAAAACATAGGAGCAAAGTGTTTTACATTTATTCTTGCTTTTGTTTGCTTGTTGGCTTCTCAATATTTTACTTGCATTTTAAATTTTTCTTTCTTCAGTTTTCCTCTGGAAGGAGGTTACAAGGGCTAAGGGCAGATATGGAGGGACTGGGAAATGAGTGGGATTGGGATGCATGATGTGAAATTCTGAAAGTATCAACTTAAAAAATTATGTTTGAAACAAGAAAAATGCTCATGAAATAAAATTCATTCATAGACTGAAAATAGAAGATCTCAAAGGAGGAATAGGTTTAATAACAATGCATCTTCTCATCTCACATCAATGTGTTCATATGCATGTGTGTGTGTGTGTGTGCACATATGTATATGTGGTATGTGTAGTGTGTGTGCTTGTGTATGTGTGTGCACATGAAAATGTATATATGTATATATGTGTGATACCTGGGTATGTATGTATGTCTATGTGTGTATCTTTATTATTGTTCTTTAAGAAAAGAATTTCTAAGCAAGTCTTTCTGAAAGGTTTCTTGGGCTTAATGGTTATAGCAATTTTGAAATTGCGCACAGGGTCAAACTGATTCAATTATTTTCATTTGGATAAAAGGAACAAATACTTTGAAAGGCTACAATGTTCGTTTTTAAACTAAGTTAAACATTAGATGTACCAGAAATTTTTTATGTAGATACCTAGAGCACTGGAAGTCATCTTCCCTACTCTTTACTCTGACCCTTTGAAAAGATGAGGGTTATGGCTTGGGTCTTATGTGTGAAACATCAAGGCCCTGACAGATAACTAAAGAAGCAATTAAAATCTGGCTCTGGAACCAGACTTGATTCAAATCCTGTTTGAGTACAAATTAACCTGCTAACTTTGAGCAAGTTACATAGCTTTGTTATATCTTCACTTCTTCAACTAAGAGACAGGGGAAGTGTAAGACACTCATTTCATGCCATGTACCTTCTATGTGGTTTGCATTCATCATTGTACACTACCACAAAATGGCCTACTTTAAGGTTTTAGGAAAACCTATTGGAACAACTGCTATTTGTAACTAGTATATGAACATCGCTTTCATCCAAGGATGTTTCTGCTGTTGGGAGTTTGTAAGCATTCTTGAGGAGTCCTGAAATTGTGAACCAATAACATCACTCCATAAATCAGTGCCAAATCAAATTTACTTTACAGCCTAAAATATGACTTGAATAAATTCTAAAAGTCTGTTTGCTTAAGAGCAAATGTCAATGACCTCCACTAAAATACACATTGCCCAAAATCGAAACAAAATGGGTAGGTTGTCAGCTATGTGGTTGCCTCGCCAGGAATAGGTAGGGAAGCCTCTGGAAGAACTTCAAAGAAGAAATTGATCATCTCCCCACAAGAGTTTACTCTGAGGAAGCTGAAAATAATAAACAGAAACTGTTCGCCTACACAGGTGACTGCACATATGTTCATAGTATAAAACTAACACTGCTGGTGAAAGTATTTGAATGATTTGAATAAATATTATTTAATGAACTCTGCTTAGTGTTCAAATGTAACTGTGCTGGACATGACAGGACAATTGCACTCATGAACTCCCAGGAGCTGTGGCTCCCTGCATAAGACTTCTGTGAGATTAACTCATGTGATTCTCCATCATGTAGGGGAGAGGAGACACAAGGTTTCACTCCTAGCTGAGAACTGTTGGCAGTTTTTGGCAGCTGGGAGAGACAGTGTCAGTTTTCTTCAGAGGTGTGGCCTGTCCTATGTAGCCCATGCTCCTGTGATGGACCTAAACCCATGCACAATACCGGCAGCTCTAATTACTCAGTGGATTTTAAAGGTGTAAAAATGGATATGGAGCTAGGAGGGGTCTGGGAGAAATGGGAGGGAAAAGGGAATAGGGTAGATATGATCAAAATTATGTATACATATACAGATACAAACAAAAGCTGATATATGTATACAAATATTCTAAAAAGAGCTAACAAAATAATTTTATTAAGTTGAGATACTTATAGGGAAAGAGCTGGGTGTGGCGATTCATGCTTGAAGTCTCAGCATTCAGAAGAGTGGGACATTCAGGATATCATACGTTAGTTACATAGGGAGTTGTAGGCCACTTTGGGCTACACAGTGAAATTTCAAGTCATTAGAGTATAAAGCACTATCTCAAAAAAGCATAATTAAAGAAAATGCAGTGTTGGCACTTTGGAATTGGTTTTGTATTTGGTTGAGAAGTGTCTAAGGTCAGGAACTGAGTCCCTCTCAGTGTCCATTTTCTTACTTTGATCTCTAGTTTGTGATGTCATGTCTGCCCAGTGCAAGCTGATCCATTCTCACCAACCCAAATGTCTCATCTCCAAGACCCTCTACTCCAAATATTCACTATCATCTCTCATTACCTGAAGCTCCTTTCTGATCTTTATATACATATTGTTCTTCAAAATTTCATGGCACTCATTAATTTATCTATTAACTGATTATTTCATGTATTTGTTATTGGGTGGGATATTGTACACCACAGCACACAAGTGTTTGATGAAAATTTGCAGCAGTTAGTTCCTCCCACCCATTATATGGTTCTTTTTACCAGCTGAGCCAACTCTAATGGCTCCCTTTCTCTAATATCTATAAAGTTTCAATGAATGACATAGGCAATGTATTTAGCAGAGTTCTGGGCCCCCCTTTTTTAGCTATTGCCTATAAAAAAGGTGTGGGGTGTGTGTGTGTGTGTGTGTGTTTGCACATGCATGCACATGTGTGTTTTATTACTTCTCATATTACCTTGCATGTGCCTTTAGTATTTTATTAATGTTGAATTTTTTATAATTTCTCAGAAGTAAAGCTTTTTATGTATCTCTTACAAATTCAACTCCATCCCTTTCCTGATTAAATATCTAATATGCATATGTAAGTCCCAATATTATATGGTAGATAAATAGATGATTCAGTCAATTTCTGTGAATGGAATTCTGCTTGCACTGTTGCATATTTTAGGTGCTACCAGTTGGTGTGTAACTACTGAAACTGAGCAACTGAACCTCAACACAGTGTGAAATCATCATTTGGAATTAAGATCTATTTGCATGTTGCAGTCTGTGCTAATTTCAGTAATATATTATTTGTTATTTTCAACATTACATTTCAGAGCAATTTTAAACAGCCAAAAATTCTAAATTTTATCGGTTATGTAATTTATAAGCATACATACACACATATATGTGTATACTGATATTAGTATGCAGCAGATCAGTTTGCTCATTCATTCAGACTTAGCCTTATGCGAACACTTGCTAAACATTCAAAAGGATCTTGCTTTATGGATGCAGCATCATGGGGAGATAAGGAAAAACATAAAGGGAAAACATTTTCTTCACATGTCCCATCAATCCCATCTGTTACAGAGAAACACTAAGAGAAATGGTTTGTAGCATTCAGGTGCTGGTGTTTTTGTAGTGAAAGATATTTCCTGCTCCATAAAGCTGTAATAGTAAGCTTTGAATGCAATACATACAGCTTCACAGTTGGTGGTGGATCTTCACCCCAAGACATGATGAATAATAGTACGTGTCCAAACTGAGAAGGCTAGTTACTCCTAAGCACCCACACAGAGTTAAACCATGCAGCTGTGATGCTGTGATATATATATATTTGGATTTCATCCACAGTTCCAAGGTATAACTCATCCATCAAGGCAGGTCATTGAGACTCTAATCTTCCCTCATTCAGCCCCTTGCCTTGAAGCAGTTAACCATAAAAAGATTCTCTGACCTATCTCATCTGATAGGAAATAGTAAGACCCCACTTCAGAAAGCATTTTGTTTCCTACTCATGAGGAAGGGTTGCTCAAGATACTAACCATGTGAGCCTTATTGGGATCTCTTACCCATTCTGGGAACATTATGCTATAGTTTGTCCCAGTCACATTTTGACATCATTTTCCATGTTTTAGTCATACTCGTGAAATGAGTCTCCATAAAACCCAAAAAGAACAGTATTCAGAGAGCCTCTAGGCAGTTAGGCATGCTGACTCTTACTGGACAGCAAATAAGACCTCACCCATGTGCCAGCATGCACCAATTCAACAGAAAAGCCTGTGTCTGGGATGGTAGATCTTTTTCTGTGCATCTCTTCCTATCTTCATCTGGCTGGCTTACTTATGTCCTTAAAAGTATTCTTTATTATAGACAAATAAATTGGTGCTTAATCTATGTTTGCAAATTACCCTAACACAAAGAGGTGTCATGGGAACCCCCCAAACTGTAATCAGTGTACAATAAAAAAGACCTAGACTTATGACTGGATCTGAAATCGAGGTAAACAGTGTGTTCTAGCTTTACCTCTAGTTGATGTGATAAAATACTATGACAAAAGCAACTTATTTTAGGCTAAATTTCAAGCTACTGCCCCTCATCTGGGGACATCTAAGGAGCAGGAACTTGATGCAGCTAATCACTTCCAAAGCCAAGAGCAGAGGGATGATGAGGAATGCATGCGTCATTGCTATTCTGCTTACTCTCTCTACTCTCATACAGTCCAGGATTAAAAAAGAAAAAAAAACCAAAGGGAATAGTCACCTACATGTTGAATTTACCCATATCAGTTAATGTAATCAGGATAATGCCCCCACAGACCTGCTCCCAGCCAACCTGATCTACACAATCTTCCACTGAGAATCTCTTCTAAGATGATTCACGGTCTTGTTGAGTTGATTAGTATGCAATACTAATTTCCATACCTGGGCACGATCATTGGCTATTTCCAAAGAACATCACATGGGAACTGAGTCAGAGATTGAAATTCCATACCTTCAGTGACCACAGAAGTAATCTATACAATTGCTATATTAGTAGAAGAATCTGAGTTTGAGGTGGGGGTTATATTGTTGTTTTGTTTTGTATGCTTGCTTCTAATAGCTTTAAGAGATTCAAAGCTTCTTCCTTGTACTGCTCACTATGTCTTTCCTATTGAGCTTTGGCTATTCCTCAGGCTCATCCCTTTTTCCCTTCATGTAGCTGCTCTCACAGGCTCTACTTTAAATGCTCATGTCATGTGTTTTTCCCCTTGTTATTTGTCTTACCAAAGAGAACTTCTCTCCAGTCTTTGTTCACTGGGGAGTCTTAGCAGCACTGGTCACTTGACCACAGTTTTGCATTTCTTGGCATATCCAAGTGTCCCCATTAGTAGCTATGGTTATAGAAAAAAATGATGCTAATTATCATAATTTGCCCAAATGTTTAGTATCCTCACTGATCACTATGCCACACACTAACGTTTATGCATATCTCAAGCATGTCAGACTAATTTCATGAGACATTCAGCTCATTTTTCATACTGAACACACATTGTGTCCATTTTTGCTCTTTGTGTCCATCCAGCTCCACAGCACATGAAATTATTGAAGGGAGCAAAGATGAGCAGACAAGAGTTCTGCTCTGAAATCCATCACTGGATGTCTTCAATATTAGGCAAAATGAGTATTAGTATCCACAGCCATAGGAGGGAAACAAAGAAGTAGCATTCACCTACGAAATCTACATTGTTAATATAAGAAAAGTAAGAAGACAGACATCAGAGCTCTATATACACTATAAAATGATATGCAAGTGGAAAAACAAAGTAACATAAAAACACTAGGCCTTAGAATTTATTTCTTCACACATTTAATTGTCCAACAACCTTTGTGTTTTTAATTAGTAAGTAAACCTTACATATTTTTGATATGCAATATGGTGAATTGTTATTGGTAAAACATTGTGGACAGCTAATTCAAATTATAAACCTACTCATTGTCTCACATTCTTCTCATTTCATGGCAAGACCTCCTTTAACATCAATTTTCTTTTTGTTTTTTTGGGAGGGCTGTTTATTTATTTATTTGTTTGTTTGTTTGTTTGTTTTTCAAGACAGGGCTTCTTTGTGGCTTTGGAGGATGTCCTGGAACTAGCTGTTGTAGATCAGGCTGGGATTTTCTTTTTTAAAACATTTTTTTAAATTTATTTTTACACACCAACCATAGTTTCCTCTCCCTCTTCCCCTCCTGTTTCCTTCCCTTTACCTCCTTTCTACACTGCCCCCATCAACTCCTCAGAAAGAGTAAGGCAACCAATGGGAAGTCAGCAAAGCATGGCATATCAAGTTGAGGCAGGACCAAGCCTCTCCCTCTTGCATCAAGGTTGAGCAAGTTATCCCACCATAGGGAATTGTTCCAAAAGGCCAGCTCATGCATCAGGGACAGATTCTTGTCTCACTACTACGGGCCCCACAAACAGACAAGCTACACAGCAGTTACCCACATGCAGAGGACCTAGGTCAGTCTCATGCTGCCTCTCTAGCTGTCCTTCAAGAGTCTGTGAGCTCCCACAAGCTCAGGTCAGCTCTCTGTAAGTTTCTGCTTCCTATTAATTTGAAATATTCTATTCCAAATGTATATGAGATTATATAGCAGTTTTTCTTTTTTCATCTAGCTTCTTCTCTTAACTCAGTCTTCCACACAAACACAGCATAAATGATGGAAATGTTTTTGAAAACAAAAAGATTATGAGTATTTCATCATGAATAAATAGCACATTTGTTTTTAATTTGTTCATCTATTGATGACACATCATGGCTATGGTGACTAATGCTGGCACAAATGTGGGAGTTCAGATATCTCTTTGACATAACTTATGTTCATTTAATTGGATATATAAACTTATAGTTTTGTATTTAATGCTACCATTTTCCATAGTGATCATACAAATTTACAATTCCATCAACAGGTATGTGAGTTCCTTTTCCTAACACCTGATTCACGAGAAGTATGAAGTGATGTGTCCTTATGGTTTTAGCTTGCTTTTTCTTTCTGATTAACCATAAAAACATTTTTATCACTTAGTCACTAGATACCATTCTTAGGCAATAGACTCACCAACAAAAAAAAAGCATTGTCATATCTCATGAAATCTACAACCCATGCATTTTTTTCTTTTTTGAACTTATCAAAGATATCCCTGACTGCCACTGATAGGAGTCCCACAAGAATACCAAGCTACACAAAGACAAGGCCTATGCAAAGGACCAAGTTTAGACCCTGCATGATTGTTGCTTGTCTCTGTGAGTCTCTATGAATCCTCCTTAAATGATTTTGCATGTCAAGTCTTTCTGGTTTCATTGACCCCTCTGGATCCTAGAATCCTTCCTCTTCTTCTTCTGTGTGGTTCCACTGGCTTTGCCTGGGGTTTGGCTGTGGGCTTCTGCATCTGCTCCCATCAGTTGCTGGATGAGTTCTCTCTGAGGACAATTGGGCTAGTTACTGAGTATAACAGAATATCAATAGGAATCATTTCATTGATTGTTTTCTGGGTGAGGGACAGACTGTTTAGTTCTTCCTAGTTCTCTGAGTTATCCAGCCTCAGGTTCTAGATCCTCTGGCAGGATCAGACATGGGCTCCCTCTTGTGCCATGGGCCGCAAGTTGGACCAGTCATTGGCTGGCCACTCAACACAAGTTCTGCAGTCACCATTACCCCAGCTCATCTTGCAGGCATGACATATTGTAGATCAAAGGTTTTGTGGCTGGGCTGATATCCCAGTCTCATTGTTGCAAGCTTTGCCTGTCTATAGATGACCTGTTCAGGTTCTATATCCCCCATTACTAGGAGACTTCGCTAGGGTCACTCTCATAGGTTCTGGGAGTTTTCACTCCACTAGGTTTCTACATTTATCCCCAAGAGCCCTCTAATTCCTGTCATCTCTCCCACTACTCTATCCTATATCCTACTATTCTCATGCCTACCCACCCACAGTCCACCCAAACAATCTATTCTATTTCTCCTTCCAGGGAGATCAGTAATTAGTTCATCAAAAAGATTAATTGAAAGTTAAGTAACCAAAGTTGACAAAAGTTTATGGCATGGCCAAATGTCTACACAATTTCTCAACATTATCCACCCATGGCAGCAGCCTGACTATAATAGAGGAAAGAAAAATAGTCTTCATTTTTAATAAAATAATTGCATAATGTACATGTTGTATACAGAGATCACTTGACTGTTAGCTTGTGTAGGTCTAGAGGTGGTAAGAAGTAAATTCCATTATTTCATTGCCTTAGTTTAGATGTCTTGGTCTATAGTATCTTTCTTTAGTTCAGAGATTCAAGGAAAGATATTCAAGGTTTCTCTATTTCCACTCCGTTATTCTGTAACTATCTTTCTTTAAGGTCAATACTTTAAGAAATCCTCTCACTTAGGAACATTCAGCCCTAAATAGGATGCGTTTATCAACACCTTTCGCTCAAGGTTCAGGGATCTATGCAGAAGACGAGGCAGAGAGATTGTAAGAGCCAGAGGTGATGGGATACTATGAGGAAACAGCCTCTTTCAGACACAACAGAGTGGATACACATATGAACTCACATAGACTATGACAGCATGCATAAAACCTCCACAGATTCAAACCAGACTAAATCCCAGGACTGAGAAGGGGAAATGAACACAAAATACAACCCCTAATCAAAGAAGCTATTTGCTACTTGCTGGAAAATATATCAATGATAATTCAAGGCAGGTCTCATTCCCTGGAATAGTTTGACAACACAAATGGACTCTATAATTTTTGTTTTGTTTTGTCAATTTTATGCTACTGGTTTTGTTTGGTTTGCTTTTTGTTTTTAATAAAGAGAGAGAAATAACATGAATGAAGTTGGGTAGATAGGGAGGTGGAAGAGCAGAAAGAGAGCCCTGTTAAGGGATTTCACAATTGCCAAGTAAGTTTATTGGTCTAGAGGTGAGTTAATGTCCAATTTCTTCCCTTTGATGAGAACCCGCTGAGAGGTGTGATGAGTTTTATTTGCTGTCAATTTGACAAGATTTAGGATTTACTTAAGAAACCAGTCCCTGGGCATGTCTGTCAAGGATTATCTAGAGTAAGGTAACATTGGAAAAACGCATGAGGGACTATCCAGATTAGAGTAAGATAGATGTGAAGATTCACTTCCACTGTGGGAGGTACCATTCCTTACGTTGCTTCTAGGGATGCATAAAGGAAAAATGTAGTTGAGCTGGAGCATTCATCTTCCTGTTTTCTCCCTGGGACCTCAAAGTGAGAACCTTTTTGTGGTTCTTGCTGGCATGCCTTAACCAACATGACATACGGTATCTTGGAACTGTGAGTCTTTATTAAAGTTGCTTTTCCCTGGAGCTGGAGTTTAAAATGAACACTGAAATTATAGACAACTAGAGTTCAATTGCTAGTACCTGTAAGGATAGCTCAGAATTGTCTGCCCTTAACTCCAGTTACAGGAGATTCATCTTCGCTTTCTGTCCTCCATGACACTGCATTCCTTTGTACAAACCTATACTACACACACACATATACACTTAAAAGGAAAGGTTAAAACAAAAACATGAGTAAAATTGCTTCTGTCAAGCTATTTTATTACAGCAGCAAAAAAAAGTAAATACAGGGGAGGGGCATGAGATTAAGCTTCATGTAGTGTTCCATGTCTAGTTGTGGTATTTTTGTCAGAGCTATTGCTGATTAACTGGCCATAAAAGAGAAGAAAAGGAATATTTAGATGAAGATATTCCCAAGCTGTGAGTGAGACCAAGATCAATCCCTGGTTGGTTTTATATAGGAAATGAGATAAAAATATTTTTATAGTTTTAAAATCAGGTAATAAAAGGAATGAATATTTGGTGGTTTATTGAAAGTATACAAAATTCCCATCTTATTTTCCACAAAGTTTTATTGAGACTAAGTCCCATATGTATTTCCACATTTCCTATGAATACTGCCACACCAAAATGACAGGTTGAATAGTGGCACTAGAGGACATGGAACTTTAAAAGCCCTTCATAAAAAAATGCTAGCCTTTGCTGTAAAGAATTGCCTTAGAACCAAAATATTCCTGCACTTTTAGCAAATCTCATCAATATGTTGAAGTAGTAAAATAATACTCAACTATAGCACTTTCCACAAACACTTTTATTAACGTATCTTACTCTCTCTTTCATCATACTACACCAGACCTTGTCTTGAGGTATTCATAACATCTTTGGAGTTGTGTAGCTATTAAATTATCCACAGAAAATGTTAAACACTACTGAAGAATGACCATCTACATAGAGTTTCTATGGCTCCATTGCCTGCATAAGAACATACTGTTAATCTTTCTGAAATATGACAAAACCATGAAAGAGGAATGATTTGGGTTAGTTCTTTGAGAATTTGACATGAAAGTTGATACAGGCATCATTGCGTAATGCAAGGTCCCCCACTAGATACCTGCTCTTTTTTTTCTCTCTTAGAAAACTTTCCCCATTTTAATTTTTTTAAATTTCCCCTTTTTTAAGGTTACATTAGAAACAAGCTTGTTTTACATGTCAATCCCGGTTCCCTCTCACTCCTCCTCCCCTGCCTCCCACTGACCCCCTATCCCATCCCCTTTGTGCTCCCCATGGAGGGTGAGGCCTTCCATGGGGGATCTTAAAGTCTGTCATATCATTTGGAGCAGGGCCTAGAGCCTTCCCCTGTGCCTACGCTGATAGAGCATCCGTCTATGAGGATTGGGCTCCCAAAGTCCATTCGTGTACTAGTGATAAATACTGACCCACTACCAGAGGCTCCACAGATTGCCCAGACCTCCAAAGTGGCATCCTCATTCACAGGGTCTGAAACAATCCTATGCTGGTTTACTGCTATCAATCTAGGGGTACCCACTCTTAGGAAAGCTACACTCAACATCAATTATGATTAGTGCTGTGCTGCTACAATAATAACATTTTTTAAGCTCTGAATGAATTTGATCAGGTGTATTCATGCCTGCTACATTAACTCACTCCCAGTTAGACACTACCACATTAGTGTTTTTTTTAACCAATCTGTGTGAATTATTTTTGTTTTAAAGGATGTATTTCATGGGCTGATAAAACTGACAAAATGGATCAGTTGGATGATACAGAATTTTCCGGATATATTGATAATCTCTTAAAATTAAAAAGAGAAAAATCTATCTTCTCTTGCTATAAAATAAGTGATTCCTCTACTCAAATAAGGCAAAAAACAAATGAGTTCCTAAAGAAAATTGATTTTTGATCCTGAAAGTCTTCCTTCTACTCATGAAGTCCTCTGAATCTCTATTTTCCATTCCATATACAGAGGCATGTTAATTTTATATGTCATATTCCTAAACTCAATCAAGCAAAGAATCCTGCACCCTGAATCCTGCCTGTAAATGTTAGCTTCCTTCACAGACCAATCTCTTTCTGACTGACTTGTGATCAGTTATAAGTCTTTTTCAAAATTCCAAAAGAATGCATTCATTCATTAATGTTCTCAAACTAAATCATTAAACAATGACTTGTCTAGCGTCAATGGAAATAATATCATAACACAACTCCTGATATAACTGAGAAGCACACATGGCTACAGAAGTTACTAGCAACTAGTTTTATCTATTATTTGAGGTAAAATTATGTTATACAAACAGTTCAGTCATGATTTTTAAGTAGCCAGGATTCATAAATTCTATGGCTATGAGAATGATTTGTATTTGAGAACTTGTTTTTTGAAGACAACAGTATTATTTATGGAGGTTAAGTCCACAACAGACCATACAGATCCAACATGCCATTCCTGATTGTTTTTCATCAAACACTTGAAAGCACTGCATGTGAGACATTAAGCAATATGCAACTGAAAATGGATTATATAAAAACAATTACAGATCTGGGGAGATGGCTTGGTGTGTATATGCTTGCTGCACAAGCATAAGGACTTAAGTTTGGATTCCCATGCCCATGTAAAAATCAGGCAGGGTGGCACACATCCATAACCACAGCACAATAGCAGAGACAGGTAATTCCTGGAGTTCACTGCTCAGTCCATCAGTGAGCTCCAGTTTCAGAGAGAGATCCTTCCTCAAAATATAGACAGACAGGCAGCTAGCCAGACAGCCAGACAGACAAACAGACAGATAAAGAAATAAGTGAAGGAGTATGGGATAGAAGAGGACATCTCATATCAACCTTTGACCTATAAAGGTACACATGTGTGGCAGGCATACATTGAATGAATAATACATGTAGATCATACACATACGCAAAATTTATGAAATAAAATTAGAATAGAAACTGAGTTACCTTTGGGACCAAATAATTTATATATAGCTGTTACGTGCACTCTGTTCTGCCAGTTTCCTGGGTCCCATTACCGCTTCAGCCTCCAAATAACACATGAGATAATATATTAATTATGAAACTGTTAGCCAATATCTAGGGCTTCTTATTGGCTAGCTCTGACTTAATTTCTAACCCATTTCCATCAATCTAAGTATTTCCAGGTGGTCTTCTCTTACTGGAGAAATGTCTGGAGATATGTTATTCCTTTAGCATCCTACATCATGAGTCACTGTGCCTATGCCTCCCAGAATCCTCCTTGTCTCCTAGTCCTGCATATCTTGCTTCCCTATTGGCCAACAGCATTTTATTCATAAGAGTCAATAAGAGAAATATGTGTACAGAAGACTTCCCCCATTGTATAGCTGCACAGGGAAATAAAGATAGAAGAGGATAGCAGTGTTCTAAGAAGGAAGAAAATGTATAATTTCATACTTGGGGCTTTAAGAAAACTACTATAAGTTACACATAAACCAAGAAGCAAAAGACAGATTACCTTATCCAATTAAAGAAGTTGCGGGGCTTTGATAGATATGTTTGCTCTGTAGGTTCTTGCTTCTTTTCTGGGTGCAGCAGAAGACTGACCCATCTGAGCTGCATTTGCAGGGTCCACAACCTTTATCTTCTGCATGCATTTCACGAATGAGACTAGGATATTATAGGAGTGCTGAATAATAAATAAATTTAGGTGTTTATTATCCCAATCCTACTTCCTTTTAAATTAAGGTGGGTCATGTTGTCCTTCCCATAATGCCATAGCTTGTGCCAGCAATCCTCTATACAATTATCTTTTCTAATTCTACACTATTAAGCCTGGAAGTATTGGAAACCTGCTACTCTAAGTAGCTATGAAGTAGTTCACTGACAACACGAGAGAAGGATGAGACATTGGGAGAGTAAGTGGCTGTATCAACTGATCACTATAACAACAATAATTATCACTTTGATGTGGTCTGCTGGATGCTTCAAATGACCCTACATAGACTGCCTGTGAAGAAACAGATGGTTGTAAATTTCTAATCCAGAATCTTAGCTGAAAATCATGAAGCCTCAGTGGCAGCTCTTAGAAACTTCTTTTCTACTGTAGTCAGAGGCAGCCCAGCTACAGATCAAGCCCACACCATGACCATAAAGGAAACAGAATGGCAGATTAACATAAAATAAATACATTCACCAACTGTTCTAAATTCAGGATACCAGTAGGAAAGGAATAAAAGATCTGGGTGCACTCTATTGTAACAATAAATAAGTCTACTCATGGTGCTATAACAAAATACCTTGTACTAGGTCATTTTTGAGGAACAGAAGGTTGTTGTTCACAGTTCAATAAGCATAAGAGTCCCGGATAAACTCATCAATGAATGACTTGATATCTCACCCTCTGCTTTTAGGATGGTGCCTTTTACCTTTCAATAAGCCAAAGAGTCCCAAATCAAGTCACCAAAGAATGAATTGAACTCTTACCCTCTGCTTCTAGGATGATGTCTTCTACCTTTGTCATCAAGGTAGAAAGGCAAAAGGGCTTCACAAACTTTTTTTTATAAGAATACATACTAATTTTGTATACATTACACCATTAAATTCTAATCACAAACTAAGATCTCTACCTGTTACTATCAACCAAGTTATACCTGAACATACAAATTTTGAGAGGTCACACATATTCAAACCATAACAGGTAAGAACCCTCAAATGACAATTGTGCAATTCTTACCTCCCTGCACATCTGTCAAGAAAAGTAAATCAGATGCAAACTTTACAATTCCCAGAGTCATTATCCAGGCTTGCAAATCCATCAGTGTTTAAATATCACTATAGTGTCTATAAATCCCATTTCTTGTGGATTTTTGTCTGATTCAAAAGTCAAATGAGTCATAGCCAATGAGAGGAGATTATTACAGATGAAGTTATTTGGATATATGAAGAGAGCAATCATAAGGGATTTCCTAACTGTCCTACTTATAACAAAATAAGTCAAACTTACCCTATCAATTAGAATTCAGTTTTTCACCTAACTGACCGGAAATGTTTTTATATACATTTTAGCAAATATTATTAGGACTTTTCCTTACAAAGGTCTAACAGTTTTCTAACCCTCCACATATCCATAGTCATGCATTCTAAGACCTCCAGTGGGTTCTAAAGAAACAGATAGCCCTGTCCTAGCTTAACTTCTGTTGCTGTGTTTCAAACCCTGACCAAAGGCAACTCAGCAGAGGACAGCTCTATTAGTTCACGATTGCAAGTTCTAGTCCATTGTAGAGAAGTCATAGCAGCAGGGGCTTGAAGCAGATCATCATATTACATTCACAGTCAAGTGCAGAGAGAAACAGATACATGCCTGCTTTGTGCTTAGCTCCATTTCTCTGCTCTCATACAGTCCAGGGTTCAAAACTAGTGAATGAACTATCCACTTTCATGCTGGGTCTTCTCACATCAGTTAAGGCAACCAATAAAAATCCTTCACAGACATGCCATTTTGGCCAACCAGATTTAGACAATCTGTCATTGGGAATCTTCCTATGGGATTCTAAGTTGTGACAAGCTGGTTGTAGAATTGGCCTCCATCACAAGTACTAAACTTGTGTATTTTGTTTTGTCCTATACATACATTAATATATGCTCATAATAAAGTTTAATTTATATATTAGGCCCAATAGGAAATTAATAATAACTTGTGGTCAAATAGAGTAATTATAAAAATGTAACATAGTAAAGCTTATGTGAATTTAGTTTCTCTGTTATCGTAAGTGCTATGTTTACTGCTCTGATGATATAACTTGTGTATTGGAGGTTACTGACCATGGAAAACTGGGATCACTTACTGTGAAGCTATAAATTAAAAAATCTGTGTGTGTCCTCATGGTTTTGTTTCAGGGCTATCAATACTCTCATGGTTCCATAGCGTAGTCTTGAAGTCCCTTTATCATCTTGAATATGTCCCCAGTTCACTATATTTGTGACAGTTTTGTAAATGGATCTAATAAAATGAATGCACTATAGTAAGTCATATGTATACGAAAGAGTAGGACACAAGGCCGATGAGAATTCAGGAGCATAGCACATTCTAAGGATCCAATCGATGTTTGATTGTTGGAATATTCTTTCTCTAGTGAAAAACAGTGTGATGTTGTGTTTGCTACCATGCATGCAGAGCAGGTTCAGGCCTTATTCAGTTTCATGTTGTTTTGAGAAACACATTAAACATATTTAGTAAATTATGAGGCATCCCAGTTACTTCTATGTGCAAACTTTCTTTACTTATGGGTGGTACGTCTGCTATATTCCAAGAGTATCAGTGGTGTCAATGGAGGACAGAGATATTATCTGGAATCTTAGGCAAAGCCGAAGTGAATCATAGCTTGGACTAACAAACTTTTGGAGAAAGGTATGCTTTAATATGTCCATGAGTATTTAGCATGTGAAAATGATCTCTTGGCTGGCTTTTGAACCCTGTTTTTTTCTGATTATTTGACTAGGAGACCTCTAAAGTTATGTTGTCTGCAAGATACTTGGACACAGATCCATCAAACTTTCCATTTGTTACTCCTGGGTTGACTTATGCTCTTTTTCTCTAATTAGATAAATATACTAAATTCTGAGAAAAGCTCTTGAGGAACCAACAGTCCTAGAACTCTGAGTGCCCATGGCCTAGGTGCTGGACTTGGAGACAGAAAAAGGGTGACAGCTCCAAATCTTGATATTCTGGTACTTATATCTCAAGGTTCTAAAATACAAATATTCAGTTGGAAGGCTTATTGTCCTAGGCTTTAGCCAATAGTAATCCTTGAATCCTTGGCAATCACTGCAATCCTCAGCCTCCAAGAGAAGAGAGTGGTGATGTCAGCCAGCAGCTAGCAGGCTCTGTTTGTTAGTGTTACAGCTCCAGAATGGGTCTCAGATGTTGGGACCCTCAATACAATGTGTAGTGGCTAATGGTCCGTTCCTACAGCTTTGGAACTGTAGTGTCTGGAATCCTCTGTACTTAAGACTTGACAGTTCCCTGAGATCTTACTAAAATTCAGGACTCTTTTCCTTCTTTAGTGCATCACAGACTGTGTTGTCTCTGTTGCTCACATTTTCCTAGTCATTCTTTGGAACTCTTTGTATATAATTTCATTGCCACCTTTACGTTGGGTACTGCCCTGCTGATGTTTCAAGTACCACCTCTTTGTGTTACCAGTTCAACTTGCCCTACTAATCAAAAAGACCAAAAGTAGGTAAGAAAAGACCAGCTGGAGGACTTCTTTAATTCAGCCTAATATTACATCAGGGAGAAGCGCAAGAAGGTGCATCCTGGCTGACTTGAAAACTGAACCCAACACCATGATTATACAGTTGGGCAAGGGCCTGTGGCCAGGATATCTGTATTAATCATGGTAGTCATTCATTGAAATAGAAGATTATATTTGCACCAATCACAGCTCGGTCCTTTTGTGTGGACACAAGGAAAGAATTCCAACTCTGGACACAGGGGAAAATGGACACAGGGTTATCTAAAGTACACTGAGGCATCTAATGACAAGGAAATCCACTGAAAGCTGTTTGACAAAGTAGTGACCAAAACAATATTTTCTAGAATCAGAATTGTGCTTTTGGCAGTTACAATGTAGCATCCTCAAATGTTGCTGGAATGTGCTAGTAGCTGTACTAACTACAAGATAATCCTCTTCACAAGGTAGCCAGCCAGGGTTCCCAAGAATGGCTGTCAGTTAGGAAGTCAAATCATCCTGGGTCCCAAGGTTTTATTTTATTTGAGGGAAATGAAATTAACATTACAATCGGTTCTAATAAAAAAGGTCTTTTGTACACATTAACAGTGTTTTTACAGTATTTAGCAATACTTTAAAACATACCCTTTGTGGAGAATTAAGTCATTTTATCTATGTCAAGTGTAGTTGTACCCTATAGCATTATATTATAGAAATGAATGATCTGAATGAAACATATCTGAAAAGAGTGAGATAACTCTATTGACTCATGGCTTAGGTTCTGAAGGCCCCCAGGCCTACAGATTCACCAACATTTCCAAAACCCACAATATGGACCCTATGGAACTTCTTGACCACTTACCAATGGAAGAAGAAAAGCAAGACTATAGTTCTTAAATAGACTTCTTAATTTGCCAAATTAAGTCCAAATTGATAGCAATTTCTATTTCATTCAACTCACAGGTAACATTGAAAGATACTTATACTTGGAGAAATATTTGCTTTAAGCAGAAATTATTTAGTTGTCTGTCTTGCAAATAAAGAAAAATATAGTTATAGGTCTGTACTTATATTGATTTATAACAACAGCCAATGAGTTGTCTAAATGGCCAGAACATGGGAAGAACAAAATTTTAAGAACGGTGGTTTAGGAGAGAAGTATATATAAAACTTATTTGCTTGTTTTAAAATGTAAATTTATTATTTGCTGATATTGTTGGTCAAATTTTTATAAATAATCAGCCTTGTCATTTTTAGGTATAAGGTTATATTTTATCTATTTCTCTCCTCAGTTCAGCTTTGCTTCAGGCATTTCCTATCAGTACTTTGATTTCAAATACACTGTGAATACCTTCTTTATCCCTGGTAATATTCTCTATACTAAAATCTCCTTCATTGTGCTAATAATAGAGCTACTTGAACCTCCAAATGATGTGTGTATTGATACAATTAGTACAGAAGTATATTTGTATAACATTTTCTTTTCTTTTTCTTTTTTGTATTTTATGCTTTAACAACTTGGTATTAAATGTGCATCTACTGAAAAAGAAATAGACTTCAGAGACTTAATCTGTGCAGTTCATTTTAGGATGACAATTTGTATGCATTAGCCCACTGAACAGCCACACATATTAGGTAGACAAGATGCCTAGATAAGAGCAAATAAGTGAAGAGCATGAACAAACTGACTCTGGCTTATTGTGATGCTGTGAGCTCTTGAGCTCCAACCTCATTGTTCAAACAATTCAGTCCTTTTTCTTCCCCTATACTCAAGGACTTTTCTGACCTTTAAACTGAAACAAGGTTAATTGACCTTAGAGAATACCAGAGGATTTGAAACAAGTTTCCTTCCTTTATGAACATTTCTTCATAACCATCAATGCAGGAATACTATCCTTATGGATGTCGGTAACCAGGATTCACTTCTAGAATTTCTGATCCCAGGAGACATGTTACCAAGGTACCCTTCTCCTTATAACATTTTCTGCTACAATTAACTTTGCCCTGCTGAATCAACTTTTTTTCCAAGCACAGTGAGCATCAGGATACAGCCATGGATTCTGAGTCTATGATGAGATACCTGTGCCTTAGTTTTCACCTCTCAACACCCAGAAGAAAACTAGATATTTACATCCAATCAGACAGACATCCAAGAGGAATGTTGACTGGTTATCAGGTTAGTCATGCATGATTTGCCATATTGAAGGCAGGAGTTAGTACCAAACAAGTGCATCTTCTGCTGCCTTAAAATCTTAGTGATTCTGAGTTCCTCACAGGGTTGGGAAAGTCTTCCCACTGAGAATATCTAAGACTGCCATTGTTATCCAGAGGGACAGGGCTTAATGAATTAACTGGCTCACTTAGGGAGTATTTGGTCAAACAAAACAGACATGGAAATATTTTCATATAAATTGAGCATGGTGAACTGAGTAACTGAATCCCAGAGGTCACAGTCCTGCAAATACGGGGTCTTCCTGTGACTGTAACTTGCTTTAACAGAACTCAGGGGCACTCAGGATAAAAATGGGTCAGTATGACCCAACTCAGGTTAAGTGCTTTGGCTGACTGATTCACAAGTGCTGGGACACACAGTTCAAGATTGGTTCTAAAAGCTGGCAGTGAGTTAATCAGAGGGCCTCCAAGGAGATCTTCAGGCACATGAGCACCTGGTCCAAGTAACTTTGTAGGAAATAGGCACTGTTCATATGGAGCTGCTGGAGGAAGTCCAGTATGCAGAACCAAGACAGGAAAGTGTCAACAAGCTGTTCATTTTCCCCTAGGGAAACATAGTCAGACACACAGATTTGAGAAAAAAAGAAATCTGTAAAGATTTCTTAGCTTGTCCAGGGAAGGGACAAAGCTTTCTAGGGTAGATATGTCCCAGGGATAATTCACTTCCACTGCAACATACAGACAAATTTCAATATTTCCAGAACCTTCCTGATGCAATGGGGGAATAATGCCCAAATCCCCATCTCCCTACAACACAGATCTATCAAGTATCTGATTTTCTAGACTTACAGATGGAAGTATATCAAAATTCATATATTTAATGATGGGTTTATTAATATGTTCAATGACTACTTCACTCCTTCACCCCAGATAGTCCCCTGCTTCATAAGTACTCATGGCCTATAGTGAACAGGCAACACTTATTGTTCCAGACACGTGTCGGAAGTTCTGATGTGCACGCTGGAATGCGATCACTATAGTTTCCCCTTTCTGGGCAATATTACTCTTACTCAATGATATTTATAAGGTCTGTAGCACAGTGTCTTCATCCAGTCTCCTGGGATAAGGTATGGGAAAGGCTCCTCTGCAATATCATCTCTCAGGTAACAATGTATCTGGAGTTGATGGTTTCCATAGACAGTAGAGGAAATAGTGCTGAGATGAGGTCTGCTAGAGGAGACATCCAAAACCTCTTTCCTCAGAATGTTCTGCCCCAAAAGTTCCAGGAATATGTTTGGGTTCTGGATGCAAATCCTGATTAACCTGCAGAAAATTGGTCCTGTATTTGGTGGAGGTTCCAAACCCTGCTGTATCTCAGAAATCACCATTTTCTTTGTCCGAAGTATGACATAGAAAGCTTTGTATATGAGTTTTAAAACTTTTTAAATGTGCTAGACTAGACCAAAGAGAATCAACAGTAAAATATACAGTTATGAATATGCAATGATGTTTTGCTACAAATCATTGTGCTATTAAAATGTGTGACCTAAAAGTATATGTTGGGTAACCATTTATTTCAGTGTCTCAATTTAATCATAAAAGTCACATTTTAGTTAAAATTAAATGCTCCAACTCCTTTTTCCTTATTTGGTAAATGTGTATTTTTTACTTGGTTTTTCTGTGCTCCATGGGAAAAATACAGTTTCTGAAGTTTGAAAACTTTAGTAATTTAAATTCTACTCTAAAATTATTTGAGTTAAACTATGAAAAACTATTGCTTCTTCTGAGTTGAAGTAGTCTACTTAGGTACAGCTTAGTGGTTTATTAGTTGTTATACACATGTGGGGACCAGAGTCTGAATCCCCTGAACCCATGTAAACCTGGTTATAGTAGTGCACTGGTTTTATATTATCTCAGTGGTCCTCCAGTGAAACTCGAGGCAGAAACAGAATGTGTAGATGTCCTTGAGCTGGCTGGCCTGGCATCATCAGAGACTCTGCCTCAAACAAAATAGAAGGTGAGAACCGCACACCAAAGTACTCTACTTAAGACCTGGTGACACAATCCCACAATGAGAGATGCACTGTCACCCTGGACTCTTGGGGGAGGATCTAGGCCCTGCCCTGGATGAAATGACAGACTATGGACACCCCCATGGAGGGCCTCACTCTCCCTGAAGAAAGGAGGGGGTATGGGAGGGGTTGGTGGAAGGGCGTTGGAGGAGCTCTGCTGCTTTTTGAAGGAGACAGGAGAGGTGTGGGAGGGAATACTGGGAGGGGTGAAGGTAGGGGGAACCTGTGTTTGGAATGTAATGTTTGAGAGAAGAATAAAAATATTTATCTAAAAAAACTGTTGGCACACCAATACTGTATATCATATAATATTTTAAAGTACATAAATACTAATATTTTGAAATTATTGGACTAGCAAAATTATTAGACAATCTTAATATCTAGATTCATGTCACTAAGTAAACAGATGGCTGAAGTCACCAAGATGGGATCCTCTTAGCCTTCCAAAGGATTTTAAACTATAGCTATCATCTTGAGATCAAGAGACTTAAGGGAAACCGAATTTTGCAATTTTCAATTTGTGTTCATAAGCAATGGTTGCCCACTCTCTGAGCAGTGGAACAGCCTTCTCCACCAGTGGGCAATCCATTCACACATTCATTCATCTTGTTTCAATCACATCACTCTTGTCATTTTTCCTCCAATACCACAGGCAGGATTTATTGTTTGTGGATTCCTATTACTTATGGTTTATAAGCCTCCGTGTAAGGTAATAATGTTTACTTATCCTATATTTTCTTCTACAAAATTATGTTAGCTATTTTAACCCTCTGCACTTTCACAGATTTTACAATCATTTTTGCCACAGTCCAAGGAGACAAGGATAAAAGTGTTGACATTTTTACTGAAATTTGTTTATTTCACTAGCTCAGAATGGGATGGGCCGTGGCTACATTTTCAATCTACAAAATATTTTTTTCTTTTTAAGATTAAATTAAAATAGTATTATAATTATATCGCCCCAACCTTCTCCCCCAGTGAGTCTCACCTACTGTCCATTCCTGGCTCCCTCTCAAATTCATGGACACTTTTTCCATTATTATGATTCTGATTATTACTATGCATATGATTCCATGTTTAAATGCACCATGCTTATCGTATTTAGTACCTCTTGTATGAATGTGTTTTTAGGGATAGCTTCCTTAGTGGTTACTCATTACCAAGTAGCTGGCCCTATAATATTTTCTTTTATGATAAAGAGCTCAGATTTTTTAGCTTCCTGAGTCACTATTACCTAGCTATGCATGTTCAACACATTCCATGTTTTGTCTTATGTTTTAATTCTACTGGCTTCAAGTTGTCTAAAACAACTTCTTTCTTTAAAGACTGATTATTCTGTATTTGAGGTAAAGATGCCATCCCTCTCACTGCTACTACTCTTTAATGAAATCTGTCTCTTTTCTCTCATTCATTTTTGCCAGGAGATCTTCAATACTTGAGTGCTTTGCTTGATGTAAATCTTATGTATTCATATTTTTTTGTTTTCTTAATTTTCCCCTTATTACCTTCAGTTTTGTTGATCGTTTTCTAGTACTTCAGTCTAAAACCTGTATTGTTACTTTTTTAACTTTATAATACAAATATTGTATCAACTCTACATGATGTATTACCTATGCCCCTATATATTACCTATACCCCTACATTTTAGCATGTAGTAGTTATTTCAAATCAGTTTTTAGTCCTGACCATCTTTGAGTGGACACTACTCAAGTGTATTTTTATTGTTCTTTCCACATAGATTTTTTAAAAATAGTATTTCAAATAACAAACAAATTAACTTCATTTTAAAAAGAAAAGGTAATGTGCTGAACCATCTTTTAAATGCCTGGGAATATTCTATTGGTCTAGAATGTACTTGGTGGTTATATATATATATGCCATGTGTATTTTTGAAGTGTGAATGCTCTCTAATCAAGTGAAACATGTATGACACCCTTTGTATAGCATTTCAAATTGTCATATAAATCTTCCATATACTTATTATCATCTAAATAGTAAGTTTCCCATTGTGATGTTGTCATTTTTCTACATATATCAAAATGTAATAAAAATTACACAAAACATATGCATCCAGATATTTATTAACTCAGATTTTGTATAAATCTATGAGAGCTGTATTTTAACATTAAATACTGACCTTCCTTACTCTCTAAAATTGATTTTACTTTAAAGATATTTCTATCTAATAACTATCTAGAGAGCTATGTCTCTATGTCCACAGCTACATCCGACAGTTTGGTTTAGTATTTGCCTAATGCTCTCAGCCTTTAATGTCTCATTCTTATAAATCTAATGAATAAAAGAGTTTTGAAAATATCACACACCTCGGTTCAGTCACTCATCTAAACTGAGAATACTTGTGTTTAGACTTTCACATCTATTGCATTGGCATTTATTGTGATTACTATCACACGTGGGGTTAGTTGTACCACTTACTGCATTCTTTATCATAATCCTGCCTTTTCTCTGCTTCTTTATAGTGTTCCTTTCTTGTTTCAAGGGGAAAAATGTCTGGAAGTATAACATCATCACAGCTTAGGGAACGAGTTGTCAATTTAAAATTTGAGTTCCTGGAAGACATCTAGCATGATCATTCAAAAGATTACAATTAAAATTATTTTCAGTCCAAACTATTTGAGTTTATCACCAATGTCTTTCTACACCTCACTGAATGCATAACCAAAAGATTCTAGAAAGTAGAACTAAGTCCCAAAATGAGTGTATCAAGAAACTATGACTGGCAAGCTGAATAGAAACCGAAGTCTGATTTTGTTATTCTTCTGAGCAAAGATATTTGACTTCAAATATACTTGACATTTTCTTCTACTTAGTCCTTCTGTATCATATCTTCTGTATTTTAAGTCTTTATTTAATTTCACTAACCGTTTTCCAAGCTGTCTCTAATATTTAAATGATTTATCAGGACACTGATTTCTGGACATTTCCTTGCCTCAATTTCTAATCAATTGATTTAAAAAAATATCTTGAGTTGTTTTTGAAACACAAACTGAGGTAATGCTGGAAATCGAAAGACTGAAAAAACAATCAGGAACTACAGATGCAAGGATAACTAACAGAATACAAGAGATGGAAGACAGAATGTCATGCACTGAAGATAAGCTAGAGGAAATAGATTCATTGACAAAAGAAAGTCTTCAATCCAACAAATCCTTAACACAAAATATCCAGGAAATATGGGACACCATGTAAAAACCAAATCTAAGAATAATAGGTACAGAAGAAGGTGAAGAAGCACAGCTCAATGATGCACAAAACATATTCAACAAAATCATAGAAGAAAATTTTCCCAACCTGAAGAAGGAGATGTCTATGAAAATACAAGAAGCTTACCAAA
Source organism: Mesocricetus auratus (assembly GCF_017639785.1). Lineage (NCBI taxonomy): Eukaryota > Metazoa > Chordata > Mammalia > Rodentia > Cricetidae > Mesocricetus > Mesocricetus auratus. The sequence goes on from NW_024429193.1 coordinate 37,793,301, forward strand.
AACCAAATAGATTGGAGCAAAAACAGTCCCCTCACCACATAATAATCAAAACACCAAACATACAGAATAAAGAATGAATATTAAAAGCAGCAAAGGAAAAAGGCCAAGTAAAATATAAAGACAAACCTATCAGAATTACACCCGACTTCACCATGGAAACTATGAAAGCCAGAAGGTATTGGATAGATGTTCTACAAACACTAAGAGACCACAGATTCCAGCCCAGAATACTATTCCCAGAAAAACTCTCAATCACTATAGATGGAGAAGACAAGATATTCCATGATAAAACCAGATTTATGCAATACGTATCCACAAATCCAGCCCTACAGAAAGTTCTAGAAGGAAAACTTGGACCCAAGGAAATTAACTACACTGAAAATAACAAGGGCAATAGATAATCTAACTTTACCAGAAATCAGAAATAGGAGAAAACCTCACACATAAAACCACCACCAAAAACAGATCCAAAGCTAACAAGAATCAACAATCTATGGTCATTAATATCCCTGAATATCAATGGTCTTAACTCACCTATAAAAAGACACAGGCTAACATAATGGATACGAAGACAGATCCATCCTTCTGCAGCATACAAGAAACACACCTCAATTTCAAAGACAGACACTACCTCAAGGTTAAGGGTTAGGAAAAGAGTTTCCAATCAAATGGACATAAGAAGCAAGCAGGTGTAGCTATCCTAATATCTAACAAAATAGATTTCAAACTAAAATTAATCAAAAGAGATGAAGAAGGTCATTTCATATTCATCATAGGAAAAATCCATCAGGAAGAAGTCTCAATTCTGAACATATATGCCCCAAATATAAAAGCACCCACGTTCATAAAAGAAACAATACTACAACTCAAATCACACATTAAATCCCACACACTTATAGTGGGAGACTTCAACACCCAACTCACACCACTGTACAGGTCCACCAGACACAAACTTAAAAAAGAAACAATGGAACTAACAGAAATTATCACCCAATTGGGTTTAACAGACATCTATAGAACATTACTACATCCAAACAAAATTAGAATTCAACATCAACACAAATTGCAGAAACCTCACAAATTCATGGAAATTGAACAATGTTCAATTGTGTCACCCCTGGGTAAAGGAAAAAATAAAGAAAAACATAAAAGTCTTCCTAGAATTCAATGAAAATGAAGGCACAACATACCCAAACCTTTGGGATACTTTTAAAGCAGTTCTAAGAGGAAAATGCATAGCACTAGTTGCCCACATGAAGAAACTGGAGAATTGCCACACTAGAGAACTAACAGAATACCTTAAAGCTCTAGAACAAAAAGAAGCAAACTCACCCAGTAGTAGTATACACAAGGAAGTAATCAAATTGGGAGCTGAAATCCATAAAGTAGAAACAAAGAAAACAATACAAAGAATCAATGAAACAAAGATTTGGTTCTTTGAGAAAATCAACAAGATAGACAAAGCTTTATCAAGCCTAACTAAAAGACAGAGAGAAAACATGCTAATTAACAAAATCAGAAATGAAAAAGGGGACATAACAACAGACACTGGGGAAATCCAAAGAATCATCTGGTCATACTTTAAAAATCTGTACTCCACTAAATTGAAAAATGTAAAGGAAATGGATGATTTTCTGAATAGATATCACTTACCAAAATTAAATCAAGAAAAGATAAACAACTTAAACAGATCTCTATCCACTAAAGAAATAGAAGCCGTCATAAAAAGTCTTCCAATCAAGAAAAGTCCTGGGCCAGATGGTTTCAGTGCAGAATTCTACCAAAAATTCAAGGAAGAGCTAGTACCAATACTCTTCAAATTGTTCCACACAATAGAAGCAGAAGGATCACTGCCAAACTCTTTGTATGAGGCTACAATTAAGTTAGTAGCCAAACCACACAAAGACACAACCAAAATAGGGAATTACAGACTGATCTCCCTCATGAACTTTGATGCAAAAATACACGATAAAATACTGGCAAATTGAATCCAAGAAAATATACATCAGAAAAATCATGCACCATGATCAAGTAGATTTTATCGCTGGGATGCAGGGATGGTTCAACATACGAAAATCCATCAATGTAATCCACCATTTAAACAATATGAAAAAGAAAAACCACAAGATCATCTCACTAGATGCTGAAAAAGCCTTTGACAAAATCCATCACCCCTTCATGATAAAGGTCTTGGAGAGATCAGGGATAACAGGAGCATAGCTAAATATAATAAAAGCTATATACAGAAAACCAACATCCAGCATCAAACTAAATGGAGAGAAACTAAAGGTGATCCTCTAAAATCAACAAGACAAGGATGTCCGTTCTCTCCATATCTCTTCAATATTGTACTTGAAATTCTAGCTAGAGCAATAAGACAACAAAAGGAGATCAAGGGGTTACAAATTGGAAAGGAAAAAGTCAAACTTTCACTATTTGCAGATGATATGATAGTCTATGTAAGCGACCCAAAGAATTCTACTAGGAAACTCCTACAGCTGATAAACACCTTCAGCAAAGTGGCAGGATACAAAATGAACTTAAAAAATCAGTAACTCTACTATATATAGACAATAAATGGTATGAGAAAGAAATCAGAGAAACATCACCCTTTACAATAGCCACAAACACCATAAAATATCTTGGGGTAACTCTAACTAAATAGGTGAAAGACCTGTATAACAAGAACTTTGAGTCTTTAAAGAAAGAAATTAAAGAAGATACCAGAAAATTGAAAGATCTCCCATGCTCTTGGATAGGTTGGAACAATGTAGTAAAAATGTCAATCTTACCAAAAGCAATCTACAGATTCAATGCAATTCCTATCAAAATACCAGCAAAAATTTTCACCAACCTCGAAAGGACAATCCTCAACTTTATATGGAAAAACAAAAGACACAAGTTAACCAAGGCAACCATGTACAATAAAGGAACTTCTAAAGGCATCACCATCTCTGACTTCAAGCTCTATTATAGAACTGTAGTCCTGAAAACATCTTGGTATTGGTACAAAAGCAGACAGGTAGACCAATGGAATAAATCGAAGTCCCTGATATCAACCCACACACCTTTGAACACCTGATCTTTGACAAAGAAGCTAAAACTATACAATGGAAAAAGAAAGCATCTTCAACAAATGGTGCTGGCATAACTGGACGCTGGCAAATAAAAGACAACAGATAGATCCATATCTATCACCGTGCACAAAACTTAAGTCCAAATGGATCAAAGACCTCAACATCAATCCAGTCACACTGAATCTCTTAGAGGAGAAAGTGGGAAGTACCCTTGAACAAATTGGTATAGGAGACAGCTTTCTGAACATAACACTAGTAGCATAGACACTAAGAAGAAAATTAATAAATGGGACCTCCTGAACTGAGGAGCTTCTGTAAGGCAATGGATACAATCAACAGGACAAAACAACAGTACACATTATGGGAAAAGATATTCACTACCCCACATCTGACAGAGGGCTGATCTCCAAAATTTACAAAGAACTCAAGAAGCAAGTCTCCAAAGGATCCAATTTAAAAAATGGGATACAGAACTAAATAGAGAATTCTCAATAGAGGAGTCCAAAATGGCCAAGAGACACTTGAGAAAGTGCTCAACATCTTTAGCCATTAGGGAAATGCAAATCAAAACAACTCTGAGATACCATCTCACTCCCAGTCACAATGGCTAAAATCAAAATCACTAATGACAGTTTATGCTGGAGATTATGTGGAGAAAGGGATACAATCCGCCATTGCTGGTAGGAATGCCAACTTGTGCAGCCACTTTGGAAATCAGTATGGAGATTCCTCAGAAAATGGAAATCAGTCTACCACAAGATCCAGCAATTTGACTCATAGGCATATACCAAAAACATGCACCCTCATACAATAAGGACATCTGCTCAACTATGTTCATAGCAGCATTGTTTGTAACAGCTAGAACCTGAAAAGAACCTAGATGCCTCTCAACTGTAGAGTTGACAGGCAAAATATGGTACATTTACACAATGGAGTACTGCTCAGCAGAAAAAAAATTTAATCTTGAAATTTACAGGCAAATGGATGGCACTGGAAGAAACCATCCTGAGTGAGGTAACTCAGTCACAAAAAGACAAGCATGGTATGTACTTACTCATATATGGATTTTAGACATGGAGCAGGGCATTGCCAGCCCACAATCCCACTGCCAGAGAGTCTGGGGTGCAGGGAGGGCCCTAAGAGAGATATGCATGGTAACCTGGAGAAGGGTTAGGGGATGTGATCTCCTAATTGGATTTAGTGGGGGGAGAGGAGAGTAGAAGGAGATGGGAGAAAGAGAGGGAGAAAAGAGGAGGGGAGAGGAGGACATGGGAGAGCAGGAAGGTTGAGCCATGGTAAGAATAGAGGAGAAAAGGATGGGAGATACCATAAAAGAGGGAGCCAGTATAAGTTGGAGGAGATACCTGGCACTAGTGAGATCTTCACAGATCTACAAGAATGACATCAACTGGCATTAAGGCTACCTTAAATGCCCTCCAATGATAATAAGAATGATGACTACCTTATATACCAGTGGCTGATGGAGGCAGAGGCAGATACCCACAACTGAGAACCAAATTGAACTCCTGGAACCCATTTGCAAAGAAGAGTGATGACCAAAGGAGTCACGATCAGGCTGGTGAAACCCATAGAGGCAGCTGACCTAAACAAGGGGGAACACATGGACCCCAGACTGATGACTGACGGGCCAGCATGAGACTGATCCACTCACCCTCCCACTGAACCTGGGTGACAGAGAGGAGGCCTTGGAAATCTGTGGGACCTTGGAGAGTGGAGCAGTATTTATTCCTAGCATACAGAAGGACTCTGGGAACCCCTACCACGTGGAAGGATGCTCTCTCAGCCTGGACACATAGGGAAGAACCTGGGCCCTTCCTGGGATGATGTGACAGACTCTGAAAATCCCTCATGGAGGCCCTTGCCCTCCATGGAGAGCTGAGTGGGGATGGAGTGGGGATGAGGGGTTGGGAGGATTGGGGCCTGGGGGAGGGGGGAAGGAGAAGGAACTGAAAGTGACATGCATAAAAAGTTAAATAAATAAATATATATGTATATATATATATCTTGAGTTGTTTTTGAATAGTAATGTAGTTGTTTATTTTTAAATGTCATTATTGCAGCATCTACATCTTATGCATTCTTATAAATTGGATCTTCATATTTCTGTTCATAAACCTTGACATTCAACACTATGTGTGCTGTCTGGTAAATGATGTCCACAATTCTCTTGCCTGTTATGCTTTCCTAACACTAGGATCATACTCATTCCATGCACAAAGTAAACTTAATGGGCAAAAGAGTCTGCATTTCCATAATCAGCTTTTATCCTGTGAAGTATGATATTAAATTAATAAACATTCCAGATTCCTGTATTTCAGTTAGGATGACTCCAAACATGTTTGACACTTTCTGCCCGTGTTCTTTGTTCTTTTCATGTTGATCTCATAGAATACCCTGACAAGTCACAAAGGGAAAAAGAATTTATTTTGGTTCACATTTCCAGAGTAAAATCCATCATGGCTGGTCATTCAAGGTAGCAGAGTGTGAGGCACCTGGTCCCATTGCATCCACGTTCAGGAAACAGATAATGTTGAGTTAATGCATGCTGCTACTCTATTTTTCTCGATTATATAGTTCAGGATCCCATCCAGGTAATGGTGTTTGCAAAGCAGGTCTGATTTCTCAATTCAATTAACATTGTCAAAATAGTCCCCCACAGTCATATCCAAAGACCCATCTCCCAAGTGGTACAAGATTCTGTGAGGTTGACAGCTAACACTAGGAATGTGTCTAGCAAAATTCAGATTTTGTGTCCAGATCATTTGCATTTTTTCTTATTTTCTGTATACTTTATTAATATATTCTGAGACTGTCTACCATATGAGCATCTTGCTTTTGAAACTTTATTTTAGAAAGTGTTCCTGCAAAACATCTATTCACCACTTGATCATCCCATGCTGTGGACTTCTTGAAAAATACCTCTTATTGTATCTTTTGTTGCCTTGTCATGTTGTGTTGCTCATTATTTTTAGCAGTGTGAATTCATTTTGCCTGGTGTATCTACCAGACTCATAAGGTTGAGGTTGTATATTCACCCTGAGTGCTCTTAAAAATATGTCTTCTTTGCTTCCACCAGGCTTATAGAGTGTTACAAAGCAATAGAGTTGAACCATGAACACCTTTGGATCTGAATTTTCCTCAGCAGTGTGGATAGTTCTTTTTCTGTATTCAGTACTAGTTGAGAGAGTCAGATCTCCTTGGGATTCAATAAAATGGAGTTCCATCTCCAGGACCACTACCTTTTCTGTGGGAAGGGTTGAAATTCTGTCAGATGTTGGAAGATGAGTGGTGGCAGCAGTGGATTATCCAACAGAAGCAACATCAGAAGTTTCCATAGGAAACCATCAGAGCTTCCGACATGCGAGAGAAAAACCAAATCTGAGACAGCACATAGATTTGTGCAGTATATTGCATCTTACGTACACATTTTTAATGGATTGGTTTCCTTCAGCGTTGAATCAAGTCTGACACAGACAACTCATCTTAAGCCCCTGCCACTTTCTTTTACTGGAAGACCATGACTCAATAGAGGACTCAGTGGAAAGTCAATCTCTTTGAAAGGACCAGATACTTAACTGCATTAAAGACTATATATGAAAGCTGTATCTTCCCCTAGCATAGCAACAAAATGATCAACCCTACAAATAGAAGTTTTAGCTCTCTTCCCAGTTTTAATTTCTGGCAATTTAAACTAATTTCACAGACTCTTTCTGCACATGTCTCTATGCATTCAAAAGGAACTTTTAAATGGAACAGTCAGATGCTGTGCTGTTAGTCATGTTTCTATCACATTGTCAGAAAATGATAACTAACTCTTCCATCCAATAAGCATTTATTTGCAGTTTAAGAAATCTGTTCAATTGAGTTAAAATGAAATCCAATATATTTGGTAAATGGACATTAGTTATCATTGATTATTCTACTTTTCTCATTGTACTTTTGTGTTTTACAAATTTCCCATCCTAAATTTATCTTAACCTTCTAATCAGAAAAATCATTTAGTAATAAAAATAAGGAGTTGGAGATGGCTCCGCCAGAGTTAAGGGCATTTGTGGAGGACCTGTGTTTGATTACGAGCACCCATGTCCCATGTAGGTTAGTTAACAAACACTCCAGCTCCATATGATGTGATGCCTTCTTCTGGCTTCTGGCTTCCACAGTCACTACACACACACACACACACACACACACACACACACACACACAAGCACTTAAAAAACTTTGTTAAATAATAAAATAAAACACAAAAGCATATAATGCCCCTTTAAGACTATCATTCAAATCTGGAACAATAAAGGACACTTCTATTAGAAATGTTTGTTTATACCAGTGGTTTTTCAAACTTGGCTGCTTATGATGCCTATGATGCCAGGATGCCAACCAAAATGATTCTTACTTTACTGGCCTGAGATAAAGCCCTGGTTTCAGCTTCATGATCTCCACAGGTGCTACTGATGATCATTTACAGTATTGGATTGTTGTTTGCAATCTCTGCAGAGAGACTGATATAGAGAGAGGTATGATTACAGCTATAAATGGAAGGGTCACGTACAAGACACAAGTTCTACAACTTAAGAGTCCAAGTCATGTTCCAAAAAAGATCCAGCATTTTTCTGTCTCTACAGCTAGTAGTTCTGGTTGTCCTTAACTTGGAACACAAAGCTAAACCTTTGAATAATCAAATCCAGTTCTAACTTGACCTGTAGCCAATGTCCCAGGTACAACAAATCATGCTTCTACACTAAGCCTCCACCTAAACTTCCCACTTCATTACCATGTTCAGACCAATTTTATACATCATAGAGTTGATACACTAATGCATTATGACAGTGTATGCAAGCTTTTTACTGCAACACTTGGCAAACTGTAAACTGAAAATGCCAATGCTTATGATATTGACACTGTTAGTAGTTAGTTTTGCTCTCCTAGACTCTGTTTCTGGTGATGCCTTACCTCATAGAGAACCTTTCATGCCAGTCACAACAAGACTGTAGTACCTGATTCCTTTTGCCAGCTCTGGCACCATGATGCCTTTCCAACCTAGAGCTCCTGTGTTTTTACTTACTCAAGGCTTATTGAGTATCTGTTGTGTTCTCAGTCCTGGGGGAAAGCTGGGCTACATTAAGAAATAAAAATTGTCACAGCCTGGAATGACACCTCCAACATCTTACTTTATGTCATATGCATAGAGGCAGATATATGAATTTTGAAAATATCCCTAAGCTAGGGTTACTATTGTTGTGACAAAATACCACGACAAAAGCAACTTGGGAGAAAAGGATCTATTTGGTTTACACTTCTATATCATTATTCATCACTGAAGGAATTTGAGATAGGAACTCAAATGGGATAGGAACCTGGAGGCAGGAGCTGATGCAGAGGCCATGGAGGAATGCTCCTTACTGACTTGCTCCTCATGGCTTGTTCAATCTAATTTCTCATAAAACTCAGGATGAAAAGCTCAGGGATGGACCCAGCCAAAATGGGCTGGGCCTTCCCGCATCAATCATTAATTAAGAAAATGCCATCTAACCTGATCTTATGGATGCATTTTCTCAGTTGAGTTTCCCTCTTTTCAGATAACTCTAGCTTGTGCCAAGTTGACTTAAAATCTATCCAGCACAATCCATCTAACCACTGCTGAATGATGCCTGATCACTTACCTCTCCTACACAACATCGTAAAGAAAAATGCCCATTTTATTGCTTTGTCAACTCTCATATGCTCGTCTCATATTGGTAAACAGGACTGTCCTCATAGTCCTCCTGAGACACTCCCCTTAGTTTTAATACAAAGATATATTTTCATTATAAAATCATGTTCTATATGATTCAAAATCAAATATATACATGCCAAGTAATGATATTAAATGTATTTCTCAAATTTCATCAAACTTATTTTGCTTCTAAATTCACTTTTATATATTACTTAACTACTAGATGATTCATATTAAAATATCTTACTTTTAATTATGTACACGTGTGTGTGTGTGCGTTTGCGTATGTGTGTGTGTGTGTGTGTGTGTGTGTGTGTGTGTGTGTGTGTGCATGAGTGCAGGTACCTGTGAAGTCCTCAAGAGGGAGTTTGATTCCCTAGAGTTGGAGTTAAATGTTATTATGAGCTGCCTGACATGAATACTGGGAAATGAATTTAGGTCTTCTGCAAGAGCAACAGATACTCTAATGCTCTTAAAAAACGAGCTATTGCCCCAGCCACCTGCTCCTAGATAATTCTACCACGAAACTTCATAGTACCTAGAAATCAATGCATCTAGAGTGGAGCACATCTTGTTTCCTCTCCAAACTTACTCCATTTGTTTTATTCCTTATTTCATTTAATTCCATAACTGTTTATTCCGTTATTCTAGACCAACATTTGATGACCATGAATCTTCCATCTTCTTCTGTGGTGGTTTGAATGAGAATGACCTCTATAAACTCATATATGTTCACACTTGGTTCTCAGGTGGTAGAACTGTTAACTGTAAACTGTTTGGGAAGGGGTTTGACATTACAAGAAGGAGGTATGCCACTTGGGGTTGGCTTTGAGATTTCAAAAGTCCAGGTTATTCCCTGTTAATCCTCTCTGCCTGCTGCCATTTCCCACACTGTGAAGGCTATGGATTCTAATTTACTGAAACCATGAGTCCAAATAAACTCTTTCTTCTGTAAATTACTTAGCGCATGCTGTCTTGTCATGGCAATACCCTTTTTAAGATCTAAGATTTTAGACACATGGCATACAGAATATCAAATATATTCACACATACCATATCATATTAGAAGCACATAACACAGCAACTTTATGAAAGTTGGACTACCTTATGTCTGGAGTCAAAATTGTATGCTGCAGTGTCTATCCTTAAAATAACACTTAAGATCTCTTACTAGCTGCTACTGACAGCAGTATTATGCAGGAAGAATTAAGCACGTACTTTAGGGGTCAACCCATCAGAGATACATATATCTCATGGAGATACAGACCTCATTTAGTAACACTATGAGGAATATTGCCACAAGAATATACACATATGATGGTGATGCCTTATTGAGCAGGGCCATAAGGAATGTTGCCCTCTGAATGTGCTAGCTGTCCCCATTGGTGGCTTCTTGTGTGAAGAGCTCTTTCCTTCAAATTACAGCTTGCGCATTTTCCCCACAGCACTACAGTGCATTCATTGTTTACTGGGCAAATTTATCTGTGGATGGTCTGGAAGATGACTTTTTATTTAGCTTTATAATTCTGATATATAGATATATAATGAAGCATGCTTTACAACTGAATATTTTTGTCCCAAAGGACTGGACTCTTAACAACTTGCCTTGTTCTCTTGCTCAGACTACTGCACACAATTAGCTCATTTTTACCTCAGAGCAAGTTCAAACTATACTAAAGGCCTTTTGTAGATAGAACGTAAGTTTGAAACATGACAGTTATATACAAGATTAGAGCTGCAGATGTCCATCCAAGGTAATTAAGAAAAGTATGCTCTGCCCATCCTACATTGAGGGATGCTCTCTCAGCCTGGACTCTTGGGGGAGGGCCTTGATCATGCCCTGGATGAAATGACAGACTCTGGAAATCCTCCATGGAGGGTTTCACCCTCCCTGGGGATCGGAGTGGAGATTGGGTCGGGGACTGGGGGACCTGGTGTGGGAGGCGGGGAAGGAGGAGGAGGGAGAGGGATCTGGGATTGACACATAAAGCAAGCTTGTTTCTAGCTTAAAATTTTTAAAAAGGAAGAAAAAAATTCAAAAATTAAGAAAAAAAGAAAAGCATGCCAACTTTTCACTTGCCAATCTACCAACAATACATTTGTGTCTTAAATTTGTCACTGGGCACTATACCCTCCATGTCTGGTCCGATTTTGCTCCTATGGCCTTGGGACATTATGTTGCCATGGCAATGGCTCTGCCTTTATCATGTAGCCTGGGATTACGCTCCTGATCAATGAGAAAAGCTACCTCTGTAACCTTTACCTTTTGCTTCAAGCATCTAGGGACTGAGAGATTTAGAGAGAGGTAGTAGCTAGAAGAAGAAGCTGGTAGAAATTAGCAGAAATGTAAAAGGGTAAGAAGGTAGGAAAAATAAGCAAGTAGGAAAATGAAGAAAAAAGAATGAAGCAAAGAATTAGAATTGGAATTAGAATTGAGACCGAGAATTAGAGCTAAGAAATTATAGACAATTAGGACAAAAGAATTAGAGCAGAGAACAGTAAAGAACGCATGCATAGAATGAACATATTATTAGAAGATTCCTTTCTATAGCCCTCATACTTAGGTCCTACACTTATTGTAGTGTCTCTTTGTGCACCCTAAGTGAAAGCTTTTGAGGCAAGGTTCATAAAAGTTTCCGATAACTTCCTTGATGACTTCCTTCCTGTTCTGGCTGGTTATCATGTAAACTTGCCACAGACTAGAGTCTTTTGGGAAGAGGGGTTCTCCACCATTTTGTTGTTCTGTGGTTCGTCTATGGGTTTTTGTTTTTGTTTGTTTGTTTGTTTGCTTGCTTGTTTGTTTGGTTGGTTGGTTGGTTTAGTTTGGTTTGGTTTGGTTTTCACTGATGGATTGATGTTGTCGTGTCTGTCTCACAGGGGGCAGTGTTACCACTGGGGGTGCAGTATTTGGTGCTATAAGAAAACAGCACAAACAAACCATGAGGAACAAGTTGATAGGAGCCTCATCATCCGCCTCTTTCTGCTGTTCTTCCTTTTCTCAGTGATAAACTGTGACCTTAAAGTTATAAACTTCCTCCTCAGTTTGCTTTTGGTCCTGGCGTTTTACCACAGAAATGGAAGCCCTAACTAAAACACCTTCCCTGATGCATTTCCTCTATGGTACTCCACCTCACCAGTGTCATGTTCCTTTCTTACCAGAATCTCTGGAAAGTAGGAAAAGGAAGAAACCAGAAGTTCATAGAAAATTTTGGAAGATTTAAATTGTGCCAACTTTGCAGTTTTGACCAATGTTTTGATAGTAACTAATAACAAATAACTCCACCATATATAACCCTACAACATTAGGAAGAGAGTCTGCATTCCCTATATAGTCCAGTGCAGTGGGAAGAACTTGATATGATTCTTGTTACTAACAGAGTAGTATTTAATTGTTTTCCCTTAATCCTTTCCACTTAAATGAAGTATAGCAATCTGAAAAGAACAGTAGGAAAGATAAAAACATTCCTTGGGCAACACAGGCAGTAAGGGGAGAGCCATGAACTGTGAGAAGATGTGACATCTTAAAATCCTGATTCTCAGGCACCAGCAAGATGGCTCAATGGGTAAAAGTTCATGCTTCCAAGCATGCTGATGTGAGTTCAATTCTCAGGAACCACACTGGTGGAAGGAGAGAACTGATAACTGCTTTGTCCTCTTGCTGCTACATGGACACTGTGGGATGAACACACACACACACACACACGCACACACACACACTAATTTTTATTACTCATTCCATACCAAGCTTCCTCCATAATGCACAATGGCCCACCTGCACATGCATGCACTCTCAAAGAAGAAATTCCCTCTTCTAGCTTTCAGAGTACAGACCCACAATGCAAGTGTCTGAAGATGCTAAGCCCCAAACAAATGAAACCTCACACTCTACCTGTTTGGTGCAAGAACAACCTTTTACTGGTGCCCTTCATGCTATAGTGACAACCCGAAAACCAGGCTCTCCAATACCACTTCAAATATGTACCACATCAAGGTCAGTATCTGTCTTCCACCGAAGTCATAAATGCATTCTACAGTTTTAAACCAAATAATAGCCCTCCCATACAGACAGGGTATGACTTCAACATTATTGCTTTTCTTCTTTTTTTCTGGGTCCATAACTATCTTCAATTACTGCTCCCTCCAGCATCAGCGGTGCTGTAAGGTTTTCAGGGACAAGCCTTTACTGCCTACTGTCGCTTCTGGCTTTATTGTCAGTGGCAATTTTAATTCATTTCATTTCTGTGTCACTGTCACTCCAACTTCTATCTTCGACACTATACGGTGTCCTGAAGTTCAGAGTTAATGTAGAAACCTTTGCTTTAATAGAAAAAAATAATGTTCTTTGACTCTTTCCTCTCACGTTAATAGAGAGCGAGCCACAGTCAGCTCCAAAATTCAGCAAAATAAAATTCCTTCCAAATGCCAAGGGACTCTTCACTGTCTTTTCAGAGAGATGGCAAGACAAGGATTATCATTTATGGGAAACAAATAAAAGAAGATTTTAGGAAATAGCTGGATTGGTCTTTTATTTTTAAACCTGGCTTTGGTTTTCTCTTTGTCATGGATTAGTGAAACAGGTGATTTCAGGGGAAGGTTTTAATCTGACTCTCCCTCTCTTGTCTCCTGTCCCTTTGGAAAAATTGAAATAGAGCTATTGGCAGTTATTTTCCACTTGGTGATGGTTTAAGTTGAAGCCCAGTGTGTGTGTGTGTGTGTGTGTGTGTGTGTGTGTGTGTGTGTGTGTGTAGGGGGAGGATCAAGTACAAATTGTTCCTGCCGACAATGGATCTGATCTTGTATTGAGCTGAGACGAACAAAATAGTCTCTGGGGAAGAGAAGAGTTCACCTATGTAAGGTAAATGAATTCTTCCACAGCTCTAGGGAATGGTGAGATTGCTCTACCGTATACTGATGCCCCAATGAGTTTATTATCTGTCACCCATTTGTGGATCATTTGCCCTGATTTGATATAGAATCCAGTCAATAATAATGTCTTTTTGGATTTACACAGTAAAATTGGATAATATGTGCCGCGCTGTGTTTTCATTTTGGCATCAATAAATATCTTGTATCAAAGGCATACAAGAAAAGGTAGCCATTGCTTAAGTGCCAACACTTTTCCCTACTCGTGCTTCCTGCCACAGATAAGGTTTGAGGGAAAGGAGTTAGCAGGGTTGGCCTGTCAAAGCAAAGGAAGAGCAGAACGAGAAGCAGAAGAGAGGAAAAGGCTGATGATAGCATTTTCTTGTCCCGCGTCTGATTTCCTTTTGGAGCAGAACGCAGAGATGGAAGTCTTGTGGCAGAACAAGGATAGAAGAGGGAATCATACAATTGTAACTATTTCTGGGCAAATGACAGTTTGGGGTAAGGTAAAAATGTGGAATGGATGAATCATATAACATGATCTTTGCATTTTGTGACATATGAGTCAGTGACGAACTGAGTGAACATGTCCTCCCAGAAATAGGGTCTTTACTGGCAAAGCCAGGAGTGTAACTCCATTCCTGCTGGCCTATACCGAGATTGGCAATGGTGGCTTTTGTCTCATTTTTTCCCAGCAAATGTATTAAGCAAACACCTTGTATGAAAATAGGCAAGGCATTTTCTCAGGCATTTAGCAAACCGTAGATTGGTTACTGGTAGAATTACTGTCACTGAAGGTTGCCAGAGTTGCCAAAATTGAGTATTCATTAACTGGTGCAAGCTTTCTATTGCAGATTCTGTAATTTCCAGGAAAATTAAAGTTCTAAGAAAAGCACGGTGCCATTTCTTTTCTCTCATCTTATAAATGTGCTTTTGTCATGTTTATTTCCTTCAGAAAAAAATTTAACCCCCATGTGGCCAATGTTGAAATTATAGGTTTCTCACTTCCTGTCACACTCATTTCAGAAGGGTGACATTCACTGAGACATAAGCACACTACTTTATGATGCTATGGTCTTCACTCTAAAACACAGTGGGAAAACAAGACACGTTGCAGCTACCGAATATGTGGATTTTTTATGAGCAATCATGTTCAGAATAAAAGTAATCAAGTGTAAAGAGCAGCTGGCATTAATCGGTAAAGATATTTGAGGTCATAAATAACATAAAACTCTAAAGGGCAGGATGATAGCTCAGTCTGTAAAAGGCTTTCTTCATAAGCATGAGGAACCAAGTTCAGTCCCCAGCACTCTTGTAAAAAGCTAGACACTGTAGTGTGTGTTTTTATTCCAGTACTATGGAGGTGGGGGCAATGTTCACTCTGCATTGAGCAAAGAGATAGTTATGCTGTTTGCAAAGACCTTTGAGGGAAAATGATGAGGAAAGTTCACCAGAATGAACAGAGAAGACTGGAGGTGCATAGGCTCACCAGTCTGGAATTGAGGGAGTGGACGCATCCCCAGATGTTGTAAAGTCATGTGAATTTTGACTGGTTTTACAGTTAGCAAAGATGGACAATCATTCTAGTCTCTTACTCTACAGAAGGTACAAAACCTTGGGGTGCAAAGGCAGTATGCAATATGCAATATGCACACAGAGACATTGAGTGCCAAACTCAGACTTAACAAAGAACCCACACCAGACATGACATGAAGTGGAATGAGGCAGGTGGCATGGACTCCGACAATGCACACCTACATAGGCACTAAGCCACATTGAGCAGCTGAGCCACAATGTTAGCCTCATAATGAAACTGATGGGTAGCATTTACCAGTGGCTTGAAGATCAAATATGTGTGATAAAAATTGTCTCACCAGCCCGGTGAATGGCTACTCAGATTGATGTCTAAATACCATAATCTCTACTGGGTTGGGTTATATATACACATTAATTTTAAGAGAAGAGGCACGTGTATGTGAGAGTGTGTGTGCCCCATGTGCACGCATGTATGTGTAAGGCAGAGAACAAGCTCAGGTGTTGTTCCTCAAAAGCACCATCCACCTTTGAATTTCTAAGATGGGATCTCAGCAGCCTGGGGTTTATCAAAGAAACTAGGCTGTCTGGTCAGTGAGGCACAGGCGTCCTCCCATCTCTGCCTTCCAGGCACTGGGGTTACAAATGTACATTTATCTGCCCAGTTAAAAATTTTTATAGTGGGTACTAGGGAGTAAATTCTGGTGCTCATGTTTGCATAGCAAACACTTTGACTATCCTACCCCCCTCCCCCAGTCCATGAGAGTTTCTATTTTAATTAGAAAGCTACATAACTTATAACCTTGTGTGATGAAAACTAATCGGTAGCCTTGATATTTGTATCATCTGCTGTATTATTCTGAACCACAAGGCAAGAACCACTCTATTTTATTGATCATGAAGATTGGTTCAAAGAGTTCAAGTACCTTGTCTATGATTGTTCCCTATGAGTGGCTGGCCTCCTCTTTGCACCTGGGACTCTGTACTCTGAGACCTCTACTCTCAATTCCCTCCTTATGTTAGGCAGCATTGGCTGAGATGGAAACTGCTGATCTCCTGCCGGGATGGTGGAGCACTCTATACACCATAGCAGGTCATCCCATTGTATAGTATTGCTGCTGCTGTGCCCTAAGTCAATAGCAACACAGCAGAGTCACATGGCATCTTTATCAACAGAATCCCACTTGATGTTTACATGTAATTCCTGCAAGGTTTCACTACATGAAAACAGATATCACCATCCATCACCATTTTATAGAAAGAAAAACCAGGAGGAAGGCTAAGGCGATGAACCAGCAGGTAAGGACTTTGCCACCAAGCCTGGGAACTTTAGCTCAGTTCCCCCAGGTCCCATTTAGTGAATTGAGAGAACCACCTACCAGTAGTTTTCCTTTGACCTCCACAAGCACACTGTGTTTTGTGTACCCATGCCCATGCTCAAGTGTATGCCATGTGCATACATACGCACACACACACACACACGCACACACACACACACACGCACACACACACACGCACACACACACACATGCACACACACACGCACACACACACGCACACACACACGCACACACACACACACACGCACACACACACACGCACACACACACGCACACACACACGCACACACACGCACACACACACACACACACACACACACACACACACACTAAAATATATCATTTTAAAATTTTAAGATGGGGTAAGGAATGGAATGAAGGTGGGGAACAAAAGGAGGGGAGTATCTAATTTGATAAGAACCAACTCCTTTTGACTTTTGGGTCAGTACTTGGTTTTCATTCTAAAAAAATTTGTAAAAGGAAAAAATGAGAACCTTGCTTGCACCTTCCTGTAGCTCAGACAGTGATTCAGTGTTTGCGCAGTGAGACTGAAAAGGCAAAGAGCGCTGTATGTCTCTTCAGAATGCCAACAGACTAGAATGGAAGCAGGGGAGAATGGGTAAATGTCAGCCAAGGATCAGCGGCTCTGTGAGGATCACTTATGTTTTCAATCCATATCAAAATCCTCCATCCAAACTGTTAATATGCCACGCGTTCAGATCAGTCCCCAGCTCCATCAACAGCATCAATGAGGCTGTGGCGGGTCTTCATGCCCAATGAGGATGATAACCTGAACCTTTAGTATTCTCTCTCCAGGATGTTACTACAGCATGAGCAAGACTTTTCTCTCTTCTCGTTCTTCCTCCTCTCATATCTACAGGCTCAGTGGAAGCCACATAAGTGCAAAACTTAGTTATTCACGCTTAGAATGTATTTTTTGTGACTCTCAGTGTCAGTAAGCCAGTCCATTCTATTTGTTAAATGCCTTGTAAACCGTGACCACCATCAACACCACAGATGTTCCCTTAGTTTTCATTTACAGTTTTCTCTTACTCAACCTTGACATACACACACTCATTTTTATCTGTTTACAGGCAATGTCTCCTACTTCAGTTATGTAAGACTGTTCCTACCAAAGTACTACCAAAAGAAAATTGTAATTACACCATCTATCTCTTGATTTAAAATGTATTTGGTGTTCCTTAGAAGGGTCCCCAAGGGATTCATAGGTGTTTTTCTGTTTTCCCATACCAGTCACATCACATGCCCTGCTGCTTCTCCATCATTGATCAATGCACTTTAAGTCCTGATTACATAATCTGGTGTCTTTTCATGGCCCCTTCTCTTTGCCTTTATTTCCCTCTTGTCTTAAGTTCTCCAGATTACTCCCTAGAAATTAGCTGGAACATCATGACACTTGACATCTTTACCTAACTCTTTAAGCATGGTCAGTCAGTGCTACATCAGAATTATACCAGCACTTTGGCATGAAAATCAAAAGCAGGAGCTTAGGCTGTGCTCATGGGAGGATCCAGCTGTTTCCAGGTTTGAGTAGTAGTCTACGAGGGAGGAGAGGATCTCTAAGAGTTGTTTGTCAAAGGAGCCAGGTTCATGCAAAGGGTAGGCCCAGACACCAAGAAGGTCTCCATTTAAGAGAAATGACATTGAACATGCTACACTGTGTTCTGATATATTTTGTCTTAGTTCAAAGCAACGCTGAGCTCTTATTGGAATGAAGACAGTTAAATGAAAATGTTGCGTGTTTTTTTCCTGAAAACTCTAAAAATTTCTAGAATTATAAAAAAAGAAGGAAGGAAGGAAGGAAAGAAGAAAAGAAAGAAATAAAAAAAGCTAGTGGGTTGTCTGGACAAAACCATGTGAAGAAAACAGCACTCATCCCAGCACTTGGGAGTCAAAGGCAGGTGAATCTGTGAGTTCAAGACCAGGCTAGTATTCATAGAGAATTCTAAGGTAGCCATGGCTACACAGTGGGACCCTGTCTCAAAAAATACTTTTATTATTTTTTTTTTACAAAGAGCACTTCATGAACTAGCTCCCAAGTTCTGGGTGCAGCTTTAGAAATAGCAGTGTTAGAGATGTCCATTATGTGTCCTTCTGTGGGGAAGGGAACAGGAGACAAGGAAGATCTGCAGAAACCCGTTCATTGAGGCTAAGAATCAATAGGAGGTTTTAGCAGCAGTTATCTCTAAAAGCCACTAAGGAAAGAAAGGAGAAATGTGGACATTGCCATCTGATAGTTCAAAAAGACACTGCAAAGCCCAAATAAAGGCTTCTTTAGGCCACTTAATACTTACTCATGAGGTCTGCCCCATGCACACACCATGCTGGCTGCAAAAACATAGCAGGGAACAAGACAGTTCTGTGGAAGTGCAGGTGGATTATAAGCCAGTACACAAACAAGAGAGAAAGGCCATTCCTGATATCAGTCAATAGTGGGAAATAAACCAGACTAGTGTGACCAAGAGCCGGGGGTCAGAAGCAGTCCCACTGATGCCACTTGAGGGGAGTTGTGGAAATCATAAAGGCTTTGGGAAGAACTGGCCTGGTAGAGGGCAAAAAAAGTCTCCAGACTTTAAATGGTGATGAACATGGGTATTTCCAGGGTCCAAATAAGGTCAAAGCAGGAACTACGGTGGGTGAGTTGAGTGAGAGCATGGTAATGGGTGGCACATGAAGATAAAAGGGATCTACATCATATAAGAACTTAGAGACCACATTCAGGATGTTGAGTCTCCTTCTGTGTGTAGTACAAAGCTGTTGGGAAGTCTTAGCAAGCAATCTATATGATCTGAAACGTACCTGTGTGCTTAACTATGGTTGCTCTGCAGAAAACGGCACGTGCAGAGATGGGATGCCAGGGGAGCTAGACGGAGGTCATTATAACAAACGTGGCAGTCTTCCTGAAAAGTGACGGGGTACTCAGACATCAGTGTCAGTTAAAAGGTACAATATTTGGCTGAGGTTGGAAATACGTCGTTGTAGATGCTATTGATAGAATGTTGGAATGGAAAGAGTGCAGAATGAGGAAACGTTCCAAGGACTCCAGCTAAAGTAACCTCTAAAGGCATGACTGACTATTTGGAGGCAGGGAACAGAAAGTAAGTGGAGGGACCACTAGAAATTCAAAATTAGAAAATGCTTAGGTAATTGAAAAAGAAGTTAAAACATGTCTGGAGGTCACAAGAGAGATCATGGTTTCAGTTTAGACTGTAGTTAAGTAGAAACAGTCCCATCAAAAATGGATGGGGATTTGATGAAAACAACAATATTTCACCACCTGATAGGAACCTGGTAGTTGTCATACCCTAACAATGGTTGCTGGGGAAACTAAGGAAGGAATACGTATCAAGAATAAAGGGAGGAGTGAGAGAGATGGCTCAGCACTTAAGAGCATGGGTTGATCTTGCAGGGAACAAGAGTTTGGTTCCCAGAACCATATAGCTGGCAACCATCTGTAACTCCATTTCCAGGGGTTCTGATGACTGCTTCTTGACTCCTTGCAAAACACGCATACATACAAAATAGAAAATAAATACATGTAAAACTAATTTTTATTTTAAGATTAAAGGGAATTACATGAGGGCTAAATTGAAACAACAATGGGATTCTGCAACCAGGAAAAGAAATGTCAAATCTGCACGGACCCATTTTTCTCTTCCTGATCTTTCCATAATCTGAAATTACATAACTGCGCAGTCACACATGTGCCTTTCCTTGAAAAGGGCTTTAGGGCCAGGGTTCCCTTTCATCTCGAACTTCTGTGCCACCTCCACTTGCAAACACAGGAATATTTCTGGGATGTTTTATGGTTTGAGTCTGAAGTCTGAAGTGCCCTCCACTGGCTTATGTTTGAAGCTTGATCCCCAGCTAATATACTATTTAGAAGACTATAGAAACATTAAATGATACCATTAAGTGTAGCTAGAAGAGTGAGTTCACTAGGAGCAAGGCTTTGAAGGTCAATGGGCTGATTCTTGATTCCATTCTACCTACGTCTGCCTTGAGGTCTACCCCATGTGAATAGGCACAAGGCTGACGCTATTGGTGAAGCAGCTAGCTTAACCTTTCCAGTCATGAAAGGCTGTGACCCTACAAACCAAAGCCCAGACAAATATTCTCCCCCTTGAATTATGTCTATCAGGTATTTTGTCACAATTTTTTTTAAAGTAACACTAGTAAAGTTGAAAAACTTCAGCATTTCTTTACTAAATTTATATTTCTTGGAAATCTGAAAAAGATAGAGTGGCTTTTGGAGCTAGTTTTTAGACTCTAAGTAAATAAATGACTAAAGCAACTTAAGCTATAAAAATAATCCATTAAAATCTCCTAATATGGTACAGTGCATAGGCTTCTGGGACAGGTGTGTCAATACTACATAAGCACAACTTTCTCTAAGTCCAAAATAATCTGGTTTTGCACTCACATTAGTCAAATCTGCTGCTTCTGTGGCTGAGCACCTGGTGAAGGTGTAGGCTGCAACAAAAGAACTCAAGCAGATAGACTGGAGTTGTGAATGGGCAAAGGATAAATGAAGTGACTCTACATGACAGCTGATGTTAATCCAAGTCTCTGCAGCTGTGTACACAGATTACAAAGGTGATGTAATTGAGGGAGGCATCACGCATCAACTTGTGAAATGCTCTAAGAACAAAAATTGCTGATGTTTCTGATTCAGAGGCCAACACTATGTATTTCTAGACATGAGAGGGATAATGTGTATGAATCTGTAAACTACCAAATGGTAATACTGTCAGGTTTGCTTATGACTTTCTAAACCCAATTATGCTTTAAAAAAATGAACACCAAAGTCAATCTTCATTATCACTAAGCCTGCTACACAAAGATTCCAAGATCCATATGGCCAGG
Source organism: Mesocricetus auratus (assembly GCF_017639785.1). Classification (NCBI taxonomy): domain Eukaryota; kingdom Metazoa; phylum Chordata; class Mammalia; order Rodentia; family Cricetidae; genus Mesocricetus; species Mesocricetus auratus. The sequence goes on from NW_024429193.1 coordinate 37,814,738, forward strand.
TCACAAGCTCTGAGATGCTCTGTGGTTTCCAGATAATAAAATTAAATTCTACATATTCAGTAAGCCAATGGTAGCCAAGGTCCCTAGGTGCCCATGACTCTCTGTTACTATAGTCACCTCAGACAGATACAGTGAGCAATCCTTTTAGAAATGACAAAACTTGAGTACAGGGAAGCAGCTGTTCCTGTGGCAGCATCAGGTAAACAGGCCGGCTTCCCGGCCTGTGTTCCAGTGACTGCAGATCGCCTGGGAACTGCACAGAGCTCCCAATCCCGGCGGGAGCCAAGCACCCCAGACTCCAGATCTTCTCTCCCACCAACGAGACCAGGAAACGAGAGGAGGCTGGGAGTACAGGGAAGCAGCTGTTCCTGCGGCAGCATCAGGTAAACAGGCCGGCTTCCTGGCCTGTGTTCCAGTGACTGCAGATCGCCTGGGAACTGCACAGAGCTCCCAATCCCGGCTGGAGCCAAGCACCCCATACTCCAGATCTTCTCTCCCACCAACGAGACCAGGAAACTAGAGGAGCCAGGGAGACCAGGGGAGTAGCTGTTCCAGATCAGGTACAACAGGACCCAGCATAGGGTCGAGGGGACCAGGTAGGAGGCTAAGCGCCCCAGATTCCTGTTCTTCTTCTCCACCCACGGACCAGCATTTGGACAAGGTATAGAAGAACCACCAGAGTATTGGACTTGCTAGCACCCACCAAAAGGGAACTCTGGTCCCCAGACCAGGAAGGGGCTCTCTCTGCACCCACTAGAAGAAGAGATGGGAAAGAGACAATACAAAAACACAGTCACAGAAAAACAAATATGACACCGCCAGATTCTAGAGACTCCATACCAGCAAGACCCCAATATTCCAACGCGAAGGTAGCAGAAGAGAACGACCTTAAAAGCACTTTCATGAAAATGATAGAGGCCCTAAAAGAGGATATTGGAAAATCCCTCAAAGAAATGGAAGAAAAAACAAACCAAAAAATGCAAGAAATGGAAGAAAAAACAAACCAAAAAATGCAAGAATTGGAAGAAAAAACAAACCAAAAAAGGCATGAAATGGAAGAAGAAATGAAGCAAAAAATGCAAGAAATGGAAGAAAAAACAAAGCAAAAAATGCAAGAATTAGAAGAAGAAACATACCAAAAAAGGCAGGAAATGGAAGAAGAAACAAAGCAAAAAATGCAAGAAATGATAGAAAAAACAAAGCAAAAAATGAAAAAGTGGAAGAAGAAACAAACCAAAAAAGGCAGGAAATGGAAGAAGAAACAAAGCACAAAATCCAAGAAATGGAACAAAAAGCAAACCAAAAAATGCAAGAAATAGAAGAAAGAACAAACCAAAAAATTCATAAAAGGCAACAAACGGATGAACAGATAAACAGAAAATTGCAAGAAGCAATGCAAACGCTGCAAGGGTTGAAAACTGAAATAGAGACATTAAAAAAACACAATCTGAAGAAAGGCAGAAAATAGAAAAGCTGGACAAACAGACAGGCACTACCAATACAAGCATTACCAACAGAATAGAAGAGATGGAAGAGAGAATCTCAAGTGTTGAAGATACACTAGGAGAAATGGATTTATCAACCAAAGAAAACCTTAAATCCAACAAATCCTTAACACAAAACATCCAGGAATTATGGGACACCATGAAAAGACCAAACCTAAGAATAATAGGTATAGAAGAAGGAGAAGAAATCCACCTCAAAGGGGCAGAAGGCATATTCAACAAAATCATAGAAGAAAACTTTCCCAACCTTAAGAAAGACATGCCAATGAAGGTACAAGAAGCCTACAGAACACCAAATAGAGTGGACCACAAAAAAAATCCCCTCGCCACATAATAATCAAGACCCCAAACATACAGAATAAAGAAAGAATATTAAGAGCATCTAAGGAAAAAGGTCAAGTAACATATAAAGGCAGACCTATCAGAATTACACCTGATTTCTCCATGGAAACTCTGAAAGCCAGAAGGTCCTGGATAGATATTCTACCTACACTAAGAGACCATGGATGCCAGCCCAGACTACTATACCCGGCAAAGCTCTCAATCACTATAGACGGAGAAAACAAGATATTCCATGACAAAACTAGATTCAACCAATATGTGTCCACTAACCCAGCCCTACAGAAAATTTTGGAAGGAAAACTCCAACCCAAGGAAGCTAACTACAACCAGAAAAACATAAGCATTAGAGAATCCCTCTCTACCAACAGCCAAAAGAACAAAGGGGTGAAATTCCACCCATACTTCCACCAACAACAACCATCGCAAATCGAAGAAGGATGAGCAATCAATGGTCATTAATATCCCTCAATATTAACGGCCTTAACTCACCCATAAAAAGACACAGACTAGCAGAATGGATTCGAAGACAGAACCCTTCCTTCTGCTGCATACAAGAAACACACCTCACCCTCAAAGACAGACATTACCTGAGAGTTAAAGGTTGGGAAAAAATTTTTCAATCAAATGGACCCAAGAAACAAGCAGGGGTAGCAATCCTAATATCTAACAAACTAGACTTTAAAATAAAATCAATCAAAAGAGATGAAGGAGGTCATTACATACTCATCACAGGTGAAACCCACCAAGATGAAGTGTCTATCCTGAACATCTATGCCCCCAATACAAAGGCATCCACATTCGTTAAAGAAACATTATTAGAACTTAAATCTCATCTAAAGCCCCACACAGTTATAGTGGGAGATTTCAACACACCACTCTCACCACTAGACAAGAATACCAGACAGAAACTCAACAAAGAAACAAAGGGTCTAATAGAAGTAATGACCCAACTGGGATTAACAGATATCTATAGAACATTTCATCCACATAAAAAAGAATATACCTTCTTCTCACCACCACATGGAACCTTCTCAAAAATCGACCACATACTTGGCAACATATCAAACCTCAGCAGCTACAAAAAAATTGGAATAACTCCATGCATCTTATCAGACCACCATGCCTTAAAATTAGAATTCAACAACAACACAAATTGCAGAAAACCTACAAACTCATGGAAATTGAATAATGCTCAACTGCACCATCCCTGGGTCAAAGAGGAAATAAAAAAGAAATTAAAGACTTCCTCGAATTCAATCAGAATGAAGACACAACATACCCAAACCTATGGGACACTTTGAAAGCAGTGCTACGGGGGAAGTTCATAGCCCTAAGTGCTCACATGAAGAAACAGGAAAACAGTTATACCAGAGAATTAACATCACAGCTTAAAGCTCTAGAACACAAAGAAGCAAACTCCCCCAGGAGGAGTAGATGCCAGGAAATAATCAAATTGAGGGCTGAAATCAACAAAGTAGAAACCAGGAAAACAATACAAAGAATCAATGCAACAAAGAGTTGGTTCTTTGAGAAAATCAACAAGATAGACAAACCTTTGTCCAAACTTACCAAACAGCAGAGAGTGAACACGCAAATTAACAAAATCAGAAATGAAAAGGGGGACATAACAACAGACTCTGAGGAAATCCAGAGAATCATTAGGTCATACTTTGAAAACCTGTACTCCACAAAATTTGAAAATTTAAAGGAAATGGATGACTTCCTGGACAGCTATCATTTGCCAAAACTAAATCAAGAACAGATAAGCAATTTAAATAGACCTATAACCCCTATGGAAATAGAAGCTGTCATCAAAAGTCTCCCAACCAAAAAAAGTCCAGGTCCAGATGGCCTCAGTGCAGAATTCTACCACAAATTCAAAGAACAGCTTATACCAATTCTTCTCAAAGTGTTCCACACAATAGAAGCAGAAGGGTCTTTGCCAAACTCTTTCTATGAGGCTTCAATAACCTTGATCCCCAAGCCACACAAAGATACAACCAAGAAAGAGAACTTCAGACCAATATCCCTCATGAACATTGATGCAAAAATACTCAATAAAATACTGGCAAATCGGATCCAAGAACACATCAAAACAATCATTCACCACGATCAAGTAGGTTTCATCCCAGGGATGCAGGGATGGTTCAACATACGAAAATCCATCAACGTAATCCACCATATAAACAAGCTGAAAAACAAAAATCACATGATCATCTCACTAGATGCTGAAAAGGCCTTTGACAAAATCCAACACCCCTTCATGATAAAGGTCTTGGAGAGATCTGGGATGACAGGGTCATACTTAAACATAATAAAAGCCATATACAGTAAACCAACAGCCAACATCAAACTAAATGGACAGAAACTCAACGCAATTCCTCTAAAATCAGGAACAAAACAAGGCTGTCCACTCTCTCCATACCTTTTCAACATGGTACTTGAAGTTCTAGCTATTGCCATACGACAACAAAAGGGGATCAAGGGGATACAAATTGGGAAGGAAGAGGTCAAACTTTCACTGTTTGCAGACGATATGATAGTTTACATCAATGACCCAAAGAACTCTACCAGGGAACACTTACAGCTGATTAACACCTTCAGCAAAGTGGCAGGCTACAAGATCAACTCAAGAAAGTCAGTAGCCCTAATATACAGATGATAAAAGGGCTGAAAGAGAAATCAGAGAAACATCACCCTTTACAATTGCCACAAACAACATAAAATACCTTGGGGTAACGCTAACCAAACACTTGAAAGACCTGTATCGTAAGAACTTTGAATCTTTAAAGAAAGAAATTAAAGAAGCCCTCAGAAAATGGAAAGATCTCCCATGCTCTTGGATAGGTAGGATCAATGTAGTAAAAATGGCAATCCTGCCAAAAGCAATCTACAGATTCAATGCTATCCCCATTAAAATCCCAGCACAATTCTTCACAGACCTTGAAAGAACAATAATCAATTTTGTATGGAAAAACAAAAGACCCAGGATAGCCAAAACAACCCTGTTCAACAAGGCAACGTCCGGAGGCATCACCATCCCTGACCTCAAGCTCTATTATAGAGCTATAGTCCTGAAAACAGCTTGGTATTGGCACAAAAATAGACAGGTAGACCAATGGAATTGAATTGAAAATCCGGGTATTAACCCACACACGTACGAATATCTGATCTTTGACAAAGAAGCTAAAAATATACAATGGAATAAAGAAACCATCTTCAACAAATGGTGCTGGCATAATTGGAGACTGGCTTGTAGAAGAATGCGGATCGATCCATGTTTATCGCCATGCACAAAACTTAATTCCAAATGGATCAAAGACCTCAACATAAATCCAGCCACACTGAACCTCTTAGAAGAGAAAGTGGGTGGTACCCTTGAACGAATTGGTACAGGAGACAGCTTCCTGAACATAACACCAGTGGCACAGACAGTGAGATCAACAATTAATAAATGGGACCTACTGAAACTGAGAAGCTTCTGTAAGGCAAAGGACACAGTCAGCAAGACAAAAAGGTAGCCCACAGAATGGGAAAAAATATTCACTAATCCCACATCTGATAGAGGGTTGATCTCCAAAATTTACAAAGAACTCAAGAAGCAAGTCTCCAAAACAGCAAAGGACCCAATTAAAAAGTGGGCTGCAGAACTAAATAGAGAGTTTTCAATAGAGGAGTCTAAAATGGCTGAGAGGCACTTGAGAAAGTGCTCAACATCCTTAGCCATCCGGGAAATGCAAATCAAAGCAACTCTGAGATACCATCTCACTCCTGTCAGAATGGCTAAAATAAAAAACACCAATGACAATTTATGCTGGAGAAGATGTGGTGAAAGGGGGGACACTCCTCCATTGCTGGTGGGAGTGCCAACTGGTTCAGCCACTTTGGAAATCAGTATGGACATTCCTCAGAAAAATGGAAATAAACCTACCACAAGACCCAGCAACTCCACTCTTAGGCATATATCCAAAAGATGCCCATTCATACAACAAAGATGTCTGTTCCACTATGTTCATAGCAGCTCTATTTGTAATAGCCAGAACTTGGAAGTAACCTAGATGTCCCTCACCCGAAGAGTGGATAGAGAAAATGAGGTACATCTACACAATGGAGTACTATTCAGCAGAAAAAAATAATGGAATCATGAGATTCGCAGGCAAATGGATGACACTAGAAGAAACCATCCTGAGTGAGGTAACCCAGTCACAAAAAGAGAAACATGGCATGTACTCTCTCATATATGGATTTTAGACATAGATCTGGGGAGTGCCAGCCTACAATCCTATGGCCAGAGAGTCTGGGAAACAGAAACTTCATTTAGTGGCTGGTTAAGTACTGAGCTAAACTCAAGAAAGCCAGTATCAGAGAGGGAGGACTGATGATCAAAGGGATTAAGACTGGGCTGGTTGAACCCCCAGAAACAGCTGACCAGACAAAGGTTAACTCTTGAATCCCAGGCATCAGCCTGGGAATCCAGCATGGGACTGATCAAGACCCCCAGAATCTGGGTGTCAGTGAGGAGGCCTAGTTAATCTATTGAGCCTTGGACAGCAGATCAGTACCCATACCAAGTATACACACGGACACTGGACTCCCATAGAACAATGTGAGGTGCACTCTCACCCTGAACTCTTGGGGAAGGGTCTAGGCCCTGCCCTATATGAAATGACAGACTATGGACACCCCCATGGAGGGACTTACCCTCCCTGGGGGAATGAGGGGATAACAGGGGGGGGGTATGGGGGGAGGGCACGGGAGGAGGGGAGGGAAAGGGAGAGAGAGGGACCTGGAACTGACTTGTGAAGCAACCTTGTTTCTTATCTAAATTTAAAATGGAAAATAAAAAAATATTAATAAAAAAGTTTCCTTTAATACAAACTAAATAAACAACAACATTAAATGAATCATATATGTAGCTATGGCATGTTATGCTGACCCTCTGGCATTTATAGAAAGAATGAAATAAACAGAAAAATGTAAACCAAAAAAAAAAAAAAAAGAAATGACAAAACTCTGTCTTAGCCTCCCTCTTCCCTGTCACCATTTTGCATGATGTCTCAACCTCTAAGTCATTCTCTAAACTTCACCTTCATTAAACCCAGGGGAGATATAGCACAATCTTAATGCTGAGCATCTACAAACAAAGCTCTTTTGTCTTCTTGTCCCACAATGCATAGAGCCTTCAGACAGGGAATGCCAATGTCTAGGTCTGTAGGAAGAAAATACACTCCAAAGTAGCACACACCTGCACAAACTACTATCTTTATAAATCATCCTCATGCTGTGTTTGGGGGGAGGAGAACAGCTTTTCTGGGTGAAAGTTTAAAAATGGTTATTATTACTAATACTGCAAATATTCCAATGCAATGCCTTTCTTCTTATAGTCTCCCCTTTGAAAAGGTCAAAAGTCTTCTTAGACAAGCTGCCACAGTGTTGTTCTTCTTAAATGGTTCTGGCAACATAAGAGGTCAAACCCATGAAAATAGTTTTGATCCTGACTAATTTAACCGTGTCCACTAGCTGCATTTGGTGAGAACTACATGCATGCTACCTAGACGAAGTCTAGGGGAAGAGACACATGTGCCAATCACACACTTAGCATCTGATGTTAGTTTCTCTGTCTACAATTATGCCTATCCCACTGGTCTATAACTTCCTTGAAGATGAATCCTGGCTCATTTACCTTTGTAATCCCAGCCATATTTAGGACCTGGCATCCAAAAGACACTCCATGGGTGAGACAAAATGTCTTGCCTGGGAAAAGAATTTTCTCATTTAGTTTTCTGTTTATGTTTCACCCTTGCTACAATGTAAAGTCTTCACTCACTGCTTATTCCCTGTGATCTACTGACTTGCTGGCCTAGTGAAAGGATTTCCCTACATAGTCAGCTGCCCTTCATACCTTTGCCAGCCTCCCTGCATGTTTATTCCCGACACTCTAGCCTGCCTTCCATCTTAGTTTACCGTGCCTTCTGGTCAAGTCTGGTTAAGATAGCTCTTGTTGCTATTGTTGCTTTGAGACTGAGTCTTACGTGTAGCCTTGGCTGGCCTGGAGATGACTGCGTAAACGAGCCTGGGTTTGCCTGCCTTTGTCTCCAAAATACTGAGATTAAAAGTATATGCCACCACACCCAGATAAAGGTTATTATTATACTCCCATTAGCATCAACTTTCATCCTTCTGTTTTTTTTCCTCTTTTAATTACAAATAATGATTAGATAAAAGACAAGCAAAGCAATCACTTTGGTTAACTGGGTCAAAGAGATCTCTTCCATCTTGTGTTCCTGTTCTGAAAACATAATTAAAGCCCTGACTAATTAGTATTAAAGTAACCTTAATTAACTAACCTAACTTACCACTAATCAAGGGAATGGGTCTTCTGAGAGATCACGGATCATTTTCTAGGCAGTACACAATATAAGTTAATATAAAGACACACCCCTATGGATACATTCATTTAAAAAAAATTAAAACTCTCCATTGTTGGGAGAGCAAGTTGGAGGTTACTTGCTTATTTATTTATCCTCTGCTTCTTCTCTCAAAGAACTGGACTCAGAGGCTATTATCTTGCATTTGTATTACAGAGCTCTTGCCATGATTATGAAAGAAGACGGTATTTAGCTTGCTCTTAGCGGCTCCGGGTCATTAGTGAGCCCATGATAATTACCCTCACAGAGTAATGCAGAGGCTTCCAGCTCTGATTTGAGCATTACATATAGTGACTTAGCAGGAGCTGGCTTCCTCTGTGGACTCCTGCTCCCTTGTTTGTAAGATGAAGCCATAGCTCTTACCATCCTGCAATCTTCACATGTTTTGTTATTCTAGGATGAAGGATCTCTACCCATAAGTCCTCTAGCCTGCAAGCCTAATAGATGAAGCATCTGCTCTACAATTTAAGGAGTCGTTTTTATGACTGTCAACAACTATTTGGTCCTTTTGAGAGTTTACCTTAGGTAGTCTTCCAAGGCTTCTTAATGAGGAGGCCTAGAAACAAACTGCCTCCAGAAACTAATACCAGGAGCACTTGTGTCATCCTGACTGAACAATGACGTCTGAGTTCCACACTCTAGGTCTGTGACATAAGAGTCTGTGCCATCTGACATCTGACATTTGTCACTGGTATGCATGCATTTCCAAGTCTACATCCTCATTACAGATTTGGAGTTAGAAGGTTAACAGAGAAAAGCATTGTGAAGCTGCTAAGTGTGCACATACCACTGAAGACAGCGAAATGAAGGACCAGAGGACCTAGCTTCCTCAACTCCCTCGTTTTCCTCAAGCGGGCCCTGTATCAACCCCCAGGTCACTCCTGATTTTTCCATAATAATAAAAAAAACCTGTGTAACTGTTGAAAGCCTGGAACTTACAGGGGAAAGTTACGATGAAGAGCTCATGTCTGAGGGAGGCTATAAACTCTCTCATTTGAACAGGCTTAGAGCAAGTTGTTTTACTTTCAGACTGAGACTACTCAAAGGCAATCTGGGAAGAGCCTGGGGGGAGATGGCTGTCAGCACCCTTGTGGCACAGAGTTGCCCTGCTCCCTGTTTTGCTGGGGGCACCCTTTGAGATGGATTCTTCTGACAGCTCCAAGTGATGTAAGCAACAGCAGAGGAACATAAGTAGCCCTTGAAGCAGAGCCCGCCAAGCTCCATGCTTTCTGTTAGCACCTGCGTTGATGCCAAGGCTTCTTTGTCCTTCACTACTTGTACGCCATTTAAGGATGATAGATAAATGAAAGGAGAGTGAATGAAATTGGAAGTATTTAATGGACAGGTGCATCAAAATACTTTCTTCCCTGTCCACCTAAATCAGTAAAGGTTTCATTCTTCTGTGTAGGGCCTTGTTTCTTCAAACACCATTAACAAAGCAATTATTAAGCCTCAGTGTCTGAAGGGATTACTCAGAAAACATGACTATATAGATTCATATTACTGTGCCTAAAAAAATCCTAATTTGACAAACCATCTACAAATAGAGGAATGTAAACATTAACATATCACACACACACACACACACACACACACACACACACACACACACCCCTACACAGGGCTACAGACAGGGCACAGGGTCAAAGTTGGTCTGTACTTTGAGGGAAAATGCTATATAAAGATTTTTGCTTCTCTACTGTGTCCTTTGCCTTACAGAAGCTTCTCAGTTTCAGGAGGTCCCATTTATTAATTGTCAATTTCAGTGTCTGTGCTACTGCTGGTATGTTCAGAAATCAGACTCCTGTACCAATTTGTTCAAGTGTACTTCCCACTTTTTCTTCTAAGAGGTTCAGTGTGGCTGGACTTATGTTGAGGTCTTTGATCCATTTGGACTTAAGTTTTGTGCATGGTGGTAGATACAGATCTATCTGCAGTCTTCTACAGGTCAGTATCCAGTTAGTCCAGCACCATTTGTAGAAGATGCTTTCTTTTCTCCTTTGTATAGTTTTAGCTTCTTTGCCAAAGATCAGATGTTCATAGGTGTGTAGGTTAATATCAGGGTCTTCAATTTGATTCCATTGGTCTACCTGTCTATTTTTGCGCCAACACCAAGTTGTTTTCGTTACTATAGCTCTATAGTAGAGCTTAGTTCTTTTACTGTACAGGGTTGTTTTGGCTACCTTGGGTCTAAGCAATAGTGTAGAGGCTACCTTAAATGCCCTTCCCCAATAATGAGATTGATTACTATCTTATATGCCATCCTAGAGCCTTTATCCAGTGGATGATGGAAGCAGAGGCAGACACCCACAGCTAAACACTGAAGTGAACTCCTGGAATCCAGTTGCAGAAAGAGAAGAGCGAAGAGCAAAGGCATCAAGACCCGTCTGGTGAAACCCACAGAAATAGCAAGGGGGAGTTCATGCACCCCAGACTGATGGCGGAGAGGCCATCATGGGACTGATCCAGACCCCCTGAACATGGGTGTCAGTGAGGAAGCCTCAGCAGTCTATGGGGCCTTGGGTAGTAGTAGATCAGTATTTATCCCTGGCATATGAATGGACTTTGGGAACCCATTCTTCATGGAGGGATGCTTTCTCAGCCTCGACACATGGGGAAGGTCCTAAGCCCTATCCAGGATGATATGACTAACTTTAGAGATCTCCCATAGAAGGCCTCACCCTCCCTGGGGAGCAGAGGGGTGGATGGGCAGGGACCTTGGGGGAGTTGTTGGGAGACAGGGGAAGAGGGGAGGGAGAGGGAGCTGGGATTGACATGTGAAGTAAGGTTGTTTATAATTCAAATTTAAAAAAAAAGAAAAGAAAACATTTTTGTTTCTCTGGTTTGTTGCTCCTATATCAGCATCTTCAATTTTTTTTTAATTGCCATCTGTCTTAGTTAAGGTTTCCATTGCTGTGAAGAGATACCATGACCATGGCACCTCTTATAAAGGAAAACATTTAATTATAACTTGCTTACCATTTCAGAGGTTTAGTCCTTTATTGCCATGGTGGTGTGCAAATAGACATAGTGCTGGAAAAGCAGCTCAGAGATCTACATCTGGGTCCAAAGGCAGCAGGAAGACAATGCTATACTGGGCCTGATTTGAGCATCTGAAACCTCAAAGCCTACCTGCAATGATATCCTCCAACAAGTCTACACCTACTCCATAAGGCCTCATCTCCTAATAGTGCCACCCCACTATGGGCTTATCAGGGCCATTTTTATTCAAATCACTACACTGTTGAACCACCTTGGGATCAAATAAATAGAAATAAATGTCACCCAAATAAAAGAGTCTCATCTGGTTGCCAGAGCACAAATGGGCATGCCACAGTCTAATGTCAGCATTCACTGTAAAGATGTATTAACAAGGCAGGTACAGTTCTAGCATAATGATTAACAGACAAGTAGATTAATGGAACAGGTGGCAGATTTAAGAGATAGATCCAGACATTGAGGAGTAAAAGATGAAAAAAGAAATTCATTGACAGTCCAATATGGCAATACATGTCCTCATCCACCATATTAATAAAAGAATAATTCAAAATGGTTGGCAAACATACATATTAAAGAAAGTTACAGACTACTAGGAGGAAAGATAGATGAGACCCTTTGTGATCTTTTTGCAATAAAAGAATTCATAGGCTAAGTATGGTGGCACACACCTTTAACCCTGGTACTCAGGTGGCAGAGGTAGGTGCATTTCTGTGAGTTCCATTCCAGCCGGGGCTACATAGTGAGATCTATTTAAATATTTTGTAGATCTAAATTTTTATTTAAAAATTTAAAAGAAAAGAATTCCTAGATACAATACCAAAATAGAAAAAACAGATGATAGATGAAAAGATAAATGAAAGGTGGCTGATAATTAACTATAGAGAGACAGGTAAATGATAGTTGACATATGATAGAGAGATCCATTACTGATAACAAATAGATGATATATAAATTATGGTAATAGATGACAGATATGTAGATGATAGATATATAGACAGATATATGATGAATAGATACAAACTTTAGATACAAAAATACCTACTTAGATAAACTTTTGATAGGTATAAAATGCATAAACATATGTAAAGATGCAACATTATTAATTCCCTTTATAAAAACATAAATCAATCACATTGACATATCACTACATTCCTTTCATAATGGATATAATTTAGCAGACTAATCATATCAAATATTCACAATAATCTAGAAACCAAAATCTGTTTTATCAACTAAAAATATGAACTATGAATGGATAAGACACAAATAAATTTGTTGAAGGAAAGAGAAAGGCAATGAAGAGCTCATAATTTAGGGCTCAATTTACAAAATTTTAGAAAATGAAGTCTAATGTGTCCTCATAAAGGGTTGTTTAGTTGTCTACTGAGACTGGAAGATGGTATAGAAGATAGAAAAATTCATTTTAAGGGGCTCAAACAGTTCTTTTGGGAGTGCTATATATACTCATATTTTTATTTTCACAGTATCTTTATTCATTTATGATATATGTGACAAACTCATCTAAGTATATACTTTATATGAATATTATTCAATATCAACTGTCGTTCTGTAACAGCTTACATTGATAGTTATAAAGGTAGCTATTTTTAAAGATAAGGAAAATGAAATTAAGAAAAAAAACAATTTCCAAAAATCCAAAGTTAATGCAAGAAGGAAAATAAATGTTATCACAGCACAGTATCTGCTTCCCTGGTGACAGTTTCCATTGGTATATAAATACAAATACTAAACTCTGATTCAACTCAAGAGATGTGACTTTGTCTATACAGAGGAAAAAAGAGAACTGCATAATATTTTAATAAAAACTCTTGGAATCACCAGGCTTTTTGTCTAATCTATGAAATCAATGAGATCAAATTATAGACCTGATCATTACAGGAACAAATTAGTTTCATCCTGCTATTAGTTCACCTATGAGTGTATTTATCAAAAAAAGTACTTAACAGTGGCCTAAGAGATTCCAAGCTTTCTTCTAGGCTCCAAGGATACAAAGATGGATCTCAGTTAGCTTAAGGTTAAAATGTGTGTCAAATGGTTACTTACAATTTAATGTATGCAAGATTCTGTTACTAAAATTTAAGGACAATTTCAAACAACCTGAGTTCATAGTCACTATTCTAGAGCATTAACAGTCACCTGTGCACTAGCAGGTTGATGAGGAAGCTGGATATTCAACTGAGATCACCCAACACAATAGAATTGGAAATTTGAGAGAAGTTGGGTGTGGGTGTGGTGGTACAGGCCTGTAATCCCAAGACTCACGAGGCAGAAGCAGAGAAAGCTCTGAGTTCTAGGACATCCAAGAGAAACCCTGTGTCAAAAATAAAAAAAAAAAAACAAAAAGAAAGAAAAACTCCCACAAAATTAGGGGTAAGCATGAGATTAAATATTTAGAGACAGACTAGCTTGTTTCTTTGATTTAAAATTGACCTAAAATAATGTTCATACTAAAATAGAAAAAAGGAAGGAGGAAAGGAGGGAGGAATGGAAAGAGAAAAGAAGGAAGGAGTAGAAAATGAGAGATACACACAAACATACAGAGAGAACGAGAGAGAGAGAGAGAGCACAATATCCATTAATTGAAAACAGCAAAATAGTATATAAATGGTATTTGATTGCTAGCAAATTTTACACAGTGAAAGTAATTGTTTCAGTTGGGAAATACCAATATATGCTATTTTCAACAACTGCTTTGTTTTATCAGATACATAAATAATACATACATATTTACATTTACAATATGTGCTTATATTTCTAAGTAAAATGGTTGACCATTATACGAAAATTCTAGAACACTTTCCTTCTAAATGATTTTCATATTTTCTAAACCACAAAGTTAATATATGGCTTTAGCAATTCATAAGTAACTTTATTGTTTTGAAAATAAAAGCTCTATAATAATAACTTTTCCAGGATTTGAGGGTCCCATACTCAGGACCCTCAAATAAAATTTCCAATTTTCTCTAAGAGCCGAGAACTTCTGACACAGGGGATGAAAGAAAGGAGCCGCGGTGGGAATGTGGCTGGGAAGCAGGGGTGCTTGGGTCACAGGGCTCACCAGACATCTAGCACTTTGAAAAGAAAGACATCCCGGGGCTTTAGGGAGCACGTTGAAGGTGAAATAAATGAGGATTTCCTGAGATTTAAAGGTTTGTGTACAATATTGCTTGTTTTTGTTTTGAAGTTCGAGGTTAACTCTGATCTGCTTTGGGAAAAGATTTTCTTCTGTGTGTGCAGTGCACATCCATGCGTGCTCACAAGTGTGGAGGACAGAAGTTCTTACGGTGTCTTTCTCATTTGCTTCCGTCTTATGTTTCTGAGTCTGGGTCCTTTACTGAATCCAATGCTTGCCATTTGGGCGCTAGCCTCTGGGACCCACTTGTCTATATCCCCTGTTTTGGGCTGATAGGCATGCATCGCCATGCGTGCTTTCTTTGGGTTCTGGGGATCTGAACTCAGGTTTTCCTGTTTGCATACCAAGCACTTCATCCACTGAGTCATCTCCATTGCCTCCATCAGTGACCTTTTTATACTATGTGAGATTGACTTCGGCCTGCCGTGGTCTGTGTGAGCGACCTTCAATTTCAGGCAATTCTTCCATTTCACTGTTGCTTATGAGAGCATTATGCACCACTGACGGCTATACAGACTGTGCTTGTGGGCACCAGCTGCATATGCAGGGGACAGCATGCACTGCAGCTTTAGCGGAGTAGGACAGGGACTCAGATATGGGGCGGGGGAAAAAGTCGTTCCGCATATAGACCTTGCAGATGTTAGCGCCTTGGACCTTACTTCTGAGTGTCTCTGGTTTCCAAGCCAGCACTGTAAACCAGTGCTAAATCCCGTATGAGCTGTAGCATCTGCAAACTCCCAGCTTTGAATTTCTGTGCCAGGCCTAGAGAGACAGTGTCGATAAGCTCCCTGAAATTCCATTTATTTTATTCATCATCCAGGGCCAAGGGTGGTGGCATAGAGGGAATTGTTTCTTGGATTCATGAGGCTTAACTGTAATCTCTCACTAGAGTTATTTACAGCACATGGTTATAGGCTGGTTTGGGATTTGTTAGTTACATAAACTCTGGCTGAGGCTTTAGATTTAGACCTAAGAGATCCAATCCAAATGCAAGATTCAAATAGCTTGGCTGCCTTCTCCCTCCTGGGTGGAACAATCCTACTATGGTGATAGTTCCTACCCAAGACAGCCTCAGTCTTTTAGTTTCTTTTCTGACTCCTGACCCTGTGACTTACGGTTCTTCTGTGCCCACCCCATCCCATAGGCCTACTCCATAATTTAATCGTGCATGTTCCAGCACAGATCCAAGATTACTCCACATTCTCCAGAAAGCTACCACACCTATCCTGCAGCAGCCGGTGTAGCTTTTTCTCTGACCTTCCTGGTCCTCTCCTCTCCTTTCTGACAGGACTTTTGGAACCACTTGGAGTAGTCACTCTGCTCAAGACAGTGAGCTGTTAATGGCTGCTGTTACTAACTTTCCACCTACAGTCTCCCAGTTGCTTTTGGATCCCAGCCGTTGGCAAGATCCACAGATAGCTCAGTCTGTTCTGCTGTTTCTCTCCTGTCATATCCAAGTTGTTCCTGGACTTCTTGCACACTATCTCATCCAATAGCAACCAAATAGCTCCCTATTTTCTAGCTAGTTAGATTTGAAATTTTATTATTTTTCTCACTGTTATTTTTTTCTGGCCTCAATGTCTCACTTTCCCCTTCAACTTTTCCAGCCTGATTTCTGTGATCTCAGCCTCTTTATTTTTTTCTTTGTTTGTTTTTGTTTATTTTTAAATTTAAACTAGAAACAAGGTTGCTTCACATATCAATACCAGGTCCCTCTCCCTTTCCCTTCCCTCCTCCCACACACTCCCACCAACCCCCCTATACCCACTCCTTTCCCCAGGGAGGGTGAGGCCCTCCATGGGGGTGTCTATAGTCTATCATTTCATCCAGGGCAGGGCCTAGACCCTCCCCTAAGAGTCCAGGGTGAGAGTGCATCTCTCATTGTGGGATGGAAGCCCAAGGTCCTTTTGTATTCCAGGGATAAATACTGATCTACTACCCAAGGCCCAATAGATTGCCTAGGCCTCCTCACTGACACCCACATTCAGGGGTTCTTGATCAATCGCATGCTGGATTCCCAGGCATCAGTCTGGGATTCAAGAGCTACCCCTTGTTCAGGTCAGCTGTTTCTGGGGGTTAAACCAGCCCAGTCTTAACCCTTTGGTCATCAGTCCTCCCTCTCTGTCACTGGGTTCCTTGAGTTCAGCTCAGTGTTTAGCTGTGGGTGTCTGCCTCTGCTTCCATCAGCCATTGAATGAAGGTTCTGTTTCCCAGACTCTCTGGCCATGAGATTGTAGACTGGCACTCCCCAGATCTATGTGTAAAACCCACATATGAGAGAATACATACCATGTTTGTCTTTTTGTGACTGGGTTACCTCACTCAGGATGGTTTCTTCTAGTATCATCCATTTGCCTGCAAATTTCAGGATTCCATTGTTTTTCTGCTGAATAGTACTCCATTGTGTAAATGTACCACATTTTCTCTGTCTACTCTTCAGTTGAAGGGCATCTAGGTTGCTTCCAGATTCTGGGTATTACAAATAATGCTCCTATGAAAACAGTGGAACAGACATCCTTGTTGTATGAATGTGCATCTTTTCTTACCCTCTTTTTTAAGGAATTACATTTTTTTCCTATAGCTAAGTATTGTTCAGGGAGGTCATAGAGTAAAATATTTTGGGTGGGATTTTTTTAGCATGTGTTGCAGATGGCTTAGCATCTCTGGATCTGTGTTCATTACAACCCAGGAGTATTCTCATCTTTCACTATAGAAAAGAAATTCAACTGCTTGCTGTGACTGGGACTAGGTGAGTTCAAATACACCCATGCCCCAGGCATTCCTCCAGAAATAACAATCAGGAGGCTACGGTGAAATGTTTCAACAATGAAATATACATCCTCCTTTAAGTCAAAAACTTCTTAGAAAACAGAATGAGGCCTGGGCCATCTGTAAAATACAAGTCGGTGATTCAACTGCTTCCACAGTGAGGGGAAGGGCCAAAGTATATCTCTGATAGTTCAGGGCCAAAATGAAAGTCAGGTGCTTAAATGGGTTTCTGTGAAAGAGGTCAGAGTGAGAGCCAGAATGGATGTGGGATGCAATGTATATTAGAACGTTACCAAGATAACAGGAATGTTTGCATGCATGGGTGATACTAGTAGCACTTCCAAAAATGGCGTGTCACAGTTTCTCTACGCAACATGGGCTTCTGGAGAGAAGATCCAAGGGAAATTGATTCACCTGAAGGGATAAGTGTTTGTGTCTCCCTTACTGATATATATACCCACATAAAAGAATCTTAGTGTCTATGACGTCACTTTATGCTGGGTTCAATTAAAAGAGATGTTCTATTGAAAAAAAGAAATGTTTTTGAAAAACAAGAAACAGGCCTTTTAAAGATAAATTAAGATCATGAAAGTTCACATATTGTCATTTCTGTGAGCTCAGTGATTGACTGGGATTGAGAAAAAAACACAAATTTAAAGAATCTGATGAGTTTTTGAGGTATTTTAGTGATTTCGTTTTCTTTTTTTTAGTTTTAAAACAAACTTATTTTACATATCTATCCCAGTTCCCTCTCCTTCCAGTCCTCCCACTCACCCCACCATCTCCCTACCCCCTCCCCAATCCACTCCTCAGAGAGGGTGAGGCCTCCCATGGGGGAATCTTCAAAGTCTATCATAGGGAATGGGCTCTAAACAGCCAGTTCAGGCATTAAGGATAATTACTGGTTCCACTGACAGTGGCCCCATAAACTGCCCAAGCCCCCTCAACTGTCATTCACATTCAGGGGACCTACTTCAGACTCATGCAGGTTCCCCAGCTGTCAATCTGGTAAGTGAGTTTCCACTTGCTCAGGTCAGCTGCTGCTGTGGGCTTCCCCAGCATGGTCTTGACCCCTTTGTTCATATTATCATTCCTCCCTCTCTAGGACTGAGCTCCAGGAGATTAGCCCACTGCTTAGCTGTAGATCTCTGCTTCTGCTTCCATAAACTACTGGATGAAGGCTCTATAATGGCATTTAAGGTAGTCATCAATCTCATTATAGGCGAAGGGCATTTAAGGTAGCCTCTCCACTATTGCTTAGATTCTTAGTTGGGGTTATCTTTGTGTATTCTTTGGAATTTCCCTAGTGCCAGCTTTCTCATTAACCCCATAATGGCTCTTGTTATCAAGGTTTATCATTCCTGGTTCTCCCTCTCTGTCCTTCTCCCAACTTGATTTTCCTGATCCCTCTTAATCTGTCCCCTTCTCCCCTCCCAACTCTCCTACTATCAGGGTAGTAGGTTACTTCATTTTCTATATTGAAATGAAATCAGAAATTCCTTGCTTGTGTCTGAGTATTCCAAAGTAACTCACAACAATAGGAAAACTCATAACAACAGACATTAAGAAAAAATAAAATGAAAGATAAAAAAATACTGAATTAGTCCAATCTTTACCCATTCAGTCTAAACTGTTGCTATTGTTGTAAAGAAAGCTTTAAACATTTTTATGAAGGAAAATGGCATTTTTTTGTATACTAAATACAAGTGTGGAAAATTAATGGTATTCCCTTCTGCCCATCATCAGTAAAAAAATAATAATAATAGCAATTGTCACTCATTCACTGTGCAACAGCAAACCCCATCATAATGGACCCAGGTTGCAGCACCAGAAGTAACTGACTCCAATAATATGAAAATTTAGGCCCGTCCCATAGTTCATAAATTAAATCATGATGAAAGGCACGAACAGAAGAAGAAAAACTTCCTAGAATTGTTCATAAAAAAACAGCGTATGGTCATTCTTTAGCTAATGCGACTTGATGATAAAATTAGTGAAAAAAAATCACAAAAATAGTATAAGACTTCTAATAATGTATGACTTAGAACATAAAAAACAGGGAAAATCCTATCAATTATTAATTTTCAGCTAGAATATCAATTGGAAAATCTTTCTCAGAACATCTGAAAATGTATCTAAAAGAATTTAAATACTCATATCCTTTGGTACCAATTTGTTTCCAGTAATTTCAACTGAGAAAACAAGTTACTGGGTCACTGTACCATTTTATACACACAATATTCGTAAACATACAGGCACACACACTCATCTTTGCTTGCTTCACATGTCAATTCTAGTGTTGTAAATTTGCCTGCAAATTTCAGGACGCCATTGTTTTTTTCTGCTGAGTAGTACTCCATTGTGTAAAGTACCACATTTTCTCTACCCACTCTTCAGTTTCTGCTAAATGCCTATAGCTTTTACTTGATCATGAACTTGAGAATGCAGTAAATAAAAGTACAGCAAATTCTGTGAAGTTATAATACATAGTTGTGTCTCAATAATCCTGCAATTTAAAAAAGAGAGTGTTGTGGGGATCAAAGATAATTATCCATGAAAAATGTTGGAATTATTATAGAGTATAAAGTTAACAAAGAGTAATAGCTATTCTGTTTAGAATACCTGTGTGAACATGTTACTAGGAAAAATGGAAGTCAGATCTGTGTGTGTGTGTGTGTGTGTGTGTGTGTGTGTGTGTGTGTGATTGTGTGTGCGTGTAGAAGACAAAGCAATTTGGATTCATTTTTTTCCCTCAGCAGAAGCCACCTGCCTTGCATACTGTCAGGAATCAGTGATGCTTTGCTTTCAAGAAATAGAAATTTAGTAAGAGCCAGAGGGGATGGATGACAACAAGGAAATAGTATCTTCCAGACACAGCAGCACTGACATACATATGAACTCATAGAGACTGTGAGAATGCACAGGGCCTGCACAGGTTTAGGCCAGATAGAGTCACAGCAATGAGAGGGAAAGTAGGTACAAGCCCCCATCCCTAACCCAGAAGCCATCCCCTGCTGACAACTGCTCACAAAGGAGAACTTAGTTTACTCCAATGGGATCTCACTGGGCACACAAGCCACTTTTAAGGACAACAAGCCCAATGCCCAGGTGTAGATGGCCAACCCAAAACGAACTCAGTGGTAAGTTTTGGAGATGTTCGGCCTCATATTGCTTTGGAGAACAGTGATTATCTTACTTGCCTTTTATTTGTGTATTTTGGCTTCCTATTTTTGTGTTTTTATATGTTTGGATTTTTTCTTATCCTCCCACACTATGTGTGTGCATGTGGCTGTATGTATGTGTGTGTGCATGCTGTGTGTGTGTGTGTTTCTATTACTATTTTGTTGTTTCCCCTTTTCAATTCTGTGGGGTTTTTATTTACCTGCTTATTTTCTAAAGAGAGCATGGAAGAAAGCATGGACTTGGAGGAATGGAGAGGTGAGGAAGAAATGAGAGAGGGAAAACCATGATCAGGACATATTTGTGTGAAAAAACTATTTCCTATTTTTAAAAAAGAGAAAGAAATAGAGTGTTATTCCCAGCAACTCAAATAATGATAGACCGAAGTTCAGAGAACTCAGTTGCCAAGAGTGAAGTTGAGCTGAGACTACGAATTAAAAATTCAGAAGGAGACTTCCTCAGCTTTGTCTCTTCTGTGTCTTATGTTCTACTATAGCCTGCTCACTATGAGGTCCATGCCCCTAAGACCAGCTAAGTAGGACAGCAAGTTGGTGGCAGATAGCAGACCAAAGATGGTTGCTTATAGCACTGATTTTTGCAGCCTATGTTAGACACATAATAACAAACATCACCACTATCCCAAGACTAAAAAGAGTGCAAGCCATGCCAGCATGAAATTTGATGACAAGAAAACACAAAATAAAGGAAGTTTCCCCGGGAAGAGCTGATGGTTGGAAGAAGATCACTAACATGGCTTCTGCTACTATGGGCAGGGGTGGAGAGAGGGGGGATGGGAGGTAGTGAGGACTGGAGGAGGTAGGCTTTAACAAGAGAAGAACTGTTTTAAAGCTGAGTTTGCCACATTGTGGGCACAAACAAAGAGTCACAGAATTTGAATATAAGAAGTTCCTTCCCCAGAGACAGATACCCACAGCTAAACACTGAACTGCACTCCTGGAACCTAGTGACAGAGATGGAGGAGTGATGAGCAAAGGGGTCAAGACCATGATGATGAAACCCACTAAGACAGCTGACCGGATAAGGGGGAGCTCTTGAATCCCAGACTGATGCCTGAGAGGCCACCAGGGGACTGATCCACACCCATGAATGTAGTCTCAGTGACGAGGCCACAGAAATCACTGGGGTCTTGGGTAGTAGATCAGTGTTTACCATTGTGTATGAATAATCTTTGGGAGCCCATTCCAAATAGAGGGATGCTCTCTCAGCCTGGACACATGGGGAAGGGCCTAGGTCCTACCCTGGATGAAATGACAGACTTTGGAGATCCCCCCAAGGAGGGCCTCATGCTCCCTGGGGAATGATGTGTGGATTGGGTAGGGGGGCTTGGGGGGGCTGGTGGAGGGACAAGGGACGAGAGGTGGGAGAGGGAGCTGGAACTGACATGTGAAGCACTCATGTTTCTAATTTAAATAAAATTTTAAAAAAAGAACTTCCTTCCCTAGGCTCAACTGCATTTTTGGCTCCTGACTTCTCTGACCTTGGGAATAAATTCTATTTCTTGAAGTCAAAGTGGAGCTGACTCTTCCCAGCCTGGTAAATGCAACTCTGGTAAGTGGCTTCTTCTGAGAAAAAAAAAGGAACTACCTAAAACTGTATTTTAGCAAGAAGCCCTCTCCATGATATCCACAAAAAAATTGTGTTCCAGTCACGTTATACTCATGGAGTATTTCGGTACTTACTAGGAGCTGAAAGAGGAGTAGCCTGGCTATACTGGGACTTGGGGGTGTATGTGGCTGCTGTAAATGGAAGCAGTCTGTCATCCTTTTGCAAGTTCAGTCTGAACTACCTGAGTTTGCATCACAGATCATGTGATGATGAAACAAGGACCTATATAGTAATCAGCAGAGTGACCTCGAGTGATCTAAAGGTATAACATCAATTGGCAAGCTAAGCAATAGTGGAAGGACCACCTCGAATGCCCATTCCTGATAATGAACTTGATGTCTATAACTATCCGGGAGCCTTCATCCTGGGACTGATGGAAGCAGAGGCAAACACACAACTAAGCACTGAACTGAACCCAAGGAACCCAGTGACAGAGAGAGAGGAGTGATGAGCAAATTGGCAAGGAATGGGCTGGCAAAACCAGCAGAGACGGCTGATCTGAACAGGGGAGTGCTCTTGGACCCCAGACCGACAGTGGGGAGGCCAGAATGGGACTGATCTGGACCCCCAAATGTGAGTGTCAGTGAGAAGGCCTGGGCAACCTATGGGGCTCTGAGCTGTGGATCAGTGTCTATCCCTGGTATACAATCTGTCTTCATGTGCCTATGGCACAAAGAGAGATGCTCTCTCAGCCTGGACTCTTAGGGGAGTGCCTTGACCCTACCAAGAGTGAAATGATAGACTCTAGACATCCCCTATGTGGAGGGATTTGGCAATAGGGTGGGAGGGAGGGTGGAAGGGGAGTGCGGGAGGAGGGGAGGGAGAGGGAACTGGGATTGACATGTGAAACAAGCTATTTAAAATTAAAATAAAAAATGATTAAAAAAAAAAAAAAAAAAAAAAAAAAAAAAAGATGTTAGGCATAACTTTTGATTATTAATTTCAACTCTCGGTATTTTTTAATAATCACCAAGTTCTTTAATTCTGTCACCTGAATATCTGCCACATCCAAGCAATGCCTTCTCCTAGATTGCAACAGTACTAGTCCTTGTAACTGCTGGTACTGTTCCCAGGAGGACTGGCTTCTCTGTGACTTGCCCAAATTTAATCTCTATACAAACTAGCTCAGACTTGTTACAATTAAAGTTGACTGATGCTCCACTACTACTTAAAAGCCTCAGTGACTTCACATTGGCTTCAGCCCAAGTCCTGTCCTCGTGGTACCCAGCCTCATCTCCTGTCATTTATCCTCTGATATCCTTCTGCCCTTAGAACATTCTCTTATTGAACTTTGCTGAAATAATGGAACACCCTTCCTCCTTTCTTGTCTTGCCTACCTTCTGCTTAGCCTGCAGCTGTCACCTTTGACACTATTTCTTCTGAGAATGTCCCTTGGTGTTACAAGATTTGTCTTCATCCTTTACTATAGTGTAAGTCATTCAAGTTTGAGAAATGTTTATGGCTCACCACTCTTTCTCCAATACTTCATATTAGGCTCTGGACTATTTTTCACCTAGGTGGATAAACACATGAATAATTACAACTTTGAACCACATGATGTTAGTTGAAATACAAGATGTTGTGTGGAGTGAAATGACAATAAAATCAAGTTAATACAAGTAAGACTAAATGTCAATCCATTTTAAAAGAGTGAGTGACAAGCAGAGAATCAAACCAAGATGTGAGTGTTCAAGAAAGCCCATGGACCAGTTAGAAGGAGACACCCAAGGAATGATAAGTGAAAAGGTGTTGGAAAGCTGTTTATAGTTTATTAACAGAACATCTTGGGAATGGACACATGGGGCTCACTCACTAGGCTGTGGAGAATAGACACTGAATAATAGAGTCAGACTGGGGATTTTAAACCATAAATTACATGATCAGCATTGCTGTTGAGAAAGATTACATTGGGAGGTATTATAGAAGACAATTTGGAAAAGCAAAACCAGCAGGAATGATAAAATTAAGAGACCACATCCAAAACTGAGTGGCATGATTGCTATCACTTTGAACAAAATACAGAAGAATGTGGGGAAAGGAGCAGATTCAGAGAATTGTGTGGAAAAAATAAACAGGAAATCCAGTACAATCAAATTATGCCTGAGGTTTCCTTGTAAGAAGCACAGATAACTGAGTTTTAAAAGGCCTTACAAATAAATATAAGGAAAGATAGAATGGCTTGTGCATCTGTGGATTTTGTTTGGATTAAGGAACAAGAGAAACAAACCACCATTCTGAAATTATGAAAGTAGTGTTAATATGAACAAGTTTCCCCTACTCTGACCAGAATGAGGAAGGTTGACTCTGTGTTTCTGTTTTGAGACTGTGTCCCCAGCAACCTTTGTTCTAATTCCTTCCAGATCTCACTTCCTGAAGACTCTGAGCTCCTGTTTGAAGCACAGTGGCTTTGTCAGCAAATGGTGATGGATGACAGAACATGTGCTGACCATCTCACTGCAGGTGGCATGCTTTTCACACTTAACCACAGCGACACAGCCATTGTGTTACCTCTGGGCAAGGAGACACCTTCTCCTGTCCCTTCAAAAATATACTTCTGCTGTCTCCAAACAGTAGGGAGTCAATTCAGCACCTTCTCTTGCAACTTTGTTTTCCAATGTTTTAGCAAATGATTTTGACAGAGACATTGGTTGGAGATGCAAAGTTGAAACTCTCCCATGAAGCCTCTAACCCCTGTTTGGAAAATTATCTCAGAGGTTTACATGGGAGCATAGAATGTCAGGGGACTGCTCACACTTTCTGCTATGTATCTCTCACCCTCTCTCTGTCCTCTGGATCTACCCTTAAAAAAGAAAATGGAAAAGTGTCTTGCGGCCAGAACCAGGGGTAATCACAATTTGTAAGCCTAGGAGAGAAAGACACTGAGGGGGGAGCTGCTGGAGCCCTCCAGGATGTCACAGGACCTCTGCAAAGTGAGAAGCTGAGCTGAGAGCTTGCATGTACTAACCTGCCTGACAGCGAGGTCTTGTTCCTTTCAAAGTAATCTCCCCTGAGCACTCCAAGACAGGCCGGCTTAGGAGAGCTCAATCCAATTTAATGGATGATTTGACAATGGAAAATTGAGGGAAGAAGGATATGATACATGCCAGATACCAGCCCTGTGAAGCTAAAAGGTTGATGCCTGCCATTCATTCACCAAGTGGGATGTGTCTGAATGAGTCCAAGCATGGTGTGGGGCAAATTCAATCAAAGCCTGTGAGAAGAAGGAATGTCCATCTCTTCTCTGACCTTCTTGCTCACTACTCACATTCAGTCCATCTTTGTCTGGTTTGGTACACTTCTTTCAGTACATGTTTTATCCCAGGAGGGGGAGAAAATGTTGGTGTTAAGGCTTCTCCATTCTTACCTGTCTTCATTGACATCTCTATGTGTAGCCTGGTTCAGTTCACACTTCCTAAAATTGCTCTAATTTCCCATTAGTAACATCTGAGTTTCAGTGGTAAGAACAAACCCTTGATTGGCAATCTCGTGATTTCTATTCCCATGAAGTGTTCTCATTGACTTTTCTTCTGAGCACAGCACAGCCCAGAGACTCAAGTCAGTCCTGACCTTAAAGCATCATAATGTAAAATACTGTATAACAAGAATGTACATTATGCACTTTCCACACCGTTGATGAATCCTCACTCTACAATAGCGGGATATGTTGGAAATAAGAAGAGAGCCACTATGGGCTTAGGGAGAAACCTGATGCTAGGGAAATTCCCAAGAATCCACAAGAATGACCCCAGCAAAGACTCTAGCAACAGTGGAGAAGGTGCCCAAACTGGCCTTCCCTTGTAATCAGATTGGTGAATACCCCAACTATCACAACAGAGCCTCCATCCAGTAACTGCTGGAACCAAATACAGAGATCCAAAACCAAGCACCAGGCTGAACTCCAGAAATTCAGTCGAAAAAAGGAGGAGGAAATACATGAGTAAGGGAGGTCAAAATAGTGATGGAAAAATCTATAGACAGCTGAACCAAGTTCATGGAAACTCATGAACTCTGGACCGACAGTTGTGGAGCCTCCGTGGAACCGAACTAGGCCCTCTGTATGTGGGAGACAGTTGTGTATCTTGGGTTATCTGACCCTGACCGCAGGACCAGACTCAATCCCTGGTGCATAAGCTGGCTTGTTAGAGTCCATTCCCAATGAGGGGATGCCATACTCAGCTTTAATGCAGGGAGGCAGGGACTTGTCCTGCCCCAACTTAATGTACCAGACTTTGTTGACTCCCCATGGGAGCCCTTACCTATTGGGAGGAATGGATGGGGTTGGGCTGGGGGAGGTCAACGAGGGAGGAGCAGGGGGTAGGAGGAATAACTTTGATTGGAATTCAAGATGAATTAAAAACTCAAATTTAATTTAAAAAAGAAGATAAGTCAAGAGAATGTAGTCAATTAGCTGTGCCTTCTCAAACAAGCAATTCTGAAATACATAGTCTTTAGTCATGTTGAGCAAACAGAGAGGCCTACAAATAACTGATGGAGAATTCTATTCGATCATATTATTGTATTTTAATTATTCATTATTTAGCATTAATGACCAGTTCTAAATTTTTCATGTCGTGTTATGAACGTTATAGCAATTTGAGTTTTAAACACCTATCTTACAAGATACATTGTATCTCAGCACAATTTAGAGTCTTACTGATAAAACTCATATTTAATTGTACTTTTTTATACTTAGAAAAATGTGCACTTGAAAGTTAGTCATTTGGCCTGAAGTTGCATGTTGATTAAATTCATAAAAAGTGGTTATATTGCAGAAATAAATAGTCTATGTAATTATATTATGAAGTTGATTTTGAAGCATATGACCATTTAATGTAGAAAAGCATGAAATAATCTCTAAAAGACATTTGATTGCTGAACATTCTAGACAGATGTTCATAATATGCCATGATTTATTTTTAAAGAATATATGTATGTATATATATATTGTTATGCATAAATAATCAAGTATGATAGATATTTTTTTCAGGGAACCTAGTGAGACTTCTGCAATCACTTTGTCATTTGTTTCTCTATTTCTGGAAACTTCTCTAGGGTGTCTTGATTCAATTTAACACCCATCCTTTGTTTCTTTAGCTTTAGGTGAATTTTCCACTCTTTGGTTACTGACTTTCATCAGGACATATCTGCTAAGTCTTAGCTCCAGGGAGTGAAATATTTTGGCAACTGAGAAGTGTCCCTTCCAACATCGCAAGGGCCAAAGTCACACAGGCAAGCTCTCTGACATCATTCTTCAAAACATGCAGAAATACTTCGAGGCAATAACACAGGAATCACAAGACACCGGAAGATGTTTGGCTGTTTACCCTTAGAGCCCTGATGTCTCTCAACTTGCTCATTATTGTGAGTCCCAGAGACAACAAGTTGAGGGTGGGGGGCTGTGTTGCCTTAGGTATCTGAAGGACAAAGACCTGCCGTCACCAGATTTTGCTAAAATGTTAAGAATTGTTATCTTTTCTCAACTAAAATCATATTTTACTCTGACAGTTTTCTGCTGATAGGGATAGGCCTGGGAAATGCAGCTTCTTGAAGCCTCAGAGGCTGACAGGCAAACTGGCAGGAAGAGGTCATTGGAAGCACTGGGTTCTTGGGGAGGACACAAAGTGTAAGATAAGACTTACTAATGTCATCACATCCCATGCTATAGATTTTTACCTACCTAGAGCTGTGGCAGCTAGAAAGGGCTTCATGGCAAGCATCTACAGAACACAGGAAGAGAGCTAGACTGGTACTGAAATGACAGGATATGGCAAGCCTGATGACTGTACTTAACTTCTTGTGTTTTTGTTGAATGGCTTAGGACATGCACTGTCCCAGCCAGAACCCAACTGTTTCTAAGACTATTAAGATCTCTGGGCATTGAAGTCTCCCACTATAAGTGTGTGGGGTTTTATATGTGATTTAAGTTTTAGTAATGTATCTTTTATGAACGTGGATGCCTTTGTATTTGGGGCATAGATATTCAGAATTGAAACTTCATCTTGGTGGATTTTGCCTGTGATGAGTATGTAGTGACCTCCTTCATCTCTTTTGATTGATTTTATTTTAAAGTCTAATTTGTTAGATATTAGGATTGTTACTCCTGCTTGTTACTCGGGTACATTTGATTGGAAAATCTTTTCCCAACCTTTAACTCTCAGGTAATGTCTGTCTTTGAGTGTGAGGTATATTTCTTGTATGTAACAGAAGGATGGGTATTTTTATGGGTGAGTTAAGGCCATTAATATTGAGAGATATTAATGACCATTAATTGCTCATTCTTCTTTGATTTGGAATGGTTGTTGGTGGTGGAATTATGTGTGGAATTCTACCCCTTTTTTCTTTTGGCTGTTGGCAAAGTGGGATCATCTAATACCTATATTTTTCTGGTTGTAGTTAACTTCCTTGGATTGGAGTTTTCCTTCCAGAACTTTCTGTAGGGCTGGGTTAGTGGATATGTATTGCTTGAATCTAGTTTTGTCATGCAATATCTTGTTTTCTCCATCTATAGTGATTGAGAGCTTCTCCAGGTATAGTAGTCTGGACTGACATCTATGTTCTCTTAGTGTTGGTAGAATATCTATCCAGGACCTTCTGTCTTTCAGAGTTTCCATGGAGAAGTCAGTTGTAATTCTGATACGTTTGCCTTTATATGTTACTTGGCCTTTTTCCTTAGCTGCTCTTAATATACTTTCTTTATTCTGCATATTTGGGATCTTGATTATTATGTGGCAAGGGGCCTTTTTTTGTGACCCACTCTATTTGGTGTTCTATTAGCTTCTTGTACCTTCATTGGCATGGTACAAGAGACAACTTCCTGAGCATAACACCAGTAGCACAAACAATGAGATCAACAATTAATAAATAGGACCTCCTGAAACTGAGAAGCTCCTGTAAGGCAAAGGACACAGTCAGCAAGACAAAAAGGCAGCCCACAGAATGGGAAAAGATATTCACTAACCCCACATCTGACAGAGGGCTGATCTCCAAAATTTACAAAGAACTCAAGAAGCAAGTCTCCAAAACACCAAAGGATCCAATTAAAAAGTGGGCTACAAGAGAAGTGAGGCAGGATCCTCTGAACAGATGGGGAACACGGCCAGGGGTGTGGGGGAGGGGACCTGGGAAATAGAGAGGGGGAGAAGTGGAAGAGAGAGTAGGTCCTGGAGGAACAGGAAGGTTGACTGGGGGGTAGGATAGGGGGAAGAGGGAATCATAGGTTAGATGACAGATCAGGCACCATTGTGACCTCTAGTGATCTAAACGGATGACACCAATTGGCAAGGTAAGCAATAGTGTAGAGACCACCTCGAACGCCCGTTCCTGATAGTGAACTTGATGTCTATAACCACCCTGGAGCCTTCATCCAGTGACTGATGGAAGCAGAGGCAAACACCCACAGTTAAATACTGAACAGAACCCAAGGAACCCAGCAACAGAGAGAGAGGAGCGATGAGCAAATTGGCAAAGAATGGACTGGCAAAACCAGCAGAGGCAGCTGATCCGAACAGGGGAGAGCTCTTGGACCCCAGACCGACAGCTAGCAGGCCAGCATGGGACTGATCCAGACACCCTGAATGTGAGAGTCAATGAGGAGGCCTGGGCTACCTATGGGGTCCTGAGCAGTGGATCAGTGTTTATCCCTCGAATGCTAACCGACATCGTGTGTCCATAACACAAAGAGGGTTGCTCTCTCTGCATGGACTCTTAGGGAAGTGCCTGGACCCTACCCTGAGTGAAATGATAGACTCTAGTTATCCCCTATGTGGAAGGAATTGGCAATAGGGTGGGAGGATGGGGGTGGATGGTGGGGGGTGCGGTAGGAGGGGAGGGAGAGGGAACTGGGATTGACATGTGAAACACGCTATTTAAAATTAAAATAAAAAATAAATAAAAATTCTGATTTAATGAAAAAAGTGGGCTACAGAACTAAATAGAGAATTCTCAATAGAGGAGTCTAAAATGGCTAAGAGGCACTTGAGAAAGTGCTCAACATCCTTAGCCATCCGGGAAATGCAAATCACAACTCTGAGATACCATCTTACTCCTGTCAGAATGGCTAAAATTAAAAACACCAATGACAATTTATGCTGGAGAGGTTGTGATGAAAGGGTAACACTCCTCCACTGCTGGTGGGAGTGCCAACCTATACAGCTACTTTGGAAATCAGTATGGAGATTCCTCAGATAAATGGGAATAAACCTACCACAAGACCCAGCAACTCCACTCTTAGGTGTATATCCAAAAGATGCCCATTCATACAACAAGGATGTCTGTTCCACTATGTTCATAGCAGCATTATTTGTAATAGCCAGAACTTGAAAGCAACCTAGATGCCCCTCAACCGAAGAGTGGATAGAGAAAATGTGGTACATTTACACAATGGAGTACTATTCAGCAGAAAAAACAATGGAATCCTGAAATTTGCAGGCAAATGGATGGCACTAGAAGAAACCATCCTGAGATAACCCAGTCACAAAAAGACAAACATGGTATATACTCACTCGTATATGTATTTTAGACATGAAACAGGGGAGTACCAGCCTACAGTCACATGGCCAGAGAGTCTGGGAAACAGAACCTTCATTCAGTGGCTGATGGAAGCAGAGGCAGACTCCCACGGCTAAGCACTGAGCTGAACTCAAGAAATCCGGTGACAGAGAGGTAGGACTGATGACTAAGGGGTTAAGACTGAGCTAGTTTAACCCCCAGAAACAGCTGACCTGACAAGGATTAGCTTTTGAATCCCAGACTGATTCCTGGGAACCCAGCATGGGACTGATCAAGAACCCCTGAATCTGGGTGTCAGTGAGGAGGCCTAGGTAATCTATTGAGCCTTGAGTAGTAGATCAGTATTTATCCCAGGTATATAAATGGACTTTGGGCTCCCATCCAACAATGAGAGATGCACTCTCACCCTGGACTCTTGGCGGAGGGTCTAGGCCCTGCCCTGTATGAAATGACAGACTATGGACACCCCCATGGAGGGCCTCACCCTCCCTGGGGAAATGAGGGGATATTGGGGGGTTGATGGAAGGGCACAGGAGGAGGGGAGGGAAAGGGAGAGGGACCTAGAGTTGACATGTGAAGCAACCTTGTTTCTAATTTAAATTGAAATTTAAAAATAAAAATATATATATAATATAAAATAAAAAAAGATCTCTGGGCATTGGTGGTACATGCATTCAATCCCAGCACTTGGGAGGCAGAGGCATGTAGATCTCTGTGAGTTTGAGGCCAACCTGGTCTACAGAGAGAGTTACAGGACAGGCTGCAAATAATACACAGAAGCCATGTCTCGAAAAACCAGAAAAAAAAAAGAATACTAAGATCACACATTTGTTTGGGGGCAAGGCAACTGATAGAGACTTTTAAGTATAAAACCCCAGCCCACCATAGTGGTATATCTGCTTGGTAGTGTGCTGTGTACAGGCCTACAGTTTGGAGTAGAACAGAAGACAGATGGGCACTTCTGAAATGACTGCCAGGTCAGTGCTGCTGCCAGGGGCAGGTAACTCATTTCTATAATGCAACTTTCCTTCCAAAGCATACTGACCATAATGTCACTTGGTAGTGTAGCTAAGCAGAAGAGCTGAACCCCAAAAAGAGGAGAGGGTGATAAACTATAACTTGGTATGTGTTTTGAAGTTGCTCTGATTGAATAAAATGTGTCAGTGGTTACTGCTCATGCAGGGTCCAAACATAGTAAAATTTTTGAATATGTGATTATCATATTTAACTGGAAGCCTTGGGAAGAGGTATTAGAAGCAAAACTGAATAAGAAAGACCATGAAGTAGTGACTATGCCTGAGTAGCAGCTGTGCCTCACTCCTACCAGGCAAGTGGGACATATTACAGAACATGACTTAGAGCTAAAATCTGTCTTGGAGGGCACAGTACATCTTTTAAGACAAAACCCAAGGATGAAAATAGTAAAAACTACAGTTTTGACTTTAGTGGAATCACTGCTTATATAAAATTCCTATAGAAACGCTTGTTATGTTCCCCCTCACAGACACTGGTATGTAGACTGCATGGTCCTCAGACAGTGCATCCAGTCCTTAACAATGTGATTGAATCATGAGAGTTTTGACTTCATTGTGTATCAATTCATTCATGGATCCATGACCTGATGCTGCTGTTAGAAGATGATACAACTAGAATGTAGGCATGTAGGGCTTATTTGAGAAGCACATGCCCAGGGATGTGAGTTTTTTAGGCTATACCCATCACTGGTCCTTCCCTCAACTTATCTATGAGTTCGGTCCACCAAGAGGTGAGCATCTTGGCCCCTCTGTACAGTACCAATCACAATGTGATGTTCTACCTCGCTTCAGGTCAAGGACAATGGAACCAGTTTTTGAAGGACTGGAACCTTCAAAATAATAAGTCCAAACAGGTTGTTTTTCTGATTTATTTCATCATAGCAACAGACTGAACAAACTTCTTGACACTAAAAACAGGGGAGACAGAAAATAAAGTATCTATTGGCTTTGACCATGAGTATCCAGTCTAATTTCCTCACTGGCATTCTGAACAGAGAGCAGCATATTTCATCTTCACATTTGAACAATGGAACCTCAGGAACACGAGGATAGGGCGAAATAATTACCCAAGCCAAAGCCAGAAGAATTATTGCCTTAAAATTCAACTCTCTTTAAAATAAAAAACTAGGAGGGTCAGTTAAGAAGCCATGACACTAAAGGTAACACATCAGAGTGCCTAAGACTAACTGCCCCTGTCAAAGTAGAGCTCAGTGCTGCAACAACCCTTCAGTTCTCAGTGGCAATGTATGAGAGCTATTCCTCCATCATGAGAAACACACTGCTCTTCTTAGTTACAGATCATGCTTCTCCTGCCTGGAGCTCCAGTCTCTACAAGCACCAGTGTCTTCTAGAGTCTGTGGTTCTCTGGAAAGTGGGGAAATAGAAAAAGAAAGAAAGGGTGAAGAAGTTATTAGACAGCAAGTTCTAAAATGGCATACATTTTCTTGGCCCACCCAATAGCAGGAACATGGTTATATGTCTCTCACCTATATGCAAAGGGACTGGAAAAGACAGATTATGATTGAGAAAGAACTTCCCAGCAACTTCTAGGCTATGAGGGAGAATATGACTCTGTGGTAGTGTTTTCTACTTCTCCCACACAAGCCAATTCTAAACAACTCAATAAGGCAAGACACTAGTGGCCATAATAGCTCACGTGTCAGTTCTGCAATCAGCCTGAATGCAAATCACATTCTCTGGAATAGCCATCCATCCCAGTGGGGAGCATGACCCAGTTAATTAAAGTACCAGGACATGAATGAACACGGAGAAACTGATCAATGACAGATAAAATTCTAGCATGAAACCCAGAATCTTTTTTCCCTATCTCTTTTTCTCATTTAAAGAAGGGTTTTCTAGCACAAAATTCAATCCAAATGTGAATTAATATCACCCAATACAAAATTTCACTAGACTTGCTCCATACTCAGTGATGAAAGCAGGACACAATTATTTTCGATTGGACCAATGAGAGTGTGCAGCGAAGTCTCTGAAGATTGTCTGCTGAGTGCCAGTTGTTAATGAATCCCATTTGTCTTTCTTGATTAAGTCTGCTATTACCCCCGTTTAGTCCTGTCACCAACCCTTTAGCAAGGATTTTCATATCCCTGTTTAGATGAGAAATTAGCCTATGTGAGCAGCACTCATCCATCAGGAGGCCGTTTATTTAATACCATTTACAGTTTATGAGTTCAAAAACTGTAGCCTCATACATGAGAAATGGATCACTGTCCCAGACAGACAATGAGGGGCTTCAGTTCACTTGACAGACATGGAGAAAAGACTCTGACTGTGAGATGTGCACTTAGAGATGGTTTGCAATATCACCAGCCTGCAGTATGCTGTCAGGACACTTCCATCTGATTAGGAAGTCCCCTTTGGTTTACTAAGTGCTTCAATTTAGGGGCTTAACCACACCTCCTTCCAACACTGGATTCTGAAGACACAAAATGAAATTTTAGAGTCGACTCTTGGTCTTTGTGCTGGAAAAATCATTTTCCTCATGCAGCACATCTGAAAGCAGCTCACGTAGAATATTTATCTGATGCTTTAAATCATAAAGAGCCAAGATGTCCTTGCAAACTTTACTTTTGCAGAGAGCAGTGGAGTTTCCATTCAATAGTAGTACAAAAGTATCAGGGGAGATGACAGAACATTTTCTGCATTAGCTGTCACACATAAAGAATATGTGCTCACTGTAAAAAAATACATATGAATGCATAAAATTTCTCAGTTATATGAATGCAAAAAGTAGATTATTATGGTTTCAAAGATGATTTAGAAGAACAACATAGGTTTAAAAAATTAGTTACTTGACGATAGCAAAAATTTAAGATACATTAGGAATTCAACTTCATGTTATAACGTATGGAACAAGCCAGACTTAGGAAGCTGCTTCTGTAATAATGTTTCATTTATAACTATGAATCTGAAGTCATTTTCCTTGTGACCCATCTTATTCTCTACACCAATATTTTAGCAATGAAGTGTGTAATCAGTGTGCTGGGTACGTTTAAAGTGCTGTTAATTAATTAGCACACTTTTATTAGGAAGCCTCAACTCTGTCTGCATTCTATCATTAAATTTTGGATCTTGACTCTCAAAAATCTGAAGAGAATGTCTTAGCTGGGCTCATAAGCCAGAGAACACTGGCTCCTATCAGAGCATACAATCTTTCCTATTTCCATCATCCTTCACTAACTAGAGCCACATAACTCCAACCTCTGTGATCTGTTTTGAAGGTCTTAAAGTCATATGGGATATTGATTCCTGTTTTAAATAGTCTAGTTTTCACCTTAGAGTTATACACTTTATGTCTAGGTCAGAGTAAGATTTTTTTTCCAAAGATTCACCCACTGATGTTATCCACCCTTATTTTGTTGTAGCTGTTGTCTAGCTGATATGAGCTCATAGTGAAAGGAAAAGGAAAATGCATGAACAGGTCTTCATATCTACCCATCATCCCATTTCCCAGGTGTTATTAGTGTCCTTGAAGTCAATGTGTACCTTCTAAACTACTTTGGATATACGTCCAACTACTATTTGCAATGTTCAATGGTGCAATAAACAGAGTGTGCTGCATATAGTGTGCTATAATTTTCTTTACTTACTCATTGTATGTCATGGGTACTCTTTCACTCTGCATATTCACACAAATGTTCTTTTATATATTTATTTTATCAAGTGCGTGTGCCTGTGTGTGTGCGCCTATGTGTCACTGCACAAGTGTGAATGTCAGAGGATGACTTGCAAGAGTCAGTCCCAATTCTCTTCTTCCACTACGTGGGTCCTGGATGGAACTTGGATCATTGGGATTAACGACATCTGCCTTTACCCACTACTAAGCCATCTTCCCACTCCCAAATAATGTTCTTATTGAATACTAAATAGATTTGTGTACATTATAAAACAATCCTCTACTGAAAGGCACTAAGGTGGTTTCCATATCTCTTCTAAAAGAAGGCACCATAGGATAGTATTCAATTTCTTTCCTTAACCATTTGAGTTCACTGCAGAGTTGTTTACTAGAAAGCTGTGCATTCTGAGTATCACTGACAGATTTGTCTAAGATAAAGTAGAACTGAGCACGTTTTTATTTACTTAAACACACTATAAAGCTCAATTTTGCAAGGCTGACATTCTGGAGACAGATTTCTCTAACTCATAATGGATGGAGATTCAAATACATAAAGAAAATATTTAAAGTGAGAATACATGTGATCCCTCAAATGCAGACATTTTCTGCTGTGCTAAGCTTAGCTCTTTTGCAACTGTCTGAATGCAAGAAAAATTCAAATAGATATTTCAAGAGATTGGACAGTGCTCACAATACTCTGAAAAATACAGAAAAACAAATCAAAGGGCTGATTTAGTCTTGAACCTTCCTACCTGTTAGCATATGGTGGTTTGTGTTGCAACAATGAATGAATGTGTGAATCTCATTGTTTTAATACAATGATATGTATCTTACTGATATTACATGCTCATTTTAGGTCAGTGACAGTCTCTGTTCCACACCGACTCCTAGGGATTCAGACTGATGGTAACTCATCTTTGCATTGCACTTTCTAAAGCACACGGCTACTCAGTCACTATGACTGGGGAATATAGCTAGGGAGTTGTATTGACCATGTTTGCTTCTATACTGTGATGACAGGATGAGGGTATATTTCCTTTAATATCAATATTATAATTTTGAATGATCCTGAGCAGGGGTTGTTGATTCCAGAACTGCTGCCTTCGTGATAGAATGCGTAGTTCACCATCTCTGAGCATAATGCTTGGAAGTTGCAAAAATGAGACATATGCAGACATCAACCTTGGTTAGTCCCATTTTACTTCCTTTGTCACTGGGCCTTTTCTGTAGATATGAGAATATTCTGTCCTCCAAATCATACATTTTTGCTATACAACCTATCTATGAATGCTATATAAATATAGCATTGTTCAGTTCTACTCTCACAACAGCATGGGTGATAACATTTTCTAGCCAGATTTTTTAAAAAATTTTACCAAAGATAATTCTCAGCCATGGCCTGAGAACTCCTCTGTCCAAGCTTGGTCCTTGTCAGATGCTACTATGGAGCTTGTGGATACAGGACTTGCAGGGAAACTGCCGTTCCCGGAAAGAATCTATAGAGTTTTGGCATCTTGGTTAGCTTTCATGAAAGCATTTTTTTCTGAAATGAGCGAGTCTGGTCCCTTTCTA
Organism: Mesocricetus auratus; assembly: GCF_017639785.1. Lineage (NCBI taxonomy): Eukaryota > Metazoa > Chordata > Mammalia > Rodentia > Cricetidae > Mesocricetus > Mesocricetus auratus. The sequence continues at coordinate 37,851,493 of NW_024429193.1, forward strand.
ATATTTCTCCAACCCCTGTCATCTTATGGGATCTCTTTCCCACCCACTCCTACTACATTCTTATGTACCACACCATCTTGGGACACAAGTCTTTTCCAGAATTAAGCCAATGTTGGTACCTTGCTTGTGGATTTACAAAATTGTAAGCTACATACATCTATCATATTTATAAAGTATCCATTCTCAGATATTCCATTATAGTAACAGAAAACATACTACTGCAGACCTAATGTACAGTTGAAGAGCACAAAGGATCAATGCCTTTCTTTTCTTCTCCTCCTTAGCTATTGACCTACTAGACATGTCTTTTCAGGTTGCTCACTATTGTTGCTCCCATAGTACAGAGTTTGGTGAGGGTAATGGTTTTTTTCATCCTTCAGTAGTGTGCATAGCATGATGTCATGCCACTATTGAGCTACTAGACATGTCTTTTCAGGCTGATCGTTATTATTGCTCCCATAGTACAGATGTTGGTGAGGCTAATGGTTCCTTTCATCCTTCAGTAGTGTGCATAGCATCTCCCATCCCTATGAATGAATGCTAGTCAGAAGAGATGAAACATTCTGGCCAACCCAACTACATGGTATCTTTAGAAATACAATGTTATCAAGTTCTAGAGAAGACTAATAGCTTTGGGAAAAGGAGCCTATAATATTTGAACATCTATGTGAACTCACTGGCTAACAACTCCAAAAGAAGTAATTCATTCTTGTCATTGGATTGTTATTTGCTAGTCTCAGTGTCTCCTAGGAGCACTACAGCCATTATAATGTAACTCTGTTGTAAATTTTAAAAATATATGCACACACACATACATACATACACATAGAATATATATGCATTTATATATATTCCTTATGACTTTTTAAAAGGGACTTTAGTTATGTTAATACCTCCCCCATATTCTGTGTCTTATCCTGCCCTCCGACAACTCCAATTAATAATTCCTGTTCTGGGATTTCATTTTAACCCTTTATACCAGTGGTGTCTACCTCGCTTCCCTTAAAAGTCCCTCTTTGCTCTTTCCTGATGTTCCCCTGAGACAAACAGGACTTTTCCTGTCTCCCTCTTCTCCTCTATCCTCCCTGTGTCTCTTTTCTCTTTCCTTCCCCCTTCCCTCCCCTTTCTAATAAAACTTATAACTTAAAAAATAAATAAATAAAAGTGTCTCTTCATGGCCTCATTGTAATTTCCTGACCTCTGTGGGTACCAGTAGCATTTAGAACACCTTCCAGCACCAGGAATTCTATTCAATAGGAATAAAACTTCCATGTCAGTACCAGCTTCGTTTCTCTTGTTTTATTAATCAACTACATGATGTTTCCAACAGTTAGGTCTTACCATCAAGTTCTGGAGGCTAATCAAGAGTAATAGCAGTAGCCTGTAATGACCAATAACTCAAAAAGAGTTACCTCATTTCTGGTACTGAGGCTTTTAATAGTTAGTATGTGGTGTAAAGATAAGTAATTCTCTGGTATTGGTAATACCTTAGTAAGAGTATTGTTCCCTTGTATAGAGAAACTTCATTTAAATATATATATATATATACTGATAAAGTTTATACACACACATTCACACATACACACACATTCACTCACACACACACACACACACACACACACCACATTCTAAGAAGCTTATACAACAGTAGATTTACAAATGGCTCTTTCAAGAGCCTTTCAGTCTTATTCATCCTACTCGTTTCTCAATTTTGTACTCCCATGTCCAATCTCATGGCTTCTGGGAGAGGGAAAGTCAACTTTTTTAAAGAATGTGACCTCATGGTAGTTCCAGCAAGCTACAGGGGATGGCTCCACACCCATGAGTATTTGAGTGGCACAAATTAAACTTATTGAATAAAAAGAGAGAGAGAAAGCAAGTTGAGAAAGTAGGGAATTTGTAAGAGGTGAATCTTTGAGGATTTGAGGGAGGGTGTCAATATGATTAAAGCACATTATAAAATTCTCAAATAATCAATAGTTTTTAAATTTTAATATCTGACTAATCTCAGATTATATGTTACAATATGTTGGGGAATTGGCTTTAAAAAACACACTTTCTAAATTTATGTGTTTCAAAGACCTGAAATGATTCACAGTTGTATAAAGAAGTACTGCTATTTAAATAAAAGATACATGAAACTCTTTAAAGAAGATTTTGAAAATGCTTAAATTTTTCTTTTAATTTTCTTTTTGTTTTTAAATGGGTCCCGTCCACCTTCTCTTTCTTTTTATATATATTTTTAGGTTTTTTATTATTTTAATTTTAAATAGCTTGTTTTACATGTATGTCAATCCCAGTTTCCTCTCCCTCCCTTCCTCCCGCACCCCCTGCCACCCCCCAGCCTCCCACCCTATTGCCAATTCCTTCCATATAGGGGATATCTAGAGTTGTCATTTCACTCAGGGTAGGGTTCCAGCACTCCCCTAAGAGTCCAGGCTGAGAGAGCATCCCTCTTTGTGTTATGGACACATGATGTCTGTTTGTATTCCAGGGATAAACAGTGATCCACTGCTCAGGGCTCCATAGGTTGCCCAGGCCTCCTCACTGACTCTCGCATTTGGGGGGTCTGGATCAGTCCCATTCTGAACCTCTATACAATTGACTAAAAGAAGTGGAAATTTACCCAGTGGGGATTTCTGAAAATTCTTAAACTGCTGGCTGGGTTCTGCTGTACATGCTCACTGTCCTTCATTCCTTCCTTCTTCCATACCTCCTTCCTTCCTTCCTTTACTTCCTTCTTTTCCCAGAAACTCTTAAAAAATGAATGTCAAAAGTTTGAATGGAAAAAGAAAATGAAAATCACATTCAAATATCCCATGGATCTCTTTCCCTCCAGGTTCCTGTATTTGTTCTTCTGTTTACTATTTAGATTTCCTAAATATTTTTTCAAAAAATAATTCTTAGAAGATGGTAAAATACCTCACTCAAAATAGCAGCATGTGTAATTACTGTTTTCAGGAAGTTCCCACTTGTTTAGAAACTATCCAAGTCCCCAAAATAAACAAATAAATAAATAAATGAAGTAAACAGTATCCATCTCCCAAGAACAGGCATTGACCTTTTTAATGCTGTTCTGTCGCAGATGTTCCTTCAAGCTGTGAATGTTGGTATTGATCATTATGAGTGCATGGCACTCAATACAGGTCAGTGTCATGATTCGTTGTCACATCAGAAATAAAGGACTTGCTGGACAGGGCTTGATGGAGGTAGAATGGGTTGTGAAAACTCTCATGCTGGGATGCCCATAATGTTCTGAAACTAGAGAACAGATAAAACAAGGAAGTCAGCCAAGAGGCTAGCCAAGGGTCAGGGACTTCAGAAGGCATGTGGTCAGTGAGGCAAGAAAGCAATGAAGCATTTGGTTAGCAGCCTGGAAGAGATTTCAGTAGAGTCCAATGATCCAGTAATCCCTCTCTCTAACCTATTCAGAGAGTAAAGCTAAGGGTTCAGATTTATCAGAAACTAAGCACAAGAGCTTCACAGTGTGGATTCTTAGCCAAGGTGGAGATTTTAGTTTGGGGGGCAGTAACCTAGGTAGGTCCAGTCATTTCCTTGTTTCCTTGTATAAACTTCCAGTTGCTTTCTATGGTCAAAGCTAAAATCTGGCCATGAGCTTGTTCAGATTCAAGCGTCCCCATGGAGAGAAATCAGTGAAGGATGGAAAGTCAACAACCTTGGTGCTGGTGGTGCTGGCATTTAAACTCAACAGTCCAACAGCCCACAATCAGTTGACCTCATTGGGTCTTGATTTTCTTATCTATGAAGTTAGGATATCCAAGTCCTTCTCCATGCTTAAGATACCATTAGCTCCTGCCGTTTGGAGTTTCCCAATTTGCATGTCTGGAGAGTAAGAGCAAATATTATTTCTTGGCACTTGCATTTTTACCATGTCCATGTCCTGAATTCTTGCTAGTATTTGGAGGAAAAGAATAACAATTACAGCAGATTCATTCAGGAAATTCGTTGGAAAATCATTACAAAATCTCTAGTACTTACCAAAGTCAGCCATAACAACTGCTCCTATGTCTTCCTGTTGGAGTTACTCAGCAATGAACATATTTTTTAATAGAAAACACAAACATTTTAATTGCCTCAGCTAGATACTTTTGTTTTGTTTTATGTGTGCACTCACAGTCAGACCCTTGTGGATAATGTTAAAAGATGGATTTTTTCCTTGCCTTTTTTTTCCCTCTTTGTGTAAATTATAACAACTGCTTTGGGAACTGTGCATTTGGACAAGCCATAAAATAATCAAAATTGTAATGCTGTTTGGTGGCAGCATTGAACTCTTGGAATTAGTGGCTAGATTAACCACTCACTATTGCAGGCACCCACTCCTATCTGGGTTTAATAGTCTTGGTCATTGGGGGAATGTTTTATTTTTGTTGGTTTGAGAGATTTTCAAAATAATATATGAGTGGATCTATCACTCACAACTGTCTCTTCCTTCTGTCTAATGCTGTTTCCACACTCTGCCAAAATAATGATGGAAAAGTGAATTATTTAGCATCTTCTACTATAAAAGAACAATTGCAATGTCAAATTCTGTAATCCCATCTTCTAAACTATGTTTGGGTGTTTACATAGGCTTCTCACCATAGTCTTCAGTCTGTTTATGATACACTTGCCAAACAGGTTTTTAAAACCACCAACTCATGAAAGATACCTTCAGAAATACCTGCAAACACATGCTATATCCATATAAACAACAAACGTCTTTGTATTGTGTCTTGGCCAATTTTTGGAATTTCTAATGAAATTTTAGCTATGATTGGTCCTAGATTCCAGCTCACATTTTATTAATGTCTCTATCTCTATGTATCTCTCTGTGTCTCTTTCTCTCTCATCTTAATTGCTTTAAATCTATCACTTTAACATTTCAAACTCAACTGTTTGATGACTGTGAGATTTTGTCACAATATATTATGCTAATGGCACTAATTAATTCCCTGGGAAACTTTCCCAGAGACAGTGATAGAGAACATGATAAAGCCATCAGCTCTCTACAGTAAGCAGAACGACCCCACCCCACCACCAAGTCTGAGATTTATGGTGCTATGAGCTAGTTCATTTTTCTATTTACGAACCTCTTTCAGGGGTGCCAGTGTGCTTTTGTTCAACATTCACTGATGTTCAAGACCTTTTTACCACCTAGGCAACTACAAAGAACTTAGCAATGGTTAGGACTTTTCATGTGTCTGGATTCCACTATGGACCAGAGGGGATGACTATTGATAACAAAACCATGACCACTCTGCCTTAAAAGACAACACAAAAAACTCAGGAACATGAAAGCAGAATGGGAAAGCCCCTTGTATTCAACTTGCATCTGATTATAACAGATACTTTTTTCTCAGAAGTACAAATCAAACAATTATTCTCCCAATTCCAGATCCTATTGCATTCCAATAAGGCTGCTGCAAACTCTTAGGTGTATAACACTGTTAAGACTTTAAATAGGGCTAAGAGGAGTTATCTGTAAGAAGCTGTAGGACCAGTTGAGGTAAATCCCTCAACAATATCACAAGCTCTAGCTCTTCCAGGGAACAAAGCACCATGTGACAAAAGGCTGCCACAAGGCCCAAGTGTGTGAATCCTGTCTCTGACATTTACTGATGACAAATACTTTCTCTTTTTTGCTTCAGTTTTCAAAAGGCAGACTAACGTTATGTATTTCCAAAAGCTGTTAATGAGTCAAAGAGCAGCAGTAGCTTAAGGATGTATGGCCAATAGCCAATGCGTACACACCATATTAGTTCCACTTCCTCCTCAAGCCTTTTTAGTTTCTCCATCTTTCTCTTCTGTATGCAAAGCAGAATTTCTCAACTTCTGGTCACATGTGGGCACGTAATCACAGGAAAGGCACTCTTCACTGTCATGATCTCTCATTCACAACAATATCTGATACAAGCAATTGAAAATTACTCTTGAAGTATCTTTTCTAATCCTTTTCTCTTTGTATTATTTTCCCTGTGTTTTTTTATTCTTGTGTTTTTATTTTTATTTTGTTTATACTTGTGCTGGGTATTAAACCACAGCCTAGAGAAAGCTAGAAAAGTGCTTTACCTCTGAGATATACCTGTAGCCCTGCTTTTGCTATTTTTACTATGAAACAATACATACATTTATGGTGCAGGTTAAGTTTGATAGTTTACAGCATACTGTTTTATGAAGATTTATCTTTATTTTTAATTATGTACCTGTGTATGTATGTGTGGGTCTGAGCATGTTCGGGCAGGAACCCTCAGAGATCTAACATATAGGTTTCCCTGGGTCTATAGTTACAGGCATTACTCACTCTTAACCAGTGAGCCAACTCTCCAAATCCATACATTATAGTTTTATACAATTATAAACTGCAGAAAACAGCAAAGCCATATTTTCAAGAAAATGTATCAATAGCATAGATCACTAAAATGTTCTTTGGGATAGGCAACAGTGCTAACATACCTACTGACTTCTTGGTAGGTTTTCTCCACGTCATGACTACAGTTTTATTTTTGCTGAAAATATTTCTCCTTTTCTTTGGCTATGTTGATAGAAGTCCCTAAAAAGACTCTGTGTATGCAGGATTGTGATAACTTCACTGCTTCATTTAAATAAGCAAATGAAGAAAAGAGAAATCACTTCCTACTATATATTGTAAAATGCTCACAAGTGAGGTATCTTGACACTACACAGCACAGAAGCTGGAATTCTGGATAAACATTTAAGCTATCATTTGCAAAACCAGAAAACTAAGCCCAATATAAAGAGATTGAAACTAGAACTGGTAGGGATGAAGGCCATTACAAGTTTGCTTTTCAAAGAAGTCCTTACTGCTAAGTTGGTAGAAATCACCTAGACTCCCCAGTTTCTATCTGAATAGACTCTTCAGTGCTTCTTTGTTTTTAAGATCATAACATAATTACATAATTTCTTCCTTCCCTTTTCTCTCTCAAAGCCTTCCAATACACTCCTTACTTTCAAATTCATTGCCTCTTCTTCATTAATGTTGTTACATGAATAGATGTCAATGTATATGCATATATATTCCTAAATATAACCTGCTCAATCTGTAGAATGTTATGTGCTTGTATGGTGGAAAATCAGCCCCTATTGTTGAAAACACCATGTACTTCAGACGCTAGAAACACCTGAGCTGGAACTAACCTGACTTCCCTAAGTACTAGCTTTCCTGATACTAGAACTCAACTTGCAAACTTCCAAAGGAGAAAATCACCAACAGTCCCACCCAGTACAATAGCAATGAACCACAAAAATGACCAGCATGGCACAATAATCTTAAGGGTACAGTGGCACTCATACCTTGGTAGTAACCAATAGCTCTCTGATTGGACTTAAGACCTGGTCAATGAGAGGGAAATCATGTCTGATGCTGAAAAACTAGCCAACTGTACTTGGCTATTGAAGTCGTGAATCTTGGAGGAGAGCTTATATCCACTAATTTACTAACCCACCATAAGCCCTAATGGCATTTCAAATATTTGTCCATATAACCATAGGTAAGTGTAGTCTTCACCCCTCATTTACAGAAAACAAAGCCTAATCTAAATGTGGAGTTGTGGAGTCCACTACAAATGGATACATCTACAAAAGAAGTCCCACATCTAAGGCTTGGAGAACACTATAGAAATGGAGACAGAAAGATGGCAAGAGTCAGAGGATCAGGGAGTTTGCAGCGAGACTGGGTCTCCAAGTAATGTCAGAAGTTACATCCATAAAATCTCACCAACAACACTTCCTAAACATGGGCTGAGAAAGCGTACAATACATGTGCCAAGTGGATGATGGGTAGGCCATGAAGCCTCAAACCTACAAAAAGAACTACAAGCAAACAAGGAATATTGAGAATGGGAGTCTACCCAAGGTAAGAGCAAACCAATTGGTTATCCAATGCCAAAAGGTCATCCCTAAAAACACTTGAATTTTAATCTCTTCTTAGCAGAGGTATTTATCCCTTCTTACAGAATTCAGAGTTTTCTGCAAATAGTTCCTCAGCCATGATCTGTATAGGTCAATCACTCTGGACTCTAAAGGGACTCACCTGGTTGGTTCTATTCTGGAAAACTGGAGTGGATGTGATTTGTTATGATAGTGTATTAAAGTAGTTAAGAAATAAGCATGTGTCATTTTCTCTTTGTCTGTCAGTTACATAGATGATAAGACTTCCAAAATACTAGGAATGGCCAAGGCAAGTGGTGAATAAGCTCCACATATCTCAATCACCGAGGGGAAGACTGAAAATCAGAATGGCAGAACTAGGATGATTATAATTAAGAACTAACTGCATTTTGTCCTTACACTTAGAGACCTCATGTAACATGATGTGTCCTAGTACCATTACTGCCATTTTGACACTGCCCAGAATCACCTGAAAAGGTTTCAATTGAGTAACTGTCTTTATTGTGGTGGTCTGTGGGCACGTCTGTGTGGGATTGGGTCTGTGGGCACGTCTTTGTGGGATTGCTTGAGTACCAGTTGGTGCTGGAGGGCCTGGTCCACTGTGGGCAGCACCACACCTAAGCAGATGTTCCTGAGTTGTGTATGAAAACTATCCAAGCATGAAATGAGCTGGTGAGTGAGATCCAGACAGCAAGCAGTGCTTCTGTGTGATCTTTCCTTCAGGCTCATCCTGACTTCTCTTAATGATGTACAGTATAAGCCAAAAAATCCCTTTCCTCCTCCAAATCCCTTTCAGTCAGTGTTTTATCACAGCAACAGAATGGAATGAAAGCTCAGTGTTACACTAATACACATTAGTCCCTCTGCTGTATTTTACAAACCATGAATCATCTTCCCCCACATTTATGACTACTCTTAATGATTCTATCTTCATTTTTATTTTCCCTACCATCTTGAACTCATTTTTTCCAACCCAGCTCTTTTCAAGCCTGTGGCTTCTGTCTCATCAATACCCATACAGTACTGAAAACCATTGTTGATTTCATTATTTTAACTCTTGCCTACTTTTTGCCATGTAGCCTCTGACATCTCAAATCTAATTTATCCAAAACTGAAATCAGTAGTCTCCCTCTTTCCTTTCTCCTCCTCACTTCACCTCCTCTTGCATTCTCTGCCTTGGTAAAGAACAGCATAATTCCTTCAGAAATAAAAAAAGACCACCGCACAGCCTCTTTTCCTCTCATTTTCCATATTTAGGGCATTACCAGTTCAGAAAACTTTACCTCCTAAATAGCTTGTGGACACACTCTCAGCCTTATCCTACAGAAAATTATCCTAGTTCAAGCTCCATCATTTCTCATCTAAGCAATTCCAAAAACTGTCTAGTCACACTGATTTGAAATAAGAGCATGTTCCAAGTCCAAACTCAATTAGCTGATTCTCATCTGTGAGATCTGGTTGAAGTTAACTAGTGATTCTAAGCTGGTATGAAATAATAATCCTTTCTAAATGAGGTTGATATACCAATTCGATAGAAGAAAGAGATCTCCAGACAGCCTGGGAGATGCCATGACATTAACTAATATAACAGGCCACTGTTTTCAACTGTATTTTCATTTGTCCATAAAGGAATGGTCAGAATGAAAAATTCTGTCATTCTTTAACTAGATAGTGTAAATTAAAAAGAAGACACTGTGTATGAGAAAGAGTCATGGGTGAAATTGATAGGAACTGGAAACTGAGATGATGAGTAATAAATGTTTGATTATGGATTCATGCAACAAAAGATAAATGGAATGGGTTTGTCTTTTTTCAATGTTTTAATGTTTTTTAATTTATGTGTTTGTATCTTGTGTGTGTGTCTGTGTATCTGTGTGTGTGAGGGGGGTTGTGCGCGCGTGTGCACGCGTGCACATGGGCATATATGCATATGTAAATGCAGGTTCCAAAGTGGCCAGAAAAGGACATCAGTTCTCTAATAACTGGAGTTACAGATATTGTGAGTCACCTGTCACAGTTGATGGGATGAGAACTCTGGTGCTCTTAACAGCTAAGCCATCTCTCCAGCCCTAATTTTATATTTTAAAAAACATCTCTGTTAAAGTATATTTTAAACCCCATTATAGTTTCTTCTTCTGGGTATTCTCCTCCAAAAGAAAAACACTTTCTTCTTATTTTCTTTTTATTAGATCAGCATATTAAAATTCAAGTATTAAATTGGTGATTATCCAAATTTAGCACAAGCCATACTCTAGGCATAATGGACAGCCCATGTGTTTATTTATAGGGCATGCTTGACAGCTTTAAATAGGAAATTAAAATTAACCAAATCTTCTTTGTGAGAGAACACAATGTGAGGAAAGTTCTAAGTGTAGAATTTTTAATTCTCATTATCGTTCTTTCTTAAAACCTCATCCCAACAATATTTTCCTCACTTTTTAAATTTCATATACATGATACACTGAACAGACAATGAGGGTGTTTAGGAGGAAGAATGGTTACCAGGAAAATTACTTAACTGGAACAAAAACAGGAACAATATATATCTACCACTGGTCAGATGTTGTGGAAGGGGTTGTCACTAATGTTATGCGCAATCCTCAAAACAACAATAATGAAGATAATGAATAAGTTAAAATGTGTGCTTTGAGTATTTGCCACAAAGCATGCAAGATGTATAATTCCTATTTTATGCAAAATAAAAAAACCTAGGGATAGGGAAGTTTATCTATTTGCCTGAAGTCATACAGGAAAGATACTTGTTTGCTAGAATTACATATACTTTTATCTGACACCAAATTTCACCAGTTTTATATTACTAGTTCATGGACCTCCAAACTATTAAAATGGTTTGGAACCCCTGGTGTTTGGTTTCTTTATACCTTCCCATTGTTATATGTGAAAAATTTTATAAAGAAAGACACAGTAAACCTTAGGTATAGACACACATCTCTGACCTTGTAGTATTGCTTTTATTTGCATGGAGCTGAGCCTGTGAAACACGGAATCTTCTCAGAAAAGTAAGCCCATCACAAACAGCAACAGAGAGCTAGCAATCAAAAATGTGGTATCCTGTGTACTTAGTTTTCATCCTTCATGTCCTTCCCACTTAATGAAAAGTAAACCTTAGTCTCCTACATTCTAACCTTAAGAATTTTTGAAAAGTAAAATCTCATTCTTCTACATTTATGCCATAGAGAGGAGTTCTGTAAAGTGACAGAAAATTAGGGACTGGTGAATAAAATTTTAAATCAGTGTTTTCTGATACAGTGATCTCACTAGTTTACCAGACAAACTTCTACTAAATCTATTCATGATTTCTTTAAAAAAATTACCAAAAATTACCCAGATAGTAGTATTGAACTTTGCCTTAATTAGGGCAGCTAAGAATGTCTTGTATAATTAACTTGGATTTGTTTATAATTGTTTCCTTGTGGTTAGAGCTTTTTCCTTGTATAACTGTAGCAATGATGTTGATAACACTAACCTTTGATTTCCATGGAAAACAAGTGGAGGGTAAACAGAAGCAAGGCAGAACTAGGAACACAAAACCAAAAGACACAAAACACTCAATCTCTTTCTTCTTCCTGTTTTGCTTCAGGAGAAACAGTGTCTCTAACCACCAGTGTAACCCATGGAACTGCTGATATCTGGGTTCTTCATCATCCTGCTATGTAGAACTATCCCTTTGCTTTTGGGAAGTGGAATAATGTCTTTTCTAACTGTGGTTTGTTCAGTCTTCTCTAATATCTGAGTCCCTGAATTTGTTCCTCCCGGTAGCTGATCCTCTAATGTGCTACATAATTTTTCCAAGAGAGAGAACTCTAGCAAGAAAACTGCATGGAGGAAAGGAGGGAGGGAGGGTGGAAGGAAGAAGGGAAATGTAGGGAAGGATAGGATGAAAAGAGTGAGTTCTGAGTGCTGTCCACGGCTCTAACCCATAGAGTTATCACTAGTAGGTTGAATCTTATCTCTCTGCCCAATGTCTTCACTCCTACTAACACCACACTCAAAATAGCCATCTCCATCTATCACTCTGGTAACCACTGTTTCTTCCCTTGTCTTGTCTTCTTCATTGGTAACAGAGCACTGCTACACTGCCTCCTAATGGTATAAAATCTCCTGTGTTTGGCTTATACTTCATCAAAACTTTGATACTAGTCTCCTTTAACTTCTATTTAAATCACAATGTGAGTATGATATCTATTCCTCGTCAGAATCCAAGTCAACAAGGTGACAGAGTCTGGATGACCGCACAATCTGCATGAACTCCTTTCTTCCCCTATGAATCAGAATCTACTAGGAAATATGGGATCTTCAATTGTAAGGATTCGGGCAATCTGCAGAGTAACTACAACTAGCACTCAGTATCTCAGCTGCAACTGTATAGAATTATATGGGCTAGCTCAGAGAAACACGTGGCCAACTAGTGCTGCCATGCCATTCTGCTTAACAGAATTGACAGGTAGATTTTTTATGTAGATCTTGATAATTTTTGTTGTCATAACATAAAAATTCAGACATTTGGGCAGGCAAATGACTCACTGGATAAAGGTGCTTGGGGACACACCTGATGACCTTGAGCTCAATACTTGAGGTCTACATAGTAGAAGGAAAGAACAAGTTTCCACAAGTTGTCCTCTGACCTCTGCAAACACACACACACACACACACACACACACACACACACACACACAAAACCATACTCATACAGAATAAAAATATAGAGTCTCTGAAAATTCTTATCGCATCACTTTTATTTGATGTTTCTTTAAAGAAAGGTCAAAGGAAAAGAAATAGACTACAAATAAAAGTGATAGAAATCTATTAAGGCATCTCTTTCTGATCTCTACATGAAATGGGCACTTGTTATGTACTGATATGTAACTACTTCCTTCCCTTGGGTATCCCACAGTCCACCAGATAGATAGATTGCTACAGAGAGAAAATTCATTTTTCTTTGTGTAGGAAAAGTAATCTCAAATGACTTTGTAGCTAGAGTAACCACATGGACAAGTCTAAAGGAAGTTCATCTGTTCATTAACTAAAGATTCCAAAAAGAGGGAATAGTAATGTTAAATAAGGAAACATTCTTTAAAAGGTCATTGAAATGTACTAGAATTGTGAGCAGTTTGCCACCTTAAAAAAAGAATAGATTTATAATAATGGAAATGAATGAGCATGATGGTCATGAAGGAGTATGTCTGCAAATGTGACCAGAAAGCTCAGAGATGGCCAAAGAATGAAGGTACTAGTAAGCCATAACAGTCTCATAATGTTATCAACTATATTTGGACGTTATAGACAATGAATATCCTATGACAAGGTTTTAACAGAAATGGATGTAACTAAAATTGTTTTAAGAAATGTAATCTTAGGGAGTTAAGGAGATGACTTAAGATATAAGAGCATTTGATGTGCAAGCATGAAGACCTTAGTTTAAATCTCTTGAATCCATGTAAAAAGTGAATAATAGCCACACATACCCATGAATACTCTGTTACTGGGTAAACAGGCAAGTCCAAGGAGCTTATTGGCCAGTCAGCCTATACAAAAAGGCTAGTTTGGGCTGCATGAAACCCCACCTCAGAAAAATAAAAATGAATAACCATAAAAATATTCTTCAAAATTAGGCCACTGGTTGTATTAAATAAAATTCAGACTGAGCTGCAAAGAAAAGAAAGGTCAGTATGTAAAAATCAAGTGTATTTCTATACCATGGTTAAGCTAACTAAATACTAGCTTCTGATGCTGTATGTCATAGAAAAAGTCTTACATATAAAAATGAGTATAACATATATCTCCACAAAAAATGATGAAGCATTACTTGGAAAATTGAAGATTCTGCACAGAAAGGGTAACAGCATGCTACAGATGGGTATTTCAGAGTTCAATAGATAATGATTCTTCTCATACTGACTCCTGTGTAATTCTAACCATATTTCTAGACAATTTTGTATTTTAGTGTGGGAAAATCACATATAAATTTTAAAAGTTATATGGAAATTCCAAGTCCAAAAAGCTGTTACAAAGTCATAATAATTAAGACATAGTAGTCTAAAAACAAAGAAAATCAGCTAATACCATGAAACACCATATCTAAAAAGAAATATCTTATATGCACTTGTTGGGAACTGACAAAGAAAGTGTAACCCAGTGGTAATGGACTTTCATGATTTTTCCTTTTTTATTTTTTCCTTTTTTTTAAAGACAAGCTGGTCTCCAACTCTCTTTTTCTTTTCATTTATTTGTTGTATCTTTCACACCATGCATCTCCATCCCACTCATTTTCCAGACCTGCATATCTGTCCTCTGCCCTTTCAGCGACCATTCAATAAAATATAAGAGAGAAAATAAAAAAAGTCAGGGGCAAAAGTAGTCAAGCATTAAATCTCTTTGTTCATATATCTTTCCTTGCAAGTGTTAATTTCAAAGATTCGTTGGTCTTCTTCAAGGCCTCTGGTTTCTGCTATATTATCAATGTTTGGCTCTCCCTGGAACTCCTCTTGATTATCCTGCAGTTGGCCTGTGTTGTGGAAAACCGGTAGCTTTGGGTCTGCAGGACGGGTCCCTTTACAAGCAGATCACAGATGTGGTAGACAGTAGACGTAGAGGTGGGACAACCCGTACCCTAGTTCCGGACCTGGGTAGTTGCAGAGTTGATGAGTTCACCGGCTATCCCTTGTCCTGGCCCACCAGGGTGAACCCTCCTGCATTATCTTGGTGAGTTCACTCTTTGCAGTGATGAGCAAGGGGAGGGGCCAGTTCTCCCGTTTCCACATTCTCAGGATAGGCTCTCCCACACCTACACCTTAAGGGCCAGCTCTGCTCTGTTGCCCAGGTATGGTATATGGCCTCTAACTCTTAATCCTCCTTCTTCAACTTCCCAAGTGCTGGGAATGCAGGAGTGTGCACCCACTCCAAGCAAGAATTGTCTTTGAATTAAATGTTACAGATTAATTGAGTATTCATATGAAGAAAGTACATATCTTAAGATCCCTTATACTAAACAAAAAGCCAGTTGCTGATGATCATGGATATAAATGGAAGATTAAAAAGACAAATATTTCTAGAAGATAATTGAAGAAACTATTTTCATGACTTAAGGGAAGGCAAAGATTTCTTAAGCAGAAAGAAAAAGACCATTCATCTTCAGAATTGAATTAAACTATACTCAAATTAAGAATGTTCATTTATCCAACATAAAAAATGAGAATGAAAATTCAAGTAACAAGAGTTAGAGAAGTTATTTCCAAAACACACATCCAACTAATAGTATAACATGTAACTATAAAGTTTATTATTTTATGACTATTTTTAAAAGAGATAATCAAATGCTAAAGTGAACAAACATTAACCTCCAAATAAAAGCATACAACTAGTAGGAGACATAGGAAATGCTTCACTTTAAGTTACTGAGGAAACACAAGCAAACCTCCTTAATGTACCCTTGTAATATAAGCGACTGTTACACAGAGCACAGCTGTAGCGGTTAAAGGCTCACCTAGGGTGCACAAGGCCCTAGGTTGTATCCTCAGGACATAGTTGCACATGCCAGTAATCACAGCATGATATAGGCAGGAGGACCAGAAGCTCCACATTATCTTTGGATATATAGTGAGGTCAACATGAGATACATGAGACCTTGCCTCAGATCAGTAACAAATAAATGAGTAATATATAAGTACACAAATTAGGACTTGGAGATATATAAAAGATTCAGAAAAAGTGGCCACTCTTGTGACTTGCTGATGAGTATGGTGATTAACCAACCACTTCAGTAACTGTCAACATCAATTGTAGTCAACAATACATATAGCTACCACTCTTTTGGATTATCTATATAGATAATCACTTCCCTTCAAACCAAGCTAGCTTTATTACTTCCTTCATATCACTGTATCTTTCCTTGTTTTTCTGCTCTCACCTAATCAATAAGGGTTTCCGGGACAGTGTTAGAAAGTTAAGTGGGGAGAGTCATACCTGTCTTGTTCTTAGTAGGAAAGTTGTAAGTTACATACCACTTGGTGTGGTAGTGGCTGTAGATATTTTGCAAGCATGCTCTTAACATTAAAATAAATTCTCCTGCTCCTAGTTTCCTGGGGATTGTATTTGAATGTGTTCTGAGTTTTTCAAATGTTTTTTTCTGCATGTGTTGATATGATCCTGGTTCTTTTTTTCTGTTATTCCGTTAGTGCACGGAATTTTTGAATGTTGGAACAGAATTGCTTTCCCCAGAAAAATTCATTGTGTACAATTCTTTCTATGTGCTACTGGATTTGCTTTTTTATTGCTATTTAGTAGTAGTAGTAGTAGTAGTAGTAGTAGTAGTAGTAGTAGTAGTAGCAGCAGCAGCAGCAGCAGCAGCAGTATAGCTGCTTCTGTGTTTACAAGAGTTTGTCCGATGGTTTTCTTTCCTTGTGATACCGTTTGTCTGATTTTGGTATGGAGGTAATGCTGGCTTTTTATTATTAATTAAGAAGCATTCTCTCTGCTCCCATCTTCAGGAAAAGATTACAAAGAATTGGTTTGCTTTCCCCTAAAATGTTGAGCAGAATTTATCAGGAAACAGTCAGGACTTTGGATTGTCTCTATTAGAATATTAATCATTGATTTTACATCCTCAGTATTCACAGACCTATAGAAAGTTGTTTTCTCTTTGCATGAGTTGTGACAGATCATGTCTTGAGAGAAGCCATCCTATTTCTTCTCATCAGTTCTATGTCCAGAGGCAGTTAGAGTATTCTTTATCCGTGGGATCTGTAGTGATGTGCTGCTGCACTTCTAATGTTAGTTATTTGTGTCCTATATTTTCTTTCTTACATTTTCAAAAGGCTTGTTGACTTTATTAATATTTTTAAAGAACCATGTTTTGCATTTACTGATTTTTTTTATCAGCTTCCTCTTCTCAGACTCTTAGTTTCTTTTTTCCCATGTTTTTATTATGGCTTTTTATTTGCTCTTCTTTTTCTATTTTCTTATTGTGACTTTTATTTTTATTGTTATTATTATCTTTCTTTTTTCAAAAATTATATATATATGTATATTAAGGCTATATATTTCTCCTTAAGCATGATTTTCATTACATTCCCAAATGTTGAGAAGATATATTTCTCTTTGCATCATGCTTAGGTTTGCATTTCTTTTCCAGTTTTTGTTTTCTTTGCTTTCTAGTTTCACAAGGTTTTAGTGAAACACACTCAAATTTAGTTGGACCTCTCTCAGCTCCATCTAAACTATCAGTAAACCCACTGTGAATACTTCCCATGTCTGTTACACATGGATTTGACACTAATGCTTCATTTAGACTCATTTTCACTTCTTTCTGAATAAATTGTCCATCTGCTTTTATACATTGTTTACTGTGTCCATTAGAGTCTTTAACATATCAATTAGCGCTTATTTAAATTCCTGATTTAATTAACTGATTCCAACATCCTTACTATATTTGAGTTCAGTTCTCATGCTTTCTCTTCCATCTCTTCAAGTTGTATTTTTGTTTTGATTTGATTGTTTTTTGGCAGTTGGCACACTTGTTGATTTCTTCCTTGGTCATCACATGTGATGTATAAGAGTCAAATAAACTTACCAAAGATATTTTTAAATGCACCTTTCATTGAAACATTAACAGAAAATTCTCCATGTTTATCCAAAAGTAAATTAGTTCTACTTGACAAGTAAGACCAAGTTCAGAGACCCTGTTTCATACACAAGTAAATGATTTAAAGCACAGTAACCTAAAGAAAGGAGCACTGGTAAACACACTACAACAACAATAAAGGTTTATCAAGGAGCAAACATCCTTCTGGTGAACAGGCCTAACATTCCAGTTGAACAGCTAAGAGATGTCTCCCTGGGATGATGGATCCACCTCAAGTCATGTTAATATATAGGAGGAATGATTATCCTTTTAAGGAAACAATGAGCTTTTCTGTGCTAGAAAAATACTCATGAAGCTAATACAATGCTGTCATGAGTTCACTGCATCTATTCGCTTTCCGAGTCCTGTCTTAAAGAGCATATTTTTTTCCTGAATATATGTTTTTATTTAAATTAGAAACATACATGCTTCGCATGTCAATCCCAGCTCCCTCTCCCACCCCTCCTCCCTTATCCCTCCACCAGCCCCCTAGCCCCCACTCAATCCCCACATCATTCCCCAGGGAGGGTGAGGCCCTCCTTGGGGGATCTCCAGAGTATGTTATTTCATCCAGGGCAGGACCTAGGCCCTTTCCCATGTGTCCAGGCTGAGAGAGCATCCCTCCATGTGGAATGGGCTCCCAGAGTTCATTCATTTGCCATGGTAAACACTGATCTACTACCCAAGGCCCCAGTGACTTCTCACTGAGACTACATTCATGGAGTCTGGATCAGTCCCTGTTGGCCTCTCAGCCATCAATCTGGGGTTCAAGAGCTCCCCCTCATCCAGTCAGCTGTCTTTGTGGGTTTCACCATCACTGTCTTGACCCCTTTGCTCATCACTCCTCCATCACTGTCACTGGGTTCCAGGAGTGCAGTTCAGTGTTTAGCTGTGGGTATCTGTCTCTGCTTCCATCACTCCCGGGATGAAGGTTCTAGGATGGCATATAAAGGAGTCATCAACCTTATCATCAGGGAGAGGTTATTAATTTTGTCTCTCTGCTATTGCTTAGTTTGCCAGTTGGTGTTATCTTTGTAGATCTCTGGAAATCTCACTAGTGTCAGCTCTCTCCTCAAACCTATAATGACTCGATCTATTATGGTATCTCTCATCCTGCTCTTCTTTATTCTTACCTCGACTGAACCTTCCTGCTCCCCCCCCCCCATGCCTTCTTCTCCCCTCCTCTTATCTCCCTCTCTTTTTCCTGGTTCCCTCTCCCCCTCCCGCCGATATTCCCAATCAGAGAACATAACTTATTTTTTACTTTTTTCTTTCTCATTCCTTCAGGTCCTGGGATCCTAATATGCTTTGCCTGGTACTCTAGGTTTCCTTCCTCATTCTCTGAAGCTCCCTCCAATTTGTAGTGCAATTACTTACCTGCCTAGTGACAAACCTAAGCACCAGCTCCCTTCCTCTCCTTTTTCTTCCTCCTCCAGCAGCTGCCAATATTCACAGTTTGCCTGCTTTGGGGTTTTTTGTTTAAACTCTAACAAAATGGATTCTGAAATTTATTCTGAGTTAGTTCTTAAATTCCTTTTATAATGAGGCTTAGAACCCCAATAGAGGACCTCACTTTCCTAGATAACAAAGTAGTAGTCTCTGTCTAGTATCCAGGAGTAAGGCACAACCAAGTGAATTCTTAAGGACCCATTGGCTTAGGAGCTCTAATTAGTTATTGATACTGTTTCATAGAGGACAGGAAAGCTAGACTCAGGAGATGATAGTGAGACGAAGCAGCCGGAAGCCTAATTCAACCTACCTTCTTTGTGTGAGAGCAATGTCTCAGATGAATTTGGACTCCTCTTTAATGTCCAGCTTTCTGGTACCCAGGATGCTGCCCACTGCACAAGCATGTGAGTATATGCATATCTATTCACTTAGTCTTGGACAGAAATTAAGGAGATTACATAGCCTGTCTCTAGGTGAAGACACTGAGGAGTAGCTGCACTCCTTTGATTTATCTATTGTTGTCTCATAGACTTCTTTGCATCCACTTATTTAATTTCACTTTGCAGTATTTGCAGGATGGCTATTACGGTCATTGTTATTTTAGATGCACATCCAAATTAGTTATCAGTGTTCATTTTAGATTTTGCTGATGTTCTCTGTAAAAGAAATAGTCGGGGGATGGCTTCTGTGTTTAAGAAAAATTGATTCACATACAAAAGAATAAATTTTCTTCATAAATATGCAACATTGGAACAAATACTGAGAAAAATTAAGCAAAATATATTCTGCTGTCACTTGAACTTTGAAGTAAAGCTGAACCAAATGGTTTAGGTGAAAAATCAGGGTCAGTATAAGTATATGTATAACTCTAATATCTACCTTGCTGTCTTGGGTATCAGCAATATTAACAAAAAAACTTTCAAACGTAGCTTTGGCTTTCAACTGCAGGCACTGACCGAGGTCCACGTGTCACAGCTCAGTAAAAACAGGTGTTTTGCCATAATGAATTTCTGTTCTTTAATTGTTTTCCTAGATATTAAAAAAGTAACAGTAAAAACATCTAAAAGTGGAAAATGTCCATTAGGTGATTATTTCCTGTAAATGTTTTTCTAGCATTTTCTATAACTGTTTTTCTAAACAAGACTGATGTCATTGCTGTCCTATCATTAAGCAAACACAGCCTAAAGGGAGTGGATTATAATAGCTGATTGTCAAGTTAGTAAGCATTTTATAAGAAATGTTCAAATAATATATAATTGTTTTTTAATAAATGGTTCTGGTGATTGGCACCAAATCACTCACTCATTCATTTATTCAACAAGCATCATTGGCTATTTAGATGCTCCTAGCACTGTGATTCAGTGTGGAATTTTGTACAGAAATTCCTTGAGAGAAGAAACATTTTTTTCTGGGACAGTGCATCTGGCCCATTATACAGAACCTATTGCATTTGGGTATCTTGTTTCATAGCCAAAGGGATGTCTAAATATTGAAAACCTCTTACATGGTGATACTTCATTGAGAAGCTATGGCATTTCACACACATACACACACACATACACACACCATATAACACACACATAATATACACACACCAACAATAACAACACATACACTACACACACACACACACACACAACAACAACAACAACAACAACAACCACACCAATAATACACACAAAGCACACATGTTCTGGAAATACTGCCTTTCTCATTATCTCAAATAATTTCTGGCTCCTTTAATCGCTGCTAAAATACTAACAACTCTCTTTAATGCCTAGTCAATAAGCAGATTAAAACATAAATGCCACTAAATATGCTTTAAATACCACCTCCATTGAAATATTTCTAAGTTCTGTATCCTCTTAAAATAATCCCCATTCAAAATTGAGAGGAAATGTCATCCATATGAGGTTCTTCAGAATTTAAGCTCTGATTACACACAGAATTAGGTGCTGTAGCTTCAGAAATCGTACAATTAAAGAACCACTGACTTTGTTGATGGCATTTTTAAGCCTAGAAAGCTTTCATCAAAGCTACAGTGCAATCTCATAGGTAAGTAGCGTTGTCGCACTGGGTAGGTTTCTAACAATTAACTAGATACCCTGAGAAGGGAAGGTGAAAGGCAGAGTTGCAGAAAGCACCATAAAGCCAACTCCCATGGCCTCCGTGTCGCCAAGGCTCTGACAGTGTTCATAGGAAATGTATGACAACTATAAAGAAATATACTGAAAAGAAATTACTTTCAAGGAAACAGTGATCAACTGAACAAATCAAGCTGCTTCCAGTGTGGACCAATGAGCTTTGTTTCAGATGTTATTCATCAGTCAGCACTCTCAAAGTGATACGTAAATAGTACTGCTTTCATAAGACCTCACGAGAAATCAAGAAATCAGATTCTTAGGTGAATGTCAACTGAAGGGTCCAGGTATGTATTCAGCATGGAGAAGCATGAGGGAGATTTGGTTGGATCTTTTCCTCATTATCAAAGCCCTTTAGAAATTCTTTCACCAAAAAGATCTATCTTTTTCTATTTCCAGATGAAGGGGAAGAGAGAGAGGCCTATTAAAAAATAAATTTTTACCCTTCAGTTGTTGGAGAGATGGCTCTGTGGTTAAGAGCACTTGCTGCTCCTTCAGAGGACCCAGTTTAGTTGGAAGCATCCACATTAAGTAGTATCTTTTATAGGATCAATGCCCTCTGACCTCCAATAGCATTTGCGTGTACATAGTGCACATAAACCCATACATGCACACATAAGACACATAAGTAAATCTTTTCTTTAAAAAATCTGTCTTCCTAAGGTCTATTCTGGAGCCCTGAAAATCATGTGCTGAACAATTAATATGAGCAAGACAAAGTTATATTATTAGCATGAACACTGAGTATATATGAAGTAAAAAGGCATTCAGATGCTGTATCAAAGGCTGCTGAGAGTGTGAAGTGATGTAGCATCTTAATACATAACAAAAACTATTCGGAAAAGTGACAAAATAAAGGTAATAGTTCTCACACTAATGAGGAATGCAAAATCTTGAAGGTAACAACAGAAAAAACTAATTGTATCAGTCATTCTTCTGCGACTATAACAAACTATGCAGAATAATGAACTTATTAGGAGGGAATGTTTATGGTCATCACTTCAGAGGCTTTGGTTCATGACTGAGGATGGACTTAGTTGCTCTGGGCCTATAGGGGAAACACAAACAAGCCCATCAGCTGCCAACAGCACTGAGCTAAGGACAAAGCCTTCAACACTTTGACTTTTGGGGCATATTCAGGTCTAGTCAATAGCACTCTAATGAAAGGTACTGAAGAACTGTCTTAGTCAGTGGGTGATAAGGTCCGACTGGATATCAGTTTCCATTTCTCGCATGACCATGAGTCTTCTTTGGGAAAGGGGTTTTTAAATCTGTCCTTCATCCTCAGAAGTGTCTGCTTTTAGTCAGGTAAAAGCACCACTAGGAAACTTCTCTCCATGTCTATTTGTCTAATTTTCCTCCAGCTTTAAATAACCCTAATGTCAAAATGGCATGTTTTCAGGTGGCATTATGGGTGATTTTCTCCATATCCTAATGAAAAATGTATTTCCAATAGCAACTGTAAGTTCCTAAAATATGTGATATTCTAAATCTAGTTATGGTTTGGAATTTAAATGTTCCCCGTTAATAATGCTATTGGGAAGTATGGTGGTTTGAATGAGAAATATCTCCCATAGACTTAGGGATTAGAACACTTGGCCTCCAGTTGGTGATGCTGTATATCACTAGCATAGACTTCAAGAATCCATAACTTACCCTCCTTCTAATTTGTTCTAGTTTGCTCTCTCTCTGTCTCTCTCTCTCTCTGTCTCTCTCTGTCTCTCTCTCTCTCTCTCTCTCTCTCTCTCTCTCTCTCTCTCTCTCTCTCTCTCTCTCTCTCTCTCTCTCTCCCGTGCCATTATGGACGTAGCCCTCTGTAACAGTAAGCCAAAATAAATTTCTTCCACAAATTGTGTTGGTCATGGTGTTTTATCACGGCACAAACAGTAGTTTCTACAGAAGGGGTAGATATTGAGATGGGACTAACCTCCCTGGAAGAAGTGAGTCATTGTGTTGTGCCTTTGAATGTAGTCTCTGTCTTTACTGACATGGCTTCCTGCCATGTCATTAACCAAAAATGGTGAAACTGAAAGTCAAAATAAACCTTCACCCTTCAAACCAATCTGTTTTTAGTACTCTGTGAAAAAAAGGGAATCTAGCTAATGTAGTCTTACAAAGCTTGACTTAATCTTAATGGTCCATCTACTGATACTTGCCAGTGTTGGTATCTTGCCGATGTCTGTCAAGTTCACATGCTTACTGACAGCTTCCCTGTGTCCATAGAACATGTGGTCTACAGGTGAACTCTGAGAAACATAGAATTCAAACTATACTAATATTTTTAATTTGTCCATGTCTACTACTTTTTCATATTTTATATCATTCTCTCTCTTCCCAAGCAGATACAGAAACCCATTCAATATTTCTCCCTTTAAACAGGTAATTCACTATTGTTCAGTTACAGATGATGGTGTGCAGACATGGATGCCATCAGAAGTGATCTCTTTCATTCTGCAAATGAAGAAACCCACTACAGAATGGCAAAGTAGCACGTTTATGTCATTTCACTAGGTCAGATTCCTTATTACACCACCTCAAGTTACCATACTTTAACATAGGAGTTCAGAAAACGCTATTCCAAAGTATTGTACCTGTGGGTGCTGAGCACTTTTAAAACAAAAGAATTAGAAGGTCATAGCATCCACCTCAGAAGAGAAGACTTTCTAACCTTTTGTTGTTTCTCTCCTGTATCCTAATCACAGAGACAGGCTATCTCTAGAATTTTTTACTAGTCTGAGGATAACTCTTCTGAAAGAAAGCAGACATCTCACACTGCGCCCAGGGGACTTTCAGGGTCAGACCAGGAACAATGAGGCACAGAAGAGAAGAGGCTAAAGGCCCATGGCTTACACAAACAAAATTCTCATCTATTGTGGGAGTCTATCTGGGAGGTAGCTTATCTGAACAACATAAGGCCACATGTTTGCAGAGAAGTTCTATGCCCAACTTCCCCATACCATGTTCCCACTACTTCAAGAGCTGAAAAACACTTTGTCCTGAGTGATTCTGTAGCCTTTTGGAATCACTTCTGTCTTCTAAAAGTAATTTTCCCCCTGCAGAAATTGGCTGTATTCCTTTATCTCCCTATGAATAAGGTTTTCAACATCAAATTATTCACTTTCCTGTCATGCCTTTGTCACTTGAATTAACATGCCTTTTCCTCTTAAGAATTTGTCCATTGTCAGTTTGTAACAAGGGATCTAAGGTAAAGAAGGGAAAAATCTCCCTATTCAGAGGCATACCTCAAGCAGAAAGACTTGGCATTATTGGAAAGCCCACATTAATGGACAAGACACAGCACATGTCCAGTCTATCACCCACTGACACGGTCTTCTGTTCATCCCACCAGGAAAGAATAAGACCAATGCCACAATCTAAAGCCACATCTGAAGTAAGCATTAATTAGATTCTGGCCAGGTGGATGGACTCTGACTAGGTCCATCTCTGGGTTCCCAAAAAATGGCCGTGAGTCATGTTTTGTATGGACTTAAGAAGGCAAACCCTACAAGTCATTGCATTTCCCATCCAGTCCAATCAGGTCAGGGACAAACACACATTCTGACACATTTCCTGTCCATATACCTCCCAATCACATGTGGTCAAGCACATTTAGTGCAGGTGGATCAAGCAAACGCAAGACAAACAGAAACTTATTCTTAGCTGCAAACAGAACCCTTAATTTGCAAATTTTGTTTTACTGTTTTGGATTCACACTTCTTGGAAAGGTTTCTATGCTTGTCTACAAAGACACCTTTAGCTAAGCTTCATGAAGATACTAGATAGGCTGGCAATGGCCCAGAACATCATTAAGGTTCCTTTTGGAACAACTTGATCTGCAAGGATAAGAGGAGACTTTAGAAGTCTCTGAAGAACACCAGCATCTAGGATTCTTGTGAGTGAATTATATGAACCTGATAGTAACTCAAGAGGAAAGGTCACACAGGTTCAGGTGAAAAATTCATGATTTCCAAATGTCAGCTAAGATTTGGATAAGCATCTGGCTTTTGGGTATATATTTGAAAATGAATAAGCACTGAAATCTTCAGGATTCATACTAACTGGACTTAACCCACCCAGGATTTATAAGCCAAAAAGGAACACTGGTTATGGAACAGATTCCATATGCATTCTAATCATTTACATATGAACACAAAACGGCACAGATGCATGTGTCTGTATACATATGTAAACAGATCTATGAACAATCCACATACACAAATATGCATGTATTTCTATGCATTTCATATAAATGCACGTAGGCTTGTGTGTGTGTGTGTGTGTGTGTGTGTATTTAAATATTCCCAAACATTGGGCCAGTTGGCCATGCATCCACTTTCTCTTGGAAAAGATTTGCTTCATATCTAATAGAAATATACAATCTGGTTAAATGTTGCTGGTAAAATGTCTAACACATGGGTGGATTGAAATTGTGAACAAGTGAAGAATACTAAAGCAGTATGATGGAGATAGGTCCTTTGAAGAGAGGCCAGAAAACAACATTCCAATCCAAAGAGAAAGGATACGCATCTATTGTTTCTCCAGCTGGCTAAGCAACGGCAGGGTTGTTCCCTACTAAACAGTCTCATTAACATAAGCATAACTACAGGGTAAGTTTCCTAGCTCATTCCAAGTGAATTCGGGGGGAGAAAGATGCTGTTAATATGCACAACTCATGCAGACAATGATATGAAGCTAATTCATTTCATCATATTATCACCATAGCATATTAACTTAAAAGAAATAATAAGACAACATGGAAATGTTTGCATATTAGAGAGAATTCTCGTTGTACCCTATTAGCACCGTATCGTATTAGTATTGCATTAGGCTACCATACCGCAATGCTAAAATGATGAAATCCCACTGTGAAAACTGATATTGAATTCTTGTAATGTTTCAGAATCATTTTTAGCACTGCATATAAATAATTCATGTGAGCAGATCTAATGAATTGATGGAAGAAAAAAAACATCCCTTGGCATTGTGAGCATATTTATGAATGTAAAGTCACGAGCGAGGCGCTTTCTCATGGAAGGTGGGCAGGGGCTGAAGTGTGACAGCTATCCCAGAATCAGTTATTAATATAATGAGGAATTCTAGGTCAAGTCCAGTAGAAATATTTCTGAATGCACATTTCCTTCTAGGAAAGTAACACAATGTTGGTTAGCATTCCCCTGTCCTTTCCCGAACCTCTTTTGTAGATCAACTGAGGTAGGTGCCCTCATTTACAGATAACCATCTATACAGAATCAAATTGATATTTTTTTTAAAAAATCAGAGAACGAATGCTTTATGCTCCCAAAGTCTTTGTTCAAATTGTTGTAATGATATATAACTTCCCATCTACCTCCACCACTGGACTATGCATTCCTTACAGTAGAGAATCATAATTTATTCATATTTGTTATCTTAACCCCAACACAAAGCATGACCCTCAGTAGGTTCTCAATAAATATTGAATGAATGGGTGAATGAATGAAGGAATATGTTGATCCAATTCCAAAGATTCTAATTAAAAGTTGGAATCAAGGTGAGAGTGGGTCATTTACATTTAAATCTGAATGTTTTTCTAAATTAAATCTTTATTTGCAATGTTGAATTCCGTCAAAGGCGGTTCAGAGAGGCATTCTAATTCCAGAGTTAGCCACAATTGTTTAAGTTCCTGCTTTAGATTAATGGCTTCTGGGTTTCTCATACGACATATTGCATATTGGTGTCAGCTGCTTGCAGAGAAGTAATCCTAACGCAATTTTAACTCCCCAGGATGGCGATTTCCTGCAAGAAGAGCTGTGGTGCGGAGAGTGTTCCTCTGTGTAGAGATATCACTGGCAGTTCCTGGGAATTGCAGGGCTAAAGCCAATGACCTGTTTTCGGTTTTCTGTGTGGCCGGCTTCTGGGCACTGTGCTTCTTTGCTTCTCTCTGGAGTTTGCAACACTTCCATTTCCAAATTCCTCTTGGCCTATTTTTTGTTCTCTGCTCAGTGGACAGATCACACCCAAACTCTGGTTTCTTGCCTTCTTTCTACAAATGTTACCTATTTCAAAGCTAACTAAACTTGAAAAAGAATAACTAAATATTGTCCTGGAAGAAAGAGAAGGGGGAGGGGCTGTTTTTTCTCTTCTTGGAGATGGAGATGTTCAAAGATGGGACAGAGGGAAGATACTTCATCTTTTAACACTGACACTCTGTGGGTGCACACACACACACACACACGCGCGCACACACACACACGCGCACACACACGCACACACACACACACACACACGCACACACACACAGCAGCTATAGTTTTGAGTGTCAACACACCTCTGAGTCATAATCCAAAAGAGTATCCTCATCATTGACTAATGTCCTGACAGGCCTCCTGCCATGGTCTTTATGAACAATGGTTACATGGCTAAAAGACATATCGTTTGTCCCATGATGGAGAGCTGGCCGCAGCAGGTACAGGTGTATGACTTACTATTATAAAAAAGAGTCCACCGGTACTGATTGCTGCTTTCTCTGCAGAATGGGCATTCTCAGTCCTTATCACTCTGGGCAGTCAAAGTGAAGTGGTACAATTTGGTCTGTCTTTGACTTCTAAGAAACAGTTCCTCCTGCCTCAGATAGATTTTATCTCGGGAGTTAGAGTCCAGTATGCTCCCTGTCACAAACCTTCCTCTGAAGTCGGCAACCTTACAGTCCTTGTGTCTTAATTTGAAAGACTGAAATTCACAGAACACAAGATGAGTTTTAGAAAGGCATTTATTCAGATTCACAGGTGAAGGGCTAAGGGGAAAAAGAGGGTGGGTCTCCTGATTAGCAGGAGGACTCTCAGGGACCAGTGTGTAGTCTAGATGCCAGTCTGAGGGGATTTAAAGGATTAATGGCAGAAAGTGTGGGCGGGGCGCAGGATGGGGATGAGCTGGTGAGTCCAAGTGGCCCAGCCTCCAGGTGCTCAGTTAACCTCTGGCACAAGGGTAGGGGGACAACAAGGATCTGGGAGTTAGAACTCCTTTCACCATCCCAGCCTCCAGCAAGCACACTCTAAGAACAATTGCTTTGAGGTCTCTGCCCTATCAGACCAGGTTCTATTTCCTGTTTCAGCAAAAGATTATTTGAGCAAGAAGGTCCTGTTAGAACAAGTAACTCCTTGTCAAGAGAATAGTATCTCTGGCCTGGGTAGAGAACTCCCATTCTAGTTGGGCCGGGTCATTTGTCTGGTTCAAGGGATGAACTTAGGAAGACAGAGTCACTTTAAGCAATGCTGGGGAGATATGAAGAATAATTAGCTCTTTAATGAGATAAATGTAGTCCCCACCTCCAATCCCAACTCTTCTGCATTACAGGGCCACAGAACCGTAGCACCACAGCCATGTAGTTTGCAAGTCTGCCCATTTTTCTGAATTATTCAGAAAAGTCTAAGTTTCCCGTTTCTTTCTTCTACCGCTTCTCTAAGGATACTTTCTGGACACTTTGAGATTTTCCTCCAGCGTTTCTTTAAAGTCCCCTTCTCTGCTAAAGCCTCTTTCCCTGCCTGGTAGGTGCTTGTCTGTCATGTGTCTGACCTCCAGGCCACCTTCAATAGCATGGCTGTCTTCCTTCCCTCTTCTGTTCTCCCTTGGGCAGCAGCTAAAGTTAACAGCCAGCCTGCCTTGGAGATGTTCTTTTAAACTAAAATAAAATTGTTCTTCAGCTTCTACTTGAGTCCACTCTTAAATTACTCTAACTGAGACTTAAGAACCCCAAAGGGGATCCCTGATTTTCCCTGCATCTATGGCAATCTTTGCCTGAAGCTGAGGTTTGAATGGAAAGGTAGCATCCCTCCATTCTCTGATGAGCAAACACAGCTGATATTTTCCCCTCTCCCTCTCCACCCACTGAAGATTTGCACATAGACTGACAAGGAGTAATATGTGGGTAGTACTCAGACATGCTGATGTGTATTAAAATTAAAATGAAACTTTTCCCAATGAAAAATAATTTTAGAACTGTATACCTCAAAATTTAACCAACAAATGAAAGTTTTAGCTGAATCTGAAAAAGTTAAAATTAGGGAAGTTGTCATCAAAAGTTTACCCTTAAGCAATAGAATGCACTGTTTCAAAGATGAATGAAAACATTGTTTGGTCCACAGATCACTTACTGAAGTTATGCCTGAGATGTCATAAGCAGGAAAGTTAGAAAACACTTGGCTTTGCTTTGGAAAGGCCATTATCCAAATCCCCTGCTTCTCTGTGCTTTGGATGAATAGAGTTATGATAACATTTGTCCTGATTTCATTTTCTGTGTTTTTGTGGATTGTGCATGCACTATTTGATTCCATTCCTATTTAAAAGATCTGGAAACAGAGACTCAGAGCTCTTAGTGGAGAAAAGTGGGTCCAGTGAAGATCTGTGTGGGTCCAAAAGCAACACTCTGAGCCCTTCTCTCATGGCACTTTGTGAATAAGAGCTAAGTAACATCAGCAGTTTGCAAAGCAAAAACATGTCTGAGATAGGTTGAATAACCACCGATTCTTCATTTAGCCTTTGAAGATGAAGAAGCTAAGTATAGGCTGTTCACCACTTTTGCCAGTAAATGCAAAGTTGATGAAACAGGTCTAGGGTTTCCCTTGGTCTCCAGAACTATGGGGAGGTAGGAAGAAATACTGGAGAAGTTAAAATATTTCCCCTGTTAAATAGCTCTCCTTCTATAACATCCCTAGATATATACTCGTGCTCAGGAAATTCCAAGAAAGCCTTTTCCTGGGCTTAGAAGGTTACTTACTACAGAGAAAAAATATGGGTTATTGTCTTGGCCAAAGATTGCCTTGCACCTCACAGTTTGGTGATGACTAAATATATAGCTTTGAACAAGAGCCTTAGTTGCTTTAAATTTGGAATCAGTAAAACAGAGATAATGACTAATTCATAGAGCTGTGAAAAATAGATGAGATCATTAGTGTCTGGCACGTAGCAGTACCCAGCAACTGTCAATTCCCTTTTCTTTCTTCACCCAGCTGCTAGATGACCTGCATCTGAGCCGACGCATATCCGTGCTCACAAACTCTCCAGACAGCTACAGGGCTCTTCGCACTGGCACTCCAAAATCGTATCTCCACTATGGTCATAGGATTCCTATGCAATGATGGAAGGATCCTGGAGGAAGACAGTGGCAACAGCCAGGTTCAGTGTACAGACTTCCACTTTCAAATAGTATCATTTTCTCAGCTCAGGAGTATCAGTTAAATACACACAACTTTAATATTCGAACAGTCTTCTCTCTCACTAGTAGGAATAAACCCCAACAGAGTCTTTCTTAGGGTGGCTGTCCCATAAAGTCACATTCTCTTTTCTTTCCTATTCCCCAGTAAAGCCAGTTTCAGTTCTGATTTATAAACAATTCCAAACTGAGCAAAATGCCCAAGTGTTGAACTCCGGTCAGCTGGAGAAGACATGGCTTCTCATACAGAACATATGCACCAGGTCATTCTGATATAGGTGACGACCCATTCTAAGTTCTGGGAATTGAGACTTAATGTGAAAGTGCAACTATCATTTTGGGGAAACCAATATCAGGTCTTAAACCTTGCCAGCACTTTAGCCTAATCTCATTCCAGAAACCACCCTCTATCCTCTGAGTGTGCTCTGCCTTCAATGCATGAACCAAACTTATGTGACAGAAAACTCGGAGTCTGTACTTAAATGTAGATGCTCACCTATCAACTCTAGATATGAAATCAAGTATTAAAGAACAAGCACAAAGCCCTTCCAATTAGTAACCTCCTTTCTAGTTCTAATTCACCAAAAATGTAGACTAATAGCACACAATACCTCTCAGTTTACCTGAGAGGCACAGATAATGTACTTCAAGACACGGTAACCATAATTTTCCCCCTACACTTTTTAATTTAAATATTATTTTACACATCAATTCCAGTTCCTTCTCCCTCCCATCCTTCCATGCTCCCCACTAAGCCCCCACCCCATCTCCTTTCTGTTTCCCAGGGAGAGTGAGGCCTTCCATGGGGGATCATCAAAGTCTGTCATCATTTGGAGCAGGGCCTGGGCCCTCCTCTGTGTATCTAGGCTGAGAGAGTATTCCTCTATGTACAATAGGCTCCCAAAACCCATTTGTGCACTAGGGATAAATTCTTTTCTACTACCAGAGGCCCCACAGACTACCCAGGCTTATTAACTGACACCAACGTTCAAGGGGCCTGGTTTAGTTCTATGCTGGTTCCCCAGCTGTCAGTCTGGAGACCATGAACTCCACTTGTTCAGTTCAGCTGTTTCTGTGGGTTTCCTCAGCCTGGTCTTGACTCCTTCCCTTATCACCTCTCCTTTCTACAACTGGATACCAGGAGTTCAGATCAGTGATTAGCTGTGAGTGTCTGCTTCTGCTTCCATCAGCTACTGGATGACAGCTCCAAGATGGTATTTAAGGTAGTCATCAATCTCATTATAGGGGAAGGGCATTTAAGGTATCCTCTCCACTATTGTGTAGATTGTTAGTTGGGGTCATCCTTACAGATCTCTGAATATTTCCCGAGGGCCGAATTTCTCTTTAAACCTATAATGGCTCCCTCTATTAAGGTATCTCTTTTCTTGCTCTCCTCTATTTTTCCCCTTACTCAATCTTTCTGCTCCCTCATGTCTTCCTCCCCTCTCCTCTTCTCCTATTCTCTTTCTCCTAACTCCCTGTCCCCAACCCCCATGCTACCAAGGGAGATATTGTCCCTTTCCCTTTCTCCAGGGGACCATGTCTGTCTCTCTTAGGGTCTTTCTTGTTTCTTAGTTTCTTTGGAGGTGTGGATTTTAGGCTGGTAATCCTTTGCTCTATGTCTAAAATCCATATAGGAGTGAGTGCATACTATGTTTGTCTTTTCGTGACTGGGTTACCTCACTCAGGATGGTTTCTTCTAGTTCCATCCATTTGCCTGTAAATTTCAAGATTCCATTGTTTTGTTTTGTTTTGTTTCAGCTGAGTAGTGTAAATGTACCACATTTTATTTATCCATTCTTCAGTTGAGGGACATCTATGTTGCTTTCAGGTTCTGGCTATTATAAATAATGATGCTATGAACATAGTTGCACAGATGTCCTTGTTTTATGAATGTGCTCCCTTTGGATATATGCCTAAGAGTGGGATTGCTGAATCTTGAGATAGACTGATTCGCTTTTTCCTGACGAACTGCCATACTGATTTCCAAAGTGGCTGTACAAGTTGGCACTCCCACCAGCAGTGGAGGAGTGTTTCCCTTTCTCCACATCCTCTCCAGCATAAATTGTCATTGGTGTTTTTAATTTTAGCCATTCTGACAGGTGTGAGATGGTATCTCAGAGTTGTTTTGATTTGCATTTTCCTGATGGCTAAGGATGTTGAACACTTTCTTAAGTATCTCTCAGTCATTTTAGATTCCTCTATTGAGAATTCTCTATTTAGTTCTGTACCCCACTTTTTAACTGGATTATTTGGTGTTTTGGTGACTAGCTTCTTGAGTTCTTTGTATATTTTGGAAATCAGCACTCTGTTAGATGTGGGGTTGATGAAGATCTTTTCCCATTCTGTGGGTTGCCATTTTGTCTTGTTGACTGTATCCTTTGCCATACAGAGGCTCCTCAGTTTCAGGAGGTCTCATTTATTAATTGTCGATCTTAGTGTCTGTGCTATTGGTGTTAGGTAACCATAAACATTTTAAAGACTTAGTAAATATCTCTTCTAATTGAGCATTTCTATAGAGAAAACTAGTAGCGTCTATTTTTTTGAGCTAATGAAGTATTTAAAAGACTTGTTGTGTGAAATCATGATGTAGCAAGATGCCTATTAGTTACTTTTCTTGCTATGACAAAAGCATCCTAAGGAAGGAAGAGTTGTTTCAGCCTCCTGTTTGTGAATACAGTCCATTGTGGTGTGAAGGCATAGCAGCAGGAGCATGAGGCCGGTGTTCACACTGCCTTTGAACCAGAAAGATACTGAACATTCAGCCCACTTTTTCCTTTTCCTTAGGCTTGAGATACCAGCTCCAGGGATGGGTCTCTCCCCTCTGGAACCTTCCTGGAAGTATTCGCACAGACATATCTAGAGGTTTATATCCTTTGTGATTCCAAATCTACTTGACTTGACCATCAACATTAACTGCCACAGTGACCCTGTACACCATCATAATCTCTCACAGTGTTTCATCTCTCAATTAATCAAGACATAACTAATGTCATTGCAGCAAGAACCAGCTTTTAATTGGATGTATAAGCAATATGGTAGTTACAATGTAGAGTTATTACCCTAGATTGTTTATGTTTGCCATAATAGTTTCAGCTAGATGTCTCTATGAAAATGCCAAAATTATTTTGAAGTAACAAAATACTCCTCAATAACTAATAAAGTATTCATTAATATCTTATGCTGCCATCATGTCATTATTTGTTCTAATAATACCTAATTGCAATAATAAACAACCAATTTTAGGGATTTGCTTGTTTTCTAATTAGACATTTTTCACATTTCTATTCTTTAATTATTCATGAGTAATTGTTGTTACTCACAAAATAGAATTATCACTAAGCTTGTAAAAACTGCAGTCAGCTTCCTATTGAAAAAAGGAATTAAACTTTTTCTGTTTTATGTTCTAATTAACTTTTTTCAATATTTTGTAGAATTACTCAAAACATTGCTGAAGAGCAATATAAAGTACAGGCTGATAACTCAAGACATTTTTATAATTACAAATATACTGTGGGGAATTTTAAAGAATCATATAATTGGGTTTTTATTCCCATGTGCTTGTTTGGAATCTGCTAAGCCATTCTGGAAAGACTCCCGTTGCCAAGGTTTGCTGCTGGGCAACCCGAGTCCGTTTTATGATATGGTGATGGGCTGTGCACACGATAGCAGCACTGAGCCTTGCTGTGCCTGCCTAGGCTTCGCCTTCTCTCTTACTGGCTCACATAGCTGTGACTCCCATCCACAAGGCATGTCCACACACTTCCCGCTGGCATCCCACCACCCGCTGCATGTAGTCTTTCCAGAATAACCTCCTTTCTCTTCAGATTCAAGGAACTGCGTTCTTCAGTCCCAGCAACTATTTCTCCCTGAAACTGTCATGATGTCTTTATGAAAACTCTTTTCTAGTCTTCATTCATTATAAATGTATTTCTGCCACCGGGCTTCCTACCATGTCTTCATGAAATTATGCACTGAATTTTGAGCATTTCTAGTGGATGATGGCTCAGCCGTTAAAGGCTAGGCTCACAACCAAATATATATATATATATAATATAAGTATATATTTGTATATGTGTTTATGCATATATGTATATTCATATGTGAGAATGCATATGTTTACATATGTATATATTTGTCTCATGTGTATATGTGTGAGAATATATGTATTTGTAGGTTTATATGAATATTTATACACACACACACTCTTGAATACATCTAGAAAAGTCCACTCTTGAATATCTAGGGGTTAACTCTAACTTCAAGCTTAATAATGTCTCCAAAGTTCCTTTTGCCACATAATGTAGCAGGTTCCGGAACCTGGAATGTGAATATCTTGGTGCGGGCAGGAGAAGGTCAATTATGCAAGCTACTATATCTGGGGTTACATTCAAAATTAACTCAAACAGGCTATGAGTTGGGAGCTTGGTCTTGGCTTGTGGTATCATTTAGAGAGTTCCTGAAAAGTTTAAGAAGTAGGACCCACCTGGAGGAAATAGGTCACTGGGAAACTGGGAAAGATCTTCGACAGTATCTTATCCCTGGTTCTTTCTTCTTTCCTTCTCTCTACTTGCTGTATGGCCTGAGGTAAAAACTCTCCTCCACCATATACTTCTGCCACTATGATACTCTGTCCAAATTTATGGAGTCAAGCACTCTTGGACAAAGCCCACAGATAACATCAACAAAATGAAATAAAGCTTTTGTCCCTTTCATTTTTTTCTCTCAGATATGTCAAGCACAGAGAGGAAAAATAACGAATCGGATATCTCGGATTTGTTTTTCAAAATCCCCACATAATTCTTGTGTTCCTAGCTTAAGAACTACTGGTCTAGTTGAACTTCTCATCAAGCAGACAGAGAAACAGAGGTAGAGAAAGGCTTAATTAGAACCCAAGCATAGTAAGTACCTGGCTGAGGTGGGAGCAGAGACCACCTCCTAACTGCCCCCTGCAATATTCCCTGCTGCACAGTGAATGCAGGGAAAGTGGGAGAGACCTGTCAGCATTTAGAAGCAGTCCAGGTGATTCCAGGGAGTCAGTCAGTGAGGGATGACTCAGATGTGAATTCCCTGCTGGCTGCCATTTTCATCCCCTTGGGCAGTGTGTAGGAGAGGAATAACTGCATGAAGAGAGCATTGTCAAAGAAAATATCCTGGCTGATCTATTTTAGTTAAAACAGAATTTTACCCCCAGGTACTGTGAGACTGCCTGTCTGTCAGGGTGTTGGCCTTGAGCGTGAGCTGGGCACTGGGGAAGGTGTTTTCAGTGGACGGAGAAAATAGAAATAAAAGGAGAGTTGAGCCCCAGGGTGCTGGGAGCAGAGGGAGTGAGCGCTGTGGGCTCAGCTGTGTGTTCTTCATTGCAAATATCTCTGGGCTAAAGCAGAGCCTAGACCCAAAGCAGCAGTGGTCGAAATTAGCATTTCTCACATCGTAGGATTTATCTACTCTTACTCAAAGTATTGCACTAAATTCACTCAAGTTGTTCTTAATTTAGGGATGGGTTTATGTTCATTTTTTAAAAATCTAGGCTGCTTTCAGGAGGAGGGAGTGAATCTGAACCAAATTCCAGATGTCTGGCCAAGTCTCTAAATGGGAGTGGTGGTCGAGTGAGGAAGACGAGAAATCAGAGAGAATACATACTTGAAAAAGGAAAATGTTTGCTAGTGAGCTGTGGACAGTGGGACATTTTCCCGAAGTAGAAGATGGTTCTTCCCTCAAGTCAGCTAACTTCTCAGCATGGGACCAGCTATCTTGAGTATCAACATATAACTGAATTTCATGCTGTTTCCCAGTTAATGTAGAAGATACCCATAAATGCTCCCTACTCAAACTCTAAAACATTCTTGGGCCCCTTCTTTTACAAGAGTTGACTTCAGAATGTTAATGATCCTTTTCTTTCCTGGAAATAACCTAGAGTCAAGTCATCCTTCTCTACTTGATCTTGTCCCCGAACAGTGTTTGCCTGTAACAACACACAAGCAGTGCTTATTGCTTAATTGTCTACCAGGGACACCATGCATGCATGTACTTTGACCAATGGTTTCCCCAGTGCTCTAGTTTTGGGGACAGAGTCTCCACTCCATGTGCTATTTTCTTTTCTGTTTGCCTCTTCTGGATAAAGGAATACAAGAACTCACTGCTACTGTTCAGTGAATATTTGGAGAAATGCGTTGTGTCTCTTGGAAAAGAAGCTCATGTAAAGAGCTGAAATAGAGACACTGCATATGTTTAAATCAGGAGACAATGAAACTCTATTTCTTTTTTCTTTTTTTTTTTTTTTTTTGGTTTTACGAGACAGGGTTTCTCTATATTGTTTTGGAGGCTGTCGGTGCAGCCTGGCCTCGAACTCACAGAGATCCGCCTGCCTCTGCCTCCCAAGTGCTGGGATTAAAGGCGTGCGCCACCACCGCCCGGCCAAACTCTATTTCTTGATTCTTCTTTCATCAATGTTTATTTCGTATGTGCTCATGTATTTGCTTTTTTCCCTATGTTCTTAAGTGTTGTCTACCACATAAGAAGCCCTTTAGAGTGTCTAAAAGTAGCAAAGAGAAAGTGATTCTTTGAAGTGTCTGAGGAAAGAACTCTCTCCAGATGTTGCCAATTGTGTGGGGAAAGTGAAGGAATCTCATTGTAATGTTGGGGAATAGACAGGGCAATGAAAAGGGTGAGAATAATACTTTCTAATTACTGTGATGGAATCCCTGGAAAGAAGCAACTTAACAAAGTTTTATTTTGGCTCATAGTTCAGGGGATACAGTCCAGCATGGTAGGAAAGCCATGGGGGTGAAGCCAGATCTTTCCAGTGACAGCAGGAAGTGCTTGGTCTCAGTGAACCAGGAAGTAAACAACAGGGAATGCCTCTCAGCAGCAGGTTTGTTGCTTTTTCCTCTTTTAAACAAGTCTGAGACCCCAGCCAGTGGGATCGTGCTGCCCATGCTCAGGTTGGATTCATTAATCCTTTCTGGGAATACCCTTACAGACAAAGTTATTTCTCATAAATATCCTAGATACGTATTGATCTGGTCAAGTTGACAATCAAATGTGGCTATAATAATAAATAACTTATAGAAGGGGGAGGAGGGAAGGAAGGGAGAACTGTGGTTGGCATATAAAATGAAAAAAAACTTTAAAAATAATACAGAAACTGTCTACTGATTAGAAAACCTAAAGAGAACTAATAAATATCTAGTGTATATGAAAGTAATCTCCAGAAATAGTTAGGGAAAAATAAAAATGTCAGAAAATATGGGTTGTGGAATGAAAGGTCATATTCATACAGGGAACAGTCTCCATCTATGTGCCAGACCATGCTAGAATATGCACCATGGTGTGCTCTTATGGCATACAGACATATGACTACTGCGCTTTAAGACAGACATTTGAGGGCAAGTATGAGACCCTGAGTTCAAATCCCTAATACCCATGTAAAAAGCCAGGAATGCTAATGTATGCCACTGCTGAGGAAAGAGTCAGAGACAGATAGACCTCCACAGCTTGCTGGCAAGACAGCGTAGCTTAATTGGTGGCATCCAGGTTCAGTGGGAAACTCTCTTGAGAAGAAAGGTGAAGAGTGGTTGAGAAACACACCCAACATTAACTCCAATGCACACACATGGGCATATACCCCCACACACACACACATAGACTCACACACATAGAAAGAAATAGAGAGAAGAAGAGATGTTTAATAGCCTTCAAAACCAACTGCTGAAATATCAGCATGTGTTCAAGAAATATTTTAATGATGCAAACTCCAACCTGCCCCTGACTCTGAGCACAGAAAACAATCTATAAACACATTAGAATGCACTTTTGTGACACTTAGTTTTTAGAATTCTTGTTCCAGTAACTATGAAAACAAAAATAGATCCTACTTGAAAGAGTGTTTTTGTTATTCTGATTTGTTTAACCATGGCTAAGAGTCCTGGAAGCTCTGAAAGCATTGCAGCTCTCTTGGGTTTCAGTAGACATCGACGTTTTCCAAGTAAGAGTAATCAGATGTTGATTGGCATGAGAGTTGAAAGGAGGTATGTGTCCCTCTAACTTGAACATTCATGTTTTCTCTTCTCATTTCAACCAGTAGATAGTCAGCAGAATCAACGATAGGGTACAAGGCATGAAACTCCAGAACACGAACACAGAAGAACAGACTATGCGATGGGGCAGCTTTTGCAGGGAAGATATCCTTAGCAGATTTATATGGGAGGGGAGGGAAGCATTATACTTCCCAAATGCTTCTAGTCCCTTTTCCAGTTTTTTCTCAGAATTTGAAATTCTGACCAGATGAATGAACTAGAATGGTTAAGGTATTAACCAGTAAGCATTCCTTTAGTTTTACAGAATCCAGAACAACTGAAGACCACTGTAAAGACCCTCTTCAGTCATTAATACAACACATGTAACTTAATATGATACATAACTTGTCTCCAACCAGACATGGTTGGAGAAAATATAGGAACTTTACTAGGCATGGTGATGCAAGTCTGTGATTCCCAGCACTTGGAATTCTGATGCAGGAGGATCATGAGTTCAAGGTTGACCTGGGTTGCCTATTGATACTTTGTCTCAAAACAATGAAACAAACAAATAAAAAAAAAACCTAAGGAACTAGCTGCTGGAGGTTGAAGTCCAAGGTATTGCTCTTGCTAGAGAACAAAGAGACACAAGAACCCTCCCTATGTTAGCTTTCTTGCCTACTGCCTGGCAACAGTAAGACTCCTTATAAAAGTGTTTTCCACACCCATGTTCCAAAAGACAAAGGTTTGAGGTGACAACCTTCTAGTCTCTCAACAGGGCTAGGCGGTGACTATATCTGATTCCTTCCTTCCTGTCAATTCGCATCTCCTCAATACTGACCTTTGAATAATGCATAACCCAGATCTTTCATTCCAGTAACAAATATGCAGTCCCCAAATAATTTTTTAGTATTTTATTATATTTTAACTTCAATATGTTTTCAATGAAATATAATTACATCACTTACCCCCTTTCTTCCCTCCATCCTCACCAGAGCTCCCCTCCCTTAAACTCCTTCCATGCCGCCCCCTATCAAGTTTCTTTTAATATTATAGTTATATACATGTGTGTGTGTATACTAATGTGCACACACACAAACTCACACACCTACTGAGTGTGTTTTTGTTGGTGTGATTTTAAGGTTTATCACTCTGCATAACACAATCTATAAGGGGCTCATTCACAAAAGAAGTTAACCCTCCTTCTCCTGTCAATCACTCATTGCTCTTTGTCTAGGTCTGGGACACCATGAAATTTTCCTCTGGAAGGATTATTTTGAGATGGTTGTTTTCAGAAGCTATAGGTGACAAAAGAGAAGCTCTGAAGAGTTACCTATTCTTTAAATACATACATACATACATACATACATACATACATATATATATAATTACAACTTGTAAAGGCATTTTTCTCTATGCCAAGAAGAAAGGGAGGACTAAAATGCCAGAGATTCTTGGAGAATAGGAAGATGCCTCAGTGGGTATGAGTACTTGCTGTGTAAATATGAGGACCTAAGTTCAAATCCTCAGAGCCCATGTTTCCCCAGATACTGTATAAAACGGCAGGTCTATGTTCACCTATCGCTGTAGAAGTTGGAACCAGGAGGATCTCTTGGCCTTGCAGGCCACCATCCTAGTTCCAGGTTGGGTGAAGAAGCCTGTCTCAAGGGAATAAGGTAGGGATTAGTAGAGAAAGACACC
Organism: Mesocricetus auratus; assembly: GCF_017639785.1. Classification (NCBI taxonomy): domain Eukaryota; kingdom Metazoa; phylum Chordata; class Mammalia; order Rodentia; family Cricetidae; genus Mesocricetus; species Mesocricetus auratus. The sequence continues at coordinate 37,891,537 of NW_024429193.1, forward strand.
CAGCATCTTTCTCTGGCCTTCTCTTGCCTCTGTTGTTGTGCACATGTGCATAAACGTACAACACACAGACAGACACAAATATATATGCAAATAAGTGAATAATATATAAACAAATAATACAGATTCCTAATAAGTAAAGAAGACATTCGCTTTCATCAGCATAAAACCATATTTTTGTTTAATGATAACCAAGCATATTTCTTATTGGCTCTTTTTAAAAATATTTTTCATTTATTTTGTGGGAAATTTGGTGCATGCCTTGGTGATCTGGCTTGCATGGAAAAATGGGACGAGTGTGTGAGTTTGTTCTCTCTTTCCATCATGTAGATCCCAAGTATCACACTTAGAGCATTAGGTATAGAAGCAAATGCCTTTATCCTCTGAGCCATCTCCCTGATTCTTTGTGTTAGAGAACAGTGGTATTTAAGACTGAAGCACAAGACAATTCCCCTTAATTTTTATTATTAGCATATATTAGCCAAACATGATGTTGTATTTCACTATGGTACTGTGTAATATGTTTTGATCATATTCACCACCCACTACCCTCTTTTGTCCTTGCCATCTCACGGATCCCTTTCTCATTCCCAACTAGAAAAAGCAACTGTTAGAGATCTGCTTCAGAGCTGAGCCTCATGGCTTCGTTCTGTAGTCACAGCTACTCAGCAGGCTGAAGCAGGAGGACTACAAGTTCAAAGCCTGTCTAAGCTACAGAATAGTTCAAGGTAAGTATGGGCAACCCACTGAGACTCTGCTCTGGGGAAAAGGTCAAGAGAGGGCAGAATATATAGCTCAAAGAGAAGCACTTGCAGAACACACACAAGGCCCTAGGCTGAGGCTCTACATGTCAGTCCCAGCATCATAGATAGATAGATAGATAGATAGATAGATAGATAGATAGATAGATATACATGCTTATAGAAACTCTACTCTGGAGATTTACTGCTTCTCTCGCTTGGTTCTCATGGGTGTGGGAGTTGTATTTTTAAACCTGCGTTTGTGTTTCTGTTGTTAATTTGTGTTTTGTCACAGGGAGTCCCAGCTTATGACTCAGGAGGAACAGAGTAAAGAATTCTTTCTCCTCCCCGCCTGACATCTCTGTCTCCTCTAAACTTGAGTCTAGTCAACTAGGGTCTCTGTGAATTGCAGCCCTGCTGTCACAAGCTAGGAAAAGGAAGATCTGGAATGCCCTGTCCTCCAGCCTATTGTCAAGCAATTGCCAGTCTCCAGTTTACAGAATTCTTTGTTGCTCTCTGTGCTCAGTCAGACATTAAACCTATGACCATTGTTTTATTCATAAATGATTCGACCAGCCAGGGAAAAGGAATTGTCCTTTCATGTGTCAGTACAACCAAGTGCGGCTAGAAACTGAAAATGGAATGCAATGAGTGTTGGAGTGGCCTTGGCTTCATTATGTGTGTCAGGAGGAGGCTAATGCCTATCTCACTGACTCGGTGAGGCAATAGGAGACCCACAGCTAGGGCACTACACACAGTGACTGGTACATGGTTAAATGCTCAATAAACGGGAGGTGTAAATGCAAAGTAGAATTTCCAGCCAACATCTGAGGTTAGTGGCTGTCTCTGGCCTTGCCTCCCAACACTTAAATTAAACGTGAACTCCTTTGTCCTTTGGCTTCACAGTTTTACTAACCACCTTGGACCAGCTCTAAGATGACAGTGAGATTCCAGGGTGAAAGCTTCTAGAAGCTACACACCCTTGAGGGCAAAAAGAGTCAGTTATAATCATCAGGCATGTCATCCCAGCGGGATCCCTGCCTCTTGTATCTGCCTGAGTGTGCTACTTGGGACAGCATTAGACAAGTATCATTTTGTCAATTAACCTTTTCCCATTCGTGGTTTATTAAGGCCCAAGCAAATACATTTACTAAGCAGAGTGGGGCTTTTTTTGACACAGTAGTTGCAGCTTCAAATACAGTGTACCTGCTCTTTCCCCTTACAATAGACACAGTGGCATTTCTCTGGCAAATTGGATGACCTTGTGTCATGCTACATAAGAAAATCATATTAATTTATAAAAAAACCTTGGTTTGTTTAACATTAGGAGCAGAGGGTGCATGTGTTTGGCTCTGCTCTTCATATCCAATGGGCATGAGAAAGCAGAGGGCACTAGATGTTGCTAACGATCAATGACTGCTTACCCTCAATCCACTTGGCCTTCCTCACCAGGTACCTGAAACATACGTGTCACAATGCACGGATGACTAAGATGCTAGCTGACACAAAAAGTTAAATAGGTGGGGCTGGGGGTTCTCAATATCCATGTGAAAAATCTTAGTGGGACCATGTACTACTGTAACTTCAGCGCCGTGATGGTGGAGACATTGTTGTTCCTAAGGCTTGCTGGCCACTAGCCTAGCCCTGGGCTCAGTGAAAGACCCTGTCTCAGTGAAAGACCCTGTCTCAGTGAAAGACCTTGTCTCAGTGGCACAAGACAGGGAGTGCTAGAGCAGGATACTTGACATCCTTCTCTGGTCTCTAGAGTGGATCTTACACACACACACACACACACACACACACACACACACGTGAGACTCCATATTTATACATCACATATACAAAATTCTTAAAGTAAAATAAACTATGATCTCTTACCTGTTTCTTCTGTCTCACAAAATGCCCATATAGCAATAAATATTTTTGCTGACACTTTATAACACACCAAATTGTGCTAAGTACTTTGTATTTGTTCTTATATTTTAATTCTCAGAATAATTCTGGACAGAAAGTATTACTATTTCTGTATTAAAATACTAGAGCCAGTTTGCCCTAACGGACACATACTCTAGGATGTCCAGCTCATACCTTCGACTCACAGCTTTGCCCATATCTCATCCTTCAAATGTATTTCAATCGTGATAACAATTGACAGGTAAATCTATTTCAAAAATAAGCAAGGAATGTAATGTAACAAAATAATATATTGTAGGTAAATAAGTAAAGAAATGTGATGGGCAACACTGGAGATGATGTTAAAATCTTCAATACATTTACACAATTGCAAATATTGACATTATGTTGTATGTATAATCTAAGGTGGGAAATGTTAAAATGAATGTAAGCAGATAGATGTTGGTTCAGTCTTCTTGATATGACAGAAGCATCAAGATTCCTGTCCATGGTGGCATAAACAGGAAACTGAGCTCTTCTCTGCTCCTCCTTTTCTTTCTCCCTACTGAGAATCCCCTACCCCATCATTGTAGTCCATCTCTTTCCACTTCTGTTCCCATCCTTTTTCATGGATTGATACTCACATTACTTATGGACTCCTGAGGCCAGTCACTAAAACACACTGATTCCACCATGTCCTAAACACTGCATTCTCCTATCCCAACCCCATGGTTTCCGCCCCTTTGCCTGGTGTCTCACTTCTCCCTTGGGCATTCTCACGCCCTCACTGACAGGTAGTTTCTTCTCTCATTCTTGCTATTCTTAACACTATTGAATCAGAGCTTCAATTTTGAAATGATAAGATTTGGCAGACTAGAAAGAAAGTACATGCTGATTTTAAAGTTCCCTGTTTCTTAATTTAAAAAAAATAAGCTAATCACTGAAAATTTTGTAAAATTATGACCAATTATGCTGTTATCACAGAAAGAACATCAAAATGATGGTCTGGAGAATTTTGTGCTCTCTCTGGGGTGTCTGAAGAAATAGTTGACAAATGAATCACCCTACTCTCTCTACATTGACCTCATCAGTGACTCAAGTAAGAAAAACAAGAAGGCGAATGAAATGACTTTTAATTTTAAGGTCCACAAGGCAAAGAAACACACTCAAAAGTATTAGTATTTGTGGAATGGACTAAATCAGACAGGGAATAGGAGCTACACTTGTTTTGCAGTTAGAAGAAGGATAAACTGTGTGCAATAAAATGGAAACCATAGGAAAGGGGCCCTTATAATCCTAGCTTTAGATGTTACTGCAAATGAGTCTAATCGCCATGTTATCATTATCAGGATTATTATTGTTATTACTGATAATAAACATGCACAGGCTGCCAACAGGATGCCAGGCTCCACACAACAGAGAATTAAGATCAGTCCCTGCAGTGCAGGCTTTACTGCAGATTATAATTGCCATAGAAAATAATATTAATAGCAACTAGATATTTTATTAGAAAAATAACATCGTTTCTCTCTGCTCTCTGGGTCGTCTAACACCAAGTGGAGGCTTGACTCTGAGAATGATGATCCTGGACTCTAACGCTTATGACTCCCTCACCCCCAAAATAATGTCTCCTCTGCAATTTTCCAGCACCACATACTTCTTTGCACATGCTTTCATATGATCAAATAGGGCCGTCTCACATCTGCCCAGGTGTCTACCTGTCAGGAGAGAAAGATTCCCTGATTTAGTGCCAAGTTGGCTTGTTTTAAAATGGCTGTCCTAAAGAGTGAATCTTATTTTCAAACTGCAGGTTACAGCTGATTGATGGCGCTTAAACTTAAAATCTAGTTAAAGATTTTCACTGGGATTTTATTTTATTTTTTAAAAAGAACATAATTGAAAAAGGCGCAAAAGAATCTGCATGTATTACATTTGGTAAGAGTAACATTTTCTGAAACTTATTTTCCTGTTATATGTATGCATGTGTGACTTTTGTGTGTGCCTGTGTAGTATGTGTGTGTATGTGGTAGTTTGAATATAATTGGCCCCCATAATTTCACAGGTAGTGGCACTATTAGGAGGTGTAGCTTTGTTGGAGTGGGTATGGCCTTGATGGAGGAAGTGTGTCACTGTGGGAGTGGGCTGTGATGTTTCCTATACTCAAGATACTTCCCAGAATCTCAGCCATCTTCCTGTTGCCTGCAAGATGTAGGGCTCTCAGCTACTTTGCCAGAATCATGTCTGCCTGCACGCTGCCACACTCCCTACCTTGATGATAATGGACTGTGCCTCCGAAACTGTAAGTGACCCTCAATTAAGTGTTTTCTTTATGAGTTGCCATTGTCGTGGTGGCTCTTCACAGCAGTAGAAACCCTAACTAAGACAGTGTATAAGTATGCATGTGGAGGTCAGAGGTCAATGTTGAATATCTTGCTCAGTCTCTACCTTATTTTTCTCTCTCTCCTATATGTCTATCTATCATCTGACAGGATCCTCACTACACTCACAATAACTCACCAATAATAGGTTAAACTGACTGGTCAGGGAGCTCTTATCTCTGCCCCGGTGTACTAGGGTTACAGATTCATGAAACTATGCTCAGGTTTTTTATGCAGATGCTAGGGATCTGAATATAAATCCTTATGTCTTTGTGGCACTCATTTTACTGAATGAGGCATCATCCTAGGCGCCCCCAACGTGTGTGACTTTAATAGGCTTTTAATAAAAGTAAATGTATTCACTACTATTGGCCACAGAGAAAAAGAAAAGTTTTAAAAAACACAAAAGGTCTAAAGACAGACTGTCTGCCTAATTTGCAGTTCAGTCTCCACCTAAACCGCAGCTGATGACAGACCAAAAAAATGTAATTTTCAGCAGAATCCAATTACACTTTTACCACATGTAAAATCAAGCAACATTTACCAGCCTTGCAGGAAGCTTACACCTAAGTATTAGTTCTGAATTCTGCTATCCCTTTCCTTTGCCATCATAAATATATCCAGACTTGTAAAATGCCAAAACCTGGCTATTAGTTTACAAAACATGTCCTGCATGATGTCGCTTTAAAGTAATTTTCTCAGATTTTCATGGGCCTTACCTTCCACGCAACTTTTCGGCGACCTGACCTCCTGACATGGCCTAAGTTGTCGATTGCACCTGCTGATGAGCTTACGATGGAATTATCTCTTATCGATCGCTAGTCTACAACCCAGTCCACACCCACAATGCAGGAAGTTCTCAGTTTGGGATCTGAAACCCAAGATAGGGCTGATGTGTTACCAAGTCCCCAGCTGACTCAGCAGCAGGTCAGCACATCCCACTTTGTTGAACACTGCTTTTCTTTTACTCTTATTGGAACTGGACTGTGTGTACTTTCCCTGTAGCAATGTTATTACAAAGGGGTGGGGCTACACATCTAATTAAGCACTCTGGGTCCTACTGGCTTTTTAGAGCCACTTCTTATCTTGGGAAGGCAAATGCTGCAAGGAACTGCCTTAAGAAATGATTACCAAATCTATCCCTTCAAATCACAGATTCTGTTTGCCAAGGAAGGACTATTCTTAACTTCTAGCCTCCAAGGTCAATGCCTGTAAACATGTCTAAGTGCGATGTAAATTTCCCTTGATGATCATGAACTCACAGACCATTTGCAGATTGTCAGATAGACAAGGATTTCAACATCCTTTCCCAATCTATAAAAGCCATAGACAGCAGGGCAGAGGTGGCAAATGCCTTTAATCCCAGCACTTGACAGACAGAGGCAGGCAGATTTCTGTAAGTTCAAGGACAGCCTGTTCTACAGACCGAGTGCCAGAACAGGCTTCAAAGCTACACAGAGAAACTCTATCTTGAAGAACCAAAAACAAACAAGCAAAAAACTGTAGGCAACTGTGTCAAGAAGCTGGAATTTTGCAAAGCATTAGCTTAGGTTCAAACCCATGTGAATAAAGTTGGGTTCCTCTGCTCTCTGAGCACCCGCTTAATTCTTTACTAGTTGGAGTTTCCACTACAGTTTATTTTGATTTGATTTGTTGACAGGGCTGTGGTTCAAATTCAATGCTTCTTGTATGCTAGGACAGAAAGTTACATTGAGCTAAGATATTAGTAATATATTATTAGATCTTTTAAAATTGTATGTATTCATGACTGAGTTGGTAATCCTTTCATGACTTTCTTTTCCTGTTTTCAAAGACTTATTCAAACAAAAACAATTTGAACTGGAGGTGGAGGAGAATGCACAACTGATTGTCAAGGAAATGTCTCATCAAAGAGTCCGGGGGAGTGGAAAAGCCAGGAAAGCAAAATATGTAGTAAGGGCTGTTAGTAAGAAGACATTCACATTAAGATAAACATGGCCTTGGGAGGGACTTTATAGACCCACAATTCCCATGATGCTTCTGTTACCTTGAAGATATATTTTCTAGGGCTTGAAGAAATGTTCTCTTGATTTGTTTTTATTCTAAGCTTTCAAAAATCTCATAGTCATTCCAATGATGGCCATACATGGAAAACATAAAGAATTACATCCTTGACTAGAAGGAAATCAGTTGTTGATTCCTTTTATTTGCCATCTGTCCTCCCACCCAACATCAACAACATGAAATAACAATACACTAAGTACAATACAGGACAAAGTATTGAAAGATGAGGCAAAATTCTTCTCACACAGCAGAGATGCTTTTATTTATTTGATTGCGCCAATCAGAGCATCGAATGCTAACTCTTCTAGATGTAAAGATTCTAGCAACTGAATTAAAAAGGAAACAAAATGATCTAAATGAACACAGTTTCCTGAAAATAAGCCCAAGCAGAAATATAGCATGTGGCCCTTATGTGAGGAACACCTGCTCACCTCATAGCCCTGCCTCTAATGTCTGTTCTCCTAGCAAATAGTCTCACATTTAAATGGTTTGTCTATGTGATGGGGCAGTTGAGGGGGAGCTTAGGGTTAGAGGATTGCTAAAGTCCTGGTAAACATTAAAGTTCTCATTTCATAAGACATGGATAGGTTTAAAGAATATGGTCTCTTTAACACCAGATCTGACTGAATGAAACAATAGGAAAGTGGGAAATTTACCATTGCATGAAATTAAGCATTGTGTAATTTAACAATTCTACAAAACTAGCCAGTTATTTTTCCATATGAAATGTTAGTCATCCTATGTATCCTAATCCCATACTTCACTGCTAATTTCAATACGGCACAAGGAAACTTCCAGCCCCCACACCATCCCCATCAATCCTGGATTCTCCTTCCCCATCAATCCTGGATTCTCCTTTCTCTACTTCTTTCATTTGTTCATTTCCCTCTTTATTTTGGCAGTGCATCACATTGCTCCCTACCTTCTCCCGCCTCAAGTGTCAACCTACACACCATACTGTTTCAAGGAAGACTTCTATAAAGTAAGTATTTTTCATACAGAACGTGATTCGAATTCTCTGTATCACCATTTAAGGCCCCCAGATCCTTCCAGATTCTCTGGGATTACATCTTTCCAGACCTTCCTTGACCCCATTGTTTCAGTCACCCATTCAGACCTACTCATAAGTTCCAGCCCTAATGCCTCTGCACCTCCTGTTTCCTCCCAATATATCATTCTTCTCCAAGTTCTCCCATTTCATTTGACAAAAGCTGCCTCATTCTTCAAGAACTCATTAAACTGTTGCCTCTTCTATAGTAACCTAATGTTAGCTAGTTGTCTATTTCTGCCCACACTGCGAAAGTGTACACTTTCCATCATAGCATCCATGACATTCTATTGCTTTTTTTGTCTGCCTCTCTCAGTCCCTAGCACCAAGAGGCTTGAAACACTTGATGTTTTATCTGTGGTTCTCAGGGAATATTTGTGAAATGTATGAGTATCAAATTACTTCCATAATATCTAATTCTTAAAAGCCCAAACTAAGTCCCTCCTTGTTTGTTTTCTGTTATTGCTCAGTTCAGAGCTTTCCCACACTGACTCTAAAACTAACAGTGTCCATTTCCTTTGCTCACTCAGTAGTGGTGGTAGCCATGTGTTCTGTTGTATTATGCTTACTTCTGTCCCCCTTCTTCACCCTTCTTATTTTTTAAACTTTGCTAATTTTCTCGTTTGATAATGTCACACTTATATCTAATATGTTCTGGTTACTCTACTTCCCCAACTTTTATCATCCCTCACTACTATCACTATAAACACCACCCCTTCTCTCTCCAATATTCTTTTCCATGACTCCTGACTTTTGGTTTTCTTTTATGAGTCATTTAGTTTAATGGGAGCTATCTGTGTGACAATTGGACTGAAACTACCTGTTGTTGCATAGTAACATCATCAGTGGGTACACCTCTGAAGGCAGTGACTTTGTTCTTTCTGAATCTATGTTCAGGAGTCCCTCTTCCATCCATGACAGACTGGTGACACACTAATTCTTGTGCAAATCTGATACAGGCATCTATGTTTGCTATAAGTTTGTAAGATTCTGCGTGGCCAGGTCTTGCCTGTAAGATGTTATTTCACAGCTCTTCTCCTTGTTTTCTTTCCACCCCCTCCCACAATCTTCTCCGAAGAGAGGATGGCACAAAAAATACATTCTTCCTTCTTTATCTAAGACATCCATTCTCTGTGATCCTCTTTCATATGCTTCTCACCAGCCGTGTTCTTCTTGGCAGTGTTTTGTAGTCTATGGAGCACTGTGTTCATTTTGGGCTTTCCATAAGTGATAATGCACTTGATGAAGAGCAGTGAAGCTCTCTGAAGTGACAGTTGCTTCTGTGTCACAAATACCTATAAGCATCTCTTTAAATCACACAGCAGAGGCAGCGGCAAGTGGTTGACCAAGGCATTTTTTAGCCAGTTGTTTAACAGTCAAGGTCTGGGATTTCAGCCATGCCTCCAGGTCTCACTTGCTGGGCGAACCTGAATGGGATTGCTGCTCATCTGTGAAAGAAGATTATCACACATCTTTGTGTACCTTGTTGAGGAGACCCAAGAAGGTAAGGCAGAAAACTGTGCAACAGGCAACAAATAACCAATCAATGATAACTTGTGAATGATTATTATTACTGATTATTAATATGAAGAATCATCCGAATCTCATGTGTAGTGGAGAATTCCTAGAGACAGTTTTGCCTTTGGGTTTAGGGTATGAGCTTTCTGATCAGCAACTTTGCTGTCTGTTTGTTCCTTAATGAGGACTTCTGCTACTGGGGACTACTCCATAGACATCCTATCTGGAGTGGATGTGGAGCCCCACCTAGGAAGGGAAAGCCCGATGTTATCCTTCCTTTCAAAGCCAAGCCCGGGGACACAACAACACATTAAAAGCAGCCTGAGTTGTGTTACTGTGGTTGTTGTTTTCCATCATTATTCTCCTTTTATTTTCCAATAAATAACTGAGAGCCATTACAGCCAAAAAAAGATCTTGTTACTCAATAATGTGGCAAGGTATCCCTGCCAGCTTGTGACATTGTCTTGAACAAAGGAAATCACTCTTCACAACGGATGCTTCATGATGACTTTTAGTTTCTGATACTCCTCTCAGACAGCTACTGTAACAAAAGCCTGTAGGGAGATGCTCAAGCTTCAGCTAATTCTGATACCCACACACTGGCTCTCTGTTTTAATTTACAAAGAAAAAAACAGCATTCAGAGCTTCAGTCACTCTGCTATTTAATATTTCATTTTTTAAAAAGCTCCCATTTTGTTGTGCTTCTTAAAATTAAAACAGTGTTTTTCATGATGGGCAACAGAAAAATCAAAGGAAGGCAGAGGAACGGTGGTGCAGACAGGCTTTAAAGCGTGAGCTCATTCCTTCTCCTTTTGAGGTAAAGAATGTGGTCCAGGATAAGCTCTTTCTGTTCCTGGCATGGCAGAGTGGCTATAGCCCAAGAGTTGATGGAAACCATCCCTGTAAGTGTATTTGGAAACACACACTCACACACACACACACACACACACACACACACAAGACAGAGAAAGAGAGATGCTTAAACTAAATAAATCCTATCATAAGACACTTGTCTGTTAAAGATGAATATACAAATGCTATATATGATGCTTACTGAGTTTTCCCTTCCAGTCCCTTTTAAGAGACAAATCAGAAGCCACCTGTGGATTCCAGACCATGTCCCTACCCTTTCTGGCTTCTTTTCAAACTCAAAATTAGTAGCAGAATTGATAGACTGGGGTCAAGCTTTTCCGACCTCCTGGATAAGTCACCAACCACATGCAATGCTACACAAAAGCACCTGCAAATCATGTCACTTGCTCCATCACTTCAAAATCTTTCCCTGGCTCTCTTCAGGCTGGGCCTCATGCTGCAGGCACAGCAAGCCGGTTGTGTACTGCCATTATTCAATGATGGTCTATGTTGCCAATAAGCCATGGCTGCATGCCACCGTTCCGTATAGGAGCTCCATTTAGCTTTATTTATTGGATTTTTAAAAAAATCCTTTTGTACTGTAGGTGTTGATCTCTTCTGAACTTGTACTGACCACTCTAACTATTGACAGTTCAGTCATAGCCAACCCCTGTATCCTTTGCCCTCACACTGACACAAACTAGTAGTGTTGCCAACCCTGTAGCCTTGAACCCGGCCCCTCAAATGTCGTTGCATGAACACAATGGAGAAAGGTCTGTCTGCCGATTCATTTAATTCCTTAGCACCTTGGAAGTCCACATTGATCTCCATTATTGCATTGCTTCCTGAAGGACCCAGAAGGGGCTCAAAGCTGTAGTTCCATCTAAAATTTGTCTCTTTGCCATTCAAGGTTTTTCTGCCACCAAGTGGCTGGGTCACATGCTGTGAAGATGCTAAAATGATGATTTCAGTGTGAATTTTCTTGTCTCCCCTCTTGTGAATAGCTCCTGGAATCACCACTAAAATCTAAGGCACCCAGGTGTGAATAGCGACTTCAATGGGAAGGAATTATGTGATTAAAAGAAACTCAGTTTCTTTACATTTCAGGCCCCTCATTCAGACAATGCAGATCCCTCATTCAGAGAGTGAAGAAACCACGACGTTTCTCTCAGCTTTCTCTCAGCAGAAGCCGCATGGATGAATGTGACATACAGTGGAGTGTCAGTCCCTCTCATTTCACTTCCAGTGTTGCCCTTTGCTGTCTCAGGTTCACCAGACCAATTATTGCTCATGAAAGACAAGACAATCATTCTGTCATAGTCTGTCACTCTACTGTAGGTCAGGTCAAGGAGTTTGATCTTATCATCCTGCTGCCATAACTTATGCTACCATGACTGGCCTCTTTTGGATGCCTGGGATTGTTCTAGCATTTACTCTTGGTGCAAACATTGACACAGTGATATAACGAGTTGTAATAGGTATCTAAACTCTTACTTAGTTAATCAAGTCCAAGGGTGGATTTACCTTGCCTTTATATTGCTACAAATAAGTTCAGGATCTTTGGAAAGCGTTCCAAGAAAATTATTTTCTTTCTTTTTCTTTAGAAACAAGCATTTTACATATCAATCCCCCCATTCCCACTCCCTACCATCCTTCCATGCCCCCTACCAAGCCCCCCACTCCCCACCCAGTACCCAAGGATGGTGAGGCCTTCCATGGGAGATCGTCAAAGTTTGTCACATCATTTGGGGGAGAGTCTAGGCCCTCCTCCAAGCATCTGGGCAGAAACAGTATTCCTCCATAGGGAATGAGCTCCCAAAATCCATTTATGCCCTAGAGATAAATACTAGCTCCACTGTTAGAGGTCGCATAGACTGCCCTGGATTCCTAACAGACATCCACATTCAGAGGGTTTGGTCCAGTCCAATTCTGGTTCCCCAGCTTTACAACTGGGCTTCTGGTGCTCTCACTAGGTCAGGTCATCAAGTTCTGTAGGTTTCTCCAGCATGGACTTAATCCCTTTGCTTATCCCTCCTCCCTCTCTACAGCTGGGTTCCAAGAGTGTGGCTCAGTGCTTAGCTGTAAATCTCTGCTTCAGCTTCAATAAGCTACTGGATGAAGGCTCTAGGATGGCAATTAAGGTAGTCATCAATCACACTGTAGGAGAAGGGCATCAAAGGCAGTCTGTCCACTACTACTTAGATTCTTAGTTGGGGTAATCTTTGTGGATCTCTGGACATTTCCCTAGTGCCGGATTTCTCTTTAAACCTATAGTGGTTCTTCTACTAAGGTATCTGTTTTGTTGCTCTCCTCTATTCCTCCCCATCTCACTCTACCTGATCCCCTTTGTTCTCCTAGCCCCTCCTCTTCTCCCCTTCTCTTTCTCCTCCCTCCCTCTGTCCCCTTCCTCCCATGCTCCCAAATTGCTCAGTGGTTCTTGTACCTTTCCTCTTCTATGGTGTACCATGTATTTTCCTTTTAGGGTTCTCTTTGTTTCCTAGTTTTTCTGTTGTAGGCTGGTAATCCTTTGCTCTATGTCTAATATCCATATACAAGTGAGTACATACCATGCTTGTCTTTCTGTGATTCCATCCATTTGCCTGTGAATTTCAAGACCCCATTAGTTTTTTTTCGGCTGAGTTATATTCCTTTGTATAAATGTACCACATTTTCTTCATCCATTCATCAGTTGAGGGGCATCTAGGTTGCTTCCAGGTTCTGGCTATTACAGAAATGTTGCTATGAACATAGTTGAACATATGTCCTTGTTGTATGAATGTGCCCCTTTGGGTATATGCCCAAGAGTGGAATTGCTGGATCTTGAGGTACACTGCTTTGCGTTTTCCCGAGAAACTGCCATACTGATTTTCAAAGTGGCCTCACAAGTTTGCACTCTCACCAGCAATGGAGGAGTGTTCCTCTTTCTCCACATCCTCTCCAGCACAGATTGTCATTGCTGTTTTTGATTTTAGCCATTCTGGCAGATATGAAATGGTATCTAGGAGTTGTTTTGGTTTGCATTTCCCTGATGGCTAAGGATGTTGAACACTTTCTTAAGTGTCTTTCAGCCATTTTAGATTCCTCTATTGAGAATTCTCTTTTTAGTTCTGAGTGCCACTTTTTAATTGAATTGTTTGATTTTGGTGACTAGTTTCTTGAGTTCTTTGTATATTTTGGAAATTAGCCCTCTGTGAGATGTAGGATTGGTGAAGATCTTTTCCCATTTTTGTGGGCTGCCATTTTCTCTGGTTGGCTGTGTCCTTTGCCTTACAAAAGCTTCTCAGTTTCAGGAAGTCCCGTTTATTAATTTTCTGCCTCAGTGTCTGTTCTACTGGTGCGATGAAGATTTCAGATAGATCCATGTCAGCATCCAGTTATGACAGGACCATTTGTTGAAGATGCTTTCTTTTTTCCATTGTATAGTTTGTCAAAAATCAGGTGTTCATAGATGTATGTGTGTTAATATCATGGTCTTCAGTTCGATTTCATTGGTCTACCTATCTCTTTTTGTACCAATACCAAGCAGTTTCATTACTATAGCTCTATAGTAAATCCTGAAGACAGGCATGGCGATACCTCCAGAAGTTCCTTTATTGTACAGGGTTGTTTTGGTTATCCTGGTTTTTTTTATTTTTCCATATAAAGTTGAGTATTGTTCAAGGTCTATTAAGAAATGTACTGGGATTTTGATGGGAATTGCATTGAATCTGTAGATTACTTATGGCAAGATTCCCATCTTTACTATGTTGATCGTACCTATCCAAGAGCATAGGAGATCTTTCCATTTTCTGGTTTCTTCTTTAATTTCTCTCTTTAAAGACTCAAAGTTCTTGTTATAGGTCTTTTACTTGTTTGGTTATCATTATCCCAAGATATTTTATGTTGCTTGTGACTGTTGTAAAGGGTGATGTTCCTCTGATATCTTTCTCAGCCCTTTTATCATCTGTATAATAGAGCTACTGATTTTTTTTTCATTTTTAAATTTAAATTTAAATTAGAAACAGATTGCTTCAGACATCAATCCCAGGTCCCTCTCCCTTTCCCTCCCCTCCTCCGACACCCTCCCACCAACCCCTCCAATTCCCCCCTCATTTCCCCAGGGAGATTGAGAGCCTCCATGGGGGTGTCCATAGTCTTTTGTAATATACAGGGCAGGGCCTAGACCCTTCCCTAAGAGTCCAGAAGAGTGCATCTCGCATTGTGGGATGGAAGCCCAAAGTCCATTTGTATTCCAGGGATAAATACTGGTCTACTAACCAAGGCCCAATAGATTACCTAGGCCTCCTCACTGACACCCACGTTCAGGGGGTCTTCATCAGTCCTATGCTGGATTCCCAGCCATCAGTCTGGGATTCAAGAACTACCCCTTGTCAGGTCAGCTGTTTCTGGGGATTAAACCAGTCCAGTCTTAAACACTTTGGTCATAAGTCCTCCCTCTCTGTCACTGGGTTCCTTGAGTTCAGCTCAGTGCTTAGCTGTGGTTGTGTGCCTCTGCTTCCATCAGCCATTGGGTGAAGTTTCTGTTTCCCAGATTCTCTGGCCATGGGATTGTAGGCTGGCACTCCCCAGATCTATGTCTAAAATCCATATATGAGAGCATAGATACCATGTTTGTCTTTTTGTGACTGGGTTACCTCACTCAGCATGGTTTCTTCTAGCCCCATCCATTTGCCTGCAAATTTCAGGATTCCATTGTTTTTTTCTTCTGAATAGTACTCCATTGTGTAAATGTACCACATTTTCTCTATCTACTACTCTTCAGTTGAGGGTCATCTAGGTTGCTTCCAAGTTCTAGCTATTACAAACAATGCTGCTATGAACATAGTAGAACAGATATCCTTGTTGTATGAATGGGCATCCTTTGGATATATGCCTAAGACTGGAAATGCTGGGTCTTGTGGTAGGCTGATTCCCATTTTTCTGAGGAATCTTCATACTGATTTCCAAAGTGCCTGTATGAGTTGGCACTTCCACAAGTAGAGAAGGAATGTTGCTGTCTCTCCGCATCATCTCCAGCATAAACTCTCATTGGTGTTTTTTATTTTAGCCATTCTGATAGGAGTAAGATGGTATCTCAGAGTTGTTTTGATTTGCATTTCCCTGATGCCTAGGGCTGTTGAGCACTCTCTCAAGTGCCTCTCAGCCATTTTAGACTCCCCTATTGAGAATTCAATATTTAGTTCTGTAGCCTACTTTTTAATTGGATCATTTGGTGGTTTGGAAACTTGCTTCTTGAGATCTTTGTAAATTTTGGAGATCAGCCCTCTGTCAGATGTGGGGTTAATGAATACCTTTTCACATTCTGTGGGCTGCCTCTTTGTCTTGTTGACTGTGTCCTTTGCCTTACAGAAGCTTCTCACTTTCAGGAGTTCCCATTTATTAATTGACAATCTCAGTGTTTATGCTACTGGTGTTATGTTCAGGAAGCAGTCTCCTGTACCGATTTGCTCAAGGTACCACCCAATTTCCCTTCTAAAAGGTTCAATGTGGCTAGATTTATGCTGAGGTCTTCAGTTTTGTGCATGGTGATAGACACGGATCTATCCACATTCTTCTACATGCCAGCATCCAGTTATGCCAGCACCATTTGTTGAAGATGCTTTCTTTTTACCATTGTATATTTTTCGCTTCTTTGTTGAAGATCAAGATGTTCATACAAGTATGGGTTAATATCAGCGTGTTCAATTCGATTCCATTGTTCTACCTGTCTTCTTTTTGTGCCACTACCAAGCTGTTTTCAGGACTGCAGCTCTATAATAGAGCTTGAAGTCAGGGATAGTGTTGCCTCCAGATGTTGCTCTGTTGAATAAGGTTGTTTTGGCTATCCTGGGTCTTTTGTTTTTCCATACAAAGTTGATTATTGTTCTTTCAAGGTCTGTGAAGAATTGTGCTAGTATTTTAATGGGGATTGCACTGAATCTGTAGATTGCTTTTGGCAGGATTGCCATTTTTACTACATTGATCCTACCTATCCAAAAGCATGGGAGATCTTTCCATTTTCTGATGTCTTCTTTAATTTCTCTCTTTAAAGACTCAAAGTTCTTGTGATACAGGTCTTTCACTTGTTTGATTAGTGTTACCCCAAAGTATTTTATGTTGTTTGTGGCTATTGTAAAGGGTCATGTTTCTCTGATTTCTTTCTCAGCCCTTTTATCATCTGTATATAGTAGGGCTACTGATTTTTTTAAGTTAATCTTGTATCCTACCACATTGCTGAAGGTGTTAATCAGCTGTAGGAGCTCCCTTGTAGAATTTTTTCAGGTCACTTATGTAAACTATCATATCATCTGCGAATAGTGAAAGTTTGACTTCTTCCTTTCCAGTTTGTATTCCCTTGATCTCCCTTTTGTTGTCTTATTGCTCTAGCTAGAACTTCAAGTGCAATTTTGCAGAGATATGAAGACAGTGGACAGCCTTGTCTTGTCCCTGATTTTAGAGGAATCATGTTGAGTTTCTCTCCAATTAGTTTGATGTTGGCTGTTGGTTTGCTGTATATTGCCTTTATTATGTGTAGGTATGTTCCTGTTATCCCTGATCTCCAGGACCTTTATCATGAAGGGGTGTTGGATTTTGTCAAAGACTTTTTCAGTATCTAGTGAGATGATCAGGTGGTTTTTCTTTTCAGGTTTTTTACATGGTGGATTTCATTGATGGATTTTTGTATGTTGAACCATCCCTGCATCCCTGCGATTAAGCCTACACAAATTGCAGAAACCCTGCAAACTCATGAAAATTTAACAATATGCTATTGTACCATTCCTGGATCAAGAAAGAAATAAAAAAAGAAATTAAATACTTCCTAGAACTCAATGAGAATGAAGACACAACATACCCAAATTTATGGGACACTTTGAAAGCAGTGTTAAGAGGTAAGTTCATAGCACTAAGTGCCCACTTGAGGAAACTGGAGAATAGTCACACTAGAGAATTAACAGCACACCTAAAAGATTTAGAACAAAAAGAAACAAACTCACCCTAACCTGGGAAGAGTTATTGAGCACTGAAATCATTAAAGTAGAAACAAGGAAAACAATACAAAGAATCAATGTAACAAGCAGTTGATTCTTTGAGTAAATTATAAAGATAAGGAACCCTTTATCCAAACTAACTCAAAGGCAGAGAGAAAACATAAAAATTAACAAAATCAGAAATGAAAAGGGGGACATAACAACGGACACTGAGGAAATCCAGAGAATCTTCAGGCCATGCTTTGAAAACCTGTACTCCACAAAATTTGAAAATTTAAAGGAAATGGTCAATTTTCTGGATAGATATCACTTACCAAAATTAAATCAAAACAGATAAACAATTTAAATGGACCTATAGCCCCTGATTAAACAGAAGCAGTCATCAAAACTCCCAACCTAAAAGAGTCCAGGGCCAGATGTTTTCAGTGGAGAATTCTACCAGAAATTCAAAGAACAGCTAATACCAATACTCCTCAAAGTGTTCCACACAATAGAAGCAGAAGAGTCATTGCCAAAGTATTTTTATGATGCTATAATTACCTCGGTACCCAAGCTACATAAACACTCAACTAAGAAAGAGAACTACAGACCAGTATCCCTCATGAACATTGATGCAAAAATACTCAAAATACTGACAAATTGAATCCAAGAACACATCAGAAAAATCATCCACCATGACCTAGAAAATTCTTAATGATGAAATATATAGACGTCATACATAAATATTCTATACTGCTGGCAAAGGGAGTTGTACTGAATATAACAGGATCCCATGAGCAGGGTGAGTGATAACAGAATTGGTAACTTTATTCCCTTTACAGAGAAAAGTGTCTCGGTTTAAGAGGACCAATCCAGTGAAGGATGCTTTGTATACAGGTTGTACAAAGCTTAAATTTGTTACCTTCCCTTTTGTTTGTAAAATGGGAGAGAAGAGAAATATTGAGAGAAATGGTATCTGGAAGAAATTAGGTAACAGGACATCAAAGTCATTTGATACTACTTTCCTGGGCACCAAAACCATGCAATAGTATTTCATTGGATAATATTTATCAGAGTTTATTATGGAAGGAATGGGGAACAGGTATAGGTATAAATGGATGTGTCTTGCCACCACAATAAACCTAATCAAGACGGGCATGTCTCCTGTCTCTCAGACGACTCTAGATCTCATCAAGTTAAGAACCAAGATTAACCATCCCACTCCCAGAGCAAAAGTGGTCCTAGTCACTTTAATCATTGTTCTCACAACGTTTTGGTTTTCCTTTTGAATTAATTATGAATACTCACTGTCTGTGTGAATTATCTTGACTAAAACTGAGCAATGCTCGGGTTCTTCCAGCAGCATCAGGTAAACAGGCCGGCTTCCCGGCCTGTGCTCCAGTGCCGGCAGATCCCCTGGGACCTGCACAGAGCTCCCAATCACGGCGGGAGCCAAACACCCCAGACTCCGGATCTTCGCTCACACCAACAAGACCAGGAAAGGAGAGGAGGCTGGGAGAACAGCGAAGCTGCGGTTCTTCCAGCAGCATCAGCATTCGGACAAGGAATAGAAGAACCACCAGATTATTGGACTTGCTAGCACCCACCAAAAGGGAACGCTGGTCCCCAGACCAGTAAGGGGCTCTTTCTGTACCCACTAGAAGAAGAGATGGGAAAGAGACAATACAAAAACACAGTCAGCAACAGAAAAACAAATATGACACCGCCAGATTCTAGAGACTCCACACCAGCAAGACCCCAACATTCCAATGCGGACGAAACAGAAGAGAACAACCTTAAAAGCACTTTCATGAAAATGATAGAGGCCCTAAAAGAGGATATTGGAAAATCCCTCAAAGAAATGGAAGAAAAAACAAACCAAAAAATGCAAGAATTGGAAGAAAAAACAAACGAAAAAAGGCAGAAAATGGAAGAAGAAATGAAGCAAAAAATGCAAGAAATGGAAGAAAAAACAAAGCAAAAAATGCAAGAATTGGAAGAAGAATCATACCAAAAAAGGCAGGAAATGGAAGAAGAATCAAAGCCAAAAATGCAAGAAATGGTAGAAAAAACAAAGCAAAAAATGAAAAAAATGGAAGAAGAAACAAACCAAAAAAGGCAGGAAATGGAAGAAGAAACAAAGCACAAAATGCGAGAAATGGAACAAAAAACAAACCAAAAAATGCAAGAAATGGAAGAAAGAACAAACCAAAAAATTCATAAAAGGCAACAAACGGACGAACAGATAAACAGAAAATTGCAAGAAGCAATGCAAACACTGCAAGGGTTGAAAACTGAAATAGAGTCATTAAAAAAAACACAATCTGAAGAAAGGCAGAAAATAGAAAAGCTGGACAAACAGACAGGCACTACCAATACAAGCATTACCAACAGAATAGAAGAGATGGAAGAGAGAATCTCAAGTGTTGAAGATACGCTAGGAGAAATGGATTTATCAACCAAAGAAAACCTTAAATCCAACAAATCCTTAACACAAAACATCCAGGAAATATGGGACACCATGAAAAGACCAAACCTAAGAATAATAGGTATAGAAGAAGGAGAAGAAATCCAGCTCAAAGGGGCAGAAGGCATATTCAACAAAATCATAGAAGAAAACTTTCCCAACCTTAAGAAAGACATGCCAATGAAGGTACAAGAAGCCTACAGAACACCAAATAGAGTGGACCACAAAAAAAAATCCCCTCGCCACATAATAATCAAGACCCCAAACATACAGAATAAAGAAAGAATATTAAGAGCAGCTAAGGAAAAAGGTCAAGTAACATATAAAGGCAGACCTATCAGAATTACACCTGATTTCTCCATGGAAACGCTGAAAGCCAGAAGGTCCTGGATAGATATTCTACCTACACTAAGAGACCACGGATGCCAGCCCAGACTACTATACCCGGCAAAGCTCTCAATCACTATAGACGGAGAAAACAAGATATTCCATGACAAAACTAGATTCAAGCAATATGTGTCCACTAACCCAGCCCTACAGAAAATTTTGGAAGGAAAACTCCAACCCAAGGAAGCTAACTACAACCAGAAAAACATAAGCATTAGAGAATCTCTCTCTACCAACAGCCAAAAGAACAAAGGGGTGAAATTCCACACATAATTCCACCAACAACAACCATCGCAAATCGAAGAAGGATGAGCAATCATTGGTCATTAATATCCCTCAATATTAATGGCCTTAACTCACCCATAAAAAGACACAGACTAGCAGATTGGATTCGAAGACAGAACCCTTCCTTCTGCTGCATACAGGAAACACACCTCACCCTTAAAGACAGACATTACCTGAGAATTAAAGGTTGGGAAAAAATTTTTCAATCGAATGGACCCAAGAAACAAGCCGGGGTAGCAATCCTAATATCTAACAAACTAGACTTTAAAATAAAATCAATCAAAAGAGATGAAGGAGGTCATTACATACTCATCACAGGTGAAACCCACCAAGAGGAAGTGTCTATTCTGAACATCTATGCCCCAAATACAAAGGCATCCACATTCGTTAAAAAACATTATTAGAACTTAAATCTCATCTAAAGCCCCACACAGTTATAGTGGGAGATTTCAACACACCACTCTCACCACTAGACAGGAATACCAAACAGAAACTCAACAAAGAAGCAAAAGGGCTAATAGAAGTAATGACCCAACTGGGATTAACAGATATCTATAGAACATTTCATCCACATAAAAAAGAATATACCTTCTTCTCACCACCACATGGAACCTTCTCAAAAATCGACCACATACTTGGCAACATATCAAACCTCAGCAGCTACAAAAAAATTGGAATAACTCCATGCATCTTATCAGACCACCATGCTTTAAAATTAGAATTCAACAACAACACAAATTGCAGAAAACCTACAAACTCATGGAAATTGAATAATGCTCAACTGCACCATCCCTGGGTCAAAGAGGAAATAAAAAAAGAAATTAAAGACTTCCTCGAATTCAATGAGAATGAAGACACAACATACCCAAACCTATGGGACACTTTGAAAGCAGTGCTACGGGGAAGTTCATAGCGCTAAATGCTCACATGAAGAAACAGGAGAACAGTTATACCAGAGAATTAACATCACAGCTGAAAGCTCTAGAACACAAAGAAGCACACTCCCCCAGGAGGAGTAGACGCCAGGAAATAATCAAATTGAGGGCTGAAATCAATAAAGTAGAAACCAGGAAAACAATACAAAGAATCAACGCAACGAAGAGTTGGTTCTTTGAGAAAATCAACAAGATAGACAAACCTTTGTCCAAACTTACCAAACAGCAGAGAGTGAACACGCAAATTAACAAAATTAGAAATGAAAAGGGGGACATAACAACAGACTCTGAGGAAATCCAGAGAATCATTAGGTCATACTTTGAAAACCTGTACTCCACAAAATTCGAAAATTTAAAGGAAATGGATGACTTCCTGGACAGCTATCAATTGCCAAAACTAAATCAAGAACAGATAAGCAATTTAAATAGACCTATAACCCCTATGGAAATAGAAGCTGTCATCAAAAGTCTCCCAACCAAAAAAAGCCCAGGTCCAGATGGCCTCAGTGCAGAATTCTACCAGAAATTCAAAGAACAGCTTATACCAATTCTTCTCAAAGTGTTCCACACAATAGAAGCAGAAGGGTCTTTGCCAAACTCTTTCTATGAGGCTTCAATAACCTTGATCCCCAAGCCACACAAAGATACAACTAAGAAAGAGAACTTCAGACCAATATCCCTCATGAACATTGATGCAAAAATACTCAATAAAATACTGGCAAATCGGATCCAAGAACACATCAAAACAATCATTCACCACGATCAAGTAGGTTTCATCCCAGGAATGCAGGGATGGTTCAACATACGAAAATCCATCAACGTAATCCACCATATAAACAAGCTGAAAAACAAAAATCACATGATCATCTCACTAGATGCTGAAAAAGCCTTTGACAAAATCCAACACCCCTTCATGATAAAGGTCTTGGAGAGATCTGGGATAACAGGGACATACTTAAACATAATAAAAGCTATATACAGTAAACCAACAGCCAACATCAAACTAAATGGACAGAAACTCAATGCAATTCCTCTAAAATCAGGAACAAAACAAGGCTGTCCACTCTCTCCATACCTTTTCAACATGGTACTTGAAGTCCTAGCTATTGCCATACGACAACAAAGGGGGATCAAGGGGATACAAATTGGGAAGGAAGAGGTCAAACTTTCACTGTTTGCAGACGATATGATAGTTTACATCAATGACCCAAAGAACTCTACCAGGGAACTCTTACAGCTGATTAACACCTTCAGCAAAGTGGCAGGCTACAAGATCAACTCAAGAAAATCAGTAGCCCTACTATATACAGATGATAAAAGGGCTGAAAGAGAAATCAGAGAAACATCACCCTTTACAATTGCCACAAACAACATAAAATACCTTGGGGTAACGCTAACCAAACAAGTGAAAGACCTGTATCGTAAGAACTTTGAATCTTTAAAGAAAGAAATTAAAGAAGCCCTCAGAAAATGGAAAGATCTCCCATGCTCTTGGATAGGTAGGATCAATGTAGTAAAAATGGCAATCCTGCCAAAAGCAATCTACAGATTCAATGCAATCCCCATTAAAATCCCAGCACAGTTCTTCACAGACCTTGAAAGAACAATAATCAATTTTGTATGGAAAAACAAAAGACCCAGGATAGCCAAAACAACCCTGTTCAACAAGGCAACGTCCGGAGGCATCACCATCCCTGACCTCAAGCTCTATTATAGAGCTATAGTCCTGAAAACAGCTTGGTATTGGCACAAAAATAGACAGGTAGACCAATGGAATCGAATTGAAAACCCGGGTATTAACCCACACACGTACGAACATCTGATCTTTGACAAAGAAGCTAAAAATATACAATGGAATAAAGAAAGCATCTTCAACAAATGGTGCTGGCATAATTGGAGACTGGCATGTAGAAGAATGCAGATCGATCCATGTCTATCACCATGCACAAAACTTAAGTCCAAATGGATCAAAGACCTCAACATAAATCCAGCCACACTGAACCTCTTAGAAGAGAAAGTGGGTGGTACCCTTGAACGAATTGGTACAGGAGACAGCTTCCTGAACATAACACCAGTAGCACAGGCAGTAAGATCAACAATTAATAAATGGGACCTACTGAAACTGAGAAGCTTCTGTAAGGCAAAGGACACAGTCAGCAAGACAAAAAGGCAGCCCACAGAATGGGAAAAAATATTCACTAATCCCACATCTGACAGAGGGTTGATCTCCAAAATTTACAAAGAACTCAAGAAGCAAGTCTCCAAAACACCAAAGGACCCTATTAAAAAGTGGGCTGCAGAACTAAATAGAGAGTTTTCAATAGAGGAGTCTAAAATGGCTGAGAGGCACTTGAGAAAGTGCTCAACATCCTTAGCCATCCGGGAAATGCAAATCAAAACAACTCTCAGATACCATCTCACCCCTGTCAGAATGGCTAAAATCAAAAACACCAATGACAATTTATGCTGGAGAGGATGTGGTGAAAGGGGGACACTCCTCCATTGCTGGTGGGAGTGCCAACTGGTTCAGCCACTTTGGAAATCAGTGTGGAGATTCCTCAGAAAAATGGGAATAAACCTACCACAAGACCCAGCAACTCCACTCTTAGGCATATATCCAAAAGATGCCCATTCATACAATAAAGAGGTCTGTTCCACTATGTTCATAGCAGCTTTATTTGTAATTGCTAGAACGTGGAAGCAACCTAGATGTCCCTCACCCGAAGAGTGGATAGAGAAAATGTGGTACATCTACACAATGGAGTACTATTCAGCAGAAAAAAATAATGGAATCATGAGATTCGCAGGCAAATGGATGACACTAGAAGAAACCATCCTGAGTGAGGTAACCCAGTCACAAAAAGAGAAACATGGCATGTACTCTCTCATATATGGATTTTAGACATAGATCTGGGGAGTGCCAGCCTACAATCCTATGGCCAGAGAGTCTGGGAAACAGAAACTTTATTTAGTGGCTGATCGAAGAAGAGGCAGACTCACACTGTTAAGTACTGAGCTGAACTCAAGAAAGCCAGTAACAGAGAGGGAGGACTGATGATCAAAGGGATTAAGACTGGGCTGGTTTAACCCCCAGAAACAGCTGACCAGACAAAGGTTAACTCTTCAATCCCAGGCATTAGCCTAGGAAGCCAGCATGGGACTGATCAAGACCCCCTGAATCTGGGTGTCAGTGAAGAGGCCTAGGGAATCTATTGAGCCTTGGGCAGCAGATCAGTACCCATCCCAAGTATACACACGGACTTTGGTCTCCAATAGAACAATGTGAGGTGCACTCTCACCCAGAACTCTTGGGAAAGGGTCTAGGCCCTGCCCTATATGAAATGACACACTATGGACACCCCCATGGAGGGCCTCACCCTCCCTGGAGAAATGAGAGGATAATGGGGGGGGAGGGGAGGGCATGGGAGGAAGGGAGGGAATGGGAGAGGGACCTGGAACTGACTTGTGAAGCAACCTTGATTCTTATCTAAATTTAAACTGGAAAATAAAATTAAAAAAAAATGTCAGATTCCAGGCTAGGACTGCTTAAAAATAATGGACTCTCTAGAAAGTACAATGCCCTGGGTTTGGCCACCAACATAACAAAAACTAAGAGTGGATTAAAATAAATTAAATAAATAAAAGAGAAAGTTCTCTTTACAACTTTAAAAAAAAACTGAGCAATGCTCAGCATGTATTTGTGTGTGTGAGACCCTTTGTGTTTTTTTAAAGAAAGGGAGATCTTAAGATCGCAATAGCCTCACATTTACATTCTCAGTACTGTATATATGCATGTAATATATAAAGTACTTACTAAATGCTGAGTAGCACAGAGGTTGGAAAGATGCCTCAGTGGTTAAGAGCCATAGATATTCTTGCAGAGGACACAGGTTCAGTTCCCAGGATCCATGGTTCCTCACCCCCAGCTGAAACTCCTCCATGGGTGCCAGGTATCTGTTGGGAGTTCTGTGGGACCTAAAATTTTGTTACTGAATCAGTAACATTTGTACTACTGCTCCAGGGACTGAAACTGAGGAAACAGAGGGTACCTATGCATCACCATACAGTTGTTTGCAATAATCCAATGTAAAGCCTTAAGTGGTGGTAGCAAGAGTTATCTTTATTAACATTGTTTAGAAGTACCATAGAATGTATGTTGATTTAATTTGAGAGCCTTTTTTAACTGAGATTCTAATCTGTAAGATTTTTCTCCCACCAACCAGACCTGAGTTAAAAGAGAGAGTGATAAATGATTGAGGCCAATGGGAGCCATGTATAATGATACATATGTATGGATATATCATAATGTGACATTACTTTATATGTTAACTTGAAAAAATGATTTAAAAAGCAACTTGTCCCTCAAACACAAAATAATAACTGATGTTTTCCAAGCAACGGATATCCCACATCATGCAGCATTTCCAGTAGCTCTGTAATGTAATTCCCACCATGATTGTGTCTTTAAAGCGACAAACACAGGCCAAAAGAAAAACACTGCAAATCTCTCAGTGTTTCCAGCCAAGGGAAAACAGATCAACAAGAGCCCAACAACAGCATCTGACTGCCTAACAGGGAAGCTATACTGTCTTACATGCTCATGTCACAGGAGATAAAGGAATCCAAGCAAGAGATGAAGGGGACAGAGCCGTTTCAGAGACAAGCAAGCAGAAAATCATACTGTGTCACAAAAGCTGTGGCCGACCTTTCCTCTGGGACTGAGGTAACTTAACCCATGTTAAGCTCGGTGATAAAGACTACGCTGAGTGAGAGCCAACTGACTCCGTAAGTGGAGCCTGCAGGATTTCTATAGCTAATGATGGCATTAAATAATTAACATTAGATGTATCTCAGATCCTGTTAAATGCTGTTCTACACACTCCCTATGGGAGCGCAGTCCAGCTGGGAAGCCATTAATAAACAATTTTTCGTAATGGAATAAGGTGAAATGTTTATGGAACAAGAGCATGAAGATGGGAAGCAGATCGATTGAAGCTAATTTGCTGGCAGGGCAAGCATCGATACCAAAGGTGGGAATACTTCATAGTGCTCTGTTCATTGTCAGCCATACCATGGTTTATTATCAATGAGTTTTGTGCTAGCTAGTTTTATGTTGACTTGGTACAAGTCACTGGAGAGGAGAAAGCCTCAATTGAGAAAGTGCCTCCATAAAATCAGACTGTACACAAGTCAGTAGGGAATTTCTTGATTAGTAACTGATAGGGGAGGGCTCAGCCTGTTGTGGGTGGTGCCATGCTGGTGGTCCATGGTTTTATATGAG
This sequence comes from Mesocricetus auratus, assembly GCF_017639785.1. Lineage (NCBI taxonomy): Eukaryota > Metazoa > Chordata > Mammalia > Rodentia > Cricetidae > Mesocricetus > Mesocricetus auratus. The sequence continues at coordinate 37,918,308 of NW_024429193.1, forward strand.
CAAGCCAATAAATAGCACCCTTTCATGGCCTCTACATTAGCTCCTGCCTCCAGGTTCCTGCCCTGCTAGAGTCCCTGTCCTGACTTCCTTTGACGATGAACTGTGATTTGGAAGCATAAGCCAAATAAACTCATCTTCCCCAAATTGCTTTGGTCATGGTGTTTTATTAAAGAAACAGAAACCTGAACTAAGACATAGTTTCTCTATACACACAATTCATTTAATGGTGCTCAAATTATGTTCCTAGGGGGGAAAGGCTGTTGTGTAAAAAAATAGATTCCTTTTGTTGTAAATTTATTTATTTTTCATTTTTGATAACTATTAATAAATATTAGGTATTTCTGTCTTTGTATAAAGAAGAGTAAAGACTAGTAAGAAACAAGAAGCAAAAATGAAGGCTAGCAAAGAAAATACAAAAGGAAAGTGGTTGAGCCTAGGTGACTATGTGGTGTAGTAAAATTATTCCTGTATTCTTTCCATCAGTGAATTAATATAAATAAAATAAATCAATTTCCATAGTATTAGCAGACACCTAGGTTTTCTGGAACTATACTATATGAACAAGCCCTCGCTGATAAAAATTATCAAATTAGATGTATGTCTTAGGCCACTATAAATTCATGCTGTCCATTTATCAGTAATACAAGAAGAATCAGTCTCTCATGGGATATATACAAGTATAAATAATAATAGTGTAAATGGTTTAAATTGGTAAGTTTCTTTTTTAATCTGTGATGGGAGATTGATTAAAGAATCCTATGTAGAGGGCAGGCACAGAATTTACCTTGTTTGGGGATGTTGTATTCAGACATTTACCACCATCTGGTACCACTGTATTTAGCTGAAATTGAAGAAGAGGAGGGGGGAAGGAGGGAGAAGGGAGGAAGCAAACAAGAAAGGAAGAAAGGAAGGAAGGAAGGAAGGAAGGAAGGGAGGGAGGAAGGGAGGGAGGGGAAAGAGGGAGGTAAGGAAGGAAGGGAAGGAGAAAAGGAGGGAAGGAAGGGAGGGAGGGAAGGAAGGGAGAAAGGAAGGAAGGAAGGAAGGAAGGAAGGAAGGAAGGAAGGAAGGAAGGAAGGAGGGAAGGGAGGGAGGGAGAAAAAGAGGGAAGGAAGGGAAGGAAGGGAAGGAGGGAAGGAGGGAGGGAGGAAGGGAGGGAAGGAAGGGAGGAAAGGAAAGAGGGAAGGAAGGAAGGGAGGGAGGACGGAAGGAAGGGCACAAGCAACAATATCAAAAAACAAACAAAAACCACCCAGGGTTACCAGGGACAACGTCAGCATTGAAAACTCTATTCTTGTTTTGCTGAAACACCAAATATAATATGGCTGAAAATTTCATTTGTTTTGTATAAAGAAGAGTAAGACTAGTAAGAAACAAGAAGCAAAAATGAAGGCCAACAAATCCCACCCCTTACCACCATTGCAAATAGCACATGTCACTTCTCTGATGGTTTGCAATGTCAGTGACAAAGGAAAGGTGCCAGAAGTACTGAATACAGGAGCAAGAGTAAAGCCATTTTACCTAGGCCCTAGGAAGTGCTGAGTACACAGCAAAGGAAAGAAGCCATTTTACCTTGACCAGGAGAAGAGGGAAAGATGTCCGGGACAGGGGACCTGTTTCCTTTGAAGACAGAATGACTCCTTATTTGACTGTGAAGAATGAGGCAATAAGTTTAGGAAGACAAAGAAGAACGTCCTCAATAGAAGGAAAAATTGTGTTATTCAAATGGAGATAAGGAAAGATAGGGCTCGCTTAAAATACTATAAAATATTGTATGTTAGAGTAACTATACAACACAATTATGTACCATGCATTTTGCAAACCTAGATGAAACTATTTTGCAGATTTTCATCATAAAGATGTGCATGCTAAAGGGGATAAATATATTTATCATGATTTAAACATTACACATTGTGTAAACGTATGGGAATATAACATGGTACTGCATTCATATATTCATATTTTATATTTGTATTCATAGGTTAAATAAATTTAAAATAAAAACAATATTTAAAACATTTTTAAAATAAGGAGTAAAAAATGTAATAAGTAACAAAGTTCAAATAATTTGGTCCAGCACAGCTGGAACACAAAAATTTCCTAGGGTGGTTGCTTGGAGACAAGAGGAATAAACTGGGTTCAATGACAATACTTTAAACAGACAATGAAGGTCAGATGGAATAGAGAGGAGATGACAAAGGGGAGTAGAGGTTTGAACAGAGACAAATTTTGCCACAGATCCTCTACAGGGAGAGAGGTAAAAGGCCAAAATGATGATTCCTAGTATAAATGTAGGGGGACATAATAGTGATGCCATTTAATGTGTGCACCAGTTGCCTATTCTAGTAAGGATTTCTATTCCATAACTTCTAAGGGACTTTCTGAAAATTCAGTAGAGGCTACTGATTGGAATATGGTTCATTTTTCATCTTATCTGAATATATTGCAGTGATCTTTCCTGCTTATAGTGAGAATTATAATGATAAGTTGTTATAGTGGCTAAACTGATTAAAAGCAGACTCTGGGAACAGAGAGGTTCTCCCTGTCTCCTGGGGCAGTCAAGCTCCCTACTTCTGTAGCAAGGGGAGCAATAAATAGCATGAAGCTAATGTATTAAATGTACTGTGTTCTTGGAACAGCTGGAAGGTAAACTATCTCCAATCAAGGTTACTATTGTTTATTCTATAATATAAAATTGCCTGCAGCAGGAATGGGAAGCCAGAAATTCAGTCATGTGGAGTTTATCTATGGAGAGAACAGAGGGGATCCTTTGACTTTTTTACTCAGGGAATCCAAACAACATCCTCAGTTTCCCAGTGCTTGGGTTTCTACTGGATGTTGTGAGCATGTGATTCAACATTACCTATCTTCTGCTATTTGTTCTATGACTTGGAAGCCTCACCTGAGAAAGGCCTGTGCTTCATCCAGATATCAGAACTGTGGTTGCTTCACCCAGTTGATTTCTGATGAATGTAAGATCCAGATTTAATGACCTTCACTTTATTTGCTCTCTCAATTGGACTACCCTAACTATCTCTACTAGATACAGTCTCAATTGGACTACCCAACTATCTCTACAAGATACAGTGAGGGCCCAGTTCGATGACGCTTTGCTCACTGCTGCTTCTCTATATATGCTACATGCAATTCTTTGAATTTTCTTTGCTATCTACTTAATAAACATATGTCACTCAAAACTGAAAACATCACCATCTTAGTCATTTTTTAGAAACATACAGACCAGTGCTTTCTGATCTGAAATTCGACACTATCTGCTTTCTTAATGTGCTGTGTTATTTTAATATTTCTTCTTATTTTGGACAAGACAATCCCTTTGGAAACAGCCAGGAAAGTAAATAATGAGCAGTTAAATTGTAAGCAAGAAGCATTGAGTTATTAGGCAAGGCATTACAAAGATAAATGGTTGCTGAAGGAAAAATGTAATTAACAGGTTACACTGTATATGTTTGCAAAATGCCTATGATGCATGAAAATGTTTTTGTCTACTTAATTTTCCAATGATTGTGTGTGTATATTTAAATTAATTAGATGCAAACAGTCTTGTGCTCAAAATAATTTTATCATAACTGCTATATGCAGCCAAATCAATGGACTGTAGCCATAAAAGACTAACCTTAAACTTGTGATGCAAGCAATCTTCTTCCTAGTGAGGACCTAGGGAGAGTTGGGCCATAGAATGAGGATGCTTTTCCTAAGAGGAAAGTATCTCAAAGCCTCCTTGAGCACCAGCCAGAAGCCTTCCTTTCAAAGGGAGATTTGCAGAATATTAAGGCTTTGCCAAGAAATCAGTGCTCAGAGAACAAAGATCTTCATCTATTTTGTTCCCTGACATACCCAAGTGCTTAGAAAAGGGTAAATGTTCAATAAGCATTTGCTTAACTGGTGTATCATTGAGTCTGTTAATCAATACCTTGCCCCATCACTTTAACAGCATGATGCGAGGACAAGAATTTGACATCAGAAATCCTGGGATTTCACCTTTATTGGTACTATGGTGCATGGTAATACACTTGGTATTCCTTTAGTTTCTTCATCAGTAAAATGGGGAGAGCAGTTTCGAAAACCAAGTTCCAAGTTCCTACAAAAGCTGTTAACATTAAAGGACCAGGCTAGGGAGATGTGTTGGTTGATAAAGTGCTTGCTGTGTGTGCAAGAAGATAACCTGAATTTATTCCTAGAAGCCACCAAAAAAATTCATCAAAAATGCTCTGAGCTTATGATCACAGCGCTGGGGAAATGGAGACGAAGGGGATCCTTAGGACTAACTGACCAAGGTCTTAACTGTGAAACCCAGGTCCTGATGACAGATCTTGTCTCAAAAGGAGGGTAATGAAGGTGGGTGAAGCCTGAGGAATACCACCCAAGGCACCAGCATTCACACAACCATGCCTGCACAGACACATATACACACACATGTTAATGTTAAAGGATTGATGTGTTTAATTCCTTAAAGGTGGAGAGTCTACTTGTGTGTTACTAATTAATTATCAATCCCAGCTCTCATGTATTATTTATTTTACAGTCCCATGACACACAATCAATCCATAATAAATGTTGGTTATATTATAAATGTCTGGAATTCATGATGGCAAGTGCATTTTACACTGGAGAGTGAAGAAAAAAAAAAGAAACAAAGTTGGCATGAATGATGAGAAGTTAATTCCAGGAAGCATCTGAGGTTAATTGTTGGGGCTTCTAAGATCTGAGTTTCATCTCCAGACTGAAGGCCCTCTCTGCCAGCTTTCTGTAACATGACTACTGTGCAACAGGAGTAGTCTGTGTCTATTGATTATTACAGTACAGGTCTATCCAGATCAAATGGTTCTTAATTTGAAATTTCCATCTTATCGATACCATATGCATGTTTTATAATTCCTCCAAGCCATATCTTTATCTAAAAACAGATCCATTTTCCAAATTTCACCTGCAAGAATCTCATGTATGAATTTCTTTAACAAACCCAAGAACTGTCATTGTTCTAGCACTCGTATGAAACTGAGAGTTAATGGTGTCCATGATGTCTTCTGACATCTTTGGCTCCTTCTTTCCACTCTTCAGAGGCAGGAAGAACAAGGAGAAAGATACTACCTATAGTGACATGGGCAAAAGGTAGTATCTTTGGAGAAGAGAGATAGGAAATAATTGGAAGACAGAATCATGAGGGTCATGTGATGGTTCCAGTGTGAGAATAGATAAGTAGGAATGTTCTAAGATGGCACTCTGAGTTTATGACTTCTGTGGGTTAGGAAATAGTTTGGTTGTTCACTCAATAAGAGGCCAACAGGGATTTTAAACATGGATTCGGAGAATTCCAGTCTGCACTTCCACTGACAGAGAGTCTGGGACACAGGAAAGAACCTAAAATATATACAAGGTACCCAAGAGAAGAGAAATGAGGCAAGATCCTCTGAACAGATGGGGAACACGGCGAGGGGTGGGGGGAGGGGGACCTGGGAAATAGAGAGGGGGAGAAGTGGAAGAGAGAGTAGAACATGGAGGAACAGGAAGATCGACTGGGGGGGTTGGATAGGGAGAAGAGGGAATCATAGGTTAGAAGACAGATAAGGCACCATTGTGACCTCTAGTGATCTAAACGGATGACACCAATTGGCAAGCTAAGCAGTAGTGTAGAGACCACCTCGAATGCCTATTCCTGATAGTGAACTTGATGTCTGTAACCATCCTGGAGCCTTCATCCAGTGACTGATGGAAGCAGAGGCAAACACCCACAGTTAAATACTGAACAGAACCCAAGGAACCCAGCAACAGAGAGAGAGGAGCGATGAGCAAATTGGCAAAGAATGGGCTGGCAAAACCAGCAGAGACAGCTGACCCGAACAGAGGAGAGCTCTTGGACCCCAGACTGACAGCTGGGAGGCCAGCATGGGACCGATCCAGACCCCCTGAATGTGAGAGTCAATGAGGAGGCCTGGGCTACCTATGGGGTCCTGAGCAGTGGATCAGTGTTTATCCCTCGAATACTAACAGACCTCGTGTGTCCATAACACAAAGAGGGATGCTCTCTCAGCCTGGACTCTTAGGGAAGTGCCTGGATCCTACCCTGAATGAAATGATAGACTCTAGATATCCCCTATGTGGAAGGAATTGGCAATAGAGTGGGAGGATGGGGGGATGGTGGGGGGCACGTGGGAGGAGGGGAGGGAGAGGGAACTGGGATTGACATGTAAAACAAGCTATTTAAAATTAAAATAAAAAAAGAAAGAATCGCTTTAACCATAAACATTACTCAGTGAAACCCTGGAGATCCCTTGCTATTGGCACCAAATATTAAGGTAGTATCTTACCTGTATGTTGCCTTAGGCACCCATATGGTTAGTAAAATAGTCTTTTCTCTACTAGTTACTAGTTGTAGAGCTTTGGATAATTCATTTATCTAGTATAACTCTCATGGTGGGAAGGGGATAGGGATAATAACTCCCAACTTTATCATTATTGGTTTTTAAAACTAGGGTTATGATAGGAGTTAAAGGTAGAGCTCGGCTAGAGGAGTACTTATCTTGCCTGTATGAGGCCCTGGACTCGATGTCCAGCCTGGCATGCAAAACATAGATTGTGTTTAGGATGAGTAATAGCAAATGCATAGTAAGCTTTCAATTAACAATGGCCATTTACATTTGTGCCTTCAGGGAATTTGTATCTGATACAGGACAACTGGGAAATATAAACAGATGGAAATAATTATTTTATTAATTGTATGAGCTCCTTTTTAAGTAATGGTTGACAGAGCCTCGGGTGACACAGAACACACAACTGCATTTAATTTTGTGGGGACACAGAAACCTCATCCAGTGAGTACAGAGGTCTCCAAGTGAGAATCTGGTATGAACTCCTGTCACGACTCACCTCTCTGTAACCAGTTTCTATATACCTTTCTTCACTTCTTCCACAATGCAGATAGATCAGTGGTAGAGGATGTGTTAAGAAGGAATCAATGCAAGTAAAAGCAAGAACTGACCCCCTTCAGCCTACTTACTTAAACTTTAATATTTTGTGTAAGGGTAGATCATGCAGTTAACATAATTTCATGCACAGCACACGTGCATATGCAAAATCATGTAAATCACATCACTCTAAATGCAAATATATGCATGGTCTTTTTTTTGTTATCTATGCTACTTAGATGTGACCCTCAGGATAACCTTAATAGAAGCTACTGCCCTAGGTACCATATGTTAACTGAATCACTGATTTGAGGTTTTTTTTTTTTTTTTTCAAGAAATTCGGGAATGAAAAAGAAATCTGTTTTACAGTTCATATCTGCGTGGGTTTAACCACCTGCTTCAATTTTGTATATTCTATTGTGCTCCTTTTACTGGTTTGTTCTATTGGTTAGCTTTTTTATGTGTACATATCTTCTTTCCCACCACCATCAATTCCAGATTTCAAGTTCCTTGAAAGAAAGTGCAGTGGTTTAAATGATGTCCCCACTAAGTCTTGAACCTTTGACACTCCAGTTGGTGACTATTTAGGAAGGATTTAGAATTTATACATTGTTGGAGGAGTTGTGTCTCTGGGGGTGGGGTGGGCTTAAGGTTCAAAAGTCCTGCTGCACTCAATTTCCTGCTTATGGTTTGAGATGTGAACTCCCAGCTAGTCCATATTGCCATGCCTTTGCCCTGCAATAATGGGCTCTAACTCTCTGAAACCATAATCCCAAATAAATACTTTCATTTACTAGTTATCTTACTCATGGTGTTTTATCACAATAGAAAAGTAACTACTATATTATATTACTATTAGGTATTATATGTGAGATATATATGTGTATACATATATATATAATCATTATTTTCCTTTTAAAACCGGCAACCAAGTCTTCATAAACATAGATATTTCCAGAATCTAGTTCAGGTGGTATGGCTCCAAAGGTCTCCATAAACCAGATCCAGACATTCAGGCCTGAGAAGCATCAAAACTGCAACTATATTATTGGTGCTAAAACAAAGAATTTATTTCAATATGACCTAAAATGAGATGCATAAGGGACTAAATGTCATCCTACACATGGTCTTCAGTATACTAACAGTATTCCAAGATTATATAAGGGAAGAACATGGTACAATGGCTGAGGAGCATATGTAGCTAAACAACTGGACAGACTTGGGACACTTATTAACTCAGATTGGATTGTATGGTGTCTCTCAGGAACAGGAGAAGTCAATACTAAGCTACAGGGGTAGTTCCATTTCCCACCCTGGTATGTTTGCCTGGAAGGTTCCCTCTTCCTGGGATTTGAGGTAAACTAAGGAAAAATCACTCACAGAGAGGCCAGCAAAAAATCAGAGTCAGTAGAGATAACGACTGGGCATCTTCTGCAAAGGGGAAGAGAGGATAATTCCACAGATATCCCTTTTGTAAGTAGAATGAGCCGGCACATGAATTAATATTGTTGAAATTGTTTCTTGCCTGCCTTTCAATTCTCTCTTCCAGAGTTTTATCTCCTGCTCACCTTGTGAGTCCTTCTTGGTCTTCTACCTTCTTTCTTCCAGACTATGTGTGTCTGTCCTCTTCGGCTCAGCACACTCTAAGAGTGGCCACTCTCTCCCCGCCCTCGATCTCCTGATCTGCACAAGCTCTGTCCTTCCACCAGTTCTTCCCCAGTCTCTTATTGCAAATTATTCATCCGTCATTTTTCATCCTCTCTTTTGGATTCTACTAATATATCTAATGTCTATATGACAAAATCACTCTGACACAGGTTTTAGATTTGGGCATTGTCATCTCCTTTAGGGTTATTGTTTAATAGGACAAAATGATCTGCTTTCTCCTCAGACATAACTTAACTACAGAGATCATTATCACATGTCCTCACAGCTTGTCTCATTCTGTGTTAGGGTGAGCTCTAGTCCTATAGGCAATAAAAAAAATGACAAACTAAATGCCCTGACTTGTGGCTCCTTAAGTTACTTCTTGGTTGTTACTGTTCTTACTTCTTTCTTTTTTTCTTACCATTGTTTTCAAAGTCTTCATTTTAACTAAGAACTCCTCGCACTTAAGTTCAAGTTTACTGACTTCATTCCCATGCACCTGCTCAAATCCCAGGTCCGTCTGCACTCAATTTTTCAAGGGTTTTCATTGGGCTTAAGGGTATACTTCTTGCTCAAATAGCTTCTAAGTTCCATGGGGAAATGAGCGGTTCATTGTTACCTTGTCAGCATAAATCTATAGAGAACCACTTGGGACCCTGGATGCCTTTTAGGGAAATGACTCTTTTAAGGAATAGCTCTGTTCCAGGTGCCAGGGAGGATGACTGCACTCTTTGTTCCTATAAAAATAAAGTCAAGAGAATTTTGGAGCAGTTTTTTTTAAGAAAAAAGGAAAGTTAAATAAATACCTGCTTATCTGTGTGTTTTGTTTGCTTGTATGTCTGGGTACCCTTTGCTTTGTTTCCTTTTCTTACACAGTGGAGCAGAAGACATTTTTCTGTAAAGAGCTGGATACCAACAATATAGACTCTGCTCTCCAGTCAGCCTGTGTCCCCACTGATCAGTTCTGTCAGCAAGATCATCCACTTGCAGTCTCAAGAAGACTGGGTGCATCTGTGCTAAAATACAGGAACAGAAGAGAGAGAGAAGGCAGGGAGTGAGAAAAGGGGGCAAAGAACTGAGTCATGCTCACTTCTTACATCATCATCAGGCATCCATCTAGCCCTTCATTCATAGACTGAGTCGTGCTCACTTCTTACGTCATCAGAAGGTACTCATCCAACCCTTCATTTATAGACTGTCTGTGTTTTTTACCCACTTCATTGTATTGTGAGCTGTTTTAAAAAAACTCCTTAAAGAGAGGAGTCGAATGCACATTTTTCTTGTTAATGTCATTTTAAAATTTTGCATCATCAATAAAATATCAGCTTAACATGGCATGTACTCTCTCATATATGGATTTTAGACATAGATCTGGGGAGTGCCAGCCTACAATCCCATGGCCAGAGAGTCTGGGAAACAGAAACTTCATTCAGTGGCTGATGGAAGAAGAGGCAGACTCACACTGTTAAGTACTGAGCTGAACTCAAGAAAGCCAGTAACAGAGAGGGAGGACTGATGACCAAAGGGATTAAGACTGGGCTGGCTTACCCCCCCAGAAACAGCTGACCTGACAAAGGTTAACTCTTAAATCCCAGGCATCAGCCTGGGAATCCAGCATGGGACTGATCAAGACCCCCTGAATGTGGGTGTCAGTGAGGAGGCCTAAGTAATCTATTGAGCCTTGGGCAGTAGATCAGTACTCATCCCGAGTATACACGCGGACTTTGGACTCCCATCCAACAATGTAAGATGCACTCTCACCCTGAACTCTTGGGGGAAGGTCTAGGCCCTGCCTTGTATGAAATGACAGACTATGGACACCCCCATGGAGGGCCTCACCCTCCCTGGGGAAATGTGGGAATAATGGGGGGCTGGGGGGGAGGGCAGGGGAGGAGGGGAGGGAAAGGGAGAGGGACCTAGAACTGACTTGTGAAACAACCTTGTTTCTATTCTTAATTTAAACTGAAAAATAAATAAGAAAAAAAGCAAAAAAAAATATCAGCCTAATGAAAGAATCACCTGGGGCAATATAACACTAATAGTAGTTGTCCACTTACCAGGGTCCAGAATCACCTAGGAGACAGACCTCTGTTCTAACATGTGAAAGATTACCTGGTTAGGTTAATTGAGTGGGAAGGCCCACCCACAATGAGAGAAGGACCACTTCATGGCTGAGCTCCTGGGCTGACTAAAACAGAGGTGGGCACTGCCAGCAGCATTTATCACCCTGTGTTTCCAGACTTTGGATGTCTTAATGTCACCACGACTGTCCAATATGTTGGACTATACATTAGAACTGTGAGCCAAAGTGAACCTTTACATTAAATTACTTTAATCAGTCATTTTGTCACAGTGATAAGAGCTCTAACACAGTTAGCAAAATAATCTGACCTAACTCTGCAATTTAAGAAAGTTAGTTGATGACATATTGTGGCATGAAAGCCCTCAGTCTTGTTTCTTCCTGGTCTCTGGATGCTGTTTAAAATGTCCCACTGTTGAGCAACAGGGCCTTGTTATATCTCAGGTAATAAAATCAGAGGGCTAAAGTAAACTTTTATTTATAAAAAGATCTGTTCATTTTTACTTGTTTTGAATTTTAGGAAAATAAAGACAATACATAAAGAAGACAATTAAGAAGGACTACATTTATAGTAAGATACAAATATCATGATTTTAATATTTCTATATTATATTTGTATAAATTTATATGGATACATATAGTTTTAACTTTATGCTTTATGCAAAATTTTCATAATTCATGATTTGTGTAAAATCTAGGATTCAATATGATTGAAAAAATATGTCTTTCTGAATACAATTTATTTTATTTAATCTGATCTGATTTTCTCCAGTTGTGTCCTTTTTAAGCAAAAGATACGACTTCGTTCTTATTTGGAGATGTATAACATAGCCTTATGTATGTATGCATGTATGTATGCTGCGTTTTCATCGCTCATTCATCTGCTGATGGACATCTAGGCTAATTCCATAACTTCACTATCATGAATCATGCTCAGATAAACATGAATGCTCACATATCTCTACAGTCAATGAATTAAAATCCTGCAGGCTTACAGGAATGTATAGTTGGAAGTCACCTGGTCATCTGGGAATCAATCCTATTTTTAGCCTTTTTAGTAACCTCCATACTGCTTGGGGTTTTTATATCTTTGTCAAAAATTAGGTGCTTAAACCTAGGTTCATAGGGCTCACACAGACTAAACCATCAACCAGGGAGCCTGTGTGGAGCTGACATAGACCTCTGCTTACATGTTACTGTTTGGTCTTCTTTGGGGACTCCTAACAGTGGGAACATGGACTGTCTCCAAGTCTGTTGCCTGCTTTTGGAACCCTTTCTTCCTACTAGATTGCTTTCTCCAGCCTTAGTAAAAGAGGAGGTGTCTAGTCTCACAACTTATATTCGGTTGCTAGTTGATTTCAGTGGGAGAGCCACCCTTTTCTGAAGAGAAATGGAAGAGAAGTGGATGGAGCAGGAGAGAGGTGGGGGGTGGTGGAAGGAACTGGGCAGGGAGGAGGAGGTAGTTACAGCTGTGTGGGCTTTACTCTCTGTGTTTTCCATGTTGCTGTTTTGGCATGTGTCTGGTTTGTGTTACTATAGCACTGTAGCCGTATTTGAAATCTGGTCCTGTGAGCTGGGTGTGCTGGTGCACACCTTTAATCCCAGCAATGAGGATGCAGGGGCAGATGGGTCTCTGAGTTCGAAGTCAGCCTGGTCTACAGAGTTAGTTCCAGGACAAACAAGGCTACTCAAAGAAACCCTGTCTCAAAAAAGGGAAGGGAGGGAGGGAGGGAGGGAGGGAGGGAGGGAGGGAGGGAGGAGGGAGGGAGGGAGGGAGGAGGGAGGGAGGGAAGGGAGGAAGGAAGGAAGGAAGGAAGGGAGGAAGGAAGGCTGGTTGTTCTGTTGTTCTGTCCTTCTCTGAAAAGCTCTGTCATTTTAATGGAAGTATCCTTTGCTTATTCTTAGTGTAGGAATTTTCTTGAGGAACACGTGTTTGTTCATTTTTAAAGGTCTACTCCCATTCAGCAGTGAAACCATTTGACTAGACTTTGGGATGTTTCTCACTGTTGATTCAGTCTCATTGTTTGCCCTTGTTTAGTTTATATTGTTTGTATGCTTTAATTTTAATAAGGGATATTTGTTTAGAAATTCATCCATTTTTTCTTGATTTTTAATTTATTAGAGTTTAGGTTTCCAATCATGCAGTACTGGTCCTCTGATTTTCATTTTTATCTCTTGAAATAGTCCACTTTTCTTTAATTTTACTCATTTGAGTCTTCTCTTTGTTTTGGTTAATTTGACTAAGGGTTTATCGGTTTTATTTATCAATTCCAAAAACCTCTTAGTGTAATTGATTCTTCATGTTTTTCTTATATCCATTTGATTAGTTTCTACTGTGATCTTTATTATTTCTCTCCATTCACTAATTTTAGATTTGGCTTTTCCTTGCTTGTCTAAAACCTTGAGGTGTATCAAATTATTTACTTGATATTTCTCTGGTTTTTAAAAGATTATAATGTAAATTTTTTTGTACTGATTAATCTCACCTTGCTATCCTATTACCTCGGTTATTTCTGATTTTGTTTTATTCTATTATCTCATCATGTATTGCTGACTGGTCTGGAACTTGGTGTGTAGACCAGGCTGGCCTTGAACACACAGAGATCTACCAGTCTGCTTTTCCACTCTGATTTTCTTTAATGCAGGCATCTATAGATATGAACTGTGCTCTTAGTACTATCTCCATAGTCTCCCATGGAGTCTTGTATGCAATTTTTAAAGAACTTTTAGTATCTCAGTTGATTTCTAGGGTTTTTTTGTTTTGTTTTTGTTTAGAAAAATTGAGTGGACTGCTGGAATTTTGAATGGAGGATTCTGTAGATCATTGTTAAATCAAATTCTTCTGTCATCCCTTCTGATTAATTCTGGTTTGAAGTGTGTTTCATCAGATATTAATATGACTGTACCTATTCTTTTCTTTGGAATGTCTATTTTTATTCTTTCACCCTGTGGGTGTCTTTGTCTTTGCTAGTTACTTGCATTTCATGCAGACAGCAGGTAGACTCATCCTTATTTCTAATCTCATTTCCTAGCTTGTGTATTTTGATTGGAAAGTTGAGACCATTATATTTAGAGTCATTATTAAAGGTATGTAGTCATTCAGTCATTTTCTTGTTTTGTTATTCTCTAATGTTTGGGGGTTTGTTTGTTTATTTGTTTTGATTCTTGTTTTCTCACTTTTCTACTGTGTTTTTTCCCTTTTATGCAGCCTCATGGATCTGTATGTCATTATTTTTGTTGTTGTTAAGCCTCAAAATATAGCACATCTTAAGTTCATTTAGACATCAGCCTCCAAGGGAAAAGAATTCTCTGTTACCCTCAGCCTCCCTCCCACCCTCTGAAAGTCATCTGCTGTCTTCCCAAAGAAGTTACTCTTCCCTTCCTTGGACAGATTCTCTGTGAAGTCAAATGGATTTTCTACTCTGACAACTGTTAAAACCCAGATCCAGCAGAAGCAAGTCTGCCACAAATTCAGTGCACTGCTTCGTTAAAGAGCAATTCATCCCAGTGAGCTTCACAGCAAAGGCATCCAGGAGGAACCTCTGTTCCATTCTAACAGCACTGATAATTATTCCTTTTACTCTCTGCTCTGATGCTTTGTATACCACGTGTTTGGACATCAGGCAGCTAGAGTCACAGTGCAAACCCTCGTCTCTGCTAATAAGCTCTTTGGAAAAGCTGCATCTGGGCATCAGTCCTTGTTTCTTGAGCCAGAACACTGATATGAAAGAACCAGAAAAGAAGATTCCTTTAACAGTGGCAAGGGCTACAACATGTTCTCCGTAGTCTAATCTTCAATTGCTTATTTGCTGTTCTAGCTCTTTCATGTCCCCTGACCTAGTACAGTCTGTCTTCTTCCAATTAAATGGCATTGAAGAGAAATTCCCTTTTTCGTTTAGAATCTTTACTGTGTGCATGATGAGACTATACATTTCTGAAAGTACCTTTTCTGTAGGGGAAGCCATTGAAACAGTAAGCTTTTATATTTGAACTTCTTGGCTAAATCACCTCACCAAATTTTCATTTATTCTACCTAACATCACTGATGCAAAGAAAGCCAGAACATGAAATACGTTAAAATTTGTGTCATAACACAGATAATTTTATGTTAATTTTTCTTCAAAAGTGCCATGGCTGCTCTTGTAAAACAATGATTACAGCATTATTTTTGGTCAATAAAACTTAAAACCAATACTACCTCAGTCCTGAAGGACAAAAAGAGATATATGTAGGAAAGTCTATAATAGTAGAAGGTTCATCCAGTCACATTGATTTGCAGAGGCATCAATAACTTTCAGGGTATGACCTGAACTGAACCAGGTAATATATCATCACAGAAGTGCATAGCAGATAAAGCTGATCATACAATGGTGTCAGGAAAACAGATAGAGTGAGAAATTTACCAGGTCCCACCATTCCCTTTGGAAACATACCCTAAAACCTAAATCTCCTATGAGGCTCTATTTTTACAGTCTCACCATGTGGCAGTGCCAAGGTGAAAACCAAATATCCAGGCCTAGGGGAGCATCCCACACATAAAGGATAGCAGAACCCTATTCTTCTCCCTGTGAGAGGTGAGGACCCGGAACAAAATATGGTTAAATAAGATCACAAGGCTAAGACCCTATAAAAGGAAAAGGTATCTCAAGTGTTAGGTTATAGATATTTTCTTCAAATTGAAGCATTTCTTCCTGAAGGGAAGAGAGAGACTTATAAGACTCTGGAAGTAAACACAACTCCAAAGTCTCAGAAAGTTCCTGAAATTCATGAGATCCACAAGTTCCCTTCCCAAGATTATAGAAGAAGTCACAATTTCCAAAAGAAAGGAAACTTCCTCAACCAGACTTCCTGAACAGCCATGCAGAGTGCTACAGGATATAGTTTTCATGATTTATCACTCATCCTGGGATGGTCTTTTCCATGGTGATCTTTTCCGTGGTGATGCTACCCTTGAGTCATTCATGGTTCTGTAAGTAAGCCTTCAAATATATTCTTATAAGTAACCCTAACAAACTCAGTGGTTCACTAGACTAGAATCATTTCTTTGGTTTGTCCTTAGTGCCATATCTGGTATAAATAGATATTTGTTTATATACAGTGAGAAAGGTTATACAACAAATACATAATGAAAAGGTCACCTGAAGATGGGAAAAAAAGGATGGTGGTATCTGAAAACTAGGAAGAGAAGTGATGCCAGCACCTTGATTTGGGACTACTGGCCCCTGAACTATGAGATGAGTTATTTGATCTACCTGTTCAGCAATGTTCTGGCTTGGCTGTGAGAGCAAACTGATCTCTACTCTCCTTTGCTTCATTTCTCCCTTCCTTTCTCTACCCTTCCTTCATTTTCTTTTTTAAAAATTACTTTTTTATATATTTTATTTTCCAGTTTAAATTTAGATAAGAAACGAGGTTGCTTCACAAGTCAGTTCCAGGTCCCTCTCCCATTCCCTCCCCTCCTCCCGTGCCCTCCCCGTTATCCCCTCATTCCCCCAGGGAGGGTGAGGCCCTCCATGGGGGTGTCCATAGTCTGTCATTTCATATAGGGCAGGGCCTAGACCCTTCCCCAAGAGTTCAGGGTGAGAGTGCACCTCACATTGTTCTATATTACTCTTATTTTGACATTTATTTATTCTCTTTCATCTCCCCTTTCCACTTCCTTCCTTCACTCTAAAAGAAACAACTTCATTTGCTGTGAGGGGGGAATACTTGCATGTGTTCTTTTGAAATAATTAACTGTATGCCTGTGTTGTTTATTAGCATACATGCTATTGTGTGTAAAAAATTGTATTATGTCTTGCTTTTATATTACTCCACAAAGTATTTTATATTTATCAGGATTAATGAGAATATCTGTCTACACATTAATCTTGAGTGATATGTCTGTCTGTAGCATGCAGCCATAACACTCATGTAATAATTCCTTCAGCAGAAGATAACTGTGTTGCCTCCAGTCCCTTTCCACACTACCAACAGTTATTTAAGAAATCACCACAATAGATATTTTCATTGTTGTTATGTGTTAGCAGAGTGCTTCAGAATTATTACACTCTTTGATAATCCAACCAGCCAAGCCAGAGTATACCCATAATCTCTCCTCCTACCAGCATTTATTAGCTACTGTTTTATCCATCTGACAGCTCTTTGGGGATACATCATTGTTACTTTAATTTGCATTTATCGAATTACTAATGATTTTGAGCATCTCTTTGTAAGTTTATTAGTCCTTTGAGTTTCCTCTTCTATGAATTTCCTTTACATATATCTTTGGACCATTTTTCTCCTGGGGTTCATACTCACTTCTTGTTTATTTGTAGGATACTAATGTATATTCTAGATATGAGTCTCAATGGTGCTCAATATTGAATAAAAATCTTTAATGTATTGTAATCAGTTATAGTCATTGTCTACCTCATGATTCTTAGATGTTGTGCTTCTCCACAATTAGAAGACTACTCTTCTGTGTTATTTTAAATTAGCTTTGTGGTTTTCACATCTAGATACATAAGCCATCTGAAGGATTCTATATAGAATTATCTGTTTTATTTTATGTAGTGAAATGTTTTCTCTAATGACACCTATGAAATAAACTGTCTGCTATCCATAATGCTGCGTGCCCTTTCACTATGTATCAACTGTTCAAGTACATGCATGGTCAAAGATATATATGGCTGTGTATATCATTTTTTCATTCTTTTAAGTTTCATTTTACATTTGAACCACAATTCTCCTTCCCACCTCTCCTTTCCTCCCTCAGATGTGTATATCTTTTAAAAAAATCTCTAGGTTTCTATTGATTCATTTTTGTATCAGATTACATAATTCTAGATATAGCATAGATAATATCTAATAAAATAAGTATCCCCTATGATTCTTTTGATGTAAATTTTACTTCCCATCAGCACTCAAACTATAAAATGATTTGGATGCATTCATTTCCGGTTCAGTTTGTTCTAGGAATGACTAATGCTTCACTCATATTACATTTCAGACTATTGATAATGTATTAACACATTATTACTTTTATGTGTTGAATTTTTTAATTTTAGAAGCACTCTTATTTACATATTAATCCCCCCATTCCCTAGCCCTTCCATCCTCCCATGCTTCCCGTTCCACTCCCTACCCATACCCAGGGAGAGTGAGGCTCTCCAAAGGGGGCCATCAAAGTCCACTACATCATTTGGGGGAGGGCCCAGGCCCTCTTTCCCATATCTAGGCTGCAATAGTATCTCTCCATAAGGAATGGGTTCCCAAAGCTCATTTGTACTCTAGGGATAAACACTGGCTCCACTGTTAGAGATCCGATAGACTGCCCTGGCCTCCTAGCTGGCACCCACGTTCAGAGGTCTTGGTTCGGTCCAATGCTGGTTCCCAAGCTTCATGACTAGGGTCAGGTCAACTGTTTCTGCGGGTTTCTCCAGCACTGTCTTGGCTCCTTTGCTCATATCCCCTCCCTCTCCGCAAATGGATTCCAGGAGTATGGCTCAGTGTTTAGCTGTGGGTACCTGTTTCTGTTTCAATCAGCTACTAGATGAAGGCTCTAGGAATGGCAACCAAGGTAGTCATCAATCTCATAAGGGAAGGGCATCAAAGGCAGTCTCTGCATCACTGCCTAGATTCTTAGTTGGGGTCATCTTTGTGGATCCCCTAACATTTCCCCTGTGCCAGACCTCTCTCCGAGCCTATACTGGCTCCCTCTATCAAGGCATCTCCTTTCTTGTGCTACCCTACTCCTCCCATGTCTCTGTCCTCCTGTTCTCCTTTCCCTTCCCTTTCTTTCCCTCTCCCCTTCCTACCTCCCTCCCCTCTTCCAATTTGCTAAGGGGTTCCTGTCCCCCTTCCCTTTACAGGGGATCATTTGTTTTTCTCTTAGGGTCCTCTTTGTTTCCTACTTTCTCTGGTGATGTGGATTGTTGGCTGATATCCTTTGCTCTATGTCTAATATCCATATATGAGTGAATACATACCCAGCTTGTCTTTCTGTGGTTGGGTTACTTCACTCAGGATGTTTTCTTCAAGTTCCACCCATTCGCCTGCAAATTTCAAGATTTCGTTGTTTTTTTTCTCCACTGAGTAATACTCCATTGTGTAAATTTACCACATTTTCTCCATCCATTCTTCAGTTGAGGGGCATCTAGGTTGCTTCCAGGTTCTGGCTATTACAAACAACGCTGCTATAAACATAGTTGAACAGATGTCCTTGTTTTATGAATGTGTATTCCATTTTAGATCCTTAATTTAATATGACTTAGTAAAGTTCAATGCAACTAATAAGCTCAATGTATTGATATGTATTATGTTTAGAACCTTCTGCTATTTTGATGAGAAGTTTTATTTTTATGTTTTATTAGGGTGGTCATGTAAATTGAATCAATAATTTAAATTACATCTTAAAGTGTTTCAGGATTTTAATCATGAAAACATTCACACTTGATTTATTTCTGGGAATACTATTGACCACTTTCAAATTTTTAATGAGCTAAGTTCTCCATTCATTAAAGAAATTTATTAATTTATTTCATTCTACCGTTACACATTTAGCAGATTCTCACATCTAGGTCCTCAATCATAGTTTGGATTTGATAAAATTTTCCAATACTGTGGGGGTTTGATTGAGAATACCTCCAATAAGCTCATGTGTTTGAATACTTGGGCCCCAATTGGTGGAACGATTTGGGAAGAATTAGAAGGTGTGGCCATTTGGAGGAGTTAAGCCTCTGGAGGTGAGCCTGGAGGTTTCAAAGCACTCAAAGCATTCCCCCGGTGCTCTCTGCCTTCACTTGAGTATGAAGGCATGGAGATGTGAGCTCTCAGCTGTTCCTACCACTGGGCCTTTGCTCCTCCGTCATGGACTCTAACCCTCTGGAACTACAAGCCCTATTAAAACATTCTCTTTTGTAAGATTTCTTAGACCTTCTATTATGTCACAGCAATAGAAAAGAAAGTACTACACATACCGTTGGTAAGTCCTCCTCTTGTTCTAGAATTATGTACTGAATTTGTTATACTCCATCTGATTTGAAATTCCGGAGATCTTTCTCTTTGTAAACATTTAATTTTTAAGAACCGGTCCTGTATATATGTTCCTACTCTCCGAGTTCTGCTCTGCATTTAACAGCTACAGCTTTTATTGTGTTGGTTTCTTTCTCTTTATG
The DNA here is from genome assembly GCF_017639785.1 of Mesocricetus auratus. Classification (NCBI taxonomy): domain Eukaryota; kingdom Metazoa; phylum Chordata; class Mammalia; order Rodentia; family Cricetidae; genus Mesocricetus; species Mesocricetus auratus. The sequence goes on from NW_024429193.1 coordinate 37,938,113, forward strand.
TTCGCAGTACTTCTTTAAGTTTTGTGAATAAAATGTTTAGATCAAATATTTTCATGCATTCTTACTTAATAGAGTATGAGTTGAAATTGGTAGGTGCCTGCAATCGCTGTTCTGACTGGATCCCTTGTTTTGCCATGTGTCTCCTTCTCGCTATCCCTATGTGCTAAGCATCAAATCTGCAGCTTTGATTCCCACTTCAAGCCAGCAGTTATCTAGAAAAATTACAATGGCTTTGAATTCTCACGTGAGTGGAGCGAGTTCTTCTACATGTTTATAATTAACTTCTTGCAGCATGGTGAGACAATAAACTATAAACGCATTTCTTTTTTTTCTACTTTGTAATTTATTTAAGTTTTCCTTTTTTTCTAATACACTTCAAAATTTAAAAGCATTGGTTACCTATATGAAAAAGAACATTATCTGTGTTTTCAGAAACAAAATGCTAATCAGATCTGGGAGATCATCTGTTTTGAAACCATTTTAATTCTTTACCCAGTTATTTGTCTTTTGCCTTTAATATTTCAGACAGAGAACTACGTCTGCGTCTGAAGCACTGCAGTGCTGGCCAGCTTTAAGTCAATGCTGTTATTTTTCAATATGAGATTACTGTTTACTCCACTTAAGGCTGCTTTCCACTAAGATCTACTTAGTGGCGGTGTTCTGTTTGTTTTCCTTTAAAGGTTGTTGTCTTTATTATTACTTTTAAATTTTCTGAATTGATTGGGGTACAAAGACAGCAGTCTTGTAGCTGATATAGAATTCTGATATTGTTCTATTTTCATTTGAAGTTGATCTATTTATAAATAAGGGAATCAAACGTGTCCCATTTGTTTTATAATTATGATGGTTAGTCTTAATTACACTGTAGTGTTACATTTTGAACCTTTTCTGATTCCTTGCTGTTTTCTTGTATCATTTTGCATTTCCTTTTATTTTTTTTCTTTTCATTAGGTTTGCTGGAAACATTATTCTGTAAAATGAGACTATAATATCTCCATCACAAATGCATTATGAGGTTTTAATTACCTACTATGAAGAAAGCATACTGAACAGTATCTGCTGCATTAGATATGCTCAGGATGTACTTGTCATTTTTCTTAATTTACCATCCATCATCATCACCATCACAGTTACCGTGTGGAGAAAATTCATAGACCTGCTCAACTTTGATTCTTTTCTAAATGACAAGATGACCATGGAAGTTGTTAAATTCCCCAATAATATGTCTAGCTGTTCTGGCTCACCTTGTCAGTCATGTGGGCAGGCCTTTAATTCTACCCCATCCCCTCTGAAGTCTCAAAACGTCACCGTGATTTTGGCCTTTGGTTGATGTTTTCCTTTTACTTCCTTTGGCAAGATGATAAAACAACCACTTGTTAGAACAGCTTCCTCTTTCCAAAACACACTGCTTTCCCTCTTTTGAGGTTCTAAGGTGACCCCAGATTGCTGCCCTCATCTGTGCCTTATTCTTCTTGAAGCTTCTGGTGCACTTCTCTGCATCTTGTTAGTTATGTACATAACACAGTTCCCATCCTAGCTCCTGTCGCATGTCCCATCATTCATATTTTATTTCCATATAGTCCATGCTCTTTAGAATTTTATGAGGTATACAAAGTTGATGGCATGCGTCTATTTCTGCTTCACTTAAAACTGTTTATATTTCTTCCATATATTCTTAAGTTCTGTGTTTTTCCTATTCTTTATGGAAAGAGTCTCAGCCCCTTATTATGTATCTCTGAGTGAAACGCTGGTGCTGCTTCTGGTGTATCTGCCTAGGAAAAGAAGCACAGATGCTTTTCCAATCCCCATTTATCTCCATGGTTAGTAATCATCTTCCAAACCTCAGGGTACAAGGCAGATGGAAGCACTGCCCATTATGATCTGATTTCCAGAGGAACGGTGAGACAGAGCACATGCCCATCTCTAAGCAGATGGACAGTAGAGCCGCCATGTTTCACAGATCCTACTTCCCGTTTTTCCCCCTCTCCACACTATGCATCCTGAGGTCCTTTTCTGTGACTTCATTGCAGGGAAAGTCACGGGTGTTCAGCAAGAAGCCATTCCTTGCTACACTCCAGTTTAGAGTGTCCTGTGTACATAAACCTTCTAAGCCCCCAGTCCAGCCATAGCCAAGAGAACCAGGCTTAGAAGAAGAAAAATATTAAGAGAAGTGTTTCCATCTGTCCCATGGGCCATGCCACTGAGTAAGTGTCATTTGGCTTCATCAGATCTTCACTCTTTCTCAGAATACTTTGTAACCAGATCATAGAGGAAAGCTGTATGTCATCAACCCACTGTAACTCCTTTCTATTGCATTTCAAATGTTCAAGCAACTGATGGGGAGTATCATGGATCCATGATTCTCAGAGCAGATGAAGTTTTTGCTGGTTTATTTTGGAGGTGTGGGGTGGAATTGTTTGACTGGGCTTCTCAGCTCGAAGTGAGGGGCAGCTAGAGTGAGAGCCTCATGCCCTAGCTTCGGCTGTTACAGTCTAACAGCACAGACACTCAAATATTGACTGCCTCTGTGGCAAGCATGTACAAGTTCCTGACAGACATTAGGAATTGTATAATGATCAGAATTCACACCCCTGAAATACACAGTTACATTAGCATAGTTCATCTGTTACAAATATAGAAAGCACAACTGTCTTAAGAGTACTTAGGAATCATGAGGAAAAAAATCTCACAAAAGGATGCAGTGAAACAAGCTGTGTGGCATTGGAGAGTTTTGCCTCCTAATCATGACAAACAAGCCTAGGGCTTAGGTCCTACTCAGTCTGTTCATGGGAAAATGTGGGAAGATTCTGCAGCCTCTTTTTGCACAGAAATTGAAACTGGCCAAGAATGCCAGATGGGAGTCAATATCGGCTCTGCTCCATCACTCGGTAAAGATACCAACCAAGAGTGCGAGGTCACCACACGCTTCTCGGGATAAGAATGAGTCCGCAGATGGTATTCCCAGAAGCTGCATCTGAATGCACATGCATGGCCTCTGTAAGGAGCTGACTTTGGATTACCCACACCAGAGCAGTCTTCCTGTACAGCACAAGCCTAGGTAACAAATACTTTGAGGACTTCTCAGTGAGTTCCTTCTTACAATCAGTCACTCTCTTCAAAGATTCAAAGATTTTGTTTGCTCTATGGCCATATTTTTGTTTTACTAATCCGAGTATGTAACTCAAAATGAGGTTCTTGGGGCTGAGTGGCTCAAGTGACTGACAGATAAGCATGATTCAGTTCAGTAGTCATGACTAGAAAGCAGGGCACACTGGTGTGTCTATAATCCAGCAGTGTAAAGGGAGAGACCCAGGGCTTCTTAAGGTCACTGCCCAGATAGTGTCGCCAAATTGATGACCTCCAGGTTTAGGGAGAAACCGGTCTCAAAAAAATAAGTAGGAGGCCAGCCATATGCCTCAACCTTCTACATAGCTTCATAATCTGAGACAGATTCTCCAATACTCACATGGTAGAAGGAGAAAACCAGCTCCTGTAAGTTGCCATCTGATGTAACTTCCACACGCAAATGGGTAAATAATTGTAATAAAAATTAATCTGAAACTACAGCACAGAGTGACAGCAAATACTTATCTGGACTTCACACTCACACATACATAACAGGCATACATGAACACACACATCCACATTCAAAAATGAATAAATGGCTAAAAAGCAAAATAAGTAGTAAATGAAAACTCAGTTCTTGGGATACACAGAAACAGATGTTTTTGAACCAAGTATAAATGCTTTTGACTATATTAGACAAAAAAAGAGGGAGAGAATAATCCAAACATATGAAACCTAACACCTCTCTCCACAAGGCCAGGGAGTAATTTCCTTTCCTAGCAGAAGTGGGTCTAGACATTTCAGGCAAGTGTTCAAAATGCTGCATTGTTGATCCACAGCAAGTCTTCAACCTCATCCTCCAGAGAAGTCTTCAGAATCATGAAGAGAATAGCTAAATGATATGTGCAGGTCTTATAAATAGATCTGAAATTCTAAAATATATCCGAGGCTGGATGTTTCCAATAGCCTCACTGTCATTAGTCACTCTCCTCCCCCACCCCCAGATGTATTACAGCCTTGCAATCCTTTCCACACCATCTATTATCTTACTTTTGGTTGATGTGAAATTACCTTTGCGGAGTTCAACACATGAACCCTCCAGCTTCCTGTCGGGTGGAATGCACTTGCTGGCTGTAGGATTAAATGTGCTGTCTATTTCAAACTTTTTCTCGCTGCGCTGTATCAATATGTGGATTGCATAGAGACCTTGACTGACTCTGTTATTTGAGTGCCCCCACCACCACACCCTGCCCCACAAAAGTCAAGCAAAATCAAACTAAAAAGGAAAAAAATTCCTTTATGTTTTGCCACAAAACTGGCTGCCGCAAACATCCTGAGAAGAAAGAGGGCAGACAGAAGTCCCATCCTCTCATTATATTTCCCTCTAGTTTTTAGTTTTTGACGATGTCCTAACAATTGTGTACTGACACATAGAACAAAGGAGGGGACATCCTCAGTTTTCTCAGTCTCAGTGAGCAGGCTGCTAGGTTACTAGACATCTTTGAAATTGTTAGCATCATTCTCCCACTGGATCCTCAGACTCATTCAGTCCAGCCAGTTTTGCTGCTATCGTTAGTCTACAGTTCTGGGAGATTACATAATATATCCAAGGTTAAATAGATCTTCAGTGGGTAGTGCCGGGCCTCGAACCCAAGCCATCAGGCGGGAACTCTTAACTCCTCTGACACACTGTGATGCCACCCCGTGTAGGTGTCCTATTGCATGTAAGCTGCACAAATCTATAGAAAAAGACCTGGTTCGGAGTATAGTTTTCACTGTGTGTTTCTCTTTGCATGGGTCTTAATCTGTCTGTACTTAAGTGTTATTCACATTTCTCCTCTCACCCACCTGTGCCTAAGCCCTACTTCCTTCCCTCTCACTTCCCTGACATCTCTACTAGGCATCACCTAGACCCCTCTGTACCTAGATGAGGGGATGATGATCACTCTTCCTGACCCGCACATTCTTTGGACTTTGGAAGCACATACATTCTTGATCAGCATCTTGCTCTAAATTGGGGGCCTCCTGGCTCAGGCTATGAAGTATTTTCCTGAACCCTGTGGTTCAGTATTTTACTCAGCCTCCCTAAACTGAACTCCAGTGTAATAGGCTCTATCTATTGTCTCTGTGCTTCTGGCACCCCAGCCTCCTGCCCTCAACTGTCACTAGCTAATCTTGTTTCTTTTCTATTTTGTCTTTCCTATCCTTCCTCCTAATCCTTTTCAAATTGCTGTTTTCTCAGGCCCTTAACCCCAGCTCAGCTCCTCCCTGTTCTTTAAGCCTCTTTCTCATTTCTCTCTGTCAACACCAAGAGCTCTCTCTCTCCCTTTCTAACTGGGCTTCAGCAACCCGCTGACATCGGACCAGTGAGAGCATTCCATTGTCTCTCCTCTTGCCCCAGCATGAGCTACATGTCTCCCTTTCAGGAATTCCTGTCACTTCATAAATATCCCTAGGCATGTTGAAAGGCAGTCACCATCTGGCTGTGCTGAAGCCCATCAATGAACATCCTCAGAACTCTTCAAATCATGTATATTTAATGACACTGCCTCCACCTTCCCAGACCTTCTAATCCAAACTTGCCTTGCCTTTTTGGGGGGGTGGGGTAGGGGTGGGAGTGGGGGATTGACGCTAATCTATTTGTTTATTTGTTCTGGAACAAGCCTACAGTGTAAGTAGCTCCTCGTCTGAAACGTCTCTGCAGACAATCTCAGTCTGGGTGCTGGGGAGATGGCTCACCGGGTAAAGTACTGCTTAGCAATCAGAAAGAATGCCTTGTTAATGTGGATCCCCAGCACCCACATAAATCTGGACACGGTGCATACGTCTATAACTCCAGTGCTGGAGGATAGAGACAGGCAAATCTCTGGGTCTCACTGGGTGGTCAGTCTAGCTAAATTGAACTTCAGGTTCAGTGAAAGATTCTGTCTCAGAAAATCAGGTGGAGGGGTTGGAAAGATCATTTAATGGTTAAAAACATATACTGCTCTCACACAGAACCTGGGTTCAGTCCCCAGAGCCCATACCAGGTGCTTCTTGACTGTAACTTCAGTCCCAGGTGTTGATATCCTGGCATTATGCTGGCCACGCCCCCTGACAGCTGGCAGGTAGACACGGGCATCCAGGCGGATACTTAGACAGCTCAAAGGGTCCTGTGTTTCATGTCTACATCACACATTACGTGGCTGCATAAGGACTCTGTACACATGTGCAAGCTTTCCCTTTTAAATGAGCACCTCCCACCTGTTTGCCCCTTCTTCCCCCTTCCCCTTCCACCTCTGTTTCCGGTTGGCCAACACCTACCCCTCCCTTTCACTAATAAACTCCACGTGGGTTTTGTTGAGTTTGGTGGTTCTTGTTTCATTGTCCGAAGCTGTAGCAAAAAACAGTGGTGCTGGCATGGCACCAACGTTATTATAAAGCTTGAAGGGAACCTTGCATGGATTCCATGGCAGACAAGGGTGCACACACAGCCATAGTTATCACACACGCACACATAGACAAACACACACACACACACAGATACAAGTGTGTCAGATGCGTATGTTTGCTTTGTGGTAGCATGTATCATAAACAGTATACAGCACAGACAAAGCTGAGTAGTGACTAGAAGAAATTGAGCCTATGTACTAGTTCTTTGGAGTTTTGTTTATTTGCCCATATCAAACCATGCTCTGATAGTTACAGATACTAAGGACGGGGACACATTCCCAGCAGCAGGAAATAATTCGGAGAAGGTCTGGGCAGATGGTGAATCTTCATCAGGGGAGAATCGGTAGCAAGCAACAGGTGTGCTGGCAGAGAAGACAGAGCCAGCATCAGGAACTAAGTTGGCAGCAAGCAGAGTCAATATCAGGGAAATCTGGCAATGAGTTAAGGGAGCCAAGTATGAGCATTAAAGTTCAGATCTTATAAAATGATGCAAGTGACAAAATAGCATCATGGTACTGGAGGACTGCAGGATAATAGGCAAGGACAACAGGATTTCTTCAAGTCATTGGAATTAGAATTCAAGATAGAGTTTTATCCCTAAGGAAGAGGATAGACAGAGTAGAAAGGCAATTTAACTGACCAGACGTTGAAATGGTGAATCATTCCCGTCTGCTCAGGTTCTCCTTGCCTGAGACCAGGATTGACCCAAGTTGAAATGGAGTCCAGTTGCCAAATGGGACCTAGCAGCTCAACTTTCTAATTCAAGACAGAAAAGCCCTTCCTCTGGTTGCCTAGGTGAACCCTAGTGAACAAAGATGATAAAGGGAGAAAGATCAACAGAGTATGTGGGCCCTAGACTGGGTGAGCTTACAAAAAGGCATATTTCCCAGCAGAGTTTGTCTGGATCAGAGTTCAATGTACTGATAGCCACCCCCCCTGCTTCCCTGTCCATAAATGTGCTGTGTCCCAGAGATGCCTAATCTACAGACCCTTAAGTCCAACACGAACAACTCCCATTTGATCATAAGGGCCCTAGGGAGAAACAAACTAGACTAGAAATCTTTTATTAGGATTTATTCATATTTTTAATTAAGTAAGTGTGTGTGTGTGTGTGTGTGTGTGTGTAGATGTCCACTTGATGTGGGTGCCAGAAACTAAACTCAGGTCCTCTGCAAGAGCAATGTGTACTGCTCTTAACCACTGAGCCACCACTCTAGCCCCAATAAACTAGAAATCTTACTGAGAGCATGCTAGGGATTATAAGTTTCTCTGAAAAGATCCTGTACCTTGCCTTTGACAGAACAGGAAAGTCAATGCCAGCAAATAACTTTTGCATGGAGGCCAGGAGAACATGTGACTTCCAGAACATGTTTTGGAAACTTGATAGATCTTTGGATATTGGCTGATTCTGCTATTGTTTTAGACTTGCAAAGAAATAGAAACGTGATTCAAACCATGTCCTTTGCTATTCTCCTTTATCCAATAGGAAAAAATATGAGCCACTTTGACCTCAACATATTGTTTGGTGACATTCAAAGGTAAAGCCACAAGGGAATAATTCCCTGAAAACTAAGAAACCTGCTTAAGAGTTTTTGTGACTGTAATGTCTACAACCCAAAATGCAAAATATCTGCTCTCTGGGAAGTTGTCCAGATTTTCAATGTTGGCAAGTTTCTGAGTTGCCCTGGGAAAAAAAATGTTTTCACTTAAATAGCAAAAATGGTACGTATAGGTGTTCACTGTCTGTTTCAATGTCAACTGTTCAGAATTTAAATACACTTTTAATGACAATCATTTATATGAGTCCCAATGAGGTCACTCTTGCCAAACAAATCATGCTTTATTTGAGCATGGAAGAAACTTGTACTTTCTGCTGCTGTGGGCATTTTTGGAGACTTTTCTTTCCTCTACTACAAAGCAAATACCAATATCCTTCTGCCTTTCATGCATAAATAGGGTGAGCAGCAGATGCCTGATGTGTCTCTACTTTGACTGTCTGAGCCTGGATTGGGGTGGGGTAGAAAGGAGCAATCCATTTCATTTAGAGCTATGAGTGTCATCCTGGCATCAAGATGACAAACGATCCCTCTCCATGTGTGAAGCATGCTGGAGTTAGTGGGCTATGTACCAGGGCTATAAAAACCTGGAAATGTCACTGGCATTCCAAGCATCTGTTCTCTCTAGCCCCACATTTCTGGGCAACTGCAAAAAAAATTCTTCAGGATGATGCATTCAAACCCCAGTCCTCTGACATAATCTGTCAGGAGAAATTTTAAATTTACATCAAAGAAATTAGGTGAATCATCCGACTCTCCACCGTTACTGCTCCATGGGGGTCTGTGGGATGAAATGAAATTGTGGTTACATTTCCAAATGGGTTATAAACCCAATACAATGCTCCTCAGAGACTCACAACTTATACTTCCCTATTTCCTGATACAGTATCGCATCTCTAAAGCTATGCCAGGCATACTAGATAAAACAAAGGGCCTTGGGAAAAGGAGAAAGTAGGGGAGAGACAATGTGTGATTGAAAGCTTGGTAGACCTTCCTAAGCACACCATGCATGTGCACACACACACACACACACACACACACACACACACACACAGGCACACACATTTAAACTTCTCTAGCCCTGAATCCCTGATCGCTGCTTCCTGGATCTGCCCCATTATTTGCTGATATAATGACACATGAGCAAATCGCTAAATAACAGTTCTCCACCTGAGAGGGCATTTTCACCCTGTGAAACCTCCTTTATTTATTTATTTTTTTGACTACTGAGCTCTAAATGGGGCTTCCCTGACAAATCTTTCTAAGAGTTTTGGTTGGTTTATGTGTTTATGTATTTTTCTGTTTTTTTTTTTGCTTGTGTGTGCCTGGTTGTGTGTTCTCTATATGTGCTTGTTGGAGTATTATGCATGCATGTGTTTGTGCACTAGCAAATACTAGGATTACAGATGTATGCCACCACACTGTTTTCTCACGGGGGCCTGCAATCCACACTGTATGTATGCCACCACACTGTTTTCTCACGGGGGCCTGCAATCCCAGCCTAAATTCTCATGCTTACAGAGCAAGCTCTTTACTTTCTTAATTATCATCCCTGCTTCTAATGAATTTTGTCCAAATGTTTTGACTGTATACTTAGGTGAAGCACAGAATGACTCCTGGGGGAAGTTACAGTCCACCTGGATGGGACCCACTCCCTGTATAATCCTAGAAATGATGGTAAGAACCCCAAAATGGCAAATTTTGGCAACATTTATTATGAGCAGGGAATTACCAAGAAACACATAGCCTGTGTCTAGGTATTTTTAGAAAAGAGGCAATAGCCAAAAAATAAACACATTGACTAAGTGCACACATCTCTGAGATGATTACTAATTTAAAAACACACTTCCAGCAACTCATTTTCTCCTACTGTTTCCAGGCACAGTACCAGCAAGAAATTAATTGCCTAAGAGAAGGAGGAAAATGTAAGTAAAATAAAATCAAATAAACCCTCTTTAAAAATAATAGCACATATGGATTTTTAAGAATAGTTGAAGATTGCCCCATGAACAAAGTTGTGAGGCTGCATTTCAGCAATCCGAGACCAAGTCAATACATCCAGCATGGCACCCAGCCTCTGTCTGGCAGCCTCTGTGATATATGCACACTTCTGCTTATGATGAAGCTTTTGATTAATGTTCAGTTGATCTTTCTTCCCGCTATTAGACCAAAATATTTCTCATCAAGGAATAAACGATCAGACCACTGTTACAAGTAGCTTTTGAAGAGTTCATTTATAACATAGCACCTTCAGCAAAAATCCTTGATTAAGGAAAAGAAAGGGAGAAACTAAAATTGATATGTTTAGACTTTTACAACTCTCTTCCATGCCTTCTTTCAGATGGGATTTTTGTGTAGACTCATAAAACTGGCAAGAAGAGGGAAAGAGACAGGTGAGGGTCATGCTAAGCTAAGTAGCATTTACCAGGGATTCACAAAGTGGAAGTCCCCATAAGGGACAATGAATAATATACTATCTTACTTGAATATCACAGAAACATTTCATACTGAGCCTTGTTATGCCAATTTTCCTAATGAATAAACTGTGTTGATGTAGCTCTAATCCATGCAGCTAGCAAGGCCATAAAACCAACTTCCAATCCTAAACTATCTAACCATAAAAGCTATGCTATTAGTGCTCCCATAGTATTTGTGACAGTTACTGTTGATTATCAGCTTAACAAAATGTGGAATTAGCTGGAGGACAGACTCTGGGCTTGGATATGGAAGATTTTATCTTGATTATAGTAACTGATATGGGAGAATACAACCTGTTGGTGGAATCATTCCTTGCCAGAGGACCACAGAATGGAGAAAGTGAACTCATCACCTCTCTGTTTCCCAGTTATGGATACAATGTCATGACCATCTCCTTCAAGCTTCAGCTGCCTTCAGTTCCCATCATGATGAACTCTACCTTGAACTGTGAGATAAACAAATCCTTTCTCAATCAGGCATTGGTGGCGCACATCTGTAATCCCAGCACTCGGGAGGCAGAGGCAGGCAGATCTCTGTGAGTTCGAGGCCAGCCTGGTGTACAAGAGCTAGTTCCAAGACAGCATCCAAGACCACAGAGAAACCCTGTCTTGAAAAACAAAAACAAACAAACAAAAAAAAATAAATCCTTTCCGTCGCTTTTGTCAGGGTATTATAACACAGCAACAGGAAAAGGAACTGAGACAGTATTAAACATGCACATGCTTAGGACAGAGAAATCATGTGATTCTGCCATTAGAGATGTTAATTCTCCACCAAATCCTACAAATATATATGTAATTTACAATAATAAATAATACAATATATAATACACTGAATTATCAGAATGGAGATGTTAAGTAATCCCATAGATATTTCCAAAAGAAAGTTGTCACCTAAGATGTGTCCCTCCACAAGACAGTAGAGGCTCTAAAGAACAGAGTAGTCATTAGCTAGAGAGACAGGAGTTCCCAGCTTATAGCACAGAATCTGGCCTTAAATATACCACTTATAAAACTGTTGCTTAGATCCAGTTCATTCCATAGTTAGGGGATATCACCATGTCTTTATCAGCTAAAATCTCTTGGTACAGAGGCCCCAAATGGGATCCAAGGTGGAGAACACAGATTGGCCCAGAAAAAGACAGCCCAGCCTTGAAAATGCAAACTATAAGAGGCAGGCAGGTGCACAGAAATGATGCAGAATTAAAAGCCAGGAAACTCAAAGTCTGGGTCTAGCTCTCATTTGTATAAAGATTCCAAGCATGTCACTTAACTTCTCTGTGTTTTGTTTCCCGGACTCTTAAATAGAGATCCTAAATTAACTATCTCTACAATTCCCAGCAGACCATTTTATGCTTTTAAGTTTGTATTCAACAAAGTGGAACAAGGAGAGAGTTTAAACTTGGAACAAGACTATATTGGAGTTTAGTTTGTTGAATTACAACAAAGACTCGAGACAAAACATGAAACTCTTCATGTTCCAGGTGAAGGGATCAAAGCAAAGAGGAACCCAAACCCAAACACAACAGAACAAGGACCTGGCAGTAAGACAGATGTAAAGGAATGGCCACTGAGCTTTTATCCCAGGCCCTTCCTAAGAAAAGTAGACCAGCCACTACTAACAAGAGCTGAACTGAAGATGGCCAACAGAGGTGGTAGACGGGCCCAGTTAGAGTGAGCCATATTCAGAATGGAATAGTCTTGTGGTACTCGTATTGTTTTCAAACACATCCTTGACAAGAATGTCCTAACACTTCACTTTGGCCTCAGTCCTCTTAGCAGCTCCTATCTTCTTAAAGAAGCAGAACTAAAAAAAAGATCAATAAACCACAGAGACATTTTAATAACATCCTTCTAAGATCCTTGGGTTATTTTCCCCTGAGGGAGACTGTTTTAATAGTAATAATGGCTTGAACCATGGAGATATTTTTTTAATTTGCACTGTTTTTTAAATCAATTTTGCTAATAGCTACCATCCTCACTTTTCCATCTTTAAGTACCATAGCCTGTCTATGTGTGGTTTTTAAAGAGGAGATTTAATTTATTTTATGATGGCAATGGAAATGGGGTTGTATACATATTATAATCAGTGAATGTATTAGCTGTGTGCCTATGCATATCAGTCTTTGATATTGAGAGTAAGAGTAAAATAGAAAATTCTGGTTTGTGACTATGGTCCATCTTAATAGATACTCAGAAGCACTAACCCTAAATCCTTTCCACAATTTTAAATACAACTTGATTAAGCTATTGTTCAACCTTACAGCAAGTACTGTAAAGCTGTTAAAATACAGAGGTAGACTTGTGTATGTGGACAAGAAAAGAGTTGTATGGACTCAATGACTGAGAGACGAAGCTACTGAATCTACACTGAATCCACATCCTGTGATAGTACATAAACACAAGAAAGCATACAATGTGAGCAGCTGCATCTAGAAATTAAACTTTTATTTTCTGTGTGATATTTTTCTCTTCTTTTTTTATTAAACAAATTACTTGGTGATAGTTATTGGGGGGGGGAGAAATCCAGAGAAAAGTAAGGTGTAAGCAAACTTTCCATAGGCCAGTGAGCTTCTCTCTCAGTGTTGTCGCAGAAGCTTAAGCATTAGGCTCAATTTGGCAGTGTTCCACTGAGCGTCTTCTTCAGGGGACTAGTTTTGTTTTAAATTTTTATGTAAAGTATCTGATGTACATGTCACTTGTGATAATTGACAGTGATAACGATGGCTGGTGTTGGGTATGATCTTGGCTTTTAAAACTCTGTGCTGAGCATATTCCTTCAGAGAGGAGTCGAACCACGAAGCTTGATTGATACAATCTCGTGTATAACATTGAAGCCCCAGACAATCCCCAGTAGTGCAGGACTTGTGACTCAAACCAGTGTAATCTTCATTTTATTGATGGATGCAAATCAAAGAGTACAATAGCTACTAAAAACCAATATGGCCACTGGGAGTGAGATGGTAATCAAACAACCACTTCACACAGCATTTCCAGGTCAATCAAAGCATGCGTCTGTGTTCCAGGCACTGCCCTGGGCATTTCACATCAGAAACCGTTGCTGACTTGGTTACTTTGAACCAGTCTTATGAGTGGGAAAGAGCAAGAACTCAAGTCACAGGCATGAGCCCTTAGAACCTACAGTGCCTCTAACAGATAAACTCTGTGAATCTGGCCAATGCATTTCCCCCACCTTTTCTGTGTTTCCGTTTCCCTTTTAGGCTTCCCTTTGTCTGCATTTTCTTGGACTGAGTGAATCTCCCTCACACCACAAATAACCAGCATAAACTGCCTTCGTAGCTGACGGCCGAATCTCTAGCTTCTAGAAAGGTTCCGCTCCAGAGTCAGTGCTTAATACATATTGTTTCACATGGGTAAACGCCTTAGTATACGTTTGGGTTTTTTTTGTTTTGTTTTGTTTTGTTTTTCTTGCTTTGGGCATAAGTTTAAGTTAAAATGAGAGCGCACAGAATAAAGATCAGGTCCTGTTACTGGAGCAAGAGAACTTCCTCGCCTAAAAATTAAAACCAAATCGGCAAAAACAAAAACAAACAAACAAAACAACCCACGGCCAAGCCCTTCCCTAAAGCTCATTATGATTTCAAACAGCTTTGCCAACCCTGCCGAGCAGAGTGCCTGCTGGGAAGGCTATACACAAAGCAGGGCCCACTCAGCCAGGCCCACTCAGAGCTCAAATAATTGGCCCCTTCCCCCTTTCTCATTCCTTTCCTCCCTCTCTTACTGTCTCGGAAGCCTGCCCTATAAATCAGATTTAATTATCTATAAAATTGGGTGTAGAAAAGGATTTACTCATTAAAAATGTTCATCAGCTTGCTACCCACGTTCCAGACTAATAGAAGCGGAAAAGGAACACCATGGAAACACCAGACGGGCTGAAGAGATAAGCAGGCTTTGAAATACCTGAACCTCAATTAAATAGCAAGTTCCTGCCTCTGTATTTGCCTTTTAAAATATCATGTCGGAATAAGTAAATGTCACCAAATAATCAACCTGGTTCCCCCTCCTTTCTGTTTTGGTTACTTGCTTCAACAGGTTTTAAGCGATGGTTTTTTTTTTCTCTAAGTTTGCCTCCTTTGCCTATGTGATACCAAAGATACTTCCTCAACTCTCTTGCTCTTTTTCGCTTTCTCCCTCGTGTGTGTGTGTGTGTGTGTGTGTGTGTGTGTGCTCGCGCGCGCGCGTGTGTGTGTGTGCTTGTGCGCGCGCACGCGCGCGTGTTTGCAAAATGTCATAATCCCCTCTATAGCCAAACAAACACAACGACTCTCGTTTAGTCACACAGCAAGGAGCAGTTAATTAATGAGTGCCAAGGGAGGCACGGAGGAAACATTGGAGAAGAATGCAGCCAGTGGAAGAGCAGAGGGGAATGTCTGAAGTGAGGCCAAGATAAATCTTCAGTCCTAGGAGAAAGCTCTGGGAGAAACGAAGGAAATGCTAGCTGCTAGCTGAGATGAATTTGGGGGCGGTGGGGGAGGATTGTTTGTTCTCACTGTTTGTGCTAGTGATAGAAGCCAGAAGTGCAGGAACTTGGAGAGAATGTTGGAGCTTCTTTAACGAGGCAAAGCTCCTAAAGTCTAAAATCTCCTATCAGTTTCTGTGAAAGGCTTCCATGGGGAAGAGTCAAAAAATTGAAAACTTTTTTTTCCGTTTTCAGGCACATGAGGGGATTCTTGTCATGACTCCTAAATCCTCATTGTGCTAGGAAAGAGAAAGTGCCCACAGGAGTGGGGAAGGGACAAGATGCTGACTGAGGAGCCGGCTTGCTCTGTCCTCCTCTGCCTTCCAGAGACAGCATCTCTCCTGACAGTGCCTACCTCCTGAGTTTCATCCCATCTCACAGCCCAAACTTAGGCCTGGGAGTTTCTTTTTTAGGAAAAGTTTCTGAAGAGAAAAGTGGACAAGAATAACCAAAGAGGACAGGCACACAGGGTTCTGTCGTATTTTCATCGTGTTAGTGGGATGGCCTATTCGTTTTCTTTTCAAGACAAGAGACTATCTCGTTTTTCTGTCCTAAGGACTTTGTGTCCATTCCTTTTTTCTTGTCCCTAAGGGATGGGTTCTAGATTTCTTTCTGAGTCTTCCATTCAATCCCTTTCATCTCATGAACTCACAAAAGTCACCCAGTTAAGGGTCTGGAATCTTTTAACTAAGTTTAGAAAGACAAGTACTCCAGTTAGTATTCACTCATCCATAGGCAGGCCCCACCTTCTGCCCTCTTGGAAGGTCTCTGAAGACTCGTGTCCTTGATCACACCACTATGAGAGATTGTATAGTGGAAACATCCTGACCAAGTAAGAGATTTGATCCTGACCCAGCATTTGACTCAGAAGACAAAAGAGGGATCAAAAAGCAAATGCTAAATTCTCCTTTGTGATGCTGTTGTCCCTCTGAGCCACTGATTTGTTAATGTAATGCAACTATTTACACATATGGCTCAGCTAGACCCAGTGACTCATTGACAAAGATCTTGCCTCACTTCACATTATCAATGGCTAAGGCTGTGCCTGCCATATGGAGGGGTTGCAATAATTGAAAATGAACTAATGAACAAATAATCTTTCGGTGTTCGAGCTACAGGACCATCTGATTTTCAGACACAAAAGCTAACATTTTTAAACCATTACCATTTTGCCTTTGGGGTCCCCAATTACTTAGAGTGCAGGTAGCAAGAGTGATGGCCCTGGTAGTTTCCAAGAACAACGTTTTATTCATCCTTTGCTGTTCCTATTTTGTCGTTATCTTTACTCCTGTTCCGAATGACTAGAATAGCACACCTACTCAAATCCCTGTACAGTCAGTACAGGGAGACTTAGGGTTTCACTGAAATGAATACACACTGAATCTGAAACTCTGTACCATTCACCTTGTCCTGATAGCAGGGATACAGAGCACAAATCAGAGAGAGGAGCACAGTGGGAAATGGAGATCCAGCGAATGGGAAAACCTTGCTATTTCACCAAACACTACTTAACGTTTACTTCCTTAGACCAGGAATTGAGCTGTTGTCCTATAAAGCAATGATAAACAAAGCACAGTACTAGTTTTCAAAGAGTTAAAAGTCCAGCGGGGGCAGTTAAGCATGACCCCGTGGTAGTCCTACTGATTGCACTGCTCTGATAATCATACCTTGTAAGTAGTTGTTAGGCCTCAGGCCGTGCTACTGTTGACTGTAACTGATAATGGGTGAATAACCCAGAGTCTGAGCTATGAGCTTGATCATTAGCTCTGCACTGTTGAACACTATGATCATTCTTCCATGCCACTAGGCTTGCTACCACCATCTGAGTGAATACTAAATGGACTCCTTAGGCAATGGGATCAGCCAATGAAATCCAACATATGGCCAGTTAGAAACAGGAGATGGCCTCCACTGACTTTCTTTATTATGCAAATACAGTGACTATGAGTCATAGATAGAGGAGACTGATGCTCCCCTTAAAGACTGACAGATCCACAGATCTTCCCTTTTCTGGAAATAGTCTCCTCAAACCAGTCACAAAATTCTTTATGTCCCTGTGAGAAAGGCACTCAGCAGATTATGTCATCATGTGCCTGGAAAAAGAGAAAATACATGAGCAGATCTTGCCTGCTACCATGAATCACCTTATTAGTTAATCTGTTACCTTCTCTCTCCTGACCCCTTGTCACCTTCCAATCCATGCTCACATCCATCTTTGTTCAGCTAGCCCAAAGTCCAAGCCCAGAGAATAGAATGCTTAATCCTTTATGAAGAAAAGACCTGTGTTTATCTCAGGAGGCCTACAACAAGGAGCCCTGCTTTTTCTCCTGTGACCCACAAAGAAAGTTTTCCCATGTCACAACTTTGTTAGCTGTACTGGGAAAGCAGTGGCTCCCCCACCCCATTCAAGGCTCAACTCTGATACAGAGCTCTCTAAGATGTCTTTGCACGCTACGGGTGCAAAATCCCCATTAAGATGCTCAACAATCTAACCCATGGCATTCTTCCCTCAGAGGCAGCTACACTAAATGACATCCACACATCAGTAATGAGGAGACATCTGCATACACACTGGTTTTGAAACGTAAGGCACTGGAGGACTTCAGAGCTGTCAATCACTGTCGCTGTCCTGGCCCTGTGTTTATTCAGAAGTAATTTTCAAGGCTGCAGGAAGTGTTGTTCCTAAGTGATGAGCAAGTCTTAACACTGAGAATGAAGAATGATTGATGCCCCTTTAAGTAAGCTGAGAAAGTCTTCATCCACTGGAGGCAGCCACCACTCGGGATGCTGATGAGGCCTTGACGTGGTTTGTGAGTGATGAGTGGCGTACAATGTCTACTGAAAAACAAAAACCTACAGTATTGAAGACTTCTTTAGACAGGAATCCTGCAGCTCCACACAACAGCTAGTGGTTCTGATAGCTTGACTTGATCCACAACCAAAGCTCCTGTAGGTAGGCTCACTTTTACTTTTCTGATGGGACAAACTATAAAAGCAGAGAGTCACTAAGTGGTTACAAACTCCTCTTTGATCTACTAATTGATAGGTAATTTTTAAATGTTCTGATCTGAATGCTTCTTAATTCAGTGTATTTTCTATCCTGTCATGTTTTGGTATGAATAGCTGGAATAAAGGATAGAAATACTAAACATTAGAAGCATTGAAACCAGGAGAACTAATCTGGGCACTCATGTCATGAAGTCAACAGACCTACAGGAATCTCCCATTGTATCTTTCCCTGAACCCTGAGTGAAGGAATCAAAATCTCATTCTAATACAAATCTTTGCTGTCTGGGAAAGTCAGAACATCCTTTTAATCATTGGCCTATGAGTTGCCTGGCTCACAAGTTAAGGTAAGTCCAAACTATCGTTCTACTCAAATCCCAGATCATAGTTGCCACCCACTCTTACACACAGCTTCTGAAATGCATGCCCATTCCATGATGTGCAGTGGAACATGCTCTAGGAAAGACATGCCAAGAACACAACAGTGGATGAAATCAAATTCTCTCTCTGTCCAGAGCCACCAATTGTAAAACACATATTTCAACAAGTTCCATGAAGGATAAGTGTCCATTGGTATGAAAGAGAATGATATGCTTCTATAATGAATGACTTTCTGCAGGCATCATATTCAGGCTGAAACATGAAGATAAAATAGGGAAATACCAAGCCATGAACAAAGGTGTCCTGGAAAGGGGGGCTATAAGCAACCTAGGCAATCAAAATGATATGTGCTAAATCTGAGGAAGGAACTGTGGACTAATATGGCCTGTTCAGGCAATGGAAATGATTGAAATTCATAAATACATTCTATGTCTTAAAGGATTCTGCTTCTAACTTGATTATCCTTTAGGATTTATTGCATCCCTCACTTAACTCTGAGTTCTCAATCCCGTACTTATTCACTGGCATCTTTGGACTCCCTTTTCTGGCTTTACCCTCAGTCGTTGAAACTTTTTCTATCATTTTCAGTGGCACTGAGAATAAGACAGATAATCTGTTGGAATGTTGACTTGTGGCTTGTACCTGTGATAGTGCTGCGGAAAGCCTGACAGATTGAAAAGGCTTTCAGAATCTCCCCTACACAGGAAGAGCAGACAGCCTCAAACATCTGAAATCTCTTTGCTACCTGTTTGCAATGAATAACTTCCTTCTCTGTGAGAAGCCCCCTGAAGGTCTGCTGTTAATGCAAAATGTTGTCCCATCAAGAGAGAGGACTTGAGATGGAGCCTTTGAGCTGTCTTACTGACAGATGATTAGCATGTCATTGTCATTTTTCTACTCAGGAGTCCACAAAGGTCTGTAGTAGTCAGATCTGGATTTCAAGGGCTGAGATGTATCTTGGTTGGCAGAGTGCTGGTCTAGCATACACCAGGCCGTAAATTTGACCCCTGGTACCATTTAAATGGTCTTGAGATACATTCCTGTAACCTCAGAAGTCAAGAGATAGAATTTGAGAGGAACTGGAGTTCAACATTACCCTCAGCTATACGAGCAGGCCAACTTTGGCTACATGAGGCAGTGTCTCAAAAACAAGAACTTGTACAGATGCAATGCTGTGTGCGCCTTCCATCTCCTCATTAACCAGCTCCACCACTTCAAATCCATGCCAATATTAAGTCCTGCTCTATCAGCTTGTCCTGTAATCCATCTCAAATCTCGTTCACCCATGCTTTTCTCAGATTCTGTTCTCCATTTCAACCTCATTTTGATTATTCATTTTCCTGATATTATGTAGAACTTACTGCCGCTACTGTGCTTATGGCTATTAGTTATATCCTCTCAAGTACAAAACAACTACAGAACAATGTGTATACCTTTTCTCCTTGTCTATATTGTAGAAGGCTTGATTAACTGAGGTAAAGCTTTTTACTTCCTGAATTGCATTCAGTTTCTGCTGCAAAGCTAAATCTGTGGCAGGCAAGCATTGAAAACGTTAAATTTACAAGATAATAAATATATAAATAAGTAATAAATCTTTTGGAATCAGTTTATATATCATGTCATTTTGGGTACTGTGAGGATATGCAAAGGGCATTTTTAGTCTGCCTCACCCCTTGTCAATTCTCCAGGCTCAGTTTATACAGGTGACTTTTCTTTTGCTCTTTCCTGACTCTACATATAGCTTTACCTTCCTCTGGGTGCTACTAAAGTGCCAAGTACAACTCAGAGCACACCATTTTATACAGGAGCCTGTCCTTGGTCTCTTCCTCCATGCTAAAGGTTCCTTGAGGATAGGGATCACATTTGATTCAATTATTACTGAGCTCAAGGTCCACCTGTACCCCTGCTGTCATTGAAGAAAATATTTATCTAATAAATCATTGAAAAATTTACTGATTTTAATACACAAATTATAGAAGTATTGAAATAGAAGATCTATATATCTATATTTACTAAACATATCCATATTTACTAAAGCATCTGCTTATTCATTTACTCTAAGGCTAAATAGTATAGCTTGAATACTCTTCAGGGATAGTAAGTCATTATTAACACAACATGCCAATATATGAATTTGTAGCTTTGCCATAGATAATAGCAGATCACAGAACTGCACCAGATATTCATCTCAGGCTCTCCAGCATTCTGTGTGATGGTTAATATTGATTGCAAGCTTGTCAAGATCCAGAATCGCCTGGAAACAAACTAACATAAAGCTTCTGGTCATGCCTATGAAAGATTGTCCAGATTAGGTTACTTCTGGCCTTGCCGTGAGGGATTATCTAGATTGGAATAATCACAAGGATGTAACATCATTGTGTCACCAGGAGCAGTGTGCTTCCAATGTTTCTGACTTTGCAGAACTCACTCCGAAGCTCTCTGGTATAACTGGTACATCAACAGGGACTACTTGACTGAGTGAGGATTTTGCACATGTGAACCATAAAAATTAAAAAAAAAACGAGCCTGGCGGTGGTGGCGCACGCCTTTAATCCCAGCACTCAGGAGGCAGAGGCAGGTGGATCTCTGTGAGTTCGAAGCCAGGCTGGACCAACAGCCTCCAAAACAATACAGAGAAACCCTGTCTCGAAAAACCAAAATAAATAAATAAATAAATAATAAAAAAATAAAAAAACGATATTTCCAACTGATCTGGTTAAATCTGCACCCCTGGATTTTTACACATTTCAATAACAAATGCAAATTCTTCATCCCATGACTGCTCAGTGAAGAATCGTCCAAAGGAAAAGGGACACGGAAAAGTTCTCATAATTATATTGTGAAATGACAGGATCAGGATTTGGGAAATACATGTCAGAGACGAAACACCCCAGGAAGTCCACCAGCTCCTTTTACATGGCCCGGCACCAAGCTAAAGGTAGATCAGGAAGGAGGCTTCACCTTGTAAGAGTAGCAGGGTGTGGTCATTGTTAGCACTGCCTCCAATGGTGCACATGGGCTATGAGATCAAGGGATTCTCCACACTCTGGAGTTTTCATATTGAGGAAACAGTGGTACGTCTTTGGTTTTGTTTTGTTTTGTTTTAAACTATGATGTATACCACGTTCTCAGCAATGCCTTGATGGAAAATGGACAGAAGCAAGCCTTCATTGTAAATATTTGTCTACCCAAATGACTATTGTTACAGGTTATTCTTTTTCTCTCCCCCCTTTTTTTCTGTGAAAGAACTATTAAATGCTATTCCAACATATGAATGTTTAAAGTTGTCATTTTAACACTGCTCCTGGGAACCTTAAAATGTTGCAAATATGACTGTCCCCTATGAGTCCCATAAAGTATCAGGAAACTTTAGTGCAATGGCAGAGAATTCTCTACTCTTGACACACTCTTGTCAACTTGAGGGACTCTATCTAATACCATTGTTGTGGAAAATTTAGAGTATGGTATGAATGAGGTTTTTCTTTGGGAAAAAGGCATGGATTTTTGCAGTGATTTAAGTGTATAAACCAGTGGCTGAACAAACAAAAGAGCACATGATTTTTATCTATTTCTATTTGAGAAACATATTGGATTTCAATGGCATATATCTTTGGATACATCATTGTATCGAAAGTTTGTTTTTGTTTGGCCTTTATTTATTCAAGTTAGTGTCATGAGGATTACTTCTTTAGTGGGTCAGGCTCCAAGTGATACTGTAGAATAAATATTAAGGAAACGCAAAGTTACTTGTCAAAACAGCTTAATATTGTTCTGTACTTTTCTCCATGAAGGTCCGGTGAAACTGGACATCACTGTCAAGTGCTATTTTCTCACACTGGAAGCAGAACCCACATTGAAGTAAAACATACACCAACTCTAACAGGATGTCGAAATATAGAGTGTTTATGTAAGATTAAATATGTGCTCATTTCCAAAGGCAGCTTGAAATGCAACAAGACCAAAAGACTACATGATTAATCATTCGAATTCTATTTTTAATTTATTGTCTTAATTGGTAAGACATAAGACAACATGTATGAATCCTGTATAATCAGACGCTCTGACATATATGTGTATTTCAGATTAAGTAAATCCAGCTAATTAACGCAGACATCAGCTCTCATGACATTAGTTCTTGTGAAAAGAACATACCCTCTCCTCTTTACATTTTTTCAAGAATACTGTGTTATTAACTACAATCATTATATTATACATTATCTGAATTCTCTCTTGTGTTTTCCCATCCTCCCAGTGCCCTCTGTGAGCCATTGCTATGGGGAAATTTAGATGTGTAATTCCCATTAACAATGTGACAGAAACAGCAACTGTGTAACTAATTCCCCACATTGTATGGTGTCTTCTGCTCACACTACATTGAACACATTCCCTCATGAGTCTGACAGAAAGTAAATGGCATACCATCCTTTCGAAGAGCAGAAAGGATCCAGCAAGTCCTGCAATTGTTCTGGGTACCAGAAGCAGTCTAGCCTTGGATGTTATGTGTGCTCTCTGTGCTGGAGCCATTATCTCTTTGTACACATGGGATACTAGCATCTAATTAGCATGCTGAAACTGATGAACTCTCAATATGGTCAGCACAAAGCAGAGAAATACATCTTGATGCAGTCTATTAGGTCATTTATTTAATAAATTAAAACACTTGAGGAAGGAAAAATCAGCCTGTTTTTTTCTGCAATCTGTTCTTTTACGGGCGAATGACTGGATTGCAGAGCAAATTCTAAGAGAGTGGAGGCAGCACTACATTAAAAGCTCTGTAATCAAAACAGAGAGCATAAAAACACTTGAGCATTGGCTAATGGACAGTTTATCATCCAAACAGATGCATTCATTAAGGGAAAAATTACCTTCAAATATCAGTAAAATAAATTGGGTCTCCTCTGGTTTCTCATTTCTGCAGCAAGTGTTTGGAACTACAGAAACAAGAATATAAAAGATGTTCCTATGCAAAGGCAGGACAGTTTGGGCATTTAAGTTTATTGGGCAAAGCTGTTTGAACTGCTTGAAGATGGTAAATCAAGCAAATATGGAACATTCCAGCTGATAATGTCTTTCTGGGCCAATTATGTCTCTTCTATATTTCAAACACAGAGACTGTTTTGTTACTTCATGGCTATTGCTATTATTAATGCTATAGATAGTGCTAATAAGAAATCATTTTATGCTTTGCCTTAGCAGTGTGTACTCCAATCACTCACTGCAGTATCCCCTCCGTGGCAAGGAGACATCCCTCTCCAGTACAGAACCGGAAGATTGGCCTCCTGCACTGTGAACTCACTGTCGGATGGCAGAGGGAATCGCTCTGTGCAGCTGGTGGCCTGGGATGAGATTCTCCCATTTTGCCACATCATTCTGAAATTAACACCGAGAAGCAAGGCTCCTAGATACCCCAAGGCTGCAATCCAATCACTAAATGCTGTAAAGAACTTCCATAAATAAACAGGCTAAGCGGTAGCTCACTGTGCCGTGCCCCTCAGGCACATGGAAAGCTTTTCAGTGCCCTGGGAGTGAGACTGCAGAGATTCTCTAGACTTCCTAGCACTGTCTCGGTTGTGATCTGTATAGTGGTTGTTTACAAAGCACCTACTGTGTGATGATCACTCACAACTGCTCTTGCTTTCTCTCTCTCCCACCAATCCTGTTTGTAGATATCATTGTCAATGAGAAGGTAAGGAAGCTGAGGTGCAATGTCAGCTAGTAAAGTCTTATGTGTGGAGAAACTGACCGGTGGTCCTGAACCTTGACCCTCATAAGCATCTTCTAAATGCTGATAACAGGCTAAAAGGTAGTTGGGTCCTTTTATTTTGCATGGGATGAAATGAAGGAAACAACAGCTAAAGTGAGCACCACCAATTTAAGACTGATCAAGGCAGCTTCTATGTGAATAGCTCACCTGTAGTCTCAGTGTGTGGAGCCAGCCCACCTCTATGCAAAGAGGGAGGCAAAACCATGTTATAGGCAAAGACGGATGTTGGTCTGACCTGCGAATGTGGCTAGCTGTGTCATCTTTAGGAAGCTTGCAAATTCTTCTGAGTCTTACTTCTTTACTTGTGAAATACTAACAGTAGTAACTACTTGGACAGTAGTCAAACTTTATTGAGCACTTACTATGTATGAAGCACATTTCTAAGTCTTCAGCAATACCTTAACGAATTTAATCCCCAGAGCAATAGTGCTATTAATTTGTAATGGTAAACTAGTTTATAGAGAGGTTGCAGAATTTGCCCAGGGAGAAATAGCAAGAAGAGCCACAATGGATGTGTGACTCGTGTATTCAGACCCCAAAGTCTATGGTTGTACTGCCACTGCCTTATTCTTACCTGCCTCACTTGCTTGCTTTTAAGGTTAGGGAGTACATATGTTATCATACACATACATATATACATATACACACAACCCATATATATGAATATATATAATATATATTTTATACGACACTATATAAGTATATTTGCATACCATCTAGTCTATGGAGGACATGTGTTACATGATTTTAAATGTCAGTAAATCACACATAATGGTGATAACTGCATTGTTCAGTAAATACTGACTTTCTGAAGTTAAGTATACCCCACATACACAGCATACGATTAAAGACAGGCAGACTCCCTGGGATAAATCTTCAACCACAGTATCTATGTAAATAAGACAGAATGGCATGGTCTTAGAGGAGGAGGGAGAACCTTAGCCATTATGTTAGCCTAGAAAACAATACTCTGCATGTAGAAAATATTCCATCAAATTGTTAGTATAATTGGGAAATATGAGCTTAATCATTGTGTTTCTATTGCAAGCATCTCTTCATTTAATTGGGCACTAAACCCTAACCATGACTGTGATGATGCTGTAATGTGATTCTCTGGAGTCCTGTATCTGAAGAATCAGTAATCTGTTGGTCATAGAAATGCAGACAAAGTAGACATCATACCCCTAAGTAATAGCTCTGTAGAAGTATATGCTACAGTATAGGAAAGTTATTCAGGAAAGGGTGGCTTACTCCATCTACAGATAGAGCTTCAAGAAGGAATATTTTAAGAACCATCACAAAGGAAGACTAGGAAATGTCCAGTAAGGCAAGGCAGACTGACTCTATGTGTAACATCCACCTAGAGTTAGTGCAGCTCAAAATGTCAAAAAAATTTAAACAGTAAGAAACTGCATTTAGGGCACTTTCATATATATATATATATATATGAAATATATATATATTAGATGTATACTATTTGTGGGAGTCACTATGAAATTCACGAACTGAGGCTAAGAAAGAAAACCATGTTTAAGTTTAGAAAAACTTACGTGCTATGATATGCTTCAACTGTATGCATTAGGAACACAGTGACTATTCCAATTAGGAGACTCATACGGTAAGATGTATGTTTTGTTTTGACAATTATTCTGTGTGTGTGTGTGTGTGAGAGAGAGAGAGAGAGAGAGAGAGTGTGTGTGTGTGTGTATGCGCGTGCATGTGTGCACACACGCAAGAATACAGAGGCTATGGAGGGAGTATGCTGAAAATACTTCTGCTATGTGCATCAGCGTCTTGCCTGCATGCATGACTGTGTAAGGGTGTTAGATTCCCCTGGAACTGGAGTTACAGACAGCTGTGAGCTGTCACGTAGGTGCTGGGAATTGAACCAGGGTCCTCTGGAAGAGCAGTCAGTGCTCTTAAGCACTGAGCCATCTCTCCAGCCCCAACAAGACCATTCGTGAATGTTTTCAGCGTGGAAATGAGATAGCCCATGAATACATGTATCACTGTAACCAAGTCATTTTCAAGGTAGTTCTTGTCTTCATAGCAAAGATCGTGTCATATCTTCGGGCTTCTCCTGGTCCACAGGATGTCTGTGCCTCAGGATATATGCCATAGGATATGTGTCCTCAGGGTAAGAAGCCTGATGACACGTCTGTGCTGAATGTGGTTTATATATCCATATTATTACTATTTTTATGGATTCTTCTTAACACTGAAATTTAAAATAGAAACATAATCAAGTAAAAACAAGATTTATCAACATTGAAATAGAACCATAAAGAACTCATTCTCTTATGGAGAACAGAGAAGAGCTTTGTCTCTGGTCAAAGCCTAATCAGACTTCCTGGGTTTCTCACTTTGTGACACCACCATTTCCTGTGAATTCCATGGTTCTACATTCAACAACCACCTACATATATACATTGATGACCAGCTCTTTATCATCAGGTCTCCATTTTCATGCGCTGAGGTGGGCGTTTTGTGGCTGAATTTTCCACCAGCAGGGTTTGGTAGCCAAACCCTTTATCTGCTCTCGGGCAGCTGTGCATCCTCCAGTGTCCCCTGCTTTCAATCCCAGTGCACCATTAGTGTAGAATGCCATTGTATGGACACCAAGCCCCCACTTTGGAGGAGTCATTCAAACCATAGCACATGAGCATCAGATGTCCAGAGTAATTCTGCAAATTCACAAACCCGTGCCTTCACAAACACACGAGGGAGCTTTATTCTCCACTCAGGTGCACATGTCCCATGGATCAGCTTTGAAGACTCAGCGTTGGCTTCTCACTCTAGAGCTGCTTCCTCTCTCGAACGTGTGGTCATGCCTTTCCATAAAGGGGGAGAGGGTCTGAGAAGTTTGGAGCAAAGCGCTTGCTTTGACCCTTTTCACTTACAGCTCGCTTCCCTAAAGTCTTACAGCATGTTGTCCTGTAAGAACACCAGGGAGGAAGTGATTTCTGTCTGTTCCCAGAAATAAATGGGGATTCGAACTCACCAGTATGTGGGACAAACAAGCAAACAGACAAAATCGGAGTATTACAAATATCTGTGCTCCTAGCCTTTGGTGGAGAGTCTGTATGGGTGAACAATAGCAGCTCATTGGCAACATAAAAGGAATCTGTTTGTTCTCAATTTCTCCACAGCCCTCTTGAGGGGAAAAAAAATCTAGATCTTCTGGAATAATTATAGTCCAAGTCCTTGGTTTGAAGAGCACACTGCCAGAATATATTTGCTTTGTTTCAGGGAGGTTCATTCTTTAAAACAAGTAGGTAATTTTCACTGAGCAAGGCTTTTTGTTTCGGTTCCTTATAACTAAAGTCCATTTGTAAACTTGAAGGTTTTTTTGCAGTGGGCGAATGAACTCGCATTTTAGCAATAGCTACATTGCATAACATGGAGTGCTTTGATTTTTCCCATCTAAGTTGAAAAAGTTGTCACAAAACACCAGCAGATTCAAAACAGCTCTCAAAATGACTTTTGTTAAAGGCGGATTCCTGAACTATTCATCTGTGTTAAAATGCATTTTGCCTTGAATCATATGTCATGTTGCCAGCAAAGGCTCGTTTCCATGCCAACTCGTTTGCAACACAGGGGGAAAAAAATCAAAGCTGGTAACATCTGGAAGATGTCAGTACTGATATCAGCCACTTACAATGAAAAACACGGGACCATGAGTGTCTGCCAAAGACACCCTATATATAGGGGTAAATTTTTGCAATATAATTGCCTAACAATGCACATACTTCATTTGAGGGGAGGGGTTGTTTTCTTTATCTAAACCCTATAGAAAAGGCTTGCAGAAAGAAAGAATTAATGTGCTTCTTATAGTGTTATTCCTTGCAGAAAGAAAGAATTGATGTGCTTCTTATACAGTGTTATTCCTAAAGAAACTAGCACATTTTATGACATGAGCCTTTTAACAAGCCACTTAATTTCCTGCATAGGTATCAAAGTGAGACAGGAGCTTATCCCTTCACTCTCTGCATGCTCCCTTTCGCCTGTGGTCCTGCAAAGCCCCACTTTAAATGAAAGTGCTATAGTTGAGACCAGTGAGACCCAGCATCTCAAGCAACGGATGCCATGATCATCAGATCCAAAATACTCCTCTTTCCACATATTTCTGGGTTTTTAAATCTTTTTTGTATATGTGTGAAAAAATACATGTCTTTATATATCTATTTGTAGATCTTAATTCTTTTTTTCCTTAAGTTATAAAGAATGACACAGGCCAGGTGGCTTTTTAGAAATAACATCCTATGGGCAACGAGCCTAAAGATACTAACTTTCGAGGTGCTGTGACTGCTGTCAGAACAGCTCAGGTCTAATGCAGTAACAAGGACACGCTGAGTGCTCTTGACAGATAGCAGAAGAGCATCAACAGAGCAGAAGTGGCTACTAAGCTTTAAGAACTTGTAAGCACCCAAAAGGTCATGGGAACAGTAACCATCTGCGGTCCTTTCCCCTGCAAAGCATGAGTTTAGTTTTCTCCTGGGATGGTGATATATTCCAGTATTGCTGTCTGTAGAAGATACCTCATCTATGCACACACAAGAACTCTGTTTAGAGGCACTGTTAGTGGGCCTTCTTCTGCTATACCCTAACAGTATAGCTCTGCCCATCTTCAACCAAAGTAGGGGCAGTCTCCCACAAGACAGATGACCACCACCAAATGTTTCTGTCTCTTACCATCACGTCAAGTTTCCAATATGTCAAAAGTGTCCTGGTGTCTCCAATAAGGTAGGAAGGCCTTTGCCAATGTTTTCTAGCACTACTAAGAATATTTGATGTCATGATTTAAGGATTTTAAATTCAAAATTGCTTTCAGTGTGACTTACCCATGATTCTGTTGGGACCTGAGTCAGTTCCAATCAAGATAAATTCCCAGTGACATTCACTATACAATCTTTTCACCCTGATCCTGACCCCCTGTCATAGTTCAGATTGCCTTGCTGAGTCAACCCATCCTTTTGTGGCTTATCTTCACTTTAAGTATATTTTTTTTCAAGTTCATTGACCTCTCTTGCAAAGAGATCATCTGACAGGTCTTCCCCAGGCTACCGAGCAAGGTCTAAAGGACAGCTGAAACACTGAACAGGAATCATATACTGTCTTTGGGTATCTCTTGTTTTTCAAAAGGACCAGATCTTAGGAGTCATTTTCAGAAAGGATTTTTCTCTAAGAAGAGTACAGTTTGTTTCTCCAAGCCCTCATCCCTGTAAGTTCATCTTTTTATTTCTCTATACCTCATCAACATGAATATGTTCTCTTGCTATAAAGACATATCAGCTCTCTTGACATAATGGCTTTCCTGATCTCTACCAATGAAGTCTAGTCAGAGCTCTGGTTTTTTTCTAGTTTCTTCTCTATTGCAGATGCTTATCCCCACTTTGGGCTTTGGGGCTGAGGCTGTTCATATTGCCGAATGAGAGAACTGTTTCACTAACCTGGGAGACTCTACAGCATGCTGTTGATTTGTTTATTACTATTGTGTGTCTGTGCATATGTATATACATGTCTGTGTGATGTGTGTGGGCACATGCACCATGGAGTTACATATGGAGATCAGAGGACAACTATGTGGAGTCAGTTCTTTCCTTACACCTTTCTTCTAGAGCTGAAATTCAGGTCTATAGGAATGCACAGCTAGCATTTTTGCCCACTGATCTATCTTGTCAGCCCCATGTTCTTAACATCACTGATTCCACAATGGAAACCAAGTCTTCATCTTGCACTTCTAGCTCCTGTCAGCCTCATGCTTCTCAGTTCCTTTCCCCTGTCAGTTGCCCTGCAGTCAGGCCTGTTTCTACATATGGGCCTTATAGAGAGATATCTGCAATTTCCTCTGTGAATGCTGACTCTCCCTTGCCCACCTACAACTGTACTCAGACCTCCCCCTCCCCTGTGACTCCAGGAACTCTCCGATGTGAAGCACCAGCAAAGCTCTCTTTGACCAGTTTGCTTCAGGCAAGGGTTGAGCCTCATTTCTAGCCTCCCTGCCTCATCTCTTCACAGCTCACTGAGCTCACTGACCTCAGACTACAGGTTCAGAAACTGGATCCTCTAGTACCAAGTCAGCCATTTGCATCTCAGTCAATGAAAAGCTGATTTCAGAGAAGCCAGACCTCTATCACAAACACCGCTGGGCCATGTTCAACTGACAAAATAACCTTTATTCATTTGTGCTGACCTTGGAATTTAGTGAATTTCATATCAGACTGCTAATTTCAATTTCTCTTGAGAAATCAGAAGGTCTTATAATTTGCTCAAATTCCTCCATGGTAAAATCCAGCTAGCCTTGAGCAGTGTTGACTAAAAGGGCACATGGACCCTGGTGACAACAGCCCTTCATGCTCCCTGTGACACAGAGGTTATTTACCATTATCCTGGCACTAATGCTTTTCTCGTCGTTGTAATGAATTTCTCTGTAACCCATCAACACTGAAGAATTATAAGAAAAGAGAAATGTATTTGAACAACAGAGACTATTAGGCTTGTGGGGGCAGGGGGGGGGAGAGAAGCATTTGTATAACAGCAGAATAGCCTTACATATTTGATAAGTAGAATGTATAAACACTGATAATTTTAGTAAAATGCCCACATTGTCAGGTTTTAATCATTTGATTCTACCCCTTGTCCTAATTCTGCCTTTCTGTTGCTGTGTTAAAACACTTACCAAAAGCAACTTGAAGGATAAGAGTTTATTTTAGCTTACAGGTAATGGGTCATCATGGAAGGGAGCCAAGGAAGCTCAACACGGGAACCTAGAGGCAGGAACTGAAGCAGATGACCTAGAGCAGCAGTTCTCAACCTGTGGTTGCAATGCTTTTGCCAAACTGCTATCTCCAAAAATACTCATATTACTAATCATAACTGTGGTTTTACTACAGTTATGAAGTAGCAACAAAAGTAACTTTATTTTGGGGGGGTCACCACACTATGAGGAACTGTATTAAAGGGTCACAGGATTGGAAATGTTGGAAACCACTGTCCTAGAGAAATACTGCTTATTGACTTGTTTCCTAGCTCAAATCTTGTATAACCTAGGACAACCTGGCCAGAGATGGTATTGCCTGCAGTGGATTAGTCTCTTCTCCATCAATTAGACGTCTAGAAAATGATCCACAAAGATGTCTCAGATTAGTCTAGTAGAAGCAACTCTGCAATTGAGATTCCTTCTTCCCAAGTGCTCTAGTTTGTGTCAAATTGACAAAAACTAACCAGTACATCCCCTAACCTGAAGGATAAATGAATTATCTGCAACTGAGGTAGGCTCTACAGATGCTTCATTTAGCCACCTACCTCTAAGTCATGATTTAAGGGCTACTAATGTGGTCAAATTCATCAAGAACATCTTGAAAAGCTGGGTCATGCTTCAGTGGCACACTTTCCCCAGTAACACAGGTTCAGTTTCTGTTTATTACAGTCATACTGGCAATAATAGCAACAGCTGAACCTAAAAAGCAGCTCTATGGCTTGAGGACAGCTACTCAACTTTCATTTATACAACTCAGCCAATATGCATTGAGTTCCTCTGTGTTCTTGGCACCATATTGACACTTTACATAATTATATTTAATGTTGTTCATGAAGAGGCTGCTATATGCTGGGGCTCTACCAAACCCTTTCCAGAGAATGAGTTATTTGTGTTGTGAGGCTCTGCAGTCATGACTATCCTCATCTTATAGAGAGAAAAGGATGTTGAGAAGGCTATACATCTGGTTCAAAAATACACATGAAAAATGATGTACTTAGACCCTAACCCAGGCCAGTCAAAGTTTAAATGGACACCGGTGACATCTGAGGGTTGTTTGCTTAAACACCCAAGTGTCTACATTACTCAAAGCTGGCCAACATATGCATTGAACAGCCAAAGTAGCTTGATTGGAAACTATACACCAACCTCTCTGCATCACCCAAAGAGATTCATCCGCAGATGAAAAATGACTGACTCACCCAGAAGGACCAAGCCTGCCTGTTCAAAGGACTTTACTTTCAATTTCTAAATTATCCTCAGGATTTGACA
Organism: Mesocricetus auratus; assembly: GCF_017639785.1. Lineage (NCBI taxonomy): Eukaryota > Metazoa > Chordata > Mammalia > Rodentia > Cricetidae > Mesocricetus > Mesocricetus auratus. The sequence continues at coordinate 37,970,304 of NW_024429193.1, forward strand.
GTACTGAAGAGCAGCGGGTCTGCAGTGATCATCTGACTTCAAATCACATTTTCCACTGCATCCTGTCAATGAGCCTCCCGGAATGTTATGATCAGCATCATGCAGTAACTTTAACCTCTCTGCATGTTAATAAATAGCAGTAGAAACCCATATGTAGTAGCACAATGAAAAAACAAAAGTAATAAGGCTGTTCATTACCCTTGACTCTTCTGCTCTCTTGCCCTTGTTTTCCCTCTGCACGTGGTCAGAAATTGAATTGATCCTGAATTTGCTTATCTCCTGCAGTACTGCTCATACATGCTTTTGTAATTCATCTACTTCATCTTGTGTCATTTCAATCACTTTAAATCTGCTTTGGCCTCCTTCACATTCGGCCAACGATGTTCATAGGCATAAGTAAATTTATTAACTTTACTTGCTTAGTTTCTGGTCACAGTAGGCATAATCTCATCAGGAAATGAGTTTATATATTGAAATAAGGCCTGGGGGATTACAGCAGCATCAGCCTTCCCTGGGTAGGTATACAATCAGGAAACATGGCCTTATAGCCCTCAACAATAGTCCTACGATGTAGCAAATATGTTGGGGCTATAATCACATGGATAGAGTTCATGGCTATGTTCTGCACAGGATCATGTACAAGTAAGTTAGGCCCTGTGTGTTTATGTCTTTGTCTGCAAAACACTTACATCAACAGGTATTAGTTCTTTTGTTGTGATAAAATACCATAACCAAAAGCAACTGAAGAAAAAAGACTTTATTCTGGCTTTTATTTCAGGGGCATAGAGCCCATAAAAGTGGGGAATGCATGACATGTAGATAGCAGCAAGAAGCTGGCTGATCATGTACACAGGAAGCAGAGAGAGAAAGGAACACAGATGTGGGGGAATGCTATAAACCTTCAAAGCCAGGCCTCAGTGATGCACTTCCTCCAGCTAGGCTGTACCCCATAAAGGTTCTACAACACCCCCAAAGAGTGCCACTAACCCGGAACCAGGTATTCAAATATGTGAGCCAGTGAAGAGCACCTCTCATTCAAACTACCACACAACAGTACTGAAAACATAGGGTTGTTTTAAAGCTAATGAGAAAATCTATATTGAACACTTACCTCATAATATTTATCAATGTATATGCATTATCATAATTAGCATTTTTGTTATTATGATAGGGCTAGAAAAGGGTAGCACTAACCTCCCTTCTTTTAGAGTAAGTAGATCAAAACTGACAAAGGTTTAAAAATGCTACTTCTGCACTGTAATGAGCATAAAGACAATAACAAAAGCCATATTTAATACAATCGTGTATACAGTCCAACAGTGTAAGGTTCATAGTGAACAAACCAGTTTGCCCTTCATTATCATCCCCCAGTGCTATGAACAATGAGGATTGATAAGCTTCCTTTGACAAAATAATGAGTTGCTTCTATCTTAACTAAATTGAGGCTGTTTGGGTTTCTCTTTCTTAGGTCTATAACTTGGTGAACTAGACATCTAGGTGGGAGTGCACAGTCAGAACCACAGATGAACATGTCTGGGTTTGTTTTTAACATTGTTAGAACCTACTGAATAACAGTAAACTCATAAGTTATTGAAGTTTTGAGGACAGCAATCTGTCAGATAATCTTACCTGCCTTGCTAACCTGCCCAAGATTATTGTGGGCTTTTTGTTTTAATCTGGGTTATGAATATTAGCTCTCATATCACAGAATGCACATTAACTAGAGCTTTCTCTTTGTATATAAGTGGTTTACAGAATGAATGGAAGTTAACAAGGCTACATCAGAGTTTAAAAGGTTTTAGAAGTGGTCTCACAAAATGTAAGTAGAATTTGGATTGATAACAAAACCAAAAACCGGGCATAGAGAAGAAGCTATGAGAGAGTCAAGGTAGAGAGAAATCGGTACAGTTGAGTCTAGCCACAAGGTGAAAGACAGAACCAGGTCATACAGAAATAACACATCCATGTCGAGACAGGTGAGCTGGGTAACTGAAATGAACCGAAACCTCAGGGATATATGTTTCTCTTATTGGTTGATAAATAAAGCTCTTTCAGCCAATGGACACGTAGGATGTAGCCAGGGCTACCAGACTAGAAGTCCAGGAAGAGGAAGGAATGCAGAGAGTGAGTCACCAGGGAGACATTATGTAACTGCTAAGGAAGAAAGGGGCCTGGGCATCATTGGTAAGCCAAGATGATGTGGAGATACACAGATAAATAGAAATGTGTTAATAATTAAGAGAGAGCTGGCCAATAAGAAGCCTGAATCATAGGCCGAACAGTTTATAATTAATATAAGTCTCTGTGTGTTTATTTAAGACTCATTGCCCAAGGGACCAGGCAGGAGAGAAATTTGTGTCCACACAGCAATCCTCTGTCTGTCAGTCTTTCATATACACACTGGGTGTCAGGTAGGACAGTGATGGGACTGAATCATCATAGTGTTAGCTGTCTGCCACATTATGGGATAGAGAGGAGGTATTTACACTTTTTTCTTCATCTGGTGTGATTTTAATATACCCATGTACCCTGACTGTCTCAATTCATCCTAAAAAATTTATAGGGTGAGACCATTTCTATTCCCTGGACTAAGTAATTCATCATCAGGAGTATATGCTACCTAGGTGGTACCAGGCAAATATTGCTTAGAGGTTCACTCCGGTACCCAATCTTCCTCTACCTTTAAAGTGCAGTTAAAAGTTGTTTATAAAATGGGGTATCTCAACACAAAGCACAAACAAAAAGAAAAAAATCACTGCAGAGTAGGGATTGCCTGAATACTGCAAACATTCTTTTCATAATTACTTAATTACTAACTTTTAGAAACTTGGTGAATGAGTTGTAATTTTATGGACTTTCTCTTCATAGAAGACAGTGTTCTTTTCTCTGACTTTCATGTATGGGTAAAGGTAGGTAACCAAAGACATCTATGAACCAACAAAAGTCATGGTTGGGGCAATGTGTTGATTGACTTCCTGGTATCAAAAAATAATAGCAAGCATTGACCTGAGTATCACTGGCATGGATAATGCCTAACATGATGAATAACAGATGAGCAGATACTGAAACTGGATCTAAGTATGTCTCAGACCCTGCTTGGAAGGCTGAGCAGAAGAAAACATACACTCTGAAAGGAAACTTCTAGTGGCTCCAACCAGGATTGGAAAGAAAAGTTACCTGGAAATAATCTAGTTCAATTTGGCCTTGGCTGTTGATGTATGCCTAGTGGTTCAACGCAGAATCAATGCCCTGATTCACTCACGATCATTGCTAGCTAGGTCTGTGGGTAAAGCCACATGTGACAACCTGTGTCAGGGCTCCTTCACCAGCCCCGTCTAAGAGTCCTCTCCATGATCCAGTCTCAGGGGGAATGGAGTGCTCATTTGCATTTATCAGCATCTTCCTTCTGTATGCCCCACTGGAGATGTTCCTCAGGGGTCAATGGTATTCAAGTGAGGCCACAGTGCTAGTAATTTTCATTTGTGCTTGTTAGGAAACCATTCCTGCACATTTATCAACTAAAACTTGCCTGGCGCTGGTCCCTTCCCAGGTCAGTTATAGCTTTCTGGAAATGCAGTGACCAGAACACGATCTTCAAGGGTAACACTATACTTTCTATTTTCATTCTCAACTCCTTCTTGGCAATGCCAAGAACACTCTGGCCTTTTTCCCCTGCTGTTGCATAAGGAGCCTTCAAAAACTGAGACTCTGTGGGGCCCAGAAGCAGTTTAATCCAGCTTCTATTTACGGAGATCTTGTAGAGGAATGAAAGAAACAAAAGACTAAGTTATGGCCCTAGGAGCTGAGGTATACATGATACTGTAAAACAATGAGCAACTCTGAGATGAAATAAAGTAACATACTATGAAATACAAGTATTTGAGAAATCCAAAATAACTCAGGTACTTTTATTTTAAACATATATTACTGGGGTACACTAATAGTAAAACAATTATTCAATAAATAGGCCATAAGGAGTTAAATTAGATAATTCTCCTATTAGTTTGGTTCAGTGATAAGTTATGTTATCTTCTTACTATTGCATAGCATCAAGAAAGGTAAATAGAAAGGACATACAAAAAAGACAGATTAATATTAACACAAGCCTTGGCATCTAGGCTAGGAAGAGTATTCCTCCATGGGATTGTGCTCCCTAAGTTTGTTCATGCACTAGGGATAAATACTGGTTCCACTTCAAGAGTCCCTATTGACTGCCCAGGCCTCCTAACTGACACCCACATTCAGGGGGCCTGGTTCGGTCCTATATTGGTTCCCCAGCTGTCAGACTGGGGTCTGTGAGCTCCCACTTGTTCAGGTCAGCTGGTTCTGTGGGTTTTCCCAGAGGGGTCTTGACCCCTTTGTTCATCCCTTCTCCCTCTCTAAGACTGGATTCCAAGAGTTCAGCTAAGTACTTACCTGTGGATCTCTGCTTCTGCTTTCATCAGCTCTAGGATGGCATATAAGGTAGCTATCAATCTCATTATAGAGGAAGGGCATTTAAGGCAGTCTCTCCACTATTGATTAGATTCTTAGTTGGGATCATTCTTGTGGATCACTTGACATTTCCCTAGTGCCAGATTGCTCTTTAAACCTATAATGGCTCCCTCTATTAAGGTATCTCTTTTCTTGTTCAACTCTATTCATCCCCTGACTCAATCTTCCTGATCCCTCATGTTCTCCTCCTCTTTTCTCCCCTCCTCTTTCTCTACCTCTCTCCACCCTCCCCCATGCTCTCAATTTGTTCAGAATCTCTTGTCCCTTTCCCCTTAGTTCTTACCTCTACTAAATCTTCAGACCAAAGGGGTGGTCCTGTCTCTACAAATCCTCAGACTTAATGCTTAATCCTGTATCTTCCATCCTTTCTCTTCTAGCCTTACATTCCTCTCTCCAATCAGCCATATCACTCCTGTCTCCCTCCTAGTGCTGAGATTAAAGATGTGTGACTCCCAAGTCCTGGGATTAAAGGTATGTGCCACCCTGCCTTGCCACTATGGCTAATTAGTGGGTAGTTCCACACTCTGATCTCCAAGCAAGCTTTATTTGTTAAAGCACAAACAAAATATCACCACATTCCTGTGTCTCTGAAAAAAATAATATCATTTTTTCCTCACTAAACCCTGAAACAATCACCAAAATTATTTCACTCTTTGTAAGACCTTGCAAGGCATCACCTGTAATCAGAAATTGGCATCATAAACTGATACCTGCTTGCCAAATAACCTCAGATTCAAGCTTCCATTAACCCACTGCAGCTTGAAAATGGGTCATTCCCTGCCCGTATGCAGATTGTCACCATTGTCAATCTTGATGACTATAACTTTGGATCAGTAATCACTGCATGCTTCATTATGGGAGATCTTTGTGACCCAATAAAAGTCAGTTATGACAAGTAATCCAAATACAGGTGGGGATAAGATGAGGTTATGACCAATCAATCTATGTTCACTCTTTCCACATGTCTGGCATCAGTAGCAAGCTACAGCTACAACAGCAGTCATCCATGCAATCATGAAGGGAAATAGCCCTTACTTTACAATGGTCTGTCTGTCTCACTGAGCCTTGATGTTCAGCAGTAAAGACACTTTGTTAACACATAGTGTTTTAAACTGGCACTGATTTATTATTAGCTCAGCTATTCTTCTATTGGACAAGGTTTGCCCATATCAGATTAAACAAACTTTAACATAATTTCAGGAAATTAGTATCTGAAACTTCAACCATCTCTGCTCTACATTCAATAAAGGAATTAGTGCCTAAGTAAATCAAAAGACAAAAGAGGGCTGGAGGGGTGTCTTGGTGGTTAAAAGCACCAGGTGTTCTTCCAGATGACCTGGGCTCATTTCCCAGCACCTACATGGTGGTTCAAAATTGTCTTTACTTAAGTTCCAGAGGATCTGATGCCTTCTTCTGGCTTCCAGAGGAGCCAGGTATGCATGTGCTGCATGTACATACATGCAGACTAATACTCATACACATGGAATAAAAATGTAAAAATGAAAAAGCAAGAACAAAAGGAGCTCATCTTCCAAATGGTGACCTCGTGACATCTCATCACCAAACAGAGGTAAAAACCTTTTTGTCATACTGACTTTTGGTGAATTTTTCCTTTTAAACACTATCATTAAAATGTTGTCTGGCATACAATCCAGGCTATATGTGTCCCCTTATAGGGCATTTCACATAAAGGCAACTTCACATAAAAGAAAATTCAGATGGCCAATTAATGCTATGACAACATGAAAGTCCATCAGTGATCAGAGAAATTGAAACTAACTCACAGTGAGATACCATGTCACCAGAAATATTACTAGAAGTTCAAAATTCTGTTAGCATCAAATGTTGGGAGTGAAATGTGAAGTTACAGGAATACTTTAGTGGAGTAAAAACGCATCAAGGACAATTTAGTTACATCAAGTGAAGAGGAAGATGCACACACTTTAGTCAAGTGGGGTTAAGAAAATGACCAGGTGCTGGTGAAACCCAGAGAAAGAGCTGACCTGAACAAGGGGGAGATCTTGGACCCCAGACTGGTAGCTGGGTAGACAGCATGGGACTGATCCAGACCCCCTGAATGTGAGTGTCAGTGAGGAGACCTAGGCAATCTATGGGGCTTTGGGTAGTAGATCAGTATTTATCCCTGGCACAGGCAAATGAATATCCAATATACTCAGGACAGACAGAGGGAAATAACATCCAGTAGGTCTTAAGCTTTGATTAGAAATGAAAGTTTGGGGCTGAAGAGCAGCTCAGTGGTTAAGAACACATATGGAGGACCCAAGTTTGGTACCATTTTGGACAGCTCACACCTGCCTATAATTCCAGATCCAGGGGAATTCAACACTTCTGATCTGCCAGGCACCTGCACTCATGTGCACATACACATAATTAAAAAATAAGGCTTAAAAACTATAATTTTTGTTTATTTGAATGAGAAAACTGAAGCAACAGTGACAAAATATCCCCATATGTTGATTCTGGATAGTGAGCGCATATGTAATTATGTGTATATTCTCTATGCCCTTCCATCATTTGAAATGTTGTATAATTATTTTCCACATAATTTTAAGGTATCATAATTTTTTATTCAAGGCTGATTTGTTGTTGGTTGATTTTTTTTCATAATCACAGAAAAATTTAAAAATGTAAAATCCACTTTCAAAAGTAACTTATTTGGGAATTTCTCAAAGAAGTCAGTATTAGGTGGCTTTTCATCACTGAGAGAAAACAACTCAAAGGAGATTTATGGTCTCAGAGGCTTCAGTCAATCTTCACATGGGCCCTTCTTTTCTGGTTCCTCACGTTGTGAGACAGAGCATCATGCGGGAGCATGCAATAGAGCAAAGCAGGGGGCGGGGAAGAGCGAGATATGAGTGAATCAAAGACAAAGACACACCTGTAATAGCGAAGCCTTCCTCTCCCAGGTCTCACTCCCAAACCATGCTTTCAGCTAGGAACTCAACAATGAATCAGCCCATGGATAAGGATTAGCACCATCAGCATACAGTCACCTCTAACTGGATAACCCCATCACCTTGAGACCAAAGACTTCATTTTACATCCAAACCATAGCAAAGCCACATGCTCAGGACAGATAAGACCTTGTATGACCTTCCTAAAACTAGGAAACTGTATCCTCTTCACTTCAGAACTTCCAGAACCAGGGCCTCCTTTGTGTTAGTTTCTGTTTTTCAAGTTCCTGTCGCTAAAATAATTTGCCTTCTCACTGAGTCTGGAATTATTTTGCTCTCTCTATTGTTCTGTCCTTAATTTTCCAAACTCCCTGTATTACTTATAGCCCATTAACAATGGGTTGATAAAAAGACCTAATGCCTGAATGGCTAGACAGTAAGAAAATTGGATTCTAGTCTACATTCTACTGCTCTGACTCCAGATATTTTATTAGCTATTCATATTCATGGGTTAAAGTTATGTCTGTGTCCACAAGTATAATAAAGAAATAATGCTAGCAGCAGATGCATGCTTGAGACACTAAATCAATAAAATACAAATTTGCTGTAAGAATACCAGCCAAGCCCAGCCCCATCAGACTTATCATTCTTCCGCTTTGTTCAGTCCATCTCTGTGATTCAATCATTTATTCATCCCATAAGCAAACTTTCCTTGTACCCTTCCAACACACAAAAGAACTCCTAAAATCTTGGAAACTCTTAAACATGTCAGTTGTTCTTTGTGCATATGCTTGGTAACTAGACATTGAGCTAAGGACCTTGCACATGCTTAGAAAGAGCTCTAGCCAGCTTTTTGTTTTTTACTCTGGGAGGGTCTCATTAAGTTGCCCAAACAGGCTTAAAACCTGTGATCCTCCCTTGGTTTCCCAAAGCCAGCCCCGGCCACCAGGTAGAGCCTGCTTTTTTGCATAATATATAAGCTAATAAAAGCACAAGAAATCTTCAGAAGAAATTAAAGGTTACTCCAAACCCACATTTTCTCCTCTAAGACCATATGGAGTTATATATGGAATCAGAGTTGAAAGTTGATAATGACTGTTGATCAAAGAACTAACAGGTTAAGAGCAATTATTTAGATGACCAACCAAAGTGCAGTGGTTTGTGTAAGAATGGCCCTATAGCTTCATATATTTAAATGCTTAGGGAGTAGCACCATTTGAAAGGGTTAAGAGGTGTGGCCTTGTTGGAGGAAGTGTGTTACTAGAGGTGGGTCTTGAGGTTTCAAAAGCCCAAGCCAGACCCAGTGTCTCTCTCTTCTTGCTGTCTGTGGTTCCGATGTAGAACTCTCGTCTCCTTCTCCAGAATCATGTCTGCTGGCATGCCGTCATGCCTCCTGCCACTGAGACAATGAACTAAACCTCTGAACCTGTAAGCTAGCCCCAATTAAATGCTTTCCTTTGTAAGAGTTGTGCGGTCATGGTGTCTTTTCACAGCAATAGAACACTGACTAAGCCATGGAACATTTCATGCTTTGCTTTATTGCAGTAGCAGTCAGTATCTGTGACTTAATAAGACAATGAAATTTCTCCCAAATTGCACATGGTGACTAAGGTTTATATCCTAAATAAAAATAACTAAATGATAAAATCCCACCATCATATTTAATTAGAAGACAGCATATGAGTATAGAATAAAAACATATAAGAATGAAGAAAATGGGGACTATGGTGGGACCTGAGCACATATTTACTCTAAAGACATCCCAGGTTTTAAGCTCTGTAAAGACTACATCAGACACATTTGTAGCTATGACTTACAGGCTTGCAGTTTGCAGGCCATGTCTAAACCTCCTTTGCCTGGATTACTGTAAAATACTTGGCAAAAGTCAACCTGGCAGAAATCTCCTTGTACCAGTTATTGCTACATAAAGCAAGTACTACTAAATCATCAATGCATTTTATTGCCCTAGTACTATTGTGGGTAATATGATCAATCAAAAATTTTATGAGGTAATGAATTCCTTTCCTAAAGAATTAATCTAGAAAGGTGCTCCTATTTACAAAGTATTATGTAAATATAAAAGAAAGCATATTTATTTAAAGCTTCACAACTTCTTGTTATGGACTCCGCAAAGTACAGCTGTATACTTAAAGATTAGAATCTTAAAGATAAAGAGACAAAAGATAGAGAGTACAAAATGTATCTGCATTCAACCCCTACTCATTCTTAGTGCAAAGGCCACAGTTTTTCCTGCAGAGAAGCACAGAAGAAAAACATGAGCACTGAGTAAACCTGACATGATTTTGAATTCTATGCTATGCTTTATAGCTACATCTCTTTCTGGCTATGTTGAACTTCTCACTGTCTTTCTCCAAGTATTGTGGCAATGGAAAGAGCTTTATAACTAGTCTTGGCTTTTTGATGGATAGAGAAAACCTTCTAAGCTGAATTCCAACTGAAATTGTTTTCCCGGTGAGCAAAAGCCATTGATTCTATGAAATATCCTATGTAGCTGCATTGAAGAACTCCCAGCCTTCAGAGTACTAAACACTGTTCTTAAACTGTTCTGAGCAGGTATATGTAGCCTGATATAGCCTAGAAATTCCTCTCACATTTGCAGAAAGATAGCTGATAGACACAAAGATAGATAATAGATAGATGGATAGATAGAGACACAGATAGATGGTCCTTAAAAACAAGATTCAACCCATCCTTCAACATAAACAAACAAACAAATAAATAAAGCATCAAATGTTTCTGTTGGCTCTTGTTTCCATGGTTATCATTTCATAATTAATAAATCTCATAGATTCATCTGTTTTTATTGGCAACATTTATGTATTTTGAGTACATAAACTGGTTCATTTGTATCTTAGAACAGGTAGCTTCATAACCAAAGACCAAAAGTCCCTTAAGGATGCAGGCTGAGACTCTTTCCATTTATTGACACACTTTTCTAATCCACTGTAGCAGAAGGAGGAGAGTTGATGAATGAGCAAGTGAGGGCGTTGAGAGTCTGGTCCTCCTCCAGATGGTGTCTACATTTGAACAAGTCATTTTTTAGGGGATGCCCATATCTCACAGATTCATTTTCTCTGCTGTTTGACAAATTTCAAATGTTTCAGGACATGATGCAGTGCACTGGATTTCAATCAAGGTTTGATGGATAGAGGAAGGTGGGGATGTATGTTGAGAACAGAAACACTTGTAATTGAATGTTTGTTGCTGTTAGTAAGGTACTTTGGCTTTGGCATTAGAGAAAATAGGGGAAAATACAAAATTAGCATCAATGTGCAATTTTTGGAGATTGTCTAATTTTCTGGAATGGAGGACACATTACTAAGATTCTATCTACCACTAGAGTTGAAGCAGCACTTACACTCAGTTTTTCAGTCATTGCTTTCTTAACAATGCCTGTATTTCTTAACATAGCTCAAGAGTAGATTTCATCTGGTTCCTATTGAAGCTAATTGACACTTTTCTTCTATGTGGACCTTACCTCCCATTTGCAGTCATTACCTGCACCCATGCATCTTTGAACTCTGAGCTGCTTCAGTAGTGACCCTGATTTTGCCTATTAGCCTTTCTTATGGAGAAGTGGCATTTGCGTGCTAGGAGAGTACAACTGCTCTCAGCCCATCCTCAGCTTGTGGACTCCCATGGTACATTTGACTCTTTGGCTTGTTTTGCCTCTCCAGACTGTATTCCATAAAATCTGATTTGCCCTGAGATGATTGAGTGCCCACACTTTTAAGACAGTCATACTTCTGTTTCAATTAGCTTTGGCCTTCCTTTTTTTGCAATTTTTATTACATTTCAATTTATTTGAAGTAGGACAACCTGCAATAGTCTGTTCTCTCCTTCCATCACATGGGTCCCAGGTATCAAACTCAGGTCATCAGGATTGGCAGCAGATGGCTTTCCTGCTGAGTCAATCCACTGACCAAAAATCTTTTTCCTTGTGTATATTGTAGCCACACTGGTGAACATGGCTTCTTCCAAAATACACTAAGTAACTCTGCCAAAGTGACAGCTAACATTATTGAGTGTTTATCATTAGTCAGAGGCTATTCCTGGACCATTCCACTTATCCTTACAAGAACACCAAAGAGATAGAGATTAAAACTATTATTCCTGTTTTATAGAAGAGACCAGTCTGTGTTTGCTTTTTTAAAAACTTTTATGCTGATAGATGTGTTGCCTAAATAAGTGTCTGTGCATCACATATGTGCCTGGTGCCTGGAGGCCAGAAGAAAGCATCAGATCTCCTGGAACTGCAGTTACAAACAGTTATAAACCATCATGTGAATCAAGGGATTGAAGCCAGGTCCTCTAGAAGAATACCTGGTGCTCAGTGATCTTAACCTCTGACACATCTTTCTAGCTCGAAGAGTGCTGTTCTTAACCACCACAAGCTTAAGAGCCCAGCTGTGAGTGATCTTGTCTTACATTTGTTCAACAGGAACTGCCTTGATTCCCCCCTTCCCACACCTTGCAAATTTCTACTGATCCTTTGAGACCCATGTCAAATATTTTGTGAACATTTAAAATCCATCCTACAGACTCAAGCCCAAACTGTACCAACTCCACAGCTTTAGCATTGATCATTCTACCCTTGACAGTATTTTTTTTAAATATGCTTCTCTTATAAAGCCCTTGAGAACAAGGCCTTACACTTGTCTGCCTTAAAGTCCTCCTCACCTATGAGAAATACCTGGTCCCATGTCAGGGCTCATTTCTATCTACCAGTTTGCTTCTTGTGTAAGAATCAAAACTTTCTGTTTCTTCACAGTTCTGTCACTGTTTTATTGAAGGTTCAATTGCAACCAGAATGTAGATATTCAATTCTGTTATATTCTTCTGAAAATTCTTCTTTCCTGTTAACAATAGTTATACTCCTGGCTGGGCACTGTGTCCTAGGAAAATCTCAGGTTTGGGCCTTGATGTAATCCACACAAAATCCAGCGGGTTATCCAAAGACACAACATTCAAACTCTCTTCTCTAAAGAGCTTCTCTAAAGATGATTTTAGACCTTGGGAGGGAGGATATAGAAGAGGCAGAATTTCAGATTATCACCTTTACTCCAAAATTATAACTTTTCAGCATTCCAGCAACCCAAGGGTATCATCAAATAGAGGGACTTCATATTCAATGGCAGAATTCTGCATTCCCAGGCACCATTCTTCCCAGAGGGTCTTACTCTTTTGTAAGCATGTACAACCCACATTCCACATATGCAAGGACAACTATGATTGAGGCCTAACACTACATTGTAAATTTATTTAAAGCATATGGTTTGCTTTCTTATTTTGTTTGTGACTCAATTTTGTGGTTCTCCAAGCTTTCACATGACCAACCATGTCATGTTGTCATGTCAAAAGGTTAGAAACTTCTGTTTGTGCCTCTTTCTCAAAACCTAATGACTGAAGTAGCTCTACAATAGACATATATGCCATACACCAGTCTGCAGCCACAGATTTCCAGTGGCTCTCACATAAGCTCTTGTGGGTCTCTGAACCAGTATAGTCCCCAGTCTCTGCCTTCTTTGACACCTTTCACTGGTACCCAGCTCTTGATCTCAGCTCCCCTGGCTTAGTGAGGACACCATGCTCTGCTAGGGTCACCAGGACCAGGCCAAGTCAGAAAATGACAAAAAAGTCTCATTTCTTATTTTCTTGTCATTACATTGTGACCATACTCCAAAATTTAACATTTGTCTCATATACTTCAGTCAGTATTATAGCTGGTTTTGGCAAGGGAGTTTTATAAGTTTAATATTTACTTTTACATTCCCAGAAATTATAAATGTTAACAAATGATAAATCTCTGATCATAAATAAATCTCTATGTAGGAAATAAATGAATGAACTATGCCTTTTGATGAGTTATATGTTGTTCCAGATGATTAATGTTCTTATTATCCCATGTGATCAACAAATAGATTTAATTCTGCCATAAAAATTAGTTTATTGAAATTAATGGAGAGTTGAGGAGAGAATTTCTTCCTGCTAGTTTCAGTTGCTGGCATTTATTTATAACTAACACATTTTTCTAGTCCTTTGATGATGGACAGATAGATACAATTTAAAGTAAAAACCTAGGCTCAGAGGAATGCCCCAGAGAATGCAATTTTCCGTTAATATAACTTTTACCACCAGTGACAGTTAACAGAAAATCTTTTCTATTTTGATACTTATTATTGAAAATGTCAATGGAATAAAGAAATTCACTTTCATGTAGCAGACACAACATCTGGCCACACAGTGAATTTGAGAGCAGTGGGATCCCCATTCTGAATACTGATCTACTACATATATCACAGCCACTCACACAGTTAGGAAAGAGAAATATGCAGGCAATTCCCCTGTGTCATGGTTACACCAAATGTTGGTCCTGACATTATGACCAATTCGTATGACTTCCAGTGTGGTTTAGAGAATGACTGTTCTCTTAGAGCATCTCTCAGCTACCCTCCAATCTAGCTACTTGTAGGTCAACTCCAGAAATGCATGCCCTTTCTTGATGTCTGCTTGGTCCTTGGAATGTTCCTGAGAAGTTTACTCTAAGCTGTAGTTGAGGAAAAAACAAATATGTGCGTACATGGAAGCAAATCCTAAGAAGAATACACCCTGTGACCGCGTGTGTCTTCTGTGACATTGTTATATTTAGTCACAGACTTACCCGCCAGGTACTTTGCTAACTGAGTGACTGAGCTGGGTTATCTTCCATTTTTAAAACTTTTCTTTAAAAAGGAAAAACAAAACTTGTGCTTGAAATTTATTTGGCTTCTGTGGTGGCTAATCTTGGTTATCAACGACTACATCTAAATCAACTAAAGCACCAGCATGCCTGTGAGGGATTTTCTTAACAGGATCCTCCGAGGTGGGAAGACCCAGCCTCAGTCAGGACCATCCTTCCTGGTGGCAGGCCACATAAAAGGACATGGAAGAAGGAAGATCTTGCTCTTTGCCTGCTTGCCCTCACTCTTTCTGTCAAGTTCATCTCTCCTGATGAGGCATTCCTTTGCTGGCTTTGGGATTCCTACACAGACTGAAGACCAATAACTACTGAATTCTTGGCCTTTCCGTCCGGAGACAGACGTTGTTGAACCAGCAGCCCATAGCGAGTGATTCTAGTAAGCCCCTATTATACAAATAGTCAATCTATCAGTTCTGTTCCTTAGAGAACTCTAACTAACACAACTCCTAGAATCTATGGATTAAAGGTTTGATTGCATTTGAAAAACGTTAACTATCATTCTCATCAAATATGACTTGTGGCTACATTTTATTCTATATTCTACTTCCAATGATTCTTTGACTTTGGGAGTAAGGAATCAGAAAATCCTTTCTAAGTTTTACTCATGGTAAGCTAGAAGAAGCTATGGTGGTTTGAATTAGAAATGCCCCCCACGGGTATTTGAATACTTAGTCCATAGCTAATTTGGGAACGTTTAGGAAGCATAGCCTTGCTGAAAGAAGTATGTCACTCAAGGAGGGCTTTGAGGTTCCATAGCCTCCATGCACCCTTGGTTCCCTCTTTCTGCTTTGTGCTTGCAACTGAAGATGAGAATTCTCAGCTGCCTGTTCCTACTCTTATCCCTCTGGAATAATATGATAGACCCTCCCTTCCACAAGTTTCCTTTGTCATAGTATTTCATCACAGTCACACAAAATAATATCGAAGCAATAGTTTACAGTGTTATAATTCTCAATTTTATAAATTCTATTTAATCTTTTCAACACATGCTTAGTAATACTTGTGGCTTCTAATTTTTTTTAGTTTTTCATTTATTTATTTAAACACAATAGCTACAATTGTTTTGTGTACCAATGTTTGAAGTCCTTGGGGATCTATTTCTGTGTTATATTACTTCTGTTTTATGTTGCATGGTACCATATTTCCTTCTGTACCTAATGAGATTTTTATTGCCAAAATGCGTATTTGTATTAGAAAATTGCTTTGGCTGTACTTTGAGGTCTGGGATGAGGGTGCCCTCCTCTAAAGGCAACTTACATCTTCTGATGCCAAATGGATTAGGGCACTTAAGAGTTACAAAGTATTCTGAATTACTCATGGACTAGCAAACTGTTTGAGGGCTAACCAGTTGCTGACTGTTCTCAGAAGAAATCTTGATTCTTTTCCTTGGTTTGATTATCTGGCAGACAAATCTCCATTCATTTCTAGCATCTGGAAGAGAAGATGAATGACTTTCAATTGAACGGAAGGGGTACCTCTGGAAACTCCTTTATGGGCTAATAGTCCCCTATTAGACTCACCACCCTGGTGACCTTGAGACTTAGACACTTCCTGTTACTCAAGTTCAGGAGGCCACAAGTTCAAAACCCAAAGTCACTACCTTCAGCAAATGACATCAAGGTGAAAGTAACATCCATGTTTAACCTTCCCTGAGACATTACTGTGATGACTTAACATATATCAAGCTATCTTGTGCATAGGTAGTGTACTGGAGCTGGCTTATATAAGCTGGATCCTAAGATGAGGTTGTTAGCATATTTTTCCAATAATGTGCTCAATGGTGTTCACCTTAAAATGGTAACCAACTATTCCATAGCACCATAACAAAACAAGCTAATGTGTTTTGATTCCCAGGTGACGGATTTGAAATTTTTGAGCCCTTGCTTCAATATACCTATGCAATCCAACATGAATTCTTGTGTCCTTCCGAGGGTAAGTGTGGTTACATAACAAGCAGAACCCTCCTCTCCTGTTGTTACTACTGCAGAATTTCATATCTCTTGGTCTTCACACAACATGAATATATTCCAAATCCCTCAACTCCAGACCAAAAATGCCCCCTTTGTACTATTTATTCTTTTATTGAGAGTCGCGGTCTCCATTAAAGCCCAGACTAGCCTTGAACTCACATTTATGTGAGCCCGGACTCCATCTCATGATTCTCCAGTTCTTATCATCATGAGATTACAGTCACACACCACTATACCTGTTTTAATAAGGTCTTTTGTATAATTTAACTGCATACTTCAAAAAAATTTCTGAAAAGTTGTTATGTTACCTCTCGGTTTTTATGAAGAGACTGAGGCTGTGGAAGATTATGGAACTTGACTAAGTGTAGACAATTAAAATGGATGAAAGCAAGTTTCCACTTTAGAAGCTATGTTGACTCCATGAACTAGCCACATCTTTTCTTTTCCTTATATTTTGCTTGCTGAGGGTTCAATCCAGGGATGCACACATCCAGAGTCATAAGGTAGAGCCATTGTTTGGTTCCTTGTCCCACAGAGGTTCTTGTGCTCTCCCTATAGGGAGAAGCATCACCCGTGGAAGGGCCTAATGTGGGTTCACTGACCTGGATTAGTTCCTGGGAGGATAAGCTATCATCACCTCTCTGACTCCCTTTCTGCCTGTGTAACACACATACACACACACACACACACACACACACACCGTTGCGGTGCCATCTTCCATAAGGTCCTCACAAGAGCAAAGCAAACAATGATGGCATGCTATTAATATTAAGTATTAAACTTCCTGAACTGCTGGCTAAATAAACTTCTTTTTTAAAATAAAGTATCCAGCCTTGGGTAAGTTTTTAAGCAGAAACACAAAATGGACTGTGACAAGTAGCTTGGGAATTGTACTCTAAAGAGGAATATATTCATTGGATCTCTGTCTCTGGTTACTGGCGCTGAGCCCTAAAGTCTCTAGCATTTTATTATGTGTAAGAGAGTCCTTTTTTGTTCATAACTAGCCCCCTTTCAATCATACTTGAGTCCTACTAATGAGGTGATTTAGAGGGTGCCCCTAGGGAGCCTCAGGATGGAGCTGGTCTCTGCAAAGATGAAATGATGGGGGGAGGGGGCAGATTTTCAAGCCCAACCTATCCTCTAAGGAAAGGCAAGGGAGAAGCGCTGGAGATTGGTCTCTGTACAAACTCCTGGGCAAGCAGATTTGGAAAGTCTCCAAATGGCAAAGACAGCAAGGTTACCGGGAGGCTGGACCTCCCGAGAAGCAGGACCGCTCTGCATCTCATGTCCTTGCTCAGCACCTCCAGTCCTTGCTTCTGTGTCTGTTCCACATTGTTAGTCCTGGCTTATATTGTTTATATTAAACAAGGAAATGTAATTCAAGTATTGACCTACATTCCTTGGCCATATTCTAGCAAGATATCAAACATGAGGACTAGGTCATGGAAACTCCCAACTTGTAGCCAGTTTGAAACTCAAGCCCAGGACTTGGGATTGGCGTCTCAAATAGGGACTGAAACATTTTTGACTTGAGGGATTCGGCACTGATTATACATAGTTGGTGTATGGAATATGTTTGAACTGAATTATAAGATACCTTGGTAGTACCTGGAGAACTGGTTGCTGATGTGGAAAACGACCTCATGAATAAAGTTATTATTTGAATGCCATATTCTTAGCAGAATATTTATTGGCAAACAAATTATGAAAGTGAATAGTAAGTAACCATTCTTTTTTATTTTATTTTTTTCTTTTATTGAAAATAGATTTTTCCCTCAAATAATATATCCTGATTGTGATTTCCTCTCACTCTACTCCTCTCATTTCCTCTCCAACTCCCTTCCCATCTGGATCCATCCCCTTTTGGTCTCTCACTAAAAAAGAAACAGACTTCTAAAGGATCATAATAAAAATATAACATAATAAAAAATGAAAACTAACACATATGAAATGAAAGAATTAAAAGTAGAGGAGTCCAAGAAAAGATATAAGAAACAAAGGTCCATTTGTTCGTACATTCAGTCATCCCATAAAAACGCTAAACTGGAAGTCATAATATATACACAAAGGAACTATAGGATAAAAAGAGAAATGTGTGTGTGTGTGTGTGTGTGTGTGTGTGAATTTAAGATACATTTTTTAAAGAAAAGGGAAAAGGAAAAGCCTTAACATGACATTATGTGACAAGGAACCTCCAAAGATGCCTTTAAGCTTGTTTTCTGTTGGCCATCTACTGCTGGGAATGCAGCCTACCCTTAAAAGCAGTTTGTTTCCAAGTTGTTACTCTCCAACCACCTCCTTCCCCGCCCCCCACCTCCTGGTTCATTGCTTTACTCCATCTCCCTACCACAGCATGCATTCTCTGGGAACATTCAGGCCACTCAAGCTAGGGAAGCAAGTAGGCTAATAGCAGATCTTCCTCTCCCTCCCTTTCACTCTCTGTCTCTCTCTCTGTCTCTCTCTCTCTCTGTCTCTCTCTCTCTCTGTCTCTGTCTCTCTCTGTCTCTCTGTCTCTCTCTCTGTCTGTCTCTGTCCCTGTCCCTGTCCCTGTCCCTGTCCCTGTCTCTCTCTCTCTCTCTCTCTCTCTCTCTCTCTCTCTCTCTCTCTCTCTCTCTCTCTCTCTGCACTATAACAAACCATCTGCTCATCTGCTGCAGCCTCTCCTCACTCTCTGCCTCCATTCCTGGAGGACTAAGTGGATTCTGGAGGAACACATTGATTTTCTTCTGCCTGTGAATCCCCTCAGACCAACTGCCAGCCCATGTCCACTTCTAAGTGTGAGCTCCCCATGCCTAGAAACACATTTTACTTGGAACTCTCAGTGTGCCGAACCCAGCAAGATTCCAGAAGACTTTCTACCAGGCAACATGTAGCCACACACTCTCTTAAGAACAAGATAAAGAGAACAACAGAAACCAAGGAGCAAAAACACACCCAACAAAGACAAGATATCAGCATCTAGAATTACAATCTTCCAAATCTCTGATGCCCAGATGCCAGAATTAAAAAAGACAATCAATGATAATAAGGACAATATGTCTCTCTAGAGCCTAGCAACCCTACCACAATAGGTCCTAAGTATTGCAACATACTTGCAGCATGAGAACTTTTTTAGATAGCCTTTTAAATATGAAAAATGACGTTCAGTTGCCTTTGTGAATAGGATAGAGGTCTTTAAAGAGGAAATGAATAAACCCCTTAAAGAAAGTTATGAGAACAGCAAACTAACAGTGGAAGGAAATGAAGAAAACCACTCATGATGTAGAAGTGGACAGAACCAATAAAGAAAACCCAAACTGAGGAGGTAAGCATGGGCCTGTTTCTGGCCCTGCTCAGAGACTCCTGAAGCCTGGGGACTGCACACAGGGGAACCCATCCCTCCAGAACAGCCCATGGAGAGTCTGCAACATCATGGTGCTAGTCCTGCCTCCACCCACAGGAAGAAGACAGCCATCCGAGTGTTGGGCCTGCCTGCACCCACTGGAAGAGAACCTTGGATCCATACCCACCAGGAAAGGGATAGACCCCACCAGTACCTACTGGAAGAAGGGATTAGAAGACAACAGTGTAAGAACAGAGTCAACAACAGGAAGATCAATATGATGACACCAGAGTCTAAGGACTCCAAGTCAGCAAAACCTGAACATGCCAACACAGATGAAGCATAACAGAACAACCCTAAAAACAACTTTATGAAGATGATAGAGACCCTCAAAGATGTAATGGGAAAATCCCGTAAAAAAATAGAAGAAAAACAAACAAAAAATTTCAAGACATTGAGGAAAAGACAAATCAAAAATTGCAAGAAATAAACAAATCTCTTAAAGAAAACAAGGAAAGCCAAGAAAAAGAAAACAGAACAACCAAACAAGTGAAGGAAATACTTCAAACAGTGCAAGGCTTGAAAGCTGAAATACAGACAATGAAAAAAAACATAGTCTGAAGGAAGGCTGGAAATAGAAAAGCTGGGTAAACAATCAGGAACTACAGACACAAGCTAACGAACAGAATACAAGAGATGGAAGAATCTCAGGCATTGAAAATACACTAGGAGAAATAGATTCATCAACCAAAGAAAATCTGAAGTCCAATAAATCCCTGACACAAAATATCCAGGAAATATGGGACACCATGAAAAAGCCAAACCTAAAAATAATAGGTATAGAAGGTGAAGAAACCCAACTCAAAGGTGCAGAAGACTTTCCCAACCTAAAGAAAGACATGCCAATGAAAGTACACGAAACTTACAGAACACCCAATAGAGTGGACCACAAAAACACCCTCACCACATAATAATCAAAACATCAAACATACAGAAGCATAAAGAAAAAGGCCAAGTGACATATAAAGGCAAACCTAACAGAATTATACCTGACTTCTCCATGGAAACTCTGAAAGCCAGAAGTTCCTGTATAGATATTCTACCAACACTAAGAGACCATGGATGCCAGCCCAGACTACGATACCCAGAAAAGCTTTCAGTCGCTATAGATGGAGAAAACAAGATATTCTATGACAATACCAGAAGGTCACGTCATATTAATCACAGGAAAATTCCATCAAGATGAAGTCTCAATTGTAAACATCTATGCACCAAATACAAAGGCATCCACATTCATAAAAGAAACATTACTAAAATTCAAGTCACACATAAGACCTCACACATTTATAGTGAGAGACTTCAACACCCCAATGTCACCACTAGACAGGACCCCCAGACAGAAACGTAACAAACAAACAATGGAACCAACAGTAGTTACGACCCAGTTAGGTTTAACAGACATCTATAGAACATCCTATCCAAACACAAAAGAATATATATACCTTCTTCTTAGATCCACATGAGACTTTCTTGAAATCAACCACACACTCAGCAACATAGCAAACCTCAACAGGTACAAAAATATTGGAATAGCTCCTTGTATCTTATCAGACCACCATGCTTTAAAGTTAGAATTCAACAACAACAAAAACTGCAGAAACTCTACAAACTCATGGAAATAACAAGATTGTTTCTAATTTAAATTTTAAAAAAGAAAGAAAAGAAAACCCAAACTGAGGGAAATCTAGAAATGGGAAGTTTAGGAACAGTAAGTATTTTTTGAAGCAGGACTCTCAATAGACCAACTGTGTAAACTACAAATGTAGTTACATTTGATAACTGAAGGAGGCATTATACTATAAAAAACATTCATGTCTATAAAATATGTATTCTAATTGCTGTCTCATAAAGTTGACCTAAAACTAATATTTGATCATAATTATCATTATTAAACTTTCTGCCCTTGCCTTCCAGCACCTCCAAAGAACCACAAATTAGAAAGTTTGGTAAGATTACAGCTCATGATTAAATCCTCTTCAATTAGTCCATTTAGCTGTTGCTGTTAGAACCTTATAGATACAGGCTAGCAAGTGTGTCCTGTTTTATTGTGAACTTAGTGGACATCTATAATCTTCATACTAATTTCCAATCATCAGCTGGATAATCATTTATTTTGGAAAACAATCTGGGGCTGAAATGTACTTGCTGAAATGTACACTGAATAGATGTGTGTGTGTGTGTGTGTGTGTGTACTATACAATTATATATCAATTCGTTTTCTTGAATTTTTTTCTACATCTTCTAAATGTTGGGCATACAGTGATATATTTCTTCTAACTAGAGATATTGCTCAATTACGGTTTTAACAGTTCTTTGAAGTACTGCATGTTCTAAAATGACTGCTTTCAACACCTCAGATTCTTACAAGCCATTTTATTCAATCATTGGACTTTTGATAGAACATAAACTTATGTGGGGCTCTAAGAGTTTCTTTCCACTGTTGACTTAAACAAAATGCTTCAGTCTCTCTGGGGTTTCTAAGATTCTGCAGGTGGACTTTCCTCTGGATTTTTCATTGAAACCTTTATCTGGATTTGCAACATTTGTGTTTCAAAACTTTTACTGTCTTCAGAGACAGTGTGGCAGAGTTTTTGTTTGTTGGTTTATTTGGTTGTTTTATTTTTTTACCCCTACCATTCTACTTGTCTGTCTAGTAGGCTGTCTACATTCTTAAAAATAAGCTGATGAATTTGAAGAGCTTCCTCTTGTGATTTCAGAGTTACATTTCTAGATCCTTGTCTTTTTTCAAATATTTTTCATATTTGTCATTTCCCCAAGGTCTTTGTGGATACTGCCTTTGCTCTTATCATTATGGCCAGGCAGGCTTCTTTCTCAGTGGCCTCATCCCCTGGGGTTTACCTCCTATACTTCTGCCGCCTGTCATCTTATATTTAATAATATGTCATTTCCTGATTTCTTAAAAATTTTCCCTATAATTTTATCTATCTGTCAGTCACTTACACATCATGTAAAGAAAGAAGGGCGGAGGCGATCTCCTCTCATAAATCAGTTATTACCTACTAGAGTCAAACAAAACACACAACTATTCTCTCTGCTTTTATCTCACAACTTAAAGGTGTTTTTAAAAAAGATTTAGATGGTTACTTGGTGTGTGTGTGTGTGTGTGTGTGTGTGTGTGTGTGTGTGTGTGTGTGTGTGTGTTCAAAACAGGTGTCCAGAGAACCAGAAAGTTTTTGGCTCCTTTATAGCTGAGTTGCAATCAATTATAAGCCACTACATGTGGGTACTAGGAACCTAATTTCGGTTGTCTGGAAGAGCAGTAAATGCCCTTAAGGGTTGAGCCATCTCTCTAGCTTCCATTCCAGTTCTCTCAG
Source organism: Mesocricetus auratus (assembly GCF_017639785.1). Taxonomy (NCBI): domain Eukaryota; kingdom Metazoa; phylum Chordata; class Mammalia; order Rodentia; family Cricetidae; genus Mesocricetus; species Mesocricetus auratus. Next base: position 37,993,160 of record NW_024429193.1, read on the forward strand.
TTGCTTTCCTTGTTCTTTTCAGTTTAACTATGGTATACTCTTACATTGGCATTTCCCAGTATTTAGAGGAGACACCTTATTTATAGAGCTTTGGATCCCAACTAATAGCTTTTATTTTAGTTTAACTTCCACTGGGATGCTGATACTATCAAATATAAACTTGGCTTCCCTACTTTTGAAGAAATACATGCCAACTGGTCTTAAATACAATGAGCTCTTATTTTGTTCCTCCAGCCATATTTTATATGTCACCTTTAAATTCTTAATAATTTTCTTCTCTTTTAAGTACAATTTTATATATGAATCATGATTACTTATTCAGACTGCCTAGAAAATATTTTTAATATCTAGCCTTCAAATATTTTAAATTTTCAGAAATTGCTAAGAATTGTTTTATACTTTACTTGTGACTTAAATATTAAAACTATAACAATAGAATTTTCTAATTGAGCTAAATATGGTAGCTAAATATAATGTCTCTAATATACTAATAACAATGGCAATTACCAAATGATTATATACAATAATCCAGTTTATAGTTCATCTTTTACAAGAAACTATTTTAGAGCTGGGATGACGGCTTAGTCAGTAAAGACTGGGCCACACAATTATGAGGACCTGAGTTAAGATCCCAGCACCTACATAAAAGCCAAAGTATGGCAGCACACCCACATAATCCCAGGATGAGGGGAGGGCGACAGACAGATTCCTGGAGCTCATTGGCCAGATAACCTAGCCGAATTCATGATTTCCATGAGTGAGCTAATCTATCTCAAAAATAAGATAGAAAGAAATAGAATAAAACATTAGAACATCAACCTCTGGCCTCCACTCAAAGGTACATGAACACCCACCCATACAAACATGTGTGTACAGTGCACTATAGTATGTGAGAAAGAGATTATTTTTGCAAGTCATGCTCTGAACCTGGTCTATAGAAGTTCAGAATTTGGGCCCTCTTTTACAAGTCAGCTATTCCTTCAGTCATCCTGTTACCTGATTAAAATCCCAAATCTTACCAGGTGTGGTGGTTCATGCCTTTAGTCCTAGCACTTGGGAGGCAGAGGCAGGCAGATCTCTGAATTACAGACTATTCTGGTCTACATAGTGAGTATCATGACAGTTAGGGCTACATAGTGAGTCGTTGTCTCAAAAACAGATAGAGAAATAGATGAGACAGACAGACAGACAGACAGACAGATAGATAGATAGGCAGACAGACAGATAGGTGATGTATGGATGATAGAATAAATAAAATTGAAAAACTCTATCTCATTGTCTTAGATTCTTTTCCTGTTTCTGTAATACAATTCCTTAACAACAGCACTTCAGGGAAGAAAGGTTTATCTGATTCATGAGGTTACATTCTATCATTACAGGGAACTCAAAGCATCAGTAACTTGAGTAATCTGCTCATGTTACGTCCACAGTCAAGAGCAGAGAGCACTGATGCGTGTTTAATGGTGCTCCGCTTACTTTCTCCATCCTTAGGTGGTTCAAAATCCCTGGCTAGGGAATAGTATCACCCACAGTGGGTGGGTCTTTTCACTTCAATTAATGATATCAAGACAACCCCCTACAGGAAAGACCCTAGATAATCACTCATTAAGACTCACCTACCAAGTTACTCTAGACTGTGATTAGTAGACAATTAACTGGTCATCACAATCATTTTTTGTGGTTGTTGTTTTTCCTGCACAGATTCAAATATAGCAGAACTAACTAATATATTACAGAACTGGGCCTAGAGAATTCCTTCACTTTCTATATGACCTGTATAGATCACTGGATAGTCATTAGCACCGCATCCTTTGGTGTTGCTTTATAAGGACTGAAAGGAATGAATCAGCTCTGAAATGTGCATGGGATACAATGTTGCACAGCCATGGTGGCATCAAAGTCAGAGCACTAGGCCTGGGGTCACATTCTCACATCAAGAATCTGCCTCACTACTTACTAGACAGGAGGTTTCACAACCCACTTAACTTTATAAGCCACTTCTGTTAAGCAGTAGTATAAGGACGCTATTGTCCTAGTGTTATCAAGTAGACTAAAGGGGATGACACAGGTAAGAAGGCTTCATGTTTGAACAGCACTCTATAAATTTAAGCAATGATCATTGTTTCATTAGAGCAGTCTTAGCACGATTCTTACATTACTGAGGCTACGTGGGAAAGAGTGTTTCATATGACTGTTATATTATTTAAATCTCTTCACTTTTAAACACAATTTTGTTGTCTGGTAACTTTCTGTTTACAGCCTAACATCCTGCAACTACTTGCTTTTGTTTGGTTTCTCATCTGTGTCTTTTGCAAAACCTAAGCTAAGGAACAGCATTTTTGTGTACTTCCTTTCCCACCAAGATGTGACTACATATTTGAGAGGACTCTTTGAATCTGTATCTAAGCCTTGATTCTTCTCCCTGTCCATATCCCTTTATTATAGCTCTGTGTGATGAGAAGGCATATATGAATTAATCAGTAATAATTAATAAGCTTGTGACTGTGACATATGTTCAGTACAATCAAGTCCCACAGGGCAACACGTACAGCGTGTTACATGTCTGTCACAATATGTGTGATTTATGTACATAAGTTCCAAATCATCATCAATCTTCATTTAAAGAAATCACATATTGATAAAATGATGTAAGTCAGCAGTTAATAGCACTTCTCTCATTGACAGTGATGTTTAAAGCAATCCTGTATCATTAGAATACTGTAGCTCATTTCACTTCACATGCCAGATATTTAAAATAAGATGAAAAATTAAGGTACTTATTTGTTTAAGCATGGCATACTTGGGTATGTGGGGGAACATGGAATGCTTTCTTTTTCTTTATTCCAAGAAAAACGCACAATGAACAATAATTAAGAGGGCAATTTGATGGTCTACTGAGGGATTTCAGAAGGTCTGTTTCCCATTGCCACTATACATAGTTGAGATACACAAAGTCTCTCTGTGTATTTTAATCACTGAGACTTTATAGTATTCATTATAATAAATTATTTAAGCTCTAATGTTAAAACAAAGATGTAACACGCAGAGTAAAATTAAGCAAAGGTCCAAATGGGATAGTATTAAAATGTCAAAGGGAGTAAGCAGATGGGGTTTGCATGGCTCAGTTGCTTAGTCACCAAGTCCCATTACCTTAGGGACTCTGGTGAAATCTAGTCTCAGAAGAATGATTAGAAAGGAAAAACAAAGAATATATGTAGAAGCAAATAAATAATTTTGTTCTCTCACCTAAACCCAAAGCCTTTGTTTTTGTCTTTCATTAATCACAAGTTTTAAGGGTACAAGTTTGCTACATTTATTTCTACCAGAACTGTGGCCCCTGCCACAATCTTCTCTAAGAACGTATGAATGAGGCAAGATTGGAAACAATGCATAGTTGTCAAGCTCATCTCACAAGTGAGCAGTGGGAAATGCAGAGGCTGGATCTAGGTGTGTGCTCTCCTCTGCAACTGCAGTGAGCAACCTGGAAGTTCAGGGTGACGCTATTCGAATGCAGGAACTATTTTCCTGTCTCTTAACGAAGAAATTAAGATATGCAATGTCCTTCATCCTTATCGGCTCTCTCTTTTAAACAAGCAAGCTGATCTCCTGATTTTGACAAACCCCTTTGGTGTTTAATGTGGCTCTACAGGACAGCATGTATCAAGCCTCTGAGCTAGGCATGCTGGTAAACACTTATCATCCCACTGGGGAGGCAGAAGTAGGAAAACCAATTCAAGCCAACCCTGGTTTCACAAGGGTGTCAGCTTAGACCTTATGCAAAAGATTAATCAATTAATTGATTGATTTAATGACCTGAGAATCTGTTCTAACTAATAAGAAAAAGAATAGAAACATACATGCTGCAGGGAAGGGTAGACTGGGTGGAAAATCTTTGCCCTAGATCAAATAAAAGTGGCACTCAAATATTACATCATGAAAAAAATAGAAGCACTTGACACTGATTTGTAAAGGGTGCTTCTGGCTGATTCTATGGTAATAGCTCTGTCTGTCTGGGTAGCACTCTACTATATCAAAGGAGCATTACCCAAATGCAGATTCAACATGGAAGCAGCTGCAGGGTAATTATGGACTGGGTGTTATTCTGGACACTGAAGTCACAACAAGCTAAGGATCCCAGATCAGCAATGTGCTGAGCTCATGGAACAACAGAATACTAGTAGCAATGCTTCTGTTACTCTTGTCTAGGTTTGTTTTGCTTTTTTGGTTGGTTGATTGGTTGGTTGGTTGGTTGGGGTCAGAGATATGATACATGAAAGTCTTGGGTTTCTTATAATTGCTTCAAGCTTTACATGGTGATCTACATCTGCATAATCCTGACATTCCAGAGACGGAAACAGAAGCATCATAGACCCAAGGTCAACCCTGGACATCATAGTAAGAGAATTGCCTCAAAAAAGACAAAAATGCAATTGTTTAATCTTTGAGAGCTTCTTTAAGCAGAACAGCATTAAACCTCCTCTCTCTCTCTCTCTCTCTCTCTCTCTCTCTCTCTCTCTCTCTCTCTCTCTCTCTCTGTGTGTGTGTGTATGTGTGTCTGAACAGTTACATTCATAAGTAGCTAAGCTTTCAAATAGATGAAAACAAATATAATCAAGACACTGAAACACAGGACTAAATTGAAAGTAGAGTGAAGTCTCTTCTTGTTACACTGAGCCAATTATACTATCATAGTTTCCTTACTACAAGACTAATAAGAATCCACAAGTACCCAGAGCCCTAGGGATTTGAACATGCCTGGTGAAAATTGGAAATCAATAGGAGTCTATAATCACAAGGCAACGACATCACTTTCATTGGTGTAAAAGATGACAGGCTCACAGGAGCTGTTTCCTAGAGGACCAAATGATGCCGTCTGTGCTCAGTGCACCCTCACTGTTCCTACTTTGGAAACTCCTGGTTTTTCTCTCCCTTTAACTATTGGGTCAGTCGTTTCTTTAACACACTCTTGTTATGAAATATTATGTGCTGGTTAAATGTGTATCAGATACACTCAAACTTTAAAAACTAACCAGGTTGGCTAAGCTGCAACTGTCTCCTTGAACACTGGAGGCGGGGCAGCAGCTGGGCAGCTGTGTTCTTCATGTTTCACTAAAAACAAAACGGGGACATGGATAGTATGAGCATAGATCTTTCTGGGTTTGCTCTAAGGGATTCTTTAGCAAAGAGTCATCCGTCCCCACACTCGGGTTCATAGCTAGTTGCTCCCATCACTCCTTAACCCTCTGAGGTGGTTTGAATTAAAATAGTTCCCTGTCAACTTGGGTATCTGAACATTTGATCCCCAATTGGTGGTGCTCTTTGGGGAGAGTTTCCTAAATGCAGCTTTGCTGGAGAAGTGTGTAACTGGGGGGGGGTGGGATTTGGGTGTCTATAGCCTCCTGCCACTTCCAGGTCATTCTCTCTGCTTTGTTCTTGATTTCCTGCTCCTGCTGTTATGCTTGCTGATATATTGTTTATGGTCTAATGAAGCCACTGGAAATCAGTTTGCAAAGCCAGCCACACTAGTTAGCTATAGAAATTACACAGTGGTAGCACACACCTTTAATCCCACTACTCAGGATTAAGAGGTAGATGGATCTCTGTTAGTTCAAGACCACCCAGGGCTACATGAGATTGAATCAGTCTAAAAGAGTGAATCAGGGAGCTCGTGCCTTTAAATCCAGGATTTGAGAGGTATAAAAGATAAAGGCATCCAGTCTGAGAATTAGTCTCTAGCCACATTGAGGAGAGCATAGCAGTGTGAGTGCATCTAAGGAGCAGTGAAGTTGGGAGCAGTCTGAGGATCGCCCCTTTGGTCTCAGCTGAGGTAGAGAGAGGTAAGAGCTAGTGGCCTAGTGGCCGGCTGGCTGCTTTGCTTATCTGATCTTCATCTTGAAGCTTGAACCCCAATATCAGTCTCTAGATCTACTTCTGCCATGCCTCCACTCTGTTGTGATGGACTCTTCTCCCTCTGGAACTGTAAGCTAAAATCTTGCTTCCTCAAGTTGCCTATGGTTTTGGTATCTTATCACAGCACAAAAAAGTAACTAACATACCTTCCTGCTTAGTCTTCAAGCCTCAGAGGTCCCAGCCAATAAAAACATAAATCCCAAAAGCCCGCTCCCCACCCCACATGAGTCCTTTCTTCCCTCATCTAATCTCTGTCCTCTTCTTAATTGTTCTCTGCCCCCATTGAGATTATTACAAGATGCCCCAAAACTCATGCTCAAGATGTCATTTTTACCCTCTAACCTCAGGCTGTCACCCTATTTTTATCACAGTTTATTTCTATTTATTGGGCTCCAGCCCACAATAACTACCCTTCACAAGCACTGACCCCAGAGGCTCCAGTCTACTGCCCTAGGCATAGGTCTCCAACCTTGATCAACTTTATAAAACTCATGTCCTCTCCCAGGTGAGCATTCTCCATCCTACCCCTGTCTTCTGACCCCCCCCCAGAGTATGGCAGGTGCTCAAATCTTCTCCTCTCATTTCATATCCTTCCCCCATTCATCACACTAACTAGTAAGTTATTTATGCTTTATAGGGAAAGGCCTACATTATAAGTGATGCAGAAGCCTAACCTGGCTTCTTATAGCCATGCATAAAGTTTATAAATAATTTTTCAAAATACAGTGGATTTTCTATCTACTCTGCAAGACTTCAACTTGAAATTGAGAACATTTTGAAAAGTTGCTATGTTCTTCGAGCATCTGAACTTGAGACACTGAAGTTGAGTACCAGCAGGGATTTCTGCCACATTAAAGGGTAAATCCTAGGACAGAGAGGTTGTGTTTGTCTTGTGCTCATATTTTACAGGTCACAAAATACAAAGTTGGTGAGTAATTGAGAGATAATGAACAAGTGGATGAACACATAAAGGCAATAAGTTTTCTTGAGCAAGAGTCCCATGCAGCCCAGACTAGTCTTCAACTTGCTACATAACCAGGGATGACCTTAAACCCCTGATTATCTAGTCTCCACTTATTGAGTCCTGGGACTACAAGTGTGTACACCATGCCAAGTTTATGCAGTGCTTAGGACTGAACCCAAGGCTTTATTTATACATAGGACGGTTTCATCCATAGGAGGCCAGCACTCAACCTATAGCTCTGCATTCCAAGATTTACAAACGTCATTACTAAATTAGTTAGCTAGTAATCCACAGAAGGCACAAAGTAAGAATGAATAAATTTTGAGGCCAGGGAAGGGAAATTTCTCCAATGCTGGAAGATCCACCGAGGATGGAGACTTGCTCTGATGCACAGGCTGTGAGGGGAATGGCAACTTATTGAACTTAATGCTGATTGTGTGGGGCATTGGGTCAGACTGCCAAAACAAATTTTCTCTATCCTTATCAGCATAAAGGAAAGAATTATTAGGAAGTTGGCCATTGTTGTAGCTTGCTTTTCTTATCTCATGATAAATGTGTGACCCAATAACACCTTAGAAGAAAGAGTCATTTTACTCGGAGGTTCAACCCATTATAGTGGAGAGGCATAGTGGCTAAGAAGAGATGCAGGACAAGGGATCCAGTACAATTTCCAAACTTTCAACCCTGGTGCCCTCCTTCCTCCAGGCAGATCCTACTTCCTAAATTTCCACTGCCTCTGGAAATAGCTGCTTAAGTTGGAGGCAAAGTGTCCAGCGCAAGAGCCTGTGGCAGGTGTTTCAAATAGAACTGTCACAACAGTGGAAGGAGACTTTTGAATTTTAGCCTCTTAAAACGTGAAACTTTGAAAACTCCTACAGCCTTTCAGAAGTCTACCTTTCCAGCTACCAATGGTTGCTCTCCAGTCCAGTGTTGTCACCAACACCACTTCACTGCCCCTGTCCCTTTTGTAAGCAGTTACAAGCTCAAGAAGTCTGCATTGGGCAGCTAGAATCCAACAGGGCAGCTAGCAGCTGGTACAATTTGCAGGGAAAGCCAAGAAAGGGAAGGAACATTTTCAGTTTTTCCTACCCCTTATCCAGATGGACCTGCTACTAGACTGCTCTGTCAGAAAAGCCATCTTGTCCAATTTGTTTGTTTAGCAGTTTGGGGGAGTTGAACTCAGAACCTTGTGTGTGCACTGCCACTGAGCTACACCTGCAACTTGACCCCCGACATCATTGCACCAGCTCAGCAAGTAAAGACAGAACCCTTTCCTGAGTTATGGAGGAAGCTCATAGGAGGACCTGACATTGAAACAGCATTGGGATTTCCTGCTTTCTGCTTCCTCTTCCATTCTCCCTTCCTAAGGAAACTCACCTAAGAGAACAACCCAGGACCAAGGAATCCCAAGGCAAGCTACAGCTTGCAGGGAGGTGTAATTAGAAGGTGTCACATATTTACCAACTGGCTCACCTGTAGCCCAACATATGGAGCTAGGGAAAAAAAATTCACTATGCTGGAAGAATCCTGCCGCCTGCTGCAAAAACTGTGTCAGCCTGACAGTGCCTGGCTTAATTACTTCAAACTTGAAATAATTAATAAGTTCTTCATTTTCCAACAGGAATGCATTTAACACTGACCAATAGAATAATCCATAGCTTACATAACTTGGGGCAGCAAGGAGGGGGTCTTCTAGGGCTCTTTCCTCCTCTGTAATTTTGAGTGATTTATCTGCTACATGTTTGAAATGATGCTTTCTGACTGAGCCTCCCACAGGAATGAATATGCTGTCATTGCACTTCTTCAAGAAAACCTAGTACTCCTCATATGTACTGGGTGCACTGAGGAGAGTGTCCTCTCTCCCTCCCTCCCTCCCCCCCTCTCCTCCATTGACTGATGATCCTGAACCATGGTATAAGAAGGTTTTCATCTCAAAACCTAACTATTTGCTTTAAGAATATTCACAAAGTGGTTGTGCGAAAGTGCTTGAATGAAAAGAAACGCTGTGTATCAAGAAAAGGAAACCCAGAGAAAGGAAGGGTAGGGTGTGAAAGTGTGGTGGTGACAGCCACCAGCAGTGTATGAAGTGGACGCGACTTTCACCTTTCTCTGGTGGGTCTTCAGTTAAGGTGCCTGCTTTGAGGAAATCTGCATGTGCAAGGCAGCAAAAGAATTTTTAAAAAGCCATGTTCAAGGAGAGGCTACTGTGTCCACATGTAAATTTGTTCAAGAACAGATGCTTTATGGAAAAATGCCCATTGGGGAACTTGGAGTGAACCATGGTTCTGCCTATTTCCAAAATAAGTAGTAGGTTATTCTTAGCACAGATATGTTGAGAATTCCTAGGCCTTCACTAGGAACAAACTGAAAGAAGACACTTGGTCCTGACCTGCTGATTCTCAAACCTCACTAAGTACATGAAAGTCAACTCAGAGATAGTGCAAAGACACAGGCAAGACCCCATCTTTAACATATACACCAGTGCTCTGATCATGTCGTCATGATGCTAATAAAAGTGGGTGGAGTCCCCTGGCTGTGACCAAGCAGCTAGAAAAGGGAGCATGAACACCCAGTAGGTAAACACCATTTCAGCCTGCTCTCCAGGCCTTGTCATAACCGAAGGATCTCTTCCTCATTTCCCCTCACCACCATCTTCTATAACATCTGGGGTGAGGAGGACCCAGATGAACCTAATTGAGAACCCACCCCTAGGATATCAGGCTCTCTCCTGATTGGTCCTTAATTCTGACCTAGTCTGTATGCACACAACCCAATCCATGCTCACTTAAACTTATAAAAACCCTAGACATAGCCCCTTCCTCAGCCAAGTCCTTCCCCATTCTCTTTGGGCCACCTAGTGCTTTCTCTTTTCTTTAATAAATGATCCTAGTTTTGTTGACTCTTTGTTGTCCTTTAGTCTTGTGCTTTGGAGTTAAATTCATGATCCCAGCAGAGAAGAAAATCTACACTGATAGTAAGAAATTTTGCAACAACACTTTTTGCAGATACCTCAGTTCACTGGACATCTCCAGAGGAATATCAGATCCTTGTGTCCCAGAACAGAACATTAAGCCATTGCTGTAGAAGCAGGGCAGGGCCAGTTCATTAAGAGACAACACTTCCAGGGGAGGAAAGTAGGCTGGGACAGAGTTCAGTAGCTCAAAACACCCACTGACCATGCTCCAATGCTATTGTGCTGCACAATAATGTTTTGAGGCCTCATTTGAATAGCGTAAGTTTTTAAAAATTAATTTGCATAGCACAGTCTTTTCCATACATGCTCTTTAACATGTACTTCTACATATAGCTTCACACATGCTTCATTAGCATCTTAATTTTCTCCCCACCCCAGTTTCCTCTTTGCCTACTTGGTCTTGTCATATGCTAATTTTGTTAGATTTTGCAGGTCTGTGAACCTCTCTCCACCTAGACTCCTGCCTCAGTAAATGGCCCACACCTTGAGGCACTTCTGTGACCAACTTTTCCAGAGGAGCCAGTTCCCGTTACAGGACTGAAAACAACTGCTACTGCTACTCAGGGGAAACAAATAAGGTAATTAGTCACTATTACCGAATGTTCTAAAGCATCTATGAAGGCCATTTGCCCATGCCCCTTCAAGTGAGATTAATTGTCCATCTGCAGAGAGGCAGAAGACAGTCATCAAAAACACTCACTGAAACTTAATATTTCAAAAGCCTTCATGCCTTTTGTGGGTGGAGCAATAACAAAACAAAACAAAACAAAAAATAACCTGTGGATCACTCTCCTCTTATAGTCCAAAGAATATGCTTTTAAATGGTAATGAGACATAATCCTTGGTCCACAGACTTTCCCCAAAGACATTGTTCCTCCCCTTACTGTGGGACTTGGCCTTTGCTCATGTGACCATCACCACACAAACCACCATCCCAGGATCCAGGAGTCTGTCTATGTGGTAGGGACTTCCTCCATCAGCAGAGAAGAAGTGCACCAAAGGCCAAATGGGAACATGACTTGGTATTATTTCTATCATGAAGAAAATGGGTTAGAACTCTGATCCTAGTCTGTGGACCCCGTTTTCATTTTGAAAACCTTAAACACTTTCTCTGAATCAAACAGGGAAGAAATTTCTAACTTAAAGGTTCACTTATTTGTGTGTGTGTGTGTGTGTGTGTGTGTGTGTACGTGTACATGAGTGCAGGTACATGCTTCAATTCTACATGAAGTGGATATAAGATTCCCTAAAGATAGAGTTACAGATAGTAGTGAGCTTCCTAAAGTGGGTGCTCAGAATTAAGCTGAAGTCCTCTGCAAAAGTAAAACTTTCTGTCAACTGCTAACCCTTCTTTTCAGCCCAGAAATAAATCTCTTTCATCTTGACAGATATATAGTTTGCCTCAAGCGCACCGTAGTGTCGGCAGCACAATTAATTCTCTAAAAATTGGTGGTGTTAAACTTTGATCAGAATAACTGTGATGGCTAAAATTATGTTTAATGTTTAAATTGCTGTGCTTACAGCATATGTAAAACAAAAATGCCTTTTACCTGTAAGCCCCGCTTGCCCAAGGACATATAACTTCCTGGGATCTGGAAATGCTGCAACAGCTGGGGGCTATTGTTCACATTAGATAAAAAGCCATGTGTTTCATTCTGTAAACCAGCTTGGCTGCCCCAACTGACAGAATGTGTACTTGATCACATGTAGGCAGGAGATATGTATGTAGGAAGTTCATGAAGATGTATGCTTTCCATTGATTGGACGGAGGTGTGAAGTGCATAGCCTTGTGGGTTTTGCTTTCATAAGCCTCTGATTATTGGTACCACACTCTGGGAATCCTGGGTATGGACCTGACCAGTGTATATCATCCTGGCCAGTATTTAAGAAAGCTTGCTTCAAATTTGTCTCAAAAGTTGTGGTAGTGGTTTTATTCTCACATGGTGAGATTAACATAACCTTTATAAGTCAGTTCACAGCCCATCTCAACCTTTGTGTAATTTCAGGATTCTTGGAATAGACATTGCTCATATTTCTGGATGGCCAATTAGAGCTTTAAATGTCTCAGAAGGACTGGGGGGTCAACGCCATGCAGAGCACTGTGAGGAGATTCATTGTCACAGAAAAGCAAATTTGGACCTAAAAATGGTGGGCAGTTAGCAGACATGACCCAGCTGCAGTTGCTTGGCTACTGAGACTCTGCTCAGTGTTCCCTCTCCGGGACTCACATAGGGGTTAGGGTTGTTTGGTGGGAGTTGGATCTGTACCTCTCTCCTGATACCTACCATGCATTCCCAGAGCAGAGAGAAGAGAGTTGAGGGAAACACACAATGCCTCTTAAAACTATTGCTCAGATATGGCATGAAAATTAGTCACATGACCCATCAGACACAAGTTCATCCTTTTTGGAAGAACACACTAGAAGGTAACATGGACACAGTTGGAGAGGTGTAATATTCTTATTGGAAGGGGAAGGTATGTTTAAGAACAAAACACTCTACCACAGTAAGTAACCAATACTGAATCTTCCTCATCTCAATGTCCCTGGGGCCTAGCACAGGTGTCCAATGAATATTTATTAAATTACATTGAATATTCATTGTATTGAATGAATATATCAGTTCAGTGTAAGTCAGTCATCTGAAAGAAAGAGAAGCTTATCATTTATCGTCTCTAATATCATCAAATGGTATTTTTTAAAATAGTATGTATAACTAGTACTTACCTGGGCACTCAACAGATGACAAAAGATTTTATTGATTATTTTTTATGGTTTAACAATAAAAAAAGGAAAAGAATGGCAAACACTTATTTAAAAGGCACTAGCCTGCAGACTCATTTATTAACATAAAAACACACATTTTTAAAATTCAGGAGATAATGCCAATCAAGTCCTGGAAACGGAACACTTGAGTTTCTGAAACTTGTATTTCTTCTAATGGAAGCACTCTTAGGGGAAAACATCAGAAATACTATGTGAAAATAGGAACAGTTCCTGTGCATAACGAACCCAGAAATTAGAAGTTGACTTGTGTTTGCTCATTTTAAAGGCAGTCACTTAGATAGTTACAGGGGTAAAGGACAAAATGGAGAATCTGCGTTGAGCCTGGATGGGCTCCAAATATAATAAAAGTTGGGGATACGTTTGCACAAGGGTGGGTTGAGCTGCTGGGGCTCTGCCAGCCCCTTCTTAGGGAAGTGGGTCTGAAGGCTACGCTGCGTGCTACCCTGAATCACAGAAACCTCTCGTTTTAATTTGCAACCATTTCAGGGGTTGGTTACAGGCAAATTCACACATCCAGAAAACAGGTTTTTTTTTCTTTTTTCTTTTTTTTTCTCCCAGACACCAGTGTGTTGCACATTACATTACAGGAATCAGGACAAACACCTTTATCCTGGAAAACAATGCAAACCCCTCCTAATTGCAACTGGAAAACGTAGCAAAGTTATCATTTGTGCTCAGCGAGTTAGTGAATTAATTCATTATGCCGTTCAAATCCCAGAGTCTCTTATCGCAGGCCCCTTTGAAGACTCCTTGCATGAACAGCGCCTGTCCCTTCAGCTGCCAGCCGCGGGAGCTGGAGGCAGCTGAGAAGTGAATCCTTGAACTGAGAAATTCCACCTGGGGGAGGAGATGCAGCTTTGACTTGCAAACAGTGCACGGGAACCCAGCGTAGCTATCCAAGAACCATCCAAATCATCGATCCAGAAAGCCCTGATGAAAGTCAATGCCTACTCCAGCTCAGATCAGAGTCGGGCTTAGAGAAAATGCTGTCGGTAATGATAGCCCTGTTCTCTGACCACCGACAAGACGAAGGGATCAGTTGTGCCTTATGCAGCAGAAATCTCGTGCAAACACTAACCTGAAAAATAGTAATCAGTAAAGCCAGCCTAAGCCCTTGTTTTGAAATCCCTTTTTAAATATATGTGACTTGAGTATTTAAACTTGGATGTTACCTTAGAGAAAAGGAGGCCAGATCTCTGATTAAAAGAATATTTATTTTCTGTGCCACCACAAGTCTCATGCATTTGCCTGGCTGCCAAACGGTAATTAATTTGCTGGTGTGCACTGCCTGTCCCCAGATTTCCACGGAGCCCCGCTCGTATTTCTCATTAAAATGGATCCTGAAGGCACTTTGTTATTGTTTAGTCTCAGAGAAATATTGACAGTGGTTTTCTTTTTTCCCTTCATCAACATCATTGTTTCATAAATGCTAAGCCACGAAGAAATTTTTGCTCACCTTTGAAGTATTCCTTATCAATAATTCATTCAAAATCACAAAGGAGCAAAGTAGCTGGGTGGTAGAAAGCATAGCAACGTTAGGAAAATCACATCTGCTTTTAAATCATCATATTACTGAGAAAAAGCCTCCTAGAAGAAACAGCAATATCCACAAGCCCACGTCTGGCTCTTTGTGCGTATTTGGGCTGTGTTTGTTAACTCAGGCTTCAAAATGGGGGTGAGGGCTCTTGTTCTGCCAGTATCAGCATGATGATACGACATGTTAGATCATCTTATATCTTATTGGTATTCTGCCTTTAAGTTTAGGGCACCTGCATAGCGTTTAACTATACCTGATACATGGATAATTATTCTTAATATAGAGACTGTGATGCCTTCCTTTTTATATTTTATATGTTTGGATGTATTTATGTATTTGTGTGTGTGCAGATGTATGTGCAGGTATGTGCATGGTTGACACTTAGTGTATTCCTCAAGGACTCATCCACATTTTTTGAGACAAGGTTTCTCAGTATACCTGAAGTTCAACCATTTGGCCAGGATAGTGGGCCAAGGAACTCCAGTGGCCTCTCTGTATCTGCCTCCCCAGTACTGGGGTTACAGGTACACAGCTAGGCCCAGCGTTTTACATGGGTGCTAGAGATTTGAACTCTGGTACTCATGATGGTAAGACAAGCACTTTACTCATGGTTGTCTTATTTTTTAATGCAATGCTCTTCAGAGAAGGATCATCCAGGCTCTGAAATTCAAAGTATAGTTAAATCTATTGCCACACAACCACACACACACACATACACACACACATGCATGTTAAATTAAAAGAATGATATCATCCATGCCACAAACAATATTTGGTTGAGAAAAGAATAAAATTAAAACCAGTCACACGTCTGCCAAAGATATCCTTTTCAGAAGTTGGAGATAAAAAATTCAGCCTTTTGGTTTTATGTTTGGTGTCAAATGAAAAGGCCAAACTATTTAGTCATTCAGATCACAGATTAAAGAAAACAGCCATTAACTCTTTGGTTCAAATATTCTTCATTGACTTGAAAGTTAATAATGCCAGTGGTATTCTATGCTTAGTCACTTAGTTTTAAAATTTCTGAATCTTATTTCTGAAGTCCAAAGTAATGGAAAATGGGAAAGCACATACGGAAAACCAGAACTTATTTCCTTGGGGTTATTAGACATCTTGGAGCCAATGTTATTTTAGAAACTACAAAAGATAAATTAAAATGTTGGTTAAGGAAGCCCACTTATAAAGTTAACTGTAGAAGAAACTTAGTCATACTTTCCAGTAACTACATATCTTTAATATCACATTAAATTCCCATCCATGACAAAGCAGAGTATTGAGCAGAATTAGTTATTAAATACTATTGCCCCAATTATTTCTATAATTTCTTGCCTTTAACAAATATCAAAATTGTTTACTACATAGCAGCAGCCAAAAGGCTATAGCCTACTTCTTTTTGTTGTTGTTGTTTGTCTTTAGATGTGACTTCATTGTGTTGCTTTGCAGGCCTTGGGCTCCTAAGCACAAGGAAGTCATCCTCCTGCCTCAGAATCCAAGTGGCTGAGATTATAGCTGTGTATGAATGACTGAAAAAGCAGCTGTCAAATGAAACTAAATGCAGATTGACTATTCTCAACTGAAGACTGGCTTTGTTCTGAATTCCTGCCAATGCCAGGCAATGCTTAAGAGCCACTTAAGCTGAGTTTAGAAAGAACAAAGTTTGTCCATCAACTTCAACACGTATAGAAACAAAACACTCGGCCAAAGATTTCACAAACTGGAAAACAAATAGATTAAAACTGAGTTGCATATTAACTCAAGAACAAAAGGTAAATGTTAATTAATAATCAATCTGTGGTCTACAAAGTACACTAAGCCAAACAAGTCTCCTTGTGTTTGATAAGATGGAAGTCTGGTATGCAGGTATATCCAGTATATACCCCACATAATATTAATAGCACCTACCCCCAATCATGCACTACTCTAGAGGAGAGTATACACTCTCCATGCCAATGGTTCTCAACCTTCCTAATGCTGTGACCCTTTAATACACTTCCTCACGTTGTGGTGACCCCCAACCATAAAATTATTTTCATTGATACTTCATAAATGTAATTTTGATACTGTCATGAATCATAATGTAAATATCTGATATGTATGATATCTGATATGAAACTCCTGTGAAAGGGTTGTTTGATCCGAAAGGGGTCATGACCCACAGGTTGAGAACACTGATCTATGAAGTACATATGTAACATACATGTGTTTGTGCATATTTATTTAAGTAAGTCAGAACCCAGTCTTTGGATTGTTCTTGGACAGTGGTGATATTGCTCCCACTTTTTACTGAAAAAAAATCAAGGCTCAAAAATATTTCCATAGCCAATATGACAGGTTCAGTATTTAAATCCATGTGTATTCTATGAGCTTCAGGACTGTTAGAAACCTTAAGAATAGGACAAAGAACATAAATAGGAATTGTTTCTCAAGACTTTCCAGAGAGAGAACTGCTGTGGGTCTGCACATTTGGCTTTACTTGATTCAAATTCTTTGTTCGTTCTCATGTGTGTACATGAGTTTACCTGCATGTACATAAGTGCACCGTGTATGTTGCCTGATGTTCAAGGAGGCCAGAGTGGGCATTGGATCACCTGGAGCCAGGTTACAGACAGTTCTAAATCACCACGCAGGAGCTAAGAAGGGAACCTGGCTCCTCTGCAAGAGCAACAAATGCGCTCAACCCTTGAGCTGTTGCACCAGCCAAATTCCTTTCATTTTCAACAACCAACTGTATTAAGAGTTACTTACCAGTTTACATATGGCACAAATCTAGGAATAAGAATCAATTGCTATGATGGGTTATTAAATTTGTTCTGGCAATGAACTCAATCACAACCCCAAATTAGATATATTTAATATAGATGGCTGTTAAGTGCATAGTCCGTCTGATTTTGGTCACATAAAGGGAGAAAATTCCAGTTGTTAGTTGATCACAGTGGTATGAGAAGGCTGCCCCCAAATTAATGATCAAATGAACTATCCGAATGGAGGATAAGAGTTAAATCATTCTACCCTGTTACCCTCAGGAACTGCTATAGTATGCAAAGTTCCCAGCATGGGGGACAACTTGCAATGCATGTGCAGGAACCCCCTCTCAGGTGCCATCCAATCAGAGAAAGTATCAGGTTCAGGGAAACCTTGCTGAAATCTCTTAAGCCTAGGCATCTTCCTTCTCCAGGTAGCCCCTCACTTAGCACTACAGGTAGATGTGTCCAGAAGTTTCAGCTGATATTTTGAAAGTGCTTCATAGTGATTATTAAACATTTCTGTATACAGAGATATACACTCCCTCAACTTCCTGAAATACTTTGAATTTTAACCATTCAGCTATACTCATAAAAGCTACAAAATACAAAAAGGCACTCAGAATCATACCAATATTATCTTTTCTATATTATAGCCAAGATTGAGCAACATAACACCTTAAGCATCTGGCATCAGATCAAAAATGAGAAAACAATTTAAAGTAGTGACAGGGATAAAATGGTTAAAAGTTAACATCTGGGGTGATCTTTTCATTCCCATAGTTAGATTGTTATCCATTGCTCTACCAGCCCATTCGAGATGGATCTAATTTGAATTTCCCCATTATTTCTTACCAGGATATTATTATTATTAACATTTATTTTTTTTATATGTGTGGATATCTGTGTTTGCCTTGCAGGAGCTACTTCTCTCTTTGTGGCACCTTGGTTCAGGGTGTCAAACTCAGGTCATCAGACTTGCCTGCAACTACCTTTAAACTGCTGAATCATCTCTCTCTGGCCCTTACTAGGTTTTGGTTAAACTAAGCACAATAACCTATCTTTCCTAAGCTGTAGGTTTCACATTTGCAAAATAACCCAGTAAGTATCAGTCTTCAACTTGAATCTCAACTCCAACTTTTTTTGTTGTTGTTGTTTTGTTTTGTTTTTCAAGACAGAGTTTCTCTGTGTAGCTTTGGAGTCTGTCCTGAAACTTACTCTGTAGACCAGGCTGGCCTCAAACTCACAGAGATCCACCTGCCTCTGCCTCCCGAGTGCTGGGATTAAAGGCATCCGCTACCAATGTCTGGCGAACTCTAACATTTTTAAATGTTTTCTTTGTAATTAAATGTGTCTATGTGAAGGTATGTGCACATGAGTGCAATACTCCCAGAGGCCAGAAGAGGGCATCTGGTTCTTTGAAGCCAAAGTTTCAGGAGGTTCTGATCCATCACATGTGGTTATTGGGAACCAAACTCTGGTCCTCCAGAGGAGCAGTAAGCATTCTTAACTACTAAGCCATCCTTCAGCCCCCAGTTCCAACATTTCTAGTTCTATGAAACACTGAGTAGATACACAACCTATGTGACATAATTTTTTCACTTGTAGATCAGAAAAACAACAATGCCCTCTTCACAGTTCTCAGAGAGCAATGAACATGCAGTGTGGAAAATGTTTAAATATGTGGCTGACAGTTGACTTCAATAACTCATACCTACTACTTATTGTCTCCCTACAATGGAGACTATAAAAGCTGCCTTGTTTATTTTACAGCACTTTTAAGAATCATATGATGCTGTGAAAGAAAAATCACTATAAAATCTGAAATTTCAGATGTATCTTAGCTAACAATTTCACTTCTGCTATCTAGGTGTGCACAGAGAACTTGTGACATTTCTATTAGGTGTGACAGGTTCATTTGACAGGCATATTTGAGGACATTCAAGAATCTATTGATAAGCATTTTGCACATGGGACTATAAATATGTATGAAGACAGTCAAAGTTACAGGGGATTTGAAGGAGACTCCACAAATTGAAAATTCCAGAATAACTTTAATAATGAACTTCATTTTCAAGAATTCAATAAAGAAAGCACTCAAATGCTTCTGTTTTTGCTTCTTGGTCAGACTTAAATCGTTTCCTATGAACAGTACTCTTTACATGTGTTTCATCTATGCACATGTGTGCACAAACACACATGTGCTAGGATGTGCATGTAGTGAGCAGAGGATGTCTTCCAGGCTGTGTTCTCTCCTTCCATGATGTGTGTTCTGGGGATGGAACCCAGGTCATCGGTCTTGGCAGCTTTACCTGTTGAGCCATCTTGCCAGCCACAGACTTGCAATCATTTTTATTTTATTTATATAACATTTTCATTTCTTTTACACACCTACCACAGTTTCGTCTCCCCCCTCTCCTCCCAGATTGCCTCCTTCCCTTCCACTACTCCTCCCTTTCCATTCAGAAAAGGGCAGGCATCCCATGCCTTAAACAAAGCATGGCACATCAAGTTGAGACAGGACCAAACTCCTCCCTTGTTTCATGGTTGAGCAAGGTAATCAATCCAGCATGGGGAAGAGGTTCTCAAGAGCCAGTTAAACACCAGGGACAGGTCTCGATCTTACTACACAACTGCTACACATCTTTAATGATCTTTTCTTACCTCTGAAAAAAAGGTTCACACATGGTAACTTACAATGACACCCAGCACAACCATCGGAGAGTATCATGTCCCCCACAGACTGAGTTGCATTCTTGAAACTCAGTTTCCGTTTGCCTTGAAAAGTCAGTTGTAGAGCTATTGATGCACCTCAGTTGGTGGAGACCTTCCCAAGAATAAAAAGGCTCTGGGCTCAGTATTGAGCCTAGAATTCTAGAGATGGAGGCAGGAGGATCACTACGAGCTTATGTTCAGCTACATAACAGTTGAGACCAGGATGGACTGCATGAGACTCTGCCACAAGAAAAAAAAAGTCAACCTTGTTGTTTGTCAAATTTCTGATAGGAATTTCTTTGTGTCTGATGTTTAATAAACACCATGACCATGTTCAATTACCATTTTAGCTTCTCAGTAACAAATTATGTTTTCTCTTCTCTGTTTTACACGCATATATATGGCTTTAAAACTAAAATTCTAACTCAGGAGATGGTTCAGGTTTGTGATGCAAGCCTGATGACCTTAGTTCCATCCTGGGACCCAACAGTGCAAGGAGAAAATTGATACCCAAAAGTTATCCTCTGACCTCTACTTGTACATGTGTACATTCACACTCAATGATGGTGATACTGTCTATATCTATATCTATATCAGCCTATGTATGTATACCTACATATCTATAACTATCTACACATATATATTAGGAAATATATAATATAAACATATATATGAGAAAAATGAAGTTACCTGCTTCTGCTAGAATACACAGAGGCTAATGTAATCAAGTTTTTGTCATATAGAATGTTTCCTCTGAAGGTATCAAAGGTGGACCTTGCATCCAAACCATCTCACAGAGATTTCTTTTTCCATATTTTTATTATAGGCCCCCAACCATTGAAAAATCATGCTGCCTCAAAATTCACTGGATTTACTGAACTGTGTCTTCAAAGAAAAGGTTGTTTTATGAAGAAAAAGGACCAGCTTTCCTTTTTTTCTGATCAGAAGATTATCTAGTTTGAAGTGCACCGTTATCTCAAAATAAATGAGAAGCAGCAAAAGAAGCCGAGTGAACACCCAAGAGACAGCACTTGCTTTGAACTGAAGTGGAGGCAGAAAACTGTCTGGCTAGAACATGACACACGGGGCTCTGCCAGTACCATGGAGCATGGCAGGTCCCCAGCTACCAAGAAAGAACTTTGTTTTCAAACATCCTGGGATCTTAATGACACCCTTACTTTCACAAGAACCAAAAGTAAAGAAAGCAATAATTTAAGAAAATTGTTACTGTGTTTTGTTTTGCTTGGGGCTGTTCAAGTGTAGCTCCCTCCACTCTTCAAATCACCTCCAAAGAGATACTTCAGAAACTTCAACTGCTCATGGGGAAAGGATGTGTGTGACTAACGACTATCCTGAGGGTGATCTTGTAAGTGGACAACTTAAGGCAAAAAGTTATCATGCTATGAAAAAGCCCGTGCAGGCTTGATTTTTAACTCAAAAGACCAGGATTGGAGATGTTTGGTCTACTGTTAAAATAATAGCCACTGGACTGGAGAGGTAGCTCAGTTGGTAAAACACTTTTTGACTTACAAGCATAAAGAAATAAGTTTAATGCACAGACCCACATTAAAAAGTGCTGGGCATGGTGGCAAGCGCTTAGAATCCTAGCAAGTGAGAGGCACAGACAGGTGGGTCTGGTACTTACTGGCCATCTAGCCTAAGGTTTTGCCAAACTCCAGACCAGTAAAAGATTTTATCTCCAGAAAACAAAGGGTGGTGGATAGCTGATGACAACACCCGAGTTTAACCTCTTGTCCATATGCGCATGCGCGCGCGCGCGCACACACACGCACACACATGTGCATAGATGTGCACAAATGCATACTTGTACAGGCAAGAATATGCACTGAGACAGGCACGCATATGCACGCACAAAAATAAAAATAAATTAAAAGTTCACATAGGCACCCTGGGGTAATCTAGTTGCAAGAACATGAACGTTTATACTAAGATCGAAATAGATCAAGTCACTGAGATTTTCAGACTCTTTGCCCTCGAATCGGTCTGCTTGTTCTTGAAAAGGAAGATTACTTTACAAGAGAAAAAGCCACAGCCAACAGCTATGCTCACAGTCCGTCTTTTCAATTGTTGGAGTCATCCCAGGACTTGGATCAGGAGCCTCTACAATGGATCACATCTTCTACACTGCCTTTTTCTCTTATAAAGATAAAATAACATCACTATAAGGAACTGTATGACTGTATCACTCTATTCTCTCTAGCAAAAGCATCCAAATGCAAGTTTTATAAGCTTCAAATTTTACAGGAATAATAATTTAGAAATTTTCTCCCAACAAACATTACGAAGAAAGAAGTAACTAAATGATCACATATAGAATAGCTGGAGAGATGGTTCAGTGGTTAAGAATACTAGCTGCTCTTCCAGAGGACTCAGGTTCTATTCCCAGCACCCATATGGGAGCTTACAACCTTCTGTATCTCCAATTTCAGAGGATCTGATGACTTATTCTGGTCTCCATAGTCACCAGGAGCTCATGTGATACTCAAACCTACCTGTAGGAAAAACAGTCATACATATAAACTAAATATGTAAATAAAGTGTTAGCTGGACACTTAGAGAGATAGGCAGTTGAGTTCAAGGCCAACCAGGCCTACAGTGAGACCCTGTGTCAAAAAGAAAAAACGAACAAACAAAACAATTTTTCTGTTCAAGGTAAAAATAACAAAACAAAACAGAACCTCTGTGATTGTGCTTAGATTAAAGCTGGACTCCCAACACTTTTGCTTCAGGGAAGAATATGTTAAAGAATGGAGGGGACGCCAATTTAAGACATCAACATTTAGTTCTTGTTACCAAAATTATAATGATAGAAAGAAGGACTTCTAAAATTAGAACCCTGAATAACTATTGAGTTAAACTCATCTTCAAAGACAGTACTAAACATTTAATTAGGCAATTCCTGCAAGGAAGGAGCTGGAGAATCAATATCATCTAATAAGCTCTTGGCCAGGGCAGAGGAAGAGTGATCACAATTGCTTGCCATGTGTTTACTCTTCAGGCCTTTTATTGGGCAAGTTCCACTAAGGAACAATACAATCAAGGAGGAAAGAGCAGAGATATTTTTTTTAAATGGAAGAATTCTGGCTTCAGGACATGCTTTTATATATTGAAGATATATAAACCTTCTTTAGAAATTCTCCCTAACTATTTAGTTGGAGCTTCATAAGTTTGATAAATGACTGGCATTTCTCCATCCTATTAAACAGAAAGAACAGGATGACCCGAGCGTGCATGGTTTTAAAATACAGCATGTGAATCTGTGAGCTAGCAGCTTTTCTAATTTGATTCATAGCAGTACAAAGAAGGATTGACTTCCTTTGAAATGAGAGGAAAATACTTTTAAATGAGACAATTTGCTTCAGTAGGTTTCGTTTTAATGTACTCACTTGCTGATTTATTTATTTAGCCATTGCTTGACTATCTGTCTTGAGATGGGGGGTAAGATGCACGCAATGGCATATGTGACGTGTGGAGGTCAGAGGACAGCTTGTAGTAATCAGTTCTTAAATTCTGCCATATGGGTTCTGGGGCTCTAACTCAGGTCTTCCAGCATGGTTAAGGCACCTTGCCAATGTAGCCTAACCTGCCTTATTTACAAGAACTGGGAATCTACATCAGAAGGTGGCCTGTTAAGGGGAAGCTTTTTTCTTTGAGCGAAGCCTTCCCGCCAGCCTGGTTCTAGAGCCGCATCAGTCCCAAATAAACACACAGGAGGCTATATTAATTATGAAGCTGTTGGCCTTGCTTGTTTCTTACTGGCTAGCTCTGACTTAAGTAATTATCCCATAATTGTTAATCTAAGTATGTTTCTTACCAGAGAATAGTTCCGGGCTTCCTACCCCATGGCGTTATATGTTGACTCTCCTGTGTTTCTCCTTCCCAGAGTCCTCCTGGACTCCCAATCCCACCTATCTAGATTCGCTATTGGCCAGACAGTGCTTTATTGACAAATGCACAGGACTTCCCCAACAGTGGTCTAAAGAAAGAAAAATTACCCTGAAATTTCTTACGTCAGCAAAGAGGACCTTATTATAGACAAATGTGGTAGTCTCAAAATAATAAAGGAGAGTGATTGGGCATGACTCCACTCAGAGTATAACACGACCACTGAAAATCTAAAAGCATTGAGTGGAAGACCAGTAGGTGGAAAATTGCTAAGGGGAAGAATATCAAACTTGGGAATTCTTAATTAACCAACTAAATAAGAAGCAAGGTAGGAGAAGGCAAGTTTGGGATAGTCAGTGATTGATGATGAGACTGGGGGCTATGATCTGATATCAAAAAATGGAAAATTCTCCCTGTTGAGTACAGGAAAGTCTCAGGACTTTCTAGGTAGTCCTTCAAGGCCTGGTCAGTTCCAGTCTGGCTCAGACAATAGAACTTCCCATAAGTCTTTACTACATCCCTTTCTGTTAAAAACAGAGCACTCTGACCTGCTGATTAAAAACATTTTCATGGAAGTATAAGAGTACAAGATCTGCAGTGACAGAGTATGGCCATGGTTAAAATATAATGAGATTCAGTAGAAATGTTTATGTTGGATTATTTTTGTATCAGATATTTAAAATTAATAACTGAAATTGTAACTAGCAACATTATAACAGATATCAACAGTGAGGCTCCTGACAAACTTCTGAAAGGTACAAACTGCATAAAATAATTGCATGGAAAACATTAAACCAAATAAATGAAGCAGGGAAGGAGCAAACATGTCCTTATTTGACAACATTTCCTACACAATTCCAGACATCAAATAAACATGATCATTTTTGTTAGTATGCTTCTCTCTTCATAAGATGAAACACAAAATCTTTTGAAATCTTTGAGAAACGACAACATCATTTTGAGGTTGAGATTTTGTATAGATTTGGGGTTTGAGAAAAGCTTTATAGCAAAAATATCAAAAGGTCCAAAGTCTGATTTAGCAAGATCATGGTTCACTAAGAAACAATACTTGGCTGCTATTTAACCAAAGTAAAAAGAGTTCAAAGTTGTTGCAGAAGGCAATATGATTGATTATAAAAGCTCTTAGCTGCTTGTCCAAAAAATGAGAAGCCTGGCTTTTCTTAAATATAGTTACAATCCTGATAAAGGTTAATAAAGAGCACAGGAAATTATTCTGATAAGACACACAATCTTTGTCTCTATCTGTGGTAGATTAATCAAAAAGAAAGAAAAATCTCTTATAATATCTTATTATGAGCAGACCAATAATCCAAGAAAACTTTGTTGAGAAAAACCTTATAAATAAATGTACCCAGTCTTGGGTTTGATCAGAGGAGATAAGATTTCTTTTTCGAAAACCTTCTGTAACTTTCTATTTCAAACAGTTTGTGACCTGTGTTTTGAGCTTTCTCCTTCTGGAACACTTGTTTGCAAATTACTGTCTTTTTCCCTCAACAGAACCATTGTCTACACACTTTGTAGCTATTGAATATTATTTACCATGTGGCCTCTAATGGTTTTATGGATTGATATTGACCAGTTCCTTTAACCATTAGCATGTTTTGTTTGTTTTAACAGAAAATTCATATGTTTGTAACCTCTCTGTCAAATATCAAGATTCTGCAGCAGTCTACAAAACTTTGTTACCATAACAACATTTAATTTTCATATATTTATGCTTTGTCATAACAATGTAGGAAAAAATCATTTCCAGATTCAAATACATTTAACCTCTCCATAGAAGGTAAAAGTAAGAGGTCACAATAAAGTTATGTTTAATAATCAGTGTTGTAGTAGTTTTATCTTGCTTAGAAATGATTAATGAATATTTTAGTTAATAACTTAGCATAGGTCAAATGTTCAAAGGCTGCTAGCTCCTAAGAAAGATTTTGGAAAGTATCTTCAGGCAGCTACAGTAAAACAATTCCAGTTGCAAAGTTCCTGCATAAAACTTACATTCCACTAAAATTAAGTTAACATGAACATTCTCGGTTTTATGGATTATTCATAGAGATTTCCTAAGACATTAAACAAAGCTAACCAACCTGGCAAATTATTTCCCCACTTCTTTTACAAAGCATGTGTGTTAGATCAGAACGTTACTGAATCATAAAATATGGGCTTTTATTTTCTTGCTACTATGCCTGATACAGATCAAATCACTTGTGTTTGTTTCTGCTGTATATTTCCATGGATGTTTACTTATTCTCAAGTTGAGTTCATACTTTTTATGATCTTAAACACCTAATAAATATAATATTATCTTATTTGACTGATGAACTTACTCAGAATAAAAAATACATAAGCTTATGCTCTTCAAAATAGCTCAGGGGACGCTCATTTTATTAAGCCAAACATAATAGACTAATCTTATTCAACTCTTACATATTAAAAAACATTTTGTTTAGAACTTATTAATCTTAGAAAATAATATGGGTTAGTTTCTATATTTTCTGTGTAGTTTCATAATTTCCCTTGGAATTAGGAGAATGATTTAGCATAGCACTTACTTAGCTCTATGTTGGGGCCTAGGCCCACAGGGTCTCTGAGTTGTTTGCCAGCTGATAGCCACAGGTGCATCCTGTTTTCTAGTCCTGGCTTACTGTCCCCACATTGCCCCACTGACATCAACATCTAACAGGAGGAAAACACACTCTCTTCCACCTGGTGTTTTTCTACTGTGTTGTAAGACTATATATAAGACTGTTCCCTCCTACAAGAGCGAGACCTTTTAGCACTTGCAAAATAAAGACACTTCTTACTTCAAACAGCTAAACCAATTTGAAGGGAGTTCTCTGAAGGGACTTTATGAGAAACTGGAGATGTAGGTCAGTGGTACTTATTTACATAGTACAGAGAGGCAAGTGGGGGATTATATGTTAATTTGATATAAAAACCATCAAGAGGCAGAAGACCCATTAACAAATATCAATGAAGATGCTGGACCTCCATTTCAGACTTTAACTATGACTCAGGCTAACATGAAACTCACTAGTTTGTGTAAAATAGTCGCTCTCATCTTTACTCCGCTGCATAGTTTAAATTTGAATATTCTAGAAAGTTAGTTGTTCATTATGGTGGCCACTCTATTTGTGAAATACAGTTTGAAGATTTCCAGTTACTTGTAATATGGAAAACCAGGACTGCATTTTGGACAAGTGATCTTTCTGAAATAGGTAGCAGCTGGGTAATTGTTTCCAATGACCATCTGAGTGGATAAAGGAAGGGGTTTGAGAGACATTAAAAAGACACACTTTGGTGTGTGGAAATCATAAAGACTGAAGTGGACAGTGATTTCAAAGTCAGGCAGCTCCTAACAGAACTAACTCAGAAGTTTAGCCTGGGGGTCCAAAGGAAAGGCTTTTGTGGGACCATTGGGCCCAAGAGGCAGAGAAAAATGCTTGGCTGACTATAGCTGAGCCACTGCCTCATTGGGATAATTCCACTGGAAAACGCCTGGAGAGAGGTTTGTTGATGGTTTCTGCTTGGTTCTGCTAAATTTTATTTGCTGATAATGTAATGTCCTCACTGATTTGAGTATCAGTTTTCCACATAGGAACCCAGGGACCAGACCTACCTCATGCTAATGGCCTCCGCAATAAATAATTTTAACAGTTGGATGAAGGAAAAGTTTACACCTCTCTATGATCTGTTTAATAAAAATTAAAAAAACAGGAATGGGAATTAGAGAAAAGAAAAGGTTAGAGTTCTGAAAGGGGCTGACCATGAACCAATATACTCTACATGGATGGGTAACGCTGCTCCCTGAAGCCATAGGTTTTCAAATAAACATTCCAATGCCAAGTGCAGGATACCTTCCTTTGAACTTGTTGGCCAGGAAGTCACAGAAGTTTCTAAAGCAACATAAACTATTGCAACTGTTCTTGGTTGGCCACCACAACTAGATAAGACCTTATTACTGAAGATATCATACACTTTGGTTACAGGAATTTGAGAAATCAGAAACTTCTCTGCTCCTTAGCATTCATAATGGCAGAAACTGCAAGGAAGGCTGACGGAGGGGAAGATTAACCAACAGTCTCACCAAGATATGGAACTTAAATGCTATAATACCAACCTGCCAGGCAAGGTGTGCTCATTAGTACAATAGTGGCACAAATGTTTGGGGAATAACCAACTGCTTTCTAACTGATTTGAGGCATGCTCCATGGGATGAGATGCTTGCTTGATACCACAAACCTAGTAGTCAAAAGCCCATGACTGGGAAAGCCACAGGCTCTAGGAAAGAATCTACTACTTAGGCTTTTTTCTCAGTGGGCATGTAGTCAAACCAAGTTCTGGATATGTTTGTCTATGCCTTAGACTAGTACTGCTCTCAGTCTTGGTTTATAGATGCTTCTTTTTGAAATGGGCGATAATTCCTGCATAAACTCATAACTAGCAAAAGTAGGAGAATAAGTAATGGTTAAGTGCTCAGCTCTAAACAGGACATCTTTATCTCCCCCTCCTAGGCCCAGGAAACATCACAAAGGAGGCAGAAGAAAGATTATAAGAGCCAGAGAATGGAAAGGAATGCTACAAGACCCTGTTATAGCTATGGCACGATGTTACACTTGGGAACATACAGCACATCATAGGCCTGCCCTGGATGGGTTTTTCAACAGCAGTTAATAGCTGCCCAAGCAAGGGTGTCTTTTTCTACAGTTGTCCATGCTCTAGGAAAGAGCCTGGAACACCAACTCCTTCTTACAAATAATATTACTTAAACTTGGTGAGTTAAAAACAGATAAGAAAGTAGGGGGGAGCTAGTTGGAAGGGAGAAAGCAGTCAGCAGTTGTGGGAAAGAGATAAAAGAAGGTCAAGGGTGAATATGATCACAATATTCTGTGCATTATGTGAAATAAATAAATAAATAAATAAATAAGACTATGTGACTATGGGTGCAATTCTAGATGGGGAGATGAGGCTAGATAGCATCACCTCTGTCCTCTGTCATTTTCCTGGTGGGATATTTCCCCTTCTTACAATCTGTCCCTTGTCAGGTCTGACTCCAGAGGCCATTGTCATGATTCTGGCCATTGTCCTGACTCTGTCTGGTTGTAGTTTTTATATCACCTTACTGGAGTCTCTTCCACAAAATGAGAAATGTGGGCTAAAGGGCTCTCTTTGTGTCCAGTGATGCATCCAGGACCAGAATCACCCAAAATGACTCAACCTCCAACTACTTACTGCACCTGATTTGAAACACAAATGCCAGCTTCAGCCATTTTGAAATTGTGCTTATCATAGAACTTTATGAATCATAGTATCCAAAGATTCTCGATATCTATTGTACACAACAATTACTCAGCTGCTTTTTAGAAGTGCAAATTCATGGGCCTTATCTCTTGGTACTCTTGACCCAGTCAGTCTTTCTCAGGTCTAGGAAATGCACATTTGAGACAAGGTTCCCAGGAATATGCGAGTTTAATAGGGCTTCTTGGACATTTGGTTTTGTTCTTTGAGAAGTCATAAGTAATCAAAATCGCAACTATCATAAAAGTCTCTGAATTCTGATCTGTTGTTTAGATGAAAATAATAGAACTAAGCTGAGGAGATAGTGCAACTTATAAAGTACCTGCTGCCACAGTCACAGTTTTATGTGGGTTCTGGGCTTCTGAAACTGTAGCTCTGTGAGTGTAGGGGACCAGAGATGGGAAGGCAGAGACCTGTGAGTCCCTGGAGATCACTGACCAATCAGCCTAGCAAATGGGTGAGCTTCAGGCTCAGGTTCAATGGGAGATCACATCTCAAAACCAAGGGTAGACAGAGGAAGACACCCAGCATAAACCTCTGACCTCCAAACACATGCACATGTGTACATACACTGTAGCACACATGTACACTACATACACACACACGAACACACATGAAAAAATAGTAAGTCTTAGACCTCTTGCAGGGCAGCCCATATTGGGAAGTGAGTAACCATATGTAAATAAATCACCACTCAAGTGTTTCTGAACCATGAATATACAGGTACGCAATTTATTTATATTTTTTTGAAAATTTTCAGTTTTAAGGACTTTCCTTAAATCAGATTTTTTTATCTAATTAGAGGGAAGGAATGTGGTTGTCAAGTCAAACACTGAAGCTTCTACAAAGCACCATAGTAAGGTCCCTGATTCACCACAGCCAAGTGCATTTTTTTCAACTCCCCAAATTAAGACAATCTATAAAGAAATGTTCATTTATTAGAACTTGCATTTGACAGTTTATTTCATGTCAGCCTCCAGCTCTCCTTTGCAAGCTGATTTGCATAATGTGTTATTATGCCTAAATGGAAAACTAAATGCCTCCATGTGGTCTTTAAATGACAAGTGCTTGTCAGCTTCATGCAATATTCAGAAGTAATAGATCCAAATCACAACAGCACTTGCTGAGATGTTAAAAAAGGAGGAGAAGAAGAAACTTGTTGTGTATCCTTCCTTGACAAATTTACACTTTGGTACAGAATTGTCAATTAGACATTCCATGTGTTAAACAGTTTAGCTCAACTGTGAAGGAATTTGCTATAGCTTTATTTTACTGTGTTCTAAGTAATTACAATCCACATTAAGTTTCTTTTATTATTTTTATTTTAAAGCAACTCATGGAACAATCCCTAGATGACCTTGGAAAAAACATCACCAAGTACTTAACGTTTACTTATTCTGGAATATGTGAATGTTTTTAAGGGTACTCTGAAAGATCTATTGTGGAAATCTAAAATTATTTCGTATTATGCTTGATGCTCTACAGTTGGCAAAATGATGACCATTTTTAGTATTTAACAAGAAACAAACTATTCTAAAGAGTTTTTAAGGCATCATAGTTTTTCCCCACATGTGTTTAAAATAGACATTTAACAACTTGATTCAATATTACATTTGATTTAACATTAGCAACAACAACTGAATTCACAGGACTTCCTTCCCATAACCCACTGAAAAACCTCATTTTGCCTCAATGGTCTTTTAAAATGACAGACCCAAGAAGAGAAGTAATCATGATAATACATTCATGGGGCTTCGGTAACTCGGCCTCTAACTTGGCACTGTACTCCTCCTCTCCCACTAAGATGTTACTTAAACATTTTTTAAAAGCTTCAGCCCCAGAAGGATCTTAGCCCTAAGAAGTAACTTACATAGTGCCAGAAGGTGCTCTGGTAGCTGACAATAGCGGGAAGCAAACAACAGTCCTACCTAGCTGTGATGCCAATTAACCAGAAGGGCCAGCATGGCAAGATATACCTAAGGATGCAGTAGTGACACTCATACCTTAGTAATAACTGGCTTCTCTCTAATTGGACATAAGACCTATTCAGTATAAGGGAGATACAACTGATAATAGAAACTAATTTCCCAGGACGTAGAAGGTTATAGATCTTAGAGGAGAACCCAATGCCCCCATTCTACTAAAGCAGAATTTCCTTATACCCACAAACAACACATTACACAAATCAACCCCCTATGAGTTGGATTTTAAGCATTTCCCTGTGGTGGTTTGAATAAGAATGACCCCCATAGGCTCATATATTTGAATGCTTGGCGACCAGGGATTAAAACTTTTTTATAGGATTAGAAGGATTGGAGGTGTGGCCTTGTTGGAGGAAGTGTGTCATCTGGGTGGGCTTTGACATTTCAAAAGCCCATGCCAGGCCACTCTCTGTTTCTGCCTGCAGATAAGGATTTATCTCTCAGCTGCTTCTCTAGCACCACATCTGCCTTTCATGCCTGCCATAAAGCTCCCCACCATGATAATAATGGACTACATCTCTGAAACTGTAAGTCCCCAGGTATATGCTTTCTTTTATAAGAGTGGCTGTCGTCACGCTGTCTCTTCACAGAGATAAAACAGTGACTAAGACATTCTGAAAATGTTCATGAGTTCTTAAAGCCTTGGTCTCCTGCTAGAAAAGATCATACTGAGAATTGATGAAAGTCAGGAGATAGATAATGGAGGAAGCTAGTTCAATGGGGTGTGATCTTGGATGGGATAATGGAATAATGCACTCTGGGATACTGCTCTCTCTGACTCTATTGCTCCCTTTTCCCTCCCTCTCTCCCTCCCTCCCTTCATCCATTCATCCCTTCTTCCTTTCCTTCTCCCCCATCATGGCATATAAGGTAGTCATCAATCTCATTATCAAGGGAGGGCATTTAAGGTAGCCTCTCCACTTTTGCTTAGATCGTCAGTTTTTGTCATCTTTGTAGATCTCTGAAAATCTCACTAGAGCCAGATGTCAGATGTCTCCTCAAACCTGTAATGGCTCCTCTATTTTGGTATCTCTCATCCTGCTCTCCTCTATTCTTCCTCTGACTCAACCTTCCTGCTTCCCCATGTCCTCCTCTCCCCTACTTTTCTCCCCTTCTCTTTCTCCCAGCTGCCTCTCATGTCCCTTCCCCCATGATTGCAATCTACTCAGGAGATCCTGTCCCATGCCCCTTCTCCGGAATACCATACATATCTCTATTTCCTCCCTGTTTCCCAGACTCTCTGGTGGTAGGATTGTAGGCTGACAATCCCCTGCTCTCTGTCTAAAATCCATATATGAGTAAGTACATACCATGTTTGTCTTTTTGTGACTGAGCTACCTTACTCAGGATGGTTTCTTCTAGTTGCATTCATTTGCCTATGAATTTCAAGATTCTATTGGTTTTTTTTCCGCTGAATAGTACTCCACTGCATAAATGTACCACATTTTCTCTATCCACTCTTCAGTTGAGGGGCATCTAGGTAGCTTTCAGGTTCTTGCTATTACAAATAATGCTGCTATGAACATAGTTTAACAGATGTCTTTATGAGTGTGCATCTTTTGGGTATATGCCTAAGAGTGGAATTGCTAGATCATGTGGTAGACTGATTCCCATTTTCTTGAGGAATCTCCATATTGATTTCCAAAGTGTCTGTACAAGTTTGCACTCCCACCAGCAGTGGAGGAGTACTCCCATTTCTCCACATCCTCCCCAGCATAAACTGTCATTAGTGTTTTTGATTTTAGACATTCTGACAGGAGTGAGATGGTATCTCAGAGTTGTTTTGATTTGTATTTCCCTAATGGCTAAGGATGTTGAGCACCTTCTTAAGTGTCTCTCAGCCATTTTAGACTCCTGTATTGAGAATTCTCTATTTAGTTCTGTAGTTCACTTTGTAATTGAATTATTTGGTGTATTGGTGACTAGCTTCTTGAGTTCTTTGTATATTTTGGAAATCAGCCCTCTGTCAGATATGGGGTTTGTGAATATCTTTTCCCATTCTGTGGGCTACATTTGTGTCTTGTTGACTGTGTCCTTTGCCTTATAGAAGCTTCTCAGATTTAGGAGGTCCCATTTATTAATTGTTGATCTCAGTGTCTGTGCTATTGGTGTTATGTTCAGGAAGCAGTCTCCTGTACCAATTCATTGAAAGGTACTTCTTATTTTCTCTTCTAAGAGGTTCAGTGTGGTTGAGGTCTTTGATACATTCGGACTCAAGTTTTGTGTCTGGTGATAGATCCTTCTTCAGTCATCTACATGCCAGCATCCAGCAATGCCAGCACCATTTGTTGAAGATGCTTTCTTTTTTTCCATTGTATAGTTTTAGCTTCTAAGTCAAAGATCAGGTATTCATAGGTGTGTGGGTTCATATCAGGGTCTTCAATTCAGTTCCATTGGTCTACCTGTCTATTTTTGTGCCAAGCTGTTTTCATTATTGTAGCTCTATTGCAGAGTTTGAAATCAGGGACTCTGATGCTTCCTGAAGTTCCTTTATTGTGCAAGGTTGTTTTGACTATTCTGGGTCTTTTGTTTTTTCATGTAAAAGTGAGAATTGTCCTTGCAAGGTCTGTGGAGAATTGTCCTGGGATTTTAATAGGGATTGCATTGAATCTGTAGATAGCTTTTGGTAAGATTGCCATTTTTACTGTATTTATCCTACCTATCCAAGAGCATGGGAGATCTTTCCATTTTCTGGTATCTTCTTTACTTTATTTCTTTAAATATGCAAAGTTCTTGTCATACAGGTCTTTCATCTGTTTGGTTAGAGTTACCCTAAGATATTTTATGTTGTTTGTGGCTATTGTAAAGGGTGATGTTGCTCTGATTGCTTTCTCAGCACATTTATTTCCTATATAGGATTACTGAATTTTTTTAGTTAATCTTGTATCCTGCTACTTTGCTGAAGGTGTTTGTCTGCTGTAGGTGTTCCCTGGTAGAGTTTTTTGGATCACTCATGTAAACTATCACATCATCTGCAAATAGTGAAAGTTGGACCTCTTCCTTTCCAATTTGTATCCCCTTGATCTATTTGTGTTGCTATATTGCTCTAGCAAGAACTTCAAGTACAATATTGAAGAGACATGGAGAGAGTGGACAATCTTGTCTTTTTTCTGATTTTAGAGTAATCATCTTGAGTTTATCTCCATTTAGTTTGATGCTGGCTGTTGGTTTGCTGTATATTGCTTTTATTATGTTTAGGTATGTTCCTGATATCCCTGATCTCTCCAAGACCTTTACCATTAAGGGGTGTTGAATTTTTTCAAAGTCTTTTTCACCATCTAGTTAGATGATCATGTGGTTTTTCTTTTTTCAGATTGTTTATATGGTGGATTACATTGATAGATTTTTCTTATTTTTGAACCATCCCTACATGCCTGGGATGAAGCTTACTTGATCATGGTATATAATTTTTCTGATGTGTTCTTGGATTCGATTTGCCAGTATTTTATTGGGTATTTTTGTATCAATGTTTATGAGGGAGATTGATCTGTAGCTCCCTGTCTTGGTTGTGTCTTTGTGTGGCTTGAGTATAAAAGAATTGTAGTCTCGTAAAAACAGTTTTGACAGTGATCCTTCTGTTTCTATTGTGTGGAAATTTTGAAGAGTATTGGTATTAGCTCTTCTTCGAATTTCTGGTAGAATTTGGTACTGAAACCATATGGCTCTGGACTTTTTTTTTTGTTGGAAGACTTTTGATGGCTGCTTCTATTTCCTTAGGGGTTCTAGGCCTGTTTAAATTGTTCATCTGCTCTTGATTTAATATTGGTATGTGATATTTATCCAGAAAATCGTCCATTTCCTTTAAATTTTCCAATTTTGTGGAGTACAGGTTTTCAAAGTATGACCTGGTGATTCTCTGGATTTCCCCAGTATCTGTTTTTATGAACCTCTTTTAATTTCTGTTTTTGCTGATTTGCATGTTCTTTCTCTGCCTTGTGGTTAGGTTGGATAAAGGTTTGTCTATCTTGTTGATTTCCTCGTAAAACCAACTCTTTGTTTCATTGATTCTTTGTATTGTTTTCTTTGTTTCTACATTATTGATTTCAGCTCTCAATTTGATTATTTCCTAGCATCTACCCCTCCTTGGCGAGTTTGCTTCTTTTTCTTCTAAAGCTTTCGAGTGTTCTGTTAATTCTCTAGTGTGGCTACTCTCTAGTTTCTTCATGTGGGCACTTAGTGCTATGAACTTTCCTCTTAGAACTGCTTTCAGAGTGTCCCACACATTTGGGTATGTTGTGCCTTCATTTTCATTGAATTCTAGTAAGTCTTTGATTTCTTTATTTATTTCTTCCATTACCCAGGAGTGATGCAAGTTAGCATTGTTCAATTTCCATGAATTTATAGGGTTTCTGCAATGTGTGTTGTTGCTGAATTCTAATTTTAAGCCATGGTGGTCTGATAAGATACAGGGGGTTATTCCAATGTTTTTGTTTCTGTTGTGGTTTGCTTTATTGCTAAGTATGTAGTCGATTTTAGAGAAGGTTCAGTGTGGAGCTGAGAAGAAGGTATATTCTTTTGTGTTTTCATGGAATGTTCTATAGATATCTGTTAAAACCAATTGAGTCATAACTTCTGGTAGTTCCTTTGTTTATTTGTTAAGTTTATGTCTAGTGGTTCTGACAGTGGTGAAAGTGGGGTGTTGATGTGATGTCCCCCACTATAAGTATATGGTGTGTAATGTGTGATTTGAGTTTTAGTAATGTTTCTTTTATGAATGTGGGTGCCTATATATTTGGGGCATAGATGTTAAGAATTGAGACTTCTTCCTGATGGATTTTTCCTGTGATGAATATAAAATGATCTTCTTCATCTCTTCTAAATAATTTTAGTTTGAAGGCTAACTTGTTGGATATTAGGATAGCTAGACCCACTTGCTTCTTAGGTCCATTGGATTGGAAAATCTTATCCCAACCCTACACTCTGAGTTAATGTCTGTCTTTGAAGTTGAGGTGTGTTTCTTGTATGCAGCAGAAGGATGGATTCTTTCTTTGTATTCATTCTGTTAGCCTGTGTCTTTTTATAGGTGAGTTAAGACCATTGATATTGAGGGATGTTAATGACCAGTGATTATTTATTCTTGTTTTTTTTATTAATTTTTGTTGGTGGCATTGTGTGTGAGATTTTTATCCTATTTCTGGCTTTTGGTAAAGTGAGATGACATACTGCCTATGTTTTTGTGAGTGTAGTTAACTTCCTTGGGTCGAAGTTTTCCTTCCAAAACTTTCTGTAGGGCTGGATTTGTGAATATGTATTGTATAAATCTGTTTTTGTCATGGAATATCCATCTTCTACATCTATAGTGATTGAGAGTTTGCTGAGTATAATAGTCTGGGCTAGAATCTGTGATTGCTTAGTGTTTGCAGAACATCTATCCAGGACCTTCTGGCTTTCAGAGTTTCTATGGAGAAGTGGAGAAGTCAGGTGTAATTCTGATAGATTTGTCTTTATGTTACTTGGCCTTTTTCCTTGCTGCTCTTCATATTCTTTCTTTATTCTATATGTTTGGTGCTTTGATTATTATGTGGTGAGGGGAACTTTATTTTGGTCCAGTCTATTTGGTGTTCAGTAAGCATCTTGTACTTTCATAGGCATGTCCTTCTTCAAGTTGGGAAAGTTTTCTTCTATGATTTTGTTGAATATGTTTTCTGTACCTTTGAGCTGGGCTTCTTCACCTTCTTCTATACCTATTATTCTTAGGTTTGGTCTTGTCATGGTGTCCCATATTTCCTGAATATTTTGTATTAATGATTTGTTGGATTTAAGATTTTCTTTGCTGTATGAATCTATTTCCTCTAGTTTATCTTCATCACCTGAAATTCTGTATTCCATCTCTTGTATTCTGTTGATTATGCTTGCATCTGTAGTTCCTGATCATAAATTCAGCTTTTCTTTTCTTTTCTTTTTTTTTTTTTGGTTTTTATGAGACAGGGTTTCTCTGTATTGTTTTGGAGGCTGTTGGTCCAGCCTGGCCTCGAACTCACAGAGATCCTCTTGCCTCTGCCTCCTGAGTGCTGGGATTAAAGCCGTGCGCCACCACCGCCCGGCAAACTCAGCTTTTCTATTTCCAACATTCCTTCTGTTTGTGTTTTCTTTATTATCTCTATTTCAGTTTTCAGGTCTTGAACTGTTTGAGGTTTTCTGTTTTGTTTTTGTTTTTTTGGCTTTCCTTATTTAAGAGATTTGTTGATTTCTTACATTTTTTTTGTTTTTTTTTTTCTTCCATTTCTTTAAGGGATTTTCTCATATCATCTTTGAGGGCCTCCATCATTTTCATGAGGTTGTTTTAAAGGCCATTCTCTCCTCTTTCATCTGCATTTGGATGTTCAGGTCTTGCTGGTGTAGAGTCCCTAGACTCTGTAGGAGGCTTTCTATTGTTGGACATGTTCTTATTCTGCTGTCTTCTCATCTCTTCTTCCAGTGGGTATAGGTGGTGTCTCTCCCTCTCCTGGTGGGTATGGGTTAAAGGCTCTATTCTCTTCTCTCTCTCTGTCTCCCTTCCTCCCTCTCTCCCTCCCCGTTTCCCTCCCTCCTTCCCCCCTCTCTCTCTCTCTCTCTCTCTCTCTCTCTCTCTCTCTCTCTCTCTCTCGGCAAGTCGGGAGTGGAGACCTATGAAGCTAGCTGTTTTGTTCTGCCTCCAGGTCCCTCTGTGGGGTTCAGTGGCAGGAAGAATCTGGCAGAGTAGGGTCAGAGGACTTGAAGAGGGGGAGGTGGGCTAGTAGAGACCCTGGGACTCACCTCTCTACCGGAGGGTGGCGGGGCAAGACCAGAATGGCCTTCACTTAACTCTTGCTCTCTTTAAACCACCATAGGATATAAAGTGAACAGCTTTGCACTCACCCACACAGTCCTCATTACAGCTCCCAATGGAACCAACTGACCATAGACTAAAGCTTGAAACTGTAAGTCAAAACTACTTTTGTTCTTTATATGTTATCTCTGGTGTTGTGTCATAGAGACAGAAAGGTAACTAGCCCACTTCATATTTATCATTTTCTTCAGCTCTCTGAAACCTGCAATTGGCAGGTCTCTAAATTTTGCTTACCTAGTCTTGCTATTTCTTAAAAGGAATCACATTATATGTGACCTGTCATGTTTGGCTGCTTGGATTTAGTATGTTTTCAGGAAATGATGTTTCATTTGATGGCTGAATAATATTCCATTGTGTGCTTCTACCAGAACATCTAATCCTTTCATTATTATAAATGGTGCTTTTATCAGCGTGGTCTTGCACCCACTGTGTTAGCTTTCTTCATCACTGTGACACCTGATTTAAACAGCTTAGGGAGGTATGTTTGTTTTACTCCTGGTGTCAAGGAGTATATGTTAGGGCACAAAAACCCATGTTGTGCTGTATAGGAAACCAAAAGTGTAAGGAAATGTTTGTGCACTCTAGAACTTTCTCTTTTACATTTTTTCATTCCATCTGGTCCCATAGTGTATGCAATCATACTGATTATTCAGGATGGCTCTTCCCCTCTGGGTTAGTCCTCCATGAAAATGCTCTTGTAAACACACCCAAAAGGGTGCTTTACTAATATAGATACTTCTCTCTGCAGCCAAATACACAGTCTAGTTAGAACTAGATATATTGAGTCATATGGGTATTCTATGTTCATTTTTTGAGGAATTATCAGGCATAGTCTTGATAATAAAAGAAAAGAAAGAAAGGAATGAAGGAAAAAACAAAGAAAGAAAGAAAGAAAGAAAGAAAGGGAGGAAGGGAGGAAGGAAGAGAGAAAGAAAGAGAAAGGAAGGAAGGAAGAAGAAAGAAAGAAAGTATTGAAGGCTAGGAAGGCTAGCTAAATTCTGGAATTACTCAATTATAAGTAAATTTTAAAAATAGAATGAGGAAATGTTAATAAGGGTAAGCTAGTAACATGCTTGCTGCATGAGCATGAAAACCTGCATTCAATCCCCAGAACCCATCATTTCTTGGGTTTTCTTTGTTTGTTTTTAAGTACACCAATCTCTGTGCTGGGAATACAGAGACAGGACAAACCCTGGAGCTTGTTGGCCCAACAAACCAGGCGAAGTGTCAAGCTCTAGGTTCAAGAGACCTTGTCCTCAAAAAATAAGGTAGTGATCAATTAAGAAAGGCATCAGATACCAGCCTCTTATCTCTACACACACACACACACACACACACACACACACACACACACACACGTACACAGGCATGCACGATCACACAGGCATGCATGCACACACAGACATACACATTTCACTCACACACAAAGACACACATGTACACATAACATAGAGAGCAAGTTCAAGGCAAGTTTTTCTGAGATCATCTTGACAATTATCTTCTGAGAATTTACTACGTCTGTGGTAGTTCATACACTTACATGATATGTACTTACATTCTCCTTCCACTCAAAACTATCAAATCTTTCATTTATATTTCATTGACTTTAATTTACTTTTACTTATTTTAGCTATCTCTAAGCCCCACAACTATGTAAGATATTTGAATGTAGGTTGGGTTTTATTTTCCTCTTTTTATTACTGTTCTTCTAGAACATTTTATGATGGACACACAGTAAATCAAATACAATGGCCAAGTTTCCTTTTACAAACAATTCTGTCTCACCCATAGTCTGCCCTGGGTTTTGTTTGTGGTGCTAGTGAATCAAACCAGGAACTTCTTGTGCATGCTAAGCAAATGTTCTCCCACCAAGCCCTTGTGACTTAGTCTCTCAAATAACAAAACACATCACCTTGGTAAAGTAACTGATGGCCTCAACAAACCATGTGCATGTATGAATAGGACATAGTTGCTTATAGAGCAGGGAGACATTGAAACACTACTATCCAGGTAGTCAGGTGGTAGAGTTCGCCAGGCGGCACAGCTATCCTCCTTGCTTTCTGCAGAGGTGACTTGAAAAGTTTGTCATTTTCTATATTTTAATTTAAAAAGAAAAAACGATGGAGCCTGCTCTTCTCTAAAGTGACAGTGATTTATATGTATAGCTCCCCAGGTATCAAAGAGAAAATGAACCCCAGGTTGTCTGCAGCTAACAGAAATAAGAGGCTTTCTAATGTGTCTGTACATAAGCCACCAGCTAGATTTAATTACCTGGGGAGATAGCAATCAGCTTACTTCTCAAGGTAAGAGAAAAGTGAACGGTAATAGAAAATTGTGTAAATACTGCTATTCATTTTTTAATCCATTATAAAACTGGGGAGAGGACAAATACAATACTTCACCCTTCTTGGGCATCCTTATTTGGGAGTAATTACGCCTGTAGGGATCTGTTACCACCTTCAAGGCAACTGTGGCGGATTTTAGTGCTTGATAAGGTCCAGTGGCAATAAAACGAAATAGGACCCTCAAGACAACTTGGTGGGGGGCAATTATGACCCATTACCGTGTGAATCACACACTGTGATTAAACTCGTAGGAGGCACTCAGCATCCGCACTTGTTGTGAAAAGGGCCCTGATTAGCATGTGTGCTATGCATTTTGGTAATCAGAAATCATTATAGAGAATGCAACATTAAATGAAGGAATATGGCAATCTCCCATGCATTAAATAAGCTTTTTTTCAAAAAAAAAGAGAGAGGGACAGAGAGAAACAGACAGAGAGAGAGAGAGAGAGAGAGAGAGAGAGAGAGAGAGAGAGAGAGAGAGAGAGAGAGAGAGAGAGAGAGAAAGAGAGAGAGAATTTTGCATCCAAAGCAAATAATATCATTTTTCCCACAAAGCTTTAGCACTTGGTCAGACACTTCATACATACACAATACTTCTCTAGACATTGCTATGGTGAGTGTCTAGTTTGATTTGCAAATACTCCACATGGCATGATACAACAGTCATTTTCATTTAGTTGGAGCTACTTTTGCCTCATGTCCTTAGTCTTGTTGAGCGCTGAATGATGAAGTCAATGAGTCAGAGATAGAAAAAGCAACTTCTTCCGTCTTAAATCATGCCAGCAATTAAGGTCAAGATTTCAAGAAGACATCTGAGAGAGGAATCAGAAATATTTTTGGTTGTATGAAATAGCAACAATGATGAGAGCTGTTAACACACTCTTGTGTCAGCATATTTTGACACAATCTACTGTTGCTTCAAGAAATTTGGGTCTACCCATTGTATTAAAGTTTTAAACGATTGTTATCAAACCATTTTCTGTATGAATTTTAAAAGGTTTTTTTTTTTTACATTTTAGTACATAAACATCCTCTGAGGAGTCTTTTTGACAGTCTGATTCCTGTCCGTGAACACTCAATCCTCTTTCTTTTTACTGTGTAGTTTACTTTGTAAGATGTTCAGGAAAAGAGGTTTTCTCAAAAAATTGGGCAATCAAGTGCTACATCTTTTCAAAGGAAATCTGTAATATTTTATTGCTAGTGAGAAAATTTTGAACAAATTACTAAATTACTCTTTACACACTGTTATGTCATATGATTAAAAGAATTTTTAAAATTACTTACTCTGTGACAAGATTGATTTCCTTAAATCTTCAGTCTTAAATTTCAATACCTTAATCCCCCTGCCAATCATTTGGATTGATTAACCAATCAGAACTAATGTTGGCCATAAAGAAAGCTAATTATCACTCATATCAGAATAAATTAGACAATAGTTATGCAAGGAACTTCATTTGCATCTCTTATAATAAGAACAAAATATGGTCATTATTCAACATTTCCCTTTGCTTTTCTTTGAATAATACTATTTGTAAGTTATTTAGTGAATAATCGGTGTTTATGAAATTGAATTTAGTGTTGTAGCCAAGACTTTAATAATCTATGACTTTCATGGAAACATGGTTTCCTATGTTCTATTTGTGGCGTATCATCTAAAACAGAATGGTCTTACATTGAAATGGCATGGTTTTGAGAAAAAATTGGGGAAAACAATTAGCAAATTGTACTATTCACCACATGTACATTGTCATATGTTTTAAATTAATTCTACCTAGTTAGCCACGGTGGCCTACTCTTTTAACCCCAGCACTTGGGATGAAAGGCAGTGGATCTCTGTGAGTTCAAGGCCAGCCTGGTCTATGTAGTAAGTTCCAGGACATACAGGACACCCTGTCTTGAAAATTGAAAATAAATAAATATCAAAATAAAGAAAATAATCCAACCTGCAGGGAAGACATGGAAAGTCTGGGAAG
This sequence comes from Mesocricetus auratus, assembly GCF_017639785.1. Lineage (NCBI taxonomy): Eukaryota > Metazoa > Chordata > Mammalia > Rodentia > Cricetidae > Mesocricetus > Mesocricetus auratus. The sequence goes on from NW_024429193.1 coordinate 38,035,116, forward strand.
TATTAGGAAGTAAAGTAAATTAATGTGATAAAAATATTATTGTATGCATGTATAAAATTCTCAGATAACAAACAAATTAAATTAAAATTTAAAAAACAAATCACAAAGTCTAACAACAAATAGACTAAATGAAATAGACCCACAAAAGTTTCTGAGTACATTTTATTTAATTCCAAAAATTTTATGAGCAAAGTTATTTGTCACAAATTAGCAAAAAGGTAGCAAAAGCTGAGACAGTAACATCAAGGCCAAAGTACCAAATAAGCATACAGTGATAATAAAACTGTAGCTATACTTTTTAAAAAGCTAAAATGAATACAATACATGAGAATGTAGCACAGGATGTGAGAATCATACTCAAATCACCAAATATAGAAGCCATCCCCTTGATTCCTGGGCCATTTGGAAATTCTACCCATCATACAGTCAACATGAATCTCCTGACTGGTGTCATTGGGACTGGTGGAGTGGCAATGCTGCACTGCAAACCATTTTGTGTGACAAAAGAGCTGCAAGCTTTAGTCAGAAGAAGGTCTTGACCTAGTGTTATTATATCATAGAGATTTCATCAGTGACGAATCTTTAGATTAAAGTGCATTGCTGAGGTTATGAGGAGACCACATAAGGGTATGGAAGTGTCAGTCTGTGCGGAGAAGGATTGGAAGAACATGTTCTGAGTGTTCAAGGTCATGGTAAACAGTGATACCAGAAGACAAACTTTAGCAAAATCAGTGACGTTGGGTTCAACAAAGAGAGGACCCTCCTGTGCCTTTACATCTGTGACTATGTGAGGTGTTCAGAGTGCCAGGGAGCCAGGTAACAGGTATCTCCTGAATCTCCTGAACACAGAGGTGCAGTTGGCATTTGTCTGATGAATACAGACATGTGGGGTGTTGTGCTGAGTAGGATGAGCCTGCCAGAAATAAACAATGCTTTCACCTTCAGCAAGTTTGCAGTCTATTCCTTGAAAGCTAATATTGCATGATGATGCTGAAATAAGTCATGTCCTTTCCTCTAGCCCATCATTCTGTCAATTATATGTCAAATTGTTCTAGTTTAAATATAAATTATTGTTTTAATTTACAAGGTTCTCTCAGAGGGTTACTTTGTTTATCCCCATTTAAAAAAATTTAAATTGTGAAATTGCTTGTATCAAATTCCAAGCACACTTTCTTCCTTAGGCAACCTGTAATGTATTTGAAGGTAATGTGTGTTCTCAGTCTTAGGTAGACATTAGAATTGCCAGGAAACCTTCAAAACACAAATATCCACTTGTCATCCAATTCTGCTAACATACAATCTTCAATGAAAACAGCCTGACTTGGAAAAAGAGTCCTCTTTGGGTACCCTACTATGCTAAGATTAAAGTCACTATCTTTGAATTATAAAGGAGTACATACACAATCCATGATTGTGAAAAAGGTAGGCTTGACATCTAATTCTCATTCTATTGGTTAGCTGAATGGCCTGGGTGAAATAATTGCATTTAACCTTCCCCTATTTTTTCATCTACAAAATGAAATAAAATAAGGGTGCTAGAGATAGCACCTTAGAAGAGAATGACCTTGTCCTTTATTCCTGAGCCTTTTTAGTCCTCTCCTCGGATCAGTTTGGAGGTCTCATACCCAGCTGCAAGACCTCTTATTACCTCCTATCCCTCACTCACCCTAATTTTATTTTCAACCCTAATGCTAACACAATAGTAATAAATTAGAAGGAATTCAAATTCTTTTCTGTGTCCCCTACCTTCAACCTCCAGACAAAATGTTCCTTCCCTCTGGGTACAGGAGTGGCACTTGTCCAGTGAGGGCCTTATGACAGATTTAGGGAACATCAGAAAACTCTCTTCAAAAAAAAGGAAAAAAGAAAAATAAAACTCTTCTCTAAGTTTTATGGCCTCTTTGGGGCAAGAAGGGAGTGGGAAAGATTGAGAATGGCCTTCCTGTTGCTTCTGTTCCTTAGTGTCCAGGTACTGTACTGGAGGTTGTATACTCTGAACCCCATCAGCAGTGCTGACTTTATGAGGTTACAGCAAAGATAAAGTTAAATACCACAGATTCAACTCGTGGTAACCCATCAACGCACAACAAATGTTAACTGTAAATAGTAATCCCATCTTACATTGAAAGCGACATTCTCAGGGAAGTTAGAAAACCTTATCATAATGGACAGCTAACATGAAATCTATCCCATTCTTGAATCTCTCTGTACATCTCACCATTGGAGTCACGACTGAGTATATAATAATTATGAAAATCAGATTTGGCACCAAAGTCCATATGCTTCCCATTTCCGTACACTGCTTATTAAATGAAAATGGTGTAAACCATCAAGGCAGATGAAAGGGTAGAGAGATAAAAAAACAATTGACCCCCAGTGAAGCTCACCGTGCTGTACAAATGATTGGGCAGTGGAGGAGCAGTGCTGCTCCTCTGAAGGAGTCTTTCAATTCCTCCCAGATAGAGCAGACAGACAGCAACAGCCAAATCAATAATTCCACCCAATGAGTTTATAGGGATTAGTTACGGGAAGGTAAGTGAGGGGAGGTTACAGGCGCCTGGGTAAAACGTGACTTCACATGAATGCAGTATATGAGTGATAAATGACTTCAGAACCATCAGTGACGAGTTACTTACAAGAGCACTCAGCAGTGGGTGATCACCCAGCAGCCCCTCCCAGCTCAAGAAAGCTGCACGCTGCCTTTCCAGGCTGTGCTCCATCAGAGTCTACCTCCCCAGGAACTGTTTCTTATATAGAAAAGAGAGGGGTCTCCTGAGACTTGGGAGTTTCTTATCAGTATTGTGAACCTTGTAAGCCTTCTATCTAGGAGAAAATTTCTCAGTCTATGAAGATAAAAATAGCTACATAGTAGGGGGCATTTGTCTGTGGGATGCAGCACGCTGTAAACACTGACCTGAGGAGAACCCAATAATGACAAACTGAGGATGCATGACTCCTAACAGTCTCTGACATCAGATCATCTCATTTGAACTTCACTAGAATATGTTGCTTGCATGCCAAATAGCAACAATACCTTTTTTCAAGAAAAACAATAGACCATGACAAACATGTGACATTCCTCACCTTAAGCCTTCTTCTTCATCAAATGTTCAGCACCAGTTATGAGATGTCCACTGCTGTAAAACGAGACAAAGGAGGGAAACAGTATCAGACACGGCCAGATGAGAAACACACCGAGGTGGTTCGGGAGAAGGGTGATGGGAAAGGTGGATCAAACTCTTTATTGAAATCACAGCAGGGAGCTGGACTAAGAGTCTGTAGTGCACAAGCATGAAGTCTTGAGTTCAAATCCCTTGCACCCTCATAAAACGAGGCACTCATAACCTAGGACTGGTGGATGTTGCAGGGGAGAGTGGTTCTCTGACATGAGGATTGTTGGGGCCTGTGAGCCTGTCTCAAGATAATAATCTGGAGTGACAGAGCATGACACCCATCCTCGTCCTATGACCCTGTACATGTGCACCAAACGTATATGGATATATACAATATACCACCACACAGAAAAATAATAAAGTTACATTTTAAAAGCATGGCAGGGTACTCAGTTTTGGGAATGACTGGTTTGAATTGCTTTGGCAGGCTGTAAAACCAAAAAGCTGGTGTCTAGCATCCCTGCCTGGTTTGATGAAGGCAGAGAAGGGTTGCTTCCCAGGGAATGCCAATCAGAAGAAAAGGTGAGGCTCTGTGAATGTCAGTTTGCTCATCAGAGACATGGCCAGAGCAAGGATCCTTTGATCTCTAAGATCTGAGTATCCACAATCTCTCCCATTCAGAAAGATTGGCATTGTGTTTCTGTCTTTCTTTGTGTGAAACATTACTTTAAACACACACAATGTGTGTGTAAATAGAAGGCAATGAGTGTTTTTTAGTTCTGTCTTCACACTTCAAGTTTTTTTATAAAAATAACATGGCAATGATTTGACACATTATTGCCTATACGTGCAGTTGTTTCAATAAGAATACATGGTCATTGTTTAAAACTTTGTGGGATGGTTTTAGTAGGAATGGCCCCCATAAACTCAGGTGTTTGAATGCTTGGCCCATAAGGAGTGTGTAATAGACACTCTCAGGAGGTGTGGCTTTATTAAAGTGGGTATGGCATTTCTGGAGAAAGTGTGGCACTCTGGAGGTCTCATATGCTCAAGATAGGCCTAGTGTGACAGTGTCCTTTTGCTGCCTGCAGATCTAGACATAGGACCCTCAGCTCCTTCTCCTGTACCATGTCTACCTACATGCTGCCATGCTTCTTGTCATGACAATAGTGGACTAAACCTCTGAAACTGAAAGTCAGCCCTAATTAAATTTGGTCATGATGTCTCTTCACAGCAGTAGAAACCCTAACTAAGAAACCTTGCAATCAACTACTTTTCAGTACTAAGAGATGGGTGATTTGTTTTTTTAAATTTTTCTGAAGAGTTATGGAAGTTCTCTAATTAGGAGTTATTTACCTGCCGTTTTCTATGCATGCCCATCTTTTAGTTTTGAGGTTGCTATTGTGTAATACCAGAAGGAGTGGACAATGCTCTTGTTTCTCAAGGGCTCGGGGAAGTATGCCTATCATTTCTCTTTGTGGGATGGGAGTGACAGGGACCCCAAGCCTCAGGATGAAGCATATGATCCTATCTTGCTGACGGCGCCACCTTTTCTTACTGAGACAGGTTCTGTCAAAGCTGCCACTGTTCAAGGGTGACAGAATGTGACCTCCACGGAACGCAGGAGAATTCAAGACAAATTGAAATTTCAGGTAATTTATTTCAAGTTCGAAATGTAACAAAAGCCTTTTGCTGATAAAGAGGCTCTCACACAGAATCAGAGCCATTAATCTCTAAGACCCAAGTGAACAAAAAGTATTATTCTTCTAAAATGCAATATCCTATTAGTGGTGGAGAGCGTATTCATGTTTGTGAGAATGGTAGGTGCTAAAGTCATTGGCAGTTCAATTATTAAAAATATACCCATTTATGGAATAACTGCAGGACCCAATGTCCTAGAGTAGATATTATGAAGAATATAAAGTTGCTTAAGTCATGGTCTTTGTCCTCCAAATACTTCAATCTAAAAAGGCAAAGAACAAATATACATGTAGGAATTAACTATGTTTTAGTCTGGAAGGACCTTAGCTCCCCTCAACTCCTTAGCCCCATGTCTGCTCCTCTTGTGCTAAAGCTCTGATTTAATTTCTAAAATTCCCTACAGTGACATCCTTCCCAGATATACCAAACTTTGAGCTATTCTCTGCTTAGTCCACTTCTGATAAATCTTATTTATTGTATCTTCCTTTGGGTCCTATTGGCACTGCTATGATCCCCCAGTAAGAACAGGACCCTTTCATGTTATACTCATTCTTGAATAACTATAACCCCTTCCCTCGGTGATGTCACACTCACACACTGTAAGCTTTCATTTTGGTATGAGAGCTAGTAGTAACTGTCGAAGGGAAGAACACGCGGATGAGTAAATGGAATGAAGATACACAGAACTGAGTAGTTCACCATACATGATTCTACCCTGTGGGATAGCTCTCAGTCTTATTCCGCATACATATCACTGCACTGTACAGAGTAGAATGCATCAGCCGCCCTCCAGAATTTTGCCCAGAAGCAAAAACAACTTTCAGTAGCTGGAAAAAGTCTGTGCTGGAAGGAACAGCTTTCTGATAAGGAGTAGAAGAAAACAATGAGGAATTCCACTAAGGGACTTATGCTGATAGCTTATATTTCAAGCCTAAAGTGTTCAAATTCCAACACAGGTTGGCTTGACATCTTGTCTATCCAAATGTTTTGGCAATTTATTGAGCAGCATGCATGGCCCCTCCAGTTACCATGGAACCCACATGAGACTGAATGCCATTGAAATCTCCTAAATCCCCCCATTAAAGGATTTTATCCCACTCTTTGCTCCCTTCAACAAAATAAAATGTGAATGGCTCCAGTCAGTAGGTGGCTCAGAACAAGTTATTGATTTTCAATTTCTCAATTTGTAAAGGAGAGGTGTGATTTCCTATTATCTAACATTTGGCTGAGAATCTTACCAGTAATTAGGATTGGATGTCTATAAAAATAAAATTGAAATCTTTAAAGTTAAAACAATCTGGCATTTTTCATTTGGAAAAATAAAGTTTCATAATAAAATATGTGAATAATTTCTGGTAACTCTGCTAAATGTAATTTTAAAAGACCATTTTAACTTGGAAAGTAAGACCTTTGGCTTTTTCATCCATGGGTTGTTGGACAGCTTTGTGTTGTTACTGCCATTCTCCCCTTTGCCCTAATCATTGTCTCATCTTTGACTTTTCAAGCAACAGTTTCTCCAGGGATCTCAACAACTGCTGTTTTTAGTAGGAGAGACTTGGGATTTTTCCTCTGTGTTTTGAAAACTATTATTCACACATAACCAATAGGTCATGTCCCATTGCTGTAGACCTCAGCTCCCTAGCTAGAAAATTCTGTTCCTAAAAACAGTTTAAACAAATGGCTTGTGAGAGGCATGCTTGCCACCTATTATGTTTGCATCAGAGTGCCAAGACACTTTCCTAGACGGTGTGCAAGAAATCCGTCATCTACAAGTGTATCTAAACCTTTTAAAATGCACGTTATTCCAACCTACCGTGGCCATACATCCCATCTACAGTTGTGCTTTCCCCAGCTTCTGCTACTCATGCTCAGTGGCAATCCAAAATATCAAGTGACAAGTTCCAGTTGTCAACTGCTCATAAGGTATAAGATGCTCACTTTCAGGGCAGTGTGATTGCATCTCAGCCTATCTCGTACCACTTCACCAGGGCATGAGTTAACTCTTTCTCCTGGGTATCTAATCTGTATGTACTATCACCCCTCCATTCGTCACTTGGTCATCATCTCTGTGACTGAGACAACTGTCGTAGTATGGAATGCCACATTCAAGTAGCCCTTACATAGTACCTAAGACTGGATCACAGTGACTCTGGCTTTTGCTTGCTACATCTCTTCACACAGCCGTTGCCATCACAAGAAGAATGGAGACCAGAGACAAATATATTTAAAGAAGGAAAGACTGCATCAACATAAGTTTTATTACAGAGGGTTATTTTAATTTTCCTATTTCATTAGTGATTATCACTGGTCTTTTACTATACATCATTGACAAGTTGGACTTTATCACAGTAACTGTACAGGGGAAAATATAGTACATATAGGACTTAACTGCCACCTACAGTCTCTGGCAGCCAGGTGGCAGTCTCCAAAATTCTCCCACAAATAAAGGAGTGGGTGATACTCTATGCTTACTGTTCAATAATTTTAATAAACGTTGGTAAGATTTTAGAACCATGCATACTTGTTTTTACATTTTCCGTCTTTTAAATCTCAAAACCTGCTTTCATTCTTAGTCCACATTATCAGTGAATAAGTCCTTGTGGGTGACCACTCTCAGATTTTTATGTTATGAGCTTTTATTAAGGATTTGTGATCTGACTCATTAGGTGAAGATATTGCTGTCAAGCCCAATAACCTAAGTTTGACCCCCAGCACCCATGGGTAGAAGGAGAGACTCCACAGATTGTACCCTGGCCTCCACACATGCATCTGAGCATACACCCTTCTTGCGTTTGGACCTAGATGATCTACTTATGTATGCATCTCCTAATCAGTTTCGGGGATGACCTGATACATATCAGAAAGCGTGGCTTTTTAGTTTCCACCCCTTTATACCTCTGTCACATACGCATTATGTATCATGATTGATTTATATTTTTCTCCCACCTCGGCTCCAGGGTCACACTGCATTACCTCAGTGTTTGGCTCCTATGTATTCTTCATTTTGTAAATAGTCTCCTTTTGTCTTGGCTTGAGCTCATCCTCCATATGACCTAAGTTTAGAACATGACCGTCATTCTTCTAAGCTGCCTGTGTCACCCCCGGCATTTTCAAATATCATTTTCAACATTGGCTTGAGAGGATAACCCATGACTCTGAAGCTCTGAATCAAAAATGACGAATTTCAGTATAACATAGCATAGGCAAATGTCTTTGCTGAAAAAAGACACACACTAGAGTACAGACAGCTTTGGTAGGTAAGTCTTTATGACACCTATGTTCACATTTATGTTTCTCTATGTGGTCAAGCTGGGTACTCTTGAAGAAATTTGTGATTTATTCTTTATTATGAGTATATATTTATGTATTGGGAGGCCACAGGTATGCCACAGTGGACATGTGGGGGACATAAAATAATTTGTGGGAGTTAGTTCTACAATTTGACTCTCAAGGTTTGAATTCAGGCTTATTGGCAAATGCCTTAACCCACTAAACCATCTTACTTAACCCAATTTTTTTTATTTTTAATGTTCTTTTCCTCTGAGCCACTTAAAATTACTTTAAATATAATAAGTTACAATCTCAATCTTTAGATGATCTAATGATTTAGACAAATATCCCAAAATTGAAAGGTTTGCCCCCAAAACTAAACAAATAGAAAATAATAAACAGTGTTCAGCAATGCTTTGATTTTATTTGATTTTCTTGCTCACATAGTCTAAAAATGTAGACTTATCTAAAGATAATCCAATTTCTCCAAAGACGCACACTTTCCTGTCATGTTTGAATTCTACTAAATCACAACACTAGAATTGCTTTATTAGGATATTTTTTACCATGTTTTTATAAACATTTGAAGTCCATTACTTAAAACTTAGGAATGTTAGCAACACTTATAATGATACCTTTACTCAAGAATTTTAATGATATTATAATATTGCTATATATAAAAAGAATAACATTTAAATTATTTATATTTAATTTTAACTATATTAAAGTAGACATAATCCAATTAACAAGAACTGGTCGAGTCACACTTAGTTAAGCAGAGTAATGATGCAATTGCAAGAACAATCATGGATACAAAAAGTATGTCACATCTGTATTAAAAATGTTTCAGTTTCACATCTTTTCTGATGGTGTTGGACAAAGTGGTTGTTACCATGCAAGCAGAAACAGTCCTGTGTCTGTGACATTTCTATCATTGTCCTGTTACAAATCCTACTTATCACTTAAATCACTTACACCTTGTATTAGGGAATTGGGACCCAATATGTGTGTGGAGGTGAGTCGATTTATCAGAAGACAGCGAGGAGACCCACTCTCTCCCTGCCCTCATGCACAGTGGAGATGAAGGAAAGTCAGAGTTGTCGTTCAAAGAACAGCAGGACTGAGCAGAGAAAAGAGAAAACTCAGGCACAAGCATACACTTTAAACAAACAAACACCAATGTGTAATATTTGCTTCTTTTTAAAAATAGTTATTATTATTGTGTATGTGGTATGTGGGCGTAAGTGGGTGTGCGAGGATGGGCACACACATGCTTTGGCATGTGTATGGAGGGCAGAGGACAACTTTCAAGAGGTAGTTCCTGCCTTCTACAGTGGGGATTGAACTCAGGGTGTCAGGCTTGTGTTGCAAGAGCTTCAACCCTTCTTGTGGCCCTGTAATCGTCACTTTATAGGAAGAAAAAACTCACTGTTTATTTTCGAATATCCAAGTACAAATATTTAATGTAACTGCCAAGAAATTGTTATATAGAGAGCTTAAATAAACATGGCTAAATAGTTATGATTTTAATGTAAACAGTTTTAAGCATCTAGAAAAACAAATTCATCTAAAGTGCGTGCATTAAAATTGCATGTCCGTGTTATTTAAGCACCACCATTCAAATAATCCACTCATCCTGTAATATGTAAGAAAAGTTACAACATATTCTATGACCTTTTCTTTTTTTAGCTCAAAGGAAGAAAATGATATTTTCTCCTTATTAAATTTGACTTTTTAAAATAGATGTCAGTCTGGCAAATGCCATTTGACCTGATTCCATGAAAAATATCTGTGTCTTCATAAATGTAACTTTTGCATTTGAACTCATGATTTTCACATGATTGTTTCTAGTACTGTTTCTCTTCCTAATCTCCACCCTTCCCATGCTTCTCTGCTTTCCTCCTCTCTCTCTTATTCTCCCTCCCCTCTCTACCTCCCCATCCTGCCACTCTTCTTTCTCCTAACCGTGAGTTTAAGGCTTCTGAAATAAAGCATTCAGGTTGAACTGTAAAATGGGTGTGCATTCAGATAACCATTATCCAAATCAAGATGTAACGCATTCCCAATATGACAGAAGACTCCTATGTCCTTGTCCAGCCAATTCCCCCTGAAAACTCAGTCTACCTTCCAAGTCACATTTCAGATATATATCATCTAATACTAAGCTTAATAAAAAGTCTTTTTTGTATGACTTTTATGTTTATCCAAATATCTACTCTATTGATCCATATTATTATATGTATGGTATATTGGCTTTTATTATTACAGTGCCTCTTTTTATATGAGTACACCACCATCTATCTACCATGGGGATTTGAATTTTTCACAAGTTTTACCCTTTGTTAATAAAGCAGTATGAATGTTCTTGGTGTGTTTTAGGTAGTTATGTGAACTAATTTACCAGGCATATGTCTGGAATTAAAATTGCCATGTTTCTTGGAAGGTGTATATTTAGTTTTAGTACAGAGTGTCAGTTTTTGCAAATAGCTTGGTTAATTTATCCTCCCATTAGCACAGTACGAAAGTTCCAGTTGCTCCATATTCACACCAGTATTTATTATTGTATCACCAGTCTTTAGCTCTCTATTTTTGTGGGTGTGAAATTATATTTGTTAATATGTTAAAGTTTTTGTTTGTGTAATTCTTGTACAGGTAGTCCTTCTTGCACACTAGGCAAATGCTCTTCAATTGACCTATGTCTCAAGCCCCTGTGTTTTTTGTTTGCATCTCCCTAATAACTACTGACATGGCATACAGTATATACATATACCTGTGGTCTGTTTGGATCATTTGTTTTGCAAAATGCTTGTTCAAGTAGATCATCCTGTTGTATTCATGAATCGTCTGTCTTTCAATGTTTAATTATAGGATTTCTTTATCTGATCTGGGTGTGGATTGTTTTTTATTCAGAAACATGTACTGCCAGTATCAGGTCACTATTGACTACTTTAAGTGTGTCTTAATAAGTAGAGGATTTCAATGTCAGGGCAGTCAATCTTTTTTTTTAATGATCAGTGAAGGGGTGAAGACAGTCATTGAAATTTGCTTCTATGAGATTCTTTTGTTTTAAAGAGGGTGTCTGTGTGTGTGTGTGTGAGAGAGAGAGAGTTACAGAGAGAGACAGAGAGAGACAGAGAAAGAGAGAGAGACACAGAGAGAGAGAGAGAGAGAGAGAGAGAGAGAGAGAGAGAGAGAGAGAGAGAGAGAGAGAGAAGAAATGTGTGAGTACCCAAAGAGCCATAAGAGGGTGTTGCATCCTCTGGATCTGAGATTAAAGACATTTGTGAGTCACCTGGTATGATTGCTAGGAATCCATCTCAGACCCTCTGGAAGAACAGCAAGCTCTTAGCTGCTGAGCCATCCATCCAGCATAGGCTTTGTTTCTTTATTCCTTTCACTTAAGCCTAGGACCCATCTGAAATTTATGTGTGACATAAGATAGAGGTTTATATTCATTTTCATCTATATGAATATAAATTACCTCAGCCCCTCTTACTAAAATCATTACCTTTTCCTCAGTGTGCTGTAGAGGCACATTTACTACAGGAGAGCAAAAAGGGCCTATACGTACATGAGTCTTCTGCTGACTTCTGCATTCTGTCCCATCTGTCTGTTTTATTCTTGTACTAACCCTGCGCTGTTTTTAATTGGTATAACTTTATAATAAATCTCCATATCTGGTAGTGTAAGGTCATTAACTTTGCTCTTTTTCATAATTATCATTGCTATTGGCAATTTGCATTTCAAATTAAATTTTAGAATCGGCTTATACATGCATATGTGCACACACTCGTGCTTGTGTGCGCGCACTCACACACACACATTAGGGTTTTGTGGGAATTCACAATTGTTTCTTAATGGTCATAATGGAAGGACTAATTTAAAATATTTTGCTTTTTTGGCATATCCTCATGATAGTTAATTTTGCAAGTCCGCTTGACTAGTGCACAGGGTACCTGCATCCATATTATTTCCATGTGTGTCTGTGAGGTGCAGACAAGAACACCATATGCTGTGGACCTGACAGAACAGAACAGTATATGATGGAGGACTTTGCTCTTTGTCCTGACTGCATGAATACTATCTGCATGCAGTGCTCATGGAGGCCAGATGAGGGCGTTGGCTCTCCTGGAACTGGAGTTATAGGTAGTTGTGAGTCATGGACATAGGTACTAGTAATGATACATAGATCTATGGAAGAACCCTGTGTGCTCTTAACTGAGGAGTCATCTCTCTAGCCCTACATGTTGGTTTTTTGGAATAAAAATCTTAAGGCAAGATAACAAAATAAAACATAGTCCAACAGCCATAAAGATGACCCAGCAGGTAATGGTGCTTGACAAGTGAGTTTGATCCCAGAATTCACATAAAAATGGAGGGAGAAAATCAGGTCCACAAAGGCTGTCATCCTCTGGTCTTCACACATGTGTCATGTACACCCCTAACCATCATACACGTATACACAAATAACAGTAAAAATTTTATTCAGTATTCTTTTATTAAAAATTTTCATACAATATATTTTGATTATGTTTTTCCCTTCCCCACCTCCTCCCAGATCCTTCCCACCTTTCCCTACCCACTCAACCAAAACAAAAATTAGAAAACGAACAACCCAATAAAACAAAACAAACAACAACAAAACCCAGCATGGAGTGGAATTTGTTTTGTGTTGGTCAATTCCTCCTAGTTGTGGAACCTGCTCTGGACCACGGTGATATACCCAGTTGCATTGGAGAAACTGATTTCCCCTTTCCCAGAATGTATCAATTGCAAATAATTTCTTGGCTAGGGGTGGGAACCATCATCCTCCCCTACCTCCGCTGTCAGTGCTGGGATCCCTGTTTGATTTGAATGCTTAAACTTAATTTTAAAAAAATGAAATATAGCTCATGCCTCTAAAATAATACAATTATTTTCGTAGGAAGATCATTTCCGTTTTCTAAGGAAGAACAATGTAGTGATTCAGTACTCCAGGACATACTGTGACTGTCATTGCTCTGGACTGTCATTTTAGGCATTTCTATAAGGTAAAAAGCATTGGAATTGATTGTATCTCCCTATAGAACAAAGACCACGTTTGTTCAACTATTCACCGTAATAAAGATAACACTAAACTCCTGGGAAGGACTGGCAGGTTTACATTCATTCTAGTGAAGGGATTCAATTAACCTGAGCTCCACAATCCCACTTATGCATCAACATGGCTCTCTCATGCTGCAACAGAAATAAACCAATGGGAACATGGAGCTCATGCTAGTTTCTGTGTATTGCCTGACAAAGTCCTTTGTCTCCAATGCATGAATCTTTTGACATGTCTGTGGCTAGACTCACAGCGTAGTTTCCATTATAGGTATCTTGTCAAACTACATGTTGGGTTTGGTTTGCATGGTCTTGATAGGAAGTAGCTGAGAGAGGGTCTCGATGTATAGGCAAGGTTAGCTTCAAGCTTGCAAATCTTTCTCGGCTCCCTGATGCTGGGATTGCAAATGTGTGATAGCATGTACAACTTTACCTTGTTTATAGAGACAGTACACAGACGTTGTCAAATTTCTTTTCTCAGGCCATAGTGATACCCAGTCATACCAGTTCTAGTCATGGAACTAATTTAAAAGATCTGATTGACTGCCAGGCACTGTGACCAAAGGCAGTGTTTGTGAAAATGACTCAAGCTAATCAGTCCCATCAAAATACAAACTTCTCACCTTTCCTGAAGATCCCACAGGAATAGCTACAGACAAGAGAGCAAGCTCCTGCCCACAAGGAGGGCATTGCATCACCAATGCTCCTGTGGTTGGGTAGATTCTGCTTAGCCCTTTAACACATGCACCAATCTACTCACAGAAGTTCAGCTTTCCACTGGGTGTACAAGATCATCCTTTTCTCCATGCTTCCACACAGTTTTTAACCCATAATCTATCTGCCCTCTGTATCTCAAAGCAGAGGCTGGCTCATTCCTTTTTTATTGGTATTACCTTCTCAGTGCCTGGTGTATAGTTGGTACTTAATGAGTGCAAGCCAAGGAAAGGATGTGTGCTGATGCCACACACTTTCTGTTCTTGTGCTGAAGGCCTGAGTAAGGAATGATCTGGCAAGGTTTTGACTAGTATTTTATTTCGTGTTTGTAGCCTGTGGCCTACATGACTTAAGGCACGAGTTGAAAAGCCTGGAGCCAAGGATCTATCATGGCAAGCCTTGCCTCTTTACCCAGAGACTCACAGATAACCTTTGATTGGGAGACGCAGCCTTGTGTAAAGGAAAGGGCATGAGCTTTCACAGAAACTGATTAAACACTAGGCCAGTGGTACAGGCACCCTGGGACTCTAGGATACTGAGACAGTCAGAAATGAGTAGAAAGATAAAGAGATGGGGGACACTGTTTGGTCCCCCTAAACCTCTTTGTAAAGCTATAGAAGGTTTGGAAGAATACTTTAACATGTGGTGGAGGGAACGAAGGAAGAACAAACAAAGGAACTCAGAAATTCTCAGCTTTCTCAGAAAACAGGACCTTTAAAGACAGGAGTCTGATTTCCATAAGAGTATATGGGTTTGAAATCCAAAGAAGAAAAGCCATGTATGGCTATAAAAGGTCTTCTTCTCTTTCCCTGCCTCCATCCCCCAGCCTCTTGGTCTCTGTGTCAAACAGAGAAAGAATTTCAGTTTAGCATTGTAAATGGAGAAAAACAAAGTAGGTGTTTATTTCTGGTCTTAAACTTTGGAGACACAGTTGTCCGTTCAAATTTTAATTTAGAGCTGGGTTCAATTCCCAGCACCCACATGGTGGTTCACAATGATATGTAACACCAGTTCCAAGGAATTGGAAGCCTTCATTCGGCCTCTTCAGGCACTAGACAGACTTAAACAAGTGTGGGTGCTGGAGAATATTTGAACACTGCGTGAAGATGTGTTGCTGTGATTGGTTTAATAAAGAGCTGAATGGTCAATAGGTAGGCAGGAGAGAATAGGCAGGATTTCTGGGAGAGAGAGGAAGAGGAGGAGGAATCGAGGCACTGTAGATTTCACCAGCAGACTCAGGTAGTGTAGTATGGTGATGAGGTAAGAAGTACCACACAGCAAAATGCAGATATAAAACTATGGGTTAATTAAGTTATAAGAGTGAATTGAAAACAAACCTAAGCGAAGACCAAAATTTCATACTAGTCTCTGAGTCATTATTTGACAGCTGGAGATCCAAAGAGAGTTCAACAAGAAAGCTTGCTACACTTGGGGGTTCCTCTAAGCCTTGGAGTCTAAGGGAAGGCAGGGTTCTGAAGAACCAAAGAATTAGCCCAGCCACAGTGCCCTGCATTTATTTCCTTTACTGCAACAAAGATCCTAAACAATCTGCTTTTTAAAAGGAAAGGTTTATCTGGTTCACACATTGGAAGACTCATTGTTTTGTGCCTGTGATTGCATTGTGGTGGAAGCCTGTGAAAAGGAACTGCACCTCAAAGCAGGACATGAAAGAGAGGCAGAGACCAGGGTCCCACAGTTCCCTGCTAGGACCTACTCCTGAAAATGTAGATGTTTCATTAAACCCGGCCTCATAAAGGCCTCACAGCTTCCCAATAGCACCAAACCTTCAACCTGCAGGTCTTTAGGGAACATCTCAGATCTACACCATAGCATCCTCAGGACTTTGAGTTTCTTTATGTAAAGGTTGGTGATAAAATATGACCCCTCAAGGCTCTTGTGAGAGTGGCCTGATTCAGGAGGTCCAAAGTTGCCTTTTATGGCAAGGATTCAGTAACTATTAGCTCCCTCCCCTCCTTCTCCTTTCCTTTTCTCTCACATCCTTCACTATAATAGGGATAATATGTTAAATACACCTCTGCTATTGGTTAAATTAACTGTCAAAGAAACAAATATAATGTACATGTAGATAATGTTAGAGATAATTTTCTATAATAGCAGAGAGCGTATGGGATGATTGAAATCCATGAATTATCTCAAATCACCTCCTGAGCCATAACATAAACCTTCTCCCCATCAATTGCTTTTTAATGAGAATTAATAGGAATCCATTTTTCTAGTGCCATATTTCACAATTGCACGGTATAGCACTGGAATCAGAATAAAGATCTCCTCAAAGCTCAGTTCCATCTACATCACAATCTTGTCCTTCAGGTACCTTAGCATTCACTGTGCAATCACAAAACAATGTCTCCTGTGTTATGTACTTATAGAAAACTATAAATCATAAAGATTGGTTTTATTTTATTTATTTTTTATCATCAGTTCAGACAATGCATACCAAGTGCTCTGAGTGGGAAGCTTTTGTATTTTCTAGGAAATTCTCTCCTGAGTATGTTGAGAGACTGTCAGAGTGTCTATTATGCAAATTAAATATCAGCCCTGGGCAGCAGTGAATTGTGAGTCATTCACACTATAAGGCAAAAATGTTTTACTTTCTCTTAACTAGTATGAATTCCCTCTAGACCTAAGGTAAGAGGTACACACAATGACATATTAAGTACAGAAAATACAAAGGACCATCTTTTGCTTCCTTTCTTTGTGTGGGTTCCAGGGATTGAACTCAGGTCATCAATGGCTTGGCAGCAAACGTCTGTTCTCTGGCTTTATCATGTAAGATGCCATCCCCACTAACTGTATCATAAAAAGGAGCAGCATGGTGTGATTGTGTCCCAACACTACAAATATAAACAGTCACATCAGTCCGTGTAATCTAAAAAGAAGATAATTCCAGTTATACTAATGTTTGAATGGGGATCACTGACAATAAAATAAAGCATTAATATTGAACAGGGTGGTGATGTCACTCACCCAGCGATTAAATTCATGATTCTAACACTGTAATGGGTGTAAAGTACTTATCTGAAACAGTGACAGTGTGATAGCTTATTTCAGAAACCGAGACTGTCGCCATGGCATAAGATGTTCTTCCTGCCAAGTATTATAGAAATGGTTGTTACTAATATTAATATCTAAAAAAATTGTTTTATTCATCACATACAGTTAGAACTGTGACTCTTTTCATAAAATAGCTAACTTAATTATGTCTTAATATTTTGCTTTAACATTGTCACTATGTATCCTAAAGATTTTTCAAACTTTTCTAAATGCCCTTCATTGTTCTTTGAAAAAATAATTTACAAATATATGCCCATATAATTTATATTTTATTTTAAAGTTTTTAACTAGAAATATTAATTTTTAAAAAGTTCCTAATTGTGAGTCTGGGGAGATAGATCAGAGGTTAAAAGTATTTGCTGTTCTTCCAGAGAACCTGAGTTTGAATCTTACCACTCACATTGGACAGCTTACTACCATCTATAATTCCAGCTCCAGGGTATCCAATGATGTCTTCAGCCTCCAAAGGCACCTTCACACACACACAGGTTTGCATACATTCATACAGACATATTCATGTAAAGACACACATAAAAAAAATAAGTAAGGGAAGAAGGGAGGGAAGGAGGGAGGAAGGAAAGGAAGGAAGGAGGGAGAGAAGAAGAGAGGGAAGGAAGAAGAAAGGAAGAGTCCTTAAATATTCCACAGGTCTACACAATGTTTCAAGTCGTATTTGTTCAACAGTATGTCTTAATTAAAGTTCTTGATACTGAGATAGAAATAAATACATGCTTGGGATCTTGTTAATTGAATGTGTTTTTCATGAATTTGTTTATTATTTAAAATGCTGCATTTTATAATGTATTCTATTTTTTTCTCTTACACTTTGAGTGTTTTGACTTTTCAGGTTGTGACCATGGTGTTATCTGAATGTAGAGAAAAATTCCAGCCATGTTCTTGATACTTTTGATTCTGGGATTTTCTTAACATTTCTCACATGAGTTTGTATCCATCAGAAAACATTTCAAGCTATTTCTACCCTCAATTAGAGACATATTACAATGACTAAATAAAAAGCATAGGTATTGGCTGGGCATGGTTGCCCATGCCTTTAATCCCAGCACTAAGGAGGCAGAGGCAGACAGATTTCTGTGAGTTAGAGTCCAGCCTGGTATACAGAATGAGTTTCAGGACAGCCAGAGCTCCTACTGAGAGAAATCCTGTCTCAAAAAAAAAAACAAACAAACAAAATAACAAACAAAACAAAAAATAGGTATTTTATAGTAACACTGTGGCATAATCTTAAACCCAAAAGTAATAGTCTGTGATGTTATTAAAAGACAAATAATGGATTTGTTGAGGAAAGTAGAACAGTCTGAAGTTACTTCATCAGGATCATCAAAAAAACGACAGAAAAATACCAAGCACATCTCCTTGGTCATATGGTCCGCCAGAAAGTCAGGATTTCTGCAGACCTTTTAGTCTGGACAACCTTTGGGGCTGACACCACTTGGGCTCTGTCAGTGTATGTGGGCATCTCAGTCAGAAAATACTGCGTTAGAAGAGTCACATGTGGACATTCACTTTACAGCCTCCAAACAGCATTGCTCTCCACTCAGCACAGTATTAATAACAAACACATGATTTAATCTTTGAATGACAAGCAAGTGGATGGAGAGGAGGGCATGAAAAGAGCTTACCATGTACTGAGAATCATGGAGACTAAGCTCTGTTCTAGGTGAGGCATACTGAGTATTTCTTTAAAGAGAATGAGGACCACACACACCTAACATCAGAATGTATTTCTTGACAGCATATGTATAGAGATACATATGGTAATGGCACTTAGTAAGTTTTTACATAAAATAATACGTAAAGAAAACTTTATCAACTGTATGAATGAAATTGTTGACAGTGTGTGACAGGAGCTATGATAAGACAAAGACTAATCTAACAATATTGAGAAACCAGAAATGATCCCACATAAGTGTGTGGGGGTGGGGTTTCACAGAATTGACTCCATTCCATTTTGACTTGAGGTCAGAGAGTTTTTACAGGCCCTTGCTCTTTCACATGTGTGCCCTAAGATGTGAATGTGAATTCATGGTCTAAGATGCGGTCACTGCATGTCCTGTCTAAACAACAGAATACTTAGCTCAGGATACAGTTACTTGATGTTTTGGGAATTGAAGCGGTAATTATTCTGTTTCTTCCTTCTATCATTGGAAAGGAAGCTTTTTGCCTTCTCCACTTCTCTTGATGGGGATATAAAAAAAAAAACCTTTGGGTTAATATCATGGTCTTCAATTCGATTCCACTGGTCTACCTATCTGTTTTTGCACCAATAACAAATTGTTTTCATAACTTAGCTCTATAGTAGAACTTGAAGTCAGGGATTGTGATGCTTCTGGAAGTTCCTCTATTGTACAGGATTGTTATGGCTATCCTGGGGTTTTATTTTTCCGTGTAAAGTTGAGTATTGTTCTTTCAAGGTCTGTGAGGAATTGTGCTGGGATTTTGATGCAGATTGCATTGAACCAGTAGATTGCTTTTGGCAAGATGGCCATTTTTACTATGGTTATCATCCCTATCCAAGAGCATGGGAGATCTTTCCATTTTCTGATATTTTCTTTAATTTCTTTCTTTAAAGACTTAAAGTTATTGTCATCCAGGTCTTCCACTTATTTGATTAGTGTTACTATAAGATATTTTATATTGTTTGTGACTATTGTTAAGGATGATGTTTCTCTGATTTTTTTTCTCAGCCAGTTTATCATCTATATATAAAATAACCACTGATTTCTTTTGAGGTGATCTTCTATCCTGTCACTTTACTGAAGGTGTTTACCAACTGTAGGAATTCCCTGGTAGAATTCTTTGGGGTCACTTATGTAAACTATCATATCATCTGCAAAGAGTGAAAGTTTGAGTTCTTCCTTTCCAACTTGTATCCCCTTGATCTCTTTTTGTTGTCTTATTGCTCTAGTTAGAACTTCAAGTACAGTATTGAATACATATGGAGAGAGTTAATCCACACACCTATGAACACCTGGTTTTTGACAGAGAAGCTAATATTGTACAATGGAAAAAAGAAAGCATCTTCAACAAATGGTGCTGGCACTACTAGATGCTGACATGTAGAAAATTGCAGATAGATCCATATCTATCACCATGCACAAAACTTAAGTTCAAATGGATCAAAGACCTCAACATAAATCCAGCCACACTGAACCTCTTAGAAGAGAAAGTAGGAAGTACCCTTGAACAAATTGGCACAGGAGACAACTTCCTGAATATAACACCAGTAGCACAGACACTGAGATCAACAATTAATAAATGGGATCCCTGAAACTGAGAAGCTTTTCTAAGGCAAAGGACACAGTCAATAAGAAAAAACGGCAGCCTATAGAATGGGAAAAGATCTTCACTCACCCCATATCTGACAAAGGGCTGATCTCCAAAATACACATAGCACTCAAGAAGCTAGTAACTAAAACACCAAATAATCCAATTTTTAAAAATGGGCTACAGATCTAAAGAGAGAATTCTCAATAGAGGAATCTCAAATGCCTGAAAGGCACCTAAGGAATTGCTCAACATCCTTAGCCAACAGGAAAATGCAAATAAAAACAACTCTGAGATACCATCTTACACATGTCAGAATGGCTAAAGTCAAAAAGACCAATGACAGTCTGTGCTGGAGAGGATGTAGAGAAAGAGGAACATTCCTCCACTGCTGGTGGGAATGTAAATTTGTACCACCACTTTGGAAATCAGTATGATGGTTTCTCAGGCAAAAGGGAATCAGTCTACCTCAAGATTCAGCAATTCCACTCTTAGGCATATACCCAAAGTATGCACATTCATACCACAAGGACATCTGTTCAACTATGTTCATAGAAACATTATTTGTAATAGCCAGAACCTGAAAGCAAGCTAGATGTTCCTTACCAGAAGAATGGATAAAGAAAATGGGGAACATTTACACAATGGAGTACTACTCAGCGATAAAAATAATAATGACATCTTGAAATTCACAGGCAAATGGGTGGAGCTAGAAGAAACAATTCTATGATTTTGAAGCCAGTCTGGTTATGTATCTAATTCTAGGTTAGCCAGGGTAACAAGGTAAGAGTCTGTCTCAAAAAAATACAATAAAGTGTAGAGTGTCTAAAGAGGACATCCAATCTTCACAAACAAATATGTATATAAATAGACATATGTACACATGAGCATGTATGTATACATGCATGCAGAGTAGACACACACACACACACACACACACACACACACACGATCTACTGCAGTGTAAATTTACTTTTATGACCAACAAGCTCAAGTCTGTATGCATAGTCACAATGATCCTAAAGAGAAACTAAACAGAGGGAATAGTATTGGAATCCATAGCAAAACAGAGTTGTGAAAAACCTGAAACTGTGATGCCTCTGATACTGCTGGATGTCTTTACTACGAGAAGGGAATGGAAACGGCACAATTATTTTTGAAAACAGCTGGGCAGCTTCTTATTCAATGTAGCATGCACTCAGTCTATTGCACTTATTGTTTTCTAGAAACAATGTTTTTAAACCTAACTGGATAAAAATAACTCATGGGGGAAATTAGGGCCTGGAAATTGCTTTGGAAACAAAAGGATGGAGTAAGAAGATTTGAAGTTAATATTGGAGGCTTTATTGGAGATTAAGCTCGGAGCAATAGACACATACACTAGAAATCAAGATTCGTTTAGGGAGGCTAAAGCCAAAGGTCAGAAATTTGACTCTAATTAGCTGTTTTTGTTATTTGTAATCATTTATATTCATAACTCAACTCTTTGGAATTTGAAGTTCTGATCTTTCTCTCTTTAAATCCTGAAATCCACGGACTCAGCACTTAGGAACACTTGCTGCTGTTGTAGAGGACCCAAATTCACTTCGCAGCACCCACATCAGCCAGCTCTCCGGAAGAGCCTGCTAAGGCATTCTTCTGACCTATGCAGGCACCCTCGCATATGTGCGCATACACACACCGAGACAAACACACATGCACATAAGCAAAAACAAATCTTTGAACTCAAAATTCTTGCAGTTGAAAATTATATCTTTATTATACTCTTCAAAGGATTCATTTTAAGTCCTAAGAAATTTTGCAGTGGGAAATGCTACAAATGTTACCTTGTGGATAAAATGGTTTAACATAATAGTTTAGCATCTTAGAAATATCACTGGCCTCTGCGCAGGATTTCAAACACTTCAAACAGTTGAGAGTAAACACCTACAACGTTGAAGTAGAGAGGAAGGCCACAATACCTCTAGATAACTTTCTTTTTTGTCCTGAAGAACATTTGCTAAAATTCTCCATCCTTCTTGTAAATTAAAGATTAAGGAAAGGGCATAAGGAAATTGGATATTGGTGATGTGGAAGACAAGGATCAGATCTTGAATGAATATTCAAGGCCCCAGATTCTAGACACTGATGCAGCTGCTCTTGCAGCAAATGGACTGCAACTACATATTTTGAATTATTGAAGCAGTGGCTCGCAACTATTCAGTAGATCAAATGTATTGCCTTCCTTGGTGAGATTGATGAGAATCCAGCTCTGCTCGCCACACTCCAGTGCAGAGGGCTGGAGGGCATTCAACACACTGAGAAAGGTCAGAGTCAGACTGCATCAGTTTCTGAACCTAAGAAATTCCAAACTCATTGCTACGCATTAAAATGAATGAGGAAAAGCTGTGTTGTGATGTGTAGCGTCCCAAAGACTTGCTTGAGGCTTAGTGGAAAGAAGCTATGGCGCTTACCCTACGAGACTCATTCAGTGCCTTCCGGAGCATATAAAGAAAGCGTGGTGCTGTGTGCTCTCTCATCCCTGGGACGTTATCATCTCACAAGTTATGTGCAGCTTAAATAATGGAGATTCCAACATGGAAAACACATTAGTGCAGTTGGCCCTACTTTCTTGGCTAACATTCCAAAAACAAAATAGCTAAATGATTTTGTGATTTGAATTTATTGCAAAATGGATTTTTCATGCAAAAGACTGGAGTCTGATTTCACTGTAGGCAAGAGTTCACAGTAATTTTGCAGGATACTAGCTTCTGAGAAAACGTTTCCACTATGATCAAACATGGCTAACTGAAGTGGGGCTTCGCTGTTTGAGTCACAACAGTTCTAAACTGTACATTATAGTTTTCTATGTAAGGTATACTCCACTAAAGCTGTGATGTCGCTGTTGCTCCAGGTGAAGGGACGTGGATTTGAAAGGAAGGCTTCTCTTCCTGCTCTCTGGTTATTTGCTTCTCATTAGCATAACTGATTGGTCAGGATAACAATTGGACAAGTTCTTTTTTTATTTTAAATACTGTATATTTCTATGAGGAATACATAGAATTTGTTCTCCTAAAAAACTCTTTGGTTGTTCTTTCAGGCCTTGCCATGAAGACTTATAATTGTAGATGAAGATAAAAATAATAAAGGCACTTACAGAAAGACTATGTCAGCACATGGTCAAAATTTCTGCAGATATTTTGGATAATTACAATTTTTAATTTAGGAAACAAAGCCAAATTTTTATCGGTAGAATCACATTCCAACTTGAGAATTTCAATAGAAAATTCTTAGGTGGACCAGTTCTTTCCCACAATTCTTTAGTCTCCCCTAACAGAAAACATCACACAGAACGCAATAAAGTTTTTAATAATTTAACTTCTTCTGAAAGAAGGAAATATGTTAACACACACACACACACACACCCTGCAGGCTTGCTATGCAAGGGTCTGCTCTCAACTAGCACCCTGAAGCCCTTGAAGACCATAGGGCTGTAACACTTGCAAGTTCTGGGATCAGAACCTCAAAGCTTCCTAAGGGATTAGACCTGGAACACTTACAATATCCTGGATGGCATCCTGTTGCCACCAAGGGTCTCAGAATTCTTACTTCAATGTGTGCAAACATCACAGCAGGCAGGGAAGTGAACTGTGAGAGGCAAGAAGGAAAACTCAGTTCTGCCCGACTTAGTAGGTACTAGGTCAAACTTCTAGAGAGTCTGACACCAGGCAGTTTATTGTAAACATATGTAAAGAGTACAATTTGGAAAAAAAAAGTTTCCTTGTGTAATACAAACCATGGTGTACAAGGAGGCATAATCACACCAAAACTCAACCCAAAGTACAAGCCATTTCTTCCAAGAAGTTGGGTTATAGAGATAAGCTACATTAATTAGTGTAAGGGCCTAATTTGATGTGGTCTTGATTATACAGATAGCATAAAGGTCATTTGGGTTACACAGCACGTGTGACATCTCCCCTAAGACTGAGGGGAAAAAAAGCTAAAGATAAAGGTCTAAGGAGCGAGAATCTGGGATAAACATTCTTGGGATGTGGTGTGGGGGCAGAGAGGTCTGGCCCTACAGAGAGTGAACTTCACCAGGTCATTAATATCTACTTTCAGCCTCCTGGATGGAAAACACTGGAGATCAAAATAGCAAAGCAGCCATATTAGTTAGCCATAGAAGCCAGGTATATACCTTTAATCCCAGGACTCAGGAGCTAAAGGCAGATGGATCTCTCTGAGTTCAAGATCACTCAGGGCTACATGAGATTGAATCAGTCTAAAATAACAGAGATCATGTCTTTAATCCTAGCACTAGAGAGGTATAAAAGATAGGAGCAAGGTCTTCAGTGATCAGTCTCAGGATTATTCTCCAGACTTGTTGAGAAGAGCATAGCAGTCTGAGGTTTGGTGAGAGCTCATGGAGACAGGATCAGCCCTTTCGGCCTGAGGTAGAGGAGAGAGCTAGTAACTTGACTGCTTTGCTTCTCTGATCTTCAGCTTGAAGCTTTAACCCCAATGTCTGTCTCTGGGATCTTTTATTTCATCGTACTACATCTAATGATCTGTGGGCACAAGGCCATTTTTGCAAGCAACAAAATCAAAGCTACCCTTGCTTTCCCTTTACTATCTGCCATTCCATTCTTGCATGGAGGACAGACAAGAACCTGACTGGCCACTTCAATGTGACAAAAATGAAGCTTCTGTGCTTTGACTGTCCTGACACAGTAATCCTGGTCATCAGTCTTGATTGACAACTTCATTGGATTTAGAAGCATCATGGAAACAAACCTAAGGGCTTGTCTTTGAGGGGCTTTTTGTGTGTGTGTGTGTGTGTTATTTTCTTTTTTTAATTTAAATTAGACACAATCTTCCTTATTTATATTTTAGAAACAATTTTATTTTACATATCAATCACTCCATTCTTTTGCCCTTCCATGCTCCCATGGCCCCCACCTCCCCCTCAACCTACTCCCTAAGGATAGTGAGGCCTTCCACAAGGGATTATCAAATTCTGTCACATTATTTGGGGAAGGGCCTAGGCCCTCTTTCATGTATCTGGGCTGAAATAGTATCCCTCCATAGGGAATGGGCTCCCAAAGTCTATTTGAGCACTAGGGATAAACAGTGGCTCCACTGTTAGAGGTCCCATAGACTGCCCAGGCCTCCTAGCTGGTACCTAAATTCAGAGGGCTTGCTTCATTCCAATGCTGATTCCCCAGATTTATGACTGGGGTCCCTGTGCTCTCACTAGGTCAGGTCAACTGCTACTGTGGGTTTCTCCAGAACAGTCTTGGCTCCTTTACTTATCTGTCTTCCTTCTCTACAACTTAATTCCAGGGAGTATGGCTCAGTGTTTAGCTGTGGATGTCTGTTTCTGCTTCGATCAGCTACTGGATGAAGGCTCTAGGATGGCATATAAGGTAGTCATCAATCTCATTGGAGCAGGGCATTTGAGGTAGCCTCTCCACTGTTGCTTTGATTCTAAATTGGGGTCATCCTTGTAGATTTCTGGACATTTCCCGAGTGCCAGATTTCTCTTTAAACCTATAATGGCTCCCTCTATTACGGTATCCTCTTACTCTCCTCTATCCCACCCCCCAATCTTCCTGGTCCCTCATCTTCCTATCTCTCCTCTTCTCCCCTTCTCTTTCTCCTAATTCCCGCTTCCCTCCCCCCCCCATGCTCCCAATTTGCTCAAGAGATCTTGTCCCTTTCCCCTTCTCTGGGGGACCATGTATGTCTCTCTTAGGGTCCTCTTTGTTTCCTAGTTTCTCTGGCGGTGTGGATTGTAGGCTGGTAATCCTTTGCTCTATGTCTAATATCCATATATGAGTGAGTACATACCATGTTTGTCTTCCTGTGACTGGGTTACCTCACTCAGGATGGTTTCTTCTAGTTCCATCCATTTGTCTGCAAATTTCAAGATTCCATTGTTTTTTTTTTTCTGCTGAGTAGTACTGCATTGTACAAATGTGCCACATTTTCTTTATCTATTCTTCGGTTGAGGGGCATCTAGGACTTTCTAAATTGAGTTAATGGAAGCAAGAAGATGACTCTGAGATTCAGAGACACCATTCTATGGGATACCAGGTCTAATAAAAGTAAGAAAAGTGGAGCTGAGCTGAGCAATAGCATTCACTTGCTCTGCTTCCTGACTGTATACAATGGGACAAGCTGCTACCAGGCCTCCCCGACACTGAGCCAAAGTAATCCCTTCCTTCCATAAGGTGCTTTGGTCAGGTGTTTTGTCACTGTGACAGGAAAAGGAACTAGCATAGCTTCCTTGCTTGTTGTTACTGTTTCATCTCAACTACGCATCATGATATCAGGTCGAACTTTGAAAATCTGAGACATGTCACAACTACAAAACACATATGCACAGAAATCAAATGAGCCCAACAGCTTCTCTTCCTCAGGAAAAGACATGATGCTCGGTGTTCCTTGCTTTTCTCCTTGTTGTGGCTGGCTATCTGAGAAGCATCTTCAAGGAAAGGGGGTGTTTCTGAGTATGGTACAAGGAAGCACAATCTGGCTGCATGTGCAGAAGTCACTGCAGCAAGGGATAGGTAGCTGCTCACCTTGTCTCTGCAGTCCAGAAGAGAATGATAGGAATTGAAATCCAGGATTTAAGAATCTCAAGTGACCCGCTTCCTCCAGAGAAGACTCCCCCTAAAAGTACCAGTACCTCCCAGAACAGCACCTCCAGCTGGAGTTCAGGTCTTCCAACAGGAATGCCTGTAGATGATGCTTCACATGTGGACTATAACATTCTCCTTTCTAATCCCCTCACTTTTCAAGCCTTCCCTAGCCCTTCCTCTACTCTCTGATCATTGTTTTCAAAAGCCCCACTCCTTAAACTGGCAATGCTCGCACAGCCTGTGTCTAAGCTCCTTTCTTATCACCTTCTGGGCAAACCCAAATAAATTGTCACTTTGCTCAACTATTTGGTATAGATAGAACAAGCTATGTTCATCTTAGACATAAGACCCATAAGATTTGTAAAGTGAAGTATTTCTGTTAGACATAACTGTTAATTTGAGTAAGCCGTGGATCAGTACATGGACCTCAAACTTGTAAGTTTGGATTATTTCAGTGTAGTTTACAGGCCAAAATTGAATGAAAGAACAAGAAAAATGGCTCCATCCTACCAGATTCTAACTTGTACATGTTGATCTTGATAAATTCTGACATTCTGGCCCCTTTTTCCCCTTTAAAGTCTTGATTCTCTCTTTGAATTACTCACAGTTGCCTGTAGATGCCTAGAGCTTATATTCCCAGATAGACTGAAGCTCTACCTGGATGCTTCCCTCATATGTGTGATTTTCCTTTATTTCCCCTTAATAACCTCTGTGGGGGAAACTGTACCACCCACAGCCTGGCAGTTTTACATAGCATCCTGGAAAGCCTCTATTTTCATTACTATAAATCTCTGAAACACACATTGGATAGACTTTGACCTACTGGCTCTGTCGCTTCCTTAAGACAGGCAGACTAATAAGAAAACAATCAATACACAAAATAGGTATTATACAACATGTGCCATATAAAAATTACAAATTTCCCAACTGCTGCCATGCTGTGTGTCATTCACAGTGACTACAGATATGAAAAATCCTTAATGAAGCTTTGCTAGGGGTGTTTGTAGCATCCTTTCTCATGTAGTATCCTGAGTTTTCCTGCTCTACTCCCTTATCACATGTGACTATCACTAGGGGCCATTCTGGAGTCATAGACAATCTTTTTGTTTACTATTTACTTTCTTGTTTACTATTTGCTTTTTTTGTTTTGTTTTATTTTTGAAACATGGTTTCTCAGGGCAGTCCTTTATGTCCTGGAACTCACTCTGTAGACCAGACTGGCCTCAAACTCACAGAGATCCTCCTGCCTCTGCCCCCTGAATGCTGGGATTAAAGGAGCTTGCCACCATCACTCAGCCACCAACGGTGGGCTTTGGGAATGGGCTAGGATATGCATACAGAATAATTCTTGGGCTGTAAGACAAGAAGTAAAACCCATTTCCTTTCCCAGAACAAACACATGAGTGTTACATCTTTTGTGTTCCAGGTACCTCATCTTCTCATAGACCGTCCGGTCTTTACACTCTAAGAGCCCTCCCCACCAAAGCAAGAGCAGTCCCCTGGTTACTCAGCCTATATCCGAATTAGAAGCTTGTCTTTCTTGCGGAACAATAAGTCCAGAGTCCGCTGTGTCTTTCCAATGCCACGGAAGACCTAGGCTCATTCCATCTTTTTACCATGTGTACTTAACATAAAGTTTTTTTCTTTCATTTGCAAAATAGATACCTTACCTCCGTGGTCACCTCTGTGTTGAGGGAGGAAGGAAGCAGAAAACTAATGTGCCAGTCTTCTCAACAGGGTTTCTCTTCTGGGCAATTCTCTTCCCTCAAATCTAAACTGATGTTATTTCTGATCAAAACTGTCTTCTGGACAAGCCAGTCTGCAACCATGGCAAGGATGCCAGTTATTTTAATTTTCTAGCCTTTATGATAGTTGAGTATATTTTTACAAATACACCACCTCTTCTATTGAAGTCTGCATCCATTTAAGGGAATTATATTCATGGACTGTATATACTATGTGTATACCGCTGTGTATATAATGGTGTGCATGTCTGTTACATTTTATATTGGATTTGATGAGGTTCCCTAAGGCACTACAAGTAATTCTCAAGTGGTAAACATTTTGCAGAATAATTTCTTAAAGATCATACTTCAGGGCTAGAAGTATGCAAAGGGGATAGGAGAAAACGGTAGGCAGGCA
This sequence comes from Mesocricetus auratus, assembly GCF_017639785.1. Taxonomy (NCBI): domain Eukaryota; kingdom Metazoa; phylum Chordata; class Mammalia; order Rodentia; family Cricetidae; genus Mesocricetus; species Mesocricetus auratus. The sequence goes on from NW_024429193.1 coordinate 38,064,121, forward strand.
ACAACAGGAAGAGACATACTAGAAATAAAAGATAGAAGGGAAGAAACGGAATCTGAAGTCAGGACAAGTTCATAGCCACTATAAGTGCTTGTTTCTCAAAATCAGAGTCAGCGTGCACTCAGTCTCCTCTTCCCAGGGTGTTGATGAGGGTGCTGCAGGGAGAGAAAAACTTCCAGATGTTTCAGTGTCTTCATAAAAACATATACGTAATGTTTTTAAAAGAAAAAATTGATTGCATTATACTACATAAGAATATTCAAACACAGACAAAAATATCTTTTTCTCTTTTTTTCCTTAGGAATTCAAAACTCACAATAGACTTTAAACTGTACCCAGAAAAATCTGCTGAAATACAGAAATTAGAGGGAGTCTAGCCAAGAATGTAGCTCAGTTAACTGGTAGAGTATTTGTTCAGTATGCACAAATCCCTGTGTTCCAACCCCAGTACTATATATCTCAGGGGTGGGGGTGCACAATTGTGATCCCAGCACTTAGGAGGAGGAGTCAGGAGGATCAGAAGTTCTAGGTCACCCTTGGTTATACAATGATCTCAAGGCTACTTCTGTCTGAAAAAGAAAAGACATGTTCATGAATGAAAGATACTTTGCTCACTTCACTCCTATTTTCTAGTCCAGACTTCCTTCAATTTTTATACTCACTTCTTTTCTTGCTCTTTTTCTTCCTACACACACACACACACACACACACACACACACACACACACACACCCCAAATCTCTATATCCCTCTGCTATTTTGGGCAAATACACACATATTTTCAAAACAGCAAAGTGTTTTTGCAAATAAAAGCAAAATATTAAAATACTAGATGATCCAGTTTAAGGAGAGGAATCCTTCAAAATTATTCTCCTTAGTTTTATGTCTTTAAAAATTAAAATGGGACAGAAATAACCTATTCTAATGCCTAGCTCGTTTTGTTGCAGTTTATAGCTTTATGCATGAAAATACACATATAACTTACAACACACTTATTATGCAATCCTGAAATAGTAGCAAAAATTGTTATTTCCATTTAAGTTTTACGTCTTTAACATCTTAATACTATATTATAGCTTTCACTTCCAAAAACACTTCAAATTCCATTTTTAATATTTATCCATATACCATGATTCCACAATTATAAGTATGTTGTAAGCTTATAATATTTGTCATAATCAATACATTTAAGAGAGATCTCATGAAAAGTATTTAACATTTTATCACACTAGAATGGTCACATTTTAAATTCATCCATTCACCTGACATACTTGTCTGCACCTGAGATTTACCAATATTTGTGATTGCTCTTCTCTTCTCTGTGGTCTGTGATAAAGAGACTGGGGATAGAGTCTGTCATCTTCTCCAGTAACCACCAGTATCTTCCATGGTGTCTGGCTTATGGTTGGTGTCCAGCACACGTTTCAAAATGAATGGATGAAATCTGCCTTCATCTTCAGCATTCGTTTCTGCTTTTTGCTGCGGTTCTTGGCAGCTATGCAGCTGATTCCTTCTCTCCCAAAAAAAATCTACAGCTAGAAAGGGTGAGACACAACTGGAATACCATCTGTTTGGAAGGATGAGACAGAAAGACCACATGTTCAGGGCCAGCCTGGGAAATTTAGTGAGATCCTATCTCAAAATGAGTGTAACAAAGAGCAGGAAGTGGAGGAGGGGGAGATGAGGATGTTATTTCAGTTACAGAGCTCTTGTCTAGTGTGCACAAAACCATGGGTGCAATTCCTTGTGGCTCAACAAATAAGTACATACATGAATGAATGATCCTTTTCTGTGCTGCAGAATTATTTCACAGAATTATGTAGCAAGTTGATCCTGGATAAAACATTCTAGTTTAGAGGAAAGCTCTTTAAGATGCAGGATTTTTTTAGGAGGTGAAATAGTCCACCCTGCAGGGAAGCTCACTGAGGCACCAGGAAGTAAACAACTCAATAGCTTCAGGAAGCCCCTGAAACTGACCAGATTCACTTAGCTCTTCCTTTCCCAATTATATAGACTCAATAAGAACTGTGGAGTGACACTCCAATCAGTTGATCTGCCTAGAAGAGACTCTCTCTAGCCTGCCAAGATAATTTCGAGTTGTGCTGTGAGATCTAGAGTTATAGTTTTCCTGAACTGTCATCACCTATATTGGTGTGGGCTTCTGGTCCTACAGCTGTCTTTAATTTCTGCTTCTGTGAGTAATCCCTCACCCACACTCCTGTAAGAAACCCCAGTAAACACTGGTTTTTCAAATTAGACCTCAGTGGTATCTTTCCTTGGATATCTTAGACGGGTAGATGTTTGTTCATAATCCCCAGGAACAGCATCAATGTGGTGCAACACTCAACTATCTACACAGATGTCAGCCTGATACAACACCCAACAATTTACACAGTGTCAGTGTGGTACAATACCCAGCTATGTACGCAGATGTCAGATTGCTTGAGGTAGTACTGATGTAAAATTTTAAGACTTCTTTAGTGCTGTTTGAATCCATACCACTGACCACTAACTACTTGGTTTTCACCTGAGGCATTCTGCTGTGAAAACCAAAGATCATTTTTTATATACATACAAATCAGTAGATCAGTCATAGGCTATTCCCTTCAATCAACTTCCACACAGAGGGCACAGGCCAGCATGTCCTTTAAATGCATAAATTCCCCTGAGGTAGGTGGGGAAAAGTGGTACATTAAATGTCAATGATTTTCACGTAAGAAGGTTCATAGTGTTTCTCCTGGATTGAAACATTCACTACTCAAAGAAGGAAGGCACTTCATAAAACTCATGAAGTAAATGAAGTTTAGAAGACTCAGGGAGTCAATGAAACTTAGGCATCTTAGAAAGTTGTAAAATTCATAAGGGTATAAAAGGAACAGGCAAGTTCTAGAGAGAGAGGAGACTCTGACAGAGCAGGCTGCAAGTCATGCAAGGTGCTCCAGAGATGTAGGCTTTGTGAGTTGTCACCCTGATTGGGCTGCCTTTGAGTCACTTATACTAGTGTGAATAACCCCTCACTCACATTCCTGTCTAACTTCAATAAATTTATTGATTCCCTCAAATAGACGTGGGTGGCATAGCATAGCCTTAGAGGCCACAGAGGATGAACTCCTCACTCATGATTTGGGGCCCTATTTCTGGGTTATCTCTGGCTCTGGGTGGAGACATGATATTCCAATCTGCTTCAAGGATTGAAGCATTCTAGTCTATTGTCTCCTCTCTTAAATGTTAATCTACTTGTTTTTGTCAATCATCTGGCCAAGAGATCAACCATGCCTTGGGAAAGCTGATTCACCAAAAAACACACTAATGAGATGGGAGGAATAATTACCCCTTCTGTGAAAAAACATACTTACTCCTTAGAATGTACAAGTTTTATCTGATATATACAAGATTTTATGTTGTCTGTTCTGTAAGATTGGTGGCCACATTAAAAAATGAGTCCAGCAGATACATTCTTTGCTAGAAAGATAAAATTTTGAATGTGAAAATACATTATTGGATTATGAGAATCACCACCATGAAGGATTGAGATGGGGCTGCTTTCTGGTGGACATTTCATATACTTTAGGAGTTTATGAATCATTTCAAAACATCATAATAGAATGAAAGATTGAAATTTAGTTAAAGACACTGATGTTTTGAATGAGAATGTCTCCCTTTAAACTCATAAATTTAAATGCTTGGTCCCCAGTTGATGGAACTCTTTGGGCAGTGTTAGGAGATGTTGATCTTCTTGAAAGAGGTATGCTACTATGTGTGGGCTCTGAAGTTTTAGAAGCCCACATCATTCCTCCCCTCCCCAACACTGCCTCATGTTTGTGGGTCAGATGCTATCTCTGCTGCCATCCTCAGTGTGTTGATCACGAGTTAACCCTCTAAAGCTGTAATCCCTCAATAAACTCTTTCTTCTATAAGCTTCCTTGGTCATGATGTCTCTTCACAGCAATATTAAAGTAACTAAGATAGACATCTAATTTAGACTAACTATAAACCCACCGTGATATCAGTGCCTAATTTTAGTGTCTAATTTTAAAATGAGTTGGTAAGCTGAAAAAATACTGTAGATCAGCTAATTTCTATGTGGCTCTTAAAACTTGCACTGTCTATGGGAATCCATATTTTTAAATAACTATGAATGATAATTTTAACCCTGTTCTGTCACTAATTTGTTTTATAATCTTTTCCTTATTTCATCATAAAATATGCATTAACATAATAATTTTCTTAAAAGGATCCTATGAAGTTTAATTAGTATATTAGTTCATGTGTATATGTATGTATATATAACAGTCTGGGAACATAGATATATTACATATTTAGCATATACACTATGTACAGTGTATTTATTATAATTATATCTTTATAGATATATAGTATATATAGTAATTCTTCTTTGAGAATATATATGATATATATATATATACATGTGCATATAATATTGTACTGAAGTTGCAAAGCCAGCTTTATAAACATGACACGTTTTCTTTTTTTATTTAAATTGGAAGCAAACTTGTTTCTCATGTCAATCTCAGCTTCCTCTCCTTCTTCTTTCCCTGTCCCCCACCACCCCTCCCAACCTCCAACTCCACCTCCCCTCCACTCCCCAGCGAGGGTGAGGCTCTCCATGTGGGATCTCTAAAGTCTGGCATATCATCCCAGGCATGGCTTAGGCCCTCCCCCATGTATCCAGGTTGAGAGAGCACCCCTCCATGTGGAATAGGCTCCCAAAGTCCACTTGTATGCCAGGGATAAATACTGATCTATTTACTACCCGAGGCCCTATAGATTGCAGAGGCCTCCTCACTGACACCCACGTTCAGGGGGTCTGGATCAGTCCCATGTTGGCCTCTCAGCCATCAGTCTGGGGTCCATGAGCTCCCCCTTGTTCAGGTCAGCTGTCTCTGTGTGTTTCACCTACCTGATCTTGACACCTTTGCTCATCACTCCTCCCTCTCTGCAACTGGGTTCCAGGAGTTCAGTTCAATGTTTAGCTGTGAGTGTCGGTCTCTGGTTCCATTAGCCACTGGATGAAGGCTCTAGGATGGCATATAAGGTAGTCATCAATCTCATTATCAGGGAGGAACATTTAAGGTAGCCTCTCCACTATTGCTTAGATTGCCAGTTGGTATCATCCTTGTAGATCTCTGGAAATTTCACTAGTGCCAGATCTCTCCTCAAAGCTAGAATGACTCCCTCTACTATTGTATCTTTCATCCTGCTCTCCTCTATTCTTCCCCTGACTAAACCTTCCTGCTCCCCCATGTCCTCCTCTCCCCTCCTCTTCTCCACCTCTCTTTCTCCTAGCTCCCTCTCCCCTCCCCCATGCTCCCAATATGCTCAAGAGATCCTGTTCAGTTCCCCTTCTCCAGGGTATCATGCATATCTCTCTTAGGGTCCTTCCTGTTTCCCAGACTCTCTGGTGGTGGAATTGTAGACTGACAATCCCCTGCTCCATGAGCATGACACATTTTCAATGTGAATAGCTTAGTGTTTTGCTCTCTATACTAATATTGGAATCTAGAATAATGGTAGTAGCTTTGCTTTCCAAAAACAAAAGAAGAAACATCCTTTTCTTAAAGTACCCAATGCCCCTAATTTTCCAACTATTGTTAAAATAACCTTAATACTTTTATACTAAGAACCAAAAATCATATACAATAAATTCAGTGTAAGTAAGAAAAGTGACTGCTACAGTAGGCTTGGACTGTGGATGTCTCTGATGACATACTGACACCATCCATGATGCATCACTGCTCTAAGAGTGGGTTGCTCAGGTTCCACATAAAGAGTCAAATGTTAATTTAAAACAAAACTGAATGAAACAGTGTCTATGGAGAAAAAGGCAGCAATATAAAGGGGGGACACTGAATGTCACAATGACAACCCCAAATTTTATTCTGTTTGTTCTGCTAAACTGAAAGCAATAAGAAGCCATCATGCACCTATTATGGATCAATTTCCATGACTTTTCAGTGGCTAAAAAAATGCCCAGTCATTTACATTTTCCCAGTATGTATCAACAGTGACAGTGTCAGGCTCCCCCAAAGTATAGAATTTATCTTTGCAGAATCCAGTTCCTTTACCTGCCAAATCTCTCATGCATAAATACAGAGATATACATATGCTGATATATATAGCAGAATTATTTGAACTCATCCTGCCTACCGTCTCTATTCTCACAGTACTTTACTAGTAAAGGATAATCTTTGAATTTCATCTGTGCTCCAGGTAATACTGCTTCTGTTTCTACAGCATGTCACTAAAGTCGGCTCTGTTGCTGTCAAGATTACTGATGAGAGGAATTATGAGTGGAACCAGAGATGAAGGCCAGATTGCAGGATGGGTAGACTGGAGGTTCGCATGCTGCTTTGTGCAGTGCATCAGGGACGGAGTCACTTTTCAAGCAATGGTTCTATGAAGAATTCACTTCAAAGGGTGAAGTGTAACTCCACAGCATGATAGTAGGTTCAGTGAAGTCCGACACAGCACAACAGCAGGTAGCTCAGGATAGAAACACTGCCATAATCCATACCTCTTCATCCTATACCTCTTCACTTTGCATCTGTTCACCCCATATCTGCTCACACATCATGGTTTTGTACATTTCAACTCCAAAACAATATCTACCAATGGGACTCATTGTTTTAATTGTTTCCTCCTTCAACAGATAGCACCATAAACTAGCGGCACAGGTTGAATATGTTGCTTGTCTTTCTTAAATAGTAATTCTACTAAATAAATTTAAGTGATAATAATTTTATAACAAGAAGTATAGAGCATTCAAGTGATTACCACAAAAAATTTCAATAAAGATCTGTCTTTTCCCATAAAGCAAAGGATAAACAGGCTACAATCCACAACCTCAAAGAAGCTAGGAAAAAAGAAGGACCCTAAGAGGGACATGCATTGAGGACCCCAAGAAGAGGAAATAGTTAAGAACTCCTTAGTAAACTGGCAAGGGTAGGTAGAAGGGGGGGTGAGGCATGGAAACATGAGGAATCAAGAAATCCAAAGGATGGAGAGCAATGAAAGATATACCTTGATATAGGGAGTCATTATCGGCTTGGTGCTAGAGAAATTACCAAGGAATCCACAAGGATGACCCTAGTTAAGACTCCTAGCAATAGTGGAGAGGGTGCCTGAATGGACCTTCCCCTATAATCAAATTAGTAATTATAATTGTCATCATAAAAAACTACATCCAATAACTTATGGAAGCAGATGCAGTGATCCACAGCCAAGATCTTGGTTGAGCTCCTGGAGTTCAGATGAAGAGGGAGAGGAGGGATCATATGAGCATAGAGGTCACGACCATGATGGGTATAACCACAGAGACAGCTGACCCAAGCTAGTGAGAGCTCATGAACTCTACATTGACTGCTAGGGAACCTGCATGGGACCAAAGCAGGCCCCTCTGAATGTGGGTGACAGTCATGTGGCTTGATCTTTTGTAGTGGGATGAGGTTGACAGTGAGACCAGGAGTTATCCTGAGTACATGATTTTTGGAGCCCATCCCCTATTGTGGAATACCTTGCTCAGCCTTGATGTGGGGGGGGGAGGCTTGGTCCTGCCTAACCTTGGTATGCCAGATTTTGTTGACTCCCCAAGGGAGGCCTTACTGCCTCTGAAAGTGGATGGGTGTGGGAAGGGGGGGGAGGTGTGGGGTGGGAGAAGGGGAATTGGGGTTGAGATTTAAAATGAAAAAGTTATGAACATAGAGAAAACTAAAAAATCTGTCTTCATACCTTTCTCATTATTCCTATTTATCTAGATACTACCTCATTAGATGTATTTAATCTCTATCAATTGACTATTTCTTGGAAGCTTTCAATAACCATTTATGCAGACAAGCAAATCTGAGACTTTGTGGAGATTGCAACTCCCCACCCATTGATCAGTCAAATGTCAGAAACAAATTCAGAGGCTCTATACTAACTTTACACATGGAGTATAGTCTTCTTTCCCAGTGAAACTATGAGAGATCCTGGAGTAATGTTGATTGTTCAAATGATTAAATATCAACACTTTCATATCCTTTCTAAACTACAGAGTAAAGACTCAAATGGAAAGAATTCATAGTGAGCACACTGTGCAGTTAAGATCGAAATTTTGATGAATTTCCAGGATCAAACATTGATTTCTCATGACAGATGGTGAGTGAGATTTCACACTAGGTACTCACTACATAATATCTTTGTGGAAATTATGCAAAGATCTAAAGAGGGCACATTCTGCCTTTCTAACATAGATGGGCCTTCAATATTAATTTCTTGACTTCTCATCTATCTACCCCATTTCTTGAGGAATTCTCAGTTCTTTCATGGCACCCTAATATCAATAACCAAATTTTATTTTAACTGTACCTGTTTGCTTTAATTCCTGATAATATGCAGCATGTCTTTTTTAGACTTCACATTTAAAAGGCCTATGAAAGTTACTACAACAAAACTGATTTTCCTATATGCATATATATATATATATATATCTGATCCTTCATTTTTCATGCCAATTAACTGCATCATACATCTATTAAACCCCAAACCCTCCAGCCCAATTTCAATTCATTCAGATCTCCTTGTATAACCCTGAGTCAAGTACTACAAGATCAGTAGTCACCACAATTCTGATCCATTCTTATAGCTACCATCATGTAAGCTACCATCATTCCTCATTAGATCTGTAATAATTCCTTTACTTTTCTCCCTACTTTTATTCCTGCAACTTATACAGCCCAATTGCTACACAACAGAGTAATGAACCAGACTGTGGTTCTACTTGTGCATCCCCCTACCAACATTTTCCTATTACCACTAGAATAAAACCTATACTTCTGAGAAGTAATTTCCACAGACTTGATCATCCTCTAGCTTTTTGATGTTACCAAAGACACTCTAATTTCCTACCTCCCTACAATATACTGTATATACCTCTTATTCTCTGTCGTCCAACACTACCCTATGGTTCTCTCTTTGAAATGCCCAGTTTGTTCCTCCCTAAATACTGTGTCATGCTCAATTCTGGACTGCTTTGGCAAAATTATCACGAGTGGGGTGGCTTATATTCAAGTCTGTGTTATGGTGGCTGATTTCTCATAGATAGTGCCTCTATGAGATCTTAACATGGTAGATGGAGTTCACAGCTCCATTGGGTTTTGTTGTTGTTTAAAATAAGGGCACAAATTCTGTTCGGCACCTTCACAACCTACTTACCTCCAAAGATCCTTCTCCTTAAGAGTACTACCTTAAGATATAGGTCTATACATGTATGAATTTTTGGAAAGGAGACACAAACATTTTAACAATTGGTTCAATACATTGTCCTGGTCTACTATGCATTCATAGTGCACAAGATATGTTGTGTCATTTATAGAGAAGCAGCAGCACTGACTGAAGATCCTGCTTTCAGGGAGTTGACATTCTTTGGCTCCAGAATGTTCCATCATGTTCCATTGGGATTCCTAAAATGACAACCTAACTCTCCTTTCTGCATCAGTTCTTGCTCCATTTAAATTCAATTTTAGTGTGGTAATCAATATTTAATAAAAAGACTTTTAAAGAAAGGACTCTAAAATACTGTTCTCTTTTCCATCGAGAGTCCTACCATTTTTAATACTTAATTTCTGTTAGTATCTTCCTGCCTATCAAAAATGTTATTGGGGATGTTTTTGTAACCCCAAACCCGTGTGTGTGTGTGTGTGTGTGTGTGTGTGTGTGTGTGTGTGTGTGTGTGTGTGTGTGTGTTGCTAGGGTCTTACTCAGGATCTCCTCCAGGGAAGGCTAACAGTCTGTTATTGAACTATATGCCTAAGCCTTCATTATTCTTTTATTGTCTGATCTTCCTACTATAATCTCAGTTTAGTAATGGTAAGGACTTTGTCTTTTAATCTTTGTGTCCTCAACCTGATACATCATATAGAATTCATGCATCTTATTAGTGAGGACATTGTCTAGGATGCTAGAACATGAATGAACAGAGAAAAGAATGTAAACCACACAAAGTTTCAATAATCCCGCAATTTTCCAAATTTGGAATTATCATATGAAATAGAGAAGCCATAAGGGGAAGCAACGTTATTTACAAAAGATTGTCTAAACAGTACTTCAAATAATGGGGACACACACACACACACACACACACACACACACACACTTTGGCCCATACAGAAAAAAATTGCAGCATTTTTGCCCCAAAACTAAAATAAGACTTTAGACCTAAGGAAGAGACAGAAAAGACAACTCTGCCCAAGAAAAACACTCTAGAGAAATCAGTATGTTCCCTTCAGCATGCATCGCTCTGCTCTGCTTTCTTCTATGCTCATTCATCTAAGTTGAAACAGTCATGATTATATATAGAAAACCACAGATGTCTATCAAATGCATGGAAGAAAACTATTTGGAAACAGATTGCCCAAGCATTTGGTGTTAACCATTGCATAGTTCTTGTCTTTACATGTTAATTTAACTCCTTCTTAGTACTACTGCATTAGATAGGTGTAATTTTACAAATAAGGTTCAAAAATGGTGAAGTGATCAGCCCATGCTCTCACAGGTGCCAAGTGGCTTAGCAAAGACACTAAACTAGGAAGCCTTGCTCCATACCTCAATATTCTTTATCACTAAAACCTTGATGGAAGAAATCATGAACATTCCTCATGTTAATTCCTTTGGTTTTCCACTCATTAATGGAATGAGAAGGAAGAAAAACAAGACACTTGAGGTGGCTATGTAACACCAAGTAGAGCAGCTAACATAATCAAACAGAATAATTAACACTATGGGAAGCAAAATAAGTCAGAGAAATTATTTAGTAGATGTCTAATAATATCCTTTAAAAAGATTCAAGGGGTTGTTACCTTCATAACAATTCATATAATCAAGATGTTTTGAAAGATGAAAAGTCAGAAAATAAAAAGTTCTTGGAAGTTTAAATACTGTTGAAAATTTCAGAATACAGCTGCACTTGAAGATTAAAAGAGACACAACATAAAACCTACTACTGACAATGGTAATGGTAAAATAATTCCAGAAAATATAACAACAGTTACATACATAATGCTGAATATGATTGACACCATTTATATATGAGAAGTTGATCTATGTCTGGGTCTGTTTGCAGCACAAATTAAGGTATGTTCTTTCCATGGAACTAAGAGAAAGGAACAAAATAGTTGCAGAATAATAAATAAGGCTACTTCATTCATGGGTATATTAGATTACTTTTTTCCATTGACCATTACTGATTTCATTCAAAAATCCACTTTTAAGAGATTATGTCACACATGGACTTTACCTATGTTTGTATCTCAAATGTTTATGTGAGTGTATGTGTTTGTGTGTGTGTGTGTGTGTGTGTGTGTGTGTGTGTGTGTGTCCTCTAACAAGCTTACAAGTTGAGCAGGCAGCAATAGTGGGTTAATAGAGCAATTTATTAATTAAATAAGCCATAATTTATCATATCACTATAAGCAAACACTGGAAAAGTCTGTGTGACAAATTACCCTTAAAAGTGAAAAGTATCATTTGTACATCTTTATATCATACACATTTACTTGTTCATTATATTAATTCTGGAAACAGAATATTCAGTATTTGTATGTATGAGCATATAGTATTAATGGAAAATACTCAAGATGCTCAACTGAATAGTAATTTTATGCTCATAACCACTTGTAATGCCATGTCCTGGAGATCTTACAGCCTCTTCTGACCTTCACAGGCACTGTACTCACATGGACGCACACACAGAGATAGACACATACACATAATTCAAACTAAAATAAATCTTTTTCAAAAATGGCACATTGAATAAAGAATAATCTAGTAATGATCTCAGATGTAATAATCAGGTGTTGGTGGTGACACCTTCAATCCCAGCACCAGGGAGGCAGAGACAGATGGAGCTCTGTGAGTTTGAGACCAGCCTGGGCTACAAAGAAGTTCCAGGACAGCCGACGTTACAGAGAGAATTTCTCAACATATATTTGAAAATTGTAAAGACAAAGAACACAACATGTAACCCCCTCCAAATTATCATATGTCAATGAATTTTTCCTTTTTTCTACTAAAAGTGAAACTGTTATCATTTTTTATTTAGTTTTAAGACACTGCTTTTTAGGAGTTTTAGATTTACAACAAAATTGAGATCACAATGTACCTCATCTCCACACATATGTATAATTTCCATTTTATTCCCTGCCCCATCACAGTGGTACATTTACTTTAATTGTCCAAAGGTCTTAGTCTACTTTTAGGGTTCAGTTTTTTTGGTGTTTTGAGGTTATTTTTTATTTTGTTTTGTTTTTTGAGATTAGCTCTCATGTAGCTATGACTGACCTCAAATTCATGTGTCCAAGGTAAGATGAATTTGTCATGATATAGTTCATGAACAATCATTTCATTCCTCATTACCACGGGTCTTTTAAATTATTGATTTGTCATTAATGCATGAGTCAGGAGTACATTTAAAGTAGGGTTAGTGCTAGACATTTTATATGGGGACATCATGCAGCAACATTTCTTGCAGCCTGTTAGGGAGCTTGAAGGAATATTGCTGGTTTGTTCATGGAAATATGCTGTACGTGGTTGAGCATATGCTACAAGATATGACACTATTTAATTGAATAGCTTTGGCCCAAAGGTGGCGGGGCAGCCATCATGTGGCTCAGCCTTGATAGATTTTGCCAAACAGCTGTGCTGGCCTTATGACTTTTGCCATTCCATCAGATAAGACTGTGCACTTCCTCCTTAATCTTCATTACACTGGCAACCACCCTTCAGATATGCTGTGTTTTTCTGATATAACTTTTTTCCTTGCATGTATGTCCTTCACAAGTTTGTATTGTTATTTTATTAATATAAACATGAAAATCATATTTGAAAACATATCTGGAAGAGTGCTAGGTGTAAAAACATAGAAGCTACAGTGAACAAATGTTGGGAATTGGTTGATAAAACAGAAGACATCGTTTGAAGCCATTGAATTTCTCTCTCTTCAAAAATGCAAGGCATCCAAACTAGTCCTTTAGTGTAATCTGTTAAGGGACACTACCTAGATATCTTTAAGACATGCTAGGAAAAGAATTGAATTGTGGGCTAGGAGATGGTTCAGTGCTTACTAGCACACACCTTGGGAGGTTCACATCTCTCTAACTCCAATCCTATTCTGTCCTTCACAAGTACTGCAATCTCTCTCTCTCTCTTTCTTCTCTCTCTCTCTCTCTCTCTCTCTCACACACACACACACACACACACACACACAGAGAGAGAGAGAGAGAGAGAGAGAGAGAGAGAGAGAGAGAGAGAGAGAGAGAGACAGAGAGAGAAAACTGAAAGTATATTCTAGATACACAAAGATCCGCTAGGAGCCTCCTCAACAGAGAGAAGGCCAAAGACTAAAGAAGAATCTCGGTAAGAAACCCTTGTCTGGATTGCTTTGTTCCTGATTGCAGTAACACCTAGAGAACAAAAAGAAAATAAGCTATTTGATGGCCTATATTCATTATTTTTATACTGATATCATGAGGCACGACACAGGGTACAATATTTGGCACACAATAATGGTAACAAACAAAATAACTGACTGGGTAGTCAGGCCACAGAAGTACATCTTCTAGCACCAACAAGAGAAACAGGCTCTGAGGACATTGGATATGACTCAACATGCCTGGCAAGTTTTCTTTTTAGATGTCATAGTAACCTTACAAAATTAACTTTAGTAGCCATACTACCAGTGTGGTTTCATCAGACATTAAGAAAAAAATCCAGATATTAAGATGAATCACGCATAACAAGTTCATTCCCGCTTTCTTTTTCAACCAAAAAGAGGATTCTGGAAAGACAAAATGTTGCTTTCATTACTTTAATTAAATATACAAATATCTAACAACCCTAAAGCATTTACATGTTTTTACAATGTTAAAATGAAGTACATTGTGGGTAGGGCTGACAAACACTTTCTGTTTTGTTTCCAAAACTAACTATTTACTAATTACTGGCAATAATTTGTTTTCATTGTTTCTATGGTTCTGTTTGGAGAAGTCCAATAAAGCATATACCATTGAAAAGTCGGGGTTTCTCTCTCCATTTCTGAAATAATTATTCCTTAAAAATGTCTCTGGTTTAAAGAAAAATTGAAAAAGGTTTTCTCTTTGAAAAAACTCACATGATTGAAGAGATTTCACCTTCAAAGGGTTTGCCTCCTGAAGGAGCCCCCTTTGAGAATTTTAAGTATTGCATAGGAAATATATTCTTTGAAGATTTTTCATGTTAAAAAACAGTTGCATGTCTTGGGTATCCTCTTTGAAGCTTTAAAAAAAACAATATTTAAAGGATTTCCCTCTTCGAATGTTTTCATGATACAGAGGCAGATTTTCTGGGGAAGTGTTCATTCTGTTAGAGCAGCTTGCTTTTCTTTCCCCCTCATTATTACGCTACATTTGATTATTTTGTTATGATGAGACTACTCTACCAGGACTTGTAGAGACTATGAAAATGAGATAGGGTTTCCCATCCCCTTCCTATATCATTTCAGATTTAGAAGCACTATAATATTACTAACTCCTAAGTAACCAATGTAGAAATAAGACAGGTCCCATGGTGTAGGTCTATAATCCCAGCTATTCTGGAACCTGATATAGGAAGATTACAAGTTAAATACCTGTCTTGGCTGCAAAGCAAGTTCAGGACCACCCTGAGCAACCTAGTGAGTAAGGACTTGAATCCGTGGGAGAGCATTTAACTAGTATACATGGGAAGTAAGAGCCATGCCTGGGGGTTCTTAGTCTCATTAATAAAAGAATTTAAAAAATGGACTCCGAACAGAAACTCACAGATAATTTTATTAGAGTTTAAAAGAAAACCTCCCAGGCCAGAGGCCAGTAAAGCAGTACATCTTATCAGCCTTCTGGAGGAGAAAAAAAATGGAGGTGAGAAAGAAAAAAAAAGCCATCACAGAAGTCACACACATGGCAGACAAACAGCCCCAGGGTGGGAAGAAAGGGTTTAGAGAAAGAATAATGAAACCAGAGTGTCCTGGTTAGGGTTGCTATTGCTGTGATAAAACACCATGACCAAAACAAATTGAGGAGGAGAGGTTTATTTGGCTTACATATTTTGAATCACAGTCCAAGGCAGGAACTCACACAGGGCCGAAACCGGAGGCAGGAGCTGATGTAGAATCCATGGAGGAAAGATGCTTACTGGCTCGCTTCTCATGGCTTTCACAGCCTGCATTATTATAGAACCCAGGACCAGCAGCCCAGCATTGGTACTGCCCACAATGAGCTGGATCCTCTCACATAAATCAGAAATTAAGAAAATGCCCTACAGGTTTCCCAATCTAACAGAGGTATTTTCTAAATTGAGGTTCCCTTCTCTCCAGTGACTCTGGCTGTGTCAAGTTGACATAAAACTGGCCAACTCACCAAAGAAACAGATAAAACATCCTTAGGCTCTGGGCGGCATCCAAATGAAAGAGAAAGGAAAATAAAGGAGAAACTTGCACCTTTCTGACACAGACCTCAGAAAGACAGGAAGATCCAGATGAACATGGTGGCTTGCTGGGACTATGCTGGGGGCTGAGCAGGGGAAGAAAAAATACAGTACCTTACCTGTCTCTTAGCATGACTTGTAGAGAGTTCATCTTTTTAGGAATGATCCCTTGGTCAGGCAATTGACCTGCCTCACCTGGAATGTTAGGTCTCCACCCAAGCTAGATAGTCTATTCTCTTGCCCAGGGGGTGTTTTCTCTTCATTGGCATTTACTTCTAGTCTAATGTAAGGGTGTGGGGGTAGAAGTAAAGGTATCAAAACTAAGGAAGTTTCTACAAACTGGGAATGCCTCAAAAATTACTTAACAACTTCATAAATCAATTACAGAGAATACAAGTAACCCTCAGTGAATGATCTCATCATCATTGTACCCTGATGGCATATATAGCTCAAGAAGAAAGAAAGGATCTCTTAGGATACAATGGGTGAGTATATACATGATGACTCAGGATGATTAATACCAGGTTTTTGTTTTTGTTTTTTTATTTGACTAACTCCTTATAAAACTCTAATATGTTCTAGATGCCAGAGTGCTTAAAATAGAGCACTAGTTTTCCTCTCAAGTGGCTTATAGTCGATTAAGACTCTAAAATCTCTGCAAGTCCCAGTCACGTAAAGTTATGTATTAATAAGCGCAGCGGAAGTGAAAAGCCTGTATCAGAGTTTAAAGAAAGGAAGACGTGGGATTACATCTGTTACAGCAGTAAGCCTTTGGGCAAGCACTCCGACCAGGTTTCCCCATAGAGGTTAGTGGTTCATAGGTTGACCAAGAGGCAATTTGATGGGATACAACTCTGCAGTCTTATTTTAACAAGACAGAATAGTGGAGAATAGAATACAGAGCAATAAAAAGAAGACATCTATCTCCCCAAGTAAGAGAAAGTGTGCTTTTTCTTGAATTTTTCTTTTTCTTTTGTGTGTGTATGTATGTGTTGGGTTGCAATGCTATTTATCACAGTCAGTCTTAGCAAAACAAAACAGACAAAAAAATGAAAAGCAACTGTGTTTAAAGACGGAAAAATAATTTGAAGAAATTAATGTGGGAGAAAAGACACATTTGACAGAGACATCAAAAGATAGAAATAGGTTGAAGGACATGGTAAGTCACCTTGTGGAAGATAGAGTTCACCAAATGACAGAGGTAAGCCTGGAGAAATAAAATGAGGTGAGGAAAGGGGTGAGCTACAGAGGTACTTGACATCAAAGCCAAAGATTCAGGGTATTATTCTGAGTACAGAAGAGGCATTGATGGGTTTTGGACAAGCAATAACAGTATTGGAGCTATGTGCCAGGACAATTAAAGTACTGTGATAGACTGCAGCAAGACATTAGAACTGAAGGAGAAATTATGAGGTATTGCAAAGCTAATGGAACGAGCACAGTGTTTATTATTACAAAAATGAAATACATGTGAAAAAGACTCTGCAATTTTTAGAATACCAGCATAGAGGAAACCATGATCACTATAGTCTCAAATAGATTGTCTTTTTACTTAAAAAGTGGGATTTTTTAAATGTTCTCTTTGATTATGTTCTTTCAAATAGGATGTATAAATTTTGCACTACAGTGGGGCTGGAGCAACAGCTTAACAGTTAAGAGCACTTGACACTCTTCCAAAGGACCTGGGTTCTACTTGTAGCAACCACATGGCTGCTCACAAGCATCTAGCACTACAGTTCAAAGGACCTGATGCCCTCTTCTGACCTCTACAGGGCACCAGGCACACACATGGTGTGCATATACATACATTCAGGCGAACACTTGTACACATAAAAGAAAAATATATAAATCTTTCAAAAATAATTAAAAATATAGAATAACAGTAATATATAAACACTGAGTCTTGGAAATTAGAATCTGTACAACTATTTTTGGTTTTTTTATGTTAACTTGCTATGGTTTAAATATCAAATGTCTCCCACAAGTTGTTGAGTTAAGTGCTTGGTCCCAGCTGTGATTCTGGGATATTCTGGAACATTCTGGAAACTTCGGAAACTGGTACCTACTGGGAGGTGGATTGTTAAAGACTCTTGTTCCTGGCTCCTTGACTCTCTCCTTTTTCCAGTCCACCCTGAGGTCAGGAACTCTTTCCTATACACAGTCACAATGCAGGTGCTTTCCATGAAAGCTAGAGAACTGGAGTTTGGATCACCAGAACTCACTTAAATGCTGGGTGACTGAGGTCCTGCTTATTATTCCAGCCTGCAAAGAACAGACAAGTGATCCACAAACCAAGATGAGACCGACTGAGAGACTATAGAAAAAATAAGATGGAAGCATAATCATGGAAGATTCTGACTTTAGCCACATGTGCACACACATGCATGTGCCACACACATACATACACTTCATGAACATGCACATGAGAAGAAGAACAATGTTGAAGCTGAATTCCTTTAAAAAATAACTCTTTATATCCTTCTGCTAGCTTGTGGTAACTGCTATTTCTACCTTTCCCATCATTTGGCTTATTCTGAATACCCATATGAGTAAAATTACATAGTACATGATTTTGTATTTTAGGATTTCATTTTCTTTGATGTTTTCAATATTCTCTGTGTTGTACCACACATTAGAATTTCATTCCTCTATAATATGACTATGTGTTTTTATTACAGCATCTCATTAGATGCTAACTTAAGAATTCCCTGAATTCCTCTTGTAGGATTTGAGCTTTCTCTGACTCTAGCACTATGCAGACCAGAGCTGTGGTTCTTCCTGCTGCCTCTCTGCAGGCTAATAGTTTCCCATCTCCTCTTAAAAGCTAAAGGGAGCCATTGGCAACACCACCTGCTGAAGAGTTGTTCAAATACCCACGCCCTTGTCTGTTACCAAGTGCTGTCACACTTCAGTTTCTGGACTCAGGAACTCACAAACCTGGGCCTTCACATCACCAGAGTTTTCTAGCTTTGCTGAGCTTCCTGAATGTCTGACTATTGATTCCCCCCCCCAATCCCCCTAAGCATCCTTCCCAAATCTTCCGGGTACTTGGCTACTGTGATGTATTCACTAAACATTAACATGTTGAGATTTGGTAAGAGGATTGGAATGCTTTACTATTTTAAAACACTTGTAGTCACTGAAGCATTGCTGGTCACTTTGAAGAATGCTTGATAACTGCACACGTAATTCCATGGTGACAAAAAACTCTCTTGGAATATGTTTATATGATAATATTTTGAATGGTGGAGATATTTAATTTCCAGCTTTATTAAATCAGTTTTGTACCATTCTCTATATACCTGAGATGGTTGCTAAGGAACTATTCAATGTAAATATCAAGTAATTCAGATTTGGGCTTCAAAGGGCAAGGTGATAAATCTGAGAGATCAGAGAGAGATAATGGTGCTTTATTTTCTTTTTCCCTTTTGTCCACTTGAAAACGTACAGAGAAATTCTGGAAGTCTCCTTTGTCCCTTGTTAGGGACCCCTGTACCTTGACTATCACTACATTCATCCCTCTTAGGATGCTATCAGGTCACAGGGAGAATTTCCATGGTCACCTGTGTACCGTGTGTGAAGTCTGTCTTATGTTCCTTCATGTTTTTCTCAATTTTGTCATTCAAATTCAGACCTGAAAACAAGCCCAACACTATTATGGATTCTTGAATAATATTATTAAGGTGAGTAGATAGCTGGCTAGACCAATGGAGTCCATTCTTTCTTTCTCTTCTAGCTTTGCCTCTCTTTCTCTTCCAGAAGTAACAACTGGGTGAGCAGGTAACCTCGTTCTGGGAAGGCCATTAGCAATGTGGGCCAAGGTTGGTCAGAACAGAATCACTATGGGGGTTTTTCTTGGAACTTGTGGGAAAGGAGAGAATCCTCCTGTGTATCGTGCCTGAAGTTAAGTTCTGTATCTCAGAATTGAACAGAGCCAAAACAGAAGAGAAGAGGGCTGGCAGCTAAACGGAATGACTGAGGTACCCAGACAGATCTGGAATCTCTGAAACCATGTCTTCCTGATCTTTCTTCCTATGTGCTATCTTCCTATTAGCCAATGTGTTGTCTTCCTATTAGCACAATAGTGGAAATCTGACATCATGCCTAATTAGATATTGCTTGTAACAACATCAACCTTTAATGTAGATAGCATACTTGAAAACCTGTAGTAATTATAAGTGTCTTAATGTGAAGATAACTTTAATTCCTAAAGTGTTGTTGTTGTTAACTTTTGTGAGTACTGCAGAATTTTAATCTGTGGATTGACCACATGTGAGGAGCAACATCACATTGTTCCTGCTCATTTGTGGGAGCACATGCCATGCCTTAGCCATCAGGATTTGTTGGAGGATGACGCAGGACATTAACTGGTGCAATCAACCCTATGAAAGAAACAGATTTTTTATTCAATGGTTATAACCAAAGTCCTGAGATCACTATAAACAAAGAAAGGGGAAAAGCACTTCTCCTGAGGAGGGTAATGCTGGCATGTTTTTAGTTAGGCCCCTGTTACATTTTTTTCTAGATTCTCCTCAAGAAGATCCTGGCAAATCTTGGAGAAGTGTTTGTGGGTTATTAGGTAAGAAGAAAAGCAAGCTGGCTGGGGAGTAGGATGGGAAGGGTATTGCCATCATCAATATAACAAATAAGTGAGAGAGTCCCATTGGACAGGCAGGGTGGGAACGCATGCAAAAGCCTCTGCAGCTATGATGTCTTACCTGGATATTGCTCTTGGAGTCCATTCTAATATCATATGGCATTCCTCATTTTTAACCTGTAGGCAATACAGGACTACAACTGGTCTGTCTCCATCTAGCATGCTGAACTAGTCCTGTTTCCATGACAATGGTAGGATCTCAACAGTGATCTTGGGAATGTGCAGGGAGCTTCTTACCTTTGACCATTACTTCTGCCAAATTCTGCTAATGAAAGCACACACCAGGCAAGCCCAGGTGCAAATGAGACTGAAATGGAATCAGCCCTGAGAGAGGGCCCTGCAAAGGCATACCGGAAAAGGTATGAATATAGGAAGGGCTACACAGAATGGGCTACCTCATGGGCCTAAAGTGACTTCTCTCAGATGTCTTATTTCTATGAATTAACAAATTCACTCTATGGTGGGGCTAGAGTACACTTTCCTACCTCACATGCCTTCCATAATTCCAACTGATACAATAACCAATTGACTTTGACAGCCAGACTTTGGTCTTCTGCATGATGAAGACCATGTTAACACTTAAGTCCTTTGGCACTACCATTGGCCAGTGCTTAGAAATCTCACTGCTTTAAATGCTATAGTTGAAGAGCCATATGAGGATTGCATGATGACAATTCCTAGTTCCCTATGGCTATTCAATACTAGACAGTGGTTAGGCTGCTCACATACTGACAAGTGATAATATTCACTTTAATTAAAGTTAAATACTGACAGACGACTAATAGGTAATCTACTAAATAGCGTAGTTCTGAACTGAAAATTTCTCTGCTGTCTCTTCCTAGCAGAATGATTATGGTTAAGCACATGAACCTTTGGTCTCAGGTTTCTTGATTTAAAGACAAAGTAGACTACCTAAGAATCCTCCTTTCTTATATTCATTTCAAGCTATCCAGTATTTTTTGCTAAAAGTATAGTTGAGTTATGTAGGAATTTGATATTTTTTAAGGCTGGACAGATGGTATGAAAGTTTCTATATTCTTTTTTAAAAGTAACATTTATAGTACCTCTTTCTGACTTATAAGTAGTGAGCATACAATGTATTGAACACACCCCCTTTAGATTACTGTGTTGCTCTTAACTCCCAACATGACAGTAGTCAAAGGGTTGGCCTGTGGTAGGTCAAGAAGCCATGAACATGAAGTCATTGTGAATCAGATTACTACCTTTAGAAACGTTGTGAGAGACTTTTCCTGGACAGAGAGAGAGAGAGAGAGAGAGAGAGAGAGAGAGAGAGAGAGAGAGGGAGGGAGGGAGGGAGGGAGGGAGGGAGGGAGGGAGGGAGGGAGGGAGGGAGGGAGGGAGGGAGGGAGGGAGAGAAAACCCATGAAAAACCAAATTGCAACTTAGTGAAGCAATGAGTTTTTATGGGCATTACTAACAGGAGTGTATATGAGGGCTTACAGGAGAGTGGATGGCACAAAATCAGTTGTATAACTAAAAGGCCTACCTCAAGAAGGGTTAAGACTCATGAAAACTACAACCCTGGAGTACTCTACACAACTTGCAGGTAGTTCCATTGGTTCCCTGGTCTCCTCTATGCTGGCTAGCTGCTCAGAGTCCTCCCCATAAGTTGTTTACTCCTGTGAATCTCAGGAAGAGCTTGGAGCACCTTCCCAGTCTCTCCTTCCCCAAACATGACATGTTTCACTTCCTGCCTTAGTTCCAGGAGTCTCCCTTCTAGCAGGAACATTCCAGTACAGAATAAGCAGCTCTTCAGAAGCTTCCGGGTACCATCTCCAAACTTAGCAGCAAGTTTTCACATGCCAAATGTAGCAGCACCTTGATCTTCCAAGTAGACTTTTACTGTCTCTCAGGGACTGAACCTGTGGTGTTTCCATACATAAACCTCAACAGGTTAATGCAGAACACAAGAGAAAGTCAATTACATAGGAAAGAAGTAAAGCAAGTAGGGAAGAGAAACTCATTTATAATTAGGATGGCTATGAAAGTTGGTCAAATGGACAAAGTTATGATACTTTTGAGAGTGAGGACAATAAAAAAAATCCCAGTGGAATAGCATATGGGATAGAACTGTCCCAAGCAAACTGGGGTGTATAGTCACTCTAATAACCCATCGATGCACTTGAAAGTAAACAAACAAGGCAACAGAAGGTCAACATGATATGGTTCATAGATGGGTGCCCTTAGATGTCACAGTACAAGGACAGGTTTTGTAGCATGCAAGGAAATAGATGAGATTCCTTTCAGTCAGTTCTTCAAAGTACCTTTTTTCTGGTCAGACTTTTGAAAGACATTGAATAACAATGCATTGAAGATTAGGATACCAGGCAAACACATCTCTTGAAAATTGCACGTTAAAAATAGACCTGTGTAGTTTACCAGTCGAAGAAAGGGTCAGAGCAGCATCTTGTATTATTAAAATTAGTAGTGACATATGGGAATATTTACTATCACTTTAATTGGAGAAAAATTCTTATTTCTGTGAATAATAATTTGCTTACAAATGAGAAGGTAATTGAACCTTATTACTGATGGTGCTTTATATAGTTTAATTTTACTTAGAAAATAAAATAAGTTTTTAATTGATGGCACTATCATTTTAAGGTCTAGAGATATGCTCAATGGTAGAACACCTGCCGAGAATGTGCAAGGCCCTTGAATTGAATCCTACATCACAAAATTAACAAATAAATAAAACATTATGATTTTGGTGCCCTTCCAAACATCTGCTTCCCCTTCTTCTATTTCTATTGCATATAAGCGGTGTTTCTAGTGGACATCATGGAGTTAGTTCTGCTTTTTCACCCATGCTCAGGATATGCTTGTCTCCATCTTCCCAGTGCTGGGGTCACAAACATACACAACACAGGCACTAAGTATTCAAAGTCTGGTCCTCATGCTCTCAGAGCTGGAGCTCTTATCCACTGAGTTGTCCTAGACCCTCTTCTGAAGACAGAGGTCTCTTTCCTTCCTGGTCCCTGCTGCCTTTTAGTCCCAAATAAACACACAGAGGCTTATATTAATTATAAACTGTTTGGCCAATGGCTCAGGCTTCTTATTAACTAGCTCTTTCTTAATTAATAACCCATTTCTACTAATCTGTGTATCTCCACAAGCTCTTGGCTTACCTGGTGATGCCTGAAACTTTTGCTTTCTCAGCCGTTACATGAAATCTCCCTGGTGATTTCTCTCTCCTTCCTCTTCCCAGCATTCTCCTAGTTTGGTAGCCCTGCCTATACGTCCTGCCTGGCTATTGACCAGCATTTATTCACCAACATATATACATAGTATACAGAAGGACATCACTCTTCCAGATTATTTTTAACACCTTTACATTCCAATAAGTCCATCTAGCAACTTTTAAAAGTCAGGTATGTCTTTCCAAACTCTGGAAGTCCCCTGTTATTTAAAAAGCAAATATAACTGCATATTTGATATTATGTAATAAAATAGTATAGGAATGTTACCTTTTTGTCACAGTGGTAGGTCTCAAATCCAGGGCTTCATGCATTCTAGGTAAAACTCTCCCACTGAAGTACATCACCAGCCCTATCATAATGCTTTATTTTCTATTCCTGATCTCACATTTGTTATGCTTCATGGTCCTTATGCTTCTCTTTAAATTTTTTGAGCATATTACAAAATCTAAAATATCTGCTAAGCTCCATTATCTCAGGCTTGGAATACAGTTCAGCTGGAAAAGTACTTGTCTGGCATGCACAGATGCATGGATTCAGCTGCGCATACCGGGTTGTGGGGCTGTAAGCCTGCAATGTCAGCACTGGGAACATAGAGGCAGGAGGATCAGAAGGTCGTCCTTGGCTCCACAGTGAGTATGAACCCAGTTTGGACTATGAGATCCTGTTTCAAAAATAAACAGAAGCCATCGCCTCTATAGTTGATGTGTAAATTCTATTGATTGATATCTGTCAGATGTGAGACTCATTTTTTTCTGCTTGTTTGGATAACCTTCAATTTTATATTGAATTCTAGATATGCAATTTTTACTATATATATATATTTCATTCTTTCTCCCTCTCTCCTTTCCTTTCTTTCTTTCTCATATCCTCTTTTGTCACTTCTGGGGGTTAATCAAGGGCCTCATCCATGCTAAACACTTGCTCTACCACAGAGCCACACCCACAGCTCCCTTGTTTCTTAGTGTTGACATTTGTTTGGCAGACATTTAAGGTCTTTTTGGATGAAACTGAATCTTTCAGGTTCTTTTCATAGCTTGGTTAGGGACGATTGTGATGAATCTTAACACTAAATCAGACTCATAGCTCATGTGTGGCCTTTCATGGGTCTCTACTGAATACCGATGGAGACAGACTCCAGCTAGCAGAGATTCTAGTCTCTTCCAGTCTTATGTGGCAATGGGGTATCTCAGCTGACACCTTCGCAGTCACTTTTACTGCTCTGCTTATCCCCCGGTTATTGAAAATTGATTGTTTTCTCATACAATATATACTGACTACAGTTTCTCCTCTCTCTCCTCACCACCTCTCTTCCCAGCTGGATCCACTCCCTGTCTCTCACTAGAAAAGAACAGGCTTCTAAGAAATAACGACACATAACAAAATAAAATATAATACAATAAAACAAAAACTATCACATTGAAGTCGGTTCAAGCAAACCAACAGAAGGTGTGAAGAGAGGACATTGTCCCCATTCCAATTAGGCCTAATGTCCAGACTGTAGTGCACCTTATTGCTATTAGAGATTCACACAGGATCATGGCCATTATTTCTTAACGCAGTTGGAGCAATTTAATTAATTTTTTAAAATATTTAGTAACTGTAAATACTTACATGCTACATTATGTACTTACATTACATGTTATGGAATATTTCATGATACAAATTCTTATAGTGAGATAAACTACGTAATTATTAAATTCATAATTTGCATTTTAATTTTTGAGTTGGATATTCCTATAAATACTTTATTGCTAAAAAGAACTAATAACAAGCAAAGCAAGTATAGGATGGGGCTGTGGGTGGGGGTGGGGATGATAACAATCTTCTTTCCAGTGGATCATCAAATTTAAAGATAAAGTATGCAGAGGAAATGATGAATTGTTAAAAATAACTTGGTTAAATATATTTCAGCATTATAGTACAAGGAAAGAGATTGGTTTATCAAGGTGAATACAATAAAGTCTGCGCCATGGCGATACTACAAAGTGTATGTCAGTGAAACACAGACTTAAGGAGGTAATGAGAACACTGAAGATGACAATGGGTGATGGAGAGCCAAGGGATACTACTACAGTACAAAGGGAAAGACCTTTGTGTAGAAGTGACATATTGACTCCAATAAAGTAGGCAGAAATTAATTTGGAGAAGGGTAGTATGACATAATGGGGCATAGTTGAGCATGGGAAAGCTGGGAAGATGTTAAATAAGGGCACTAAAGCAAGAAATTGTGTGGAGGGTGCTGGTATTAGTGTTTTATTCATACTGTCAATGAGAGACTGGAGTACCTAGGAATGGGGATTATCAGCATGGATGGTACACCATCAAGGAACTGAATGGTGTGCTCTTCATCCTCAGGACTAAAGTAAAGAAATGCAAAAGGTTTGTGTACATTAATCAGTACAAGATCTGCTAGACGAGAAAGATTTACCCTATGGTTATTCTTTCAACCTGAATAGTCTGCATGGCAGTGCATACCTTGCTAAGATATTAGCAGGTTTAGGGTGGTGGACTTGGTGCAGATCAAAGGCTTAGTAGGAGAAAATATTACTGTAAATAACATTATCTAGTTGGAGGTTTGGAAATATAATGTTCTGGTGGAGCAGCCCTAGGCTAGGACACTTTCCTCTAGTGGCCCGCATGTGCCCAAGTGTAGGAAGGAAGACCACTAATAGAAGTCTGGTTGGATTTTGTGCTGATCGAGGTGGAGAACAGAGCTTCAGAGTTTCCCTGAGCAGCAATCAAAAGCAACATTTCCTCATACCAAAAAATAAAAAGGAAAAAAACTCTATTAAAAAAGCTTGTCTGTAATATTCCCATAATGGAAGGGAATGGTTCCTATGAGAGATTCTCATAAGAGAAACGAGGTGCAGTATTATTTGAAAGACTTATTTCTTGGAGTATATTCTAAAAGCTCCCTAAACCATGTCTCACTAAAATGAATTGTAAGAGAAAGGTGTAAAATTCCATTTTGTTCAACAGGGAGAGGAGAAGGCGTACCAATAAGGAAGACAGAGATTGCAGAAGTCAAACACTGCTCAAGATACCTCTTCATTATTATCCTTAAGAGTGTGAGGACAGGATGTGGGGGAGATGTCTCAGTGGGTAACAGTGCCTTCAGTGCAAGCACGGCCTGAGTTCAGATTCTTTGCACTCATATAAAGCACAGTGCATGACTTGGCACATCCAGCACTGGAGGACAGATGCAGACATAGGAGGACCACTAGGACTCCACAGCCAGGCAGTCTAGCTGAAAAATCAGCAAACTCCAGGATCGGTGAAAGGTCCTGTCTACAAAAGACAAGGGGATGAATGACAGAGACGCCCAACATTCTCCCCTGGGCTCACTGGATGTGCATGTGGGCACAGGCACCTAAACACACACACACACACACACACACACGCAGAGAGAGAGAGAGAGAGAGAGAGAGAGAGAGAGAGACAGAGACAGAGACAGAGACAGAGACAGAGAGACAGAGACAGAGAGACAGAGAGACAGGCAGGCAGACAGAGACAGAGGATAGCCTCACAAATCTCAC
The DNA here is from genome assembly GCF_017639785.1 of Mesocricetus auratus. Lineage (NCBI taxonomy): Eukaryota > Metazoa > Chordata > Mammalia > Rodentia > Cricetidae > Mesocricetus > Mesocricetus auratus. The sequence continues at coordinate 38,091,023 of NW_024429193.1, forward strand.
AAATACTTAGAGAACATTGATTCATCCATGTAAATAGACAAGGGACTGAACTTCACGTGTACATCCAGGCAAACTGTAAACTATGCAGGAGACAACATAGGAACTGTAGGCAGGTTGATCACATGAAACAGTGCTCCCAGGATTAGGCAGTGATGCTTCACATAAAGTGCACCTCAAAATTAGGATGCTACCCTGCCCCCTGCAGCTTCTCAGTGACACAGTTCAAAGATTCCACTTTATGCCCCCAGAAGCTCTTTAGATGAACATCATTTTGAGCCATCCTTCTCAGAGCGTCTGTTACCTTTTCTCAGAGAAACTGAAGAGAAAGCGTGACTGCATCCCTGACCTTTCATTGCTTCTAAATAAACAATTTGAAGCACAACTCGGTACTGTCATTTTCATATAGTAAGGATATGACCTTTCCAAACATCAGAGCACTGTGAGGGTATATGAATATTTTCTCTGTATGATCAGAAATACATATGTGCATTCTTGGCCACTACAGACTGTTGGGACTGGACTAGAAAAGAAAGTCACCCTCATGACAACTCTCTGCTCACAGATCTGGGCAACTGCTCTTACAGACACATGCTCTTGGTGGGTCCAGGACATGGTCTGAAAAGGCTCACCAAGTCTGTCTGTCACTATCATAGCTAGTGCTGGACTGACCAGTAATTAAGCTAGATGTGTGCTGAGGATGTCAATAAAGCAGGGCAACAATATTTTTCTTCTTTTTTTTTTAATAAACAGTTCCAAGCTGTGACTAGAGGGAGAATGTATTAGACATGGTTTAGAGTTCTTTGGACCTAGGAATCTATCAGAGGTTATAGAGAGAAGCTATGCTTTTGTGATCAATTATATCTTCAAGATGTATCCCTTATATATGTGGATGGATGTTATAAGCACACTGGGTTGCATTGGGAGGTAAAGGAGGAAGTTAACTGATTGGTGAAGGTCATCACTGTGTAATTTGGATTTCTGTTACTCTAATAATTACCCAGAATAAATAAATTAAGTGGAAGAAATGCTTGCTTTGATGCAAGAATGTTTGTTTCTGTAACTTTGGGACAATGGAAAGGCAAAATACAATGTAAGGAAACATGGGGTGACACAAAGATGTTTATCTCATGATTGCTAGAAAGGAAAGGAGAAAGAAAGGACCCCAGTCCTCCTAGCCGAAGAAGGGCATACCCCCAGTGACCTAATTTCTTCCCATGAAGTCCTAGCTCCTAAGGGTTCAACCACCTCCCAATAGTGGCACCCTGGAGACCATGCTTCCAAACTGTGGGCCTTTCAGATATTACTCTGGATCCAAACTCCATCAGTCACTGAGGAAGAAAATGAAAATAACCTAGCTCATTTGACAAAGATAAAAGGCAGTGTTGGGGAAGTCCTTTGTCAATAAAGTACTGCTGGCCAATAGGAATCTAGATAGGTGGGACTAGGAGTCCAGGAGAACTCTGGGAAGGAGAAACACAGAGAGTCAAGATGTAACACCATGGGGTAGGAAGCCTGGAACTATTCTCCAGTAAGAGAAATAATTAAGATTAACAATTATGGGGTAATTATTTAAGTCAGAGCTAGCCAGTAAGAAAAAAGCAAGGCCAATAGCTTCATAATTAATATAGCCTCCTGTGTGTTTATTTGGGACTGATGCAGCTCTAGACCCAGGCTGGCAGGAAGGCTTCTCTCAAGGAAAAGGCTTCTCTTAACAAGGTAGAAAATAGTTCATAATTTCAGCTTGATCAGTTAAGTCTTACACAACTTAAACTCATACATTAACAAACAACATAATAATGAATACAAAATCTTAGAGAAATGATTTAATGGATAGATAATAATTATTCATAAATTAATCATAATTAGTGTATCAATTGTATTTATATTCTCTACTTGTGAAGTACTTGAAGTTATTGAAAGTACTTAGAAACAGTTTATATTATGAACTGTTTTAAACACCCTGTTTAGAAATACATTGTACAAACTGTAAGTAATGAATTATGTGGCAAAAATTAAATTTTATTTAAGGCCAGTTCTTCCTCAGTAATTTTAGATTATTACAAAATCTGAAATTTGTGGACTCTTATGCTGATTTTCTTTTAATCAATTTTTTAAGTGAGCATCATGGTTTGAGAGTGAAATGTGTTTCCCCTACTGTCTTCTCATTGTGATGAAATATCCTGACACAAGCAACGTGAGAGGAAAGGGTTTATTTTGATTCACAGTTCCTAGAATGCCTACCATGGATGGTGCGCTAGCAGGCAGAGAAAGCATGGTGGCAGGAACAGGAAGCTGGCTAGTCACATCCCATCCACACTCAAAGGAGAGAGTTAGAAGTGGAACCCAGATATGAAGCTTCCAAGCATGGGACAGTGTCCCATTTATTCACATGAGATTCACTTCCTGAAGACAAAACCACCTTCCCATTCTAATCCCAGATGGTCTAGGGAAATTAAATTAAAAAAAAAAACAGCCACCACATAACCAGACCCATAGCCAGCAATCCGATTTAAGTGATTAGAAGATTCTATAAAGACAAGCCAAGAGCTGGATGGGTTGACTACTGAATTCTAGCAAACTTTTAATGGAAATCAAACTTTTAAGAAAAAAATATCAGTTCTTTCTCAAACTGTTCAAACAAATTTAAGAAGATGGAACAGTGACAAACTCATCCTGTGAAGCCAGCAATAGTCAGATAACAAAGCCAATCCAGGGACAACAACAAAAAAGAAAATAATGCATCCATTCCCCCTAGTTATCATTGATGAGAATTTTCTCAACAAAATTCTTGCAACTGAAGTTAAGAACACAGAAGATCATACAGCATGACCATGTAGGTTTAATCCCAAGGATGCAAGTTTGTTTTAGCATGCACAAATCAATAAATGTGATGCATCATATTAACAGGCTGAAGGACAGAAACCATAGAACCATTTCAAAAGATGCAGAAAAGGTATTTGGCATCCCATCGTGGCAAAAATCCTAAAGAAATTAGGATTAGAAAGAACAAACCTCAACACAATAAAAGCTACATAAAACAAACCATTTAATAGGCAACATCATACTAAATGCAGGAAAACTGAGAGCATGCCTTTTAAATTTAGAACAATACTTGAATGCCTACTCTCATCACTCTCAGTTGGCATAATGCCCAAGGTCTTAGTTTGAACAACAATAAGACAAAAATAAATGAATAAAAGGAATACAAATGGGGACAGGAAAATATCCCCATTTGTATATGACATAGTTCTGTACCTGAAAAGTCCTAATACATAACTCCATTATAAAACTCTAAATTCTTATGCTTTCTACAAAATCAATGTATAAAAATCAATTAACTCTTCTACATATCAATACCAAACTTAATAAAAAAGTAGAAAAACACTCCGTTAATAGTAGCTTTAAAAAGAATATCTTGAAAATAAGAACCTTGAAATGCATGTAATGTAGGAAGTGAAAGAACTCTATAATAAAAATTTTAAGACACTGAAAAAATAAATTGATGAAGATACTAGAAAACAAAAGACATATTATACTCAGGGATTAGAAAGATTAATATTGTAGAAATATCTATGTTACTGAAAGCCATGTACAGATTTAATACAACCCCCCTCACATACACACATACTCCAATTACTTCTTCACCAAATTAGAAGAAAAGTCATAAAATTTCTATGCAGACACACAAGACTCCAAATATCCAAAACAAAGCTAAGCAAAAGGAACAATACTAGAGTTATCATAACTTCTGACTATACTCCAGAGTTATAGTGACAAAGACAGCATACTCTTGAAACAAACACAGATGAGTAGAACAATGGAATAGAATGGAGGAAATAAACCAACACAGCTATACTCATCTATTTTCTGACCAAGGTGTCAAGAATGCACATTAGAAAGAAGTCAGCCTGTTTGATAAAGTAGTGCTGGGGAAATTGGATATCCACACAGATGCACGTTTCTCAATGTGCACGAAAATCAATTCAAAGTGATTCAAAGACATTAATATAAGAACAGCGATGTTGAATCTGCTAGAGAAAAAAAAATGGGTAAACATCTTTAAGATACAGTCACAGGCAAAAACTTCCTTTCAAGGGCAGAAACAACGCCAAATATCAACAAGTGGTATGACATGAAATCAAGTGTTTAGCACAAGAAGTAAACAAGAAAACCAACAGAGTGAAGAGTTTCATATCTTATTGTTATGACAACACAGCACGACAGAGGCTTCTTAGTGGAGAAAGGGTTTATTTCAGTTCACTGTTCCATGTTACTGTCCCCCACACTGGGACGTCACTGTGGCCACAGCCTGCAGGAGCTTATCACATCACATCTGTGATCAGACAGGGAGAACAAAGAGTGCATTCCTACTTGTGCTTAGTTCACTTTTTCCTTTATCCTTCAGTACAAATCCCTACCCCATGGGATGGCGCCACAGTCGTCTGTGTCTACCGTTCCAGGGAAGTAAATGCCCTCTTCTTGTTTCCATGGGCTCCTGCATATGTACAAATACTCTTATACAGAAACACACACATATACACACAAATAAAAGTAAATTATTATTAAAAAGCTAGAAAGGGGATGATCAGGAGAAGAAAACTTCTTATGGGTGGGAGTGGAGATAAAGTACATGGAATCAGAAGAGGGGCATTGTGAGGAAGGAGAGGGTTAGCAGAAAGCAGGGGGTAAGGGAAAAGGGAGCAGGGAGCAGGGAGGCGTACCAAAGAGAAGGAAGCATATGTGAAAACACTATGATAAAACTCATTGCTTTGTATACTAATTGATAATTACAATCTTTAGACTGGGCATCACTATGAAGCCCTTACTATCTTGGAACTTGAAATGTAAATCATGTTCACAGAGCTCCATCCAAGTGCTGGTGTTAAAGGGTTGAAGTATACCACACCTGATTTTAAAAAAATGTCTCTCTTACGCCTTTAATTCCAGCACTCAGGAGGCAGAGGCAGGCTGATCAGTGTGAGTTTGAGGCCAGTCTGGTGTGTGTTCCAGGACAGGCTCCAAAGCTACATAAAGAATAGAGAAACCCTGTCTCAAAAAAAAGTCTCTCTTTGATCCCTAACACCTGTTTTATCGAAGTCACACCACTACAACCAATACCTAGACCTGAAAGGCAAAAGGACTGGGGAAGGTGAGGAATAACAACAATGAACAAATACCCCCCTCAGAGCGAATAGGATACAATAATTGCATTAGAAAAAAGTCAGAAGGCATGGCACATTGATGATATACCCAAATATAAAACTGTAGAACTTTGCGTTGGGTACTAACACATGGTAATGATGGCAAAGCCAGTGATATATTTTGAGAGATGCTATGTAACTTATTTTACAATTCATAGTATGTAATTCCAGTTAGTGCAGAGAAAGGACCATAGTTTTAGCATTTGTATATAAATAATGCAAGACTTTATGAATTTAGAAAATTAAATACAAATTTAAGGTAGAGGTGAAAATCAAATAAAATGTTATTAATTGAGACTCTTAGGTTGTACCTAACAGAATTAATTAACTTAGAGAGAGGGAGAGGGAGAGAGAGAGAGAGAGAGAGAGAGAGAGAGAGAGAGAGAGAGAGAGAGAGAGAGAGAGAGAGAGAGAGAGAGAGAGAGAGAGAGAGAAGAAAGGGGAAGGGAGAGAGAAGAACGATGAATGTAGAGAATGAGAAAGGGAGACAGGGGAGGAAGAAGAAAGCAAAAATCTCAAGGTTCCCGTATCAATGAGCCTTGGCAAATCCCGTAGTAAAGGTGCGGCAAACCAGGCATTAAGTGTCCTCCATCCCTCAAGTCCTTTCAACCAAGTTCTCATTCCTCTGCACTGGCATCATTCTTTTGCCTGTCACTGTAAGTTAGCAAACAGCTGTCCACTACTCCTGTGTTAGAATTTTTACCCTCAGAGCACTGGAGTCTTCCTCTCTGTGAATTTGTAGGATGGAGACTCTAATTGACAAGCGTTAATAAATTGCCTTTCATGACTGAATCAACAACGGCCAAGAGAACTCTGCTCCCAGTGCAGGTGGCACAGCTGAAGGCCCCTTTGTGTGAAGAGAGATTAGGAACTAGGAAAGAGACATGGCATAGAGAGGGGTTTTCTTTATGGAGAGTCCTCAAGTGTTCAGATCAAAATGTTTCATAACACATTCTAGAGTAGAAATGGCAAGGTCCAAGGCATTTCCCAGTGCAGGGTACCTTCTGCCTCAAGGACAGACACGCTCAGCCCCTCCTCCAACACTGTGCTAACAGGGAGCTGGGAGGCAGTTCATTCCAGTGTAAGGCAGCTTCATTGTTAGAAGTTAGTTGTTATGCTGAGCTGGAATTTGCCTTTCTATAACTTTAATCCACTCTGCTCTGTTGAACAAAAACTACAATATGCCTAATTCCCCTTTTTATATGACAGCCCTTTGTTTGTTTGAAAATAAGTGATGTATTCTCTGGTTTTCCCCAGGGTAAACATCACCAACTCCTTCAAACTTTCTCTGGATGTCATGAATGGCTCATTCTTCATTATTTTAGTGGGTAGTTTGGCTTTCAATTGTCTAAAAACATATTCTGACTGCAAACGCATAAAGTAGTAAAAGAATTACCTTTGCTCCCATCCAATTCTGTGTTCAGAAAATGTGTCAACCAGCAGCGCCATTATCCCTAAAGGCTTAGGGAACAGGTATCGTTCACCAGGTGTCTTATATTCCAAGGGATGGAGGCAGAAACCAAGCAATGAATGTTTAAAAAAATGTATATATAGTACATATGTACATATATAGTGCTCTATACTGTTAACATGTGCTTTGAGAAATTCATACCATGAGAGGCAGTATATTTGTCGGACGGTTATTGGTAAGCCAATCAGATATTAGTGGGTTAAAAGATTCCTCATCATTGGCGGGTGGTAAAACCAGAAATTGAAACTGCAGGACTTTGATTACTGGTTAAAGAACAGATTCTGAATAATATCTCCAGCCTTTCTTAGAAACATGGGAAGTTCTAAACCACCCCAAAGAATGCAAAATTGCTACCTAGCTGGATGCTTTCTGGTAATGAACAACAACAACAAAAACCTATACCATTTGTCCCTTCTCTTAAGTGTTAATCCAAGCCAGGCGTTGGTGGCACATGCCTTTAATCCTAGCACTCGGGAGGCAGAGGCAGGCCGATCTCTGTGAGTTTCAGACCAGCCTGGTCTACAGAGCAAGTTCCAGGACAGTCTCCAAAACAATACAGAGAAATGCTGTCTCAGGAAAAAAAAAAAAAAAGAGTTAATCCAAAAGGTCCTGTCAATCACCTGGACAGGAAACCTCTATGTTCTAGAGATGATAGGAAAACATTTAAAACCTAGCCTAAAAATGTAGGTTGATGCAATGGTCTTCCGGGCCATTGCCCACTCTCGTGCCCCACTTCACTAAGAAGAAACTCTATCTTTTCTTCTATGCTCTGTGTGTCTCGGATGAATTCTTTTGATAGAGACATAAAGAGGACGAGGAAGTTGAACAAAGGCTAGAATGGAACCCTGGTAACATCATCTGGGTGTCCCTCTGGGATGGGGCAGGGTTGAATAAGGACTGAGAAATGAAGGCATTATCTGTCAGGGAGGCAAGAAATATTGAGGGAGAACAGAACAGCTTACACTAAAACCCTAAAAGGAGACAGGATCTTGCATGCCAACCACACCAGGGACCGTGGAGGAGGCTGACGTTCTGGTTAGGAATGAACAAACAAGACAGCTGTAAAGAATGGGGTCAGAGAGAGGACAAGAGAGCAGCGCATACTGGTTTATAAACCTCTGTCAGGATTGTAGCTTCCTCTCCGATGAGGGCAGGTTTCATTTCAGGAACCTAAGCAGAGAACTGTGATGCCCGCATGTTCTAAAACGATCTAAGTTCTTAGGAAGAACAGGTTGCTAAGGTACAGGACCGTTTCCTTTCTTTTGGTAGACTTTACATTTAGGTAAGTTTCTTTTGTGCTCTGCATGGTCACTGGCGTCCATCAGAGCTATATGCTCCCAATGAATGCATTTGTACCATCATCAAACATAAATTTCAGGGTTATTGATTTACCTCTGAAGCAATCTCTGTTTGAGCTTAGATTGACTTTGGGTCTTACCAGAAACTGTCATGATAGCTGGGAAACATTACCTTGATTAGCTTATCCCAGAGCTGTAAAAGAAGGTCAAATGAATGGAAATTGCATGGCTAATCCACAAGGGAAGGACAGAAAGAACATAAAACTGCCAATCACAATACTTTTCACAGTCACTTTGTCAAAATTAGTATTTGCTTTCTTAACGTTTATTCTAACTCAGCACAATCTGGGACTATGCTGTCCTTAGTTGAGAACATTAACTTCATTAACAAGATCTAAGATTTTAATTGCTTTAGGTCAGTGTCCCATGGTTTCTTTATGGGTATTGTTATAAAGGCATGAATATCCTTATATGTAAAGCACTCAACACAGCAGCTATTTTATTTGTTAATTAAGTGTGTGTGTGTGTGTGTGTGTGTGTGTGTGTGCGCACGCGCGCGCGCTTATACATGTGTGAATATGCATAGTATAGCACAGGTGTGGTTTCAGAGGACAACTTGAAGGAGTCAGTTGTCTCCCTCCATCCCTTAGGTGCTGGGCATGAAAAGTTTGTTGTCTTAACCCTTTCCAATTCACCGTTTTTACTTTGTCCTTGCTGTTGAAGATGTGATCTCTCACCTTCCAGCTTCAACTGACTGCTGACATGCCTCCTACACCATTATGGATGCCTCTGTGGAACTAGGCAAAGGAAATTCTTCCTATAAGTAGCTTTTGATGATGATTTTTTTTTTTTTTTGGTTTTTACGAGACAGGGTTTCTCTGTATTGTTTCGGAGGCTATCGGTCCAGCCCGGCCTCGAACTCACAGAGATCTGCCTGCCTCTGCCTCCCGAGTGCTGGGATTAAAGGCGTGCACCACCACCGCCCGGCCTGATGATGATATTTTTAATCACAGCAACAGAGAAGTAATATATTCAGCTTGGTAACAAGCATTTTTTTCTACTTTGCTGTCTTGCTGCCCTAATATTTTATGTTGTTCTGGTTTTACATGTATTTATTTATTTGCGGGGGATGTCACAGAACACACAAAGAAGTCAGAGGACAACTTGTAGGACTCTATGCTCTTCTTCCATGATGTATGTCTGGGAAATTGAACACAGGTAACTGAGGTTTTGTTTTTAATCTAAATAAAATATTTTGTACTTATGTTTTGCTGTAGTCCTTTCCAGGTTTTGTGTTCTGGTTCTACTTTTGTAGTATAAGTCATCTGTCACTTGAAAATCTGATTAACATTATTTATGGAAATATTTAATAAGAACATTCCCTTTCTTTTCTTAAAGAAATTATATTCCTATTCCTATAGTTAAAAATAGGCATGGGGGTGAAAAAAACACAGACTGGAATAGCGGTGCTCCAAGTGAGACATCTATTATGAAACAATTAAGAGCAACCACATTGGGAGTATTTTCAACTCTCATTTCTCATTTCATCCTTTCTATCATTAAGGAGTCAAACTACTTCGAAAGCTAGAAATAGTAAGAGATTTTTAAGAGGCCGACTTCTTCCATTTGCAATGTTCCTTTTCTTTGTAATATTTGTTACTTAGTCTATGAAAATTTCATACAGGTATTCAATATATTTTGATCATACCCACCCAACATTACCTCTGTCCAATTCCCACTAAGGTGCCACCTTGTGTCACTTCCAATTTCATGTCTTCCCCTTTTTGTTTTTGTTATTACCAACTTTCTGAATTCAGTTAGTGCTGCCCATATGAGCATGAATGTGGGGGCATCCGCTAAAGCATTAGCAACCTCCTGTGGCTATGTCCCTAAAGAAAAGTGAATCTTATCAGCAGACGTCAACTTTGGATAGTTCCTCATTTCAAGGGTGGGGTCTTGGGGGTGTTCTCCTAAGCCATGCTGAAGTTTTGAGTGCCTTGACCTAATATAGGTCTTATGCAGGTAATAATAACTGCTGCGAGTTGGTATGTATAACAACCTTGGTCATCTCCAGAAATCTGGATTTCACAGTTCTCCTCCTCATTTGTCAGTCCTACATTCTTTCTATCTTGTCTTTTGTGATGCTTCCTGAGCCTTGGATTATTGGAACTTGATATAGATGATTTAGCCATAGTTAATCACCCTCAGTTACATATCTTGGCACTTTGATGAGTCTCTACATTAACTGTTTACCAACTGCAAAAGGAAGCTTCTCCGAGGAAAGGTGAGAGCAACACAAATCTATGGGTATAAACTTAAATATTTAAAAGCAGTTTGAGAGCATGACCAGTTAGCAAGACAATAGTAAGTTTCCCCTTAGGGCCTATGATCTTTCCAGTCATGTTTACAGTTCTGGGTGTTGTGTTATTTTGTTTATGATCAAACAAATAAAGCTTTCTTGAAGATCAGAATGCAAAGCTAGCCACACTAGTTAGCCATAGAGGCCAGGCAGTGTTGGAACACACTTTTAATCCCAGAACTTGGGAGACAGAGGCAGACAGATCTCTGCTAACTCAAGGCCACCCTGAGCTACATGAAATCTAACCAGTCTATAAGAGAAACAAAGCTCACACAAAGGTGATCTCAGCACTTGGGATCCCACACCTTTAATCCCAGACTAGAGAGGAATATAAGGTGAGAGGAGACAAAAGTTCAGAGCATTCTGAGGTTTGGTGGAGACAGATGCAATTTGGAGATGCAGTCTGAGGACAGGATCACCGTTTCAGTCTGAACATTGGTAGAGGTGAGAACTCTCTAGTGGCTGGCCGCTTTGCTTCTCTGACCTTAAGCTTTATCCTCAATATCTATCTTTGAGTTTTTACTGTTAAGACCAAGTAGAATTTGTGCTACACCTGGGCATGACCTCTTGTAGAACAGACCTTATATCCAGTCAGAATGTGGTTGGCTACCACCACAACATTCATATTACAGTAAGCCCATCTTGTCATGCAGGTCAACACTGTTGCCTGTAGAGTCCAGTGCTGGGTGAAACCATAGATGTCTTTTTCTAGAAGCCAGAATCACACAAAATAACAGAGGTTATGGCCATTGCTCTTGATTGTTCACCATAACTAGGTGATAAAACCCTGGTGCTGAAGACACTTTGCTTTGGATGCAGGACATAAAGAAAGCAAGCTCAACTGACAAGGAAATGCTTCCTGCTGGCTAACTTACATAGTGATGAAAACTGGTTCCTTTCTTTGAAAAATTAAAAACGAATGTGTAAAGCCTTACTCTTTCTTGGTATGAGCTAAAATTTGTATATTCAAAAATTTCTGTCCTTAGCTTCCATTTATGTGGGTGTTTGCACAATGCCACATATATTATGACATGGATTTCAGATTTCATTTTATTGTTATAGCATTCCAAAATGAGATGATGTTGTTTCCTTTGCATTTCACTCCCCTGCCTCTCTTTCACTTTTCTATGTGTTTTTTGTTTTCTGTCTCACCCCTAGTTGGAGTCTTTATGCGTTACCATTCTGAAAAATGTTGATCCAATCAAAGTTATTGTGTGCTCTTCCAGGAATAATCTTTATCCTGTGCACAATATAGGAAGGACAGTCATCTCTGTTGAACTTTCTTTTAGTAAACACGCAGACAAGCAGTCACTGAATACCAACAAGGTAGCACTGCACTAAAACCATACTTCACTCCCTGTAACCTAATCCCTTTTCTTTTTCAGCACAAAACTTAGTTTCTATCAAAGTAAAACATTCACATAGCTTTGGAAGCAAACATCTCTGGAAGATCTGGCAGAAAATAAACTGAACCCAAACTGTGCCCTTCTTCTTTCCTAAGTTCCATGACCCAGACAGAAGTGACCACTTTCAAATTTGTCACATTTCCATGACCTAGTGAACTCCTAGAATCCTCACCTCTGAGTTACACCTCTGCCATTTTCTCAGCCACGCATTGTATGCAGACTATCTGTTGACCTCCTACTTTGGAAGAGGCAAATTTTTAACCCTAACACATTGGAGTACACAGGTGAACACACACACACACACACACACACACACACTTCTCTACTCTTCTCTGCAAAATTGTTTCACAATCTTAATGTTTAGTATACTATGATGACATTTCATTACATTTTTAGTTATTCTGGAATTAATGTTTTTAAAAAATCTGTATGGGAAAGATGGCTCAGCCAGTAGAGGCACTTGCCACTGAACCTGATGACCTGAGTTGATCCGCAGAACCTACATGGTAAAAGTAGAGAAATTACTCCCACAAGTTACCCTCTGACTTTCGCACACATGCTGCATCACATATTTCCATACTTAGACACACTAAACACAGGATAAATGCATACATACATATTAAGCCTTTTAAAATTCCATGTAATTTTTGCTTCTTTTCCTATGCCAAGAACTATAAATCTCTGTTTAATGGATCTATATGGTTAATGACTGTGTGTTCCATGTTTTTCCTGGAGATTCTTTTGGGCAGCATTTCCTCTCTGGTTCCACAAGAAGTTAAAGACTGGTTTATAGCTAGGGTGTGGGGCTTCTGATGTTCTCTTGAATCACACATGGGATGTCAGGTTTTCCAGAAGTTTCATTTCCTTCTTTCCTAAGTATTAAAAGGCACATCACAGCAAAAGACTTAATTGTGTGCAGAAGAGCTTTGCTGTTACTAGTTTTGTTTTGTTTTACCTTTAAGGCATCTAGAAGGATTTTTTTAAAAAGAGATTTTAATTTATGTGTATGTATGTGGGTATGTGCAGATGAGTGCAGGTGTCCGCTGAGGCCAGAGGGGTCAGCTTCCCAGAAGCTAGAGTTCTGAATCATTGGACAAGGTGCTGGGACCCAAACTCAGGTGCTCCGAAGGAGGGGTACAGGCTGGCCTTTTAACTGCTGTGCCATCTCTTCAGCCCTCAAGCAATTTCATTGTGTCTCCGTGTGTCAATGATAGTATGGAAGAGACTCTTTTTCCTCAGGACTCAGTATAATATTCCTAGGACCTTGTTAAGTGACACTGGGAATATTTGTTCTCATTTTTGGGAAAACTTTTAATATCCTGTTGCTCGTTTTTTTGTTAGATTGTTGGCTTTTTATGGTTGCTTTTAGACTGCATGTTTATTTGCTGTGTGTGGTATGTATGTATATATGTATGTATGTATGTATGTGACATGGCCCCCTGACAACTTGTAGGAGTTGGTTCTCTCTTTCCTCAGTATAGGCCTGCCAGATCATGTGGTCCATCAGACTTGATGACAAACACCTTTATCTGCTGTGCTATCTCTTGTTGACTTTTGACAATTATTTAATTACAACAGCAACTGCTAACCTTCGTTAAGGTCTCAAGTCACATGTTGGGCAATTTGGTAGCATCTTTCACAATTTAGAAAAAAATACTTTAGTTTTATTTTTTATTTATGGCAGTTACCTAAGAGATGTATTCAGGTATGAAAAGTGACCCAAAAACAATGGAATTAACTGCAGAATTATTCACAAATATCAATATATAGACCACCTAAGGCCTCATTGACATGACTTGTTAAATAAAGTGTAATTTACTTGGTGGAACACATAGCCATGTAGAAAGAACAAGAAATTCTTAAACTCCATCATGTATTTTTCTTAGATTTCAAAGACACAGTTTTTATTTACAAAATAATGCCAGTTACATAAGGATTATCACCTCTGAGTAAAAGAATAAATACTTTTGTCCCAGTTTTCTTTCCAGTTGCTGTGATAAAACACCTGAGAGAAACAACTTGAAGGGAGGAAGGGCCTCTGCCTCTTACACCCCCAGATGACACTCTTAGCCACTGCTCTATTGCTGTGAAGAGTCATCATGACCAACTCTTAAGAGGAAGCATCTTACTGTTGGCTTGTTTACAGTTTACAGTTTACAGTCCATGACCATCATGACGTGGGGCATGGAGGCAGGCCTAGCACTGGTGGGCAGGAGCAGTAGCTGAGAGCTTACATCTGATCCACAAACAGAGGGCAGAGACTAAGGAACACTGGGTCTCAAATCTCACCTCCTCCACAAGTCCACACCTTCTAATCCTTCCCAATAGTTCTACCAGTTGGGGAGCATGTTTTCAAATATATGGTCCAGGGTGGCCATTCTCATCAAAACACTGCACAGTTCATCATTGGGGGGAGGGGAGTCAAGGCAACAGGAATTTGAATCAGCTAGTTACATCCACAGTAAGAGCAGAGAAGGAATGAAAGCACATATGTTCGCTACTCAACTCACTCTCTCTACTTTGATACAGTCTAGGACCCAAACCCACATAATGTTTCCACCCATAGCGGGCTGCATCTTCCCACTCAATTAATGTGACTGAGTCAGTCTCCCACAGTTATACCCACAAGCCAACCTGATGTACACTCCCTCTGCCACACCCTGAGGCTCTTCTCAGGTGACTCTAGACAGTGTCTAGTTGACTGTTAAATCAACCATCACAATGTCAATACAGGTATTAAAACATATCTGAAAATGTATGTGACAAAGTGCCAAGACAGATGGCCAAGATATGGAGATGGAACCGGTTTGGGGGAGCAGGGTCCTAAAACACATGCTCTTTTTTTCTTGGGATAGATTTATTGGCACACAGTTCACATGCTCCGAAAGTCATGAGCATCAAGCCTCAATAAGTTTGAGTGTCTTTGGAAAATTGCACAACCCTTATCACATTGTAGTCTGGCATCTATTTACATCTGTTTTACATTCCATTCCCAGAGTTAAGTAACCTAGTGTCTGCCTTCTGTTTCTAATTGTTTTCCTTTTCCAGGGAGTTTGCACACATTTTTATAGCTTTTGAATTTCCTTTTCTCTACTTTGAATTTATATTACCTACTTAAAAATAAAATATTATCTAATTGGCATTATTATTATTTCTCTTGTGTGAAGTTAAATGGAACTTTTCTGTCCTCTAAGCAGACCACAGTGGGGCTAAGTATAAAATCCTCATGTTGTGAGCATGGTCCCATTTCCTACTTTTATTGCACTAATATTAGACCTCATTTTGGCTTAGCCTGTGCTGAAATTTAGATTTTATCATTGCTCACATAAGTGAAAATCTCTGTAAAAGGTCAAAACATTTACCATTCAGATGGGAAAGAACAAATCATTATACCGAAAGAAGATATGGGTATGAAAATAAATACTGTCTTGGCACTTCACTTTTTATTGCCTTATTCTGTTAGGAGTCCATAAAATGAATCAAATATTGTCAGAGATTATGAAGTTTAGCCACCCTCTACTGTTGAGATTAATAATCCCAGCCATGGTTAACCCATAGCATCATACAGATTTAGATTTGGGTGGGACTTTACAAATTTACGCCCGTGACAATCTAAATTCATTAGTGATATGTAGAACCTTTGTGAAGAATCTCTATACAGATATATCGATATGGACATGGACTGTTGCGAAAATTCCAAAAGCCAAACTCGTGGCCTGTTCCTTCTCCAGAGAACAGAGTGGTGACAACGACATGAACAACAATCAGAGACAGAGAGAGTAGCACCCTTTCTTAAGTATCTACTGCAGCCAGCCAGATCATTTGGACTTCACAGCTATCGGGGGTGAAGGCATCACTTTTAATCTCATTCTCAAGAAAGAATACTTCATCCTCCGGCTATAGCAAACATGTCTAACATCACATAGCCAATAAATGGGGCATCTCAAATGTGAAGCCAGGCTTCCATGGGTATGTTTTTGTGATATGTATATAGCATACAGTCTTATGCCACCACCAGGAGCTTACAAATGCATATGGCACCACACTCTGAATGTTATTTCTTTCTGTACAACCATCTTCTTTATCCAACTTATGCTATTAGCCTCACACTGCTAGTACAGGAGACACAGCCAGTGAATAACAGTAACTGATAAAAACAGAGTAAATGTAAGAACATACTAATGAAGGTCATATAAATGTGGTTTTCGTGTGTGTCTTAAAATATCTTGCTGCATTTTCACCTCCAACGAAGCATTTTACAACTTCTTGGCATATATGAATTGCCAGAATGACTAGTCTTGCATTTTGGGGTCACTGTTGAGTAAAATAAGGAACCCCTGCATATAAAAACCCTGAGATACTATGACAGTTAAACTGATGAGAGATGCCTGTCCAGTGAATAACTAACTGGAAGATAGCATTTTATAGCCTTGATGCCCTAGACATGAAAATGACTCAGGTCCTAACTGGCCAGAGAGGCATGGAGAAGATTTCATTATGCTTTATTCAGAATGGTGCATCATTTAAAACTTATAAATTGTTTAGTTCTAGAATTTACACCTAATGTTTCCCAGCTATGGTTTACAACTGAACAAATGGCCGAAACTGAAACCTCAGGCAGATGTCCAAGGCAGCCTACTGCTGTGTGTTGAAACATTAGTGTCATCCCCAACTTATAATATATTTTACACTTATTCATTAATTCTTTACCCATTTTTTTTGGGTTTTCCTTTTTTTTTTTTTTTTGATTATTTGAGACACACACAGTCCCTCTGTGTAACAGATATAGCTGTCCTGGAACTCGATTTGAAGGCCAGGCCAGGCTGGCCTCAAACTCACTGAGATCCACCTGCCTCTGCCTCCCTGGTGCTGGGATTAAAGGTGGGTACCACAACAGCCACTCTTATTTCCTATTATTTCTTTTTTCTTTCTTTTTTTTTCTTTCTTTCTTTTTTTTTTTTTTTTTTTGGTTCTTACGAGACAGGGTTTCTCTGTGTTGTTTTGGAGGCTGTCGGTCCAGCCTGGCCTCGAACTCACAGAGATCCTCCTGCCTCTGCCTCCCGAGTGCTGGGATTAAAGGCGTGCACCACCACCGCCCGGCTCTTATTTCTTTATTACATTTTAAAATCTAGTACTTGATGTATCTTGACTTTTGAACTACTTCAAATATTTTCTACAAAGTACTGACTTAAATAAGCCAGCATATTGATTATTGTTGTGTGTTTTCTCTCTTATACTTTATTAGGAAGAAAAACAAAGTGTATTTTAATGAATACTTGACACTTGACAGAAGAAATTCTGTCTCTTATGACACAGTTTGTCTTCCCCAATATAAAGCAAGAGCCAATTAATCAATATTGACTGAGCCAATGTGAGATATATAGAGAATGAATGTTGTATTCCTCTCTCCCTTTGGGAGCATACACATTTAATTGTTGAGTGAAACCACGTGAACAAAACCACAACACATGAAAAACTATTATTAATGGAAATGATAATGGGTCCTTTATGTATCATAAGTCAACAGTGTAGTCAAAAGGGAGGCATTATAGGAAATTAGATTTTAAAAAGAATTGGCAATCTCTGAGGCAAATCAAGAGTATTTGACCATGTGGTGGCTTTCAAAAGTTCTTACAGCAACAACACTGTGTGCGAGTGTGTGCGTGCGTGTGTGTTGTTTTTACTTTTGAAATAGGGTCTCACTAAGTTGCCCAGGCTGGTCTCATCCCTTGGAGTCGATGGGGCCAGGTTCTGATCTATCATTTAAAAAATTATCGTCAACCTACCATTTAGTGAAGTAAAACTCCAACTGGTAAGGGCAAGGGCTTTCCTGAAGGAGACATGGGCAGATCTGGAGGGTACACTGAGAACAACTACAGAAACGCAGCTGATGAGTGTTGAAAAGTAGGCAGTGAAGAGTGAGCGAAAGAGGGTCCTGGCATTAGTGTTATCTATTGAGCATTTTCCAAAACCAAAATTTAGTTGAGGCTATGCTACAAATACATTAAAGAAAAACAGAAAACATGTACTATGCTATTAAATTTAAGATCTTGAGTCCTATGGAAAAAAAGAGTGACTTTGTCTAGGCCATTTTAACATTTTCACCCTCTCTAGCCAATGCTAACTCAATTGTCCGCACTCCCATTCTCATTTTTCCATATCTCCAAATGTTGGAATGCACAGTCACTCTGACACTCGTTCAGCGTGTGACCATTCCTATTTAGAGAACTGGGAGATACGTTTTTTATTTTATTTATTGATTTTTAACAGATGCACAGTAATTACTACCCGAAATGAGGATCATGTTTTCTTCCACTTGGCCGGATTGACCGGATTGATTCCAGGTTTGGAAGCAAACGCCAATCTTGATGAGCCCTCCTTGTTTAGAAGTACTGTTTTTACTAAGCAGTGGGTCTTGTTCAGTGGGATAAGACTTTTGAGGATGGGCAGTCTGTAAGTACAGTATAGGATGCAGCTATTAAGTTATTTTCCCTAAGGCTAAGTGGGTGGAGGGTCACCAGGTTGAGGCTGGGATTGGCTTGTGTGGGTGGCAGTAACCCAGTTTGGGGTTGGAGGGAAATCCTGCAGTCAGGGCCAGCCTGAGGCACTCTGGGTGCAGGCTGGAGGTTGTCCCACTCACACCGCCCACAGAAGGGAACCCAGGACGCCTCGCCAGCCACTGCGGCAGGCACGTCGCAGAGGGCGGGAGCAGGCGCGCGGGCAGGCGGAGGCAGCCAACGGCGGAGGCGCCCACTCCCCCCGGTCCCTGTGCCCCGCCGCTCGTCTCCCGCCGCCGGGCGCCCGAGCGCTCGGCTCTTTCCGCCGCCGCGCGCTGCCCCGTGCGCTCCGGCACCTTCGGCAATTTCCGTCGGGCCCTGGCCGCCATTTTCTCGCCGCTTGTGTGGCTCGCTGGCTGCGTGGCTCGGTTCTTGGGAGCGAAGCTTTGTCCGGTTCGGCAATGGACGGGTAGGTCCCGGAGCCCGTGAGGAGATGTGAGAGGGAGAGGAATGTGGCCGGGCCGCGGCCAGGGTCGGGGGTCGGGTCGGAGAGCGGGGCTCGGGCGGCCCCTCCCAGGCCGCGCCGCCGTTACCCAACCCCCGCCCCATCACACACACCCCTCCCCGGGCTTCCCTCGGCGGCTTCGGCGACTAGCGCGAACCGCAGCCGGGGCTGGGAGGCCGGGGAGGCCTCGGGGCTTCTGTGGGGACTCGGTGGGGCCGGGCGGCGGGGGATGGGGCGGGAAGCCCGGCGCGGCCCTGCCCCCTCGGGAGCCATGTCGACGCCGCGGGGGGACCCGAACCCTGGGGTGGCGGCGGCCGCGGGGGCGCGAGTGGGGAACGCCACGGAGGCCTGTGGGGACCCGCGAAGCCCGAGGCCCGCCATCCCCGGCCTCGCCCCGAAGCACCGCGGCGGGAGAGCCGAGTGGGAGCCGCGGGAAAGGGGAGGGCGCGTGGCGGCGGGAGGGAGGAGGGCACATGTCACACTCCTTTGTTTTCATCCGAGTCTGGGAGCGGGGGCGGGAGGCCATCGAAATGCCTGTACAACCAAAAATTGCGAGGCTCGGCCCAAAGGGCCCAGAAATCAAACCAGAAACAAAACAAAACCCCATGAAGTGTTTGAGGGAAGCATCAATCACACGGGCAAAGGCCACCAAGCCATGGCAAAGACAAGAATGGATATTCCACACAGGGATTTTTTTTTTAAAAGCCACTTTGGTTAGTTTCTGGGGGAACAAAACTAAAAACAAACAAAACCCCAAGGAAACATGGAACAGAGTCCCGATGCATCTTTGAGAGCCTGGGTGTGCGGATAGGATGCAGACTGAGATAATAGCGGTAAGAAAAGGTGAGGACCAATGTTGCGCCCGTTAACTCATCTCAGAGGACTCAGTTCAACTCATTGTTGAGAGAAGAGGGCACTGCAGTTCTGGATACAAATAAGACACTACTCACAGCTCACATAGGGGAAGGGGATTAAAAGAGGCCTCAGATAACACGAACGTCCATTAAAAGGAGTATCAGTGTTTGAAGAATCTAAGGTAAAATTTGAGTTCATTAAGTTGGTTTTCTAGAGTTACCTAATGTTTTTAAGAGATAATAAAAAAGTAACAGACCGTAGAACTCATGCCACAAATTACCTTAGTGGTTTATCATTTCCAACATGAAACGTAGGTTCACACATGTTTAAAATTCCCTCCAGACAATTGATACCAAAACTTGAGTAGAAATCCATGTTTTCCAATTCCCAGATTCTATCTAGATTACTGAAGAACTTGAGTTATGTTGCTAATGTCGGCATACAAGCACTGTAGGAATGGCATAGTGTTCTGGACTTTCATCTTGCTGCTAAAGGTTCTTAAAAATGACCATAAACTGAAACATTCCATGTTTTCAAGTTGTTTCTAAAAAAAATCAAGGTAGATAATAGCTTTAAAAATTCACTGAACAGCTCTGTATTTGTTTTCTAACTGTATTTGCTAGTGTCTGGAGAATTAATGAAAGATGTTGAAAGTTTTAAAGTTAAACAGTGATCATTAGAAGAACAAGAGGTTGACACTTATTTTTTTTCTTTTCAGAATTGTCACTGAGGTTGCTGTTGGTGTGAAGGTAGGAGACTGTGTTTCAAAGTAAAGTGGAAACCAAAAATGTTGACTCTGCTATCATTATAAAGAGTTGAAATTTCAGTTAGCTTTGACAACAAAACCCAGTTATAAAATATTTCCTTTAATTTGTAAAGTCAGAGTCTATAAACACCCATATAGTCGGATAGTGTAAACGACCGTAAACTTTGTTAGTTTGAGATAGTTTGACTCTGATTAAAGTGAAATGTGTATGTTAAGAATAAGTCACATTGGAAATCAGTTGCCCTGACACCAAAGAAGAACAGAGTTGTTAAGTACTTTCAGCTTGAGTCCGTAAAAGCTGTCTTGTCTGTGGTAGGTTTTTACCCATTTCCTGGGTAGGGAAACTGCTCAACCTTCACAGTTGACTCCATGCTTACCATCTGGTGCTTCCTGGAAGACATAGACCTTGTATTGGTGTATTTTAGATTTTTGTTTGCAAGTCCATCTGCCCTGTTAGGGCATATTCCTGTCTTTTAGCTTCTGCCCAAGTCTTGAATAAGGAGATTTCTCCTGCCCTTCAACCAAAAATATAAGCATAAATATGAAGCCTCTCAAATATACGTATACTTAGAATTGTTAGTATTCCTGGTTTAGTGAGGTTGATCCTCAGTATTTTTCTTGAACCTTAAAAAATTGTGTTTGTGCTGGATTGATCTTCTTAATAGATTAGTAGATGTTATTGTTTTTGTTTGATAATTAACTTGCTGACCATACATTAATATTTAGGTTATTTCTTGAGTTTATATTGTATAGAACATCTAGTTTTATTGATAGTCATTTTCCAAGTTGAGATAGTTAAGAGCTTTGTAGTCAGGAATAACTCAAGTACAAAATATGTTGATGTAGTTATTATCCAAATAGATTTCTTCTGTGAATTTTGTAAAAGAATAAAGATATAAGTTACATTGTAAAAATGGCTTTGTAACTCTGTGGTCTCTTGTCAGCAGATGAGTTTACACACAAAATGTCATGAACAGTCAGGAAAAAGGAGGACACTTAGACTAGACAGCCTGGATAGGCTATGTTGGCTTTACTAGTTTTCAGAAAACTGTAAAAAAATACTTCTCATTTTAGAAAGTGTTTGATATAAAAATTTGCAAACTAAAAATTTTATATCATTTTATAGAACATTGGTTAAATGCATTTATTGGTGTCAATTATGTACAAGCATTTAAACTTTCTTAAAAGTAAAAAAATAATTTAAAGGAAAGTAATATATGTGCATGTTTGAAATGTAGCATGCATTCTCCTTGATCCACAATATATCCTCTTAGGTGTAGATCAATAAATTGTTTTTAAATTTCTTTCATGTTTTGAAAAGTTATTGACTTGCATAATATATATTGTACACCTGTCTTTCTTGTACAAATACATTGTGTTATGACCCTTTAAAATTTTTTTATTTAAAGTATGCAGTGTTTTGTATGTATACACCACTTGTAAAATAACTTCTGTTGCTCTTAGAAATGCCATGCTGCCTCTTTGTAGTCCCCCCACTTTCTCCTCCAGATGCCAGTGGTCTGCTGCATTTTTAGAAGTTTAAATGAATGGATTGAGAACGAGGTCCTCTGGTCTCTTACACTCAACAGAAACTTTTAAGTTATTTACACGTGTTTATTGATTGTTCCCCACCCACACCTTGCTTAGTATCACTACAATATCTGGTAATTAAAAACTTTTAGTGGGCATTTGTGTTTGGGGTATTATAAGGTTTCTCTGAACATTCCTGCACATTTCTGCTTAGACATATGCTTTTATTTCTCTTGGGGCCCATTGTTAAGAATGCCTGAATCATGTTTGTCATATGCTTAACTAATTGAGAAACTGCAGTCTCTTTTCCACAGTGGATGTACCATCTTGCCATCAACAGGGTATGGAAATTTCAGTTCCTCAGGAGACTTCTCAGTGCCTTTTAGTGTTTAGTGGGTGTGAAGTGATAATTTAATTGTGGTTTTAATTTGTACTTCTGTGTGGTATCTATCATGAGCAGTTTTCAGTGTGTCTTTTGCCAGCTGTTGTTGATTTCCTCCTTTTTTATCCTCTTTTTGGGTTTGTGAATCAAGGTTTCACTGTGTGAACCAGGTTGGCCTCCCAACTAGACTAGAGATCTACCTCCTGAGTGCTGGGATTAAAGACTTGCACCACCAAGATTGGTGTATTATAGTCATGGTTCTAGTCTAGAAGGAATAGAACTAATAGAGTAAACCAGTCTCTCTGTGTGTCTCTCTTTTTCGTGTGTGTGTGTGTGTGTGTGTGTGTGAGTGTGTGTGTGAGTGTGAGTGTGTGTGTGTATTCACACTCAGAATTTATTTGAGTAGTTTATAGGTTGTTGTCTTAGTTATGGTTTCTATTGCTGTGAAGAGACAACCATAACCATTGGCAACTCTTACAAAGGAAAGCATTTAATTGGGGCTGGCTTACAGGTTCAGAGATTTACAGGGTGGTGTGCAGGCAGTCACGATGCTGGAGAGGAGCTGATAGTTCTACATTTGGATTGTCAGGCAGCAGGGAGAGAGAGACACACACTGGACCTGGCCTGAGTATTTGAAACCTCAAAGCCTGCCCCCAGTGACACACTTCCTCCAACAAGGCTACACCTTGTAATCCTTTGAAATAATGCCACTCATGAGTTTATGGGGGGCTATTTTCATTCAAACTACACAGCTGTGGTTCAGCTAGGCTAACCAGTGGCAGTCTCCCATTGGCAAGTTCAAGAAACCAATGGTTGTTCAGTTCACCAGGCTGGGTGTCACAACTGGTCTTGTGTATGTGTCAGAATCCTGAAGGAGTAGGCTCTGATGCCAGTGAAGGAATGCCTCAGCAGGATCTATGAAGTTGCCATTGAGAAAGAGGGCGAGCATGCAAAAAGCAAAAGATGCTTTCCTCCATGTTCTTCATATCGGCAGATTCAGGGTGTGTCTTCCTACCTCAAAAGAGGGATTTATGATGAGAATTCCCACCTCCAGTGAGCCCACCAAGAAAAGTCGCTTACAGGGTTACCCTTGGGGTTTCATTAATTTCAGGTGTTGTCAAGTTAACAACTAAGAATAGCCATCACACCTGGCTTGTTATTAAGTATCTTTTGAAGTCTCTTGTCCAAGTTTTACTTTTGGATTTTGACAGGCTTCATTCTGGACATGTCCTTTCTTAATAGCTGCACATTTTTTCCCATCACTTTGCATTCTCTACACAGTACCTTTGAGGAATAACAGCTATACTGGTGAGCTCCATTTTAGTTCGCCAACTTTTTCATTTATGGATGATGTCGTTTGTCCTATCTAAGCCTTTTCTAACCTAAAGTAAAATGACTCCTTCGTTTTCTAAGAGTTTTCATTTTAGTTTAATATTTAGGTCTCTTCTGCATTTGGGATGAATTTCTTTTCCACTGCCTTTCCATTTTGTTAGATTAAAAAACAACAAAACTCTAGAAGAAAATAGGGGAAAAGATGGGGAAGGAAATATCGACTACAACAAGAGAAGCAGAGAGAGGGGAGAAAGAGTCAAAAGCCCCACAAATCAGGAGTTAACGATTTTTTAAAAGGCTACAAAGCATGGATTGAGAATTTTGATTTAAATATGGGCATCCGTTTTTCTAGCAATGTTTGCTGAAAATGTTTTCTTTGCTAATAAACCTTGTAGCCTTGTCAAAAACAAGTTGACTTTAAAAAGTTGCCTGCGTAAGTTTTTTTTTCTATACTCTTTCCTGTTGACCCATTTTTATCTGTCTAGTTGCCAGAAACATACTGTAATCTCTTAGTTACTGACTCTTCACATCAAGTTGCCTTAGTTTGCCAACTTTGTTCTTTTTCAAAGTTGTTTTGGCTCTTTAGGGTCATAGAAAGCATGCTGGAATCTTACTGTATTTGGCTTGAATGTGAAGCAGTTTGAGGAAAATTAATTTAATAATGAATTTTTCTACCAATGCAGTTTTATCTCTTCATTCACATAGCCTTTAACATTTTTGGCATTGTTTTTTGTTTTCACTGTAAAGATTTATGCATCATTAATTTTGGGGGGAGGTGGATTCATCTCTAAGTATTCACAGCTTCTGTTATAAATTATCGGTTCTCAATCTCTGGGCCTTGAACCCTTTTCATAGGGGTTACCAAAGACTATTGGAACATACAGGTATTTACATTATGATTCATAACAGTAGCAAAAGGACAGTTATGAAGTAGCAACAAGATAATTTTATGGTTGGGGGTCACCACAACATAAGGAACTGTGTTAAAGGATGGAAGCTTTAGCAAGGTTGAGAACCACTGCTTTAGAACCTGTAATCATGTGAGCTCTCTGCTTTCTAATACTGATTATTCATGTTTTGATTTTACCTTGTTTTGATTGTCAATTGATTTCATTAATTATCTCATAGTGGTCAACTTCATGAAGTTTTCGTGTCCGTGTCCTTTCCTCCCGTCTCTCCCCACTCCTTCTGCTTTTGTCTCATGTTAACTTCTGCTTTTCCTTTTTTGTTTCTGAAACAGGTTCTTACTATGTGGCCCTGACTATCTCAGAGCTCACTGTGTAGACCAGGTTGGCCTCAAACTCACAGTTGTGCCCCACCCCCATCCCCACCCCTTTTGCTCATCAAGTGCTGGGATTATAAGTGTGTGCTTTTTCTACCACATGGGTTCATTTGCTTCTCCATTGCTTCGATCAACACCATGCATCTTGGGGAAGAAAGACGTAAAAGTTAGTGTGTTACTCAGCCCGGACAGGAACTCAAAGACAGGCACTGAAGTAGAGACCATGCAGAAGTACTGCTTACTGTCTGGTTTCCCATGCCATCCTTCTGATACATCCTGGAACCACCTTCCTTCCTGCAAGTGGACCACTCATAGTGGGCTGGACCCTTTCTTGTCAACCATCAAAGAAAAGCCCCATAGATTTGCTCCTAGGTCAGTCTGATGAGGAAGCTCTACAAGTTCCCTCTTCCTGGGTATCTCTGTTTGTGTTAAATTGACAAAACTTAACCACACATGAACCTTTTCTTTTTTTAAATTTAAATTAGAAACATGCATGCTTCAAATGTCAATCCCAGCCCCCCTTCTCTTCCACCAGCCCCACCCCCACCCCCAGCCCAATCCCCACATCATTCCCCAGAGTCTCTCATTTCATCCAGGGCAGGACCTACGCCCTTCCCCATGTGTCCAGGCTGAGAGAGCATCCCTCCATGTGGAGTGGGTTCCCAAAGTTCATTTGTATGCCATGGTGAACACTAATCTGCTACCCAAGGCCCCAGAGATTTCTGAAACCTAACTTAACACTACATTCATAGAGTCTGGATCAGTCTCCTGTTGGCCTCTTAGCCATCAGTCTGGGGTTCAAGAGCTCCTCCTTGTCCAGTCAGCTCTCTTTGTGGGTTTCACCAGCACAGTCTTGACCCCTTTGCTCATCACTCCTCCATCTCTGTCACTGGACATGTGAACCTTTTCTAATAGAAGGCTTTGGTTCTATGTTATCTATCCCTCTTAGTCTCTTAGTGGTGCTTTTAAGACGTCCTCTTCATTTTTCCTTGTTGCTCTTCATTGAATATGTTGTCTTCAAGTTTTTCATTTGTTTATATCTACTTAATACAGCAACTTTAGATGCAGACTTGTATGGCCAGATTTATAGCAGTTGTTTTGTTTGTTTGTTTTGGTGAGTTAACTAAAAATCAAGATATGATTACAACTGGAGTGCTGTAAAGTTTTGTTAAAAGTATTTTTCCCCCCAAATTGGTTTCTGCTCCATAAGTAACACATAGCCTGAGGTGGTGGCACATGCTTTTAATCCCAGCACTTGGGAGACAAAGGCAGGTGGATCTCTGCAAGTTTGAGGCTAGCCTGGTCTACAAGGCATTCCAGGACAACTAGGACTGTTACACATAAAAACCCTGTTTGGGTGGGAAAAAAAGGTAACAAACACATCGTAAGCTCATAACTCACAGTTTAAGTTGTACTATCACTATCTTTGGCTTGACTTAATGGGTAATTAAATAATGCTAAGCATGTCTCTTTTTGGTAATAGTTGAATATAATTTATTTTTAATATGGTATGTGTTTCACAGAGTTGTTTTTGCTCTTTAATGAATGAAATCTTTTAATGTAATGCTGTAGCATATACCTTGTGCTAGATTCTTTTTCTAATAGTTTCGTTTTATAACATAATCTCTATTGAATGACAGCTCTGTTGAACATACACTTTTAAAACAGTTTGTTGATTTTTCTTCCATTAAGTGCACATATTAAGTAGTAGGTTAATACTTAATGACTCTGGAAGTGTCTTGGGTTTTACTGTAATGTTTGTAATCCACGAACAATTCAGCATTAAAAAGACAAATACTGGCTTTATCTCACGACATTCCTATTTGTTGGAGTTCTAAAAGATTCAGTCTCTAGAAGGATGAAATTGGGGATAATGCTTAAGGTTTTAAGTAAGTACCATACTGACAGGCTCAGAGTAGGCTCTCTGGAAACAGTGAGCTGGGCTTTGTAGTGGATTGGTTGAGAGACAGAAAGAGCACAGAGCAGAGCACACTAATGTTAAGCACACACACATTTGTTAAATGCACCTTATTTTAATAGAAAAAAGTCCTGCTACTTAGTTGTCTCTTTCCCCCCAAAACCTTGTAAGTCTCTGTACAGCTCCAACCAGTTAACTGAAAGTGCAGAGAACAGAATACAGCAAATAAATGCAGCCTTTGTAAATTCTGTAAATTCTGTAAATGTTTATGGCTTCTCTGTAGCAAATGAGATATAATAATTAAAAAAGGATGGAGAACTTTTGGGTAAAAAAATGTTTTAAGAAGTAATACCAACTCCTTCACACTGACTTTTATTATATTCGGATCCTTCCTCCCACATAATAGAACCTTTGAATAAGATAACATTCATGAAAAGTTACAAATTGTAACACAGATTTAATTTCTGACAGTACTAATTGCAACCTTTTGTATATCCTAATAGTTTTATTGCTGTTGTTGGTTGCTTTTTGAGGGTCCATGTTTTGAAAGGAAAACACTGAGACATTTACGTAGGAAAGGCATAGGTATATGGAAGTTGTCACAGTAACTGGAGAAGAGTTGATTGTGGTGAGTCTCATATTTTGGCTATGGTTCAAGATTCCCATAGTTTCCAATATTATCATATTCAGGAAGAACTGCTTGCTCAGAACTCCTGTGGTAACTTTTTGTGA
Source organism: Mesocricetus auratus (assembly GCF_017639785.1). Classification (NCBI taxonomy): domain Eukaryota; kingdom Metazoa; phylum Chordata; class Mammalia; order Rodentia; family Cricetidae; genus Mesocricetus; species Mesocricetus auratus. The sequence goes on from NW_024429193.1 coordinate 38,118,557, forward strand.
TGCTTTATTGCTTTTAAAGTGAAAAATAGTAACTTTATTTCTAATGCATTCCACTTATAACCCAATTAAGAATCCTGTTAAAAGTTTGCTACACAAATAGCAAATAGCAAATATTTTGTCTACTTTAAATTGATCTGGTCACAATGATACCATTCTTTTTATACAATAAAATTAATGATAACTTTTAATATCATGGGAAGTTTCCTTTTAAATTAAGAACAAAGGAAAGCCACTAACTTAATTAATGCTTGTTAGATCTCTTTTTATCTATAAATCTCATTTTCTGTACCCTGCCCCTTATACTTTCTTTGTTAGAGAATTTGTACATTTTCTACTCTTCAGTATTCTGCTGATTATACCTTGTTTCATTTACTCCTTGGATTTTCTGTATTGTGAACTTATAATTAGACAAAACTTGATCAAATATAGGTTTAGTTTTTCATAAGAATATCTTGAAAGATATGATCTATGTATGTAAATGGAAGTTTTTCTGTCTCAACTGGTTTCACTGGACCAGTTTCTCTCCCACTTGTTGGTCCCTGCAGCTGCTTATTAAATATTCATTCTGAGGCTTAATATTAATTATAATTGCTTGACCAATAGCTCAGGCATATTACTGACTAGCTCTCACTATTAAAATAACCCATTTCTATTCTGTATTTTACCATGAGGTTTGTGGCTTGTTACCTCACATCTTGCTTCCCCAATGACTGCATGGCGTCTTCTCAGCCTCTCCTTCTCTCTCTCAGCAACTCTGGGTTTTCTATCTAGTTATATTCTGCCTAGCCATTGGCCATATCAGCTTTATTCATCAACCAGTAAAAGCAACACATATTCACAGTATACAGAAGGACATCCCCCATCACATGTAATTGCTGTTGTATTATCAAGAGGAACAGAATATTAACATCAGTAGGGTGAGGTTTTACATACTGGTTACAGAATGCTCCTGTCATTTATTCATTTTTAGTAATGAATGATTATGTAGTTTTATTGGTATTGTGGAAATAATACATTTTCCTCTTCATATATTGAAGTTCCTCTTTCAAGAACTTTGCCCATGAATTATTAGTTTACATTGTAGCCACACCATTTAAAAAAATGGAAGCAGTATAGATCTTACTCTTTGATAATTGCATACATGAGTATAATGCATTGTAGTTGTTCTCATTCCCATTTTCCTCTCTTATTCCCCTTTCCCTTTTCTGCTGTAACCCTCCTTCCCATGAAGTCCCAGACCTATTTTATCTTTGTGTGTGTGTGTGTATAATCCACTGATTTACCTTGCATTTCTTGAAGAGCCTGGCTGGAAGGTTATTTACTGGAGTATGGGCAATTTATTAATGCCTATACCACTAAGAAACTAATGCTCCTCTTCTAGCAACCATTAACTGCTAATACTCCCTTGGGGAGGGAGGGATTGGGTCTCATAAGCCCCTCCCCATCCCATTTTTTTTTTGATGATCAAAACTCTAGTGTAGTTAGTTGAAGTTCCTTCTTTTTAATTGCTATTACCATTATGAGATGAAGCATTTTAACGTTTACCTTCTAGTCCATTGCAGTGACTGTTTTAAAAATGCTATTACATCTTGGGCAGGTGGAGCTTCAAATAGCAGTAACTTTAATAATGTGGTTGAAGTATCTTTGTTTTAAAATTAATCAGCCATGCTTTTAAAAAGTCTCTGTGTCCAAGATGTGAAAAATGTTCTTTAGAAACTACAATAATAGGGTGCCAAGGGGATACTTGATCTAAGATTGTTACTGCTTCAGGACCCTTTCAGTGAACAGTAGGTTTTTTTAGATAAAAATATATTGTGAACGCATTTATTATTTCTCATTTGTATTTAAGGTTACATAGTTTTTGATTATTTTTTTCAGATTTATTTATGTGTATCTGTGCTTTGTTCACATGTATGTCTGTGTATCATGTGCATGCATCCTGGAACTGGAATTATGGAGAGTTGTGAACTGACATGTGGGTATTGGGAATGAAACCCCAAACCTATGTAAAGAACAAGTACTTTTTTCAGCCTCTTGATTTTAGTGTTTGTATCTCTTGTCCCTGAAAAACCTTGTTTGCAATGTTAACCTTAATATATTATACATAGCACTTTAAAAACAGTGGCTTTAAAAGACACTAGTTTTTGAAAAGCAGATTAATACTGTATTCATATTATTTAACATAACATACAATTTTTTATAGTCATGTTTTGTCTCTAGGGTTTATTCCACAAAAAGGCATAGTATAATCATTGAATTAAAGGTTATTGAAATTACTCTTCCGTTTTACCACCAAATTTGGTAGATTTGTTTCATTTTTTAAAAAATATTTTTTAACTAAATTACCTCTGACTTCTGTAGCAAGCTCCAAAAAATGACTTCCAGCAAGCTACAAAGAAGCTTAGGTAGCCTACCACATTGTATTCCTTCTATATATATTTTCATTAATTGATTCTTTATTCAACTTATCCATTATATTCAAGTTTTTTCATTTTCCTTCCCACAACATGTAGAAAGTAGCATAGTATGTATAATGTTTCATATCTTGACATTTTACTAAATGATGCATACCTCCTTGGAGGACACTGCTTCGCTGAAATAAGGAAACATTCTCATTGCCTTCTGTAGTCTTTCACTGTTTCTACTCTTGCTAGTATGAAAAATCACCTATATTTCTTTAGAATAGCTCCTAAATATGAGTTGTTTGGTCATTGTGTAATACAAATACAGTTTTACTAGATATTCCTAAATGTGTTTGTGTGGGGGTTGTTTGCTATCCATAAATATGAATGCCACTGTCTCACAGCAAGTTTTATAGTATGTGCTTGTACCTTCAAGTGGGTATTGGGGAGGGGCGGGACAAGGGGATCCCAAGAGCTTGCTGGCTAGTCCTTAAGGTCCCTAGGCCCCAGTGAGAGACTCTGTCTCAGGTAAAGAAAAAATTGGAAGTGTTGCTAGTCTGGTGGATGAGAAAGTATCCAAATACAGAATTAATTTGAATTTGTTTTACCATGAGGAAGATTAAACAGATTTTCAGCTTATGATTTCTACTTCCTGTACCAAAAACTTCCTAAGTTTTTAAGTCTGTTTAAAGTTTAGATTTCCTTTTTGATTCATTTATTTAAAATTTATTTCAAAATTTTATCTGTTTAAACCAGTTGAACTTGATTGCATTTTTCTTTCTCACTATGCTTTTCATTAAAAATATCTTTCTGTGTTTTGCTAAACATGGAATGTATTCTAGAATTCATATTGCAGTGGATTTCATGGACATATAAATCAATATTAGGATGATGTTGAAGCAGTGAAACAGATTTTTGTCTACTGTTTTGATTTTTTTCCCCTTTGGCAGAAAGAGTATGATCCATGTTTTTCCTATGCATATTCCTGTTTTAAAATATTGTTTATATTGTTTTTAGAAAACAAATCTTGGGTGTGGATTGATGAAGTTAAGAACACTTGTTGCTCTTGCAGAGGACCCAAGTTTGGTTCCCAGGACTTTTGTCAGGCTTTAACTCCAGCTCTAGGGGATGTGTCCTGGCTAGTATTATCTTTAGAATGACTATAGTTATCCTAAAGGAAGGAACCTCAATTGAGAAAATGCCTGTGTAAGATGCAGCTGTAGAACATTTTCTTAAATTAGTGATTGATCGAAAAGGTCCCAGACCATGGTGGATGGTTCCATCCCTGAGCTGGTTGTCTTGTTTCTTACAAGGAAGGAGGTTGAGCAAGCCATGACTAACAGTCCAGTAAGCAGCACCTCTCCATGGCCTTCCATCAGCTCCTGTATCCAGGTTCCTACCCTGTTTGAGAAACTGAGACAGAATTCAACTTTTTTCTGTAGTCAGTTGGTTACCTATATATATATTTGCCATAAACACATGTAGACACATACACATAAAAAGTAAAAATGAAATTTTAAGCAAGTCTTTCTTGGTGAGTAAGAAGAATGATTAGAGTATGGGGCAAATTTATATAGTATTAAGTTGTATCTTTTGCTTATGAAATTATTTTATGATAGCTTTTAAGATATTTGTGGGGGGGCGCATTATCATGTTGTGTATGTGGAGGTCTGGACAACTTCTGGGGATTTCTTACCTTCCACTTTGTTGAAGCAGTGTCTCTTGTTTCTGTTGTGCTTCGTCTAACTGGCCTGGAAGTTTCAGAACTATTTCTGTCTCCGTCTTCCATCTTCTGTAGCAGTACTGGGATTACAGATTAGTGGTTTCACATATCCAACTTTATTGTGGGTTCTGAGGATCTAAACTATTGTCATCCGGCTTACACTATTAGCCATTTTACCTGCTGATCCCAGTTCCTGGGCTTGTGTGATATCTTAATCTATAGCATTGGTTGTAGTTTATTCTGGTTCTTTTTATCTTACCATTTGATTTCTTAACATTTGATTATTTCACAGAACTGACTTATTAGGATGATTAAAATGCTTTGTTCTTATTCATTGTTTTCTCCCTGGAACCATTAATTAATTTGTGAGAATATTATTAGCCCCTTATCTATTGCTTTAAAAATGTGAATGTTACCATATATGTGTATGCCTGTATGCTTTTACCTCCCTCTGTATCCTAACACAGGTGTGCCCTGAAGATTTTTTTCTTACCCTTCCAATATGATTTTGTCATGGAAATGAAAAAGGTTAACATTTGGTCTTCCATGTTCATTGGCTTATGTTCTGCCTCTGGGTAAACTTGGACTGAAAATATTGCCTCCAAATTGTTTATGTGAAAACTTTCTTACTGTAAAAAATGCATTTTCTCTACTGTTTATATTGTATATTTTTGTTTATATTGTATTACATATTTTAAGTAATTTAGAGATTGAGTATGTGTCAGAAGATGTGTACAGGTTATAAGCAGTGGTGCATGTCATACACAGGGCATGAGCATTCTCTTATTTTAATATTCCTAAGGATGCAAGAGCTAATTCTCCCAGATACTCAGGAACTGGAGTTGTGCATGATCATGTGTATATACATAGGTTCATAAATGCACAAATGGAATACATTTTATGTAAATAGTGTAGCTGTATAATGGTTTCTATAATTCGTCTTTTTGGAGGAGGGGAGCAGGGTCTCACACTGTAGTCTAGGCTGACTTGGAACTCACTATGTAGCTCAGGTTGGCTTCCAACCTGTGTCAATCCTTCTGCATAAGCCCCTGGGTGCTGAGATTACCAAAGTGAGCCATTACACCTGACTGTGGCTGTGACTTCTGTTTTGATTCAGTGATGATTTCAGTAATTAGCCAAATTATATGTGCAGTTGCATAATACTGTGGAGAGCTCTTCTGTGAAAATGCTCAAATTATCTCATTTGGTAGATATTTGGGATACGGTTTTTAAATTTGAACAGTGCTGGTACATGCATGACCTTTTTTTTTTTTAAGATTATACACTGAGATTTGAGCATGTTAAACTTACCAGGTAGTAGCAGATTATTTCCCAGCATTTCATTCTGAATTATGTCTCAGATTAATACAGGAAAGTTACATGTCAAATTCTTAGTGGCACTTCTTTAAATAGTTTTTAAATTTCTGTTAATCTGGTGTGTTGTGATTTTTTTTTATTGGTTTGTTGTTGTTTTCTCTTGATTAATGGAGTGTACGCTGTTTTTGTTTTTTATTTTTAATGTGAAGCTTCACATTAACTTTTCATGTTCAGTATCAAATATATTTCATGCACTTAGCCACCAAGAACAAAAAAATTTCATGACAAAATTAGATCTAGAAAAACAATTGTTTTATATTTATATTTTATAACACATTGTCTACTTTCAGTCTTCCCTCAGTCTTCCCTCATCCCCTTATATTTAGCCCTTCTTTTTCTGTTACATTACCCACATGTACATTTGTATACACATAAGCATATATTAGCTACATTTCACATATGAGAGAGAAAATGCAGTTTTTTTTTCTTCTGAGATTGTGTGGTCTTAATACTGTACATTGTAAGTTCGCTTTCCCTGCAAATTTGTAGTTTTTTTCTTTAGAACTTAGTGTTCTATTTTGCACACACACACACACACACACACACACACACACACTTTCATTATCCATTCATCTGTTGATAGGCAGCTAGTTAATTCCTATTTTTTGATATAGGGAACAAAGCAGCAGTAAACATGGGGTGCAGATTCTCTGGGTATATATGCTGAGGAGTGAAATAGTTGGGTTATATGTAATTCTTTGTCAACTTTTTAAAAATCTCCAAGCCATTTTCCAACCAATAGCTGTTACTTTGCATCCCTACCAACAGTGAGTGGGGGCGGGGGTGGTGGTGGTGTTCTTATTCTCCTACCCTCTCCAACATTTTTGAGAGATTTGTTGATTGTAGCCACTCTTAACTGGGGTGAGGTGGTATTCGTGGTAGCTTTAATTTGCATTTCTTTGGTTGCTAGGTTTATTGAATACTTTTAAAACTAGTTATTGGACATTTTTATTAATTTTTAACACTTTATTCTTTGCTATGTGTTGATTGGTTGCTATTTATTTCCTTGGTGTGTAACTTTTGCAGTTCTTTGTAAATTCTAAATATAGATACTTGTCTGATGCATAATTGGTAAAGATTTTTTCCTGTTTTGTGGGCTATTCTACTGATTATTTCTGTTGCTGTAGAAAACTACTTTTCATGTAGTCACATCTGTTGATATTTGAGGTTAGTTCCTGTGTGGTTAGTGGATAATTTTACAACTTTGCTCACTCCAGCACCTTGAAGGCTATCTCCTGTGGCTTTTAAGAGTGTTTTAGTATGGCCACATGTTGCATTATTTGAATGTCAGTTAAAAATATATGAATCCATTCCTTGCACATTTTAATTTTTCTCTTGTTCTTCTGGCTGTCTTTTTTGATTGATAAAAGCCTGTTAGCATTATGTTTGGGAAAACAAACTTACTGTCTTCTTTCCAAAACCCAGTGGCAATCAACATAGAAAGAAGACTTTTCTGACCCCAGAAGGTTTGGAGGCTTCTTCCTACTAGCAAACAAGTAATTAATTCTTCAAAAAAAGAACAGTGGGTGTCCTCCAAATAACTTCTGACATTGTATCTGGAGAAAGCCTTACATTTCACAGGTTGGGGGGTCTGTCTTCAAATTTCTGTCCATTTTGGAATGCCAGTCATAAGCCCCTGGTTGTTTGGCATTGCTTCGAATGTGTTGTTCCCACAGTTGTCTCCTTGGGTCATTTAATTTACTAAAGAAAAGGACTTAGAGCTTTATTAAGGATAAAAAGAGATGGTCAAGGTGAGAGAGAAGGAATGTAGAGCTTTTCTAGGTGTGCCGTTTTAGGGATCTCTACATGTTAAACTTGGAAACTGTCAGGGACTAGTGTTAGGGTTATACGAAGGCTTCATTACATAGGCATGTTTGATCAAACCATTGCCAGTCAGTGATCAAAATTAACCTTTACCTCCTCCCCTCTTCATCTTTGGTCATCCAGTGACCAGCTGCTATCTTGAGCCTGCCCTGAGCCTTCCAGCCGAAGTTATCTCATTAGTATCATTTTTATAAGAATTTTTTCAGAGTTTTATGCCAGAAAATGGAAATGAAAACCATGTGTGTTTGTGTATGTGCACATACATATATTTGCAATGTCATCAGACCTTTTAATCATTTTTAATTATTGCACTAGTTTTTCCATAGGGATTTTGTGACTATATAGTACTAGGATTTGCCATTATTTCCTTTTAGATTTAGTTTCTTTGTGGGAATCCTTGAAATAAAGATAATTTTTTTGAAGAAGTTTCTTTCTGGTCATGTAAGAAAATGATTTCAGCAAGCCAGATTTCTCCCATCTTACATTTATGATTCCTATGCCTCATGTTCTTGGCTAATTGGTCTGATAATATATAACTGCCAGTTTTTCTTCTTGCTATTCTTCCTGAAGGTTTGTCTGTATTGTTGATATTTCAAAGGTAACTTTTGACTCTCAGAATTCTGTTAGGTCTGTCAATGTTTTGAATATTTTTATGGGCACTGTGATTTAGTGCTTTTCTAGCATTTAATAGGTTAGCACTCATTTCATCTTTTCTCTGTCAAGGATGAGTAACTTCGTTTTCTGAAAGTTTAATTTTTATCTGGAACCTGATATTTTTTCTTTTTCCAGGTCATGATTTCCTAGGCTGGCATCTTTAGAGTATAAAGTGCTTGGCTAGATGTCAGTCTTCAACCCAGCAGGGCCCATGGACTTTTCAACTTCTGCTAACGGTTTTTGCTTGCCATCTTGGCAGTCCTAGGAATTCTTCTGCTGGGAATAGTAGATGGTAGTTAGGTTCAATTATGATAAGCAGAGTACTATTTAGTAATAGAAGAAAAACCCATTCAGACCATTCAAATTAATTACAAATGACTTGCATTTTTAAAAAAAAATCATATTCATTCCTCTGAGAAAAATTTTAATCCTCTTGTGAGCATTTTCTTAATTCAGTGGGATAATTTTTTTGAAATGATCATTTGTACTATATAATAGATGTCAAAGTTTCTCTGATCATACTTACCAAGAGGCATTCAAACTAATTTTGACGTGTAAATTTTTTAGTTGAATGTAGGACAGGTTGACATTTTAGATGATTCTAGAGAGTATGTATTCTTAGGACAGGTTTTTATTCTGAAATTAAATATTATAAGTTTGGTTTGTTTTCAGCAGCCACTACAATGGAACATCCATCAATTATTATCATTATGTGTCTTTTTTAAAAATAGCATCCAATTTAAATGGCTAAGTTGAATAAGATATTTCATGTAAAATTCCACTGCTTAATGTGGTAATCTAATATCAGTGTTGTTGAGTCATATCTCTTGGTCATAATAATGGCAAACTTTTTACTCGTTGAAAAGGTGAGCATAGTTTTCTGGAAGGTAGTCTAAATAGCCCTCAGTAATTCTTCACATCTTAAAATCATTAATAACTTGTATTCTGACTGTTAGAATAGATTCAAAATGTACTCAACAGGTATGAAGCAATTGGGTGAAAAGTGACCACCATATAAAAAAATTTTAAAACTCAAAACTACTTTGGTGAAAGTTTGTTGTAGGGAGAAGGAAGAGAGCCTTCTGCATGCAGTGAGTCAGTTAGAGGCTTTTCTTTAACTTATAACAGGAATCAGCTACCCATCACTTTGTAATTACTTATGATCTCATAGATTTGAAAAAAAAGCCAGGAGTAATTTAAAGATACACTGCTTATACACATCTGAAAGGATGTTGTGTTTACCCTTTTTTGGAAGCTAGGATATGTGTAGGGGTGAAGATGAATGTTTAGACATCAGACATTGACCCCTCTAAAGGGTTGTGTGTCTTATTCCAGTAAGCAAAGCACTAAAACTTACCCCTTTTGCCCCGCCCCCTTCATGTTTAGAATCAGATATGGAATGAATCAGTGAAGGGCTGATTTTATTCACTGAGAAACCCCTATCCTATAGTTAGAGGACAACTTTGTGTATGCAACGATTTATTTCTCTAGTTTTTAAAAATACTTTGTAATATAGCTTTTTTATTTTATCATTTTGATTTTTGTGTTCATCTTATTCTGATAAATTCTTAAAATCAACCAGTATTATTTAATTGTTTTAAATTTTAATGTCCATCTATGTAAATAGACACATTTTTAAAATAGACAAAACAGTTGATTTACTTTAAATGTTAGTCTAGTGAAGTATATTTTTATAAAATACAGGTGTTTTCAAATAACTAAAACATCAATGAGTGATTTGTATATGACATTGTAACCTTTCCTTAAAGAATTTTAAGATGGGTCAATTTCTCATTTTCTTTTTTGTCTTCAGTGTTCTATTTGCTGATATTTTTAGCCGTGTTTTTGATTATGGCAACAACTGGATCCCCATTTTGAATTTCCTAAAGACCTCATTTATCTGAATGCGGAAAACTAGTGGACTGGAAGATTTAAATAACACTTTTGAGAAAGGCTATCTCCTCTGTCCTATTCTTTTCTTTTCTTTTTGGTAAAAATTTGAGGTGTAGCCTTTTAAAGAATTGACTGTGGAACTTTATACTTTTCATGCGTGGACTTGGGTGAAAGAAGGAAAGGAAAGCACTGCCACTTGATGCAGATGGGAGAGTAAAGGGGATGAAGTTACCCTTTGTTTTTGGGCTTCGGTTAGAATCTGTGAGTCACACTCTTGACAGGGGTTAGATATCAGATATCCTGTATATCAGGGATTTATATTATGATCCATAATAGTAGCAAAATTAGTTATAAAGTAGCAGTGAAATAATATGGTAGGGGTCATCACAACATGAAGAACTGTAGTACAGGGTCGTAGCATTAGGAAGGTTGAGATCCACTATAAGGGATTCAGTTATGTGCAATAGTGAAAAGTTAGGTATAAAAGATGAAGCTTTTGTATTATTTTTTTAATTGCAGTATCTTACGGTACTGTTTTTATTTTTTATAGAGAGGATCTGACGAGCTACTCTCAGGCAGTGTTCTCAGTAGTCCCAACTCTAATATGAGTGGCATGGTAGTTACAGGTAAGTGTTGCTGTGTTAGCAGTCCTCATTTACTGTTTCCAGGGCAGAATGTTAAAACTTAAGCATGATTTAGGCCAGAATGTCTAATGTCATTGCTCTTCATGTCATGGTGTTTCCTCAGATTCTTCCTCCTTCCCAACATTCTTTTAGTCTGGTTTTCCTGCCTAACCTTATCCTGTCTACCCACCAGCCAGCCAATCAGCTGAGAGTAATATATAACCAATGAGAGTAATATATAATCAGAATTTTGATACTAAGTAGGTTGGTTAAATTTGTACAGGTGGGAACTTGCAGTGCCCATTATAAATGGCCTTACTAAGGTTTGAGAGTTATTACATGATCTCATAGGCTGAACAGTGTTAGTGTTCTGAGACACTGCAGTTCTGAGAAGTCAGATCTTCTAGAGTACTTCCAACTTAAAATTTGGATGCAGAAAGTACAGATCTTTAGTAAATTTATGTTCGGTAGTAAATGCCATTCATCTGAGAAATTGAAAAGTCTAACATGACAGTATGTGAATGCTTTGTCTGTAGTTTTGTTGCTGGCTAAAAATATAAACCCTTAAGGAAGACAACATGATTAAATCTTCCTTTCTCAGTCATCCATAATATTGGTATACTAAAATAAAAAATTACAAATCATGTGAAGAAAGAGGAAAATAAAGACCTAGAGACTTCTATAGTGCCATTTAGGAGAATTAGTAAGCAAAGGCTGTTACAGCATTAAGTTTAAATGAAAAGGTTTAAATAACAGTTGAACAGAAGATGGAATGTCTTTAGATAAAGACTTTTTATTTTAAACTATACCAAAAAATTCTGACTGAGCAATAGGATATTTGAAATGAAAATTTTGCTAGTTGAGGTTAAAAGTGGGAAAATATTTAATAAACTTTCATAAAAATGAGTTAAATATTGACTCTGCCAAAGAAAAAGTATACCTATGGGGATACCAAGCAATAAACAAACAGTCTTACCCGTCTCAATCCATATTTAGATTTCTGGATAGTGCATAAAGAGAAGGACAAAATATAGTCTCTCTCTCTCTCTCTCTCTCTCTCTCTCTCTCTCTCTCTCTCTCTCTCTCTCTCTCTCACACACACACACACACACTATATATATATGTATATATATATATAAATGTATGTATGTATACAAATGCATACATGTATGTGCACATATGTGTGTCCATGTTTGAAACAGGAATTATTGAACACTTCTAAAACTTTGTGGGAAATAAATGAACTTAAGAGTTCTAAGAAGCTCAGTATGCCCTCCCCTTACCCCCACTCCCACCCATTATTGGGTTAATTTGAAAAACAGAAACACAGACAGGCACAGAATAGCTAATAATTGAAAACTAATGTTAAAGATATTTAAAACATGTACTCGAAAGACATTTAATAAGAAGTCAGGAGTTCACACCGAAAGCATACAAACTAACCTTTTTAGATTTAATAAAAGGATATTAGCTAAAAACTCAGAGCTACAGAAAGGTTATGAAAAGTACTGTGAAATAGCAAATGTAAATAATTCTTTTAAACCCTGCTTCATCTGAATTTCTTTGTTTTCTCTGCATTTCAGTATATTATGAATACTGTAGTGAAAACTGTATTACAGGCTTTATTATATAGATGGCATTGACAATAGCCCCAAAGTGAAAACAAATGAGATTACTTTCACAAAATACTTGCTATTTTATATAAAGTAATATACTGTTGACTTTAACATAAAAACATTTGGAACTTTAGGTTATATACTAAAATCTTAGTGCTAGCTATAAGAAAAGATAAAAATGTAACTAGTATATAATGGTGAAAAAACTGGAAGATTGTCTGATTTTGGTAATGACTATAAATTATAAAACCAAAATAGCACTGTTTGGCTTAAAGATAAATAGGCTGGTTGGTAGAACATAATACAGAGAATTCAAAAGTAAGCCCACAATTTATGGGTAGCTGATGTTTGTGGGAGGTACAAAGTCTTGTAGGAAAAAAGAGATTAAATAGAATGCTGTATAGTTTTTTGCCTTCCCATCCAGCTCAAAGTGATTTTTAAATTTATGTCTTCATATAGGTGGAAATGAACTCCAAGTGTACTGTTGTAAGTTATTCTGAAAGTTATAAAAATTTTAGAAGAAAACATAAGTAGAAATTATGTAGGTAATGACTCAAAAAGTCCAAAAAAGAAAAGAATTAAACATGCTGTGTCTTCCCTTCTAAGACACTTAATGTACAAAGGAAGCCATCTGATAGCCAAATACTTTTTGTAGAGTGTGACTATAGAAACTAGTATTGAGATCATAAATAAATTTAGAGATTATGCAAACTTAAATTTAACAGCAAGGTGATGAACAACCCAGTTTTAGAACTTGATAAAAATACTTGAACAGATTAAGCAAAAAAGATAATCACATAACATGTAGTATTAGGGTGTAAGAGTTTTGATAACCATAAAGTTGTAATATAAAATTCTAAAACCACTTTAGGAAATAATTTGGCAGGTTTTCTTTTAAATATTTTTAATTTATTCTTCAGAAATTTCATATGTTTTGTATTTTGATCATATCTGTCCACCCTCCCTCCTGCTCTATTGCCCTTTACACTGTCACTCTTTCCAACTTAGTGTGTCTCCTATTTTGTTATTAACAACCCCCTTAGTGCTCCCCACATTAGCTTGGTTCTGTGGCCACCCACTGGGGCATTGGCAATTTGCCAGCAGACATGTCTCCAAAGAAAAGTGACTCTTAATGCCTTCAGCAGCCATCCCTCATGAGTGTGAGCTCCTCGTGGCTCCTCCCCATGCCATGTTGGAATTTTGACTGTCTCAATCTTGCACTGGTAACCACAGCAGCTGAGTTAATATGTACAACAGCCTTGGAAAGTGTATTTCACAGCTTTTGTCCTCATTCATCAGCTCTTTCTTTCTGCTCATGCTTCTACACACTGAGCCTTGGATAGGGGAAGGTTAATAAGATGATTCATCCACAACTAAGCATTAATGGTTACTTATACTTAGTACTTTGATCACCTGTGAGTCTGCTACACACTGCATGAAGAAGCTTCTCTGACGAGATTGAGAGCAACACAAGTCTGTGGGTATGGGCCACAGTAGTATTGGGCCATGACTATTAGCAAAACAGCAGTAGTAATTTTCCCCCAGGGCCTATGATCTCTCCGGTTATAAGCTTTTGACCATGTTTTGGTAACAGACATGGAATTCCTCCTGTAGGGCAGGCTTCTTCTTTTTGATTTTTGAGACAGGATTTCTCTATTGCTTTGGAGGTGTCCTGGAACTCACTCTGTAGACCAGGCTGGCCTCAAATTCACAGAGATCCACCTCCCAAGTACGGGGATTAAAGGCACATGCCACCAGTGCCCCACCTGAATACAAGGGGAGGTGCTTAGTCTTACTACAACTTGAAATGTCATGCTTTGTTGATACCCATAGAGGCCTGCCCCTTTCTGAACAGTAACAGAGGAGGAGTGAATGGGGAGGGGGGTGGGGAAGGGAATGGAAGGAGGGGAAACTGTAGTCAGGATGTAAAATAAATAAAAAGGAGATAATCTTCAAGTCAATGGTGGTTCCTAAAGGCTGGTCCAGAAAAGTGGAAGAATCAAAGATGAAGATGCTTATTTATTTCATTTTTATCATTATTTTTAACCAAAGTGCTCTGTCTTAATGGGAAGGTAATTTCTAGTGAATTGTAGGAGATCATAAGAATATTTTGAACAAACAACAATTTTAGATAGGCAGTTGTAAGGAAGATAATTAAAACAGAAGCCAGAGCAACATGATTCTTTCACAGGGTCCGGCATAAGATTACTCATTAAGATGTTGATGTTAGATTGAAATAGGAAACAGGCTTTGAATTTAGAGAAGTGTTCAAGTAGAAATAGTTTTAAAGTTTCCTTTGAGTTTTTAAAGTAGAAGCTGTCCTTAAAGTGCCTCAGGACTGAATAATACATGGTAAATGGTATAATTAGAGACTTCCGGGCCTCTGAGGAAGCTCAGCAGGTAAAGGCATTGGTTGCCAACCTACTAACCTGTATGGGACTCCTGGGGCCCACATGGTGCAGAGCACTGACACAGGCAAGTTGTCCTCTGACTTCATATGTACACCGTGGCATCATAAAGTATTTAATTTTATTTTAAAGTGTATCTATGACTATATTAGCATGTAAAAGGGATTTTTCATGTCAGTTGCAGTCTTAGAAATGCACTTGTATCTAGGAAATTACAACTGATCAGATGTAGAAATGCCTTACAAACAATTCTGTATGAAATATAATCTATAGGCATTCATAATTACAGAGAGTTTTTCTCTTTTGGTGAAATTTTGTAATGAAGGCATATTCATTTATTGAAATGAATGCTACCTGTCTACTTTAGTGATTGAGAAGTGTATACTTTTACTTCATTATGTTGTTTCATTCTGTTTTGTTTGTTCTTAGTAAACTCTTACTGTGCCAAGTATAAATTAACCTTACCATATGCTTGTAACATGGAAAAAAATCTATAGAGCTTATTCTAGCTGTTTATAGATCGAGTGGAAGCTTTGGAATGTATCTCTTTTAGCTAAGGGGAACTTATTGTATCTGTTAGTTTGTAAAAAGAATTAAATGGTAATATATTTGTGTACTTAGTCATTGGACAGTTTCTATATGAAATTGAATCTTAATATTTTTTCTGATTACTTAATATTTTCTCTAAATTGATTGTGCACATAGCTTAATGGTAACTTTAATTAATGATTCAATAATTTCTCCATCTGTCAAGAGCCTAATTTTAATTTCTCAAAAATTCATATTTTCTCACCTATGTTGTAAGGTTATTTTTAACTTTTTATAAAAATAAGGAAATCCATATGTTTCTGTTGTACTAAAATATAAAGAGTGTTTCTGAATATCTTTCAGCCAATGGTAATGATAGTAAGAAGTTTAAAGGAGAAGATAAAATGGATGGGGCACCCTCTCGTGTTCTTCACATTCGAAAGTTACCTGGTGAAGTGACTGAAACGGAAGTCATTGCTTTAGGTTTACCTTTTGGTAAGGTGACTAACATCCTTATGCTGAAAGGAAAAAACCAGGTACAGTTCTACAAACGTTGCTGGCATATTAAAACTCAGATACTCAGATTACAGAGAATAATTGTTATCTGTCACCTAATGAGAGGATTAATTTTTTGACAAAATTAAAAAGAAGTCTTGTTCCTTTTTTTTTTTAAAGCAGAACCAGGGGCACTATTAACATCTATTGCTTATTTATCTGGTAGCATTAGTAGAAATTAGTCATAAATTTTGGATATTCATTCAGTAAATGTAACAGGAGCAGTAGGATCCAGGTATATTAAACATGACATTTTGTTTTAAACTATTTAATGATTCTATTTGGAAGAATTTACAAAACTTAACATTCTCTAAAATACAGCTAATGTTACAGTTATTCTGGCTATTTAAAAATTTTCCCCTTGTATTTTTCAAGTGAGACCTCTAAGGTAGTAATAATAAAATTCTGGTGCTAGAATATGTTTATTTTCTCTAGTTTTTGTTAGGAAACAGATTTATGGAGTATAATTTGTAGATGGAGCATGCAAATAGTTTGTTCTCAAAGGCTATTGCTTGAATTGGCTTTACTTGTATATTTAAAATATTTCTAAGATGTGTTTTATTATGTTCAAATTATGTATATGTGTGTGGATAGATGAATATGAATAGAGGTACCTACAGAATCCTCTGGAACTGTGGTTTAAGACATTTGAGTTGCACCATACATGGATGTTGGGGGTGTAAACTTGGGTTCTCTAGAAAAGCAACAAGCTGTCTTTAACAGCCACCTCTTCTATACCTTCAGTAGGATACTAAATTCTGATTATTAGAACACTGAAATGTAAATTGAGGGTTATATTCTAGGCAATTTTTAATTAGCAGACTGATTACACAGATACTTGAGTTTGAGTTAAAATTTGTAATTTTTATTTAAAATTTTAATTAATAGTTTTTTGTTTATTTGAAACTCACTTTCAGGCATTTTTGGAACTGGCAACAGAGGAAGCAGCTATTACTATGGTTAATTACTATTCTGCTGTGACACCTCATCTTCGTAACCAACCAATTTACATTCAGTATTCCAATCACAAAGAACTAAAGACAGATAATACATTAAATCAAGTGAGTGTTGAGTGTGTATATCTACATAAATAATATAGCCGATAGCGTCTTAAGAATCTCATAAATCGTATATATTAATAGAAAATAGTTTCTGTATGTATTGTTATCTTTAAAAATATCATAGTGTATGTATGTACATGTTAAGTATTCATTTACAAAAATATGGCTTTCTGATACTCATTTTCATGGTCTAAATGTTAGATTAGTTTTACTATTTAAACACTTTCTTGTTACAGATTACAGTTTTTAATATGGAAACTAGGGCTAAGGGTTACTTGAACATGTTTGAGGTTCTGGGTTTATTTAGTCCCTAGTACAGGCAACAAAAGGAGCAGACACTGGCAAACATCTGTAGTCTTAGCTGGAGCTAAAAGTTAGGTGCAAGAGGGGAGCCGGAGAGGTTTGAAAGATGAGATGGAGTTGTTAGTATAGGTTTTACTTTTTTTTGCTTAATATTAAATTAGGAAATGAAGTGTTGATGTTGGTATTCTTTCCTTATCAAAGTTTTCCCCCTAAGTGCTAATTTTCTTGAGGAAATCTAAGAATGAATACTATATGAATGTTGGCTTTTGAAAATATAATATAGAAGATATTTAAAATTAATGTTAAAATAGATAAGAATGCTTTTAGACCCCAACATGTTAATAGTGTTGTCTAAGAATTTTTAATTTCTTTAATAGAGTGCTTTTAAAGCTTATTGTATATATGTATGTAGATATGGATGTATCTGGCTATTTGTCATATCAAAAACTTTCATTCCTTGGAGATTTTCCTAACTTTGTGAAAAGTGACTTGAAATTATTTTTAATAGCTTTTGAAAAGTAAGCTGAAACCTTTTGCCTAAAGAACAGGGCTAACAAGCCATAAGCGCTTATTGTTTTAATTTGTAACAAACATTTCGTTTCCCTTGAATCGAGAAAGCTAGAAAGTATGCCAAGAGAACTGTTTCTTCTGTACCTTTTATTGAAATTTTTTGCTTCTTTTTTTAATTATCAATTGGCAAATCTTGAATGGACATTTGTGGAGTACAGTGTGATGTTTTTTATCTGTCCTTTTCTACTACCTAAAATATTTAATTCCTTTATGGTGAGAATGTTTAAAATATTTTGAAATATACAAGTAGCTGTAATTTTCATAGTTTGACTTAGGCTACTCAGACCTATCCTGACCAAAAGAGCATCCCCCAAGAATCCTTTTTGCCACTGGAAGCCAGTCTTCTTGCTACTTCTATGAACTTGATGATGTGAGATTCTCTCTGTGAGATCATGTACTGCATATCTTTCCGTGTGCATTCTGTTACACTTAGTAAATTGTCTCCTTAAAATGAGGTTTCTCCCAGTTTTATTTATTACTTTAATTTTTGAGTTTCTGAACACATTATCATTCTTTCTATGTGGTGAATTAAATCCAAGGTCTTGAACATGCTAGTTGAGCACTCTTTATTGCTGGGTTATGTTAGAAGATTGAACAAACAGAAATCTATGAAAGGGAATAAAAACAGGGAGTCTTTAGATACATAATTTAAATAGTGATGGTTACTTAACGCACCAAATAGAGGGTTCTTTTGTTTGTTTGTTTGTTTGTTTGTTTTATGAGACAGGGTTTCTCTGTATTGTTTTGGAGGCTATCGGTCCAGCCCGGCCTCGTACTCAACAGAGATCCACCTGCCTCTGCCTCCCGAGTGCTGGGACTAAAGGCGTGCACCACCACCGCCAGGCTAGAGGGTTCTTTAGAGTAATGAACTTCCAAGTAGTTAGAGAATAAATCACTTACTTTAGTCTAGTTTGATCATACACAAAAGGAGTGTTCAAATTAAGTCAAGTTTTTAACTTTAAAAGTCCTTTAATGTTACGTTTTGTTTTGTTTTTTTTCTTTTTGTTTGTTTGGTTTTTGGTCTGTTTTTACATTGTATTGGGTACAGAAAGAACATTGCAGTTCTTTGAAGATTTTAAGTACAGTTTAAAATAACTTAGCAGAGTTTAAGTGGTCTCTTCTTTAGTTTTATCTTTTAGTTTATCTTGTTCTTACTCTCCTTACTTGCTCTTCATTTTTATTCATAGCTGAGAATGCACAGTTAGAATTTTGTTAGACTCATGTGATTCCCCCACAGATTAAAGTAATGAGGAAGGAATTGGATGCATCTGCCCCTGCATCCCATTCTTTACCCATTGACAAAGAGACATTTATTTTGAACTAATAAATATGCCTTTTAGGCCTTTTGATTCTTTTAAGGAATGGTTTTGTGTTTTTAGTGTTGACGTGATGAGTCAGAAGCAAGAATTGAGTTGCTTGTTCATTATCTAAACTTCCTGCTAATCTGTGAACCTGTCAGCTAATGCTCTGATACCTGGGTTTTTGTTTGTTTGGGTTTTGTTGTTGTTGTTGTTGTTGTTGTTGCCAGTAAACCTCCCAGTTTGCTGTGTGTTCACTGTGTCCTTAATCTGTTTCCATTCATTTTCTCTGTTCTTGGGATTTGATAAAAAATCATTCTCAGCCTGTTGTTTAGTATTTGTTAAATCTATTCACTTTGTAGGCATTTTGATATTTCATAATAGATGAGGGGGGCAAGTAAATATGTGCTTAACTCTAAATTCTATTATAATCATTTATTAAATATATTAAAGACCTGTCTATAAACAAATAGACAAAACACCTAATAGCAGATGTTGGAGTTAATATGTAAGGAAACTTGAATACTTATATGTAGGTGACCAGAATGTAAGTAGGTAGAATCATTTTTGAAAATTGAAGTGGCTCAAATTGAGCATATGCATGTTTTGTACTTAATATTTTCTGCTTCTAATTATGTGGTTATGAAAACATGTGAATCAAAAGATATGCAAAGGAAATTCATGAAGCATCCATTACATTGTAGTAGCCCAAAGCTTGAAAATGACCCAGATGTGCAGTAGTAAAATAAGTTGCCGTGAATCCATTTAGTAGCATATTTATGGCCATAAAAAATGAACAAGCTCTGTGTGTCTGCAAAGCATAAGCAGTAGATGGTTTTTGTTCGTTTTTGAGGAAGATGATATTAGTTCAGACAAGTCCAATTTTTGGTATTTTACTGAGGTCTCTCACAGCATTTGCTTCCTTTTCTTTGGTATATGTAATATTTTCAAAATGTCACATAAAATCTAGATTGGCATGCTAACTGTGCTTCATGTATTAAGTATAAAGTTAGTAGTTACTCCTATGAGAGATCACAGTTTTTAAGTGAAAAGAGATGATTAACAATGAATAAGCATAAAATTAATGGAATTTATTCCATGAGAAGGCATATTATTATATATATTACATATGCTTTTATAGAGATTTTGTCTCTAAGAAGATAGCCACAGTCCGTATTTGTGAAGGATTAGTACAGGAAAAGAAACTTAGGTGATAAAGTTGCAGGGAAAGCATCTTTTGTGTTTACTGACATTTAATGCTGTGATCTTATGATTCCTGGTCTTAAAAGACATTTAAAATTGTAACAGACGTTTGTAGTTGTATTTAATTGTGGATAAATGTGTGGGGGGAAACGATGGTTTTAAGGTCTCTTTATTTTTCTGTAGTAGTAGTATTAAAGTATAAGTAGTTATGGCCTTAAAATTCTGAGTTTCATTTGAGCTTCTTGAACTGATACATGCATTTAGGGTTCATATTATTAATAGGCATTGAATGATGTTTATTAGATATATATGTTGACTTTTTGAGGATTGAGCATTGTGATCCCTGGATTTTCTTCTTTACTCCCATAAGCATTTTAATTATTTTGAATTTTTCTTTTATCAGTTATATTTATCTGCAAATAAAGATTTGTCAAATCATGAAGATAATATGGAAGTTAAATACTGGTGTATTTTTGCAGAATTGATGGTGTATTATCTACTGTAAAATAACATTGAAAATATCCTTCACAGTATATCTGGAAATTTTCTTGAAAGTTGTACATCAGTTTATTTTTAATTTTTAAAACTCATCAACTTTATATCTGAGCAGCAATCTTCTCACATCCTCCTCTCCCAGTTCCTTCCCACCATTTCCCCCTCCCCTCCCCTCCCAATCCTCTCCCCCCACTCTCCAATCTCCTCCTGTTACATCTCCATCCAGGAAAGGTCAGGTCTCCTATAAGTATCAATAAAACATGGCATAGCAAGTTGCAGTAAGACTAAGCACTTCTCTGTAGCCAGAGATCTAACTATGCACCTGTGTCACTGACCACAGGTGCATACAAGAGGGGAGGATTTAGGTTGGCTCTGGGGGGGCGCTTCCTGTAGGTTATGGAACAGGCTGGGAGGATCCTAGGAGCTGGAACCTGGGGTAGCCACCCTTGTCTTCTGTAAGTGTTACTTCTCCAAGTAAACCTTTTAACCTGCTCTGGGTGTAGCGAATCTTGACTCCTACTTGTATTAAAAGCTGGCATGGTAACCCAGTATGGTCCCAAAAGCCAGTGAAATAGTTGGGGATAGTTCATGTTTCAGCTGTTACAAGTCCTGCAAGAAGACCAAGTGACACAATTGTAACATATATGCAGAGTACCTAGGTCAGTCCAATGCATGCACCATAGTTGTCCGTTCAGTCTCTTCTATCCCCTGTGAGGCCAGGTTAGTGGATTATGTGAGCCATCCCATGGTGTTCTTGACCCCTCAGGCTCCTACAATCCTTTCTCCTCCTACTACTCTATAAACTCTGCTTATTGCTTGCCTGTGGGTCTCTTCATCTGTCTCCATCAGTTGCTGGATGGCACCTCTCTGATGACAATTGGGCCAGGCACCAATCTGTTTATGGGAGACAGCAGGTTCAGGCTACTTGTCCACTATTGCTAGGAGTCTAAGCTGGAGTCCTCTACTTACTCTCTTGGGAGATTCCCCTGTGCCAGTCTTCCACCTGACCCTAAAATTCACCTCCCCAACAGTCCCCCACAACCCTCTCCCCTTTGCTCCTCCCCCAAACCTGATCACTCATTTTTTTCATCCCCACCCACCCTCAGTCCACTCCCAAAATCTGTTCCCCTTCTCAGAGAGATCTGGGTGTCCCCATGAACTCTCCTTGTTACCTAGTCTCTCTGGGTCTGGATTGTAGCATAGTTAACTTTTATTTTACAGCTAATGTCCACTTACGAGTGAATACCATGTTTGCCCTTATCAGCCTGGGTTACCTATCTTGGGACTATTTTTTCTATTCTATCCATTTGCCTTCAAATTTCCTGGTGTCCTTGTTTTTAACAGCTGAGTAATATGCCATTGTACCACATTTTCTTTATACATTTCTTTGTTGAGGAACATCTGGGTTGTTTTCAGGTTCTGGCTAATACAAATAAAGGTGCTATGAACATAATTGAGCAAGTGACCTTTTGCTATGATTTATGATTGAGCATCCTCTGGATATGCCCAGGAGTGGTAAAACTGGGTCTTGTGGTAGGTTAATTCCCAGTTTTCTGAGAAACCGCCACACTGACTTCCAAAGTGACTGTATAAGTTTGCACTCCCATCAACAATGGAGGAATGTTCCCCTTGCTCCACATCCTCCAGCATGAGCTGTTGCCTGCATCTTTGATCTTAACTGTCCTGACAGGTATAAGGTGGAATCTCAAGGGTCATTTTGATTTGAATTTCCCTGATGGCTAAGGATGTTCAACATCTCCTTAAGTGTTTCATGGCCGTTTGAGATTCTTCAGCTGAGAAGTTCAGATTAATGTCCCATTTTTTAACTGAATTATTTGGTTTGTTGACATCTAGTTTCTTGAGTTCTTTATATATTTTGGAAATCAATCCTCTGTTAGATGTGGGATAGTGAAGATCTTTTCCCATTCTGTAGGTTGCCCTTTTGTCCTATTGACTGTATCCTTTGCCTTATAGAAATTTCAGTTTCATGAAGTTCCATTTATTGTCCAGTCTTAGTGCCTATGCGATTGGTGTTCTATTCAGAAAGTTGTCTCCTTCCTATGCCAATGCCTTTCCCACTTTCACTTCTATTGGGTTCAGTGTAACTCAATTTATGTTGAGGGCTATGATCCACTTGGACTTGAATTTTGTGCAGGATGATAAATATGGATCAGTTTGCATTTGCTTGCTGACATCCAGTTAGAGCTTTCTTTTTTTCCATTGTATACTTTTGGCTTCCATGTAGAAAATCAGGTGTCCATAGGTTTGTGGATTTACATCTGGGTCTTTGATTCAGTTCCATTGTCTGTTTTTATACCAATACGATGTGGGTTTTATTACTCTAGCTCTGTATAGAGCTTGAAATCAGGCATGGTGATCTTTTATTTATTGCATAGGATTATTTTAGCTATACTGGATTTTTGTGTTTCCATATGAGGTTGAGTATAGTTCTTTCAAGGTTTGTGAAAAATTGTATTTGTATTGCTTTCGGTAAGATTGCCATTTTTATTATGTTAATTGCATGATACATGAGCATGGGAGATCTTTCCATCTTTTTCAGTTTCTTCAAAGAATTGCAGTTCTTGTCATATAAGTTTTTCACTTGCTTAGTTAGAGCTATACCAACATATTTTATATTATTTGAAGCTATTGTAAAGGATGTTGATTCTCTGGTTTCTTTCTAAGCCTGTTTATCATTTGTGTATAGGAGGGCTACTGATTTTTTTTTAATGTAGTCTTATATCCAGCCACTTGACTAAAGGTGTTTATCAACTGGAGGTGTTCCCTGGTAGAGTTTTTGGGGTTGCTTATGTATACTATCCTATCTGTGAATAATGATGCTGTGACTTCTTCCTTTCCAATTTGTAACCCCTTGATCTCTTTTAGTTGCTATATTTCTAGCTAGAACTTTGAGTACTATATTGAATAGATGGATATGAAGAGAGTGGCCAACCCTGCTTTGCTCCTGGTTTTAGTGGAATTGCTTTGAGTTTTCTCATTTAATTTGAAGTTGGCTGTAGCTTTGATGTAAATTGCCTTCATTGTGTCTAGGTATGTCCCTGGTATCCTTGATCTTTCTAAGACTTTATCATAAGGGAATGTTGGGTTGTCAAAGGCTTTTTCAGGATTAAGAAGATCATGTGATTTTTTTTTCCTCTCAGTTTGTTTATATTACAATGACAGGTTTTTATATGTTGAACCATCCCTGCATCTCTGTGATAAGCCTTTTTGGTTATAGTGGATAATCTTTTCGATGTGTTCTTGGGTTTGGTTTGCCAGCGTTTTATTGAATATGTTTGCATCTATGTTCATGAATGAAATGGGTTTGTAATTCTCTTTGTTGGATCTTTGTGTGGCTTGGTTATCAGGGTGACTGTAGCCTCATAAAAATAATTTGGCAATGTTTTTTTCTGATTTGTGGAATAATTTGAAGAGTATTGGTATTAGCTCTTTGAAAGTCTGGTAGAATTTTGTACTGTAAACCATCTGGTCCTGGCTGTTTTGTTTTTTGTTTTTTTGGGGAGTGGCGTTTGGTTGGGAGACTTTTAATAATTGCGTCTATTTCCTGAGGTGTTATTGGTGTATTTAAATTGTTTCTCTGACCTTGATTTAACTAAGGTTAGTGGTATCTATTAAGAAAATTATCCATTTTGGTTTTTGGGTTTTTTTTTTTTTTGGACTTTCCAATTTACTGGAGTACAGGTTTTTTGGCTTTTGAAGTGTGTCTTAATGATTGTCTATTTCCTCAGAGTCTGTTGTTATATCCCATTTTTACTTCTGATTTGTTTTTATTTTGGATATTCTTTCTCTGGCTTTTAGTTAGTTTGGATAAAGGTTTCTCTAAGAGCCAACTATCTGTTTTATTGATTTATTGTTCTCTTTGTTTCTATTTTAATGATTTCAGCCCTCAGTTTCATTATTTCCTGCATTCTACTCCTGTGGTGTGTCTGCTTCTTTTGTTCCAGATTTTTCTGGTGTGCTGTTAAGTTACTAGTATGAGAACATTCCAAATTCTTCATGAAGGCACTTAGTTCTAGCGCCACTTTCATTGTGTTCTATAAGTTTGGTTATGTTGTGCATTCATTCTCATTGAATTTTAGGAAGTTTTTACGTTCTTTATTTGTATCTTGACCCAGTGATAACTGAGTAAAAAGTTGTTGAATTTCCATGAATTTGTAGGCTTTCTGTTTTTGTTGAAATCCAGCTTTAATCTCTGATGGTCTGATGAGATACAGGGAATTGCTCTTTTTTTTTTTTTTTTTTCTTTTGTATCTGTTGAGACTTGCTTTGTGGCCAAGTATATAGTCAATTTTGGAGAAGGTTCCATGCGAAGCTGAGAAGAAGGTATATTTGTGTTTGGGTGACATGTTCTGTAGATATTTGTTAGGTCCATTTGAATCATAGCGTTTGTTAGTTCTCTTGTTTCACAGTTTAGTTTATGTCTGGATGACCTGTCCATTGGTGAGAATGGGATGTTAAATTCTCCCAATGTTACGGTGTGGGGTTCTATGTGTGATTTAAGCTTTAGTAATGTTTCTTTGACAAATGTGGGTGCCCTTATATTTAGGGCATAGATGTTCAGAATTGAGAAATCATTTTGTTGGATTTTTCCTTTGATGAATATAAAATGTCCTTCTCCATCTCTTTTGACTAATTTTAGTTTGAAGTCTATTTCGTTAGGTACTGTGATAGCCAGTTATACCAGCTTGCTTTTTAGATCCATTTGATTGGAAAATCTATTTCCAACCCTTTATTCTGTGGTTATGTCTATCTTTGATAATGAGATGTGTTTCTTCTATACAGCAGAACGTTGGATCCTGTTTTCATACCTAATCTGTTAGCCTATATCTTTTTATTGGTGAATTGAATCCATTAATGTTGAGGGCTACTAATGACCAATTATTGTTAATTCTTGTTACTTTTTTGTTATTGGTTGTAGCATTTAGGCATCTGGATTTGGGATGAATTTAGGTCTAGGTGTTGATTCCTGTGTTTGTCTTTGCTCGATAGGTGTTTTGTTCCTTTGCTTCTCTTTTCTCTCTGGTCTTCTAGCCAAGGGATCTGGTGACTAGTGTTGTTTCCAGATTCAAATTCAGTAGGGTGTCCCCACTGTGTTTTTGGGGGCCTATGGGTTCCTAGATACGGTTTGGCCTCTGATAAGGCCAAAGTCTTTTCCCAGAGTTATAGACCAGGACATGAAGGCCAAACCATGATAGTATTAATATGAAAAATACTTGTTTTTGTCTAATTGCTAAGATTATATTAGAAATAATGAGATTAATGATAACATTTGTGAAAGATCCCTGGTACTCCCTTTTCCTGCGGTGTTCCTGTTTCATAGAGTGAATAGTATGAAATTAAGGTTTTGAATGGTTTCTGGTTGTAAATTCAATCCAGGTACATCATATTTTGTCAAAGTAAATGGCATTGCCATCTGTGTCAGCATTGGTGCCAAAGTGTTTAGGTATCTGTTTTGAAACAAATATAGTAGAATACTTGAACTATAAAGAGACAGTAGTATATAATATGTACAAAATGTAAGTGGAAATAATGACTGAGTTAGTGAACTCCTTGTCTGTCAATTGCAGCGTGCTCAAGCAGTTCTTCAAGCTGTGACAGCTGTCCAGACAGCAAATACACCTCTTAGTGGCACCACAGTCAGTGAGAGTGCAGTGACTCCCGCCCAGAGTCCAGTACTTAGAATAATTATTGACAATATGTACTACCCTGTAACACTTGATGTCCTTCACCAAGTAAGTGTAATGTAATATGCATAATTGCTTATAACCGGAAGAAATAATGTATTGGTAATAATGCCTTGATTTAAATGTTTTCACAGATATTTTCTAAGTTTGGTGCTGTATTGAAGATAATCACATTTACAAAAAATAACCAGTTTCAGGCTTTGCTCCAGTATGGTGATCCAGTAAATGCCCAACAAGCAAAGCTAGTAAGTTTGAGTTTCTTGGAATAGTGATGTGTTCTGATTGACATTTAGTATTAATTTAACTTAGAATTTATTTTTAACAATAATTGTAGCTGTAGTCATCTGTACTCTTGTGTTACGTATTTGTTCAGTTTGTTACAACACTTTCTGATCTTGGTAAGCTGCTGGGGTTGTATTATGTGTGCTCATGGTTTATGTACTTTATGATAGGAGTTTGATAGTAACTTTTCAAGGAGTTTGGTTCAGATACTTCAATATAGATGTTGTGCACATATTGTGATCAGCTCTAGTTACATTGTATCTTACACAGTTATTAAAGAATTGTTGAGGCTTTTTTAGATCCTTTGTATGCTAATCAGGTCATTCATTTTTTTAAGTCACTTTTAGATATGGAAGGTAAGAGTATAGAGAAGTAAGTTACCACTTGTTATGATGCCAGTGAAAACTCATAAAAATCTTTTTCTGAATGCCTAAATCTTTCTGTGTATTTATTCAATTCTGTGTTTACTGTTTAACTTATTTTGTTGTATTATCTCATTTAATTATTAAACCATTAACTATTCATACTGACTTAATGAAAATGTTCAATTGTGTATTTACTGTTTAACTTTTGTCATAGTATCACATTTAATATTAAACCATTAACTGTTCATACTTTAACAAAATTGTTAAGCCAATTCTTTACTTTAGTCTCAACCTAATTTTTGTTATTTTTATTTTCATACTAATCATGCTCTCTGCTACTTCATTGATTTCTTCAGATCAAGATTATCCATGTTAAAGTTGGACTAGTTTTTTTATTGTTTTCACTTTCTTTTACCCACAGTATCAGATTTGGCTAGCAAAAATATGTTTTAGATAGCAAAAGGGCTATACTAGTAATAATGGCATAATTGTAATACAGCATCTTTTCACTTCGTTAATGTAAAACAATGTTAAGATTTAAAGAGGTTTATTTATCAGCTTTTCAGGCATTTCAATTTTAACCTACTTGTTCTCAGGTTATATAATATTTCACTATGCTTTCCTTTGCAGATACCAGTTACCTATTAAAATTCTTTCATGCCCCAAATAATTATTCTTCACATGCCTTGAATCTGAACTTTGGAAAGTTATTATATTTACCGAGTTACCAAAAACTAATGTGGTATGAAATTATATTATCGGAAATGATTAGAAACTGTGATTTTTTATGACATTTTCTACAATGTCAAATATATTTGTAAGTGGTATACATTTTCATGATATGTATTATATATTTGTTTGTTTGTGTCTTTGTGTATCTCTTATTTACCTAATCCAGAGGAAAATATTGACAAAGGATCAATGAACTAGAGTTTGATTCGAATTTGTTCTGCATTTGTTATGGAGAAAATAGCTGTTCTGTGTATCTTGTCTGAAGTAATCTACAATTAACATTTAATATTATGTTAAAGAACCACAATTGTTATGCGTATGTACTTTTGTGCAAATAAGCATCCAACAATACACATTTGTGATTATTTACATATGCTCACTAACGTTTTCTGTATAGAAGATAGAAGTCTAAAGTGTTAAATTTAAGTGTAATGCACTTTTTTTTTTTCTTTTTGAGACAGGGTTTCTCTCTGGCTGTCCTGGAACTCACTCTGTAGACCAGGCTGGCCTCAAACTCACAGAGTTTCTGTGTCACATGTGCTGGGATTAAAAGACATGCGCAACCACTCCCAGCTGAGTACATACTCGGGTAGCTGAACCTATTAGAGAAGGAAAGGGTACCCACTTTCCACACTTACTTGCCCTATTTTCTTGCCATATTAATGACATGGGAAACCTTTTGGTGATTCTTGCAATTAATATCCTTCATGCTTTCAAGGATGTACCTAGAGAATATTAAATACCATCATATCATCTGACAATTAAATGCTTTACATTCTGTTAGTATGTTCAGAAAGTAGTTATTCTTAGGTAAATCTTTTCACATTCTTTAGTCAGTAGTACTCTGTTTTACACAATATTAGAGAATACATTTTACTGTTTTTCTCCTCACTCATTTGTCAAAAAATAATTTAAAATGTCAGATGGGAATTCTAGTAGTTTCTAGCAAAATCTGATACTTATACCTATCTTTTTAATGAAAGAAGTATTTCATCACCTGTCTAAAATCAGAAAAGAACAGATGCATAGATCTCATTCATTGCTACCTTAGGCTGTATTAGTAATAATGGCATAATTGTTTTATCTTCTTTGACTTTTATTTTTCCATTTCAACTGCTTGTCACCAGGATTTCAAATATGCTCAGTTCTAGTGAATTTACATCAGATCTTGCTGATTTTACTGCTGTACGTGTCTCTCTATCCCCATCCTTTCTTCCAGTTTTTCTTTATTATCAGACTTCTTAAGAAAGCTGTTTGCTACTTACAGCTTTTCTGTCCTCCTCATTTCTGTCTACTGTAACTTGTTTTCATCCCTGTCTACACCCTTCAACTGTTAGCAGCAGTAGTAGTAGTAGTTTCCAGTCATTATCTTGCTTACCCTATAGGTAATACTTTGTGAACTTGCTTTCTCAGTTTTTGTTTCCTCCTGGTCTCTGACACTTTTTACGCAGATCTGTCCTGTCCTACTTCTCCAACTGTCTTTTCGCCTTTCCACACCCGCTTCTGTTTGGCAGACTTATACTCATATAGCTTAGTTATATTAGTGCTTATGTTAATTTCTCTAACTCAAATCTTGACTACAAGACCCAAACTAGAAATCTAGCCATTCATTGCACACTTTCAAACTAGAATGTTCCGTGCTATATCCAGTTCCTAGTATTCCCTGTGTCTCATAGCACAAGATGCCAACATTGTTCTCATTAACAAGCCAAAAAACTTGGAGTTATTCTTTCCTGCTATCCTATTTCCATATACACATTCTGTTTCCTGAACTGTTCAACCGTTTTCCATCCTAGTTTAAACAAGTATTGCTCAAAATGCTTAACTTATCCAATGTGCAAAATCGCTTATTTGTAGCTTTAGTTAGTGTTGATGCTGATAGAATGTTTTGTGTGTTTAAAACAATGCCGTATATTTTCTATCTAGTTTTAGTTTGACATATTGCCTTCACTATAGCATTTTCATATCTGTATATAATGCATTTTAATCATATGCATACATTCTTAGCCTTTCTTGTTCTCCTACCATTCCTGTTGATCCCTTTTCTCTTCCATATTAGGCCCCTTTCTACTTTGTGTCATTCTGCTGTGTGTGTATGTGTGTGAGTGTGCACATTTGTATCATGTATGAGTAGCATCATTAGGATCACTCAACAGGAGTGTGTGTGAAGGGTTATTAACAGAAGCAGGGGTCTTAGTTTCTTTTCTCTTGTGAATAGACGCCATCATCAGGACAGCTTACAGAAGACTTTATTGAAGACTCACAGTTCGGAGGATTAGAGTAGAGTCCATGACCATCATGGCAGGGAGTGTGCATGGTGAAAGCATGGTGGCATGGGGCTGGGGCTGTTGCTGAAGCTTATATCTGATCCATAAGCAAAGAGAGTTAAGTGGGAATGGCATGTGCTTTTGAAACCCAGGCCATCAGTGACATACCTCTTCTGACAAGAGTACACCTTCTAATCCTTTTTAACAGTTTGCACCAACTAGGAACTAAGTGTTCAAATATGAGCCTGTGAGGATTGTTCTCATTCAAGCCACCACCAAGGGCAACTTAACCAGTATCTATGCTACTGAAGAAAATGCCTCTTCTTATAATCATAAGTGCCTGTAGATTCTCACTGCCTTCTCCTTACTCTCTGTGTCAGTGTCTGGTGTTCTCTCAAACCCCATAAGTAAGATTTTATGCTGTTCCCAATATTTTTCCACACACTACATGATGACCCCAATTTAGCCAGATCACTCACATTCCTAATGTCCTTCAATGGCTACCTTTTGTCTTTAGGATAAAATCTGTAGTCATTAGCATGGTTTAGGAGATGGTCTGCTTGTTTCTCAAGTCTCATTCCCTGCTTTTTCGTACTGTGCAGTTGTGCATTCTTTGATCTCGGAGGCTTATAGCCACTTACTACTTTTCATCTTTTATACCACTTCAGTTGGTTTTTGTTTTTTTTGTTTTAACCAAATTTGCTTCGTGGAGAACTCTTTTTCATAATGTACATTGAATTTGATTATATCTTTATAATTATTTCTTAGAGTACTGTTTTTCTGTTAGTATGAGTACATACTGTGTCTACTTTTTCTTTGATGCATTTAATGAGCATTGCTATTTAAGGTGATAAACTGAAGCCATAACAGCAAACCTCATTATTATAAAGTGAATGATCTTCATAATTTTGTAAGAAAATTTATGTAGTATACTGGGAAAGGAAACATACTCTTTCCATTGACTTTCTAATAATAGTTTCAAAACTGGGATACATAAAACTAATTGATGTTTGTAAATACCCCAGTTTTAAAAAGCAAGATATGTGATAGAATCTCCTTTTTACCTGGGCTTTTAAAGGTTGATTTTTACAGCTAAGGTATAACATCAATGTGTGAGTAACAACTGTCTCTTTGTTTTTATTAGAAATAGCTTCTCATGAACATGTCTTCCTTGTAGATACTAAATAATGGTGCTGTGTCTTCTAGAATTGTTTACATACTTGTGGGTTACTTTTCAGCTTTTATTAAGATAACAGCAGTAAAACTGAGATGGTTGTAGCACTAAGATCATGTCTCTCAGTCCTTCTTACAAAGAACTCCCTGTTTTATGCAGATGTTTTGACAGACCTAATGTGATCATACTTTGTGGGCAGTTTATTTAAACTTAATACCAATTTATAATGCATCAGTTTTAAAGAATTGTACGTAATCTACTAGTGTAGATTTTTTGTTGCAGATAGTTGATTTGAACTACTTACTGTTAAAAATCCAATTTTATATTTTTGTTTTTTCGAGACAGGGTTTCTCTGTGACTTTGGAGGCTGCCCTGCAACTAGCTCTTGTAGTTTTTCTCACTTGCTAACAACTGGACAGTAAGCTATTCAGAGAACTTGGAGTGAACTTAGATCCTCCCTAAAGCATCTGCTATGCTCAGCAATCTCTCACTAAAACAAGTTGTATACAAATAGTAAACAGTGTACATGGAAGTATCTGCATATTTCATTGTACTGTTGTTACTATATATTTTAACATCTTAACTTCATTTTGATGCTTGTGTTCTATAAATTTTAATTTCCTTGGCAAATTTTTCCTGATTAGTTTTGCTTAGTGATTAAATTTTTATTGAAAGTAGGAACATTTGAGAAGTCTTTGCTTGCTACACATTATCTTGAGCTTTAACTGCCAATAATCTTTGCTCAAGACAGATTATTTCATTCCTCATGGCTGCACCACAGAATGGGTTTATCACTTCTTTCTTGGGATTATGCAATGAAGCTTGCATCATTTTTTTAACATGAATTTTCTTTTTTCTTTATTTATAGTCACTTCAAGTACCTTTTGAAAAATGTTCGGATTCCTGTTTCGCTCTCCTTTGTTCCACACAGTTATAATTTAAATTTTGCCTGGCTGTTTCTCCAACTCATTCTAGTCTGTGTGTAGTTGTGTATCTTTTACCTGTATATAGATGTTTTTTAAAAGTTTAAGTTGAAAATATCAATGGTTTCTGTAGGGTTTTGTAACAATTGCTACATTGATTTTGGGTAACGTGGAACTCTACCTTAATATTGCTTTAATTTAAAAATGCTTTCAAAATTCTATTGTAGATTTGGTAATTCCTGTCAGTACCATTAGCATTAACCTAGGGATAGTGATTCAAGCCAGTTCTTTTAAGATGATATTTTCTCTTTAATAATAATCAAATAGTTACCATGTTCTCTTATAATATTAAAATGTTTGCCTAGGAGTAAAATATTGCTACTTATCCACTGGTACACATTTGCAACACTGATATTTACAGTACCATTCAGACTACATAGAAATCACAAATTCTGTCACAAATATGTCTGGCTAAAATATGTCATGCTCTACAGTAATGCCTTTACTTGCTCTTAAAAAATACCAGTTTGAGTGTGTTGTTTGCCTCCACAGGAGGATGTTTGATTATTTTACATTAAATTGTTGATAAAGTTTATGCATTTGGTGTCTACTTTTATGTGGTATAGATCATTGCATGTGATGATTTGCTTCATCCAAATGTAATTTGTCATAATGTGAATGAAGTACCTTTAAGTTAGTTTTCACCAGCCCTGTGATCTTCTGATGATCAGTTTTTACTGCTTTTCAGTTCAGCAAACAATTGTTAAAATTTTTATAGATAGGAGAATAGATTATTATACCAGAGAGTAAGACTATTTAATGTTTTGAATGAACTCCAAACTTTAAATACTTTATACCTAAGCAATTATAAAAATTTAGTTTTTCACTAACAAGACATTTTCATTCTTTTAATGACAATTAACTCATTGTTCCCATTTATAGTTTGTTTCTATATCTTGTTAGTCTAGGGTCATAGGGTGATGTAATTAGGCTTTTAACTCTAGACTTGACAATCTTTTGATTCCAGAATTTCCTGGAGTGACATTTGCCTTTCTAATTTCATCAATATCTTCTGTTTCAGGTCAAAAAGTTTATTTTAAGAAATAACTTGTTTTTATTTCATTATATGGGAATTATTACAAATCTTGGGGCTGCATTTATTTAGTATGAGGCAATTTCATACAGTGTGGCATTCGGTACTAGTTGTATCAATTCATATTAGTGTCATCCTGAATAAAATGTGTGAAGAATATATTGTTCAAAATAGTAAATACTATTAGGGTTGACTGTATGTGTGACTGTTCACCAGTTGGATTTTTTTAAAGCTATTTAACAGCTTTTTATTTTATTAGAAAGTGTTAGCATTGATGAAGAAATGTTGTAATTTAGAATTAGGTAGCATTTTCTACTTAATGAAAGCAGTGACAAACTTACAACAGAAGTAGCATGGCTTGATGTATGAAATTTTAATCCTTTTCCTGTTTGGCTGATTTTCAAATTTAAAATGGCTGATACATTTTATTCACTTTCACAGGCCCTAGATGGTCAAAATATTTATAATGCTTGCTGTACCCTAAGGATTGATTTTTCCAAACTTGTGAATTTGAATGTAAAATACAACAATGATAAAAGTAGGGATTATACACGACCTGATCTTCCATCTGGAGATGGCCAACCTGCATTAGATCCAGCTATTGCTGCAGCATTTGCCAAGGAGACATCCCTTTTAGGTATGATTTTTACTGTCTATACCACCTTTCTTCCATTGTTCGGAGGGAAAGTACCTGATAACTGCTGTAAGTATAATTATTCTTATATATTAAACCTTAACAAATTATGTTCTTATGTTATGAGTTTTGTTTTTGTCTGTTCAGAAGGTTATGTGAATTCCATTACAAGGAAATCTTTAACTTGCTAAGTATAATTAAAAGTGTATTCATTTTATCCCCATGCAACTCTCCTAAAGCAAAAGAAGAAAACCTGGAGTGAAAAAGAATTTTAAGTTTATTAAAATATGTATGCTTCAGATTTGATGTCTAAGCCTAAGTAGCCTTTATGCTTACTTCTTAGGGTTAATTTGATTGCTTTAGCAGTGTTCAAAAACAACAAAGTATTAACAAAGATAAAAATGAGAGTGTGGGATGCCTGGAGTTTTTAAAAGCATAATGTACCATAAATCTTGAAAAATTATAATTTAGACTTTTTTCCCCATAAAATGTGTATTGCTCTTCCTTTGGACTTTGTTATTTATATATTGCCTTGCCCTGTAATGGATTTGTGCCACATATGCATAACAGTGTAAAAATGAACAACTGGTAATTGATGGACTGAAGAGTCTAGAAACAATTGTAAGTTAGACTAAGCAAACTGATTTTTGTGTCAGAATAGTTTTCTTGATTTGATTGTTTTGGGAATTTTTAGTTTGGTATTTGTAGTCAAGTCTTTATTTTTACTTATGTTTGGATGTTTTTCCTGTGTGTGTGTTTGTATGCCGTATGTGTGTAATGCCTGTAAAAGCCATCATCAGATCCTCTAGAACTGGAGTTTACAGACAGCTGCTGTGTAAATTCTAGGAACTGAACCCAAGTTGATTGAGAAAGGAGAACTCTTTTTAAAATTTAGTTTATGTTCATCATTTTTAAAAAACAGATGAGTTGAAAAAACTATGGATATGTTACTATCACATCCACTTAAAATACATAAAATGAGTATGTATTTGAAATGAATCTAATGTTACTGCTATTTGAAGTCAATTCTAATGACCACAAAAAACAACTGCCCCCTAGCATTTGGTGTCTCCAGCACAACCACGTGTTTATTGTGGCTAAAATAGTGATTGCTTTAATTTGCTAGCAGTGTTTCTTGACAGCATCTTAATGATAAAGTTAAGATTGAGACCATAGTAAATGACAGCGTTTTCTTTTACTTGGCAGAACTTGTACAAAAAGGAAAAAAAACCTGTAATTGAGTAGCTTGTGGGTCTTAGGTAGTTTTCTAAATACTTGACAAGTATATTAGTGAATCCATAAATAGTCAAATAGAATAGGTAATGCTGTAAATTTTATAGTCTCTAAGAAAAGCTAATAAGTCATGCACCACTTAAAGAAATTGGGGATAAAATACCAAAAAAAAATTTCCATTGAAACATTGTTTATATGTAACATGGTAGGATTCTAAGAAGCTATGTGTATGTTTGAATCCTGAATAGAAACATGTTTTGAAGTCATTTGGAATTTTCTATGGAATTTGTAGCTTGTGTAATTTTTTGTGATGACCTGAAGGCTTTGGTGAAAAATTTTTTATACAAATACCTTTAATAAAATGAATCTAGGATATAGTAAGTGCTTTCTCTGTTGGTATGTGGTACAGAGTTTGAATCC
Organism: Mesocricetus auratus; assembly: GCF_017639785.1. NCBI lineage: Eukaryota > Metazoa > Chordata > Mammalia > Rodentia > Cricetidae > Mesocricetus > Mesocricetus auratus. The sequence goes on from NW_024429193.1 coordinate 38,153,918, forward strand.
CAAGTACCTTTGTAAGAAGCTGCACAATGATAGCCATTTTTAATACCAAGGTGTAGAGTAGAGAAGTGGGCAAGAAGAGATGGAGCTCATTAGCCAACCTATTTGGTGAGTTCTAGGTTAAGTGTGAGGAATTAAACTTGCTTTCCTGAATCCTTTCTCTTGTTTTAATTGGTGTTTGTAAATGGGCTTTTTACTTTAGCAGTACTCAAATGCTATTAAAAATAGGTGAGTTTAACTTTCAAAACTCCACTAATAGAATTTATAAGGTGTGGTATTCATAAGAAATAGCATTCATATATTTTGTCCTGTCATCTATTAACATTATTGATACAAAATTAAAATAATTTTTTAGTTTTTGTGTTTTGCTGTAATTGCCATTTACCTTAAAGTTTTTAGATAGAAATGATAATTTTAATAATTAAAATGGATAGATATATCGTCATTGGTTACTTTGGGTTTTTTATGGCTGTAGGACATTCAATCTTTGAAAGTGAACATTAAAATAGATTTTTTATTAAAAGTGTTACCTTAAATTATTTCCTAAGACTATATTCCTAGAACTACTTTAAAAACATTAAAGATTTCTAATATTTTTAGATTTTTCTTCCTGGAAGATACATATTAATTTGAAATAACATAAATGGTGAAGAAGACAGTGTTTTTTGCCCTCTCAGTGTGGCTTTCTTGAGACAATGTTACTGCGTAACCCAGAAGTGCTCTACTCCCTGTTTGGCCCTGTACTCTGTAGTTTTCTGCTTTAGCTTCACTAGTTTTGAGATTAGTGGTTTGCTCCATTACACCTGGCTTCATTTCTTTACTTCAGAGCATATTCATTTACTATGGGAATGTCTTGATCATTGTACACTAATTTTCAGTTCTTAAATACTTGGTATTTGTAACTTTTCAATCATCCAGACTCTGAGGTGGTGTGTTAAGTAGTTCTTTAAAGTACTGACTAGAGACTTAATGTTTCTTTAGGGTTTGAGCTGAGTCTTCAGCTTGTTTTAGAAGTTTTTCCTCTCAGAAATATCACCTAGGAAATAATTATTGTCACTAGTTTTTTTAAATGCATTTGATGCCTTATTAATTTTCTGAGACAAGATCTTGATCTTGCTTTGCCGTCTTCAAGGTGATGAGATTATAGACATATGCTATATGTCCAACTCAGTGATCTGTTGTTCTTTCCATACACTTTATAGGAGCATCCAGTGTTGCATTAATGATGCCAGTGCCTTTTGAAACGATAACTATCTTTTCTCTCACCTTTGCCTGTTAGGATATTTAATCAGGGTTACTTCAGAATATAACCAAAGTAATGGTGACAAGATTCCTTTCTTAGACAGCCTTTCCCAGGCAGAACTTTGGAAATAATTGCTACAATATTCCTTTCCTTAAAAGGTTATATATAGTTAAATGTTCTGCCAAATATTCTCAATTTTATGTTTAGCTGCTTCAGTGAATGCTGTTACTTTTTAAAATCAGTAATTCAGACTTCATTTTAAATAATAATTTCTAAACTCTCACTTATACCTGTTTTCTATCTCTTTTACTAGGAATCACACTGTTTTGGAAAATGTAGTGTATTCAAAGAAGAGAGAGACAGTACTTTGTAGTTAGTTAGAAATGTAACATCTGAATACATGATTATAAGCTTGGCAGTCCATTTATTTACTCACATACTGTATTCCAGAGAACGAGGTCTTCAAAAATTATTGATTATAAATTAAGACATTATAATGACCATTTTGTTAAGGTAAATGTTAGTGTACTAAGAGATGGGTAGTGACTAATTCCTTAGAAGAATAGAGCTTTTTGATACAATTTCAATTTAATAAAATAACACCCGTCCTGTTCTGAGAATGACATAATTTATCAGAGACTGAACAGTTGATGATTGTACTCCTTGCGTAGTATACTTACTGGTATGGAAATACTCACTAAAAATCATTGCAAGTATGTCTAAGACACTAATAGAGTTTTTAGTATCCCAAAATATTTTAATAATGCAGGAGTTGAAATTGACTACTATTGGCGTATTTTATGTACTAAATTTTAGGGTTTAGTAGTTACTTATGATGTCCTCATAAACAGACATCCTTCACAACCATTGCACAGTATTTTAATTTTTTTATTCATCTCATAATTTTTATTCATCTCATAATCTACCTTGGCATAACTAATGATAAAATATTAGTTTATTTTTAAGCTTTGTTTCTCCCTTCTATATTTAATTCTAGAATTACCAAGTAAGCTTATTTCAAAATTCTAAAGCTTTTTCTATTTTTGCTTTTGAATGGATCATGCACGTGTTAATATTTTACAATTGGCATTCAATCATTGTCTGTCTTAGAATGAATCCTCCATTTCTGTAATCACTTCAGTACTGATCATCATGGTTTCCTTAGGTTTTTTTTTTTCTATTGTGTTTCAAACCAAAGCATTGATATCACTTGTCACATCTCAACTATCCACCACAGTATCCCAGATTTTCTTTCCAGAACATAGTATAGTCCTACCACATCAAGAGTTGTAGGTCTCATTATGTGGTCCAGTCTATAGTCTGGCCTTGGAAATCTGTGTAGCACATACTGCCCTCAAACTCATAATGTTTTGTTCTTCAGCCTCCTGCATGCCTATGTTACCCAAACAGGCAGTGGATTTTCATTCATCCTTTTTTTACTTTGTTTCTTCTTTGATTGAAAATAGATTCGTTTTTCTCACATAATATATGAGATTATAGTTTCTCCATTCTCCGCCTATCCCTGTTCTTCTCCCCCAATAAAATCTGCTCTCTTTCTGTCTCTTAGTAGAAAGCAAAGGGTTCTAAGGAATAATAATAAAATACAAGATAAAACAAAAACTGATATCAGCGTAGGACAAAGCAGAGCCCAAGAAAAGCCAAACAAAAAAAGATAGACACAGAAACTCACTTGTTTATACACTCAGGAATCCCATAAAAACAGAAAATTGGAAACCATAACACAAGATGTGTAGTGTAATAAAAGAAAAAAAGTAAAAATTGAAGAGGAAAAGAAAAGGCCTTAAAGTAACATTATAAATTAAGGAACCTCTAGAAATACTGTTGAGTTCCTTTTGACCATCTGTTGAGTTCTTTTGGCCATCTACTGCTGAGCATGAGGCCTACCCTTATGAGTGGTTTGTTTTTCCAGTAAGAATCCTTTGGTGAAAACGAATTTTCATTTGTAAGAAGTTACCTATTGTAGATTGCTTCTGTGTTAGGGACAGGGGCATGTGTTCACTTTTAGTTCTAGGCAGCAGTTTCTTTTTTTGGGGAGGGGGTCATTCAGCTTTTTATTAGACCAATTAGGTGCCTTGGGCAGGCAAGGTAAAACACCAGACATCTTTACATAGTTCAACAAATACAGCATAAACCGAAGCAACACATAATTAAGCAAGTTAAACAATTGTAGCACAAACACATCTTTGAATAGTTGAACAAATATTCTATTCGGCAACATGTGATCCTTTGGCATATGGTTTATTTTGAGCTAAATAATTGAGAAACATGTCTGTGCCTTCCCTCCCATTTAGACTGAAGAGGAACAAATATTTAGAGGGCAGTTTGGCAACATGACCACTTAGCAAAACAATACCAGTACCCACAGCCCACCTTTTTAGGGCCTGTGATGTCTTTTGACTGTGTTTACAGTGCTGGAAATGAATTCCCCTTGTAAAGCAGGCCTTACATATCTAATAATTGGTTACACCATAGAGAGTTCACCTTTCTCCACATCTTTGCCAACATTTGCTATCATTTGTTTCCTTGATGATAGCCATTCTAACTGGGATGAGAGAGAATTTCAAAGTAGTTTTTTTTTCCTTTTTTTAAAAAATTTGAATTGGAAACAAGCTTGTTTTGCATGTCAATCCTAGTTCCCTCACCCTCCCCTCCTCCCCTGCTCCCCACCAATCCACCATCCACTTTCTGCTCTCCTGGGAGGGTGAGGCCTTCCATGGGGGATCTTCAAAGTCTGTTGTATCATTTGGTGCATAGCCTAGACCCTTCTCTGTGTGTCTAGGCTGAGAGAGTATCCCTCTATATTGTTTGGGCTCCCAAAGTCCATTCATGTACTAGAGATAAATACTGCCAGAGGCCCCGTAGATTGCCTAGGCCTTCTAACTGACACCCACGTTTAGGGGTCTGAATCAGTCCTATGCTAGTTTCCCAGCTATCAGTCTAGGTAGGGTCCATGAACTCCACCTTGTTCAGGTCAGCTGTGTCTGTGGGTTTCTCCAGTCTGGTCTTGACCCCTTTGCTCATCACTCCTCGCTTTCTGCAACTGGATTCTAGGAGTTTGGCTCAGTGTTTAGCTGTGGGTGTCTGCTTCTGCTTCCATCAGCTACTGGATGAAGGTTCTAGGATGGCATATAAGGTAGTCACCAATTTCATTATAGGGGAAGGGCATTTAAGGTAGCCTCTCCACTATTGTGTAGATTCTTAGTTGGGGTCATCCTTGTAGATATCTGGACATTTCCCTAGTGCCAGATTTCTCTTCAAACCTATAATTGCCCCATCTATTATCTTTTCTTGCGCCCCTCTGTTCTTCCCTGACTCAGTCTTCATGCTCTCTTATGTCCTCCTCTCCTCTTCTCTTTCTAACTCCCTCTCCCCCTTCCCTCCCCCATACTCCCCTTTGCTTAGGATATCTGGTCCCTTTCCCCTTCTCAGGGGAGGGTGTTGGGGTGGGGAAGATGGATGACCATGTATGTCTCTCTTAGGGTCCTCCTTGTTTCCTAGCCTCTGACGTTGTGGATTGTAGGTTTATAATCCTTTGCTCTATGTCTAAAATTCATATATGCGTGGGTTACCTCACTCAGGATGGTCTCTTCTACTTCCATCCATTAAGGCAGCAATTTCTTAATGTGACCAAATATCTAAACTGTATTAAATTTTTTTTTTATTTTTTAAAAGATATTTATGCTTGGTATTTTCAGGCAGAGTCTCATTATATAGCTCAGGCTGAATTGCTCTGAAAAAGATACTTAGTGTTGGTTGTTGTATCTGTCTTCATAATTGCTTTTCATAGTGTGACAGCCCATTCTATCCTTTGCCCGAACTTCAGTTTCGTTGAGTTGATAAAGAAGCCTTAAATTAGGCTTTAAGAAGTTTCTTAGTTTTATGCTGCTCTGATTATTTCCTTGAAGTATCATAATTTGTTCTCTATTCTCTGCATTTGGGACTATGTACCTCTGAAGAAGACATGGAACATCTCGTTCTTCCATGTCTACTGACTTAGTTATACTGGAGATTGATTGTGACTGTTGTGTTTTATTCTGTTTTTCTGCTAATGGGTTTAGGAGTGAGTACTGCCTTACTGTCTTTCATCAGAGTGAGGGGTTATAAAGATTGCTATCCCTTCACATGCATTTTTTCCATTAGTACAAACTAGATTTTTTTTTTCTCCTTAATAACCTAGACCTTTGGCTTGTATAATAGAGTGTGTATAGAATAATTCTGGGTTTTCCTTCACATACTTTTGGGCTGAAGGCCGTACTAGAGATTAAACTCAGGACCTCTCCTTTTTAGGCATATGCTGTATCACTCAACTGTATCCTTAGGCTTCTATAGAGCAATACGTTTCTCACTTTCTTTGCTAAAGAAAACAGTTGCTGGACACAGCCATTTGCTGTAAATAGTTGTGTTCTTATCAGTTGATGAATTGGGTACAAGCATTAAGTTTTGCCAAGTTTATGAATTGGTTCTTAATATCAGAATATATATCACATCTCTCCTATCATGAATTATGAGAACAAAAAGACCCAGGTGTGACTGAACTAAAGTATAAAAGTTTGTAATGTAATTTAATTATAATAGTTTGACTATTGCTTGCTCCTCCCTCCTCATCCCTCTTTGTCTTTCCAAGTAGGCATTCTTCTACTTTCATACCTCTTTTAGAGTCTAATCCATAGATGACAGAACATCTAGGCTGAATCTTTTCATCTCTACAGAATCTTTCATAGAGTAGGTTCATCATTTTAATGGGGTCTGACTTCCTGGCTTTTTGTCTCCCTGGCTTTTTGTCTCGGTGACTTGTGGAGCTAGATTCTGGCCATTTCAGTTATTTAGCTTAATTTCATTATCCATTTTGAGTTACTACTATATGAGAAATGAGGCTTGAAGTTTGTTGTTTTGCTGTTCTCCCAGTCCAAAGGAAAACAAATGTCTATTGAATTACATTTGCTCCTTTTCAAATGATAATTAGAAATATTTTTTGGATTTATATTCTGTGTGTGGGGGTCAATTCACGCTTCCCATGTTTTTGTCAGTACCAGATTACTTTGGTTATTCTAGCTCTATATTAAGTATTAATATAAAAAGGTTTCCATCATTTTGTCATTTTCTTTTTCAAGATTATTCTGGATGTTTTAGTGCCTTTCTGTCAGTTTTCTGCTTTTTAAAAAGCATTTCCTGAAATTACATTGCCAAATGGTTCGCTTTCTTGTGAGTTTTGTGACATGCAGAAAAATTGAACAACTGTTATGAGACATTCATTATGTTATATGTGTTATATTACATATTTTATAACAGCAGACAGTAGCAAATGATCGTTGGAGCAGTGAGTAATAATGCAGTTCTCGTCTTGAAAATATATGTACTAGTACCTGTGCTTTCATTTATGTGTATTAGGAAAACAAAAGTTGTCATTTTTTTTAGATACTATTTAATGCTTTTTAGCATGGGGTTTTGGAGTCCTCCAAAGTGATTGCTACTTCTAAAGTGTATTCCTGAACCATTAGTAGAACCAGTGCTTAGGGAGACATAAATGCTGATTGTCAGTTTTGGGAGTAAGTAAGACCCTTTCAATTAATTAAGACAATGCTGGAATAAGTGCCTTTCTAAAAAGAAGTGCCAGGGAAAGAGTTGTAGACACATGAATCTTGGGTACAAGGACTAGTGCTTTCTGTACTGCCACTCATTATTTAACTCCTTAAATACCTAGACAGATCCTTTTGAGGATATTTTTCTACCTGAAGAATAACTAGAAAAATACCAGTTTAAAAAATAATGATTTAAGATTTCACCTCTATTTAAAGTTCTTTATGCTATTTGTTGTGGCAGAAACATATGAACTAGAATCATTTACTGAGTGTTTCATTCATCAGTGGGCTCATGAGGATGTTCCTCTAAGATAATAATGTAGTTATATTGTCTTATGGTGCATTATAAAGCAGTTGTGCTACCCAATGTATAAACTACAGTGTGTACAGTTAATGTACAGTACAGAATACTTGATAATGTTGTTTCTGGCTTATATAGTTGAAATACCTTTTAAACATTTTAGAAAAGACTCCAGTTACTTATAAAACTTGCTATAAGATAGTATGCCATTTTGTTTCAGTAGCAGTCTTAATGCATCTCCTGTTTGTGAGTGTGATGTTTGCAGAAAGATGATCTTAGAAAATGATGGTGGAGTCTTGGTTTATTAATCTGTCTTCTATTTTATTAAACTTCAAATTTAAAACTCTTAATGTTTAAGTCTTAACTCTTTTAGAAAAGAAATTGGGGAACACCCGTGGTAACTTTAGTCTATAATCCTAGGATTCAAGGAGAGTTAGTATTTTTAAAACTGGTAGCCTGAATTCCGTGACAAGAGTACTCTATGGCTAGAAAAGATTTGTTAAAATGAAACTCATCATAGTCATGAACACCTGTAATCTGACTTGAGAGGCAGAGGCAGGAATGGCATGAGTTAAAAAACCATCTGGACCACCTAGTAAGATCTCTCACCAGAATAACAAAACAAAAGTTGACAGCTACAGATGATCATGTGTAAAATATAGAAAAGGTTACTAAAGATGCACATTACCTCTCTCTGTGCAGTTGAAGGTGACAGGTCATGGTATAAAATCTGCCGGTGGTGTAATATTATACACAAGAGTTTCCCCAACTAGAAAATACAAGATGCAACACACTATTCCAACTAGATTCTTGATTTTAAGCATTTATTTCTTCATATTACTGTGAACTGAAGTATAACAAGGTTTCTGATCTTACAGATTTTGTATTCAAGTGGGAGGAGGTTAACAAGAATAGTTGTAATTGGAGGTAGACAAACATACATAGTGAAATGAGTGATTCTTCCAAAGGAGGAATTGGGAGGGTGTTATGAGCCAAAGGCATTGTATAAAAAATGCACTATAAAGCTTGTGCTGTATTTTGTGAGGGGCCAGTATTTTGAATGGCATAGAATAATTGGGAAGATATGAATGAAATGATGCCATAAAAGTTTATAGAGCAATATGTTAGGAATGATTTTATCTGTGAAATGTGAATTTTATAATAGAATAATTAGCCTCTTACCATCAAGAGATAAGTTTCCAAGTATTCAGGTTGCTTATGAGATAATTATCCAGGTCCTTTGGACTAACCTACTTTGTAGCCTGGTGGTAGCCAAGGAGTGATAATAAATAATAAATTTTGGTGATATTTTCACTACCTTCTTCCTAAGAGGAGATAAATTGCATCTGTTTTTTAACCTAAGCTTTTCTTCCATGAAATTTGGCTGTCTTTTTATTAAAGATAATATTTATTAAAATGCAGCTTAGACTGTTTAAACTGTCCTTTGGGTCTGTAATATTTACCTTTTAATTCTTAGTTATTTTAGGTTCATTTAAATAATTCTTTTAGTTTAATGACATTTCATTATCTAAAGCCTTATCAAAGTATTTTACTACTGGGTTTCCTCCCTTATAAAACAAAGATTTCAAAATCTGGAGTATTTTTTAAAATATGCTTAAATATTTAGAGTTTTAAATAAATTTTATTTAGCTTTAAATTTTTGATAATTTTGTTAGATTATTGAATCACTGTCATGGTAGAAATGTATCTTGAAAGAAGCTTTTTTTCCCCAAAAAAAGTAAAGTAGCAAATATTTAGATAGAAAATTGAAGAAGATCTTACTTATATTTTAAGTGAATTAGAACTGCCTCAGTAGTAATTTTAACCACATACCCTAGTATTACTTTTCAGATGTCACTTCAGAACTTTCTTTTCTTTGAAATGAGATGTCTTTTAAATTCCTTAATATGGTTTACTGTTAAGAAATGTTACCAAAGATTGTAGGGTCCGCAAAAATCAAAATTTCTGTCATTAACAATAAAAAATGTTTTGCCTTTTTGCCTTTGATTTTCTTGTTGTATGTTTAGTGGTTTTGTTTTCTACATAAACCTTAAGGCTAATAGAGTGCATAATTGTATGTTTTCTTATTTTTAATTATATGATAGCAAATGTTAGTAGATATAATTCAGGTAAATACTTGTTTTCCTCAGTAATTTTAAGTGTAAAAGGGGGATATGAAGCTAAAGGGGTTCAAATTTCTTTGGCTTAGATATAAAGTTCAAGAGAACTCTAGTGTTTGGCGATTCTTGAGGTTATTTTACTTTTGTGTTAAGTTATAGTTGGTTTTTCAGGAAAAGTTTTCTGGGTTAATGGCTTTGAGAGTCTTTCCTTGCCTCTTAGAATTGAAAGTATCCCTTAAATGACTTCATTTGTCATCGTGGAAAAGAACTTATCAAATAACTGTTTTTGCTTTTGAAGTCGTTATGTAAAAATGTGAGATATAACATGGAACACTTGTTTTCTATTGCACTCAGTGGATTGCAGTCGGTGGCTTTGTTTTTGTTTGTTTTAATTTTTCCAGGATTAATTCTGAGTCTCATAAAGACCATGGAATTTAATAGCATTTTAAATTAGTTTTTCTTCCAAGAGGTAGCCAATTTAAGCCACTGAAACAAAGAAATGATTTGACAATATAATTAATACATCTAGTATTTCCACTATTATTAAATAATTGTATTGTCAACCTGAGTGCTTAGTACATTCAGCCAAACTGCCTTTAAATGCTGGGTATTTTCCTTATGTTGTTGTTATTTTGTTTCTAATCATGGAGAGGTCACTTGCCAAGACAATGTAAGAAAAACATTACTGAGTATGAGCATCTCTAATTTATAAATGTGTATACATCCCTTGACAAAAAATAAAATTACACTTTGAATGTTAAAAGGAAATAACCTGTGAGACGTGATGAGAAGTATTTAATAAGTCAGGGCCAAGGAGATGACTTAGTCGGTAAAGTGCCCTTCATGTCAAGCACAAGGAGCTGGAGTGGCTCCAATCCTATAACCTTAGTTCTAGGGGTTGAGGTTGTGGAAGCTTATCTGCTAGCCAGTCTAGATGTGTCAGTGAAATTCAGGTTCAGAGAGACACTGACCTCAAAACATAAACAGAGAGTAGCACAAAGCATTGGGTCTATACATGTGCACACTTACATTATTGAGTACATTACATTGTCCAATACACATTCCATATACAAAAATGAATAAAATGGGTTAGTAGCCAATAAAGATTGTGTCGGGATTACTAAATACATGTGATGATATTTGGTGGTTTGTTATTCTACTCATCTTATTTTCTTTGAGCCTGAACATCCTGAAACAACAAAAAGTAACAACTAAGGAAAGTAGGCAAAAGCTGCAAAATACACCCACCAAGAACAATTTTATAAATGAGAGTCTTCATTGTAGTGATAGAGTACTCACAGAAAAAGAAGAAAAGCCAATGAAGAAATTTAGGGGCTGGTTCATGTCAGAAACTCAGAACTTTGTCTGTTAAGTCTAGAAACTTAGAATGAAAGGTCAGAGTAGCCTCTGTAAAACCGTCTGAAACCTATGAAAACCTAAGAAAGAGTAAGGTCTTTGACCTGAAGGCAGCGCAGCCCCACGGCAGCACATAAGACCTCTACAAAGAGATGATGAATTTATACAGCCAAGGGCAGTTGCTATGCAAGTATGTCATGATATTTGTGTCATTTAAGCAGAGTGCTGGTGTCATTTTTATGGGAAAGCCTAAATACTGTTAAGCATTGTACTTAGTGAGTAATAAATAATAGGTAAATAAGAATTTAAGGGTTGAAAGTATTTGGCATTCGTTGTTTTTCCACTTGAATTTGAAATTGAGAAGGCAAATGTCCTCTAGTTTTCTTTAGGACATTTGTGTGAGTTGTTTAGGATTTGTCTGTAGGAACTGAATTTTATAGAAAAACAATTTTGTCTATAGGAACTGAACTATATTTGCTAAGTGCTGAAGGGTTTCAAAATTAGGTTGTGAAGGAGGCAATACTTGTAGAAATAGATGATAAGAACCATTGTCTTAAAGGGTTTCTTATATTTTCTCACTGTAAATCATGTTTACTCTTCATGCTTTGTTAGCTTTTCCATAGGGAAGATACAGGACTATCATGTATGCAATATGCTACCATTATACAGGTATGTACCTTAGTTCAAATAATAAATGACTGGTGAAATCAGCTATTTTTCTATAACTGCTCAACACCAACAAACCATTTTTCTAAATATCATAAAATTAACTTACAGGAACCATTTGGAACGGTCAGCCATAAGCCATGCAGCCATCGTGCTTAAATTGGTTTTGTAAACGACTTGTGTGTGTTTCGTAAAATATGCTTTATTTTAAAATTAGGGCTTCCTGTTGCAGCTGTTCCAGGAGCTCTCAGTCCTTTGGCTATTCCAAATGCTGCTGCAGCAGCTGCTGCAGCTGCCGCTGGCCGAGTGGGTATGCCTGGAGTCTCAGCTGGTGGCAATACAGTCCTGTTGGTTAGCAATTTAAATGAAGAGGTTAGTGAAATACTTGTTAATGCTTTTTCATCTCCATTTCATTTGTGAAAGTTTTCATATTTATTTCATTTTGCACTTGCCTTTCCTTTTATGTATATATTCATTAGCCAAAATATCTTTTGTATTTCTGCTTCTGAATAAAATTTACGTACTTGTTTAGGTAGTACTGTTTTTTGAGACAGTCATATATCCTTATATATGTATATATATATTAATATAGCTACCTATTTTTCCTAAGAAAAATATGGTGAAGTACCGTAGTTTGGCTTTTTATTTTGTTTTGTTTTCAAAGGCAAATGTGATCTAATTTTGCAAGTGTAACTAGAAAACAATTTTGCTCTTTGCCTTCTCTAATGATTTGCTTGTTCATTTCATGCTTATGTGTCATTGCATTTTTTTTAATCTTATTTTATGTGAACTACTCTAATACATTTTTCTTTGAAGGTTCTTCCAAAGATCTTGACGAGGCACTCTTCCAGTCTTTCTTAGTAATTTTTTCTTTGCAGTTTTTAGTCATTGTCTTCTACAAATATATTTCAACCTTACCCTGCTCCCTTCTTGTTAAATAAAGTTGCTATTATTTTCTTTAGCTGTACGTTTTATGTCTGGTATATTTTATTTTGATTGCTATGAAAGCTGGTATGAAATGTGGGACCCTTAAATGTATCAGTTTATGATGTCTAATTTTAATATTTGTCTCATTTTTCATTGGCCTCTGTTAATAGTGGATATAACCTAATTTTATCATTTAATACTGTTATCGTTCACAGTTCTGCATGCTAAAGTGTTTGGATCAGAGTGCCTTTGTTTTAAGACTTTTGCCTGCATTTCATAACCAGCCATGCTTATGCAGTTAAAATTCAAAGTTTAAAATTCCTATGCATGTGTTCCTTCCCTATGTTGAGATGAAATGCTGTAATTTACTCTTTGATATAGATGTACTTTACCCATATTTGTCTTGGATGACTACATTTTGCTCAGTTTTTCTTGTACAGTACATAAACCAACCATTTTCTGACCAAATTCCTGCATTTCCTATGTACTGACCTATATTTTATTTTTTTTTTGTTCCCCGATTCCTTATTTTTTTCTTCTGCATTGCTGTTTCCCTTCCCCATTTCATCCTTTTCCCTGTGTGTTCACCTCCCCTTTCCTTGTCTTTCCCCAAATGCCCATTCCCTTCCCTGTCTTATCCTTTATTTTCCTTGTCCTTGTCTTCATTCCCTGTCTCCATTCCCTATGTTCATGCTTCTGTGCTTGAACAAATGTTCCTCGGACCAACTTGCCCCAATTAACCGCCTTGAACCATGATCCATGACCACCTCACCATTCTGCGGGAACCACCCTTCGTTATGGATGATCTGTTCATCTCCGCTCTTCCTCGACTCTTCTCTCTTCTTGTCTTACGCTGCTTGCTCTTCTCTCCTTCTAAAGATGGTTACGCCCCAAAGTCTGTTTACCCTCTTCGGTATGTTATTGTTAGCACTATACTTTTATTATTGATTTGATTTTTTTTTTGTTTCACCTTAATTCTTATTTGTAGCTAGCACTTTGGCTTAAAGTTGAATAGTAAATCTTTTGCTATTTTTCTTTGCTATTTAAAACTCTCCATAGACACAAAGTTTGTTTTAATGCATGCTGATTTGTTTTGCATGGTTTTTAATTTAATATCATTCACATAGCTTTGAGGGTTTATCAAAAATTATTCTTTTCAAAATTCACTGTTCAAAATCTTGTTCTTCTTTATTCATTTGTGCAAATGGTGAGATTGAGTGAGTGATCATGTTGATGTCTGAGTGTTTCATTGATGTGTCAGAAAGATAATCTTTAGCTGACTTGCGTATAAAATTAATTCCATTTCTGGATTACCTCTCTGTGGCTCCACAAAAAGGTGTTTATGGAGATGTGCAGCGCGTGAAGATTTTGTACAATAAGAAAGACAGTGCTCTGATACAGATGGCTGACGGGAACCAGTCACAGCTCGGTAAGAGGAATATACATTCAGAATTCATTGTAAGATTTCTGTTCCTGGTTATTTCCTGAATTAGAAAAGGATTCTCTATATAGGTCATAAAACCCTGATTGATGTACTTATGTTTTTCTAAAATCATGTATAGGTATTGATTCAACTTAGCAGTGGAAAGGACAATCCTTAGATATGCTAAGTTTTATAAAATGAAAAATCTTCACCAATGGTTATTTCAAAGGCATAAAATGTAGTTAAGTCAAATTATGTATATATCATTGTTTTTTCATATGTGCTTTAATCAAGAATACATCTGTATACACAACATGCAATGCTCTATATACTGTGCCTATATCACTAAACTCTTAGCTTACAATTTGATTAATTTAGATTCAAGAATGATGCTACCTTACTCTGATTGCATTCAGTCTTTTAAAATTTGAAATTTACCATTTTTGGTGCTATGCAAGATCTCAATATTTTAGGCAGGTTCTCAATTTTTGTACAGTAACTGTTTTTTGTTTGCTTTTTTGTTACTTTGGTTTTCGAGACGGTTCCTCTGCGAAACAGTCCTGGCTGTCCTGGAACTTGGCTCTATACACCAGGTTCGCCTCAAACTCATAGAGATCTGCCTGCCTCTGCCTTCTAAGTTCTGTGATTAAAGGCGTGCACCACCACCAACAGGCTATAGTAACTTACTTTAGTATGTAGCATTTGATAGTGTTCTAGTGATCAAAAGCATTCTCCAGTACTTCCTTTTTTATTAGGATTTGAATTGAACATGACTTTAACACCCTGTAAGTAGTACCAAATCATCATATTGAGAATTATGTGTGGTGTAGGGATCAAATTTATTCTGAACAATTTTTGTTTTTATTTTGCATACTTTAAACAAGTGATATTTTAATCTCTATTCTGCTTGGATACCACAACAAAATTCTCGTTACGGATGATAGAGTTCCAGATCAAGGTGTGAACATACATGGAAGGCTGTCTTGTTGACCTTGGAGAGAGCCACCCTTACTGTGCTGCTCTTGTTTTTACCCAATTATGAGCATATTGAGTATATTCCCTTCTTTCTTCTTTGCTTCGACAGAGTATGTGACCAGAGAAACTTAATGGAGAAAGGGTTTATTTTGCTTGCAATTTGAAGGCAGTCTATCACATTCTAGTACTACATCAGTAAGAACTTGGAGGCAGCTGGTCATATTGAATTTGTAACCAGGCAGCTAAGAACAATGAATGTTAGCTTAGTTCAGCTTGCTTTATGTAACCTTGTCTAGTCTAGGATGCAAGCCCATGGCATGTTGCTGTCCATAGTTATTGTTGGGTCTTCACATTTAAGTTAATCTTGGTCAATACTGCCATCCTTTAGTGCAGTTCCTCATGTTGTGCTGACCCCCAAATATAAAAATTTTTGTTAAGAATTACGATGTAAATATCTGATATGCAACTTCTGTGAAAAAGTCATTTGACCCCCTAAAAGGATCACAACCCATAGGTTGAGAACCACTTCAGAAGCTTGTCTCGTGGGTATAGATCCTGTCATGTTAATTGTCAGTATTAACCATCATGTTGTTAGACTTTCAATACAAAGTGAAGAACCTACTAAAAATAGTCCCCCTTCTAATATTAGGCAAGTTCTCATCTTTGAATGACATGCTGACCACAAGCCCTGTGATATCTTATTTTCACAGTACTGTGTGCTGTGCAGAGACTGTTTTGTCTTTATATGTATTACAATTTGAAGGGAGAAAATAGTAAATGATTTGAATAAATTTTGGTGAATTTAAAGGTATAGGCTATCCATAAAGTATATTTAGTGAGATCTCAACTTTTGCAACATAAGATTAAAAGGCCTTCTTGTAGAAGAGACTTCAAAAAATGATATGACAAGATTAAGTATGGGAATGCTTTCTAACCAGACAGCATGTAAGGAATACAGTACTAAGATGCCATTGCATAATGGCTTGGATAGTGTCTTACTACTTGCTTCCCAGCACTAACACAGTAGTTGCTATTATATACCATCTGCAAAGAAGAAAGATGGTATATAAGGGTCAACTGGGAAATGTAACTGTTAAAAAGTAAGCCTAGGTTAGATATTGTTCATAAGTATTTTTTCTAAGTAATGACATGATCAGGTTCATAATCTGAAAGTTTTTTGCTCCTCTGTGTATAGCATGGGTGGGGGGAGATAGAAGAAGATTCAGTAGGAAGATAAGGAATTGAGTTACCCAGATCTTTAAAAAAATGACACCGACCAAGGAAAAATAAAGGGAACATAAATTGGATAGGTATCTGAAAGGAGTAACCACAAACCCTGTTGACCAGGAGATAGAAGACATTAGAAAGTAAGCAAGGGCAGGATGGGAACACTAGCAGTGACAAAACCCAGTTTGTCATCAGGATTGTCACAGAAGAGAGCTTTCCAGAGGTTATTGCTCTGGAAAAAAGCTTTTTGCTACAGTACTTGTCTAGTAGAAATGGAAAATGAAATTTAAGTCTTAACTACCAATTCTTATGCTAAATTCATGATTTATTTTCAAATCATAACAAAATTCAAAATTTTCAATTTAGAAATATTGCTTTCATATTGTAATAGACATTCATCATTTTTCTAGCCATGAATCATCTTAATGGGCAGAAAATGTATGGAAAAATTATTCGTGTTACTCTCTCTAAACATCAGACTGTGCAACTACCTCGAGAGGGCCTTGATGATCAAGGGCTAACAAAAGATTTTGGTAATTCACCATTGCACCGTTTTAAAAAACCTGGATCCAAAAATTTTCAAAACATTTTTCCTCCTTCTGCCACCCTGCACCTGTCTAATATCCCGTGAGTATTTCAGCTGACTTACTGAGAATCTCATCTTGTTTAGCAATGCTATGATTGGTTTGTATTAATTCATGCTCTTTTTGCCTAATTTTTTTTTAGTCCTTCTGTAGCAGAAGAGGATCTTCGAACTCTATTTGCTAACACCGGGGGCACTGTGAAAGCATTTAAGTTTTTTCAGTAAGCAAGCTTCTTTGTCTTTACATTTGTGACTTGATAGAAATTAAAATTTTCTCCAAATGTTTTTCATAGCTTTTATGTTTAACCTCAAATGGGTAAAAATCAAATGTTTAAACTCTTCTTATGAAGTATCTAATTTCATAATTTTGTTTCAGAAGAGATCACAAAATGGCTCTTCTTCAGATGGCAACAGTGGAGGAAGCTATTCAGGCTTTGATTGATCTTCATAATTATAACCTTGGTGAAAATCATCATCTGAGAGTGTCTTTCTCCAAGTCAACAATTTAAGGAAGGGAAGATGAAGATTATGGGCAAATCACATTGTTTGGTGTCATCACCTATTGACTGTTCAGAAAAGTGGGGACCAGAGTTTGATTTTTTTTCATGCTGTTATCATTCCTTGGTTATAAAATGAAATGGCATATAAAGGCAGAATTACTAACTGCTATGTTTCATCTGTTCTATAGGAAAGCCATTATTATTGTCTGTTTAAATTTTTAGTTTGATTTTGCTTTTTTTTTGTTTGTTTTTTTTTTTCAACTTAGTTGACATACGTGCCTTACAAAGGAAAACTAGTGTTGCTGTTGTGCATTTACTAGGACAAAAGAATTGGTTGTTTAGGGCACATTGTTATGTGGGAATTAAAATATGTTTTGGCAGGGGTGTGTCAAAAGGTTAAGTTTTTGTTTCTCCTGCTTGGAACTTATTTTGAATTATTGGCTTATCACATTTCTTTCTATTTAATAAGATACTTGATACTGAAAGAATAAAGCAGCATTTTTGGTTTCTACTATCTTAGGCTTTATTGCTTTTGAAAACATTGGCCTTTTGTATCTCACAAATCTGGTCTAGATTCAGTTATGAATGTAGGCATTAGTTAAAATTAACAAGATGCAGAGTATTAATTTCTTAAGACACAAGTGATTTCTGTAAGTTTGAGCCCTATGTGGAAAGCGTTGTGGAACCTTAACCTTTTTGTACACACTCTTGTGGGACGTATCATATAAATGTCAGCACTGAGTAATGTCTTGTTTGTGGCTGAATATTTTTCGTAGATGTTTTTGAAGTTGACATGACTTATGTGCATTTAAATATATATTGCCATCCTTAGTTTGTAATTAAGATTTGGAAAATGGTTGTGGATTTCTGAGCATGTGCAGACTGGTCTAGCTAGTTCAGGAACTGGTGCATGTATTTTTCAAAGACAAAGAAAGTGTACTGCGAAAACTTGCAGGAAGATTAATTTTGTGGCAGTTTTCTAAAACTGACAACCAGGTGGGACCAAAGTTTATGTGCCTTTAGTCTTAATTTACCTTGCATTGTAATATTCAGTTTTAATAAATCTTCAAAATATTTTGTATTTAGGAATAGATCTGACTTTAATAAAAACATGGCTCAGAATCTACAGGTCAAATTTATTTGAACAGTTCTTGTCAATCTGAATTGTTGATTCTGTTAAATGACCAATACTTTTTGAAATTGATGTACTTAGTTTCAAGATTCATAGATTCTGTTATCTATGTAGACAGAATGGTCATGTATATTTTCTATTAGTTGAGTTTTTACATCTTTAGAAATGTAAAATTCAGTATAGTTTGAAAGCGGCACAATTAAAAATTAATTTTCTAACAAAGTTGGGAGGTTTGATGGTTGTTTAATTTCATTTTGTGTGTACTCTGCTTACCTCTGTAGCATGCTCAATAAACACTTCTGTAGCTCTGTATTCACCTTTCTGTCTTTCTCTGCTGCCTTTTCTCTCTCTCCTTTGTTTTCACTCCACTGTGCTTCTGAATTCATGTTTACTCTCTGCCAGGGTGGGAAAGGAGTAATAATATTACAATCCTATGGCTTTATACCATAAATAAATCTAGATGCTGTGAAAATGCACCAGCTGTTCCTTTTTTTAATGAAAAGATGGTAACTGCTTTTTCAGGAGGACACATATTAAACATTTCCCACCCTGTTTATAATCTGCTTTAAAGACATAACTTCTATTGTAGCTCGTTAATTCTCTCTATCTCTTTTGTTGTTGTTGTTGTTTTCCCGTAGATTTATGCACTAATAGATCTTTTGGATTTGCCATGCTTTCTTGCTGCAGTTTCATCTTTCATCTTTGTGTCTGCTCAAGATTTCTTACTAATTTTAGATTACCTTCTGAGCTACAACAAAGAGCTCTGGTGTGACTAGAAAGAAAGGAGTGCGTCATCTGCTTTTAATTGGGTGGGGGATATCTGTACATACGTGGAGGTATTCAGACAAACAACATTTAACTGCTCATGGTGCAGTGTTCACTCTTTGTACTGATGTGGTCAGGGTGCTAGTTGTTATTTCTTTGTTTTCTTTTATATTCAAATCTTGCTACCTATTAACTTTGGAGTTGCACATCTATACCTCAAAGTCACACAATGTAGACATTAAAATGGCTTTTTAAAATGAAGGAGCATGATTAAAAATTAAAAGCATGATTGCACTTGTTCTAGTGCAAGAATTCACTCAGCTCCAAGAAATAAATACAGTAAGTAAACATGATTCTGTTGTAGAATTAAGAATTTGAGTGTTGCTTGGAAGCCATGGCTGATCGTTTATGTTTTTTCTTAAAGTGATTGTGGCAGTACAGTGACATGGTATAAGAACATCAATTATGCCTTTGTAGTTTACAACCAACATTGTGACAGAACTACTTTAATGGGGTTTTCTTCGGTACTACATGGATGAACCAATACTTGAAAGTATATTTTTATCTTCATCCCGGGTAGTGATTTGTAGATGGCAATTTGCTTGAAAGAAAAAGTTCTGAGCTGGGATCATTCTACTTGATGATGTGGAAGTAGTTCCTGAGGTCTGTTTAATGGTGATGACAAAAGACCAAGTTCTCCCACACAAGTCGTAGCTGGTTTTAATGGCTTCCCACCAATACAGTCTTATTTTTAAAGTAACAAGCCAGACAAGTGGTAATTTTGATACTCTCATATTCAATGCATAATATTACAATAGCCCACTTTGGCAAGAAAATATTAGGTAAAAGTACTTTAAGTGTTATATTGTCATTTCCTTGACCTTCCCTCTCCTGGTGGCTTTTGTTAAAATACTGTTAGTGATAGCTGCTTTGTTAGAAGATTTGCCTTGGGAATTTTGAAACAGATAAACTTGACTTTTTCATATATATAATTGAGAAAAAAACTGATTCCTTTTATGTGAAGTAAGATTTGTTTTGAAGCACCTCCTTAAGAAGAGGGTTCATATTGCTTATATTTAATGTTGGAAACTTATTTTTGTATGTAAAAGCAGCTAACAAGACCTTTGCCAGAAAGAGGGTAGCAAACTTCTGTAAAATCATTAAAAGTTATATGAACAAACAATATTGAGGATTTAAGGTTAGGGAGAAAAGTGTGTTAATCCACTTAATTAGTTCATGTAGCTCTATTTGTACCACCAGGAATATAGTTTTAAGGAGAATAATTTTCTTAAACCTGGAAGTAAAAATGAGTCCATAAACTCTGTGCTTCCTCCCTAGGGTTTTTGTGAAGTTTAGGTAGGATATGTGCTGTGCTTTTGATCAACTGTTGTTTACTGTATAATGTAAACAGGAGGCTAAGGCAGGAGAATTGCTACTCTGGGATGAGTGAGACACTGTCTCTAAAACAAGATATTAAAATACTAGCATTCCTATATGGCCTGCCAGCTTTGCCTGGTGTAAACCTAGTTACCAGCAGTCCACATCATCCCAGTGTCTGTCTTACTGTTGGAAAGAAACGTTGTGTATTTAAGGAAGAGGGATAACGTGCACTTACAGAGTACATTCCACAGCCCAAGAAAAGGAACCTTTGGATGTAACTTTAGATTTCCATTTCAACTATCTGATAACAAAAGGAGATTATATATAAACCTTTAAAATTTGCCATAAAACTTGGAAGTAATTCTAACCTTAAAGATTTTTCAGTTTAAGATGGAAGAGACAGCATATTTTTGTGAGTATCCCAGGAGATTTAAAGGGAACATCAATCTCCATTCATAAGATGAAAATATAGAATTGTTTGATGAAATTGAGCACTGATAGGATTTTATTTTTGTAGTTGAACGCTTTTCTAGAAAGTGAAAAGAAATGAGAATGAATATTAAACTGGTATTAAAATACTTTCTAGTTTCAATGTTCATTATATAGTCATTTTAGAATCTTACACAGGTACACTTTAATCTGATTTTATTTCCCTTAAATTAATCTTAGTTTGGTTTTATAAATAATGTGTATAGCTGCATATTACCAATTACTCAAAGTGAAAACAAGCCTGTAAAGATGGAGAAAAAAACATAATGGATACAGACCTGTCCACTCAACTCTGCTGAACGCTACAGATTGACTTGCCTGTCTTTACTTATATTAGTACCTCTTTCTTACTTGTACCTCATTTTGTCACTGGAGAAACTCATTACCTTGAATTTAACATTTAGTGGTTGCTTTTCAGAGAATTTGTTCCATATTCTGTCGTTGTGTATGAACTTTTTCTTCTTAGTGAACAAAAATAGTGTAACAGCCAAGCTGTTTGTGCTTTTTTTCTTTTGTGCATCACAGTTGTTAATTGTTAAGATTTGGATGTTAAGACACTGATACTTCAGTGAATAATAGTTTCCTTGAATCTCAAGTATTTCTGAAGATATATATCTGAAAATAGGTAAGTGGTTATGGATCGTGTTTAAGAACTGGCTACATATTTAAATTGTACATATAACTTACCGACAGCTGCACAGAAGTGCGTTTCAACTTTTCCTTTAGTACATTGCTTCTTCTCTCCCTCTGTTTAGTGGACAGAAAGAACATTTGTTTTCTCTCTTTTTGTCCCCTTTATCTGGTATTAGTGCTGTAGTATTTTTACTTTTAAACTGAGAAAATTAGAATTTTTTTTACTAAAAATGTATTTATAAAGAAATACAACTTTGTTTTCCTTCCACCAACTTTCTCCCATTTTAATGCATAGCCCACGAACCTTCTTCAAGACTGTTTTACTTCACAGTATTTTCTCTTGTCAGATGTCTCTTCTCTAATACATGAACTAATTTAACTTGACAGTCTTGGATTTCTTCCTTGCTACCCAACATAAACCGAAAAACCAAGGGCATTTAGTTATCACAAAGAACCTCTCCAGCTGACACAGCATCTGGGCAGGGTTTCCTGACATAGAAGCTTGAGACAACTGTAAAACAGGAGTGGGCATAGTTTTGTTTTCTATTTTCTTCCCTTAAGGAATTTTGTTACATGTCATAGTAATTTTAAGTAAGTAAAAGGTACTGGTGAGACCATATGAGGAAATAGCAAACCACTTAACGTTAGCAGTGACTTAATTCTAATGATTGCAGGTCACTGGTTTTCCAGTCCATTCTTGACTTGCATTGCACTGATTGAAGGAAATACAGAGTTGCTGTTAGTATTAGTAAACAATGTTGATAGGCAAATATTTATTGAAATCAATGAGACTCTATTTAGCATCAAAAGGGGGAGTTTCCACTACAGCTGAATTTAAAGTTACTGTAAATTAACTCCAGCCCCGACTTGGTCAGCATTAAGAGGGAAGGCAGCCTTGTGTCTTTTTTTTTTTGTGAATACCATTTTCTTTTCACTTCCTGCCCTTTAAATGCCCCTTTTCAATTCTCTTAGAAGCACAGATACCTAAGGCCTTGGCTGGTGAGGAGTGTGCCTTCAGGAGCCACTCCCCACTCCGACAGTACAGCAGCTGTCTGTTCTGTGCTGCCTAGCTGTTGCCTGCTTCCGTCATTGCTATGTCAGTCTTGTGCTGATTCAACTGCCCATCCCTGCACTTTTTCTTGATTTGTGTCACCATCCTCCTTTGAAATGAACTTTTCTCTTGCTCTTTGGTTTATAATTTAAAACTAATTAGATTTTATAAAAAGTTTCTGGCTGATGAACACAGGAATGTACTATATGTATGCAATAAGGTGTGTTATTATGTTTTTGTCTTGTTCGGCTTAGTAGCACACACTCACTCTCACTCTCCCTATATTGAGATAACTCAAGTCTCCTAAGACTTGAAACTTCCAGGTGTTTTGTCCCTAATGTAGTCAATGTTAATGGAGAGGAATTGGTCAGTTTGACTAAAGAACTTCTTTAAGAAGTCACAGTTCTATGAATCCAAGTTCATAGCATCAGTAGAAGTTGCCTCAGGGAGAAAGTATAATATTGCTGTGGTTGTTTCATCCTTGTCTAAATCTGGAATGTTCTAATGTGAAAGTATACTTAATTGTAGAGGCATCTTATGAAGTGTAAGCATTGATGACACTAAATGGTATTGAGACCTCATTCTACTCCTGTGAGACCTTCATGAGCCTTAATGTTCTCATTCTGTGAGGCTAAGCCACTGGGTGGCTGCCTGTGAAGGTTATGTGAAATAGTTCCATTCCCTTGTTAGGGTTATTTCCCCCATATTACAGACTGCCATTCCATTTAGCCACTCCACCTCAACTGATTTTGCCTTATCTTAAATCTTCAAGAGATACTTGGTGTATGTTATCAATTGTTGTGAATACAAAGACAAATAGAGGCCCAGTATACTCAGGTTTTTCATTACATCTTGAAAATAAAAATGTTTGATCAGGAAACAGCATAAACAGATGGGAATTTTATGCATGTATATATGTATACACATACTTGTGTGTGTGTTGAGGGGGGAGGAGAAGGGGGAGAGGGGGATTCTTTTGAAAAAAACTATGATATGAACAGAAATCAAAAATCCAGTTGAACTAAGCTGGGCAGGGCTGTAAAGATGCAGTGCGTACCTCATCGTGTATGGGCAGCTTCTGAGTTCTGCATGTGTTAAGAGCTACATTCATTTCTGTTGCTAACTTCCTATTTCAGGCAAGCCTCCTAACACTTCACATCAAGTTATAGTCCTTCTGCATTCTCTTCCTCATACATGCCCCAAGTCTTTTTCAGAGTAAAGTGTCATAGTAATAAAATATTTCTTAGCCACTTAACATGGAAAATTATGCTGGTTTTCTAAGTCTTTGTCACTGGTAAAGCGTCTGCGTGTTTTATTGCAGCTTTACCATTTCTCCTTATGTCCCTTTTTGCTTTAAGAGATATGGATACTTTGTTTTTTTTAAGTGACCATTCAAGGTGCTTCTAATTTAATTCATATTGTTGCACCATATAACAAAGTAATATGAATTTGGACGTTGGAAAACAAGATTACATTTATTTCTCAGTTGCTATTCAGAGTAGCTCAGGCCAAACAGTTCACTTAGCCCAGACCCTTCGCTCATCAGTGAGATGAAACTGATGCTAATCGGTGTTCACTAGGCTGTTTTAAAAAGGGTAGCTAATAAAGCCACTATAAATAATCAAGTTCTGTGGAAATAAAAGTTTGGTAATACTTTTTGTACTGATTTTTAGATGGCATTACAATTTTCTGGGTCAATAGATTTTCATCCTCAAAACACCCATTTTCTTTCAATACTGTAGATGAATAGTTTAATCTCAAGAGAGCCAAAGAGGCAAAATTTAGTCTTGAGGATTCTGTGTCATTAAATAATCTAGTATTGTGCTTTCAAATCAAATCAGCCTCCTTTAAAAGTTAGAATATTTTGTCACCCACAAGCATGTTTTGGTATGTGTAGGTGCACATGCGTGCATGCAGACAGGTGCCCATGTTTTAAGTCATGTGAACCTGAGGCTGTTGCCCTGTACACTACTTTGGCTAGCTGTCTTGCTCTGGAGACTCATCTCTTCACCTAAAAAATGTCACCTGCTAATATTATCAGCTTAGCTGATGGTGAAATGGATACTAAACTACACTTTTGTCTGATATTGGGACCTTCATCCAAGTGTAAAATGATACTTACTGTAGTAACAATTTGTGAAGAAACAACTAGACTCGACTAGCATATGCTCAGCTTTTAGAGATGATTAGGGTTCTTGTGAGTAGTTATATGTGAATTACCTAGGTTTGGGAAAAGGGCACGAACGTGGATAGAATAATTAACGAAAAAAATGAAAAAAAAAAGAGGTGACATCCTTTAGAAACTAAAAATTTAGCACACCAAAATCAGATTTTCTTTTTAAACTAGCATTCAAAGTATTAGCATGGTGGGATTTTTCATTTGTGCTTTTTAGTAGCTTGGTCTTTGACACCCAGTCTGTCTTCACATCCCATATTTCACTATACACCACCAGCCCTGCCTCCATTGTTTCCCAGCTCTCATCATTTCAGTCTCCTTTCTAGTTTTTTAGGCTTTTCCACACTCAACACCTGTGTATAGTACATTATGTGCATATGTTACAGGGTTTTGCTGGGTTTGGATGAGCTGCTTAGTAATGCTTTCCAGATCCATTCATTTTCCTGTTAATTTCCATTTTTATAAAAAGGTGTAATATGTATGTGTTGGGGGTAGGGGTGTGTGATTGAGTGCAGTTTCCTTTGAGACCAGAAAATGGTATGGGGTCTCTGGTCCTGAAATTAAAAGGTAGTTGAAATTAGAACCAAACTGCAAGAGCTGTGCATGCAATTCACCACTGGACCATGTTTCTTGTCCTCATAACTTCATTGTCTTTACAGCTGAACAAAATGCCATTGGGTATATTTGCCACATTTCATTTTCTGTCTTGGGCTAATAGATGCTTAGGCTGATTCCATATTTTTGCTATGATAAACATAAAAAACAATGAACAAATGAAGAGAGACAGATAAGGAGTGGTCAGGTTGTGGGCACTACTGATACGGTTACAGTTATCTAAGACCAGTAGGCATACTAGAGATTTTGAAATAAAAGTGCTACTTTAAATTCTTAAGTCTGAGCATATATTTGTGTTGATAATCTAGTAAGTTTTTGACCAAGCTTTTTTCTTTTTCTTTTTTCTTTTTTTTTTTTTAAGGCAGGGTGTCTGTAGCACAAACTAGTCTTGAACTTAACCGTGAAACTCATGTAGCTGAGGATGACCTGCGTTCAAACCATGGAGTGGTTAATTTGTTGGTAGATAAGGTTCTCCATAATTCAAGTTGGCTTGCAGTCAGCAGTATTCTGCCTTTGTCTGTTGAGTGGTACAAATAGAGGCATGTTTTAGGGTTTCTATTGGTGAGGTAAAAACCACATGATCAAAAACAGGAGGAAAGTGTATATTTCAGTTTATGTGTCTCAATCACAGCCCATCATGAAGTGTAGTCAGAGTAAGAACTCAAGGCAGGAACCTGGAAGCAGAAACTCAAGCAAAGACCATGGAAAGATGCTATTTAGAGGCTCCTCAGTTTTCATAAGGACCACTGAACCACCTCTCCAGGGATGACCCCATCCATAAGAGCTGGGCTCCACATTAATCATCAATCAAGAAAATGCCCCACAGATTTGCCTGCCAGCTGATCTTAGGAATGCATTTTCTCAATTGAGATTCTTTTCTTTCAAATGACTAGCCTGTGCCAGGTTGACAAAAACTATCCAACACAAGATGTGAGCCACCAAGCCTGGCCTTCTCAACTTTTTTGTCAAATAATAGAATGATGTCTTGGGGGTGTGTAACATTTAGTCTTCTTGCCTGTTGTTGCTTTCAGCTCCCAAATGACACACAAGACACTATATTAATTAATTAAAAAGCTGTTGGCTGTTTGCTTTGGTTTCTAGCTTTGACTTACTCATTAGCCCATAATCACCAATATATGTATTTATAAGGACTCATCTTTCTGAGAATGCCAGACTTGTGTTCTCTCTCCTCCAGGGATCACATGACTACATTTCCCAGAATCCTCCTAGACTCCTAGTCCCACCTATCTTGCTTCCCCATTGGCCAACAGTGCTTTATTCAAACCAACCAGGCACATATTTACAGAGTGACATCTCCCAACAGGGGTGGATGCATGAATTATTTGATACTTTTAGATTAACTTGAGACAAATGAAAGGGACAACTCAAATGAAATGACACTAGAAAATCATGTAATGTGTTGAGATTCCTGAAAGATAACAGGTGAGCCTTTTTCCCGTGGGCTTATTACATACATCCAACAATCAACAACTTGTGCATTAGGGTCTTGAGCTACGGTGACCTCTTAACTGTCCCCAAGAATGAAACTTTTTTTCAGGAGCTTATAGCAGCCATTGACAGTTTGTAGTTATTACAATATCTTTATCAGGTACTATTATTTACTATGATGAGAACACAAAATCAATTTGGTGTCCATCCAGGGATCTGTGTTTTGTTAGATTTTCAGTACAAAAGAACAAACTCCCTTTAGGTTGTATATTCAATCCAACACTGAAAGTAAAGCACATGATTGGTTCCTTCAGTGAAAGATGAACTCCCTCCAATCTTTTCTGTGGCTCTCTGAGTCATCCCTGTCACTGTTTGATGCTGTTGTCTGCTAGCTCTCCTTCAAGGAAAGAATTACAGGACAAGAAGTTTGTAGTGCACCATGCCTAACATTGATTGCAGCAGGGATAGCCTGTAAGCACACAAAGCCAGAGCCTGCTCCTTAACGTGGGGAGGGGCAGAGAGAGCACTGTCTGCCCCATGGAGTCTGGGTTTATACAGTTTGTTGTTGTTTTGAGACAGGGTTTCTCTGTAGACCAGGCTGGCCTTCAACTCATGGAGATCCCCGTGCCTCTATCTCCAGCATACTGGGATTAAAGGCATGTGGCATCACCACCTGGCTTTATATACTTTTAGTAGGGTACAGATGGTTGGATCATGTTAAATGACAGCAAGGACCTGATGGTGAGACAAAGTTAGGGACCTTATAAACTCAGCGGAAGCAAGCCCATGGAGCCTATCTGTTACCCATATTACTAGCCCACAGGGCAGCAGGAAGGGAGAGATAGTTAGCCTAATCAAGTCCACACTTTGTGCAGCACAGGGAAGTAGGGAAGGAAGTTGGCTTGCTGGCTGAAAATTCATTGACCTGCTACAGAGGGAAAAGGCTCAGTAAAGATCCCAATAAAGCTGTCTGGGATCTAAAATGGAAGTGCTCAGAGATAAATCTGATTGGACCTAGCATCTCTCTTCCTAGCTGTCATCTACCTATTTAGGAATTAACTATTTCCCTCTTCCCCTCAATACTAACATTTCTTCTGTCCTTTGTATGTAAGTGCTATACATTGTAATCACGTGTAAGCATACAGTTTATAATTTATTATACAACCAGTACATAACTAAATACTTTTGGATAAAAGACAGTTTTTCTGAGCCATCTATGTGTTACAGGATCAAACAAGAAAAACGTCAATATTCCTTTCTTAATAAAACCACAGGAAACATGTTGAAGAAGTGACAATAGGAAAAAACTCTTGATGTGCAGTGGGTGTGGATTGATCCATCTGGTCTGTAGCATGCTGAATGGAAGAAACTTAAAGCATACTTTTATTATCACAGACTGAACTCTATCTGTATTAGCTCATGTAAGACCTGCAAATGTGAGGCAAGTATTGTCTTTGGGGAGAATGAGACACAGTAGATGTAGTAAAATAGCCTGACTATGTTTAAAAGAATTCCTCCATCACCCTAGCCCAGATTTTTAATGGTAATACTTTGTCATGTTTATAGAAATATTTTTTATGTTGTGTGCACAAAATAATTACGGTCTACTTCAGACTAGTTGCTATCTCTGTGCCTTTTTTCTTTTGAGTTCCACATTTTTCTCCTAAGCTTTCTTCCTCCAACTTACATCCTTCCAGTATCAGTATCAACTTTAGCCTTTGCAATATCTTCTCTGATGTCTAATCATGCACATTTCTCTTCATAATATTTATTTGATCACCTCATTCATTCAAAGTAAACCTTTCATTGCTCATGACTAATTGTCAGGAATGCATCTACATTCCGACGTTTCTTTGTGGTGCTCTTCATTGTAGCCATACACCCCCAGTATTAGCTATACTTAATAACTAGTATGAATGTGCATTCTCAAGGTGAACTGTATGTCACTGAATAAGAAACTAAAGCGTTCAGGATCTGTTTTTTACCAAGCTCTCTAGATGTCTGATGGAACTAATATTCAAGTTACATTGGCATAAACACCAAACCATTGACCACCCCAGCATCCTTGTCTGTGAGCAGGCTGCCAAACCTGCTAACTTGTTAGGTTCTGGTTTTAAGGTCTTCAGGACAGGGAGCAGGGAGGCCTCCATCTGTTCTGAGTTTCTTAATGCCCTGGTTGCCATTTCTCTAGGGAACCTACTCTTTTTTTTTTTTTAACTATACAAGGTAATGTTTTATTAGAATTCTGAGATGACAGCAAATTGGTACCAAAGTGTAATAACTATGAGAAAAAGATACAGTGTTGTAAACCTTGCTAAGTAGACATGGCTTTTATCTTATTTTTGTCTTTTCATCTTTAATTTTCCCTTATATTCTGTTAAAGAAATCCAGGAAACTTCATTAAGTCTTGCTATTTCAATAAGGTCTTGCTATACAGAATAAGAAAAATAACCACTCATGTCAGCTAAGCAGTACAGTCTGACTAATTACATCCTGACGACTGTTTCTCAAACTAATTGTTTGAATTCCAAAAGTCCTGTCACCTACTCACCCCTGTGTTGATGGAAATTTTCCCAACAGTTACCTCAATGATAATATTTATTTCATTATAATTCATACATGGTTTTTAATTTTTTAAACAAGATAAAACATAAACCATCACATCAAAGTTGAAAAAGGGAAACCAACAAGAGGAAAAGAGCCCTAACAGAAGGCACAAGATTCAGAGACCCACTTATTCACACATAAAATACTAAGCTGAAAGCTATAGTATGGATACAGGAAACATGTTGTAGAATTGTCCAGGCCCCGTGCTTTCTACTTCAGTCTCTGTAAGTTCATATGAGCTTAGTTGATTTAGAGGGCCTTGTTTTCCTGGTATCCTCCATCCCCTCTGGCTCCGATACTCTTTTCATCTCCTCTTCTGACAGGAAGTGTTAAGAGAAGCTTTTTCTTTGCTAGCCGCTTTGGTTTATCCCCCGCCAGTCGCCTGGGCTCTGCCACATTGTAGTCCCCAAATAACACACAAGACGCTGTATTAATTATGAAGCTGTTGGCCTTTGCTTGTTTCTTACTGGCTAGCTCTGACTTAAGTAATTACCCCATAATTGTTAATCTAAGTATGTCTCTTACCGGAGAATAGTTCCGGGCTCCTACCCCTTGGCGTTACATCTCGAACTCTCTGTGTTTTTCCTACCCAGAGTCCTCCTGGACTCCTAGTCCCTCCTATCTAGATTCCCCATTGGCCAGACAGTACTTTATTGACAAATGCACAGGACTTCCCCAACATCTCCTCTTTTCTGTTTAAACAAAAAGAAAGGTCTTAACTTTAACATAATCAAATTGTATATGACAGAACAGTTATCAAGTAAGAACACAGTTACAACATTTTGTCTATTAACATTTAGCAAGATCTAAAGAAAATACCATCCATCCCATCCTTGTGAGTCCAAAGTCCTATATGTAGCTTATCTTTTATCATAACTAAGGAAAACTATAATTATAGCTATCTGTCTTCAACTCCATCAAAGTCCACAGAAGGATAATATATAAACACTAGGATTGACAGAGATATCCTACTGCCTGGACAGTCACCCGAAGTTCCTCTGTAACGTTGGGGCATCCATCTTTAGCTCATAGGCCACAATGTGTCCAGAAGATTTCTCAGCAAAGCAGGAAATTTCAAACTGTCCATCTGCATTGGCAGTCTGTCAGTCATTTTTCTTTGTCCTGCAGAACGTCTCCTAGACTCTTCCATGAAGCAGGAACCCTGTAAGACTGAGTTCAGCAGTCACTTTCCTGTGGGTCCTGCATGTCCAGATTATACAACAACAGTCAAGCAGTACAGGCAAGAGCAGTTTCTTGCCCAAATGGCTAATCTTGCCATGTTGAAAGCAAATTCCATAACAAGTTTCTTCGATGCCCATCTTCCTCTCAGACATAATTGGTGCTGCCAGGAGCAGACATTTCTCATTGTCAAGAAAAACCCTAAACCATTTTTAAATGCCATTTTCTGAAGGTCTTTGAAAGGTTTGAGGACTATCTATCTGTCTCAAATATTATCTCTATATATTAGAAAACCTAACTTACCTAACTATAAATTCTGACTATTAAAAGTATCTATAGTCTGTATTCAATTATGCATTATGTTTTAAAAGATCAGTATAAGCACAATACTTAATCAAGAGGAGAAATATACATATCACAAAATTGACCTTGAATTTGTATCAATAAATGAAAAACAATACCCATACCATAATTCCCCTTTTTACCATTAAAAGAGATTGGCCGTGATCACTAGCCAATT
This sequence comes from Mesocricetus auratus, assembly GCF_017639785.1. Taxonomy (NCBI): domain Eukaryota; kingdom Metazoa; phylum Chordata; class Mammalia; order Rodentia; family Cricetidae; genus Mesocricetus; species Mesocricetus auratus. The sequence continues at coordinate 38,184,832 of NW_024429193.1, forward strand.
ATAAACAATCCCATTTAAATGAAAACAAAGATTTATAAACAAGATGGGAATTGGGACGTTGCTCATTCCAAACTGCTTCCTGCTGGAAGGGGGTGCTGTTCATACCATAGGGATCATGACAAAACTCAGAAACCTGTATCAGTCCTTATTTTCGGGGTCTGTAAAGCTGCATCATCTTAGCTGTCTCAATTGTTGAAACGCCTGGCCCACTGCTTCCGGGGGTCTTGGTTCATCAAACCACAGAAGCCTGGAAGGAATCCTCAGCTTTTCATTTTCTGTGGAAACATAAACTAAAACTCCTTTTCCGAGTAACATATCCTTATACTTAAGTTTTGAAGTCAAGGCATTTTCAAAAGATATAAGTTGAATTAATTCAGCAGCATTTATAATCAAGTATACTTCAGTAGCTGTTCCTTCCTTAGCAATGAAAAAACTGAAAAACATAATAGCGTACAGTATCCAGACTCTCTGTGTATTTTCCATCTTTGCGTGGCTTATTTATTTATCTATTATTACTTTATTTATTTTACTTTTATTTATTTTTCTTTGAGACAGGGTTTCTCTTTGGAAATCCACCTGCCTCTGCCTCTGGAGTAAATCCTACTGGCATGCGCCACCACAACACCTGCTTTTGTATTTATTTACCACTTTGCCGTTTCATTTTGTCTCTCAATCTCACGTATATTTTTAAACACACTGTAAACCTTTAGAGATTTTCTTCATCCAAGTCTGACTTTACTGTAAATCTTTATGTTTTTCTGGCCACGTGTCTTATCTGTTAAAACCGCGGCTATTTTAAACTGCGGTTTCAAGATGGCGGGCGTAAGCATGATTCCAGCTTACCGCCTCAGTCCATGCTGACATCCAGCAAATGCTGCCACTTCCAGCTGTACGTACACACCTATCAATCGTTAGCAGAGTCTCTTAAAACAACCTTGTTGCCTTTTTTTTTTTTTAATGTGGAGTCAGGGAGACTCCAGTAAGCGAGCCACATGAATCTCGGTTTGTCGCTAGCAAAACAGAGCACACCTGAGAAAATGCTGCTACCAAAATCTGTGCTTCTCTCCGTTCTTCTGTTTCTAAAATTCCTTTAAAGCTTTTGTTGTTTTGCGTGGAAATTCAACCCCGCTTCTGACAACCATTCTGTTAAGTGAAGCTTTTTCTTTGAGAGAAGCCTTTCCACCAGCCTGGTTCCAGATCCGCATCAGTCCCAAATAAACACACAGGAGGCTATATTAATTATGAAGCTGTTGGCCTTTGCTTGTTTCTTACTGGCTAGCTCTGACTTAAGTAATTACCCCATAATTGTTAATCTAAGTATGTCTCTTACCGGAGAATAGTTCCGGGCTCCTACCCCTTGGCGTTACATCTCGAACTCTCTGTGTTTTTCCTACCCAGAGTCCTCCTGGACTCCTAGTCCCTCCTATCTAGATTCCCCATTGGCCAGACAGTACTTTATTGACAAATGCACAGGACTTCCCCAACAGGGAAGGATTTGATAGAGATATTTATTTAGAGTTGTGTGTCCCAGTGTGTAGTATTGGGTGTCTGTATTTGGGGAAACCTATTCTTAGTACTAATTTCCACAAGTACAGATCAGACTTCTGTTTTCCCCTGGACCTCATTGTTTTTGTTGTTGTTGGTTTTGGCTTTTCAAGACAGGGTTTCTCTGTGGTTTTGGAGGCTGTCCTGAAACTAGCTCTTCTAGACCAGGCTGGTCTCGAACTCACAGACAGAGATCTGCCTGCCTCTGCCTCCCGAGTGCTGGGATTAAAGGACCTCATAGCAGACATTATTTAAGAATTCCTATGTACTAACTGAACACAAACTACTTTATAGAGTTTCTTGGTAAAGCTGGAATTCTACCTTGGGAAGAACCTGTCCTCATTTGCAGTATTGTGACCCTTAAATTTTTTGAGTCAGCTAACTTACTCTTAGAGTGCTGCTCACAAGCCCCTAGCATCACCTTTTATTGCTGTGTGTCACTGTGGTTTCCTGAGCCTACTCTCTGCTGGTCTCTACCTTTCTTGCTCCATGAACAGAGCCCTGTATGAACTTAGTGTTCTGTAATGCCTTTCCCACCAGTCTTTTAACACCCCCAGGAGTTCTCATTTCATATGCATTCTAAAAGTGAGCCTCCTTTTCTCTTCATGGATTTCATAAAGAATCTGCTTTCAAAAAACAAAACCAAAATGGTGACAGCAGTAAAGTAATTGCATCTGGCCACATCCTAACCATGCCCCCTTTTCTACCCATTATCATCAACCTTGGTGACTCCTTTGTTTGCACTGGAAACATCTGCACCTGGCTTTTTATTTCTTTCTGACACTTACCATCCTGATTAACTTACTTACTTAATCTTTTTGATTTATAAACACTCTAATATCCTTGGTGTTTCTTGTTCTCCCAAACTCAGAGGATTCAGATTTCCACTGCAAGTGTCATCTTTTCTCATAACAATATAAGTAAGGTATTTTCCAAACTGATTTATTTCTAGAAACATGAATTTCGTCTTGGTATTTGTCATTTTCCCCCTCTGTACTGAATCTCCAGAACCTAAAAGTTATTTGACTCAAGGAAACTGTTTACTAAGTACTTCATCCTTGGATTAAAACTTAAGAGTAGCTCAATTCTAATATATGTGACTTTTGAAAATTACTTATATTCCTGGTTCCACTTAATCTGGAACCAAAATAGTCATTAAACCTGCATCAATGAAATCTTCACTTTCTTTGCCATGTGTAGCATGCTTTCAACTTTACCTTTTAGTAGATTCTTCACATCACAGAATTGAGCTATTATTCTGCCTGCAATGTTTCTTTGTTTCTAGCTGTCTGATTTGTACTTTCCCCCAGGATTGAATTGTGCAGTTTGTTGTAGTTGTTGTTTTTCACTTTTGGGGGCCCAATATCCAACTCCCAAATAAATGCATGGAAATTTATTCGTACTTATGAATGCTCAGCCTTAGCTTGGCTTGTTTCTAGCAAGTTTTTCTGATTTAAATCAACCCATTTCTCTTTTTGCCTCTGGGATTTTACCTTTTTTTTTCTCAGGAGGTCGTTCTTCCCTTCTTACTCCATGGCTGGTTGTGTGGCTGTGTGGCTGTGTGGCTGGCCCCTGGCATCATCCTCTCCTTTCCTTTTTCTTGCTCCTAGCTCTTCACTCTTCTTAAAGCCTAGATTTCTTCTCCTATTTATTCTCTCTGCCTACCAGCCCAGCCTATTCCTCTCTCTTGCCTAGCTATTGGCTGCTCAGTTCTTTATTAGATCACTCAGGCGTTTTAGGCAGACAAAGTAATACAGTTTTACAAAGTTAAATGCAACGTAAAAGAATGCAATACATCTTTGCATTGTTAAATATTCCACAGTATAAACAAATACAACACATCTTAAACTAACCTTCCACAACAGAATTGTATCATAACAACGTACCAAATTTGTTTAAGCAAAAATTATATAATAAATAATTATTAAATTGTAAATTAATTAATTAAAAATGTTCCATAGTATGGTCTAGCAAAGAAAGTAAAAAGCATCCATGTTTTATATGGTAACAATAAACACACACACATATTGATGCATGTACTATATATGTGTATGAGGATAACTCATCTGAGGAAGTGGCATTTGAGTTTTAAAGCATGAGTCACTAGACATTTGCCAAGAAGAGAAGGCAATGCGGACAGTATCTTGGGCACAGTGAAAGATTCTTGAAGTATCATAACAAGATCTTGTATTCACCACTGTAAATAGTTGAATCTAACAGGTGAGACATGGCAAGGGGGAAGACTGCAAAAGTGGGTGGTCTCATCTCAATGCAGGATGAGGAATTTGTCTTTCCTATAGACAGAAATGGCAGATATTTAAACAGGGGCTCTGTATGGTCAGATTTCAGAAAGTTATGAAAGATGACTCATTGGGATGTGGATGAATTGCAGTGAATTAGTTAGTTGAAATCAATTGGAGAATTTTTGGACCACTGCATAACAAAGATAATGCTATGAGCTCCAGCAGTGGGGTTTTGAGGAAAATATTACAGATAGTCTGGGCAACAGACTGAGAAGATGTGAAGAGGGAAGAGTTGGCCAGAGGGTCTGTGTTAGGAAAAGTAGCTCTTGCTGTGTGATGTAAGAAAAGTGGAATCCTGGCTACATGTTAGTGTGAAAACTTTTGTTAGAACATTTACTTTTAAAAAGTGTGCATGAATCACAGAAAGGAGGCAGGAGCAGAGTCAATATCTGGAGAGCTTTTGGGCTGGACCACATGGATAATAACTTGGATAGAATGGATAAGGCTTCTATAGAAGGGATAGATGGTGGCATATCTGTCTGTTTATTGTATTATCAACCCTGTCTGCTCACCTAGTTTTCATAGGGCCATACAGCTTATTGCCTCTAACAATCCAACAGCACGAAATGATACTTCCCCGTGAAGGTATCTGCTTATGCAATGTGCTCCCTTTTGGCTCTTTTGTGTTGTCTTGCTCTTTGCTTCTGCACCCTGTTCAGTTCAGCACAGAGTAATTTAGAAAGTCATTTCTGGCGGAGTAAGTGCCTGGTGTAAAGAAATGCCACCATAGGGAAGGACTTAGGTAGCTATGCACTTATGTAACTGTAGATACATATGTAACATATGTAACTGTAGATACAGCCTCTTACACCTTAGGGGCTTTGTAAGAACATGGAAAAGTTTTTGTTGCTACTGTTTGGCAAAGTGATGTTGACATAATGTGTTGACTTGTATGGTCCTGCTTTGTAGTTTAAAGTTATGCCAACCTGACAGGCTACAACATACAAATCAATGTGAGTTCTTAATGGCTTTTTGCCACATGTATGAAAAAGTACATCAACTATTACTGCTTATTCTGTGACAAAGAGTGTAGAGATACTTTTAGAGAAATCACACAATTCTGGTCTTACAAATATACTCTTGATAGGCTGAATCTAAAAATTAAAAGTTTTGTGTTTTTTATTTTCCTTCATTTGGCTGGACGAGTGTTCTCTTTTGCTCCCGTTCTTTCTCTGTCTCCACACTCACAATTTCTCCTTCTTCCATGAGTTAAATAAGCAATTTCCTAAGATGCCCTTGTCAAGCGACATTATGGAAATTATTTGAATATCATTGCTAAGCCAGGTGAGCCATTTAAAAATGTAAATAGCTTGCAATACCTTGAATCCAGCTGATGAAGAGCAACCTTAATGCTGATTGATTTATTAGAATCTTTTCCTGATTAGTAATTGCTTCCAAATCTCTTTTCTGTGGTTCAGTTTATCATGTTAGTGTCAGCTCTTAATATATAACTCTGTAACTACCAAGTCTGCAACAAGCATTTTCTATTGTTAGTTAGTTCCCCTGTGTTTCCAGCCAGTGATTGAGGCCAGAAACTGTATCCTTCCTAGCTACTGACTGCACACTCTTAGTGCCAGGCTGGTCATAGTGTAAATATGGAAAACCTTTGCACTGGTCCTCCTCAGCACTAGTTTTCCCAGAGTGAACTACTTTTAAAGTTATTATGGCAACAAAACAACATTCAGGTTATGAATGAGCTTTCAGATTTTCACTCATTCCTCAAAATTAATTTAAAAGAGAAAAAATGTAATCATGACCTTGAGACATTTGAACTTGAGCTTCGCTGAAAATTCACAAACTTGATTATGATTTTACGAAGCAGTGTCTTAGAGTTGCCTTAGTGCTGTAATGAAGGTGCTAGGAATTTTCATTTATTCTCAAGTTAAATCTCAGGAAAGCTATCTCATCACAGCAAATCAGCCAGAGCTAAAATACCGCTTTGACTCTGGAGTTCAAATTTATTTGTAGAACTCCTGAGAAATGCCTATCAGTCAATCACAGACATTTTATTGCCTATCATATTTATTTTTAATATAAATTTCAATTTAGCATTCTCTGATGGTAAGTACTCTGTATATTATTACTTTTTTATGGGTGTATTTTCATTCATTTAACTATAGGTATGTTGGGAAGTTTGCCAAAGTCTTCACGTCATTGGTTTTGGTTGCATTGTGATAGTTGTATTAAGTGCAATACATGTTCATTTTAAATTCTTAATTATGGCAGATTTTCTGTGTTCTAGTTAAAAGAAATAAAAGGCAGAATGCACATCTGTAGCTGGACTTTCAAGATGGCTCAGCAGATAAAGACACTTGCCACTGACCTGATGACCTTAGTTTTAGCTCAATCCCCAGGACCCTCCTGGTGAAGGAGAGAGCTGACTTTGGAAAGTTGCCCTATGACCTCTATAGATACACATACAACTAAATAAGTAATGGATATAACCTTTAAAAAGTTGTGGTGAGTAGTACACATACCTTGTAATCCCAGGATTTAGGAGGCTGAGGCAAGGAAAATGGCAGGTTTGAGGCCAGTCTGGGATACTAGAGACCTTATTTCAAAAGCCAGCAAACAACAGCAACACCTGGGGGAGGGGGTGTGATTGGAGAGATAGAGACAGAGAATAGGCTATAAGAATGTCCGACAACGTGGAATGAAGATTGCTCTGAAGTTATTTTGATAGCTGTGGTGATCATAAAAACCAAAATAAATCTAAGGAAAGTCTAATATTTGTTATATCCTTGAAAATAATCTACTATCATAAAAGTAAGTGTATGCCTCTTTTATTTGTTCACCAGTTCTCAAATACCTTATATACTAAGTACTGTTTTGTTCCAAAAATATCCTCCTATGAAAAACATAAATCCTTGGTCCAGGGCATTTGCTGTTCTTGCAGAGTACAGTTTCAGCTCCTAGCATTCATATTGGGCCGCAAATGCCCACCTGAGGTACAAGTGGTATACATATATGCACTCACACACACTCTTCTTGCTTATTTTCTATTGCTGCGATAAACATCTTGACAAAAGACAACTAGGAGAGGAAATGGTTTGTTTATTAAATCTTACAGCTTGCTGTCTATCATGAAGAGAAGTCAGGGCTGGAATCTGGGGACAGAAACCATGCAGGGGTGCTTTTACCAGCTTACTCCCCGTGGCTTGATCAGCCTGCTTTCTTAGACCACCCAGGGCTACTTTCACTGGAGCAGCACTGCCAACTGTAAGCTGGGCCTACCCATATCAAGCATTAATTATTCAAGAAAATGCCCTACGGGCTTGCCTACAGGCAATCTGGTGGAGGCATTTTCTTTTTTGAGGTTCTCCCTAGATAACTCTACTTTACATTAAGTTGACAAAAAACAAACCACGATACTGTTTACTGCTCTAGAGGCAGTGGGACCTGAAAGAATGGAATTCATAATGAGGCAGACTGAAGTCTCAAGCAACAGCCAACTTTCTTCAGAGCATCAGACTATTTATAATCTCAGGGTTAAGAGGACTCACATGAGTACAGTGAACAATCACAAGGGCAAGCTGCACATGGTGGACAAGCCTCACATGGCAAAATCCTGTTTTTCCATAGATGTATATAAACAAATAACGAGCCAGTTTTAATGAATAATTCTTGTCTGCTATACTTTGGAGGGGTACAGAAGCACAATCCAGGAACAATGCCGGGGTTTTGAAGACACTGAAGTCAAAAGTCACTCATAAGCACTCAGAAATTTCCTCACATGAATTCTTCACATGAATTCTCAAATTTTATTAGAATTAAAAGCAATATAATTATATAAATGATGTACCAGTATTTATTACTTTTACAGTGATTATTATTAATACAAGGAAGCCAGTGTTTCAAAGACCATAAAATTAAAATATTCAGCAGTATTGCAGATAAAATATGATTTTTCCTTGTGTGTTCATCTAAATGTTAAGTAATTTGGGTAGCTGGAATTATATATAAGTTCCATAAGTTCTATGCCCTTTTCTTATGAAATATAGGCTAATTCCATTCCATTTATGTTTGACTAGAGAGGAATTTGTGAGGGGTAAATACAGCATTTGTTTGAAGCCATATACTATTAGAATTTATGAGGACCATACCATTTGTGAAATCAGTAGAAGACTGAAATTAGAAGGATCCTAGCAAAATACAACAAAGACCTTAATATAAAATCTGAAACTTAGAAAGTGCTACAAGAAAACACAGGTAAGGGCCTCTGGAAAGACATAGGCATGGGTAGGGACTTCAGGACTCCAGTGGTCCTGGTCAAGTAATTAATAATAATAATAATAAGACATTACAATGTAGGAAATGAAAAGGCTTCTGCACAGCAAAGGCAGTAACAGAGTGAAGAGAGAGATCACAGAATGGGAGCAAAGTTTTTGCAAAGGTATTCATCTGATGGCATTAATATCCAGAATTTATAAAGTAATCCTGGTCAGTAAATGGGGAAATGAATTGAACTGACAGTTCTCTAAATGAGAAGTAGAAATGGCCAATAAATATACAGAGGAATGTTCACTATCCTTAACCAAGGAAATGCAAATCAAAACTATTTTGAGATTCCCTCTCACCTCAATCAGAATGGTCATCCTCCAGAAAACAAACAAAAGGTGGTTATTATACAAGGGACAAAGGAACAATACAGACAAGCAATGCTTGTGCGAATGTCAGTTAGTGTAGTCTCTACAAAATCAGTGTGTAATCCTCTAAAAAAAACAAGAATAGAACTCTATAATCTAGGGTTAATGCTCCTCCGTGTATACCCAAAGAATCAACACATGTAATTGAGATACCTGCATGTCTGTATTTATTGCTGCACTAGTTACAAGAACCAAGTTATGAAACCAGACTAGATGCCCAGCAGGTAAATACATAGACTATGCATGCACATGTATGCTCACACACATATAATGAAATTTTACTGAACCATTTAGCAGAATGCAATTAGATCATTTTCAAGAAAATAGAGGGAACTGGAGATCATCATGTTAAGCAAAGTAAGACTCAGGAAAATAAGTACTGCCTGCATGCATCCTTTTGTACAATATCTAGTCTCTCTCCCTCCCTCCCTCCCTCCCTCCCTCCCTCCCTCCCTCCCTCCCTCCCTCTCTCTCTCTCTCTCTCTCTCTGTGTGTGTGTGTGTGTGTGTATGTGTGTGTAACACAAATGACATGAAAATAGAGCTATTTGAAATAAGGAGAGGAAGAGACCAGCATAATGGGGGAGGGTGACAAGATAAAAGAATGGTAGTGGTGAATATGATAAGTGTGAGGATATACATGTGTGAAAAAGTCATCTCCTGGTTTGAATAAGAATGGCCCCTACAGGCTCATATTTGAATGCTTAGTCACCACATAATGTTACTATTTGAAAGGACTGTAAGGATTAGGAGGTTGGCCTTGTTGGAGGAAGTGTGTTACTGTGGGTAGATTTTGGAGTTTCAAAAATCCATGTCAGGCCCAATCTCATTCTTGGTCTGCATATCTAGAAGAACCTCTCAACTACTTTTCCAGCACCATATCTCCCATTCCTGTTGCCATGCTTTCTGCCATTATGATCATGAATTGTGGCCATAGTGTCTCATCACAGTAATGAAATAGTGACTAAGACATGTCAAAATGAAACCTATTATGTTATAGAATTAACAACAAAAGATTCAAGGACCTTTGGGATGACTCAGCAAATAAGGGTACTTGCTACCAAGCTGACACCTGGGTTTGATCCATGAACCCATAAGGTGGAAGGAGAGAATTGTATCCTGGAGGATGTCTTCATACATCCATGCTTGTGATGTGGCTGACACGTGTGCATGCTTTTTTGTATACACATAAAGTGCATATACAAATGAATAAAATTTAAAAATTGTTAATATTCATAGTGCATTTATTTTCCAATTAACTTCATTAAATGTCTCTTTTTCTTGCCCCAAAACAAGAGATAGTTCAAAATGCTTAGATGAAGCTTTAAGTATTAAAATAAAAATGAAATAAGCCCACTTGTAGAACCTAGAGACTTGATAACCTCAGATTTATGCATATATTTAGTTCAGTTTTATTTCTTTAATCTGGAAAATTTGTATTCTATGGTGAAAAACTCTTTACAATTAAAACAGTATATAAGAGAACACATTAAAAAGGCTGGGAGAGTGAGCTTGTCTTGACTCTGATGGATTTAAATCTGACCTTGAATAAATGAATAAATCATTTGTCCATTTAGTAGATACTTTTTCTCATAAATAGATTTAATTTGATTAATTGATGCAATTTCAGAGGAACTAAAATATCTTATCATCTAGAAAAAAATATATTTCCACCTACCCATTTCCATAAGACATGGTGCCATTTTTAAAGTACCAAGGAAGGGTACTTCCCATTGTAAAGTAATTAGAGACAAATCATTTAACAAATTCAGTACAGGGAATAAAACACTCATAGTAGTTGGAAAAAACATGGATTGACATTACCAGAGCTGTATTCCTACTCTAGGTTGTCCCCTAACTTAGCTCTCACTTAGTACTAGCTCCTGTATCATGATGATTCTGAAAGATCTCTGTGGGACTTATGTTTGCAGTCTACTAAGGAGCCACAATCATATTGGGTAGCTACAGGAGGAGCATGCCATCATTGGCCTTGTCTGTTTTCTTGGTTCAAGGCTCATTGCAGGCTCTGCCCACACTCAGAGGTGGGGATGGGTAATATAATGGAATGATACTAGAAGAAAGAAAATTGGTGTGTCTTCCATATCTGCACTTCACTTTCTTTCACCAATACTCTTTTTGGTTGTGTCCCCTGGGAACTTTTCAGATTTACCTTCATGGGTATTAAGAGTGTATTTGTGGAACAGGTATGCCTTAACTGATAGAATGGAAAAAGGCTAGTGTGATTCCAGGTAGGTTGTCATATGAGAGGAGTTTTTAAAAATGCTGTGGAAGCTGATGATCTGGAGGTTGATTTTCTTCAGGCCTCCTGTGCTTATCTCCCATGGAATATCTTGACCTACTGCAACGATTCCTAGCCATGCTTACATCTCATTCTTCTATTTAAACATCTATAGACCAATGGACCTGGCTTCACAGTTTGCCTTATGTTGCCTAGAGCTGCACAGGATTCATAAAATTACATTAATTTACCCACAAATGGCTGTTAAAGTGATTTTGGCCAGTATGGTTTGATTAGACATACCCTTTACCCAGAATTTCATGTTATATATGTTCTTTGGGATTTCACTTTATTTATTTATTTATTTAATTTTTTATTTGCACATTATGTCTTGTAATGCAAAAAGTTAATTACCCTTCAGTAGAAGACAGATTCTGTTTTGGTGCATGTCCTAAACTCATTAGTCAAAGTCAGGATTTCTTGGGCGCAAGATTTTATCTAGGAAGAAATAAATGGTTAAGGAAAAAATAAAGATTAGAATGTTGAATGGATTGAGGAGAGGTTATATATTCTGTGCTAATATTGGGCTAAGTCTTGAGAATCAACCTTTGATAAATTTGTGGAATCAATAATAGAAAATTCTGTATTTCATTACCAGGAAAGGCCCAAGGGTGTATGCAAACCTTGGCTGGTCCACAGGCCAGATATCTGCTTTCACAAATACATGCCCACTGTTATGTCACAATGGTAATAGAGTTCATGCAATTGAAATAGGCGCCTTGTGACCTTCAGAAGCCCACACAGAAAACAACTGTTAACCCCTAGCCCAGAACACTGGTAAATTCTAGTATCCAAAGTTTGCCATTGTGTGAGAGTATGAGAAATGGTTTTATACCTTCAAAGCACATGAAGGTCAAAGATCCCCCATGCACTCAACATGACTAGATAGAGACTAAGACTATCTGGGGAGTTTTCTACATTGCTGTGGGCATGAAGTCAACAGAATGGTAAGTGTATAGGAATGACCTCGAAAACCACCAGCTATTGGAAAAGCCAGCACAGACAATATCAAAGGCATGGTCAACGTTCTATGATCCAATGGCCACAGCACTAAAGGATGACAGCTATCTTAGTAGACATCAGGCCTCACTCTCCCTGGGGAACAGAAAGGGGGCAGAGAAGGAGGGAAGGGAGACGGAACTGGGATTGACATGTAAAAGAAGCTTGTTTCTAATTAAAAGAAAAGAATGAGAAGTTCAAAATTGCAACAATTTTGCATAATAGTTTTCACTGCTTGATAGTATAGAAAAGTTCAGTGTAGAACTTGGCAGAAGTTTCACTAGACAACCTGTTAATATGCTGAGTAAATCTATTAGAATTTCACCTTGAATTTTCAGAGTGTGTCTGACCCTGCTAAGTAGTTTGGTTCATACCTCAGAAGGAGAGTGTGCATTGGGGAAAGAAACAAATGAAAGACAAAAGATAGAGGTCATCCAGTGAATACTGTGATCTGTCCTAGATTTATTGCTCAAAGTTCTCATACTAGAATCAAAATGGAGAAAAGGCAAAAGACTTCCTTACCAATGATACAAGGAACAAATAGGTGTAACCACCTCTTCAATACCCAAAACATCAAGAAACCATACCCTGAATTAAGTAAGTAGTCTTACTTACTGATCACATCCAATGATCACCTCTTAGGCCAGACATCCTATCATTTAACATTAAAAGAGCAAGAGTAGGTTTAAACTCTGTCCTTAAGTCAAGGTGGAATGAAGTCAATTCCGTGGGCTGCCACAAGAGTGCCTCAGAAAAGAAATGTCAAGAGTAGAATATTGCTATGAATAAGATTTGAACTTGAGTAATATAAATTGGGTCTTTCAAAGTAAAAAACTGAATGAAATTGAACAGAACTTATCAGAGGCCTTCAGGTTGCTAAACAAGGGAAAGTGAGTCTCGATATGTAAACTGTGGGTGGTGAATAAACTCTGTCCAGACAATCTCTAGTAAACTGCTCTCTAAGGTATTTTCTATAGAAAATAGTAGAATTAATTAATTTATAGTCTTCCTTTATTCTTGCAATGCTTTCCTAGAATAAATAGGTTGTGCTGATACAGGTGGTATGCTGCCACTTAACTCACTGCTATCATGCCTCATTTCCCAAAGAAGTCCTCCTGAAACTTACATTCTAGCAGAGGATGTAAGAAAATGAACACACTGTGCTTTATGTGCTATCTAAATCTATCCATAATCTACCACCTATCTGTCATCTATCAATCTATCATTATCTATCTATCTATCTATCTATCTATCTATATATATATATATATATCTGTGACCGTTTGAATGTAATTGCCTCCATAAACTTGTAGGGAGTGGTCCTATTGGGAGGTGTGGCTTTGTTGAAGTAGGTATGGCCTTTTGGAGGAAGTGTGTCACTATGGAGGTGGGCTTTGAGGTCTCATATAATCTTAAGCTACACCCAGTGTCTCAGTTCATTTCCTGTTGATTGCCAATCAAGATGTAGGACTCTCATCTACAGTACCATGTCTGCCTGCATGTTTCCATGTCATACCATTTTGGTAGTGGACTAAACTTCTGAAACATTAAGCTTCCCCCTCAATTAAATATTTTCCTTTATAAGAGTTGCTGTGGTCGCTGGGCGGTGGTGGTGCACGCCTTTAATCCCAGCACTCAGGAGGCAGAGCCAGGCGGATCGCTGTGAGTTTGAGGCCAGGCTGGACCAAAAGCCTCCAAAACAATACAGAGAAACTCTGTCTCATAAAAACCAAAAAAAAAAAAAAAAAAAAAAGAGTTGCTGTGGTCATAGTGTATTTTCACTTTCACAATAGAAAACTTAACTAAGACTATCTATCTTCTATCATCTTCCATATCTATCATCTCTATATCTATCATCTCTATCTACCTATCATCCATCATCTCACATGGCAACATGCTATGGAGAAAACCAAAGAAGCTAAACAAGGAATAAAGAGATTGGAACAGAGGTGTGTGCTTAAAGAATGTCATTAGTTGATTAGGAGACATTTGAGTGTCCTGAAGGGTATGTAAGAGAGCTTCAGAGAGTGGTCTCAAAATGGCCTGAAGGTTCCTCTACCACTTTAGAAATTAGGAATCCATAATTAGTTCAGTCAGAGAAAAATTAGAGTCCCTTTTCTTTATCACCTGAGACTGAAATTTATTATCTGCACACTAATAGGAAGCTGTCACTTTTCTCTTTCCTCTGTCCTTCCTGCTTAGTCTCCATTGTCCTGTGTCAATTGCTGATGATTTCTAGGTGCCTGTCACACCTTCCAGATGTTTGCCCTGGCCAGACAGCTTTGTCCTGCAGTTTCCCTTGCTTACCCTCCACTTCACAATTGTCTTCTTTTTCCACATGCTCTGGGCTTTGCTGATCAGAATATGCACACACACACACACACACACACACACACGCACATACACACACACACACACACAGTGTGCAAGAAACAGATCACACTGTGTACACCACCTAGAGGAAGTGAGAGAAGCCATGGTGCTGTTGAGATTTTTGGGGAGGAAGGAAACTGAGGCACATATTTTGAAAGGATTTCTCAAGCCGACATCATTGGAGATGTAAAAACCTTGATGCTCTCCTGATTCCTTCCTCTGATCTACTGAATAAGGCAGGTTCTCTCATGCACTGCATGGAATGTGCTGCCCTCCTCTGAAAGCTGTGTTAGTTTTTACCTTACCAGGCATAGCTCAGATTCTTAGATTCGAACTTTGTTAACATACTAATCCCTCATGCTACACTCATGCAACATTTACTTGCTATGCATCTTTACATTCATTCACTATTGAAGTTCTGTGATGTATTCTAAGCAACAATGGTGATGAAGATCACAGTGAAAAATGACAGCAACTTACCTTTGCTACATCATCATCTATGTGCCCCTGTCAGTTCTAGAAGATATCTATCTGTCTGTCTGTCTGTCTATCTATCTATCTATCTATCTATCTATCTATCTATCTATCTATCTATCTATCTCCTGGGATTGCTGGTCTTTTACTGGCGAGGAGACTAAAGTAAGTCATGTTAGGAAGTTAGCTATCAGTCAGTCGCCATTGTCTAATAGAACCTGCAGCCTCCCTACTCTACTGTCTGCCCCAGAGTTCCTCTAGTTTACAGCTAAGCAAACAAAGGCTTCAATGTTGCTCTTCGATGGTGGCACTAGAAATAGAACACAAGGCTTACTAATTCCATTGCTTCATAAACCTTCTGAAACAACATAGCACTATTTTCCTAGCTTAAAATGGAAGCCATTTGAATCAGCTTTTACCTAGAGCAGAAGATAGAAATAAGAACAGAAAGTCATTTAGTATTAATTTCTGTAAGGAAGATTCAGGCCCCAGGACTGATCTACCCTGTTGGGGAAGTCCTGTGCATTTGTCAATAAAGCACTGTCTGGCCAATAGATAGGAGGGACTAGGAGTCCAGAAGGACTCCGGGTAGGAGAAACACAAAGAGGGCAAGATGTAACCGCCAGGGGTAGGAAGCCTGGAACTATTCTCTGGTAAGAGAAATACTTAGATTAACAATTATGGGGTAATTACTTAAGTCAGAGCTAGCCAGTAAGAAACAAGCAAGGCCAACAGCTTCATAATTAATATAGCCTCCTGTGTGTTTATTTGGGACTGATGCGGCTCTAGAACCAGGCTGGTGGGAAGGCTTCTCACAAGGAAAAAGCTTCTCTTTACACTACCCCTTTCATCCTTCATAGCCTAAGTAATGAGCACTTGTTCCTAGGCTAACCTAAGAACAAAAATTCTCCCGAAGAAAGCATTTTTCATGCAGTCTTATTACTCACTTAACATGAACAACCATATTCTCCCATGACACCACAAGGGCAGGTGGGGGGGGGCTCAGAGTGCCTGTCATCTATGCCTGTAGACCTGAGTCCTGCTCTGCCACTGCTGCAAACAGCCAGGTTTGCCAGAGTGTTTCTGTAACCCCATCACTGGAGGGCCTGGGATGAGAAACTGAGGCAGTTAGGTGGCTGGAACTTCTTTGCCAACCAGAAAATAGATGAACTTCAGGAACAATGAGAGACCAGGTCTAAAAAGGAAAGGGGTGGCATGGAGGAAAACACACAAATTGAACTCTGGCCTCTTTGAGCATGCACACCTTGCTACACATGCACTTGCACAACTCATATGAGTATGTTTACACCCTCGGTCACCACACACACACACACACACACACACACACACATACACAAAACCAGCAAGCCCAAATGTAATTTCCAGTTTCTCCTTTCCCATCACGAATACAGTGGCTTCTCTGAGTTGATGCAGAAGAAGAGCCAGAGTGGAGACAGGTAAGAGATTCTTCAGGGGATTAGCTGCAGCTCCAGGGAGACAAGCAATCATTTGGTGAACACTTTCATCTTTAGAGTATTCCAGTTTGTGCTCATAAACACCCTGTTGCTTGCCATGGTCTCTTGAGTGTGTAGCATCTCCTCAGTGAAACAGAATGAATACAAAGTATACAGAAATGTAGGCTGGGTGAGGAAGATATTTATTTGGGGCACCCTCACACAATGAAGGTAAATAGCTATCTCAGTTTTTTTACCCTGGAGGCACAGGATTCTGCAATGCAGGATGCTCAGCCCACAACCTAAGAGAGAGAGCAAGGCGCCTCCTCTTCTTTATAAGGGATCATGCCCACACACTGAAGCCACACCCTAAAGCCAGTACCTCAAATCTGTTGGTGGAACAAGATGCCAGTGCACTTCCCCCTTTTGTCTAAATAAGAGGGTTTAAAACCTGATACAAAACTATATACGATGATAAAAGATATCAAGTATAATGCAGGAGAAAGAAAGGTAAAAACACACACAAATTTAGACCTACAACCAATAAGAACAACATAAACAAGAAACACATACTAAATGTCCAGACCAAGGGTAAATGGCATATTACAGAAAATACTCTTAATAGCTGTCCTATCCTGTAAAGTCTATGACTTATACTTAATATGCTCTAGCTAAGTTAAGGGAGGATATTAAATGTGACTCACTAGTCTTCAACCTCATCAAAGGCCTGTGAAGGAAAATAACATTACTTGGGTAAGCAAGAAGTGTAAGCGGGTGACTTCCTAAAGATGCAAGAAACGACAGAAACAGTTGGCTACCTGGACAGTCACCCAAGGTCTCATAGTAACTTTAGGGCAATTAACTTTGGCTAAGGCCTAGAGTATCTGACAGACCATTATCAGAAGCAGGAAAATTCGAGAGACTATCCAACCCTGTCTTGGCAATGTTTAGCAGTCTCTTTGCTTATATCCTGCTTGTCCAGTTAGGACAGCAAGTCCATTGTCAGCAGTTGAGGCAAGGGCAGTTCTTTGCCCAATAGGCCAGTTTTACCAAGAAAAAAAGGAACTCCAAATGGACAAATGGAGTGTCCTTGATGCCCAATATCCTCTTGGGAAAGCTTAGTGCTGCCAGGAGCAACTGTGTCTCATGTAAATGGAGTTCTAAATTATTAAAACATTTAAATGATATATTCTGTAGGTCTTTGAAGTGTTTGAAGAAATGGTCATTTTGGTTTAGGGTTTCAGAGGTACCTATCCATGTCAGGCTGATTGTATTGTTTAGGGGCCAGTGCTGTGGCAGAACATCATGGTGGAAAACAGGATGCAGCTGATGCTTGGGAAAAGGAGCATTGCAGAGAGAAGGGAAGGAGAAACAATGACAGGGATAAGGATAGGGATGGATGGATAGAAGGATAGAGACAGGGATAGATGGATGGATAGGGAGAGGCTGAAAGGTACTGGGGCCAGAATTTCAATATCCCTTTAAAGGCCACACCCCCAACTTTTAAAATCTCCTTCCTTTAGGTTCCATCTCTTAAAGTTACACACACACACACACACACACTCAAAAGCACCACAACCTGAGCCTTTAACAACATGGCCTTTGTTGGACACTTCCAATCCAGACAGCTGGTGATTCATCCTTGCAACCCTCTTTTAGAAATGCAGAAGAAGCCGAGGTAGAAAAGTCAGGATGTTAAGAGATTTGCAAAGAGCTAAGGAGGTATTTTTCGAAAGCTGAGATTAAGACGGAGCCAGATCTGTGCCTGAGGTTCTGTGCTCACAGACTTCTCTTGCTCCATGAAAAATACATGCCATTTAAATATTTACATTTTGCTAACAGTAGCAGATATAATGCCAACAAATGTTAATTAAGCAGCCAGAAGATGATGCTCACACTGGCACCGGCCTCCCCAGCAAGTGTAAATCTATTAACATTTCCTATTGACTCAGATGTCTCACTGTGATATGTCTCCATGAGCTGAAACAAACCCAGGTTTTTGATCAAAGAGATTTTTCTCAGGGGGGAATCAAGTTTTCGAAGAGCTGCACAGCGTATGGCTGGTGGGGAGTGGATGTTTATCTGAGGGCAGCTGGAAATGGCAGCATGCCCCTGAAAGAAGATTTGTCATTAAAAATAGTTACTTTCTGGGGGTCAGGCTTGAACCAGCACTCCCCAGCTCCTGTCATTACTGAATTCAGTCATTTTTTGAACAAAAAGACGTCTCTGCCTGTTGCTTAGACACACAGGGTTCTGACATCTGCAAGCAGAGTTATAGTCCTCTCCTACCCCAGGTTCTGTAAACCACAGACGTCTGGTGGGCTTGCGTGCTAGGCAACATGCTTGTCTCCTCATCTAGCTAGCTCTTTCTTTACTAAATTGGGGGCTGGCCTCATCACTGGCCTGGTGCTAGGCAGCTTAAGGGTGCTATTTTCCAGATCATGAATCTATTCCCAAGTGTTTTCATTTGCATTCCAACATCGTGACACTGGAACTTCTTTGCTGTTTTACTCCCTGTGTCCTGTCAAAAGAGTCATGGACATGCATTTCTTGGTGTGCAATTACTATCTGCATTATTAGATTTGGTCTTTTTTATTAGCAACACTCCTTTCAGCTCTGGACTTACACACACACACACACACATTTACTTTTTACTTCTTTCTTTTTCCTTTTTTTCTTTCCAATTAGGGCCCCTTCTTCGTGACTTAGTTCCTGCCTCTGTATATACTAGAGAGACAGACAACCTCCGGTTTCCCTGCCAAAAGTTACCTATGTCTGATTTTTTTGTGACTCTTGAGGTTACAGACACTTGTCACTAAAGAAAGGGGACTTGGACTGGAGAGATGACTCAGCTTAAAGGCTAGAATCACAACCAAAAATA
This sequence comes from Mesocricetus auratus, assembly GCF_017639785.1. Classification (NCBI taxonomy): domain Eukaryota; kingdom Metazoa; phylum Chordata; class Mammalia; order Rodentia; family Cricetidae; genus Mesocricetus; species Mesocricetus auratus. The sequence goes on from NW_024429193.1 coordinate 38,203,805, forward strand.
CAAGAAAGAGGGACTTAGACTTTGTTGACTCCTCATGGGAGCCCTTACCGATTGTGAGGAGTGGATAGGAGGTGGGCTGGGGGGAGTGAGGGAGGTGAAAGGAGGGGTGGGAAGGAGAACTGTGTTTGGAATGTAAAATGAAATTAAAATAAATAAATAAAAAGGAAGGAGAGCTTTCCTAACAAAGAATTTCAGCTACAAGTCAAAATGTATAGTTCTGAAGAACTTCAAACCAAGAATTGCTTCATTTGTTTAATCAGAAAATATCCTCCTTAGTGTTGGGACTGCAAAGTCATATTGCCTATCACGCAGGAACTCATGAAGTAAAAGAGGGTTTATAAGGTCTTCAGTGGTCAGTCAATGCAGCAAGACAAGCATCCAGAATACAAGGATGTGTATGGAATATTAGACCAATAGAGTAAGGAAGCCTGCATGGTGGGGGTGATGCCAATGATTAATTTTGAAGGATAAATCTGCTTAGGAATCAGTAGGAAAAGAAGGTAAATTATGAATTGGGTTATGAATGAGCAAGAGGGATGAGAAAATTTGGGGTGGCTGATGATTTCTCTCTCAGTTGAAACCAAGGCATCACATGTTGTAAGTAATATGCCTAAGCACTGACCCTACCACTGAGCTCTAATTCGAGCTCAGATTTCTTTTGAGTGCCTTCCTGGACAGAATGCTGGCCACTGAGATGGGAGGGCAGGAATGGGATGGGATGGTTAGAGAAGACACACTTGTTTTGGAAGTTTCCCTTGAGCTGCTTGCTGCCCAACCAGGTAAAGATGGCATTCAACTTTCTCTTCTTTCAAAGCCTCATCTGTAGATGGAAAAACCAAGGAATGTTTTGTCAGGCCCTACTAGAGCAATTTCCAACTAGAAAGGAGTCAGCTTTTTTTAAGCATCAGAAACCCTTTCTAAGGTCTTTTTTGGATGCATTGACTTAGGACCAGAAGCTCCCTTAGAGGACAGAACTAGCTGTGCGTTGAACACTTGTCTAACCATTACCGCAAGCCTTGGACACCAGCAGGAGAAACATGTTGCTGTTGGCTGCTGCAGGAAGGATGAGAAGGACCAAAAGATTTCTGTTCTCTTAACACAGAGTCCCATGAATAAGCCCTTCTCTGCTTGAACCCTAAGCCTAAAATGCTTGTGTGGGAAGAATCTTGAAAATGGGTACACACTGAACCATGTTGCAGCCAGACAACCTGAGCCAAGCAAAAGAAATTCTTCTCTCTCCATAGAGCTCATGAGTCACAGATCCTCAAACAGCCTAGAACAAGATCTGACAGAGAGTTGGAGTTATAATTTGAATGACAAGTCCTTTCCCCCTTGCTGTTTTCCTCTCACACTCCATGTTACAGAGCAGAATAATCTAATGTTTATTGAATTTTACAATGCTTTGCTGAATACCATGAGTTGGAGACAGAAAGAAAAGTTAAGAAGTTAACTCCATATTCGGACTGGGTAAGCAGGCAAAATAAACATATTTGTAATTGCAACATTAGTTCTTCACTTGTTCTTTTGGCAGATTTTTCTCTCAAAAGTTTGGGTCAGTGAGATGGATTAGCAAGGTGAGAGAACATCGACAAATGAGGTCATCAATTAGTACAAGGAGAGAACCAAGTCTTACAAATTGTCCTGTGACATCTACCTGCCAAACATACACATGTGCACGCACGTGTGTCCACATACACACACATGCAGACATGCACATACACATGAACACACACATGCATGCATGCATGAATGAACGAAACACACATACACATGCATGCATGAACGAACACACTCATGCATGCACACACAGGTAAAACAAAAGAAAACATTAAAATAAGTTTAAGAGGGGCTAAAGATATTGTTCAACAGTTAACTGAATTGTCTAGCTTTTATTCATTTTTCTCTAAAATGTGGTATTTAGGAGAAAAGCCATGTGAGACATTGTAAGGGTAATTTGGGCCTGAGGAGATGTGTAAGTTTGAATGTGAGTGATTGGTCATTCCAGGCTACTCTCAGAACTTCCAGTTCTGGTTCTCTTAACTTTTTGTTTATTTATTTTTGTGGCTCTCATAGCATGCCTTTCAATCCCATTCATCTCCCCATCCCTTCTTTTTCATCCTTTGCCTATGCAACCTACCCCTGAAATAAGATAAAATAAGTTTTAAGGGAAAAGAAAAAGAGAGAGAAAAATAAAGAACGTAGAAGGTGTAGTGTGACATAGTGAATCACACAGTAAACTATTTTGTCCATATCTTAACTTGCAGCTGGTAAGGGGCAGGGACAGCTCTCCTGCCCTGTGGTCACCTGCCACAGGCAGTGAGGAGTGAGGAAGTTAGAGCATCTCTTCCTCACTCAAACCACCACACGGCAGATGAACGGGCAGGACCAGCCCTCTGGACCGGCTCTCTCTCGCCCCCAAGAACAGGGTCAGCTCTGTATGTGCTGCCCAGGTGAGGTGCAGGGCCTGCTGTGTCGGGGGAGGGCGGGGCCAATTCTCCATAGTGTTGCAGCCAGTGAGGGGTGAGGCCAACTCTGCAGCCTTTGATGGTAATAGGAGCCACAGACATCAACACAGACTGTGACTGCAGCAGGACCACTGACCCAGACCTGGGCCTTGGCTGCAGCCCATGCTTGGACATCACGATGGCCCTGGGTGGCAAGTAAGCTACCCACTTCAGTCAGTTCCTCACTGCCTTCACCTCTTCAAATCTGCCTCTCTCCATGGGACATGGACCATTCTGTCTCCCTCCCTCTCTCCCATGCCTCACCATAACAGTGCCCTACTGCCTAGCGCCTGTGCCAGGCAGTTTGTGTTTTCTCCTAGCTGCTGCTGTGGGTCTTCTCCTGCTGAGTTGTAATGGCCTTGGTTTTCTTTTAATTACATTTATTTATTTGTGTGTAGGTGTCACATGCCACTACCCAGACTTGTGATAATCATTTCTCCCCTTCCACCGCGTTGGTCCCCGGGATCCCGAATTCAGGATCAGTCTTCCTGCAGACATCTTTACCTCCTGGGACATCGTGCCAGCCTGTCTTCGCTGCTCTCCTTTGCTGTTCCTGTAGGAGGCGTGTTTTATCCAGGTACTTCAACTGGAAAACAAAAGTCCTACCCCTCACTTTGGTTTGTTTCAAAGAGAAAGAAGCAGCCCATGTTCAAACTTCAAGAAGATGGGTTTAACAAAAACACAGTGCAGTGTTATAGATTTATTTTAAAAGGAAAAAGAAACATAAATACTTAGAAAAGAACGCAAGATTAATATTATCAATTTTGCCGATCATGAACCAGTCAAATTGAGTTCTCCTTTCCGGATGGTCAGTGTGTGAAGGATTGTGAACGCACAGTTGACACTATGTATTCCTTTTATTTGTGGGGGGAATGCATGTGATTTGAGGGCCGCAATCCCAAAGGCATTCTAAGAACATTGAAAATTCTGTGAAGCCGGCCTTTCCCATGCTGCAGGTGTAGTCCGATTGCTGTGTATTTACTTGCCTTGTCCTTCTGTCCCATCCTCTCAGAGTCTTCTCCCAGCCCAGGAGGTGTTTAAAGAGAGGTCAACACTTAGACGTTAGTTCTTTATTCAGTTTATCTCATGCTACCCCCTCTCTCAACCCTTTAACCTTCCCATTAATCTGTTAGCCTCTCTTTAGAAGCTGTTTGCTTTTGGTGGCCCTCCTCAGGCCCCGGGACTTGATTAAGGAAAATATCTATGTCATTCATTAAAGCCAGAGGAAAACCCAAGAAGTCTCTCCTCTCAATCGAATGCAATTTTTGCTTCACGCCCATATTTACTAACTAGGTCAAGAAGCAGACACGAGTCCCTGAAGGTCTTTGTTGGACCTTGATGTGGGCCAGGCGGCCTTGAGGAAACAACAGTGGACCTGAGTATATATTGTTCCTTATCTTGCAGGCACTAGGCCCACAGCTTCTCAGGTTTATTTCATATTACACATGATGCTCATGAGTGCAGCACAATTCTTGGTTACACCCAGATTATAGGGGTGTGCCAAGATCACACTGAGTTCAGCTTAGAAGCAATTTTTGGTGGTCTGGCTCTAAATCCCTTTTCCATTTTTACTGAGGAGTGTATTCTGAACTGAGTAAAATTCCTGTCATCACAGTGGCCTCATCTGGATTCTAGCCTGGTGTTTATGGGAAATCTGTGTGTCCCCATAACCAGGTATTTATTACAGGTGACAAGTTACTTACAGCATTTCATAGCTGATGAAAGCTCCAGTGGATTAAATTGCCTATACCAGGGTCTAGACTGGATGCTACAGATGAGCCAAAGGCTTCACCCTTCAGCACAGACTATTAGCTTAAAGAAAACTATTGTGTGTTAAGTTGTCCATGATTCTAATAACTGAGAATGTTCCAGACAGGCTAGTCTTTGTTTTTCACATTGCATCTGGTTATCAGTTTAAAACATAAAAGCTTGCGCACGGGCACGCACGCACACACACACACACACACACACACACACACACACACACACACACTGTTGCTAGACTTTGCCTACTTTGAGCATCTAATGTGGCTCCCTTTGTCTTTTGTCATGAGACTGCCATGCTTCCTGCTACACTAAGGAGAGCTTTCTTTTTGTTCCATCAAAATCTACAGGAATTGATAGACCAGGAATCATTCTTTAGCATTACAGTATATGTTTAAGTTCATGTACTTTGCATATCTGTGAAAGGTATATTGTTTGCATTTTCAGCCTTATTTCATCTATGGAATGAGAAGTATTTGTAGCTATGGATGTGATTTTGAGACCCTGCTTTAGAACCAGGCAGTTTACAGTGAAACAAACCTGTGGTAAGATGACTTTCCCTTTTCTGAGAGCCATGTGGGCTCCCTGCCGCCTCTGCTAAGATCTGGTAGAGCTTGCAAGCTGACAGTAGTGACTTTTCCTCCTGCAGGAGCAGCAAAAGACCCATTTCACCAAGGTTCAGAGTGGCCTGTCTTCCTGAGAACTATTGGATATAGTTCATTTTCACAGGTTATCTTTTTAGATACAAGTTCTTCTTTCTGATAAAAAGTGTTATAAATTGGATAAAGGAAGCCAAATGTCAAAAAGAAAGAAATCCCAAGGCTCAGTAAATATCAGAGAAGAGGAGGAAGAAAGAATGTACCAGCTGAAGGATAAGGAGGACTGCTGTGAAATGTTGTCTCTTGGATACACATGCCATTGCACTCATGAGCTTACATCAGTTGTGGTTACCAGCACAAGATTTGTACAAGATTAAGCCTACCAGCATTCCATCATGAAGGGGGAGGAGCACAAGGGGACCCCACCATTAGTTGAATAGCCAATGGCAGCTAATAGCTACCTCAGAAGGGGGATTATTTACCTTTGTAGTATAGTCATTGGTTAGTTGACCATACATCCATAAATAATTTCATGCCTGTGTTCCAGCAACCCAAACTAAACTCAGAGAATTGGGTCATTAAAAGAGACGTGGAGGCTGAAAATCTGGCTCGGTAGTCAAGAGTGCTTACTCTTGCAGAGGATTAGAGTTCGATTCCCAGCATCCATGTGTGTGTGTGTGTGTGTGTGTGTGTGTGTGTGTGTGTGTGTGTGTGTCTCACAATGACTATAATTCCAGCTCCAGGAGATCCAACACACTCTTCTGTGCACACACACACAGGTGCAGATACACATATAAATTCAGTATTTAAAATAATAATAATAGAAAACCCGCCCACACAGGAAAGACATCAGCCCTTCCAGGCCCCAACCTCCGGCGACCCCAGCTTCAGCTTCAGGTTCAGTGTCAGCGTTCCTAGCCTCAGCTTCAGGAAGAAAGGAGACCAGTAGAGACTGAAAGACCCCACGTGCACCCACTGGAAGAAGAGATGGGAAGAAGACAGAATAAGAGCTCACTCAACAATAGAAAGACCAACATGACTCCACCAGAATCTAGAGAACCAATGCCAGCAAGACCTGAAAAGCACTACATAGACAAAGCAGAGGAGACAGACCTTAAAAATTATTTTATGAAGATGATAGAGACCCTCAAAGAGGAAATGAGGAAATCCCTTAAAGAAATAGAAGACAAAACAAACAAAAAATCCATGAAATGGGGGAAAAATTCAAGAAACAAACAAATCCCTCAAAGAATCTAAAGAGTACCAAGAAAAAACAACCAAACCAATGAAGGAAACAACTCAAACAGTTGAAGGATTGAAATCTGAAATAGCAACAATAAAGAAAACACAGAGCGAGGGAATGCTGGAAATAGAAAAGCTGGCTAAACGATCAGGAACTACAGATGCAAGTATCACCAATAGAATACAAGAGATAGAAGAGAGAATCTCAGATGTTGAAGACTCATTAGAGGATATACAGTCGTCAACCAAAGAAAATCTCAAAACCAACAAATCCCTAACACAAAATATCCAGGAAATATGGGACACCATGAAGAAGCCAAACCTGAGAATAATAGGTATAGAAGAAGGCGAAGAAATACAGCTCAAAGGTACAGAAAACATATTCAACAAAATCATAGAAGAAAACTTCCCTAACCTAAAGAAGGATATGCCTATGAAAATACAAGAATCTTACAGAACACCAAAATAGGCTGGACCAGAAAAAGAAGTCACCTCACCATATAATAATCAAAACATCAAACCTACAGAATAAAGAGAAAATATTAAGAGCAGCTAAAGAAAAAGGCCAAGTAGCATATAAAGGCAGACCTATCCGAATTACACCTGACTTCTCAATGGAAACTATGAAAGGCAGAAGATCCTGGACAGATGTCCTACAAACGCTAGGGAACAAGGATGCCAGCCCAGACTACTATATCCAGCAAAGCTTTCAATTACCATAGATGGAGAAAACAAAATATTCCATGACAAAGCCAGATTTAAACAATATGTATCCATGAATCCAGCTCTACAGAAAGTGCTAGAAGGAAAACCTAGACCCAAGGAAGATAACTACACTCACAAAGACACAGGCAATAGATAATCCCACTTTACCAAACACCAAAAGAAAAAGTGAGGAGAACCTATGCAAAATAACTCCACTACCAATAAATCAAGCACAAACAAGAATCATCAATCAATGGTCACTAATATCCCTCAATGTCAACGGCCTCAACTTGCCTATAAAAAGACACAGACTAGCAGAATGTATATGAAGACAGAACCCATCCTTCTGCTGCATAAAAGGAACACATCTCAACATCAAAGCAAGACGTTATCTCAGAGTAAAGGGTTGGGAAAAGATTTTCCAATCAAACGGACCCAAGAAACAAGTGTGTTTAGCAATCCTAATATCTAACAAACTAGACTTTAAATTGAAATCAATCAAAAAAGATGAAGAAGTACATTTCATATTCATCAAAGGAAAAGTTCATCAAGATGAAGTCTCAATTTTAAACATCTATGCCCCCAAAACAAAGGCACCTACATTCGTGAAAGAAACATTACTAAAGCTCAAATCACACATAAAATCTCACCCACTAATAGTAGGAGACTTCAACACTCTGCTCTCACCACTAGACAGGACCTCCAGACAGAAACTTAACAAAGAAACAAAATAACTAATTGAAGTTATGACCCAACTGGGTTTAACATACATCTATAGAACATTCCACTCAAACACAAAGAAATATACCTTCTTCTCAGCGCCACATGGAACCTTCTCTAAAATTGACCACATAAGAGGAAACATAGCAAATCTCCACAGATACAAAAATATTGGAATAACCTCCTGTATCGTATCAGACCACCAAGCATTACTATTAGAATTCAACAATAACACAAATTGCAGAAACCCTACAAACTCATGGATATTGAACAATGCACCATTGCACCATACCTGGGTAAAGGAAGAAATAAAAAAGAAATTAAAGACTTCCTGGAATTTAATGAGAATGAAGACACAACATACCCAAACTTATGGGACATTCTGAAAGCAGTGCTAAAAGGAAAGTTCATAGCACTAAGTGCCTACATGAAGAAACTGGAGAACAGTCACACTTGAGAATTAATAGCACAGCTGAATGTTCTAGAACTAAAAGAAGCAAACTCATCCAGGAGGAGCAGACGCCAGAAAACAATCAAATTGAAGGCTGAAATCAATCAAGGAGAAACCAGGAAAACATTGAGAAGAATCAATGAAACAAAGAGTTGGTTCTTTGAGAAAATTAACAAAATAGACAAACCTCTGTCCAAACTAACCAAAAGATAGTGAGAGCGTGCTAATTAACAAATTCAGAAATGAAAAGGGGAACATAACAACAGACTCTGAGGAAATCCAGAGAATCATCAGGGCATGCTTTGAAAATCTGTACTCCACAAAATTCGAAAATTTCCTGGATAGATATCACTTGCCAAAACTAAATCAAGAACAGATAAACAATCTAAACAGACCTATAACCCTTAATGAAATAGAAGTAGTCATCAAAAGTCTCCCAACCAAAAAAAGCCCAGGCCCAGATGGCTTCAGTGCAGAATTCTACCAGACATTCAAAGAAGAGCTAATTCCAATACTCCTCAAAGTATTCCACATAATAGAAGCAGGAGGCTCACTGCCAAACTCTTTTTATGAGGCTACAATTACCTTGGTACCCAAGCCACACAAGGACACAACTAAGAAAGAGAACTATAGACCAATTTCCCTCATGAACATCGATGCAAAAATACTCAATAAAATACTAGTAAACCGGCTTCAAGAACACATCAGAAAAATCATCCACCATGATCAAGTAGGCTTCATCCCAGGAATGCAGGGATGGTTCAACATTAGAAAATCTATCAATGTAATCCACCATATAAACAGACTGCAAAAGAAAAACCACATGATCATCTCACTAGATGCTGAAAAAGCCTTTGACAAAATCCAGCACCCCTTCAGGATAAAGGTCCTAGAGAGATCAGGGATAACAGGAACATACCTGAACATAATAAAAACAATATACAGTAAACCAACAGCTAACATCAAACTAAATGGAGAGAAACTCAATGCAATTCCTCTAAAATCAGGAAAAGACAAGGCTGTCCACTCTCACCATATCTCTTCAATATTGTACTTGAAATTCTAGCTACAGAAATAAGACAACAAAAGGAGATCAAGGGGACACAAATAGGAAAAGAGGAAGTCAAGCTTTCACCATTTGCAGATGATATGATAGTTTACATAAGTGACCTGAAAAGCTCCACAAGGGAACTCCTAGAGATGATAAACACCTTCAGCAAAGTGGCAGGGTACAAGGTTAACTCAAAAAAATCAGTGGCCCTATTATATACAGATGATGAAGTGACTGAGAAAGAAATCAGAGAAACATCACCCTTTACAGTAGCCATAAACAGCATCAAATATCTGGGGGTAATGTTAACCAAAGAAGTGAAAAACCTGTATATCAAGAACTTTGAGTTTTTAAAGAAAGAAATCAAAGAGGATACCAGAAAATGGAAAGATCTCCCATGCTCTTGGATTGGTAGGATCAACATAATAAAAATGTCAATCTTGCCAAAAGCAGTCTACAGATTCAATGCAATCCCTATCAAAATTCCGGCACAATTCTTCACAGACCTTGAAAGAACAATAATCATCTTTTTATGGAAAGACAAAAGGCCGAGGATAGACAAAACAACCCTATACAATAAAGGAACTTCAGGAAGCATCACTATACCTGACTTCAAGCTCTATTATAGAGCTATAGTCCTGAAAACAGCTTGGTATTGGCACAAACATAGGCAGGTAGAACAATGGAACCGTATTGAAAACCCTGATTTTAACCCACCCACCTATGAACGCTTGATTTTTGACAAAGAAGCTAAAACTATACAAAGGAAAAAAGAAAGCATAACTGGGTATTGGTATGCAAAAGACTGAAGATAGATCCATGTTTATCGCCTTGTACAAAACTTAAGTATAAATGGATCAAAGATCTCAACATAAATCCAACCACACTGAAACTCTTAGAAGAGAAAGTGGGAGATCTCTTCAATGAGTTGGTACAGGAGACCACTTCCTGAACATAACACCAGTGGCACAGACACTGACATCGACAATTAACCAATGGGACCTCCTGAAACTAAAAAGCTTCTGTAAGGCAAAGAACACAGTCAACACGAAAAAAAGGCAGTTCACAGAATGGGAAAATATTTTCACTAACCCCACATCTGACAGAAGGCTAATCTCCAAAATTTACAAAGAACTCAAGAAGCAAGTCTCCAAAACACCAAAAGGATCCAATTAAAAGGTGGGGTGCAGAACTAAATAGAGAATTCTCAATAGAAGAGGCTAAAATGGCCAAGAGACACTTAAGAAAGTGCTCAACATCCTTAGCCATCATGGAAATGCAAATCAAAATAACTTTGAGATACCATCTTACTCCTGTCAGAATGGCTAAAATAAAAAACACTGAAGACAATTTATGCTGGAGAGGATGTGAAGAGAGGGGAGCACTCCTCCACTGCTGGTGGGAGTGCCAACTTGTACAGCCACTTTGGAAATCAGTATGGAGATTCCTCAGGAAAATGGGAATCAATCTACCACAAGACCTAACAATTCCACTCTTAGGCATATATCCAAAACAGGCAAATTCATACAACAAGGGCATCTGCTCCACTATGTTCATAGCAGCATTATTTGTAATAGCCAGAACCTGGAAGTAACCTAGATGCCCCTCAACTGAAGAGTGCATAGAAAAAATGTGGTACATTTACACAATGGAGTATTAGCTGAAAAAAAAACAATGGAATCTTGAAATTCGCAGGTAAATTGATGGCACTGGAAGAAACCATCCTGAGTGAGGTAACCCAGTCACAAAAAGACAAACATGGTATGTACTCACTCATATATGAATTTTAGACATGGATCAGGATAGTGCCAGTCTGCACTTCCACTGACAGAGAGTCTGGGAAACAGGAAAGAACCTAAGAGAGATATGCATGGTACCCCAGAGAATAGGAATGAGGCAAGATATTCTGAACAAATGGGGAACACAGCGAGGGGTGGGGGGTGTGGGAGCTGGGAAGAAGAGAGGGGGAGAAGAGGAAGAGAGAGTAGGTCATGGGGAAACAGGAAGGTGGAGTAGGGGGTAGAATAGGGGGAAGAGGGAATCATAGGTTAGAAAACATATCAGGCACCAGTGTGACCTCTAGTCATCTAAAGGATGACACCAGTTGGCAAGCTAAGCAATAGTGGAGAGACCACTTCGAATGCCCATTCCTGATAATGAACTTGATGTCTATAACCATCCTGGAGCCTTTATCCAGTGACTGATGGAAGCAGAGGCAAACACCCACAGTTAAACACTGAACTGAACCCAAGGAACCCAGTGACAGAGAGGAGCGATGAGCAAATTGGCAAAGAATGGGCTGGCTAAACCAGCAGAGACAGCTGATCTGAACAGGGGAGTGCTCTTGGACCCCAGATGACAGCTGGGAGGCCAGCATGGGACTGATCCAGACCCCCTGAATGTGAAAGTCATTGAGGAGGTCTGGGCAACCTATGGGGCCCTGGGCAGTGGATCAGTGTTTATTCCTGGCATACAAACAGACATCGTGTGTCCATAACACAAAGAGGAATGCTCTCTCAGCCTGGACTCTTAGGGGAGTGCCTGGACCCTACCCTGAGTGAAATGACAGACTCTAGATATCCCCTATGTGGAAGGAAATGGCAATAAGGTGGGAGGCTGGGGGTGGTGGTGAGGGGTACGGGTGGAGGGGAGGGAACTGGAATTGACATGCAAAACAAGCTATTTAATATTAAAATAATAATAATAATTAATAATAAAAGTTGTAAAAGCAGTTTTAAAATAAGATATTTAAAAAAGGAGGAAGACTCATTGGGAAGAAAAGGTGGGCAGAGGAAGTAAGTGGGTGGTAAGACAGAATAGTTAGGATGAATACGATCAATATACATCATGTACATGTAGTAAAATTATAAAGAATAAATCAAATATATTTAAAAGAAAAATAACAATATGAGAGCTTCTTATCAACCATAAGCCCCATACAGTCATATCTTCACTCCTTAGAAATTTATTTATAATTCTGTCTACACCTTTTCTGAGTTAGTTAAGCACACATGATAGGCAACTAATCAGGGTTTTGTTTTTTAATTAAAAATTAGGACTCAATACTGTGGAAGAATCCCATTGACTAATCTAAGTGTTAGGCATTTAAATTCAGTTTAAAACAAACCATACCCCTGATTAGGTATTTGCTACATTTCAATTTCTTTCATTTGAAAAGTCAAATTGCAGATAATAAGTACCATTTAAAATAAAAGGGCCTAAAGTATACCGCAAATATTAGCAAAGAAGGCAAACATTCATAGAATTCCAGGGAGCATGTACCACAGGCTCGTTGTTGGCCTGTTGTGCACAGTCAGAGCCTTCCTACATTTCAGAAGCAAGTTAAAGTAAGGACTGGCCCCTCTGAGCTCTGACCTGCAGGCTCCCCTGTCTTTGGTGTCTTCTCAGAGCACCTCTGTCCTTCAGACAGCGAGGCTGATGGTATGGATCCTGTTCTCCTCACGCTGACTGTGTGTGCTTCTCACAGCATAGATGCTCGATGCCTCTTCTCTGGTCAGTTCTGATGACAAAAGCAATGGCCCAGATGGGGTGTCTTCCAAGTAGACAGGTTAATGCTAGGGATCTACAGGACAGAGTAGGAAAAGAGGGTGGAAGCATGGCAAGCATTCCTCAGTGCTGCTTCTTGACTTGTAGGTGGCCACCTGTCCTTTGTGTCCACTGTGGGATAGACAGCTCATCCTCTCTTCCCACCATAACCTCACCTCCACGACTTCCTGTAACCCTAATGGCTTCCCAGAGTCCTTCCATACACCTTCACATTCAACGTATGAATACTGAATATTCACAGACAGCCAACCTCATCATTTACAGGTCCCTTATATTCTCCCATGTTGGGAAAGCTTTTGAGACACTCCTCCCTGTCGGCCTTCTGCCTTGGATACTTCACCTTTATTTTCTAAACCATGTACCCCGTGTTTCCTGATAGCTTAAAAAACTTGTTTTTAATCATGTCTTTGTGTGTCTGTGAGTATGTGCACATGAGTGCAGATGCCATAGAAGTCAGAAGAGGGAGCGTGATTCCCTGGAGCTGGAATTGCCTGCAGTTGTGAGCAACTGATAATGATGCTAGGTCCTAAACTCTGGTCCTCTACAAAAGCAGCACAGCTCTCAACTGCAGAGCCCTCCTTCCAGCGTCCCCTGATGATTTTCTTTTTAAACACACATCACATCCCACTGTTGTTGAATCCCTTCCTTAACTTGTCTTTCTGAATACGTTTCACTTTTTCCACTGGAGCCAAGGTAGAATACTTTTTCCTCCATCTACAGATGTAAACAGTAGAGATGAGCTCTTCTTGTGAGGAGAGGTGCTGAGGGGAGAGGCTGAAGAACACTAGGTGAAGTATAGCCAGACCTGCAGGGGGAGGTTCCCTGGAGAGTCACACTTGGTGCCTGAGCCCAGGAGGCTGCATCTGTCCCTGGGAGTGTCTGAGGGGAGCTGTCTGGTGGCTCATCTATGAAGAACCTCTGGATCTGAGTTTGGGGGGGCTGATACATCTTAGAAGGTACTTAAGAGGGGAGAAGTGTGGTAGGATTATTAGCTATGCTGTTCCCCAGTGGGTGGCAGTGCAAAGGAAGTTCTTAAACGGCCTTGCCAGGTTTGTCTTGGCCTTTGGGATGATGGCGAGGGAACTTCAAGGACCCTCCTGAGGAGTGGGTGGATGATTGATTTGGTTGTAGATGACAGGGAAAACTGCAGTAGGGATGTAAAACACGAGAGAAGAATACATTTAAAAAACCCCAATGTTTAACACATCATTTATCCAAATTTGTAGATTATTTGATTCCACTGTGTCCTGCCTTATCTTAGACATCATTGCAAACTCACCGCCCCCCTTGGGAATTTGAGGGCTTCCCTCTTTTTAAAAGTGATGAAAGAAACTTTCTTTGTAAGTTCAATAGGAGCATCAGTGATAGTGTGTTTATAAAAGATACAGCATTGTTCCTGGTTTGGAGAACTTCCTCAAAAAGATGTGGCTTTTATTCTAGTTATTTTGCTTGTCCCTGTTTGCATGACAGACACTTAACATATGCCCACTGCACCAAATCTTGATCTGCAATCTAGTTAGTTAATAGGAAAGAGCAACACCCATTAGAACAGGGGCATTTATCCATGATTCACCATGCTCTCTGTATGGAGAGCACAGTACACAGACATCAAAGCAGTCACACAATGTAAGGGAAGAAGTGGTCACTTTTGTTGATAGTCTAGCTTCCTAAAACATGAACTGTAGGGAGCAGGGATGTTTGTTTGTCAAAGAAATCAGACCTCTACATGGAGAAGGTAAGATCCTCATTGATTCCCTGGATCACTGCAAAGATTGACTTTTCACCCTTCTCAAAGGATGCAGGAACATGAACCCCCACCCAAATGCACAGTAGCACTTTGGTTAAATGTGAAAACAGTATTAGAGCGGACAATAAGTGAGCCATGAGGAGCTGCAGCATAGTGGGACCCACCAGGAGCTACTACAAGATGAGAGGAAGCAGAAGAAGACTGGGACTCCCAAGAAGAGGAGGCAGGCAATGCAGTTTTTGGCTCAGAGCCACAGGCCTCCCATCTCTGGCACAGTGCAGGCGCCGGATGTCTTGCTGAAGGTCTGCACCTTGGCAATATTAGGGAAGTCGAGACTGGCATTGCTAATCAGACACCTGGTAAGTGTCATAATCTGCACGAGGTAGAAAATTAATTGGAGAACAGACCTACCATGAAGGTGTGAGACACCAGGAGGGTGACTGGATAGAATGCCGTGCTTTCTGGATGAAAAGAAATTCTGTAAATTAGTGGCCAGGTAAGAACAAAATAAAGTGTTCTGCGAGTTCCAGTGGCCCTATGCTTCCTTTTGTCCTCATCCACACTTCCTGCTTCCTCCCCTCCCACTTTTGCTGTCCACATACCCTCTTCCACCCCTCCCTAAGCCAATGGTTCTTCAGCTTCCTAATGCTGTGATTCTTTAATACAGCTCCTCTTGTTATGGTGACCCCCAACCATAAGATTATTTCTATTGTGATTTCACAGCTGTGATGTTGTTACTGTTATGAGTTGTAAATATCTGATATTTCTGATGGTCATAGGTGACCCCCATGAAAGGGACAAGGGGCCATGACTGGCATACTGCACCAGGCATTCATGGTGGGAATAGCCTTAGGACGGCTACATTGAAAAGATCATCCCCCTGAACCTCCAAAGAAAATATGAAAACTCCAAACCTTCAAAGGGATCCAGAAGGAGGAAAGGGAGACTACATTATTTTTGTAAGAAGTGCTATGCTAAGAGGAATGGAACCAGAGAGAATCTCGATGAAACTCTGTTGTCAGGGAAGTTGAACATATGTAGAAGGCAGTTTGTGTTCTCTCACTGAGGAGTTCACAGTCAGATTAGCATAGGGATGATAACCAAGGACTGGAGAGAACACTACATTTATGGAGAGGTACTGAGACCTGCAGAGCTCAGGTGTGTAGAGTCAATTGACTTAATGAGCTTGCCACCACCTCCGCCCACCACCTACCTCCATGTGTGTGCCTGTGTGGAAAAGTATGTGAAGTTAGAGCAGCTTTTTTCATCACTGGCATTGGTGACAATTGGGGCCTAGGGCTTAGGTAGTCTTGTTGCAGAGCCCTTAGCCTCTGTTCAACAGAGTCAGGTAGCATACCGACTTCCAAGTTGTGATAGCCATAATGTTTCCAGCCACACAGTTGTTGCTGACTGAGAAGCAGTGCATTAGGGGGCAGATGGTTTATAATGTTTGCTGGTGTTTGTAGTGTCTGATGTGGGGCAGAAGCCCTCTCCGTAGTGGATTGATTCCAGGATGATCCAAGTTCAGAAGTAAAGGGAGCCACCATTTGAAACCTGTGTCTTCTCCAGGTATGACAAGCACACCGATAGCGTTCCCTCTGGGAAGAGTTTCTGTCTAAAACACAAGTCTCGGGGCAAGGCTGTGGAGACGACTTAGGTGGATATTAAAGAGAGACTAAAGATAGAGATTAAGAGACACTTTACATTTATTGTCCTTGAGACAGGGTCTCTCTATGTACTCTCGGCTGTCCCAGACTATACTGGTCTTACAGTCATAGAGACCCTCCTGCCTCTGCCTTACTTCTGGGTGCTGGGATTAAAGGCATATGCCACCATACCCAGCTGTCTTTTTCTATTTTTAGAGCTTTATTTTTACTTTATGTGTATTAGTGTTTTACCTAAATATAAGTGTGCTCATCACACGTGGGTCTGGTGTCCTCAGAAGCCGGAAGAGGATGTTGGGTACCGTGAAACTGTAATTACACACCATGGTGAAGCATCATGTGAGTTCTGGGAGTTGAACCTGGGTTCTCAGCAGGAACAACAAGAGTTATTGACCACTTAGCCAACTCTCTAGACCCTGTTGTATAAAATTTAACTTAACCCTTAGAGCTAAAACAAAACTACCTGAAACTCTAGGAAATGTACTGAAGTAACACTTTGCACCAAACACCTTCATGAAAGTCTATAATAACAAGAAGGAATTAAGTGGGATACAGCAATGCCCGGTTACCATCCATTTCCTTTACCCAGGCAGACAATTGTCCAGGACACCTGCTCAGCTTCTCAGGCAAGGAATTCCGGTTTGCCACTTAACTGCTGGGAACGAGTTAAATGCAGCCATCTCTGATGTTTACACACACAGGGTAAGCATATTTGAAGTGGTTTGAAAAATCTAACAAGAATTTGAAGGATGCCTTTGGTGAAGAGATGATCTCAGACATGCAGGCACGTCTGGGGAGTGGCACATGTATATACACAGCTTCTTCTGTAAGATGTTTCCATGAAAGGGAAACATACAAACATTGGGTTAAAAAGCAGAGAGCTGAGCCACCCAACACACAAAGAGCTCTAGGCTTTTAACTAACAGTGTGTGTTCTTCTAATACCCACATTTGAGAGGTTAAGCAAGTTTGGACATTATGTCCCACTTTGCCCTTTCCTACCCTGGCGCTTACAATAATCTCAGCTCTTTTCTGCTTTTCCCAGGGAACTTGACCCTTGCTGGTACACAACTCACCGAGAGATTAGACGAGTATTGTCCAGAGAATAATGAGAGCTGGGGAATGAACCAGGATAGCTTACAAAAAGGATTCAAAGAGTGGTTGCCCTGGGTGTAGTTCAGGCCTGGGCTGTGGGTCTTGTGAGCTCCATCAGTGTTGGGCCTCGACTCACCACTTCTATCGAAGCGCTTTCACCTTGAAAAGAAGGTTAATGTGATATTGACCAAACTTGCAAATAGCACGAAGCTTGCAGGTAAGGGAGATAAAGAAGATGACATATTACAATCACAGCGGGATGTAGATAATTCAGGGCACTGGTTGAACAAAAAGTGAGATGAGGTCTAATATAAAGACATGCGAGATAATATATGCACCTGAAAGAAAATAACTCTCCACACAGATTCAAATTACGGGGGTATTACTCAGGAAGCTGTCGTGCTGAGTGAGATTTGGGGAGGCTGGCGGATAACAAATTGAATAGGAGTTCACAGTGCATTGCCACAGCAAAGAAGACAGCGCTATTTTGAGATGTATGGACAATATAAAGTGATCTTTGAAAACACAAGCGAGGATGCAGTGCTGCTGTACACCGTGTGGGCAGCATCTCACCTTGAACTCCCTGGTGCCCTGACTTTAACAAAGAGGCAAAGAGTTGGAAGATTTAGCAAAGAGTCATTTGAATGCTATTCAACATGATGCACAGGTCTCCCTAGGAGACACAGGATTGTGCTCCTACACCAGACAGGCACATCTATAAAAAAAAAGTTTTCTCACGACAAGGTCCTCTTGCTATTATATTTCCTTTAATGCCTTTTTGACTTTCAGGAAGGGGAAATAATTGCTTAGATGGGAGAAAAAGACAGAGAGAAGGAAACAACCATATAAATTCTTTCAGGGAACAGAAAAATGAGCATTTCATATATTCAGCAATATTTATAGGCTCTAAATTCCTGCCTGCTAAATTACTTTGACTCTAATGAGAAAAGAGGGGGTAACATTATCATACAAGGACAAGCATTGCAGGAAGAAAGCTAGCTTCTGGAGAGCCAAGGCTATAAAGTTTCAAAGGATAGATTTTTCCCCCTATGTGCTGGTTATGGGATTTCATAAGCACTGTTTCCCGTGTGTGTGTGTGTGTGTGTGTGTGTGTGTGTGTGTATGCTAATGTGTGTGTCTGATGCCAATGGATGTCAGAAGAGGATGTGGGATCCACTGGAAGTAGAGGTACAGACATTGGAGAACAACCCGATGTGGGTGCTGGGATTAGAACTGTGGCCTCAGCAAGAGCAGCGAATGTTCTTAATGGTGGAGCTATCTCTCCAGCCCTGCTCATTTTCACCATTAAAAGAGCAGCAAGGTGGACTGGGCAGGTGAGCTAATGGGGGACACTAGAGCCACATGGTGGGAGGTGTCCAGCTATCTGTAGGGCCTTGAATGGGGTTGAGAAAAGACAAAGGGTTTGGGGGAAAAACTACACTACGTAGGAAAATCATAGTTTGGAACCAGGTGCTATGTTTTAGATGTTCTTTAGAAATTAGTAGATATGTGGGTATGGTTCATTTCATCCCTCTAAAAGTGAGTTTAATTTTTTTCATCAATATATTAGTTTCCAAGATTTCTGTGAGAACTGAAATTCACACGTGTGAAGCATTTAGAGGCTCATGGCAGTTTCAGTTGGTTGTTGATCAGCCATGAAACCCAGGAGAAAAAGAATAAAAAGCTATAAGCTTCACCCCTGACAAGGATTTGGGACCATTTTAGAAACAAAAAGATAGGTGAAGAATTACCAGCTCGGCAAGGTGTTTGAACTGCCTTTTATCCATGTTGAGTCTGAGGAGAAATCTAACATTCTGGCTTTTCATTTTGCCTAGTATACCTTCTCCAAATGGCAGTGTTTAACATGGTGAGAACGGAGACATTACCAGGTGATCAGGGTCTTGGCTGGGGCCTTCCAGGTTCTTGATATAATATTCAAGAGTTGAATACAGGAACACAGAGATGGCAAAGTAATAAAATACTTTATCCAAAGTAAGCAAAACACTGCCCAGACTGACAGTGGCCCATTCAAGTGAAGGTGCTCAAGTTCTAATTACTGTTTGGGATTCTTTTTAAGTTTAGGATCAAGAGCAGGGATTGATTGTTAAGGGGCATGCTTTGAGTGGTTGTCTATTTTGATTGACAACCTTAACTTACATAATTTTCCCTTTACTATCCATGTCCCTTCCTTCAATGCATCTGGGTTTTTCTAGTCATATGCATGTCTATAAGAATAAAACAGTAAATAGGAGTATCCCTAAGAGTCCACTCTGAAACAGAGTTTGACTACTCTAAATCCATCCCAAACCAATATAAGTGGGATTGGCATTCACACCTTTGTGCCATAGTTGGAGTATGATTGATTGAACAGAATCTAAATTTGGTGGTTGTTAAGGGGAGATACTTAGTCCGTTGTTTAAACTGTGTTGATGATGTGTGGGTTCTAGGTTATTGGTAGGCTGCTCGTTGCATTATTTGCAGCGTGTGTGTGTGTGTGTGTGTGTGTGTGTGTGTGTGATCAGCATGTGTAGGTAAGTGTCTCAGGCTGTCAAGTACATTATGAGAAAAGGAGTGTGTGCATAGCTCCACACAAGTGGGCTCCCAGATTGCTAAACTATTCCCTATGTTTCTCTGCCTCACAGACACCTTAATAGTGTGGTCTCATAAGAATTGTAAGGCCAGTACTCAACACTTAGACAAATGATAGTGTGTTAGAATTTTTGCATAATAGGTTTTGTGTATATATATGTTTCTATGCGTGTTTATGTGCACACAGGTGAGTATGTGTGTGTGTGCATAAGCATGTGTGCTTGCACCTGTGTTGTGTGCCTGTGCATATGGAGGGCAGAGATCAACTCTGGGTGTTTTCCTTTATTACCCCCATGTGACTTTTCAGGCAAGGTTTCTCACTGAACCTGGGACTTGTCCATTCAGCTAGACTTGCTAGTCAATGAGCTAGTTTCAGGGACCCTCTTTTCTTTGCTTCCAGTGACAAGATTATGGATGTCTGCTGATGCGCTGACTTTTTTAACCTTTATTTAAATTTTATGTATATGGGAGTTTTGCCTGCATGAATTTCTGTGCACCATGTGCTTGCAAGTGCCTCCGGAGGCTACAAGGTGGGGAGATCACCTGGGATTGGACTTACAAATGGTTGTGAGCCTCCATGTGGATGATGGGAATTAAACCTGGCTCCTCTGGAAGAGCAGTAAGCGTTGAGCCTTCTCTCCAGCTCCAGATGTTTTTTTTTTTTCTTCAAGACAGGGTTTCTTTGTAGCTTTGGAGCCTGTCCTACAGACCAGGCTGGCCTTAGACTCACAGAGATCTGCCCACCTCTGCCTCCTGAGTGCTGGAATTAAAGGCGTGAGCCAATGCCCGGGTCCACATGGCTTTTTATGTGCATGCTGGGAGTCCAAACGGGTCCTTGTATTTGAGAAGCGAGCACTTTGTCATCTGAGTCGTCATCCCAGTCCTTGCAGTACAGAGGTTTTTTGTTTTGTTTTTTTTTCACTATAGCTTCCATGACAAGATTTTTCTTTTTCTTCTTTTTTCTCTTAAATTTTATTTTATTTTTTGGGGGGCATAGATTGCCTGGGCAAAGGGTAGATATGAAGGGACAGGGAAATGAATGGGATCTAGATGCATGATGTGAAAGTCACAAAGAACAAATAAAAGGTTTAAAAAATTAAAATACAATTAGTATCAGGATGATCAAATTGCATCAGTTTTACTGATAACTTGATAATAGAGAAAGGTAAGTCTTATTGGCTATAGTCATTTTTCTTAAGCAGGGGTCAGCAAATGTTTTCCTGGAAAGGAGCAGATAGTATTTTGCACTTTGTGGTTCCATAGGTAAAAGCAAAATCCCAGCATCGGTCCCTATATACAACATAGGAAACAAACCTCTATAATTTGATATGTGTACATTTATCTCTCTCTGTGGGTCTGTGGGGGGGGAAGAGAGAGAGAGAGAGAGAGAGAGAGAGAGAGAGAGAGAGAGAGAGAGAGAGAGAGAGAGAGAGAGAGAGAGGAGGAGGAGGAGAGAGGAGAGAGGAGAGAGGAGAGAGGGCACGAGCATGCAGAACACAATACTAAAGACGAGTGAGCATCTTCCTGGATCATTCTCCACAGACTCTCACTGAACCTAGAGTTTACTGATTCAGCAAGACTGACTGACAATTGAGCCCCAGGAATCCTCCTGCCTCTGCATCCCTAACTCTGGGATGACAGTAGCACAAAACTGTACTGTACTATGCCAAGAACTTTACTGATTGAGCCATCTTCTCAGCCCCAAATTTCAAGTTACAATAATTATTAATCAATGTAAACGGTATACGAGATTAATTTTGTAATAAAAGTTTACTACTGAGAGAAATGGGCTTATTTGGGGGAAGTAAGATTTGATTTAACTGAGGTTTGCCACTGTGATGGATGGGGCCTTCTTTTCCTACAGAGCCATCGCCTGCTTCTCTGAAACACAGCATTGCATTTCCAGGAAACGCACAGGGGTATCTTGTGCCCAACTCTTGGTGCTCCTGCACAACTATAGGTTCCTTTAGTGGGAGGTGGGTAGAGCACCAGCCATGGGCTAAGCTGACTGGTAGAATGCCAGCAAAATGGGACTCCAGAAGCTGCATGAATTTGACTCTCACTTCAGGTTTTTCATCCATGAAATGAAAAAGGACTGCAAAGGCCATTACAAATATCAGATAAATCATGCATTATAAATGATATCTTCCTTTTACTTTTAATATAACAACGTAAAACTATCCTTAGTTCATGCTTGGTATAAAAGAAGACCATGGATTGGATACGGGTCATGGATGATAG
Source organism: Mesocricetus auratus (assembly GCF_017639785.1). Taxonomy (NCBI): domain Eukaryota; kingdom Metazoa; phylum Chordata; class Mammalia; order Rodentia; family Cricetidae; genus Mesocricetus; species Mesocricetus auratus. Next base: position 38,225,743 of record NW_024429193.1, read on the forward strand.
TTTATTAAAAATTTCCCTTTTCTCTTGAATGGCCATTACAGCATTTCAGAGCTAGCCTGGGCCTCCAGCTATCTCAGTCTTGTGAATGCTATTTCATTCACGAGCTGTGCAAGCTGTTATCTTGGATTTATTTATTTTATGTTATGTGTATGAGTGTTTTGCCAGAATGTATGTATATGCACTACCTATGTAGTCACAGAAATTAGGAGATGGTATCGAATCCCCTAAAACTGGAGTTACAGACAGTTGTGAGCTCTCACACAGGTGCTGGGAGCTGAACTCTGGTCCTCTGGAAAAGTAGCAAGTGCTCTTAACTTCTGAGCCACATCTTCAGCTTCCCAAACTTTTTATTTTAATCTTAAAAGTTTTGAAGACAAGCGTGTGTATTTCTTTGGAATGCTCTTTTGTGATGCATAATATTCTGTGTATTTAAAAAATGTAGCCTTAGGTTTTAAGAAGAATAACTACAAAATTGTGAACTGCACCTGTTATAAGTTTTGGGGTATTGATTATAGTTAAATATTAACAAACCTATAAAGAAAGAAAATTGATAGTGGAGATGAGTTTGTTTTGGAAAGAACTTTAGGTATCTATAAAAGTCATCATTTACAAAGGGAGGTGGCAGATCTTAGTGTCACAATATCACTTTTAAAAGCATCCAACCATGTTTCTTGTGAAATTCCAATTGTGGGATCTTGGTTGAGAGTTAGTCTCTGGAGTTATTCCAATCGCCTAGTTTTAGCAGCACATCTATAAAATTCATATTGTCTTCTCAAACACCAAATGACTAGATACACTGACAGTCAATGTTACAATTTTACAAATGGCTTAAAACTCCACCAATGTTATGCCCCCACTTTTTTTTAAATAAAGCAAGCAAAAATAATTTGATTATCTGAAAGAAAATCTCTGAAATAGAGTTCTTTCAGTCAAGAATATACAGTTCAAGCAGAACTCCAAACCAAGAGCAGAACAGAGGATGAAACAAAGAAGGATTTCTCAGTCATCAGGAATATATGAACTTTAAGATGAGAAGCAGACTTGGCCTTTTCCCATTTGCTGTGTCTTCAGAGCTTGTAGGTGGGCACTAGGACCCAGAGACCCGGGGCTATGGTACATGGATTTTCTTTGATTTGTTTAATTTTCATTTGCTTTGTTCCAGCCCAGTTTGCCCTAGCCTCAAAGCAGCTTCCTCTAGTTTCATTCTTTCCCAGGCGCTTTCCTATTCATTGTTTCTCCTTCTCTGTTATTGTCTTTCCCTTACGAGAAGATTGTGTAAAATACCATTTTTTTAATTTTTCAAAATTTGGAGAACAACCACTCAATAGAATTATGCTAACTAGTATTTCAAAACTTTTCATAAACTGTATAATAGCTAGTGTTTATTGACTATTTTGAAACAATTTCATATATGTCAGTTCACTTAAACCTCTTGGTACCTAAGTTTCTTCACACCACAACTGAGGAGGGTGTGAGGAAATCATGTGGTTAGTAACGAGAGCCAAAGACAAAAAGCAGAGTTCACAGCACTCTTCTACACACAAAACCACACCACCTCCCGGTCTCTAGCGTCTTTCCCAAAGCATCCTGGAGAGGTCCTCCGTTGGACAACCCTCATCTCAGGAGCTGTTTCTCCTCGTCAGGTCCTCACTGTTCTTCCTGTAGCTCACTTTCCCTGTAGTTAACCGAAGCAAACCCCATCAAATGAATGGCATTTGACGGCATGCCAAACAAGCTCACCAATGTTGTAATTACGAAGTAGGTTTCAATGTCTCCTTCAACTCTCAGATGAGAAACTCAAGTTCAGAGAGATGGAACTTGCTTCAAGGTTCTTCAGCTGGCGAGGAGGCAGAGGATGAGGCTAACACTCGCAGTCTTGTTTCTTTCTGCTATGTGGCAAAGCCTTGAACTTCAGTATCAGAATATATTCTTCAGCAGAGGAGAGAACTGTTCCCTGGGCTATTAGGGTTGAAAGAGGTGGTGCTCAGTGAATGTCACTGAAACTCAGAATCAAAGGAAGCTTTGTCCGGCAGGTGGTTCAGTCAGCCCTCATTTTTATATTCTCCCCCTGGGAACCTTATGCTGACGTTAGGTTCCCTTTGGAGAGCCCCTAAGCTTTCCTCTCCTCTGGGAACACCCACTCCCCTCTCTTTCATCGCCACTGAGTATTATTTTACACATACCGTTCTCTATCTTAAAAGCCAGGAATAAAACAAATAAGCAAAAGGGAAACAATGTAAAACCCCTATTCTTTCCTCGACTTGAGACTAGACAAATAATTCCCCCGAATCACATAGCTCATAGCAGCTAGTCCAGCCACAAACCCATCCTCCCAAGTTCTATCCTTGGTCTCTTCCACTCTACCATGACAAACGCTGTCTTCCTGAAGGGAAAAGTCATTTAAAGGCCCATTACAGAGATGACAAACTGAGAGCCAGAAACAAAATCTTAAGAGAAACAGGAGATCAGCAGCTGGATTTGGGCTGAGGGGGCTGTTTCATGAGCCCGGGCACTGATTCAGTGTTAGACCTTGATATGATTTGAGCTCTCTTCCTTATCCCATCAGGGTACAACTCTCTTCCTTTCATAAAACTCACTGTGGACAATTATCTGCTTGGGGAAAATAAATAAGACTACAAAAATGATGCTTCTTCTTTCTCTACCATGCAGAAAGGTAGTTCAGAATGTATTCCCCTGAAGAACTTAGCAAAGACGTAAAAAATATTTTTAACCCTCACACACAGTCCCAGAGAAGAGAAAAACTAAACCACACACAAGACAAGTACGGAACATACAAACACTCTAAATGATTTTTCAAAGGCAATCCAATAAAACATATTCACGAGCACTCAGGGAATGGAATGGGCATACAAACACAATTCTTCCTGAATTGAAACAACAAAAAGTGATCATTTCAGTCCTCAGAAATGCTAATGTGCAATTTTATTCACTATTTTAAAAAGCTATAATATTCTTAATGTAGATTATTTGATCATTTAGAATATCACAGTGATTTTGGACAGACACTAAGTATGAATTCTTACAGAGTTCTGTAATAGGAAACTGGATTTAATAAAGCTATACTACTAAAGACCTTTCAAGACTGTTGCATTTTTTTCTTAAACATTTTATTTGTGTGTGTGTGTGTGTGTGTGTGTGTGTGTATGTGTGAGAGAGACAGAGAGAGATAGAGAGACAGACAGAGAGAGAGAGGAGAGAGACAGAGAGAGAGACAGAGAGAGACAGAGAGAGAGAGAGAGAGAGAGAGAGAGAGAGAGAGAGAGAGAGAGAGAGAGAGAGAGAGAGAGAGAGAGAGAGACGTGGGCAGGGGAGTAGAGACATTTGTACAAGTACCCACGGAAGCCAGCGGGGGACACTGGATACCTTAGCACTGGAGTCATGTGCTTTCATGAGTGACCCCAAGTAAGTGCTCAGATCCAAACACTGGCCCTCTGATAAAACAATTAGTGCTAATAACTGGTAAAACATCTCTATTTCTCATATCCTCAAATATTGTTAAAATTTCCGTTGTTTCTGTGGCTGGAAATGACAGAATAACAGATTATTCCACTTCACACCACAGTGGACAACTTGAAGTCAACATAAACTATTGAATAACTTTGCTCATTAGTTGATAACTGGAAGAAAATATAAATGAGACTAGCCTTTATTATCCTAGAATTTGTCTAGAAGTACTTTCCCAAACTGTGGCCAAAAGAAGGTGAACCCTGGCCACAACAACATCACAGTTTACGGGGACAAAGGTGAGAGTTCTTGGAGTCGGAAGCAGTTAGAATTTTGAGTATTAGAGAGCAGAGGGTTCCAGGAGTTTGCACAGAAGCCCACTGTACCTTTGAATAAATAGTAGGCAGAAAGCACATGACACAGTGTTAGAGTAGAATAGGGACGGTGCTATGGGCAGTACAGGACAAAATTCCCAGGCTTCAAACATGGCTGAGAAATGCTGAGGCTTCCGGCCATCTCAAAGAGCTACCATTGTACACCTGGAGCATTCAGTAGAGAATCCAGAAGAATGAGTCTTTAATAGAGGCACTCTTTATTAGGGGGAGCTAAACCAGACCTCGTGTAACTGCTGTGCTAGGTCTGCCCTATCAGGACCCAAGCAGAAGGTTCCAAAGGACTGAGCTGATTGATGTTACTGAACTGCCTATTTAACACCATTAATTCAACACTCTAAAAAGTAGCCAAATCCAGTCAGTTGTCAAGTAACATTTATGATGTGCAGCTTGCCTTCCATTCAAAGAAGCCAAAAACTACTACCCATGCATGAAAATAGAATCAGAAGTGAGAAAGAGGTTGTAATTAGTGAATGAGGATATTAAAGTAACTTTTATTAGTATCCTCACGGAATTAAGGGCGAGGGGATATAAACATAATTGGAAGAGAAATGGAAGATTTTCAAACCACAAAATGCTAGATCTGAGAAAAACATTGTCTTTGTTAGCAATAAGTTTTTTTGGATGAGCTTCCCAGGAACTTAAGAACTGTAGAATTCAACTGGAACATAAAGACTGAAATGAAGTAAATTGAAGTATATACAGGAGAAAAGACACTGAAAAGATTTGAATGGAGCCTAGTGACTTCTGGGATAACACTAAGGTATCAATAAGGGAAGCATTCCAAAAGCAGCCTGTTGTCTGTACAAAGAGGCGAATGACCTCAAAGCTTACGAATATGATGAAAACTGTGGTTCATAGATCCAAGAGGTTTCAGTGAGTCTCCAGCACAATAATTACAAAGAATCACACAGCAAGACATTGTAGTAAAGATTATGAAAAATTAGTAGTAAACATATCCATTAAAACAGAGAAAGATTGCATATTCCAATATTCTCAGATTTTATTAAAAAATAATGAAAACCAGAAGACAATGAACATCCTTTAGTAAAGTTCTGATAGAGAAAACCTTGCTATCTAGAAGTAAAAGTAGCCTACAGTAAAAATAGCCATCATAAATGAAGGTGAAAAGTATATCAGATAAAAACCAAGGTTGAGTATGGTGGTTCATGCTAATAATCCCAGCATTTGAGAGGTGGAAATAGGAGAATCAACAGTTTAAGTTGGCCTGCATTACAGAGTGAGTTCAAGGCAAGCCTAAGCTACCTGAGAACCTGTCTTAACAAAATTAATGTGTTTATCAATATATGAATAAATCTTTATATATTATGTAAACATATGTACTTGTATAATATATTGGTAGATACATAGCTGTGCAGATTAAAATTTTACACATATAAAATTTATAATTTTATATAAAATAGATATACAAAACAAAAAATATTTTTAACATACCCAGTGGTGCTTGTCTATAATTCAGACTAAGACAAGAGAATCCCTACAACTTCAAAGCCAGTCAAGCAAGATGGGAATTATTTAGGTTAGCATGTTAGGCCTCCAAAATGGAATTTGGAGTCCTAGGCCTGTAAAATATTTGAAGAAAGAAAAATTACTTCTGTTTCCTTGTTAATTAAAAAACTAATTGACCAGATAGAGCAAGACTGATTGACTCTTGTATATTTATATTTATAGCATGTGTAAAAGCAAAATGCATGACACTAACTCAAAGACTCAGAGCTCATGTGCATCACAGAGCTGATCAGCAAATGGCGCAGCCACTTTGGCAGTACAGTTTAACACTTATTTCTCGTGTGACTTAGGAATTTTGCTCATTCTTCAGCCAAGAAAAATGAAAGCCCAAGCCTTACAAAACTTCAGCACAGTTGTTCACAGATGCTGTCTCTGTTATATTTTTCTTCATTCTTGAGGATTTCATGCAGATATAGTGAATCTGACCATATCTACACTTTATTCCCCTACTTATGCCTTCACTCTGATCCCCCAACAAGTCTCATATAAATTCATGTCCTTTTTTTTTTTGTAACCCACTAAGTCCAGTTAGTAATGCCGTATATACGGTGCATGGAAGTAGGACCATCCATTGGAACATGGGAAATGTAGCAGTGGTCACATCCTCCAAACAAACGACTCTCTCTTCTCTAGCAATTACCAATTGCCAGTAGCTTCTCAGTCAGTGGGTGGCCTAGAGATCATTTACCCCATATATACTGAAGTTTTGCTGGCTTGATCTCATACAGTCATGTGAAAGTAACAACAGCTACTGTGATTTTGTGAGTGTGACAGTCATGCCATGCCCAGAAGATAGCATTTCTCAGTTTTCCTTCCCACTTCTGGCTCTTATACTCTTCTTGTCCGCTCTATACCTTGGTGGTGGTGGTGGTAGGATTGATATAGATGGCCTGTTTAGGGCTGAGCACACATGCCCTTTTTTTTATAACCCACCTTGAGAATTTATGATTCTTTCCATTGACTGCTGCCCTGTGCTCTTCCAGAGGACCTGGGTTCAATTCCCAGTACCCATATGACAGCTCATAACTCTCTGTAACTTCTGTTTAGGGGATCTAACAACCTCACACAGACATAAATACATGTAGGCAAAATATCAATGCACGTAAAATAATGAAAAATAAGAACAGAAAGTTGGGACTGCAAGTCTAAACTATATAAGTGAGCCCCTACTTCAAATAAATCAATTAACTAAAAAATAAAAAATAAAAAAAGAGGGTCACTTGTTGGGAGACATCATTCTGTAAATGTGTGTGATTGGTTTGAATAAAGCGAATAAAGCACTGTTAGCCAATAGGGAAACAACATAGGCGGGACTAGGAGTCTAGGAGGATTCTGGGAATTGTAGTGAGGAGAGCTTGTGATCTCCCAGGAGCAACAGGCGCTCAGGAGTGCATCCTCAAACAGATAAGTTCTTATAAAATATGTATTAGTAATTATGGGTTAATAATTAAGTCAGAGCTAGCTGATAAGAAACCAAGCAAATGGCCAACAGCTTCATAATTGTTATAGTGTCCTGTGTGTTACTTCGGGGCTCAGACAGCTCGACAGAGCCCAAGCGGCTGGTGGGAAGACTACATGTTACTCATGCAGTAGTGGCATGACTGCAATGAGGTCACTACCTGTCTTCTGACTGTATTTAGGTCTGCTCTTCAGAAGGCGTTTTGTGCCTGGTACTGCAATCTTGGTCAAAAGCTTTGGAGGTCATAGGCCCTAGGCTAGAACCTATTGCTCTTTCACTAAATGGTCATGCCGTCAAATTCCCTTCTAAATTTTATGTTTATACCCATAGACACGAGCTGCTGTCAACCTTGGACAAATGTCTTCTTTATTCAGGACAAATGCACATAATGGTGGTACACTGGAGATAAACCCAAAGCATCTCAAATGGTGAGTGATAAACACATTTTGTTATATCTGTACAATGAGATACCATGGTACTTGGTCATCAAAATGAACTATTTGTACATGGAACAACATGAGAGAATCTCCAAGCTACTATTCTGAGTGAATAAGCTAGACACAGAAGTAAGAGTACTATAATTTCAGCTTTTTCAGCTTCTGAACCGTAAAATTAACTCGTGTTTGTCTGAATATGTGCTCGTGCACTCATATATGTATATGATGGTGTGTGTGGAATGGCATGCACATAGAGGGGAGAGGACAATCTGCAGGGCTGATGCTGCACTTCCACTTTGAGACAGGGTTTCTTGTTACTGCTTCATGCGCCAGGCTGGTGCCCTAGGACTACAAACACTATTGCATATGGCTCTTGTGTGGGTTCTGTGGATTCAAACTCAGGTTGTCAGGCCTTTGTAGCTAGTGTTTTACCTGTTGAGCCATCTCCACAGTCCCAATTAATAAATGTTGACTGAATGTCCATCAGTGTTAGTGTTAATCTGGCCAGAGTTCATAAATTAATTACCAAGGAGGTGTGGAAGAATTTTTGGAGTAAGGATAGTATTATACAGTTTGACTATTATAAGCATAAATGAGTATAAATACTTGTCAAATGATTAAATTACTGCTTCAAGGTCTTTTTCTTAAGAACTATAAGATTTATAAAACATAAAAGATGTATTCTTTTTATAGCATATGAATTATGATCAATAAACCCATCTAAAAAGAAAGCTAATAAAAGAGCAGAACATTGAGACATTCTTATTTAGTGAAGAGACTTTTTATAGCAAACTGATATAAAATAGTTGATACAAAAGATTTGTATTCGTGGACACTTAGGGTGATGCAGCATATTTATGTTTCCTTCTGCAGAATGGTATTGTTACTGAGCCTCCAGACATTAGTAACTCTGTCCTCCCCACTAGATTAAAGGCTTGGGGCTTACACAGAGAAAGCTTGGCTGCCCACTTTACCAAGGCTCTGTCAAGAGGTGTCAAAGAGCAGTACATAGTTGTTCCATGTGGATGACACTTATCTTCCTTTCTGTTTTGTCATTGTGCAGAGGTCATCTCTATACCTTGCTAGTTTGCATGATTCATCACCTGATCATGTTTTCTTCTTGATTAACGTCAGACTACATCTTGCCAGCCTCTGTCTGCAAATAAAAGTTTTTTTTAAAAGCAAAAAAAAATATTTGTACTCAGTCTAAGTGAAAAATATGATTCTTTAGTATTCTTGTGCTTTCATTAATAAATTTTATGGATAAAATTACTCATTCCAATATGGTTGAATATCTTTTATTTTTCAATTGATTGTGATTTTTCTGGTTGCTAAAACGATATTAAATGAAAGGAAAGTAGAAAATAAATTCAGTCATTCTATTTTCTTTTGGTTAGTGGTGCTAATTTTACTCATTCACTCTGAATATTTGAGTAATACAATACAACGCAGGTTTTGAGTCATCTCCAATGCTGCCCAGTTATTAATTTTGGGAACTTGTGGGAACCTTATATACCTTGTGTAGAACCTTTTGGTTGTAAGCATGTAGCCAATAAATGGGGGTGGTGGTGATAGGTAATAAAAAACAAAAAGGTTGATCTCAGTAGATAAGAGTGCTTGTTCTGTAGGCATCTACCTGGTTTAGAATCCACAACACCCATTAAAAAAAGTCCAGCATAGCTGTGCTTGCCTGGAATTCAGAATTAGGCCGTAGACACCAGCAGATGCTGAGAGCTTACTCCTTAGCTAGCCTACCTTCTGGTTCAATAAGAGACGCTGTCTCAAGTAAATAAGTCCAAGGGGCACAGAAAAGCATATCTACTACCCTGCCTCCAAGAATCTTGCCCTTGATGGGAAGATAGATACATGGACACAGTGACATACCATGGTTATTGGCAGATTGGAGGAATGGATGTGGGCAGTTGAGATCCAGTATGGTGATATGCTAAAACTATTGGAGAGGTGAAAATTCAAGTTAAACTGTAGAGGTCTTGTCTGTAACAGTGGCCACACCCTTTTGGGCGTGGCTTCAGACTGATGGAAGCAAAAACAGGGAAGTGTAAGGCATGGTCTCGCTGGCGCTGGTCTTTCTCTTAAGTCCCCAGGTTGGGTAGGAAGGCCAGAGAAGCGCTCCCGCAGTTCTTTGTATTTTTTCTGTGTAAGTGTAAATAAACAACCATTTATCATTTATCTTGGTCTAGTGAAATCGTTACACCAAACTAAAGAATGAGTAAGTAGCCGTGCGTTGGTGGCGCACGCCTTTTATCCCAGCACTCAGGAGGCAGAGGCAGGTGGATCTCTGTGAGTTTGAGGCCAGCCTGGTCTACAAGAGCTAGTTCCAGAACAACCTCCAAAGCCACAGAGAAACCCTGTCTCGAAAAACAAAAAACAAAACAAAACAAAACAAAACAAAAAAAACCCAAAAAAAACAAAAAAAAAGAAAGAAAGAAAGAAAGAAAGAAGAATGAGTAAGAATTTCCCTAATTGACAAGAGTCATTTTTAGTGAAAGAAACCCAAGTACAGTGGGACATAATGTAGATTACAAGGAACAAAATGTTTGAAAACTGGGCATGGGACTGGGAAGTGACTGCTTACCTGTGAATTTGAGGAAATGTCCCCAAAGTAGCAATCTAGCAGGTGTCAGGAAGGTGCTGCTGTCTCATCTCCTTAACTCTTTCCTACCATGAATCTAAGGTTGGTACAATGACTGCCACCACACCCACATGATCACTGGAAAGCTGGGTACCTCACCAGCTAGCAGGAAGTTAAGTTTTGTCAATTCTCTTCTGCCTTCCTAGCCTCAGAGTGCATCTAAGTGACAGAATTTCATTTGCCTTTAAATGCTATCTACCAGGATGTTTAGGGAAAGGGAAGATTGTTTTTCTCCATCTGCAAAAGGTTTATAATGGATAAAATAATAGCTGTGGATACTGTGCACTTACTGGACCATAGCCAACATGCTGCCTGGCTATGGATTGTGTATCATTAATGAGAAAACATGTTACGTTAATATTACAGCACACTGTAGAGAACCTAAAGAAGCTTGGTGTTAGACATTGAACTACAAAGTCATGATTCCATTAAACTGTGTGTGAGCTTCTCCAGGATAGGATTGGTATCTTACTGATCTTTGGTTTTTCAGTTGGGGAATAGTACCCTATGAACAGTAAATAAAAATTGTTGAATAAATGAGTTGGACATTTGTCCAAAAAAGTTGATCAAGGCTGTCTCCTCAATGAGAGAGTCAGTTTCCCTGCCTCCTGCCAGGTTCTTATCTTGTTCCCTGCAAGAATGAAATAGTCAGTGAAGAGTGAGCAAGTGAGGAGAGCTTTATTAACAGGCAGTAGCAATTCGAGAGCATAAATAAAAGTCTATCAAGTGAGAGTGCCAACAGAACAAAACAGTAAAAACTTTGAGCTCTAGGTAACAGCCAGATGTCATCATTACCTGCATAGCTCTGAGTGCTTGGTGGTCTTAGAGTGCTAACTGAGAGCAGTCCTGGGAGATCAAGTCTGCAGAGGGCAGGTTGCTCATGAAAGTGACAGAGGTTGTGGGTCCTGGAGGGTAGTAACAGGAAGTCTGTCCTCAAGATGGAAACACTTACTAGAGCAGTGGTTCTCAACTTTCCTAATGCTGTGACACTTTAACACAGTTCCTCATTTTGTAGTGACCTCCAAACATAAAATTCCTTTTGTTGCTATGTCGTAACTATTTTTGCTTCTCTTTTGAATCATAATCTAAATGTCAGATATGCAGGTTATCTGACATGTGATCCCTGTGCAAGGGTCTTTCGATTCCCCCCAGAGGGGAACTGATGAACTAGAGGCAGAAGTACCTGAGAGCAAGACTCTGGATGGGAGTAGAAACAATGAAGGCACTGTGCTGCAGGAGTTTACATATAGGTTCACAGGGCTCTGGATTGCTACTTATGTGTATGCAAATGAGGCGAAGAACCGGAACTGTGGTGGTTTGAATGAGAATGTTCCCTATAGGCTCAGATGTTTGAATATTTGGTCTTCAGTTAGTGGCACAACAACCATGTAATGGAGCATGTCCTTCTGTATACTGTGAACATGTATTTCTCTTATTGGTTGATGAACAGAGCGGTTTCGGTCAATGGACAGGTAAGATTTAGCTTAGTGGGAAATCCAAACAGGGATAGAGAAAGACAGTAGGCAGAGTCAGGGAAATGCCATGTAGTTGCTGAGGAAGAAGAGGCCCAGACATCACTGGTAAGCCAAAACTACATGGAGATATACAGATTATTAGACACTGATTAATAATTAAGAGAGAGCCAGCCAATAAGAAGCCTGAGCCATCAGCCCAACAGTTTATAATTAATATAAGCCTGTTGTGAGTTTATTTAGGACTAAATGGCTGTGGGACTGGGAAGGACAAAAAACCTCCATCTACACCCATGCATCAATTAAAGGACATTAGCAACCTGAAAAATTATATATACATACATATATATATATGTACACTTATACATTTTTTTTGGTTTTTCAAGACAGGGTTTCTCTGTGGCTTTGGAGGCTGTCCTGGAACTAGCTCTTGTAGACCAGACTGGTCTCGAACTCACAGAGATCCTCCTGCCTCTACCTCCCGAGTGCTGGGATTAAAGGCGTGCGCCACCAACGCCCGGCCACTTATACATGTTAACTAAGGGGAATAATATACATTAAAATGGAGATATAATATATTAAAGCATTGTACACATAGATAAAAACAGGCTATAAATGTACACATGTATGTTCACACCCTCACAAAATGTACCCAAACCTATTCCAAGTGATACTCAATAGTAGGAGAAATATAAACCAAGCAAAAAATTGTTAAACAGTTTTTAAAAAATGAAGGAACATATGTCACAATAATATTGCTCACATCCTTCATCCTTTGGATAAGACAGCTAACTATAAGATCAGAGACATCATGTGAAATATGTTTTCAGATGCCCTTGGCAGTATTATACATTCCTGGACTAGCAATCTGCCTCCTTGTCCTTGCCTAGGTGGTTTTCTCTTGTGTGCTATTCTCCACAGCTCCATTCTTATTAGAACACCAGAGACAATTTGTAAGTGTGTTTGTTTGTCTCCGAATTCTTGGTGAAGTTCAGTCTGTGATGAGGCTGACATTCATTGCACTTGGTCTTGGTTTTAGCGTGGGTGACATTCCCAGTCACTTTCAATCAATCACAAGCCACTACTCTCTCAGCTTTGGGTTTTCCCTGATGCTTCAACTCTCTTGAAGCCTCTCCATTCACTTTAGAAACTCCGTTAACTTTGTTAAAATCCAATTCGAGGGATCTCTGTCTCCAACCATCCTTCGCCAAATTTGTTTATCAAGCTAATTTGTTTGCTTATTTTGAGGATCAAACCCACTTGCATGGGATTAATCTCTGCTATTTGGGATCCATTCATCCACAATACATGTTGTTTTGTGGTTAATGGTCCTTGTCTCAGGGCAGGGATGAAGAAAAATGCATTGAAAAGAAACAGATGGAGCTTTCTCTTGCCTAATTTCCCTTTGTCATATCCCCAGTCACTGTGGTGAAAATTCCAAGTTCAGCTGAAGAACAAGCTAGCCTCTGCCTGTCTTTCCCTTTCCCATCTACAGGGCACACTGGGGAAGAATGGCTCGATTTGGTTATTTTTCACCCATGAGCCTGGAAGCATATTTTCAAGAGGAAATGTCTTGTTTAAAATAAGAGAGTGAATGGAGGTAGGAGATTTGGATTGGAGAATAACTTGGGAGTCTACTTTTAGTGATTTTATAGAAGAAATCTAGAGTAAAATTAAACCCATGTTGAGAGTGCTGGAAAAATAAATTGAACAAGTGTGCATTACGTATACTAAAATCCAACAGAATACTGCTTTTAGTCTCTCTGTCCTTTATAATGACCATGGAGATGAGGCCCAGTGGTAGGACAGGTTCTGGGGCTGATCCTCAGTCTGGGGGAAAGGGAATGTAATAGAAGAAGAGAATAAAGAAATAGATTACTTTAGAGAAGGGTAGGATTATGCTAGCTTTCCACCAATGTGACAGAATATCCAAGGAAACTCAACTTAAAAGAGAAAATGTTTATTTTGGCTCTTGGATTGGGAGGTTTCAGTCCATGTTGCTTGGCTTTATTGTTTCTAAGCCTGTTGAAGCAGGACATCATGGCTGACTGGGGAGTATAGAAAAGCTGTGGTCATAAACTGTTTGTCATGACAGCTAAGAAAGAGAAAGAGAGAGGGAGGGGGACAGAGAAAGCATGTGGGGGACGCATGAGGGAGGGATGGAGAAAGAGAGAGGCTTAAACAAAAATATCCATCAAATAATGCTGCCGTGGCCCCTTATCCTCTATGTAGGCCCCACCTACTAATGTTTCTACTACTACCAATACCTCATTAAGTTATGAACCCATAAATACTTTAATCTATTGATAAGACTCAAGACCTCAAAATCTAATCACTTAATCTCATGCTCCAAGTCTATTGTATTGTATAGCAAGCCTTCAGCACATGGCCTCCCAGGTGACAGTAAGAAGCTAAACCATGGCAAGGATAATGAAGGCTAACAAGCCAAGACAAGAGAGCACTTTCTGTGGAAGGTCTTGGATTAGGTGCTTCAGGAAGGTCAAAGTAACTGAATCAGGTAAGAAGGAGAGGTCTTCAGCATGGCATTCTGGCAAGCTCAATGAGAGGGAGCTTTGAGGAGAATGAAAGTCATCAGTGGGAGAAACTTTTGAGAGGCTGGCATAGAAAAGAAAGGAGATTTCAACTGGACTCAGTGGGTTATGTAAGAAAACAAACAAACAAAAATACCCAACAGAAATAATAAATATTAGCAGAGTGGAAGGGAAGAGAAAAGATGAGACACAGGTTCCAGTTTGGAAAGGACGGAATCATTTGAGGACAGTGACAGTAAGGTAACTCTACCGAAGAAACAGAAAAAGGCCCAAAGTTCTCCTAAAGATTGCTTTTCTGTCTCACTTCACCACAAGCCAGTGTGTCATTGCATAGGGGCTTGTGTTCTTGCTCACACCTGCTGGTAGACATTCTTTGACTCTCCATCCATATATTCTTCCAAACACCACCCGCAAACTTCCATCTCGCTCTCATCTTCTGCTTACATTCTCTTTGCCTTCTCATTCAACATTTATTATTGATAACATGAATAATTATTGATTATTGATGCTCTGTTGTTGATCTTCTTAAACTGTTGGTGGACACTCTTAATGGTGCTGCAAGGAATCTATAGCAGTGAGAGGTTTCTGAACATGCAACAACCTAAAGTTAATTCAAAATAATTAAAAAAATGTAGCACTAGGTTGTATTATATGAGATTACTTGATTTTAAAAATTGCTGATTGACTTTCAGACTTAAATTTCAAAATAGATTTAGCTTGGGATTAAGACAGAATTTCCAACAGTTTCTAAATTGTCCTAAGTAAAATTTTGTCATTTTCTACTATGTACTAACATGAAGTGGTGGTATAATCTTTGACAACTATAACATCAGAATGCCTATCAACTCTAAATAAGGTTGAAAGTGATTTCCATCCTGCAGTATTGAATGTTCATTCAAGATTATATTCTTTTGGTTAATTTTTTATTGCACTTATTTATTTGTTGGAGGGGTGGAGCAAGTGTCCACAGCATATGCGTGCAGGTCAGAGGACAACTTTCTGGGGTTGGATCCCTCCTGCCTGAGGATTGTCACCCAGCACCTTTACCCACTGATCAAGTCCAAGACTGAATTCTTATGCAAAAATAAAACAGTGCATCCAATTCAGCAGCATACAAATTTGTTTTGTCTGTGTATTCCAAAGATTAGTTTTAAAATAAAATTTGAAATGATTTTTTATCATTATGTTTGATTTGAGCACCTGTTTTATAAACCTACATAGACAGAATTCTGTGAAAAAATTTGACTGGAAAGGGTAGGTTAGTAGAATATGCTTGAGATGTCTGGCCCTAACACATTGCACTGGGCCATAAGCACAGGTAGGGTGAAGCAACAGTGAAGACTATGTCCAGGAATACAAAGGTGAACAACCACTCATTATGCATGTCCACATAAACATAAACATTCTTTTCATAGCTGCCTATTGTCTTCATGACAATGGCCCCCTAAGACACAACTGGAAAAAGAAAAAAGCATCTTTCTTTTTTTCAGAGAGGTGACTGTTCTGAATTGCACCATCATATGAAGTGTTGTTTTTCTCAGGTTCAATACAACTCCCTAAATTAACTTTAAATCTCAATTACGGTCCTTCCTCATCCCCACCATCCGAGAATGAGATGAGACAGAAACTTTGGTTTTAAAACACAGAACTGCAATTAAAGCATCTGTGGAGATCATCAAAGGAGGCTTTAATAGCTCTCACATATTCTCTTTTTGCAAACACTGTGGACATAGGGGATTTAAACTCTGTTCGAGCACCTTTCCAATTATAATTAGAATTGAACAAAAGCACTAGTCAATAGATTTGTTTTTCTTCCTTGGGGATCAAAGAAGTCCACAACAGGAATTATTTTTGGGGAAAGGAGTTCAAGGAATTTATCTACAGAAAAAAATTAATCATAACTATTATGATGATTTGATCTTGGGGGTAAAGAGAGTCTTTAAAATAAGCTGCTTACTCAACCCACCCGAGTCCAGGCATCTTTTGTTCCAGCCCCCAGGGATGTTTTGATGTGATTTATGCTACTTTCTTGTGTTTGTTACTTCGTGACTCAGTGCCAATGACCAGGGAACTGAATTTGTTCCCTCCATTCTTTCTCACACTCTGGATTGATTCATACAAACTGAGGCAGCATGCGAAAGAGGTTTCATTAATTTTAGAGAGGTCATGGATTGGAGAAATAGATAGAGGACTAATTGAAAATACCAGGTTGTATGCTGTCTCCTTCTTAATTCCCCAGGCTGAAAGCTTGCGGGGTGTCTCTCTTTCAAAAGATCATGTGTTTCTGGTATGTGCTCTTTTTCAAACTGGCTTTGGATTACTGCATAGTTGAAACATCACCATGAAGCTTGTCTCAGGCCAAATTATCATAAGGCATTTGATTATGTAAGGATGTTTCATTTCTCTGCACAATCTCATGTAGGTGACACAGGTTGAAACTTGTGGTGGTAACATAGCTAACAGAATGCCACCATCTATCTCACAATCCCCTTGTAAAGTTTCATAAGGAAAGAGGTCTCAGATTCTCCCCTTTAAAGAATTGTGTGCTATATTGCTCAAATATAAGGTTTCATGATATATTAATTCTTGACCAAGTGACCGTCTATCATATCCTCAGGGATAGGTCCTAGGAAACCATCCTGAAAAACATAAGAACATGTACAGTGGCTTTAAATTTATTTGTTTTATGTTGTGTGTGTGTGCGCGCACGCGTGCACACTCCTTTCTATCTTTCATCATGCATGTGTGGAGGTCAGAAGCTTACTCTTTGGAGTCTTCTTTCCTATGGGTTCCAGGGATTGAACTCAGATCATCACAGCACTCCACAAGCCTTTTACCTGTTCAGTCACCTTGCTGACCCATTTTAGTGATGCCTTAGAAGATGCAGGTAAAGGACCAAGAATGCAAATTCTCATAAAGTCTTATTTTTGTTTATCTCTACTGATGGATAGGTCTATATCAGTGGATAAATTTCATGTTTTTTAGAAAGTGGATGTTATCGATAAACTGTGATGACACCAGCTGTAAAATGTACAGTAACCATTAAGCTTGTCTGCTTTTCATCTTCTGAATGTAAAGAGTTGAATGTGACACATATTCAGGAAAACAAGGAAGTCAGGAACCAAGACTCCTATAATGTCTCATTGCAACTGAGTGATTTCAAGCATAGAGAACTTTCTGGATCTTAGAAGACAGAGTCATCTAGGTCTACAGAAGCACCATCTTACTGAGCAACCCACCAAGACAAGCTCTCTTGCCATTTGCCAATGTTAAGCCACAAAGGAGTTAGTCCCTTTTTTGCCTTGTCTCCGATTTGTCACTTCTGAATCTCCCATTACACTATCCTTACTAGTAAGAACACTTCTATTTCCTCGTTTCCATTTTAGTTTCTGCTATGAAAGGCAGCCTGTGTTCCATACGGAAACTTCACTTACTAGGATGGAAAGAGAGTGTGTGAAATACCACTTTCTAAACAGGACATGAAGATGACAACGATGGACTGTGCATGCTGGCACTGAGTCCACACAAGATGAACCCTTCAAACAGTGAGCTGCAGAAGGAGAAGGGACCCACCGGGCCCTATCATGTTAATCTGTTGGCAATGGTCAGATTCTGAGGGAGGGGAAACATGGTATCCAGAGACATAACCACTGGTTAGCCCAGTAGCCTCTACTGGTTATTACCAAACTCAGGGCCACACACATGGCCCTGCTTTAACTGTAGGATACTAGACAGAGTCAAAGCTAGTAAACAGGGAAAGAAGATTTATAGGAAGGAAGGAGGGTCTGATAGGTTCAGAGAGAAATGTGAAGGGAGGACAAAACACATAGTATACATGTACAAAACTGTGAAAGAACAAAATTTACTAAAAACAAAATTAAACAAAAAACAATCAGAAAATCCCAATGCCCTCAAACCTGAATATTTTTATTTTCCTTCCTTTCCCTTCTCTTCCTTGTTTTTCTTCATCTTTCTCCCCTATCCCTTTCCCTTCTCCTTCCCTTCCTATTCTCCTCCCATCTTCCCCTCCATCCCCTCCTTGTTTGTCTTTCTTTCTGAGATAGAGATACACTGATCTGAAATTTGCTGTGTGGCAGAGGGTGACCTCAAAATTCTTTGAAAGTAATGTCTCAGTTCTTGTGTGTATGTATGTTGTTTGAACACTTGGATGCTTGTGAATAGAGCACAGGACAATTCTGGGTATCCTTTTCTACCACAGTTCACCTTATTTCTTTACTGAATTGTATTCTTCCACTGACCAGCAAGCTCAGCAGTCACCTAGTCTCTGGTACAGAGCTGGAGTCACAGGTGTGCAGTCACACCCAGATTTTTCATACAAGTATTCTGGGGATGTGAATTCAAGTCTTCATCCTACACATATACAATCACACACACACACACACAAAAACAGCCCAGACTCACAAACACTCACATGTACACATCCATGTACACTGACATACACTTATACATAAACTCACTCAATACACCTACAGACACACATGCTCACAATATATACTAGATTAAAACAATATTTGTTGTGAAATAGCTTCATGATGTTTTCCAGCAAGATAGCTTTAGCCAATCATCGTTGTATGCATATTTTGTTTAAATTTTTAATCAGTTTTATATATTGTTTAAAATTTTAATCAGTTTTATATATTGCAAACATATCAGCATATGTATATAAATATGTATGTATGCATGTATGTATGTATGTATGTATGTATGTATGTATATGACAACTCCACTGAGTGGCTGAAACACAGTAGACAAAATCCTACAACTTCAATCAAAAGACAACTTAAAATGAACAAAAAGCCTTAATGGTCATTTCTCCAAAGATGACATGCATTAATAGGTCCAGGGGGATGTGTTCAGTATCATTCATCATTAGGAAAGCACTTATCCAAACACAGCAAGATATCATTCACACCGTTGTAGTAGCCATTGTCAGATATGCAGAGAAATAACAAGTGTTAGCAAGGATGGGATCAAATCTGACCCTTCCACACCAATGATGGAAATACAACAGATGGTACAGAAAACAGTGTATTTACTCCTTTAATTAAATATGAAGTTGCCTATGATCTAGCCAACTCATTTCTGAGTATTTATCCCAAAGAATTGTTAGGAGGGTTTATCTTTTCAGCATTATTCACAAAGGGAAATAGATGGGAATACCTAAATGCCTATCATTAGATGAATGGAAAAAGAAATAGAGTATATATACACAGTGAAATATCCACACTTAGTAAAGAAAAATGTCATCATTTACTCCAACAAGTATTGAACTTTGAGGAAATTATGTCAAGTGAAATAATTCATAAATAGAAGGGTAAACATTTTCCTTTCCAATTTATCTAAGGTATTTGGAGTAATTAAATCCATAGACGACAAATGTAGCAAACTGGTTGCCTTGGTCAGAGTTATGTAAAGGGTACAGAGTTTCTAGTATACCAGATAAAAAGTTCTAGAGAGCTGCTGTACAGGAAAAAAAGCAAATATAGGGCTGGTGAGATGGGTCACTTGGTGAAGTGTTTGTTGTGCAAATGTAAGGATCTAAACTCGAATCCCCAGGATTTATGAAAAGTTGGCACAGTAGCACATGCCTGTAAATCTTGTGGTCCTACAGGGAGCTGGACGGTGGAGACAGGAGAGTCTCTACAAGCTCTCAGGCCAGTAAATACAGTATGCACAATGAAGAACAAAAGACTTTGTCTCAAGCAAAAAGTCAACAGTGAGGAGCGACACCTGATATTGTTCTCTGACCTCATCACATGTGTTGTCACATGTACACACACACACGATTAAAGTAAATAAAGATAACACTTATAAGAAGTAGACATAAGGACTGGGAAGATGACTCGGTTGGCAAAGTGCTTACCACACAAGCCTTGAGTTTGTATCGCCAGCATCCATGCCATCAGTAAGTGGTAGGCACACGATGATCCTGGGACTTGATATCCAATAACTCCAGATGAATTTGTGAGATTTCACATGGCAGCTCATAACCATCTGTTAATTGCAGTTCCAGGGAACCCAATACTTTCTTCTGAACTTTATAGGCATCATACACAAATGTAGGGCATATAATAATGCAGGTAACACACTTATACACATGAAATAAAATAAATTTAAAATGTCTAAAAAATAAGATGGAGAGTGTGAGAATGATACATAGACCTTTGGCATTTACACACACACACACACACACACACATACACACACACAAGAACTGGTATACACATACACAAACCAAGACATAGTTAATATTGAGAGCTATATGTATGTTTAAAAGTTTAGCAAGGAGGATACAATTTTTGTACAACTAAAAGTGTCTGTCTTTGAATATTATTGCTGATAAAAATTCAGGATTTTTATTTTTAGAGTGTTTAGAAATGTTCTGTGGCTATTTGAAAATATTATGTATAATTCTTTTAAAAATTTATTTATTTAAATTAGAAACAAGCTTGCTTAACATGTTAACCCCAGCTCCTTCTTCCTCTCCTCTTACCCTGCCCCTCCTCAACCTCCCAACCCCGTATCCAATCCACACTCCACTCTCCAGGGAGGGTGAAGCCATTCATGGGGGAATCTCCAATGTCTGCCATATCATCTGGGGCAGGGCCTACGCCCTCCCCCATGTGTTCAGGCTGAGACAGTTTCCCTCCATGTGGAATGGGCTCCCAAAGTCCATTTGAATGCCAGGGATAAATACTGATCTAGTACCTGAGGCCCCAAAGAATGCCGAGGCCTCCTCACTGACACTCATGTTCAGGGGGTCTCTGGATCAGTCCCATGCTGGCCTCTCAACCATCAGTCTGGAGTCCATGAGCTCCCCCTTGTTCAGGCCAGTGGTTTTGTGGGTTTCACCGGCCCAGTCTTGACCCTTTTGCTCATCACTCCTCCTTCTCTGCAACTGATTTCCAGGGGTTCAGTTCAGTGTTTAGCTGTGGATGTCTGCCTCTGCTTCCAACAGCCACTGGATGAAGACTCTAGGATGGCATATAAGGTAGTCATCAATCTCATTATTGGGGAAAGACATTTAAGGTAGCCTCTCCAAATTTGCTTAGATTGCCAGTTGATATCATCCTTGTAGATCTCTGTAACTCTCACTAGGGCCAGATCTCTCCTCAAACCTATAATGACTCCCTCTATTATGGAATCTCTCATCCTGCTCTCCTCTATTCTTCCCCCAACTCAACCTTTCTGCTCCCCCATGTCCTCCTCTTCTCTTCTCCCCCTTTTTTCCCAAGCTACCTCTCCCCTCCCCACATGCTCCCAGCCCACTCAAGAGATCCTGTCCTATTCCCCTTCTCTGGAGTATCATGCATATCTCTCTTAGGGTACTCCCTGTTTCCCAGACTCTCTGGTGGTGGGATTGTAGTCTGGTACTCCCCTGCTATATGACTAAAATCCATATATGAGTGAGTAATACCATGCTTTTCTTTTTGTTACTGGGTTACCTCACTCAGAACGGTTTCTTCTAGTACAATTCATTTACCTGCAAATTTCAAGATTCCGTTGTTTTTTTTTTTCCCCACTGAGTAGTACCCCATTGTGTAAGTGTACCACATTTTCTCTATCCACTCTTCAGTTGAGGAACATCTAGGTTGCTTCCAAGTTCTGAATATTACAAATAATGCTGCTATGAACACAGTGGAACAGACATCCTTGTTGTATGAATGTGCACCTTTTGGGTATATGCCTAAGAGTGGAATTGCTGGATCTTGTGGTAGACTGATTCCCATTTTCTTGAAAAATCTCCATACTGATTTCCAAAGTGGCCGTATGAGTTTGCACTCCCACCAGTAGTGGAGGAGTGTTCCCCATTCTCCACATCCTCTCCAGCATAAACTGTCACTGGTGTTTTTCGATTTTAGCCATTCTGACAGGAGTAAGATGGCATCTCAGAGTTGTTTTGATTTGCTTTTCCCTAATGGCTAAGGATGCTGAGCAATTTCTTAAGTGTCTATCAGTCATTTTAGATTCCTCTATTGAGAACTCTCTATTTAGTTATGTTCCCCACTTTTTAATTGGATCATTTGGTGTTTTGGAGACTTGCTTCTTGAGTTCTTTGTAAGTTTTGGAGATCAGCCCTCTGTCAGATGTGGGGTTGGTGAATATCTTTTACCATTCTGTGGGCTGCCTTTTTGTCTTATTGACTGTGTCCTTTTGCTTACGGAAGTTTCTCAGTTTCAGGAGGTCCCATTTATTAAGTGTCAATCTCAGTGTCTGTGCTACTGGTGTTATGTTTAGGAAGCAGTCTCCTGTACCAATTCGTTCAAGCGTACCTCCCATTTTTTCTTCTAAGAGGTTCAGTGTGGCTCAATTTATGTTGAGGTCTTTGATCTATTTATACTTAAGTTTTGAGCATAACGATAAACATGGATATAACTGCAGTCTTCTACATGTCAGCATCCAGTTATGCCAGCACCATTTGTGAAGATGCTTTCTTTTTTTCCATTGTATGGTTTTAGTTTCTTTGTCAAAAATCAGACTTTGAAGATCCCACAAGGCCTCACCCTCCCTGGGGAGCAGAAAGGGGCTAGTGGGGGGTAGGGGAGAAGGGAAGGGAGAGGGAACTGGGATTGACATGTACAACAAGCTTGGCTCTAATTTAAATAAAAAATAGAGAAAAAGATACAATATTAAAACTAACAAATAGACTTAAAAACCAACTAATAACCACATTCTGAGTACCCAGTGCTTACTTGGTACTTGTATAGTCATTTTATCTACACCCAAGAAGATATGAATTAATACCTAAGTATAAAATTAATAAAGCATGCTAACAGGTATCTGGAGAATAGTAAGATTCTGTTAATGTATTTAAAGATTGAAAAGTTAAAGTATCTTTAAAGACTACAAGAATCGAGGCCAACTTAAACCAAGATACTTTAAACTAAATTGTACAAACTTATGTTAAATTGAAGCTAACTACACATATAAGACAATTGCAACAGAGTTTTCCTAGAGTGACCATTAATAAAACACATCCATACAACAAAATATCCTGTGACTGTATAACCCCTTGTTAATTGTTAATGTGATTTATATATCAGAAACAGGAAATGCATATGGTTTGGGGATAAATAACTTCATAGAAAAAACAAGTTTAGATTTTAGTTATGTACAATGATTATTTCTGAGTGGTTTAAAAACCCTAAAAAGCAAATATTTATGAGTAAACATAAGATAACAGCATTCATATCTACTGACTAACAAGGACGAGCTTAAGGAAACAGAAAGTAAGGCCATACAAGAATTCTGTGATGAATTAGTTACATTAAAATTTAAACTAGCATAGGACTGTTCCAGATCCCCTGAATGAGGATGTCAATTTGGAGATCTGGTTAATCTATGGGGCCTCTGGTAGTGGATCAGTATTTATCCTTAACACACGAATGGACTTTGGGTGCCCACTCCACATAAAGGAATACTCTGTCAGCCTAGATATAAGGGGAAGGATCTAGGCCCTGCTCCAAATGATATGACAGACTTTGAAGATCCCCCATGGAAGGCCTTACCCTCCCTGGGGAGCAGAAAAGGGATGGGATAGGGGGTTGGAGGGAGGCAGGCTCCTGTGATATCCAATAAATGGCATTAGCCCAAGATCTGTGGTGTGGGAGGGCACAGCCTGAACACAGGCTTGGACCAAGTGCTCTCGAAACACTCCTACACGAATCTGGTCAGCTAAGCATGGAGCACCTTAAGGTTGGTTTGGTGCCTAGAGAAGGCATGCCTGAGGCTCAGAGATCTGAAGTGGTAAGAGGGATCTGCTAGGAACGAACGAGTCTTTTTGTAAAGATCTGAAGAAGCAAATGCCAAAAGCGTGTTGGAATGGAGTTACTTTCAATTAGACTTAGCTTACCCGAGATTCTAATAAACTTGAAATAGCTAATATTGCTCACAGGTTTACTGATGTTCTGAGATTTTTCATTTCCTGATACTGTGTGAATTAGGGAATGAATACGTCTGCTGAGTTCTCCTGACAGGAGCCTGTGTGTAGGCAATGTCTCCTGCTAATCTGACCAGAGGCCTTCATTTATTTCCTGTGTGACACATGCTGTATTTATGAAAACCATGAACGGAGACAAATAACTTTATGCAAGCAAATATTAGTGTAATTCAAGCAGGAGCCAGCCTGAAAGAAAACGAGGACCTTAGACTCTTGAGATAGGACCCCAGAAATCCTGCTGGAGGTAGGATTTCAGGCAGGTGCACCTACCCACCTGCTTTTCCTCAGTGACGAGATTACTTCCATAGCAGAGAGAGACATCTTTTCCCCCTCAATATATGTTTATTTAAATTAGAAACAGGATTGCTTCACATGTCAGTCCCAGCTCCCTCTCACACCCCTCCTCTCTTGTTCCTCCACCAGTACCCCTCGAGCCCCCCACCCAATCCCCATATCATTTCCCAGGGAGGGTGAGGGGTGAGGCCCTCCTTGGGCGAATAGAGAGAGACATCTTAAGGCTGGAGTTGAGATCCACTTGTGGACACAGATTGGGGAAAATGAGCTAGCGGATGCTTTCTTACTGAATGATGCTTAACTTGGAGATGTTAGCATTATTTTTATTTATGTGTCTCTGTGTATGGCATGTGTGTATAGGTACTCATGGAGGCCAGAAGAGGGTCTCTAATTTCTATCATGTTTCTTTATGTTGGTCTATGATCTCATTTCTTCCATCTAACACATAAATGATTAATGTGTATCTGCTATAAGCCAAGCATTGGGACCCTGACAAATACTTGTATTAACAAACAAACAAATACACAAACCAATGTTGCCAGACTTTTAATCCTAGAACCTGGGAAGCAGAGACAGGAGGATCTCTATGAGTTTGAGACCAGACTGGTCTGCATAGCAAGTTCTAGGACAGCCAGAGCTACATAGTGAGACTCTATCTCAAAAATTGACAAGCAAATAAACAAAGAACCAGAAACCCCACTGTTTTAGGGCAGTATATGTGTGTAAATAGAAAGTGTGTATGTCCAGATGAAGTAAAA
Source organism: Mesocricetus auratus (assembly GCF_017639785.1). Classification (NCBI taxonomy): domain Eukaryota; kingdom Metazoa; phylum Chordata; class Mammalia; order Rodentia; family Cricetidae; genus Mesocricetus; species Mesocricetus auratus. The sequence goes on from NW_024429193.1 coordinate 38,250,716, forward strand.
TTCACTGTGGTAGTCTGAATGAAAATGCCCCCTATAGGCTTATGGGGAGTGGCATTATGTGAAAATATTAGGACATGTGGCCTTGTTGAAATAGACATGGTCTTATTGGAAGAAGTGTGTCACTGGGAGTGGGCTTTGAGGTTTCAGAAGCTCAACCCAGGTCAACTGTTACTCTTTGTTCCCGCTCCATGAAGGGTGTAGAACTCTCTGCTCCTCCAGGACCATGTCTGCCTCAGTGTAGTCATGCTGCCCACCACGATGATAAAAGAGATAACAGACTAAATCTCTGAACCTCTAAGCCAATTCTCACATGGGACATGCCTTCAGCTGTGGGTTTTCATTGCTGTTATGACTAGCTAGACAGATGTCACAGGACTGCAATTCTAGCTCCTGTTGTTAGGTTCAGTTGTTTTGTCTCTAAATATTATCCATAGTTTTCTGAGTAAGATCACCCATAGGACTAGGTTCAGCAGATAGTCTTGGTTGGAAAGAAATTTCCTTTGGTACTGTCAAATGATTTAGAAGATAGAATCCACAGATATCTCTGAGACTATGAAACAAAAATGAACCATCGCAACTCATTAGTAATGGAAAAATCAGGTGACATACCAACATGTTTATATTACTTTTTAACCTACTTTAGTAATAATATAATTGTTAGGATAGTAAAATGATCAATGGTTACCTATGAGTGAAAAAGGTAAAGAAAACCCATACCCCAAGAGGACCAAATCTATAATCTTATATTGATTTAAGTAAAAAATGAATCGTTAAAATTCTAAAGGTAGGCTTTAGCTCTGGTACAGTGTCTTAAATGACACATTAGCAATGCTTCATTAGACATCTCTCTCCTCTCCCATTCCCACCATCTTTCTCCTGAGCCTATGGCATCATGTATGCAAGGAAGGTGCTTTGCCTATGATGTACAGCCCCAGCCCTACATTATGTTCCTCTCCCCAAATTCTCACTCTGCCTCAACAGAGCATATTGTCGTTCTTGAATCAATCACTGAATGACTGTGTTGTTATGGAGACAAATTTGTTTGTGTTTATACCTGAAGGTTATGCCCATTCAAAGCTCCATGACCAAGAATAGGAAATTGAGTGCTTCCTCAGAGGGAATTTGAACTGCCATATCAGAAGAATAGTGTAGATGTTGAATGGAAAAACAATTAGAAACAGGTGCATCAAACAAACAATCCAACAGGATGATTTAGTCCTCTGTTAACACTATGGGAAGTGTGGAGTTGAGCTCTTGAGTTCATAAGATGTTGCTATGACTCTTTTACTTGACCCCACTTCTTCTTGGACCTGAAGTAGTCATGTGGGCATTCTGTCAACTGGACACCTGACATCACCAAGTCTCTTTCCAGGTAACTTCAGACTCTTGCAAGAAGAATTTCCAGACCTTCTGGCCCAGGGTCATATTATTGCCCTTACATTAATGACTACACCCTGAGATGATGACTATTTCTGCCCAGTTTGGACCCACTGTTGTGCATTTGACCAATGACTGGGGTCAGTAACCCTCTGTGGTCTCCAGATGTTGGGGCTTCTGGAGAAGACTGATAAATCATAGAGGAAATGGGTTGAATAGGCAGAACCATAACCTGTGTAGTATTGTCCATTGCATCTAAGAGAAGTTAGTGCTGTGTCTACAGAAATTTTCTTGTACTCTGTAAGTTAATAACCTGTATCTGTCACGAATATTTTATAAAGAAGATGGAAAGATAATATATGATTTCTACTCTATCAGAATGCAGGCAGGATTTATGTATAGCCACTGGACACTTACGTAGATATATTTGATGCATCCGAGAGGAAACACGAGATTTCCAGTCCCACGACTGGTGCTTCTTTAACTGCTACAGTCACCGGATCTGAGGACATAAGGCTGCTGAAATGACTGAGGTAGTTTTTATCAGTTGGATTATGTTACAGCCCTTCTTTAGTATTATTTCCTAAATTAAGGATCAGAGCACCAATAAAGATGTCTCCTTTGAGCTTACTGTAAGTTTGGAAATTTCCTTATTTAGGTGTATTTCTTTCATATTCAAACCCTTTAAATACTAACTTTCAGAAATAGGGCTTAATTTAGGGGGCTCTTCTAAATTTATGCAGCTTCATTTGTGCTGGAACTGTGTAGGGCTCTTTGGTGATGTAGATTGGACATGACTCTTTCATCTGTTAGCCAGGTACCACACATTCCTTTCCATTGTGACCCAAGCTTTCATTCATCATGTTTATCCCTGGGAATGAGGCCACTAAAGGCGATTAGCTCACCCCAAGGGCTTAAATGCAGCAGAATAATGATAACTTATTTAAATCTCACACATTTTGAGGATCATCAGGACCTGTGTCCTATGAATAAAAGCGATTAAAATTCAACAGAGTTTTGTGTACCCTTAATGTGCCTTCAGTTTTCTCTACAACATCTTCTTTAACATACCATTACACCATGTGCTGTGACTGTGTCTCATAATGGCCCATACTTGGTAATATGCATGATGATACAGAATAAGTTTAAGTGTCTTTACATTATTCTTAATATAATAATGGTTCCTAGGGCTACATGCAGCTGTGAGTGCATATTAACAGGGGTAGCCCACCGTGAATTATGATTCTATAATACAGAATTTTCAGAAAAAATACTTACTGTGTATGTAAAATAGCTGCCTTTTAAATGCTTAAAACTTGGGCTATTTAAAATTGCTTCTAGTGATATTTTTAAAAGAAAATATTCCTGAGGTAAGAAGTGAATGGAATGGGTTTGTGAATGATCGCTGTAAAGTCTTCTTTTCAAGGTAATAAATCACAAAACCGTAAGAGCAATGGAAAATTATCTTTTATGCATGTATAATATGAAATCAATTCAAATGAATCCTAGTAACTAATGTTCTTGATGTTTTTGCCAACTTAATGGAGCTCATGATTGTCTTTTATGCCTGTTGATCAAATGATACTTGATCTTATTTCTTTGTTAATTTGAACTAAATGTCTATAAGTGTAGACATATTGAGAAATAATCTTTAATGACAATTTTTACCATATTTTGGGGATCTCCACAGTATACATGTGCCTAAAATATTTCTGAAATTCCCATCATTCTACGGATTAGTCAGAACAAATTAACATCACACATGAATTTCACTGGGAACTGTCCACCACATGTTCTACAATCGTCCCCTTCACTTCCCAGAGCCACCAAAGGCCCATCAGTGTTTTGCTTTCATTCATTTACTTGGCCCCTTTGATTTTGCAGTTTGCAGTGCCCACCTTACTGCTAAGACACTTCTTTTCCGTCTCACTCCGTTAAAGGTTAAAGCCTCTTCTGTATAGCATCCTGATAATGACCTTAGTGACTCCTTCCTAATGGTGGGAAGCAGTCTGACCTCTTTAGTGTGCTTACTGAGCAAAATGGAGCCCTTGGATGAAAATATGTATTTTTAATACTGGCTATCTGTTACTGTGTGTATTAGCAACACTTTTTGTTTACTAAAATGATTTTTCTTTATGTGTCTAAATATATGTGTGGGTGTCTTCCTCTATTGCTCTATGCTTTATTTATTTATTTATTTATTTATTTATTTATTTAGAGACAGAGTCTTTCACTGAACCTGGAGCTTAATGATTGGTTAGACTGGCTGTCTAGTGACATTGGAACTCCTCCTGTCTCTGCCTACCCAATGCTGAGGATGCAAACATGTTCCATCATACTTAGTTTTTTACATGGGTGCTGAGGATTTGAACTCAGATGCTATGGTTGCAAAGCAAGCAATTTCTGACTGTGACCCTTCCCTAACCTTTAAGTGAAATTTATTTTCTTTCTATTATCAGTCCTAATCAATGATCATGAAGACAAGGATGATAAGAATCTCATCGTACTCCTAGTACCAAGCATGCTAAGCATAAAAGAATTGACTGATGACTGTGTTGCATAAATGGCTTGATGATTTTACTTAAATAATCCGTAAATTGTAGAATTATTCTACATGTGAGATGATATGGTATTATATTAATTTTAAGACTCATTCTTTTACATATTTTCAACATTCAGAAATAAGTCAGAATCCCCTATGTGTCACAACGAACAGCCACAACAATCCTGTGGATTGGCAAGGGTTTGGTCTACCTCCTGGTGCAGTCTAATATGGATCAAAGGGTTCTACCAGTAAGTTTTAATGACCAATTTCACACACTCTAGAGACACTAGGGAGGGAAGTCTCAAAATGGGATTGTTTAGGATAGGTTGGTCTGGAATGTGTCTATATGAGGGACATTTCCTAGATTATGCTAATTGAAGTGGGAAGAACAGTCCATTATGGGTGACACCATTCCCTAGGCAGAGGATCTTGAATTGTATAGGATTGGAGGAAGTGAGTGGAACAATAGAATGTGTGCATTAATTTGCTGCTCTGTACTCTTGACTGTGGGTGTAATGTGACTAGATACTTCAAGTCACCTGACACATTGATTTCCTTTCAGTGATAGATTTAAACCTGGAATTGTGAGCTAAATAAATCATTTCTCCCTCAAGTTGCTTTTGTCAGGGTAATTTATCATAACAGGAAGCAAAACTAAGACAGTGATGAAAGGATCTTGTTATATGTAGTCCTTTAGGGACTCACACTTATAGCATCTGGTAATGCTCAATTACTGGAATAGGGCATTCTCTATTACAATTTTTAAATACCAGAAAGACTGAGAACATAGAAGATCCCACAGGAAACTGATAACCTGGTCCTTGAAATGGAAAACATTGCTAGGACCCATATTTCACTGGTCATGTGGTCTATCCTGATGACAAGAGAGACGTGAATTATAGTGTTGACATGTTCCAATTGAAGAGGAAATTGTTGAGCACAAAAGAATCGTTGCCATTTGTCTAGTGTTTCACAAAATAAGGCAGAGGGCACATACAAATGAGTGCATAGCTCTTATCTATAAATGACAGATAATTTATTATCTGTATTTATTTAGTCAGGAAATTTTATTTATTTATTGAATATTTACTGTAAGCTGTGCCAAAGGAACATTGAAATTTGGACCCTGCTTTTGAGAAATTTATTATCTATGAGGGAAGATAAAGTAATCACAGAAATAAGTGTAAGTTAGATGTGAAAAGTTCTGTGAGTTAGAAGACTGATCACATCCTGTACCCAGGCCATGTTCAAGAGTGGCTTCAAGCATGGATAAGAACAGAAAGGATGATATGAGGAGAGGTAAACTCAACCTCAGGCTACAGAAGAACCTCATTTCAAAGGTTCCAGAGTTTTCTTAAGAAACCTAAGAAAGTCTCAGTGAACAAAATGAAAGGAATGGGAGAGGGCTGGGAAGAACGTGTTGAGGTGCAGGAGGCATTTGCTAAGGTGTGCTCAGCAAGGAGAGAACACAATGGAAGTGCTCAGAGGGAAAGTCTCTGCCTCTCCTTTTCAGGTTATTCTAGTACCAACAAGCGTTTCTTCATCACTCTAAAATCTTCCAAGTGAGATGAGAGATAGTAGGTTATGCTCCAAGGGTAACTTTGCAAAATCCTCACAGTCCTTTCCATCTGAAAAAAATAACACACACACACACACACTCCTCACTACAGAAAGAGGTTTTGACATGTCACCCCAGTACCTACAGCATCAAAGAAGACAACTTTGGCTCCTCTACCACATGTTTGCCTCTGATTCCATCCTCAGCTGGGAAGGTCATTTCAGAGGAACTTGGATTGTGGCTATTGTGCTGTTCTCTCTGCCCTCTTTTTTAGCATTAAATTTTTAATTGCACTTTTATTTATCTATGTGTATGTGTGCACATGTAAGTGTGTGTATATGTGTGCTTGTGTCTATGTGGGTATGTGGACATGTGTGCAGTGCCCGCAAAGGACAGAAGAATGTATTAGAAAATCTGTAACTGGAACTGTAGGCAGCTGCCTGATGTAGGTGCTGGAAACTGAACTCAGGTTCTCTGTAAGAGCATTGGGCAATCTTTACCATTGAGAAGTCTCCAATCCCCCTTTTCTGGTCTCTTTATGAGGCCCTAAAATTAGCTAAATTTGGTAGACAGTCAGTGGCTACATGGCCTTGTATATTTGTCTTAGGGTTTTGATTGTTGTGAAGAGATACCATGACCAAGGCAATTGTCATAAAGGAAACATTTAATTGGGGCTAGCTTACAGTTCAGAGGCTTAACACATTATCATAATGGTGGCTAGCATGCAGACAGATATGTGCTGGGTGAGGAACTAAGAGTTCCATATCTTGATCCTCAGGCAACAGGAAATGAACTGCGTCCCACACTAGACATAGTTTGAGCGTATGAGACTTCAAGCTCACCCCTACAGTGACATACTTCTAACAAGGCCACACCCACTCCAACAAAGTCACACCTCCTTATCTTGTCCTCCCTATGAACCTGTAGGGGCCAATTACTTTCAAACAACCACAATATTTCAGGCATATATTTAAATCTTTCAGGAAGTTATGCTTTCTATATTTTCTTAAGACAAAGGGAACAATGTGTTAAAAGCATCCTGGGAGCCCAGGAAGCATCCTCTGGAATTGCAGCTCAAGAATGTTTTTGTCAATGGCGGAAGAGAATGTGGAAGTACATATATGATGGATACCTACATAGCCTAAAAAAACAAGAACAAAAACAAACAAACAAAAACCAGAAGCAAATACTATCATTTGTGATAACACAGTTGGATCTGGATGACATTATGTTGACTAAAGCAAACCCAAAAGAGAAACTAATAACACATGGCACTGTTTGCATATGGAATGACAAAAATAAAATTATACTAAGAAAGGATAAAAAGCACTACTGCAAACAGAGAGCAACTAGAGGCTAAGGAATGCAGGAATGAGGGATGATGGAAGAACCTATCATTTCTCTCAAACAAGAGATCTACTGCACTTCAAAATGATGGGCTCATATCAATACATTGTGTCACTGAAAACAGTTTAAATTGTAAATTTTATTTTCTCACCATAGAAATAAATATATAAGGTTAAATATATGTGCTAAATGATTTGACCTACATACATCTAAGCATCATTTTATATATCACACATATGTTGTATATATGTACATCTTTGACTTGTTTATTGTGGTGGTTTGAAAGAAAATGCCCCCCCCCCAAGGAGTGGCACTATTGGGAGGTGTGGCCTTTTTGAAGTAGATGTGACGTTGTTGGAGGAAGTGTGTCACTGTGGGGCTAGCTTTGAGTTTTCTTTCGCTCAAGTTTCACTCAATGTGACAGACTGTCCTTTTCCTTTTGCTTTCTGACCAAGATGTAGCCTGCACCATGTCTATGTGCGTGCTTCATCCCCACCATGAAGATAGTAGACTGAACCCTTGAACTGTAAGCAAGCCACCATGAAGAAATGCTTTCCTTTGTAAGATTTTCTATGGTCATGGTGTCTCTTCACAGAAAAGGAAACCCTAGCTAAGACATTGACTATGGATAACAGACCTATCTTGTCCCAGATCTGTCTTTTGAGAACTTTGACCAGATCACAGCTCTTGCAAAAATACTTCCAGGGTGTTGGTTTTTCATTAGTTCATTGTTCTTCATTTTAACAAGCATTCACTGCTTAGATCTCTTCTTCAATATCAAGGACTCTTCTGTTTGTCTCACTTCGATATGAACTTATGAGGAAGTGCCTTAGCAACCTTTACAGGTTTATTTCTATTCAAATCACTGAGTTTAGTTTACACTAGATTTTCTAAGGAATCATTATTTCCTTATTCTAGACACATGTTGAAGTGGTCCATTTTCAGTCTTTCCCTGTCATTTTCCATTCCATTTGTCTACCATCCATATCATTTACTGCGTAATGCTTAGCCTAGATTATCTTTAGTACCTCTTCTTCATGAGTGGGAAAATGACGCTCCTGGGTTAAACCAAGGTTAGAATGAACCTGGAAGATTATTCAAGTTGTGGGTATTGAGGTATATGCCAGGGGGAGGGCACCACATTATAAACATCTCTAGTCTCATTCAAAAGCTTCCCAGTCACAATGATGTGCTCTTTTTCATAACAGTCATTCTTCTCCAAGCACTCAGTCTTCTCTCCGTGACAACTAAATTTTTATTCCAGGTTCCACCAAAACCACATTCAGTGAACAGCCAACTTCCTTTTAGAGAAATATATCTACCATAGCGTAAAATGGTCTGGATGGGTTGATTCTAATCATCTTGGGTCTTGGTCAGTTTCCAAATCAAGACAATTTGCATATCAGTGAATGGTTTAATATGTAGTGAAGTGACATTTAAAAATTTGCATCTTCCAGTAACCCCCCACACCCCATCTCCATTAGTTAGCTGGTCATTTCTTTCTCCCTAATTCTTTCCTCATTGCTTCCTACATTTTCTCTCAGTTACCATCAGCAACAAAGCATGCCTTTCTTTGGCTTGTGTCTGTCTGTGTTAGCCCATGTCTTTTAAGGGCCTTCTACCTGAAGCCCTTGCTGTCAGCTTGTTCTGAGAGCCTCCATGGAAGTGTATCCTGATTTATTCAAATCTAATCAGTGAGAGTTAATGAATTCCTAGGGGCAGAAGATCAATCATGTTCTATTTATATTTAATTAATTTCATGTTGCCTCACTTGTCTTTTATAACTACTTTAAGGAATTTGAGAGAAGCATATTTGTGATGCATTCTCATCTTAGAATAACTTCTGGTATTTTTCATAGATTTTAATACAGCAAATCCATAAAATCATTGCTTTCTCAGTACTTTTAGGACATGTACAGCAATAATATTTGTACCACCAAAAATAGCCTCGTCGCAAATTTCTTTATTTCCTCTCAGATAGAATTGATGCTATCATCAGTTTTCATTTTTAGTACTAAATTAAACTCAGACATTGCAAGTGTTTATTCATCTGTCTGACTTCCTTCATCTTGCTACACATCACAGTGTCACTGATACATAGAGTAGATGCACTGATGCGTTGTTTGGTTTGAAGGAGTGGAAGACAGAATGATTTAAGAATGGTAGAGGATAAGATAGGTGAGAGTATGTCTGGTTGCACATAGAGATGTTATGGTGATGATACCCTACAGTGTCATTACATGTAGAATAGAATGAAAGTATGAGATACTGTATCCATCCAGGAGCTGATGGTTTGGTACAGGATGGAAGAAGGATCCTGTTAAGGAAAAAGAGCTTGTTCGAGATTTGGGTGTGTAGAGAGAAAACTGTGAGCCTTGTATCTTTGAGATATGGGCTTAAGTTCTTAGTGGAAGAGTTTCAACATCTCTCTGGTTACTATGCCATTTTATAATTAATGATCATTCACAAACAAGAGACCATATTTGGTGAAGAAACAGCATTTCTCTATAAAGCATCACATAATGATTATTTTTAGGTGTATGCTCATGTTGTCTCTGTAGAAAATTCTCAACTCTGGTATTATGAAAACAGCCATAGACTGCATGCTAATATATGTGCAGACTCAAGCCTTAGACTGGATTTGGTCAAAGACACAGTCTGTTAACCTCAGCCAGTATATAGAAATGAGAGCAGGATGGGACTAGAGAGGTGGCTTAGCAGTAAAGGGTGCTTGCTCTTTTTGTGGAGGTTTGGTGTTGGGCTCCCCGCACCCAATGTCAGGAGGCCCACAACTGCCTCTAAGTCTTTAGGGGATTTAACACCATCTTCTGGCTTTCTATGCATAGTCATGTGAGCACACACACACACACACACACACACACACACACACACACAGACAGAGACAGAGACAGAGATTTATTTTTATGTGTATGGGTTTTGCATGCATGCATGCATGCATATGTGTTACATGCATGCAGTGCCCACAGATGCTGTCAGCTTTCCCTGGGGCTGGAGTTATAGATGTTGTATGTGGGTGCTTACAGTGAAACCTGAGTGTTCTGGAGAAGCAGTCAGGGCTATTAACCATTGAGTTATCTGTCCAACTCCAACAGACACATACATAGAAACAAAATGGTTCTTAAACAAACAAAATGAGAGCCTGCATTTTCTGGCCTCTCATTCACTCTTACATGCATTCATGCCTTGTTCATGTGCAGTGTGAAATTGATGCCCTTATGCTCAGAATGAGCAAAGTGTAATTTCACTCACTCAAATTCCCTAAGAGAAAATATCAATCTTTGATTTCCAATTGCTAATAACTATTCGAATAAGTAAAGTGGATCATTAAAATTTCTGAGTTATAATATATCTTATTAATAAAATAAAAAAGTTCAAGATGACTGAGATGAAATCTTTTCCAGCTTTTCCAAGGAGGAGAGGCAAATTACTAGTGCTTCAGACTGCTGGGCTAGGGGTAGTGGTAGTGATGGAAGATAGAGTCAGCAGGAAATAGTAATATGAGGAGGAAAATAAAATTAGTGTTGCCAGCATCAATGTTTGCTTTAGCACTGGTCCAGTTTGCCTTAAACTTAAGTTATGCCAAGTTTAAAGTGGTTTCTGAAAAAACTTGAACACGAGAAAAAGAAATCAATTTTCAAAATGTTTGAGTCATAATGTAATTCCATTTCTTGGATGCAAAATTCAGGCTGTCTTGTCGTGAAAAAGAAGTTGCAAATTTTTGTATAAGACGGTGATAACATGGGTACGACTGACTCATCTTGGCCAGATTTACAGTGAAACAGAGTTGAAAGTGGAGCAGGAAGCTAGGAGAAATATGTCGTTTCTCTAGAAAGGGAGCTTGAATTTATTTTAAAAAGATTGTCTATTAGTGATCCTTTGACAATTGAGTCCGAATTGTTACACTTTGGACAAAGCAAATGGGGACAAAGTGGCTTTGATTGCGGAGGAGATGGTGCAAACAATGAGAAAGTACATATTTGCAACAGTGACAACCAGCAAGTTTCCCGAGGGCGATACCCCACTTATCAACAGCTCTGACTTTTAAAAACACAAATTCATTGGGAAGGAGAGAGCGTGAACTGAGAGCGGGGAAATTCCTTGCTGGAAAATGACTACATAGGGAAGGGTTTTCCCAGGTTTGGTTGTGAAGCCACACAGAAATTTTCATCCAAGGTTCTGGAAACACTTTGAAATCTCAGCAGGACTTGATGTCATCCAGGTGGTTCTGAATTTGAGGTATAGGAGGTACTAGAAGGAGAGGGTCACAGAGGCTTGCACCAAGGTTTGAGAAAGTTAGTGAGGCCAAGAAATGTGCAGTAGAATCCAATTTTCTGCTTGGAGATCCCAAGTAGGCTTTGAGAACAGCCCTGAGAGTGATGCCTCAGTCACGGTGGATGCCAATTGCCAAAAATGCCAGAGCTTCAATGTTTGGCAAAGAAAGCTGCAGATAGTAGAGCTAGCTGCGAACAGACCACAGCTGCTGCAGGCAAAAGAACTGGAAGGGCGGGGATATCCAAGACTACTGGACACCAGAAGATTGCATCATAAATTACATCTTCTAGACACAAAGCTACAGGGTTTGCTTTCTGCCTTGCTTTAACCTGCTCTTTCCTTCATTTTGGAAGGGGAGATGTTTACTTTGTGTCATTGTGTATTGGAAATATGTAACTTGTTTTATTTATTTATTTTTCTTTCTATCATTTATTTATGTCTTACAGGGGATCATAGTTGAGAGTATTTTTTTTGTGTGTTTCAGAACAGATTTTGAACTTTGGGATTTTGAACCGTGTTGACACTGTTAAGACTCAGGGGACTTTTAGAGATGGACTAAGTGCACTTTGTATTGTGAGCTACACAGGAGACTTTCGAGGCCAGGGTTGGGATGTTTTGATTTAAAGTGATATGTTGTGATGTCAAGTTGATAAGGAGTAGGCAGTTACTATTCACTGTTAAATTGACTAGGCTTAGAATTACCAAGGTGATGTCTTTGCGCATGTCTGGGATGGTGTTTCTACAGAAGATTAGCTGAGAAGGAAAATCTACTCTGAATATGTGTGCACCATCCCGTGGGTTGGATTCGCCAGATGAATAAGGAGGAAAAAGGAAAAACTCAACTGACTCTGATATTCTCCTTCCTGTGATCTTTGCTCTAGTGGGATGCGGCCTCACGCTCTCATTGTCATGACTTCACCTGAAACCATGCCTTCTCCAGCTATTCTTTCAAACCCTGAGCCCAAATTAATTCTCCTTCCCTTAAGTGTCCTTCATCAGGCAGTGGGTGACAGCAGTGAGAAAAGTAACTAATCAAGCCTAAAGTCAACACAAGCCTTAAATTGCTGGTTTGAGTTCAGTTCTATTTATGGGAGATTCTTATTCCCAGATACTTTATACATGTGGGATTTGAATATGGCTTTTAAACTCTTGGGCTCTATTCACTGCCTATTCTCATACTCACACTAACTATGAGAGAGAGAGGGGGAGGGAGGGAGGGAGGGAGAGAGAGAGGGAGAGAGAGGGAGAGAGAGAGATTGTTCTTCAAGTGCTAAGTTCTTAGATTTATGGATTCAATAAAACACAGTGCCTCTTCAATTTTTCAGGGCTTGTGCTGATTTATATGGGCTTTGCTGGCACAAAAATTAGATTAAAAATTTTTTATTGAATCTTGTCTGAAATGCTTAAAGTTGAAGAGAGACTTCAAAAAAGAAAATTCATTCTTCTAATTCTCCCAGTGGATCTGGCCTTGGGGAAACAGAACCTGTGCACACTAACTAGGCTACTTGTTTATTTCTGGACACCTCCCACTCCTTCCAGTCCATTAGAGGAATAGAAGCTGTGCCATTCATAATCTCATCTAAAGTCTGAGCTCGGCTGGATGTTGCAGGGTGTGGTAGGCTCAGTTATCATCTATTGTGACAGGCATTTGAATTCCCCAGGATCTCACAAGTTGATTCAAACTCCTTCTGACTTACCCATCAGTGAAAGAATGATCCAGAGACTTCTTCTGTGAATTTGGAAGAACTTGTTTGCCTGAGCTCAAAATTCAGATTTCTGGGCTGCAGCTCCCTGCTGCTGTAATCATATCTTTTCTCTGCTTGCGTACGATTTTCTTCATTTCAGCTCAGTTTGGTCTCTAGAAGTCCAGTAGTGCTTCATGCACCTGGATGAACATTGAATCAGGAGGACAATTAAATAGCTGAGAACAATGAACTCGGGGCACTCTGCCTTTCTTCTTTGTTTAAATTCAGGAATTCTTCTAAGCTTCACTTGCAGGATGATCAAAACCTTTTGGTTTTTATCCTTCAGTGGCAGGCTACCAGCAAAGTGTGGAATTGGTTTCATTACCTTGTGAGATTGCCGGTGACAGTGTCTCATGCAGGGATGGTTATTTGCTTCCTGTGATTTTTCCTGCCATGCAGGTGGTTGGTTATTAAAAAAAAGTTATTTTCAGATATGTCCTGAAATAATATCACCTCTGTTGGGTTGTCTAAGGTAATAGGACACTGAAGGATGAGAGGTAGGGGGTTTGGTCTTGCGCAGTGGCAGCAGAGAGGTGCTGAAAGACAATATGTTGTAGAAAACCACCTGGGTATGGACTGCAATTCCGTGGTTACTTGTGTTTTAAAAATATCAAGAAATCTTCAATAACACAGTTATTCACTTGGCTGACCTGGTAGATAGTAGTGGTTTTATTAATGTGATTTTGAGTAACATTTTAATATGAAAGAAATATTCACTATGTAAATTGGAAACTTTGATGCCTATTTTCTGCATTTTCCCAGTATGCCATTACTTTTACCCCCAGGAGAACCTTTTTCTCCTTTGGAAAAATGAATGAATACTATATTCTTGAGGAAAATGTTGCTGATAGGAAAATTGTTTGTAATGTTTTTGTGGCACAGATGATTCATGGATTTTGTTATGTTTTGATACACGTTCTCATGTAGCCCAGGCTAGTCTTGAATGTTATGTATAACTGATAATGGCTTTGAACTTCTGATCTACCTTCTAAGTATTACATATGGGTAAAACCACACCCATGCTATTTGGTAGTTGGGATTTAACCCAGGACTTCGTGGATGCCAGCCAAGCACTTATCAATTGAACTATGTGTCAATATCCTGGAAAATGGACTTTGTACAAGAAAACATCATTAGTAGTATTGTATATCAATACTACTAGTGATTTAGATTTTTTAAGAATCCATTTCCACAAGCTAAACATTTGGGCATTTCATTTTTGCACAAGTTACCAACCTATGTCCTAGTTTTTCAACTTACCAGTGTGGTAACACACTAAATTCATTTGCTCCTGTAAGTTACATCAAACCAAAAAAAATGCTTCCTTGGAGCTACCAGCGAGGTACTGTAGGGTGTTGGTGTCTGGAAGAGTCTCTCTCTCTCCCCTGAATGTGCTTGAGAGGTCATGGCAACCTGAGAACATTTCTCTTCAATGGCCAAGAAGTTCTTCCAAGAAACAACGGGACAGTGACCCTCGCTGTGATCAGCAGCTTTCTCAGAGTTGTCGCTTCTCAAAGGCAATCTCTTTTTCCCCAGTTCATTTTGCACTTAGATTTCGTTGCTTGTAGAAACACAAATATCCAAAGTAGGTATACTCTGAGAGGGTTTGCCGGCTCAGTCTCCTGCGGTACTGTCACCCTCACACATTTGTTTTCAGTTATTATCAATGGGTTAGTTCACATTAATCAAGGAGTGTAGGATTCCCACACTTAAGGCAGTTGTCACTTCTTGAGTGCAGGGTTCTACCGTCTTTTTAATTTGTTGGCAGGAAAGTTTGTTTAGACTGTGCGTGAGTAAGAAAAGGATTCAGAGAAGGCTGAGATGGCCTGTTTTTAATTGAAGAGCCCATTTCTCCTATGAACACTGATATCAGAGGTATTGTTTTTACATTTTACATAAAGACCAAGTCTCAAGTGTCTTTTCCCATTAACCAATTTGTGATGTATTTATTTAAAGTTTATGATAAGGGAATTATTAGTTAATAAAGAAAAGGCACAACTGCTTTTGCTTTTGTTGAGTTCCTAAGTTGCTGGGAGAAAGCAGGAAATTGAAGCCCACCCCCTCGGTTGGGCTACTTTTCATTCACTGAAAGGACAAGGAAAGTGTGCTCATTTGTATAAACATCACATCAAATTTCCAAGAAGAAGTGGCCATAATGAGATGTGGATTGTTTCAATTTTATGGAGAATAGGGGTAGGGAGATGAGGGATGCATTGGAAAAATACAGTTCATACTGAGGTCTTCACCAGGTTTCTAGTGGTCAGGGTCACTCTGGGTTGGGTGTTTCCAGATTGTGGTCTCTTACCCAAGGATCTAGGAAAGAAGGGTTCATACTGATTAGTAAAAGAAACAAGATGAGTGTATTCAGATTAAAGTAGAATCGAAGTGACAGATCAAAGAGGAATACAAAGATTGACATTGTGATATGAGTGAAGATACCCTAGGGCCCAGATAGTCACCTGGGGACTCTTTTTATGGGTTCTGAGAGGAGGGGTGTTTATTAAGAGGCATAGTTTGTGTGGGTCTTGATTTTTTAAAACTTTTTCATTACTTTAATTTTAAATAGCTTGCTTCACATGTCAATCCCAGTTCCCTCTCCCCCCTCCTCCTGCACCCCCTACATCCTCCCCCCTCAGCCTCCCACCCTATCCCCACTTCTTTCTACATAGGGGATATCCAGAATCTGTCATTTCACTCAGGGCAGGGTCCAGACACTCCCCTAAGAGTCCAGGCTGAGGGAGCATCCCTCTTTGTGTTATGGATACATGAAGTCTGTTCGTATCCCAGGGATAAACTCTGATCTACTGCCCAGGGCTCCATAGGTTGCCCAGGCCTCCTCACTGACTCTCATATTCAGGGGGTCTGGATCAGTCCCATGCTGGCCTCCCAGCTGTTGGTCTGGGGTCCAAGAGCTCTCCCTTGTTCAGATCAGTTGTCTCAGCTGGTTTTGCCAGTCCATTCTTAGCCAATTTGCTCATCGCTTCTCTCTCTCTGTCACTGGGTTCCATGGGTTCAGTTCAGTGTTTAACTGTGGGTTTCTGCCTCTGCTTCCGTCAGTCACTGGATGAAGGTTCTAGAATGGCTATAGACATGAAGTTCATTATCAGGAATGGGCATTTAAGGTGGTCTTTTCACTATTGCTTAGCTTGCCAGTTGGTGTCATCCCTTTAGATCACTAGAGGTCTCACTGGTGCCAGATCTCTCTTCTAACCTATGACTCCCTCTATTATGGTATTTCTCATCCTGTTCTCCCTCTAATCTACCCCCACTCAATCGTTCTGTTCCCTCATGACGTACTCTCTCTTCCTCTTCTCCTCCTCTCTTCTTCCTAGTTCCTACTCCCCACCTCCCACCTCTCGCCATGTTCCCAATCTGTTCAGGAGATCTTGCCTCATTCCTCTTCTCTGGGGGTACCATGCATATTTCTCTTAGGTTCTTTCCTGTTTCCCAGACTCTCTGTTAGTGGACATGCAGACTGGCACTATTCTGATCCATGTCTATAATCCCTATATGAGTGAGTACATACCATGTTCGTCTTTTTGTGATTTATGCTGGAGAGGATGTGGAGAGAGGGGAACACTCCTCCACTGCTGGTGGGGTTGCCAACTTGTACACCTTCTTTGGAAATCAGTATGGAGATTCCTCAGGAAAATGGGAATCAATCTACCACAAGACCCAGCAATTCCACTCTTAGGCATATATCCAAAAGATGCAAATTCATACAACAAGGACATCTGTTCCACTATATTCACAACAGCATTATTTGTAATACTCAGAACCCGGAAGCAACCTAGATGCCCCTCAACTGAAGAGTAGATAGAGAAAATGTGGTACATTTACACAATGAAGTACTACTCAGCAGAAAGAACAAAGGAATCTTGAAATTAGCAGGTAAATGGATGGTACTAGAAGAAACCATCCTGAGTGGGTCTCGATTTTTTTATTGATAGATTAGGTGATAGTATGTTCTCACTATGCATGTCCCTTTCCATAATGCATCTGATTTTAAGCATATGCATGCCTGTTATGCATAGGTTTAAGATGATAAACATGGGATTCTCCCTAGAAAGTTACTACAGGACACAGTTTTGCCTTACTGTGCATCATCCAAAACTAGTTCAGGCCAGATTGACCCTTCTAGTCTTCACACTCAGTTGTACCATAATTTACATAAATAAAAACTGAGTTTTACTGTTAATGGGACAGGGAGACTCATATTAATGTTCAACATACAGGGGAGATGTTTAGGGGTTCAGAGGTCACCTTGGGGCATTGTTTGGAGAGAGATGTGTGTGCACAGTACATATAGGTGAAAGAAACAAGAGTATTATTACAAAGTAAAGGAGTGCATCGCCTCAAACCAAATTGAATTCCCAGGATGCTAAACTGTCTGCTGTGCTTCCCTGCCTTATAATAGGTACTTGGAAACTGTTTTTGTTAAAATGCATTGACTCCTCACTAAAGCCTACATATTAAGTCACAACAGGATCAGTCTTGCATCTCCACCTGAATTTCTTGTCTGTCTCTTTTCTTTTGGCCTAGCCCCTGCTTGACTCTACCAGGTATGATAGTACTCATTGTTCCAAACCTCTATTCAGTCTGCATTCAAGAGACAGAAAAACTTAGTTGATAGACAACCATACCTCCTCATGAGGGCAATTGTCTATGATGGGAAGGCTGAACTCTAGACGAAGAGCAATCATATCCTGTGAACTATGGTGGCCTCTTAGAGAAAAGGAGCTCTTTGGCCTACCTTGTAGAACCAGAGGTAACACATTGATCCATCAGGCAACACCTTAACTAAAACTGCTTAAGTATATTTCCCTGAGTCTTTTCTGTTTTCACTTAAAGCTCATGGCAGAAATCTTGGTCTCTCAAATCTCTTCAGTTTTCTGACATTCCTTATTTGCTTGCTTATGTGGGGGGGATGAGTGACTGAGTCTAGTAGGTTGGGGCTGCCAGGGTCTGGCCTTTTGCCTTTAAAAAGTGGTTCCATAATCTCTATCCTATACCAGTGTTAAAGGCCAAACAAGAGCTACCCTGTAGATTAAGACAAGACAGGTATTTTGTGTTTACCAGGTAATTATGAGTTTAAACAAGATTGCTATGCACCAAATAAATGATCCCCACTGAAAGCAAAAGAATAACAAAGGCATCTTTGCTAACTTGATTCATTCATTTATATTTTCAAAGAGTTTCCTCCAACCTAGGCTCTGTATTGAGTGAAGCCCCTCTAGCATGTTTTGGTAATGGTCCCATGTCAGATAACTGCTCCTGCTGTAGTAGAACTATAGAAGGTCACACAATTCTTAGCTACTCTTCCAGTCTAAGTTCAGGCTCTCTACTGTGACCCTTAGGAGACAGATACATCCAGGTAGGGGAGAAACAGGATCAGCTTTCCAAAGTTTGTGTTCAAGGCAATTTGGTTCGTGGGCTCATGTCATATTTATTAGTTTTTCTAAGCCAGTACGTAGCAGCCCCAAGGAACATTCACTGTGTAGTAAGATCGTATTTCTAGCTATTGATCATCCTCACCATAAAGCATATAGAAGTAAGGGATTTATTTTGTTCTGCAGGTTGTTTTTGGATCTCCTACCCCAAATTCTTATGTTGCAGATGGTTCGCTTCTATTGAAACTGAAAGTAATCCTTTTGATTTAAGATACGTGTAGCATTTAGCATCACCTTCAACCTCCCTCTTTGAAGTTTTTCTATTAACTATCAAGTCTTGGGCCCTAGACTAAATATCTCAGAATAATTCAACTTCCCCCGTCTTGACCATGTGTGGAATGCCATTTGTATGAGCCCTCTGGGTCTCCCCATTTTAGTTGGTTACCCATCTGACCAGCCCAAAACATTAGTATAATTGGCATAGATATGCTCAGATAATTGAATTCACAATGGTTTTGAAGGGTAGATTGCGTGTTTCTCGTTGCACTAGCTTTGTTTCAACAGAATATAATCCCCAAACTGTGATTCACCAGAACCTTCATTGTAGTGATTAAAATGGAAATAATTTTTCTCTCTCTATTTGTCAAAATTTTTTCTGAAAGGACACCTTTTCATTTGTTAAGTGACACATTACACAGCACCAACTGATGGAACTGGAATGGGTTAGAGAAGAAGGGTTATTCACTTTATCCTTTACTGAGTGAAGCAAAAAGATGCATTCCAGAGGCAACTCTCTTTTCAGTATGGTTGCTGAACATCTTTGCCTTGGAGTGCTCTGAGCATATGTGGCCACTTACCATTATCTTTCATGATGTTGGGAATCAAACTTCTACGTGTCATGCTTATTCTACCTATAATTCTCATTTAATTTACAATTTGTCTGTCACTGCCATGAGAAATACTGCATATCTACATTGAAAAATGAATATGTTGTTTATTTCTTTATGGATACAAGTGTTTTAAAATGATTCTTGAAAATATTTATAGCACTTCTTTCTACCTTTATTCATTGAGGCAGGGTCTCTCAATCAGACCCATCACTCAAGCTGGCCTTTGTGGCAGATGAAAGAACTGTCCATTTCAAAGACTTGCATTCCAGACCCTGGAGAGACTTTTCTGAGACTTGAAAGAAATTAGTGACCTAGTCAGTCTTCAGAAGTTACTAATTTCAAAGAGGTAAAGAGACACTTGCAGCTGTTTCCTGATGAAAATACTCAGAGGGAGAAACAAAGTGGAGGACCCTTTCTCTCATTTTCAATAGGGAGAACGAAGCCTCGTATTTTAGCTTGTATCTGCTCTTACATATTTAACTCTATAGAAACACCATCCTTTAGTTTCACAATTTCCTGCTAATAAAATCTGGTATGTAAATGTTTATTTCTGATTATTAGAATCATGTACAATGCTTTGATAAATATGTTCAGTTTTTTAGATGAGTTCCTCAGACATTTTGGATCTCCAGCAGTGCAATCTTTCTGTGAAGAGTCTAAGAAATGGCTCTGTTGGAAACAAGGGTGATGGTGTGTGCCCAACACACACACACGCACACACACACACACACTCCTATATTGGTCTCTTACTATCTCTCTCTCTCTCTACATATATATATATATATATATATATATATATATATATATATGATTCTTGATTATAGTTTAGTACCATGCTTAATTTTGAGATCCTTAACTGATATAGTTAGTAATTTCTTGTTTTTTCTAAAGCAATTGTTATTAATATAGCTATCCTAACTAGCTCCTCTTTGCTGTCTATAGCACTGACTCTCAAAACTGGCTAAACATTATAGTCTTCAATGGACCTTTCACTATGGAGTTCAATGGAAAGCAAGACAATTTTGGGGGGGGGGTTTCAAGACAGAGTTTCTCTGTGTAACAACCCTGGCTTTCCTGGAACTTTCTTTGTACACCAGGCTTGCCTTGAACTCACAGAGATCTTCCTGCCTCTGCATCCCAACTGCTAAAATTAAAGGTGAGCACCACTACTGCCCAGCAGGTAAAACAGAGAGTTTTAAATCACTTCACTCCCCCCACCCTTTGTGGGTGTGCCTATGTACAGGCATGTGTACATGTGTTCATGTGTGTGTGTCTATGTGTGTTCACATGCCATGATGGAATTTGAGGACATCTTTCAGGAGTCTGTTATCTTCTACCATGTGAGCTCTGGGGAATCAAACTTGAGTTGTCAGGTTTGCCCACTGAACCATTGATCCAGTGCAGGCACATTTTGGAAGGTAGCTATGTCCAAGATCCCATTTTAAAGATTCCCCTTCATTTGGTTTTCAGCGTTACCCAGCATCAGTAGTTCTCGAAGATCTCTATTGTGCATATGAAATTTGGAACCATAGTTAGGGTAGATGATCAGCCTTGCAAGGTACTCATAAATCACAGCAATTTGTGTGTAAGTTAATTTCATAGTCATCTCGGTAAGATATTGAGGACTCGACTTTGCTTTGCTGGACTGTTTCTTTGATGGAGGGGCATTTTCCAGAGACACTCACATCACACATTGTCACCCCATCAGTCACTGACCCCGCTGCTAATACAAGTTACATGTTTGAGGTTTTGGTACTTGACACAGTCTGGGAGGCATTTGGTAAACATTTATAGAGGGAATAGCAATGGCCTAGTTACGAGACAGTGGGAATCAAAGAAACAGAGCACGTAGCTCTTGCATGTAAAGAAGGTCTCTTCTGAAATTCCAATTCTAACTCTGGGGATATGGGATCACAGTAAAACTCAAGTACATGGTTATTTGCTGTTGAGAATAATTAAGGTGTGATCATAAGCTTTGAGGCTCTGGTACAGGGGGGAAACTCAAAGTCAGAGAAATATGACTGGTAATTAATTCCTGGATTTTCAAACATTTTAGTTATGAGATATCAATAAAATCTTTTCTGCCATAGCCTATTCATCTCTCTACATACTCACACACACACACACACACACACACACACACACACACACACACACACACAGATTGAGAGAGAAAGAGAGAGACAGAGAGAGAGAGAGAGAGAGAGAGAGAGAGACAGAGAGACAGAGAGAGAGAGAAACATCACCTGATTTCCCTGCTAAATCATCACTACTTCCTCTCTTGACTCTAGTGGGAGGATAATAGAGAAAAAGGCATCAAGGGGGAAAATAAGGAAAATGAGTCTTTAAGACTGAAGAGGAGCAAAGTAAATGAGGGAGGAAGGAAGGAAGCTGATACACTGTGCTTTGCTCTCAAGTCAGAGTTCCAGGAAGATTTTTTTTCTTTAACATAATCACAACAGTGTGTTGGCCCAAAAGACATAAAACATTCCAGGAACTCCATTTCTTCTTTAATATTTGTCTTGCGCCTTTAGCAAATCTGCTTGCTGGTTCCTGTATCATCCCCAGCTACACGTAGGACCCCACCCCTATATGCTCTTTTGAATACTACAGTGGGTTTTCATCCCTTTGGATGTCAGACATTTAAGCAAGGGCTTATTCAAGCAAGGATGACCCATTGAATTCTCACCCCTCCCGCTATGATGTCATAATCTCACTCATTTCAGCATACTAAGGACTCTGAGAAGAAACAAGAAAGCATGGCAAACATCAGTCTAGCAGTCCTCAAAATTGTGACATTGGGGAATCCTGTGCATAGCACATTCACGGAGCTAGTTACCTGGCCTGCATTGCCTGTGTGGAGAATACCACATTCACCTACTTTATCCTTTTCCGGCTCTGTGATAACACCCTGTTATTATGTGTTATATGTTGTAATATCATCCACTCTGTTATTTTCATCCTTCATTTATTTGCATTGCTGCAGACCTATGAAACAGGTAGAAGTTGAATTTAGGGAGATGGGTAGGAAGAGGAGGATTTTGGAGCCAATAAGATGGCTCTATGGATAAAGGTGCTTGCTGCCAAGCCTGATGAGCTGAGTTTGATCCCTGAAACCAACACGGTGAAAGGTGAGAAACCCACTCCTGCGGGCTATCCTCTGACCTCACCTGCTCACTGTGCCATGTCCAGGCCCCCTTTCCCAACATATAAGTAAATGTACAAATCATTTTATAAAGGATAAAAAGAGGATAATGAATCTATTGAGAGAGGGAGAGTCTAGTCCTGTGACATTGTTGCAGTAGACCCTCACTCAGGAAAATGACAGTGAATTAAAGCCTGTGAACTAATATGAAGAGAAAGAAAGAGTTTGAGAGACTAGTTTGGCCAGTTGAGTTTGTGATTATAGGATTGCTGCTCCACTCAGGGGCAATCTTGTCTTTAGACAGACAGCCTGTTCAAAAGAATTTGATGAACATGAGCTGAGCATGAGATAAGTGCTTTTGAAGAAGATTTAGGACAATAAAAGAAATACCTAGATTTATGGTGATTTTAGAATTTTCTTTCTGTTATATTTTAAAGAAATCTCATTTGGGTCATAGTATCATTTTTTTTCTGTCAGCTACCTCTTTACCTGCTAAACATGTATCATGTATCAAATCCAAATAACAATAATTTGGTTATAGCAAGAGAGAATTTATTAATTATTCTACATTTAAAAATGGAATAGAAAAGAAACTAAGGAAAAGGATTTGTGTTATGTGCAGGCGACCAACCCCGTGAATTAAGTTTCTGAAGTGCTTTTGCATCGAGTGCCTAATTTGGTACAGATGAAGCACTGTGATTATCTTAGTTTGTGGATGAGAAGTTCAATGATTTGCTTGAGATCGTTTTGCTATGACAGCCCCCACCTGAACTCAGTTCTTCAGGCTTCCAAGTTCCATCTCCATTTTAATACCCACAAAGCTTTATTTCCCAGGTCTTTGGCTGCTACAGTAAGCAGATACTCAAATTTCACATAGAAATTATCAGATAATGTCTTAGTTACTTTTCTATAGACACCATGACCAAGACAACATATAAAAGAGTTTTTTGGGGGCTGGCTTACAGTTTCAGAGAGTTAGCCTATGACCATCATGGTGGGGAGTATGGCAGCAGGCAGGCATGGTGCTGGAGCAGTAGTTGAGAGCCTATATGTCATGACAACTATGAAGCAGAGAGAGAGAGAGAGACAGACAGACAGACAGACACACACACACAGAGTGAGAGAGAGAGAGAGAATGAATGAATGGTGTGCAATTTTAAAACCTCAAAGCCTACCTCCAGTGACATACCTTCAACAAGGCCACACCTCCCATGCCTTCCCAAACAGTTCCACCAGTCAGGTTCAAGCATTCAAGGGGCCATTCTCATTCAAGCCGCCACAGTTAATAATTGATAGCTAATGGCCACTAAGGGCTTACTATATTTGTTGAAATGTTTATTCCATGATTCCTTCAGGCAGTTCTCACCAAGTTTCCACGAAAGAGGCCCCTTCTTGCTTCCCTGGTTTACTGACAAAGAAGAAGGCTACTGAGCTGGAGTCTGAAGTTGTCTTTGGTCTGTTTGACACTGGGACGTGTGCTTCTGCTGCGTTACTCCTTCCATCCATTTTCTATGGCTGTTGTGAAAATTTGCCACAACGTCATTGCTTAAAAGAACACAAATCTGTATGTGTTGGAAGTGGAACCCAAGTTTCAGGTGTGGACAGGGATATAATTCTGGAGCGGCCATGGGGAACCCAGTTGGGCACTTTTGTAGCTTTTATAAGCCTGTCACATCCCTTGGTTTCTGGCTCCTTCTGTTACAAATTTGGCAAAATTCCCCACGTCTTAGACATCTGTGCATATTGGGTCTTTCCTATTTCTTTCAAAAATAAGTCTGGGAATTGTTTTTTGCAAACCTGTACAAGTCAAGATACTCTCATACTAAAGGAGTTAAGTACAAATGGTGTTAATTCCATCTGTAACCTGAATTTTCCTTTTCAATGTAATTTAACATCTTCATTCTTGCAGAGGTGAGAACAGCTTTGGGGAAGACTGCTACTCTGCTACTGTACTTTTTTTTCTCTTTTTGCAGAAATGGAGATGTAGAATGTAGTGCTTTATTTACTCATGCAGACGATATTACAATATTTCAGAGGAACTATTACTGATAAATATGTGATCAAAATGACTTAGTTAACAATAAAGAAACAGGAAATATGGTTTTAATAAAAACTGTTTGGATTGTACATAGCACGTCGCATAAGGCTTTGCAGTTTACCACATATTTTCACAGATATCCATTGCTCACAGGTAGCACATGAAACAAGGAACTGAGTTCTGACAATTAATTAATCCTATTCCCATTCTATCTCTCTTGTTCTCCCCCAAAACTTGCTTTTGTTTATAAATGTTTCCCCTAAATAAGTTACATTGTTGAGGCCTAGAGAAAATAATAACTCTAACCCAAATTAAACATATTAAAATTTCCCACAACTTCCCATTACTTCTTATTCTTATTTTAAGGAGCTTGGTGGGAGGGTTTTAAAGTATTGTTTGTTGATGGTGGGCTCTTGAGCTGGATTAGTTTTTGGGAATCAAGGAGCTATTATTGGGAAAAAAACTGAAGTTGATTTTTCTAAAAATAGTTTTTATTTATCTGAAAGAAATGTATTGAGAATTCAGTATAAACCAGACACTCAACTGTGTCAGAAATCTAGTAGTTTACATAACAGTTTAGAGATTGTGTCTAGGAAGGTTAGCTAGCTGTTTCTAGAAGAGATAGACTTGAACAAGTAGGACATATAAGATACCTAGATAGGAAATGTGCTGGAGAATTTGGTGACAGATTCTTTTTAAATATGAAATGGTGGAAAACAAGCCATCCTGAACAGATGCAAACAGAAGCCCAAAGGAAGAAAGAGACAAGGGTCATGCCAAAAAAAAAAACATATGTGAACAGAGTTCAGACATAAAGGACCTAAGGTAAGAATCTGATTGGCATATTGGAGGAAGTCTAGACAAATGACCTGATGTGACCAGAGGAAGCAAACTGGAGGAAAATAGAAACTGAACTTAGAGACATGCTGGGATACAGACCCCAGGTAAATATTTGAGGAACTCAGTTTTATCCTGAGGGAGATGAGGGGTTAATGAAAGATGTGGGAACAGGGAAGTGGTGAAACCTGACCCTAGTTATGAATGCATCTCTCTTGCTTCTAAGGATGGGGAAATGAACCAACTAAGGAAAAGATAACTCATATTTATCTTAGCCACTGTTTTATTGCTCTTGTGAAACCACAACCAAGTCAACTTAAAAAAGAAGTATTTAATATGGCTATGGTTTCAGAGGGTTATAGTCCATGACAGAGTGCAGAGATACCTAAGAGATCACATCTTGATCTACAAACATTAGACAGTGAGAAGGCACTGGTAATGGCATGAGCCTTTGATACCTCAAAGCCTGCCCCATTCTCTTTCAAACCAACATAAGGGTAAGACCATGAAAGAATTTGAAGGTTTTTCCATAAAGGCTGCTGGTAATTGTGAAGTGTGATATGAAAGAAAAGACACCGAAGTTTCTCTCTTGACCTATTACAAGAATGGAGCTGATATTTTCCCACCGAATAAGCCTGAAGACAGAGTGGCTCTGGGTAACAAAATGAAGATCGCACGGGATGAGATCTAGTGGCCTACTGCAAATTCAAGCAGCAGTATCAAGTAAGTAGTTGGATATACCAATTTGGACTTCAAAGATTAAAAATCCAAATGGAAAATCATCAAAATCCTGGTTCATGGTATGTGTTCTATGAGAAGGTTGGAGGAAAGACAGATGCCAGTAACGAACTGAGTTTTGGCTAGTGCGATAGGAAGAATAACAGAATGGGCTACTAAAAGAGAATCAAGTGATGAACATGCTTCCAGAATGAGCATGAAGATGGCGAGGCAGTGAGGAAGGCAAGGGCTGAAATTTGACCAATGGGTTCAGAAACACAGAGAGAAGTCTGATTGATACCTTGGCAAAGGTTTTCATAGCGGTAGAGTGGTGAGGTGACTGAGCGTGATGAGACTGTGGGAAGCAGCCAATAGCAGACGGAAGGGGAGTGTATTAATGCAGACAGACTGGGGGATGTGGTAGGGACACATGTTATGTCTGACAACTTTCCCACTGAAGTATGATGCAAGGTCTTCAGTGAGGGTGAAAAGAGAGAACTGGCTATGGGCAGCTTATAGAAAAAGTACCCATAGTTGAGGAGGGTAGTCAGCACATCAGAGCCATCACTCATCAAGAGTGCTGGTCCAGTTTCAGCATGGCCCTGTGTTTTTCTTTTGCTTCCCTCTGGAAATGGAGGTTACAAATCAATCATAATAACTGGAGTGGTAATATTTTTAGATTTGTAAAAATATTGTCACTTCCTGGATCTTAATAAAGTATTATGAATGAAGTCCTTAATGTGGTCTGCCCTCTGGGGACATCTGCATTTTCAGCAGTAAGAGAAATCTCTACTCACAACCTCACAATTGAATAGTAGAATTTCACACGTCAGTAATGAGGTTGGTAGGGAAATGTTTTTGAAAAGTGGGCCCAATTGCTGTTGTTCAAATAACCATATGTCATTATCAACTGATGCATGAATTTGGAGTCTTATTTATAAACAGTGATAATTTCAGATACTCGCTTTTTAAAAGAGACTATTACTTGTCACCAGGGTAAGTGAAGCCCTTAATTGCTTTATGAAGAAGAAAAAAATAGGACCCAGGGCAGGTTGGAAGAGGTGAGGAAGCTCTAAGGCTTCCCATAATGTCTTGAGATTATCTTTTAAAGTTGTGACTCATTCCCAGGGTCTCCTTAAGGAGAAAACAATAAACACCACAGATTGCCCATCATTTCTTCTTGAGTCCTTTGGTCAGTTACTAGATGGCAACTTTCAATGCCTTTGGAAAATGAGAGCATGACCATGTCTTAACAATGAGGGTTGCTAATTCTGATCACTCCTTCTAGTGAATAAACATGTGATGATGTTTGTTTCTCTCAAGTGGAAATATTATAATCTTTCCTAGCTCTGGGAAAGCAAAAAATTTCTTTTCCTGAGAAAAATCTTCTGACACTTTTTCCCTAGACTTCTGGCAAAATTGTATATAAAGGAGATGACAGGAAGACAGCTTACTGTTCTGTCTTTTTGCCTTAATTGGAAATGCTGTTTCCTAAGAGGCTCTGTTTTATTTTCATGTACTCCCAGCATAGGCATCATAGTTTGATTAAACCATGAAGACTCTTTGTTGGTGAGTGCTCTAGTTTCATTCTGTTACTGTGATAAAACATTCTGACCAACAAGCAACTTAGAAGGAAGGGATGGGTTATTTCAGCTTACAGGTTGCCATCTGTCACTGAAGGGAGTCATGGCTAGAGCTGAAGCAGTAAATAGAAGCAGAAACCACTAAGAATAAAAAAATACTGCTTTCTAACTCATATGTTTTTATTTATATGGCCTTTCTTATATGTTCCTTTCATATATGGCCCAGTACTTGAGAAATGGTACTGCTTGCAATGGTCATGACCCTTCCATACCAATTAACAATAGAAACAATCCCCTAATGACTTGCCTACAGACTAGTCTGATCTGGGCAATTCTTCAACAGAGACTCTCAGGTGGCTCTAAGTTGACAATGAAAGATAAATAGAACAGTTCTTAGATACCCTCATTATCTGTCAGAGCTTGTAGTGTGGATACAGATATCTAAAGACAGGTTCAGGGACATGAGAACACTTGTCACCAATTGTTTTTAGTTACATTTGTATCACTGTGACCACAATCCCTAACAAACAACTTGAGGGGGGAAGATTTATTTGGTTCACAGTTTCAGAGGACTTTAGTCCACCCTGTAGCTTATAATCATAATGGAGCAGGTAGCAGGCTGTGTGTGTCAGATCTCTGCCCTTTCTTACTCTCTGTCATGGCTTTTACTGACCAAAGGGCTGTAATATACAAGATAGTGTCTTGGGGTATCTGGGTGAGGTTTTCTCCCTTCTGTTAACATCCTTTATAGAAATACTATCACAGGAATGCTCAGAAGCACACTTCATAGTAGGAGAAAACCATGTGCCACCATTAGCCATGTGAATTATTAGAGGCGCATAAAGATGAGGTAATAAAAGAGCAGTTTACCACACCGCTAACCACACCCACTTTAGGCATGACTAAAGATGTATACGGACGTGGGCGGTGAACTATGTCACTAGCCAGGCCCACTTTTGGGCATGGCTAGGGGCATTAAGGAGGAAGGTGTAAAAGACTGAACAACGGAAGTGTCGCTCTCTTTTTCCGGCTTTTGGTTTCCAGTTCAGTGGCGGAAAACTACTCGGCTCATCTGGGTTACTTGTTTGGTCTCTTGTGAGTAATTTCTACAATAAATACTTATTTTTACTTTCAGTAAGTGTGCCGTTTATTGTTGCGGCATCACTTCACGAGTCTCCTAGATGTTTCTTAGTTTAACAAGATTGGCAATCAAAACTAGTCATATTAGTTTTCTACATGAATCCTGAATGAATTATTCCCAATGAGAAACACGAAAGTAAACATCACATAATATATTTTAATACAAAGATACCAATTACTATTTTTATAATGTATTAGTTATTTATCATGAAAAGTTATTATGTAGTTGTTCATTTATTTATCCACCTGCTCTCGTAGGCATGCTATGAGACTTCACATTACAAAACAAAGCTATTGAAGTAATCAGTGATGGTCATTGGCCTCCTTGTAGCATGTGATCTAGTTTTCCTAAGAAGTTTCCACACTACTGGGTTGATTAGTATGCCCTACAAAATTTATGCAGAGAAGAGAGTTATAGTGTTACCTAATTTGGAAATGATGTCAACACAAAACCACCTTGCATTAGGGGTGATTCTCAGTCAATGGCTGGTTTTCAGAAGACACACAGAGGTGAGCAGTCTGAAGTTACACTGCCCAAAACCAGTGGATGCCAAAAATCTCCAAGTAGTGCCAGACACCTTGAAAAGTCATGGAGGAGATGCATCAGAGCCTCCAGACAACACAATCTAACCCACTCCCTGATCTCTGACTCACACCCTCCAAAGCTGTGGTTCAGTCAGTGCCCACTGTAGCGAACCACTTGGTTTGTGTTTGATTGCCATGGCATTTGTCATGGTAGCCTCTTCAAGGACTGCAGGGACTCAGTCGTGTTACCCCACCTCCATATCACTCTTGTTTCTGTCCTTTCTTTTGTGAAGTCTTTCCATTTGACTGGAAGATGTGTTCTCTCTGACTCTGAGAGAGATGATTTGAGTTTCTGTATTATGGGGATTACTTTTTCCCTTACCTTCACCAAGTGCTTTTTTTTCTTCATTCAAGGCTGATGTTTTCTTTTTAAAAGCACATCTCTGAGACACTATACTTTCATAGTGAAAGAATTTTTATGCTGGATATAAAAGCTATTAGCAGAGGACTTACTTGAAGCTGAAGGCTTTTTTCCTCCTTAAACCAAACAACAACCAAATGGTTTTTTATGATTCTTCTCTGTATTTCAAATATATTTTGTGTGAAGCAAAGACAGAAAGAAAAAATGATTATCAGGGGTTCTTAAAATTAAATGAAATTTCTACTTGGCCACATTTTAATAATCAGGAGCCAGCTAAGCCTTATAATTTTTTATCTGTACACAATGAATGGCTTTTCAATCAATAGATCTGACAGCAAAGACAAGTCATCATGTGTACCCCTGCCAGGGTCAAATTTAGTAAGTACTCAAGAAGAATTTGGCTGGGACAAGTTCTGTGTAAATGCTGTTTCATGGAAAGAAAATTCTCATGCTATTTGTTGGCGACCATTGAGCTCATGTTCTAAATTAACATTGCACAATTATTGATCTGGGGTAGGGGATGCATTTATATTAAAGGCCATTACCTGTCAATAGCCAAGGCAGAGTCACCATATCAGAAGTTGTTTCTCACAGAACTATGGAGCCCAAATGGCATGTACTGTTTGGTTGTCCTATTCACAAAGTAGGGCTGAATTGAATGGAATATTCATGGCCATTACTTTTCAAATTTGCTGAAGGCCCGATTCTTTTATAAAGCACAAGAAAGAGCATAAAAATCCTGCTAGAGTTCTTAGGAGATAGAAGAAAATAGAAATTGCTCCCATAGGTTAGATAATTTTTACTTTTTCTTCAGGAGTGAGCCTTTCCACATTTCTCCCTATAGTCTCTCTCTCTCTCTCTCTCTCTCTCTCTCTCTCTCTCTCTCTCTCTCTCTCTCTCTCTCTCTCTCTCTTTCTCTCACCCCATCAATCCCTTATGTTGGGAACAATATTTAGAAATATGAAACACAAATAAATTCTATTCTCATGTGGTACTTATTTAAAAATATTTCTTTATAAAGTAGCTTCTTAAGATAATGATGGTATCTTACTCCTGTCAGAATGGCTAACATCAAAATACCAATGGCAGTTTATGCTGGAGAGGATGTGGAGAAAGGGGAATACTTCTCCACTGCTGGTGAGAGTGCCAGTTCGTACAGTCACTTTAGAAATCAGTATGGAGATTCCTCAGGAAAATGGGAATCAGTCTACCACAAGACCCAGCAATTCCACTCTTAGGTATATACCCAAAAGATGCACATTTTACAACAAGGACATCTGTTCCACTATATTTATAGCAGCATTATTTGTAATATCCCGAACCTGGAAGCAACCTAGATGCCCCTCAACTGAAGAGTGTATAGAAAAGATTTACACAATGGAATACTACTCAGCAGAAAAAAACAATGGATTCTTGAAATTTGCAGGCAAATGGGTGGCACTAAAAAAAACCATCCTGAGTGAGGTAACCCAGTCACATGGTATGTATGTACTCACTCATTTATGGATTATAGACATGAATCAGGGGATTTCCAGCCTACAATCCCACTGCCAGAGGGTCTGGGACACAGAACCTTCACCCAGTGACTGACGGAAGCAGAGGCAGATACACAGCTAAATACTGAACTGAACCCCTGGAATCCATTGACAGAGAGGGAAGACTGATGAGCAAAGTGGTCAAGACTGGCCTGATCTGAACAAGGGGGAGCTCTTGGACCCCAGACTGATGGCTGGGAAGCCTGCATGGAACTTAACCCATGTGGGTGTCAGTGAGGAGGCCTAGGCAATCTATGGGGCCTTGGGTAGTATTTATCTCTGGCATACAAATGGACTTTGGGTGCCCATCCCACAATGAGGGTTGATCTCTCAGCCTGGACTCTTGGGGGGGGGGGCTAGGCCCTGTCCTGGATGAAATGACAGACTCTGGAGATTCCCCATGGAGGGCCTCACCCTCCCTGGGGAACTGAGTGGGGATTGGGTGGGGGGTAGGGGGCCCTGGTAGAGAGAATGGGGAGGAGGGGAGGAGAGGGAGCTGGGATTGACATGTGAAGCAAGCTTGTTTCTATTTTAAATTTTAAAAAAGGTAAAAAAGATAATGATGGTCAAGATTAAATAACATTCCAATATTATGCAAAATGAAATGCAACTCATTTCCCCTGGGGTGAAGGATTTCAAGAGAAACTGCCTTGAGGTGCCAGATACAAAGTTTCCTTGTTCACTTTGTGGAGCTAAGTAGCAATCCACAGGGAAGCACTGTTCTTTAATAGTAATTAATGATTTTACAATCACTTTAAGATTCTTCTAATTGCCTTGCACACTTCAGTGTGTTAGGGAAATTATATAGCTTTACAAAAGTGAAGATCTGTTTTGAAATTATGATGACACATGTATTTAAGAATATTTAAGAATCTGTAACAATAGCCAAGCACATGTGAACACAGGGTCCTAAGCCAAAGATTTCAGCCTTCTTTGCATACCACACTTAGCATTCTCAACAATACTTAGTTGGTTTGGATTACTTCTCAATGGAATGGTTACTACCCTAACGTAAGGTCTATGATTATGTGAACCATGTGCATGATGTCATATTCTGGATCATTTGAAACTAGTCACAAATCTTTCAAAAGGTCTAATGATTAATCTTTTAAGAATTCACACACACACACTTTTCATTGCATTGGATGTTTAAAATTTCTAGTTATTTGTTGAATATTGGCTTGCATGCCACCACATGCTTGGAGAATTTGTCCTGTCTGATTCCAGCCACTGGTGATTGAACTGATAAAGTTAAGCTTGTAACCAATTAACTAGTAAATGAATACGTTAACCCCCAATTCCTATATTACGTCTTCTAGGGCATCTATAGTTCAATTCGTTCTACTAAGTTGCCCTGTGATGTTAGAGAAGCTTTCCTTGAGTGGAGCCTTTCTGCCCGCCTGGTTCTAGATCCGCAATAGTCCCAAATAAACACACAGGAGGCTATATTAATTATGAAGCTGTTGGCCTTGTTTATTTCTTACTGGCTAGCTCTGACTTAAGTAATTACCCCATAATTGTTAATCTAAGTATGTCTCTTACCAGAGAATAGTTCCAGGCTTCCTACCCCCATGGCGTTACATGTTGACTCCTTTTTGTTTCTCCTTCCCAGAATCCTCCTGGACTCCTAGCCCCACCTATCTAGATTCCTATAGGCTCAACAGTACTTTATTGACAAATAACAGGCAAATAACAGGACTTCCCCAACATCTCCTCTTTTCTGTTTAAACAAAAAGAAAGGTCTTAACTTCAACATAGTCAAATTATATATAACAGAACAGTTATCAAGTAAGAACATAGTTATAATATTTTAGCAAGATTTAAAGAAAATATCCATCCCATCCTTGTGAGTCCAAAGTTCTATATTTAGCTCATCTTTTATCATAACTAAGGAAAACTATAATTATAACTATTTGTCTTCAACTCCATCAAAGACCACAGAAGGATAATATATAAACACTAGGATTGACAGAGACATCTTACTGCCTGGACAGTCACCCGAAGTTCCCTTGTAACGTTGGGGCATCCATCTTCAGCCCATAGGCCACAATGTGTCTGGAACACTTCTCAGCAAAGCAGGAAATTTTAAACTGTCCATCTGCGCTGGCAGTCTGTCAGTCATTTTTCTTTGTCCTGTAGAAAGTCTCTTAGACTCTTTCATGAAGCAGGAACCCTATAAGACTGAGTTCAGCAGTCACTTTTCTGTGGGTCCTGCATGTCCAGATTATACAACAACAGTCAAACAGTCTAGGCAAGAGCAGTTTCTTGCCCAAATTGCTAATCTTGCCATGTTGAAAGCAAACTCCATAACGAGTTTCTTCGATGCCCATTTTCCTCTCAGACATAATTGGTGCTGCCAGGAGCAGACATTTCTCATTGTCAAGAAAAACCCTAAACCATTTTAAATGCCATTTTCTGAAGGTCTTTAAAAGGTTTGAAGACTGTTTATCTATCTCAAATATATTTCTGCATATCTAGGAAACCTAACTTACCTAACTATAAATTCTATTATCATTAACTATCTATAGTCTGTATTCAATTATGCATTATGTTTTAAAAGATCAGTATAAGCACAATACTTAATCAAGAGGAGAAATATAAACATCACAAAATTGACCTTGAATTTGTATCAATAAATGAAAAACAATACCCATACCATAATTCCCTTTTTTACCATTAGAAAGGATTGGCTGTGATCACTAGCCAATTATAAACAATCACATTTAAATGAAAACAAAGATTTATAAACAAGATGGGAATTGGGACGTCGCTCATTCCAAACTGCTTCCTGCTGGAAGGGGGTGCTGTTCACACCATGGGGATCATGACAAAACTCAGAAACCTTTATAAGTCCGTATTTTCGGGGTCTGTAAAGCTGCATCATCTTAGCTGTCTCAATAGTTGGAACACCTGGTCCACTGCTTCTGGGGGTCTTGGTTCGTCAAACCACAGAAGTCTGGAAGGAATCCTCAGCTTTTCATTTTCTGTGGAAACATAAGCAAAATCTCCTTTCCCAAGTAACATATCCTTATACTTAAATTTTCAAGTCAAGGCATTTTTAAAAGATAGAAGTTGGATTAATTTAGCAGCATCTATAATCAAGTGTACTTTAGCATTTGTTCCTTCCTTAACAATGAAAAAACTGAAAAACACAATAGTGTACAGTATCCAGACTCTCTGTGTATTTTCCATCTTTACGTGGCTTATTTATTTATCTATTATTACTTTATTTATTTTACTTTTATTTATTTTTCTTTGAGACAGGATTTCTCTTTGGAAATCCGCCTGCCTCTGTCTCTGGAGTAAATCCTACCGGCGTGCGCCACCACAATGCCGGCTTTTGTATTTATATACCACTTTGCTGTTTCATTGTCTCTCTCAATCTCACGTATATTTTTAAACACACTGTAACCCTTTAGAGGCTTTCCTTTATCCAAGTCTGACTTTACAGTAAATCTTTATGTTTTTCTGGCCACGTGTCTTATCTGTAAAACCGCAGCTGTTTTAAACTGCTGGTTTTTCGTCAAGATGGTGGGCGTAAGCGTGATTTCAGCTTACCGCCTCAGTCCATGCTGACATCCAGCAAAAGCTGCCACTTCCAGCTGTACGTACACACCTTTCAATCATTAGCAGAGTCTCTTAAAAGAACCTTGTTGGGTTTTTTTTTTTCTTTTTTCTTTTTTTTCTTTTTATGCCGAGTCAGGAAGACTCCAGTAAGCGAGCCGCATGAATCTCGGCTTGTGGCTAGCAAAACAGAGCATACCTGAGAAAAATGCTGCTACCAAAAATCTGTGCTTCTCTCCGTTCTTCTGTTTCTAAAATTCCTTTAAAGCTTTTGTTATTTTGCGTGGAAATTCATGATCCCACTCCTGATCACCATTTTGTTAAGAGAAGCTTTTTCTTTGCTAGCCGCTTTGGTTTATCACCCGCCAGTCGCCTGGGCTCTCCCACATTGTAGTCCCCAAATAAACACACAGGAGGCTATATTAATTATGAAGCTGTTGGCCTTGTTTGTTTCTTACTGGCTAGCTCTGACTTAAGTAATTACCCCATAATTGTTAATCTAAGTATGTCTCTTACCGGAGAATAGTTCCAGGCTTCCTACCCCCATGGCGTTACATGTTGACTCCTTTTTGTTTCTCCTTCCCAGAATCCTCCTGGACTCCTAGCCCCACCTATCTAGATTCCTATAGGCTCAACAGTACTTTATTGACAAATAACAGGCAAATAACAGGACTTCCCCAACACTGTGACTACTACACCTTATTCTACTTGATTAGAAACAGAATGATGTATTTAATTTGGGTTTCAGATTCTTCTTCTTCCTTTTTTTTTTTGGTTTTAGGAGACAGGGTTTCTCTGTATTGTTTTGGAGGCTGTTGGTCCAGCTCGGCCTCGAACTCACAGAGATCCGCCTGCCTCTGCCTCCTGAGTGCTGGAATTAAAGGCATGTGCCTGTTGGCTTTAAGGATGCTGTAACGATACGCGACACACACTTACGGAAAGTGAAACTAAGTATTTTATGTAGAAAATTACTCACAAGATGCCAAACCCCGAGAAGCCCAGCAGATCTCAGCTAGCGACTGGACCGGAAGCCGAACTCCAGGAAAAGAGAGCGAGACTTCCTGTGCGCTGTCTTTTATGCCTTCCCCCGTAACGCCCCTAGCCATGCCCAAAAGTGGGCTTGGCTAGTGACGTAGTTCCGCCTACGTATGTATACGTCTTTACGTCCAGCCGTATACGTCTTTAGTCCTGCCTAAAGTGGGTGTGGTTAGCGGTGTGGTAAACCGCCCTTTTATTACCTCATCTGTATGCGCCTCTAGTAAGTCACATGTTTAATGGCGGCATAGACTTAGTAAGTCACATGTTTAATGGCGGCATCAGACTTCCTCCTACATGTGCCACCACCGCCCGGCAAGTTTCAGATTCTTAGTTGACATCAATGTTTAGTTCTTGAATATTTCCTAGGTGCCTTCTGAGGGGCAGGCAGCAAGTAGGGAACAGCCAACAAACAAAATAAAACAATGTGGTAGCACACATTCTACAATGAGCTTATTAACATTACGGGTGAGGTATTTGATGAGAGTCGTGCTTACATTTGAGCTATATGACTGAATTTTATGAGTTGATGTAGAGTACAATGCATAGACAGGGTGAAACCTTCAATGATCAGACAGATTTTTGTACCTATAACCATAATTATAGTCAGTCACTGGGTGTTTTATCTAGCACAGAAAGTTCCCTCAAGTACTTAATCGTGAACTCACGTTAACAATCCACAGTAAGTAATAAGGTTTACTTTTTTATCACCAATAATTGGCTTGCTGTTCTAGATAACATATGGATGTAACTATAGTCCGTGCTTTTTCTTGCCATGCTGCTTTTACTCAGTGCGAGGTACCTGAGATTCATTTATGTCCTCTCTGTAGCTCTTTCCTTGTTTCTTCTAACAGTTTATTTTGTTTTTATTTGTTTATGTGTCTGTTTCTATATGAATGTATGCTACACGTGTATGCTACAGGTCATAAGAGATTGTGAAATGCCCTGGAGCTGGAGTTACAGGTGACTGCAAGTGGACTGACCTTGGTGCTGAGAGTCAAGCTTAGGTCCTCTGCAAGAGCAGTGAGAGCTCTTGTCTTCTGGTCCATCTTTCCAGCCATCTTCCATCTTCATTGCTGGGGATCCTCTCAATGTGTGAGGGTACCACAACTGGTGTATTCATTTGAATGCTGATAGATGTTTGGGTGGTTTCCAGTTTCTGGTCCTTGTGACGAAAGCTTCTGTAAACAGTCTGCTATAACTTTTTTTCCATATGCATCTGTTCTCAGATGTATGTACTGTGAAAATTTTTTCTCACACTGCAGCTTGCATTCACATTTCTGAATCATGTCTTTTGATGAGCAGATGTTTTCTATTTGATGAAATAAATTTGTCATTTCTTGTTATAATTGATGATTTTTATTGCATCTTTATGAAACCTTTGCCTTGTTGAGCTACAGATACATTTTGTTGCCCTTAAAAAATGTAAGAATTTTAGTTTTTGCTTATAGCTCTGTGATGCATTATACTTATTTATTTACATTTTTGTTTGTATATGAGCCCTTGCACACATGTAAACACCATGGCCTGTGTATGGGGGCTAGAGCACAGCTTGTGGGAGTTGGTTCTTTCTTTCCATCATTTGGGTTCCAGGGATTAAAGGCAAGTTATTTGGTTTGGCAGAGTCATCTCACCAACCTAAGTCTATGATTTCATCCATGTTAACTTTCTGTGCAGTAGAAGGTTGGGATTATTTTCTTCCCTTATAATTACTGCAGGATATTTTGTAAAGATTATTTTTATCCTATTGAATTGTGGGACAAGAGTCAGAAGTCCATCCTTCCCACTGAACCTGGGTGACAGAGAGGCAGCCTTGGCAATCTGTGAGACCTGGGAGAGTGGAACAGTATTTATTCCTGTCATGCAGAAGGACTCTGGGAACCCATACTACATGGTGGGATGCTCTCTCAGCCTGGACACATGAGGAAGAACCTGGGCCCTTCCTGGGATGATGTGACAGATCCTGAAAATCCCTCATGGAGGCCCTTGCTCTCCCTGGGGAGCAGAGGGAGGGGTGGAGTGGGGGTGATGGGTTGGGAGGATTGGGGGATAGTGGAGTTAAATAAAAAATATGTGGAAAAAAGAAAACAAAAAGAGAAGTCCATATATCTCACCATAATGACTTCTGAACTATTTTTTTCTGTCTTTTTATTTTTCTTTCATTGGCTTGAAAAACAATGAAATATCATACATAATGTCATAACTGTAGATGGAATGAACTTCCCATATTCTTGTGAATACAGACTATGCTTGCAATGTTCCATTTTAATGGTACAGTTTGAAATAAGACATCATTTAATTTCTTTCTTTCTTAAACATGGTTTAAGTTCCTATTGCCTTTTTCTTAAGAATCAACTTGGAGTTGGCAGTGGTGGCTCATACCTTCAATTTCAGCACTCAGGAGACAGAGACAGACAGACAGACAGACAGACAGACAGAGAGACAGAGAGAGAGACAGAGAGAGAGAGAGAGAGAGAGACAGAGAGAGAGAGAGAGAGAGAGAGAGAGAGAGAGAGAGAGAGAGAGAGAGAGAGAGAGAGAGAAAGGGATCTTTGTGTATTTGGGACCAATCTGGACTACATAGTGAGTTGCAGACCACCTAGGGCTATGTCGTGAGACACTATCTCAAAATAAACAAACAAAAAAAGAAAGCCAAGAAAAGAGTAAACTTCCTGATTTCTATTATAAAAAAGCTTATTAGGGATTTTATTGAAACTTTTGGACTAATTTAATATAACTGAAATACATACTAGTCTTTTAAATATTATAGAAACCTAACTTATAGCTGAATGATTCAATTTGATCATTTTCTATAAATTCACTATAAGTTAATATGGTAACTTTGTAATGGTGAAGAAAAAGATACGAAAGAAAAGAAGGGAATTTTAGGGAAGAAGAGGGCAAGGGGCAAGAGGAGACAGAAGGGTAATGGAGAATGACAATGATTACAGTACATTACATGTATGTATAAAATTTATGCTAGCTTATGTAATACATGCATACTAATAAAATTTAAAAGAAATTAGATCCTGTATTATGTCATATAGATAATAATATAGAGCCTATATTATAATATACATTATATATCTTATATTACACAATTTTTATTGTGAAGAATACTTATTTTGAGACAAGTTCTCAATATGAAGCTCTTGGACTTGCTATGAAGAACAGGCTGGCCTTGAACTCAAAGAGACTGACCTGCCTCTGCCTTCCTAGTGCTGGAATTACAGTTGTGAGACACCATACCCATCATGAATACTTTATTTAACAGGACAAATGCAGTAATTGAGCCCAAGTTATAGAAATAGACCAGCTGTTCCCAATCTTGTCTCTATCACTTGAGATATGACTTTGGATACATTCGTTATTCTCTGGGTTAGTTGATTCCCTGGTAATATGGGAACAATGACATGGGCTACATAAGACAGGGGCTGAGAATTATTGTATTATGGAACTCAGAGAGGAAAGATAATGACATTAAATAGTCTAGGAACATCATAAATATCCAAGTACATTGATTAAAATGAGTGTGTGTCTGTATATGTGTTTGTGTGTGCATGCATATGTGTATTGCATGTGTTTGTATGTGGTGTGTGTCTATGAATGTGTGTGCGTGCATGCATGTATGTGTGTTTCGAAACACATTTGTACGACATTGGTTCAATAAATAATCCAAGGGGAAGTGTTATGCTTTTACATCCTCTTTCCTTGGTTTTAATCTAAACTGAGCCACAAAGAACAGGTTGATACATTAAAGAAGAATAATTAGGATTACAACTCTTAGGAAGAAAACACAGGAGGAAACTGGTACTAAACAGAGGCAGCTGCTCAGCCCTGCAGCCAAGACAGGCTGCCCCTAGGGTCTCCCAGTCACTCTGAATTTGGAATTGGATGGACTTCTCAGACTTTTTCTATAGACATATTTGCTCTAATTTCTATTTCTGGTCCCTGGCTGCTGGTAACCTCTGCTGGCTCTGTTGACATCTGGCAGCTCTCTGGCTCAGTAACTTAAGTCAAATTACCCTTTTCTCTTTGTTTTAATGAAGATTCCTTTCCATTCTCTGTCTCTGGAGCCAGAGAAAGGACAGAAGGAAGAAGCGAAACCCCTCTGGGGCACAGTCTTACATTTTTGAAAGAATTTGCTTTGGATTCACTTTCAAATCCTTTCATTTTGATAAATATAATCTAGCATGCATCTGGAACCAGCCCAGTACATCTGTGAGATTCTCAGCTTCATCTCAGTTCTCCGAGAGAGAGAGAATAATTCCACACTTTGCAGCATAATGAGATTTATTTGCACTACATCCACAGGCATATCCATAGAATGTGCTCATGGGGAGAAGGGTTATTCAAGTGTGATCACTCGACTTTCCTGCTTTCAGTAAATGTTTGCTATTTGAGATATTTCTCTATGTATGTGTCTCTTAGAGTTTCTTTGCTCTGTGATGTGTTCTCCTCTTGGGAGGCTGACTGTGTAAGTAGTTGACAAAAAAGCTAATAAATCTGAGGTTAATAGGGCTCTAGACAGCAAAGTACATAGAATAAGGAGTTTCACTAGCTGCGGAGTATTGTGGAAGAAGGAACTGTCAACATGGCAGACGATTATTGCAAAGGGCAGGACAGAGCTCAGAAAACGTCCAGATCTGTTTTCACTTCATCAAAGTAGTATCTCAAGTAGTTATATGTCTCTCCCAGGGACTTTGTAGTTAAAGAGAAAGGAGTCTTAGATTTAGAAGTTATTCACATGGGTAGAGTTCCTAGATGGGGCAAAAATTCATAAGAATGGAGAGTGTTAAGACTCAGATAATACATAATGCCATGCAGATGGTCTTGTAAAAAGCTGGCGGAAATTCATGCATGTTTGTGAAAATCTAATTACAATTTCTGTGTGTTTGTAAGTGTGTGTGTGTGTGTGTGTGTGTGTGTGTGTGTGGCATACATGTGTGGTCTGTTCACACATGAGTTATACAGCTGAACACACACAGAGACCAGAGAAGGATGCATGATGCCCTGTTTTCTTTTATCATTCTTTGCCCTATCATCTTGTAATAGGGCCTCTCACTGAATCAGAAACTAGGCTGGCAGCCAACAAATAACAGAAATCTTCCTGTCTCCACACCCTACAGTGCTGTGGTTGTAGTCACAAGATGGTCTATGGTCATGGGAATTGGTACTTCATTCTCAGATCTTCATCCATGTGCATCAAGGGCTCTTATACTCTGAGCCATATCCCTAATCCTTTGTATAGGTTTTGAAACTCAAAAATAATTCATATCTGTTTTACCTTTTAGTTTAGTTGGGTGCACATAAATATCACCCATTTATGACTGCATAGTATGGGCAGTGGGGTGAGGGGGGTGTTATTCCTGTAGTTCCTTTGACTGACTATGCCGACAGTGACTCAACTGTCCCTTAGAGGGTCTGAGGAAGATATGCCACCGTGGATCTGGAGGTGTCTTGCTAGCAAGGTGAGAACTTTTTGAGATACAAGCAGGGGATCTGTGATGGAGGTAGAGAAAAGTTTTGCACACCCTTTAATATGAAAACATCAAGTATCTGAAACAGTGCAGCTATTGGCTTCTCTAAAACTCAGGAAAAGCACTGCTGCCAAGAGGAATTCTTCACACTTATAGATAAGAAGTCCTTGTTTTAGAATGATGTATCAGACAACAAGGTAAGTTGAGACTTTCATATAAATCATACATCTCCTAGAATTTATTAGGCAGGAAATTTGTGTATTTATTTCTAGGCACTGCAGTGGTAAATTTCTGTAACAGTTCTACTCACCAGCAACTCTTTATTTCCTGGATGTCTAGCTTTGTACAAGGCACTGGTTCTTATGTCAGGAGACAAGAAGGAAATACATAACTAGATCCTTGAGGGATGATTTCCTATACCCACATGGATATCTCTAGGTGCCTCATACAGGCCCGAGAGAGAAGAATAGGAGAGCATCACTGAGAATAATCCAGAAACACTAGGTCTGGTCAGCTTTCCAATATGTATCTGGAGCCAACATCTTGCTTTTGAATTAATTCATTTATTTGCACTTCCTCCTTGAACCAATTGCTCCATGAGCTTATGCCAGTTTAAATGAATATCAGCTATTTGTTGAGAAAAGCCAGATGTCGTTATAGTTAACAAAGGAAAATGAACATTAAAAAAATGAAATAGAAGAACCCTTCCTATTCTAAATTCTTTTTTCCTGCCTTGTGAGTATGTGTGTGGGTTTTGTGGTTGTTGTTGTTTGTTTTGTTTTTGTCTGTTTGTTTCTCTTGGATACTTATTGTTTTGAGCTGGTTATTCTCCCCACCATGTCTATCCTTTTTATTTGTAATTTTATCTAATATTGTGGCTCTAATAGTAAGGTCCTGTAGATGAGACTCAATTCTTTCTCTTGTATCTGCATGCTAGGATATGATATTTTAGCCTGTGGCAGAAGTCAGCTCCCCTCGTATTTGACTGCTGGCTAGTAACATGGTACATTACACTTCACAACAGCTTCCTCTGTATATCTCAAATCTCGAGTGTCCAAGTCCCATATATCTGAGTCACTCTAACCTCATGCATCTTCTCAATTCTTCTTGTTCATCCCTTCCCTGCTTTCTCGATCCCTTCCTAATAAACTCCTTGTGGAAATGTCTCTCTCCTTGAACTCCCTACACCATTCTTAGTACTTTACATGACCTAACTAATTTAATATTAACCATTGTCTAAAGCTTTAATCATCCTGCAGCCACCCCAGTTTAATGAATGAGTAAACTGAGGCATAAAAGTCACATGACACCAAATTCATGCAGTTAGTAGTTAACAGACCCATTATTCAAACCTTCAATGGCCTATTTCCAGGACACATGGTTTTAAAGCACTTATTTTATAATGCCTAAATATATTTAGGGCTTTCTATTTAGTATTAAAAGTGCTGATGGGGTGTGCCTTTTTTGTAAGCCACCTACTAGGGTGTCTTATGTATTCCACAAACAAAGTGAATATTAGGCTAAGGATTGATTTCCTTAAATTGTTACTGTATCACTTTAGGTGGTTTGGTTGTCCTTGAATTTAAGCAAACAACATATTAGTTGATGGTCAATATGTTGATGTGTCCAAATCCTTATTAAGAAGATGGTAAGCCATCTCCCATGCATCTCTCATATCCTCACTCGACTCCTCCTGCCCGAAGAAGAAAGTGGAATTGGTTTGACATGAAAAATCTTGTGTGCTGCTTCTAAACAACTCAATAACCTCCAGGATTTTACAAATTGATCTTTTCCTTAATGAATTGCCCTAGAAACTTTCAGATTTGAGAGTCAGACTAACTGCTCCATTATTCATGAGTTAGGACTGTTGCTCCTCTTGTAATGCAGGATGAACTGATTAATTTTTTGGACATTTTGGCAAATCTGATCTGGATGACTAAGTCCCTGGCCTGTTTTAAATCTTATTTCTTAAGTCCTCTGGTAGGAATTGTATTATGTCTCTGACAACAGTAGTCTTCATAATGAGAGCTGAAACAAAACAGGCATTAAGCATGTCGATGCTACCCAACCATTTTTCATTTCTCTTTTAACAGGGGTGAGCGTCTACCCTTTATTTTGACTGTAGCTGAAATATGTTTCCTGGTTGCTAAATGTTACATCCTTCTTGCTGAGCTGATCTTGTGTATCAGGAGAGAATGCATACTCTGTGGCTTTAGACGATAGAATTTGGATTCATTTTTTTCATTGAAGGTTAAAGTTTGGGGATTATTTATGATAGCAACACACTCATGCGAACATGACCTTTACCTGCCCATGAAGAAAAGCTGGTCACACAGAAAACAACCTACTTAATCTTGCCTCATTATAACACATGAATGCCTGGGAAAAATTCAGAAGCTCATGATATACTCAAAAGAAACTAATATATAGCAGTTGAAAACATTTTCTTCTTGCCTGAGGACTATGGTTCTAACAAATTTAAAATAAGTAGTTTATTTCTTCACTTCACCATTTTTGCAATAAATATGTCTTGGCATTGTCTAGAGTGCTGCAGGGCCAGGTGTTGGGTCTGAGAAATACAAAGATGAAGAGAAACCTACCCTTGCTTGAGGTCAGTCTGATGAGAGAAGGCAGGAAAGTTATGGATCAACAAATATTGGTCATTATAGAAACAAGAGTGACTTCCGAGAGGGTTTAAAGAAGGGAAATTTGAACCAAATCGTCACAGTTAGATTATAACGTATGTAACAGAAGGCCGGATGCAAAGATGTTGAATATTAAAATGATAGAAGAATGAGGTTTCAAATGACAGCTAGGCTCTGATGCAGAAGGGTGAGTGATGATTCTATAAGGATGACATTGTATTTTGAAGAGACAAGTGTAATATAGAGTCGGACTCCACCTTTAAGATTATACATTGGTTTTAGCTGTTTCCTCTATAGCATAGGAATGGTCTCTTGCACATCGTTCCTGCTTGCAGAATGGAAAATGTCTTCCCCACCTATTGCTCATATTTGAAGATCAGCCCAAACTCTTGACATTTAATCCAGATCATGTTCATTTGTGAGATGTTTGCAAAATTAGGATTCAAATAATCTTCCATGCACATTTGGCAGAAACTAGCCTTAAAAGTTATTGTGGGGCTCAAACTTTCATTTAACACACTGTGAGACTGGTGGCTGGCAATGGAATTTGTAGAGCGGACAAAGGCAGTGGTAACAGACCAAACACAGAGGGATGCACATCATGCATGTCTGGTACGTTAATGCATGGTGATGATGATTATGATCCCTAATATGGAGCATCTCTGGGAGCATGAGTTTTCTTAGATATGTGGGTTATGTGTAGTTTATTTGGGTGGCTAGAACAAGCTACTGTAGATTAGAGTACTGAAAATTAGAGAACTGAATTTTTCAGTTTGGAAAAAGAGAAGTACAAGGCTAAGGCACTAGCAGAATTGGTGCCTTACGAAGGTTTGCTTCAGGGTTCACAGATGGTACCATCTTTCTGTAGCAGTAACATCACACAAGGGGAGATAACTCTTACTGGCATCACTTTTA
Organism: Mesocricetus auratus; assembly: GCF_017639785.1. NCBI lineage: Eukaryota > Metazoa > Chordata > Mammalia > Rodentia > Cricetidae > Mesocricetus > Mesocricetus auratus. The sequence goes on from NW_024429193.1 coordinate 38,295,441, forward strand.
TGTGGGAATTAATTCCATTGATCAATAGTCTACTCCTAAAGGCCACACCAAATGCCACCACCTTCAGATTAGGTTTCAGTATTATTTTTACCTGATTTTCTGTTGCTAGTCTAAAATACATTGACAGAAGAATTCTAAGGGAGAGTTTGTTCTGACTTAAATTTGAGTGAAGAGACTGTCACTGTGGGGAAGTTAAGGTGGCAGTAACTTGAAGAAGCTTGTCATTTTACATCCACAGTCAGGAAGCATTGAGGAAAGAGAGCAAGCTGCTGCTCAGTTCTTTTCCACCTGTCTATCTATCTCTACCCTCCACGTCCAGGGAATTGTGGAGCCTGAACTGGGTGGGTTTTGTCACCTTAAGTAACCTAATATCATCAAGACATCATGCTGAGAATCCATGCAACCCTCACAGGCATACCTATTAGCCCATCTTCGGGGGGAATTCTAGATTCTGTCAAATTGATAACACCCACTAACAGTATATAGATTGAAGGTTGGTCAAAAAACATAAACCAGTATTACAATGTGTTGAAATGCATGTAGGTTGGCTTATCTGTTATTTTAATTTAGTTTATAAAAATTTAGAAATATTGCACTAGAAATAAACAAACAAAAAGTAAAAACTGTTACACAGGAATGGTTTCCATAATCACGAAGAGCTATAACTTTTAATACAAGAAGCCACATATCTCATGCTCATAAGATGATAATCTTGCCATTCAGCATGTGTTTGAATAGACTGCTGGGTTTATTAGAGGACTGGGGAATATTATTTAGTGACAAAATAATAAAACATGCGAAGAGGAAAATAAAAATAACCCATTTTAAGGGCTTGTATCTAAATAGCCTTTTAAAATGTTAAAACAGAAAATATTAATTCAATGAATTGAAAATTTAGAAAAATATTATAATGCATGGTTTAATAATACTTAGGCTAGGAAGAAGTGTTAAAGTAGAGACACTGATCATTTTGGGGTCAATATAATGCCAAGGCAAGACCAGAGCTCTCTCGGTTGTGTTATGACTCATTCTGCAGGTGATGTTTCTGCTTCTGGGAATTGAATCCAGAGACTCCTGTGTGATAACTGTGTGCTCTACCATTGAGTCTCACAACTAGCCTACAGCTCTGATGAATGCTAAAATATGTCCAGAGACCCATGTTCAAGTCCTGGCTGTGTCATGTACTGAATTCAAGGAAGTAAGAAATTCATTTAAGCTCCAGTTTTCTCTTTTGTATAAGCAAATTAGATTACATTTTTCTGAGAGGCCTCTTAATTCTCTCATGACTTAATTTTGTGAATTGATGCAATGGAAAGTGAGAGGAGATAGCTGGTTGCATCCCACTTAGGCCAACTGGACTGACCAGCTGATTCCCCTTCTCATGTCTCACCCTACCTTCTGCCACAAGCTGTATAAAAAGATGCTGGGATGACAGCTTGACGGTACCCTGTTTCCTGGGACCATTACTGCTATCCATTAGATCTGCCTTTAAGCTGCCTTTGTGAATCAATAATGTGCTTCTTTCTAAGCATCACCCTCTATGGTATGTGAATTGCATTCTTTGAATTTGAGAAACATGAACCCAGAGACCAATGACTCAGGAGAAGTTTTCAGAAACTGAGGATCTGGCACCATGTATTTTGGGTCAATGTCCATCAGAGGCAAGAGGAAAGGGCTTCTTTGAACTCAAAGACACCCAAATTTCCCCAAATCAATGGCATCTTTGAGTTCAAAGGAGCCCTTTCCTCCTCTAAGGCGAGGTTATGGGTAATTTGGAGGACTGGGGCCACCGGAAGTTAAGGAGAAGGACGCACCACTGGAGTGTCCTGGGACCTCTTTGCCACACCCATCTATTGTAGTGGCTAAAGCTACAATGCGATTTAAACTCTGTGAGCCATAATTTCCTTCTAATCCCATCACAGAGCAGGCTAGAGGATTCAACAAAATCATGTGAAAAACATTTCTTATGGGTATCAAGGCAGGTTTAGAAAGATAGCAAAAGGGGGCATAGGAAGGGAAAGGAGTCCCTTACCCTGAAATCTGGTTGAGAGGCATTCTTCTGACATCGGACAGTCAAGAATCCCACCACAATTTACATCTGCTGTGAAGGCTGGCTGCATAGAGAATGTTACAATGAAACAGCAATAAGCCACCCTTAAGGCCTAAGCGTATATGAGTGGATATGTGACCTTTTGCCTTTTGTAGTTATAAACCAGTAATTTTCTAGGAGTCGCTTAAGCAAGACTATAAATTCCATTTACGGATAAAAGACACATCTTAACCTCACTGCAGAACTGTTGTGATACAGTTTGATAGGGGCACAATGACAGGAGCCTTGAATATTCTCTATTATAAGGACATACTTGTACCTTGTTCTGTAGGAACAACTTTGTCTACATGCCCATACTGTCAATGGTTTATCTTCTCTGAGTCAACTGGCAGACTTGATGTCATCCAAACAACCAGCTCAGGAGGAGTGCAAGACTCAGTGGCCCCAGAGTTGCTACCAGCCTTCCCTCAGGGAGGAAAAGGTGATGAGGAAAACACCAGCACCATAAATCTAAGACAAGACGACCCATTTGACCAGAGTGTACTCGGAGACTGAACTCCAGGATGCTTGCCTGCCTTTGTCTCCCGTTCTTTGATACTCTGCTGGTGGAAGATGAGATGGAAGACAGATCCCCAGGACGCTAAGCCATGGTCCTCTTGAGTTTTGAACTCTCTCAGTAAAATATGGCTTAAAGATTCCATTCCTATTCAGTTCCTGATTTTTTTTGCTTGTGTAACAGGCATCAGGGTAACTCAGAATTTTACCTTCTCAGATTATATTCATAGTCAAGGCAACCCCAGGAGAAGTACCTTATCATTTACGAATGAAATAAAACAAATAGGGCCACCAAACAACAAGAACAACCACAATAACAAACCAAAGAGGTTGTTTAGAAGCCCTGTGAATGTTGTAACTCCAGAAGCCATCAATTCTGTGTGTGTGCTGCTAAGACACAACAGCAGTCTCTTGTGAGAAGTGCTCACCTCCCCTCGATGAGCATTGTCTCTTTCTGAATGCCCCTCTCTCTTTTTGATATTTGTGCTTAAATCTATGGTAAAGTCTCTTATTAAATCCCAATCCTGGTTTGTTCTGGCTTGTCCTGAAATCCTTTTCTATTGTAAGGTCAATAGCTCCAGCTTGATTTGCATAGGGGTTTTGCAAACGAATTTCTAAGGCTGCTACAGGGCACGACAGTATGGAACTGTGACTCTGGGCCATACCCCATTGCTACAGATAACACTTAAAGTCAGGTATTTTGCATGAACTTTAAAGTCTTAATTGTACTTATTTCTGCCCCAAAGTAGTGGGGAATGTTCAACAGACAGTCTGAGATGTTTTTGAGGAGGTAATTGAGAGCCCGGCGCAGCTTTTGCATCCTAGCTTCTAGTTAAGCAAGCAACTCAACTCGGTACAAACATTCATCTGGCAAGGCAACTGGAAGTCACCAACTAACCTCTAATAAGGCACAGTGTAAATTATACCAGCCAGCAATTACCTATGCACTTGCCACTGATATTATCCAAGTTGGCAATTCTTTAATCAATCATATATTCTTTGCCTTGATTCCATGATCACTTTCTGAAGCCTTCTTCTGTACTCCTCTGCTGGAACACAAGTCTTCCCGAATCTGGGGCTGTCTGACCCAGGAACCATTGCCTTCTTACATGAATTCTGAAATCTTAACTTGCCGTGTTTATCGTCTAGTAAATGACAGAAAAGGAAGAAACGGGACACTAGAACATTTTTCTCTAGCTGTGCAAATTCACCTAGTGTCTCTTTTCTCAGTTTTCTCACCATTCCTCAGCATGCATCCTTTGAAACTGTGGCCAATTCTTGGACTTTCAGAGGAAAAAGCAAAAATTTACTTAGAGGGAATGGGCTAGTTGCTAGATATAAAACTTTGTAAATACTCACATCCATTCAGTTATTCAACTCCTTGTATTTTCCTTCACATTTCAATGTGATTAAAATAATTTGATTCTTTTTTATTAAGTGGATTTAATTAGGGGTGGAAAAGGTACTTTAAGAAATCACCTGTAATGACCACAGAATAAGAGAATCTTTTCTATAAAAATCAGTTGTATTTTTTCCTGTAATACTATAAATTAAATGCAAAGAAAAATGTAAGCAATGGGTTACTAGTCTTACTTTGTATTAATGAATATATTACTAATTTGTCTTTGCTCTCTGTTGAGGCCATGTCAAAGGAATTGCACCCAGAGAGAGCCAAGTGTGCACTGGGTAGGACTGGCTCAGATGACGACTTCCAAATAGTACTGTTTGTTATCTACAATGACTGGGAAGAGGTCTTCCCTGGAGAACTTTGAAAGGCACTTTGGCTTTTTCCTGTTCCTATTACTCTCTGTACAGTAGAAGCTGAAAGTGTGCGACTGTGTGTGCATGTGGTGGGAGGTGTTAGGAAGTGTGGGCTTTTCAGATCCTTTCTGTCCATTGTAACTCTTCAGTTTAACCCCAAAGGGGAAGGGTGCTGCACAGAGAACTGTTATCATCAGAACCAAGTTAATGACAAAGAGCAATTAAGCATTTCTATGGTGGAGAGTATTCTGTGTCTGTTAGCTATTATGAAACTTATTGAGTTTTTGAAGGGATTTATCTCTTGTTGCCTCTCTTTGCCTTTGGCTCAATAGGGCAATGAAATCGGAATTGCATGCCTGAGACAACATGGGGCTTTGCCACAGAATGAAAGATGTTACCAATTTAGCTTGCAGACCACTTCAAAGTCAAGAGGAAGAACAGATGGGCCGGCATTGGGACACTCTACTACTTGCTTAAATGAAGATAACTCATAAAATAATAAAGATGGAAAATTGATTCAAAAATTAAGCAAATATAATTCAATTTTAAAATTCATATTGGCATATATCCTAGATAATAAAGATGTTTGATGTAAGATCAATCAAAATGTGTCATTGAGTGCTTCCTATCTATGTTGTGAGCCATGCCTTTCAAAATTAATTAATATAGAAAATGTGGACTGCTTCTAAGGAGAGTATTAGATTTGTCAAGATGAGTTGCACATCTACACATGTGTAGAATATGTGCATTTATGTATTTTCTCTTTATACATTTGTAGAATGATATTGATTTGAAATGTATGTCAGGAATTGCTGAGAATTAATAACAAATGCTGAGGTGTGGGTGTTACTGCAAGGACACTTCATGCAAAATGCAATGCAAATAATGTAGAAAGAATTTCAAGATGAGGTTAGCATAAGCTGTAGCATTAGAGTGGAAAACTAGGCATCGAATTGAAAGGGAGGAAAAAGTGGGCCTGGAAGGAAGAAGGCAGTTAGTCAGATATGACAAAGGAGCTTGAGCAAAGTAGAAGTTAAAGCCAGGGAGACATTAAAAAGTTCTTAATAGAGTCTAGTATTTCTTGAGTTAGAATTGTAAGAGATCAAGCAAACCTGGAAGGTGAGCTGAGGGGAGTAGGTGAGCTGGAATTACTATGCTAATACAGGGCCCTGAAGGGAGACTATCACATTTAATGCTTGGAGAAATTTAAAATTGGAGATAAGATTCTCTCCTGACATTATCATGCAAGGTTAGAGACTTTTGATTTGGAATTATTTGGAATGGAAACAAAAGCTGAGCAACAAGATACCATAATGTAGACAAGCCTAGTGTTCAGTTTAAAAGGTGAAGAGAGATTTGATTTGACATAGAAGTTCTTGCAAGTTGGGTGACAAAAGTATTTGCAAAATATTTTCCAGGACCAACTCTGTGCTGGGCACACCTAGTAGAAAATGATGTGTCATCTTGGAGTTTACACTAAGGATGTCTAAAACTGATGCCTATTACCATTCTTGTCTAGAGGAACACATCTCTGTCTACAAATTGATTCATTTTCCTTATGTCTCTCTTCCCAATGGGTAGAAGTAAAGTGTGATTTGCGAATGAGCAAAGGTTCCTCCTCTTTTGCTTTAGTCGTTAAGCACTTCCTGTGGGTTACATCTTCAGAGAATTTAGAATTGTACACTCCCAGGGGTTGTTCAGAAGATTTTTAAAGAAGACTGGGTCTTTTAATAAAATCCTTAATACTTATCATTGTAGAGGGCTCATTCTGATGGCCTTGTGATCATGAAAAAGAAGGGACTGAAAATTTAATAGTGCTATTGAATTAACAGTTTTTAACACAACTTGCTTTGTTAGTTTGGTACTGTTGGGTGAAACCTATTCCTAGGGTCCATGATCAGACTGCCTTCTATTTAGTCACCTCCTTTGACCTGGAACTGGGGAACCTGTAACCTCAGTGCCTCCACTAACAGCTACACGTGTACTTCCTATTGTTTAGTACATGGGATTCTGGCATGCTACACATAGGCTTTTGAGCCAGGCAAGGTGCATCATCACTTTAGCTAGCCCCTAAGAACTGGTGTTCTTTATGTAGCAGGATCTGAAATACACACATCTTTCTTGACTGATGCCTGAGTCACCACTAACCCTCTTGTTTTCTGTCTGGTATCATTGGGCTTTGAGCATTGAAGCATGTAAATATATAATTCCGCATACCATTCCAGGTTCTGCCCTTGTTTTGGGCTGAATTGTGTCCTATTAAATTCATATATTGGCTTTTGTCTCATTTGTAGGGCTTGAGAATGTGAATTCAGACAGGGTTTTTAATACAGGTAAAATAGGTGACAGCCAGTCATATGTTGGGGCTTAATCCAATTTGATGGATGTTCATGTAGGATGAGAAAACTTAAACACACAAAGGGACTCTATAGTTTGGCACAAATGGGCCAAGTGGGGACAAAGAAGGAGGCAGCAATCTGAAAGTCCTGGATAAGAGCCTCAGAAGGAAACAGAGCTATGTATATTTTGATCTTGAAATTCCAGTCTGGAGAACTGTGAAGAAATAAATTCGTATCGATTCTGCTTTCTTGACTCTGGTATATTATGACAGCCCTAACCAGCAAGCATGACTCTCCATGCAGAGCACTGAGCTACCTATCCATAGGACCTCATACTTGTCCCTGATCTTTCCCCTTTCCACAGTTTATTGATACAGAAAAGTTAAATTTTCAACTTTTCATTTTCTGCACATGAACTTTCTCTCTAACTCCCTCTCCACCTGTTCATCAAGCCTCAGTCTTCATTCATCCTAGAAGAACATGATTCAAGAAAGAGCCGCTCCTCCACTCGTGAAAAAGGGCCCATGACCGACGCCTGTCAGACATGGCTGTTCTTAAGGTAGCCATAGAATGATTTCTGGCTCACGATAAAGCTAGCATGCGAACATGTTCTTTTCATTTCCAAATATTCCCTTGATAGATGACCTTGTGAAAAAAATCAAGTTTATCATGCAAACGTAGAAGTGAAAAAAATGTAATTATGAAAGGGAACACCTGCAATAAAGGGAAATAAAGGATCCGGTAAGACAGGGGTGGGCATGGGTTAAAAATTCTTCTCTCAGAAAGGGGAATTTTTGCTGAGACCTGAAGAATGGTTCAGATTTAAGTGGGGGGGGGAGTTTTCAGGCACGTGAGAGTGGAAGGGAGGGAGTGGCTTCTCTGTGGAATGGACATGGTCTGTGGGTGTATGAGGCGTGGTGGCAGGGTAAACAGGAAGGGAGTATGGGATGCAGCAGCGTGCTGAGCCCAGACCAAATCAGAAGGATTGGTGGACTATGTTAGAGCATTTGGGACTTCGCCCTTAACGCCAACGTAGCCACCATGTGTGTATGCCTGCTATTGCAGATTTAGAGTGATGGACATTCCAATAGCAGTGACACTACTTATTGTGTGTTCCCTTGGTGTCAGGAACTTTGTATGCTGTTTTTTAAATCCTTAAAAACCCAGTGAAGTAGTAATTGCTAGTGTACTGAGAAGCAGCAGTATTCTGGGGATCATATGAAATACTTTACAAACATTAAAAACATTTACATTTATTTTTGTGTGTGTGATGATGATATATTGTCTGTGATTTAATAAAACTTGCCTGAGGATTTAGGATGCAAATCCAGTCATACAGTTTAGCTCTAGAAGCTAGGTGGTGCTGGTACACACCTTTAATGCCAGGACTCAGGGTTAAGAGGTTGGCTTATCTCTATTAGTTTAAGGCCACACGGACTATACAAAATTGATCCAGTCCTAAAAGGAACAGCTCACACAAAGGTGATCTCAGCACCTGTAATCACACGCCTTTAATTCCAGCACCAGGGAGGTGGAGACAGGAGGATATGACTGGGTAGAGAAAGGAATAAAAGGCAAGAGGAGACAGGAACTGAGAGCTTTTAGTCTCTGAGGATTTGTGGAGACAGGATTATCATTTCATCTGGGTAGAGGTAAGATCTACCATTTGGCCTGCTTTGCTTCTCTGATCTTCAGCTTGAAGCTTGGACCCAAATATCTGTTTCTGAGTCTTTAATTTTTCTTGTTGTTGTTGTTTGTGTGTGTGTGTGTGTGTGTACAAAAGGATAACTTGGTGGAGTCAATTCTTTTTTTCTACCATGTGGATTCGGGAAGCAACTCAGATTGTTGAGCTTAGTGACAAGCGCCTTCACCTATTGAGCTATTTCACCAGTTCTTACAAAGATGTCTAATCCCACAGCAAATCTGAAAGGATAACTCATGACCTTTCTTTTGTACTGATACAACTCAACTCAGACTTTAAACTCATAGCAATTAAGTGACGACTGAGGTTAAATACAAGAGCTGATACACAAATCCTAGACGATCCAAGCTACATGTGGTTCCATAGTTGTAAACACATGGTTTGCCTAGCTGCGTAAAGGACCCAAGAGTGCTAATGGCAGAGAAAGTTACATTAATGAAGGAGAAAACATTTAAACAGTCTTTATATTCCAATCCTGTGACCTCAGGTTAGCCCAATCCACACAGCTGACCTCTCTCAATCTGCCTGACTTGTCTATTCTCTGTGGCACTTGCATTTATGCTACTTTCTTTATAAACTAAGTTTTCCATAAAGACCATCACAGACTTTCTGGCTTACAGCCTTAGCAATGTATTTACTAGCCATTCTAGAGCCCAGAAGTCCAAGTCATGGTTTCAGCTGGGTCATGTTCCCCGTGAAGGCTCTGGGGAGCACTTCCTTTTTCTTGTGCATCTCCACTCTCTGTATATTTTCTAAGGCCACTTGTCTTCAGATGGAGGGTTAAATAATCCAGGATGCTCTCATCCTTGCCTTGATTATATCTACACATTTATTTTCAAATCCAATCCCATACACAGATTCTTCATCCCAGACTCATCATTTTCTGACTTACCTATGAGCTTCATCCCAGTGATCACCCACCCGTGCTCTTAATGAGCACACTCAGAAAAGAAAATAATAGCAAAATACCGGATCATTGCCAATCAAGTTGTGATAGCATGACTCCTAGAGGCAGGAGTCCTCTCTGCTCAGTGCTCTGCCATGGTTAAGGCTCCAGATCTAATGCAAGAAGGTTAAAGGTCCGTAGAAAACTGTCTGACAACTTGCCCATTAACAGGGGGCATTTGTAATATTATACAAGACCATACAATTTCCCTTTCCTTACCGACAGGGAGCAATACACACAACTCTATTTTCTGTTCCAGTTTGTACACAGGGCATTAAAATTGGTTGTTATTGAACCGGGGAGTGAAAAATGTGTCTGGGGTATCAACAACAGTGATGGCTTGAAGATTGTTTCGTCTTTCTTTTTTAATTTGTTGGTGTTAGCTCAGTGAACCAAAGTGGGAAGGATCATCCCCGAGCCCTGAGTTACCACGCTCCACCTTCATTCATACATCAAGGCGTCCACAAGAAGGTTTAGTATGTGCTCAGAATGAGATTCTGTAATCTGACCTGCAGATCAAAAAAGTGCTAATAAGTGGCAATCAATCCATCAGCCAACAAATGGTTTTATTTTCACTCCGTGTGGGTTTCACGCTTAAAGGGGAGATAGATAATTAAGACTTCATGTTTCAAAATATTAAATATTGATTTGTAGACATTTAGCAGCAGGCGTAATGCTCTCCTGAGGGATGGCAACAACTGTCTCAAAGATTATAAAAGATTTTATTTCTCTGGGTAGAATTTAGCATTTATTTCTTATTTAAAAGATGTGAAATGAGAGTTAGTAAAATATTATATCAAGGAGATAGCTCGGAGCTCTGCAGATGGATGTCATGTCTGCAGTGTGTGGCTAGCCAGAGCTAAAATAAAACCGCTTTGCTGGTTTCATATCGGCTTTTGGTTTATTGAAGTGTCAGAAGGTTTATAAGCTCTTCAACTCAAGTTTTGATTGTTTTATCCAACTACTGTCACTTCTTATCAGAATTAAAGGCAGAAATCAAAGAAAAGGCCCAGGGGAAGAAGACTTCCAAGTGTTGCTTTTTGCTGTCACAGTTGTAGCGTGGATACTCTCTTGACAGGCTTCTTTCTTGACACCACAGAGTAATTAGGGAGATTTTTTATAATAGGCTTCACCAATTAGCTAATACATTTTATGATTAAACACTCCTTTGTTTCAGCCTTAGAGAAACTGCACACATGAGTTAAAGCTAGAGCTGGGACCTGTTGTTGTGAGGCAGGGGAGAGAAAACACAGTGGGTGTAGATGTCAAGCCAGCTTTGACCTTCACCAGGCCTCCAGTCAGGATTCCTTGATAGTGCAGGTGTTCAGGACACTAGCACTCTGTGCAACATGTGGACCATGCACCGTCACTTTGCAGTCAATAGACCTCACACAATGTGTGAAGTGCTATGATACCTTAGGAAATTTTATGCCTTTAAAAACAGATTATTGTGTTATTATCATACATTATATTTTGGATGTATTGTTACATAGTATGTTATTGTGCATAAAAGATTAATTATATCATTATTACATTATTCTATGATGATTATGTAGTATTATATATTCTATTGTAGTATTGTATTTGTGTTTGACAACATGTTCAAGCAAGGAGAAACGCATCATAATAAATGCATGTGGAGAAGTTTACAAACTGTTTTTAAGATTCTGTTAACAACTAGCATAGGAAGTCCATTAAAGCTACCAAGCTTCCCAGTGGAGTTATCTGATACTTCCAGGTAGAATGCAAGTTTCATTTTTATTTATGCTGTTTAACTTGTTTATGTAAAAACAAGTACGATATTAGAGTCTTATGCCTTTTGGTTTGTTGACTCAAGTTTTTATAGTAGATAAAAGTAAAACACTGGCCCTCTAAGGTAGAATTCTTTCGCTAACATAAGGCTCAGGAGATAGAGCAGAGATGAGAGTGTCTGGGTCTACTTTTACCTAGGACTGTTAACAGAGTTCATAACCCTTTGAGGGCTCTATGGAGTATATCTGAATGGCAAACTTGTTTCCATGGTCTCTTCCCCTTTGTTTTATTGAGAAGCTTCTCAGCCTTCCTTCACTGCTCACTTTAATACCAAGATGTAGTGATAGTAACTGCACTAAGATATTCAGAATCCAAATACTGACTGGGTCACTGACCCTACTAAGCTCCAACAATCAGAGTAGGCCAACTATAAACTCTGGGCAGTTTATCCATACTGAAATTCTTATAAACTTTATTTTCCATACAATGCATACTTTCCACTCCTTCTATGATGCTTCCAAGGCCTGCATAGAGTAGTATAGATGTCCAATTTATGGTGGGCATTCAACAATCATTTATTCTTATACTTTGTCAACATTGACCGCTGCAAAAAGAAGCTTCTCTGATCAAAGCTTACAGTAATACTAATCTATGGCCATAAATATATCCCTTCAAAAGCCATGTAGCAAAACACCAACAATAGATTCCTAACCAGAACCCATGGCATTAGCAATGATTGGACTTTTGACCAGGTTTACCATACCAGACATGAATTCTTCCTTGTGGAGTGACCCTGATATCCAATCAAAAAATGGGTTGTTATCCTATAACAGGTTTGGTTCTATTGCACCACTAGGCTCATCTTGGCCTTCATAGTCTGACTTCCTCTATTTTTCTTGTGTTTATTAATGTGGTTGTTGGAATGAGAATGATCCCTCTAGGCTCATATTTGAATATTTGTTTCACAGTTGATGGAACTGTTTGGGAAGGAATAAGAGGAATGGCTTTCTTTGGAGAGGTGTGCCACTGAGGTTTCAAAAGCCCTGGCCATTCTTGGTTAGCTCTTGCTGGCACCATCTCAGATAAAACACCAAGTTAACGCATAGGAAAATGCATTTAATTTGGGGTCCATGGTTCCAGAGGTTAGTGTATATGACCATTATAGTGGGGAGCATGGAAGCAGGCAGAGAGGCATATTACTGGAGCAGTAGGTGAGAATTTGCTTCAAGATCCACAAGAATGAGGCAGAGAGAGCTAACTGTAGAAATCATCCCCTATTGTCATAAACTGTGACAAGAAATGAGTGAGAACCCAGAACTTCAAGTTGTAGCCATGATGTCACCAAGGGAAGCTGTTCTCTGATCTCTATATACAAGTATCTCTTTCCTAATCACCTTTGTGGGGAGGGAACCAAACACTCCACAAGACTTCAGAGTTGCTCACTAAAGAGGTTGAGACAAACAAATTAGGTTCAAATTTTTATGCTGAAAATTTGTATTCTGTAAATCTAAACTGTTATCCTTGGGACTCCACAATTCTCAGATGATTCTGATGGCCCTGTTGCATACAATCTATGGCAAAGTGGCAAAGACTTAAATGAATAGCCTCGCTGTGTATGAAATTGATTTTTGAGCAAATATTTGTTTGGGCTCTCCTAGTGTGAAAAGGACATGCAGGGTCACAGCCCATCATATTTTGTTTATTGAACAGGTATATTCAGTTTCAGAATTTTCCATTTAAATAGTTGTAAGTTCAATGGATGCATTTCAGCACTATCTTCTACTTGTCATGAAACACTTAGAATTAAAAATGCTTTCTTTTAAAGGCATGTTCTTTTTTATTAGACATTGGAATGCATCACATTGTTTTATCAGCCATCACAAGCAGAGGATGGAATTCAGAAGTGACAGAAAATCCATTTGACAGAGAAAATGGGCTCTCTTCTTATGTGTGTACGATTGCATGTGTGTGAGAAACATTACAGCAGTCATAATACAAGGGCAGGCATCTTTTAGCATCATGATGGTGAATCATAAAATATAAAACAATTTTAAAAATATGACTTGTTTTGGTCACTTGGTTATTTCATGCTAGCAGCAAATAGAAAAAACCTAAGACAAGAGAAACTATTGGATTAGATTGCAGTTTAAGTTCCAGAATGGATGTGTGTGTGTGTGCGCGCCCGTGTGTGTGTGTCTGTGTGTGTGTGTCTGTGTGTGATTTGTGTGTGTTCAACAAATGAAAGGAAATTTGGAAGATGTTATCTATTAGGAATAGAAACAGAAAAAACACAGCTAGCAATAAACACTCATATTTTATTTTAAAGATATATTTTAGGAAACAAAGAAGCATCTGTGGTTTCCATAAGAGAATCATTGAGAGTACATTAAATGGAATATTTAAAGCTGTAAAGTTGAAGTGGGAATTCATACCAATTATCATCTCCTCTAATAATTTAGATAGTATTTCCTAGTGTGAGAGAACAAATCTCTAAAGTATATGATTATGCTTATATTCATATATAGTCTTGGAAAAATAAAACAACACAACAAAGAATAACTTTTTCTTTGAGCTCTTCCAGGAGATTTGTATTAGACATGCAAATTCCTTGTGTTTCATAAGTGATATAGGAAATATTTGCAATTTCTGTAACACTAAACCATCAAAGCTTACACTAATGTACCCCAAAGAGAGAAAATAGGATACATTTAATAAAGTATACTTCATTTACAGTTCTGTGTATGTTCATCTTTCTGGCAATGACATTTCTTCCAGTCATGCCTCTGATGGATGCTTATCTCCAAGTACAATTTAAATAGAACAACTGAATGATACACTCAACAGAATTTATGAAGAGGAAATAGACATATTTTAGCATGGGAGAATATTTATGCATTATTTAACAGCAATAATGTTTGAATTCATACATTATGCAAATACAGTTATAATCAGGAAAATGAAAGAAGTTGGACTACTGCAGTATCTTCACCCCACCAATACATACTTATTTGTGTCTAACATTTTATACTGTACAATGCTTTTCAATGCTGCAGGGTGTCACTCCAAGAGAAAAGTTATCAGAAATTAGCTGGGTGTAAAATAAAGAGTTGATGACCCCTGACTGTTACCTTGATATTCACTTCTATAAACTTACCCTCATACAAGTGTCAAAGTGGTAGTGATAATTAAGAGGGTTTTGGAATCAATGCATATCAGTCAAATGCTCCGTGATTGCTTCTCTGTCTTTGTCCAGATGTCATTGACTTTAATTATTTACCTAGAAATTCCTACCTATGTGTAAGCCCAGCCCTCAGTATTTTGTTCAAATTGCCTTGTTTATGCCTATAATAATTAGTTCCAGAAGACTATGTAGAGATAGACACCATTATTTTTCCTATCTTACAGAAGAAGACATTGGTTTGTCCAAAGTGAATGTCAAAACCTTGGCTTTGAATGCAGAAAGTCTGTATTCTAAAACCATGATGTCATATGGTTTATATTACCATGGCTGCTTTTAATGTCCTGCTTTTTTTCATACTGAACTCACTGCATTAAAAATGACATCAATTTAGCATTTCCTTTATTCCAGGTCTAGTGTCAGTATGGCACATGGAAGCAAAGAGGAGTTAAGTAAAGCTGTTGCTCCCCTGGGGGGTCCTAGCTAACAGGGCAGGTAAATAAAATTGTACTGTGTGGTAGGAAGCAGAACTTAGCAGGTAGAGAGAGGGCCAGAGATGGCACGGGAAAAGCACGTAACTCATGTTGACAAGTGGAGGTAGAGTCGTGGTTGAATGCTTCTGAAGGCTTAGGCACCTGTGATGGCAATGGACCATTTTCCTTGTTCTTTCATTACCCATGATCTCTCAGCCTGAGTGTCCACATACAACACTAGATCAACTTAATACACTCTGGAAATCAGGTCACTGGTCCTTGATACTGGGGCCCAGGGACCTCCATCCACACTGGTGCTTTCTTAGTATAGATTACAGAGGCCATACTATTTTTTGACTCTAACCAGAAGCAATGGCTTATACAGTTTTGGTTCAACCCTTAGTTCAGCTTTAAGGGTTGTATATCACATCACACAAGCTGGAGTCAAAGTGTGTATGTCTACTTTCAGCAAGTGTACTTCATGCCCGCCTCTAATTCCAAAACTCAACTCTTAGGAAGCGTACTCAGAAGAATCATGGAAACAAAGTTAAAATCTTTACTGGCTCATCAAGGCTATTTCTAGGTGAAACTGGATTTTTTTTTAACATGGAGTGAAGTTGAAAAATCACAGTAATTACCTTGAATGGTGGTTGGAGGTGTTTGTCTTGAATTTTCCTAAGACATCAGAAGTCTGATCCACATTCCTTTGTTCACGTACTGTAAAACTGTGAATAGCCTGAAAACAGAAAGACAATGATTATTGTAGAATTACTATGAAAATGGTGCAGACTTACCCTCAGAAGCTCTTCCTAACCCTCAGGATTCTGCAGATGCCTATATAGGCTCTTTGTGAACCCTGGGATTGCACATTGCTGGTCTTGTGAGGGTTTAGGGGAAAGACTTACAGGGACAGAAGTTCAGTAAAAGTGAAAGGTTGTGTCTAACACGGTTGAAGTATGGGGGACAGCTGCAGAGTTCCCAGACACCCACTAAAGCAAGTTTAGCATTGGACTACCCACAATGAGGTTGCAGGCCTCATGGGCCAGTTATTCTCATTGTAGCTTCTGCTCTTAGCATATTAAACACACCAATATCTACTTCTGTGGGGGAGAATTTAAAAGAAAGACTGAGCACGAAGTAGCAGGAAAGAACTGTATTCCTGTAGCTCAAAGCAGAGATTTGAAGAAAACTCACAAGACAAAGTGTCTCTTGAAGAGTGAGCTTGTAATGTGAACACACTGGCTTCAGAGTGGAGTGTTAAGGTCCTCCTTGCAGGGGGAGGTTCAGAGGAGTAGAAACAGACAGACCTGCTGTAACCAAAACTAAGCTGGAGATGCCAAGCAAGGCTTGCTGTTTCGTGCTTTCATTGCAGCGCGTTCAGGTTGTCTCACAGGAATCTATTAGCATTTGCATTACAAATCTCATTTCTGCAGAGGTCAGAGCTCAAACTGAAATTCACTTGTGGTGGAGACTCCTTGCTTTCTTTTTGGTCTGTGTCATAAAAGAATGCTTCTTTGGCTTATTTCAGTTGTCTAAATAACTGAGCTGTATGTAATATTTTTCTTCTATTTATCAGTGGTCATCTTGAAACTCGAGGGTTCCTTGCACGAGGGTGGAATCCTGTATAACACACAGATCACTGATAAAGAGATAGTATTATGAAACAGGTTAGTGAGAAAGATTATTACCAGTCATTCATCTTTCCACCTCCAAGGCAAGGAATATCTTTCTGAGAGATAGCAGTTTATGCCCTTGTAAAACTACAGGCATGTTCTACCCACCAAGATTATTGCCATTTAGATGGAAACTTGTGGTAGAGATTCACCCTGAGCTTCAGGTTTCATTCATGCTTTCTGATTTCTCTGGTGCCACCATTTTGTTAAGTTTAAGTCTATTTTCTAGATGTTTCATATGGGCCAAAACTCATTTCAAAGATGAAGTTAGCATTTGGCAGTGTTTTCTGTCAAAGCCTTTTGCAAATGGAATTACTGTGCTAAGGGGATAGATGAAGGATGTGATCTTCCAATTTATTGGATATGAAACCTAGTGAACAACACATGCACTCCTGGGAAAAGAAAGAGCCCAGGCCAGAACTTACACTTGTCTTGCCTTCCTTCTGTCTGTGAAGCCATCATTTTGAAAGGAAGACAAGGAAGGAGCAGATGAAAAGAGTTTAGAATTCCCAAGATGACACAAAAGTAGTGTAGTTACAAAACAAACAAACGAAATTCCAAACTTACATCTCTTCTGAGGCAGAATGAATTTAGCCTGTGAGGAGCCCATGGGAAGAAAGGATATTGTTTTGTTCCCAATGAAGAGTGTACCTCTGTTGTATTTCGAATATCGAAGCTTTTGTTTTTAAAGATGTGAAACCTCTCCATGCCTTGCCTATTCCAAGTTGAAATATGGACCCCAAAGCATCATACTTCATAGTTTTATTATTAATAGCACTCTAATTTATGCAAATGTTGACACTATTTGCCTGGCCATTTCTACCCAAGAACTGCACAAATAATATTTGACATCTTATTTACATAGCTACTGCAGTGTGTGTTTTGCACTCTTCTTTACATCTTGACTGCGTATTGGAATGAAATATTATTTTGGCCTAGTTCTGAATCTTTTAATATGCAAACTTGAATCAACATCAAAGGACAAATCAGCTAGCCTGATTTTTCACACTACGGACTTCTGCATTCCCACTAAATATTACCACGTTGATTACTCCTATGTTTAAGATTCAATGGCGTCCTGCTGAGTTTTCCTCTTTTTTTGTCCATTAATACACAATACAGCCTTGTATACTCTTATTATTTTACATTGTCCTCACAGAAGTTCTGATTTTTGCTTCTAAAGTACATCACTTATTCAATGTGTAATTTTTGATATCATCAAGAGTTTTCTAGGATCATGTTGTGAATGACACTTTAATTATTTTAAGCCACTGTTTTGTTATGCAATTGAGCAAGGCACTGTGACTCTTAACGTTGGGATTTCCTCCATGGCTAGAATAGATCTGCTGTAAACTTGCTGTCAATCCTGCTGGACTCTAATCTGAAACAGTGTCTTGAGAGCTAAACTTTACTGTGGAATGCACACGTCCTGTCTCGTAAGAAAGGCATCATAGAG
Source organism: Mesocricetus auratus (assembly GCF_017639785.1). NCBI lineage: Eukaryota > Metazoa > Chordata > Mammalia > Rodentia > Cricetidae > Mesocricetus > Mesocricetus auratus. The sequence continues at coordinate 38,313,326 of NW_024429193.1, forward strand.
AGGGCTTGCTAATTGATTTTTCCTTACGAACAATCTGTTTCTCTTTCAGTTTATTTTAGGACACGCTGGCCTTTGTCATTTTCCCAATATTTGGAGCTGGCTGCCTTAATAAATGCAAGTATCAAATGTTGCTCTCTCCCTGTCTGATAGGCGAATGGCGGGCAGAAGAGGGTCACAGCGATGTTAAATTTGCTGCTGTGCAAAGGATCAAAGTGTAAATGGAATCCTGAAAGCTGGGAACCATGAGTGTGCCTGTGTAAATAATCTATTAATTATTGACAGTGAAGGGACTAAAAATTCCTATTTAGTAGTGACATCTTTATTTTCATACCAGCTGAACTGTTTCTGGCGTTTTTTAAATTAAAGTTCCTTTTTTATACCATAGATAAGAAATATTTCAATTTACAGTAAACCTCTGCTTATGATTTCTTCCTCTTGTGACATTTTTGTTTGATTTCTGCATATTAAGGTACTATTGGTAGTGACAGAAGGCAAGAGGAAATTCAGGGATAAGAAATAGAACAATGGTATGAGGATTGGTCATACTTTAAAAAAAATCTCGGCCTTCACAGAAGAGAAACTCCAGGAGAAAAATAAAGCAGTGCTTAGAAAATTTACACATGTTTGCTATTTGCAGGAAGCCAATGACACTCAAGGGGCTGCCATTTCTGAACCATTTCTGTCATTATGTAGTAGGTAGTACATAACTGTCACCATCGCTTCAAATTTTGAAATATACCCAAGGAAAAGACAAAGTATAGGTGAACTATTTTAGTTTTCTTGCTGCAGTTTTTGAAATCATAAGTTGGACAACAACTTAGAGCCTTCACATATTCTGTTGTTAAGAGTTTCTTTTGATATTCTAGTTATTTTCTGAATTGGTTTTTTGTTTAATTAAAACAAGTGATACTCTACTCATCATAGTTTAGCTGAAAAGAGTATAAATTTAGCTGTAAAAAAGGATTGCTACCATTGCAGAACATTTGGGGACTTCTAAGGCGCAGCAGGTTGGTGCCCCTCCATGTGGGGAGCAGCTTTTATTAACAGCAGACTTCCATTGACGAGGTGACATGCAGGCCTCTGGTAACTATAAAGGCCTTCTTGTCTGGGTTTCTTAACAAACTAAAAGGTTGGACAGGTTCCCTGAAGTTAAGAACCCCTTTTTGTACATTTGGGTCAAGTTTGAAGCCCAAATGGGCCAATTTATGTTTTCAGGTTAGTTTTTGCTTTGAGTTGAGGAAATATGTTTGAACCTTCCATTCAACAATCAAACTCAGGGGGTGTGAATAGCAGTGCACTTCGCACAGGAGCCTCTGCACACCCACACTGCTGTGTCTCCTACTGCTGGCCCGCTGCTCTGAACTGGCCTTGAAGGACTCAACACCAGGGGGAGGTCTTTTATGTGCCCCTGACTTTGATTTCACACTCTGGGCACTGATCATTTATGATAAACTGGAGCCTTTTAGGTGAGCAATGTCATGGCCACTGCCAAGATTTGAAATGACATGACACAGATGGATTTTTACAATGAGAACATATATGGAATATATCATTTTAGAAATAAATGTTTTAGAGAAAATGAAAAGATAGGAAAATACACCATGAAGAACATTTAAATGTAAGGATTCAGTTTGATGGTTTGTTGAAAAGAAAGCAGCAAGGGTAAAATAAAAGGCTATTCTATGAGAGAGTATGCAAACTGCAAACCATTGTTTTATTAGTGAGCACACATAGTGGGAGTGAGTCACTATATTTTTTCTTTAGTTGGATAGAGATACTTTCCTTCCTAAGTGAGTTGCTGTGTGTTGGGTGTTCTACAACAATGGCATCAGAAATGGATGAGATATAGACCCATCATTTTTCCTGGTTTCATCAAGGAAGACAGCTCAGCTACAGCCCTCCTGGAACACAGAATACTTATTCTGCCCAGCAGAGGGCACTAGTAACTAGTGCACACCAGTCATCACATCATGACATTTCCCGTAGGCTGAATAACCATGTTTTTAATATCATACAAACCCCACAGTAGTTAGAAGTACGAGTCTTTTCTTGTAGCCATTATCACAATAGAATCTCTTTTTCTTATGGAAACATTAATTTCCAATTCTGCTAGTCTATGAAAATAACAATACCTAGGTCAAAGGACCCTCTAGAATAGGTCTATTAAAACAAACTCACATGGACCTTGTCACACTAACGAAGAAGATGAATTTCCCTGACATTTCCACTCACTTAGACAGGGCTCCAAAGGGGCAAGACAGCAACCCTAAGTGTGAAGCTTTCTGGTAGATCAGAGAGGGACATGAGAATGGTGCGATCACAAGCCTTGTACTGAAGAGACCTGACCAAAGCTGAAAAAGTTGGTTTCATAGGTGCACCAACAGAATTTTATTGAGCTATAACTTTACAGATTTAAATGTCATGTAAGTAATCATTGTATAAATATTCAGAGCATTACATTATATTATTTGACTGTCTTTTGTTTCTTGGAGCATAATTCATTCGGAGACTAACAAAATATTTCAAGTAATTACTCTAACCTTTCACTGAAGGGAACTGGCTCTTTGTAACTCTTTAACTATGATGATGATGGTGTTGATAACAATGATAATGATGAAGTGTATGTTTGCTATATGCATGTGTGTACATTGGTCCACTCACAGTAAGGGCACATATTGAGACCAGAGATTGATATCTCTATCCACCCTATTTTTTTGAGATAGGATGTCTCATTGTATCTGGAGCTCATTTCAAGTAGACTTTCTTGCCCCTGAGCACCCATGATCTACCTGCCTCTATAAACAACCAACTAACTAACCAACAAACTCAACAACAACACTAAACTAAACAAATCCCACTTTGTAAAAAGGTGAAGGAGAGATGGTTCAATATTCAAGAGCACTTGCTGCTGTTGCAGCGAATCTGAGTTAGGTTCTCAGAACCCAAGTCAAGTTACACGTAACTGCCTGTAACTCCGGCTCCTGGTGATCCAGCACCCTCTTCTGGTTTTGGATGATACCTGTCCTCAGCTACACATACACACAGGCACACACACACACACACAAATTAAAATAGTAATGCAAATCTTAAAAATACAGCATGAATGTAAGTTAAGTAGCATTACAATGACACACTTTACTTTGAAACAGTCCTGTGTGAGACTGAGAATATAGAGTAAGATATTATTAGCTATTTTTCTTTTGCTATGATAAAATGCCATTACCAAGCATGACTCACAAAAGAAAGAGTTTATTTTGGTGCATGGTTCCAGAGGGAGAGCCCATAATGGTAGGAGATCAATGGTAGAAATAATCTGGAGCAGGAAGATGATAGATCACATATCAACAGAACACTGGAATCAGAAAGAGCAAGTAGGAAGTGCATGCGGCTATAAACTCTGAAAGCCTTACTGGTATATTTCTTCCAGCAAAATTTATGTTCTAAGAGTTCTATGATCCATCCAAAAATCACCACCAACTGGGAACCAAGTGTTTGAATACATAAGCAAATGGGGCACATTTCTTACTCAAGACCCCTAAATGACATTAGTCAGTCAACCAAGGTTATTGACTAGTCTTAACCATATGTTGACAGATAGTGTCCATTATGGTCTCCATTATGATCACACCTAGATAAGTGTAGTATAAGTGGTATCCTGAGGATAAGTTGATTCATGCCACTTGGACAGGTTATAACAGGTTGCCTGCATTTTTAATACTTCTTTATTGTCACAGAGGAGAGAAGTTGCTTATTTTTGACTTTCACTAGAGTTTTGTACAGTGGTGGTTAGTATGGCTTCTGCTTCTGGGACTGACATCTCATTTCTTTTTAGCATCCAGTACACACAGGGTGAGATGCTATGAGTTTTCAGCATCGTGAATGATGCCGATTACCTCCTCTATTCTCATTAACCCTTGTAACTGAAAGCACTAAGTTCTCCATCTCTGCTGTGATGGCTCTGTGCTTGCCTGACTGGAAGGCAGTGAAGACGGTAGACCTGAGGAGGGAAGGGACGAAGCTCGGGAAACAGTGAAGAAAGTGAGCAAAGGGTGTGATAGAAACAGAAATATGATCAATATGAAAACATAGTATTTTTTTACGCATTGAGAAATATATGATAGGGCTGGAAAGATAGTTCAGCCATTAAAGGCTAGGCTCACAACTAAAAAGGTAAGAGAAATACATGGTAGAATTTTGTGATTGTTATTAACTCTTATTTAAAAATTCTGTTTTCTCTGGATCATTTTCTTCTAAAGTGAAGGCAGTAGAGAAGAAACCCTCTAGATAGGTTTTTGTTTTTTTAAATTTTCCGCTCTTTGGCAGAAAATGTTAAGGCAGGGATTGGGCAGATCAAAATGCCTTGAATACAAAGAAAAGTATTATCTCACACTGCAAGATGCTTCCATGCAGGTGGCTGCAGGGCACAATAGCATCCTCTGGACTGAACATCAGTCACCATCTCTGCACTGTTATCCTCATAGACTCTGGACTCCTCCACATCTCTGTCTTCATGGGTATAAGTTGGGTACTGTAGTTCCAGGGGTTCCGGCCCCATTATCAACTACACAGGATCTATCCAGCGCAGCAATCTGAAGAAGAAATGACAAAGTAAGTCTGAAGTATCAAGTTGGACTGTTTCACTTCTGAATATAAGTGTTGACTTAATTCTCAGGATCCACATGGAAGCAAAATGGCTTCCATTGTCCCTGCCTCTTTGGTTCAAGTAGAAGTATCAAAATGAATAAATACAAACCATATCAAACCAATGGAATAAAATAAATAGACTCCAGAGGTTCAAATACATTAAATAATATTAGGATTCTGAAGCATGTATAAAATATGGTGTCTCTTGTCCTTGAATGTTGGTGCTTCCCCAAGAAGCCTGGCTTAAGAGACAGAACGCTCCCAGGTACCTGTGTGACTGTGCACACCTCTTTGAACACAGTAGGAACTCAATGAGCATCAGCTGATTTGATTTTAGGCTCAAAAATGAAATTAAAAGGGAGCTCCCTCAGGCTAATTTGGCTTTGCTCCTTCTCTGGCATTTCTTTCTGTTTAGTTTAATTGAATTTGAACCAGACTCAACTGTTCTGGTTCAGAACAACGTCCAGGACCCAGAAAGATTTTCTGATCTATTGGACTGTACAACAACAGTGTATACAGAAAAAGATGCAAACACGGATGCCTTCTGTTGTTCCTGTATCTTGGCCCTCCTCTGTAATCAGCCAGCCAATTAATCCACACTTCTTGCTCCTCTACATGGAGATACTGCATTTAACTATTCCCAAATCTGTGAGATGCTTTATACTTTGTCAAGATGCTTGCAATATATATGAAGAAGCAAATGAAGTATATAAGTATATGTGTAAAAGGTTGGTTCCTGATTTTAAGTCAACACACACACACACACACACACACACCAAATCTACCCCAGTAGATTGTCTCTATGTGGGTGTGGGGAGTGATAACTACATAAATAGATAAAAGATGATCTTCTGGTCTTTAGAAGGTAAACTGTGGAAAATAAAGAAAATATTAACTTGAATAGAGAAATATTATTTGGATTTCTAAATGTCTGCAGTTATACCACCTGCAGCTTAGGAACCCACTATTCCCTAAAGGAGAATTAGGGCTTTGAAAACTGGGTTTGGTGTTAGAGCTACAGAGTGGGACAGTGACTCAGCGAGTCAGCTTTGAGAGACACAAGGCTGGAGATCTCTAGGTTGATTTAACTAAGAAGCAAAGCTTGAGGGACTCTATACTAACAAGAAACACTCAATACAAGTGACCAGTATGGCCAATATAGATTATTACAAGCTGCACGGTTCACTTTGTGATATGCTTCATGTTGTTACTATACTTAGTTATAAGTCTCATCAGGAGTACAGGGTTCATGGAGTTGGAAGCAACAATTCAGTTTGTTGTTTCTTTTCACAAGAAGGAGTTGAGCAGATGAGAAATATAGGGAGGACCCTTCACAGTGAGGAAGGCCAGAAACACAGTCTTGAAGATTGTCCATGAGGGTTGATCTTATCCACACTCCTGACAGCAGTCACTGAGGACACATTAGTGAGTTAGACCCAAAGCCTCGGGCAACTGTTGGACAGATAGCAAATTCCCAATCTAGTCATTAAGACTAAAATTACCATGTTTCGTTTCCATAATACTCCCTCTAGATATTTTTCTGTAACCACAGGGCTATCCTGTTGTTGGTAGCCCCCCCCCTCAGATGTTTAAAATCCCTTTGGGCCTTGTGTGGATCTCTGGAAGTTTATCTTTATGTTCCATGGTCAGCATTCACCTGCTGTATTCCGTACTCCATGATCTTCACCACAAGTGTTTGGATTGTAGCTGGACAATGACAGGAGAGAGAAGGGCCCCATTAAAGAGGCCTCGAGCAACAGCAATAGTTTGTACAGAGCTCTCTTGTCCATGACCTCTCTGAGATACCCCAGTATGCACTTTCCTGTTAGTGCAATGCCTTTGAAAGTAGGAGGGGAGACAAGAGTAAGGACAATGGAGAATTAGGTACTAGAAATGAGCAGCATAAGGATGCTGTCAAGAGATTTCCACAGAAACCAAGAACTGATTAAAAGAGAGAAGCAAACAAATGTGGGGTCATCTGGAGCCTAGAGATACATTTAATAACATCTCTTCATTTCTTTAAGTTTCTGTCTTTCTCCCCCTATGGAAGAAATTTGCCCAATAAAACATAAACCACTAATACCGTGCTGTAGGCAGAACACAGGTCTGGGAGCCAATGCAGTCTGGTTTCAGGGAAGCTAACAACATTATTGATTTTAGGCAGGCTTATTAGAATCAGCATTACATGCCCTCTTCCTCTAGCAGATTGTATTTGGACTTCATTATGAAATCTCATTACATTAAAAGGAGACAGCAATGAGTTCTGTAAATAAAAAATTTCCAAAGATGGATCTGTTTGAATTAGTATATCTGTGAAACTTGCTTTGGGTATCAATCTATCAAGGAACCAAATCATGTATCTTCTTGAGCCTACCTTGTATTTTTTTAAAAAAATATTGGAAATATTCATCAATTCTCGCAGCATACAGGAAAGCTTCAGCGTTTTTTTTTTCTGTTAGCAAGCCCTGAAGAACATATTGCCGCCAAACATGGGTGAGCCATCACATCACATAATCACTTCAGACAGCTTGAGGGGATGAGCATGGGCTTTTCCCTTTGCCGTAGAGCCCTAGAACATGATAGACTCACAGACACTGAACTAAGAGCTATGAAAATGGAGTTAAGTCGATAGGAGCCTTGCTTGGAATCCTAGTGCAGAAATACAAAAACCAAGAAATCTCTTTCCACTTCTGCCGCAATATGTGGCATATCACTTGGATTAGGAGGCTTAAGTGAATTGATAAAATTGATGGAAATGAACTGATAGAGGAAATTACTTTTCCAAAACAAACAGTTACAGTATGTACTTTTCTCTTAGACACTCAGTCCTGTGTCTGTTTGTTCAGCACCAGCAGGCACATCTTGTAAATACTGGGAGAAATGATGAAAACTAAGTTTAGTGCCTTCTTTCAAGATTGTAACCACAAACCCCAAATCAAAATGCGCAGTGTGGCCGTGTGGCTTTCATGAGTGGAAGGAGAAGTTCTAGGGTAGCCACTGGAAAAGCAGGAGCTGAGAGGCAGGTCCTGGATACACACGGGAGGAAAGCTCTCATCTGTGTTTTTCTTGCTGTGTTGCACATCCTGCCACAGCAGAACCTACCCTTTTGTTGACCCAGAATATTCCATTACCTCCTACCCACTTAAAATTTAGGAGCTGTCTAGTTAAGAATATTGGTCTGAGCTTTCCAATTAGACATGGAAAAAAAAAGGCCTAAGCCTCCGGATGCTTAGCACAATGGTACATGTTAGGGAGAACCACTCAGGGAAACAGTGCGGAATTATCAAAACTTAAAGGGTAATGGTTACAGTGACACATTTCTTCCACCTTTTCTGGGGTGGCCTTCCTTACACACCACAGATAAGCAGTATGGTGAGTATAGAAAACCACACACAAGCAATGTTTGTGTGTGTGTGTGTGTGTGTGTGTGCGATTTTTTTCTTCCTTTTTTTCTTTCATTTTTTTATTAGTTTATTTTTTACACTCTAATCCCAGTTCGCCCTCCCTCCTCTCCTTCTGCTATCCTCATTTTCCCCCTCCCATCTGCTCCTCAGAGAGGGTAAGGCCTCCTGTAGGAAGTCTACTAAGTCTGTCCTATCATCTCATTGAGGAAGGACCAACGCACCTCTCTACCGCCCCCCCCTGTGTACAACAAATGTTTTAGCAATGCGTTATGTTAGTTTCATATTCTATGATTGATCTGAGCACTCTTTGTGCTTTCTTTCTCCTCTGAAGTCTAGGAGTTAGGAGTTAACTTGGTATTTGATTCCTCTGCTTTATAGAATTGAATTTCAGTTACCTGTTAATCTGTCTGGCCATTTTATGGGCTGTCCCTGTAGCCATTGCTCCTGCACCATGGAGACTTGACTGGGTTCTTAAGCCTAGGTTTGTCCCAGGGATGTGTACTTGGGAACATTTATGTGGTACTATGGTCAAAGACTATGGAGGGCTACTGGAATGAATGTTGTTAGTATGCTCTTATTTTTACTTTACTCTTTTATTTGTAGTTTTTTTTCTCTTCATTGAGTTCATTATTGCCTTTCCATGTAAGGAACCCCATCAGCCCTAGGCTTTTTTTGTGTGAGGTTTATTAGAAAGGAGAGCGAGGGGGAAAGAAAGAGAAAAGAGGTAAAGAGACAGAGGGAGAACAGAAGAGAAGAGGGAGTCAGGAAAAAGCCTGTCTGCCCCAGAGCAGTCCTATTTTTAGAGTTGTAGTTGGAATTATTTTTCTAAACTTCTGTACAAGAAGATGCTTATGCTTGACACTGATCAAACCCTCTCTGGAGCACATTTCATAGTTCTGGATGCAGGACATCACAGGTGACTTCAGATGCCTTGGATGGCAATGGACATTAAGCCACTTAACATATTTATTTATTGCATAAATATTTCTCTTGTTCTAAGTGCTAGTCATTTTTGAGGTTCTGGTAAAAACAGTGTCAAGGGTTAAATAGAATGGACAAAGCCTCTGCCTGAGGGACCTTGCATTCAGATAAATAGAATAAGATAGAAATGTTGAACAAATGTGTGGAATATGTAAGGACACTCAAAATTGTACCAATTACCACAAAAGGAGGCCCAGGAAAGGAGGATGGAATTTGATTACTGCATATTTAGACTCAAGCCCTGAATTTTTACTGGAAGGTGCTTCATAAACTAGAGCTGGAGCCAACAGTGGAAGACTCAGGGGGCAGATCCTGTTTAGTGTATGAAAGAAGTTTCCAACAAATAGAGAACTCCAACCCACTCAAACATAGCACACTTTTGATAAAGCAAGTCTGTAAAGTAAGTCCAGTTCACCATCTGGCAGAGAGAATGCAGGGTCTTTCTACTTCTTGGACAACCTGAAGGTGGTCTAAAAGGCAGGGGTGGCACTATCCACATCAATTATTTATCAGGAAAATGCCCCCAAAAACTTGCCCACAGGCCATTCTGATAGAAGCATTTTCTCAGTTGAGTTTCCTTCTTCTCAAATGACTCTAGTTTGCCTCAAGTTGGCATAAAACTGACCAGGACCATTAGCTATCAGAGAGATAAAGATCAGGCCATAGGACACCATGTCACACCTGCTAGGATGGGGAGAATGAAAACAGGACAAACGTTGGCAAGCATGTGGAGAAATTGGAACTTTTGTACATTGATGGTGTGAAGGAAATGGTGCTGTGGTTTAGGGGAGAAGTCTGCCTATTTTTTAAGGGATGTGATGCACAATCACCATGTACCCAGTATTCATAACTGCACTTAAATGCAAAAAAATAAAAACATATCCGTGAAGAAACTTGTGCATGGATGCTAGTAGCAGCATTATTGACCATAGGTGGTGACAGGGCTGAACAACGCAATGTCTGCCAACTAATGGCCAGATAAATAAAAGGAATGTAATATGCCTATAAAAATAAATGGTATATTGATTCATGCTATTACATAGATGATGCTTGAAAACATGATGAGATATTGTAGTCACCACAGGAAGTGGTATATGATTATATAATACAGAGTAGAGGAATGTGCAAGGCTAAATGCAAATTAAGGATTGCTATCAAAACAACTCTGAGATACCATCTCACTCCTGTCAGAATGGCTAAAATCAAAAACACCAATGTTTATGCTGGAGAGGATGTGGTGAAAGGGGAACACTCCTCCATTGCTGGTGGGAGTGCCAACTGGTTCAGCCATTTTGGAAATCAGTATGGAGATTCCTCAGAAAAATGGGAATAAACCTACCACAAGACCCAGCAACTCCACTCTTGGGCATAAATCCAAAAGATGCCCATTCATACAACAAGGATGTCTGTTCCACTCTGCTCACAGCAGCATTATTTGTAATAGCCAGAACTTGGAAGCAACCTAGATGCCCCTCAACCAAAGAGTAGATAGAGAAAATGTGGTACATTTACACAATGGAGTACTATTCAGCAGAAAAAAAACAATGGAATCCTGAGATTTGCAGGCAAATGGATGACACCATCTTGAGTGCTGCATGTACTCTCTCATATATGGATTTTAGACATAGATCTGGGGAGTGCCAGCCTACAATCCCATGGCCAGAAAGTCTGGGAAACAGAAACTTCATTCAGTGGCTGATGGAAGAAGAGGCAGACTCCCTCGGTTAAGTACTGAGCTGAACTCAAGAAAGCCAGTAACAGAGAGGGAGGACTGATGACCAAAGGGATTAAAACTGGGCTGGTTTAACCCCCAGAAACAGCTGACATGACAAAGGTTAACTCTTGAATCCCAGACATCAGCCTGGGAATCCAGCATAAGACCGATCAAGACCCCCTGAATGTGGGTGTCAGTGAGGAGGCCTAGGTAATCTATTGAGCTTTGGGCAGTAGATCAGTACTCATCCCGAGTATACACACGGACTTTGGACTCCCATCCAATAATGTGAGATGCACTCTCACCCTGAACTCTTGGGGGAGGGTCTAGGCCCTGCCATGGATGAAAAGACAGACTATGGACACCCCCATGGAGGGCCTCACCCTCCCTGGGGAAATGAGGGGATAATGGGGGGGTTGGGGAGTGGGCACGGGAGGAGGGGAGGGAAAGGGAGAGGGACCTGGAACTGACTTGTGAAGCAACCTTGTTTCTAATCTAAATTTAAACTGAAAAATAAATAAATTAAAAGAAACAAATTAGGGATTGCTTAGGGCTTGGCGGAGGAACTGGGGTAGGAGAGCAATTATTAAAGGCTACAGAGCTTCTGATTAAGTTGAGGGAAATACCCTACAATTTTGTTAATTACTGCATATATCTGTAGATATACTAAGCCATTGAATTATGCACTTCTCACATATGAGCTTCATGGCATGTGGGCTATAGTACAATATATCTCTTTTTAAAGGGAATACTTGAAAACAGTCTCAAATGGTTTAATGGCTGGCTTTAGTTGTTACCTTGACACAATGTACCCTCATCTGGGAAGGGAATACTAAGGAGAAATTGCATGCATTGGGTTGTTCTGAGGACACGCTTGTGGGAAATTATTTTAATTGAGTTAGTGGACAGAGGTAGTGTGAGCAGTACCATTTAGGTTTCACAGAAGAAAGGGTCCTGAGCTGTGCTGATAGTGGAGAAATTGAGCTGAGTACAAGCGAGCATGCCTTAATACCTCTCTGCTCCTGACTATGGGTGTGATGTTACCACCTTTTGGAAATTTCTGCTTTGACTTCTCCACAATAATGGATGGTAGCGTAGAACTGTGAGCTGAATTATGCCATTTTCTCCCCTCAGTTTTTTTTTGTTGAAATAATTTATCACAGTAACAGAAATGAAGCCAAAACAAATCACATTCTTGGTTTTTGAAGGACACTTCAAGGATATTCTAAACGACAGCATTGGATTAGATTAAAAAGAAAAAGACCAAGTCTTTTAAATACTTACTTGAGTCTTTCATGCCTTACTTTCAGCAAGTAAGACATTGGCAGAATTGGCTGAAAGGGAATTCCTACCTTTCTTTTGGTGCTCCTGTGTCCTCCATCCCAGGTTCTCCCCTTTACTGTATTGCTGTGGTACAGAAGTGACCTGGAAAATAGCTGCTACTCTTGATCCTCCAGGGAAGTTTGATTGAAAGTGGAAAAAGATTAAAAGGATATATTATGTATGATAGATTACATATGATGGATATTAGTCACACCCATGTATTTTTGTAATTTATAAGGAACAAAATATAAAGAATTTCAACATGCGATCATCTCTTGTTGCATGACATAATGAACACTTTGCTATTTTTCTGGGAATCAGTTCCATTACACCTGCTTTCACATACCTAATTTCTTGTAAGGAACACATCATTACAGTCAATACCCAGTATGAGGTGTGCATGGTGCTCATCAGAGAACTGCAGACAAGCAAAAGGAATTAGCCCCCTGTCTTTCCTTGCTGGTAGCTGGCACTTGATTTTTTAAGCCAGATGTTCCCAAGAGGGGTCACATATCAGATATCCTGCATATCAGGCATGTACATTACAATTCAGAACACAGTGAATGTAATTCTATGGCTGGGGGTCTGGACAACATGAGAAGCTACATTAAACGGTCACAGCACTAGGAAGGTTGAGAATCACTGCTCTGAGCACCCTGAATTCACGCTAGGGTTGGACAGTTGCAGGCAGTCTGTTATGTGACTGAGCCCACATATCAGAAGAGGAGGGAATCTTGAGTCCCAGGATATTCCTTGGGTAAGGCTTCCTGTCTTGGGCAAACAGGATGGGGGATTTAGGGAGGAGAAAATAATAGACACAGGAGAGATTATACTTCCCTCAAGGACTCAGGTAATGAGAATGAATAGGAGTAGAGAAGTAAAATGAGGGAAACAAACAAACAAACAAACCCCCAGACCTGTTTAACCTCTTAACTGCCAAACTGGTGCAGGAGAGATTTTTGCCTTTCTCCCAGCCTGATGACCTTCTTCCATGAAACCTAAAGTAAGCGGTCCTCATTTTTGCTACTCTAAAACTAGCATTTTCATCGGAGTGAGGGTCTTGTTTCTCACAGACATGGCTGTATTTTGAGTTAAGGAAATAAAGAATTTAGAGAGACTCGTTTGCCACCCATCACACTATCTTGTAATTAACAGAACTGGGATTTGAATCATTAGCTTTTAAACATCAAAGTCTTTTTCTTTCTTTTTTTCCTCTCCTGAACTACCTTTGAAGAAAATTGTCTACAGATTTTTCTGTCCCCTTACTGCCAATGAGTTAAAAATAAGCCACAGGAAGGAGAGCAGGCTGGTTGGGAAGTCCCTTCAAAAGTTTTCAAAAGTGAAGTACTTGGTTGACTTCTCCCTGCTGTCAGCAGAACGTTTGCTGCATTAGAAGGCCTTCAGAATCTCATGCTCCTTGCTCTCCTGCTATCTGCCTGGATTCAGAGAGAGGCCTGCTCTGTCTCTCCAAGAGCTCACCCTACATAAACTGCTAGCGGTTGAACTGCCAACAAATCAGAGCTGCAGGCACGATGTCAGAGCAGCCAGGCTCATGTTCATATTCTCTCTGGCTGATGAAATATTTAAACTGTGCCGGTAACCTCAGATGGCATGTTAGATGCCGAGTGCATCACCCCCATTGTGTCTCCCCACCAGGAACCATAGGCTGCCGTGCCCAGCCTCTATTGCATTTCCAAGTTTGTCCTTTTTAAAAAAATGACATTTCCCCCACGGGTGTTTTAATCAAAAGCAACCCATCACCAAAAAAGAAAAGAAAGATAGATAGAAAGAAAGGAGATAGGGAAGGAAAGAAAGAGAGAAAGGAAGAAAAGAAGGAAGAAAGAAAGAGAGAGAGAGAGAAAAGCTATTGCTAGTAGGCTTGGCTGGCCACATACACACAACAAGTAAGAACTTTTGGAGGACGAATGTAGAGCATTCTCTGTTGACTTTTAATTAAAATGGTAAGAACAGCAGAGCAAGAGGAGAGAAAACCTGTTGCAGTTTTGTTAGCCCTGTGGCTGGTGTGTGGTGGGAGGGCAAGGATCTCTTTGCAAGTATAGGTGAGCAGGTCAGCCAGAATGCAGCTTTTACACCCAAGCTAATTGATGGAGACATTCTCATTTTGACCTGATCCCACAGAAACCTGACAAACAAACCCAAAACACTTGTCAGGGAGCTGTGCGAACACAGGTAAGGTTAATAGGTGTGAGAGACTAGACTTTCCTTAATATTAATCAAAAATAATTTAAGCCTTAACATAATACCCCTGGATCCTTAATTTTGAAGGTAAAAATCAGAATGCTTCCCTTCAGTGCCGTTAATGGGGTCAGTCCCTGGGTCTGAGTTGCCTGCCATGTCTCAGTCCCGTGGAATTCTAAAAACCATCATCATTTGTTTCTAAACAGATCAAGAGCTATTTACCATCTCAGTGTTTTGTGCACAGCTGGGTGTCTGGCAAATGTCCAATATCCATTAACATTTAAAAATTAGTCCCATAATGCATCTTTTCTAGGGCTGGAGAAGTACACACAGTGACACGTGTTGGGAACCAATTACACTTGCACCACCATTAGTCTGGCTGCATTCAACTTCCCAGTAAATGCAGGCTAATTTAGTTTCCAGAATGGTGTGTCTAAATTCATACAATAACCTTAGAGAAGACTGAGTATCTGAAGATGGATAGTGCAGCCTCTTCTCGACAGGGATATGAGTTCCACTGTGGAGGCAGCAGGGCACATTGTACAACTGTGCCTTGCGTTTCTGCGCAGCTCCTTCTAATTCATCCTTTCTAGCCAGGGTGAGACTAGAGGGCAGCCAGTAACATATCTCAATAACCATCTGTAACACTGCTTTGTAAGGCAGCTAATAACTTTATATGAGTGTGCTCCTCCTCACTCTTGGAGTGAGTATTTTATCTCCTTCACCCAGACAGTGAGCACATGCTGTCCTCAGAGTAGAGAACTCTTTGGGGGAATATTATTTCAATATTGTACAAGATGAACACAGTAAACACTGTAATTCATGTTGAGGTTGAAAGGTTGAAAACAGAGGGGAAGGGCCAGGGGTAGATAGAGACAAACCTGCATTGGTAGAGTGCTTGCCTAGCATGCAGGAAGCTCCAGGTACAGGACCCCCTGTCACATAAACTTGGGAATATGAGTGCATCTGTAATTCTGGGGTTCAGGAGGTGGAGGCAGGCAGATCAGAAGTTCTAAGGCATCGTCAGTTACGTAGTGAGTTTGAGGCCAGACTGGGATATATGGGACTGTGTCTTAGTCCTAAAACAAAAACACCAAGCAAGCAAGCAAGCAAGCAAGCAACAAAGCAGAGAACATGAATATTGCATATCTTATGCAGAGCTGTGTTTTAAGCCTTTGCTTCTAGGAAAATCTCTCTAATAACACCCTGGGTGCAGTGAGGAGTCAGATCCATCCCAGGAGCAGATAGAGGCTGTGTCCCCTCCTTGCCATGTGTCCATTTGACTTGTGGACATAGGATAGAAACTGACGCTCTGCTTGGGCCAGGAGTCCAGGACACACACTGTACAAGCTTGTCTTCACTGACTTCATCTTTGCCATGCTGCTTGACAAAGTTAAATTGCTCACAAACAGAACACTGTGCCGTGGGCTTTTAGGATTCAGAGGTGGTTTAAAAATATAATTTTTCACTAACATTCAACAGAACAATTTAGGAATAGCTTACAGAAAATTGCGGAAAAGCAGTCATTTTCCAAATGCGCACAACCCGATTCAGCAGTTTACAAGTTTGAGATTTGGGGTGGTGGTGGTTCAGGATGCACAGCGAGCCCAAAAAGTACCCTTTGAACGTACATTTTCCAAGCTTCAAGCTGGGCTGAGGACATTATTCTGTTGTCTCTCTAGTCCCTTGTAATGGTTCATGGCATGGTTCCTTTTGGAAGTTGTAGCTGTTAGGTTAAAATTTCCATCAACTGATTGATTTAAATTAGAATTGATCCTAGGAAATGTCATAACTGCCTTAATTTAAGAGTAATTTAGTGGGAAGGAAGAGAAACTGCAGTCAGGATGTAAAATAAACAAATAATAAAAAAATTGAAAGAGCCAGAGATTAAACTCAGTGGCAGAGAGTGTGCCTAGCAACTGTGAAGCCCTAGGTTCAATTTCCCTTAGCAATAAATAAATATGTAAATAAGCAGGCCCCTCCCCAAAAGACTTACCAAAAAACAAAACAAAACAAAAACCTACAAAAACAAGCATCGGAGAAGAATTGATAGGATGATCAGGTGGCCCCTAGGAAGCATATTAGCTTTGTTTAAGGTTAGGGAAAGACTAGTGGTAACACTGTGAAAAACTTACAAGATCAATGGAGCTACATCAACAATGTATGCCATACCAACTGTGGCAGTTTGGATTGGAAATGTCTCCCATTGGCTAATGTGTTCTAACACTTGGCATCTGGTTCATGGCACTGTTTAGGGGGAGGGGGACCGTTAGAAGGTGAAGTGTGGCTGGAGGAGTTTACAGCCTCACCCCACTTGCTGTTGTCTCTTTGCTTCCTACTTGTGGTTGAAGATGCGGCAGACCCTCAGCTTCCTGCTCCTCCTGCCTTCCCGGCAACTTGCTGCCATCCCTTTCCATACCCACATGGCAGCCTCTTCCTTCTGGAAGCATAAGCCAAAGTAAGTTCTTCCTTCTGTGAAAAAAAGAGACAGGAGTAATTTTGTGGGTACTGGAGGCATGTATTATATTCTTTTCAGTGTGCTCCTATTTTTGCTAAAACTGTGTATTTTGTTACTAAGTGTTTTTAGTGGAGATGCTTTGAAACATTGTAAGAAGGGAAGCTACCTCATTAGGGCTGATCTGTGTTCTTATTACATTAAGAATCTCTATTTGATGAGTGTGAATCCTTGTTCCTCCTGACAGAGGGAACAAGATACAATGGGTGGAAGTCATACAGAAGAAATATGTTCACCGAGGAGAAAAATTTAACCATATCATCATATCTGTGTGTTTCCAGTACATTTTGTCAACATAAGGATTAATCCAAAGGGTGAAGAATTAGATGAGGAGAGAGGTGACTTTGCTGAGAGTTTTTCAATTTTCTGACTTGAGAGGTAAAGACTTTATCTGTAATAGTCATTTGGATATGTGTTCTGCTTCAAATAATTAGTTCAAAACAGGCTGGGGGGAAGTGCATTTATCTTTTGTGTAAAATGCACTCAGGGTTATGATCTCATCACACAGACACCCACCCCCATCCACCCCACCCCCCCACACCCTTTACAACTGGAATCGTGAGCAAGAAATGTATTTCCTTCAACTTAATTATTTAGTTTCCTATGAAGAACTTGCTCTGCAGAGGTCAATTATCCTTCAGGGATACCCTAGAAGAAATGAACAATTAACTTGATTTTCTGTTGAATTTGGAGCTTCAAACTCAGTATGTGATCTATTAAAAAAAGGAGATAATTCCTCTTAAACCATGTCCTAATCTACATGGGAGCCTTACACTGCAGGTAAGAAATCAGCGAAGTAATCCAACCCCCCACCATGGGGCCACGGCTGAGCCGCTGATACACAACAGTCATAGCTTCAAAACATTCAAAGAAAAATCTCTCACGGGGAGCACCGAAGAATAACAGAGCTCACTTCTCTTATGAAGAGTAAAGCCTTCTGAAAGGGAAATGGCATTTGATTTTTTTTCTTTTTTTTCAACTAAACAGAATTGCTCAAATCTGATTAAAGAGAATCACGGCAAACATTGTAATTTGAGGGTAATCAGGAGAGTGTACAGTTTTATGGCGAGATGAAAGGCAAGGGTAAGACTTTTATAAGCCTCTGACTGTCCAGGAGGCTGACTATTACCTGGCTTTACTCTAAAAAAAGCTTTCTTGCCCCAAGAAACAGAATTTAAAGTGGGGACTAAATTGAGTTAAAAAGCTTCCTGTAAAGCGCTTTACAGAAAAAAACACCAGGTTCACCTAGGTGTGGACACTGGGAGAGGGAAAAAATACTCTTCTGTCCCTCTCTCTGGGAATGTCTCTGTCTCTTTTTGAGTTATTTTAACATGGGAGCTGTAAATACAACATCTTTATTTTATTTTATTTTTTAATTTGAAGGTGCTCGTTTTGGCTGGCTGTTATTTTCTTGGAAGTCGGGGCTATGCTATAAGCCTAATAAAACCAATGACTGTCTAGTCCTTTAAATCACTCTCCTGTCACTGCTTTAACATTTCCCCTGAGGATGCACTCATTTGTTCTGTCTCAGTCCTGGGGAAATCGGTTTTCAAATACACAGACACACTGACACACAGACAGACATGGGGGAGGGGGCATGTGCAATGAGAATATGCAAAGGGTTAGAAAGTATACTAACGAAGTATATTACAGAAGGGAAACTTGCTATTTTAAATATGATCTCAGGCAAATGGTTTTATAGGCAGTTGCTAGCTTTCTTTACAAATGGAAGAAGAGTTCCATGAAAGCCGTTGAGTGGGAGGCAGAAATGGCTGTCTTCGTGCAGACAAGTAAAGCTACTTTAATGACTGCAACTTATGATACCAATGATAATTTGTAATAATGCATAAAAAGAACACCTTGGATTCATTTAGCCAGTTTCAATGAGATTTAAACACTTCTCACACATTTCCATTTACTCTCACAGCCTTCTGGTGAGGCTGAGTGGGCAGATCTTATTTCTCCATGTGCAGCTGAGAGATGGTTGTGATGAATGTGAAGGGCTGAGAGTTTGTAGAGAAGCGTCTGGTGATGGGAGATTAGCTTATTCTGCCCGGACCTCTCTAAACGTGATTTCCTAATACATTTTCCTTTCAACTTTTTTCTATGCTCAGTTTCACATTGCTTCCTATCTGGCCTGAGTCTGTGAGAGGGCAGGAGAGGTGCCAGGATGTTGAATCACTCTGAAAGACATGGTCTTTGGTTTTGACACCCCTCTCCCTATATTCAACTTCTACTGACAGCATCAGCATGATCTGGTAAAAACCTGAACAACCAGACTAGCATCCAGTGTGTCTAGAACAGATTTTGTGGTATGCCTACAAAAGTTGGACCTGTCTTCAAAAAATGTCCCTAATATATATGGCAACAATACATCCAGAACAATGGTGATGGCCTGACAGTGAATATTTTTGGGGCAGGGGAGGGTTGATAGGGTCTCTTATACACCAAAATGGTCTCATGAATGATCTTGGGACTTCTGTCCTCCTGCCTCTACCTCCGAAATGTTGGGAATTTTGGGTTTAAACCACCGCATGTGATTTATGTAGTGTTGACTACTCAATCTAGGGCTTCATAGATGTCTTCTAGGCACGCTATCAACAAAACCACACCCTCACCTCTAATAGAAGTCTTGACTTTATCCTCTGTAAAATGAAGACGATATTGATAACCACCTACTAGTATGAATTGAGTATTAAGTATGGATGAAACAATGCAGATCAACATAGTATGTTGTGACCACAGTATGAGCAACCCAAGCAATTTCCACCTCTTTGGGCACAGGACATGTTTCTGGGCTATTTTTTTCCTTCTTATAATAAGCTTCTTTGCCAAAGCTTCCAAAAGCTCACTTTCTGTTATTCTTGTTAAACATATTTGAAATTGTAGAACTCCTATTTGTTTTTCTCTCTCTCTTTGCACCACCGTGTGTGTGTGTGTGTGTGTGTGTGTGTGTGTGTGTGTGTGTACATGTATATAGACGTGTTTGGGTATGCATGCACATTTGTATGTGGGATGGACATATGCCCTGATATCAACATTAACTATATTTCCTCAATTGCTGTATTTTTGAGGTAGTCTCTCACTGAACCCAAAGCTCACTGTATTGGCTAACCTGCTTGACCAGTTCCTATAAAGTATCCTCCTGTCTCTACTTCCTTGGTGCTAGGACTGTAGGATATCTCTACATCAGCATTTTTATTTGTTTATCATTTTTAATGTGAGTGTTGGGGTTCTGGACCCCAGTCCTCGCACTTGCACAGGAAGCAGTTTACTGACTGAACCATCTCCCTAGCCCCATTATTGACTGTTTTGAAAGACAGGATCTCATTACATACTCCTGGCTGGCCTGACATTCACTCTGTAGATCTACCCTTGAATTTGCAGAGATCTGCCCACCTCTGCCTCCTGAGTGCAGGGATTAAAGGTGTGCGACATCATGTCCAGCTCATCAAAGAGCTCTTAACATTAGGTTCATGGACTAGAACATCTGAGACATTCTACCCTTTTGCCCTACTCAATTCGCCATTAAATTAGATCAAGCTGACTGGTTTTCCCTCATGAAGAAATTGTTCTTGTCATAAGAAGACTTTATATTCCTTAGAACTTGTGAATGTATACAATGCCTGTGATGAGAGTGTCCTGTGTGTTTGGGAGTCTTGTACCAGAACTGAAGCAGAAGAAAGGAAAGGGTGCAGTCACAGGCAGGGTGAAGCACTGAATTCATCAAGTGAGGACAATGAACTATGAAACAGTAAAGCAGATATAAGCAAGACAAGAGCCCTAGACTACTAACTTCTGGTATAATGCATTTTATGTCTCATAGAAAAAACTATGATATTTAGTAACATTTTTCTATGTTTCATTGAAAACACATTTTTCATACAATATATTCTGATCATATTTTCTCCTCCCCCAACTCCTCCCAGATCCTTCTGCACCCACTCAGTTGCAAACCTTCTTTCTCTGTCTCTTTAGAAAACAAACAGGCAAACAGAAAAAGTACAAACAAGAATTTGAAAACAAACAAAAATAAAAAGAGAAAGTACAAGCAACACTCTCACACACACAAAGTAAAACCCATAAATACACAAAATAAGAAGCTATAATACACAAGCAAAAGACCAGTAAGACAAGAAAATTCTCAAACAAAGCAATATGAGACAAAATAGCTACAAGGTACCATTGACTTGTTTTTGTGTTGGACATCTACTGCTGGATGTAGAGACTACCATTAAGTGTGGTTAATATACCTAGTGAGATTCCACTGGAGAAAATTAACTTCTCATTTGCAAGTGGATGCCAACTGGTGAGAGCTTCTTAGTTAGGGATGGGAGCTTCTATCCATGTCCCACTCTTAGGACTGGGGTCCCATTTGGCTCAAATCTGTAGAGGTGATTTTTTGATGAAGATATTTAATAACTTTTTGGTGATTTATTTATAGTCTTTGTGACTGATTTTGACACCTTATGTGTCATGCTCTACTATAGAACTGCACCTCCAATTTCATCAATATTTATGAATACAAATTTGAAGACAATGTTTACCTTTACATAAAACAACTGGTCCATCTAGCAATCCAATTGCACAAATAATTCTTAACTTGGGAAGAAGTTGACCTGTTACTGATGAGAGGATTGCTACATGAATTGTTTTGTAAAAGCACCCAATTGACAGATCAGTGCTCCTTTCAATAGTTTTGAAGATATCAAATATTTTTTTGGATAAGTGGGGGTCAGTGGATATATTGGTGGATCTCTGAAATAACAGTATGAGAAGATTCCTCAGTGTTTCCAGGATGGGTTAGTTGTATTTCCTGGTCTATCAAATGGAGTTCAAGTCTATATGACTGTATCACTGAGATTTCTCATGGTTGTGATAAATACTCAAAAGAACTTAAAGGAATAACACTTTATTTTGACTTATTTCACTCTATAGTTGACTGGCTCCATTGTTTGTAGGTCTATGGTAATACAGAAATATTGTCATAGAAGGGCATTGTAGAAGAAAGCTGTTCACCTATTGGCAGTCAGGGAATTACAAGGACTAACAGGAAATGATAAAGGACGAAATGCATACTTGGCAGGCATGACCCACTTCCCGAAATCCACCAGATCTCAACAGTCTACTCAAATCTTGATTCCATGAATCGATTACCATGAATTAAATTAGAGTACTCATGAAGAATTGCCTCTGGAA
This sequence comes from Mesocricetus auratus, assembly GCF_017639785.1. Taxonomy (NCBI): domain Eukaryota; kingdom Metazoa; phylum Chordata; class Mammalia; order Rodentia; family Cricetidae; genus Mesocricetus; species Mesocricetus auratus. The sequence goes on from NW_024429193.1 coordinate 38,335,305, forward strand.
ACCCCTCAGTGATACACCTAATCTCCAAGATACCACTTGATCCAATCAACTTGAAAATTTGCATTAATCATCATGATGAGTCAACCCCCATTTATTATTCTATTATTTGTTTCCTTTGTTTTTCCCTCAGTGGTGAACTTTCATCAGGTTTTGTTAAGAGATGCCTTTTCCTTGTCTGCTGCTTGGTTCCCTCCCCCCTGCTAGTCGCCTGGGCTCTGGCACGTTGTAGTCACCAAATAACACACATGACGCTGTATTAATTATGAAGCTGTTGGCCTTGCTTATTTCTTACTGGCTAGCTCTGACTTAAGTATTTATCCCATAATTGCTAATCTAAGTATTTCTCTTACCAGAGATGTTTCAGGGCTTCTTATTCCTATGGAGGTTACATCTTGACTCCCTGTGTTTCTCCTACCCAGAGTCCTCCTGGACTCCTAGTCTCACCTATCTTGCTTCCCTATTGGCCAACAGTGCTTTATTGACATATACACAGGACTTCCCCAACATCTCCTCTTTTCTGTCTAAACAAATAGAAAGGTCTTAACTTTAACAAAGTCAAATTATATATAACAGAACAGTTTCAAGTAAGAACAGTTACAATATTTTGTCTATCACCATTTAGCAAGATTTAAAGAAAATATCATCCATCCCATCTTTGTGAGTCCAAAGGTATATATGTAGCTTATCTTTTACCATAACTATGGCAAACTATAATTATAACTATCTGTCTTCAACTCCATCAAAGTCCACAGAAGGATAATATATAAACACAAGAACTGACAGAGACATCTTGCTACCTGGACAGTCACCAGAATTTCCTCTGTAATGTTGGGGCATCCATCTTCAGCCCATAGGCCACAGTGTGTCTGGAAGACTTCTCAGCAAAGCAGGAAATTTCAAACTGTCCATCTGCATCAGCAGGCTGTCAGTCATTTTTCTGTGTCCTGCAGAAAGTCTCGTAGACTCTTCCATGAATCAGGAACCCTGAAGGACTGTTTGAGTTCAGCAGTCACTTTCCTGTGGGTCCTGCATGTCCAGTTTATACAGCAACAGTCAAGCAGTCTAGGCAAGAGCAGTTTCTTGCCCAAATGGCTAATCTTGACATGTTGAAAGCAAACTCCATAACGAGTTTCTTCGATGCCCATCTTCCTCTCAGAGGTAATCGGTGATGCCAGGAGACATTTCTCATTGTCAAGAAAAACCCTAAACCATTTTAAATGCCATTTTCTGAAGGTCTTTGAAAGGTTTAAAAACTGTCTATCTATCTCAAATATATCTCTGTATATCTAGAAAACCTAACTTACCTAACTATAAGTTCTGACTAATATAAGTAACTATCTGTAGTCTACATTCAATTATGAATTACATTTTAAAAGATCAGTATAAGCACAATACTTAATCAAGAGGAGAAATATACATATCCCAAAATTGACCTTGAATTTGTATCAATAAATGAAAAACCATACCAACACAAAGTACTCATTTCCATACTATAATCCCCTTTTTCCTTTAAAAAGAGATTGGTTGTGATCATTAACCAATTATAAGCAACCCCATTCAAATGAAAACAAAGATTTATAAACAATATGGGGATTTGGATGTCACTCATTCCAAACTGCTTAGTGCTGGAAGGGGCCACTGTTCATACCATGGGGATCATGCCAAAACTCAGAAACCTGTATGAATCCTTATTTTTTGGGTCTGTAAGGCTGTATCATCTTAGCTGTTTTAGATGTTGAATCACTTGGGCCATTGCTTCCTGGGGTCTTGGTTCATCAAACCACAGAAGCCTGGAAGGAATCCTCAGCTTTTCATTTTCTGTGGAAACATAAACAAAAACTCTTTTCCAAAGTAACATATCCTTATACTTAAATTTTGAAGTCAAGGCATTTTTAAAAGGTATAAGTTGGATTAATTCAGCAGCATTTATAATCAAGTGTACTTTAGCAGTTGTTCCTTCCTGAGCAATCAAAAAACTGAAAAACACAATAGCGTACAGTATCCAAACTTTCTGTGTATTTTCCATCTTTATGTGGCTTATTTATTTATCTATTATTATTACTCTATTTCTTTTACTTTTATTTCTTTATTTTTCTCTGAGACAAACTTTCTCTTTGGAAAACCGCCTACCTCTGCCTCTGCAACAAATCCTACCAGTGTGTGCCTCCACAGCCGGCTTCTCCATTTACCACTATGCCGTTTCTTTTTCACTCTCAATCCTATGTAAATTTTTAAACACACTGTAAACCTTTAGAGGTTTTTCTTCATTCAAGTCTGACTTTACTGTAAATTTTAATGTTTTTCTGGCCATGTGTCTTATCTGGTAAAACCGTGGCTGTTTAAACTGCAGTTTTTCCAAGATGGCGGGCGTAAGCGTGACTCTAGCTCACTGTCTCAGTCTATGCTGACATCCAGCAAAAGCTGCCAGCTTGGAGATGTGGTCACTGCAACTTCCAGCTGTATGTACACACCTTTCAATCATTAGCAGAGTCTCTTAAAAAAAAACCTTGCTGGTTTTTTTTTTTTTTTTTGCTTATGCCGAGTCAGGAAGACTCCCTTAAGCGAGCTGCATGAGTCTTTGCTTGTTGCTAGCAAAACAGAGCCCACCTGAGAAAAATGCTGCTACCAAGAACCCATTCTTTTCTCCGTTCTTTTGTTTCTATAATTCCTTTAAAGCTTTTGTCATTTTACATGGAAATTCAATCCCATTCTGACTCCATTATGTTGAGAGATGCCTTTTCCTTGTCTGCTGCTTAGTCCTCCCCCCACCCCTTGCCCCCACCAGTCGCCTAGGCTCTGCTGTGTTGTAGTCCCCAAATAACACACAAGATGTTGTATTAATTATGAAGCTATGAAGCTATTAGCCTTGCTTGTTTCTTACTGGCTAGCTCTGACTTAAGTTTTTATCCCATAATTGCTAATCTAAGTATTTCTCTTACCAGAGATGTTTCAGGGCATCTTATTCCTATGGAGGTTACATCTTGACTCCCTGTGTTTCTCCTACCCAGTATCCTCCTCTGTAGCTCCAAATGACACTGTAACGATAAGCGACACACACTTTCTGAAAGTAAAACTAAGTATTTATTGTAGAAATTACTCACAAGATACCAAACAAGTAACCCAGATGAGCCAAGTAGTTTGCCCCCCCCCGCTGCCGAACCGGAAGCCAAACTCCGGGAAAGAGACCGAGACTTTCTGTGTGCTGTCTTTTATGCCTTCCCCCGTAACGCCCCCTAGCCATGCCCAAAAGTGGGCCTGGCTAGTGACGTAGTTCTGCCTACGTACGTATACGTCTTTACGTCCAGCCGTATACGTCTTTAGTCCTGCCTAAAGTGGGTGTGGTTAGCGGTGTGGTAAACCGCCCTTTTATTACCTCATCTGTATGCGCCTCTAGTAAGTCACATGTTTAATGGCGGCATACAGACTTCCTCCTACACTCCTCGAATCCTAGTCCCACCTATCTTGCTTCCCTATTGGCCAACAGTGCTTTATTGACAAATACACAGGACTTCCCCCATCAAGGTTTGATTAAAGATGGACAACAAACTCAAAGGCAGACTAACGAAGTTCAAAGACCTTTCTCTCAGATTAAGATCAACTTTTACATCAAATCCAGGTAGTCAAGTTAAAAAAAATAAAATGGTAAAAGGTGATTTTAATGTATATCCTATTTATAAGTAGAATTTTGTATACTTTCCCCAATGAACAGTTGGTGAAGTTGCCTTACAAATAGTACATTTTTAAATGACTGGAGTGTGATACAGATTCGAATTCCAGCTTTGATTTTACCCTGGCCTTTCTTTTCTTTTACATAACTATTTAAGTCTCTGATAGTTCAAATCCTTTCAGTGATGACAGCATCTGTTACATTTGTATTTTCTGTTCCCCAAAGGGCGCTGAAGCATTATCTCTACTAATATAGAACCAATAATGAGCTCTATACCTTTACTTATACATGATTTCATAAATGAATGCTTTCATCTCCATTCTTTCTCTTCCATCTTCATACATATAACAATCACAGCCAATGTACTACCCAGTCAATGGCTAAGCATATATTTAAAAATTACATCATCTCACTCCTGTCAAAATGGCTAAAATCAAAAGCACCAATGACAGTTTATGCTGGAGAGGATGTGGAGAAAGGGGAATGCTCCTCCACTGCTGGTGGGAGTGCCAACTTGTGCAGCCACTATGGAAATCAGTATGGAGATTCCTCAGGAAAATGGGAATCAGTCTACCACAAGACTGAGTGGAGCAGGAAGTAACATTATAAGGACCTTTAGATGAGCCTCTTCCTTCATTCCAGAATGTTTAAGTCCTGTCTGACAGGTCTAGTTGTTTCTAGGACCAAGTGCTTGCCCACAAAGTGAACTCTAATCTAAAGCCTGTTGTTTTTATACAAATCCATCATCCTTCTCCCTTTCCGCAGTCTTCTCTGCACTTCTAGAATGCTTTCCTTATTAAGGAATTTGCCTAATCTTTGGAACAGATTAAAATTTGATAGGCAAACCTTTCAGCTTGTTTTCTGAGACTAATTATAACCTCATAAAGACACACTTAATTCTCTCTAAGCCTGGGTTATGTTCCAAAGATTCTTTATAGGTAGCACCTAAATCTTTTCTAAATTCTCATTTCTTCATGACCATGGACTTTGAATATAGGAGTAGAATTGTCTCTAAAGTCAATTTTCATAGAATGCCAACAGAGGCTTTGTTATTGTTGAGTAAGTAGGATGTAGACATTGAGCATACAAAGAAAGTATATATGTTGGTTAATTTTAGGAGGAACTTACTAAGTTGCTTTCTCAGGCTTTGTCCCCTAGAGTCTGTCAAGAACTAGGCAAAATTGGCTTATTAAATAAGGTGGTGTCAGGAAACACCAAGCGAGGAGAGAGGGAGCAAGATAGGGAAGACAATCTAAGTATAGTGGTGAGTAATGCTCAGCTATGGACAAGGAGAAGCACGCTACCCTAAGGGCAAATTAGAGGAGTATTTATTCGTGTCTGTTATTAAGGAGTGGCACTTCAGACAGGGACTGACTCACCTACTGTTGCTGGCATGCTCTACTGGTTAGAAAGCACTAGGGCAGCATCTTGAGAAAAGATTGTTTTGGAGTTGTCAGAACCTAGGCAATGGCTGGGACTCTCTTTCCATTCTGCTGCCACACAGAGTAAAAGATGTGCCTAGAAGTACACTTCAGACTTTATTGGTCAGTGATCCAGAAGTGCAGAGGATGATCACCTTGGTCCAGACAGTTAGCTGGTACGGGTGTGGTTTTGTTATGGAAGCTGTTCCTAAGGTTCCAAAGAAGGTTCTAGTGGGAATGAGGGGCACCTGGTGAATATTTGACCTTTTGCCTCCTAAAAAGATGGCTTAGATTTATTGATGTAAGTAAGTATTTATTAAGTGGAAGGATAAAGGAAAACATGAGGATTAGAACAAAAATGGCTGATCCCAAGAGCTATGCTCCTTTCCATTTAGTTCAGTTTTTGCCTCATTAAAGATTTCGCAAGATGAGATGTCTAGTAGCTACCATCAGTAGGTGGCAAGGAAAGGGTTCCTCCCTAGGGATTCTCAGCCAGGGCTGATAATGGTTTCTGTGTATATAATACTCTGATCTGTAAATTGGCCTGCCAACCTGGCTGGAATGCAAAACTGTGACTCCATTACAGGCCATTCAAAATCAACCAAAACGTCAACACTCTTAAAGACAGATCTGCTAGTAATGCAAATATTCCTGTAATAAGCATTTTCTCACATTATATCATAAAATTTGCCAATGTTTGCCCATCTTTGTAATTATGATGGCTTTCTTTTTTCAGAAATAAGTACTGATGCATGCATTTCTGCATTCAATAGCCTGTCTTGAAGAAAATTTCCTGAAGCCAAAAGCTTTCATTTGAATAAATAAAATTTATCCAGGAAATCTCTGAATTCATCCAAGGGGGAAAAAAGCTATGTTTATCTTACAGTTAATGGTGTTTAAGTGTTTTTGTGTCTTCTAATTCTTTGATAATTGGTTATGGATGGTAGCATTCCATTCAGGATGTAGGCTGTTCTGCTGGCTAGATGGTAATAGTTTCTGTAGAGTGAATCTGCGTACACATTATGTGCTTATTCATGCATATTTATATAGTCCTTATGTTCAGTCATCTGACAAATACTTATTGGATGAAAATATATTTGTCATTAAAAGTCATCTTAGTTGAAGGCCCACAATGAGTTAATGGATCTGCTGAAAAGGAAACATCTCCGTCCTAAGAAAGAAATTCATTCTAGTCCTACAAGCTGTTTGACATCGAGTTAGTAATTTAACCCATTCCAATCTTAGTTTCTAAACCTGTTTGACTGTAATAGATAAGTAGAGTGGAATTAGATAATAGGATTAAATTAATATTAAATTCTATAGATGACAGGATTTTTGATATTGTGATTTCCCCAACTTAAACAGAATAGAATCCTGGTGCTCAAAACACCACAGAAACATTCTGATTTACATCCATGACATCTTGCTCTCACCTTTTCATTGTTGTAGAAAAGTAGCAGGAAGCTTCCTTTTATCTCAGGTGTCACTAGGATAGCTCTTATCAGGTAAGACACAGAATCTCTTTTTTATCAATTAGATACTCATTAAGGTCAGAAAACGTGTATTGATTAGTGAGGGAGTGCATGGACAAAGGGTAGTTGTAAATTGACTGTGAACTGAAAAACAAGAGATGCCTCTGAATGTATTTTCATCCATTTCCACTGGATTTTATTAAACACCTGGCACCAAAGGCCTAAGAAGGCTGTTTAAATATTTGATAGTGAATTGATTGTGTATTTTGACAGAGTTGTGCTTTTTCAGGAGTCCCAATGATCATATGGATTGGTTGTCCATTTGCTGAACTTGCATGAGCTGTGTTGACAAAGCCAGAATATTCCTTTGGGCACATGTTTGGCATCAACTAGTGTCATTTTGTAATATTGGAGCAAACATTTTTCTCTGTGTTTGGGAACACATTTCTAAAATCACAAAGGAAGGGTGTGAAAATATGTGACTTCTGTACACAAATATTTATTTTATAGACAGTGCTTCAGGAACATTTAGTGGATAAAGCCAAGTAGATCTATATATTGATCAGGCTGGCTGGCTTCCAGGGTAGGAGAACTTGATTCAGCTCCCACAATTCACTGTTCTCTTTACAGTTTAGTACTTTATGTGGTCAGCACTGCTCTCCTGGCTCTGAGCCCCCTGCCGCCTAGTTGGACATGGGCCGAGAAGAAGAAAACATGAAGGAAAAAAGGAGCATGTATAGTGTAAATCAAAGTCAGAATTAAAACTCATAAAATTGTCTTTAATATACTTCATTTAAGATATACAAGAGGGAAGGACTATCTATGTATTCATCTTCTTATCACATGTTTTCAACAAGTCCATGTTGGAGCATGGCCAATCTGGACTCTCTGTCTTCTCTTGTCATCCTGAAGCTGAAGAAGGTCTCCTACAGCCCTGACTCTCTGGCACATCAGTAAATGGGTAGTTAACCAATCATAAACACGGTGCAGGGTTGTTATGAATAGTACAGAAAATGTACACAAAATTGCCAAAAAATAGTAGGTAATGATTTCCAGTTATTTAAAATTTTTAACAAGCTACGTATTCATTAGAATATAGTAGTAGAAGTGGGCGGGGTGTTAAACACTGTTTTTGGCTTCATGATTGCTCATGGTATACAGGCTATTAATATAGTTATCTAACTATAAGTTACATGGCAACAGTATTAGAACTTGCTGATAATACAAGAACTCTAATGAGTTGTAGGAAGAGTTTGAAGATAAGTCAGAAGGGCAGACCATACTGAACTTTGCAGACCTTCATGATGATTTTGGCTTCGACTTTTACTATGTCAGGATTTTAAGCACATGACCTGCTTTCTGGTTTTCTCTTTCTTTTTAATTTATGGTTCTGATTACTGTGTGGGCTCCAAGTATGCCAGGGATAGTCAGGCAGGGATCAGAGAGAATTCTCTGGTAGATCCTGCTCCAATCTTGGTGACTTTGATGGACTCTTGCATAAAGATGACCACAGTGGAACTTCTGAGAAGTCATCTCACTGTTGAAGTGTGGACAACACAAAGTGAACAGTGCTGCTGATGGGTTTGTTGTGAGGTGCAAGCGACAGGATGGAGTTAACAGTCAGGTCATGGTTAAAGTTGAGATCCTTTAGCATAACACTTGAGGTGTTGAGGAATCCAGGTTCGTGCACACGACCTATAAGAAGGCTTGTTTAGTTCTCCCTAGAGTTAGAAGTTAGACAAGTTTAGGCTGAAGACAGGAATTTGAAGACATTATCATAGAGATGGAATTCAAAACTATAGACTGGCTGTCATCACCAGGAAATGAAAGTGACACACCAGAGTGTAGGGGAGGGTCCCAAACCCCAGGAGAAGGCACCTTTCATTGATATCTTTAGAAGGCAGAAAGAATAGAGTCCTTAAAAGGTTCATCCTACATCTCATCGCTTGAAAGTTTTTCTGCCTTGGGCAGGCTTCAGCCCTAAAACAGGCTTCAGTATTGGGACTCAGAACATAACAGCCCAAAGCAAAGTGCTCAGGCACAGTGAATACTTCGAACTGAAAGATATTTGATAAGGTCTCAGATTAAGGAATGTACTCTTGACCTTTTCCTCCTCACCTGTTTCCTGTCCCTTTTCTTCTCTGAAGTGAGCAATAAATATTTCTCTTACTGAAGGGTGTCTTTGAAACCAGAACCTCTATCCCCCCACCCAAAACTAGCTACAAAACTCAGAAAGGTCATGCTCCCCTTTAATCCTTTTCCTTGGAGACCCACAGGGCTACCTCCCCACAGTAAAGAAGGAACAACACTTTACAGAGAAGCAAAGAGGAGTTTGGACAGGGTTTGCTGGGATTTCCCCCTCAGGCTGGTATAGTTAGGCCAGACCCTGGGAACACTGTCAAATTCAACATGAAATCTAAGTGTGCAGTTGGACACTGTTCCCTGGACTGTTCATTCCTTTTTTTTCTTCTGACAGTTCTCATGTTATACGCAATTTTTGTTGAAAAGGCTTACAATACTTTTCTCTTATTTACCTGTCTTTTCTTCTACAAGTGCTTGCTGTCTCACTTGTGATGTTTAAGGGACATGGGTAATGGTCAATTTTTCTGTCCCTGTAATAATTAATATCACATTTTATTTGATTTTTACGGCAGCATTTAATTCTCACAGACTTTTTTCTGGGATATATGAAAAATATAAAATTAAGTGATATAAAGAACAACCCTTCTAAAACATAAGTAAAAGATTTGAGCTGAAACTTTATCAAAGAAAGCATAAAAATGCCAAATGAGCATATAAAAAGGTTTCTGTCTTTACAGAAAATGCAAGTGAGTCACAGTTAACTACTATTTCACATAACTCAAGCAACTAAAATGAGGCTGAAAAGGTTGGGGTGTGGCTCAGTGGGACAGCACTTGCTCAGCATGGGCAATGCCATGGGTCCAGTCCCCAATACTTCTAAATGTCCAAATCCTCAAAGAAATAAATCAAAATCCCCCATGAAGATAAACAGAAAAAATGCCATACCAATGCTATAAGAAACACAAAGTACTAAGAACTCTGTTATATTGCTAGTGAGGAATGCACACTGGAACAGCTACTTAGGAAAATGGCCAGTTTCTTATAAAATTAAACAGGTTCTTACTATATATACAATAATCCACATTTACCCAATCAGAGTATAAAAATTCCCATGCATACATGTTTATAGTGTCTTTTTTCGTGTTTGACAAAAAACTGGGAATCATTCAAATGATGTCCTTCAAACGATGAGTGTTTAAATAGACATGCTCCCAAGAACAACCTATTGAGACATACAAAGAAACCAACTGAGGCCATACACTAGCTTAGATACATCTCAAATGCATTGTGTTGAGTGAAAAGTTCCCGACTCACACTCTCTGTGTCCTGTGGTTGCAGGACAATTTGAGGTTGAGGACTGAAATTGTAAAGAGGGATGATCTGCAAATATTTGGGGGGACTGTGTTATATATTGATTGGTGGTTACATCTTGTTTGTCAAAACTCACTAAAATGGCATATCTAATGGTCACTTTTAGATGGCAATGGTATTTCATTATACTAACAATAAACATAAATAAATATTAAAATATTGGGAAAACAGAAGCTTTTTTTTTTTTTGCTCTTCAGTATTGAAGTAACTGTCTCATTTACTCAGAAGGGATCCAGGTGTCATACTGAAGTTTTCCCAAGGGCAAAGTGACAGATTCTGTAGGGTCCTCTTTTATGTGCTCTACCCAGGAGAACTTTGAGTAAAGCTGGCATTGGACTTTCAAACCTGATGGTTAGTCCCTCACCCCAGTGAAGGATGACCCAGCCCAACGCACTACAAAGTGTCAGCACACCTCTCGCTTGCTGTATTTTTAGATCCCAGACCGAGTATCCATGTACAGCACTTTTTACAAGGGGTGAGGTTGACCTGAAACACCACAGGCAGATTCTCTGGAGTAAAAGATTTTTTAACTACATGTCAGCAATGATTAGTTACAAAGAGAAAGAGAACTGGTCCACTTGACACTAAGTGACAGAACAATATGACAAAAGAGAAAAACGGGGAAATTCAGTCTTAAGACAAGAGACTGATGCCAGGACTGTAAGGGACAAATCTTTTTATTGCATCTTTTATCCAACGAATAATAAATCCCTACCCTCAAAAGGCTTTTTAGGCTAGTCTCCTTGAATTTGGCCTGGTGACCTCCAAAGTATAATTTGCAGAGAGTTAAAGGGATCTGACCTGCATTTAATATTTCATTTCTATGTATCTCCACAAGGTGTATTTTGGTGAGCAAACCAGATTCTCATTATTCTCCATAAACCAGTGCAGCATGGAAAACGTGTTCTATTGTTTGTTAAGGACCCAGGTAACAGTTTTCAAACCCTGATTAGCAATGATGCACTTTCCAATCTCTTGACTTAGGCATCTGGCCAGGCTATTAATTGTTGAGGCTGGCTTTCTGTGAAACCTCAACTGCAGTGGTAACACAATAACTGAAGTTTGTTAGAGCCAAGTATTCAAGCACCAGAGGGAGAATCAGGACTAAAAAGATAATCAGCATCACCACCATCATACCCATCACATCGCCACTACCATCATGATCATCCCCATGATTACTGCACTGTGAAGCAGGGATTAAATTTGAAACATGTAAAGCAAATAGTAATACAACAGGGAAGGGGCATACGACTCAAACCGATGTGTTCTTGACTATAGGTTTAATTCCTTCACCAGTAAGAATAATTAGACAACTGATAAAGCCACAGTTTCTTTATTTGTAGAGGGGAGATCTAGGGCATGGGATACAGCCTAGTTGGTAGTGTTTGCTTTGCAAGTATAAATTCAGTTTCAGAACCCATTTAAAAAGTTAGGCATGATAGAGCACATTTGTAATCCTAAGAATGGTGCTTCAGGAACAATGCCTGAGGTTTTCATCTGGCCTTACACACACATGCATGCACACGTGCATGCTGTATATATATATATACACACACACATATACACACATAAAAATGTACACATATATACACACATACACACATACAAACATACACACACATATACTTACATACAAACACACACATACACACACAGAGACACAACATGTAAACACACACACACACACACAGACACTAGTTTAATCCCCACTGCTTAGACTTTTGACCAGTGGATGATTAAGTACAGTGCTTGACACAGAACATACTTGTGGCATCTGTGCCACGAACAAGTCTGAGGATCGGGAAATGAAAGACAAGACATCCAACCATTTGCGCTAAGAGAATGTGTCTGCCACCTTTATTGCCAGGAGAATGCATGTGTGTGTGTGGCACACCTGTGTGTCTTTATTGCAAGTACTAAGAGTTCTCTCTCTCTCTCTCTCTCTCTCTCTCTCTCTCTCTCTCTCTCTCTCTCTCTCTCTCTCTCTCTCTCTGTCAGTGGGGCAATGAGGGAGTAAGCCAGGACTAGAAAACAGGATGCAGACCCTGTGGGGGCTGGGACCCAACACATACTCTTGACTGTTATCTCTTGGTAGTAGTCACAAACACAGCAACAGAATGGGAAATAAGCATCAGTGTTGAACATGGCATGTAAAGGGTGCTCTCAAGGATTGTTCCTAACTGGAGTTAGAAATTTGCAAATGTAAATAATACTTAATAATATGGGGGTGGGGCAGTGAGACTTTTCTATGGAGCAAGGTAGATTATAGCCAACAAGAAAGAAAAAGGCTGTAGGCATAGATGTAGCCTAAAACTCTCTGGAGTTTAGCAGAGAATGGGATACTTCCATGAGATGTGTCCTCCTTTTTATTTATCCTACTGTTTACTCACACTGTACTGTACAGTTCTCCACACACATCATCTCAGCTACAGAGTTGGAGTCTAGAGAAACCCTGACTGCCCCCTCCACTCACTTTTAGTTCTCTCACTATGAATGGAATGGGAAAAAACGTTAAACAAATTTCTCTTGGCTTATGGCATTGCAATCCAGATCTCCATTGTCAGGGTAAAGGGGCCAAGCAATTATCTGGATAATTCAGGCAGAACCTACCAGGCCCCTGGGACCTCTTTCTCCTTCTGCTCCTTTGGTGGGAGTTACCAAGGAACCACTTCAATCCTGTTTCTGCTTGTGTAGTCCTGGTCTGACTACATCTTTAAGCACTGGACCTTGTCACTGAAATAAATATATCATACTGGAAACAAACAGCAGCAAGGAAATACATCCTTGTTTCAGATGTGGGTGTATTTGATTTCCATATGGACTGAGCTATAAGCCAGTGCGGAGGCAGATCTGAATTGTGAAAGATAAATGAAGGAGACAGTCAGGGCTGAACCCTTGTCAGTTTGAAATAGAATCGAACTCACTAAAGGGGAAGGGGTTGAGTTTTCTGAAAAACAGCTTGGATTAGCATTTATTGTTATTTATGGGGTTTATTTATTTTTTTAAATGTATTCTTTTAAATTTCATTTTACATTCCAATCAGAGTTCTCCCTCCCACTCTCCTCCTGCCCCTCTTCCTCCCATGAAGACTGAGCATAGCATCCCATCATAGGAAATGGGCTCCAACAAGCTAGCTCATGTACCAGGTTTGTACAGTGGTTCTACTGCCAGGGGCTCCTCAGATAGTCCAAGCTTCGCAATTGTCTCCCACACATAGAGGGCCTACTTCTGTCCCCTGGAGCCTCCACAGCTATAGGTCTGGAGTTCATGGGTTTCCATGAGCTTGGCTGAGCTGTCTCTGTAGAGTTTTTTTCATCATACCTTGATCTCCCTTGCTCGTATATTCCCTCCTCCCTCTGTTTCACTGGATTCCCAGAGCTTGGCCTGGTTGTGGATCTCTGTATCTGGTTCTATCAATTACTGGATGAAGGCTCTATGATGATTGTTAGGGTACTCATCAGTTTGATTACAAGGGTAGTTCAGTTTGGGCACCCTTTCCACTAGTGCTAGAAGTCTTAGCTGGGTCTTCCTTGTGGATTCTTGGGACTTACACTAGCACCAGGTTTCTCCCTAAGTCCATAGTGGCTCTCTCTATTAAGATGTCACTTTCATTTCTCTTCCACTCCATCCCTCTCCCCCTCGACCCTCCCTTTAAGAACATGTTGGATATTATCTTAATGAGCTACAGATCTCAAGACAGGCAAGGAACAAAACAGAACTGTGTGGTAAGGTGCAGAGCTCTATAACTGGATCAAGCTGGGGCCGTGGTGATCTATAGCAGCAGCTATGGGTACAAATGAAAGGGTTGTCACTCGCTCCTAAGTAGCTATGTTTCAGTTTTCCATGTGATCAGTCATGTGTCAGAAGAAACGTCTAGGACCATAAGTTTTGCCTTCTCTGTTTGCCATCCAGAATATTCACCTACATCAACACATCAGTAGGTTTAATAACATGGCACATCTTGAGACATCTGAAATCCTCCATGGGACTTGAACACCCTTTCTCAAATCCTCATCTTCACATTCACTAAATTTTATATGTTGCTAGTCTTAATACAAGTTGCACTGCCTTCTCCCTAATTTGCCAATGGTGTTTAGATGAAATTTCCCCCAAATGGCATAAATCCAAAAGATGCCCATTTATACAACAAGGAAGTCTGTTCCACTATGTTCATAGCAGCATTATCTGTAATAGCTAGATGCCCCACAACTGAAGAGTGGATAGAGAAAATGTGGTACATTTACACAATGGAGTACTACTCAGTGGAAAAAAAAAACAACGCAATCTTAAAATTTGCAGGCAAATGGACGGCACTAGAAGAAACCATCCTGAGTGAGGTAACCCAGTCACAAAAAGACAAATATGGTATATACTCACTCATATATGGATTTTATACATGGATCAAGGGGATGTTAGCCTACAGTCCCAGTGCCAGTGAGTCTTGGAAATAGGGAGGTTCCCAAGAGATATGCATCAGGGAAAGAGGCAAGATCTCCTGAGCAGATTGGGAACATGGTGGGAGAGGAGAGGGAACCAGGAAAAAGAGAGGGGGATAAGAGGAGGGTAGAAGAAGACATGGGGGAGCAGGAAGGTTGAGTTGGGGTGGGGAATAGAGGAGGCCAGGATGAGAGATATCATAATAGTGAGAGTCACTATAGCTTTGAGGAGAGAGCTGACACTAGTGAGATTTCCAGAGATCTACAAGTATAACACCAACTAGAAAACTAAGTAATAGCAGAGAGAGTACATTAATAGCCACTACCTGATGATAAGGTTGATGACTACCTTATGTGACATCCTAGAACCTTCATCCAGTGACTGATGGAAGCAGAGTCATATATACTCACAACTAAACACTGAACTGACCCCCTGGGACCCAGTGACAGAGATGGAGGAGTTATGAGCAAAGGGGTCAAGACTACTGGTGAAACCCACAAAGACAGCTGACTGGACAAGGGGGAGCTCTTGAACCCCAGACTGATGGCTAAGAGGCCAACAGGGGACTGATCCAGACTCCATGAATGTAGTATAAGTGAGGAGGCCTCAGAAATCTCTGGGGTCTTTGGTAGCAGATTAGTGTTCACCATGGCATACGAATGAACTTTGGGAACCCACTCCACATGGAGGGATGCTCTCTCAGCCTGGACACATGGGGAATGGCCTAGGTCCTGCCCTGGATGAAATGACAGACTCTGGTGATCCCCCCAAGGAGGGCCTCACCCTCCCTGGGGAATGATGTGGGGATTGGGCTAGGGGTGGGAGAGTGGTGGTGGGGCTGATGGAGGGAGAAGGGGTAGCTGGGATTGACATTTGAAGCATGCATGCTTATAATTTAAATAAAAAATCATGAATGTCTTAATAAATCTTTAAGACAGAAAAAAAAATACATCATTTGGAAATGACATAGCCATCGCATAGATTAGCTAACTCTTACTGGGATGATCTGCACAAGTCCTATGTAAGTCCTCTGTGTCATCACAGATGGGGAAGAGCCCATGACAATCCCCATCCCAAGATGAACTATAGGCAACTAACAGTTGTTGGAGAGAAGGGGTCACTTTCTTCGCCATTATAGTCACAATGAAGGTGCCAGGGCTCTGTTCATACCTCCCACTCACATTTGTGAAAGTAACTCTTATTAAATTCTATGGCCTTCACACACACATACACACACACACACACACACACACACACACACACACACACAAGGCCAAAAGTGGGAGGGGATTTGTTGAGAAGAAGGGTTCCCACAAGAGGTAGGTGTGTGTGTTTGTGTTTGTGTTTGTTTGTGTGTGTGTGTGTGTGTGTGTGTGTAAGAGGGCAATGAGAACTGAAAAGGACTAAAATTCATTATATAAACAAATGAAACTTTCAAACAATGAGAAATAAAATTCTAATTAACTTTTAAGTTGTATGTCAGGAAGTCACTCTACCAAGAATAAACTGAAGCTTTCTTACAACTGAAGAAGCTCTTAGAGGACCCAAGTTTCCAGGTAATCTTGTAACAATTCCATGGACCCCAGTTTCAGGAACCTATCTGTGTAACAAACTATCTCAATGTCTGAGGGCTTAAAACAACCCTCATCCTGCTGCCGTCTGCGTTGGGCTGGATGGTGTAGGTCTTCTGTTCCTGTGGCCTACGAGAACTGAACCATACAACATGGCATTTTTACCTTCCTAAATGGAGCTTCATGTCAAAGACCTCTACTTTCCAGGGGCTGGTCAGGTATTTCTGCATCACTTCCTCTGTGTTAAGCTTGAGCCTCCTAACTTTGTTGTCCCAGAGGGGCCAGAGTTCTTACACAGTGGCTGGTTTCCAAGAAGGCACAGGAAAGAGAGCCCTTGTCCTTCTACATTTTATCAGTGTTTCAACGCATAATATTATACTAATAAAAGTAAGTGACAGGGCCAACCTAGTTCAAGGTAGGGGAAATAGGACCACCTCTCAGGAGGTAAAGGATCAGCATGTGCGTAAGAGAAGAAAGAACTGGGTGTTAGCCATATTCAGAGGCCTCCTCAGGAGACCAAGCTGCCTCCTCAGGAGACCAAGGAGCACTGGGCATGGGACTCATTTCTTAGAAACACCCTACTGTTGAGCAGACCACTTTAGAGATGTATGGAACCCCTCGAAATTTAAACAATGTTCTTAACCAATTTTACAAGATTCACACTAGGAAATACTTTATATCTGAATCCAGTGTATAAATAAGAAATCACAAAGTATAAATTTCAATAAGAAAGTGTGCAGACGTATCCCACTACGCATACACACACAACAAAAGTTCCCTGAAGTAATGTCGATTCTTAATGTGTGTACTGAACTCTAAGGGGTTTTTTTTTTCGGTTTCATTTTAAGCAAAGTACTCTTGACCCATGAAATTGATATCATGACCTACCGGAGGGGTAGAATTGCGATTTGAACAATACAAACCTCATCCTGTCTAATCATTTGGCAGATGAGGATTCATGAGGTTGGACTAGAGCTGGAACACAGAACTCTGAATTCTGACAGAGAGGCCAATACTCTCTCAGCTCACTGCACGACGTGGGCAGATAGCAAGCAAGCAGTGATTTGAGGTGACTTATTAGTTTGTATAGTTTATTCCTTTTCCTCTGGTCTCCACAAAACACACACACACACACACACACACACACACACACACACACACACACACACAGTGAGGAGTTGGTGGTATTTCAGCAGTGTTTCCCTGCTCATTTCCCTGCAGTGGAACTGTGTATTGTCTTAGCAAACCCAAGTTTCACCACCGCCCTTCCAACAATCTATAATCTATTCCCTGCCTTCGGACCAGTAGTTGTGATTTTATTTGTATAATGGAAGGATAACCCACACAAAGACTTATATTTACTCAATGCTAAGAGTGAAACTTTTCTGACTTCAATGCTGTTCCAAACCAGGGCAGTTTTTTAAGGGAGGTGCTGAAAATGTCTGAGGAGATTCTGAGGAATGAGGCTGATTTCCAGGAAGGGGTTTCAGTGCATTTCTGCCTAGAATCATAGCTTGTCTGACTGACCTCTGCATCCAAATCATTAGTCACTGGTTTCATGGTGTTATGAGGTTGCATTAACGGATGGTCCAATTAGCTCTTAACAATAAAACTGCTCATTAAGTAGACTAAAGTATCTAAACGTGGGTCTGCAATTGATGGTGCTGAGAGGCATAGATGCTATTTTTTTTCTATTGTAGTTTGATGTTCTGCTTCAGCATGACAGAAATGTAACGGGGCCCACTTTGGTCACACTTCTAAATTTTCTAGGAGCCATATTTTCAAAACTAGAAATAGAGCTCATTTTAATTATGTATTTTGAGATAAAATTAGATCTTAAATGTAAAAACGATGCATGATTTCTTTCCACCGTCATTTCACTTCTTTAATGTTAACACCCTGTAGGAACCTGATGATGTTCACAAACCTAAGAAATTAGCATGGGTACAATACTATTTTCTCAGCTATAGACTTTATTTAGTTTGGGAAAGTAATTAACCCAATAGATCCAAAATGTTGTCATTTCTATGTATGGTCAATCTAAAAATCATACACAAGATATTTTATATTATTTGACTTTTTCTAGCTTTTCAAAATCAATTGCATATTTTATTTTTACAGTATATCTCAATTTAGGCCAGGCATATTTCCAGACTTCAGTTACCATATATAACAACTCACAGAAGGCCATCATCAATAAGGTACTCACCCTGAGTTGGGCCCTTAAGCCCATGACACAACAGTATAGGAGGTAAAAGAGCTTGCTGTTAAGACCATGGGTTTGGGAGTTGAGTGAATTAGGAGTTGAGTTGAATTGCATGTTTGAAACTTAACATTTTCTGTATGACCTTGAAGTATAAATCTCTGGACCTCTATTACTTCATCTGTAAAAATAATTAGGAAAAAGGATGAAGAAGTCTTGTTTGATTCATGGGATGATGGACTGGATCGAGTGAAATAACATGTTAAATGCTAGTGGTACACCTTACCTAAGCTAGTACACAAAAGATGTTAGCTTTGGGTGGTCATCTGTGCCACTATGAAAAAGGTCAAGAGGACATGCACTTTCTTCAGTGCTGAATGATACTAAAAGTTAGGTCAAGGCTCTGGTTAGTATTTTAGAAAGGCTCAAGAAATGTTTATTGAGTACCTACCGTTTGTTATGTACCAGACTGAGTGCTTGGAGTCTAAAGAATAAAACTCTATGAAATTTACTACTTAGTGAATGATGGGTGGAATGTAGATAGGAAGCCTGTGTTTGTCATAAGTATGTGTGTTTGTTGTGTATTTCTTGTGGGACAATTAAAATTGTTGTGGTTATTTTTAGTTCAACAAAGTAATAACATTAGCATACTCAGTATCTATAGTTTGCAGTTTGCTTTTTTATTATTCAATATTGCTTGTTTTTAATCATAATCCAGGTATAATTATGTAATTCCTCTGTATGCCAGATATTTTCTGTAGAATCTGAAAGACTGTTAGGGGAAGAAATTGTGTGTGTGCTTTAAGTTGTGTGCGTACACACATGTGTAGAGGACAGACTAGAATTTGGGGGCGTTATTGGTATCTTAATACTTTAAGGCAGTGTTTCTCACTGAACCTGGTTCTAGGATGGTGACTGGTGAGTACCAACAATCCTTCAGTCTATACCCCTCACAGTGGTGGGATTATACAGATGCTTGCTTTTTTTGAGGGGGGTTCCATGGATCAGAATTCAGAATCTCAAGCTTGCACAACAAGCCATCATACCCATAAAACCATCTCCAGCCTTACTAAAGATTGTCTAAAACATTTATTTATTTTCATTTTTTTGTTTGTGACTGTTTTCCTGTATCCATGCAAGTGCACTGTGTGTGTAATGCCCATAGAGGCTTGAAGATTGTGTCACACACCCTGAAACTGGAGTTGTAGATAGATGGTTGTGAGCTGCTGTGTAGTATGCTGGGAACTGAACCTGAGTTTTCCACAAGTGCAGCACATGTTCATAACTACTAAGAAATCCATCCATCCCTTAAGATATTTTTAAATAAATGTATCAAGTTGCATATGTTAGTATATATAAAATTTACTTATTATTAGAAAAGGAAGCAATGAGCCCATGAAGACAGATGATTTAAACAGAATTATTAGAAGTAATATTATTACAAAGATAACAGTTTTGGGGCCCAAGTACATACAATTCCGGAGCTAACACCCACACCATATCCAGGAAGAATTGTTTCTTTTAGTATCTAAATGTTGTAATAAATTTAATTTTAAATCTTCCTATATACAGAAAACCAGAAACTCACAACAGTGATTTTATTGAATTTATGGCTGTCTTTTAGACATTGTCCTATGAATTATGTACTATGTAATCTTTCCCTCCTCCATCCACCTTTCCTCCCTCCTCCCTCTTTTCCTTCTATTTCCCTTTTTCCTTTCCTATTTTCTTACACACTTGTGTTTTATATATTTATTTGTAGCATGTGGCTAATCTTTTCTGAGCAAGGTGACCAGTTTCTACTGTGGGTATAACTTGAGGGATGAACTGCTTTGAACTTTCAAAATGAAAGCAAATAGTTGACTGGAATATTTAAGAACACACTATTCCTAGTGTCAGAGGCAGATCTAGGTCTGAATTCTGGCTCTCATATCTGTTAGGCGCACTCCTTTTGGGCAACTTATCGTCTTTGAGTATTAGTTTGCTAATTCAAAAATGCAAATTAAAAATGCTTTTCTTACAGGTTTGTTTTGAGGATAAAGAAGAGAGTGTATAAGAAACATGGCCTTAGGAGATGCTTTCTGCATGCTGGCTCAAGGATATTCCTCATAACTGGCTGTTATTTTTGGATTGATACTCATTTTGAAATCAAGATAAAATAAGTATTCATTTTGTTACTTACTCTTTATTAACTTATTCATTTATTCCTGTGCATTCATTTTGTCATCTCACATCTATCTTTTAAGAATCAAATCTAGAGGCTTCAAAATAAAATATTCATTATTTATATATTTTGTTACTGATTTGTCCATGGTAAGCATGTATACAACCACTGAGCTGTGGGATTTACAACTTAATAAATCCTTCTGTCATCTAGGATATGAAGCTCACTTTGATATGGAATGAATTCATGGGGAAAAGAAGATGGGCAACAGGAAGCAACCAGCCAGTTTGCCCATGAAGGATGTGAGAAGGAGCAGGCAGAGACAGAGAGAGCATGTCTTCTTGTCCTTTGAGAACACATCACATTAACACCAGAAAGTTTCAGAATTATCCAAACAACTTTCACATCCTGGAAATGTAACTACTAGTGGCATGGTGTGGAGAGGGATACAAGTTCTTCTAATAATATCAACCTTACAGCACTCTAGTTGGCTTAGGGGTGCTAATGCCACAGCTTAGGGATGAGCCTGAGGGGGCCATCACGGAGCTCCTTGGTCTAAGACTTGGCGGGCAGGATAAGATGAGGGGGTACGGGAGCTAGAGCTGGATGTGAAGGAATAGATTTAAATGGGTGGAATTAGTGGCCAAAAATGAAAAACATAATCTCACCTAGAAAAATTGTGAGATGGCCACTTGTGGTGGTATGTGCCAGTAGGGTATGTTGAAGAGGCAGGGTGCGTGGGGGGGGGTGTTACAAGAAAGGAAAGTGAGATAAAAGTGGTTAAAGTTCTAGGAACAGAAGGGAATGAGCCAGTTGTACTAAAGGGCTCTGTGCGGATGACGCCAGGCCTAGCACCCACTTACATTGATGGTATTCTTCCACACCCTGATAGCACTGACATCTGAGAGATTCAGAGTTATCACACCAAGTTAGAATTTATGTTCTGCTCTATTTCTAGTGGTGGGGCATAGACACTTGTGTATGTGAAGAACGGTGACCATTTCCTTTGTAATGAGACCAGCAAGACAATGAGGGAAACACTGTTGTGGGAAGATGAAGTTCCATTTTGGTCATACATATTAATTCTCTAAGTAAAGGGAATGAGTTGGTTTTAGATACATGAATCTGAAATTCAGAGAAGAGCTAGGCTAAAGAACAAAATGGAGTTCTCAGCAAATCGATCATGGCTTTATGCATGGCTTTGATGGCTGCTGATAACTCTTGAAGAGCATAGAGTTTCTTCCCCACTGATACTTTTCAGCAACTACGTCACTGATGATTGGGACTGAAGGAGGGAAACCAAACTCTCTTTCCCTCTCTCTCTCCCTTCTTCCCTCTCTCCCTCTTTCCCTCTCTCTCTTCCTTCCCTTCATTTTTGGTAAATATGTGCATTTATATGTTTGGAGGCCAGAATTCAACCTTGAATGTTGTTCCTCAAGGATCTTTTACCTTGTCTTTGAGACAGAGACTTCCACCAGATTAGGTCAGGCTAGCTGGTTCATGAGCCCCAAATATCTGTCTGTGTTTGCCTTCCAATTTCTAGGTCTCAAGTATAAGCTACCACATCTAGCTTCATTTTATAAAATCATTTTTATTATATTTAAATAAAAATAATTTAAATTGTGTGTGTGTGTGTGTAAATATATGCACACCACTGTAGATGTCCTTGGATTCGAGAAGAGGGCCTTGGAATCCCTGTGGCTGAAGTTACAGGCAGTTAGTTGTAAGCTGCTTGAAGTGGGTCCTGGGAGCAGAATGCAGGTTCCCTGCAAGATCAGTATGTCCCCTTAATTGCTGAGCCATCTCTCGAGGCCCTTGTATGTCATTCTGGTGACAGAACTTAAATTCTCATGCTGTACAGCAAGAACATAACTGACTGAATCATCTTGCATATGCTTTCTCCCTCTTTTTAACCAAAAGCCTCAGGAACATGAAAAATTGGTGGTGGTCAGAGATGACACAGGGGTTATATTGGTTCTGAGTTCTAAGTCCTTAGGGTTCCAAGTAGGAAATCCTTAGGCATGTGCATGACTACCTGTAAGGAGAGGGTAATTCAAGCCTGCTCAATGGAAGGAATGGGGAAAACTTAAGTAGACCACCCCAGCCAATGTACCGCAGTCTTATACTTTTGTTTTTTTCATTGTTTAGTACAGAGTCAAGAAGACATTCTAGGTCCTTGTGTCTGATTGAACAGTGACCAAAGATTAGAGCAATGTACTATTGACTTCATACACCCAGAAAGACTGAAAAACATTTTCACCATAAAAACATGATAAAGACATGTTCCTGTGATTTAAATTTTGTATAATATTTACATGTACCAAAACATCACATGATATTGTATGAATATATACATTTTCTATGCCTTACTGTATCAGTTAAATATATGTGCATATATAATTAAAAGTAAAATAAACCAAAAGAAAAAGAAAATCTCATTTGCTTAACGTGTCTGACCATTTCTACATCAGTTTCTGGGCTCTATTGTCCCAGCTTGACAGTCAAGCCCATATTGTCAACTTTAAGGCTCTGATAATTACCAGGCTGCATACCTATTGTGTGTGTACCAATACCTAGGAATATTTGTGCCATCTGGGTAGAAATCAAAAGCCTCTGAAACTTGATGTTACAGCTCTCAACTCATTTTTCCCTCTCTATTTTTCTTGCTTTTAAGGTTGACAACCGCCCACATGGCATTCACTGGTTCTCAGCATAGCCCAGAGAAATGCCAGCTGGCTGCGTGCCAGCCTTGGGAGGACGGGACTGTCGAAAGCTTCCTCACTGCAAAACCTTGTCAACGGCAAAGCATTGTTTCTCAGTCTGAAATATTTTTCCTTTCCTGTCGCTTTGATTTCTCTTCCCACCTGGGAACAGGACTCAGAATGGGTTACTAATTATATCATGGGAGCTGTGATTCTGAACACCACGAGTCCACATTCAGGAGGCATCACTCAGTGAGCTGCACCAGTTAATACACGCATAAGGGTGAGGCTGTCAGCATCCGGGAGCGGCATGGCAGGCAAGTCTGCTGTGCGTCCTTGTAGTTCTTGCTTGCTTTTGAAAATATGATTTGTTTTCAGCAAACCCGTCCAACACACTACATCCAGAGGGCAACATGATAAAAGGGCATGCTAAGGCCTCCTGCCTATTTTTGGCAACTATTATCTTAAATTAATAGAAATGCCGATTTTTCTTGTTGGAGAATCAATGAGCACCGAAGTTCAGGCACCAGCATTAAAGAACACGAAGACTCTTCTTCTGCTTTAACAACCTCTCCAGTAGCCTCACAGACTCACTCCAAGGAATATTCTTTATTTGGAATCTCGATTGGATTGCTGATTAGAGCAATAAATGGAGGAAGCTTGCAGGGCTCACAGCATTTCCTCGACTGTATAAAAACACTTTACCTTTTACTCTACAGGAATAATGTTTTAAAAATTGATCCTCACTGGCTTCAAGACCTATTCTAGCCTTAAAAATCTCACTGTCTGTCTTAGACACATAATGAAAATACATGTCTGAAGAGCGGGGAACATTTTAATGACTTTCTGTGTAACTGTGCTTGCACTGGATGGTGGAAGACATCAGCTCATTAACTTAAGATTTCTTTACAATGATGGAGCTTGGATTCATACGCTTGTCATGTTTAGTTTAGACTAGGGGCTGTGATAGTTTGGAATACTGAATTATCTCCCAGGGTTGTCAGTGGGATTCCAAGTGGCTCTGGAACTGTGTGCAGCCTTAGAAAAGAAAGATTGATTGACACCCCTCTGTTACCATAGACATGAAGATTCCTTGTGTCTGTAATTCTTTACCTGGCTTGTGCAGTAACTATTTACAGGGGAGGTAGGGTTTGTAATATTTGCTATTCTTCTTGCCCAGGGCATAGTGCCTATTTCCTTGTTACAACAGCAGATGGATCAGTTTTACTAAGCACTAGGTCTAGGCATATTTTGAGGGATTGTCGTGTGTGGTCTCAATCGCTCCAGCTGAAGTTGAATTACCTTTTCCCTTATTTTCCATTGAGGGCATTAAAGCACAGCGATGCTAAGCCAATCAAAGAATGTTTCATTTCTTAGGGTCAGTCAGTGAGAAATAGACCCAGGCCCTTTTCTTTAGACAAATGGTGTTAAGCACTGTGGTGCAGGCTCTTCTCTTTAGCAAATGGTGTTAAGTACTATGACCATAAACTTTAAGAGAGAACCTTTTGTTTTAGTCAAGTTTTTGTTTGATTTGTTGTTATTGATTCTTGGTTTGTTTGGCTTTGTTTTAATCTATATCATTTGGCTTTTGGAAATTTTTGTTTTTTTTTTTACTTATGTTTAAATTAAGTTTCTTTTAAATTACCTTTTCAAAAGCATACAAAGGCACTTAAACTTTTTTATTTCAACAGACAGTTTTTGGATAGAAATAATAGTAAGAAAAATCTCACAGGTCAGGAGAATTCAGAAGAGATGTAGAATTCTCTTTATGATGACTCTCTTTATAATATAGACACTTAGCCCTGTGAATTTTGCCTTCTAAGGACGCTGCAATTTGAGAGAAAATCCTAAATCTATTTTAAAAGCCCAAATCTATCTTCTTCTGTGTTAAAACACACCCTGGATCTATACCCTATTGAGAACATACAAAGACACTGCAAACTGTACAGGGTGTACACATCTAGACTCCTTCAAAGTGTGACTATGGTTCTGAGAGACAGTTCCAGAATCTTTAGCCTTTGAAGTTTAGACTTGGCTTAAAACCAGGGCTCCACAAAAATGAAAGCAGTGTTTCCTACTTGGTGGTATATTAAGAGGAAGGACCAGCCTATGCCTTCCTATCAGAGGTGTTGAAGCACATTCTCATCTTCATAATTAATAATGACATTTTCTTTAAATGCATTATGTGATGCACCTGACCAAGTTCTAGACATTTCAAGGCATGCTTTCGACCAGAGTACGTTGATTTCTTCTGTCAGATCCTGTCCTGCCTCACAATCATAGTATGAGCATGGGGATCTACTGGGTTCTGAGATGTTGAAAACAGTTAAATAAGTAACAAGAGCCATTGAAAGCCATCTTCAGAGATCTCTGTCTGGAGCTATCTTGACCCGTGTCAAAATGGAATACAAGGCACTGGTTCATTTATTTCAATCCATTTAATATAATTCTATAGCACATAATCCATTTCACTCATATGAACAGCATCATCTTCTAATCCCAATCAGGAGTCCAGTGCTACCTCTTGGTTATTTTCACTATGACTCCATGCAAAAACCACTATTAGCACATATGCAAAATTTGGTTGTTTCCTGACTCACCTTTACAATCCTACAGCTGCTCTGAGATGAAAAGGTACCCAAGTTAAGCCTTTTCATGTTAGGGTAATTCCATAACTAAGGGTTGCAATGCTAATTTGATTTTGCTGATGATCAGAGATAGGAAGAGAATTGTAATTGAAATGCATCATGACTGATTTGTAAATGTTGGTACACATTTTCCATCATTGTTATGCTATTATGCCATTAACATAAATTAGAACATAGTGGTAATTCAAAACTGTTAGCTGACACAGGTATATCTCATTCCTGGTGATAATCAAATATAAAGGAAGGAAGTTGGACTTAACAGCACACAGTGTCATTGTGTGAACTGTAGATGGACAGAGGTGGTTAAGTGTTAGCATGGAAAACCCACCTCAAATCCAAATTTCTCTTATTTTTCTGTTAAACATAAATTTAAAATATTATAAACAAGTCGTAGATGTCTCTTTGCACACTAACTTTTCTAAAGTTGTCTCTTCTCTTTCACTTAACACTGACTTGCATAGGTTCTATCTCACTTTTTTCTGACCGTGTACACTTATATATGACATGTCCCCTTAGGGAAAGAAGCCACTAAGACGTGACCAGGGATTATTTGGGTTGATGACATTACCTCCCAATTCACTTGGGCATTGATGAATTGACTTTCTTTTGTTTTTGAGAAAGTAGCTCTGGTTGGCTTGGATCTCACTCTGAAGACCAGACTGGTCTTGAACGCATAGAGATCTACTGGCCTCTGTCTCCTGAGTGAGTGCTTGCATTAAAGTCATGCACCATCATGGTTGGACTATCCCATATTCTTAACATTTTGAAACAAAAGATAATGAGAGACACTGCAGGAGGTATTCCCCTGGGCTAAGAGAGGAGAGAGGCGAAGCTGGGCAAATTGTGTAAGAAGACTGCTGTGGGAAAAGGCTTGCTGCTGTTTTCTATGGAGTCTGTCAGGTTAAGTACTTTCCTTGACCTTTGGCACTTAATGAAAAGAAAGCTGAAATTGATTACATGATGGGAGATATAGCCAGATGAGGGACCATGGATTTCTCAGATGTAAGCTTAGGAAATCTGACACACTTGAAGCCTCTCTATCTGCCAGAGAAGGTGGGTTATCGATGGATATCACAATGAAAATTCTAGGTGAAAATCGTGGAGAGAAATGTTTTATGAGACCTTGGTATAGTCAGATGTCAAAGACCAAATGTAAAGTGACAAATAACCCTTTAACAGAATCATACACTGTCATGTTTCTCTTTTTGTGACTGTGTTACCTCACTCAGGATGGTTTCTTCTAGTGTCATCCATTTACCTGCAAATCTCAGGATTCCCTTGTTTTTTTCTGCTGAATAGTACTCCATTGTGTAAATATACCACATTTTCTCTATCCACTCTTCGGTTGAGGGGCATCTAGGTTGCTTCCAAGTTCTGGCTATTACAAATAATGCTGCTATGAACACAGTGGAACAGACATCCTTGTTGTATGAATGGGCATCTTTTGGATACATGCCTAAGAGTGGAGTTGCTGGGTCTTGTGGTAGGTTTATTCCCATTTTTCTGAGAAATCTCCATACTGATTTCCAAAGTGGCTGAACCAGGTGGCACTCGCACCAGCAATGGAGGAGTGTTCCCCTTTCACCACATCCTCTCCAGCATAAATTGTCATTGGTGTTTTTGATTTTAGCCATTCTGACAGGAGTGAGATGGTATCTCAAAGTTGTTTTGATTTGCATTTCCGGATGGCTAAGGATGTTGAGCACTTTCTCAAGTGCCTCTCAGCCATTTTAGACTCCTCTATTGAAAATTCTCTATTTAGTTCTGCAGCCCACTTTTTTCTTTTCTTTTTTTATTTTTAACGAGACAGGGTTTCTCTGTATTGTTTTGGAGGCTATCGGTCCAGCCCGGCCTCGAACTCACAGAGATCCGCCTGCCTCTGCCTCCCGAGTGCTGGGATCAAAGGCGTGCGCCACCACCGCCCGGCCTGCAGCCCATTTTTTAATTGGATCCTTTGGTGTTTTGGAGACTTGCTTCTTGAGTTCTTTGTAAATTTTGGAGATCAACCCTCTGTCAGATGTGGGATTAGTGAATATTTTTTCCCATTCTGTGGGCTGCCTTTTTGTCTTGCTGACTGTGCACTATCTCATATATGGATTTTAGACATATATCTGGGGAGTGCCAGCCTACAATCCCATGGCCAGAAAGTCTGGGAAACAGAAACTTCATTCAGTGGCTGATGTAAGAAGAGGCACACTCCCATGGCTAAGCACTGAGCTGAACTCAAGAAAGCCAGTAACAGAGAGGGAGGACTGATGACCAAATGGATTAAGACTGGGCTAGTTTAACCCCCAGAAACAGCTGACCTGACAAAGGTTAACTCTTGAATCCCAGGCATCAGCCTGGGAATCCAGCATAAGACCGATCAAGACCCCCTGAATGTGGGTGTCAGTGAGGAGGCCTAGGTAATCTATTGAGCCTTGGGCAGTAGATCAGTACTCACCCAGAATATACACACGGACTTTGGACTCCCATCCAACAATGTGAGATGCACTCTCACCCTGAACTCTTGGGGGAGGGTCTAGGCCCTGCTGTGGATGAAATTACAGACTATGGACACCCCCATGGAGGGCCTCACCCTCCCTGGGGAAGTGAGGGGATAATGGGGGGATTGGGGGAGGGCACGGGAGGAGGGGAGGGAAAGGGAACTGGAACTGACTTGTGAAGCAACCTTGCTTCTAATCTAAATTTAAACTTAAAAATAAATAATAAAAAAGAAAAAAAAAGAACCATACACTGTCATTTTATTTCATTCTAAAGGGTACCACCAGTTCTAGTTGAGCCTGTGAATATCCTGTGCTACATATGCTCATGGATGAGGAATTCTGTACCTGACCTTTGGGTGGTCCAGACTCAGATTGGAAAATAGTTGCACGTAAAGTCATGGAGTATATGCTTTAAAAATCCACCATTATTTGCAGAAGTGAACAACTAAACATCAAGTCTGACAAGTGGAGTTGCTTCTGAGTGAGGACACCTGTAATAATCATGGAGGACAAAGGTACTATGTCATATGACCTTTGGAAATCCTAGGGGTGGTAGATTGAAGCCTCAGACAAACTCTTGGGTATTGTGGAGTAATCTTTCTGTACACTGTGAAGAAATGTCACTCAGATTGGTTTAATAAAAACTAAATGTCCAATAGCTAGACACGATTTTTGGGGCAGAGAGAATGCTGGAAAAAATAATCTTTTTTTTTGTACACTGTGAAGAAATCTCACTTGGATTGGTTTAATTGCTTGCCTTTAATCCCAGCACTCGGGAGTCAGAGACAGGTGGGTCTCTGTGAATTTGAGGCCAGCCTGGTCTACTGAATGAGTTCCAGGACAGCCTCCAAAGTTACAAAGAAACCCTGTCTCAAAAGAACAAAACAAAAAAATTAAAAAGCTAAATGGCCAATGGCTAGAAAAGATTTTTGGAGCAGAGAGAATGCTGGGAAGAAGAATGGAGATTCAGAGAGTCACCTCCAGGTGGAGAGAAAGTAACATAGGCAGTTCAGAGTAAAGGTAATAAAGCCATGAGGCAAAAGAAAATTAATAGAAAGGGGCTAATTTAAGTCATGAGTTAACTAAAAACAAGCCTATGCTATCAACTGAGCCTTCATATTAAAAAGAACTCAACGTGTGGTTATTTGAGAGCTGGCAGGTGGGACAGAAATGTCCTCCTACACTCGGGAATCCAGTATTGCCTCCATAGCCCTTAACCTGCATTTCAGTGTTTTTGCATATCAGATGTCATAGATATACATGAAGTTCATATATTTCATTTAACACCCGCGTCTGAGCCAGCAAGGCACAGACACTCATATGATGTAGGTATGTGAGTTCTGGACTGGGGACTGCCTTTCCCTTCTGTTCTGTGTTCAGTCCACCTTTTCCCTCTTTCTCACCTTTCCTGTTCAGTTCCTCTCCTCTTATAATAACTTGTCAGGTAGCAACATTTAACATCACTTTGTCTCTTTCATACGGAAGAGAAGCCTCTCAAATATAATTCTTAATGATTTGTTTTCTGATTCAAAATAATAGTAGCAGGTTCATGCCTGGGCAGGGGAAACATATTTATCAACTAATTTGCAATAATTTCTCACCTGTATAATAAACAAAATGTGACTTTGGAAGGTAGATGTAGTTTTATGCGAAAAATATCAGTACCATATGAGTACATGGGTGAGACAGAAGAAAGTCCCAGGATGAGGATCAGCATGATGGATAGGTGATACATACTGGTTTGCTATGGAAGGAAATTCACTAAATTTATTTATTTGAAATTATGATTAAATTACAAAGGTATTGGATCTCAAAATATTTCCTGATTTATGTTGTCAAGTGAATACATTGGGTACAATGGCATGTAAATAGCTTGTGTCAACTTGACAAATAGATGACCATATTTTAAAATCCTACTGTAAATCTCCAGGCAGGCTAGTGAAGCAGTATTGTGAAGTACTGTTACTCCTAATTTGGATGTTTAGGTGAGCTTATTTAAAGTGACAGGAACTCACGAAGAGAAGCCAATGGAATTGGGAAGCACTTGCCTTACAAGAAAAGCTGTGACCTGCTTGTGACACTGGGTTTCGACTAGGATGACTCTGAGCTGAGAAAGAACACGTGGGTCCCATGTAAGGGTCTGACTTCTGAAAGGTCTTTTGATACTCCAAGTGATGCTTGACATTTAAAAGCAATTGTTAGTTTTA
The DNA here is from genome assembly GCF_017639785.1 of Mesocricetus auratus. Taxonomy (NCBI): domain Eukaryota; kingdom Metazoa; phylum Chordata; class Mammalia; order Rodentia; family Cricetidae; genus Mesocricetus; species Mesocricetus auratus. Next base: position 38,365,736 of record NW_024429193.1, read on the forward strand.
CATTTATTTGTTGGTGGCTACGGCAAGCAGATGTATAGCAAGGTGTACATGTGGAAATCATAAGATGTCATGAGGGAGTCAGTTCTATTCCTGAACCATGTGGGTTTTGCAGATTCAACTGGGGTCATAAAGCTTGTCAGCAGGCACCTTTACCCACAGATTTATTTACACCATTATTTGTGTGTGTGTGTGTGTGTGTGCGTGTGTGTGTGTGTGTGTGTGTGTGTGTGTGAGTGTTTTGACTGCAGGTAGGTGTGTGCACCATGTTCCTGGTCAGACAAGGGCACTGGATCTTTTAGGGTTGGAGTTAATAGAAGGTTGTAAGCGGCAATGTGGGAGCTGAGAGTCAAACTTTTATCCTCTGCGAGACCAACAAGTGCATAGGCTTGCTGAGCCAACTCTCTAGCCCTCTACTCAGCGGTTTTTAATAAAAGAATGAAGATGCCATTTATATGCTATTGTTTGCTATTTTTGTTGTTATTTGATAGTTTATTTGTACCTCCCACCCCAAGGAGATGAAAAAAATCAAAACAAAAATCCAAAAACACCTCTTCATACAAGATAGGGCACAAAAAGCAGGGCAAAGAAATTATTCCACCCAATACTAGCTTAGGGAACCAGTGAGGTTTTGGGGGTTTCTCATAAGAGTATCATTGAGGGGCTCCTTATGGATTCAGGATGACTGAAAGGCCACTGCTAAATTGGGTACGGAATCATGAAGGTGGCATCACTGGAGCTCCCACTGACTTGCTGGCTGTACCATTGACTGTACAGTCTCTTTCCATAGCAGCTATTACTGTATGTATTAACTTGGGAAGGGGCCTTGCGAATTTCTCAGGAGATTCCTGAGACTTTGTGAGTTTTTAATTTTACTTCCTGACCCTTAATAGAATGATTCAATTCCAAGGAAATAGCAACACAGTATATGCCCAGCTCTGTCAGTTATACAGTTCTGAAATACTAGCCTGAGCCAGCTTCTAGAAGGATCCAACATTTGCAACAGACATTTGACTGGCTTTTCTTTACCTGGCCATCATGGTGCTCTGTCAAAGACAGTTCTAGAAAACTGTGTTCTTTCTAGACACACATGGACTTATGTCGGTGAAAAGGGCTAGTGTCGTTATAAAGGTCATACTTTCAGCACTGAGATGGAATCTTGACACAAGGACACATTTCTTTTTTTAGTTTTATTAAGTGAGAAGAAGAAATTTACACTTGGAACTTGATACATTTGAAGATACATGGGAGTCAGGTTGGAGCATTCCTCCCTAAGTGAGTGTGAGAGAAACTGCTCAGGCAAGCAGCTCTGAGCTCAATCATTTGGAAAAATGAATATCAAAAAGTTTTAGCTTTAATACTTTTTAAAATGATGCTTTCTATTTAGATTTATATTTGATATTAGAAAATCTCTCTGGTCTATCATGAACTCTGGGCACATCATGATGAAAATACTAAAGCCAATTGTAATAATGTGTTTTGCACTTGGGAATAAATGTGCATTTTCACAGAAAGCTCAAAGGGCAATTTAATAATGAATAAATATGGTCTCTAGTTTATGAGGATAGAAGACTGCCTCTGTAATTTCAAAGGATGAGCTGGTATATGTGGGGATAGGGGAGAGAGAATGAAGCAGTGTGTGGTAAATGCAGGAAAAATGCAAAATTGAAAAGAAATGAAGTTCCCTTACACTGGTGGTCTCTGTACCTAAATTACAGCCGTTGGGTTAGTAGCGCAGGAGGAAAGGGAAACAGGGCACTAGAGTCTGAGAGAAATAAACCGAGGATGCTTCTTGGGCATTGGGACCAATTGTACACAGTTGGCCAAGGGTGTGGGCTTTAGAGCGTAATTACACAGCCTTCCTTCTTTTCAGCTGTGTAACCTTGGCCATCTTAATTTCTTAAATCTCAAATACTTTATCTTCAGAACATGGATAATAATTTTCTTTCATGAGAAAGCCCTGTTAAATGAATAAATCCATGTAAAGTTGTTGTCATGATACCTTCCATAAACAATGTTTCATGAAGTTTCTTATTTATGGTTATATCTTAGAAATAGAGCATTAATATATCTTTCTGCAGTGGCTCATCTCTGTGGGCAACTTGACTGGATTGAGAGATGGCAATGTGCCCCTCTGCTGTTCTTGTGGGGTTTTTCAAGAGGGGATTAGCATGTGTGGCAGAGACTGAGGAGTGTGTGTGTGTGTGTGTGTGTGTGTGATTACAGGGTCTATCCTCTGTGCACTCACATTCCTGCACGTCATGCTCAAACCTTTTCCTCCTTGAAGGCTACCAGTCACATAAGATTAGGGCTTTGCCTAAACACCTCGTTTCAACTTTTGACGGAGCTCTTCAAAGACATTGTGTCCAGAAAACAGGCGCATTCCAAGGTGGTTGGGGTCTAATGGAAAGTTAGGAAGCCAACGGTCCTTGTGGCAAAATCAGCTCCCAGCCTCACACAGCGCTGTGCGAGGCACAGAGGTGCAGAGCTGAAGAGAAACGCCATCTTTCTTAATGGAACAGCATTTCAGTAAAGGAGGGCAACGCGAAGTGAGGCCACCATTGTCTTTTTTCAGCCGTTAGGACTCTGAAAGTAGAACATTGACAGTGGATTGGAACTTTGACCAAGGTGTGTCTTGACTCCCGTGTCAGCTTTCTCTGCAGGAAACTGAAGTATGTGGGGACAAAAGACTTTCTGAAGGCCTGAGGATGGACTTCCAAGAAGGCTGCCAATCCTGCTACAAAGGCTTCACTACCAGCTTGTCCTCAATGCCTGGTTACTGACTGTGCAGGGACATTACCCATCCTGTCAGCTTGTCTTTGGTTTTATGTTTTTTTTTCCTTCTTTCTCTTCTTCTTCTTTTTTGTAGTAGCTTTCTAGCAAACATCAGTGCCTTTCTCTGTCTTTCAGATGTCGAAAATCACAAGTTGCACAGTGGTTATGTTTTTATTTTATGTAAGGATTATTTCTATTTTGGGCACTCTCTGACAGCCTTTTTTTCCAGAATAGTGCTGCAATAAAGCTATTGAAACTTGCCTTTGTGGAGAAAAAAAAAACAAGCCTGAGAATTATTTTGCCTATTAAGTGGGAAGTAGGCGTGTCATGTTTTCTGTTTGTTTATTTGTTTATTTTTATTTTTCTCTTCAGGATTGTAAACTCTATGCATCACCATCACGGGTTTAACTTTACCATGAAATTTAGTTTATATTTTAGGTATTTTATAGGAGGCAGTACACAAAAGATAATGAAGTACTTTGTAATTTTTATACAAATCCAGGATATTGTCTGGGCTGAAGAGGCAAAGTGCAGAAGTAGAGCTGGGTCTCGAATGGGAGAAAAATCGCCCCTCCCCTCTCTTCCCCTCCCCTCCCTCCACTCCCCTGCCCTTCTTTCCCCTCCCCTCCTCTTCCCTCCCCTGCCTTACTTTCCCCTCTCCTCCCTTCCCCTCCTGTCTTCTTTCTTGTTTCTTAGTTACTTTTCTGTTCTTTATTGTGTAGCATTCTCTGGATATAACCAGGACTCACACATACTCTTTTCTGTCTCTCCCTGTGCATGTGTGTGTGCATGGGTGTAGTGTAAAACAGATGTAAGCATTGACCTTTTCATGTGATTTAATCTGGTATGTTTTTTAAAAGTCTAAATGAATCTTTGATTTGTAATAGAATCTCATTGCTTCTCTCCTTTTTGTTTCAGTTACATCAACCCTGCACGGAGAAAGTTTGGTCTATGCTGAGGTGTTCTGGCTTTAAACAGAAACAGTATGTGAGTAGGGAAGTGGTCACTTTATAGTATGTCTTCTCTGAGAGAAGTATCGTTTTGTTTGTGTAGCTTTTAGTTATTAGGGAAGAGCATAAACATGTTAAACTCTGTCTTAGATGTGCAAATTCAGAAGATATACATGATGTTCTTACTGTTTTGAATAAAGGTGGTCAGAACTTGTTTGATTGAAGGGTATTTTGGTGTTTGAGACTCATTAAGATGAGACTTCAAAATTCAGTTTATGAATTCCACTCTTGAATGGACTGGCTAGGAATAGTTTTAAGGACCATGTATCAGTAAGTGTTCTCTAGAGTAATAAAACTTATGAAATTTCTTTCTTTCTATCATCTCTCTATCTAGCAATCATCTATTTGTCTATATGGGATTTATAGAAATAACTTACAGCTAATCTTACAATGGCTGACTGTAAATTGAAAGTTCAAGAATACATCAGTTGCTTAATCCCACAAGGCTGGATATCTCAACCACTCAGCTAGTCCTCTGTATAAGCTAGAGTCCTGAAGAAGTTTTTTTCCAATGTTATTAGAGGAATAGATATGCTAGCAAGGCAAGAGCTAACAGGAAAAGAGCAAAATCTTCCTTCTTCTATGTCCTTATATAGACTTTTAGAAGACGATATGGCCTTAAAATCCAGATTAAAGGCATTTGCTTTCCTACATTAAAATCCCAGTTAAAGGCCGACTTGTGTCTTCCTGTCTCAAAGGTCAAGATTAGAAGTGGATTCACCCACTTCAAATGAAGCAGAAAAAACAATCTCACAGGTGTGCCCTCCATTTCTGGATTGTAGTTCCTTCTAGATGTAGTGGAGCTACAACCAATAATAGCCATCACAGACTGTCTCTATTACATTACGTGATATGACTTATGACACAACTAACTTCTCTAATTGAAACTGGCACCAGAAAGCTTATAGTCAAACTCAAGTTTCAATTATAGTCACCAAGGCAGTCTTTATAGATGTGATGGTTTGAATGACAATGGTCCTTATAGGGTCATATACGTTAACATTTGTTACTGAGTTGGTGGAACTCTTTGGGAAGTATTAGGAAGTGTGGCTGTGTTCGAGGAGGAACATCAATGAGAGAGGCCTTTGAGGTTTCAAAGTTCAAACCTTTTGCAGTTGGCTTTGCATTTGTGGAATCAATATATAAACTCAGAGACTGCTTCAGTCCCATTCTTCCTGCCATGATGGTCATAAACTCTAACTATCAGAAACAATGAGCCCCAAATTAAATGCTTTATTTCATAAGTTGCCTTGGTCGTGGTGTTTTGTCATGGCTATAGAAAAGTAACTAATGGATTACTAACTATATGTATTATCCCTGGTCCTGAGGTGGCTATGCCACTCTTGGGCATATAACAAAAGAATTCTCCATCACACTATAAGGACACTGCTCAACTATATTCATAGTGGCTTTATTCATTATAACTAGAACCTGGAAACAACTTAGATCTCCCACAATCAAATAATGGATAAAGAAAATATGGATATTTATGTAATTGGCTGTTACTCAGCTGTTAAAAACAATGACATCATGAAATTTGCAGGCAAATAGATGAAACTAGAAAAACTCATCCTGAGTGAGATAACCCAGATGCAGAAAAACAAACATGGTATGCACTCACTTAGTGGATATTAACTATAAGCATAAGGATTATCATGCTGCAGTCCACACACCCAGAGAAGCTAAGTAACAAGGAAGGCTCAAGGGGGCGGGGGTGGGGGTGGGACACTTGGATCTCATTGGGAAGGGGAAATAGATTTCACAGGTGGAGTGCCCGAATGTGAGGAGGGGAGTAGTAGGGATCAGGTGTAGGGGGAGGAAAGTGGAAAGTACTAGAAGAGACATCTGAAAAAGAGGGGCACTTGGGGGATGAAGTAAAACCCAAATGCAATGGAAATTCCTGGGAATCTAGGAATTAGGTTACCCCAGCTAAGACTCTGAGCAATAGGAGATACAGCCTGAACTGGTTATTTCCTGTAACCATGCAAGATTTTCAGTATAGAGATTGGGACACCAACCCAGCCATATAACCTTTAATCTACAATTAGTCCTGCCTACAAAATGAACTAATATAAAGGTGGCACAAAAATTGTGGGAGTGACAAAGCAATGACTGGTAAAGCCTGAGACCAATTCCAAGGGAGTGAGCTCACCCTGACACAGCCTAGAGTGCCAGGACCTGGAGCCTGGATAGACCAGAGACCTAGGATAGAGCCAAACACGACTGGAGAAAAGTCAATGTAATGATGTCTAATGGCATTCTGCTGTACTCATAGATGGGGGCCTAGCCAAATTGTCACCAGAAAGACTTTGTCCATTAACTGATAGAAACAGATGAAACAAAAACAAAAACAAAACACTACAACCAAACATTTGGTGGAGCACAGGGAATCTTGTAAAAGAGAGGGGGAAGGGTTGTATGAGCTAGAGGGGTCAAGGACACCACAAGAAAACCAACAGAATCAATTAACCTAGATTCATAGTGACTGAAGCAGAGACTGAATCAACAGTCATGGAGACTGCATGGGACTGACATGTGTGGTGATATTTTGCTTATGATCTAGCAAATAAAGCTTTCCTGATGATGAGAGTGCAAAGTTAGCCACACCAGTCTAAAAGACAAACAGAGCTCATGCAAAGGTGACCTCAGCCCTTGGGATCCCACGCCTTTAATACCAGCACTATAAGGTGGGAGGAGACAGGAGCTGAGAGCAGGTCGAGGTTCAGTGCATCACTCCTTCCATCTGAGCATTAGTAGAGGTGATAACTCTCTAGTGGCTGGCCACTTTGCTTCTCTGATCTTCAGCTTTAACCCCAATATCTGCCTCTGGGTTTTTATTATTAAGACCAACTAGAATTCATGCTAAAGACCTAGGCCCAAGTTGTGCAGCTTGGTCTTCTTGTGGGATTTCTTACAGTGGGAGCAAGGGCTGTCTCTCACTCTTTTCCTGGCTTTTTGGACCCTACTCCTCAAACTGGGTTGCCTTATCTAGCCTTAATATGAGGTCAGGTATCAAGTCTTACTGCAATTTGCCTTGTTCAGTTGATACAAATGGAAGAGCTGCTGTTTTATGAATATAAATGAGGAGGAGTGAATGGGGGCACAGGGCAGGGGGAAGTGACTTGGAGAAGTAGAGGGAGGAGAAACTATAGTAGGGATTTAAAAAACTAATAAAAATCATTAAATAAGAGAAATAGGTACCTATTTGAGCAAAGAAAAAAGGAGAAAATTTACTTTCTTAAAGTGAAAATTGGTGTTCATGTAACAAGGAAGAGCACTGATAAAAAATAAATCAAAGTAAATTAAAGATAGGCAGTCTCTGAATGGATTAAAACCAAGATCCAGGGACCAGAGAGCTGGTTCATTTGTGAAGAGTGTACACTAATCTTAAAGAGTACCTGTGTACATTCCTAATATCCAAGTCATGGGAGATCACAACTGCCTGTAACTTCAGATCATGAGGACCTGATGCTTCTGACCTCCATGGGCACCTACACACACACACACACACACACACACACACACACACACACACACGCATACACACACTTTTAAAATCTCTTTAAAGAGAAAACAAAATAGCCCAGATATGTAGCATCTACAAAACCCACAATTTCAACATAAAAAAACACCTGGAGATTAAAAGTACATAGACAGATGTTTTTAAAAAATGAAAAAAAAACCCTAAGAGAAATACTAAATCAAATAAATTAGAGTAAAATATAGAATATTCAAAATGGATTAATTTATAGGTAGAGCTAGTCAGTAAGAAGCCTGAGCCATTGGCCAAACAATTTTAATTTTTATATTAGCCTCTGAGTAATTTTTTCATAAGCAGATATGAAGACCTGGACGGTGGGAGAAAAACTGGTCCAGGGGAACTGGGCAAGACAGAAAAATATTCTTAGTACACAGTAGCAGAAAGACAACTGTAAAATCCCCAGATACAGGTTGAAAGACAATAGCCCCCAAAGGGAGTGGCACTATTGGGAAGTGTGGCCTTGTTGGCAAAAGTGTGCACTATCTAAGTGTCTTTGAGGTCTGCTATGCTCAAGTTATGCTCAGTGACAGAGTTTCACTTCCTGCAGATCAATATGTAAACCTCTCAGCTCCTTCTCCAGCACCATGCCTGCCTGCATGCCACCGTGGTTCCCTCTATGTTGGTAATGCACTAACCCTCTGATACAGTAAGCCACCCCAACTGAATATTTTCCTTTATAAAAGCACTATTCATACTAGCCAGAACCTGCAAACATCCCAGCTGCCCTCAACCAAAGAATGGATAAGAAAAATATGGTATTCTTACACAATGGAGTACTACTCAGCAGTAAAAAATAATGACCTCATGAAATTTTCAGGCAAATGGATGGAACTAGAAAAAAAGTCCTGAGTGAGGTAACACATACTCAGGAAGACAAGCATGGTATGTATTCACTCATAGGTGGTTACTAGATGTGAAGAATAGGATAACCAGACTAAAGTCCATAGCTCCATAGAAGCTAGGTAGCAAGGAAGACAGTAAGATGGACACATGGATCATCCTGGGAAGATAAATTTGAAAGTATCTACAGAGTAAAGTGGGGTCAGGAGGTGGTAAGGGGGAGGGTAGGGGAGATAAGAAAGGAGGGAATGAGATGGCCTTGGTTGGGAGGGGTGCAGTGGAAGAACAATGAAAAAGGTATCTAAACAGAGAGACACTATAGGGTTAGGGAGAAACCTGGTGCCAGGGCAACTCCCAAGAATGCACAAGGAGTACCCCAACTAAAACTCCTAGCAATAGTAGAGAAGATTGATGAATACTCAACTATCATCATAGAAACTTCATCCAGTAATTGATGAAACCATATGCAGAGATTCACAACCAAGAACCAGGCTGAGCTCTGAGAATGAGCAAGGGAGGTTGAGATCACAATGGAGAAATCTACAGAGACAGCTAAACAAAGATCATAGAAACTCATGAACTCCAGACATACAACTGTGGAGACTGATCTGGGCCCTCCACATATGGGAGACAGTTGTGAGGCTTGGACTATCAGTGGGGCCTCTGGCAGTAGGACCATGATATACGACTGGTACATGAGCTAGCCAAGAAAGGAGACACATGTAAAGGACAATGATACTTGTATCAGAAATAAAATAAATCACCACAGATATTTTGAATATCAAAGTGAGGTTAAAGGAACACTAGGAATGTTCCATGTTCACAAATCTAGTAACCTAGAAGGAATGGACCATCCCTTGAAGGGAACAATATGTTAAAACTGACAAAGTAGTAGACAGCATTAATTAATCTAAAACCATGAAAAAATTAGACAAACATTTAATTAACCTCCAAATCAGAAAATAATAGAGCAAGATGTATGTGCCATTGATGTAGTGAATTTTATCAAGTACTTAAAAAATCACTTCATCACCCTGTTCAGAGCCTCCTGAGGCCTGGGGACTGAGACCTGCAGATCCCAATGCAGGGGTCCAGTGCCTCTGCCAACCTCCTAGTCCCTTTCTCTGTCCATGGGGACAAGGCAAGAGGGGGCTGTTTCCTACCTGCCTACTGGTGCTCTGCTCAGAGCTGCCTGAGGCCTGGGGACTGTGCACTGGGGATCCAATCCCAGCTGTCCAGGCCACCCAGAGACTGCCAAGACCCAGTACTAGTACTGCCTCAACCCACGGGAAGAGGAGAGCCATAGGAATATTGGACTTCCTTGTACCCACAGAAAGGGAACCTTGGACCCATACCCACCAGGAGAGGAAGAGACTCCAACTGCACCCACTGGAAGAAGGGATGGGAAGAAGACAATATAAAAACATATTCAATAACAGAAAAAGCAATATGCCACAACCAGAGTCTAGGGACTCTACACCAGCAAGTCCTGAACATGCCAATGCATATGAAGCAGAAAAGAATGACTTTAAAAACAACTTCATGAAAATGAAAATTATAGAGGCCCTCAAAGAGGATATGAGAAAATCCCTTAAAGAAATGGAAAAAATACAAGAAATCAACAAATCTCTTAAAGAAAGCCAAGAAAAAAATCAAACAGAAGAAAGAAACAGTTTAAGATGTAAAAAATGAAATAGAGACAATAAAGAAAACACAAACTGAGGGAATGCTGGAAATAGAAAATCTGGGTAAATGATCAGGAACTACAGATGCAAGAATAACCAACTGAATACAAGAGATGGAAGAGAAAATATTAGGCATTGAAGATACACTAGGAGAAATAGATTCATCAACCAAAGAAAACCTTAAGTCCAACAAATCCCTAACACAATATACCCAGGAAATACATATACTGTGAAAAGACCAAAGCTAATAATAATAAGTATAGAAGAAGGTGAAAAATCCAACTCAAAGGTTCAGAAAACATATTCAACAAAACCATAGAAGAAAACTTTCTCAACCTAAGAAAGACATCTCAATGAAAGTACAAGAAACTTACAGAACACCAAATAAAGTGGATCACAAAGAAAATATCCTCACACATAATAATTAAAACCCCAAACATACAAAATAAAGAAAGAATATTAAGAGCAGCTAAGGAAAAAGGCCAAGTAACATATGAAGGAAAGCCTATCAGAATTACACCTGATTTCTCCATGGAAACTCTGAAAGCCAGAAGGTTTTGGATAGATATTATACCAACACTAAGAGACCACAGATGCCAGCCCAGACTGCTATACCCAGCAAAACTTTCAATCACTATAGATGGAGAAAACAAGATATTCCATGACAAAACCAGATTTAAACAATATATATCTAATGCAGAAATATTAAGCTACACAAAATAGGGATGTCTTATGATATTTTATTGAGGGAGAAAAAAACTTATATGAGAAGCCAAGAAAGCTGAGAACCAAAGGTCTGCATGCTGCTCTCCAGGATGCAACCAGAACCCAAAAAGAGATTGTCTCCTTCCCCCCAGCTCTTTTATCCCCAGTATATGCTACTTACCTGTGACCACACCCAAATGGGCATGGTCACCATTATGGGTATGTAAGATCTCTCCCTACAATTCACCTTTTAGTCTAAATAAAGGATTTAGACTTAAGACAAAGCTAAATTGTCTCAAACATATATAAAGCATATATACAAAGAAGATGATAAACAAATTATAATCTACCTATATCCTATCCTAAGCCTATCTATTCTATCTAAACCCTAAACTTACCTGAAAGAGATGCCCAAGTCTGAACACATCCTTCCAATTCCAACCCAAAATAATTGAAAGCTAACTCTAGCAAGTATAAATTATTCTGTAATATCAACAGTAGGGAAAGGGGTCATAGTATTCTCAGAATTACTTCCTACTGAAATGGGACAATGATAACCTCATGAGATCACATAGGAAGAAAATGTTAGTGTAGTGAAAGTCTCGAGTGAACTAGCTACAACATTTGTACTCAGTCTCTGTTTGGCAGGAGACACTTGATTGAAGTTCTTGACTGAAGTTCTAATCTTGATTGACGCTCTTGTCTGAGGCTCTGGTCAGAGAGTAGAAGGTGCATCATATCAGTTAATGATTCTAGAGTTGTGTAGAGTGATGAGAGTGATGTAGTCCCAAATTGTTTTCAGGGTGGTAATTGTCAGATCAGGTGGAATCGATGAAGTAGGGCCCCATTTTCTTTTTCTTTCCGAAGTGTTTGAACATTGATATTAAGAAATTCTTTGTTCTCTGAGGAAAACTCAAATGCTAATGTCAGCAAAGAAATTTCAACATTTATATGTATGCATACTGGGAAAGGCAATAATAAGGAAGACAGGAAATTTGAGGGAAATTAGACTTTCAGAGAAAGAACCGAGTATAAACAGAAGACAGTCCCCAGATTTTGTTTTCTTCTATTTTACATCAATTGGCTCCTTGATATAATATAGAAATTCTGAATATTATTTTAACAACATGCTTGTATTTATAAGAGGAGAGCCAAATCCAACTCTAAAGCCAACGTTGGTTTAAGTGAATTAGGACAGAAAGAATATTAGAAAGTAAAGAGAAATAGATTTCATAAGGACAAAAGTTAAGAGAATCAGATATTGATATCAAGCATTAGATTCTTCTTTGTTTGATGGCTCTTAGGGTAGCCATCCTCTCTTCTTTAGGTATCCACACATTTAGTATCTTCTCACTATTTAGAGATGGGACTTCCCATGAAGACAAGAACAAAGCACTCCCCTTTCCTTTTGCGAGGTCTCCTTACACCTTGTAGAATATGACTTTGTGGATGAGCTGTCATCTTTCCTCCTCCTGAAGTTTCTACTGTTCAGAAAGAATATTGATCAATTTTGATGGAATCCAAAGCTTTTCTTCTCCTGCAGAAACAAAGGTGAAACCCCTTCCCCAATGTAATACATACCCTGGTTTTCAAATTGAGGTCATACATCCTTGAAATACACCTGCTGACTTAGTCCAGAAGTTTTTTCTTTAGTCCAGTGTCTTTCTGTAGCTGTTTGTCCTTTCTCATTAACATTAAGAAAGTTTAATGTATGTAATCTGTGTTTATTGTCTTTGTTCCCCCTGGCTGTTTATGGAGCATTTCTTTTAAAATGCAATTAGATCTCTCAACCACTGCTTGTCTTGTGGGATTGTATGGTGTACCAGTTATGAGTTTTATGTTATAGTATTTGAAAAACTGTTCCAATATGATGGAGACATATGCTGGAACATTGTCAGTTTTTATTTGTGCAGATATACCCATAACGACCATCACCTCTAAGAGGTGTGTGATAACAGAATCAGCCTTTTCAGAGCTAAGAGTGGTAGCCAATTGGAACCATGAAAACATGTCTATGGTATGGTACACATATTAAACTTCCAAATTCTGGAAAGTGAAACATATCCATTTATCAAATTTAATTTTGGTGAATACCTTTGGGATTACTGCCTGCTGGTAATGGAGTTTGATTATAAAATGAACAGGTGAGGTAATTCCTTATTATTTCCTTGGCTTGTTGCCAAGTGATAGAAAAATCCTTGTTTAAGCCTTTGTTATTAACATGGTATTTTTATGAAATTCTGAAGCTTCTAGCACAATTCTTTTTAATAAATGACCAGTCTCATCATTGCCTTGTGCTAAAAGACCTGGCAGGCCTGTATGGGATCTGATGTATGTTATATATATATATGATGAGTTCTATTTCTAATAGTTTCCTGCAATTGTATAAAAAAAGAAGTTAATTCCATATTGTCAGGAATAAATTCAGCGGTCTCAATTTGTAAGACAACTCTCTGTGCATATTGAGAGTCAGTAACTACATTGAGAGGCTCTTTAAAATCCATAAGTACCATGAGAACTGCATACAACTCTGCCTTTTGTACAGAGTTGTAAGAGTATTGAACTACTTTAGTTATATTTCCTGATTTACAACCTGCCTTTCCTGACTTGTTTGCATCAGTGTAGAATGTTGGAACTCCAGAGATTGGCATTTTTTAACATTATATGGAAGGATCCCAATTGTTTTCTTTCTGAATTCGATTCTCTCTGTTTTAGGATAATTGTTACTAATCATTCCCCCCAAATTACTGGAAGCCCTTTGCCATATTCATTATCCTTCCATAAGGAGGACATATCTTCATTAGTTAAAGGTACAATAATTTCTGTTGGATCCCTTCCAGTTAGTTGATGAAGCCTTAGTTTACCATTTAATTTCAAATCAGAGATCTTTTCTATATATTTCTTCAGTTTTTTATTCTGTTTATGTGGCAGAAATATCCATTTTTATATGATATCTTCCCTATGCATTAATATTCCTGAGGGGTATTCACTATATGGTAAATGACCAGAATGCAGTCTAGTTTTGGATCTACACGGTCACATGTACTTTTAGTATTCCCTTTTTCAACCCATTCTAATTCTTTTTCAGGCTCAGCTGATAATATCTGTGGACTATTTAAGTGCTTGTCTCCTTTTAGGGCCATTTTTAGGTGTTTTAAATCATGCCCTTCTACTCCAATAATTGTCTATAGTTGAGAAATTTCTCCTAGTAATTTTTGAAGATCATTAATAGTCTGATAACTATCATACCTGATCTGTATTTTCTGCAGTCTAATTTTCTGTAGATCTATTTTATACCCTAAATAGTTAATAGAGGGTATTAACTCCTCTTTGTATGTTTTGGGGGGCAACCTGTAATCTCCAGTGAGGTAAAATTTCCATTACTGCCTCAAACATCTTTTCCAATGTTCCTTCTTTCAAATCAGCCAGCAGTATGTTATCCCTATAATGATAAATTATGAATTGCAGAATTTGTTTGTGAATTATTTCCAAAGGTTTATGCACAAAATACTGGCATAAAGTAGGACTATTTAACATTCCCTGTGGCAAAACCTTCCAATGAAATCTTCTAACTGGTTGAGAACTGTTATAAGTAGGCACCATGAAGGCACATTTTTCCCTGTCTTTTTATGTTAAGGTATAGTGAAGAAGTAATCTTTTGGATCAACTACTGTAATTGGCCATCCTTTAGGTATCAGAGAAGGCAATGTCATCCCAGGCTGTAGAGAGCCAATAGGTTGAATTACTTTATTGATGGCACTCAGATCAGTAAGCATCCGCCATTTACCAGACTTCTTTTTGATAACAAATACAGGAGAATTCCATGTACTGGTAGATTCTCCAATATGTCCAGCATTTAGCTCTTCCTGAACCAGCTTTTCTAAAGCCTCTAACTTCTCAGAGGTCATAGGCCATTGCCCTACCCAGACAGGTTAATCTGTTAGCCATTTTAAGGGTAATGATTTTAGTTCCTCTGTAGATGTGGCACTAGCATCCTGTTTCTATACAGCCTGTATGTTTGGCATCTGTTTTCTGCAGTGCTTTACAATTTTTTCCTACCACTGAGATTCATATCTGATACAAGAGGAATGTTAATCTGGGAATTCCATTGCTGTAATAGATCATGACCACAGAGATTTATAAAGATGTCTGAAACATATGGCCACAGTCTTTCTCCTTGTCCTTCTGGCCCTAACCGGTTAACTCACCTCATGCTTTGTTTTACTTGAGATAGACTAACAATCCCTAAGAATTGAATGTTTACTTCTTGTAGGGGCCATCTTGAGGGTTAAGACTTTTGAGTTATGATGGTGACATCATAACCAGTGTCTATAATTCCAATAAACCCTCTAACTGGTAATTTGGGTCTGTGATCCTTTATCAAAATTTGACAAATATGTGTTTTTTAAAAATTTCCTCCAGCTACGATTGGCTCATCCCAGTAGCTAAGCTATCTTGCAGAGTGCTATTACAATAGGCAGTGCATCTCTTAATTGTCCTGGGAGAAATTGTTGTCCACAGAGACTGGGAATGACTGAACTACTTTTGACATGGGGGGCCTTCGAGAAGCCCCTCAAACTTGATTGTCTGTGGTCGACCTACATTCGTTGGTCCAGAATGCTGAGGCCTTCTGTTTGAATCATTCCTAGGAGGAACATTATTTCTAGGAATGCTTTGCCTACACTTCCTTCTTAGATGTCCTTATTCTACCACAGTTAAAGCATCTGATATTTCGATGTTTTTTTAAACCTCTAGAGATTGCTTCTCCTACCCAAGTTTCTATATCCTAATGGTTAAGGCATTTGTCATCAGACCTTTATAAATTGCCTCTCCTACCCAAGCTTCTGTATCTTGATATTTATAATCAATATTCGCTGTACACTAGACCCATTCATCCAATGGTACTGATATGATTTTTAATAGCCAAAGTACCTGTTTGCATTATGGATGTGCATTCTTTTTTTTTTTTTTTTTGGTTTTTCGAGACAGGGTTTCTCTGTGGCTTCAGAGGCTGTCCTGGAACTCACTTTGTAGACCAGGCTGGCCTCTAACTCACAGAGATCTGCCTGCCTCTACCTCCCAAGAGCTGGGATTAAAGGCGTGTGTCACCAACGCCTGGCTTATGGATGTGCATTCTTATAAGCTAGAGATTCTATAAGTGTTCACCTAGAATCTGAGTTTGTTACCTGTAATTCTACTGCTCTGGACGGTCTTTCCAAAAATTCAGTGAACTTTTCTCTTGGACATTGTACCACTGTGGTATAATGTTCTATTTTCTCTCCTGGTTCATGAACCTTATTAAAAGCATTCAGAGCTGCTGTAAGGCATAAAGACAAGATGTGTTCATTGTACATAGCCTGAGCTTGTGGGTCAGCAGAAGCACCCTCACCAAGAATCTTGGGGAGCTTCATAATCTATCTTTAGGCCTTTAAACTTGAGGGCATTTCCTTCCTCTCTTCATAAAGCTCCCCACTGTATTTGAGACATATTTTCTGGTACAGCTTAGATCAACTGACTCCAATTCTTAGGGGTCACTCTATTCGTGCTTGCCCAAGATTTCAGAAGTTTCCTGATATAAGGTGAGTGGATACCATAAGAAACAATGGCTTTCTACATACACATGACCATGCTAAAATGGGCACAGTCAGCACTATGGGTACATAAGTTCTCTGCCTATACATATCCACTAATTCAGCTCTACCAAAAGTTTTGGAAGGAAAACTAGAACCCAAGGAAGCTAACTGCAGTCAGAAAAGCATAGACAATAGACAATCTCACTTTACCAACAACCAAAAGAAAAAAGGAGTGGCAATCCACACACATTTTCACCAAACAAGAATGAACTGTTGGGGAAGTCCTGTGTATATGTCAATAAATTACTGCTGGACAATAGGAATCTAGATAGGTGGGGCTAGGAGTCCAGGAGGATTCTGGGAAGGAGAAAGACAAGAGAGTCAACATGTGACGCCATGGGGGTAGGACGCCGGGAACTATTATCTGGTAAGAAACATACTTAGATTAACAATTATGGGGTAATTACTTAAGGCAGAGCTAGCCAGTAAGAGACAAACAAGGCCAACAGCTTCATAATTAATATAGCCTCCTGTGTGTTTATTTGGGACTCATGCGGATCTAGAACCAGGCTGGCACGGCAGAGCCCAGGCGACTGGCGGGGGATAAACCAAAGCGGCTAGCAAAAGAAAAAGCTTCTCTTAACATGAACAATGTATCGTAATTAATGGTCTTAATTTGCCTAAAAAGACAGGCTAACAGAATGGATATGAAGACAGAATCCATCCTAGTGCTACATACAAAAACACCCCTCAATGTCAAAGACAGATAGTACCTCAGAGTAAAGGGTTGAGGAAAGATTTTCCAATAAAATGGATCCATAAAACAAGTGGGGGTAGCAATGCTAATATCTGAGAAATTAGATTTTAAACTAAAATCAAGCAAACGAGATGAATGTAGTTATTTCATATTCATCACAGGGGAAATCCATCAGAATGGAGTCTCAGTTCTGAATATCTAAGCCCCCAATACAAAGGCATCCACATTTGTAAAAGAAACATTACTAAAACTCAAATCACACACAGTTACAGTGGGAGACTTAAACAACCCAGGTTCACAAATAGACAGGACCATCAGACAGAAACATACCAAAGAAACAAAGGAACTAATAGAAGTTATGACCCAATTGGATCTAACAGACATCTATAGAACACTCCATCCAAACACAAAAGAATATACCTTCTTGTCAGTGCCAAATGGAACCTTCTCTAAAATTGACCACATAGTAGGCACCATAGCAAATCTCAACACATACAAAAAAATTGGAATAGTCCCTGAGTCTTATCAAATCACCTTGCTTTAAAGTTAGAATTCAACAACAATACAAATTGCAGAAACCAAGAAACTCATGGAAATTGAACAATGTCCAATTCCACCATTTCTGTGTCAAGAAGAAATAAAAAAAGAAATTAAAGACTTCCTACAATTCAATGAGAATGAAGACACAACATACTGAACCTTTTTGGACACTTTTAAAGTAGTTCATAGCATTAAGTGCCCACATGAAGAAACTGAAGAAAGATCATACTAGAGAATTAACAGCACAACTGAAAACTCTAGAACAGAAAGAAACAAACTTACCCCGGAGGAACAGATGCCAGGAAATAATCAAATTGAGGGCAGAAATCAATAAAATAGAAACAATACAAGGAGTCAAAGAAACAAAGAGTTGGTTCTTTTAAAAAAATCAACAAGATAGACAACCCTCTTTCCAAACTAACCAAAAGACAGACAGACAGAGAGAGAGAGAGAGAGAGAGAGAGAGAGAGAGAGAGAGAATGCTAATTAACAAAATCAGAAATGAAAAGGGGGATATAACAACAGACACAGAGGAAATCCAGAGAATGATCAAGTCAAACTTTGAAAATCTGTACTCCATAAAATTTGAAAGTAAATGGAAAATTATGTGGATAGATATTACTTACCAAAATTAATTCAGGAACAGATAAGAAATTTAAAAGGACCTATAACCCCTAATGGAATAGAAGCAGTCATCAAAGTCTCCCAACAAAAAAAAGCTTAAGGACAGATGGTTTCAGTACATGATTCTACTAGAAATTCAACGACCTAATATCAGTACTCCTCAAATTGTTCCACACAATAGAACATTGCCAAACTCTTTGTATGAGGCTACAATTACCTTGGTATCCAATCCACACAAAGACACAACTAAGAAAGAGAGAACTACAGACCAATATCCCTCATAAACATTGATGCAAAAGTACTCAACAAAATACTGATAAAATGAATCTAAGTACACATCAGAAAAATCATCCACCCTCATCAAGTAGGCTTCATCCCAGGGATTCAGGGATGGTTCAACATATGAAAATTCATCAATGTAATCTACCACATAAACAATCTGAGAAATAAAAATCACATGATCATCCTACTAGAAGCTGAAAAAGCCTTTGACAAAATATAACACCCCTTTATGATAAAGGTCTTGGAGAGATCAGGGATAACAGGAACATACCTAAATATAATAAAAGTAATATACAGCAAATCAACAGCCAATACCATACTAAATGGAGAGAAACTCAATGCAATTCATCTAAAATCAGGAACAAAAAAGGCTGTCCACTCTCTCCACAACTCTTCAATATTATACTTGAATTTCTAGCTAGAGCAATAAGACAATGCAAGGAGATCAAGGAGATACAAATTGGAAAAGAAATCAAAGTTTTACTATTTGCAGCTGTTCCAGCGGGTCCAGGAAACCAGAGGAGCCAGGGAGACCAGGGAACCAGCTGTTCCGGCGGATCCAGGTAAAACAAACCCTGCATATGGGCCTGTGTTCCAGTGCCTGGGGATCGCCTGGGAACTGCACAGAGCTTCCAATCCCGGTGGGAGCCAAGCACCCCAGATTCCAGGTCTCCTCTCCCACCAACGAGACCAGGAAACCAGAGGAGCCAGAGAGACCAGGGGACCCGCTGTTCCCACGGGACCAGGAAACTAGCTGATCCAGGGAGACCAGGGGACTGGCTGTTCCAGCGGGTCCAGGAAACCAGAGGAGCCAGGGAGACCAGGGGACCAGCTGTTCTGGTGGGTCCGGGGACCAGAACAAGTACAAGGAATAGAAGAACTACCAGATTATTGGACTTGCTAGCACCCACCAAAAGCAACTCTGGTCCTGTAAACACCAGACCAGTAAGGGGCTCTTTCTGCACCCACTAGAAGAAGAGATAGGAAAGACACAATACAAAAGCACACTCAACAACAGAAAAACAAATATGACACCACCAGATTCTAGAGACTCCACACCAGCAAGACTCCAACATTCCAATGCAAATGAAGCAGACGAGAATGATGTTAAAACCACTTTCATGACAATGATAGAGGCCCTAAAAGAGGATATAGGAAAATCCCTCAAAGAAATGGATGAAGAAACAAACCAAAAAATGCAAGAAATGGAAGAAAAAACAAATCAAAAAATACAAGAACTGGAAGAAAAAGCAAACAAAAAAAATGCAAGAAATGGAAGAAAAAGCAAGCCAAAAATGCAAGAAATAGAAGAAAGAACAAACCAAAAAATTCATAAAATGCAACAAATGGATGAAAAGATAAACCGAAAATTTCAAGAAACAATGCAAACAGTGCAAGAGTTGAAAACTGAAATAGAGACAATAAAAAAAACACAATCTGAAGAAAGGATGGAAATAGAAAAACTGGGCAAACGGTCAGGTACTACCGATACAAGCATTACCAACAGAATACAAGAGATGGAAGAAAGAATCTCAGGTGTTGAAGATACACTAGGAGAAATGGATTCATCAATCTAAGAAAATCTTAAGTCCAACAAATCCTTAACACAAAACATCCAGGAAATATGGGACACCATGAAAAGACCAAACCTAAGAATAATAGGTATAGAAGAAGGAGAAGAAAACCACCTCAAAGGGGGCAGAAAACCTATTCAACAAAATCATAGAAGAAAACTTTCCCAACCTTAAGAAAGACATGCCAATGAAGGTACAAGAAGCTTACAGAACACCAAAGAGAGTGGACCACAAAAAAGTCCCCTCGCCACATAATAATCAAGACCCCAAATATACAGAATAAAGAAAGAATATTAAGAACAGCTAAGGAAAAAGGCCAAGTAACATTTAAAGGCAGACCTATCAGAATTACACCTGACTTCTCCATGGAATCTCTGAAAGCCAGAAGGTCCTGGATAGATATTCTACCATCACTAAGAGACCATGGATGCCAGCCCAGACTACTATACCTGACAAAGCTCTCAGTCACTATAGACGGAGAAAACAAGATATTCCATGACAAAACTAGATTCAAGCAATGTGTATCCACTAACCCAGCCCTACAGAAAGTTTTGGAAGGAAAACTCCAACCCAAGGAAATTAACTACAACCAGGAAAACATAAGCATTAGAGAATCCCTCTCTACCAACAGCCAAAAGAACAAAGTGGTGAAATTCCACACATAATTCCAACAAAAACAACCTTTGCAAATCAAAGAAGAATGAGCAATCAATGGTCATTAATATCCTTCAACATTAATGGCCTTAACTCACCCATAAAAAGACACAGGCTAGCAGAGTGAGATACCATCTCATTCCTGTCAGAATGGCTAAAATCAAAAACACCAATGACAATTTATGCTGGAGAGGATGTGGTGAAGGGGGAACACTCCTCCATTGTTGGTGGGAGTGCCAAATTGTTCAGCCACTTTGGAAATCAGTATGGAGATTCCTCAAAAAAATGGGAATAAACCTACCACAAGGCACAGGAACTCCACTCTTAGGCATATATCCAAAAGATGCCCATTCATACAACAAGGATGTCTGTTCCACTATGTTCATAGCAGCATTATTTGTAATAGCCAGAACTTGGAAGCAACCTAGATGCCCCTCACCCGAAGAGTGGATAGAGAAAACGTGGTACATTTACACAATGGAGTACTATTCAGCAGAAAAAAACAATGGATGACACTAGAAGAAACCATCCTGAGTGAGGTAACCCAGTCACAAAAAGAGAAACATGGCATGTACTCTCTCATATATGGATTTTAGACATAGATCTGGGGAGTGCCAGCCTACAATCCCATGGCCAGAGAGTCGGGGAAACCTTCAGTGGCTGATGGAAGAAGAGGCAGACTCCCACGGCTAAGTAGTGAGCTGAACTCAAGAAAGCCAGTAACAGAGAGGGAGGAGTGATGACCAAAGGAGTTAAGACTGGGATGGTTTAACCCCAGAAAACAGCTGATCTGACAAAGGTTAACTCTTGAATCCCAGGCGGATGCCTGGGAATCCAACATGGGACTGATCAAGACCCCCTGAATGGGGGTGTCAGTGAGGAGGCCTAGGTAATCTATTGAGCCTTGGGCAGTAGATCAGTATTCATCCTGAGTATACACATGGATTTTGGACTCCCATCCAACAATGTGAGATGAACTCTCACCCTGAACTCTTGGGGGGTGGGTCTAGGCCCTTCCCTGGATGAAATGACAGTCTATAGACACCCCCATGGAGGGCCTCACCCTCCCTGGGGAAATGAGGGGATAATGGGGGGGTTGGGGAGTGGGCACGGGAGGAGGGGAGGGAAAGGGAGAGGGACCTGGAACTGACTTGTGAACCAACCATGTTTCTAATCTAAATTTAAACTTAAAAATAAAAAAATTAATAATAAAAAAACTAAAAACAATCAGTAGACCCACTATATTTAGAAGATAAATGGGATGAGATAGAAATCAGAAAAACATCACCCTTTATGATGGCCACAAACAACATAAAGTACCTTGGAGTAATGCTAACCAAACAAGTAAAAGACCTGTATAGCAAGAACTTTGAGTCTTTAAAGAAAGAAATTAAAGAAGATACCAGAAAATGGAAAGATCTCTCATGCTCTTGGAAAGGTAGAAACAACTTAGTTAAAATGGCAATCTTGCCAAAAGGAATCTACATATTCAATGCAATCCCCATCAAAATACTGGCACAATTTTTCACAGACCTTAAAGAACAATTCTCAACTTTATGTGGAAAAACAAAACAAAACAAAAAACCAGGATAGCCAAACAACCCTGTATAATAAAGGAACTTCTGAGGCATCACCATCCCTGACTTCAAACTCTATTACAGAGCTATAGTCCTGAAAACTGCTTGGTAGTGACACAAAAAATGGACAGGTAGATCAATGGAATTGAATTGAAATCCCTGATATGTACCCACACATCAAGAAAACCCGATATTTGACAAAGAAGTTAAAATTATACAATGGAAAAAAGAAACCCTCTTCAACAAATGGTGCTGGCATAATGGGATGCTGCCATGTAGAAGAATGTAGATAGATTCATATCTATTGACATGCACAAAACTTAAGTCCAAATGGCTGAAAGACCTCAACATAAATCCAGAGACAGTAGGTGGTATCCTCGAAAGAATTGATATGGAAGCCCACTTCCTGAACATAACACCAGTAGCACAGACACTGAGATCAACAATTAATAAGTGGAACCTCATGTAACTGAGAAACTTCTGTAAGGCAAAGGGCACAGTCAACAAACAAAATTGCAATCACATGATAGGAAAAGATCTTCTCCAATCCCACATCTGACAGAGGGCTGATTTCTAAAATACATAAAGAACTCAAGAAGTTAGTCACCAAAACACCAAATAACCCAATTAAAAAGTGGGTTACAGAACTAAATAGAGAATTCTCAATAGAGGAATCTAAAATGGCTGATAGACACAAAAGAAAGTGCTCAATATCCTTAGCCATCATGGAAATGCAAGTCAAAACAACTCTGAGATACCATCTTACACAAGCCAGAATGCCTAAAATCAAAAACACCAGTGAGAATTTATGCTGGAGAGGATGTAGAGAAGGGAGAACAGTCCTCCACTGCTGGTGGGAATGCAAACTCATACAGCTACTTTGGAAATTAGTACTCTGGTTCCTTAGGAAAATTGGAATCAGTCTACATCAAGATCCAGCAATTCCACTCTTAGGTACATACCCAAAAGATGCACATTCGTACAGCAAGGACATCTGTTCAACCATGTTCATAGCAGCATTATTTGTAATAGCCAGAACCTGGAAGCAACCTAGATGCCCCTCAACTGAAAAATGGATGGAAAATATGTGGTACATTTAAACAATGGAGTAGTACTCACCAGGACAAGCAATGAACTCTTGAAATTCACGGGGATATTGACAGAACTAGAAGAAACCATACTGAGTGAGGTAACACAGGAATGAAAAGACAAACATGGTATGTACTTACTCATATATGGATTTTAGACAAAGTATTACCAGCCTATAATCCACACCTCCAGAGAAGCTAGGAAACAAGCAGGACCCTAAGAGAATTATACATGGTCTCCCTGAGGAGGGGAAAAGGACAAGATCTCCTGAATTAATTGGAGCATAGGGGAGGGGAGAGTGAGTTAGGAGAAAGAGAAGAGGAGGGAAGAGGAGGAATGAGAAAACAAGAAGATCGAGTCAGAGGAAGAATAGAGGAGAGCATCAAAAGAGATACCATAATAGAGGGAGTCATTATAGGCACTAGGGAAATATCTAGAGATCTCCAAGTTTGACGCCTACCTTGAATGCCCTTCTCTGATAATGAGATTGATGACTACCTTACAAGCCATCCTAGAGCTGTCATCCAGTAGCTAATGGAATCAGAAGCAGACACCCAAAGCTAAACACTGAGCTGAACTCTGGAATCCAGTTGCAGAGAGGGAGGAGCGGTGAACAAACGTATCAAGACCAGGCTGGAGAAACCCATAGAAATAGCTAATCTGAACAAGGGGGAGCTAATGGACCCCAGACTGATAGCTGGGAAACCAGCATAAGGCTGTTCTAGACTCCCTGAATGAGAATGTCAGTTTGGAAGTCTGGTTAATCTATGGGGCCTCTGATAGTGGATCAGTATTTATCCCTAGTACACAAATGTACTTTGGGAACTCACTCCTCATAGAGGGTACTCTCTCAGCCTAGTCACACTGGGGAGGGGGAGGAATAGGGCCTAGGCCCTGCTCCAAAGTATATGACAGACACTGAAGATCCCCCAAGGAAGGTCTTATCCTCCCTGAGGAGCAGAAAGGTGATGGGATAGGGAGTAGTGGGTGGCAGGGGAGGAAGAGATGGAAAGGGAACTGGGATTGACATGCAAAATAAGCTTGTTTCTAATTTTAAAAAGAAGGAAAAAATTACTTCATTTGACAACCATCTCTTTCAGATGATAGGTAATGATTTTTAGCTCACTCTATGAGGCCTGCATTGTCATCATTCCCAATCCAGAGACAAGAAGTACATGAGTAAATCACAAGTCTTTTCAGAACAGAAGTAAAGAATTACATAAATTAAGAAATAATCTATGTTCATGAAGAGTGTCTTAGGCAGGGTTTTTATTGCTGTGAAGAGATACCATGACCACCATGACTATAGAAACTCTTTTAAAAGAAAAAAAATTAATTGAAGTAGCTTACAGTTTCAGAGCTTTAGTAGTCCATTGTCATCATGGCAAGATATGGTGGCATTCATGCAGACATGATACTGGAGAAGGAACGCAGAGTTCTACACCTTGATCCATAGAAAACAGGAAGTGAATTGTGTTATTGGGCACAGCTTGAGCATGGAAGACTTCAAAGGGCACCCAGACAATAACATACTTCCTCCAACAAGGCCACACATCCTAATAGTGCCACTGTATTTGGGAGACATTTTCTTTCAACCCAACACAGATGGGATAACTTAATATTGTGAGGATGGTAGTTTATTATTATTTTTTTAATCATTGATATATTCAATGCAGTACCAATAAGAATTATAGCACACATTTTTATAGATTTGACAAATGGGTTAAGTTATCTGGAAAGCAAAATGCTTAGACAAATAATAGAACATTAAAGAACAAAGCTAGACTGACTCAATTGGTTATAAGACTCCCTGCAAACTATCAGAAATCAAGACCATGCAAAAGTGATGAAGAAATTCACGAAGCAGACAATGGACACAGTAGAGAGGACAGAAATATCTCCACTCATATGGAACTCACTAATATTTGAGTGGTAAAGGCAACATATTGAAGAAAGATATTCTTTTCAAAAAATGTTTGTGGAACAACTAGACATTCATATGTTCCCCTCCTCCCTTCTAAATCCCAACAAAATTAAATCATAGGACTAAATATAAAATCCAAATCTACAGACAGAAGAGATGACCCAGTCATTAAAAGTTCACTCCAGATTCATGGAGGGACTGTGTCACAAAATAATTGGTGGCAAATGATTGAAGAAGCGTTGATCCCTGACCTTAACATGCACAGTTACCCACACAAACACACAGATACCAATGCACATAGACACAGAACATGCATACTCACATCATAATCACATATACACACCTACACCGCAAAGCTACATAAATTCTGAGAGGTTTTGTTTATGAGATCTATGTACATGTTCATAGGTGTTTGTATGAGTATGTGTGTGTTCATATTAAGGTAGGGAGTCAACAGCAGTTATCCTTCTCTATTTCCCCAAATTCTAGAAGTTAGCAGAATAAAATCTAGATGCCACTGAATTTAGTAACATGTTTTTAGATAAAAATCAAAACCAAGATACATGAAAGAAATAATATGGACTTCACAGTGAAAATTAAACTGCTGTTTTGTGAATGCCAATCAGAAATACACTAGAAAGAAATATTTGCATATAACACATCTGACAATGCACAAAATACATGAAAATACTTACTTCTGAACAGACCTGAACAGACACCTAACCAGGATGACATACAGATGGCAAATAAGCACATGAAAAGGCATCCTGCATCCTAAGTCATCAGGGACATTCAGATTTAACCAGTTGCAACAATATGCTTACTTAGAATGGCTAAAATCCAGCACCAAATTCTAACAAAACACAGGGAAATGTTAATTTTACCATTCTTAGCTAGTGGGAATGTAAATGATAAAACTATTCAAGAGACAGTTTGATATTTTGTGACAAAACTAAAATCACAACTCATCATGCTAATGTTCCCTAATATCTGCAGAGTTGCAGAAAGTTGGAAGCTCAATTTGTCACTCAGAGGTTCATGAATAAGTGAAGTATGGTATGTCCATACAATAGAATACTATTCTGCACTACAAATAAGTCAACTGTCAAGCTATGAGGTGACATGGAGAAACAAACCTTAAATGTGTGTTATTGGTGAGATACATCAAACAAAAGATTTCCTATCATGTTATTCCAACTGCATTACAGAAATGGAAAAAACTATGTGGGGATCAAAAAGATGAATGGTTGCCATGGCTAGGGCTAGGGTGTTTAGAATGATTAGTTTGGGCACAAAAGAATTTTCAGGGCAGCAAAAATGAAGTACTCTACATAATACTATAATAAGGCAACCATATCATTATACATTTGTTCAAACTCACGTGTACAACTGGAGCAATGAACTCAAATGTTAAATTTGGGTAATTATGTGTCAATTATAGGTTCATTCATTGTAGCAAAGGTATCAATTTGGTGGGGGTTGCTGATCACAGGAGAGACTATGCATGTGTGGGGAGAGGGCATATGGAGGAAATCTTTGTACCACCTCCTAATTTTTCTGTGAACATAAATCTGCTCTAAAATAAAGAAACAAAACAGAATCCAATGTCTTAAAGGAAAATTACATCCTAAGAGGTGAGCATGGAGGTATATTATAGCACTCCAGAGGCAGATGTAAGAGAATCCTTACTTTGAATCCTTCCAGGGAAACATAGTAAGGCCATGTCTTAAAACAAAAGACACACACCAGAAAATTAAACAACAACAACAAATCCAATGGTGAAGATGAGAGCACAAAGCTGTAATCTTAGCTCTCAGGAGGCTAAGGCAGAATGGTTGCTATGAATTTGAGGATAGCCTAGTCTGCACAGTAAGTGTTAGACCAGCTAGAACTCTATAGAAACAAACAGCAAGAAACTGTCTCAAAAAGAAAACAAAATAAAAACAGCAAATAGTTTTGTTCCTAGCTGAAAACCTCTTCATAGTTCATAATAGATTGGGGAAGGGTAGTCATAATTCTTTGGGGGATGACAAACAGTAGGGTGGACATGTTACAGTGAATGAGTCCACATCCACGGGTATATGGGCAGCTCTAACTGGATGCAATAGAATGAGAAGTAGAAGAAGAAAGAAGAGGAGGAGGAGATGAAGTTGGGAAAGGATGGCATTGGAGATCTTGGAGGGAGTTTGAAAGCTAGAAGGAAGATAAGGTCATAATACGTTGTATACACGTAAAATAGTCTCATAGAATGAAATATTTAAAATATATCAAAAGTAAAACTGGGGCTAAAAGTAACTGTTACTCCTCCAGAAGACCCATATTCAATTCCCGCCACACACAAGTTGACTCATAACTGTTTGTAACTCATTCTAGGGCATTTGATGGCCTTTTATGGTCCCCAGGGGCACTTGGCACATGCAAGTAAGACACTCATGTGCAAATAGTTAAATTATTAAAACTTAAAAAATAAAACTGGAAATTCATTAAAAATGTCCAAATACATAAAAAATAAATTATTTAGTTTTTTACTTTGTTTACACCTTTACTGCTCTGAAGAAAAACTGACTCTGAATTAAGAGTTTTATTCCTCCATGGCCAGGCTGCTTTCCCTTGTGAGCATTAGGTAGCATTTCTTCCAGAAATGATTTAGTCACAAGGCCTTGATGATTATATATCCCCTTTGGAAAACCAGTTATTAATGATTTTTACACAAACATTAAGGGGGAGTGGTCTGCTTTTCCTTCTGCCCAAACACATTTTTTCCTCTTCAGATATTTGTTTTGCTTGTAAAATCTTTCAATATTATTTAGTGAGAAGAAACCTTCTGAAACAGCCATTACCTCCAGTCAGACATGGTTTCTATCAGTAAGTCTTACATTTGCTGCGGAAAAGAACTGTTCTCTCTCTCTCTCTCTCTCTCTCTCTCTCTCTCTCTCTCTCTCTCTCTCTCTCTCTCTCTCTCTCTCTCTCTCTCTCTCTCTCTCTCTCTCTCTCTCTCTCTGTCTCTCTCTCGCTTTCCTTGTTTAGCACAGTGTCTCATGGTGGTGAGTTCCAAACACAATTCTTCCTAAATTCTTCTGCCTGTAATTACTGTGCTTTGAATGTGAAATAAACACTATAGACTCGTGTTTGGACACTTGGTCCTTCCTTGGTGGCTTTGTTTGGGAAGGTTCCTTGCTGGAGGAAGTGGAGAACAGACCCAGAGACTGTATAACCTGGTACCACATTCTGCTCACTCTCTGCTTCCTGATACAATGTAAAGAGCCAGCTTTCTGTTTCTTGTGTCTCAGTACATTCTCTGTCTGCTGCCATATCTTCCCCAGCAAGATGGACTTTATCACCCCTGAAGAGTAAGACAAAATATACCCTTTGTCCTTTAATTTGGTTTCATCAGAGTATTGACAACAGCAATGAGGAAGTAACTCAGATAGTAACCTACTTTGCAGTAATTAGTGATTGCAACCCAAATTACCAACATAGATCAAAGTTGGAGCATGTCGATTCTTGTGTTTTGAGTTTGAAAATGGCTTCAGGGGTTTTGATCATTTACAACAAACCTTCTCATATGAGGCTTATATGTAGGGTTAGGGAAATGACTCAGAGGGTAAGCTCTCCTTATCTGAAAGTATGAATACCCAAGTTTGGTTCTCCAGCTCCTGTGACACAAACTGGGCATGGTGACACTTGCTTGTAACTGTAGCACTGGGAGTAGGGGGTGGGACAGAAAAGCAAAGATAATGGAAGCTCATTGAACTCCTCAGTTGATGAGCTTCAAGGTTCAATGGGATACCCGTTCTCAAAAAGAATAAAAGTGCAGAGCAAGTGAAGAGAGACAACCTTCACAAGCATGCACACACATGAACACATGTGTGAACATAGCCCCATTTAGAAACGCATCAAACACACATATACACACAGTACCACAGACCTACACAAAAGAATGAAACAGGTCTTGTGTTATTTTCCCCATTGCTGGGACAAATGCTCTGGCAAAAGCAATTTATTGGAGGAAGGATTTATTTTGGTTCCCAGTGAAAAGTACAGAGGGAAGTCATGGCACTAGGTTCTTGAAGCAACTGGTCATATGCACCCATGGTCAAGAAGCAGAGTACAGTGAATACATGGTGCTGTTGTTCAATTCTGAGTCTCTTATATAGTTCCAGATTCTCTCTGCCTAGGGAATGGTTCTACTTACAGTTAAGATGGGACTTCCTACATCAATTAATGTAATAAAGATAAACCTTTACATGGTTTATGGCCTAATTCCATCTCTTATTTGAGTCTAGATTCTGTCAAGTAGACAACATCAACAATATAATATGATCCATATTATGTTATTATATAAAGGGTATCTAAGACATTATTGGCAGAGAGTGTCAATGACTTTGACTTTCATTGCTTAAGTTTAAGCTCTAGGTTTTTCAGTTAATGACATTCAAACTGGGCAAATCACTTACTGTTTGTGGCTCTTTTTTACTTTTTAAAATTTAAATTAGAAACAAGCTTGCTTCACACGTCAATCCCAGCTCCCTCTCCCTACCCTCCTCCCCTGCCCTCCCACCAGGCCTCTCAATCCCCCCCCCAATCACCACTCCATTCCCCAAGGAGGGTGAGGCCCTCCATAGGGTATCTCCAGAGTCTGTCATTTCATTCATTTCATTGTCTTGGGAGTGTTTGTGGCTTTTAATTTGTAAAATGATCCCAAAAATAGTACTATTAGTTAAGCACAGAGTTTGGTACATAAATAATATCATTACTTTGGGAATTTTCAATTGTCAGGATAATATACTCAGTTCTGGCCTGCTATAATTTGGGCACAAGTATGTTTAATTACTTGATCTCTGTGCTTCATTGATGTTTGTCATTGGGTTTTCATTACCCAGAGGAATCTTAATACTTAGACTTTTGAACATAACTGTTACCTATCATCAATCTGTCTGTCTGTCTGTCTATCTGTCAGTCAGTCTATCTATCTATCTATCTATCTATCTATCTATCTATCTATCTATCATCTAGCTATCTATGTACATATCATCTATCCATCTATCTACCCATTTATCATCCATCAGCTCTCTCTCTCTCTCTATATATATATATATATATATATCATCACATATTTCCTTATATTGATACTGAAAAGAAGTTGATGGTTTAAAAAATGAGCATTCTGTTTATATCACATCAGGTTGAATAAAGAGCCCCACTCAGTTAATTAACTAGTTACTAAATGGTGTTTGCCTTATCCTTATGAATAGTAAATGAATTCATTATGGATGTGCCACCACAGTGAATAGCAAATGAATTCATAACTATGGGCTCCATAAAAATATTCCTAGTGGAGAAATTATTCATTGTCAAGTTGGCATCCAGAGTAACCAGGGCTTACCGAGATGGAGGTAGTAAATAATATGGGCACTGAGTTGTTAAGTTGGATATTTTTAGTAGTTTTCTAGGACAGATGCAATAGATTATAGCTTCATTATATGTTCATAGCTTCCTATAACTAGCTTCCTTATGGCCTTTGTCTAGTATAACCTTTGATTCAAAAAGAAAGATAGAATTATGTTTATAAGCAACTGGTCACCAAGAAAGCATTGGTTTGTGGTTAGGTAGATTAAGTAAGTCTTGAAGAGTTTTCCTCCTTTCCTGTCCAAAGACAGGAAGTTGGCTGTCACACTCTATCCTCTGAAGTTCTCTCTATTGTATTGGGTGAATACTCTCATCTTTCCATTTTTGCTAATTTCCAAAATTTTAAAATTAACTACATGAATAGTGTATAATTGAATATGTGAATTTACAAAATCATGCCAACAAAATCACAGATGCTGTCTCATTATAAACCTGCAATCTCTAAGTGATGATCCCAAAAACCAGTATGAGAGTAATTGTGGTATATCTATGGTTCTGAAACTACACTATGTTAACCTGTAAAGGGAAAGCCTTCCCACCAGCCTGGTTCCAGAGCCACATCAGTCCCAAATAAACACCCAGGAGGCCATATTAACTATGAAGCTGTTGGCCTTGCTTGTTTCTTACTGGCTAGCTCTGACTTAAGTAATTACCCCATAATTGTTAATCTAAGTATGTCTCTTACTGGAGAAGTTTCTGGGCTTCCTACTCCATGGCGTTACATCTTGACCTCCTGTGTTTCTTCTTCCCAGTGTCCTCCTGGACTCCTAGTCCTACCTATCTTGGTTTCCTATTGGCCAAGAGTGCTTTATTGACATATACACAGGACTTACCCCATCATTAACCTCTTATATAAATTCAGAATTAATTTCTTTGGTGAAACATGACACAGTTTCTTAATGAAATTAAAACACTTCCAGGCTTTAATTTCCAAACGCTTCTAGTTTTATGTGTAATTCTAATTTATAGGTTATATTTGATAGCATAATTCAACAAGTATAAGAAGTACAAGAAAGAGTAAATATTTAGGAATGAAAGAAATTTAACAATTCAGTTGGTATAATGAATTCACAGGATGACAGTATGCAAGGCAACTGATTAGTGTTTTAAAAATTTCTGGTGTTGCTATTTAAGTATGGGATAGATTAGGATGAAGTAAGACTTAGTGGTCATGAGACATAAGAGGAGCAGAAGGTATGATATTTTCTGTGTGCTAGGAGCTAGGCTAAGCACACTGCAAGTATTACCTTACCTGATCTTCACAAGAATCCTAGGCAGGCAGTAGAGGGATAGATGGGTCTGCCATGCAGAGAGAATAAATAGGAGGAGAAATCTAGGCTCAAGAGAACAGGAATAGCAAAGAAAGGAGAAGGAGAGGAGAACACCAGGGTCCAGCTACCTAGCCACACAACCAGCCAAGGAGTAAGAAGAGAAGAAAGACATATAGAATAGAGAAAGGCAAAAATCCCAGAGGCAAAATGTAGAAGAGAATCAGATTATTTTAAGTTGCAAAAACTGGCTAGAAATAAAACAAGCCAGGGAAGGCATTCATAAGTTAGAAAAAGTCTCTATGTATTTATTTGGGAAATAAGTGCTGGGCCCCCAAAGAGAAAAGGAAACAAAAAACTGTAAAATGTGAATACATCATCTGTAGTATTTCTAAGTAAGTGATCTGAGGAAGTTCTAGTTCACAGAAATGTTTTCCCGATTGTATCTGTCTTAGAGTTTATATTGCTGTGATATTTCACATCATAGTCCATCATTGTAGGAAGTTAGGGCAGGGACTCAAGGTGGGAACCTGGATTCAGAAACTTACTAAAGTAGATACCATGGAGGAATGATGCTTATTGGCTTGCTCCCTATGGCTTGCTCAGTCTGCATTTTTATACAACTCAAGATTACCTGCCCAGGGGAGGCAAGGCCCAGAAAGGGCAGGACCCTCCCAGGTCAATCATCAGTCAAGAAAATATTCTACAGAGTTGTCTACAGGACAGTCTTATGGAGGCATTTTATAAAATAAGATTCTTTCTTCCTAGATATATCTAAGCTTGTATCAATATAACAGAAAACAGATTGGGAAATGATGAGTAAAGTCATAAAAGAAGGTTGATCTTTGGAGGACTTTGCTTTTGAAGGCCAGAACTTTGCAAAATAACCATAAAAAAACTTAAAATAATTTTGGGCGCTGGGGGACTGGGAGGATGGGTAATGGGGGTGGGGAATCATTAGGGGCAGAGAGCTATTGTAGCCTTCTGGCAAAAAAAGGTTGCTTGTGTGTTAGTCAAGTTGGAGGAATGTCACCACTGTGGGAAGATCTGCATTACTCAGGGGCATCATGGAGCCAACCCATTTCTTCAGTAAAACAATGTTTCGACTATATTTGTTTTTATAATACACAGAGGGAAAAAGAGGAGCAGGCAAGCAGGATAGAGAAAGAATTAAGCCTTGGGGTTTCCACAAGTCCTCTTTTTCTAATGACTCAATAAGATGTAACCAGTTCCTGCAAGTTGTTTATATGTACAGCATTTTCAATGTCCATTCACTAATTGGTGGATATCTTGGCATTTCTAGTTTCTGGCTATTATGAGTAGGGCAGCAATGAATATGGTGAGCAAGTATTTGGTAGGATGTAGAGTCTCCTGGGTATATACCAAAGTGTGGATAGCTTGATCTTGTGGTAGAGCTATTCCCAGCTTTCTGAGGAACTTCCATACTGATTTCCATAGTGGGTGTTCAAGTTTTCACTCTCAGCAGCAATAAATAAGTGTCCCCTTACTATACATCCTTGACATCATGAACTGTCACTTGCTTTATTCATCTTGATCATTCTGAGTTGTGTAGGATGAAATCTCAAAGTTGTTTTAATTTATATATCCCTAATGATTAAGGGTGTTGAACATTTCTTTAAGTGTATCTTGGCCATTTGCATTTCATCCTTTGAGAATTCTCTGCTTAGCTTTCTACCCAATTTTTAAGTTGAGTTACTTGTTTCCTTGATTTTTTTTAGGTCTTTATATATTTTGAATACTAACCTTCTATCATTTGTATAATTAGTAAAGCTCTTTTCCCATTCTTTAAGTTGCCACTTTTGCCCACATGATGGTATTCTCGTTTTGCAGAAGCTTTTCTGTTTCATGAGGTCTGGTTTATTAGTTGTTGATCTCAGTGCTTATGGTATTTGAATTCTGCTCAAAATGTTGCTTCCTGTGCCAATGAGTTTAATATTACCCCCATTTTCTCTTATGTCAGATTCGCTGTATCTGGGCTCATGTCAAAGTCTTTGATCCATTTGGAGTTTTGTGCAAGGTAATAAATATGGCTCTAATTTCTTTCTCAACCCTTTTATCGTCTGAATATAGTAGGGCTACTGATTTTCTTGAGTTGATCTTGTATCCTGCCACTTTGCTGAAAGTGTTTATCAGCTGTAGGACTTCCCTGGTAGAGTTTTTTGGATTACTTATGTAAACTATCATATCATTTGCAAATAGTGAAAGTTTGACGCCTTCCTTTCTGGTTGATCTCCTTTTGTTGTATTGCTCTGGCTAGAACTTCAAGTAAAATATTGAAAAGGTATGGAGATAGTGAACAGCCTTGTCTTGTTCCTGATTTTAGTGGAATCATATTGTGTTTCTGTCCATTTAGTTTGATGTTGGCTGTTGGTGGGCTATATATAGCTTTTATTATATTTAGGTATGTTCCTGTTATCACAGATCTCTCCAAGACTTTTATTATGAAGGGTGTTGGATTTTGTCAAAGGCTTTGTCAGAGAAACATCCCCCTTTACAATTGCTACAAACAACATAAAATACCTTGGGGTAACACCAACCAAACAAGTGAAAGACCTGTATCTCAAGAACTTCGAGTCTTTAAAGAAAGAAATTAAAGAAGACATCAGAAAATGGAAAGATCTTGGATAGGTAGGTCA
This sequence comes from Mesocricetus auratus, assembly GCF_017639785.1. Taxonomy (NCBI): domain Eukaryota; kingdom Metazoa; phylum Chordata; class Mammalia; order Rodentia; family Cricetidae; genus Mesocricetus; species Mesocricetus auratus. The sequence goes on from NW_024429193.1 coordinate 38,400,217, forward strand.
ATGTAGTAAAAATGGCAATCCTGCCAAAAGCAATCTACAGATTCAATGCAATCCCCATTAAAATACCAGCACAATTCTTCACAGACCTTGACAGAACAATAATTAATTTTGTATGGAAAAACAAAAAACCCAGGATAGTCAAGACAACCTTATTCAAAAAAGCAACATCTGGAGGCATCACCATTCCTGACTTCAAGCTCTATTATAGAACTATAGTCCTGAAAACAGCTTGATATTGGTACAAAAACAGACAGGTAGACCAATGGATTCGAATTGAACACCCTGATAGTAACCCATATGTGAGGAGCCGCCCTCGCTATCGCTATTGCCGTTAGAAGATGGCGCTGACATCTGCTGTCAGTTGGAGTTAACCGTTAGAAGATGGCGCTGACATCTGCTGTCAGTTGGAGTTAACCGTTTAAGCTGTGCCTCTCCCGTGGCGTCATCTGCTGTGATGTGCAAACCACCAATCCCGGCTCTACACGTCTCACTCGGAGCTCCTAGGCTTATATAAGGGGCTGGGTTTCTTAGCTTGGGGTCTCCCTCTAAGAAGCTGATCATCTATCTCTCAAGATGCATTAAAGCTTTACTGCAGAAGGATCCGAGTGTTCTGCGTCGTTCTTGCTGGCGAGACGGTAGCGCGGGACACCCATACATGTATGAACATCTTATCTTCGACAAAGAAGCTAAAATTTTACAATGGAAAAAAGAAAGCATCTTCAACAAATGGTGCTGACATAACTGGATGCTGGCATGCAGAAGAATGCAAATAGATCCATGTGTACCTCCATGAACAAAACTTAAGTCCAAATGGACCAAAGACCTCAACCTAAATCCAGCCTCACTGAACCTCTTAGAAGAGAAAGAGGGTGGTGCATTTGAATGAATTGGCACAGGAGACAGCTTCCTGAACATAACACCAGTAGCACAGACAGTGAGGTCAACAATTAATACATGGGACTTCCTGAAACTGAGAACTTTCTGTAAGACAAAGGACACAGTCCACAAGACAAAAAGGCAGCCCACTAACTCTACATCTGACAGAGGACTGATCTCCAAAATTTACAAATAACTCATGAAGCAAGTCTCCAAAACACCAAAGGATCCAATTAAAAAGTGGGGGACAGAACTAAAAAGAAAATTCTCAGTAGAGGAGTCTAAAATGGCTGAGAGGCACTTGAGAAAGTGCTTAACATCCCTAGCCATCTGGGAAGCAAATCAAAACAACTCTGAGGTACCATCTTACTCCTGTCAGAATGGCTAAAATAAAAAACACTAATGACAGTTTATGCTGGAGAGGTTGTGGAGAAAGGGGAACACTCCTCCACTGATGGTGGGAGTGCCAACTTGTGCAGCCACTTTGGAAATCAGTATGGAGATTCCTCAGAAAAATGGGAATCAGCCTACCACAAGACCCAGCAATTCCACTCTTAGGCACATATTAAAAAGATGCCCATTCATACAACAAGGACATCTGTTCCACTATGTTCATAGCAGCATTATTTGTAATAACCAAAACTTGGAAGCAACCTAGATGCCCCTCAACTGAAGAGTGGACAGAGAAAATGTGGTACATTTACACAATGGAGTACTATTCAGCAGAAAAAAAACAATGGAATCCTGAAATTTTCAGGCAAATGGATGGCACTAGAAGAAACCATCCTGAGTGAGGTAACCCAGTCACAAAAAGAGAAACATGGCATGTACTCTCTCATATATGGATTTTAGACATAGATCTGGGGAGTGCCAGCCTACAGTCCCACGGCCAGTCTGGGGAACAGAACCTTCATCCAATGGCTGATGGAAGCAGAGGCAGACTCCCACAGCTAAACCCTGAGCTGAACTCAAGGAACTCAGTGACAGAGAGGGAGAACTAATGAGCAAAGTGGTTAAGACTGGGCTGGTTTAACCCCCAGAAACAGCTGACCTGACAAGGGTTAGCTCTTGAGTCCCAGACTGATGGTTGGGAATTCAGCATGGGACTGATCAAGCTGAATGTGGGTGTCACTGAGGAGGCCTAGGCAATCTATTGGGCATTAGGTAGTAGATCAGTATTTATCTCGGGTGTACAAATGGACTTTGGGTGCTCATCCAACAATGAGAGATGCACTCTCAGCCTGGACTCTTGGGGGAAAGTCTAGGCCCTGCCCTGGATGAAATGACAGACTATGGACACCCCCATGGAGGGCCTCACCTTCCCTGGGGAAATGAGGGGATATTGAAGGGGTTGGTGGGAAGGCGTGGGAGGAGGAGAGTGAAAGGGAGAGGGACCTGGGATTGACATGTGAAGCAACCTTGTTTCTAATTTAAATTTAAATTTTAAAAAATTTTAAAAAGAATAAAAAAAAGAATATGGCTCTATTTTCCTTCTTTATCATTCAACTATGATCCTGAATGTTGGGACTCATACCAGGTTCTCATGATTGTGGGGTATAATGTTTAGTTTTCCTGCCCACAGCCTGATTTCTGTTGCTGCTTTCAACTCCCAAATTATACACAGGACACTATAATAGTTATGAAGCTGTTGGCCATTTGCTTGTATTTTTTATCGACTAGCTCTGATTTGATTATTAACCCATAATTACTAATACATATTTTATAAGAACTTACCTTTTTGAGGATGCTCTCCTGAGCACCCGTTGCTCCCAGGAAATCACATGGTGAGAACTTGCCTCACTACAATTCCCAGAATCCTCCTAGACTCTTACTCCCACTTATCTTGTTTCTCTACTGGCCAGTCAAACACATATTTACAGAATGACGTCTCCCAACAGTGGGGTAAGTACATTCCTCTCTGGGCTATCTACTCAGCCTTAAAGTAATTTCTGAAGGACATTATAGCAGATGGGACTTATGTGATCTATATGGTTTTACCAACATTAGGTAACATAGCTTTGATATCCAAATGGTTGTTTCGTATGCCATTTGTAGGAAGCAGAAAAAAAACTGAAGAATTCAAAACTTGCTCTGTCATAGAAAACAACTCCACTAAGTAACTGCCTCCCAAATGCTGAGATTACAGGTATGTACCACCACACCTAGTCCACAAAAACAAGCACTTGTATCAGCAACTAAGGCTCATTTATTTTGTGAAGTCAGAGTTATGTATTCACAAAGTTGGTATATAAATGTAATAAGCAATTTGACCTACATATATTTAATGCGACTTGATGATTAATTAGACTTTGAGCTGGTTTATCTTTTGAAGAATGTTTTGTTGTAAAGCACATCATTGTTAGGTGTCTTTGTGTACTTAAACCTGGGAACAGGTATATGTATGAGTGACATGTATATGGATGTGTACATGTGTATGTGTGTGTGTCCATTATTTTTGGTTAATATATAGTTCAGCTGGTCCCTCCTTGAGTTTCAATTCTCTCTGCCTTTGAAATCTATAATACAGAGTCCACTGTGTCTCCTGGACTCTTCTACTTTGCTGTCATTAGATGTATGAAAACCCATGTAAATGTTTCTTCAGTGCTGTGCCCATTTGTCTTATGTTATCTATTATCATTTCTGCATGAAACTACCTCAAACATCACCAGTACTTCCTGTAGATGGGATAAAGTTAGAAGTTTTTAAATTTATAGAACACAAAGAGAACATTATTTAAATAGAACTTGGGTAGTAGGGAATGTTGAATTTGGACGTACTGAGAACTGAAACTTTTGTTTTAAATTATTTTAATCTGAAGCTTTGATTAGAGTTAGGAAGTGGTTACCATGTAATCCAGGATTGATGGAAATAGCAAAGATCTTTGGAGGAAGAGACTTGAAGATACAAACTGTTAGTGTTTTCTGCTGAAGAATTCTGGTTGATTTCAGAAGTGTCCATCTTGAATAACCAACCCATTTGCCTGAACTCAAGTACACTGGAAAGACGACGTGTAAATAATAAAGACAATGCTGGAGTTAACATTTAGTTATGTGTGGGAAGACTCTATCAGGCTGAGTGCAGACATAGATGATTGGGGCTTTCATTGTCTGTATCCTACTGTTCACAACTAGGTAACTGATGGTTGTGTGAATGGATACTTCTTCTATATAGTCTGTGTTTCAACAATATTAGAACATCCAAATGATGAACATCAATAAAAATACTTTGAATTCTTAGGTACCTGGATAATACTTGAGGGGCTTCTGTACATATAATTATTTTTCCCAGTTTATGTCAGGAATATAATTCTTAATGAGTCCAGGATGCTTGGGTACAACATTTGCTAACAGAATAACTGAGAGACACAACTTAAGCGGGAATGTGTCCTGACTTACAGTTTAGAGAGTTGAGCTCGTCATGGCAAAGACACAATGAAGGCTTCATTGTATGAGGCATAAGGCTAGTTGCCTCATATCTCAGTGAACTGGGAAGATGAAAGCTCAATGCACAAAAGCTTGAAAGCCTACCCTCACAGTAGCCCACTTCTGCTAGCTCTGTCACATAACCCAAAAGTTCTACAACCTCCTCAACATCACCCTCACCTCCAAACACATGAACCTACAGAGGACATTTCTTATTCTAAAGAATAATGCAGATTTTAAAGAGATATCTGTGAAACAGACAATCTTACTGCAATAAATACATTTTAGGAATCTAGGTTCAAGATTTTGAGGCTATTTTAAAATCTTAAAATTTTTACTTTGTGTACATATTTTGCCTGCATGTGTGTCTATATGACCACTGTGTACCCATTTCTCATGGAGGCCAGAAGAGGGCTCCATAAGTCACAGAAGCTGGAGTCACAGACAGTTGTGAGCTGGCATGTGGGTCCTGGGAGTCAAACGCGGGTCCCCTGGAAGAACAGACAGTGCTTTTTTAAGTCACCTCTCTAGCACAAGTTCTGTGGTTATTTTTAACATGAGGTAAAAATTTTTTATATTAAAATGTGTAGTGAGCTGCTGCATTAGCAATGGCTGGTTAGGACATGTAAGTCATAACCATTAATTCCAATACAGATAATTGCCTGAAGACGGGAGGCCTGAGACTTGTTGAAAAGCATAGGCTTGAGGCAGACTGATCTTGGCTCATCAATAGCTATGCAACACTGAAAAACAGTTTAGCTTTCTGAAGCTCATTTTTCCTCGGTAATATGGCAAGATCATTATGCCTGACTATATTTTCCTCTGTACAGTCACTGTAATAAAGTACCACAATTTGACTGGTTAATAGTCATGGTACTTTATTTTCTCACAGTTCTAGAAGCTTGAAGTCTAAAATTGAGTTGCTGGCAGAACTGCGTTCCTTCTGAAATCTATAGCTTTGCCTCTTCCAAGCTTTTGAGGGGTAACTGTTGGCTTGGGGCACTTATGGACTTGTAAATAAGTTCACCCTCTGCCTTTGTTTTCACAAAGCTTTCTCTTCACATGCCCAGTTCTTACAATGGTCCCAGTCTTATAGGACAGAGGCACACCCTGCTCAGGATGCCCTCATGTTTGCATCCCTAAACACATCTGAAATAATCTTAGCACCAAATAAGATAATCATGCAATGAAATACTATCATATATATACATACATATATATACATATATACATATAATGCCATGATATATATCATGATGTATAAATATACACACAGTCCTCTGACCTCACACATAGACCATGAAATACAGGAAATGTCTTGAGTGATAGATGCTCATAGAGGGATAGTTCATTTTAATTGTAACACTTTACTTTTGGCTATGCTTACCTCCTGCCAGCTTTCCAATTCCCTTAACATTTAAGATTGCCAAATCAGGCCATCTGTAAACATGAAAAGTTGCAAAACTGAGGACTTTCACCAAAGTGTTAGTTTTAATATTCTGAACAGAAAAAAAAGACATTAATTTGCTTTAATCCCCATCATCCATCCTGAAAGCAACATAGTTTGGAATAGGTATACACTCTCTTTCATCCTTTGTAGTTTCAGAGTTTGGGTTATAGGTGGGTGTTTGTTTGATGACATCCTTTTTTTTCCTCCTTCTGTTTTTTTTTTCCTGTTGAGAGTTCGCCTTGGCAACCATTGTGTAGAAGCCCAGCACAGCCTTGCCTGAGCCAGAAAGGTTAAAACTGAGCTGACAGGACAACCCCGGCTCTCTGCTGTTGGTGAGTTATTCTGTTTATTCTACATATGTTTCCTTTTAATTAAAATGTCATTTTTAATTAAAAATGAAATGTCAAGAAGGAAAAAAATGGCAAAGTCTGGGCTATTGCGGCAAAATCAAGCAGAAAAAAGTCAGTGGAGAAAAGTAACTTTGAGAAGATGAGAACAGCATCTTCCCTATGTTTGTAAAAACAGAAAAAGACAAAAAATGATTAGAGAGTTTGAATGCCCTTTTCTGTTCACAGAGTGTGTGCACACACATTCTCTCTCTCTCCTTTCTCTCTCTTCTCTCTCTCTCTCTCTCTCTCTCTCTCTCTCTCTCTCTCTCTCTCACACACACACACACACACACACACACACCTGCTTCGTGGCTTGTTTCTATAACTAAAAATGTATATATTTGATGTGTGGGCACATGCTTTAAGTTAATGTGTGATGCTGATGGCTGCCACATTTTTCATGAGTGACAGAGCCACTAATGAGATGTAGCATTGACTGCAGAGGGCACCCATAAATTGTGTAATACAGCCCTGCTGGCCATTTATTTAATTTATTTGATAGAAGTGTAATGCCTTATAGTTTAAATGGAGCTTTTATTTTGTTATAAAGATCCATGCCTACAGCTTTTCAAGAATTATGCATGGCTTATGCTTCCTGTTTCAGAATTGCTCCAAGACAGAATGTTGACCATGGTGATGATCTCTCAAAAGGGCCAATTTCATGGCAAGTGGGGAATGATGCCACCAGGGTATGTACCACCTGCTATGGATGCCATTATGGAGAGAGTACAGCTTGTGGAAAAGTGGGGAAACATTGACACATGATGGTTAGTGCTATGTTGACCAGGAGAATACCCTGCTGGGACTCCCAGCAGATAATGTCTGTCTCCCCTCTTCCTCTCCCTGCCTCCCTCTCCTCCACTGTTCTGATTAACCTGAGGAATTTCCTTTCCAACTTCACATTGGCAACCATGGCTTCCTTTTCTTTTCTGCATGGTGCCACATATTCTCCACATCACATACAATCTGTAACCACCTTCTCCCTCTTGTCAATGCTGGTCCTTCGTCCGCATGCCCTTTCATAATGTCCTAGATGCTTTCCTTTCAAGCAGTTGCAGTCTTTAACTAAAGCTCGGTTTCCAGCTTAATTCACTTCCATTTTCAATACTGTACATGGGAGAAGTGCAGGGCTGGTTCCTCCTAGCCTTCTCTAAGTCCCTTCAGCCCTACAGTGTCTCTCTCATGCATAGTCAACAGCAGAAAAATGCTCGCTGTGGAACATTTCACTGAGTGTTGATTCTCTGTAAGAAACACTTAACATGGTTTCTTATAAATAAACTTCAAGGAGGCACAGGTCCATGGGGATTATGGAAGACTTCAGGGATAACCCTATGCCATTCTGGGTTTGCTTTTATCATGTCTTCAGTCCTGCAACTGCCTTTGACAGTGACAATAGGCCTGAGAGCTTGATTCTCAGAAAGACACAGAAACAGATACAGGTTAATGAACATACAATTTCATAAAACCTCACTGAAGTGCTCTATGCAGTGGGCAGCATGTTTGGCTCCTATATTTCCTGTATATCAGGGATGCTCCCAGTTCCAGAAAGTTTTGTTGAGCAAGTAAAAAAAGAAAATCATTTCTATTATTGACTGTATCTTTTATTTCTTTGTTTATTTTGTTTGTCTCCCTTCAATGTTATTCAGAAAATGTTATCTAGGAAAATGAAAGCCAACTTGCTCTCTGATTACCTAGGCCAATGCAACTCCAAGCATGTGTATCTTTACAAAGTGAGACCCAAGGGCAATAAAAAGCCACCTCCTTGTTTGCCTTATAAGCTGATTAACTAGGACAAAATGACCACTTTATTGAAAGCAAATGAAAGATTGGAACTGATTTATGGATGTGTACATTATTGTCCCTGCCTAGTTCTCGTTTTTTATAAATCTACGCAATAAGTAAAGAAAGCTCTTATCCATTTCCCAGGATCTGTTTTGACAGTTATCTTTGAGAAAGTGATGAAAAACTTGCCCCCTTTTCCTATATCACCATGGCAGTCAAATTCTCCCTTGTGTCCTTGCTTTATTAAACCAATTTCTACTTGTTTGTGCCTCTGTATCCATGGAGAACAGCTGATCAGCATCCCTCATATAAAACCCTTTATATTCTGGGAGACAGTAATTTCCTGTGAGATATTTAGTTGAAAGTTTCATAAACTTTTGAAAGAAAAAAAAGCTGTGCTTAGTTTATACTTCATAAAAATACTACTCTGAAGCCTTAAATATGATAGTTGCATTTAACTTTCTAGGTGAAAAATTAACTTTAATCTCTTTTCAATAGCATCCAAGTTTCACTCTAGTGAACTGAAAGCGCATTGTCAAGCATGACTAATTCCTTTATTTCAATTATTTTCACATTTTCTAAATTTATTGGTAAATCTTAAAAATATCTCAAAACTACACTATTATTATTTACTATTAATATGTATGTATAAAGTTACATACATGTGGGCACTTGCACCACGGTATTTACATGGAAGTCAGACACACCTTTGTGCAATCATTTCTCTTTTTCCTCCTTTCTGTAATTTACAGGACTAAAGACTTTCAGAGCAAGCTCTTTTAGTGGCTGAGTTGTCTTGCTAGACACTAGGTAAATCTTCTTAACTGTATTCTATAGTTTGAATTTATACCCACACCAGCATGAACTATTTTTTAAATTAATTTTGATACCTTGAAATTTGATTACCAATAAGACAATATTTATGTGCACTACAGAAAAAAATGTCTTTGGGAACTGAGAAATTTAATTGCACGGAAAATTTGCCTTGCTTCTCCTTCCCGCCCTCTCTTCTTCTGTCCCTTCTTCCCCTTTCTCCCTCCCTCCCTCCCTCCCTCCCTCCCTCCCTCCCTCCCTCCCTCCCTCCATTCTTCCCTCCCTCCTTTCCTTCCTTCCTCCCTCTCTTCCTTCCTTCCATCTCAAACTACCCTTTAGTTTCAGGAGTCCATCCATGTGCACCCTTGAAGCAGTGTCGGTTGGAGGTTTGAGGGTCTGTGATAATCTAAGCATTTCATACTCTTCCTGTGATTGACTGCACAAAGATCTAACTATCTCATAATGTCTTCATTCTTCTTGTCTGAGGACCTGCTTTCTCCAGAAGGCCTGTGATTGGAGGGTCTCTGTGTTCCTCAGTGCCCTAATGTTTCCGTGGTTTTCATGAAAGACTGCCCTCTGCCTCTCAGGCACTGGAATTAAAGGCTTGTGCCACCAACTACTGGCATCTGAAGTCTTTAGTCATGAGAGGATGTTTGAGCTTTATCATTTTGGGAGATAAGAACAGCTAGAAAGAAAACAAACAAACAAACAAAAAACCTGAGAAAAATAAACCTAAACCTTCCCTTCCTCAGACCTTGCACATGAAAGAAAGTTCACCGCAGTTACAACAGTAATATAGCCAAAACAAAGAAGAGAGAAACAAGAACAAAAAATGGGAAACAACTCAAATGTCTATCAGTGAGCAATAGGACGGAATAGTATTCTGCTCTTAAGAGGAGCGGACCCACTGACATGCTCCACAGTGGATGAGCCTTGAACGCTTAGTGAAAGAAGCCAGGCTAGAAGGTTGGCATGCCTGGAAGAAGAAGCAGGGATTGACTGAACAAAGGCAGGTCTTTCTTTTAGGGAGATGATAAAAAATGTTCCAGAATTCATTGTGGCAAGGCTTATGCAACCCGGAATAGACTGCAAGCTGCTGCACTGTTCTCTTTAGGGGAATTCTTTTGCTATTGTGATTATATTCAATAAAGCTACTATTTTAAAAACAAGAAACTTAAAGCAAACAACCAAACCATAGGAAGCTGCACCTTGTTGCATCAAATGCCTTCCTTTGTCTCATTGGCTGGTGGGAGGCCTTTGTGCAGCACCAAACCTCTTCCCTGGAGCTCTGCTAGCGCACAGAGCCTGCTTTGATCCTAAGCATTTTATGACCGCTTCAAATGTGCTTTCTTGTTTTACGAGTTTAATTATTATGAATAATTCTTCCCCAGACATTCTCCACCCTTCCAGGACAAAATGTCTGGTGGGAATGTAAATATGTTAAATGTCATTACAATATTTCTATGAGCAGAAACAAAGAGCCAAAGGCTATGCTTTTCCCCCAAAGGATGCCTGCACTGACTTCCAGGCCAGACAGAGGAGCAGAAACTTCCCCTGACTGTAGACTTCCGGCACAATTCACAAAGTCCTCATTTCCTCAGCTATACACAGGGACAGCTGTACCCACCTTCCCTCTATGGCTGTTGTTTCATGGTTTAAATGAGGTAATGCATTTTGAATATTTTGCAGTTCCTACGTCTCAGTTGATATTTAGACTAGATAGTTATTACTATTAACAATGATTCCAAGGGAGATGATTCCATTTGTTCAGAACTAATCTTTACTTAACTAAAGTACAGGAAGGCAGAGTGACTAGTTTCCTTGAGCCCTTTTAATGTTAATTAGGGGTTGTTACATTGGTCATTAAAATATGAATATTTATGGAGAATTCTCCCATTAAAATGCATCTTATTCCTTCAAAAGAAAAGCCAGATACAAATATGAAAGGGACCACTGTAGCTATTGGGGGCTGGGTAAAATTATTCTCCTGAGGTATTATTTTCAAAATAATGGATTTTACTTGTCGTAGGAAATTTTTTCTCCCTTTCCATCACAATCGCAATCAGCACTCTACCTGCTTGCAGCCGCAGCTGAAACAGCTGGATCACCCATTTTGATGAGGGATTACTCTTCAGTATTTATAGTAACACCCATTTCGCCAAGTGTAGCCCCTGAGAAGGAACAAACAGCCAACTTTCCCTATCACAGGTAACTGTTTTCTTTGTATTAAATTTCCGTTCCTATGGCTTTCGTTGGCTTCAGATTCTGAAGTTCATTTCACCACTCGGGAGACACTTAAAAGCTGCCAAGTCAATGCGACCAATAGAAATTTAATTTCAAAAATCTAAAGCATCGCTTTAAAAACCCCATAGAAGCTTTAAGCACAATATTGGGACGGGAAGGAGGGGGAGATGATGGTGGATAAACATGAGCTTTAAACATGCCCGAGACCTTGACATCTGAGCAGGAACCATGTTTGAAGGCAGACATGCATAAAGATGCAAGGCTTTTCTTAGGGATATTAATGAAATGGTTAATTCTGTTGTCATGGCAACAAAGAACAGCTGTGATGAAAAGCTAGAGGTCTATACACAATGCCCAGTACAAGGTCTCTAATTCTAAAGCTTATTTTCTTAGCTACAATAGAAGTGATGTGTTTTCAATATCATCCTAAGCCTTCACATCAAATCCTTCTAGTTAATCCAATAAACAGACCCATGGCATAAAGGGAATAAGTATATGTTTGTACATTATAAACCTTGTCAAAGAAGTTTACCTATGTCCAATCTTAAGAGGGGATCTACAAAGTAAACAAACACTCCTTCAAGATAAAGGCTATTTGGCACGAAACCTTAAAAAATAGAATCTATTCAAATGAGCTTTTGGAATAGTTATCAAATACATTGTTATCTGGCTCCTTAGGGGGAATGTACTCAAGACAGTGACATCTCCAGCACCACTTGCATATAGCAAAAGTGATCTCGTTTCTAAACTGCAGCACAGGAGGATAATGTAAGTGGCTGAGTTTGCTCCATACGTGTATTACCACTGTGTGTGGAAATAGACTTCAGAAGAACTTGCTGAATATCAGACAGCAGCATACCTGCTTTGGGAGCATATGAGTTTCTGATTTGGATAAAGACTCACAGAGACCTCTGGATTCTTTCAAAAACCCCTTCTCTCTACCTTCTCCTGGTCCTTAGGAGAAGCTCTAGGTTTCCCACTTTCTCTGAACACCCCTGTCTATTCCATGTTCACAGCTCAGGGACTCATGGACACTCCCCTGGATTACTGTCATCAAATGGAGCCCCGGTCACACTCTGTCAGGTATAAACATTTTTTCTTTTACATTCTTATCTTATTGTGTGTGTGTGTGTGTGTGAGCCTATGTATGTGTATTTATGATTGTGTGAGCATGTATATGTGAGAAATCATGCTTGTATGAGCATGTGTGAACGTGTGTATATGAGAGAGCATGTTTGTGTGTGTGTGTGTGTGAGTGTGAGAAAGCATGTTTGTATTAGTGTATGTATGTGTGTGAACATGGGTATATGAGAGAGAATGTGTGTGAGCATGTGTATATGAAAGACTGCATGTTTGTGTGAGTGTGTATATATGTATGTATGTGTGAGCATGTGTATACAGGAGAGAGCATGGTTGTGTGAGTGTGTGTGTATGTGTGTGGGCATGTGTATATGAGAAAGCATGTTTGTTAGTGTGAACCTGTATGTGTGAGCATGTGTATATGAGACAGAGCATCTTTATGTGACTCTGTGTGTGTATTTTGTGAATGGTGTACTTGTGTGCATGGGGACTGCAGAAGTCCATTCTCCACTCCATTATTTGAGACAATGTTTTGCATTGAAGCTGTAGCTCACAAAGCTCAAGAGATCCTCCTGTCTCCATCTCCCCATACAGGCACATGTCATTACACATAGCTTTCTTTCTGGGGACTGGGGATTCCAAATCAGCTCCAAATGCCTGCAAAGTAAGCACATCATTGAATTACTGAGGCATTTCTCTATCACTTTACAGTGATCTTTCTAAAACCTAGATCAAATTGTGTCTCTTCTCTTCAAATCTTCTCAATTTGCTCTATGTCCCAAAGTCCTGTCTTGGTTTAGAAAAGGGTGCATGATTTGAAGTTCAATAACTTCTCTCACCTCCTTGGATACCCATGTGTAATTCTGGAACCAAAGGCCTGAAGTTCTCTGCACACGTTCAGTATGAGGCACATTCTCAGGTTGTGTCCTTTGGTAGCCCTTCTTTGGCTTGGAAAATCTTTCTCTCTTCTCCCCATGATACTTTTCAGTCTTCAGTTCCACATTAAACTCCCAATTTCAAAGCCGGAAAACGGCATTTATTAATATAAATTAATAAAAATTACCAAAATAGGTACGTATTATAGATTAATAAGTTGAATGAATTGCAACTGGGCATGATGTGAAGCCCTTACCCGTGAGGAGGAGTGAACTAGGGGTGGGCTGGGTGAGGGAGGCGAGGAAGGGTAGGAGGAGGTGTAAGAGGGAGAATTGTGGTTGAAATGTAAAATGAAATTTAAAAGAATAAATAAATTATATATAAAAAAGAAAATATATTGTACCCTGTAAAACCAACATTTAAAACTAAAGGAGAGATAATCATAAGCTGGAAAAAAAGAATTAATCCAGGGGAATATACATGTTGCTACTAATAAACTCTATTTGTTGCTGCATTCACCAGGTTATGGTTGTGTTAAAAGTTAGCATAGTCCACAGGATGTAATTTTAAGCAATTATTGATGCAAAATATTCATACTGTAAAATATATACAGTTTTAGAATTGTTTTAAAATGTGCACACATCCATGGAACCACTAACAAAATCGACCAATGGAATACGCATGCAATTTCTTTAAGGGAAGGATCCCTACTCCCTTTTCTAATACATCAGTATTCACACCCTCAACACAGTCAAGCCAAGATCTCCTGTATATCACTACAGGTCAGAGCTCTTCATGAGGATTTCACATGAACAGAACCTGCCAAGCCTGTTCCATTTTGTGTCTGACTTTTAAATTTCAGGATGATAGCTTTGGGGTTCACCATGCTGCTATTTGTGCCAGGAAATCCTCTACTAGATATGCAGTATCCTATCTGGATACTCACTGGTTTTGTGCTCTTGTGTTAGCATGGTGCCACGTGTGCCTCTCAGGAGTCGGGCTCCTGTGATCATTCATGTATAAGTCCTTAGATGGAGACTGGCATCCATTTCTGGTAGGCAAATATCTGAGACCACACTTGCTGAGTTTATTGGTTCCTGTGGAGAGCAGGCTGTGCATTGATCTGCATTACCCAGTACTATGTCCAACGGTGGCTGTTAGGCCATGCCTTGACCAGACGGATTCCATCTTCTTAAGCTTCTAGTTGGTGTATTTTGAGCACAGATGTTGACACAGCATCACTATCTAACTAGCACAAACCATGGCACAAAGTGAGAACTAATTTAATTGTAAGATTTTGTCACCCATGAAATAACCAAAATAAATCAGTAACGTGGACATCTGTGCACAACAAAAACACATCAGAAGAAACAGATCCGTGAACTTATGGAATATTATGACCAAAGATGAACAGCATCCCTTACACAGAAGGAAGGATACTTTACATGGTGACTCCTACTCATCCTTACTCATGTACATGCCTCAGGCAATCAACAGGCTACTATCTCCTGGCTCCATTTCAACATGACTTCTGCTGAATCATCACTCATCTATCCCTGGTGACTCTGCTTATCCTTGCCACCTCTCTTCCTGCCTTATCTTGCCTTAAATCTTATGCTTTGCCTTGAACCTGTTTTCCATCCTCCAACAGCTTAGGAGGAGCTTGACAATATTATATTTAACTACCTGTGGTTAGGTGTTCTGTGGGTTCTGTCCTGCCTCCCTGTAGTAAGGCCTCTTTGAGCTAGGAAGCATCTTTAACCCCTTTGTAGCAGTTCAATAATCTATACACTTTGTGTGAAGTGTAGCGTGTGGTCAGAGAGTTATTACTAGTAATTAAGACTGTGATAAAAGAAGCTGGGGTTTGCCAGTCACCACACTGTCAAGCAGCATTGAGAGTACATGGTGACTTTCAGCCAAAGAAACTGATGCAGCCTTGTGAATTATTGTTTTTCAACTTGGGGAAGACGGCACAGAATCCCTAAGTACCAGTGAGTATATGTTTGACTTTCTAGGACACTGCCAGTTCTTTCTCAAGACCGTTACACAGATGCATCTTCTGAGACAGTGATCACATCTTTTCTTCATTTTGAAATTGCCACTTTGTTGAGCTGGAAGATTTAAAACATTTTTTCTTCCTAAAAATAATTTGTCTGTTTTACCAGTGCATCAAAGTATCTCAGGGTATCTTCTCTTGGGATATCTTTTCTTTCTTAATTTTTTAAAAGAAGGCTTTATTTGGTAATACTTTTCTCAAACGATGCATAACCAAACACATACTAATGAAAGACACACACTCAAACCTGGAAGATAAACACATTATATCATATCTATGCATGATCTGGGTGATAGAATTAGAGTTTATTTTAAAGTAAGTGTGCATATGTGTCTAGATATGTGTGTGCATGTTCATGTGTATGTACTCATCCATATGCAAGCATGTGCAGGCCAGAGATCAATGTCAGGTATCTTCCTCTAGTTCTTTCTACCTTACCTGTTGATATAGGACCTCTTACTGAACTCCAGGTTTGTCTTTTTGGCTGCAATAACTGACCTGCTTCTGTGATCCATCCTCTTACCCTCATCCCTTCCAGCACTGGGTTGAAGATGTACAACTCTGTGCCCTGCTTTATGTGGATTCTGGAGATCTGAACTCTGCTTTTCATGCTATCACAGTAAGAACTTTACCCACTGAATTATCTCTTAGTAACACAAGTTACCTTTTTAAAAAATGACCTTTTTTCTCTAAATTTTCATAAAAAGAATAAAAATTTAAATATGTTACAAGTAAATATAGTGTATATAACTGAAAATTAACGTGGTGTATGAAAATACGTAAGAATATTATATAAGTATGTATGTATGTATGTATGTATAACCTATACCAGTCACACTGCTTTCTCTTGGGTATGTTCAAATTCATCCCTCCCTTGAGGAGGTAGGTGTCAGCATTCTTTCTGAGTACCTTGATAGGTGCCTGACATGTGTGTATGCATTGATCCTAGCTCAGTACCTAGAATAGGTAGTAGACAGTAAACCTAATGGAATTCATTTATCTGATAATGTTTTACTATATATCATGTGCCAAGGGCTGCATCTGCTACTAAGAATGCAAGCTGTATATAAATGCAGACTTTGAAAACAAGTGACTCATATTTGGACAAATCTTCAAATTGTCTATACTTTGTACCATGCCCAAGGCCTAGCTCTTTGAATAATGCTTATTAGTGATTAAATGGAAGTGTGCTATCTGAGTTTTGTATTCTTTAAGACAATATTTTAAAAGATACATTATTCATTTACTGGAATAACTTTTTTGCTTATTTCATTGATTCTGGTGTGATCAATTAAAATAAGCTAAGATTTTATAGAAGATCGAGAAGCATTTGTAGCACAGATCTTAAAATAGCCAAAACAATGTGAGCTGAGACTAAAGTCTGTGTTTCCCAAAGAGCCTATGGATCCTTAGAGGAAAGGCATAGGGTGTGGTCTCAAAAAATACGTGGTATTTTCTTCCTGTTAGAAGAGGTTATGAGTGATGACAGAACACCCTCATGTGGTTGTCATAGCATTATTTTCCCCCTTATTAGAGATTATTGGATCCAATCTCAAGTCACTTAGGAATATCTTAATTATTAGCAAGACTATGATCACTCCTTACACAGATGCTACATATTCATTGCTTGGTCATTTGAATCAAGGCAACAATGTCATTATCCATGAAATCAGATTGGATGATTTCATCCTCTAGCTCTAATATGCAGGATGCAATTAACTAACTTCCTGTGAAACATTAGCTTCCAGATAGCCCATATGTCATTATTGCCCACTATGTTTGTTTGCTCTGTTTGTGGACTATCAGTTGGTTACTATGTTCAATCTTTATTTTCCCTAATAAGTATAAATAGAAAGAGTGGTTGCAAGAAATCTAAAAAAGACACTTAGCACCCAACCATCCATGAGTAAGAAGTGTAAGTATTGTGCGTATCTGTGTATGTGTGTGTGCTTGTATGTGTGATGTAGGACTTAATTTCTTGACCAACTGAACTGTTGGGGCCTAGAAAACCACAGGGTCTCTAAGTTGTTTGTCAGCTTATAGCCACAGGTACATCCTGTTTTCTAGTCCTGGATTACTGCCCCCGCATTGCACCACTGACATCAACATCTAGCATGAGGAAAACATGCTCTCTTCCACCTGGGGTTTTTCCACTGTGCTGTAAGCCTGTATATATAAGACTGCTCCCTCCTACAAGAGAGAGACCTCTCAGCACTTGCAATAAAGACTCTCTCTCTCTCTCTCTCTCTCTCTCTCTCTCTCTCTCTCTCTCTCTCTCTCCTGGTAATAAAGGCAGCACATGCATTCTCTTAGTACAAACAGCTGGACATCTGATCTTTCTTTTCCTGATACCTTGGACTTGCTTGTGGCGCAGGCCCCGCACTGAACATTGGAAAGTTGATAACTTTTAAAGAGTGTAACATTTTTACCTTTTTATACTATAACACATTTGTTTAAATTTTTTCCAAATGGTGAGAATTTCTGAAAATGGTAGTTTTACACTGAATTTTGCATCCAATTTGAATTTTGATGATAAATTATTAGCCTCGGATGGATATGTATATATTGACATATGAGGTAATTTCATGCTGAAGGAAACCTTTTTCAGTGCAATAAAGGAGGCCCACAGATTTTTAAGCTTTCATTTTTTTTTCTTGTTAGAAACACATTTCTAGGGAACATGAGAAGATCCCTTCTTACTGTTGAATCCAGACTTCTTGTTCACTTGTGTTAGGTTGAAGTGGGACCACTCCGTAATCTAGGTAGTACATTATCTGATTCAGTACATCACTGAATGCCCACAGCTGGCTGGACATCATTGTTTAAGCTCTTCACAAGATGCTGGTTGTTGACTTCCTTAAAAAGCAACATGACTTCATTGTCAGGCTTTCCTATGTCTTCCCGCTGTTGCTAAGAGTGGTGGCAGCAAGTCTGTGAAGACAACAGTGGAATTTATCTGGTTTCAACTTGCACAGTCAAAAAGTCTTGGAAGAAGTAGATAACTTATCTGGGGGAAAGGTGACTTCTGTTGTCTTTATTTCTAAAGCCCTTTTCCCCCTTCAACTCCATCTATGCTGGAATATTCAAGGCCTTCTTGTGGAGGCCTATTCAAGGACTTTAGTGGAGAAATGTCCTGTCTGCTGTTGCTTTTTTTATGCTGTTGTCTAGGTTTCTGGGATTGGGGTGATTATAAGCCTAGATGCTGATTACTGGGAGGTTGGGAGGGAATGGTCTGTGGAATCCACAGGAGGCATGGAGAGGGTGGAAGGGACACTACAGCTGGGATGAGACTGAGGAATTGTGTCTGTTGGAGGATCGGATAAAACAGAGAAGGTCTTCAGGCAGGCTACCTAGTCTTCTGGCAGGGGTGGCCTGTGGTTGAGCTGTCAGTGTCCCTCAAGCTGGGGCCTGGAACATAGTGACAACTGGGGGAAGGCCAGAAGCAGATGGTCCGTGGGATCCACGGGAGCATGGAGAGGGTGAATGTAGCTGGTGTTTTGTTGCAGTGCTAGAGATAGGCTTGAGGGATTGGGTCTTTTAGGGGAGCAAAGAGAGACTATTTCTAGAACCTTAAGGTTGATGAAGAGGGCTCTTGGAGGGATTTGAATACTGAATTCTGATCCCTCAATGATTAAAAACTGACAAAGTTTAGCACCATCACCTCTTAAGTGAAATCAGGAACTTTCCAGATCTCTGAATTTGTGAATTGTGCCCTAGCATCTCTAACCGGCAAAGGGAGACCACTCTAGTGTTTTTGTCACTCATTTGTTTTAAGTAAAAATGAAAGACTATATATAAATAAAGGCGCAGTACACATATTGTAAAATGGATCAATGGATACTAGCAATTACTTTTATTATTATTTAGTACTGTAATTGCTATTATGTATTACATTTTATTGTGACTCTCATTTTTGTTGTTGATGTGGCATACCTGAGGTACTAGACGTAGAAACTGAGAGAGAAGGATGTAAGTAAGTCATGCTGTCAACTCTCCTTGATTATTCCCATTTTCCTAGCCCAGAGGAAAACATAGACCGTCAGAAGTGTAGTTCTCCAAGGTCTTGGCTGTTTTGACTCTCCGTGTGTATTTTGCTCATGTAACTGTGTGTGAAGTAGGTAATAAGAGTTTGCCTGGAAGATGTGGGGTTTGACAGGTGCTAGCAAGATGAAGCTGCTGAGTCCACCACAAACAGGGTGCTTTGTAAGGCAGGTGGTGCCCTCCCAGAGGCCCTTGCCTTTGCTTACCCGGAGTACCAAACTGATGAAAAAGGCTGACTATAGGTGACTTTCTCATCGAAATGTGCTTCTTCTCCTTGAGTTTTTTCCCCCCTCTTTCCCCGAAGCAAAACATCTATTTTAGTAGACCTTGTACTTTTTCTAAAGTTAGGATATATCAGGTTGGCAACAATTAGTCAAATAAAAATATTTTCTAGTGTCTATGGTTTACCCACACAGCTCCAAGCCCCAGGGTCAGGCAAGAGAAGTGAAGAAAATGTTCCTGCCCTGGAGATGCAAACAAACTCCCCACAGGATGAAAGAGCTCCACAGTTCAAGTGTGGCTGCTTGTTTGACAGTGGAGACAATTGGGGCTTGGCGGCTTTCAAGAGCCCACAGGTTAGGACCCAGGTGGGCAGGAGAGTACATCATTTTTCAGAGACCCGACCAGTGAATATTCTGGGTGGTGGGGTGCCTGATAGAAAGAGCCACTGAGGGGATGAGGGGATGAGAAATAAATACGCTGATAATATTTTTAAAAAGAGTCGCTGGGACTGGAGAGACGGCAGGGGTGAAGAGGACTTGCTGATCTTGCAGAGCATCTGGATTAGGTTCCCAGCACCCTTTACCCAGTGGATAATAACAACCTACAATTCCAAATCCAGGGGCCCCGACTCCCTCTTCCGCCCTCTGAGGGCACTTGCATACATGTGCATATGTTTCTACCCAACAAATCAAAATAAATAAAAAGTATAGACACACCCTCCTTTGGTTGTTTTTAAGTAGCTGTTACATGGGTAGGCTTGCACTGAGGATTCATTAGCCACTGAAGTTGATTTCACAATGTACCTGTGACCTCAATGGTCTGTACAGATTGGGGAGGCCCAGGGATATTCAAATAAGGCAAAACTTTGATATTTCCTCATGTCTCGCCATCTGAGGGAGCTTTGCAGAAATACAGCCCTTCCTCTTGCAATAGTTCTCTTTAAGGAGGCTTTGTAATTCCTTGGATGGGGTTTTAAGAATCTATTATATTAGGGAGCCCCAAATCTGTAATTTCCTTCTAATGAGGCCTGCTAATTTGATGACAGCATTATCAAATCTAAATACCGCCCTTCTTTGGTCTGTAGGGTGCTTCATAATGAGATACATCCAGGGGGGCAGAGAGTTGCCAGACACATTAAAGAAGCCAGTGTCCCTGACTAAGGAAGGCCTTATTAATGATTTTAGTCCCAAAGGAAGAGACACATAGAAAATCTTCAGAAAGCAAGAAATGGTGATGCTGAAATCAAAGCCACCCAGATGGCCTATAAACAGGCTAATTATGTGGAAGACCCAGGAGCAACTCTGAGGTTTCCTCCCCAGCTGCCCTTAGAGTCTGCCAGGTAGCCAGATGCTGGCAGGGAACTTGCCTTCCACAAGTCATCAGCAAGATGGGAGTGTGCATTAAAAAGAGTACTAGCCCCTCCATAACTTCATTCTCTAACAAAAGATACTTCAGATATTTTGGGGTGGAATTCTAGAGGATTTTTACATTGTCACAGTGGAGAATATATATGTATGTATATATTTAGTAGCTAGAAAAGCAGAATATATGTGATTATGTGTTTGTTCACAAATACACTGTCAGATTAAAGAAAATGTTAACATATTGTGGTTTGTGTTGCTGTGTATATGCATGTTCTTCTGTGTGCAGGTTAATGTGTATATGTGTGCACCTATGCACATATATGAGAGTGCATCTATGCACATATATGAGAGTGCATGTGGAGGCCAGAGGACAACCTTTGCTCTTGTTTCTTGGTTACTCTTGATGCTTTTGTTGAGAATGGGAGTGATAGTTTCAATTCTAGCTGCTGCAACAAAATACCCTGGTAAAAGCAAATTAAGGGATGAAGAGTATATTGCATTCAAGTTTCCAAGTTACAGTATAGCACAGGAAGGAGGACTTCAGTGGCAGATACTTAAAACAGAGGGTCACATGTCCCATGGGGATTGAGGGGAGTGAATGCATGTATGCATTACTGGTGCTCAGTTTGCTTTCTTGATTCATATCCAGGGAATGGTGCTGCCCATGGTGGGCTGAGTCTTCACACATGAATTAACATAATCAAGACAATCCCTAACAGATATGCCCATTAGTCATCATGATCCAGACAATCAGACACTGAGATTTTTCTTCCCAAGTGATTCTAGATTGTGTCAAAGTGACAATTAAAGCCAATCCTCACAGAAGGGACTACAAGCAGACATTTTTTCTAAAGGAGATATAAAAATAGACAGCTTATGTTAAAGATCATAAGATATTAAGTAAATACAAATCAAAGCAGCAATGGGGTTCTATTTTATACCATACAGATGGCTACAATCTAGAGAATAGATAACAGCAAATGTTGGAAAAGGTTTGAGGAACTCTTTTGCACTGTTGGTGATGGCATAAAATGCTATTGTTGCTTTTGGAGGCAGCCCAATGCTTCTTTAGAAGATTACATGTAGAGCCAATTACATGTCTCAATAAGAGCTTCATTCATGATAGTCAAAATATGAAAACAATTCAATGTCTGTCAACCTTCAGATGAGCAAATAATTGACATTATATCTAATAATGGAGCATTATCCACCCCCAAAGGCAAGCAGTATTGATATCTTCTACTACATGGATAAACACTGAAATCCTTATGCTGAATGAAAGAAATCACTCACAAAGCGCATATTGCATGTTTTTATTTATACAAAATGTCCAGAATAGGTTAATCCATAGAAACACAAGGTAGAAGAGCATCCGCATGGAGTTGAAGTAAATCCTGATGGAGAGTGACTGCTCACAGGACTCAGGTGCTAGCAGCTGAGTATGGTAATGGCTGACTACCAGAGAATGAACTCAAGCTACTGAACCATGCACTTGAAATGCTGTTGTTGGATTTATAGGCTCTAGGAAAAATTATACAATAATTTATTGTGTACAGAGATCACTCTTGCCAAGTGTTACACCTTGTTGTGGACACTTACAAGTGGAACTCTGAATACAAATTGTCAGATGCATAAAAACTACAGGTACACTCAAGAAGGAATGATTAATTTTTACTGCTGTGGATGACCTCAGAGAAGAAGCCCAGCCACTGGAGGCAGTTTCTGAAGAAAGATAAGAAACTTTCTCCAAGCACGGCATGAAATACAGTGCAAAATGAGGAAACAGTTCATGATAAAATACCCACGTGTGTGTTTTATGCATTAGATTTTGGTGTAAAACTAGCTCTCTCAACCTGAACTCTTGGAGGAAGGCCTAGGTCCCTTCCCTGGATGAAATGACAGACTCTGGAGATCCTGTATGGAGGGCCTCACTCTCCCTGGGGATAGGAGTGGAGATTGGGTGGGGAACTGGGGGGCCTGGGGGTGGGGGCGGGGAGAAGGGGAGGGAGAGGGAGCTGGGATTGACATGTGAAGCAATCTTGTTTCTAACTTAAATAAAAAAAGGAAGAAAAAATTCTGTTGTAAGGAAGAAAGAAGTAAAAAATTGAAAAGTAACTGATTAAGTAATTGCTCCAGTACTGTTGAGCAATACTGATGATTACTCATCAGTGTTTAGGTAAAAAAAAAAAAAAGATAGGTGGAGAGCCAAGCTGGAACTAAGTGTAGGGCACATGTATGGTGTGTATGAGGGTGGATGGAGCAGATATATGGAGTATGTGCATGCGTGTGTGTACACGTGGAGGCCAGAGGTAGGATATTTTCCTCACTCTGGGCCTGTGTGTAATGCTTTTTTCTGCATTGACTCCGTGAAATCTCTCTTCTTTTACTATTTTACAGACAAGGGACGTGAAGACTGAAGGCAAAGTGACTTTCCCAAAGTCCACATCTGCTAACTGTCAGAGATGGGATTCAATGCTTGGAAACATGTCACTATGACTTAAACGTTCCCAACCCCTTTTATTTTGAGACCATCACTTCAGGCTTGTGTTTCCTGTGAATTACAGCACAAGCCTCAAGGCCTGCATGAGGTCCTCAGAATGGTTGTTGAGGTATTGACTTCAAGCCCTCTTCTTTGCCCAGCTTAAAAAAAATTAATCCCATGTAAGAAGGTCTGCCATGGGCTTGGTGTTGGCAAAGCCAGTGCCTACATAATTGGGAATTGATGTTTGGTCCTTGGTTAAGACAGTTCCTTTCTCCAAGTCAGCAGGTCTGATCACACAGCAACAATTCTGCATAGCTAGTAGTTATGAACATTGAACCTCACATTATAACAGTATTATCAACCCAATACTAAGCATTGCCATGTGCAGGCACTGTGCTAAGAACTTGACACATGTTATCTCCCTTAGTATGCACAATAATGCAGGCCAGTTGGCACTAGAGATAGTGGTACACTGTTCACCAGTGAGTACTCACGAGCAAACCTCATGGCTCCGTGTATTATCTTTACCACTTCCAGAAATATGGACTGTGAAATTTGCTTCCTATCTCTCAGTATCACAGTTTTGTCATCTTTAAATCAGTGATATAGTGCCTACTTCACGGAACAGTCATGCTTACAAAAAGGGTGTTGATATGAAGTACTT
Source organism: Mesocricetus auratus (assembly GCF_017639785.1). NCBI lineage: Eukaryota > Metazoa > Chordata > Mammalia > Rodentia > Cricetidae > Mesocricetus > Mesocricetus auratus. The sequence goes on from NW_024429193.1 coordinate 38,423,978, forward strand.
GGAATGTAGTCGACATGTACTGACAGATGTTTATGTGCTGGCTGTTATCAGAAACCTCCATCCTGTTCCTCTTAACAGCTAAGAAAACTGGGGTTTAAATTATTAAGTACATTTCATAAGGAAATACAGCAAGAGGCAGAGCTAGGATTCAAATATGTGGAGTTTGACTCCAGGGTTTGTATTCTTAAACAGTAAGCTAAATTTCTTTCTACAAATTCAGTTCACATGGTAATGGAATATGGGCTCTAAGAAGTGTCCTTCAAATCCTGCTGATGGGCCTTGGGATACTTCTAGTAATGTCTGTATCCTTATAATATCATATCAATACTTTACTGAAAGTGCTTTCCTGGTATTTGATCATTAGTTCAGATAGTAACTGATATCTGTTATATCCTTAATAAACCTATTTTCATTCTTACTCTTTTGATAAATATTTCTTGTAGTCTTTCCCTCCTGGCTAACCTCACTCTATGCTGTCACTAGTCCAGGCACTCAGAATATCTTGCTTGAGATGGTACAACAGTACCCTGTGTGGATAGTCGGCTGTCATATTCCTCATTATATTTTATCTTATGAGATCATCTCAGTGAGTAGATTCTGTGTGAGCAAAATGATGCAGTTTTCCAGCTGGTAAGATTGATGCAAAAGTTAAATTACTCCATGCATTTCAACAACTTTGTGATAATGTGAGAAGCCCTCCCACCTGAGAGTTTTTAATAAGTTATCATTTGGAAATCACCTCTGGTATCAGAAGGAACAATAGTGAGGATTTGTGAGCTAGTGGTTGACTTGCTGTGTCTATGTTTAGACACAGAGAATAGAAGTGTGACCACTAGGAGTTCAGAAGCGTCAGAAGGAGAAGATAGATGGCAATAGTGGGTACAGGAAGAGTGGACTTCAAGGTTCTGGATAAACATAGTTCACAAGAAGATATCCTTTATAAACAACAGAAAGGTTTCCTACACAAATGATAAGTGCTGAAGGAGACAAAAAAGGCAATTTGCTCTCACTTGATCACATTGCATACATGTCTTTAATTATCACACCAGACTCCATAAACATATGTATTGGATACATGTCAATAAGATACTTCCTAGAAAGAGTGGTTAACCTAATAGGAATATGCAAGATACATTTTTCTTTTCTGTTGATGTACCAAACAAATTTTGTTAAAATGTTAACTGTCAGACAAGTTCCTTGTGCCATGCACATCTGTAAGAGGAGGTGTCTTAGTCCATTTGGGTCAATATAATAAAACACCACATTCTGGGACACTCCTCGCAATACATTTCTCATACTTTTAGGCCCAGGAAGGCTAAGATCGAGGTGCCTGAAGATGCAGGAAAAGCATGTATCTTGGTTCATAGATGATGCTTCCTTGCTGTGTCTCACGTAGTGGAAGGGACAAAGGAGCACCCTGGGGCCTCTAAAATATGGACTCTAATCCCATTAGAATATGTTCTATTAACCCAGGGCCTCTTGCAACAGCACCTTCTCAATATCATCACCATGGAGGGATAGGATCTCCAAGTATGAATTTTGAGAGGATGGAAACATTCTGAGGTTGGAAGAGAGTATTTTCTCAACCCTGAAATCCATTCATTGCAGCGCACTTGATTCTGAAGTTAATAAACTTCCTTTGCTAAATGAATAAACCTCTCACAATACATAAACATTAAGAGTACTTCATTTCTCCTTTGTCTCAGCGTGAAACCTGCATGCTAAGTCTTTCTAGAAGCTCAGTCATGCCGCATGGTTAGGGACCAGTCAGATTTGGAACTTTCTATCTGCTACAGCATTTCTTTTTTTTCAGGATTTCTACTCTCTCTAGTAGAGTTCCATCTGAATCAAGATTTGGGTTCTAAAATTATCTCATTATCTCATTTTTATTTCCTATACCTTGATGACCAGTGGTAGTACAAAAGAAGCTAGTCATGTCCAATTCCTGTGACTTATTAATTTTATTCACAGCTACTTATCCATTAAATCCATTTAAATGCCAAAAGGCACACATATAAATATTTATGACACAATTATTTGCAATTATAAAAATCACAGTAACCCACATTTTCTTCAGCAATAAAAAATACAAAGTTATGATATATTCATGAAAGAGAGTAATGTACCTTCTTAAAAAATATCCCGGAGAATACTGCATATGTTGACACAAACATGTCTCAGGATGATATCAACTTAAAGAAAACAGGTAAACAAAAATAAGCACCCCTTGTGTTAAGTATCTACAAGGTATATTTACAAAGAAGCTACTACAGAAAACAATTACATTTTGGAGGAAACTACTTAACTCTAACTTTAAGTATTTATTGTCACTTATACTTGTGTCCTCTGCTGTTTATTGTAAGCACATGGATGCTACTCTATAATTTTAAGATCACACAAGTAGGCACTTTAGGCATTTTCTTCCTATCTGGAAACTAGTTTCTTAAAACACAAAAACAAAAAAAAAGCTTAAAATTAATCTCTTTAAATTCCCAGATAAAGACCTGATATAGGACAGTGAGACAAAAGTAGAGATAGGGACATTTACTTCAAAGTAGAATCAGCAGGAATCAGCAAAATTATGGGAAGAATTAAGTAGGATAGGTTGTAATTCTTTTTTCATCTATTTGTTCAGCCAAACTTATTCATAGTGGGAATCCAGTAGATATGTTTTCTGACAAAAATCCCTTAGATAAGTCATAAAAAGCAGGTATGTTTATTTTGGCTCACAGCTTCAGAGATTGGCCCCACTGCTCTGAGTGTAAGATAAGGCAGAACATCATGGTAGTGCTGCCTGTCAAAGAAGACCTCCGAAACCAGGAAGACACGAGGCATAGAGAAGTCAGGGACACCCCAAGTGATCACCTCCTCCAAATACGTCCCACCTCCTAAGTTTCCATCCTTTCCCAAAAGTGACACAAAATTATCTCTTTCTAGGTAGAAAATGCCTGGTGGCCTCATGAGCAAATGCTTTCAACACACCACAGCAATTAGAAACTGGAACCTTGAGCCGCATTTGCAGGGCATTTCAGAATCAAATCATCACATGAGGCCACTTGCACCTGGCAGGATGTTTGAATTTATTGTTGCTGCTGTAGCAAATTTCCCTAGACTGAGTGGCATAAAGTAGTATGAATATAACCTCACAAGTCTAGAGGGCATACTCTATCACGGTTCTCACCGGGAGAAGATGAAGACATGGCAGGATGATGTTCCTCTCCACAGGACCCAGGAGAAAACTGGTTTTCTTTTCTTCCAGTATATTTTTTATTTAAATTAGAATGCTTCATATGTCAGTCACAGCTTCCTCTCCCACCCCTACTCCCTTGCACCTCCCCCAGTCCCCACCCAATCCCCACACCATTCCCCAGGGAGGGTGAGGTCCTACATGGGGCATCTTCAGAGTCTGTCATTTCATTCAGGGCAGGACCTAGGCCCTCCCCGTTGTGTCCAGGCTGAGAGAGCATCTCTCCATGTGGAATGAGCTCCCAAAGTTCAATCATACACCGTGGTAAACACTGATCTACTACCCAAGGCCCCAGAGATTACAGAGGCCTCCTCACTGAAACTACATTCAGGGGGTCTGGGTCAGTCCCCTGCTGGTCTCTCAGTCATCGTTCTGGGGTCCAAGAGCTCCCCCTTGTAAGGTCAGGTGTTTTTGTGGGTTTCACCAGCATGGTCTTTTCCCCTTTGCTCATCACTCCTCCATCTCTGTCACTGGGTTCCAGGAGTTCAGTTCCGTGTTTAACTGTGGGTATCTGCCTCTGTGTCCATCAGTCACTGGATGAAGGTTCTAGGATGGCATATAAGGTAGTCCTCAATCTCATCATCATGGAGGGACTATTAATGTAGTCTCTCTGCTATTTCTTAGTTTGCCAGTTGGTGTCATTCTTGTAGATCACTGGAAATCTCACTAGCATCAGCTCTCTCCTCAAGCCTATAATTACTCCCTCTATTACGGTCTCTCTCATCCTGGTCTCTTCTATTCTTCCACTGACTCAACCTTACTGCTCTCCCACGGCTTCCTCTCTCCTCCTCTTCTCCCACTCTCTTTTTCCCAGTTTCCTCTCCGCTCCCCCATGTTCCCAATCTACTCAGGAGATCTTGCATCATTCCACTTTTATGGGGTGCCATGTATATCTCTCTTGAGAACCTCCCTGCTTCCCAGAATCATTGGCAATGAGATTGTAGGCTGGCACTCCCCTGATCCATGTCTAAAATCCATCTATGAGAGAGTACATACCATGTGAGTCTTTTTGTGACTGGGTTACCTCACTCAGGATGGTTTCTTCTAGTGCCATCCATTTACCTGCAAATTTCAAGATTCCATTGTTTTTTTTTCTGCTGAGTAGTACTCCATTGTGTAAATGTACCACATTTTCTCTATCCACTGTTCAGTTGTGGGGGATCTAGGTTGCTTCCAGGATCTGGCTATTGCAATTAATGCTGCTATGAACATAGTGGAACAGACATTCTTGTTGTATGAATTGGCATCTTTTGGGTATATGCCTAAGAGTAGAATTGCTGGGTCATGTGGTAGACTGGTTTCCTGAAGAATCTCCATACTGATTTCCAAAGTGGCTGTGCAAGTTTACACTCCCACCAGCAATGGAGGAGTGTTCCCCTTCCTTCATATCCTCTCCAGCATGAACTGGCATTGGTGATTTTGTTTTTAGCCATTCTGACAGGAGTAAGATGGTATCTCAGAGTTGTTTTGATTTGCATTTCCCTAATGGCTAAAGATGTTGAGCACTTTCTTAAGTGTCTCTCAGTCATTTTAGACTGAGAATTCTCTATTTAGTTCTGACCCCACAGTTTATTTGGTTCCTCTGGTGTTTTGGAAACTTGCTTCTTGAGTTCTTTGTAAATTTTGGAGATCAACCCTCTGTTAGATGTAGGATTAGTGAATATCTTTTCCCATTCTGTGAACTGCCTTTTTGTCTGGTTGACTAGGTCCTTCGCCTTACAGAAGCTTCTCAGTTTCAGGAGGTCCCATTTATTAATTGTTTATCTCAGTGTTTGTGCTCCTGGTCTTATGTTCAGGAAGCTGTCTCCTGTACAAATTTGTTCAAGGTTACCTCCCACTTTCTCTTCTAAGAGGTTTAGTGAGGCTGGATTGATGTTGAGGTCTTTGATCCATTTGGACTTAAGTTTTGCGCATGGCAATAGACATGGATCTATCTGCAGTCTTCTACATGCCAATATCCTGTTATGCCAGCACCATTTGTTGAAGATGCTATCTTTTTTCTATTGTATAAGTTTAGCTTTGTCAAAAAATCAGGTGTTTGTAGGTGTGTGAGCTAATATCAGGGTGTTCAATTTGATTCCATTAGTCTACCTGTCTATTTTGTACCAACACCAAGCTGTTTTCAGGACTATTGCTCTATAATAGAGCTTGAAGTCAGGGATGGTGATGCCTCCAGATGCTGCTTTGTCGAACAGGGTTGTTTTGACTATCCTGGGTCTTTTGTTTTTCCATATAAAGTTGATGATTGTTCTTTCAAGGTCTGTGAAGAATTGTGCTGGGATTTTGATGGGGATTGCATTGAGTCTGTAGATTGCTTTTGGCAGGATTGCCATTTTTGATACGTTGATCCTACCTATCCAAGAACATGGGAGATCTTTCCATTTTCTGATGTCTTCCTTAATTTCTTTCTTTACAGACTCGAAGTTCTTGTGATACAGGTCTTTCATTTGTTTGGTTAGCATTACCCCAAGGTATTTTATGTTGTTTATGGCAATTGTAAAGGGTGATGTTTCTCTGATTTCTTTCTCGGCCCTTTTATGGTCTGTATACAATAGGGCTACTGATCTGATTTTCTTGAGTTGATCTTTTATCCTGCCACCTTACCAAAGGTGTTTATCAGCTGTAAGAGTACCTTGGTAGAGTTTTTGGGTCACTTATGTAAACTATTATATCATCTGCAAATAGTGAAAGTTTGACCTCTTCCTTTCCAATTTGTATCCCCTTGATAAAAGTTATATACAGCAAACCTACAGCCAATATTGAACTGAATGGAAAGAAACTCAAGGCAATTCCTCTAAAATCAGGAACAAGACAAGGCTGTCCCCTCTCCCCATACTTCTTCAATATTGCACTCAAAGTTCTAGCTAGAGCAATAAGACAATGAAAACTGACTTTCTTGTATTTTCTCAGTTCAAAGCTGTTTAGCATTTATGGAGTAATTTATTTCATTTCCAAACCCAAAACTCATATTTGAGTCTATCTCCTGGTACTCCACCCTGACACTTTCTTCCTACTCCTAAGCACTCCCGAGATTACCTCACTCCATCTAGACAATCTAGGACAATCTCTCTGATTATTGAGATCCACTGATCAGCAACTTTAATTTTTTGCATATTTAAATGCCCTTTGCATTGCATCAATGCATTAGTTTTTTGCAATTAAGGGTTGGACAGTTACCAGGCTGCCTTGGAACTCAACCTGTAGCTTAATCTCCCTGCCTCAGCTGGGCAGTGATGGTGCACAATTTTGATCCCAGTACTCAGGTAGCAGAGACCGGTGGTTCAAGACCAGCCTGATCTACTGAGTGAGTTCCAGGACAGCCTCCAAAGCTACAGAGAAACCCTGTCTCACAAACAAACAAACAAAATCCTCCTGCCTCCTGTGTAGCTGGGATTCTGGGGCTGAACCACTAGACCAGGTTATTTTTTTATTTGATGTGTATTTGCTCATAGTGGAAAGTAAGAAAGCTAGAGGAGCTGGAGACATAGGACAACTTGTACCTTCTGGTTAAATGGTTTCAGTAGGTCTCCCTTCTCAGACTAAACACTGACTAAAATGTGTTTTGACAGTAGGTTCTTGGGATGTGCCATGGGAAATAAAAATCACCCTAACCAACAAGTTCAAAACTTATACTAAATTTTATTTCCAATATAAAAGTTTGGAAAGGTGGTAGTATCTTTAAGGGATGATTAGGTCATTAAAGTGAATGACTTTTCTAAGAAAAAAAAAGAGTTGGACAGTCTTGGAGAAGGCACTTGTCCTAGTTTGTTTTCTGTTGCTGTGATTAACATAATAACAAAAGGCTGGTTAGAAAGGAAGGGGTTTATTTCATCTTATGCTCCCAGGTCACATTCCCCAACTGAGAAAAGCCTAGATAGGAATTCAAGACTGGACTCTGAATGTAGAAACATAGAGAAGAAAACACAGAAATTCTGTGATTTGGCTCATTATTTGGCCATCTTCTATCTAGCTTTGTAGACAGCCCAGAATCACCTGCCTAAAGAATAGTTGTACCACTGTGGGCTAGGTCCTCTCAGATCAGTCATTAAGACATACCTACAGGCCATTCTGATGGAGGTAATTCTTCAAGTGAGGTTCTCTTTTCCCAGGTGAATCTAGGTTGTATAAAGTTGACAATAAAAAGTAACAAGGAGAACACTGATCTGCCTATTATCAGATAGAACAATAGAAACACTCAATTTAGTAAAAAAAAATTAGTGAACTCTACCCCAGAGCTTTTAGCTAAGCAAAACAATTCTGTTTTCCTTTACCTAAACCAGTATGGACAGAGCTTTCTGACACTTGAATCAAATATCCTAATATCCAAACAGGAGAGGAAATGAAAAGATGTGTGGGGGGGGGAGAAGGAAGAGTTTGTTGCAAATGTGATTACCAATCCTGAACGACTAGAAACTGTTCTACTTAGTATTTCATTGTTGTGATAAAAGCCCAATCCAATGCAAATTGAGGAAGAGTTTATTTCAGTTTATAGGTTACATTTAATGCTTAATAGAAGTCAGAGCAGGACCTCAGCACATTCATCTGGAGTCAGGAAATGAAGCAGAGGCCAAAGAGAAATACTTCTTACTGACTTGGTTAGGTGTTTTCTTATACAACCCAGGCCTGCCTACTTAGGGATGGTGCCACCCACAGTGGACTGAGCCCTACTACATCAAATGGCTATGGGAATATGTCCCATAGACTTCCCACTGACTAATCCAATGGAATGAATTCCTCAACTGAGGTTTGCTCTTACAAGGTTTGTCAAGTTGACAGCTAAATATAACTTGTGAAAGAAGTTGAGTGATGTTACATGTGCAGAAATGAGAAAAACTGAGAACTAATATACAGAGTTTGCTTGAGACATATATTGATTTTAGGAATTTTATTTCAATATGCATGGTCAATAAACACTGCGTGTATAAATTTAAAGTTCAGAGAAGTGGAGATGGCAATTGAATATATTTGTAATATTTAATAAGTGTTTTCTTTTTATCTTTGTCATTTATATGACTTATTATAGGTCAGCCAAGAACTTGAACTACTATGCTACTAATTTTACCAGAGAAGAGCATAAACATAGACAACATTCTTGTCTTTAAGAAACTTTCAAACATTTTACTTGAAAAGTTACCTAAGTTTTATGATGCAAAAGAAGGCATTTTCATTGGGCGATGTTAGGGTGCAGAATCTGGGAATAATCCTCCAGGAAGATTGGGTTTGAGCAAACAGAAAATTTGTTGAAAAAGGCTAATGCATCAGGGAGGCTGCCAGTGTTTGGATCCAGAATCCTCAGATGGGACACAATTCATTTAACGGGAAAATGTGATAATACCATACCTTACACAATTATAATAGAGCATGGGGAGATATGGTTAGGGACTTTGCACGGTGGTGAACCACCCCAGCCTATTGGAGAGCCTTTGAGGTTTGTGGTTCTGCCCCTGTTTAGTGTTAACCAATCACAGAAAAGTGGAACTTAGGCTGTTAGCCTGTTTCCTGAGTAGCTCATTTGGGGTTAGGCCATTTCCTAGAAATTTGTGGCTAAATAAGTTTCTCAGGACTAGACATCTCCCTCTGAAACAGCGGTCTAGGTGAAAATAAACTCCATGTTGTTAAGTTTTACTCAACAGCATGATTGTTGGACAGACTCTGCATTGCATTGTTATATAATTATTTGTGTTTCTGATCTCAAACAGAAATGAACTATCATTCCTACTTTCAACCAATCTCATATATTGGTCAATGTGGTTTATTTCTTAAGTGTCCCTCAAAGGCATTTGAGCTAACTTCTTTACCAACTAACTGGACACTCCATTGGTATGAATATGGGGGCTTTAAGAGATGGGGGACTAATTTGAGGAAGGAAAGTCCTTTTAAGGGAATATTGGGGTTTTGATCTCTCTCCTCCCCTTCCTTTGCTCTCTCCTCCCCTTCCCAGCAGTCATGTAAACAGATACACCATGTCCTTTTGCTAGGATGTTCTGTGCCATCAGGGGCCCATTATTGATAGGAACAAACAGCTATGAACTAAAATCTTGAAGACCAAGAGCAAAAGTAAGACCTTCATCCTTGTATGCCATTCATCTCAGGTATTTTGTCACAGCAATGATAAGTTGCTTAACATCTCAGCCACAGTCCCATAAAAGCACTATAGCATATAAAGCATGCAAGATGTAGTTGCTCAAACACTGTAAAACAGAAGGCAGAGTATTAATATATTCATGATCAGTTTCCTGAATTCCTTTTCCTCAAATATCTGTCTTTTAAAATGGAGGAAGTAAGCAAAAAGTGAATTGGATGTGTATCTTCCACTCAGATTCTTATATTTTAAGAAAAATATTCAGACCTAGTCTTCTCACTTTTCACTAAATTTTAATAGTCATGTATATGTGGTCATCTATTTGGTGATATATCTTAGACTGCATGCCTAAGTACTAAGGAGATAGATCCCAAAGAAAGCTATGAAAGACAGATAAGCCAGCATCATCAATAGGCACGGCAATCATATGTTTAATACAATCTCCTAAAGGAAAATTATTGGTAAGAGAGGAAGTCTTGACCTATTAATTGCTGATTAATGCAAAGCTTTGAAAACTATCTACAATCTATAACCGTGAATTTGCCGATGATAGTGGAATAAGGAAGTCAGGATGACAGGAAGGCAGGATGACGCAGCCGCCTCTTAGAAAGAGAAGAATACACCATAGGGAAAAAGTAGTATATAAAATCTATAGGTAAATAGTGGTGTGGATCCTTAAATCTGCATGACTCAGTACTATTGACTCTCAGCTACTGATAAAGTGACCTGGACTCCTTTATGACATAGTAGTTTATAGTACATGTAAGGGTAGTAAATATGAACACAAGGGGAGGTACCATGAAGGTTAATAAGCTCTGTAGATCATACTCATGATGCCTATGAGAACATGCAACTTAAAGATGTTGTTCGCAATTTTTAACGTTTAAGGAAAGAACACATAATATTCCATAAGAATGGCCATATTAATTAACGAAAGAAAGCTATTGACTACAAGGACATCCAAGAGTCATTAAGGACTGGGTCCAAGTTTCACTTGGCAGGCTGTTGGTGGAATTGTGTACATCTGTGAGAAACAGGAAAATGTTTCAGCTCTGGATAGATAATAGTGAGTCTAATAGCTTCCCTGTTGATTGGATTAACTTCAGAGGGTGAAAGTAAACCAGACCCTGCCATGTAGCAAGCTCACTCCTAAGGGCAATGCCTTTCTGATAACACTATCACATGATTATTGTCAGGCCTAAAGCCAAACAAAAATGAATAGTGCATGCCCAAATACCATATTATTCCAAAATATAGAATAAAAAAATAGAGTCAACAGGGAGGGCATCTCCTAAAAGTCAAGTTTACTGAGCTTCAAATGAAGTTGCAAAAATACATAGTAATTTTGTCCTTTCTCTGTTTTTTTTTAAACAAGAAAAATTTGAAAGTACATTTAGTGAACCATTTAACCTCCACTTTCTCTTTTTATCCTACAATGATCTTAGGAAGATGATAAAACTATTTAAGCTCCAATTTTATGGATTATGATGATCAGGTGTGGTGGTGTACACCAGTAATCCCTGCACCAGGGAGGTGGAGGCAGGTGGATCTCTGTGAGTTTGAGGCCAGCCTGGTCTACAGCATGAGTTCCAGGATAGCTGCAACTACCATGTCATAAAAAAAACAGAAAAAAAGAAGTAGAGGCTTGAATGTTTATGGTTCTATGTAGTTACAGTGCAGTGGGAGTCTTATAAGCTACAGAAATTTCTCATTGACTAGAGCTCAGGGGAGGGTCAAGTCAAATACAGTTGAAATGGCAGTGAGAGACTTACTAGACTTTCATTTTTTTGGTTGTTAATACAGAAGAGTTTGAGAGTTTTGTGAGGCCTTAATAGATATTTGTGCTGACAAGGACATATATGACAGTGCTGTAGTGAGATGCTAGACAAGAGTCAGATAAAGCGAGTGTGAGTTCTCTTATTTCTGTGATCAAGAAACACTTATGAGAGGAATGGTCTATGCTGGCTAGTTTTATGTCAGCTTGACACAAGCTAGAGTCATCAGAGAGGAGGGAGCCTCAATTGTGAGAATGCCTTTATAATATTCCACCGTAAGGCATTTTCTTAAATAGTCACCAGTAGGGGAATACCCAGCCCATTGTGGGTGATGCCATCACTGGGCTGGTGTGGTTCTTTCTAAGAAAACAGGCTGAGCAAGCCATGAGGAGCAAGTCAGTAAGCAGCACTCCTCCATGACCTCTACATCAGCTCCTGCATCCAGGCTCCTGCTCTGTCTGGGTTCCAGCCTTGACTTCCCTCAGTGAGGGACTGTCACCTGGAGGTGTAAGCTGAAATAAATGCTTTCCTCCTCAAGTTGCCTTGTCCATAGTGTTTCATCACAACAATAGAAACCATAAATAAAGCAGGTCCATTTCTGCTTATAGTTTGAAGAGGATTGCAGTCCATCATGGTATGGAAGGCTTGGTGGCAATAGTGTGAGGCAGCTGGTCACATTGCATCTGTAGCAGGCAAGCAGGAAGAAATGAATGCTGATGTTCAGCTTGCTTTCTCCTTTTAATTCAGTCCAGAATCCCAGCTCATGGTGCAGTGACATGCAAATTTAGAATGGGTCTTCTCACTTCAGTTAGCCTTGTTGTCTCTTAGGTGATCCTAGATCCTATCACACGGGCAGTGTTAAGCATCACAGTGCATAAGGGTGGAATCAGTCATGGGAGTTTTTGGAATGGCAAGTTGCAGAAAGTCTTAGGAAGGTGTTGGGGATCAAATTGTTAGATACTGTGATGTACTGGAAGTGGGCAAGCAACATCAGATGTGGCAGAAATAGCTCTTTTGGTTTTGGAGCTTGAAATGTGAAATTCCTGAACATTGCAGGTATTCGGGCACTTGTATAGGAGTCTAGCTGGAAAGCATAGGTGTAGGCATTAACTGGAGTACCACTACCAGGGTGGGAGAGGTGGAGATCTTAAGGGACATCTGCTTACACACCAGGGTTCTGATAGATTCCTATGAATCACCTTCCAAATTGCCTTATTTCCATTTACCCTTTCAATAATTGGAATACCTTGTGACCTTTGTACTTGTTTATTTGTGGGACCCTTTTCGTCATGTGCCTGACTCTTCCTCATCTCTGTGTCCTTGAGACTGACCTACCCATTCAATTAAACATAAATATCCTTGCTCTGTCTCCAGATCTTGCTGCTGTTTTGTTCCTTTCTTCATTTTGTATCATTTACTGAGATACAAGCTCAGCAAGTCAGCATCTATGCCTGCCATATTCATTGCTTGAATCACAGACAGGCAGAAGTATTTGGCATATGGAAGATACTTAATATTTTTGAAAGAATGGAAATACTGAAAACTCTGATTTCTTTAAGGATCTTAATGTATTCTGCACCAATTTTTGTCTTACCAATTGCTTGTTTGTTTTGTTCTGTTCTAGCTAATTCCAAGTTCATGTGATCTCCTGAATGTCCTGGGATTTCACCCATTTCACCTTCTCTATTTTTACTCCTTGAGATGTCCTTTTCTTACTCCCTATTTTCTCTTTTATAAGCTCAAAAACTGGTTTAATCATCACCTTGTCAAGACCATATGCTTATGATGTCCCTTCTCACCCAATCACTCTCCCATCACTTACTACCACATGTAGCAAATAGTTTCAGGGCATCGGGTTTTGCTAAAGGTGATCAGGCTGTATAGGTGAAGCACTCATATGTGAGATTAGTGTTCTTACAAGAAGCCCCACAGAAATTATTCACCCTTTCTACCATGCAAGGTTGCAGTTAAAGCTGGCGTTGATGCTGGGTGTTGGTGGTGCATGCCTTTAATCTCAGCATTCAGGAGGGAGAGGCAGGCGGATTTCTGAGTTCAAGGCTAGCATGGTCGATAGAGCCAGTTTCAGGACAGCCTCCAAAACAATACAGAGAAACCCTGTCTAGAAAAAACAAAAACAAAAAAAAAGGTGGCATTGATAAACCAGAACACTGGTTGCTTCTGGCCAGCTGTTAATTCTGTTGACACTTTGATTCCAGACTTTCTTACTCTTCAGAGTAGTTGTTTGTGAGTCACTCAGTTTATCGTAGTTTGTTATATTAGCCCGAATGGGTAAGATATAGGAAAAACCATCATTTGAGTTCACATACTTATCTCTAGTCAAGCTGGTAGCACTCTGTAGCTACTTGTTATTTATGGAGTGAATGAAGAGCTAGGTGGGAAAATGGAGGAGTAGAGGAAGTAAGCTAGGGCTTTTAAAAACAGACCAAGTTAGATGAATAGCTTGGGGTAAGTTTCTTGGGTTGGATGAGGATATATGTCTTCATCTACTTTGGGAAGAAATGATGGTACCCACCCTTGATCACTATAGCATTCAATTGGATGTGTTGCATCCATCAACACTCTTCAGAGAAATGGATGAAATGGAATTGAATTAAATCATTTTAGGAAATTGAGTCACACAGTTATGGTGACATACTGAGTTCAACTGGTAGTGTTGAGGCTGGAGACTGTGAAAAAGTTATGGTACATGCAGACTCAGCATGGTTAGGAGTCAGAATGAAGTGTGAATGTCGTGTGCTGGAGATCTCCCTCCTGGATGTGGGCCATTGTTACCCTGAGGCCCTGGCACATGTTTGGGACTCTCTCATGCTTGGGAGCCAATTTATTTAATCCAGAGCCCAATTTAACTATAAACCTAAATAAAAAAGTTTGATCGAGTGTATGGGTCATATTGTCCAGACAAGTTGACAAATAAAACTAGCTACCACACATGTAAGACATCACAGAGTTTCTTAGATACTAGTTAGGAAATCCTAACCAGTTTCTCTGAGCTGGTCCTGTGTTTCCACTCAAAAGAGCTATGAAGATGCATTTTAGAGTCACTGGATTGTGGTTTCTTGATGGATAGAAAATGCGATTTTTCCCTCATATTCTACTCTGAGTCTCTCTGCAGGCCATGGATACAAAACTAAATTATGTTTTCCACAAACAGCATGGATAAGAAAGGTTGCTCAGTGCCCACTAGTGAGGGAACATACCAGAATGAAATGTAAATAAGGAACAACACCACTGTTCAGTCATGGGTAGCTACGGCCCTATCTCCATATCTTGGTTGTTCATAGTTCCCCAAAGCAGAATAGGAATGAGCTAATACACCTCTGTGTGTTCCTTTCTCAGGAGAGGTCACAGAAGCTGTGCTTTAGTCCAAAATGTAGCAGAATGCCTTTTTAGAAGACAGAATCTTGAGAAATCCAGCATACATGTGTGTGAATGCTTTCATTATATTTCTAGGGGGTTAATAAACACCCACAGTGTAAAAGGACTTACTAGGAGTTGGGAAGATAGCTCAGTCAGTGAAATGATTGCCTAGAAAAATATGAAGACCCAAGTTTCATTCACAGAAAACATGTAAAAATCTCTGCATGGTGGTAAGTGCTTGCAAGCCCTAGCTCCTGGGATACTGAGGTAGGGAGACCTATGGGGCTCACTGGTAAGTCAACATAGTTTCATGGTGAGAAGTAGGTCCCAGGCCTCAAGGAGAGGCTATGCATTAATACATAATGTAGAGAGTTTTGGAGGAACATCTGAGGTTGACATTTGAAATCTACACCCAGGCAGACACCCCCATGTGCATCTGATCTCCCGCTCTTACATTCAGGTTCACCAATCACATATCAGGGCATCTTTGTAGCTCTATAATATTTCCACAGATATATGGATCTCTTATCTAAATACCACCAATTCCCAAAGTGAACATGCTTCCATTATGACACCATAAAGGACTCCATTCTTTTAAATATTTGAAACTGAAAAACTTTATGAAGAATAATAATGAGTGACACATACTTCCCATGGTGCTGACCACATCTTCAGGTAGGAAGGTGATTTCTCATATGTCTTTATCTTGAACCACTTCAAGAGGCCTGGCCAACTCTATGTGATTTTTGGCTGAGTAGAGTTGCATTCAGTAGAGGATAGGGTAAGAGGGACAGGAATGAAGGCGTTTGAAAACAATACTGCCATTTTCTTCAGTAGATTTGAACTGACACCCATCCAGCATTTGGATGGAATTTTCTGTGGAACCAATCCCAAACTGCCTCATGTCAAAATATAAATACCTGACAGAAAGGTGCATCTGGAAAAATGAAACAGAAAACTACATTGAAAATCGATCATAAAATTTTATTTGTTATTATTTGTTCATACAGATTTTGTCAAAGTACAGTCCTAGCTCTTCCAGTTACCATTGAAATATGCCACAGAGTGTCATTTTCTGATTTACTGCCTATAGATTTGTATTAAAATGTGCCATAAGTAAGGAACAAATAAATTTATGTGATGCTACTTACTGATTATAAAAATAGAGAAATCCAAAATTATTTATCAATATCAGAAAATACACATTTCTATTTATTAATTTTGAAATCACAAATGCATCAAAATAAAGAGTAGACAGACAGGTTCTTATCATTGTGTATAAGCTACAGATAGGGTGTTTTTCATTGTGGAATATGGGGCCTGCGACTCAGAGCTGTGTAATCTGAGCCTTGTTTGAACATAGGTTGCTCTCCTAATGACGGTGACTGTGAAAAGCAGACAGAACAGTTCGTGCACAGTGAAGTGTGGCATTAACCACACATTCATCCTAATATCTCATTTCATCAGGAACACAGCTTCAGTATTCAAATAAAAAGGACATGTGGCCCATCCCTGAGCAGTCTGGACCCCCGTTTCAGGCCTGAGTGCTGAACTGAATTTTAGTCAGGAAACAGTCTCTCTTTTAGTGTCCAGCACCAAAGAGTTTGCTACTTCAGCAAAAGGGGCCATAAGAAAATTGTAGAAAATGGCCTTTCAGGTTTTGTTCCCCTTGTCATAGTAAATAATGACTTGACTTTCTTCAGTTGTTCTTAATGGAGCTAATTACATGTCCTTAGAAACGGTGTTAAAATTACAGGTAATTTTTAATTACAAAGTGTTTCCTTGGCAACGGTTTCCTGTATATGAAACTGTATTTTGTTCCAAAATAGTTCATTTCACTTACAATTAGAAATCAAAGAATGAGCATGGCATAGGGCAATTTAGAAATTGTCACACTAATTGCCATGAAAAAGTTAATTTTTCACAGTAGACAACTGACGGAGCACATCCAATTAACTGGTATGCAGTTACTCACCAGCTACCTCAGAAAAGAATTATTCCATTTTATGACCATTAATTGGTCACTGGCATTAGACATTGCTTTCCAATTTAGATATCTATTTAGAAATTGTATGTATATACCTATAAAATTTGGAAAATAACTGACCACAGTGATTCCTTATTGCTGTGTTTAAAGATCAGCCTATGTCGGTAACATCAAAGTTCACAGCAACTATCTTACAAGTGACCTTAATACACTGGCTTCACAGCCAAGGGTAAGCCTCTCTTTGGTTCATAAGGTGTTGTCCTAGAAACCATCCTGATACAGTCGATAATAGGGCAGACGCTGAGGCAGAGAGTGCAGCCTGTGCATGTGTCGGTAACAGTAGGCAGGTGAGTTTCTGGATCAAACTGTATAGCCTGCAAGCAGAAATCACAAGAGTTGAGCTCCTGCCCACCAATGACAAGAATGCCCCCATTTTAACATCTGCATCTCTGTCCACAGCAATGGAGATGACTGCACCAAGCACTGAGGTAGTACAATGATAGGAACAGCTGAACTCACAGCAGAAACAGAAATATAAATGAAACTCCCTTAAATTAGAAATGTGATGTTTATAGTTCATTAGAAGATTTTCTTTTCATAGGGGAAGAAAAATTTTGAAACACAGCACTTTTGCTTTCAAGTCAATGTAGCACTCAGGTCTTGCCAATCTGACCAGGCTGAAGGCATCATGTGCCTGCTGGTGTTGGATGCTTTCATACATCATACAGAGCCATTTACTACTCACACTTCTTGTTCTTTGTGTGTGTGTGTGTGTGTGTGTGTGTGTGTGCTGGTGACATAGGCATGGAGGCATGTGTGTAGGTGCATGTAGAAATCAGTTTTCATTCTATGGAATGCCATCTTCCTCTTTGATACAGGATTTCTCATTGACCTGTAGCTCGCTGATTAGGCTAGGTTGTCTGGTCAGTGAATCCTGATGATCCTCTGTCTTGGCCTCCTCAGCATAGGGATTCCAAGACTAGGTCATTTTGCTGGACCGTTTTACATGTGTTTCAGGCACATGTGGGTCAGGGGAACTGAACTCAGGTCCTTGTGATTGCAAGGCAAGTGCTTTACAGATGGAGCCACACCTGCCCGACCTTGTTTGCCTTGGAGAAGTGATGATGTCAGGGGAAGCAGTGAATGCACTTCAAATAATGCATGCAAATTTTAAAAGACAACAGTAAAAAAAAATCAGCTCCACAGTCAGCTCTGAGTTTCAACCATTTACAACTTGATTTTAAGCATTATGCTACCACAACAGGAACAAAATATAGAAGGGAGAGAGGCAGGAGAGCCCTTGTCCCGTTCTGTCCCTAACATCTGCCAGATGTGACCTGACCAGTCCTCCAACTCTGCCTCTGCTCATGATTCCTCCCTCCCCCCATTGCCTCCTCCACCCCCCTTACCTCTCTTTCTAATGTCTTTCCTTACTTACTTCTTGTATTTTCCCTTCATGAAATAAGGGACTAAAAGAATAAATCTACTGAGTGTGAAGTGAGGATTGAGATGATTTAAGCTTTCATAGCAACTTGCCCATTATAGGTATCAAAACAATGGAGGCACCATGGCAGTCCTCAGGTGTGGGTTTGGACTTTTAGGAAGAACTTCAGTGCAGCTATGGGAGAGGGCAGTGGATGAGAGGAAGGGGACCTCCTGGGAGCCTTGCTGCTGACTTACTTGCGGAAGATGCTTCACTCACATTCTCATCTTTTGGAATGACAAGGTAGGGCTTGTGAAGAAATAACAAGGGGCAGTAGAAGCCCTACTCCTCTCACCTCCTGGGGATGGCCCTATGAATCCTTTGTGTAAACATAATTTCATTACTTTATCGCCTTTAGTGTCTTATTATTGTGTTAGAATCTAATTTATATGTATAGTACACAAACTGGTAGGTGAAGTTGTAAGCTAAAATCAAAAGGAAATGTATAAGATGTGTTCTGCCCACCCCAGAGGAGAAGAATCCTTAATCTCCCCTTTCTGTCTTGTGGTAGACTCTCAGCCAAGGCTTGGAAAACATCCACGGTCACTTCCAATGGCAGATAAACAACAACAGCAACAACAACAACAACAAAATCTCCCTGTCTTTTCCAGCTATGAATAAATTCCTAAGACCAACTTCTACAAGTGTGTGGTGGGAGAGGATTTCTTTTCTTTTTTTAAAATTACTGCTGTAAAAGCCCAATCAATATTGAATAGAGGAGAATTGTCTGTAGACTGAAGGAATCGAGTCCTTTTAGGGAACTGTTAATAAATGACAGTTCTCTCTGCAGTTGGTACCAGACCATAACCTTCCCTAATGGACATTATTTTGCATGAATTTCTGTTTTCATTTAAGCTCCCTTCTCCAGCTTCATGGGTGATGAAACATTATTAAAATAACACTGTGCACTGAGACATGGCTATAGTGGTTATTTTTCTCATTGTTGGATCCAATACCTGACAAGAAGCAACTCAATGGATGGGCCGAGGACTTGCTTTGGCTTCCTGTTCAGAAGATGGAGCTTCTCATGGCAAGGTAGGCATCGTTGCAGCTTGCAGCCATGGTAGGGGAACTTACTCATAAGTGGTTGGATCAGAAAGCAAACAAAAATGCTAACTCTTCTCCCCTTTCTATTCAATAGGAAACCCCGGTGCAGTGGATGGTGCCTCTGACAATAAAGGGTGTATCTTGTCCAGAGAGATGGCAGAGCAGTTAAGATTTCTTTCTGCGTTTACAGGGGACCCAAATTTGGCTCATAATACCAAAGTTGGAAGGTCACAACGACTCCAGTTCCAACAGATCTGAAGGGGTAATGCCCATATACAGTTTAGGCTTCTACTGATACCTACACAGAAAATAAACAAGTTCTGAAAAATAAAAGTAAAAGGACACACCATTTCATTACAAGAACAGAAAGGGAGACCTGTGATGAGGGAACATATTTGGCTTTCCCAGTTCAAATTGTAAATTTAGCAACATTAGATACTTGCCACCCCTAAAGAAGAGCAATACCTCGCCACAGCATTTGAATTCTAGGAGGGTTCCTACCTGGTAGCCAGAGTCATTACAGGTCATGTAACATTTGCCGCAATTGATGCACATTTCCTCATTGATCAGGGCCACAACTTGCTCTACACCGCTCAGCTCACCAAATGTTCCCAGGTATTGCAGCGCTTTTCCAATTACATCCTAGAAAATGGGCAGTGAATTACTCACAGTGCTCAACTTGAAACAATTCCTTAATAACTAATATCTGCCCACATTTCCCCATTTTGAGTTCACATTGCATTGTGTTTAGTGATAGGGCTTGGAATATCACAGTTCTCACAGATGCACTTTCTGTGACAGCTAACTTGATTTTGAGAGATAGGCAGTGTGCACACTCAGCTTAGAAACATAAGGCCACCGACTATGGCGATGGGTCAGTGGTTAAAGTGCTTTTCCTGCCAAAATGATGATCAGAGTTTGGATCCCCAACATCCACATAAGACCCATGTAAGATATAAAGCAGAAGGCCATTGCGGGAGCTAACCTGACATCTGTCTTCCTATTCCACAGGAGTACCCTCACACATATACATGAACCTACACATAAGCATTTGTACACAGAACATGCAAACCCACATGCATGCACATGCAACATGGATCAGGGGATACAGTTGTAAGACTTCAGCAGCTGCTGGACTCTTGGGGGGTCTAGGCCCTGCCCTGAACAAAATGACAGACTCTAGAGATCCCTCATGGAGGGCCTTATCTTCCCTGGGGAATGGAGTGGGGATTGGGGGGGATGTTAGGGAGCTTGGTGGAGGGACAGGGGAGGAAGGGAGGGAGAGGGAGATGGGATTGACATGAAGCAAGCTTGTTTCTAATTTTAAAAAATTCAAAAGAAAGAAGCTGAATTCAATTGCTTTTCTGCTGGGCACCCTATAACAGCACTCTATAAATAGACATTAAAATAATTCTCTTAGGTGTTTGTAACATATATCCTAGAGTTTAAAGGATCGAAAAATAATGTAAATGGACAAAAAGGTACCACATTTACACTAGATACTTCATTTCACTGGAGATAACGGAAATGAAAACAAGAGTGCATCCCATTTTTATTGTTGGTTTTTGATCGTGATTTTCATTTGAAAGATATTCTGAAGGCTCACTCACCTGTCATGTCTTGAAGAATATATTTCCTTATTGAAGAATTCTAATTTGTGCTAATTAATTAGGTTGATCTACATTGAGTTAGATGCTTTTTCACTCTTAAAGAACTAGCAATTGCTCCATTCACCACTAAGATCTTTCATGCAGTTACACATGGCTTTGTTTCTTATAGTAATTGAGATTATGCTTAATATGGGAAACACAGAGGATGTTTCATCAACACTAGGAAGTACTTTGTTTCAGAAAACAAAACAAAGAAATGTAACAGTGTTTGCCAAATTAGTGTGCTTTCAAGATTATCTGCTCTGGTTTTTAACCTTTACAATGAGAATGAATGGTTCGTTTGAATTCAAGGTCTATGTTCAAAGAGGCCATCTCTTGTTTGGAGTCCTCATTCCACATTCTCTTGAGAATTTTCACCTTCTGGCCTGGTGGGATGGCCAGTCTTGGTTGTCAACTTGACCAGCTTCAGAAGAGGGAACCTCAATTGTAGAACTGTCTGTGTCAGATTGGTCTGTGGCCATGTCTGTCAGCCATTTTCCTTAATTGCTAATTTATATAAGTGGATCCAGCCCACTGTAGGAGAGAGGAACCATACTTGGGCAAGTAGACATGGGCTATATTATAAAGTTAGCTGAGCAAGCTGTGGGAAGCAAGTTAATAAACGGGATGGTTCCCTGGTTTCTACTTCAGCTCCTGCCTCCAGGTTCCTGCCTTGAGTTCCTGCCCAGGTTTCCCTTCATTGAAATAAGCACTTTCCTCTACCAAGTTGCTTTTGGTCAGTATTTTATCAGAACAACAACAACAAAATTAAACTAGAATGCTAAGGCCACTTAGCTCTGATGCGTTTATTTTATTTTCTATTTGTTACTATGAACTTTCATACAGAGACAATGTCCACATTATCCTTGCAATTCACTTGTATACTCTCAAGCCCTAGGAGCATAGAAAATTTGAGTGCCACCTTGTCTACTTTCTTTACAGTGTGTTGAAACTGAAGATGTCAGTACACTGCAGTGTGTTTGCAGGTGTCCCTTGGCATACACACGTTTCTGTAACTCTCTCAGGAGCTCAAATGTGTGATAAACTAGAAGGGTAAATTCCCCATCCACTCAACTCATAAGGACACAGGAACTTTCCTTGGCTTTGTGAATAGTGTTAAGATTTTCTTCTAATGCAGAAGACTTAGAATTTTACTCCTCCCTTTCTGGGATCTCCTGGCCTAGGGACTGCAGCCAGGTCAACTATCCTCAGAGGACCAAGAAACCAGGAGCCTGCTGAGAGTGCAGGTCTACTTCTGCCCCCACTCAGGGCAGAGGTGAGCTGCTGCCCCCACTCCAGGCCAACTTCCTTCCCCTTTTCCTTTCTGGGATCTTCTGGCCTGGGGACTGCAGCCATGTCAACTAACTCCCAGAGGACCAAGCAACCAGGAACCTGCTGAGAATGCAGGTCTACTCCTGCCCCCACTCATGGCAGAGGATAGGGAGTGCCTTATACCCACCTGCACCCACTGTGAGACTGATCAGAGTATTGGACCTGCTTGCACCTGCCCAAAGAGAACTTTGGACCCATTTCTACCAGGAAAGGAAAAGACCCCACCTGTATTCATTGGAAAAAGGGATGGGAAGATGACAATATAAGAACACATTAACAACAGAAAAACCAGTATGACACCACCAGAGTCTAGGGACTCTACACCAGCAAGATCTGAACATCCCAACACAGATGAAGCAGAAGAGAGTGAACTTAAAAACAACTGCATGAAGATGATAGGTACCCTCAAAGAGGAAATGAGAAAATCCTTTAAAGAAGTGGAAGAAAAGACAAACCACAAATTACAAGAAACAATTCAAATAGTGCAATGTTTGAAAGCTGAAATAGAGACAATAAAATAACACAGTCTGAAGGAGTGCTGGAATTAGAAAAGGTGAGTAAATGATGGGGAACTACAGATGCAGGCATAAGCAACAGAATACAAGAGTTAGAAGAGAGAATCTCAGGCGTTGAGGATTCACTAGGAGAAATAGATTCATCGACCAAAGAAAATCTTAAATCCAATGAATCCCTAATACAAAATATTCAGGAAATATGGGACACCATGAAAAGGCCAAATCTAAGAATAATAGGGATAGAAGAAGGGGAAGAAACCTAAGTCAAAGGTGCAGAAAACATAATCATAGAAGAAAAATTTCCCAATGTAAAGAAAGACATGCCAAAGAAATTACAAGAAACCTACAGAACACCAGATAGAGTGGACCACAAAAAGTCCCCTCACCACGTAATAATCAAAACCCCAAACATACAGAAGAAGGAAAGAATATTAAGAGCAGCAAAGGAAAAAGACCAAGTAACATATAAAGACAAACCTATCAGAATCACAACTGACTTCTCCATGGAAACTCTGAAAGCCAGAATGTGCTGGATAGATATTCTACAAACACAAAGATACCACGGATGCCATGACAAACTACTATACCCAGGAAAGATTTCGATCGCTATAGATGGAGAAAACAAGATATTCCATGACAAAACCAGATTTAAACAATACATATCGACTAATCCAGCCCTACAGAAAGTACTGTAAGGAAAACTTCACCTTAAAGAAGGCAACTACGCTCACAAAAACATAGACAGTAGATAATCCTACTTTACCAAAAGCCAAAAGAAAAAGCAGGGTAAATCCATCAGGACAAAGTCTCAATTCTGAATATCTATGCTCCAAATACAAAGGCACCCACGTTCATAAAAGAAACATTCCTAAAACTCAAATAACACATAAGACCTCACACAGTCATAGTGGGAGACTTCAACACCCCAGTCTCACCACTAGACAGGGCCTCCAGACAGAAACTTAACAAAGAAACTTAGGAACTAACAGAAGCTATGACCCAATTAGGTTTAACAGATATCTATAGAACATTCCATTCAAACACAAAAGGATATATCTTCTTCTCAGCACAACATGGGACCTTCTCTAAAATCAACCACATACTTGGCAACATAGCAAAACTCAAGAGGTATAAAAAAATTGGAATAACCTCTTGTATCTTATCAGACCACCATGCTTTAAAGCAACAATAATAATCGCATAAACCCTACAGATTCATGAAAATTGACCAACACAATTGAACCATTCCTGGATCAAGGAAGAAATAAATAAATAAACTAAAGAAAGACTTCCTAGAATTCCATGAAAATGAAGACACAACATACCCAAACTTATGGAACACTTAGAAAGAAGTAATGAGAGTAAAGTTCTAGTCACACTAGAGAATTAACAGCACAACTGAAAGCTCTAAAACAAAAAGAAACAAACTCACTAGGGAGGAGTAGAAGCCAGGAAATAATCAAATTCATGGCAGAAATCAATAAAGCTGAAACAAAGAAAGCAATACAGAGAATCGATATAAGAAAGAGTTGGTTCTTTGAGAAAATTAACAAGATAGACAAACCTTTATCCAAACTAGCCAAAAGACAGAGAGAAAACATGCAAATTAACAAAATCAGGAATGAAAAGGGGGACATTAAAATGGACACTGAGGAAATCCAGAGAATCTTCAGGTCATAATTTGAAAACCTGTACACCACAAAATTTGAAAATTTAAAGGAAATAAACAATTTTCTGGATAGATATCACTTACCAAAATTACTCAACAACAGATAAGCAACTTAAACAGACCTATAACCACTAATGAAATAGAAGCAGTCATCGAAAGTCTCCCAACCAAAAGAAGCCCAGGCCCAGATGGCTTCAGTACACAATTCTACTAGAAATTCAAAGAAGACCTAATTCCAGTACTCCTCAAAGTGATCCACACAATAGAAGCAGGAGGTTTGTTGCCAAACTCTGTTTATGAGGCTACAATTACCTTGGTACCCAAGCCACACAAAGATACAACTAAGAAAGAGAACTATAGACCAATATTCCTCATGAACATTGATGCAAAAATACCCAATAAAATACTAGCAAATTGAATCCAAGAACACATCAGAAAAATCATCCACCATGATCAAGTAGGTTTCATCCCACGGATGCACGGATGGTTCAATTTACAAAAATCTATCAATGTAATCCGCCATATAAACAAACTGTAAAACAAAAACCACATGATCATCTCACTTGATGCTGAAAAAAGCCTTTAACAAAATCCAATACCTCTTCATGATGAAGGTCCTGGAGAGATCACGGATAATAGGAACATACCTGAACATAATAAAAGCAATATGCAATAAACCAGCAGCTAACATCAAACTAAATGGAGAGAAACTCAGCACAATTCCTCTAAAATCAGTAACAAGTCAAGGCTGTCCACTCTCTCCATACCTATTCAATATTGAACTTGAAGTTCTACCTACAGCAATAAGACAACAAAGGGGATACAAATTGGAAAGGAAGAGGTCAAACTTTCACTATTTGCAGATGGTATGATAGTTTACATAAGTAAAAATTTTTACATGGCAACTCCTACAGCTGATACTTTCAGCAAAGTGGCAGAATACAACATTAACTCAAAAAAAAAATCAGTAGCCCTATTATATACAGATGATAAAAGAGCTGAAAAAGAAATGTGAGAAACATCACACTTTACAATAGTCACAAACAGCATAAATATTTTGGGGTAACACTAACCAAACAAGTGAAAGACCTGTATAGCAAGAAGTTTGAGTCTTTAAAGAAAGAAATTAAAGAAGATACCAGAAACTGGAAAAATCTCCCATGCTCTTGGATAGGTAGGATCAACATAATAAAAATGGCAATCTTGCCAAAAGCTGTCTACAGATTCAACACAATCCCTATCAAAATTCTGGCACAATTCTTCTCAGACCTGGAAAGAGCATGAATCAACTTTATATGGAAAAAGAAAAGGGCCAGGATAGCCAAAACAACTCTATACAATAAAGGAACTTCAGGAGGCATCACCATATCTGACTTCAAGCTCTATTATAGAGCTATAGTCCTGAAAACAGCTTGGTACTGGCACAAAAATAGGCAGGTAGACCAATGGAATCAAATTGAAAAACCTGATTTTAACCCACACACCTATGAACACTTGATTTTTGACAAAGAAGCTAAAACTCTACAATGGAAAAAAGAAAGCATCTTCAACAAATGGTTCTGGCATAACTGGGTACTGGTATGCAGAAGACTGCATATAGATCCATGTTTATCGCCTTGTACAAAATTTAAGTCCAAATGGATCAAAGATCTCAACATAAATCCAGCCACACTGAAACTTTTAGAAGAGAAAGTTGGAGATACTCTTCAATGAGTTGGTACAGGAGACCACTTCCTGAACATAACACCAGGGGCACAGACACTGAGATCAACAATTAACAAATGGGACCTCATGAAACTGAAAAGCATCTGTAAGGCAAAGGACACAGTCAACAAGACAAAAAGGCAGTCCACAGAATGGGAAAAGATATTCACTAACCCCACATCTGACAGAGGACTGATCTCCAAAATTTACAAAGAACTCAAGAAGCAAGCCTCTAAAACACCAAAGGATCCAATTAAAAGGTGGGGTACAGAAATAAACAGAGAATTCTCAATAGAGGAGGCTAAAATGGCTGAGAGACACTTGAGAAAGTGCTCAACATCCTTAGTTAGCCATTAGGGAAATACAAATCAAAACAATTCTGAAATACAATCTCACTCCTGTCAGAATGGCTAAAATAAAAAACATTAATGATAGTTCATGCTGGAGAGGATGTGGAGAAAGGGGAACACCCCTCCACTGATGGTGGGAGTGCCAACTCGTACAGCCACTTTGGAAATCAGTATGGAGATTCCTCAGGAAAATGGGACTCAGTCTACCACAAGACCCAGCAATTCCACTCTTATGCATATACCCAAAAGATGCCCATTCATACAACAATGACATTTGTTCAGCTATGCTCATAGCAGCATTATTTGACTTACCCAGAACCTGGAAGCAACCTAGATGCCCCTCAACTGAAGAGTGGATAGAGAAAATGTGGGACATTTACACATTGGAGTACTAGTCAGCGGAAAAAAACAATGGAATCTTGAAATTTACAGGCAAATGGATGGCAGTAGAAGAAACCATCTTGAGTGAGGTAATCCAGTCACAAAAGATAAACATGACATGTACTCATGGTGTGTATAGATTTTAGACATGAAGCTGGGGAGTGATAGCCTACAATCCTACTGCCAGAGAGTCTGGGAAACAGGCAGGACCCTAAGAGAGATATGCATTGTATCCCAGAGAAGGGGAAAAGGACAGAATCTCCTGAGTGGACTGGGAGCATGGAGGGAGGAGACAGGGAACTGGGGTAAAGTGAGGAGGAGAAGAGAAGAGGAGAGTAGGACATGGGGGAGCAGGAAAATTGCGTCAGAGGAGGACTAGAGAAGAACAGGAGGGAGTCTTTATAGGGTTGAAGAGAGATCTGGCACTGATGAGATTTTGAGATTTTCTAGGATGACACCAACTGGCAATCTAAGCAATAGTGGAGAGGCTACCTTAAATGCCCTTCCCCAATAATGAGATTGTCAACTACCTTGTGTGCGATCCTAGAGTCTTAATCTAGTGGCTGATGGAACTAGAGGCAGACAACCACAGCTAAACACTGAACTGAACTCCTGGAACCCAACGTGTAGAAAGGGAGAAGTAATGAGCAAAGGGGTCATGACTTGGTGGGTGAAACCCACAGGAACATCTGCCCTGAATAAGGGGGAGCTCATGGACCCAAGACTGATGACTGAGAGGCCGGCATGGTACTGACCCAGAACCCCTGAATGTGGGTGTCAGTAAGGAGGCCTAGTGTACTAGATCAGTATTTAGCCATGGCATCTGAATGGACTTTGGGAGCCCATTCCACATGGAAGGTTGCTCTCTCAGCCTGGACACACAGGGGAGGGCCTAGGCTGATATGACAGATTTTGAGGATCCCCCATGAAGGGCCTCACTCTCCCTGGAGAGTTAAGTGGGTATTGGATGTGGGGTTGTGGGGAGATTGGCAGGCGGTGGGGAGGGGAGGGGATGGAGAGTGAGCTAGGATTGACATGGGAAGCAATCTTGTTTCTAATTTAAATAAAAAAGAATTTTACTCCTCTTCCTCTCTCATCTAAAGTCATCTTTGCATTTTCTGAGAGATCTTTTGAATTCCCTGCTGTGTCTACAACCATTTATCAACATGACTCATTAACTCCAAATCATTTTTCCAATCCCATGTCTCTCAAAGGGAGCTCAGATGTCTCTACTTCATGAGGGTTTCCTCAATCCTCTGTCTCCTTTCCTAAACAAATGTCAAGATGTGCTCTTTCTCCTTTCCCTCCCTCTCTCCCTCTCTTCCTCCCTCCCCCCCCTCTTCCTCCCTCTCTCCTTCTCTTCCTCCTTCCTTCCCTCCCTCTCTTCCCCTTTCTCCTTCCTCTCCCCTTTCCACCTCAGCACTACTTGTCTTCTTTCTCTCTTCCTTTGTCATGATCTTGGATATTTTATCCATTTTGTAGAATTGACAATAAAAGATAATTTTTGAATTCTACTACACTTCAGGCTAGTGCCTTAATTTAAAATCATTTTCTTATTTAAAACTCACACATTTTAGGGATGACGAGGTGACTGTGATTTAAGATATAAAATCAAGTAGATGATGAAATACAGGTTCAGATTACTGCTGCCAGATTTCAAATGCCTTTATCATATTCACTCTGCTATAGAGATTCACTTGCTATACTTGAGCAAATCTCACCTTAAATTGCAAATAGGATTTTAAATCTAGGTTCCTATATTTTTTTTAAACATAGCTTTATTCACATTTGAATCAAGTATGGTATATCTTGTTGTTACAGCATAACAAATGCTCAAATATTTGTTAAATAAATGTCTTTTGAATATCTATGGCTAGACTCATAATAGTAATTATTTAGTAATAAAAGGTCTAGTGGATATTTTCATTAATTTTGGCATTGTACATGAAAAAGGAAATAAAGGAACTTCAAGCAGTTTCATATTTTTCAATACTTCAAGATGGTAATGCATGAGCTTTCTATCTGGCTATGAAAGACTATGTATGTGCAATAAAAACTAACTTTGTAAATGTAAATAAATCAGTCAAAACATCTCTTGTGTGGAATCCAATAATTATGGGAAAAATCACTAAAAATCACTCAACTGATGACTAGTCAGGAAAATCCCTAGATTTTTTTCAGAAGAAATATACATGTCCAAGTGATTTTATTATAAGGAGAAAATGTACCTCTATGTACATTAAATATGCCATTTGCTCTGTTTTAAATTTGCAGCTGTCATTTAAAACACCATTATTTACAAAATCAGATAGAGTTAATTCATTGGAGATTTTACAAGTTAACACAGGGGGTTAAAATTCATAGTTCTTTAATCATACCATCATTTTCAATCTAGAGGAGGATAAAAGAATAGTATCTGATATCAGTTTGGGACTGATTGTAAAGAAACAATATTGTAAAGAAACAATAAAAAAGACTGATCATTCTTTGTGGCTAAAAATGTAGACATTTGTTAAAAACCCATCCTCTTCAGCTATACCATCAGCTGCTGGATATGTGTCAGTACGTCCTGGAAACTGTAGTTTGCAGAAAGATGTGGATCACTAGCCAGGTACCTATATTTCACATAGTGACTTGTAGAAACACTTCTGCAGAGGTTGGGAGACCTACATTTATTATTCCAGACAGGGTGTGCACATACAAAGTTGGAGCAATCTATGTATCCATTCCTGCTAACTAGAAATGCTTATCCATGGAGACTATGACACTGGATCCCTTAGATCTTAGATTACACTTTACACACTGTATTTGGCTTGGACATTTATGTATATGTGGTATGTGTGTGTGTGTGTGTGTGTGTGTGTGTGTATGCATGTGCATGTGCTGTGTATGTACAGAATCAAAGTCAACAACAGGTGTCTTTCTCAGTCACTCCCAATCCTATGTACCAAGGAAGAGTTTCCTGCTGATTTCAGCTAGTATGGCTAGGTGACTCATTTCAAGGATTCCCTGTCCCTGTTTCCCATTGTCCTAGATGTCCACCTGGCTTTTCAGTGAGTTCTGGAAACTTTGCCTCTCTTCCCATGTGGCAGGTGCTTTACTCACTGAGCCATCTCCCCAGGTGGCGTATTTGATTTTAATGTAACTTATGGGAGTTAGCCACAATGGCCAATGTTATTCTAGAATCATGTCCATATTTTTTATTGTTCCTGAGACAGAGTTTCTCTGTGTAGCTCTGGTTGTCCTGGAACATGCTCTGTACATCAGGCTGGCCTCAAACTTGGAGACCTGCTTGCCTCTGCCTCACAAGTGCTGGGAATAAAGTTGTAAGCTACCACTGCCCAACTCAAAAATGATTTTACAAGAAGGGTCAGTCATTATTTCTATTTGATGTATATTTTAAGGCCAAAGCGTATTGACCTAGAGGGACTTCTCTGATGTTTTGACTCTTTCTTCATTATGAACAATATAAATTTAATAGTTTTGACCTACTTTTAAGGCTGATTGAAGTACCTTCCAATTGTGATTGTTATCTGGCACATTAACCACTCTTCTAGCTTTGGGTCTTCACATTTGATTAGCATATTTCCTACAATTCCTGTAAATATGTGCCCTTCAAAGTCCAGGATCAAGGACGGCATGCTGTGGGCAATCACTGTGACTTCTAACCTGAAGGATCCATGATTTAAATGATTTGGGTATAGCTGTTTAATTACTTTCCCATGTCCTTATCTGCACCATTACCAATGCCTCAGGTTCTTATCTTGTCATCTCTTGCCTTATAAACCTGTCAGGAGAGGAAATGAGATCATTTGGTTTGCTCTCACTGACTTTATGCTGATTCTTAATAACTTTGTCCTCATAAGTGTTCCTGAGTCAAAAGTTTAGTAATCTTTGCGCAGTTCTCCTGGGACTGGGTCTCAGCCTTTTTGGTCTGTTTCTGTTTTCTTCTTTACTACAGTAAGAGCATCTACATCCCCATATCTATTCCTTCCTTCTTCAACTTCTCCTTCCCTCCTTTGTTTCCTCCTTCCCTTCCTTTCCATGGCTTTCTTTTGGTTATTTTGGAATAAGGATTCAGGCTCTAAGCTATGCCATCTTGCAACTTACTATGTAGCTCAGGTTGTCCTCCATGCTGCAGCAATCCCCCTGCCCCAGTGTCTGGAGTGCTGGGATTATAGGTGTGAGACAGCATGCTCAGCTTGTCTTTTCTATATTAAAATATTCCAGAGCAATATTTATTTTTCATCAACTAGTACAGAATTTTCAAACACAGGTGCTCTTAAAGCCTAACAGTCAGTTTATTGCCATCATGCATAGCTAGTAGATCTAGGAGGCAAACAGCAAGAACTGAGAAGAGGTGGTCTGGTACTGGAACTCAGCTGACTCTGGCAAGTGAGGAGAGCGCTGCTGTGCAAACTGAGATGGGGTGACAAAGACAGTGACTTAGAAAACAAATACCAGATTGGTCAGAAAAGTGGAGAGAAACAATGTGCCAAGAGGCAGGTTACCAGCAAGTGAACACGATGAGAGAGGGTGATAAAATAAGGTCTCTGTGAAAGACAGATGGGGATGACTTCAGTATCTGAGACTCTGACCATAACATCCTTCCCATGTGGGGTATACTCGGGCTTTACGTGACAAGTTGCTGACATTTGGGATTTCACTTTATTTAATGAAGCTGTACTCTTATATCTTACCAATCTTTGACTCTCAAATCTATTTTTCCTCCTTCTTTTCAATTCTGAGAAAACTCTATGTGAGGATGCAAGGGAGGATAATAGGAATGGAACAGTTTTTCTTTCTAATTTTGATTTAACAATACACCATCTGTTTGAAGTAGTGGGTGTATTTTTTTGACTTTTAATAGACAAAAATACATTTCCTATTTTACTTTTGTAAACTGATCCAAATTTAAGATTGCTATTACACTTCTGTGCTTATTATCAATAAGGTCTTTTCTCAAAGGACCACTGACCACTAAGTTATCAAAACTCATAACTGTCTTACTCCTGAGAAAATACATAGTGATTGTATCATCAAATTCTGATTGACAGCTGCTCATTCTTGATCTGTCTTCAAGTTAGAGACCCAATGCCTCAATTACATGCCTTGTTGCTATGACAACATATCTGCCAAAAGCATCTTTAGGAAGGGTTTATTCAAGCTTACTGTTCCAGGAATAGAGTCCATGGTGGTAGGGAAATCATGAAGGGAGAAGCAGGGCAGATGGTCAACTGTTTCCAAGTTGGTTCCCCCAACATTCATGGTGGGTATTTCCACCTCAATTCAAATAAGCTAATAGAGATAATCCTTCACAGACGTAACCAGAGACTAATTTTCATGGTGATTCTAAATCTCGTTGACTTGTCAATCAAGATTAACAGTCAAACTAAACTATGAGATTGCATCCCTGATTTTCTCCAAAGTTCCCGAAATAGATTTACTAAAGGTGAGATGCATATGCAGCTACACAGAGACTTTTTTTTTTTGGCATGAGGCCTGGTGGAGGAGGCAGTGGGGGAGGAGGGAAGGGAGAGGTAGCTGGGATTGACATGTGAAACAAGCTTGTTTCTAACTTAAATGGAAAAAAACGGAAGAGGAAAAAATTAAAAACAGAGGAATATGATATCCAAAAGAAAAAAAATAAAACTCAAAGTTTACATGAATGGCTACATCCTTCAGATTCCTCCAGGTGCTGTTTACCTCAAACACAAGCTTGTCACAGGAGTCAGAACTAAGCCTATGGAGCAGTTTTCTTCTGAGAGACGATATTCTTAATAGCAAAGATTATGCAATGCCTTTTCAGAAAGTTTTCCCTCAGTGGAGTGGGATTGCCATCTAAACTTTGTAAAGACGTACATGGCTGCTTTATCTTGCCTGTCCATATTAACTGTCTGGTTATAATGTCTCTGATATAGTCCTGGGATGACATTTCCATTTTTCTTTCTTTTCAGTGTCCCACAGTGGGCTCCACAATACCGTCAGGCTTGTGGATTTCAATGTTTGTGCGCTACTGACACACCCTGCTCCTCTTTCTGCCCTTTGACTAGATGTCTTCATTGTAGGTGAAGTATCTTTTTCTATTGCTGTATTCTGGTCGCACCAAGAACCACACATCAATAAACCCCCACATGACTTAAGAGATTACATTGTGTGTGTGTGTGTGTGTGTGTGTTCAAAATATTTTTAAGAGATTACTTTTATAACCAAATTCTGTGTAACTTTTAAAGTTCAACGTGATAGATTTTGCAACACTATTTATTGGTACATTGACAACTGAGAATATGAATATTACTCCCAGCCTGCTTCTCTGGATCCTTCTGGAAATTGCTGGGCAAGTCTCCCTTATTTTTCTTTCTGTGCAGTCCCCTTTGTGTTCTGTGGTATCTAATATGGTCTTACAGTTTTATCTGAGTGCTTTTTCTCCTTCCTTTCACAATTCAATTGAAATAATAAAGTACTCGATCAGGCTGACTGGTCCCCTGCCAACACTGCCTTGCCAGTCTTATGAGATGCTGTCTATCTCCTCCTCCAAGCAGCAGGAAGAGGTGATGAAAACATCAGTAGTGTCCCTAAACCATTCATTTTCCTACCCAGAAATTCAAAGACGTTAGAGATACATTCCCAGCTTCATAAGGAGAGTGAGAATTCATTCTCACATATCTCAACAGAACTGGACCACGTTCTGGGACTTCATAAGGCCTGGCAAGCTCTCAAGCCTCCGTTGTTATCTGCTGCCAGAGAATAAAGCACATTTCTCATTTCAGTGGGCCACATGTGTGCACTGACATGTCAGTTGTTTGGGGCCAGGAGACAAAGCTGCTCTAGTAGGAGACACTGCGTGTTTTCCTGTCTGTGGTACATACGTGTGTGTGTGTGTGTGTGTGTGTGTGTGTGTGTGTGTGTGTGTTTGTGTGTGTGACTTTTCTAGATGGTATCAGACTACACAGAGAAGGATACCTTTGAAGCTATCTTGGGAGATCATGTCTCTTGTTCCTGCTTTATTCCATCCTTCTCTTCAGCCTTCCTAGGACTGGTTTTGCTGACCTGTGTTTGACTCAGAAGTATTTTTCTCACATCTTCACAAACTAAGCAGCTTCAACACATTGTCATATGTATGGTTAATGCTATCTCTATGAAATGGAAACCAAGATTTTGGAGTGATAAACAGAAAAGTTCACTGGATTCCATGGCATCTTCAGGCATCCTATCATTCCTAGAGGGGCAACTCAGGTACTCTGAGGCCAGTTTCAGCTTCCAAATGGTAAGAAGAGTCAGGTTGGCATGACCAGGACATTGTGGTATAGTATTGAAATGGCCTTTTTTGGTACCATAGGTAGAATTTTTACTGGATTATCCAGTCCATTTCATTGTCTTTGAAACTGTTTAAAAATTTCTTAAGAATGCATTCTGAAGGGATTGCTCAGTGATTAAGTGTAAGCACTGCTCTTCCAGAGGAGCAGAATTTGGTTTCCAGGACCCCACAGCTGGTAGCTTCCAACTACCTGTAATGCCAGCTCCAAGAGATCTGACACCGTCTTCTGGTTTCAATAAGCAACTGCACTCACATGCATGTATTCATACACATACATACACATAATTAAAAAGATAAACAGTTTTTAGAATGTTGATTAAGAACTGAGCAGGGTGGGGAGATGGCTCAGTTGATAAAGATCTAGCTGTACAATCATGTAAACCATGTAAAAGCTGGATGAGGTAGAACATGGCTTTAACTCAAGAACTGGGGAGGCAGGAATAGGCAGATTGCTAGGACTCATTGGCTGGCCATTCCAGGTCAACAAAGAGAACCCAATCGTACCTCAGGAATGACACAGGATCACTGTATTCCCCATTCGTACACACAGGTGGTGCATTCCTGCACATATATGTGCTCCATATACACATGATGCACATGATCACACACATGGAAACACACATAACACACACACACAAACTTTCTCTCTCTCTCTCTCTCTCTCTCTCTCACACACACACACACACACACACACACAGAATATTAGCACTTCATAGTTCTGTTCTTTCTACTGAAATCCAGGGACTGTGTATGGATTCAAGCTCCCATGACTGTGTATTATTGCAAATACATTTGAATATTATACTTAGCAAGCATAGTGACTGTCTTGAAACACTGTCCCCAACCCCATGTAGAAAAGTGCCTTAGGACATAGGTTCAGATCTTGGCTTTAATAGTGCCTTTCTAGCTGTGTGACCTTGGGCAAATTAGCTAACCTCTCTGTTTTTCAATTATTGAATGAGTAAAATTGGCAGGATACAAGTATTTCATCGCATCAGGTTATTGGGAGGCTCGGATGAGCTCATTTACAAACATGTTGCAGTACTTGAAACCTCATAAGACCTCAATAAATATTAGCTTTTATTATTAATTCTCTGCTTAATTAACACTAATTTATTAAACTCAACTTTAAATATCACCATCTCTGCGAAGCTTTCCACAATTACCCGAGGCAGAACTAATCCCTTTTAGTCGTCTGTGTTCCCAGAGCATTTTGTTCCTATTTGATTGAACTGTAAATAATTTTTAACATGTATCTTTCTCCCTTGCTATACCATGTGCTCCCAAAATATAGACTCCTGTCTTTTTAAAATTCATGCTGTATTCCTTCTCCCTAGCACAATTCCTTGATTAGGATGAGCGCATACTGAGAACATGCCAGTGATTCCTCCCTGCTGAGACAGAGAGATCTCCAGCCTTGGTCTGTACTTTGTATTTCTTTGGAATCTGCCACCACCCTCAGTGTTCCCACCTTCAAACAGAAGATACTCAATAAACATTTGCTGATGGGCTGAGGCTGAAACTGCCTACCTGTGGAGCCAGAGACCATTCAGCCATATCAATGGCAATGGAAAGAATGAAAGACCCAAAGAGGAGAGCTATTGGGCATGCTGTCCTTTGAAACAATATCTCCATGTTAGAACCAGAGAAGCCGGCGGAGATTAAAATGGGCATGTGAATGAAAAGCCTGTCCAGACAAGAGAGGCTAATAATTTTGTGGGATGAGGGGGGTTCTTCTCTGGCAGACTGGAAATCATATCCTGTGGTAGCAGAGAGAATAAACAAGGCAGAGTCATGAAGTTCAAACAAGGAGCAGAAGAATCCGTAAAGAGCCTGGCAGAGGGAAGAAACACACTGAAATAAACAGATGGGCTCACAGAGACATTACTAGGCATGAAAACAGACAATTCAGGTTCCCCAGAAAGAACAGAAAGGAAGAATCGAAAACTAGCATGTCAGGAAGCGAAGGAAGATGGTAGAGGAAATACAGGTGGAATAATGAAACAGGATGGGGACACAGGGTGAACTGCATGTTCACTAGAAATGAGCAATGAAATGGACAAAAAACATTTGAAGTACAGGCAGACAGACTGGCACTCTTTGAGGAAACATGGTGGCTGAAGAGTCATGTGGACCACTTGTCAGATAGGGGTTTTAAATAATGGGTGAGCTAGGGGGTCTTGTAGACAAGTGGCAAGTGATAGTAGCCAGAGCTTCTGTGCGCCTATAAGTACTGTTACATGTAACACACACACACACACACACACACACACACACACACACACACACACACGTCTTCACTTAAAACACTGCACCTAAGGCTTTCTGACTTCATCTTTCAGGTATACTCAATGCTGCTCATCTCTTCATCAGTCTTCCTTCCAACAGACCTCGGTGGCTTTCTGTGAAGTACTTCTCTACTCAGGGTCTGTGTGGTTCCTGTTCTTTCTGAATGGAAAATTGTTTCCCTAGACATCTACATTGATATCTGTCCCTTAGTTTTGGGGGGTTAACTCAGGTACAGTTCATCAAGCAAGTTTTCTAAGGAACTGTCTCTGGATGTCTAGTCTCCTGACCCTGTTACATAGGTTCCTGTATGTACCAGTCTGTATTCAGCTGCTTCTCCTCACTAAATGAGGCTTCATGAGAAACAGGGTTTGCTCACTCTTGGAGGGTTATGACTGTGACAGTGCTGTTCTTTTTGGTGGTGGCTGTGAATCAGTGATTACTACATCAAGCAATAGATTCATAGTGACTTTGGCTGTTGTCACAGC
Organism: Mesocricetus auratus; assembly: GCF_017639785.1. Classification (NCBI taxonomy): domain Eukaryota; kingdom Metazoa; phylum Chordata; class Mammalia; order Rodentia; family Cricetidae; genus Mesocricetus; species Mesocricetus auratus. The sequence goes on from NW_024429193.1 coordinate 38,460,668, forward strand.
AAAACGTTGGAATCCCAGTGAGTGCATATGACAGAAAAAAATGGGACCATGCAAGCTGTCCTTTGTTAACATGTGGGGATCCCGGATGCTGTAGACCAGGACTTCAGCCATAAAAATTCTTCCATTCTTGTTGTCTCCCAGTCATCATGTTCTTTAGTCATTTTCCTATTTCCACAACCACTTCTCATTTATTTCCCTAGCTTCCCTTAGTTCCACATAGGATTTTAAGTAACAATGAAAGAAAGCACAACACAGTAGGCTGTTGAAATGTCGTTTTTTTCCTTTGTGCCCTCAAGTATGTACCCCCAAGTTTATCTATTTCAAAATAGTCAATATAAAATTTGTATCCCATCCCCTCAAAACTTGACCAAACTTTAAGATAAAAGAAAAAATACTGATTTATCACTTTTTTTTCTTTAGCTCGACAGAATCATCAAATTTTAGTCAGTTGGGTCCTCTTATTTTTCAGTCCCTTTCCATATCTTATCGTAACTTTGCGCCAATGCAAAATTATGTTATGGTTCACTTAATGTATTTTCCCTCTCTCCTCTGTTTCTATTCCTGTGTAGTTCATAGTACCAATCATCCTCTGATTTATTGCATTAATGACCTTGTGTAGTAAATGTGACCATACGTTGAAAGAGCAACTTAACAAGGAATGTCTTTGTGTCAATTGCTTAGAGGTTTCAGAGATGTCAGGCCTTCATGTCAGGGAGAGGTGTTGTGGAGCAGAAGAGCTCACATTGAGGCATCCAGGAAGCAGAAACAGAGAGGACAAATGGAAGTAGGATACCATACAGTTGTTCCCCATGCTTATTTCCTCCAAGCAGGTCTACCGCTCTCCACTTTCCCATTCTTGACATCATATCACAGAACCATCAGGGAGTAGATTCATTCATTAGGTAAGGGCCTGCATGATTATCTGTAGAAATGTCTTCAAAGACACACTCAGAAATGTGATTTACTAATCTCTAGGCATTTCTCAAATCATTCAAGATGAAAAGGCAAACCACCACATCCAGAAAGGTTTACTTGGCTCCTTGGATCTAAATTAAGTCTCTTGAAAGAGTCTGTACATCTTATAGTCTTTATGTATAGCTCATGCCACAAGTATAATTCTGTACTGTCTCTGCCAGTCTTTGTTTAATATCTCTTTCTTTTGGTATGCTTCATGGGCTTACAGAATATGTCTGTCATATTCCCTGAGCATTTGATGTTCAGCTTCCATCACATTACTTGTCTCGTGCTGAAGACTTACTGGAAAATATAGTGGCTTCAAAATTTTCAGCTTGATTGCTCATCAGAGTTTCCTATTTCTCTACCTATTCTACACTTCATTTCAATGACCAAAGAAGAAATATCCATCTCTCCTGTTATCTAACCTGTCCATTCTGGCATTATATCAACTAGTAAATAGCAATTAGGGCAGACACTATAATAAACATGTTTCACACATCATCAAATTTATGACCCTATGGAGGCAAACACTTTCATTTACTCCATTTCACAGATTAGTTTACTGAGGCAAGTTCATAGAGCTATGACCTGTCAATGCAACAGACAATAACAGAGTAGTGAAGCTTAATTTAGGAAACTCTTCCATCATAATTAGAATATGCTGAAGTCTTATTACCCTTGCATTTCCCTTGCAAAGAAGTGCCTCTTTGATACAGTTTGAATGTGTTCATCTGAAGTTCTTTTGTTAGAAACTTAACCTCCAAATCTGTGTGTGAAAGCTACTGGGTCCATAGGTCCACTGGAAGGCAGTTGGGATTAGACAAGGTTAGGATAATGGGGCTCCCTGAGGGCATTCGAGTCCTTATTAGAAAAAGAAGCAAGACCTTAATCACATTATGCTGTAGCAAGAAAACCCTCACCAGATGTCAGAGAGATGCTATTGCCATGCTCTTGGCCTTCTCCTGTAACTGTGAGCCAAATAAACTTATTCTTTTTAAATGCCCTTGTCTCAGCTATTTTGTAACAGCAATAGGTTTGACACATGTTCCAGACTGACTTGGAATATCTCAGAAAATCTCAGGCTGTATCTCACTTGCGGTTGTGAATACACAAACTTCAGTCCAAAACAAAATTTCTCAAAACTGAACATATCACACACACACACACACACACACACACACACACACACAGATCGAGAGAGAGAGAGAGAGAGAGAGAGAGAGAGAGAGAACAGGAGAGAGAGAACAGGAGAGAGAGAACAGGAGAGAAAGAACAGGAGAAACCTATAGATAGGTTGGAGAAATACCTCTGTATGGTTACCAGGTATGTGGGATATGCCTGAAACCAAAGCAATCAGGAAGCTGAGGCAGGAGGATCTAAACCAGCTTGAGTTGTAGTACCAAACCTTTTCTTTTCAAAAAGGACGGGAGGAAAAATCCAACCTTCTCCCCAAATCTTGACTGCAATGTTGCTATAGTTTCACAGACCAATGTTGTTGACATACTAGAGTAAGCACAAGTCACATGTGTCTGTTACTTACGCAGATTGATAGAAAACTAAGTTTCTTTCAAAAATCAAACATCTAAGTGAATAAAGTGGAAAGGTAACAGATTCACACAATCACTTCTTAATGGTGATTTTTGTTTTGCCCAGACTAAATTCTTAAGTACAAAATACATGGGCTTTTCCTTTCTTTTTCCTTTCCTTTCTTTTCTTTTTGAGGCCTAATTAGAAAATCCATCCAAATGTAAATTATATTGATAACCCTGTTACAGCCTCATAATTCAGTTGTTTTGTATGACCAATAGATTTCTTCTTCTTTTTTTTTTTTTTGGTTTTATGAGACAGGGTTTCTCTGTATTGTTTTGGAGGCTGTCGGTCCAGCCTGGCCTTGAACTCACAGAGATCTGCCTGCCTCTGCCTCCCGAGGACCAATAGATTTCTTAATTGTAACGCTGAATTAAAATACTGATAGTTAACTATAAGAACATGAAGAATTCTTCTTAATATTTCCTGACACATTAATGCACAAGATTTCCATGAAACACAAACATGGCAGAGATCTAGAAAGTGTGACATAAACCAAAGTGAGACACAAAGAAGAAAGTGGTTACTGTATTATTAGAAGGCATTGTCATGGTAGACAGAATTTTTAGAAACTTTCAGAATAATGCTACATTTAAGGAGAAAAAGTCTTTAAGAAGCATTTGAATGGAAATAGGTAAATTTATGGATTTATCTTGATTTTTTTTACCTTGATGGCAGGAATAGGCTTTTGCGGGATGAAGGGCTTTCTCTGGAGTGGTGAACAAGCTCCATTTTGATCTCTTGCTCTGATTTTACTCGCTGCTATGATTTTTTTGCGCTGTTCAAGGTAAGGTCCAAAGCTTGGCAGTTTCTAAAGGGAAAACACACAAAGTAGAAATTGTATTCACTCATAGAAACAGGGAACCGGGGTCTCCTCACACAAATACCAACAACAAATGTGTATTTGGAAACTGCTGCACACCCCTTGTTAACTAAGTCTCCCTTCCTTCTGGACCACTAGTCTTCTGTGAGTCAGACCCCATTTGGTATCAAAGAGAAGATAAGAGAAGGATACTTCAGTCAAATATGTATGTGTTAGATGCAGATGTTAATTAAAATTCATGTCTAAGGAGAATGGATTTCACCCTGGAAAACCAAATGCACTCACTTAAAACAACAGCCATTAGGGAGACCATTTGTTTGGTTTGTACAGACAGAAGGTGAAACCTATTGATGCTTTATTTTCCTCTTCGTCAGGTTTTTAGCACAATATAGACACAGCCACAGCCCTTGACAAATGCCTCTGTCAATAGAATAGGTGCTTTGCCAAAGTTCTCATCTGTATCTCCCTTTTATTGTGTTCAAATTCTCACTGCGACTCCTTAAAGATTGTAACTAATGTTGATTGCAACTTACGGTAATAGTTGAAAAACAAAATGGCAAAAATATTGATTCTTCTGCGCAGAAAATAAACTTTATTTTGCGTGAAGAAGGCAAAAGAATAATAGAAAGAAAAGGCAGAGGGTATATCACAGTGCTTAAACAAACGCCATCAGTATTCAGCATCACGATGAGGCTTTAAATCTCAAGGTTATTCAATTGTACTTTACAAAGTTCATTTAGGAAGATATCTAGGTGCCATGGAAAAATGCTAAGTGGTTTCAAGTTAACACAAAACTGCCCTCATGCCATTCATTATCCCACAATTAAATACTCTTCACTGTGTCCTTCCCCTTTTCTGGAACCTTTGATCTTCACTTTTACTGACATATCCCACTGATGATAGACACCACTGAATTTCAAATGTTTTCCACCAGCCGGCAACCTGGAATTGCTGTGTCTTTTATACGACTTGTGTTCCTGCAGAATAAAGCTCATTTATCCAGCTTATGGGGGTTGAGAAAATGGCAGCACTCCAAGGTCATCCTTACCTCTGACCTAGCAGGGACTTCAGTGAAAAAAAATGCACTTGTTTCAAAGTGTCAGTCCTCACTTGCCAGCTTGCATAGGGAACCAGGGAAATGAGGTCTTTGGAGATTTCAAAAAGCTAGGTAGTAGAGTATAAGCAAGCCAATCAAGGCAGACCAGACTGGAGCCTTTGACCGTATATTTATATTAGCAAAGAACATATTTATGTGGAAATAATATACCTAAGCTTGTTACTTTGATTATAAATTCACTATAATTATGTCAAGAAGTCAAGTAAATGGAAAATGGAAGTCAATGCCAAATTAATTTATACCCAATTGGATTAGAATTATGTACTTCATCTCTATATCTTAGCACTTTTCCAAATTACAACACTTAATGCATACAGTAACATGAAATGATATGATGGAGGGTGAATATTTTCTGTCTATTTTACTGTTAAATGATGCTGGCTTATTAAAAGCATAAAAAATAAGAATCTAATAGGAGTTCTCAGAACTTATCCCATAGGAAAGCCGCTTTAATATAAAATAATTCTTACATGAAATGTCCTATCTAATGTTTGAATATTGATTGTTTGGATGCCTGGAGGAAGTGTATTTGGGTTATACTGCCTGGGGGAAGTGTATGGGGTTACACTAGACAGACTGTCCCTCTAGGTCTAGATGATGTCTCATAAGTTCATAATACATATCACATGATTTAAGTCTTGCCAGAAGATAACTGTTTTTATTTTTCTGTACATTAACTCTTAGTCTTATACTGATAAAGATGATCAAAAATGGTTCAGTGTTTAAGCACACAGCCTCGGGTCTGGCAGGCTCTCATGCCAGCTAATCCCAAGAAATCTGAACCGTGATCCTGGTTGCTGCGATCGATAGTGTCTCTCTTTCAACACCATCTAATTCCACTTGAGTTTTGTAAAGGCTATTCCAAAACAAACATTCTTGCAACTTTTCAATTCATCTTCTTTAAACAGAGACTGGAGGACCATGCCTTCTGTTTAGTTGATTTGTTATCCAGCGGTAGAAGAGATAGCTCAGTGGTTAAGAGTGCTTACTGCCTTTACAGGGAACCAGAGTTAAGTTCACAGAACTAGCACTGGGTCCATTACAACTACCTGTAATTCCAGATTCATGGGATACAACTTCTTCTTCTGGCTTCTAACAACATCCATGCCCATATATGTTACACGTAAACAAATACATACAAATAAAAATGGATCTTAAAAAATATTTTTCATTCAAATGGACAGAGGGAATGTAGCTGAGCTGTGACCTTAAACCACTGCATGCAGTGATAATGATGAGGATGCTAAATATCTGAAAATCTCTTTATGCTAAATGGCAAACATCCAGTGTAAGCATCTAATGGACTGAGAGGCTCTGTAACTTTTTGTGCTAGGTGATCATGTTTGCCACACATAAAATTGAGGCATGAAGCTTTTTTCTCCCTCAAATGGCAGTGCTATGATCCTTATTTGCTGTTCTGTATAGTCGATACTAAGGAGATGTTCTCAATTTAGCATAAAGATTCCTACACGGTAATATTTTTTCACTGGTTAGAAAAAATAGTGAGGGAAGAGTGGCCACTGAAAACAAATGGACAAAATACCAATGAGTATTCCTTCGGCCTCCAACCACGCAGCTCCAAATCCAGATGGGCTCATTTGTAGTTTCTTACTGACATGTGGAGAGACCAGAGGCTAAGGGCTACTTTCCAAAACTTCAAGGCTGCCACAACAATTTTTGCTTCACTTGTTAGTATGAAAAAATAAATGAGAAAAAAATATATTCATGAATGAAAAGTTTTCTCAGTAGGTTTATATAGTGTTTTCCATGCAAACATAAGGATGAGAGTCTAGATCCTAGCATCTATGTAAACTCTGTTGGGCATGGTAGACTACCTATAATCTACCACATAAGAAGCAGAGACAAGGGATCCCTGGAACAAGAGGGTAGCTGCACTAGCTGAATCAATGAGCTCTGGGTTCAACTGAGAGTTCCTGTCTCAATAAGGTAGAATATACTTAATGTTAAACTTGGGCTTTGACATGCGTGCACATGCACATACATTGAAAATGCATGTGTGCCCATACATATTCTTTACAGATAGCTGTGTGCCACCATGTGGTTTCTGGGAATAGAACTCAGGACCTCTGGAAGAACAGCCAGTGCTCTTAACCTCTGAGCCATCTCTGCAGCCGCCCATACATATTCTTATACAAGTATACACCCCCCCCACACACACACCTTAAATGATTAAAGAGGCTCTAGGATGTGGAAGTACTGAAAGGTGTGTATGTGCATGCATATGCAAATATAGATGCATACCTGCGTGTGTGCATCCAGAGTCCATAGTTGCATTTCTAGTGACATAGCTTGGAAGTCACTCACCTTATTTGAGATAGTGTTTCTCATTGGGGCCTGGAGCTCACTCATTAAGCTAAGCTGGTTGACCTTAAGCCCTAGTAATCTGCCTGTGTCTACCTTTCCAGTGCTGGGATTGCAAGTATTACTACCATGCCTGGCCTTATACATGGGTGCTGGCAACTGAACTCGGGTGCTTAACCATTTCTGATGATGTAAGAAAATAATATTTTTCCTGCTTTACCTTTAGTCAGGCTACATTCAGGCTTACATTTGTGTTCTGATAGTGACAAAGCAGACATACAGACAAACAGACATAAAAGACAAACTCCAACAAGGCTAAGAGAAAGTAAAGATGAGCATGCAGGTAGCCAGGGTGTAAGTGTGAAATCAGTGGTGATTAATAAAGCATTTGGTTCAAATCTCTGCCTGAACATGCAGTTAATTGATTTCTCGTTGTAGGAGAAGGAGTAGGGCCTGGCAGAGGCAGCAGCAGGGGCCTTTCCTCTTCATTCATTATTTTCTTACAGAAAAATTTGTAACCAGCAGTAACGTAAACCCAGAGGTCCTGAGCAGAATGCTAGGTTCCCCAAACAAAGACAAAAAGTTATTGAGGACCACCCCAAGCTGATGAACAGAACAAAACTCAGAAAGAGTGTGGCCTTTTTTATGTCAATAGTTTCTCCAGGAATTCATCACTGATGAATTTGCTCTCACCAGAAAAACTAAATCCTACTCATTTAAAGATAACAGTATCTCATACTAAAATTGTTTTTATCACGATATAAAAAGCATTACATTGCCAATAGAAAGGCGACAACATCATGAATCAACAATGATTCCTTAAGCCAGAAAAGCTTGAGGGAAAAGTAGTCTATTTGGATTATAATTTATTCACAGATCAATCTAAAGGTAATTGAGCATATTACAGAGTGGAAAAGGGTTCTTGTTCCTAATAGAAGCAGGCACCAGCATCATCCAGTTTAAATTACATAACTTTATGAGGATGGCGTGGAGTTGGCTAATAGCATACTCTATAGGACTGTAGTGTATCAACTCTATTTTCTTAATCATTCTCTCTTATCTGATTGGAAACAATAACTGCAAGAAGAGTAATTACTGTGATATCTACACAGCAATAACATGAAAGGATAAAAGGATTTCAGAGATAAACTAAGCAATATACATATGGATCAGTACAAACTTGAAAATTTTGAGTTGCCAACCTAGCTCCTTTGTGTGTGCCATTTGTATGCATGTCTATGCATTGACACACTGAAAGATAATACAGGTGTAAAAATATATCTTTTACAACTATCTAATATGGATTTTTACTTTTCAAAAGCCATATTTACTTGTAAGATGCCTACATTAGCTATCTGTGGTTGCCCCCACCTCAACTAATACAGTATAAAATACTCATGCTACCTGTTTTGATTAAAAGTTAAATAATTTCCATAAGGAGTCTATATAGTGAACATAGTGTTTAATTGTGTAAGTATTTCTCACTGTTCATTAAGGACTAATGTCAAACTAAATTATAGATCCAATATTCCCACTTCTCAATTTACCCCACCTATTTATAAAATGTACTATACTCCTTGGAATACTGTTTGAATGTGATAAAGTGACCAAGAATTGGAGAGAAAAATGATGACAATGCATTTTTATAGAACTGATCTTTAAAACAATAAGGCAATTAGAATACTTTTTGGACATCTATTTTTGGGGTAATGAACTTTGTGAATCCGAAGGTTTCATGTAAAATGGCCATTTTGGGGTTGAAATGAAGAAGTCTGCAGATAGTTCTGAACATCCCCTTAATTGCTATATCCTCAGAGTGATGTGACCCAATGTGGATGGTGGAGATTCTGAGTGTCTTTTCAGTCCTGTAATGTGCGAGTTTAGGCACACTCTCTTCGCAATTATAAAAGCAACTGTTGACTCACATTCAGCTGTGGTTTTGATATTTATTTTACTGTGGTTTAGACGGAGAAACTCATTCCCTGGGAACCCATAGACTACTCCATCCAGCAAAACAAAGAGACTAACAGCAAATCTTCACCTCTCCTCTCTCTCTTCTGCTTTATTCTCCTAGTTTCACGCCCAGCTGTGCAACAGACTACCTGCTCTGGCATCCCCTCCTTCCCTACCCCCATCCCCAACAGATCACAGATTGTTCCTTCTAACTTTCCTTCTACCAACTTCTCAAAACTCCACCAGTTATTCCCTGGGAACCTGAAGATCACTGCATGCCAGGCATAAAATGGCCGCCTAAAGAATAAAAAAATATTTTTGTAAACTACGCATCTGAAATAAATATGGGGTATGGGTCTAAATAGAATACTCAAAATAGGAAATCCAAATGGTTGAGAAACACTTAAAAATGTTCAACATCCTTAGTCATCAGAGAAATGCAAATTAAAGCTATTTTTAAAATTTCATCTTACACCCATCAGAATGACTAATATCAATAAAGAAATTGGCAACTCATGCTGTTAAGGATGTGGCAAGGGGAACACTCATCCATTGTTGCTGGGACTGCCAACTTGTACATTTACTGTGCAAATCATTATGGCAAGGTGGAAATCAATCTACCTCAATATCCAGCTATAACACTCTTGGGCATAGACCCAGCTGATGTTTTATCCTCTCACAGAGACACTTGATCAACTGTGTTTACTGCTGCTTTATCTGTAAACTGGAAACAACCTAGATGTTCCTTAACAGATGAATGGATAAAAGAAAATGTAAGTCATTAACAGAACATCACTCAGCCATGGAAAAAAATGAAATGATGAAATTCACTAGCAAATAGATGAAACTAGAAAAAAATCTTGAGTGAGGTATCCCAAACCCAGAAAGACAAACATATGGTATGTATTCGTGTGTATATAGAAATTAGCTATTAAATCTTTGATAACCAAGCTATAATCCACGGAACCACAGACATTAGGTATAGAGTAAGGAACTAAAGGGAAAAGTAGATCTGTTTAAGGAAGGAAAATAGAATAGATAATTATGGGTAACCAAGAACCGGACACTAGACAGCCCAGGGACCTAGGGGAAAACCAAATACTACTGTGCTACTAAAAGAACACAACAATAAAATGACTCCTGATGATATTCTGCTATCCTCACAAATCAATGTCATGCTCAGACATCACCAGAGAAGCTATCCTGCAGCAGATAGGGACAAATACAGAAACCCACAGCCAGACAACATGCAGAGAGAGACTTTGGAACACTTACCCCTAAAAGGAATAACTCCTTTAAATGCCTCCCCATTGGGCTCAGAGAGCACAAGAGGAGGTGGAGGATACCAAGGAACCAAGACCCTCTAAATCAACAGGATCAACACACATATGAACTCACAGGGACGGAGGGAGCATGCACAGGGGTTGTACCATATAGAGTCCTAGAGCTGAAAGGATAAGTGGACACGTGACCTTATCCCTAACCTAGATGCCATCTCCACTTGATAAACACTTGCAAATGAAAATTTGGTTCCTCAAAGAGTCTCATTGTGGAAACAAACTATTCTTTCTTTTCTTTTTTTAAACTTAAATTAGAAACCATCTTTTTTACAAATCAATTCCAGTTCCCTCTCCCTCCCATCCTACCATGACCACCAATGACCCCCCCATCCCATCCCTCTTCTGCTCCCCAGGGAAGGGCAAGGCCTTCCATGGGGATCTTCAAAGTCTGTAGTATCAATTCTATGCTGGTTTCCCAGCTATCATTCTGGGGTCCATTGGTTCCCCCTTGTTCAGGTCAACTGGGAAACAAACCACTCTTAAGAGTAGGCTTTGTGCCCAGCATTTGATGGTTTTTGGAGGTTCTTTGTCTCATAATGTCATCTTAGATTTTAAAAAAACATTATCTCTCTTTTAATATGTATTATTTATTTTCTCTTTTTTTACTTTATAGGTCTTTTGAGTATTTATTATGGGTTCCAGCTTTGTGTTTTTGTGGGATTCCCAAGTGTGCAAACCAGTGGATTCTAAATCTCTGTTTGTTACTTGTGCCTTTCCTTGGGCTCTTTTCCTTCTCTTGCTAATATTGTCAAATTCTGATTATTATTAGTCTTTATTTTTTCTTATTATGTTTTGTTTTATTACCCTTTAGAAGCCTGTTTATTTTCTTATGAGAGACAGAAAGGGAGTGGATCCAGATAGGAGAGGAGGTGAAGACGTGGGTAAACCATACAGAGGAAACTGTAATCAGGATATATTGTATGAGAAAAATCTATTTTCATTAAAAGGAAACCTATTTCCATGGGCTATATACCTTCAATATAGTATTTATTGCAGAATTAAAATAACGATTTAGAAATTCAAATTACCTCCAGTTGTAATTGGCATGTAATGCTTAATCACTGATAATACAGGAAGCAATTTTAATGATTGCTTCAGACTTGGGCAGTGGACAACATTAAGGCAATAGAAGAAGATGATGTTATGCGTTATTGTAGTATTATAGTGGAAATTGGAACACTAGAGTTCAGCAAGTAATACTGAAGCATGCCATTTTGGTAATACACACGCACACACACACACACACACGCATATATATATATATATAAATAATTTGATTCAGTAAAAAAAGCAATTATGGCCCATATTTCATGCCTAAGATTAGAGAGCCAACATTCATGGAGTGTTTGGGGTGCTGATTTATAAGTTACCTTTGTATAAAAACCATAGTTTTGCCAGGTGGAGGTGGCACACCTTTAATCTCAGCTCTTGAGAGACAGAGGTAGGTGGATATCTGTGAGTTTGAGGTCAACCTGGTGTAAAGAGTGAGTTCCAGGACAGCCAGGGCTATACAGAGAAGCCCTGTCTCAAAAACACCAAAAAGAGAAAATCATAGTTTTAAACTCTTTATTTACTTATAGTTAATTACTGTGCTATTCTGCCAAGACTTTTCTTTATCAATGACATGAGCGTGATGATCTCTGCCTCATAATGTTAGTATAGGCATTAAGTAATAAAGTTTGTAATAAACACAACTGTTAATTTCATTAACTTTTGATTTTGGTGCTGTATATGAATGCGATATATATATATATCATCATATATATATGTATCATATATGTATATATGTATGTTATGTAGTTCCCTGTCTCTCCATGTGCTCATGCATTCTTATCACCTAGTCCATTTCAAGCTGGCTTTGCAGTTTGAGTTCAGGCTTCATAGTATTAAGAAATTTCCTTTGCTAATTCTCCTCCTGAGTGTAAAGGGTCCTTTGTAGTACATAGACCACTCTGCATACATTTTAATCCTTACACCCCTTACATTGTCTGGTCACTTTTAGCTTCCATCTTCCTTCCTTGAGATCCCAGAGAGGAAAGTGTTAATCCAGCATTTACCAGGTAATCAATATTGCAAGTAGCTTGAATAGGTACATCTCACTGCATGTTTGAAAGGTCAGACATCCCTACAATTTTCAGAGAAAAACAAATGATACACATATTTTACTTGAGATTAGAAATTACATGAAACAAAAAATTTTACCATCATAATAATTGCAATTCATTCATTTTAATGAGTGCTGAGCAATTGAAGTTTACATAAAAGACAGTCTATGACCATAAAGACTTTACAGTTAATAATAATTGCAATACTCCATGACAAGGACTATAGTTCAGGTGACATGGGATGTCATATGAGCAATGACAATGTGTACCTAATTCTGACTGAGGGGTTAGAGATTGTCTGTATGAGGTTACACCTGACCTAAGTTCTGGAGGATGAGGATAAGCTGACTGGGCAAGCAGTGCCAATGAAGGTATGAGGATCGCCAAAGAGGATGGCAATCATCCAGGAGAAAGAAACACTGGAGGGAGAAAGGTGACATTTTGGGAGAGGTTCCACAGAACCAGCAGATAGTTCACTCATTAGGAACAGTATCAATAGAGAGATGTAACTCACACCAGATGATTGCAACAAGGTTTGGTTTTTTGTCATTACCGTGTGGGTTCTGGACCTGAGGCCACAATAAAGAATAGGAGGAGATGCCTTTTGGAAGTCTCTTAGTGCTTTGTGAGGAAGACTGGCTCATCATCTCCAGAGGAACTGGGTTGAGAACATTGCGATTTTCATATTCAAATAGTGTTTAGATGGTTCGTATAAGGTTTCTCTGAAGCGACAAGCTGTCATCACTTACTGTAATAATCAGCTGTATCTTCAGGTCAAGATTTGGGAAATAAGGTTCTGATTTAGAAGAGACCAAAACAAAGAGAAAATCAAAGCCCATTATTTAGAGAAATGCTGGAGATTATTCAAGCAGGCAAGTAAAGGGAGGGGAGGGAGAAAGAATGAGGAGGGAGATATTTACATGGTTCTGATGCTACCAGAGATGTGAGCATGTGGGTTGATGAGTGTAGGAGGCACTTCTCACCATTGTGGGTGCCATAATTCAATCTGTTCAAGGTCAAAAAGAGCCTAAGGGTAGAGTAAATGTTGATAACACTGTCTTCTGAAGATGGGACATGAGAACTCATGAGATTTCAAGCCTTTATCTGGGACCTGCTTCAATTTCATCCCCAGATTCTTTGCAAAGTGTGGAGAACACCAAGTCTTCTTCATCAGGAACATATGATGGGTATATTTGTCTTCAAATATTTGGGGGTAAGTCCGAGGTTCAGAATTTCTAGATCACTCATTCCACTTCTCATCATTAAGTGACAGAATCAGGAACTTAATCCCACAGTCACTGCTGTGCCTCTCCTCAAATTACTGTGTCCCCTGCACAGAGCCTCAATACATTATTATTGATATAAAAAGTTGCACTCTATCTGGAGTGCTTTTCAAGAAATCTATGCTCCTTGTTTGTCTCATTTCACAAATTATGAAGGGAGAAGTGTTTCACACAGTAGAAGTCATTAGAGAAATGCTGAACACATATGAAGCCAAATATCTGAATTAGCTCAGTCCTGTTTATGACTGGACTCAAGTTTAATGAGCTCAAGTTAATACAGGTGAAAGGCCACAGTGTTACATGCAGCAGTTAATGAAATACCATAGAGCTGCTGAGAAAATGATTAGCAGCCAAATGTGAATTTAATATACTTCATCTCTGAGAAGCAGTGCCCATGGGAGACATCTTGCTGGGGAAGGCAACGTGGCAGATTGGAGGTAGCATGCAGTTGAGATTTTGGAGGTGGGGGGTCTGAGTCGATCCTTGCCATCAGTTAATTTTGTGACCCATGGTAGAATGGTGACTCCCTCCGAGTGTCAGTTCCCTCATATGTAAGAAGAGGGGTTTGAAGTAGATGACCTGTGATGTCCCTCCAGTGAGGTTTCATTCTGTTTTCAAATTTGTAGATAGAAACCCTTGGAGTTTATTCCCCATTGGTAACATATAGCTTGTGGGTGAAGCATGGGTATGAGTAACAAACTGTAATTCCATGCAGAACGTTTTGAATCTATTTCAGCCATAGGATAGTGATGCTATGGATAATTACCAAAGTGCCAAGGTTCGATGATATTATAAACTTTATTGGCAAAAAATGCACTAAAGACAATGTATATATTCTCATCATTTAGCAGTGAGATCCAAAAAGGTATAAACAAAATATTGTTTAAAAAATTCAAAAGGATTTTAAGTCATATGAACTGGAAAATACAGATAACTATTATTATACCTAAAATTGTCTGTAAGAAGTTTGTTGCCTAGTTACAAACTCACATAAAAAATACTGTGTAGAAACAAACCAGACTAATGCTGCAAGTAGATATAAATGATAACAGTCATGAAATGTCCATGAGTGAAAAGTATGTATGTATGTATTTGCGTGTGTGGTATTTTTGTGGTTGCATGTGGTAGTTACTGGAATTTTATGGCAGGAGAAGACAATAGCCTTTTCTACTAGCAACCCAGTGTGTAGAGCATGCGCTCCTCTTAGGGTGCCGACACTAACCCCAGGGCCTGGGTGAGTGGCATGTCCTGTACAAGACTGTTTTCAGCTGTGCCACACAAGAGTAACAAAGATCACCCTGTCTGTTAGCTCTGTACAATTATTTGAAATAGCAAAAGCCTTAACAGATTATTAAAATACAGCTTTTTAGTATGTTTAAAACTATAAGACAGTGTACGAACTGAATATCTTATTCCTATAGTCAGCATAAAGCAGGTTGATGCTTGATATAATAATACAAAGATGATGTGCGCTTTTTGAATGATAAAACTGTCACAAATATTAGCTACACACCAAGAAAGCCTTTCCAATCAGCTCGTCTACAACCTTGGGAGGACTGAATGAAATCATTTGCGTTTGAAATCCACCTTCAAAATGCTACAGTTTTCATGCCTAAATGTTGCAAAGAATGTCAAGGGCAGAAACCAACGAGGAAAAATGGAATAAAAACTACCTCACAAAATGAGATGGGAGCAAAGAAAAAGTGATGAAGAAAATGGCTCTGCTATAAATATAAATGAAAAGGTTCAAGGGACCCAGGCTTCATTTGGAGTAGTAGATTAATCAGCTTTTTCCCCACTTTTGTTCAATATGATACCTAGTAACTTCCTATATGGAAATACCTGGGTGGCTACTTTAAGCTTTTCTTCCCAAAAGGTGGCACAGACTACAGTGTATTGCATTTTAATGCAACCTAAAACCCTACCTGGAGTTACAGTTCAGGTCATATTAGAAAAATATGATCATGGCTTTGAAACTCAATATTCAGGGTTTCCATGATGAAAAGGAAATTTATACTGGAGGGAAAAACAAAAGTAAGTAGAAATTATTTGTGGGTTTTTTTTTTAATTAGAAGTAAAATGGTTTCACTACAAATAATGTCCTACTAGAAAGAAATGTCTAACAAGGGAAATACCTTTTATGTATTTGGCAAACTTCTACATGTAAATGTAGAAACACCAACAACATTCACAAGACAAAATTCACCTCAGATCTGATTCCAACTGAGGTGACTTCTCTTTCAACACAAGAACTCAGGACCTTCCCAAGGTTTTGTGAAACACTATATGGGTTTTGATGTTTTAGGGAGAAACATTGAAGGTAAAAATAATAAACTTTGTCTGGCAGAAGGGCTTCATAAATATTTATCAAGTGCTTTTTATTTAGTAAATTCTAGGTAGTAGTTCCTAAACAACAAACAGATAAGGAAGAAGACGTGATCTGTCCTCAGGGAATGTACAACAGGATTAACCATAAGCAAATAATTGAGTAGTCACTATAATGGTCATTATTAACTACTTTTCAACTTGACAGAACAGAGAATTTCTTGGAATTTGGCCTCTCAGCATGCTTGTGGGGGATTATCTGGACTGTGTTAGTCAATATAGGAAGACAGGCCCACTGTGGGTGACACAGTTCCCTGCCTGAAGCCCTGCACTGAACAAATACAGAAGGAAGCTGAATGGCAGTATGCAGTAGACTCTGCTTCTTGACTAGGGATTCAGGTAACCAGGTGCCTCAAGTTCTTGCCTCAGAGACTTTACTTATTTTAATTTTTTTAATTTAAATTAGAAACAATCTTGTTTTACATGTCAATCCCAGTTCCCTCTTCCTCCCCTCCTCCCCTGCCCTCCACAAACCCCATATCCCATCCACTTTCTGCTCCCCAGGGAGAGTGAGGACTTCCATGGGGATCTTCAAAGTTTGTCACATCATTTGGAGCAGGGCCTAAGACCTCCCCAGTGTGTCTAGGCTGAGACAGTATCCCTCTATGGGGAATGGGCTCACAAAGTTCATTCACATACTAGGGATAAGTGCTGGTCCACTACTAGAGGTCCCATAGACTGCCCAGGTCTTCTAACCCCCCACGTTCAGGGGGGTCTGGGTTGGTCCTATGCTGGTTTCCCAGATATCAGTCTGGAGTCCATGAACTTCCCCTTGTTCAGGTCAGCTGTATCTTTGGGTTTCTCCAGCCTGGTCTTGACCCCTCAGAGACTTTTCTGGCATGACTAGATTGCAACCTTGAACTTTCAGCCAGGAAACCTTTTCTCCATAAGTTGCTTTTGATCAAATATTTATCATAGCAATAGGAAAAGAAATTAAGTCAGAAATATGTAATGTTTATTACAATTTTCAATGATAGATTCTTATCTAACTATTTATTCAAGGTTAAACCAACACTTCTTCGTCTGCCATTCTCAACAGGCAACAATCATATCGCCAAGGGGATAGAATATGATTGGAGAATCCAGGTGCTCCTCTTTTCTATTCACAGTGACTATGTGGATACTGTCTGGCTCTGCAGGCCACCAGTGTTGAACTACTGCTTTCTTTTTAAAAATTTACTTATCTTAATCACGAGTGTTTTACCAGCATGTGTATGCATCAGGCATGTGTATGGTGCCCCACAGAGGACAGAAAAGGATATTAGAATCCCTGAGATTTGAGTTACAGAAGTTTGTGAATTGCCATGTGGGTGCTGGTATCCAAACCCAGGTCCTTTGCAAGAGCAGCAAGTACTCTTAACCACTGGACTGTCTCTTCAACTTTAGCTACATCTTTTTCACTCTACAAATTATGCATAACTATTCTACATTTTGTCACTATCCTCTTCACCTTCATCCTTGGTCTTCAGACGCCAGTGGAAATATACCTGAGTTCAAAGGCTCTACCTAAGGACTCTTTGTGTCTTAGGGACTCTTTCTTCTAGACATAGCATCATCTAGAAGTTGTTTCCTTAATTTCTGTCCATGAACACCCTACAATTTTGCCTCATTATTTGGGTTATTTCCATTTACTTGCATATACACTTGGGTATCCCATAGCCTAAAAAATATCATACAGAAAATGTAATGAAGTGACTGCAGGCATCCTTTATGCATGTCCCTTTCACATTCTTTCAAGTCTAGCTCCCATTTTCTTTCCATACATCCCCCTCTCTGTTCACTTCTCAGCTTGCACTATTCCAGAATCTTCCTCCATTCCAAGCATCTGACACCAATTTGCAGGTGAATCCTGAGGATATATTTTATGCTTGCCTCGCCTTTTGTCTTTTGTCCTTCAACTAACTTTTATCTTTCCTCATCAATCATCCTAGTCAGAAGTTACTTTTCTCCAGTCTCTTCAGAGTATGCCCCTTGCAGAGGAATCGTTTTCTTTGAAATATATAAATAATAGAATCCCCGAAGCTCATCCCTGCATGCTCCTTACATCACCACACTCTTCCCAGGTCATTGACTCTTAGTATTTAGATTTACAAGTTTTCATGCTTATACCACTCAAAATTTGGTTCTGTCCCTTACAATGATCAGACTCATAAATCCAGGGACCTAATTCATTTAAATCGTGTAAAGGTTGAAGACCAGCCCCACACTTACAGTGTTTTAAACATATCCCCATTTTCCTTTATGTTCTTCCTCTGGTCTGTCCCATCTTCCTGAGAAGATAACAGCTATACCTGAACATAACATCTCAAGTACAGCATTTAGGACTGTGCTGGGTTCTGGGCTCCTCTGTTTCATTTGCTTTGTTTTTCTCTAGATCAAAACCATCAGCAAATCTAGGATCCCCTCCCAACACCCGCATCATATCCTGTTACCTCACCACTTTCGCCAATATGGCTTTCATCCTAGGCTCTATTGTCACTCACATGGGTTATACCAGTTAGCCTCCTTCACAGTCTACCTGCTGCTTGTTTGCCTTATTGTTATGAATTCTCCATGTAGTGATAATCTTAAATATGCTTTACTACATGTACTTCCACAAGAAAGTTTCCAGTGTTGTCAGGCTACCCAGAATAGAATCTATACCGATCATCACAGTTTCTGACTTCTCTAGTTTCTAGAGAACTCTCTTTCTCTCTCTCTTTCTCTCTCTCTCTCTGTGTCTCTTCTCTGTGTATTATATATTATATGTATGTATTGTGTATATGTATGTATATATGTATGTATGTTTGTATTATATACTTTATGTATGTGTGTGCATGTATGTATGTATAACATTTGCATAATTCCACTTTGTTCATTATATTTTAGCCATACTTTGGGATATTCACACTTCTTGAGAGTTTTGTGTGGATCTTCATCCTGGCCTAACAGCCTCCTCCTCAGACTTTAGCCCTCTGATAAGATATGATCTTTCAGGGAAGCATCTTATGACAACCCTGCCTGAACTTAGCCCCCTCATCACGTTTTTCACACCTCAAGTGTGTAATCCATTGCCTATTTATTTTTGCAAATCATATGTATATTATATATTTGATGAAATATAAGCTACTAGCATAGCATGTTTATCAGTTCTGTTTGCTGACATTCCCCTGAGACTTTGAGTAATGTTTGGCCCATTGAACATTCTGGACTGGAACAAATGCATGGGGAGGCAGCATGTTTATGTAGTATCTGGACCTGAGTTGGCTTCCAGTTTTGTTTCATTATTAACTAGCTGCTTTACTTGGCTAAACTTTGACTTTCTGAGATCTCAGTTATCTCATTCATACAATGGGAAAATAGTGAATCATATTATCATTTATATAAAACATATGAAAGGAAAGCAGCACTTCAATATACTGTAGGTTTTGTGGTATTTTTTTTCCTCAACATCATTGTTATTTTTACAGAATTTCAATAAATACAGTTTTCCATTTTAACTCTGTGAATTACATTACACAATGAAGATACCTCGGTTTACTTATTTAATATATGTGCTTTCAAATATTTGCCTTAATACTATTAGAGCAACAATCCCTTCTTCCCGAGCAAACTATTACAAGGAGGAGTCAATGGATTAGTGTATTTTATATGACGAAGAATTACTTATTGTTAATTTAGACTGCATATACTCTCTAAAGTCAAGGTTGCTCATGCAAAATTGTCAAATTTTGTGCTTTACATATTGAAATAAGTAAAATGAAGAAAATGAAGATTTTTATAGTTGAAGAATAAACACTCAAGTTTTAAAGAATGGTAACAAGACAATTCAGTAGCCCACAGTTAATGTTGTCATCTGTGGGATTTGGGAAGGTGCTCAGATCTGAGTCCATTACATGTTCCTTCAGGAACATCTGGCAGTCTGTCACTTCACAGGCAACAACATCTTCTCTAAACAGCAGAGACTTGAATTCATCAGGGATTCCTCTGGTACTGTATATGCTTAACTTAAGTACCTGCTTTCCCACGATTTCCATAGATTACCATATTCATGGCATTGTGGAGTGAAAGCATTCTTCTCACTCTCTACCCAGAACATGAAGAAGAAATTAAAACATTGGCAGGCACTTTGTCTCCAGTTTGTTGGACAAGTAAGAAAAGGACTTTCTACCTATTAATGTAAATGAAATTCTGTCAACTTAGAGCATTTAAACAAAGATGACAGCAGCCTGTCTATTAATAAACACTTGACAGGCTAACAATTACAACTAGAGATGGCTGTTTTTCTTGCAATAAATATAAGTCCATGGGTACTCTTAAAGAATCTCCTTAAAATACATTTGTAACTTCCCCAAACTTTCCTCTCCATCTTATGTGAGCATTACCTACAATGCTCACATAAGAACATATTCAAGACACCTAAGTTTGAATATAATATTCTGAATTTCATAGAAGATTTGAAGAGTAATGTGCTACCTGTTATGAGGGGTGAGTATTAAGTTATAGAACCATCTGAATTCTTTGTGGGGATTGAGACAGGGTTTCTTAGTGTAACTGTGACTGTCATGGTACTCACTTTGTAGACTAGCCTGGCCTTGAACTCTCAGAGATTCACTTGCCTCTGCCTCCAGAGTGCTGGGATTAGGGGTATGTGTACCACTACTCTATACCATCTGAAATCTTATGCTACTACCTAAATTAGAATTCTTTTTGGTTTTACAAGACAGGGTTTCTCTGTATTGTTTTGAAGGCTGTCAGTCCAGTCCAGCCTCGAACTCACAGAGATCCGCCTGCCTCTGCCTCCCGAGTGCTGGGATTAAAGGCATGTGCCACCACCGCCCGGCTAAATTAGAATTTTTTACAAAATTTCACACTATAAAGAAACAGTATAAGGATATGTAACAAATTAACTGGTGTGCTTCCTCCCCAAGCCTTGGGAACTTATGTAGTAGAAGAGTAAGTAGAAAATTAAATGAATAATTTGATTTTAGGGGAACTACCTGAAGAATTCACTAATCCACCTGTCCCAATGTTCCATTATTTAGATTTAAGAAACACAATTCTAAAAAGAACTAGGATGGGAGTTTGAATACATTTCTAGAATATTTTTCCAAAAGGAAGTGTTTTCTTTGACGGGAAGCGTAGGAGGTACCTGTGTAGATGTTTGAGACTGCTGATTATAACTATTATTGAAACAACCAAGAGTTTTGCATTTATGGATTATAGATTGAAAGCACATTTCTGTATTTAATCACATTTTAGATGCTAACATTCTTATTCTTACTAAACAAGGTAGAAAATAAAAAACAATGAAGTTATTTAAAACACTGCTAAAACCTTTTCAAATTCAGTGTCTGACCATTTGAAGACACCAATACTTGAAAGATTTTCTAATCTGGAAATATGAATGTGAAAACAGTCACGGTTTGGAATTGAATAAGTGCATTCTGATCCCCAATATCTTCTTGTCAAGTCTAAATGTCTTTCTTGTGCCTGTTAGTAGCTGCCATTATAGCATTCTACTATTCCTAGAGAAATTCTGTGTGTAAATTCCATTAGCCAACCTAAAGTCTACATATAATTCAAAACTCAACATCTAGAAAGATAAAAATTTAAAAAAGCCTAATATCAGAGAGAAAGTATGGTATAAATACTGTTCAGTTCCAGATTATCCTTCCAAAACAGTGTGTACCTAACAGGAAGAGATGAGTCAGGAAATAAATGGATGTCATGGATTTGAGTTAAACTCACACTTATGACTTCATCAGTCCACTATTGTCTCTCTAGCTCATTAAGAGACATTTATGTCAAGTTTTAGTCTTTTATTCTTAATTTAATAACGAATACAGTATCTTCTGGGTGTGATGGCATACCACTTTGGAGGCCATGGCAGATGGAGTTAGAGGCCAGTCTGGGCTGTATAATGAGAAACTGTGCCAAAATAATGCTTTGGTTTTTATTTTATCCATTTTTGTCGTCTTTTCCTTCAAAGAAAATCATGACATTTTTGCCATTATTTAAAAAATGTATAATTCCTCTTTGGTATATCTTTGCAAAGGAAGGCTTTTGTGTAAGTAATTGCTGAACAGGTATTTCTCAGGAGACCCAGTTATTTCTAGAAGAAATGTCCATGGATCAGCATGCAGTAGTTAGTTAATTTCAGCCCTACTTCTTAGGTGTACTTTTTCTAGGACAGAATGTGAGCCACAGAAAGAAATACACATGGGACAATGTCAAAAAGATACAGTATTATTATGCCACTTAATGACTTACATCAACCATCAGTCCTAGGAAAGTAGATTTTCCCAGAATAGAAATGATTTTAAGAGATAATGTCATATTTTACTAGAATCAATAAAATCATAAGCAAATACTATGTATTCCTCTTAGTCGTTCAGTGATGGAGCTATGTACGTAAAAGCACTAATGGATCCCTTAAATGTAAATTACTGCTAGATGCTTAAGTAAACCATCCCCCACTCCGGAGCCGTTGCAATCCATCTCTCATGTCAGATGAACGCCCGGCCTTCTTTTGATCACAGGCTTCACCGTGTTCATCATTCATCTCTCACACTCAGTAATCTTTTTACCTCTCCTTTCCAGGCTTATAATTTACATCCAGTCTCTTCTCTGTGGGCAAAAGGACCCCAGTATAAACATGATCTCTGAATTAGAGCTAGAGGAGTCATCACTAACTATATGATGATTGGTCCGGGCTCCACTGTATGTATTCGATATCCGGGGCCTATTCCCTTCTGCTTCATCTGTGTTCTGTGTTCATTTGCAGACTTTTGGGTGAGAACTGACTGTGGGTTCTGCACCTACTTCAAAGTTTTCTATATAGTTTTGCAAAGTTTTTTGGTGGAGTAAACTCACATGGATTGTATGGACTAAGATCCAAATGGATTTTTATTTTATTGTTTATAAGTTCAAATATAGGGAATTCATTAAAATGGTATTCATTCTTAAAAATCTTGAGTGACCACTAAACAGAGAGTTTGTTTACTACCATACCACCCTGAAGGTGTCTGGTCTTGTCTGAAAAGAGAATTAAGTTTAGGAAGAGCAGAAGTATATAAAATGTCTTCACGACATGGTTTTAATTTTAAAAAATCCTCTCTCCCTCTCTCTCTCTCTCTCTCTCTCTCTCTCTCTCTCTCTCTCTCTCTCTGTGTGTGTGTGTGTGTGTGTGTGTGTGTGTGTGTGTGTGTGTGTGTGTGTGTGTGTGTTTGGGGGGAGGGGTTGGGTTGTGCAAATGAGTGCAGTACTCCAGGAAGCCAGAAGAGGGCATCAGATCCTTTGGAGCTGGGTGTCAGGATTGAGGCACCTAATATGGGTGCTGGAACCTGAAGGCAGGTTTTGAGAAGAGCAGTGCACACCCTTAATCACTGAGTTATATTTCTAACCCACTTGATATATTTTTTAACTGATGGAGAAACAGGGTTTGAGAAACAAATTTGATTCCCAATTTGATTCACTGAGAAGTGAGATAAAAGGTATTTGAGATGAATTTTTTCTTTAATCTTCTAAAGTGAAAATGTATTACTTTTACATTTTTTATTTAAATTAGAAACTTTCTTACTTTACATATCAATCCCAGTTCCCTCTTCCTCCCATTCTCCCATGCCCTCCAACGCACCCCCCATCTTACTCTCCATCCACTCCTCAGGGAGAGTGAGGCCTCCTATGGGAATCATCACAGACTGTCACATCATTTGGGACAGGGCCTAGGCCCTCCTCCCCGTATTTAGACTAAGAGAGTATCCTTCCATGGGAAATGGGCTCCCAAAGCCCATTCGTGCACTAGGGATAAATACTGGTTCCACTGCCAGAGGCCCCATAGATTGTCCTGGCCTCCCAACTGACATCCTCGTTTAGGGGGCTTGGTTTGGTCCTATGCTGGTTCCCAAGCTGTCAGACTGGGGTCTGTAAGCTCCCACTTGCTCAGGTCGGCTGTTTCTGTGGGTTTCCCCAGCAAGGTCTTAACCCCTTTACTTTTTATAAATACAAAAGTTAAAAAAAAATAAACAGTGCCTTAAAGGGATTGCTAATGGGAAACACTATCAAAATTTCTTTGAAATTAAATTTTAATTATTATGAAAGATAGAATGATTACCTTATTTTTAAAATATGAACTTTAATTCATAATTTATAATAGTAGCTACGAAGCAAATTTATATTGTGAGAAAATGCATGTGAAATGATTAAACAGATAAAAATATTACCAGCAGACCTCAGGCCTGCTTCTTAAATACAATTTAATACATAAAATGTGAAAAATATTCATGTCAGTCAAGCTCTACATGTATTTTAGGTTATAGATTTTTCTTTGTTTCTGAGAAAATTAAACTCCTAAATTTTATTTCTATATGTTAGTGCATCAAATTAATATTTTTTCATGACTTAAGGCACAATGGTAACTTCTCAAGAATTAAAATTACATTGATGGCTTTTATTAGAGCGAGCTCTTTTTCATTTATATTTCTCAAAGAAGGTGCACATTTTGGAAAGCTTTACATGTGAATATATACAAGAACACAGACTTTATCTTTGGCTGTACAAGGTTGAACTGTGTAGCTGTATTCAGAATGCCTCTGAGTTTAATTATGATGAGTCTAGAACCATCTTTGGTGATCAGTGTCTATATACAAGTCCAGACAGAGAGAGAAGAGAGGTGAGCCTGTAACAATTTCTACCTTATATGTCTGTGGAACGCTTTTGAATAGCTAGAAGTCTTTTATGGGTGAATCTTTGTCATGTATGAAAAACATGATGCCTCTAGGAAAAGCTCTCAGCAGAACCCTGGAGTGCCTATGATTGACAGCTGGTGAGAGGATGTTAATCTTGGGACCTTAAAATTATCCAAAACTGAGGCTCGTGTTTTAGTAAGGTATATCATATATGAAAAATTATATTTATGTATATTGTATACATATAAATAGCATGTAATATTTCTGTGTCAGATACACACAGGCATAAATGCACATGGAGAAAATCCAATTGCATTATAAAATCCATCTTCTTCTGGAAACAGAAGACAAATGTGAAGCACTGAACATGAACATGTAAGGAGTCAAGGACTGTGGAGGAGTCCCACAATATGTAATATTTAGGTGCACTCAAGGCATCTGTGGAGCCTCTATGATGGCATGTTCTGCATAGTGATTGCAGATCCGGGCTAGTCTTTTCATGGAATCCTTCCAGTAAGGTGAACTAACAACCTTTGAGTATTTAGACCTTTCTAGGTATTGGTACTTCCACTTGACTCACTGTTTGGTAAGAAGACTCAAACTGACCCCAGAATGGAGCCTGCTAAGTGGAGACTTCCTACATCCATTTGGCCCTAAACACGTGGAGGCATAGAATGACCAATACTGGCTTTTCCATAGAAACTGATAGATTTTTTCTCCCAGAGATAACTTCCTTATCTCTTTGTGACAGAATCTCATCTTTGATTTTGATTTCTAACTCGTGATACATACAGCAGAAGATGCTCAAATGAGCAATGCTAGTGTCCACATGGGATAAACTTTGTAACAATAAGTTCAATGCATTAACTCAATAAGGTTGTTGAGTCAAACTGTTATCAGTGGAATGTCATATCATTATTACGCTTCACTCATTCATCTGTTATTTTCAAGTGCTAGTGAGTACATAGATGAACGGGTTTTCTTCCTGAACAATTGCCACTGAAAGAGTACTTCAGAATCACAGACTAAAGTGGAACTTAATATTGCTGTATAATACCAGAGGACTCATGAGAAGCTGGGTCAAGTGTCTCTCACCTTTTTCATGTATTGATTTCACGCATATACTGGGTCTTACCCCCATTCTATAAACACGTGCAGATGATTAGCACAGGGAAACAAATTCTTCTGTAGTTAGTACATAGAACTCTGGATTTCATTCTTAATTAAAGACAAAAATAGTGTTTTATTAAAAATTGATATCTTTATTTCTAAGTGGAAAGTGGTTTGTAGGTACGATCTACATAAACTTCTCTGTATCCTTGCTGGCTTTTTGCAGTGTTCATAATTACTAACAAATTTCCCGAATCTTTTCTTTCTTTCTTTTTCTTTTTTCTTTTGTTTGAGATGAGGCATCATTGTGTAATCTACTGCAACTTGCAATCTTCCTGTCTCAGCCTCTTGACAACTGAGATTATAGGCATGTATCATATTAACTTCTGGGTCTTTCTGTAAATTGGAATTGTTAAAGTATCATAGAGAGTCTGATAAAAACTATTTTTCACACACAATACTATCTGGGTGATATCATTTTGTTTTGGTCATCCTCTTCCCTGCTATTTGAGTTATCCCCAGCAGACCTTCACTGGTACCCAGGACCCAGGAGGGGCGATGAGTGCATCCCACTCCATGCAGGATGAACATCCTGACTCTCTTTACAATTCCCAGTTTCTATTGCCTTTGCATTCCTTGTTCAGTCACCCCGATGAGCAATCCTGGTCCTTACCCTTATGATTACAGACACTTTCCTTGTAACTTTTTTTTTGCCTGTGGGGCAGAAATGCTTCTTTCCCAATATGCAGATGCGTTTAGAATGCACAGAAACCCTAAGATTGTAAACACTGATTTATATTTCTGGTGGTTTATGCAGGAGCAGGGATTAATGAGGGCATTCCAAAATTAGGCCCCAAACCAAGAACTGAATTACTGCTAAACTTCATGGAAGCATAGACTACGCTGGGAAGCCCTAGTATAGAACTAATAAAGAGACTAGAACTTCTTGGGCTATTCCTCAGACAAAGTTAATTTCTTTATGGGTTTATTAATCAAGTTTTCCTATTAGTACCTATTTATAAGATCAGAGAAATGTACAGAGTCATACTGAAGGGAGAAGAAAACCAAGCTCTTGAATCAGGTTCATCTGTGTGTCCATACTTTGAAGTTTGTTACATTTCCATGGCTTATCCCAGGTCTTCTGAGGGTAAATGATTATGTCTCAGTTGCAAATTCAGAAGACTTTACAGACTGTAGGGGTGCAGTATAAATGTGTGGGTCCTTGTAGCCTCGATTTACAAGAGTAGAGAGTACAATTTACAAAGTAGATGCCTCTGCTGCCCTTTGAAACCCTGCTTTTAATTGAAAGAGGATAGGCAATATTATTTCATACCTAAGGGAAAACACTCTCACTTTTCCTCAAAAGCTTTAGAGACAACAGGTTCATAACTTTAGGTACTGGAAATTCTGAACTAAACTTGCTCATTAGAAAGCATACCAGGTATGAGATTTATTACCACTTCTGGGGACAGTACTTACAAAGAATACCCTACCTGGGTGTATCATACAGCTTGGCTTACTAACATGAAGAGGAATGAGCTGTCATGCCAGCTTTCTAACCTGCCTCAAGCCTTCAGGGAGTCCCCAGAAGTCAGGTAACAGTTCTCTGTGCCAGAAGGACCATTCCATTCGGCGATGATGGGGCATGGAAATCAGAGCACTGAGTGCCCCACTTCTCACCGAGCCTCTTGATTTCCATGATTTGACAGGAAGATGATATCAAAGGCTGCAGAAAAGTGTTAGGGGACAGCTTAGATACCGGGGTGTGGTGGAGCAGGTGAGTGGTCACAGGCTGACAGGAGATGGCAGCTCAGTAAAGAAGCATGGGCCCTATCATAGAAAATACGCTTTTTGTTAAGACTCTCAGCATCTAGAGGGAGGGGCAACCTTTCTGGCATGAATGTGCTACTGCTGTGACGATCCAGTGAAAGGTCTCAGGGTTTGTTTAAAAAGGTCAGCTCAGCAACTACTGACCCTCATGACTTCATCCTGACAGTTTTAGCCCTCTTGCAAAAATCGCTCTTGTCACTTTTAGCCTCCTGTGCTTCTCTGAAAACAAAACCTTCTACCACCTGCTGTCCATTATTCCGTCAGTGAGCGCCATGCCCTCTTTTCAGCTGATATTTCAATTTATTCGTGGTTAGACACGCAGCGATCCTCTGACTGAAGCAGAGGGAGCAGTTTAAACACTTAGAGCCAGCGCTTCCAACATCTCTTCATGCAAGGCTCACCAGCAGCAGCGTGGCTACTTCTCAGCTACACAAAAGCAAAATGAAGACACGCAGATGGTCAGAGCCTGCCTTCTGCAGCGGGAGAAGCAGGGTTGGCTCCAAGTAACAAATAATTACCCAGGCCCTTTGTAAATCAAGTTGTACCACTTCTCCTGCGAGCGACCACAAAGACGGCTGCGTGTATTTGCTGTGGGCTCCTTCTTTGTTTGGGGATTTTGCTAATGTCCTTTCTTCCTATGAGTTTGTGTCCTCTTGTTCTCACATTTGACACCTCCTGAAATAGCCTCGCAGGGACCTTTGTTTCTATTTTCTTCGAAATGTGTATTCCTCAATGAGGTTTCATCTTAATCTCTCCTTTTCAAAAGGATATGAATTGAACATGCAGAGAATCAGTCTAACAGGACCGATTATCAATTTCCATTTCCTTTCAGTGCTGCAGCCACCCGTGGGCCACCTAGGCAGCTTTCCTCGAAGACAAAGGGTGTCTGAAATGGACAACTTATTTTATACACTGGTCTCTGAGTAACTCAGGGGATGACAGAGACTCATCGTCCATAATAAATCCTTCCTCTGACCCTTTTATATAATGCACAGCTGAGCTAAAAAGGAAATCAATGTGGTGATTTTAATTTAGCACTTTCATTCTGTTAATTTATCTAAAAAATCCTATGCCACGACTTTCCCTTGTCAAAACAGTCAATTCCTGTCAACGTGAATATGTGAAAATGCTTTGAATTTGCTCTGTTTTCCTTGCCTTTCTTTTTGAAAAACAGGGTGGTTGTTGAAAACCATGGGTCACATACTAGGCTGACCATGTTTTTTTTTTTTATTTTATTGTAGTGTCTGTGTGTGTGTGTTTCCCTGTGTTCAAAGCTCCTTTTGACAGAAATGTTTGCTCACTATAGTGGAGAAATGTGTGGGGCCCCTAGGGAAAAAAGAAACTCAGCCTCTATCACTTGTTAGATTTGCAGAAGATGTTTGGGAAATTCTTCTAAGGCAGATCATGCATCTGAGTATATACTTGGGTTTGAAGTCTGTGCATTAGCAAATTAGGACTGTTGAAGCATGACTGCTTCTTGGAGAGAGTATTAAGTAACAAACACTGTTGTGTTTTCTGGTTTTGTTTCCTCTGCACAACTCTCAGTTTCAGAGCTGGAGAATATACAATAGATAGAAACTCATCCTGCTCTGAGCATGATGCCGTCACTGTCGAATGAGGCCAAATCTAGCACCATGTTGTACCCAGTGCCCAGGGGTGGAATTGTGTACATTATGGACCAATGGGAAGGTGGTACCTATTGCTTCTCCTGCAAGAATGTCATGGTAGCATTTCTTCAGGCCTTAGTTAACAGCATTCCCTCACCATCCCTTTGTTTATGTATTATTGTGAGGGCAGGTATGCATGTGTGTAAGTGCATATTCCTGTGTGGGAGGCGTGGGCATGCACATGTGTGTGTTTATGTTTGCATGCATGCCACTTCTAGCTTACTGTTTAGGCTAAGTTGTCAGACTAGCCAAATTCAAGCATCTGCCTGTTTCTGCTTCCCCAGGGCTGGGATATAAGCATGCACCACCACATCAGGCTCTTTGACGTGGGGCTCTGATCAAACTCAGGTCCTTATGTTTATAAGATAAGTACTTTAATCCCTGAACTATTTTCCCAGACTCTTAACTCTCCCTTTAGACCGAAATTTTTCCCTACACTCTACTGTTTGTCAACATTCTCTATAGGATCCTTTTAACACCATTTTCTCCTTCAACAATTAATAATTCATTCGTTCCTGGTTAATCTCTATCATCCAGTGTAATCACCTTGATGGTTAACTAAATTAGTCTCCATGTATGGAACCTGTTGCAAGGTTCATTTTTATTGTTATTTTCATTTGTTTTTATAAACTATAAGGGCTCGGTAAATATATTTTCCATAGAGCTGTTGTGAGGTCTTTTGTAGTAAGTTGTTTCTTAGGTATATCTTAAACCATGGACACAGTCAATCCTTTCTTCCTTAAGTTACCTCTTTTCAGAGCAAGGATTAAAAATAATAATAACTTAGAAATAAAGCCACTTCTTGCTTCCAGAACTCCTGTGAGATCTAAATTTGATCTGTTACAGGGAAAGATAAAGCCTATTTTATAAACTCAAGACAAGAAATTAATCTAAGTGTGGGCTTCTAAATAGGACTGTGTTTTGAGGCTTGAGTGTAGCTAGGGCAAATATCTTTTGTTTTGTTTTTACTTTCATTGATTCTTTGAGGATTTCACATCATGCATTCTGATCCCATTTATCTCCCTGTCACCTCACATCCTCCCTCTGCCCTTGTAACCCCCAACCCTCAAAAACAAAACAAAATTTAAAAGAAAACCCAAACCAAACCAAAACAGAACAAAAACTAAATGAAACAAAAGCAAAAGCATGAGAGAGAGAGAGAGAGAGAGAGAGAGAGAGAGAGAGAGAGAGAGAGAGAGAGAGGACAAGAGAAAGAGGAGAAGAATCTTATTGTGGAAGCTGTACTGTGGCTCATTGAATCACATCTTCCTGTTTAGTTCATTCATCTTTACTTGTAAGAGTTCATTTCCCCAAGTCGTTGGTCAGACTCTAGGCCTCTGGCTTCTGCTGTGTCACCAATAGTGGGTTCTCTCTGGGGCTCCTCTTGGATATCCTGTTGTTGTTGTTCTGTGTCATGGAGATACTGCTGTTTTGAATCTGTAGGTTCATTCCCTCCACATGCTCCAGCTGTTCACAGACAGCCCTGGTTCTGGGCCTGGGTTGTAGATGGGTTGCTGAGCTTTCCCTTGTCACCACTACCCAGGAAAGTTTCCAGCATTGCCTGTTATAGCTCACCCAATGAAGCCTGCAGCAAGAAGCACAGCCAGTTCTCCTGCTCTTGAGGTCCACAGATCCAGGTCACCCACATTCATACCACCAGGGACAGCTCTGTTATTTTTTGCACAGGCAAGGTACAAGATCCATTCTCCTAATTGCTATTGGGGGCATACTGCGGAGAGGGGTGGTCAGTTCTCTTCCTTCCGTGTCCACAGGCTCACCTGTGTCAACAGGGTCAGCTCTAGTGCGTGGCACAGGTAAGGTGCAGGGCCCATTCTCCTCTGTGTTGTAGCTACTGGGGGGCAGGGCTAGTTCTTTCATTCTCCTGACCTTGGGACCAGCCTTCTCGCCTTCTGCAGGTAGCAAGGATGAAGCACGGAGGGCACCTTTCCCTCACCCATGCCATTGCATGGCAGATATAAGGGGTAGTTGGTTTGGTTTTGAAACCAGCCTTCAGTTGTTGATCCAAAGCTTATTATTTAATCAATGTAACCACATTTGGCACTGACTATGTGTAAAGTATTTTATATGTTAGGGAAGTTGGTGTTTTGTATCCAGAGCAGGGCATAAAGCACACTATGATGGGAGGTCTCAGAGGGGTTCTCCAAAAAGTGCCTTGAATGCTGAAGTTTGGCAATGTTTCCCAAGTCAGGGATGAGGACAGTGGAATGCAAGAAAACAGGAATGCTGATAAGAGTGCCAATGCATTTAAAGAGCATCAACTAGTCTGGAGCAGCACACTTGCCATAGAGGTACTTACTGCAGCAAAGATTAGCAAGGCAGATGACTGCTTACAGACAGGTGACTACTTCAATCTAAACCTGGGTCTTCCATGTATGATTTTATTAGGGCACCATCTAGGACTTTGAAGGAGACTTCAGAAGTTTCTGCTGTAGGTACGTGTTTTACTAAATTTTGCTTTGTGGTGCTAGTAGATATAGGTGTAAATGTAACCGAGAAACTAAGTAAAGGCTTAAAAATTCAGTACTAAAGACTAAAAACTGTGGAATCAATCTGAAATTAACCTCAAAGAGTAAAAGTAGAATATTCTGGAATGGATGTTTACTGGTTTACTTCAGAGACCTCCCAAGGGAGGCTTGTTCTTGTTATTCACTTCCCCCAATTCTTAATCTGAATTGTTAAAATTTCTTCCACATAAGCCTCGTCACCTTAATTATGACCAGATTTATTATCGTACTCCATCCTGCCTCTATAGAGAGGATGAACATGGTGCATTACCAAAAATCTAAAGAGAATTGTAGGTCTAGCTATTTTGTCTAACGAGAGTAAGCAATAAAATGTTGAGACTATTACTTTGTTTTAGTCTTTAATCTTTTCTTTTATCACATATTTTGTTCCTTTAGTTAAAAATAAATTCTCCTTTTTTCTTTCCTTCCTTTGTCTTCTTTCTGAATATTGTTTACACATACACACACACACACACACACACACACACACACACACACGAGAGAGAGAGGGGGGGGGCGGAGAACATACAACAATCCCAAACCTTATCCTGATTCTCAAACTGTGCTAGTATGACACATTTATGTCATTGACTTTTAGTCCACATTGTGCTATTCTGATTAGTCAAATAAAATATAGGATGGCATAGGGTGTTGGTGGGGGGGCAGGGGAGGAGAGGAGGGAAAGGGAAGTGGGATTGACATGTAAAACAAAAAAGGAAAAAACGAAAAATCCCAAATAAAATATAGGGCTTCCTATACTCTAGACATCTCTCCTCTGCCCTTGGATCTACTTTGATAAGACTATCTGCTATGATCTTCCAAGTAAAGGCTAGCTACCATGTAGCCAGGGAATAGTAAAACACAGTCTTAACACATCTATTTAAATTTTAAAGGCAAACCCTTCAATGTTTAGTTGAAACAGCAGACTGAAAAATTCGAATGCTAACAGTAACACTGAGGCTCTTATTTGAAACATGAAAATCGGGCATTTCCATAAGAGGAACAATATTTGCTCTGAAAGTCCATCAATAAGAAGATACACTCACAAAGAGTTTATCACACTCCCTACAGACAGAATTTATTTTCCTAATAAAGTCTACTTCTAACATGAAGGTTGGATTTAACCAGTTCATTGAAACTTGGTCCTTTATTGTCCTCTGAAATTGGTACCATTAAACGAGTTTAAGAAAAACAGTAAAAATTTCCACTGAGTGTTGTTTGAAATATAGTACCTTCAATAGCCCAGAGGACTCTGTCCTTTTCAATTTGATAAAGTAAATATATGAAGAAAAATACCTATGGCTTTCTTCATTCATTTATATGCTCACTTATGAAAATTTCCTTTATTGGTCTTTTGAATGTAAGAAAATCAGCAATCTGAATGCTTAAAAAATAGATAAGAGCATTTATTAAGCCAGAAAATATCCATGGATACCTAGACATGAACCCTATCAGCATTTCTTTTGGTTTTAATTCCCTCATCCATCTTTCCCTATTTTTTTCTGCTTTATACTCTATCTGCTTTTTAAGGGGTCTTTATTGTTAGTTTCATTACAGCATCCTAAGTATCCTATTTCCTATTTAGCTGCTGCTGTGTTTAGGCAGACACCTTTATTGAGTTATCAGAGCCCTGTGCAGGTTCTGAGCCCTGCAGCACATAGAAGGCACCTGGGTGATCCGGGTCAATGTGCAATAATGAATCTGGGTCTCAGCCAAATAAGGGCTGCCACTGTGAAGCTCTCCCCCTGCCTTTTAAATTGTGCCTGAGTTTCTGGCACTTCACTTTTCCTTGCATTTTGCTTTGTTCAGTAACTTTGCAAGAAGAATTTTATGCTTGTGGTTTTGTGTGGAAGTCACCGATTAGTGAATGCATGTATGGTTTTGAATGTCATATGGCTTAATATGTAGGAAATAGATGAAATTTCACCTTTCTGTGACCTTTCAAAGTTGGCACCTTCAACTGTTTCCCTGTCCCTAATGCAGGAATCTGTGGCTCTTAACAAAAAAAAATACTCTATGTTTGGTTTACTTTTCTTTGACTTATTGCCAGCCAAGGGAATTCCTAGGCATTGCCCAAAGCTCCATTTTGTGTCATGATGTCATGCACCTCAGTCAGTTTTTTTTCACTCTTTACACCCCCCATCCATTGTAATCTATTGACTCCATAGAGTGTTTTCTAAGTTTCATCTTGATACCGCATCCTCTAGGAAGCATTCCCTACCAGTCTTTTGGACGTTCACTTCCTTAGTATCTGGAATTAACCACTGGTAGAATTCCAATTCATAGTATTTCCTCATTACCCTGATTTCCCCTGGACTTAACTTCATGAAGGATGATGACAGAGTCTTGTAGAGTTGCTACCATCTCCCCCATCCCACAGAAGTACTCAGACTCTTTGAGTAACTGAATAGGTTAATGAGTAGTTAAAATTTCATCTTTAATATGCTTTCTGTACCTGATTACCCATTTAAGTTTGTAATTCTCTGGGAACTGTCTTTTGGGTTTTTTTCTCATACATTACTGTTCCTTTAGATGATTCTATATAGGTTTGACTTGTTAGTCATTCTCTCAGCCAAAAATTATTTTTGATATTTAAGTTTATGCAAAGTGTTTTTGGAAGAAATTGTACTTGGTTACTTTGTAGGTTGGGCTTAGAGTCTAATATAAAGGAGTACTAGACACATATAAATATACAGTCTATAAATTGATGCCTAACAGGGAGCTGCCATGCGTGACATGAAGGACATCACAGGGCCCTCTGAATAGGAATAAGGACTTAGGAAAAGCTTAAAGGTTGAAGATTATAGAATAAAATGAAGAGATGTTAAAGATAATGTGAAGGAGAAAGGAGGAAATAGTACATCATGGAGAAAACTTAAGTGATGCTTAGCATATATGAAGAAAGAAAGCCGTATTGATGGCATGCTGAGAAGGAATACTGGGTCCAGCTAGAGTCTTGAGTTAGTGTGTGAAGTTAGATTTTTTTATAGGTAAAAGGGACTCCTGAAAGCTTTTCTTATTGACTGACTCTTGCTGCATCTCCGCACACAATATTTATTTGTATAGCGTCTCTCCTATGAGCTATAAAATATTTTCTATTGCCTAGGTTCTGTTTCCTATTATATGATGGTAACCTCAAAGGTCCTCCTAGCAAACCCAACCTGGAGGCTATAGAAAAGGTCATCAGGAACCCAGTTTACCACCATGCTGAACATCCTGTTCCTCAAGTCAGGCTCAAGATTCCAACAATGGGTCTCCAGTGGAAATCCCTATTGATATGACTTCTGTAACTGTTTATCCACTACAGATTTTTTTTCTAGTTTTTCTGAGTATGTCAACATCACTTTTTCCATTCCTGGAACTATTTTATTGTTTTCATTTTTATTGCTTTTAAACAATAAATTATGATCAAAGTCTACTGGCCATCTTTTGTGATTTGGAAAATGTAGTTCACATTGATCATTATCCCTCATATATGATGTCATATATTGCAACAATTATACTTATATGGAAGGCTGATCTTGCATGTGGTAAAGAAAGCTTAACAATAGGTATAGAATGAATGCTGAGTGAATGGGTGAATGAATGAATGACTCCATGCAGACTCATGTTAAAATAATGTTAAAATATGTGCACCTCAGTATTAGAGATTCACTTCTGTGCTCTATGTCCTCACCCACTCTGACTGCTGTAGGAAATAAAATTCTGATTAAAATGTATATTAATTCTACCCAGAAAAAAATAATTTTATGGAACAATTCAAAGGAAGTTTGAAAAAGAACCAAGTTTCTGGCTTCAAAACACATAGCACATTGAATTGTTATTTGGCATAACACAGAAGTTTCTAGATTCCTTAGCTACCATTTAATGATGCCAGATATACATGGTTTTTTAATAAAATACAGTGATTGTTGACTTTTTTTTTAAAGGCGGATTCAAAGACTTGGTATCTTTGAACCAAACAAAAGGAGTTCTTGTTTTTTTACAACTTATACAAACAAGGGCTGAGTGTGTTTGAGTTATCCGTGCCTAATATTTTAATTCCATTGTTCAATAATTCCCATTCCTTTGCATTATTTTTGCTTTATTATACTATTATAACACTCTCAAATATATCTATAAAACTTTACAACCCCTTTCCAATGGCATATGGCGTGTGTTCTGGAGAGAAACATGTTTATGAGCTGAAAGATGGGAAGAAAATGTAAAGTACTCTTAAGGGACTTGGGAGGGTTTGTTTCCTGCCTTCATGGCAGGGACGTTACAGTATATCAGGCTCTCACTATCTGAATAGAAGCCCTTCTATTTTAACAGTGAATGCCAGTCTGGGAATGTTCTATAGCAACTCAGGATTTGTTGTTTTTGTTTTTGCTTTTTATTGTGGAAGAGTAAATTCACTAGTTCCTCAAATCATCATCATCCTGCATATCATAGAATAGTACTAACTGGGAAAGACAAAAGGAGGACCGGTGAGGGTAGATAGAGGAGTGAGCTTTTTACAAAAAATGCAGTTTTACTTTTGGCCATTCTGAGGTAAACTCAGATCAGATTTTGTTGAGGCCAAACTTAGCAACTGTGATTCTTGGGGGAGCTGTTCATTCATCATGGGGTTTGTACACCTAGATTGTGTGTGTCTGTGTATGTGTGTGTGCATGTGTGTGTAAACATGCTTGCTTAGTGGTGCACATGTGCAGGTTCTAGGACATCTCCAGGTGTAGGTCTTCCCTTCACCTTGTTTGAAACTTCACCTCTTGTTGTGAGTAGCAGCACATGCCTGGATAGTTGGCTTGAATTCTTGTGTGGAGTCTCCTCTCTCTGTCTCCCATGTCACCATAATGCTGGTGAATTACACATGTCCATTACTGATGTCCTGTTTTAGGTGAATACTTAGGACACAGACTCAGGCTATCGCACTTGCATGTGCTTTACTCTCTGAGCCATCATACCAACCCTTAGCTTCAAATTTTAAAGTGTTGCCCATATTCCTCATTGCCTTCCTTGTTACAATTACTGTAATAATTGTGGAGACCCAGACCAAACACCTCAGTGAGATATATGCTTTTTTTGTTGTCTCCCAGTAGGTGGCCAATGTCCTTTTTCTTCTTATTTCTATTCTATCCACATTTCTCCTTCTTCTACATTGCCAGTCACTAGTTTTATTACTTGAACTTATCCTACATCGTTTATGACAATTGAGTCTATCTTTAGACTCTAGCCTTTTTTTTTTAAATCCAAATCACCCTCCAAAATGTCATCAACAAGATCACTATTTCTTCTAGAAAGACTTAAAGAGCCCATTATAATGAACTTGATGTCCATAACCATCCTGGAGCCTTCATCCAGTGACTGATGGAAGCAGAGGCAAACACCCACAGTTAAACACTGAACTGAACCCATGGAACCCAGCGACAGAGAGAGAGGAGTGATGAGCAAATTGGCAAAGAATGGGCTGGCAAAACCAGCAGAGACAGCTGATCTGAACAGGGGAGAGCTCTTGGACCCCAGACCAACAGCTGGGAGGCCAGCATGGGACTGATCCGGACCCCCTGAATGTAAGAGTCAGTGAGGAGGCCTGGGCAACCTATGGGGCTCTGGGCAGTGGATCAGTGTTTATCCTCAGCATACAAACACACATCATGTGTCCATAACACAAAGAGGGATTCTCTCCCAGCCTGGACTCTTAGGGGAGTGCCTGGACCCTGTCCTGAGTGAAATGACAGACTCTAGATATCCCCTATGTGGAAGGAAATGACGATAGGGTGGGAGGCTGGGGGGGGGGGATGGTGGGGGGAGCGTGAGGAGGGGAGGGAAAGGGAACTGGGATTGACATGTAAAACAAGCTATTTAAAATTAAAATAAAAAAAAAAGAAAAAGAAAAAGAAGAACCCATTTTTAAAAAGAGTCCATTAAAGCAGTTGATTGAATAATTGGATTAGTCTGTCTTTACATCCTGGACCTGAATTCACCCTGTAGCTTCATGGCATTTGTCTTTACCCCACATAACACTCAATGCATTTCTGCTTTCTGCAGCTTCCATTCAACCTCATTTCCTACTCTCTGAAACATACATAGCTCCTCTGTTAAACTGTGGCTACTACATGTATTCATCTCTCATCCCTGCTCTCCAAGGGAGAGCACTATATATATTAATATGTAGCACTATCATTCAAATTTTTGTTACAGTTTGCAATTTTAACTCCTTTTGTGTATAATGACTTGTGTCTTTATTTCATCATCAGCATCTACAGTACTCACTGGACTATGTAACAGACCCTGAGTCATCCTTATATAAATGTTCTATTCCTGAAGATTCTCCTGGCCCGTATGCTGGCATTTCTAGATGGCTCCTAGTCTCCTTTAACTGTTTATTAAGGAATTAAATACAAAGGGTAGAATCAGTCAGCAACACTGGGGAACATTTCACTGAAGCTCAGTAAGGGTACTTTCATACTATCTGTCAGCCAATGCATGTCAAAAAATATTTAAGAATAATGATCTTAATGGTTCACCTTTCTGAATTCTCTGATATTTACTTCTGGGTCTAATAAATTTGAGCTGTATCTTCAGAGGTCATTTTATGTGAAGTATCTTTGTGAAATTTCCCAATTGTTAATTGTTATTTCATTTGTGTCAGAGAGGTGATTCTAGAACATGACATCTTCTTGGTAAAGATATTGGGCATTTGGGGTAGGATTCCTACCAGAAGGAATCACAATTACCTTCTACTTGTTTCTCTGTTTAGTCTTTAGGAAGTGTATGTGTGACAGTTCCACGTTTTCCATCGATCATCAGTTGGCAAAGATTCTTTGTTAAGGATATGCTACCTACTCCTAATGTGTACTTTGTCACTGTTGATATATATGTAGCCTAAACTCCTTTGTATCTTATTTTAATTTTTCACTTTAATGTCCATTCTCTGGCATTCTATTTCTCTATCCATCTGCTTATCTTTAATTCCTATCAAGTTTTTAGCTATTTATAAAAAAATCACAACTAGAAGTATTAGATATGAACAAGGCCTGAGAATAAATAAATAAATAAATTTTAGTACATCTTATTTTGTATAAATAGCAGAAGTACCAAGGGTTTCCTGATGGAATCCAACATTTTTCAAAGAATCTCTAGCAGAAAAGAACTCAAAAAACTTTTGATTAAAAGTTGGACACCCCATGCATGTTTCTAATTTGAATAAAAACTTTAAAAATTTGGACACCATGAATCAACACTGTTCATCATTAGCCTTCATTTATTCTTAGTGTTTCATAAGTTTTTGTAACAAGAGTGAGGAAATTCAAGCCTGTATGCTCTTACTCTAATCCTATATAGAGGATCAATCAGAAAGAGAATGATACTTCTCATGCATATAGCAGTACCTGGGCATTGCTGCATTAGCTAATTTGGGCAGGTAGTTGTTACACAAAAGGCACCCATATCTCTTACGTCCATAGGAGGAAAGGGTAGTCCCATGGAGTGTGCATGAGAAGAAGGTTAAGGATCACACATTACTGGTCCCCATTATATGTCAGAGCAAGACGACTGAATTACACTGAGAAGGTCAAAAGTAGTAGAGGTCGAAGAGACAGCCATTTGCGTGTTCACAGGATCTAAAGAAACTGAAGCACACAAATGTCAGCCTACCTGACCTTATCACACATGGCTCAATATAGTAGTGACACCAAGGTACTCCCGCTGTGGAGCTCAAAGCTGAGATTCCAGAACAATAAGAGGAGACATGACCTAAGACCCAGGTTCTACAGGGAGCAAATCGTGAACAGAGTATTTCATCCCAGCAGCTGGGCAAGGTCATGGAAAATGAAAACATGCATTTTCTAGAGTGACTTCATAATATTCTTTTATATTATGAAACTTTTAAAAACTCTTATTTTACTACAGTGATTTCTAAATGAAGATATATGGTTGCTAAGGCACCTGTAATTTAGCATGTGTTTGAAAAGATTTCTGTGACAGTCACAATTACTGAGTCTTTAAATGTAAACACAATGGCAATACAAAGGAGCCTAAGAAAATGTTAGTATGTTAAAAAAAATGAGCAAGTGTTGGCTCATTCGTTAAAGTGCTTGATGCACAGGTATGGGGACAGAGTTCAGATTCCTGGAATTTTTACAAATGCTAGGTAGGCATTTTAGTCTACTTGTAGGTCCAGGAAAGCTAGAGATAGCAGAACCTGGAGCAAACTGGCTAACTAGACTAGTTATATATTGATGAGCTCTAAATTTAATTGAGGGTTCTCCCTCAGTGAATTCTCATTGCCAATGAAGGTGGAGCATGATGGAGGGAGATCCCTGACATCAACCTTGTATCTGTGACCCACATATATATTCATTTATCCACACATATCATTCACATATAAGTGAGAGGTTTTTTTTTAGAAAAAAGCAAACAAAAAATAAAAACAAAAAGCAAAACTACCAAGCACCATCAGACCTTCTTATATTTAGCATTCCTTAGATATGTCAGTTAGATTAGTATGGATGCTTCCAGCTGCAGTGATATCACGACTGAGATTAGTATTTGACACAATAATAATAACAATAATAATAAAATATAGTACCTAGATTGTTTTTCTTAAGTGATACCAAATGCTCCTATCAGTAAACAAAATACTCTATCTTCCTATTCATGATTCTAATGTATTCCCTAGTCATTAGCCACTGCTACAGCATAAATCCCCAATTACGAAACGAAGGAGACGGGACAATTCCTCATAGTCCTCTATTCTATATGAAAGAGGAAATATGAGTATCTTTAAATAATCTCTATTTTTAAATTAGAAAATTTTATGAGTAGAAAAGCAACAACTACACATAAACTTAGCAGGTCATAATCCATGGGCTCTTACAGTTCTCCCTCCATTTTTTCTGTGCAGTCACCAAAATAAAAAAAAGACTTCTTGAGTATATTTGCTTCTTTCACATTTTGTCATGGAGCATATGCTAGATTGCTGCTTAGGCCATTAAAATACCACATTCTGTGGGCTTACCATAATTTAACCACCTTTTTGCCATGTGTTTTCCATGTTCGTAGAGAGATCACTATTTGACTCTTAAGCAAAGAAAGTGTGTTCTTTAGTTTTCAGTGCAGGAGACTGAAACCAGGTCCTTGTACATCTTAGCCAAGCACTATCATTGAATTACATCCCTACTACTGCATAGTGAGAACTTGGATCTATGTAAAATACGTATTTTGGATAAGTTACTCAAAATTAATTTAAAAGTTTTAAATTATAGTTCTTTTAACCTCATTTGCCACATCATCAGTAGCTATTTGAAATTTTCTTAATTTATGAATATCATTGGGTAGTAGGACATTAATATTCCTCTAAGCATTTTCAAAACTAGTGAACTTGAACTTTGTTTCAATTTCTCTACAAGTCTTATTTCTTTTTTTTGTGATTCACTCGTCTCTATATATTCTAAAATATTTTAAATGTAATCTAGTGTCTAATAAATAAAAACAATAACTGCCACATTTATTTCATTTCCCAAACTCATTGCTAACCTTTCCAACTTTGGATGATATATGTACCTAGGTTTTATAGTTAATACAGTTAAATCAATTTGTTAATCCTGTTTTGCTTTTAAATTGCTTTTCAACATTGAAAACATACATTTTTATTTGTGTGCTTTCTGTCTGAGTTTACATTTTGTGGAGAAATCAATCTGTGGGTTTGTTTTTCTCTTTTTTCAATTTAAAATTTATTATTTATAGCAGCTGATACTTAGTTTTCACTTCCTTAAACATATTTTACTTTGCTTTTACATGTAATTAATTTGTGTGAAATTTGTTTTAGTGTATTATATATTTAATTTTTATATAGTTATGATATACTATCATAGGGCACACTTTAATTAAAAGAACTCATTCAGTGTTATACGAATTTTTTTCCAATACCAACTGACGATCTGCTCTTTGTTTAAATGCATACTAACATATCTTATGGCTAAGTGTGGGCAGTTACAGTTTATTTATACTTATCCTTTATACTATTTATACTATTTATCATTTATCATCTAGCTAAAGAATTTTGGCCAATCAGGGGTAAAAACAGGTGGCTGCGAGCTGACATAAAATTTAAGTACAATGGGAAGAGTATCTTTTTCAACATTTAGACAGTTATGATTCTAGTTCCAAAAAGAAAACAACCTTGATCAAACACAAGTACAAAAATTCCTTTTTCTTTGGTAGTTATCTGTTTAAGAGAAGAATGAATTTTGTATAATCACTTGAACGGTGTACATGGATTCTATATCAGGCTATCTGAAACGTACTCTCTTGTCTCTCCCTGATGGGCAGAAAATCTAAGGTAGTGACCTATCCTTTTGTGTGCTTCTGCCCTCATAAGCAAGATGACATCAATGATACTCATTAGTAATAATTATTAGTAATAATGTCCCTGGGGATTTTAGAAGAATCAAAGGGCTGTTATTTCTACAATTGCACATACTTTCAGTGGAAGATGGACAAGAGCAGTGACAGTGGCTTACTTAGGGAATGTGACCATTTGGTTCAATGTTAAAATGTAAGGAGACATTCACTATTGAGGTCCACATTCGACATGAAATTCTAACACATGTTAAGTTCCTTCTTATCAGTTGTCCTAGGCCTAATGATGACACAGGTTAATCTTGCCTTAGAAAATTATTGCCTTTAAGTGAAACTGTGTTTTGTGATGTAAAAAGGACATCCTACTTCAGCCTCTGGCCTCCACATCTTTCCTTATAGACACCTATATGCATTCCTCCACACACCCATAGGAACACATACACACATATACACATATACACAAATGTGTTGGATGTAATGGCTATTTTAAATTATTAGCTGGAAATGCAGTTTAAGTCGCCATCTTTCTGAGTTCCTCTGACCACTACACTCTCTGGGAGTACCCGGAGAGTTTATTGGCTTAGCTTTATTCATGCATATTCCTAATGAGTTGATTTAACTAATTTTTGGTACAGCTATTTGAAAGACATTTTTGTATGCTCCACAAGATGCTAGGTCTTGGCATCATAGGTTACTTTAATGAACAAGGATCTCTTCAACACAATGTCCCCAGTGTTTTGTGCTATGAGAAAAGTCTTTTCTCTTATGATGCACTTACATGTCTTCTTTTGTCAGGCTACAAGGGTCTCAAGTTTGTGAGTTCTTTGCTGGGTTCACTCTCAAAAAGTTTAGCGTTATACTTTTCCTATTTTCATAATGTAATTTGTCTTTGATTACATATGAACTTGATTCTTACTTTCTAAAAGACTACAAATACCTGGCTTAAATCTTGAAAGTTGTATTGCTTTTGATATTTGAAAATCTATATGCTACTTTAAAGGATGTGTAGGTACACCAATGAAATAAGTATCGTTTGTCTTTTTTTTTGTTTCAAGACAGGGTTTCTCTGTATTGTTTTGGAGGCTATCGGTCTTGTTTGTCTTTCTTATTTGACCTTTTGGAATTAATTCTTGATTGACTTTAAATTAATATTTTAATTGGCAATTTAACTAATTTAGAAAAGTTAAATTTTATCTTTCTGTTCATATCTCCAGGTTATATAGCAGGACAGGATTTCTTGCTTCATATTGTCTGTACTCTTCATGTAGTTATACTCTGTAGATAATGTGATTGGTAGCTTTGAAAAGAGGATTGTTTTAAAAAAAATCATGGGTGGCTGGGTGTTGGTGGCACACACCTTTAATCCCAGCTCTCGGGAGGCAGAGGCAGGCAGATCTCTATGAGTTTGAGGCCAGCCTGGTCTACAGAGCGAGTTCCAGGACAGCCTCCAAAACTATACAGAGAAACCCTGTCTTGAAAAACCAAAAAAAAAAAATCATGAGTTTGTATTCTTTTAAAAAGTCAGCTAACAGGTGAACAATTGACTGAGAGAGTATTTCTGCTGTTTCAAACCACTTCACAAAGCAAACACCAGCTATTGACTCTGTATAAGGGAGGACATTTCCAAGATACCACTCTTTAGGTCAGAAAGGGCTTTTGCCAGATTTTTTCTTATTCATTTCTTACCATCAAGTCAAAGCCCAGCATGCTTATATCATTCACAGATGCACAGGGATGTATTACATTGTGCAGGTAATCTTCAAATACTTCAAAGACCTACAGAATATGGCATTTAAATGTTTCAATAACTTAGAATTGTGTTGACATGAGACATGATTGCTCCTGGAAGCACTGATCTGTTCCTGAGACAATGCTGAGCATTGAGGACACTACATATTGAGTTTGTTTTCTTCTTGGCAAAACTGGCCTATTGGGCAAAGACCCTCCCTTGACCTTGACTGCTGACAATAAGCAAGCTGTCCGATTCGGACAAGTAGGACTCAAGGAAAAACAACTGCTGAACCTTGCTAAGACAGGGGAGGACAGTCCTTCAAATTTCCCTGTTTCTAAAAATGGTTTGTCAGATATTCTAGACCTATAGCCAAATTTGGTTGTCCCAATGTTGTAGAGAGACTTTGGATGACTGTCCAGGCAGTCAGCTAGATGTTTCTGTCATTTCTTGCATCTTTTGGAAGTCACTTATTTGCACTTCCTGTTAACTCAGGTAATATTTTATCCTTCTGGGATCTTTGACGGAGTTGCAGCCTAGATAGTTATAATTATAGTTTTCTTTAGCTATGATAAAAGATAAATTAAATATAAAAATTTAGACTCACAAAGACAGGATAGATGAAAGAGTGTTTTTTTAATTTTGCCAAATAACAAATATACTGAATATTATAACAGTAATTTTTGTTTGATAACAGTTATATGTAATTTCATTGTGTTAAAGTTAAAAACCTTACTTTTTAATTAGACACAAAAGGGGAGAAGATGTGGGATGCCCCTCTGTATGCTGTGAATATATTTTATTACCTTGGGTTAACAAAGAAGCTGATTTGGCCAATAGCTAGGCAAAATATACCTAGACAGGGAATCCAGACAGAGATACTGAGAGAAGGAAGGAAGAGTGAGGGAGATTCTATGTAGTCACCAGAGAAGTAAGATGCCACAGTATTACTTGTAAGCCATGGCCATGTGGCAAACATAGATTAATAGATATGGCTTAATTTAAATATGAGAGCTAGTTAGTAATACATCTGAGTCATTGGTCAATCAATTATAATTAATTTTAAGCCTCAGAGTTATAACTGTGTAAATGATTTCAGGACCAGGTGGAATGAGTAAAGGTTTCCAGCTACACAGGTGAACGATGGACTGAGAGAATCTTTCTGCCATTTGAAACCACTCCACAAAGCAAACATCAGTTATTTCTTCTATATAAGGGAGGACGTGTCCAAGATCCCCACT
Source organism: Mesocricetus auratus (assembly GCF_017639785.1). Taxonomy (NCBI): domain Eukaryota; kingdom Metazoa; phylum Chordata; class Mammalia; order Rodentia; family Cricetidae; genus Mesocricetus; species Mesocricetus auratus. Next base: position 38,505,655 of record NW_024429193.1, read on the forward strand.
TTTTAGGTCAGAGCGGGCTTTGCCAGATTTCATCATCTTCATTTCTTACCATCAAGTCAAGGCCCAGAGAGCGTATATCATTCATGGAATTAGCCTACTGAGTGATTGTGAAGCTAAGGCCAAAACCAGCACCCTCTCTCTCTCTCTCTCTCTCTCTCTCTCTCTCTCTCTCTCTCTCTCTCTCTTTCATCTATCCACTTCCCAGTTCCACACAGTAGAAGCAACCTGTCTATTGTCTACGCTTTGAAGACCACCATAGTCTGAAATCAGAACAGCCACTCATAAATTCCCAGCTTGAAAGGTGTTAGGAGTTGTGACGCGGATTGATAACCCCTGGGCACCCGCTATGTTGTGCCCTCGGCTGAGTGTGCTTCTTGCACATGCTGTACATTTATCCTTTGACGAGAGTACCTTTATTGTCCTCAAATTAAGGACATTGAAAAATAAGCCTCACGTTTAGTGCCAGGATTCTTTAAGGCTGAATTGCATCCATCTTCTGGTGTATAGACATGTATTTCCCTTTGGGGTAATTAACAAAAGGATTGTTTATATTCTTCCTAAACCAGATTTGGACATCCCTATCATGGATTTCTGGCCAGAGTGCTAAGGTTCTCATGGATCTGAAGTTTCCTCCTGACTGTCTTTTCCCACAGAAACTTCCCGCAGTCACTGCAGGATTCTCTGTCACTGTTCTGAAAGTTAAGAGAATATCAGGCATTTGGACAAATCATTGAGGAAGACACCACATTTCTCAAAGATACAGTCTAAGAGAATTTGACCACTAAGGAATCCTTGCCCAGTCTTTGTCCCTCTCAGTGTTTTCATAGTATGCTTTCAGCATGTTTACTTTCAAACTGCTGCTTTGAGAGCACAGTCTTTGGTTGCTGTTGTTGTTTTCTTTTGTTTTGTTTTAATCCTTATCACTAAGTGTGATATTCTGAGCATTTCAAGTACCCTGCAAGGGATAAACCCATTCATATGTAGAGCACAGTGGCAAAGCACGCAAGACCACCAGCATCTTAGAAATGAGCTTTGAGGAAACCACCCTGGGAGTATCTTGAAGCACTCTACATGATGTTTTCAAAGGGCTGATGATTAACAGGCCTGACAATACTCTGTTCTGTGTCAATGCTTGCAAAGAGTGTGGTCTTGCTTGAAACACATTTAAATAAAAATGTGGTGTGATCCACTTCTTCATGTGTCACAGAGAGACTAACATCTCCACCATGCACCTCATCTTGTATTAGCAGTAAAGTTTTGAAAGGGTTTTTTTTTTCTTTTTCTTTTTTGTTAGTGCCCACCAACCATTCTCCAGTAGAGGAAGTTAGCCAGGTGTCTGGCTATACACAGATACAGTCTAGATGTAGAAGCTGACCTGCCCAGGAGATAGATGTCTGATGCTCACGGGAAACCTGGCCCCGCAGAATCCTGCTCCTCTGTGTGCCATGTGGAAACCAGGACAGATGGTAGGGTCAATAATAAGGAACTTGTTTGTTGCTGCCGATTGAAGGCCGTTTCTCCTGCCAGCAGGACTCCACAGATTTACTCTGGCATTGGTGACCAAGGGGAGACAAACAATGTTGTTCAACAAGCATTCTGAAAGATAGCATATGGCCAGACAGAAACCTCGAGGGGATTCCAGGATGTACAGTTCTGTGCCACACTGTGGCAGTTCTGCTCCTCAGCAGTAGGGGGCATGCTAAGTTTATCAGGGTAGAAGTATAACTAGAAGTCACTGCAAACAGCAGCGACTATTTATTTTATTTGGTGAGTTTGGGAGCTGCAGAGCGATTGGATTGTGTTCTTCTTCGGAGATTATTTGCTTAATAAACTGCGTTACTTTCTTTTGTGTGTGTGTGTGTGTGTGTGTGTGTGTGTGTTTTACTCCTAGAAAATATTCGTATAGGCTGGACTCTAGCGTGACAAGTGTTGAGAACCTGTGTTGATTTAACTTATATTTGTGTATGTGGATGCATGTATGTTTCTGAACTAATAAGAGAAAGACATTAATGCCACTGGGATAGAGGCTTAGCTAATTGGGAGTCTCTGAAGAATCCGCTCAAGTTGGTGTCTGCTAATTAAGCAATGTGTTTCCCAGGGACTCAGAAGCCAAGTGCTCTTTTGAGCGTTCCTGGGTTACTCGGCAGCAGCCGCACTGAGTGTTCACTGCTTTGAGCCACACGGCTGACTTTGGTTAGATGTATTCCACTCTCACGACAAAGAGTTCTGCACAGCAAATGAGAGTCACCAAAGAAAGTGTGTGAGAGGATGCTATGTTCACTTCAGAAATTCTATAATGCTATAAAATTCTATAAAATGAGGAGCATAAAATTCAGAATTTCCTATTTTGCTTAGGGTTCCTGGATTCACAAATCTTATTCAACGTGTAGATTAGCTTCCTATGATAGCTCTTAGCTGCAGAGCCTGGAATTCTGTGTATCTGATTCTGACCTATGCTAGGTTAAGTTCACCAGTGGCAAAATAGTTAGAGGGCTAGGATCACTTTCCCTTCATTTCCTTCACAAAATCGGGATCCGAATCAAGAAAATGAGGGTTTTAGACAATTGCTAAATATTTTTTCCCTTTTCTGAGAAATAAGTTGTAAAACTTAAAAAGTGATATTTATCTGTAAGGTAGCTTCACAAACTGAATCTTTGGGAGGATGAATGTATGTGTAGGTATGTGTTGTGAGTGTTGTGCCAGGTATCTTTTTCAATAACTCTATATTATCCTTTCAAAACATGATCTATCAATGAATCTGAAGTTCAGATACTCAGTTAAATTGGTTGACCATTTCCCCGTACTTGGATGGTAGGTGCACACTAATATATCCAGGTTTATTTGTTTAATGTGAGTGTTAGAGACCTAAACTCATGGCCTTGTATTTGGGAAGCAAGCATTTTCCTATCTAAGCCATCTTCACAGACCCCCACAAGATTAATATTTTTAAGAAAAATAAAATTATTATAACCAACTTAATATTATTAATACATAAACAATAGAAATTTAAAAATAAGGACCAAACCAAAGGATTGGGCTTTCCTTCTGAACTTTTTTTTCCCCCTGAGAAAGGGTTTCTCTGTGTAGCTTTGGACCCTGTCCTGGAACTAGTTCTTGTAGACCAGGCTGGTCTTGAACTCACAGAGATCCACCTACCCCTGCTTCCCAAGTGCTGGAATTAAAGTCACGTGCCACCACTGCTGGCTCCTTCTGAACTTTTAAGAATATGAATTCCTGAATTAAAATTTCTCTCTTCAACACTGAATCTATGTTGGTAATGTCATTACCACACTGCCATGTGTTTCTATCCTGAACAGATTTCCATAACCTTACTGGGAACATGTAGAAGGCAAAGACAGAGAACACATCAGAAGTGCCATATTAATAGCATTGCATTGGACGAAAGGCTGGAGAATTGCCCTCTGTCCAAAGAGGATTAACCAGGATTTGGGAAGATTTGACTTGGAGATTTGTTCTGTAGGTCTGTGGTGCTGCCTGTTTTCTATACCCAGCCTTGCTCTATACTGTAGACTCTACAAAGAGTCAGAAAGGATACTGGAGACAAGAAAAGTGATGCTTCTTTTCTCTGCTGTTTCCTGTAGAATTTTTGTTTATCCTACCCAACTCAAGTGGCAGAAGTCATTCTAAAACCCTTCAAGAATGAGATGTTTACCTAAAAAAGAGATGGATAGTTTTAATTCTGGGCTATTTGACAAGCATTTCTTCTTAGGACAGTTGTTGACTGAAGTAGATGACCCTTGTTATGTGGGTTTGTCACCAGTGGAAGGCAAAAGAAAGGAAGGAAGCTGCTGTGTGGCTTTTGTCATGAAAGGTTTATGTGATAGAGTTTGGCTGTAGGTGCTCCTGACTAGATAGTTCAGAGAAGGATTTTTTTGCATATCATGGCATGGGGTAGTATATGGAAAACTGCAACAAGGTCACTGACATTTCAATGAGACAAAGGTGACCCTAGTGGAAGAACACTTCAGTAATACATTGCTGGCGCATTGAACACAATAATTCCAGAGGCAGAAAATATGGCCGAGGCTAGACCATGAAAGAGTCCTTGGAGATCTCACAAAAATATCAGTGCCAGGACATAACGCACTTGATTGTTATTCTAAACCATAAGACCACCAGGCAGCATGTTTTCACTTCCATGTTTCCTCTCTTTCCACCTTGAAAACAAGAACATGAAGAGAAGTAGGGTTGAAGGTGGAAAGAGGCAATCAAAAAGAACTGAGCATGCCTGAATTTTTCTCTACAGCTGCCATAGGGTTTATTGCTGACAATGACAGAATTTCTACAAAACAGTAGAGTTAGTTTTAACTGATGGTAGATTTGCTAGCATCTACATATGTTCTGATGCTTGAAAGGGACCAAAATACTCTGGGTTTTTATCTCAAAGCAAGAAGATGTTGCGAGTTTGAGAGAGAATTAAGTTGTTTCTGATTTATTCTGGAAGACTATTTGGTAAACTAAAAAAGTCATTTTCCCCCAGTAATTATACAGGTTTTTTTTTTGCATGTGTTATACCACAAAAACGAAGTTAAGTGGGACTGATATAATTTCTGAGCCTTATAGATTGCTGAATAAGTGGGAAGGGGAGTAGTATTATCCTTGTTAAATGATATGGGATGTCCTTTTGTATGCTGTGAATATACGTTTCTCTTATTGGTTAATGAATAACACTGTTTTAGCCAATGGACAGGCAGGATGCAGCTAGACCAGAAGTATGGGTGAGGTTACCAGACTAGTAGAATTCTGGGAAGAGGAATGCAAAGAGGAGTCTGGAGGGAGACACATGTAGCTGCCAAGGAAGGAAGAAACCCAGGCATCACTGGTAAGCCAAGACTATGTGGAGATACATAGAATAATAGAAATGGTTTAATAATTAAGAGAGAGCTAGCCAGTAAGAAGCCTGAGCAATCAGTCAAACAGTTTATAGTTAATGTAAGGCTCTGTGTGTTTATTTGGGACTAAAGGGCTGTGGGACTGGGCAGAACAGAAACTTCAGTCTACAGTTAACCTTGTCATTATGACAAAAACTAAATGGGAAGGAGTAACAACTTAGGGTAGTGTTGCTTCATTTAGGATTGCTACTTGCACATCCACTCTGAAGACTCTGAGCCATCTAGGTGCTTGGATGACACCAGGAAAGGTATGTAGATGGGAGGCTAATGGGTTTGGAGTAAAAGAGAACCACCTGAGGGTAAGAGGGGAAATATCCTGGCTCCCTACTGATTTTCCTTTCTCCTTGACCTACTATACTTCATGTCCAGTGCCGCAACTGCTTGCAGCCTGTATCTGAGAATGTGCAGAGGGTGTCGGGATTGATGACACAAAGACCCGTTGGTGGTGCAAAGAAAACTTTAAGCAGGCCCCAAGAAGGCTCAAGAAAGCTTCCCAAGAAAGGCATCCCTCAAGAAAAGCTTCAGCCCCTTTCTTACCCCTGGCTAGTTATATGCCCTGATACCAGTAGTGGCGGTGGGTGAGTCAGGAAGAGGCAGTTAGTCTTTGGAAAAGGACAAGGTCAGGGCAAGCCCATATCAGGAACTTATTGCTCTGGATTGGAAAAGGTGGAGGTCAGGGCGTTCCCACGGGTGAGCCCTTATCAGGAACTTATTGCTCCAGGCACTGTATTGTTTTTATTAAACATGTTTTTAGTAAACATTGTCTTACAGCTGCCTGCTCCCAGGCTGATGGGAAAGTGGGCCTCCGGCCAAGGTCTGTTATTCCCACAGCCCAGCTCTTTGGTACTTCTTCAGGCATTAACTTTGGCTGTTCCTTCTGCTTGGAACACTCTCCTCACATGACTTACTGGATCTTTCAAACCTCTGCTAATGTCACATTCTGATGAAATCTGTATTTACAGCTTTTCCACACATCTTCCGGGCTGTGCTTTTGAATTTTCTGTCTTCACTACTTAACCTTTCCACATAGCCCTTATCACCCATGTGCATTCAATCATTATCTCTATTACTCGTGGTTATCCCTGTCACTCAAATATGAGTGTTGTATGCTTTCCCTCGCTCCCATTGCTAGATCCCAAATGTCTAAAGCATCACTTAGAAGATTATGTACAGGTTTCCCATCCCTGTTCTGAAAAAAACTGAAATCCAAAATTGCCTCAATATCAAGAACACTTTAAGCACTCACACAATGTCACACATAAAAAATTGCACACCACCAAATTTACGCAGTGCACAAAATTACTTGGCATACTATATGGTAATAGGTCTGGCATGTAGCTCAGTGGCATTAATGAAGCATTAAAGAATTCCTGGGTTAACGTTCTGGGAACTTCCTTCAGGAAATGCCTTCAGGCTACATGCTTCAGGAATCAATAAATACAACAAACTTAGATCTTATTCCAAAAAGTGCATCATGATGTATCTGTAAATGTCTAAAATTTTAAAAATCCATAATTAAACTACCTTGTATTCTAGACCTAAGTATTTTGGATGAAGAGTCATCCTGTAGCTATATTACATTAAATGGAGGCTATTCAAGAAATTATAGAACCTGAACCTGTTCAAGGCAGGTTTGTCAAGTAGTTATAGTCCTCTACATAACCTCCTACCCAAACCATATTCAAAAGAGCCCAGGGTAACCTCCATTTCAACCACCAGTGCATGGAGTTAGCTCACATTCATCTTTGCTTGCATGTGTAAAGTACAGCACACTAACTTATAATTGGATATGTTGTTGTTTAAAGATTGTTACTTTGAGCTTGATCTTTATAGAAGGTAGAAAATAGAGAAATTTGGATAGTGAAGGAAATGACAACATATTGAGATAGTCTCTGTCGATCAAAATGAATACTCAAAGAGCACCACAATATTTTTTTTGATCAAATAAACCACAATGCACAGTGAGCATAAAGAAATATTATTTTTAGTAAGGGATTCACCAACCATTTTGCTGCTACATGTAAAGAATTGTCTTAGAGATTCTGAGAAGTGTATTCTAGAGAAACATTAGGGAGGCAAAAAAAAAAAAGTGTGCAGAATTAGGCATGTTCAAAGATCTCTTTCTTTCAAAGACCAAGGAAAGAAAAGGGAAGGAAAGGAAAGGAAAGGAAAGAGAAGGAAAAGAAAGGAAAGGAAAGGAAAGGAAAGGGAAGGGAAGGGAAGGGAAGGGAAGGAAAGGAAAGGAAAGGAAAGGAAAGGAAAGGGAAGGGAAGGAAAGGAAAGGGAAGGAAAGGAAAGGAAGAGCAGAGAGGCAGGAGAGGTTTTCACTCTTTTTCTAGCAGCTTGTTCTTAGGGAGACAAGTGGTTGTCAGACCCACGCACCGCACATCACTTTCCTTTTTCTTCCTCGGGAGTAGACTTAGGAAACAATTTATTTCTCAAAATTGTGCCCACTCCTGCAATTTCCTAAAAGAATTTAGCAGTTCCTCTTCAGTCTTTATTTGCTGGCTTAATTAAATTAATTTATTCTGTAAGCTAAATAATGCAGTTCTTTATGCTCTTTACTGCCTGTGCTTTTTGGAACTTGAATTGTCTGGATTCATTTAAATTTGGCTCTTCTAAGACTGTTCTGATGGAACTTTTGATCAATAATTCTTTAGAAACTCACACCCAACTTTCTAAAGTTACCACTTTCATTTTTAGTCTTTGTCAGTATAAAATACACTTTCATTACAGGAAATGGATGAACTCTAGAAAAGAAATAGAAATGTTTCCTTGCAGAAATGTCTGTAATATGCACATATCATCCTTGCATTTTTCTCTTTGTTTACAGGTATCTAAGTTTTTGAACATTTTTTATAATAGCTAGATCATCAAGATGACTTAACAGGTAAAGGCATTTACTAACAAGCCTGCTGATCTAAGTTTGATCCCCAGAATCCACATGGTAAGAGAGAACTTCCATGCAGTAACTTTTATGTATGCCCCCACATATTTAAAAACAGTTATTTTAGAAACCAATGTGTGACTTGAAAAAAACATGCTTTTGATTGCTTTTGGTGAAACCGATTTTTGTATCAGAAGTGGGGTATGCCTTCAACCAGTTAAAAAATTTCTTTAGACTACAAAGTGAATTAATCCAGAAAAATAACTTGATGGCTACTAATTAACATTGATTGAGATGTCTGAACCCTCTTGTCTGCAACTAGAAAGAAACCTCAGGGAAGCTTGAGCCCAGATATTTGAATGAAAATGGTGGCATAACCCATGACTGTCCCAATTTTGTAGACCCTCTTCTACTGACTCTTTGTCAACCTCTGTAATACAGTAGATACAATGTTCATCTTTTTCCACATGGTGGTTCTTAGAATTTAATTTGTCAGGAACACTTAGAGTTTAAAAAATAGCTCCTTTTAGTCATAAGAAATTTTTATCACACCTACCAATGAGCCACTTATATATTCATTATTTCACACTTTTAGTTCTGAAGGGAGTAGAATTTGAAAGCAAAAAGGATTTTCAAAATGAATTTTACAACTCATTTATGTAAGATTATTCTTTTTTATTCTCTTGTAAATTTCATTTTGTCAGAATCTAGGCAGAGAAAATGATTCCTAATAAAGGTATAATCTGTGTCATCCAAAAATTTTGTTCACCAGCCAATGATAACAAATTCTTCTAGTGTATGTTTTTCTTTTTTTTTTTTTCATCATGTACCACCACCATGATCCTCAGTCATCAGTCATGTTGGTATCCTTCCTTGTAAAGCAAACACCCAGCAAAAACAAGGGTTCAGTGTATTCTCACAGTCAGATTTAACTCTCAGGACATGCGGGAAAGTTCTCTGACCTTTAGATCTTTGTTAATTCAAATCGCTTTTTTAAAGTAACAGAATGGCGCATACCCATGCTTCACTCCTGCAGACACATACAAAAATGCTTTTCTTTCAGCTTCACACAAAGAGAGAAAAAGATTTTTTTACATGCGGGGCAACCAACTGGAACTCTATTAAACGGTATATGAAGTAAGCTGAATTCTTAGTTCCAGACATAACAGGGAACAAATGCACCCAATTAATAGAGGGAAAAATGTAGACCCCAAACTAAAAAGAATAAGAAGTTATCTGGTCATTGTATAGAAAAGCTCATTTTGACACTGCTGTTGTAGTAATAGCCTGTCCCTGCATTAGTGGCCTTGGAAGAATGAAAAGCAAGAGCTACCATCTCCACCCCACAATCAACTGAATTTATATTACCTGGCAACTTTTGCTCGATGAACTGGTCCCATTTCTATCACAAATCAACAAAATTAAAAGAAAAGTTCCCCGAAGTAGCAGGGGTGTTCGAGTTTTCCTTGGCATTTGTCATAGCTATGTCTTTATACACAGGCCATTGGAGTAATAGTGAAGCATCAACTCCCTGGCACCATGCTGTGCTGAGCCTAGTTTAGATCAGAAAGGCAGACTACCTGTGTCCATTGCAACAGTGTGTAGCAGGGGGAGGACTATCCTTAGATGACACATCCTTTCTTACAAAACCATATTGTATTCACCCTACATAACTGTCAAAAGATCACCAGTTCTCTCACAGAATTTAACAAAATACTAGACCTTTCCCCCTGCCAGCTAAGATTGGATGACATTGGTAGAAGCGTGATATTCACAGATATGTTAGCTTGGCACAAGGTTGTGGTAGTGGTGGTGGTGACGGTGGGGCAAGTGTGCACTGTTAATAGCAGAAGATGTCAAAAAAAAATGAAGCATAATAATAGTGCAATTTATCCTTGCTAAATGTACTGCAGTGTGCTATAATTAAATATGAAAACCTAAATTTATCTCTGTGTTCGGTTGTCATTAATTTAACAGGGAGTGCACATGTTCTAATCTAATGGCTGATTTTTTTTCTCCATGTGCAGCATATTAAAATGTATATTAGCCTCGAGGTGCATAAACACAAAATAATAGACCAAAGGTTTTGGCCTGTGGAGAAAAAAACCCATGCTCAAAGGCCGTCAAGTAGCTGTGATGCAGGGAGACACTCACTTAGCCTCATTAAGCCAAAGCTCTCTTTTGCTTGTCTTTTGTTCTGCATGACAGCAGCCTCTTTGTTGTATAATAATTCATTCCAAGTCCGTTCCAAGCTACCGAAACTGGTGAACTGTGGCCATTTTAATGAGAAGTATTGGTGGTATGCATAATCGGGAAGCCACGTGGGCCAGACAATCACAGAGCGCTGCAGCCAGCAAAATGAGATATTGTCGAAATCACAAATTTGTCAAGTTGTTTTTGGACAGGGTATTATAATAAGCACTAAAATATGCGTCCTATTACTCTGCATCTGCCAGTCAAAGATCACGGTAATGAATGCGGGCTGCAGGGTAGAACCAAGCCGTTTCTCCGAGTAAAACAAACCAGTATACAGAACAGAATTTTGTGGGTTTTTCCTTTTTCTTCTTTTCTTTTGGCATTGTTGGGTTGTTTCTTTGCTTTTTCCCCCCTTCCAAAGCTTCTGCAAAGGGAGTCATATCCTCCTGGCATGCTGTCCCTGGCTTGAAGTAGTGAATACACAGTGCCTACTGGTGCCTGCAAGTTAACATAAATACATAGCTCTTTAAAATAGGTGTTCTTACCAACAGAGAATGCAAATCCTCAAATGCAAGGCTCAAATTGATTCTAATGAAAAACTCCTGGGATAGATAAGAAAAAAGAAGGAAACATCTCCCTCGGTGGTCCCAGGCTTCTGCTTTACCCCCCGCTCTGTCTAACGACTTCTCCTTTGAGATAGTATTCTTGCTTAGCCTCTGTTTTTCTCTGTCTGCTGCACAAGAACCTGAAACCTTGAGAACAAATTGGTCAAATGGTGAGGCATCCCACCTCTACACTAGCTGGTTTAACCAGACTAGAGTGGGCATTGACATGCAAGGTGGATCTTTTACTTACGCATTGCAAAGGTCCTTTGGGAGATTGTGTGTGTACTTTATCTTCTAAATTAGAACTCTTTTAGAATGAAAGGGTATTATGGCAACACTTTCAGGCTTAAACACCATGAACACTACAGGCAAAATGGTCTATAAGATCCCCAATCATGGAATACTGAACTGGCCAACATAAGTGCAGCTGACTTGTGGTGTACCAAAACACTGCTATTTTAGGTGTCTCTGCCTTCAACATTTAGGGCTATTTTTTGGTTTGTTTTGCTTCAAGCTAATGCATCTGCTCTAACTGGAAGTTCAGCAACTTAGAAGCACAGCCTAAGAGCAGACAGGAGAACATGCTCTTCTACTCTTTTCTAGTCATTAAAAATCCAGACTGAACTAGTGTGTGGTAAGTCAGCCTGATGTGGGGCAAAGTAGAAAAGTGTGATCCCCTTGGTATTTATAACTGGGCCAGTGGTGGAAAGCAAGTGAAAACAACCATTATATAGACTCAAATAAACAGTTATATACAGAAAATGTCAACATAGGCATCAAATAGATACTCTCTTGTATCCCTGGGGAGAAACACCATATTTACTGGAGCAAAAGCTATGGAATAGGCCATAGCTACAACCTGAGCAGTAACAGGTGGAAAGAATAAAGCATCAGAACAGTTACATGTTCTGCCACTGCAGAAAGGAACATGGCATGTGTGGGGACCTTGTGCGTCAGAGATAATTTATGTAATGAGAAATAACAAAAGAAAGATTGGCAAAGAGCCTCAGAAATCTACTGACAGAATGACTTAAGTTTGTTGGTCAAGTCGTGTCACAGAAGGTTCTGAACAGGAAAATGAACTTCAGGAAGAATAAACTAGAGGAGATCTACAGGGATGTGAACAAGGGACAAACTGAGAAGAGCACTTGCCGTTATAGAGACAGGTTCTAAAAATACAGTATTGACATTTAATGATGTTTAGAGGCGGGGGGGAGCTATATCAATGTGCTCCTTGTTTTCTGAAGTCTTCCTACTCTAAAACTGAGGCATACTTCCCAAATCACATTCTACATTCTCAACCTCTTCCACGCCCTCAGTCCACCAGGACAGTGTGTTTGGTTATCACAGTCTCAGTAGCTGAAGAATGTGGGACAAGAACAAGATGATGTGAGTGGTGTCACTTCCCAACCTAATGCAGTCAGCGTTCTTTGTAACGTTAATGTTCTGAGGCATAAAGACATTGGGGACATGGCAGCCATGGGTATGAGTTTGTCAAGGACAATCCATGAGAAGTAAAGCAGAGAGCCCTGGGTTTATCCCAGGAGGTATAAAGAAGAAGTCCCGTTGAAAGCTGCAATCATGGAAGCTTACAGGGAAACAAATACCCTGGGAGGTGATGTCTGAATTCTTGGGGCTGTTATATATGACAAGCAAAGCTCCTCAGTGTCACAGGTCTCATCACCGCAGCAGGTTCATTCACTAATCACCCACCAGCCTTCTGCTGTTTGGGGCATATGCAGAGGGCTGTGTGTGTTCTCCTTGGGGGCTTATAGTCTCAAGTATTACCATCACACATATAGTCTTATCCTGGTGAGAATGACACACTACACACAAAACATCCAAATTTGCCAGACAGTCTTGTTAAAATAAAGACAGATATGCAGGCAGCGACCAGAAGATTTTCAATTATCTCTTAATTTCATTAGATTTCTATTATCTGATCAATATTTATTTTTCAACTCTAATGATGCATGCTGAAAGTTATTTTGATTTCATATCTGCTTTATTTTATTCTGAATAAAAGAGGCACTTTTGTAAATTTTCTTTGAGGCTATCTTCAAATGTACCATGACAGTTGGGTGGCTGACTGTATGTTGAGAGATGGCTACCATTGATTCCCTGGAAATATCTGGTTTACATTTAAAATAAAAGAAGTCCAAATAATGTCATATTGTATGATGCCATCACGACAATAATCTTTGATCTTCTGAAAATAATAAACTGAAGTACTTGGTAAAACTTCTAGTGGTTTCCCTAAAGGAAGTGAACCTTGAAGCTGGAGAGGTGAAGGGTTTTAGAGCTTGCTCCCATTGTTCTTGTAGAGGACCTTAGTTTGATTCCCAGAACCCACGTGGTACCTTACTACTGTCTGAATTTCTAGTTCCAGGTGATCTTACTTCCTTTTCTGGCCTCTGCAAGCACCTGCACACACATAGACACGATTAAAAACAAAACAGAATCTTAAAAAATGAACTTCTTAGAGAGTACTGTGTAGATTTTCTCATATTATAGCTATTTTGTCTTAACTTTCAACCAATTTATATGTTGCTAATACCAACTACTGGATCATTGCAACTTCACAGCACAGCAATAGAGTTTTGGATCTGATAGGTATTCCAGGACAAGAAAGGTAAATGTTTATGCTTCCTACTATGATGGTCATCTCTACTAAAAATACATGCTATGTAACTGCATTATTAGAAGGTGACAAAGATTAGAAATCTTTGGAAAATTGGTATTTTTAAATGGATGCAATCTGTGCTGATTATCCTAAGTTAATGTTGTATAAATAATTAAAATATTCTACATAGACCAACTTGAAAGCTTATATTAGTGGCAACTGATAGTGGATTTTAATTGTATTTTGCCTTAAAAATATATATTAATTTTTTCCCATACCAGTACTCTTTTCTTAACCTATTCAACACCATTTATAAATGACTTCTATATTCACCAGTATTAGCTACATAATTTGAGAGCGCTGTGAAAAATGTAAGTGTAGCTTCCCTTGTTTAAAAATTAAGATTTATGGGGCTTGGAAGATGGCTCAGTTGGTAAAGTGTTTGCCATGTGATCAAGAAGATGACAGTTCACATCCCCAGCATCTATGTGACAAGCCACACTCAGAGGTGAGCATTTATAACCTGAGCACTGAGAAGCAGAGAGAGGCAGATCCCCGGAAGTCACAGACCAGGCAATCTAGACAAATCAGAGGGTTCCAGGTTTACTTAGAGAGCCTGACTTCAATGACAAGGTGGAGAGAACTGAGGGTGAAGCTAGCATCATCTGGCATTACACATGCGCGTGCATACTCAGACACACACACACACACCCCAGTTAAAAAATGTCAAGATAAAGTTAGCAGAGCACTAATGCCACGGGAGGGCTGTTCTGAGAGGGGAACCTTGCGCGACTACAAAGATTGCACACCCGTGAAACAGATACTGCTGAAGAACGTCGTGACTGTGTCTGTGCTTTCACTTTGACACCAATTTACATTCAACTTTGGCCATTTGGCCTTCTTTTCAATTACTGGAAACCTTCCAGATTCACTTCCTTCCAGGAAAAGTATCATCCTCCAGCTCCCTCTCGCGCTTCAGATTCCATTTCAAGTGGCCTCAGAGAGCTTTCTTTCCTTGCACCTATACTATAGATGGATAGCGCCTACACACTCACTCTCACTTGCCTGCTCCCTTTGTCCTCCTCGAGTTAGTTGGAAATAGCACCTCTCAAAGCATCTTAAATAAGAAGTTTGGCTCTCAGTTTAAGGGCACAGCCCAGCATGGCAGGAAAGTCACAGTCCAGCAGGCATGGTGACAGGGAACATGAAGAAGCTGGTCTGTACGAATCCAAGGTCACAAGAAAGAGAGAGGTGAATGCTGGAGCTCAGCTTGTTCCCCCTTGCCACATCCAGTCTGCCTGAGTTCTTGGGAAGCTAATCCTCTCCAGAAACACAGACATGCTCTAAGGTGTATCGTCTAGCATGAGTATAAATCCAGTGAGGTTAACAACCAAGATTCAGTATCATGTCCTCCATCATGAGATTTTAATCCCCAAGAGGGTAAGAAGCCAATGTATCTTAGGTACTATATATAATGTTGAGCACAGTATTTCATTTTTACTAGGTGGTTAATATACATTTGTTGAATGAATGGATGGATAAATGAATGAAAGAGAGCATCATGCAATGGCATTATGTTCACTGTTATTAGCTTTTTTGCATGTAGGTAAAATATAATTTATAATCAGACATTGTGTTCTACAGTTGTAATCCTAGAAAACTGAGACAGGAGGGTCATTTGTTTGAGGCAGTTCTGGGACACATAATGAAACCCTGCCTCAGGACAATTTCAATCTCTCTTCTAAAAAGTAAGATGCCTGATCCAAATACAGTTTTGTACAACCTACTTTCACATATTTTAGAGGAAACAATATATGGATATTCTAGACACTGGTGTGCCTTTTTTTTTCTACATAAGAGTGATCCATTTGTTACCTTTCACTCACTATGCTGTGTTTTAGCTACAAACAGTATTAAGGCTGTTTATACGAAACTCTATACAAACAGAACATAGTTTGTGTCATTACACCTTCTACAATTTTAGAATACTGTAAATGACAAATGTTAGTCTTTGCAATAATTGTATTGTGTTCAGGTGGGTTTTTTTCTGTCTGGGAGTACTAGAATTATAACATGTACTTTGATTATGTAATGAAGTCAGTGGAATGCAACTATGCTGGGATTATGACCTCTTATTATATGACAAGCAACAGAGCTAAATCAATCCACATAGAAAAATTTGCATTGCTATGTGGTACCAAAGAATCCCAATCTTCAGAGTCATGTTTCTATCAGTCTGTTGTTACAAGCTTAATCACTATAGAAGTTATAAAATATAGTTTAGGAAATGTACTTATAAGCATACTCCAGTCTTCCATACAAGAACTTAAAAGGAAAATATTAATTTACTTCAACGTGCTGACATAATATTTGAAGTTGTCTCACAATATGTTGGTTAGCACTTTAGTCAATTCAGCACAAACTCAGTTGTGAGCCATCTGAGAATAGGGAACCTCAATTGAGAAAATGCCTCCATCAGTAGTAGCCAGTCTGTGGGGCATTTTCATAACTAATGGTTGATGTGGGAGGGCCCAGTCCGATCTATTACTGAATGTGGTTTCAGTTCTGGGAAGCCAGTCATGGGTTATATAAGATAGCAAACTAGTAAGTACTGCTACTTCATGGCCTCTGCATTAGCTCCTGCCTCTAGGTTTCTGTCCTAACTTCCCTTATGATTGACTGTTATCTGAACTCATAAGTCAAATAAACCCTTTCCTATCCAAGCTGCTTTTGGTCATGGTGTTTTATCATAGCAACAGAAAGCAAACTAGGACACTGTACTCCTGAGGCTTTCTTCATCCTTTCTCCCCAGCAAAAAATAAACATTAAATTAACAGTACAGTCATCCAAGAACAAATTCTTTCTTGTTTTACTTAATTTTCTAGATAGTTTTAATCACAATGACATCTAGAACACCCTCAACACAACTGAGAATATTTACATTTAGTATTTCCAAGAGACTCCTACTAACCTGATGGAATTATTCACTTCATAGAAAGGAATTTAAAATTTTCTGATAGGAAAACACACTATGACATTTTATTCAGAGTTTACAGGGATGAGGCAGATTATTTCCCAGACTAAATCATCACCCTCAGATCTTATTTAAGATCTAAGAGTTTCAGAGCCAAGCAAGAAAATATAGGTGTGTTGTATAATATTTAAAAGAATGAGATTGGAAAAGTCAATGCCGATATTAAATTTGGATATAGACTGAAAGGATATGAACTTGAATGATAATTTTGCTTTTTATAGAGATAGTTATGGTGCACGTAGAACAGCATGTCTAACTAATATAATATATCCTAATATATTATGATATAATACATGATAGATACACATTAGAGTCATCAGCACATGTATAGTATCTTAATATAAGATAATTATATATAATATTAATGCAATGCATTGTTTCAGGTGGTTATCCTATTAAGAAATAACATACCTGAGAAGGGAATACTTTTAAAGTTTATGTTCAGATGGTTTCTGTGGTTGTTTCCCACTGATGAAGTAGAATTTTAAATATAACTTGACTTATTTTTATCTGTCCTCAATTTGAGTGTGTCCTAGCTCATTGAACTTAGAAATCCCTTCCCATTGCCCTTCTGCCATGTGGCTAATGATCTGTAAAATACTTAAAAACACTAGAGGAGTTCATTTTTAAAGAGGAACCCTATGGAGAAGCCTTCTGAAATGGGAGAAAATCTCTTGTAATCAGCCATTTATTTATTTGTGCTTTAAGCCCTAATTTTCTATAGTAGAAGACAAACCTGTAGTGTGTTTTGTAGCTTGACCTGATTATAACTGGTAGCATTTTGAATTTTTCCCCATTACGTTACAGAAAAACAAGACTGTGGCCTAATAAACTGATTCACTAGCCGGAGAAGCAGGTCTGGGGTTTGAGAAATAGAAAAAAAAAAAGGTAGCGATATCCATATATTAACCTCACCACCTCTATACTCATGAGCTGTATCATGACATTGTGCTATAGGCTACATGACCCCAGAGGACATGGTGGACATAATGCTAGAAGGATGGGTCTTGTTCACTCTCAGGGCAGACAGCCTTGTTCTGGTGAAACCACATGTTCTGCCTGTGGCACAACAGCAGTGAAGCAAGCAAGGTAGAGTTGAGTTTCTCTTGACCCGGTGACAGAGTATGGAGTCAGCAAAAATAGTCCCCCCTCCCCACTTGGGAGTAATGATAATTTCTTTATTTTTCTAAATTAGTTTTTAAGTTAGCAAGCACAGTAGAGTCTCACTCTGGCATTTAGTACATAAGTTGCTTTTGTTTTTTTACTTCATCCTCATTCATCTCCTTTCCCACTTCTCTCCCCCACATCTATCTCCTTTTAGCTTGTTCCCTTCTTCCTCCCAAACAGAGCTCCCTTTCTCCTCTCACATCATGTTTATTCCACCACCATCTCTGTTTTGGAGGCTTGGAGATATTTTTGTAGCTGAATAGCGCCTAGACTCGACCTGGGTGTTATTAAATTTGTGGGACATATCTTTTCTGTTGAATTTCTCTGCTATATTTCAAATGTTTCCTAATATCAGAAGTTTTTTACACTGCCTATTTCCATGTGCTGATCTAAATGTCATCATGGAGTCATCATTTAAAGTGTTCGTAATTCTTTCTAATGTATCAAACTTTACAACTTCATATGCTCTGATCTTGTCTATAACCAGAGTCTTTCCCATTTGTCTCTAAAAATTCCACTCAAATTTTTACCCAAGTTATTGATAGAGAGCCATTACCTGCTTTTCTCTGCTTTGAAGCCACAAATTGCATTAATTGTTTTTATTGTCTTATTATACTGAAATGTTGGTTTTTACTGTAATCTATTCTCTACATTCATCCTAGGCCTCTTGGTAATATGGTTTCCTAGGTGCCTATTAAGTGTCTTATTTGGTTATTATTTCACAAATTCATATCTTACATTCACTCTGGCATTGTTTCATTTCTTCTTCCTTATTTATAACCTATTACAGGTTGTTTGGTGAAAGTTATTTTTCTGAGAACTGAAGTCGTTCCCAGATTGTAGCTATCTATACATTTCTTTAATGTTCTTCTGACTTCACTGTATAGTGATGTCATCAAACAGGTCATAAGAGATGCTTCTTACATTGTGGGTGTATTATTCCTTCCAGTATGCTCCACACTTTAACACAAACAGATACTTGATGTTCTTGTTCAAATAGAGATCGTGGCTCAGTAGGTCTTGAATTGTGTGTGACATTCTGCACTCCTATAGTGGTGATGGTAATGCTGTAGTGCTCTTCAAAGAGCGTCAAGCTATGCAATTCAAGGTGAGGCAGTGACATAGATGACTAGGTTAAGTTCATCTACATTTTTAAGGAAAATGTTTTTATCTTTGTTCCTGGAGTTTTTTTTTTAATTGTGGTTATTTGAAGTGAATGGTTGATCTTGAAATAACATGAGGACCTTGTTTTAAGAATCCTGCAGAGGGCCGGGTGTGGTGGTACACGCCTTTAATCCCAGCACTCAGGAGGCAGAGGCAGGCGGATCTCTGTGAGTTCAAGGTCAGTCTGGTCTACAGAGTGCGTGCCAAGACAGGTTCCAAAGCTGCACAGAAACCCTGTCTCAGAAAAAAAAAAGAACCAAACAAAAAAGGATTCTGAGAGGGACAGTTTTTCTCTTCTGGAGACTAATATTCTGTCTTTGATAGGAAGGAGCTCAGAGGGTTCATTGCAAGTCCTTCTTGATGACAAGTAGTCTTAGTATTTGTCCACATTCAACTACCTCTCATCTTCTCTGTCCATTCACATGACATAACCAGAGATCCTTCTTTGATGGATTTTCACCATCTTGTCTTTTTCTTATTGGGGAGACTTATCTGCTTATGTGGGATTTCATTCCTCAAATAACATAGATTTTATTACTACCCTCCCCTACGCACCAGGAACATGAATGCCTGGTTATCCCTCTCTGTGGTTTTGTATTATTAAGTCAGTTGTCTATCCACAACAAGAAAGTCCTTGTCCATGGTGACAGGACAAGGAAGCTATGATCGTAAGGCCCTAGCTCAAACATATGAGACAGAATAAAAGGAGGCTTGAAATTTCTCCCTGCTAGGAAAGACATAGTCTATGGTGCAGAATGAAGTGTGACTTCTGAAATATTTTATGTTCTATGAAAACTTCGCACACTTGGTGATGTA
Source organism: Mesocricetus auratus (assembly GCF_017639785.1). Classification (NCBI taxonomy): domain Eukaryota; kingdom Metazoa; phylum Chordata; class Mammalia; order Rodentia; family Cricetidae; genus Mesocricetus; species Mesocricetus auratus. The sequence continues at coordinate 38,525,060 of NW_024429193.1, forward strand.
TATATTTTCAAGTTGCGCAGGCACTACCGTACCTACAATATGTGTATAAGCTCTCTTATGATTCTGACATTTTTATTCATCATTAATGGTAGATGGAGCTAAAAGTGATATATTTTCCAGACATGGCTTGATTTTGGATGATGTATTTCTGCAGCTAGAGAATAAGATTCTTTACAATGAGACCCAGTGAACAGGTGTTTCCATAATAAACAGGCATCATGTATTTGGACTTGACTGCTCAGGGTAACCATATATATTTCTATTGAAGGGCTGAGCACTTAAAAATGTTTTACTTCATTCTTCACTTAACAAAAATGACCCTGGAAAGTACACTGATAGCAAACAGCATTGCACCAATTATACCCTTCACTGCATTTGATTGTAGGGTTTTCTCTTTATTAGCTTAAAAGTGAGCAATACCAAGTCCAATTCCCCAGGGCCTTTTGTGCTTCTACAAATCATGTCAAGTTGCTGACAACCAGTGAATTCATTACTCTGATTTAGAGATGGTGGTGCCTAGTATGAACATTTAAGAACAACAGTGAAATCTTCAAATGGAATCTTCAAATTGTTTTAAGTTCACAATTTGAAGGTTTTCTACCTAGGTAGATACTCTTTCTATGAGGCACCTTCACATTCCTTAAGTACAGTAGATGATGCTTGGAGAATTCCCTTTCTATTAATGGTCTTGTCTCCTTTTTGACTTTGCTTTCTGCTTTTTTCACTACATAAATGTTATCTGAAAACATTCATTTAGGTCTAAAACAGGGCTGTTGAGATGGCTCAGTGGTTAAGAGCACAAACTGCTTTTGCACAGGACCTGAGTTCCATTCTCAGCCCTCACATCAGGAAGCTCACAACTACCTGTAACTCCAGCTCCAAGGAAATCCAAGGCCCTTGATCTCAGCAAGGACCTGAATTCATGAGAACAGACGTCATACACACATACATAAAATTAAAATATAATGAGTCTTTCAAAAAGTAAAAAGTGGTGAGAGAAGGAAGCAGAAGCTGGAAGAGAAATGCTACCAGAAAGAAGGGGACACAGCCCTATTTTGTCTAAGGAGAGGTCAGAGGGCTACCTAGCAACGTGGTTAAGCTTCAGAGGGAAATCATAGTTCAAGGGCTTGGGAAGTCTGTGCTCAGTGACCTCAAAGCATTTAGAAGTGGAAAGAATACCTGGGAAAGGAGAAAGCTACAAAGGGAACAAGCTAGTCTTCAATGCTCTCCCACCAAACCTCTGCATGTGATAGCCCAGGAGAGACTGGAACAACCCCACAGGTATTTATTTGTCTTCTCATTGAGGAAGGGGCAATGTCTGGGTGGTTGTATTCTGAGAATTTAACTGTTAAAACAAATGAAAATCAGTAGTCTCAGCTATAGAGAGAACAGTTGCTCTACAACATGTCATTTGAATAGTTGAGATGAAATACTTTAAGATCATCAGACTGAAAAAAGCAGGAAATTAGAACCCTTCTCCAAAGATGATTCAGAAATAAGAACTGGGAGGTTAAGGATATGTAGTTAGCTATTCTCATTGTGCTCAAAATATAAAGAAAAACATTCCTATGATGAATTGATACAATAATAAGTATTACAGGGAACTAGAATAAAAGCCAATAAATTCTAAAATTGAATATTTCTAATTATTAAGTCTCATCAATTGTAGTCATTGTAGGACCGAGGTAAACTGGAGAAGATGGAGTTAATTCCATCCTCAGAAAAAGCCACTTTGAGAAATTCCTTGCATAGTACAAGGCAGATTCAGCTCCAGCCAAGGAACCATAAACAGTTCCAAGGAGCACCTAAACTGTGCCCACCCCAGTCAAAGTGACCCCATGCAGGTAGTCAGGCAATGCCTAAATTTGGTAAGTAACATTTTCTTACCACAACCGTCCCTGTGGGCAAGCGTTAGTAATAATTTTGAAATTCCCATAGCCCCCACATCAATGAATCCAAAGGTCACCTACTCTTACCCAATCTTGAACAGCCAAGGCATGTACCACCCTGTTTGTATTTTTTTCCCTTTATAAACCCCTTGCAATTGAGGCCAGGCACCTTTTTCCTTCAGCTGCTGTGCCAGTTTGCTGAAAGGGTTCCTGTGGAGACTTGTAAATTAACAATAAACCTTGTGCATTTGCATCAGTGAGTTGGCTCCTTGGTGGTCTTTTTGGGGTCTCACGAACCTTGCATAACAGTTATTGGCACTAGGCCCACACAAGATCAGCCCTATCAATAGTCAGTCAGGGAAGAGGAAATCACTGCCTTTAGCTGTATTACCTCTGCTGAGTGGTCACAAAACAAGCAAACAAGAATGTAAGGTATTTGGGAAGAAGGGAAGAGTATGCAGTGGTGCAGGGAAGGTGAGAATGACATGATATTGTAGAAAAAAGAGAGAAGTATGAACTCTAAAGTAAAAATTCCTTGGGTGGCTTTGAAAGTACAATAGAGAGTAGTCTGACAAAGACTTGAGGAACTTAGTGGAAGATCAATAGAAGTGATATCGCCTGAAAACCAGGAAATACCTGGGAACCACAACATAACACAAGGACATGCTCTACAAAGTGGAAGGCAGTAACTGATACCTACTTAGAGTATCAGGAAATGAGAAAGGAAGGGTCAGGAAAGTTATTTTCAAAAATAATAACAAAATATTTCCAAATTTGGCAGAATACAGGGATTATCGATTCAGGCAGCTCCAAGGAGGTTAGCCGTTATAAAGGCGTTTGTGAAGGTTTGCAACATTTTGGCATTATGTAGGGAGCTATTTGGGAGACTCTGGATTTGTGGTATGTTTGGGTAAAATACAACAAAAAGAATATGAAAAAGTGAGAAGATAAAAGTGAATCAGAGATTGGGAGACAGCTTGGCAAAGTTCCTGCTTTGCAAATCCAGGGAGCTCAGTAATGTCCCCAAACATCCACATGAAAAGCCAAGCGTGGTGGCTCACTGGCAACTGAGGGCAGGAGAAGAAGAGACAAAGAGATCCTGTGATCCCTGAACAAGTCCTGTGATCCCAATGACAGGCCTGGTCTCAAAAATAAGGGTGAGGATGCTCCTAAGGAACTGTACCCAAAGTTGACCTCTGGCTTCCACATTCATGCTTAACATGGATAGTATATGGTCTTTCACCAACCAGCATTATATTGTGTTCCTTTATTTAATTTTAATTTTTAATGTATTTAACTGAAACACGATTCTTCTTTTCCTCCTCCCAGATCCACTCCCAGCTCTCTCCACAAACCTCTGGTAAATTCCTGAAATCTCAAGTTGATAGTCTCTTTTTCTTGATTTTTATTGTTACGTACACATGCGTATGTGTATGTACAGATATGCACACACACATACATAAACACACACACAAATATATCCTATTAAGTCTATTGCTGTTGTTTGGGTGTATACAGTCTCAGGGCTGGTCTCTCTGCATTGCAGTATTATAATATTAAATGATATTATTGGAAATTATGCCTATTGATTTTAAATTAGCCTATTAGATAGGAAAACGGATATGATTACTCATTTCCTGTTGTACTTTCTGTCATTGTTAACTTGAAGAAAATGAAGGATACATCTATCTTTTCTCACTGGTAAATTCTATGCCAGTGGCTCTCAACTTTCCTAACTCTTTAATACGGTTCCTCACGTTGTAGTGACCCCCAATCATACAATTACTTTCTTTGAGACTGCATAACTCTAATTTTGCTCTTGTTATGAATCATAATGTAAATATCTGATGGCCTTAGATGACTCCTGTGAAAGGTCATTTGGCCTCTTCCTGGGGTCATGACCCCCAGGTTGAGAAGGACTGCTCTTACTGACAAAGAATAATAGTATCTCGTCATTTTGAGTAAAGAATTGCCCTGAGAACCAATAACTTTACACTTATATTTCTGAATATTTGATTACTATAGCTACTTTGCAGTAGTTAGCTGACCTTCCCAAGACGAGTTTTTTATAATATCTAGTTAAAGGACACAGAATGAAACCATAGATGATATACACATAGCAGGGCTGTTTGAAACTTTGCATCAGTTGCTGATCAAGAAAGGGGTAGCCACAGGATAACTTTTTTCTCATTTCCTTCAAAAATTTTATTAAAGAGTGGCTGGGAAGCTACATTTGTGCATTAGAGACACAAGATGGAATATTCTTTTCTTAATTTCTTTATAATACAATGTTAGCTATATCTTTTGATGGAGCACTGTCTTTTCTATGATACTGATAAGAAAGTTGAAAATGTCCATCTCTTTGATTTTTCACTTGGCACATGAGAGTTCCTTAGATTTCTGAAGGCCAATGATGAAATATCTGATTCTGAAATAAGCTTGTTCTTCAAACAGGAGAGACTCTGTAAGAAAATGTCCCCTCCTAGCAATTTCCTTCTAGTTCTCAGAGTTTAAAATCAATTACAACTTCAATGTCACTTGAATCTTCTCTTATTTGTATTTGCTATGAATATCTGAATTTCTAAGAGAATATGGCATGGTCTCATACCAGGGGAAACAGAGCAGTACCCAAAACTGTGTACTCATAAGAGCCTGCACTATCAGTGGGATTCGATAATGTGATGTCTGCATGGAAGTCTGACTTTATTTTCAGGTTTGTGCTTTTTGTTTTTTTGCTTGTTAGTTTGTTTTATCAAAATTCAGTTCTCACCAGATTCTGAAAACAGAAGCTCAGGCCTGGTAACTGTATTCAAATTTATCTTTCAAACAGCTTCAGGGTAGCTTTAGCTGACTTGGTACAATGCCCTCTAAATCAGCATGTTTAAAACTGGCCCATCGTTCCCTAAAGTCCACCTCAAGCAAAGCCTGCTTAATTTTAAGAAGGCATTCTGGCATCTAGAAGTGAAAGCATCCTTGGTTCTTGAACTGGCTAATCTCCAGACTCCTGTCTGCTTGTTGCGTTGTATCCACCTTAGAATGGCAGAATAGTGATTAAGCTTGGTGGACATGCTCTTCCTCATAGCTACTAATTTCTTCAAGAAACTTTCTGTTTTTATGTAGCTACTGGGATTGTTTCCAACAGCCCTGCTATGTGTATTTTATCTATGGTTTGAAAAACTTCCATTAGAACCTCTAAGGAAAAAAACAAAACATCCTGGAAATTATGGAGAGGAAATGTAGTATTATTTTAGCATATTTATATCACTGAAAGAAAGAGAAGGTTGAATGCTCCTTTAGAACTAGGACAGTCACTTTTGAAAGCCGCATGTTCCTGGGAAAGCTGTGGGAATTTGTGTGCCAGTCAACAGGAGGAAACACACCTAGCTTATATAGAAGCACTTGCCTTTGTGTTTAACTCAACAGAAAGCCCAAAGTGTTTATTACTAGTTAAAGAAAATTTCCAAGTGGAAACAGAACAGTATGTTGTTCAAGTCTCCCTAGTGGTGATCATGAACAATAATATCACAAGGAGATTGGGTGACCCCTTTTGTTCTATCACAGAGTGGTTTATTTACAAGCAATGAGATATTTGCCTCACAATGACTGAGAAATTCTACGATTAAAGTTCAACGGGCTTTGATGTATGGGGTGGGCACTTCACCACCTCCAAGGTGGCATTTTGTTCTACAACTGTCAGGGGGACAAAAGCTATACTTTCATGTGCTTGAAGAGACAGCAGGACAAGACATTGTTCCCCTCAACCTTTGTCCCTAAACCTAACTCCCAGCAAGAGCATTAGTTCTCTTCATAACTTAATCGTCTCCCAAACCACATATCTTACTGCTGGTGTACCAGGGTTAGATGTTTGTATGAATGATGGAGGTCAAGCAATTACTGCAACTGTAACACCTCTATTTAGGAATGAGGTTGAGAGGGTGGCCATTTTCATCTGCTAAGGGGAAGTGAGTTCTTAAGAAAAAGTAGCAAGTTAAACTTGTGGAACGAAACAGGCTTCACCAAAATTGAGAAAATATACTTTTTTCTTTATTTTCCCATAGAGTGACTGATAGTTTATCTCTGTTACTTCCTTAACCCATGACTAATTCAACTATTGGCTCCCTCAAAATTGCTCTCAATGCAAATGCACAAGCTCTTATATACCAGGAATTATATTTTGATTATAAATTCTCCAAATATAAGCAGAAATCTAAATGTCTGCCAGATGAACCAATATATGTAAATCTTAATTTATAAAAAGCAGAATTTAATGCAGATGTTAGAATACTGTCGAAATACCAATCACTTGAAAATTCTGAAGAGTTTATTTTCAGGAGTTTAATTACCACTAATTGATAAGTAACTTAATAAATATAGTAATGAAATTTAGGAATTACAACACTTTTGATAATAAAAGTTTACCTTTAAATATTTCTTTCTAGTGCATGTATGTGCATGTGTGCATGTTTATGTGTGTGTGTGCTTGTATGCTATGTCTGTATATACCTGTGGAGGTCAGAAGAGGGTGTTGGATTCCTTGAAACTGAAGTTATAGGCACTTGTGGAACTTCTGTGACCTAGGTGCTGGGAACCAAACTCAGGTTCTCTGGAAGAACAATAATTATTCTTAAACCCTGAGCTATCTCTACAACCCCTAAAAGTTTAAAATTTATAAAATGACAGGGTTACATTTTAAATAAGCTTCTGCACGAATAGTATGCGGGTCAGTTTTTGTCAAAACGACACAACTAGAAAGCCCTGGGAACACTGACTGTGACTGAAGAATTCCCCTCTGTTGGATTGATCTGGGGGGCAATGTCTAAGGTGGGAAGAGTCAGCCCACTGTGGGCAGTGCCAGCATGGGAAAGGCAATCCTAGGCTGTCTAAGAATGCTGATGAGTAACAGCAGGGAAAGATGGTAATAAGCAACATCTTCCATAATTTCTACCTCTGCTTCTGCTGGAGATTTTGCCATGACCTCCTTCAGGGATGGATGGAGTGTGATAGAAATGTGTAAGTCAGGCAAACCCTTTCCTTCCTAAGTTGTTTTTCGTCATGGTGTTTTGTCACAGAAATAGAAAGTAAGCAAAAAAAAAAAACAATTTTTTTCACACCAAGTTTTATGGTAGAAAACACGGCTTTTCTTTCTTTTTTCTTTTTATTTTTTTCCCTTCAGAAAAAGTCTCATGGAAAGTTTGTATTTTTCAAAAGTCTTAGTACAGATTAAAAGTTAAAATCATTTTGACTATAAGAAGAATTCAAGACAGCTTGTGTAGAATATCTTCCTCCTGTTCATATACTCTCTGGATTTACTTAGTGTGCTAGTATTAGGTTTAAAAAATTAAAGAACATATCACTCCATTTCCTGTAAGTTTCCACTTCTTGACACTGTACGGTTCTTGGGCATAATTACTTTGAGTCTCTAGAGTAAGATCAGCAAGCAACTAATGAAAGATTCCTGGTAGAAGCAGATAGAATGAGACAATGAGTACATAGCAGATCCGATGATCTCCACGGGGAATATGGTGCTCTCTGTATTACAGAAAACTTCGCAGTCAAAGCACACTAATTTGGATGAATTGTGTGAACAGTTCTTTTGAATTGGTGCAAAGTCTGAATTATAGATTATTGGGAAAGAACAGCAATTTCAGGTACATCTGCTGAAAGACAGCACTAACATACATTCATTTCAAAAAGCATATTTATTGTTGCTGTTCATATGAATTTTGATAGCATACTCGAAGGTTGTTAATTATCTTAAGTAGGTTAAACAGTTTCTTGAAATGCATTTATACTAATAACTTGTTTAATAAATTAGGCCTTCTTATGGCACCATGGTGGATAGGCTATAGTCTTGAGCAGCTTAACATCTTGCATTTTAAATCAGTTAAGGCTAAAATTTTAGACCGTAATTCTTCATTATTAGTACCTGAATATCATGTCCCAGGCCTCTCATCATTTGAGGTTTATCCACTCTCATTTAACATTCCTAAACACATTACTATATATATATATATATATATATATATATATATCAAATCACAATGGAGCATTTCCCAAGAATGTATGATGGATTTTGACAGCTCATGATGAGTGTCAGGATTTCCCAGTAATCTATTTCTGATTCTAACTATAAACCTGAAGGACTCAGAGAACACAGAATCTCATCCTAAATCTAACACTCTTCTCCAACTGAGTTTAGCATTTTTATGGAGACAAGAATGTTATGAGGTTCAGATAATATCTGCCCATCTCTCTGACCTAGCTACCAGTATCCCCACAGTGCTCATGAGGCCTTTCCAGTCAACTGCCAAATGCCTGACAGAAAGGGAGGTCCACCTCACTGCCAGAAATGCCTCACTCTTCTGAGACCCTGAAGCAGAGATCTGGGCTAGGGCTCAGATTTTCTATATTCTGTGTTCAAATCCTACCCTGATTACTTATTAGCTTAGCCTCTGTCTCCTCATGTAAAGCAGATACACTTCTAAGTTTGCTATGGGAGCTAAGAGCTGTGACGGAGGAGATATTGTCTAAGAGTTTCCATGGCTATGAAGAGACACCATGACCATGGCAGCTCTCATAAAGGAAAACATTTCATCGGGCGTGGTTTATAGTTCAGAGGCTTAGTCCACTACCATCATGGCGGGTGGCAATGGGCGCATGAAAGTAGTTATGGTGCTGGCAAAGGGGCTAAGAGTCCTACATCTTGATCCACAGGTAGCAGAGGCAACTGTGTGTCACACTGAGCATAGCTTGAGCAGAGAAAACCTCAGAACCCACCTACACGTTACTCATTTCCTCCAACAAGGCCACACCTACTGCACACCTGCTAATAGTGCCATTTCCTATGGGAGGCATTTTCTTTGAAACCACCACAGACACCTGGAGTTCAAGGCATCTATTTAGTAAGAGGAAGGCAAAAGTGAAGTGGTTTTTGTTGCCTAGAGTTAGATATAGCAAAGGAGAAAGTCATGTCCATATCTCTGAATCATTCTTGTTAACTTCCCACCCTAATCATATCTTCTATAACGAGAAATTTTGTTTTTCTTTTGATAAACTAAGTTAAAATTTGAAATGCTGTCACAGGTTCTTTTTCAAGTAGACTTTATTTTCAACTTGTAGCATACAAAACGTTAACAATCATGTATGTTGTCCTAATCTAGATTGTGTCTATATTTAGCCTAACAAAAGAAACCAACAGTGTACGCTCCATGTTGTTGACTGAGGTTGGGACTTGCTGTGCGCACAGCTGATTTCTTTATTGACTGCTGTTTGACTTGCCTATACTCTCTATACTGAGTTTGTTCCAAAGTAACTCTGAGGCACTCCATCTCCCTCCTCAGCCCTGGGCCACTGCCTCACTTCACAGCATCTTGTGCCTTGGAACATTCAATGAACACAGTAAGAGCGGATGTTTGAATGTTATTGTTGTTGCTGTTGTGTGTGAGAGAGACAGAGAGAGAGAGGAGAGAGAGGGAGGGTGAGAGAGAGAGAGAGAGAGAGAGAGAGAGAGAGAGAGAGAGAGAGAGAGAGAGAGAGCTATTTCTCTTTAGTGTAAGCATATAGGACAGGTGACTTCTAGGAGATTTCCAGAAGGAAACCTTCAGGCAGGAATACAGAAAACACACAAGCCTGGTACAGGTAGGGGAAACACACACATACAGATAGACAGGGATTTAGGTTGCCATTTGTAGGTTTTCTTTTCCTCTCCAGAGACATGAATACATTATAATGCTTGAGCAAAAAAGAAGAAAGAAAGAAAAGAAAAAAGAAAAAATGTGTTAGCAAAGGCATTACTTGCATTTATAATAAAAGCATAGTACAGCAGTTGACTTGTATATCATGGGGGTTTCCTGTCATTAAAGGAGTATTAGTCATTACCTGGTACCCTGCACAGCAATGAACATTAAAAGCCCATGGGAAGAAGATGCTTAGCTTAAAGGACTCTGAATTCCATTCAAATACCCAATTAATGCTTAGAATGCTAATTTTATCTGGAATTTGGGTGACTTAAGAGAAAGAGAAGGCAATGCTCATATCAACAGTTTGGCTGGGCATGCAGCCAGGCATCCACATACAGCTAGACAGGCACTGCAGCCGCTGGAGGGGAGATCCAACATTGGGAGAACAAAGCGGTCCACAGGAAGCCTCAGCAGACCTCAGGAGCAGCCATCCCCCTCTTTGTCTGCAGGCTCTCTCTCTTCTACTCCCTGGCTCCCTTTATCTCCACCACTTTCAAAGGCATGAATCACCAGGCCAGAAGGACTAGGTTCATTAAGGTAATTGGTGGGGGAATATATGCATATAAATAAATATGCAAAGTGATAACCAAAGCTGAATTTGTTGTGGAAGAGTTGAAAGTCAAGAAATTCAACATAAAGAGGCAAAAACAGAAGGAGAAAGAGATGAACTCATGATCTGCATCACTAAACAGAGGGTCCATGGTGCAGATCAGCCCAGTCAATGGGCAGAACAGCAGTGTGACTTGATGTCAGTGGCCCTAAGAAAGCAGAATACACATCTGAAAAAAAAAAGCAGTGGTTTATCCTGATTTGACAGACAGGTGAGCATGGTCAAAATTATTCCCACTGCAATTGACTACCTCAGGGAATGGAGAGGAAGGTGGAAGGGTCACTGGTCTTGACATCTTGCTCAAGATTTAATTGAATCCTCATCTGCTATCTGCCAACTGAGCATCAGATCCCAAACATCAGAAACAACGGTGCTCTCTGCAGACCGTGACACATAAAGACAGCTGAGCACAGTACACACGTGTACACGGGTCAGGGTAGAGAGAATGCTGCTCTCTCTGTTCTCACTAGCTTTGGACCTTCATCTTTTTCAACCAGACAGAATAAAAAAAGAGAATAATGATATACATTGTTGTAAGGATTAAGATAAAAAAATCATAAAAAGCTCTCCAAACAATGTTAAATAGCAGCCATTGGAAGGCTATGTTTTATCATCATTGCGATTACTAATCCTACTTTCCCTTGTGCAAATAGCCTCATAACCAAGAACTGATTCTAACAGCTTTGTCTGGCTTACAAGATGAAATAAATGGGTGGTAGAAGAAGTTTTTGCCTGGCTGAGTATTCACTGAGTGTAATTTAGAAGCACCATTGACCTTCTACTACAGCAAGACCAATAGTACTGCCTAAACACACGGTTTTGAGACCTTGGTAGAGAAAGCTCACTGGAACAGAGAAGAGAACTCCTGGAAGTGAATAAATAAGCTGGTGTCTAGAAAAATAAAGATGCTTTTAAACAATGGGTCACTGTGTACATGCACATCATCCAAAGGGTTAAGAAAGAAGGAGAAAGTTTATTTTGCATCACACAGATTTTGAAGTACTGTCATGGTCACAATTATAAGCAGAGGGTAATGTCATCTCTTTTCATTGACTACCTACCTTTGGTTAGAACCGAAGGCAATTCAGATTTTGCAACCTTTGTTGCATGTTCATAGAATGCTCATATACATGTATGTATACACATATGTACACAATGTTTTTAGGCTGGTTTACAGTTTTGTCTTCCTTCAGCAACAAGACACTTAAAATCCATTCCATTAGTTTCTGATAAGTTCAGAAATGCTAAGAAGCAGAAGGATGTGGATAACTTGATATAGAACACACAGAACCGATTTCTGCATATGGAAATTCATAGGAGTTTGTTTTTGTTACATGGATTTTGATAACCTGCCATAAAACTTTTGTTTCATTCAAAGAGGAAAGACATAGCTAATACTATAAATTCACTTAGATATCTCTGCCTTACATATTTTGTTAGCAAATTAAATTTATCACTTCATTATCCCTTCCTGGCAGTTGGAAGTTGTAGACTTTAATGGAAGGTGCTGGAGTAGTTAATAGAATCTTCTCGTCACAGTTGAAGGAAATGTAGAAGTGAAACTCAAAAAGATTTGATGGGATTTATGCTAAAAGACAATGCCACCTAAGAGCACAAACCGAGACTGAAGCCTGTGCTTTATCAGGGGATAGAATTAATTATCTACCAGACATGTAACTCTTACTGAACTATAAATACAAATGTAGCAGCATTCACAAATGATTACTTAGCCTGGGCTGTCGCCTATGGAATGGAATTAATGAGGACATTTACATAAATCCTATACTGTTTTCACCTCTCAGGACTGAGTTGATGTGTCTCTTCCCAAATTCTCCCAATCCCCCAGGTTGAAGTGTAAGCTTGCATTTTGTTAACTCTGACAGCATAATAGCACCAGTGTTGAAAGGAGGTGTGCTCAATGGGTTAAAGATACAAACATAATTAGCTTTGTAAATTGCTTTGACTACTATGTGCATAGTTAAACCTATTTAACCTCAATTTTCATCTTTGAAAAATGGGAATATACCTATAACTACATTTCATCTATATATATGCATTTATAAACAATTCCTAAAAACATTGAGAGGGATTTTACTCAATGTATGTTTTTTAACTGACCATTTTGCATCATTGTAGGATTTATCTGTGTTCATTGTTCAGTCTTAATTATCTTCTGCATAGCACAACACATAGCAAATACTCAGTAACTCTTGAGGGAAGACATCCATTCAAATCATTAAACTCCAGGTTCCTGTGTAAGGCAGAGATAATGTAAAAATCTAATTAGTACCAAAAATCAGATCTGCCACAAAACTCTGCAAGTTTGTAAAAAGATGTGTGTGATACTTGTTTCTAGTTATCATTTTCTGGGAGATGGATCTCAGATAGTAAAAAGCACAAAGCTAGAAACTTCAATATAAAAATATCAAAATCAAAATATAGTTTTTGATTCTGCACAAATTTGCTACATTGTAAAAAATATGCACAAAATGTACCCAGAGTGAATGGAAATTCAACCCCTAATGTTTTGCCTTCAATTCTATAAATGTTATGACTTTATTATGGGTTATTAAGAATGCTACTTCAAAACAAAATATTGATGAATAATGTTAAGGCATTAAAATTTGAAGACATATCTCCCAGTGGTTTTGTTTGTGGAAGGGTGGGACATAAGGGCCAAAGAGCCCAGCCCTGTATGTAACACTCTATCAGCAATCAATCTAAGGTTGTGTTCTGGAAGTTTTGGCCTCAGGCAAGGCCAGCTTTTGTTAACAGAGGCTGCAGGAACTGGCTGATCCTACAAAGCAGAGTCAGTTGAAGGTCTACCAAAGGACCTAATCAAATTCTCCTTCTTTAAGTAGCAGCTTCTCATCTGAATCGGCTGCCTCATCCACTATCCACACCCTCCTCTAGGGGCCAGATGTGTCCCTGTTTGGTTCCTAAGCCTGTCCAGCCTCCCTGATGTGAAAGGCCTCCAGTATTTCTGCTCCATACCCAGCTGCTGGCAAGGGGGCACAGGGAAATGCATTTGTTTATGCCCCCAGCCATCCGTTTTCTTGGAGCTAGTTTCCAGCTAAGATTTTTATCAGGACACCAGTCATTCTTTTCCAGTGGTTAACTTCACAAGGGTTTTAGTTCCCAAAGGCTACCTGATTAAAAGTCATTTGGACATACAGAATGTCTTTTTAGTTGTTCTTAAATAATATGTCTTATTTTGTCTATAAATCTTATGAAGTTGTGGCCCTCTGGTTTCAGAGTAAATCATTTTGCTTTTCTTTAAAGAAAATTACCTTATTATATTTATACATGCCTATGTATATAGTGAAATGTGCAGACTCCTACATATACAATTAGAGGAATTTACACAAATATGTGTGTCTAGCCAACTTTCACCACCAAGAGAATAAAAGTATACTTTGGAAAATCCCTTTGTGTGTCCTCTGGTGGTTCTCATCACAAGGATAGCCTTGTTATGATTTCAAATAGCATAGACTTCTTTTACTCTTAAAATCCACATTAAATGAAATTGTTTATTATGTTCTTTTGTGTCTGAATTTTTTTATCTTATATTCTCATGTTTTCTTTGCATGTTCTGTCTTTATTATTGATGCATGTACACATACATGGGAATATATAAATATAGCCTACTGAGTCCATTCCCTGTTGCTCATATGTATATGTTCTTAAGGCTGACTGCCTGGTATTGGGTAACTGATTAGGGGTCTCATCCCTGGGGCAGACTAGTTTTCTTTCTGTCTCAGCAGTCATTAATTACCTGTAACTCTTTATCTAGGGATGGGGTCTTTTGAGATCGCCTCCATCCACTTTGATATGTCAACTGATCTTGTCATTGTTCAACTCTGCTTTAGGCAGCCATATTGTTGACCTTTTGTGGTTCTATCTTCCCTGTCTTATATAATATACAAACTCTCTCAGCAAATGTCCTTGGCTTCTGTCTTAAAACTCTGATTATTTACTCGTATTTTTCTTGAAGAAATGCCTAGAAGTATAGAGTACAATATTGTGTATGAAAAGAAACTAGTTCATAGAGTGTTTAATGTGCCTGGGTGGTGGTGGTGCATGCCTTTAGTCCCGGCACTTGGGAGGCAGAAGCAGGCAAATCTCTGTGAGTTTGAGGACAACCTCGTCTACAGAGCTAGTTTCTGGACAGCAGTGTGGTTACACAGAGAAACCCTGGCTTGAAAAACCAACCAACCAACTAACCAACCAACCAAACAAACAAAAATTTTAAAAAAGAATGTTTAATGTGTCATTCTATGCATTATTTAGCAAGCTACGATGGTTTTCATTGCTCTGTATTTTTGCCAACATTTAGTATTGTCAGTCTTATTAATTTTAGTATTTCTAATAAATATAAAATTAAGATTTCTGCTGAACTTTCTAATGTCACCTAAGCACTTTTTAGACCCGTTTTGGTAATTTGAGTTGTCAATTTCTACATGGCCATGTCATTTACTCAAGAAGATAACATTTAAATCACAGAGCAGGATACTGGAACTATGAGAGTTTGTAAGAAAAGCTGAGTGATGGTCTGACTCCAAGCTGCTGATAAGAAAAGGTGAAGGGACATAAACATTTCCTTGTCCTCCATCTGCTAAGCTTCCTTTTGATTTTCAGGGCTGTGGGTAAGTGGAGAAGCAACCACCAGCAACATAATATCACAGAGAGACTACTCAGAATCTTCGTGAATCAATGCAACGCAGATCTGCTCTGATTTGGGTGCCAAAGGGAAACGGAAGAGACCACATAGATCATCTATCCTCTCTACCTTCTGTCTCTTATTCAACCGATGTCTCCTCCAGGCTATGAGTCCTGCTGTAATCAGTGAATGCATTCCTTTCAGTTAAGGAAAATCATTCATGCCATCTTTCAGAATCAAATGCTTCTGTTATTAATTGACAGAAATGAGAAAACAAAGCCATTGTATTCCACATGATTTAGGCTAAAGGAAAAATGTTAAGCACAGTGCAAATCAATGGGACTGTTCTTTCATGCTGCATCTTACAACAGCTGAATATTCTATATGGCATTTCAGAGAAGTATGATTTGATTTGAGAACATCTGCAGCAGTCTGGAACACATTTTCCCTTGTACTTGACTTTTAGCTCATTATAGCTCTCAGATGTTCTCTCAGCAATCCTGTGACATATTGGAGTGTTACTGAACAAACATCACTGAAGCCTGTGTCTTGAGTAGTGTCAGTCTCAGTTGAAAATGTTTCAGCTTTCTTAGCATCAACACTAGAGGAATTTAATTAACCTACTGAAACTTTCAAAATGATGGCTAATGCATGGAAGAAATGAGAAATCAGAGCAGTGTGGGGGTTTGAGGCAGAGAGCGGATAAGCTTAACCTCCCACAAGCTGATGCCGGCCACCCTCAGCCTGTGCCTCTGCAGTTCAGAAGTCCTGCTACAGCTCGGCACAGCCTCCCACAACCCACCACGGACTCTCTGGCTGGTTGCACTACCCCCTTGGAGATGGAGAAGGTGGAGGTGGCAACTATTGCTGTCACATGCCCCTGGTCCCCACACAAGGTCAGCTTCCAACATCTAATCAGCTCTCATCCAGCTGTTCTGGTGTTTTCAGTAGGTGGGGCTGGGAGACCAAGGTCAGAAAAGAGCTGTCATCAGTGACATGGTTTTTGCCCACTGCTGCTATTACATTAAGGAAGCAGCTGGTGAGATAATGTATGCCAAAGTGCTTTGGAAATTATGAAGTACTTATGTAATTGTCGGGGATAATTGCTACTATTGTTTTTTTATTCCTAGGATGTAGAAAGAGCACTGACCTGGGCTATTGAGTGGCAAAGTCCATCAGAAAGCCAAACAGAAGAAAAAGAGGTCCATTGATCAGAGGACAGACTTGGGAGCTAACAAAATGAGGAGTAAACTTGGCTTCATGGGTCAGAGGAAAACATGTAGCCATGTGAGAACCAGGGATAAGACATGGGGACATAGGTATACAAGGGACAAGAAAAAAGAAGTAGTGCATGGGAGAATGTCATAAAGGATTAATTTGAAGAATTTTCTCTTGGTTGGGTGTGGTGCTCATGTCTGTAACTCAAGAACTCAGGAAGCTGAGGCAGAAGAGTTGTCATAAGTTTGAGACCAGCCTGGGCTACACAATCTCAAAAGAAAAGAAAAGAAAGGAAAAGGAAAGAAAACAATAAATGAAAAGTTCTCTGTACAAATACAAATTGCCTTTATCCCTTGGCTGTGTTTTATACCTTGGTCTGGGGCATTGATCCCATTCATACTATAGTTTTTTGGTTCAGGTTTTTTGAAAAAACCTTTTCAAAGTCTCCCTTATTTATGCTCTTTTATACATATTGACAATGGTGAACAAAATGTACAATTACAAATAATGTTTTGTCAAATTTTCATACTCTTGTTTGGTAGCTTCAAAATGTGATAATATTTGTAATCCTTGGACATATGAAGTTCCAATTCTATGATGAAGAAACCAAGAAGAAGGAGAGCTTCAATATCAGAGACTTAAATACGCAGGTGTGGTCAACTGTTAAGTACAGCATGTAACACCCATCTACTAAGATGAGTACCAGAGATGTTTGCTTAACTGGTGCCTATTAAATATCTGGTAACTCTACCATGTACAGCTTGAGCAGGATGGGGAGTGGGCTGGCTGGAAATCCAGTTTTGGTGGTTGAAGACAGAAAAGCAAAAGAAGAATGAGAGACACGGAATAGAGCAGTTGTATGCTAGAACCTGACTGTGACAGGCAGAGAATTCTGACCTTCTTCATTCTCTCAGTTATCCTGAGTTGATATGTTATTTTTTTGGAGTCTCTTGATTCAGATATAAGAAGTAAGTGAAAGAATGCTGTTGTGTAGCAGTTTTCCACAAATTGAAACATTCCTTCCAGGAGACTCTGTGTGTGTGTGTGTGTGTGTGTGTGTGTGTGTGTGTGTGTGTGTGTGTTTGTGTGTGGTGCTTGGGGGGTGGGAGGTGTCTACTGCCTCACATTTCTGCTGCCATGTCTTCTGTGTCATCATAGGCTGTATCCCCTCAAACTATCAGCCAAGGTAAATCTTCCGGAAATTCCTTCTTGTCGGGGATTTGATCACAGTACCAAACACCTAATCCAAGGATTGGAAAGTTGCAATGTCTACCACAAATGCAAAAGTATAAGCACAAGGGGCTTCTCCAACTTATTGTTTAACTTAGTGATGATGGAATGGTGTAGGACTGGGATGACCTTATCCTCCTGAAATGACTTGGTTGTTTTGTTTGGTTTCACTTTGAACATCCATTAAATATGAAAAAAATACTTGGTAACAGTTGGGGTTTGAAGGATGGCCAGAATGAGGGTCAGAAAACGATCAGGGGGCACTCTGGAGCTGCGTGAGACTGTGAAGAATAGCCCACAGTAGAAGACCTGAGAGAAGGCTATTATACTTTGAGATAAGGTTATAAGCAGGGAAGACATGGGGAGTGTTTTAAAGGTTGACTGTGGCAAATCTTCAAAGGGTGGCCTCTTTGTTTGCTGGTGAACTTCCAGGCCACTGTGGCTACAAGGTGTGAGGGCTGGGACCAAAGCCTTCTGAGCACCTTGAGTCTGCTAGGGAACTTCACAAACAGTGCCTGGAGCTGCAAATCAAAGGCTCTGAGCAGCGGTGGTCACATCCATTCTTTGTGTAGGCTGTAGTTCCACCACCTCAGACACATTTTCATTAGGTAGTCCACGACTACAAAGCACAGCACTACTGCACTAACAGCCTTTATTTCCAGGATTACATAAATTTGGGTATTGGGGAATCACATGACTAACTGAGGGAGTATAGGCAAGAATTCAAAGTAATCAGGTTCCCCAAGAGGAGTAAGACTATTTCAGTTGATTACACAAATTTATTTGTTCAAATGTGAGATGCCAATCATTCAATGCACTAAAGATACTGGGCTTGTCTTCCTTAAAATTGAACAAACCTGTTTCATAACAATTATGACATCTAACTTTGTTTTGTTTGATTCAGGGTGTCACACTAGTTTAGGCTAGCTTTAAACTCAGGGCAATCTTCCCATCTCACCTCCCTAGGTTTGTGATTAGAGAGACAAGCCACCCTGCCCAGATCAGCCATATTATTTTTAATATCAAAATTAAACACAATTTTGTTTTGTTCTGGTGGATTTTTTTATAAACTACTATCACAGTTTTCATTTGTAATAGAAGAAGATATAATTTATTTTCAAATCTGAGGCTAAGACAGATCAGCAGAAACTCAACAATAGTTGAAATTTCCATTGAGTCTCACTTATCAAGAAAGCACTTTTGACTTCTATAACTACCTGAAAATTATTCTTCATTCTCATATTTCCTTTATAAATGTCAACAGATGATACAGAGCAGGATCATGTTTTCCTCGTGTAGCTTATGGCTACAGCTCAGAGTTACAAATGCTAGGGATTAATTAATCGCTCTAATATGAACTCAAATAGTAATTTACCTGTTCATATTAACTGCATTCCCAATCTCTACACCAAATAAGAAAAATCCTATTTTTTCTGGTATTTAAAAGTCACATCAGAATTAATGTAAGTTGTGATGAAGATGAAATGCATTTTGCACAGGTTCTAAGTATATAATTAATATTAATAAGGTACATTCTGATTAAAGTAGTTATATTTGATGAAGTATGAGAAATTACAGTTAACCACTTACTTTCATGGATGACAAAGGAAATAATTACACTGTGGTTGGTAATTAGATATCAATTTTAGATGGTAAGGAGAAACAAGGCACCACATTTTCTCATACGTGTATTGGACAAAGGAAAGGAGCTGTGGAGATGTGAGCACAAAACATCTTGCTTCGGGCACACGATGATTGACTGCAGAAAGTGATTACAATTTCAAAACCACGTTGCTGTGGACTCTCTGGGCCAGCTGACCTGGTACTATTCCATTCACAGTTGAGAGTGGAAAACTGTCTTCTGCAACATCTCACCCTGTGTCAAGTCCACACAATCAACAACTGATAACACTTCTTGCTTTACCTCTCTTCACAGGGGTCTTGCACACGGGCCTCCTGAGATGCAGAGTTCCTGGCAGAAACTAGGTCAGTAGCTGTCATCCTGTGGGTCATGACCCCTTTGTGGTTGCATACTAGATACCCTGCATATCAGATATTTCCATTATGATTCCTATCACCAGCAAAATTACAATTACAAAACAGCAACAAAATAATTTTATGGCTGGGGTCACCACAACACAAGGAACTGCATTAAAGGGTCTCAGCATCAGGAAGGTTGAGAACCACTGTATCATACCCGCTATGTGAAGTGACATCAGCTTGTCCCTGGTTCAGGGGGAATGAAGCTGTGGTTATAGCACTTCAGATGCTGACAAAAAGCAACGCAAAATGACCCTTCCTAGAAGTGAAGGACTTGTACCAGTGCCTCTCCTATGCGATTTGTGTTGGATTCAGGTATGCCTGTTCTGTTCTGACAGCAGAGGTAATGCCCCTCCCTTCTGATTGTTTTAGGAATGATGATGAGCTGCTCGTGACCCAGAATTAGCTACTGTGTTTCCATTGTGCTTAGAAAGTGAATACTCACAAATAATTGAGAAGTATTTTATCAAAGAGTATGCTTCAAAGGGAAAAATATGTAAGCCTCTGGACAGATAAAATAAGTCATTAAGATCATGTTATCACAGAAAGTTAATAAAACATAAAAATAAGACAGAAGTACTGTTTGAAAACCTATACAAATGACGAAATAAATCAATGCATCTCTCAAATACTTATATTTCTCCATTGTTACCCCTATTTTAGATAAGGACATAGTCAGCAATATCCTGAAATAAGTTAATCAATCTATCATACCACTGTATATTATAAATTATAATGTTAACTAGTGTATTATTTGCTTCTTGTATGCTAGACACTCAGGACACATAATATCTGATCTTCCTAAAGAGCCTGTGAAAGAGGTAACATCACCTGCTTTGGCCTTTTTCAAATGTGAGCAGAGCCTAAGGGACTCATGTCCATGGTCCAGGCTCACAGAGTAGTAAGGCTCCAAATTCTCAACTTGAATTCAAACCTGCCAGACAGACTTCAAGTATCTCTGCAGTATTGCTCTTCATTGTATCTCACTGACTATTGAATGAGGTTGCTAAATGCCAGGAAGATGAGCTGAAGCTCACAATTGCAAGTCAATTATAGAATTTATTTCAATACCACCTTTCCCTACTTGTTCTTTATAAAACAGGTATCTACACGACTCTTCTAGGGCCCTGAGTATTCTTACACACTACCTCAGAAATGACTCAAACCCTAGGATGCTGTAGAAGAAGGTCCCTCACATCCTGGCAGTGCACTCAGATCTGGTAATTCTGGGGTTTGGGGACTTTATTTCTAGGACTAGTACTTTTTTATTTCCTTGTCCTAGGACTCAGACAAATAAACAGCAAATTACAACTTGAGCTCATGCAATTTGTGTACAGCCAGACAAAATCAGTCCAATAATAATGTTTTCATTTCAATCATTGCCTAAGGAACAGATAGAAATATAATGTCATCTGGAACTTTCTAACAATAGAGTGAGACCATCTGGCAGTGCAAGGGAAATGAACCTTGTGCCCAGAGCTGCACTTGAAGAAGTCATTATGGACAAGGATCTCAAAACTGTAAGTGTAAGGGGATTAGCTTTCATCTCCTCACCCCACCCCTGTTTCTGCTTCACTGGTGAGGTATGAAAATGGTCATTGGAGGAAGAAAACAAAAAGTTCCAAAATTTGTGTTTACAAAGCCATCAAAGCTACAAGGTCCCACTAACAAGTTCTTCATGGCAGATTCTTCATTCTTATGGGTCTTTATGAACTACTGATTGAACATATTTTTTTCTGATTAAAATTTCTCATGAGAATCAAATGTTCAGACTATCCCCTTCCACCCATTCTGTGATTTGAATTCTGATTTTGTAATCAGATGATGAGTAGAAGTTAGTTTGTAATGAACCTTAGCATCAGTATTTTTCTTGTATGGGTAGTGGATTTTGTATGTGGTTCAAGAAATCTTTACTTGCTGTTAAAACCAAGGACATTGCATTTTTCCCTTTCATTCCCTTCCCTTCCTCCCTCCCTTCCTTCCTGCTTTCCTTCTTTCTTTCTTTCTCTCTTTCATCATTTATTTATTTTGTTTTCTTCAAAAACTTACAGGCTGAGAAATGGTTCAGTGGTATTCTTATAGACATATAAGAATACTGCTGAAACGTCTCTCGGCCTGTTCAGTTACCAGGTTCAGTTACCACGGTAGCTGTAATTCCAGGGACTCTGACTCCCTCTTCTGATGTCTTTGGGCAGTGTACACATGTGATAGATATACACACATGCAGGTAAAACATTTATATGCTAAAATAAAATGAATCAATTAAAATCTTAAAATTTACAGTCACAGGGATAGGATACATCATGTCTTGTTCTCAGCTCAGTTCTGTCATGAACCTAAATTTGCTCTAAAATTCTGTATTGTATTGGATGTTTATTTTTATATCTACAATATGCTTGTGTGTGTGTGTATAGCATGAGTTTCATTAACAGAATTCTTGGTTAGATTGTACTTTCTCTACTGAACTGACGATGCAATTCAGTGTGTATGTATGGTTCTGTTTCTAGTCTTTCTATTAGTCCTATTGATCAAGTTGTCTATCCAAACACCAAACCTTGCTTTCTTGACTGCACATTTATGAATCACCTAAAAGACCATGAAGGCGGATAGTCAAAGTTTTCTAACTTTGTCATATTTTGTGAATTATTTTGGCTATTCTAGCTCTCTCAAATCCAATGTACATTTTGAAATCCACCTGTCAACTTTAAAAATATATGTTAGAATTTTGAGTGGGATCGTAATGTTTAGGCAGATCAATTTTAAAGGCTTGACATCTTTGCACATTTCACCAATGATTTAAGACTTCTTTAGTTTTGCTTCATCAATCCATTGTCACAGTCACTGAGATGATAGTGGATATATTTTAATTTGGTCTAAAATAGTTTATAGTTCTTGCTGTGTCATTTGATTTGATTTCTATTGGTTTTCTTCACAGTTATTCACATAAAAATAACTGACTTCTGCATGCTGCTTTTGTGTCATGAAACTTTGCCAAGTTCACTTATTATGTTAATCACATCTCTATAATTGTTTGGTATTTTTATCTGAACAGTCTTCATACTGAAAACAGAACAGTTTTAGCACTTCCTTTAACACTGCACACCATTCATTTCTTCTATTATTTTCTTCAAGTATTTATTTCACCCCTACTATCACAAAATAGAGTAAAAAGAACTCCTGATCAGTTGTTGACCCTAAAAGAAACAATTTATTCTTCCAATGTTAATTACTATGCTAGCTGCAGAATATCTGTAGATTGCCCAGAGTTATCATTATGAATGGATGTTGGGTTTTGTCAAATAATTTTTAGGGGTCTAATGCCTTATATCCAATACATTAAAACTGGTAAGTTTCAGTTTAATAAAAGGAAAGACAGATTAACCCAACATTTCACTGAAAAAAGTATACATTAAGACATTAAGAGTGTAACACCATTTATTACCAGGTATAAAAATTAAAATAACAATATTGCTAATTATTCACAAATAGCTCAAATAAAAATGACAGAATATCAAATGTATTGAATGTAAAACTAAATTTATACACTTACAAGTTTTGAGGATGTAAAAGGTTTCAACTACTTTGAACATATGTTTAAATGTTATATGTAAAGCATGTAGCCACTTATTGGCCATGACATTCGATGCCTACATATTATACAAGATATATGGAAATAATTAAGCACAAAAACAAGTTGTATAAGAATGCATTTTAAATACCATGACAAACATCAAACTTCTGTTTTGAATGAATAAGCAAATTAGAGCATATTTATAAATCAGGATGCTATTTACCAATAATAAACACCTCAGTGACTGAGAGTTGTCATACACAGACCCTCCCACACACATTCTGTGGACTTCTGTTTGAAATGGAAAAGTACATGAGCAAACTAATCTCAGTGCATAGAAACTAGATGGTGTTTGTTTCTGGTGGAGGTGGCAAAGAGATGATGGCTGGGGAGCACATATGAACATCCCTAGGTGTGGTTATATTCTACACTGTAGTTGAATCAGGGTCATGGTAAATGTATCTATTCATTTATCAAATATTCCATTTAAAAATATCTTTTTTTCTGTATGAAAATTCTATACCTGTGAGAGGAAATAGAAATTAAAGAAAATAATATAAATAAAGCAAATATATTTTTTAATGCTAAGGGCTGGATAAAGGGATTTGTGGTCACTACACAAGCCCTTTCCCACTGAGCTACAATCACAGTCCAAAGGAAATAAAACTTTAAAGCCACAACTTAGAAATAAGTCTTCTGGTGGCTACCATCACTGAAACTTCTGTCATGACTATGCTACTGACTATATACATATATATATATATATATTCCTGTCTTTGGAAACCTGACAGTCATCACCATATAAAATAACCAGATTCCCCTCATGACGGTCTGACACCATGTTATGTTAGCATCCAGGCAAGCCTTGGTCCCACCCCTTGGGCACCTGTGAATCACTCCTGTGCCCATGGGAGACAGTACCCTGTTTCCGTACACATGGGCAAAAGGTCCCTTTAAGAGACAAGTTTCGCCCACTACAGCTCTCTCTTTTCCACTTCTCCTCTGAAGAGGCAGGCAGATCTTTGCCTCTCTGCCTCTCCCTCCTTCCCTCCCTCCCTCCCTCCCTGCCTGCCTCCCTCCCTCTCTCTTTCTCTCCCTTTCCCTAATAAAACTTCCCAAGTAAGTTCTGTCTGCCTGGCATGTTTGTCCCTCACCCGCCTTGGGATTCGTCAAGGTCCCCCTCATGCGTCCATATCATCAGAGCATGTTACTTTTGATTTTAAAACAACAGAAGGATGTAGGTGGCCAGGTGCCTCCATCTTTGGTGTCTACCTTCAAAACAAAGCCTCGCCCTCAAAGCTGCTCTACAGGTTCCACAGCAGCATTTCTGATCTCATCCTAATGAGAGCTCCTTAATGAGCGCAGATTAGGTTCACTTATTAATATCGCTGATATGTATTTCATCACGCTTTAATACCTGCTGAAAGTAATTTGGCACGTTTACTCTTTCCTTATAAATGCCTGCTATTCCTGAAAGACCAAGCTGGAATTTTAATTACAAATTGGCTTTCTCTTTTCCTTCTAAATAAGAATACCACCGGTAATTTGTGTAGTTTAATTCTATAAACATGTAGCATTGCCCTAGGTGCTTGGAAATTCTTGGAAAAAGCAGATCTGGTATGCAGTTTTAAAATGCTTGTAACGAGTTGCAGCAATGGACAAGGAGACACGAGAGGAGAGGATATGGAAAGCTTACTAATTGTGTGAGCAAAGGTCTCTAGAAGGACAGAGGAAGTGATTTTATTTTCCCATTGAGAAAGGAAACCCTTAAATGGTTTCATGAAGAAAATGAAACACAAAGTACATATTAAAATAAGTGAGTGAGCATTGCATTCATCCAGCAATTGAATCACTGTGGTGGTTTGAATAAAAACAGTCCTCATGGCCTTGTAGAGAAATGGCACCTTTAGGAGGTGTGACCTTGGTATAGGAAGTGTGCCACTGGGGGTGGCTATGGGGTTTCAAATGCTTAAGCCAGGCCCAGTGGCCCTCTCTTCCTGCTCCCTGCATATGTATATATGTTGAACTGTTAGCTACTTCTCCAGCACCATGTCTGTCTGCATATTGTCGTGCTTCCTGATACGATGATAATGAACTATAGGCCAGCCCCAATTAAGTGTTTTCCTTTATAAGAGTTGCTTTGGTCCTGGTGTCTCTTCACAGCAACAGAAATCCCAAATAAGACAACTACTCTCCTACTGTCCTACATGATGGAAAATGTTATGGACACTGGTATATAGATCTGGGCCCTCAAGATGTTTATCGTAACTTTGGCACGTTTACTGTGCCAGGAAAGCATAACAGTTGCTTACGGCCCTACTTCATTATTTCTTCTGGCTTGCTTCCATCTCATTTTAGTAAAGGAGACTTATAAAACGAGACTTATGGGTTTGCCTTCACTGCTTTTTCATTGTCGTGATTGAAATACCCAGGCAATAGAATAAGAAAAGGCTTATTTTGGCAGATGGTGTCAGAAGGGTACACTCTGTCATGGCAGGGAAGGCTTGGTGGAAAAAGCAGGGAACTGGTTGCTCAAACTGTATTCACACTCAATGTCTTATCACTGTTCTAGTGCTATGAAGAGACACCAGGGCCAAGGCACCTCTTACAAAAGGAAACATTTAACTGGGGACTTGTTCACAGTTTCAGAGATTTACTCCATATTCATGCATGGAGCACGGCCTACACATGGTCCTGGAGCTCTGGTTGAGAGTAACATAGTGATCCACAGGCACAGAGGGAGATACTGGGCCTGGAGGCCACATGAGTGATAGACTTTCTCCAATAAGACCATACCTATTCCAATACCGACACACCTTCTAATCCCTCTACTATGGTTCTACTGTCTGGTGACCCAGAATTCTGATATATAAACCTAGGGAGGCCATTCTCATTCAAATCACCACATTTAGGAAACAGCGCACAGGAAGTATACCTAGGACATAAAGATTCCCCAGTGAGTCTCCATGTCATACATGTTCCACAGTCTTCCATAATAATGCCACAAACAGAGGACCAAATGTCCAAACACATGAGCCAATGGAGGGCATTTCAAGGTCATTTTCTTCCCTATTCTTTATTTATAATGTAATAGATGGAGTGATAGCCAGATGAGCATGACGGCAACCAGTTACATCCTGGCCCCACACCGCATTCCCACATTTACCCAATTGCTGAATCAACAACCATTATGCCTGTGCTAAGATATGAAGATGGATAAGACAGAGGTCTGTCCAGCACAGTTACCAGATGTAAAATTCATTTGTGTGATGTCTATTGGGACTCAGGTTCTAGGGGAAAAAGCAGACACTGGTTCTGGTGTAGAAATCAAACACAAAGGGAGAAGATGGTAATCTTTAAGAAGTTTTCCCTGTACAATTGGAAAGCTGTTCCAGAGGTAGGGAACAGCAAGTGAGATGCACGGAGCCCCGACTTCACTGGAGGTGTGGCCTGTAACTGTTCCCCTTCCCTGGCACATTAGGGCCTGCTCAGTAGTCCTGTTCTGCTCTCCAACAATGAACAGCAAGGATATTTAGTTCTGTGTATTTCTGATCACAGACTTTGATGCTCAGTTATTAGACTGCCCAGTTTCTTTTATGGTTCCCCCCAAATAATCCCATCATTTTTCATATTTCGCATACCATCAAACACCAAATACTACCACTGAGTTTATCAATGCCTTGGCAAAACAGCACACCTCACTTAGCCAAATTCTTTGCCTAGCTAAGGTAATATAGCTTCACTTTTTCCATTACCAAACTCTGCATTACAGTTGTTTTCTTTCCTTTACAGTGGGTACTCTAATTCAGTCTAGCATGGCTTATGAAAGAGACAGTTTATGGGGAATATCGTTTGTACTTTTCAAATGAGACCCAGCTAATTCTGATAGGTTTTTCTGAGCAGGATCTATACGTTTTCTCATTTTCCCTATGGCATAGGAACACTAAGGTAAGGTAAGTTGCTTATACACAAACACCCACGTACACACCCACACACACACACACACACACAGAGAGAGAGAGAGAGAGAGAGAGAGAGAGAGAGAGAGAGAGAGAGAGAGAGAGAGAGAGAGAGAGAGAGAGAGAGAGAGAGAAACAACGTTAAGGAGAAATAGACAGGAAGCCATCTGAAATGTGTGAGTCTAGAGTACTTAGATTCACTAGTCAGACCATTAACCTACAGGGGCTGTCTCCTATTGTTGTAGTCATACTAACTTGCACCAGAGAATCTATTACTAGACCATCCTCTTGATTCTCATTTTATATTTGTGAAATGATTTGCAACTTTTTAAATAATTGATAATGTTGAAAATTATACTAATGATCTTGCTGAATGCTGGGCTTACCAAAACAAAGTCCAAATTATATATAAACTATTAGAAAATCTATTTCCATTCATGCCACAGACACAGATGTCCTCTTCCTGATCCACCATTCCTTTGAATATGGAAATGGAGTGACGAAGTTGAATACCTTTTAAAAGACAGAACATCATAGCACAGAGCGGTTGCTTACATTCAGCTCATATGTCACATACCAAAGTTTATAGATGGTCATATACTACCAAGTAAGAAACACTTTCTTTTAGATAGATATTTTTACACTGAATGTGTTTCATGTTATCTGTGAGTTTTTAGTTATAAGCAATCCTTAGGGTATTGCTTATCATTGATAAAGGCAAGAACACTCTCTGAATACTGAAGACTCAGTCTATGATAATATGATTAGTTACACTAATAATGCTGCTTAGGCACTGTCTTCTAATTACAATATTATAAATATTAATGTCACAGCCTTTCTGTTTGATTGCCACTCATGGAGTCATTCATCATGATATTTTCCTGGAACCCACTTTGTAGATTTTATTTCTTTCCCTCTTTCTCATTACTGAACATGCAATCACTCATATTATTCTTTAAGAATTCTTTATTTTTGGCTATCTGTTAGGCTAAGGACAGTGATATTTTTCAAGAACACTGCCCAGTTACATGTTGTATTCCTCAGTCTTGCTGAGCCTCTCACCATCATCCAAGGCAGCATACCCAGGGTTTTTGTTTTCCATTCTTTTTCATGTGACCTGTTTCAAGTTAAAACTCATGTGAATTATTAAATGCTTCCTTAAAGAATCTTTTCATACTGCCTCTCTCTCTTTTTTAAAGTTAATTATTGATGTAGTGACAAGCTGAAAAGACTAAGAATTATAATTTTTTTCTCCCCTCATTCAGGACTCAAGAAATATCTTCTGACAATGGTTGTCTATTTAGAATAATACAAAGGCAACACAAAGGCGAAATGCTGGCGGTTGTTTTAGAAAAGAGTTGCTCAAATCACTGTATTATACAAAATGTAAATGTAGTATATATTTCTCAGCAAACAGCAGTTAGAGAGAAAGTTAGGCTGCAACCTTTGGCGCCCAGGTTTAACCACACGGCAGAGGCAGTTACAAAAGATACTGATTAGATTTTAATTTTAAAAATGGCATCATATTATTCAGGACTCCAGTGATTTGATTGTCTTGAAAATAGAAAGGCAATGTTATAATCTCCAGAGCTTGTTAAAAAAATAAAGAAACCCCCATATCCCCACTGGAAATAATGCTAGCCATCAGTATTGTCAGTGAGAATTTATAGGTACTTCGCATTACAAACTTCAATCTTTTTCTTTTATATGACCTTGTGTTTTATCAGAAGGTAACTCAGAGATCTCCTGTATAGCTGTAATCAAGCCTGCTTCAGAATGATTCTACTGTAAAAAACAAAACAAAAAAAACCCCAACATTTAAGAGGCACTGTCTTCAATACCTGGGGGAGGTATGACAAAGCAAACGACCTGAAAGAGAAATGAATCCAAGCGGAGTTCTCCATGGTCAACACAAGAGAGACCAGCACATACCTGTCCTATGAGCTCAGCAATACGTGGAACTGGTTTCCCTTTCTGATGACTCACAGTGGCTGGACTCTGCCCATCCCAGTCGGCTAACTCCTCAATGCTCTTCAGATAAAGCAGGGCTTTGAGGCCAGTGCAGTAATCTTCAATCACAGTGAAGTCCTGATTTTGAACAGCGCTGCATACCTAGGGAAGATGGAATGGCAGAACATCAGACCGAGAGCCCTCTCTCCAGACAGACATCACCTTCAGTCATTTAATAAATGCTCATGTCCCGGATCTGTTATGAGCGGAGCAGAGCAATCGCTGGATGGGAATAGGAGTGGGAGGCAAGTGGAGAGAGACATTGGAGATGCCGGGGAACCTCGAGAGGTGCAGTATCCTTCTCTGATCAGTTTAAATAATTAGTGAAGAATCCATGACAAGAGTGAGCTGCGGATATGAAGGTACTAGCAATGGTAGCTGAGATAAAGGAATTAGATCAAATATGAATTAAAACTCACCCAAATGGGTGAATGAATAAGATTCTATTTCAAGGTCTTCTAAAGCCTTCCAGGCCACTGACTCAATAATCTTTACTATAATACATATGACTGACAGTACTTGGTAACTGGAATAGTAAACTGGTTTAGAGTAAAGATGTTCCAGAATGGGGAATGAAGAATGGGAAGAAGTGGAAGAGTAGGAGAGGGAGACTGTATAGGAAGAGGGAAAAGGAGAGGAGGGGAGACGAAGGGCAGGGCAGAGGAGGGCAGGGCAGGGCAGGGTGGGGTGGGGCAGGGCAGGGCAGGGCAGGAAAGATAATCTACACAGCTAACAGTACAGAGTGTCCTTGATGCCTGTGTAAAAGGCAGCCAAGCTTGGACTCTTCAATGTTGTGGGAATCTTTGTGGTTCTTGTAACACTCCAAAGCTTCCAAGGAAGGCTAAGGAAGTAGGTCATAAAGGACACTAAGCAGAAAAGATGGAGGGGCTTAAGTCAAGTGCTGCAGAAAGTCCTCAGGAAACTCAAAGCAGAGACATGATCCCTAGATTTAGCCATTGGAACAACAGTAGAGATGCTTGCATGCACAGGAAAGAGGCTTTGCCTAGGCCAGAAGCTACTTTGCTTTGGGGGCTAAGGAATGGATGAGGAATGAGAACCTAAGGTACAGGAACTTTCTGTACTTACAGGACATTTAGCTTCTGTTAGGGCAAAAGACATCTGGGGAACAATGTTTTTGCTCTGTATTTTATTTTTTAAGTTATGTTTTATGAGGATGTAGTCATTTTCTATTTTACAACAGGACGGAATGACTTCTGTGCTCTGAACTTGGTTAAGATGGCCTTTATGACAGTGCAATAAGATGAAACCAATATAATATTTAATGTGAGAGGAGTTAAAATAGGCTTGACTCACTGGTCAACAGCTTTTAACTAATTATATCATTTAGTCTTCAAAAAACCCTAACAAGACAAATTATTTTTTAACCATATATTTGTAGATAAGGAAATGGGATCTTAGAAAGGTCAAATTAGGGACTGAAGATAACATGTGGTGTGGAAACTTACTCATTGTCACACAGGACTGGTGACTACATGGAATCTGTGGTAATGTAAGACTCATGACTGCACAGGACTCATGTGGTCAAAAGTGAGGTAGATATAAACAGACACAAAGGAAAAGCCATTTTAAAGTGATAATGATAGACAAACGTGTTTAAAAACATTTGATCTTCAAACCCAATATGGCTACCTTAAAATCCATGCTGATGGATAAAAGTGATCAATCTTTTCATTTGTTTTCTAGATTGCATAGTAAGAATGAAATAATGATAAATCAGACCCCCCCAAAAGCAGAAATGAAAGGTCCTAATTTCCAATGTTGAAATGTGATTTGTTTCTATAAGGTAGGGAAAATAGAAGATTCTAATTCTTGGGCAGAGTGTTAATGAAGTTTCTCAACACTAATGATATTTTTGTTTTCACGACAATTTTGAGAGCATCACAATTTCCTCTACACATTTTCTTGTGACATTGTTTTTTGTGGCTGTAGAAAGCAACTAATACTTCCTCTAATTTTCTTTGGTCATGCTAAGATTCTATTTTTATAGTATAAAATACATAGTTAAGAAGGATAATCTCAGCACATGTGCATAAGAAATTTGATTTTTTGAAAATTGCATCATGTCATATACTGTGTGGTATGGTGATACTTTTTGGTAAAAGAATTCTAGAGCTATTTTACAAAGGAATGAAAAATAAAATACAACCTTAGTCATTCTAGATTTTTCTTTCAGAAAGAAAAATACAACAGCTTTTAATCCAGAAGCATAGCATTTGTATAGGGTAACATCAGCCAAGATGTGAGTAATGAGAGTGCAGACTTGGTATCTCTGAAGTGTTAAAGAACATGGCAAAAGTCACCCTACTCATCTTCATTTCTTAAGTGATCTATTCCATTTTTACTGTCCAATAAGATTGAACATACTATTTCTCTTGAGGGTTTTTTTCTAATACCAGAAATTTTGCATGTTAATATTTTCTTTAAAATTTTTAAGTTTGGGCTATAACTCAGTGGTTGGTACTTTCTTGGCATGAACAAAAATCTGGTGTATTAAAAAAAGCTTAATACACATGAACCCATTTGGGGATATCATTAAAATAAAGATCACACAGGTTCTTAGTGGGATACTGGAATTAGTGCATTCATTGGTGGCAAGTTTCTAGGATGCTGTTGGACCACACTTGGACTAGTTTGGAGTACTAGTAAAGGTGTCAATATCATCTACATCTAAAACATGGCCTGCAAAGCAAATTTCTTTTCAACAATCATATTTTCTGTCTTTCCCTATTATATTAACATCTTCACAGCCCTTAAGAGAAATGTTATTTATAAGAAACTGTGATTGAAGAGACAAGAATAATTTTCTGATTACATAATGCTATGTATGAGAAAATAAACCTTAGGATTTATCATTAGGACCTGAGCTTCAGCTGTAGGCAGTGGCTTCAGAAATTGAAAGTGCTCAGGAGTGTGCTCTTGGTGTCAACTTTACACTCCAAGGAGGCCAAATGATTAATATGCCAATGTATAGCCATTCTGCCTAAATAGGTTTATTTTATATGACACCTTTTAATTGTTTGTTTAGCAACTTTGATTAATGGCTGTTCACATGTTTGTTTAGTATAATTGGTTAAGGATGGTGTATCATTCTTTAGTATAATTCTTAGTGACTGAGGCTGGTGTATCTTTATTTAGTGTAATTCTTACTGGCTAAGGCTGGTGTCTGTTTCCTCACAGCAGGGTGTCAGGTACCATTATTATGATGATCATTGCCACTGTCAATTACTTTTCTATGTGAGCTTGTTCCTATAGTGAGCTCTTTTAAATAGGGGCTGTAAGATCCTCAGTGGGAACCGCCCTGTGTGAGTATCTAGGAGGCAGGTGGTAGCTGCCTGTGTAATGTGGTTTGAGGTATGTCATAAAGCTTGATCTGCATCAACAGCTTCCTCTAGGGTGCTGACATGGTGCCCTAGATTTTTACTCTGAGTGAAGACACACTTTACCAAAGACCCATCTGTGGAAAAGCTATGCGCAAATACCTGAAGTGCCTTTAAGGGCCTATTTCTATCCTATAATTCCTCATTATGTGAAATTAAGTCAATAGTCAATTATGTGTTGATGGATATTTGTGTCTTAAAAATGTCCTTTCCATGTCAATTTCTTTCAGTAGTCAGAAAAAAACTCATTTAGGCAGAGGAAGAGGCAACAGTCCTCCCTTAAAAATGGAAAGAGAATGGATGCGAACCACTTCTTAAAGTCAGATGTAACTTTGTGGCATGATAAGTAAAATGGAGAAGAGCATACCCAAAGAAGGCAGGCACATGGCACATGTATGTAAAGTCAAACACTTGTGAGGCAGAGGCAAAAGAATCAATGGTTCGAGCCCAGTCTCTGACACACAGGGAGGGAGTGCTGTCCTGGGTTACACAGGACCCTTTCTTAAGACAAAAACCAACACAATCAAACAGAAGAGCAATATATAAAACCAGAGCAGACTGCTTGAGTTCAAAGGAATTCTTAGATGCATGTTTGCTAGCCTTCTTCACATCAAAGAGTTAAACATTTTGCCCATAGAAAACTATAGGCAATATGCTGAAGTATTTAAAATAATAGCTTCTGTTTAGTAAATTAAGCATGGATTAGACAGGATGCAATTTTTAAATTTAAAAATGTTTGGTTCAGTGTCATAGAAGAAAGTTGTAACCCTTGTTTTTACTTTCATTAAGAAAAAAAAAAACAATAAAGCTTTTGTATTGGTCAGTCAATGTATGTGTGGTACACAATTCTCACTTGGGGGTTATATCGAAAACATTTACCTGTCTTTTATTGGTGCGTGTAGAAACTGAGGTCAGACTAACAGATGGTACTAGCCTGCACTGGTGCAAGTTCAGTAGTACATAATTTAAAGTACCTAGCAATGGTCAAATGGAAAAACAAAACAAAACAATTCTTCCAAAACCCCGGTTTCTTTTTAAGTATTCAAGACAATTTTTTTTTCAGAAGCTATTAAACCTAATTCCAGAGTATAATCTCAAGTAAGTAATCAAGCAAAGGAACACTTTGTAAAAATCTGAGCACCCAGAGACCTGCTTGGGTTTGGTGTAAGGGAACAGCATATTTTTCAAATGAGAGTTTGAAATGTGCTGAAGTTCTAAAATGAAGATCTTGACCTGTGAGACACAACTCAGATAAACATATGATCATAATTATCTTCTTTTTATTTCTTATTGCCAAGGCAGACAAACTACCACCCAGATCTTAGCAACCCATGTCTTCTGGCATCCTGCTAGTAAGATACATGTTTTCTATTCTCAACATTCCTATCAGTTCAGGAGTAAAATTAATATCAGAGAGTAAATATATTCAAATGAGAACGTAAATGCAATGATGGTTCTCAAGTCACTATCTACAAACTGTTACATAGCTACCAAGGATTCCAATATCTTTCCATTAACACTGTCCACCCATGGATTAAAAAGCATCAACAATTTACTTTTAAAAAAGATTTTAAGAGATTTAATTGTGTGCTTGCCTGTGTGTTGACATGTACATATGTTTGCAGGTGTTGAAGAGGTGAGAAAGATGGTGTTTAAGGTCCAGGAATTGTAGTTACAAGTATTTATGAAGAGCTTGATGTGGGTGCTGGGAACTAGTTCTTCTTTTATATTAGTACATTAACCACAGACAAGCATCTAGTCAATCTTTAAAGAATTCTCGGGAACAAAATGATCCATCTTCACTAATCTATTTTGATAGATAGATTAGGTTACTGTTTAAACGATGTCAAAAATCTGAAATACTTTACTGAGTGCTTTAGCTTCCAAAGTATGATGTTAATAAATCACAAATATTTAGGTTATGATTTATTTTCCAAAAATATGCTCAAAATAATATCAAAGGGCATTAATTTTTTTTTGTTTTACTCTTGCACATCTAGTTTCTGTGTTTTCTAGATTCAGAGTACAGAAAAGTTAAAGGCTCTGTCCCTGGTCACACAGCTCATTAGGAGCAGGGCTGGCTCCCACCCTGTCCAAAGCTGCTTCCTCTGTGCTATTACCTCTGGTGTCTACACATCAAAGAATGATGTGATGTTTGGATGAGATGATGCCTACAGGATCATATATTTGAATACTCAATTCCCAGATGATAGAACTGTTTGGGAAGGATTAGGAGGTATGGCCTTGCTAGAGGAAGTGTAAAACAAGGGGCAGGGATGGGCTCTGAGCTGTCAAAAGACTCGGGCCATTTTGACTTAGCTTTCTCCATCTCCTGGTTGTGTCTAAAGATGAGAGATCTCAGTTATTGTTCCAGCGCCATGTCCTCCCACCTGCTACCATGCTCTCTACCAAGACGGCCATGGACTCTAACCTTCTGAAAGTGCAAGCACCAAATAAACTCTTTCTTTCATTGGCTGCTGTATCTACCACAGTGTCTTATCGCAGCAATAGAAAAGTAACTAAAATAGCTGGGAAGTGTGATGTCCTGTTGATTTCTACAGATATTCTTGTGGGTTCTTTAATGTCACAGAGGTTTTGCATATGCAGAAAAGTGCTTATTAGTACTTCTCATGAGAAATTTCTTATTGCAAAATGATTCCAAATGCATTGATCAATAATGACAGAAAGTCACAGATATTTATCTTTTAGAAGTCTCCGTATTTGTATGACACACTTGAATGTTTACTACTGAAACTCAAAACAGATCTTTGTTGTGGGGAGGTAGTGCAATCTTCAGTTCCACCTATCCCTATCCACTGATTAATAATACCAAATTTCCAGTGGCACACAATTAGTAATTCCTCACTCGGAGTTGAAGGCTGACCAGTACAGACAAACATACTTTTAAAAATGGTGAACAATACACATTGTTGAAGTAATAATCTGAATAACAATATCCCCCCGTGAGCTTCTGGCACTACATAAACATGACATTGCTTACTGGAATTCATGAATAAAAATACCAAATTATAATTTTATGAAAATATAGGTAAAAAGACAGCCCCTGGAGATACATATTATCAGTGAGCTGGATGGAGATATATTTGTATATTCACATAAAA
Organism: Mesocricetus auratus; assembly: GCF_017639785.1. Lineage (NCBI taxonomy): Eukaryota > Metazoa > Chordata > Mammalia > Rodentia > Cricetidae > Mesocricetus > Mesocricetus auratus. The sequence continues at coordinate 38,560,506 of NW_024429193.1, forward strand.
CCAGCACTCTTCGTTGTTCTATCGTATTAGTTTCCATTTGTTGGAGCTGTACAACATCAAAGTCGTGATGTCCCTCTATATTGCATTTAGCAGTAATGTAGCAGACGATGTGAAGAAATCAAAGTGAGAGTTTCTAAGTAGATTCTTGGCAATTGAGACAGCAGGCTCTTTCATCTGCTCAGTAACTGTGGTAGTGCATTGATTTAAACTCCTTCTGAGATCTCAAATGCTTTTATATTCTTAGGTCTCTCAAGCAGCTCCCCCCTCCCAAAGTGATAAAATTCTAGCATTCAGCAGAATACCGTCTTCTTTCCCCCAAAAGGAGAAAGCTTATATCAGCTTTGCTACGAAACTGCACTGGATCACTAAGTAAAATAGTTGTTCAAATGTCGTTCTATTAAGAAATCTGGCTTTGAATTTACTTTTCTATGTTCTGGCCACAGCAAATTGGTTTAGAGGGAAAATAACAACGAACAGCTACACAGATGTGGCTTTTTAAAGGTCCAACTCAGGATGAAAGCCTGATGGAAAAGCAGTGTGACTTATTAAATATTTAAAAAATTCCTAATCATGATGCATTAATAAATTCTAACCAGTATGGGAGTGACTTACCCTGTTTTATTTCAGTATATCCTGGTTTTCTTTGTCAGTCACTTTGTCTTCTTATTTAACCTCTTAAATTATAGCATATCTGACAAATTCAAAGCACAGGAATTCCCTCCTGCCCAATCAAGAAAGTGCTTCATGGAGCTTGTACATCCATTTTTCAATGTCAGTCCAGGGCTGTTCTTTGTCTAATTAATTTTTTAATCCAAGTCCAACTAAAGAGAGTGTGTAAAATATATCTTACTGAGATCCAAACCACATTTGGCCAATTAGAATAACATTATCAGTCCCCCAAAACACGACGGGTAATAGGTTACCAATTCAACTACCACTCAGAAGTGCCTAAGGGACAGATCTCTATTGCATGGTGGTGACCATGTGACTTAACCAAGGATGGTCTGGGTTGATTGCTCAAAGGGCTGTACTCTGCAGGGGAAGCCCCTGGTGCCCCTTTCCTTGCATCTGTCCTTTAGAAATTGAGTTCCTCCTGGATTCAGATCTCAATAACAGCCTGCACCAAGAAATAATAATAATAAAAGAACCATATAGAGGCACAGTACCTCATGCCTTTCATGTGAGTCTAGAGGTAAATTGGGCAAGCCCAGCTCAACATGTGAAGCTGAAGAATGGTGATTGCCCTTTCGCATCTTCAAAGACAGTACTGTTGATGGCTCTGCCTCCCTATGGACATAAATACAGCTTTAAAAAGAGTACAGCAGCCCTAGAGTTCATAAACCAACAGGCTCCTGGGAGAGCCATTCTTTGGTCATTGCTGCAGCTGCAGTTTGTGGAAGCTTGACCAATTAGCTCCATAGGCAGTAGAAATTTCTAGTAAAAGAATTTCTCATCTTCCTGTGTCAGATTTTAGTGTGGAATCATGTAGGACATGTCTCCTCCATCACTCTTCAGTGATGGGTGGTGTTGAGTGGGTCTGCCTGGATTGCTGTGCACGCTCAGCTCTTATCACAATGAAAGTAGAACAAGAAAAGGAAGCCTACACATCCAAACAATAGCTATCATTCGACTAAAGTTGGGAATAGACTCTCCTTTTCAACAGAGTCAGCCAGCACAGCTTTGAAGACTTAATTCATCGCATCGTTTATTAAATCACCACATAGAGTGTAGATCCCTGAAGGAAAATAAAGATACTAAAGTAAAGGCTGGAGAGATGGATCAGTGGTTAGTAGTACTTGCTGCTCTTGCAGAGGACCTGGGTTCTTTTCCCACAACTGACATGGTGCCTCAAAACCATCTATCTCTAAGTCCATTTTCTGGAGATCCAACATTCTTCTCTGACCTCCATAGGTACCACATGACTGTATTGCACATAAATACACACAGACAAAACATTTATATGTGTAAAATAAAAACAAATCTTTAAAACAAACAAAATGACATCAAGATAGTGTTACCAAATGAAAAAAATTATCCTCTCATCATTCATAATAAGAGCACATCTTTAAGTTAAACTACACCAGAATCTACAGAAATCCACATTGAATACTTTTCTTTTGAATTGAATTATTTTTAGCTTGTTTGCTCTTTATGGTAACTCCTAAATCTTATTTTATCTTCTTTACTCCTTAATTATTGTTTGAATCCACTGACATCTTTCCATATGTAAGAATCAACTCCACTTCTCCTACATTTTCTTGATATTCAAACTACCATTAACTACAGCCACACTGAACATTTTTCATTGTCACCTAGTGCTCCCAGTTTGGAGATGTGAATTATGATAGCAATTATTACTGAATTCTATTTCAGTTACTAAGGATAACTGAAAGGGATTTGTACCTCAGAATTCTCTGAAGATAATATTAGCAATTGCTGAACGCATAGTATCAAATCCAACATGTGTATTACTCTAAACTACTACTCTCCACACATAGCCACATATGTTAAGGAATTCATATGACAATATAATTAAGTTTAGTATATAGTTGTACAATTTGATGGAGATAAAATATACTACCATAGATAAAATGGAGCCATAGAGGCTAAGGAAAATTTGCTGTATTCTTTTGCGTCTGGATTCTTTAATATTTGATGTTCAGCATCACACATATATCCAAGTCAGTCCAGTTTTGCCTTACAACCAAGAATCATGTTGTATTTTAAATAAGTTCATTACCATATCAATTTACTCCAAGTAATCCAAGGTAGCAGATCAGTTTTGTTATTCTGTATGTTTGTGTACATACTGACATTCAAAATGCTCTGTTCTTCAATTCATGCCTTTTAAGCCACCTCAATTGTGGAACAAGTGCTTTCTCTCTGCTCTTACTAGATATGCAGCCATTGATATTTAAAGCTTATTTTGCACTCGGACCATGAGACAAATTCTTCAATGAGACCAGTGAGAAAAACACTTTTTTAAACCTCTCAAACAATTCCTCATCCATTCTTCTATTCTTTCACTCAAGAAATACTAATCATGCAGTAACTCTGGTTTGCTTCCAAACCCCATTATTGAACATAACCTGTGACTGCAGTGTCCTGGGGCCAGCCTGCTTGCTTTCTGTCCATGGGGATGCACCTTCTATACAGAGCTCTTTTGAGACCCCACAGAGATAAGAATTACGAAGTGCTAGTTATCAGGAAGGCGTGGCAGGTATGTATGTAAGACAGTGTGCCTGATTCAGGAAGAAAGGCACCTGTCTACTTAGGAATTTTGTACCTCGATGCCTTTATACAAACTAAATTCTATGATAAGTGACTCCATGGAGACCTAGGAGTAAAATGATGTTGTGTGTGTTTTAAACATCCTAATTACACAAAAATAAATACCTTAGAGAATTTTGAGACTGGGGAACGATTGAGTACCAATTATCATGCTTTAAAAGTATGAACCAAATAAGGCATCACCATCCCATCAACCAATCACTATACTACAGACTTTACGTCTATCAATAAATATGAATTGGGTTAAAGTAAACTATAACAAGGTAAATTTAATGAAACTGAATTCCTTATGGTTTATATTTAAGTCTTGCCTATAAAATGTTTAACTTCTATGCATGTTCATACCTTTGACATTATGATATGAAACTGTCAGTTACAAAATGTGTCCATTCACATTCATAGTCATCCTAGGTTATATACGTCCTGTGGTCTACAAATTGGATACACCTTCAAGATCACTATTTAAATTTTGAAACTGTTATATGTTAACGAATCATATAATTCTTTAACTTGCAATTGAATTGTTTTAAACAATTTTTTATAAATTACTCCCATTTATTTTGTGTTCCTTATCAAGGTATGACCTGTGAATGAGAAAGTCCTCTTTCTTTGCTGTGTAGATCTCATTGGAATATGTATGTAGTGTACTTGGCCATAATGGAGCCACTCATACTTTAACTGATTGTTTTCTCTTGTTTGATTGTTTTTTGGCCAGTAATGAGTTACAGAACTTTTTTTTTCTCACATCACAAGGCAAAATTCCCACATCTAGTGTGCTTTGGATGGAGTTAATATCCATGGTGTAGTGATTGATTTAGGAAAGACAGTAATGAGATTATAGCTCATGCCCTTAAAGCCTGACTTCTGAAATCCTATCATTTTCCGCATGAAGAAATATGTTAAATATTATAATATCTGACATGTCTATCACTGTGGGATTAAGCTAGCTATCTGAAACATTGGTTTGATATTTTGATCCTTAGACACATTATCTTCTTTTGTTTCACAAACACAGAATAATTGATTTGAGGATAATGGAGGTTTATATTTGCATGCTTTCAGTTTTAATTCCAAGAAGTATTACTATGTCCTCATACTTTATATCTCTCACCTTAAACAAAAGCAGTCAATAGTTAGCACGTCTCTTTCCTCTGATTATGTGAGGCATAATTAGTAAGAAGTGTATTTAACTGGGGCGTTCATGTTTTCAGCATGAGACTCTGAAAGTTATGACAAGTTGGTTTCTCTCCTCTGTCTCTCTTTCTCTTTCTCTCTCTCTCACACACACATCCAGTATATGGGCAATCTGAGTAGCTAAACACAAAAGGAAAACACTTCTGTTGAATAATGAAAACAGTCAATTCATGGGAATGAATTACTATATTTGGTAAGGGTAGTGAACGGATATACCTCTCTTTGGAAGGAAATGTTTTCCAGAATTTTTGTTTATATATTCTATTTCTTCTAACCATTTCCTCAAATAGTCATACTCAGCTTCAAGACTATCTCTGATAACCCATTGATTGGTGCATTCATTATAGGAATGTGTCATGGGGTAAACAACAGTTTTCTGATTGTTGTTAGGAGTTGTTCCACCGGCAAGAACTCAGACCTAATACTGTTAATCTGGCCAAAAATAGTGGCTAGGGTAGTCATTCACTAGAGATTACTGAAAATGACCTATGAATTATTCAATTTGTGATCAATTACTATCCATACTGAAACATTTACTTATATAGCTATAGCCAACTAACCAACCATTCCTTTCTTTTAGCACCTACCTATATACGTGTATCCACATATGTTGTTCTAACCTCTGTGACATCTCTAAAATGTACCTTATCTTAAGGGTAAGATATACATTTGTTTATCAGCATACAGTCTTAGAAAGTACCAAAGAAAACAGATACATCTCCCATCCACCATTTTCATCAAGCACCTCATCTTTCCATCTTGACTGTGCTGGCTAGTATTCTGACAGCAGGATACAAGTTAGAGTCATTTGGATAGGGCGACTCTCAGTTGAAGACTTGCCCCCATAAGACATGCCTGTAGGAAAGTTTGTAGTGTATTTTTGTGATAGAAGATTAGAACTGGTGCACCCAGATCCCTAGCGGCAGTGTCATCCCTGGGCAATACATGAAAGCATGCTGAACATGCCATGAAGACTAAACCAGTAAGCAGAGTTCCTCCATGGCCTCTGCATCAGTTCCCACCTCCAGGCTCCTGCCTTGGGTTCCTACCTTGACTTCTTGGACTGTAGGCTATGATACAAACACTTTTCTCCAGTGTTGCTTTTGGTCATATTTTATCACAGCAATATAAACCATACCTTGTCTATTACTAGAGAGCATTCCAAGATTTCCTGCTCCTGGTAGCCTACAATTCTATTAGTTCAGAACCTACAAATCATGCTTTGTTCCTTTATTTTCTTGTCTACAAACACCTGGTTTTTCAGCAAGCCTTGGATCTGTTTGTCACTACTGTAAACCAATGTCACCTCTCACCTGGATTGTTGCCACAGCTTCCTTTATCCATCCTTAGCTCTCATAGAATTGTCTATATAAGCAACAGCTAGAATCACTATTTCAGAGTATTAACTGGGTCAGACCACTGATGAAGTCCAACAATATCTTGCCACACTTAGAAAATTTGGAACATTTTATAAAACACTGTGTGATCTGGTCCTCCCACATGAAATTTCTTTGAGGACATCAAGTTTATTTTTATCTTAGGAGCCATGCCTTGCCTGTTGTGTTCTAGATCTTCATATCATCACTGAGATGAGTGAATCCTCTCATTCAGTTTTCAGTTTAATGTTCACCTATGAGGGCTTCCCCTACTAGACAAGCTAGCAATTAAATCACTATCATCACATTGTCTAATTTTAATTTTCTCCATAATAGCCATTACCATTTCACATTGCTCTTATAGGTTTCATTGATTTTGTTTTTAAAGTGTATTTATTTAGCAATTGTACACAATAAAGTACATTTATTTAACTGTGGCCACCCCAGTCTTTTATTTCTTTCATGTGTCATATGTCTCTATGTCGACCCTGATCTTTCCTAATCATCCATTTTCATTTTTACCCCTTTTGGTTCCCTTCTAGTTTTTCTAAGCTTTAAACATATATACACACTCCCCACGCAATACACACACACACACACACACACACACACACACACACACGTTCAAAATATCTTAATGAGAGAGGAATAAAGTTTTTATCTTTCTGAGTTTGGGTCACCTCACTTTTACTTCGCCTCATAACTTTTACATGCAATAATTTGGGTGAAGGAGCCCAAATAATGACTACCACATTGACACAAGTCTTTGATATCATGAGCCTCACCCCTTAATTTCTCATCAAACATTATTGGTCTATATATTTGAGGGAAATCTCTGCATAATCTACCTATCTTTTCCTGGACCATATATAGTTTGAGAGTAAAAACACTTGCTTCAATCATGAGAATTTGTAAAAACTGTGATCAGTACTTGTGAGGAAACATTCTCATCATAACAACTAAGACACAGGAATTCTAAGTCTACCTCTATGAAGGAATCAGTAAATATGCATAATTATTTAAATGTGGTTATTTTTACATTTTTCAAAGATCAAAATAATCAATTTATTCCATTTGAGGTAATAGTAAAAATATCAATGGGTTCTTAAAGAAGGAACATACATGCATAAAACAAACAAACAAACAAAAAACAAAAACAGGACTTCTCTAATTTGTTAAGCTTCCAGGTTGTTTCTTTCTTCTTTTCCTTTTCCTCAGACATGGTCTTTCTATGCAGCCCTGGCTAGCCTGGAAATCTTTCTACAGAGGAGGTTAGCCTAGAACTCTCAGAGATCCACCTGCCCTTGCATTCTGAATGCCGGGATTAAAGTTTTATGATACCATACTGGACAACCTCTCAGAAAATTTATTAACGTGAAGAATTCCTAATTCAAATAGCATTAAGTAACATCTATTTATACATTAAATTGCCATACATTTTTTGCAAATATTATTGTGTTCTAACTGGCATGCCATAAAGTGTTGGGCCCCAGCCCCATGGGGTCTCTGTGAGTTGCTGGGCAGCCTACAAGTGCAACTTGTTTTTCAGTCCAAGTGTTTCCTGTTTTCTAGTCCTTGCTTATTGCCCAGCGCTTGACCCTCTGACATCAACATCTAGCAGGAGGAAAACACCTTGCTTCCACTTGGGTTTTTCCACTGTGCTGTAAGCCTTTATATAAGGCTGCTCCCTCTCTCTTTAGCACTTGCAATAAAGACTCTCTCTCTCTCTCTCTCTCTCTCTCTCTCTCTCTCTCTCTCTCTCTCTCTCTCTCTCTCTCGGCAATAAAGGCAGCACATACATTCTCTTAGTACAAACAACTGGACATTTTCTCTTTCTTTTCCTGATACCTTGGACTTGCTTGTGGTGCAGGCACCGCAATAAAGTTCACATGTGATAAGTCTGCAGGTCAAGGATCTTTAGGAAGTTTTGAGAACTGTGCAACAGTTACTGTAACCTTATCATGTTAAATGACCTTGTGCCTCTGGGAGATGTTCTCTGCCACCTTCCTAATGACTTATATTCTATGTTGACAGACTTGACACTTCTAATCATTCCAGTTTCATAAAACAAACATGACCTACATTTCATGCATCCAACAGGTCCTTTTTGTTTGCCTCCACTCATCTTTTATACATGTTCAAACAGTTTGTGCTTTTATAGTGTCAGCCCATGCACCACAGAATAGTATTCTATGCTGTACATGTATTATACTTTGTTTATCCTCTTATGTTGATGGGGATTTGAATTGTCTATAGTCTTTAGATATTTGGAATTCTGCTGCTTTGACCATCAGTATATAAGTCATTTTGGTTGATAATATATTTTTTCTTATTTTAAGTGACTACTCTGAAGACAGTATGTGGTGACATCATTTTACTTTTCAATAGATAAAGCATGGAGATTCATGGTGTCTTCACAAGTATGACATTTTAGAGTCTGTCTTTTGACACCATCATCCTATTGGTCAGAAATGACAGTAAAATACAACCAAACATGATGTGTTAAAATTAGACTCTGGAACAAACAGTCTGAACACATTCTGACCATGCTGTACCTTCACATTTCTGTCTACAGAGTGGAGACAATGACACTGATTTAGTCTATGAGAGTTGCTCTAACAATAATATTGTGTGGCTGAAATAACAAATGGTATTTTCCAGTTTGGAACCTGGAAAGTCTTCAGTCAAGGTGCCATCAGATGTGGTGTATTGTGAGAAGCACAGACAGCCTTACTCTTGTGGCATCCCCAAATGGTGGAAGAGTAAGAAAACTCTCCAGGGTTTCTTCTATGACACAATTCACTCCATAAATGAAAACCGTTGTTTCGATTAGCCAAATTACCTCCTGATACAATTACATTATAGTGCAGGATGTGAATGAAAACCTTCAGAAGAGGCAGCCTATAACAAAAGTTACATTTTAGGGTTATTAGCACTGTTAATGAATTAATACAGCTTAGCATATAAAAGTGTCTGACACATAGTAAATTCTACACAAAGATGGGCTATTTTAATTTTGTTTTATCATTGTAATTTACAAACCTATAGTGTACTTAGCCTAATTATACACTGTAGTTAGTTCTGGAAGATTGTTCATGTTAAAGTTACATCATTTATTTTTGTGTGTATGTGTATGTACATATGTGTGTGTTCAAATGCACATATACACAAGTATGCAGTCAACATCTTTCAGGGCTCTGTTTTACCCTTCTGCCATTTGGGTCCAGATACTGAATCCAAGTCATCGGGCTTGATGAAGTCATGTTTTCCTATTGAGCAATCTTGCCAGACCCTGTTACATTCTCTTATTGAGTAAATTGTGTATTATTCATTCAGGTATTTCAGGGAATTATCATCAAGTTCAGGTGTCAGCATGACAGGTAATAGCAACTAGAGTCAGTAAAGCCTTGAAGAGGCCAGTTCAACCTAGGAGACCACTGCTAATCTTAAGGCTTAGACTGCAGCTTGTGAACAAACAGTGGTCTATTTGATCCATAAAATACACTATCCAGATAAAACAATGAAGACTGTCACAGAAAGTTGTTGTCTTTTTAAATTGTCAATTGTATGACCATAAAGAACTTCTGCTACCTCCTCTTTATGACATCTATTTATTTCCTTGTCCCAATGAATTGCTAGAGCTTAAAAGTAAAGAACAAAGAGAAAAAAAGGCAAAGGAATGCCATTCCTCATGAAACCATCATTGCCCATTTTAGATCCTTTTCTAAAATCACAATGCCCCATCTTTCTCATGTCTCTTCTGATTAATAGCTAGAGAGGGAGCTCAGTAGTCATGCTGGTCCTTTAAGAAAATCTACTCCTGAAGTGTTACAGATAATGTCTCATGGGAATCTAGGTACAAACCATGATCCTTTTTCTATGTTTAAGTCATTGCTTCCTAATCTCTTTTGGTTACAAGTACTGAGGCTCCATCTCAATCTTCCAATAGCAAATCATATTTTACTTGGTAACACCCATCTTCCTCAACTTTGAAACCTCATTAAAGGCATGAATTAAACCTAGGTTATGGTATGGCCAAAATATCATTATGACACTGGATGCCATTTCAATTTCCCTTTGTAACCACCCGCACTTTGACGAATGTATTATTCAACTATTTGTGAATCATAAGTTTTTCTCTATTTCTGAAGTTCTTTGCTTCTATGAAAATAGTAGGGACATACTTTGTTTAGTTGAGGTAAAGATATATAAAAGTAGGTCCCCCAAAACATGAGACAGAGATTGCTTATACTGTTAGATTAGTGACACACAAGTATTAAGTTATTTATCATGGCGACTATTCAAATAGGGTTTTGATTTCCACAAATACAAAAGCAGTTAGTATTTTGAACTGGGTTGCTCTTTGTCCAGTGTCTTAGGGTATGAATTGGCCTTTCACCAGAAGATAAAATCTGGAAGGATGGGCAAGTTAACCCCCCCCTCAGAAGGTTGAAAACCAGGTAGAAAAGAAAAAGATGTGGCAGAAAAATTTCCTCCCAGTTTTCCCATGATGGCTGTCCTAAGATGTTGTACTCAATTGACTGTGTCTTTTTAAACAAAGAGGCAGGCTTATCTCAGCTATATATTATCTATATACAAACCTATTTCCCTCTCTCAGTTCTACATTTTCTTACATCTTATACTGTAGGTATTATTACCAATAAAAACAATTACACTTTATCCTCTCCTTAGGCTCTGTGCTGTGTGAAAATAAGCTGACATATGGCAGTGCAAAGTTAGAATAGAGGACTGTAAATTTTAGTTTAAAGTTCCACATCCATGTATAAGATTACCTATGGATAATGATGATGGTGCTGCTGCTGCCGCCTGACATCTGATACCAGTCGCCTTATTTTATTCCATGTTTTGTCTGCCAAGCTTTACATATGACCATACTTAAGCATGTCATCCTTAATATGAGACATTACTATTTCCACATTAAAACAAAATTAAGTAGAAAAATATTTTCATGTATAATGAGCCCATTTTCATACAGCTGATGAGTAGCAGAGCTCAAATATAAATCCAAGCAATCTGATGCCTCTTCATTTGTGTTGAAGTTTCCATGGGTAAGGGAGAGTGCTCAGAGCTTCCTGTTGCTATTTGGCAATTTCAGTACTGTTATCACTATGTGAGTAACTGACTCTGGAATGAACAACATGAATCTTTGCAAGCCAGTTTATGAGCAGATCATGTGTCTAGACAGCAGAGATCTACTCTCTCAGGAATATATGGCATCAGCTTTGACCTCCCAGGCCATTAAGCTTGTATGTTCGAGATGGAGCATTTCAAAATACTCTAAGATGAATCAGTGTCTCTTTTATCTGTAGAAAACTCCTTTTCTCCCATAACTGAAGGTTATGTTTCATTTGGTATTTGATTCAAGGCATTTTAATTTTGCAATGCATGATTTTATCCACCACCACCCAGTTCCTCGCACATCTGTTCTGCACACAAAAGGGCATGTTTGTGCACAGGCTCATTATGTACCATCATTGACTACTTAGGGATAAAAATACAAAGGTTCCCACTTTATGTGATCTATATACTTATGACTGAAAATGATCTATATTTTTTCCTTCCATGGCCCTATTTAAAATAATGACTACAGACTCTTTAAATAGAAGGTCTTTTGTGTCGATGGACATCAGATCACCTGTGGTGATGGCAAATTAATGCTCTCCTGGTAATGCATTAACTGTACATATTGATCTACAAAGGAATAATTGGGACTCCCAATAAGTAAATTTTATTTCCTTGAGTTTTTTAGGGGATGATGTATGCATGTGTGTGTTTGTTCTTACTACTTTTTTCACAATGCATTTTTCTTTCACATTTAACTTTCTCTGTTTTTAACATCCCAGAGTGAGATCATTTCTAACTTGTAATTAGAAGCCACAAAAATTCATATCTTGGTTTGAAAAGGCATTTTAGAAATCTGCTGAACTCTTACTTGACGTGTAAGCCTCATATATCATGCATAGATTCATATCTCTAGACTGCTATGCTTTTGAATAACTGTATTTTACTTAGATATAATAAAAATCACTTGGTCCTTTATACAAACTTGCAGTTTTTTGAGAAACCTGCATCCAAACATTTGAAAGTTTCCTTTAAAAGCATGCCATCTTGGGAACTTGTGTTATATGATCTCTCTTCTAAGAATGAACTTTAAACACATGTAAAAAACAGTTTATTTTAGAAGCAAAAAGCTAGGTATGGGAGAAGAAGATGTAAATATCTCATAGGGTGAATATCTATTCGTATCCTCCTGGAATACTACTAACCGGTCATATTCCTATTTCCTTATTATGTGTCAAAGGTTTGTTTTAAAATGTGTGTGTGTGTACATGCCACAGCACACATGTGAGCACCAAAGTACAATTTGCCACAGTTGGCCCTTTCCTTCCACTGTGGGGGTTCTAGGACTATAGTCTTTAAGCTTAGCAACAGGTACCTTTATTCCCAAAGCCTAGAACTTTATTACCAGCACTTGAATCAAAAATTCAATTTCTAATTATCCTTCTATGTGTTCAAGAGCTTGTATTTACAGGTAGAGCCTGATTTCATGCCTAGTGTAGACTAAGGTTATAAGATCATATGGATAAGCCCAGCCTCTGAACTATGGGTTGGAAATCAATGAAAACAAAGATAGCAATTACCTTAACTCCCTTATTAGAACCCTTAAATTTATACATTTTCTGATTTCTGTAAGAGATATAAGCCATTATTGTGATTTCCAGTGAAAGTCTTTAAGCACTGTTTTTAGGCTTACAAGACGTTTCGTATTTTTCTATTATTTCTGTTTCTATCTGGAGGCACAGTTAATACTGTAAAATAAAACCTGTTGCCAAATTATTTGATTTTTTATTCCTTGGTAAATAATTATCATCAGCACCAAGAAAACCTTTAATAAATGTCAGCTGCATGACTATAATTGAAGGAGTCTGGTTCTCTCTCTCTCTCTCTCTCTCTCTCTCTCTCTCTCTCTCTCTCTGTGTGTGTGTGTGTGTGTTTCTCTATGAGTTTATAATTAATTAGAGGCAGAAACAATCAGAGTTGATATTCATTTTACAACTAAACTGAAAGCTGGACCAGAGTGCTGAAGACTCTCTGACACGCCAGTCATTGCTGGATAATGAGAGGTTTGGTGGGACCAGGTGGCTGGAACTTGAGAAAGACATTCATGGAACAAGGATTCTAAAGCGCAACTTGTTATTTAACATATTAAGTCCATTTTCCCTTCTAACATCCATGAGAAAGATACTCTAACTTCTGCTTTATAGACGAATAAACTAAGGTTTGTAGGTAAACTAACAATAACAAGCCAGGATTTATCCAGATAATAAATAGTGAGGCCAGACATTAAGTAAAGAGAGTGAAACTCGAAACTCCTGTCTTCTTTGCAATGAATATGTATGCAGCCACACCATAACACTTAACAATGGCACACAAACATTTTGAAGGGGCTGAAAGGCTGTGATGAACTGAAATATTGAAGATTGTTAGAGACGATGTACCTTTATATAAGTACATCCAGATGGGGAACTTTGAGAATATTATTTCACAAGATGAAAAGCAAAAGCAAAACATCAATTCATGTGTTAGACAGTGACATGGAGGCAAAGGGGCACAGAAGCTGAACGGTCCAACTTCAATTTTATTTCAGGAACTACAGCTCTTACCAGTGCTTATAAAGCACATGTCAGAGCTTGGGTGTATTTGATATGGTTTTTGGTTTCATGATATAGTTGATCTGTGATCTAGTGGCATTTCAACTGTAGCTCTTTCTCCTCTCTTCTGCATTACTTTTCAACCTTCAGATATATTCGAGGTTCAGAATCTGCAAATGTCTACTAAATAAATCAACACTCATATTTTTCTAATCTAGTAAGGAAGGAGAATCTGCCAGTGCTGTCGCAAAGCCATGGTGTCAGAAGACAGGTAGCAGTTTACTTACAGGAAAGAAAGGAAGAAGAGACAGGAGAGAAGAAAACATGAATTAAATCATGAGATAATGCATCAAAAATGATAGCTGGACTTTTCAGAAGGCAATTGCATAGGGCTTCATTTGTTGTGACTACCTTGTGGACATGGTGACCATACATGAGCCTTACTGTAAACAGAATCACAAAAATGGGCATAAGTACATCTAGATAAAGGACTAGAGGCTTAGTTTGTGATAATTGCAAATAATAACTGCTGCTCCTATATGTAAAAGACACATTTTAAAGTCACCATTTAACCACAAATTGTGAAAACACCAACGTGCTTTAGCTGCATTAGGATAAAAAGAGAGAACATGAAGAAAAGTGGCTATAACCCATGGGCTTCATTTGTACAATGAGCTAATGATTAGGGATCACTCAAAAATGTAATTAAGAAAAGTAATAAGGGATTACATCAGCATATAGAGAGAATGGCGGGCTACAAATTGAATGTCGTGATCAGAAACTCTTATGAAGGCAAGCATTCAGGAGGAGCCAACTGTGAAATACATTCTTGTGATATATTTCATTTCAGTTGCAAGAGCAATACTTAGATCTATTCTGATCTAAAACCTTGGGGGAAATTTTTAAATATATTAGGCACATGATAAAACGGCGTGCTTCAGGAAAGGAATCTGTATTGCTCTGTTTGGGGATGAATATTTAATAATGTTTTTCTTTGTATTGAATATAGATGATGATGTTTTATCATTAGCATAACACATACTTGAGATGTGTTTCCTCTATAAGTAAAGGATTTGTGTTAACAAACACACATTTTTTTGCGGGCAGACTCCCTTGGGGGCAGTCTAGAAATATTTACAAGCAGCTAATCAAAGGTAAAGATAGCTGATAATAGGCTTGGAAGAAAGAAGAATTAAAATCTTAAAGAATAAAAAACCAGTAATTAAAAATGAATAATATATAGGGCATAGGGAAGAGAGATTAATAACACTAAAAATATTTGAAAGAAAGCCATAGGGAAACATTCTTATATAAGTTCATTTAAAAAAAGCATATACAATATATGTGTATATGGCATACATACATGTACTCATGCCACACAGAGTATAAGAATCTCAAGAGCCATGCACTGCCTAACAAAATCCAGGTGTCACACATGGGAAACCTCACCTCTAGTTGTTATTTGAAGAAATATATGTCTTCCAACACAATATAGGCTGTTGCCTTTACTCCTGGTTGCCTTTCAACACTGGAAGGTTAAGCCTGTATTGCTGAAGACACAGCACATTTCAGAATCAGAATTTGGAAGAATCAAACTGGAACTGATTAAAAAGCCTCCTTTCTAAAGACTGACTCTCACAGCACCACAAGGTGCTATACAAGAGGCTAAGGGAATGGACCAATTGGTAGTTGTACCCAGATGTAAAACCTATGACTCATTAACAATGCCTGGCTAGAAATACAGCTACATAGCACAAAAGTGGAATTTTATCTTGGGGATAACTAACAGTTGTCTAATTTGACTCATGGGCTACCCAAGGAGAGGCTGTTCAGGCCTAGCACTAGAAACCTAGCCAACTACCTATGCCAAACCCTGGAGGAAAATATGGTACTTCCATTTTCTTATACCAGTGTAACTTCTAAATGAACTGAACACCCGTCCTTACACTCACCAAAGAAGCTCTTTTTTCTAACAAATAAAGATCATTAGAGACCCAAAACTTGTCAAAATGCAGAGAAAAAGGGATCCAACTCCTATTGATACATCTGCGATACAGTTCGTACTCCTAGGGCTTAGGGGAAACCGTAGAAGAGGGAGCAGAGCCAGAGGACCAAAACGCTTGTTGCTAGACAGTGTCCCCTAGATGTGAGAGAGAAAAACATCCATGGAATCTCAACAGTGGTTTCCTGAACAAGGCTGGTTTAATGACAACCCTAGTTGATATGCTAATGAAGACAGAGGAAATTCCACAAGATCCCAACTCTAAATGAAGAGCTACAGGCTGCCAGAGGCTGCTGAGAGGAGAAACAGTTGAGCTCCTATATAGATTGTCCAATCTCAAGTGGTCAGTACTGAATGGGTGATCATATGAGCAACATAAAATAAACTCAGGTTGTATGTATGTACACACACACACACACACACACACATGTATAATACGTGTAGAATAATAAAGAATAACAGGTCTCTAACTTGGGATAGAGGAGAGACAATGAAGGAGTTGGGGAGAAGAGAGGCAGAAATGATTTAGATGTGGTGTTTGTGCATGAAGTTTTCAAAATTAACAAGACATCATGCAAGTACAAAGCTAAATGCTTCACTGAGAAGTTGGTCCTTGTCTCTTTCTTTGAGTGTGCCTACTTCAGAAGAGTGTCCTTAGATGTTGGTACTGCTCAGAATGATGTCCTAAGATGCCTTTGAGTTTCTTTACCCAAGGCATTTTCTACCCTGACAGCAAAAAGAGACTGGAATTTTTAGCTCAATTCAAAAACCAAGTCAGTTGTCTTTAGGATAATTTATAGGTTACTAAATTAATTCTTAAAGTGCAAAATTGGGTAGTGATAATATTCAACAAATTGCTTTCCCCATCAATGCCTATCTCTCATAACCATTTGGATGGATACATCATGATAAAACTGTTAAAACATATTAGTGGCCAGTCCCAGCTCATTTCACGCGAGACTAGTAAACTGGAAATAGAGAAAAGCAACACAGAAAATACAGTGTGGGATATGAGAACCTAAACACCAGTGATATATTTTTAACCTTTAGTGTAGAATACAAAATAATTGTTCAGAACTTTGGTCAAACACTGAGAAATGAACAAACTTGCAGTAGATAGTGATTTGTATGTATAATACAAAAAGGGTTAGATAACATAAAGCCCTGGGGTTGGGGTCAATAAGAAAGTTAGCCAAATGACATTTATAAGACAACAGCCATCGAAATTACATGTCACTGTATCTGCTGGCACTGCAGCTAACTCACTATTATTTTCTAATCTAAAATAGTCATCTTGTGACAATATTATTTTTCTATAGTAAAACTGTCTTCCAAAAATATTAGATTTAATTTCCATTAATTTCCATTGACTCTAGATGCTAATCCTTCTGTCAAGTGGAGAATATGCAGTCACTTGAAGGCCCAGTGGGTTTCCATTTAATTTCTTCCCTTTGCTTATAAACAACATTTGTTGCCCTGGAATCAAGATGCTTTTTAAGAATTACAGCCTCTTGAAAACAGCCTTCCATTAAAGTCATTTAAAATAATGTAATAATTGACATGGTAATTAGAACTTCATTGAATGGGATACTAAGACCATATTTTTCTTATATATTATTGGAAGAATATATAGCTTCTGTCTTTTAAGTATCTACTTTCATATTATTCTTTAAATTGTAAATTAAATACTCATTAAAGCTAGACAATAGGAAAGTGTATAATGGATATTAAAATGTGCCTGTCTTCACCAATTATATGAAATAGTTCTGATGCTATTTAAAAATGCCTTCGGTCCCAACAATTCTTCATCTGTTACACTCTGGCTTTAAAGGGAATGACCATAGAAGAAAATATACAGAATCATTGAATAAATACTTTGTGTGTATCAAATGAAAATTTGGAATATTATGTGTCATGATTTTTAAATAACCCAGTGTTACCCATTGGCAAAGTCTGGGTGCTTAACTCTCCATGTACATTTTGGGCAAGAAAAAGCCACACTGTCGCTACCTCTGTGGAAACAGAAGTATCATCCTGCTCCAATTAATCTTTTCTTCTGTACATTTAATAAAATAAAATACATTTTTAGCCACAATAAAAGATCAAATTTAGCTTAACATAGCTGCATTACAGTGACTGTAATTACTATTAAAATTTGATTAAGTTATCTGAGTCCAGTGAACAACTGTCCTGTGATGATCTTTTTGCAGAGTGACTGGCCATCAAGCTCTATTGTTGTACTGTATTTCAGGATTTCTATTAACTTCAGTGAAAACCCCATGCACACAAAGATAGGATGCAAAAATGATCCACCCCAACTCACTGAAGACACAGGTCACCATAGTATGCAAAAACCTGATGATTTCCTTCCAACCTGAGTGAAGGTTCTTACAAGACTGAACTATAATGCCAATATCATTAAATTGAATTTCATAAGTTCAAAATCAGTCTGTAGAAAAGAGGTACTCATCTTTTCTATAACTTATATCTATGTGCAATAGAGAATAGTGTGAATTTTATGAAGATTCTTATCGTTTAATGCAGCAGAAGGCTGAACTTAGGTTGAAATACAAAGCCCTGAGTAACACTTTAGCAAAAATTACAGATCAGTATTTAAATTGGAGGAAGGGGATCTAGAACTCATGAAGAAGGCATAATCCCTGACTCACAACAAAAAAAAATCAAGAAAATCCAGGCTAGGGAGAGGGCTTGGGCAGCAAAGTGCTTGCTGCAAAGCATGAAAACATGACTGCTTTTGGTTCACAAGCACCAAGTTAAAATATCAGAGGAGGTGATCTATGACCCCAGTGTTGAACAGGAGATCCCTGGAACATTAGAGCATGCTGGTCAGCTTGTCTAGGCAATCTGTGAACTATATGTTCAGTGAGAGACTATCAAAAATAGAGTGGACAGAGGATTGAAGACCCTAACAAATTCCTGGTTCTACATATGTACTAGCAAACACAGCAGAGATAAAAATGTAGATGAAAGATGATAGATATATACATATACCCATACATGGATACATAAATACATAGATTATGATGATGATAGATGATAGAATGAATTACAAAAGAAAAGTCAACATTAACGTATTAAGACACTCTTTGCAAACTTATATAAAGAAGAATTAACTTTATTGTGTTGTTCACAAACAATTGATTGGTAACAGAAGCAAGCTTCATAACTGTTATATAGTACACTAAAGAAATTGCAAAGAATTTGAGAATATAATTTAACATAGGGGTATTTATAAATTTTAGTACCTGGAACTTACTGATAATTTTCATCTAGCCTCTTAATAGCTCTTATTTGCATATTTTAATGAATGGCTGTCAACTAAGATGAAAACAACCCAGAGATTTCAGAGGCACTGGAATTCACTGTAACAAATTAGAAGTCAGTTGAGTTGACTGACAAAATATGAGTGGCTATCTAGGAACATAAACCCAGAAAAGATTTTGAAACTTATTTCTAGGACAGAGTACTATAAGGGGTTCCATTATAGTAGTGATTTTCACTCCAAAGTTTTCCAAGAGAAACAACCTGTCACACTCAGTGTGTTTCCTAACTACATTCTCAGATTTTTAAAGTTTACAATATATTGCTATTAATTACTATTATTTTAACCTATGAGAGTAACCCAAGCTCATTTACAGTTAATAACAGTATTACTAACTATAATTCTTACCTCCATTTTAGATCTTCATCCCATATATACGTAATTTCATCTTCTAGAAACTATAGCTCCCTTCACTTCACCTCTGTCGTCACTCTTTCATAATCCCCCATGTATGTATGTCTTTTATTTTTCTAGATTCTACATACAGTGAATATCAGGAAGCAGCTTGATTTGTGTGTAGCTTAGTAAAGTTAGTAATGATCCTTAGGGTGATCCATGTTGTAAAATGTGAGGCTGAATAGTCTTCTAATTCATATGTGCACACTCACACACACACACACACACAGAGAGAGAGAGAGAGAGAGAGAGACAGATACAGAGACAGAGAGACAGAGAGACATAGAGAGAGAGCCCACAGTTTCATTCATGAGATGATGGTCACTTTGGTTGCTCAAACAAAAATGTATATATCTATGCAAGGTAATACCTTAATTTATTTGGGGTTTGGGTATATCTTGATATAGAGGTTACAGGATTCTAAGGAAGTATTGTTTTTAAGGTTTATGAGAAACAACCATGTTGTTTTCTACAATGGTTGTGCACTTTTACACTCCCAATAGTGTGTAAACATCTCCATTTCTCTGTATTCTCATGAACTCTTACTATCTTTGTTATCTTTAACATCTAGTAGCAGCTATTTCAATAGTTACAAAGGCACATCTTAGCAAGGATTTGAGTTTTCCTGGTTATTTCCTATGTGGATACCTGTAGACAAAAGTTTTTGCCCCGCCTGCTTCCAAAGTCCTTTAGCCTCAAATAACTACATGGAGACTTACATAAATATCAATTATAAATCGTTTGGTCTATTGCCCAGGATTTTTGTTGGCTAGCTCTCTCTTAGTTATTAACCTGTTTCTATTCATCTGTGTATCTCCAAGTGGTCTTGGCTTATGGGAGAATGCCTGGGCATTCCCAGTAGCTACATGGTGTCTCCCTGGTGACTCACTCTCTTTGTTCCTTTTCCCAGTCTTCTAGTCTGGTAGCCTCGCCTATACTTGCTGCCTGGCTACATCCTGTCATCCATTGGATGAAACAGCTTTATTCATCAACCAATAAGAGAAATATATTCACAGCATACAAAAGAACATCCCCCTTCTTTGGGAAATATCTATTTAGGCTTTTTCCCAATTTAAAGTAGGGTTTTTTCCCTCTCCCTGTTTTCTTTCCATTCCTCTTTCTCTCCCTTAACTTTTTTTCAACTTTTCCTGTAGAGTTGCATAAACTTACATTTTTGGGGGTATTTATTCCTTAGAAGATATATAGCTTGAAAATATTTCCCCAAGACAAAGGCAGGCTTTTCTTTCTGTGTATCTATGTGCTATACATAGGTATATACGGTTGTATGTATTCATGTATGTGTATGAATATGGACACTGGAAATCAACATCAAGGGATTTTTATCAATTCACTTCCACCTAATAGTTTTTGAGAAAACATCCCCAGTCAACTTGGAGCTTGCACGTTCAGCTAGGTTTGCTGGACACCAAGGTTTAGGTAGTAAATTTGGCACTTGAGACCCAAATTAAGGTCCTTATGATTGCATAGCAAGCATTTTATCTACTCACGGAGATGCCCCATGACTCACTCATAGGCAGCATTTTCATGTGTTGTTTGCTTCTTTTGATAAGGAAAAACATTATATTAGGACTCATTTTCATTTGTTTATTTTTGTTTTTGTTACCTATTTTTTCCTGTCCTGTTATAATACTAGCCACAGCCAACATTGTTTCAGGAGATTCCCTTTGTTCCTGTCTAGGAATTTTATAGTTTCATATCTTATGTTTCTTGAGTTCAATTTGTTTTTGTGTGTATGGTACATTGTATATGTTACTGGATCAACAATTCTATGTGACATATATTGGTTAAAAGGGACAGAATATTCTGTCACATTTACTTAGCAGAGGAAAGAAATTTATCTTTTTGGTTTTGAAATGGAAATACTTTCCCAAAATTGTGTGTCTTAATTTTCAAGCACATGAATACAGCTTGAGTAAACTTCTTTCTTGTCAATCTATACTTCACCTTTGAATAGAAATAATTAGAAAGGCAGATTTGATAAACATAGAATCAGAGAAGGGGACTGAGTTGGGGAACAAGAGCCAACAAGCAGAGACAATCAGAGAAATGGGAATGTAATAAGGGAGAGAGGTGAAGGTCTCAAAAAGATTGAAGTGACCTGCTAGAGAGAATTTTATGGAGAATTAAAAAAGGAAAAAGATAACTAAAATCAGATTCTGACTAGTGCTGAAGGCCAGGCTGACATTAAACACTGTGAACTTGGACTAAATCCAATTGGCAGAGTTGCTTGAGTTTCTCTAGTAATATTCAGCAGTTAAGAAATATAGAAAATGAAAGGTTATATTAACCCAGGATTAGGGAGCAGAGTGGAGTGGAATTCAGTTACAGTGGAAGAGAGGCAAAAATATTATACAGCTCCAACCACACTGAAATACCCTGCCCAATTTCAAATTCATTTGTTCAATTTATGACCATCTAGAGAATATTTTAATACTGATTTTTCCCTCAAATTTTAGCTAAACTTTTTGAAACATATTTTCTGACTGGTAATCTGATTTCAACTAATGATAAGATTGATACATAAATCTATAATGTTCTTCCACTAAAGTACTATGGGTAGAACTTCATATATTTAACAAAATTATCGGGACCCAATGTTCTAGAGAGGTTTGTGAACATCATGTACGCCATTCTTTGCCACAGCTGAAGGGCAAGAGTTTTGTTATGTTTGATTCTGTGAACCATTCTACTTATGATCAGAGTTTTGCTAAAGACAGTAAAGAACTTAAGCACAGTTAACACAAAATGTTTCTGGTCTACATTACATAGACCATACATATGTAGGTGGACCAATGCTATGGCATGGCCTGGTGTGAAGAGGCACAGGGAGCCCATGAGAATCCCTCTCCAGGAAAGCTAAGCCAACAGGGCATGAATCTGTGAGTTATTCTGTGTAGAAAGGAGTTGAAAAGGCACCTTGTAGGGGAGTAGACCAAAGCCATGGCAACCATGTGCTGAGGAAAAACTCAAGAGCAAGAAAAAGGACCCAGATACAGACAGAAAAAGAGTGGACAGAAATTCACATTCTTGAGGCCAAATATACAGCTATGTTCAAAATATCTGATTTCTTCTGGTTTCTTTTTGAAGAATCTGCTGCATGGTCTTTTCTTTCTGATTATCCAAAGTACAATTCTTTTAAAATTGAATTACACTGAGTGTGTATGTATGTGTGCATTCACATGCATGCCACAATATGTGTGGAGGTCAGAGAACAATTTGTGGAGGTTGGTTCTCTTCTTTCTCTATGGGGGTCCCAGGGACTGAACTCAAGATGTGAAGCTTGGCACTAAATCTTGACCACAGGAAACCATCTTGCCAACACAGCCCTCTTTCAATATTCTTTTCATGTTATATTTTATCAACTACTCTTTTAGTTAAGGTCTGCTGGTAATTAATTTGCTTCATTTTCCCTCAGTTGAGAGAGATTTATCTTGATTTCATACCTGAATAAATAGAATCTTCCAGTATTAAAAAAATATGTTGGTACTTCCTTTGAGGCTGCATGGTTTCTGGTGAGAAACCAGCTGTTCTCACAGTTACTTCTCAGAGATTTGGTGTCATTTTCTTCCGGCTTCTTTGAAACTTCGTTATTTATAGAGTTTTCAGAAGTTTGAGTAAAACAGGTTTACTGATAGATTTCTATAGTGATACATTGTTTGTAATCTAACAAAATTTCCCTGAAGATCAGAATGCAGAGCTAAGCCACTGGTTAACCACTCACCTAGTTAGTCATAGAGGACAGACAGGGTGGCCACCCCCTTTAATCCCAGCACAGGGGAGACAGAGGTAGATGGATCTCTGTGAGTTCAAGACCACACTGGGCTACATGACAGTGAATCAGTCTAAAAGAGAAACAGAGCTCATGCTTTTAATCCCAGAACTAGAGAGAATGTAAGGCAGAGACTTAGTGTAATCTCAGAGAACAATCTGAGAATTTGTGGAGCCATGATTACCCTTGCAGTCTGAGGTAGAGGTAAGAGTTAGTGGCTAGCTGTTTTGCTTTTCTGATCTTCAGCTTGAACTCAAATATATATTTCTGGGTTTTTATTATTCCTGCTACAGATTTTGTTTTACCTTTCCTATTCAGGGTTCCATTAAGTTGTGGAACCTGTAAGATTAAACTATTGCAAAATAAAACAAAAAAATCTTCATCTTGGCTTTCTTATATGTCATCTTTGGGATTCAGTGTTGTATTAGTTTAGTTTTTGTGATATCTGTCAGCTCTAGGGCTATGTCCCTTTTTCCAGATTTTTAAATATTTTCTCCATCACTACTGGTTTTTTTCTTCCTCTCTCTCCATTGTGCTAATGAGCACATGAGTCAGGGCTTCCTTTATAATTCTAATGAACAGGGTTGCTTTAAGTCCCAAAGCTTCCATTGCGTTTTCTCATTCTTTTGTTTTTAATTTGTTAAAATTTTTTTCATATAACTTTTTATTATATTATTTTTCCCCTCCAACTCTTTG
The DNA here is from genome assembly GCF_017639785.1 of Mesocricetus auratus. Classification (NCBI taxonomy): domain Eukaryota; kingdom Metazoa; phylum Chordata; class Mammalia; order Rodentia; family Cricetidae; genus Mesocricetus; species Mesocricetus auratus. The sequence continues at coordinate 38,584,267 of NW_024429193.1, forward strand.
CAGATCTTCCCTACCCATCCAGTTTCATGTTCTTTCAAAAAACACCCTCTGAAATAAACAACACACAACTTAATATTTTTTTAAAAAGCCAAACTAAAGCAAAAAGTACACAAGAATCATGGAGTCTATTTTGTGTTGGCCAACTATTCCCCAAAATGTTTCTGATTGCTAGTGATGCAATTTTATCTTTTCTATTTTGAAATCATTTTTAGGTAATTATAAAACCTATCACCTTGGCATTGATGTCTATCGGTTGTATTTTACCTCCCAGCCTTCTATCTTCCCAGTATCTTAACATTTGGAGTATTACATTGACATACTTTTCTCTCATTTTTGCTTTGTGATTTATTTTTTTTATCATTAGTTTTTCGAGATAGGGTTTGTCTGTGGCTTTGGAGGCTGTCCTGGAACTAGCTTTTGTAGACCAGACTGGTCTCAAACACATAGAGATCTGCCTGCCTCTGCTCCGAGTGCTGGGATTAAAGGCGTGTGCCACCACTACCTGGTGTTTTGTGATTTCCTTTGAGATAAGATTTCAGAATGTATCTAGCTTGGCTTCTATCTGAAGTCCTTCTTTCTCTGCCTTCTAAGTGCTATGATTACAGGGTAAGCTACAAAGCTAGGTTAAAATTTGTGTGTGCATGCACAAGATACTGGAGATGCAATTTGAGGCTTGCACATGCCAGGAAAGCACTGGGTCACTGAGTTACATCCCCATCCAATATGAGGAGGTACAACCTTCTTTGCACCTTCATTTATACACAGTCCCCTTTGACACCACTCCAGCAAGGGAAAGAGGGAATAGAGGTTCTGTCAGTCAGAACCCAGGTTCCCTCCCAGACATTCATGGATGCTCATGGGACACAGCTCCTTTTTCTGACTAGGGAAGGATGGATACTTTGGCACCAATTATGATTGTACTGGCAGGTCCTGGCCATAGTATAATACATAGGACTTCCTTTTCGATATTGTCCACTTTGGCTTTGCTGACACACAGAATGAAGAAAAGGCTCATTCCTAAAGGGAAGAGATGACAGTGTTGACTCCCCACTAGACATCTCTAACATAATATCATAGAGAGGAAGAAGACTATCTCATTAATCTTTAGTGAGAATCCCCTGATGGAGCTCACTCTTTGTCCCATGGAGATGTCGATATAATTTTGTCATGACTACTTTAAAACCTCATTCCCACATATCTGTCATCTTAGCATTGGTATCTGAGGAGCATGGAGGTCCAGGAACCACAAATATCCTATGCACAGATAGAGGTTTTTGCATGAATAGTTTTAAATATATTAAGTTTGACCAAAGCGAAAGAGGTACTATTATCTGTCAGTCTCCTGTCTATGGGGCTGCTTCGTTGGATAGAGAGAACAGCTTTTTCTATCTGCACCTGACACTTCAGCTTTCTGGCATCTTGTTCCATGAGTGGGATTCACAGACTAACCAGTCATGACATCACTTGTGTTTTGTTCCAGGGGTCTTGAAATTCCTTGTCAGCCTGCTTTCTGTGTGCTTTTCATGGTCTATTTATATTAGTGTCAAGCATAAGGGATCTATAGCTATGTTTAGTGAAGATTTGGGGGGCAAAATAAGTCTATTCCATTTTATTGGAAGAATTCCACCTTCATTTGTACTATGATATATTATACTTCCATACTCAACTTTAATACATAAGACAATGTTAATTGTAAACATAGAATTAGGAACATGAGCTATTTGCACCCTATCTTTTTGTCACTGAGTTTAAATGATATTAAATTTTGCTTTCTAATTGTCATTGATACTAGATGATAAAAATCATATAATGGGCAATCAGCTGAAATTCACAGTGCAGTATTTATGCAATATTTTTTCATTGTCGGGTTGTGTTAGACCTCAAATCTGTTTATGTGGCTCCTATGAGAAGTGCTGATTCTACAACGTTTTAACTTTAAATGCAAATGTTTAAATAATATGAGAACTGGGCATGGTAACACTGGCCTATATGTCAACACTCAACATCATGAGGATTGTGAGTTCAAGTTCAATCTAAGGAAAGAAGGAAAAATAAGATATAATGATGATACAAATTTTGTATTATCTATGTGGGCGCTGTTAGGAATCCCTCAGATTTTAGTATAAGAAGCTTAATAACAAATTTATATTTCGTAGCATGAAGGTTACAAAGCCAGTGACTCCTCTGGATGCCAGAAAGTTATTCCCATCAAGCTGTGGATTGGTCACATCTTTTGTTTCATTCATATATCCACAGAGATCCCACTTCACATAGATTTTCACATTGCAATTGTTTCTTGTCTGATAGTGTATTGTGTGCATCTAGTACTTGGTCTCATTTATTTTAGGACAGATGGGTGAATTAATATACTAGAAAAAGTGTTCACAAGTTCTATCTATTCAGTAGGAAAGGAAGTAAAGTCCAGTTTTTTTCAGACTCAGGAATAAAGGAAGGAAGGAAGGGAGGGAGGGAAGAAAGAAGGAAGGGAAGAAGGAAGGAATTAAGGAAGGAAGGAAAAGAAAAAGAAGAAAAATGGTTGCTACCACTCTGCTCATTTACTACCTCTTTCTTTGGAGGTTTCCAGAGCATGCATATCTATCATATGATTCACCTTGTATTGGAGAAATGAAAAGGAAAAGCACAAGCCCTACCTGGAGAACTGAAGCACCACTGTGAAGAAACTGAAGTCCACTTTCAGCTGAGTCAATTCCACCTGTGGCCAAAATAGGAAACCCAGGCAAAGCACGGGCAATGGCAGTCACAGCTCTCAAAGCAATAGGTCTGATGGCAGTTCCTGCACAAGACAAGGAATCTTGGTGGTTAGAATGTATGACACAGGTACACATTGTCTTATATTTACCATTATGCATTGGCAGCATTGTACTGGAATAATTTTCAATTTCTTTATCTGTTTTAAAGTGCTTTAACTTTTCAGTGAATGTGGTTTTAAGGGCAGTGATGCTATTATCAAATCTAGACAAGTTACAAAGTAGATATAACAAGCCTAGAACTCTTACATAAAACACATACAAATTATGGTTTGATATACAGCAATGTGTAAGATTGTATGGAGCACTCAAACATCTGTTCTAAAAAGAACCAGAGAAAAGAAAGCTTTGAAAAAGAGAGCAATCACGTACAGTTATGTAAATAGCCACACAACCCTGTTCCTTTTTCCAGAGTTCAAGGGAGTTGGTGTGAATATAGAGGCTGTAAAACCAAAGGACTGAAGAACTTACAGATTCTTTTTTTTTTTTTTTTGGTTTTACGAGACAGGGTTTCTATGTATTGTTTTGGAGGCTATCGGTCCAGCCTGGCCTCGAACTCACAGAGATCCGCCTGCCTCTGCCTTCCGAGTTCTGGGATTAAAGGCGTGCGCCACCACCGCCTGGCAGAACTTATAGATTCTATATTGCTTTCTGTTATGTATTTTGCACAGTTTGAAGATTCACGGTAAGCCTGATATAATTTTACCTGCTAGAAAATTTAAATGCAATTAGAATACACGTCTTCATATCCATATCCATATATGTACACATACAGATATACATATCCTAATTAATCAATTTTAGTACTATGTTAGTCTCTACCCTAACAGACATAAAAACTGCATGTAGACACTATAGTGACTTTAAACATGAACATATTGTACTGAAGCTACTTTAGAGGCTCAACTACATCCTAGAGTGAATTAGTATTTTTGAAATTGAGCACTATAATCTCATATTCTCAGTGATCACTCAAGTTAATGATGCATTCAAAGCATTTTCTGAATTAAAGATAGTTCTAATTATGAAATAATCTGACTTTGTCTGAAACTAGAGTCTACTAAACAACACAAATATGTGTCTGGCTCAGACTCCTATTATCATGCCCACCATCTCACGCCGAGCCACCAGTCTTGGCAACATGAACTTAGTGTGGAGGGTGGGCTGTTACTTCCAGGAAGCTCATAGAAAGTTCCTTGCAACCAGTGGCTTTTCATCTCAACAGGCTATATGCTATATGGTGATAGCAACACTAGTTAAGAAACGGCAAATCCATAGAAGCAGTAAAAATATCAGTGGTTGGAGAGAGGGGGCAAGGGAAAGGATGGATGAGGAGGCAGAGCTAGAATTAATTTAGAAGAGAGAAACCAATGACAGATACTATAATAACAAGTGCATATTGTTGCATATTAATCCAAGTTCATAGAACATAAAGCACTTAAGGTGAACCCTAGTATAAACTGTGGACTTTGGGTGATAATGACACCCTAATGTAAGATTCCTAGTTTTATAAGTTATACCACTCAGGTGAAAGATGCTGACATGTGTCTTTACACCTTCCTTTCAATTTTGTTGTGAGCTGAAAACTAATCTAGATATAAGTTCTTTTACAAATAAGTAGTTTTCTACTTAAGATGTTCATATCAAGTGAATGCTGGGAATTGAATCCCAGTCCTCTGGAAGAGCAGCCAGTGCTCTTAATGCCTTTCATATTAAACTAAATTTATGCTATTTAGTTGCTTCCTTATTATCATTAAAGGTGTGTATGGAGATGCCTATTTGTTTTTCTGTTACCCAAAAGCTTCCTAGATATTACGCAATACTGACACTTCAGGATTCCACAACTTATGTTCAGAACACAGTGTATTAAGTTAAACCAAAGAGGAACCAGACATCAGGATTTTACTTTTATGCCACAATATTTATTAATGTTTTTTTGTCTTTATATTTTAATAGGATAATATAGCAGGTAAACCATTGCATTCAGTAATATATGCTGTCAGTATAATAAAAATAAATCTAACTATGCATATAGATGAAAGGAAATCTGCAGCATAAATATTCAGATAGACACATAGATAACTGTGTAACATAACAGACTGTTCAATAAGTACTAAGTCAATGGGTTCTTGATATACATGTTACTTTGAACTAATAAAAAATATTGGGATTCTTTTTCTTCCCTTATTTAGTTTACCCAAGAGACTATAGGAAACTTGAACTAAGGAGATAAATAATTTATTTCTCACTTCACTGTTAGAAGACTATCATTAACACTAAGGGGTAAATTTCAAAGTGGTATTCAGGGATTTGTCAGCATATTCCAATTGCTATTAATGGACATCAAATGGCAAAATCCCAGGACACAGCTTTGAAAAATTTAACCAGTTATAGTTAAAGGGCAACATTATTACATGGGTGTTAAGAACACCAGCAAATTCTCATTGGCATTTGAAGATGTTCAATTAGGTCAATACGACATTTTCTTTTTCATGTTTTCCTTCCATTTCTAAAACTTTTCTAATGTGCATAATGAACATGAAAACCTTTCAAACTAATAAAGGTATCTTTTTTCTTTTTTTTAATTAAAAGGAATTATGTGCTCTGTGGAAATGTGAACCAAAGTTAAAGACACAGATCTTCCTGGAGTTGGGCAAGAATTAAGTCAGCTTTTATTTATATTATTATAAACTACATTTGATTAAAAAATAACTGATTCAGTAGTACATATAACCTCACTGTCTCAGTATTTTGTGGAAAATAGGTTTTGTAAAATGGGTTTTATCCACCAATAAGTTATAATGAAGAACCCTAGAGGAATATATAGGAAATAAGAGTGCTAAACTGTAAGACAAAATTTCCTTATAGTTTCAAGATGAGAAAAGTAAAGAGATGACAGATTCCAGACAAAAATTAAACTCAATATGAAGAATGTACATATATCCATAAAGAACAGAACTGCACATCTGTCAATTAAGATGAACAGAAACTTCCAGAACCCCAAACACTGAGAGAGTGACTTCTAAAACATTGCCACTATTATGGTTACTGCTTTTAGAACAAAGAGTAGGGAGAAGAAGTTAGACCATAGCTTGAGAGTTGTGAAGACATGCTTCCAGCCTGTGGAAAACAACAAGGTTTAAGTCAAGAAATTGAATTCCTATCTAACCTAAATCAACTAATAGGTAACACATAATTTAAATTAAGCTGTTATCTACAAAGGGCAGCCAGAGGAACCTGATGGAAAATCCAGTTACATCAAGCCATTTCTGTTTCAATTGTGTGAATTCTCCAACAAAGGTCAAGTCATTCTATGTCTCTGCATCTCGAAATAAACTGAAGGCTCAAATAAAGGGATGGAGGAAGGGAAGGGATAAGGAATGGAAGGAAGGAAGAAGGAAGGGCTGAAACAGAGCTTAGATTTGCAGTATTTGACCAAGTAAGTATTCTGCTGTGCACAAAAGTGACCTTTTGGAGTCATTGATGGGCTAGACTTAACTCCCTATATAATAAATAGGCTAATAATTATATTAAAACCTTCATGTAGTCATAAATTAAAGTGCAAGTCAGTGTGTTGAAGTTACAGATTTTTGATAAATAATTACAGAGCATTTTCAGATTGACTACATTTTAGAAAAACATTTTTATAATTGAAAGAATTTGAATTATGTTAATAAAGATTATTTCTTTTCAAAAGAGAGGTTTTTTTAGATACCATCTTAATATTATTCACTGTAGTACTATCTTTTGGTACACATAGAAGAACACATTAAAACTTATGCTTCTTACTTAATGTTCTTTTGTTCATCAATGTGCTCACAAAAATATTTTCAAACTTGTATGTATGTCTTCTTTTCCAATTTAAATTCAATTTTTATACACATGATATTCAAAATGGCAGCCTTTTTTATTTTAGTAGACTGTTTCAAATTATATAAGTTCCAGCACATATTGTGTGTTATCAGAAAACAAAAGCATCATTGTTTGCTAACATATATTTTATTAATATGAATTTTATGCAGAAATCAAATTGAGGATTAATTGCAGTCTGGAACAACACCAGTCAGACACTAGGGCCAACCCTTGAGGTTTAAACACTGACTATGCTATGTACAGCCTGAGAAATGTTGTTAAGACATCTTGCTGAACTTCAATTTTGGCACAAACAAAACAGTGAAAATTGCAATAATGTCATGGAATTGTGCTGTGGGTGAGTTAAGTGTATTTCAAGGCATATACTAAACACTGAAAGTTGAGAATATGATCTGCGAGTCTCTAAAGGACCATTAATTCCAGAGAGACTATTTGGTTAGTTCACTTTCATGCTGTCTTTTGTGTTGTTCTTTTGCATTTAGTGATATAAAAAAAGAAGACATAAGCAATGTGCCTACCTTGATAGACCTTTATACTCTCTGATATCCCGAGGGGACCAGACATGTCCTCTACCTTTTTTTCTTCTTCTTTTTTTTGTTTTTTGTTTTTTGTTTTTGTTTTTTTTTTACGAGACAGGGTTTCTCTGTATTGTTTTGGAGGCTGTCGGTCCAGCCCGGCCTCGAACTCACAGAGATCCACCTGCCTGTGCCTCCCGAGTGCTGGGACTAAAGGTGTGCGCCACCACCGCCCGGCTCCCTTTTCTTCTTTCTAACAGCTGTCTTTTACCAGTGTCATAATATTGATCAGACTACTTTTGACTCTAAACGTACAAACCTCAGAGTCCAACATCAGTACATTAAGAATTCTTTTACAAGAAAAGACCCAGGTACTAAACCAATATAAAACAATTGTTAATGATGTTAGAAGTAAAGTTTTTCTGGGGAAAAGGGAGGAGAGATTTACTTCGCATAACTGAATCATTGAAAGAGAAAGGGTTTTTTTTATATGGGAAAAATAGTGTGTAATGTGTGCTCTTTTGGGGTAACTGGAATTTTGAATAATTGAGTTTAATTCTGTTTGTCCCCCCCCCATCATTTGACTCCTAGGATAGTTATGAATACACAATTAATTGACAGAACTAAGTCCACATAAACTCCCTGATAATGGCTCAAAGCTGGCAATAAAACAGAAGCCAGGTTGTAACACTTGCTTGTGCTTAACAGCATATACAAAAGGAAAATCCATGTTTAATTTGCTTGCATTAATTAAAATATAATGAATAAAGTGGGTAACAAATTCATTAGGAATTGAATTTCGACTGTCTAATTGTTATAACACCCAGAAGGAAAAAAAAGTATGAGCAAATCAGGAATTTCAAAGATTTAAGAGTTGAAAGATTGAGTTTTATAAAATACATTTAAGTCAAGTAGCAGCAAATTTATGCTTCATGAAAACAAGTTGAAAATGTTAATGAAGCTAATATACTGATAAATATGTGCAGCACAACTATTTAAAAATACATCTTTACACATGGATTAAGATCCTCTGAGAAAATGAACATAATTCAACCAGAAACTGATGCACTAAAAGCATTGAGAGTTATATGCAGATATGAAATCAAAGGAGAGAAATGGGGAAAATCAAAAGCATACAAAACTATTGGTGCTATTTTAGTTTCTTTTCCCAAAGCCCAATGTTTTCTTATTAAAATGTTTTGATTTTCGTTACTACTAAAATATAGTTTTGTAGCTTTAATACCTTTGTAGCTGTGTGATAAGAAAATCCAATGTGTCCATATTCAATTAATATTCAACAACTCTACCTAAAATGTGCCAGGCATTTTATTTGAAGCAATAAAATTAATAATTCTCATTAAGGAACAGAACAGCCCCCTTCCTTTCTGAGAGTATCAGCTGCCATTTGTGGAAGGGGCTGGTACTTTCATTCCAGTAAATTCCACATGACAACCTCCTTGTATACTTTACCCTTACAAGTATGTGAATAGTGACACTGTCATGGAAATTGAAACTTATGCTAAATACTATGTGTGAAGTCAATTTAAAAAGGGATAGACTTGGAATGAAAGGCAAATCTTCATGATATGTAGGTACCCAGGCTTCCATGACTATTGAGAATTGAGTATAGCAACTATGAAGAAGGGCATCTTTATTGTAGTCTTGAAGAATGACAGAAACAGGACTGTGGAATACTGAGGGCAGGGCTGAATTCAAACCCAGAAACCATTAGTCTGAGCTCACTTGTTTGCAGAATCATGACTTGGAGCAAGCTCCTTAGTCTCCTTAAATATAAGCCTTCCCTATTTGGAATCAGGGAAACAGATACCAACAATATTAGAGCAATTAAGGGGCCTTAAGTGATACAGTTTATGGAAAACACATTGCCTTAGTTTGTAGAAACTAATACTATTGTCAATGCCAGAGAAAATTCATCATGAAGAAAATATTCAGCTATAAAAATACAGGGATAATGACTTAATATTAATGGGGGGGATTGGGAACCCTTGGGGAATCCATGCCAGCTCAAAACCCACAAAATTATGAATATTCTTATCTGAAGTCTCTCATTTAGATGTGAACTTTTGTGAGTAAATATTTATTTGTATTTCAAATGTAACTTGTAATATCTAAATACAAATATCTTTTTATCCACAAATTCCATTTTAAGGAGTCTATCACATTAGTATATAAATGCAAGAATGTTCTCCAAAGTATGTTTCTTTCCTTTCTTCCTTCTGTCCTTCCTTCTTTTCTCTCTCTTCCTTCCTTCCTCTGTCTTTCTTTCTTTCTGTTTCTCTTTTCCTCTTGTTTTTAAAAACAGAGAAAAATATATTAAATGTTCATGAGATATTATGTTAACTAATAAATTATATTTCATGTATGCTAGAATATTTAATAGTAAGAACCAAGCACTAGCAGCAGAAAAAATACATGTTCTTATTCCATTATTAGCTAAACTTCTGTAGGTGATGCTTGCATATTTTGAATTTTCAATCTTTGCTGCTGATACATATATTGTTTTATACATTGGATAAGAAGATATTTATTGTCTACTTCTGCAATGAAAAATGGCCATATTTATAAAGTTCCTATTTTTTCTGTAATATTAGATATTATCAAAACCCATACTAAGAGCATTTTATGTGTGTGATGGTCAATGTATTTATTCTCTGCATATTTAGAAAGGCGTACTTGGCTCCCCATCCACTCTTTAAAGTATGATTTGTAGGAAGTTTGAAACTGAGTGAACAGGATGAGAATCCTTTTTCTCCCTGTCCCTGTCCCTCTACACTATGAGAGACAATGTGTTCAACCATAGGTGGGAAATCCGTATTAAGTCCCATCTCTGAGGCTAAGGGAATATTGTTGAAGAGGGGGTGGAAAGAACGCAAGACTTAGAGGATTAGGAAATGCTGGACTCTGGATATGGCATGGCTGCTATACACATGAACACAAAGCAGCTGAGATTACTTGCAAAAGATCTATATAAGTTAAAGCTAGGTAAATATCCCAGAAAGAGAGTATTGAGTATACTGACACCCTGAGCTCCAACTCTCCAAGCAGTTGATGGCTGCTCAAAAAGAGTTATTTTTCCTTGGGGGGTGGTAACCATTGGTGGGTTGCCCATGTTCCAGTGGATAACCCATGCCCATGCCCATATGGGCAGCACAAATTAGATGCATTGGGTTATAAAAAAGAGCCATGAAGCTGGGAGAAAGATGTGCTGGGGTCATCAGGGAGAGTTGTAAGGAAGGAGTGGAGGGCATAAATGATAAATATATATTATATTGTAAATGTGGATGATTTTCAAAGAATTAAAACTAAAGAACTTTTAAAAATGAAAGCTAGCTAAGAAGAAAGGCTTATTGTGTGTTTTGTTGTTGATTTTGGCACTGACATCAATGCCCATGGCTCAGGATACACGATTGTTTCTATTATCCTATTCTTATCTTTAACAAGCTGAGAATCATGAATAAACTCAGCTAGGTTTGGACTTGCATATCTCTTGGAAATCTATTGTGATAAAACTGGTAGGATGGACTAGAAACACATTTTTAATTGGGAAAACATTAGGTATCTCCCAATTCAAGCCTTGAGGTTACTGTGTGTGTGGACATGGCAGTTGTAATAGCAGTTTTACATGCTTTGCAGAGTCCAAACAGATGGTCGTGATTAGGTTAACTTAGAAAAGAAAGAATATGGGCTTCTTATAGTAAGTAGACAGGATATAGCAAGCAGTCAGGAGCCTTTATTTTGAACATGTTCTAGCTGGCAATTTTCTTTGAACTTCGTATGTATTGCCCTGATAATGTCACTGTGAGGTGAGCATTTTTGAATCTATTTATACAGATACACAAAATGACAAAATGACAGCGAAGGCAGATAAATATCACGTGCTCAAGATCACTCTGTCAGAAAGAGTGGATCCTGTATTTGAATGCATGTGCAACTGAATCTCCCTGTACTCTGTTATTAAGTTCCATGTTATATTTATTCCTAATTTTAAGTGTCCAAATGCAAATTGAGTTACAGAAGGATGAGTTAATTTTTATAGCTAATAAAGATGTATTACCCAGGTATGATAAACCAAGGAAATTAGCAATGAATTAATTGTTGGATAGGAATTGAATTAGAGCTAGTGCAGTTCATAATTGCTATGAGAGTGACCATATGGCCCAGTTTTCCCAGGAGAGTACCTATTTATTATACCTATGCTGATTCATAATTGTCTGATGTAATTATGAATAGCATTCTCTTTCACCTGAGAAGTGTCTCAGTTGGGATGCTACATTGTATCATCACAGTAGCTAAAACAGCTGATAATTGCATCTAAGAAAAACAGGAAAATAGAAGTTACAGAAGACAAGTGAAATTTGACTTAAAATAAAAGCCATAGCCAGTGAGTATTTTGGAAACTCCTTACAGTGTGGAACCCTTGGCATGAAGGGTTCAAGGTCTTTGCAACTTTTGCCAGAAGAGAAAGCATAGCAACTACGAGGCGTCTTCTGTCTGTTCTATTTTTCACCTGTAGGTGGCCACCATAAGCTACACTTATTAAACAACTCATTAGTAGCATTTTTCAATACTGTCATCTTCAGATAATTAGCAATTTATTTAAATAACCAATTTCTGTAGAAATAATTGCTATGAAATGCCCTGAACCTACTTTTTATAAACTATAATAAAAGTGTTAAGATAATCCCTGACATTTGCAAATGCCATTAGTTCACCTTTCCTTTTGATAGTGCTATGGCATTATGTTTAAACAATTACCTGATAACACAGCAGTTTAATGAAACAGTACAGTAAGCACGTCTTCAGTATGGCCAGAGAGGACATGCAGATTTAAAAAGAAATCCAGTATGGAGACATGTTTACACAGAGGAAAAACATATCTGCAAGAATAAGAATCACTGAGATAAGTAGACCTTTTCTGTTTCTTGCTGGTTTTAGTTCACATGGTAGAAACTATAGCAAACATCCTTTCTTCAGAAATACAAATGAAAATGTGTGTATTAATGCAGGTTATTGGCTTTTGCAAACTAAGGTCTTATTGTGCTATAAAATGTGCCATACTTGTGCTATTGGTTTTACAGCTTCCCCACAGTACAAAATTCTTAATTTCTTATATCAACCTTAAACATTTAGGAAGAGTTTTACTTTTAAAAGGTCTACATTTTCAAAGTATAGTTAAGCTGTCAAGGAAAACTACAAGTGACTTTTTCATTTCAGACTGTATTTGTCTCTAACATGGATGGAGCTGTCACTCTTTTCCAGGTGGCATTTTAGCAGTGGTTTTGGCTAGAAACCATTAATGAGAGGACAGTGTTTCTTGTGTGCAGGTGGCAAAACTCACTGAGACTTTCACAATGTTTAAGTGGTTTGTTTTAATATAATAAAATATTGAATTCAAAGTCTGACGTGATATCAAGTTTAGGGGTAAACTGAAATTGATACTGTTTAGTATCTGGTGGTGAGAAAATTATGTTTGTTATTTATATGGTCACAGTATTGTTGTAAGTCTCAGAGCATTATTTCCACTTTAGAGATGAGGACACTGAAGATCCCACAGTTAAATAGCTGTTCACATAAGGGAATCAGCAGTGTGTGGCCAAGTAATGTGTCATGATAATAAAACAATCCACTGACAATGTCATAGGAAAATCCACTGCTCGGACTGAATGTAAAGGGCTTCCTCCATTTCTCAATAACCATAAGCTCCATCTACTCTCTTTCATATATATAGATATATCCTGCTCGTGACATATTTGAACTGTAAATGTTAAATGTTTAACTATTAAATTTAAAGAGATAGACTATTTTACAAAAACCACTCTGAACCAAGAGTTTCAGGATTCTGTGTAGAAGGCATTCCTTCTGTGAACAAATACTGTCGCACTCTATAGAAGGACATCCTTAAGCATGTACTTAGAAATAGCTATGTACAGAGAAGGAAAGATTATAATGACTGTGGCAATGCTGATGATTGGATTGACACTTTACCCATGGGAGAACACAGGATAAGCAGAAGTGAGCATCTTGTTGAGGACAAACGAGGGACTAACAAGAAGAGCTCCACATCCACTAGAACTGCATCGTTTCTTTCTTTGGAAAGTCATGCCTTTGCTTTCTGAAATCTGTGCTGTTTTCCCTGAGGGTGGATACACGGCCAAGGTGTCCATGGTAGCATTGGCTGTCATGTAAACCTTTCCTTTCATTCTTAGCAATGCATTCTCTTTTCATTTGTCAGTGAGTTACATGTGTAAATCTCTGTGTATTGTGATAAGCCCTTGTCCCTCACAGTCTGCTGAGACCTGGTTGTAAAGCAAAACAGCTGTGGTTTGTTTTCTTTGGTGGGCTAGATAGCTCTTAATGATGCACCTTGTCTCAACTTCTGAGAGTCACTAATCTCTGTAAAATAGATAAGTGATCTTGGTATGGAAGGAATCTACTCAGAAGTTGTTTTCTGGATTCATTGACAACTAAACTTTCACTTAATTTCAGTTAGATAAAAATATGGGGAATTATTTTCAGTTAGCATTATTTCCTGTAACCAGCAAAGAGTTAGCTAGCAACAGGCAGCAGTATATTATGAATATATAATAAGATTTTATGTTTTATGTTCAAATTGGGAAGTCAGCATATCTGCATTTCTTTCTTTCTTTCTTTCCTTCTTGCTTTCTTTCTTTCTTTTTTGGTTTTTTGAGACAGGGTTTCTCTGTATTGTTTTGAAGGCTGTCCTGAAACTTGCTCTGTAGACCAGGCTAGCTTCAAACTCACAGAGATCCATCAGCCTCTGCCTCCCGAGTGCTGGGATTAAAGGCGTGCGCCACCAATGCCTGGCCAGCATATCTGTATTTCTATGAAACATGAGAGTAAAAACTCAAGGGTGTTATTCCTATTAAGACTTCATAAGTTCATCTTCCCAATTCAATCTTTAAAGACTATTTGGCTTACAGCTTTGTCAGTGTGCCATGTATTTGTGATGAAATAGCCTTGCTTTATATCACTTTTACAGTCCATTATGTGTTTTGATGAAATTTCAGTCTCTTGTCAAAATGAGGTCATTACTTTGTTGATTGGCATCTATGTCTAGGCAGGTTGGCATGCATGCAACCCAGGCTGATTTAACTCACTGCCAAATGGCAGCTAGCTAACTTATGCTTGCATAAGCTTTTTATTGGGCCCAATTTGGTGGAAAGGGGATATTTCATCATAGGGAATGTACATATCTAAGAAAAATGTGGTGCATATGTTTCTCTTCATTCATTGAAGCTCTTTTGCCTTTTACTTCTGCCTTTGGTACTTCATCACTCGGATGCCTAAATTTCATAGCCTAATTCCAAATATCACTTGACCATTTAGATGTGGGCCTTGGGCATTGCAGATGTTCCGAGTATGGCTACCACATGGTTTTCCTGCCTCACAGGGAGACGTTTTAGTAAACTTTGCCAAAATTGCTATATGTTGGTGCTTTTTCCCCCATAGAATTCTCTGTAATTGGGACGATGTTGACTGAAATCATATTATAACACAATTCTTCAAAGCTTTTCAAAAATACCTGAAAATCAGTGTAAATAGGGTCAACAATTGCAATGTGTCTTTTTTGGAACATAGTTGTTTATTTTCAGAGATGCAATCAGAAGGAAGATGGAAGCAATGGCATGCTCACAGGTGGGATGTGGCAGCAGATATACTGGCTTGTACTATAGATTACTTATAAACTGCAGAGTATGATCAGAGGCCTCGAGGTATTCATATTAATTAAGTACTCAAGCTAGTAGAGGAGCTCTGGAAATCTGATCTTACCAGAGAATTTAAGTTTCAAGGGGCAAAGGATGGTATTTCTAACATTTAGCAGGAGCAGAATGTCGGAAGCTTGTGTGTGGTTGCCATCACCAGCTAGGAACTACAGACTGTAGGCAAACAATATGCTAACAAGTTCTGTTATTCACAATGGCACATTTATGTACAGTCTAATGCTATAATCAATGATTACAAGCTCACACAAACAGCACCAAAATAACTCTACATGGTATGTTCAGAAGTGGCATAATCTACAATTTGAAATCAATAGCATTCATAGACATTGGAAAATGTCACTTGGAAAAAAGAATGTAAGTGTTTGTGTTCCTCCGAAAGACTCTTTACTTCTTTGACCTCTGTTATTCATTTAAAACTCTCCTGAAGGCAAAAGTCAACATCTCTCCAGAGTAAGATTTGTTAGGGAGGTGCTTCACAGACAGATGAATACATGATCAGGATCTGTGAAGTCTATGGTTCTTCTAGACTTTCCACTTTAATGCAGCCTTCTCTTATTTTCCCTTTTCTATAAACTTCTTCCTTCTAGCCTACAATGCTTTTATTTAGAACTCTACCCTCACTCTTGTAAGCATTTAAAAACATAGGCTTTGGTAAAAAAAATTTTCACTAAAAGGTATTGGTGTGATACATTCTTAAATACAATATCCCTTATAATCAAAAGTAATAGGAACTGGGTAGAAGTTACATAAGGATGTTTTTGCTACCTTTTTGGCTTTGCTGTAATTGTAAAAACCATCCTAAAACAATAAATTACTTTTTAAAATAGCCCAGTTGGATTCTTATTGCTCACATAAAAATATCCAGGAGTCTATATTATTTGACAAAAACAAAGGCACAGACTTGTAAAAAGTAGAAGGATTTTCTTGAAATCTAACTCCATCACTGTTCTTATTGATTGTGATTTCGTGCTGAGAAGTAGCCACAACTCTATCTATCCAAATGTCTCAATATGCATGAAGTGTTTTCCTGAGGGTTTTATTTATTCTATCTTTAATCTCATAAAACACCGAGGAGCTTCTTATTTGTAACAAAAGTAACATTTTATCTTTTAAAAAATGGGCAAACAATCTCATATTGCACCCAAACTGTTGACTTCTGAGCCATATTGCTTCATTCAATAGATTTAATTTATTGATGCAAATGTCCAAAATAATCCTACAAACAGGTTGTTATTTACGCTAAATACAAAAGAAAAACTTTTGTATTTTTCACAAAATGCTGTTTTTGTTATGAAAGGATGAATGTCAATTCTAGTCTTTGCTGACGTTTGTTTTAGGAGTCTAAAAGGTATTTAGTCAATTGTCTACTAATGGAATGATGTCCAGTCACCTTATGCACCAAAATTACCTATCAGCTGAAAAGAAAAGAAAGAAAATTTAATTTCAGGTTACTCTAGAAACTATGACAACCAAGCTATTTGGCAGTCAAAGGGTGTAAAATCCAGATTAGATAGATGGATATATTTACATATTCACTTCTATATTAAACAGAGTAGATGACACATCCCTGTATAAAACCTATTATTTAAACACTTCAAGTGAAAAGTGTTAAAATAAATGGCTCATGACTTATGAAGTGTTAAAATAAACGTTTATTTCAACACCATTCATGTCATAAGCCATTTATTTCAACACTTTCTACTTCAGAAGACTCACCCAGACAAGAGACTATCTCGTTCAATAAGAAGATGTCAAGAGGCTAAGGTGTGGAGGATGCGGTCGGAGATTTTATATCAGAGTTTTGGGTTGGGGACACTCCAATCAGGAGACATGATGGAGATCTTGTCTTAACACCCTAGGAAACTGTGAAGATGTAGTAAACTTCTCATCAGCACCATATACGTTGACTGCATTGCCAATATCACATTTATTTCAGCTGGATCTCAGACTCCAGGGCAAGACTGAGCATCGAGTTAGGAATGAAATGTCCTGTTTTGGATATTCTTTGCAACATGACATATGTTCCATTTCACGTCTTCACTTACTAGAGGAACACAACAGAACTAAAAGTCTTCAGGGAGAATCAAGTCAGGGATTCATAAACACAATGCGGGCACATATTCTTACATTGCTTCCCATTGCCAGACTCCACTACGAGCTGTGAAAATACTCAATAATTCCTCACAGCACCATAGACGGTATTTTTATCTCTCTCCTCTACTTCGAATGAAACAATCAAGCCTAGAGTGAATAAGTTGACCAAGGGACACTGATGCTTGTACCAGGATTTGACCACTAACATCTGCCCTGGCATCTGCATCTCATTCCTGGGCAGGGCTGCTGGTTTCCAGCCACAGGCAGTAAAACCCTTCTATCTCAAACTCTAGAAATCATGAGACTTTAAAAACTCAATTCTCCCTTTAATTTCCCAGCATGGCAAATAAATTGTGCTAAAAGTTTTCATTCATGAACAATCTCAAGATAAAAAGAATTAAGGCTACTTCAAAAATGAGTGATAACTGGTGATGTGAAGGTTGATTCATTACTTGATTGCAAATTCAACATTTTTTTTACAAGTTTTGTTCATTTTGTGACCAATATTGAACATCTAGAGAGTATGTAATTGTAACTGAATTATTTTCATTCTAGGATGCCGCTTATGAGCCTCCCTCCCTATCTAATAAAATGCTTCTATTTTTTAAAATAATCTTGTTCAAAAGCAATTTTTATAGTTATTATTTGCAAGAGCTTTTCTTGATCTTCTAGGTTTATATTGCTGGTATATAGGCTACTTTTTATTTTTTGACCTAAATCCTCTCCTTTCCACCCCATCCCCCCACCCTGTGAATACCCTTTGTTATCACTTAATGATGAGGGCAAGGGCTGTAAGGAGAGAAACATCAGTTAAATATGGACCTAACTATGCTATGCCCCCTACACTGGGCTGTGAGAAGAGCAGAGAATGAGATCACAGAACAGAATTGGAGATGAGGTTTCAAGGTTAAAGGAACAAAACAAGAACTCCAAAGAATGATGACTGAAGACTATGCAGTGGTTTGGAAAAAGTGAAGTACAAAACGATTGCTTTAACACCATTACTTTCTGCTCATGCTAAAACTCAATGAGGGTTTCATGGTTTTAGTTTTATTCACATCCTTCCCCCACAGCTGTGTAAATGTAGCTAGCTAGACTGAAAGATGGTGTGGACAATGGCTAATACAGATAGGTATGTGTATATCTTGTTACATATATATGAAGTTATCTTTTGCTGCTGTCATCCTTGGCAGATGAAAAGCTATCATCAATTTTTTTATAGTTGAATACCATACAATGCGACAGAAGGGCCTCATGGGAGGGAGAACACATTTTTACCCTTTTACTTTCTTCAGCAGTGATTAGTTCTGGAAATGTAAGGTATCATCACCTCACAAAAAGTGCTGTATGTTACACACTGCTCCTCTGAAGCTGGCAACACCTAATAACTATGCTTTATTCCTCAACAGCAAGAATGGCAGTTGCTTCTGGAACAGCAATGATAAAAACAGCTAATGAGTACCAAAGACATCAAAATGTCACATGACAGATATGAAGACTTCTTGCTATGAAAGAACACTCCTGATATACTAATGGCTTGGTAACTAGCCACAGCAGTTTTTAAATATCCAGTTTTTAAGATGTATGCATCTTTTTTAGGAAGGAAACATATACGGAAGTGTTCATTGCTACCATAAAAAATAAGATACAGAAGTATATAAAAATTACAAAGAACATAATGTGGCTAGGTGTGTCAACACCTACCACTTGGTTGAACAGTACCTACACAAGAATCATGAATAAAGTACAAGTTGAGAACATTCATATTTATTGCAAACATACAGAATAGAATGATATTTGGTGACTTACATATAAAATGAAATTAAAATACTTAAGTTTATGGAACTGCAATGGAGATATATATTATCAGATATATGGTACCAAAAAAGTTGATTGTAATTTTTCAGCACATAGCTTCAGTTTCTATTGAAAAGAGACAAAATAGTTCTCTTACATAAATTCAATAGGATGCTTCTGTAGAGAAAATCTGCAGATTGAACATAGTATCTAATGTGGCATATCTAAATGTCATATGGGAAGAGTCAACAGCTTGAGAATTACGGGAAGAGGTGAGTTCCTGGAGATACTTGTGTTATAATTTAAAATAGCTGCGCATGAAAGCATGGGACTGATCCAGAACTCCTCAATGTGGGTGTCAGTGAGGAGGCCTAGGTATTCTTTAGGCCCTTGGGTAGTATTTATCCCTGGCATACAAATGAACTTTGCTGCCCATCCCACATTGAGGGATGCTCTCTCAGCTTGGACTCTTGGGGGAAGGCCTAGACCCTGCCCTGGATAAAATGACAGACTCTGGAGATCCTCCATGGAGGGCCTTATGCTCCCTGGGGGTTGGAGTGGAGATTGGGTGGGGAACTGAGGGATCTGAGGGGGAGCAGGGGAGGAAGTAAAAGAGAGGGACCTGGGATTGACATGTGAAGCAAGCTTGTTTCTAACTTAAACAAAAAAAAGGAAAAAAAAAAAACAGCTGCACTCGAGGAAAGATGCCTTGCCATGTAACAGAGCTTGGGTGGAGGGATTTTTTTTAGTGGGGGAATGTGAATGGGAAAAAGGGCAGAGGGGAGACTGGCCTCAGGCAACAGGAGTGGTAGAAGAGAAAAGAGAGGCAGATAGAGACAGGCAGAGAAGCTTAGAGAGAGAAAGATGGGAGGTGGGCAGGGCCTTTTTAAAAGGGAATGTAGTTAGTGAACGTGCACAGGTGGTGCTCTTAGTGGCTGCAGCTGTGGGTGTATCCCGTCAGAATCCCAAGGGCAGGCCAGTACAGATGACTGAATACTAACAACATGGAAACATGATCATCAAAGGCACAAAGTCAGGTAGGTTACCTATAGGCATTTAGGACATTACAAGTATTCTGAAAGAAGGATGTTGGTGAGGAAAAGCAAGAGTGTACTGCTTGCTTTTCATGGGTTAATGAGGTTACTCTTCACCTTGAGCAGAGTTTGTACGATGGTCACAGATTTGGATGTCAGGGTATTGGTAGTTGCTAGGTTAAGGTAATATTAAGGCTTGAATGACTAACAAGTTTGACCAAGAAGCTGTTGGTGAAATATCTGGTCTTTTTTCTCTGTTAGAGTGGATTGTGAGACAAATTTCAATAGAAAGAAGAAAAGAGAGAAGACGGGGGAATGAATGAATGCTTGGATGTGTTGGGCACCATGACATGGAGTTTCAACTTTACAGCTTGTTGCCATCATAATTTTACTTTTTGTCTACATTTATATATTGGAAATCACACCCATTCAAAATTATTTTAGAAATGCCATTTCAAACATATCACGTAATTAAGTGCCAAACAACAGTTGCTAATAGAGATGAGGATAGGACAATCTTCTTTGAGAAATGCATGAAAAGAAGAATGTGTATGTAAAGGGCCAATTTGTGTCTCTCTCCTATCTTGCCAAGAAGAAAAAATATAAGAGAAACTGTGCCAAATAGCTATTTTATTTAAAGAAAATAACTAGAGAGAGTAGTCCAGAAGGATTTCTGATGACAGCAAAGGGTGTGAATCTCCTTCGAAGATAAAAGCATGTTCTTAAAATTGAGAAGTGGGGCCAGGCCAGGCATTTGACATCCAGTACCTAATTTATCCCTTGTAGTGACTCTGTGAATGTGATTTTTGGTATTATCTTCAATTCACAGTAAAGATCCAGGTCATCAGCTGGTGAGCATGTTTCTGACATTTAAACTCAGTAATTTTTTTGCATCATTCATGCAATCGCTGCCCAATAATGCCCTCGATAGGAAACAACTGCAGTTTCTGAAGGACATAACATCTGCATTAACAGCTTTTTTGTCATTTCTTTTTCTATTTTCACTGCTTGGCCTTTTTTTTTTCCTTCTGATCTTTTAAGAGCAGAACTAAGTATCTCAACTTCTAGGGCTAATTACTTAATTGTCTTCAACCATCATGGTCCTTTTTGCTTTGTTTTAAAAGAAGCAAGAAGAATGTTTTGAATGAGCAATGTTTGACTACTGTTTTTATATGAACTATTAGGGGAAGGAGAAAGGTTAGTATGTTGACTGCAGGTCTGTTTACTGGAAGGAAAATAAGGGTTGATGTGTAGAACCGTGGGCATGGCCAGACAAGTTTCTGAGCCTTTGGGTCTCCATTTACTCTCACGTGAGATGAGGCCAAGAGAAACATCTATCTCAAAGGGTTAAAGGAGAAATAGCACTGAAAATGCTCCACAGAGCATCATAAGACCCAAATGAATGTTAGATTATACTGTCAGCTGCATCTTCCTCATTCCCAAGAATTAATAAAATCCATTTTGAAATTCCCAAACCACTGAAAATCACTACATTTTCTTACAGACTTCAAAGGAAATTAAATTTTAGCTTTAGAGATGCTATTGCTCTTAGAAGGTGGGTTATTTGAGTGTTTAGAGTCATAATGAAAAGTAAATTAATCATTTGTCTTAGCTTTTGATGGAATCCTCCAAAGAATGAGCAATTTGGACCCATTTACTCCCCCTAGAAGATTTATACAGGATACCCTCATTCTTTCTTCTTTCTCTTTAGAGGTATGGAAATTATAGGACATTTTTGATAGAGAATATAATGCCTGATTTAGCTACTTTCCTTATAGATCCATGCTGAGAGAGAAAGCAATGTGTGTTTTACTTCATTTATAGTTTTTACTGTGTACATTACAAGGACTGATATATCCTCAAACCAAATTAATCCACAACCGTAGCATTTAAGATACACTGCAAAGCTCTAAGTCAAGTGTACAGTATCAATGGCAAAACCAAAGCAAACGGAGTAAGATAAGAGTTCTCAGTCTTGGGTAATAGTGTCAGTGCAAGACTTGAGCTCTGGTAATTCAACGAGCTTAATCTTGATTGGCAAACCATGCTTGTCAATATTTAGCTCCCAGGAGGCATGTCAGGGGCCTTAGTAGAGCTATCTTAAATACAAAATACTATAGCAGAATTTGTGATCTTTTTCCTAATACTCAGATTAGAAAACAGATTTTTTCCCTTTTAGCTTTTTATGCCAGAAATGTGTTTTTCATACTCCTACAGTAACAAGAAGGAAATTGCATAGGAGAATTATCGATGCCATTATTAGGGTTTTGAAACCCAGATAAAATTCTGTCACATGAAATCACTTTAAGGCTTTTATCTGAGGTTTGAAATACAATTTCCCCACTATGATTACAATACAAAGAAAAGCTCAAGGAGAATGTTAATCTGAATTCAGAAACAAGTATAATACAGATGAGATGGTGGGTAATGATTCCTACAAACCTAAAAACAAATAGTTTGTAATTTGAAGACTCTTTTGCCACAGTGATGCTGAGTGGGTTCCAAGCTTTTATAGCTGTTGTTTTTTATTGTTTAAAGTGTTGAGTCATTAAAGTGATTTCATTTAAGAAAATACAGTGAGGATCAATCTTATGCTAAAACCTGACTCCCTCTATGGTGACTTACAACAAAACATGCACAGAGAGAGAGAGAGAGAGAGAGAGAGAGAGAGAGAGAGAGAGAGAGAGAGAGAGAGAGAGAGACAGAGAGACAGAGAGAGACA
The DNA here is from genome assembly GCF_017639785.1 of Mesocricetus auratus. Classification (NCBI taxonomy): domain Eukaryota; kingdom Metazoa; phylum Chordata; class Mammalia; order Rodentia; family Cricetidae; genus Mesocricetus; species Mesocricetus auratus. The sequence continues at coordinate 38,606,836 of NW_024429193.1, forward strand.
GAGAGAGACAGAGACAGAGAGACAGAGAGACAGAGACAGAGAGAGAGAGACAGAGAGACAGAGAGACAGAGACAGAGAGAGAGAGACAGAGAGACAGAGAGAGAGAGAGAGAGAGAGAGAGAGAGAGAGAGAGAGAGAGAGAGAGAGAGAGAGAGAGAGAGAGAGAACATTCTGTTTTCTGTTGTACACTCGCCTTTGACACATGACACTTCTGGCTTAACAGATATAGACAGAAAATCTATATTTTCATTTTCTAAGCCTGATAAAAAATAATCTATGAAACTGATTAAGATGAGGTTTCATTATGATAAATAAAAACAAGACATGTTAACATATCTCAGATGATTGGAAAGTTGCCTCCATGATTTGGAGACCAAATATTGTTATATATGTTATGGCTTTCTGACATAGCCACAAATGACATTGATGAGATCTGTGACTATTTAATTCAAACTAACATCCAAAAGTAAAAGCAGAGTCCAGATGCATTAATTGGAATCCATCGGGTTGCAGCAGCAGGAAGAATCAGATCATGTTCCAGGTTCTTTTGCTTAGTTTGGACGGGCAATCCTAGGTTTTCTGTGTTTGTTTGTTTGTTTGTTTAGTGAAAATATAATTATAACATTTCACCCTTTATTCTCCTCTTTCAGTGTCCCTCTCCACCCTCTCTCATACCTCCCAATAATCAAATTTATGACCTCTTTTTCTATGGTTATTGCTTCATACACATATAGTACATACATATAAGTGCATAGTTATAAAATATGACCTGCTCAGTTTATTTAGTGTTGCTTTTCCATATATGACTTCAGGGATGACAATTTGGCATTGTATGACTAATTAGGTGCTTTATGTCCTATAAATTATTTTTCTATTTCTTAGCAGATTTCTATTTATATATTTTTGGCTGTAGTTCTTTGTTTAGGGGTGAGGCCCATAAGATTTTCCCTTACATGTTAGCATGTCTATTTGTATTGCCTTTGTTCTGGTCTCAGTGGGCAGCCATATTGCAGCTCTCAGCTCTTATCAAAACAGCTTCTCTTTTTTTTTCAAGCATAATATTTTATTACTATATATTTATGTGTCCAGCAATGATTTCTTTTCTCTTCTATAAACCAAAAATATACAGCTATACTTTCAGATTTATATTAGTGTTTTTGCTTGAATTAAGACACATGTATGAGAGTTACAATATTAGTAACAATGACATAATTTTGTATTAAATCACAATGAATGAAATATACAAGTAGGTACATCTTATTTGTGTCATATGTTTATATACACATACACTAAAAAGTCTGTCATGGACACCATTTAACATGGAAGGTAATAGAAAACTTTGTTATCCCCTCCATTTTTTTTGTATGGAACTAAATGAGAATTGTTTATATCATGCAGTAGTGCTAGTTACCAAAACAATGCCATTCATACCTCTTAGCTGCATTATTTTATGACAGATGTCTTGATATAAACAATTGTCAAGGACTTGCCCTTAAAAACAGCTTCTCTTTGCAACAGAAAGCTTCATAGAAAAAAACACAACTAGTTAAAATATAGAAAACAATTTCTCACTGGGTGCCCACCCTTAATTGATGTGGCTATAACAGAATTCCTGCACCAAATACTCCTAGGGCATCAATGAAGAAGATTCAAAAGGATTGCAAGATACAGAGAAGAGGGAAATCTGCTGTGAGATTGTCTATTAGAAACGGCAATGCTAGTTGTTAACAAATTTAAGCACTTGGATTTTACTTGGATTTTTTTCTTTTTGGTGGTACTGAAGGTTAAACCTGGGACCTTGTAAGTGTTGTACTTGTACTCTGTCATTGAGCTATATCACCATCTATATTAATATTGTTATCTCTATCATATTTTTAATTTAGAGTCAGGATTAACTAAGTAACACCAGTTGTACTTGAAATCACTCTGAAGTTCAGGATGGGCTCTGCCCTTTAATAGTTGTTCTCATTCTGTGTGTTGCTGCCCAAATGTCATGTGTACAGTGTTAGTATTCAGGCATCTGTAGTGGCCTGCCCTTGGGGCTCTGACAGGATATATCCTCAGCTGCAGCCACTAAGAGCACCACTTTTTTTCCCTTTCAAAAGAGCTCTGCTCACTTTCTCTCTCTCTCTCTTCTCTCTCTCTCTCTCTCTTTTTCTCTCTCTCTCTCTCTCTCTGTCTCTCTCTCTCTCTCTCTCTCTCTCTCTCTCTCTCTCTCTTTCTCTGCCTGTCTCTGTCTTCCCCAATCCTCTGTCTCTCTTTTCTTTTCTGATGCTCCTGTCTCCACAGGCTGATCTCCCCTCTCCTCCCATTTTCCCCATTCCCTTTCCCCTAATTAAAAACCAAAAAACAAAACAAAAAACCCCCTGCAGGTGAGCTCTGTTGCATGTCATCTTTCTCTCTCATGGCCCTTTTTAAATTACAACATGTGATACCTACATCAAGCCTAAATGTAGATACCCTTTTTTTTTCTGCCAAAATTCTAACACTTGGGTTTGCTGTTTTCACAGCTGTCGAAGTAGCTGAGACTATCTGTTTTCTGCCCTTGGCAACTATTCTCTGCTTCCTGTCCTACTCATTGCTTCAAGTTCAGTCAAGAACACTACTGAGCATGTGGCTCAATGATAAATATGATTAATGGATGGATCACTGAATGAGAATCATTTTAGCATCCATATGTAGTATGTCTTACTGTGTTTGTCTTGTTGCTGTGACAAAAGACCAGATCAAAGAAACATAAGGACAGAAGGATTCGTTTTCCTTACAGCTCCAAAGTGCTATGTAGTATGGTGGGGAAGGCACAGTGGTAGGAGCTTGAGGACGCTGATCAATTGCATCCATAGTGAGGAAGCTGAGGATAAATTTTCTTGCTCAGCCAGCTTTCTCCTCGACCCCAGCCCATGGAATGGTGGATGCTCACATTTAGAGTGATCTCCTTCCATCTCTACTAACCTGATCAAGATAATCCCTCACAGGCATGCCCAGAGGCTCTGTCACTTTGGTGAGTCTAGGTCTTGTCAAGTTGATGAATATTAGAAATCACACCTACCAACATTGTTTTAAGAAAAATAGTTTCAGTTTCGGCCCTACTCATGGGGATTTGAGTATGGCAGAATTTATATCATGATGAATAAAAACATTTTCTATTAAGCGATATACTGTTTTATAAATACTGATCCTAGGAAAAGCACAATCTCTGTCTTCTCATTGACCTTTCAAACACATGTTTTTCTCTATTTATTCTTGGTCTACTAACACATGTAATATTGAACATGCAGCCACTCATAAGGCTGAATATTTTAGCATTATAATGCACTTAGATGATCAATTCCCCCATTCCCCACAGAATTTTATAAATGAAATATCCCATGTCAGATGCTTTCTACAATATTTTTACTAAGAAAAAATATAAGCAAATGTGAAAGTTACTGGTCAAGTCACATGACTTTAGACAATATATTCAAAATTAAATTATGAATTATCAGATATTTTTAGATGAGCATATAAACTTAACTGTGAGTAGGTGGGAATAGTCAGATGAGGTCATGGGGGTAGCACTTCAGTTCTAGAACTAATGATCTTAGAAGGAACACTAAAGCTCTCCCTTTTTACTTTGTATGTACATAGCAGCCACCTGCCAGACAGGAGCTCTGGATCAGAGTGAGTGGTTTTATTAGAACAGGGGTTGGGCAGCACTTTCCAGGATGCAGGACATCTAGACACCAAGACTACCAGTAGTGCTTCAGAATCAATGTGTCTGACACACCAGATTATAATGACATCACCAAGGACCTATGTCATAATTTTTGTTTCTTTGTTTTGAGACAGTCTAGTTATACAGGCCTGGATGAACTGGCATTAAACTCTTAGCAATCCTCCTGCTTCAGTCTCCCCTGTACTGGAAATACATGCATATACTACTATGTCTGACTTACTATAAAAATTTTATGTGAAAACAAATGAGATTAAATATCACATGCCTTGTATTTTCAATGATAATAAAATCTCTATTACCAATGTGTATATATCCATACAAATTAATAACAGTTAGACATGGGTGATAGGATTGGTGTTTATTTTGATCATTTCTATGTATTTCTCCATTTTTTCGGACAAAATAATTAACACAAACATTTTAATAAGCGGCTGTCTCATATACATTGACTCTGAGATGTTATAATGTACAACTAGCTGCCATAGAGCTACTGTTATATTACTTAGTGGAAGTCTTGGTATACAGATCTCCTGCATTGCCCTCATAAGGCAGAACTGCTTCAAATTTCTGTTACCTTGGTATATTATACCTATGCAGAGAAAGGAGAAGCACTTACATTGTGCCTACCTTTTGACAACAGCCGTCCTCCAATATAAACTCATTTACTGTATTAGTCAGCTCTGGTTGACAAAACAAAATTCTCTAGAACAGTAGGTTGAAGAATAGAAATTTATATCTCACAGTATATTCTGGAGATCAGGAAGGCTGGATCAATTGAACTAATTAGTCTCTCAGATGTGTTCAACTCAAAAATCTGTCCCTGGACATTTGTACTAAGATACAATAAACCAGAAGTCAAAATTCTCTGGTAGTTAACAGGAAACTGTTCTGATCGAAGAAGCCAGCAGGACAGAAAACATCATTTCCAAACTAACTGTGCCATATGCATTCATCTCAACAGGCGTTCAACTGTCATGGCATCCCTGTCATGGGCTTGCAAGCTGCTTTATCATCAGGATTGCCCTGAAGGGGAGCCGGAAGTGAAAGCTTGAATCATTGGGGTTAACTTGAAAGTGTTGAGAGTCAGTGACAGACTGAATACTATCATAAGAAAGCACGAATTGGAGTAATGCTACAACTAGGCATAATTTTTATGTGTGAAAACAGGCAGCTGTTTTGGTAGACTTGTTGCCAATAATTCCCAAATAACCAATAACTGGTTGGTGGGTCCTCAAGCCTGTTATTTCCGCTCTGGGAATCTGACCCACGGAGCACGGGGAAATTGTTAAATTGATCTGGAAGCCAAATCAAGGTGCCGGCTGACTAGACGTATGATGACGCTCTCTTCCTGTCTGGCAGGTAGCTGCTATGTACATACAAAGTAAAAAGGGAGAGCTTTAGTGTTCCTTCTAAGATCATTAGTTCTAGAACTGAAGTGCTACCCCCATGACCTCATCTGACCATCCCTACCTCCTCACGGGCTGTTATATTCAAATATAGTTACCTTGGGGATTATGGTTTCAGCTCATGAGTATGGGGTAGAGACTGAAGGTCAGTGCACAGGGTTCTTTTTAAATGAATTAGTCCATAAATATTCACATTCATGATGAGATTTAGGTGTTAAATGTCCTTATCTGACAAAAAAAAGGAACCACTTTACATTGACAATATTCCAAAATCTCTCGATAATGTGGTGCTTTCTCATTAAGCTTATTTTGAAAAGCAAACTACTTCGATGTGACACTTTCTGTACTTCAGTTGCTATCTGATAGATTTCTAAAGTAAAGAGAGAAATAAATAAAGCTAAAATGAATTTAAATATCACTCCCTAACAGTGGGTAGTAGAGTCAAATTGAAAAAATATTAGAATAAAACTGACTTAAAATTTGTTAACACTGTAAGCATAGTCTTACATTAGTATTTTTAACTTGATACAGAGTTTTCAGTAGCAAAATCAATTGACTTAAGAAATCTTATATTCCAAATAATGTTAATGGGGTAAAAATATCTTTGAAAAAATTTTATTAGAGAACTAAAAAGATAGCCATGTTGGTGAGAATTCACTGTTAGCAATATTGTATGAGTGAATAGAATTTTTTCCCAAAATAAATATAGAAAATGGTTATTTCCTAATTAGGATTCATTATTTTTTGCACACAATGAAATTTTATGTGTGCATGCATAAGAGAATTGTGCTATTAAACATTATTAATGGATAATTGAAAATTTTTTTTTGGTTTTTCGAGACAGGGTTTCTGGATAACTGAAATTTTTACTCATACTCATATTCATGAAATATGCATTCATATTTGAAAGCTTTTTTCAGTCTTTTGACTAGAAAAAAGAGGTTTTTCTTATATTAGAAACATGTGTATTTGTACTTACACCACTACTACCTGACATGCAATCTATGAGAATTAAAGCCTGGGACCTATATACACAATGGTGCACAGAGAAATAACTGTGAAAAATATATTCAAACAGTGAAGGCAAATGTTCATCATATTGATAGTTTTTTCATATCACTTAGCACGATTGCTGTGGTCAACTTTTTTTTAAAGAAGTTATCCCCTTACTTGGTTCTCAGCAACATGAGAGTCTGAAACCTTCTTCTCTTCAGCAGAATGCTAGGGAGACTGTAGGAACTAGTTTCTTTGTTTCAAATAGAGTCTCAAGTAGTCCAGGTTGAACTCAAACTTGATATATATATATGGAGGTGGTCTTGAAATCCTTATCCTCCTGCCTCATCTCCTAAAAGCTGGCATTCTAGACCTGTCCATCATACCTGAGTGCAGCTCAATATTTTCTACAAGAAGAAAGGAGGGAAGAAAGTTAGGCAGAAAGGCTATAGAATAAAAAACAACTCCTATCAGGAGTCTATATTTGTAAACAATTTTAGTCTTCCCAAAAGAAGTCTTGAAGTCTTGAAAGCAGTATGGATTGAAGGGCCCATGATTCTCCAGTAAAGTCTCTAGAGCCTGGACTTCTTTATCACCAATCTTTTTCATTCCTCAGCTCCACCTTCTTGACAATCTGACCCAAGTGCTAGCATTCCTCCTTTTTTAAATTTTAATTTTTGACAAAAATCACAGATGTCTAGAAATGTCTGATTAAAATGTGTATGTATTATCTTTGCCTATCCATTGACCACCACTATTCATTCACAATTCTGCTTATAAATACAAAGCAGAGCAATTCAGTCCTGAGAAGAGGGTCTTAGTATATTTAGCATACAAACAGCTGATTCCTTCTGGTGGGGCTGAGGAGACAAATATCTGGGTCAACTAAGGCATGCAGTATGGACATGGAGAATCCATCTGCTAAAAGAAAGCCAAAGTGAAAGGCATAGGGGATGAAGACAACCCCCCCCAAGTCTTCAAGGGCTGCATCCTATTGCATCCTATTGGCCTGAACATTGAAAACGAAGTTAGTCAAATAAGCTTCTCCCCAACTCTTACTCATGTCAAGTCATTGTAGTCAAGCAGATTTGTGTTCTCCCTTCAATATCTGTCCCTGTGTTCAATCTCCAGTACTTACAGAGAAACTACTACTAAAATTTAGGATCTTGGCTAATGAAAGATTTTAAAATGGACCGAGAGGCCAACTCAGTGTTGCAATTGCTTTCCAAAAGTAAAAGAAAGATGCAAGGAAATAATAATCACACAAAATAGTAAGTCATTTGATAGCAGCATAATCAAGTAAGTGGAAGATCACTGGAAGGAGCATCTAACTTAGCCCCGGAAACCTTTATACTGAAAGAACCTGGGATTGTCCAGACAAGAGATCGTGTGTGTGTGTGTGTGTGTGTGTGTGTGTGTGTGTGTGTGCGCATGTGTGCGCATGTGTGCGCATGTGCATGAGTTTCCTTAGAAAAGCACCCCCTCCCCGGGGCCCCATGGGATACAGTTAAATCTTGGGAACTGAGACTAGAAAGAATCTGCAGAAACGGCAAAACAGTTAAGAGCATGCACTGACCTTCCAGAGGACCTGAGAGCAGTTCTCAGCACATGTATCTTGGACTGAAACCTGCCTAGAATTCTAGTTCAGAAGAATTTAACACCTCTGGCTTCCATGGGCACCTGTATTCATGGGCACCCATGTGTGTGCACATACACACACACACACACACACACACACTTAAAAATAATAATAAATTAAAAAACTAGAAAGCCTTATAGAAATGGGCCTATAGGACGACTTAGGTGCAAAGGCTTGCTGTATGAGTCTGGCGACCTGAGTTCAAAGCCTGGCAGCCTACTGTTGGAAGTGGAGAACTGAGTCCTTCAAGTTGTTCTCTGACCCTTATCTGTGTGTTTTTCTCTCACACACAATAAAACAGAAAACTTGAGTTTTGAAAGGGTTCTTAGAAATGTGTTAGCATTATTAAATAAGGACTTGAAAAGCAAATGAAAAATGAGTGTAGTGTAGCACTTGGTCAGGAGAAGGGACAAAGATGACAGAATTGAAATGGGGCAGGAGTCTATTTCAGTATTTCCTGTGGGATTGGAATAAAAAGATTATTTAAGCAAGCAACAGAGAGGCAGCAATGGTGAGGACAGTAAGTTACAATAAAACATCAAAAGAGGATACTCTTTTAGATTCAAGAAATCTAAATATTTTCAAGACATTTGAACAGTCCCCGCACTTTGCTACATACCTTATCTTGATTACTCTTCAGAAGTGGTTGTTCTATTAAAACGATGAAAAATGCAGAGAACTAATTCCTAGGGAATAGATGAAGGCACCCTCACATGTCTCCCCATTTTCTCACTTGGAGAACCATCCAATCACAGCAAGCAAAGTCTGGTGATGGATATTCACCACATTTTCCTATGACAGGTCAGACTCTGTCATCATGTCCCTGAAGTGTATTTATGTCAGTAACCTCAGCTCCATTTGCCCATGCAGCGCAATGATACTTTGAAGAGCAAGCAAGCCAATAATACCCTAGGATGATTGTGAGCCTGCTTTGGGAAGGCTTTTGTTCTTTCTTCCTGCAAACTGAAAACAGGGCAACAGATTTTGTCTGAGGCAAACAAGCACATTTGTTTCCTCTGAAACACAAGTTTTGAACACCTGCAAAAGGTCTCCATTCCATTTGACTCTTAGCCAATTTCTAGAAAAACCCAGCTCATGGTTCTGTTTATGTTTTCCTCCCAACTTCTGCATTTTAAGATGATGTGCATGCCAAATGAATAAAAAACAAATTAAACTAAGGCCCAGGGCACAGCTAGGGAAGCTTTGTTTTTAGAATGGGCTATCTTTAGCTAGAAGCAGACTCAGTTGCCTCTGGTTTAGAGCTCTATTTACACAACAGTTAATCATCCTTGGTACATCCTTTAACTGAGTACTTGATGGAGAATCTCTCTTAGATATGTTAAGGAGTTTATTTCCATCTGAATTCTCCTGACAAATACTGAAATAGATAACCTCAGTAAGGCACTAATGAGATCATTATACTGAGTTTTGTCTGTATTTAAAGTACAGATTCAAGATCTTCATTAATGATTAACTACTGGAAAACTTTGTTCAATCCCCTGAGTTATTTTTAAGCCTCTATGTACTATAATTACACATGTTCAATCATAAAAACTTTCCATGGTGCGGAACACAATTGAACTTTGAATATGAACAAATAGGTTGCAACACAAGGTTAATCTTTGCTTTGTTTAAGAGGTTAATCTTTGGGTAGATTAAACACTTGAGCCTCATCCATTTCAGTATTTTGTGGCCTATTTTTTTAAATGAAGAAAAGATGTAACGGTACAAATGATTTTGTATCCTTTTGACCTAATTAATAAGAATGATTTGTTTAGAATGTTTGGCAATCCCCACCTTTAACTTCTGTGGAAAGATGTCTCTGAAATCAAACAGGTGACATGTGACCTATCATTGGACTTTAATACACAAATAAAATAAAAATATAAATACCAAAAAGTAAACAAAACTTTTTTCCCCCATTGGTTTTAGAGGAGAGTAGCATTAACTGTAAAATTACATCTGCGGGCTGGCCAGACAGCTTAGAGCAAATGTGCTTGCTTCCAAGCCTGAACACCTAAGTTTAGTCCCAGGAACTCTATGGTGAAAGGAGAGGACAGATTTCTGTAAGTTATGCCCAACTCAATAAATAAACACATGAAAAAAAATGAAAATTATATATGACTTGAAATCAGTATCTGTCCAAAACCTGTAACCATGGAGTTATCTGAGACAGCAAGAGATGTGTTTGTGTTGTTTGTTTTTTGTTTGTTTGTTGTTTTTAAAGTCAGGGGAACTCCAAAATCCAAGAGGAGATAGCAATATGGGGTGCTCTTTAAAATAATACTAACTAGTTTCAGCAAAACCGACTTCTAGATTTATCTTTTTTAACATCATCACACAAATTTTAGGATGAGTCTATTTTAAGACAAATTTGCAAAGTCTCCAGCAAGAGATTCATTTTGGAAGCAATAACTTTTTAAGGTACGTGGGTATTTTAACAAGGTCAAGTGTAAAATTTAGATTTTCTGACTATGAAACTTTCAAGACTGGGGAGAGTACTCCTAATCAACACTGGGTTGTATAAAGAATGCTGCAGAAGAGCACTGACACTCCGAAACATGAAAAAGGATTCTCTCTCACAAGCCATCACTTTGAAATGTACACCTATTTTCATACACACTGTGAAATGGCAGTTAAGCCTTTAGGGTACAGATCTTGACTGTTGTGTGCTTGACTGACAAGGGCGTTAAAAAGGTATGGTAAAAGGCTATGGAAGGCAGTAAGCTATTTATACATTGGAGGCTTCTGCATTTATCTAAGAATATAGATATTGCTAATACATGATTAAATTATTGCCCCAGTTTTCCTTGGGGACTAGTATGTTTATTGCTTTTTTGTAAGACCGGCATGCAGCTTTCTCAATCCCTGTCTCTTTCTTGCATGAATTCACATGCATTAAAATGCAAGTGTCTTGCTTGTCTGATAAGTTATTCACATTATTTGAAACCCTGAAGCCCCCAAAATTTCTGGTATGTATACAATTCAAGAACAAAACTTATTTAGTAATAATTTTTCAAGAATTAGGTAATGTTTCCTGAAACTTATCAGTTGTGAGAAGTTTACACTCCAGTTTTTCAGTTTCCTTGTTTAGTTTAAGGAGTCAACTTGGAAGAAGCATTTACTGTTGAATGAAGGACATGACTCTAAATTACTATTCACAGCCTGGAATTATTTTCTGGTATCCCCTGGGCTCATAGCAGATTTTATAAACCAGAAAGTTATAGCAGTCTTTACTTTAGAAGCTTATATTTTAAAGTGAAAAAATAAAATAAACACATTAACTCAGATGCAAATGTGTAAGAATGGAGCTTTTGGAACAGTTTGGCAAGATGTGTGTGTACAAACATTTGAATATATGCATATATTATATATATACATATATATATATATATACTCACTAATAATGCTAGTAAAGTAAAGGGAAGTCCGTCAACCTTTTTCTGTGTGCCACTACTATAAAAGCCATGAGGTTAAGAAGTGACCAGTGCTGAGGACCTCTACACCCTAGAGTATGGAATCAGTACCACATGGGTGAGGAAAGTGCCTGATGTTCAGAAGTTGTCTAAGGAATACAGACAAGACACTGGAAATGGATGGTGATGGAAACTCGAAGGGCTGCATGGACTCCACAGGAGGGACTTCCAAAGTGGTTTAGGCACAGTAAGAAAATGTTAGGCTGAGACTTGAAGGATACACAGGAAGATGCTTTATCATTCAAGGATGTAGCACATTTGGAAAAAAAGCAGCACATTGAGAGAGAGAGAGAGAGAGAGAGAGAGAGAGAGAGAGAGAGAGAGAGAGAGAGAGAGATCTTGGGTTTATGTATCAGTATAAATATGTCAACATGGTGATTCACAGCTTAGGGTAACTGCAGAGAATGACAAAAACTGGGACAAAATCATCCATGCTACTGAGCACCTCTGTAAAGTTTATACTGGATTCCTCTTCTTTCTTCAAGATCTGGTTAGATGGCTACTTCACTCACAAACCCTTCCCTAACGGAACAGTAAGTAATCACCTTTATATGATGCTGAAAATCCAACTCCACTGCTTTGCTGACACATGTATTATCCTTAACCACTGAGCCATCCATCTCTCCAGCCCTCCAAATGGGACTTGCTACACATTGCTTTTTTGTATACATGTGGCATTTCCCACATTTTTGTGTGGATATGGATGATGGAGTAAAGATTAGAAAACTAGGATTAAGGAGGTACAGAGCCTATTCCTGGTTTTGAAGTTTAATCTATGGCTGCCAAGAAGACTTGGTCAGCTTCTTTTTCTCATATAGAAACCCTGATCATGATTAAAACATTCACTATGGACCATGGCAAGGATTTGAGGATGGTAGTAGAAAGCTCAATTGTTGCAGGAGTTTTCTGATCGTATTATTGCATTCCCTACAAGAATGCACGTATCTTACGAGGCAGATTTAACAACATGGCCTCCGGTAGGTGTTAAGAAGTGGGGTCTTTGGAAGGTGAGTAGATTGCGAGGGCTCTAACCTCATTCACTGATAAACTCAAAGATGAAGGGGCTACTGAGAAGCAAAGGAAACATTAAAAGCAGCAGAGCCTAGTTTGACAAAGAGGATTGGTCACTGGGAGTAACCTGGTAGGGTGTGGGAACACCAGACCTTGAGCAGAGACCCACTTCCCCTTCTGCCTGGGAGTAGGCAGCTGTAAGACAATGTTTAGTAAAAACATGTTTACTAAAAACGATACAATGCCCGGGTTCCCACGGAAACCGCCCTGACCTCGACCTTGTCCAAAGACTAACCGCACCTTCAAACCCACACACATCCACCTCTGGTGTCAGGGCAGAACCAGCCAGGGTAGAAGAGAGAGCAGAAGCTTCTCTGGTGGGAGCCTTTCTTAGGAAGTTTTCTTGAACCTTTTTGGGGCCTGCTTAAAGTTTTCTTTATATCCTTGAACGAGTCTCTGTATTGTCAATCCCCGACACCCTCTGCACGTTCTAGGACACAGGCCGCACAGCAGACGTGATAGTAGGGAACCCTTGACCCAGGACTCTACACTCTTCCTGTTTCTTCCTGATTGCTATGAGATAAATAATTTCATCTCATCACTATTCTCCCTGCCATAGTGTTCTGACTCATCATCGCCCAATATTAAGTGACCATGGACTGAAATATCTAAAAAACCATCAGCCAAATAAATCCTCGCAAATGGTTTATGTCCTGTTGGATCTTCCAGCTCACTCCTGCAAAAACCCTTTCCTGTCTCTCCAAACCCTGCCCATTCAAAAAATCTCTAGCAAAGGGAAGGCTCCAAAAAGCCCAGTTCTGCTTTCTTGTCAGCTGTGGCAGCTACTTCCCTGAAGTTTCCAGCAGCCCAAGTCCCCACCCAAAGTGTTATAACTGGGCACAAACCCGTTTATGAAGGACATGTCACCACACCTCACCTACAGGGCATTTAACTTTCTTTCTTTAGTTCAGGCACAGGATTTCTCCTGCTCTTTGTCCTGCCTCAATCTGGAGCCTGGAGGATTCACCTGGGAGTTGTTTTGCTCAAAATAAACCTGTTCTATAACTTTTTCAGTTTGGCTTGATCGGGCTTACTATGTAGGACCTCCCCCCCCAAAAAAACCCCTACTTTTGAGGTACATAAAACTCATAGTTTACTCAAGTGTTTTTATCATAGTGGCAGCAAGCTGACTAATACATGTGAATAGAACTTTGCAAAAATATCTGTAAGCCTAAATTCTTGAAGAAGTATTAATGACAACAATTGTTTCTTTGAAAATCTTTTCTTATCTCCTATGCTCAAGGAGCTTACCTCTTCTCAGCACATGGACACATGAATGGCCATCACATTGACTTGCCATCTCAACCTCCCTCCCTCAGCTTTCCTTGATGGATCTTCCAGGTCTTTCTTTGTTCATTCATTTTCATTTTTAAGACACATTATCATTCTGTATCCTATAAAGTTTAACTCCCTAATTCACTATGTATACCAGGCTGGCCTCACACCAATCTTCCTGCCTCAGGCTCTTGACTAATGAGATTACAGGTTTGAGCCACTGTGCCTGGCTTTCCTGATCTTCATCAGAAGATACTGAAATAGTTTTTGGACATTTTCATTCTTTATCTGTATGAGATTCAAGTCTATCTCCACAGGCTCCATGACGTCAATGCACCCTTGTTAATAATAGGGATGGGAAATGTCTAAATTCAACTTTTCTTTTCTCAGCTTCAGACACCAAGATTCAACTAATTGCTATATTCTCTCACTTGGTAATCTGACATCTCAAGTCCAAGTACATCCCCAAATGAATTTTTGAGCACCTTTTATTTTCCTTCCAGACAGCTGTTCTCCATAGTCACTAAAAATGTCACTATCACTGACACAGATGCTTGACTTAAGCTGATGGAGTCACCTATAAATTTCCTTCCTCTTCCTTTCTTTTCCCACAATGTACTCAACTCTCTAGTGCCTCCATGGCTTTCACACTGGTCTAAAGCACCATCCTGTCTTGGTTGGATTCCCATGCTAGCTTTCAAAATAGGTTCCTTACTTAAGGTATAGACCCCTATAATCTCTGTCATACAAGAGTCATGTGAGCTTTTATTAACAGTAGAAATCACATAAGATTGTTATTTTAAAAATTAGAATACCCCTCACAGTTCATACAGAGACTGCACAGCGTTGGGTTACCTCTCCAACCTCACTGTTAACCACTTTGCTTTTTGCTCACCAATTCACTTTGCACATGCTCAGTGCTGGCCCTGAGCACACAGTCATTACTAACACACTGACAGCAACGTTTGTGTTTAGGGTATGATCACCTAATTTACTTTAAGTGACTACCTGCAACTAATGTGCCATGCAAGAGTTCTGTATCACTTATTTCACGATTCAATCTGTCCAAAAATACAAAGATATAAAAGATGTTCTTTGATTGTGGCTTAGCATTTTCCTTATTTAAAAAATGTTATCTCCCCCGAAGACAACTTGTTGTGCTTCTTGGAGATGCTAGATAGCCTCATACTCAACTGCTTGAGTATAGTCAAACGGTAGCAGGGAAGTCAAAAGTGGCAGGCTAGTCATAAGGCAGTTTTCCAAGGTTACAGTGTTTAAAAGTTACACTCAGCAAGTTATGTGATTGTCCTATTTGCACACTCCGGTTCAGAATATGACAACAAGAAAGTGAGTGGACAGAGAAATAAAAAGTTCAGCTGTTGCTGACAAGCTACTGACCCATAACTAAGCTGCAATAATGAAATGGTTTCTAGTGGTCTCAGTTTAGGAAGCCACAGACTAACACTTCAGCTATGCTGAAAGACCTAATGGCATTTCTGACCCCAGACAGACTTCCTGCCATCATTTTCCTCTGAGAACAGTAAGGACAAACAAATGAGGCTAAATGCAGAAGCAAAGTGGAAAAAAAGCAGCTTTTAGGACAGATGCAAAGATTCATGTCACACAATAATGACAGAAAGGGTTGGAAAAATTCCCTGAATTCCTGGTACGGGAGTTTTTCTTTCTTTAGGCAATTCACTGTTATTTTATCAACTGCAATTGCGTACAGCTATATACACATGCATTAACACATCTACACACATTGAAATGTGGACAGTGAGCTTTAGCTTATGATTGGTAAGAATTAAGCTTAAAACATAAATGGCATGATCCATTAGAGATATTAAGGTTCATATACTAAAATTTTTCAAAGGATTAATTTTTAATTTACCTTTTATTTTCTTCATTTGCCTTTTTTTTTGATATTTGTTTTAAATCAGGGTTTCCTGTGTAGCCCTGGCTGAGCTAGAACTTTCTGCAGACCAGACTGACCTCAAACTTGGAGAATCTATCTGTCTCTGTCTCTTGAATGTTGGGATTAAAGGAAAGTGTCACCATACTTGGTTTAATTTCACATCTTAATTAACATCCCAAGTAATGGATTGCCTTGTTTCTTGAATCCTTTACCCATCCTACAACCTAACCCAGAAGACAACAAAGTAAAACTAAATTAAACAAAATAACATGGATGAAGCATAGAAAATAAAGAAGTCATCGACTGCAGGGGAAAACTTGTATGAGATGAATGATGGATAAAAAGATGTAATTAAGGACACTCATCACATGCAACCCAAGGGACAGTAGTTAAAGAACAGGCATCAGAGCAGGCTGTGGAATATGGGGTATCCGATGAAACAGCAAGTGGGTAAAGGTCCTTGCTCATGCATTGTTCACTGACCTCCAAATGTATACACCCTCAAAAATAACTGCACAAGGTAATAAAATATGTTTTAAAAAACCAAGTACCAGTATTTGATTGGGACAAAGGGTAAAAATTGGAAATGAAATCTACATCTACTTATTATATTTCTGATTGGGGGTCTAGCCTTTAATGGCTGAGCCATCCCTCCAGCCCACATCTGCATATTAAATGCTGAAGCTAACCCCACTCCACATTCCTATGGGAAGGCAGGTGTATCCACAATACTAGATGGTGGATTTTTCTGGGAAACTCTTTCTCCCCTGAGAAAACACCTCAAGAATTATCCATGAGCTCTTGTAAAAAATTTGCTCATCAATTATTCTCTGTATAATAAACCCTCTAGTTTATCAACTTCATTCACACAATCAGAAGTTTTAATCAACTTCTCAGTATTACAGACTTAATATTAAACTGAGGGAGTTACAAGACTTTGAATATTCTAGGATGTTGCCTACATGACCCAGAGAATGCAAGACAAATCCTCAAGGGATACTGTTCATTCACCAGAGAATGTAGGGGTCATACAGAAACTAAAGAAAGCAGTCATTATTTTTAGAGATACTCAGAGAAGTTTCCACATGCAGGATACTGTCCAAAAGAAAACATTCACAGGAATAATAAGATATAATATTTAATAAAGCAAATTATCAGAATATGTAAAAACAAAACCCCACTCTTCATAAATCAATAACGTCAAATGGAGAATACAAGGTAGAGCAGGAAAAGGTAATAAATAAAACAAGAGAATTTAGAAATTTAAAAATAAAATTTCCAGCCAGGCCATGTTGGTGAATTCCTGTAATAATAGGTGGCAGGGGGATCTCTGTGAGCCTGAAGCCAACCTGGTCTACATAACATGTTTCAGGCCAGGCAGTGTTGTCCCAAAACACAACAATGAAAGTAAAATTTCTATATAGAAAGAAATGAGGATCCAAAAATAAATTAAAACAAAAATTTTCATCATCAAAAAACTCAAAAAAATATCTCAAGAGATAAACAATAAATTTGACTAAGAAGATTTGATGGGGGAATTTATACATACATATATACATACATTCAAACATAGATTAAGACACGGAAACACATACTGGTACACAAAAGGACAGGGTGCTTAATAATATTAGGAAGAAACTGGACTTATTGACTTGAAATATTTAGTAAAAACATATCTTGATATAGAATTTTATAAGCAAAGAAATTACTGAATATAAAGATAAAACGAATACATTTTCAAATAGTATGATTGAATATTTTAGTCATTGTGACTTTTTTATTGAATGGTCTTTTATTGTGAGGCATGTTCTAGCTAGTTTTATGTCAATTTGACACAAGCTAGAGTCATCTGAAAAGAGGGAACTCCAATTGAGAAAATGCCTCCATAAGATTAGGCTATAGGCAGTGAACATGTTAGGCATTTTCCTAGCTAGTGATTGTTAAGGAAGAGCTCAACCTATTTTGCCTGGGGACATTTGTGAGGTGGTTGTCCTGGGTTCTAAAGAAAGCAGGCTGAGTAAGCCATGAGGAACAAACCAGTAAGTCACTATCCTCCATAGCTTTTTTATCAGCTCCTGCCTACAAGATCCTTCCCAGTTTGAATTTCTGCCTTGGCTTCTTCAATGGTTTGTGATTTGGGATATGTAAGCCAAATAAACACTTTCCTCCCTAAATTTCCTCCCTTATGGTCATGGTATGTCGTTACAGCAATAGCAACCCTAAGACACAAATTATAGACCCTGACTCAAAATCAACTGCTTTATTTTCTTATGGGCATGGTTTGATGTTTAATTCTTAATTTTGTTGATGGTTTTTGATACATAGAAGTGTTCAAAGAACATGCAGAGAAATACATACATTTAATGTTTTTGTACATCCTCTTATCTTCCCCATTTCAAATAAATATTAAAGTTCCTGTTGTTTTTAAATAGTTAATCTACCATAATGATTTAAGCCTTTAAACATTAAGTTTTTAAATATATGGTATGAAAACTATGTATTTTTTCTAAGAATACATTTTTTTCTAAGTAGCTTAACTGCCCGTTATTTGCTTAATAGGATGGTTTTGTTTTGTAATAGGCTCTCACGGAAGAATCCTGTTAATAAAATATTCTATATGATTTGAGAGAATTTTTTTACATGTTATATTCGTTGGGATAAAGAATGTATTCCTGAGTTCCATTTTCTGTTCATTTATCTGATTGTTCTCATCCCAGGAAATATAATTTTCCTTGTCATCAGTCTGACTTTGATTTTGGTAATTTGCTAAGTCTACACTTTACTACATTTTTTCTAAGTGAGACAAAAAAACCAGATTTATTTAGTAACTCTTCCCTGCTTGTTCTCACTCCTATACCTAAAAATAATTTCGGACATGAGACAGTGGTGTTTGACTTCAATCCCAGCACTTGGGAGGCAGAGGCATGTGGATCTCTGAGTTTGAGGCCAGCCTGGTCTACTAAGTTCAAGAACAGCCAGGACTACACAGAGAAGTCATGTTTCAAAAAAAAACAAAGAAGAAGAATATTTTCATAAATATTAGGAAAAGAGTTCATTCTAGTTATCACACAGCACAAAAATATATAACAATTGAAAACATGAGAGTGTAAGAGCAAACTCTGATTGGCAGTTTATTGAGGTCTTCTCTGCTGCAGTAGTGGTGTTTTTTTTTCTTCTTCATATCCCATATACTATCCATGCATGATAAGGGTTTTCCTGATGTGGATGCTAGTGTGCAGGAGAGCGAGATGTTGCGTATTTGCTACACAGGAAGTATAAGCTTTTGAATGAGTCAGACTGGGCAGCAAATTCTAATGAACGAGATTGGAGCATCACTTTTCCTCATTTATGGGATGGCTGGGAAAGCAGCTTGACTCCTGCCTGGTCCAGTTACCTTATCAGCATCATCAAACTATCCTTAAGTTCATTACCGTAATTCTGAATTTAAAATAGTATTTTGCATTTCCTGAATACATGAGAACTTCTCTAAAAAGTATTAAATTAAAAAATATATTTCTTCTTCTACATATATATATGAGACATAATCTCCAGCACAGTATAAAAGTACCAATTCTCGTGGTATACATCTCTTAACACTTATCGTGAGAATATTTTAAAAACTAAATTCCTAAGTAGGACTTCCAGTTTCCATTCTTGTAAACTACTTTATATATAAGACTGTTTTAAAAATATAAAGATGATTTAGAAGGTTCTTCAGGTCACTTTGAGAAAACTAACCTTGTAAAAATTTACTATCAAATATAATTTTATTATATTACATTAGCAATAATCATAAAACTCAACCATCCTTGCATTCCTGGAATAATATTTTATGGTAAACATGCTTGGCTATTCAAATGTGTTATTCAATAGAATTTCCCAGTATTTAAAATATATTAGATTCGTAAATGAAATTCATCCACATATTCTATGTGGTGCTTTAGAAAAATTAAATGGATCCCAATTCTATATGTGAAATTTAGTTTAATTCTCAAAAAAACTCTCCAAAGGATGCATTCTTATTCTCATTTTATGGATAAAACTCTGTGGATAGAAAGTCAGTAATGTCTGTAAGATTCAACTTTCTGTCAATATTTTTGATCACCATGATGCTTACCATACAACTTTCCAATTATTCTATAGGTCCTTAATTTTGAAAACCCATCTACTGAGTCATTGTTTACTGAGCCAGTCATCATCCAGCCACAGGATTCACACGAGGGAAATAATTGAAGATATGAATGACAGAATTGTACAGTACAGGTCCTTCTTTATATTTCCACTACTTCCTAGAGGAATTAACCTCAAATTCTTTAAAAGCTCTTTGGGACCTACTATAGTTTATAAACATCTAAGTAAAGAATAGCATTTTTAAAGATTAGTCTCTCAATGTATGCCTGTAGTCTCAATACTTAGAAGCCTGAGATAGGAGGACCACAGCAAGTATGAGGTTAGCCTGGGATATTTAGTGAGTTTTGGGTCAGTAATTACTATATGGATAGTTAGACTCAGTAAAAAAAATATACAATGACAACAAAAATCCAACATCCTATTTTGATGGACACTTTTAAATACTTGAGCCCCAATTTTTGTTATTGTTTTTCACCAACTATTCTTAGTTAAACAAATCTGAAGACAGAATTTTATCAGTATTCATGAATTGTCTTTTAGGACTATTTTTGTCATAGAAACTCAGTTTTAAACCCAATTTTTAAAAAATTACTTAGGATCCAGCGTATAATCAGTTTTTAAAAGATTAACACTTGTGCAAAGGCCTTCTTATTTTTTAATTGATTAATTTAATTCATTCACTGTCTTACTTCACTTAAGAATCACCTGGAGGGCTTGTTAAAACAGACTGCTGGTCCCACAGCCCAGAGTTTCTGATTCAGTTTTTCTGGAGTTGGCCCTGAAATTCTGTGCTTCTAATAAGTTCCCAGGTGGTGCTAGCAGATAGTCCAGAAACCATAATTTGAAAATCATCTCTGCAATTCATCACTTAATTGTTTAGTGTGAAATATATATATATGTATATGTATACATATGTATATATGACCATATATATATAGTCTTCAGTAATATTTTGAAATAGAGTATGCTATATTTTCTGAGCCATTGTCTATCTGAGAATTCATTTCCTCTCACAAAATGACATTTTGGGTGCATGAACAGCTTTTCTAATAATATATGCACCACTCCACTTTCTTCTGTGACTCCATTTTATCGAACTTTATCCATAGCTATACTCATGGTATGGTCTATCTTCTAATGAAAAGTATTTTTAAGAGTGTAATGAGGTAGAATTCTCTTTGTATTTGTCTTTCTGAATATGAAGCGGCTTTTTCTAGCTATATGGCTCTTAACATTATTAATGTTATTTTATAAAAAGTTAAAATTTCAACATATGCTTTTAGTTTTTAATTAATATTTAATTCACTGTTAAGTGAATCAAAACATGGAAAGAGCCTAAAAAAGAAACAGGTGTGTGGGAGTACTCAGAAGATGACCATAGAACTTTGTGGATAAAGTTCAACAGACACATGACATTCTTATTTTTAAAATTACTTTAATGCCCTACTTTCTCTCTCATGAATTCATGTTTGTCAGCCACTCTTTCTTTGTTGATTTTAATTTCTGTGTTGTCCCTCATCTTTCCTTCCAACATCTCTGTGATGTTCTTTACAACACATCCCAACCATCACATAACAATTCCACTTTGCTTTTATCGCTGGATTTTGTTCTCTTGTTTCAATTACCATATTCCCCATTTATTTTGTATCTTGTAGTATTTCCCAGCTAAAAATAATCTCTGTTTGATTTATTTCTTATTTGTTAGGCAGTTCAGGAGTATAGATAGAAACAACATTGATGTTCACAGCTTAAAGTCAATTGAGAAGCAGTTAGTAGACGTACATAGGACTCTATGAGATTAAGCATAACTAATTTTATCTGCCACCCCTGCCTTGATCTCTGACACTATATAGAAATTGTGCATATAGAACTGCATAATTCCCAGGACATGGGCTATAAAAATCCTCAACAGTGTAAAATTCTACTTGAAGATATTGGCTTCTGAAGATCATTGCTCTTACATACTGCCTCCAGATACCTATTTGCTGACAGAGGTAGGGTCTTTTGGTGTCAGGGCCATCCTAGGTAACTGAAATGACAATAATTCTGTTTGTCTTAGAGTAAGGATAGAAATATCAAATGTTTACATTCTCCTGGATTAGAGGAGAAAACCTGAAAAACAAGATATAGACAAGAAAACACATAACATCTTGCTGAAAGGGATTTTTACTGATGTGTCCCATCATTTATGTTTAAATACCTATAAGGAAAATTCTCTGAAAAGAATATCTGAAATTTCATAACTGTTTTAATGAGTAGGTTGAAGTCAAGTCAATATTTTGTCATTCTTTTGAATGAATATCTGTCATTCTCTATGTTGTTAGGTATTTTAGTCAGACTTTCAAGGAGTTTATTTAATGGTATACTCAACAAAAGAATTAAATCATTGTATGTGAAGCACTGGTATTACAATGGTCATTGACTAAACTTAATCAACCACAGAAAATAAATTTATTTTATTCTGTGAAACAAACATCTCAAATTATATTACATCATATCACATGGTGGTAGTACTCCTCATGCTATATTTCATTGCTTTTTCCTTCCAAAGAGAGGACTGAAAGGCAGAGATACCAGACTACTCTGGGATACTTGATGATGTATTAAGTAGGTTTCTAGGTCAAGTCAGCATTTTTATAAAGATTCTCAGGTGACTATCATCACTCTGGGTACTGTATTGATGCCTGTTATAAACATCCATAGCAAGGTAAAACTAATAGTCTTTAGAAATTATTTAGGACAACACATAAAAAACAGACATGCATATACACAGAAGCATACATAAGTGTGCATTCACATGTACACTCTATTCTTATAACTAAAGAAATACTTAAATTACCCAAAGCATTTTTGGTGCAACTCATTTAGATTATATTTACATTTTATATTAGTTAGCAGAGAAATCTGTAATTTCATTTTAATATGAAAATAAAGTAAAAGATCAAGTGTTTGAACTAATGAATTAAGATCATTAGTAGTAATAATCTGATCCATTAAAACCTTTGGCATTTACCTTAAAATATTCCTTTGTGTTATTTCTCAGTATATTAATATGAGAGTTGTGTGAAGGACAGAGGTTATTAGGAATACTGAGGGGTTTACTGGACCAATTAATGTACATTTATGACCCTCCATCATATGATACTTTTTAAACCATGATTAATCTTAGTACCATTTCTATAGATTATTTTCCTTAATTTTGCTAAAGAGATTAGAGTCACTCCTCATTGTTTTCAATCTACAAATAAAGAGTCTCACAGATTCATACAAGAATAAATTAATCTAGAACAGTGTATTCAACTGGGAGTCCAATGATCGTTTCACAGGGGTAATGAACATATATACACATATACACATGTTTATATTATGATTCATAACAGTAGCAAAATTACAGTTATGAAGTATCAACAAAAATAATGTTACGGTTGGTGGTCGTCACAACATGAGGAACTGTATTAAAGAGTTTCAGCATTAGGATGGTTGAGAAGCACTGCTCTAGAAAGAGCACAGGAGACAATGCAGGTGTTGACAGTAAACTTACATCATGCATAGATTCATGTGTACTTAGTACCAGCTGTGTGATTTAACAGAATGCACTTAATTTCTCTCTGCATCCATTTCTTTTTTAAGAAGCAGTCACTAAATCATACAACTTGATCAGGTTGTTAAGTAATTAAATAGTACATAGCATGAAGAGCTCTGGGCTTTGAGCACATACTGAAAGTTTGTATTTCCTTTAGAAAGATTAAGTACAAGGGTCACAGGCTTTTGGAGGACAATTAGTTGGATTCCAATCTGAATATTATGAATTGAGCTGGATTTCCTGCATATCCTCTGAGTGCCTGTAGCATACTTAGGCCACAAGGATCTAAAACCTAAGAGGCCACAGTCTCAGCTTGTAGAAGGCATGTAATTTGGTATGGCATTTCATGCTTATAGATACAATTAATATATGCTAGGATAAAGACTGTCATAATTCAAACACTTCTGTCATTAACATTGAGCTTAGTCAGAGCAACTCCAGAACATTCCTTGGACTCTGCTTTAATCCACACACCTACTTCTAAATTAATTTATGCTACTTAAAATATCTCACTGTGTATCACACTAAATGTGTGCGAAGAGTCGAACCTTCTTGTTTCCTGATTTCATTCATATTCTGGCTTGTTTTGATTTGAATAGCAAGTAGGGAAAAGCAGTGGAGATTCCTGCTTTTCTTTTCAGGAAGCTCACAGTTATAGACATTTTGCTATTCACATCAACTGCCCATCTCATCGTCTTCAAAATGCCCCTTTCTTGCTCTCCACCCGATGAAAAGGTTGTGTATCTGAATTGCTTCCTGGTGCTTTTTGCAAGCTCAGTTGAAATTATAAAGGAGAGGATGCTGCTACTGGGGAGAAAGATGGATCTGCAGGAAAAGACGGCAAGACATCCCAGGAACATAGAGATTTGTAACTGACAGAGGATTGGAAAAAGGAAGTGAAGAATGGCATCCAAAGTTTGTTTCAACAGCATGGTTGGACCAAGCACTCCATAGTTCATTCACGTCGGTAGGAAATAAAGTTATTTATTGCTATATTGATGAAGGTTTCATTTCAAGAAAACCTTACATACTTATACTTCAAGAAAAATGACTGAATGCTACCTTCATCTTCGCTTCTTGGAATCAACTGTCTGGGACTGTCCCCATTTTATCCAATTAGCACAGTTTTCCAGTAGATGGATGAAGTGATATAGTTAACAATGGTTTCAGAAGGATATACTCCTAGGCATTTATAAACCCAGACTGAATATTTTCATCTCTCAGTAGTGCCTGTATCCCACCACAATTTAATGGATGCACAATATGCAGACAGATTTACAGTAGCAGATCAAGGAGTAGACACAGATTAAAAAAGAAAATCTGACTACATATCCTTGCAGAAAGATCTGAGTTGGAACTTAGTTTATGATATCTTTGGGTCATGTAGATTCTACTGAGCTGCTTAATTAACTATCTGATTCTCTTTGTCTAACCAAGTGCTGGCTTTCCACTTGTAACCTTAAATTGTTCAGCATACACTTTTCCCTTCTGATACTTCCAATTCTGGGTTCTGTTATTTTCAAAGGATTAGTTCAGATTCTACTTATTATTATTTGTTTCAGATACTTGACCATGGGCAAAGACTATTGATTTGGTGAATGTCACAATTCTCTAACTTTAACACAGAATACAGCTTTTGAATTTATTTTGGAAATACGATGTTCAAACTAATGTGCTTAATAATGCCAGCTAGTCTTCATCACCTCTTCCAATGTTCTCTTCCCAGAGCAATAGAAAGGACATCACACTCTCAGCCCCTCTCTCACCCCCCACACAAAAGAACCAAAGCCCAGGGGTGAAAGGGGCCAGTAATGATACTATAAAAATCCCTCCAGGCTCCTGTGCATGTTCAACTCCATTTACTGTACTCACAGGTCACTGTGTGGATACCCATCAGTGAAACTTGACTGCATTTATAAAATATAATTATATATAAAATATAAATTTTATATATAAAATATCAAAATATAAAAAATATTTCCCCGTGCCATTATCAAGTGAAATATCTATGTAGAAATAGCAATATAAATTATAAATTAACAAACTAAAGATCAATCTATTACTTTCTTATGCTATTAGGCATTTGCTTCAGCAGGCTTAAAGATCCTCAGATGAAGAGAGGGAAAGGTGTTTTGATAGTCTATTAGTTGTGAGGAATAAATGTGCCTGCTCCATGGAGTAGAGCCAGGAGGTCTGCCCATCCCCAATGTCCGGGGATTATAGATGAAGTAGGGGTAAAGATGGTGAGGAATTGCATTCAAGTCATGCCTTCCTTTCCCTACCTTCTATTTTCACTGTTTGGTCTTCTTCCTCATTTCCTTGGGGAGCAGAGTGATTGATAGCCTAATCCAATGACTGTATTACAGCTGCCTTAGCTAGGACTCTTTTCCTTATCATTAGCAGTTAGCCTATGGTTAAATTCACAGCTCACTGCTTGGGACTGCCCCTGAGATTTCAGGGTCTGGCCTTTAGAAAATATTTAACATAAAACTGAAATCTTGACACACTGAGGACTCAGTTCTCTGCAAGGTTTCGTTAATTAATCCAATGTACTGTACCCGTGTTCTGTATGAGACTATGACACGGTGAACCATTTCGAAGGCTTCCAGAGATGTGTAGTCCTAAATTAAACAGCCACTGACGTGTACCTACACTGATATTTTAGTGCAGTAGAAATGCATGAATCTCTGAATATTTAAATTCAAGTTCTGACATTGACACAATACTCTCTAGTTTCACTTTCATAATAGAACCTTTTTTTGATTAATTTCAAGCTTGACATCATTCTTTATGATAAAAACATATACATACAAGGAAATAAATCTAATAATTCATTATCACTGCAGCAAAGTTAAGTTTTCATAATGTGCTTGTCAGGTCTTTTAGTTTACAAAGTCAATCAAATATTATAGGAATTGGTGCAGATATTAATTTAGTTTCCTAATTTTACACATACACGTAAAAATTATCAGAAGATCTGTGATTTTGTTTGTTCTTACACACTGTTTAATCATTTACCTGCAGAACAATGGGTGTTTGAAAATATCTAAGGAGAGACTACAGACCTTGATCTATGTTTTCAGCCTTCACCCTTGGCCCTGTCTGTCGATGAGCTGTAAGCATCTACAGATATGGCAGCTGAGTCTCAGAAGAAAAATTATGCATCTCATAACCACTACTTGGCTGGAACGTCAAGCCAAGGCAAGGCTGTGCCTCAAACTCTGCACTTGGTGTTTTCCCTCTGTCTTTTTTGTTGCCATGATGCAAACATGAACAGTGAGATTTGTGTAGGACAGGTAGCAGGCATGCTCACTGTCAAAAAATCTATTATTAAAGCTCTGATCTCCTGCATAGACCAGGGGTGGCTTAAGAATGAGGCATGTGAGCTGCAGCAAAGGCAGTACAATGAAAAGGGGACGCCTTGTCAATCAGTGCATGAACATTTTCAAGTGAGTATTGTGTAAATGAGCATATTTCTAATGGTGGGTTTCTCTGGACCAAAGCGATAATTTATGATGAAAATTGTAATTCAGCATTTTTATTTCACATGACTACTTTGAACTGCAAATACAACTCATATACGGTAATATAACAGGGTCTTCGTAATTTTAGAGTCTGTCAAACTTTGGATATGCTAACAATGTTTTTTGTAAGGAAATAACAGAACACAATTTTTGCAATTATTTTAATATATACATGAAATTGGGCGTAAAGGTGAGAATAAATCAGAATGCTCTCTTTTGAATGACTGCTTATGGCATGATTTAGCAGCATCTATTTTCCTAAATGTTATCAGTACTTATTAAATTATTTTAAACATTTCACTGTTAGAACTTTAGCTAGTATTGATAAGGATGGTTACAATAGCTTGAATTTTAGGACAGATAGTAGGCGTGTTTTCCTAAAAGGTTTTTATGCGTCAGTAATCATGTGATTGACACATTTAAAAATCCAACCCTTTAATGACTACTTCTTTTTTTATGACTACTTCTTAAAAAATATCAACACTTGATTTTGTGATATAATTGTAATATGTAATATAAGGGCTAATATGATCTGCCAAAATCAGCAGTAGCTTGCATGTTTGAAAATAGTTATTTAAAGAAAAATATAATTAAAACTTTTGAGCTTTCAACCCATTGTATGTGTACCATCCCACAAGATTTACACAAATAGAGCAATATAGGCTTAAGTCTGTGGTGCAATTGGATTACAATGGATTTGTGTCCATGAAGTAACCAGTGACAGAATGGGCTCTGTTAAGTTACATCAACCTAATAATTGAACCTCAGTAACTATCCTCAAAATCATTGCAAATTATGCACAGTGAAGTTAATATTCAGTCTTGGACTGGTGAGACAGTTCAGAGGGTGAAGACATGCCAAAAATCAGAGACCTTGGATGCAATCCTTGTGATCTATATGGTGAGAGACAACTGGCTTCTTTAGGTTATCTAACCTTCATGTATATACTGTGACATGCTTACACCTGTACACACAAGATAATTAATGTAATAAAAATTTCTTGTAAAATTGCATGAGTTTAGCTGGGCATAGGTGGCGTACACCTTTAATCCCAGAACTTTGGAGGCAGAGGCAGGAGGATCTCTGTGAGTTCGAGACCAACCTGGTATACAAGAGCTAGTTCCAGGACAGTCTCCAAAGTCACAGACAAACCATGTTTCAAAAAACAAAACAAAAAAACGCGTGAGATTTTAAAAGAATCTACTGTGAAAATTTTCTCACTGAAACATTATTACAAGGCTGCAAATTACTGTTAACATTTTTGCCTTGTATTTTGGTTGGTAGTTTTTATTATGAAAGTTATTTATGAGTTATACAACTGTAAATTAAAGTCCACATAGTAAGACTTCAAATGATGCATTATTTACTGAAGACTGTAAAGAGAATCTGTAGTACTGTCATTATCATTTCTTGAAAAGGAAACAATCACTTCTCACATTTTCTGCAGTATCCTATCCATGATTAGCACTTTTGGACTGAAAAGTCAGGCTTGAAGGCCATCTTTGGTGAATTATTCAGAAATCAATAATACAAGCTTATTAAGTTTAATATCAAATAGAGTGGGTTCTACTTTTTAATTAAGTATACACATAATCAAATTTCAAGCAAGCATCCAAAATTTTAAAATAAGGAGTTCCCATATTGTGGAAAATTACAACAAAACTGGCAAACAAAATACTTCAGAATGAGTCTGTTTTTAATCCTTTTGGAAGTAAACTTCTTTAAGCCTGAAGTATTATTTAAAATGTCATCTCCAGGAAATTCAATAGCTTTTCCCTAAGTGCATGTTTACATGTGTGA
Organism: Mesocricetus auratus; assembly: GCF_017639785.1. Taxonomy (NCBI): domain Eukaryota; kingdom Metazoa; phylum Chordata; class Mammalia; order Rodentia; family Cricetidae; genus Mesocricetus; species Mesocricetus auratus. The sequence goes on from NW_024429193.1 coordinate 38,635,364, forward strand.
TAGACAACACATATTCAGGGAATAGAATGAAACTAACCATTTTTAAGGAATATGCTCTTCCCCAAGAATAAGAAAAACTAAAAGCATAGGAAGAGCAAATGAAAAATGTCTTCAAATAAGTAAACCCATTGAAAGAAACAGACTTCTCCTTTTCCTATGTATCTACAAATGAACAAAGGTTATCTTCCATTGTCAGTTGTGAAAGAGACATATTTAGGTGACACCATGTAGGACTCATGCTTAACTATCTTTAAGTGTAGTTTACCCACAGGGAAGACTTTGTGTGACAATAATCCACCCCAGCTGAGCAACACCATTTATATAAATGAATGTTAGTAATCACTGAGTTGTGGCTGCATTAAGATGCTTTTGCTATTTGTGAACATGGTTAGAAAATGGTGAAAATTTTAAAGTAAAATCAGAAAAAACTTGAATCTAAGGTAAGAAAAAATTATTCACTCAGGTACAGAATTCATATAAGACTTCTCCCATTAGTTAAATAAACATCAAGGAAATGTTTTATCCTCCTGCACACATGTGCACACATGTGCACACACACACACACACACACACACACACACTCTCTAGTTCCTTGTGTGATGAACTAGATAGTATTTTATGTAACAAGTTTCCTGCCTACATTGCAGAAATAAAAACATTAGTTGGGAACAATTTAGGAGTATTTTCTATACTGTCCAGAGAAGAGCAGAGAATAATTAGTCATTACCATCAATTATTTTTTATTTATTTACTTATAATACATATAAAGGAAAGGCTTGAGTGCTTCTTCTGACCACCATCACCACAGTGAGCTCTCCTTCTACGATGTGGGTTATGAGCAAGTGCTTTTAGCTCTCTGAGCCTTCCCATCAACTCTGTATCAATGACTTGAACAGAAATACTTGTAAGATGCAGAGCTTAATCTGCTATCATAGTTTAAGAAATATTTCTTATGCATATTAGACATGATGTCGACAGACACTGTTCTCACCACTTGATAACCTCATCTACAAGTCAGCCATTGATGGGCTTTTCCTATGAGCCAGACTTGTGCCATGGACTTCTCTTTTGATTAACGTTCTGTTTACTAGGTCATTCCTTTATGACTTTACATTGTGGGCTTGAGCCCCATATACGTTCTTCTTCCACTCATCCAGGTAAATTTGGAAAAGATTTGCAGGTTCTAAACTTGCAAGGCAGTGGATAGGTCCTTAGAACGGAGTACTAAATCCCTTTCTGACTGTATTTTAAGCTGCAACAAGTATACATTATGTTCTTTTTTTTTCAGTTTAAATTTAGATTAGAAACAAGGTTGCTTCACAAGTCAGTTCCAGGTCCCTCTCCCTTTCCCTCCCCTCCTCCCGTGCCCTCCCCCCCAATCCCCCTCATTATCCCCTCATTTCCCCAGGGAGGGTGAGGCCCTCCATGGGGGTGTCCATAGTCTGTCATTTCATACAGGGCAGGGCTTAGACCCTCCCCCAAGAGTTCAGGGTGAGAGTGCATCTCACATTGTTGGATGAGAGTCCAAAGTCCGTGTGTATACTCGGAATGAATACTGATCTACTGCCCAAGGCTCAATAGATTACCTAGGCCTCCTCACTGACACCCACATTCAAGGGGTCTTGATCAGTCCCATGCTGGATTCCCAGGCTGATGTCTGGGATTCAAGAGTTAACCTTGGGGGTTAAGATCAAGTGTAGTATCTGTTCTTATCAGTTTAATACATTATGTTCTTATATCAAATATTTTATATATGCACATTTTCGTACATTATATTGTAATGTTCTTAATTATATACATTATATATGTATATGTATATACATATATATATATATTACATATCCTCTGAACATTATAAGTTCTGAGGATTTTGACATGAGCCACAGTGAAAACACATTTCACGCACAAGCTCATCATATATGTACAATTGAGAAAGAAATTTACCTAAGCAATAGTTACTACAACTCTGTGTAAAACATTACAGATTTTCCCCTATTTTATTTAACTTTTAATTTAATGTTATTTATTAAAGTGTTGATTGCAAGGGCCACCCATCATCAAGAGCATGTATTACTCTTTGCAAAGACTTTAGTTCATTTCCCAAAACCCCTGTGAAGGGGCTCACAAATGCCTGTCTCTCCATCATCAAGGGATCCTCCACTTCTGCCACTGTGGTGACTGCACTTAGCTGCACGACCTCATACACAGATACATGCACACATGCACACATAGATATTTAAAAATAAAATGCCCATATGTTGCTTATAATTCATTAAACTTGAAACTCTATAGCACATACATGCTTGGAAAACAATATTTGAAAGCCAGTACAGTAGAACCCGGAAAAGTAATATGAGAAACAACTCAATTTGATTGACATTCCTTAGCTGAGTCTACCTTCCCAATGGGCACTACTGCCCTTTGTTACCTAAATGGAACATCTATACAACAGTCCCTAGTCCCAAGGCTCAGGGATCATTGCAGAAAGGGTTTAAGAGCCAGAGGTGGTAGTTAACAACTGCAAGGAAACAGTGTCTTCTTGAACATAACAAGGCGGCCGCATAAATGAATTCACAATGGTTACAAAAGCACGCACACGACCTATGTGAGCCAGAGGAAGACCAAATTCCACATGGAGAGGCTAGGTGGGCAAGAAAGCCCACCCCATAAATCGCCAAGGAGCTATTGGCAATTGTAAGCTGCTAGGAGAGGACAGTCAGTTTTCTCTAAGAGTGCAGACCCTGGTAAGTGGACCACGATCCAGTGGAAGACCATGCATTTGGAAGTACTGGTTAGCACAAATGGGCCTTGATAGATTAAAACAAAAAACAACCCTCCCCCACAATTTGGGTAGAAAATGGGAAGGGATGAATATGATCAAAGCATATTATACAACATTCACAGAGAAGTGATACATGGTTTTACAAGTGAAAGGCACTGAAATGAAGCCTGGATAGATGGCTCAGCACACGGATATTGATTGCTCTTGCAGAAGAGCTGAGTGGTCCGAGCATCCACATCTGGAGCCTCTTAACCACAGTAACTCCAGTTCCTGACGATCAGACAACCTTTTGTAAGTTCTTCAGGCACGTGCACACTTAGATGTACAAGTTCATAATAAGTAAATAAAACATTAGACACCTTTAAAACAGGTATACAACTTAATTTCTCTTGATAACTATGGTTCTCTTTTTAGCAACACATTTCCATTGCCAGAAACAGTATTATGAATAAAATAGAAAGCTTGATTACTGAACTGGAAAATATACTGAAAGCACCCTCCTCTGGCAGTATGGATATGTGCTGTCAGATGGCACTCTAAACTATTATTCAGCTTTTCTTAATAAACCCCAAGTCAAATAGTTGTAAAACGTGTCATTTAAGTGTTCTGAGAAAACCCTTGTGACAATATTAGCCATATATGATGACCATCGTTTTTGATGTTGTAAAAATATTCAGCATATGTTGTGTGTTTTTCTACAGTAGATCAGACTTTGAAGTTCTGACAACCACATCTAAGGGAGTAGCAAAAGTATTCATCAGAAATTTGAAACCAGTATTATTAGCAGTTTTACAAGGCTAGGGTTTTGTATGATGCATGCTGAAGGTACTTTATCATAGCCCTCGTTTCAGCCCTAGAACATGTTATTGGCAGTTTAAGCAGCTTTTCTGGTTCTATTACTTTTAAACTACAGCAAGCATTTCCTTAAAGGAGAAAGACTGTATTAGTTTTGTCTATATGGAGAAAGGTTATTTTCAAAACAGATTGTATAGTGTGGATGAATTTAATATAGAACATATTAGAAATGAGGGACAGCCCCTTAAAACTGTGAGCAACGTTTTGTTACTTAAAATGAGAGTTCCAAGCCCAGCTTAGCTGAGCTTATAGCCCAAGTGAATTTTTATATATGTATTTATAAATCTCTGAAATGGAGTTTCCTGGAAATGTTAACAGGCCCTGAGGTACAGCTTGTGTTCAGTATATGTATGCTTAAAGATGGAAACATGAAAGACTCTTTCTAATGCTGTAATTTCATAGTTTTATTAGACTGAGTTATGGCAGGGGAAAATATTCAGAAATTGCAGCTTAAATGAGAAAACGTGAATGGTGTTACTTTTATAAAATACTACCTCAATAGTTCTTTTATTAATTTTTAATGCTCAGCACCCTCTGTGACCTCCTTTATTCTCTTGCTGTCAACATGACAGCCTGGAAAAGAATTGAAATGAGCTGACAGAAAATGGAGCACACGTTAAGGCCCAACTCCAGAGTCTCTTGAATCTATCTAGGACCCTTGCTAACACAGCCTGGGCTATTCCACATTATGGTAATAGTTAAGGTACTGTTTGCTAGCTCAGGGCTGCCTGTCAGTCTTCCTCCTTCAGACATGGTATTCTGAACATTCAGTTACAAGCATAAGGTAGCCCCATGTCCTTGTAGTTTTACCTTGGCTCACAGACATGCTTCATCTGCACAGCAGACCTCTTCAGCTTTGGCTGCCAACCCTGCCTCCCTAAAGTGCATTTTGGTCTAATTCAGCAATGTCTTTCTTGAACATGAGGCACAATTGCTTTATGTACATTTACATTTTATCACCAAGGAAACTAACCCCTATATCAGTACAGTCAAGAACCTAAAGGCATTGTCTCTGCAAGGCCAAGTTTATGTTGTCACAGCAACAGAGTATGGAGGTCAACAAGATCAGAAGGGACCTTGGAAGTAAACTTTTCTCTCTTTTTCAAATTCAAGTGTAAGAGGATGACAAAGAATAAGCAAAGGTGTGATGTCAGCCCTGTGTCTTACAGCTGAAGCTAAATATTGAGCTTTAGTGGTTAGTTCTGAGTTGTGAAATTAGGGTGTTTTAAAGATACTAAGAGGCTAGGAACGATGGAAACTGACTTAAGATTATCAAAAAGGTATTATAATTGAGGCATGTTTTCTCTCAAGAGGCTGTGGTGTTAGCTTTCACTAATAAGGGCCAATGTAGCCATGTTATTGAAAAACTCTGAGGAAGCAGAGGTTGGAGGAGAAGGGAGTCAGCATGACTCTCATCTCACCTAGTAGTGATTATAGCCTCATAGTTAATTTGTCCCACTATAACAACTAGAGAATTGACCACTTTCCCCTAATGTCTTGGCTTCTAGCAATGGCAAATGAAGTAAAATGCAAGGAAAGATCAAAACTCACCTGATACCCCGCCATATGTGGTTCTCTTTCCAATGCCCACAGCAGGCCAGGGTGTGCCATCAGCTTTCAGTCCCATCAGGCCTGAAACAGTGTTGGTGGCTGTAACACCATCTGCACCCCCTGTAAAAAAGCATGTGAACATTTGTCTTTAGATCTTGCAGCTCCAAATTTCTTACCTACCAAATATCTGCGTTCACTTGACTATTCTAATTATGCTTAAATGCTAGATATTTTTTAAGCTGGCCAGTGGTGGCAAATGCCTTTCATTCTAGCACTCCAGAAGCAGAGGCAGGTAGAGCTCTGTGAGTTCCATGCTAGCCTGGTCTAGAGAGTGAGTTCTAGGACTGCCGGTGCTACAAAAAGACGCCCTGTTGTGGGGATATCTTGTTTGTATTCTAACAAATAAAGCTTGCCTGGTGATCAGACACTAGATAACCACAGAGGCCGGGCTGTGGTGGCATACACAATTAATCCCAGTACTTGGGATCTCATGCCTTTGATCCAAGTACCTAAGAGGCACAAGCCTTTAACCCCAGTCCTAGGGAGGAGGAAACAGGAAGTGATATAGTTGGGCAGAGAATGGAATATAAGGCAAGTGGAGACAGGAACTGGAACTTTTTTTTGGTCTGATTTTGTAGAGGTAAGAACTCTACTGGCTGCTGTTCTGCTTCTCTGATCTTCAGCTTTCACCCACTAATATCTGACTCCAGATTTATATCACTGAGGCCAATCAGAATTGCTACACCCTGTCTTGAAACACCCTTCCCAAAAAAGATCTTTTAAAAACCTTTAATTACCGTGGCTTCAATATCTTAATCATAAAATGTGTAAGACATTGGGCTTCATTCTCACAAATGCAAGGGACACAAATGTAAGTTCAGTATGGATGCTGTTTTATTTTTTTAACCTTATGATAGATGTAAAAGCTGTTACTAAGTTGATACATGCTGAGGCCCTCAACTTTTGGGTTCCCTGTTAGGACTGTTGATTGTTTCACATTTCCTGTGTGTTAAGGTGTGCAAAATATGATTCTGTTTTTCAAAACTAGGTGTATGTCTTTATGTATTTGTGGAAGCAAGTGGTCCATGTAACATATTTCTTAAAAGATAAATACAGGCACACACATGTGTATATGGGAAGGATCTGTTTCACCATGACTGTGCTATTGGGGCAGCATTAATAAAGGACAATGATGAAATTCCAGCTCTTACCTTCCTTTGCTGCTCTTGCAATGCTTACAATATCGGTGACATTTGGGGTCAACTTGGCAAAAAATGGAACCCGAACAGCTTGCCTAACCCAGCGACAGATGTTCCTCACCAGCTCTGGATCCTGTTCAAATACGTCAGTTAAATATAGAACCTAATTAAAGAGTGTGGTCAAAATGTGCCCCCAAATAATATCAAAGCCTGACATGTGCAAGATGAGTGGAGTTGACCAAAAACAACATGACACAACTTTTTGATTCTTCCCCAGGATGACTCTGAAATGCATTAGGAGCTAAGGCAAGCACTCTTCAGGTATACTGCAGATCCATTCCAGAAAGATTACATTTCTTTGTGGAGTCTTTGTAAAATAAAATCATGAAGAAGGAAATGGGGGAAAAGTTTCTCATTTTCATTTAAATGGTATCAGAAACACAATCTAAATGAATGCATGGTTGGACGCTCAAGAAACATTATAGGGGGAAATATTATAGAGTTTCTGTGTATCTTCATTGTTAGAAGGCTAAAAAAATAGTTCAACTGATAAATGACATCCAATGTAAAGTCTGTTGTTTTCACTAGAGAAGAAAGACTCTGGGTAACGTATATTCACAAGAAACTCCATAATTTCATCATTCACCTGAATGCAATTTGTACTCATGCTAAGATGGCTTCACAGCCTTGGCTTGCACATGAGTTGTTCAGTGACTTTAGCTTACTTTTCTAGATGTTACTAAGATATGTGAAAGTTTTTCAACAGCCCTCTATTTGAAAGAACTGATCAAAATGAAAAAAAGGAATAAAATATCAAAATGCTCCTTTTTTTTTTTTTGGTTTTTACGAGACAGGGTTTCTCTGTATTGTTTTGGAGGCTATCGGTCCAGCCCGGCCTCAAACTCACAGAGATCCGCCTGCCTCTGCCTCCCGAGTGCTGGGATTAAAGGCGTGCGCCACCACCGCCCGGCAAAATGCTCCTTTTAAAAGCAAGAAATGGGCATTTTTTTCTAGGTCTACTTTTTGTGATTTTTCAAGCTTTTATTTTTCTCATGGGACAAATATCATCTAGAGATAGTTACCCCATTGAAGTAACTTTTCTGTGATAATGTTCTTTGATTTCAATACATACAATAGCTTTTATTATCATTATTATTACTACATCGAGTGAAAAATTATTCTGACAAGTACTGATAATGCGCTGTGATGAATGAAGTTAAAATGCAACAGCAATTCATTATCAAGCTGGGCAATATTATCTTAGCAAGTTAAAAGTTTTTTGATAAAAGAAAAACCAGAAAATACAGATGTATATTTAAACTATAGAGTAGTCAGCAAGTATCTCATTTGTAATTAATGCTTTTATGTGTAAAAGACGTTGCTTTTAGTATTTTAGCCTTTTGGGTCTATCTAAGATGAAATTTCCAATGTTTTAACCTTTAAAGAAACCTTTTCACTTGATTTTAGCATGCTTTGATTTGTCACCCCGTACTACTCTAAAAGTTATGAGTTTCTATGCTTAGATACTGCAGCGAGGTCATTTCTGTTGCTTGTTACTTCGGTTGAGCCTAACTCAAGACTTTCAGCAAGAAATCTTTGACTTGGCTTGTTCACTTTTCAGAACAGTAATTTCTTCATTAAACATAAATATTAAAAAGCACTATATGGAATATTCTGTGGGGCATACTGTGCATTATGAATAGTAAAATCAGAAGACTTAGCTGTACAAATTCTAACTCATGAAAATGGAGATATGCCCTGGCCCATGCAATGCTCATGAAATATTTATGGCCACTGCATTGGTATTGTGATGGCTGTTGCATCCCTGTGACTTTCATTTCTAAGTTATGAATTTCCATGGGACTTAGCCTAGAAATGACAGTAACTCTAGATGATATGAATTGCATGTCCTCTGTGAAAGTTCTTGAAGGTAGAATTGGACAATAATTTAAAGATCACTTGAATAGCCTAATATACAGAAGGTAGGCTGGTATGAATTACGAAAACATATTTTAAATTGTATTCAGTTCCAATAGAGTAAACACTAATAATGTGGTAGAGCTTCTATGTGACTTTCAATACTATTGACCACCATGTACTTATAATTTACTATGAATATTTGCCAGGGTTTACTTGTTTGATTTCTACTAATAGACTGCTTTAAACAGGTGTCTGGTACCCATGGCTTAGCAATTTGTTCAAAGTTTTTCAGTTTCCTAAAGACATACAGTTTTTTTTATAAGTGTGATCACATTGAATCATCTTCCTCATTTTTTAATTTTTTATTTAAATTAGAAACATGAATGCTTCACATGTCAATCCTAGCTCCCTCTCCCACCCCTCCTCCCTTGTCTCTCCACCAACCCCCCCCAGTCTCCCTATCTTCCTCATTTTTGAGATAGCATGATTTGACTTTCCTATAGTTCTGTGAAGTTGATGTATTCAGATACATTTTTCTTTTAAACACTAGTCTCACCCAAGATAAGAGTAATCACCATAGCTAGACAAAACTGAAATTGAATGCTTGAGGATTTTTAAAACAATTTCTGATCAACATTATTGTATAACTATTCTAATACAACAACAGCAGCAAATATCCCAAGATTAATAACACGATCAGACAAATTTATCTATTTTGGAGAATTAAGGGTGAACTATAACTGTTCACATCTCCCTCATTTCTTCACACTTTTGATATGAAACTTAGTTCTAAATACTATTTTTTTTCTGTGCCGTGACCTTCCTATTCTGATAGTTTTTTGATAGCTTTGCCTCTGTTAATTAATCAGGTTTTCAAGCCTTCTTTACATATTTTCTAATAATTTCTCCTCCCAGATCTTAAAAATAGGAACAGGTGTTATTTTCTTTTAGAAAGAGTTGATTAGCTAATAATATCAAATACAACAAAAATAAAACCCCAAAATTCTTTTAGTTTCTGTGAATCCAAAATACATGTGCTGTGACAATGAAGGAAGAATTAACTAAAAACTTGGTATAATACCTATTCCCAAAAATTGTCTTAGGCCGTCTTATGTCCTTGGAAAGCCATTTACCTTAACTATTGTATTTGGCCTACCATTTTCCAGTGCGCTAACCCTCTCAATAAGCTGAGCAGACCTCTAGACTTAACAAACCCCAAGGCTAAAAATGCTGTAAGATATCATCTGAAACTCCAGAATCCCTCTGTTGCCACAGCTCACCTAAGGTCCACTTCCATGGATTTGTTGAATGTATGAATTTGTGACATTGTCCTTTGGCTATAAAGGTCAAGTTCTCTCTTTTAAAATGCAGCTATGTTTCTGGGTTTTAGCGACATCTGTTTGCCTCAGGACAAACTCATCCTTATTTCCTAAAAAAGGAACTTGATATATTTTTAATTTATTTCTTTTTATATCCATCAAAATCCAAGTTTGGGTCAGAGGAGATGGCTCAGCAGTTCAATGTGTTTGCTACTCTTGCAAAAGGCCCCAGTTTAATTCCCAGCGACAACATTGGGCAGCTCACAACTACGTGTAACTCTAGCTCCAGGAGATCAAACAGCCTATTCATGCCTCTGTGCCATGCAAACACATACACATAAGAAAATGCACACCCACACACAAATAAAACTAATAATAAAAACTAGGTTATTTCTGGATTTAAGAACATCTGGGTGTACTCATGTTAAATGATATTCTAGAAGCATGGAGTCTAAAATTAATGTTCTATGAATCAGAATTTATTCAGAAGAAAATAAACAGTTACTTTTTAAAAAACAATAACTTACTGCTTCCTTCACCAACTCTAATAAACATAAAATCTAGTGGATTTAAGAAGCTTTTATTTATTTATTTTTCTATAGGTAGTATCAAAGTCAATCTGTGACATTAACTTCCAAGTTTCAGGAGAACTTGGTATTTCTGCATGCATGCGTGTATATGGTATGTATTTCAATGCTTGTTAACTCTTTAGTTATTCCTATGAGCACCTGAAAGTGCTCTAAAGAACAATGTGTTTCCTTGGGAGAGACACAGTAGCATCATCAGCAGAAAGTCTTAAGGAATAAGTAGCAGGTCTGGGGAGTAAATGATACTTTTAAGGGTACCACGTGAACCAAAGGTACCAGGGCACACTTAAGCAGTGCTACAAACAGGACAATAGCATTCTAGAAAAAAATTGCTCAGTTTAACAATTTTCATGGATGCCACAGATGTCAATCGAGCACTTGAGAGGTTTGAGACCAGGAGGACTACCATGAGTTTAGGACCACTTTTCACTATTTAGTGTATACCAGTCCCATATAGGGCTACATAGAGAAACCCTCTCTCAATGAAAAGAAGGAAGGCAGCAGGGAGGGAGGAAGGGAGGGAGGGAAGTGTACATGGAGGACAGCTTAGTGTCTGCCCACAGTGAGTCTTCTCTTGGAGAACTTCCTACAAACCCCACAGAATGACCTAGTACAAACTAGAAGATCTTCTGCAACATATGTACCTCACATAGTTTCATGATGTAACAGTGACTGTAAAGCTCAGTTTCTGAATTAAGCCATTAGATTGTAATTCTAGTAACTGCTATCTCTATCTCTCTGGACATAGGGCCTGCCCTTCCATTTCAAGGGCTCTTGGGATGCCCTCTCTGCTGTCTGTCAGGAACTGCTGTCTGTCAGTGGTTTGACCACCCCCATCACTACCCCCTTCAAAGAAAAGCACCCCAGAGTGAAGCCATGTGCACTTCTCGAGAAGCTAAACTACAAGTGAAGTTTTTGACTTGAGGAAACATTTCTCTCCAATTTACCTGGTAATTTTCAGTCTGTACAATTCTTTTCAAAATGGGTTTCTTAGAAGATGGCATTTCAATGAATTCACTGAAAAATGTTACCAGTTATAAAATGTTTTCCACTAAGAAACTCCTAAGTCTTAATTCACATGACATGACAAGAGCTGGATAGCGTTTTTATTACATCTCCTTCTCTGATGGAGGGAACTGAGGCCCCGAAGATCAATCTGAGTGCCTATTTCATCTTCTTAATTTCCTTTCCCATTATCATGTTCTAAACCATCATCTCCTTTAGCAAAATTGCTCCCTAAAGTGAAATTCAGCAATCCCTTGTAAACTAGAACTATAAAAGGATCCAGCTTCATTTATACCTGTGAGACCAGATGTAAGTATAAGGTAATAGGAAAAGAAGACGGATTTATCTTTCTGTGTCAATAAACTAGGGCAGAGTTCACTGAGGTAAAAGTATTAGCAAAGACCTTGTGTTGGCATGGAGATGGAATGAATGGACTTATGTCTTAACATGTGTGTTTCTCGAATGTTTTTTCTTGCTTAAGCATTTTGAGTGGTACAGTTACAACAAAGGACTCCTGGAAAGCTTTCTGTTGCTGTCCCTCAGCCAGTGAAACTATGTGGAGACCTCTTGGCCTGATGGAAGTGTGAAATTTACTGCATCTCCATGGAACACCTCAGGTTGTCCACAGCCCTTCTGTCTGGATCTTTATGGTACTGAGTCTTCAGAGTCTTCAACCTTGACCCTACCTTAGCCATAAGACCTCAGTACCTGGGAATCTGCTGGAGAAGGTAGAACCTGCTTATGGTCACGAAAGCTGGAGGAGGGTTTCTATGTCTTTAAATACAGTCCCTGTGACTGTGACTTATTGCTCCTTGTTCTTACTTGTCCCTGGTGTAGCACCGCTCTGGCATTCTTGGTATGAATGCTTTCCACTGCCCTCCTGTCTCAGAAGCTTGCAATTTTCCCGGTAGGGTAAGAATCAGCAAGCACTATGATTCCGTCCCTCACTCTTGATTGCCTAGGTTTCTTTGTCTGCTATTTTCATCCTCTGTCGGGACCTTCGGGTTCTCTCACTCAGTTTCCACCAGCTCATTTCTTCTTTACTCCCAAATGACAGTGCTAATGGTTATGAAGCTGGAGAAGGTGTTCTTGTTTAAAACACCTGCCTGTGAACACCTGTGGCCCACACTTCAATGCACTACTCCTTGGGTGACTGACCCTCATCGTGCTATTCCTATCACCAGCTTATTGTACAATGCCTTAACTCTATTGCAACTACTCCACTATGAATAAAATGCATAACAAAACAAGCTGGGATTAGACTGAATGTTAGATGGTGTATGTCAATTTCAAGATCTGTCTTTGTGATTATTAACTAATCATCAGAATTGGTGAGTACCTGTGCTAAGTTAGAAACCAGGATATAAAAGGACTTTAGAAATTTGGTGCATTTTAGGCAGCATTATCAGACATAGTTACTACTCATATCCTTCTCCAAGAATAGACTGATACTGCTATACATATGTGTGAGCAGATGGTCTCGCTGACTCACTCCTCCACCTCTATCTGGATTTTGAACTGAGGTCATGGTCTTCTAAGGGAGGTCCCAGCCAATGGCAGACCAATCATGCCACAAACTATCACATTTGTGTCCAATAGCCAACTCTTTTAATAGGATATCATCGGCCTGATGCTTTCTCTGTATTGGGACTGCAAAGGATTCTATCAAATCTTTCATGTTAAACGGCTTCCAGAAAATTCCTTTGTAATTCTACCAGCCCTAGTTTTCAACAACTTTTTTACCCTCCTTACTCCATCTTGGAACCAATTCCTGGAGGACTCAATTACTAGTGTTGCCTACAATAGTATTATCTACAGCCTACTTACTATAAAGTTGGCCCAATATAATCTCAAGAAAACAATATATGTAGAAACAGGTGATGCGCATTGTCTCCTGATAGTGCTAGTAGGTGTTCAATGTCATGAACAAGCTGAGCTCAACTGATTCCCTAGCAAGTACCCTAATCACTGCTTAGAACATACGAAAACGATGTCAGTGGGTAATAACACGCAGGCAGCTGCTTGTACCACCATGCATAGATTCATTTTTTATAAAGTCTAGTGAGTATTTACATGCATGAAAAGGAATTTTCATTCTGTGTGGATGTTAGGCAGCTTGATAGTTGTTTCCTTAATGAAAAGCATCAATGTAAACAGTATAACAATTGATATTTTACACATCTGTTAGTCTCTTCACTCAGCTTAAGTTTTCAGTTAGAAAACAACCACAGGCATAAAACTTCAGAATTTTTGTAATCCCATATTGGTGCGAATGATTAACGAACCCAAAGAGGAGGCTCATGGAACACATAGTACTGTGCCCTGGAGCACCCACTATGTTGATAGATGCGTTTAGGATGAAGACAGTCTAGGGAAGTCATACTTCTGTCCTGGGAACTTGATGAAATTCAAGCAAGAAGGAATTACTGCCAAGGCAATTTGAAATAACATAGCAGAGCAAACTTCAATCCCTTGACAATGGATGGTTTCAGCTAAGAAGAACTCATCCATAACAAGCTGATGCAGTTCCGTGAGGAATTTCTTCCTGCGGTTGCAGGAAGAGCAGAGAAGAAATATCTAAATTGTTTTGGTTTGTTTGTTTGCCAGCTCTTTGGACTGATCTCTTTCTTGGAGTTAAAATGAGATACCAGAAGTGAAGTGACTGTTAAGAAGTCTCTGGCTGATAGACGTGGTAGGGAAGGTTTCAAACACGGCTCTTTGTAAGTGTGACACTTAGAAGCCCTTGGCATAAGACTTGTAGATACTAGCTTTTACTCAAAATCATGAACAGTTCCAAATCTATTGGTTTATTTATGAACACTAGGGCAGCAGATTTGAAGAGTACATCCCTTGAGGTCTGTGTCTTAGTCTCATCACTGTTGCTATAATAAAATACCCTGTCCCAAAAGAAAAACTTAGGAGAACAAGGTTTTATTATAGCTTAAAATTTCAGGCTACAGTCTATCATGGCAGAACAGTCAAGGCAGTGACAACTTAAAATAGCTAGTTTGTCACAGCTGTAATCAAGCGAGAAATGAAAGCAGAATTAATAGTCAGTTAGCTTTCTCTACTCTCACAGAATCCAAGGCCCTCTGCCTAGGGAATGGTGCTACTCACAGTGAGATGAGTCTTCACACTTCAATTAACCTGGTTAAAGAAAGTCCATCTTAGCCATGCTCACAGGCTAATATGATCTATACGAAGCCCTCATTGAATTCTCTTCTCGGGTGATGGTAGATTGTGGCAAGCTGACAATTCAAATAGCCATCACAGTGTGTGCGTGTGTGTGTGTGTGTGTGTGTGTGTGTGTTGTAGATATGAAAGTATTTTATTTTTTTCAAGTCTTCCAGATGCCAAGGAAAGAAAAGATAATCAGATCATCCCATGTTGATTTCATCACAGACATTTGGAGAGATAGATTAAAGTGACAGAAAGGTTTTAAGGAAGAATGAGACAGTGATCTGCCTGCCTGTCATCTTAAAGGACATGGAGCCTTGAGTATGGTTCTATGTTCCTTTAAAATGGATGTCTGTTCCTTTAAGTATTAGTAACTATGATGTTGGGGCTGAAGAAGTGGCTCAATAGGAATCAGTGCTTACTGTACCTGTAATAGCAACTGAGTTTGAGTCCTGGAACCCACATAAAAAAGACAGTTAAGTTTGCATCTACTATAACCCCAGGACTGTGGAGTCAGAGACAAGGGGGTCACTGAGACAAGCTATCACTGGGATATATTTCTAGCTCTCTTTTTTAAAACTTTTCATTTTGAGAGAGTGTCATGCTAAATGGCCTCAATTGGCCCTGGCCTTGCATTTCTTATGCGCCAGCTTCCTAAGTAGCAGGGACTACAAATCTAGAGCACCAGATCCAGCAAAAGCAGCTGTCTTCTCCACTCTCCTATAACTGAAAAACAAGTACAATTTAAGCTTAGACTAGTGCATATTCAACCAAAACCATTTATCTATAAAAGTGCTAAGCATTCGTGTGGTGGTATACAGTGTACTGTATACAAAGGCTTATAGAGTGATCCAATGATAGATCACAGCCTATAGATAGCAGGGAGATTCTTCGTATGTTTCTCTATATCCTGTGATTTCTGTCTTCTCCATTTCTGTAAGATGTCTTCTAGCCAGAGTGAAGCCTTGTGATTAGGCATTTCTATGGATGCTTAGCTACTATCCAGTATGGAAGGGTATGAATTATTATTTCATGTTCCATAAAAAGCTGTTGTTTTCTTTTGATTTACTCTCTAGTTAGCTGAGTTTACTTTGGGATATAATACCTGGTTCAACAAATAGTAGCCAAGGTAATCAGAACACGTGCTTTTGTGGCAGCTTGTCACCACAAATGTCTCTGACCACTTCTGATCAGAAAGGAGCCTTGGGCCCGGAAGACATCAGAGTGAGGTATGAACTTTGTCTCAAAACAACAACAACAACAATCCCTTAGAAGTGAAATATAGTTTCACTTATGGCAGTGAAAATTCACTAGAATAAGCATAATATCTAAATGGCCTTAGGGATTTCAGTGTGTCTCTATTCCTCTGTAAGTCCTTCAGCACTTGAGCATGTTAAAATGAGCAAGCCCTCATGCAATTCAAAAGACCTTTGGAAAAAAAGGATGTACACAGGCAGATCCACAGAAGCTTGATTTAAAATGTATTAAGTGTAGCTATGATTTTTTAAAAGATGGATACATAGACAGAGGATGGTAATATAGCCCATAAGGGAAAATATCTTGAGGCACTGAAATTAAATGAAAATACGATCTCCTCTTCACTTTGAATACCTGCGTGATTACCAATTCGACAAGGATCTTTCATTTATCCCAACTCAACTTCACGGAAGTGCCTGAAGCCTGCATTGTTGATAAGACACTTGATGAAGCTTGCATAGGGGAAAAATCTTCATACTGCTTGATATACAGAATCATATTAGTACTAAAACAGACGGGTATTTACTTGTGCAGTATTCAACAAATGGAAAGTACCTAGAGATGGCTAAATTTAGATAGTTTTAAACTTTGTAATTTTTTTCTTTAAAAAGGAACTCTGTGTTGAACTTTCCTGGGTCACAATTTAACAGCTAGTTGTAATATGAGCTAATTAGAAGTTTAGATAAAAAGACCAAGGACTTGCAATATACAGAGCATGCTGTTTCATACTTTTCTGTTTGCTAGTAGTCCCAACTCTTAACATGAAGCTGCTGCAATAACAATTTACATACCTTTTACAGATTAATTTTTTTGAGACAAGGTTCACTATAGAGACTTGACTGAAATTCACAATGTAGGACAAACTAGCCTCAAACTCACAAAGATCTATTTGCCTCTGTCTACTGAGTTCTGGGATTAAAGGCATGTGCAACCACTCCTGGATGTTTGCATGTAATCTTTTAATACTGATGCTTTTGTATATGAAATAAATATAAAAATAACCCAAAACTTATTTGAAGGGTATATAGAATAAATGGAACCTAGCTAAGCAATTAGATAATCATTTTGATTTAATTGTATAATGTGCCTTTGTGCCTTTGAGAGAGAGAGAGAGAGAGAGAGAGAGAGAGAGAGAGAGAGAGAGAGAGAGAGAGAGAGAGAGATATCAAGGTATTCAGGAAAGACAAAAATAAAGTGAGTATAGATGAGGCAACCCCAGATGGCACAAGATTTAGTAAAGCACTTGGAACGATACATGAATAAAGACACCATTGAAAGACTCATACAAAACATGGGACTACTTATCAAGATGTGAAACAGAGGGTTTAGGAAACAGGAATGAACCTGAAAGGAGGAGGCATTGCTACTCAGAATTAGGGTCATTCTCCATGACATTTTATTCTTTATTCTTTGGAGAATAAAACATGGAAGGTCACATGTTCGGGCCCATGTTTTAGACACCTAACCCCATGCATGTCTCTGCAGCATGCATGATGAAGTAAGAAGAGTAGGTTAAAGAGAAAATGGTCTAATGTGAAGAACTGACTATACAAATTAGGAATTCAAAGCAGACCGAGTAGCCTTTTACTATAAGCTTGTTTCTTCCATAGTCATGGAGTAATTTTAATATATTTGTGTTTAACAACATATAATGATGAAAATAACAAATCGAAACTGGAGGACACCAATCAACATGGCTCTGATGATCCGAACTACTTGGAGAGAGCAATTTCCTCAAGCAAGAAATACAGAAGGTGGTAGACTTGGAAAAGAAGTGGTAAAAGACTTTTAGACATAATTAGGTGAGGTTCCTATAAGGCTGCCTAGGTGAAGGAATCTGGGGGTGAATTTGTAAAACTTTGTCTTAGGAGAGGAGTTTAAGAAATGTAAAGTTGGAAGTTATCAGATCACGACTGAAATTTTGTGAATTAAGAGAAGGAAAGAAGGTTTTTAAGTTGTGAGACCACCGATGAGGTCAAGCTGTTGAATGTTTGCAATAGAGAGATGAGGTGGAGGGAGAAGGAGAAGGAGGGGGAGTGGAAAGGAAGGAGAGGGAGGGGGAGAGTGAGGGGAGAAGGAGAAGGAGGATAGGGAGGGGAAGAAGGACAGAAAGAGGGAAAGAAGAGAATGAGGTCCCTGTTCTAAAATACTGCTCTAAGGAATTCAAATAGAATGGCAAGTAAAAGATAATGCCCTTATACACACTGGCAATTGAAAAGCTGTTATCTGAGATGGAAGGCACATTGAATTGGTTTAGGGAGAACATTTAGAATCAAAAAAAGTCACCAATAAATTTAACCTGAGCTATCAGACATAAGAACTGTACTTGACATAAAAATGTACATAAATGCATGCATTAATTGTGTTACACTTCAAAATTAGAATTAAGGACACCATGAAAGTGAATACTTGCTATGTTGTGAAGTGTTGCATTAATGTAAGCAGAAAGATAACCTTCTATTAAAGGTGCCAGCTGTGATTTACCCATCTCTGAGTTCTTACAGAGTGAATTGAGTGGTAGTCGGAGACCCAAAGAAAGAACTATGATAATTAAATATATAGTTGATACTGCAGATCTATATGGGACCTGAGCAAGTCATTTAAATTATTCCCAGGGATTATCAACCTAGCATACTTACATTAGTGATCTACCAAACATTCTCGCATATATTCACTTTATTGTACAGAAATACTTCTAGCTTATTGTTTTCTTCAAACTGTCTCCAGTGAGATATATGAGGAGTCCTGATTCTTACAATATTTAGGATCATATATTTTATGTGAATATTTTTCTCATCTTGCTACAGGTTAAAGTAACATTATTTGTCTCACTTTGGATAAAGGTGAAAAAAGCTTGTTTATCATAATTTATACAACTCTTCTGCATAAATCTTTCTTCAGAAATTAATGTAAAGCAATTACTTACTTAACTACAAAAGTATTGTCTAATGATTGTGAAAGAAAATTAATCTTAAGTGAAAATAAAAATGCATACCAAGATAACTAAACAAAAGCAACATTACAAAGAAATATTTCCAGCTATTTCATTTGAGTTGAATTATGTATTCATCAAACTTTTATATCACTTTAGTTATATAACCTTCCTTCATTTTGTGTGTGCATGTGTGTCTGTCTGTCTGTTTGAATATTTGTGCCATTTCATGTGAATCTGTATGCTGGCCAGAGGAAAAACTTCATTGTCATTCCTCCCGTGATCTTGTTCTTTGAGGCAGAGTTTCTTACTGGAATGGAACTCACCATTTAGGCTAGGACAGTGAGCCCTAGGGATTTACTTGTGACTATCTTTCTCCAGTACTGGGGTTGCAAGTGTATGCTGTTAGCCTCCATTTTATGTACATGGAATTTGGGGATTGGACTCAGGTTCCCATGGTTGCCTTACAATACTTTACTGAGTGAACTATTTCCCCAACCCTAGACTTGTTATATTATATACAGTGTTCTTTGTAATTAGTCTTCTTCACTATACCATTTAAATAATCACATTGTGTTCATATAAAACATCACATATTTTCTAATTTGGGGAGCTTTCAGATTGTCTGCAGGTCTTACTATGAATAATATTGAACTTTCTATTTTCCCTTTAGGAGCCTACTTAGATTGAAGTCTAACTATAGGCCTAGAGACAACTATTGGTGGGTTCTGAGGGACATCTATATTGTCTTGCCTGGCATCTCTTTCACTAAGAAAGTCAATGCTGGTTTGGCAGATACTAAAGGATTAACTTCCTCAGTCATAGGCAGTAAAGCCAATATTTCAGGGGTGGGGAAGGGAGAATATCTGTTGAGGATAGAAAGATTGCTTCTTCAGGTGAGATAAACAGAACTTATAGAATGGGTCTATATACACATACAGAAAGGGAATTCACTAGAATGACTCACAGGATGTGGTCCAGCTAGTAGAACAATTGCTGTCTACCAATGGGAGGTTCAAGAATCCACAAGGCTGGTTGTCACAGCTGGTCTTCAGTGTATGTCAGATCCCAGTGAAGTAGGCTCTAACGCCAGTGAATGAATGAACTTGTTATTGAGGGAAGAGCAAGCAGGTAAGCTTCCCTTTTCCATGTCCTTTATATAGGCTGCCCGAAGAAGCTGTGGCCTTTAATTCCAGTACTAGGGAGGCAAGGGCAGGTAGAACTCTGTGAGTTAGAGGAAAGCCTGGTCTACAGAATTAGCGAATTCCAAGCCAGCCTCCAAAGCTACAGAGAATCCCTGTTTCAAAAACCATATATATATATGAAATGAATAGACATTTCTTTTTTATTTTTATTATAAATTTAAATTAGAAACAAGGTTGCTTCACGTGTCAATTTTGGTCTCTCTCCCCTCCTCCCGTTCCCTCCCACCAACCCCCCAATATCCCCTCATTTCCACAGGGAGGGTGAGGCCCTCCATGGGGGTGTCCATAGTCTGTCATTTCATCCAGGGCAAGAGTCCAGGGTGAGAGTGCATCTCTCATTGTTGGATGGGAGCCCAAAGTCCATTTGTATACCCGGGATAAATATTGATCTACTACCCAAGGCTCAATAGATTATCTAGGCCTCCTCACTGACACCCACATTCAGGGGGTCTTGATCAGTCTGTGATTCAAGAGCTAACCCTTGTCAGGTCAGCTGTTTCTGGGGGTTAAACCAGCCCTGTCTTAACCCATTTGGTCATTAGTCTTCCCTCTCTGTCGCTGGATTTCCTGAGTTCAGCTCAGTGCTTAGCCATGGGAGTCTGCCTCTGCTTCCATCAACCGCTGAATGAAGGGTCTGTTTCCCAAACTCTCTGGCCATGGGATTGTAGGCTGGTACTCCCCAGATCTATGTCTAAAATCCATATATGAGGGAGAACATGGCATGTTTCTCTTTTTGTGACTGGGTTACCTCACTCAGGATGATTTCTTCTAGTGCCATCCATTTGCCTGCAAATTTCAGGATTCCATTGTTTTTTTCTGCTGAATAGTACTCCATTGTGTAAATGTACCATGTTTTCTCTATCCACTCTTCAGTTGAGGGGTATCTAGGTTGCTTCCAAGTTCTGGCTATTACAAATAATGCTGCTATGAACATAGTGGAACAGACATCCTTGTTGTATGAATGGGCATCTTTTGGATATATGCCTAAGAGTGGAGTTTCTGGGTCTTGTGGTAGGTTTATTCCCATTTTTCTGCGGAATCTCCATACTGATTTCCAAAGTGGCTGTACAAGTTGGCACTTCCATCAGCAGTGGAGGAGTATTCCCCTCTCACCACAACCTCTCCAGCAGAAATTGTCATTTGTGTTTTTGATTTTAGCCATTCTGACAGGAGTAAGATGGTATCTCAGAGTTGTTTTGATTTGCATTTCCCGGATGGCTAAGGATGTTGAGCACTTTCTCAAGTGCCTCTCAGCCATTTTAGACTCCTCTATTGAAAATTCTCTATTTAGTTCTGCAGCCCACTTTTTAATTGGATCCTTTGGTGTTTTGGAGGCTTGTTTTTGAGTTCTTTGTAAATTTTGGAGATCAGCCCTCTGTCAGATGTGGGGTCAGTGAATATCTTTTCCCATTCTGTGGGCTGTCTTTTTGTCTTGTTGACTGTGTCCTTTGCCTTACAGAAGCTTCAGTTTCATGAGGTTCCATTTATTAATTGTCGATCTCAGTGTCTGTGCTACTGGTGTTATGTTCAGGAATCTGTCTCCTGTACCAATTCGTTCAAGGGTACCACTCATTTTTTCTTCTAAGAGGTTCAGTGTGGCTAGAGTTATGTTGAGGTCTTTGATCCATTTGCACTTAAGTTTTGTACATGGCGACATTTCTTATTACATAACTGGATATATTTATAAAATATGTATTAGGTTATACATAAAGGCAGACTAGTTAAAATGGAGAACAGAGCTATTCTTTACTGACAGGGAGAAATGCTAATTTTGGAGAAAAGAAAGGTTTAATCTCACAGAGTGTTCTTACACTGCAGGAGTCCCTTCAAGCATCATGGCTATCAGTTAAATAGTTCATGGAGAGGGTTTAGTGTGACTTTAGTAGCCAGACTGGTTGAAACTTCTGGAGTCTGACCACAAGGATTTAATCTTTACTTATTTAAACACAGTAGAACATTGGGGGAAGCGTTCCTGCATGACAATCATCAAAACAAAGCTTAAGGCATATCTACATAAAACTCTCTTGCAAAGTACGTGTCTTTTGCAGAGCACTTATGACCACTTCCACAAGAGTTGGTTCTATTGACTGAAGGACAATATTCAGGATAGGCGCATAGGAAACAAGGGTTTGCAATAAGCACAATAACAAACTATTTTACAAAATTCACAGGAACCCCTTTCATGATAATGGGTTCTACATACTGAGAAAAAATGTTCAAGAGAGTGGGAGATTCTGATGAGGGCTCCTGTCTTATTAAACAACATCCACTACAGCCTTTTGGGTAATCTGGTGTTGATTTCTCCCAGTGAAGAAAAAGCCCAAATGTTTAACAATTCTGATTTCTCTAGTGCTGTCTGTAAGACTTTATGCCCTCTACACTCACACGACCTGCTTATCATTTGGAAATCATACTTTTTAAAATATATATTTGCCCTTGTACACTGAAACTTATTCCAAGTTTAAATAATTTTATTATGGCTACAGTGCAGTCAGTCTTTACAGAAAATAATGATTTCTAACTTCCTAGCTAATCTGATTATATGGGTTCTTCACACCAATAGGATATTTTAAATTATATCTTCTTTATTTCATATTTAGCTAAGGCTGTCTTTTAATTGTGATAACTTACAGAAAGTATTTTCCATGTTAACAAAAACTTTAAGACATTACTTCCTAGACTTTGTACCCTTTTAATAGGGTAGACAAAAGCCCAAGACAGCTATTAATAAGTGTGAGGAGATGGAAGAAAAATTTGAGGCTCAACATTTCAAGAGAAGGTATGAGCATTACTTAAAACATATTTTAAACTACAGTGTTGTCACCATTTTGAATCGTGCACAAACTCATTTTATGTAGATTCCATCAACTTTGGATTATCTATGTCAGAATGGAAAGAATCATTAGTGTAATACATGCATGAAAATGATATCGATTTCTCATTGGAATGTGGTGGGTTACCAAGGTGTACTTCTAACATTATTTCCAGTATTTACTCTCAGAGTAAAGTGATACCAACGAATATACCGTGCTACCAAAGGGAAAAAGTAAGATGAGACCATGACCTGCCCTTTAAGGATGGCACACCTGGCTAGTGGTAAATCTATCCTTGAGATTCAAAAATCAAGACAAAACAATGACATTAGGCTATTTATGTCGAGATTTTTTTTTCTTTACCAAAACTACAATTTACAAAGACTAGAAATGTTTTGATGGACCAGTGAGATGACTCAGTGGGTAAATGTGATTGCCAACAAACCTAATTACTTGAGTTCAAACATAGGGAACCACGGATAGAAGAACATGTCCTCCAGTTACACAACAACCTCCACCTCTGCACCATGGCATGCACACATGCTTCTACAAACACCCATGCACAGAATAAACACTTAAGGGGATATTTGATACCTAATATCTATAATATGTCGCATTAAGTTTATGTCACAAATTAGATATGGCACAGCTGATTCAAGAGCAGCCAGTAGGAGTATACTTTCTAATATTATATGTACACAATATATCTTAATGGCAAAGAATATTTTTCTTAGTCCACTTTTAAAGATATATTTTTATTTACCTCTGTGGGAGTGTGCTTGTAAGTGTGGGTGCACACAAAGGCCAGAAGTGTTGAATTCCCCTGGAACTGGAGTTACAGGTTGTTGTAAGTCATCCAGTGTGCATGTTGGGAATCAAACAGGTCCTCTAGAAGAGCAGTATGTGTTCTTAATCACTGAGTTATCTCTCTAGCCCAATATGATATTTCTCATCTTCTTTTTAAGATTTTCTTCTTTATTTTATTTATATCTATATGTTGAGTGCATGTATATTACATTTTTGCAGGTGTCGTAGGAGATCAGAAGACAGTGTGAAATCTTCTACAATGGAATTACAAGTGTTTGTGAGCCATCCTATGTGAAACTGCTACCTAGGTCCTCTGCAAGAGCAGCAAGTGCTGTTAATACTGTGCCATATCTCTAGCTCTAATACCTTTTTAATTAGTAAGAGTGAATCTGTAAATATTCTATATTTTATCCTCATGCAATATACAGTAAAACCAGACAAAGATTTTCTTGGTTATAAAGGAAACCTAGGGAGTCCTTTTGCAATCTGCAGAAGTTCTCAAAAAATTTAAACATGACGAATCAGTTTTCTTTTGTATCATTTTCTTCTTGGGATTCATTGTCATGGTTGTTGTTTAATAGAGACCCAAGCTCAGAATGTAATGAAAATATGTACATGGTAAACATTACAGCATCTTAAGTCATATTCATTTTATTGGCATAGTAGCATAGTAGCATTTGCAACTTGTATTCATTTTGCATGATCAGTTTCATAATGACTAAGTGATTAGGTTATATTAATTTATTCATCAACAAATATTATGGACCCTCTTTCAGGGGCTAGACAGCAAATAAAACAAAATGATTCTTTTCACAGCATCTTTATTCCATGAGAAAATAGTACAAATGAGTACTGGGTTACTTTGAGTTTATGTCAGTTGTGCCACAGGGTAGGAGGAGGATAATGGGAGAGAGAGGGACTGGGATACAGGTAGGTTAGCCCTCTACAGAAGCCACAGTTATCTCTCAGTCTAGAACCTACATGGCTCACCAAAATACTTTTACAATTGCCTTAAAATTATAAATTCACATGATCAGAGGCTTTATATTGGTCAAAAAAGTTGAGTCTTTCCAACTTAGCATATCATTTGTAGTCTTATCCTTGGGGGGGTCAGTGTTAACATTGGCACTCAACATATGCAAAAGATCAGTTGGCTACAAAAACATAACCTTTTCAACAATTTTATTAGAAGTAAATGGTACATCTCAGAAAAGCTTATGCTGAGGTGTTCTATCTGATCATTCTGATCATTGCCTATTTTCATGTCCTAGTTCTATATATAACATGGAGATAGGAAACTGAAATACACACTTTAGAAAGCTTTAAAAAGTTAGGTTAATTCTTAGCCAAGCGGTGCACTCATATTGGCCTTATTATGAGTTCAATATTTGGAAAGCTGTAAGTTGTTAGGGTTTTATGAAATATTTCAATAGCAGCTAAGCTTCAAAATGTAGGTTCACATTCATATGAATTATGAGAGTGATACTTTCTTCACACAGGAGAAAATGATAAAGGAAGGAAAGGGTAAATACATGATGTAGGGAATTGAGTTAACTCCTTCAAAGCACAGTGGCTCTGCTACGTATGCTTTCAGAGGTGATGCCTAGAGCAGCTTCCAGGGAAAGTTTTACTTTTGTTATTCAAACATAGATTTATAATGATTGAAAGTTAATTGAACATTTGTTTGTCAAAAGGAAATATTATTATTAAATTTCCTTGTGGACATAGTATAATGCTTAGTTTGAGGTGGGAATTCAGAGATATATAATTCTAAACTCTTACTGGGATATTCCTATCACTATTTTATCTATAACTTGGACCCCTCATCTTAGAAAAAAGGACTTGACTCGTCACCTGGAAGATCTTTATTCCACCCAAGAAGCAATCAGGATGATGACTCTTGGTTGTCTTTTGACTTCATCCCCAGGAACACTGACATGGACAAGCTAGTTTAGACAGTCAGCTTACACGAGGTATCCCATCTCTACATTCCAAGCCTGGATACCTGAGAGTGACCATGCCTACCTAACTTCTGCATGGGCTCTGGGATTTAGAAATCTGTTCTTCATGCTAACTTGTCCATGTGAGTTTGGGATTCACTTGAGTTATTCTGCCTTAATGAACATGGTAGAAAATAATCTGTCGCTTCCTCACATATTTTAGAAATTTTCTACACATGCAAATTTGCACACACACAATATATATATATATAAATATATATATATATATCACATACACAGATGAAAATATTAAAATAAAGCAGGATAGTGGTGTCATGGAGAATGTTTCAATTGTTGTAGATTCATTGTATAGAATTAGAAGTCACTTAAATCATAATGACAAATAAATAAATTGTAAAATGATAATAAATTAAGTAAATTATTAAGAAATACACTAATACACAAAAGAGGTAAGAATTAAAAAATAGTAGTAAACAGAGCAATCTTCTGATAGTCAGTGACAGGCTTGCTGTTTCAGCTATTTGTGAAAGAGTCCAGAGAAAAGAAATTCATACAGAATGTGGAAGGAAACTGAGGATCAGCCGGTGGAAACAAGACTTCTGAATAAGACCTGGCCACAATATCACCTCTTCCAACAAGCACTAATACGGCAGTGTGGCCTTGACACTTTCGTGTTTTACTTAACTACAGCATGTTTTTCAAACAAATTGAAAACCTTTCATGTGAAATGACTCTCAAAGAAAGCCACTTGCTACTTCTGGTGCTGGGAATTAAGAAGGAACAAAATAGTTATTAAAAGTTGATGGGTCTTGGCCAGAAAATAGAAATTCTGAATAAATTAGTGGTGACTCAGACAAAAATGAGCACACCATATGTTATATATTGGAACAAGAAAAAGGGATGTTGAAAATGCTTCAGCCAGTGCTCAATTCAAATTTATGATAATAGCATTATAAGTGACTATGGTTCTGTTTCTATAGAATCATTAGGGGTCTACCGGGATGGTTTAAATGCTTCAGTTATACTTTATTGCATTTTACGAGGAAAATTATATGTTATAGTGCTACTTAGGGATTTGGAAAGGTCTTGAGATGTTTCCCTTTCAATAGTTGAGTCTCAGCAGTACCAAATTTACTTTCCCCCTACTATTTCTTCCTAATTCCTTGAGAGATGTCAATATTTGGCTCCTTGGTTCATTATGGAGCTTGATTTTGTTTTTAAAAACATATGCCCTAATATTTGACTATAAAAATGCTAAAATTTGACTAAAGATACCTGAAGAGCTGCAACCACTACCTCTTCATTATGTGTGTGTGTGTGTGTGTGTGTGTGTGTGTGTGTGTGTGTGTGTGTACAGGTACATTCATGCCAGAAAACATGTGTAGAGGTCTGAGGACAACCTTTTATGTTGGTCCTCATCTTCCACCATGTCTAAGTCAGGGTCTCTCATCCTGTTTGCCACTACATTTGCCAAGCTTGCTGTCCCATGAGTTCCTACGGATTCTTTAGCCTCCCCCTGCCAACTCTACACAGAATGGCTGTAATGTCCAAAGCTTTTCCATTTAACAATGCTTGGGAAACTGCCACTCTTGACCCATTCTTTTGTGATCAAATTTACCTTATGGGAAAGTCAAAGAAAAATGTTCTGCCTACTTCATGGGTTTCACTGTATGTGGGAAGGAAGAGATCAGAACTGTTAGGTACTATTCAGAACCCAGTAAATAACAGCACAGTGAAGCAGGCTGATTTAAGTCTATGAGTATTCTTGAGGACACACGATTTGAAAATAAAAATGACCTGAACTAGAATTAGTGATTTTCACTGTTTTAAATCAAATATTGTCACAGAGTAGTCACTCGAGAACTGAATTAGTCTTTTGAATGAACAAATCTGAAAACTGGTGATTAAAAAAAGCTTGCCAGAGGAAGACCCAGGTGACAAAAGATGCACAGAAAGGGAGCTTTGATTTGTGGAAACAGAGAATGGGGTATAACGAATAAGATAGGAATAACAGAATAAAACATCCCTCAAGTTGCAGAAAAATGTGTGTCTTTGACTGATTGGGCCCACTAAGACTCAGTGCGATTAATTGTGCAAAAGCCACACACCTAGACATAATCAGGACAAATGTATGACCTCCAATGCTGATGAAAAATCCTTTTTCTAGCCAGAACAAAAAATAGTTTTCTTACAAAAGAAAGATTATCTGACTATGCTACTTTAGAAAAAGACTGTGACCCCAAATCTTTATTTCTTCCACCACAGTGCTCAAATATTACAGAAAAAGCACAATGGTTTCCAGCATTCAAGCATTCAAAATAATGTACCACCCACATGCTGCCATCTGAGGACACCCAGCAATCCCTCCTGAGGATCACCCAGAAGCACACGCTTTCCTTGTAAGTGAGGTGAACACTATTCAGCAGTTTCTTAAAATTTGCTAGATAGTTTTGTAATTAAATTTAGAACAGAAATACTACAAAATTCTTGAAATTCATATCTGTGCACTCAGTAAAAAAATGTGTCTACAACAGCCCCAACTACTATGAAAAGCTCAGGAAACATGAGGAGACATCTGAAGAAGGAGGAATGGAGGGCAAAGACTATATCTCTCACTGTCAAAAGGAAGAAGAATCAAAGGTAAAATGGAAGGTAGTTGGTCCTTTTATGGCCATTGACATCACTGAATTTGATATTGATTAAAGAAATGTTTTACGTGCAATTGTGAACAGAAGAAGGAAATTAAAATTAAAAGCTTATGTAAAACATGGAAAAGGGTGGAAGACAAGCAATGAAAATGTGAATAAGCACAGAGTCACTTGAAATAATGAATCAAAGAATTTACCACTCTATAATTAATAAAATGAATTATCAAAACAAAAATCAGGATTATATAGAATCTAAATTAGAATAAAATAAAAAACTGCTAAGCAAATAATTTAAATGTGAGCCAAGAGCACCAAAAATTGTGTAACTATAACAGGTATGATTTCCAAAAGTACATGTGTGAACTATGCATCAGTGTGAGACATGTACCTGGAACTCTATAGCTTACACCATAATGTAAGATTTATAACTAGGAAAATGAGAAACAATAAAAGAATAGCAGAAATGGGAAATTTAAATAAATCTCTTAGATTGACTGATCACTTTTAGGGAAAATAAGAAAGCTAGAATGTGAGAACTGGAGTGCTACAAGTAATAAATTTTATTTAATAAATAACTGAACTCATGGGGAAACGCAAGCAGAACACATGTATTTTATTATATGCTCATGGGAACACATGGGACATGGATTAGCCACAAGAACTGCACCAAGAGCTTTTAGAAAATGCCTTTATGTAGGGGGCAGGGTGAAGCACAAGAATTATAGGTTTATGCATGCCACAAGATGTACATAGAGATAGGATGGTGACTTGGAAGGGTCAGTTTTCTCCTTACATAATTTAGGTCCTAGAGATCAACTGAGGTCATCAGGGCTGTTGGAAAACAACTTTTGTCTACTGAGCCATCCTACTACTAGCTTCTTTGACTTGAATCTAATAAGTGGATGACAAATGGTCATTATGATGATAGGCACATAGATATATGATAGATAGATACTGTAGATGAAATTTCTCTCCCACCCAACCCCACAACCATTTATTCCCAAATAAATACACAGAGGCTTATATTAATTATAAACTGTTTGGCCAATAGCTCAGGCTTCTTATTGGCTAGCTCTCTCTTAATTATTAAACCATTTCTATTAATCTGCATATGTGCACATGGTCGTAGCTTACCGGTGATGTCCGGGTCTCTTGCTTCTTCAGCAGCTACATGGCATTTATTTGACTCTGCCTACTCCCTTTCTCTATCCCAGTTTGTATTTCCCTCCTGGATAAATCCATTGGCCAAAACAGCTTTATTCATCAAACAATAAGAGCAACATATAATTACAGAATGCAGAAGGATATCCCCCATCAGCTACATGATAGATAGATAATAGATAAACTGACAAATCTATCGATAGATTCCTATATGTGCCTATTAGATTCCGGTAGCTGTATATTAGATACTTATTGGTGTATATTGGGTTACAGCAGGTATATATTTGATTCTCATAGGTGTATATTAGATTCCTATAGTTACATATTTTATTTTATAAGGCTATTTTGGATTTCTATATATGTATATTATATTTTAGAGATGAATATTGAACTCTAATAATTCAAAATTGGATTCCTATATATGTATATTAGATTCCAACATATGTATATTGTATTCCTATATTAGACTTTTATAGGCATACACTCAATTCATATAGGGGGTATACTGGTTTCACAGAAACACTTTCAGTCCCATCATGTGAAGTGGAAGGATTCCAACAAGCTGCAGATCCACCCACATTCATATCCTTATATACTGCATTTGATGAAGTGGTGTTTACAAACAAAGCCAGTTTTATTTCTGAATTGATTTAACTTAAGAAAAGGACCCACTAGAAGCAAGAGCCATATTAGAATCATAGGGATGGTCATCAATCTCATTATAGGGGAAGGGCATCAAAGATGGTCTCTCCACTACTGCCTAGTTGAGGTCATCTTTGTGGATCTCTGAACATTTCCCTAGTGTCATATTTCTCTTTAAACCTATACTGGCTCCCTCTATTAAGGTATCTCTTTTCTTGCTCTCCTCTACTCCTGTCTCAGTCTTCCTGATCTGTCTTGCTCTTCTCCTACCTTTGCTTCTCCCTTTCTCCCCCCTCCCATGCTGCCAATCATTGCTATCCTGGAGCCTTCATCCAGTGGCTGATGAAAGCACTGAGCCATAGTTCTGGAATCCAGTTGCAGAAAGGGAGGAGGGATAAGCACAGGCTCAAGGCCATGCTGGAGAAATCTACAGAACTGGCTGGCCTGAGAGCACACAGACCCCAGTTGTAAAGCTGAGGAAGCACTGGACTGAACCACACCCTCAGAATGTGGGTGCCAGTTAGGAGGCCTGGGCAGTCTATGGAACCTCTAACAGTGGAACCAGAATTTATCCCTAGTGCACAAATGACTTCAGGAGCCCATTCCCTATGGAGAGATACTATTTCAGCCCAGATACACAGAGGACCAAGGCCCTCTCACAAGCGATGTGACAGACTTTGATGATCCCTCATGGAAGGACTCACTGTCCTTGGGGAGCAGGTGGGAGTTGGGGGATAGGGGTGGGTTGGGGAGGTTGGTATGGGGGATGGGAAGGATAGGGAACAGGGGAATTTATGTGTAAATTGATTGTTTTTAAATTAAAAGAACAAAAAAGAATCATAGGGTTGGGACTGGCTAGTTGGCTCAGAGGTTTAGAACACTGGTCACTCTTTCAGAGGACCTGGGTTCAATTCCTGGCACCCACAACTGTCTGTAACTCCAATTCCAGGGGGTCTGACACCCTCACACAGACACACATGCGGGCAAAACACTAGTATACATAAAACAAACAAACAAACAAAAACCCATAAGGCTTTCTTATTCATACCTTCTCTCACTAACAATGAACATGAATGTTCTGTAACATGTCAAAAATGTGAAATTCATCTTAAAGATACCATGGTTTTCTCTACAAATTTCATGGCTATCATACGCCATTTCTCTCCAAACAAATTCACATGTTTCTCTCTAAGTAGACATGCACAGTTAGAGCAGAAGGTTTTTGTAGTGGCCTTGAACAACCTTGTTTATCTCATTGGAAAGCTCTGCTCACACTTTTGTGCTGCTAGTATCCTGGTCATGCTGGAATCAACTATAGAAGTTTCTTTCTTGGGTGCAGGGAGCAGCTTGAGAGTTAGAGAGGAGCACATCACTATTTCCGGGATGTTAACCTGGTGACTTGAAATGGGCTACCTTATGGAGCACTTTACTCCACCCCCAAATAACTCATGCTAAAAGGCTTTGTCTTTGGTAAAGCAGCTTAGCCTAGTGCTATCACTTTTTCTGTGTCTGGGTGGCTCATACCAAAAGCTAGACTCTCTCCTCAAGTGGGAAGAGAAAATCTAGAGACAAAGATCCATTAGAGAGTGCTAGTATTTATCTGCCATCAATGAATTTATCTTTAAGTATAATATTTTTTAAAAGTCATGGAGTCCTTAAACTAATACTTTTGGGAAGATGTTAAGTGTGAGAATTCATCTTATAAAATCATGAGCTAGTAAGAAATATAGTCCTTTTGCTGAAGGCAAGGCAAAAACATGATCTTGCCTACTTTATTCTTTTTAATCTCCTGGGTTCTGGTAGTATCGAATCATTCTCAATTCTAATTTCAAGAACAACTAATTTAATTTTTCAAAGGATGGTTGGAATGGCATTTTGGTGAATGAGGATATTTCATCTTTTTACACCTTAATAAAACTTTGAAGACCTGTTATTATCATACGGAAAAATTTGCCAGTGCCTTTTCTTCCTACCAAAGAATGGTACTATTCTTATTACTTCATGAAACCTAGTGGTGCACAGTTAGACTATATTAGAGAATGCATTGATGTCTAGCCAGTTATAGCCAGAATTAGATACAGAGATAACAAATATGCACATAACAGTCACCTGAGGGAACTTAGAAATCAGTCTCTCTGTCCCCATCTCCAAAATGTCCTAGGGACACAGAAAAGGAAAGAGGAGGCCAAAGCAAGTACAGATCAGAGCAGTTAGAGCCCAGTGGGTGTGCCGGAGAAGCAGAGGTGACCAGGTGTTGGGAGTGCAAGTCATGGTAAGAGGCTGTGGCTGGCATTCTGGGCTCTGGCCGTAAGCATTTGCAGTTGTTTCTACAGAGTGGCCTCTGCAATTACTGGCCTTGCCAGCTCACAGAAGAGCTTATCATCAGTCCCCCACTGTTTACTAGCTTCGTTATTTTGAGAAGGACAATTCAATTTATTTT
Source organism: Mesocricetus auratus (assembly GCF_017639785.1). Taxonomy (NCBI): domain Eukaryota; kingdom Metazoa; phylum Chordata; class Mammalia; order Rodentia; family Cricetidae; genus Mesocricetus; species Mesocricetus auratus. The sequence continues at coordinate 38,667,625 of NW_024429193.1, forward strand.
TATGACAGACCACAATCTTTGAGTTCTGTATGAGGTCCACTGCATCTCCTCTATGGACTTGATTTATAATTTCAGATACTTTTGTAAAAAGCACCGTTAAAACAAACAATTCTACCCCCCCAAAAAAACCATACTGTTATCCAATCATGTCCTTAATGCTATGAAGGTCTCTAGGGACTCCTGTGTGTGTGCTTAATTGTCTCAGCTATCTTCTATGAATTGAGAAAGGCCTTCTTTTGTTTGAATGTGACAGATCAGTCAGAACTGTGGCAACTACCATTTACAACTATTGATTTCAATGTGACATTAAAGGCCCCAAATTCAACCATTATTCTCTTCAATTGTCACAAACAAAGGTTAATAATAGTTGAGTTTGGACTGAAGGAATCAAGGAAAGATTGCCAACTAAAATTAGTGTGTTGTTTCTCTCAGAGACAGAAGTCAAGACTGGGAACCTGTTCTCTGTACTTCTGATAGGTTTTGAGCATTTTAAAAACATGTATCTTTCTCTTCAAGTAACATATATAATACAGAAAATGAAAATGTAGGGTCATAAGAGACTATGGCATTTAAAGTAATACATAATTTTAAAATGCAATCTTTGACACAGAGAGTAACAACATTTTGTTTTGCAGCTTCTGTAGCAGCAAAATAGCAACCCTCATAACTATGAGGAGTGGTATGGAACACGATTGGCCAATATTTCAACCCTTTGGTTCATGCAGAGGCTACATGCTGGAGGGTAAAAGGTTTGATGAGGCTTGAATCTTCCAGGAGAAATAGTAAAGGAAAGCACACAGCACTCTTAATGTATGAGTGCTGAAGATACAAATGGCTTGCTTTCACACTCAGGTATAAAGGCACAAAGTGCCTTACAATCATAAATAGGTAGACGGTAAATCTTTACCAAAGCAATGTCAAGTCACAAAAATTTGTTAGTCTTTACAATCTCAACATGTTCATACTTATGTTGTGATTAACTATCCATTTTCCCCTATAGTCAATAGTGAATAGAGTGTCTTGGGCTTTGCTGACTGTCTAAGTTTTAAAACAAGCACTTTATGTTTTTTGCTTCCTTTTAATCACTACATCAATTTTAATTGTTGTTGGCAAATACACCACTGTGCAATGTTTATAGTGTTATGAAATGATAACTCTCATGAGATGATACCTATTTCTCCATTTTTGTTGTTGTGTGATTTCTCTGAGCCTCTAGTTTAAGTGGACCTGAAACGCTTAGCTATTCTCCAGTATCAAGTTGTCAAGTATAAGGATTATACAGTTTACCATACACAGCTTCATTTTTTGAAACGTCATAAAAAGGAACCCTATTTTTAAATAAATGAATTTGGTATCATTCATTACCAACCATTATTTTCAAAAAGAGTGAGACTCTACGAAAAACTGACCTCTATCCATCAATAGCCATTTTGAGGAATTTTAGACATGGAGTCCATTCCAAACAAACATGACTCATTGCTTCAGAAGACAGAGCAATATCTGGGGTATAGAACTGTAGTGATATTTCCTCACTCTTAAAATTACAGTAGTAGTAAAATCATTTGAACTATAGAATTGCATGTTTATACCTAAACAATTTAGCAATTTGTTGAAACCCCTCTAACCAAGATTACCTACATGTGTGTGCCCTGTATTGCTGGAGATTGAGCAGAGAGTAGGATATAAGGTAGGCAAATCCTATACTACATAACTACACTAGAAGCCCTACATTAGTTACACTATATAACACACAAGCTTTGTGTACAGGCACATCTGCTTCTTGGCACTCCAAAAATAATGGCAAGAGGATTGTGAATTTGAGGTCAGACTTGTCTACCTAGCAAGTCAAGTGCTAGACAAGCATGGGCTACACAGTCTCATTCAAAAGTTAACAGTTTTTAAAGACAATACACAAAAATTTAGAATAATTCAGATATAGAGAAACTATACAAAGAATACAATTTTCAGGGCTGTACAGATGGTTTTGTGGTTAAGAACACTTATTGCAGCTAGGAGAAAGTGGCATACGCCTTTAGTCCCAGCACTCAGGAGGCAGAGGCAGTGGACCTCTGTGTGTTCAAGGACAGTCTGGTCTACAGATTGACTTCCAGGACAGCCTCCAAAGCTACAGAGAAACCCTGTCTTGGAAAAAAACAAATAAACAACAAAAGAACACTTACTGCTCTTACTGAGGACCCAGGTTCTGTTCCCCACACCCATACCAGATGGCTGGCAACCACCTGTGAGTCCAGTTCCAGGGTATCTGACACCTTCTTCTCACCACTATAGATACATGCACACCCTTGATGCAATATACATATACACATAAAAATCAAAAAGTAAATAAATCTTTAAGGAGATAAAATTTCCTCTTTACCAATCCCAGAAATCTGTACACATTCTTTCTATTCCCCTATTTATGTTTATGTAGATACAGGATAAATACATGTATCACTGAGGAAAGAGGTTGGATCATTTGCTGTTATCTTTACTGAATACATAGTATATATATTTCATATTGATAGATATGAAACTTTGCCCCCAGTAAAGAATATTTCTTCATACTTCTTTTAAATGTGGCAGTTCCCTACTTGATGAGCACCACATCATTTATCAGACATTCCTTAACGAATTTCTTAATTGGTTTTCATGTGTTTTAATAATTTCAAAAAGTTCTATTCTCACTGACCTCAGATGTATTTGTATGCTTCCCTATAATTTTGACAGGACAGATTCCTAGAAATAAATTATTGAGCTTAGAAATACCTTTATGTTTACTTAGATGCTGCAAAATATTCTCCCAAAGGGTGGTAGTGTTTCCTTTTCCCTTTGATAAAACATGAAAGTGCCTGCTGCTTCCCACCCTCCACAGCACCCAGCCATCATTCTTTGCCAATCCAGTTGCTGAAAGATTTAAAATATGTGTTGGCTTAATTTGCATTTCCATGCTGACCAGCTGGGGTGAATACCTTTTCATGTTTATTGGCTATTTGTAATCCTGCTTCTTTGAATTGTCTATCCCTCTTTTTCTTTAAGCTGGGTTGCTTGCAGCTTTCTTATTAATTGGCTAAGGATGTTTTATTTTTGGAATGTCCCCCTCTCCCATTTTATATGAACTATGTGAACTCATCTAGAAAACACATGTGCAAAAAAGAGTACGAAGAATGCTCATAGTTCTAAGCCCCAAGGAAAAATCCTTTTGACACACAGCCTGTTTGCAAGGTTGGTGGCAGCCAGAATCCTGATGTCCATTGCGTTTCAACACCTCTCTTCACTCAGCCTCAAAATGTTTCTCTACTCATATGTTTATCCACAAATATGGTTTTGAAATTTCCATCCACAGGGAAAAAAAACAGAAAAACATAGATCCTGAGAGGAAGCAAAATTTCAAAAACTCAACATAGAGGTATTTGTTCCAGCAAGTCAGAACTACCATCCTGCAAGAGGTAATGATGCCTGAAAGTGTGGGATGAGACACACCCCACCAGAGGGAAACAGCTGGCTGCTTGGGGTGGGGGGCATAGTTGTGCATAAATGGGTTCCCTTTTTTCTGAGTACATGTCACTTCATCTTCATCTCAGGTGAATTCTCCATTCTCTTTTACAGAAGAGAAAATGAGGGCTAAGACACTTATATTATGTTAGGTAGGACATTTAATTGTCCTCCTTCCTTTCTCTCTAAGAACCTGTGAGGACTCTGTGAGCTGGTGTGTGAATGCAGAAATGCAGTTATGCAATGCTTGTTCCTAGTTTCCTAGTCAATGTGCAAACTGCTTCAAAAGCATAAGAGAAGTAGGAGCCTCAATTGCTCTTAGGCCATTTGCTTTTCAAGTCTCCTTTTCTCCTTGAAGATTGATCATCGAACACAATGTTACAACATTTTTTTAAAAAGTGAAGAAAATACTATTGATGATTTATAAATATATAACATATAAATTTAGATATTATTCATTTGCCATTTAAAAGGCTTTGCTGTCCATGTTTCTATCCCTAGTGAACACCTAGCTTGACATTCAAATCTTTTATTATACATTTATACACAGTACACATACATGGCTATTGTTTGCTCTTCAAACTAATTTCATCTCAGTATCATGACCTAAAAATTCCATTATATTTTTGTTGTATATCATTTTCTTTCTTGTATAATGTTCCATTTTATAAGTTTAAAAAAATTTTTCTATTATAAATTGGGATTTGATTCGTACTCATTTCAATGTTGCTACTCTCTCTTTTCTGAATGGGCAGTTAGTCCTTTTGCTTATTTTTACAACAAATTGTTTTTTTCTATTTAACTTGAACAAATGCATTTATTTTAATAATACTCTACTGAAGTTTGTAGAAAAAATGTCACTTTTCCTGCCTTACTTTAAAATAAAATTGAGGGTCTGTGTGGGGCATGCAGGCGCCAGAAGTCAGAGAACAAATTACAGGAATTGATTCCTTCTTCTACCATGTAGGTTCTGGGGATTATACCAGTTCCTCAGGCTTGGCAGCAGGTAACTTTAACCACTGCGCAATTTTGGTGACCCCTCCTCATGACATCTATTGATAATTCATTTTGTCAAACATTATATTATGATGTGTGGGTTTTCTTTTCTCCTTCTTACCTTTTTAAATGAATTGTTGTAGGGCCAATAAGGCATTTAAAATTGTTTTCTAAATATTTTAATAATGCCTGTCAAACAGATCAAATTACTTGCAGTTAGATTTTGTATATAGATAGTCGTTGTGTTGTTCTCCTGCCATTTGCTCTTCAGCGTTCTCCAATGCCTTGCAATGATAGCCCAGACAGACACTACCACTCTATATGGACCTGAGTTTTTGTATGAGTTTTATGACTTTCTCAATTGATATGTTGTGATAAATTCAGTATTTTAAAAATGATAGCTTCCTAAGAACTGTTAATAGCAAAAATGTCTTACAAGAAATAGAAACAATGTAAGCCCTTTTCATTATTTTCTTGGTCATCTGTAGAGCAGGATGCTTTGTCTATTCTTGGCCTTCCTAACATACCTATACATGTAATTCAGTCCTTTTACCTTATTTGCATTTAATCAGAAGACACATGATTTTTTTATTTTTCATACTACATTTTTAATATGTGTGTTTTATTGACAAGCAAATTTTCTAGCTTTGTTTTACTGTGCCTATAACAAATTAGGGTTGATGAGCCTATACCAGATGCTGTTCTTATTTCTTACCTTAAAGAAGGGCTTTCCATACTTCATTCAATTAATATGTAGCTTAATATGCAGCATAGACATTTCATAAACAATTGATCATTTAAGGACGTTCCTTCCAACTGACATTTTTCTAATGTTTTATTCATTTTTCTTTTACATTTATTTATGTGTGCCAGCACACATGGGAGGACTCTGACCTCAACCTTTGAAAGACTTGGTTCTCTCTGTCTACCATGTGGGCTTTTGGTAAGACCCACTGGCTTTTAAAATTATGAACTGAAGGTGAATTAAAAACAAATAAGCCTCTTATATATGTTGAGATGATCATATGATTTTCCTCTTTAATCTGTTGGTGGAATAATTTTCATGAACTGACTCTTAAAAGTCAAACCATCTAGCTATAGAGATGTGCCTCATGTGGCTATTCCACTTTCTCCTTCCTTCCATGTGCTATTCTTTGACATGTTTTGACTGATATTTTACATCTATGATCATGACTGTGGTTGGACTTTAATTGTTCTTCTCACACCTTTCAACATCATGCTGACTTCATTAAAGAAGAAGGATATTTTAAATTGTCCTCCTTTTCATCCTTCCTCTCTGCCTCAGTTCCTCCTTCAGTTTCCCATTCTTCATTTCTACCTCCTTTCCTCCTTTCTCTTTTCTGCCAACCCTCCTCCTCCCAGTCTGGAATAACTTCAAAGTACTGCTAACTATCCCAGCTGTCTGAGAAAGCAAGGTTGTGTGCACTAATATGCCATCTGACTGGAATGCTGGTCAGCCATTCTATAGTTAAAATGGAAATTAGCCAAGTTTTTTTTACTAATTAGGTTACAAACAGCTTTGGCTTGTACGGTATATTCATGGATGTTAAGAAGGCATTGTCACAATTAAGGTTTTTCAGAAAATCCTTTGCAAGAAGATGTTTTCTATCAACAAACAGAGGCAAAATTAAATACCTGATTAGCAAACATAATGTCCTCTTTAATAATTCCCGGGACCCTGGTAATTCTGTTCACAGTATTGTGCTATCTACAACTCTTGCCTTTTGTTTCACGTTTTGAATAATTCAATTAAAAGTCTGACAAAACAATAACAAGGGATTAAATGTTGTTGGATTGTAATTCGAAATAAAGACTTAAGCTCTTTGGGTACATTTATTAAAAATTCAGAGTTTGTTGGAGTCTGCAAATGAGATAACTAACTGCTTTGCCAAGTCATCCGTGTGTGTGTGTGTGTGTGTGTGTGTGTGTGTGTGTGTGTGTGTGTACTTAATTCTTACAGCTGAGAAAATAAAAACGTATAAGAGAATTAAGTGCTTACAAAGCACCGTAGTTGGAAAGGACTTGTTGCCTCTATGTAAACAAAGGCTTTTCCTTGTGTGATGACTTGAAAGGGAATGGAACCATGGGCTCATAGATTTGAATGGTTGTTCCAGAGTTGGTGGAACTATTTGGGAAGGATTAGGAGGTGTGGCATTGGGAAGAGGCACCAATGTGACTGAGTAGTGAGATTTAAAAAGCCTATGTCATTATCAGTTAACATCTCTCTCAACCTCCATGCTGTTGCCTTAACATGTAAATTCCCTTTCCCTGATCCAGCACCATGCCTACCTCCTGCTTTGCTCTCCAACATGGTGGCCATAAGCTCTAGGACCCTCTAGAATTATAAGCTCCAAATTAAGTGCTTTCTTTTATAAACTGCTTTTGTTATGTTTTTTTTCTCACAGAAACAGAAAAGTAACTATGTAACTATGATATATTTTCTTCCAGAATACTGAGGCAACCCAGCAAGAAAAACATAAGTAGTAGATAGCAGAAGGACATGGAAGGCCCATCCATAATCACTTGGGTATTTAATGTGGAAAATTTTTAATGCTCTAATGTAACAAGAGGGACATGAAAAGGAAAGTCACAGAGACCTGGGCCCTAGAAACTCTTTACTCTAGTCAGGTGCCATATTACATACCTGTATTCCCAGGTACTGGGGAGGCATAGGCAGGGAGAACAAAAACTCAAAGTCAATTTGAGGAATTTAGCTAGCCTCTGTGTCAGAAATGTAATGTTAATAAAAGGAAAAGTGGTTGTGCTAGGGATATAAACTACAGCTCAGTGGTAAAGTACCTGCCTAGAAATCCTGGAACACTTGTGAAAGGTGAGACAAGAATTGCCTCAGCGAGTTGGTGGACAGAAAAGAACCAATGCATTACAAATATTAATACGCAGTAGTTCTATATCTTCCATCTAAACTCCTGCCAAGATTAAAGAAAACAAAGTGAGAAAATCTGTTGTATATCAATCATAATCCAATGAAGTTAAGAAGATGGCTCAGTGGGTAAGAGTGCTTGCTATGCAAGCATGAGGATCTGAGCTAGAATCTCCAATGCCCACGTGAAAAGGTGGGCATGGATGTGTGTGCACAATGAAGGAAAGAGACGAGTATTTCCAGTTTATTGAAAAACTCTGTCTCCAGATATCAGGTAAACAGCCATGAAGGACTATATTCACAATCATCCCCTGGTCTCTGCATATATGAACATGGCTGCATTCATCACACATTCATGAGTATATATATATAAGAAAATAGCATAACCTCATGTCAACTCCCAGAGGACCTGTGATTAGTAGGCAAGTCAGGAAATTGTGGTAGAGGGCAGGTAAATTTACTGTAGTCTCATATTCCCTTCCAGATTAACCTCTGGTGCCTTGTTATCTTTTTGAAAATAGGGATAATATTATCACTAGTGTGAATGATCATTTGATAATTTAGTAATATGACACATCTAAGAGGCTAGCATGTAGTAAGATCTGAAGAAAAATCAAGAATATTTCATTGAAAATGAAAGCCAATCTAACATTCTTACTCTAAACTATGTTGTGACGGTTCTGTCAGAATCCAAACCATAAAGCCAACTCATAAAGAAAAGTGATATGGCAGCTAGTGAGAAGAAATGTACAGTTGAGTAAATAAAAGAACAAGTTAATCTGGAGGAAAATGATTCAATAATTCAATGAGGCAAAACCTGCCTTGGAGCTGGAGAGCTTGTCCCTAAGAGGCTAGGAAGGGCAGAGGTAAGAATGACTGAGTAAGACAATGAAGAAAAGAAAGGAAGTCATGGGGGAAATTGAAATTCCTGTTTAAACTGAAAAAATTAAGGTTTGTTATAATTCAAAGTGGGATGCAGGTAAAAAGAGAAAAGGAATGAATTCTCAAACCATGAATTTTAGTATAGCATATGTATTTAAGTCATTTCCTAACATGAAGGTGAATGTGGAATACAACTGAGTTTTTAAACACAATCTGGACCTCCACAATTAATGATATTCTTTCTTCATATTCACAAATGACACAGCCACATGCACTACTCTGAATATCATAGTATGGACTTTTGTACATATAACACAGGGTAGCTTTTGTAGGTAGTTTTCCTTTTTGACAAACTCCAGGTAGAATAAAAGTATAGGCTGCAGGTATCAATGAGATAAATAAACAGATAAATAAGTTAATTATTATTTGAGAAGTTGGATTTAAAGATGACAGGTGGGGTGTTAAAAATAACAAGAGGGCAGCAAGAAGGCTCAGCAGGTAATGAAACTTTCTGTGTGATTCCCAGGACCCACTTAAAGGGAAGAGAGAGCCAACTCTGAAAACTGTCTTCTGACTCCACACACGTCGTGACTCAAATGTTTTTACACACCAAACATGCCAAACATGCACAATAATAATAAATTCAAATGTTAAAAATGAAATAAAATTATCATGGGCAAAGAATGGCATGGCTAGAATAATTTCTATATCAATGAGGCTTTAAGACACAAAATGAAACGAAACAGGGACATGTACCATGGTTGCTCAGGACAGTTTTATAAACTGACTTGAAATGCTAATCATTTTGCCTAAGTGTTAATATCACATGTGCTTATCTGCTCTGCTGGCTCATGAAAATGCACTCAGATATTCAAAATAGTCTCAAAATGTAGAGTTTAAGAATTAATGTGCAGGGGCATGGAATATGGCAGAATGGATAAAGTTTTTCTGCACAGGAATGTGGACCTGAGTTTGATCACTAGCATTCATATAAAATGTGTTCATTTGTATCCACCCCCAAGTATAGGCGTAGGAAGAGACAGGTAGATCCTGGAGTCTTGCTGGCAGCCACCCTAGCTGAGACAGCAAGTTTCACATACAGTGAGGAATCTTGTTTCAAAAAACAAGGTGGCCTTAATTGAAAAGCTGTGTAAATTTGATAGCTGCCGGAAAAAGAAGACTCAGTTTTATTTGAAGGTGTGGGTCCTCGTAGACTGACCACACTCCAGGGTAGGACCCATACCTAAGACTATTTGGGCAACACAGGTGGGTCTCAATGAGTCAAAAAGGAAACAAAGGAAGGAAGAAAAGAAAGAAAAGAAGGGAAGGAAGAATGAAGGAAAGAAAGAAAGAAAGAGAAAGGAAGGAAGAAAGAAAGAAAAAAGAAAAAAGAAAGAAAGAGAAATAGAGAGAGAGACAGAAAGAAAGAAAGAAAGAAAGAAAGAAAGAAAGAAAGAAAGAAAGAAAGAAAGAAAGAAAGAAAGAAAGGAAGGAAGGAAGGAAAGAAGGAAGGAAGGAAGGAAGAAAGACACTGTTGTATAGCGGCATCTTGCCTGTGAACTCTTACGCTTGGTTACACACTCATTGTTGGGTGCTAAGGATGTGAGGGTGGATTTGGGAGTCCAGGAAGGGGGGGTGAAAATGATCAGAATACACTGTATAAAATTCTTAAAGAACCAATACAAATGTTATTCAAAATTAAGGATAATAATAAAGAGTCTTTTTGTCAACCTCTGTCCTCCATACATACATGCACAAGTGAGCTTCCCCACATACATACACACACACTCACTCCACACATGAAATGTTAGTGTGCCATGTTAAAAGAGGCATGTAAGGTCCAATAAGTTCACCATAGGGTAAGCTCACAGAAAAATAGCCTCAGCCGGTCAACCAGCTTTCTCTCTCAGGGGACCTCTTTCTTTTTAATCTATTTGTTTATTTAAATTAAAACAATCTTATTTTACATACCAGTCTCAGTTCCTTCTCCCTGACATCCTCACATGCTCCCTCCCAACTCCCTCTCCCAGCCCCCATCCTCTCCCTAGAGAGGGTGAGGCCTCCCATGGGGGATCATCAAAGTCTGTCACAATATTTGGGATAGGGTCAAGACCCACCCCATGTATCTAGGCTGAGCAAGAGTATCCCTCCATAGGAAATGGGCTCTCAGGGGACCTCTTGAACTTACTTTCTACTGGACCTCCATCCATATGTTTTCTGTGGCATATGTAAGTATGCCAAGGCCCTAGCTATCACTTCAGCTTATTACTTTCAGCTTACTGTGTCTTTCACTTTTATAATCATCTTCACAGGTCTATATATTGGTTATGCCCTCTGCTTTTTCTCAAAGTAGTTACTAGCTTGGAAGGGTGCTATCTGTGAGAGGTAACCACGAGGATATCACTGTATCTAGAAGCTGAAAATGGTTGGGATTACACATTAGAGAGTTTACTCTGAACTGCAAGCAGTAAAAATAAAATAAGAGATGTTGTTCTCATTTCATTTCATTTCTCTGGAGATCGCACAAGGAGGGGCCACACACTCCCTGGGGAGTGGAGAGGGGATGGGGGATTCTGGGGGCATTGGAGGGAGTGTGGGGGAGGAAAGGAGTGAAAGGGAGCTGGGATTGACATGTAAAGCATGATTGTTTCTAATTTAAATTACAAAAAAGATACCCATGTTGGACGGGCAATATAAACAAACAAGCAAACAAACAAACAAAAAAAAGAGATATTGTTCTCAAGGCAAATACAACATACTATTAAAGAAATTGATGTATGTGCCTTCCTTTACCTAAACTTGATAATTAGAAAAAGTCAGGACCTGAGAGTCAAAGTGTCAAGCAAAGCAAATCAAAATAAAACAAGTGAAAATACAAAAAAAACCCTGATGAAGGGGACATCATGACAAAGAAGTTTGGAGGCTTGAAGGAGAGTAGAGATGTCAAAAGTACAGCTGTAACAAGTACAGAGATAGAATGCTCAGGACAGAAGCTAAGAAACTAAACCAGGCCTGGTGGTATAGACCAGATGGATCAGAAGTGCAAGTTCTCTCTGGACTACAAAGGGAATTAAAGATCAGCTGGGAAATTTGGCAAGACCATATCTCCAAAAATAAAGGAGGGCTTGAGATATAGCTCAATATTAGCATGCAGAAGGTACTGGATTCTATCCCTAGCCTTCACCCACCCCATCCCACACACAAAAGGATAAAGAGAACAGAGAGAGGTTGGAGAGGAGGCTTAGTTGCTAAGAGTGGTTACTCTTTCAGAGGACAAGAATTCAAATGTTGGTCCCCTCATCATGTAGCTTACAAATGACTGTAATTTCAGTCCCAAGGAATTCAACTCTCTCTTATGCCTTCTGTAGCTCCTTCTCCCTCCCTGTGTGTGTGTGTGTGTGTGTGTGTGTGTGTGTGTACGCCGCCTGTGTGTGTGCAGATGGAAGTTTCTGTTCCACCGGGTCCTGGAACATTCAGTCCCAAATAAATACACAGAGACTAATATTAATTATGAATGGTTTGGCCTATTGCTTAGGCTTATTACTATTAAGCTCTTTAAGACTTAAATTAACCCATAATGCTTATCTATGTTTAGCTTGGTACTTTTTCTCAGTAAGGCATTCTCAACTTGCTTCCTCTGCATCTGGCTTGGCAACCTCACCTCGGCCTTTCCTCTTCCTAGAATTTTCTTAATCTGGTAGTCCCACCTATACTTCCTGCCTCACTACTGACCATTCAGTGTTTTATTAAACCAATATTAATGACAAACTTTATAGTGAACAAGAGCATTATCCCATATCATGTGTGCCTTCATGCACATTTTTGGCTACTCTATCTCTAGCCGCAGTAGGGAGGGCAATTATGACCTAAAAAAACAATGGTATATACATGCATTAAAATGTCACATCTAGACTCATGTATTTGTTCAGTTAATGTGAACTAGTAACTACAACAGTAATTAAAAAAACGAAGTAAATCAACAATTAAAACAAAATGGTAGTTTTTAAATATAACAGAAAACAGGTGAGGATGAAAATCACAGAGCAAGAAAGGACCAGAGAGATTCACAATGAAAAGTGATTAGGAGAGACTGCATTTACCAAAGGGAAGAATTGAGCAGGTTAATGGAAGCAATAAAATAAACAAACAAACAAACAAATAAATAGAACAAAACTGGGGTTGGGAAATCAGGCATGTTCTTGGGTGTTTTACTGCCAAAGAGTTTTAAAGCTTTCTGAGCTAATAGTGACTACAAGCAGGAGAGTGCAAGTCCTTCTTACAACACTAACTATAAGATAGGACTGTGGTCCAGAGACAGACAGACCATGGTGGAGGTAGGATGGTAGACTACAGTTTGAGTTTTCAGATGAAGGAAAGAAATGGAATAAAGAACATGAAATGCTCTTGCAGAACTGAATGACTACCCACTCCAGGGTTGCCCAGCATCGTGGAACAGGATGTAATAGTTGCTGAATCCTCAAGCAGGGAATGAACTGAGTTAGTAGCTATTTCATTGGTCCTGTCTTTTTAGATGCTAGTTATGGGTTGAAGGACAAGGGTGGAATGAATAGGGAACCGGATCTTTGAGAACACCGGCCCTTTGGATGAGTCCTGTTCTCAGAGGAAAGTTGATGATTTTGAATATTCTGAAATGAGTAGCATAAGCACACAGATGCTGTGGGAGCAGATCTGTGGGGCACAAATAGGTCTGTGCTGTTTTCAGTGAACAGCTCTCCTGGTTGCTTTGATTGTTTTCTGTTGTCACCAGCCCTGGCACTCCTCCGGACATGTGTTTGGAATTCTTGGAACTGGAATGAATAGCTCATACAGTGAGCGTGCCTATCCTGAAGGGAAACCGACAACTCCATAACACCGTGCCCAAGAATGCAGACAAAAAGAGAACTTGTTTGTCTGCATTATATGAGACAATAAGGCTGGGAGAGAGAAAGGAACGTAAGGCAAATGTCTGACAGAGAAGGAAAGGGAGGCTGGAACACACAGGATCAAGGAGGGAGGGGGAGCCCAGGGAAAGCAGAAACAAGGTAACAAAAAGGGACAAAAGCTGCAGTAGAAAAGAACTGTCAGACACAGACCCCTCAAAACAATAGATGGGGGGAGAAGGAGAGAGATGACAGTAGAGGAGCAGCATGGAATCTGGTAGAAAAAGAAACAAAAATTTCAAATAATGGATTTTCAGCCACCCCTGCTGCTCCTCCAGCGCCTGGTGTCACAGTCTCACAGAGCTGTGCATAATTTATTATGGTCACTCGCTGCCAGGCTGCTGGAAAGGGCAACAACTCTCTGAAAACACTCCCCACTGCCTGGATGGCTTAATGATCCACCCTTTGTAGACTGGTAGGCTGGGGATGGACAGGCAGGGCAGAAGGATCTGGATAGGATATTACAGACACAGTGCTTCCCACTGTGGACAAAAAGGGGTGGGAGCTCACTCTCAGGGAACCTCCATGGGCTTTTTGGAGGGCCCAGGTTTCCAGGTTCTAAAGAATCAACTTCTGCCTGCCTGATGCAGTTTTCTAGGGTCCCAATCCTCCTGGACCCCCCAGGATAAGAGAGCTAGCATCAGGTATGAACAGTAAAATAATGGATTTAAAAATAAAATCAGACCTTGGCCATTTATACTCATAGCTAGAAAAATGTGGCTTTATTTGTTCTTCCATGCCTAGAGACTTTCAATGTTTGACATTATCTTTTTGCAAGCTTAATTTTGATTCATTGTTAGTATGTGTGTGGACACGTATGCACGTGTGTTTGCATGTGTTGTAACTAAGGCTTGTTCATGGAGTAGCATGTGGCATGTCGCATTCAAAAGGCAGCTTTCAGGGGTCAAGTATTTCCTTGCTGCATGGGAATCTGAGACTCTTTAAGTTCCGGTGGAGAAAATACTTAAAGCTGAGTTGTTGTTTTGCTTTCTTTCAAGAACTTCCATGTTCTTACTATTTTTTCAATTTAATAATATTTCTGATCATTACATTATTTGTAGACATTTGTAGACATAAGGCAGACAAGAAGACTCCATCACATATAGAGAATGAAAATGTTCGCATTTTGCATTCTCTTTTTGATAAGTCTCTGGCAGTCAGGACATGAGTAGCAAGCCTGTGTCTTACACTTAGTTTTGAAGTCCTGGTGGTTTTTACTAATAACAGTCAGGGAAACCGTCCTCTGTAATTGATAGGAGTATACAGAAAATAAGTTACTGTATTTTATTTTATATTATTAGAGATCAGGCTTGTGACTACAGCCATGTTAAAAAAGTGCTGTGCCTAGCAGCTACATACCAAGCCCAACAGAGGATCTTCTATGAAGTCCTTAAGTGCAGCTGCACTATATTCAATAGCGAAGCCTTTCTAGAACATGTGTGCGACAGGATTGGGGGGTAGCTCAGTGTGTGAAGTGCCCCCTCTGTAACCATGTGGTTCTGAGGACATGAACCTCATGCTTTGACACCCAACCACCTTCTAAAACAGCTGAGTGTGGTTGCAGGATGGTAATCCTAGCAACACGAGGCAAGAGGATCTCTAGGGCTCTCTGACCCTCCAGTCTAACCTTGTCATTGAGTCTGAGTTTCAAGAAAGCGTATGTACTCGCTCATAAGTGGATGCTAGATGTAAAGAGGCATGAGGTAAAAAGGAAAACCCTAAGAGGGACACACATGGAAGGTCCCAGGAAAGGATAATAGTTAAGATCTCCTGGGTAAACTGGGAGAGGGTAGGCGCGGATGGGGATTGGATCATGTGGGATCCAGAACACCACATAGGGGAGAAAGAGGGAGAGCAAAGCAACTGATATCATGATAGAGGGAGCTGTTATGGGGATATGGAGAAGCCTTGTGCTGGAGAAATTCTCAGGAATCCACAAGGATGACCCCAACTAATACTCCTTGCAATAATGGGAGAGGGTGTCTTGGCCTTCCCCTTTAATCAGATTAGTGACTACCCTAATTGTCATCATAGAACCTACATTCAGTAACTGATAGAAAGAGATGCAGTGACCCACAGCCAAGCACTGAGCTGAGCTTCTGGAGTTCAGTTGAAGAGAGGGAGGAGGGATCAAATGAACAAGGGTGTCAAGACCATTATGCGGGGCAGAACCATGGAGACAGCTGACCTGAGAGGACTATGGACTGACAACTGGGGAACCTGCATGAGACTCAACTAGACCCTCTGAATGTGGGTGACAGTTACGTGACTTGATCTGTTGGGGCTGTCCCTGGAAATGGCACCAGAACCTATTCCAGGGGCATTGATTGGCTTTTTGGAGCCCTTCCCTATGTTGGGATATATTGCTCAGCCTTGATACAGGGGAAGGGGCTTGGTCCTGCCTCAACTTGGTACATCAGACTTTGTTGACTCTCCAGAGAAGGCCTTACCCCCAATGAGGAGTGGGTAGGGGATGGGAAGGGGGGATGCCTTGTCTCAAAGAACAAGATGGACAGCTCCCACGGATATGTGCCAAGGGAGTTCTCTAATCTTCAGAGGCATGCATAGATTGCTGCATGTGTACCTCCACACACATGATTAAGTATATAGAACCCATACAGTTGATAAGGCCATCAATCATTTCTTTGACATTTATTCCTGAGAAGGGTCAGAAGCCCAGGTCCACGAGCCCAGGTAGATCAGGATGTAGTTCCTTGTGACCCTTCCATGTTACATTTCCTCTTTGCCTGTGTGTAAAAGCATTTCCTGTGTGTAAAAGGAGATTATAGTTCAGCTTCATCACAGAGTTGCTAGGAAGAGTAAATGGTGTAGCCATTGGATCAAAGTCTAGCTACCAGTAAGACTGAGTAGGTGTCAGCTACAGAGTGTACCTGCTCTTCCAGAGTGAGGGACCCTCTGAAAAACAGAACAGCTCTGCTACTTTGCCATGAGCATGGCGAGTGGGAACTTCTGAAAACACCATGTCTAGAGGCCAGGTTGGCAGACCAAGGAAAAGAACCTTTTATGTAGGATAATGTGGTTTGGAGAGGAAATAAAAGTTTTACATTTTGAAGCCTCGTGTGTGTGTGTGTGTGTGTGTGTGTGTGTGTGTGTGTGTAATTCTCATTAAACAACAAAAAATACTATAGAAAAGGAGATATATTCCTGTGTATGGATTAACACATTTCAGGATTCCAGAAACACCAAAGAACTGCTTGAGGGAGAGAGAAGAAACGGAAGGAAAACTAAACCAACCAGATACTAAGGTAATAGGAAGGAAAATACCTGAAATGCCGAGTTCCCTGTTTAGAGCAGACAAAACTGTTAAGAGATCAGACACACTAGTAGATTGCCTAACTCAGCATATTCTGATTCTGATAAAGGAATGGAAATGTTTCTTTATGGTTTGATTAAGTCAGTTATTCCCTTATTAGTCAGACCAAATATGTTTTGTTAAAGACCTACTACATAACAAAACTCATAGACCCTGTAGATTCAAAGGGAAGCAAGCTGCTATGGCCTTGGATTGTTTTTAAGGCAGAACACTCTTTTTCTGTACCCAGTTAAGTGAGGAGGAATTATGATTGCAGGTGTAAAAAGACCTGCCATGATGCCCAGATCACTACAGAAGGTGGTGGGATAAACTTGCTTCCTTCAACACATCAGTCTGTATCAATTTATGTACTTCTAGGATCTTGTTTTCAATACACTCACTCTTTGAAAAAAGCACTTCTTTATTTAATATAGCCTGGGGAAGAAAACTGTATTTCACTCTGTGTTTCACTTGTCCCCTTTCTAAAATAAGGAATACACAATAGGTTTAATATGCTTAAATTTTTGTCTTCTTCACTTATTGTTTGTTTCCAGAGGGTCTCATGTAGCCTTGATCTTTCTATGTAGCTAAGACTTTCCTGTCTTCTGGCTCCTCTACTATGCTGAGAAAACTGGAATTCATGACCAAATATTCACCCCTTTTGCCTTTAATACTAACACCTTAATGATTTTGTTTTCTGCATTGTCTCTGTCCTGTCTCATTGTTATACATCAGTCTGGTGTGGCACTGTAGTACCACATGTCTTCATGGACTCATAGGGTAAAATCACATCCATTCCCTCATCTCATTCCTGTCTCCATCGCCTTAGGCCAATGGAGTTTTTTTGTTAACTTTTATAATTTGGTTATATGCTATAGAAAGAAGGAAAAGAAAGATCTTGGTTCACCTTCTCCAACTCACTGTGATATTAACAACTATCACTTGAGAATAACATTTCAAACCTTTAAAAATAATTTTGCTATTCCTTTCTGGGATGTAATATATATACATATATATATACATATATATTCAAAATTTAAAATATACATTTAGTTCTCTCTACAATGATTCATCAGTAAATGCATCATTGCTAAATATAATGCTTCTTAGTGCCATATGACAGCCATGAAATCAGTAATACTTATAGACTTTGAACTGATACTTTAGGTTTAAATGGTATTTCATTTAACTAAAATTTTGTAATTTTTAAAAGAAGCATTCATTTGTATATCATTAACAAACATCAATAAAGGCAATTAGAAACCTCATAGAATACTAGCTTTAGGCAAAATATTGCCAGCTACATAAATGTCTCTTAAAGATCTCCTGGAGTTATCTACTTACAGGGCACACCCGTCTGTGCAAATGGCAGAGAATTAAAATCAAATAAGTAGTTGAGCAACATAATATAGCACAAAGCAAATATTTCATTTTGACTCCTCATAAACAAGTGCATCATTTATCTGAAAGCCCTTTGTAATTCTCATCCCACAAGGAGAACAAAAGAGAACAGAGCAAACCCACTATGTGGGGTCACCAGAATCAGACTTCAGATGCTCTCCAGAAAATGGTAGCACACAGGCTTCTTGTGAAGCTGTAGTAGTTCATCAAAGCTGTTACATGAGACTCCCCAGGATCTAACTTCACAGAATGGCAGCCTAGAACATTCCACATTTAACAGGTCAATTCACATGACTAATAATCATACTCTGTATTCTCAAAGACCATGCCACTTAGCCCATGCAGTTTGCAATCCCCTTTCTCTCTCCCTCTCTCCCTTCCTCTCCCTCTCCTTTTCCCCCTCCCTCTCTCCTGTCTCTCCCTCTTCCTCTGTCTCTCCATCTCTCTCTGCCTCTCCTTGCCTGTCTTTTTACTTTTTATTTTTGGGACAGGAACTTACTCTGTAGCCTAAGATAAGCTTAAAGGCATGGTCCTCCTCCCTCTGCCCTCTAGGGTTGCATGCCTAGTTCTGCATGCAGCCCTTATAGGAGTTACAATCAAGAGAAAAGAGGCATCAAAAAGCTGAAGGAGGAAAGGTTTCAAAACAAAACAAAACAAAATCCACGGATGGATCTCAGCAAGTAAACAGTGGGCTTCCAGGCTGCTCTTGCATCCATCTGTCTAACCCTTTGGGTTTCCCAACCTCTGGAGTTCCCAAGTTTCAACTCTCTGAGAAATTTAGGAAATATTAAGCCTTGCCATTGGTTTTAAAAGATGTACCTTTATATTGTCCCCTATACATATGCCTAATGAGGACCTTATTCAAACAGTGCTTTGGTCATAGCTCCCAGGACAATGTGCTATGTGGTCTGCTAGCCCAGCTGCTAGAGGAAGGCCTTATTTCCCAGGGGAGAGTCTAGCACATCTGGGGCAATGCCATCTTTACACTCAGTTTTGGACTCTCTTCCTAGTGACAGACATCTGCTCTCTGGCAGAGGTGAAGGGAATATTCTGTGGTTAATGTCATATGGAAAAACATTGACAGACTGCAACAGAAACCAAGCCTCAGTTCTCCTTGATTTTTCATTATTTCATAAACATAAAGTTTTGTGGAAATTAAGTTTGGACATAAAACAGATCATGGGGGAAATGTCAAAGTACCCCTCTGGGTGTTTTTATCTGGAGTAATGTTCATTTAAGATGCTGAACATTTTAAGATTCACAACTTTTAAGCATTTTCATCTGTATTCATCTGAATTATCATGAAAACTTCATAATGTAAGTCTTCCTGAGACAAAAATGAACATTGAGAATGAACTGAATCACAAATAGAAAGGTTTGAAAATAATTTTAAGATTCATCTCTCTCTCTCTCTCTCTCTCTCTCTCTCTCTCTCTCTCTCTCTCTGTGTGTGTGTGTGTGTGTGTATGTGTGTTGTGTATACAGGCACTTGTACCTATATATGCACAAAGGCCATAGCAGGAACTTGGGTGTCTTCCTCTATTATACATTGTTTTTCCTTTAAGGCAGGGTCTCTCCCTGAGTCTTGGACTTGAATTTTTTCAATTTGTCTGGAAGCCGTAAACCCCAGAAACCTTTTCAGCCTCCTTTTCCCTATAGAGCTTGAATTAGAGGCACATGTGGGATATCCAGCTTGTTGCAGGTACTCTGGATTTCAAACTTGGGTCCTTGTAGTTGAGAAGCCAGAACCCTTAACAGCCAAGACATCTTTCTAGCCTTGCATTCAGGAATTCTTCATAGATGATATGTAAATGAAGGGTTGGATGCTAATGTCGGACAGCAAGATGGTGCAGCTGGCAACAGACACTATCACCTTTGCACAGCTCCTTGACCTGCCCAGGAAGCTTGCCAGTCTTTCCTCCAATTACACTGTCATTATGGAACTTTCCATCTACATCTTTGCTGAAATATTTGTGCAGAAACCACTAATGAAGGTATTGAAAACAATGAAGAGTGGAAAACCTACAAGGGCCAGGGCCAAACTATGCTATATAACCTCTTAGATGATTAGAGAAGGAAATACAAGTTCATTGGCAGGGATACAAACTCTAGGTCACCACAGATTCAAGTGAGAACAGAATTCTGTGCCCTGCCTCCACAGTCCTCTGCCCATAATTGTCATCAATTTTCAGGGAACATTTGGCTGACTGATAAGTCTTATCAGTTCATGAATTTGGATTTCATTTGGCACAGATATAAAAGCTGATTCCCATTAGGATAATTTCAGTCAAAAGAGTATGACATCTAGGTAAAAAGAATAACAGCAGACAAAAGGAGACAGTTGGGAGTCGTCTGGGCATTTTGCTCGTGTTTTCTGTTCATGTGTGGAATTGGATGCTCTGAAATAACAATGTAAAATACTGGACAAGGTACCTGAGAGGAAGCCAGCAGCAGGGGAGCCAAGGCTGTGCACCTTGGTCGTTTGTTACTTGTGGTGAAAACGGGTCAAACATCTCCCTATGCTCAGCTCCATCCTGTACATAATGGGCTGAAAAGGAATAACACTGCTGGTTTCCTTCAGCACTACAAGGCCCAACGTCACCACAGCACATCACATCACAACTCACGGGAAAAAGTCATCAACTTGTATGAACAATAACAAACTGATTTTTTCCTGAAGGAAATACAATTTCCATGTGTTAGTGTATTCATCATTGAGAAGTTCTATGTCACAAGCCCTCTCTTGCTTCTCTTAACATGGAGTATAATCAGAAAGGCAAGATATTTTATTCCATTTTCCACCACAATGCTGGACCCTTGTGAACTATTTTTCTCTTAATACTTGATAGCAGGTCTGTGAAGTAAGCAACCCAAGTAGTGTCTATGATGCCAGAAATCTAAAGAGCCAGCAAAAGTCCTGGAAAAAAATCTCATTTGTAATATAATGAGGCTGAATTAGAAAACATATATAAAGACTGAGATGATGGTGTCTAAAACTCATGTTTTTTTTTGTTTTTATTTTTGTTTGCTTGTTTTCTTTGAGAGCCGGGCATGATGGCATCCCTTGTAATCCCAGTATCCCAGTGCTGTGGAGACAGCCAGCTGAGACTATGTGGAGACATTCAGATCAATAGCAGATATTTTCTCACTAAATAAATAAATAAATAAATAAATAAACGAACAAATCAACAGATAAATAAAATAAATGGTAGTCAGCACCAGAGGAACAACACCTGAAGTGGACCTATGGTTTCCACACACATGTGCATGGGCACACACATGCACACATGCACACGTACATGCATATACCAGGTTACATGGATGAAGTCCATACATGAGATTAACACTCATCCCTGTCAGCATCTGCTCGGGTTTATATCCACTCAAAGCAATATCAGAGGAGCCTAACAGAGCCCTAGCTCCTAACATTGCCTGTTTTTCAAAGGTACACACCTCTATATTTTTCCAAAAGAAGTAAGAGATAGAAAGGATTATTTATCCACATGTGTCTGTTAATAATAATAATTTCAAAAGTACTAAGAAGAATACTGATGTATTTCAGGGGCCCTTCTCAGCACCCTTCTCAATTTTGCCAAGAGGATTTGGCACAATAAAAGTGAAAACTCTAATGCAATTTTAAAAGAATTTTAAAGAAAGTTTTTTTTGTTTTTGTTTATATTTTTAACCACATGATGCTTAAGGAAAGAGGAAAACTTTCCAAAGATGTAATTTGGACTGTTTTGTATTAAAATGGTTCTAGTTCAATTAGATTTAATAAGTATAAAATTTTATAGGAAATAGATTTATAGAAATAATTTATAGACATTTTTAAATCTGAAAACCAAGACACAGAGAGTCTCCCTCATGCCCAGGAAACAGAACTTGAATAGTAGGTTCAGGCTTCCTTGTATTTTAATCAAATCAGGAATTAGAGATAAGGAGTAACTCAGAAATATGAAAGGCCTAAGATTTGATTTGGTCTTACAGTTAATTCTCAGCTACTAAGTTTAATGTGGTTACTGGATGATTCCTCATTGGGGAACACTCTGGGTGTCTTTCCTACAAGCTGGTCAGCTTGTTAATTAAAGCATGGGGTTTGGCACCTATTGACCTGAGTTGAGACCCTGACCATATGGGGTCTCAACCTATTTTGAAGGTGGCCAGTCAGAACAGAGACCTTTATCATAAGTGTAATGCAGTTTTGCTCTTTGATGTGCACACAGTCAGGATGTGATCATCTTCTCAGCTTTGGTTGAATAGCAAGATTAGAACACTAGGACCTTTGTTTTTTCATTTTAAGTACTAGATGGCTAACCAATTGTGGCCTTAATGAACAATCTTAACTTTGATGACATTCATTTGAGTTTTCTATGGTTCATTTTGGGCAAGGGATGTGTTTGTGTTCTCAGGGTGGCCTTGGATTCACAAAACTCTGCTGTCAGACTCCTGAGTAACAGGCTTTCATAACAACATACAGCTAACTCTTTTAGTGTATATTTATTATATTTTTATTATGCTGTAGATTGAAAGCAGGTCATAATACATGTTAAGTAACCATCCCATCCGCAAGTGTTCTATCACCAGCTTTCATTTATCAAATCACATAAAATATACAGGAGTAAACATTGCTTAATGGTATTAAAACAATACAATGAAGATTCGACCAATAATGCTCAATGATCGGTCATTGAGGTAGAAACCTATGTTTCAGGGGGGATGAGTAGCTTGATGAAGATAATGCAAAGAATCTAGAGGGAGAATGATTTTGTTTTTAACTGCTGAGCACAGCTGAAGTATAGAAGGTCTTATATGAAGTTTCACTCTGCAGGAAACAAGCAGTATGAATATCAAGGTCAATTTGAGATTTTTTTATATCTGCATGTTTCTTAAGTACGATATCTATATTTTGTAGAGATTATAGGTTCCTCCTAATGAATGTCCTATTTTTGTCATGTATATGAGTATTTAGAATGTATATGTATGTTTGTATTTATTGTATATTTATTTATTTATTTAATTTTATTTTATTTTTGGTTTTTACGAGACAGAGTTTCTCTGTATTGTTTTGGAGGCTGTCGGTCCAGCCTGGCCTCAAACTCACAGGGATCCGATTGCCTCTGCCTCCCGAGGGCTGGGATTAAAGGCAAACTTACAATAATTATATTAAGTGTACACCCTTAGGGAAAAATTTTACTCATTAGATATTTGTGAGAAAGCTGGTGTAGGTGAGAAATAGCAAGTATTTCAAAAGAAAACTGTGCTATACAGTACATTTGTCTGATAGATAAGACCCCATGCTAGAAACAGCATTGGCGTCCCCTTCACACAGCAAGCATTTAGCATGCTCTGAGGACAGTGTAGAAATCCGTGTACTTTATCATGCTCTGAGGACAGTGTAGATATCCATGTACTTTAGCATGCTCTGAGGACAGTGAAGATATCATGTACTTTAGCATGCTCTGACAGTGTAGATATCCATGTACATTAGCATGCTCTGAGGACAGTGTACATATCCATGTACTTTAGCATGCTCTGAGGACAGTGCAGATATCCATGTACTTTAGCATGCTCTGAGGACAGTGTAGATATCCATGTACATTAGCATGCTCTGAGGACAGTGTAGATATCCATTTACTTTAGTATGCTCTGACAGTGTAGATATCCATGTACTTTAGCATGCTCTGACAGTGTAGATATCCATGTACTTTAGCATGCTCTGAGGAGAGTGTAGATATCCATGTACTTTAGCATGCTCTGACAGTGCAGATATCCATGTACTTTAGCATGCTCTGAGGACAGTGTAGATATCCATGTACTTTAGCATGCTCTGACAGTGTAGATATCCGTGTACTTCAGCATTTTCTGAGGACAGTGTAGATATCCATGTACTTTAGCATGCTCTGACAGTGTAGATATCCATGTACCTTAGCATGCTCTGACAATGTAGATATCCGTGTACTTTAGCATGCTCTGACAGTGCAGGTATCCATGTACTTTAGCATGCTCTGACAGTGTAAATATCCATGTACTTTAGCATGCTCTGACAGTGTAGATATCCGTGTACTTTAGCATTCTCTGAGGACAGTGTGGATATCCATGCACTTTAGCATGCTCTGAGGACAGTGTAGATATCCATGTACTTTAGCATGCTCTGAGGAGAGTGTAGATATCCATGTACTTTAGCATGCTCTGACAGTGTAGATATCCATGTACTTTAGCATGCTCTGACAGTGTAGATATCCATGTACTTTAGCATGCTCTCACAGTGTAGATATCCATGTACTTTAGCATGCACTGACAGTGTAGATATCCATGTACTTTAGCATGCTCTGAGGACAGTGTAGATATCCATGTACTTTAGCATGCTCTGAGGACAGTGTAGATATCCGTGTACTTTAGCATGCACTGACAGTGTAGATATCCATGTACTTTAGCATGCTCTGAGGACAGTGTAGATATCCATGTACTTTAGCATGCTCTGAGGACAGTGTAGATATTCATGTACTTTAGCATGCTCTAACAGTGTAGATACCATGTACTTTAGCATGCTCTGACAGTGTAGATATCCATGTACTTTAGCCTGCTCTGACAGTGTAGATATCCATGTACTTTAGCATGCTCTGAGGACAGTGTAGATATCCATGTACTTTAGCATGCTCTGACAGTGTAGATATCCATGTACTTTAGCATGCTCTGACAGTGTGGATATCCATGTACTTTAGCATGCTCTGAGGAGAGTGTAGATATCCATGTACTTTAGCATGCTCTGAGGACAGTGTAGATATCCGTGTACTTTAGCATGCACTGACAGTGTAGATATCCATGTACTTTAGCATGCTCTGAGGACAGTGTAGATATCCATGTACTTTAGCATGCTCTGAGGACAGTGTAGATATTCATGTACTTTAGCATGCTCTAACAGTGTAGATACCATGTACTTTAGCATGCTCTGACAGTGTAGATATCCATGTACTTTAGCCTGCTCTGACAGTGTAGATATCCATGTACTTTAGCATGCTCTGAGGACAGTGTAGATATCCATGTACTTTAGCATGCTCTGACAGTGTAGATATCCATGTACTTTAGCATGCTCTGAGGACAGTGTAGATATCCGTGCACGTTAGCATGCTCTGAGGACAGTGTAGATATCCATGTACTTTAGCATGCTCTGACAGTGTAGATATCCATGTACTTTAGCATGCTCTGAGGAGAGTGTAGATATCCATGTACTTTAGCATGCTCTGACAGTGTAGATATCCATGTACTTTAGCATGCACTGACAGTGTAGATATCCATTTACTTTAGCATGCTCTGAGGACAGTGTAGATATCCATGTACTTTAGCATGATCTGACAGTGTAGATATCCATGTACTTTAGCATGCTCTGACAGTGTAGATATCCGTGTACTTTAGCATTCTCTGAGGACAGTGTGGATATCCATGCACTTTAGCATGCTCTGAGGACAGTGTAGATATCCATGTACTTTAGCATGCTCTGAGGAGAGTGTAGATATCCATGTACTTTAGCATGCTCTGACAGTGTAGATATCCATGTACTTTAGCATGCTCTGACAGTGTAGATATCCATGTACTTTAGCATGCTCTCACAGTGTAGATATCCATGTACTTTAGCATGCACTGACAGTGTAGATATCCATGTACTTTAGCATGCTCTGAGGACAGTGTAGATATCCATGTACTTTAGCATGCTCTGAGGACAGTGTAGATATCCGTGTACTTTAGCATGCACTGACAGTGTAGATATCCATGTACTTTAGCATGCTCTGAGGACAGTGTAGATATCCATGTACTTTAGCATGCTCTGAGGACAGTGTAGATATTCATGTACTTTAGCATGCTCTAACAGTGTAGATACCATGTACTTTAGCATGCTCTGACAGTGTAGATATCCATGTACTTTAGCCTGCTCTGACAGTGTAGATATCCATGTACTTTAGCATGCTCTGAGGACAGTGTAGATATCCATGTACTTTAGCATGCTCTGACAGTGTAGATATCCATGTACTTTAGCATGCTCTGACAGTGTGGATATCCATGTACTTTAGCATGCTCTGAGGAGAGTGTAGATATCCATGTACTTTAGCATGCTCTGAGGACAGTGTAGATATCCGTGTACTTTAGCATGCACTGACAGTGTAGATATCCATGTACTTTAGCATGCTCTGAGGACAGTGTAGATATCCATGTACTTTAGCATGCTCTGAGGACAGTGTAGATATTCATGTACTTTAGCATGCTCTAACAGTGTAGATACCATGTACTTTAGCATGCTCTGACAGTGTAGATATCCATGTACTTTAGCCTGCTCTGACAGTGTAGATATCCATGTACTTTAGCATGCTCTGAGGACAGTGTAGATATCCATGTACTTTAGCATGCTCTGACAGTGTAGATATCCATGTACTTTAGCATGCTCTGAGGACAGTGTAGATATCCGTGCACGTTAGCATGCTCTGAGGACAGTGTAGATATCCATGTACTTTAGCATGCTCTGACAGTGTAGATATCCATGTACTTTAGCATGCTCTGAGGAGAGTGTAGATATCCATGTACTTTAGCATGCTCTGACAGTGTAGATATCCATGTACTTTAGCATGCACTGACAGTGTAGATATCCATTTACTTTAGCATGCTCTGAGGACAGTGTAGATATCCATGTACTTTAGCATGATCTGACAGTGTAGATATCCATGTACTTTAGCATGCTCTGACAGTGTAGATATCCATGTACTTTAGCATGCTCTGTGGACAGTGTAGATATTCGTGTACTTTAGCATGCTCTGAGGACAGTGTAGATATCCATGTACTTTAGCATGCTCTGAGGACAGTGTAGATATCCATGTACTTTAGCATGCTCTGAGGACAGTGTAGATATTCATGTACTTTAGCATGCTCTGACAGTGTAGATATCCATGTACTTTAGCATGCTCTGAGGACAGTGTAGATATTCATGTACTTTAGCATGCTCTGACAGTGTAGATATCCATGTACTTTAGCATGCTCTGAGGACAGTGTAGATATTCATGTACTTTAGCATGCTCTAACAGTGTAGATATCATGTACTTTAGCATGCGCTGACAGTGCAGATATCCATGTACTTTAGCATGTTCTGACAGTGTAGATATCCATGTACTTTAGCATGCTCTGACAGTGTATCCATGTACTACGCTCTGAGCAGTGTAAGATGAAACCCTCTGTAACAGCTCTTGATTCTTCTCTAACCGTACACTGAGTATGCATTTCCTAACCTACCAACTTGCAAGTGTTGGAGACTGTGGAACTGAGGGAAAGTGGAAGAAATGGTGGGAACCTGAGAGAGAGGGAAAGAGCAAAAATGCTCGAGGTAAATTCAAATAAGGCCAGGCGATTTGTGCCCCTTTTGAAGGCCAGTCATAGAAAACCCTTTTACAAAAATGCACTGTTATTCTTCCTTCTCCTTCAGAAAGCTGAACATTCATACTTCCAAAGCCTAAGCAAAGTTCATTAAATTGCCTTTATTTTTCAATGATTTTGTTTATAACATAGAATTCAAAAGGAAATTTTCAAGCTTGGCTGATAAGAACACCAATTTTTGCATGTTGTGGAGTGAAATGGAAACATCCCCTTTCCTTCAGTCAAGAAACCCAAATCTTTTTAAATATTATTGATATCTCTGTTGGCAACATTTTTAGCATTTTGGCATTCCTGTTTTGCTCCAGGCTGTGTAAATTTTATTTGTCTGTGTAACTCTCTGGAGAGGATCCACCTACACCAACTCACAGCTGGGTAAGTTCAGATGGATGCAAAGAACAAAGCCGGTTCTGAAGGAGGAAACTCAGCTGGGACTTTGCAACATTTTCAAATAATTGTTATATTTGTAGCAAAACTTAAACACCGGAAAGCACTCTTCCTTCAGAAATGAGCATGCTACTATTTTCCAAAGCTAGTGTTATACAAGTAATTTGCCTTAAATCTAAAATGTGGGTTATGAGACTGTGAAAAAGGCAAAGGGGGGTAAACTCAATGGATAAGAGAAGGGTACGCCCTCTGATGACCAACTCAAGACTGTGCTGGTGCCTTCCGGGCACCCTGCTGCATCTGTGTCCATGGATGGTTTTTTGCATGCATGTGCACGTATGTGTGTGCCAGTCAGATGTCAAGGATTCCTCTGTATTTTTCAGAGCATATCTCTCACTGAAACTGGAGCTCACTAACTAAACTGCTAGGCTGACTGGGTAGAGAGAGCACTTCAGGAACCCCATCTCTGCCTCCCCAGCACAGGTTATTACAGGTACCAACATTACTGCCAACTTTTTTATGTGGGTGCTGGGGTCCACTCAGGTCCTCATCTTTGAGTGACAAGTGGCTTTTAGACTGAGCCATCTTCATAGCAGAGCCTTCTTCCCTTTAATCCTGTCCCACACTCTGACATACTGTTAGCTCATCAGATGACTCAGAAATAATGCTGTTTCCCCTGACTTGGTAGCACGAAATAGTGGATGTGTTTATGGGACTTAATGGCCTTCTGGGTAACCTGTGGTGAGCAGCGTCTGGATACATGTGAAAGATGCCTGGCCAGCCCTCTCCCTCCTGCTGTTCATAAGAATGATTTCTTCCTGAGTTGCAAATCCATTTCCAAGGCAGATTAAATATTTACAAAGTACTTAAAGAACCCTTCTCTGCATTTGAACATGAAAATAGAAATGCTTGTTCATTTCAACATGCAAAAAAATCCTCTTCCCCAAGTAAAGGGCTTTGCGTTTAACTCATATGAATTTAGTGACTTGAGAAAAACAGGAGCAGGCATACCACCACAGGAGGTTAGTTTAGATACCATCTTAGCATAGAGTCCTGAGTCACATGCGGACACAGAAGTAACTGTAAAAGTTCTAGGAAATTGCCAGCAATGCCCAAGTTTTGTATTATCTAATTCACACAGTTTCCTCTGGGCTTAAAGGAGAAATGAGATTCAAAGCGCTTACCTTTTAAGCATTAAGCTTTTTCATCTTTTTTTTAACATTTCACACTACGTCTTATTCCATAAAGATGTCGTATTTCCTATACATTAACATATTATTTTGCATATATTCATTAGAATATTTTGAATTTACTTTAACATAAATGTTCCATTTATTGAAACCCTAAATAAAAATAGCATCAGAAACTCTTTGCAACCCCCCAAACACAGTTAGGGAATAATGATTGTATGCTAAAAACTGTAAAACGCAATTTGCGCTGTGCCCCATTTACTACAAAATCACTACGAACAATGCATTGTGTACAATGTATTGCCCCAGGGAAACTGGATAGGCCTCAGAAATGAATAAAGAACATTGCCTTGGATACCAGCTAACTCTGCTTCAGTGCTTTTAAAAACTATTTGTTATGATATTCCTTCCTGTCAAGTACATAATATGATTTCCTCAATAAATTGCAACCATAACTGTAATTCCAGTTTCCCTCATTTTCCACTTTTTAAACACTAAATATTTAAACAATGCAGACCTGAAAGTCATCAGGTCCACACGTCTTCCTGACTAAGGTACTGCGAGGATCTATACAGGGAACCATTATGTCATACTGACAGACAAAACTGCAGCTCCTGGGGTGCTTACCTGACCACAAGCCAGGCCCATTCCTCTCTCTCCCATGCCATGTGGACAGGATAAATTTAACTCCAGGGCATCTGCTCCAGAAGCCTATAAGGTATTCAAAGAAAATGAGAGAAAAGACAAAACTTTATTCAGATATCAAGATGCTTTTCCCTTGGACCACAAAGATCACATCTTCTAAGCTTGAACAGTATGATTCCACCACAACTTTCTCCTCAAGTACACTGTGTCTCTCCAGTTAAAGTGCAGATAACAACAATAAACATTTGCCCAGAGCTTGAAAGTTATGCATTATATTTACTCTATACAATTCACATAATCTTAATTTTTATTTTCAATTTATTTTATATGCATGTATGTTTGTTTGTATATGACTGGGAGGTGTACATACTTAGATGTCAGAGGACAACATTCAGGTGCTTATTTTTTTCCTTACATTATGGGGTTCTAGAGATCAAATTCAAGTTGAAGGGGTTAGGGATAAGCACCTTGACTCCCTGATTCATCTCACAGCTCCTGACTCTCAGAATCTTTGTGTTATTGCAATACCTATTCCATAGACAGAGACTTGAAGCACAAGATGTTAAATGACAAGGACCATATTTTATCTTTCCTATGCAGCTTCTATTTCTGTAGAAACAACTCTTCTGGATAATTGATGATGGAAAGAGACATGCAAGGAAATGAATGAATAGAATTTAAAAAACTAAACTGAAAGCCAATTTCATATTTAAAAACAGCTTATTCCATAAGCTATTGATTATCTTGTCAGACTTCAATAACTGTGAGTTTTAATTTCATTCATCCTTTAATACATAAGTTAATACTTTGAAAATGTATCTTAAAATTCTTAGAATGTCTACTGGGAAATATTTAAACACTTTTCAGTGGCTGGGGAGATGGCTCAGTGGGCACGGTGGCTTGAAAGTTAATAGCTCCCAAAGGGAGTGGCACTATTAGGAGGTGTGGCCTTGTTGGACTAGGTGTGCTCTTGTTGGAGAAAGTGTGTCATTGTTGAGGTGGGCTTTCAGATCTCATGTAGAATCAAGATATCTCAGACCACTTCTTGTTGCCTGCCTTTCAAGATGTAAGACTCTTAGCTTCAGCACTATGTCTGCCTGTATGCTGCCATATAACACAATGATGATAATGGACTCAACCCCTATAAGCGTAGGCCACCCCATTAAATGTTTTCCTGTATAGGAGTTGCTGTGATCATGGTGTCTCTTCACAGTAGTAGGAACTCGAACTGAGACAGTGGATGAGCAAATTTGCTGTGTAAGCATGTGAACCTGGTTTAAATTCAGCATGTAATGTAAAAGTCTGGTAAGACTTTGTGTACTGTCACCCTAATGTTGGGAGACGGACAGAGATGGGCATCCTAGGAAGAACTTGCAATGACAGACCCTGTCTTTTTTTTTTTTTTTTTTTTTGGTTTTTACGAGACAGGGTTTCTCTGTATTGTTTCGGAGGCTATCGGTCCAGCCTGGCCTCGAACGCACAAAGATCCGCCTGCCTCTGCCTCCCGAGTGCTGGGATTAAAGGCGTGCGCCACCACCACCCGGCATATATATATATTTTTTTTGGACAGACCCTGTCTTAAAGGAATAAAAGATGACACATTATTTGCCTTCTGGTATCTGCATGCAAAACTGGCAACTATACTCACTTGTGTAACACACACACACACACAGACACACAAACTCAATTTTTAAATTTAATAGAGTAACTCAAGGGATATAGGACACATATTAAATTTGCCACATTTTACATTATTTTACCCAATTCTAGAATTTAACAGTAAGTTTGTAATTAGTTAGAGGCTTGAATAGATTTCAAAAATAATATCACATATGTATTACCTCACAGAAAGGCCTTTATTTTTTTTAAACAAATCTACTATTTACTAAGCACACCAGACTGTTCTCTAAGGCAAAAGCTGTTTCCACAATGTTTCTCTTTTCTTTTTAATTGTTTTTTTCTGTTTCACAAATTTGAAGTATGATCTTAACAAACTCAATTCTTGTTATTTCTCAGCTGATTTTCTTACCCATCTTCATTCATCAGTACACCTGCTTTTTCTTCTGTACATTTGTGAAGGTCCATTTGATCACTTCCCATGTTTTCAAATATGGAAACATTATGCTGTTTTGCTACCATAATCCAGTTTGGAAATGATTCATATTATCTAACAATTACTGTAAAGCATGCTGTTTTCTTCCTGCTTGCTTTTATTGAGTATAGACAACAGCCAACCTACTGGACTCTAAGTCTGGCTACAAAGGATTAAGGAGGTTTTGGGTGAGCCAGTGAGCCTTCCCAGTCTGCAACTGGGTAAATATAAACTGCAAGTGATGTGTCTGAATCCCAAACTCAAGCCATATGGGAAATGATCCACTTAATTTAGATTGGGCATTGGAATTATACATGGCAGTGCCTTGTGCTTTCTCCAGCTATTTAAGGTATTTCCTTTAGACTCATTTAGTTAGAAATTGAGAGCAAATCAATGTCACTTTAGATTAAGAGACAATTGGGAGGCACTTGCACACATATTTATATTATGCATATGTCATTGCAAACTGACAATTAACCAGGGTGGTAGCTATCATCACAGCTAAGGCTAATTGAGTACATTCCATATGCAAGGATATTTTACTAAGCCTTTTGTTTTACCTTACTTAGGATTTAAAACAACTCCAAAAGCTAAGATATATCATAATGCCCATTTTTCAGTTGATAAGCCAAACAGAAAAGAGTTATATGAACCCTCTCAAATTATTTTGAATGTAGAGCATATGACTTACCTAGGGATTTATATCAATGGGTGAATTATTAACAACTTGTTAGAAATCATTTGTTACTTTTGTAAAGTACAAATACCACATCTTCATTTTTTCATTTTTACGCCCCAGACTTTATGTTACTATGTAAAATCATGCATATATATGATATAAAAGTAGATGAAAAGTTTATAAGGGAGCAAAAGGACTAACAGGAACATGGAGGTAAGCAAGAAGAGGGAATATGAAGGGGGGGTGACAAGTTCAAAGCACATTAGAGATGTGCATGCATTCCTTTATAAATCCAGTACTATGGAAACTGAACATGCATCCATCAGAAGCATTTAGAATACCTCCTGGTGTCTAAATGTCACCAATGAGGAAGTCATTGAAAGCATTTCTTGTTCATCAAAGAGTTTGTAGTGACAGAGTCAGAGCTTGAACTTCTCTTCACAGTGTGGGGTTTTTCCCTGTCCATTGATTCTGTTTCCATTCATATATCAATGTGTACAAACACAGTTTGTTGGTCATGGATGTGAGGTTATCTAGTAGGCACACTTGGAGACACAAAGAGAAAGAAGTCACATGATCCCCAGCTGGGAAGGCTGTACTGGTTTCAGAAAATATAATCTTCCAGCATCCTTATGGCTTCTAAATTGTTGATCAAAATTCTTAGATACCTACAGAATATAGTCTTATCTGAGGATAGTTATTTAAATGTACCAAATTAGATATACTTGTACCTATCACCAAAATACATCTGAGAGGTACTTTGGAATGAGCATTTAGGTCTTATTAGTTGCAACAGGGCTACCCTGGGTGATACCCAGGGTCCGGGAACATTTATTTTATCTCAGATATTCCTGTCCCCGGGTTTGCACCATCTTCAAGGCTATCTACTTCCATTTTCAAGTAGCCATAATCATTCAAAAAAGCCCTAACTGTTGGATTAGCATGAGATGTTAAACAACTTGAAACTGGGATGACATTCTGAATCCTGTTGGTTACAAGAACTTCAATTACTTCTCCAGAATATATCTATCTCACCTAAAAAGGATTATGGAAAGAAAAAAAATTAGACAGGGCACAAGGGAAAACATTCACTGCTGGAGGAATAAACTCCAGATTAGAAATATGCTGGAACGGTTTTCTGCTGAGATTTAAGGTTTGATCCACAAGAGAAAATGTTGGGGAAGTCCTGTGCATTTGTCAATAAAGCACTGTCTGGCCAATAGGGAATCTAGATAGGTGGGACTAGGAGTCCAGGAGGACTCTGGGAAGGAGAAACACAGGGAAGAGAAATACTTAGATTAACAATTATGGGGTAATTACTTAAGTCAGTGCTAGCCAGTAAGAAACAAGCAAGACCAACAGCTTCATAATTAATATAGCCTCCTGTGTGTTTATTTGGGACTGATGCAACTCTAGAACTAGGCTGGCGGGAAGGCTTCTCTCAAGGAAAAAGCCTCCCTTTGTAAGAAAACATATGCCTGATACTGCAATCCTAACACCAAAGCCATGACTGGAGAGTTACTAAGCATCGGTCATGAACTAACTACTATTAGTCAACAAAATGGACATAATAGTGTAGCTCTCAGATCTCATCAGAGAAATTTCTTTGTGTAGTGAACACTGGATAACTCAGAAACTCACTACTGATGCACCACAATCATGAAGACATGAGTTAGAATCCCCACCACCCTAGTGAAAAGCTAGGTATCTACAATCCCAGCACTGGAATGTTGGTTGAGGAAGATCCTTGAGTTTACTGGGCAGAAACTTTGAACACACCAGTGTGTGTGCTCCAGGTTCAGCAGAAGACCCTGTCTCATAAGGTAACATGGAGAACAATTGAGAAGGACACTTGCCACGTGGTAGTGGTGCACAACTGTAATCCCAGCACTCCAGAGGCAGAGGCAGGCAGATCTCTGGGAGTTTCAGGACAGCTTGGTCTACAGAATGAGTTCCAGGACAGCTAGAGCTGTTATACAGAGAAAACTTGTCATGGAAATATACATGTATGTATGTATGTATGTATGTATGTATATGTGTGTGTATGTGGAGAGAGAAAGAGAGAGGGAGAGAGAGAGAGAAAGAGAGGAAGGGAGGGATCCTCTGTATCCATCTATGGCCTCAACATGCACATATACACATGTACAAAACATTTGGATATGTACAAACACACACACACAAAATTTGTTGACTTATAAAAACTATTGAGAATCTGGGTCAATAAAGTTATTGTAGACAAGCTTGGATGGGAGAGTGTGGATACATTACCTATTCCTAGTCTGTATACTTTCTCACTTTTTATGGTTTTGCTCACTTCCCAGATGCATACTCTCCCAACTCCAGCCTCTACTGTTGTCAGTGTATTTACTGTGTTAGCTCTTACAGTCTCCTTCTATATGAGACCTGCGGATAGCCACAGCTTAAACTGTCCCTGTCTGAACAAGAGTTCCAGGTACCAAGAGCCATATCTTATCAACAAGCTCTGGCCTTCATTACAGTTCTGTGTTTGGATGAAAACTCACACGGCAGACCATGAAGGCAGGAAGCATCAACCTTTCCCTTCCTCTTCTTAGCACTGTGTTAAGATGATCTGCAGAGCTCTCCCTGACCCCCACATGGGGGCATTCTGCTCTGTTTCTGTGGACAGCTTTTGCAGGCTCGCTAATGCTCACTGCTATATTCACTTTCCCTCCTACTCCAGTTCAACTTGTCCATACTTTTACTGTTCAGGGATCACATCCTTCAATAAGGCCTTTTCTCATTACATATGACTCAATCTCTATTTTCTAGGCTAATACACATTAAGAAAGAAATGGATTCCAGTTCTGTTAAAACACATTCAAGATCTAGTTAAGATTTAATACTGGCAGCCTTCAGTAATGGCTCAATTTGCCATGTATCCGATTACATACTTATTGTAAGCGTTTCGTCGGGATGGGTCAGGACAGGATGGAACAGGAGTGAGTGGGTCAGGTATTCTGGCACTCGGGAGTCACAGAATACCCAGTGTTACACAGCTCAGGTGGAAAGGTATCCTGGAGCTCGGGAGCCAAGGATACTGAGTG
The DNA here is from genome assembly GCF_017639785.1 of Mesocricetus auratus. Taxonomy (NCBI): domain Eukaryota; kingdom Metazoa; phylum Chordata; class Mammalia; order Rodentia; family Cricetidae; genus Mesocricetus; species Mesocricetus auratus. The sequence continues at coordinate 38,703,020 of NW_024429193.1, forward strand.
TTACACAGCTCAGGTAGAAAGGTATCCTGGAGCTCGGGAGCCAAGGACCACCACGGGTTGCAGTAAGCTTGGCAGCTTACAGCCTTGCCTCAGAGAAAGGCTTCTCCGGTGTGTCAGCTCCGCTCCGGCAGGACAGGGTCTTCCAGCTGGGGATGTTCGCCTAGTGTAGCAGTTTTGCTCCGCAGGAGGTTTCTCCGGCGAAGTTGCTACAGTTCAGCTCTGCTCCTGGAGAGCCGAGAGCGGAGAGCAGGGAGCCGGGTGGGAGCAGAGTGTAACAACTCCGCTCTGCCAAGGAAGGTTTCCCGGGCAAGTGTTACAGCGCTGCTCGCTCTGCTCTGCTCTGCTCTGCCCAGGGTCGCCTCTGCTCGCTCTGCTCTGCTCTGCCCAGGGTCGCCTTTGCTCTGTCGCAGCCGCAAAAGAAGATCTTCACCCGAAGCTCATCCAAAGGTGTTTATTGGAAGACAGCTGGACCAGCCAAGCTGAACATACACAGGGTTTATATAGGGGTTCCTGGGGTTGGGGAAGTTTTTCCAGGGTAGGGATTGGTCCGATTTCAGTGCTGAGCTCAGATTGGCTAGAGCTCTGCTCCGGGATTGGTTACTTTTTTACACAGGATTAGGGTCAGATTTGGCTCTGGTTTCAGGGCCAAAGTGTGTTTCTTTCTCTGGTCCTTTTTAGCCTTTTGGCTCCAATTTTAGGGCCAGGGTACATTTCTTTCACTGACTCTGATTCCAGGGACAAAGTGTGTTCCTTTGGCACTGGTTTTAGGGTCAGGGTACATTTCTTTGGTTCTGGTTGCAGGGCCAAAGTGTGTTTCTTTGGCTCTGCTCAGGGTGTGTTTCTTTGACTGGTCCCTTTTCCCTACATTCCCCCTTTTTTGTTTAATAAAACTGGGGTTTGGAAAAGGGGCGGTGTTATCATTAGACTACTTCCTGCTGAATGGGGCGTCGAGGTTCATGGGGCAATCTTCATCTTTGTCCAGATGTGTCCAGGTGTTGTAGCTTTCTGGTTCCTTAGCTAGGGGCTGATAACCCTGTAATAACAACTGGTTGAAAGTTTGGTTAGAAATTTTTTGAACTTGTTGTTGAAGGAATCTAGACAAAAAATTTATAAGACAGGGTGCCACTAGTAGAATTAAGAAAACAGAGAGAAGAGGAGTTAGAAAAGGTAGCATCCAGTTCCATATTGGATTATTAGTGATCCACTGGCCAGAGCTATCAAGTTGTTCTTTATATTTTTGAAGGTCTGTTTGAAGTTGTTGAATTTTATCCTTTACTATTCCTGACTGGTTAACATAAAAGCAACATTCTTCCCCGAGAAAGAGGCAAAGTCCACCTCTTTCTGCTGTTAGTAAATCTAGTCCTCTCCGATTTTGTAGTACTACAGCAGATAGGGAGTCTATCTGACCCTGAAGGGTGAGGATGGTTTGAGCTACCTGTTGGAAATCCTGGATGAATTGTGAGGAAAGCCTATGGTACATCGTTAGGGAAATAGTTAATCCTGCTGTTCCTGTGGCCACACCTGCAGTTATGCCCAGAGCTGCCAGGAGGGGTATGATCTGAATTGCTCGCTTGTCATGTCGTCCTGCTATAAACTTAGTGATGGGAATTGGTAGGGGCTCTTCACCAGGTATCACTCCTAATTTAGGGAAGAGGAACACCAGGGTACATGTCCCAGACCAACTGGCAGGCAGGCAGTGGTATACCTGTGTGCCACAGAAAATTGACGCATTGTGAATATTTGGACATAGGGGCTGTGTGGTAGTATTAAGCGTTATGGTATTGTTGCAGTCTTTAGAATCTAGAATGCCCACAAGGTGTGTTCCTGCTGAGCTAAAGCAGTCTGAGATACCGAAGAGAGAGATGTGGGAGAGATAAGGGGTGGTAGTAATGTTTGGCTCAGAGCAGTTTAGAAGTGGCAAAGTGGGAAAATCTGTTAAGACAATGGGTGAGGCCACAAAGGGTGGTTGTGAGTTTGACCCAGGAGGGACACACAACCAGCATTCTTCAAAGCGGTTAGGCAAGACATTATTTAATAGCTGGTATGTAGAGATTAAGGTTTGAAATAAGAGATGGTATGACAGGTGTAGGAAGGAGCTGCCATCCGTATACCATGTATAGGTGGTCTGGGGTAGAGCTCCCTCGTGTATATGTGTAGGATGAGGAAGTAACTCTTCTAGGGTCTCAATGCAAGAGTGAGATGGGGAGTATTTTGAGACTGGTTGGGGGAGAAGATTTGAAATATTAAGAGGTGGGCATGGCTGAAAGGTAAGTGTTGTATCCTCTACTAATGCTACCTGAAGGGAGAGAACTCTGGAGGGGGTAATGTTTGGAGACCCTTATATGTTAGAAGATGGGACAGGTGGTGAGGAGAGAGGACAGTAGTAGGAGACCCAAAGGTTAACTTCTTTGATTCTCGTATGAGGAGTTCAGCTGCAGCCAGAGCCCGCAGACAAGGTGCCCAACCTTGGATAGTGTGGTCTAATTTTTTTGATAAGTATGCGACTGGTGCAAAGGAAGGTCCCAGTTGGTGACCCAGGACCCCGAGGGCATATCCCTCTTTCTCAGTAACATAGAGAGAGAAGGGACGTGTTAAGTCTGGAAGGTGTAAGGCTGGAGCCTGTAGGAGGGCCTGTTGAAGCTGACGAAATGGCTTGGTAACAGGTGTAAGGAGAGGCTCATGTGATGGGCCAAGGGCTGCCTGATACAGAGGGCGAGCAAGAAGGGAGAAGGAAGGAATCCAAGAACGTAAGAAGCTGGCCATTCCTAGGAAGGATAAGATTTCATCCTTTGTGGTGGGGACTGTAAGTGATTGTATTAGGTTTTTCTATCTAGGGTAATAGCCTTATGAGTTGGAGTAATAGTTAGTCCTAGGTAAGTTACCTGAGGAATGGACAGCTGGACCTTAGAGGGTGATACCCTATATCCTCGGCTACATAGAAAATTTAACAAAGTAGATGTGTCGGCCTGGCTTATTTCTAGGGATGGACTACAAAGGAGAAGGTCATCTACGTACTGTATCAACTTGGATTTTGGGAGAGACAAAGAGAATAAATCAGAGGCTAGGGCCTGACCGAATAAATGGGGGCTGTCCCGGAACCCTTGAGGTAGGACTGTCCAAGTAAGTTGTGTAGAAATGTGAGTGTCTGGGTCAGTCCAAGTAAAGGCAAAGATATTTTGTGACTGGGGGTCCAGAGGAATAGAAAAGAAGGCATCCTTGAGGTCAAGGACAGAGAAATGAGAAGTTTTTGAAGGGATGGTGGAGAGTAGAGTATAAGGATTGGGAACTACAGGATGAAGGGGAACTACTGCTGAGTTAATAAGTCGGAGATCCTGAACCAGGCGGTAGGTTCCATTAGGTTTTTTGACTGCAAGTATGGGGGTGTTGAAGGGGGAAGAAGTGGGGCGAAGAAGACTTTTTCTCAGGAGGTCAGAGATGAGAGGTTTGAGTCCCCTGAGACTTTGGAGTGAAAGTGGGTATTGAGCCTTAGTTATATATTTGGCAGGGTTTTGTAGTCGGATGATTAGAGGGGTGTGATGTTTGGCTATAGAGGGATTTTGGGTGTCCCATACCTGAGGATCTACCTGAGAGGATGGTAAGGGAAGAAGTGTGTCAGACTGTGTGGTTTGTAGGAGGAGGAGAAGGGGAACAGCTGGCAAACCTGAGGCCAAACGGATAGGAGGAGCAAAAGAAATGGAGGCTCCCACTTTGGCTAAAAGGTCCCTTCCCAGCAATGGGATGGGACAGGTTGGTATCACTAGGAAGGAATGAGTAAGGGGGATACCCTTAAAGATACAGTTAAGTGGTGGGGTTTGTTGGGCCTGATAGGGCTGTCCTCCTACTCCGACAATAGAGGAACAAGAAAGAGTGGTTGGTCCCCAAAAATTTGTCAAGACTGAAAAAGTGGCTCCAGTGTCCAGGAGGAAGGAGATAGGCCTCCCTGATACTATGATAACTACCCGAGGCTCCCTGTCGGAGATGGCGGTGGTCAGGCCAAGGGAGCCCGGGCCCCGTCAGTCATCAATGGCCAGGCCAAGGAGGTCAGTTGAAGGGCGATCTGGGATTGATGTCCCCATGCTGTCAGGAACATGGGGGCAATCAATGCCCCAGTGTCCCTCTTGATGGCACCTTGGACATGGTCCTGGTGGTTTACGAGGGTTTGGACAGGCCCGGGCCCAGTGGCCTTCCTGACCGCATTTGAAACAAGGACGTAGGAGCCTTTGTCCTTTGGGAGCCTGGGCTTTCGTTTTGGCTGGCCAAGAGCTTTTAGCCATCATCAGGTATTTTTGTTTTTGGGCCTTTTTATCCCTTCCATGGTACACCTTGAATGCCACATTTAGGGCTTTTGACTGTGGAGTTAAGGGGCCCTTTTCTAGACGTCTGAGTTTGGCCCTAATATCAGGGTAACTTTGGGAAAAAAAGTAGGTCATAAGGAGTTGGTTTCCATCTTGAGTCTCAGGATCCACATTGGTGTATTGTAAGAGGGCCTTTGTAAGACGGTCTAGGAATTGGGATGGGTTTTTATCCTTGTCCTGGATGACCCTTTGGATCCTTTCATAATTTACTGCTTTAAGAGCAGCCTTACGGAGACCAGCCAGGAGACAAGTTAAAAACCGCTTCCTAGCTAGAATGCCCCTGGGGTATTGTAATCCCAGTCAGGTTCCTGGTCAGGAACTGCCATAGATCCAACTGGGTAGGTATCATCAGTTTGATGGATGTCATCTGCATAGATTCTAGCCTGTTCCCAAACTCGCCTGCGTTCCTCAGGGAGGAGATTGTTGGTAAGAATCATGTAAACATCATGGAAGGTAAGGTTATAGGACTGGGTAATATACTGGAATTCTTTAATAAAGGTGGAAGGGTTGGCACTATAGGATCCCAATCTTTTGTCTATTTGGGAGAGTTCAGTCAATGAGAAGGGGACATGAACTTTGACTAAGCCATCCACCCCAGCAACCTCTCGCAAGGGGAGAACTGGAGCTGGTTTAGGTTGGGGAGGTAAAGGGGTGGTCCCTTAGTGGAGCGGGACCGAGTAGTGGGAGGACTAGGGACTGTTGGTGGTGAGCTGAAGGAGGGTGCCAGTGAATGCTGACTAGGGTGACTTGTCACTGAAGAGGGAGGAAGGGAAATCGGAGGGGCCAGCACAAGAGGAGGAGCTGAGGGTTTTGTTCGACGGGGAGAAGGCTCATTGGCTGGATCAAAAGTAGTAGAGGGATCATCTTGTTCAGACTTCCTAGCCAAAAGGAGTTGAGTGGGAGAGCATGAGGCACAGAGAGAAGGCTTGGAGCGTAGCAGAGAGAAAGCCTGGACATAGAAAATCTCCTTCCATTTCTCCAATCGCTCACAGTAGTTGTAAAGGTCCCGAATAATATTGGGATCGAGGGTGCCATTACGTGGCCATTTGGACTGATTATCTAAATGGTATTTAGGCCAAATTTTATTGCAAAAGCGAATAAGTTTAGAACCCTTTAGTTCAGGTGTCAGGTGTAGAGACTTGAGGTTTTCTAGGAGGCATCCCAAGGGGGAATGGGAGGGTACGGATGACACGGTTCCCATGGATGAGAAGGAAAAGGTCACTGCAGCCTGTAGTCAAGGGCGTCCCCAGGACTCAGGGAGGACCACCGAAAGAGGACCAAGCCGTTCAGAGGGTCGTCACCCAACTCAACGGGGGTCAGGCTTAGCCCGGCTAAGCCAGAAGAGACTCGGCGCCTGGTACCAGGGCTTTTCTAGAGGCCAGAAGGCGTAGACGGAAACCGAGCTCTAAAAGGGTCTCATCCAAAGGAAAGGGTCAGGATTGGAATCGTAGAAGCCGCAAGGGCCTAGAGGAGCTGTGCAACGACAGCCAGCTCCAAGGGAGGAGGTCAGGAAGGGACGCAATGACCCGGTGGGGCCTAAGGAAACTGCAGGATTGCAATTTCAAGGGTGGTAGGCTGGGGTAAGGTGAGGAGGGTCAGCTGTAGCCTTAAGGGCCTTGGCTGGGGTACCTCCGTCTCTACAAGTATCCCTGACTTAGGGAGCTGAAGGGGAGACTTACCCAATCGTTGATGGTGGATGTAGTGTCAAGCGATTGGTGAGCTGGAAGGCGAGTCTGCTGCAGGCCAACTGGAGATGAGAGATAGGGTCCCAGTGCGGCTCAGACCACGAAGGGGAGCACAGGCACCAGGAGAGCCTATCCAAGTCACGGGTAGACTGAAGATGAGGGATAGGATCCCAGTGCGGCTCAGACCATGAAAGGGAGCACAGGCACCAGGAGAGCCTATCCCGGGTTTCGGCACCAAATGTAAGCGTTTCGTCGGGATGGGTCAGGACAGGATGGAACAGGAGTGAGTGGGTCAGGTATTCTGGCACTCGGGAGTCACAGAATACCCAGTGTTACACAGCTCAGGTGGAAAGGTATCCTGGAGCTCGGGAGCCAAGGATACTGAGTGTTACACAGCTCAGGTAGAAAGGTATCCTGGAGCTCGGGAGCCAAGGACCACCACGGGTTGCAGTAAGCTTGGCAGCTTACAGCCTTGCCTCAGAGAAAGGCTTCTCCGGTGTGTCAGCTCCGCTCCGGCAGGACAGGGTCTTCCAGCTGGGGATGTTCGCCTAGTGTAGCAGTTTTGCTCCGCAGGAGGTTTCTCCGGCGAAGTTGCTACAGTTCAGCTCTGCTCCTGGAGAGCCGAGAGCGGAGAGCAGGGAGCCGGGTGGGAGCAGAGTGTAACAACTCCGCTCTGCCAAGGAAGGTTTCCCGGGCAAGTGTTACAGCGCTGCTCGCTCTGCTCTGCTCTGCTCTGCCCAGGGTCGCCTCTGCTCGCTCTGCTCTGCTCTGCCCAGGGTCGCCTTTGCTCTGTCGCAGCCGCAAAAGAAGATCTTCACCCGAAGCTCATCCAAAGGTGTTTATTGGAAGACAGCTGGACCAGCCAAGCTGAACATACACAGGGTTTATATAGGGGTTCCTGGGGTTGGGGAAGTTTTTCCAGGGTAGGGATTGGTCCGATTTCAGTGCTGAGCTCAGATTGGCTAGAGCTCTGCTCCGGGATTGGTTACTTTTTTACACAGGATTAGGGTCAGATTTGGCTCTGGTTTCAGGGCCAAAGTGTGTTTCTTTCTCTGGTCCTTTTTAGCCTTTTGGCTCCAATTTTAGGGCCAGGGTACATTTCTTTCACTGACTCTGATTCCAGGGACAAAGTGTGTTCCTTTGGCACTGGTTTTAGGGTCAGGGTACATTTCTTTGGTTCTGGTTGCAGGGCCAAAGTGTGTTTCTTTGGCTCTGCTCAGGGTGTGTTTCTTTGACTGGTCCCTTTTCCCTACACTTATGCTCTGAGAACATCCATGGGGCAGAGATGACTCTTGCTCACCTCTCTTTGCCTGCCCAGGAAATCCACACACAGTTCCTGCTTGTGCTTTACCAGTAAATATTCTTTTGCACGAAATGGGCATAACCAACCAATATCTCAGAAAAGTTAGAGACTCTATCCCAAACTGGGAACAGAACCACCTGTTACCAAGTTTACCAAAAATTTCACCATGCAGTAAAAAAAAAGCAGGAGACTGCTTCTTTGCCTAAAAAAAACATGGCAAAGATTGAAGAAAGTATTAGAAGGTATTTAAACTGTGAGTTGTTTACAGTTAGAATGAAAAAAGGGTTGGTTTCAGTTTTGTTTCATTTTTAAGAGAAAACAAATCATCAAGCAAATGATGATGACAATACAGTCTGGGCACACAATGTCCGTGGGATGGGGCGTTTAGTTCAACTTACTACATTATTTAAATGTACCTAATGTTGTGATGCAACTATGCCAGAAGCATGGACAAATATGTCTGTGTCTAAGTTCGATTTTAAAACTATTCATGTGATCTTTAGATGAAAAATATTTTTGATTTATTTTATTGTGAATTCTTCTATTGTGAAAAATATGTTTTGAACAGTGGGTTCATAAAAACGGAAACAGTGAGTGGTTCTCTTTATCCTTTTAAATACAGTTATTTTGTATATGGGTATAGTCATTTAAGGACATGTCACAATGGGTTTGGAAGTCAAAGGACAAATTGAGAGAAAGTCAGTTCCCTCCTTGTACCATATAGGTAGCTGGGGTTGAACTGTGGTCATCAGGATATTGGATTGGTGGCAATCACCTTACCCACTGAACTCCTTGAAGGCCTAAAATGACTTAATAAAAAGAAAGATGATGAAGAAGAGGTCAGGAAGATTGGAAGGTGACATAAAAGGAATACCTGGGAGGATTATGAGTTGGAGAGAGGTAGCTATGATTAAAACATATTGTACACATATATGAAATTCTCAAAGAATGATTAAAATATTATATTTAAAATGTTATTGGGTGTGTATATCTTGAAATGTGATGGAATCCTGCTGGTTGCTACTGCCCTGCTACTTCCATGGAGATGCAAGTACCTATGGGTATTCTCCTCATGCCAAACTCCTAGGTTAGCTGATGTCTAACTTTACAAGAAGCAAGTTGGGTGTATTGACAGTATGTATGGCTTGTCCTACTTGATATGTATATTGTCTCCTATGGAGATATGACAGATTGTTATGACTTAATAAAAATCAGACTCTTTTCTTTTGCCTTTGTTACACAGTATTTAGGAAACAATAATAAATAAAAGTGAAACTGAAGAAAAATATGGAATGTGATAATATCCACTTTTGCCAATATGCTCATAATTATAGCCTTTTGACTTTTGTAAGTAAATTCTCCCACTTAAAAATTAAGGTCCATCCCTGAAGGAAATAATTTTTAAAAGTATTTTATTCTTACAGAAAAGCAGAGAAGCACACAGCATGATAAAGCCATTCATCATAGTCAGCTTAAAATTGGCAAAGCTCATGCCAAGCACGGGCTCCGTGGAAGATTTCACGGTCAATTAGGTAAATACATGTATAAAACGGACCCAGCACAGAAGATCACGGAGCCAATTACAGATCATGTTTAATTTCACCCCCCTAAGTCCCAGAAGTAATTTTTCCCTTCACAGTTTTAAAAATATCCGAATAAAATGTACAATCAACATTTTTGAACACTATAGAGAGCATTATGATATTTTGTAATGTCAGGTCAATTACTGCAAAAGTCTTATTAGGCTCAGTTTGCAGAGGGGCTGAGAGCTTTTCAAGACCCCCAGCCAGGAGAGTCTCACCCAGGTTGCCTGACAGAATGATGGGCATAAGTGTGTTTTTTAAGAATGTGTTTTTCTATTTGGAATACAAATTTGTGGCTCATGGTTAGTGTTTGCGTTCGAGTAAAGTTCAATTCATATTGTGGCAGGGCAACTGATGAGTGTTCCATGTAGCAGTGTTCCATGCTAACACTTTATCCATGCCGACATTCAAACCAGAACAGTATTAAACGAACCTTTTATAGTATAAATATTCAAGACTTTTATATTCAGAATCTCTTCTCTTACTGTCAAACTAGTTTGCCTAAAGGCAAGGTAAGATCAAGTTAGACTCTCAAAGGTAGAATTAAATTTTATCATGGCATCCATCATAATATGTAGTTTGCTTAATATGCAAATGGAGAGTCTATGAATTCAGAGAATAAAGGGATTTTAGGTACCTTGTGAAATCCAAGGGACTGTTTTTATAGAATAGATGCCTTTTAAATTTACATTTCCATCATTTAAATGAAAACACATGGTAAACAAATTATAATAAAATGTTTTAACTTACATTTTCAATTCAATTTTACTTCTACTGTATTATTTTTTGTGGCAGCCCTTTACTTAAAACTAATAAAAGTGAGAGAGGTGGAATAAAATAAATATAAATTAAGTAATTTTTACCTCAGCCATTTTGGAGAGTTCCATCCAATCATTTTTGTTGTAACTGCACATGATACTGGCGATCAGGATCTTTATAGGAAAAAAGAAAACATGGGTTCAAGTGGCTTCACTGCTTTGGACACATACTAATATCTAGACACATACATCTATAATGACAAGCTACATTATAAAAATTACTTTTCAATCTGTTGAAAAAGAAGTATCACCAGAAAAGGCAGCATGTAACAGTAAAACACCAGATAATATGTAGGGCTTTTGAAATGTGTGACAGCATTATCAATTACTGGGACTGGACACTTGAACAGGTATCTGAACGTGTATGTGCATGCGCATGCAGCTGTGTATCAGTGTTCACACATGTGTGTGGATGCATGATTGTGATTGTTGGGGTACTTGTGGAGGTTAGGTAACTTTGGGTGGATTCCTTGGGGGCCATTCCCCTCTCTCTTTTTTCTCTCTCCTTTTGAGATAGTATTTTTCTCCAGGACCTGGCTGGGAAGTGAGTGAACACCAGGGTTCCTCTTGCCTCTTCACCCTGAACACTGAGGTTATAAATACATGCTTCATTCCTAAGACTTCATGCCAATTCTAGGGATTGAACTCAGGTCCTCAGGCTTGTATGGCAAGCACTTCACTGACTGTGCAATTTCCCAGCCCCAACTTTCTTAACTTTATTGATTCTCAGCTTTTCCCTTCTCAAATGTAGATTATAATATTGGCTTTGTCTCAAAAAGTGGCAGTGAGAATTACATAAATTCCAGTGTAAATGTATGCCAATGAAAGAGAAGTCTCATTTCTACAGTGCTGTTGAATGCATATTACCATAATTATCAGTACAGAATAAAGATTTCAAGGTATGGGAAGGAAAAATATAATGTTCCCTTCAATAATAACATATCACATTATGGTTAGTACAATTTCATATATTTCTTGTGAATTATAGTTTTAAATTGTATTAAATGACTTTACGTTCCATTAGGTTTTTGTAGGCTTATTATTTAAGCCTTATGTTAATCCATCAGTAGAGTATATACGATAGTAGTTACTAGTGCTTACTCCAAAGCCAGGATGTCTAGGTTGGAATCCTGGTTCTACCATATTTGGGTGCTGCCCTGAGTGAGACAGTGAATTTCCTAATTGGTAAAATATGGATAACAATGCATAAAAAAGCAAGAATGGCAGTGACTAAGACTTATATAGATAGCTTCAATGACACAGTGGTCATTGTTTTAAAGGATTTTACTTTATGAAGTTACTTAATAATTCCAACCTTGTTTTACCCATTTTTCAAATAAATACAAAGATGCTGAGTTGTGAAGACCTCATTACTACCAAGGGGTATACCAGAATTCAGGTCCAGAGGATGCTGATCATAGTCTATGATTTTAGTTAGTAGCCTTTGCTGGTCTTATGTATACATTCTTGGAATGCCAATAATTGTCTTTCCTTGTCACCTCCCCCACAGACTATGAGACTGAGGCACCAGGAGGTTAAAGCTGTACATGACGTAGTGGAATCTAGTGATACAATCTGCTAGAAGTCACTGAGCTCCCATTGCATACATCTTATGTAGATAAGATGGATGTGTCTAACGTCAAAAGGACACATTTCAAAGATTAAATGAATATTTTCATCATGAATAGAAGGATGTAAATTTGAGACCACATTGGAGAGAATTATGAACACCGGGGAGGAGCTGCCTTTGAAGCTGGGTTCAAAACCCTAGTACCCGTGATAGATTCTAGTTACCACGGGTACTAGGGTTTTGAACAAGGATAGAAATCATTCAGCTTCCTCGTAAACAGACAGTCAGGGACAAAAAGCTTAGTAGGTTAATGTTATCTCCCTCTAACTTTTAAGATAATGGACTTCCAGGTTCTTTATGCTATCCAAAAACAAAACAAAACAAAAAACTCCACAAAACAATAAATACAGTTCTAGAATTAATATAGGAGTGAGAAATAACCCTGCACATTTAGAGATTAATAAAGAAAAAATTCTTTAATAATACATATCTGGCTCTGGCTAATGCCCAAAGAGGAGCTGACCATAAATATCAGGTTTTACCTCCAACTTACATACACCTTAGGGTTATACACTTACCCTAGGTTGTTATCATTAAAATGTCCTTCAGATCATGGCCCCAAGGTACACTTTCAACAATTTACACAGAGACAGAGACTGCAGTTCTTGCTACTTAGGCAAAGAGGAAAGATGCACACAGAAAAGATATTTCCAGAATTATTATTTTGTTTTGTTTTTTGAGAAAGGGTTTCTCTGTGTAGTTTTGGAGTCTGTCCTGGAACTTGCTCTATAGATCAGGTTGGCTTTTAATTCACAGAAATCCACTTGACTCTACCTCCTAAATGCTGGGACTGAAGGCATGCACCACCACCACTCTGCCAGAATTATTTCTTAATTACACTAGCGTTGTTCTTTTCAAATAGTTGTTACCTAGGGTCATCTTGCCTGCCTGGTAGAATCATGCTTTTATTGACAATAGGTCAAGAGACTTAAGGACAGACCAGGACTTACTGGTAGTTGTAACCTACTTTGCCGCCAACCAGAATGCCAGATGCCTGTTATTTGATATGGAGATAGACTTAATGGCTGGTTTAAGTCAGAGTTGTCTCTTCTTGTCATGGGAATGGAGCCTAGATAACAATCTTGGTGAATTTACATTAGTACAAACTTTCTCAGCAACCCGGACATCAATTATAGTACAGAATTTTCTTTCTCACTGTTTGTGACATGTCTACTCAGTATACTACTCACCTTCCAGTCATATTGGAGGCCATGTTCCTTTAGCTAAATTGTACTTTGTATAACTTAATATATTCCATTTAACTTTATTAGTAGATTCTTTTCGGTATCATTTTTAGTACTTGAAATTTCTATTATGTCATTATCACCCAGAATATTGCCCTGGACGTGAAGAGCCACAGTGCGATCACATCTTATGGATGCTCACATATAACATATGTGAGCCTCTCATTAGAGTGAGGATAGCAGACTATAGTAGGATTTGTTCATTCTTCTCCTCAGGCAAGCTTTAACAGTCTTCTAAGTAGCCAAGCTGCTGCTTTTCTAAATAAGTTCTGTCTTCTTGTCCCCCAAAGATAAGAAAGAACCCTGAGCTGGGATAATCACAGTGGTGGATTGGCTGCATTTGTCATTGACATCCTACCACAAAGGTCAAATGGTATTGTTACTGGCCCCTAAACTAGACAGTACATGTGTTGAGAGTGTCTAACGACCACTGATCTCTCGTCATTTACCCACCTCCCTGTTCTGCTTTCAGTGACTTTACCAGTGAAGGCAGAGTGGACAGAGGAAAGTGGGAAAGTAGAGATAACCAGGAATGGAAAAAAGTGCCCTGCTTCAGATACCTGCCAGACCAGGACTCCATGAATGTCTGTATGTAAGCACTTAATAAATACTGCTTTTCCACTGAACTTCATACTTTGAGTTTTAACAATTGCTCTATATAAAGCAAATATTACCATGTTTGAAACAACCCAATGAGCATTATCTTTTTCACGAGAAGTAAAAAGAAAACATAACTTCATGAATGATTTAAAAGCAGGGTTATTATGGCTGAGCTATCTAGGATAATAGAGTGCTAACTTAGCATGGGTAAAGCACTGGATTCAGATTCATAAAACACCACATTAGTTTAAACATTCTAAATATGTATCTAAAGTCAAAAGGATGGTTTGTAAAAGTATGGTAGTTCACAGATACCAGAGTGGCTGCAAAATTATCTTAACTTTCATTAAAACAGACCTGGGGTTTTCCAGAATTAAGCTAAAAGGTATTCGATCTAAAAGGAGATGGAGCATAATTTAATCTTCCTTTGATGATTAAAAAGTCCTTTAGTGTTTTGCTTGACTCAGTTTTTAATCAAGTAAAAGAGGACAGGCTATTTTGCTTCCTATGAGAAAAATGAACTGATGGATATTGCATATGATGAAGAATCATGCCACGATACCAGAAATGAATACTCACTCAGACATACTCCTAATCAAAGTTTCACTTAATTTAAGCTATTCCCACAGCTCTTTTTTATAGTTCATATTTTAAAAAACATTATTGAATGATGTGATACATAACATCCAAACACTACATGATGTTTGAACTTTGGACCTACCAAGTATTTTAAGAGAAACACTCTGGTAGGAATTTCTAACTATGCCAAGCAAGCTACTAACACACAATTCACTTCCTACTGTGGTAGCTGCTAAATAAGATAGTATTCTAGAGAATAAGACATGATCTTTGTTCATTCAATACTCAACCATTATTTCCTGAATACATACTAAGTAAGCCACTAATTGCTCTTATGTGGAATGGACATATGAAACAAGGAAAACATCCCAGTCGCCCAAAGTAAAGAAATGTATCTATTGGGTAACTGCCAGGATAGGGTTATTGTGATGAAGGCCAAAACAGAGAAAAATGTGACAGAATCACTGGGAGGGGGTGGGGCGCAGTCATAACCGATGGGCAGTGAGTTAAGGGTTCTTTGCATTGAGAACAGAGTGATGAGAAGGTTCCTTACTATGATGGATGGAATGGGGAGTGATATTTGGCCTTCTGAGGAGAGAAAAGTACATACAAAGACTGAGGGTGATGAGCCTGGAATGTTCAACAGACCAAAGCTCCTAAAAAGCTTCAAAGACAGGCAAGAATAGTATGAATAAAAATTAGAGAAGCAGCTAATAGCCTTTCCTCTAATCTGACGCCTGTGGGAGTCTGAGAGTCTGTGCGAGGAGATGGTGCCAGTAAGATGTCTGTACTCCATCTTGGCTCAAGGGCAGAGAGTTCAAAACTGCCCCCAGTAAGTAGAGACCTAAAGGTCAAAAGTTGAGGATGGCAATAAAACAGTCTGGTTTACATTTTGCAAATATTTCTGACATCTTCATAAGGAGACAGACAAGCTTAACAGATGTGGAAGGGGTAAATGCAGTTTAGGTGAGATGGCATGGTACCCACAGAAATGCAGAGAAGCTGGAGGCTCTAAGCTAGATCCTCCACAGCAGACTGAGTGTTTACAATAAAGGGGACCAAGAGAAAGGGCAACGTTAAGGATGATTCTAGACTACTAGCTTGAACTATGAATTTGATAATGCAAATTATTTATGAATGTAGAATAAATCCTAACAGAGATGAATTAGAAAATACAAAGTTCAATTTTAGTGTGGTCCATGTGAGGTGTCCAGTAAGTTTTGTAGTAGTGAAGTCACTGATGTACATCAGTATATTTGTCAATTAATTCATTAAAGTGGTTAAAGATAAAGTTACAAAATAAAGAGACTTTAACTTGGAATAGCATTTATTGTCAACTAGAAAGGTGATTAGAAAAAAAATAAAATATAGAAAAATGCAGGCCCAACCTCAAGCCATAAGAAAATATGGATTCATGCTGCACAGAATTTCTCCAGAATGTAAGGTGTGACACATTGTGAAGAATTTTTTGAGACTTTACTTAAAGATGGGGTAAAACATTTGAGATTGTAATATTCCACACTGCAGGGAAGCTCCCTAAGCAGGAAGGTGAACAAGTCAAAAGAACTGCAGGAAGTCCCTGAAACTGACCAGATTCACCGCCAAAGTAATTCACTGTAAAAGATGAGTGTCCCTGTCAGACAAAGAGGCTAAGCTGCTAAGAAGACTTTCAGACAAGCCAACCCACAAAAGAGACATTTCAGACTAGCTGCATGGAAGAAGTAGAAACTAACCGTTTCCTAGAAGAGCTTTAGATCAACTGAATCATTTGGAAAGGACACTCTCCAACCTGTTGAGCTGCCTGTAGAATTACAGTGTGCTTCAGGTTCCCAGCTTTTGTAAGTTGTCACCCTGCTGTGATGGTGTTTGATGATATAGCTGCCTTTGAGTCATTTTTGCTCCTGTAAGTAACTTCTCACCCACATTCCTCTAAGTAACACCAATAAAACTTATTGATTTACCCAGTTGGATTTTGGTGGCATCCATGTTCCTTATCTGGAGTGAGTAGCCATGTATGTAGTGTCTTCCCAGAAAAAGTTTTGTCATACAACAAGAGAGCAGAGAAGGGTCCATTGGGTTGCCACATATTGCTCTTTGGTCTCCTTTACAAGATAGTTTTCACTGAAGCAGCAAGGGTGTGATTCAGATCAGCATGGGCTGAATGAAGAGAATTTGAAGATGTAAGGATGGTGAAATAAAACCCTCCCTCAGAGCTTTGATGGGGTAGCTCTAGTTTCAGTTCCTGCTTTTGTGACAAAATACCCTCAAAACTTATGGGAGAAAGGGTTTGTTGAGCTCAGGATTCCATGTTGTAATTCTTCATTGCAAGGAATTCAAGGAGTCAAGAACTTGAAGCAGCTAGTCACATTCACACTTGAGAATAGACAGCAATGAATACATGCATGCATGTGCTGAACATATTCTCATTCATACTCTCTCTCTCTCTCTCTTTCTCTCTTTTGTCTCTCTCTGTCCATGTCACTCTGTTTCAATCATTGTAGGGTTCAGCTCCTGAAAGACTGCCACCCCAGGTCTTCTCACCTACTCAGTTAAGAAAATCTGCATAGGTATGGTAACAGACCGACCTAATCTAGACAATTCTTTGTTCTTGATTTTAGATTCTGTCAATTTGACGACCACAGAAATCTAATAGAGGTATAAAGAGGCACATGAAAGACTCTAAGTAGGAAGCCCTATGAGAGTCTCTTTTAACAATCTGAATTTTAGTTTGTTTTTACTCTCGTGCAAGCCTATGGGAGAAAGTATGAAGATGATAAGAGATAATGATGAATCAAGAGCAGGTGGGAAGCAGGGCATTCTATTCAGTTTAACAGGGCAGAAAGGAGCAGAGCAAAAAATAGCTGTGATAGGTTAATAGATTTTGTGAAAAAGGTGAAATAATTCTTGTTGCTAAATTTTCTGTATAAAATAGAAGGTAGGGTCTCTTGATGAGAATAAATAGAAAGAGGGCAGAGGTTCAGAATTATGAGGACAGGATGAAAGTAAAATAAACATCCAAGAAAATAAGAGAACAAACCCACTAGATGATGGTACAATTACAAGGTCTCAAAGGCAAATGTTGATAATATTTTGGAAAAGAAAGCATAACTGGTAAAAGTGAAAGTACAAGAT
This sequence comes from Mesocricetus auratus, assembly GCF_017639785.1. Classification (NCBI taxonomy): domain Eukaryota; kingdom Metazoa; phylum Chordata; class Mammalia; order Rodentia; family Cricetidae; genus Mesocricetus; species Mesocricetus auratus. The sequence goes on from NW_024429193.1 coordinate 38,719,949, forward strand.
GATTTACAAAGTCAGGACCACAGATGATATAGCTGAACGCAAAATACAGGTTTTATAGATTGCCTCAGAGTCATGATACATTTTATCAAGACTCTTTTCAGTGTATTGGTCATTAAAATTTGATGTGCTTCCTGAAAGAACAATCTTGACTGAATTGTGCTTTGTAGACAGCTTTCAAATTAGAATATTTCTGCTAGGTATGGTAATGGTTGCCTGTAATTTTTGGCACTCAGGATCCTAAGGCAAAATAATCATGGTTTTAGGATAGTTTGTGTGTCTTAGTTAGGGTTTCTAGTACTGTGAAAAGACACTAATACCTTGACAACATATAAAGGAAAGCATTAATTGGGCTGGTTTACAGTTTCATAGCTATAGTCCATTATCATTATGACAGAAAGCATGGCTACACACAGGCAGATACAGTGCTGGAGAAAGAGCCAAAATTTCTAGATCTGGGCAGGTAGGCACTAGGAATAGAGACACTGGAACTGGATTGGCTATTTGAAACCTCAAAGCCCAGTTCCAATGGCACGCTTCCTCCAACAAGGCCACAGCTATCCCATCAAGACCACACCTCCTAATAGTGTCACGCCTTATGAACCTATGGAGGGCATTTTTATTGTGAACAAAGAAATTCCTCCTTATTAAAATTATATTTTCCACAGTTTTGATTTTCCTTTTAGTTCATAAAAGTAAGTATATACTTCTTGAAAGTATATACTTCTTGTGCAAACATTTAGTTCTCAGGAATTATTGAAATTTTAAACCATTCTAAATTGTCAGCATAACAATTTATCAGTAACATTTTGCATACTTATCTCCCTGAAAATAGATTAAAAACTATCTGTGAATATTTACTTGCCATGAAAGAACTGTTAATTTGACTCTGTTGCCATTCTTTGTAGTTCAAAGTTAACAATAGAAATTATTGGTCAATTACTTTATCCCACTTCCTTATGGGGTAAATACAATGATTTTTGTTTGTTACTTAAACCAAATAACAGTAAAGTTTATTTCATAGAAATCAAGGTGAAGAACAGACTAAAATTTTCTTTGGTTATGAGCAGGGTCTCTTGTCAGATTTCCATTGACTTGGACTCTATGCTTTGAAACACACTGTCAATAATGCTTTTGTATTCTGCAACTACAATGAGAGCTACTTTGGAAATCCAGTCAAAGGTTCAGCTTCAAGGCAGCCTAAATTTTTTAGTAGGCAAGAAGTGCAAAGTGACAGAGGTGAGTCGCTGTAAATTACACTTAGCAGAGTTAGGCTTTGTCAAGTCATTTAACCAAATCATTTGCAATTCTACTGGGATTATATTGAGTAAGGAATCAAGCATGACACATATGATATTCAAGTACATGAAAGCTAAAAATACTTTTATTAAATATTAATTGATGTACACATGCAAACTTTATATGTAATTTCTGCCTTAGTACAAATTTGATGAGTGAGATCGGTAAAATTTTTCTGGAAGGCACATATTGACTCTAGAATATTTAAAACCTTTCATACTATATATTTTCATTATTTAATGATCATAGATAAAATAATAATAATAATAATAATAAAACAATGGGTTATCTTTATTTTTTATTAGCTTGTCTTTAAAATTATCTTAAAGACAACCTTTTGTTTTCATCTAGGGATCCACAACTGTTTTATGTATACAATTACTTCTAACAACAGAAAAGCAACATTTAAAGTTAAATAAGGTTGACTTTGTAGTGCATGCCTGTAAGCCAAGCACATAGGTGTCTTAGGAAGGAAGATAGAAAGATCTCAGTAGTTTGGAAACAACCTGGTCTGCATGGAAAATCAGAGGCTGCTCAAGGTCACATAGAAAGATTTATCTCCACAAACAAACAAAGAAAGAGTAAAGAATAAAGTTAAACAATGACATAGTTTCCACCAAAAAAAAAATCAAGAGAAAAAAAATAAAGCCCATCATTGGAAATCCTGGTACTGACTGGTTAGCTTTTGTGTCAACTTGTTATAACTGGAGTCAGCAGATAAAGAATTATTTCTTTCAAATTGGCCTATGACCATAACTTGAAGGAATTATTTTGATTGATGATTGATGTGTGAGTGTCCTGCCCACTGTGGGTTGCACCTACCCTAGACAGATGGTCCTGGGTTGTATAACAAAGCCAGCAAAAAGAGGGCAAGAGAGGATACCACTGATCAGTGTTTCTCCATAGTACCTGCTTCAGCTCTCATCTCTGGACTGATGCCTTGAGCTTCTGTTCTGACTTCTCTCAGTGATGAACAAGTACCAGGACTTGAGAGGTGAAATTAACCCTTTCATCCCTGGAATGGATTTGGTCAGCATCTTATCACAGCAAGAGAAAAGAAACAATACAGGCCCCCAAAATGTTGCCTTTTTGTCTCCTTTTGATCACTCTTCATGTTCACACCATTTCTGAAATCCTGTCATGCCTTTTATTTCTGTTCCTCCTATGTGACATGTAATTGTTTATATATATTTTAAAGATGATATAAAATTTGAATGAAGGGCTCTATACATATATGTCATACCATGTGTGCATTTGGGCCTTATTAAGTACTTTATTTAAAGGAGTATTAAAACAGGTAGCTGATCCAGGTGTGATGAAACATGACTCTAATCCTCTAATCCTAGTACTCAGGAGTAGAGAGTGAGTTCCAAGACAGCTGGAGCAACACAAAGAAACCCTGTCTTGACAAACCAAACAAGGAGAAGGAAAAGGAGAAGAAGGAAGAGGAGAAGGAAGAGAAGATGAAGGTAACTTATAAAAGAAATTCCAGCTAATATACAAAATTATTACTGATTCAAATTTCCATATTTAAGTTCACTTCTTTATTCCAAAAAGGTAATGAGGTCTACAAACCTCATAATAGGCCAGACAGTGGTGGCCCATGCCTTTAATGAGACACAGCCAGGCAGATCTCACTGAGTTTGAGGCAAGCCTGATCTACAAAACAAATTTCAAGACAGCCAGAACTGCTACACAGAGATACCCTGTCTCAAAAACAAGAAAAAAGGAAGAATTTCATGATCTTTAAGGTATACTTATATATAAAAGGATAATTGTTTACATTGTTTTAATATTTGCTCTTGCATACACACTTCAATATACATTATCTCATCTATTCCCTAAAATAGGAATGAATCTATGGAACCTTATACTGAAGGCCTTATAATGAGACATAGACAATTCAAGTTACTTCACTGGGTCAAGATAATCAATAGCAGAGGCTGTGACTGAGCTCTGAGCCTTGAGTCTAAGTTTCCACTACTCCATCAAGACTGCATCATATTGATTTCCTATCTTTTCAGTTTACATTAGAAATTGTGGTTGATTTTTTTACCCCCTATTCTCTTGAGGTAGATGGAGAAAGAGAGTTCACTTATCTGAATTCAAACTTTTGGTTGGGATTTTACAGCCACTCCCACCAAAGGAAGTTTATTTACACATCCTGTATTGGGGCTGACTTTGTGACATATTTTAGTCAACAAAACTTGGCAGAAGGGATTTCGCAGACCCAAGTTCATGCTGGAAGAGGCTGGAGACTCAGTTACTTTCTTGAAAATTCCTCTTGCTATGCAGATAAATCTGTCCAGCCCACTGGAAGAGGAGAGACTTGATGGGGGAAGTCTTTCTGTGTACATGTCAATAAAGCACTGTTGGCCAATAGGGAAGCAAGATAGGTGGGACTAGGAGTCTAGGAGGATTCTGGGAAATGTAGTGAAGAGAGTTGTTGCCATGTGATCTCCCAGGAGCAACAGGCACTCAAGAGTGTGTCCTCAAAAAGATAAGTCCTTATAAAATATATATTAGTAATTATGGGTTAAAGATCAAGTCAGAGGTAGCCGATAAGAAACCAAGCAAACGGCCAACAGCTTCATAATTAGTATACTGTATTGTGTGTTATTTGGGTGCTGAAAGTGGCAACAGGATCCAGGCAGTGGGCAGGAAGAATACATGTTACAGGGACCACTTTACATAGACAAGTAATCACATAAGTTCTCTAGTTTATGTCTTTCTGGACCTCTTGGAGCAGCCTGACCCTAGGTCACTTGGACCTTGGTTACAAAAGAGTGAGACAAACTCAGACCAGAAGAACTATGCAACTTAGTTCAATTAAGAAAATTTTAAGCTGCCATGATTGTGAATTAAATTAGTTCTTTTGACAATAACTCTGAGATGTTCTTTTACACAGAAAAAGTTAGCTCTTGCCACCTTTGGTTAACTACAGCAGGCAGAGTTAACCTGCAGTGTTAGCATGATTTCTGTCTGTCACAATGAAGAAGTTTTATCTTTAAATTTTAGAGCAGTGCAACATAGGTATTTCACCTACACTTTTCAGATGGGGGGGAGCTCACCTCAGTTTGTTAAATGACCAACACCTTGCCTGTCTAATAACAGTAAAAAGTCTGAATATCCTGGATGCAAATATTTTTGTTCTGAATAAATGTTTATGTTTCTCAATCACACATTTGTAGAAAAACTATGGGTTTACATTACAGATGGTGAGTTTTATTCAAGGAACATCAATTTTTATTATGTGAAATTTTGGAAGCTAAGTCATGTCTGTTTTTACTCAAAGGTTATTTCCCTGTAGTCCTGTGAATATCATCTAAGCTAGACAGGCAAGTGGACCTTCACAGGAAATTATAAAAGGGAAGACTAACATGCCCTCACTGGGCTGTTGGGATATGGACTTGGGGAGCAGTCTGAACACTCTAGGTACAGGAGAGAAAGTTTTGGGATCATAGGAGCTCAGTCACCTACGGTTAACTGCAGAGAATGTTTTGAAGGGATCTGGGGTACGAAATTTAGCACACCCTGGAGCTGATTCCCACTGAATGGAACCACACTATCCAGGGAGCCTATAGGAAGCCCATACTCTATACCAGAGGCTCCCCATGAGGCATTAAAGATAGGGTGTATGTCCCATGCCACACCCAATATGAATACTAGATTTCACATCAGCTAAGACACAATTCCCTTCCCCACCCAGGTTTACTCCCCTAAATCATTTCCCTTCCTGTCTCTCACTCTCTGCAGTGTCTTCCACACCACTGCCCACCTTCCAGGTAGTAACTCACAGATGAGAGTTCCCTCTGGGAGTGTCCATCCTCCTTATTCTTGGGTAGGGATATACCAGGTGAGGCCAGTTGACATAGCTAAGGGGATCTTCTATATCCCAACAGTGCCAGCCCTGCTCCAGCCTCAGAAAGTCACAATCAAGAACCAACACACAGCATCCTTCCTGAAACCCAGAATCCACTGTATAAATTAAGCACCCCCAACCGACGCAGAGGTCCATTTTTCTATCAGACAGAGAAAAAAGCCCCCGGCTCCTTACCACATTCCCATTCCCTCCACACTTCAATGTTGGATTTTGAGCTTAGGATAACTGTGGGATAACTCTCCAAGGAAACTCATCAAAGGATTGTGAAAGAAGAATTGATATATTGAGGGGCAGGAGAACCCTACCATAGCTTCTACCTCTCTCTCTAACCTGCACCAAGTCCCAATTTCTGTCCATGTATGTTATTTCAAGAAAAAAGAGAATACATTTTCTAAACTCTTAAAAAATAAAATTAAAAAGGAATAATAAGTCATTAGGAACCAAGGAGGTGATACATAGTCTCTGGAACACTGAGCTAAAGAGAAGGTCATTTTGGATCTGGACAATGTGTCCCCAGTCATCCAGCTTTCCCTTACTTTGACATATCCCACTGAATGCCCCCCACACACTCATTGCAACATATATATTTTGGGGCTCCCATTCTTTTCTCAACAATGCTTCTTCTTGTAAAGCTGCACCATCAGGAAGTATGTCACCTCTGTAGCCCACAAGACTAACAAGTAACTTACCTGTCTCATACAACCCTCATTGTTCTCAGAGATATAATCTCTATTTCACTAGAAATTCTGATGAGAAACATCCTCTTCTAAAGTAGTTCTGGTCATGCTGCATCACTGGTGTGTGAATTTTTCATACTATGCTATCCCTCACTCTGTTCAATGGGAGACTATGTTAATCTTCTTGTTTCTTATCACTTCATATTAGTTTGATAAATATTCATGGATGGAAGAGTTACTGTTACTGTTACGATGTTTTTAACTTTATAACTCATCCTTTATGAAGATTATAGTATGTGCTGCAAACACTAGTACATATACAATATTACCATGAGCAACACACACCATTTAGCACACATAGATACAAATCGACACATGTCCATGTACCACACACACAAGCACACACAGAAACATGCAGAACACACATATATCATATACCACACACATACACATGCACATACAGACATAGACCACACATGTATACACATACCCATACAACACAAATAACATGTACCACACACATACATACATACACACACATACACACACAGAGATACACAACAAAATATGATTACTACAATGTGATTAATAGTTGTCTAGTACTAGTTTCTGTCACATACATGACTTCACTTTTAGAGTAAGTTTTTTTTTCACATTGAAAAGAAGAGAAATTAATGTACTTTCTGATATGTTCTTTTCCCTGTCTCCCCACTACCAGCATTTCTTGTTTAATTGGTCCAGTTACAATTAATTGACCTACACTGACCAGCTGGCTGCAGCGAGTCCACATCTATTCATTCTTAGGATTTCACATCTTGGAAATTTGGATAAATGCATAGTGGCTGAATCCTCAGGATATATGTCCACCCAGGAAAGCTTCCATCTCCTAAGAACCCCCCCCCCCCCCACACTGTACTGTCATCCCTTCTCTCTCATGCCCTGGATGCCACTGGCTTGCTAACTGTCCCACAGTTGCAGGCTTTTCAGATATGCTGTTTTCAGTTACTGGGGTGAGCTGTAAGTAATCCTGGTGCTTTGTGGCTTGACAGCTCACTTCTTTTAAGTGCTCATTGGTTTAGCTGTACATCCCTGCTCAGCAATCACCTACTGACTAATGTCTGGATGTTCTCAAGTTTGGGCAATTATGAATAGAGTTGCTTTAAACATCCATGTGCAGTTTTCCAAGTAGACATAAATATTTATCTCCTCTGGGTAGGTATCAATGCACTGCTGAATCATAAGGCAAGAGAATGTTAAGTTTTAAAGCCTTGACTGGTGGTCTTTGAAAGTGGTCAATCCATTTAGCATCTCATAAGCGATGAAAGACAATTAATTTGCTTTGTTTGTATCTTTGACAGAATTTGGTGTTGGAGGTGGTCTGCATTTGGGGTATGGTAATAGGTACTGTATGAATGTTCATTTCCTTGATAACATTCTCTAATCCATCTTTTCATATGCTTATTTTTCATGTGAGTTTCCATTTATGAGGCTTATTTACTAATAGAGAAATTTCCACATGATTGTGATGTATAATCCTTTTTTGTATATTGTAAGATTTGACTTGCTTATATTTTGTTTAGAGTTTTTATATGACTCTTCATGGAACGGTAGTCTCTACCCCCTGCCATGTCTTTGTCTGGTTTGAAGGCAAAGTTCACTTCAGGGTATGAGTTCGTATTCATCCCCTCTGCTTCTATCCTCTAGAAAAGACTACCAATGGGATGTCTTTTGTTTGTTTGTTTGTTTGATGTATTTTGTTTATCAAGACAGGGTTTCTTATTGTAGCTTTGGAGCCTGTCCTGGAACTCTCTCTGTAGATCAGACTGGCCTCAAACTCACAGCGATCTACATGTCTCTGCCTTTCAAGTGCCTTAAAGGCGTGTACCACCACCACACAGTGGGATGTCTTCTTTAAATATTTGATGGCACTCACCCATGAACTTATTTGGTACTTGCTGTTTTGATACAATACCAATTTTAATTCAATTTTCAATAGATATAAGCCTATTAAAATTTATTTCTTCATACTGAATGTTTGAAAATGCCTTTCCCACAGAATTGGAATGTGTCATTTAAGTTACCAAATTTGTGGTCATACAGACCTTCACAGTATTCCTTGCACAGAAAGGCATGATGCAGCTCCAAATGGAACTGAGACATGATGAAGTGAGAGGAAGGAGAGCAGAAAATCAGTGCAGACAAACTCATGGTTTCAGGAAGGGACAGTCCTCTCTAATGGTCATGGACTCCACCTCTGAAACTAAAATCAACCCTCCAATTAAAGGCTTTCTTTTGTAAATTTTCTTGGTCATGGTGTCTCCTTACAGCAATACAACACTAACAAGACAGCAATCAATCCAATTCAGCCTCCAGAGTACAGGGATTACAAGACTACATAAAGTTTTTCTACTTTATTGAGGAAGAAACATAGAATATTAGTTTCAGCACTTTCTTTTTTCTAATACATACATGGATGCTACAACCTTCCCTCTAAGCATTGCTTTCACTGGGTGCCAGTAATTTTGTAAGTTATGTTTTACTGTCAGGTAGTATGAAATATTAGGTGATTCCTTTTTTGACTCATATATATACAAGACCTATTGGTCAAGCTCCATTTGTTTTGGCATTTTTTTAGTTACTGTGCTGTTGATTTTTAGTTAATTTCTATGGTGTTTAAGGGAGGATCCTTTATGGGTCCTAAAGGTGCTTTGCATCCATGAACATGAACTGTTTTGGTGAAAGCTTACCTGTGTGTGAACACAGGAAGAATGTACTTGTTGTTATTGCTGGCTAAAGAAAAGATGCCTGATTAGAGGCAGATAATTGATGGTAAAAAGGAGATTAACTATATTTTGATTTTATGCCTGCTACATGTGGCCATTTCTGACAGCTAAGTGGTGATGTCACCAACTTTGGAGGAAGATTCATCTTACTTCTTCCTGAAATTCGATTGCTTTTTGTTTTACAGAGTCTGAGGTCCTGTCAAAATTTATACAAGAAGTACATGTACATTCAAAGGTCATTAAGACATTTTGGAAAACTGAATCCCTTATTATTGTGTGATGTCCATCTTTACCTATGGTAACTTTGCTTGTTTTGAGGTCTGTATAGTGTAAAATGGATACAGCTACTGTCCCTTTCTTTGGATTAGAGCTACTGTAGCATAATTTTTTTCTTACCTATTTTCTTTTAGACTATACACTTTTTATATAGAAGATCAGTATCTTGTAGAGACACATATAGCAGAGTGTTTTTTCTTGATTCATGTTGGTAACTTGTCTTTCAAGTGGTTCATACAGATAATTGATGATATAACTGGTTATTGTTTACGATATCTAAAAATGTATTTCATATGCATTTATAGTCTAAGAATGTTAGAGACATGCATGCACATTTAGAGTTTTCCTTAGAGTCTGAAAAATACATTGACAACTAATCCAATCCCACCTACAAATAATAGGCTATCTTTTCAGTGGCCATGGACACATTATGACAAAACAATACTTTTGTATCTTCTCTTCTGTCCTTTGACTCACTGATAGCCCCTAGTTTGCTTTTACATAATCACACACACACACACACACACACACACACACAATGTAAGCAAATATATTAAGTATAAACAATCAATTGAATTGTTGTCATGATTATTTTAATGGACTTACTCTTTAGAACAATAAAGAATATTAAAAAGAAACATGAGAAATAAAGCTTTTAATTTTGCCTTCACTTTCCCCATCCTTCTTTGATACAAAGATGTTCCTCTTTGATACAAATTCCTCCTATTTTCCTTTTGAGGAAGTCTTATTCCTGCCTTCATTTTGATGGATATTTTTGAAGAATCCAGCATTCTCATCAGTAGTTTTATTTTTCCAATACTGAATATCTTCCTTCACCCCATTGTTGAACATGGTTTGAGGATAATTTTACCATAATTTGCTATTGTATAGGTAAGGTTATTTTTCCTGATTTTTTCTGCTCTAGTATTTCAATCTTTGAACTCTATACTGAAAAAATGTCTAGGTGTTGGTTGAAGGAATCCTGCAAGGTGCTCTGAGATGTCTGTTTCTACTATTTGGTGTCTGGAACCACTTTGGTAAGATTCTCAATGACTATTGTTTGAAATAGGAGTTCCACTTTTTCCACTCCTAATCTGTGCTCTGCTGTTCTACCTGGCACATTATCATGTCTGCAGTTATCCCACAGTCCTCGAATATTTGGTTCTGTTTTTCTTTCAAAGTTTGATCTTTTTGCTTTTCTGCTTTCTGATTTTCTATTGATATGTGCATAATCTGAGAGCCTTTCTTCAGCTGGGCTCAGTCTACTAAGAATCCTGGCCATGGTATTCTCCCTGTCTGTTCAGGCTTTTTGATCTTTCATATCTCCTTGTGGTTCAGTTTTTTTTAGATGCATGCCTGTCTGCCTCTTTTGTCCATCTCCTCCTGTACTCAGCCTACTTTATCCATTAGACCCCTTAGCATATTAATCATAGTTGTTTTAAGTTCCAGGCTGATCATTTCAACATCTCTGCCATGTCTGGTTCTGATGCCTGCTCTGTCTGTCTCTTCACATTATTTTGCATTTTGCCTTTTGGTGTGCCCTGTTATTTTCCTTGCAGTCAGACATGATGTATCAGGTAAAATAGGCTTTTGTAATGAGATAATAGGATGTTCAGGATATGTGTGCTTCAGTACTTTCATTAGTTTTTAATGGAGTGTAGAACTCAGAACTGTGAACACAAGCTTTTCGTATTCTTTCCCTCCTTGGGTGGGATAGGTTAAATTGAGTGGTCTGATACTGCATATCTCCCTTTCTCCCACACAGATGGCCAGGGCTGACTTGAATTGGATTTCTCTTTTCCCTTAGGTTAGGTAGATTCTTGAAACCTTCTTGCCTAGACAAGAACACATCTGTCCTCCATTCCCTCTTGTTTTTGCTGCAAATTCAGTGACTCCTGAAAGCTCCCACACCATCCCGCTTTGTTGTGGCTTCTGTCCTGAAGAACTGTGTATCAATCTTTTATGTAACATCTTTGTTCTCTTTCACCCTACTGTTAGAATGGGAGCTACACCAGAGTAAGATACTGAAAACACAGAACCCTGCTGGAACACTGCTATCACACATTAGATCCATATAAATGGTTTGGAGACAGATTACAAATGAACATACTGTTTAGGTTTCCTTCTATATCAAGTCTTTGTTTGATGGGGATAGTTTTGTTGACCATAATTAGTTAAAAGTGAATGAGATTTATATAGCATCAATTTTACACTACTTTTCAAGAAATTCACCAAATTTTCATGGAAGAAAAATCAACTTCAGACTTGTATTTTTCTACAAATTAATGTGCAATCTGTGATATTTTGAATGGTGTTAAACTTAAACAGGTAGATGTGTACCAATAATGCCATTGTGAGTAGCAGAAAGCATTGTTTGTTATGCTCCTGTGGTTTCTCCATGATGTTACGCTGTAGATATGCTAGCATAGTAAATTCTAATTAGTAAATTTATGCAGCTTTAATAAGCACCTATATTTTTATTAACAAATTTTTATAGGTTCATATTCTATAATTCAAAATTAGTTATAGATTAAGTAAAAAGCTTTAGGGAAACCACTAATTTCTAGCATACCTTTTTAGTGAGACATATTTATAGATTATATTGATTTAATTCAATTGAGATAAATAATTTATGAGAAAAACACTAAGGACTGTGAGCCAAAGACATGGGAGCCTCCCCGACTTGGAGGACCTACGGAGAATCATAATCCTACACAGGTATTAGGCTGAGGGCAGACTAGAAGTCTGGGAGAAAGGAAAGCATTAGTCAGAAATAGAGAGAGGTTAAGCATGGGCCCTTTATGTAGAAGGTCAAAGGATATATATTGTAAACCATGTAGTTAAACCCTTCTTTCTGAAGGAGACATAAGATTTACATGGCCTCTGCCTCTCTCCTAAAGACTTTTTTTTTTTTTTTGGTTTTTTGAGACAGGGTTTCTCTGTGGCTTTAGAGGTTGTCCTGGAACTAGCTCTTGTAGACCAGGCTGGTCTCCAACTCAGAGAGATTCACCTGTCTCTGCCTCCTGAGTGCTGGGTTTAAAGGCTTGCACCACCACCACCCGGCTCCTAAAGACTTCTAAAATGTCTTTGTTCTCGCTTTTCTACTCATTATATGGCCTTCTGGAGGGTTGTGTCTTCAGTGCTCACTACAGAGTCAGGTACTCTGAGAATGAAACTGTCCCTTCCTGAAACCATTTGTCTTCACTGATTTTCTGCTCTCCTTCCTCTCACTTAATCATGTCTCAGTCCCATTTTGAGACAGGTTCCCTGAGCTGCATCATCCCTTTCTATACAAGGAGGTCTTTCCATGTTTAGAATCATACACTTGCCCCATCTTCTGTCCTGTCAGTCTGCCACCAACGAGCACTTTGGTTAACAGTCATAAAAACAAGACCAGATTTTTCTCTACAAGGTAAAGATGAATAATGATTTTAAGAAAGTACAACAATTTTTATTTTGTACATATGTATATGTGTATGTGACTAAGTGCTGTTTATATGTATTGTGTGTATACACATGTAGATGCTACTATGTGTAGGCATTTCTAACTTATTCCTTTATGATAGGGCTTAGAATTATTCATGAGGATAGGTTGATGTCTGGGAAGCCCCAGCATTCCTTTTGTCTCTGGTCACAATGTTGTCTGGAGTTATAAGTGTCACACACCAGGCTTTGCACATAGGTACTAGGATCCAAACTTAATGCATCATGCTTGCATGGTAAATGTGCTTACCAAGTGAGACATATATCCAGCCCCCAAACACTTATTTCATCATTTAAATTGGTAAATGGTATTTTTCTTAATATGTTGTGGATAGTTAGGAACTAACCAATGATGCTTCCCACACTGTGTAAGCAACTTCGTCTTTACTATAAATTTCAGTTCAATGTGCTTCCTTTCAGAGGTTAACAATGCGATTTACAGGAGAAATAATGACAGAACCTTTTTCAGAGGGATTGAAATCTTTCTGGTATAAACTTTATACAGCATAATGAATATATTGGCATTTGGGTCTCATTTGCATTCTATAAAAATAAAACACTAGGTACAAGGACTCCCTGTAAAATTCATATTACCTGTTAAATGAAAATGCTCAGACGGCAATGTAATCTAATTAAAATCAAGAAATGTTATTCAATCCACAGTCATATACTTACATGCCTCCAAGACATTATCTACACGCTTAAATTCACCATGCACAGAAAGCATACACACTCCAGTAAGTACACTAGCAGGAAATGATTCCCAAATTCTTTGGTCTAATTTATCAACTCCTAAGACATTTTAATTCGATGTTATTTCAACAATTTGACCACCCTTAATGTATTTTTCAGTTCTTATCAAAAACAGACTCTGAAGGAACTTTTCAGTCTAAAAACCTGAGTGCTTTTCTCAGTAATACAGTTAGTACTGGAACATTGGAAAACAGTATTTTTCCCTTAAATGTGCCCCTTTCTTATTATCCACATTGCTCACGAATGTCTAGATGTTGCCACCAATTCTATTTTTACAGAACAATGAGGTGTTTATTTTTCAATCTTTTACCTCACTTCTCCCACACAAAATTACATGATCTTTGAAACTTTGACAACAAATAACAAAAAGTAGCCTTTCTAAATGAAGTAATTGCATAGCTAAGGTGTGTAAATTAAGAATAGATTATATGTTTTCCCTACTACATACGTTTTGCCTATTTGAAGTGTGTGTAAAAGCAAATTTGTAAGCATACATTTATCTTGAAAATTATTGTATAAAGGTATATATACTTAAGAGTTGGACAAATAAAAGTTGGAAATTTGGGGTCATTAAATGCTTACTGTGTACCTAAGTGCTACATAATTTTAAAAAGCATTAAAAACCCACAGTCCTGTTTTTTTTTAAGTAATTAGAATTAGGCAAAGAGCAGCTCTCATTTTATTCAATAGGCAAAATTCTGGTTCCGAGCCTTTTGAATTATTTACAATTGGCCTATCATCTAACAAAAAGGCAGAGAGGTGTCTGGCCACCCACCCCACACTGAATAAGTCACCCCAGTAGAACAGCCAAAGAGCTTGTTATAAGAATTTTTGTCTCAGATATAGCCCACATCCCCACATGTCTCATAAATCCTCCCAATACATTTTCACACGCATGACCATGAATGTCTATTCAGAGAGAAGCTTTTACAACATGTGACATTTTCAACTTCCAAGAACAAAAGGCAAATGGGCCCCGGCCCTGGACTTGGAACAAAAAAATAAAAGCAAAACAAAAACCTCTTACATTTTTACTAAATAAAAGAATGAATACAGACAGCACAGGCTGAGTGGAAGCTCCTTTAGGCACCATGCTGGTCTTTCTTGAGACAATTGTTCAATGAGGGCCATATAGGAAAAAATAGAGAGACAAAAATAGAGCCCAGGTGTCACTCAGTCCATTTTCTCCCTAGTGGGGAAGTGTTCATGACAATGTAGCACAGAATGCTCCCCTCATGCATTTTTAAAGTGATAAGGAGTTTCAATGTTTTTTTAAGGATAATTCATTATACAATAAGTGGTTACCATCAAAAGATTGGGGTTTCCTTTTATACCAAAATTTTTGTAAACTTTATAAATAAAGCCTTTGCACGTAAATCTGCTGAATTAGGCTAAGGAATTTCCTTTCTACTTTGCTTTCAATATATTTAATGACTTTATGTATGATTTCTCTTTAGAGAGTGATCATCTAAGCCAGAACAATTTTCAGCAACTTCTAAGCACATAACATAGTAACTCCAAATGACATGCAAACAATATGTACATGTGTGGTAGATTATGTACAGAGAGCTTTATGAGTGCTTTCTCCTCAACTAACAGCTCTACTCTGAGATAGAAATTCAGATTACATTGCAAAAATAAATGGAAAAGAGCAAAAAAATTTTTTCAGAAAAAATTTAACTTGGAAAGAAAACCTGGTATGTAAATTTAATCATAAATTTTTGTGGGTGTTATTTTATTACAATTTATTACAATTGTCCCTTTGTAAGTTGGTTACCAACTTTCATTGAGTCATATGTGACTTCCATTAAGGAGTTGATGGATGTTTAAAAGTACCTTCACAGCTGGACGTTGGTGGCACACACCTTTAATTCCAGCACTCGAGAGGCAGAGGCAGGCAGATCTCTGTGAGTTCGGGACATGCCTGGTCTACAGAGTGAGGTCCAGGACAGCCTCCAAAGCCACAGAGAAACCCTGCCTTGAAAAACTAATAATAATAATGATAATAATAATAATAATAAACTAAATAAATAAAGTGTAACAAGTACCTTCACTGTGCAAGGGATATAACTCCATATTAGAGTGCTTGCTAGCATACTTAAGGTCCTGGTTGAGTCCCAACAAACAAGACACCCTCTGTTCATTATTAACAAATAAGCTGTATGCATTGTGAATATACATAGGTAGGCTTTTATATCTAATTGACATGCATATTATGAAATCACTGGCCACTGTTCATAGATAGATTTGCATGTCTTTGACTTGGTGATGGCTTCATATGTGTATCCTAAATGACCCACAGAGAAAATTTCCTGTCAGTCACTGAAAATACTGTAACCATCATGATTTCCTGTTCATAAGGAACTACTCATCTCTGTTCCATTTCTTTCTGTCTTATTTTCTTTTCAGGGGAGAGATAGCCTTCTTCACTGATGAAGCTGTCACCACAAAACATTCCAGAGTCAAGACTTAATGTGGACATTTTTGTTCTCCACCTGAGACTCACCAAGTGTCCTTATATGCATAGCAAGGAAGCACTTTCTTTGGATAGGCATTAATGGGTCAGCTTCTCTGGTCTATTTACCTGAACAATAGAGTAAGTCCATTATTTTTAGGGTAATTCCAAGAATTTTTATTAGAATAAATTGCCCTTAAAGAGAAACAAGTCTCATCATCTTTTCTTACTTGATATGTATATGTACATATGGTGTAGTGCATATGAGTGTCCTGTGTGCATATGATTAGAGGCTGCCAAGTGTCCATGAATGTGTATGTGGAGGCCAGGGGAGAACATTGGTGTCTTCATCTCTCTGCACTCTATTTTTTTTAAAACAGGGTCTCTGAACAGGAAATTTGTGATTTCACCTAAACTGCCTAGCCAGAGAGTTACTTGTCTCTGCCCTCCAATGCTAGGATTACAGACACTTAGAGATATAGACTGGCTTTTTACTTGTGGTTGGGAATTCAAATTCAAGTCCTTGTGATTGTATATCAAACAATCTTATGCACTACACCATTTCCTTAGCCCCTGATTTCTTTACTTTTAATCAATATTTTCTTTTATCATTATTAAATCATTAAAGCCAGTAGAATGACTGCTTTATTTCAAATGTATAGTCATATGCAGCTGTCCTTTCAGGATCTATGTAGAAAGAAAAAGAAGAGTGAGGGAGGGAAGGAGGAAAGGAGGGGGAGCTCAGCAATGCATAATACCAACCAAGCAACTTTATATTCTTTATATCCCTTTGTAGGGAACTTTGGTATGTCTGTGATTCCTTTTACCTTGTGTGGTAACTTATATGAGTTAGATATGCTTCTCAATTGGTAAGTTATGACAAATATTTAGTCACACTCCTCAAATGATATAGGAAAGATGAATCTATCAAGAGCAATCAAGTTATCCTGATGCTTCAGGGCTGTTGATATTTGTAACTATTAGTTTGTTGTGTTTAGTTTTAGACTGAGAATCTGAAAACATTGTCTGAGTGTACATTATAAGAAGTATAAATCTGGTCACTCAGAGACAACATAGAAAACAAAGTAATTGGGTTTGAGGACATAGATCAGTTGGTTAAAGTGCTTACCATGCAATCAAAATGGCCTGAGTTCAGATACCCAGCACCCATGCCCTAACTGGGCTGCTTAGTAGCATTAGCTTATAATCCTATCTCGGGTAAAGTAGATCAGGAGGATTCCTGGAGCTCAATGAACACCCACTGTAACCTAGTTAGTGAGTCTCAGGTTCAATGAAAGATCTTGCTTCAAAAATTAGGGAGAACAGCTAAGAAAGACGCCTGACACTAGTTTAGCATCTGGCTTCCCCATATGTGCACACATACCTGCATATACACATGCATAAACATACAAACACACAAAACAATAAAAAGTTTAATATTTCACAAATCCTTACTTGTAGGAACAACAATGCTATGGGATACCATACACACATGATGGAGGATGTTCTTCTGTTTATATATTTATCTTATTGGTTGATGAGTAAAACAATGACTGGCCAGGCACAAGTATAGGCAGGGCTACATGAGGAGAATTCTGGGGAAGGTAGGCAGAGGGAGCCCACTAAAAGAGAGAGTCACCATATAGAGTAACAAGGCTGGGCATTCTCCAGTAAGCCAAGACCATTTGGAAATACACAGATTTATAGAAATGGGTTAAAATTAGGACAGAGCTAGCCAATAGGAAGCCCTAACTATCAGTCAGCATTTTAATAATTAATGTAGTGTCTCTGTGTGTTCATTTGGGGGTGAGGTGGCAGGACCTGGCAGGACAAGAGAAACTCTGCAACACACACACACACACACACACACACACACACACACACTAACAAGTCACAGTCACACACACAGTCACACATACTAGTTAGTGTAACAATCAGTTTACATAACTATAAACAATATCACTTAGAAGCAAGATTCTCACTGTTTACTACGATGAATGAACTCATATGAGTTCACCTTTCAGTTCATAGGAAACTAGTCAATAGGATGTGGGGACTTGTATTTTAGGATGAGTGAAACTGCACCCACTGACAGCTCATGGTGTTAGAGCCTTCCAGAAATCAATGACTGAGAAAATGCTCCACTGTGTGATTTTCCTGATCACTTGCACAGCAAATGTGCGAACTGCTTTCATTTTTAACTTTGAAAATGCTGCTCTGTCTTAGCTTCAAGGAAAACAGCATCAGCTTTCCAGGGGATGTAGATCCTAGAGGACTTTGAAGTCGCTGACACATCACTTCCCTCAGTGCTTCTCTGGTCGTCAGCAGCCAGCATTGCCTATGGTGAGAAGCTTCACACTATTCTTCGTCAGTGGAAAAAATGTCTGGAAGCCCTTAGGGATCCCTGACCTATAAAGTTATTTGGAATAAGACCCCAGTTCAAACACATGTGAAGATCTTGTTTCACTCATTAAAAATGATAGTAATATCCCATTTCCTTTGGAACACCCCTAACTCCAAGTCTACATGTCCTCTCTAAGGTCAGGTTTCATCTCGAGTCTAAAAGGTTTATTTTTGACCTGCGTTTCCTTTTTTGTTTGTTTTACCACTTTTTTTCTAAGCATCTAGTTCCAATAATAAGAGCACAAGTAATAAAAAGTGAATTTGAGTTTTTAGAAGGAACCACGGACAGATCTGAAGCCAGGTGTAGTGAAGTTGGACTCTCTCTCTTCTGTTTGGTAGCTCTCTGAGGAGTGTATTTCCTGAGGCCCTGTGACGAAGACCTAGTGATGTATGCAAGAGGCTTCCCCTTTTACTAGCTGTAGGCCATGGGCAATTTTTCATACTCTGGGACAAGTTTCTAGCCACTGTGAGCATCAATTCCCTTGGCTGTAGCATGATCTTCATGTTAACTGTCCTTGCGAAATGCAGAGTTCATTCTTAAATCACTCCTATCTGCATGTCTGTCTCCATTAGCTCCTCTAGCCCTACCTCAATAGTTGCCTCCTGCCTTTCCCTTATTATATATTCACCATTTCATGCATGCTGATTTTCATTTACAATTTTGAGAACTTTCAAGCTTTGGTTTCATTGTGAGCAGGTGTGTGTGGGTGTAGACATGTCATAGTGTACATATCCAGTCAGTTCCCCATCTTTTACATGGATCCCAGGGAATAAACTTTGATTTCCAATCTTGTGCAACGGAGTCTTTACTCACTGAGCAACCTCACCTCTTCCCAATGTTTCTCAGTGTACAAAGTATTAGACTTCATTTTTTAGTTTTCAAGGAAAATTTACTTCTGCTGTCTCCTTCCTCCCAGTTCTCCTTCCATCTGCTAGGAGCCTCACCTCACCTCACCATGTGCATTTCTACTGACACAACAATGCCCTTTCTTCTGTAATGTCATTTTTGTGCTTCAGCCTTTCCCCACCTGCAGCACATACCAACTTATAGACATACATGTATACACTATCTGTCGTCTATGCTCAGCATTTGAGAGAGAGCATGTGAGTTTTGTCTTACCAAGTCTGTGCTACCTGAATAAAATACTTCCCAGCTCTATGCATTTTCTTACATAATTCTTGATCTCATTTTTCTTTACAGCTGAATAGAGTTCCTTTTTTTATTCCACATATTCATTATCAATTCATCTGTTGATGTTCACCTGGGCTAGCACCATTTCCTTGTTATTGTGAGCAATACAGCAATAAATATAGAGGTGTTCTTATCTTTGTGGTAAGTTTTAGAATCCTTTAGGTATATCCCTAAGCATCGTATAACAGGGCCACATAGTAATTTTATTTCTAATGTTTTGAGAAAACTCTATTGGATAATATACTGCAAATATGATCTAGTTCTGCTGTCTCTATGATTAGCTAAAATTATTTCATATTTCCTATATTCAAATAATAAACCAAATACATAAGTTTAAGAGTCACCAAACAGCATATATAACATATGTTCTGAACAACAGAATTACATTATTTGAAAGACTGAACACACACACACACACACACACACACACACACACACAATCAAATGACACATAGGAAGCAGGATATCTCCTAAATATCTCATAATTCATGATTCTATTGCCTGGTATGTTTAGTATTTATTTTATTTTATTATGTTGTTTTCACTTCATTTTTATATTAAAACACAAATATGCTTCTTATTAAAAATGATCTAGAACAGTAAATCCCATGCAATAAGAGTGTTAACCATTGTAAACCCTGTCATGTCTCTGAGAAGCAGAGGAATTATCTTGTTATCAATTTAATAATGGAACACTGAAGTAAATGATGCCATCCACTGACACTAGTAACACTGACTCTCTGGGGAAATTCATGTCTGTGAGAACTGTCAATCTAGATGGATACGGACATATTAAACATACTACCTTCAATCCATGAATGTACTCTTTCTGGGATGCCTTAATAAAAACATTGCTTATTTTGATACAGACAAGTTATACAGAATATCTTGACATTTCTGATCTGTAGTGCCTTTATTTATAAAATGTGTAGAATTTTTGGTAAATGGATTAATGATTCTTTTCTTGATGTTTTTATCCTGCAGCATAACTTACATGAAAGTATGCCTCAGAGCTTTTAATGAATGAAGTATAGACAATTACATAAGGGTATATGTAGTAGACATAATACATTTCTTACCACTATTTCCTTTGGGAAACTTTCTGGAAAATATAACTAATATCTTTATTGTTTTGCATTAAAATGCTTCTAGTTCTAATTCAGATAGTCATAGAAGGATTTCTTATATTAAAATATCATACATGTTCTCATGAGAAAATATGACGAGAAAAGTCAAAATTCTAGACATAAACAAAATTAACATAAAAATGTCATAAAAATAGTGAAAACCTCAGTATAAAACTATACTGTAGATAATCAACAAAAAAGCAACAAATAAATTCAGTCTGATAGTTAGTAAAAAATGATGTGTTAGAGTCTTAAATTCCTGTTGCACATTACATTGCATTAAATGTAGAGAGAGAATTTAGCTAGGTCCTGGAAGCAATGGCATCCACCCTATGAACTGGAAAAAGGAAGAGCAGATATGGTCAGCAGAAAACATGAAGATGGATCAGGGGGTTTCAAAAGCGTTCTGGAAATTGATTCTGAGCTATTACTGCTCTCTTCATCTCACCCGAGGGTATTTCAGAATCAAGAGAAAGTCTTTTTGCTATAACATCATTTGATCTCCTCTGCTTTAAAACCTTCTGGACAGTCATTTGGATATCCTACAGACTGCAAGAAAACACATATGTTCCAAGCCAAACTCTTCATCTTTTCCCCAAATTTTTACTCCAGGCCAACTTTAACTTTAGTGAGTGAGCCTAGTAAGGGCACTGTTTGACTGAGTAAGAATTGTCCTCTGACACTTTCATCAATTTCTACAATAAACACTGCTCTTGCAACTGGAGTAATCTCGACCTCTGGTAAGTCCAGATTGTAGCCACTCCAACTACACCACCCTCTAGTCTATTGGTATTAGTATGGTTCAAGTCATTCTCTTTTTTTATTAGGTCCTATCACAAACCTGACAGCTAGAAGACACTTAATATTTGTTATGACTTTGGGTTGGCACAAAAATCCTTGAAGAAATCGTCACCATTCCCATTTTAAAGTGTTTTTTTATTAAAAGTAAGTTGGTAAATGTGTGCATGTTTTTCTGAATAAACAAATGTACCCTGCTCAATTCAGAGAAAATCACCTGTGTGAATGTTTTAAGGATGGACCATTTTAGACTATCTCCTGCACTCTAAATTCCTTTGTTGCCTATCTTTCTTTATCTAGGTTTGAGGTCTGGTAGTCTCTCCACATTCCATATTATCACATCCACATGTGCTTTGTAGAAAGGGGCTGCCAGTTCATAATTCTAATACCACCACAGCAGACACACATTGACCCAACTCTCTTTTATGCATCAGATTCCTGGAAGAAAGCAGATAAAAACCCTCTGTTTTACACTTATTAGAGTGAGGATTCATGAAAGGACTATTTATAAAGATGTAGGACTGTATAGTAAAATGACAAGGAACAATGAAGAGCTGCTGTCATTTCAAGATCAGATGGCTGGTGAAGGAGGCCACCAGACAGAAGGGAGTTGTTAGTGCATCTACAGCCATCTCACTCTGCATGAAGGGAGCCACCTCTCTTCTCTGTTTCATATTGCTCCATACAAAGCCCTAGATCAGACACAGACACAGCATGCAAGAAAAGGCATCGGACCAGGAGAACAAGCTGAAGATGTCAAGGATGTTTTGCAGTTTTCTAGAGTAGCTGTCAAATATGTATATGAATATATGTAAGCTATTAGCACTACTCTGCTGCACTGAATTTTTGTTATACATTCCTTTGCCTATAATATTCAGTTACTCTGTGCATGCAATCAATACCTTTCACCAAATTCTGCAGCTTCCTGCCCTTACAGTCTTTGCCAACCGAAGTGGAGTCACACCTTTGTCCATGAATGAAACCCCTCACCAGATCTCTATCTCTCCAGACCAAAGTCGGAACTGTGAGGTAACTATATATGGCTCTTCATATTTGGGCTCACGTGTATAGGGAAAGCATCACAACCATTATGCCTGCTACCTTTCCATCTGTATTTTATTGTCAATCAGTAACAAGTCACTTGTTCTTTCAGTTGTGAACTCTGTCTCTCTTTTAAAGGCTCCTTTGTTCTTCAGTTGTGGCAGATCTTCCACTGTGGAATCCTAGTCTTTCTTTTTCCACCAGTACTCTCAATTTTTATACCATGTTGTGTATTTCTTACCTGAGAGTTTTTTGACCTATTTACTTGCTTCAGTCCCCTGCTTTTTATATTGTGACCAACATGGAAACATTGTTAATTTTCGTTTCTTTTCTTTTTTTTTAATTATTTTTTATTTAAGTTAGAAACAATCTTGTTTCACATGTCAATCCCAGCTCCCTCTCCCTCCCCTCCTCCCCTGCCCTCTCCACCAATTCCCCCAGTCCCCCACCCAATCTCCACTCTTATCCCCAAGGAGGGTGATGCACTCCATAGTGGATCTCCAGTAACTGTTATTTCATCCAGGGCAGGGCCTAGGCCCTCCCCCAAGTGTCTCGGCTGAGAGAGCCAACCATATTGTGGCCTGGGCACTCAAAGTCTATTTGTATGCCAGGGATAAATACTACCCAAGGAAATCCCTGTATTTGCTACCTAGGAACGACATTGATTTTTAATGGCCCATGGGGCATCTGATGACATCTGTACTAAATTGCAGGTATACTTGACAAAGCCCTCCTAATTTCCCTAATTTCTTTTAGGTACTTGGCTATGAAATGGATGTGGCAGCAGTGATAAGGGCTTAGGAAATACTTTTTTTGAAGTTACATAATCGGAAATATTCATAATTTCTACTCTAAACCATTTTTTTTTCAGATTTTGAAAGTGGGTGTCAGTGAGGAGGTCTCGGCAATCTACGGGGCTTCTGGTGCAAATACTCTTTAAAATTCATACAAATCATCAGAAAAAAATGAATAAAAAAGATCAAAGTAAAATCAAACCTTCAGCAGTTACCAGCCACTGATTTTGTCAGCTCCAGAATCCTTATGCCTGATATCAAACTGGCTAGTATTCCAGTTACAGGCATTAGAGGACAACTTACAAGAAACTCCACTAGGTTTCCTTAGACAAATGTGAGGCTATTGTAGCCTAGTTCTAGAGCGACCTAGTTTAAGATTTCTTAATGAAGAAAAGAATTTGCAGCTGCCTAAATGTCTGTGTGACAATAAGTAAGGTGGCCTTTGTTTTGGTTCAACCCTTTAGAAGAGGAGCAGAGACAGACAATAGGAATTCTGATTTTTAAGGTTTTTTTTAAGTTATGTGTATGAGCATTTTGCCTTTATGTATGTATGTATGTATGTATGAATGGGCTCCACTGTGTGCCTGGTGCTGTAGCAGCCAGAAGACAGTATCTGATACCTTGGATATGAAGTTATAAATGGTCGTGAGCCACATGCGAGTGCTGCTAACTGAACCTGTATCCTATTCAGGAGCTGCAAGTGTTCTTAACCATTGAAACATGTCTCTAGACCAACAATAGCAGTTTCAGATTAAAATGTTTGTTTGAAGTTAACACCCGGAAAGTCTTATTCATTCCTGTGCTTTGTTTTCTCTGAGGAAACACATGGAATCATCCTCACCAGTAATAGTAAGGAATGTTATGAGTAAACTTTAAAAAAAAGTGAAAATCTAGCAGTTTCATAACTATTATTATATCTCTTGATCAGGATGATGGTAAGAATCAATATTTGAATATGGACAGACAGAATTTGACATTTACAACTAAAGGGAAGAAGGTGCTCACAATTTAAACATCCTTCCTTTCGTTGGCCTATAGAAATAACTGAATATGGCTTCAGAGGGCAATAGGATTTGAGTCAAAGGTGAAAGTGACATGCCCAGACAGTACACAGCAGGTGCACTGTTGATTGACTAGAGATGGTTGCTTGATCTGGATAAAGACAATGAGCACAATAATCTAAAGAAGAGGTTACTCTCATGAAGTTACTTTTTTTTTAGATTTGAGTCTGAGAAAGTTTACTCATGCTCTGTATGGGGCTCTGGAGTCTTTCCTATCTCCCCAGACTGGAAGGTAGATCCTGAGCACAAGACAGGGTGATTGTCCTTCACTGCTCACCTACTAAATGCTAGGGATTGAACTAACAGTGCCAGCAATGGTGTTATACCAGCATGCTTCATGCTTATGACCTGGTAGAAAAGAGGAACGTTGCAGGCACCGAAGGTGTGGTTGGCATGAACAGAGGCTAGTGCACAAATAAAAGGAGAGGTAAAACTCTCTTGCAGCCAATTTCTCTACACTGGATGGCGTAAGTTGGGAAGTTGACAGAGGAATTGAAATTTCTTGGGTAAAGAATGACTCAGCTCAAGAACAAGGTGTTTAATACGTCCAGGCACAGATATGGGGGAAACTAATATGTTTAAAACACACTTTTAAAAGAATCTTGGTAATGCCTGAGAATGGGATTGAAGGAAGACTTTCAAGGAAGAAATCACAACCCTAATAAGAGAAATAACAAGGCATTGGTCTTACTAGCAATGCTATGTAAATCTGGACCTCTCCTGCACTTCCTGTAGGCCCATTTTCTTCAACTTGAAGACAGAATAGAACAGCTGTGAATACTTGGCTTTATTCTGGTCTGTGAGTAGCCACATACAATCTCAGTTCATTTTCTGTCAAGTTCATAGACTAACTTAGTGAAAGGAGGGGCTGTGATTATGGCTAGGAGGAGTGGGTGGAAGGAAAGCAGCAACTTCTTTTGTTCATTCCCTTTCAGACCTGATATTATCCAAAGGAAGAGAGCACAAAATGACACTGCATGCCCCTGCTGTGGAGAGGGCAGAATTGGTCATGGGCAATTGTGAGTACCAGAGCTGACATAGTACCCTGGTGACCTGAATGAGTTAAGGCATTGTCCAGAGTCTCTCATTTACAACTGGGAAGAATTTGGCCATTGAGAGTCAGATTGAATAGGTCCATTTTTGTCCATTGTGATTTCAATGACAGGTCCAGTTTGCTCTGGTCTAAACTGACTCGCCAAATCATGCACTCAGACAATTGAATCACCAACCCTTTGACACATTGCAGAATCTCTGCAGTGTAACAGCACCATCACTTCATGCTGCAGCTGGGGCTTCCTCTCTGTTCTACTCCTGTTCTCCAGAAAGGATACACTCCAAAGCTTCCCTAGTCCAGATTTTAAAATAAGAGATTGATATTGTCACTTATCTTTCTCTGTGTTATAGGTGGTGAATCTGCAATAAAAGCAGACATGCAACAAGAAAGACAGCTATTTCTCCTGATTCCCACATTTGCTCTTCTTTAATAAACCAGTCCTGTGTCACATCTGTTCATCATTTTATGTACAGCTTTCTCAGTTATGGAATAATTGCATTTACTTTTGCCTACACATGATGAGACCATTTCAGTCAAATCTTATGTCAAAAACTTTTTTTAAAAAAATCTTCAGAGCTATTCATAAAACTTTTTGAATGATACCTGGTAAGTTCTTCCTATCATTCAGATCAAAGGCTGTGTTGTAGAATGTTCTCTAAAGTAATTGGTTTCAGAGTGCTACATGGTTTTATTATAAAACCTCTCCTAGAGTGGTTGATACCCCAGGCCATGATACTGCTGAGGGAATGATGAAGGAAAGTAAAAAGATAAGTGAGAATGTGGTCTGAACACTATTGATCATGGCAGCACTTCCCTACTTCCTGACTCTTCAGGCAAGAAAGAGCAATATGGAAATAAGATCTCCAGGAAGGAGGCACATAGTCTCATAGGTTAAAGTACAGAACCTTTATCTTAGTAAGAAAAAAATACAAACTGATTGAAATTTTGTGTTTTTTATTATTTACCATACATATACCACTAGCAAGTTTATATAATACTTATTGTGGAGTTAAGGGTCAGTGATTCTTCCAGGATCCTTGTCACTTTCAAAGAACCAATGGTCAAGAGCTATCCTCCTCTCTACACAGAAATTTTAGCATACTGAGTCCTTCTCCTCCTCTCCAGACTATAGTGTTAGCATTTAAAATGGGTAGGCTTTTCATATTACATTTTGGATTCTTTTCAAAACAAATGTAAAATAGCTATCTCTGGTCTTCACCTTACAAAAATATTATAGAGTATACAATTAAACTGATATCTTTAATAAACTGATAATTTACCCTCAAAACATTTTGGTAGGATATTGTTAGGTAAATTACAATGACAATTATTAAAATAGGTAAAAGAGTTATAACTTTACAACTATACCTTCTAACTGAATATTAGTCACTTTTTCACTAAAATATATTGGTGGAATATTAGTTATAATTGTTAATAATGGAAAGTTATGTTGTTATAACTATAACATTTTGAACTCCACTCTGCCTTTAATACACTTTTTTGTTACCCAGAGGAACACATAGACATGGCACTTGATAAACAGAGGCTTGTGGTTATAAGGATTTGTATATAATGGTGGTCTTATACTTAAACTTCACTAGAAGAAAAAGTATATTAGACATTTCACAATGGCATTTGTTCAGTCACATTCTAAGGCTACACCTATGTTATCAAACCATATAAAATTCTTCTGCACAGGTACATAAAAATGTCCCTATCTGGCCCTTGATAACATGCTTTTAATTGATTACTTTTTTGAAAGTTTCATGTCTTATTTGACATAACTGCATACACATTACCCATATTGACTTCAAGTCTGCAATTAATTAGTTATGTGCAATTAGAATAAAATAAGAGTAAGCGCAGCTTTAAATATCTTAAATGCCAGTTCTTAGTGGTTTACAAAGATCTTACAAGGAGTTTTTGTTGTTGTTTAGCATTGTTTTTTATAATCTTCATTCTTTGGCATTTTAAAGGCAATGACTGAAATTAAAGTTTATTACTTACAAGTTGCAGAAGGCAGCTCTCCAGTCAGTATCAGGCCGAGAGTTGGGAGGAACAGAAAGAAAGCAGGAGGGCATGGGAATCAACAAGCACCCGGGCAGAGAAGGTGTGGGACATTTGCAGACAGATTCTAGAGGTTCTGAGTTCAGTTCCCAGCAACCACACGTTGGCTCACAGCCATCTATAATGAGATCTGGTGCTCTCTTCTGGCATGCAGGTATACATGCGGCCAGAACCCTGCATACATAATAAATAAATAAAAGTCTCAAAAAAGAAACTTGCCAAGATTTCATAAAAATACTTGGGAGAAGAACAAAACGGCATTCAAAAGAAGGTTACAAGAGGCATTTGGCCATATTTGAAACTAGTCTCAAAGGATAGGGCTCAGGAGATAGAATGGTTTCTCAATACCTATGGGTGGCAGAGGAAAGCAAGTAAGGTGTAACTCTTGGCTTATCGTTAGTGGCATGTCTGTTAAGTGGGATGGCAGGGATGGCAGGAATGACAGGGAGATATAAATAGTATCCCATACTTCTAAGTTCTAAGGAATGCATTTGATTGTCAGAGAACATAAATATTTTCCAGAAAGCAAGGAGGCAGATGCAAAGGTCTAAGAAAACAGGAAATTACCAGGAAATGCTCAGAGATTCACGTTTCAGAGGAGAGTACAATGAAGGATGGCACAGAGACCATGCTATGACAGTGCTCCATGTAACATTCCTGCATATCCCCAAATGTGTGAGAAATTTAAGACTGATTTGTGGAAGGACATCACCACTTCTGCAGCATATACAAATTCCATTTCTTGGTACCTCCTCTATTTCTTAGATAAGCCTTTGAGAAATTTGTGTTTTGCTATATTCTCACTGTATATTGAATCGACTACATAAAGATAACTTTTTAAGTGTATCAGGTATTTTGAACACATTTACACTCCATCCTCTGACATTTCTCTCTTCTGCTGTCATATTTTCCCCACTATCTTCTTTTGTATCATCCTGGATAGTTAGATAGACTGGATAGTTAGATCGTTAGATGACTGATGGATGTATAGATGACAGATAGATAGATAGATTGATAGATAGTGTTTATGAAAAAAATCTTATGATCTAAAAATATAACAAGGTCAGACACACTATATTCACCACTCTGAGTCTGACTTATTTCACTAAATACAATAATCTTCAACTGCATTCATTTTCCAGCAACTGATACTCTTCTTTAAGGCTCAATAAAACCTGCCATATTTTCTTTACCAGGTCATCTGCTCCTAGACAACTATGCTGATTCCTATTACCTGTTATCAACAGTGCTACAGTAGACCTACATAAACAGGTGGGATGGTGATTTAAAGTTCTGGCAAATAACCTGTGAGCAGCAGGGTCAAATGGTAGTTCTTAGCAGAATCTCCATGCTGGATTCTGTAGTGACTGAACTCATTTACATTCCCACCAGCATCGCGTAATATAATGATTTCCTTTTTTCCACATCCTTACCAGAATTAGTTGCTATTTGTTTTCTTTGTGATCATCATCATCTTGACAGGGATGAGTTGAAATCTCAATATAGTTCTAATTTTCATTTCCACGGTGGGTAAGGATGTTGAACTCTCCCGCCCCCCCATGGTGATTGACCACTTGCATTTCATCTTTTAAAAACCAACTCTTCATTTCATTAGCTCATTTATTAATTAGATTACTAGTGGCTTTTGGTATTTATTTTTCTACTTCTGCATATATTTTAAATACCAATTCTCTCTCTCTCTGTCTCTCTGTCTCTCTGTCTCTCTGTCTCTCTCTCTCTCTCTCTCTCTCTCTCTCACACACACACACACACACACACACAGATGCACAGACACACACAGTCCTGTTCTGTATACTTTCCACTGCACGCTTAGCCAGTTGTTTCTTTTCTGGGCAAAGATTTCATTTATTGTCATAAGAAAATTCTTATTCATAATAACTGTGGTCTTGTCATCAACAAGAACAACTACGAAATAGTTTTTTCCATTTGTTTTTTAAGTTAATGATATATTTGCTGATACACATATAAAACTGTAATCATTGTATTGGAAGTCCTGAGCCTCAGACAAAAATAGCCTTCTTGATGTTTTCCCTGGGAATTATCTCAAGAGCCAACATAAATGTATGCCCATTTTTGCTTGGCCAAATGATTGACATTTTTGTGCAGCCAGAGATTCATCCATTCATCACACACAGGCAATAATACAAGCTCCTGTTTGTCTATTCTAGGAAATGACTAAGAAAACATAACCCCAATCCTCCACTCTACACTAGGTACCAAAATAATTTCACAGCTGATTTAAAACTCTTACCCTCGTCTTCATGCCCCAAGTGTGATGTGACCTGTCTAGGCAGGAAACCGTCAGAGCGCTCTCCCCCATCCTCTTTCTGCTTTGTGTTCCCCTGCTCCCAGCAGTGCTCTGTTCCCATAGTTAACCCCACAGAACAAGAGAAAGCTTTCTTGCCCAATGAAGCAAGCAGTAAAAAAAAAGTTTCTCCTTAAAAATGTACCTCTACCTCATTTTTTCCCAGAAACAGATATTAATCCTTCCCCCTTTGCCAACTCAGTCAATAGTCAAAGAACCTCAGAATATAAAAATTCTCAGTAATTTTCTAAGTTGCTCACATCAAAGTATTTCATTATGTCCAACTAAAATGAAGTAGAAAATGGAAGACAGTATGCGTTCACCTCTGGAATGATCTCATGTATTTTCTAAGCATGTGATCCTACTGCCTTCTCTCATTTGTAGTTCAGAGGAACTGAAAACCTGGCTCTGTGCTTACCATTCAGTTAAAGTGCTCTCTCTTCCACTATTCAATATGAACAATAACAACAACAGGTAAGACACATTACACATTACAAAACTGACTTCACCTTGATAATACACTTCATGTAATCAACCCATTGTCTGAACTACAATCATATTGTTTAGGGCAGTGATAACCTTGTACAAAAATTCTTTACAGGTTAAATTATGAATTATCCATTGATTTTTCTCATCATTCATGATTTTTGCCCTGCAGTTCTGTAAGCATCAGATTACAGTCTCAAAATCTATCTTTGCTGGTCATAAAATTCACAAAGGTCATCTTTCTATTTGTCCACCACTTATTGTTTAGAAAATGAAAATTTCATCTACATTTCTTTCAACAATAGATTTAAGCTCAATACTTAGATTCAACAGGCACACAGCTGCTTCTGAAGAAAACATTCAACCCGCAAGGAAACAACTAAACACAAAATAAGAGCCCCAAAATCTATTTGTAGATTCAAAAAAATTTAATGACACCTCTTACAAAAGGAATGATTTGAAGATTTATAATGAACATCATTAAAAATAGGCATTTCTCTCAAAGTTCATAGAGGCATTTTTACATGTGTTGATGTTGGTAGCAATAAGATATGTTCCTCTCAGAATGTGAATATGTGAATATTGTTTTGGTTAGACTTCCATATTAATTTAGATTGAGAAAATGGTTTTTGGATATTGCTTTAATAAACTATTGGATAGTAAAAGCATTAGTGATATTAAAACTGATCCAGAAAGATAGGTCAGAGGATAAACTATCTAGTAGTACACAAGTCTGGTAATCTTAGTTCAATCCCTGAAAGCCATGTAAAGATGGAAAGAGGGAACCAACTTCACACAGCTGTCCTCTGCCATCCATATGTGTATCAATGTACACTACCCCCACACATAGGGTTCACACACACACACACACACACACACACACACACACACGCACACAGTTTATTTTTTTGGTTGTGAGCCTAGCCTTTAACGGCTGAGCTATCCCTCCAGCCCCACACACAGTTTAAAGGAACAAAAGTGCATTATAACAGAGAACAGATGTGTAGGATAATGTCCTGATCAGGGAAATGCTTTCTCTTCTTTGGGTCAGTAGACATAGAAAGGTAGACAGTATAGCTAATTGCACTGTGTACTACAGAGTCTGAATTGTCAGACTTTGATTCCTGGTTTGCCGTTTTCTAGTTTTCTAGGACTTTTGTACTGGAAAAGTCATTTTTAAGATTTAGATCTGTTTCCTATTCAGAGAGCGAGAGTGATGATTCCTATAAACAAGAGCCATTAAATAATACCATTAATGCCATGTAAAGGATTAACAATAAAGAATGTCTATTATTCATCATAGCAACCAATACCTAAGTGGTCTATTATTAATGATTAATTAATTGTTATTTATTTATTTAAACTTATGCGTATGTGTGTGTCTCTGTCATTGTTAGCCAAGGCTAGAAGAGACCATCAGATCCCCTAGACATGGAGTTACAGTTGTTTGCAATCTACCCAACATAGGAGTCAAGACGTAAACTCAGTTTCTCTGGAAGATGACCTAGGGCTCTAACCCTCTGAGCCAACTCTCCAGCCCTGGTCATCATTAACTATCTCTGTCCCATGGACATTAGCAACATGTAATTCTGAAGGACTTGAATGTGAAACTTAATATCATCCTTTTGGCTTGAAGGATGTAGTCATAGAGGAGATTAACAATAGCCATATATATATATATATATATATATATATATATGTAAAGGGACACCGTGTAGTTAGTAATTGAATAAGCTAAACAGTGCCTCAGACAGTTTTGGGAGTTTATTCTTCAGCCTTCCACACAGGGAGTAGTGTGGTGACTGATAACTGAAGATTCAAAGATTCTCTGGCATTCAGCAATTAACAATTGCTAATTTTTACTAAGCGATTGGCAATGATAACTGTGATTTTCTTACTGTCACAGATTTTCCCACTAAGATTAAGTGTCTGATTCAGTGATATCCAGTAGCAAAATCTTAAGACAAATCAGAATATCGCAGGAGTCGTACCCCTGTTATAACAGCGAGCAAACAATTGCACGCTTGGAGAATTCTCACCTGCATTTTCATATATTCTAAGTGAGACATTATCAGAGGACTACTAAACTATCAGTTTCTTACATTTTATTTTCAACATAGCCAGATGGAAATGAGTAATAAATAATAATAAATTTCTTAGAAGCATCTAAAGAGCTGTGTTTAAAAACAGGCCTATTGTGACAAGTATTGTAGAGGGAACAAATGCTCACAGATAAGCAATGGAGGAAACAGGAATCTCAGGGTT
Organism: Mesocricetus auratus; assembly: GCF_017639785.1. Lineage (NCBI taxonomy): Eukaryota > Metazoa > Chordata > Mammalia > Rodentia > Cricetidae > Mesocricetus > Mesocricetus auratus. The sequence continues at coordinate 38,752,169 of NW_024429193.1, forward strand.
GTCTCCTTAATGGAGGAAATGAATACCTGAATGAATACTACACTGGAGGTTGGAAGTGGATACTGTTAATCGCCAGGTAACATTTCCTATCTGTCAGATCAGACCTTACCCAAACCCCCAGAAAGTTTATCCCAGATGCTTTCTCTAGATGTTTATCTTTATCTTTGTTTCAGTCAATAGAATCCATCCTCTGGGGAGATGTCACATGTACTCTATGTATAGCCTGATGGCTTGTACATTATTGCTGCCAGATTGTAGAAGTTTGAACCAGCACCTGCTAAGTGGCGCAGGAGTATTCCTTCTTGCCTCTTGAGGTTCATTTCTCTGCCATTATTAGAGTTTGTAGAACCCCACAATATATCCTTTCTCTGTCTGAAAGATCTATGTATATAACGGGAAGATTTAAAAATGTTCCCAATAATAATAAAATTGAACAAACTTTTGTACAGATGAACTTAGATGAACATGAAGCTTTGTCCTATGAACACTGAAATAACCCTGTCCAATCAAGGTGAGAGGCATGTACACACGTGGTTACAGGAAAGAGTGACCCATGCATTGATAAACCATGATAAACTTTCTTTCAATACCCCATTCCTTTTAACAGACGTCTACTTGGCATCAATGTACCTTTATGTATTTGTAAAATTATTTTATGTGATTTACTCCACTGCAGAATTTGCAAAAATTAGAACCTGAGCATTGGAAAGATAAGAAGGAAGGGAAATAATCACAAACTATGTTTAAGAGACTTTTATTCCACAATCTTGGAAAATACAACATAAATTAGAGCCAAAGAGTTGACCTCTATGAAAATCTCTTGAATTTTTATTTTCCAAAGAAATTTATTTTGACCCCCAGTAGGTCCCAGCTACTTTTTCTATAAGGTGCAGATTCTGGATTAAATGTAAACAACATCAGAACAATGTAAGATCATTCAGTGATGGCTCTTTTAATCTATAGAAAGAATAAAATGAAGAGACCCTTTATCTATTAATATTGTTGTAAAATAGGCACCTGACACGGGGTATATATTCATGGCATACTTGCAGAATAACATGAAAAACAGAAACAATTCATACAGGGAATAAAGCCTTGTTTCCATCATATATGTCTTCATATTTTATTTTGAGTTATATAAGGGTATTATATATTCAAACATTTCTGAAGAGAGATAAAGAATTTATGCTCCCGTTTTCATTAAAATTAAATTGAAATGGGTTAGGCATGCATGGATTCTGTGATTATATGACTTGCTATAAACTGTAGCAGCCATGACTTCATGGTCTGGGAGAATTGCCATTGTTTCTGCGTCTCTCCAGGAGACTCTATTGCTCTTGTACACTTCCTTCCCATTGCTGGAAGTATTCCCATCTTACATTTCTATGTGTCCTTTAAGACTGTGTTGAAACAACTCTTTGTGATTACTGCCTTTTTCCAAACAAAGTGTCAACTTCTGTTATTATTATTTTAAACGTGTGTGTGTGTGTGTGTGTGTGTGTGTGTGTGTGTGTGTGTGTGTGTATGTGTTGGGAGTAGTGTCTCGGGCATGGAGAGATCAGAGAACATCTTGCGGCAATTAGTTCTTTCCTCTTATGGCATGAGTTTTAAGAGGAAATTCAGGGCCTGAAGCTTGTCAGAAAATGCCTTCACCTGCTCTTTAATTGAACTTTGAAATAAGTTCTCACTAGAAAGTTTGAGTGTCTGTGTGTGTGCAAGTGCACATCTCTCTCTCTCTCTTTCTCCCTCTCTCTCTCTCTCTCTCTCTCTCTCTCTCCCGTCTCCCCCGTGTGTGTGTGTGTGTGTGTGTGTGTGTGTGTGTGTGTGTGTGTGTGTGTGCGCGCATGCCTGCACATGAACCAACGAGTTTAGTTAGTGTTGCCTCCAGGAGGGTGGGTGAGATGCTACTTACAGGAAAACAAACAACTTACTTGTGCTACATCCCTGAAGAAAGTGTATCTCTTTCCCCCAGCAGCTTTTAACTTCCTATTGCTCCTCTGGAAGTCCTATGGTCTTAGGAACAGTCTTCTTTTACAACTGCCCACCCCCTGCTCCCGGCATGAATTCTATTGCATTAAATGAATCCTATTCTATTCTATGTTCAAAATGGCACCCACAGAAAAGAGATTTGAGAAAATCCTTTTGAAATTATATTGTCATGAATTTATTTTTTGTCCACTGTCTTTCAAAAAGACATAACCTCTAGAAGGATTTTTCTCAGGGGTATTTTATTTGGAGGATACCCCATTTGCCCTAGAAAGACCTCACTTAATCCTGCTTCTTTGTTTGGTGGACAACCAATTAAGAGCCATAAGAAAGAGTTGGTGAACATAAACTTGGTCTGGTGATAGGGAATATATACTACTTCAGACAGGTGCTTTATAATTTAAATGAGCCAGTGGTATCAAAGGGATGACAGTCTTCTCTCTGTACCGTACCTCTGTACAGAGAAGTGATGAGTCTTCTCTCCTTCCTGATTGGTGTCCATTTAGGTTTATTTATATTTTCATATCTCAGATGGGTTCTTAAAAATCGGATTATCTCCCTTTACCTGATATATAGTGTTTGTTAAGGTGGTAGAAGAAACTCTACTTGCTCCTTGCCTCATAACTATGTACAAAAGTCTTGGCTGCATTTCAAGGTCAAAGCCTACTGTGGAGGAATTAATTAAGAGACTAGGGAACAAATCTGAATCACAGGTATTGGTAGCTGAATTGCTGCATGGACATATACAACTTGGAGTGTTTGAGGTATAGTGATAGTTTGCATAAATAATAATTCTTGATATATATTGTTGCTCATGTTAATTTTTATATTACTTATAATAATTCACTCACGATTGTTATATGCATTGCTTTTGAAGCCTGTAATTGTGTTTATTTCCAATATTAAGATATCTCCTCACACCTTGTAAACCCAGAGCCATATCTAAATTTACAATTTAAATAAATCAGGAACAAAACAGTAAGTAATCATTTTAAGACTGAGTGTTTTAAAGAACACATTATGAAAAAAATTAACATGCGAAAGCAGCACAAAGCTAAATTATTTATTATGGAAAAATTAGTCAATCTAGTTATTCCCCTAAATTTTACATGAATAAAATATTACAGAAAATTTCCTTTTGGGTGATCAGTATATAGATCAGAAACTCCCCAAAGAAACTGTATTAATAAAGTTAACTCATTCTTTATTAATGCCCTAGGCATTTTAGCAACATGCAAAGTGAAATATCCACCTGAAAAATGACTTTAATGATAAGTTATTTCTTTGCCTTATGTACATAATGGAAAATTAGTTCAGGAAGAAAATCTCAAAGGGGCAAAAAATAGCCAACTGTGAAATTTGCAAATACTTTCTTGGATTGGGTACAAATGTTATCCAGGCCAATACCAGAGATAAATTCTTTCTATCCTATTTACAATCCGATCTTGATTAGTTAAGAGCTCATTTTCCAGTTTGTGAATTATCTAGGTCCTTCGGTCTTCTCTTCCCTCTGGCTGATTACCTCCCATTTCTCTGCTCATTAGCATCTCTACCCAAAAGGGGAGGAGTCCAGGTAAAAAGCGGAGATCATATAATGGCAGTCCTAAATACTCTGATGCTTGTTAAAAAATAACTAATAATTATCTTCCAATTGGCAGCATGCATACACAAAGCTTTACCCTTCTGTATAAAAACTCAGTCAAGACATAGCACGAGGACAGATTTGTGCGATCAGATCTCTTAAAATGTCAAAATCCTGGCACTTACAACTTAAGCAATATCTTAAAAAAGTGTTTATCTTCACCTGGGTATCAGTTTCTTATCACGCACTAGGGGTGACAGTCTTACTCTCCTCACTCACTACGTTATTGATAAATGTATGGAAAGAAATACAGACTCCAGAGGAAGTTGATAAGTGGCTCTATGAAGCTGGTATACATTACCAGTCCTTGGATTTGTATATAAAATTTCCTTTGTCACTTAATTTTCTTTTTTTACCTCCATGAACATTAGTTTTTTTATTTTTATTTTTAAATTTAAATTTAAATTAGAAACAAGGTTGCTTCACATGTCAATCCCATGTCCCTCTCCCTTTCCCTCCCTTCTTCCCACACCCTCCCACCAATCCCCCCATAACCTTCCTTTCCCCAGGGAGGATTAGACCCTCCATGGGGTGTCCAAAGTCTGTCATTTCATCCAGGGCAGGATGTAGACTCTCCCCCAAGAGTCCATGGTGAGAGTCCATCTCTCATTGTGGGATGGGCACCCAAAGCCCATTTCTTAAATCAAGGTTTGCTTTCTGGAAAGAGTCATTGCCTGTGTACCATTTTTTATTTATATATTTTTCTATTAAACTTCTCTGTTGATAAAATGAACAGTAAAATGGCTGAAAAAACCAGTAAAATTCAGTGTTGTATTTCCTGGTAGATTTGGCTTCCTGATGCTTTCCCACCTCCTGTGGATACTAAGAGGATTCCAAAGTAATTGGACTTTGTATATATTCCTTCCAAAATGTTTCTCATTATAATGTGAACTATTGTTATAATTTTGCTTCTTTAAATGGAAACAGAACCCACAGGTAGAATTTTGAGTCAAACGACAGTTCATTGTACATATTTAACTCTTCTATCAAAGTTGCCATTGTTTGTGATATTTGTCACCCTGGCCAAACACTAAATCAGTAGTCAAATGTGTCCCAAGTCCAGGGTCCATTTATGTGTTTTATAGTGACCTGGATCAAGCCTGCAAGTCACAGGCACAGACTTGCATCTGATAAGTGGAAACAATTACCTGTCTATACAAATGGGTTTAAATGCAAAGGTTATTAAAATAAAGTTTTGGGTACCTTTAAAATAGTGATTCATTAATGTTTTAAAATTATTCTAAAAGGATTTCAAGTAAATGTCTTAAAGAGGAGGAATATGAAGTTAGTTCCTCGTGAAAACAAAATCATTGAAGGATATTTCTTGTGAGTACAAAGTAAAAGAATGAAAAAGCTATTGATGCAAAAGAAGAGAGACTGTATCCACAACCTCACCCATAAGAAAAGGAAAGCAAAGGAAGAAGGAAGGGAAGGAAGGAGGAAAAAGGAAAGGAAGCGAGGAAAGGAGAGAGGAGGAAAATGATTTATGAGAGAGCACATAAATGCAGGATCGCTGGTTAGCTGGTAACCTTGAGCTTGCCTCCTCAATTTCAACTCCAGAAAACCAAGGGGTGCACATTCTAAATAAAACTAACAGATTAAATTACCTTAGAGTCTAAGAAAAGATACATTTTAGAGACTTAACAGAGAAGTAGAGAGGTAACTGCCAAAAGTTTTACATCCTCCTCCTCCTCTTCCCTGATATCCCTATGCCTTTGAAGAAGGTATCAGAATTGAGTCCTCCAAAAATTAAAGCATAAAGATGACCAGATTGATATTAAAGGAAGTGAACCCACTGAACACACTTCTTGGCTTTCTTTAGTTGTGACCTTGATCTGCATTTGTTCACATGTAGATCTGGCCCCTTTCATGAATTCTTTCAGATAAAGGAAGAAACTGAATTCTTTGCATCTCCCCAATCCTCTGGGTTTCTTTCTAGTTATTCAACATGCGTAGTGACATGCATCCAAATCAGAGAGACGCTATTCTTACCCAAAGGCAGGCTGATTACAAAAAGACAGGGAATTTGCAAAAGCCTGTATTGTAACCAGTTAATGATTGTATAATGACTGCTTTAAAGGGTTTGATAGATTGCTCTTAAGGATTTTTCTCTTACTGAATGACATGAACCATCAACGTTTTAGTCTCTCACAAAGCCAAATCTTAGAAACTCAACCAAAATGCCTTACAGTTCTTCATACTATATGAGGTCAGCTTTTTCTCACTTCCTGTGAGTTCCTCCAAGTGAGGATGCTGACAATGGAATATAACTTCATAGATTAATCTGAGGTACACAGGGTATCCTGGAAGCTGGGCTTAGGAGATATATAGCTGAGTGTTTGAGTTTGACCCAATTGGAAATGAATCCTAAGACATATCTCATCCAAAGTACTATTATGAATTTGTAGAGAATCTATTTTTAAATTGACTTTGTGAAAATACACTCCTATCTACTTAGGGCAGCACTATTCTCAGAGCTGGGCTCCTCGGCTTTATAAACTGAAAAAAGTGAGCCAAGCATAATCTTTGTCATTTTCTGGTTCCTAAATGTGGATGCAGCATGACCAGCTGTTTCAGTTTCCTGATTCCTTGACAGCCATAATGATGAACTCCAGATATGAGCTGTGAGCTAAAATAAACACTTTCTCCCTTGAGCTGCTTCTGCCATGGTATTTTGTCATATCAAAAGGAAAAAGAAACATGAAGACTATGACAGGTGTAATTTTTTTTAGTATATGTAGCGGAGTTACCTATCTTATTTCTATGTTAGAAATCCACATCTCTTTTGTTTTTATTTTAATTATTAATTCTCATGAGTCTTGCTAAAGTTTTATTCATTTTGTTCTGTTCAAACCAGGTTTCCTTCAATTTTTCTATATTCTTTTCACCTTTTCTCCCACCATCACTCATCTTTAGCCTATCCGTTACTTACTTTAAACTTAAGTAACTTTCTCTCCTAATTTTCAAAGGTAGAATTTGAGGTCATCAATTCAATACTTTCCCGAATTTATCACTCATGCATTTATGCATTTGGTAGTATAGTTTTCTTCATGAGTAATACGTGTATGGCATACAACAAAGTTAGGCATATTTTAATTTTCATTTACTTCAAAATAGTTTCCAATTTCATTTTTTCTTCATACAAGAGTTAAGAGTGCATTATTTGCTTTTAACTATTTGAGTATTTTCCGAAAAATACTTTTGTTTCAATTGTGAATTGGATTATTTTTTGTCATCAGAATATATACTTCATATGACTTCAGTTATTCTAAAAGCATTAGGACTTCTTCCATGGACTAGAATTTGGCCCATCTTTCTGAATTCTTTGACCATATTTAAAAAAATAAACAAAAAAGTGTTTTATTGATGCTGAGTGGTATGTTCCAATACTGTCATTTAGATAGGTTGATTGATAGTGTTTGTCAAATGATAGTTTCATTCTATTAACTACTGATATTAAGGTAATAGATATGGAAATATAATTACAGGCTTTGCCTTTGCTCCTGAAAGCTATATTGGCTTTTCTTTATGCTTCCTTCAGCTATGTTATTACATATATAAGCAGTGCTATTATGGCCTGTTATGTATAAACTGATCCTCTACCAAGACAACATGATTTTTTTCCTTGGCTTGGTTCTGGTAATATGCTTGCTTTGGCATCTATTTTATCAATTGTTAATGAAATATTTTTTATTGAAGTTGACATGGATTATCATTCCAATGCTTTTGATATAAATAGTATTTGAGTTTTATACTTTAAATGCAGTTGGGTCTTGCTCTTATATCTAGTCTTAAATCTCTGCTTTTTAATTGAGGTGTTTAGGCTGTTTGTGTTTCCAAGGTGACACTGAATAATCAGGCTTCACTCTATCGACTTGCTTTAAACTTTTCTCCCACTTCCTCCTATGCCACTCAACTCCTTTCCTTCTTCATATGTCTTAAATGATTATATATTGATTTTACTTTTAGGTAGAGTCTCCCATTAAAGCTCAGACTGTCTGTAACTCACTGTGTATCCTAAGCTGTCTTCAACCTCCCAGTAATCCCCCTGACCCAGCTTTTCCTGTGTTGAGGTCTTAGGCATTAGCCACCATATTATCTTTTCCTTTTTTGCAGCCTTCTTTTGTAATGAGTGCATCATTTTAGGTCTACTGTTAGCTTTTTATCTGTAATTTGTTGGGGAAGTCTTATGTCAATAAAGCACTGTTGGGCCAATAGGAATCTAGATAGGTGGGACTAGGAGTCCAGGAGGACTCTGGGAAGGAGAAACACAAGAGAGTGGAGATGTAACGCCATGGGGGTAGGAAGCCCGGAACTATTCTCCGGTAAGAGACATACTTAGATTAACAATTATGGGATAAATACTTAAGTCAGAGCTAGCCAGTAAGAAACAAGCAAGGCCCTCCTGTGTGTTTATTTGGGACTGATGCTCTAGAACCAGGCTGGCAGGAAGGCTTCTCTCAAAGGAAAAAGCTTCCCTTTACATAATGGTGATCAGGAGTGGGATGATGAATTTCCACGTAGAATGACAAAAGCTTTAAAGGAATTTTAGAAACAGAAGAATGGAGAGAAGCACAGATTTTTGATAGCAGCATTTTTCTCAGGTGGTCTCTGTTTTGCTAGCGACAAGCCGAGATTCACAATGCTTGCTTACTGGAGTCTTCCTGACTCGGCGTAAAAAGAAAAAAAAAACCAGCAAGGTTGTTTAAAGAGATGCTAACGATTGAAAAGTGTGTACGTACAGCTGGAAGTGGCAGCTTTTGCTGGATGTCAGCATGGACTGAGGCGGTAAGCTGGAATCAAGCTTACGCTCGCCATCTTGGAAACAGCAGTTTAAACAGCCGCGGTTTTAACAGATAAGACACGTGGCCAGAAAAACATAAAGATTTACAGTAAAGTCAGACTTAGATGAAGAAAAACCTCTAAAGGTTTACAGTGTGTTTAAAAATATGGCCGGGGCAACCTATGGGGCCCTGAGCTGTGGATCAGTGTCTATCCCTGGAATACAAACAGTCATCGTGTGCCTATAGCACAAAGAGGGATGCTCTCTCAGCCTGGACTCTTAGGGGGAGTGCCTGGACCCTACCCAGAGTGAAATGACAGACTCTAGATATCCCCTCTGTGGAAGGATTTGGCAATAGGGTGGGAGGGTGGGGGTAAAGGGGAGTGCAGGAGGAGGGGAGGGAGAGGGAACTGGAATTGACATGTAAAACAAGCTATTTAAAATTAAAATAAAAAATGATAAAAAAATATACATAAGATTGAGGAAAAAAAAAAAAAAGGCCCGGCTGTGGTGGCACCACTGGAAGGAATTACAGCAGAGGCACAGGCAGGCGGATTTCCAAAGAGAAACCCTGTCTCAGAGAAAAATAAATAAAAGTAAAATAAATTAAGTAATAATAGATAAATAAATAAGCCACGTAAAGATGGAAAATACACAGAGATTCTGGATTCTGTACGCTATTGTGTTTTTCAGTTTTTTCATTGCTAAGAAAGGAACAACTGCTAAAGTACACTTGATTATAAATGCTGCTGAATTAATTCAACTTATATCTTTTAAAAATGCCTTGACTTCAAAATTTAAGTATAAGGATATGTTACTCAGAAAAGGAGTTTTAGTTTATGTTTCCACAGAAAATGAAAAGCTGAGGATTCCTTCCAAGCTTCTGTGGTTTGACGAACCAAGATCCCCGGAAGCAGTGGACCAGATGTTTCAACAACTGAAACAGCTAAGATGATGCAGCTTTACAGACCACGAAAATAAGGACTTATACAGGTTTCTGAGTTTTGTCATGATCCCCATGGTATAAACAGCGCCCACTTCCAGCACGAAGTAGTTTAGAACGAGCAACGTCCTAATTCTGATCTTGTTTATAAACCTTTGTTTTCATTTAAATGGGATTGTTTATAATTGGTTAATGATCACAACCAATCTCTTCTTAAAGGAAAAAGGGGATTACGGTATGGAAATGAATACTTTGTGTTGGTATGGTTTTTCATTTATTGATACAAATTCAAGGTCAATTGTATGATATGTATATTTCTCCTCTTGATTAAGTATTGTGCTTATACTGATCTTTTAAAACAAAATGCATAATTGAATACAGACTATAGACAGTTACTTATAATAGAATTTATAGTTAGGTAAGTTAGGTTTTCTAGATATACAAAAATATATTTGAGATAGATAAACAGTCTTCAAACCTCTCAAAGACCTTCAGAAAATGGCGTTTAAAATGGTTAAGGGTTTTTCTTGACAATGAGAAATGTCTGCTCCTGGCAGCACCAATTACATCTGAGAGGAAGATGGGCATCGAAGAAACTTGTTATGGAGTTTGCTTTCAACATGGCAAGATTAGCCATTAGGGCAAGAAACTGCTCTTGCCTAGACTGTTTGACTGTTGCTTGTATAAACTGGACATGCAGGACCCACAGGAAAGTGACTGCTGAACTCAGTCTTACAAGGTTCCTGCTTCATGGAAGAGTCTAAGAGACTTTCTGCAGGACACAGAAAAATGACTGATAGACTGTCAATGCAGATGGAGAGTTTTGAAATTTCCTACTTTGCTGAGAAGTCTTCTGGATACATTGTGGCCTATGGGCTGAAGATGGATGCCCCAACATTACACAGGAACTTTGGGTGACTGTCCATGCAGTAAGATGTCTCTGTCAATCCTAGTGTTTATATATTATCCTTCTGTGGTCTTTGATGGAGTTGAAGACAGATAGTTGTGATTATAGTTTTCCTTAGTTATGATGGAGGATGAGCTACATTTGGAACTTTGGACTCACAAGAATGGGATGGATGATATTTTCTTTAAATCTTGCTAAAATATTGTAACTATGTTCTTATTTGATAACTGTTCTGTTATATACAATTTGACTGTGTTAAAGTTAAGACCTTTCTTTTTGTTTAAACAGAAAAGAGGAGATGTTGGGGAAGTCTTATGTCAATAAAGCACTGTTGGGCCAATAGGAATCTAGGTGGGACTAGGAGTCCAGGAGGACTCTGGGAAGGAGAAACACAAGAGAGTGGAGATGTAACGCCATGTGGTAGGAAGCCCGGAACTATTCTCCGGTAAGAGACATACTTAGATTAACAATTATGGGATAAATACTTAAGTCAGAGCTAGCCAGTAAGAAACAAGCAAGGCCCTCCTGTGTGTTTATTTGGGACTAATGCGGCTCTAGAACCAGGCTGGTGGGAAGGCTTCTCTCACAAGGAAAAAGCTTCTCTTTACAATAATTCTTTTTATTTATTTTTATTTAAATTAGAAACAAACTAGCTTCACATGTGAATCCCAGCTTCCTCTCCCTCCCCTCCTCCACAACCCCCCACCAACAACACCCCATCCCTTCTCCCCTCCCCAGGGGATCTCCAGAGTCTATCATATCATCCTGGGCAGGATCTAGGCCCTCTCCCATGTGTCCAGGCTGAGAGAGTATATCCTGCGTGTGGAATGGGCTTCCCAAGTCCATTAGTATGCCAGGGATAAATACCGATCTACCATCCAAGGCCACATAGATTGCTGAGGCCTCCTCACTTGATGGGGAAGTCCTGTGTTTGTGTCAATAAAGCATTGTTGGCCAATAGGGAAGCAAGATAGCTGGGAGTCGAGGAGGATTCTGGGAAAGAGAGACACAGAGAGTCACGATGTAACCTCCAGAGGACTAAGAGGTCCAGACGTTTTCTCTGGTAAGAAAAATACTTAGATTAACAATTATGGGTTAAATACTTAAGTCAGAGATAGCCAGTAAGAAACCAAGCAAATGGCCAACAGCTTCATAAATAATATAGTGTCCTGTGAGTTATTTGGGGGTTCAGACAACACAGCAGAGCCCAGGAAGATGCAGGGAAGGCTATACTCTACACTCACTGACACCCAAATTTAGGGGGTATCTGGATCAATCCCATGCTGGCCTCTCAGCTATCAGTCTGGGGTCCATGAGCTCCCCCTTTGTTCAGGTCAGCTGTCTCTGTGGGTTTCACCAACCCAGTCTTGACCTCTTTGCTCATCACTCCTACCACTCTGCAACTGGGTTCTAGGAGTTCAGTTCAGTGTTTAGCTGTGGGTGTCTGCCTCTGCTATCTGTAATTCTTGATCTCTATTTCCCTGTCACTCTCTCCCTCCATCTTTCCACGTATTCTCTCATTTTTCATTTCAGTGTCTTGTCTTTAAGTTTGCTATTCTTTTGATATGCCTAGTAAGTTGTTTGTGACTTCCATCATATTTCTTATCCAATTCACAGCAGTTTTATATATTAAATCTTTTATCTCCGTTCTATTTCTTAGCCTTGGCCATTTGTAATATAGTTTTAATAATAATCCTGTCTTGTCAGTTCTGAGATAGTTTATATCAATTAGTTTCTCTTTGATTATAACTAACATTTTCTTATTTCTTACATAACAAGTGAATTTTATTGGCTATGGGTAACTGTGAATTTTATCCTGCTTGGACTGGATATTTCTATATTCCTTAAACGTTTCCAAGTTTTTCTTTAAGTTGATAATTTCAGTTGATGGCTAATAACTCTGAAATGCTCAGTTGGGACCCTCTCTTATGTTCTCACCAATGGTTTCCATTGATGGGGCTTTACAATTTGTTGCTATTATCAATTCTATGGAAGTAAGCAAACAAAGATCCCTTGTTGTTTACTCCACTCAAGACAGTTCCTCTCTATAGACTAGTAGACTCACATGCACTACCAGTTTTAGATGAATAGCTGCTATGAGACAGAGAATCAGTTTTCTCCAGGAATAAGGACTTTAATAGGTTATCCAATTGTGTGTGTGTGTGTGTCTGTAAGAGAGAGACATTTTTTGCACAGATAGACACAGATATACATACACACATTTAAAGAAGAGGTCATGAATTTGAGAGACAGTGGAATGGTGGGCATGGGAAGGTTTGCAAAGGTAAGAGACAGGTAGGAATGATGTAAATATGGTATTCATTCATATAATCCTCAAAATATTAAAAAGTAGTTAAAATACTGAGATACAGAAAGTCAGAACCAATCATTTAGCCACAAATTAGCTATACTATCCATTCTATTTCATTCATCTCCACTATTTTTTGTGTAATTAAATAGATTTTAATTTTTCTTTTTTTTTGTTTTTGGCTTCTGTGTTTTGACTGGAAATACAACTAACTGACATTCTTTCAGTCTTGCTTTAAAGGGAAGCTTTGTAACCAAATGAGTATATGAGAGGAGCTCAAATGACTACAATGAATGGAATATTAGACAAAAAATTGTGCATGTCACAGGACACAAAATTCTACTTATTTATCTATTTACTTGAGGCAGGGTCTCACTATGTAGCCTAGAGGGCTCAAACTTGTTATCCTCTTGCCTCAGATTCCCCTATGCTAAGATTACAGACATGTGACATCAGGCCTGGCTCGGTCTTTAATTTCTTTTTATATTGATACGTATTTAAAAATACGGTTTTATATAAATTTTGAAAATAATTTTCACTACATATTTTAAGTGATGTAACTTAGCTGTTATCATTGCCTTATCAAAATATCTTGCTGAATCTATCAGCAAATTTACTAGATTGAACTGGGAATAAAAGTTAATTCAAACAGTATTTTATGTAATATTGTACATAGTGGTGAATAACTGCAGTGTGTCAGAATGTCACTCATAGTACCTCAGTCTTTATAATGACCTCTGAGGATAGTGTTCCTATCACACAGATATTGACTAGTGCTGATGGTAATGCTGAATGGTGAGTGAGTGAAAAGGCTGTTTCCATCCTATCCATGCTGACTGTGAGCTCTCTGCCTTTATCAATTATAGGAAAGTCACAACTGAGTCCTGTGGGGATGATAGGGTATGGATTACTTTCCCCTCGATTTCAAAATCCCCACTACTATTTTAATTTACATCTATTTTGCAAACTAGATTGCTTAAAAATCCAATGAGACAGTGATAATAGTTCATCTGAAGTAAGATTCATCCAGAAGTTAGGTAAAAGAGGGAGGCTAAGAAATACCTTATCCCCAGGCATTTATAAATAGCATTAAGAAATCACTATGGTATGAACAAGGGAACCTTTTCCAAGGGACCCACCAGCCTTACCTTTGGCAGCTGCTCAAGTAGTTTCCTAATTTATGACTTTTTAATCAGCTTATATAAATGGGTAGAAACAGAGACTTGACATGCTCAAAAAACTCTGGAGCCAGCAAAGGTGGAATGGAGTAGAGGGACTCTTGAATTTTTGCTTGTGACTATTCCACAACTTTTAATAGTCATTGTTGATCAGACAGCACATTTGGAGTATCATCTGTCCATAAAATTCACTTTTTCTAAATAAGTTGATTGAGTCACAAAAGTGTCCCCCCCTCCAATTACTGAAAGTTAACTACAATTGTTTTTTAAAACAAGGCCTGCTTGTGCTGACTCAGCCTTGTGGAGATTGCAGGAGCACCTACTGAGGATGCTGAGTAACAGGCCTACACAGCAGAATCAAGGAGCATTCTATTTGTTTGACTAGTATCTGCACTCTGACTCCATCTCTGCCGGCCAATATTCGCATTTCAGGATAAAGTATTTAACAGAAGATTTGGTAACTACTCAAACCTAAGTCCAAGTTAATTACTGCCATTATTTTCTGCAGGAGCAGATAAACCACAGAGCAAAAGAACTGGGCTACTAGTGTTTTGAGTAGGGACTACAGCCATAGTAATGACTATCTCATTACAGAGGTTCTTTGTCTGGTCACAATATTTTATTTCTTTTTTGGAAAGTCTGTGTTTGAGAGTGTACATTTGAGGGAGTAGTTAAAGAAAACTTGGAATAATATTGATTCTCATCTTTCATGTGTTATTTTTAGTTCACTAATTATTATTTATGTATATGCCTGAGTGCATTTATGAGCTCCTGTCTTTGCAGTTGCCAGTGGAGCTAGGTGTTAAATCCTCTGGGAGTGAATTTACATATGATTGTGAACCTGTGTGTGTGTGTGTGTGTGTGTGCTGGGAACTGAACCTTGGTCCTCTAGAAAAGCAGTCACTATGCTTTACCACTGAGCTATTTCTCCAGCCCACACAATTTCTTAAGTGACATAAATGCTACCTGCTTTAGTTTGGGTCTCTGTTGCTGTGATAAAATACCACAATCCAAAGTAACTTGAGGGAGGGCAGAGTTAATTTGGTTTGCATTTCCACATCGCACAGTTCATCCCTGTTAGGGCAGGAACTCAAGCAGGAGCCTGGAGGCATGACCATGGAGGGAAGATGCTTACTAGCTTGTATCTCCTACCCCAGGGTTACTCAGCTACAGTTATTATACAACCCAGAAGGACCACCTGCCCAGGGATGGCTCTGCCCACAGTGGGCTGAGTCCTCACACATTAATCATTAATCAAGAAAATGGCTATAGACAAATCTGGGAGAGGAAATTCCTCAAATGATGTTACTTCTTTCCAGATGACTCTAGATTATGTCCACTTGACAAAAAACTAACAAAGCAAAGCAAAGCAGCAACCCCCCCCAAGGTTTAATGGAAATGTTTCTCGTTCTTCTGCTTCACACACTAGCACTGGCCAAGGACAGGAATGCACTAACTTTATTGCTCTTCTTATTTGCATTTCACAAATGTACCAGTATGTAAAGTTCAGTTCCAAATGAAAAGAAAAATATTGTAGTAAATAGTTTTAAAGAGGAAGTTGCATATATCAAGGTGCATACATAATGCTGATTCTGTATGTAACACATCATCCAGTAAGCTTTATTACAAGTATAGACCATTTAGACCCTCTCTCTCTCTCTCTCTCTCTCTCTCTCTCTCTCTCTCTCTCTGTATGTGTGTGTGTGTGTGTGTGTGTGTGTGTGTATACCAAAATTTCTGACATGATTGAACTCAGACAGGAGTGAACGACACTGTTTTCTTCATCTCCCCAGGCGGTTTTTAAATGCAATTGGAATTGAGTTCTTAGTCTATGTCTTAGTTTACGTTCTCCATAATCCTCCCATTTCCAGGTATACAGGGCATGAAAGTGACTAGAGAAACAAAGGGGACTTACAGAAAGGAACACAGGAAAGGTAAGCAAGGACAGGAGGAGGACTGAGGAAAATAGGCTCAATGTATAATATTTACTTTTTAAAAAATTTTAAAAGCAGTGTAATTGTTGAAACTTATGACTATATCGTTTATCTTACTTTTACTTTGTACATGTTTGTTGTATATATGCGTGCACACATATGTGGAGAGCGTATTTACTCATGCAAGGGTGTGTGGAGGGTGGAGGTCCATGCTTTCTAGCTTACTTTTTGAGGAAGAAAGTCTCTGCCTAAACCTAGAAGTCAAAATATCTAGAACAGATGTCCAGTGAGCAACCTAGGATCAGCCTGTCTCCCCCTCATCACCATCATGGCCCCATTGCATGGGTTATACTTATACGTCACAATAAATACCTGGCTTTTTGTGGGAGTGCTGGAATATGAACTCAGGTCCTCATGCTCACAAAGTAATCTATTTACCCAACAATCCACCTCCCCAGATTCACCTATACCCTATTTCAAAGCGTGTTTTGAACATTTCACTTTAACAAAGTCGTGATAACCTTAAGAATTTGGAATCATGCCTTTATTATCTCGAAGAGCAGAGGAGCATAAGTTTTCCTTTGATGGAAGGAGTCTCTGACACACAGAGATTAAGAATTTGCATTTAGAGGCTACTGGCCAGTAGCACCTCCAGGAATGAAGGTAGAGATCAAATTTTTTAGAGTTACTGTGAACTTCACTGTATGCAGTGCTGTTAGCTGAGAAATAGTATCACCAACAATGAAGATGTAGTAATGTAGAGAGAATATTTACATAGCCACTGTCCTTCCACTCTTAATGTCTCTACAAAGCCCTCATCCTTGTCTGGTCTGTCTTTGGCAGCAAATATTCACTGCTAAACATCTGTCTACTCCTAACTTCTAGTTGTCCAGGATGATACAAGACTATGTCTTTCCTTTGCTAAGTCAGTACATGCAGGCAAATCGCGGCATGTATTTTTGTTTTATCTTTGCCTTTTTCTTTTAAGCCTAAAATATGCCTGCTCTTGGCTTTTGTAATGCCAGTGAAAAGATTCACTTTAAACTGATTTCTGTAAGCCCTAATTATACAGTATATTTCATAATAAGCTTTGCAAACTCTCAGCTTACGAACAAAAAGTCTGTTCGCAATAACTTGTCACTACAATGATCCATGTGCCCAATTTAATTCTCAGATAAATAGAAAGGAAAATTTGGGAGCCAAGCAGGTCTAGCTTGAAGGTAGGCTCTATTACATCTTGAGTTCAAGTATCCCTCACATCACCTTCTAGAGCTTCTTACCTTTATGTTCATGATGCTCTCTGTGGCTGTCTCCGCTGGCTCATAAGCAACTGTAGTCTCTCATCTGGAAACCGACCCTAGCTGCAGCTATTAGCTGCCTGAGTCCCCTTAGACAATTTCTTTCTCAGAAAACTTTGGCCTTGCTTAGAAGCTGCCACAGTGGGTTGAATTATCCAATCCCTGTCATTAAAGGTGGCAGCCACGCACTTGAGAATGATGTGGGAAAACTCCAGTGAGAGTGATAATTAAAGTTGGAAGAAGAAGGGTCACCTCCCTTCACTCAGCTCATTGGGTTTGGCATCAGAATAATTCTGAAACAGTGGGGGAGATGTTTCTCTCAGCATGGCAGTATCTGGGTGCACACATGCTCTTTGCATGGGTTCAAATGAGAATGCCACTTTAATTGTGTTTAAAGAGTTATCTTTGGGATGGGAAGTAAAAACAAGTTCTAACAATACAGAAAAGACTAATGAGTAGAATCTAAATGGGGAAAATTGGTGGGGGGATGCCATGCATTATTTTTTCAAACACACAAAAGCATTATAAGAGAAGAATATTGTTGCCAGGGTAATCTAATGTTTAAATGTGTGCCTCTTTTTTTCCCTTGGCTGTGGGATCAGAAAGGCATGGGCTCCAACCCAGATTTCCCCTCCTTGACTGTCATTTCTCAGTGGCCATTATTATCACAACGTATTCCTGCCTCAGAAAAAGCAGACAGTATCATGTGAGTTTAAGAAAGTCACCTTTGGGAATTACTTTCTCAACAAAACTATGTTTGTTCGGTTGTTTGTTTGTTTTCCCCAGGAACATTGATTTCATTTAACACTGAAGCAGTTTTGGGGAAAGTCATATTCATTTCATACTGTTTTATATGTTACGTTAGAAAGTAATACCAAATTTTTAAGAGCAACATGGACAGATACACTGAAGACTAATTTACAGAGGCGTAGGTGGTAAACACAAAATTCAAGTTCAAATTTGAACTTCAGGATAAAGTATATATTTAATGATGAAACAGATCCCTTATTTCTGTGTGCCTCTGATTCCTTCACTATGGGCTCAGGCATGTCACAGTAGCTATTTTATGATGATGTCGAAGGATCCAGAAAGTTTAAAATATAAAGCTTTTATAACAATGTCTGGTCTGGCACAGAGTAAGTGATTTCTTAAGTACCTACCTACCACTGTGATGAAAATGAAATGTTCGGTACCTAGCACAGGAATCGATACTACGGACCTGGTTAGGGTACTCACTAATGTTATTGTTTTTACAGTTGGGTCTCTTGTTCCCAGCTAACTAAGGAAAAGCTTCCTAAAACAAAATAAGGCTCCGTTAAGAAACAAGCATTGGTATCTTTGCGGCAGAGACTTCACTGTATCCCAGTGAACATCAGGTTCCCACCCTGAGGAACCCCTAATGAGCAGATGCTTAAGATTCCTGATGGGTCTCCACAGTTCCCTTCACATCTGAAGGACTGTTGGGAGGAAGGTAAATTATGCCTGTATTTTGGTTCAGGGTAAGAGAGAATGTGGAAGTGGCCAAGCTACCTGAAAGAATACCACTTGATCAGCTGGGCAATACCATTCCTCCTCTGGAAGACTGATTTTTCAGGTTACAGGCAACCATTCATGAATTCCAATGAATACAATAGTATTTAAATATTTAAAAATACATATCACGAGAGCATGTGGCATGCTCTTTCTTTTGTCCCGGTAGAAAAAGCTTTTCTATAACATAAACACACACACCCTGCTGGATACTTCAGGCTCCATTCACCACAGCTCATTGAAAGAATAATAGGAATACAAAAGGGCAGGCATAGGGACAGGGAGTGGGAGAATGCATGAATGATACCAAGAATAACCTCAACTAGACTACTAAAGAGAGAATATTCTTTATTACATGTAAATCTGATTTCACTGAAAAGATTCTGTGGGGTCCCTTAAAAATAAAGCTTTCTACAAAACATAGTGAGTTCATTTAGACTAAGGGCATTAAAATTATTTAGTAAATTATTTCCTACTGAAAAATATAAATAACCTACATAAGATATTCTGTTTCAGTCTTGCTTTATATTTAAAATTATTTATAGCCTGCAATTTCTCCCTAAGGTCATCACCTTCATAAATACCAGTCGCACATGATGAAAACCAACTCAATAAAATGGGTATTTCAGCCCTCTTCCTTCTGCTTATGTAGAGGCATTCTTCCATGCACACAGTGCCCATTTATAACAAAGCCTCACATGGGGAAGGATTTTATGAGTTCTCCAGCTTTCTTTCTTTATCTTTCTATGCATCAGCCAAGCAACTGACAGATTCTTTAATAAAATATATTATACGCATTAATATTTATAAGCCTATGAATTGGATGTTTAAATAAACATTCAGCAACTCATGCCTGTTCTCTTGTTTTAGATGTTAAATCACACTTACATTGTCCGGGAAGTCAGCCTTTAGTTCGGTGACACTGTGACACCAATAAGCAGCTGTTTTCTCACTGATGAGCTCAATGTTGAGGAAGGAGCTTTGTCCAGGGCCGTACATGGGGCCAGAAGTGGTCCCCCGGATGATTCTGGGCGAGACATTTGTCACGATGTCCTAATGAAAGAGAAAACATATTGAGTCTCCGTTCCACAAAGAAAACCTGCGATCTTTATTACATACTCATTTCCATGTGACAATATTTTACCAAGTGTCTTCTCACATTTTTCCAGATGAGATTTTAACATACTTTAAATTCCAGTTGAGCATATGCTATCTCCAAATGAAACAGTAGAGTAAAATATTTGCTAGCCTTTGCTAACATCCTCCAGTTCTAGACTGTACACAGTAGAAAGAAAAACATTTTTAATTAAATAATTTTAAGTCAGTTTGGGGTATACATATTTTTGTTTGTTTGCAGTTAAAAAAATAAATAAACAAAACATTAGAATTCCATGTAGGTCTCTGTAATCTAAGTTGCTCTAATCATTAACTGCAGTAAGAATTAATGTTTAAAGACAAAATGTCTAATTTTCTTAAAATGTTATTTAAATGCAAATCAACTAACAAAAACATATTACTATCTCATTAAACTTTAATACATATTCTAAAAAATTAACTGGATCAAATTACCTGTATATAAGTATAAATATGTATACTTATGCACATAGATACATATATATACCCATATTATTATATGTAATTATATATTTGTGTATATGTGAGTATATGTACTCACATTCAATATGAAGATAAATCCTCATCCCAAGACCGAATGAGGTTATCAATAACTTCCTGATAAATATAAACACTAAAATTAACTTGCTTGTTAAGTGTAATTACCAATCCCTGGCTGCGTCTAAAGCAGTTTTAACAAAGAAGAATAACATTCTTCCATTACTTAAAACTAAAAAGAAACAAAGAAGGAAAAAATGTTTCTTTTGCCAACTTCCAATTAAAATTAATTTTGAATAAAGGTCATTTAGTTAAGGATTTATCAGAATTAGTCTTTTAAGTACCCCTCCTCACCATCTTGTCACTTTTAGTGAGATAACATGAACCCCCATTAGTATATAGCAATTAAGGTCAATTTACATATTTTAATTAAGAACCACCCCATATAAAACAATTAGTGTAATAGGCATACTAACTGGATTTCATAACATTTGGACGTTTTTCCAACTAGATAGACAGGAAACCTTAATTAGCATTAATTAGTGCTGATCTGCATATGTTTGATAAGGCATACCCTTGCCACAAAAGATTATTTATTCCTGAATGTGCCAAATGCTACAGTTGCAGAGGATAAAAGGACTTTTCTTCACATTGCATGTTAATTTCTGTTAATTTACATTCACTTTTACATCCGAATTAGTATATTATAAAATAAATGGTATAAATGTTACAAAAAGCCTCCTTAAATATGTACATTTTAACTTATAGGAATCATGCCAGTTAAATTTTTACTAATTAAGCCATTCCATTCCTATTGTGTTTGTGCACACTATCACCAGCCTCGCTTTGATTTGCTGTTGAAAAACCCTGTTACACAATCATAAACGCTAAAATGACAAATAGAATCACTCCAGAAAACTCTAGCAGACAAATTTCCATCCTGGCAAATGCTTCAGTGTGTATGCAGTATCCCTACAGGTGGCTCTGTGTGCCTCTCCAGGTAGGTGCTATTGTGAAGCCAGGGTCCAAAAAGAAATTTCTGGAAACATTTCCTTTGAATGCTCCTGGTTTTCTTCTCTGTTCCAATTTTCAGGTTTCACACTCTTTCATCTGTGAGGTCCTTTACCCACTATTCTAAATGTTTTCTCTTGGATATACCCAACCTAGATAACAACCTGTTCCTACACAGAGTCATTGGCCACTGAGCTGAACAGGTACTCTACCAAGTAATCAAGGTGAGTCAACATAGAAAGATTGGAAAGGAATCTCTTTAGAGTCTCCTATGCACTAAGAATCAAGAATTAAGTCAGTCTCTCTGTCTCTGTCTCTCTGTCTGTCTCTGTCTCTCTCTCTGTCTCTGTCTCTCTGTCTCTCTCTGTCTCTGTCTCTGTCTCTCTCTCTGCCTGCCACCATGCATCCTACCATGTTGGTCATAGACTCACCCTCTAAAACTATAAGCAAGTCCCCAATTAAATGCTTGATTTTATACATTGCCTTGGTGATGATGTGTCTTCACAGCAATAGAACAGTAACTAAGACTCTGTTGGGACTCTTTCTTCAAACAGTGTAAGTTTTTCATTTTTTTTAAATATAAACAACAATCAAGATTATTTACAATACATTAAATAGCTACTGTGTAGAATTTGTGAACTGTGACTCAGTAACAACAGAACATTTTTAAAAATTGCAAAAGTTAACCAAAGTGACAAAATTATAACAATAACCCAGTAATAGGTCATCAATAAATTTTCTTAGCTAGTTTTTCCCAAATTGAGTTGTCCTTGCAACTAATTTGCCAAAATTTCATCTACAGATTGAGACATTTTAGATTTTTTTAAAGTGACAGATGAATGAAAATGGGGATCCAAAAACTATCCTTGGTTATATGGTTAGATTTAGAGTTTCAATAATTGAGCAATACTTTACTAAAGTTTTTGACCAGGGAAACCCAGAATTTGCGTGTCATTTTGTAAGACAATAATTTAATTTTTAATAGCTAAGGTATAATGGTATTGTTTAGGGGTATTAATAGAATAAACATGGTCAGGAACACTTAGACTAGATACAAGTTCATTCTCTATTAAAAAAAAGATACATTACCAAGACACCAATCTTCAGTGCATTAACAATGTTAAGATTTTTAAAATAGAAGCTTATGAAGGAGGAAGTGTTAGGAGACATCCCTGGGTTATGTGCTAATGGAACCACCATTATAAACCCAAGTGTTAGAGCCCTCTCAGCTATTGAGGCAATGATAGCTGGTTTTCAAATTTAGAAAAGATTTGGATGCTGAACATCCTGATCATATTTGTTTAAGTTCATTAAATTGACTTCTCTGAACCTAAAAAAAAGGATTATACTGTTTTCATGGTTACTCCTGAATAAAGATAATCACAATGGCTTCAAGGATAGAAAAAGAAAACATAGTCATAAAAGACCAGACAGAGAAATAGGGTCCAATGACATTGAACGAAAATGAAAATGAAAATGGTCAGATAGAACCACAGCTGGGTCTGCCACTATGGATATATTTTATAAATGGTGCACAATGAAAATGGCAGCTTACAAAAAAATAAATAATGTTTAGTGATGCACACTGATGTGATAAAACTGTAAACCTAAGTATTGAAAGTGTAGGAGAGGGATTGCCTCTCTGGGTACACAGAGGAAAGCAAATAAATGAGGGCAAAGCAGAGCAAGCCGAACTTACTTAGGAAGAGATGATACCCGACTTGGAGAACAGCAGAAAGAGAAATCCATTCCCTGAGCTGTGTGGTAGTATAATGGCTACGAGTATAACCTGGAGGTTCTGATACGTCATTCTACCTGAAAATACTTAAGTTAAATCTAAGCTATCTTTTTCTTTGTTCAAGAAATGGACACATGTAGACGTGGCTAAACATGAATTTGCTATGTAGCAGAGGCTGACCAAGAGCCTACCCTGTTGCCTCTAACTTCCAAGTGCCAGGACCATGGTCATAAGTCACTACCACCCATTTTATCTTTCATTTTAAATTCCAAGATTCTACTGTGGGCTTTTATTTAACTATTTACTTGTTTTTGCCTAAAAATACTTAAGCTATTTGACTTTATAAATTAAAATTTCAAAAATGGAAAAGCACTACAGGACAAGTCACTTTCTGAAATATGTCATTTTCTAGGCATGTAGGATCCACAGCACATTTTTTCTACAACAAAAGAAAAACATGTTGTAAATCAGTCTAACAGCAATTACATTGTTACATAAAACTCCTCCTGTCTGTCAAGTGTGCTACCCGCCTTAGGAGAAAATCAAGAAAATTCAGCACTGGACCCATCTTAAACAAAACTCTGTCTTTGGAAGAACTCTTTCTTCTCCCACTGTTCATTTTATGAAGAAATATGCAAATGTTTGATTACTTCTAAACATAATTATTAGAAAAATTTCTGATTACTTTGGATAGCAATACAGGTAAGATAAAAATCCCTATTCAATAAACTATTTTTTTCATTTTAATGTCTTATATAAATAGCCTTCAAAATCTGAAATAGTAACTTACTAGGTACAACAGGAATACTTTTGTACATGGAAAACACAGAAAGAATGTTTCTAAGATAGCATATCTTAGAAATGTTAGGTAAATTATCAAGCAGTGGTGCAGTGGTTATTTTAGAAATATATAATAAATAATGCAGGTATGCATAGTACACATCTTTCATATTTATCAAGGGTGATCACCACTTTATTGTCATGCTTGTAAGGATGAAACGACTGAAATTAGTCATTTTTTCCTCAATTGCATTGCCGTTGAACATCATAGCTATGACTACCTCTCAGGTGTACTTATGAGATGAGAATAATAATATTAATAATTATTAATACATGATGTATGTAACATTGACTAGAATTTATTTTGTGGGAAAAATTAATTTGAACATGTTAAGTAATGAAAACTGGAGTGCAATATATTTGCTTTAAGATAAAGGAGTATTTAAGAATATAAGGAAACAGCCATACCTCAGGAAAAATTTCTCCCTTCTAATTGCTTCAATTTTCATATCCCCTCTTCTCTCTGTCTCTGTTTGTCTCTCCCTGCCCCCTCTTCTCTCTTCAGCTCTCTCTTCTCCTTGAACCCCATTTCTCTTCCCTTCCCTAACTATTTTCTTCCCCCAGAAGATATCTTCTGTCTTAGTGTACATGGTGACACAGGATGGTCTCTCTGGCTCAGTAAACATGGTGGACACAGAATGGGCTCTTTGCCTCAGTGAACACGGTGGACGCAGGATTGCCTCTGAGTTTATAGGGTACAGGTATAACTTCTCCCCTAAACATGAAACCCTTTATTCCAAACATTAACTCTTATGCTCAGAAAGAGTTAACTTGAATTGGCTATTTTTCTTTTGCTTGGTTGCCATCTCCTGCCAAGCAGAATTAATTAAGGTTCATGTAGATGCTCAGATAAATGAATATAGAGAAACTGAGGAATGTGCAAATGATGTGAGAGGATTATCTAAACTCAAATAAAAAATTTATCATACAGAATATAGGTAACTGAGAAAATGGATATAAAAGAATCAAAATTTTTACCTAGTAAAATGTAAATTATTCATAGTCTCTTGTCCACTGTGGTCATCTATATCCTATTTTTGGTGGCAAACACTTTGCAATATCAAAATCCTAAGAACACTTGAAGTACTTTCAGACTTCATACTAAACTGGGAACTTGAGATTCACATGTGTCTTGAGCAGAGGTTGAAACACCACGGTGGATTCAGTCTCTGGTTTGGGCTGGCTGAATGAACAGACGGGGTTCATAAGTAAGAGATAGTGTATGTAACGGACAATGAAAATGAAAACTGGAGAATCTGACAGTGCCTCAACAGGGGAGTAATGAATGGAAAGTGATGACATTCAATGTTTATTAGATAGCTACAATTTGAAGCACCATATCTTTATATTTACCTGGCCAAATGTACTCTTATTAATCAGCTTAAAGAGTGGGTATCTTACATTATAGAAATGCAAATACATTGTAGAATTAAAGTATCATATGCTCATGTAGCATTTTATCTTTCCTCTTTTCATCAAATATATATATGTGTGTGTTTATATATGTATGTCTATACATATATGAGTTTGCAGTTGTCACTATGAAGTAAAATGGCTTGTCTTTTGCTCTTTGACCTCATCTTTTAATCTGGGTAATCACTTTTAAATAACAGAGATGCTTTGGTGTAATAAGTGAAGTAAAACAGCCACAGTTGCTATTCAGAGTGACAAATAGATATTAATTAATCAACTTGTCAGATTCAGAAATAGTAGTGAGAGTTTAGTTGTGTGCTTACTGTTACTAACGTGAGGGCAACCGCTAGGGACGCAATCAGCAACGAGGATGGGAGATGCCATGGACATGGGAAAGGTTGCAGAGAGCAGCTAACGACTGTTTTAATAAGTTCGAACTTTTTCTGCAGGCTTAGAGACTCCATTGTGTTTTGTCTTCTATGCAAGTTATTAATACCCGTGGCTCACAGCAGCTGTGCATTCGCAGAGATAAGTTTCACATGAAACAGATGAAGAATTTTTTTCAGGGCTGATATCAGATGGATTAGAACGTGATTAATCAACAGACAGGCTGATTAAATTATTGGGTTCACTGTTCAGATAAGAGGTTTTTGGATACACTCTGCCAAACTATAATTAAGTTAGAAATTTCTGTTGGCCTGCTTTAAAGGTGATCACGTGGTATACTTTGAAGAAATCTTTTATGGCCCAGAAGAGCAGCTGTGGAGGGTTAGGCATGAGTCAGTTCTTATAATTATAAATTACTTTCAAGTATTACAGCAGAATTTTCATTGAAAATCATAAATATATTCCAATATCTTTTTATGAAATTTGTATAAACCTGGTTCTACTCTAGAAGCTACTACAAATGAAATGGCTATTTGTCAAGGGACTATATTAAAGGATCAGCAAGGATGCTAGGTTTTCATATACATGGTTAAGAAGATAGCAAGACAAATTTCATGAAATATTTCAAATAAAAATAATGGGACTTTTTAAAAGCACACAATGTAAATGCTAAAATATGGTAGTTTCTGAGGTATCAGAAAAGAAACAAACAAAAACCCAAAGTAGAGCTCTTAGAATACAAAGCAGCTACATGCTTCTGCTTTCCCTCAGGTCTTTTATCGATCCGTGATTGTCTCCAGACTGAGTTCTGATGGTTTATGAACATCTGAGAAAGTCAGGGACAAGAACCCTGTGTGGCAGTAGGTGCATTAGAAATCTTCTAAAACAGGAACAACAAAACTGATACTGTCTACTTGTTTACTAGAAAAGGACTGGGAATCTCTAGTAACCTTTAATCATGTTTAGTTGCCAACAAGTTTGTCATAAGAAATGGAAAATTTTAGTTGGATTTTACTAGAGGATGTAGGAGAAAATAGACGAGTCAATATTTAAGTAGAAATTGTTACACATTTCAAATAGCTAGTCAAAGACACCAATTCTCATATTCCAGATACCAGAAAACAGAGAGAAATATCTTTGGAAAATCAGTGTTTAGACACCTAGGAGCAAACAAAACACCAACAGGAAAGAGATAAGAGCTGAAATCTCTAGAAAAAGCTACACACACGTTAAAAAGTCTAAGACTGATCAACTGATCACAACTGACAGGACTGTGGGTAGTAGGAATGCCACATGCCCAGAGACAAAATTACCATGAGCTCTGTTTAATTCCATTCATAGACAGTCATTGCCCACCTCTGTGTGTAACCTAACATATTGTGGCTCTGAGAGTACTAACAGATCATTAACCTCTATCAGCCAAAAAGCTGAGAATGTCTTCAAATAGCACCCTGGGCTTATAACACACTTCACTACTGTATTTTATTATTTGCTGCTATCCTTAGCATATGTTAAAATCACATGAATTATAATGTTCTTTTGTTCCATCCCAATAAAAACTTTATTACTCTTACTGCTCTGAAGCATGGTAGTAGCGACAATCTGAAACCCTGTTAAAATCACCTCTTAACTACCATTGAAGGAAACCTGTGATTTTGTATCAACAGAAAATACTGAAAGGAGTGACCAAGGTCAAAAAAAGATTAGGTACAAAGTAAGACCATCTTAGTAGCCAACCTCCAGTGGAAGCCCAAAGGAGAACATTTTGTGTAAATGAGAAAGTTAACTGAGAATTACACAGTTCAGATAATTATAATCCAAGAACAAGGAAAAAACAAAACAAAATATTGAAGGAGTAGAATGTAGAAGAGATGATAGAACACATTTGTTAAATGTGTTCTAGGTTCATTTATGTTGCTGTGATAAAATACTTTGACCAAAAACTACTTAAGGGAAGAGTGGTTTGGGGCTAATAAATTCAGGCTACAGTACATAATTTCAAGGAAATTAAGGAATGAACACAAGCTGCTGGTCACATCACACCCATAGTCAAGAACAGAGAGAGATGAAAATATTCATGCTGCCTACTTTCATATGTGTAGCTAACCTTTTCACACTCTTATGCTGCTTAGGAACCCTTGCCTTGGGAATGGATCCACCCAAAATGGATTGGATGCTCACACATCTAACAATCATCAAGGTACTTCTTTCCCAGTCAGGTTCACATAAAAGCTTTGTCTAGAGTAATCCTTAATTGAAATTCCCTTCCCAGGGGACTCTAGGTCATGGAAAAATGACATTTAAAATTAAAGTTCACAAATGGGTAAGATTAAAGCAAATCACACTTAAAATACAAACTGTATGAGTCATGCCAAAGGATGTACAAAGACAGAAGAAACTAAGAGAAGGTTGTGTTTGTGCAACTCCTCCAAAATCTTATAAAGCCAAATAACTTTTTCTCAAGAATTTTTTTGATAGCTCTCTTCTCCAACCTACTGTATATTTGTCATGACTGTTACATCTTTTATTCTTAATGAGGTGTTTTTCAGTTTTAAAGGGAAGCCCCTCTTTCCATTTATGTCTCTGCTACACTCTCTTTAATACAACCACACTTTCAGATGGTCCCCTAATCATGGTCTCAGGGCCCTTTGTCCTAATAAGTCTAACCTTTGAAGTATAATTACACATCAGCTACTTTCTCAGATCAATCACTGCAGATATATATACATATATATATTTGTTTGTTTGATTGTTTTGAGACAGATTCTTGCTATGTACTCTTGGCTAGCCTAGAATCATTCTTTAGAGCTGGCTAGCCTCAAAGTTGTAGAGAGTGATTATTTGTACCTCCTGAGTACTGAGACTAAAGGTATGTACCGCCATGTACAACTGCATTTCCATTATTACACCTAAAACTGTATATTTGCATTACAGACACTCATCTTTAGGTGTGCTCTATTCTATAGTGTTTTTTCCTAAATGTAAGTGAAACAAATTAATCAAAAAACTGAGAGGGGAGAGAATAGGAGGTATATAGCGGAAGTATCGCTGAGTCAGCAGTCTATGTGATGCTCAAGCACTTCACCTGCACATCGGTGCCTCTCAATATATGAATCTGAATGTTGTAGAGAAACGAGGAACTCTTGTCATTATCACAACAGTGAAGTTCTCTAACATGGCTCACACCCTTTCAGCCACTGCTAATTAATATGGTTAAAAAAACTTTCATTAATCTATACAGTGTTAAAAAGTACATCATAGGATCATTTCAGGTTTGGGATGTTACTTCCTGAAAACCTTGACCTGAGTTGATGATCCACAGATTATCAGAAAGTCATATTAAATAAACTTCTTGCAACGCACCCCTGATGTCTAGCTTTCTTGAGGAGTTATTCCCACCAGTATTTTATTGATTAAAACAGGAAGATATAGAATGGGGGAATCAATGTTTAATTTTATCAAAAATAATTCATCTGAGCATATCTTCAAATTTTCATAATGTAAGCTGAGCATCCTGAGATTGAATAATTGAAATAATAAAGTTTAAATTCTGTTTTCTCCTAAACCTAATACCCCTACTCAATAGCATTCTCTCATACAGTAGGCTATAAAGATGCATGTATTATAATTACAAAACACCATTTTAAAAATGTATTATGTCCTACAGCACTTAGCCTTGACAAACAATTACTGGATCACATTCAACTGAATACAAAAAGCAATCTTTATCACAAGGTTAAAATTAGCCTTGGAACAATAACTGCTTTCAAAGCTATTCTGAACTCTGAGCTGCTCTGCAGCAGCCTCTTTTGAGGGAATGCACACAAGTAAACTGAAGGACATCTGAAAAACTTCTTGCAACAGTTCTCTAAAAGTTTCTCAATCATTTGTAGTTTCTTGTAGAATAATCTTGTTATGACTGAGAGCTGGTCAGTATGGCAGGAAAAGGCTTATGAATCCAAATAAACACAAAATGAAAATTGATAACAAAGAAACAAAACAACAACAACAACAAAACCAACTCTGAAAATTGTGGACTTTCAGATTGCATAGTTTGTAGTAGGACTTTCCATTATGGTCATTGTTTGGATATCATTATGAGAAAAGCAAATCAAATCTACAGTTTTGCTTTATGTGACAACACCAGAGAGCAAGTCTGTTTGCTCGTTGTTTCAAACTCAGCATTCTGAGACATATATTTTCTCAGCTACTCATCCTTCAAACTACAGCATGGGTGCCATCAACATAGCTCAGTGATTGTGTGTAATGAGTATTTCTCTGTCCTGTCAGTCAGATCTCAAATAATGACATGGAGATATTATTAGTTATGAAAGGCCTATAGCTTAGGCTTGTTTCTAACTTGTTCATATAACTTAAATTAACTCATTTATATTAATCTACCTTTTCAATGTGGCTTTTTTCTTTCTATCATTTTGTTTGTCCAACACCCTCCATATCTCCTGTGTCTCTGCTGTGGTTCCATTATCTTCCCCTAATTCCTCTCTCTGCCTGGAAGTTCCACCTATACCTCCTGCCAAGCCACTGGTTATTCAGGTCTTTATTAAACAAATCACAGCAATATATCTTCACACAGAGTATAAATATCCCACAACATCACCCTTTTGTCTAAATAAAAAGGAAATGTTTTAGCTCTATCATAGTAGAACTATATATAATAAGAACAATTACTTGGTAAGAATTACATTCACATTGTCCAGTCAATTTGTATTTGGTATTTTCAGAGAAAATATTCCATTATCTTTCTTACCTTGAGGAATTTAAAGTTTTATACCTAAGCCATTTTCTATCATAATTTGTATTTCCACCCTAGAACTAACTTTATAGATCTCAAAACATTTTCTTAGATAAAGATAAACAATTTAAGCTTTTATGTCTCTCAACTTTTTACATTTAATACCACTTTTGTTAGTTTCTTTTCTGAATTTGGTAACAATGAAAACTGTAACTATAACTATCTTGTCTTCAGATCCATCAGAGACCAGAGAAGGATATATTACCTGAGCAAACATCAAGTGTTGAGCAAAAAACTTCCAAAACTTTAGAAATGACAGAGGTCATCTTACTGCCTTGATGGTTACTCAAAGTTCCTCTGCAATTTTGGTGCATTCACCATTGGTCTATAGGCCTAGAATATCTCACAGACTTTTTTTGAAGCAGGAATTTTGAAGGACTAACCTACCTTGTCTTGGCAAAGTTCAGCAGTCACTTTGTATCCTGCTTGTCCAGTTTGAACAGCATACCATCAGTAGTTGAAGTAAGGGCTGTTTTTGCCAAGTGACCAACTTTACCATGATAAAAACAAAATCCATAGGGAGGTATTTTGTTGCCTATCATCCTTTTTTGAAATACATTGGTGCTGCCAGGAGCAGATATATCTCACTGTCATGAAAAGCCTAGGTTATCAAAACATTTTAAATGCTGTACTCTGCGAGTTTTTGAAGTATCTGAAGCCCATCTGTCTATTTAAAATACATATCTGCTAGACCTTGAAAACATACCTAACGTGATAATAACTTTGATTGTTAATAGAAAATTAACAACTAATCTGTACTTTATCATGGCTTTTTCTGTAGCTTTCGAAGACTAAAACTTACATTATATTTTTAAATGAGATGCATATGTAAAAAAGTAGAAACTTATATACAATATAACAAAAACAGCCTAAAATTTTGTGTCAATATATAAAAATATTTTAAATGAGTATAAACATATTTTCTAACAAAAATAACCTTAAATTTGTAACAATATACAAAAATCCAATGTAAAATATTTGAGATTAATAGTTGATTTTTAGTTTAAAATAGATTCAATAATCTACCTTGTAACCTATCCTTCCTATAGTCTACTTTTCGCTTTTCAGAAAGAAATCCTTGAGTCTAACCTTCCTTTCTTAGTTTCCTCCCTTACCATGATCAATAACAATTTGCAACCAACCATAAACATTGACAAGTATTCATAATCTACCAGACTACCAAAGCCACCCAACCCACCTTTTGGGAATATGGTGTAATGTTCTTTAGACTGCTTCCTGTTGTCTGTGTGTGACAGCATCTTTTTACAGGTCTTCATAAACCAACCAGAAGGTGCCTTTGCAAAGACACATCTTCACAGTGTAAACAAATATTCCACAAAAATTGTACCAAGTCTGATGATCTAAATAAGATTCCCAGGATCCACATGGTGAAATGAGAGAATGGATTCCTACAAGCTGCCATCCACACTCACATACAAACAAGCAACTTCTTGGTTATTCTTTTATGATATTCAAATTAAAATTACATTAAATTCCCCTCGTCTTTCCTCCCCTTAAACCATCCCATATACCCCTGTCTGCTCTTTCTCAAGTTCATGGTTCTTTATTTTGTTAAAGTATCTTATTATTTAAAAAAATTACAGTATTTTGAGATTATAACATACATTATAATATATGTCATAAATTATATATTATATTGTACTATAATAAGTATATATAAATACAACCTGCTTATTATATCATTATTTTTTAAAGACAGCCTAAAATTGGAATTCCTACATTTAAGAACTACAACAAATTACTTTAACCATGTTAGTTACAATTTCTGGAAAGGTATACTTGAAATCAAAACAAAAAAAGACAGAAAAAAATGTAAAAACATAGAAGTTTCCAAAGAATAAATGTTTGTATATAAGTTGATTAAACTTAAATTGGCTATTAATGTAGATATTATAGTGAAAATATTTCCATCAGTTTTTAA
Source organism: Mesocricetus auratus (assembly GCF_017639785.1). Classification (NCBI taxonomy): domain Eukaryota; kingdom Metazoa; phylum Chordata; class Mammalia; order Rodentia; family Cricetidae; genus Mesocricetus; species Mesocricetus auratus. Next base: position 38,784,433 of record NW_024429193.1, read on the forward strand.
TATGCTGATTTGAGACAGTTTATGTCACTAAAGCAGATTTCAAAATTATTACATGTTTAAAAGGAAAGTCACAGTGGCTAGTCTTCTGACTGAACCACTATCTAAGATTTTTTTCAAAATTATTTAATTAGTAATGAATGTAGTCACTAGATGCCAAGATTGATAAAACCACTTAACTGGTAGTTAATATCTGCATAGTGCTTTATAGTTATCATCTGGACTTTCCTTTGAAATGAGGGAATACTTCCCACAGATGGCCACTGGGCTGTTGAGAAATATATTATGGAGTCATACAACCAAAGAAATATGGGGAAAAATAAAAAGACAACATCCTCCTGGTGACCCATAACACACATGGACATATTAATGGCTCTAGGATATCCACTACTAAATATGACATCACAACAGATAATCAACCATCTTACATACACATTGGGCTCTGAAATGTTTTATATATTACCTATGAATATCCTACAAGACCCTAATATAATTTAAATTGGTCTATCTGTATATCCCAGGCTGGTCTGGAACTTAAGAAACAAGGATGCCTCTCCATGGAAAGCTAGGACTGCAGGCAAGGTAATAATATTTCAGATCAAGCTCATGTTTATGACCTATTTCAATAGACCAGTGTCCTCTATAGTTTTGATGAAATTGTCAGTTACTAAAATATATACTCACATGTATCTCCCCTAAATATTCACAACATCAGCTAATCAAAAATTAGAGATCATAAAGAGAAATTTTGTTCTCTCTGGCCATATGTCATTGCTTTTACCAACCTCTGCACTCACAATATAGAGGAAAGCACTAGAAAAGACTCAGAGTTCAAAGGGCATCAAGAAAGGAAGCTAAGTGTCTGTTGCACAGAAGGCAAGAGCAGAAGTCAACAGAGACGTAATGTCAAAAGTCAGATACCCATTTTAGAGTTTGTTGGCAAGATGATCTCTGTTATATTTATTCAACTCAACCATTAGCCATAGAAACAGCCACAGAGAGAATCAACAAATTATGAATAAACATGATTGTGTTCCAATACAAACTTTTGCATGTATACTAACATAAAAATTTCATATTCATGTATGTATACATTGACTTTCCTTTCTTGTTACCTTGTATGTAAATGCGCCAAGTGGATTATAATAATTTAGGAAAGAATAAATAATTCTTAGCTCATAATCTAATTTGTTAGATATTATGATAGCTACACCAGCTTGTTTCTTGGGTCCATTTGATTGGAAAATCTTATCCCAACCCTTTACTCTGAGGTCACATCTGTTTTGAAGTTGAGGTGTCTTTCTTGTATACAGCACAAGGATGGATTCTGTCTTCTTACCCATCCTGTTAGCCTATATCTTTTTATAGGCAAGTTAAGAACATTAATATTGAAGAAAATTAAGGACCACTGGGTGTTAATTCTTGTTTGTTTCTGATTTGTTGTTGGTGGTGATGTTGTGTGTGGATTTACCCCACTTTTTCTTTTGACATTGGGTAAAGTGGGATTATCTATTGCCTATGTCTTTGTGAGTGTAGTTAACTTCCTTAGGTTGGGGTTTTCCTCTCAGTACTTTCTGTAGGACTGGATTAGTGGATATGTATTGTTTATATCTGGTTTTGTCATAGAATATCTTGTTTTCTCCATCTACAGTGATTGAAAACTTTTCTGGGTATAGTAATGTGGGCTGGCATCCCTGGTCTCTTAATGTTGGTAGAATATCTATACAGGAACTTCTGGTTTTCAGAGTTTCTGTGGAGAAGTCTGGTGTAAATCTGATAGGTTTGCCTTTATATATTACTTGGCCTTTTTCCTTTGCTGCTCTTAGTATTGTTTCTTTATTCTGTATCTTTGGGGTTTTGATTATTATGTGGAGAGGGACTTTTTTGTGGTCCACTCTATTTGATGTTTTGTAAGCTTCTTGTACCCATGCTCTTGGGTAAGTAGGATCAATGTAGTAAAAATGGCAATCCTGCCAAAAGCAATCTACAGATTCAATGCAATCCCCATTAAAATCCCAGAACAATTCTTCACAGACATTGAAAGAACAATAATCAATTTTGTATGGAAAAACAAAAGACCCAGGATAGCCAAAACAACCCTGTTCAACAAGGCAACGTCTGGAGGCATCACCATACCTGACTTCAAGCTCTATTATAGAGCTATAGTCCTGAAAACAGCTTAGCATTGGCACAAAAACAGACAGGTAGACCAAAGGAATCGAATTGAAAACCCTGATATTAACCCACACACGTATGAACATCTGATCTTTGACAAAGAAGCTAAAAATATACAATGGAATAAAGAAAGCATCTTCAACAAATGGTGCTGGCATAACTGGAGGCTGGCATGTAGAAGACTTCGGATCGATCCATGTTTATTGCCATGCACAAAACTTAAATCCAAATGGATCAAAGACCTCAACATAAATCCAGCCACACTGAACCTCTGAGAAGAGAAAGTGGGTGGTACCCTTGAACAAATTGGTACAGGAGACAGCTTCCTGAACATAACACCAGTAGCACAGACACTGAGATCAACAATTAATAAATGGAACCTCATGAAACGAAGAAACTTCTGTAAGGCAAAGGACACAGTCAGCAAGACAAAAAGGCAGCCCACAGAATGGGAAAAAATATTCACTAATCCCACATCTGACAGAGGGTTGATCTCCAAAATTTACAAAGAACTCAAGAAGCAAGTCTCCAAAACGTCAAAGAATCCAATTAAAAATGGGCTGCAGAACTAAATAGAGAATATTCAATAGAGGAATCTAAAATGGCTGAGAGGCACTTGAGAAAGTGCTCAAAATCCTTAGCCATCCGGGAAATGCAAATCAAAACAACTGTGAGATACCATCTCACTCCTGTCAGAACGGCTAAAATCAAAAACACCAAGGACAATTTATGCTGGAGAGGATGTGGTGAAAGGGGAACACTCCTCCATTGCTGGTGGGAATGCCAACTGGTTCAGCCACTTTGGAAATCAGTATGGAGATTCCTCAGAAAAATGGGAATAAACCTACCTCAAGACCCATCAACTCCACTCTTAGGCATATATCCAAAAGATGCCCATTCCTACAACAAGGATGTCTGTTCCACTATGTTCATAGCAGCATTATTTGTAATAGCCAGAACTTGGAAGCAACCTAGATGCCCCTCAACCAAAGAGTGGATAGAGAAGATGTGTTACATTTACACAATGGAGTACTATTCAGCAGAAAAAAAACAATGGAATCCTGTGATTTGCAGGCAAATGGATGACACTAGAAGTAGCCATCCTGAATGTGGTAACACAGTCACAAAAAGAGAAACATGGCATGTACTCGCTCGTATATATATTTTAGACATAGATATGGGGAGTGCCAGCCTACAATCCCATGGCCAGAGAGTCTGGGAAACAGAACCTTCATTCAGTGGCTGATGGAAGAAGAGGCAGACTCCCATGGCTAAGTACTGAGCTGAACTCAAGAAAGCCAGGGACAGAGAGGGAGGACTGATGACCAAAGGAGTTAAGACTGGGCTGGTTTAACCCCAGAAACAGCTGACCTGACAAGGGTTAACTCTTGAATCCCTGGGAATTGAACATGGGACTGATCAAGACCCCCTGAATGGGGATGTCAGTGAGGAGCACTAGGTAATCTACTGAGCCTTGGGTAGTAGATCAGTGCTCATTCCGAGTATACACTTGGACTTTGGACTCCCATCCAACAATGTGACATGAACTCTCATCCTGAACTCTTGGGGGGAGGGTCTAGGCCCTGCCCTGGTGAAATGACAGTCTATGGACATCCCAATGGAGGGCCTCACCCTCCTTGGGGAAATGAGGGGATAATGGGGGAGTTGGGGGGAGGGCACGGGAGGAGGGGAGGGAAAGGGAGAGGGACCTGGAACTGGCTTGTGAACCAACCATGTTTCTAATCTAAATTTAAACTTAAAAATAAAAAAAATAATAATTAAAATAACACCATTTCTAATTTCCTACTAACCTTTATGAGTGAAAAATAGTTATTGAAATGAAGCTCTTTGTCTAATATTAGTACAAACAAACATTGAATTATTTGGTAAGAAGTTAGGGCTAAAGAGATGGCTCAGAGAATAAGAGCACTGAACTGTGTTTGATTCCCAGCACCTACATGGTGGCCCATAACCCTCTGTAACTCCAGTTTCAAGAGATCTGATTCTTTGTTTGGTCCTCTGTTGGCACCAACCACATGGTGTATAAACATACATATAGGTAAAAGAGACATACACTTAAAATAGTTATTATTTTTAAAATGTTGGTAAGAATAAGTTGGCCATTTCATCAACAATGGTTTACAAAAATAACTTTGAGAAAAAAGCTTAAAAATAATTTTGAAAATGTTGATGCATTCAACAATTTGGAGGCAGATAACTCCAAAATTACAGCTGAGCTCATTGTGGTTATTATACAGCTATCAGTAATGTTGATAATCAGGAACTACTCCTGAAAAATGGTATAAAGGCACAACCTTTTGATAAGCATCATTAGGACATTAGATGTTCTATTTGTAACACTGACAGCAGTATCTACAATTATTTCCAAAGTTAGGTGAGTGTTACCAAATGTTATAGATCTCTGGAAGCCTTTGATCTGATAAATCTAAATGTAATAAAAAAACCTCTTGCTTCTGATTACCAAAGGCTAAAGGATGAGTAATTTATACACTGTAAGCGTACAGAAATATAATGTATCTGCTAAAATAACCCCAAGGTAAGATAAAATTGAAAAGAGAAGAGCAAGATAAAAAATATATCACTATTTCTCAGAAACTTTTTGGATTCTAGCAGAAATTTTTGATGTATAATATTATTGCCAATATTTTCTGATAGCAAAATCAAATAGTACTCATTTCTCAGCCACTGTTTAATACAGACAATAGGAAATAGAATCCTGAAATTAATTTATTAGCATATTGATACATTTTTGTTTCTTTAATGAAATTAAATTATACTAAAGAATTGCAATGTAGAATGTAGATACTAACCATAGCACCATGTTATGAGCTTATAATTGGGTTACAATGTTTTGGATCAATTTTTAATGGGAATAATTTCAAAGTAATTCTATTTCTTTTCTAAAATGGTTGCAAATCTAATATATAGAGAAATGTGGAAAAATCACAGACACCTTAACCATAATAGGCAAGATATCTGATGCTTTCTTAAAGAAGATGGAGCATATGGCCCAACAAAAGATTAGTCAATTATTGATTTTTTCTGATGGAAATGGGTTTCTAATGTTATATAAGAATATTTAGCCCTTTCCTAAGTCATATTCATTACTTTCATAAGTATCAGGTAATATATGGACTTGAATATAGACAAGAAAATCCTATTTGTTAAATGCACTGATGCTATTTCAAATGAAAGGGACATCAGTCGAGGCAAAGACCTGACCAAGAGATGCAGGTTGATGCTGATTTTATCAAACTGGCTGCATAAATCTTCCAGGTAATTTTAGAGTCATTTTATTTTAAGTAACTTCAAAGGCCATGATGATATATTAGTTTTTTAAAGTCAAATTACCCAGATTCACATGCTGATTCATTCATCAGAGTAGCTTTGCCTCCTAAAAAACTAAAAGCCTATATTCTCAGTGTTAAATTGAGTAAGCCAGAAGTAACATCAAAAAGTTATGATGTAAGCATTAAAGATGTACAAAAGAAGTTTGCCAAGGGATAAGAAAATTATAATATTTTGTGACACTACAAATATCTATGATGATTTCATGATTTTCCAAGATTACCGTTTGTATGCCATCATGTACAGAGTCCAAGGTTAATACACAATTTTTATTTGGTGAATTGATTCTGAGTGTCAGAAGGTTGCACATAATTCTTAATAACAAACACGGTCTATCTACTAAGACACAAGGAGAATTCTGTGGGGAGGCTACCAGTACTACCTATTGAAACTGTCAAAGTAGAGATAAAGAGGGACACAGAAGAAAAGTATCTGTTTTTTGAAACATTTCTGAAAGCGAGCTTTCTCTGGTGAAGAAAATAATTTCAATTCAAGATTATGAGTGCTACAATGAGGTCAAGTCTGGGAGGCATACATGTCAATGTAGGAATAGAGCATTAAGATTCCCCTCTAAAACAGCAAACAAAGGGTCTCTATTTTCCAGATGTTTGTAGGGAACTATAAGGAAGATTACACATGTGAAGATAATGGTCCCAGAAAAAGAATGCAAAGAAATAAGCAGACACTGAAGTCCCACACTACAGTCCAGGATGGAGACAAATGGGTTTGCTGCAGAATCAATAAACAAAAAGAAGTAAAATGACACAGAGCAATGTACTGACAGAATGATACAGAACAAATGCTTCTATTTTGGTTCTAAGACATCACATGTACAAACATAAGGCAGTGGCAGTAGTTTACTAGCTGAAAAACTTGACAATACTATAGAGCTTCCATTTCAGTATAGGTGTAAAGGAGAGGAGGTGATAAACAAATAGTCCTGATGACTACTTTCTTAGCAATTAGCAAAAGGGAAGAGGAGGTGGTTGTCTCGTGCATTTTGTAGCGGTTCAGAACACTGCCTTTACTTTGAGGTGGGGCAGAAGACCTTCATTGGGAAAGGGGAAAATATATTTAGAAATTTAATGTCGAGCCAGATGACAGCTAAAATAAGTAAGGCTATTTGGCATAGCTATAGTAAAGGAAGATTTACCATCACTTATCTGAAGAGAAATCAACAAAAGAGGAATTTATGATTTTTCTGCGTCATGTTAAAATGGCATGGAAATTAGATTCTACAGAAAAACATTGAAATGAACTTTCTTTTTTTACCATTTAAAAAGCATTTAATTGGGGCTTGCTTACAGTTTCAGAGGTTTAGTGCATTTATGGGGTTTAGTCTGTCTTCATGGAAAGGAGCATGGCAGCATGCAGGCAGACACAGTAACTAAAAGTTCTACATCTAGTTCTAAGGTAGCAGGAAGAGAGAGAGACACACTGGGTCTGGCTTGGGCTTCCAAAACCTCAGAGTCCACCCCAAGTAACAAATTTCCTACAAGAGTACACCCACTCCAACAAGACCACACCTGCTAATCCTAAATAATGCCATTCTCTGATGACTTATTACTCAAATATATAGCCCTATAGGGGCCATTCCTGTTCAAACCACCACACCCCACTCCCTGGCCTCCACAGGCTTGAAGTCTGAAATGAACTTTCTAAAGCTTAAGTGCTTAAAGAGATTATTGTCTCTAGAGAGTCCCTCCTAGTAAGGCATCCAAGGATAACTAGTAGAGCCCACTAAAGTACATTCTAGCATTAGATTTCTGAGGGTTGCCTTCTTTCATCCCTTTTATTCACCCCACCCCCAACAAAAGTACAAAATCACTTTTGATTGGTTAGAAATAATAACCTTCAAGAAAGTCTAAAAATCATCCTTTTATTTTTACAATATTTGGACACATAGTGTCATAAAATGACAGTGCCTTAGTTACTTTTCTACTGCTGTGTCAAAGCTCAAAGGAAACTTACAAAAGAAAGCATTTAGTTGGGGCTTGCTTACAGTTCCAGCTTATTCCAGGACCATTATGGTCGCAGGCAAGCAGGCATGGCACTGGAGCAGTAGCTGTGAGCTTATATTTGATTCACAAGTAGCAGGCTAACAAATTCTGGGATAAACAACAGCACACCAACCAAACACATAATTCTTAATTTGATTATACTTTCTTAGGAAAGCTTCTTTCTTGTCTTCTGGATGCAAGGGTAATCTCTTTTTGTTTTGTTGTTTGTAATTTTTGTTTTCTTGCAACAAAAACAAGATGGACATATTTATAGGATAGAAGACTAACTGACAGCAAGATACTGAGATGAGTAAACGGATAAGAGACAGTATCCTGAAAGTATCTCCTCAACTAATACTGAATTTTGTCAACTATATAATTTTTAAAATATCTATTTTTAATGGAGGGATTTATTAATTTGATTGCAAGACCTAAACCATCTCCTAGACTGTGTTAACCCATGTAGCCTTAAAAAGAAAGGAAATAAAATGTTAACTAATTCATTTACTGCTCTTTTTATTGATTGTTTTTTTCAGCAGTATTGAGACATGATTGACAAGCACAAGTTTTAGCTTCTTAAAAGAATAGATTATAATAACTCTCTCTATATATATGTATATATATATATGTGTGTGTGCGCGTTTATATATATATATTCATTGTGCACATTCCTAACATTTTTCATTTTCCATGGCAACCATTGATGTGTGTGTGTGTGTGTGTGTGTAATAGCAAGACTTAATATCTATTTCCTTAGCTAATTTCAATTATACAATGTAGTCTTAGTGACCACAGTTATTATTCTGTATATTAGATAAGAGCTTATTAATATCATAACTGAAATTGTGTACTGTTTCTTTCCCTAATACACCATTGGTTCTATTCTCCTCAACTCCCAGAATCCAACAACTGGTATTTTATTCTCTGATTTTTAATTCAATTCTTTTAGATTTTTATATATCTGAATATCTATCCATGTGTAGGATTTTTATTTCTGTTTCTTGCCTTTTTCATCAGCATATGTTCTCTAGGAAATGTTAGCATGTTCAGAGATGATAACCACTTTCTTTTGTGTGACTGAATGACATTTACACACATGCATACAGACACACACACACAACAAACATGCACACATGTACATAATTTCTATGTCCATTAATATATGCCTAGGTTCTCTTTCTTGTCTCTAGCCAATTAAGTTCAATCAATAAATCAGGTGAGGTGAGTGAAGGTGTATATCTCTTATCACAAAGATGAAGGATTTATATATTAACTTGCAAAGGAAACATATGAACAGCCAAAGGAACATCATCAATTAGGGAAATGGCAATCAAGACCAGGAAGAGTAATCACCTAATTCATGTTAGGATTGCTAGGATTAGTAAGACAAGAGACAGGAAGTGTTAAGAAGAGTAGAATCAAAAGGACACCCCTGTACTCAGTGGGAATGTAGTTTGACATAACCATCCAGGAAATTAGTATGGGGTTTCCCTGAAAAATTTAACACAGACCACCACATGATCAGTACAAAGGTACTTCTGATTGTATATGCAGAGAATGAAATCATTATCTGAATTTTGAGCAGATGTTAGATATTGATGAAATGTCAACAAAATGACATAGTTCACGTGTATAATGAAATGTTCTACTAATGAACAACGCAACTCAGGCAGAAATGTAATTTGTTTGTATTTTAAGATAAACACAGGCATTAACACAATGAACTGCAAGTGCCAATATGGTCTAATTATATATAAAATATATGAAAACACACCAAAGATATATTTAAAATTACACATACATCAATTCTGTAATTTCTAGGGAGTATTCCTTAGACATGTAGAATTCTTTGATTAGAAAGATCACATACTATTTTTAATTAATTAATTTATTTTATTTCATGTGCATTGGTGTTTTGCCTGCATGTATCTCTGTGCGAGGGTATCAGAGCCCCTGGAACTGGAGTTACAGACAGCTGTGAGCTGCCATGTAAGTACTGGGAATTGAACCTTGGTCCTCTGGAAGAGCAGTCAGATCTTTTATAGTCACGGGATCCACAGGGATGACCTCAACTAAGAATCTAGGCAGTGGTTGAAAGGCTGCCTTTGATGCCCTTCCCCTATAATGAGATTGATGACCACCTTGGTTGTCATTCCTAGAGCCTTCATCCAGTAGCTGAGTGAAGCAGAAACAGGAACCCATTGCTAAGCACTGAGCCATACTCCTGGAATCCAGTTGCAGAGAGGGATGAGGGATGAGCAAAGGAGTCAAGAAGGTGCTGGGGAAACCAGAAGAAACAGTTGACCTGACCTGGTAAGAGCACAGAGACCCTGGTTGTAAAGCTGGAGAACCAGCTTTGGACTGAACCCATTCCTGAATGTGGATGCCAGCTAGGAGGCCAGGGCAGTCTATGGGGCCTCTCACAGTAGAGTCAATGTTTATCCCTAGAGCACAAATGGACTATGGGAGCCCATTCTCTACGGAGGGATACTATTGCAGCCCAGATACAAGAAAGAGGGCCTAGGCCCACCCCCAAATGATGTGATGAACTTTGATGGTCCCCCATGGAGGGCCTCACTATCCTTGAGGAGTGGGTAGGGAGTAGGTTGGGGAGGGTCAGTGGGGAGCATGGGAGGATGGAAGGGTGAGGGAAGGGGGAGACTGACATGTAATTAACAGAAATTCTAAAATAAAATAAAGAAAGATCACATATATAATCAATTGTCCTTAAAAAAACTAACAATTAATGTTACTCCATCCTATTAATTTTATATTTGTTAATGTGCTCTTCACTCATTCATTCATTCATTCATTCATTTAATAATAATGTAGAAAGTAGTGAGAAACAAATATATTTTAGTAAAGAGTGATGTGCTGGAAGCAATGTAAAAAACCCACGTGTGAAAACTTAGCATTTTGAATATCTTAATTTTTATTGGCTCTGAATTTCATATATATATGCATATATATGAGATAATTTATATGTTCTTTATGGGATCGAAGGTTAGAGAATTACAAGCACAGTTCATTTTTTAAAAGAGCTAATTCAGAGTAGACTATTTAATCTCCCTCATCAGAAGAAGAATTAGCACAAGATTCTTACATTCATAGTTATATATATATATATATTCAAACCTTACTGATAATAAATTTATTGTAATTTCATTTTGTGCGTAATTGTACTCGTGATTCTCCTACTTTGCACCAACTACAGAACATATTGCCTTCACTCCAGAATTAAGGCCACTTCTGTGTGATACATAGTTTTGGGGTGACCACATTTGATGTAAGAACTTATTATGAACAAGTAACCTGTACACAATGAATAGGCTAATGTTCACATCCTGGGACTGTGCTTCCTAAAGGAACTTTGCCCCTTTGTGTTGCTGTAACTGGAGTTTATAGTCTTAGTTACCTTCACAATGCAAAAAGGGAATTTTGGCTCATGAAATTTCCAGACTTATACTGATTGAAAAAAAAATAATGATTTAGGCTTCTTATCTATTCCATGCCTGGAAACACCATGATTGATTAGCCAGTAACAAAGGTCTATGTGAATTGTGCCCCCATAAGAGCCACTTTGCCTGGGCTGACCATTGTGGCAAAGGGCATTAAGGATATTGCTTTGTCTTTGCTGCCCAATATGATCACCTTGCTTTTGGGGATTCAGTGCTGCCACTTGGCCCCTGTTAATTTGGGGCTCAATCAAGCCCACTGACCATAATTCATCCAGCAGTGTTAGAAGTTCTAAAGTCTGGGACAAGAAAATGGGCAACGACAAAACACTTCAAATGTGCTGGTGCCCTTGTCATCATTTTATATCTTATAGGATTGAAGAAGGTCATGTCTTCCTAGCCTTCCCATTAAGGAGGATTAGGTTTTCCATAGCATACCCATTCTAGTATTGTAGTTTTCCCTGATACTTAAAGTCCCTTCATCAACATTAAGTCAAGAGATACCAAGAACCTCCAATTCCTTTTTAGTAGACTATCTTTGACAAATGCTTCAGTCAACCATTCAAACAAACTTTTAGCACCTTTTTAACACTGGGCAAACTTCCATATTGAACCTAGAGTCTCACTCAGTGGGCCCTTATCAACAAACCAAGCATGATTCAGCCTTATGTTCCTTGCGCTATTATCCCACACTCTTAAAATTCATTTCCACATATACATTCTTCATAATTCTGCTTGAATGAATTAGTAAACTCATTAAGCTTTTTAGTAGTATAGCACATTTCTTCATGTACTAAACATTATATCTTCCATTTAGGAGCTTGTTTAGCCTGTAGTCTGGTTATTGGTCTAGGGGCAACTATTGTTAGGTCCCAAGGGACATCACTATTGTCTTGCCTGGCATTTCTTTCAGAGAATGTCACTGCTGGTTTAGCAGACAACGGAACATTAATTTCCTTCGTCAAAGGTGGCAATGGCAATATTTTCAGAGGGTAGGGGTGGGAATATGTCTTCTGATGAGGGTAGAGAGACTATTTGCTTAGGTGAGACAAACTCTTGAGAATTTGAAGATTCAGAAGTCTCAACCTCAATAGGGTCCTCCCACAGTTCCCCATCCCAAGTTACAGATTTATTAATGTTCTTACTTTAGCAGCAGACACCCTATGTGGCTGAGAATTAAATTTTCTTTGTAATTCTGCTAGTCTTATAATGAGGACTTAAGTTTTTTCCCCAACTTGAACTCTGTGGTTGTCAGAGAGAAGATTCTATTTCAACCACATTTATAAACCTGGGACCAGCCAGTTTTATCACTGAGTTTATTGGTATCCCCTACCATATTCAATATGGTAGAAGTTGGTTAATTTTTTTCAGAGAGTACGTTTTTCCCATTGTCAATTTATCCAGAGGTGCCTGGATCAATCAATCAGCAAACTCAGTTTCCTTATTTTTCCACCAAATGTCAAAAGTTTTATATATAGAGTCACTGAATCCATTGCCTCTCACAATTGGTGAATCAGGATAATCAAATGCATTTGTCACCTAAGGTTTGCAAAATTGCTTACACTGTGAGCTTTCAGTGCTCTTTGTGCTTCTTTGAGAAGCTTCAGTAAGTGTAGGTGCTGTCAAAGTGGAAAACCTATTCCACTATGCCAGATAATTACAAAATTCTTCTTCATGTATTTTTTGCTATACAAATCCTGGTACCTGTGTGTGTGTGTGTGTGTGTGTGTGTGTGTGTGTGTGTGTGTGTGTGTAAATATGTGTACCTGTGCTGTTTTATTAGATTCATTAGAATGGCTTACAAACTGTGGTCAACTTACGCCAACAATGGCTGTCAACAATGGATCATCCAAGAATTCAGTAGCTGTTCAGTTCATGAAGCTGGATATCTCAGCTTGTTTTCAGTATAAAACAGAATCCCAAAGAAGTGGGCTCTAATGCCAGTGAAGGAATGGACTTGCCAGAGAGACCCAGAAAAAGCAGGCAAGGAAAGCAAGTTTCCTTGTCCTTTATGTAGGCTGCTACCAAAAGATACAGTAGATTAAAGATGGGTCATCCCAATTCAGATTATCTAGATTAAAAGTTAGTCTTCTAACTTCAAGTTATTTAATTAAGAAAAATCCCTCAGATGTGTACTCAGTTACTTGGATTTTAGTTAATTCCAGATTTAGTCAAGTTGACAATAAAGAACAGCCATTGCAATGAGTGAATAATATCTAGATTTAAAGAAAAAAAAAAAACGGAACACAGGCTGGGAAGCCGGCCTGTTTACCTGATGCTGACGTAGGAACTGCTGCTTCCCTGGACTCCCAGCCTCCTCTCGTTTCCCAGGATAGCCAAAACAACCCTGTTCAACAAGGCAACGTCCGGAGGCATCACCATCCCTGACCTCAAGCTCTATTATAGAGCTATAGTCCTGAAAACAGCTTGGTATTGGCACAAAAATAGACAGGTAGACCAATGGAATCGAATTGAAAACCCGGGTATTAACCCACACACGTACGAACATCTGATCTTTGACAAAGAAGCTAAAAATATACAATGGAATAAAGAAAGCATCTTCAGCAAATGGTGCTGGCATAATTGGAGACTGGCATGTAGAAGAATGCGGATCGATCCATGTTTATTGCCATGCACAAAACTTAAGTCCAAATGGATCAAAGACCTCAACATAAATCCTGCCACACTGAACTTCTTAGAAGAGAAAGTGGGTGGTACCCTTGAACGAATTGGTAGAGGAGACAGCTTCCTGAACATAACACCAGTAGCACAGACAGTGAGATCAACAATTAATAAATGGGACCTACTGAAACTGAGAAGCTTCTGTAAGGCAAAGGACACAGTCAGCAAGACAAAAAGGCAGCCCACAGAATGGGAAAAAATATTCACTAATCCCACATCTGACGGAGGGTTGATCTCCAAAATTTACAAAGAACTCAACAAGCAAGTCTCCAAAACACCAAAGGACCCTATTAAAAAGTGGGCTGCAGAACTAAATAGAGAGTTTTCAATAGAGGAGTCTAAAATGGCTGAGAGGCACTTGAGAAAGTGCTCAACATCCTTAGCCATCCGGGAAATGCAAATCAAAACAACTGTGAGATACCATCTCACTCCTGTCAGAATGGCTAAAATCAAAAACACCAATGGCAATTTATGCTGGAGAGGATGTGGTGAAAGGGGGACACTCCTCCATTGCTGGTGGGAGTGCCAACTGGTTCAGCCACTTTGGAAATCAGTATAGATTCCTCAGAAAAATGGGAATAAACCTATCTCAAGACCCAGCAACTCCACTCTTAGGCATATATCCAAAAGATGCCCATTCATACAACAAAGATGTCTGTCCCACTATGTTCATAGCAGCTTTATTTGTAATAGCCAGAACATGGAAGCAACCTAGATTTCCCTCACCCGAAGAGTGGATAGAGAAAATGTGGTACATCTACACAATGGAGTACTATTCAGCAGAAAATAATAATGGAATCATGAGATTCACAGGCAAATGGATGATACTAGAAGAAGCCATCCAGAGTGAGGTAACCCAGTCACAAAAAGAGAAACATGGCATGTACTCTCTCATATATGGATTTTAGACATAGATCTGGGGAGTGCCAGCCTACAATCCTATGGCCCGAGAGTCTGGGAAACAGAAACTTCATTTAGTGGCTGATCGAAGAAGAGGCAGACTCCCTTGTTTAAGTACTGAGCTGAACTCAAGAAAGCCAGTAACAGAGAGGGAGGACTGATGATCAAAGGGATTAAGAATGGGCTGGTTTAACCCCCAGAAACAGCTGACCAGACAAAGGTTAACTCTTGAATCCCAGGCATCAGCCTGGGAATCCAGCATGGGACTGATCAAGACCCCCTGAATCTGGGTGTCAGAGAGGAGGCCTAGGGAATCTATTGAGCCTTGGGCAGCAGATCAGTACCCACCCCAAGTATACACACAGACTTTGGACTCCCATAGAACAATGTGAGGTGCACTCTCACCCTGAACTCTTGGGGAAGGGTCTAGGCCCTGCCCTATATGAAATGACAGACTATGGACACCCCCATGGAGGGCCTCACCCTCCCTGAGGGAATGAGGGGATAACGGGGGGGGTAGCTTGGGGGAGGGCACGGGAGGAGTGGAGGGAATGGGAGAGGGATCTGGAACTGACTTGTGAAGCAACCTCCTTTCTTATCTAAATTTAAACTGGAAAATAAAAAAAAAACAAAAATGCCCTTACTAACTACATACTATTGGCCAATTCTGACCAAATGGGTTAAATACCCAGAACATATGGTGGAGGGAGATCAAATACTGTTTCTTAAAAGAAAAGTAATCTTCTCTTATCATAACTAGTGTATGTCTATGTTTGTACACATTTCTATGTAACATAAATATTTTATGTGACCATTTACTCCCAGGAAAGTAAATGATCTCTGCTTTTCCTGTATGAGCATTCATTCACAAACACAAATATATCCCTACACCTTTTGAAAAAAGAATATAAATCATTGCTAGAACATTTTACGTCATTATTGTATTGAAAATATTTTTAGAATGCTTTTACTAAAGTAGATGCATTGCCTTCTCCTGTGTGTGTGTGTGTGTGTGTGTGTGTGTGTGTGTGTGTGTGTGTGTGTGTGTGGAAGGGAAGGAAAGATCTATTACATTAAAAGTTATAAAAGATATATTGCATGTCAACTTGACAGCAATTGAACAAGCAAGTTCTTTGTTGAAAGAGGAAGTGAAGAGATAAGGGATATACTTTTTTTTCTGGGTATAAGAGTTACTGTCAATCAGCAAACTATACAATTATTTAATGTGTGGATATACTTAGTACTTATTTTTCCCATTACATTAAACTGTCTTTTTCTTCCTTGAAAATGGTGTTATCCATTGAACACATATTCAATTATATTTTCCACTAAGGATGAACTGCTAAAATCAATGTGCACATCATAGACACCTGTATTTTTCTTTCTCCATTAGAGTTTAAGATTGCTACAATTCTATAAGTATTGACTGACATCATTAGATTATTCAGGGTGAAGAACTCAAGGCAAAGACAATTTCCATGTGAGTACTATGATATAAAATATGTACTCATAGTCCATTTTTTGTCTCTTAGCCAAACAAGGATTGAGGAAATTCAAGTACACATGGGTGAACAATTTGAGTAGGGATTTATGCAAACCAAGGCCATTAGTGATAAGGAGTGGGTACCATCTTCATTCCATTATCATAATGGGGAATCACATTTATTTTTCATGATGTGAGGACACACGTTACCATTTCTTCATTGATAGTGTGCAGTACTGGGAACAGATCAGTTATGTTTATATACAGAAAGTCCCCCTGTATCTTCTGCTTTTGCTCTGGACTTCCTAATAAGGAAGCTAAGATTTCTTATTTCTGTTTCTCATATTTATTCTTCATCCCTTCCCCTCTGCCTCTAACACATAATCCCACCATGATGCCACTCACCATGAAAAAAATAAGGCTAACCAATATAGCTTCTAAACATGTGAGCTAAGTAAACCAATTTCTTTTATATGTTATATATTTAAAGTTATTTTGTTGTAGCCAAAGAAAAATGACTAACACATGTCTTATTGAGTTTCCATTTGTAACTCTTCTAGAAATGCCTTTGCCTGAGTCATCGGACACTTTATTTCTTTGCTAGTTTTTGTTGTAGCACCACTGCCAGTAGCTTCCTGAGAAATATACGATCTAAGGTATATGTGTTTCTTCAGTCTTGCTATGGTTTGAGAGTTATTCTAATTTCAGGTTTTACAGTATGGCTGTATAAGGAGGTATGATTTGACAGTGGTGACTAGACAGACAAATATCCTGTTACTAGACCTAATGAACTTATTACAGACCTTGTGTGAAGCATTCACCAAGGTGGCTTGTTACCCCCTATTTCCCCCATCTGAGAAGGTACCAGATGAACATCACAAGACTAAGATGACTGTGACTGTATGTTGAGCTTTCTAGCTCCCATAACTATGAAAAATGACATTCTGCTCTTAGAAAATTAGCTCACCTCGGGTATTTTGCTGCAACCTCAGAAAATGGACTAATACAAAACATTTATATTGTAGTCTATGGAGAATTGAAATTAAAAATTATGTCTGCCGAACCTCAGAAGAAATGTCTTCTAACATCCAATGTTGTTTTGATGACTTTTCCTTTTTTTACTTGTGATCTAATTATTCTATTTCAAGAGTCTTCAAGGAAGGGCTGGAGAGAGGTCCCTACTACCACAATGCTGATAAGACTACTGACATCAGTCATATTCCCAAGATTCACAGGGTAGAAGGAAAAGTCTTGACTTAACAAGTCGACCTTTGACTTCCTTGTAAATACCTTCATACAAGGTAGTAAATAAATTAAAATGTAATAAAAATTTAAAAAGAGTGCCCAAAGACCATCCTTCACCCATTACCTCATGTTTGGGAATCTTATGGGATAGCCATAATGGTCATCATTTTTACCTTGTGCCTTCATAGCACCTCTGTTTTTCTTTTCTGGGAGGTTTTCACATTGTTGTTGGAAACTGACTCATTTTACTGGTTCTGACTTGATTTCATCCATGTAGCACAACCTACGAGTGTGTGCTACTAGTGAATGCTCTGGTTTGATTGCCTCTTCTCTATTCAGTTCTGTAAACTTTCTGTTTCTAGAAGATATGTACAGCTTCATCTCTCAATTTTCCAAGCACAGATTTTGTCATGTTTCTAATTCATTTTAATTTATGGATTTTTAAAAAGCATTACAGTAATTTAATAGAACTGGCATATCCTACTGTTTCTCTGCTCATTTTCATTTACTGTAGAGAACTAGGACTTCCTTTCTTTTCATGGTACATGTGTTGAAGGGAGTGGAAGTGCACATGCAGATACGTATGTATGTGGAGGCCAGAGACTGATATTATGTTTCTCTCTCCATTTCCCTCCCATCTTAGTTTTCAGATAGGACCCCTCACTGAACCTGGCACTCACTGATTAGCTAGCCCATGAACTCTAGGGATGCAATTGTCTCTATGCCCTCACATCTGGAGGTAGGGTTATATGTGTGGCAATTGGGGTTGTGAAGAGGAATGGCATACGTTTCCATTACCTTTTCATTTTGTCATGAGTCACTTAGATGATTTGAAAAGTATTATTTTGAAAATTTAGGAAGTTCATGGATAATATAACAGTGAAGTTGTAAAATATTTATAAAATATATGATCACAGAATCTATTTGCATGGATAGATAAATTATTTCACTCTTCCATTTTGCAGTTTTTAAGGGCTTAGGGGAATAATCAATATTTTACTTTATGCTGAATTATATATGAACTAGTAGACATATTTTTTTCTTTTGATATTTAGGGCATCCAAAATTTCAGTTTGATCATGAGATTTATGTTTCAGAAACTGCACAAAATAACCCATAACTGAAGTCACAGGTATAATGAATTAAGAAAGTAAAGTATCTAGCAGCTAAATTAGTGTAGAGAGTTCACATTATGGGAGTTTGTTAGTTACTCCAGGTTCATCAATTTAGAAGTTTCTAACTTAGAAATATTACAAATATTTGATTCTGTGACTCTCCTTACTGAAACTCAATATGCCACGTTTTGTTGATATCTATGGGAGGCCTGCATTTTCTAAATAGGAATGGAAAAGTGGGGCAGAGGGTACTTAGTGGTAGAGGACTGAGAGGAGAGGAGGGAATGGAAACTGTGGTAAGGTTGTAGAATAAATAAATAAATAAACAAACAAGATTTTTAAAGTATTGCAAATACTAAGAATTCACATTGCTGTTAGACCTAGACTCATCAAATTCTACAGGAGTCTAAGAATGATTCAAAATAGTAAACATTACAAAGCTACTAGGAGTTTTGGATTAAGCATAAATTTTGTTCTAGCTCAATGCCTCATGGCATTTAGAACTCAAAGTTACTGAGGAATCCTGGGAGCAATTTAAGTAGTTTTTCCTGTATAATATTTTCAAATAAAAATGAAAATACTCTTTTGGTAAGTTATGGGCTATATTATCTTACCAAATACCACTACTGAAGACTAAGTGTTTTATACTAAAAACAAAATAAACAAAAAAGATGAAAAGATGACATAGGTCTAATTATGTTAAAATATAAGTAAGATTGTTTTTGAGGTCATTTCCCTAAGACTGATTTTTGTATGGACTCAGGTTTTATCACATGTTTCTCAAGATATGAAAAGCTAAGACAAACTATTTTTAAATTAATCCATAAAAATAAATATTTATTTATTGAACTGTCTGAAGTTTGAGATGACTAAACTTGGTATTTACTTAATTATATGTAACTTGTCACACAATTATTGATGAGTAGAAAATATCAGAAACTATATTTCTTGTCTTACTGAAGATTCTCTCCCCCCATTGCCTTCCAGTGTGTGTGTGTGTGTGTGTGTGTGTGTGTGTGTGTGAGAGAGAGAGAGAGAGAGAGAGAGAGAGAGAGAGAGAGAAAGAGAGAAAGAGAGTGTACATTATGTATGAGTGATGAGTGCCTGCAGATAACAGAAGAGGGTTTCGAATTTCATACAGTTGGAGTTACAGGCTATTCTGAGCCACCCAATAAGGGTGATGGGATCAAATTTCAGGCTTTCTGCCATGGCAATATGTGCTTAAACTGCTGAGCTGCCTCTCCAGCCATGTGTTGTTTTATTTTTATTTAAAGTTTTTATTTGATTTTTAAATTTATGTGTATGCGTGATTTCATCTACACATGTATGTGCAAATACATTTTGAGGAAATTGAAAATTTCCATTTTAATGCATTTTCTATATGTGTTATTATTTCCTATGACAGGAAAATATGAAAAGAATATACAGACAGTTGCTAACCATGGAAAACATAATCCCCATCATTAATAGCTGGAGTTATCATATCATAGTTGATACCATAATATAGCTTTTGTGAGAGAATATTCTACATCTTTGAGAACGGGAAAAATGGTTTGTAAAAGGAGAGAAATATGAATAAAATATTCCCGAGAAAATATAAATGGATTGAACCACATATATACACAGTGCTTCTGGGGTTGTAAATATTATAGCAATACTGAAAAACAAATTTGTATTTTATATAACTAAACACACATGAACCATATGACACATCAATTACACCCTTCTTTATTCAGTCACAGGGAGATTTAACTAATTTCTAAACTTAAAATGGCACCTAAATGTTCATGATTTCTCAAATCTTTGCAAATTTGAAGAATTGGAAATAACACAGATTAATCATCAATTAATTCATCAAATGAGTGGACAAAGGGTCCCTGGTGTATCCAATGCCATGTAGTAGTGTTTAGCAGTCAAACAGGGGCAATCTCTTGGTGTGTTAAAAACCTTAGATGAATTTTAAGGGAATGCCACTAAAATAAGAAATCAAAGCCACACACCCAAAGTATACACACTATGTATATTCATTTGTACATTATTATTGAAATGAATACAATCTAATGGAAGCATAAGCTAGTGATTTTTAGGGGCTAAGGAAGTGGGGAGAAAAAAAAGGGTACCTATGGTTACAAACTCAACATGGTGTCTGGGAAAATGGACCAGTGGTAAAAGAGTTTGTAGTGCAAGCAAGGATAAGAATTCAGCATGTAAACACCAGGAC
Organism: Mesocricetus auratus; assembly: GCF_017639785.1. Classification (NCBI taxonomy): domain Eukaryota; kingdom Metazoa; phylum Chordata; class Mammalia; order Rodentia; family Cricetidae; genus Mesocricetus; species Mesocricetus auratus. The sequence goes on from NW_024429193.1 coordinate 38,805,075, forward strand.
AGTGTGCAGTGCCCGTGAATTCCTCTGATCTAGGAGCCAAGTCTAGTAGGGCCAGTGGAATCAGAATATTCAGGGTTTAAGTAACAAACTTCCTGGGTCAAGGTTATCCCCTGAAGCTGTCATATCACCTTCTGAAAATGAGTAAAACACAAAGAAAGAATAAGTTACTGGTTACCAGGGGTCAAGGATTCAGAAAGAGGATGCTGCAGCACACCCAGTTAGAAAAGTGCTGCATAGCAATGATTATCCTGAGGGTACAATAATGCCACAAGGAGCTCTCTAATTGGAGGTCAGACCTTATCAAAACAGAAGGGAATTATGGCTGGTACTGGAAATCTGGCCGAATATCTAGGGCTTATGAAGTCGCGGATCTTGGAGCACAACCCACAGGCCACTTTACTAAACCGGCACAATCCCCAAACGCATTCTAAACGTTTGTTGTTATATCCACAGAGAAGTGTAGTCTCCACACTTCATCAAGAAAACTCCTCAACGGGCGTTGGTGACACAGGCCTTTAATCCTGGCACTCAGGAGGCAGAGGCAGAGGCAAGCGGATCTCTATGAGTTCAAAGCCAGCCTAGTCTACAGAGCGAGTTCCAGGATCCAAAGAAAGCAAGTGAGCAAGCAAGGGAGGAACGGAGGAAGGGAGGAAGGGAGAAAGGGAGGAAGGGAAGGAGGGAGGAAGAAGGAAGGAAGGAAGGAAAGTAGGAAGGAAGGAAGGAAGGAAGACAGACAGGCAGAAAGAAAGAAAACTCTTTACAACAGATAGAGCATTTCAGAAAACAACAAATCAAAATGTAGAATTGTGAAGCCCACTCCCAACTGATATATTTATAAAATACTCCTGCACCTAAAACGTATTGAACATTGTGACAGAAGGGGCAGAAAGACTGTAAGAGCCAGAGGGTCAGGGAGTTTTCTGTCAAAAGCTACATCTATAAAGTTTCACCAGTATGACTGTCCAAATTTTGGTTGAACAAGGCCTCAGACTCACTCAAAGCACTGCAGGAAACTTTAAAGAATAGTTCAGCTTCTTGTATGAAATAGTTCCTGTCAAATGCTTTGATCCCTCTTTGCCCATTTTAGTTTGCTTCCTATTACAGTGATAAAAGCACACTGACCAAAAGCAACTCATGGAAAATGTGTTGTATCACATTCCAAGTCCCAGTCCATCACTAAAAGGAAGCCAAAGCTGGAACTCAAGCTAGAAACTTAAAGCAATGACTATGGAGGGATGCTTCTTATTGGCTTGCTGGTACGCTCACACTTACCTTGCTTTCTAATGCATCCTATGAACTACATACCCAGGGGACTAGCCACCAACAGTAGGCTAGGACCTCCAACATAAATTAATAATCAAGACAGTTCCCCACAGATATGCCTACAGGCAATTCTGAACTGGGCAATTCTAAAACTGAGGTTAGGGATGATCTAAAGTTAGATAAGATGACTTTAAGCCATGTCAAGTTGACATTTAAAGCTAACTAGGACCTGGAAATATACTGCCGTCATCATCATCATCATCATCATCATCATTCTTTCATTCATTCAAAGTAACAGTTCTTCATGATAGATGAATCTTATTAATGGCTTTAGTAAGAATATACATGCTGTATCTCCTGTTCTCGACAGCATGGATAACCAGTGTATGGTACTACTAATAATTTATACTGCATATATTGTAGAAATTCTGGAAATTACTTTTTACTTAGTGCCTAGAAAATCAAACCACAAGAATAGTTTTAAGACCTAATGGATGGAAAAAGGGAATATGTATGAAAGAAGATAAAACCTGTAAGCATACTGTATGCAGAGAGTATGGGATGCCCGTACTCACTGCCTCCTGGGCTTTAATTTTCTTTTTTAACTAATTTTGATGAAGATGAAAATATGCATAGTTATTGTTATTCTTGAGACAGGGTGCTGCTATGTGTCTCGGGATGACCTCAAACTTACTATCTGCCCGCCTCAGCCTGCCAAATACTGGCATCATAGGTGTATGCCACCTGACCCTGGCTTGATGCCAACTTTATGGAGCTATTATTCACAATAAGAAAGAGACAGAGAGATAAGAAATTACTTGGGAATTACATGCGTGACCCAGAGTTTGCTATTTAATTCTCTGGATTTCTCTTTCCTTAATTATGACACTATGGAATACAAAGCCTTTCTTATTGAAAACATTGTCTCATATGATACATCCTGATGACACTGTTCCCCACTCCCCAGCTCCTCCCAACATTCCTACTCACTCAGTGCCATGCCTTCTTTTTCTCTCTTTAGAAAACAAACAGGTAATACAAAGAAACAAACAACAAGAAACTCATGCACACAAACTCTACAAAAACATTAAGTTAGGAACCACACTATACAAGCAAAAGATGAATAAGACAAAAAAAGCCCCAAAATCCCAATAGGAGAAAATAGCCTACACCTTTTCTCTGTGTTCATTCTGCATTGCCTATCTACTGTGGAGACAAAATATTCTATGCTATAATAGTGCATAAATTTCCCCTAGTGTATCTTCAACACCAAATCAAAAACTCCAATGACAGTTTATGCTGGAGAGGATGTGTAGAAAGGGGAACACTCCTCCACTGCTGGTGGGAGAGTGGACTCGTACAGCCACTTTGGAAATCAGCATGGAGATTCCTCAGGAAAATGGGAATCAATCTACCAAAAGACCCAGCAATTCCACTCTTAGGCATATACCCAAAAGATGCACATTCATACAACAAGGACATCTGTTCCATTATGTTCATAGCAGCATTATTTGTAATAGCCAGAACCTGGAAGCAACCTAGATGCCCCTCAACTGAAGAGTGGATAGAGAAAATGTGGTACATTTATTTACACAATGGAGTACTATTCACTGGAAAAAAACAATGGAATCTAAAATTTGCAGGCAAATGGATGGCACTAGAAGAAACCATCTGAGTGAGGTAACCCAGTCACAAAAAGAGAAACATGGCATGTACTCACTCATATATGGATTTTAGACATGGATCAGGGGAGTGCCAGCCTACAATCCCACTGCCAGAGAGTCTGGGAAACAGACCCTTCATCCAGCAACCGATGAAAGCAGAGGCAGATACCCACAGACAAACACAGAACTGAACTCGTGAAATCCAGTGTCAGAAAGAGAGAACTGATGGGCAAAGAGTTAAAACTGGGGTGGTTTAACCCACAGAAACAGTTGACTTTAACAAGGGGGAGCTCTTGGACCCCAGATTGATGTCTGTATGGAAAGCACAGGACTGACTCAGACCCCCTGAATGTGGGTGTCAGTGATGAGGCCTAGGTAATCTATGGGGCTTTGGGTAGTATTTATCCCTGGTGTACAAATAGACTTTGAGTGCCCATGCCACAATATGGGAGGCTCTCTCAGCCAGGACTCTTGGGGGAGGACCTAAGCCCTTCCCTGGATGAAATGACAGTCACTGGAGATCCACCATGGAGGGCCTCACCCTCCCTGGAGATTGGAGTAGAGATTGGGTGGGACTGTGGGACCTGGTGGGGAGGGCAGGGGAGGAGGGGAGGGAGAGGGAGCTGGGATTGACATGTGAAACAGGCTTGTTTCTAACTTAAATAAAAATAAAACAATAAAAAAATAGTACATAAATATTTGGGTCATAATGGCCATTGTGTAGCTTTTCAAAATTGAAGTTAATCTGAAATTTGTATGTGCTTTTGTGTGTAGCTATCTGTGTTAGAGTGTATATATGAAAGTCAGCATATAACTTGCAAGAGTTGGTCCGGCCCTCTCACCAAGGGGTTTCTAAGGATTGAAATCAGGTGACCAGACTTGGCAGTCAACAGCACCTTAATCCACTGAGGCATCTTGTTAGCTATTCTGTAGTTTTTAGATACAGAAGAGTAGATCATAGTAAAGAAATTGATTCCATGGTTTTCACCTTCTTATTAAAAATTTATTTTCCCCAAGTCACAGCATCCATAGATACTCTAAACAGTTTTCATGGTCACAGTGTCATTGAGAAGGGATTTTTAAGTTGATTGAAATATTCGCAGGGTTATTATGGATATATCTCATGTATTCGGTAGTAGACTTCCCTTTCATTTCCAAATTCCTCAAAAAGATCTCTTTTGATCCAGTTTTTAAATTCATTTCTACCTGTCAAGTGGGCATGTCAGATTTCATTTCAAACCCGTATCAACTATTGAGGTGTGTGATACTTGACACTGCAAATACAATACAACTCTCCACATAGTAAGCTTGATATAGCCATAAATCTGCACTCCAAGCTCTCATTGACTTCAATAGGACTTGGACTTGGAGAATGATTGCAGATCAAGCCATGTGATGTAATGCAATTTTAAGTAGCTTTTTCCATAAGTAGAAATACACAGTGAATCACAAACTCCCTGCCTGACACACACACACTAGTCAGTATTCCTATTTCCTTCAAATACTTTCCATTCATATGTGGGTGCTGACTGTGACAGAGGACATAGGAAGACATTGAAGACAATCTCTGTGGCCTTACATCACTCTTTATTAGCATAACACATTTAGAGAGGCTTTCTTAAACTCCACTCTGATGCAACAGCATTATGGTATCAACAAACTAGTTATCAATAGGGTTCCTGATTTTCCACACATGCAAACACAATCTTTTCCTTCATTTTAAAATCAGTTTTTGTTTCCAAATGGAGATTCATTTCACTAGTCGATTAGACTCCAAGCTATAAATCACAAGGAGCATCGCGTGCAAGCATACCTTTTAAGTTCCAGCAGCCTGTGTTCTGCTACTTAGAATCTCAAAGACAATAAGCATTTTTATCCAATCATCCAGAGTCTAAAAGAATTCAAAGAATGGGACGTCTTTGAAATACACAGGCCTTTGGATATCGAATTACCTTTGAAACCCCCCCCAGAAGTATCTCTAACAAAATCCATTTGAAATACTGCTTCAATATTCTAAAAAATCAATAATTTAAACCACAGGTTGAACATTTTTACTGTTTCCACGGCAGACTGTCATTTTTCGAAATGAAAATGCTAATGGCACCGAAGGGAAAGCGCTAAGCAGAGAAGATGCATGAATGGAACCCTGGATTGGCTAGACTGGCTGGTTTGATCTCTTTCTCCCTCACTCATCTGTGACAAAATGTCTTTTAAAATCAACAACCTGCCTTTCGGTCTTGCTGAAGAGCGTGCCTTCCTGTTGTACACTGCTTCCTGCTCTATGGGAAGTTACGGATTGTGCTGTACGGAGACACTAGTAAATATGAATACAAAAATGTAACACTGAGTAGCAAGCTGTATTATTTCCACACAACCTATAACGTTGGGACACCTTTGAAATATTGCATGGAGCACTAGGGAGAGGCCAATCCCTCAATACTAACTTTTTTTTCATATTCATAGCTCTGTACTAAACCACATGCAGTGAAGAAAGTCATGGAAATCTGGAACTCCGGGGACGTCAACTCAGAAAAAAAATTGGCATAGCTTCTGAAATTTATTTATACGGTTTAAATATATGAGAAATGATGGCATCAGTCCAGAATCATTACCCTCCTTGTGAAGATCTCCACTTTGACTCTGCACTACCTAGGACACCACCTTCCCTGCTAGGAAATGGTAAATTGCAAGGGACTCATTTTGTCAAAGAATTTGGAATTGTGATTCACATAATGTAAAAGAATAGCCAGAAGATTAAAGTCGACCAAAGGGCCTGGAGAGATGGCTCAGCAGTTAAGTGCAGTTGCTGCATAGTTAAGATTACAAGAATTCAGGTCCCAACACCCAAGGAACAAGTCAGGGTTCCACACACATATGTAAACTCAGTTCTGAGGAAAGTAGAGGCAGGAGGATATCTGAGACTTGTTAGATTTCTGCCTAGCTGAGAAAATATGAACTCCAGATAGAGAGAAAGCCCTTGTTTCACAGGAAAAGGTGGAGAGGCCACTCAACACCCTCTTCTGGCCTTCTAGTCTGAGCACGCCTATCTGCACTAGCACACTCACTCATGCAAAGATAAATATGTTAATTAGTTACCAATAAACCTGTATGCATAAAAACCAAACAGTGATTGCTAATAAATACTGAGATATAATGGACTGAGTTCTACAATAATGAGGGAGACATTTGTTTACATAAAATGAGATATTTATATATACACACAGAGTAACTCTTTTAAATGAATTTTTCATTTGTTTCCTAAAACCCTTTGTCAAAATTTAAACTCAGCCTTCAGTCATCCAAACTACACCAAAATGAGGCCACAAAAATATTTTTCTATCACATCATAAATCACAGCATGTTTTTCTTTGAAGAATAAAATCTTCTACTGGAGCTGGAGCGAGGAAGCTCAAGATTCCCAGACCCCTGCTCCAAAGCATCTTCTTGGCTAGGATTTGGAGAGAATTGAAGAATGAGAATTTGAAAATCCTCATAGTGAATAGAATATCTCCCAAGGTAACTTGGTAGTAGTGTAGGACTAAACCTAATTTTTGTAGCTCTCAGCATGCCTCGTGTAGAATATGCACAACATAAGTACACCTGAGTGTGAAGTAAATTCCTGAGAGGCAATACACTGCAGAGAGCTCTGTGGATGATGGGGGCGTATAGCCATGAATAAGTTCTAGGCAGAGGACACCGCAGTCTACTTTCAGGGACTGTGTAGGCATAGTTAGGTGTGTGTGGTTGGAGTAGCAAAGGGTCTATCAGTTCGATGTATGCAAACAGTCTATGGATTTCAGAATCAAGAAAACAAGTTTAATTTGAAGCATACTTTTAAAATATTTGTAACTTTATGAATATGAGTCTTGCTTTGTTGTGTGTTCTTTGTCCCACTCCCCACCAACCACACATGTCTGTAAATCACATGCATGCAGTGAGCACCGCCTGGAGGGTACAAGAGGGCACTGTATCTCCTGTGACTGAAATTATTGACAGTTATGAGCTGCTGTGTGGGTGTTGGGAAGTGAATGCAGACCCTCTGTAAGAGTAGTCAGTATTCTTTTTTTTATTTATTTTTCAGTTTAAATTTAGATAAGAAACAAGGTTCCTTCACAAGTCAGTTCCAGGTCCCTCTCCCTTTCCCTCCCCTCCTCCCGTGCCCTCCCCCCAAACCCCCCATTATCCCCTCATTTCCCCAGGGAGGGTGAGGCCCTCCATGGGGGTGTCCATAGTCTGTCATTTCATACAGGGCAGGGCCTAGACCTTCCCCCAAGAGTTCAGGGTGAGAATGCACCTCACATTGTTGGATGGGAGTCCAAAGTCCATGTGTATACTCGGGATGAGTACTGATCTGCTGCCCAAGGCTCAATAGATTACCTAGGCCTCCTCACTGACACCCACATTCAGGGGGTCTTGATCAGTCCCATGCTGGATTCCCAGGCTGATGCCTTGGATTCAAGAGTTAACCTGTGTCAGGTCAGCTGTTTCTGGGGTTAAACCAGCCCAGTCTTAACTCCTTTGGTCATCAGTCCTCCCTCTCTGTCCCTGGATTCCTTGAGTTCAGCTCAGTGCTTAGCTGTGGGAATCTGCCTCTGCTTCCATCAGCCGCTGAATGAAGTTTCTGTTTCCCAGACTCTCTGGCCATAGGATTGTAGGCTGGCACTCCCCAGGTCTATGTCTAAAACCCATATATGAGACAGTACATGCCATGTTTCTCTTTTTGTGACTGTGTTACCACATTCAGGATGGTTACTTCTAGTGCCATCCATTTGCCTGCAAATCTCAGGATTCCATTGTTTTTTTTTTTCTGCTGAATAGTACTCCATTGTGTAAATGTACCACATTTTCTCTATCCACTCTTTGGTTGAGGGACATCTAGGTTGCTTCCAAGTTCTGGCTATTACAAATAGTGCTGCTATGAACATAGTGCAACAGACATCTTTGTTGTATGAATGGGCTTCTTTTGTATATATGCCTAAGAGTGGAGTTGCTGAGTCTTGTGGTAGGTTTATTCCCATTTTTCTGAGGAATCTCCATATTGATTTCCAAAGTGGCTGAACCAGTTGGCACTGCCCCTTTCACCACATCCTCTCCAGCATAAATTGTCGGTATTCTTAAGCCCTGAGCTATATAATCCTGCTCAGTCATGCTTGATGTTTACTGCATGGGCATTCATAGTTTACTACTTTTTGGACCTATATTATTGAATCTACTGCTGTGAAACATAGGGAAGAAATGAAGGCTCAGAGAAAGTTAAACTAAGGTGACATAGGCCTTGTGCAAGAAAACATACACTAATAAATATGACTTTCTCCTGTTGTTATGTAGGAAATATGTCCAAATATAATTTAGGGAACTATATTTGGTGTGTGTGCATACACATACATGTATATATATGTGTATGTGTGTCCATGTGCAGGCTAGATAGATCCTTTACTACAAGATCATACATTAAATTAAATTATATTAAATTTCACTATGGAGTCGTTTAAGTGAATTTAAATATCTCCTTAAGGAATGACAGTCAATGTAGAGATGGAAGAGAGCTATCAGTATGCCATTCTTAATGTGTGAAGGGACACTGCAGATATGATCAGTTGAGAGACTAGAACCCAGAGAGAGGGAATGGGACAAATCACAGGAGGCAGATAGAAATATTTCTCTCATTTTCTCTCACTTCCTCTGGCCCTCATTGAAAATTAAAAGGCAAAATGTAAATATGGGCTTAAAATAATGGAGTTTTGGTACTTTATTCACACATGAACTCTGAGTTGTAATAAATTTCCCTTTCCAAGCAACATCATAATGACTTGTTCCATTGTTGATTTTTATTATTATTGATTTTATTACTATTGTATTAGCATTTGTATATGTGAGACAGTTGGCTAACAATTTGTCATGACATGTCTTATGGGTGGGAGGATGACACACACCATTATCATTATTATGAAGATTCTTTCTTACAACTGGTAGCATGATAAATGATTTATAGATCACCATAGCAATGCTCAAGTTATTTATAACAAGTTGATTAATCATATTGATTTAGCATCCTGCCCTGTTCTTTAACTTTTCCCTTTTACCTGTTTAGTTTTAGATCTAATTTTAGGATAATTAAATTTAGTTCCCGTTTTAGAACTCTATTTGAGTGTCTATAACTCATTGGAAAATTATTCACATTTCCAGTTCAATTTTAATAGCTGTAGTTCCTCTATTAGAGTGACCTTTTCTTTCCAAATATTTGAAGTAATTATAGTTGTAGGATAAAAATATCTATTGACAGTTTCCTTTTGATATTGAAATGTTCCACATTAGCAAGTGCACAGGACATAATCTTCCTGTTTTTCTCATCTTCTGCTCCCTTCCTTTGCAAAGTCACTACAAACAGCAGGTACATAAAACAAGAAAGTTGTTCAAGCTTCCTCATGCAGTGACCCTGTGAACACTTCACGTAGAGTCACTCTTCAATGTCTGCGACTACAGATTATTTCTTCCCTTCTGCACTGAATCTGTAAGCCCAAAGCATTAGGGAATTCTACCTACTCCTCCATTCTACTCTTAGCACTCAAGCACAGTACTTGGCCACAGACAAAAAGAAGATAGTTATTGACTCTTCATATTCTAGTATTCTAGTTGAGACCAAGTATCAATATTGCAATGAGAAACAACTTCACACTCACGATGAGGTTATGCAAAATGATCATCAGTGAGGCATGTGAAGAATAGAAAAAAGATGTTGATGGTTGGTATATAAATTAGTGTTGATGCTATGGGAAAAAGATGAAATCCTTCTCAAGTGTAGAAATAGAGTTACCCCATCTCCCAGCTTTTCCCATCGTAAGTCTATTCCAAAAAGAAATATGTATGTCTGTATATGTTTGTGAGTGTGTACTCAGAATCTTCTAAACACAAACTGTATAAATGAATGTTCAAAAAAGATTTACAAAAATAGACAGAATACATAACAGATGTAGCTAACAAGTAGGTAAAAAATGTAAGATGGACAATCTCTGAAAACATTATGACAATAAGTTAAAAAAAACAATACACAATGATTGACCATGGATAGCTGAAATCACCACAAACAATACTGTAGGCAGAAAGTATTCAGTACATCATGAAAATGAAGTAGAAATCCTGAAAATATTATGAGTGACTCCTATGATATGTAAAACTACAAAAACCATGAAATCCAGATGAAGCTGGTGACTAAGGTTATTAGATATCATATCTTATAACTTTAATTTTCCATATTACAGAGGAAACACTTTCCAAGTGATTTTAAAGGAATTTAAGATTACATACCATGCTGTCCCATCCACGAACATCTCTAAAAACATGATTCACTTAATCAAATTGGCTATATATATATGTATATATATATTTAAAATAAAAAGTAAAGTATCATAATGATTTTAATGGATGAATGTCAAACAAGACAAGCAGCATTTATTCATGGGGTGGCAAGGTACTGATGAAAGCATCTCATAATGCTGAAACGTATTTATAACTATAATAGAGAAATTTTACTCAAAGGAGTTCTTTAAAACTTTAAATGGTAGATTTTATTGATATTTCTTTTATTCAGACTTTTATCATTTATGACAAATAACACAGTTATGCTATTTCTTTGAGGAATAAGTAGATCAACACAGACTGCTGGGTTCCAAGCACTGACCTCTATTTGAGGTTTCTCCCTAAGAAGATATATCTTTAAATAAGCAATTTCAGTGTTTACTTTTGTAATCTTTTGGTAAATCACTTTTCTGCTCTCTTGCATAATTTCCTTATGAAATATGTTAAGACTTTGTAACCTAAGACTCTAAGTGGAATAGCTATGATTTTGCTTATTTTGATATAATATTTAATTTTGCCTCTATTTTATATCCAAGACTTACATGATACAATTATGCCTTAAAGATTCAAATGCCTTACTTGTTAAAATGGTAAATATTGTAACTCAAGTATATGTTTCCAAGATTAGCGATAATTCAAAGAATCTTAAGTGGTTCATATTGTGCCCTAAACAATAGATGGCACAGACACAGTTTCACCTTCTCCTTGAAAAGTAATGGAAACAAAAGGTTCACATAACCAGCAACTGCAAGCAGATGTCACTGTGTTTGAGAAAGCAACATGAAAATTTGAAACTGGAATTTAGTGGAGGGCTTCATATCTTACAGAAATCTAGCTTTTAGTGCTTAATTTTTTTCCCTCAGGTTTCATTGACAGGAAAGTGAAAATCAATTCAAAAATCTCTTTCTTCTTGTGACTCTGTTTCAACTGCAATCTGATGTCCTATTCAAAACAGTATTCAGCAATCTGCAAGCCATGGTGTGGCTCGGGTGACAAGTCGTGAATAAGGCAGTGGTCACTTGCATTCAAGTCCCCTCTGCAGAAACCATGTGCGTGGACAGAGCTCCAGCTAAGTGAAAATAAACTGAGCTCTTAGATTCTCTTACTTCTTTCGAGGGTCAGGTTTCACATACATCTTTCAACAAGTTACTTGTTTAAATGAAAAGGTAAACTTTCTCAACCATAATAAGCAATAAATTCAAACTTAATTTTGAAACCTTTAGTTGTGAAACACTCAATTTATTCAGGTGCTTCATGCAATTTCACTCACGTCCACTCAGAAAAGGAGTGCTACCTAATTAGGTACTGAAATACTGAATCGTTATACTTTATTAAATGGTAAATGAAAGCCAGTTGCATGGTAAACTCATAAAAATTGTAAAATTAAAGTTCTCTCACTAGATACTTATATTTAATTAAATATTATCCATATATATTTGTATTGTGGCTAACATTTCTAAAGTACACAGTGATAGAGAAACTAATCAAAACTCAAATATCTTATTCCACGTGACTTCTAATCAGTCACATTTGTTTCCGTCACATATATTCACAAAGAGGCATTTCTCAATATCGATCAACCTTATATTTTCTTTGAATATGAACATCAAATAACATATTTAAGATGGGAAGATTAAGATTAACACGAGATGGTGTTTTAGAAGACTGTAAGGCAGGTGAAGGGTACAGTTTCTATTATTGCATTCATTTTGAGTCTTCTTTACTCTCAGTTTTCAGCTTCAGATATATTTCTCAATTGCTCAGTGTAGAATAACTGCAGGACCAGAGAAAAATCTCCAGTCTGAAAATGACAATGCTTTTGTTTCCATTGAATCTGTGTTCTGTCACCCACTGGTGGGGAGCTTTCCAGTCATGTTCTCTGCCAGTCCTTACCAGTTTGCCAATTATACAAGCTGCTTCCCAGACATCAGACGCAAATTCCACAAGACTGCTGTGCAAGCCTACCCTAATTAACCATCAGCTTAATTAGACAATTTACTGTGTAATTAGCAGGCAATTAGTCAACACCTCTCAGATCTTATTGACTGCTGTGACAGCCTTTCCGTCTTTGCACATTCCAACATTCCAATACACAACAGCGACCGTGTTTCTAGCACTCTCAAGCCCTGTACGACATGGTTGTGGATGAAGAAGTGGATAATATCATATAACAAAGGAAAAAATCAATATGGAGCCTGTCCAATTATCGAACTGTTTACAAACTTGTCTTTTATTTAATACTCAAACTCCAATAACATAGATACTTTGGTACCTGCTCCAAAAAATGGCTATCTAGCTAAGTACTTAAAATGTTCTGGTTCACGTTTTAATGGAAAACACTTTACATTAGATTTGCTATGGATTAATCCCCGTGATTGGCTATGTCTGGAGTAAACATTCTGATCTCTATAGAGGAGATTGTTCTAGTTAGTGTCTCTATTGCTGTGATGAAAAACAAGCTAGAGAGATAGGCGTTTATTTGGATTCACTTCCACATTATAGTACATCATCCAGCCAGGACAGGAACTCAAACAGGACAGGAAACAGGCGTCAGGAGCTGATGCAGAGGACATGGAGAAGTGCTGCTTACTGGCTTGCTACTTGTGCCTTGCTCAGCCTGCTGTCTTATAAAACCTAGGACCAGCAAATCTGGGATAGCACCAACCACAATGGGCTGGGCCCTCCTCCATCAATCACAAATTAAGAAAATGCCTTATAGATGGAGCATATGGAGGCATTTTCTCTTAAGATTCTCTCCTTTCAGATGATATAGTTTGTGTTAAGTTGACATAAAACTAGCCAGCACAGTTATATGTCATGAATACTAAGAGCAATACAAAGTCCCCCCCACACACACACACTAGAGACACAAATTCCCAACCCCGAACACTACAGGCACAAGTCCCTCACATTGCACAGACACAGTCATTTCACTCATTAAGAGATATTCTTGCATATAATATCATTTTCTCAGTTTGTTTCCTCATTAATTTTTAATCAGTTGTGAAGAAGTTCCAAAACCAGGTATCAGTAACAACTGGAATATTTTAACGTTAGCATTAGCATTTAGTAATTTCACAGAGACATATTTTAAAATATTGTTCTGCAAACTCATGAGTACATGTAAAACCTACTCTTTATACTGTGAACACTGACCCCAGTGAAATGCTTTTCATTTTCTGGGCATTTCATGACTGGTAACTAGTGAAATCCCTATTGCTATAAGGATGAATGACATTTTAATCCTTTTCTCAGAGGTACTAACAAAAGTACAGTTTTCTTGAACAACTTAGAAGATGTAAGATTTTTGTTTAATGAAAAACAAATGTTTTGTGATCACCCTTCATAGTTTAATTGACCATAACTTCTGATATCTGATAAGCTTCAATAAGTACAAACCACTCATGATAACATTCATTCCTGTGTTACTTATACTTTCCCATTAGCAACAACTTTATTTGAATTTATCTGAGTATAAGGACTTAACTTCCTAGGAAGGAAAGCCATGGATAGGAGGCCATACATTGGGAGGAAGTCACAGAAGGCCATTGTGGCTGCAACAGACTGATTATAAGGTAAAGTGGGAATCTGTGCTATCAGACAGCATCCAAGGGACTTTTAAAATTTATTTTTAAAATTATAGGAGACCATTAGAATATTAAAAAACAAAACAAATACAATATGACTTGATTAAATTTGTGTGGCATTCCTTTGGCTGCAGGAATGGAGGAAGTAGGAAGTGTCTTTCAAGAAAGTCTTGGACAGTACAGTGAGAAATGAGTGGCCATCAGTATTGTGGTCCTAGAAATGAGCAGAGACTTACACTCTGCAACAAATGGAGTAACTATTAATGGTTTGGTCTATTATATAGTTAAGATATCAATGATGAAAATTTTTATTGATGTGATTATTTATACCATACAAGTCATTATAAATAAATTATTTAAAAGAATATTCCATATTAGCACCACCAGAATATGAAGAGAAAGCAAAAAATAATTATGGTCTTGTTTTGTAAGTGAACAAGCTGAAGTTTAGAGAATTCAAGTAATTGACAGCAGAAACATTACTTAAGGAAGATAAGACCTTAAATCTTTTCTCAAATAAAAAGATATTATAGCCATTTTTTTTGTTTTATGAGACAGGGTTTCTATGTATTGTTTTGGAGGTTGTTGGTCCAGCCTGGCCTCGACCTCACAGAGATCTGCCTGCCTCTGCCTCATGAGTGCTGGGATTAAAGGCATGCGCCACCACTGCCCGGCTACCATTGGTGTTTTTTATTTTAACTATTTTGACAGGAATAAGCATATACACAAAAGATGCACTTTCATACAACAAGGACATCTGTTCCATTATGTTCATAGCAGCATTATTTGTAATAGCCAGAAACTGGAAGCAACCTAGATGCCCCTCAACAGAAGAGCAGATAGAGAAAATGTGGTACATTTACACAATGGAGTACTACTCAGTGGAAAAAAAACAATGGAATCTTGCAGGCAAACGGATGGCACTAGAAGAAACCATCCTGAGTGAGGGTGAGGGAGGAGGGGAGGGAGATGGAGCTGGGATTGCCATGTGAAGAAAGCTTATTTCTAATTTAAATAAAAAAGATATTATAACATTTCAGTAATATACAGAATTTTCCAAGGCTATATTTTATCTCCAGTCATCTGCATGCAAACTTTTTGGTCTCATTTTTGGTTTATGACACTTAGCTAGAAAGTGTGCTCATTGAATTTACTTCTGGCTCCCTGTTATCTGGCTCCATTTTTATTTATAGTCATCAAGAAGAGATTCCAAAAATACAATGCTATTGTTTCTCCACACACTCACTTAAGACCATATGCAAAGTGGCTGTCTTGGTATTGTAGAAAACCTGAAGATGTCAACTTCCTTATCTTCATGGTCCTGCCTTCTGAGTTTCCAGTCACCTTGATCAGGTACAATTCAAATACACTTAGTAGAGAGTTCTAGAGTGTGTGTCATTCTAAGTAGCTAGCAGTAACACCATCATGCTCCTTCTCTCTGAGCTAAAGAAACATCCATTTGTTCAGTGAACGTCTTCTTTCTGAACTACCTTTTGCCCTCAGATATCAGGTGGACCACCACAATTTCTCAGTATACATGTTCCAGCGACCTATGTGTTACTTCATTTGACAGTGTTTGTGTCACTAGCTTCAATCTTCACCACTTCATTATCTCACACTCTCAAATGACAAGATAGTGATCAAATACAATAAGGTGAAAGGCTTTTGTTATGGTCTATTGTTAAACTGCTCTGTTCTTGTTATTATTGTTGATCTGTCACTACAACTAAACGATAAATTAGACTTTCAAAGCACAATACATTAAAGGCATGTTACCTAATGTTTCAGCCATCCCTTGGGGGTCATGCAGGGAGCTAGCCCATCTTTTTGATGCTAGAGAGAATTCAAACTGGAGCATCGTGGAACTAGATACATCCCTACTTTGTATTGCTTTGTGCAAGTTGTCCTTGCATCTTTACTGCCTTTGTGCTCCCCAGGCCTCAGCCAATGACATCAGTAGAATAGAGATACTCAGCTACTTCAGTCAGGAGACTCAACACTCTCCAGTGGCTTTTCTGAAGCTTCCTTAGCCTACATGATATTCTTGAATGCTTTTATGCGATCTCATCCTTTTCTCTGTCATACTGTACTTGTATGTTCCAGTTTTAGATCTCTCCAACTTATCTTCATATCCTTCCCATCTTTTCTCACAGGTATTTCACTTAATAAAGTGCAAGAATATTTAATCTCATCTTGACAACTCTTGTTGGAAGATGTTTCCCAAAAACTACTTCAATATTTAAAGTGGAATGATACAAGAAAAACCCATAAAACATATGAAAATAAATGATATTCATGCATTTTAATGTTAATAGCTAAAAATTCATGTACACATAAACATATGTATATATGATTAAAATATACATTTGACTAAGACTTTAGGCATATTGAAAGAAGTCACAAAAACAAATTTTCTTATTGCAGAAACATCATGGTGGATGGCAAAATACTTGCTTTGAGAAATCCTATAGGCTTTGTTTTAATAAGACTACAACAGCCAAAGTCTGTGACTTTAAGGAATGATTTCGTGAGCATGTTGATGGAGGGTTTCCATCCCACTGCTATACGAAGCCCAAAGAAATGATTTAAACAAACCCTTCAGAATATTGTGCATATGTCCTGCAATTCTCTTTTCCTTCTCGGAACACTAATACACACCATATATTGTCTTCTGCTCTTTGTGTCTAAAAGTCTTAGTGGACTGTTGCTAAACAACAAGCTAAAATATATGTGCCTATGCAAACCAGTCTGCACTCTAGGATGTGTAAGATACTTCCCATAGATCATTTAAGGAACTCATATAAATTAATGTATTGTGAGAGCATCTTAGCTCTACCAAGAAGGGAATAGCAAACAAATCTCACTGGAGCAAAGTTCAAGTAGTCAACGATAGCTTAACAATTATGTAGTGAGTGATCTAGGACCAAAGGTTCAAAAGAGCCATATAGAGAGTTCCCAAGTATTGGGAAGAATTTTTGAAACTGTGTGAAAAGAATTAGTTAGAACTGTGGGTAATATGCTTATTAAGCAAGCTTGAGGACCTGAGTTCAGATTCCAAAAACCCATGTCAAACTGGACACAGTTCTGTATGTCTGTGTTCCTAGAGTTCTTGTTGTGAGATGGAAGGCAGAAGGCAGAAATCCCTAGGATCTTGTAGGTCAGCTACTGTGGCATATATAGGGATGAACAAAATGAGATCCTTTCTCAAACAATGTGCAAAGTGAGGGCAGATACCCAAGATTAACCGCTGACCTCCACATGCATGCCAATATACACACATACACACAGAAACAGATAAAAAAGGAGCCTAAGTGAATGTCTCCTAAAGAGTATTTGATATATTGTAGTCATATATACAAGTGGATATCATGCTTTAATTTTAAGCACAAAGATACATAATTGGAAGGTGTGTGTATGTGTGTGTGTGTGTGTGTGAAGACAGCTTTATGTATTGTTAATAGTTACTAGTATATTATTCACAATATTTCCAATCCGTGTGTGACATTCCAAAGTGAGGCCATCTTGACTGCCTCATAGAAACAGACATTCAGCAGGTTCTTGCAGACTCCTTTACTTACAAGGCCTGTAGTTCACAGGAATATAAACAAAACACTTAACAAATCCATTTTATCTCAAGTTGACTTAGTTAAAAAACAAACAAACAAAAAAAACCTACAATGCTTCAGAAAACTGAAGAAAATGGCATCTAAAAGTTAATGTAGTCATAAGGACCCTGGCTGACCATATCAGAATAACAAAGGCTGTCTTCTCATGAATGAAGAATGGCAAAAGTAAGGCACAGATGACACAAACCCAAAACTGGGGATTAAACAGATTTTATCAAAAAAGTGTTTGCATGAGAAGTGAAAGCCATTGTTAAAATGGTTGAGTGGGAATTATATTATAGTCAACTGTGACTTCCAAATTGAATTATGTAAATCCTCTTTTTAAAACCTCTTCAGTGTCCTTGTTATCCACACAATCACATTTAAATTCCTACTCAAACAGGCCTTCCCCATCGTCTCTACCACTGCATATGTCATCTTATGAGGCAAGTGCTGCATCTTAAATATGCCTGGCAGTCTCATGATCATGAATATGTCCCTGCTACTTCTGCCTAAAAGAAAGACACAGGTCATACAGCTTAGTAAGCAATATTTTCATTCAAGGGTTAGGTTCACATTGTCTTATGTTAACAATCAATCATCACATTTTGGTGTGAATACTTTGAAAGACTGAGTTGAAACATTTTTCTTAGAGGATGACATTTTATAAACACACACACATACACACACACACACACACACACACACACACACATACTCTATGTATCTAGTACCTGATAAATGTCTGAATGAGAATTAATGAGATTATATTGGAGCATCAGGAAGGTCTTAAATGACAGTGACTTTGTATGCACACACAAAAGTGAGACTATTAAGTAATATGTTTGAGTGAATTTTCACTTTTAAAGAGGGTGAATTTGGCAGAAAGAAGGTGAGAAATTATTCTATAACCACAAGATGCTGTGGTGAGATATGTAAATCCATGAGCAGAGGCAGAGTAAAAGGTCATTGGTTTCAATGAAAGAGAAAGACACAAATGAGGACACAGGCTTAGAGAAGTAATTGCTTTAAAGGAAGTTGACAGTATTGTTCTCTAAACCATCAATCCTTTAGTGTGCATTAATGACACCTTATTGTGCCTTGATATCTTATTTCAGAACTGAAGATTAAATGCAGAACACACTGCAAATGTTCTGAGACACGCCTCACAGTGAAAATTCGAAGCAAAGCAGTCACAGTTTCATATATAAATTTTGTAAAGAAGGATGAAGAATTTCTCTCCATAGTACCTATGGAACCTTGTTTTTTTTTTAAAGCAAATAACAAAGCAAGGAATGTATTACAGAATCCAATCTATGTTCCGTTTAACCAAAGACCACAACTATACATTCCCAAATGTGGACATTTTAACTAGCTAAGTTTAAAATCCACAAAAGCATTATGTGAAGCAAAATAGGTTCCTTCAAAGGACAGCATGGAACTTTAAGGAAAGTTCCATTAGCCACAATTATGACAATTTTCCATTAACCTTGCCACCAGTTGCTTTCAGAAGAAAGAAACTGAATAAGAAGTATTTTCCATTACAAAGTAGGTTCACTCACTAGCTAACCCAGATCAGAATTGTACATGCCAATTTACATTATTAAAAAGTCTATTTGAAACTCACCTTGTCCACTCTACCAAAATGATTAACTAATTAACAAGTGTGAAATCACAGCCTGAAATGGAAAAGAGGTGAAGATGTAATTATATTGGAAAATTGATTCGTTTGCTTTATAGTCAACCAGACTATATTTGGAGTAAGTATTTTTAACAAATGCATTGGACCCAGGCCAAGAAAGCAGGTAGCTTAACTACAGATCTTCATCATTACATGCCCTCCTCCAAATTCAATTCCCCAGTCTCACCCCCATACAAGAAAAGGAGCCCAACTAACAAAGACAAGACTAGGTATCAGCACCTAGAATTACAGTCTCCTCAAGCCCAGAAGCCTAGATACCAACATAAAAGCACAGTAATAGCCAGGACAATACATCTCCTCTAGAGCCCAAGAACCCTACCACAGTAGGCCTTGAGAATTTCAACATATCTGAAGCATAAGACAAAAACCTTAAAATAGAATTTTTGGGTATGCTAGAGTTCCTCAAAGAGGAAATAAACTTAATGAAATCTGTAAAAATACAAAGCATGGAAGGAAATGAATAAAACATTTCAATACCTGAAAGCGAAAATAGAATCAATTAAAAAAATTGGAACTCAAACAGGAACCTAACCAACAGAATATTGTAGTGAGAAATCCACTCCTCCCACTCCTGTAGAATCGGGCGTGGTCACAGGTGAGGATGTGATAAATGGAGGGCTAGATCTGGGGTCCTGGATCCCAGAGCTCACTCTTGCTTCCAGTTGGGTCACAGGGAACAGCCTTGGTGGATGCTTGGAGCTAGAAACTTTGGCGGTCACTTGCCTCTTGTGTAAGTGCATTCTCCCCAAATAAACTTCACTTAACCTGTACTGAGTCTAGTGAATCTTGATTCCCACACAACAGAATATAAGAGATAGAAGACAGACTCTCAGGCATTGACGACATGATAGATTAAATAGTTGCCTCAGGCATAGAGAATGTTAAATTGTAAAAAAAAATCAAGGACTATTTGAGGGACAAAATAAAACCTAATATAATCAAAGCTTTGTGCAATATATTCATATATGAAGGCAATTTAAATGAAATTTCAAGTAACAGGGAAAAAGAGTCTTAAGTGAACATTTATTTTCACCAATCTCTGTACTTTATTTTCCAGTACAGAGATGGGACTATATCTAATTGAGAGGTTGGTCAAAGTGGTTCCATGGGAATGCCCAAAGAACCCACACTGTTACCAAAATGGTAGGTTGTTCTCTACATACCTAAAGAGAGACCCCATTGTTAAAGACGACATTTACACAACTAATTGCACATGGAGAAGTTGATCCTGTGCCTATTTAGAGTCTTCACCCCAATGTGCTAGCATCAATGATACAGGAAAGATATTCAGAATGTTACCAAAGAATAAACATAAACACCAACCCAGTGAGTCTCACTGGGGAAAAAACAAGCTACTCTTAAGAGTAGGTACATTTATGTTACATCACATGTATGTATTTATATTGCCCTACAAGTTTTTTGTATATGTAGGCTTCTAGTTTAGTGTTTTTATGGGCTCTATGATTATATAAATGGATGGGTCTTTGCATCTATATCTATTTCCTTCTGTTTTTTGTTTTGTTTTTCATTTATGACACGTTAGCTTTTTATATTTTACTCTATTTTATTATTGTATTTTATTATTGTCCCTTAGAAGCCTGTTTTCAAATGTGAGACAGAAAGTGGGTGGATCCAGATAGAAGGAGAGTGGGGAGGAACTAGAAGGAGTAGAGAGAGGAGAAACTGTAATCAGAGTATATTATGTGAGGAAAACAATCTATTTTCAAAAAAAATTCACTGAAGCAATTTGAATGACAGTAATAATGTACATGGTTAAAATTACCACTTTGATTAGAGTTAAATGAGTTTTATTTATCATCAGAAATGTACTTGTTAATTTATATTTGCAAATATCTTAATTTATGCTTTCTGTTTGAGCAAAAAGAGGTCCCAAACATGGTGAGGCAGTCAATAGTTATTAAATGAGAACTTTGGGGAAGACAAGAACATATTTATTGGAGTACAGCTTTCAAGATTAGCTTCAATACTGAGCTTGCAACGCAAATGAGTATAAGTTAAATCACACAGGATCAAACACTCATTGGCTATAGAGAAGATGAGAGTCCAGCCAACAACTGGGAACTTAGGGATACATTCCCCTAGAGGACCAGCATGAGCCAACTGTAGCCATTTAGTTAAGTTATTCTTTATCATTTCAGGATGAAACAGTTTTATAAACTTTAATAAAATAAATACAAATAACAACTAAATAATCAAACCAGCTAATATTTAAATGAATAGTACAAGAAACATTAAGATTTTCTGATTGTCCAGTCTTCTAGATGAGTTAAGACTGAATTTGCTTAAATAATTATATCTCTTTATTTGAAGCATAAGTATGTATCAGGAGAACAATATTTTGTACGAAACAGAAATTAATCAAACGCAAAACTTGAATCTGGAATGACAGTGAAATAACAGGATTGTATCTTATTCATGACGGTGTCATTACTTTCTTGATAAGAAATGGAAAATATGAATGATGATAAAATTAATCAATCTACTGTTTTAAAAGAATGAAAATCTTTATTTCCAAAATGGCATCTCAAAATGAATTATGGAAATAAGTATCACGTTCCTTATAATAATCCAAAGACACTTACTCTAAAATATTATTTAAGATATTCACAGAACTTTTAGTAATTTCTTTTAGCATTTATAGCTTTTTCAGTGTTATTCTCCAATTCTTGTCTGGTTGGTAGGTGATCCCAATTTGTCCAATCTGTGCAAATGCAGACACAACTTCCTCTCAATTAAGATAATGTGGATCAAAACAAGTTCTTGCAATCCACATGGGAGAATAGGCAACCTTCATGGTAAAAATCTGCAAATCTTATTATGGAAGGAAAACAGTATTATTTAGAAACAAAAGAAAAGGCTTATGGATAAGACATGAGGGCTGTCTCTGAGCCACTGAAGGGCTGTCAGGTGTAATTGTGGTTCAAATTAGAATTCTGTGATTATTCATTCATCTAACAAATGTGGTTTGAGTTCTCCTCACCTGTCAGACATTATTCTTGGTGCTTGGCGTGTAGTAGTGAGCAAGAAAGACAATGTCCCTTTTCACATGTGGCTTGCTGCAAGTAGCTAACCCAGAAAGTATACAAATAAATGACCAAAAGCCTGGTCATTTTCTGCAATAATGAGTACAGTGAAGGGAACCACTATGGTAGGGTGGCACACAGAGAGACCTCAGAAAGGTCAAGAAAAGTTCCTCGGAGGAGCAAATTATTTTTCTGAAATGTAATTAAGAAGCCAGAATCAGTCAAATATAAAGCCAAGTGCTGAGCATTCCCAGACAGAACAAATGCCAAGTCACATATGCCTCAGATGGGAGAGAAACTGCATGCTATAGAACAAGAAGGAAAGCAATGTATTGGAAAGAAAATGGGTCTACAGGGATTGTGATCAACTGGATGTACTTAAGCTGTTAAAATGAAATGCTTTGCCTTTTGGGTACATGAACTCTCTCTAAACTTATGCCACTCATATTTCTCAGCAGAAATACAAGTATCCATAGCTACATGATGGGCAGGATTATCACCAGGCAGTTTGTGAATTGACTACAATTGCACAAGTGTGAACAACCAACATGTGCCAAGCCAAGCCTGAGCAGCCTCTCCAAATGGTAGAGGGAGAACCACACACCTTGCTGCTATTTTTGATCCACTGAATAGTGAGGTGGGGTTCAACAGTTAGTATTTTCCCAGATGATACAGATATCAGCCATGTGCTGCAGTATCCAATTCTAAAGCATGTGACATCAACTTTGAGATTGGGATTCTTATGAAACAAAGAATAGCTCGCTGGCAAAGATGGAACTATGTAGAATACACTTCCTCTAGGATTAAAATGTAGTGAGAAGCATTCTTTTTCATTGGAAACTAGGAAAATAGCAACCTGAATTAACAGTTAGACAGGGCAATCTTGCCAGTGATAACTCAGAAGAGAATGCACATGATACATTCTTAATTCTAAGGGCATCTCTAGGAAGAATGCTTAAAGTGGCAGTCAAGTGTTTCTGCCCAAATATAAAAGGAACTGTACGATAAAAGCTTAAGAGGTAAGTATTTAATTTGCTAAATCAAACTTAAGCAACTCAAAGTACTCAGAGACCGTGTCTTTAGAAGATACAGTTATTGTTTATAATCATTCTCTGCCTGATAGAAGATTCTCCGGCACCTTACAGTAAAGATAATACCAAGAGTGTGGCAGCAAGACAGTTTGCTAAGTTTTACTAAGATTGAAATTAGTCCCTGATTGAATCTCTCAAGTAGACAATAGAGTTCTAAGATTCTCAGAAACTAGCACTATGATGTCCAGACTTGCCCAAGATAGGAAGAAATCCATCCCAGAATGAATTACAGCAAACACAAAAATAGCTTCATGGTGGCAACACTACTAGGTTAGACTAAAGAGGACAGTTAAGAACAAAGAATAGACTTCAGCAGAGATATCCTGAGGACGCTACTAGGATGCCAATAAAATTCTTTGCTAGCTACCTACAAGGATACAGTAGGCACTAAGTTCTAGAATTAATAGCTCAGAGTGTTGAACCTAAAGCACAACAAGGAAGTGGGGAACCAAAAAGAACAACAGACCCTAAACAAAAAACAAACACAACCATCTATCCCAGAAGATAATTGCCAACAGAATTTCAGCTTCATTTTCGCCTGCTTTGGATAGGAGATTGTTATCTGTATTGGACTATCGTTTCTGAATAACAGTAATATCTAACAGGCCCTCTTGGACATTTTATTGTTTCAAATTTATGTGTATGAGTGGTTTATATGCTGTATATATGGATACTCGTGTATGCCTTACACATTCAGAGGCCAGAAGATTGGTGTTGGATCCTTTGAACTAGAATTACATGGTTTTAAGCCACTATGTGGGTGGTGGCATTTAAACTGGGTCTTCTGCAAGAGAAATGTGTTCTCTTTATTGCTGAGCCACATGTACAGCTCCTGAACATATCACATTATGTCTGATGTCTGGTGAACAGGTAGCATGTCTTTCCACGTCTTTCCATTTCACTCAATCCTACATAAGGAGAATAAAATCCATCCAGTTATGTGTTATGCATCTGAACCTATCATATATCACAAGATCAAGGATAGTGATCATGAAACCACATGATTAGATGTTAGTTGGAAAGGGTAGGCACATTTTGTCTATGGAAGTTATATGAATAGTTGTCACTGGAAGACTATTTGAAAAGGCCACTATGATCTGAATCCACATCTCATTGTGATGTAATTTTGCAGTTCTTGTAGTCAATAAGTGGGTGGTGACTGACTATAAAGCTATAAGATGGTCAAGAGATTTTTGTGGAACTGACAGTGTGCATTGGAGCTTTGCTTCAAAAGACCTTTCAGCTTTCATTCCTCTTGGAACATAGTTACCTTATGAATAAGCCTAAACTAGCTGCTATGATGATAGAATAGCCTAATGCATGAGAGGATAGGAAGACAGAGAGACAGGCTCAGCCACCTCAGCAATTACAACGTACCATAGGGACTCCAGAGTCTTTAACAAGAACATCTTACCTTCCTCTGAGTATCTATCAATGGAGGTTATGTGTGAATGAGCCCCACAAGCACCATGTGAACCAGAAGAATGTACGTAAAATGCAGCCCAAATTTCCAGCATGCATAGTTGCATGAAAATAGATGATTGCATTAAGACTAGGTGAATTTATTTAACTTAGAATATTATTTTATCTTAAAAAACCTAAGTAGTTGATATGGATATTAGTGTAGTAAAACATTGTCAATATACTACAAACACTTCTTACATAATAGCGAATATGTGACTACATGAATAGTAACAATTGCTATGGTAATAGCAAACTTCAATACAATACATGCCCGAATAATACTGTAGAATCAGCATTGGTAACTAGAGACTTCTGGGCAAAAGTGATTTCCATTTCTTTCTGTACACTAGCATTTTTATAATGAATTTATTTATTTGGAGGATAAATATGATGTGTTTTAAATGAACAATTCTGGGTTTACAGAAGCATCAGCTTTTAAGAATGCCTGTGACTCTTGCAGAGAACCCAAGTTCAGTTTCAGGACAGCCAGGGCTACACAGAGAAACGCTGCCAATAAATAAATAAATAAATAAATAAATAAATAAGCAAATAAAGCAAAATTGAAAAGAACACCAACAAAAAAAACCCCAAAACCCAACACATTTGTATTGTATTAAGGATTTATACCAATTTACTTCAAGATGTCTCACAGAATAAAAGTGTACAAAAAACGTGGACTAGACTTAAGATAAGGCTGATCTGGAACCAATAAAAGGGATAGGTTTCTAAAATAAAACCTTACATAGCTGCAATGGGCTGCATTAACTTAAAAAACTAGCATAGCTTTTGTCACTGAAAATAAAATCAAGTTTATTGAGTGATGTCTCAGTTGTCAAAGGACTAAGGAGCTGAGTTGGATTCTCATATCCCAATTAAAACACTAAGTTAAAAATTAAGGGCAGAACCAACAGCCTCCAAAACAATACAGAGAAACCCTGCCTCGTAAAAACCAAAAAAAATTAAGGGCAGAATATGCTAAATCTCATATCTGGGGATATAGAGACAAGAATATCTGCACGGAGAAGCCACATCTGAACACTCTAGATTCACTGAGAGATTCAGCCTCAAAACATAACATGGAAAAGTGATTGAGAAATCGCACCAGAAGTTAACCTCTGGTTTCCTCATTCATACATATTCATGCACACATGCACACACACACACACACACACACACACACACACACACACACACACACGTGTGCGCACTCACGCACACCAAGTTATGTTTCTTCTGCCAGAATTACTAATACAAGATCTTACACAGTCAGACCAGATTATTTCTGTATATTTTCCTAATACAATGTGATTCATATTCTGTTTTCCCAATAACCCTCAGCATTTTGAAGGCTCCAGTGATCTCAGTCTTATAAGATCACCCATGCATGCAGAAATTCCAAGAACGTTTTCAGTTTCAAACAGGTATGGAAAACAACACAGATGAGAAATTTTAAATGGGCCTTTTTTCCTGTGATTGAGATCAATACAGGGAAAAGTCAATCGCTTTATGTGTTAACTACCTGTTCAAATGGTTGAGGGAAAAAACTCAATATCTTCGTGGTAAATAATCTATTTATTCATTTTTATGAAGTGTCTGTGAAAAGTTTACCAAACTCTTCCTGTGAGCTCAGCATTGTGATATGTGGTCAGTCTGTGTTTTACCCAAAGAGTAGAATCCATAATAGTACCACAAAGCAATACTAAGTAACCTTAATGTTATTTTCAGGTTTTAATGTTGAGAAATTATATATTATGCAGTTGCCTATTTATTTCACCATGCGACACTTATTAAAGTAAGCATAATGATTCAAGACATTTGTTACTAAAATCTCAAATGTGTGTTTGAAATATAGGTATACATTTGCGGTTTAGAATGTGGGTCTCTATGAGAGGATAGGATTACACAAGTATTTGACATAAATAAAATGTTTATTGTTCTCATAATCTGAGCCTGGGTCAAGGGTTATTTTATATGATGCCCACAGACTTTTGTACTATTCCCCATAAACAAAGCAGTTCTCTGTTTCATCATAATATTTTGGCTTTAATCAAGCTTGAGAAGTTGGCTTCTCTTTCTTCGTTTTTTTTTTAATTTAAGCTTACATTTATGGAGAAAATGATTTAACAACTTGGTTTTAAATATCACTTGTCACCCTTGTAAAACATAAGTAACATTGAAAAAAAAAGCAATCTAGTTATTTTGGGACATTAGTTCTTAGAATGATTTGGGGAAGGAAGAAGAGAGCTAATAAAAGCCATCTTTGATGTTATTTAACATAAAAGCAAACACAGATCTTTTTATATTTGGCATTAAAAATGTGATCATTTGCCTCCCTGAAGAAAGCATACCCAGCTTTTATACAGACTGCACAGTGAAGAATAATAATATTTCTGTTTACTGAGATATCAGCTGGCATTTCCCTGCAAGTCAATGGCCTATTGCTGCTACACCATATTAGACCTCAATGTGGCATCTACAAATGTCAAGAGTATAAAAAATATAGTTTGAAAATCAAAAGCAGCCTCCTACACTCTCCCAAAAAATAAAACAAAGGCAGGGGGGGCAACATTGAGCTAAATGTATTTGCTGCAGGAATCAGGGCAATATTCAGCTGTCAATCTTGGAAAACAAGGGAGCCGCACTGGCATAGCACTGGATAATGAAACTTCCAGCAGATGTTCAAGCAGGGCTCTAATTCTGACTGAACTCCCTTGGTGAGCATTTAATTTCTTTATCATATGCAGGCTCGGCAAATTGTACTTCATCAGAGATGTGTTGTGAAATATTAATATTTCATATGATAACAAAACTCCACAGACTAGCCTTTGTCATATTATGAGCATCCAAATTTCAAATGTCAAGATTCTGAATTATAATAAGTTTTAAACAGATTCTTGAATTGGCATAATAAATTATAATAAGGCCAATCCCAATTGGTCTGCTATAATGTCACACACATGTATATTATATGTGATATTTTAATACCTGTCTTTAGGAAAGGTTGTGTGGAGGAAAATGAGAGTTCACTTGTATAAGAAACATTTCATCTACAAGAAAGCACAAGCACTCATATGAGGCAATTATATATTCACAACAGGCTTATTCAGTAATTAAGAACGAAGTAAGAAACAAACTGTAGTTTTCTAGGAGGAAGACTGAGTGCTCTGTAAGTTCATGTATGGGAAAGTATCTTTTTTTGGCAAGCCATTCATTGCTCATGTGCAAGATGGCATTGTGAGTTCTTCCACTACCATTTTCACAGGTAAACTTAAAAATCATCTTTGCACACTGGTATTGAACCACTAGCAAAATAAACAAATGGGGTACCATTGTGTCTCTTGCACCGGATTTAATTTTTATTTTTTCATATCTTGCCTTCCAACTCACAGCACAGACTTCTGAATGGATAGATTGCATTCAAATTGAAGGCGTAGAAGGTAGTTAGTTTCCAAATTTGCTTCTGCTGGTAAGGCCTATAAAGGAGACAGTTTCTGTGTCCCTGAGTGACACACGGTCATGAATCAAAGCATGTTACCAATAGAGGAAAGGATAATATCTTTCATGGCTCAGAATTCAATATTGGCAAACCAGCAGAAAATTCAAACCACCTATCTTACCTCCACCACAATTCCTCATTAATACCTGATTAAATACCTATTCCTCTTTGTGTGCGTGCATCTTAAATAGCATAACTAATATATCTTTAAAGGCTCTGGAGACTTTTTGTTACAAACAGGTTAAATGGCTACCATAATTCTTAAAACGTGAAGAGGAACAAACACAAATTCACTATTAATATTACACGAAACTAGACATAACTCATCCATAATATTTTTAATCAATCCAGACTATCCGGTTCAATTTACTATTTTGTTTAAAAAAAGTCTTTCCTGATATTTAATTGAATACTCAATGTCCACATATACATTTTCTAGTTAAGCATGACAACCCTTAAGAAATGGACTGACATAGAAAGCAAGCTTGTTTCGAATTTAAATATATAATAAAAGTGTTTCAAAAAACAAAAACAAACAAACAAAAAGAAATACTTTTCTTGCTCTAATCTTTCTAACTCCTGAGGGTTTTCTGGATTTCCTGGACCACCTTTACCCAATTTCTTATAAAACTGTCAGACAAAGAAAGCTGTAATACTTTAATGATAATACTGTCAGGTATCGATCCCAGGAAAAGAAGAAAGCAGGAAGAAGGAGCTCTAATGACGCATGTTAGTTCTCTGTTATTTTCTTTGCCCAAAGATAAGGCTGATTTAAATAATGATACTCTCTTTAGTCACTAGATCTACCCATTCTTACACATTAATTATTACTAACTACAACTTAATTCTGACCATATCGATGGGGTTTGTCGTTCAAACCATTTTCAATAAATGGCCCATGAAACGTTCCTACTCATTCTATAAATTAGACTTCTAACTCACCACCATGTAAGGATGCTGTCTTTCTTCTATACCTTCAGTGCTGCAACCTTGGGTAAAGTGCATTTACAGGGTTTTTATGTTTAAAGTTATCTTACATTTATTTGTTTGTTTATTTGTGTGTGCCAGTGTGTGTGTGTGTGTGTGTGTGTGTTCTTAAGAGAATGCATCCCCTTGCCATAGGTTATGTTTCCCCCTTTAATCATCTCAGTTCTAGGAACCAAATCCAAGTTACCACCCTTGACTGCAAGGTCCTTTATCTGCTAAGACATCTCACTGTCCCTGCTTTTTTTGCACTAAAGATTTTATTTCAAAACCATTGTGAAAGCATAAAACCCCAATGTCGCAAGGAAATAATCTTGTGGGGTGATTTTATTAAGAATTTATTGAGAAATCTTATTACCACCATCAACAAATTACAGTGAGAAACTTTATAAGACATGTAGTGAATAATAGGATTTTATGCAAGCTAAATCCATTGTTTTCCTAACTTTGAATTGAAACATATGTTCTCATTTGCACACATCCTAAAATCACAAAATAATAATGTCAAAATAAAGAATCAAAAAGAGAAACTCATATTATCAGGCAGCCCCCCCATGGGATATATATCCAAATGAAACAAAATTAGTATGCCAAAAATATATATTCCTGTGTTAATTGCTGCACTGTTCACAATAGCACAAACACTGAAACTTCCTTAATGTTCATCAACAATGCACAGATAATGAAAATATAGTAGATAAACACATTGGAGTACTTTTCAACATAAAAATGGAGTCCTGAATTGGCAGCAATATGGACGGAACTCAAAATCATTATGCTAAGTGAAACAAACCAGTCAAAAGGAAGACTTGTATCACATAATTTCACTCATATATGGAATCTTAAAACAGATAGGTAAGTGGAAGCTAAGAGTCAAATGGTATTTACTAAAGGCTGAGACAGTAGGAAGAGAGAGGTACAGGGTCAATTGGGTTAAGATTTCTGAGAAAACAGCCCTGGTCTGCTACCACACAAAATCATGACTGTAAATATCAGGAACATACTCTACATTTCAAAGAGGTAGATGAAAGCAGTTGAAAGCTTCCTTCATAACGAACTAAGATATTTAACACAAATGTTTAATGTGGTTAAAACACTACAGCATACATGCAAATAGTAGAACATCAAATGATATCCTGCTAATAGAAACAAGGTAATCTGATTCAATTAAAACAGGGATTAGTGATTGTTAAATCACCACTATACTAGTTTTTGTGTGTAGGATTTTGAGACAGTTCTCACATAGCTCAGGCTGACCTTGAAATGTAGCCTAGGATGGCCTTGACTTTTTCATCTTTGTACCTTCCTTTCCTAAGTGCTATGTTTATAGGCATGCTCTACCATACTTTCTTAATGTAGTGATGGGGACTGAACTTAGATTGCTGTGTTTGCCATGCAAGCTCTTTACCAACTGAGCTACATCACCAGGCAAAAGATATTTTTGATAATTCTTAGACAATACAAAATGAGAATATATTCCACACCCCTTTATCTGTGGGGCAGACAGAATGAAAGAAATTTAAACTATAATGTTTTCAACTATTTAGAAATTATCATATCTCAGTTTTTTAAAAAAGCATTCCATCTTATATTTATCTTTTAAAGAAAATGCATGCTAGACATTTGCATTTAATTTCAAACATAATCTTACCTTATCCAGAGAGAAAGTCTTGGTCAAAGCAAAACCCCATCCAGCTTCAAAGGCCCGTCGAATCATTGGTGTGCTAGTGGCTGGTGTGGCACTGGCAAGGCCAAAGGGATTGGGAAACCTCAGCCCAGCCATTTCCACACTGATGTCCACTATGTCTACAGGAGTGTAAAATAGGGGAAGTTCAGGCTGGGCAGACACCAAGGTTCCATATTGTGCCTGCAAGAAACAAGTCAGCAATAACTTCTCTTGTATCATATCTGAACTGCCATTTAATCTTTCCCAAAATCTCTTCATCATCGCACTCAAATGACTACAATTGGTCCATCTCCCTGAAGAAAACTGCCCTAAAGTCAGATTTCAGTGCCCCAACATTATACACAATTATCATCATTGTCCCAATTAAAAGATCACTATAGATGTGGTAAACAGAAGGAAAATCAATTAAACAAATAAGCAACCAAACAAAGACTCTATTTCAAACATACTGCGATTCAAACACAAGAGAGGATCATTTTCAAGTTTATCTTTCTGGTTCCATTAACCCAGCTTCTTTGTACTTAATTTATGAAAACGTCTTAGCACTGTGATAGGGGCCACTGCAAGTGAGGAGGTCTAAATTCGTTTCCCAGTAATCTTGCTGCTCTGGATGTGGCTTCAGGACAGCCCTGTAGCATGCCTGGTCTCTCTCTTCTCCTCTAAACTCTCAGCACAGCAGTGGGACTTCTGGCTGCCTCATTTCCTACCTCAGAGGGATACTGAGGAGTGCAGAAAGTAGGCCACAGGGAGACTTCTAATTGCAACAGAAACAACACACTTGAGGACTGAAGGAATTTGCCTTTTCAGAAACATAACCAGAAACAGATACCAGTTTACATTAAAATCTCCAGGTGACACTTCAAAATGCACATAGCCACTGTTCAGTGGTCACTGTAACCAAGATGTTAATATGTTTTAATAAAAACACTTAGGCATCTGACTCACTAAACGGTAGAAAATACTTGGTGAATGTCTTCCGTCCTCTTTCCTCCCCTGTCTTTGCACTCTCTCTCTCCCTTCCACATTGCCATCCCTTCTTGTCCCTCTCTCTCCCTTCCTCCCACTTTTTGTTTATCTATGAAAGACAAATACTTGAAAAATACAAAAATGGATGACTATTCCCAGGCTAAGTATTCACTGAATGGACAGAGCTACTTAATTCAAAAGTAGAACTCCATTCTCTTGTGAATCATCACTCAGAGGAAAGGTTATTTGAGCAGAACCTTAATTTTATAGGCATGTGTCTTGTGTAGATAAAGATTACCATGACTTGCATAGAAATCATTTTCAGCCCTCCACCACTTATAAAGCAGAGCAAAACTCACTTAATATGCAAAGAGGCAACAAACTTGCCAGTTGAAAGGCTATTGTGTTTCTGGTTTTGCAAAAAAATAAAAAAATAAAAAAAGGAGCCTGATGGCATCTAGACTGTAACTATGGATACTCTTCTCCACCAGGGATCTCTGGCTTTCATGGATGTTTCCCTCCCTAAGTCCCTTAATCTATTCCTCCCTCCCTGATCAAATACAAATAAACTACACAGAACCTCATCTTCCCCATTCAAAGGCACACTTTCTGGAAGTCTCATTGTACTTGGTTCTTGTCTTCACATGGAATCAAAACACTATTTAAAGTATAAATCAAGACAAGAATGTGAATACACGCTTTAGCATAAAGTTGGAGGGGTGTGTGTGTGTGTGTGTGTGTGTGTGTGTGTGTGTGTGTTTCTGTCCATATGAACAGGCATCAGACAGATAGATGTGGAAGAAATATCACCCTTGATATTGAAAGCATTTTAACTCTATTTAACCATAGTTTGAACAGAATCAAATATGTTTTAGGTTAGAGTAAGGGAGAAGTTTCAACATGAAAAGTAAGTAAACTGGGAAAAATCACAACACTGTCCCTATATGTATATTCTCAGGCAAAATACTGGATACCATTGTGAATGATGTCTACAGCAAGAGTACACTATATTCCTCTAACATGAAATGAATGGCAGTTTTCTGTTTGCTGTATCAGGTATTGAAATACCGATTCTCTTCAATATTTCAGATGAATTTCAGTTTGTTTATAAGTACAGCCATTACAGTACAAGGCAACAGCCCAAAGAGGTGTGTGTGTGTATGCATTTTTATATAATTCAGCTTGCATTGCTTAATAGATGTAGTTTTAAAAATGAAATCCAGTTCTAAAGACCAGTTCTAAAATACTTAAGAAGGTTATTCTTTTGGAATTTATAAATAAAATGCTTTGGACAAATTTGCACGTCAATCCCCCCTTCCCTCTCCCTCCCATCTTCCCATATCTCCTACTAACCTTCCCCAACCCATTCCCCCACCCACTCCCCAAGGACAGTGAGGCGTTCCATGAGGGATCATCAAAGTCTGTCATATCATTTGTGGGATGGTCTAGGCCCTCCTTCATGTATCTGGGCTGAAATAGTATGCCTCTATAGGGAATGGGCTCCTGACGTCCATTTGGGCACTAGTGACAAATACTGGTTCCACTGTTAACATATTTACATATTAACAAAGTTTTTCAAATGAGAGGGTCATGGATTATATATATCAAAATATGTATAAGATAGCTACAGATGCGTGTGTGTTCAAGTGTGTGTATGTGCATAGACACAAAAGGCTGTAATTGCTTTGTCTTTGTCTACATCTACCTCAGCTGTGCCTCTTTTTCTGCATTATACAAAAGCCTTCTTCACCTGTGCCTGACTCTGTAGACTGAATCTCAATTTCAGCTCTCCCTGAAAGACCAAAACCTTCCAAACCCCACACTGAGATTTCCAAGAGGTTTCACCACCTTTGACTGCTGCTGTGGTGGATGCCCTTATATCAAACAGTTTTAAATTGGACCTTATTGCATTCTTCTCTAAAACACATGTTATCCAGATTTTCAATTTCAGACAATGCTATTTTTCCAGTCACCTGATAGTGTTAGCAAATAACAGATATGATAGAGATGTTGAACAGTAAAGATTATTAGTTCCCTGCAATTTCCACCGTGGAAAGTCTTTTATGTCAGAATGAGAAATGACACAAAGCAACTAGTACACTGACTGAAAGGGTGTTCACCATGTATTAACTGGAAAATATAGTAAGAAAACGCTATACATAAATGTAGAGAAGTTCATACATGTGCGTATGTATCTAGCACGACGTGATTTCTGTGTATCCCTCTATCATCAACTGTTGACATCGGTATGCTGTTTTATTTGATAATTTTATTTTTATATTCTTTGTACTTTTATTTTTATGTCTTTATACTTTTCATGAATGATAGTCATTGCATTTCATATCATTACATGAAACAAACAGATTTGAAGATGTATTACAACAATTACTTAAATTATATTTTTATTTTTGGTTGACAACATTGTATGGATTTCAAAGTTATATTATGATTTATGAATGTGGAATGACATGATAAGTTTTGTTAAACTATTCATCTTTGCCATTGGAGTCAAGTCCAAATTATCATCGAAAAAGCCAGTGTTGTGTAATTTCTCCCTATGTTGTTTTCTAGTACTTGGCAAGTTTCTAGTCCTACATTTAATTTTTTTTAGATTCATTTGTTTTATTTTATGTCTTTGGATGTCTTACCTGTATGCATGTCTGTTCGCCACTGTATGCCTAATACCTGGCAAGGTAAGGAGAGGATTTGAATCCCCTGGAACTGGAGTTATGGATGAATCTGAGGCCCCAGGTGGGTTTGGGGAACCAAACTTAGGTCTTTGAAAGATCAAAATTATGTCCTTCATGGATGATCCAACTCTTCAGTCTCTAATTCTTTATTTCACTAGTAATTAGCTTTTATGTGATAGGAAGTACATACCCAAGTTCAGGATTCTGGATGTTGTTAACAGTTTCCCAACTCAATTACTTAAGCAATTCCCCTTTTCCTATTACATATTCTTTGGACAATTAGTTGAACTTACATGTATAGGTTCATTTCTGAGTTCCATATGCTGTCTGATTTGTTGATATGATAATTGATTAATTTTTGACAGCACGTTTGAAACAATCTTTGAAAAGAAACAATAATGGCTTAAAACTCTCCTAGTGAAGGCCAAGTCAGACACCCTGCTGGTTTATCTGGAACACAGACTGTGCTCATTTCAGCTTTCAGTTGGGCTATCCCTAAGATGCAGAGCCAGGATAATCAGAGATATTTGACTTCAAATGTTTTATTATGCAGAGAAAAATCTGTGGACAAAGGAATTTGTGCAGGATGCCTATAGGAGCTTCAGCTGCACATACACAAAACACAAGAGGTTATACTTATATATTGTAGGCTAATTCTCTCAGAAATAAACAGTTTTAATAAATCACTCATCCTCTGCTTCTTGGCTTGGTCAACACATATGGCAGGGGAAATGAAAACAAAAGGTCAAAGTCATCTAGCACTGAGGTGAGGGTAGTGAAAGTGGACACTGAGGGACTGAAACAAGCCCAGATTCTACAGTGTAGAGAGAAGGACCAATGTGGTTCTTTCAGGAACTGTTGGTAGACATATGAAGCACTCAATTTGAATGGGATGCCAAATAAACTATTTTGAGCTTTGTTTTTCCCCTGAGAATTTTTTTGGAGAAACTAAGTAAGGAATTTAGTCATATAAAATGCACATTCTAACGTTTGAATCGATGGCATAGATTAGAAGAGGTCCTAAATTTATAATAGGTAACAATTAAAATTTCTCATTTCATTTCTATCTGCAAAGCTCTGTAAGGCCTGTAACTACCCACAGAGCCCCAAAGTGTTGCATGCCTTAATTTCAATCTGGATCCTCCAGCACCGCTGCTGTAGTGCTATCTGCCTCCCACCATTCCCTGGGTCCCTGATGATGTTTTTGCTTCAGCTGATTAAACTATTTGCAATGCTGCAAGTAAAACATCATTTATAGATCTGTGCTTTTCGAAATTTTGGGGGTATGGTGTATTATTTCTTCTTGGCTGGAATGTCTTGAAAATTCTATGGAGCCCTACAATAGGGAATGCACGTAACATCCCCTAGATCACTTGTTCCAGCAAAGTGCACGTTTCCTCGTCACATTTTGTATATTCGCTTACTTACCTGTGCCCTGGCTCAATTTCATTTCAGCACCTGTCAAGAGCAGGACTGGCTTCACACAAAAAAAAAGCTCAAAATCAAATGCATTAAAATGTTGAACTTGGACACACAACCTCCTCTTTGCTCTTTTTAGTAGGGTGATAAGTTTGCATAAAAGTGTGATAAAAATCTATGCTTATTCGCCTTATTTCAAAAAATACAAAAGCCTTTTGTTCTATGAGGCTTATTTTTATTTATTTTTATGGCTATAAATAAGGCATGTTGGAATAATCATAGTCCATTTAAGTATTCCACCCTGTAGCCTATGGTCTGCATGCAGTCCAATAGAAAATTGCTTAACTTATTTTTAACATGATGAGATGTATTTTATTTTACTTGTTACTCATTGTGATGTTCCCAGGCATGACTACTGCAGAGAGAGCTTCCTGTTGCAATGGCAAAAGATTGGCCTTGGCTGCATACAAAGCCTCTCCTTAGAGTACTCTAGTGGCTTTAAGTAATAAAATAGGCTATTAAGTTTCAGTGTGTAAAGACAGCTATTCTCTAATCTAGTCACATGGAGTGACATAAAGATACATCAACTTACTTTTGACTCAAATACTGTTCGATACTCCTGTAAATTAAATTTCTTTTTAAAAAAATAATTGAGGATTTTGCCTCCATGCGTGTATCTCTGCCATGTGCATGCAGTGCACAAAGAGGCCAGAAGAGGGCATTAGATGCCCTGGAACTGGAGTTATGTGTGGTGCCAACAGCTTGATGTGGGTGCTTGAAACCAAATCGACCTAAGAATAGCAAGTGTTCTTAACCACTGAGCCATCTCTCTAGCTCTGCTTATTGGCTTTTGATTTCTAGTTTGAAACAAACACTTTCAGTGTCAAGTCATTTTGAGGGTGCAGAGTTACAGCAGACTAATTAAGCTGTGAGGCGGTTTGGCCTCCATAAAGGCTGGAGAGGCTCAAGGAGACACCTAACAGCCACTCTTCCCTCTTCTTTGGACAGCTACTTCATTCTTTCAGTTGGATTCTTTTAATTCTTTTCTAAAGAAACAGTTAACATTTTCTTGGTGTAGTCCCTTTATTTCCTACTCTTAAGATTAGAAATATGTGAAGAGTTTCAAAACTTCTGTTAGTGACACCAAGAACCATTCACAATAATTGTATTACAATCTCTTGGAGTGGGGCTCAGGTCAGAGAGGTGACAAGGTTGATGATATGAGTTTAATCCTTGGACTCAAAAGGTGCAAGGAGAGAACTGGTTTCCTCTGACTTCTATGTGAATGCTGTGGCACACACATGCCCTTCCGTCGTTGAATGAATGCATATAATGACAAGATAAAATTTTAAATCATTTGAAAGGATCTCCCTGTGAATCCAAGGTCAAGACCTATATTTTGAACACACGGACTCTCTTTCAAACTCTTATTTTCAAGTGGAGATGCCTATTTGGCTATGGTTGTATTAGATATCTATGCTATTGTACTCAGAGTCTATAAATAACCTATCCAAAGGGACAAA
This sequence comes from Mesocricetus auratus, assembly GCF_017639785.1. NCBI lineage: Eukaryota > Metazoa > Chordata > Mammalia > Rodentia > Cricetidae > Mesocricetus > Mesocricetus auratus. The sequence goes on from NW_024429193.1 coordinate 38,842,616, forward strand.
GATTGCTTTAGCTTGCCAGGATATTGGAAATGTACTATCAAAGCTCCCATCGGCTATACAGTGTCTTCTCTGTCAAATACCAACACACCAACAACGTGTACTGTAAAAACAGAATAGTCAATTTATCCTCAAAGCATAAAATGCACTTGCTCATATTCACACACAGCAGTAAATGCTTCGTGTTTATTCTTTAAGTCACTCTTCAAAACAGATGTTATTCTCCCACTTCAAGTGAGCAGCCTTTACTTTTGCTGAAGCTAAGTTGTATGTAGGTGGGGTTACAAGAACTGACTCAAGAGAGACTTCGACTTCATTATGGCAATCTGCCTGCATCTTACACATACATTATGTTTCTAAAATATCAATGTCCTAAAAATCAGTATGTAACATTAAAGCATTTTTCATGATGATTTGGTTGATTATGCATATAGAGCATACGTGTGTATGTCTACATGTGCTCATACATGAAAACACATAATCTTTCCATCTGAGTTTGTTGGCATATATTTATAATTCAGCACTTGGGAAATGAGACAAGAGAATCAGGAGTTCAAGACCAGCTATGCCTACATAGATAATTCAAAGTCAACTCCAGCTTCAAGAAATCCTGGCTCAAAACATCAAATTCGCCAAAGAAAAGTTTTATCAAAAAATTTAAAATGCATAATATTTAAATATTTGAGAATGGAAGTCAAATGTTGAAGCTATCATGAGGACTTACATTGCATGTCATCATCACTTACTATTTACCAGTGTATTTTCTATTACACTTAGTTTGTGGAATTTTAATAGAAATTAAATCTGAGAATGTAATTGTTATGCTGATGTGAAAAAGCAACTTGTATTATAATTTTGTTTTCTAGCTGCATTTCCCCCTCCCATTTGCCTTAAAATAATTATTTAAAAAGACAAAAATAACAAAGTGAAATGCTGCTGAAAGCAACATTGTTTCAAGAGTTCTATTTTATTAAGGGGAAAAAAATCACCCTTTAAAAATACCAAGCAGGTTCTATATGTTCAATATACTTAGATCTCAATGACATATAGTAACTGCTGACTCTGCTTTGGCTATACCTGCCTTAGATGAATCCCATAATTATTTTAAAACAAAGAATGAATAGCACTATTAGTAACTACTAATAGTGAGCTTAACTCATAGACAGGGTTAATGCATTGTCTCCATCTCAGGTATTTTGCCTTTAGAAGAACTAGTCACCAAGAGGAGAAACTTACAAAATGTAAATTAATTTAGACTAGTTGCTTCATAATAGACAGGCCACAGCCTGACAATCAGAATTCTAACATAAGATAATATTTCATTTTTCCATTTTGAGATGTTACTATTTGTAATGAGAATTTTAGGAAAGATAAGTGACAACAGGAAATTTTCTACAATGTAATGACATTGTTGTTTTCACTTCTTAAAAAATCAGTATTCATATAGCTTTTTATTTTTTTACAAAAAAAGATGCTTATAACTTGAGAATAGAATAAGGCTAGGAAATTAAAAATTCATTCACACCTATCTGTATCTCTCCCGGTTGCAACTATCAAGTTATTTAGACAATTTTGGCAGTATTGTATAAAGGGTCCTTCTTCAAAAACAACATGGTGTGTTGATATACCTTTGAGAGTCTGATTTTCATTATTAAGGATATGTCTACAGACTTGGCTTGATGCTTTTTCATGATAAAAATCCCAGATATAGAGTTTGTAGAAAAGCCATGCTCTTTCTCATATTCACTATACCATTTACATAGCCAATAACAGTGTGTGGGGATTTTAATGTGGATGCCACCTTGCAAGATGACTTATTTCTGTAATCATCATCCTAGTGAACGGTGCTATCTCCCCATGACTTTATTCACATTTCTCTGATGATGAGTTTGAGCAGCTTTTTATATGCTTTCTGGCCATCTGTGGTGCTTTTTTGGAAGAAACGTCTTTTTATCACTTAGTACCTATTATTTTTGTTTGCTTGTTTGCATGTTTTTTTTCAATCAGGTTGGTAATTTTGCTGTAGAATTTTTGTTTCCTTATACATTTTAGAAATTAGTCTTTTATCAGATATACAACTTACAAATAATTCTTCTTTGAAGTTGGCATTACCATTCTGTCTATTCCTTTCTTCTCTTCATTAAAGAATTCTTTTGGATACATCAACATGAATCCAGTCTTGCCTTCATTCTTATATATGTGGACATCCATTCTTCACATATTCCCTTTAGGATGCTGAAGTAAGTTCTTTCTGCATCCAATTTTTAATCATAAAATGGTTTTCAATTTTGTTAAACTATTTTTCTGCATGTACTGAAATGTTCATATTTCACCTGTCATTCAGCTCACATGCTGTGACACATATATTTATTTGTATATATTAAGTTCTCCATATGTTATAGTGATGTCGCTCAGTCTGACTGCCTATGTCTTGTATATAATTCTCTTAAACTTCCTTTACTTTTAGGTAATAATTTACTGAAGATATTTAAATACTTCTTCATTGAGAAAAATGACCTATAGTTTTTCTTCTATGTGTAAAGTATTCAGTTAGCCTTTTATAATGGGGTGGTGCTGGCCTCTTAAAATGATTTGAAAGTGTTTGTCACTACATTAAAAAGACTGAGAATTAAATTTTTATTAAATATTTGCTAAAATTCATGCTGAAGCAGTTTAGTATTTGTATCTTTTTTTTTGGTGGGGGAGTTTTTTGATTACTGATTTAAAATTTTTACCCGCTTGTTATGGCTTTATTTTTTGTTAGTTTAAAAAGCTGTATGCTTTTTTAGGAGTTATATAATCATTTTTATGTTGTTGAAACAGTTGGCAAATAAGTGTTAATAATGACCTTTTTATGGCATCAAATATATGGTCTCAAGGGAATTTTATTTTAAATCCTCTCTCATTTTTCTTGGTGAGTAAATGTTTATTGATTCTATTTATCTTTGCAAAAACAGCCCTAAGTTTTCAATTGTTTTTGCTGCTCTAATAATATCTATTTTATGTATTTCTATTCCAATCATTATTTTGTCCTATGCATTTGGTTTTTCTTTTTACTAGTCTATCAGTGCATAAATTTAGGTTGTTTACTGAATCTTTCTTTTTGTTAAATAATACAGTCCTTTATTCTTAAAAATATTCATGTTATTACTGTTTTGGATAAGTCTTATTGCATTTTTGCTTTCCATTATCTCTACAAATTATTGATATATATTTTGGTTGTTTTCTTTGATCACCAGATTATATACTAAAATTTTTACTCAAGTTTAAGGGTCTCCAGTTATGTGTTGATATTGATTTATAGTTTTATTCTTTTGATGGCAGAGGACACAAGAGATGATTTAATTTTTGTTGAATTAGTTAAAACTTGTTGTGTGATATAGTACACAATCACTACTATAGCAGCACAGAAAAATAACTTGTAATCGAGAGAAGTTCGGTAGGTAATATGTGTCCTTTTGATAGGTCCACTTGGTTTAGTTTTGGTTTGTTGAGATGTAGTAGTCCTATGCACAGATATTATTCTATTGACAATTGTTAATTCCTTTGAGAAATTTGTTTCCTTACTATTACCTTCCAGATGGCTCAGTAGTTTTTGAAAATTGGTATAGATGTGCCCAGCAACTTTTATAGTTCTGTATGCTAGTCCTTCAGATTTGCTGCCATTATAATTTTTAATGTGCTTGAGGCTGAAATCATAATGTTGGGCAGTATCTATCTGTAGGAGTGAACCCCACAAAGCTATCCACCCATGAGGGCAGAGACATGTAAACTGACACAGGTAGATATAAAAGGAAGTGAAAGAAGAAGGAACCTGCCTTTTCTCCTGGAAGCCAGCCACGCTTCTAACTCCTGGTCTGTGAGACTCTCTCTCTCTCTCTCGTAAATAAATATATTGCTTTCCATAGATAGCATCGAATATCGTTATATCTATCTAATCATTACATTCTCTGACTGCACTGCATTTACAAATTCTCATTGTACACTACTATCTTTTTAATAGTATAATTACTTACTAAGAGTGTATTTTATTTTAAAATGAGCACAACTACAATTGTTCCCTTTGGTTATTCTTTGAATGAAAAATCCTGTTCTATCCTTAAGTATGAGTTGTTTGGTTGGTTTGAATATCTGAGCTATGTTCTCATAAACCAGGCTGAACTCAAATGCAAAATTCTTCCTTTTCAGCCTCCTGAATTCTGGGGTTATAAGCATGCACGTGTAAACAGATCTCTGTTATGCATCTTTAATTCAAGGGTGAGTTTCTTGTAGGCAGTAGGTAGTTGAGTCCTCTTAAATTAGGTCATTCTACGTATTTGACTGGTAACATCATTCATTTTATTTAAATTAATTATTAACTTTAAAGTAATTGGTACTAACATCATTTCATTAATTGCTTTCTAAGTTCTTTGTGATCACTTAGAACTTTCCTTTTGCTTTGCTTTGTTTTTTGTTTGATTTTTTTGTTTTTGTTTTTGAAATGATATTTGATTCCTTTACTTCTTCATTGTTATATCTATCATATGCTTTCTTTTCTATTTCTTCCTCTTTTTATTTTATTTAAATTAGAAACAAGTTTGCTTCACATGTCAATCCCAGCTCCCTCTCCTTCCCCTCCTCTCCTGCCCCCTTCAACCCTCCCCCAACCCTTTCCCCAATCCCCATTCCACTCTCCAAGGAGTGTGAGGCTCTTCATGGGGGATCTAGAACGTCTGTCATATGATCTGGGCAGGGCCTAGTCCCTCCATCTCGTCAGTAGATTGTGTGAAGGAATGAATATCTTACTGGGATTCACTGTTACCAAAGCTGCTTGAGTATTTTGTTCCCCTATGGCTGCTTTAATTGGGTGAGGCCACTGTAGGGTGTTGGTTGAATGAACTGGTCTATATTCTAGTTACTGGCATCTTTCGCTCTTACTCCTTGCTGACCATAAGGAGTTATCTTTGACTATTTGCTTACTAGGTGAGGTAAACCAGACTGTCTTTTCCCCACTGGAGAGATTGTGACTCGAGCTTATCTTGAACACCGCATAGAGAAGGAACTGTATGAAGAAATTAATTTACTCATTCTATTTTTAACGTGGGTTTTTTCAAGCTTTGTGCTTCACTGAAACTCCAGTTTTGATGATCTTCACAAAGGAGTTTCTAACTGTGAATAATGGCAAATTTCATTTCTGTAAGCAGACTAGTATTTGGATTTCCTACTCCATTACTCCTATCTTGCTGAAAACATTCAATGCACATCTTGCTGGTTTCACTCCTTAGTGAAATTTCCAGTATTCCTTTTCCTTTTCTTTCATTTACTTACTTGGGGACAGGGTTTTGCTCATAGTATAGGCTGGTTTCCAAATTCTTATGCAGCCCAGGCTGACCCTGAACTTAGAATCCCCCTGCTCACTTGAAAATATGATAGTAAGGGTGAGAAGAGAATGAAAAGATAAGTATGTGTATATGCACTATTCCCCTTAAATTCTAATTAAATGGCTTCTCCTAAAATGAATAGAATAAAGAATATTTTGATTAAGAAAAAATGTTGTTAGGGACAGAGGAAGTTTCTAATTTAGAGTGTTACAAAATGCCTCCTTAATAAAGAAACTTCTGAGCCAGTACAAGAAGTGGAACAGCATAGGAATAATACATATACATGTTGTTTTTAGCATATTCTCTTTATGAATCAAATGAATCACTTTTTGAATATGTTAGCGGAGTTAACAACCATAACATTGGCTGCTAGTTAATTTCTAGTAACTACAATACAATGCTAAAATAATAGCCTGTAGACTATTCCTCATAAGGTGTATCCCATTCAAGCCAAAGGACCCACTGAAAGAGTGAAATACAGAATTAGCTTTAAGAAAGGGCTTTGAGTTTGTGATCTCCCCCAAATAATAAAAAAAATTCTGACAGTTTAAAAAAAATGTCAATCAAAAAGGTAACAATTGCTACTTTCAGAGGCCAAGGGGCAAAGTAGGTGACACTGCTGACAAGATGTCAATGACTAGAGTCAGAAAAACCTGGGGACCAGCCTAGGGTGGCACTGACAGCAAATCCATGTCACACAAAAGAGTCAGTGTGATCAAGGAAGAGTGATGAAGGAAAATACAAGAAGCTGACATTTAAGAAAGGTGATGGCAGTAATGTTAAATATTGAGACTTGAAATAAAACAGCTCCAAACTGTAAGTCAACAGCACAGCGGCTGATACTTGCTTTTAGGTTAAAAAAAGCAACTATTTCTGGACATGATCTCTGAAAGAGGCAAGGCAGAAGGGAGGAGGAGCTCATGAAATCTATGGCATCAATAAGAGGCCACCCCAAAACAAGGACAGAAACACATATAGGGGATACATGTAAGGGTAAATGAGAGAAAAATATGAAGTGTGAGCAGGTTTGTTTGTATTCTTCTGTTTCTCTGTTAATTCTACCTCACCATCAAGCATCAGTTGTTTCATCACCCCACACAGGAGCATTCATCACCTAAAGGTTTGGTTAACATGTACAGTCAGTTTCCTCAATACTTTGTCACCACAACCTAGGAAACTGCAAAACATTTTTGGTTTTCAGTACATTTTATGAGAGGGTTTTTATACTAAATAACCACCAAGTACAACTTGGCTACCATACAGAACAAGAGACAAAATTTTGATGGGAACTACTCCACACTGGGATATTCCCCAGCACACAGTGCCTACAGAAGATGGGAAATAAATCATGATCTTCTGAGATATTACCTAGGATATAGAGACTGTAGCATTTTGGAAGTAAACTAAATACCTGCTGTGTTATCTAGTCAATAATAAAATACTACAGCCCCCTGGGGTGCTACTCAGTATAATTTAACTATAGTGTATAGGATCAGAATTCTCTGTTGACAAGTATCAATGCATCAGGCCCAGGCCATCAGCTTGCTCAAAGTTCAGTAAGAAAGGAAGAGGCAGAAAGTTATGGAAATGAGTATTCAGGCTAAGCACTGAATAGCTTGGGGTTAGTCATAGTATTCTCATCACCTAGTTTTTCTTTAGTTTGTTTGTTTTTGCTCATAAAAAGACATTGCATTGGATCAGCAAGGATAGGCCCTGAACGGGTTTGCATCAGGTACTCTGTGTATATACTATGGCCTTCAATTTAGTATTTTTATAGGATTCTGGAGTGAGTAAACAAATAGGTTTCTGATTCTTGTGTCTTTTCTAGGACCCTTTTTCTTTTGTTGGTTTGCCTTGTCCCACTCCAATGTGATTATCAATGATATTTGATGCTATAAGGAAAACAATATATTTATTTACCAGAGAGAGAGAGAGTCGCACAAACCAGGAGTTAGAAATGTGGCTGGCTTCCAGAAGAAAAGGGAGGTTCCTTTTCCTTTCACTTCCTTTTATATTTACCTGTGTCAGTTTACATGTCCCTGCCCTCATGGGCAGATAGATTTGTGGGGTTCACTCCTACATGATTGGTTTTGTTTTATTTTATACTTGCATTTCTTCTATTATCTGTATCTCATATATCTAACAGACATCATTTTGAAATATAATATTTCATTAATTCTTTGAAACTTATATGCAATCCCTTTTGATCATATTATCCGTTATTCTTGATTAACTCTACTCAGATCCACCTTTACCCCCTTCCCAACTTAGCATCACTGTTTTTCCTTTTATTATATCCTATTAAATTCAATTTGTGCTACGTATAGAGGCATAGGTGCAGGATAATTCACTAGGGCCTGTCTATTGAACCCAAATATTTCCCTGATCTATTGTGCCTCAACCAAATTCAAAAGTGTTATTTTTTCATTTCTAAAATGTGACTAATGATTAGAGAGAACTTCAAATATAATATGATTGGGAAGTCATAAAACAATAGAAATGAAATGATCATTCAATAATCCAGATTGCTCAATTGCAGTATATCACATTTGGGTTTCAGAACCACATGGAACAGATATTTACAGTCTCTAGATGAAATAGGGAGGCTCAAGGTAATGTATTAGTGATTTCAAAAGATCCTGGAACTCAGTTGCAGAGAGGGAGGAATGATGAGCAAAGGAGTCAAGACCTGTCTGGTGAAACCCACAGGGGCAGCTTACCTGACCTCAGACTGATGATCGAGAGGCCAACATGGGACTGATCAGACCCCCTGAACATGGTGTCAGTGAGGAAGCCTAGTCAATCTACAGGGCCTTGGATAGTAGAGCAGTATTTATTCCTGGCATACAAATGGACTTTGGGAGCCCCTTCCACATTGAATCAGCTTGGACACATGGGGGAGGGCCTAGGCCCTGCTTGGGATGATATGACAGACTTAGAAGATCCACCATGGAAGGCCTCACCCTCCCTGGGGAGCAGAGAGGGATGGGGGTTGGAGGATTTGTGGGGGCAGGGAATAGGGGAGGGAAATGGTGCTGGGATTGACAGGTCAAGAAAGCTTTTTCCTAATTTAAATTAAGAAGTTGTCAAAATAAACAAAAAAGTAGGTGCTTGAGCCAACAATTCCATCTGTGTCTCATAACTATAAATGAAATCAAACAAACAAAAGCTATACAGCATTTCCATAGATCCAAAGACTGAAAGAGTGAGCAATTAAGTAAGGAATTGAGATAGGTCTGGTGACTTCCAGGATTACTCCATGCCACCCATTTCTTTTTGACCTGTTCCTTCAAAGCCCCAGACTGAACTTCACACAGTCACTTAACACAGAAAACAAAATACTGTTTTGTTCCACATTCCCAGGTAGGTTACTTTGAACTTGAATATTCTGCAAGACACTACTGGTTTCCCACACTCAGCTTCTTTGTGTTTGTCTAATCCCATATTGTCCAAGGGATCAGACATTATAAGTTTAGAATCATGAGCATTCATGGCCTACTTGGACCCAGTGACTCTGCAGTGGCTATGTTCTGACTCTTGCAAGACACACTGAAGCTTAGTGAGGTTTTACATGGCATGGATCAGATTTTCCAGATCTGACTTTTTTCTGCCCATTCGAATCTCTACCTGAAGGAGCTATCTCATCCTATAGTGGTAAGGAAATAGTTGTTTTCATAGAGACAATTTCATTTTAAATTACTTCTCAGGCCAAATGCTGCCATTTAATAAAAGTTTGGAACCCTACACAAAAACCAATAAAAGGCATTAAAATTACTTATTAGTCATGGTACTTTCTTCCTCTGTCACCAGCCAGAAAGCTTTGTTTGATAGCTCCATTAAATTCAGGCTTATTCCTCATTTTTCCTTGGTTTTCTTTTACAAAATATAGGTATTATTTTTCTAATCCTTCTTTACACAAAAACTGTACATTATTACACAAAAAGTACTCAATAATGAAGAATACATGTCAAGTCATTGATGTAAATAATTATTTTAAAATATTAGTCAGGAACACACTACAGTTTAAGCCAAACAGACCAACAAGGAAGTTAATTGTATAACCAGAGCTGTAGAGCTCATTGCATATCTAACTATTAGCAGGTGAAATGAACTTTTTTTCAATGACTATGAGCAAATTTGACTTTACTAGTTATTGCTTCTAAAAAAAATGAAACCCCATGCATTTCTAAAACTAATTCAGTCTAAAATCTCAGTTTCTAAAGCTAACAGGCTGAAGTCATGTCAACGGCCATAACAGTCGTATCCCAATAAAGAAGAGAGCATAGTATGGAAACAGAATTTATCTCTGACATACTTCAATATTATTTTGGAGGATATTACTATCATCAACAGATCTATTATGATTTAAAACTGTCTTTTTATTGATATTCGTTGTTTTCCCACCTGACAGTGTCCAGTGATTTGTATCAATCTTCTCTTAACACAAGAATTAAAGTGTCTGCAATATATCTTAAGTGGAAAGGCACTTTTTTCAATATGTCTCAAGATTTTTAACACAGCTGTCATTTTAAAATCCTTACCTCTTCTCAGTTGAGAAGAGGTTAGAGAAGAAGGCAGCACTGTTGATAACACTGTTTTTATGTGAAGTGTCATGGATTCAAAAATTAGTATGGCATATTGGTAATGCCTTTGTTTTTGGTATTCTTATTTTTTATGTATGAGAGCAAAACAGTCATCTGTCAGTCATTAAATGGCAACATAAAGTTCTTTTCCTGGCTAGGAGATTTGCAACTATACCAATGCTGGTAAACTAACCACCAAATTATAGCCTTTTCTCCTCCCTCACCCAGATTTCACAGGGGCTGCACACCCAAATAAATGCCTCTTGGCTACCCATTCATCTAACAGCTGGAAAGATGACACTTGACATTTGGAAACTTTCCTGTGAAGATTGCTGCAAGGCTTTCCCATTAGCTTCCTGGTGAGACTGTAAGGTCGAATAAGCTGCCTCAAAACCTGCAAAGGGTAACGGAAATACTCTAATGGTAAGCTTGTGCAATTTAAATTTCTAATTCTCAAATCAGAGTTCTTCAGATATTATAGAAACCACTGGTTTAAGTGGGGGCAGAAGAATGCCTTTGAAGATGTGGGATTAAAGTTACATTTTTAAAGCAATGATAATAATGAGAAATTCTATTTTATTTAGAGCTAGGAGGGAAGTCTGCTGCAGCATGGGGAAGGACATCAACAAAGTAAGTTCTTGTAAAGTTGATTTTAAAATCCATGGCTATTATGGTCTTAGTACCTGCTCATCCTCATTAGTACAAGGCTCCATTAATACTATTCTTAAAATGTTTTTTCTTCTTAACTATTGTTGCCATAGTTTTAAATTTCTTACATTCTGACACTATACATTCATTGTGAAACACAATGAGCTTGACAGATATAAGATCATAAATATTATATTTAAGTGCTACCACCTTATAAATATTGCAAGCATGTATATATAATCCCTTCCAAAGACACCTCCAATCAGGGAGTTTGAATAACTTAATTACTAAGGATGTTAAAAAGAGAAATGAAATTTTGCAGAATATTTAATATTTAAAAAGTACAAAAGAAGAATTATTTCTTACTACTATGAATGCAACTGATTCAATCAGGTAGTCTTGGTGATGAACTTTGTGCACTGTACTCTAATTTGAATTCTCTACCTTCAAAATATCTTGATTCTTGCCTGTTATTATTCATTAACTATTTCTCAATGGAAGATTGACAAGATTGAACAGGCTCTTCTAAATGTTCAATCATTTGTACACAGGTCAGAGAAATTAATAAACAACGTGGGGAAGAACTCTGTTGGAGGACATTGAAGGAGCAGGATACAAGAGGATATAAATTTGAATTTTAGCTGAACTTTCATCTGAGAATGGACTATGCTTTTTAAAAGTAAATTTAATATTGTTGTACTCTACCACCTTAGCAACAGTGACAGAAAAGGATTAAAATGGATGTGGCAAATCACACCAATTCACAAACTCACAGGTCATAGGAAGAAGATGCTATACCTATAATGGTTGGATTCTTTCTTTTTTAAATTAAAACTACAGTCACTATTGTGTCCTGACTCAATAGTGGGGCTATCACCTGAATTGCTCTCTGCCAGGCACCCAAATCACATATTCTTTTCACATCGCTTATTGAACTACCCTCAGTTGGTAATGACTTTCTGTCACTCCTGACCTAGGGCAGATTTGAACTGGAGACCAAGAGGTTAAAGGCTCTGTATCTCATTACCAATCCCCTGAGATACCTTGTTCCTTCAACAGTTAGTGATTCTTTTGTGCCTGGGTCAAGTCAGAAGAAAACACACACACACACACACACACACACACACACACACACACACACACACACACACAGACACACACCTCAAGCAGTAAAAAGTTGATTAACAATATACAGAATTTAAAATAGACATGGAAAACACATACTTAAAAATATACCACATACTAAAATTAAACAAAATGGTCACAACCATAGAAGAAAATTTTCAGTCTTCATTGGTATACCTCTATGTAATCTTCATTATTGGGCTAAAAAGTAATATTGAAATATATAGTTGAAGATAACATACTTCATAAACAAGCACCCATGATTAACAATAATGAACCATGCCAGAAATACATATAAACATAAGCATCTTTTGCATCTGTGTTAAGACAATTCTCTCACACAAATTGGTTTCAGAAGTGTGGTAACTAAATACCTGGAAGGAATAATACAGGCTCATAAATAAAATAACCAAAATCATATTTGTCACCTTAGCATTGATAGTTAACCACAGGATTACAGAAGATTCCCATAACAGATAAGGTTTGTAGAAGAGTAAAAATGAATGTCATTTAAAAATATGCGTGCTGCCAGACTTCTCTGTATCATGAAGATACTGAACCTGAAGCAATAATGAACAATATAATACTTGGCCATACAGATAATTATAGATAATGTCAAACACTGATTGCCAATCAACAATATCCTGTACCCTTTCAATATAAGGATCCTGTAGCTACATGTTCAAAGGCTTCTGAAATCACTTGTATATGTGTAATACTAAAATATTCTACATATGTACTGTCTAGTGCCTTATCTGTGTTTGATTTTCATAGAATAAATTTTCCCTGGAAGAAAGTATTTATTTTACTCTTCCTTTTACCCATCTTTAAAAATAGGCTCTATACAATTTCTCTCCTTTGTTGGGATTTCCACTCTTATTTATTCTATTTATTCTTCTATAGTAACTCTTGTGTGTTTTCTTAGATATTTATATTTTGTCATTACAATTGGTATCTGCTTTATATATGAGTAGCACCCCATTTTAGACACCTATTTTCAATACTGATAATGAGTACTGGGCTTACTCATAGTTTTTCAACATTGCATTTAAAAATCAGTATATTTGAAATAGAATTTTCCCTTCAGATGAGGTTCTTAATTTTATTTTTATTGCATATTTTTGGTAACATTATACATGGATATAATGTGCTTATATCTGTTTCACCCCCTCAAATACACCCCATATCCTTAAAGTACATTTTATTAAAAGAACATTGATAGGACTAAAATCACTTGTAATGCTTATACAATAGAAGTATGCCAGTTGGTCATTGAGATCATATATTTCATTTAGATAAAATTTACAACACAATATTCCATGTATATATGAGTTTTCCCACAACTGATGTGACTACTTCAGAGAAAAGAAGCCTTTGATCTGGGTTACAAATGTAGACCTTAGTTTGCTTCCTATTTCAAGTTTGCTTCTCCACGGGATATAACTCCATGATTTCTAATAAAACTTTTTCCCTCTATTGTTGGGGAAGTCATGTGCATTTGTCAATAAAGCACTGTCTGGCCAATAGGGAATCTAGATAGGAGGGACTAGAAGTCCAGAAGGACTCTGGGTAAGAGAAACACAGAGAGTCGAGATGAAACCGCCATGGGGTAGGAAGCCCGGAACTATTCTCTGTTAAGAGACATACTTAGATTATGGGGTAATTACTTAAGTCAGAGCTTGCCAGTAAGAAACAAGTAAGGCCAACAGCTTCATAATTAATATAGCCTCCTGTGTGTTTATTTGGGACTGATGCAGCTCTGGAACCAGGCTGGCGGGAAGGCTTCTCTCAAGGAAAAGGTTTCTCTTTACGAATGGTTGTCAGGAACGGGATTGAATTTCCACGCAAAATAACAAAAGATTTAAAGGAATTTTAGAAACAGAAGAATGGAGAGAAGCACAGATTTTTGGTAGCAGCATTTTCTCAGGTGGGCTCCGTTTTGCTATTGACAAGCCGAGATTCACGTGGCTCGCTTACCAGAGTCTTCCTGACTCGCCATAAAAAGAAAAAAAAACAGCAAGGTTGTTTTAAGAGACTCTGCTAACGATTGAACGTTGTGTACGTACAGCTGGAAGTGGCAGCTTTTGCTGGATGTCAGCATGGACTGAGGCAGTAAGCTGGAATCACGCTTACGCCTGCCATCTTGGAAACGTCAGTTTAAAATAGCGGTGGTTTTACAGATAAGACACGTGGCCAGAAAAACGTAAGACTTGGATGAACAAAACCTCTAAAGATTTACAGTGTGTTTAAAAATATACGTGAGATTGAGAGAGAAAATGAAACGGCAAAGTGGTAAATAAATAGAAAAGCCGGCTTTGTGGTGGCGCACGCCTGTAGGATTTCCTCCAGAGGCAGAGGCAGGTGGATTTCCAAAGAGAAATCCTGTCTCAAAGTAAAATAAAGTAATAATAGATAAATAAATAAGCCATGTAAAGATGGAAAATACACAGATAGTCTGGATACTGTATGCTGTTGTGTTTTTCAGTTTTTCCATTGCTAAGGAAGGAACAACTACTAAAGTACACTTGATTATAAATGCTGCTGAATTAATTCAACTTATATCTTTTAAAAATGCCTTAACTTCAAAATTTAAGTATAAGGATATGTTACTTGGAAAAGGAGTTTTTATTTATGTTTCTACAGAAAATGAAAAGCTGAGGATTCCTTCCAGGCTTCTGTGGTTTGACGAACCAAGACCCCCTTCAGAAAATGGCATTTAAAATGGTTTAGGGTTTTTCTTGATAATGAGAAATGTCTGCTCCTGGCAGCACCAATTACGTCTGAGAGGAAAATGGGCATCAAAGAAACTCGTTATGGAGTTTGCTTTCAACATGGCAAGATTAGCCATTTGGGCAAGAAACTGCTCTTGCCTAGACTGTTTGACTGTTGTTGTATAATCTGGACATGCAGGACCCACAGGAAAGTGACTGCTGAACTCAGTCTTACAGGGTTCCTGCTTCATTGAAGAGTCTACGGGATTTTCTGCAGGACACAGAAAAATGACTGACAGACTGCTGATGCAGATGGACAGTTTTGAAATTTCCTGCTTGGCTGAGAAATCTTCTGGATACATTGTGGCCTATGGGCTGAAGATGGATGCCCCAACGTTACAGAGGAACTTCGGGTGACTGTCCAGGCAGTAAGATATCTCTGTCAATCCTAGTGTTTATATATTATCCTTCTGTGGTCTTTGATGGAGTTGAAGACAGATAGTTATAATCATAGTTTTCCTTAGTTATGATAAAAGATATAGGACTTTGGACTCACAAGGATGGGATGGATGATATTTTCTTTAAATCTTGCTAAATGTTAATAGACAAAATGTTGTAACTGTATTCTTACTTGATAACTGTTCTGTTATATATAATTTGACTATGCTAAAGTTAAGACCTTTCTTTTTGTTTAAACAGAAAAGAGGAGATGTTGGGGAAGTCCTGTGCATTTGTCAATAAAGCACTGTCTGGCCAATAGGGAATCTAGATAGGTGGGACTAGGAGTCCAGAAGGACTCTGGGTAAGAGAAACACAGAGAGTCGAGATGTAACCGCCATGGGGTAGGAAGCCCGGAACTATTCTCCGGTAAGAGACATACTTAGATTAACAATTATGGGGTAATTACTTAAGTCAGAGCTAGCCAGTAAGGAACAAGCAAGGCCAACAGCTTCATAATGATTATAGCCTCCTGTGTGTTTATTTGGGCCTGATGCAGCTATAGAACCAGGCTGGCGGGAAGGCTTCTCTCAAGGAAAAGGTTTCTCTTTACACTCTATGACTTTACTTATTCATTTATTTGAAATAAATCATTTTGTATGTTAAAAGTACAATAAAGCAAGTGCTTCTATATGATGTCTTTGTGTATACATCACAGTGATATTAAATCTTCCCTCTGGTGTTTCTATGCTGAAGAATCTGAGACACCTTAGTATCCTTAACCAATTCCGTTGAAACTAAGAGACTAACTAGATCAATAGCTTCTTTGCCTTTCTTCCCCAAGATACAGCAAGGATACCTAAAGGGAGCTAAATATTATAAGCTAGTGGGAAGCCTCTCTGTGCATAGACACATTCCTTTTGTACCATTGAGCTGTGTTTTGATCACCTTTAGTTACCACTTCCTTATCTTATCTGTAGTTACAAATGTAAGTAAATATCACATAAATAATAAGGCACATGAATTTGAAAAAGAGAGAAAGGTGATTCATGAAAGCTAAGCTGAAAGTGGCTCAAAGATGAGAAAAGTGAGTTACAAAAAATTTATAAAATTACTTTTACATTGTTTATTGTTTTGAACAAGTGAAATGGTTGTATGATTACTATTTAAAAATCCCAAATTTCTTGATTGATTTTGAAGATCTTGTTATATTTCTCATATCAAAAAACACATAGTATAGATGACAGATTATTAATAGCTTTAGATTGAAGACATATTAGAACTGCAACTGTAATTTAGTACACATATTTTCCCTGCATGAAAAATAATAATAAATAAATATATAAAAAGAAAAACGAGAGCGGGATATTTGGGCTAGAGAGAGGGTACAGTAGTTAAGATCAATGGCTGCTCTTCTGTAAGACTTATTAGATTACTAGCACCTACATCTCACCTTACAAAAATCAGTAACTGAAATCCCAGGGGATATGAAGCCCTGTTCAGGTCCCTGGCAGCCTCAGATATCCATGTGGTACACAGGAATTCATGCAGGAAAACCACTCATATACATAAAATAAGCATTTTTAATTAATAGAAAACCATATTGCCTTAGTATTTTGAATAGAATACTCTGGATTTATTCAACTTACATTATTAATGAACTGTCATTAAGATACCTTGTTTTTGTCATCAATTAGTAATTGGACTTAGGTCCCTAATATGGAGTCATTTCTTCTTAATCTTACTGTTCCTGGAATTTGGGAGGCGTGGTCTTTCCTCAATCATTTTATTTAAAGTATATTTCAAACCAGAACTAATCTGAACCCAGAATATAACCCCAATCACAGTCATCACATTTTCCCAGAGGAAAACTCAAGCAAAGCCGTAGCACATTCTTACATTTAAAAATTTAATATGTAACATTGTAGGCCAAGATGTCAAGGACTAGCTAAAGAAATGAAAATGAAGGGTTGGATAGCAGTAGATAAACAGATCAGTCAGGGCTCAGAATAGACACATGTGGGTTCAACCTTTGGCCTCTTTACTGATAATATACTGAATATGAACAAGTTGGAACATTTTAGCCATTGTTTTAAAACTCCATTTAAAACTTGAGATATTCACTGTTTATGTGAAATAATCACAGGAAAAATAAAATAATGATAACGTTAGATGATTAGCAAGTTGTAGCTATCATCACAATGATCACAAGTGAAAATACAAGTATATACCCCAAAGAGGATAAAGATCAAGGATACGTCACCATATCACAAGGATACTAGCTCAAATGTGGTCATAGCAGTTTTATTCACACTACCCAGAAACTGGAAACAACCTAGATATCCCTCAATGGAAGAGTGGCAAAAAGGTGGTACTTTTACCAAATGGGGCATTATTCAGCTGTTAAAGAAAAGACATCATGAAATTTCCTGACAAATGAATAGAAGTAGAAAATAACATCCTGAATGTAGTAACATAGACCCAGAAAGACAAATATATTATGTATTCACTCATAAGTAGATATTATCTGTAAAGTAAAAGTAACTATGCTATAACCTACAGATCCAATGAAGCCAAGTAGCAAGAAAGGCTCAAGCAGGGGGAGGGGGTGCACTTTAATCTCACTATAAATGGAAAATAGAATAGACATTGACATTGGACAGGGAGAGGGGTCTGGATAGGGCATGGGGATGGGAACAGGAGGGATCAGGTGGGGGAAGGATGGGAGAGAGAGTACTTGGAGAGAAAACTGGGATCTGTGGGCATCTATGGGACAAGCTAGAAACCTAGTGCAATGGAAACACCTCAGGAATCTATGAAGGTGACCCTAGTAAAGACTCCTAGCAATGGGAGATACATAACCTGAACTGGTTACCTCCTGTAACTAGGCAAGACTTCCAATGGAAGGATCAGGACACCAACCCAGCCATAAAAGCTTCAACCTACAATTTTTCCTGCTTACAAGATTTGTTGGGGTGAAGAAGGAGCAGAAATTGTGGTAATGACTGGGCTAGTTGAAGACCCATGCCATGAGAAGAAGCTCACCCCTGAAGTCCAGGACCCAGAGGCAGGATAGCCCAGAGACCAAGGATAGAATAAAACACAGCTATAAACTAGTCACTGAAATGATTCTTAATGATAGTTAGGTATAATCATAGCCCAGTTGTCTAGCCCAACTGTCATCAGAGAGGGTTCACCCAACAATTAATGGAAACAGATGCAGAGACCCACAACCAAACATTAGGCAGAGCATTTGGAATACTGTGGAAGGGGGATCAAGGACACCACAAGAAAACTAATCATAGGGGCTCACAGAGACTGAACCATGAACCAGGGAGCCTGCTTTGGATGGACTTAAGCCCTCTTCATGT
Source organism: Mesocricetus auratus (assembly GCF_017639785.1). NCBI lineage: Eukaryota > Metazoa > Chordata > Mammalia > Rodentia > Cricetidae > Mesocricetus > Mesocricetus auratus. The sequence goes on from NW_024429193.1 coordinate 38,860,849, forward strand.
ATGTGACAGATGTGTAACTTGATCTTGTGGAATTCCTGACAGTGGGAGCAGGAGCTGTCTCTGATTCTGTTGCTTGCTTTTGAGACCCTATTCTTCTTTCTGGGTTGTCTCGTCCAGTCTTAATAGGAGAGGAGGTGCCTAGTCTCACTGCAACTTGATATACCATGGTTGATATCTATGGGAGGCCTGCCTTTTTCTGAAGCCAAACAGAGGAGGACCAGTGGATGGGGGCAAGGAGAGGTGGGGAAAGGGATGGGGAAGAAAGGAGGCAGGGAAAACTGTGGTCAGGGATGTAAAGACAACAATAACAACAAAGAAAGACAGACCAAAAAAGAAAAAGAAAAAAGAACGAAAGAGATCAAGGACATCTTTCTGAAGTCTTTTAGAATAATTGTAATAAGTTTTGATAGTGTTTACCTACTTTAAAGAATGTATTGGCTATAATAAAACTGTCATTATGTCCTATTATGTATTTCTCCTTAATTTATTTCAGAAAGTTTTGACTTGAACTCAAACACTGTTATAAGTTCTCTAAGAGACTAAATGATTGATGGGGTTAGCTTTTTCCTTAATACAGAATTTTTTTACACACACACTACATTCTCACATATACACTTTAGTTAAATAAATAATATTTCAATTAAGTATAAAAATAAAGCATACACTCTGTATATATCTATTACCTTAGTATTTTTATGGGATTCTCGATTATGAGAACAAGTGGGTCTTTGACTCTTTTGCCTGTTCTGGGAACTCTTTTCCTCATGTTGAGTTGTTGTGTCCAATTTTGATATGATAGTTTTGCCTTCACCTTATTATGTATTATTGATCATGTGTGGTTGTTACTGCTTAGGAACCTATTGTTTTCTAATGAGAAACAGAAAGGGAGTGGAACCACAGTGGAAAACAAATGGGGAGGAACTAGAAGGAGCTTAAGGAAGGAAAACCACAATCAGTATATATTGTATCATAAAAGAATTTATCTTCAATTTAAAAAAATTGAAAATGGAGAAATTTTGTAATTATTTTGTAACATACAAAAACAAAATAATATTTTTAAATAATTAAAAAACAAATCAAATTCAAATCTTAAGGATTTATGACTTTAACTACACTCCATTTTTCAATGGACATTGACAAAATATCACGTTTTCTCACATTTACACCAGATCTGATGCATCACTTTTATATGTGAACAATTTCTACCACATTATATGCCTGAAATTACAAAGTATATGCTAGATGCTTTCTTCCTACTATAGAACTGCTATAATGACAGATCCTTCCTTGCCCTTTGCCCATACAGTCTACGTGTTCAAGGCCTGCTTTAGTCATACCTTTACTTCTTGGTGAAATCACAAAACGCTGCTGTCCTGGTATGAGGCTGACAGGGCAAGCAGAGAGAACCTATGATGGCCTAAGCAAGGTGTTTCTGTGCCTGAAGAGAAAACAGCAGCTTTTTGTAATTCCCTCACCTGGTGTACATTTTTCTGCATTCTGGACAGCAGGCATCCTTGTCTGTGTTTTCCTTGAGGAGGGAGCAACCTGTAAAACCTTACCTAGCCACTTTTTTTCTTAAGTTCCATCAGTTCTAAAGGCTTGAAATTCTTTTTTTTCCCCAGTTCTCTTTCTCTTTTTGTGCCATAGTGTTTCTGAATTCTCTGTTGGTTCCACAGTTTGACACTCATGTCCATGTGTCCTTGCTACCCTCTATCTTTACATGTTTAATAATTGCATTTTATTAGACTTTCTCTTCTACAACCGATTCCTTTACTAGAGTCTAATATCTATAGAGGGTATTTATTTCCTTTCATATTTATGTGTCCTTATCTGTGTATTTATGATCACATATGTGAGGATGCTTTTGGAGGCTAGGAAAGGGCACCAGATTCCCTGGAGTTGGAGCGCTAGGCAGTCGTACACCGCTTTGTGTGTGTGTGTTGATCACAGGTCTTCTGGAAGAGTGGCAAGCACTTCTAATGACTGAACCATCTCTCTAGACCTGATTTTGTCATCTTTATCAAGTTTTATGTCTTATTTCACATATACAATCCTTATGGTTGAGGCTATTTATAAATGGTAACCTTTTTCATGATTTATTGAATCAACGAACGAATGACGTCATAAACAGATGATGCTCATGGATGAACAAATGGCTAAATAAAATGCTTGTGAAATTATTTTTAATAATGTGTTTCAGTGATCAAATGCTATGATTTTTAAACTTAAGGATTATATTTTAGAATTTTAAAAACATATTTCTCATGTAATCTTTATGATATCATTTTAATGATAGAAAGGCAATCGTCTCTAACATAAGTCACAACAATCACATAAACAACAAAGATCTGTAGAGCTAGCTCAGAAGTAAGAGGTTTCCTGAAACTCCTCCACCTAATTTTTCCATAATCCAATAGCATAGCAGGAAAATAAATGATCATTATTTATGTATTTATTAATAAATGATTAACTACTCAGAAGATCATACCTAGGAGGGATGGCATGTCATGGTTGGTTTCTAAGTATTAAAAATGAGTTTGAAATCCTCTCTTCAATTCAGAATCCAAATGTATAACCATGATAGTCTACCTCCCCCCCTTTACCCATTTTGATGCCTTTCCCTGTGTCAAGTGTTGGGCCCCACAGCTGTCTCTCAATAAGTGGTAATTGAGGAAATTAACTAATGAAACTTAAGTGATGCTCTCTTTGGAAAATTATGAGAATAATTGAAATCCCAACAAGGATGTCTTTAAATAACAGCATTTATCTAAAAATATATGTCAAAGAAATTATATATGCACAACTGAAGTGACTGTATGCATTCATTCATGAGATAATGTATGTATGAATTCATTTAAAATATATTCTCTAGTGTGACAATTTTCCCCAAGATAAACTGAAAGGACAAGTAAGGTTTTAAAGAGTTATTCTCTCTGTGTGTAAGGGAGAGATAGTAAAGGGAGACAGAGTTCCATCCATGTACTTGTGGGTAGTGCCAAGAGAGGGCATTGGAACCACCAGATCCAGAGCTACATTTAGGAGTTTCCTGAATTGGGTGCTTCGAAACAAATTCCTGTCCTCAGAAACATTCTGAACTCCTGAGCTGTATCTACAGACCCTCAGAAGTTTGTCTTAATAAATACAATGATAAGAAGTCACTACTTATTAACAATAATAATTACATCATATAACACACCAGCTTTATTTCTTCTTTAAATTTGTTTCTTACATTATGTGTATGTGTGTGTCTGTGTGCTGGTATGTGCATGTGAGGGCAGGTGCCCACAGAGGTCAGGGGTGTCAGATCTTACGGACCTGGAGTTACAAGTTGTTATGAAGTGCTTTATGTGGTTCCTGGGAACTGAATTTTGGTCCTCTGCAAAAGCCAGTATATGCTCTTAACTGCTGAGACATCTCTCTCATTTTTATGAAAATGATTCTGACATTTTGCCTATTTTTCCTATTAAATACATGAATATATTCTTCATAGAAAAAGACAAGCATGGGCTAGAAGTTTGCATACTGAATGTCCAATATGTGGGTGTCAATCGTAAGTGTGGTGTCATGGACCCCTTGATAAACTGTCAGATCTAAAGGGACAAGTAATGCCTAGTGAGATGGGCCCAGACACACAAGAAAACTTCATCTGCTGTGCAAAATTTATATTCAGTATCACACATCAGCTTCATCTTGAATGCAGAGAGGAGATACTGGATGGACGCTAGTAAGGAAATTAGAAACAATGTTAACTTGCAGAAGGATAAGTTGTTGCACTGTGAGGCACTGGATTTGGAGATGAAAATACTTTCTGGAGAGATAATGGAGGATGGAAGGACATCATAACCATGTAGAAAATGTCTCATATTGTCTTTTTTGCTCCTGAAGGCCATAACAATGATGCTACTTTGTATCTATCACTCTGGCAGGAAGGTAGATGTGTTGACTCCACTAAGTACAAAACTGTTCCAATTTTCCATTTTGACTCCACTTTTAAATGTAACTCAATACCTAGTTTAACATGTTGAATCCTTCAGACAGATCCAAAACTCTTACTGAGCATTACATTCCTAATATTTCAAATAATGTCATTCTTAGCAACATGCATTCAAAAAAAGAATCATGTTTCTTCTTATATTAAAAGCTTATGTCTTCTATGAATAAATGGAAAGTAAAGTAAAATGTTTATTCGGTTTTTAAATAACATCTTGTCAGAATCATGGGAGTCAAAGGATGAAATAAAACCTCTGGCAGAAGCTTTCTACCACACCAGATGTCAGACCAGAGCCCTGAACCCCAATTAAGACTGCTCCTCATCCCATTCTCCCATGAAAACCCCAACTGTCCCTTCCCTCTTTGTCCACAAGTCTAGCAGAAGCCTCCTACTCCACCATTGGCTAGGCCAGAGCCCTGAAACTCAAGTAAAACTGCTCTCACACAGCACCCATGCCTGCCCAGCATATGCCAATTTCCCCTTCTCTTTCCTATCTCAATATCCCAGCCTACACTTCTGGCAGAATCATCATACAACATCAGAGGCCATTTCAGCATCTTGAACCCCAGATAACTGCTGCTGAGACAGAGGACATACAAACCATCAGCAATCCAGCCTCCAACTCAGGTGGACACCTTCAACTCAACCTCAGGCAGCTCTAGCCAGAGATCAGAGAGGAAACAGATGTCCCTCAAACAGAATGGCTAAAAATGTGGTGCATTTACACAATGTATTATTACTCAGCTGTTAAAACAATTACATCATGAAATTTTATAGGAAAATTGGTGGAACTAGAAAAAAATCATCCTCAGTGAGGTAACACGGACCCAGAAAGGCAAACAGGGTAGGTACTCACTTATAAGTGGATATTAGTTATTAATTAAGGGATAACCATGCTACAGTCCACAGACCCAGGGAGGCTGTGTAACAAGGAGGCCCAATCAGGGATATTTGGATCTCCCTGGGAAGGTAAATAAAATAGATGTCAATATTTGCCTGGGGACTGGTAGGGATGGGAACAGGAGGGATCAGGTGGAGAGTGATCAGGGGAGAGCGATAAAAGAGATGAGTGCAAAGGGGGGATCTTGGGTGAGGCAGAAAACTAGTGTGTTAGAAACTCCCAGGAATCTACAAGGATGACTCCAGCTAAGACTCCTGGCAATAGAGGATATGTATCCTGAACTGTCCATCTCCTGTAACCAGGCAAGACTTCCAGTGGGGGTACTGGGATATGAACACAGCCACAAAAACTTTGACCTAAGAGATTTATCGAGAAGAGCCGTTGCCTACAAGATGTGTTGGTATTCAGGCAGCACAGAAATTGTTGGAGTGGTTAATCAAAGACTGGTTCTCCCTGAGATGCATGTCATGTGAGGGACACCACCCTTGACACTGCCTGGAGCACCAGGACCCAGAGGCTGGGCTACCCAGAGACCTAGGATAGAAACAAATATGATTAAGAAAAAAATGTTCATGTAATGATGCCTAATGAAGTTCTGATGTACTCATAGTTGGTGCCTATCCCAACTGTCATCAGAGAGGCTTCATCCAGCAACTGATGGAAACAGATGCAGAGACCCACAGCAAAACTTTAGGGGGAGATTGGGGCATCCTGAGGAAGAGGTGGAGAAAGGATTGTAGGAATCAGAGTGGTCAAGTACATCCACAAGAAAAATGACAGAATTAACCGACCTGGTCATATAGGGTCTCACAAAGCTTGAACAAACAACCTGGGGGCTTTCATGGCACTGAACTAGACCCTGTACATATAGGTTACATTTATATAGCCTAGTCTTTTTGTGAGACTCCTAACAGTGGGGGCAGGGACTCTTTTGTTGGCTTTTGGGACCGTATGTCTCATACTGATTCTCTTTGTCCAGCTTTAACATGAAAGGAGGTGCCTAGTCTTAATTGAAACTTGATATGCCAAGTTTGTCTGATATTCTTGGGAGACCTGCATTTTTCTGAATAGGAACCTAGGAGGAGTAGATGGGTGGGGTGGCTAGTAAGAGAGGAGGGAGGAGAAACTGTGTTTGGGATGTAAAAACATTATTAATAAAATAATTTAAGAATGAAATCAAAGGAAAAACAACATGAAGTACTCAGAGTGATGGTTTTTTTAAGTTGACTTGGATGCGTGTATACAAGTAACTAGAAAAGACTAGGGAGAAAGCAAAATACTCCCAAACAGTAAGAAAAACAAACATATTCTAACATTTTATACCATGATGAGGGGAAAAGAAGTCATAATATTTAATTGTACAATGAAAAGCTCCAAAATAAGAGTTAGAATGTGACCAATACAAAATCATTAATGATTCTGATTTGATCAGAATGTGTTGTGCATATATGAACATAGTAGTGTACTCTCAGTAAATCTTTATAGACATCTTATTAAAATATTTCAATTATTTAAAGGGATATTCATATCAGACTATACTCAAATATTTGAACATGATTTTTAAAATAGCTTCCAAAAACATTATGGAGAAACAAAAGCTTCTTTATAATGAAAATATGAAATGTTACAAAACTACATGAGAAAATTTGAAAAATTATTTAGTTTTGAATGATCAGGGAAATCTTCATCTTCAAATTCTTTCAGGACTCCTCTCCCTTTTTGCTAACATGAAAATAGATTTTACTTTGTATATAACACAGACACACACTCTTTGGAACCATTGATATAATATGTAATATTGAAAAATATAAATATATGTATATATATTGAAATACTTAGAACAATTACAGAAAAGGCATTACCCACTGACTGCTATTCTGTTTAAACTTTTCAGGTATCCATATCTCTCACAATCACCATCCATCTACATTGAATTCACACATTCAAGCAGGTTCATATAGCATGTCAGAAGACCCTTTACTTACATACTGCTCAGTAAGATATCTACTTAAATAAACATCACAAGTCCCCACAAAAGATAAGCCATCTAAGATAAGTATATCCCCCAGTTAACTTCATCTGTCCATCTGTCAACTTGAAAGAGCCGTTAGTTAATTCTGGGGTCTCAACTAAAGCCTTGATCAGACTGTGTGGGACAATTCCTTGATTGTTTATTGATATAAGAGGGCCAAGCCCACTGCGGGAGGCACCCTGTCTAGGCAAGAGGACCTGAGTTGTATAAGAAAGCTCCCTGAGCATGAATGAGTCTGTGTCTCACTAAGACAATGGATGTTGCTTAGCTGGGTTAAAAAAAACTAGGCAAAATATTCTGGGGAGTATTTCCTAAGGGTTAGCATAAAACTGTGATCGGGGGGGGGGGGGGACAAAACTGTATTTCAAGCTGGCTGCTAGATTTGGTGATGTCTAAGTGTATCCCTTTTGGTACCTATAATTAAAGTAAGGGGAATGCAATATTAGAAATCTAGGAGAGCTGATAATACCTGGCACCAAGAGAGTGGTTACACTCCCTGAAAAGAAGCTATTGATGAAGGTGCAGCTTCAGACAAAGTGTAGACCACAGGACACTGTAAATCCAAGAACTGTGGGATGGCCACCAAGGACAGTAGGTGATCAGGGTGAAGTAAGGCCAGCCTAATCCTTTGAGGCAAGCTTTGTGTGCTGTAGATTGTAGAGCCAGAGAGGCAGGCTGCCCTAGCCCATTGGAACTCACATGGTCATAAGTGAGTCCCAGATGTCAGACATTGATCTAGGGCAGTGGTTCTCAAACTGTGGGGCCATGACCTCTTTGGGAATAAAACATTTTCACAGAGGTCATCTAAGACTATCAGAAAACAATGTTTACATTACGATTTATAACTGGCAAAATTACAGTTAGGAGGTAGCAACAAAAATAATTATTATGGTTGGGAGGCACCACAACATTAGAAACTATATTGAAGAGTTGCAGCATTAGGAAGGTTGAGAAACACTAATCTAGAGCACATGCATTTGCATTGCTAGATATAAGGTCTGCTGTGATCTGATTGTAATTATGCTCTAGGAATAAGAAAAGGATTTAACTCATGTTTGATTTTACAGGAACTCACAATTAAGAAGCTTTCGATATTTTAAAGACATATTGAACATTTAAAGATTTAGACATTTTAAGGACTGTGCACATTTAAAGTTGTAGTTTACATTGTAATTTTAACATGATATCTAAAGACAACAAAGGAAAGTTTATGGGTTAAATTGTGTTGTTGATGTATCAAGTTGACAAGGGATGGATCTCCTAATTAGATTCACATGTCATCTTGACTATGTTGTTATTCCTCTCTGGGATACTGCCTTTATCTGACTTTGCCCATAAGCATGACTCTGGATGCTTTCTTGGTTGGGTTATCCTACCAAGGGTGCAACCTTGGTGAGAGTGGGCTATATAAAAAAGCTGGCTGAGCACAGACAGTGGCCCAGTAAGCAACATTTCCCTTCAGTTTTTGTTAAAAGTTCCTGCTTTGTTTGCTGAAATACAGACATGTACAGGCAAAGAGCATAAGACAACTCAAATAACATTGAATGTTGCTGTGTAGAATACTACTTTATGGAAAGAATAATGTATATACTCTCTATATATTAATATATATGTCTTTTAATTGTTCTGTCTTGAGAAACATTTCTTTCTTTCTTTTTGAGATAGTGTTTCTTGGTGTAGCCCTGGCTGTCGTGGAACTTGCTCTGTAGACCAGGCTGACATCTAACTCTCAGAGATCCACCTGCCTCTGCCTCCAGAGCAATGAGATTAAAGGGTAAAACACCAGTACCTGGCCACATTTCTTTTTCTTAATGCTACCTTTTCTTAATTTTTCAAAAGATGTCATATTAAATTGAGTTTAAAGGAAATGGATTTGAGCTGGAATTTGAAAATCTCCATGAATAATAAACTGTGAATTTGATAAATAGATTAGTAATACATATGAGTATGTTCAACATATAATTGATAGGCACAGAGATTAGGGAGTTATACAGGAGAAGGTAGAGTGATTAGACTTCCAGTAATTTGAAAATAGTAGCATAAGAAAACAAAAATACAGGAATACAGACAAAAGAGAACAGTTCAAACATGAGACTATCCATGCATGAGACTTATCTTCAGTAGCTGTCTCTGTGACTTTCTTTTGACTTTTGATAAATTTATGAAAAGGCACCATTTAAGGCAAATAAAGACCACAAGACTTGAAAGTGTTGTGCTGTTGTCCTTACAAAGACAGAAGCCTAACCATTTGCCAAGTTGCTGTTTCTGAGTCCCCAGGCTTCTACTTGCTAAAATTGCTTTAACTTTCCCTTTTCCTGTATATTGCTTTTTAACTTATGACTAAGTTGTACATCATTTTGAATTTAAGATTTGACAACTCTGTAACTGTTTCCTGAATCATAATCTTTGTCTCACTACAAACCCTATGATTAGCTTGCAATCAGTTTTGGAGTCCTCAATTTTGGGGGCAGCATGCTATAACCCAGATACAACATCTTAGCATCTACTACTTGCAGATGCCCAGGGTGAGGTGAGAAGAGATAGGTGACCGAAGCATGCTACACACAGTACTGAAATACGCAAATAAACAACATGTCAGGACTAACAAGGGGTCCTGACTGAAATGCCAAAATTGTAAAAGGAAAACTCAAAGTATATGATCATGGCAAAGATGAAAAAAGGAAGGGAAACCTTAAAGGAAAAAGTGCATTGTTTAAACATAAGTGAAACAAACCAAAAGTAGAAAATCAAAGTGACCAGTTGCACTATACATTTTCCTGACTAGGAAAGAAACTAAGCAGATTGTATTTATGATTTAGGGATATATTATATGTGTATATGTGTTTGTATGTATATGTGTGTATGTGTGTGTGTATGTGTGTAAAACAATTAATGAAAATAATACATGAATTTGAAAGTGGAAGGAGAGATATATAGGAGAGTTTGTCGAAAGAAATGAAAACAAGAAATTATGGAACCATAATATAATTAAAAATAAAATAAAATACAAAAATAGAATGATTAAAATTGTGTTAATAAGACAAACGCATCAGAAGGACTCTATGTAAATGAGGGAATCTAATAAAATTGCACGCCAAAAATAAAAATAAAGCATTTAGTAAAGGTACAAAACTTAGATCTAGCAGTTTTACTTTGCTCTGCTCCCACACCATATAATAACTGTATCAGAGCTTGTTCAACTTTCTATGTCATCCTTTTTATATTTTGTATCTTATAAAACCATTCAGTTTGAAAAACTTGCAACTAGATTGATTCTCCTATTTTAAAATTTAATTATCTTTATTTTTCTAAAAATTACAACAAATCATTCAAAGACACTCCAGATATAACTATAAATTGTATGCTGAATAAAACATCTCAAAATTTAAATTTTCTCCACTTCTTTACCTACTATCCATCTAATTTCATATTCTCTACTCACTCACTCACTCACTCACTTTTTTTGTCTGTCTATGTATCTATCTACCCACCTACCTACCTATCTATCTACCTGTTTGTCTATCTGTAAAAAATGACACCCAAACCAAAGTTAATTCATGGAAAGAAATAAATTTCTTTTTTTCTTTTCTTAAAAATGTAATTTTCTCTCATATATTACATACAAGTTGCAGTTTCTCCTCCCTCTGCTCCCCACATCTCTCTCTCCTACCTCATGTTTCCCCAAGATCCCCCTTTCTGCCTCCTCTCAGAAGAAATTAGGATTCCCAGGGACAACAATTAAATAAGGAGCTACCATAAGGCTAGGCACATATTTTCATTCCAAGGCTGGGTGAAGCAAACCAGTAGGAGGAAAGGGGTCCCAAAGGCCGACAAAGGAGTCAGAGGTCACCTCTGCTCCACCTGTTAGGGATACCACAAGAACACCAAGCTACATAACCATAACATATACATAGAGGACATAGGTAAGACCCATACAGTCCCCCTGATCTCTGTGAGGCCACTTGAGTCACAGTTGATTCTGTGGGCCATAATCTTCTCTTTTCCTTGACCCCTCTGCCTCATCCAGTCCTTCCTCCACCTCCTCCACAGGACTACCCAGGCTCTGGCTAGTATTTGTTTGTGGGACTCCATTCTGCATCCATCAGTTGCTGGATGAAGCCACTCTGATCTCTCAGAGTATGCTTGTGCTAGGCTCCAGTCCCAACACATCCTGCAGGTGGGACTAATTGTAAGTCAAAAGTTCTTTGGCTGGGTTGGTGTCCCAATCCCTCCACTGGAAGCCTTGCCTGGTTACAGAAGATGGCCAGTTAAGGCTCTGTGTTCACTGTTACTGGGATAGGAATACTCTCATGTACTCCAATGAATTTCAATCACACAGTTTCTACCTTACCCTTAAAATTCCCCCCAATTCCAAGCATCTCTCCAAGTATTCTTTCCCCCATTCCCCCATCTGATCCCTCCTTCTCCCATCCTTATCTGTTCCTAGTCCACTCCTGAGATATCTTCTATTCCCCCTTTCCAAGGATATCTTTGATCACCCCCCCAACACACACACCCAAGCCATTCTTGCTATTTAGCCTCTTGGGAATTGCAGATTGCAGCATTATTATCCTTTACTTAACAGCTAATATCCCGTTATAAGTGGGTATCATTCCATGTTTGTCTTTTGGGGTCTGGGTTACTTCACTTAGCTTGTTTTTTTCTAGTTTTTACCCATTTGTCAGTAACTTTCACAATGTCATTTCTTTTAACAGCTGAGTAATACTCAATGAGATCCAATTTATTAATTGGTGATCTTAGTGCCTGAATTGTTGGTGCTCTATTCAGGAAGTTGTTCCCTGCACCAATGTGTTTAAGGATATCCCCCATTTTCTCTTCTATTGGATTCAGGGTTTCTGATTTTTTTTTTTTTTTTGGTTTTACGAGACAGGTTTTCTCTGTATTGTTTTGGAGGTTGTTGGTCCAGCCTGGCCTCGAACTCACGGAGATCTGCCCGCCTCTGCCTCCCAGGGTTTCTGATTTTATGTTGACTTCTTTGATCCATTTGGATTTGAGTAATAGATATGGATCTATTTGCATTCATCTAAATGCTGACATCCAGTTATGCCAGCATCATTTGTTGAAGATGCTTTCTTTTATCCATTGTATATTTCCTGCTTCTTTTATAAAAAATCAGAAGTACACAGATGTGTGGATTTATGTCTGTGTTTTTTATTTGATTCCATTGATCAACATTTCGATTTTATGCCAATATCATGTGTTTTGTGTTTATTACTATTATTCTGTAGTACAGCTTGAAACCAGGGATGAGGATACGTCCAGACATTCTTTGATTGTATAAGATTATTTTAGCTATTTTTTATTTTCATATGAAGTTAAATGTTCTTCTTTCATGCTCTATAAAATATTGAATTTGAATTTTGATGGGGTTGCATTAAATCTGTACATTGTTTTTCATGAAATGTCCATTTTTATTGTGTTGAATCAACTGATCCATGAGCAAGGTGGGGTCTTTTCATCTTCTGATAACTTCTTCAATTTCCTTCTTTGAAGACTGGAAGATTTTATCATAGAGTTCTTTCTGTTTCCTGGTTAGACTTACCCCAAGATATTTTATATTACTTTGGCTATTGTGAAGGGTGTTGTTTCCTGATTTCCATATATATATCCACATCACTGAGGATATTTAGAAATGGTGTTTTCCAATAATTTGTTTTCTGCTTATTTATGCACATCACATCTGGTTCACATAGATATACCAAATAGTTTTCTAGATTACATAGGTTCATTATGAATCACATATCCAAATGGGTATCAGCAAATGTGATACATGTCATATCCTTTATTTAAGCTATTCCAGATACTTTTCAACAAGCTTTCACCTTCATAGCACTCCACTAATAGAAATGCATAATGGATTTTCAATCAGTTGCTACTCAGTCTGCATGTTAAATGTTATACCCAAGTAAAAATGTATATGTACATATACAATTTACAAAAATGCTCATACTGGGCTAGGGAGATGGCTCATTGGATAAGAGTACTTGCTATGCAATCATGGGTATTTAAGCTCAAATTCTCAGAATCCTTGTAAAATGTGGCATGGTTCCATGCATGTATAACCCCAGCACTTGTAGGCAGTACAGACAGGAGGATCAATGGGGATTGCTATCAGACCAGCTCTTGGATCACTGAGAGAACCAATGTCAAGGCAAAAGTCAGAAAGTAATAGGGCGTACTCCCCCAAAGTTCTCGTTTGGCATCTATGTACATATTGACATGTACATTCACAAAGTCACATGCACAAACAACACACACACACTCACACACACACACACACAAGGTGTTCATACTAATTAATAGCAAAAATCAAAAAGCACTTATGAGAAAAATTTAAATGATATTGATGACAAATCTTTACCTGTATGTACTTGTGAATGTACCAAGAAGCTTGTTTTCCATCATTCACAGATTCCACAGTGGTATTAGCCATACCAACAATATCACCACCTGCAAATACCCATGGCTCACTGGTTTGCATGGTTTCTGGGTCTACTTCTGGGAGACCCCATCTGTTAAACTTGATAGGACTCAAGGCTTCCTTCACTGAAAAAAGGAAAGACAATAGGCAATGACAGATCAGTGAATCATATAACAGTTTGAGAAATACTCATTAATTATTGTTGCATGGATGTAAGCAACTGTGTTTAATAAACCGGTAAAAGGTAAGTTAATGTAATACCAGAGTTATTACATTCAAGTTCAATAAAAATATACCTCACATGTAGAAACTAAAGAGTTGGCAAAACTTAATATCTGGTTTACTGTCTAAAAATAGCTAAATTTATGAAGAAAATACAGTCTTGAAGTAATACAGATGAATTTTATAAAGTGTACTCATCCATAAATCTGATACTGTTCACCTGATCCCAATAGTGCTCCTGGGTGCTACAGAGGGACGTAATATAGTTGATTCATGGATTTTGATTAAAAAAAGAAACAAGTCTCTTTTTTTTACAAAAGAAAACACTGTATAAAGCAAAATGGAAAGATCTACTATATTTTCACTAAATTATTCACCATTCTTGTTAAAAATATTGACTCAGGTGTACAGTCACTTTTTTCAAAATAACTGCTTTCTTTGTAGTGTGTGTGTGTGTGTGTGTGGAAAATATTAATTATATGAGAAGTCATGAATTCGGGAGTGTGGCATGATATAAAATTGAAGAGCCAAAAGGGATGATATAAAATGATATAAAAACATTATACTCATGTACTTAAATATAAAAATTATTTTTAAATTAAAAATGAGCCTTGTTTTGTATCTGTTGCATTCTACATAAAGTAGAAAAAGACAGTTATTCTTGCGCTAGTGCTGATGTGCTAGAAAGAACAGAAATATGTTTATCTGTCTTGCTTCTGTACTATCCTGTGTCAGAATGTACCTGAACTTTAGAAAATACTGGGATAGATTGATGTGTGTATGAAAGAAGGAGCCCAGGATTTAAAGCTATCACAGTCAGGTTTCCATTTAAAAATCTTCTTCTATTTGTACTTCTTACACTAGCTCACCTTTCATCAAGAGTAAAATTAAATATTCATGTAATTATTTTCAATGCAGAATGGCATTTTGAGATTTTTCTAATGTCTTTAAAGGTCACATGAAAGGAGACCGTTCTCATTGTTCCCTATTGCATAACAGATCATCACCACCATCTGTTGACAGTTACTTGAGTTGCAAGAACATCAAGAGTAAATGTGGCTTCACCGTACTTTAATGTGTGGTTATTGAATGGCACATATAATATGTTTCAGAAATATAGACTAATAATTGTAAGTAATTATACATAAGAATTGATGGTAATTGTCTAAAGCTTTGGTACATTTGACCCAAGTAGAGATATAAAATGAAGAGAGTTTTAAATGGGAAACAATTCCAGATTGTTTCACTAAAAATTCACATCCTTTTTATATATTTAATCTCATTTTTAACAGAAATAGACTTGGAAATAACTACTGGATTCATTCTAATAATTTAAAAAAGAAAGCTATTAGATATTAGTTATTTTCCCTACATATATTAAAGGCATATATCATGGAGATTTTGAACTATAAATTAAGGACCCTCACTTGAACTTTTTTGAGGTCTTCTGCCTATCATGAAATTTGTAAAAAAAATGTTTTCTGAATGACTGGGGCTTGAACACAGAACTTGGTGCATGCTAGGTAAGCACTCTACCATTAAGCTACATCTGAAGCAGATTAAATGTTTTTATTCTTAATGGGGAGCCCTAGGATCTCATAATTTTTGTCTGCTTGAACCAAAGAATTATATGCACATTTGTGAGTGCATGTCCCTAAATATCCATACAAGCATTCTGAGTTCAAAATGAGCTCTTTAGTATGTGATTCACTCAGCGTTTGAAACCTTAGACCTGAATATCAACTGTTGTAATTATTCAGTCACTTGTGACATCAATCTAAACTACTTGTTAATTAACCATTTTTTCACTTCTTTTTTTTTCTGCCTGATCTGTTTTTTTCTCTTTTATTTTTTTTATTATTATTATTTTTTATTTTCCAGTTTAAATTTAGATAAGAAACTAGGTTGCTTCACAAGTCAGTTCCAGGTCCCTCTCCCATTCCCTCCCCTCCTCCCGTGCCCTCCCCCCAACCACCCCCCTTATCCCCTCATTCCCCCAGGGAGGGTGAGGCCCTCCATGGGGGTGTCCATAGTCTGTCATTTCATATAGGGCAGGGCCTAGACCCTTCCCCAAGAGTTCAGGGTGAGAGTGCACCTCACATTGTTCTATGAGAGTCCAAAGTCCGTGTGTATACTTGGGATGGGTACTGATCTGCTGCCCAAGGCTCAATAGATTCCCTAGGCCTCCTCACTGACACCCAGATTCAGGGGGTCTTGATCAGTCCCATGCTGGATTCCCAGGCTGATGCCTGGGATTCAAGAGTTAACCTTTGTCTGGTCAGCTGTTTCTGGGGGGTTAAACCAGCCCAGTCTTAATCCCTTTGATCACCAGTCCTCCCTCTCTGTTACTGGCTTTCTTGAGTTCAGCTCAGTACTTAACCAAGGGAGTCTGCCTCTTCTTCGATCAGCCACTAAATGAAGTTTCTGTTTCCCAGACTCTCTGGCCATAGGATTGTAGGCTGGCACTCCCCAGATCTATGTCTAAAATCCATATATGAGAGAGTACATGGCATGTTTCTCTTTTTGTGACTGGGTTACCTCACTCAGGATGGTTTCTTCTAGTGTTTTCACTTCTATATTCCAAATTAGCTACATTCATTTTTCATTCTAAAAGTGATTTTAGCTCTCTTTCAAAACAGTGCTTATGGAACTGCCTTCTGTCCTTTTGTGATGAATTCAATGTTAGCATGTCCCTCATTTTCTTCTTGAAACATTAAGTGGGTGAAAAATCACATAGTAGGCTTTGATATTATGAAATAGAAACTAAAACAGTGACAATCTGCATAAGTTTCAATACATAATTCTGGGATTGTCAGCAGGGAAAAAACAATCATTAAAAAACATGGAAGATGAACAAAATATGAGTATGGACAATGCTACAGTAGATCCTGAATGTTTTCTTTCATCAGTGCCAACCAGCTACTCTCAGAATGATGGCCTCAATATCAAACCACAGGCATTTCCCTGCACGTACAGTAGACTATGTTTAGACGCATAAAATGTTCATATAGTATTTACAAGTTCATTGAGTCTAGATATGGATCCAAGACCATCTTTCTCAATCCCATGTAAGTGCATGCTGAAGCCTATATTTTTAACCTGTGTTCATGTATGTGAATGCCAGAGGTTGATGTGAGTATCTCACATTGACCACATTCCATCTTTATTTGTTGACATGGATTCTTTCACCAAACCCACAGTTTACTAATTTGACTGCACTGGCTGGCTAATAGCCATTAGGGATTTTCCTGTCTCCATGCCACCAGCAATACAGATTCAGACAGCCACCACTGTCCCCAATTCTTTATTGTGTTGAAAGACTCAAGTGTACAGACTTGGGTGTCAGACATTTTCCTGAACAAGCCATCTCCTCAGTCCTATCTTTCTAAACTTCAGTGATTTTCAAACTATAGCCATTGTTCCTACTATTTTACTCCCCCTTTTTGTTTACTCCTCCACTCCATTTTGTAAATCTTTAAGTACCATAACTAGATTCCAAATTAAAAGTCCAATACAGAAAATCTCAGCATTTTCCTTCTAATTTATCAGTGAGGGGTCCATTTATTCAGCTGCATGTAACAAGGGAACCTCTGTTATCTACATCATTGTAATCATCCTTCTGTGGACCACTGAAAACTCATACTCCTCTGCTGATGCATTCAACTTGGTATTCAATGTAAACAACCCTCAGAAGCAGATCACAACTGCCCTGATGCAGCTTGGAAGGAATGAAGGCCCTAGTGGATGAAAAATGTATGTTTACATTTGCAAACCAAATAACTGCTTGCCATTCCTGTGAAGTGTTAAATGAATATTAATAAAGGCTTATATGTTTTTCTTTCTTTGTTGAAGGAGGTAGGCACTTTCTGTTATGATCATTTATAGTTTTCACACAGATTTTCAAGGGATTGTATGTTGATGGAGACAGGCATATGTCCCAGTAGCTCTATAGTTGAATGAAATAAGAACTTGAAAAAGAGTCCTTAAACATGCTTATTCACAGTCCAGAAAATTCTGCAAATGAGAGAGAAATATGCTAAATGATATGGTGCCTGGAATTTTATGCAGTCTTTAAAAGAACAGAAACATCCTTAAATCATACCAAACACTCAAGATTTATGTTAATTTTCTGCTTTAATTACTACTGTGTTAAAATGAGCTTATTTGAAAAACAAAGACACTCCAAGGTAGCTTTATAACAAGAAATGGTTTTGAAATAGGAACTTTTAGTCAATTTAATGTTATGCACAAAATGACTCTTCTTTTATATATAGACTTAATTGTATTGTGACACACAAGTTCTTCAATAAGCCACAGCTTAAAATTGCAGAATCCATCCCTTAGGGACACATCAGCAGCAGATGTGGATTGCCAGGGTCAATTAAACTGACATAGCTGTGCTGTCATATATGTAGACGAGAAATCCATAAACAGATGACAAGTGTATTTCTTAGTGTTTATAAAAAGATGTGGAAAGCATTACAGTTTAGTACATAAATATAAATTAATTCTCCATAAACAAGAACACCACAGTGCAGATAATCACAATGGAAAAGATTATTAGTATTCTTTGAAGAGTTTGTCATTATAAAAGAATGGAAGGAAAGAAATCCTTCAACATTTATAGTGAAATATTATCCTGATAACATAAATGAATCCATCCCCATGAGTGTTGTTTAATTTGATATCGGGGGTGACCCAGTAGGATCAAAGCATGGTGGGAGAAAGAAACAAGCTAGGGCAGTCATCTCAGTAATTCAGAGAAGAAAGCAAAGTCTGAGGCAGATCAAACGATTCTAAGTACAGAGACAGGATCTGAGAATTCTGTTTAAAAGAATAACTGAAAGAAAGCAAGGGATGGAGACAGAAACACCTTAAGCTGAGAGCTCCATGTTGGACCAGCAGCCTCTGTTTCCACATCCATACCCCTAAGTATACAATCAGGATGCATTCCCCAAAGCCAATTGGGACTGAAGTGGGAAGCTGCCATTTTCCCTCAACCACCATAAGAAAATCCCCCTAACCTGAATTTTCAGGCTTCTCTAGCCCTTCCTCATGCCATTTCTGTCTCTATCTCCCAGTATAAATACAAGTATTTATAATTTTCTCTTTACCTACTTTGTCACCTTGGATTTTGACTTGGCCCTCCCTTCTCAGCCATACCCACATCTCTTTATCCACTTTGGTAGAGTAATCTACACTACTCCTTTTTTCATCATTCAAAAGATTCCTTCCATTCTGTCCATCCAATGAAACCATATCCTACTTGGTTACCACATCCTGTGGCCATATCCACCTTTTCCATCTTTCTTCAGCATCCACTAATAAAGCTTCATTAATATTTTATCCCTCTTCTTGTGACATGTGTGGAAATCTCTTCTGTCTACACTTGCTCCATTTTCAACTTTTTTTCTTGGATTGTAGATATTTTCCATCTTGGAACAATTACGTTCCCAGTGCTCTTACATCCAATCCACTGAACACTCCCCATTAGAAATTATATTTATCTCTGGCTCTCAACTTAATCTCAGTGAACATGACCTCAAAGTCTACATTGAAATCATTATTTATTCAGCAACCCCAATCTTAGTTTCTGTTGTATTTCTATGAAGATTTACCATAACAAAAAGAACCTTATAAAAGAAAAGATTTAATATGCTTACAGTTACAGAGGGTTAGTATGACTAATATAAGAAGGCAATATGGTATGGTGACTGGAGCAACTGAGAGATCTTATATCTTGTCTACAAGTTGGAGGCAGAAAGACAGAGAGAGGGGGGGTAGGGAGGGAGACTTGGCCTTTTGTGGACTCTTGAAATCTCAAAGCCCACCACCAAGTCACAAATCTCCTCCAACAAGGCAAACCTAATCCTTCCCCAAACAGTTCCACCATCTAAAGGTCAACCATTCAAATATATAAGCCTTTAGGGACCATTCTCATTCAAACTACCACACTGTTTATCAGATATTACTATCAGAACATTTCCTAGCCCTTCCAAGTTATTACACCCAAACTCAGATCACTATCTGACTCTATTTCCCCTTCCATTTCATAGTTACTAGGGAACTCCATCTTTTTCTTGTAAATTCCTGTGGGCACCTTGCAGACTGTTGTGCTTTCTGTTGCCAAAGCTAGCCTAATAAGTCTTTTTTTCCTTGTTCTACTATCATGAAATGTCCTCGTCACATATTTTCTACGAAGTCAATAGGTAATTACATGAAACTTAGGTGTGTTCACACTGCCAAAACTAAAAACCAACTGGGTCAATACCCAATATTTCTATTTTCCCTCTCCTTAGTTTGTTAAACTACCTCTTCTTTTAAGAGCCACTGACTCCCCATGAGCCTTTCTTTCGTGGGGTTTTGTTTTGTCGGTTTTATTTGTTTGTTTTATTTTGTTTTGTTTTTTGAGACAGGGTTTCTCTGTATTACTGGGGAGCCTGTCCTGGAACTTGCTCTGTAGACCACACTGGCCTCTAACTCATAGAGATCCACCTGCCTCTGCCTCCAGAGTGCTGGGATTAAAGGTGTGTGCCACCAATGCCTGCCCCCATGAGCCTTTCAAGAGATGGCTTTGCTCCCTATGGCATCTCTTCCTGACAGTCTACCATTATCCATTACCTCTAAGGTAGATATCTCCTCTACTTATCTATATACATATGCACAGTATCTTCTATTTTTACAATCCATACTGCCAGAGAGGCTACGAAACAGTGGGTACCCTAAGAGATACATATATGCTACCCTAGAGATGGGAAAGGGGACAGGATCTGAGTGAATTGGGAGCATAGGGGTAGAGGACAGGGAGCTGGGAGACGGAAAGGAGGAGGGGAGAGGAGCCCATGGGTGAGCAGGAAATTTGAGTCCAGGGAAGGGTAGAGGAGAGCAGGGTGAGAGATACTATAATGGAGGGAGCCACTATCTGTTTGAGGAGAGATCTGGCACTAGGGAGATTTCCAGAGATCTACAAGAATGACACCAACTGGCAATCTAAGTGAGGCTACCTTAAATGCCCTTCCCCTATAATGATATTGATAACTGCCTTATATGCCATCCCAGAGCCTTCATTCAGTGGCTGATAGAAGCAGAGGCAGACACCCACAGCTAAATACTGAACTAAACTCCTGGAACCCAGCTGCACAGATGGAGAAGCGATGGGCAATGGGGTCAAGAGCCAGCTGGTGAAGCCCACAGAAGCAGCTGACCTGAACAAGGGGGAGCTTATGGATACCAGACTGATGGCTGACAGGCAAGCATGGAATTGATCCAGATCCCTGGAATATGGGTGTCAGTAAGGAGGCCTTGGCAATCTATGAGACCTTTGGTAATGGATCAGTATTTCTCCCTGGAGTAGGAATGGACATTGGGAGTCCATTCCACATGGATAGATATGCTCTCTGGCCTGGACACAGGGTGGAGGGCCAGGGCCCTGCCTTGGATAATATGACAGACTTTGTGGATCCCCATTGGAATGCCTCACCCTCCCTGGAGAGCGAAGGGAAAATGGCATTGGGAGCTGGTGGGGGACAGATAGGAGGGGAGGGAGAGGGAGTAGGGATTGACATATGAAGCAGGCTTGTTTCTAATTTAAGTAAATAAAATAAAGCATTCCAAACACTCATCTGCCTACCAAATCATCTTCTTGTGAGTTTTGTGAAGGTAGTTAATTCATTCAAGGATGCCAATTCTTGTGACTTTCAGAAATTATCATACTTTAGGGCCAAGTATAGGGTAAACTAAGTGAGAAACCCACCAGACATAAGGGAAGGAGTTTCTTCCTTTCAGGGCTATGAAAGAGCAAGGACCTTGATTTCTTCTCCCTATCTGAACATTGCTTGTCATAATTTATTGTCAACCTTCAAGAGATGACCACATCTTTGTACTGAAAGTTCTTTGGCTTGGTTTCTATAATACCATATGATTTTTCTCTTGTCCCCATCATATTATGTAATTATTGATGCTACCTTTCAGTATTTTCTCCATTCTTCAATGCCCTAAAAAGAGAGCTTAAACATCTTGACATCATCTTTGAATCGTTTGTTTCCAATAATCTCACTATGGGCTCAGTTAACAAGATTTGTGAACCCATCTAATGAATTTTTCTCCTACTTACTTCTTACAGTCTATTGATTCTGTCCTTACTCAATGTGAAGAAAATCAATTGGCACTCACAGATCCTTTGTAATTGGTAGTATATTTTCATATTATTTCATCCATTTCAAAAAACTAGATGTTGAGGGTAGGTAATACCATTTTTGTTATAGCCAAGAGGTGGCAAAAATTCTATTTGAATGGAATTGTTGCTGACCCCAAAGTCTTCCTTATTATTGACCCTACGTATAAGAGAAAGTAGAAGTGAATGGGCCAACAAGGATCTTCCCACTGGAGTTCTGAAGTTGATAAAATGGGCAGGTGAATGTCAGAGGGACATAAAATGACACCAATCTTTGGAGACGAAGCATCTAGACCATCTTTGCAATGAATTGTTTTCAGGTCCTTTTTGTGATTTCATTTACATTATTCTTTTGTCTTCACTAGTCCTTGAGTTGCTGGGAGTCTAAGTTATGTTTTTTTCCAGCACCTAACAAAATCACTGCCACATAAAAGGATCCTAATTAAGTATTATTTTTATTCTTGTTTTTGTTTGCTACCTTCAAGTTTCTTATTCCACTTATTTATCATCTACATTACATCTTATTGTGTCTTGATTGACCAGGTTTCTTGTAGTCCTTGATACCACTGTGGAAGTCAGCTCATTCTGGGAAGAGAACCCAAATGTGTCCCTTTCAAATGTTTCTAGCATAACAAACATACCATGGGAGAAATAATGGGTGTGTGGCTACTTTCAATTGCTTTACCTATTTATTTTCCTTACTTCTCTGCCTGGATTATTTTCAGTTTGTTTATATTTGTAGTATTCAGAGGGGCTTAGTTTTCTAAACATATCATGTCCAGGATAAAGAGGCACCCCAAGTCATTAAAAGGCCAATTGGCAAGCTAAGCAATAGTGGAGAGACCACCTCGAATGCCCATTCCTGATAATGAACTTGATGTCTATAACCATCCGGGAGCCTTCATCCTGTGACTGATGGAAGCAGAGGCAAACACACAATTAATCACTGAACTGAACCCAAGGAACCCAGTGACAGAGAGAGAGGAGTGATGAGCAAATTGGCAAAGAATGGGCTGGCAAAACCAGCAGAGACAGCTGATCTGAGCAGGGGAGAGCTCTTGGACCCCAGACCGACAGTGGGGAGGCCAGCATGGGACTGATCTGGACCCCCCAAATGTGAGTGTCAGCGAGAAGGCCTGGGCAACCTATGGGGCCCTGAGCTGTGGATCAGTGTCTATCCCTGGTATACAAACAGTCTTCGTGTGCCTATAGCACAAAGAGGGATGCTCTCTCAGCCTGGACTCTTAGGGGAGTGCCTGGACCCTACCCAGAGTAAAATAACAGACTCTAGATATCCCCTATGTGGAAGGATTTGGCAATAGGGTGGGAGGGTGGGGGGGAAGGGGTGTGCGGGAGGAGGGGAGGGAGAGGGAACTGGGATTGACATGTAAAACACGCTATTTAAAATGAAAATAAAAATGATAAAAAATATATAAACATGCATTAAATGTTTACATTATTTTAGGCTTTGGTAAAAACATTAATAGACATGGGTTATCTAATTACATACTCATATTGACCCCATGAGATTAATACAACATTCAACAGGTAAAAGAGGAGGCTCAAAGTGTTTGTCTGACACTGAGGCTAAAAATTAATACATGGGACCTCCTGAAACTGAGAAACTTCTGTAAGGCAAAGGACACAGTCAGCAAGACAAAAAAGCAACCCACAGAATGGGAAAAGATGCTAACCCCACATTTGACAGAGAGCTGATCTCCAAAATTTACAATGAACTCAAGAAGCAAGTCTCCAAAACACCAAAGGATCCAATTAAAAAGTGGGCTACAGAACTAAATAGAGAACTCTCAATAGAGGAGTCTAAAATGACTGAGAAACACTGGAGAAAGTGCTCAATATCCCTAGCTATCAGGGAAATGCAAATCAAAACAACTCTTAGATACCATCTTACTCCTGTCTAAAATCAAATACACCAACGACAGTTTATGCTCGAGAGGATGTGGAGAAAGGGGAACACTCCTCCACTGCTGGTGGGAGTACCAACTTGTACAGCCACTTTGGAAATCAGTATGGAGATTCTTCAGGAAAATGGGAATCAATCAACCACAAGACTCAGCAATTCCACTCTTAAGCATATACCAAAAAATGCACATTCATACAACAATGACATCTATTCCACTATGTTCATAGCAGCATTATTTGTAATAGGCAGAACCTGGAAGCAACATAGATGCCCCTCAACTGAAGAGTGGATAGAGAAAATGTGGTACATTTACACAACGGAGTACTATTCAGCAGAAAAAAACAACGGAATCTTGATATTTGCAGCAAATGGACAACACTAGAAGAAACCATCCTGAGTGAGGTAACCCAGTCACAAAAGGACAAACATAGTATGTACTCTCTCATATATGGATTTTAAACATGGATCAGAGGAGTGCCAGCCTATAATCCCACTGCCAGAGGGTCTGGGAAACAGGGAAGACCCTAAGAGAGATATGCATAGTACCCCAAAGAAGGGGAATGAGGCAAGATCTCCTGAGCAGATTGGGAGAATGGGTGGAGGGGAGAGGAAGCTGGGAAAAAGAGAGGGGGAGAAGCGGAGAGGAGGGGAGGACATGGGGGACCAGGAAGGTTTAGTTGGGGGAAGAATAGAGGAGAGCAGGATGAGAAATACCATAATAGAGGGAGTCATTATAGTTTGAGAAGAGATCTGGCACTAGTGATATTTCCAGAGATCTACAAGGATGATACCAACTGGCAAACTAAGCAATACTGGAGAGACTACCTTAAATTCCCCTCCCTGATAATGAGTTCATTACTTCCTTATATGTCATCCTAGAACCTTCAACCAGTGACTGATGGAAGCAGAGGCAGACACCCACAGCTAAACACTGAACTGAACTCCTGGAATCCAGTGACAGAGAGGGAAGACTGATGAGCAAAGGGATCAAGACGGGGCTTGTTTAACCCACAGAAACTGCTGATCTGTACAAGGGGGAACTCTTGGACCCCCGACTGATGTCTGGGAGGCCAGCATGGGACTGATCCAGACACCCTGAATGTGGGTGTCAGTGAGGAGGCCTAGGCAATCTATGGTACCTTGGGTAGTAGATCAGCATTTATCCCTGGCATGCAAATGGACTTTGGGTACCCATCTCACAATGAGGGATACTCTCTCAGCCTGGCTCTTGGGGGGAGGCCCTATGCTCTGCCCTGAACAAAATGACAGACTCAGGAAATCTCCCATGGAGGACCTTACCCTCCCTGGGGAAAGAAGTGGGAATTGGGTGGGGGCCTGGTGGAGGGAGCCGGGATTGACATGTGAAGCAACCTTGTTTCTAATTTAAATCAAAAAATCAAAACAAAAGAAAAAAAAAGGACACTTGTCAACAGCAGCCTTCATAAATGGCTTCTGTTGTCCTAGCAGGCCACTGGGAGCTTCATTTCCATTCTTACACTGACCAACTAATCAATTCAAGAATTAGACCCATGCAAACACTTCACCTTGATTTGCTTATTTCTCTACAATAATTTTATCTATTTAAGATTCTGTGAACTCCTTGAAAATTTGATTTCATTTTCTCTGGAAAAGATCTACTCAAGGAGGTCAGTGCTCTTGAAGTAAATATGTGGGGATTGTTTTCAGATACTCTGTTGGATTCCCAAATGCTGTTCTTTGATTTGCTTATTCATATTCAATGTTACCATCTACTTAAGACCACAAACTCCTTGAAGGAATAGATCATCCTTTAATCTGATTTGGACCATAATCATCATAATTCTATGCATATTTGGGTGCTTAATACTTCTTGATAATTACAAGACAGTGAAAAACGATAGGCTGCTGAGATATTTCACATGTAATTTCCAAAGAGAGAAAAATTTTAAATGCTGAATGATGCCACCAAGTGATATAAACAATTACAGAAAGGGGTTAGGAAAATGTCTAATATAAAACCCCATTTGCTGCATTTAAAGCATAAACAAAAACAGAAAGCTAGGAGAAGATTATGCTACTTGTGAAAACAATATTATTAAAATATAACTGAATGCTGAAGAAAATATTTTAATTAACAAAATAAATCAAATGGAAAAGATTTCCTAAATAGAGCTTTAAAAGTAAGTCTATGTGTGTTTGACTGCCATGACTAATTATGTATCCATGTAATGTGTGTTCAATTTGGGCTTATTTAAATAGCAGAAATGCTCATTAGCTGCAGTATATCTGTGAAGCTTCAGTAAACAGTTTAATGGTTTTTATGTTTAACCAATTTCATAAGTTCCTGTAATTTTAGCTTTAGCAGCTCATTAATGTGATTTTTTGATATCCATCTTACAGCTTTTTTTCCCCTTGTCAATCGTCAGTAGGCACACATCAATGCAAACTTAAAACATATAGTAGAATTGTGCTTAAACAAATTGTGTACATTGGTAAATGTACAATTCAATACACAGCTTCCTTATATAGGATCCATTGAGATATCATGCATTTGAGAAATACCTTTTGTATTGGTCAAAGCTGTGTTCCAGAGTATTTATAATGATGGTATTGGAA
This sequence comes from Mesocricetus auratus, assembly GCF_017639785.1. Taxonomy (NCBI): domain Eukaryota; kingdom Metazoa; phylum Chordata; class Mammalia; order Rodentia; family Cricetidae; genus Mesocricetus; species Mesocricetus auratus. Next base: position 38,887,129 of record NW_024429193.1, read on the forward strand.
ACTGTTACTGCATGGTTTTGTAAACTTGTGGCTGACACTGGGATGGCAGGCATATGTTAACTCTTTTGTTCCCAAGAGAATACCTATGATCTTAGTACTATATTTAGACAGTAGGTTACCCAGGTCCCACTTTTAGGATCTATAATCAAAGAGCAAATCAGCTAACCATGTAGTTTGGAGATCTCCAGGGAACTTGGACATGTGCCAGAACATCTTGGAGTATTAGTTGAAGTGGAGGAATATTTAACTTTTTGGAAGAAGAAATGCAAGTACAGATGAGAAAAATCAAGTCAAGCATTTAAAACAGGCAGTAAGAATAACCCAGACTAAAATTCAGAAAGATTCATTTGATTTAGGTGAGAACCAAAATATTTCTTAGCCATGTGAGGCAGTTCTAGGAAGTATCAATTACAACAGAAAAATAAAAGTCAGGTCGCAAGGTCTCTTAATCTGGAGTGCAATTTGTAGTAAAGTATTAATAACAAAACATACAATGAAAGACATTAAGGATAAGGAGTGTGGAAAAAACATAAGGTGCTGTTTGTGGACCACTCTTATTGAAAGTTTAGCAATGAAAACAAAAAAGTTAAGGAATTGGATTGGATTCATTTGTTCAATTGATAAATATTTATTGTCTAATACTGTTGCTCTATATATTATAATCCAGAGATAAGTGACCAGTCCTTGTGGGTTATACATTACAGAAAACAAAAATAATTAGCAAGTAAGGAAGCACATAATGGAGAAACAGGCTACAGAGAAGACATGATGAAAAAGACTATTTCCAGATGATAGTGTTTGTGGTGAGACGTAGGATGGGTACTTTAGACCCTAGTAGCATGGAGAGTCAGAAAGAACATTTTTTGGGAAGATGATATCAATACTGGAGAATGGAGGGTAAAGTGAACCAATCTTATAAAGAAGTAGGGGACTGAACATTCCAGGAAGAGGGGATACGTAATCCTCAAGGGTGAGGTGAGGTAAAGCACTTGAAGGCTGGAAGTGATGCTCTTTGGATGGAGGAGAGTGAGCAGGGAAGTCCTCAGCTGCTGTTCCAGTGCCATGCATGCCTGCCTGCCTGAGAAAGAGACACAGTCCAGCCCTGTGCCCAAAAAATCGCATCCAAAGCAAAGAAGTAAACTACAGTCATGTTTGGAACAAAGACTGAATGAGAAGATTTCTTTTATATAAATAAAACCCACTAGTGTCTCAAATAAGGAAAGAAAAGGAATAGGGTGGACAATCATAGGACGCTATTTTCAGTGTACATGGAAGTATCCTGCATCAGAGAAGAGCGCTGGCTTGCTTGACTTCCTGGACCATATCACACGTGGTTTGCCTTTACAGTGAACTTTCTACTAACATCATTTAGAATGAAACAATTGTTTCACTGTTTTCATCAAAAAATGTATCTATCATTTTATTCGTTTGTTCATTCATTCATTCCATGAATACCAATAGCTCTAGAGATGTTACCAGGGACTCTGGGTTAAAATATGAGCAAACTGCCTTACAATTTCACTATGAGTATAACTGAGACAAGGTGAAACACAGACTAAAGATCAGAGGAAAAGTCCAGAAGGATGTCTATTTATTATTTATTTAGTTACTTACTTACTTACTTGAGATATGGTTTCATCATGTAGTCCTGACTGTCCTGGAACTCCCTATGTAGACCAGGCTGAACCCACCTGCCTCTTCCTCCTGAGAGCTGGACTAAAGGTGTGCACCACCGCTGCCAGGCTTTACATTCTTCATTTGTGTTAACGGGATACAGTTTCTCAGCTCTCTTAGGTCTCCAGAATCCAGTAAATGCAGAATAGATTCCTTGACCTAATGTTGGATAATCCTTCATGAATTATGAATTTGCTTCCCACACTTCCACTACTGTTTCTCATGACGCACCTTAGAATCCAGCCAAAGGAACTAGTTTGTGCCGCACTGCAACTGTTCCTTGTCACCGTAACATCACTTTCTCTTTCTCTTTCTCCTTCTTTCTTTCTTTCTTTCTTTTTCTCTCTCTCTGTCTCTCTCTCTTTCTCTATCTCCTTCCTTCTTTCTTTCTCTTTCTGTCTGTCTGTCTTTTCTCCCCCCTGTGTGTGTTTCTCTCTCTCTCTCTCTCTCTCTCTCTCTCTCTCTCTCTCTCTCTCTCTCTCTCTCTCTCTCTCTCTCTCTCTCTCTCTCTCTCTCTTTCTTGCACTTATCTCTACTCCAAACATTACATCCTCTGAAATACCCTTCTATAGTTTTCTCTGTAGGAATCCATTTCCCTACTTTGTGTATCATACCAGCAGCTTATATGGTTCTCCTCTGTCCACTTTCTATTTGTTGGCAGTATGACATTCACATGACCTCATTCATCTTTTAGACTGCACAAACCTGTATACAGAGACAACATATTTACTTATTGTAACTTGGAGACTCTAACAGGATGCTGTAAGGTAATTGAATACAGAATGAAAAGGCAGAGAGTTAGAGCCCATCAGAATGTAGGAAGCTAGGTTAGAAAATGTCAAAATTAAACTACAGCATTTGGTTATAATATCATGAGCAGAGGAGACAATACTTGGATTCTGAAATATGAAAGTCATGCAATGATTCTGGTGATGTGGAACTTCTGTTGTTAGCAGTATGTAAATATAGGGGGAAGAATAGGATACTAACCAACACTTTATAGAAAGCTTACTAAAAATACTAGATATTTATCAAACATATATTGCCATATGCTTGCCATTATATCTTAATTTACATGGGAACCTATGGTTATGTTAGTAAACATCTCTTTGACAAACTCTAATGAGCTTTGTAATAACAAACTATTTGTGGTGGTTTAATAACAATGGTCTCAATATGCTTATATATTAGAATGCTTCCTCTCCAGTTTGTGGAATGGTTTGGAAATCTTTAAGAGGTATGCCCTTGTTGTGTGGCTTTGATGTGTGGCCTCCTGGAGGAGGGCTTTGAGGTTTCAAAAGCCTACCTCACTCCTAGCTAGTTCTCCATGTCTATTGCTTGAGGATCAGATGTAAGTCCTCACCTACTGTTCCAGTGCCATGCATGCATGCCTTCCTGCTAACATACTCCCTAACATGATGACTGTGAACTCATCTTCTGAGACTGCAAGCCAAGAAACTATTTCATGTATAAGTTGTTTTGGTCTTAACACAGCTGGAGAAAATAATGAGGGCAATATTCGAACTGTTGTGGCTGTAGAAATAAAAGATACTGACAGATAGGATTAATCACTGAAAACTTTGGAAACGACACATGGATGGACAATAACAGAGTATGACATTTGACTTGAGTAGCATCTATAAGAGGCAGTCAATATTAAATATACTCAAACATGGCTTTTGTTATAATCAAAATGTACAAGAACACTAATGTCTACTTAAGTAAGTTTTAGATAAAAACCTATTATAGATTTGCATTTCCTTTTTTGTACATCACCTACTCAACAAAGAATATAAATCAGGAATTATTAACAAAACATGTACTAGTCACAATATTAGTAAATACTCCATATCATTCATCGTTTTATAATTTAACTGACTTTTGCATCTTGGTTTTAACCTATCACAATAACTTAGTGTAGTTTTACACTTTGAAAAAATATTGGGTTTAAGAATAATATTTTATTTCAATGTAAATGAAATCTTTAAATATGCGGTATTATCTGTGATTACATTGGAGGCTATTATAATATTCTACAATTTGAATTCATTTTAAACTATGTTTTCCATGAGTATTCTTATAGGATATAGTTCTCAGTAAGTATTATAGACTTAGTGTATGTTGTTCTGTAAATGAGATGTTTATCTATCCAAATTACAGAATGATAAGATTGTTAGGCAAATCTGTATATGTAATTCTGAAAATATAGTTTTGAAAAGTCCAGGAATATCAAAGATGCTTATTTATTATCGCTGAATATCAAAAGGTAACAAGCAAGTAATCTGAAAATACGGAAACTTATTTGTGTTTGTTTGTTTCTGTGCATATTCTAATTTTAATTGCATGCTTATTGATGAATAATCAGATTTTGTTTTATTTTTCAAATAATAGAATTTTACTACACTACAGGTAAACAGCATTTAAAAAATAGATATAATGACACCTGGTCAATAAGGTACAGGGCTTCTATAACATTCACTATATGTTGAATACTGCTAACTATATTGTATGGTTTCTGTTCTCTGAAACAATTATGTTATTTTTCCATTTTCTGCCTCCTTTCCCCAACAAAACTTGTTACATACCACTGCTCTGCTTCTTATATGTAATCTTTGATTTGATGGAAAATGACTTTGATTTGATTTATCCACTGTCTCCCTGTAAGAATGCATATGGTATCAAGCACTAGTGAAACCTGGAAAATAAAGATAAGGAAAGGCTCTGAACAGAGCTATTCACTGGGGAAACAAACCTATTCCTATGCAGTTATTAAAGGAAGTAAAATAATTACAGAAATATCATGTTGTGCTTCAAACGGGTGTCTACGGCAGTTGTAAGTGATGTGATGTTGATTTTAAATCACTTTCAACACTGTTATCAGTTTGACCTCCCTCCTCATCACTTCTACCCTTTAAAATAATTCTACGGGAAAACTGTGCAAGGATTCCATTATGTTCAATGGTTATTCTGCAGAAATGCCAGTACTGGCATGCAATTCTACACTCCATCTTCTCTCTGTGCAGAATATTTTATAATAGAAAGATAATAAATCTAGCCAGAAAATAATCTTTCTGATAAAAAAGGCAATTTTTAAGAAAATAGATACAGTTTTCCTATTGGTCTTTTGGGAATACTTCTTTTCCAAAATATAATTAAAAGCAAGGCGAGGTGCAGAATAGACTATGATGGGTTTATACTCATCGCTAAGCCAACCAACAAGCATATGCAGACATTTTAAAATGAAATACTCATGTGAGAGTTCAAATGCAAAGGGGAGAGGGAGCACAGTAACATGAAATAATACCTCGTTGACATTACTTTAATATACTTGCCATCATCAAATAAAAGTGTCATAGTATGGCAGGACAGATGCTTCTAGGAGTCCAAAATAAATTCTACTGTATTCATTTATCATACTTCCACAAGAAATCGCTGTAACAACTTATACTTAGCAGTCCATTCACTGAATAATAGCCCTACTCTAAGAAATAAGATATGATAGTGAAAAGAACCATAAACTTGGCTGGAGGTAGTGGAGCACTTCTGCAGTTCCAGCACTTGGGAAGATGAAGAAGGAGGATTGAAATACTGAGGGCAAAGAGTTACGAAGACAGTCCTGTCAGCAATGGGTTTGTCTTGTTTCCATGAAAATGCATGATCCATTCCATAGTCCAAGGAGGAAAGCATTATAAGAGCCAGAAGCAGTAGATGGCTACAAGGAAACAATGTCTCTGAACAGAACATGGCAACTACATACATGACAAGACCTGCGAAAGTCTAAACATGACCAAGTCTCAGCATGGAAAGGGGAGATGAACAAAGACCCATCCCCAGCTAAGGAGTTGAGCAATCCTTAGTTGCTGGGAGAGGAAGGGTTAGTTTCCATTAGAAGCATGAACTCTGAAAAATCAACTGTGCTGCAGCAGAAGACACACAAGAATATTGGGAAGTTTGAATTGGCTTTGATGAGGAAAAGGAAAAGAACAAAAAGGTGGGTGGGAAGGGAAGGGTGCTACATCTGGGAAGAGCTGGGGAGGAAGTAAAAATGTGATCAAAACATGTTCTATAAAAATTTCAAAGACATATCTAAAAAGTAAATCTTAAAACAATAGCAACAATCAAAACAAAAATTAATAAAATAGTACTTAGTGATGCATGCTTATAATTCCAGCACTTGGGTGGTAGACACAGGTGAATCCTATCTCTGGCTATTTAGTGATCCAAACTTGCCTTCTTAAGGAGCTCCTGGTGAGTGAGAAATCCTGCCTCAAAAAAGAAAATATGTTGGATAGCATCTGAGGAACACCAACTAAAACTATGTTTACATAAACATACATAAGAAAGCTATCTTTTTTTAATTTCTTCATTGACCCAGGAATGATGCCGTTGTGCATTTCAGCCACTTTGGAAATCAGTATGGAGATTCCTCAGAAAAATGGGAATAAACCTACCACAAGACCCAGCAACTCCACTCTTAGGCATATATCCAAAAGATGCCCATTCATACAACAAGGATGTCTGCTCCACTATGTTCATAGCAGCTTTATTTGTAATAGCCAGAACTTGGAAGCAACCTAGATGTCCCTCAACCGAAGAGTGGATAGAGAAAATGTGGTACATTTACACAATGGAGTACTATTCAGCAGAAAAAAACAATGGATGACACTAGAAGAAACCATCCTGAGTGAGGTAACCCAGTCACAAAAAGAGAAACAAAGCATGTACTCTCTCATATATGGATTTTAGACATAGATCTGGGGAGTGCCAGCCTACAATCCCATGGCCAGAGAGTCTGGGAAACAGAAACTTCATTCAGTGGCTAATGGAGGAAGAGGCAGACTCCCATGGCTAAGCACTGAGCTGAACTCAAGAAAGCCAGTAACAGAGAGGGAAGACTGATGACCAAAGGGTTTAAGCCTGGGCTGGTTTAACCCCCAGACAAGGGTTAACTCTTGGATCCCAGGCATCAGCCTGGGAATCCAGCATGGGACTGATCAAGACCCCCTGAATGTGGGTGTCAGTGAGGAGGCCTAGGTAATATATTGAGCCTTGGGCAGTAGATCAGTACTCATCCTGAGTATACACATGGACTTTGGACTCCCATCCAACAATGTGAGATGCACTCTCACCCTGAACTCTTGGGGGAGGGTCTAGGCCCTGCCCTGGATGAAATGACAGACTATGGACACTTTGGAAATCAGTATGGAGATTCCTCAGGAAAATGGGAATTAATCTACCACAAGACCCAGCAATTCCACTCTTAGGCATATATCCAAATGAGGCAAATTCATACAACAAGGGCATCTGCTCCACTATGTTCATAGCAGCATTATTTGTAATAGTCAGAACCTGGAAGCAACCTAGATGCCCCTCAACTGAAGAGTGGATAGAGAAAATGTGGTACATTTACACAATGGAGTATTACTCAGCAGAAAAAAACAATGGAATCTTGAAATTCGCAGGTAAATGGATAGCACTGGAAGAAACCATCCTGAGTGAGGTAATCCAGTCGCAAAAAGACAAACATGGTATGTACTCATTCATATATGGATTTTAGACATGGATCAGGATAGTGCCAGTCTTCACTTCCATTGATAGAGAGTCTGGGAAACAGGAAAGAACCTAAAAGATATGCATAGTACCCAAGAGGAGAGGATTGAGGCAAGATCCTCTGAATGGATGGGGAACACATCGAGGGGTAGGGGGGAGTGGGAGCTGGGAAGAAGAGAGGGGGAGAAGAGGAAGAGAGAGTAGGTCATGGGGGAACAGTAAGTTTGAGTGGGGGGGTAGGATAGGGGGAAGAGGGAATCATAGGTTAGAAGACAGATCAGGCACCAGAGTGACCTCTAGTGATCTAAAGGGATGGCACCAATTGGCAAGCTAAGCAATAGTGGAGAGACCACCTCGAATGCCCATTCCTGATAATGAACTTGATTTCTATAACCATCCGGGAGCCTTCTTCCAGTGACTGATGGAAGCAGAGGCAAACACACCCAATTAAGCACTGAACTGATCCCAAGGAACCCAGTGACAGAGAGAGAGGAGTGATGAGCAAATTGGCAAAGAATGGGCTGGCAAAACCAGTAGAGACAGCTGATCTGAACAGGGGAGAGCTCTTGGACCCCAGACCGACAGCGGGGAGGCCAGCATGGGACTGATCTGGACCCCTCGAATGTGAGTGTCAGTGAGAAGGCCTGGGCAACCTATGGGGCCCTTAGCAGTGGATCAGTGTCTATCCCTGGAATACAAAATTTTTTTAAAAAAGGAAAGCTACCATGGACTACATTTGAGAACTTGCCTGAAAAACAAATGAACAAACAGGCAAATTAAATACAATTATTATAAAAGTTCTGAAAGCTTGTTTTCAACCTTTCTCTATTGTCTTAGTTTCCACTCCCTGATAGTTCGGACTAGGAGACAAGGAGCATTCCAGGGAGTGTAGGCAGAGAGGAGTCATCATGTGATCCCAGGAAGTGACATAGCTGGGAAGAAATGGCCACTAGTTAACCATAGAGGTCTGGAGGTGTGTACAGACAGGCAGGAAGTGATGTAGCTGGGCAGAATCAGAATATAAGCAGGGACAAACAGGAAATCGTTCTTCTTCTCTTTGGAGATGTAGCAAGCAAAGGAGTTGCAGGTATGGCAGTCCCAGCAATTCAAGACCATGTGGGAATACTTAGATTTATAATAAATAGGTTAGTAACTAAGACAGAGCTTGCTAATAAGAAGCCCAAGTCGTCAGCCAACAAATTTATACTAACATATCATATCATCCATGTGTTTCTTTGGGGCAGAGGAGGGCAGCAGGACCTGCCGGGCCAGAAAAACCTCACGTTACAACTCTCATTTTCAGTTGTTGAATTTACTAAAATATTCTAGCTGCAACACACCCCAACAGGATCCCATCTGCTGTACTTGTAATTTCTGTCCATGTTGCTTGGGAATTGCCCCTTGTGCCTTAGCTCCTCTATCATGTTACTAGGCCCAGCTTCCTTATAGTTAGTTGGATCATATTCTGAAGTTGAGCAAATAATTTTCTCACACAGTAAGTAAGTCTGTACAGAAAACACACTTGTCTATGTACATGAGACACCAACCAAAATAATCCTTTGGCTTCTAACTCCTGTTTAGAATAATTTAGTACAAAATACAGTGAGATAGATGGCAGAAATAATATCTATCAGCACTATCTATCTTGTTTAACATAAAGATATCTCCATATCTAAAGCATTTGATCCATTGTTGCCTGGTTGGTTGAAATGTAATTTAACAAAACAACAACAAACTTAGCTTAGCATGCAGTCCTTTGACTGAATAGAAATTTGTTGCCAAATTTGTTATCCTTGCCCACTTCCTGTCCTTATATAATCATGCCATCTGTTTCAAGTGACTGAATGTCTCCCATTTGTTGCCTGACCCCATGAAGGTATCTTGCTAGCCCATGATTGTGTATGTGATATTCCATTTAACAGGAAAATGTCTACTATTTGTAGAACTCACTCTAGATCTGATTAGCATATTCTGTAGCAATGTGTGTCTGATAATTTCTATCATTAGGTTAGCAGGCAAAGACTTCCCTTTAGTCAGTCATGTCTGAAGTCCCCATAAATGAATGGGCTTCTAGCAGTCCCTCTACAATTGTACACTGTGAGGAGATTAATAATAGGATGCATGGTAGAAATCATCAAATAATGAAGTTCTAATGAAAGTGAAAAATTCATACCTTCATTTATAAAGATAAGGACATGCATGAAATGAGTAGGCTGCTGACAACTTTCTGAAGATATACTTTTTAAGCAGCTTTTTAAAGTGACTGTAAAATGACTACTTAATCTAAGAGTGTGGTGTTAAGCACATTGCATAATCTTCTTGTGGCATCCCTCCCTCCCACCTCCACTCCACCTGGAAACTCCTACACATCATTCAGTCTTCATCTTTTAACCCACTTCCTCCAAGAAGCTTTCCTGAACCTCATGCTCAGCTCTGTGCTCCCTTGAGACTCTAAACTCCTTCCAGATCTATTGATTCTCAGTGGGTATTCTCTTCTTTTAAACTGCATTTCTGGAAAAACAGTGCGCATATGTTTTTCCCCCAGAACCTCCTAGCTCAGAGTCTGAGATAGCAGAATGTCAGGACTTCTTAAACAAACAAGCACCTAAAATGACAGAGCCAGAATACACCACCAATTTGATCCCTTCTAGTATTTTTGAAATACAAATGGGAAAACTTCAAGGCAAGTGGTTCCATGCTAATTAGTAAGTGATACTGTTCTAACCACTCTACTGTGCGAGTCTATCTCAACTGTTCTTACCTTTATTGATCACTGGGGAGTCACTTCCTTTAAGATTTTCAATAGCTAAAAATATTTTCTCACACAGCAAGAAGATCCAGTGCTCTTCCTGTTCTTTGAAGTTTATTGCATACATTTAATAAAATATACAATAGAGTAGATTTGATAGTTTCTCAAATTGGTACTTCATCCTTTACCATTTCTCTTTGCCTTTTTGTAGAAAGAAGAGGACTTAAGCAAACTTGAATCAAAAGGACTTTATAGTCAACTAAAATTCCTCTTATGTGCTGCCAAAAATTTCTGGAAAAGATGCTTTATCTTTTAGAACATCAAATAAACAGCACAAATAAACAATAAGCATGGTAGTCCTGAAAATTCGTGGTGTTCTACTTCCATTGGTTAATTACTCAATAGATAATATTTTAGTAAGATGTAAAATAACACACTGATTTCAAGTCGTTTACTGTATAACTATGATAGGTAGTCACTTTACCCATCTTGAGCTCACATGAAAATAATCCTATAGAACTCCCCCTACAAAAACAGATGAAAATATGAACGGAACTCCAGAATGTCCTTCTCCATGTTGCTAAGATTTCAGGCACATCATTTCTTGCCTGTCAATTTCTCATTCTGACTGTTAGAATAAACACAATTAAGCCACGACCTGCACCTTTTCTCCCGGAGGAAGAAGAGAACTCCACGATGCACTTGAAGCTGATATTCATAGAAAGCTTTACTTTCCCACAGGCTTCAAAGACCTTTCTGAGGGCCTTCTAATAGATCGATGAGAGATTTTTAAAACCATCTTTCTGCCTCCCCCACAAAACACTCCCTTATGCAACTAATTGCAATTAGTGCCATCAAGGGAGTTGGTTTCTAAGGGCTGCATTAAAGATTCAGAAAGATCTGGGCATTGTGCTTGTTATCTCTAGTTCCTGCTGCGATGAGCAGAAACTGCAGACCTTGATGCTGTGCATAAACTCCTTCCCTTGGAGGTTGGCCTTCCCTGGCTCTGTCCCTCAGAACTCAGGATCCAAGTTCCTGCTCCTTGTACTGTGCATTTATTATATCACCTTTCATGATATCTTCCTTTCCAAGCCTTGCCTTTTAAAATGCATATCACCGCATACTTTTCAGGAGTTTAATTTCCTTAGAAGTGCTGCATTTTCCCCTCTCAAAAACAAGCATTCCCCTTAGAATAAGTAAACTAACAAAATCTGCTTTCAGTTCAAAAAAACCAAAGTGATTTAAATTGCCTTGCTCTTCAAATACCTGATTTTTGGAAACACAAAATGGATACTTGTGCAACTTAGGATTTGCATAAAGAAAATTTGTTCCAGAACTCCAAGACAACCATCATATTTGAAAATAAAAAAATCCTTAAAATGTTATAGATCATTAAAATTGTGGATTTTTCTGTTTACAAATAAAGCCAACAAAACATATCAAATGAACTGCTGACAGAGGCTCCAAGATCAAAATGCTTTTGTGCCTGCACAAAGTTTATAATGAAGGTGTAAAACAAACATGGTTTACAGCATAGGACTGATCCAGACCCCTGAATGAGGATGTCAGTTTGGAGGTCTGGTTAATCTACGGGATCTCTGGTAGTGGATCAGTATTTATCCCAAGTATATGAATGAACTTTGGAAGCTCACTCCACATAGAGGGATACTCTCTCAGCCTAGACACACAGGGAAGGGCCTAGGTCCTGCTCCAAATGATATGATAGAATTTGAAGATCCCCCATGGAAGGCCTCACCTTCCTTTCTGGGGAGCAAAAAGGAGATGGGATGGGGGTCTGTTGGGGGCAGAGGAAGAGGGGAGGGAAAGGGAACTGGGATTGACATGTAAAAGAAGTTTGTTTCTAATTTAAATAAAAAAGGAAAAAATAAAACCTGGTTTAGTTATTAAAGTATTTGTTTAAAAACTCATATCTAATTTTTATGCAACATTTTAGCTCAACATATAAACATTTTACAGATACTATTTCATTTTTTTAAGTGGTACTAGATTGTTGATACCAATAGGCCATGAAGTTCAAAGAAACTTTCCAAGTGGAAAAAGGCAGGAACGGATAGTCAGGCTTCCATAATGGCAGCCTGGTTCTGGAGATCTTGTTTGTGCTGATATACCAGACAAGCTCTAAGGAGTCTAAAGTCACTGAATTACAATGAATGCAATAATTTATGCCAAACAAGAAAAAAACTTACTGTCAGAGAACCTTTTCTCAGAAAAATAAAACAAACTGGCTTGATTCTCACACACACAAAAATAGTTCTAATAAAATGTATATTCCCAAATGGTTGGTTCACATCAAATGCATAAATATATTTGTGCATGTATGTATAATATTAATACTTCAGCTGCCACTGTAATTTCAAGGAATAAAAATCTACTTGGAATTTTCATTGTAATTCATTATTGTGTTATATGAGAGGTAAGAGCATTGTGTTATATGAGAGGTAAGAGTATGTATCTCTTACTAGTGAATATTTAAGGAAGAGAGGATGAAGGTCTGTGGTTGGGTACTTGGAAAAGAAGCATAGGCCATAGCTTGGGCCAAAGCGATCTTCATGGAAAGTATATCCAGAGAAGTATACAATTATATCTTCAGTCGAAAAATGAAATATGAATTTGGTAAAGGGTTCTCTCTACGGATTAAAACTCCTGACAACATATATACTTCATAATTATCAACTTGACTCCAGATAGTAATAGACGAGAAATGAAATATAAATATGAAGTTGCTTAAATTTGATACCTTACAATTCTACCTTTTCTTTGTTCAGTCATCTTTTGTAGGACATATACATTTGTTACATGTATAATCACAGTATGATTATAGATGTGCACATGTGTCTATGGTTGCCTGTAACAGATTCTTGCTGGCACATATCCTGGAATGGGATAGCTGGATCCTGAGTTCGTTTTAATTTCTCAGAAACTTCCACATTGGCTTCCACAGCAACTCTACCAATTTACATTTGCAGCAGCAGTGTTTAGAGTTCCTGTTTCCTTAGATAGATTCTTGCCAGAATCTGTTTTGTTTGTGTGTTTGTTTGCTTGCTTGTTTTCTTGATGATAGATATCCGGACTTGGGTTAGGAATAATTTCAACATAGTTATAATTTGCTTTTTTTTTTAATGGCTAAACATATCAAAGGGCTTTTTTTGCTTGAATATTGTTTGCTAATACTTTTCCTCTTGGGAACTGTCTATTCAAATAACTTGCAACCTATGGACTTTGGAAAGGACTATAAAGTAACAGCAAGAAAAAGAAGGAAGTCAGTGACAGGCTTACAAATAGCTAAAAAGAAAAACGCAGGAACTAGGAATGATATAAACAATAATAGTCTGTTTATAGTTTTGTTTCCAAGGCACTTCCCATTGCTTCATATTATTGCTGACAGTCCTCTTGCATGGTAGGCAGAGAAGGTTTTATTATGCTTGGTTTTGTTGTTTTGATAGATAAAAAGCTGAACCTTAGAAAGGTTAAGTGACTTGGAGACGAACATTTCAAACAGAAATATTTAACATTGTCAAATGGATAAAGCTGAATAAGGTGTGAAAGGATGTTTCTATGTTTTCACGCAACTTATTGAGTCTATGCAAAATAAGTTCAGAAAGGATAAGAGAGGAAAAGTGACAAGAGAGTCTAATGCTTTGAGAAACAGTTATTGATGAATGCGTTAAAATGTGTATCACGTTCATGATAATCATATGAGAATCACACTCTACAGTCATTGCAATTGAACAAACTCAGACAGAAAAGGGATAACATGAATGTTTTCTTCTCCAAATGTACAATTTTCTACCATAAACTGGTTTCAGTATACCCAGAATACATATGCACATGGGAAAGTTTTCTGACTTTAAAATTATTATTATTACAAAAGTTTAAAAGAGCTTCCTGGTCAAGTTCTAAAACCCAAGTCTCTTACCAATGTTAAAGTTTCCTATGACCTCTAGTTAGGATTTAAAACACTGCATAGTAGCAAAACAGACAGACAGACACACACACACACACACACACACACACACACTCCAGTTAAATCAGAGTATATACATAAACTTTCATCAATGTGCCTGGCATTTTTGGGCTCTCATATACATATACTATGCATACACAACATCTAGTAACCTGTGTTGAGCTTAACTATACTGATTCTGTATTCCCTGGAAACCCTAGGGTGATGCCTCATTTCCATTCAACCATGTTCTGGAACATATCCAGGAAATACATTGGACCTCTGTGGCCTGGACTGGGTATGGGTATATGTGTAATAAGGAAAAGTGTGTCCACTGAATGAACTTTTAGGAGAAGTCACTGTTTATCATCTTATACCTATGCATATTCAATGTATATGTGATTATAATCAGGTACATTATAGAGAAGAATATTCATTCTTTTTTTTTTTTTTTTTTTTGGTTTTACGAGACAGGGTTGTTTTGGAAGCTGTCGGCCCAGCCCAGCCTCGAACTCACAGAGATCCTCCTGCATTTGCCTCCCGAGTGCTGGGATTAAAGGCGTGCACCACCACCGCCCGGCAGATTCTTATTAGGGAAAAAAGAACTTACAGAATCCAAGCCAATCAATGAAAAACAGAACAATCGTGCTAAGCCCCCAAGGACTCTCAATTCCACCTCCTACTCTCCTCATAAACGGAAGTGCAAACAACTACTACAGCCCATGAGTACTTTTTCATAGGTTTCCTGCTCACTTCCAGAGCATTTCAGATCTACACTGTTGCTTATATAAAACAAAGTTTCTGGCTACTTTGTGACTTCTGTATGCCTTTTTTCAATTCTTTGAATAAGGCCCAACAAACTGTAAAAACTGCAACTCTAGACACTGCCCACTGATAACAAGGAATGATACTTAACATCACAGCTAATTCCAGCTGCCTACTCATTTGGAAAGTAACACTTTGTTCCTGTAAACCCCTTGAGGCCTCAGTATAATATGGGATACCACATTAGGATACAATTTCTAAGCATTTTATCTTGTGTCAAATGAGGATAGGAAAAAAGACACTCCAGAAAAGCACCATGCCTATCTTGGCTTCTCTAATAGTCATTGGGAAAAACCCATGTGAAGTTCAACAAGAGACAGACACAGGGAACAAAACACATAAGTTCTGGAATAAACATGAAATTCTGCAATAGAGCATATCAAATTCTTTTTCTACTTCATAAATTAAATACCAAATGCTAAATTAGAACTCTCATTCTGGGTGTACATGTCCATACATCCTTGAATACTCTCCTAAAATAACTTGGCGTGGCAGTTCATGCCTGTAATCTCAGAATTTATATGGGCGAGCCTGGAGGATTGGAAGTTCAAACCCAGGAATGGCTACATAGTGAAAGACTGTATCCAACAACAGCTACAACAAACTCAGCAGCAAAATAACACATACATAAACCTAATCTTAAAAAATCTGAGTTCACAAAAGCTATTTTCTGTGATATGAGCACACCCGATACCCTGTCTTGATTAAAAAACAAAACTTTTAGAAATATTAGACTGCCACTCATGGAATATAAATTTAGATAAGTTAGCTAAGTTATTTTGATACATGACCTATATGTAGAATTGCTACCTAAACATCATTGACATTATACTGTTTTGCAGAGAACAGTATATTTTAGATAAATGAACATAATTTGTGCACTGTTCATTTTTCCTTTATAAACTCAGTTAATGAATACACAAAGCACACTGTGACTGTCTACACTTCATACACACATCTAGATGGAAAGTGACAAATTTAGGCCATCATTTTGCCATTTAAAAACATTTATCTTGATGACATTAAACATCTGGATGTTTTTAAATACCAAGATATTGCGTGTTCTGCAGAAAAAAATAAAGCCTGATAGCTGCTAGAATCTTTACTTATCTGTTGGATAAAAATGTGCATTTGCATGCATGCATCCCTTCCTGTTTCAGACACATGTGCAGTTTTCACATGGATACAGTCGGCATTTTAGGCAGAAGTGTCAGGTTTAGATTTTCTGTTGTTTTTGTTCTTAGTGAATGTCTGAACAGCAGAGAGGCCTCTTATTTTCCCTTCAGAAAATAAAAGTGATAATTGTCATTTCAACGGTGTGAATTGAAAGGTAAAGATTTGCAAAATGAAGGTGCCTTGGTATTTCAGCTTTCATTTACAATGGTACTGGAGTGGGAGAGCTACAACTCAAGGCAGTCTCTCAGTTGACTGACAATATGAGGCTGAAATGTTATATAAAACCTCCCCTCTCTTTAGGATATGTCTTAACATTTTATTCTTCCTCTGCATATCCAGTTTGGCCGTTCAGATGAAATGACAGGAGTTTGAACTTTTAAGGGATAATGGTGATGCCCCGTGTTCAGAGAGATGGTTTGTCATGGCATTGGTAATAAATATGGATTCTAAGTTTCTGCTCTACATTATATCATAATTTCTCTGCATCATTTAAAACTGACTGTTCCAATTTTTCAGCTACATCTTTTTATTCTATTCTAATTAAAGAACATTTTTATAGGAAACAATGTAAACATTATTATAAAATAACAGGTATTTTGATATTAGCTTAAAATAAAGACTCATATTCTTTTCAGTTCTCTCTATTTTAAATCAATTCCATGTATTTGGTAATAACATGTCAAGGCTTTTCAGTCAAGATTGCTGGCCATCCATACTCAAAAGGAAATGAGTATTAAGATGGGGAAAAATGGATGAAAGTTGGAAAACATTAGAGCTATAAAACAACATTCACAGCATCACACACAGGGGCTCCCAGGAATGTCTTACCTTTGGGATCACTCAGGACAGAGCCAAAGGCGCTAATGACCACATCGGTCTTCAGGCGTACCATCTGCTCTTCATCTTCAACCCAGTTTCCAGTTTCATCTTGCTCAGTACGAACAAACTGCATTGCCACAATTTTTCCATCTTTGATGATAACATTCCGTGGGGAAAGGAAAGGCAAAAATTCGCATTTTTCTTCCTTAGCGAGCTCCATCTGAAACAAGGGAATAAGCAAAACTTGAGAAACGTTGACTATCCTATATAAAGAGGGATTTTCAACTCAATTTTGCATGCAAAGGGGTTCTCATGTTTGAATTTATATGAAGGTTTTTGTTTGTTTGTTTGTATTTTCCACCAAAGCTGAATTTCAGGTATGAGCTGCTTGCTCCAGGGGGTCTTGGATTTGAAATGAGACAAAGAAATTTGTACAACGTGGTAATGTAAGTGAGTTCCAGCTGGGAACGATGCTCTGTGGGAGAGTACTTCCCCAGCATGTATAAGGTCCTGGCTCCATTTCCCAGCACCAGGAAAAAAAAGATCTTTTTAAAGTCTTATTTATTAAATGGTCTATAGTTGATGATGTGTGACATGTTAATATGGGCTCCTAACACCTTCATTTTTTCAGAATAAACTCTCTTTGTAGTTATGCAAGCATGAAATATTTTTAATAATTAGTATGTATTATTGGAGTATCAATATCAGCAAATATTGATAAAAGGTGAACTAATCTGTTCAAGCATATGACAAAATAGAAGGCAGGAAAGAAAGCTGGAGAAACTTGGAGAAACTGAAGGATTATAACTATAATCATGAGGGGCATCAATGGTAAATCATAGAGAGATGAGCACAAACCTCTTAGAACCCCCTTTGTAACTGCAACTCATCCTATCACCAAGTAGGATTTGTTTAGTTTATTCCTGTATAGGTTGCCCATTTACATGAACATTCGTATTTCCTTATGTTAATATTTTCTACCCTTTGTTTTACATGATACCCAGGCATTTATCAACATAATCTGAAGTAGGGTAGTGAGTGTGCACAGAAAGGAAAATAGTAGAAAATGCAGAGACCATGCCCATCCTTGTGGCAGCTGAGCTCTTAGTTGGGACATTCCTGAGAAATGCATGATTTTTTAGGATTCAAAGTGTCTCTTAAGTGATCAAAATAAAAAATAAAAACATATGGTATGTAAGGTATGTTCTCTGTATCCCTTTGTGGCATTTGCATAATGTAGCACAAAAAAATTATGGGGTCTGTCTCAAGAATGAGAAATGATGCTAACTTTTGATCATACTATTAAACTTGAGTGAATAACATTGCCAAATGTTCATGGATTGAATAAGTCAATCCAGTATGTATATTTACAATTTTCCTACTTTCTGGGAAGGGCACAAGTAAAATACAGAACCATGCTTTTGGTATTGCAGAGTATGCCTCGGTGGATTGTTTTACAACATATTTTGTCCTTTGCATCTATTTAGTACACAGTCTCTTAAGGTACTTAGCAAAGTTGTTGCTAAATTCAGAAAGAATATTAGATATTGCAAGCAAATAAAAAATCACCTTAGGATTTTCCTCAGATCCTAGGTTTAGAAGACCAAAAATCCATGCTTTGATTATAAACAAACAAACAAACTGGATTCCAATACCTACTTAGATTATATCATGGTTTTTATCTTTTCTTTCTGTTGTTGATCTATACATTCTAAAACGTGCCTTGAGACTCACATTGCTTGTGAGTAATTCAAGGTAATGCAGACAACACCTGACTGACTGACCGTATTCTTTACAAACAGGGGAAAGGAAACAAAAGTCAGAAATGTTTGAATGAACTCTTTTAAACTTCATCTCAGGTTGAGTCTAGTGTGGTCCTTAGTTCGACTGTTTCAGGGTTGTTGTAGGCAGCCTCCGCTGTCTCTTCTGCCATCAGCTTTTGGGTTACATCTCCACGAAGGAAGCTGGGAAGAGCTCCAGGTGCTGTTTCCTCACAATGAGATGCAGGACTGAGACAAGGGAATTGCGTGTAAGACAATGATAATCCATTCAAAATAAAACAGCTTGCAGAAACCAGAAGTGTACAGTCGAGCTGATACAAGGTCTGTTGTGTTTCTAGGCGACACCCTATGCTGGCATATGACCATATGATTTCTGTGTTCTCTCATGGTCTTTCATCCTTATATTGATATCCTACTACCTCATAACTTTCTAACATGACAAGGCTGATAATTTTCTAAAGATAGTAGCTTCCTTGATCCCTGCTTGGCAGTGAGCAGAAACCTAGCAGTAAGCAGATTATTTTGAATTCCTGTCTCAAACCTGTTGAGATGTGTAATTAGATTATGGGGTGGTGTGCCTAAAACACACTACATGTAGCTGTTATTTTGCTATTAAATATAGTTTTATTTCCTATTAGTAATTTTATATACAAGACAAGAAATGTTAAGAGAAACTGAGAAAACACCATCTGAACATATGTATTTATTAGGAAAGTGTTCATGTCATATTGGGCAGAAAAATGGTGAAATCATAAGACTTATTGTCTTGGGAAATAAGAAAATATTAGAACCATGAAAAGATGGATACAAGAAGTTGTACATCAGACAAAATATCCTTTCAATGACCTAGGAATATTGCATAGGGATATATGTTCACATTTAAAATTACATTTTTATCCATTTTATTTTGTGTGACTGTGTGGTATGTGAGAGTGCATATGTACCATGTGGTGTGTGTGAGTGCATATGTACCATGTGGTGTGTGTGAGTGCATATGTACCATGTGGTGTGTGTGAGTGCATATGTACCATGTGGTGTGTGTGAGTGCATATGTACCATGTGGTGTGTGTGAGTGCATATGTACCATGGTGTGTGTGAGTGCATATGTACCATGTGGTGTGTGTGAGTGCATATGTACCATGTGGTGTGTGTGAGTGCATATGTACCATGGTGTGTGTGTGAGTGCATATGTACCCTGTGGTGTGTGTGAGTGCATATGTGCCATGGTATCAATGTGGAAATACAAAGACAACATGGGTGAGTTAGTTTCCCCTTCCACCACGTAGGTCTTGGGGACCTAATTCCAGGAATAAGATTTGGTGTCACTTGTCTGTTTACTAACAAGCCATCTTGTCAGCCTAATTTCACTCCTTAGTAGATCTGCCTAATAATTATAAATGATAGTAGCAAGCATTCTTTTCAACACTTAAGCTATACCATTTTGTGTTCTAACTAAAGACACCTTATTACAGCTATATGTTAGTTATTACAAACTTTTGCCTCAAACCAATCTTGTCTTCCTTTTGTAGTGCAAAAGGCCAGCACATAACTTTTCATCCTTTTCATTTTAGAGGCCAAACACCTAGGACAGGTAATTATGCATATGCAAATATTCTATTTTTCTTTTAAAAAATCCCAAATCTGAAACACTTCTGGCTATAAGCATTTGATACATCTGTTCTATACCGCATGTATTTTTATTTCTCCTTTGGAGAGGAGAGGCATCATATCAAAAACATATTAAAGGATGATGACAAAGATTACTTAGGTAATACCCTAATTTGACTGAAAGTAACTTCTGTATAGTATTCATTGATTTTCCTTGAGCAAAATGAAGACTGTACAGAAGTTACTTTAAGGAACTTGGGCCTGCCTAGGACAGTGAAGAACACTGTCAAATGTTTGCAGGTTGAACACAAGCACACAGAAAAAACTGGCATTGGTTGGACTGGTCTCTCTAGTGGAGAATAGAAGCAACTCCAAAAGCTTAGCATGCTAATTACACGCAGTTTAACCGAGAGGCAGGGTTATTGCATACAGTTGAATAAAGGAGTCATAGTTTTTGCTATAGAGGTATATCAAGGACACAGGTTTAGCTGACTCAGTAGGAGCAGTCCTTGTAGGAGAACAGTTCTCAGATCATAAATACCCAGGGTGAGAGAGAGCCGTGGTACATATTTTTTTTCATATACTATCAACATCACACATAATCAGTGGAAGGCTTTGCCATTTTTTTTTAGGCTGACTCTGCTGGGGAAGGTTTTGCCATGGGTCTGAGGCTCTGGGGTCCTTGGCAGGGCTGACTCAAGTCAATAACACACATTCACTCAGTACTATACTGTAGGAGTGAACCCCACAAAGCTATCTGCCCAATAGGGCGGGGACAAGTAAATTAGCACAGGTAGAGATAAAAGGAAGAGAAAGGAAAAGGACCTCCCCTTTTTCTCCTGGAAGTCAGCCCTGCTTCTAACTCCTGGTCTGTTCAACTCTCTCTCTCTCTCTCTCTCTCTGGTAAATAAATATATTGTTTTCCTTATATAGCATTGAATATCGTTATACTATACTTATTCTGGGCTTCCTCTGCTCCTAACTCAGTAAGACTGTGAGCCATGTTCTGAGAACTGACGAAGCAAATAAAACAGGAAGTGGCAAAGCCAGAAGTTAGGAAGCTGGAGAGATAGAGAGCTTCCTCAGAGAGGAAGAATCAAGCCTCCCAGTCAAATTAAATGCAGGGGTCACTTAAACTCATGAAAGATAGGAACCAAGGATTAGGCTTATGAAGTCAGCCCCAGAAATGAGTTAAGGAGTCTTATTGAACTAGATAAAGGCTGAAAGATGAACAAAGCAGGTATCACATGTGGAATAAAGAGACAAAGAACAAGTTTTTTCCATGAATAAAAAAATAAAAGTGCTTAATTTTACACAACCAATAGTAAACTGCTCCATAAAATTCCTTAAAACCAAGAAGAATATAATTTTAAAATTTCTATCTCCAATGTCCAAAAGTGATATTCAAATATTCAATGACAGATAATTCAATCACAGACAAATATTCAATCAAGTGTACTTTCAGATGAATGCCAGCCAGTATGCTACATTCAAAAGCATCAAGACAGGATATCATCCTATTTATTCTGTTCAAAGGATTGGCCCACACAGACTTGAAAAAGAAAAAAAAGGTTACCAGAATGATTGATAAATGATTACAAAAGCCTGGAAAATATCCAAATTAATGAAAATAAAACTAGTTAAATGCAGATTTCAATGAATGGTTTTAAAAATCTCCAAATATAAGCAAATGGGTGTGAAGAAAATTTGCTACCTGGCCATAATCCTACCTTAAAGAGTGGGGAAAAAATAAAATGGTAATTCCTCTGTTGTCAGTTACCATTAGGAAGTGATGGATCAGATTGACCAATTGTCTAGCTATGTGCTTATTCTAATATTTTGCTATTCATATATAATCTATCTAAGCTAAATAATTCATAAACATAGTGCTATGTCCTCTTTATACTCGAAGTTAATGATCATTGGTAATCAAGAATTATGAGAATCGTGTGCAAAAACACAGCTGTCACCGCATATCACCTGTTGATATTTTCAGCACAGTTTTATGTACAAGTTAGCTTTCTCATCACTGTGCTCAAAAATCTTGAGAGAATATTTTATGGGAGGGAAGACTTATTTTAACCCATGCATTAACAAGGTTCATTCAGTCCATTGTTGGTTGGTCCCATGCGCTTGGGTAGAATATCATGGCAGGGAACCTTGTGGTAGACAAAACTTTTCATCTGATGGCAGACGGGAAGCAGAATGGGAGTCAAAGAGTTAGAGAGACAGAGAAGCATAGAAACAGATTGGCAGTAGAAAAAGCAAAAAATTCCTCAGGAATTTTTTTTCACACAATGGTCTACATCATTTAGCTAGACTCCTCAGATATTCACAGAACCTCTCAAAACAGCACTGCCTATAAGGTGTTTAACATATGTCTGCGTGGGACAGTTCATATTAAAACACTTTCACTATTCTTTGGGGACAACTGGTACATCCAGCAAACACACAAACTTCTCTCTTCCTTATGCTCACCATCAGAGTATGGTAGTAAGCAGTATCAGTTTTCCAGTGTGTAAAAGCTGGGTTCAACAAGTCAGTTTGCCATCTCCTTTTCACACAGTAGTAAAGTAAAAGAAAATTTCTTGTCTTTGATTTTCCCTTCCATATTTAGGAAAGATATGTAGTTGAAGCTAAGTAAAATAAAAATAGTTCACTACAGCATGCAATAATGATAATCATTTTAATGATTAACTTTATGTAATGTGATGATTTAGTCTGATTAATATTACAGGCATCATACTGCAGAAATTATGAAACAACTTAATTTACTATAATTAAAAGCATGATGTCAACTCATTTTTAGATTGCATATAGGCAAGGTAAGCATAGCTTATAAACCATAATGAGCAGAATCAAAACCAGCATATATTAAATTCTGGAATAAGTTCTAATTATGCTAAAGTTTAACAAGCAGTGTGAAGAAACAATATTCTTTACAAAAAGAAAGCTCTAAAATCAGTATATTTAACTATCAATCTGATAAGAATTTGAAGACCAAAAGGAAGTCATTTTTAATCAAAATTGCTTACTAATCTTCCTTGGCTAGTGTTAATCTTAAAAAAGATCTTATTTCATCACTGTTAAAATGTTGAAAATACTACAAATATTTATGGCTACATATTCAATCCATGAATAAAATGAACCAAATATTAAGTAGCTTCTATCTACATTGTCATAGGTAACAAATTAATATTTGCCCTAAAAAATCTCATATTGTCAAAAAAATCAGCAATTGGGTCCACTACAACATGACAAGTAATTCTCTACTTTGCCATATTTTAGCTGTATTTCTTGAATATTTGTCTATGCTCATCTGTATACTTTATCATAAAATCCAGATATTTCAGGACATCTTTTAATGTAGCTTATCAGAACCCTGACTCTTGATATATGATCCCTTCTAAATCTGATTATTTTCTTCTTTTTCTGCCATGCTTGAGGTAATATCTAATCACACTAACATGTCTTTAGGAAGGTAAACAAATCCATTAGAATTGAGCCTTATTCTGGAAAACTCCAATTTTGAATATTTTATTTCACCTATCACACCTTACCCTTTGGATTTATGTCTATTTATCTATGTTGTATTTGGAAATGAAGTCTTATCTAAAACATGACAATGGAGACTGACTATCAAGAGTGAGGTGTTCTGACTGACCTGATCTGCTCATGTTCTGTGTTAAACCTGAATGTTACAGGAAAGTGAATGGATGGGCCTAGACATTCAGAAACCTAACATTTAGTTTATCAAGAATATTCACCATGTTTAAACACAGTGACTCTGATGATCAAATATGAGTCGTGCTACACATGGAATATGTAGCAAGCTATTTAATTTGTAATACTACTGACCTGCATATAACTCTCAACATCATCTGTTGATCTCCAATGTCTCTCTCTCTCCCTCTCTCTCCCTCTCTCCCTCTCTCCCTCTTTCTCTCTCTCTCTCTCTCTCTCTCTCTCTCTCTCTCTCTCTGTGTGTGTGCCTCTCCCTCTCTCTCTCTTGTGTGTGCGTGCCTGTGTATGTTCTCTATGAGTCTTTTTCTTTCTCATATACAATAATGAAAATGAATTTTTGAAGGACAGAATGTCAGTCTTCACTTTTTCCAATATATTTTATTTAATATAGTGTTTTAATATATTACTTTATTGTATATTATAGTTTCAGTTACTATTTTCTGTCCTCGATTAACTTTTAAGAGTCAAGAGATCATAAATAATTAATCATTGAGCTAATTTGATATCCTGTTCTGTTTTTACTAAAAAGAAACACAGTCACGAAAAGGGTTTATTTAGTTATAACTACAATCCCTTACTTGAGGGAAATCAAAGAAGTAAGATAGTTATTCACTGAGAAAGAAATCAGAGAAACATTGCCCTTTACAATAGCAACAAACAACATAAAACACCTTGGAGTAATGTTAACCAAACAAGTGAAAGACCTATATAGCAAGAACTTTGAGTCTTTAAAGAAAGAAATCAAAGAAGACACCAGAAGGTGGAAAGATCTCCCATGCTCTTGGATAGATAGGATCAACATAGTAAAAATGGCAATCTTACCAAAAGCAATATACAGATTTAATGCAATCTCCATTAAAATCTCAGCACAATTCTTCACAGATCTTGAAAGAACCATAATCACCTTTGTATGGAAAAACAAAAGATCCAGGATAGCCAAAACAACCTTATTCAACAAAGCAACATATGAGACATCGCCATCTCTGGCTACAAGCTTTATTATAGAGCTGTAGTCCTGAAAACAGCTTGGTATTGGCACAAAAATAGACAGGTAGACCAATGAAATCGAATTGAACACTCTGATATTAACCCATATATGTATGAACATCTGATTTTCAACAAAGAAGCTAAAAATATACAATGAAGAAAAGAAAGCATCTTCAACAAATGGTGCTGGCATAACTGGATGCTGGCATGTAGAAGAATACGGATAGATCCATGTCTATCGCCATGCACAAAACTTAAGTCTAAATGGATCAAAGACCTCAACATAAATCCAGCCACACTGAAACACTTAGGAGAGAAAGTGGGTGGTACCCTTAAACGAATTGGTACAGGAGACTGCTTCCTGAAAATAACTCCAGTAGCACAGACACTAAGCTCAACAATTAATAAATGGGACCTACTGAAACTGAGAAGCTTCTGTAAGGCAAAGGACACAGTTAGCAAGACAAAAAGGCACCCCACAGATTGGGAAAAGATATTCACTAACCCCACATCTGACAGAGGGCTGATCTCCAAAATTTACAAAGAACTCAAGAAGCAAGTCTCCAAAACACCAAAGGATCTGATCAAAAAATGGGGTACAGAACTAAATAGAGAATTCTCAATAGAGGACACTAAAATGGCTGAGAGACACTTGAGAAAGTGCTCAACATTCCTAGCCATCTGGGAAATGCCAATCAAAATAACACTGAGATACCATCTCACTCCTGTCAGAATGGATAAAATCAAAAACTCCAAGGACAGTTTATGCTAGAGAGGATGTGGAGAAATGGGAACACTCCTACACTGCTGGTAGGAGTGTTGATTTGTACAGCCACTTTGGAAATCAGTATGGATATTCATCAGGAAAATGGGAATCAGTCTACCATAAGGCTCAGCAATTCTACTCTTAGGCGTATACCCAAAAGATGCCCATTCATACAGCAATGTCTGTTCCACTACGTTCAATAGCAGCATTATTTGTAATAGCCAGAACCTGGAAGCAACCTAGATGCCCCTCAACTGAAGAGTGGATAGAGAAAACGTGGTACATTTACAAAACGGAGTACTACTCAGTAAAAAAAAAAAAAACAAAAAAAACAAAAAAACAAAACAAAACATGGAATCTTGAAATTTGCAGGCAAATGGAGTGAGGTAACCTAGTCACAAAAAAGAGAAACATGGTATGTACTCAGCCATTTATGGATTTTAGACATGAATCAGAGGAGTGCCAGCATACAATCCCACTGCCAGAGAGTCTGGGAAACTTTCATCCAGAGACTGATAAAAGCAGAATCAGATACCCACAGACAAACACTGAACTAAACTCCTGGAATCCAGTGTCAGAAAGAGAGAACTGGTGGGCAAAGGAGTTAAGAGTGGGCTGGTTTAACCCACAGAAACAGCTAACCTGAATAAGGGGGAGCTCTTGGACTCCAGATCGATGGCCTTATAGAAAGCATGGGACTGACCCAGATCCCCTGAATGTGGGTGTCAGTGATGAGACCTAGGTAATCTATGGGGCCTTGGGTAGTATTTATCCCTGGCGTACAAATAGACTTTCAGTGCTCATGCCACAAAATGGGAGGCTCTCTCACCCGGCCTCTTGGGAGAGGGCCTAGGCCCTGCCCTGGATGAAATGACAGTTACTGGAGATCCACCATGGAATGTCTCACCCTCCTTGGGGATCAGACTGGAGATTGGGTGGGGGAGTGGGGGACCTGGTGGGGAGGGTGGGGGAGGAGAGGAGGGATAGGGAGCTGGGATTGACATGTGAAACAAGATTGTTTCTAACCTAAATAAAACTAAATAAATAAATAAATGAAAAGTCACTATCATATGTGTAATAGGAGAGAATGAAATTTTACAGTTAAAAGCAAAATAATATCTTACCTGAAACATGCCTAAAATATTTTTGAGGTGTGTAAATGCCTACTGTGGACATTTTGAATATTTTATACCAAATTAAAATATTCTTATAAGGCTAAGATACTTTTAATATATTTATTTAACATGGGTCACTGATCTGATAATTTGAAGTGAAGACCATTCTATATTTAGGGTCAAATAATGAACTGAATGAAAAACCAATTGAAGGAACTTTAATTTTAATTTCTGAGGTTAGCATAAAGAAAAATAACCTTGTGTGGTAAGTGTTAGAGTAACAGAATGCATAGAGGGCCATAAAAGGCTTTGAGATGAAAGTGAATTACAGAGAGAACAGAGGAAGTCTTCAGAAAAAAAACAAAAAACAAAACAAGACTGTCTTCAAGGAAGCCTTGAAGGGTAGTTATGACACATTTTAAAACAAAAATTAAACTTGTAATAAAGATGAAGATAAGTTAGTGGTATGTCTGAAATCCCAGCTACTCAAGAAGGTGATTTTTGTTCACAAGTTCAGGAACTGCCTGACTTCCATAGAGATCCAAGGCTAGCCTTGTTGGCATAGGAAGACCTTCTCAAAATCAAATTAATAAAAGGAGGTATATATGTAGGTCAGAAGCAAAGTGCTTGAGTAGACTGTTGAAGGCTTTAGTAACCTATTATTTAGTGCTACAAATAAAAAATGAAAACCTTATGATCACTCCTCCTGGTGTGCATTCTGGTCATTATTCTTCTTTGGGTGCTATTTACTGACTAAAATATGTAATTAATACATTAGAGTAATTCAGGAAAGCTGGAATTTGCCTATGATTTCAGTCCCCAGGAGGGTGAGGCAGGAGGTTTAATTGGCTTGGATTGGCTATATAGTAAGTTCAATGCTAGTCTAGACTACAGTGTAAGGCCATTTTTCAAACAAGTTAATTATAATAAAATTACTTTTCAAGACTTCCATCTTAGAAGACAAAGTACAGGTATTAAAGAGATGAGGCAAATATGATTAAATTCATGGAACTTTTAAAATTAATATAATATTAACCATTATTTAGTATGATACAGTCTTTCTCTGTATACACCTATATCCATATATCTATATCTATCTATCTCTGTATATATATATATATACATATATATATATATATAGAGAGAGAGAGAGAGAGACACAGAGAGAGACAGAGAGAGACAGAGAGAGACAGCGAGACAGAGAGAGGGTGGGGGGGGATTGGGAAAACTTCCTAAAAGGTAAATCATCTCCAGCACTACAGACACAGAGAAACAACATATGCAACAACCCCCATGGAATTTTGAGCATTGCCTTTAAATACCAAATCTTGAAAGAACATGAGTTTTTGTTGGCTCTTGGCCAGTTTTCAGTCCCCTCTCTCATATTATTCTCTGAATATTAAAATGATAGGACTTGGGGGAATGAAGGGATACTCTGTTAGCCTAGACACACTGGGAAGGGCCTAGTCCCTGCTCCAAATAATGTCACAGACTTTGAAGATTCCCGTTGGAAGGCCTCACCCTCCCTGGGGAGCAGAAAGAGGATAGGATAGAGAGCTGTTGAGGAGTAGGGGAGGGAGAGGGAACTAGGATTAACATGTAAAGCAAGATTGTTTCTAATTTAAATTTTGAAAAGTGTTAAAACTTGGGGGAATGGAAGAATCCTTAAAAAGCATGTAACTACAGCAGTGATATCATAGATGAAAACTCAGACTAGATTTTATAATATACAACAAAGTGCTCCAGCTTTCATTTCTGTTTCTGATTAACTGTATCAACCCAAGTTTCTATAAGGTAAACATAAACTCCTGGAATGTCATGCCTCTGCAATTAAAAAGTATTCAATATGTACTTAGTGTTTAGTACCACAGAGCCCTTAACTGCCATTAATTAACTTGGTTTGCCTGGAGGCAGTTGTGTGTATTTGTTTGTTTGTTTTCAACTCCCCTTGGACAATCCTGCTAACAAGTCCCTGATCATGGTCCATGAAGAACTGCTCTCAAATTATGTACAGGTGACAAATACTCAGGAGCTCCTGTGTCACCCTTACAGGGGAAAATTAAATGCGTGGGCTTATGCAGGTTATTTACTAAAATTAGACCCAGGTTGGTGCTTTTATAATTAAGTGAAAGCTAGGAAGCATCTGCTTCTTGTATGAATAAATAAATAAATAAATAAATAAATAAATAGATGAGTGGTGGTGAGATACAGAGGATTAAACATTGTAATGTTTGAAAATGCCACAGAGGGGGACTGTAAGTCAGGCTTCCTAAGAGACAAATTGTGGGATATGTTGTATTGTTCCAAAAAGATTCTATTAATAGGTATACCCTTTTATGTGGAAATGCATTATTTCAAAAATCACAGTAAAACATTTTTTGACCTATGGACCGTATGATCTACCACAGATATTTATATCAAAATAATATTATCAAGACAGCCATTCCTGAAATAACTGAAATTTTTGGTAACAGCCAAATCTGATTCAGCCAACTGCCATCCGGATAAACCCACAAAAGGAACAGCACAGAGATGTCATCACCACAGAGAAGGGTAACCGCTGCTGTTTCGAAACTACTTTAAGTAGGTATAAAACAGATCCCTGCTATGCTCTTTCTGAATGGAATTTGTTATTAAAACTAATTTTGAGCCATACTCTTCTCTGTCATAATCAACAACAACTACAAAGTCCTCCCAGAACCTTATCGTTTACAATGATCAAGTGAAGTAGTTCTGCTGAGTCCTGACCTTCATGCCTTCTTTTAGGGATTCCTAACCGCCTACAGCACTCTGGCAGCTCTGTCTGATCTGTCAACAGCTTTTAATGCCAGCATTTTGGGGGATTCTGTTATCCTGTGAAATTTAATCTCACCTATTTAAGCTTGCAGAATGTACTGGAGGGAATTATTAACAGATTTTCCCTCATCTTCTTAAAGGATAGCGCTGAGTGATTGGCTGGTTTCCCCAAGGACTGAGGGCTGAGAAGTGCTAGTGTGTCAGTAGCATCCTATTTAGCATGTGTGTGAGGCCACTAGGGAGCCTGAGAGACATTTGGAATCAGAATTACATCAATATGCTGATGATGCCTCCCTACCTTCATCTCATCAAACCTATATCCTTCAGCATTAATGCTTTCTTAACTAAGATGGAAAGTGCCTCTAAACAGCACACTGCTTATGGTTCTAATTAGACAGCTGGAAACTCATTGATGATACATTAGAGCAGTGGACCAGCAGCATAGGCATCACCAGGGAACTTGTTAAAATGCAAATTCTCAGGCCCACCCCAAACTTACTCTGACAGAAACTCTGGGGACAGGGTCCAGCAGTCTGTTTCTAGCATGGTGATTTTTAATCCACTCTAAATTTTAAAATCCTATGCATTAGAGAAACAGCTTATAATTTATCATTGAAAACTTTATTAGGAGATTGTTCCTGGTTTATTGATTGAAATATTTCTGGGCCCATGCATAAAGGTCTTGGTCAGTGTTGTGGCTTGGATGAAAAATGACCCCCATTAGTGTGGGTGTTTGAACCCTTGGTTCCCAGGTGGCAGTGCTATTTGGTGCAGTCTTACTCAGGACTTGGAGATGCCATAGTCTAGCCCTACTTCTGTCATGCTGTCATGCTGGTTGTTGAGGATGTGACCTCTCAACTTTTTTTTTTTTTTTAGTTTTTCAAGACAGGGTTTCTCTGTATTGTTTTTGGCACCTGTCCCGGAACTCACTCAGTAGACCAGGCTTGGTCTCGAACTCACAAAGATCCACCTGCCTCTGCCTCCCAAGTGCTAGGATTAAAGGCATGCATGCACCACCACCGCCCGGCGTGATCTCTCAGCTTCTTGTTTCTGCCACTTGTTTTATGTTTCTGTCACCATCATGGACTTACCTTCTGGAAACTTAAGCCCAAATAAACTTCCTCCTGTAAGTTGCTTTGGCTGTAGTATTATATCATAGCAACAGAAAATAAATCAAAATGATAATTGTTAGCTACAACCACACAAGGCACACAGTCTCAAGTAATTCCATGTACAAAGTTATTGACCTCTGCAAAAATTCACATCTGTCACAAAAGGCTCAGAAAATGTTCTGTTGCTCTCCCTTTTCCTCTCTCCAAGAAGGAGAATTAGATCGTGGTAGAATATGAATGCTTAAGTTTTTGATGATAGGGTAGCTTACTAATGTACAAACCATGTTATTTCCAAATTTCACCCAGGTCCAAATGATGAAATACTATATGATTTTTGAGGAATAAACATGAAATCTATGTTCTTCGATACTCATTGACTTTAAGTAAATAATGTGGCAGAATCAGATGCGTTTTGAGAGAAGGAAGCATATAAGAAATTAGAAAACTACAAAAGAATAGGGACATTTATGTTAGTTAAAAATATGACCCTGTACATAACTTTTCAAATCCCATGTATTGAAGTAGATAAACCAAACTTAATCACTACCACACTAACATCCCATTTCCAATATAAACCTTGAGTGCTTTTTAGTATACAAACCCAAGTAATGCCTCTGATGAATGAACATGGAAGCCTCTTTAAATTCTAGAGTAATAAAATTCGAACATGGGCACTGGCTAGATATTCAAGGTTAGTCTTTATACATTCTAATAATGCATGACTTATTACATATCTCATGTTCTGTCTTCACCTAAAATTACTAGATGACCCTCTAGGGATATGAAATTCAATTAATCTTGAAGTTTAGTTCAAGAAACTATGGTTCTGAGCCTCTCTAGTAAATATTGATGCAACTGTTGCTTGAACAATTTATACGTGGCACTCACAAGCTTGGTAAGATGAATGATAAAACTGAGCAGGGGAGGCCACAGTCCTTGCTTTCATGCATATAAAAGTCAAGTCATTTTAAGAATGTATGAAAAGCTTCCTCGTAAGGTAATAATAAGGAAACAGTTGTTCCCTATTTAAGAAAGTTCCAGAACAATTGGAGTTCTACTGAAGCCCCACTGTAGGCATGACAATTGTTATCCAGAGGCTCATTACTTCCTCTTAGCACCCTGTGACCATGTGCATCCTACTGGTTCTGGCCCTCTACTGAGTTATGCCTAAACTGAAATCTCTTCTATTCTGTATCCTGTTACACTGACCAAGGGTCTATGTTTGATTTACCACTAACTAGTCTCCTTGCTTTTTTCCCTATGGTTACATAATCAAAATTCTGCATAGTAGTAAATCCAAGAGTTATCTTAGGTCTTCATGATTCTATACACAGAACAGTCCCAAGATTTGTCCTTATACAAAGTAGAAGCTTATTGGTGCTCACAAGTACCTACCCAGTCCTCATAGGTAGCCCACACTTATATTCTTCTAACTACATGAACTCTAGGAGACTTCCTTTTTTATGACTACAAACATTTAACTAGGTTAACAGTGTTTATTACTGGATGCCATTCGTCCCTCAGTGTTATCTTTTCTATAGTCAAAACTAATCAGAGAGACCTGTCAGGTCAGACTACCCTATGTAATGAGGAAGATCCACACTTTTCCTCCACTACATTCTGCTCCCAAGCACAACCCCCTACACTCCATATTATCTCCATATCACTAACGTTTTTCTACGGAACAAATTACATTTCAATATACTACTGATGGTACAATACATTTATTTCCCATATAAACAAGCACACTAAGTACTTGTTTACCCCCTTATTTATTTCCTTATAAACTTTATGAGAGCATCAAATTCTCTCTCATATATTCAAGTCACTTGAAATATTGCCTACTATACAAGAGGTAGTCAGTCAACGTAAGATTCACGAATAAACACATGTACTTTCTTAAGTAAATGCAGTCTGAATTTTTTCATGAGTTTTGTGTAAGACAGAAATACTTGCCAATTATTCTTTCTAATTGAAGTGGTGAGAAGATGAAGACACTATCAGGAGTAAAGTAATTAATACTGACATTTGGGATCTGCAAAAGCTTCTTTCTTGCTTGAAAGTGCTATTAGCTGTGGTGATATATTATTTATTATTTAATAAACCTTGACTAAAGGATCAGAATGCAAAGCTAGCCACAGCCATAGAAGCTGGGAAGTGGTGGCACACTCCTTTTATCCCAGGACTCAGGAGACAGAGGCAAGTAGATCTTTGTGAGGTCATGACCATCCAGAGCTACAAGGGAGTAAACATAAGGGAGAAGAAAAAGTTCTCATGTGAGACTCAGTTTCCAATCACAGGGAAGACAGGATCTCCATTTCAGCTGTAGTAGAGGTAAGAGCTACTGACTGGGTGTTTTGTTTCTCTGATCTACAGCTTGAACCCCAATATCTGTCTCTGGGTTTATATAATTCATTTATATAATTACAAGTAGGAGGTGATGGAAGCTGTGTGATGTGGCATCTACTAGTTAGAAGTATGTTACTGAAGAAATGACTAATAAATTTATTTTGTCCCCTGCCTACTGACTCCCAACACTCTCCAGGTTTCATGGTTATCTTGAGGTCAGCAGTTTCCCCTATAACATGTTTACACCACGGTGTTCTGTCAATACAGAAAAAAATGATGATTCCAAGTAACACTGAGCTAAAATTAACTTTTCTCTGTTCAGCTCTGTTCTGTTTTATTTTGTTTTTATCTCAGGTATTCTTATCACAACAAATAGAATATCAACACATGGGTTGCCTTCTTCTCCAACCCTTAAGGATAAACTTTTGGTAGTGAAATCTTCTTAATCATAGGAATTAGCTGAAGGAAATGTGAAATATGTAGGGTAAAGTGTATTTCACAAGTTTGGTTTATTTCCCAAGTTCTATACTATATAAAGCAATGTAAATATAAGGAAAATTAGCTCCCATTTCTCCTTTAATTTGGCTCTTTAAATTTGCAAAATGACATGAGCGAACTAATTAATGCCTAAAAGTGTATGCCAGAAAAGATTCTTATGATTATAAGATGATCTTGGATTTGGGTGGCAAAAGAATATTAAAAGAGTAGATGACGGAGTAAAACCCACAGAGTAAACCTGACATTTGAAACCCAGCTATGAACTAGTGATGACTGATCATTTACTGAGGTCAATTTGTAATATGGCTAATCTACATGTGACAAATTACCGACCAACTGCGGTTATAATTCTTGCCAGATAGAAAGGCTCCAAGCATGTGCAGGCATTCTCAAGTAAATCAAATTCAAAATACTGATTTGAATAAAATGGGTAATTTATCTTTTCATAAGTCTACTCTGTCTATAGCCTCAAAACTACTATCCATTATAAAATATTATCTTTCTCTGATAACATTACAATCTCAGAGATCATGGTGTACACAGTCAGCTGATGCTTCATAAAAGTCTAGTCAGAAGGAAAGGTTTTAAATCTGTCATCTTTAGTAAGTTAACTAAAATAACGAATCTGAACAGTGCTCATATGAAGGCTCTTTTAAAAATATGCAGCAATTTCAGTTACTTTTCTTTCTAGCAGAAAAAGTTAACTCTAAATGTGAAAAGGGCATGTATGTGAGAATGCATACACATGCATATATATGTATGTACATATATACATACATGCATATCTTTATTTCTAGTTGGACTTTGGGGATATTAACTGTCTCCATTTATAGCATTCAGATAACATCCACACATTCTATAAAAATGCAAATTGTTGAGGTTATGGAAGTCTTAGCACATTTGACTGTTACTAATTAGAATACTCTTCAAAATACTATAACACTGACAGAAAGAGTAGTGGTTTTACCCCAAATACATATATCATTTTATTCAAATTAATATTAAAACTTCCTTTTAGGTAGATTGTCAAAATGAAAATAATTACACACAGTCAACAATTTAGTTATTTTTGATCTGTCCATTTTAGGGACAATGTAGTAATTTCAGTTAGGACTGCATTCCACCAGTGTCATTGCAGGAGTCCAACCCTCTCTGCTCTGATGGTTTTACTTTACCTCCTCTGGAACAGCTCGAATATTAACAAAGCCCTTTCTGAAGACGATGAACACACGACGGGCTCCACAGCGCAGAGCGGATGTTGCACAGTCAAAGGCAGTATCTCCGGCTCCAAGTACAATCACGGCTCCCCGTATGGATGGCAATGGAGAGTGACAGGCGCACATTCCTGAACGATGAAAGGAAAACCCCATTTTCAAGTAGAGAAACCATTTCTGCATGACAGCTCAAAAGATACTTGTACTCAAAGCACTGTAAAATTGCATCTTGCAGTTTTCCAGGGTGGAGTGTCACTATCAAATTATTCTGCTTCGTTGAAAGACAGTTTTATTCCCATTTTAAAAAAATATGCTCATATATGTAATTTTATACTCAGTATCCTTGGCTTCCTTTTGCCCCTTTTAGAGGGACTGCTGCAACACTTTTAAAGTAGTTAAGTCAGAGTAAACAGGAGGAATCAATTAAAACTCTATCAAAGTCATGATAGATATTTTTATATTTGTATAATTAAATTTCTGTATACTAGTGAAACAAAGTAATCCTTATAATCTCAGTCCATAGTCTATAGCATTTTCTTAGGATACTTTATATAATTTCTCACATAAATCTACTACACATTTTATATTTAGTAAACTTTTAAAATTAACACGTTGAATCAATGTCAGATTTGTAACTCAAGAGATTCTGGGAATGAAGGCTCCAATACAGACTTCTCCCTTTACTGAATTTATTTGATTCTTTCTGTAAAAGTGGAAAATGCAAAAACAAAAACAAAACCATGGGTTTCTCTCAAAACTGTTTTACTTAATTAATTTTGTGTGTGTGCAGGCTATCATTTTCACAAATATTTAGACGTAGGAACAGTTATGGCTCAGACTTCTTCAAAAATAAATATCTAGAAGATTTAGATCATCTAGTTTAAACAGCAACAAAGCATCCTATAGGTTTGTTTTTTGTAATCACTAAGACAAGGGAACTAATGAAAGCATAGCTTGGCATGGTCTTCCTTCAGGTTTTTCTTCTTGGGGTACATAAAATAATAGGGTGTCTATCAAACTGCCGTATTTAACTACTTAGAATTACTGCTCCAGTAGAGTCCTTGATCTTCCTACCTCTGCAGACATACATCATGCCAGACATCTGAAAACTCACCCTACATTAATATAGCGTCCAAACTAGAGACCTCACCCTTATTGCTAGACTCTCTTTCAATGTTTTCTGAAGTTTTTTTATGTTGCATTAATTATTCATGATGCACTTTAGACTTACATGTAATACAATAAAAATATCTTGATGCTTTTTTGGAAAATAGGCAATTTGACAATTCTTACAAACTGTAGTATTGGCTTTTTTTATGTCTTTACCTTGGTGATATTTATCCAAGGATACAGATAAGATATGAACAATGTCCTACTGAGTTTGAATTTAATATGAACTTATAATGCCTGGGGTAACACAGACAACATTGAAATAGAAAACAATAGGTCTTACCTGTTTTACTGCCTTTGGCAACAAGTGGCAGAAAGTCTTTGGATGTGTAGAATCCCTGGTCCTGTGTCAAGTCTTTAAAAATATCATCCTTTTTGGGTTCTGGCAAGCCTAGTTAATAATGTTCAAAAATAACATTAGCAATCGCTACACTAAATAGACATTAAAATTATGAAAATAGTGACAATTTTCAAAATAATGTGGCTGTTGGGTAAAAAGCCTATAAACAACACCAAAATCAAAAACGTAGATAACATAATTGTCCTGGCTGGTTTTATGGCAATTTGACCCAAGCGAGAGTCATTAGTTAGAAGCAAACCTCAATTTAGGAAACATCTCTACAGAACAGGCTGAAAGGCAAGCCTGTAGGGCATTTTCTTAAATTATGACTGATAGGGAAGGTCAAGACCATGGTGGGTGGTGTCATCATGGGCTGGGGGTCCTGGGTTCTATAAGATAATAGGCTGCACAAGCCATGGGAAAGAAGTTAGTAAGCAGCATTATTCCATGGCCTCTGCAGCTCCCACCTCCAGGTTCCTGCCCTATTTGAGTTCCTGTCCTGGTTTCCTTTGATGATAGACTACTCTATAGAAATAGAAGCCAAATAAACCCTTTCCTACTCAACTTGCTTTTGGACATGGCAGCATCACAGCAACAGAAACCCTAACTGAGACAACGATCCAACAGACCTTGTATACCTTTAATATGAAACAATATATATGAAACTTTTAATATGAATCTTTGCCTAATTTATATTATATGCACACATGCATGCACAGATGGAAATATATTGTGTAAGGATACACAAAAGAATAATATGCACTGATACAGTAAAAGTGGGAAAATTATACTCTTCTTTATGCTTTAAATAAAAAAAATGTTTAAAATTATACAGACTGTTGAGTGTTAAAAAACCTTTAATAAAACTTTAAAAAAAACAATGAGTGAATATTTTATTTCATTAATTTTATTTCATTAATGGACAACAAAGATTATTTTAAGAAAATATGTACATAAATATACCTGTAAATACATTTTATAACAAAAATTCAAATTTTCATAACTTTCAAGCTATAAGTGAATTAAAAAATGAGTGATGAAAGCTGATGAGATGGCTCAGCAGGTAAAGATACCTATAATACTACAAATATCCAGATAGACACCCATCATTCTACAAACCTCCACACCTGGGTGCAATTGCAGGAACCCATGTAAAAGAGAAAGAGACAAGAGATTCCACAATGTTGTCTTCTTAACTCCAGATATTTGTAACCCCCGACACATGCACAGATACACACAGTCACAGTAATATTTTACTAATATACTAGTGGTTAAACAGAAAACTTTTAACAAATAAATTATTATTCAAAGGTATTTTTAATATCAATAAGAAAACCACAAGATTTACAATATATGCATTATCAATAATTCTCCAGTAGTTACCTAGAGAATTGGAAAAAGCAAACATGTATTAGAAGTAATAAAATCTTAATTCCATACTTGGCTAAGGAAATGTAAGCTTATAGTTTCCTATTTGTACCCCTATATTTTCTAATTTTCTTGAATCTTTTACTTTGAAATAGGAAATTATTTTCTAAATCTTCTGTAGCACATACTCATCAAATACATATTTAAGAAATGAAAATCATGCCAAACCAGAGAGATGGCATGTTATCTGTACATTGTACCCGCTCCTAAATTCATTACCACTTCTTTTTAAATAGTTTTCATTACACACACACAAATGTGTCTTGTTTTGGGTATTATGGTACATGTCTATATTATACAATGTACTAAGTCCATACTTGCTGATCATATGTACATATGACCACTTGGGACATCCTATGAAGGAGTTCATCCCTGGAGAAACCTAATTCTCTCTCTCTCTCAGCAGCTATTGACCATCTGAAGTTGTCATTTAGGGATGAGACCTTTAGGATGTCCCCTCAACGAAAATGACATGTCAAGTAGTATTCCTATTACTCAGGCCTTGGCAACACTGTTGTTGCGATTCTGTAGGTTGTCTACCATGGCTAGAGAACACTGTCTAGAAGCATGTATCTTGGTCCTTTGGCTCTTACAAACTTCCCTCTTCCGTGAATTTTCTTGAGCCCTATGTGTAAGTATTGGATTGCACATTGAGATTGGTCACTCCAAAGTCAGTTTTTCCTCTGCATTTCTACAAATTGTGGATCTACCTAAAATTTTCATCTGTTAAGGAAAGCAAACTCTTTGATAGGGGATAGGAGATACATTTATCTGAAAATTAAAGTGATACAGTAAATAATAGTTTTAAGGTGGATCAATATCAAGGTAAAAGGGTTTGGGAAGGGATGGATACAAATCCACTGATACAATCATATAACAGGGTCAGAAATTCTTCTACTTTCTTCTAAGCTGAAACTTTGAATGATTTGTTAAGAGGGAGAGGAAACTGTACATTCATAATGATCTTCCGTATCCAACTCAAGTTACTATTGTCAGAAGACGTGTAAGGCATTCTCTAGAATTACTTCACTAAATGACTCTTCTCTTTTGCAGAAATGGTCCAAGAAAAATACACTAATGTTTTACAACATTAATTCATAATTTTATGAATCATAACATAATAACATTATTTACCCTTTTTCCTTTTCTCCATCCAACACTTTACATGTGATATGTGATCCCATGTTCTCTTTCAACTTCACAGTTTGGTTTTTAATCATTGTGATATATAAGTACATATATACCACAACAATACTGATAAATATATAATTCTTAATATATTAGTCTTAAATATGTAAATGTAAACTGTTCAGTCTATGCAAAGATACTTGTATATGTACAAGTGCAGGACTGACCAATTGGTATTGGATACAATAATAATTTTTATTCACTCATTCCTTTATTGTTAACTTGAATCAAGTCAAGAGCAAAGACAATTGGATTTCTTTTTTTTTATTATGAAGCTATTGGCCTTGCTTGTTTCTTACTGGCTAGCTCTGACTTAAGTAATTACCCCATAATTGTTAATCTAAGTATTTCTCTTACCGGAGAATAGTTCCGGGCTTCCTACCCCATGGCGTTACATCTTGACTCTCTTTGTTTCTCCTACCCAGAGTCCTCCTGGACTCCTAGTCCCACCTATCCTGGTTCCTTGACAATTGGATTTCTTATTCTTTCATTTAAATCTGCATCTGGCACTGTGATGGATTTAAAACTTAGGGGGTCAGAGTTTCCCTATAAATGTTTCAAAGGGAATTGGCAAGATTTTCTAAGCTATGAATGTTGGCTAAAGAAGATGAAAAATGAGCCAGTAAAATGACTCAATATGATTAAATTATCCCTGCATCCTATATATCTTAGGTCACATACAGAATCTCAAGACTCAAAAGGCCTTACCTGTAATGCAGGTAACTTATGTCTCAATATGGTGACTTTAACACTCTTGTCATGGTCACTTTGGTAGACCATCACATATAATGCTATGGTGTGATTAGAAGCAGGTTGTGATCAACAGCAGATTTTGAAGTCCCTCCTCACCCACTTAACAGTTCTGTGATCTTTTGCAAGTTCCTGTTATCATGTGTTTTATATGTCACCTTGACTGAGCTATAGAGCCAACTAGTCACTGAAATAGTAACGCGTTTGTTACTGTGAATTACTTTCTAAAATGCTGCTTTAAAACTATAATTGTATAACATTAACTAAGAACTGTCTTAGTGTGGTCAGGTCGAATTATATCAAAGTCCTTAAGAAGAAAACCACAATTTTTCCCAAAAAGGAGAAAAATCCTTCTTAAGTATCTTAATGTCTAGCTTCCTTAGTAGAATTCTTGCCTAGCATGCACAATGACATGGTTTCAGCGGAGCATGCCTAAAATCCCACCACTGGGGAAGAGGAGGCAGGAGCTAAAGCTATCATACTGGCATGTTTCAGGGTCAGTCTGAACTCTGTGTGTGTGAGTGTGTGTGTGTGTGTGTGTGTGTGTGTGTGTGTGTGTGTATCATATTCTGCCCGAGAGATCTCTTTTGGCTTGTTACAGATCTCTAAGTTTTCATCTCTCAAAATTACATTGTTTCCTAAGATAAATGATCAGATAGGCTAAACATTCTAACTCCCTCCCTCCTTTCCTCCCCCCCTCTCTCATACACACACACACACACACACACACACACACACACACACACACACTGACTCTCTTTGCCCAGTGATCTCTGAATTCAAGCCTCTCTGTATGATAATCATCATTTCCATTTAGTAGGTAAGAACTACACTATCCTCATGAATGCAAGATTTAGAGATGAGCTATGCTGGCATGCATTCGTATGTCATTGAAACCTACTACATAATGAATGTTTGATGAGTCTTTCCTGGAAGACATACTTATTTATTCTGTAGTTTATAAATTCTCTCAAACATCACATGTCCTGGTAAAGGAAGAATAAAGTTTAAATCTTAGCAAATTTCAGTAAAGTTCCACACAGAAAGAAAAATGAGACAACCTTAAGTGAAATATGAAAGATAATGAAAGTTGCAAATCCTCATCTATCATAGGACGACTTCCCTGTGGGTAGAAATTTAATAAATAAGGTATGTGTCTACACGAGGATGATTTCAAAATGACAAAGAAATGACTTTTTAATTCACCATTCAGAAGGAAGATGAGTTTATGAATAAAGAGGGATGGACAATGATTCTACAAACAAAACAGTTCTATGCTGCTTGGTAATGGTTGTATCTTGCAAGAAATCCAGGCCAGATTCCTGCTCTTTAGGTCAGTGGCCCAAAGTTTGTTGTTGCTTTGTGTATTACACAAACCTATACTTCCCTATGGAGTATAGGAAAATAGTAATTTTCAGTGACACCCAACTAAAAGTAAATTCGGCTTTTATAGAAACTTTTATTTAAAATTTTTGGAATCCAAACACTGCAATAACTGTCTGGCAGGTAGGGAATTTGTATAATTAATTCATTTAAAATAAATAAATAAATAACTCTATGGCACACATGTTATTCTTTTCAACATGGGGAAACTTAGCCGTACGCAAGCTAAATAGCCATGTTGAAAGTCACAGAACGGGTTTCTCTCTCTCTTTTGTGTCTCTCTCCTTTTGTGTGTATGTGTGTGTCTGTGTGTGTACATGAGTCTGAATGTCTATGTGTATGTATGTGTGTACAGGTGCTCATGTATGGGCAGGCCAGAGGTTAATGTCAGACATCATCCCCTTTTCTATCCTAATTATTTGAGACAAAGTCTGTGAGTAAACCTTGAGCTCACCAACTTGACTACATTGCCTGGCCAACAATTCCCAGAGAGCTCTTGTCTCTGCTTCCCCCTTGCTGGGATTTACCAGAGCATGACCCCCTTGACTAGCTCTTTACAAGGGTGTTGGATTGGGAATGTGGTTGCTCTCAAGTACCCAGCAAGCAATCGACTGACTATGCTATCGCCCTAGCATTTTTAAGGGCTGTCTTTTCCATGTGTGGAAGTTTATATTTAGAACTTGTTATAATTTATGCATATTAATTAGTAGTATATAAGAATGCATTCTAAATGCATATATTCAGTTTCCCTGTCAAACTATGGTGCATGTGCACTGCATGGAACAGTTCTACAACCAGCTTCCAAACTCCTGCTTGAGAAAAGGCTGTCGTACTGCCTTTGTGTTTTGTGATAGTTCGTTCTAACAAACTTCCTTTCTGAAGTATTTTCTTTCTTAAGTGAGTCTCCCTTGGGCATCTGTTGGTTATTTTTCAACACTTGATATTCTTTGAAAACAAAATGCATCCCTGTTTTGTTTCCAAAGCACCTCTCTCTGGAACAACTACAGAATAAATAGCAGCAGCACACATAGGAAACATACTCCTTGAGCTCATATCAAGTTTTGTACCTCGGTTAACATAAAAAAGATACTAAATATCCTATAACATATCAGCATCCAGTAAGTAATAAAAGAAGAATCAGTTATGTGCTTTGATGTGCTTAGGAATCATGGAGATTCTATGACGTTTGCTGGAGGCAACTTACTGGGTCCCTTATTTGGCGTCAATCAGATTGAGCAATAATTTTATGAGATGTGTGTATTTAAAGGTTTCTGCTGGGGTGACAGCTGAGCGTGGTGATATAGACAGTCACCAGATAAATATGTCTTTGTAGAGTGTCTCATGAACCTCACTAAAGAGAATACACCAGTGAAGATGAGACTAGTCCCTAATACCAGTCTGCAACTTATAGAAATTGATGATGCTGTAGGTATTGATGTTCTGAACAGGTTCACTGTATGTTGCTATGTCACACAGTACTTCTTCAGAAACAAGACTTTAGTAAACAGAACACTACAGACATGTCACCATCCTCAAGCTGACAAGATGAGAGAACAACAAAATGCAGCTAATGACTTATTTTTTTCCATATTTCAAAAATCTTTTATCTCAGATCTTCAATTTTACCTCTTTGATATGTAATCTTTGATATGTAATATTTGTACTTATTCAATCAGAGGAATATATATATAATTAAATAAAGGTAATTAGCAATTCCATTTCCTCAAATTTACTTGCAAAATGAGAATATTTAAACTCATTCGCTCTATTCCTTTGAAATGGATAGCAGAATGTCGTAGGCTCTGGTAGTCTACTGTGCAATACAAGTTTAAAACTAATTCTTCCATACAATCATCTCAGTACATGACATCCATGTCTTTTGTCTCCCAATGACTTACTTACCACTTAGTGCCTTGTAATTACTTCTAAGATTTCACTTTCTTTTCACATAACACAGCATGAGGTGCTGGAGGTGGTGTGTGTGTGTGTGTGTGTGTGTGTGTGTGTGTGCATTAGAAAAAAATAAATGATCCTATATTAAGCCCCAGCTGTTGGATTTCAATATGGAAGTCAAACAATTCTTTCAAGGCCCTATGTATTGTACAATGCCATGAACAATTTTAAAGTTTTTCATCCGTCACTTAAAGATCAGTTATATGAGTCAAGGGATTTATACTTCGCTTCCAAGGGACAATAGTGCCATATGGGTTATAATTCTGGGATCCATATATTGATTAGAAAGAGAACAGATCAATGATACCCTATTGTGATTCATTTCTCAATAGAAGCCCCTGCCTTCTCCTTGACACCCCACTGTAAATATGGTTAGTTCTGAGTGTTGGGGCTGAATTCAGAAAAAATAGAGCAATTCAATATAACACCTATGAAATTAGATCACCATGGATCACAATAATATTCATTTCATTGATTTTTCAAATCCCCATTAAACATCTGCTTCCAGGAACTGCCATCTGGGCTTTCTCAGTAAGAGCACACACATTACTTGTGTGTGTCACACAACTGGTTAAAGTGTAACAGGATAAGACTTTTATAAAAATGTTACAAATGGAACTAGCCCTTCAAACTATAATTTACCACAATACACAGGTATTCTTGTACAAAATCACATAACAGAGTCAAAGCCATGTTTTGTACTGAATTTTTGTACTTTCAAAAATTTGAAGATGGTTACATAGACATTGTCTTCAGTTTATGAGACAGAAAAATTATGAAATGTACCAGGGTATACAATAACCAAAGTTGATATTTACATAAAGTACAAACATATTTTAATAAGTCTTCATACTGTATGTAGAATTTATGAACAAATTCTCTCACATTACTGTAGTCAGCACATATAACTTGGTTATATCCAGGTCAGAAAAAAAGTACGAAAATAGTAACATACTAGTATATTAACAAGCATGTATGCATAAGATAAAAACTGAATATGAGTCACTCTTGGCAAATAACTACTTAACTTCTTTATTCATATTTTTTATTTCTTTTTATCTGTAGGACAGAACAC
This sequence comes from Mesocricetus auratus, assembly GCF_017639785.1. NCBI lineage: Eukaryota > Metazoa > Chordata > Mammalia > Rodentia > Cricetidae > Mesocricetus > Mesocricetus auratus. The sequence continues at coordinate 38,931,143 of NW_024429193.1, forward strand.
AATCAAAACAACAAGCTCTGGAAAAGATAGCAAGACTTTTTTCCCCCTTCTTTTCACTTTTGTAGTTCTCTAATTTTCTTAAAATTAGCACTTATTTTAATAATTAAAATTTAATTTTAACATAACACAAGGTCTAATTAAAACCCCCTTTCTAAAATGTGTGCATTAGTTTAACATATTTCTATCACAAAATTGTATATTCTCCTCCAACTTCTGGTATTATGTATTAAAATATGTTTTGTCTCCTGGTCTTTTCTTTTCTCTTCTCCTCCTCCTCCTCCTCCACCTTCTCCTCCTCCTGCTTTTCCTCCTCCTCTTTTCCATCCTTTCTCTGCTTTGTTTGGTTTTTCTCCTTTGGCATTAGCTATAAACAATTTCCTTAAGTTTTAATCTTCACATTGTCAACTATGGGTAAGGGAAACTCAAGCAATATGCCTCAGGCAATTTTTTTCTTAATAATTGGAGTTCTTAGATGGTCTTAGGAAATGACTATTTAGGGCTGTGTAAGTAGACTATATTCCAAAGTAAAGAAATCATTAATAATAAAATACTAAAAAGGAACAGTTATATTACAAAATAAATCTACCAGCCTTACAAAGAAAACAAATTTGCAACCGCCACCTGCTGTGGAGATGAGGCAGTAATCTCAGCACCAGGAAATAAAAAGGAAGAGAAGAGAAAAAATACAAAAGCACAGACATTAAAAAAGTAATTAAAACACTTATCTCCATCAACATACATAACGAAAAAACCCTCAGCCAACCACCTAAAAACATACTCTATTGAACTGCACAGCAGGCAACAACATTAAAGCTGCCACCATAAACACACATTCTGCAGAGGACCCTTTAAAAATGTAGTCTCAAAAGTGTCACTAATGTGTTAATCACCAGTAAATGTAGCACACACACACCCATTGAATTGTATTAGTTACTTTCTTAAAGGTATTTTTAAAAATTACACTTCTGTTTTTATTCAAATAAATTCTTTAATGCAGGCACTGGTAACCTCTTTATTTGTAACCATTCTAGTGTGTTCTGTGATCATATTATGAAAATTAAGCCTTCTGCTTGTGGAAAACCTTCATGTAGCAATGCTTAATGTAACATAAACTTAGAGATTGTTTTTAAATATTTCCCTCTAAAGCCAAAACTATGCATGTTATAGTATCAAGATAAAGTAGGGTGGGGCACCCTATAAGAGCTAGAGTCATGGTTACAACTGACTTGGAAACGAAGCTTTTTGTCTTAATTTCTAAGTGTGTTCTCAGCTTTAGAGCCCTGTAAAGTGAAACAAAGCCAGCCCAGGAAGCATGCTGCAGGTCAGATGCCAACAGTGCTTGGTAGGTGTCAGCTGCAGAACATGTTACACACACAGCCATGTGATTTTCCCAGGTGTGCCTGAGAAGCAAGAGAACTGCTCAAATCAGAACAAGAGACTTCAGGTGGCTCTGCTGCACACGTCAACCTAAGTCAAGATGAGGTACTGTACTTTTTCCTTTTTTAAATTTATTTTACATGTCAAAACCCTGTTCCCTCTCTGTCCCACCCTCCCATGCCCCCCACCGACCCCTTTAAATCTCAGTTTCCTCAGCATTGCAGTGAGAGGAGTCCTCTGTGGACAAGTAGGCTTGACACAGCTGGCTATGGCAGAAACACGTTGTACAGGTATTAAATGTAACTCACAAGCATAAATGTCTGTGATGCATGATTACATTCTGTTCGTCATTGAGGGTGTTCACCATTCTGGGTCATTACATGTGTTTTCCTGAGACCCCTCTCAGTGCAGTAGCTAGTAGGTTGGTCTCATCAGTGTGTTTTTCATCAAATAAATTAAATGATTACTTCCTGTCTATTTCACTTTCATGCTACTCTACATCAGTACTGCAGTTTATAAATTTTCCAAGAAAATAACTTAATTTCCAGATATTTAGAAGAAAGATGTATATAATAAAGATAAATATTAAATTACCCAACTTAAATGTACTTGGAATGTGTTTAGTATCACTCACATGTTGCTGAGTGAAACATTTGAAAATTGAATTATTTGATAGGAGTTTTAAATTTTTTCGGGGGATGACTCCTTTTAGAAGTCATGCTTGGGTAGGTGAGATGGGTCATCAGGGAAATGTGTCTGTCTGTAAGTCTAGAAAGCTGAGTTTAATCCACATAACCAACATGGTGGGAGCAGAAAGCTGACACCCACTAGTTTTACACTGGAACACACACACACACACACACACACACAATTTCATGTGTGTGCACCAAAATATATAAATAAAATTTTATGTGGCTGGATAGCTGGATAGATAGCTCAGAGACTAAGAAGAATTACTTCTGTCACAGAAAACATTGGTTCAGTTCCTAGTACCCACACCATCTGTAATTCCAGTTCCACAGTATTCAATATCTTTTTCTTGCCTTCATAGGCACCATGTAATTTATATACATACACAAGGGTCAAGAACCTACATGCATAAAATATAACTAATTATATAAACATTTTATCAAGTCAATTTTTTTGCTTTATTCCCCCTGTGCTTTTCTTAAGTAGTCCCTTGTCAGCCTTGAGTTCACTACGTGGGTAAAGCTCTCCTTAAACAGGTGACCCTCTTGCCCTTACCTTCTGGGTGCTGGATTGCAGACATGTTCTATTAGTTTTAGCTGAAGAAAACATTCTTGATTGATGCGTTTGATCAACAACCCTAGAAACACATGGCTGACCTTCTCAAATATGTTGTCATCTGTTTAACAGTTAGATTGTCTAGGTATGTGATTAGTAACCTTGCCTGCCTTTTCATAGACTCTAAGATTATAAAATATTTAATGTTTGCATTGCACTGTGTGTGTCTGTGTGGGGGTGGGAGAGAGACAGAGAGAGGGAGAGAGAGAGAAAGAGAGAGAGATAGATGCTTCTAATTGTACTTCTCACAGAGCCTCTAGCTCACATATGTGTGGTAAGACATTGTTTATGATTTATTAAAGCTTGCTGAGGATTCAGAAAGCAAAATCAGCCACAGGCCATAGAAGCCAGGCATACACCTTTAACCCAAAAGCCAGAAGCTAGGAGGTGGTGTTACTAGGACTCAGGATTAAGAGAAAGATTTCTCCGAGTTCAAGGCCACCCAGGTCTATACAAGAGTGAATGAGTCTAACAGAGAATTATAGCTCACACCTTTAATCACAGAACAGTGGTTTATAATATCAGACATGAGGATATTCATGACACTATATCAGCAAATACTAGCTGTTTAATGTCACATAATCACAGCTATTTAAATTTTAAGTCTCAATTTCCCTCTCTCTAAGACCTGCTTTGCAAGGAGATTAATTGATATAATGTATCTCAATATCACAGGCTCACAGTCTTAAAGCACAGTGAGTTTCATATGGAAAACTCTAATACATGAGCTGACTTTTGTATATTTTAACTTAAAATAATCTTGCCATTTTCACATTTATACTCTTGATCTTTTCTCCAATTTGTAGTGTTATTTTCATATAAAACACCAAAACAAGAACCAGAGCAACAAACACTGACTAAATTTAGATTTCCATAAATGCATATTCCACATTATAAAATTGGTGTTACCTACCTGGTGTATAGTTGGGTTACATTAAGGAGTATAAATTTGAATATAGCACAATATGTTAAGTTCACTATTAGATTTTAATATTGGTTATGTTTTTAAGATTTTTTAATTGTGATTATATTATGTCAGAAACAGAAAGCTTAGCTGTTCAGTTTATTAACTACTTACTCATCCATTTATATATTGATTATCCACTACTTTCTGTAGGACAAGTTAAGTGTTGTGAAAACATACTTGTATGTAGATTCCAGTGTGGTAGAATAAAGTGAAATGAAAATTTTGAAATGGAGTAGGTTAAACGATAGGAGAGAGAGTGGCACAAAATGGACAGGAGAGTTTACAAATTTCAGGACACCAGGACCAAAGGAATTGTACTTTAGCTGAATCCTGAGAGGTCAGGGCCAATGCCCAATTTGAAGGATTTGGGAAAAAAATCACCAGGTTCAATAAAACAAAGGGTTATGCATGCGATCTGAGGTAGGGAACAGAACCTCCTGGAAAAACTTAAGGGAAATATTGGAGTATTAAAAAATAATATGAAAAGTAGGTAGTTCCCACCATGAGGAGCCATGAATCCCTTAGAAAATCATATTTTCAGGTGGTCTCCTAGCCACATGTAAGATGATGTTTTAAAGCAAAGACCAGTAGGACTTCTGTATAGGAGAAAGGTAGCTCTTGGAACTATTGCTGACCCCAAGCGTTAGCCTGTGTCCTGCTTGAGATATACCATGAGCAAGGAACCTCCTATAAAGAAAGCTTTAATTGGGGGCTGACTTATAAAGTGCCTTATCATGATAACAGGCAGCATTGTGTCAGGCAGGCAAGGATTGGGCTGAGAACTTACATCCTAATCCGTAGGCAAGCAGGCAGGAGAGAGAGAGAGAGAGAGAGAGAGAGAGAGAGAGAGAGAGAGAGAGAGAGAGAGAGAGAGAGAGAGAGAGAGAGAGAGAGAGAGAGAGAGAGAGAGAGAGAGAGAGAGAGAGAGAGAGAGAGAGAGAGAGAGAGAGAGAGAGAGAGAGAGAGAGAGAGAGAGAGAGAGAGAGAGAGAGAGAGAGAGAGAGAACAACATGGGCTTTTAAAACCTCAAAACTGACTGGCAGAGACACACACCTCCTCCAATAATGCCACACCGCCCAGTCTTTCCAAACAGTTCCGTTAACTCCAAGCTTGACAATATCTGCCCATGGGGGAGGCCTTCTTATTCACACTACCACAGGGTGTGATGTGTAGCACATTAGCCTCCCTCTCTTTGTGTCATTCTCCTCACTTGTCAAACAAGTCTTTAAGTGCCCACTCCTCAGCTTTTTGATGGTGCTGATTTATGAAACATTCATGAAGACGGGAAATATTTAAGTTATTTTTCTCCTGTGCTCAGTAAAGAAACAATGGTTAGCATGGATCATGGCTCAAGGCAGAAAAACACAATTATGATTCTGTTCCACTTTGGAAATCACTTAGCTTCTCTTATGGGCTATATAACACTCACAGATAAAATTAGACTCAAATTCACCTAAACCATGCTACACATTAGTAGATCACACAGTCTGACCGTATCAATAAAATTCTCACACTTTTCATGTTAATATAAAATAACAACTCATATCCTAATGTCTTTGGTTTAATAAACCAAACAATTGATGCTTTAACACATTTTGGTAAGTTTTTGAATACATGATCTATCATCTTGGGGTTTTTATTGACACGTTGTTGGTATATTTTTACAGCTTTTAAAGGAAAAAGCTATTGTCACCAAAAAGTATCTTATATACCTGCCCAACCTTGTACAAGTTCACTAGTACTGAATACTTTAATTATTTACATTTGAAGAGCATTCTGTTGCTTAGAAATATTGTCAGTGTGTTGATTGATCGTAAGCTGGGTTTCTTTTTGCCCTTTTACAGATGGGAAAGTGAAGCTCAGGGAAGTCAAATGTACTTTCTAATACCTCAAAGCATCTACAGAAAGCTAGTTAAACAAGCTTAAGTTCTTCAAAACAATGCTTCCTTTACAGTTCTGTAAAATGAATGTTAGAGGGACTGGAGAGAATGCTCATACAACACTTGTTGATCTTGAAGAAGATCCAAAACCCAGAATTCAAAAGCCAGAACCAACAGAATGTGTCTCAAACCAGCTGGCTCTTCAACTCCAGGGTGTGTGTGTGTGTGTGTGTGTGTGTGTGTGTGTGTGTGTGTGTGTGTGTGTGTGTGTGTGTGAATCTTTATGGTTAGGAAGGGGAAAAAAGTTACTACCGTAGCCTGACAATTTGGCATACAATTGTGCCTTTGGCAGTTTTTTGTTTTTTGTTTTTTGTTTTTTTGTTTGTTTGTTTTTTGGTTTTTACGAGACAGGGTTTCTCTGTTATTTTGGAGGCTGTTGGTCCAGCCTGGCCTCGAACTCACAGAGATCCGCCTGCCTCTGCCTCCCAAGTGCTGGGATTAAAGGCGTGTGCCACCACCGCCCGGCTTGCCTTTGGTAGTTTTATTCACAATAAGGAAAACCGACTTGAAGGGTGAGTGGGTAATTATTCTCCTACCGTCTTCTCTGCACTGAATTGCCAGATAATTTTGAGTAAGCGTGCCTCCTTGTATTTAAATGATTTTGTAAAGAATGCTCTATGCCCAACTCGTTTGTTTAAAGTGCAGATCTACCATGACAAACCTATCATCAATTCATTCTGAGGAAAGGGTAATAATTAAAGTGTTATTCTCACTCTTCCACTGTAAGTCATTTGACCTGTGTTAAATCAAGTTTCAAATGTTCATTCATTATTTCTACATGAAGAATTCAGCCAGCTCAAAAAAGTATAAATCTTCATTTGTCAGATTTAAACTGTACCTGTCCCAGTTGCTATCAGAGCTCATAGCTCTTTATTTCTTAAAGGCAATAAAATATTGTCAAGCCATACAATGTCCCTCAAGTCTTGGACAACCCCTGGAATCAATAATATGTGTAACTTGTTAAGGAGAACAGAAGACAAGCAAGGTCTCGTTAAGCATATTGAGCTGTGATAGTACAGGAGACTCCCTTGTGTGGCCTGTGATCAATTTTAATCTCCTGACCAGAAATATAACAATGCAAACTACTGATTCTGCATTCATCTTGAAAGAAAAAACTATATAGATTTCCATATCTGCAGCTGAAATGAAAGCGTTAATTCAGCTAGCACTCCAGGAAAGAACACGTCTAAATTCTCATTCTCCATCATAATTCTCCACACTTCCGGGTTCTCTATTAAGAGAACTAAAAACTGAAAAAGTATGTCTTTGTGGTAATATAGTCAACACAATAGAGAAAGACCTGATAGTTGTGTGCTTTATTGCCACTTGGTTTCAATGGAGTCAGGTTTTGTAGCACAATTTTGTATAAGTTTTACATTTTAAAGTCTGAAATACATATAAGTGAATATATATGCTCGTTTTTTCTATAAGAATAAAAAGTAAGATATTTCATTTTTACCTGAGAAGTGAATATAAGGTATTCTGGGATTTTACAAGGAAAATCAAGGTGGTTATAATTTCACGCTTACTTCCACATATTGCCATGATGAGCATAGTAGCCTCTGTATATTCACATACATTGTGAACAGATGGTATGGACATGGATCTCAGGGTTAGAGTCTAAGTCTTACTCTCAAATCTGCTTCATACCTTGATGGGATCTTAAGCAACTTCACTGAACACCTTTTAATCACAGTCCCCTCATCTTTAAGATAATGAATTCTCCAACAGCATGTGGAATATTAGGACTTTGTAATTAAAGGAGAAAAGGAGGGCAAATCTAGACATGTTTGGGGGACTCAACTGTTCACTTGTGAAGTGTTAGCTACAGGAACATACATTCTGTGTCACTTATTCATTGCTTCATAAACATTGGTTACGTGCTATGAATGTCACAAGGACTGTGTTCAGAAATGAAGACAAGCCAAACACACTAACAATCTGACCTTCCAAATAGTTTTAATTCTAGGAACCAGCTTTTGAATTTGCCATTAGAATGCTAATATTTATCTTGGAGAACTGCTATGAGGACCAGATGAAATTAACTATGTAAAATTCCCCTCATAGCCCCAGATACACAAAAGAGATGGTCAACATATGTTCACAGAATGAAGGAATAAAATCAATGACAGAGTAAATAGATGAGTGGATGTTTGAATAGGTGAACTGGTGGATGGATACATAAGATTTGTTATGACAAAGAGATCACGAACAAATTGAGCAAGAGCTGACACTGACAGGTAAAATGTAAATACTGAGCTAGTAGGATGACTCAGAGGATAAAGGTGTCTGCAACCAAGTCTGAGGCACTGAGTTCCATCTCCAGGGCCCACATCGTGGAGAGAACCAACTCCTAAAGTTTGCTCTTTGACCCCTACAACCCACAGTGTCACTCCTACCCCCCCCACACACATATGTACACACAGGCTTGTTAACATCAAGAAATAAACAATTTGAAGGATTCAGGAAGTCCTGAAAGGGATCAGATATACCTGGCTCCATCCCAAACGGATATGAGCAGCAAGGACTACTGAAAGATACTCTTAGACAAATTGAGATGCTAAGAGGGTCAGACCTAAGTTGACTGCAAAAAGTAAACATAAGCTGAGCTACCTTAGAAGACTTCCAGACTAGCACTGCTATCTAGAATAGGTAGAGATGAGATGAGCTCTCTGGGAATAGTAGAGACCAGTCAAGCTTCATGGAAAAGAGTTAGAACCAACTAAATGCCTCCAGAAGAGTCGGCAAACAGGTAAACTGCCTTGGATTTGTGCAGTGCATTTCAGGTTTACATCTTGTCACCTGTGATGGCTTGGACGTTTGTTAATGCAGGTGCCTAGAGTAATATCTGGTTCTCTAAGGAATTCCTTCATCCAACTTCTGCAAATAACCCCAGTTGTAGCTCATTAATTTATCAAGTTGTGTTTTTGTAATATCCTATGTATTTGTCTGGTGTTGATTTCTTATTGGAATGAGGTATTTGTTGATGTCTTACAGGAAAAATGTCACACAACACCAATTCATAGCTCAAGTTTGGCAATAATAATGAAGTGATATTCTTGAGCCCATAGGGAATGACTGGTTTATTTTAGAATTTGATTTAAAATTGATTGATATAAAAAGTTTTCTGCAAAAATATATAAGAAGTTGGGCTCACTTTGACATTTTTACTTAAAAGGCAGTGACTATTTCAGACTAGAGAGATAAATTAGCAATTAAATCTATTTATATACATAAATTTTAGTATTTAAAAATCTTATTTTGTTTCATAGTTACTGTTAATTAGATAGTCAAATTAAAGCTAGTTTTATCTGTCCTAGTGTGCCATTATGGTCCAATTCAGTTCTACCCACACCTAAAACCACTCAGTTTAATAAGCTCTTGTGGTTAGGGAAATGCTATCAGCTATTCTTTCTCATGGTAACTTATTTTAGTGGAAAAGTGGGGAAGAAACTAGGAAATTGCCTGCATCCAAAGTGGAAAAGAAATTAGGGAATACCAGATCTAACCAAGTATTTAACAGGCAGATGAATGAGGATGATAGGCCAGGAAATAATGTCTACATTATTATGACTATAAAATATGGGAATGCATGATGGGTTAACGGTCACAGGGAAATCCAAAGATATAGAAAATTTATCTGTCTTCTTTTCAAATTGTTTAACTAAACCTCAGTAGAATGACGTATTTTGATACTGACTTTCAAAAAAAAACAGAAGTAAAAATCTCTATATCCTCATTGTTCACATAGCTTCTAGCTGTATTCAGTAAAGAGAGGAAGAATGAATGCTGATATGTAATATGTATCATAATCCCAAATGCTTAGTTTGCATCCAATCCTCCAAGACCCCCTGTATTTACATTGTGTTATTAAAAGGAAATAGAGTTTTATAGACCTTCTTAGTATTGTGATAGTATATCTAACTTCACAATATGAATGAAAGATGGTAATATCTCTGTGGAGTTTCATTTCATGATTAAAAATAACAAGATGCACCCAGTCAATTAACATAAAATCGAGTTGTTTATTCTTGCGAGGCTCTCCTAACAGGGATTATCTCAGGAGGATCTGTGTATAGCTATCATGGTGGCTTTTAATCCTCTTACTCAAGTGGGTCTAAAATACTTGCTATTAGCACAACAGAAAAAATAATACTTTCATATGGCTACCCACTCAAATGAAGGGGTTAATGGTAAAATAATTCTTTGAGGGTGCAAGTGATTTCTCCCATGTGTCAGTAAATAGCTCCTGTGTTTTACATTTAAAATTATTAACATATAGAAACACTATTATATGTGCATTTAATATGAGCCTCAATGAAAAGCTCGTGATTTAGAATAATTAAGGAAGGTAGTAGCATCCTTAATAAAAGTGTAATGTATATGTCATTTATTAAGCAGAAAACACTGTCTTTAATTTAGCTTTTAATTTTACTGGTAATGATTGCCTATAAAATAACAATGGCTAGAAAAATAGCTGGGTCAGTGGAGTAATTGCCTAGCATGCAGGAGACCCTGGGTTAAATATCTAGCTCAGCGTAAACTAGGCAGTGAGCCATGTGTCTGCAATCCTAGAACTTGTGAGACAGTGGCAGAAAGATTAAAATTCCAGGTTATTCTCAACTACACAGGGAGTTTGAAGGAATCCTGTGCTTCAAGTGACCCTGTCTCAAAACAAAAGAAAACCCCAAGACAAATTATATCATAGCAGTTGGTTCTTTCTCCCACCAAGCAACTTTTGCCCCATCTAAAGTGCTGAAAGACGTCTTGGGAAAACTTAGTTCCTCAGTTTTTCTAAGGAACATGCACTACTATGAAATACTGAGATAGCCAACGCCAAGATAACACTATGCAAATGTGCCCCAATTAAGAGTCTATTATATAGTTATAATAGAGTTTTGAAGTACTGTGAGTGAATATTATGTGCTAGGTTTTCATTTCTCTACTTCAAAATAGTAGTGTAACATGGTTGGGACCAATATTCTCTGTGTTAATTGTCAATGAACTTTAACCTGAGAACCCTTTCCTTCTTTCCTAAGGAAAATATTTTAAGTCTTTGTCAAACAAGAAGAGAATTTTCTTGCTCTGTATTCTCATAGAAATCAGCCATCTATTTTTAAAATGATTCAGAAGTGTGGGTATGTCACTAAAATTCTTTCAGGATATTTTGTGTCATTCTTCCATATTCATTAATACAGCACTCACCACCCATCATTTCACACATACTGTTAGATGATTTCAGTAATAAAAAAATAGCAATTGTATGCTATATTGACAAAATGGAAAAGCATATGTTCAACCATTTAACCTGCTGTTACAAAATAAGTATGGTGATTTGTGAAGATGGGACATTTTTTCTGGATCTTGGAAGAACAAAATGAAGACACCATCCTATTTGGTGTCTAACGATGAATTCTTCCTCAAAACTGACAGCTTGTATGTGTCCCCAGTCCATAAAAAGGTCAACCAGATGCCTGTGGGCATATTTATAAAGGCACTTATCCCATACATGAGTATGATACTTTAATGACCTAATCACCTCCCATAGGACCTGCCTCAGAACACTAGAGAGGGGATAAACTTTCATTAGTGAGGCATAGGAAAAGACATCACTTTCAAATTAGGCTTGCTTTCAGGAGATGTTATTTACAGGTTAGGGCATGTAGCTCGGTAGTAGAGGATGCATACACCAAGTGTAATGCATGGGTTTCATCCTTGACTCTTGGGATAAAGCAAAGATTTTATTTACAAAGGAATACTTAGAAAAGTATGAACAAGTAACCAAACAACCGAGAGGGAGAGAGAGAGAGAGAGAGAGAGAGAGAGAGAGAGAGAGAGAGAGAGAGAGAGAGAGAGAGAGAGAGAGATTAGCATCTGGAAGAATTAATTCAGCACCCACGCTATTAATGAATTAAATAAAAATATTCACTGTGTTTTTAGTAGGTTAAGGGTTATATAATGGATTTTATAGTCCCTCACATTTATGAGAGTGTGGGTTCTTCCCCCATAAGATGGAGAGTATAAAATCCAACATCAATGCTCATAAAACCAGGGATAGCTAGAGATAAGACACAGTTTATGGATGACTAGCTCAGAGAGGGGCTTGACTTGTATAAAACTTCAGCTAATTACTGCCAGTGCTGAGGCGGGATCTGGTTACTAAATTCCCAGCCGCACTTCATGTTCATTAACAATGGAAGAATCATGACTGCTCATCAAAACCAATTGAGTGTATAGCTTCCTCTACCCACACAAATATACTTCCAACGTATATTTTAATCACTTTGAAGTGACTAAAAATCACACATGACTATTAAATGAGTTGAAGAGGTTTTTGATATCATAAAACCCTACTGTCTCAGAATTGAGAAAACAGATCTAAAAATTTAAATACTCTTACCTTCTGTAATCTGGTTAACGGCAAATGTAACACTCTTAACTAAACAATTCACATTTTGACTTTCTCTTATTGATGCCTTAAGTATTTAGAATTTCAGACTTATAAAATTCTATGGCCATTATCAAGTTTTTTAGGTGTGCCTAAGAAACCATTTCAGGAATTGTTAAGATGGATCAGCTAGTAAGAACAGTTAAAGAAGACATGAGTTTTGTTTCTAGCATCCAAACACAACTCAGAAAGGTTGGTAACTCTAATTCTGGGGGATTTGACACCCTCTTCTGTCCCCCACAGATACCAGGCATGCACATAGTACATGTAATACAAATAAGTGGCAAACACTCATACATGTAAAATGAAAATAAATAAATCTTTCTTTAAAAAAACCACTTCAGATGCTAAACTCTGCATTATCATCAAAATATTGCTCATATGTGTGCTGCAATTAATTAATATTATTCTATTCTCTTTTTGTGAATTCTTACATGCAAGGTCTTCTTTAATTTTTCTCTATACTCTTTTATTAATAATTTTGATAAGTGTCTGTGTGTATGTAAGTGTGTGAATGTGTATGTATGTGTAAGCATGTGTGTGGTGTATGTATGTGGGGTGTGAGTGTGTGTGTGTATCATGTGTGCATGCCAGGGCACACATAAGGTTATAGGAATGCTTTCAATGTCAGTTTTCTCCCACCATGTGCCCTTGTGGATTGACCTTAGGTCATAAGGCTTCACTGCAGTGGCCTTTACCTGCTGAGCTATCTGTCTTGTCCTATCTCTGTATTATTTTTGCCTACTCAATTTTGAACATTTAGCAAATGTTAAGTTAATGGAGGAAAGGAAAATTCAGTTGTTTTGTTTTCATTTACTTAAATATTTTCTCAGAATGTATACATGTGAATATATCTTACTTTTTTCAAAATACAAGGATTCAAATATAATTTTAGCATAATGAGATTGAAAATTATTCTAAATCTAGGAGAAATTTCATATTCAAAATATTATCTTTTGAAACAGGGAGGATTACATTTGGAGACCAGAGGGACAATACAGGAAGATGGAACCTTGCAAAGTGTTCAATTAATTATTCATAAATTCTACTTGGATGTTATACTCAAACTAAGATTTACAGGCATTCAGGTATTATAAATCTAAGATTCAAAATATTAATAACCAGACTGCATATCAGCTGAAATTACTTAAATGCTTAGACAACTGTGATAAGACTAAGAAAGGAGAGTTAGTTCTTAGATAAAAGAAAAATACCTCACCGGTGACTGATTTGAATAGTAGTAATTATAATTTTCATTTTCAGTGTGTTAGTGATATGGGGACACAGACTGAGATATATATGCATGAACTTGTCCACAACACATACATATACATGTAATATATACACACATCTGCCACACATACATATCACACACCAATATACCACACACACACACACATCACACATAATGCTCAAACATACCACACATACATCGCATATACATAGACACATATATATATATACACCACACATAAATACACAGACCACACATGTATACACCACACACATACACACTGCTCACACACATATATCACACACGCCACACACACATATACACATATACCATACACCAACACACACTAACCATATACACAAATACGCATATATACAACATGTATAAATGACACATCCACACACAAACCCATACACAACACAGATACAGATACACAGTACACAGCAGACATACCACTCACACACACCACAAACACACATACACCATTCACACAGACACTACACATATATACCACTCACATACACACATATACACCCTACACACACCACACACACACATGCATACACCACACAAACACACTGCAAACACACACACACACAAACGCCCACATATAGCCTAAGTTAAGGAGATTAGAAACATGTTTAATTATGTCTATGAAAATATTCACTTCTTTCCTTGCTTTAGTTTTCTCCCTTTTCTTCTTTTCTCCTATCTAATGACCGTATTCCCAAATATTCAAATTTAATTTTATGATGTTGGAAAAATATAAGATGCACATATTTAGTAGGCTCAAAAACTCCTCTTCAGAGCTAAAATAATGTGATTCCACAGAAATTTTGAAAGTGACTACAAAGGAAGTGTGAAAAAACACACACCAGAAAGCAGCTATTTAAAAATTACATTATTATAAAACAAAAAGAAATGGCAGCTGTGTCACACCAGGAAGCTTGTCTTTGTCATGTTCATAGGTTAACATCGAAAACATGATGGAAGAAGAAATTACTTTGAAGATGTAAATGGAATTATGGATGTAAGAATTATGGGTATAACTTTGGCAGACTCAACAGCAATCGCAGAGGGCAGGAGAAACCAAACCCAATAAACATGAACATGGAGAAACGAAAGTTGTTGAATCTGTAAAATGAAAATGAAAACAAAATGGAACAAAGCTTCAGAGACTTAAGAGACTATGTCAAACAAATGAAAATATGTGAAAACTCGGAAAAAGTTCCAAGAGTGGTTTTTAAGTGTTTTATAGAAACAACAAAAGTCACAAAGTAATACATACTTTATCTGCCTTTTTAAAAAAATTTGCCATTTCTAAGGCTTGAATGAAAGTTCTATTGTATGTTAAAGTGAAATCCTTCAATAGGCTATTTTTAGAGCCTTTTATCATGAGTAGATGTTAACTTTTGTCACCTATTTGGTAGGACTCACAAATAAGGCCATCTGGCCCAGAAAAAAATAAATACATAATTTGTGTGTGTGTGTGTGTGTGTGTGAGAGAGAGAGAGAGAGAGAGAGAGAGAGAGAGAGAGAGAGAGAGAGAGAGAGAGAGAGAGAATGTCTGCTACAAGTGTGTGGACACCGATATAAGCAAGAAGCGAATATTGTACACCCAGGATGTGAAGTTGTACTTGGTTGTGTGTCATCTGGTGAGGGTAAACTGAACTTGAGTCCACTAGAAGGAAACACTCTTAACCTTGCAGCTCTCTGTCCAGACCCATAAAAATACAATAGTCTCCAGGTCTGTAAGGAAACACCATGCCAGAAGATGAGATAAGCTTAAGAGTGAGACATCTCTAGGAGTCTTAGCTGGGGTCATCCTTGTGGATTCCTGGGAATTTCTCTAGTACCAGGTTTCTCCCTAATCCCATAATGGCTCCCTCTATCAAGACATCTCTTTCAATATAGAGGGTGCTTGAAGGGGTCTTCCCTTTTAATCATATTAGTGACTACTTTAATTTTCATCATAGAATCTACATCTAGTAACTGATGGAGGCAGATGCAGTGACTCAGAGCTAGGCACTGAGCTGAACTCTTGGAGTTCATTTGAAGAGAGGAAGGAGGGATCATATGAGTGAGGGTTGGGGGATCAAGATCATCATGGGGAAAACCACAGAGAGCTGACCCAAGCCAGTGGGAACTGACAACTGGAGAACCTGCATGGGACCAAAGTTGGCCTTCTGAATATGGGTAACAGTTAAGGGACTTGATCTGTTGAGGGGCGAAGGTGGGGGAGACTGGCAGTGGAACCAGGACCTGGGTGCATATACTGGCTTTTTGGAGGCCATTCCCTATGGTGGGACACTTGCCCAGCCTTGATACAGGGAGGAGGGGCTTGGTCCTACCTCAGTTTGGTATGTCAGACTTTGTTGAGTCCACAAAGAGGGCCTTACCCTGTCTGAGGAGTGAATGGAGGGTGGGAAATGGGGGGAGGAAGCAGAAGGGAGGAAGGGAGAGATCTGGTTGGTTTGTAAAATTAAGTATATATAAAATTAAATATATATATGAGTGAAACATCTCCCAGGAGTCTGTAGGAGCCACCAAGTATTTGCACAGAGATTTTGTCTAGGGGTAGAGGGAAGTCTGGAGCTAGGCATCAGCTAGGAGAACACACACATAAATGAGAGTAATCAAATCCTTGCATTGTTGAGCAATCTGCTAATGTGCAGTATCTGTCTCATGTAGGAACACATGAGACACAAAGAGACCAAGACTCCACTCAGAGTAAATAGGTCAGTGTAGGAAGCACATCTTCAGGTGTTAGATAACAATAGAGTTAGAAATCTATGATTTATCAGTGATCACCATGGAAGAGAAAATTCTTATGACAATAAGGCAAAAGCCTCAAGTTGTCCTCATGTGTAAGACTCTGTTTGACCCTCAGATATTCAAAACACAGCCAAGTCTGCTACAGGTGTGATAACCAGGTTTATGGAACTGAGTAATGAAGTACCTACAAAGAGTGGTACGATACAGGAGACCCCATGGTGCTGACACCCATATGGTAAAAAGGCTTTGCCCCATCTATAATCTGGGGAAGCACGTGTAGGGGCTGGTCCTGCAGACCCAAAGCTGCAGGACCTCCCCAACACAAGGCAGCAAAAGGATAAGCAAGAGGAGTCCCAGTGAGAACTCAGCATCGATAGTGTAGCAGAAACCAGAGGCCTTGAACCAGACCAATGACTCTTTGCAATGAACACTTGCAAGTAAAGATATTTGCATAAAAGAGTTTACTATGTAACTCACTGAGTCACACTACAGCTTCCAGAACAAGAGGGTGGATATGAATTGAAGGGGGAAATGAATGGGATTGAGATATGTAATGTGAAAGATGAAAAGAATAAATAAAAAGAAAGTTAAATTGAGAAAGGACTTTGGCCTGCCTTACTTGCTGTGTTGATACCCATGGAAGGCCTGCCCCTTCCTGAACAGAAACAGAAGAGTGGATTGGGGGTGGTGGTGGGCCAAAGGGAGGTGACAGGAAGGAATGGGAGGAGAGAGGGAAGGGAAGAATGTACTTGGGATGTAAAAAAATAAAAATAAACAAATTTAATTTTAAAAAAGAAATAAAAGTAAACCATTACCTCAGTACCATTCTAGATCTTTATTTCTCAAAATTTCTGCAATAATCAGTCTTCTCTAATTCCAGCCCACTTTGAAATAAGATATTTAAAAACAATGTGAAAACAGATTATTAGCAAATGAAGTGAAAAAGAAAGGGCAGGCATGGAAACGCATGCTTTGAGGTTTTATTATTTGGCTCATTAGACATGTAATTGCTGTGTCAAGATTCCACATCACTTTCTCAGTTCTACAAAAAAAATTAAAATTCATATTGTTTATTTTCATTGGTGTATGTTCATTGTGAATTGTACTGTTTTCTGTGAATACACTGAAATAAAATTATTAATGTATGTGCTGATCTAATCTCTGTACAATTGTACATACGTCTTTTCCCATTCTTGCTTCTTGTTACCTTTGTTTCCTTCAACAGTTTCATTTCTACTTTCATGCCATACATGTTTTCATAGATCTACATAAAATCCAAAAATTACAAGTACAAGAAAACATACAATACTCGTCTTTCTGAGTTTGAAGTAAGCTACTTACTATGGTTATTTCCAACTGTGTTAATTTTTCTTCAGAAAATCTTTGTTCTTTATGTAGGAAGAAGAGTCTATTGGGTACATACACCACCTTTACTTTAAAGACAAGTGACAATCAGTTCAGTGTCTGGAGCCAGTCTCTAGCTGTACCATGACCAACACTCCTGTGAGTCAATGCAGGAAGCCATCATTGAGAAATAAACTTAAAGACTTGAATTTAGACAAAACAGGCTTGCAAAACACCATGTCCAGACATGCACCAGCATTTACCCTTTAAAGGGAGCCTCAGGTTCCCACTTGGAGCCATAAGCATAGCTTTAGTCATGACACCAGGTCGTCATATCATAGTTGGTGCAGAGAGAAGAAAACAACAGAGGAAGCAGTTTTCTCTTGGTACCAAGAAAAGTAATCAGAACTAAGGTGATTCTGTCTCCGTCATTTGTCATTATCTTTGTTTCTGTGTGATGGGTGATACACCAGATGTTAATGGGCAAAAATATTTCACTCCTGAGCTGTCATCAAGATGATACAGTTTGTTAATTTTTGTATTATTTCCTTTCACATAGATTGACAATTCATAAAATCTGATATTTTATAGAAATTTGATCAATTGCAACTCTACTGACAGTCTCAACATTCTTTTTCTTTGACAGATTGCAGATGCCTTATAACTCTATTCCTAGTTTAATGAATTTGTACTAAGTTACTTTCAAGTACCATCTCTATATCATGCTGACAACTACTTGTTTAAGATCACATGGAAATGCTAGTTGGTAAGATTAAATGCAGTGTTGTCTGATTCAAATTTCTTTAGCATGTGAAAACAGTAGACAGATAACAGTTACTTTCCACAAAACTGGACTACATGACTACTTAGAGGGATACTTCTGAAAGGACAATTTGCTTTCCTTTTAAATGGATATATATAGGCAGAACAAACCTTCATCCAATTGGCTCTACTTCTGGATCCCTAACTAATCTACCACACAGTAACTACATTTATTTTACTTTTGAAAAGTTGTAGTTTCTTCATTATTGTTATCTTTCCTGTTTCCACGTATTCATGCATTTTTACTTTCTAATTTCATTTAGTTTCTAGGAAATCTGAAAGGAATTTTATTAATTTTTTAATATGACAACATCATTTTCTGAGCTTAGCATCTTGAAATGTTGCCAGTGGCATTTATGTCTATATAGTTTGACAGCTTTTCTCATGCTGAAAAATAGATTTGGGGAAGTTAAATCAAATCAAACATCTGTGATTCTCATGACTGATTTTTAAATACAAAAAAGAAAAAAGGAAAGAGAGAACGAAAGAAAGAAAGCTCCAAGAACTATTTTTCGACATTCTTTTATCACCAAGTCTCCTAACATAAGTGGAAAAGCAGAGGAATTTTGGAATTATCACCCTGGGTCTCACTCAGCTCGGGTCCCTATTCCAAGTGACACACAGGATGCCAATCTCAACTTTCTTCATTTCCTGGTGTTTCCAGATCCTCAGAATGTGCTCAGATTTCTCACAAGCGAAACTTCACATGCTGTTGAGGACCATTTGTCTTCTTAAACTAGGTTAATTTGATCTTCAAGAAATGTACTTCATTTGAACTTCAAGTAGCTTATAATTTCAGACTTCAGAAGTCTGTGTTTGTCTTTCATGTGTTCATTATTTAGTCCAACTATTAGCATATGCCCTTTCATTCTCCAGTGGGTCAACCTATGGAGTTTTGTCATAGCGATGAAAGCTGAGTAAAATTCTAGTTTTCAGTAGACAGAATGGAAAAATACCCAAGCAGATTGGAAGTAATTGCATAATTACCCTGATATCAAGGAGGTGCAGAGCAAGCCTTACTTAAGTATGGCCTACTCATAGTGACAAATGCCAAAATAAAATAAATAAATAAACAGTCACTTTATGATTTAGAATCACAACATAGACTATTATAGCCAGGTGATTGATGTTAATATGAGTGAGTCATGACAAGGCAAGTTTAGAGCATTTATGAAATGTCATGCTAATAACAATTTTAAAAACCTGCTATGAAATCTAGACTATCAAAGTAGTCTAAAATTAAAGATGCTGAAACAACCAAGAAGAGCACAAAAGCGTGTGTAAAATGGAACTGGAGTTCACAATATTAAAATGATACTAGGCAAAATGTGATCAAAACACCAACTTTAGTTAGTAGCAGAGTGTTAATACCAATGTATTAATTATAAAATACATACTATATTAACATAAGATTAACACTAAAGAGTGACTAGAGCATACCTAAGTTGGTAGCATATTCCTGGTAATTATATATATATATATACATATATATAAATATATGTGTGTGTGTGTATGTATGTATGTATATATATAAATATTCTAATATTTAAAAAATTTACTTAACAAATAGTAATGAAGATGAGATTAAAATTCATTAAGTTTCAGTAGAGTATGCAATATCAGACACTTTATGAATGTTAAATTATGCATTTCACAGTGTGGTCCAAACCATGAAAGGCAAAAACATATAGAGAGATGACAGAAGGGTTCTGTGAAATGGACATTTTGAGAGAATCATAAAAAGAACTATGATTTTGTCTCATAAATAATGTTGAGAAAAAAGTTAAGAATGTGAAGAGCAAAATGTAGGAAAAATACAAGGTAGAAAGTAGAGACCAATTTCCAAGATACTGTGACATCATGTATTGGGTTGTCTATAAACTGTAATTGAATGCAGGTAGTCCAAGGGCCCTGGCGATGGCCAGTGACTCAGGAAACAAAGAAACACTATTAAGAAGCAAGATCAAAGGTGGCAAAAGCAGAATAACCATTAGATACAACTTGAGGGATATTCTAGAGGGTCAAGCAATGTGGAGAAGGCAATATGGAATGTCAAAGTTGGATCCCTGATGATTTTTCCCTGAAAAGAGAAAGTACAGTACATGGTCTCACTCAGAGGAATAGAGGTAGGGAATTATAAACTATTATAAATCTTTAGAGAGGTGACTATAATAAACTATTATAAATTTGTTAAAGTTAGGCTATTAGAAACAATGAAAGGGGTTTTCTAACATACAGCACAGAACATTGGCTACAGAATTAACAAGAAATACATTTGCCACACTGATGATAAGTTGTTCAACAGGAGTTCATACTCAGAACTTTGCAATATAGTCTTTTTGTAGCCTTTTGATATAAATCATTATTAATGATAATTATTTTTAAGCTACTAAGAAAAAAACAATTCTAGACTGAGGGACTTGCTAATTACTGTGAATAGGCTGTCTATGAGAGAAAGTTTGTTTTGGTTATGGTTGCAAATGTTGGAAAGTGTATGATTATGATCCTAGTATCTGCTTGTCTTCCAAGGAATGCTTGATAATCTATCACAGCATGCTTAAGAACCAAAGATGTAGATGAAGGTAAGTGAAAAAGGAACAGATTCTCTTCAGACTCAGGAGACCCTTCCAAAATGCCATCAACCCATTACTAAAGGCTATGTTCTTATGACCAAATAGTTCTTGTGCCTGCCCTCTTCATGCGTCTATATTTACTGCTACAATTTCAACAAATGGTGGCTAGAGAGACAGCTTACCAGTTGAGAAAATGCATGGCTCTTACTGAAGACCCAGGTTCATTTCCCAGCACCCACACAACAGGGAACACATAACTGCATGTAACTCTATTTCTAGGGGACCCAATGCCCTATTCGGGCATCTGTGGGCTCTTACACATATGCTGTGTTCCTATGTCCATAAAGACACACACATCTATTTATAAAATAATTAGTAACTCTTTAAAATTCAATTTAAATAGATAAACAATAAAGGGATACATCCAAACCAAAACAAAAAAATAAATAAAATAAAATGTAAAAACCTGTGGTGTTTTGTTACAACAATCCTGGCAAAAAGAAGCTGGTTATAAAACAATAATTGCCTCTTTTGTCTTTTTTTTTTTTTTTTTTTTTTTTTGGTTTTTCGAGACAGGGTTTCTCTGTGGCTTTGGAGGCTGTCCTGGAACTTGCTTGGTAGTCCAGGCTGTCTCGAACTCACAGAGATCCGCCTGCCTCTGCCTCCCGAGTGCTGGGATTAAAGGCGTGTGCCACCACCGCCCGGCTTAATTGCCTCTTTTGAATTTTGCAGACTCATACAGTCATTGACAGCCTTGCCTAAGACTGGAGGAATGGAGGAGGAACTTCTTGTGGGTTGTGGCAGATGACAAATCCTTCCACACAGACACATCATTGCCTATTTGAGTCACCCTAAGGATTCATAAGGAGAAGATTGTCATCATGACTCTGGTATCTACCCAACGGAGGACGAGAGGTCAGAATTTTCTCTTCTTACTGTCCGCTCTATCTGTAATAATACGTATAAGTATTGGTTTAAGGCATATGACAAGTTTGGAGTCTTTCGCATTTTATTTGTTCATCTTAATGAATTTGGAAGTGAATATTGACAATGAATGCAGTCATTTACTTTAAATGACAGAAAAAGAAGCAAGAGGTGTATTTATTGCAAAAACAAACAAAATAACTTTGGTGCAACTGAAGCACATATTCTTTGACCTCAGATCTCTGCTTTTATTGCTTCTGAACCAGATACATATATTTCCCAGCATAAGTACCAGTCTTTCAACACAATGTGAAATTGGTATAGTATCAGTCATTATTTATAGTATTTTCATGGGTGGGAGCAATCAAGTCTTAGCATGCCTTCCTTGTGTGTTGGAGTGACAATAGTCAAAATGAAAAGACACAGAAGGGAACAGAGCTAGGATGGGAGTTTCTTTCTTGGAATATATATTATGTATCACCTATTTTCTGGATGACTTACATTCTCAAAGCATCTTAATGAAATATATAAGGATTCTTAGTTTACTTAATATGAAAACAGAGCTTTAAAATAGACAGAAGGGACATGAATTCAGAGGGGTAAGGAGAGGAGGGGAGGAGGAACTGGGAGTAGTAGAGGGAAGGAAATCTATAATCAGGATGTATTATATTTCATATTTTATTTCAACAAAGGGAAAAATGGAACATATTTCTGAGGCATTTTAGTCAGTTCAGGGAGCTATAACAAAGTGGAACAAGCCCAGAGGCTAGTTCATCACAAGTTTTTTTCTTAGTGTTCAAGGAGTTACTTGTGTAAGATGAGGTGCAGCAAGAATGCTCCACTTTAGGGCCCCTTACATCGCTACCCGCATATCACCACTTCCTGCATCTCTATGCAGAGAAAACAGGCTCAAAAAACCCCACAGGACTTCTCTTTCAGGACCCTTTCCTGCCCACAAAACCTTTAGACTCACAGCCCATCCTTTCCCTCAAGGTCACATTTCCTATTGCCATTGCATTAATTAGGATTACTGTATGTTCACTGGATGGACACAGTCAGTCTACAGAACAAGGAAATGATCTACTAAGTTTTACATCCAGCGTTTTGCCATAAATCCCATGTGTTTTAACTCAGAAGCCACTGATTTTCAGGGTCAGCGCTGACAATTTTAGAGATGGAGTAAGTCTTAAAGCATGGAACTTATTTTTGTCTCCCAGGGATCTGAAATACTGCATGTTGGGAGGTGCCCTGTGCTCTGCAGCACAGCAGGGACATGAGGCCACCAACAGGAGTAGATCTTTTCCCCAGGTCCTTCTTCTGTTCTGAATCTCCTCAGGTCCCCTAAGTAGCAGGAGGTATATATTCCTTTTCTTTCCCTGATGCAACTCTAGCATAGCCATTTATGGAGTCCTCTGTCACAAGCCTACAGCTTCATGACTTATACAATCTCCACTTCATTTCTGACAGTAAATATTGCACTGAAGTTACAGATTCCCTTTGCCTGGGACAGTGAACCTTCAACTATTTCTCCAGCTGATATGACCTCAGGAGATTGCATACTATCCACATATATTTCTATGAGATTATGTCACTACATTATTAGCTAATAAAATATTATGTATAAATACCATATAAAAGACACAAAGTAAATCATGTTATGATTATAACATTGTATCTATAAGATAAAACAATACAGGGCTTTTAGAGACATGCTAAAGACTATTGATGCTCTTCTTAGAAATAAAACTGTAAGCAATATTGTAAGTGTCTAGCTGGGAGAAGAGAAGTACCTGGGCTATGAAATGACAGTAGTACTACAAATACAGGTTCCCGATTCAGAGACATTTATGAGCCAAATTGAGGATATGAAAATTACATGGATCTGAAGTGGAGGGTACTATCCATGGAATCAGGGACATGCTCATGGATCATACCTAGAAGGAGTTTACTCATGCTATCAGTAGACACTACAATAGGCTCAGTCTCTACTCTGAGGTTGAGGGAATATACTTGCTTTAGTAATCTTTAGCCTACTCTCTGTTTGCCCTCGTGACTCCTACCTATATATGACCACATTGCTTCTGCTTACTACCTACATGCCTTCATCACGCCCACTTAAGCCTTTATCTTAACATAACCACAACTTTTCTCAATATATTTTACCCACTACACACAATGACTCTCCCATTGGCTGTGTGAAAGTGAAAATATTCCCTGACATGAACAGTAAAACTATTGTTTGGAAACTTGTTAGAAACAAGAAATGATGCCTTTGGCATTCTATATATTCTGCCTGCTGTTTTAGAACTTGCAATAAAGCATCCCATATTACTCTGAAACAATCTTATCAAATAAGTTAATTATAGGAAATACAGCACCACTTAACATCCTTGATAATAATGATGATAACAATATTAACTCTTCCTAAAAAAATTTGTATGAGATTAAGAGAGCCCACAATTTGTGATATGGTACCCAAGTCCCACATAGATTTACAAAATATGTTATATGTTATATATGTATGTGTGCAAAAATAGCTAGAAGAACAAGAAATTCAGAAAAACAATGTCATCATATGTAAATAAGGGCTAATGAATATTAATATAAGACTACGTGTTTTCTTTCCATGGATATTTATAGTGCGTAAAGCACAGAGGCTGTGTCCAGTCTCTGAACCTAGACACCTGGATTCAATCCCAGTTGCTACATATGTGCTGTAGGAGCAAAGACCCATGATGCTGAAGATTCACAAAAAGCTGCTTTGATTGGCATGTTTAAGAGCCTCAGAAGTGTGCCTAGCATGTGGCAAGCACACAAGTTAGGTGTCATTAGGACTCTTTTCAATAGCTATTTTTTTCAAAAGTAAATGCCTTATCTCTTGGATTTTCTGCCTCCCTTCCATGTTACCTTTAACATATCAATAAAGCTATTGTGTCTCACCCTTAAATGGGAAATCAACATGGCGAATTTGTACCACTCCATTGCTACCAGGATCTTGGCTTCGGTTCTCCCAGAAGTGTCACCTGAGATGAGCGGGTAAGTGCAAGTATTTATTTGGGAGATAATCCAGGAAATACTTGTTAGGATGCAGGGAAGTGAGATAGGAAAAGGAATACATTAAAAGAATATGCTGTGAATGTTCTACTGAGACAACTGAGAAACAAGGTCGGACACATGACTCTAGTTACCTACCCCAGGGTAGGGTAGCTTGTGCATCCAGGGGCATCTACAATCATGAAAGTTGTCCTCCACTTGGACTTCCATACTTCCTTTATGTAGTTTGATGGAGCCTTATTTTATCAAATGGAAGAAAGCCACCATACTTGGTACTCTCATGAAATTCAGATGTACAAAATGATCCCCAAGGCAGGCTGTTTCTGACAAGCCTATTTAAAAGATTAACCCACCTCCTATTCAAGATAAAAATATTAATAAGGTATTATGAGCATCCCTCCTGTATCAACATATTTAGAAAATTCACTGAGTTTTAGAAATTAGGAATTATACAACAGTGTGACAGTATAAATCATTTTATGATGCACCTGTGAAATAGCAAAATATCTACGGCTTTATAGCTTTGAGAGTCAAATTAAGCAAAATAGATATGCTAAATGTAACTGAAATATAATATTCTTACAGTTAGTAATTTTAATAGTTTGCTATAAAATTTTCTGTAAGATAACTTTTAATTTGTTTTTCCTTTCCCTCCTAAATATGCTCTATAATTTGATTGTTTTGCTTTCTAAATCCCTTTAAATATGTTTTCCTTCCTCACTCTCTCTCTCATGCCTAATTGATCACTACTCCTTTA
This sequence comes from Mesocricetus auratus, assembly GCF_017639785.1. Classification (NCBI taxonomy): domain Eukaryota; kingdom Metazoa; phylum Chordata; class Mammalia; order Rodentia; family Cricetidae; genus Mesocricetus; species Mesocricetus auratus. Next base: position 38,956,663 of record NW_024429193.1, read on the forward strand.
TCTCTGACTTCCCAGTCATCCTATTTCTAGATCCTTCCAGGCCCCTCTTAGGAGGCTTTCTCCTCCCTCTGAGTATGCTGCCTGTGCCATCTCTCCTGCAGCTCTGAGCTCACAAGGGTTCCCACCTCTGCTTCTTCAGGACCTCAGAGCCTAGTGTTTTGTCAGCTTCAAGCTGTTTTGGAGAGAGTGTTAGCTTGTTTCTCAGCTGCAGCACTGACTTTGTGAATCTTTCGACTAAACTAGTAAATAATTAATTTTAGGTCAAATTTTTGCCACTGGAAACTTTTCCCAGTTAGTAACAACTTTTGTTATCTCCAGTAAGAAAGTATGTTTTGGTGGTAATAGTGGTTAGCAAATTATTAATAAAAGATGAAGTCTGTAATCGAAGGGATGTATCTTTTATTTTGGTGCAACGCTAATTCGGATACTATTTTTGGTGAGGAGTAAAGAATTATAGAGGCAATACAATTAGCTGCTTATACAGCCTGTCAGTGGGAGGTATTATCAAAGTCTTTGAGAGACAAGCCAAACCTCAATGGGACATGATACTCTCCTTGTCTCCATTTGTTTCATTCCAGGTCTTATAATAATTTAAATAATTGAAGACATGAATTTAACTGAAGCAATCACCAAAATGTCCTTACAGAACAAGTTTTTCATATAGTCACACAAAATATGGCTTCGTGGTACTTCAGCTTGGGAACCTACCCTTCAAACTTACCCTGCTTGAAAAATTTCAGGGATGGTTTGTGATCAGGAGTTTTGAGGGTTGGGTCACTCTAACCCCAGAAGAATGATAGCTTGAAGGCAATAAAAGGGCACACACTCTCTTCTGACAGATGAAATCGAAAGCCCAGCAAGCCAGGATCAAAGCAGACATAAGAGTAGTTTATTTTCTCTTGTCAATCTTGGGAAACGCTATTTGTTGTTGGCATTTCAACAAGCAAGATTTATTACGGGTGAAATGTTAATCTGAGGCCTTCTCTCCACCTTGGCCCAGGTCAGTAGGTACCCAGAGTGGTCATTCTGGAAAGTGGCATTTTGTAATCACCAGGGCTTCTGTGAAACCAATGTGGGACGTGATTAATGTGGACACAGGACAAGACACCAAATGCACAAGGCAGCAAAGACATAGATTAGAGGCAAAAAGGAACATTCCATTTGAAATGAAGACAGGGCAGTTTCATATATACAAATAAACATAAATTAATAATGTTTTTATGTTTTATTCAGGAAAAGATACAAACATGCACACCACTAAAATGTGTGAAGAATTGAAAATAGAGTCTTTGTATTTAGTAATTTGGACAATTGTTTTTGTTTTTCTTTGAAGTTATGAGGAGGGCTTCCTGAAACCATGGGGGGTGGGAAGAAAGAAGTCAGAAGGATTACAATATTAAAAAGATGCAAAATAAGAATATTAGAGTATTTTTATGGATAAGGCATTTCTAGTTTTTTCAAGTGATTTTTAAAGGCTCCTTTGAAATTCAGATTTGAATTATACATAAATATAGCCACAGGGCTGGACTTCTAAAATTCCACACCACAGTTCGATTGTAATCTAAAAATGATACCAAGAATTCATAAGCCCAAGACCATGTAACTTCTACAGTAAAAATAACTAATATAACAGGGAGGGAAATGAAAGGAATCAGCAATGCATCCCCCCCAGCATATCAAGCAGGTTTTCATAAGGACGTTGTGGTCATCAATCACTACCTCATTACCAGCCCGTCATCTGGGCTTAAGCTAAATGTATTCTGGCTGGCTGCCATACTAAATGTTCAATGAAACATCCTTAAGGCTCTCTACAAGTTCAGCTGAAGTCGCACATGCTATACATCAAAGAGGAACATTAGCGTTATCATAGCTTAATAAATAGTGCCACTCTGGCAATGTAATCCCATGTTCTAGAGTGATGTACCATCCCTAGTCTTATACGGCTAAAATAAACAATCGTTCTGTCTCCCATGAGGTTTATTTAATGATAAATGCAGTTAGGGATAATTAGTCATGCTGCTTGCAGATCTTTCAGATATATATCTGAACTTGATCAAGACACAAGCATGGATGAGCTTCACAAAGTATTTTAAGACATACAGCATGTTAAAAGCCCATCTTGGACTATTAGTCATACTGGGACATGGCTATTTATCATTATTATTTTGACTTTCACTGGAGAACTTTTAAGCCAAACAATGGTCCCAGTTTTCTCATATGATTTTTACAAGTTTGAGTATCACAAATGTGTGACATGCAACCTTTATTAAAATAACTGCTTGTTGCTTTTGGCAAAATTATAGCCTCTGGATTTTTTAACATACTTAAGATGGCATTACCTTCATATTATAATCTGTAACATCAGATTTTTGTATGGGAGGATTCATGTTTGTTTGTTTTTTGTTTTTTAGTTTTTTTATTTAAATTAGAAACACGCTTGTTTTATCTGTCAATCCAAGTTACCTTTCCCTCCCATCCTCCCCTGCCCCCTACCAACCCCCTCTCCCATCCCTTTTCTGCTCCCCAGGGAGGGTAAGACCAATGGGGTTCTTCAAAGTCTGTCATACCATGTGGAGCAGGGCCTAGTCCATCCCCTTGTGTCTAAGCTGAGATAGTATCACACTATGTGAAGTGGGCTCCCAAAGTTCATTTGTGTTACTCGGGATAAATACTGATCCACTACCAGAGGCCCCATAGATTGCTCAGGCCTCCTAACAGACATCCATGCTCAGGGGTCTGGTACAGTCTTCTGCTGGTTTCCCAGCTATCAGTCTGAGCTCCCACTTGTTCAGGTCAGCTGTTTCTGTGGGTTTCTCCAGCCTGGTCTTGACCTCTTTGCTCATCACTCCTCCCTCTCTGCAACTGGATTCCAGGAGTTCAGTTCAGTGTTTAGCTGGGGGTGTCTGCTTCTGCTTCCAGCAGCTACTGATTGAGGGCTCTAGGATGGTATATAAAGTAGTCATCAATCTCATTATCATAGAAGGACATTTAAGGTAGCCTCTCCACTATTGCTTAGATAGTTAGTTGGGGTCATCCTTATAGATCTCTGGCCATTTCCCTAGTGCCATATCAAATTGGTAGAGGAGACCACTTCCTGAACATAACACCAGTAGCATAGACACTGAGATCAACAATTAATAAATGGGACCTCCTGAAACTGTGAAGTTTCTGTAAGGCAAAGGACACAGTCAACAAGACAAAACAGCAGTCCACACAATGGGAATAAAGAAAATGTGGTACATTTTCAAAAAACAATGGAATCTTGAAATTCACAGGCAAATGGATGGAACTGAGTGAGGTAAGCCAGTCATAAAAAGACAAACATGGTATTTACTCACTCATATATGGATTTTAGACATAGAAGAAAGGATTATCAACCTACAATCCATACCGCCAGAGAAGTTAGGAAACAAGGACGACCCAAAGAGAGACATACATGGTCCCCCGAAGAATGGGAAAGGGACAAGATCTCCTGAGCTAGTTGGGAGCACGGTGGGAGGAGAGAGGGAGTTAGGAGAAAGAGAAGGGGAGAAGAAGAAGGGATAGGAGGACATGAGGGAGCAGGAAGTTTGAGTTGGGGTAAGAATAGAGGAGAGCAAGAAAAGAGATACCATAATAGAGGGAGCCATTACAGGTTTAAAGAGAAATCTGGATTCACTTTTTTTAAAGGCAAAAATACTCAAAATTGTTTTAGAATGTTGAATGTTTGTACAATTACTAATTAATCTCATATGGTCTATAAGAGCCTAAGGATGAATACAATACATGCACATTTCTAAGAAAACTATTCCTGGTATCTACCCAGCTTGAAAAGCAGACGTTATTCTAATACAGAATTGCAACTCCATCAGATTTGAACAAGTCACACAACCTTCTTTTGTTTTCTTACTAACAATAAGGTTTTTGATTTGGAACCTCCAAGAAAAATATTTGGGATTCTTGAAAATCAAGCTAAACTGTGAAGTCAAACACTTTTTGATTTACTGTGGGCCAAGGCAGGCTACGTCAGCAATGAGTCAGGTTAAACAAGAAAGTCAAAACAAAATGTGTAAATGACAGCGTCACTGAAACTCTTAGAAGAGAAAGTGGGAGATACTCTTCAACAAGTTGTTACAGGAGACTACTTCCTGAATGTAACACCAGTGGCACAGACACTGAGATCGACAATTAACAAATGGGACCTCCTGAAACTAAAAAGCTTCTGTAAGGCAAAGGACACAGTCAGCAAGACAAAAAGGCAGTCTACAGAGTGGGAAAAGATATTCACTAACCCCACATCTGACAGAGGGCTAATCTCCAAAATTTACAAAGACCTCAAGAAGCAAATCTCCAAAACAACAAAGGATCCAATTAAAAGGTGTGGTACAGAACTAAATAGAAAATTCACAATAGAAGAATCTAAAATGGCTGAAAGGCACTTGAGAAAGTGCTCAACATCCCTAGCCATCCAAGAAATGCAAATCAAGACAACTCTGAGATACCATCTTATTCCTGTCAGAATGGCTAAAATCAAAAACACCAGCAACAGTTAGTTATGGAGAAAGGGAAACACTCCTCCGCTGCTAGTGGGAGTGCCAACTCGCACAGCCACTTTGGAAATCAGTATGGATATATCTCAGAAAAATGGGATTAAGCCTACCACAAGACCCAGCAATTCCACTCTTAGGCATATATACAAAAGATGCACATTTTTACAACAAGGACATCTGTTCCACTATGTTCATAGCAACATTATTTGTAATAGCCAGAATCTGGAAGCTACCTAGATGTCCCTTACCTGAATGTGGTATATTTACACAATGGAGTACTATTCAGCAGAAAAAAAAAAAAACAATGGAATCGTGAAATTTGCAGGCAAATGGATGACACTAGAAGAAACCATCCTGAGTGAGGTAGCCCAGTCACAAAAAGACAAACATGATATGTACTCTCTCATATATGGATTTTAGACATAGATCTGGGGAGTGCCAGCCTACAATCCCATGGCCATAGAGTCTAGGGAACAGAACCTTCATTCAGTGGCTGATGGAAGCAGAGGCAGACTCCCACAGCTAAACACTGAGCTGAACTCAAGGAACCCAGTGACAGGGAGGACTGATAAGCAAAGGGGTTAAGACTGGACTAGTTTAACCCTCAGAAACAGCTGACCTGACAAGGGTTAGCTCTTGAATCCCAGACTGATGGCTGGGAATCCAGCATGAGATTGATCAAGACCCCCTGTATGTGGGTGTCAGTGAGGACGTCTAGGCAATCTATTGGGCCTTGGGTAGTAGATCAGTATGTATCCCTGGCATACAAATGAAATTTGGGTGACCATCCTAAATGAGAGATGCACTCTCCGCCTGGATTCTTGGGGGAGGGTCTATGCCCTGCCCTAGATGAAATGACAGACTATGGACATCCCCATGGAGGGACTCACCCTCCCTGGGGAAATGAGGGGTTACTGGGTTGGTGGGAGGATGTGGGAGGAGGGGAGAGAAAGGGAGAGGGACCTGAGGTTGACATGTGAAACAACCTTGTTTCTAATTTAAATTTAAATTTAAATTTAAAAATTAAAAAAAAAGAAATCAAGCAACCATAAGAAACCCAGGTCCAGTGGACACATCTACAACACAGCCACTGTTTCTATAGTTTAGAAACAGGAAAGGAAGTTTTTAAGAGCCAGGATATCAGAAAGTCTGTGGTGAAATAGTTCCTTCTAGAAATTGTTTTGCTAATAAGAACAATAGCAATATCAATGAACATATTAACATGGAAGGGGCAACGTTTCGCAGGTTCCCACCCATAGACAATGAAATACAGGCAATTGAATGACTGCTGAGAGAAGGAAAATTGACATCTCCCAGAGATGAGCCCTTTTATTGGTTGTCTAGCGCAGAGTGGTAATTCCTGTAACCATACACACTCAAACACAAAAACAAAACAAAACCAAGATTGGATGCAACAGAGGCCATCAATTTGAGAGTGGGCAGGAGGCATTGGATTGGGGAAAGAGTGATGCATTTCTATTTCAAATTTTATAAATATATGGGTTTTATATATTTACATAATTTATGTATTTATATAAGTATATATAGTTTATTTTATATATTTACATAACTTATTTTATATATTTATATAATATATTATATATAAATTTGGTTTTTCAATACAGCATTTCTCTATGTAGCCCTGGCTGTACTGGAACTCACTCTGTAGATGAGGCTGGCCTCAAACTCACAGAGAACCCACTGTCTCTGCCTTCCAAATGCTGTTATTAAAGGCACGAATCACCACTGTCCAGCGGAAAACATATTTAATCAAAAGGAATTAGAAAAAAAGTAATAAAAGTCAAGTTGTCATATCACAAAATATTCAGCCTGATAAAACAGACTTCAGTTACAAAAAGATTCTAATGTTAAAAGAATAACTAACTCAATATTTGAATCATGAGCTCACAAAAATGATTCAATTTTAGAATGCTGGCAGAAACTTTAAAACCAGTATGTCAGTACTCAAACTGGAAAATGACACAGTCAATGTTTTTCTCCCAAACACAGCAACAACTTACAACACAAGAAGAGAGAAACAAGATAAAATGATATAACTAAAATGTAAGCATTGACAAAAAATAACTGAAGAGGTTAGTCATGCTCTGAAAATGGCAAAATAGTAATTATTCATGAGACAATGAATCCTTTGGGAAGGCAAAAGAAAATGCCCCAAACGAGGAGACAAAACATTTGAAAGATGCCAATAGACATCACAGAAGGTTCAAAGAAGAGGCAAGGGGACATTTCTCAGTATTTGACACTGGTGGCCACAGTAGGCACCGTGTTTTCACAAAGCTTATAGAATGGCTTCAGAACAAAGCCTATTCATGTCTGAATCTAGTGTAACTGACAATACCAGGATCTTTTAGGGACAAAGAAGAGCCCCTCAGGACCAATTCTAATCTCATCCGTCTAGCTGCAATTGCTTGAAATTCCTTTAACTGGAACCAAAGCCCTTCAATCTATAGCTAGAGATAAAAGGCTTAAAATGCAAATATCCAGAGCAGAAGGATGTGCTCATTCCCTGCTCTGTTTTACTTAGACGGGCCAGTGCAGAGGATGAGCCTCTGACGAGAAATGCTGTTGCACTCTGCCTCAGGCCAGGCTACTTGTCAGGGAGGCTTCCACAGACCTCAGAAGCATCCTCAGAAGTTTCTGCTCTTTTCCTTGGCTCTCCCGTACAAGGTGGGGTTTTAGTAGTCTTTCCTGTCTTATTTCTTTAACTTCTCTTCCCCAAGGCCAAAGACTGTTTCCAGGTCTAGGGTGAAGAGTCCTTTCTTTCTTTCTTTCTTTCTTTCTTTCTTCCTTTCTTTCTTTCTTTCTTTCTTTCTTTCTTTCTTTCTTTCTTTCTTTCTTTCTTTCTTTCTTTCTTTCTTTCTTTCTTTCTCTCTCTCTCTCTTTCTTTCTTCCTTCCTTCCTTCCTTTCTTTCTTTCCTTCCTTCCTTCTTTCTTTCTTACTTTCTCTTTCTCTCTCTCTCTTTCTCTCTCTCTTTCTTTCTTTTTTTGGTTTGGTTTTTGATACTGAGTTTCTCTGTATTGTTTTGGAGCCTGTCCTGGAACTCCCTTTGTAGACCAGGCTTGACTTGAACTCACAGAGATCCTCCTGCCTCTGCTTCCCAAGTGCTGGGATTAAAGGCATACGCAACAAATGCGCAGCAAGCCTTTTCTTTAGTGATCCACCCAAATGTGACGTTATTCCTGCCATGAGCAGGGGTGATGAGAGTACAGCTGTTGGGAAGGGGAGGAAATCATAGCTTATTTCTTGAGTTTTTCCTCCATGGGAAAATGTGTACACAGTATAACCAGCACAGTAATGGATTTGCATATAAATTAAAACCATTCTTTATCTAAGAAATAATTGGATATGATTTTTAAACCCTTAGCCTGTACTTCCTCAGGACAGTGGATATATGTGACACATTTCAAATAGCCTCAATGCCTATACTTTAAATAGGAATTATAAAATTCATATCAAATGATATGAAATGAGTGATATTTTATCATTACTCCCTAATATCATGCTTAACTTAGAATAAGATTTCATTTTTTTCCTGTAAACTGTTTTGTTATTATGTATGTCAAAAACAAAGCAATGAGCCTGGAATTTCTGACAACACTCATGCCTTAGCTCCCATAGTCTCATATTATTTAATATTTACTGGTTAATAGGTGATTAACAACAAGGTGATTATGTCAATATATGATTACATATCTAATTTTACCATGTAGTAATAGTATCAATATAAAGATATTAATATTAAAGAACTTTCATCACCCAGGAAGTCATATAATTGACCTTCTTGGTGCCTTCTGAAAATCTGCTTCCCCAGTTGTAGTGGCTACCTGTTATCCATGTCTCCATGTGTGCATTCATCAATCCTGGTATCGGTCAGGCTCAGGAGGCCTGGGTTAAATCTCAAGTTTGCTCATGACTGTGCAAACTTGAGCCTCTCAATGGACCTTTCCAACATCATGTTCTTTATGACAAAGATATGACTTCAATGCCCATTAGAGTCATGACAATTTAGGACTAATATATTGATAGTTCTTGGTACCTAACAGCCATGCTTTAAGATTACTTCTATCAATTATTTTATAGGAAAGACAATATGGATGAATGAAGATGAATGGAATACAAATTAAAATTTTAACCATTATTACTAAAAATCATCACAGAAGACAAATGCCTACTTCTACCCCTTGTCTTCCACAACTCTTAAATAAACCGTGGCTGTGCAAATGCTGATTTTTCCATTCAAAAGCTTTCAGTGGTCCCAAGTACAGTCTGAATCCTCACATTTTTGTAACAAGCAAAAAGAATTATCATTGTTATCTTAAACACCAAGATTGAAAATTCCATTCAGGGAAGGCATTGTTCACCAGTGGAATGCCTTGACAACCTGTTCATGGTCATTAAGAAATCCCTTAAGCATAGATGCCAGGCTTAGTATGTTGCAAAGTGCCAGCACTACAATTTCGCACTGCAGGAAACTACTTGGAACTTTGGAGTTGGGAAAAGATTATGTGGGGCTGAAGATGCTTGATTGGATACAAGCAGGAAGAATACTCACAGAAAGAATTCAGTTTCTTTCACGCTGCCACAATGCAGAAGGTTCTGGAAACAAGTTTGTATTAAATTCTTTCTTTAGGTTATCTTCTTCTACACTAGGAGATCAGGATCTATGTAGAAGTAAAACCTTTCCTGACTTTTCCGAAGATGCCTCCTTTTACTTCTTTATAGGGAACACCTATCTTTCTTCCCTTACTAAATAAGAAAACCCAAGTGTACCCAGTTGCTCAGGTGTTTGCTTTTCAGTTCATGTGAAGTATATATGAAGACTAATTCTTTCCTGTTAATTTCTCTTTTGTTATTATGTTTTTCACACATGCTGAACCAAAGATTTTAAGAGTAAAGGGAAAGCATTCATTCATGATGATGACTGGTGGGGATCAGAGGACTAGAGATCTGCCTAAGTCTCACAGAAGGTTTACTTTTCCTTTTTCATTGTTTCTAGACAAAAGTAATCCATGTGTCATGGCAGAGAAAGGAGGAAGAAAAAGTAGCCAGTAGTGAGTGGATAGGACTTGGCTTCATCCACAGAAGCCCACAGAACACTAGTGTTATAACTAAAAGACTCTGAAAGGTAGATGATGTCTAACTTGGTATAAATAGACACACGTGAGAGTAAACCATGTGGATGGACAGAAGATGAAAAAATACCCATAATTAACCATCAGAAAAATAAAACTAAAACCACTTGTGAGATGTTACCTCACTCCAGTTAGAGTAACTATTATCAAAATGAAGATGAAGGAAGAGGCAAGATATCTCAGCAGCGAAGGTACTTGCTGCCAAGTCTGAAGACCAAAGTTAAATCCTAAAACCCACATGGTGGAAGGAAAGAACTGACTCCAACAATTATTTCTCTGTCTTCTACACATCCTAGTGTACACATGGGTGTACACACCAACACCTACACAAATATGATATATAACAAGCATTGGAAAAATGAAGAAAAGTCTCTTGCACTGCTAGTGGGGACATAAACACCCAACTTGTAGAACTGTATGGTAGGCCTTTAAAATGAAAATTGTGGAACTCCCATAATCCTCAGCAATCTCACTATGCTATGTAGTATAGATCTAAAGATATAAAATTAGAATGTCAAAGGGGCTACGGTGCTCCTGTGTTTACTGAAGCTACTCACAAGAACCAAGAAATGAAAACACACTAAGGGCCCAATTGGTCAAAAAAAAAGTAGCATACTCACCAAAAGGCAACATATCCATTATTTTTAAAAGGGGATCTTCCTGTCGTTTTCAATAAAAAATGAACATAGTTTTTAATAAAACACACAGAGCTAAAACCAGATAGTATTTCATGATCTCATTTATATGCAAAATTGAAGCCAAGGTAGCTTTCATGAACATTGAAAGTAGAATGGTGGTACCAGAGTCTGAATAGAGGAGAGTTCAAAGGGAGGAGTAGAAAAAAGTCCAGTCAATAGATATTCGAGCTGTTTAGATAGAACTTAGATCTAGCATTCACTGAATAGTACGGTGAATACAGTCTGTAATAATTTACTATGTAGATTGAAGAAATGCTAGGAGGAAGTATTTCTGAGCCTCTTCCCTTCATCTCCCAATTGCGGGATTACAGATATTCATGACCACACTTGATTTATACAGTGAGGACATTGAAGCCAAGACCTGGTGCATACTATGTAAACTCTTTACCAACCAGTCTGATAATAGATATTTTTTGATATTTTAAGTGTACATTTTTCTCTAGAAAACAGTACTTGATGAGGCTCTCTGATCACTAGGGAAATGGAGTAAATATTGTTTATAGATGATGTTTGAGGCAGAAATTATGTGGATTTTGTATTTGGAAGGAACCATCTTCTAATTCACTGATCATTTGTTTTGAAGTTCTTAAATTTTGATCCAGCTTTCCCCACTTAAAATTGAAATGGGTCTATATACTTAAGGTTGATACAATGATTCCCAGCTAGCATAATAGCTAATATATAGGAATACTTAATTAATACTATCTTTTATACCATACTGACAATGGCATTAATTCAAAATCAATACTTCTGTAATGCTGAATGTATTCTGTTATCTTCTACCTCATGGCTTAGACAGGGGACAGAATTAATTGTACTATTCAATGGTACTTTTTGTGTATGTATTTGTTCTCTCTCATTCATCCTTTATGTTAGATTTTAAGACTCGAGTTTTAGCTGCATGTGTGTTTTTGATTTCATATTTGGTAGGTATACAAAGAAATAGGATTTTCAACTATGACACTGATTCCAATTATCTCATTTTTAATTTACAGCAACCCAGTGGAAGCTTAAGATCATTTTTTTAAATTTGATTGAATTGGCTCTTCAGATTCATGTGAGTATCTGTAGATTATGCGTGTCATTCCTGTTCAAGGCAACTTGGTTTCTGAGTGACATTGATAAGGTCAACAGTCTTGTGACTGCTAGCCCTTATTCTCCCTCACTTAATTGAAACTCAGGGGTAGAAACTGTTTTGCCATATCACAAAGAAGTTAACTATCAAAACAAAAGCATCCACATGTCAATCTGTCATCAGAAAATCACCTGTCTACTCTGCATACATACATAATTGAAAACACCAAAATATTTAAAAGCACAAGAATTAAATCTAGCTGCATAGTGACAGACATAATTCGTAGTATAAGTCCTTGGGTTCATTTTCAAGAAGAACGTCTCAAGCAGAAAGAAAACTATTTTGCAGTTTTGCCTGTTTAGTCTATTTTTAAAAAATATTGCTTTCAGTCTTTTGCAGATATATTTTCTTAATACTTATTTTCTATTAAACAGTTTAGTAGTTTAGTTCCAACAGCTGTATAAGTGCACCATGATCTCAGTAGGCACAGAACTACCCTCGATGACATAAAATAAAAAATTATTGTAGTTCAGTTCGCAGTAATGACCATTATTGCTCCATAACTTACTGTGTATTAAAGAAGCCTTCCTTGGGTGAATACAAACGACTGTTTCACAGAAGAGTCACACACAAAACAGCAGGGAGACAAAAACACCAGCTCACACTCAACCCAGTTACTTGAGGCACCAAACATGGAAACTAAAGTATCTTTTTTGTTCTTATCTTCTGTGTCTTTCAGTGGTAGGTCTTCTACCATAAAGTAGTTCTGCGAACTCCAGGCATCACTCTCTCTCTTCAGCTTGAAAGGTGAAATTTAGCCTCTCTGCCTTTACTAGATTGGAGGTACAAACGCCTGGCTGGCTGACACAGAGATGCTACAGCCTAGACCCAGGCAACTGTTCAGTCCACATGGAGGCTGGCAATAGGGTTGTATCTAGTGATCGTGCCTTTGGCCACATCTGGATGGATGCAAGTTTGGTGTGGGCACTGACCCTGAATTAACCACTAGACACAACACAGAAGCACACAGTCAAAGATGGGGAAGGTGATGAAATCAGAAAACCCCTACAGAGTTGAGAACACATCATTTGAATACATGTACTATAGTAACAATTCTAAGTACAGAGATAATGATGAGCATGATAAGAGGACAGAGACATCAGATATGTGCAGTTTTCATCACCAAGGGATGGGGAAAGTGACTTCTGTTTCCAATATGTTCTGGTTCCTATATAGCCCAGGAACCTTTCTTTTCCATTGGTCAGGTATTTAGATCGAGAAAGCACACACACACACACACACACATACACACACACACACACACACACACACACAAACAGCTCCTCTAGGGATATCAAAAAGAAACTTTAGAAGATGTCAAGCTCCTCTGTGTCTAAGAAATAATAAAAAGAACTCTGAAATAACAAAATTAGTATGAAAATATCTTGTTCAAGGTGATTCTTGGGGCTCTGGATTGTAATTCAATTCTAGACCACTTGACTACAATGGGCAGGTCTCTGGTTTTTATCACTGGTACAGCAAAGCAAGAATAACTGTTGAACTTCGGTTGTTCTGACTTGGTGGTAGATGCCTGCAGTCCCAGTACGTGGGATGGCTGACACAAGAGGATCAGCTTGAGCCCAGTAGTTCAAGATCAGCCTATATAGCAGAGAGGAACTTTATCTCAGCCTTCTTCCAGAAACCAATGCCACTTCTCCCAGCCCTCTCTCTTTCTTCCTCTTTCTCTCTTTCTGTTTTGTGTATTTAAGTATGATGTATGAAGTGCTACACTGTATGTTTGTGTGCATGAACACAGGCACACATAGACTATTATGTGCAGGTCGAGGTTAGAGGGAAACCTCTGCTCTTGTTCTTTGCCTCCTGCCTTGTCTGGCCCCTTGTTTCATGGCTTCCTATGCCAGGCTAGTGGAGCAATGATCTTCTGTAGGATCCTGTCTCCAATTCTCATCTTAACACAGGGCCAGCCGAATTTCAGATACACAAAACTACATTCAGCTGTAAGTGCACCCTGGATCAGTGAATTCACATCTTCACTCTTGCAAAGGTAGTGGCTTATCCACTAAGCCATATTTCAGTAGCTTCCATTGTATGATCATACTCCTCAGGTGACTAGAGTGTGTAAATAATAAAAGTTTAAAACACACACCAGATGACAACACATTAAAAAGTAAGCCTTTCAATAGTTTTAATGGAGAGTTATTTTAAAGTTACATCTAAGGTTGTGTAACATATTCACATAGTTTGAAGATGAGATGTAAGAAGACACATCACAGGGCTCCCTTTACTATTGCCTTTTCTTCATCGGTTTTTTGCAAGATAGCCTTTACATATGATTTTTAGACAGATACAAGCAGATGTTCATAGTTCCATCCCTTCCTTTAACAAATGTTAGCATATATGTTTTATAGCAGCCTTTTCACATTACTAACCCATTTCAATATTTTTCCTTCACTAAATCATTTCAACATATTTAAACTTTATAGTACTATGCTACAAAAACACTCTAAAATAAACTCCCTATTAGCTTGTTTATCCCCTTGAATATTTAGGTATTTATTTTACTAATATAAATAACACTGGGATAGCAAATGTCTCAGTTGATAAAGATGCTTGCTGTCAAGTCTGAGGACCTGAGTTTGATTCCCCAAGACTGACTAGGTGAACGAAGAGAACTGCTTCCTTGAAGGTTGTCCTCTGGCTTCAACATGTATGCCAAGCACATGTGCATGACTGTAAGGTGTTCTCTAATACAAACAAGCAAATGTAATTCAAAACAAAGTTCAGCTAATAAACTTAAAGGCAATCCGTTGACACATGTAAAACAATTTCCTGCAAATGGAACTGGTATTTCTCATAGGCTTCGTATAAGAGTACCTCTTTCCTCACAGTCTTGTCAAAGATTTGTCATTATGATAGACAAAGTGGTACCTCAGTAGAATATTAATTTGCATTTCTTTTACCAGGTGTGAAGTTTAGCATCCTTCCAACTGTTTAAAGGTCACTTTTATTTCCTTTCCTGTGAAATGTGCTATTTTACATTGGTGCCTGAATTGAACTTTATCAAAAAGGATATTCCCACTCTATCAATGTCATGGAATGTGTAATCCGTCTTTTCCATGGTGAACTGGATGTTGCCTTTTTACGTGGACTGAATCAGTTTAAGTGTTTCTATTTCTGATTTTCCTAATCTGTCCCTTTGACCTGTCTTCCTGATCTAATACCATATTAGTGAGGCTTACTGACATGTCGGCCTCATTTCCGTTATGATTTAACTGCTGATCTTCCCCTGTGCTGCACCGTCTACTGGCTTATTATTTGCATATATGAAAGCTACTAACCTCTGTACATTGAGTTGACCCTGAAGCTTCCCGAACTCATTTACTGCTTCTAGAATATTATCACTTGATTGTCCCTGATTATTACTCTTCAAATGATATATTTTTTTCTCAACCAACGTAATTCTTTTCTCTCTAAATCTTTATTTCTCCTTAGTGGCTTAATACATGTAAAATTAAAAATAATAATAGTGATACTGAAGACATTTATCTTAGTCCTGAATTACCATGAAAAAGGAATAGTTTCTTAGTTTAGTGCTGCATTAGATATGGAGATAAAAATATATCTATTTCTTGTATCATTGAAATTTATCAAATTATTTACCAATATCCTTAGAGATTATCATGTTAGTACATTTGTTAATATGCCATAACATTAACTTTCCTAACATCAAACAATTCACTATCCTTTAATGCACATTGCTTTTATTCTCAGAAACATCATTCTCTAATTATGTTGGTGCAGTCTAAACTTAAGATGTCTGCATTGATATTTACAGATGAGATTGATGCAATTGCTTTATAGGGTGTTTCCCCTTTAGGGATGGGAATATTTATTGCAAGGACTGGGACAACATTGTGCAGTACTACATTTCATATTTCCTTTTAAGTCTTTATCCAGTTCACTTTCATTGTGCAGTTGACACAGTATTAGAACACTTTGGTCTTCTTTGAAGTTGGTTTTTATTTCTTTTTCCTGTGATATAGTGAGAATATTACACAGTTCAGTAATGCTATCCTGTTTTTTCTGCTTTTTGCATATCTTAATATTCAGTTTGCTTATTTTAAAATTTTAAAAATTATCTATATATTGGTTAATTGTTAGATAATACCAATAAATTGCTATTATTAAAAAGTGATGACTCCTTCCTAGTACCTGTTCTCCTCTACTGGTATCTAGTGACTATTATATTTACTTTCATCATTTCTATTGCATTGTTAGATGAGCTCCCATTTATATTCAGGGACTAAGTCATCTATAAAAACAAAAAAATAGTTCCTTTTAGTCCATGTGTTGATCTAATGTCCCCTGATTTCCATTATTTTTATCTTATTACCATTGCTGGTGCATGCAACATTTACATTATCCTGTCACTAGTATCCCCTTATTCATTTCATCTTTAACTTTTTAAATTATATATGTATGGTACTCAGAATGAACAGTCTTAAATTCTAGAATCTTTTCTGACTGACTGAACTCTGTTTTCTACTAATGTTGCCAGAATTTCCTCCTTGGGAACTGGTAGTTATTTGCAAGTTACCTAGGCTGAAAAAAATCACAGTTTTCTCTTTTGTGTACATATTGCTTGTTTTCTGTTCTATGATGGATCTCTGAGAAACACAAAGACAATTTAATAATTTTGTTAAATGTATCTGATCAGCCTAAGGTTTAGCTTGATAATAGTACACAGGTCTAATAAATGTGAAAGACCTCAGGTTCAGTCTTTAGCACCACACATTCAACACCAAATATGCACACCACACACACACACACACACACACACACACACACACACACACACACACACGGAAGAGGAGACTAAAAATGTAAATCAACAAAAAGTTTAATTATTCTTGGCAAGTCTTTCAAGATAGAATTTGTTCTTTCAGTGAACATATATAGGGTTCCTTGAATTTATTCCGTTCTATTGGAGGCCTAGTTTTACAGCCAAGAGACTCAAATTATGTACATTTGGGATAAGACTTTCTGCTGGTTATTATTTTCTATTTATAACCCTTACATTTACCTCTATCATTTTTGTTTTATTTTCCTCCTCTTCAGATCTGCTGGCTGTTACTGTGCTTTGTAGTCCTGATTCATTTCTAAGCTTCCAATTTCATTACATTTGTTTCAATCTACATTCTTCTTATTTTCTGTCAACTCATGTAGCATCCCCTGTTATTTCTGTCTTTGCTATGGAAACAGTATTCTGTGGTTTTTCACACATTCTCATAAGTGATGCTACATCTATTATTCTCACTTTAGTTAAATGCACATAATTTTGCCCACTTCCTTTTACATATTCTACAGCAATATTCTTCTGAAGAGTTTTTTTGTTTTTATCTTGTTGACAGGGTAGAGTTACATATCTTAAGTTAATTTCAAGTTCACAATCCTCCTGCCTCAGACTTTTGTATATTGTGATTGCAGACATGCATAACTACATGTAGCCAGACTGACTTGTTTGCATTAGTTTAGCTGCATTTTCTCACTATTTTCCAAGTAAAATTTTTGTTGTAATTCCATGACAGTATGTTTCCATATAATCAAATGAGTGGACTGTGTTTAGACTGGTTATTTATAGAATATCCTTGAAGTCTTATTATAATGAGGGGCAGAGACAGAAGACTTCCTTTAAGATGGCAGAACCCAGCCTGGTGTTGATGGTGCACGCCTTTAATCTCAGCACGCAGAAGGCAGAGGCAGGAGGATCTCTGAGTTCGAGGCCATCCTGGTCCACAGAGCGAGTTCCAGGACAGCCTCCAAAACAATACAGAGAAACCCTGTCTCAAAAACAAAAAACAAAAAACAAAAACAAAAAACAAAAAAGATGTAGAGTCCACTACTACTCTAGTGACAGGGTGCTTCCAGTAAATATTGCTTCTGTAGTATTCCTTGAATACTTTATTTACTATGTTTTCTGGATAAAATGAAAATTTTGCACATACCATAACCCCCCACACACACCACAACCACCACCACCACCACCCATACCAAATCTCATCTCACTCTTAGATTTTTTAACTCAAAACAAAAGAAAACAGTGGGCTGCATACTTTATCAACCACTTCAGGTATTCCTAAGAATCTACAATTCTTGTTTTCAGTTTCTTCTCCACAGTTTTTTCCTGATTTCAGCAATTCCCAATAGAGTATAAGTCATTTTATAATTTGGAAGTTGTATTATTTCCTGATTTTACTACATTTAAAAAATTAAAAACAGATTTGACATGAGAACTCCTTACTAATTACTAAAAATTATAAATATTTGATGTGTTTTTATCAACAGAAAAATAAGTTCATAAGTTAACATCATTTAAATGTTCATTTAAATATAAGCATCATTTTGCATTTTGTTTTGTTAAAATAATGTTGTAAATAAGCATTTTAACCCCCAATTTTTCCTATTGAAATTGGAAGATAAATCCTTTGGGGCTCAGATATTAGTAAAGAAAGATGAAAGAAAATAGTCTAAAGCAACGTAAAAATAATAATAATACCAACAATAATTGCAATATACAGTTTTTATCTTAATATAGATGCATCCTTCATAAAAGTAAGTAAGGTCCAACACAAGGTTTGTCAAAGAGGATGTATAAACATTTCACAGTAACATCGTTATATACTCAGAACTAGCAAAATACTATTTTAAACTATGTAGTAGACTTGTCATCAAACTATACTACATCTGCACTGTTCCTTTGCATAATTATATGCCTCCTGATAATACAGTTACAGCAAATTATTAAATATCTAAACTATTTCTTAATAAAATCTTGAAATAATTAAACTGTCAAGTCTGTATCACAAGCAGAATCATTTCCAACAAGGAGTTACTAAAACAAAAAGTGCTTTGACCTCTGAACCTCCTATGTATTCCCCCACTGATATTTGCCAATTACTGATGATTCTCCCTTGCCCTTTCCCTCTCATCCATCTTCTCATCTCCATCCCTGCTGTTACTACCAAATCAGATTTTCATTATCTCTCACCTTGAAGACAGGCCTGCAGAAGCAGAGAAAGTTACTGTTCAAAGGCATCTTGCAATTCACACTAGGCCACTGAATGACAGACATTGAATATAGTGCAAGTATTAACCGGCGATGGGTTGGGAACTTGGCACTTTTTAGTGTGGTAAACTAAAATAATGTCCTGCTTCCCAGATTACAATATACAGATAGTATGCCTATCACAGCAGTGAGGAAGCATAGATTGGAAATGAACTTCCATTTGGAGTCAACTAAGAAGCATGACACCTTTGCTTGAGAAGCTGGAGCTGCTCAAATAGATCTGGTGCTAGAGTTAATGTGCTAGGCATTGCAGCAACACTGATTCAAAAACGACAGCAAAGGGGTCATGGTCCCTTCAACTCCATTAACTTAATAGGAACTTGGAAGTTGAGACTGAGGGACATTTGCATTTGTGTATCATTTGAATAGACACCAAGTCACATTTTTTGGTAGAACTTAGAATACTTAGGGAAGAACTTTAATTTTCTGTTATATGATTAGGATTAAAATATGCTTTTGAGTCTTGAGAGATGGTTCCATAGGAAAAGTGTTTCCCTTATCAGCATAGTTTTGTTTAATCCCCCAAATGCACATTAAAGAGTTAGTCATGATGGTACATGTCTGTAATCCCAGGATTGGAAAGGCAGAGACAAGCAGATCTCTGAGGCTCAATGGCCAGCCAGCACAGACTAACTTGGCAAGTTATAGATCAGTGAGAGAGTCTGTCTCAAAAAATAAGGAACTATGTATATATGTACAATCAAATATGAGCACACACACACATAAGTACTACAAATAAACATTTTAAGAGTGAAAGAAAACAGTTTTATGAATAATTCTCCAGAGAATAAAATATAAGTGGGACTAGAGCTAACTAATGGCAACATGAATTTCTACAACAAAGTCCTATATTTTTATTCAGCATTGAGAGCTATAAAGATGTGATAAAAATTGTGGCACTACCATAGCATTTTCTCTCTGTCAAATCACTTAATTCTCTCAATGATCCTGTGATGAAAACTGTATCTTTATTCAGACTGAAAATTAAGAAGTTTGATACAAGTTGGGTGTTGGTGGGGGATACACCTTTAATCCCAGCACTCAGGAGGCAGAGGCAAGCAGATCTCTGTGAGTTCGAGGCCTGCTTGATCTTCAGAGTGAATGCCAGGATATAAGCTGCAAGGCTACACAGAGAAACCCTGTCTTTAAAAACAAAAAAATAGTGAAGAAGTTGGATACATAGTTATTAAGTAACTCATTTACTGACGACAGCAGTGGCTTTAAACACAGATATGAAGGTTCCAACATTTTTGGTCAAACCACTGAGATTAAGGATATCCACAATTATGAATTAACAAATAACATACTTCAGTCAACTGCTCAGTTTACTTCAATTAAGGCTGCTGACAATTTTAATGTACAAACAATATTCCATTAGAGAAAAGTACCTAGAAAAAATCTACAGTCCCTTTGCATTAAAACATAAATGTGCCTCTTTATATATTAGTCTGTTCATCAAGACAAATTGAGGAATTCTTACATTTCTTTGAGAGAAGCTGGTTCTCCTTCCTTGAATATCAATCCATTATTCTCCCTTTGAATCTAGACCCACCTTGTAAGGTGTTCTGACAACTACAATAGACTGGGCAAGAATAACACTGTGACCTCCCACCTTGGAATTAAGAGGGCTTAAAGGGCATGGTTTGTCTTAGAATGAAAAGATTTTTATGTGAACAACTTTGGGCTGCATTACAGAGGATGAGAAGCCATGTATACAGGCTTGAGACATACGGCTGAGAAATTCTGAGATGATCCCCCAGCCAATCCTTGAATGACTCACAGTTGTAAAACAATGGAGGCAATGGGTAACAGATCATCCATTGGAAGAACAAAGTGCCATGGACAGAGTCATCATGATGGCTTCAGGCCATTGGTTTGTTAAAGAGCAACTACTGAGTACAAAGTTCCCTTAGTAAACAGTTTGTTTTTCTTAACTGATCATGCCAGAACTTTTGGAACTTTCTGTCTAAGATTTCCTTGATTATTTTGTCCTATACATCCTTATCTCATCATCTCATATCATCCCTTGTCCTTCACACTTCAATATCCTCAAGTAAGACTTCATTATCTGATTCTGTTTCTCTATCTGTGTCTCTGTTTCTTTCTGGCTCTGTCTCTCCCTCTCTCTTCTTCCCTCTCTCCAACCATGCCTCCCTTTTCCTCCTACCCATACGTTTATGTGGTTCTAGTCATTGTAGGATCTGAATTAAAACCCTGCAACAATGACTTAATTTATTGTAAGGAAACAGCTTTCTTAAGTGTTTTATGCGGGAGGATTAAGAGAGTGTTTTAATATAGTTATTTCATATTCACTGCCTAAAATCCTTTATAAACCGCTTTACCTAAAGGCAAACAGGTATCTTTTCACAGGGAACATTTCTTTCATTCTTCTTTATAGAGTGGCACAAAGCATGGGTCTGCTCTTTCCTCTACAATCCTAAAAAGTTCCCTGCTATGAATTGCAACTGAAACTGTAATTGTCAAGTTTGGGCCATTTCTTTTAGAATGTTAATCAATACTGACAACTGGATATGTGAGTTTCCAAATGCTGTCCATAGTAATTATTTTAATAAATACCCCTGAGATAAATTTGAAGGTACAAAAATAAAGGAAAAATAACCTTAAGTGTAATTTGTTGGGTTAAAGTTCATTTTTTATAAATTTACTCTTCTCTCATGCAATATCCTGATCACAGCTTCTCCTTTGTCCTCTCCTCCAAGCTCCTACCCCACTTTCCCTGTTCCCCAGATCTGCTGATGCTCTGTTTGCCTCCAGGAAGAGCAGGTCTCCCAGTGATATCAACTGAACAAGGCATAACAAGATTAAATAAGACTAGGCACAACTCTCATGCCAAGGCTGGATGAGGCAACCCAGTAGAAGGAGGAAAAAGTCCCCTCCCACGAGTAGACAAAGTCTCAGAGACACTACCACTCCCACTGCTAGGAGTCCAACAAAAACACCAAACTAAAAACACTACACCATGTATGCAGAGTACAGACCTGTCAGGCTCCGTGAATACAGCTTCAGTCTCTGTGAACCACTATGAGCTCTCCTCAGTTGATTCTGTGGGCTTTGTTCTCCTGGTGTCCTTGACCCTTCTGGCTCCTACAATCCTTCTTCCCCTCAAAGGAGTTGATTTATTATTAATGTAAGCACAAAATCTGCTTATATCAAATGGGTCAAAAAATCACACCCATTTTGTGGGAGAATGGATAAAACATTCTATTTCTTTTCATCATTATAACAGGAACCATATGTGTAGGAGCAGGAAATGATACACCTTACCCATAGTTCCAAAGACACAACCAGAAAGACATGTCCCATATTTATTCTAATTTCTCATTACACTCCTTGTTACTATGCCCCAGATCTTAATTTTGTTTTACATATGCAATATCTATGTAATTAGGAAGAACAAATCTCTGTATGTGCTTTGATGTGCAGGCTGTTAGGCTATATTAATATTTGACACCTGTGCAAGGAGTTCTTAGAAACTCTTAAATGTAGGTTTATGTTATGTTTGCCTACATATTCCATCTTAATTGAGGAAGTAATTTTTAGTCTTTAATTAATTGGAACAGTAATTATTCTGCCTGGAGGTGCAAATAGCTCCACTAAAAGTCTATTTAATGAAGACTTTTTGCTCTGTAAGGAGTTCTTGAGATGATCAGTCTTATTTCCACTGAATTTTGGATTTATCTGCTAGCACAAAAGATGAAGGAAATATCCTTGATAGCGCAATTGGAAATTTTAGGAAATAGAGCAGTTGTAGAAATTATTTGTATGAATCTGTTATCAAGTGAATCTCTTTTACACTTCTTATTCTAGTTATGAGTTTCTGTATAAATAAGCTGTTTAAAATATATTCATTTTTCTGTGTTTGAGTAATTCTGAGGCTGAAAATAACAATGAGTATATTCAAGTGTGTACAAATTGCAATTAATCTTATATCGCTATTTGGGAGAGGAGAAGGGAAATTAAGTTTATGAGACTGCTATGGAATTTAAGTATCATTTCAATAGTCTTATTGTCAAACAAATGTTTATTTTAAATAATAGGTAATTCCCATTAAATATAAGAAATGGGTAAAGGTGGGTGAGATGGCTCAACCTGTTAAGTGGGGTGGCTGAGCCCAGGACTCACATGATAGAACGAGGAACTGTCTCACATTGTTTTCTGACTTCCCGATGCGAATAGGCATGCATGTGTATGTGTGGGGTGTGTGTGTGTGTGTGCCCGCGGGTGCGCACGTGGGCACACACACACACACACAAACAAATACACAAATACATTGTTAAAAACTGGAGGTAATAGGTTCTCAAAAGTAGTGATAAAAGACCCCCCCTGTCTGGGGGGAAAGGAAAAATGGGAGGGCAGAGAAAGGCCTTGTCATCAAAACAAAAGAGATCTACTGCAAAGACTAGTGCACAGCCAATGCTATCACCTCTGAGTATTGCTCAACACCTCTTTGCTAGTGGCCCTTCCAGGACTTCCCTGTTTCAGTCCCAGAAGCTGACAGTGTCTTCTTTAGAATGCAAATGTAATCATTTAACTTGCAAAGCTAACTAGGACCTCCTGCCTGCCATGGGCACTTTGTCCTCTTGCTCTCTCCAAGCCCAGCTTAAAGGCTCTTTTTTTTTTTTTTTTTTTTTTTTTTTTTAATCATTTTTTATTTTAATTTTAAATAGCTTGTTTCACATGTCAATCCCAGTTCCCTCTCCCTCCCCTCCTCCCGCACTCCCCTTCCACCCTCCCTCCCACCCTATTGCCAAATCCCTCCACATAGGGGATGTCTAAAGTCTATCATTTCACTCTTGGTAGGATCAAGGCACTCCCCTAAGAGTCCAGGCTGAGAGAGCATCTCTCTTTGTGCCATAGGCACATGAAGACAGATTGTATACCAGGGATAGACACTGATCCACAGCTCAGAGCCCCATAGGTTGCCCAGGCCTTCTCACTGACACTCACATTTGGGGGGTCCAGATCAGTCCCATTCTGGCCTCCCCACTGTCGGTCTGGGGTCCAAGAGCACTCCCCTGTTCAGATCAGCTGTCTCTGCTGGTTTTGCCAGCCCATTCCTTGCCAATTTGCTCATCACTCCTCTCTCTCTGTCACTGGGTTCCTTGGGTTCAGTTCAGTGCTTAGTTGTGTGTTTGCCTCTGCTTCCATCAGTCCCAGGATGAAGGCTCCCGGATAGTTATAGACATCAAGTTCATTATCAGGAATGGGCATTCGAGGTGGTCCTTCCACTATTGCTTAGCTTGCCAATTGATGTTATACCTTTAGATCACTCGAGGTCACTCTGGTGCCTGATCTTTGTCTTCTTTCAGGAGAGGAGCCCTTGAAAAGTAGCCTGAAAGCCCCTACATTTAGGCTTTTATTTTTAAATCACTTTTCAGTGAGTTTCATGTTAGGGATATGTACTTAGTATCTGCTCACCACCAGCCTAGAAGCATCAGAGTTTACAGGGACTACGTCTACTCACTTGGCCTTTCAATTACCATATATGGCCCCATGACACAGCATAGCACAGTTCTACAAGAGTGTTAGCTGAATGATTATAATTGTGAATTCTATCTCCTTTCTAAATGTTTAATTTATTCAACCATACAACAAAACATTTAATGAGGATTTACTTATTCTCTGTCCTAAGTCTGTAATGGTTAAAAGGCATGCATACAACTTATCCTAATTGAGTTTCTGATTTGCAATTGCATAGGCAATTATATAGTTTCCTAATTAAAAGATAACTCTTCCTTTATAGAATTCAGTTTGCTTATGATGGTGATTAATTTTCATAATTGTTCTAAAGAGTGGCTGACTCATAGCTACAACATTCAACTTTTGTAAAAAATGCTGTTTAGGGGACTAGTTAAATTAGCAGATACAGCTTAGAAACCAAAAAAGAAGGGATTAGCAAACCTTGTAGCATAATATTTCTGTTTGCTCCAGTTTAATTTTTATATTGCCTGTCATCCTATTACAATCATTATTAGGATTCTGGTACATTGAAAAGATCATAGATATGATTATCTAGTATATGTGATGTATAATGTAATTACATTAATAAATAAAGTATGAATTTCACCTAAGCAACAGAAATAATCCATAGTACAATACAATCTTGAATAGTAATAATTAAAATACTATACTATTGTTACTAACTAAATTTTGTTATTTATCATATAACATGTCACCCAACTAAAATGTGCAAAGTCTCTAAATGATAGAGTATTTAAATGCCATACAATAGTAGTCACAGGAAAGGCTTCATCTCTGAGTATATGATGATGACTGTTCAATTAAGACCTCAAACATTTTTCTATTCAGGCACTGTTGTCTTAAGTAGCTACAATGAATTCATCTTTATACATAAAACATATGTGCAGTTTTAATAGTGGTATATGACACAAATTTTGAACATTTAAGGAATGTTACAGCACATTAAGTTTAACCCTCATTTGTGTCTTCTATGATAGATGCAAGAATTCCAACTGAGGAGATTTTATGAACCAGCTAAATGATTTGTATTCAGAACGGCATTAAAAGTCCCCATGACAAAGTGTACTTGAGCAAAAATACCCTGCTTGTGACACATCTTTTACAAGTAATGTGTTTTCATTTTTCACATGTTGCATCTCATTTATTTTATTCAGGCACACATACTTAAATCGGCAAGATACCACACGCTTCCGATACCTTTAAAATAATAAATCACTTCTTGCAGATGTTTTTGCTGCCGCAAGGCTGCTGTTCATTAATCAAACATTATCAGTTTCTACGGGTGCCCAGTGTTAAACAGAAAAGACACTTCATTCTGAGTTCTGACTTTCACTCACTGCTTAGTCCCTGACCCCACAATACTTACTGCTAGCATTTTAGAAATATGAAACCACCAGCAGTATAATGGATTTTGCAGAAAAAAGTTACAAATGGTATTATATTTTCTGAATTCCTTATTGCTTTGTCCTGAGTGAAATCAAACTGGATTTCTAAAATACCAAATAAATGTGGTCATAACATCCATTTAAAATTAAGTCCATAATAATAAGTATATAATGTAAGCTGATTCTGTGAATATATCTAACATATCAGATATATGAAGGAATGTGTGTGTGTGTGTGATTAAGCTTAAGCTATTAAAATCATTTCAAAGGACAATGAAAGGCAATTTATCTACCTGCTGTAAGTTTTAAGCTTACAAAATGTATGATGTTAGAGTCAACTGTAAAATCTTTCTCACCTTTATTCTTCGTAAAGGAATATGTTACAGAATATGGATATTCTACTATAAGGAATCACAGATGATTTCAAGGATTGTGTGTCACCGAGTCACCCTGCAAACATCTTATAACTGGAAAAAAAAGACAATTGATATGAACTAGATTTCTTTACTGTCTTCAAAATATCACAATACCATATAAACACTACAAGAGAAAATTTCAGTAGACACATTGCTGTTCTCATTGCAAAGACAAAAGAAAATGGTCTCAACTTACTCATCCTTTTTGAGCAACAACTCTAATCTCAGACAATATTCAACCAAAATCAACCCTGACAATGATACAAAATGAGACTGACAAACAACTGAGCACAAATGAATGCTTCATAAATACTTTGTTTCATCACTACAAATAAATACTTTAGTGAATATATTAATTGGTGGCAAAAGCTTGATTTATGATATAATATGGTTCTCTTTCTTACTATGTATTACAAAAATTCACACTAATTCTTCCAAGAGAAACACATCAAACTGTGAAGGATTCAAAGCCAGAAAAAGCTACATGAACACTGAACTAGAGGCCTCAACTAAACCTGCCAAACATTGACTGGAGGGGAAAAAAAGGCAGTGTCAGTCCAATTGTTTGATGATACTGATGAACAGGCAGATCTAAGAGGAGTATCCTGGTGACATCAATCAATAAACTCATAGGCCAAACTCCACAAACTACTTAATCTCATCTATATTACCCATGACAATGTCCCTCCTGTTCTCAGGTCCTATCTAGAGTCACTTAAATTTCACCTCTTGAAAATATATCTAAGTCAAATATCCTGGAACTTGTCTTAGTTTTCAAAATTGTCTGGTTCTTGCAAATCTCTGTGATGATGGCCACCATCTTCTCTGTATCTCATAAACTAGCCTCATATTTTCTGTCTAACAAACACTCACTCAAAACTCAGTTCACCTGATGGTCATCTGTATAGTGTCTCTATTCTCCATTTTTGCTTAGAACAGAAATTTAAATTTCTTGTTTCTTGTGTGTGTGTGTGTATGTGTGTGAGATAGAGAGAGATGAGAGAAGAGAGAGAGACAGACAGAGAGAGAGACAGACAGAGAGAGAGAGACAGAGAGAGAGAGAGACAGAGAGAGAAAATATCAGGAAACATATGAGCAGTCAGAAGACAACTTGCATTGCATGGGTCAGTCTTCTCCTACCATGTGAGTCCCAAGATTGAGCTCAGGTTTTCAGGTTTGTGATAAGCAATTATATCACCAGAGAAATCTAATTACACTAGATTGGTATATTTTTGTTCCCTGAAAACAACAGATTTGTCTGGGGAAAGAATGTACAGATTCTATACTGATTCTCTAGGATAGTCCCTAGACCAATAATGATTGTTAAAAACTGAAATGTGATTGAATAAGAACATAAACTGTATCAAAGTTGCGTACACATTAAGAATTTCTCTTTCTTCTTTCTATACTAATGTTTCCTTTTTCTTTATCATCTCCTGAGACCAATTACTCTCTTTTTATTCCTGTTCCATTTGTTGTACTTATTTTTCTCACCTGGCTATGAGAAAAGATACTGTTATGGTAGGTTAAATAGGAGATAATGCTGCAAGTTTAATTTTGTTAGAAAAAATGCATTTAATTTCAAGTACAACATATTGTTCTTTGGTAAATGAATGAAGCTTTAAATACAGAAGTATGGGCATGAGATGAAAACATAATTATGGAGTAAATTAACATCACATTTCAGTAAAGTATGAAGTTCATTGTCTATCCATGATCAATATTGGGGGCTATTCACACATGAATATAATAGTGAATTACAGTACCATTTATATCTACCATCTTTTCCTTGCTCATTGACTTAATATTCTCAAAAAAACTAATAGAATGAATAGAGATGCTATTCATAAATGTATATAGGCCCAAAGTTTACAGAAATTGTGATTATAATATCTGATCTCTTGCTTCCCAAAGGCATCTGAGATAATCTTATATAATAGATGGATAAAGTTGATGGTTGAACACTAAAATGAGCCCTGGACTAGTACCATGTAACAACTATTTCAGCTGTCAGACATGTGTGGGAGTTACAGCATGACATGATACTGTGCATCTAGATGTCTGTGGATATAAGTGTGAGAGACTTACACTTAACAAGAAGGTTGAAGGCTAGAAACAGTCATTCCTGGAGCTTTGTATGTTTCTCTTGTTTTGCAACAAATTGTTTGAGGGAGACAAAACTTTGATAATTTAATTTAAAAAGAGAACTTAATAGTTTTTACAGTAGAAGTCAACTTTAAAACGCAGATACACATACACAGAAACATTGGCATTTCAGCCCTGTCCACAACAACTGAGCATCGGAAGCTAAACACTGCATACACCTGAATCCCAATAGAATCATTGCACATTATATTTTAAAGTGGTTAAAAGAAAACTGATGGACTGAGGTAGTGCATTTGACTAATACATACAATGGCCCTGAGATAAAAATCCTGCACCATAAAGCAAAAAGAAAAACTTAACCTAAAACTCTTTATTCTCACCATGAACTGTTCATTATTTGTAGGATAACAAAACCTAAAAAACGATTAGCACATGATGGAAAATAAAAAGCAGGTCAGGGCACATTTTTCCCCTCAAGCTTGTTTGTTTGATTCATTGTTGTTTAGTTTGAAACGGAGTCTCAACTGTGTAGCCTTAGCTGGCCTGGAACTCACTATATAGACCAGTCAGTTCTGGAACTCATAGAGATCCTTCTGCCTCTGCCTATCCAGAGTGCTAAAAATAAAGAAGTTCTGTGCCATGCCTGGATTATTTCTCATGTTTTAATAAAAAAGGACTATGAAGACAATTCATTTCTTCTGTTAAAATGAGAGTTTCACATATTTCATAGATTCCTCAAAATTAGAAAATCTCTTGAGCTCTGATCTTGCCATATTCCCAATTATATTTTAGTGGACCATTTTCACAGTAGTTACTGATACCTCATCCAAGTCCAAATCACATGGCACAAATGGCCAACTTTGACTTTCATGTTCTAAATATACCACAGCTGCTGTAGGAGTTCAGAGAAAGAAAGGAGAGGGAGAGGTCTCAGGTTGAGGAATGCGGCAATCCACTTGCTCTTCTCTTCCTCATTAGACCTGTGTCTTTCAGTCCAGGTAAGGGCTTACCTCCCCACTGAACAGTGGACTTCTCCAGATTTTCTAAGTGAATAAAGGAATGAATTGGTCTGGCTCCTTCTTAACGATCTTCACAAATCCTCAAGTGTTCAGTCTTGTCTCTGCTCTTATTTCTATACCCACCATCAGCAGCAACCTTGAAATAAAGACTACTCAGCAAATTCTGGATTCCCTTTTCTAAGGCCTTGTTTGGTCACCTGCTTCTCTCTCTCTCTCTCTTTTTAATTATATTTTCCTCATTTGGGCCTGGTGGCATTAAAAATTCTATGGTTTCCTTATGTATAACAGTATAGTAGAAAATGAAAGGACATACTTGGTTCTCATTTGCTGCATTAAAATGGAAGCTCATTAAACTAGGTTTTAAAATAACCACAATAGTTAATATGTCTTTAAAATCTTTTACTATTTTAGACAATTTCAGTATCTCCTTCAAATAGATAATTAGATATACAGATTTTGTTTTCAGTTAGGGCCTTTCTTTGGATTATAGCCTAAATTCAACATCAATTTATTCCACATGCTCCATAGTTATACTCTCTAGTGTACCCCTTATATAGTAACATGCTAACAAACAATGCATAGGATAAACAAAACTTTCTACAGTTTCTGTACATACTTTAGTTCAAATTTTAAAGCACTTGTTTTTTTAAATGAAACCTCTCAGTGCTAGTATACATAACTGGTGTGTTGTTTGAAAGCATACAGCCCCCAGAAGGAAGTGTGGCCTTCTTGGAGTATGATCTTGTTGGAGGAAGTGTGTCACTGTGGAAGAAGGCTTTGATGTTGCATATATGCTCAAGTCATGCCCAGTGTTTCGGACAACTTCCTGGTGCCTGCAAGCCAAGATGTAGTACAACTGGCCACTTCTCTAGCATCATCTTTGCCTACACACCACCATGTTGCACTATGATGATAATGGACTAAACCTCTGAAAATGTAAGTCCTCAATGAAATGTTTTTCCTTCATAAGAGTTGCCATGGTCATGGAGTCTCTTTACAGCAATAGGAGTCCTAACTATAACAGCTGGGTGGCATCACTGAGCAGGCTACCATGCACTGTCCTGATCATGATTGGCCTCACTCTTGTTACTTTCTGGATTGACAATATGTTTTGTAACATGAAACTAAATTGCTTTCAGACAATGTTTAGACAGGCTTAGTCAGTGACAACACATCTTACTACCATTATGACTAAGCAACCAGTGTTACTTACTTTCAATTTTAATTATTGCATATGAAATTATATAAAACAATGGGAGTCTTTATGACTGCTTCCCACATGTGTGTCATGTACTTTGTTTTTATCCATTCTCCTAGCATCTTTTTCTTTTTCTAATGTCGCTGGTCCAAAATGCACCAACTTCTACTTTCTTGTCATGCACAAACATAATACATACATTATTTTTACATACTAGACAATATATTGTATAATTTAATAAACCTTATCCATTATAGAGTAGTGCTATCTGTCACTATTATACACATGTAATTTTAAATTGAGAATTCAGAGAAAGCCTGCAATATTTGCCATTCTGAGGCTCACTTCACTTAACATGATGATTTCTAGTTGTACCCATTTTCCTACAATGACAAAATTTCATTCTTTATGGATGGTTGAAACTTCACCCTGATTTATTGTTTTACTGTTTTTCCAAATAATTCACGAAGAGACATCATGGTTTCTGATGGCTTGCTGTCTCTAAAATTCTTTTCAGAGCCCATTCTCCAAATCATCTAGCTACAGACATCTTCTAGTTAGAAGTAGTACCAAGCAAGCATTTTTAAAAGTTTCTGCTTTTGTGTTTTATGTGCAAATTCAAACACTTTTGAAATGACTTATTGTTGAAACACACCCCTGGAAAGTCTCAGTTACTCAAACAGACATCCACATTCCTAAGAATATACAATTTTATTCTTTAGAGAGCACTTGAGGCTTGCAGCAAACAAAACTGAAAAACAAAATCAAGAAGATATTTTGCTGGGTTTTCCCAGAATTCCATTCTTGTTAATGCTCTATTAAGCACTTAAATTAGTCATTATGCTTACTTTTAGTTTTATAAATTAATCTTCTCTACATTTCAAAGTATACATTTCCTAATGATCTTGAATATTCAAGAAAATAAATATGAGAAAATGCTTTGAAACTCATTACAAAAATAATCTCATGCAATTTTCAAATGCTGATCAGCTTATCATTCATAAATGTCAATTCTGGGGAAATGTTTTATTTGGTTGAAAGTAGTGATTTTGACTTGCTTTTATAGTAATAATTTGTTTTATTCAAGCACCCAGACAGATAATTTTGAAAATCCCCCTACCACTGGAGTTTAAGAGTATATAATTCAAATAACTACATATGAAATGCTCATTTATTTTCCAATGTTCTTAGTAAAGTTCCTGGCATGAAATTACAAGGAAAAAAACCTGAAGCAGTTAGAAATAAATATTAATAAATTAATTTGCTTGCCCAGTTCACAAGTCTAATTATCTCTCACCTGGACCATTTCCCAGCCTTCCACAGCAGCTGCATCTCCACAAGTCCAAACTTGTCGCTCATGTGCCCAAAGAGCTTAAAACCTTTTGATGATTTCCTTATTCAGTGGTGTACAAGTTCAACCTGTGCAGCATGCCATGCAATTCCTCTGCCCTAGGTTCCACTGGACTCTGTAGCCGACAGCTGCATTGATGAGTGAGCTATGAAACCCAGCCACCAAGGACTCACAAGCCAGTTCATTGAACCTCTCCCTTCAGCCTGACATCTCCCTGCCTCACATTTTCTACTATGTACAGACCACCTTTCAATTTATGAAAGACACCAAACTCTCTGAGAAACTCTGGAAATCTTCCATGATTCCTCTCAATAAAAAAGTCATTTCAATGATATGAATATCCGTATCATAGGGACATCATACTTCCCATGACTACATACATGATTACAGAGTTGGGGTTGGGTCATATTGAACATATTGAAGCTTTGATCTTCATGAAGTTGAGGAAAACGTTTTCCCCCTCATTGAAATGTTAACAACCCACAAATATACCTTCTCAATCTTTGGAGGAGAAGTTGTAATGATCATTTTTATGTTACAATGCATACCTTGCAAAAATGAGGTGGATGGGCAGTCTATCCGACATATTTACCAATGGAAATTTTTGGCTAATAGTGTTGATCTAGAGCAGTGGTTCTCAACCTTCCTACTGCTGTGATCCTTTAATGCAGTTCCTCAGGTTGTAGTGACCCTCAAACATAACATTATTTCTACTTCATAACTGTAATTTTGCTAGTTATGAATTGTAATGTAAATATTTGGTTGCAGAATATCTGGTATCTATGACCCCAAAGAGGTAATGACTCATAGGTTGCAAACTGCTCATCTAGATAGAGTTGGGAAGATGTATCCATAATGGTGAGTCATTTCTCTATTGTGCATAGTATGCAGCATTTATAGTGAACTTCTATTCTTCAGCATATGGCTAATTAAGTCTTTGGCAGAAATCAGAACTTGGTTTTTCTATGATGAAATTTTGGGCCTAAAGGCTTAGCTTAAAATTAATTACCTCATTCCTCAAAGCAGCAAGTGAAATTTTCAACTTGTTTAATTTATTTTCAATTATGAAATGGCATGCAGACACCCTAGACTATGTAAAATTATACATAGAAGAAGAACTTGAGGAAATTTTTAAAAATGCCAAATTATGTGGTTCTTTATTGAATGGTTTGTGTGTGTATGTGTGTGTACACATCTTAGCTTATTTATTGTGCGTGTAGGTGTCAATGAGTGTATGGATACACAAATGTGTATCTTCCTGGGAAGGAAAGAGTTTAAGGTCAAAATCCTTCCTCAGACAGGGTCCACATTGGTTTACGAGACAGGGTCTCTCATTGGGATCTGAAGTTCACAAATTAGGATAGGATGCTTGGTGAGAGAGCTCAGGAATCCTCCTGTATGCGTCTTCAGTGCTAGGATTATGGCCACTTTCATTTTTAGATGAGCTTTATCTGGCTTTGTGCTTTGGGACAAACCTTTCCTTCCTGACCTCTCCTGTAAGTTCCAAGTTAACTTTGTTTGTACTTCCCTGGTCTCCTTTGCCTTCATTCTCATTCACCCTCAACTCTTTCCTTTCTACCTCATTATGCATAAGAACTGAATGTTCACATGGTCAACTGATTTTCAAATAAGCTTCTTCTACAAGGCTTTGATAACACAATATGACTATAGATTAATTTGTCTTTAATTTTTAGTGTTATAAAAGACCCTGCAGCTTTTCTGATAGCAATATACTCTAATGGAGCTATGTCTGATGCTATCATTACACTTAAGCAGAATATAAGCTGTTCTTTAGGACTGATGATTTGTTAAAATGCTACTGTTCTTGTGTTTTAGCAAATAATATGCTTGATACAATAATTTATTAAATGGGGCTATTTAATGGCTGGATGAAATTAAATCATTTTCAAGGCAACTAATTACAACCTAAGAATAGCTTAGCTATAAGAAACTGGCTAAAGCCAGCCTTATGGGTTTGTCTTATTTATATCCCTAGAACATTCATTTTGTAAATAATTACAATTTTTATTGTAAGACTCACTAACACTTTTATTTTCTTTCTAAAGATGTTTTTTATTTGTTTGGTTGATTTATCCTATGCGAGGAAGGTGGACAAGCTGTTGTACCACTGCTCTACACCACCATTTCGGTGCCTTGATTATAAATAAACAGTAAAACTGAAAATAAGGGTATCCATATTTGCTGTCTCTGTTTCAACAAACTTCTTTATTTTATCATTTGCTTCTTTCTATTCCATAGATGCAAAGTGCAGCTAAGGGCTACCATGTATGTAAACTTGGCTAGAGATAAATGCAATATTCCAGTCTATATTTCTGAATGTTTTATGTAGGTTTTTTCTATAAATCTCCAATCCCTCTCTCCCTCCGCCTCCCCATCCCAGCCCCCACATCTGCCTTTGCTCACTTGATTTCCTCACCTTTACCAGCCCTCCACTAGAGTCTCCCACCAGTCACATCACATTATCCTGATAGGATGTGCACCAGCCTTTCTCCTTCATTAACTAGAAAATAAGCATGATATATTCTCTTCAGTACAGGTACCAACTTTACATTATTTTTCTGTCTTCACCAAACTATAATTCTATTAATGTAGAGGAAATTTCTTTAAGAGTTGCAGAAGTCAACTTTATTCTTAAGTTTCCCTTTATGCATCTCTGGTTTCCTATTTACTTCTTTATCTAACCACAGAATATGTTCATATTCCCCTAATAAAACGTATCTAGAGAGACAATGAAAACCTCTCAGCTTTTCTCTGCCCTTCAATCATTTACCATCTTCTGTTTCCACTGTAACTGTTATACATGCACAGCCTGAAATAGTATCTTCAGTATTTTAATCAGTATAGATAGTGAAATATGTGGGGTTAGTAGTGAAGCTTGAACAAAAGCCAATAAGAACATGGAGTTGTTACTGGAATAATGTAGGCAAAGAGTAATGCCAGTTTGACACTTTATGGTGCAATAGATACCAAAATAGGTGACTTTTTATTTTTATTTTTTTGCAACAATACTCCCTAAAGCAATAAGTGTACCTCCTACAATAATTGAGCTATCTTCCATTTTCTCAATTTGGTCATGTTTTTGACAGAGCTTTTAATGTTCTTTCAAAAAATCACCCAGAAGAGATTCCACAAATTCGTTTTGGACTTTATATATAAAAATGGTATTTAAAAATATTTTCTATGCAGCGGCACATTCCTGTATTTCTAGTACTTGGGAGCCTGACACAAGAGTATTGCCATACTATAAAGGTACTCAAGGCTATATGGAGGGTTCCAAGCCACTCCAGGCTACAGAGTGAAACCCTGCCTCAGACACAAATGGATGTATAAACAATCATAAGTATGTGATAATCATAAATCTTTTTTCTAGCCCAGAAAAATTATAAATCTCCAAAATGAACTCATGCAAGACTTCAATTCATTTTCCTTGTACTCATGAATAGAGGAGGAGAGGTCTTTCCCAGGTAAGAGCACACTTTGGTTTTCCAGTGACAGAAAGTTAGCCTTGAAATCATACATACAAGTAATATTAAACACACTGAACAGGTAATGTATAGGAATACATTTATACACAAATGTATAAGCTACACAGTTAAATACAATAACCTTTAGTACTTAAAGAAGAGGTCATGAATTTGAAGGAGTTGGGGGAAGTACAAGGGAGTTCTTGGAGAGAGGAAAAGGAAGGAAGAAATGTGATTAAGTTATAATTTAAAAAGAGCTTTGAAGAAGAAGGAGGGAGGGAAAAAAGGAGGGAGGGAGGGAGGGAGGGAGAGAGAGAGAGAGAGAGAGAGAGAGAGAGAGAGAGAGAGAGAGAGAGAGAGAGAGAGAGAGAGAGAGAGAGAGTGGTCAACAAGCCTGCATTTAAATGTTAACAGTCCTCTTCCATGTCTGTATTGGGCTGAATGGCTAGAAATATGCTAAGAATTCCCACCGGATCCCCAACCCCCCTGAGCATCCTATTATCCATGAGAAAGGAACTTTCTCTGAAAACAAATTTGATGAAAAAAGTGTCTTTCATTTTCAACTAAAATGTACGTAGTTCTAACAGTAGATTTTAGCATTTCAGGGAAGCAGTACTTGGGAAGAACTTAGTTTGTTTTCTCTGTTTCTGTTTTTTTTAATAGTTGTAATTACTAATGCTATATGTATTTCTAAAAGTTACAATGTTGGGAAAGAAAAGCATCCAGTGTAATAATACTTAAGAATTTTCAAAAATTTTATGTTTGTGTAATAAGGCAAATAGAAACCAAGGATTAGAGGCATAGTGCCACTCTCCCTCTTTGTATTTTACGAACCAATGAACCTATAGCAGTAGAAAACATATGATCAGTTATTCTGCACTACAGAGGCTTTTTTAAACTGTTAAACTAATTGTATATTCCCAAAATGCAGAATGCTCATTTTCTGACAAGCCATAAAGAATGTGACACTGGTATATGATTATGTTAAAAAATCTTAATTTTAGAGAGCAATCTTTCTAACAGCTATAAAATATACTTTGATAACATTCATTAGCATAATATTTTGCTAATCAGAAAGCATATAAAAGTATAAACAAAGTCTACAGAATAAATCCACACATCAAAAAACCTGCTGCAGATGATGTTGTTTTCTCCTTTTCCAAAACTGTATTGTTCTTGAAGACCTTAAGATACTATTTTTTGAAGGAAAAGGTTTTTCTAATTTATGCATTCTTACATACATATATAGCACAGAATTTTACTGTGTATGTGTATTTTAATGGACAAAGGTCTGAAATAAACTCTTAAGTAATGATAACCAGGTCAATTGCATTCAACAATACAGGCTTTGTAAACCAACCACCTCACACTAAAATATATTAGCACATTCTGTCATCGTGAATGATAACATGACTTTTTCTCTGTTTTTTTTTAAAGACTGCTCTGATCATAGAGAGACATTTAATTAATAATTGCTATTGGTGCTATGGTATAAAAGAATGCATTATTAACAAAATTAAATCTAAACTATGAGTATGTCTTGTTGACATAATAACATTTGACATGCATTTCAAACATGCTCAATGCAATGTGTTTGAATGTCATCTGCTATGGAGTGATCAACCAGGAAATTTTACTATGCTATGGTAGTCTCACTCAACCTAGGGTAAATATGAAGACCCAATATATAATTTCATCAAGTTCATGGCTTCATGAAATTTCTACAAGGTGATATTTTGACTGCCATTTTAAAATGCTAACACATGAAGACAGCAGAGAAAAGATAATGCATGTTATTGTTATTACTCCCAAGAGCTATTGTGGGTGAGATATTGACTAAATCTGACTAGGTTTAAGATTTATTGGTTTGGGAATTTGGGTTTTTTTTTTTTTTTGATAGAACCTATTGCTACTGGCACTAGAACAGCCTCTTATATCCACATTTATCATCTGCTTTCCAGGAGAAATAAAGTAGACCAAAGGACTTATTGGCTTGTGATTACAGAATGCATTGGGGACCACAAATAAATCAGAAAGTGTCTATTAATGTTAACATATTTGGTTCAGTGGATAAATTATCATCAGTATCCATACTATTGGTCAAAAGAAGTGTTAACGATAAGTCAGCTTCTACCTAGACCTTATCTATTCATTCTGTATACTACTTTCTACTTCTATCATAATCTGACCACATCTAATGTGGTGCCAAGACTCATCATATATCATAACATATAACATTTTCTATAACTTACTATATATAATACTATGTAATATTAAATATATATTTCCTACTTTCAAATGGTCTAATTAAAAATATTTTCCTGCCTAAATTGTTGCAATAACTATAATATAAAATATTTCAACATTTGTCCTTTTCTCAATATGTCTCCATAATGCCATCAAAATCCTGATGAGGGACATCCTATATATATATGTCAATAAAGCACTGTTGGCCAATAGGGAAGCAAGATAGGTGGGACTAGGAGTCCAGGAGGATTCTGGGTAGGACAAACACAGGGAGTCACAATGTAGCCTGCCAGAGAAATAAGATGTCTGGAACTTTTCTCTGGTAAGAGAAATACTTAGATTAACAATTATGGGATAAATTCTTAAGTCAGAGCTAGCCAGTAAGAAACAAGCAAGGCCAACACCTTCATAATTAATACAGCGTCTTGTGTGTTATTTGGGGACTACAATGCAGCAGAGCCCAGGCTACTGGTGGCAAAAAACCAAAGTTAATGAAAGGAAAAGGCTTCTCTCTATAAATGGTGATCATGAGTGGGATCATGAATTTCCACCTAGAATGATAAAAGCTTTAAAGGAATTTTAAAAACAAAAGAACGGAGAAAAGCATGGGTTCTTGGTAGCAGCATTTTTTTCAGGTGGGCTCTGTTTTGCTAGCAACAAGCAGAGACTCATGCAGCTCGCTTAAGGGAGTCTTCCCGTCTCAGCATAAGAAAAACAAAACAAAAACAGCAAAGTTCTTTTAAGAGGCTTTGCTAACAATTGAAAAGTTGTACGTACAGCTGGAAATTGCAGTGACCACATCTCTAAGCCAGCAGATTTTGCTGGATCTCAGCACAGACTGAGGTAATGGGCTGGAATCATGCTTACACCCGCCATCTTGGAAAAACTGCGGTTTAAACAGCCGTGTTTTTTTTTTTTATTCATTTTTCAGTTTAAATTTAGATTAGAAACAAGGATGCTTCACAAGTCAGTTCCAGGTCCGTCTCCCTTTCCCTCCCCTCCTCCCGTGCCCTCACCCCAACCCCCCCCATTATCCCCTCATTTCCCCAGGGAGGGTGAGGCCCTCCATGGGGGTATCCATAGTCTGTCATTTCATACAGGGCAGGGCCTAGACCCTCCCCCAAGAATTCAGGGTAAGAGTGCATCTCACATTGTTGGATGGGAGTCCAAAGTCCATGAGTATACTCGGGATGAGTACTGATCTACTGCCCAAGGCTCAATAGATTACCTAGGTCTCCTCACTGACACCCACATTCAGAGGGTCTTGATCAGTCCCATGCTCGATTCCCAGGCTGATGCCTTGGATTCAAGAGTTAACCTTTGTCAGGTCAGCTGTTTCTGGGAGTTAAACCAGCCCAGTCTTAATCCCTTTGGTCATCGGTCCTCCCTCTCTGTTACTGGCTTTCTTGAGTTCAGCTCAGTACTTATCGATGGGAGTCGGCCTTTTCTTCCATCAGCCACTGAATGAAGTTTCTGTTTCCCAGACTCTCTGGCCATGGGATTGTAGGCTGACACTCCCCAGATCTATGTCTAAAATCCATATATGAGAGAGTACATGCCATGTTTCTCTTTTTGTGACTGCATTACCTCACTCAGGATGGTTTCTTCTAGTGTCATCCATTTGCCTGCAAATTTCAGGATTCCATTGTTTTTTTCTGCTGAATAGAACTCCATTGTGTAAATATACCACATTTTCTCTATCCACTCTTCGGTCGAGGGACATCTAGGTTGCTTCCAAGTTCTGGCTATTACAAATAATGCTGCTATGAACATAGTGGAACAGACATCTTTGTTGTAAGAATGGGCATCTTTTGGATATATACCTAAGAGTGGAGTTGCTGGGTATTGTGGTAGGTTTATTCCCATTTTTCTGAGGAATCTCCACACTGATTTCCAAAGTGGCTGAACCAGTTGGCACTCCCACCAGCAATGAAGGAGTGTTCCCTTTCACCACATCCTCTCCAGCATAAATTGTCATTGGTGTTTTTGATTTTAGCCATTCTGACAGGAGCGAGATGGTATCTCAGAGTTGTTTTGATTTGCATTTCCCGGATGGCTAAGGATGTTGAGCACTTTCTCAAGTGCCTCTCAGCCATTTTAGACTCTTCTATTGAAAATTCTCTATTTAGTTCTGCAGCCCACTTTTTAATTGGATCCTTTGGTGTTTTGGAGACTTGCTTCTTGAGTTCTTTGTAAATCTGGAGATCAACCCTCTGTCAGATGTGGGATTAGTGAATATTTTGTTCCATTCTGTGGGCTGCCTTTTTGTCTTGCTGACTGTGTCCTTTGCCTTACAGAAGCTTCTCAGTTTCAGGAGGTCCCATTTATTAATTGTTGATCTCACTGTCTGCGCTAGTGGTGTTATGTTCAGGAAGCTGTATCCTGTACCAGTTTGTTCAAGGGTACCACCCACTTTCTCTTCTAACAGGTTCAGTGTGTCTGGATTTATGTTGAGGTCTTTGATCCATTTGGACTTAAGTTTTGTGCATGGTGATAAACATGGATCGATCTGCATTCTTCTACATGCCAGCCTCCAGTTATGCTAGCACCATTTGTTGAAGATGCTTTCTTTATTCCATTGTATATTTTTAGCTTCTTTGTCAAAGATCAGATGTTCATACGTGAGTGGGTTAGTATCCGGGTTTTCAATTCGATTCCATTGGTCTACCTGTCTATTTTTGTGCCAATACCAAGCTGTTTTCAGGACTATAGCTCTATAATAGAGCTTGAGGTCAGGGATGGTGATGCCTCTGGACGTTGCCTTGTTGAAGAGGGTTGTTTTGGCTATCCTGGGTCTTTTGCTTTTCCATACAAAATTGATTATTGTTCTTTCAAGGTCTGTGAAGAATTGTACTGGGATTTTAATGGGGATTGCATTGAATCTGTAGATTGCTTTTGGCAGGATTGCCATTTTTACTACATTGATCCTACCTATCCAAGAGCATGGGAGATCTTTCCATTTTCTGAGGGCTTCTTTAATTTCTTTCTTTAACGATTCAAAGTTCTTGCGATACAGGTCTTTCACTTGCTTGGTTAGCATTACCCCAAGGTATTTTATGTTGTTTGTGGCAATTATAAAGGGTAATGTTTCTCTGATTTCTTTTTCAGCCCTTTTATCATCTGTATATAGTAGGGCTACTGATTTTCTTGAGTTGATCTTGTAGCCTGCCACTTTGCTGAAGGTGTTAATCAGCTGTAAGAGTTCTCTGGTAGAGTTCTTTGGGTCTTTGATGTAAACTATCATATCATCTGCAAACAGTGAAAGTTTGACCTCTTCCTTCCCAATTTGTATCCCCTTGATCCCCCTTTGTTGTCGTATGGCAATGGCTAGAACTTCAAGTACCATGTTGAAAAGGTATGGAGAGAGTGGACAGCCTTGTTTTGTTCCTGATTTTAGAGGAATTGTGTTGAGTTCCTGTCCATTTAGTTTGATGTTGGCTGTTGGTTTACTGTATATAGCTGTTATTATGTTTAAGTATGTCCCTGTTTTCCCAGATCTCTCTAAGACCGCTATCATGAAGGGGTGTTGGATTGTGTCAAAGGCTTTTTCAGCATTTAGTGAGATGATCATGTGATTTTTGTTTTTCAGCTTGTTTATATGGTGGATTACATTGATGGATTTTCATATGTTGAACCATCCCTGCATCCCTGGGATGAGACCTACTTGATCGTGGTGAATGATTGTTTTGATGTGTTCTTGGATCCAATTTGCCAGTATTTTATTGAGTATTTTTGCATCAATGTTCATGAGGGATATTGGTCTGAAGTTCTCTTTCTTAGTTGTGTCTTTGTGTAGCTTGGGGATCAAGGTTATTGAAGCCTCATAGAAAGAGTTTGGCAAAGACCCTTCTGCTTCTATTGTGTGGAATACTTTGAGAAGAATTGGTATAAGCTGTTCTTTGAATTTGTGGTAGAATTCTGCACTGAGGCCATCTGGACCTGGACTTTTTTTGGTTGGGAGACTTTTGATGACTGCTTCTATTTCCATAGGGGCTATAGGTATATTTAAATTGCTTGTCTGTTCTTGATTTAGTTTTGGCAAGTGATAGCTATCCAGCAAGTCGTCCATTTCCTTTAAATTTTCGAATTTTGTGGAGTACAGGTTTTCAAAGTATGACCTGATGATTCTCTGGATTTCCTCAGAGTCTGTTGTTATGTCCCCCTTTTCATTTCTGATTTTGTTAATTTGCATGTTCACTCTCTGCTGTTTGGTAAGTTTGGACAAAGGTTTGTCTATCTTGTTGATTTTCTCAAAGGACCAACTCTTCGTTGCATTGATTCTTTGTCTTGTTTTCCTCGTTTTTACTTTATTGATTTCAGCCCTCAATTTGATAATTCCTGGCTTCTACTCCTCCTGGGGGTGTCTGCTTCTTTGTATTCTAGAGCTTTCAGCTGCTCTGTTAATTCTCTACTATAACTATTCTCCAGTTTCTTCATGTGGGCACTTAGTGCTATGAACTTCCCCTGTAGCACTGCTTTCAAAGTGTCCCATAGGTTTTGGTATGTTGTGTCTTCATTCTCATTGAATTCGAGGAAGTCTTAAACAGCCGCAGTTTTAACAGATAAGATACGTGTCCAGAAAAACATAAAGATTTACAGTTAAGTCAGACTTGGATGAAGAAAAACCTCCAAAAGTTTACAGTGTATTTAAAAATATATGAAAGATTTAGAGAGAAAAAGAAAGAGGATTGTGGTAAATAAATAGAGAAACTGGCTGTGGTGGCACACACAGGTAGGATTTGCTGCAAAGGCAGAGGCAGGAGGATTTCCAAAGAGAAACCCTGTCTCAGAGAAAAATAAATAAAGGTAAAAACAATAGAGTAATAATAATAGATAAATAAGCCACATAAAGATGGAAAATACACAGAACGTCTGGATACTGTATGCTATTGTGTTTTCCAGTTTTTTGATTGCTAAGGAAGGAACAACTACTAAAGCACACTTGATTATAAATGCCGCTAAATTAATTCAACTTATATCTTTTGAAAATTCCTTGACTTCAAAACTTAAGTGTAAGGATATGTTACTTTGGAAAAGAGTTTTTGTTTATGTTTCCACAGGAAATGAAAAGCTGAGGATTCCTTCCAGGCTTCTGTGGTTTGATGAACCAAGACCCCAGGAAGCAATGGCCCAAGTGATTCAACATCTAAAACAGCTAAGATGATACAGCTTTACAGACCATGAAAAGGACTTACACAGTTTTGTCATGATCCCCATGGTATGAACAGCACCCCCTTCCAGCACAAAGCAGTTTGGAATGAGCGACATCTAAATTCCCATATTGTTTATAAATGTTTGTTTTCATTTGAATGGGGTTGTTTATAATTAATTGGTCAATGGTCACAACCAATCTCTTTTTAAAGGAAAAAGGGGATTATGGTATGGAAATGAGTACTTTGTATTGGTATGGTTTTTCATTTATTGATACAAATTCATGGTCAATTTTGTGATGTGTATATTTTTCCTCTTGATTAAGTATCATGTTTATACTAATCTTTTAAGACATAATGTATAATTAAATACAGATTATAGATAGTTACTTATAATAGTCAGAACTTAGGTAAGTTAGGTTTTCTAGATATACATAAATATATTTGAGGTAGATAGACAGTCATCAAACCTTTCAAAGACCTTCAGAAAATGGCATTTAAAATGGTTTAGGGATTTTCTTGACAATGAGAAATGTCTGCTTCTGGCATCATCAATTATGTTTGAGAGGAAGATGGGCATCGAAGAAACTCGTTATAGAGTTTGCTTTCAACATGGCATGATTAGCCATTTGAGCAAGAAACTGTTCTTGCCTGGACTGCTTGACTGTTGTTGTATAATCTGGATATGCAGGACCCATAGGAAAGTGACTGCTGAACTCAAACGGTCCTTCAGGGTTGCTGATTCATGAAAGAGTCTATGAGACTTTCTGCGGGACACAGAAAAATGAATGACAGACTGCCAATGCAGATGGACAGTTTGAAATTTCCTGCTTTGCTGAAAAGTCTTCTGGACACATTGTGGCCTATGGGCTGAAGATGGGTGCCCCAACATTACTGAGGAACTTCAGGTGACTATTCAGGTAGCAAGATGTCTCTGTCAATTCTACTGTTTATATATTATCCTTCTGTGGTCTTTGGTGGAGTTGAAGACAGATAGTTATAATTATAGTTTTCCTTAGTTATGATAAAAGATAAGCTGCATATAGAACTTTGGACTTACAAGGATGGATGATATTTTCTTGAAATCTTGCTGAATGTTGATAAACCAAATATTGTAACTGTGTTCTTACTTGATAACTGTTCTGTTATATATAATTTGACTATGTTAAAGTTAAGACCTTTCTTTTTGTTTAGATAGAAAAGAGGAGATTATGAGGGAAGTCCTATGTATATGTTAATAAAGAACTGTTGGCCAATAGGGAAGCAAGATAGGTGGGACTAGGAGTCCAGGAGGATTCTGGGTAGGAGAAACACAGGGAGTCACGATGTAGCCTGCCAGAGAAGTATGATGTCTGGAACTTTTCTCTGGTAAGAGAAATACTTAGATTAACAATTATGGGATAAATACTTAAGTCAGAGCAGGCCAGTAAGAAACAAGCAAGGCCAACACCTTCATAATTAATACAGCGTCTTGTGTGTTATTTGGGAACTACAATGTGGCAGAGCCCAGGGTACTGGTGGCAAAAAACCAAAGTGACTGAAAAGAAAAGGCTTCTCTCTACAAAATCCCTTATCTCTTACAATGGATAATGA
Source organism: Mesocricetus auratus (assembly GCF_017639785.1). Classification (NCBI taxonomy): domain Eukaryota; kingdom Metazoa; phylum Chordata; class Mammalia; order Rodentia; family Cricetidae; genus Mesocricetus; species Mesocricetus auratus. The sequence goes on from NW_024429193.1 coordinate 39,000,718, forward strand.
ACAGGAAATAAACTAGATATTGAACTTCTGCCAGACTGGGCAAAGATTTGAAACTCTGAATCTGTTATATATTGTTATGGTGCAAATGTGAAAAGTTACAACTGGTTCTTGGATCCTCACTTGGTAAATACTGTCTTGGGATGTTTTGAAATGATAATGAGGAAAGACAAAGCCATGAATGAGTTACTAGGCAAGGGCCATGAGAGTTATAGTACAAACTCAATTCTAGTCCAAACTCTCTATGCTTTTTAGATCATTGCATGGAAATAAATCATGCAGGGGACTCCTGCCACCATGAATAGTTCCTACCTGGCACAATACCCCAACCATGGTGGATCACCATGCTCTTTCAAACTCTGAGAAGAAAGACATTCTTGATTATGTAAGATATCTGGTTCCAGTAACAAGAAAAGACAAGAAATATATAAAATAGGTACCAAAAGTAGAGTCACTGTTGTATTAAATCTAACTATGTACTTCTTAGTCATTTGAAGGTAGACAGTAGATGAAATTGGAAGAGTTTAGAACTGTGAATGACAGAAATTTCAGAGCATTTTAATCATAGCTTATAACCATTCTGATGGTAATTCTGAAGACAAGTATGTTGAGAGTAATGTATAAAAACTATGTTCATGAGGATGCAAAAGAAGATAAGGATTCTATTATGATTTTAGCTATAGGTTATTCATGTTGCATTTTGGCAGTTAATTTGTCTATAGTTGCTCTTGAATGTCTATGTGAAGTTGAATTTGAGTAATGGGTTAATTCATATAATGGCAGGATTTTCAAGATGCCATAGCATCCAAGCTGTGGCATGGTTACTGTTCATTGCATTTGAACAGATTTACAGTGAAAGTACAACAAGTGTGGTGAAAGCTCTTTAAAACTATGCAACTGAGGAAGAAAGGAGTTTGAATCCAGTTAAACTGCAGAGGGAGTAAATATAGCAGGTGGTTTTAATTGTTAAAATAAATGTGCCATTAAAGAGAAAACATAAGCTTTTCACTAGGACAATAAGAAAAGTGTTTTGAAATTAAGACCCTGTCTATATAAATATTCAGTAAAACCATTTCTAAAAGCATTCATTTAGAAGGAGGGTATATAAAGAAGCACTTAGATAGAAAAATCACAATTTAGGAAAGTTTTTTTATGTTCATATATGAAGAGACTCTGAAGTTCTGTATTCAAGGTTCAAGGGAGTCAGATTATATCTCAAGCTGGCAGCAAAATGTGAGATCATTTGTGTTGTTAAGGTATATAGTCATTTAGGGTGTGTGAATTGTAGAATCATCGAGGCTTAGACTTAGGTTCAAGAAAGCTGTTGAGGTTCAGATTCCCTGAATCAAGCTACTTGTGGGATATTTGTACAGCTGTGTGAATGAAATCAAAATCGTAATAGATACCCCAGGAGGTGTCAGAATATTGCTATTGGTCATTTACTGAGGAGAGATGTGGACACTGAGTAGTTCATAGATGATGTTTGTTGTAAGCAGATGAGCTTTATGCTCACATCTGCTCAATAGACCTGAGATGACATTACTGAGATAGATCTCTGTATGCTGAACATAGGGATGTTTTAATTCAATCTTTGCTTAAGTATTTCCATTCTCCATTTTATAATGTTAATATGTGTTACTATATAGTAGAAGCATTAAGTGTGACTTTTAAAAGCAGCTACACAGATAAATTGTCTTAAGACTCATAGGAGTTTCTAGACTGGTGGGTTCACAGTATTGACAGTATCAAGACTTTCAAAAACTTGAAATCGTACTTCATACATTTTGCATTTTGAGACAGCCATAAGCTTATGGAGTCAAGAGAAATTGTTATGTGCCCAGACGTTCATGCTATTTGACTCTATATGTTTTACATATAACCTTTTGAATTCATGCCAAAGCTTGATAGAATTCTCTCAACAGAAATCAGTATCAGAAATAAGTATAAAATTAAAATAGAATTAAGATTTTGTTGCTTTCATGAGTTTTCCTCATTTCTTACTTCTTATTCATAAAGCTTCAATTTCTGATAAAAAACAACTATAATATGAAATATAATAATAGAAAAATGTGAATTCTACTAAGCTCAAAAAGTCTAGCACACTTCTGTCTATATCATTGTAACAGGAAAATTTACAGCTGATATAACCACAAAATTCATATTTAGTAGTATTTCCCAAGCTCTGTGGGATCATGTGATATAGCCCAGAATGTTTTAAAAGAAATTCTGGTTGTTATAGCTACCAGAATACATTAGATAGATTTTTTTTAAAGAATGAAATGAGACACGGATTCAGTGTATCCTAGAGAACTACATTAACTAATAGCAGAGAAAAGAAGCACTCACACAAGAGTCTAATACTTTACTATTGTAGCGATTAACAATTTTGCTATATATTACGCTAATATAATAAATTTTCAAAACAGCTTTTTCTTAATATCTTGAACTTTCTTATTTTTGTTTCACTCTGTTCTTGATTAGTCTTTTTAGGAATAAAAAACAGGAAAATTAATCCAATAGAGCAAAAAGAAAAAAATAATCAGTCATTAGTTAAATGTATTTCAAAGAACAAAAAGATACTGAACTTACACATTTTTTGTAGATATGTATTGTTACCTATTATATTACAGTACACCTAGGAAAAAATACAAGTTCTATTCACTATCAAGTTTTGTTTTTATGTCATAATCAAATGATTCTAAATCTCATTAACCCACTAGCAACATCTTTCATGTAGACTCTAATATACATTTTCACAACCAATGTGCTTTTGTCTGTCTTATATACTGAGATGATCAATAAACATATAAAAGTATGAGATACACTATAAAATGATTCATATTTCACATTCCTAAAAACTAACAGTGAAAGGAACTGTAGTCTGGACAGCCTTTGTAACTTTCTGACCAAAATGGTAATTGCCTGTCCTAGGTCCTTAGCTAGGGTAGAACTTTATCAGCCTTTCTCTATCCATGCTAGAATATTGACTGGGTTGATCTTGTTTACAGTCAATGTTCTTCATTTGATAGGCTAGCCATGTGCCAGTGGCTGTCTCTAAGACCATGCCCATACTGGAATGACTAAAGAACTCTGAGTTTAAAAGAAAGAGTACAAAAGAGTATGTGAAATTGGGAAGGTGAAGTGATAAGAGGCATAGTAAGAGTTAAAGAGGAGACAGTGATGGGCTGATTTGATCCAAACACATTATAGTTATGTATCAAATCCTCAAACAAACAAAACAGTTAGTGGAGAGGAGGAAGAAGCTACTGTTAGACTCTGTGAAGATGAACTGAGATCAAGAAGAGTAAAAGTTAAAATGTTGATAAGGCTTTAAAGAGCAGGTCCTAGGTCTTAGCTGTAGGGTCATCCACTGGAGTATGTCCATCCTACCAATAACCAAACTTCAGAATACAACTGATTTTCTTCCCTAGCAGCCAACATGAATGTTGACTGGTTTGATCTTGGGTAGTTTTTCTGCAAGTAGCCATTGCTGCTATGAGTTTCTGAATGCGTTGGCCTTATCATTTCCAAAAAGTTTAGTTTAGTTTAGTTAAGTCTGTGTTTTCTTCTTTTGAGAGAGGTTCTTATTTTGTGTCCCTGGGTTGCTTAAGACTTTCTTTGTGGCCACACTGGCTCCACACTTTCCTGCCTCCACCTCCCAAAAGCACTGAACAACATGCCCAACTATTTTTTTTTAATTTTAAGTGTTTGACTTTAATGACACTCCTTTTTTGCTTTCTTTTTATTTAAATTAGAAACAAGCTTGATTTGCATGTCAATCCCAGTTCCCTCTCTATCCACCCCTCCCCTGCCCTCAACTGGACCCGTACCCCATTCCCTTTCTGCTCCCCAAAGAGGGTGAGACCTTCCATGGGAGATCTTCGAAGTATGTCATATCATTTGAAGCATAGCCTAGACCCTCTCTTGTGTGTCTAGGCTGAGAGAGTATCCCTCTCTGTCATGCCCAACTATTTTAAATGCATGTCTTAATTTTTTTATTTTTATGTACATCGGTTCATCTGCCATGTGGGTGTTGGAAATTGAACCTGCATCCTCTGAAAGACAAGTCATTGCTCTTAAACTCTGTGCCATCTCTTCAGCCCCTTCAATTTTTAATGAATTAATTGAAAAAGTTTCTTGCTAAGTAGAAGACACAGGTCAACTTTTAAACAGCATTAAATAAGCTATGCTTATTTATTGTATTTTTAATTAGTTAGTAGTTGTGTTTATAGGGTTTCAGAAGGACTTTTATTCAAATACATATTCTATTAATTCAAAAAGTTATTTAAAATTCCTTACACACACTCATGGATTGCAGGGAGAGATACAATGAGGATAGGCCAAACATCAAATATATTGTGACAATTTAAAAAGAAGTTCAGAACTTCATCAAAAAATGCAGATGATTATATATTGCATCTGCCTGTGCAAAACTATATTTATTTGTATTAATGTTATTTTACCATTTTCTAAACATATTAACTCTTTTTTAAAAATCCATAACTTTATGCACCGCTATGTGTATGGGCGGTGCTTCTAATTCATTGGAAAGTAAAGAGGAAAGTAAAGAGAACAAGGTAAAAGTGATTATATATTATTCATTTTGAAATTATACTTTAGCATTGACCAATTATTATTGAGGTGCAGTCATCAAGAATTAAATGAAACTGTCATGTAAAGTTTTGTTTAAAATAAAAGAAAGTCTAGATCAAAACATTAAGAACTCAAAGACAGAGTGAAGCAAATTCTCATTAATTTTATCACTTTCTTCCCATAATGCTGAGACACGGGCATAGTTTTGAATCATTACTCAAATATCAATACTTTGCTCTACAAACTCAACTCTGTGAACTGGAAGTTGGATACATAATTTGTCTCTTTCACACAAGCAAAATAAACATCTGCTAACTTCCTGTCATGGGAGTGTGGCTGTGGTGGGCAGAGTGTGAACAGAGCCTCTGATGTGCAATGTTTGTCCCATCTGCACACCAGGTGGCATTGCATGGCTAATCAGAGGATGATAACCCCCATCGTGATTACTTACAGAGTCGGAGATATGAAAGTAAATCCATTCAAACTTTGTCTAAAAACTTTTTAATGTGATTACAGTAAATAGCCTTAAGATTATATTTAAAGGGTTACAAAATTTGAGATTTAAGTTAATTGGTGCTGCAGCATTGGTTTCCTATATGCAAATTCATGACATAATTTACAGTATTAACTAATGTGAATTTAACTAATTGAAAATGAGTACGAGAAGTAAACAGAGGTTTGCCTGGTGAATTGGGAACATGATTGTACTGACTGTTCTTTGCACAATTCAGAGACAAGATAAGGAATAAATTAAATTTGATATAAATTTTAATTGTATTGAATCTAAAGTTGATTTGCTGCTGCATTCAGTATGGCTCCAGGATGGACCTGACTGGGGCAATGATGGGAAAGAAAAACAGACATACACACAGATGTACAGATAAGCTTGGATTCAACAGGCTGGCTCTTTGATAGAGAAATTACAGCACACCAAAATCACAATGTGTTCCCTTGAATGAAGAAATGGGTTTATTGAATGCAGCTGAATAAGGAGGCAGTATTATTATATACAAAGAAGGGAGCAGGGTTTATGGTACACTACACCTGGATCAAAGAGATACATTCAGATAGTCTGCACATGAGCAGTTTCTATAGGAGAGTAGTCTATTGGACATTAATATCCAGAGGGAGAAAGCTACTATGGATTATCTCCACACACACTATCATCATTCACACTTGGACCAGAGGAAGGCTTTAGCATCGCTCTCTCTGAGCACCCCTTGGTGGGGAGGTTTTGTTGTTTTCCAAGGATCTGAGGTTACTGTATTGGAGTTGATCATGACAACAACACATGTCTACTCAGTACCACACTTACTCAGAGATTCCCATGCTCCCTGCAGTTTTCTATATAAAATCCTCTGAGGAAGAATCTCTGAAAAGAGCAGCTTGAGTTAGAATGTACTTAAATGTATTTAAAGTCAGAGATGTGGTTGTATGCTAAAGCCTAGTAGCAACATTTCTCATTTTAATTAAAGACAGTATAGCTTAATTTTACAAAGAAGAATTAGTAAATAACATAAATTATCTCAAAGCTTCACATTTCTGTATTACAGAAGCATGCCTTTTATAAGGAAAGAAAACATCATACTGAAACAAAAACTGTTATCCTCCAATTTGCATCAATCTCTTGCCAGTTCTGTAGCTTTTCTGTCTCTCACTCTTCATTTTATTTCTTGAATTAACCAAAAAAATATTACATCCCAATTTCATTTTCCCCTCTATTCTCTCCTCCCATCCCCTCCCCTGCCTGTTGCTGTAGTTTCTTTCCAGCCTGTTCCCACAGCCAATTAGTCCCAAATAAACACACAAAGACTTAATTTACAAACTGTTGGCCTATAGCTAGGGCTTCTAACTGGTTAGCTCTCTCTTAATTAGTAGCCCATAATTACTAATCTATGCATTTCTACATGGTCTTATCTTGCCAAAGAATGCCTGGTCCATCCTATCTTCCCAGTTTCTACATGGCATCCCTCTCACAACTTCCCTTCTCCTTGCTTTTGTAGTCCTGCCTATACTTTCTGACTGGCTACTGAAAAATCAGTATTTTATTCATCAACCAATAAGAGAAACATATATTCAGAAGGACATCCCCCATCACCTGCCTCCCCTCCAAACTTCTATCCATTCCTCTTCTGTAACCATTCAGAAAGGGACAGGCCTCCACGGGAGCTCACAAACCAAGGCAAGTCAAGTTGAGGTGGGACCAAACTCCTTCCTCTGCAGCAATAGCTGACCTGAACTCTTAGGAGCTCACCCACTCTATAGACCAACAGCTATGGAGCCTGTATAGCTCCTCCTAGACCCTCTGCATGTGTGTGATAGTTGTATAGCTTGGTTTGTTTGTGAGGCTCCTAGTGGTGATATTAGGAACCATCCCTAGAGTTGGAGCTGACTGTCTCAGGAACCTAACCCCCATGCTGGGTTACCTCACGCTTCATTTTACAGACAATATTGCTCTTTATTTTCCCAAATTTCACATAGTAAAATTTGACAAAAAGCTAAAATAAATGTAATGGTATGGTGTCTAGTGAGAAAACATCTATGCAGTACCAGAGCTCATAGCTTCAATTTGAAAATGAGGAGGAATAGTTCAGACAAGTTCAGTGAGGTCTTGAATTCTTCTCAAGTAACTGGAGGAGGTGTGCTATAGTGTCCTTAATATTTCAGTGACACCACACACTACTTTTAGTGTCTTTGTCATTCTTCAACATCTACATCTGACTTCTAGAAGATAGCTAAGGCTTACAGGATGATTACATGTATAAAAATTAAGCACAACCCATTGCACAGAGTGCATGCTTGTGCCCCATTGAAATTCTTGTATTTAAGCTGTAAGATTCAAGTTTATATTGCAGGACAGCATTTGGGTTTAGATTCAGTTTAGATGATTATAAATTTAAAGTCCTCTGCTATGGGTTTAACATTTATTTAGCAACACCACCACCACCAACAAGAGGTTTTGACTTCTTTGTCAAAAATTATGTGTTCATAGCTGTGTGGATTTGTGTTAGGGTATTCAATTCAATTCTATTAATCCACATGTCTGTTTTTATGCCAATTCCAAACTATTTTCATTACTGTAAGTCAAGGATGGTGATGATACCTTCAGAAGTTCCTTTATTATACAAGATTGTTTAGCTATCCTGTTTTTTTTTTTTTAGGTTTTTTTGTTGTGTTTTTCTCATATGAAGTAGAGCATTGTGTTTTTGAGGTCTGTGAAGAACTGTGTTGGGATTTTTGACGGGGATTCCAATAAATCGTAGATTGCTTTTGGTAAGATTGCCATTTTTACTATGTTACATAAGCATGGGAGATATTTCCGTTTTCTGATTTGTTCCCCAATTTCTTTCGTCAAAGGCTTAAAATTATTGTCATACTTTTTTTACTTGTTTGATTAGAGTTACTCCAATATATTTTATATTATTTGTGGAATTGTAAGGAATATTGGGAACGTACCCTTTGGAAAGATAGCTATCTATGAAATGATGGATAAGGTCTACAAATGGTAACTTTAAAACTGAAAGTGTGGTGTTGTGGAATATTGGTTTAAGATGTGTTAATTTGTGTATACTGTGGAATATTTGTCTAATGATGCAAATATGTGTTGCATTTTTATTCCACTTGTTCAACTCTGTAAAGGTGTGTTATTTTGCCTATCTAAAATACTTGATTGGTCTAATAAAGAGCTGAAGGACACATAGGCAGGAAAGGGACAGGTGGTCCTTTCAGGCACAGAGAATAAATAGGAGGAGAAATTTACGAACCAGAGAAGAGGGGAACAAGGAGCAAGAGAAGGAGAAAGAGAGGAGGACACAAGGGACCAGCCAACCAGTGAGTCATAGAGTAGGAACAGAAAAAGAGAAATAGAAAGGTTAAAAGCCCAAAGACAAAATGTACAAGAAGAGAAACAGGATAATTTAAGTTAAGTTAGAAAAACTGGCTAGAAACAAGCCAATCTAAGGCTGGGCATTCATAAGTAAGAATAAGTCTCTGTAAATTTGCTTGGCAGCTAGGTGGCAGGCCCCCAAAGAGGCACACAAAGCAAACCAAAACAAACCAATTAAAAAAAAAAGGTCTGGCCGGGCGGTGGTGGTGCACGCCTTTAATCCCAGCACTCGGGAGGCAGAGGAGGCAGGCGGATCTCTGTGCGTTCGAGGCCAGGCTGGACCGATAGCCTCCGAAACAATACAGAGAAACCCTGTCTCGTAAAAACCAAAAAAAAAAAAAAAAAAAAAAGGTCTGGGCAACCTATGGGGCCCTGGGCAGTAGATCAGTGTTTATCCCTGGCATACAAACGGACTTCGTGTGTCCATAACAAAAAGAGGTATGCTCCCTCAGCCTAGACTCTTAGGGGAGTGCCTGGACCCTGCCCTGAGTGAAATGACAGACTCTAGATATCCCCTATGTCGAAAGAATTGGCGATAGGGGGTGCGGGAGGAGGGGAGGGAGAGGGAACTGCGATTGACATGTGAAGCAAACTATTTAAAATAAAAATAATAATAATAATAATAAAGCTATAGGGTAGATTCATACAGCACCAGTATCCTGAGGATAGTCTACTTCATTCTGAGTGTCACGAATATTGAGTGACAATACATGTGAGGCAATTACTAGACAAAACACAATGGCTTTACATAGAGAAAATCATATGCACAAGGGTTACTCATGATCTTCGTCTCGGGCAGTAAAGCTATTTCAGAATTATCACCAACCGTGTGAACTTGGAATCAGAACAAGGAGATTTGCTCATCTTCAAAATAGACTTACCTGGGGCCAGCAACAGAGCTGAGCAGGTAAGGGCTTTTGAGTCAAGCCTGATGATCTGAGTTTGAGTACTGTACTTATATGATGGAAAGAAATTACTGACTCTCAGAAGCTGTCCTCACACATATAACATGCCCACAAAATACACGAAAACACAATTTAAACATTGAAGACAAAATGGGCTTACTTTGCCATCACCTAATATAAGCTAAAATCACTCAGGGATAACTAATTTAAGTATCTGTAAAAGAACACTGCCAAAATTGTCTCAGTCTCTATTATTTTCTTCTATTTTCATAAGGTGACCAGCCTACCACCTGCTTTTGAAGATTAATATGTGCTTTCTATAGATATGTTAATATGATCAAAGAATAATTGCCCTACATCTCTTTTATCCCCTCTGGGGCTTTTCATGAACTCATTAACAGATGATTTAATGAACTCTCAGCTGGAATTCCTTTTCCCTCATTTTCAAATTCTTGGGAGCCATCTCACAATTATACGAGAGTACTTACAAGTGATAGTAGATTAAACAATATTACAAATTAAAAAAGTAATATTCACATCAACATATTCATGCCTTTTTTGCTTACAATTAAGTCAGGTTTATTATTTTAAATAATGTATTTATAATAGTTGATATTGAGTAGGTACCCAGCTTTTATCTAGGGGGCAGAAGTAAAGTGGGTTGTCTAAAGAGTTTATTGCATTTTCTTCTAAATAAATAGAAAGCATACATGATTATCTACAATTTAGAAATTCCTGATTAAGAAACTAATTAAGAATAACTTTTGCAGAGAGGAATTCTGGCTGTAAGAAGGCACAAGGGAGTTAAGTAAAGGCCACAGAACGGCAAATTTAATACCACAGTTTCTCAATGGATTTTCTTAATTGAAATTATCTCTTCTTCAGCTGTTATAATATTTGGTAATCTACACATTACAAAACATTCTTTTCTTCTAGTAACTGAATAAAAGAAAAAATAACCCAACTGGTGGTAACAATGAGAAAGTAAAACTAAATATGGAATCTAATTTTTCTTTTTTCTTTCTTTCTTTCTTTTTTTTTTTTGGTTTTACGAGACAGGGTTTCTCTGTATTGTTTTGGAGGCTGTCGGTCCAGCCCAGCCTCAGACTCACAGAGATCCTCCTGCCTCTGCCTCCCGAGTGCTGGGATTAAAGGCGTGCCCCACCACCGCCTGGCGGAATCTAATTTTTCAAGAGTATATGTTCATGCTCAACAGCCTTAAGTGGAATGTTATGATGTGGATGGGTGTTCTCAGAACATGCTCACTTGCTATCTTAAGACTAGAAAAGACTTTTCATCTTCAAGTATGACATTGGCTGGCTTATTTTCACTCTTCCTATAAAATTTATTTTCCATGATTAGTGGCCAGTGGTTGCTTGCTGTTAGACCTTTTGGAGTTTTGTGTTATTGTTCTGCTTTTCTTAAACTTAACTCTATTTTCCTTAATGGCCACTAGTCACACCCACTTCCAAGGCCGTGCCGAGAGTTAACAGATTGGATTATATTTTTGATAGAGCCTGGAGTGCCATTAATGTTACAGTGGGAGGTGGCAATACTACTACTGTGAATGAAGCTATTCTTATTTGTTCATTTCATTACAGTGGCAATACCAACTACATAAAAATTGACAATGTACCATCATAGGTTTTATTTGTGCTGGAATACATACAAATCACCAATGTTTTTTTTTTTGTTTGTTTTTTTTGTTTTTTACGAGACAGGGTTTCTCTGTATTGCTTCGGAGGCTATCAGTCCAGCCCGGCCTCGAACTCACAGAGATCCGCCTGCCTCTGCCTCCCGAGTGCTGGGATTAAAGGCGTGCGCCACCACTGCCCGGCGTCACCAATGTTTTAAAGTGTTCTAGTCTCTTATTTTGGTAAATTGTTAAAATGGTTTCAATAAAACTGAATACTTACTCTTACTTTGTTCTAGATATTTGTTGATTTATTTACTGGTGGTGATAGAAGGCATAGTCAAGGCCTCAAGCACAGCATAGACTATGTTAGTCCTGTAATCTCCTTTACCCACATGGAAATAGGAAGGTATTGGGAAGCTTAATGATAGCACAATCAGATCCCTTGACTCTGACATGTTGACAGTGTAGTCAAAGGGACCAGGCAGAAAGGTGCCAACAGTAAGGATCCAGTAGTAGTAAGTAATGGGAGTGCTGCTCACAATAAAGGATTAACACAGGAACAGGTCATCCCTACAATATCTGCCTGCTCACACTATCCCTGATCGCCAACTAAGACGGTCATGGAGGATATTCTTGTAAGACTTTTCCTCCCCCGAAATTTCAAAAAAGATATGAAATCACTTATCAGTTATGTACTTAAAGTTATATCAATGATCCTAGGGTGTCTCAGCCAATGGCTCTTCTCTTACATGATGCTAAACTTTTATTTAGCACCACTACATTTTGTAAGGGTGTAAATGTGAGTTATCGGAAGATGGATAACCAGGAAAATGAACAATAAAAAGAGGATGTGTCCAGATCATTTGACATCTAGGAACATGGTTCCTATACCTGGAATTTGAAGGGACTCACCTTCAAAATGTATTCATCATGCTTAGTCCAGCCCTCATGTTCTGTGATTAGGTTATTCTATTTGAATCACTTGACATTTTCCTTACTCAATTTAAACCTAAGCATGCCACCGAATTTAGATTTCTTTGCTGTTTTAACCTTTAGCACTGAACATGAAACACAATTGTCATTCGGTCCTTGCTTTATTCATATGCTACATTTTATTTTTTGTTTTCTTGAGACAGGGTGTCTCTGTGTAGCTTTGGAACCTGTCCTGGAACTTGCCCTTTACACCAGGCTTCCCTCAGACTTGCAGAAATCCACTTGCCTCTGCCTCCAGATTATTGGTAGGTATAAGACATACTATTTTTGAAATGGTGATATCACCATATAATTTCTACAGTGAACAACTATGGGCATCAAATTTTGACTATTAAGCCACATTAAATTATTTTATACACAACATGGTATGTGTGTTCAAACACACACAACAAAATAAACACATATAACAATGTTTCCACAAAGTAACACACCCCAAATGTGTATATAACACAACATTGGTACTTTGAAATATGTTAGTCATTTTTGGAATTTTCTTGTATTGCTTTTTTTAAAACAAAAAAGAACAATAGATAGACTCTGTCATATTGATTTCAATGAACAAAGAGAGCTAATCGATATTTTGAAAAAGCTGTAAAGAGGAGTCGTCCTCACTCCCATTCTGAGCAGTAACGGCAACACACTGCATGAGTTCTTTTATTTGAGTAAAAATATCAAAACTTTAGAGCCTTCCACCCCAAGCTGTCTAATGTGAATAAGCACAAGGTCTGATCCCAGGAGTTAGAAGGAGCTTAGTCATTCATGGATAAGAGCTGTAAATCTGATATTCATAACAATATGCATAAATATGCATGTAATGAAATACATACCTTAGTGGATTCTGTTTATGTCCATGGGGAGGGGTTGGACTCTAAAAGTGATTTTTTTCCTCTAGCAGTGTGTACAATGTTTTACGTGAGCAACCATGAGAATACATTTATATTAATTCAATACACTTAATGAAGTATCCTGACAAAGGTACATCTAGTAAATTATTTTTCTTTTGATAGGTAATAAAGTAAGATAGTAACTGTAAATACTGGAAAATTATATGACATTTTCACACACACACAAAAGATAAATCATTTCTGTTTTCTTATTAAATTACTGATGTAGCTAATAATGAAGTCCAAAGTACTAATATTATTTGCTTTTTTGTTAGGAGACTGATGGGTTTCACACATCAAACACCAAGGATAATGCACATTGTGACAGAAGCACTGTGTACCTCTTCCCTCTGTGTCTCTAAGATATTAGAAACCTAATGCCCATTTTCCTATGGTCACATTTCCAATCATGCTTTGCTGCTAGGCATATTTTATGATGAAGTTATAGACAATGGGATAGAAGCAGAGGTGGTATGTATAACTTCTACAACATAAAACTAAGAGGACAGGTGCTGCCTGTGAACACAGACATGGTTATTACCCATGGACCAAGAAAGGAATTGCTATATCAAGCATGGGTTTCCCTGTTGCATGCAGTGTTGGAGTGCACTCTGAACACTATTCCAGTGTCTATTGTGTACTTAAAGCAACCAAATATATATCCCCAAAAGCACAAAGGGTCCACTCTTTCTCTTTTTCAAACTCAGTGATAAAAACCAGATAAAACAAGTGAACGAAGGCTAATGATGTTGTAGAAGCAAGGGCAGCAATGATGTAAGGCTTCCAAGTAACAGACAGTTATATGGTAATAGAAAGATCATAAAGGCCCAAATGGTCAAGCGATGTCAAATAAGTCTTTCCTAGGATATATGGCTACTTGTCTGCTATAAACAGAAGTATTTTTTCCTGATGAAATAAAATTTCCTCGTGTATATTTCATATAAAATACTGAAATAGAACATAGCTGCATTCCTCATACCATCACAATAGAATGTCAAATGATTTGCTTTTCAATGTGAAGATGTACAACATAAATATGAAAGGGTTGCACATTGTATTCCTTCATTCACACATTGCAGGGTCCAACAGAGAGTGGTCTTTAGAACCCCATGGCTCCATGAAAAAGTAATAATATAAGGGAACTTAAGAGAAAGAATTTTAAGTAAAACCTGAAGTGTTTTTGATTTTTTCAAACAGAAGGTATTTCTGACAGCTAGAATCACTAGATGTTGTTAAACACTTAATTATCCCCAATTTTTCTAATACTAGGTTTCTTATGTATTAAATTTGGAACTATTTCAATGAATGTTATTTGCTTGACCCTTATTTCCTCAGTACAGACATTCTTCATAAAAATGTGCATAAAGATAGGCATAATCTTTCTAGGATATTCTACTCTAACAGTGAAAATGTATCTTTTATGTCTAACATCTGTAGGAAAATTAATGGTGGATTTAATTGTTACTTGATAGCATCACAAGATATAATTCCTCTCTAATTTCCACTCATTGTGAACCAGGAACTTGTGAATTGCCAGAAGCAGAGAGAAGCAGAAGCTCTTAGAGAGTCACTACTTCTGAGATCATAGAATATATTTTATAGACACTGTGCTATGCGTCTTTTCTCAGTAAAATTATGAAGTTGAAAGAAAGGTCTAAATTCAAAGTATCTTTGAAAGGAAAACCAAGGGAGAATAACAAATATCCTCTTCCCATTGTACAGACTGGCCACTATAGTCAATGAAAATGATATGCAAAAGTACTAAGGACAATGGTGCTAATACTACAGAGAGAGAGCAGATTTACTTCCTTGTCAGTGATAACTTTTAAATCTAAATACAGTTAGTGACAGAGCTTCCCTTGGATGTGGTGTCCATGCTCTATTAAAGGAATAAGTCATTCAAATGAGCACAACTTGGTTAGTAAAGAAGTATTAATAGTGATTGCACTCTGCAAGCAATGATACCTTGACCTTTGCACCAAGTTTTGGTGAGCACTACCCATCATGCAATCACTGAAAGATACAGGACATTTGCATCTCAGTGGACAATACTCAGATATTCAAAGATTGTTGATTGGAAAGGATATGGGCTGAAAGATAGAAGGATGGAGTTGTACTTAAAATATTATCAATTTAATATGCTCAGTTCACATCTCAGAATTTTCCAGAGTATAACATGGAATATTAAAGAAAAATAGAACTCGACACAAGTATAAAATTTAATCGACTATTTGTTTTCTCTGGTCTCTCAATAAATAATAAGGGTGAGGGAAATAGTATCTCCATATCCGTGAGATACTTTTCTGCAGGGAGAGATCCTATATACCCGTAGCACTGACCACTGTAAGATCTCTCCCTACACTTTCCAAAAGATATGAGGACTTTATAAAATGAATATGGAATAATGCCAACTCTGCTTTTTTCTGTTCGTCAATTGTACTGCCATTCAAAGAAACCTACAGCAGCCAGCTACATTGTGAGATATCACCTCAGAGCCCAGTTCTGATGCTTCTACTGTGGTGGGAGGACTAGGAAGACAAATATGTTTTGCTGAAGCTTGTTCTCAATGTACATGAATCAGTACAGACAGGCTGTAAGCACAGGATACATTATGATGTATCAGTCCAAGGAAGATGTGATTTCCACTAGAGAAATGTCTAAAGGTAGTCATTCTAATGGATATTATCAGAAAAAATTAAAGTTAAATAAAGATATTTAGAAATAAATCACTCACCTATCCCGATGAAAGCTGCTTTGTAGCCATTTTCTTTCAAAGTGCTAAGGGTCATTCCATCAATGGAAAGACTTTTGCCACAGATTATCTGTAAGACACAGTATTTTGAGCAATTTTTAATTAAAATTAATATTTAACACATAAAGTCAAATATATTACTATAAAAGTTTTAATGAACAAATTTGTAGTAACTAGAACACTAATATTTTCATTATGGAATAAATGTAGAAAAGCCAGCATAATTATAATCAAGTTAGTAAAGACGTTGAACTACCTCATGACCCAGTATTTAGCCCCTTATCCTATACTTAGAGGGTTATATATCTACCATAAAGACATTTGTACATCTTTGTGCATTGCTGATATATTCACAATAGCAAGGAAATAGAATGAGTCAAGACACCAATCAAAGACAAATGAATAATGAAAATGTGACATATATATGCACAGTGAGATTTTATTCAACCATTCAGAAAGGTAAAAATGTGAAAACTATAGATAAACATATATACCTGGAAACTGTTATATTAAATAAGATAACCCAGACTTCAAAAGACAAATACAGCATGTTCACCTTTACCTAGCTGCATATATATGCATATATATGCTGGGAGAGTGAATCTGGGTAGAAGCCAAAAAATTAGAAATGATTCCATAAATATGAGAGTGGGAAAAGCATTTTTGGTTTGACTTTGTGTGTGTTTGTGTGTGTTTGTGTGTGTGTGTGTATGTGTGTGTTTGTGAGGGGGGGCAGAATCCACCCAAAGTAAGTAGGTTCAAAATGCCATGATACTAACTTAAAAATGCAATTCAAAAAGGTAAACTAAAGTTAGTAAAATGTCTCACCTTATGTATATTGAGAGCACTAAGTTGAGTATTTGAGATAGGAATGTAATAATAGGATAGTGAGGGAGACTAAAAGGTCAAAAAGATCCAAAAAGTCAAGTGAGAACAGAAGGAAATTATACTACAAAATCACATGATTAGCATGTGTATGGAAGTTCATATAGTAAAGATTCACTCTACCTATAGACAAAAGTGTGGGGCTGTAGGGTATTTCACTATGGTCTTTACAAAGGGTAGGTTTTCGTCAAGGGATCTTGTTCATACAGTATGAATAAATCAGAGGGACTATAAGTCTCAATATTTTGCTTGGTCTCAAACATGATTCAACTAAAAATATTATTATTCCTATTTATTTAGGGCAACTAGAGGAGAGCACAGGTACAGAGTCAAAGGACAAATTGCAGGATTCAGTTACCATGTGGGGCCTGGTCATTGAACTCAGTTTGTCAGGTTTAATGGTGAGTGTCATTAACCCCTGAGCCATCTCTCTGACCCATGAATCAATCTTCAGGTGGAAAGCTGCTGAACAAGAGAGACACCCCATTCCTACGTAGAACTGTGCTGTAACCTGGCAAATAAATACTACAATAATTACCCTGCTTCCCCATAGGGAATGATGGCCATTTACCTAGGCAACTGTGCACCAGGGAAATAGGGATAATCAGACATTTCAAGGACTATTAGGCACATGATCTTTATTGACATTGATACCTGGAGACACAAAGTGGGGACCTATGTGAAAGGAAAATGGAGCCTGACTAAAGTCTAGGTCCCTGTGAGCCATCAGAGACACTGACCCTGTCACTGAGCATTTTCCTACTCTCCAAACACATAATTGAAATTGTTACACTTGTCAGTTAAGTAATCCCCAACTGTATCTCTAGTCTGTGCAGTAAGAGATGAAACAGCTATCACATCTGGGAAGTGTACGTGCAAATATCAGAAACCTGACTGAGAGAGTTTCTCTAGCATCATATCACACCCAGGGTGCTGGTGGGATGGGGATAGATGGTACTTGTGCCCATCAAATATCCATTGAGTTGACTTAACCGTTTGTTCCTTGCTGAGATTTACATGGTTCCCACAGGATGAATGTAAACTGTTGTAGGTCTACATTGAGTGTAGCCTGTGTCAGACATGATATAACTGCTGAAGTAGACTGATACAAACATGGAAACTCTGAATGTGGCCATTGATTTGGTGACTGCAGACTTACTGTACTCCACTTCTAAGATGAGTCAGGAACAGCTGACACCCAGGGAATGTACTGTTCACTTCTGAGACAGGCCAACTTCATTAAAAATATGTGTATTACAAAGAGCTCTGCTTCCTATAGAATGCCACAGTGACCCATTCTGAGATGATATCATGCAGTTTGGACAGCATAACCATGAAATGGTCAGTATGCTGGTGTGGTGAATTCAAGTTTCTGAAACTACAGTATACGGTAGATGAACCTATGACTGAGACTAGTCACTTGAGTGAGGTTTAGGGAGCCCAGTTATCATGGATGAGTTGGTGTATCTGCACCCAGAAAGACAGATGCATCTTCAGTCTCCCCTCACAAAGAAAGATACACAAAACTTTTAAAGTTGCTTTCGAGTTTTGATAGCATTATATTACTAAAGATAAAGTCTCTATTAGGTCATAGTGAAAGAAAAATGACTACAATTCGTATGCACATATGGCTAAGAGTATGTATTGCAAAAGATGATATAGTTCTTCACAAGCAGTTCATGAAAAGTTTTTGTTTTTAACTTTTGAGTTGCATAATTAACTACTTTGCATTTTAGAGGTGTAATAATGAAAATACTTAAGATCCTTGATTTACCATGAAGTATGTATTCACTGTGTTAGCAAGAAGTTTACAAACAACAACAACAGCAAAAGAATGAAAAGGGAAATATGTAAAGATCCAATCATCTATTAATGAATAAGAAAACACAAAGTTTCAGAACTGGTTCTTTTAAACATAATGTTAACTATGAAAACCAGAACATAGTTTCTTAGCCGGGCATTGGTGGCACAAGCCTTTAATCCCAGCACTCGGGGGACAGAGGCAAGCAGATCTTTGTGATTCGAGGCCAGCCTGATCTACAAGAGCTAGTTCCAGGACAACCTCCAAAGCCACAGAGAAACCATGTCTTAAAAAAACAAAAAAAAGGGGGCTGGAGAGATGGCTCAGTGCTTAACATCACTGTTTGCTCGTGCAGAAGGCCTGGGTTCAATTCCCAGCACCCACATGGTGTCTCACAACCACCTGTAACTTCAATTCCAGGGGATCTGATGCCTCCATAGGCACCAGGCACATATGTTGCACATATATACATACATGAGGCAAAATACCCGTTAACATGAAATAAAAGTGATTAAAAAAAAGAAAAACCAAAAAAAGAAAAGAAAACATAGTTTCTTAAAAAATATAAGTTAAGAAAACACAAGTTTAGAAATGAGAAGACAATTACAATCACACACATAGGTGAGATAATTCTGTTGACCTCAGAAAGACCATATCTAAATCTATGCTAATAAATTCAACAGTAATAATGAAATTTGTCTAGAAAAATAGATACTGGCAACATCTGTACTGGAATTCAGTGATGGAAACTTTGACAACTTTAAAAATACTTTGTAAACTTGCTGAAATATTGTCTCTTAAAAAATTCTTTGCGCCGGGCGTTGGTGACGCACGCTTTTAATCCCAGCACTTAGTAGGTAGAGGCAGGCGGATCTCTGTGAGTTCAAGGCCAGCCTGGTCTACCGAGCCAGTTCCAGGACAGCCTCCAAAACAATACAGAGAAACCCTGTCTCGAAAAACCAAAAAAAATCCTTTGCAACTTGTACAGCCACTATGGAAATTAATATGGAGGCTTCTCAGAATTGATCTATCTCAATATCCAACTATACTACTCTTGGGCATGTACCCAAAGGATGCTCCATCTTACTATAAGGACATTCACTCAACTATGTTCATAGCAGTTTAATTGATAATAGCCATAAAGTGCAAACAACTTACATGTTCCTTAGCTGAGAAAAGAATAAAGAAAATATGGTACATTTATACAATGGAGTATTACCCAGTTGTTAAAAAATGACATTATGAAATTTGCAGCCAAATGTATGGAACTAGAAAAAATCATCCTGAGTGAGATAATCCAGACCAGAAAGACAAACATGGTATGTACCCACTTACAAGTGGATAGTCAGTGTTACACGTAAAGAATAATCATGTTGCATTCAAAGACCCAGAGTGACTAAGTAACAAACAGAGCTTAAAAGGGAGAATTATTGAATCTCCCTGGGAAGGGGAAATAGAATAGATTTTGCCAGTGGACTCAGGTTATGTGAGGATCTGAACAGGAGGGATCAGGTGGGGGAGGAAGGAACTGAGTGAGAGAGTACAGTGATAGAAAACTAGAATAGGTAGACATTTCGGGGGCAATATGGAAACCTAGTGCAGTGGAAACTTCCTGGGACCTACAGAGATGACTCTAATGAGGACTCCTAGTAATGAGAATATGGAGACTGAATTGGCAATCTTCGGTAACCAGGCAAAGCATCCAATGGTGGTACTGGGACACTAACCCAGCCAAAAAGCTATGGGCCTTTCCTGTCTTGCCTGCAAGATGTGCTGTGGCAATGGAGGCTAAGAGCTTGTGCAAGTGGCCAACCAATAACCCATGCCATGATAGGGAGCCCAAGTCAGACACTGCCTGGATGGCCAGGAACCAGAGACTCAGAGACCTAGGATAGAGTCAAACACAACTTTAACAAAAGTCAGTTAAATGATTCTTAATGATACTCTAATATACTCAAAGATTGGTGTCTAGCCTGATGGGAGTCAGAGAGGCTTCACTCTGAAAATGATGGTATGAGATGCAGAGACCCACAACTAAACATAAGGCACAGTTTACGGAACCACAGGAAAAGGAGAATGAAGGATTGTAGAAGTCAATCAGTCAAGGAAACTGGGAGAACATGGCCCACATTATCAACTATGCAGCATTCATATGGACTTTTAGAGACTGAATATTCAATCAAAGAGCCTGCATGGGTCTGGGCTAGGTTCTCTGCATAATCGTAATGGCTTTGTAGCTTGCTGTTCTTGTAGGACTCCTAACAGTGGGAAGTTCTGGGGGGAGTATCTCTGACTCTCTTGACTCCTTTCCTTCTACTGTGTTGCCTCATCCAGCCTTGATAAGAGGATATATGGTTAGTCTTATTGTAACTTGCTATGCCATCTTTGGTTGGTACCCCTAGGATGCCTGCTGTTTTTGAAGGGAAATGGAAAAGGAATGGATCTGGGGGAGAGGGGAGGTGGGGGGACTGGAAGGAGTGGAGTATAGGGAAATAGGTGGAATGTAATATATAAGAGAAGAGTTAAAAAAAGACCGTGGCACTCAGAGGCATATTTTTCAACTTAATAAGAGTCTCAATATATTTATCAATAATTATAATGCACTTGAAAGGTAATTTTTATAGACTATTATGAAAAGCTGCCAAATACTGTAAGCAACCAAAATAGTCAAAGCAAAACAAATACATGACTCTTACAGTGTAAATTCTATAAGGACAAGAGTATCCCAATCTTTTTTGTACTCTATAGTAATAATACAATGACGTGAAAAGAGATGAGTAGGCTGTTTTAGAAAGACAAAAACAATAAAATGATAAAAGCCTGTTCATGAAGACAACATTTATATACTTCTTTGAACATGGAGAAGTTGAGTTGGTGCCTATGAAGAGCCTTTACCCCTAATGACTAGTATTCAAGGTATAGGAAGGTACTCAGGCAGCTAAACCCTAACACAGCTACAAATCCTTCAATACACAATGGTACCTTCTCTGAAGATAGGCTGGTGTAATAGTAGTGAAAAGCTTGTGGGAGTAACCAACTAATATCTGATTTGACTTAAGGACCTATCTGTCAGGAGGAAACAATGCCTGACACTGCTCGGGTGGCAAAGAACCTGAAACTAGATAGGCAAGGGACTTAGAAGAAAACTGGATATGACTGTTCTGCTAAAAGAATATAGCAATAATATTACTCCTAATAACAATAATCCTAATGCAATATTCAGAGAAGTGTCTAGCTTCTTCATCATTGGAAACAAAGACACACCGTCAGACAATTTGCTGAGTGTGAGAGACTCAGTCCTAAATGGGATGACTCCATTAAATCCTTTCCCTTAGGCCTCATGTAATACTGCAGAACAGGAGGCAAAGGTTAAGAGCAGAAGAGATGAAGAAAAACAAGGAAATAAGACTTCCTAAACACTGAGAGGCGGTGCACTTAGGAACTCCCAGAGAAGGTGACAGCATGCACATGACCTGCACAGGGCTGAGTGAATTGACACCACTGGGAGGAGAAGTGGATACAAGACCTCATCCCTAACCCGGAAGCCATCTCCAATTGACAACTACTTCTAAATGAGAAATTAGTTTTCTACAATGGAGTCTATCGAGTATACAAACCACTCCTACAGCCAGGCCCCATGCTTAGCAGTAGATGATTAACACAAAACAAACGCAGTGACATTTCTAGTTCTTTGTCTCATAAATTTTGCCAGGGATTTTTTTTAATGTTCTGGGTTCTTTGAGTATATATTATGGTTTCTATTTTTATAATTCTTGGGGGATTTCTGTGTGTCTTTCTGCTTATATCTGTTTCTTGAGCTTTTACCTTGGCTCTTTTTCCTGGCTCCATATTTACTTTGTCCTTTTCTGGTTTGTCTGTTTCTGTTTTATCTTATCTCATTTTGTTATCCTATTTTGTTCTATTTTTGTTATTCTTTAAATGTCCATTTATATTCTAATGAAAAGCAAAAGGATGTTGATTTGGGTAGGTAGGGAAGTGGTAAGGATCTGGAAGGAGTTTGGGAAGGGAAAATAATCAAAATATATTGTATGAAAAATATCCATTTGCAATAACAAAAACAAAATTTGGATATTTCCTGTTAATTTTTATTCACTTTGGATTTTTGAGGTGAGTATATTTGTTTGGCAATTATGTTTAAAAGTTCATAATTTGACCATATTAAATAATATATAGAAAGAAAATTGAAAAAGTCCACAGTAGTGTTTTGTTTCCCATTATTGATAACGTCTAGCTTTTCTAAGTAAAAGCAAAATCCATGCAGAGTTTGTTTTGTCACTTTTCAAAATATCCTCTGGAGACTGAAATTTTGCAAATCCTGTTACATTATTAATCAGCTGTGTTTTATGGAAAATTCCACATTTTATACAAAACATATATATGTTCAGTTGAAGAGATAAGGTCACAGAATAACAGTAATGGAAAATTGAGGCATCTAAAGTCATATTCTGGAAGCATACCTTATCAGAATCATGTCTATATTTAAAAGAACACAATATTTACCCAACAAAACAATAAAACATAGCTATTGTTTTATTCCTCATGAATTTACCGCTTGTGTTGAAAAAAGCCAGACATAAAGAACAGCATGATACATATAGTAAAGAAAATAAACTCGAAATGCTAGTGTTTCTGAGAGCTCACAACTTGCCTGAACAAAACACAATTAAAGAAACTAAATCCTTCCCTTGACTGCACTGAACCCCTAAAGCTATTCAGGAATTTGTTTCGTACAGACAATTAATCACATGCAGGTGTGCCAGATGAGAACTATTGATTGCCCTTTTCCAGGCTAGTGGCATTCAGACAGCAGACAGACAAATGCCCCAAGCAAAGGAAGGATCTCTCTGCTAGTCCTAGGATAGCTTTTAATTGTTCATTCCTAAAATGCACAGCACTGGCCATAAATTTCAAGCATGGAGCTTTCTCCTTTCTTTCCCTAAGATATACAGACAGATGTCATTATGTCTCCTATTCACCTTTACACCAAGGTCCTTCATGAGTTCAATCTCAAAATTCACGACATCATATGGCAGCCGGAACTGAGGAATTTCAGAAGTGCTGAAACCAAAAAACAAAAACAGGATACAGGAGAATTAGAGTGAAAATTTCCAACCTAGAAAAAAATGGCATGATGTGTTATTATTGATCAGCATCAAAAGAAAAAATACTCTCCTGTGAATATTTACATTGCATATAAGCAAGTAGGGAGACAGCAACATTTTCCCCACCACAGTAAGATGTCCCATGTACTAATGTAGAAGGTAACATAAGATACAGCCAATATAAAACAAGCCACATAAAATTAGTTAAAAGCGATTCTATCCCTTCAAATTATTTAGTTGATTTGCCTAATAATCCTATGCTTTTAAGATATTAAAATCTCAGCGTAAAAATCAATTCAAAATAAACACAGAGCTAAATTATATATATATATGCCAAAATGAAAACATATGTCCTATAAAAAGACTACACATTTTCAGCACACTTTATTTATTTTGCTAACGATCATTCAAACAGTTGTGAGAAATCATCTCACTGAGGTTTTTTAATTGAATTGCTCTGATGACCACTTCATTCATCTGATAGACTTTCACAAGTTCTCACACGAGACATAACATAATTTGATTTCCTGCTATTGAGGTCATTATATAGTATATGTTATAGACACTAACTCTTTATTGAACATATATTGTAAAGATTTTCTCCATCTTTTTTATTTATGCTTTAAAGTACCCGGTTGTCTTATTTGCTGTGCCTAAGCATTTTGATTGCAATTTGAACTTGGTTTACTTCATTTTTGCTTGTGAATAATATTCTAGAAACAATGACCTGGTCAATGTCATAAGATTTCAGTTTCTAAATTTATCTTTTAAGTTCATAATCTATTTAAAATTCATTTTAAGATCGAGAATTTATTTTCTTTGGTATGGGAATACCCAATTTTGCCAATGTTATTTATTGAAAAGACTACCTTTTCCACATTATGGCACACTTATGCAGTTTTCTTGATCTTCTTTTTAAAGACTGGCTGCCTAGAAACTTGTTAGTTTATTTCTGGGCTACAGAACTGTGAATTTTTCTGTTTTGAGTTATGGAAGCTTTGCATTTTGTTTTAAGTTGAATAAAATTTATCCTTTTAGTTCAGAATTGTTTGGTCTCTTCAGGTTCTTCTGTGTATCAATATAAATTTTAGAATATTTTTTCCATTTTTTGAAACCTACAAGGATTTTATAGGGGTGATATTGTATTCATTCAGCAGTATGAATATTTTATGATATTCTTTCAATCTATGAAAGCAAAATATCCTCATTTTACCATGTCCTGTTCAGTTTATTTCATCAATATTCTGTAATTTTTCTTGTAGAATTCTTTAATTTCGATTATTTCTATATACTTCTCTTCTTTTTATAATTCAATTGTATTTTATATATATATATATATTTTTTCTCACTTTGTATAAAACACAAGTCTAAGTGGACTAAGGATCTCATCATAAAGTCTAAGGACCTCAGCATAAAGTCTGATAATCTGAAACTGCGAGAGGAATAATTAGGAATAATTATAAGCACAGGTAAAAACTTTCTCAATAAGATTTCCATAGAACATGACATAAGACTAACATTCCACAAATGAGATATCATGAAATTAAAGACCTCCATAGCAAAGGAGATTGTCAGTCTAGTGAAGACAAGCCATGCTAAATAAGGAAAAGATTTTGAAAACTATGCATTACAGATTGCTGTCTAAAATATACAAGAACTTATACAACTAAAGATCAAGGAAACAAACGACATAATTTAAAATGTTGTTTGACAGAATAAACATTTACAAGACAAGAAATACAGATGGCTAGCAACCACTTTAAAGTATTCAAAATACTTAGTTATCTAGAAAATGCAGATTAAAATTGCTCTCAGATTCTATTTCATTAGCACCAGAATGGCCAATGTCAAGAATAACAATCAAAACAAATGCTGGCATGCATATGGGGAAAGCAAGACAATTTTACAGTACTAGAAGGCATATAAAATGTATTCATCCACTGTGGAAGTCAGTTTGAAGGCTTATCAAAAACAATAAAAATAAAACTATCATGTGATCTAATTATATCACTACTTCTGGGCACATAACAAAAGAATAGTATTTCCTTATATATATGCATATATATATATACATACATATGTATGTATATGTATTTCAATGTTCATTGAGGCTCAGTTTACAAAAGCTAAGAAATAGAATCAACAGGCTGCCCAACAACTGATGAATAATTAAGTAAGAAAAATGTGATAAATATACACAATGGAATATTTGTTCAGCAGAAGAAAAAACCATGAAATTTGTAGGTAAATGGAGAGAATGAAGAAAATTATATATAATGAGTGAGGTCACAGACTTGGGGGTAAAAGGTGGACACTGGAAATATTCTTCATACTGAGTGAGGTCACAGAGGATCAGAAAGATAAGCATTGCATATCATTTCTCATATTCGATCTTAACTTCTAATCTTCTGTTTTTAAAGTTTAACATATAGTGTGTGTGGAAGCCAGAACACAGGACACCAGCCTCTGGAGGAGATGCCTTAAAGGAAGGGGCATTAGAATGTATGCAAAACCGAAATTGAGACTGGGACTCTTGGGTGTAGAAAAGGTCACCTGGAGGGGATAAGGCAAATGGCGAATGAGGTGTGGGAGAAGATTTTACCAGAATGAATGGTGCATGAAAAAGCTGTATAGAAGCTTATTATTTTCCAACTAGATGGAGAAGGGGATATAAGCAAGTTAAAGGTCTAAGTGGGCATTGTGGCTTAGGAAGAGAACAATGGGTGCATGATCTCTGTAAATGCACTTAGAGTCAATGATTTGTTGATCATTTTATATTCACACTTATCAGGAATATTGTTGTCAGATCATAGTGTAATCTTGATACTAAGTTAAAATTTGCCTCCTGTAATGTTCTTCTACTCTGATGATTTAAAAAGTATTTTTACAAAAGTTTTAACTGAAAAGAATTAATATTGAGAACATTTTGTAAGGGAAATCCTTGGGCCCTGGGTTTTTATAAACTTTTTTAAAATAACAAACATTTTATTAATGAATCTATTTCTGTACTATTTACTGGCTTATTCCTATTTTCTGCTTCTTCATTATTTCATGCTTTGTAGGCTACATGTTTCTAGGAATTCATTAATTTACTGTGAGTTATTTAATTACTATAAATCTCCTTTGATCACCTTTGTGTGGTACCACGTCTTCTTTTACCATCAATAGTTTTGTTTTTGTAAGCCCTATCTCCTTTAACTTAGTCTAGCTAAAATTTTAATTATTTTCCTTACATTTTCAAGAAAACGATGCTTTGCTTTGTTTTGTTGTTTTGTTTTCTAATCTCTAGTTCATTTCAATTTTGATTTTCATTATATCTTTATTATTTTTGTCCTAATTTTAGAATGAAAATTTTCTTTTATATTTTGTTTTAACTTTTCAGTTCTGTGAACAGCAAAGTTATATGGTTTATTCATATGTGCATATATTTGTATTTATATATAGATGTATATTTAATATGAATGTTGAGTTTTTGCATGATGATATAAGGAAAGCCAAAGAATATCAACCAACGTCTTGGAGGATCACTTCCATTATTTCCTTCATAAACGCAAAGAGATATTTGCATAAAAATAACATTGTTAAAGTAGGTTTTCCTGCAAGGAAACAATCAGTGAGGTCCTAAATCATCAATGTGCTCTACACTTATTATCTATTGCAATTAATTATATATCTAATCTGCTATTTTCTGACTGTCCATCAGTGGCTGATAAACATAATGAAAAGAAAAAGTTCCTTACATTATTTGGGAATCTCTTTGTGCTTAATTATTCAGCACATCATATGTATGCTAAAGAAATACTGAAGGAAGGAGGAAAGAAGGAATTGCAAAAATATCTGTGACAATCAAGTCACGAGACAAATTAGACTTGGATGTCCTGGATACAGAAGTTATCCCACTTCTGGAACAATCCCACATAAAAACTGATAGAATCTCATTTGGAAACCAAAGAAATGGCAAGATGAATGAAGGAGTCAAGAGAACCACGTGGCAGCTAGTTTAAGTCATGACACACAATGGACATTGTAGATGGACATACAAAAGGACTTTACAAAATTGCTCATTTGCCAGGCACAACTTCAGGACACACAACTGATTTCCACATTTTGGTGACAGATATTAAACTCAGATGAAGGAGCTATGTGGGAATGGCAAAGCTTAATAACAAAAATGACCAGGCTGTGAATGTCAGTCTGATGCCTAGGAAATGAAAATTATTGGAAGATAAAGAATTTTCAATAATTGCACATATCTATTTGAAAGATGGGTATAGATAGCATAAAACCTGGTGACTGTTGAAAGGCAAAAAAAAGGACAGGATACAAAGTTGATATAAGTGTTCATTTCCCAAATTAAAGATTATGAAAACATTTGTAATTTTTCCTCCTGTGTTCTTTTAGCAATCTAAAGTCTCAAAAATGCATATATGTTTGTGGTGAACATAAATCCTTCACCACAGTCAAAAAGTGAGAGAAACATGAAAAAAATGTGTTTCATCTATGCTAATGCTTCTTATGTATAATGGAATATATCAGTAACAACTATTTTCAATTTGTTTTATAGCACACATCTTATTTTTGCAAAACATTGCTTCAGCTCATGATTGAATAAGTATTGATTCTTAAATTTGTATTGTATTATATGCTGTAAAATAGATTTTACTGGTGTAAATATTTTATCTGGAAACAGTCACTTTGCCAATCAATATGAAATAATTCCCCCATGTATATAGGTAGCAAAATAGTAGCATTTAAAGAACTAAAACAAAGGGTAGTGTTTCCTGAGTGTATGTTATTTAACAAAATATTATATACTTAATTATTATTTTAAATAAAATTTAAAATCAAGATATATATATGTATACATGCATACATACATATTTAATAATCTCTTCCATCATTAATTTCATATATTCAGACATGGTCTCATATGGGTTAGATTGACCTTAATCTCATGTGTAGTTGAAAATGCCCTTGATTTCTTGATCTTTCTATATCTACCTCACAATTTCTAGGGTCACAGGAGTGCACCCCCATGACAAGATAGCATTTTTAAAACTTTGACATAGATTAATCTCTTTTAATTAAAAGGTTTTTGTTTAGCTTTGTTTTGTTTTAAAGATGGTTTGTCTAAACAAAAGTAAAATTACTGATAATTTAATATATCTATTGCAAAATCAAAAGTAATCAATTGTGTTGAATACAACAGGAATTCAATCTACCCTGTATTTATTTTGCCATTTAATGTTATTTCTATAAAAAATGGTTGTTATACTAATTGTTATGAGATAAAAGAATTTTTCTATCCCAGGAATCCACAAGGATGACTCCAACTTATAATCTAAGCAATAGTGGAGAGGGTACCCTAAATGAAATTGATGACTCCCTTAATTGCCATCATAGAGCCTTCATCCAGGAACTGATGGAGGGAAGAGTAGAGACATAGCTAAGCACTGAGGCAAAGTACTGGAACCCAGTGATAGTATGAGCAAAGGGGTCAAGACTATGTTGGGGAAACCCACAGAAACAGATGACCTAAGCAAATGGGAGTTCACTGACTCCAGACTGACAGCTGGGGAAACAGCATAAGACATAACTATGCCCCCTGAATGTGGGTGTCGGTTGGGGGAGTTGGGCAGTCTATGGGGCCACTCACAGCGGAACCAGTATTTATCCCTAGTTCATGAAGTGCATTTTTGTAACCCATTCACTATGGAGGGAGACTTTCCCAGCCTAGATACAGGTGGGGAGGGCCTCTGCCCTGCCCCAAATGATGTGACAGACTTTGATGATTCACCATAGGAAGTCTCACCCTCCCTGAGGGGTGGATGCAGGGTGGGATGGGGAGATGGTGAGGGAAGTGGGAGGGTAGGAGGGAGAGAGAACCACGATTGGTATGTAAATTATGATTGCATGTACTAATTTTAAAAAGAATCTGTCTAAATATAAAGAAGCAAAGATAAAGACTTCAATACAAACTAATCTAATGTATTTTCAGATTAGAACTTTTAGCTTGATATTTCAGTAGACTGAGAGGCATCTATAAATGTGCAAGCAAATTTACAGACAAGTTTTGGCATTGTCCTTTGTAGCTCTGCATTGTTTTTCCTAATCTTCTAATGCTGAAACAGATAGTACTTGCCTCTACTACAGATAGTACAGTACATAAAGGGTACGTTCAACACCGGGTATTGTGCTTAAGAATAAGAAAGGCACAAAGGAAATAGAAGAAAATAAAATTTCAAAACAACAGGAAAAATACATGTTTAGTCATGAATTTCAAGACTCTTTCTCTCTAAAAATGTTCAAATACATAAAAACAAACATTCAGTGCAATTTATATAAATTACTCCACATTTGAATGAAAACTAAATACAGAGATGCTAAGAACCATAATCATGTACTAAAATTGGCAACCCATAATAATTCACAGACAAGGCTGCTCCCATTTTCGGCTTCTTGTGAAAATGCAATTAAGGGGCAAAAAGATTTTCCCTCATCTACCAGGGTACACAACAATTATGTTCGTATTTTTTAAAATTAACTCACATATTCATTGATGTGTATAATTGGAAAAAGGACCTACAATGTTTATACATGTTGTTAGTGCATTTTGCTTTTCCTAATTAATAAAGCTGGGGTGAAATGGCCCTATAACAATAGTCAGCATCTTCACCACAAAATAATATATAGAGAAATTTATTTCCTCAAAACACTCATTAGATACAGTGGGTGTCAGTGAGGAGAATTCCTCAATATTGATAAATAACCAACACAGAGAAATAATTATTTCTTGACCATCAGAATGACTTAAGCTTTTGATGCTGTCTGAGACTTATGTGAGACTTGTGTTTGAATAGTCAGGTAGTTTTGTTTAATGAATAAGATAGTATAATAAAATACCTGATTAATATTTATACACAATTCATGTACCACAGTTTACATCAAGGAAACAAACTTTGATAAAGTTCTATTATCTGGAGTTATCACAGAGTCATCTTATTAATATTAAAACTTATGCACATTTTATAGATACCAAGAAATATAAAAAGTATCATAAACTTCTGCCAAAAATAGACTAATCTTATTTTCTGATTATCAAAGATGGTAAAGTTATAGCTTAATGAGGAGTTAAGTAGCTAGAGAAAGCTAAGTGCTAACTATAGAAACATAATCCAAATGTCTATAATTTATAATCTATGGGTTTTAGTATAAGTCACTTGGGAATAATAATAGCAATTTGATTGATATAATAAAGATATAATAAACCTAATATCCAATATCTTTTTTATTTTATACCAGATATTTTAAGCACTATCCGTTTATTACTTAAAATAAATTTATTCACCTTAACATAATACATGTCTATTCTTAAGACCTATTTAAGTAAAGCGAGCTCCATATTAAACATTGGCTTCGGTGTCTGAAAGTTATTGATACAAAGTGAGTAGTTACATTTTTCATGTACAGGTTCACATGGAAATAAAATGACTATGCGACTGAATCCTATTTCACAATAATAATAAAGACACATACCAAATACTGAAAAGGTATTAATTGAGAAAAACACTATAAAATGTACTCTAAAATGAGCATTTATGATAAAAGTGGTGATAAATATAAAGTTAAAATGACTGAATTGAAAGTCCGTGGAAAGCACAGTAGGCTTTATGTAGAGTAAACTATGAATGTCCCAATCAGAATTCTACAGAGCCAAACTTTCCTCGTGTCTATTGTCCTTTCCAGTTAGATGTTTCCTTCACACAAAAGATTTTCCTCAATTAAATCTTTCTTGTGATTTGTTTCTACCATCATGAAGTTTCCAAACTTCTCTAACTTCAGAAAAAGACAGAGAAATTCATATAACAATCTTGCTTAAACCAAACTTCAAATGTTCAAGTGAATGACATCATCAGAACTTGAGTCTTTAGGAAAGCATCTGTGAGCCTGAAGTGTCTCCGGGACTACAAAATGTCCATGCCTGGGATTGATTCCCCGAATTATTTTTACATTTTAAAAGACAAAATAAATGTAGGCATTACCTTAAGCCACCAACATATTCTTGTTTTTCAAATATGGTGATGCTGGAATAGCCTAACCGAGCTAAAAAGGAAGCACAGCTTATACTCGCAGGCCCGGCACCAAAAAGCGCAATTTTTGCAGAGTAGGCTTCTGGCATATGTTCTGGGGGAGGCAGTGATGGGTTTCTGATCTGTGGGATGTTCATTGCTTTGAACACCTATGGAGAAATCAATTGTGATGATTAAAATTTTAAATTAAATTTTACATCCTCAAACACATTTTTAATGTTTCAACTCATAATTAGCACTTTAATTAGCAATGAGAATTGCATGCTCCACATAAATATGACAGAGTTGTATTTATTAAATAGATGATGACTGCCACTGACTTTTCTCAATCTCTGAAAGCCTTCCTAGAATATGAAAGAACTATGGGAAGCATTTTGACTCACATTTCCTGCTCCCACGTCTTTGCCATGCTAGATGCTCCTCTTTGAGCTCCCTCAGTATAGTTTGCACACATCTAACCTAATTGCTTACCTGTGTAGGTGTTCATGGGATGATTCCACACTAGTCAGTGGAATGCTTTTTTCTTGAGTTAGAAAACAGGTCATATGTAAGAAAGCAAACTACCACAGTGACCCCAGTAGCCAGGAATAACCTGGCACATAGCAGACACAGGATTTATTAATCTGTTTTTCTACATCTACTTTGGACTATGACAGATGAGCTGTAGAGGCACAGAAGAACCACTGAAGCAAACAAGCAAGGCTCAGAGGTGACAAGCTCTAGAGAGAAAGCCACAACTTAGAGATAACAGTCGAGGGGTCAGCCATCATTTCTAAACTAAATGTGTTTGCCTGCCTTAGTAGAAGGAGGAAGGCCAAGAAACTTAAGAGGGTCATGGTTCATGAAACCCAGAAAAATGATCTGGGCAATCTTGTAAAGCAGGAGCAATAATATTTAGGAATGCAGGATTTCCAATGACCTAGCAAAAGGAGCAGAGAATTAACTCCAAAGTTGCACAGTAGAGAATATCAAGGGTCCAAACAGAAGATCTGTAATTTTGAGGGTGGCTTGCAGGGTAGCTGATCCCTGTGAATGCATACAGATGAGATCTGAAAGCCTATACTGTAAGTAGCAAACCAAAGAGAGACAACCCCACCTGAATCACCTTAACCATATACTGAAATGCGTATGATCAGCCCTTACACCTTTGTCAAACACACAGTAGAGTGACAAATTTTCATATATAAAGTCTTCATGTCTATCAGTATATCTAGACTGCTAGTAAAAACATAAAATGAAAAAAATACATATCCAGTAAATACATTTAGCACACACACACCTCCAGACAACTATGATCATTGAATCACCAAGTATATAAGCAAGAAAACAAACTCCCAGGAAATAGAAGTTCCTCAAAACCTAAAACTTTAGAAAAAAATGCATGATTTTAAATTTCAAAATCTAATAGCAGACTGTATAAAAATAAATATGTCAATCTAGAGAAGATGTAAAGCAAAACAAAAACAAAAAAACAAAAAACTTGTTGTGTCAGACACATGGGAAAGAAATAAGGAGATAAATACTGAAAGAGACAAAAAGCCATGAATGAAGAGATCCAACACGTGAATAATTGTGTTCCTAAAAGCGAAGATGACAGAAAATGAGAAAAAAGAATAACCAAAGAACAAATCATAGAATCCCCAGAATAAAGAATACATACAGAAATTTATACAACATCAAACAAGAAAAATACAAACAGAAACCTGCTTCTTGACATCAGTCAAATTGTTTAAAAGCAAACTAATAAAAAGCAATGTTTAAAGCCACCAAGTAATAAATAAAAAGAATGTCAATACAAGAAATTGAGCCTCCTCTTCCAAAAAGGAGTGACAGAAGTCAAGTGAGCTTCCAGTATTTCTGGCCAATTAAAAATCATAATATCTAAGCTCCTGTTAGATGGTAAAACAATTTGAATATGAAAGTTAAATAAAAATAATTTCTAAGAGACTTTTTTAAAGAAATAACACTTGTCAATAACAATTATTTTTAAGAAGTTCAGGGAGGGAGACTTGGTTTTCTTTTTGGATAAGACCCTGATAGGTTGTCTGTGACCAAGTTGTCAGCCCTATAAATATGAACATAATGGCGTATTGGCACACTGATTGAATCAGAAGTATTTACTACACACACACACACACACACACAGAGAGAGAGAGAGAGACAGACAGACAGACAGACAGACAGAGAGAGAGAGACAGAGAGACAGAGAGACAGAGAGGTATAAAACCAAATAATTATAGAAGGAAAGAATATGAATTTAAAAGGAGAGTCCAGGGCAGTGGTGAAAGAGAGGGGTAGACATAGTTAGGATTAAAATACATTGTATTCATGTATGAGATTATCAC
Organism: Mesocricetus auratus; assembly: GCF_017639785.1. Lineage (NCBI taxonomy): Eukaryota > Metazoa > Chordata > Mammalia > Rodentia > Cricetidae > Mesocricetus > Mesocricetus auratus. The sequence continues at coordinate 39,034,608 of NW_024429193.1, forward strand.
AAAACAACTGACAAAGTATACTTAGAAGAAAATTAATATTATATTAAAATTTTTAAATGTGTGGGTGAAGGCAGGTTAAAATTGGTTGTAGAAGGCAATAAATTTAAGTAATATAAAATCTAAACTGTGTAACACAGCCTAAGAGGCTAAATACTTGCCATGTTTCAGATCCAACCATTAGCTAACATGGCTAATGAATTAACTATCACTGTCCTTGGTTCAGAGTACATTTTTATCCCTATAGTAGCTACTTAATCACAGCTAAAGAATATGTAGGTACCTAGTGAGGAGGTTTGATATTTAAAACAACTATTCCCTCAAAAGAAACAGATGGGGGAACAACACGAATCAATGCAGATGGGTAGGAGAGCAAAATCAAAAAAATAAAACAAAAACTGCTATATGAAACATGTAAATAACATGAAGTAATTACCACATCAATAGGTTGCATTTAATAATACAAAGCACAGTTTAAACATTTAAGTTTGCAAAGATACACACATTAAATATGACTGCAAGTTATATGCTAACACTCAGAAGCCAGAAGACAGTTGTAAGTAAACCAATATCAGACTTACCAGGCATTAAATAAAGGTGCATTAATGTTAAATAATATTTCATAGTAACAATTTTTGGCCTTTCTGAATCTGTAGGCATGTAATAACATTTTATAGTATATAAAATGAACTTGACAGAAGGACTGAATTACGTTAGAAATGTAGCTCAATGGCAGAGCTCTCGTGTGTGTGTGTGTGTGTGTGTGTGTGTGTGTGTGTGTGTGTGTGTGGGAGAGAGAGAGAGAGAGAAAGAGAGAGAAAGAGAGAGAGAGAGAGAGAGGAAGAGAGAGAGAGAAAGAGAGAGAGAGAAAGAGAGAGAGAGAGAGAATGTGATTTATCATGCATTTTCTCATCATTCTCTCTCATCATACCAACCACTGGGACTAAATTTAGAATGTATGCCATTTTCAGACTCCTCCATATAAAAGTGAAAGAGCATTAGCAACAGAACTGGAAAGCTCTCTTTCTCAGTCTGAGTCAAATGGTCCTCATAGTGTTTTGGCATTTGAATTCAAATTCTTCATATATTTGACCAGTAATTTGTGTTTTATTTCTTAAAACAAAAAATTATTAAGGACAGATACAACTTTCACTTCATCTGTTCATTTTCATGATCCCTACACACGAGGGTGTATTTTTTAAAGTTTAAGATCTTTTGTTATTTTGTTGTTGTTGTTGAGTGTGTATTTCAGGTTGGGTTTGGATGCACCGTGAAGTACATGTGAAGGTCAGAGAACTTTTGGGAGTTTATAATCTGCTACTAGTATGTGGGATTTGGGGAATAAACACAGGTCCTCAGGCTTGGCTGCAAGCACTCTTATCAACCATAGTGGAGTGTTTCTTTTTATTAATGGATTTTTATATTGCAAAGTGATTTACTATTGTTGCCTACAATTTAAAAAAATTATAAATGTACTTTCTAGTGCTTTGGTGAAATGTCATGTAGGTCCCAGGAATGCAGCACAGGTCATGACCATCCTAACAAAGACGTGTTTCTCCTGAGCCATCATCCTACTCCCTGAAAGAGACTTTTATTTTGTTTTGAACACAGAATTTTCTGTATATGTTTGTGTCAGAATGTACTTAATTGTCAGGGGACCATAGAGGAGAGAAGAGTAAAAAGATCCCTTGGAACTGGAGCTACAGATAGCTGTGAGCTGCCATGTGGGTGCTGGGAACTGAAGCCAGGTTCTCTGGAAGAGCAGTGAGTGATCTGAACCACTAAGTCATCTCTCCAGATATTTTGCTACTGTTTGAATCAATATTTGTCTTTTCAGTTTACTTATTTCTAGGGAACATTACCAGGGAATTAGGTCCCTTTGATTGCATATTTTATGGATATTAATGAAAGTATAGTTGAAATTTATTATATTTTCCAAAGTAATGTTTTTACACAATTTACACAAAACATATTTAAAATACACATTTAAAATTGATAGTGGATACATACAGTTTATTTCACCTAGTGATTTAATGAATGAATATATGTTTCACATTCAGTTGGGTTCTTTTAGCTTTATGAATTAATAATTTTAAAATTTACTTTGCCATGTTAAAATGTGGTCTTTGGAAATTAGCATTACATCTTAACAGACTTTAATAAAATATAAATTATTTTAAAATAATTATTTATTAGTGACTTTGTTGACAATACAATAGTATATTTGATTATTTAAGGATGTATTCTTTACCAAAATGTATATTAGGTAAAGTTAACATGTAGTAAGCACAAAGAACAAGTTTCATGTAATATTTTTCTTGTTGCATTCATTAAAAAGCTAAAGAAAAAAAAACAGTTTAACTCTAAGACATTAAGTATGTCCCCCATGCTTTCTGGCAAATGGTATGCAAATAGAGTAGCATTTGCTTAATAGTATTCACTACGTATAAATTTTAGCCTAAAGATATTTTATTTTAATTATTTAAGAATAAAACTTTGAATATTCCTTTAAAAACTATGAAGTATAAATATTGAATCAAATTATGTTTTGGAGGTTCCTGTTAGAATTCATCACAATACTGGAGGCTTATCAGGTCAGAAAGAAGTGTCCTATGTGTCATTTTATTTTGTCCTTTCATTTCGTTTTATGCTTTGCAAATTTATATTTTCTCTTTAAGCACAAACGGTGATATAAATAGTCTGGTACTGTAATCTGACCACTTAGGTCAAACCTTGATTTGCAGCATTCTCTTGATACAGGGCATTGAAGAAGTCCTTTAACATATTTCATTCTATATCTATTTAACTTCAAATGGAGCTCATAGTATCACATAAGAGTACTATGAAGATTTAACGAATTACTCCAGTGCATATAACACTCTCAAAAACAGATTGGTCACACAATAAATAATGGTCACATTCTGAGATAGGGTATTTTTTAACTCAAATGTCTAATGTAGAAGTGGCTACCCAGAATAATTCATTAAAACTATAGGTTTTGCCAAAGTCTGTAAGAAACTACTAAATTACGTTATATTGGAAACGAATGAGTAATGCTGTTGCTCTACATCCAGTCAGAAATTGGTAGTGTCAGTATTCTGCATTTTTTTCTTTATGTATTATATAATTTAAATGTACACATACAAATAAGATGTTGGAATATAGTTTTCAGTGTCAGAAAGTGGAGACTGGGCGATGTAATTAGGTAATGAGGCTTCTAGAAGAGGTCATTGGCAGTCCTCATGAGTTGAATCAGTCTTCATTTAAAAATAAAATAAAATAAAAGTGACTTTTTATACTGGAGGACACAGAGAAAAGGCACCATCTAAGAACCAGAGAAATAGTCTCCCATCAGAAACCCACCAAGCACCTTGATGTAGGACTTTCCAGGATCTAACACTGGAAAATCGGTGTTTGCAACCTAGTTGATTGATGGTGCTGAATAGACTGAGACACCAGGTCAATAAATGTGCTGGTGTGAGGTTGCATTCATCTTCATTTCCCTGGTGGTATCTGATGGGAAGCATCATTCTCGTCTCATTGCCACCAGTGTCTCTCTTAAGGAGATCTGTGGCAAGGGCTTTGGGCCAGTTTGCATTTGAACTGTGAGTTTTAAGAATTCATGTTCTATTTCTGAGTGGCAACTCTTTATCAGATGTGTCCACTGCATTATAGTATGTTTTTACGTTTTCAAGTTCTTGTCAAGAAAACATTTCCAATGCTGACTAGGTTTACATGCTCCATGATTCCTTTCTCAGATTGCACCTTTGATGCTATATCAAAACAGGCCACTGAAACAACAAGGTTATCCAAATGTTCTACTTTGCAATAATCCCAAATCAACAGTTTCCTATTTCACAGTTAGGCCCAAAATGCATGTGGGATTATGATTTGTGAAGGGTATGGCTATATATAGACACCTTTGTTGGTTTCGGCCTTGAATGTGCTGGGACTGGGGCAGGTTTTGTGGAAAACTCTGTCCCTTCTACACTATACTACTTTAGAATTTATGTAAGTCTATTTCTGGTCTTTCTAATCTGTTCTAAATATCTGATTGTCTCTTCCTTCAATAACATACTCTTCAATTATTGAAGATGTATAGACAGAGTTAAAATTAGGCAGAATCAGAATTTGGTCTTCAATTTTGTGTTAGTTAAAATGGGTCATTTCCCTCTCTAGCCCCTAAAACCAAACTTTGGAATTAGTTTTTTTTCATATCAAGAAAATAATATGTAACCTAGGATTACCTTGAACCTATGGTTCAAACTGGGAAGAACAGATAATAGTTATAAATATCTATATGAAGAAAACAAAAATGTGAATGAGAAAAATAATGAAGTAAATTAATGACAACATAGTCCATCCTCTTGGCTGGGAGGACTTACTGTCACCCACAGATCAGTTCTTTCATTATATATTTGAATATTATATATTATCTATTTGAATAGCATATATTATATATTTGAAGAGCAGATATATTGAAGACCAAAGTGTTTAAAAAAGAGGTTTCCTACATAAGTAATTATGGCATCTGTGACCTTCTGTCTTACTTCCTTAGTTGAATTCATTTTCATAACTTATTGAATGATCTTACATTGCTGTAGTTCCTTATCTCCACATCAATGTAGCTCTTGGACTATTTTCAAGATTATTTCACCATTATATCACTATCATTTATCAAATATTCTTCAAGCCTGTGTTAGTAATACTTCATTTGCTGTGACAAAATACCCAAGAAACAGTTAAAATAAGGATAACTTATTTTGGCTCATGGTTTTAGAGGTTATAGTGCATGGAATTTTGGTTCTGTTCCTTCAGGACCCCTGCATAGCAGGGAAAAACGCCCTGGAAAATAAACCATAATGGAAAAACATGATTCAATATATAAATATAAAGATGCAGAGAAACTAAAGAATACCAGAAGAAGATGCACCTTGTAAATGACAATTTCCTTCAACTGGACTTCACATGCTCCCTTAATCTATGAACTCAACAATGCAACCCATTGATGAAGCTTATATTATAATAATCAAACCAACTGTCAATAATGCCACCAGTTGGGACAAAAATCCTCAACCAATGAGGGTTTGGGGGAGATAGAAGTTCATACCTCATACACAAACTGTAACAAATTCTTATACAATAAAAGGACTATGTTGTAGAAAACAGGTTTAGAAAATTCTAGAAGGCTTAAATATCTATATACTAAGCATTTTGATGTGTATTTTACATATATTTTCACTTAATTGCATAATATACGATCTTGTATTCCCAACAAGTTATTAACAGAGTGATTTTCTCCCCAATCTTTAATTTCATGGCAAGAACAAGAGCTACCACAAATAAGCAGTCACCTTTATTTTAATGAATGTAAACCTTCTTAGGCTACAATGATTGCTTCTATAAATCAGTAAGTCTCAAAGGAAAATAACAACACTACAGTAAAAAAGAATGACACGCTTTACAGCAAATATTCTTTTGGGGGATCAATGTCAAATACATTTCCTGGCATAAACACTCTGTGGTTTCTGATCTTTCACTTATGTGGAAAGAACCTTTGTTTCATCACTTCAGGTTGCTTGTAAGAGCATTAGGACATTTACTCTATTTCATTATTTCAAAACAGGAGATAGAGCAACCTAATTCTAAAAATGGGACGAGTGACATGTGGCAGCAAGAAACCATGGGACTTACCCCAACTGTCTTTATATTGGGGAGAGAAGTTTAACTTTTATAGTTATTTTATACTACTCTATAAATTATTCCACTCTATAAATGGAAAAGAGAAGACTATCTTAATGCAAGAATAGTTACTAATTCTTATTTGAGGATAACTCATTTTGGTCTGTTCTTTTTGAAAGTGTACATAATGAAAATACAAGAGTGCTCAGTAGCCATATTTGTTCCTCAACCATGCTATTTGTTCTTATTAACCAAACAGTAGCAGAAGTAGACCACAGGGTAAGTCTAACAATTAACTAGTCTTAGAAAATTTGGAACAAAATGGTTGAAAGGTGATCTGCACTCCACAGTCCTCCCCTGAGACTTTAGGGTTAGCAAATTTTAAATTCCATGACACTACAGAATAAGAATAATTCTTGGAATTCTTGAAGAGGTGATGTTTCAGTCAGTGCTTGTCTAAAAGCAACACATGTTATTTTTCCTTTTTATGGTTTCTCGAGACAGGGTTTCTCTGTGACTTTGAAGGTTGTTCTGGAACTAGCTATTGTAGACCAGGCTGGTCTTGTACTCACAGAGATCCGCTGCATTCAAGATTTTATTTTGTCAATTTAATATGAAATAAACATTATAAAAAGATATATCCATCATAGTTAATATAGGAGTCACTTGGAATTAGAATGATCATGATATTTAGTTTCTCTTCAACTTAGAAAATGCTATAATGGTTCCTCTGACTTAGACACAGATATAAATAAAAACATTGAAACTCTAAGGAGAAGCTCTCTGGCTAGCTGAACTTAATGCCTTAGATGCAGAATTGCTACAGTGCAACCCATCTGGTGCAGGGTTTACAAATGGTACCTTTCAAGGATGCAGGAATGTAAGCCTACCTGAGAGAAAAGTTTGATACCTAAGGCATAGCCTAAAATAAAAGGTACATATTATATTGAGAAGTACTTCACTCACCTCCATATCAGCTCTAAACTAAATGAGTAAAAATTCCTTCAGTAATTTATTATGAGAAACAAATGAGTCATTGATGTAACTTCATAGGTAAGTGTTGATTTTTATATTACAATCTGACCATTTTGGTTATGGAGACTTCAACTCAGAGCTACAATTCTTAACTGACAATCAACATATTTATTACTGTAATTAAATATTAAATTTGAGACATGAATCTGGGAAATTTAACTACATGGCTCAAATTTACCTTATACAATTTGAAAATGAATATTGATACTTTGGTGATAAGCAATTTCATTCACACACAAACAAAATATCTGATGTACATTCACATCAATCAATGCTCTATGCAATGAGGTTTGCTTATGGTTTGAGTTTCCCCAAATCATTTTTGTAAAAATATTTATTTTATTTTTGGTTTCATACTTGGAGGGAAAGGGGAAGTACGAGCTTTCCTGAATCAAGTTGTCCGTAGAGTTCAGGTCTCCTGGACCTGGAGTTACATGAAGTTGTGAGCCACCTAATCTGCAAGGTAGAAAAATGAACTCAGAAATTCTGCTAGAGCAATGCGTCATCTTAACCATCTCTCCTGCCCCATATTTACAAGTCTGTTGGAATATAGCTAAAATTTAATTTCCTCACTATGGTAGGTCTTCTACTGTACTTCTTCAACAGCACTCTATCCTTCTTTATCAGTACTTTCCTGCAGTTGCCAATTTTACTTTGTTTCTATTTTGTCTATCCTTAGAATCCAAACATAGATTCTTGGACATTAGATGCCAAACTCATGCAATGAATGTTATTCTTTCTTGGGAACAAGTAAGTAAAAAGGAGACAGCGACTGTAGTGAGATGATGGACTGTAAAGATGTTCCTTTTTTTTCTATTCATAATCCAGAATGGGTCTGCATATACAAAATTTTCTATGAAAAACATTACAATGATTAATAACAAGGCCAATTTTGTTATTATTATTATTTGTTTTTTTGAGACAGGGTTTCTCTGTATTGTTTTGGAGGCAGTCCTGGAACTCACTCTGGAGACCAGGCTGGCCTCGAACTCACAGAGATCTGCTTGCCTCTGCCTCCCGAGTGCTGGGATTAAAGGAGTGTGCCACCAATGTCCGGTCAAGGCCAATGTTATTTATAACCAACAATAATATGATAAAAATCCAGTAACTGGAATATAAATATATAATAGGAGTTGACTTGTAAATGATTTGCCAGAGAATTCTGCATTAAACTATTTCAAGAACTCTGATTGTGGATCATCTTGGCATCTGATTGTATGTCCTGGTTTGTTACTTTGTATTGTTTTATATAATTCCACACATCTGCCATCTTTCTGCTTCTATATGCCCAAGGTAAACAGTATCTATCAACTTCATCTATCTGTCTGTCTATCTGTCTATCTATCTATCCATCCATTTCCTTTATGTTCAAAACACTTGCCATTAGCATAACATTTTCCTGTAAAATATGGGCTTTCACTATTAACTCAAGCTGGCTTCAAACTCATACTGCTTCTGCATCTGAATCAATACTAAGATTACATGTGGGCACCTTGCCTGGCTAGACTTCTATAATTAATATAAATTTTTATTCTAATTCTCCTTATTTATTTTGCATAAGACTATGTTGTGATGTGTCTAGACATTTATGAGTATTTTATCTTTAATGAGATTGTTTTATCTTTACTTTTCATCAATAATTTTATTTTACGTATTATACAAATCTGCATGTCAATGTTAATTTTAATACAAAAACATGAGCTATTCACTATCTTACGGTCAATCTTTACATTCACCACATTTTGATGGTTCATTGTCTTTCATTTAACTTATTCTGTCACCTTAAAGAAAGATACTTAGCCATCCTTCAAAATGTGGAAATGTCAAAATGACTTCAAAATGATGCGCTAGACAAACACTTTTATCATGGCACTGCAGAAGCAAGTTTCTGTGCTGACAGATGAATGTCCAGTGCTTGGATTATATATTGGTCCTTGTGCTTCTTTGCCAAGTTTTATTTAAGCAGCCAGTTTTGTATGCTAGCTACTCCTAATTCTAAGTTCTGCTTTTTACTTATTTCACTTTGTTGATCTTTTAAAATGGAGTCTTGCTTTATTTCCCATGCTATCCTCAAACTCACAGAACGCTCAGCCTTAGTTTCCAAAGTGCTGTGATTGCAGACAAGTGACAGCATGCCTGGTCAATCTTTAAAACTCTCTCATAGAGACAGGTAAGTCCAGTTCTCTACCATGGCTGATGCTTTCAGTACTTAGACCAATGCCGGCTATCTGCCTCAGCAGCTCTGGGTGCTTATGCTAAGACTAGTACAGAGTAAGCCAAGTTCCATCTTACAGCTAAATGTTTCTATGCCATTTTTGGCTCCAAGTTACACTTCCATCCCTTTTAACTTCTGCTTTATATTTTGTGTATATTATACATTCATTAATTTTGTTACTATCCTTCAGTGTAAACAGAATGATCTGAATTTAATGCATAGTGTGTCTGACACAATCAATTTATGTTTATATCGTATCTTTGTTTGGCACAATATATTCATCTAATATATCTATGAAAACATAGACCTCCTTCTAAGTAGTTAAGGTTCAGTCCAATTAAAATCCAAAATCTTAAAACATAAGTACTCCTAAACAGTGTGTTTACTTTTCAACTTATAAAAAATAAATTTAGAGAATGGGTTCCAAAAATTCAGCTCCAGCTCATGTACTCAGGATAAATCTTGGTCTCACTGCCAGGGACACCTTACCTTGATGCAGGAGGTGGGAGGGGCTAGGTCCTGCCTCAACTTAATGTGCCAGGCTATGTTGACATATGAGGGAAGGGAGGGGGAATTGTGGTTGATATGTAAAATGAATGAAAGAAATACATTTAGAATGAAGCAAATACTTTTCATCATGTAATCCTGGCCAGCTTTAGTACCACTGAACTCCAAGATATAACATCTTACTTTGTATTTTGAAGTTCTGTTTTTTTTTAATTTAAAGGTATTTATTTTTTTTAACATTTTTTAATTTTAAATAGCTTGTTTTACATGTCAATCCCAGTTCCCTCTCCTTCCCCTCCTCTCGCACTCCCCCATCTCCCCATCCTCCCACCCTATTGCCAATTCCTTCCACATAGGGGATATCTAGAGTCTGTCATTTCATTCAGGGTAGGGTCCAGGCACTTCCCTAAGAGTCCAGGCAGAGAGAACAACCCTCTTTGTGTTATGGACACACGATGTCTGTTAGTATTGAGGGATAAACACTGATCCACTGCTTAGGACCCCATAGGTATCCCAGGCCAATTTACAACAAACTAAATATTGTACTGAAACTCAGATAGCCTTATTCATTCATACAGCTTTGCCATTAGTCGTCTTGTATGCATTGAGTATCCCTAAAGGTTTCCAAAGAATTTAGATGAAAAATGTCTCACCTGTAGTGGTATCAATCATAACATTAGCTAATTCTAGTGATAATTACATTAAAATGGAAGGAACAAATGCAAGTTATTTCCTAACAGATTTCAATATACTTAGATTCCAGAATGTTCCATTTCACTAGAGTCAACTTTATTGATTGCATTACAATACACTATTTTCATCTCCATATTATTTATTCTAGAAGTAATTCACCCTGTGTGTGGATGTTGATATTAGAACAGTTCAAAGCTATTAATCACACTGTTTTAAACAGGTATAATATAGAGAAATTTGATTAAAAGTAATGAAAGTTTGGGATAACAAGGCAAGTGTATGTGATCTTATTAATCTAAGGTCTATTCTTTAAACCAAAGCCTATTTGTAAATTATCTGAACAATGTATTGGTCATAAGCACTGGCTGTTATCTCTGATCATAATAACTTACCTTAGTTTTAAATTAGATCCATGAACTAGCTAGTTTTATTCTTTAGTTTGTCAAACTACATCATCAATGTGCTAAATGTTTCCATGAGTATACTCAGCTATCACAAAATCAGACCTCAGGCTTTCAAATTAAAACAAAAAGATAGAAAATCTAGAGGTTTGGCACCCTTCATTATGTAACACCCATGCCAAGTGTTTCCATTGGAGTTTTTTAAAGGTGCTATTTTATTTTTTATTAATATTTTTATTTAACTTTTTACACATGCCACTCTCAGTTCTCTCTTCCTCTCTTCCTCCCCCACCCTCAATCCTCCCAACCCCCCCACTCCCTTCCCACCCCCCCTCTGCTCCCCAGGGTTAGGGTTAGAGTTAGAGTTAGGGTTAGGTTTAGGGATAGGATAAAATACACAACATTTTGAGGGGTGTGTGTGTGTGTGTGTGTGTGTGTATGTGTGTGTGTTTTCCTTATCTCCACAAAGCATAGATTCTCCCTGATTGAGGAATGATACTTACATAGTCAATAGGAAGGCTTTTTTTAGTAACATACAAACACACATCAAAAAAGCAAAATGGCTTGAATATGTGGACTGGTCAAATTGAATTTATTTTAATGTGATCTCTACCTATCAAGCAGAAGATAAAGGAATTGTGAGGTATGGTGATTGGAACAGATGAGGTTTACATCTGAAGGTGTTGCTAGACCCTGGATCCAGAAAACCTGGACTAGCGTCAAGCCTGTTATCATCAACTAGAAATGTTTTCTAAGGTAAATGAAAGATTTCAAAATACTAGAAAGAATATGAAGCTCTAGATTTCCTTGACAGATTTACAGCTGTGGAAATTAGTTATTCTCATGGAGTCTTATGCTAGGTATAAATAGGAGGTAGAAAACATGAACTTTGAGCTGACTTCAAGGCTCATTCCCGCAACACTGCATCCATGAATTTAATATCTATTATTCCAATCACTTTGGCCTTCCATTGTCTCATGTCCAAGATGCAAAACGACTAGACAGCATAGCTTTATAGTTATCAATATTTGAAACCTGATATTACAAAATGAATTTACTGCCACAGGAGCACTGTGTCTGAACTCTATAAATTCTTCCCAATAGCATGGTCTAATTACCTATCATGCAAGTAGCACCAACTTTGAAAGTTATTAGTCTCAGAACCCTAGTGGAATGTATAGCTTTCTGTCAGTTTACCCTGAAATAGCAATTATTGGTAGTCATTGCTTCCTGAAACACTACCATGTTTCTATGGACCTAGAGTTTATATAGTTCGTTGTTGCTGTTGTGTAATAAACACATAATATATTCAAGTTATTATTAAGATTTGTTTATGCACAAAAATTATAAATTGCCCTCAACTTTATTACAGCCACACCAGACCAATACTGCCAAGAGATTTTATAGAGCCTATATTGTTAATGAATTTTACTATGATTATGAGGCCATCTGCCTTCAAGAGAATAAGAACTCTGTTTTCTCATCACAGAGATGCATGGAGGTATCTGGAGAAAGGTCAAGTCATCACATTGAAGATGCAAAAACAGCAAAGACTTGAAGAGAAATGAAAACAAAGGACCAAACATCAGAAGCTGGCTTCTTACTCTTCTGTCAGGCTTACTTAGGTGAGATTTATTCTTTTTCTGAATTACACACCTATATTTGAGTGAAGAAACAGAACATACAGATGCTGTCGATAAGAAGACTAGAGAGCTGATATTTTTAAAATCATTTATAAGTTACAGGAAAAACAATTCTGAAAAAATGTTATTTTTCTATTTAGTTTGCTTTCCTAACCTTTGCTTAATTTGGTAGAGAAATATTGATTTGTATTTTTCAAAAGGTCAGAATCAATCATTGTTTATCAATCAAAACATAAAATCATTTGCATTATGTTTCACATTGAGTTAAATCTCATGTAGAGTTTAGTCATTGAAAAAAACAATATTTTGCCCTGCACATATTTTTTACAAGTATTCACAGAGCTGATTTTTTTTCAGCAAATTTGTAACAAATCAAAAGGTGGCTATATTTACATGTAATGAGCCATTCTCTTTTCTGCCAGCCAGCTCCCAAATAATGACATGGAGACTTCTTAATAACTAGAAAAGCTCAGCTATAGCTTAGGTCTGTTCCTAACTCATTCTTTTAACCTAAATTAACCCGTTTGTGTTAACCAAAATTCTATTATGTGGTGTTTCTCTTTTCTATCTTGCACTTCCTGTTCTCTTGGTTTCTTCTGACATCTCCTGCCCCTCAATTTCTCCTCCTCTACATTTCTCTACCCAGAAATCCTACCTATACCTCCTGCTTAGCTATCGGCTGTGTATCCCTTTATGAAACCAATCATAGAAAAATATCATTGCACAGTGTACAAATATCTCACAAATTTTAAGTAAACCCCAATTTTACATAATAAATACAGGACTTTATAAAACTGGCCAAGGTAAAAATGAATTGAGAGCCCTCATATATAGTTTTGGTTGTTGTTTTTTGAGACAGGATTTCTCTGTATTGTTTAGAGCCTGTCCGTGAACTCACTCGGTAGACCAGGCTGGTCTCGAACTCACAGAGATCCTCCTGCCTCTGCCTCCGCAGTGCTGGGATTAAAGGCGTGTGCCACCAACGCCTGGCTACTCATATGTAGTTCTAATTACAGTATTTTATCTACTATTTGATTATGAAACACAGTTTTAATGAAATAAAATAGGACATATCCTTCATAAATTTTCTCTATTCACTTAAGGTGAATTTATAGGCACTCCTTGTTTGTGTTAAATTCTTTCTTAGGTAAGGCTTACAAAGAGCCCACATGTATGTACACTTGATTTTTTTATTGAATTTCCGATGCCTTCTGTATAGCAAGGAGGACAATATGAAAGTCCTTTTAAATAAATAATCTGTGAAGTAGGATCTTATTAAAGCCAAGTAAAAATAGGAAGTTATTCATATTCTCTCTTCATTTCTCCCTCTCTCATCCATATCTATCTATCTATCTATCTATCTATCTATCTATCAAAATATGTGTGCGTGTTGCCCCGCTCTGTATCTCTGTCTCTGTTTCTCTCCCTTATGCTCCTCCATTTGTTCCTTCCCTCTTCTTCCCTTTGGCCATTCTTCTTTCTTATTCTCCACCCTCACACTCTTCTCTACATCTCTCTGCCTTTATATCCTTGTCACATTCATGCCGTGATCCCTGACAAACTCCCGCTAAGAAATCAGTTTGTTTAGGAATGTCAGTTCAGCTCATGTACATAGTTTATGTGTCTTCATTTGCTGTGATACTTTTTGAGCAAGCTTAGCCTAGCTTAATGACAAAGCAATGGGCTCCCCAAAGAAATATGGAGAGGAATTCAAATGAATCTCGTCCATCAACTAAGGATTTTCCCAGGTTGTAGAGATTATTCCTTGCAGTGGTCAGGTAAGCCTAATGCAGTTTTTAATTTGGTAAGAAAAGAAATTAAATCCAAGAATTTATTGCATCAACTCACAACCACAAATTGTTTCCATTTTCTTATTCCCAGGGGTCTTTCCTCAGAATTAACCTGTCAGAAAGCAGGAAGGGAATAACCCTGATTTATTACTAAAGGCAAAGAGTGACTTAAGCTGAGGGATATTATGGGAAAAGCTCTAAAGGGAAAGAGAACATTGTGTTTAAGTTGACACAACCAGAGAGGTAAGTCATTAACTAAAAGTCCAGCATAGACAGACATTTAATTTAGTCTTCTAGCCAACTAGTCCCTCAAGATTACAAAATCTTACTGTAACCTCCCAATAAGCTGGTCATTTAAATGATACATGAGGATTGACTTGCTAGTTCACTTCAAACAGGAGACCCCAGAGAGCATAAAGATGTCCCAGAGAATCAGTCATTTACAAAGGATTTATAAAAGAGAAAGCCAGGACCAAAGTTTATGTGACAAATGACAAAAAGCCACCTTTCATTTCATTAAACATTTTCCATTCAAATAACAGAGTAGCTTTCAATCTATAAGCTCACATAATCTAATTACCTTCTTAATGTTGTTAAAGAATATTATTCCATTTCAGGGTTTTTTGAAAATTCCCTAACCTCTATCACTCAAAGAATAGTATGAAGTACTGCTGAAATATATTTCTAGGCATAAAGATCAAAGCGAGTTCCAGGGGAAATTATCAGTTAAGGAATATAGCCTTTTTTCCTAATAGGGTCTCCACACTACACTTCAATGTAAAGTTAATGAACAAATTCTATTTCTAGATCATCCAATTTAGATATTTTTGGTCTGCGTTATTTTAATAACCTGCTGGGATTACAACTAATTTGACATATGGTTTTATAAACTTGCATTTTTATAGCCAAGTTTTGTACAAAGACACTGATTTCAAACGACATATTTGTATCACACACATGCACACAAATGTTGAGTATTAACACACACAAAGGACTTAAATTATTTTACCAGCTTCTGGCTTTGTCTTAGGAGAAAAAAATAAAGCAAGTGTATCTGTTACATACCTCAGTAGCAAACTGCTGCAGCCCACCAATATTAATTGGTCCCTCTTCTGCAGCATGCAAGTTGCATCCTCCCACACAGAGGTCAGAGGTTGGACAAACCATTCCACAAGTAAGACCAAGAGGATTGTCAGAAAAAATCAGCTTAGCTGCACCATAGTAGTTCTACGGAGAAAAAAATAAAACAGAATTTGCATTATGACATAGTATATCTAAAATAACCAACCGTAGCGTTTCATTTCTTCTTGTAAGCAACTCTATTAAAGCTCAAGATACTGAGAGGCAATATACTGTGACACTTCATCACCAGGAATCTACACAATACAAACAGAATACCTTACTGGGAATTTTATACATGTGTGTTAATGAATGAACAGTTGTTTAGTTTCAGAAAGGTAACATTTAAAAGAACATTTTCACAATACATGAAAGTACATGTTTCCCAAAAATTTCCTTTATGTTTTTAACAAAGGTGTTAAATTTAGCAAATATGTTCACTGGCATGCATGTGCACACACACACACACACACACACACACACACACACACACACACACACACACTGGATAAGGGATCTATGTGCAGACCCAAGCTGTTGCTCTTGTGGTAGTTTCATAAGTTTCTTGTTGAGTGATTTCACTATTTCCCCAGCACTTAGGCATTGCTTGATTCCTTGTGATCTTCACTATTACCTTACTGTGGAAAATATCCAGAACTCAATAAAAAACAATCCACACATTAACAGACAAAAATTAATATCTGGCAGTCAAACAAAAGTGGTAAGTTAAAGAAACAGAAACAGATCATTGATAAATTGAAGAGATTGACTAAAATAATGTTGACAGCATGACAGCAATCCAAAAAAAATCAAAACATCATTTAGAACAAAATAAAACAAAACGTTAATCTATAGTTTTAACAGCATTCATGATGGCTTAAAATATTTGCCTAATTTTGTGTCTCCTCAGAAAGCTTTGTCTAAAACATAAAAGGATTAACAAATATTTATATTTTAGACATATAGAATTAATATGCTGTGAAATTCAGGTCATAATTAAGGAATACAAGGGATAAAAATCAAGTAACTGGCTTACCAATATCAACTAGCAGACAAGAAGCTAAGACATTATTCATTCTAAAGTGTACTACCCATGGAATCACAAAATGTCATTTCAGTGTACCAATTTAGGTAGAACACAGTTTTTGATTTATACACACAGCAAACACACACACACTTCATTGGAAACTGTACAATACACCATCCCCTACATCTACTGTGTTTGAATTCTACTATGATTTTGGTGCATAGATTCTTAGATAATGGTCTATTTATTAGGAAATTTCATTAAGCTAGAATAGGCAATTTTTTCTCAGCAATGACAGTTGAACCACAGTGTACAGAAAAGGGAAATAGAGTTTTATGAAAATCAAAAATTCAGTGCTTAAAAGGACACACCAGCAAAATGAAAAAGACACAAATATTTGAAGACCATAATAAGAAATCTGTATCTTATCTAGAGTATATTAACATGATAGCTCATAGTGGTAGACAATTACAACCAAAATATCCAAAATTGCTGTGGGTAAATGTTCTAGAAAGTGCACAGTAGGTATTAGAGTGATGACTAAACAATTTGGCTGGAGTTCTAGTTGTAGGAAAGACATCCAGAAGACACACTTGAAACCTATGCTTGCTCTAGATTATGGAGAAGTCTGGATGCCACCCTGCAGGTTTAGGTTTTCAATTTAAGCATTTAAAAATAAGGTGTTTTGTTTTTTGACACAGCATCTCCTCTCTCTATAGCCCTGGCTGTCCTGGAATTCCACAGGAATACCTTTGTGGCTTGGAATCACAGAGATCTACCTGCCTCTGCCTCCTAAGTGTTGGGGTTAAATAAAGGTATGCAGCACCACATCTAGATTAACTAAATCACTTGAATGGGTGTTAGAGATTGAATATTACTATACAGATCACATGAAAGTTCTCAGAAAGGAAAATGGAAAAGAGGATGTGTCAGGGAGATCACAGAACCAGCCTAAGAAAGGAAAGTATCAGTGTGTATCAGAGAATCAGAGAGATGGTTTTTATTTTTCTGTTTTATTAATTTTTGTATTTAAAATAGAGGCACTCTTATTTTACATACCAATCCCAGTTCCCTCTTCCTCCTGTCCTCTCCCCCCACAATCTCCCCATCCCACCCCACCATCCACTCTTTAAGGTGAGACCTCCTATGGGGAATCATCAAAGTCTGTCACATCATTTAGGGCAGGACTGAGGACCTTCTCTTTTATCTAGACTGAGAGATTACCGTTCCATAGGGAATCGGCTTCACAAAGCCCATTGATGCCCACTAGGAATAAACAGTGGTTCCACTGCCAGCGGTCCCAGTTCGGTCTTATGCAGGTTCCCTATCTGTCACTCTAGATAGAGTCTGAGCTCCCACTTGCTCAGGTTATCTATTTCTGTGGGATTCACCAGCATGGTCTTGACTCTTTTGCCCATCAACCCTCCCACTCTACATCTGAATTCCAAGTGTTCTGCTCAGCACTCCTCTGTGAATCTCTGCTTCTGCTGAAGGATAGTTTTTAAATGTGTGGTACATTAGCCAGATGGTGGTGATGGTGCATATCTTTAATCCCAGCATTTCAAAGGCAGAGGCATGTGGTTGTCTGAGTTCAAGGTCAGCCTGGTCTACAGAACAAGAGTTCCAGGACAACCAAGGCTACACAGTAAAACCCTGTCTTGAAAAACAAAACAAACAAAGTGGATGGTGCAGAAAAAGGAAACATTAAAGTCACCTTGCAAGTTTCCTTCTTGGGAAACTCTCAAGATGCCCAGTTCCCTCCAGTGTTTGGGGAGCTGAGTGCTCCCAGCAGAGCCACTCAGAACCCTTTCAAGAAGGGGACATCTTTTCAAATCTTCTCTGAAGGCCACAGGATCAATATCAATTCTGTCTCTCCAGCAAGTAAGAAGATTCTAGAGTCCTCTTTCTCTACAAGAGATTTGTCCCTTAAACCTTTTCAAAGTAAAGGCTAGAAAATTTAAATGGAGAAGGTACTTCACAGACACCCAAGTAGACTCCTACTAAAAGATAAACACCACTTCAAACCTTTCTTCCATCAGTTAGAACGTTTTTCTGTTTGTTTCCTCATGTAGAGAAAAATGTATAGGGCTGTGTTAAGAAAGATGCAAGATGTTTATTCTCTTTAGGTCTAGTCAATTTTTGTCTACACCATGACAATTTTATTATTTTTATTTTTTTGTTGCTGTTCCTAATTTTTGTTTTGTTTTATATAATAGAAATTCTGTAGAACCCAGGGTGGCTGACTCCTTGTATGATTAAAACTGAAAGAAATAATGGTTGTTTTCAAACCAACCAAAATTTTACCACTGTATTTTTACATTTTTTTTTAGGTATAATGTATCAGTTTGTACCTGAACATTTCAATGGCACATTCTTTAGCACAACATGTGCCATTTAGCTATTTTAAGATGATTGTAACTTTAATATTTTAGATTTTACTTTAAAATTATAGCTTGAAATTACATGCCATTCTTCTACAATTTAATGATTTTTCAAAGTCATTATCAGGAACTGCAAAGCTTGTCAAACTTGCTCTCCTGTCATATGGTATAACTAATTTAACAAATAGTCCTACCATATTCAGGCCTTTCTATCACTACAAGATTATCAATACAGCTGGTGGATTTATTTTAAAGTGTTCTTCCTTTTTCCAATGACAGTTTTCACAGATGGAAGCATCCTTCCAAGATAAACTCCAATCTGTTGCATTGAAAAAATACTTGTGCTAAACCTTAGTAATTTTGCATGTGTGAGAAGGGTTAATTAACATTGCTTATATTCCTGGCTTTGGCTATCTAAGAATGAATACATGGAGGAACATTAACTAAATAGGAAATGGCTTTAGTAGCACATTCTGGAGGCAGGGGCACCAGGGTAACTGTAGAAAGCTGCCATCATCCTTCAGTGTAAAACCTGTGTGTCTAAGACATTTGGCAAAAAAGTTGAGACACATGTAACATTCAGAAAACACCTGAAGCCCTGGTTCCAGAGCCAATACGATCAGGAAACATGGAGAACATACATTCAGAGCCAGGTGTTACCACACATGATTGCAATTTCAGCCCCTGGGAACCTGAGGCAGGGTTGTGAGTGGAAAGACAGATTGGGGTATCCAGTGAAATCTTGTTAAAACTAATGAAATAAAAGAAACAAAACTTTACTCTCATGATATGTTCTTGTAGGGTCAAAGAGCAGAAATAGGACAGTTTATATATATGCTAAATTTTGGTAAATGTTATACAATATAATTTGCTTTTTAGAACATACATTTAATCAACTGTTCTCAGTTAAACCTAAAATGTAAAGAACTTAACATGCTATTCTTATGGGATTTTGTTTTCTGTTCATAAGTTGTTAAACTGGAAAACTTACACACACACACATTTATTCATGCACAAATCAAACATAATACACATTTGCACGTGGACACATATACACACAGTTAAACAGATACAGTTGACATGGTTACACACGAAAGCCTTTAAAAATGCACATGTACATACACACACACAGAAACAGACAATAAAGATACTTCTGTATTTGAGTGCTCTCACACAAGAGCCTTTTCACTGGGGGAATACGTAATAATATATATGGTCATCTGTTGTCAAATATTGTTTTAACTATGTAAATATGTGTTACTTTTCTGTGCTGTGAAATATTACTCTAAGTGTGTAAAGGTGTGTTACTTTTGTTTATGCTGCATTTGTTTAATTATGTAAAGGTGTATTGCATTCGTTCCACTTTGCCTTAGTGCCTGCCTAAGACACCTTACGTGGTGTGTCCAATAGAGAGGCAGAAGAAGGAAATTCAGGACTTTCGAGGCAGAGGGAATAAATAGAAAAAGAAATATTGCCTTGATAAGAGAAGAAAGATGAGAGAAGAAGGAAATAACGAGGAAGATGCCTCGGGCAAGAAGACAGGCAGTCATCAGCCAGCAGACACAAGACGCAATGAAAGTAAGATATACAAAAGGAAAGAAGAGTGAAAACCCCAAGGTAAAAGGTAAATAAAGAGAAACAGGTTAATATAAGTTAAAAGAGCTAGCAGGAAAGGAGTACTGTGTCGTGATTTGGGAGCTTGTTGGTGGCCCAAGAGTAAAAAGCCTGGCACACTCATTAGTTTTAGGACTTGACAAATAAAGAACAAAATGTATTTATTGGGGGATATATTATGTCTTTTTAAAACATGGCAAATGTACAATGCTGTCCATTAAATGAATTTAATAGACGTACGCCATCTCTCCAGTTTCTTTGTGAATTTCTTCTCCTCCAAAAGCTTTTGTAAATATTAATCCTACAAGTTAAATATTTTAGTGCCTATAAAAGGAAGCCATGTGATGAAAAGAATAAGAAGGTAAAAATAAAAGCAATCAAGGGAAGGAAAAAATTCCATCCATTTAAAAGTCACATTAATTGCCATGAACACATGCAAATTGGGACAAAATACTTTATATAGAAAGTATCTAATAAAAAAAGAAAATCACTTCTGTTCCTCACAACTCTTTTATCTTGTCTTCTTTTCTTAACTTAGTGGGCTCTGTACCTTCCTCATAAATTAGTAAAGCCAACTCAATAGACTTGTAGATGAAACCAACTGAATAATTATTTGATGTGTGAGCTATCTCTTTTTAAGCAGGAGAGATAAAGAGATGCTGTGTCTTCTTTACTTAAACAGAATAATACTTTAATTCATACCCAAACAGATCTTTGTGCATGTGCATGTGTGTAAGTGTGAGTTTATATGTTTTGGGATACACTTGTGTGCATGTGTATGAAAGACAGAGGTCAATACTGGGTATCCATGCTGAGGTCTTAACTACTGTGATTCTTAAGGCAAAGTCTCCCAAAGAGCAGAAACTTGGGAATATGACTGTCTCCAAGTTGCCAGAACAGGGACTGCAAGCCTGTGTGCTGGCTTTAATACATGATTCTAGGATTAAACCCAGGACCTCATGCTTCTTAGTCAGTAAGAATTTTATGAGCTCTGCTACATTGCCAGCCCTGACTGACCTGTTTTCCACTTTATAATCAATATCAATGTTCAGAGAATGTTTCTTTGGAAAATATCTTATTTTATAATCACAGCATGATTTTTCTTTGTATGAAAGTGTTTAGATCATTGCATTTGTAAATACTTATTTATGGTGCTCTTTTATTTTCTGATATAGGGCTTCTGACTTATTTTGTCAAGGTTCTGAACAATATATTTTTTCCTTGACTATAACTTACCGAATATAACACCAAGAATAAATATAGCTGATATTTATTTTTAATGTAGATTAAATCCATTACTATAAAAATACAAAATAATAAGTACTTCAGAATTTTTAATCGCCAAACTAGCGTAAATAATGACAGTACATGTAGTAAAGATGAAAAGCCACTTTATACAGAATGATAATAAAAAATACACTATATAAGACATTTTAGAAAGGTATAGTTTTATATGTATCCATGGGTAAAAAACATGAAAAGGCAAGCGTCATGATTGATTTATTCCATATGTACATTGATTTGCAAACCAATTTAGCATAATTCATTATTTAAATTACTTGAAAGGGATTGACTGGCTTTCTATATCAAATTAACAGTACCAATATAAATGTAAAATGAAGATGTAAGAGTTAATGATTATAATGTAATTTAGAAATATTTTACAATAGCAAGCATTCTAAAAGTGCCAGTGATAAATACTGTACAGCGTACTAGGGAATGAGAATACTTTCACCTGAGAAATTAGTGAAGGGTGAAGATTAACTTTAATGAATCTTCCTTTCATAATTTATAGTTAAAAGTGAATTTCCCATTAATTATTACATGACAATCTTCAATTATCTCCCTTGATTGTTGTTTAAAGCTTTATTTCTCTCTCTCTCTCTTTCTCTCTCTCTCTCTCTCTGTGTGTGTGTGTGTGCATGTGAGTGCGTGCACGTGCGTGTGTGTGTGCGTGTACCTGCATGCTGGCTAGTTTTCTCTCAGCTTGATACTAGCTAGAGTTATCTGGGAGAAAGCTCAACTGAGAAAATGTTCCATAAGATTGGGATGTAGGCCAGCCTGTAGGGCATTTTCATAATTAGTGCTTGATGGGAGAGGGTTCAGTTCATTGTGTATGAAGCCACCCCTGGGATGGAAGTGCAAGGTTCTATAAGAAAGCAGACTGTGCAATCCATAAGGAACAAGCTAGTAAGCAGCACTCCTCCATGGCTTCTATATCAGTTCCTGCCTTTAGATTCCTGCCTTGTTTGAGTTCCTGTCCAGACTTCCTTCAGTGATGCACAGTAAAATAGAAACATATGCCAAATTAACACTTTCCTCCCCCAAGTTGCTCTTGGTCATGGTAAATCAGACAGCAACCATAACCCTATCAAAGACAGCCTGCAAGTATATATGGGCATTGTGATGGCCAATACAGGCAGAGACAGAAGAGGTCATTGGGTCTTCAGACAACTGGCCTTAGAGGCTATTGAACCAAGTCCAATACAGGAGCAAGAGTTGGCCTATCTGGTCCATTCTCTGTTTCTAAGCGCATACTGGCTTTGAGTTCATTAGAACCACTGTGTCTCAGCCTCTCTAGTGCTAGCTAGCATTAAGGCATGTGTTACCACAATGGCTGGACAATTTTTAAATTTCACTAGACTGTTTTCATTTCAATGAATTACATCAGACAACATGTTAAAGGTAAACAGAATTATGCCTCAAATATAATGATTTTCATTGTAAAATCCATGCAAACACACATACACATATTATAATTATATTTGTCTCTAGTGTGTCGAAGAAGTTCTGGATATGTTACTGCACTTCAAATAGTAATATATTCTATAGGACATCATTCAAAGTGGTAAAAACTTATGCATGCTACTGATTATTCATTTCATAATTAACTCAAAATATGCCTGGCTTGGCAGACGAAAGAAAAACAAATCTGAATTTTTTATTGTCACAGTTGTTTTTTTGTTTGTTTACACATTTTAATAAAAATCAGACAAATTATTTTCCCATTCGTCAATAACAAATGTTAATGGCAAGTTTACATGCTAAATATAAGAAAATGCTCAGCTCATCTCACCCTAAATCTAATATGAGCTGATACTTAGAACAAAAACTGCAGTGCCTGCTCTTGTACAGTGCAGGCACACATACCTATCATGTATGTAGATGTGTTCATGTATTCAGTGGGTATCATGGGATAGTTTTCTAAGTACTGTATGTGATATTTTAATCATTACACACCTGATTATTTAAGGAATTACAACTAGATTGTAATTTCACACTGCTATTTTATTCTATGTTTAAAAAATGTCAGACTATTTTTGAGGGTTGGCTCTTCTATTGCCAAGAATATGAGATATTTCTTAAGTGACAGTATGCTGTGATATGTACGACAGTGTGTTATTATAAAGTGGGTACAAATAGAATTCTCAAAAATGTTCTCCATCCCAAGCAAATTAATTTAAACACACCACTGCTTCAAAAATATAATTAGTATTGATTGTAATAATTTACTTTAAATTCTTCAATTTATCAAAGTAGTATTCAGAACACTAGACCTGAATATATTTAACATGAAGTTCACCCAACACTTCAGGTGCTAAGAGTATTTATACAATCTTCTTATTGTACAATCTTATTATGATGTCATTGGTTATTCACCATTTATGTTTTAATATTAAATTGCAACAAATATTTTCTTCCCACAGATTGTATAGTATACATTAAACAGAAGCACTTTGCACTTGGATTCTATAAAGTTCTTTTACACTATAAAGCAGCTAAGGAATTAAGAATGAATAATTTACCTTTGCAGGACTGCAAATAACATTTCCAAACAATATGATCATTAGTTAAGTTAGTTAAATTCAAATCCCTTTTGGATTACCTGTAGTTCATTTTGTCTAACTACTTAGTATTGAAATTCCTAAGTCTGCAGAAACAGTTTGACCTGACCTTATGAGAGCACACAGACCCAAGTCTTAAAGCGGGGGAACCAGCATTGGACAGAACCAAGTCCCCTGAATGTGGGTACCAGCGAGGAGGCCAATGCAGTCTATGGAACCTCTAACAGTAGAGTATTGTATACTGACATTATTATTGTTTCTCAGTTTTGAAAATTAAAGGACATTTTAAAAGCTAGTTTTACCTTTGTCTGTGGACACACAAACACACACACACACACACACACACACACACACACCACAGGTAACACTATTGTGCTGCTGTTTTCATGCAGACTTGGTTTAAGGGGATGGATAAGGGCTTAGTGGCTGTGAGCACATACTGCTCTTGTAGAAGACCTGAGTCTAGTTCACAGCACCCACAGGTAAGCTCATAGCTGCACGTATGAAGAGAATCCAATGTTCTCTTGACATCTGTGGCTACTGTATTCATGTTCACACAGATATACATATGTGCACATAATTAAAAAAGTAACTTGTTAAAAACTGGCTTAAGCTATACAGTGAAACTCCCTATCTTACTTAAACCAAAGCATTTGCAGATTACTAGTAGCTTGTACCTTGCAATTTATATTTGATCAGCACTTGTTTTAAGTAACAGAGTTATCTGAAAATTGAAGAATTCAGCTAATGAAGAAATTCTGAAGAAAATAAAACATTCTACTAATCCCTTGGTCAGGGGGTTAGATAGAATTTTTATTAAAATATATTTTATGCAGCATTGTAATTAAAATATCTGGCTCCTCTGTGACAGAAGGACAAGGAAATGCACAGATAGACTGGCAGACAGACAAGAAAAATTGAGAATTTAAACACATCTAAATAAATATGGACTTAAGAATGCTCTGATAGGGACATTTAAGTACAGCGAGGCAATGTACAAGAGAAACATGGAAATATAAGATACTTGGGGGAAGGACTGGAGAAATGGCTCAGTGGTTAAGAGCACTGACTGCTCTTCCAGGGGTCCTGAGTTCAATTCCCAGCAACCACATGGTGGCTCACAACGATCTATAATGGGATCTGATGCCCTCTTCCCACAGATAGTCTCTATATGTAGATAGAGCACCATATACATAAAATAAATAAACCTTTAAAAAAAGACATTTGGGAAAATAATTGCACGATCTGAACACTGAAATTAAAAAGTTAGAGTCACCATATGTTATTTTGAAATCTCTCACTCTCTCATTCATAACTTCACATTGTCTTCTAATTTTAATTTATCATATATTATAAAATATATAGGTACATTGTCATTCATTGTAAGATATAATTTAGATATTTAGATTTAAAATATATAAAATATCTAAGTTATAACTTACAATGTACTTATATATAAGTATATTTATGTAATAGTTGGTAATTTAGATATTTACAAAGAAAATCTTAAAAACTTCACTTTGTCTGTACTGTGAATAGCTTATGTTAAGCTAAATGTTTTTCTTCAAAATGGTTCCATGCTTCATATATCTAAACAACATGCCTATTTTCATTTAGTAAGAAGACTCTTCTAATTAATAGATATGATAATTCATTTCAAGAATAGCATAATGTCATTGAATAGTATAAATATTACCTAATAGATTTACCCAACAGTAAAGGGATCTCCCACTTTTGCTTTGTCAACACTACAATCCCAAGGGATAGAATCAAACGTATGCCTACGTACATGATAGTTTTTATATTTAAAGAATATATATAATAAACCACTGTTGGTCATTCAATGCATGTGTGTATTTATACTTGCTTGCCAGATCATTGTAGCTTTTATTTTGTAATATGCAGTTGATCAACAGAAACATATTCACACAAACACAAATAAACATACATATTTAAATATACATCTATAGGAGTTGCAGGAGAGGTCTTGTTTCCTTCTTGATAAAAAGCAAAGATTATTATCTAACTCTGATATTTAGCAATTAATGAGTAAACATTGGTGGCCCATCTTTTGACTTATATACTTTGAAAGATATGGAACCTGTAAAATTTATTATGGTTATAAATAATTTACATCAACGTTTTATACTGTTGATAACATTTGTCCATTCCTACAGCAGCTTATTCTCTCACAAATGTCAGTAACATTTTAATGATATTAATACTTAGTCTGAAATAAACAGCAAAATGATTTTCATTTAGTTTACATTTTAATGGTAGATTTTACCCATGTGTATATTAAGAATTACTTTCAGTTAATATGTAGCTTTTAATTTTAAATTATCCTTCAATATACTAAATGTATGTTGAGTTTAGTCTGATTCTTCTAACGATTTAATTACTTTTACTCATGTGTGAGGGTATTTTATCTACATATGTGCCTGAATACTTTGTGAATGCTTTAAGCTCATGGAGATCAGAAGAGGGTATCAGATCTTCTGGAACTGGAATAGCAGACAGACTTGGTTCCTTGGAATCAATCCCAGGTCCCCTGCAGGAAGCCCCAGTGTTTTCAAACACTTAGCCATCTCTCCAGTCTTGTGCTATGTATTTCTAAAGATGACAAGTTTCAGAAGTTAGATTTATTAAAGAACTACTTATGGGTGATTCATATTTTCTACTTCTACACTGATGCTGTAGGACTTTAGTTATTTTTATAGTAATGTCAATATCTGTTATGACAAATCATTTTTTCAGTCACCCCTCTGACATTTTCATATAGAAATTTGAACTTCTTCAAATCAATGTAGACGTCTCACCAATTCCTAAATATTTGTTTGGTTTATTGATACTGTTTAAATTGAATATTAGGTTTCTGCAATGATTGTTCCAGTTGTGAAATTAAAATTGTAGAGAAAATACTTTGTGTAAATCTATCTTTAATGAGTACTTGAACTGGTATGTCCCCAAAACACAGATGATGATAAAGCCAACAGTGCACTGGTATACATGTAATTATATTCAATACTCTTGACAACAAGGTGCATATAGACTTCCATTGTCAGAAATTGTGAGAGCATAGCATATTTGAGAATATGTTCAAGATTCATCCAAAATGTGAAGCAAAAACAAAACAAAAAACCCTACTATAAAGCAAAGGCTATGCAAGTCTACATTATTACGGAGACAAATATAATGCTCATTCCCTCTCTCCCATCTAAAATTACAAAATTCTTCCTGACTTAACCAAGTAACTATCCAAAGATGCAGAGAAATAGCTGTTTAAGGAATTTGTGACCCAGATAATGCTTTGGAGGAGAAAAAATGTAATTTTGAGGTACTTCAAAAGAATAATGTTAAAGTTACTTCCTAACAAAAGCAAGTGTAAACCCTTCCTATAGAAACATGCATTTATAAGAGTTCCCATAGAAGTTCCTCCATGGGTTCAAAGAAAAAGCAGAATAAAATGTAGACATTCAAGGAAGTGAGCAGACAGAACAGATGGTATAAACAGACTCTTAGCAACTCTGGAGAGTGGAAATATAGACTAGGAAAGTAAATATTGTACCTATGGTTGGAACGGTATAGCTTGAGAAACTGAATAAACATTGGCAGATAATAAATAAGTTTTAAAGAACTCTTAGGAACAACAGGTACTTTGGGGGCATGGGTCTAACCTTTAATGGCTGAGCTATCTCTCAAACTTAGCGGTACCACTCCTGTGCATATACACAAAGTACACTCTGTCCTATCATTAGGACACTTGCTCAACTATGTTTATAGCAGCTTTATTTATAATAGCCAGGACTAGAAACAACCTAGAAGTCCTTCCACTGAATGATGGATAAAGAAAATATGGTATACTTACATAATGGACTATTATTCAGCTGTTAAAAAATAACACAATTAAATTTGCAGGCAAGTGCATGAAACTAGAAAAAAATCATCCCAACTGAGGTAACCAATGCCCAGAAATAAAAACATGGTATGTACTCACTTATAAGTGGATATTAGCTGCAAAGTAAAGTTAATAATTCTATAATCCATAGACCCAAAGAGGTTAAGTAATAAGGAGGGCTCAAACAGAGACACATGAATTTCATTAGGAAAGGTAAATAGAATATATATTTTGGAAGGGGGTCTAGGAGCAAGTGGGATAGAAATAGGGAGGATCAGGTTCAGGGGGAATGGAGGGAGAGAGTACTGGGAGTGGTATTAGGAATTGGGGGCAAGCTAGAAAACTAGAACAATGGAAACTACCAGCAATCTAGAATATGGTACTAGCTAAGACTCCTAGTAATGGAGGATAAAGAGCCTGAACCAGTCATCTCTTGTTACCAGGCAAGACTTCCAGTGGAGGGACTGGGACACCAACCCATCAACAAAAGCTTCGACCTACAATTTGTCTTGCCTGTAAGATGTGCTGGGGTAAAGGTATCGTAGAAATTATGGAAGAGGACAACTTATGACTGGTAGTTTGAGACATTTGCCATGAGAGGGAACCCACTAGTGACACCACCCTGAGTGCCAGAGGCCCAGAGGCTAGATAGACCAGATGGGGAAAAAAGTCAATGTAATGTTCCTCAATGATACTCTGCTATATATTTGTAGATAGAAGACTAGCATTATTGTCATCAGAAAAGCTTCATCCAGTGACTGATGGAAACAGGTAAACAGATGCAGAGACCCACAGCCAAACATTAGGCAAAGGTGGGAATCCTACAGAAGAGGGGAGGAAGGAATATAGGAACCAGAAGGGTCACGGATACCAAAGAAAACTCATAGAATCAACTAAACTAAGTTAATAGTGTCTCATAGAGACAATCAGAGAACCTGCCTAGAATCAACCTAGGCCATCTGCCTATGTGTTATGGTTGTGTTGCTTGGTGTTCCTATGGGATTCCAAACAGTGGGAGCAGAAACTACCTCTGTTACTTTTAACTGCTTTAGGAATCCTTTTCTTTCTTCTGGGTTGTCATGTTCAGCCATGCCATGTTTGGATACCAATTAGAGGTCTGCCCTTTTCGGAAGAAAAATGAAGGAGGACTCCAGGGAAGGGAGGAGGGAAGAGAGGTGAAACTGCTTTCTGGATATAATATGTAAGAGAAAAAAAACAATAAATATAATTGTAGCTAAAATGCAATGAACTATTTTTTTTAGATTTTTTATTTAAGTTAGAAACAAGATTGCTTCACACGTCAATTCCAGCTCCAGCTCCCTCCCCTCCTCTCTAGCCTCCCCCCAACCTCCACAGTCCCTCACCCAATTCCCACTCCTCGCCCTCCCTGGGGGATCTTCAGAGTCTGTGATTTCTTTCAGGGCAGGGTCTAGGCCCTCCCCCAAGAGTCCAGGCTGAGAGAGTATCTCTCATTGTGGGATGGACATCCAAAGACCATTTGTATGCCAAGGATAAATACTGATCGATTACCCAAGGCCCCAAAGATTGCCTAGGCCGCCTCACTGACACCCACATTCAGGGGGTCTGGATCAGTCACATGCTGGCCTCCCAGCCATCAGTCTGGGGTCCAAGAGCTCTTTCTTGTTCAGGTCAGCTGATTTTGTGGGTTAAACTGTTGGACCCTTCCCCCATAGGGATCTGCTGACTAGTTTGTGACTAGGAGTTTCTAGCAAATATTTCTTACTCCCATCCTTCCAGTCAAGCCTGTATGCAAGTTCCTGTTATCTGCCTTATTGCCAGAGGGCTTTGGGAACATCTACTTCTGATCTTGGTAGTTTTCCATGTTGCTTGCTAACTGGTATATAATGCTCCCCTCTAGTTGCAATAAAATGCATTCTCCTTTCAAGAATGACCCGCTGTCTTTTGTCTTCATTTCAATCCTCAGGCCCTTACCTGAATACTTAGAATTTTGTAGCCCGGGCACTACACTAAACAAGCCCAGTCTTAACCCTTTTGCTCATCAGTCATCCTTCTCTGTCACTAGGCTCCAGGAGTTCAATTCAGTGTTTAGCTGTGGGTGTCTGCCTCTGCTTCCATCAGTCATTGGTTGAACGTTCTAATATGGCATATAAGGAAATATGTGAACTCATTATCAGGGAGGAGTATTTAAGGAAGTCTCTCCAATATTGCATGGTTTGCCAGTTGGTGTCATCCATGTAGATCTCTGGAAATCTCACTAGTGTCAGCTCTCTCCTCAAATCTATAATGACACTGGCTATTATGGTATCTCTCATCCTGACCTCCTCTATTATTTTCCCAACTCACCCTTCCTGGTCTCCCTCTCCTCCTCTTCTCCCTCTCTCTGTTTCCCAGTTCCCTGTACCCTCCCACCATGATCCCAATCTGCTCAGGAGATATTGCCTCATTCCCCTTCTCTGGGGTACCACTCATATCTCTCATAGGGTCCAACCTGCTTCCCAAATTCTCTGGCAGTGGGATTATAGACTGGTACTCCCCTGATCCATGTCTAAAATCAATTTATGAATGAGTACATACCATGTTTGTCTTTTTGTGACTGGGTTACCTCACTCAGGATTGTTTCTTCTAGTGCCTTCCATTTGCCTGCAAATTTCAAAATTCCATTTTTTCCATTGAGCAATACTCCTTTGTGTAAATGTACCACATTTTATTTATCCACTCTTCAGTTGAGGGGCATCTAGGTTGCTTCCAGGTTCTAGCTATTACAAATAATGCTGCTGTGAATACAGTGGAAAAGACATCCTTTTTGTATGAATGTACATCTTTCGGGTATATGCCTATGAGTGGAATTGTTAGGTTTTGTGTAGACTGATTCCAAGTTTCCTGAGCAATCTCCATACTGATTTCCAAAGAGGCTGTACAAGTTGGCACTCCCACCAGCAGTGTAGGAGTGTTCCTCTTTATCCACATCCTTTCCAGCATAAGTTGTCATTGGTGTTTTTGATTTTAGCCATTCTGACAGGAGTAAGATTGTATCTCAGAGTTGTTTTGATTTGCATTTCCCTGATGGCCAGGGATATGGAGAATTTTCTAAAGAGTCTCTCAGTCATTTTAGATTTCTCTATTGAGAGTTCTCTATTTAGTTCTGTAGCTCACTTTTTAATTGGTTCCTTTGGTGTTTTGGAAACTTACTTCTTGAGTTCTTTGTAAATTTTGGAGATCAGCCCTCTGTCAGATGTGGGGTTGGTGAAGATCTTTTCCCATTCTGTGGGCTGCCTTTTTGTCTTGTTGACTGTGTCCTTTGCTTTACAGAAGCTTCTCAGTTTCAGGAATTCCCATGTATTAATTGACATCTGTGTCTGTGCTCCAGGTGGTATGTTCAGGAAGCAGTCTCCAGTACCAATCCGTTCAAGGGTGCCTCCCACTTTCTCTTCTAAATCCAGTGTTGTTGAATTTATGTTGAGGTCTTTGATCCATTTGGACATAAGTTTTGTGCATGGCGATAGGCATGGATCTATCTGCACTCTTCTACATGCCAGCATCCAGTTATGCTAGCACCATTTGTTGAAGATGCTTTCTTTCTTTCTTTCTTTCTTTCTTTCTTTCTTTCTTTCTTTCTTTCTTTCTTTCTCTCTTTTTTTGAGACAGGGTTTCTCTGTATTGTTTGGGAACCTGTCCTGAAACAGACCAGGCTGGCCTTGAACTCACAGGGATCTACCTGCCTCTGCCTCCTGAGTGCTGGGATTAAAGTTATGTGCCACCAACACCCAGCTGATGCTTTCTTTTTTACCTTGCATAATTTTAGCTTTGTTGGGGAATTCCTGTTATTTGCCTGTTATTTGTCAATAAAGCACTGTCTGGCCTGTAGGGAATCTAGATAGGAGGGACTAGGAGTCCAGGAGGACTCTGGGAAGGAGAAACACAAGAGAGTCAAGATGTAATGCCATGGAGGTAGGAAGCCCGGAACTATTCTCCGGTAAGAGAAATACTTAGATTAACAATTATGGGGTAATTACTTAAGTCAGAGCTAGCCAGTAAGAAACAAGCAAGGCCAACAGCTTCATAATGAATATAGCCTCCTGTGTGTTTATTTGGAACTGATGCGGATCTGGAACCAGTCGGGCAGGAAGGCTTTTCTCAAAGAAAAAGCTTCTCTTAACATAGCTTCTTTGTGGAAGATCAGATATTCATATGTGTATGGGTTAATATCGGGGTATTCAATTCAATTCCATTGGTCTACCTGTCTATTTTTGTGCCAATACAAAGCTTTTTTCAGGATTATAGCTCTATAATAGAACTTGAAATCAGGGATGGTGATGCCTCTGGAAGTTCCTTTATTATACAGGATTTTGACTATCCAGGGTCTTTTGTTTTTCCATATAAAGTTGATTATTATTCTTTCAATGTCTGTGAAGAATTGTGCCGGTATTTTGATAGGGATTGCATTGAATCTGTAGATTGCTTTTGGTAAGATTACCATTTTTACTACATTGATCCTACCTATCCAAGAGCGTGGGAGATCTTTCCATTTTCTGGTGTCTTCTTTAATTTCTTTCTTTAAAGACTTAAAGTTAAATTGGTGAAGGATTTGACAGTACTACTCAAAAGAGAAATGAAAGTAATTACAATGTAATTTTCTCTCTTCCATAAAATTAGGGGAGATAAATATATGAAAGACAAATTTCTATTAAAAAGTAAGAAATTTTAATGTCTAATAATATTTTAAAAGGTAAAAAAGAGAAAATGACGAGAAACTGTCTCATTGAAAGGTATTAACCTACATATTAAAGAATCCCCATAAAAGGAAGGGAAATGTCTCATAGACAAATCACAATAACGTTATTTAATACCATTGATAAAGATCTTTAAAACACTGCCTTTCCAGGAAACCATCTTCAAAGGGGCAATAATGTGACTTCAGCTTACCTTCCAAACACAGTCACAGATCCTGGAATCACATTCTTTATGAAACAAAAGAAGAAAAAGTGCAAACTCTGAATTCAACAAATAAAGTATATCTTTTTATATTAATAAAAATGAAAAGAGATGCAGAAGTAAAACCTATAAAAACGCAGCCTTTCTTAATAATATTTAAAGTGATGCAACGAGACATAAACAACTTCCGCAAGAAGACTCCAAGATATTAATATAAAACTAAAAGAAGAACATCTTAAAAAATTTAACCCAATATTGTCTGAAAGTAGCATTTATAATACATCAACTGTTAAAAATGGAATTAACACACAAATACTTTTCTGAGAGGTAAAAGTGTTCATTTGGATTAAAGTAATGTGTACTGTGCAAAAACAGCTACTTGGGTTAATGCCTTGATGACAGGTACCCCACTATCTGATGCCCAATATCTGACATGTCATTTGTGATTGCAAATGGCACAGGAGTTTAGAGCTACTGACATAATCCACATGGGCATAGTCAGAATTGTAGACAATAGCATTGGACTTTGACAGCCAACAGAGATAATAATTTTTGTAGAAAAAAAAAAGCTCTTTTAAATTGTCCTTCAATGCCAGGTTGTGACAATGTCTAGAAAACAGACAGAGATGTCCATAATAATAATAGTCCTCAAAAAATCTTGCTGCTACACTTTTGTTTTACACACCTGAATTGTTTCTATATTTAAAAATTACTAAGGAACAAATTATAGATTTTGGGTGCTTGGAGACTATATAGTTAGTTCAATATAAAAATGAAAGCCTGACCATTTTCTCCATCCCTCACCATGTATTCAGGCATGAGTTTCTAGGCACTGAGGAGCAGCTGGCAATTTTGGATTGAAGAAGTAAGACAACCACAACCTTAGTTTTTGTCAATTATTCCAGAAAAGATAATTAGCATATTGTTTGTGAGAGCACGAACCACTTTGCAGTTGAGAATGAAACTCAAACTCAGATGAGGCCATCCCACTACTTAGATCTGTGGCTATATGCAATACACATGCCAGGAATATGCACGTATATACCAAGAGAACTTATTCAAAATGTGTAAATATTACTTTCAATAGTAATTATCAGTAAATCTTCCAGGTTACAATTTCTGTGCCTCTGAGCTTTATGCCAATTGATTTTGCAACTCTTATGTGTCAATAGTTCTTTGTAGTGGGAAAAAGAACATTTTTGTTTCACTAGTGTGTATGTGTGCGTGTGTGCATGCGTGCATAGTGTGAACAAGGGCATGTGCATGACACAACATTCCTGTAGAGGTCAAAGGAAAATCTTGGGTGTTAGTCCTGACTCTATCTTGTTAGCTGCAGAAGATCTTTATATCTGCCTCTTAGTATAGTAGGCTATCTGCCCATGGGCTCCCACGTGCTTTCTTCCTGTCTCCTATGTTACTATAGGAACACTACAAGTGCAGATGGACTTTATTGTATCCAGTTTCCATATAATTTGGGATGTAAACTCAGGTCCTCATGCTTGTACAAGTGCTTTACTGCCTGAATCATCTCCCAGACCTCAAAGAAGTGATTTTTCCTTTATACTCAAGCATCCAGGGAAATCTTTTGTGTCAGGTGTTATTAAATGTGTGTGTGTATAACAGCTACAGAAGTCTACAAAATTTTGCAAAGGGGGGAAATCAATATTTTATCATTTAGCACAATAGTTTTAAAGAGAACACATCACTACTTTTCAAAACACAGGATCATGAAATGAATACTTAAGTAAACAGACTTTTCCCCCATTACATTTATAGACTGACTCCACACACTATTAGATAAAGCAGTGTTTCTCAAAAGGAAAACTCTCTAGAAATATAGCCCAGTGTTCACAGTTTGATGACTCTGAAATGCGTACTTCCAATTGAGAGAGACAATTGCAAACAAGGGCCTGCACTAGAGAAACAGAGAAAAGCTGACTGAGGAGGGACAATAGAACTGAGTGTAGCTTTCGAAAGCAGAGTTGTAATCCAGTTTGTAAGAAAACAAAGAATGGAAGTATTGGTCTAAACTCCAGTGAATCACAGAAGCCTAACACAATACAACACCCACGACATCTTTTTCCCAAAGAGGCACAAGGCTCATTGAGTCAGGCAATTCAATTACCCTCTCACCCTGGGATGAACCCCTCCTCTTGTGTTCAGGGCCACTGGCAGAGCAGTATGGAACAGCCTACATTTCACACTGCCATTATGCCTAAAAACCTTCAGGCTTCAAAGAAAATAAATCTTTGTCCCTTCTTTATTAGAACAAATGAATCCTCTGGAATACAGTTCTTTAAAAAGTTTATTAACAGTCTGACAAAAAATAAATTTTCAGTGAAATTATTTCAAAATTTTTAGCTAATATGTAAATATGTTTCAATAAATATCAACTTACAGACAGGTTAAGAAAATGGAAAGAGATTGTTTATTATTGTTTGTTAATGTTTCTTTGTGTCCTAGCTCATGAGTATTTAGTCTCTAAGTATGTATCTGATACCTGTGGAAGTCAGACAAGGATGACAGATAAACAGGAACTGGAATTATGTGTTGTTCTGAGCCACAGTGTGTGCCCTGGGAAATTAGCCCTGGTCCCCTACATGAGCATCGGGTACTGTTAACCACTGAGCTATTGTGCCAACCCAAAAATGGAAGGAGTTTTAAACAACAACAAAAGAGATTATTCTTATATCTCTCAGACATGATATAAACATTTCACATAATGCCATTTTTTATTTTTGTCATTATTTTTCCTGTGAATCTGCAGAGATTTTGAAATGTGTAGAGTATATAACCCTTAGAGTTGCTTAGCTACTGCAGTGGAACTGGTCAGGGACAATTCATTTAGCACACTCTTCCAGACTGATGGCCATCACACAACTCCCTCATTTCTGATATGAGTGCTGTTAATTTAGATATGTGTTTTAACCAGAATATTTTAGGCTTCAAACTTTATACATTTTTGTATAAATGAACATCATTTCAATTTATCCTATGTGGTATTATTTACCAAGTAAGACAGTGTTCTTAATATAATGAATATTTTGGATACTGTGACATTTAAAATGATGCCTTTCCATAATTCTTCCAATAATGCAAAGCATATTTCCCAGTCCCTAGTGGATTAAGACCTAAACACAGAGTATGCTATTTATGGAATATAATGAGATTTCTTTCCCACCAGCTGCCTGGGTTCTGTAGCTATCTCTGCCCCCAAATAACACACAAGACACTATATTAATTATGAAGCTGTTGGCTGTTTTCTATGGTTTCTTAATGGCTAGTTCTGACTTAATTATTACCCCATAATTACTAATGTCTATTTTTATAAGTTCTTATCTTTCCGAGAATGCCATGCTGACACGTCTTCGCCTCCTGGGATCACATGGCGACTCTCTACTCTTGACTACATTTCCTAGAATCCTCCACAACTCCTAGTCCCACCTATCTTGCTTTGCTATTGACCAACAGTGCTTTATTTATCAACCAATAAGATGACATACACACAGAAGGACTTCCCCCATCAATGGAATTTTACAACATAATCACAATCAATTGGTCTCTTTCTACTTCCTTTCTTCATAGTGTCTTGGGCCTGTTTACTAAAGCTAAATAACATTTCCCCAAAGAAGCAGTGTGCATGTTCATACTCCTTTCACACATGTTGTATACACAATCTTCCTGGGTTACATGGAATGCTGCATCAACCAAAAGAATCTATAATTGGGTATTTTTTAAAAAGTGCCTCTGGCCGGGCGGTGGTGGCTCACGCCTTTAATCCCAGCACTCGGGAGGCAGAGGCAGGCGGATCTCTGTGAGTTCGAGGCTGGGCTGGACTGATAGCATCCGAAACAATACAGAGAAACCCTGTCTCGTAAAAACCAAAAAAAAAAGTGCCTCTGTTTATCTTTCATTATGTACTATTGAGATGATCTCAGCAAGTACATTTTATGTTCAACACTGATAAACAGTAGGTACTCTGTAGTTACTACTATCAACAACAACAGCAGAATCACTACTGTAAGACTTGCCACATTAAACAAAGAAGGACAATAATTTCGTATCAAGAAAATACTTAAGTGCTTTCACTACTATGCTAAATATCCATATGAAGTATTATTTACTTCTGATTTTTCCAGAACCTTGGAAGACTGATGCTACATTTTCTTTATAGAAGAAAGTGACAAAATCAATAATTTTCACTAGGTTAATATTAAGCAGTCAAGCTAAAAATTCAGCACTTCAAATATTACTAAATATGGCATTGAATACTAATGTCATATCCTACAGTCTAAGCAGTAACTGCAGATTATCTGAAAACATCTGTAATATTTTTATTAATTCCTTGGTAATGACATACAGGCAGAGATTGTGTTTTATCATATTTACTGTCTATTTCTCCCAATTCCAAAATGCCCCTCAGACCCTCAACATTGTATTGCCAAACTCATGTCCTTGTTTGTTTCTTTAACTCTTTGAGTCTAATTCGTGCTGTCTATAGTTTCATGGGAATGTGGCCATCTACTAGAGCATAGTTGACTTACTAGTGGTCACTTCCTTAAAAAATATTGATTCTCCCTCACACAGAAGCCATCAACTGTTCATACTTCCTCAGATCAGGATGGGGGTTTGAGATCTACCCTCTTTATGAAATGCTGACTGGCTTCATGTTGTGCAGATCTTGCACAGGAAACACCACGTCTGCTGTGAGTTCATGAGAGCAGTGGTCCTATTATGTCCACGAATTCTGAGCTCACCTTGTTGGCGATACTTGTGATGAATGACTTAATATCAAGATTTGTGGGACAACTCTTCTGGCAGGGAGCATCTGCACATTTCAAGCATCTATGGAAGAGAATAATTGGGTTAAGAAAATTACAAAAAACAAGTTGGTTTAATTTTCTCTCTATTTTTTTATTTTATTCCGACTCATAGTTAACAAATACAAATAAAATTTAAAATCATTAAACATGCATTCTTTAAATGATACAGTAAATACTTGGTCTCTATCTTCTAAAATTTTAATGCCTTCTGAGATATGTGGAATAGTGGCCTTCAGGTATTTAGCATCATATACTCTCAGAGCTGCTCCTAGGTTTTAGGAGGTATATATTGGAGATACATCAATCACTCCTTTATGAAATCTTTCACCTTTTGATATATCAGTACACTGCATAATATATACAATTCTTCATGACAGAGCTTGAATATCTTAAAGACCACAATTATTATGCAAATGTAAAGGAGACCTATATCTTAACTGTCACAACATCCTTATTTCTCTCCTCTCTCCAAACATTCTGCTGTTCTCTGTTTCCTCTCCTACCTTCTCCCCCTTCATCCAATTCCTCTGGTGTCTCTCAGCATAAGTGAGTTCTGTAGCAACTGTTCCACAGAGTAGCCCAGATTCACTCCCTTCAGCTTAAGGAAAAGAAATAAGGCCATGGTATCCTCTGCTAGTGGCAGCCCCATGTGCAATTACAGGTCAATGAGGGGCTTAGAGATACAAAAATCCTTACTCCAATGTGGGGTACTGCTCCACAGGGATCTACTGCATCCCCAATTCTACTGCCTTCACTTCCCAATTTGAATTCAGAATCTTCTTCATGAGGAACTAACCAGAGACATTACTGAAGGTTAGTATACATAAGTGCCATTTGGGAAGCTGACATACTTATTTCACTGAAGAGCTCCTGGTAAGTCCAAGTTATTGGTCTCTGAGGTGATATTAATAACCACATTGTTAAACCCACAATGCCACAATGTTATTGTGGAAAAGAGATGGATGCAAACACTGACTATATCATTCTTCATCTGTACATGGTGTGTGTGTGTGTGTGTGTGTGTGTGTGCATGTGTGTGCTCATTTACTCACTCATTTACTAAACATAATGATACCCTGTATGATAGAGTAAACTTGTCAACCAAGTTAGGGGTTTGGCCTTCAAAAGAAATGCTACAGGGAGGCAGTATAAAACCTCTAATAGGTAGAGCTTACTAGGAAGACAAGTTATTTAAGGGAATTGGTTTAAGAAAAAAATTGATGAGGTCATGTTAGTTCTTACAGGAGACCCAGGATAGAAGAGCAAGCCTAGCTCCTTCCTTTCCTCCTTTTGACTTTCTTTATTGTTATATGATGTCTTTCTCATACATATGTCATCCATCATGACTCATATGATAACCTGTGCCTTGTGACTTGGAATTTTAACCTCCAAAATAATGATCTAAATATATGTCTTTATTTTGCATATTACCCAGCCTTGGTTATTTTTATTACAGTAAAAGACAGGAATGAAAGACATAGAGAACATAAATGTAGTGGAACACATAGCTAAAGGAAACATGCAAAAATATAAAGAGCACTTCAGGTTTCAAAATGATTAATGTAAGATTTAACAAAATACAGCATAAGGGAGCATATCGAAGTGTTAGTAAGTCTGGATTGGGAGGAAAGAGAGATTTGTTGAGTGTAATAATATTTAATGAAGATGTGAAAGATGGATGGATGTTAAGGAAGCAAATGGTGGAAGGACTGACAGCACATGAAACAAAAGAATGACTCCAGAATAGAAATGGTACATGCCAAGGTATGAAGAGGAGGAAATATGTCGGCATGGGTAAAGAAATGGAATTTAGTCTGGTCTAAAGCCAGAGAAGTGAAGAAAGATATCTAGCTGGAGATACAACTTCAGAGAATATACTATTCCTATGTGGGCTACAAGACCAGTATCCTATAATAATTTGTCTAAGAATGAATTTTACATCACTCACTGACATGGGGATGAGTGCCCTCATTTTCTATCCACTTCCAAGTGAAAAGACCTTAGTTCATTTCCTTCAAGGAAACAATAGTTATCTCCTTGTCATTCCTTTATATGGCCATCCTCTCCATTGTCTGAAGCAATTTCTCAGAACCTAATTAATATCTTGTTTTTAAATCTGGCCTCTTTTCTATGGCTTATGCCCTTAGCCTTCTCTTTAAATTAAATTTTTCACAATGAGTACTGAAGGCTTTTTCATAATCAATTGTCCTCTGTGAAATGTAGTTGTTAAACCTCTCCCCTGTCATTGCTGTGAATGCCATTGTTAGATTCACATCTGTCATTTGTTGGATTCCTATCTACTCAGACTTAGGTTTTTAGAATGTTTTGTTTTCTATGTTTCTCCTAAAACACTTTTCCTGAGGGGGCAAAAAGGATTTCTTGAAAATACATCCTGCAACATATATCACAAAGTGATATAAAAAGAAGTAGAAGAAGAAGAAAAAAAGAAAAGAAAAGACTCTGGTCAATGCAGTCCTTGAAGTTAAGGTGAGGTAATGCTATGTGGGGAACTGTCATGTGGATAAATATGGTGGGTATTAATAGTATTGTGAAATACTTTCCACCAAATACTAATGCAACACAGTCAAAATCCCAGAAAAACATTTGTGTCACATTTTCTCACTTAGTAAGCCACCTTAACAGTTTAAACATACTTGTCATTACGTAGCTAATTAAGATATATATGTATATATGCTACACACACACACAGACACACACACACACACACACACACACACACACACTTCAAACACAGACACAAGTAAAGAGAAAGGAAGGAAGAAAGGAAAAATGGCAATAGACAGAGACAACATCATGCAGATTCTAGTTATCTTTAACCAAGTTTTATGCATTTCCTCTTTCAAACATCCAATATGACTAATAAGTCAACTAAAAATGATCTTATAATGTCAGCAGAGATTAGTGAACTGAATGTAGATGCAGCATGTATTCCTGTCCTTCCTGAGAAATCTTAAATTCGACATAAACAGAGTCACTTAACAGCACTAACAACGTAAGGATTTTTCGTTGTGGTTATTAAGCCTCTTTACCAAATAATTCTCCCTTTATTATTGAGCTAGTTCACAAATAACAGCTGTTGGAAATGTCAGATGTTAATGAGGCAGGGCAATGCAAACCTGAATTGTAGCATTCTTTTTTTTTCTTTTGGTGCCATGAATATGCCAGAATGGGCAGACTCTGATAATAATACCATCTTGCAATTCTCTAAGCGCTGTGCAGACTAAAGTGCATCAGGCTGCCATTAATCCCACTTATCACTCTGACAGCTCAGTAATTACACTACTGCTATAGCCAGGTAGTCCTAATAAAATATCAACCACTGCACTGGAATGCATACTGGTGAGATGTTTTATTAAACTTGTGGGGGGGTTGATCATCAAGTGACATTATTGTTGACCTATTTCTCTATTTGACAATAAATTATCCTTTGACCATGCCATAATAGATATTACAGGGTATATTTACTGGACCAAATCAGAAAGGTTGAGAATTATAATGATGCAGACAAATGATGTAAATAAAATAGCAGAAATGTACATCCAGATGTTATTTCCTAAATTGCTTTAAATGATTGATAACATGAAGAAATCAGAGACATAGTACTTAGGGGGATTTGTCAACAATTATGGTAAGCCACAGTGCTCAGTAAATTGTTCCTCAGAAGTAACATTTCAATTACAGTTGTTTATATCTTCAGTCATTTAAGAACCCTTTTTTTTTTGCAGAGTTACTGTGCTACAATAAGGTTTATTTTTTTTAATTCACTGTAAGGAGCAAAAGTTAGTTCAGATAAATAATTATTCAATATTTTTAATCTGAAGATAATTAAATTCAAACTAAACTTGTATATTAGATTATCTTTAAAAGCAGTGAAACATCATATGTTTTATTACTGATAAACTTTGTATTTTCATATTTAGTAGAGGGCATAACAATGGATTTTATTAAAAGCAATATGTGGGATACTTAATAAATGTTAATCTTTTGTGATTAATGGGATTTTCAAAATGCATATGTAAACTTTCACTCTGTTACTTTAGGGACCAAACTATTCAAAGGAGACGTATTTTAGATCTTTCTCCAGGGAAAACAGACACAATGAGAATGAGTAGTTTTACTTCATAATAAATGACAAAGTAACATTTTATTCTTCACATATCTGAAAAGAAAAAATACTTCTACTTGTAAGCATTCCCAACAGCTGGTACTGTAAACTACACTTCTTACAGAATTGTCTACTTAATCAGCAGCTAAAATGACAGTTTTTCAGGAAACACACACATGCACAAGTGCACCTACAGGTATATACATCTACTGAAAATGTATGAACTCGATATATACTGTCTCAGTTTTGCTAAGCTTTCATTTAGTAAAGCCAGCACTGTTATATATAACCTACATTAATTCATATACTTATATAATAGAATCAGTCAAACTAGTATTCATATAAAGCATTCCAATATTTTTCCAATATTGAAATTATATTTCTATAGGACTTTGATGTTTGTTTATTACTTGGAAGACATACTAGTTGAGACACAGTCAATAGTATGGGTCTTACTTCCTCTTCCTCACTCTTATTCTATAGGCACTAGAGTAAACCAATCCATACACTAGTGTTATTTATTAATGGTGGAATATTGCTACTGAAAACTGGGCAAATCCCATAGTCAAGGTAGTGAAAGACTCATGACTCAAGGTGTAAAGGTTGGCGGTGTCATATGTACATGTGAGTTCCATGGCAGTAAAGCTTGTGACTAGAAACTAGAAAAATAAAAGATTTAAGGCTGACAGACTGTATCTTTAAAAGACATGATACGACTAATTTCATGTTCTCATGCAGCAAACTGTCAATGCAGAGAACTGGACTTTATACTGTACTTTCAATAATTTTCTGGTTATTGGTTAACAGCATGTTTCTCTTATTATTCCATTAGCAGCCCTTGTACAACTTCTGATGTTGCTTTTCTGATAGGTAAAGAGAGTTTTTCTGGGCAAGGAAAAACTAGTACTGACACTGAATGTTAGCAACACTCTTCTTGGCCAATTTACTATATTCATGATACCTAGTTAGAAGTTATGGTAACATTGTTAAAAATAACTAAATTTATTATTTAATTATCTTTTTCTTATTGAAAATAGATTCTTTTTTCATACAATATATTATAACAACAGTTTCTCCTCCATCCATTCCTACCACCACCCCAACTCCACTCTCCTCCATACAAACTCGCCATCCATTTCTTCTTCAGAAAAGAAAGGACTCCAAGAGATAACAGTGAAATAGGACAAAACAAGATACAATAAGACAGTGCAAAAGCTCTCTTAATGAAGTTTGATTTAATGATATGCACCAACTTAATTTCTAGATTTTAGCCTTTTAATAACTATTTGCATATAAAATTTAATGTCAAACAAGATTTTTAAATTTTAAACATTTATAATATCAAACATATTTAAAAATATTTGCACATTAAGAATCTCTTTCAAATCACAGTTCAATAAAGGAAAATTTAGAAGAGTTAATGATACTCAAAGTAATTTTGTGAATGATAATCAGCTTGAGAATAAAACGTAATTTATTATTTTCCTTCCAAATTTTATAGTACATCAGAGAATTATAAATTTCCCAGTACCAATGACTTAAAAATAAGTTAATATGGGAAGGGACAACTAGTTCTAAAGACCCATGGAGAAGCCATATGAAAACCTACTACTGTAGAGGCTTCCTAAATTATTTACATACATTAAACTTTAAATGGAATCATTATACAATTGGGGACACAATATATCAACAAGACATTAACTTATTGAGTTGTTGGCCAAAAAGTTCCCATACACCACCCATAAAACTACAGGTATTGCCAATGGTATTGGTAATCCTTTACAACTTGATAATAAGTCCCCATTGATGAAGATACAACACAGTTATATAATCGTATATGAAAAAATCTAGCAGGTACTCACTTAAACTCCATCCCTACTGGCTAGCATTCATAATACTAGAAACTATACATACTACTAGAGTATAGAAATAATAATTAGGCTCATCCAGCTTAAACTCTGCCAGCTATAATAACGACTTACTTGTAAAAATTGCCTGCTGGTATCATAGCAGCACAAATGCTAGAGGAGAAACCAACTACTATTTGGGTGGGAGATTTAGAGATCATCCCATGAGATAACAATCCATAACTGACCTTTTTAATGATGCAAAAGTCATAGATTATATTGCTGAAAGGCCTAGGAGAAAACCTACTCTTATTCTGTTGAAGGAACATGACAATAACACATCTTCTAATGACTTATTTCTATAGCCATATAGATTTGCATCATTCAAGAAGCTTCTTCTTGTGGTAGATATTTTCGGTTATGAGCCTAGCCTTTAATGGCTGAGCTACCCCTACAGACCTGTCTTACAGTAGATGGCAATGAATATAGAGACCTGTAACTTGACAGTGACAACAAGAGAGTGACTTAGAAATGTCTTCTTCACAACTCTATCCTTAATGTTCAATAATATAGATGGAAGAGCTGAAGAAGAGTTTAAGAGACAAAAGTGATAGGTTTTTAAGGAAACAGCATTTCCCTTACATTACAGGGCAGATGCACACATGGACTCACAGACTCAGTGACAGCACACATCAGACCTGCACAAGTTCAAGCCAGAGAGAATCTTAGCAGAGAAGGGGAAGTGGGTATAAGTCTTACTACAAGAGGCTATACGCACACGGATGCGCACACACACACACACACACACACACACACACACAGAGCTACTGGAAGAAGGCAATTTTCTTTTCAATGGAGTAACACTTGCTACATAAAAACAAAACAAAAACAAATAAACAAAAACTTCCAAGACAAGTACCTTGCTCAGGATTAGTTAGTCAACACAAAACAAACTCTATGTTTTTAATGGCTTTTTCTTCTTTTGTTTGGTTTTATTTTAAAGAGAGAGAGAAAAAACATTAATATGGGTGAAAACGGAGGGAGGGAATATCTGGGAGGAGTTGGGGAATGGGAAAGAATATTATAAAATAAAGTTGTCTAAATTTCTTGAAGATAAAAATGAATGAAAAATAGACTAAGATACACCATAGCCCTTATCAGTGGAGCTTCTATATGTAATTTATGATGATCAACACAGAGACCATCAACTAGCCAAGGTACAGAGCATAAGAGGTTGTAGATGCTCCA
This sequence comes from Mesocricetus auratus, assembly GCF_017639785.1. Classification (NCBI taxonomy): domain Eukaryota; kingdom Metazoa; phylum Chordata; class Mammalia; order Rodentia; family Cricetidae; genus Mesocricetus; species Mesocricetus auratus. The sequence continues at coordinate 39,079,413 of NW_024429193.1, forward strand.
GCCCTAATACAAGATATATATCACATTTCCTCTTCCAAAGACCAAGGGGCAGACAACATATGAGGGATGACACCTGAGGTTATTTTTTTAGGTTCCACATACATGATATATATGTGGAGCCACAGCTACACAACATACATATGTAATTCACACATATGCATCATATGCATGTACTCACACAAGAGACATAAACCCACTCAATGTCTACTCGTTGCTCTTGGCAACACCAGTGCCTGTTTGTCAGAATAGTGTGAATACTGGGTCAAGCAAGTAAGAGCTTATACTAGAGAAGGCTACAGTGTGATCTTTCTTGGAGTCCAAATTAGAGTTTTGGTGGACTTCTCTAGAGGTCATCAAAATCAAAATGTGTTGGTCAATGTTGGGTAATAGCCTCAGATCATGAGGAATTGATTCAGACTGTCCTGGACAATAGCCTTTAGCCATAAAAAATACCATAGCCCCAGCCTGCTGGTTCCACTCCACCTGCAGAAGCACTATGACCAAGTATTGAAAATATCCTACTCTGTTTCCAGTCAAACCACAAAAAGTGACTGCAATGTCCTAGTAGCTACCTATGTTCGTATGTCCTCAGACTTCAACCTTCATCCCACAGAAAGGTTGGGGTCTCTTAGTGTTCTAATAAAACAGTCACAGCTTGTTGAGATCTAGCCTGTCTGATTGTCTCCCTCATATTTCTTAGACTCATGGTGTTAAGGAGCCCCACAGTTTGAAGATTGACCCAACCTTGAGCATTATCAAGGCAACGCAACAGGACACAGGGGACAGAAGTGACTTGCCCTGATATCGTCAGGGTTCAAGCAAACTCTCCTACCTCAGTTCATAGCTCTTTCTATTCTCTAATCTTGACTTTTATCCAACTACCAAGCTATTCGTAGGAAGATATTCTTATTATAATTTTATGTAAATTTAGTTTAGCCATATGTGATGGATTAGAGCAGTCTTAAAAAAATAGCCACATATACTTAAATTTTTCAGAATGTGTTACAAACCAAAAACATAAGCAGGGAAGTAGTAGAGCACTCCTTTAATCCCAGCAGTCTGGAGGCAGAGGCAGGTGGATCTATGTGAGTTAGAGCCCAGCCTGGTCTTCAAAGAAAATTCCTGAACAGTCTCCAAAACCTACAGAGAAACCCTATCTTGAAAGAAACTAAAAAACAAAAATAAAACGTTTCTCCAAAACCCCAATATATATATATATATATCACTTCTAGAAATCTTTGAAACAAGCACCTCCCTATGTCACTATACAGAAACAGCACAACACACCTCTATGTATGTGAATGTGGTTCCTAACTACAGTTTTCTGTTTGTTAGCCTCAATGTGACTTGGAAAGAGAAGACACAAAACTAAGATTTTAGTTTAGAAAGAAAGCTAAGAAGCAAAAACAAAGCAAAGACTGAGTTGGTGTACATAAACAAATGTAAGAAGACGGCCTAGAAAATCAGACACATACACCTTGAGTTTAGATACAGGGGATTAATTAATTAGGATGCAAAGAACATAGCCCACTTACTGGAAGTAGGCTTAGTCCTCACAGCTTTCTCATTTGGCCTGAGTTCTAGCTCATTAGAAGCATAAACAGTACACCAGGAGGCAAAGTTTCAATAATAACCACAATATATTCTCATGTGAATCATATAGATGGTTAGTTTGAGAAATGGATAGTTACAGCAATGAGTCAACAGTATCTCTGTTACAAATTCTGATGCAAATTTATGTAAAGAGTATAAGACAGTGACATAGAAACTGAACTTTAGAAACAGAACCAAAATTTGCTAGGCTGCCACTAGTAAAACAACTGAGTATTAGGCACTTACTAGTATTTTATATATCAATAACACTGAAACAAAGTGGGTGAATATAAAAAGTAAAAACACTTACTACTACGTTTTCCTGTCTAGTAGATATCTAGATGATAACACATAAAGTAGCTTGTTCTCTGAACGTTCACCTGATCAGTATTGCTCTTTAATTTGCAAACCAGAGACTACAGTGGAGTAGAGCTAAGCCTTATGTCTTTGATTTCTGGTTCTGAAGGCAAAATCATCCTAGGAGATGTTTTTCACCTACTGTGAAGGTGGTGGAGAAACAGGAAAAACAGAGGACTGAAGAAGAAACAAGACTCAAGAAAAAGACAAAGTTTCTTCCATTTTGCCAAGATGAAATAGTGTGAGCCACATTCCTAGAATAGAGTTCTTCATTAGTTCTGGCTATCTGGAAGAGAACAATGATACATCTTAGGGTGATATCTCATAGTTATTTTTTATTCACCAAACCTGATAGATATCAGTTACACAGGAATCTGAGCTTTAAAAGTTCCTTTTCTAGCCATTAGACTTCAAGTAAAGTTGTTTGCAACATAGAAAAAATGGATTATGAATAGCCTTTAAGTACTGTATAAATCTAGAAATAATCTATATTTAGGAAATATTCTGATTTTATGTTGTCTTAATTTGAGCACAATTATGTGCATACAGTATAATGACATATCCACAATGGAGATCTTTATGCTTATTTAGCATGAAGTGATTTTCAAAAGCTGGAGCTAAACAGTACACTTTATAGTTCAACCATTCACTTGTAATGTAATTCCATATCATACATAATTGTTTTTCAACCAGTGTCTTTTGGCTCTCAATAGTGGGGGCATTTCAGTTTTAGACAGCTGGTGTACAACGATGCTAAATATACACACTTTTGATCTTTTACACACCTCTGAGGAAATCAGGTGACAGTGCTGACAGCTTGTATTATCGTTTTTCTATTCCACAACAATCTTATTTCACCTGGACTATTTCCCCAGTAGTATCATAAACTCTTTGATATATCTCAAGCATCTTTCAGGCTTTATAGAAAAAAAACATTATTTTTATAATATGCCTATCCACCTTACAAATTATCCTTTTACCGTTTGTAAAAAGCTGCTGTGTGCTTGTATTAATATCAATGAAGCTAGTTAAGGAAAGGTAAGAAAAATGAATCCATCCATATTAATCTGTGTTGGTTAACAGTATCCAGAAAATAAACTTTCTCAACAGATTTTAACACTGGAATAGCCTTACATTTTATAATCATCTACAGGTATTTTCCAAAAAAGATACAGTAGTAATACTTACATGTGTATTTATATGTGGTTTCTATTAAAATGGTGAATTACACAGTCCATCATTAATTTATATAGTCATAGTGGTCATAGAATTATGCAAATATGATAATTTATCTAAGGCCTTGGGAATTACAATGCTATCAATGCTATGGTGCTTGCACGGTTATTTACTTATTTATTTATTTTTGGTGTTTTTAAAAAACTTTTTACAGATACTTCAGATTCTACTTGCTCTCCCTATAATGAGATATGGCTGGACACTTTTGTTTTTTGGTTTAGTCAGCTTAGAAACAGATTAATTTGAAATCAGATGAAGGAGCCATAGGTTGGAAATACTCTACTTACTGCTGTTTGTATTTTGGAAGTTGCTTTTATACTTGCTTTTTAAACTTGCATGCATTATATAGCACCATATTGTGAAATAACTATTTTAAATGTATTTGGTAAATGTGTAAAGGAAAGCCCAGTTCTGGGTGCTTAATAATTACAAGCTCATTTAATCTTCTTAACCACCCAGTAAAAATCTGAAAATCGGAAAAAAGAAACTCTTTTGCCCTAATACTTGCATATCAAAATATTGTTTGCAAAAAATAAGTATTTCTTATAAGTTAATTACTTACACAAATCAACAAGATCAATACCTTGCATAAATAGTAGACCACACAAGGCAACTAGAAATGAGCTATAATAGACAAAATTGAACTGAAATGCCTTGGGAGGCAGAGGCAGGCGGGTATTTGTGAATTCGAGGCCAGCCTGGTCTACAGAAAGAGTTCCAGGATAGCCTCCAAAACAATACAGAGAAACTCTGTGTCGAAAAAGGAAAAAAATGTCTATAACAAAGATTAACTTAAATTATGCCATTTCAAACACTTGTCATAGCATCTATTATACAGAAAAGAATCTTAAAACAAAATAATTCCCGGTAAAGTTATTGAGATCAAGAATAAGAGGAGGAGGAGGAGGAGGAGGAGGAAGAGGAGGGTATGGGGAGGAGAAAGAAAAAGAGGAAGAAGAATTCAAAGATGATGACAACACAGGATGATGATGAAGAAGAAAAGGACATGAATAAGGAGAAGGTTAATTTTTGCAAGAAAACCATTATATATATAAAATCCTATCTTAGGTATATAATGCCTAAGAATCACTACTGTCATAGAACTTGAAGAGTCTTTTGAAATGCTCAGAGATGAATGAATGTGAGTAAAAAGTAGATAAGAATAAAAATGTTTAATCTTTCCAACTTGAGTTACATCTTACGGTTGGCCAAAGTTTCAGGTAATAGTATTGTTTGGAGAATGAGGCAACATGAGACAATCTTCTTATTAAAAGAAGATTTTGATAAAAAAAATTAGCACAGAAGCCAATAAACACAATATCCACAGAATATATCTTGAACACAATCTTTAAAATTATCTGCCTACAGTTTAATATGATTTAAGCTCTAAAAGGGGAAAATAAAAAGCTATTAACACATAGTATATATTTGTGTAAGTGCAGAAAATTCCATTCACTCTGCTCCTAGTGAAATGTATTTGAATACTGAAATCAATGTCATAGGATGTTACATGCTCCACTACATTTATGAAAGATAAAGGAAGAATTGAGTAAGGGTATTAAAACATAAATACATTCATTATCTGTGGGATCTTAACATATTATTTCCATTATTTCTTAATTCTTTCTCTCTTTTTCCCTTCCCTCCTTCAACCAAGACTTATCCACAGGTACTCACTATTTTTATAAAGAAAAGTCTAGAAGTGGGGAATATTATGATGAATAAAGCACAAATTCTTCCTCCCAAATGATCACAGTGGAGAAAGTGGACAAAAACATACCTGTCCTCAGATCTTAGGGAGATGTAACAAGGGAGAGAGAGAAGAGATGCAAAGCATATTTGCTTGCTACAAGTATGGAGTTGTGTCTTCAATTATCACTATAAAGTTAAGCAGCCAATTGCTGCTCAACACCATTTATTAACTAGATGAGCAGATCATGGCATGTTTGTGTCTGTGCATTTGCATGTACAAGTACATGTTCTGTGGACAAGCCATTTATGTTCAATGAAACTTACAGTGATAGAGGATGTGAGAAATTAGAAGCCGTTATCAGTATTCTAGAGAAAGGGGGCACAGATCATTCACGAAAGGCCTCCACGTGGTCTTGGGTCTCTCCACTTTTTTCCTGTGTCTTCCTGTGCCTTTGGTAGATCAGCAGCATCTTGAGACAAGGAAGGCTGGACAAGAACAGCTTAGGGTCTGGTCTTTTTCTATCCATCCATGTTTTGGCCCAGTGAGTCATGTGATTCCAAGTTATACAACTCCCAAGAGTAGCCTGCTTTCCACATTCTCCCATCTGCAGTATAACCAAGTACTGAACACCCACGACACCATTAGTCCCTGAGTAGTCTGGTAAACATGGTCAACAACCCTATACCTCTGCTTTCTGTTACTGCCCAGTCTCAGTAATGAATATAGGTTTTGTCACATGTCATATATGACTCTCTTCTGTTTCATTGGATTCAGACATGTTGGTACCTCCTATATGGCACACCTGCTTGAAAGCACTATAAGCCAATAATTTAATTCACTCTTTAGCTGCAAAACATGGCTTCTTTTCAATTGCTCTATTTTTATCTTTATACAACATGCAATACAGCACAGGAATACAGCAGGCAATATAGCCCAACGGATGCTGGATTTAATACAGCTCAATAATCAGTTTTGTGGTCAGGGGAATGGGATGTAAATACTTGTACTCTAGTTTTCTTAACTAAGTTACTAATTATAGTCCAATACCATAATGTAATGGAAAGAGTTAAGAAATAATACACATGAAACATTCAGAAAAATGCCTATGTGTAGTACCTGCTCAAAATGTCGATTTCTGCAGTCGATTATTCATATCATATATTAATACCAGAGAACATCATGCAGACATGAGTTCTGGAAGGCATGATGATATGATAAAAAAGTATGAAATGATGATTACTATGTGAATCACTACAAAAAAGACATTTCTGACCAGCACCAGCAATAGTATTGCTGTAGTAGACACTCAATGTATTAACTATAACTTAACTATTAACTATAATATGACAAAACAAATTTAAATTTCAAGATGTTGGTCATAAGATTTTTCACAAAATAAAATGCACAAACAAAAACTATCACAAGGAATTAAGTTCATATTGTTTATGTTCACTAATGAATCTTATACTGGAAGGGGCAGATATTCCACATGAACTGATCAGGGTGGGCATCCAGATAGAGCAATGAGTTAGATACAGCAAATTGGCAAGCAACTTGTTTCTTCAAGTGACTTCTTTTTTAGTTCATTATGAATCACTCTGATGGGACTACTTCAGCCACCCATCCTGCCGGTGGGTGGTATAAGAAACATCATCTGTGTGCAGCTGTCCTGAAGCCAAGCAGTGAACAGGCTAGATGAGAATGAACCTCCTATGTAAAAAGAAACTCTCTGGCAAAGACTTCATTAATTTGATGAATTTATCTGTATCTAGCACATTAATGCATTCATATGTGAAAATAATATATAAAATTCCCACTTTAAAAGGACACATTTAAAAGTAATTCCAAAATAAATTTCTTGTTTTAACTTCTCATTCGGGCTTTGGATTTTCTCACCTGCTCCCTTCTGTATATTTTTTCCAAGTAAACTTTCCAGAACAATCGCACTGAGATGAAATTGCTTTGCAAGTTAGGAAGATATTAATATGCTCTCCCAGAATAGTGGGTGCATAAATTCTTTTTTATTGAAGAGATATTGTTTAAGTTCTATATGTAAAAGGACAGGACAGTATTGATCTTGGCAATACTTATACAAAGATAGTTATTTTAGTTAAAGAAGTTGTATTCTTTCACTTTTCCTGCCATTGCTCTTGCTTATCCCTCAATTCAAAAAGCATACTCTCACCTGCCTGGCAGGTTCCTGGCCATCCTTCAAAATGCAGCACTGTGTGTCATCTTTTTCCCAAGAGCATTCTTCAATCACCCCCACCCAAGTATGGTCCAGGCACCCATGCTGATTAACTCACCCCTACCTATAACTATAGCTTCAGGGGAACTAGAACCTCTGGCCTACATGGACACTGAACTCACACGCACAAATCCACACACATTCTTTTTAAATTAAAAAAAACAAATAAAATCACTTACAGTGTAACACAAAAACAAAGTGTGGAGCCCAAGGTTAATGCTATAACTCTGCCAGGGAATTGTGGTGTGTGACATAACAACGCAGCATTAGAGGCAGAAGGAATGAAAAAGATTCTGTTTATTCTTCTTGGATTTTCTGTGACATGATGAAGATAGTTTTCATATTTGAAAATGTGTGCATCTGTAGTTCTCTGATTCTTGGATTCACTGTTTCATTGCACCATTCCTGTTTTCAACTTTTGATTTCAGGACACCCATCAAGTCTCAGTATGTCCTGTTTCTAATGCATTTATCATATCTATCTCAGATATCCGATGTCCAGATTGCTTGAAGAACAGAAGTTTTCCCTAACACACTTACTATCGTTCACCACTCATTTCTTCATTCTTCCACATAAGTATCTTCTTTCATTTTCTGTCAGCTGTCATTCCTTTGTGTCTGTGTGTTGCTTTAATTTTTTCATTTTTTAATTTAAATTAGAAACATGCATGCTTCATATGTCAATCCCAGCTCCCCCCTTCTCACTCCCAGCCCCCCAACTACCCACCACTAGCCCTATCCCCACATCTGTGCCCAGGGAGGGTAAGGCCCTCCTTGGGGGGATTAAGAATCATCATAAAAGCCTCCAGGATTCTTCTAGTATAACCACCATCCTATCTCCTACACCTGCCAAATTAATTCTAATGTCAGATCCCCAAAATAGTGATAGAAGTAACACCAGTTCAAAAGCAAAAAGGGCCCAGACTCAAATCCTACTACACTATTTATTATATCAGAAACCACCCTTTTCTGTAAGCATCACTTTTTTAATGTCTGCAAGCACAGCCCATAGACCTCATCAGAAGGTCAAATATATAAAATTCAACAAAGTTTTTATAACTCAATTTTCAACAAATATTTGCCCATCCTGGATTAGACCAAAAAGATACACGCTTTCTATATTCCTAAGAAATAGCAATGCCTCTGTTATGACTTGACTTTTGCTGTTTTAACAGTTGGACATCTACCCTGTTCACAGTGTTCCTCTCTGTATATCTCTATCCCAAGCATACTGCCCAGCTAATATCAGAGCGTAGCCATGCTAGATGTGTACATGATTGTAGCTACCTTCCACTTTCCATTCACATGTGCAAACAATGCCTTTTGCAGCTTCATGATAGAAACTTTTACATTTATCTTTAGCTTTTGTCCCAGTTTGCTCTTTCATACATGCTTTGTTCTTCAGACAAAATAACACGTATATTCCGTCTTTATCATCTCCATCAAAAATGAACTATTAATTTTCTGAACTCCTCCATTAAGGAAAGGAACATAAAGGACACTGGTGACCACACATGAACAAATGCTTGTTCCCTACCTTAGGTTCTCAACCATTACTTGAATAGTTTTGCCTATTATTGGAAATTGGTTTTGGCAGAGCTGTGGAATACATCATAGGAAAAAGGCAATACATCTTTTAAATTATTACAATTTATTAATTTGATTACTTTGATTTGTGGAGATAATGTGAAATGAAGATTTAAAAACCCAAAAAGGATATTCTGAGCCTCAGGTTTCATCCAAACATCTATTATGGATCTTGCTTCTGTCTGAAAGTGCATTTCACAGCAGCCTAATTAGCATGCATTTATTGTGTGTGAAAACATCCTCAAGGATTTTCCCTTTTTTTCCAGTCAGTTCATAATTGTTTGTACTAATAGTTGCTACATATTTTATTAATTCAGAGTGAACATAAAGTGGAATATCATTATTGCATTCAAAAATAATGACTAACACTGTTGATGGAGTCTCTTGAGGCAAGAAGAAAACCATGAGAAAGAGGAGAGGGAAGTAAATTGAGAACCTGAAAGAAGAGGAGCTGACAAGGAAGATGGCAGCAGAGGAACAAGAAAAAGACAAAGAGAATTGACTGAGATTTGATTGCAAAAGCAGAAATTGCAGAGAAAAGGGAAGGGGAGGGAATCTGCCCCCCTTGCCCAACCTGCAAGCCAATTTTCTATAGGCAAAAATAGAGTGAAGAATACTCAGGAGGCAAATGACCATTTCTTCATACTCAGCCAATGAAAGTAATTAACGCCTTCACAGTGTTTCTTGGCGACAGTGATCTGAGAATGTACTCCTAGATAATGAACACTAGGCAGACTCAAAAATACCTCCTACATTGGCCAATGAAGGATTTGATAACATCTTATCAGCATGATCTCAGAAAATGCAAACCAGGCACTGCTACACACCTGATGAATTCAGTAGTTTATGTCATTATGAGAAACTGGACTTGACACAATCCTGAGGATGGACAATCGGGAGAACTGAGTTGCAAGTGAATGTATTTTTATTTAAGGAATGATGTCTCTGATTTGAGCCACGTATGGTCTTTAAATACTTATTGACTAAATTCATACTTTTTTCCTGATCAAACTTTTGCAATACAACTTCCTAACTTCTTCCTTGCAAAACAGAACATATTTCTCTAATTCAAACTAATCTGATGCTGTGAAGTATTTATGCTAAGAATTGCAGCATAAGTAGGGTGTACTTGTGGTATAGCAGTATAGGAATACTGGGTGTCTATGAAAAAAATTGGAGTCTTTTGTGGCAATATAGTATCCTGGAAACTCAAGAGCCATGAAAGCCACTCCAAGCCATTGCCTTTAAGGGTTCTTATCTGAAAAAGCCAAAGAAAGAAATTTATGGACAACAGAGTTTTAAGGTGATTTTTCTTACACTTTTTTTTTTTTTTTGGTTTTTCGAGACAGGGTTTCTCTGTGGCTTTGGAGGCTGTCCTGGAACTCGCTCGGTAGTCCAGGCCGGTCTCGAACTCACAGAGATCCACCTGCCTCTGCCTCCCGAGTGCTGGGATTAAAGGCGTGCGCCACCAACGCCCGGCTCTTACACTTTTTTTTTAATTTAGAAGCACTCCTATTTACATATCAATCCCCCAATTCCCCTGCTCTCCCATTCTCCCATGATGCCAACTGACCTCCTAATCCACACCACACCCAGTCCCCAGGGATAGTGAGATCCTCCGTGGGGGACCATCAAAGTCCTTCATATCATTTGGTGGAGGGCCCAGGCCCTCCTTCCTGTCTCTGGGTTCCAATAATATCCCTCCACAGAGAATGGGCTCCCAAAGTACATTTGTACTCTAGGGATAAACACTTGGCTCCACTCTTAGAGGTCCCATAGACTCTCCTAGCTGGCACCCACATTCAGAGGGATTGATTAGGTTCAACAATGATTCCCCAGAGTTATGGCTAGAGTCTCTGAGCTCTCACTAAGTCAGGTCACCTGTTTATGCAGATTTCTCCAGTACCTTCTTGGCTTCTGTGCTCATCCCTCCTCCCTCTCCTTAGTTGTATTCCAGTAATCTGGCTCAGTACTTAGCTGTGGGTGCTTGTTTCTGCTTTGATCAGCTACTGAATGAAAGCTCTAGGAGTGGCAACTAAGGTAGTCATCAATCTCATTATAGGGGAAGGGCATCAAAAGCAGCCTCTCCACCACTGCCTAGATTCTTAGTTGGGGTCATCTCTGTGGTTCTCCTAACATTTACCCTGTGCCAGACCTGTCTCCAAACCTATACTGGTTCCCTATATCAAGGCATCTCCTTTTTTGTACTCCCCTATTCCATCCCTGTCTCAGACTTCCTGTTCCCCTCCCCCTCCCCTTCTCTCCCTCTTCTCTTCTCACCTCCATTCTCTCCCCCTCCCCCCATGTTCCCAATTTGCTCAGGGGATCATCTGTTCATCTCTTGGGGCCCACCTTGTTTCCTGGTGTCTCTGATGGTGTGGACTGTAGGCTGGTAGTGCTTTGCTCTATGTCTAATATCCATATATGAGTGAGTACATAACCTGCTTGTCTTGCTGTGATTGGGTTACCTCACTCAGGATGGTTTCTTCCAGTTCCATCCATTTGCCTGAGAATTTTGTTGTTTCTTTATTTCTTGTTTTCTCCATCTATAGTGATTAAAAGCTTTGCTGAGTATACTAGTCTGGGCATCCATCCATATTCACTTAGCGTTTATAGAACATCTATCCAGGACTTTCTGGCTTTCAAAGACAACACAATGAGATTAAGGGGATAAAAATTGGAAAAGAAGAAGTCAAAAATAATCACTATTTGTAGATTATAAAAAAGTTTAAATAAGTGACTTGAAAAACTCTACCAGGGTACTCCTACAGCAGATAAACACCTTCAGGAAAGTGTCAGAATACAAAATTAACTCAAAACAGTCAATAGCCCTACTATATACAGACAATAAATGGACTGAGAAAGAAATCAGAGAAACATCACCATTTACAATAGCCACAAACAACCTAGAATTCAAGGAGAATGTAGATACAACATACCCAAACTTATGGGATACTTTGAAAGCAGTTCTAAGAGGAAAGTTAATAGTACTAAGTGCCCACATAAAGAAATTGGAGAATAGTCACACTAGAGATTTCACAACACAACTGAAAGTTCTACAACAAAAAGAAGCAAACTCAACCTGGATGAGTAAACTCCAGGAAATAATCCAATTGAGGGCTGAAATCAATATAGTAGAAACAATACAAAGAATCAATGAAACAAAGAGATAGTTCTTCAAGAAAGTCAAGGAGCCACTATAGGTTTGAGAAGAGATCTGGCACTAGGGAGATTTACAGCGATCTACAAGGATGACACCAACTGGCAAGCTAATCAATAATGGAGAGACTACATTAAATACCCTTCCCCAATAATGAGATTGATGATTACTTTGCATGCCATCCTAGAAACTTCATCCAGTGGCTGATGGAAGTAGAAGCAGACAACAATAGCTAAACACTGATCTGAACTCCTGGAAACCAGTTGCAGAGAGGGAGGAGTGATGAGCAAAGGAATCAAGACCTGGCTGGTGAAACCCACAGAGGCAGCTGATCTGAACAAAGGGAGACCTTGGACACCAGATTGGTGATTGAGAGGCCAGCATGGGACTGATCCAGACTCCCTGAACATGAATGTCAGTGAGGAGGCCTCAGAAATCTATGGAGCCTTGGAAAGCAGACCAGATTTAGCCTGGTGTACAAATGGACTATGGGAGCCTATTCCACATGGAGGGATGCTGTAGCAGCCTGGACACATGGGGGGAAGGTCTAGACCCTGCCCGGGACAATTTTGAAGATCTCCCATGGAGGGCCTCACCCTCCCTGGGGAGCAAAGGGGGAATGGGGTGGGGTATGGGGCGTGGGGAGGCCAGGAAAAGAGGGAAGGTTGATATAGCTGGGATTGACATGTCAAGCAAACTTGTTTGCAATTTAAATAAAATAAATAAAACGGGAAAAATTTTTACAAAAGAAAAAAAAACAAGAAAACCAACAAGATAGACAAAGCTTTATCCAAACTAACCAAAAGACAGACAGAGAGAGAGAAAGAGAGAGAGAGACAGAGAGACAGAGAGAGAGAGAGAGAGAGAGAGACAGAGAGAGAGAGAGAGAGATCATGCTAATTAACAAAATCAGAAATGAAAAGGGGGCCATAACAACAGGAACTGAAGAAATCCAGAGAATTATCAGGTCATACTTTGAAAACCTGTACTCCACAAAATTCGAAAACGTAAAGGAAATGAACAACTTTCTGGATATATATCACTTACCAAAATTAATCAGGAACAGATAAGCAATTTAAATAGACCTATAACCCTAATGAAACAGAAGCAGTCATCAAAAGTCTCCCACCTGAAAAAAGCCCAGGTCCAGATGGTTTCAGTACAGAATTCTACCAGATATTCAAAGAAGAGTTAATACCAATACTCCCTAAATTATTCCACCCAATAGAAGCAGAAGAGACATTGCTAAACTCTTTTTATGAGGCTACAATTACCATGGTAACCAAACCACAGAAAGACACAACTAGGAAAGAGAACTATCTACCAATATCCCTCATAAAGAATACTCAACAAAATACTGGCAAATAGAATCCAAGAACACATCAGAAAAATCACAATGATCAAGTAGACTTCATCCCAGGGATGCAGGGATGCAGGGATGGTTCAACATACGAAAATCCATCAATGTAATCTACCATATAAACAAACTGAAGAAGAAAAAGTACATGATCATCTCACTAGATAATGGAAAAAGCCTTTGATAAAACATCACCCCTTCATCATAAAGGTCTTGGAGAGATCAAGAATAACAGGTGCATACATAAACATAGTAAAATAGATATACAGCAAACCAACAGCCTACATCAAACTAAATTGAGAGAAATGAGATTTCTCTAAAATCAGAAACAAAACAAGGCTGCTGACTCTCTCCATATATCTTTAATAAAGTAATTTTTAATAATTCATTTTTATCATATATTCTTCTATCATGTCATACATCCTGACCACAGTTTTCCCTCCCTTCACTATTCCCATTGCCCACACCTCCCATCTCCCCTAGATTTACTCCACATCTATTTCTCTTAATAAGAAAAACAGCCTCCCAGTGATATCAACAATAAGATCAGACACAAATCTTCACATCAACCAATAGGAGAAAAAGGGTTCCAAGAACAGGCAAAAGATTAAGGGACACCTCCAACTCCCACTGTTAGGAGTCCCACAAGAACACCAAGCTATACAACTGTAATATACATGCATAGGACCTATCACAGACCCATGCAGGCTCTGATTGTCACTTTAGTCTCTGTGAGTCCCTGTGAGCCTTGTGGTAGGAAGCTAGTCTTCAGTGACTGAGCCATCTCTCTAGCCCAGTTATAACCATTCTTTGGCATACACCCAAAGCATGTTTCATCCTACCACAATCATACTTGCTCAACTATGTTCATAGCAGCTTTTATTATAATATCCAGAAACTGGAAAAAAATAGATGTCCCTTGACCTTGAATCCCAGGAAACCCTACAAAAGAGTAGGAGGAAGAATTATAGGAGTCAGAGAGGTCAAGGACATGAGGAGAGTATGGTGCACAGAATCAACTAAACAAGGCTCATAGGGACTAAAAGGTGAATTTTATTATAAATTCATAGGTGGAAGCTCACAAATCAAGGGGAGAAGGGGAGAGAGTAGGTGTTCGAATAAAGCAGCTATATGACAGGGGAGGTGAGTCCCAGAAATAATGTGGGGACTTTTTAAAAGGACTTATCAGGAAAAACATCCCAGTGAGGCCTGTAAACAGAACTGTTGGTCAGTCCAGTTCTTCCTTCCACAATGTGTACAGATGCCTCCTCTCAATTTCAGTCATGTAGTCATGTGCAGCCTCTACGCAGAGGCATTTACTAGACGATGACAAAGATACAGGAAGAGGAACTATTATCTGATACTCTTGGCATCTAACAAGGATGCTTTCAGAACAGCTACTTTGGGTTTACTGCATTGCATGACCAATTTCCTTTTTATTTTAATTTTTTATTCATTCGACATACCAACCACACAGTTCATCCTATCTCTCTTCCTCCCATCCCCCCAACTCTCCTGCAACCCATCCCCATATACTTCTCAGAAAGGGTAAGGCATCCCATGGGGAGTCAACAGAAACTGGCACATTAAGTTAAGGCAGGGCAAAGTCTCTCTCCCCTGCATAGAGGCTAAGCAAGGCATCCCACCATAGGCAATGGGCTCCAAATCGCCAGTTCATGCACAATGGATAGATCCTTGTCCCACTGCCAGGGGTCCCACAAACAGACCATGCTACAAAACTGTCTCCCACATGCAGAGGGCCTAGTTCAGTCCCATGCAGGCTACCCAACTACATGACCAATTTCTATCTCCTGTTTTAATCAACCTCATATGCTCCCTACCCTCCCTTGAAATCCCACCATTTTTCTTTGAATAACTACAAAGTGCCTATTAGAGGATGAATGGACATAGATAGGGAGGAGAGTCCAATTGTTGAAGCTAAAATACATTGATGCAGACATGTAGTTCCTAATATGTAGAGAAACTTAAGCGAAGATCAGAAGAACAACATACAGAAGTCAATCTTCAAGGTATTCATAAGAAACTAACAATTTTTGTTGCTTTAAATCCTAAGCTCTACAATGGCTTGTTATGCACTTGGACCTGATCATTACATTCATGTACAATGACCAAGGGTAAGCTCAGTAACAAATTCTAACAATGTCTCAATTTAATATAAATAAAGCAAAACTACATACTTAATTAGGATCTATCAACTTCAGATGTTTGTTGTTGCTGTTGTTCACATTCCTGATAATGCACCCAGGAAATACTTGCCGTAGCTAAAATAAAACCCACCTTTATAATAGAAGATTGTCTTATTTTTACTTAAATATCTCAAGACTAGACTGAAAGTTTATATATCAAATAAATAATCAGAAGAAAGAGCAAGCTATTCCTTAGAAGGTTGGGTAATCTGAGAAGTAGTTTTCCATAACTCTATTCTTACTAAATTTAACCAGTCCTTGAATTTTTCATTTGCAGAGGTCACATTATCTGTCATATATTAATAGATTATGCATTACCATACATGCATTTTAATAATATTTGAAATGTCCTAATAAAAAAATACTTGGGTATACAACTCAGTAAACTTGAACTTTGTGAATTTCCTCTGTTCAGACCTGATTGCAAGGTCAATTGATATAACTACACTTTTGGCACACACATTGTCAAACATCAAAAAGTAAGCAAGAATTTCCCAAGAGTCACACTGATTGACACGAACAGCAATGTACTCATGCTTGTTATTGTCACTTCAGGTCTGTTTTGATAATGTAAAAAGTTTAAGTATTTTTTAACATTAAAAAGTAGTCATTTCTTTGTAATTTAGGTAGTTGAGAAGTTACTGTCATGAGAAAGTTGTAATAATTCAATTACAAAAGCTAACTTCTAGGTACAAGATGAATGAATATTCAACACTTTTTTGCTTTAAGTTAAACTTTTAAATACATTCATATGTTTTTAAACCACAAATATTTATTATAAAATGGATCTTTTCCTAATAAGGAAATACTCTCACTGACTACTGCAGAGAAACAGGTTAAATTATAGCTATTTTAATGGCTCAAGGTAATTTCACAAAAATAGAATAAGTTTTAAAATAAACAATTTCCTAACAGTGAAAGAAATGGGAAATAAAATGATGTTTAACAGTGATATAATCATATATTTTTTCTGAAGTGAAGAAGAGGAATATTCCATTCGAAAAGTAAAAACTCTATTCAGTCTTTCCTATGATATTACAGAAAGAAAAGGGTTTACCAAAGTGTGACTTATTAGAAGGCTTTCTGCAGCTATTCATCTCTTATTGACAGAATGTCCCAGATTCTTACAAACTATTTAGAAATTGCTGGTCTCACTTTGGTTTCCATTCAGTAGCAGTATTCTGTAGGAAGGAAAAGAACTTTTGGAAGGGATAAAGTACTCTCTGCTCTAACAATTTTCATTCCCAAAGAATGTAAGAGCTGGATACAATTATACAAATTTCTCTAAAGCAGTAGAGAAGCAATTTTCAACTAAGTGGTACTAGGTTTCTTTACTCTGAAAAGACGCAAATTTATTTCAAGCATAGAATAATCTATCATACATTTGAATTGTATTTGAAAGGGTCATGCTGGAAAACATTTGTCACTAAGCTCATTTTAACTAACTGTGAAACCATTTTTTTGTAGTGGCTAACCCATTTGATTTTTCAGAGCAACAAAATTGTTTTGTTTTATATATTTCCAAATGTAGAACAAAATCTCAAAACTAATCCTCAAAATATTTTATGGAAAATATCTTACAGTCAAATCTCTTTTTTTAATTTTTAAGAAATTCCAATGTATCTATCAATGTGTGTGTGTGTGTGTTTATGTAGATTAAAACTTCAACACAGCTATTCAGTTCATAAATGTCTGTAGGCTAAAATATATAACCATTATTTATCTCCGCAAATTATAAGGGACAAAACATCTAATGACACAAATGAGGAGAGACATTAAAAAAATCGTCATTTTACATTAGCTTCATTTTTGGTAGAAAGAGTGTTGGGATGTAGAGATTGTATTTGTTAAAAGAAACACTGACTCTTGGAGATTCAAAGAGCCTTCCCTGAAACATCTGTGGGAAGAGCACTGGAGGAGGAACTGTGATGTAAAGGTCTTTTGCATATGAAGTCCCCTGTGCTGCACCTCACATTTCAGAGACTGCATCCCCAGTTATTTCCTTGGGATATTTATCATCCATACAACCTCATTCTCCTAATCTCAGATTCAAAATGTCAATGTAATGACAGCACAACTTTAGCCACCAGGTAAAATTTGGTATACAGGTGAGTTTTCTAGTTTCACCCATTAAGAAACATAACACACTATGACTTCAGTAACATCAATAAGAAAATGCCTAATGTTTTATGATGGTTAATTCCAAATCAAGTCCTTTAAGCACACACACACAGACACACACACACACACACACACAACACACACACACACACACAAACTAGCTTGCATTCTTTTTTCTATTACCATACAGATTTTTGCAAATCAGGCTATTAAAAAATAACCTTTTGAATGGTTAATACTGTGCATGTGATTGAGGAGCCATTGAGTGAAACATAAAGATAAAAATATATGCTGGCTAGTTTTATGTCAACTTGACAAAATCACTGGAAAAGAGAGAAACACAACTGAGAAAATGCCTCCTTAATATTGGCCTTCAGGCAAGCTTGTGGGGTATTTTCTTCGTGATTGATATGGAAGTGTCTAACCCATTGCAGGCAATGACAGTCCCTGGATAAGTGGTCCTGGAGCTTATAAGAAAGAAGGCTGAGCAAGGTGGGCAGGTCAGTAAGCAGTACTCCTCTATGGCCTCTGCTTCTTCAGCTCCTGCCTCCAGGTTCCTGACTTGAGTTCCTACCCTGACTTCTATGAACACTGAACTAAAAGCTGCAAGACAAAATAAATGCTTTCCTCCCCAATTCACTTTTTGTCATTGTATGTTATCACAATTTAGGGCAAAGAAAATGCAGTCAACTGAGAGAAATGTTGTGTGACTCAAACACAAATGATGTTTGTGTGAGCATCTTTGGTATGGGCTGAATCAGGCAGTATAATACCCAAAATGCCCTTTTCACATAAGGCCCTTTGAGTTCTACATCCCATGCAAGAGATAATGAAGTTATGTGATCCAAAAATCTCAATGTCACAATTCATTTGCTGCACATAGCTAATTAAAATAGCCAATTTTGTACTTTTCTTAGTTACTTAAAATATCACAAATCAGTGTGTTCTACATAAAATCTGTATGCATGTACCCATATGAACATGCATATGATATTTTTCAGGTATTTAAAAATTAATTATATTAAAAATATAACAGATATTGTATAATATCAACTGTGAAATATAGAGTGATCCCGTGTATGAAAAATGCTTACTCTGACAGCTAAGAAGGCACAAAACTCAAGTCCAAGTGCATCAAAGACCTCAACATAAATCCAGTTACATTGAACCTGATAGAAGAGAAAGTGGTAAGTACCCTTGAATTCATTGGCACAGGAGACCACTTCTTGAATAGAATACCAGTAGCCTGATACTGGGATCAACAATCAATAAATGGGACATCCTGAAACTAAGAAGCTTTTGTAAGTTGTTTTGTCTTATTACTGTAATAATAATACAGTAATATCCTACAGAATGGGAAAAGATCCTTCACCAATCCCATGGGCATCTGACAGTGGACTGATCTCCAAAATATATAAATAACTCAAGAAACTAGACATCAGAATACAAAATAATCCAGTTAAAAATGGGGTATAGAGTTAAATGGAGAATTCTCGACATAAGAATCTTAAATGCCCAAAAGACATTTGAGGAATTGCTCAAAATCCCTAATCAGGGAATTGTAAATGAAAACAACTCTGAGATTCCAACCCTACACCTGTCTGAATGACTAAGATAAAAAATGCTGAGGACAGCTTATATTGGAGAAGATGTGGAGCAAGGGAAACACACCTCCACTGCTGGTGAGAGTGTAAACTTACACAGCCACTTTGGAAATCAGTATGGCAGTTTCTCAGAAAATTGGGAATCAATCCACCTCAAGACCCAGTGATACCACACTTGAACATATACCCAAAGGATGCTAAAATCATTTCCAAAGGAAATTTGCTCAACAATGTTCATAGCAGCATTATTCCTAATAGCCAGAACCTGGAAACAACCCAGATTCTCCTCAACCAAAGAACAGATAAAGAAAATGTGATATATTTACACAATGTAGTATTACTCAGGTACAAAAAACAATGACATAACGAAATTTTCAGGCAAATGAATGGAACTAGGAAAAAAAACATTGTGAGTGAGGTAATACAGACTCAGAAAAGCAAAGGATAACCATACTACAATAAATAGCTCCAGAGAAGCTAGGTAACAAGGAGGACCCTAAGAGTGATTCATGAATCATCCTTGGAAGGGGAATTTGATAAGCTCTCCTAGGTTAACTTGGGGAGGGGGGATACTAGAGGGGATGAATGGGGATGATAATACAGGGGAACCGACACTATGGGGTTAGGGAGAAACCTGGTGCTAGGGAAATCCCTAAAAATTCACAAGGATGACATAAGCTAAGACTCCTAGCAACAATGGAGAAGATGCCTAAACTGTCCTACCCCTGTAATCAGATTGGTGAATACCCCAACTATAATCATAGAGTTTTCCCTCAGTAACTGATGGAACCAGAAGCAGACATCCTCAACCAAGTCCTAGGCCGAGCTCTGGAAATCCAGCTGAAGAGAGAGGAGGGAATATATGAGCAAGGGAGGACAAGATCATGATGAAGAAATCTACAACTGTACCAAGCTCATGGAAACTCATGAAGTCTAGACTGGACCTGAACTAGGCCCTCTGCATGTGGGAGACAGTTGTGAAGCTTGGGCTATCTGAGGGGCCTCTGACAATGGGACCAGAATCTATCTCTGGTGCTTGAGCTTGCTTGTTGAAGCCCATTCCCTATGGTGGGATGCCATGCTCAGCATTAATGTATGAGATAGTGGCTAAGTCCTGCCTCAACTTAATGTGCTAGGTTCTGTTGATTCCCCATGGGAGACCTTTTCTTTGGGAGGAATGGATAGGAGGTGGGTTGGGGTGTGTGTGGGGGTGAAGTGGGGGCGGGAGGAGGGGTACGAGAGAGAAGTATGGTTGGAATGTAAAATGAAATCAGAAAGAAAGAAAAAAGGGAGGGAGGAAGGAAGGGAGGAAGGAAAGAAGGAATGAAGGAAGGAAAGAAGGAAGGAAGGAAGGAAGGAAGGAAGGAAGGAAGGAAGGAAGGAAAACTGAATTTTAAAGTAATTTTATCCGCAGAAGACTGGTAAACATTAAAAACAAAATGTTCGAAGTTGGGAAACATGTGTGAAGCAGATGCTTCTATATGCTTTTAGAGGTCACACAAATTTGACAGGTCTTTTTTGCATTTCTTTAATGTATCCAGAATCTGCTGGGGCATGGTGGTACATCCCATAACTACAGCCCTCTGCAGGTGAGAATAGGAAGACCATATATACACAAGGCCCTTCCATAAGAACACCTTCTCTTAAGGGTAAATTTAATAATGTTAAATATATAATGCTGTCCTGTTAGCCTGACATGTTAGAATATGTCCTGTGACATATCCATATAGTTCACAAGTATATGTACACACAAATATACTCTAAATGACTAGAAGATTAATTGATAACTTTTAGGCCAGAGAGAAGGTAAGAAAGTTATAAGCCCATTCTGCTTTTGCAGAGGACCAGACTTTTGGTTCATACCCATATCAGGCAGCTCACATCTGTCTACAATGTGAGTTTCGGGGAATGAGACACCCTCTTATTGCCTCTGTAGGTACCTGCACTTATGTATACATAGTCAAGCATAGAACACAGACAGAACATAAATAAAATACATATTTTAAAGTCTTTTATCTTTATCTGGTTTAGCTTCTTTTTTAATGTTTTATAATATATTAAAATATTTTTCATGTCAATAAAATTAAATGTCAATGGGTATTTATTATGGCAATCCCTGTAACATTTGGAAGATTTAAACAGTCTGCAAAATTAGACAGTCAGATTATTTTATTCATTTTTATATATTGATATTATGAATAATTATATAATAAAATTTAAATATACATCCTTATATATATGCCAGATTATAACCTTTATAATTTCTGTTTTGTAAATTGATACTATATTAAATATATATCTTTAGCTTCAATTCATTCAACACCATTTTTAGAACAACACTATTAAAATGCCAAGCTTTGTAGAACATTTTATTATTTTAATGCAAATGCCTATTTTGGTTTATCTTTTTCTAATAATTGATTAAAATTAAACTTTACTTTTATGAGCTTCTTTTATTATTTTTATTTTTATTTATTTTTTTGGTATTTACGAGACAGGCTTTCTCTGTATTGTTTTGGAGGCTGTCGGTCCAGCCTGGCCTCGAGCTCACAGAGACCTGCCTGCCTCTGGCTCCCGATTGCTGGGATTAAAAGCGTACGCCACCACCACCCAGCTACTTTTATGAGCTTCTTGAGGTTGCTTTACTTCTGTGTAGCTCATTTTAGGTTAGTAAAGGGAGTGCTGATAGCACATACATAATAGGGCTATTGAGAGAATTGCTTGGTGGAATATATATATATACACAGAGGGTTTAAAACAATTACTAGCATATGGAACGAAATATGTGACATTAAATATATAGTTACTACTGAAAAATACCATCTAAATACGTAACATGAAGTCAATTCAGAACATAAATGCATCCATCTACGTATGCATAGAGTCATATAACTTATCTGTATGAGGGACCAAAGACCATACTTTCAGGGATCATTTCTATAGTTGATTACTATATGAGGGACCAATGAGCATAAATTAATCAATGATAGTGCTCTACCTGCTTCCAACATTTTGAATATTGCCTTTGTCTCCTATTATTATTTTAATATATTACTGAATATTACTAGCTAATTTAGTTAACGTTTTACCATATAAGTATTTTCAGTGTTAATATTTCTTTGTGCTTTCTTTTCAGGTTTTTGCAGTAAATGATAAAGATTATCATCTTTTCCATTATCTAGACAAATCTAGACAACATGGGATTATCAATTTTATCTGACAGTAATTTCTTTTCTTTTTTTTTAATGCTTAAGGATGCAGCACTTTATTGACAACTGGGTATCACCTCAAGTAAAACAGTAAAACAATTTAGTCATCTCAGAGGACAGAAGCATAAAAATTTAAAGCAACAATTTTTCATTCAATGTCAAATTTCTAGCAACTAGAAACTAATGGAAACTCCCCAACTAGAAAGCCTTCTGGCATTTTTTTCTTTTTCTAGATTTATTTATTTATTTATTTTTAAATTTAAATTTAAATTAGAAACAAGGTTGTTTCACATATCAATTCCAGGTCCCTCTCCCTTTCCCTCCCCTCCTCCCACACCCTCCCACCAACCCCTCCAATATCCTCTCATTTCCGCAGGGAGGGTGAGGCCCTCCATGGTGGTGTCCATAGTCTGGCATTTTATCCAGGGCAGGGCCTAGACCCTTCCCTGGGAGTCCAATGTGAGAGTGCATCTCTCACTGTTGAAAGGGCACCCAAAGTCCATTTGTATACCCGGGATACATACTGATCTACTACCCAAGGCCCAATAGATTACCTAGGCCTCCTCACTGACACCCACATTCAGGGAGTCGTGATCAGTCCCATGCTAAAATCCCAGCCATCAGTCTGGGATTGAAGAGCTAACCCTTGTCAGGTCAGCTGTTTCTGGGGCTTAAACCAGCCCAGTCTTAACACCTTTGCTCATCAGTCCTCCCTCTCTGTCACTGGATTCCTTGAGTTCAGCTCAGTGTTTAGCTGTGGGATTCTGCCTCTGTTTCCATCAGCCATTGAATGACGGTTCTGTTTCCCAGACTCTCTGGTCATGGGATTGTGGGCTGACACTCATGACACTAATTTCTAATATTGGATCAGGATGCTTACCTATAAAATGGTGAAGCACAGCAGATTTCTAGAATCAGATTTTCTAATTTTCTCTTTTAGCTTTTTCTTTCTTCTCCTAACTCCTCCTCTACCAGTACATGTCTATTTACACTTTTGAATTCACCGAATTTGTTAGTCCAGGTTGATTTTCTTGATCTTTTACATGTTCTAATATACTTTCATTGTTATTTCAAAACTGTAATTGTCTCGAGTTCTATATGGTTCTAAATTTTGTTTTCAATATAAGCATGGGAATTTTCTTTCTAATGTGGAGAATATATATTTTACATAGTTAATTATATCCATTTTCTCGGTTAAATGTAAATAATTGATTTTTTTCAAAGAACCATGTTATAGACTGAATTTCACTCTTTCTTCTGTGGAATCCTGTTCTTTCTGGCTTGTGTAGTGGTAGGACAGCATCACCATGGCTTATTTCCTCTCATGAACAAAGACCCTGGCTGTGTTAGAACCATGGATTCAGACGTGATCCTAGACAGCAGTCTAACCCAGGTATCACCATGGTCCCAGATAAACAGGCCACTGGAATCAGCATTGTTCCTATTGGTAACATTGCCTTTGAATATCAACGTGGCCCTAGGTGGTGGCCATGACCACATGGTATCTGCACAGACTTCGATGTACTCAGGAGCTAAGAACATTAACATGGACCCTGGCTGTGACACAGTCACAGACACAGACATGGCCCTTGATAGCAGCCCTGAACCAGATAATAACATGGCCCCAGGTGACAGCACTGGCCATTCAAATGGGCTTGGCCCTGGCATGAGGGTAACACTGAGACACCAACATGGTCACAGATTTCAGCCTAGACCCTGAGCAAGTGGTTTTCTGAAGACAACCTACAGGCATCGACTCTCTCCTTCCCCTCCCTCCCCTCCCCATTCCCACTCTCTCTCTTCTTTCCTCCTTTTCTCTCACTCTCCCCCCTTATCTGGACATTTCCAGAAACACATCACAGCATTTTCCTCCCTGTGTGCCATAATATTACCTGTGCACACATTATTTCTTGGCGTTTGGAAAATCTTAAGTGGCAGTATATATAGTGAACGGTGCACACTTTTTTTGGTTTGTATGGTTAAGTAGCAATTATACACTGAGCCATAGTTACATGACAGATCAATGAGACAACCTTCAAGTTTTTCTCTCAAGCAATGTCATAGAATAAAATATTAACAAACAAAAGAGAACATATTTTTGCTCTATGAATAATTTAAAAAACTCAAGAGTTCAGTAAGCCCACCTATAAGCAACATTTCATTAAATCCTTCATTATATTAGTAGCCTTGCATTATTTATCTACAAATTAGTAATAAGTAATATACATTTCAGAGGTAAAACAACTGGCTCAGGGTTACCAAGAAAATGAGTGGGAAGAAGATAAGTTAAACATAGTCTCCTTCATTAAAAGCTAAGTATATTTTCTCTCACTTCTCCACAGACTGGTGCTGTTTATTAAATCCTGACCAAATGCTCCTATATCTAACCCAACCCAAATGAAACCTGTGACCATCACACAGCATTTAAAAGAATTACAACCTAATAAGTACTCCTTCAATCATGTAAGCTAATTTATTATTTCTCACAGAAGTGGTGGTAATGTTTCCAGGGGAAGATGTATGATTTCACTGCTGTTTACTGTGCACAGCCATAGCGTGAAGAAATTGGCTTTCTTTTGTTTTGTTTTGAATGAAAGTAATAGATCTATTTGCTAATGATTTGTCGTATTAGGAAAAGTAGAAACCCAAACAGCAGTATGTTGAGCAACTCTTCGTATACACCAAGTAGTAGCTGCACAATTTTCCTTAAAAAAAAAAAGAGCTGAGATTTTTCTGTGAATTCTCCTCACCGTTGGCTAAAGAAACACCCGGTGCAGGAAACTCCTTTTACACTGATAGTTACCATTGAAACATACTGCCACCTTATGACAATTCTTTTTACATCTTAATTTGTAGTAAACTCCATTAAAATTAAAAAACTCACCAGGAATAAAATCATAAATCATGAAAAATAATATGTAAATGATCTAAAACTTTAAAACCAAGAAAAGAAATGTTCACTAGAGCTATTAGATGCATTGTATATAATCTGAGGACAAAACACTGCATTTAAAAACATTTTTAGATTTTTGAGTAAGACAATAATTTTGATGACATGATGTCATTGTACCTAACATTTATACATCACTTTCTACTTCTAGATTTAAAAGTTACATACAAAGTAGTTTTTCCATATTTTGTCTAAAATTTTGCAGACAGAAACAGAGGATCAAAGGCTGCACAGGCTTTTAACTGAGAAGGAAACATGGGAAAAAAACAAAGATGAGGAACAGAAATAAGTATAAGCTACATTGTGAGGAATTCAGAATAAGTCAAAGTTAAAGTTCTATAAGATAATTCTTTCCATTTAGTTCAGACTTAATTGAGGAGTAAAAATGGCTGAGAGACACTTGAGAAAGTGCTCAACATCACTAGCCATTAGGGAAATGCAAATCAAAACAACTCTGAGATATCATCTTACTCCTGTCAGAATGGTGCAAATCAAAAACACCAATGACACTTTGTGCTGGAGAGGATGTGGAGAAACGGGAACACTCCTCCACTGCTGGTGGGAGTGCCAACTAGTACAGCCACTATGGAAATCAGTATGGAGATTCCTCAGGAAAATGGGTCTGAGTCTATCACAAGACCCAGCAATTCCACTCTTAGGCATATATCCAAAAGATGTCCATTCACACAACAAGGATGTCTGTTCCATTATGTTCATAGCAGAATTATATGTAATAGTTAGATCCTGGAAGCAACCTAGATGCCCCACAACTGAACAGTGGATAGAGAAAATGTGGTACATTTACACAATGGAGTACTACTCAGAGGAGAAAAACAATGGAATCTTGAAATTTGCAGACAAATGGATGGCACTAGAGGAAACCATCCTGAGTGAGGTAACCCAGACACAAAAAGACAAACATGGTATGTACTCACTCATATATGGATTTTAGATATGGATCAGGGGAGTGTCAGCCTATAATCCCAGTGCGAATGAGTCTGGGAAACAAGGAGGTTCCCAAGAGAGATGCATGATACCCCAGAGAAGTAGAAAGAGGCAAGATCTCCTGAGCAGATTGGGAACATGAGGGGTGGGGAACAAGAAAAAGAGAGGGGGGTAAGAGGAGGGGAGGAGAACCATGGGGAGCAGGAAGGTTGAGTCGAGGTAAGAATAGAGGAGAGCAGGATGAGAGATACATAATAGATCGAGTCATTATAGGCTTGAGGAGAGAGCTGACACTAGTAAAATCTCCAGAGATCTACAAGGATAACACCAACTGGCAAACTAAACAATAGTGGAGAGACTACACTAATAGCCCCTCCTTGATGATAGGGTTGATGACTACCCTATATGCCATCCTAGAACCTTCATCCAGGGACTGATAGAAGCAGAGACAGATACCCACAGCTAAACACTGAACTGAACTCCTAGAACCTAGCAACAGAGATGGAGGAGTGATGTGCAAAGGGGTCAAGACCGTGATGATGAAACCCACAAAGACAGCCGACCGGATAAGGGGGAGCTCTTGAATCCCAGACTGATGCCTAAGAGGACAACAGGGCACTGATCCAGACTCCATGAATGTAGTGCCAGGGAGGAGGCCACAGAAATCACCGGGGCCTTGGGTAGTAGATCAATGTTTACAATGGTTTATGAATGAGCTTCGGGAGTGCATTCCAAATAGAGAGATGTTCTCTCAGCCTGGGCACATAGGGAAGGGCCTAGGTCCTGCCCTGGATGAAATGACAGACTTTAGAGATCTCCCTGGGGAATGATGTGGGGATTTGGTGGAGGACTGGGGAGCTGGTAAAGGGACCAGGGAGGAAGGATGGGAGAGGGAGCTGGGGCTGATATGTGAAACATTGATGTTTCTAATTTAAATAAAAACATATTGAGAAACACACACACACAGCCAGGCATTGGTGGCACACACCTTTAATCCCAGCACTCGGGAGGCAGAGGCAGGTGGATCTCTGTGAGTTCGAGGCCAGCCTGGTCTACAGAGCGAGTTCCAGGACAGACTCCAAAACAATACAGAGAAACCCTGTCTCAGAAAAAAAGATAATTTTTTCCAAAAAAAACTAAGTATGCTTCATTTTTATTTCACTAGAAAATGTAGATTCCCTTGAAATTCGCAGGTAAATGGATAGCACTGGAAGAAACCATCCTGAGGGAGGTAACCCAGTCACAGAAAGACAAACAGTATGTACTCACTCAGCCAGTCTGCACTTCCACTGACAGAGAGTCTGGGAAACAGGAAAGAACCTAAAAGATATACATGGTACTCAAGAGAAGAGAAATGAGGCAAGATCCTCTGAACAGATGGGGAACACGGCGAGGGGTGGGGGGGAAGGAGGACCTGGGAAATAGAGAGGGGGAGAAGTGGAAGAGAGAGTAGGACGTGGAGGAACTGGAAGGTCGACTGGGGGGATAGGATAGGGGAAAGAAGGAATCATAGGTTAGAAGACAGATCAGGCACCATTGTGACCTCTAGTGATCTAAACGGATGACACCAATTGGCAAGCTAAGCAATAGTGGAGAGACCACCTCGAATGCCCATTCCTGATAATGAACTTAATGTCTATAGCCATCCTGGAGCCTTCATCTAGTGACTGATGGAAGCAGAGGCAAACACCCTCAGTTAAATACTGAACAGAACCCAAGGAACCCAGCGACAGAGAGAGAGGAGTGATGACCAAATTGGCAAAGAATGGGCTGGCAAAACCAGCAGAGACAGCTGATCTGAACAGGGGAGAGCTCTTGGACCCCAGACCGACAGCTGGGAGGCCAGCATGGGACTGATCCAGACCCCCTGAATGTGAGAGTCAATGAGGAGGCCTGGGCTACCTATGGGGTCCTGAGCAGTGGATTAGTGTTTATCCCTCGAATACTAACAGACATCGTGTGTCTATAACACAAAGAGGGTTGCTCTCTCTGCCTGGACTCTTAGGGAAGTGCCTGGACCCTACCCTGAGTGAAATGACAGACTCTAGATATCCCCTATGTGGAAGGAATTGGCAATAGGGTGGGAGGATGGGGGTGGTGGTGGGGGAGTGCAGGAGGAGGGGAGGGAGAGGGAACTGGGATTGACATGTAAAACAAGCTATTTAAAATAAAAAAAATGTTTAAAAAAAAGAAAGAAAATGTAGATTCCTCACCCTGGTTGAGTTCAGATTCCCTCAGGGATCAACTGAGTCATGGTAGTAATGGTTTCTGCTTCTCATTGGGCATTAGCTGCTAAAGGATGTGAAGACAAATTTATAGGTCTTCTCTACAAAGCACATAAAAAACCATTAGCCACTTGTGTGCACTGATAGCATTTCTGGCTACATGTTATTTTTATGCCTTATTTTACTTTGACTGGATAGAACCAAAGGCTTTCATTTGAAGATAGACATAAGATACTGTAGAAAGTATATGGATTTTGGAAATTATACAGACTTAAAATACACATGTTTTATAATCTAAACCACCAGATGCTGCTTTTTAGGGGCTATACAGCACATGATTATTTATATCCGATTTGGGGATACGCTATGCATGTGCTATTTCTAAATTGAGGCAAAATATCTTTAGAGATAGCTAATATTGATTGAGATGAACACCTGATACATAATGGCTTTGTATATAGCCTAATCTATGCACTGTTTGATTAAAAGAAAGCTTCTGAAGTCATTATATTTTGTAATTACATTTAAAATAGAGTTCTCAAATCAATAATATCTTAGAACTCTAGGAATACAGTATTAACTTATTGCCCTGTACTTTAAAAATCACCCCAGGCTCTCTGGAATTAAACAAAATTATTAACTATTAAAGACATGCTCAGCTGAATAAATTAGAGAATAATAAAGGAAGAAAAATAACATTGTGGTTTTGAGGAGCAATTGGACAACTTGCTAAAGTTTGTTTAAACTTCACAAGAAAAAATATAAAAAATTAAACATAACATATTGCTTAGTTTAATTACTAATTTGCTGTTTGCCCAAAGTTTAATCAAGAGAGTTCTTACATGTGGCTGACAATGGTGACATCTGTAAAAGTTGGTGCCACATTTGAGTCTTCCAGGCACAGCAGCACCTGGTGACGCCACAGGGAGGAAATCGTGGATACTTCTGGAACATACTGCAACAGCTGTCAGCTCAGAAGGAGGTATATTCTAAGTTCTACCAAGCAAGTAGTACTCTACAAAACCTCACCCTGCCCCGTCCTTTAACTGAAAGGAAGCCAGATGGAAACAGGCAACTTGTCACAGCGCAAATGAAGAATTACTCTAAACCCCAAGGCATGCATCTCTGAATATGTAGCACTGAAAATCTGCCAGCTCAATTTTCAAAATAACTTCACTGGCATTTTCAAGACTACTAAAGCTGCTTGATATTTTGCTTGATAAATAAGATACCTGATCTATAAGAGAATTCAATAAAAGGTAAGAACAGGAGTAGGGTGACTAGAAAGAAGATAACACAAGCATTGTTCTAGAAGGTTCTTAAAACCAGAATGACTACGCTGCTTCTCTCACAACAGTTAGCAGTACAAACTGCTAGGAGACACAAGCGGAGAAAACCAAGAAAACAAACTGTATTATTCATGATGCATTGGCTCGGGCTAACCCTCCACCTGCACCTCCATTACACACCGCTATTTCTATCCACTGTGTGAAATTACCATAATAACTTTAACTAGATCCTGGGCAAATTTAATTGTGAATGGACACAAAGACCAAGACTAGTAATTTTGTTTTGTATTTGGGTACAAAAATTACCTGTAGCTTTAAAACCACCATGAGGCTTTTCATAAAATTGGACATACATAATTATTTCATGTTTTGAGTACCAGCATTGCTGTTTGTGAGACACCACTGGGAATGTGCTGATTTGCTCACTCGCTCTTCTATACATAGGCATAGAAGACATTCATGGAGAGCCTATTATATAACAGCTACCATGCATTTTATTTACAAGGAGCCATTCCTTAAACACCAAGCATTTCTTTAACATTCAATGTCTTGTATAAAATGGGGAAATACCTTACAAATTCTGCAGGAAAATCATTTGTGTCAAGAATCAGAATCATATCATGCCTGGCTCCTTTGCTATGCCATCCTAACAATGTGACAGAGACCATTAAGTGTCTCAGAGTTATCTGCTTGCATTTCTCACGATGCTGTTTAGTACATTTTTTTTTCTGGCAGCTTTATAATGATAGACATTATCTACTTCTAAATGAATCCCAACGATGAAATACATTATTCTAAACTCTAACAAGCAATTCTTTTTCTATGCCAATAATATACTTCAGTATGGTTAACTAACATTAAGTAATATTTCCAAATGCTTCTCAACTTACAAGATGTTTAATTGGGTGAGCCATTCTACAGATACAGATGAGAAAGTTGGTCACAGTGATTTTGAATTCTGCATAAGATTGTACAGAAACAGCTGGGTAGATCCAGTACATGAACTTAGGTTTACATCAAGCCTCTATCTTGTTCCAAACCTTTGCTCCTTTACTTCTTTAGATAGAAAACTTCTCTATGGAAAGAAAGGGAACCATTAAGGAGCAGAAACAAAGGAGGAAGAAAGACAGGCGCCACTTTCTCTTTTAACACTGTCCTTTCCTTTCACACCCAAAGCAGTTAAATCACAGCAGGGAAAATACTCCCCAAACTGCCTGACTTTGTGAGTTACATTGCTGAATGGGAGAAATGATGACAACCTTACTACTTCCTCTTACTTCCTCCACAACAGTTTGTTTGCCACACCCACCCTTGAATGTGCTTTGTTATTTCCAGATAACTTCCATGGTTAATAGCTCAAGAGACAGTAGCCATGGCTCCTTGTTTGGGGTGTGATCTACAAGTACCCCCTGACTTTGTCTATATCTTGAGCAATGGAAGCCAACCCTTCTGAGCTCTTCTTTATCTACAGGTAGGATATCTACACAAGGAGCTACATGCACAAAGGAGAGAGAGAGGTTTACTATATCCGCTCATTCTTATGTAAGTCCATTAGCTTACAGTGCAATTTACAAAGGAAATGGTTAAACAGGATAAAGCACAAAACTCTCATTTGCTTTTCATGAACAACAGGGAATTTTACTATGAAGTAAAATCTAATGCACTAATCAGAACATGATGATTTTATGTCTTTTAGACAAAAAAATAAATTTTTGAATAATATAAAGTTGGTAGATATTTGGAGTACTACATTCTATAAATACATAACAGAATTATATGATTTTTCACAAAATTATTATATGAATGATCAGGACATTAAATGATTAGCCTCTTCTGGAATTAAGTGAGCTGAATGGCTTTATCTGCATGGCTGGACAGTGAACATTCAATATGTAAATAATTTGGACTGGTGAGATACCTCAGTAGATAAAACTCCTGATATCAATTCCTGTAACCTATCTAGGAGAGAGAGAGGAGAGCAGATGCCTGTGAGCTGTCTTTTGATGACGACTTTTATATATACCAAGGTATGTGTACTTCAACACCCAACAAATAAATACAATGCAATATATGCGAAAAATGACCTTTTTATAGAAATAGACTTCTACCAGGAAGCTTGCTTTATTAGGAAAGTTTTGCTTCAAGAAGGAGGTTGTTTCTAAATGAAAGAAGACTCTGTTGTTCAATTTGATTTTCAACCCAGAATGAGAAGACACCCTTTCTTAGGTCTAATAAAGCCAACAATAAAAAAGTAGATTTGATACAAGTGGAAGGCCATACCTCAGCTCCCAAAAGGACTTTATCACAAATCTTGAATCTGACTCAGTAGCATGTAATAAAAAGCATCTTGTTTTCTCTACAATCCCACATACTTTTTAATAAAATTATGGTTCCCATGACAACAGATGGTATCTTAGGAGAGGTAATGTCAGAGTAGAAATAATAAACTCTTGGCTTAAATGTGATGCTGACAATACACTGACAGTATTATCTCCTCACTTTTTTGGTAGGAATATAGTAAGAATTCATAAAACATGAATCTCATTATGGCAGAACCAATGTAATGTGTAATAGATGAGTTCATTTGAATTTCTATTCTAAACCAATTAAAAATGATCAATATAGGGGGAACACCAAATGCAGGGGGAAGGGGAACCTAGAGTCCCCTCTATGTCTGCTTATCATATTCTCTCTCAAGTGTTTTCTTATATGAAAGCCACATTTTTCCTTATAAAAAATCTTTCTTAGACTGTAAATAAACTAAATCTTCAGCTCTTGCCAACAACAGTTAACAGTGTAGATTTCAAAGCTTTAGAGATGGATCATTGGTTAAAAATACTGGCCGCTCTTGCAGAGGACCTGGGTTCTGTTCCCCACAGCCACATTGTGATTTACAGCCACCCATAACTCCAATTCTAGGAGATATGATACTCTCTTATACCTCCATAGTTACCAGATGCTCATGAGGTGAATATACCTACATGCATAACACTCATACTAATAAGATGAATCTTTTAAAAAAGAGTAAAGATGTCCAGTTGGTAGCCAAGTTTCCTTGAGGGAAGCTCAAGGGAATATATGAAGGAGATATTTAGTGGAAATAACACATGGGACAAGAAAGCATGCTTAGACTTTAAGTGTCTTAAGGAAAGATACACAGTTGTACAATATTCCACAGGGAATGGAGAGCACTGCATGGTTTGAGCTAGTTCTCATTTCATACATCAGGATATCAACCTGCAATGAAGGAAAACCAGATTTTATCCCTACTCCTCTCAGTTCAGCAGGGAATCTTCCTCTACCATACAGGACCTTGTTGGAACTTCCCATCCTGAACGTTCCCTTGCTTTCAGAGTGTCCCTCTACCTTGTAAAAGGCAAATAGGTAATGGATTTCATTGTGCAGAACAGCCAGGTACGTGTTATCCAAAGGTATAGGACACTGCTTGTGGTGATTTTTTTATTCAGTTTATCAGTGTCTCTGTTTACTATAGAATGCATTAATGAAGTAACCAATGAAAAAGAAGGAGAAAAACATCACATTATTGTTTGGTGATTTTAACGTCAGAAAATCATACCACTATGTTTCTAAGCAAGAAAGGCAATAATAAAGTACTTGCAGGGTGATAATTTATAATTACATGTTTTTTAAATTTTAATAAACACAAATGTATTCATCAAGGGCTTGAAGTTCAAGGAGAATTATATCCATATCTTATTGCTTGCAAAATTGTTACATGAGAATATGGCCAACTGCAAACAGTAATTTGTAAAAGAAACAAAATAGCCCAGCATAATTAGAGTGTTTCAACAAGCTTCAGATACTTTGAAGTTCATCAAACACTTATTTAGTGAATATTCATGTTATATTAAGCATACAGGTAGCACCTGACATATTTTAGGAGTATTAGTGGTAAGAGAAACACCCAATTTTCTCCTTGTTTTGAGTATGTACAGTCTATGGAATGTACAGCTACATGTTTCCTCCAAGAGGACAGCATGAAGCAGTGTGAGCCGTATTCTGTTCTACTCACATTGTTCTACTTGAATACATATTTAGAATGATGTTTCACAAGTAGAAGGAATTGATATTCCCATATACATCTGTGGTTCAAAGCTTCCATTTAGGCAATGACACACACCCATCAACAGGTGCCTGCCTTTATAACAATTCTCTAAATCCCAAGGGAATGAAAAACAAATACTGGGGATTTCAAATCCATAGGCTACCCAAGTTTTTTGATAGATCTGTACTCTGCCATAAGTTAAAGACAAACTCACATAGGTGCACATATTATGACTGTTAGGATGTTTGCCCAACTTGCCTTTTAACAACATGCCCCGACCAAAATAAACACATGAATTCCCTTTCCAACTGAGTTAACCATAGAAAATAAATCACATTTAACTACTACTACACTAAAGAGAATAATAACAGCATTTAGCAAACATCACTTTACAATTTTACCTATTTGTTAGAAATCATGGCCTTACCAATCTTAATGAACTTGTTATTTCACCCATAAAAATTAATGATATTTCCAATGAGATACACGTTCTCACTTAAAGTATGGATGAAGAGTGTTGATATGGCATTTGACAATGTGTATATTTGTGATTTATAGTCAACCATCATTTGTACCCAAAAGTTGTCACCTTGCACTGTAATCATCATTTACAACACTAAGGTCTCAAACATTCTTCCATCCTGAATTGTTGTGATGTATTCTTTTGAAACTACCATGTGTCAAAGATTATTTTATGGCAAGAGAAAATCCATTATGTTTCATCCTCTTCATCCTGGACATGTTCTCTCATCAAGATCTGAGTGCTTCCTGTGGAATCACTGGCATTAATCATCTTATTAGCTCATCTCTGGATGAAGCAGAGCAGACACCTGGCATTTACACCTAAAGACCCACATGCTTTTTAGGCTGTAAAGTGTGATTTGTGAGGGCTGGTATTAATTTACACATTCTATGGCCCATCAGTTAACTTGTGTTATCTTGGCAACAAGTAGTTATCACTTATTTTGTCTGACCTAAAAATAGCAAAAATTTGCCAAAGGAAATCTTGCTGAAATGTAGCATATACCTGCAAAAATCTGGGTAGAAAAAAAAACTATTGCTGGCATAACTACTGAGGGAGAAAATTGTGTAAATTGTTCTCTTTCTGCATGCAAGTTTCTAGCTTTCTACACTAGTTAATCACTGCTTCATGTTTTATGCTTTATTTCCGTGGATTTGGAAGAAAAAAATACACAGGTCACTGCGAACTAAGAACAGCCTTTAAAATATTCATGCAGCCTTCTTTTCTCCATACAAAAGCCATGAGAAAATTGAACACTTTGTTCAATTACAGGAAAGACTACCACAAATTTCAAGTTACTTATGCACATACAAAAATACCTAAAGTCTGGAAGAAAATAAAGACTTTCTCTTGTTTATAGATCTCTCAGCAGGATTCTTTGCATAGGCAGTAAAAATATTTGAAAGAATAACTTAATAAGCCATAATTGCATCTATATTCAAAGTAATACAGAGTAAGTACAACTATCTATATCTAAAGTAATATGAAGTAAGTGCGACTATCTCCCTAAACAGTGGAATTGGTCATCATAGCAGTACTATGGAGAGAGAAAGAAGATCCAAGATGCTACAGTATAACCACTGCCTCCCACTGTCGATCTGCACTGAGAACAGCAGCATTCTTCTTGGCAAGGGGCCCATATCAGCCTGTAACACACTAAGAAGGGTGAAAGAAGGCAATTTACAAGATTTCACTTACCAATCAGCAGAGAACTAGCAATACTTTAAAGAATAAGCCTTGGCAAAGACTGCAAGACTAAGGCAAACTTCAAACCAATGAGCCTTTTATAATTTTTATGATATGTTCAATTCATTAAACAGAAAAACAAAGTATTGTTGAAGTTGTAAACAAACAAATTGGGCTGAATAAAGTTGAGAAAATAGCTGGGCACATTTTTATCAACAGTTATTAATTCTTGAAATGTTATTTTCTGAACCAAAGGGAATATTATATAACATATAATGTGATATATGTGCTCAAGTATATTTGTGTGCTACAGTGATGGCATGGTCAATGCCTTCTGCAGATTGCACTACCACTGACCTTTGTCATCTACTGTTCACCTCTGAAAGCTGTAGCTTCAGAAGATTACCTCTGAAAAGAGCACACTGCCATGAAATATTAGGCAGCCAGAATAATTGTTGCACAACAATATAAGAATTATCTTATTGGTCATATGAGGCAGAAGGCTTCAGAAATGCCTCCTGTCAGTGCTTGTATCTGCTGTTTTTCCATTAAGAGGAAGCATGTCTTCAATTCTCCTTCAAGTGGACTATCTACATGTGTGCCTGGATCAGTGAAATAGTGACAGAAATGATGCTTCTCAAACAAGGATGTCAACTGTCATATTTATTCTCTTAGAATCCAGATGTTCTGCTGTGAGATACAGTTTATAATACTGGAGACTGAGGAGCCATGTGGGGAAGAGGAAAAAAAAAGGTACCTCAGCCAAAAGCTTCCACCAACTGTCAGCCATATGTGTGAGGCCATCTCAGTCCCCCAGCATTGGCTGACATCCCGTGCCACCAAAACCACGTGAGAGAGCACAAGCAAGACAGGCAGAGCTTCCCACAGAATCCAGCCAAGTGAAAAAGTGAAGAAAAATCATCCAGAGTCTATGAAGGCTTAGAGAATCTAACCTGATTTTGTCCCAATTAATAAAAATGTTAAAAAGTTAAAAATTTAGTTGCTCTGAGCTCCCACTGAGGACTGAACAGTGTAAAGAAAAACTAAAATATATTCTTAACAGAATCTATATCAGAATAAAGGTCCCCTTAACAAGATATTACGTGTATTCCTGGTATTCAAATTCAGGAATACATTCATGGTGATCCAGACTAGCCAAACCTCAAGTAACATGCCTAGTTTGAGATTTATGACTGACTATTCAGTATTCATAAACTATAAAGCACCAGACCTTTCTAAATATATGGGAAGTTAACACAACTGCAACATGCAAGTGATGCCTCCCTAAGACACGCTCTATCCATGACAATTTAAGGATGTGACTTCTGATGGTGCAGGAGACATCAGTTACTGAAGGGGATCTGTCTCTTTGTAAAACTAAATGATAAGCTGTTAGCCACATGCTCACTATTGGTCAGGAAGACACAACACCCTTGGTGCTACATCCCAGCAGTCTGACTACTGAGAAAGTACATTAATGACATTCATTTTTAAGCTTCTGCTTGTGGAAAAATCTTATTATTTCAATGTTAAATGGACTTTTTGAGCCCCTTCCCCACCTTTCTTCCTTCCTTCCTTTCTTCCTTCCTTCCTTTCTTCCTTCCTTCCTTTCTTCCTTCCTTCCTTTCTTCCTTCCTTTCTTTCTTTCTTTCTTCCTTCCTTCCTTCCTTTCTTTTGCACCTATCAGTTTTGATTTGATTAGACTTACTTTCTAGTCTGTGGGATCCACTGCTGGCCTGAGTTCCTGCTATTGCTTTGCACTTTTCTTAATTACCCAGAAAAGTGACATCTGAATTTCAAAATTAAATTGAATATAAATATATCTTCTAAGGCATACTCTGCCCCCTACACAAGAATTTGTTTCTACAAATCACCCAACTCCATTCCTGAATAAACAAACTGTGTCTTTGAATACTACAGTTCTTGATATTGGATCAGTAGTACCTAGGAAGCTTTGATATGAAAAGATGAAGTTATATACTCTTAGGCTTCTCATACAGAATGAGAGCTGTATGGTTTTACAAGATGGAGGATGGCAGCTGGGTAGATGACTCTGTCAGTAAAGTGCTTGCCGTGTAATCAAAAGGATCTGAGCTTGAGCCCCAGGACCCACATATAAAAGTCTGATGGTACACGCTTGCAATTCAGAGCCCAGGAGATAGAGACAGGTTGTTCCTTGGGTCTTTTGGGCAGCAACCCAAGCTCTTACCCTTAGGAAGCTCCGGGCTAGCGATAAACACTAAGGAACTACTCGCAACATGGACTAACTAAGTCGACTTAAGAACTAAACATGCATGAGTACTCACATACACACACACACACACACACACACACACCAGGAAGGAAACCTTCAAAACTGTAAGAATATAAATAAATTTGAAGACTAATAACAGCAGCCCTAGCAATAAATGCTATTTTTTGGGAGACAGGGAGCTTGGGAGAATTAGCAAGTTAATGAGAAAGCATTAATGAAGGTGCAGGCACTTGCAATTCACATTGGGTGTCTTTGATACATTTACTCCAAACATCTTCAGAAATCTTTTCATTGCTTAAGATAATTTCTTAGAATGACATTTTTTTCTGAAGATGGACAAAAGTGATGTTTTGCGAAAGGCAACTTAGACTCAGAAAAGATACTTCTCATCGACCCCTGTGACTCCAGAGATACAAGTTTATAAACATGTGTGATGCTGTGTGAAGGCATCAGCTTTCTTACAGGAGAAAGAGAACAGAGATAAGAGGATTTTAGTCTATAAAATGCTTTCTTCAATATATTGAACTGGGTGATAACTAACCTGGAAAAACCTGTACCAGGGAACTCTAGAGAGTTTTCTATAGCTTTTGTGCATTCCAAAAATATATCTATATCTCTGTCTATATATTCATACACAGGCTTTCCATAGAACATCAGAGTATTCTGAGACAATATGATTTATATGGTTTTGTTTATTTTGGAGTATTTGATTCAGAGAAAAAAGAATACATCCAATTTTTCAGAAAAAATGGGATTTATGTAATAAAAGTAAACTCTGAGATTTTCCTGTGTTCTCATATCATCTGAACTATGAGAACACTATGCTCAATTCAGGTCAGATATTGGAAAAGTTAGAATTACTGTATCATCCTACTTAGTTAAAGGTATTGCATCAGGAAAAGAAATCACTGGATAATTTTATCACTTTTGTAAGCATGATAAACTATTATTTATAATTATCACACAGTTATATCTCATTCTTTAATATAAGCTGCAATAAAAATACATTTCCAGGTATCTGCTACACTATTAAAATACACTCCATGCATAAATAAGTCACCAAACTTAGGTTTTCTTTACTGTTTATACACTGAGTTAAAAAATAACTCTGAAATTAAATACACACAAACCACAAAAATGGACACTGCAGTTGTATTTACACATGTGTGTGTATGTGTGTGTGTATGTGTAACAATAATAATCAAAGAAAAATGGTTCACCCATTTGAGAGGGAGTAAGAGAAGGGATATGAAAGAGGATCAGGGAGGCAAAATAATAGAAGTGACATAATTATACTGTAATTAACATACTTAAAAATAAAAATAAAAAGAACTATAAAACTAGAAATAAACAGTTTATCCAGCTTAAATGGGTCTAAAACAGTTCGGTATAAAATGTACGAAACTTCTATTTGTCCCTGTTACACCAGGGTTATCAATAGTTCCTGCAGAGGTACAAGTCATATCTTGTAAGGAATAAAGTATTCTTTTTCCCTTGTGTGTTTGTGTGTGTGTGTGTATGTGTGTGTGTGTAAACATGCCTGTTTCTATGCATGTTCACGTGTGTGTGGGTTCATGTGCCTACCTATGCATGTGAATATGTATACATGTCAATGTATGGGTCAGTAGCTGACTAGGCATCTTCCTCAAGTGCTCTCCAACTTATGTCCCAAGGCAGAGTCTCTCACTTGAACGCAGAGCTTGCCAGCTTACACTGGGAATGCACTGACTCGATTTCCTGAGTGCTCGGACTACAGCTGAGCCATGACACCCACCCAGCATTTTACATGGGTTCAGGAGATCTGATCTCAAATGCAAACAACGACGCTGCAAGTACTTCTCTCACTGAGACAACTCCTAGCCATAGTTGCTTAAGGAAAGAGAGAGGGAGCTGGGATTGATATGTGACGCAAGCTTGTTTCTAACTTAAATTTTAAAAAATGAAAAAAAATTCAATGAAAAAATAATCAGATGGGTCTTTCTTTTAGCTAAATTGTGGTAAAACACTGGTAAATAGATAGGGCAGAAGAAAGTGATGAGAAAAAAACAAGATAAATAAACTGATTCTTCTGTTGCTTCATGAAGCATAGTGCTGATATAATTTTGTAAAATTAAAAGTGAAGACACATTTATCGAAGGGATGGATTCATGCTTCTTAATAGTTCTGAAC
The DNA here is from genome assembly GCF_017639785.1 of Mesocricetus auratus. Taxonomy (NCBI): domain Eukaryota; kingdom Metazoa; phylum Chordata; class Mammalia; order Rodentia; family Cricetidae; genus Mesocricetus; species Mesocricetus auratus. The sequence continues at coordinate 39,119,390 of NW_024429193.1, forward strand.
CACAGAAAACATATTATCTAAACTCTGTTATTTACGGTAGTAATGCAGTGCAGAGCATTGATGCTAGACTGTGAGCTGCATGTATCATACACAAAAGGAAGAACTGGAACACAGAAGACCTGCATCATCTCCGCTGTCCTCACACCTTCCACATGGATCTCAGGGAGATGTGCTCTTTAGTCTGCAGTAGACCTCCTTATGCTAAACACTTTCCATGCATGCTTTCTCAGCTAGACTTGCTGAAGGCCAGTATCATCATTTCCTATTTATAGATGATGGTACAGGGACTGGACAATGCCTGGTCACCCAGAAGCATCACTCAAGATACCATAAAAATGTTCTTGGTAATGGACTGTGTAAATGTGTATATTTGGCCAAAATCACAATTGTGAGTGTATATAATCCCCAAATCTCTCTGGCAGTATATATGCACTAAGAGGCATTCATTCAAGAAGCCACTTTGGGAGAAAAATGCAAAATGGGTAACATCAGCTGTTAGAATACAGAGCCCCTGAAGGTCGATCTAAGCACCTACATAAAAAGCTAGATGTGGTCATACACAATCCTGTAACCACAGTGCTTGTGGATAGCAGAGACAGGAGAATGGCAGGAGGCAAGTCTGATAAGCCCTGTTACAAGGAGGGAATGCCATATCAGAATACTCACCATCTTCCTTTGGCCTCTACATCCTCACACAGATGTTCACATATAAGAGACATAAATATAAATATAATATATTTACTGGAAAAAAGCTTCACCTAGCCCTTTTATTTTATCAAGTATCAACTCTCTAAATACAAAGAACATATCATTATATAGTGATCAAATGACAGACACATGATCAACTGTTTATCATTGAACAGAAACTATCATTTATAAGTCATGCACTGATCCTACTATAAGGAAATGCATGAGCTATAACTAAAATACAAACTTGTAGGGAAAAAAATAACTTAAACAAATAAGCCAGAATAAATTTACCTACATAAATTCAACTTTCCTGTTGATGATTTTTACCTTTATCATAGCAATTTTTCTGTTTCCTGCCCCTTGTGAAGTGAGCAGCCTCCAGTTCCACAGGCATTGAGCACCATGATGTTCTACTTAAAATGTATGACCAAATAACTGTGGACTGAGCTGTCTGAAATGATAAGCCAAAGCAGGACTTCCATCCTTGATTTTGTTTTACTCCGGTAATTTGTCACAGCAGCAACAAAAGTTACATTTATAGCCTCCTTAAATATCCTCTACTTCCCATTTCTTTTTTTAATTTTATTTTCTTTATTTATTGGATATACCAACCACAGTCCCCCCTCCTTCCCATCCTCCCCCTCCCCCCACCTTCCCCTAATCCACCCCCATCCACTCCTCAGAAAGGGTAAGGCTTCCCATTGGGAGTCAACAAAGTCTGGCACATTCAGTTGAAGCAGGATCAAGACCCCCCCACACACACCTGCTACAAGACTGAACAAGGCATCCCATCATTTGGAATGCAGACTGAACCAGGCTCTCTTCATATAGGAAACAGTTTTGTAGCCTGGTCTGTTTGTGGAAACTGTTGCAGTAGGACAAGTATCTGTCTCTACTACACCTTTCTTAATAACAACATTAAAAGTAATCTCTATTGCTATTATGTAAACAAAAATATGGAGATGCTGAACCAACAAAAGATAGAGGAATATAAAATAAAGGAGAAAGAAAGAGAAAGGACAAAGAAACAGCAGGAAGAAAGGGCACACATATAAGAATATAGATGCGAATTATTTGCTTAGTTACAACAAAAGTAATAATTGCATTGTAACTCTATGGGAACTATACTAATTTCACAGTAGCTCACATTACTGCTATCGCCCTATATCCTGATAACTGTGAAATTAATTTGAAACACTACTGTATGTGTCAGCTATAAGCTGTTCCCTTGGTTACAGTATTCTGGTACCACAGAGAAGGAACATTTGGCAGTAAAATGGGCAGCAACAAGCTGATTATACAGGGGAAAGATTCTGTCTAAATACACATAATATAGCAGTCATCCCTGGAAAAATCACATGGCTTACAAAGAGTTCTCTTAGGGCTGAAAGTGTAGGCCAGTAACAGAGCATTTGACTAGCACATGTAAGATACTGGGCTCCGTCCTTAGCAATATGCGTATGTGTACCCATTCACCCACTCCCCCAAAACACACACACACCAAGTCAGAGATCTCTACTTGCTTTCCATTATCTATAGACTGAACTATTTAAAATAAATGGCAAGAAATAACCAAACTTTATATTTAGCTAAGGAGTTTTATTTATTTTCGAAACCATTGCAAAGAAAAGTTATAAAAATAATATACTATATTTATCTTGGTATGTTTTCTCTTTCCTGCCTTAAAATCATTACTAAAGGAGAAAACCCACATAAATGTGTGTGCATGTTTGCAGGTGTGGATTGTGTATGTGTTACAGATATGTATGATTCAGTGAAAATTGAGGTGGCAGATGACAGTCAACCGCAAGATACATGGTCTTAAGACTTTTAGAACCTCTATATCTCCACCATTGTTCTGAATTCAAGTCACTGGAAGGAGGAAACTTGCTAGAGACGCCATAAGATTGTCTCAGAAACGCAAAGTAAGGACATGGATTACAATTTTTTTCTAAAAACAGTTTTATAAACAACTAGGCAAACTCAGGATAACGTATGTGTAAGATAATCACAGAACAATACCAGTGGATTGAAAGAATTCTCTATAATGCTCAAGTAATAATTGAAATATCCTTTTTTCAATTTTCAAGTTATTATTTACTCTATACAAGATCACAAACAAATTTCTTAACCTCTTTGAAAATCTTTTCATATACAAATATCTGTATCACAGGGTGATTAATAAGAAAAGTTAATGCCAGCACTTGGGAGGCAGAAGCAAGTGAATGTCAAATTTTGAGGCCAGTTCTGTCTACACAGAGAAAACCTGTCTCATTAAACAAAAGAAAGAATGAAAGAACAAAAGAAAGAAGAAAGGAAGGCAAGAAGGGAGGAAGGAAGGAAAAGAAAAAGTCCCATGCTAACTTGAGTATTAAAGACAAGGAAGATCAGAAGACTAGTATTATTTTATACTTAATTTAATGATTACACCTAAAATAATTTAAAATATATTCACTTCAATGATTAAGTAGTCCATCTGTGCTCACAAACATCTGAGTGTGCCTTTCACAACAGGTGCAAAGTGTATTCTTGACAAATGAGAGCAGATTTTTGAGTTTGCCTGACAGCAGTATAAATCCCAGTTTGGTCACATGGGAAAACTTTTCTGTAGGTTTTTCTACCCAAGATGAGGCCAGAGACTCTATCTCCACTTCTTACCATTAAAAGGGAATTCATTCTTCTTTTCATGGCAAGTAAGCATGTTCCCTATTGATGCTAAAACTCTCCGCCCGCCTTCATGCATGCTATTTTTTTCAACTCCTTCAAATAGGCCACTAGGGCAGGAGTCAAGGTGGGCCTGGAAGACTGCATATGGCACCACAGTTGATACCCATCCTCTCACCCCGCGGAAAGCCAGTGGGAAAGGTATTTTTGTATAGTGGCTACTCAGTTGTGCTATATCATGTGAGAACATATTCTCTTGAAGCTCATTCATTTGAGTAACTTTATTAGGTCTTAGGACATAGCACTAATAATTAACTCGGACCCTTGCAGGGTCATGTGGTTCTTATTTATGTAATCAATTAACACATTCTCAAGAATGCCACAGTGATCTCTAGAGCAAAGATAAACTGGCATGAATAAGTTTCCATCCTCGGGCAGTCAAAAAAAAAAGTCACCTTTGAAAGTTCATGCTGGTTATCTGAAATAGCAAAAGGTGAGGAAAAAATTATGTGATCCATAGTAATCTGAAATAAACATGTGTTTCTACTCTATGATTTCAGTCTTTATCCCAGTCTGACCCATTTTTTGAGATTGTACCTCAAGATGCTCTCCCACAGAGCCTCCACTGAGAATTCTTTAATCCATTTCCTTAAAAATCTATAACAAAATTACAAGGGCTTCAATGTATTATCAAAACTTTTTTGTCTCAAAAACAGTTTACGTGAAGGATAATCTTCAGCAAATGTGACTAAAGTGTTTTATACCTGTGGCGTTGAATTGTTTTATTGGAGAAGAACATAAAGAAAAAAAAAAAAAAGAAGTCCATGTTGCCAAAAGTAGAACCATGTTGTCGTCCCTGTTTTTTTTTTTTTGTATGTTGTATTAATTTTAACATCTTGACCAGATATCTCCAAACTGCCAATTTGGCATGTTCAATTACCCCATTAGGACAGGCACTGGAGCAGTACAGGGCCTCAGCTGGACCTGTGTAAGGTATACACAGAAAAGTGGGTAAGACAAAATGAAAGAACTTGAAACATCAGGCAGCCTACAGCCCTTCCTTTTCTTATGTAAATTTCTTATCTGTTGGTGATTGTAACTTTACAGGGATGAACATACTGCTTTGTATGCATTAGAGACATAATAATCTTGATTACTATGAGAATTATACAGAATATGTAGAATAAGCTCTTGACACACAGTCACAAGCTACAAACCACTGCCACCATTTTATTCATCATTGTCATCATTATTATATTTCTACATTTTTTTGTAATTTGGTTCATCCTGGATTTTCCTGTATAAACTCCATCTTTAATTGTCCCAAATAAACTGTTAACAAGGAATATGGCCTCCTTTGCTACTACTCAGTTCTTCCGTCATTCCTCCCTTCAAAACCACTGATGAAAACACAGGGAGAATATCACCTACATGCTGAAAGCTGGGGTCATGGTATCACATTCAAAACAGCAGGTCACTGAGCAATTGGAACTGCATAGAAACAGAATTTGTATTTTGATCTAGCTTCTATTCTTCTCTTTTCTAGAACAAACCCCATAAAATTTTCTCTCTCTTTAGTTTTCCTTTCCTCTCTTGTTACATTCCTTCATTCTAAAAAGAAAATCACTTTCTGCTTCATTGATTTCTTAAAGACGGCTTTTGAGATCACTACTAAGTAGAAGTGTCATGCTCTACCTAAGTCCACTTGCAACCACCAGACTTTTCTTTGGCCCCTTAGCCCCATGTAGTATCCAGTGCTTCTACCAAAGGTAAGTCCTATTATTAATTACTTATAACTATAACCTACTCTTGTATTGTTTCTGAAAGCTCACTATTACTAGTTATACGTTCCTATTACCAGAAGGTAGAGGGGAATTTTTTTATTTATACTATCTCCATTTCCTTTCTCACCATTCTTTTACTAACTCACTCATTCACTCTATAATCTATTACAAGTTATCAACTGAATGCTTGCCCCCACTGAAAAATTGGTAAGCTCATACAGGAATACCAAAGTGATGCTATTTGGAGATGGGACTATGGGAGGTAATTAGTTCAGGAAGGTGAAGCTCACATAAATTTATTAGTATCAGAGAGTTGGTTAGCTATGAAGACATACAAAAGTATCTACACATCTTCTATCCTCTGTTTACCTACCCATAATCTATTCATTATCTATCACCTATCTGTTATCTCTCATTTGTCAATCTATCATGTATTTAGGACCAATCTACCTATCATCTCTCTATAATTTATCATAAATCTATTGATTATCTATCTGTATACTATCTGCCATCCACCCATCTACTGTCTATGTGTCTATAGCTCCTCTGTGTTTTTATTTTTGGACTTTTCCAACAAATGCAATTGTTAAACGCATTAAGTCCTTCACACATCCAGTGCTTACTGAGAATTTGTAATATTACAGAACTCCTCTATTACTGGGAACTGCTGTCTGTGCAAAGACTGCGTGAGTAACAAACACACAAACTTCCTATCTTAATGAAGCTTATATTTGTGTGATGAATGAAAGACAAACAAGTAAGATATATAATATCCTAGTTATAACTCTCCTGAATGAAGCAAAGGAGGAAATATGGTTAAGAAGGGTTTATGGTGTAAGTGGTGTTACTATTTTCTGTAATAGTGAGGTACATAAAAGCGAGATGGATACTTTTGAGAGAACTGAGAATGAAGAAGCATGGCATGCAGATATCTCGACCTCAAACTGAAAATGGAAAGGCCAATTTTATTCCTTCAGCTTTTTTCCCCGTGTTTTACAAAATTATTAAATGTTTCACTTCCTCGTTCCGTAATTGAATAGAAATATGCACACTAGCTACCTTATCATTAGCATGTTCTTTATTTCTTCATGTCTTTTTTTGTTTAATTTGTAGCAAACAATAAATATTATTCCTTTTTCTTATGCAACCAGTACTGTCAAATGTTCATGCAAGCTCATCTAATGCCTGCTTTGATTCCCTTTTGAAGAAAGTGGGATATAAAAGATCAACAACAAAATAAATGAAATTCAAACACATCAGCATGTTAGTTGAGCTTTCACACTATAAAGATCACAAACACAAGGCATCAAGGAAGCCAGATTGCAGTGAGCTGAGGCTGGAGTGTGAGGGGGAGAGACAGAGTCACTCACACTGCTCAGGTTTCACATTTGGAGCGTTTGGCAGTGAAATTGCCTTCCAACTAACTCTGCAGTTGGACGTGGCACAATTCTGACAGTTGGCTCTGATGAATTCTTTCAGGTTTTTAAAACTGTTTAATCATGAACATATGAAAATACAATTGAGACAAATCATATTTCTGCCTTGGTACGCAATATCAGTAAGTCAAGGGCTGTAAGTGTGTCTTCTCTCGCTGTCCAGTTTCTACCTCAGCAGTCTGTGCAGTGCCTCATACTGCCTGCAATCACAAGGTGTGTTTCTCGGGTTCAGAGTTATCTGTTTCCAGCAAAGACTTTGAACTCTCACAGAGCAGAAAGAGCCACTTAGTCAGGAGCAGCTGCTGCTTCTCAAAGCAGCATGTCCACCTGATACTTCAGACCTCTTGCTCAGAAACTTCTGCCTAAGACTGTCAGCTGATCTTTCAAAATGCACTGTATTGTCCATGTGACTTTGGGGTTCATAATTTTCCTCATATTTTATTTATTTTTAGCATATTTGGTTGTGCATAATGATGAACCATTGAAGCACACATTAATTCTGGTGTATTGTGTATTTTGATTCCATTCAGATCCCAATAGCCTCTCCCCAACCCCTCCTTTTACTATTCTTCTCCCCTCCAATCCCTGCCTTTCAAATAGGTCCCTTCCATTGTTGACATATAGTTGATGTATATGCATATATAATCCAGAGTGATCTAACTATGTTCAACGTGGATGTCTAAGCTCTACTACTTGTCCTCTGTACTTTAGTTGACCTTCCAGATACATGGACTTATTGTCATAAAATAATTAAATTTCCACACATTCACATAATTAATATTTTGATCATATCTAGGAGTTCAAGATACTGCCTTGAAATTTTAATTTTCAGAATGTTTATACTTTGCAATATCAAGGTGTGTGTATGTGTGTGCATGCGTGTGTGTGTGTGTGTGTGTGTGTGTGTGTGTGTAGCTTTCATTCGGAACACCTATAACACCTTGCTGGTTCATCAGGACATAGGTAAGTACATGTCTACAAAAACTGATACCAGTAGAAGTAACATTTAAATGGCTCAAAGTTTACTTTTAACACATCTTCCACATTCATCGATCTTTTCATGTGAGTATATTATTTTCTCAAACCAAAGGTATGGTATTATTATAATAAAAGCAAATTAAGTATATTAAATGCCATGTGATTATATTATTTCTATGGCTAAGGTTATTAGCCTACATATGATGTCTCTAAATAATTCCCATTTGCAGTCACATTTCACACTGCAGTTTTGCTGCATAAGCCAAGAGGAATGACACAGACCCTGCTGTGCTAAACTTACTGAAACAGATAGACAAACACTTTATCGTGCTTTGTTCCTGTTTTACTATTTTGTAATTGGACTACCCTCCAGGAAACACTCTTCTTTCTAATAGATCATTGAGTTACTATAATAATCTTGTCATTTCATGCTCTTTCTTTATATATAACATAAGGTTATCTGCATGATTTTTTATGTCAAGGCTAAAAAACAAAATAACCTGGAAAAAGTTAAGGACATTACTCAAAAAGGTAGTTTAAAAAACATGATGAGCTTTGGTAAAGCACAGTGGGTTAAAAAATGATTTACGGCAACAAGGAGACCTGAGTTTGATTCCCAGAACAAAAATTTTAAAAATTGACATGGCAATGTGCACCTACAATGATGGCATTGGGGAGGTGGAGACAATGGACTTTTAGCTAGGTCTTCCTGGCAAGCCAGGTTGTCTGGATCAATGATCCCTAGTTCAGCAAGAGATCCAATTTTTAAAAAATAAAATTCATAGTGATTGAGGAAGTCACCCAACAGCAAACTTTGGGCTCCATGTGCACATGTATACACATGCATGCACACACAAACAATTGCTCATAACAGCATAGTTGAATACATATGTTGACAAAGAAAATATAGCTGTACATAGTTCTAATATCCTTGAAATATGACCACACAAAACAAAGAGACAAGAAATATTTCAAAGGATATCTCCAAATAAAATACATACATTTTATTATTTGAATATTGGGAAATTAGTTTTATAGAGATTCAGGCATTATACTAGCCTGCCTGTCACCTAGAAGAATGCAGTCAGGCAACACTCTGGTCAGCCCAGGGTTCCATGAGAATTAGTCTGCATGGAGGTGCAAAGGGACCCATTTAAAAGACAGATCCTGCCCACTGATGCTCTTTCTGCCTTTTTTCCAGCTCTCTTTCTGCTCTCTCTTCCTGATGATCCCCTGGTGCAGACAGGACTTTTCCTATCCCTCTCTTCTCTTCTACTCTCTGTGTCTCTGTATCTCTTTACCACTTTCCTTACCCCTCCCTCCCTTTTCTAATAAAACTTCTCAATTAAACTCTGTCTGCCTAGCATGTTTGTCCCCTGCATTGGTTACCCTTGCCTGCCATGGAATCCTCCAAGGTTCCCCACGCAAGGTCCCATTCAAGGTTTATCATAACAATTTTTCTCTACTTTGATTAATAATGATTAATAAATATAATATAGCCAACAATCTTTCTGCATTAATAAAACAATCATCTTGAAATTCCTCCCTAAAATCTGTTGATTTAGAACTGTATTCTTAGAAGCTTATACATTTCCTTGAACATATTGTTAAATGTAACAAATTCAATAATTTTAATGAAGTACTGATATAGTCATCAGAGAGCTAAAACTGAACTTTAGAAAATACTAAGAAATACCATCTCATGTGTGTCTGGATTTCATATCCTTTACACAGTAAGAATCAATTTTGCTAGAATCATCCCATCATAATACAGGTAGATGGCTTAGTGGGTTGAGTTGCTTGCATGTGGGGACCTGAGTTCTATCCTTAAATCCCACTGGGTGACCGGACAGAATGAGATGGAAAGTTTTACCACATCATATTAAGAACAACTATTTTGTATGTATATTTTATTTCTGTAATGGTAATTGATATGGAAACAGCATATGCAATGATTTATTACATCTAGTCTGAAGCTCTCTAGAAACAGTGCCTTTTCTGTGAGTTCCATCAGTGTATAATGAAGTTGAAAAAATAAAATTACAGTAAGATTTTATATCACATAAAATACATATAGAACTTATGCCAAAACAGAGACATCTGTGAATATAACAGTATATAGTTAGGAAGCAGGGTCTGGAGAAATGGCTTAGCAGTAAAGATCACATACATTGCAGCTAACAAACATCTGAAACTTTGGTCCCAGGAGACCCATCACCATCTTCTGGCTTTCATGGGCGCCAGAAATGCACTTGGTACGCATACATATGAGTAAACAAAACACCAATACAGGATAAATAAATAAATACGTACATACATTTTAAAAGTAGGAAACAAACATAATCATGAAAATCACACCCTAAAAATAACATCCTAAAACTCCATCCTAAACCTCATTATCTGTGAAATCTTGGGATTTTAAGGCATTGTGCAAAATTATTAAGTAAAACAAATGGATGCTTTTGTTTCATAAAACCTTAATTAGACAGTCCACACTGTGTCTTTTACTTTATCTTTCCCTATAGGGTCTTTGTGATATTTATCCTCCTACACTAAAGGTGAAATCATTTGTTGTACTCACCCAGGTGAAGCATACTCAATGGCACAGAACTCTCTCCAGAAAAGAAGGAATTAAAGGAAATGGAAGATAACAGGTTGCATATTCTAGCTGTAAAAAACATACTTTCAGAAAGGCAAGTGCTTAAGTGGTCATAGAAAAGCTCAATTAAAACTAATTTAACTTGGCCTCTTAGGATTTGTTAGCCTACACTTTTAAGCATCAAGCCAAGTGGACAGGACCAAGTTATCCTTAATTGCTTCTTACTTAACAAGACCAATTAATAGCTAATTCTGAACAAGGTAGTGAATTATGTTTTTTATATGAAGTATCTAGAAGACACAATAGTATTAATTTGGTACTAAAACATTTTGTTCAAACTGGGAAAACACAGTTACAGATCAATTCATTTGAGTAAAGTTGAAAATTAACGCTTGTAGAGCAAAGGGAGATTACTAAATTTATAATCAGTCTCCAGGACAGGACCAAAATGAGAACTGGGGAGTAGCTAAGTGGATAAGTGGACAAATCATGCTTTTTGAGATGCTGAGTTCATATCTATAGAGGATACTCAGTTGCCTGGAGTTTGCCAGTGTGATCAAGGCAGGAGACATGGCCACAGAATACAGTGACACCTATACCTTGGTTGAAACTCAAGGAAGCACATTAAATCATCAGTGCCAAGAATGCCGGTAAGAAAAACATTTAAGTGAAATACATCTTGGTGAAAATATGAAGCATAATAAATGATTTTCTTGAAAGAAAATTAATTTTAAAAAGCAGTTTTGTTTTAGCTTTTACTGATCAACTTTGTTGAACTAATTCGTATCTTGCATGAGAACACAGTATGTTAAGGTAGACACGAAAGGACTTTTTCAGCTTCTATATGAAATGTGTAACTGACAAGGGACCAGTTAATATTCCTCACCCTAAACCAGAGAACCCTGAAGAAGTAAAAAATGCTTTTAATCATGTAAGAGGACTCAAAGAACAAAAGAATGAAAGCTGGAATTCCTAATAGGAAAAACTTCCTTAGGGTGAGATACGAAATCGGTAATTTTTTTAGTGATCACTGGCATGAGGAGAGGGCTGATGAAGTTGTGAAATGAAGAGAACAAACACATCTGTTTCCCTCTGGAGGGAAGTAAGAACAGCAAGGATACAGGTTGCTAAAAAGCAGACGGGAAAAAATAAAGGAAAAGAGGAGAGTGTGAAATGAAAAACCACTAAAGCTTGAAAAGAAAAAGAAGACAAATTTCTAGCCTATTTGAAAGTTTTTTGTTGTTGTTGGATTTAGAGATGGTAACTAGAATTGTTTGCCGTAGCGATAAGGATAAATCTGAAATATTCAAAGAAAAAGATGGTCTCTTATGCACTTTACTACACTGTGTGTGTATATATGTGGTGTCTGTTTTGTTGTATCTGAGTTGAATAAGGTATGTGTGTATGAACATAATGTTTAAACACTAAGTAGTCTAATTGTTTTGTAAAGTTGTTTTAGGAATTAATATCAGATCAGTAAGATAGCAACATGGGCATAATCAAGTCTGAGTAATACACTAGGTCACACACTCATAAAAATATTACATATATATAGCCGGGCAGTGGTGGCGTACGCCTTTAATCCCAGCACTCGGGAGGCAGAGGCAGGCGGATCTCTGTGAGTTCGAGGCCAGGTGGACCGACAGCCTCCAAAACAATACAGAGAAACCCTGTCTCGAAAAACCAAAAAAAAAAAATTACATATACAACATGTTGTATAGGTTTACCCAGGGTCTTTAAATGCTTAGGAGTTTGTTTACACACTCCATTCCTATAGATCTTTATATTAAATGTGTTAGCTTTTGCACATAATCACACATTAACTGTCAGGGCAGACAGTAATTTAAATATATCTAGAAATTCTTAGTTTGTTACTATAAGCTTCATAAGGTTTATTAATACTGATATGTTCCAATGGTCCAGATAAATTTCTAAAATATATGGAGTATTTATAGAAATGTGTTTGACAAAAATTTTTGTTGTGCACCTGAAAAAGATATTTTCATGCATGTACTGAAAGAGCAGTCAATTCTCATGAAATTTTACACAAGCAATAATCGTGTAATAATCGTGAGTGATTATGAATTACAACAAGTTTTGTACTGGTACAAAATAATAATATTCTTTCATTTTTGGAGAATGACTCACCTCAAGGAATAACTGCCAAGTTACAATTAATGGAAACAACTGGCTACCCAATATTTTTAATTTGTAAATATGTTTAATTCATATGGAATCATTTATCTTCATATGTCATATTAGCACTTTTTCTATATACAATATAAAAAATGTATTCTTGTTTCACCATTAAATATAAGAATGTATGATCTTCCAAACATCTTTTTAATCTAAGATGTTGAAATGTTAAACAGATTCTCACTTCTGGGCAAGAAATGTCTCAAGAAATATTCCCTCACAGAATACAGAATTACAAACAACATATAAGGGAATGGGGTGGAAATGAAATATGAAGGAAAAAATATGACAATGATGAATACAATGCCAGCAAGTAATTTAACCTTGCTGTAAATCATTTTTCTTCTCCATCTACAAGGGGGGAAGGGATTACTCTAAATGCTCATGAAGCTAAAGGAAGATACAGGGGAGATAATTGCTTTGTAAGCATAGCACAGATATTGACTAAAAGGATTATCTTTGTGGTTCAGTGACAAACATCCATCCCCACTGAAAACTGACTTTATAGAATACCTCCTACCCTCAACCAAAGTGATGGGTCTTAAATGGGAGAACACTGATTCTTGTCAATAAGCAAAAGTTTGAGAGTGCACTAACTTAGCATTTTAGGCTCCTCCAAAACATAAGGAGAATTGAATCTCAAAACAAATGAGCCTAGATTCATCATATATTAATTTAAGTAAAGAACACTACATATTCATTTAGTTGCATAGTATTCATGTATAATGTATATTATTTAATAAAATACCTACAATTTCATTCATTTCTCTAATACTCTAATGCGTTAGTAAAATGCACTTTTTATAATTTTTGGCATAGATTTATTAAATTTTAAATGAGAATAAGAGCTCCAAAAGAAATGAATCTGGCTTTAAATGACAGCTTTTTGGACCATATGCTTACTTCTTCCATGGAGTCTTTAGCTGGGCTCTGTTTAACAAGGTAATTCTGAAGCTGGGCATGACAAGAGGCATGGAAGGGATACTGGGGACATGGTGCATTTGATAAAGTTCTGTAGAAGCATGAGATCATGAGTTGTGGCCCTAGAATTCACAGTGTAGCTAGTGTAGCATTGTTTTTCGTATATAGCGAGTCTGAATCATGAAGCTTCTTGAGGTTTGCTGGCCAGTCAGTCTTGCTCAATCAGTGAGCTGTGGATTCAGTGACAGACCCTGTAAGGATATTCTTTACATTACCCTTCAGCCTTTATTCACTTTTGCATGGTTGTTTCACAGTTAAAGTACAAACCATATACACCCGACATGAAATTGTACTAATTCAGGGAACCTAACAGTTTTTCTTCATCTTGATTGCCTATTGGTCATTTTATAAACTAGAGTATATCATTTATATTATATTGAAGCCCGTTTATTTTCTTGAATTAATAATTCTATTTCATGGAACCTCCCAGAAACTGAGAGATTGTAACATATATACTAGTGTTCTTCAGCTAAGTTCTTACTGGAATACGATGACCTCACGGTGTTTTAGCCTATAAGATATTTAAGGAAATTTTATTCCCCACCAAGAAGGATAATGGTACAACCCCTGAGTGCAATGCAACTGACAGGCCACTTTTATTTTTTATTTAAGGAATTCTGTTGGAGTATGAACCAATCTCTCATTCACATGTCTATGGATACTTGTCTGAGGCCCAGCTACAGGAATTAAATGGCCCAGGTTGCTGAGAATAGATGCTATGTGGTCTTTTGTGTAAAACTGTCCACTTACTTCTGTCTTGAACTATTTTTTTACCTTGCCTATACACACAAAAAACAAATTCAAAGCAATAACTGTAACCTACTAGCTATCTTCACTGTTTGTCAGAATGGAATATTTGTTGCCTCCAGAGAAATTAAACATCAGCAATAAACAGGTTGGTGTATATATCACAGTAACTTCAAATACTGAATAAAAATGTTAATTTCCTATTTGGTGATAACATACTGATATATGAGTAACAAGGTGTTAATATATAGAATTTAAAAAGAACTACAAAATTTAAATACCAAGGAAAAAAATTGACAAACAATAAGTGGACTAATGTATTGAAGTTTTCGGGAAACAGAACAAAAGTGGTCAAAACTTATTTTAAAAAGCAATCAACTTCACTAGCCATCTGGGAAATACAAATGAAGAATACTCTGATATACCACCTCACTCCATCTGTAAAGGACTCATACAAAAACTGATACATTTTGATGAGGATGTAGAGTAATAGGAACCCTTATCACTGATGACAGAGATGATATTCATACACCCATAATGAAAATAAGTTTGGGCTTCCTCAAAAAGTTGACAAACTATAACTATTATAGGACCCAGTCCTTTCACTCCTGGAGAGATACTCAGAGACCTCCCTATCCTACCACAGAGATATTTGTGCCCCATGTTGATTGCTGTTTTATTCATTTTAGCAAGGAAATGAAAAAACACCTTGTAGTCTATCAGTGGATAGATAATAAAAATCTATACTTGTAAAATGGATTGTTACTAAGTACTATAGAAGAATGAAATCACAAAATTTCAGGGAAATATGTATACTTAGAGTAAACAACATTAAGGGAAGCCACCCAGTTTCAAAAAGACAAAATAGGAACATGTTCTCCCTCATATGTGTATCACAGTCTATAATAAATATATTCATGTACATATGTAAACAAATGTATAGAATAACATGTAGAGAGAACAAGAAAGTGTAATTTTAGATGAGGAAGGACAGAATGCAGATTAAGGACATAAAATAACAAAAGAGGCACAAAAGAGGACATAAAGAACATTATTTTTCTAGTGTTTACTTTGGCATGGATTTTTCATTTTTCCTGCTGGATACATGCATGAAAATGTGATTTATAATGAAAGTGTAAAATAAAAAAACGGAGCTCCATGGATTCAGAATGGCTACTCTAACTATAGAAAAGTTCACTGAGATGGGTAGAGTTTGGACAAGTGCTGTGTGGGTTGCTGTGTTGACATAGTTGTATGAGGTTTGTGATTAGTAAGTTCTCTATAATAAAGTGAAATTTATTTTATCAAACTAAAAAGAGAAAAAGAAACAAGAGACAGACAGGGGTGTCCACATAAATTGTCCATAAGAGTCAGCTTAGGGAAACTATAGGACCCAGCCGTTGTATCTTAGCACATTATACAATGTACTCAGATGATTACAGTGGCTACTCTAAAAGCCAATGTGTTCCTAAACAATAGTCTATTATCTATAAATCTGCTCCATTATTCTCCTTAAGTTGTAGAAGATGCCAAATATAATTACGAAATACATATTCAAAACATGTAAACCACTAATTTTCCACTTGTAAAAGCGTGATTCAAAAAGCAATTTATTTTATGGTTTACTTAAGCTCTATAACTACACTAAAATATGATAGTATATACACAACAGCTTGTTAACAAGATTATCAAAACATTAAAATCATAATGTGCCACTTCAATTATGGATCCTTAAAATTAGAGCTAATCCTCACAGCACCAATTTTTATCTCCTAAACAATTTTAGCTATTAGCTGCTCATTCAAATCCTGTATCTCAGATGATCAGCCTTCCAGAGGAACAACTTAGCTCGGCACTCTTCTCTGGTAGCAAACAAAAGCTTCCCTCCTTCTTTCTAGGCCAGCAGTTTTCAACCTGTGGGTCACAATGCCACATGGGGGAGGGGGTCACATGTTGGATATTCTACATATCAAATATTTATAATGCAAGTCATAACAGTAACATAATTACACTATATAGTAGCAACAAAAATAATTTTATGGATGGGGATCACCACAACCTGAAGAAATGTATTAATGTCACAACATTAGGAAGGTTGAGAACCACTGGTGTAGACTATAAGTAGCAGTCTTTGACAAGAAGGGAGAAATTGAATTCTATTCCTGGCCTTTGCCTCGTGGTTTCTACTGATGTTCCTTGCAGTAGTCATTTCAATAAGTTATTCTATCGTTCTATCGGTGTGTGATCATTCCAAATGTATCAAATTGACCTTCAAAAGGCATTCACATATTGAGGTGGGCTTTTTTTAATGCTGCTCTTATTCAAGCAGTACATAGAATACAGTAGTCACACCAAATTGAATGTATCAATTCCTGTGTCAGTAACTGTGACAGTGGGCTTTATAAACAACCAACTTAACCTGCATTTGACTTCCTTTGTGCTAGCTTTTCACAGAACTAATAACTGGTAATTATATAATCAATATTCCTCACACAGAACTCCTCATTAAATTTTAAAGTAGTGAAAACAATGCTATACTAAATACATTTAAAATTTATAGTAAGGGGTTAGAGAGAAAGTCCGGTGGTCCAGGGTATTTGGGGTTCTTACACAGGACCTGAGTTTGGTTCACAGTACCCATATGGCACTTCTCAACCATGTGTAATACATGGGATTTGAGGCCTTTTTATGACCTTCATAGGCCCTGAAAATACACATGAACACATATGACTGTGTAATTTATATAAAATGTATACAATTTGACAACATTTACTGACAATCCAGAAGGGTTATTGCTGAGCATGTTCATGATTTTTAATAAACATTAATAAGTATAAAAATGCCCTTTATATTCCCCATGAATGGTAAAAATTAAATAGGCCATCCAAAATTGCTTATGATGTCCCCCAACAAAGTGGAGTGAATAAAAAGCCTTAGTATTCATGTATGTGACAAGCAGGGGACAGAAAACATGTGCTACATGCAATGGTATTTACACTGTACAATTACATGACATTAATTACCTGTATTGCATCATTCCATGTGTTTGACTGTGTGCATCTGCTGGCTGTATGCCAGTGATATGTCTAAAAACAAACACATCACTCTCTATAAATATAGGGATGATACACTTTTGTCTTCAGATTCAAATATCTAAAGGTAGTAAGCTTGAGGTCTTACTCATGCATTAGATGACAGGAACCACGTCAAAGAAATGACTGTTATCCTGGCAGTACCCATCTTTTTATAGTAGAAACTGTCACAATAAAGTTATATTCTATGGGGGGGATACTTGTACTCTATTGACCTGGAGAAGGGGCTTTAGTGAGATCCTCTTGACACAGACAATGAAAGAAAATTTTGGAAAAATTTTATTAATATAGTATCAAATTTCAGCTAAAACAGAAGAGCAACAGCATTTTCTTTATGGTTATAATCACAAACATTTTAAATTCTTCAAATATATGCATATGCCTGAATATTTCTGATTATAGAAGAGATGTGTATTTACTCCTGAAAATGATAAACCCAAATATGCTACAATGCTAGACCATCTAAAATCACAGACAGCATGATATAATTTATTCAGAATTTTAAAAAGGAAAATTTCCTCACCTCCCAAATTATGTGAACAACCTACCAATTTCAATGTAATTAAATTTCATTATTATTATATTTCATTAAAATGAATTGAAGTAATTATAATTTCAATTATAAATATTTTGTTAAACCTTTGTCATTTATTTTGTATTCTTTTTGAAGCCTACTTTAGACTATCTCAGCTTTCTGTTAATTTGTACATTTCGTACATTTTGTAATTTGCTACTCTCATATATTTAAATATTAAAATAATTTTATGCAACATGACTGTGTGTTTGAAATCCTAAAGCACATAAGGAAAAAACCAAAGGGTGTTCTAAATCTGAATATGATATCATTCTATGAGTTTTCTTTGACTTGGAGGAGGGATTTTATATACATACATTGTATATATACTATGTAAACACAAGTATAATACATAACTGCACATGCATATGTACCCACAGGCAATGCATGTTTATCTCCTAAGCATGAAAAGTAGGACAGTAATCATGTTATTATTTAGATGGACAAAATTCTCAACAAGGTAATTAATTCTTTGCTCAAATTATGATGGGGAGTCATTTAAAGAAATTTTAGTTAGCAAGGGATACAATAAATACTATAGTAATACTTAAGTCCAACCACACAGTAGAATAGCTTGTATGTCAGGTGGCAACTGGCTTCACCACCAGTGGATAGTAACAAGAGAGTGAAATTAAAGACACACTTAGGTTCCTAGACTGGGACAGAATAGTCTTGGAAACCTGAATAACCTGTCACTGTTTTGAAATATCCTGTGGGCTTCAGTCTTCCTATATGAAGTTTACATTATTATTTATATTCCTGAATCAAACACATTACAGTAATTTAACCTGATTCAAATAACATGCACACTGATTATATCTCCTAGAAATCGCTCTGTAAGTTGACATGGCTACAATATATTTTTTGAGTGTGCATCTATGCTGAGTTTCTGTTGCACCTTCAAATACTATTACACACACCAGGAAAAAAGCCACCAAACAGAAACTGAATAACTCAATATCTCCATCTAGTGACAAGAATCTCAACACGTGATGAAGCCAAGCTAAGAGAAGACTCAGTTCCTGATGTCGTGGCAGCTCCACTCCAGATAAAGATCCAGAAGCAACAGCCTCTCACCTAACATCCAGCTCCTCTAACACAAAACTAGCTCATATCTTTGGTTCTCCAGTAGGTTGCTCTTGTAGAGCTATGTCCTTCAATCAAACCAATTTATATTTCTATGCAGTCATTAAGTCCCAGATAATGGTTTCCAAAACATTTTACTTTTTTTCTCAATGATAAATACTGTATTTTGCATCACATTCTTTTGCAGAACTTAATCTCTCTGTTTCTTAAGTTATGCAGTTCTACTAGCTATCATTTCCATGTGGTATTCATGTTTCACTTCTGCCTCACATGTATAAAAGAGCCTCACCTTGCCCTTATACTCAGCCTTCATTACAGGGTCCAAGACAGGCACCAAATATTAAAGTACAGAAATCAAATCACCTCATAGTGATGAGAGGGTTGAATCAGCTGAGATAAGCAGAAAATACTATGAAAGCAAGGCAAGAGTTACTCTTAAATTCATTATCATACAGTGGACCACAGACTTGACCTGGAGAAAGCAGCTTTTTATTTTTTCTTGTGCTTGGATATGTGTCTTTAATATCATTTTCACAAAGACTTGTACAGAAAAGGAGTACGATGATGGATTATACAGAAGTACAAAAGTCATCCCTTTGGGACTTTATGAGTGAAGACTACAGTGAAATTTCTCATTCAGTTCCTCCAACATGTATGACAGAAGCAAGTTATTTTAAAGCTACCTCATGCTAGTAAAAGAAAATAATATACATAAACATTGTAACATTTGGTTAAAAATTATTCTTTTCTGTTACGCTCATGCCTCATATCAAATCCCTGAAATTTTCCATTATATAATATTGTACAAACACTTTAGATCAAACTGATATAATGGTTGATACCACAATTAAATCTTAAATAGTTGGACCAAGGTTAGAGCCTATTATTTAAAAGTCATTCTGATTTTCCATAATTTCTAAGGCTTCTGAACATGTAATTATAGATAGTATATACAAAAGGATATGTTTAGGGCCGGGCCGTGGTGGCACATGCCTTTAATCCCAGCACTCAGGAGGCAGAGGCAGGCGGATCTCTGTGAGTTCAAGGCCGGGCTGGACTGGCAGCCTCCAAAACAATACAGAGAAACCCTGTCTCGTAAAAACCAAAAAAATAGGATATGTGTATTTTAAGGTTCTTAGTGGTTATTGACACTTCATTGCTCAATGTATCAGCAAATGCCATTTTCAAGGGCTCTGAGAACATGAGAATGTTCTCATTCAGAACTGCTCTCCCCACTGAAGTGAAGTTATAGTCACTTGCAGGAATTAGTATGATTTTTCTGTAAAGCCTATATCTTTTGTCTGCCAGATCAAAATTCTCTCTGAATATTTTTGAAAATCTCAATTACAGTTTTCCAGTGAGGTTGCAAGTTCATTTTCTTTTTGGTCTATTGAACAGGTGGTAATACAGTTAACTGAATTCTTTAAATTTGCTGATATTTTCCCATTCTTAATGTTATCAAAGCTTTGTGATTATTTCCAATGACACTTATTTTATTATCTTTGCTCATTGAACCTCAAAGATACGGCCACTTCCCTAATCCATTGGAATCTGACCTTTTAACTTTTTATTTCATTTAGTTCTTTAATAGGTATGAAGCTTGCTTTGGCCATTTATGATGATATAAAGGGATTTCCCTTTTCAAACAGCAAAAGTTGATACTACTTAGTAAGTGATTTAGCATGTTTTGAATAATTTGGGTTCTTTTTCTGAATAACTTCACTAGATCTTTATAGGATTCCTGTCAATGATAGTGCTCTACCACAGAACTACATTCCAAGCACCTAGGGTATATTCCTGGTTGATCTTCTTAGGCTATTTAGAAGCAAATAATGATTTAGAGAAAAATAGTCATTTTTCCTTTTCTATACCAACCCATGCATGTTGCTCTGTTGTGAATAAAAATTTTCTGTTATCTTTGTAAGAAAGTGAGCACTCCTATAAATAATATACATGACAATGGTATTGCTTCATGGTTGCCTGTCAGTTGACTGTGACTCGTTCAATGGGAGGCTGCCACACATCATTTTAGCAATATAAAATCTTGTTTTTAGGAAATTTCATCCAAACCATAATCAATCATCACATGAATTCTTTGAGTAAGATATTCAAATCCATATAATGAATGATTCCACTGTTCCAATAAACTTGACATATTTGGGGGCTCCAGAGCCACTGTAGCTGGTCATTCTCACACTGAAAGACACAGACACAAGTCACCCATCACAGCCTTTGAGAAACCCTTGCTCTGAATGTCTCTATGATTCACAGATGTAGACAGAGACCTTCCAACTACAAGTTTTTCTCCTCAGATGCTCCATTTTATAGCCAAGTCTTTCTCTACTGAAGGTAATTAATTGAAATTTAAAATCTTAGAATTTTTGCAACACACATTTTCCTATATTCAGTTTTCAAAGGTACCATAGTAGAGTGTCACTCTTGTTCTTACACTCTGACTTGATGAACCACTCTTGAAAATCCCACACCTTCCTATGGCTACAAACATCAAAATAGTAACAAACTTCAAATGGGTACATCGCCCTCACTTTTGGTCCTGAATTGTGAAACTATATTTTTTTCTTGCCTACTGCACATTCCGCACATGGGATAGCATTCACTATCTCAAATGCATCTTAAAAGAAAAATCCCCTTCATGTAGTCCTTTTTCTTTTTCCCTCTCTGTCACTGTACTTACTTAATGTGCTATTTAGCGAGAATATTCCATAGATAGTTTTAGTTCTTATTCTTTTTACATATGAGGAATCCAGTCTGAAGGCACTCTTACATCTACAATCCTGGACACTATTAAAGCAGTTCATGAGCTGATAAGGAGGAGATTCAAAATGCATAGAAAAGATAAGCCAGGAGGAGAAGCTGCATGAGGACACACAAGGATGAGCAGGGGCAGAATCCTCCCTAAGTGACAAATAAAGGAGAAGCTTGGTAGATCAGGAGGTACCAAACAGGAGAAAGATCCCAGGAAAGGAGTCAAGTTCAATCTGCCAACTCCAGGCAGATGTTCTCTAGCTATACTCACAGAATAAGAGTACCCTGTGTACACATAAAGTCACTGAAGAGCTGGTGAATAGATAAATTGGTGAGAAAAGAGGATGTTTTTGTTATTAAGCTAACCCATAATGGTCAACAAAGAAAGACTCTACTGTTAAGTATATGGACTTAGTATGTAACCTGGAGATCTGGTCTACCTAACCTCCTCCCCCATTGCACAGCTATGAAGACATATCTATATCTATAACTATACCCAGTGTGTTACAGAAATGTTATTAACATTTTTAAAGAGAAGAAAGATGGTCTCTATCCCTACATGATACTTTCTCTCTATACTCCAAATCTACAGTACAATAAATTTACCTTTATAAATTTATAGTCAATGTTATCTCTAATAACCTAAAAATCCTAAAAAAAAGATTCTTTGAAATAATTTGTTTTTCACAGAACACTAGATTCTATATAAATGTCACCTGTGCCATGTGCTACCAAAAATATTTTCAGTGAGCCTCCTGATGCCAGTCCCTCTGTTAACTGAGGTTCCCATAAGTTATTGCTATATGCCCCCCAGATGTCCCCAAACTGCTCTGATGTCTTGATGCTCCTACTAGCCAAGTAAAACTCTGACTAGTCCATTTGTGCTTATGAACTCATTACATAGAACAGACATAGTACTGATAAAAACAAAAGTCTATCTGCATGTACATTTGTGATAAAAAATAATTCACACACGCATACACAAAAGCTTGCCTGCCATCACAGCCTTCCTGGAATACCTCCAGTATCCTGTTCTTGGCCCTATACTGTTCTCTCTATACACAACACTGTCCTTTAGCCTCAATCAACCTCTTAACTTCGTTGGTCCAGTCATACTTCATATGAGGAAGGATTGATAACAGATAAGAGAGAAATGCATTTTTTTCTCCTTGAAAGTCTTGAATCGCGTTGAGATCTCTTCTGCCTAGGTTTTGTTTTTCCTCATGGGAAACACTGAGTTCTTGATGTACTAAAAACATAAAGTGCCCGTGAACAATACATTACATCGTCTAGTGCTACTGGTTGCTTAATAATTTCACTGTATTTAGTGAGTCCAGACATTCATATATGCACATGTGTATGTGGACACATAAAATATTCAGCCAAGGTAAACAAGTGCATTTCACCACCATGTGATTAAATTCTGAATTAAATTATCTGGGCTGTTGCCCTACTCATTGCATGGGTGGTCAGAGGTCACTTCAACTAGGTAATGAATGCTGCTTCCCCTCCCCCATCCATTCATTCCTACTTCTCTAAAAGCAAGCTGTTCCAGGATATTCTAAGTACTATTTACTTTTTTAAAAATTGGCAGAATTTAATAAACTTTTTGTCTACAGTTCTCCTACAATCCGACTTTTTTTTCTCCAGGACAGATCTCCTGCAAAGCTCACAAAACCTCCCGAGCATTGTGTTTCCCTCATTCACGTCCGCATCCTTTCACAGCCCCTTCAATTCTCTCTGAGTTTTCAGTCTTCAGTTCTTTTATTCAAAAACATGAGAGCTGGCATCCTCTTTGTCTTCCTGTTTGTCTATGTACTTATTTCAAGATGAATAGAAATTAAATTACCAAAAAAATTGGTTTCTAAATAGATATTAGTATGCACACTTCACATATTCAAAAGTATAATGTAAACTCTATAAAAATGACATGTTCAATTTGTAACAGTGTGGTAGTTTTCAGTAAACTATAAAAACATATTTAAAAACAGGAATTCATTCATAATTTCTGTCCTAGACTTTCCTACAGTATATTTTATACCTCATTTTTAATTTACAATTATTTTCAGTAACTTAAACTTTGCTAGACTGTCGCTGCATTTTATATAGACACAAATTCTCTACTGCGTACTCAGTTTTATTTTTCCATCTTTTTTATTAGTAAAGACATTAACAATAAAATAGGTTCCCTAGCTCTGGCTGGTAATTTCTCCTGCACACTAGTAATATATTATTCCCCTTTTTGTGACATCATAATCATCTATACAGAAGTACCATGTATCTTTGTGTAGAAGCTACTGTTTCCATTAAATTTAATTACCTCCCCCTGTGGTTTTAAATAGAAGTGGCTTCAAAATGAGGGCAGCTTCTATTAAATTTAATTACTTTCTCCTGCTGCTTGCATGGTAAAAGGGAGGTTGCTAAATGAGAGTGGCTTCTAAACTAAAGTATATGGTAGCTGTGTGAAAGCAATAACAAAATTGTGTTTAAACCACCAGCAAGTCTGTTATATTTCCTGTTTCTCATATTTTGACTTTCTGTACCTTAAACCCATTTAAGATAAATGAGCATTACGATAATTTTTTAAGTAACACTGTTTCACGAGTACAACAAAGGAAAATACACCATTCTCTGCACAAATGCAGATTGGGCCACTGGAAGGTTCAAGCTGCGAACTTTTAGGGCCAATGATGTCTGTGACTTCCCTGTCCTAGGGGTTACAAGCTTGTTACTCAGACACTGTTAATGTCTAGTTAAACTTTTCCTTGATCCTAATCAAATGAATTTAAGGGTGCTTCATAAAAAGTTGTTAAAAAGATAGAAAGGCTGATGTGATTTAAAAAAAATAAAAATAGCAATATTAAGTGAAAAAAAACCCCAGGGTACTTATTGATCTTTGCATCTAACAGATCTATGCTTTGAAATACTGAAAAATGTAAGACATCTTAAAAATAATTTTTAATCTTATAAAATATAACAAAAGATGAAATTTTAAGTGTCTGTTTTCAAATTAAATATTAATTAGGAAATGGTACTCAAACAATCTACCTTTACACAGTGTTTATTTTCTACTCACAGGCAGAATTTAGATGAACAATATTTTCATTCAATTGCACAATTTAGTATAAATATAAAACAAGACACCCCGTAAGCATTTTAAGTAACAAATTAAACATTTACATTTTTTACTGTGCACTGAGGCTTAACATTTATGCAGCTTCAAAACCAAAGTACAGCCTCAAGGGAAGTCTCTCCACTGACAAATTAATACCTTAGAGAACAGAGCTGAATGGTGGCAATGAACTCATTTGTTCCCCCAATAATGAAGAATGACTTTTTCTTTACCACATCTGTGACTGTTGCTATGGTGACCCAGACTTACCTCATTGCTTCTCGGAGAGCTCCTCGCTCACCAAGAGTCGTGTGCTTGATGTCATCAAAATTATTCTCCAGCTTCTCACAGGCCTGTAACACATTAAAACACTGAATTAATCTTCCACAGCCCCAGAAAAATTACATTCAATGCTGCTATGTAAAAATATAATCAATTGCATTGATCATGGACTCATGAAAAATAGGCACAATGCTTTAATTGGGTAGGATTCATTAAAATCGACACTGAAATTCAACAGCCACAAACTCAAGAGTCTCATGATGCAGCTGCAGGAGAAATCTTTTCATCATATTTTTTTTTCAAAATAGGTGTTAAAAAAATGAGAGTCACACAAAACTAGCCAAACTACCAAGGCTCAGAATAGCAATTAGCTTCCTAATATAATCTCCAATTAACAAAAGCCAATGTAAATTCAAAGGAGAAAAATCAGTAAATAAGTTCAAAATAACATTAATAGGTATATATGATAATCATCCATGTCGATTTAGTTACTGTGTACTGAAATGGAGAGGGCCAAATTATGATAAAATTACCACAAATTTTAATCAGATTTAAAAACCAACTCCTTAAAACAAACTCCTGTGTTATATTTCAAATTGCATGTATGAATCCACATATTTTTATGTCAAACTAAATCACTCTGATTGCTGTGATATCAAGTATTTGAGGGACATTAAATGAAGAACTCACACCACGGGCAATTTAAATTTCATAAATGTCTATTGAGTAGTAAATATATTAGTACTAGTGCACTGACTTTTCTAAGAGTAAAATAAAGTTTTTACTGCAATTCTTAACTTAGTGGTAATCTTTACACAAAAAATTGTCTATAACATAACAAGTTTTAGAAACTTAAAACTTACCAAATTTTAGACTAAATGGGTATTTATTTTCATATTTTCACATACTGGTATTTTGTAGACAATGTTAGGTAGCATTTAGTAAAGAAAAAAGAAGTTTGGGTATTTTTTTGTTTTGTTTTGTTTTTATTTGGTTTTGTCTTGAGCTTTTGTTTTCAATTTTAGAAACAGAATAGTGACATAGTAAATTTTAATTATTAATGCATCATTTCTATTCCCAAGTTATAAATAAGCATTCTAGATATCAGAAGACTGTGGTACTTAGATCATTGATTTCCAATGTACAAGAGTTAATTAATTTCCAACCCAATGGTATCCAATTCATCATGCTCACCTTTAGTTCTTCTGTTTTTAACTAGATCAAATTAAGGAAAAGATCATTTTAAAGTATAATCAAATGACTTTATAATGAAAATCTTGAAATTTTCCAAAATAACTAGAATTCTGGATTCCTTGAACTGATCTAAAGTCATTTGTTGGACACCTACATTGGAAATCATTTTATGCTGTGGGTTAGGATTTTTTCACATATTTAGTTTTATCATAAAGAAAAAAATTAGATTTAATGATATTGAATATATATATTTGTATATATACATTTAATATATGGTTAGTGTTTTTTTATGGCCCATTTACTTGAAATGTTCTTGAAAGTCCGGAGAGCTTCTTTTAGTATTAATCAAGAAGATTTGCTATTCTGTATTTCACCTTTTGGTGAAACATGCCTGTGAGATGACATTTATATGGTTTAGTACTGAAAATCACATCATATAGATAATCAATGAAGTACTATTTCCTTTAAATATCATCCATCATTGGGAGTCATTTTCCCATAATTGATTTTCAGTGCCTACAGAATCTATTGTATTCTGATTAATTGATCAATTTTCCTTACTTTTAGCAGTACCACACATCTTAATTATGTTTCTACACTATAATAAATTAATTATTCCTGTAAACAAAGGTAGGAAAATAGCTAAATAGTAAGAGATAAAAATATTATATAATCTTTCATGAAGAAAATGCAAATAGCCTAACAAAAGTCAAGTCATATGTGAAATGAAAATTTTTGCCTTATCCAAGCACCACTACATATTTTGGATTTGTGTAAAATGAAAGACCATACAGTGTTGTTGTTATATTAGAAAAGGCACTACACTAATAATAGACCTGTAAACTGCTACAGTCACTATGAAAAATGATGCCTGTAGCTTCAACTGTCAACCATTTGCTTCTCAGGCCCAGCTGTTTTACACATGAGAACAATGTACATTGTATTCATCCAAAGTCCTTTGGGAAAAAAATTAATGTAAACATTGTTCCATATTCCCAAGTGTAAAAGCAAAAGAAAAATTCACATGAATGTAGATGTTAGTAAGAAGACCTAGGCAGTCTATGGGGCCTCTAGTACTGGATCAATATCACTAGTATACAAATGGATATTGGGAGCCCATTCCACATAGAGCAATACTCTCTCAGCCTAGACACGTGGGGGAGGGCCTAAGCCCTGCTCCAAATGATATGACAAACTTTGAAGATACCCCATGGAAGACCTCACCCTCCCTGGGGAGCAGAAAGAGAATGGGATGGGGATCAGTGGGGGGCATGGGAGGATGGGAAGGTGATGGAGCTGGTATTGATATGTAAAACAAAATTGCTTCTAATTTAAATTTAAAAAAAGAGAAAGAAAATGGAAAAAAGATGAAATACATTTTTGCGATGCAATACATTCATACACTAGAAAACCACATAACACTGAGAATGAATGACTATGTTAAGTAACATAGAAGCATCTCAAATACTACAGATCCAAATAAGTGATAGAAGAAAACGCACTCAAAGCACTCAAAGAAAACCTCTTCTAGTTTGCTTAGTTGATACTGTGACAAAACAGTGACCTAGCCAATTTTAGGAGGGAAGGACTTTGTAACTCCCAGGAGACAATCCATCAGCAAAGGTAAGTCAGGGAAAGACATAAAAGTAGGAACCTGGGGGAGCAACTGAAGAGGAGGCCATGTAGGAACCTGCTAAGCTTATCCCCTAGGCTACATCAGCTACATTTCTTATATAGTCCAAGCCCAATTTCTTAGGAATAGTACCACCCACAGTAGAAACACCCTCTGTGTATCAATTAACCATCAAGAAAATGCACTATAGACATGCCCACAGGCCAAGCCAGTGGGGGCAATTTCTTACCTGAGCACATTCCCTCTTCCAGGAGTGTCAAGTTGAAAACAGAATCTAATCTATAACTCACTCTATTTGTATCAAGTTCAAAGATGTGCCAGACTATAATGAATAATCTAAAAATTAACAATTCGATTTGAAGTTACATTAAAAAATGAAATATTTATGAATAAATTCAACATACAGCTACGAAGTGTGAAAAATCATATTTTTTAAAGAAAAAGCTTTTTAAATGGGAAAACATCCTATTACAATGAACTGGAAGACTTCCTATTGCTAAAGTGATGCTACTCTGTAGATTGATTCAGTGATCCCAATTCAATTCAGAGAAAAATTACACTTGATTTTTTCCAGAATTTTAGAATTTTACAGTGTTCAAAATCAAGCCAGAATGATCACAGACCTGGTTTAAAGTGAGATGTTTTCCTGACTTGAAATTAATCCACTAAAATCAGAGTTTTCATAGATCCAAAGGAAAAAATCCAATAAATCTTATTTAATAAAAGCCTTGTTTCTAGAATATATAACAACTCACACTCAATTCAGTAAGACAGTTTCTGCCTCTCATGTTTTTAAGTGGGAAAACACTTTTCAATAGATAGCTTTCCAAAGAAAATACAAAATGGGCAATGAATATTTTAAAATGTCCACATAATTAAATCTTCAGAAGAATCATAGATCACTAAACTCAGGGAGAATGGTAATAACACCATCTAGTTAGATTTTCACTTCATCCCATGCTGACCATGTGAATGGAAAGATTCTACCTCATTAGAAAACAATGGGTGTTGTCTTCAAAGTATAATTAACAGAATTATGACCAGGAATTACACTTTTATTATATGAGTTTCATAACCAAATAAAAGATGTTTCCATATAAAAATGTGTATTCAGATTTTCACATCAGAACTATCAATAACTAACCCAAAGGAAAAACACCCCAAAAGTCAGTAAAATGGCAAATGAATATTCGGTGTGGTATTCCCATACCACAGACTACTATTATTTGTAAAAAGATCTGGAACTGACTTGTGAAGCAACTTTGTTTCTTATCTAAATTTAAACTGGAAAATTAAAAAAAAGTCAAAAAAAAAAAAAAGAGTGAAGTCACATAGACTGTCCGCTGTGGATGAGCCATGAAACATTATGCTAAGTGGGAAAAACGTCGTATATAAATGATAGTGTTTTATCATTCCATTTATAAAATACCTAGTCTGGGCAAATCAATAGAAAGCAGATTAGTGGTTGCCAAGGGCTGTAGAAAGCGCGAGGTCGGTGCTGCTAATGGGAATTTGATTTCTTGGAAATGAGAAGAAATGTCCTGGAATTTGTGGTAATTAGGACGCCACTTGTGAATAGATTACAAATTATGAAATTACACTTTAAAGGGTGAACTATATGCTATGTGTGACATACCTTAAGAAAACTGTTATTTACAAAAATAGGCAAGGTAGTCTACAGCACTGTAGCTATCCGGCTCTAGGAGGACTAAGAAGGTCTTTTGCGCACTGATCAATTAACTTCCTGAACGTTCCCTTACGTTTCTGCATGAAACTGTGACAATAAACAGGTTTTAAGGGAGTTTGAATGAAAGATTTGTTTATCTTGAATTAAGCATGACATAATAATACATATTTTAAATCATCAAGTTATTCATTAAACACACAATGTGTGTGGCTTGGGGTATTACCTAAATATAAACTTAAAT
Organism: Mesocricetus auratus; assembly: GCF_017639785.1. Classification (NCBI taxonomy): domain Eukaryota; kingdom Metazoa; phylum Chordata; class Mammalia; order Rodentia; family Cricetidae; genus Mesocricetus; species Mesocricetus auratus. The sequence goes on from NW_024429193.1 coordinate 39,149,132, forward strand.
TTAAAAGACATACCTCCAAATGCATAAGTTTATAAGAGTTTTAATTCTGGCTAAGAGTCATAATTCAGTCTTGTTCAAATGGAGTTAAAATTCAAGAATTCAAAATGCTAAAAATGTCCGACATAGCAAATATTTGCTACAGTTTAGTAGGGTTGGGTTTTGGTTTTGACTTTTCTGGTTAGGGTAGTTGTTTCGGGTGTTTTGAGACAGATCTCAAACTTGAGATTTGTCTGTCTCATTCTCCCAAGTACTTAAATTATAGATGCATATTACAACATGTGATTGGTGTTTAGAAGTATTATTATTTACTGATATTGTTGACTAGCAATCCATTCCCGTGACCTAGTCTAATTCAAGTAAGAGTTTGACACCGCAGTAAGTTAATTCTACACATTTTACCTGCAGATTGGATTTTTCTTTACTTTGTTTCTTTTCTTTTCTTTGGACTTTTGTATTGGTTGGTTTGGGGATATGTTCCTACAACTCAGGTGGGTCTCAAAACTTTTACACAACTAAGGATGACTAAGAAGTCCTGATCTTCCTGCATCTACATCCTAAGGTCTGGGGGTAAAGATAAGCTGCACCATACCCATAAGTGTTGAATATTAAAAGACAATGTATATAGAGTTGGATATAATTTCAAAAATGAGCAATTGAATAATTTGTACTACATGGCCAGGACATGCACATTTTCCCATTTCTTTTTCACTAACTCCAAAGCCTGGATAGAATCTAGACTTCTGACATGAAACTAGTTTTCCTTTGTTGTTACTATTTTATTAAAATAATCTTTTATATTTGGTCTCAGCACCAGCAGTCAGAAGAAAGTGGAAAATAGCAGCATTTCCTATACATTTCATGTAACTACATATGTATATCTTGGTATAAAATGTCATTTCTAATATTTTCACAAAAGTGATCAGTTTTTAGATGACTGGTTCTGAGAGAGGTTCATGCATCATTCTCATGGGAGTGAGAACTAAGAGGAGAAGACTACATTTTCAACATTAAACAAATAGGTAAATAAAGGACTTTAAATCTGAGAAGTTGTATATACTTATATTTTGGTTGTGAGCCTAGCCTTTAATGGCTGAGCCATCTCTCCAGCCTGAGATTGTACATACTTATTACAAATGTTATTTATATAGTTATTTTTAAATAAGCTGATACTTCTATGAAAACATTTAACAGTTTTTAGGGAGATGCTTTAAAATCAAATATCATGGTTATGAAAAACAAGTGTCTTAGTCAGGTTTACTGGTTCTTTTATGTAATACAATGACCACCAGCAACTTGGCAAGGAAAAGGTTTATTTCACTCACGGTTCCATTTAACATTTCATCATCAAAAGCAGTGAGGGCAGGAACTCAAGCAGGGAGGGGACCTGGAGACAGGAGCTGATGCAGAGGCCTTGGATGGGGTGCTGCCTACAGGCTTGCTCCCCATGACTTGCTCAGCCAGAACCCTTTGTTTTCTTACTGAACCCAAGATAACCACCCCAGGTGTGGCACCATGTACAATGGGCTGGGCTACTCTATCAATCATTAATTTTAAAAATGCTCTACTGCAGTGTTTTTGGAGTGCTTATAATTATTCTCTTTATTTTTAATTTTTAAAACAATCTTATCTTGCATACCAATCCCAATTTCCTCTCCCTCCTATCTTCCCACTCCCCTATCTTCTCCCTACTCCACCTCAGATCCATTCCTCAAAGAGGATGAGGCCTCCCACTGGGAATCTCATGGAGGCATTTTCTCAGTTGAGGTTCCCCCCTTTCAGATAACTCTAGTTTGTGTTACAAGCTGAGGTGACACTAGGCAGCACACCAATTAGGCTGTCTCCACTGCTCACAGCACTGGTCTTCACCACGGCTGCATCTAGTGAGGTTACAAAGCATTGGTGCCCTTTCCTTAGGGTGAAGATAAGAGAGCTGGAGAGATCATGGAGAGTATATCGTTGGTTACACTTGCAGTGAATACAGAAAAAAGTGTAAAGGAAGCACCATGAAATGATTGGGTCGGTATCTAGAATTTCACTTAAATGTTCATAGTATTCCATTGAATTTTTTTGGTAATTATTTATTTGGCAAGTTTCTGTTTTTTGCTTGTGTTCTAATATCTCAGTAAAAGCAGGAAAGGAATCAATGTGTAGATATGAATTAAAGGATTAAAAAATCTTAAGACAGAAAAAAGAGAAGGGTCACTGCAATTATTTATTCCAACTAATTTGCTGTGTAACTCAAATTATTATTTTCATCTAAAAACCCATTCAAATTATGTGACCACTATCATCAGAAGTGGCATCTAGGACGAAAATTCAGAGTATCTAATTCTAAATTTCTGTATTTTTTCTTCCCTAAATAAAAATTTAACAGAAAGCACTATTGATGTCCTCTTTGGTCACATGTAATTTTTAACTTCCTTTTCTTTGGAATTAGATTACTACAGTTAACTATTTAGGTGAATCGCTGCTACGTCTGAGGGCTCATCTTTCTTTTCAGACTTTAAATGACTGACTTGCTATGAAACCTCGTCTTATTAAATGGAAGCCTTCTCTGAGACAGTTTCTAAACCAGACATGGAAACAAATATTTCTGTTTAAACGCATATGTTCTTCATTCAAAATTATCCATGCACATGTATCTCTTGGTCACATCTATTTATCTGCAATTTAGCAAAAATCCATTTGTGTGTTTCATGGTGCTCTTATACAGTTGATTATTATTTTTTGAACTAGTCTTGGAGACTGCATTTTCCAGTAGAAATTAGCAAGATACGCAGCACTATACCTGAAGTTCTTTATTTTAAAACAATCATCTTCCACTTACCTATTGTCTTTAAAACCAGAGATGCTGCAGGAAACATGTGGTTTAATTTTTAATAGCATTGTCAAGGCAGGATAATTGCAGCACTGTAATTAAGAGAGGAGTTTGAAAAATCCTAGGCTAGCCATTTAAAGTTATTCCCTATGCCTGAGCAATAATGCCAGAAGCAAACTATCATAAAGAAGAGCAAAGACCGGTACCCAACTGTCACTATATTATAACCCACTGGCTTGGACTCTTGCAACAGTAGGAAAACCACATCTAGCCTGTGTCATCAAGTGCCCATATTTGAAGTGCCTTGGGGAAAGCTGTATAATAATATGAAATAAGCAAAAATTAATGATAAATTTTCATTATTTCTCAGATTAATGTTTTTTTTAAATACAAGCCAATAAGATGACTCTCTGAAATCAGTCTATGATAATAACCACAGACAACTTTAAAAAATAAGAATCCTTGTGGAAACTTTACTGCTTGGGATATATAGGTTTAAAATTACCGAGTTGCCTGAGAATCTACATGCTGCTACCATAAAAGAAAAAAAAAGATGTATTTCTTTCATTTTCTAACATGCTGTCACAGATTGAGATCATGAAGATCTGGGGAAATTCATTAGTTGGTAAAACCCTGGCTGCACAAGTACACAGATCTGAAATGGATTCCAGGCACTGGAGTAGAGTGTGGGTGCAACAACACATACCTGGAATCCTGGAGACAGGAGGATCACTGAAGCTTATTGGTTAGTCAGCTTAGATGAAACCAAGAGCTCCAGGTTCAATGAGAGACCCTGTCTTAAAAAATCTACAGAGGGATGCAGGAAGAAACTGACACAGAAATCCAGCCAGGTTCTATATACATCCGTATATAGACTCTCGTACACCCACATGCAAACATGAACATATACATGTGCCACACAAAAAATAATCAAACTTGTACCCCTTTCCTCTCTCCTCCCCTCCTCTCTCACTTTCCCCCTGCTGTTTTCAGTGTCCCTATAACCCTCCATGTCTTCCTCCTCTTTGTCATCTCAGTAAAACCTTAAATTTTATCTTGTGTCCACTGTGGTACTGGATACAGCTTATAAAAGAAGATACAACATAATTGGGTTGTTATTATTTTCAGACTCATCCTAAACACATAGTGACTTATTGACTGTTAATTTGTCACACTGAGGGGGAGATGAAAACATTTCTTGGATACGGAAATCACAACAACAAAAATGACCTGAAAATAAGCTCCCTGGAATACTCTATGGCTCAAGAAACCATTAGGCCAACCTCCCTTAGCTAAAAGAAAACATTCCAGAGCTTTTCAAGAAAATCCAGCACTGAAGACAGCCTGTGATTTTTAGTAGGGCCTTTATCTACAGAGGACTCAGAACTGCATCTTCAATCATGAGATAAAATTGGGAAGCGTAACTTAGTATTAGGTTGACTAACAGAAAAAGAAAGAATGTTCCATGTTTTCTACTCTGAGCATGATTGAGGTTTATTACACTCAACAAAACACAGAGGAAATAAGTAAGACTATAGGTATTTCAAGAATGTGCCTTAGCCACAATATTTCCATACCCAGAAATAAAAAACAAATCCAAGATTAGTATGTTTCATGAATATAAAACAGACTCAAAGTCCACAGGGCTTGAATTCTATTTCTAACAGTCTTAGGCTCTCATCTTATGTAGCAAAAGCTCAAGCAACTGACACCTTCATCTGCTTATATTCTGCATAAATTTAAGCATCAAAATTCCAATTGTTCTGAGGCCCACAGGTTTCCCTGTCATGCTCACCATCATTATCATTTTTCTGACATCAAAGATTAATTACTATCTAAAAATTGAGCCAATAGCCTCCGACCAAAGTCCTTCCTCAGCTCTGGTCACATGGGTATTGAGCAAAGAGAAATTAAAAACTTATTTGTAAATGGCAAATATCTTTTTTAAGAAAACTGACTGTGAGGTTAATGTAGGGCAATTTCAGAAAACAACGTCAATCAAACACAAGACGGATTATTGGTGGCTGACTTTGCAGAGTAAGAGAGTTCCTAGAACCCCTGATAATTACCAAAATGCAGATTCTGGGATGGATGAATAATGGTTTGCTAGGAATATCAAGCATGGCACTTAGTTTGTGTGTGCTATATACCTAAGAGTGTGGAGAAACAAGAAATCCAGCATACACATGTGTAGGCCAAATTAATATCCACAAATATTTTGCAGGCAACAGTCTTTATTTGGGTCTGTGACACCACCATGACAAATATAATGAGCAATTAAATTCCCAAGTGTTCAGATTTTGGCAGCAATTAAAGGAGAAACAGGAAACTAAGCATCAAAACCCTGTTTCAGTGGCTTCTTGCCAAACGAATCCCCATGGGTTGAAGGAAGGTCTATAGTTTCAAGTGTGGTAAATTTTACAGTGTTTTATAATTCATCTGAGTTAAGGATTAAAAAATATATAATAAAACTCATATGTAGCATCAACTGCAAAAAAAAGACCAGCACAATATCTTAGCACTGAGAAACGTAAATAAGATCACTAAATAGTTACCCTTGTGCCAAGAAAGAAAATTCAATCAAGTATATCTACTCATTCATTCATATTCTGGATGGAGGTAGGATAAAGGAAAGCAAAGACAGCTAGGAGATTGTATTACTAAATAAAATCAAAACACTGCTATTTTTTAAAAACTTAAATTTCATAGGACTGATGTTTTATTGGATAATCAAAATACCAAAAAAATTATACACTATCTAATCAAAATTTAATGAATTAGGAAAATAAATTTAATAAATGAAAGATCAAAGGTAGTTAATGTCATAATCAGAAGAACTCAGGTCCCAGAAGCAAAAGTTTCAATAGCCATCAGTTGAGGAAAATAATCTACTGTGAGCCAATCTACCAGGTAAAGAGCTATAAACATAAATATGAAAGATTTTGACTTGTTCCCATACTACAGAGAAAAGATACAAGAGGCAAATTAACCATGTGCCTTTGTAATGATCATCACTTTTCCACATTAAGAACAAAGGTGTGAGGAGTCTAAGCCAAAGTTGCTCTACTCTAGGATATCATCACTGCTGCCTACTGGAGACAATCCTAGACTAATTGTAGACATCAGCTTGCTAAGTTCCCTTAATTATTATTGTAGAAGCAATATATATGTTGAGCCAGGCATGGCGCTTACATATATAATGCCAAAACAGAGAAGGGGGTTCGTGAGTTCAAGGCCAGCTACTTAGCAAGTTCCATCAAACTGGTTTACATAACGAGTTCTAGATCAACCTGGGCTATAGAGTGGGAGAGGAAGGAGGAGAAGGTAAACATTATGAGTACACCTTAGCTGTTAGGGCAGAAATGATAAGCAGGATTCACCAATCAACAGTTTATTAGTCCACTGTTTTTACTGTAGCAGTCACTGACATAAACTAATTCAGTTCAATAAAATAAATGGTACAAAGTCAGGACCTCATATGAAGTGGGAGAAGAAGAATCAGTTGTCAAGAATAGGAATATGCCCTGATAATTCCCATTGCAGGAAGCTGGAGACCTGCAATACACTATATGCTAAAGGGATCTTAAGGAAATTGTCACAAAGAGTGCAAACAATCCTGTAGAGGCGATGTCAGGTTCTTCATTGTACAATATGAAGGCTCATAAGTATAACGACTGTCTTAAAAATTTCCCATTGCAACAACAAGGTACTTTAAGGCAATGAATATAATGCACTGTGCTATGGGAGAGTTACACACACACACACACACACACACACACACACACGCACACACATGCACACACAGATAATACAAATAGACACAATTTTGGTGGAATGAGAACTTCCAAGGACTAGATTTCTCTATAGAATGAGTTGATTATGTGAACGTTCTGCTCTTGAAAAAAATCTATTTTAATTGTTCCACCCAAATGAAGTTCTTGAAGGTAGCCTCACTGAACTTCTACACCAGGCTCTAAGAAATAATTACTCAATTTAGATTTCTTAAAATTCCACATGAGCATCCTGATGGTAAGATACAATTTTCAGTTCTCATCAAGAGATTCATATTTCAATAGATAATTGCTTTTCCCTTCCCTGTGTCTTCACTAGTCTAATCCTTCCAGGGGACATTAAGATGTAATCATATTTAGCTAATGTCATTTCACTAATGGTGGCCAGCTTACAAGCAGGCCCTCTCTTGGAGAATCTTATGAGTCACATGGAAATGTAATAACATCATGGAATAGGAAAGGTCTGAGCTTCACAGATGGGAAATCTGTTTCCGAGTTCCAATTGTGCAACAGAACTCCCTCTGAATTCTCGTGAAGATTAGTGCCCCCTCCATGGACACAAATTTCCTCACGAAATGAGAATGAGTAAGGTGATGAAAGCATACATGTTTACACTGAAGCTGGTATTGGATTAAGTGAATCACGTATGTAAACATATGTACTGAATAAGAAAGCACTGTTTAAGTAATATACACACAGAGAGATAGATAGACAGACAGACAGACAGATATACACAAACTGGCCTCAAATCATTGTAGCTGAAAATTATTTTGAATTTCTGACCTTCTTGCTTCTGCTCACAAGTGCTAGTACTACAGATGTGCACCAAAATGCCCTTTTATGGGATGCTATAGATTAAAGCCAGGGCTTCCTTAAAGACAAAGCATTCTACCAAATAATCTATATCTCCTATTATAAATATTCTATATTTTTTAGAGAATGAGATGAGTTTCTCCTTCATAGTGTACATAAGAAACATTTAATTTTGTTAAAAATTTTAAAGTTCCCACTTTCATATTTGGAATGAGTAAAATGATATTTTAGCACTTTCTTGTGGTAACCAAAAGGTAAGTTCTGCTAAAATCCTAACTAGCCAATTGTTCACGCCTTTATCAATGAGAAATCAATGACAAAAAATAACTACTATATCTCTATTGAATTTTTATTTCTTGTTTCATAAAAACTACCTACTTTTTTGTATAATATGGAGATATGCTTTGGCTGAGTTGTACATTCTTTACAAAATTATCAAATAAAGCATGTATTATTCCAAAACATATTGGTGAGTCCTATATGTCATCTACAGTCAAGCAGAAATCACAGCATAGACATAGCATTTTCATTAGTTCCATTATCACATACTTATTACAATCTCCAGACAACAAGAAAGGCATTCCAGAGGAAATTTAAAAAACGAAAACTACTCATTTCAACTCTCAAGCCTTGTTCTTAGCTTTAAACACGGTAAGAACTGGCAAGCCCTTTTCCTATGCGATTGCTTGTCCTTTACTCCCTGATGTCAGAACATGCCCCTTGCTGTTCTTTGGAGCAGTGGTACAAAAAATAATTTCTCCCCAAGGTCTTTGCATATGATGCTCTGTATTTTAGATAGTTTGTTTCGCCACCTTCAGAACTTTACTTACATATCACTTCTCTAGAAAAATTCTAGAACAGCCCCCCCCAATATTGCCTCGCTTTGCTCATTAGGTTACATATGATGGACTTGACATTATATTACACCTTACATTACTTTTCATATATCAAGTTCGAGAGTTTGTTTTTTGTACTACATTATTTCTATACCATCCCTAACACGTAAAGGTCCTCTTAGTACATGTTTTGCGAAACTGTGTGTGCACGCATGCATCCCCCAAAGGGCCAGATATAAGCTGAATGTTACAACTACACATGAAATGTGAAAGTAAAACTAACTTCCATTGAAGTCCATCCCAATCTTAGGGGGACATCGTGTTCCCAAGTTACTTATTCAATCTGATAAATACATGAAATAAATATCATCAATTCAATTACAATGATTCTTCTTTGTCTCATATTGACCAAGCTAATTTTTAAAAAGTTTTAAAAACTAGAGTAAAAGAGTGTTCAGTCAGTAACTGAAAGTGTCTCATATACTAGAAATGATGGTAAAAATCATAAACCCAACTTCCAGAAAACTCAATACAAAATGCTAATAAAACTGATGTGTTACAGACAGTGAGATCAACAATTAATAAATGGGACCTACTGAAACTGAGAAGCTTCTGTAAGGCAAAGGACACAGTCAGCAAGACAAAAAGGCAGCCCACAGAATGGGAAAAAATATTCACTAATCCCACATCTGACAGAGGGTTGATCTCCAAAATTTACAAAGAACTCAAGAAGCAAGTCTCCAAAACAGCAAAGGACCCAATTAAGAAGTGGGCTGCAGAACTAAATAGAGAGTTTTCAATAGAGGAGTCTAAAATGGCTGAGAGACACTTGAGAAAGTGCTCAACATCCTTAGCCATCCGGGAAATGCAAATCAAAGCAACTCTGAGATACCATCTCACTCCTGTCAGAATGGCTAAAATCAAAAACACCAATGACAATTTATGCTGGAGAGGATGTGGTAAAGGGGGACACTCCTCCATTGCTGGTGGGAGTGCCAACTGGTTCAGCCACTTTGGAAAGCAGTATGGAGATTCCTCAGAAAAATGGGAATAAACCTACCACAAGACCCAGCAACTCCACTCTTAGGCATATATCCAAAAGATGCCCATTCATATAACAAAGATGTCTGTTCCACTATGTTCATAGCAGCTTTATTTGTAATAGCCAGAACTTGGAAGCAACCTAGATGTCCCTCACCCGAAGAGTGGATAGAGAAAATGTGGTACATCTACACAATGGAGTACTATTCAGCAGAAAAAAATAATGGAATCATGAGATTCGCAGGCAAATGGATGACACTAGAAGAAACCATCCTGAGTGAGGTAACCCAGTCACAAAAAGAGAAACATGGCATGTACTCTCTCATATATGGATTTTAGACATAGATCTGGGGAGTGCCAGCCTACAATCCTATGGCCAGAGAGTCTGGGAAACAGAAACTTTATTTAGTGGCTAATCGAAGAAGAGGCAGACTCCCTTGGTTAAGTACTGAGCTGAACTCAAGAAAGCCAGTAACAGAGAGGGAGGACTGATGATCAAAGGGATTAAGACTGGGCTGGTTTAACCCCCAGAAACAGCTGACCAGACAAAGGTTAACTCTTGAATCCCAGGCATCAGCCTGGGAATCCAGCATGGGACTGATCAAGACCCCCTGAATCTGGGTGTCAGTGAGGAGGCCTAGGTAATCTATTGAGCCTTGGACAGCAGATCAGTACCCATCCCAAGTATACACACGGACTCTGGACTCCCATAGAACAATGTGAGGTGCACTCTCACCCTGAACTCTTGGGAAAGGGTCTAGGCCCTGCCCTATATGAAATGACAGACTATGGACACCCCCATGGAGGGCCTCACCCTGGGGGAATGAGGGGATAACGCGGGGGGGGGGATGGGGGGAGGGCACGGGAGGAGGGGAGGGAAAGGGAGAGGGACCTGAACTGACTTGTGAAGCAACCTTGTTTCTTATCTAAATTTAAAATGGAAAAAAAAATAATAATAATAAAAAAAAGAAAAAAAAATATTGAGTGGCCATTAAAAAAAAAAACTGATGTGTTGCTTGGTGTGAATAGATTGTAACCAAATGAAATAGGGAGTTTCGAAAGGCCTCAAAAACCCAAAACAAACCACAGCAAACAAACAAACAAAAACATGCCCAGTGTGCAGGCTTTCAGGGAAGTTGTCCCTGGTGCCATCACCAAGCTCCAGAGACAGTGCCCCATTGAGCTTTAGGTCCCACAAGATCCTCAGACTCTAGAGATAGGCCTGCCTGACAAACAGTTTAGAAGAACAGATTTTTTAAAGTCTAGATCAAACTGACACATCTCTCAAAGTCTTTTGTTCTTAAGATATTTTTAAGTATATGTTTGGTGGAGGCTCTGCCACACCTGAAAGCTAAAAGGACAGGCAGTTATTAGACACCAGTCCTGCCCCGCAGGGACTGATTCAGGCTCTCTAAGAGCAGAACTTAACTGCTGAGCCACCTCTCTAGCCCTGAATATCTCAAACTATTTTTTAGGTAATTTTTCCTATCCATGCTCATAAATTATAATCGAATGGTCTTTCTGGAGCATAAACAAATTAGAATAAAAAGTGTTCACAAGTCACCTATGTTTTGAAGAGGAGAACTTCTAGCATAAAATTGTAAAATTATTAAAAATAAAGAAAAAGTAGACAAATGTGAGGCTGTCAGAAGCTGACAGTGTTTACAGAATTGGTCTCATCAGAAATTTTTAAATGGGTATGGAGTTTTATGATTATAAATGATAATCTAGCCTGAGTCATTTTCTCCAGACCTTGCATCGAAGGTGTGCATTCTAACAGCTTCATTTTATTTTAGTCTCATAACACTTAAAAGAGTATTGCATGTATGAACATTTGTGTTTATGTGTATGGCAAAAGCTCACAGACCAAATTCTCATGAAGTAAGATCACTGATTTCTGGACAGAAGGCCAAAGACAGTGTAATACCAGTGAGTGGATCCTGTTTCTAAACCTAGCTGTGCACAGGCCATGCTTTACCATTTCAGACATCTTTAGCACTGGACCGTGATGGGAAGGAACACAGTTAGCACCACAGGTTTAGTTTCCTGGTGCCACTTCTTTTCTGTAATGTGGAAATGAATGAGATTTCACACAGCTTTAACAGCCCGTTTTGATTAGCAGTTTAAAACCAGTCCCAAATGAAAGAAAAGGAAAACCTAATACTAAGAATTTTTGGAAATTCTCAAGTGACAAGTCTACTGTATACTTATGAATTTATTGTTATAAGATTTTCATTTTTTTCAACCAAGGACATAATGATAATTCAATTTCTTTGATTAAAAATAAAATTGGCTTTTTTCAAACTCATTGTGTATCCAAGGATGGCCTTGAGTCATTGACTTTGTGTCCCAAGGACTGAGTTTGCAAGCATGTGACACCATAACAACTAGTTTTCCTAGTATTAGTAAATTTACTGCCCTGAATGTTGCATGGATTTGTTCCCATTTTATCTTGTATGATTGACATCATCTTGAGCAAGCCACATCAAACTGACCACTAAGGATTTGATTCACTTGCATTGAGTTGTGTCTTCTGAAAGTGAAAAAAATACAAAATACCAAAAAATATTGCCAGTATCTAACATTAATTATTAGCTCATAGAAAAATATGAATCTTCTTAAGGGAAAATAAGTGATGTGATCCTGATGCTTTAAACAAAGTAAGCTCCTGTAATTGTGGGGCTTCTTAAGTGAGGTAGTGGACAATTCTCACTGGAATATGTGCTGTCTATTCAGAGAACCAAAGTTCTGGAGTTAGAGCTGAGGTAGGACAAAAATAAACAAGCCCATTGCTACTACTCTAGTGCTTTTCTTCATCTCACATATAATTTTATGTGGTTAATGTTTTCATACACAGTATTTATTTTTAGGACTGACATCCACTTAAGAGTGTTAAACAAGTGTCTCATTTACTGAATCCAAAGTGTTTGTTCATACATTTATTAAGGACAGAGAAACATTAGTTTTGGTATTCAGCAATTAACTTTTAATGTCTGTTTAAATTAGCCCAAATCTACAGAACTACACTTAGTTCACACCGCTATATAATCCTATGCAACACCACACACAATAGATGAGATGCAAATCTAGACACCAGCCAAACTCACAGCCATGAACATAATGTCTTCTTTAGTACTGAAAAGCACCATTTATTTCATTTTTATATCAAGAACTAATGGTGAATGTCTATCATTCAATACTATCTTGATCTATTGTTTGGTAAAAAAAAAAGTCCCTATGGATCACACCAAAATGAATACATTCAAAGAGAAAGGAGTAATTTAGTAAGTTCAGTTTGGAAGTTAACAAGCTTTAATGTACTGTGAATTTTAAATGTACATGACATGCCAGCATGCAATCTAACTAAACATAAGTCTTGTATCAGCAGTAACTAAATTGATTGCTGACTTCTGTTTATTAAAGAAGTAACATTTTCCTATTCACAGTTATGGAATTCTTGGTACTAAATAGATAATCAATCAAACAAACAAACAAAAACCCTACAACAGTAAGCCTCATCATTATCTTTAAAAGCACATTCATTTTAAGTATGTGGAAAAAAGATTAATAAAACCATTGAAGTCCTTGTGTTAAGTTAAAATTCAGAAAAGCAGTCATTTTTAAGTCATAAAAGAGAAAGTCTTCTAATATTCTTTTGGTTTGGGAGGAATAAAGGCTTTTACTTGACAGCTACATGAGTTCCTATCAAAAGGAGAATTTGGCAGGGGTTTCTGAATCTATAACAATTGTCTATTAGTCTGTTTTTAATAATTTTTCTTTGGCATGTAATCCTCTTTAATTAGATTCCACTCTCTGTTGTTTCAAGATTCTATAAACTGGTGTCTTATATACCAGCTGCTGAAGCAGGAGTTACTGTCTAAACGATATTCACAATGAGTATTTAGAAGGTTTACAATTATACCCTTGCTAATAAATTGTGCCATTTTCCCCAACAATTTTAAGTGCTAATCTTCAGAAGGCATTTTAAAATTAGCTAAAATCCTGTCAAGAGATTTACCAAAATTGTTATCATGAAGATAATTATGTCACAGCCCTTGGACTCCATCTCTGATTGTGTGCATAAATCAGAAAATGTCAGCTGTGTTTTCCCTTAATAACTGCCCCTGCAGCAATATATTATAGCCTAAACTCTTACTATAATTTTTGTTTCTCTTTCCTACATACTAGACAGTTACTTCAAAAGTTTGGAACTGATTAAATAATTCATATTTCCCAGAATAGTAACTGATTATCAGTTCCAAAATTGTAACTATCAGCACTAAGTACATCAATATGGAAGAGATAAATACATTGTCCATGAACAGTGTATACTACTACAGAGCAAAACAGTTCAATGAAACAATGTTTGTAAAATGTTAATTAGACATAAACACTAGCATACCCAACAGTAGGCAAAAAGAAGTAAAAATATGAATAAAATTTAAAATATTCATAATTTTATTTTAATAACAGAAACACAGAATCAAAGATTCCTAAAGCATTATCAAATACCTTAATTATTAATGCCTATTACCCTATCATTTGCAATAAATAAGATCTCTCATCTCAGAAGAATTGAAATTTAAAACGATTCCTCTTCTTTAACCTAATAAACATGAACTACATCATCTTTGGTTCAGACAAACAGAGAAGACCTAGAATTTTGATTTAAGTCTAATAAATGTTAAAAATAAACTTAGTAGTTTGTATACTCCATTATTTAGTCTAGGAAGTATTTGGTTGGTGAATGTTTCTTAGACTTGATCATTTCAGAATTAAGAGAGATATCTATTGTCTTCTGGACACCATGACTCTGGATGCAATGGCCACACACTGGGGCATGTGGTTGTAAACATTGTAAGACAAAGGAAAACCAGTCTCTTTATTCAATTTCTTTCTTTCTTCCTTTCCTTCCTTCTTTCTTTCGTTCCTTTCTTCCTTCCTTTCTTTCTTTCATAAAAGTTGCTTTCGATAGGAAGTCTTGGAAATTTCCTGTCACATCAGTAATCTACATATCAGCATTTTCTACATTGCCTGATATTGTGTCCATTCAATGAAATCTGAACATAGAAAAATTTATGTTCATTCAACAAGTGGAAACTAATGGTCGTGGGTGTCACTGCTCAAGTAAACATGGTAGTCTGCACAGTGACATCAAATGGCAAGACCAAAGCTACCACAAGATGTATATGTTGGAACTTTTAACACAGGCTCATATATGCATTTTTGGGAAATCAGATTTTTAAGTGTCTTTAGAATCCAGCCTTGTTAATTCCTTTTTGGTCATACCAGAAAACAATATACTTTGTCTGACTAAAACCTATCAAACACTTTCATCATCTCCAGATAGCTTTGGAACTGCACAGTACAGTCTTCAATACATCTGGAAAGACTGAAGAGATGGCTCATTGGGCTAAGGTGCTTGCTGCCAAGCCTGACAATGAGTTCAGTCTCCAAGAAAAATATGGTAGGAAGAGTGAACCAGAGAATACCCTACTGCAATTAGTCCTCATGTTGTATTCAAGTGTGTATGTGCAAATACACACACACACACACACACACAGAGTACCAACACATGTACAAATGTTCATATATACAATAAATAGATAGATATTAGGTAAATGGTAGATAAATAGATAGACAGATAATGAAAAACAAATATGTAGACAGACAGATGATAGATAGATGGCTGAAAATTATTTATATGTCATGGAGATATTGTGTAGCTGTCTTTATTTTTTGTTGTTGTTGTTTTTTTTTTTTACTACCCAACAGTGATGTGGTTTCCTTTTTTTTTTTTTTGCTTTTAATTTTAAATATCTTGATTTACATGTCAATCCCAGGTCCCTCTCCCTCACCTCCTCCTGGACCCCCCTACCATCCCTGCAGCCTCCCACCCTATCATCACTTCCTTCCACATAGGGGATTTCTAGAGTCTGTCATTTCATTCAGGGCAGGGTCTAGGCACTCCCCTAAGAGTTCAGCCTGAGAGAGCATCCCTCTTTGTGTTATGGACACAGGAAGTCCGTTTGTATGCCAGGGATGAACACTGATCCACTTCCCAGGGACCCATAGGTTGCCCAGGTCTCCTCACTAACTCTCACACTCAGGGGGTCTGGATCAGTCCCATGCTGGCTTCCCAGCTGTCGGTCTGGAGTCCAAGAACTCTTCCCTATTCAGATCAGCTGTCTCTGCTGGTTTTGCCAGCCCATTCTTTGCCAATTTGCTCATCACTCCTCTCTCTCTGTCACTGGGTTCCATGGGTTCAGTTCAGGGTTTAACTGTGGGTGTTTGTCTCTGCTTCCATCAGTCACTGGATGAAGGTTCCCGGATGGTTATAGACATCAAGTTCATTATCAGGAATGGGCATTCGAGGTGGTCTCCACTATTGCTTAACTTGCCACTTGGTGTCATCCCTTTAGATCACTAGAGGTCTCACTGGTGCCAGATCTGTCTTCTAACCTATGATTCCCTCTTCCCCCTATTCTACCTCCCACTCAACCTTCCTGTTCCCCCAAGACCTACTCTCTTCCTCTTCTCCCCCTCTCTTCTTCCCAGATCCCCACCACCCCTGGCTGTGTTCCCAATCTGTTCAGAAGATCTTGCCTCATTCCTCTTCTCTGGGCTAGCATGCATATCTCTCTCAGGTACTTTCCTGTTTCCCAGACTCTCTGTCAGTGGAAGTGCAGACTGGCACTAACCTGACCCATGTCTAAAATCCATATATGAGTGAGTACATACCATGTTTGCTTTTTGTGACTGGGTTACCTCACTCAGGATGGTTTCTTCTAGTGCCATCAATTTACCTGCAAATTTCAAGATTCCATTGTTTTTTTTCTGCTGAGTAATACTCCATTGTGTAAATGTACCACATTTTCTCTATCCACTCTACCGTTGAGGGGCATCTAGGTTGCTTCCAGGTTCTGGCTATTACAAATAATGCTGCTATGTACATAGTGGAGCAGATGTCCTTGTTCTATGAATTTGCATCATTTGGATATATGCCGAAGAGTGGAATTGCTGGGTCTTGTGGTAGATTGATTCCCATTTTCCTGAGGAATCTCCATACTGATTTCCAAAGTGGCTGTACGAGTTGGCACTCCCACCAGCAGTGGAGGAGGGTTTCCCTCTCTCCACATCCTCTCTAGCATAAATTGTCTTTGGTGCTTTTGATTTTAGCCATTCTGACAGGAGTAAGATGTTATCTAAAAGTTGTTTTGATTTGCATTTCCCTGATGGCTAAGGATGTTATGCACTTTCTTGAGTGTCTGTTGGCCATTTTATCCTCCTCTATTGAGAATTCTCTATTTAGTTCTGTACCGCACCTTTTAATTGGATCCTTTGGTGTTTTGGAGACTTGCTTCTTGAGTTCTTTGTAAATTTTGGAGATTAGCCCTCTGTCAGATGTGGGGTTAGTGAATATCTTTCCCATTTGGTGGACTGCCTTTTTGTTTTGTTGACTGTGTCCTTTGCCTTACAGAAGCTTCTTAGTTTCAGGAGGTCCCATTTGTTAATTGTCAATCTCAGTGTCTGTGCCACTGGTGTTATGTTCATGAAGTAGTCTCCTGTACCAACTCATTGAAGAGTATCTCCCACTTTCTCTTCTAAGAGTTTCAGTGTGGTTGGATTTATGTTGATATCTTTGATTCATTTGGACTTAAGTTTTGTACAAGGCGATAGACATGGATCTATTTGCAGTCTTCTGCATGCCAATACCCAGCTATGCCAGCACTATTTGTTTAAGATGCTTTCTTTTTTCCATTGTATAGTTTTAGCTTCTTTGTCAAAAGTCAAGTGTTAATAGGAGTGTGAGTTAAAATCAGGGTTTTCAGTTCGGTTCCATTGGTCTACATCTCTATTTTTGTGCCAATACCTTTGGTTTATTTGCAATAAAATTTCCAGTGAAAGTGTTCTTCAGACTATATTTATAAAGGATATTAAGAACATAAAATGCCATTAAAATTAACATCTAATAAAGGAACCCAAAGTTCACTTTAGAAGAAAATACATAGCAGTAAACGACTGATTAAGAAAACAAATACAAGGTATTAAAATTATTTTTCATTTTAAAATGTGTATGGAAAAACAGAACATACAACAACTCATAGATGGCCTATGAAATGCTAGAAAATGTTTGAATCCCAAGGCTGTACTATTTGAACATTTGTATATATTAATCTTTCGTAAAGTATAATAACCATTCAGGCAAATAAATAGAATTATTTATTCATTCACATCTTACTTATGAAATACAATACAGGAAAGTGATGTCTGAGTAAATGGTTGTGAATTTCAGTTATCCTCATGTTTCAGAGATAGAAACACTCTTACAGGGTTTTTATTAATATATACACACTGCTACTGACCCCATTATTTTAGATGACATGCCAATTCCTCAACATTTACTGTTAACTAATCACTTAAAAATGTCTTCATTATTTATTACTATTACTATTGCTTTAGCAAATTTGGAAGTGTGGGACTTTAAGGAGATTCAGCATCCTTTTTAAATCTAATTTTTCATATAATATATTTTGACAATATAGTTTCCTCTTTACCGATTCTTTCCAGATCCTCTTTCCTACCCCCTGCCTATGTAACTTGATGATCTCTCCTCTCTCTTTCTAACAAAAGCATACACACGAAACTCTAAGCCAAAGCAACAAAAAATAATAAAACAAAACAAAGTGTATTTTGCATGCTCAGTTATAAACCCTGAGACCCAAATAGTGACCTGTCTGCAAGATATACTGGCACAATAGAGGTACAAATATTATGTGAGTAACCAGTCACTTTCTGATTGGATTTAAGGTCCACTGCATGAGATGAAACCCGTATGTGACATCACTAAGTGGCCAAGAAGTTGACTATGAGGCACTGAAGCCTGCTAATGTTATTCTGATAAATGAAAATAGCAATAAAATGACTTATGTGACATATTGCTATACCCATAGATCAAAGAAATGCTCAACATTTATCAGAGAAGCTTTTTCTTGCTTGCAGTAGAAACCCACAACTATACAACGTGCATAGAGTAAAGATCTTTGGAATATTCAGTCATAAATGAGATGTCTTTAGCAAACAACTACTCAGAAGTATCAGGGAAGAAGAGGCAGAACATTGTGGAAACAGAAATGGTGGATAACTCCAAGTAAAGAATGTCTTCCAAACACAACAGAACTGATTCACGTGTGAACTCAGAGAATGAGACAGCATGGACAAGTCCTTCACAGGTTCAAACCAAACCAAATCCTGAATCACTGAGAAGGGAAAATGAACATAAGGTCGTATCCCTAATTCAACAAACTATTTGCAACTGAGACCTATGAATTATTTTCTTGGTATATCAACCACTCTACAGGGTAGGCATTACACCTAGGAGTAAGTGGCCAACATCTTTCTGTTATTACTTCAACATATGTGTCACCTTCCAAAATGCCATCAAACATGTGAAAGACTGGAAGGAAGAATGTCTCCACCACAGAGGCAAGGACTCATTTTGCATTCTAGGAGCTAAGCACAGCTTAATTTTCAAATTACACTTTGTTTATACAACTGTCATTTTTTTCTTTGATATTCTAATTTACCAGGTAAAAAGGGTTATTTTCTTTGAAAATTTTTAAATTCAAGTTATTTATCTTTAGAAGAATTTTCAAGGAAATAATACAAAATCTGCTTAACTTGATATTTTGCTGTCAAATGTTCTACCTCATTTCAACAAATATTAACCCAAATATTCTTATCAACTGAGGAATATCAGTTCATTCTTATGGGCTAAAAACTGAAATACAGTAAATTGATTAAAAACTTATTTGCAAATCTTACACAATTAAATTTTCTTACAAGTTGGAATATTATTCATTTTTTGAACTATAAGGAAAAAGGTATATTTAAGGTACATGATCAAAATGCTGACATGAAAATGAAATTTGAAAATTAAATGAAGAGAGTGTATTATGTAAATTGCAAGGCTCAGATCATTTACATGTGATGAAAATTACCGTATCAGTTCAAAACATAAGCACATTATCAGTTATCATTATTCTTTGAGCTGATCTTTTTATGAGATCACAGAAAAAATAGATTGATCAAGAGGCTAGTGACTCATCACCAAAAACCTATACAGTTTCAGAATGCAGCGCTGTCTTTGCTTTGGACCCAAATGTCTCTTATTAGTGATTATTTTGATGCACTTTTTAAATGCAGAACTCTAATGCTTATGTTTCTCACCTAGAGGATCAGTGCAGCCTCCAGTACCTCATTGATAAAGCAAACATGGAATATTAGCACATAACTGAAATAAGTGTCCTACACCTGCCTGGATCATTGCAACAGCATTCTTCCAGAAACAGTAGAGGAAAAAGAAGGAAGAGAAGCAGGTTGTTCCAGAAGGTAAGGAAAGTCACACATCTTTACAGTGTCACAGTGAACAACTGGGGTGCTAACCTGACATGACATAATTTTTTTTTACCTACTTTCTTCAATAGCTGTATAAGGCTCAAATGAACCTACACCACAGAAGGAATCATCCCTTGCATTGTACCTTGTATTTCTCCGGGACTTTAAACAAGGACTGACCCACAATAGGTGCTTAGTGAATGAATAAACCCATATTATACAAAATTACAAGTGTGAATATTAAAATTAAACAAAGAGAAGACTTCACAGACAATTGTTTATAGACTAACAATCCAGACATTCTCTAATACTCAGTAACTCCTTTTACTGGTATTTCAGTTGAAAATTTGATAAGAAGTGCCTTGTTAATATAATTCTTAAAATCTGACTGGTTTCAGATAGTAAGAAAGTAAACATACCATATTTTAATGGCTATTAATTTATGTATTAGTTGAAGATAATAAATATTTCAACTTGGTAAACTGAATAGCTATCTAACCATCCTCATTAAAATGCCTAAATGTTGGCTGCAATCATTAACAGATTAGCAAATCTTATATAATTGAATTATCAATGCATGTTGAGTTTTAAATACAAATATGCTTTGGGAGCTTAATTTCTGAGTGGATGTTGTGAAGGAAAAGCAAATGATGATGCAATCCAAAATTATTTCTGTCTACACAAACATACTATTCACTTACTTTCATTTAGGTTTATTACTATAAACGTGAATATTGCAAATATTTAATGTATGTAGCAATTTATATTTCATAATGATTTGCTACTATTAACACATTCACTTATCTACTGACATCACACGATAGCTATCAAAATTGGCATGCTAGTGTTTATCATCATCATGAATAGTTTATATGTTCACTGGGTTCTTAAAGAGCTCAATCTATGTGCTTCAGAATGTTGCAAACTGTAAACTGAAAGGAGCTTTAAGGAAACCATTGATGTCTGAATCAAATTGACACTCCTGCCCATTGATGGAATTATGAAAGTTAAAAAAATAGATTTTGTTAATAGACATTTCAAAACAAAAATTCATGGCCTCTCAAGGAATTAAAGTCTTCACTCTCGGATATTCTTTAGTTCTAATCTAAGCCCTTGTGCTCCCCAGTCTCTTGTTATGTTCTCAATGGAGGTGTTCAGTAAACATTTGTTAAGTCCCAGCTCTCATTTTATGCTTGGGAAAGATGGAAAACAGCTAGTCATTTTTCTCTTATAAGAACCCTTCTTCCTTAAAGACAGTTATTAACTCTCCACTCTTCCAGTCTCAAGCCTGAGAAATTCAATTCTTTAGTCTTGCTTTATCATTCTGATTTGTTTTAAGTCTCGATTTATCCATGGACCTATCTCAAGAATCCTCTTCATGATCTTAGAGTTCCTTCTAAGGAGGATTAAACATGGATGCCTTATCTTGAACATTCAGCCATAACTACACACAATCAATCACATATTGTTATACAGTTTTGTCCTGTGCCAGTTATCCACACTCTATATGCCTCTGCTCAGGTGTTCTGAGGGCTTCTGAAATTTCAACTCACCAGAACACTTGTTCAGAACAAGGGCTATTTTTACCTCAGCAAACAGTGTTTCCCTGAAGTAAATGCAGCAGTATTTTATCATGATTTCCCTTTATCTAATCTGATTACAAATACACTGAATATCATTTTAAGGCAAATGCAAAACAGTGAAAAACACCATCTGGTATTACATGATGACTTTCAATAACTCCATTGTCTGGCTCAAACTCATTGTCTGTGTAGTCTATTGAACAATTCCCAACAAACATTATGATATTGACTTTATAAAAACTTGTTTTTCTTTTTTTCTGGACAAGTCATAAATACAAACTTGATTCTTTTTTAAAAGAGCTTATTAATAATACAATTGAGCTGAGCAGAGCTTGTTTTGATATAACAGCAAGATTAAATGATTGCTATGCTGCTTTTCCTAAGAAGTTGGATATCAATTTGTTCATTGAGGGTGTATATATGCCACTTGAATATATTTTCTGTGTACAAATTCACCAGAAGAAAATTAAAGTATCCTTAGAGGACTTAAGATGTAGCTCAGCAGTAGAGCAATTACCCAGCACACACAAGACCTGAAGTTCAATTCCCAACTTTTATAAAAATACTTTTATAGTATATTATAAATATTTTGACCCTCAGTGCTCATAAAGCTCATGTGTTAATGAATAGGATAAAAATTACACAATGTATCCTTTAAATTTATTTAAAGCATGGCATAACTCGAAGTATGACTAAGTGGGGGATACTTGTCTCTTTTCTACCCACGAACTACTAATAAACCGTTTGTTAAATACAATCTGCATCCTTATTTTAAATGTGTACATTAAACACGAATATCTTTAGACATCCAGATGTGGTGAATGAAAGAAAAATGGTGATAGGGAGGGACATGAGGCCTCACACTACAAGAAAGGCCACAAAGTCTTTCCAGGGCGATAGGAGATACAAAGGAATGTCCAAACTCCAAAAATGGTTATGAGTCTGGAAAGCCAGAAAGGAAGAAAGCCTAAGGCTTAATAAATATATAACAACCAACTTTATCGAACAAGAGAGTAGAAAGGTATATCCCATAGAACCTGGCTGAAACATTAACATGCTGTGATATAATTAATATGGTACTTTGGCAATTTTCCTTATTTTTTGGCACAGTTATCCTTGGAACGTAAGTGTTCCTTTATGTAAGTTTGGGACAGGCCTTTGGGATCCTCAGAATAGGAATTGGATGCCAGGAGAATCAACTATCAGATTAAAGAGTTAGAACTTTGAAATTTACTGCCCTATTTTCTCCAGATAACAGAACTGAAGGTTCAGCTAATCATGAAGGGCTGGCAATTTAATCTGTAACATGTACCTAACAAAAACCTCCAAAAGTGTTCAAAAGGTTGGAACCCTTGGAGAAACTGGAAAGCCTCAGTATGCACAGAACAACAAAAGATTCTTATCCCTTCTCCAAAATATGACAATGCACACCTCTTCCATTTCTTCCTGAACTGAAAATTTGTTATAATACTCTTATAATCTATAAGTAAACTGTATCCTTGATTTCTACGTGCTAATGTAGCAAAGAACCTACCCAAAGGAGTAGATCTGTTAGGATAGGTATGCTATGGGGCTGAACTCTGAAAGTGGGATCTGTTGCTAATAACGAAATAGACATATATGAAAGAAGGTATTGTGTGCACAGTTGGCATCTGGAGAGAATTGGAGAATTGATATTGAGGCTCCATACATCTTGAGTCAAAACAGGCAAATGAGGATGGATGTTGTTAAGTGAGGGCACAGTAAAACCACCCAATTAAATCATTCTGTAGGAATAAAGAAATGTTTACTTGGAAATCAAGCTGCTAAGGCTGTCTCTTAGGGGCAGAGAGAAGCAAAAAGGCAGGGAAAGCCTTGCCAGTTTTAAGGAAACAGGTGTGTGGAGGAAAGGGAATATGTCAGCCAGAACAGTGGAGGCTAGTGTGGAGACTGCTAAATTGCAGCCTTATTGGAGTTAATCAGGAACTAGATACTCTATTGATGGGGGTAGTTGGCTGCAGGGAACGAAAAAGTAAAGTAACCATGATTCCTGACAAACAGAAACCCATTTCACAATATTTCTGATGAATGCTGAGTTTAGGTATCAGTCCTTCTATTTACCTGATCAGCATCCAGTCTTAGCTAAGTGTGGACTGTCATTCAGGACATTGTCAACTGCACTCCAATATGGGGGACCCATTTTGAACATTATAGATGAGAACAGGGAGAAGAATGTCAGTGCACAAAATTCCCATATATGTAGATAAAAATTACAGAGGTCTAGTGTGTAGACCAATGATTAAATTAATAAACATACACAGAACTGCATATTTTAAACTATTTGTAGTTTTTAAATTATGTATATTGGGTGGCAGATAAGTACATGTGAGTGTAGGTGCCTAAGGGGTCAGGAGAAGGCATCAGGCCCTCTGTAGCTACAATTACAGGCCCTTGTGAGCCACCCAAGATGAGTACATGGAACCAAACTTTGATCCTCTACAAAATCCAGAAGCTCTTAATCTCAAAATGTTTTGTTTCCTGTTGATGCTATTGTTGTTTTCATTTTAATAATGTGGCTGTTCTTGTGACACAGAAAGGAACTATGAGACATGGAAGGTTTAACCCACCTTATTGAGGTAGCTACTATATTATCTATAAGTATCTTATAAAATTACCTTAAAAACACTCTAAATTTCATTTAATAAAAACAGAAGAAAATAATCACCTAGGATGGATGTTCCAGGAGACCCTATAAGATAAGACTATAAAAATATTTTCTAGTATCAAAGAACTTAGAAATTATAAGAAAACAATACAAAATGTATAAAATGGTATATTTATAAAAATCTGCCACAAGTAAATAATCTTATACCTTGTGTACTAATAAAGAATAAAAAGAAGGGTAGTTTGCCTCTGCAATCAGTTATAGCTACTCATTCCCATAGCTTAACGCTATCACCCTCTTATGTATCAATCTTATGTCTCTAAATGATTATAAGAATTTAGAGCTATGCTACACTGTTAAACGTATTTGAAATGCAGCCTTATCATTTCCTCAAAGAAATGTTAGTTTCCTTCCAAGAACATCTAATTGCCATGATTCTTAAAATTTAGGAATCCAATTTTTTAAAAATCTCACTAGAACTCTTTCTCTTTGTTTTGTTTCTTGAATATAGGAAGATAGAATTAAATGACAAGACATGAAGACTAAATGGGCTACAAACTTATGCAAATGTAATATACTGTCCTCAAAATTCCTATAAATCTTAATGAAGATATTTCATTTGTTCAAAGTTGTATACTACTAAAAGAATAACTAAAAACAAAAGCAGATTTCAAATGCAAATGTGCTCTGATAAGGAAAGAAGTGCTCATCAATCAAAAAGGCATGTACACATTCCAGCTGGAATGCAAACTTCAGGAGAGCTTCACTTTCTTTATTAAATAGTATACAGACTTGCAAAAAGTACAACCATTCAATTAGGTTAAAAACTTAATATCAGACATTGGTAGAATTGAACTATAGTGTACAATTTGTTAATCATAATGGGGAAATGGGTATATTGCAGCTACTGCAAAAGACATGGTAAGACAAAGTGGAGGCTAAGACTGTATTTGGATGCAAAACCAAATAAATCAATTAATTCTCAATTAAAATAATTACAGAATTTAAAATCAGACAAAGGCTATCTCTATTGTGCACAGCATCCCATTTGTACAAATGAGAAAAATAAAATACAGAATTTATCCAAGTAAGAGAAAGACACAAGGTTGTTTTATACTGAAAAACAGTATTATCCACCCCTCTCCAAAAAAAGACAAAGTAAACTACAATGGAAAATCGCATTTAAAATAGGAAAAAATATTCAATATGAATGAAAAATTTTCTAATTCACAGTGAGAAAACACATTTTAAAAGATCTATTGAAAGGTTTAATTGGCTATTCTTTAGAAAAAGTATATTGAGTAAAATAAATTAAATCTGAGACAGTTCACCCATTAATATTATATGAACAGTGTCATTTTAGGGGAAACAGAATGTTGACCTACAATATGCAATTACATTTTATGAAAAAAAAACGTTTCTTTCATGTGTTTATCACATGTAAATGTCAGGCACTAGAGTCCAGTTGTAGAGAGGGTAGAGTGATGAGCAAAGGGATCGAGACCACGATGGAGAAATCCACAGAAACAGCTGACCTGAGCAAGTGGGAGCTCATGAACTCTAGGCTGACAGTTGGGGAATCTGAATAAAACCAAACCAGGCTCCCTGAATATGGCTGTCAGTTGGGGGACTTAGACAGTCTATGGGGCCTCCTCCAGTGGAACCAACCGTTATTAGTCCCTAGCTCAGGAATGGGCTCTGGAAGCCAATTCCCTATGGAGGGATACTTTGTCAGTACACGGGAGTGAGTCTAGATCTTGCCCGAAACGATGTGAGGCCGTTTTCCGTGTAACATAAAGAGGGTAGACATCACATTGTTCCTCGAATTTGAGGTGGTGTCAATTTCAGTTTGCTTTAGGTTGTAACTCATAAGTGAAGGTGAACTTTTAGAATGAACATTTTTATGATCTTAAAAGGATAATCTTAACTAAACAAAGTATCATCTTTACAAAACACAGTGGTGCAGAGGTTTTGTTGTTGTTGTTGTTGTTTTAATTCCACATAGAAAACTCCTGAGACCTCAGCCACAGTCAGCTGTTTTGCCACACAGAGTCATGGTTTGTTTTAATAAAGGAAAGAAGCCATGCATGAAAACATAAATGTTCAGATACAGGGTATAGGATAACGAAATTACCCAATCCTGGCACCATTTAAATAATCTGTAATGTAACACAGAATTGCAAGGAATATTGTTGCATCTACTTAAGTGACCAAAATGAAATTGCAAACTAAGGCACATGCTGCACAATTCCAATTTGCAATAAAAATACAGACATACAAGCCAAGTAAACCTCACATTCAAATGCTCCTGATTTGAGTCAACTCACTACAGACTTTAAGAACTCTGAGAACTGTGTCTTTTCAGCTCTCTACACCATAAAAATCCTTTAACTCTGAAAGCTTTCTACAACTTGATATTCTTCTAAGCTCTTAGAGTCTATGGGTTTTCTATGCCTTATTTTTATAAAAACAAAACAAAAGAGCCCAAACACAAACACAAACAAAACTGTAACAGCCTCTGTTTCCAGATGAGAAAAATGTAGCATGAGTTAAATCACTTGCTTTGGATTTTTAAGGTTCTTCCCTCTTTCTCTCCTTCCCTCCTCCCTTTTCCCACTTCCTCACTCCTTCCCTCATTTCCTATTTCCTTCTCTATTTTCTTCAGTCTCCTCCCCTTCTTCTTCCTCCTTTTTCACTACCTGTTCTTCCTCCCCATTTCTTTTGAGACAAGGTCTCAGTGTGTACACCAGACTGATCACAAATTTGCAATCCTGTGTCCTCTGAGTTCAGGGTGTATAGACATGTGGCACTGTAATAGACTTGGTTATATTTTCTATGTATCAGCTGGAGGATCTTTGATTTGAGTCTCAGTATAGTAATTAGGTACAAAGACACACATAGATAAGAACTGAATTACCTTTTGTAACTTTTGAAGCGCTATGGTAATTGTATTAAAAATAAAAAGAACAAAATTGATGGACTCAAAAGTTGTTGTGACTGACATTGATCTGTCGAATAGTTCTTTCTCCTACATCTCATACTTACAGGAACAGTGTAGGCAAATATCCCTCTCCAGTGTTTGAAAAGGCAAGAGTCTCACCCACACTTTTATTTCTGATCTTCTTTTACTGAAATCAAAATACCACCTCCTGTTGTTATATTCAAAGGGACTAAGAGATATTTTTCCTTGCTCAAGAAGTAAATGACTGTGAGGGAAAAATTATAGACTATTATGGCATGCTAATAATCCAAATTAGATAAACACAAGCAAGGGAAAGGAGGCCAGAGTTGGAGCGCTGGGTAGAGAATGGTGAGACAGAGTAAAGCTCACTCATTTTGCACAACCATTGTATCAGCTCAGCTATTTGAGGAAAATGAGTCATTTGGGTCTCTAGTTATAATAAAACCTTACAGAATGGTTTGTGTTTGAATAGCTAACACCTCAGGCAACAGCAGTATATCTCCAAGTAACTTACTCAGTTCAGGCTGGATTGCAAAATGGTATGGATAGTTTTGTGCCTCTCTCACAAATGGTAAAATGTAGGTAAAAATCTCAGTTTCTTTTTCTAAAGGAGCTATAAATTGATGGAGTAAATGAAGATAGTTTAACTAAGTTATTAAAAATGAAAATAATAAGTAAAATTCATTATTACAACATTATTCACTTCCACAAATCCTCTTAATGATGTATTTTGGTCCTTTAAATCATTAATCCTTTCACTTCAAGTGAATTTTTTAATACAAATTGAATTTCAGAACCAGAATTGTTTTAAATCTCTAAAATTTAAGCCCTGGAATGGAGTAACTGATTAGATAGCTGTAGTGGCTTGAAAGAAAATGGTCCCTAAAGGAAGTGGTATTATTAAGAGATGTGGCTTTGTTGGAGTAGGTATGGCCTTGTTGGAGGAAGTGTGTCACTGTGGGGGCAGGCTCTGAGGTGCCATATATGCTCAAGATACCACACAGGGGGACAGTTCACTGAACTCTCCAGCATCATGGCTGCCTACACAGCACTGCACTCCCAGGTGCCATGCTCCCTGCCATTATGATAACAGACTAAACGTTGAAAACTGTAAGCTGCCACCTCAGTTAAATAATTTCCTTTATTAGAGTTGCTGTGATTATGATGTCTCTCCACAGCAATAGAAACCCTAATACAACAGCAAAATGAGAGAAAAGTAATTTGAAAATGTTATGAAGTTGTGATAGACAACCAAGGGAAATCAGACAAAATAAAACTACTGACAGTGTCATCCACTTATGTGACATAATTTGGTATTCAAACATCCTACTAGATACCAAGAGACCTGGAGAGTTTTATATGTCATTGTCTATAATTCTAATTCTACCCTCTCAATAATATATGAAGATTGAAGTCATTGGTGATTCTTGCTCTTGCAGAAGAAAGGAGTTGAGTTTCGAGTACCGATATTGGGTGGCTCACAACCACATTAAGTCCCACTCCAAGGAATATGAACACTCTTCTGTCTTCTCTGAGTGCCTCTAATCATATGTACATATGCATACACACATATGCACTTGCACACATGTATTCACATACATGCATGCACATACACAAACAAATAATAGGATACATTTGTAAAAAGAGAACGATCTTATCTTCAAGTTACTAGTAAAAAGGGAAAAGTGCATTTCTTCTATGTATTAAGTGGCTTATATATTAAAATACAACACAGTTAAAACACAGATTAAAATAGATATTATCTTTCAAAAATTCTGCCATAGTAGTTGGTCATTTATTTGAGAAGGAAATACTGATTAAAGAAGTATCTGAAAAATAGCCACATGTCTTAGACTCTAAAAACATATATAAAAGGGTATCTTAAGCTGAATTTTATATTACATAATGGTTTTGAAGTACAAATTATCATTTCTATAATTCCAATTTTTATATCTGTGCTTTCCTCTACTTATTTGTGTTATTGATACAAGTTTAGCTGTATGTGGTGGTTACAGTAAATCAGATTAGTGCCCTCTTTAATAGCTACTACCAAATCTTACATCACCCCTAATTCCTCTTACCAAACTACAATATATTAAATTGCTTAAGTATGATATTGCATAAGAGATTAAGGTCAAAAGATAAAATATATCAAGGACAATGATACTATTTATACTTGAGGAAATGTATAGATTTAGTTTCAATACAAAAATATATCTGAACAGGTGTTGAGTCTAACACCTGAAATTCCAGTATTTGGGAATTTGAGACAGGAGAATTGGTACAAGTTAAAAGCCAGCATGAACTAAGAGTGAGAAACCATTTCCAAAAACACACATACAATTTTTTCATTTCTCTACTTCTTAGCAATATTTTATAGAAAGTTTTTATCTTAAATCCAGATATGGTAATCACTCTATTCTAAAGACTTTTGCAAACACTACAGATTATTACCCTTGTTTTTGTGATTTAGACAGTCACTAAAGGAAGCAGCTGGGGATACAGAGAAGTTGGAGCCTGTAAATAAACATTGTAAAGCTTTCTGTAACTAACAGAGCACTATATTAAGAATTTTAGGTCTGTGTGAACACATTTTCCTGTTCCTGTTCCATTCACAAGATCAAGCACTGTTAGCTAGAAAAAGAAATAGTTGAATGTTTTCAGTTTGATATCAGTACTGGAGGACAGTGATACAGCAGCTGACAGCAGTCAAACAAATGAATGGGAAATTAAATGGATATTTGGATGTGGCCTTTTAAGAACCAGGATTAGAAAAATAAAGTCAATATACACTTATTGCCTAAAGTCTTAAAAATTTACCATCTCCAACTTTTGTTCCCTCTCATCTGTAATATCCGTTGTTCATGGTGCCAACACAGTTTATATGGTCCTTGATATTTGCCTCACATATGAAACAGATTGTTATTCACTAGCATTATTATTAGAATATATTATTGCCACCCTCCTTTTGCAGATGAGGAACTTAGCTTCTAAGAGCTGAAATATCTTCCCTCTCAGAAGAGCTAGGGTCATTTTCTAAATCAGTTGCCCTTAGCGTGAAGTCAATTGTGATAATTATCATTCTGATAATAATCATGTTATCCTAATTGCACAAGTAGTCTGTTAACCAATGAATAGAGCATGTGTACATTTTATGTGGTCGTTTCCATATTTCAATTGCCATGTCTCATGTCAATGAACTCAAATTCAACTACTCTATAGTACCCAACAGCTTTCTGATAACAACTTGATGAATGTTGTTTTCAGCTGTGATTTCTTGGGATAAATCAACAGCACATTTCTGATGATGTTTCAATGCACCACACCGTGTTGCTCAAACACAGGCAGAAAATGATGTTCTTGACGATTCAAAATCCCAACATAGAGAATGTATTTTCCATATTATAAATCAATAAACCTACATCATCTATCTATCAATAGAGAAATATATCATCATCTATCAATTCTCAACCCACACCCCCAGACAGAAGCTTTCCATTAGATAATTTCATCTCATTCTGGGTAATGACTCTATGGCTTACACTTGGATACCTATCAGATCATTTCTCTCATGTAGTCTTCCATATACAGACACAGCTATGTTCCTAACAAAATCTAGCATTTTGAAAGCAAAATCCACTCATTGTCTATGACCAAAGCACACTGAGAGCACCTGATCTTGAATGCAAGAACTGTCTTTTCTGTAGAGTTGGTTGGTGTAAGTTTTGTTCTGTGGCAGAGGCTCAACAGCTGTTTCATGAACTAATTATTGAGGCATCTGTGTGTAACTGCTCAGGAAGCGTTGCCTGACTTATTTAGTTATGCAGTCTTAAAATATCGTAAGTGACACCTTCTCCTTATCAGACCTGAGTTCTTGAGCTAGACAAACCACTCTGAGGAAAACAAAGATTCTGCTCCAAATGTGGGCATATCTGATGGGCAGCAACCTCTGAAATCACTGAGCACAGTCTCAAGGTAAACTGTTTTCCCAGCCAAGACTGATCAAACTGAATTCCTGTGGCCTAGAAATGATTGTTAAACATCAACCAAATAAAAGACTTTAGTAGACCTAATAAACTATGTGAACAAATTAATTATTATGGATTAGTATTTTTAAATATAATTTTCCATGTGACCTCCACTTATGATGAGGATAACCTTGTTTCTGTGAGACATGAAGGATCTCACGAGGAGATATACAAAGATCAAGTGACATCTGAAGCTGGATACTTAGTATAGATGACTTTTGTACTTTTCTGGTGTTGTTCTGAGTTGATGACACTAATCACTGAAAGAATTGTTACAACTCATAGCAAATCAGTTCACACGAAGACAAATTTCTTATCTTGGTCAAAAAATACTTATAAGTAAAAAAGATCATGTAGGAACATAAGATAAAACGGCATTTCTCATTTCAATGCAAGTAAACATTGCTCTGTTTCATCTTTCTATCTGTCTCTCACACATTCCACTATAGATTATACTGGCAAATCTTCAAAGTACAGGGGTTCTATTCCAAGATTTGTAATACCCAGGAAATTCATACATTAAAAAGAATGTATAATATTGACTGATTTCTTTTTGTTTTAGACTCCCTTAGCCTTTATACAAATAAGTCTTGGAACAAAGAGACCAATAAGCAAAATTCTAAAATTTTCTAGAAATATAAGTTTTCAGGAGAATTCATTAAAAAATCTATATCCACACATTTTAAGGCTTGAATTTTGATTAATTCCCTTCTTAGTATCAGACTCAATTTTCAAATGTTTATTTAACTCACTGCATATTCTCCAACCTATGAGATAATCAATACTCACCGAGAAGACATATATTTATGTAATACATATTCCAGCTCACCTTCCACAGTGAGGAACAAATCAGGAGGACCAAGACTCCTGCTGTAAGTGAAGCATTTCATCCCATATCCAACACCCACTAAGACGGAGTATCTGAAGCATCCCAAGGAGCCTTTGCGTCATGGAACCTGCTACAGTGTTCAGTGTGAGTTTGGAAATTATTCCTTTCACAGCTGAATGGCACATTCTCGATCTGTGACAGCTTTGAAATATTCTACTGAATATTCCTCCTTTGGTTGTTAAAGGTGATATTGATAAAGGCAGTGGAAACCCCTGGCTCAGACTTCTGCAACTGCCTCTCCAGCTCCTGTTCATGGGCAGTGCAGGAGAACGAACCTAGACCTAAGAGGGCATTCTACCCAGAAATGCATATCCTCTTCATGTGCCCTGTATAAGTAAGATAAGGTGTCCATGGTCTCAGGATGAAAATTTATTCAAACACATCTGTGATTGTGGTTTCTAATTGAAAATCCTATGCAGTGAAGCTCCCACTAGAGTACATTAAGGTCTTATGAACATGAGGAAATCATGGTCTTTCAGATTGCAAGACAGCAGGGATGAACCAGGAAAGGCCAGAATCCCAAGTGTCACGTGATTGTACTAATGGCTCTGGGTGTCTGTACATGAAGAAGCTTGGAAATATCTATCCTACCTGCCTTGATCCCACTCAGTAAGAATCAAAGTTCAAAGTCTGTCCTTTTTTTAGTTTATTTGTTTCCTCATTGTGAGAATATCTGCCTGGTCACTGTGAAGTCATTGTGGTACACAGACTTCCACAAACTTGAGATATCCCAAAACGATTCTCAGTGGCCTTGCCTCCTTTCTGATGTTCTCATGATGGCTGTCAGTTCAGTACAGGAATTATGAAATGGGATAGTGGCAATGGTCCTATGAATCTCTGCATAAACATGGCTCCCTGCAGACTTTTGAGAGAAATAGAGTACTAACAATAAAGTCTGTTTTTAATTATTTAAAAGAACCTGCTTTGAAGAGCTAAGGATGTGACTTGTTAGTAAAACATGTATGTAGTATGCATGAGGCTCTAGGATTAATCACGAACCCCCTAAACACCAGTGGAGGGGTGGTGAGTCAACTCTGTAGACTTAGAGACAAAGAACAGAAGCCATGAGGGTTTGTCTCTGTGTTTCATCACTCTTTTCAAAACAACTGATTTGTATGATTTATCTTGTTAAACAGAATTAATAAAGAAATGTAGCATATGCAAACAATGGAATTCAACTCTGATGGGGGATGTCCCTTCTCTAGATAATGAGTGGTAAGACAGTATGTGTGCTCATGATAATTAACTAATCATTTAGGAATAAATAAGGGTCTGATAAGGAACCTATTGCTATTCAAACACTAAAACTCAAACTTTACCTCTCTATATAAATTACTAAATTTAATCCAGTTAGATGTCAAATATATTTACCAATAATAATTTATTATTATTATGTTTTAAAAGTAAACTACCTAAATATACAAGCCTCTATTATCTAG
Organism: Mesocricetus auratus; assembly: GCF_017639785.1. NCBI lineage: Eukaryota > Metazoa > Chordata > Mammalia > Rodentia > Cricetidae > Mesocricetus > Mesocricetus auratus. Next base: position 39,182,374 of record NW_024429193.1, read on the forward strand.
TACTTTAATCAAGTTCCTATCAAATACACACTACTGTCAACACTACCCTAGTAGTTATTACAATGAATGCTTATGATATACTCATGAAATCTCTAATCCCACATGCAGAATGTCTATGATGATCAATGTGTGACAATAGTCCTTAGGTTTGATTCCACTAGACACAATATTTTACACTGAATATATAATGTTCTTCACCTAACATTTAATTTGTTTGGTTTTCAATTTGTCCTTAGCTTTATACTTGTGTTATTTCTACTACAGCTTTTTGGTTTTATGAGACAGGGTTTCTCTGTATTGTTTTGGAGGCTGTCGGTTCAGCCCGGCCTCGAACTCACAGAGATCCGCCTGCCTCTGCCTCCCAAGTGCTGGGATTAAAGGCGTGCGCCACCACCACCCAGCTACTACTTTATTTTTTATCTTCACTTCTTGAACTCCTCAATAGTTTCCTCAATACAACCTGACTTGTTTTTCAGCTGTACTTTAGTTTTTGGCTTCATAACTTATCTCTATTTGCTCATTGCTCAGAAGACTTCATTCCTACAATTCTCTTTAAATCAAAAATCAGTTGATCAAACAAACCACCCAACATGCTACCAATATGTTCACCACCAACCACCACACAAAACATGTCTGTCCCAATCTGTATTTCTCCCTGACAACTCAAAGGAAATAGGCTTAGACTGCCTGAATAATTTGATAGAATTTGACACAGTATGATAGGAGAGCCCCTACAAAAAAATAACCAGATCATCACCAGATGACAAGAATTACACTCACATTTAACACGGGTAGTAAGGATTAGGAGCGAATAAGGAGAAAAACTGTTCATACTATTTAGGTAAGAATTAACCAACAGTCCCTTTCTGGAGAATAATTTGACAACATTTATTGTAGAAGCCAGAAGCTCCACTTCCAGAAAGCAATCCCACAGAAGCACCCAGATATGCACCTAGCTAGGAATAAATGAGAAGCTTAATACATTTGGTTTACAGTGGTAAGACCATGACATGTAAAAAGGAAAGTTGTATAAATTGTTGCACATGTATATTGTAACATATTATCATTAAAGCTATTGGAATAGATCAATATTCAGGTCCAGGAATGAGCAAGATATAATGTTATATATAACTATATAAAATATATTATGAAAAGAAATAATTCTTTAAAAAATCTCAAACTGAAATAGAAAGAAAACAACTGTTACATGAAACTCAGTAATCGAGATCTGTCTAGGGAGAACATCTCCTTAGAGGCCTAGAGTTTTATATGGCTAGCAGTAAACTAATGCTAATCTGTATAAACACTGTGAGAAGAGTGTCAGTAGCCAGGATAACTTGATAAGGTCACTAAATATTTAGTGGTAAAACCAGTTTCTAGAGTCAAACCTTTTTCCAGTCCAGAGACACTTTTAGTAACTAGAGCAACCTATATAGTTCTTGGTGGATAAATAGGTAAACAATACTGGTGCAACATAATTTTCAACAGTTCTATATAATCAACTTACTGGTAAGATGTTTATTGTCTGCTTCTCTGTCACTGCAAGTCCAATAAAGCAAACGTTTTGTCTGCTTTTTCATTCAAAATGCTTATAGCAGTGCAAGGCACAGAATAAGTCCACAGAGGTTAGTTGATTGAATGAAGGAGAAAGAAGGAAAACAGGTAAAAGTGAGCTACATGAGTGATAAGCTCAGGCAGCTGGCTGAGCTGCGGCGATGTAATAAGAATGGGCTTTGCAGGAGAGACAGAAGCTTAGCAGAGACTTGAAATAAGTAGGTGTATTTCAACGATGGATGATCAGGGGCTGAGTTCAGTGGAAGCTGGCTCAGAGATGATGGTATGCCTTGGGAAGTAGAATTGACTTGGGTGAATAAGTCTTTCTTTATTTGGGCATTAATATTGCTATGAGTCGCCTATGGTGAAGAAGTCTAATAAATATGGAGTAAAGACAGATCTGCGCAGAAGGAAACTCTGAGTGTCATCCAAACAAAAGCCTAGGATGTGGGCAAGGATGAGCAGAGTTAGAGAACTTAGAGACTGAGGCCTTGAGAAGGCATGGAGGAAAGAGTATTACAAGATGGAATATACCCCATGTCAACATAAACAGACTAAGAGGTCACCAAGTGTGTTCACTAGATTCATTCAGCAAACTTGATATTACCAATATGGATGGAGCAGAGGAAAATGAATCCAAATGGTGGTGGGTTTAAAATGGGAAGATGAGAGGCTGTCATTTCTACACAATAGGTAGTGTCTCTGAAGCCTGATCCTAGGCAGGTGATCATCATTTGCATCTGAGAATGCCTCTGATTGTAACACATTCTGCATTAGTCAAGATTCTCTAAGGAAACATGGGCAATAGAATAAATACATATTAAGGACAATTTATTAGATTCACTTATAGGTAATCCAGCAATGACTGCTTTCACCTTGGAAATACTGAGAGCAGTATAGATGCCCATCCAACAAAGGAGATGCCTCAATAGTTCCAGACTGGCATTGGAGTCCTAGAGGGTTTCTGGAGAGCCACTGGCCTTCAGTTCACATTGAAAAGCCAAAAGAGGCTGAGTTCTAATGTCAGTGAGGGGTGATATTATCCGTGACAGCAGATGCCAACTGGGTAGACATATTTGCCAACACAAGATGAAGGCAATGACTCTTCTCCTCTCAGACTACCTTTATCTGAGCTAACATCTGAATGTTACACACACACACACACACACACACACACACACACACACACACACACAAGTAGGGTGAGTCTTTCCTATTTCAATTATACCAGAGAAATCCCTCACAGGTATGCCAAAAATCTTGCCTGTGAGTTGATCTAGATGCAGTCAAATTGACAACCAAGATTAACCATCAAACATACTTGACCTGATTTTTTTGAAATAAGAAAAGTGTTTGTGGAACAGGAAACACCCCTGAGGAGGCAGAAAAGACAATGAGCAGTGCAGTGCAAGGCAGGGGCCATCTTTGTCCCTGGACTTTTGGACCTCGTTATTAGGAGCTTTAAGCATGAACAGCACAAGGTAAGTTACCAGTGCTTTTGGTTTGGGAAAGGCTTGCTTCTTACTAGGATTTGAAAGGAATACACAGTAGGCTACTCTAACAAGCAGAGTAAGCACAAGTATTTCACTGAGCAGTCTGAGAGGCTTCTTAGGGCCCCCAGTACAGATGAGTGAGGGTTTTGATTGACAGAGTACATGCTGTAAGTTGTTTTAAGATGGTATTTTGAAGGCATATAAATATTTAGGGGGATATTTGAAAATGACTTGTTTCAAATAATAGGGAATACTGAGAACAGAGGAATTTGACTTATTGATTATAGCATGTTCAGTCGTTTCTGTTGTGGAACATAAGTAAGTGGGATTGTAAAATTTTAATAGAAAAAATGTTCTATATTTCCTTGATATAAATGGATGAGTATGCTATAATCAATAAATCAGGTTTTCTTCTCAGTCCATACCCTAAAGTGTCAACCTAAAATCCAACGTTGGTTTTGTTTTATTAATTAGTTTGGTTTGGTGATACTGGCAATCATACTAGTTACACAAGCACTTTTACTACTAAGCCAAGCCCAGTCTTAAACAATGAAGGTTGTTTTAGTTGGGTTTAATACAAATATTACCTAATATAATTGAAATTAACAATTCTGACAAACACTGAAACTCAATGGACCCATGACAATTTTCATTCTTCATTATTCATTTACATATTGAACTAAAGGTGCCTATACAGTAATACATGAAACAAAGATAACTAAGCCACAATTTGCACACTAAAATAACTCATACTCTTTTGAATAAATGAGCTACCAGAATCAATAGGAATGCATACAGTTACATGACTACAGTCAGAGAATTCCCTTACTTAAGGTTGAGTTAAATCCTCAAAAGGAATTTATAAAGGTTCATCTAAAATAAATCTTTTTAGTCTAGTCACCTTAGAATCTTGTCACCAACTTTGAAGTGAAAATTTTTGCTTCAGTGAAAAGAAGATGCTGGCAGGCCCTGGGGAGTAGTCATACATGTGTTGCCTCTCAATGTCACATCTACACAGGTGTGTCTACTCTGATCCTCTGCAAATAGGCTGGGCTATGCCAGGAGATACCAAAGGGTGTAAAGTGAAGCTATTTCTTATTGCTATAAAAATTGCTGAGCAATGTTTTCACTTATTCAAAATGTCAAAGACAACATGTATTTGCACACTACTAGCCTTTCTTATTTTTCATGTTTTATTCCTTGAAATTTTCATACATGTATACAATGCACTTTGATCATCTCCACTCCCTATACCTCTCATTATGTCTCCCAAGAACCACCCAACACTTCTCCCTCACATATCCATGGTTTCTTTATTATTTTTTTAGTAATAACCCACTGAATTTAATTAGTGTTTTAAATATGTGCATGGATGTGGTATCATTCACTGGGGAACAGAGCCCACCAGAGGCCACACCCATAAAAGGAAGTGACTTACCCTCCTTCAACAGCCATTAATTGCCAGAAGCCAGAAGCAGGACCTCAGAGGCACCTGCTCCATACCTCCTGTGATTTTGATTGGTATTCTCATGAACAGGTACACACAGCTGCTATCAGATCATATGTGCAACAATCATGTCATGTCCAGTACACAGATGGCGTCCACAGATGTCCTCTCAACCTTCTGGCTCTTACATTCTTTGTGCCCCCCCCTTCTTTGATGTTCCCTGAATGATGGAGGATAGTGTGGCTAAAGATGATCCATTTAGGCTAGAACTTAGTCACATACCCACAATACTTTGACCAGTGCTGAATACACACAAGTCCACTCACTGGCACATGTCCTTTTGACACTTTCCTAATTTAACAAGTTATTATTTTAATTTTACGTGTATTAGTGGTACCTAAAAGGGTCTAATGATTACATTAGATCCTTAGAACTAGAGTTACAAGTGGTTGTGGGCCTCTACATGGCTACTGAGAAACAAACATGGGTCAACAAAAATCAGTAAGCACTCTGAAGCACTGAGCCATCTCTGCAGTTCTGCCTTTCTGATTTTAATAACTTGAAATGTTTCCCACTTGAAAGCTTTTCAAAACTATTACCACTTAATGTCTCCCTTCTATAAGACTCGTTTCTGTATTACAGTCTAATACTTATAAATTTTCATTTATGTTTGATTACATAGAATCGCATATTTATGGGGCAGACTTATTTTTTGTTGATGCAAATTATACTTCTATGACACAGGAAATGTAATAAAATCAAACGTCAAGCTTCATAAAACCAGCTGAAAATGCTTCCCAATGTTTCCGTATGGTACACAAACACTGCCAATGCCTATGTGTGCCAGAATGCCCAAAACCAAAAGAGAGAAACAAACAAAAATGCTGGGAGTACTAAGCTAAATATTCCTTAACTGGTGATAATGGGAGACCTTGCATATTTACAGGGCCCTCAGTGGCTCTTTTGCCAGCTCAATAACTCGGTTTATAAAATTTTAAGCATACAAACAATATCACAAAATATAGAACACTAATCCTTAAAGCTATCAAATGCCTGGATCTTGAGTAGATCAGGGTAGAAATATTGTTAGTGATTTCATTAGGGCACCATAGGAAAAGCACAGTATGTTCTTCTTAAAAACTTTTGCACAAAAGAATGAAATATGTTACTTAATATTTTTATGATATAAAATATCTGATAATTTTGTTTCTATAGCCAAAATTAGTCTTTTGGGGGTTAAAAGTCATAACACACACACACACACACACACACACACACACACACACATATATATATATATATATATATATATATATATATATTTCACTCAGAAAGTTAAAGATAATTTTCCTCTCAAAAGTGTATAATGGATGTTAAATTATAGGTCATATACTGTCCTCTGTTATTTTTATCTTTATTTCTATTCTATTTTTCCAGGACAGAGGGTTAAGAAGCCAGTCTGCTCTGTGGCCACACCTCTCCTCCCTCTCACAATTGAAAGATTAAGTTTATAGTCACTTCAGCACTGGCTTCAGGTGTCCCAAGAGACATAGAGACTAGGGCAGCAAAATCACATGAAGAATTTCCTACCACCTTGTGAAGAGCTATACTGGGCAGATATCTGTCTTTGTGGGAATTTCTCTGAATATTTTCTCTCTTTCAGTCACCCTTCACTCTGGATATATAATCCAGGAAGCTCTTCTCTCTCTCTTTTGCTTACAGTTTAAGCTGCATCTCTTCAAAGGCTCGTCATATTTAATATGATAGGATTCTCTGTCTCTCACAATACTCCCTACCTCAAGACCTGACCACCTGACCATACCTTCCCCTGCTAATGCTGGTTAGAAGTTCCTTCTCTCTCTCATAATAAAGCTCATTCTAAAGGGTAATTGGTCTCAGCTTCCTTTTACACAAACCAACCTCCTACTGTTGTCCTTTGAAATAATTTTAGAATGATTATATCACAAGGCAAATGAGGCAAGGCATTTTCACCTAAACTTTTGGACAAGGTATACTGGAGCTTTGCATTTATAGCTTTCATTACAGCTCCAAGCAAAAAAGAATTATCACACACTCAATTTGTTCAAATTTATTACTCAAAAAAGAAAATCAACTTTTAAATCAAAATGTAAATATAAATGTCAAGCTTTACACATGTGTAATTACATTGTTTGTTTGACTGTTTTTCAGTTAGATTGATACACTAACATAATAGGAAATCTTGTTCTAGTTACTGATGTTTTATGTCTCAGGTACCAGTCTCAGCCTTGAGGATACAGCTACAAACAAAGCTGACTAAAGTAATATCCTAAAGAAACTTGTGCTCTACAAAGATAAAAGGGCAATGAACCAGCCAATAAATAAATAATACAATTAAAGGATAAAAGGAAATGTGACTGGGAAAATGAGGTGTTCTTAGGTGAGCTGCATTGCTATGTGAAGTTGTTCCTAAGTGGACAGCAGTTGGCAGTTGGCCTAAAGTGTAGTGCTTCATAAATGAACTGTAAGCATAATGTTCATAAATGAACAAAAACATAGACAAATGTTATCACCCAAGGAAAAATATCAACAGAGAGAAGACAAACTTAGACATTCTGAAAATATATTTGTAACCCAGGTATTACCTGGTAAGTTATTAATATTCAAAATGTATAAGGAATTCAACTCGGTAGTATCAAAATGAATAGCCTTAGTGAAAACTGGATAAAAGCAATGAATTGTTAGAAGATTTAAATATGAAAAATTCCAGCATGTATATGAAAATGCTAAACAGTACTAATAACTGTAGAAATACAAATTGAAACCACCATGAAATATCAACTCACTCCTGTTCAAATATCCATTATAAAAATCCATGAAAGAGAAAACTTCTGGCAAGCATGTGAAAAATAACAAATCCTCACACTGTTAGAGAGATGGGTAGAATAACCATTGTTAGAAAATAGTATGAAGTTTCTGAAAAAAACTAAAATGTAACTATTATGAACTTTGAAAAAATAGAACTATTATGATTTAGCAGTTCAATACAAGATAGAGAAATATCTATAGTGTATCTAAAAGACTCATCTGCACTCCATATTCACTTCACCAGTACTCATATCAAGATGTAGAATCAGCCTAAGTATCCATTAGTAAAGTTGTGGATAAAGGAACATGATATACAATACAATGTAACATCATGTAGACTTTCAACAGGGTGAAACCCCATTGTTGACAACACAGATGAACCCAGAAATTATAATAGTTGAAATAAGCATGGAACAAACAAATACCTTATGATCTAACACATTAGATTTCAAAAGATGTTACAGTCATATAAAGAGCAAAATAGCTGTTCCCAAAAATATGGAACCAAGATGTTATAGTTGGCTTTTCAACTCTTTGGGTCCCACTACCCAACACCCAAATAAAAAGACAGAGACTTATTCTTACATATGAATGGCTTGTTTCTAGCCAAAATTTTCTAACTTAAATTAACCCATTTCTCTTTAGTAACATTTTACCTCTGGGCTTTTTACCTTTAGATATTTCTTTCCTTCTTACTCCATGACTGGCTGGGTGGTTGGGTGGCTAGCCCCTGGCATCCTCCTTTTCTCAACCATAGCTCTCTTCTCTAGATTTCTCCTCCTGTGTCTTCTCCCTGTTTGCCAGCACGGCCTATTTCTCTCTTTCCTGGCTAGCTATTGAACATTCAGCTCTTTATTGGACTACTCAGGTGTTTTAAAAAGACAAAATAAATACAACTTTATAGAGTTAAACAAATGCAACACATCTTTGCATCATTAAACAAATATTCCATAGCATAAAGGAATATAACACACATTAAACTAATATTCCACAACATGTTATTGCAGATATGTTAGTGAAGCAACCCAAAATATCAGGAAAGGTAAGGTCAAGAGGTCTGCCGTGTATCACAGCAACTACCATCAAAAGAAATGTCTTACATACCTGAAAATTCCTGAGCATTGATTTTGGTTTTGCCATACACAGAAAAAGTAATGTATAAGTAATGGTTTGATTTGGTCATTAGAATATATGTATGCATTTTATAAAATATCTATAATATCTATACACACACTCAGAGAGAGTAAAATATTGTGTGTGTGTGTGTGTGTGTGTGTGTGTGTGTGTGTGTACTTGAAATATGAGCCAGCAGTTAAGAACAATGGCTGCATTCCAGGTTCAGTTGCCAGCAGTCACAAGGCTGCTCACAGCCATCTGTAACTCCAAAAAGCTGACATCCTCCTCCAGCTTCTGCATGTTCTGTGCACATGTGCTGAACAGACAGACGTGCAAGCAAGACACCCATACCCAAAAAAAGTTTTAAAACCCAATTTTAAAAATCATGAATGCTCCTGGTACTAGGGAAATTCCCAGGAATCCACAAGGATGATCCCAACTAACAATCTAAGCAATAGTGGAGAGGCTACCTTAAATGCCCTTCCCCAATAATGAGATTGAAGACTATCTTAATGCCATCACAGAGCCTTCATCCAATAGCTGATGGAAGCAGAAGCAGACAACTACAGCTAAACACTGAGCCAAACTCCTGGAATCCAGTTGTAGAGAGGGAGGGTAATCAGCCAAGGGGTCAAGACCATGCTGAGAAACCCACAGAAACAGCTGACCTGACCAGTGGGAGCTCACAGACTCCAAACTGACAGCTGAGAAACCTGCATAGGACCGAACCAGGCCCCCTGAACATGGCTGTCAGTTGGGTGTTTGGGTAGTCTCAGGACCTCTGACAGTGGCACCAGTATTTATCCCTAGTGCATCAATGGACTTTGGAAGTCCATTCCCTACAGAGAGACACCCTCTCAGCCTAGAAACACCAGGGAAGGCCTAGGTACTGCCCCAAATAAGATGACAGACTTTGATGAATCCCTCATGGGAGGCATCAGCCTCTCTAAGGAGTGGATGGGGGTGTGATGGGAAGATGGTGGGGGGAATGGGAGGCCAGGAAGGAAATGGGATTGGTATGTAAAATAAGATTGTTTTTTATTTAAATAAAAAATTAATTAAAAACTCAAGAATGGTGATGCATACCTGTAAGTAATTCTAGCATTTTGGAGACAGGAGAGATAAGAGTTTTAGGTTGTCCCTCAGCCATATAGTCAGTTTGAAATCCTTTATGTTTCAAACATACAAATGATCACTTTATATTTATCAAAATAAAAAATAAAACAGAAAACATCTAAAGAAAAATAGACATATTCCCTTGCTATTGAAAGCACAAATACAACATTGAATTTCATGCCCCAAATCCACTGTTTCACTTATTTTTATATATCTAATGAATTTTGAAATATTTGCATGGTCTTGAAATACTCACATTTACCTATGAATTAGGAAAAATTTCAATTTTAAATAATTTGATTTATTTTAAACGTATGTATTGAAATGAAAATAATATAGGGATAGTGTATGAAATATGATTTCCTGTCTACATATCATTGAAAATTTAATAATATTGAAATCAGTTTGTCACATTTAATATATATATTTAGGGTTTTTAAAAATTGTATTTGAATTTTTATGCTAATTGTAGCATCTTGATATTGTACTGAATATTTTTAGTATTACATAAATGCCTGTATCAATTTAATAAGTAATTTGAGAATTTTAGAAAAAAACAGACAAAATATTTTAATTTTAGCTATTCCATGTTTTTTACAATTTAGTTTTATCCATTTAAATAAGTTATATTCACATTTTAATTCTTTCAAATGTAACTGTAAATAGTTGCAAATCATAAGACCTCCTGAATTACCATACAACCTATTTTGTGACAGCTGAAATGAAGAATACTAAATCTTCCCAAATATGGTGGGACATTTATGATGATATATAGTGATTTATAAAGTATGACTTTCTTCATTAGTTATCCAAAGATCAAGAGCTCCTAAATAGAACACATATGATATTATCTGTCTTCATTTGATAACTTTTATATGTTTGCTAATGTAAGATGATAGAACATCATTTAATATGTTTCACTTTTGCTGTACAACTTTTAAAATATTTAGATAGATGGATCTCTATTTGTGCTGTTGTCTGTGACAAACACAAGTCAAGAAAATCTGCTGTCCAGTAATGCTTCTGGTATGGTGTACTCTAAACAGATTGCTGAGAGCCTGAGCCCAGTTTTTTGAAGGAATGAAAACAAGTCCGTAATGTCTCATTTGCACTTATTTTTGATTTTGTGGGAATGTTGGCCAAGCTGATTTACCCTATTTTCTACTGAAAAATAAAACTATAGTATGATAAGTTTTTGACACAATGTAGGCCTTTCCCTATGTCTCAGTGATAGACACTTATTCTTCAAGACAGCATAAGATGAACACAGCAGAAATAGGTGTCCTAAGGAATGTAAACAGGAGAGCTGCAAAGAACCAGAGGACAATGAAGTGACATGTCTACATGAAATTAAATGTGTCTGAGACTCCTCTACCAAGTCTAGAAATGACTTCCAATTCACATTCAAAATATTTGAGGGCTGTTTCTGAGTTAACACAAAGCTGCTTTCTCGCTCTAGGAATCCCTTTGTTCAGGTCTGATATTGGCAGAGCCACAGTAGGTCTGGTGTTACCAGCTACTAAAGTGGCAAGGAGTAGTGTGACAGGAAACAAGGCTTACTAAAGCAAGGGCAAGCACAGCAAAATCACGAAGAAAGGCTGGGCATGCCTTTGATCCCAACACTTGGGAAGCAGAAGCAGGTAGATTTCTGTGAGTTCGAGGCCAGCCTGGTCTACTGAGTGAGTTCCAGGACAGCCTCCAAAACAATACATTGAAACCCTGTCTCAACTCCCTCCCACAAAACCATCACCAAGAAAAAAAGTCACAGCTAGCAACCATGGAATACAGGTGAGACCAAAGGATTATGTCATTTGAAGGAACAACAAGAGGAGCATCACAATGGTTATAGCATGCCAATGTGTTTCCTTCCACTGCTGTCTATTTCTCCATGAAGTCTATATGCAGTCCTAGATCCTTTCTATGTTCCTAAGCATATGGGTACAAGTGACATACTGACATTATGATTCTTTGCATCCCTTTTTCAGTACAACATTCCATTCTTCCAAAGGTTGTTTCTCAATTTCTGAATGGTCTTGAATAGGTTCTTCCCAGTCTCATAGTTCACAACTTGACTGCTGACCCTGCTTAACCGGTGGACTCAACATACATATCCTAAAGATTATATTCATTAACCTTAGAAGATTATTTTAGAGGAAGAAGCATTTTTTACAAAATCAAGAATATATCCACTGCCCTTGAAAGAAAAATCCCAAACCTTTACTATGTACATGATTTGTTGATGCTGTTTTTCCATGACAATTGCCTCACCATATTTCCTATGTGTGTATGTATGTATGTTCAGGGTATTGGAGGAACCAGAGGATAACTCACATGCCATAGATAGGATCTCCCATTGAGATCTAGAGCTTACCAAGTAGATAAGATAAGCAGGTCAGGGAACGCCAGCTATCTACCTGACTCTGCACTACCACACATTGATTGATTGATTGATTGATTGATTGATTAATTGGTGTGTTCTGGGGATCTAACTCAGGTCTTCATGCATGAGTGGCAATCACTTTACTGCAGGAGCTGCCTCCTGAGCCCTCACCATCCTACTTTACAGTTTCTTCCTCTGCTTTTGTACATGAGTCCTTCATCAAATCTGGATGGTTTATTTGCACTTTGTCTCTCAAATACATTGTGTGTTTTTATAGTACAAGCCAATAAAAAATAAAACAATATTATGAACTGTATCCCTTGGGATTCTTGCTTGTTTTCTATCTGAAACTTGCTTAGATATTGTAAGCCAATAAAAGGAAATGGTATTAGGAAACAAGAACATCTTGAAATACAAAATCCTTCCATTAGGGGTGGGGGGAGAAAGCCAGACATACTAACTTCTTCTTCTCTTGGATTTCTCTCATCTTCTTGGATTTTCCTTTTCAGTGTATGTGGCAGAGGTAACATGGCCACCCATCAACATGAGTTTGAGTTCTTGTTTTAAACATCTCAGAATGGAAGGGAACCCTGAAAACCTATCAGTTTTCTCAATTAGATTAGCATGGCTAGACTGAGAGTCCAAGAACCCTAGACAGATGGAAAAAATAAGCTTTGCAGAGCCCAGCCTGTAAGCATGAGGTATCCATCATGGCTATATTGTCTTAGAAACTATCACAGAGCCCTCATCACCACCAGGTGGAGAACTCAACCCTGAGAGACAACACATGATACGGTCCTGCAAACTGAAGTTCCCTGTAGAGGATTTTACAAGGATAATTGACTGATTAAAAATTTGTCATGGAGTCTGACTGTTAACAGATTCAGAGCCAAATTATCTAGGTCTATCTTTAGTCCTCCTAATAGCCACCCATTGTCTTCTTCTGTGTGTGACCTTACTTCTTTTTTACTAGAGTGTAAAACTTTCGAAAAGCATTGTTCACACACTACTGGCTTGCTGAGAGTGTCATGAGATAGTGTCTGAAACCTGGAAGTTTTTCCGACTTTGCTCTAACCTGCTTGCCTCATGCTTCACCAAGGTGTTTGGTAAATGTATTGGTTGTGACTTTGGTTGGGTAAGAATAGAAAGATAATGAAGCTGCTAACCTGGATCTTAATGCCCAGACCATGGTGTGTTCACCACAATTTGACTGAGAATAAAATCTCTGTCCTTTCTTTTGACAATCTGAAGACTTCATCTCATGATGTCCCAAGGACAGTTAAGGGGTGGGAGAGGTCTTTGCCCTCTTTCAAAGTACTTAAAAGAAAATGAATTTCCTCTTCTGAAATTGTCATATCTATCATCTCCAGGACAAGAACACTTATCACTGAAGACAGAAAGTTAACCCCAGGATGGACTTACTAAAATAACCCTATCTTCCCTATCTATGTGTCCTCACATGAATTATTACCTGCAGAATCCCAACTCCCTTCTCCTTGGTCTTGTCACTTACAATTAATTAGCTCTGGCAAAATGGTGTATAGACCTTGGATCCACTGAATATTTCAGTCTACATTTCTTTACTATTAAGGTATCTGGGGGCATAAAAAGTAAAATATTAACATTATAAGAAGCTTTATTGTTTTCTTTGCTGCTTGTCTGTCTTCTGTTTATTCAATTCACATGACTAAAACATACAAGATGTAGAATAGAAGAAAAGATTTTTCTCACCATATATAAAGTACATATATATATATATATATATATATATATATGCACACATGTTCCTTTCCCCCTTCTGTGTCTTAATTTTCATCTTTTCAACTAACAGGTAAAATCCCTGAAATATATTCTGATCATACCATTAGCTTCCATCAAGACAATAGTTAGAAACAACAAAGCACTTGGAAACTATAACAGTTTCCCCCACTTTCCTATAACCTGTCTACCTGATATACTCACTACTGTATCTGAAAAGTGTGTTTGTTATAAACACATTGTTTATAAACAAAGCATTCTTTGTTCTGTTAGTCATAAAAATTTCAAGAAACTGCCATCAGAAGAGGGAATTGGGGGCAAAGAAAATGTGTTCCTAGGCTATGGCCAATGATATTTGGCTGTAAAACATATTATCTCTCATCCCATTTTAGGTGAGAGTTGTGACTATGTCTTCAGTATTTAAATACTGATGATGACATTTTATCCATGGGTCTAATATGCAAATGCTGAGTAGCCATGGAAAACTTTTGGTAGCAGTCACAGGTAGTATTCTGGGAAACAGGCTAGCAACACTGAAATATATGTGAGAAATGCTGAGGGAAATAAGAAAGATTCCAGTATAAATGGCTAAAGACTGATCACAACATGACCATGAACATAGGGTATAACACAATACACTAACTTTTTTAAAGATTTGTTTTATTTCTATTTATATGCATGCATATGTGTCTGTGTGAGGGTACACATATGTGAGTTAGGGTGCCTGTAGAGGCCAGAAAAAGGTGTTGCATGACCTGAACCTGGAGTCATAGGAAACTGTTGGCTGCCCAATATCCTAACACTGTTGCTGGGAATCAAATTCAGGTCCTCTGCAAGGGCTGTGCATTCTCTTATCCAGTCAGCCTTTTCTCCAGATCAACAATTAACCTTTTGAAAATATCCTTTTAATTACTCTTGATTAATCCCGTGCCTATACAAAATCCAAGTTGATCATACTCATTCCCTTCTGCTCGCCAACTCCTCCAAGACCCCCTCAACTACTGGATCCTTCTCCTACACTCATGTTTCCAATTTTTTAAAAGAGCCCACTGAGTCTTATTACTAATGCTCACATACACATGGGTGTAAAGTCATCCATTAGAATGTAAGCAACCTACCAGGGTCCATACTCTTAAAGAAAAATAGACTCTCCCACCCTTCCTCCAGCAGTCAATTTCCAATAGCTTGTTAGCTAGGGGTGGGGCCTCATGACCTCCCCCATCCAATTAACTGTTTTAATTAGAGTAACTCTAGATAGTCTAGCACTAAAAATGCACCCCCATTTAAAGGAAACAAACATGCAATGCAGTGAGGATGAACCCACCTGGATTAGGGCATATGAAAATCCAAGTGTTTCAAAATTCACAAACTTCAATAAAGGAGAGCTGCACATGTCAGCTCACATTCAATTGAAGGTGCATGACTGTAGTGCGTTCTTTTCAAGCTATTTCTCTATGGTTTCCACTACTCAGAAGACTGCATGCAATATTAATGCTCTCGGTTTTGTGAGTATACAGCACACATTGCATCCCAAATAAAAGAAAAGCTCCTCAATTCCTAATCATTTCAATAAGCTCTAATGTAATATTTCCTACATTGGAAATCACAGTACTTTATTTAAGGAAATTGGTCTGGCCAAGTAAGCTGTGTGTAGTGCAGGCTGCACAGACGCCAGTTCAAAGGATCAGATGTCAAAGTGCTCCTTCTAATGTCCCTTAATCATCACTCCGATTAGTGCCTGAATAGGACTGTGATTAAAACGCTGCTGTCATTGTCTACCTATTCAGGCTCCTAGCATTCTACGTGGGTCCCACCGATTAGCGTTTGAATAGATGAGCGATTAGAAAGACAGCTGCCATTGTATGCCCATTCTGGAAAACAGCAAAACTCGCATATTTATTTGCTATGAGCACCAAATAAGTGTTTTGCAAAGGTAAAATATACCATTAGGCTCTAAAGACAATTTAGCTGATTTCTTTTGTTCAGAACACTCTATTTTCCCATGTGCAAATATATTTCTTATTTGCAAATACAGTAATATGCTTCATTAATATCGTCTAAAATATACATATTCTGTTTTACAGCCATAGCTTAACACACATCTGCTTTATTATATAGCACTTATTGACCTACAATACATCATGCAATTCCAGTTTAATATTTATGATTATGTGAAGAATTTCTGTATAAACAAATCAAAAACGATTTGGTTCCAGATCTTCTGGATCCCATCTCAGTATTTTTAGAACACTGTGCAGCTTGTATGAACAACTTCTCCTAAGAGAAAGCTCTGTCTTAGATGCTGAGTGTGTGAAAAGAGCTCACAGTTCACACACACTGGCTAGCCCATCAGGAGCTCCCAGACAGACTGAAGCTGTATGCAGCCACTGTGGGATCCCCTTTTCTCACATCACGGGATGCAAACGTCTAATCTACAAATACAACTGAGCCAGGGTACCACATGGATATTTCTTTTAAAGAAATGTAGAAAAGAAAATAATGTATTGCAACTTCATGCATATAAGGTGAAACTCAAAAAAAAAAATCTGTGTGTGTGTGTGTAGGCTTGCACATGTATGTGCTTTGTATGTATGTGTTGGCATGTGAAGGGCCAATCTGCTGTGCTGCCAAAATTTCTGGACAGTGGAGGCATTGGTACAAAAACAATTCTCCCTTCTATGGGGATAAAAGATAGTTTATTTGGGAGCCAAATATGAGTGACATGGCCCAGAAAAACAGATTCCAGTTGTATCAAATTTCATCTTCCAACATGGGAACAGTTTGATAAAGTGTTTATAGTAACAGAAAAAAAGAAAATGTAACTTTATGACACTTTTCAA
Source organism: Mesocricetus auratus (assembly GCF_017639785.1). Taxonomy (NCBI): domain Eukaryota; kingdom Metazoa; phylum Chordata; class Mammalia; order Rodentia; family Cricetidae; genus Mesocricetus; species Mesocricetus auratus. The sequence goes on from NW_024429193.1 coordinate 39,198,925, forward strand.
CTACTTTGTTGGAAACAACGGGGACCCAAAATTACAGCACAGCACGGGAACTTCTGATATACATTGCAGGTGCTATCTGAGGGCATTCTTAGATTTTTGGCTGGTGAAAACTAGGGATCTGTTAAGTTTACACATTACAAAAGGTCTCAAATAACATCCACAAGAATGTTAAGTCAGACACAGAAGTCTGCAAGAAATGCCTATTTAGAGAACTAAAAATAACCCAAGATAAATTGTAATTGGACTCTAGATCTCCAGCGTTCCAAATTGTCCACAATGACTGAAATTCTACCAGTTAACCAGCCTTGCAGAAGTGCAGTTTCTTTCGAGGGGCTTTCTTTCACAGAAATAGTCTGTTCTCAAGTTCCTCCCACTGGCCTTACTCCCATGTTCTTCCCTGTAGTCTGCAATTCCATGTCATGAAGGACTCACCTGCAGCTCTGCAGCTCTATCTTTATAGCAACAGAAATCTACCTACAGTAACAACCCCAAATGCTAATTCTCAGCAGCACCACTACTCAACGGAGGGCCATATGTATGATAGGCTACATGTATGCACACATCCTCTCATTTCACCTAGTGCATAGAGTTTATTAGTGTCTTCATTTACAGACAAAGAAAGGGAAGCAGGAATAAATTTGTTTTAGTGAAAATCATTCAGGTAGTAAATGACAAAAGCATTAAGTGAACCCAAGGTGCTGGTCTCCAGATGTCAAACTCTTAACTAACCTGTCAGCAGCTGAATACTGATCCTCTGACTGCTTCCCTAAAATTCCAGCCTCAAAGAAAAGGCAGCTCATCATAAAGAGAATTTTCTCCTTCTTTTACAAATAAAGCTTGTTGAAATCCACCTCTAGAGAGTTTTCTTCAGCTTCATGTAAACCAAGACTAGGTATCTAGATTTTATTCTGATTAACAATGAAGGAGGAAAAAAATTGCTTAAGCATTATATAATTTTCAAACCAGAGAAGAACAAAATGAAACTAGCAGAGCTAATGGCAGACAATTACAAACGAGTTTAATTTGTGTGCCACTTGTATGTAGAGAAAGTTGTGATTGGCCTGAAATAAATAATTGAACATCACTTTTTTTGTAATAGCCTCGGGATATCAAGAGTTAACACTTGTCTTCTTTTTAGGCAGCTACTGTTTTATTGCATATATTTGCTTGGAGAATAAATCTCTAGCCACACTACTTCTATTCCATGTTAAGAGAAGCAACAACAAAAGCTACTTGCAAAGTGAGAACATAGCATTTGACCAACACTAAACTATAGAATATATCAAATAAGGAATCCACCCCCTTAATGAGCCAGTGTGCACTTCTCTTAATAAAATAAGCAGATTTTTGACCTTGTCAATATGTGTAATTAGCTGCGATCATCATTACCACTACTCACTGCTGCCCTCCCTCAACTCTACACCCTACTCCTTGCAGAACTCAAGCTGATTCTTGACCTTTGGCTCTGTCAGCTCCCTCGGAGGTCTTTCCTATACACATTTGCACTCCAGCAGGATCCCACTTTGTAGGCTTCCTCCTTTTAACTCCCATCTTTAATTTCAGCTTAAGAACTGCTTTCTGAGGGAAATCAGTCTTGAATCCTGAAGCCAAGCTTTATATTTCCGCCACAACTGCCATGGCAGACTGACTGATAAAAGTTAACTGTGAATACAAATTTAATGCATTAATAGAAGTGTGTATACTGTCAGGGCAACCGGGGCTTGTGCCCCCAAATCCATCGTTAGCCAGAGTGGTGGTGCCTATGTGACATTTAGTTGGGTAATTAATAAATCTGTACATGTGGGATTCAAGTTAATGTTCAGAGTGTGCCCAGCATTTAAATGGATAAACTAATTTGAATAGGCATTTTAGAGTGTAGAACAAAAGTAAATTCTTAGCCAGGCAGTGAAGGTGCATGTAGTTAATGCCAGTACTTGGGAGACAGAGGCAGACAGTTCTCTGAGTTAGAGCCCAGTCTGGTCTACATAGTGTACTCTAGGAAAGCCAAAACTACACAGAAAAGCTTTGTCTCAAAAATCAAAAGAGGAAACAAACAAAACAAGTAAATTTTTAGGAAGATTCACTGCTGTGGAAAATCAGTTCTCTCCAATGTTAAGCTAATGCACCAACGTATTTAGGAGATGTTCTCAGAGTTCTTACTTAATGTGCAGGCAATAGAGACTAAACCACACCTGCAGTCTTTTATCTGGGTTCTTTCCGGAGTCTAGGTGAATTCTTGTAGATGATCATTATTACATGAAACATGTTTTCAAAAGGAAACAAATAGAAGTTTCAGTGTATAAAGAGAAGACTAGTGTAGTCAGCAGTTCTAGCGCTATCACTCAAGTCAGTGGCTCTCAACCTTTCTAGTTCTGAGAACCCTAACATAGTTCATCATGTTGTGGTGACCACCAAATAAAATTATTTTGGTTACTGTTTCATCCCTGTAATTTTACTACTGTTATGAATTGTAATGTAAATATCTGATACACAGATGGTCTTAGGCAACCCCTATGAAAGGGTGGTTTGAGTCCAGAGGGTTGAAACCCACGAGTTGAGACCTGCTGGCTTAGCTGCTTTATGTCACTTAGCAATCCTTTCATCTCCAGGGTCCATGTTCCCATAAGGAGATGACCATACTCATGACAATCATACATAAATGCATACATACATACATACATACATACATACATACACAAAGAGTAATAATCCTCATCCATCAGAATTGAAAAGCCACAAGAATGCATTTGGAATATTAGTACTGAGAATTTAGTAAATGCTCTAGTTAGTTCCCATGACTAAGCATTTAGCCACACACCCAGCACTAATCCAGATGCTGAGAATTCAGCTATGAAAAAAGCAGGTCCTTATAGACCTGACATTCTAATTAGGAGACAAAACATTAATTAGGAGACATAGTATGTTAGCTGCCAATTGCTATGTAAAGAAAAATGAAGAAGGAAAGGACAGATGCCGAATAAATGCAAGGGGCAGAAGTGGGCTCGCAGCTGTTGGCTAGTTACAATTGTAAATAATTTAATCAGGGTTTGCCAGCATCGACTCCCACCCCACCCTCTTCTTCTCAATCACCATTGTCTGTGAAACTATTCTAGACTACGGCATACGTCACACAACTGAATCCTGTATTCTGCACATTCCCTAAGACTTGGAACATGAGAACACATAAATGAAATACCCTTGCTTTGGGGGACAGACACAGAAATAATACATAAGAAACTGAATAATGAGACAGCATCAAATGAGGCATTTTAATCAGATACTTTAAAAATGCCTTGTTCATGATAAATACGTTGAAATTTCATAAGGAAGGAAAGTATTAAGTATTCATATATCATGAACATTTCAGTATTGTTTGCTCATATTTAGACCCAGGCTCATAATCCTAGTCAATAAAAAGGAATGAAGAAGAGGAGGAGGAGGAAGAGAAGGAGGAGGACCTGCTCTGAGGGCCTAGAGAGATAACTCATCAGATAAAAGCATTTAATGTCCTTGCAGATGACCCAAATTTGGGTTCTAACAACAGATAGAGCAAATCATAAGCTTTCTGTGGCCTTTATGGTCTCCTTTTGCACCTGTATTCATACGTGAACATATCCACAAACATACCACACAAATATACATATCTAATTAATAAGATAATATATCCAAGAATAGAAAAAGTGATCTTTTTTATAAGGATAGAAAAAAGTGAGCCAGAGTGCACAAATCCCAACACTTAGAAGGCAGGGACATGTGTATTTCTCTGAGTTCAATGCAGCCTGCTCTGCAAATTAATTTTCAGACCATCTAGGGTGTTAGCAGTGAAACTCTGCAGAAAACAAAATTTCTACACTATGCTTTCCAAAACTTTTTCTCTGAGAAAAAGGAAATAATGGCAAAACTCAGAGAAATGGCATTTCTGCCACAGTTAGAAACACAGAAATCAAAGTTTCAGGGAAAGAGAACTGAACTTGGGTGATTCACAGTAGCTAGAAGAGGAAATGTGAGTCAAGGCAGAAGTAAATTTCTCTCAACTTTTAACCTTTCAACAGAGATTACATTAATATTTGAATGGCAGAGAGACAGGAGAGGAAGAAAAGCCAAAAAATGCTGGAGGAAAAGGTTTCAGGAGAGCTCCTCACAGATGCCAACATCTGGTGTGTGACAGTCAGAAGACACAGAGTCTGTGATTTAGGAGCTAGCTGAGGTCTGAGAAAGAGGTCTACAGCATGAAGTCCCCTAAGTTCCAGGGCTCAGCATAACATCACAGTGACTACCACACTCTCAAGGCCTTCAGAGTAGTGAAAAGGTGGGTGACAGAAGAGAGGATTCTGGTGACTGGGAGAGGAGAGTGAAAAAGATCCTTAAAGAATTTTTGTGGGTGGGAAGCAATGGGAGATGACTTAACTGGGTGTGAGTACCTACTGCTCAAACAGGAGAATTCAAATTCAAATCCCCAATACCGGGTTTTAAAAAGTAGGCACTTTTTAAAAATGAACTGAAGTCCAGAGAGAGAGAGGAGAAATGCTGGGATTTCTGGCCCCCAAACTAGCCCCAGGTTCAGTGACAAATCTTATCTCAAGTGAATGTTGAAAGTGATAGGGCAAGACACCCAGTGTCCTTCTACAGGATATAAATAGATAAGGCACACACACACACACACACACACACACACACAAAATAAAAAAAACTGGATCTGATCCAACTCATATATCAAAATTACAAATGATGAACCAATGAGACAAAATCTCTTTAGTTCATATGTTAGTCCAGAAAAATAAAAATAAAAAGAGTCAGACAAAGAAACAAAGTTAGTCACTGATGCTGCTAAGGGTAGATAGTTAAACTTAGGGGGAGGAAAACAAAAACAGTGACATTCCCTGCATCCCAGGAAGTATCTAGTCATATATTAGCATCCTCTACACAAACACTGTCTTTTCTACCAACCAAAGAAGGTTTTATAAGTTGCAAAGATCCAAAATGCAATGCAAGCTCTGAGAATTGTTTGTCGATGTGGTGCAAGAAGAGGCAAGGTAGAGAGGGGTCACTTCCTCACTATCAACGTGGTGCAAACCCCATGAGGTTGTAACATTCACGCTTAGAAATCTAGAGAGTAGGTCATGGGGGAACAGGAAGGTTGAGTGGGGGGTAGACGAGGGGGAAACAGGAATCATAAGTTAGAAGACAAATCTGGCACCAGTGAGACCTCTAGTGATCTAAAGGGATGACACCAAATGGCAAGCTAAGCAATAGTGGAGAGACCACCTCGAATGCCCATTCCTGATAATGAACTTGATGTCTATAACCATCCTGGAGCCTTCATCCAGTGACTGATGGAAGCAGAGGCAAACACCTACAGTTAAACACTGAAATGAACCCAAGGAACCCAGTGACAGAGAGAGAGGAGCGGTGAGCAAATTGGCAAAAAATGGGCTGGCAAAACCAGCAGAGACAACTGATCTGAACAGGGGAGCGCTCTTGGACCCCAGACCGACAGCTGGGAGGTCAGCATGGGACTGATCCGGACCCCCTGAATGTGAGAGTCAGTGAGGAGGCCTGCGCAACCCATGGGACCCTGGGCAGTGGATCAGTGTTTATCCCTGGCATACAAATGGACTTCGTGTGTCCATAACACAAAGAGGGATGCACTCTCAGCCTGGACTCTTAGGGGAGTGCCTGGACCCTGCCCTGAGTGAAATGACAGTCTCTAGATATCCCCTATGTGGAAGGAAATGGTGATAGGGTGGGAGGCTGGGGGGCTGGTGGCAGGGGTGCGGGAGGAGGGGAGGGAGCAGGAAGTTGGATTGACATGTGAAACAAGCTATTTATAATTAAAATAAAAATAAAAGAAATCTGGATTGAGAATTTGATAGACCAGTATTGTGACTCACATTCCATATTACATCTAACAGTGTCATAGAACTAGCTAGCTAAGCAAGAGTGAATGAATCTGGTAGAATGTTAACAACTGAAGATGATGTCATCTAACGACCAAGAAAACCTGAGAAGGGAGGAAATAAGCAGACCCAGAAGACAAGGCAAACCATAAGCAGATAATTGTAAAAGATTATAAATGAACCTCACTGGGAACACATGAAGCCACAAAGAAGAGAAAAATGAACGGTATTCATCTGTGTATACTCTTGTAAGTTCACCTCACCTCCCACAGTTGGTTTTTAGCCCATTTCTCACCTCTACCTGTCCTCACTTAAGGGCAGGAGGTTCAGTGCCACACAAAGCCCTGTATCATCTAAAGCAAAGAAAAACAGGAATGGCCCTACTTACATATTTTTCATTTATGTCTATGATAATTTTTTGAGCACTGGGTCTTTAGATAGCCCTTTATACGGACTATCAGGAGTCAGTGCCCCACTTGCACAATCCTAAATCCTGCCCCATCTCAAGATCTCCCCTTTTCTGTCTGCTGACTCTACACACTGCTCCTGGAAAACTCTACCTCCTCTCTGTCACACATTTAGAATAAATTCTCTAAGATGCTGAAAACAAATGGCTCACTGTAGTTAACCATGTTTCCTTTTATTTTCCACCTGGGATAAATTTTCTGATTCACAATATTTTTCTGGTCTTCAAAATTGCTCATGGAAAAATGACTGCAAAAATATTTATGTAATTAGGACAGTTCAACATTTTCAAAATGTCAAAAATAAACAGTGGCTGTGGAGCACCTGCTTAAAAGATATTGGGAATAACTGCTTTGTGCTTCATTACCCAGTCCAAACATATTTGCCAGCTTAAATTCCCGATGTAATTCAGAATTTCCAATTAGTAAGAGAATGCTAGCAAACTGCCAAATAATGAAATTCTTGGGCGAAAAATTCAAAATTGACATCCTTGGGACAAAACAATGCCTGTACTCTTAGAGGCCAATAATCTGCCTATTAAGAGAAAATTAGAGTCTGTCTTAAAAAAACAGAATACAACTTTTGAAGATTTTATGTTTTTCTAAGTAACATTTGATATAGTACCTGAACTCATCAGCTGAATGAGTACAAAGATGGAGGAAAGTTAGGTAAGGAATGAGGACTGCACAATGCCTCCTAAAACCTTTACCTGAGATCTCAAAGAAATTCATGCATGACCCAGATATGCACTGTGATTAGTTGGCGACTTTCTGGAATGAGGCTGACCATAGTCAAACTGAAGCAGAAGTCTTAATTCTGTCTTCTGAGGTAATGTTATCATCCACGTTTTTTTTTGAACTTTTAAAGTATGTCTGTTTTCATAAACACATTTGGCTTTTCTAAGAATGTGACATGAAATACTGGTAAGGACATAAGTAATTTGAATGAATCTAAGTAAATAGTTTACCATTTTTCAGCGTAGCCATTATCATGAGTAAAATAAAGTAATCTGAGGGACCCACATTCCTCAGAAATCAAATGCAGTAACAGGATGTACACAAGAACTGTCACTCACTGCAATGCAAGAAACTATGTAATCCTAATGTTCCATATAGAAAGAATTGAGAAAAATAAGAGTCCTGTTCATTTGTTCACTCATACATTCGTTCAATAGCTAGGCAGTAAGTACCAGTTAGGTGCCAGGTGCCATTTGAGAAGCTGAGATCACAGATAAGAAATGTATGAGAAGTGAAATATAAAGATTCCTGCTCTACTAGGTGTTACTCATAGGCAAAAAGGAAGACAATGGACCAACTATGAGTAAAAGGAGTGTAGCAAATATTGGAAAGTCATGCAAGGAAGCCTAAGAAAAGCCAGGTAAAGAGCAGGCAGAATTTGACATAGGGTTCCTGGAAACAGCTTCGCTGAGATGATAGGTGAGCAAAAGAAATTCTGCAGAAAGACCCCTGGCAGATTCTCAGCATAGAACTTTAAAAAAAAATACCTCAGCTATGCTAATTGTTAAGAATAGACTCCACTTGGAAAGGGGATACACATTGAGATGAGTCTCAAGGCTACCACAAAGACCTAAAGGAGTAATGATACGGACATTGTACACTCTTAATATTTTACTCTAAAGGAAAAAGATGAAGGCAGAAATTCTGGGGAACAGATTTTTGGGGATAAGATAGTAATTTCATAATTTGACTATCAGCATGTCACATTTGAGATGCCAGTTATATCTGCAAGAAGAGTTATTCAGTGGGTATTTGGTTGTCATGGTAAAGATAGAAAGATTGGTTAGAGTTCTTAATATCAGAATTATCTGACTGAGAGGGAAGGATTTGATTAATAACATAGTTTTTAAAAAATAGGAGCGAAAGGGAGATAGGGTAGAAGGGGAGAGACATGCACACATACCACAGAGAGCAGGGGAAAGAGAGTGGCAGAAGAGAGAGGGTATGAGAGAATCAGTCTTCCAGGGAAGAGAAATTGAAGGGCCAAAGCAGATACTGTGGGTGAGGCCCTGAAATAGAAATTTCAGCACTGACACATAATTTTCCTAGAAACAAAACTGGATTTGAGATTTGAAATACATACTTACTAAATGAATGCTCTGCTGGAATACGATGGGGCCAGGGGAAGGATGAAGGAGGATAAGACAGAGCCAAGAAACATCCATAATATTGTCTAGTCTCAGCCAGATCCAGAGGCTCTACAATGTACCCCCTGGAGGCAAGGGGTAGAGCCAAATTCAAGAATACAGCTCTGCTGGGTGTGGTAGTGCACTGATTAATAAGAGCATTATGAAGGCAATTGGATCTCTGGAAGTCCAAGTTCAGCCTAGTCTATATATCAAGGATCTCTTGGTCTCTGACACCACCCCAATAGAAACCTTGGGTATGTCATTATCTCAGGAAAGGGTGGGAGCTGAGGTTATCCACTTGCTCCATTAGTGTGCTTTGTAAAGGGATTCCTGTTTTCTTGTCTTCTTGTGTTTGGCTAGAGTAGCTATTGCCTGTCTGAGTGCTGTCTGTCTTACTTGTTCTTTTGGCTAGAGAAAACAGAAATGAGTATTGCTGGTGTGCCATGAGTACAGAAATAATAGAAAGTAAAAATCAAATCATATCCTTGATAACAACATCTCTGTGTTTTACATCAGCAGGGGATTCTTAGGCAGAGGAAGGAAAGCTTATCAATTGGTAAACTAAGAATTAGCTTGCACCCTAGCTCCTGATCTCCCCACAGAAGTGAACCTCACTGCTCTCCTCTCTCCATATCTGAATATCACTGGAGTTTATAGAGTGATCTGCATCTTCAGCAGATCTTGTACAATGGGATTATTATTTTTACATAGATTGGAAGCTTTTAATTTATTGTCCCATTTATATCTACTCACTATATAAAATCCAAAATACACAAAAATGTCAAGAACTTAAAGATAACCACCATTAATAACTATGAGGACACTTTTATTATTTGTGGATGTGCACAAAGGTACAGTTTTATATAAGTACACACAATGCAATTATATATGTATATATATATCATGTGCTTTGTATGTAATGTATACTGTGACTGTTTAACTCAGTGTATTAACTATTTAAAAATAATTTTAATGGTCATACAATTTAACACTGAATATATTTGCTTTAATTAGTTAATCATGACACAGTAGTTGGAATTCAGAGTATTTTCTTCTACATTTTTTCTCTACTAAATAAATAATGCCTAGAATAATCCTCTTTCTACATAATTAATGTATACCTAATTCTTAATTCTTTCCATAGGACATATTACTATAAGATGAATCACTGGATGTATTTGATAATTCAAAGTTATTTGCATAAGTTGAAATGTGTACTCTGTAAAACCCATAGTACCTCAAAATGTAGTTACTTAAAGACAGTATTTAAGGAAGTAAACAGATTAAAATAAGCCAGTAGAACAGTAAGACTACATGAAAACAGAAAGCATTGGAAGCAGGAAGTATTGATAAGACAAATAGAAAGGTCTCAGCAGGATTCAGCCCTGCCAACATCGTAATCACAGACAGTCTCCAATATAACAAAAACTGAATGGTTTTAATAGCAATCCTATCATGTAAAATTATTATTAATGAATAGTCTCAAATATATCACGAGAAGGCTTTTCTACAAATTCAAAACAATAAATACTTAGTTGGGAAAACATCTCAATACTACCTTGAGTAATTATATATTTTGGAAGACAGGACATGAAAAACTCAATATATAAGATCACATCTGGAATAAACTGATTATTTTCCTAAGATGCTAGTGATAATAACAATCATAATAGAAAAAATTCTATTTCTAAATAGAACCTGGACCAAAGAATGTTAGATCATTTATGAATGAAAGGCCTCAGGGAAGGCATCTGATGTCTCTGGATCATAGCTCTCACATCTTTAAAATGAGTTATTCTTGATAGCCTTTAACAGGTAAGTTTGAAGATTATACCATTCTGCTCTCATTGCTCTTCAATTGTTGCTATCATTATAAAAGATCATAACATGTCATCACATGATCCAGTGTGGGCTACACTAAGTGTCCTTTCAAAGACCTGTACTGAAAATGTCCTGGTAGGGAATAGAGCTCTCAGGAGCAGACCAAGAAAAACAATGTCAAATCCATGGCTGCAACTGATTGAGAGATCTTTTCATACCATACCCTGCCTGTCTCTTTGTTTTCAGAACCCTTTGTAGGGTGGCCCATGATAGAAAAATGTAACAGGTACAATAAGCAAATCCACAAGTGCCTGCCCCATCATTCTAATGTAAGGAGGAACAAAAAGGATGAACATGAAGTCACACATCTTAAGCAACAGTATATATAAAGCATCCAGAGAACAAACACCAAAATACAGCTCCAGCCTTATTAATTAATTTGGAAAACTCATTTTGGAGGAAATTCAGTAAAAAGGAAATCCGTTCCAGTTTACAATTTTGTAGCCCACAAAACATTTTCAACACCGCCTTTGAGGTCCTATCTAACAGCCATTTATAATCTTGAAGCCTGTGATTGTGACGTAGGCACAGATGAAAATTCTAAGTTGGATGTTGTGACTTAAGCTGCAACCTTAGGACACAAGAGGTGAGGATAGAGAGAATCACATGGGTATGAAGCCAGTCTCGATTACACAGTGAGTTCTGGTCTTGCAAGCAGGTAAAAACCTGGGAATGTCAGCTGTTTATACTGGACACGTAGTAGTCATATGTCCCCCAGGAACATATTTCCAGATAATAGGTAGTAGTGTGTCACACCATCCTCAGTGACACTGGAAATTATGGTGTAGAAAATCTTTCACCATGTTACCATTGCACAAAACAATTTTAAGCTAAATTTAATACAATTTAGAAAAAGAAACATTGGTTTGAGACTTATCAAAAATAAAATGTTTAAAGTACTTCAAAAGCACAGCAGCACTTTGTAGATATTTAATTACATTTCTAAGGATACAAATGACATTGCCTCAGTATGAGGAATCATTGTCAGCAGTAAATCATGTGTCAGTGATACTTACAAAGCAGTTCTTATCAGAATTTCTTTTCCAATGTTTCTTGTCTAGTTTCTTGGCCACAGTGGAACGCAGTGTTGCATGAGCTTGAATTCGAGGATTTAAAGCCAGGATATTCTGAATACAAGAAAAACAATATGCAAACATAAATAACCATGTTAGCATTGAAACAAATAAATATTTATTTGTATTACCCCATTTCCTTAAGTAGGGACTTAGCTACAAGTGAAAACTCTTGTGGTACATGAGATAGAGAAAAAAATCAGATGTAATTCAAACAAATTAGAAAATGATCCAAAGTTCATATAATGATGTTAAAGAAAATTAAGAAAGAAGTCTTAGACTTAAACCAGGACCTATACAGGAATATCACAATACAAGGTGGAAAAGCAAAGAAGAACCAAAGTTGTAATGAATAAAACCAAGAAAATAAAACACCATTGGTATTAATCAATCATATCTGGATAAAATGTGAACATCATAACTCTTAATACCCTTTCTAATAATTATCAAAAAATTATTGCACAATGGATACATATACAAAACAACTCCTACACCCAAGGCTCAAGAAACATGGTGGAAAATGGGGTAGAAAGATTGAAAATGCCAGAGGATCAGGTGTTTGCTTTGAGATTATGTCTACCAGTAATGACAGAAGCTATACCCATATATCTACCAACTTGACTGCCTAAACATGAGCTGAACAAGAAAAATAGGCATGCCAAAGTGAACAGAAGAAAAATCATGAGACTCCAACCTTACACAAAGAACTACACGTAATTAAGGAATGCTGATAGTGGAAAAAATAGTTATTCCCAGGGAAAAGCATACCAACTAATTATCCAATACCAAACTTTCAGTTCTGAAAACACACATACAAGTAACATTATACAATTTGGGCAGGTTATATTTAAGAGTATATGTATATGTATAAGTATATGCATGTAAAAATAATTAATGAATAAAGATACCATGACTTTGAAGAGAGTTGGATATATGGAAGGGCTTTAGAAGGAAAAAGTGGAAGGGGAAATTGTATAATTATATTACAATCTCAAAAATAAAATAAATCATAATAATAATCATAAACCACTGTGACCAACAAAAAGCCAAAAACTTTAATTTACCAGAGGAAAATCTCCAATGACAAATGATTCCGTTCAACCTAGTCAACCTTTTTGCTAACACAGTTGAACAATTTTGACATGGTGAAAGGCAACATATAATAGCAGGAGAAAAGATCTAGGAAAAAAGGGGGTTCTGGATATGACCAATGACTAAAGTGTTTTCTGGGCAAGCATAAGAATCCACATTCAGTTTCCCAGGACCCAGGTATAAAGCCAGGCAAGGGTGGTGGCTGCCAGTATCTCCAGCCCTCTAGAAGCAGAGACTGGGATCTCCAGGGTAAGCTGGCTAGCAAGAATGCCTAGAACAAATGAGATCCAGATTCAGCAAGACATATTGCAACAATGTGGTGGAGAGTGATTATGTGAGACACCCAGTATCAGCTTTGAGGTGCCATACATGCACACATGTATATACATCTGCGCACAGATGTGCATAGCAGACATGTGAACACACACATGCACATACACATGTAAAGTACATACATACATGAAGATCACTCCTAAAAAAGGACAGAAAACACACAACAGTTTTAAGTTTAATGAATTGGGTAGTAATTTATTTTAAACTAGTAAGAAATTTCAAGATGGTTGAAATTAGAGATTTTAATTCATATAAAAATCAAAAGTTCTGAACTAGAAATCACAGTTGCAATCTTTACTGCAGTCACCTACAAGAGCATGTGTCTCAAAGCTCTTCTCTACAAATGCTTCCCTGACCAGATCTACCTTTTTGCTTCAGAGCCCTCAAATATCTCTACAAGGATAGGCTAACCTGAGCAATTACCATGGGAGCTTTCTTCCCTCATAAACTAAGACCACCGGGGGTTAGAGAACGGGTGATGTTTTTAATATTTTAATTTATTCTTCTCTCATATATTATATCCTGACCACAATTTCTTCCCCCTCCATTCTGCCCAGTCCCACCCTCCCCACCTACCCTCACTCCTAGTTCTAATCCCAGGGGTATCAACCAAGCACATCACAACCAGTTTCAATAAAACTAGGCACCAACTATCATATCAAGGCTGGATGAGGAAACCCAGTAGGAAGAAAAAGATATCAAAAGCAGACAAAAGAGTCAGAGGCATGCCCTACTCACACTGTGATGAGTCCACAAGAACACCAAGCCAACAACCATAACATATAGGCAAAAGTGCAGATTCACAAAGGCTCCCTGTTTGTCACTTTAGTCTCTGTGAGTCCTTATGATCACAGCTTAGTTGATTCTGTAGGCCTGATTTTCAGTGTCTGATATGCAAGGCCAAGGACGAAGCACATGCTCATATCTGCATAATGAGGGATGCAAAACTGCTAGTGTGTGTGTGTGTGTGTGCACGTGTGCACACATGCATGTCCAAACGCTGGCCATATAACATTCAGTGAACTATCTATCCTTTTTACCTAGACTGGAAGAGCACTGTATGAAACAAAGTACATGATATAACATATTACCTAAACTTTAGAACAACTCCATACAAAAGAATGTGGAGTAAAGATGAACTCCAGAGGCTATGTCCAGCAATAATCCCCCTACATGATTTATGCATGCCATGCATAGATATGGTTCTGACAGGGTCCTGAGAATCCAGATCCTGTTGTACTAGTAACTTCAGGAACTTCCTCCAGCCTAGATTTTATAATTCCTTCAAAATTGGCCTACCAAGATTATCTTTTCCACATATTAAAATGAATCTGTATCAGGATTCCATGAAACTCTTCATAACACCAAGACAAATGAATAGACAAATTCTTACACTACTAAATATGGTTAACAATGCCCTTCCCATCTTGCATTATTCAGTTCTATATGTTCACCTAAATTAATCATTTTCTGGGTGATAATTTAGCTGATTTGTAAGAATATTTATCACATGATGATACAAAAGACTTTAAGTGGTAGAAAGTACAAACATTGCTTAAGATGGATTTTGTATTTAGTATAGAAGGATGAAATCAGGAAAAGATACATTGCATAGTGCACTTAATTTAAAATGGTAATAATGCTGCCCTGAGTTTTAGAATGTTTTTACATGCACTGTATAATTTAGGCTAAAAGTATCTACCATTAAAGCTATATTTTGGATGAACAAATAAATTGAGGCTGAGCAAGTACCATATTTACAATGCAAAGGGGACTGAGATACAATTTGTGAGATTTTAATTCAGATTTATCCACAGATAAAGTCTTTCTATGCCTAATGTAGAAAATAGTTATAACTACATGTATAGGAAATATTAAATGACATTTGAATAACTCAGTAAAGAATAATGTTGGGCAGGCACTCAGTCAGCTTGAGTTCAAATATCAGGACTCCATGGTAGAAGGAAGAAACCAACTCATATTGTACTCTGGTTCTATACATGCACCCTGACACATGGGTACATACATGCATACACACACACACACACACACACACACACACACACACACTGTAAATTTTTTAAAAACATCATTAATATCAGAGAAGAATATAGGAGAATAGGATGAGAGGAAGTCAGGAAACTCTGGGGCATTGGGTAGCAGATCAGTGTTTACCATGGTGTATGAATGAACTTTGGGATCCCATTCTACATGAAGGGATGCTCTCTCAGCCTGGACACATGGGGGAGGGCCTAGGTCCTGACTAGATGAAATGACAGACTCTGGAGATCCCCCAAGGAGGGCCTCACCCTCCCTGGGGAATGGTGTGGGGATTGGGTGGGGGCATGGAGGGGACTGATGGAGGGACAAGGGAGGAGGGGTGGGAGAGGGAGCTGGGATTGACATGTGAAGGAAGCATATTTCTCATTTAAATAAACATATAATGGAAAAAATAAATAAAAGCAAAAAATACAAAGAAAAAAGAAAAATCATTAATATCAATTCCCCTAATGTTTAAAAAAATAACAAAACATGGAATCAATGTGTGTCCTTGACTACACTGTAAAGGATAAACACAAAAGAGCTCACTTCCAAAATGGTATCTAAGGACCCATATATACCAACTCCAGCAAAACAGTGATGAGAATGTCTCTTAACTTCTCTGGAAAAACTCTTAAAGGCAAACAAAAACAAAAGACACATCAATGGAAGACATTCTGCTGCAACTAAAAAAGAACATTGAGAGTCCATGGAGTCTGAAATACCAACCACCACTGTTTCCCATCCCCCAGCTCCATGTCATGGCAATCCGCCCCATGAGAGTACAAACAACTAGGTAAAACTCCCTCTGTCCCAACATCCAGTTGAATGTTGTGGCATCGCTAATGCCTTTCAGGGAAGAATTTCTCATAGCCCCACCACCCATCACATGAACAGTGCTTTCAAGAAAACACAGGTTACTGGCCCAGAGTTCCTTGAACCCATTTCAGCTCTCACTGGCTGGATACAGTCTCCACCTTTAAGGCACCATACTAGCAACAATCAATAGTAACACTGGAGACCTTTTACAGTATGATGAAGACTGCCCAGGGGAGAAACTCACTGAGAAAACCAAAGATGGCTGTTCACACCCAGCACCTTGGTCATAAAGTCAGGGGTCACTTTGGAGAAGTACTATCATAACCCCAAGTCCTAGAGCTGCGTGTGACACAGAGACATTCCTAAAATAAGAGACAGTGGAGTGAACAAGCAATTCTCCACATGAACTGGATTTACTTCAACCCCTGTGTGGGGAAGTTCAAGCCTAAGACTGTACTTCTGAGCAATGAAGATTTTGATGGCAAACAATTTACAAGAGTCTGGCATCTTCATGAAATAAATAGACATAACATGACAGACAATTCACCAGGGAGAACAGCAGAAGCAGGCCAAATAAGCTCTTAAGAGAAGTCCTCAAAGACTCAACGCAAAAGTAACCCTCACAAACAAGTCCAAATACAGCTGATTCATACCATAGTGCAATTGACAGTTCAGGGAACTATACAAAGTAGGGACTAAGTGTACTAGCAACATGAACAGACAAATATTCAGAGGGATCTCAAAAGGAATGTGTACAGCAGCTCTGCTGAAACCACTGTACGAACCCCAAGTCACACAGAAGACCCTGGGTAAACTCAGTGCATAACAAAACAAAAGACATGAGTATGGGAAAGGGACTTGCATGGAGTGGGAGAGGTGAGCATCGGCAGGAGTGGAAAGACGATAAAAAAGGGTGCCTATGAGAGTAATCAAAATGCATTCTATACATCTTTCAAAGAATTTAATGAACGCTATCCTTTAAAAAAAACAAAAACACTGTTATTACAACACAACATTGCCCATGTCTAGTGTTGTACTATGTAAAGATGTCAGAGGTTCAGACTGTAGGGCAAATACACTTCCATTAATCATCTACCCAGACACAAGTCTCCTGTCCTGAGAGCACAAAATTAGTATGGCAAATTACTATAACAAGATTCTAAGTGTTGCAAAGAAATATATATGTCATATACTATGGTTAGGAAGTGGATGAGAATGTCCCCAAAGGTTTATGTATTAGAACCTTGGTTGGTCTCCAGTGTGGTAAAATTAAAAGATTAATTAAAGAAGCAGTGTCTGTTTGCGGTGTTCAAGACCACCCTCCCCAAAAGATCTGTGTCCCTGCCTCACCATGTGTTCTCTCCCTTTTCACATACTTTCACCATGATGCCGTGTGCCAAGATGTCATGAAGAGGAGAGAAGCCTTGGGTTAGATTCCCTGGGACCACTGAAACAGATGGTAACAACACAACAACAACAGCAAAAGACAATGAAGCACAAAAGCCAATAATAAAATATAGATACTTGTGGAGTTCTAGAAGCTGGGGTGAAATGTCTACTGTCATACTGGATAAAAAAACAAGACCCAACCATGCTGCTTTGTCACTAGGTGACACATTATAGAGACAATGATAAAAATAACATGAAAAATTGGCAGAGTTTTTAAACTACCATGTGAATTATGACCTTACGAAGGTGGGAGTGGCCACACTAAATTCAGAACAGACTTGAAATAACAAAGCATTACTAGATATAAAGAGGGACATTTTATAACAGAAAAAGTCTTACACACTGGGAAGCTTGAACAATTCAAAATAAGCATGAACCAAAAAGAGAAACAAGGCAAAATACACACACACACACACACACACAAACCTGACAGAGTAGAAGGAAAAACAAATATCTAGACAATAACAATAGGAAATACTAATGATCCATATTAAATAATAGCCAGAAAAACTAAACCGAAAAGCAAGGAAACAAGAATTGAACCCAGTTTTCTGTTTCTCAATTCCCCAATGAGACTAGAAAAAGAGCAACCCAAGAGAACAGAACATGGATTCCTCTTGGATGTGTGAAGCTTTCCAAGAAGGAATTGTTCTGGTTGGTTGTAAAAAAACAAGCCTCGGTTTATGGAGATGGCTCAGTGAATAAAGCCTTTGATATGTAAGCCTAAGGACCTGAGTTTGGCTCCCCAGAACCCACAAAGCATACAAAATAGCATGTGTCTGTGCTGTGCAGCAACATTTTTCTACGCTATGAATGTGTATTGCCCTCATTTGCTAATAAAAAGCTGGGTAGGAAGAGATTGAGTGCAAGAACAGATGAGGAGAATTCTGAGAAGAGAAAGAGCAGAATTAGAGAGTGGCCAGAAGACACGGAGAGAGCAAGATGCACATGCTATTCTGAGAAAAGGTACCAAACCACGTGACTAAATTATGGATTACTTTAAGTAGGAATTAGGGGTTAATTTAAGGGTAAGAGTTTGCCAGTAATAATCCTGTGCTATGGACCCAGCATTTATAAGTAATATTAAGTCTCAGTGTGTTTATCTGGGAGTTGCTGGTGGGAGAAAAACTTCCATTTACATGTCTGTAATGCCAGTGTTCCCATGGCAAGGTGAGATGTAGAGAAAGAATTACCAGAAGCCAAAGGTCAACTAGCCTAGTGAACACAGCAGTGAACAGAGGGAGACCCTGTCACAGAAGAGGTAGAGGTAGAGGCAAGGGCTGACACCTGAAGTTGTACTCTAATGTGCTCATGGACTGTCAACAATCGTGCCTGCACTCTCAAACATGAACACATACATAAACACTCAGGTACATGCATCAATTACATGCACACACACACACACACACACACACACAAACCACATATACATATATATACCCTAAATGAACAAGAGGGAATGGAAAGTAATTCTGTAAGCATAATAGAATGAAATTAGAAAGTGACAACATGAAGATGTTCAAATGAAAAATGTAGATGGGCGCAAACGATAAATACAATAATTTAAAAAACAGAAAGGTCCACATATTGTATTCTTTCACTCTCATGAAATGTCCAACTAGGCAAATGTGCAGAGAGAAGCAGCAGATTAGAGGTTGCCTAGGATTGAGGGATGGGATAAGGAGAAAATAACCACTAAAGCATGTGTGGTTTCTTTGTGTAGTGATGAAGCAAGCTGGCTGTGTATTGGTAGTGTACAACTCTATGAATACACTAAAAAAGCTGAATGTTTTCCCTTTGCTAGGGAGTGCCATGATATGGGAACTATATCTTCATAAAGTTGTTATTGAAAAATAATAAATGCTGCATTCACCAAGTTTCACTGTACACTGTATTCATTTTAATTAAAACTTCGGGACTTGCTTTACTTGCATGAATGTGATAAAAATATTTTTAGTCATTCTTACAAATGACAGAGTGGTATCTTCACTCTATCAGGTTAGTTTTCTGTGTCTTCTCAATGAGACACTCACACTAAATTTAAATGAATAATCCTTGGAATTAAAAATTCCACAGCCAGATGTCAATTTAAGAAAATTCAAGAATCTCATTTTATAAAAAAAAATTAAAGATAATTTCTCACTATAAAAACAGTACTTTATTGCCTACGTAAAGGGCCTAACTGCAGAACCAGTATCTATCCCTGGCACATAAACTGGCTTGTAAGAACCCATTCCCTAGGTGGGTGGGATGCCATGTTCAACCTTAATGCAGGGGGGAGGGATTTGATCCTGCCTCAACTTAATGGGTCAAGTTTTGTTGACACTCCGTGGGAGCCCTTACCCTGTGGGAGGAGTGGATGTGGGGGAGGTCCGGGGGGTGGAGGCAAGAAGGACAGGAGGAGGTGTTGGAGGGAGAACTGTGTTTGGAATGCAACATGAAATTTTAAAAAACTTTAAAAATAAAAACAGTACTTTGCCTTACCTTTTCATACTTGAATCACTAAAATATCACATGGTAATACAAGTCAATAAAGAAAAGAATGAGTTTAAAGGTATCCTGGCCAACATTTAAAGCAAACAAACTAGGAATCATGAAAGAAATATGGCTGCATTTATTTTACCTTTTACATCCTCAATCCATATTGTGATAAATGATTACATTTATCTATGCCAGCATAGTAATGTAACTTTTGGAAATAAACATTCTGAATGCAATTTATTGGCTGCTTATCATGGTTACTTTTCTTTCACCCACACAAACATAAAAGTATAACATAGCATGAAATATTGGGTTAACCTTTTATGAGAAGGCATTGAGTTGAATTCAGAGGATCTCGGGTAAAAATAAATTGGATTGTGGAGAATGGTTACAAAGGATTTGACTTAATAATTTCCCAGATGAAAAGTGATATAAAATAAGAATACAGGATATGAGTGATTGAGAGCTGCTCAAAACAATTTTCCAAAGCAAGACTTTTTAAAACCCAAAGTCAATATCATCAATAAGCAAGTAACTGGCAGAATAATAAGAGTGAGTTCTGAATTCCTAAGAAATGGCCAAAGCCAGGTCCTTACCAGGTCACAGGGTCCACTCTCTGGATACATTCAGCACTTGGAGAAGCCCATTAACCCTCTCAGATTTCAAGTTACTGCTAATGGAAAGTAACTTTTCTCTCATCGAAGAATCTGGCTTTAGGTTTTCTAGTCGGTTTGGAATCATTGTAAGAATGAAGTGGTGAATATGGAGGCAGGAAAAAGAGAATTTGAGAAAACTTCATGGCATGAATTTTGTTTGGTTTCAGAAATGGTTTAGTATGATTCAAACCCACTCTACACAAAACCTGATGAGTAAGTTACATGTTGTCACTGTTTTCTGGGAACATTATACATAAAGGATTGAGAAGTCCTGAAACACAACACACTGCAAGTTTGTACCTAAAGGGTGACATGTAAAACAAGCTATTTAAAATTAAAATAAAACAAGAGTTTTGTGCCTTGATCTAGAGAGTATAAAGAATGGCCATATAACCTGCAATCACATGCCCACTCTTCCTGGATAAAATCAATAATCCCTGGTCGCAAATTATTGGAACTTGAGTATTGTTTGGAGCTCAAATTCCAGATGTATGAAGCCATTTGGCCACATGTTCTTCTTTCAAAAATGTGCCAATATTTATATAACTGTAATTATTAATTAAATACAATGTACCATTAAGTTTTTTCACCCTTTATTATATTTGAATGATAAACAAATTTTATCTACTCAACACTAATTCCTTGCTTTAATTCTGAACTATAACAATAATACATATGTACTCACACTTGGAGCGTACATGCTAAGTTGATCAATTAAATTTTTATCTTACTCAAATTACACTTAAATTTTATCATTGATGGCATTGTCTGAGATTTCAATAGGTCCTTTCCCTGGATGAGGCTGAAAGGAAGCAAGTGACTAAAAGCATACTGTTTTTGCTTATGTCCTAACTTGTCATACACATTTAATCTTGACATAACAATGTATTTTCTTCTACATGTACCTGAGTAAACACACTCAGCTAACACTATTTTAACCTGAGCAGATTCTCTCACTAACAGGAAAGCAGATAGGCCATCCATTAATGCATTTGTTGCCCAGTAAATCCTATTTGGTACTTACTTGCTGATCTTCAGTGTCTACCAATTACCCCACCAGTTCTTATGTCTGTCATTACTCATAGGGTAGGGAGAGTTTTTTAAAAAAATCTCTCTACGAACTGTGAACTTTAAATGTGCTCAGAGATGGTATGGCCAGCCTCCTGCTTTATGGGCAAAAGAGGGGAGAGTGAATTTCTTTGATCCCCCATGTCCACAAAACCAGATACAAGCAAGTTTAGAATCTTAAGTCCTTGGAAGACACTGGCCATTAATTTTGGCCAAGGACTCTCATGTGTTCATAGTCATCTTCAGAATGAACTCCTAGTCAACACCTTAAGTTAGACCACGTTTCCAGGTAATGATATTAAAGGACAGCTGTCCTCTTTTCTTAACTTTTTCTTGCTAGCTCCAATATTCCTTCCATGCACAGTGACTAACACACTATTATTAAAAACAACAGATGAAAAAAAATCATGTCAAGATTCTATATCTTACAACTCTGCAACTCTGTGTTAAGCATTATTAATTATTATGTCAAGTGTTTTATGCTACATTTGGTCATAGATCTTAACTTTTCTATTTTTTCAGGATGCTTAAGCCATCCGTGTTTCCTTCTTTCACTGTTAAACAGTGATCAATAATAGTACTGAACTGATAGTGTTGCTTTTATTATTATAACAAAACATGAAAATTACCTGGTGGGCAGTAAGAAGTTCAGTTGCATGAATAGGTTTTTGTAATTACTCAGCCAATGTATATTGGTGCTTCTGAATGTCAGTTCTGAATACAAGAGGATTGCTTTGAAAAGTATAGGAATATGCAAAAAGACAAAGGCAACAGACAAAAAGAAAACTATAAATAAGACAGAATTAAAATAAGAGATGTATCTCAGATGAAATCAAATAGGTCATGGATTCCTGAATTTATCATAGCTTCCTGACCATCAATTGCAAGGGCAGATTGCCTGAAAATGCCAATGTTCTGCACAAATTAGCAAGGCACTATGAAGTGTCATGAAATTCAAATACACATTTTAACATCCATTACAGGTATAGAACAATGTAGATATTGTTTTGTAATACATAGACCTGTACATAGCTCATGAACTTGGGGATAGACATGTTAGGGTGAACGTACATTACATTTCAATTCTAGGAAAGACAAGGCAGATGAAAAAGATGATGAATTTATAAAACATCATGAAACTCATCAACTGGAAGTGAATGAACACTTCCAGGATGCTGATCACATCACCTGGGAAATTCAATACATCTCTATTGAACAAATAGTTAACCTAAGTAAAATAGTTCATACATCTTAAAACATCCCATCTATCATGTTACTGTGCAACTAAGCAATCTGGGGTATATCACATGAGTCTCTAGTCTGTCTTTGCCAGAATTTTTTACATTACATGCTTCTTTGACTTAAGAGGAAATATCACTCAATAGACTGACTTTAATAAAGTTCATTTTCTCTTTAAAAGACTGAAAATTCACAAAAGGCACACATCCACACCCACACACATCCCCCCCATATATATATATATATATATATGATATTAACATATGAATCTTCCTACCCCCACTTTGGTAATAGGGAATGTACCCAGAGTCTCACAGTGGCTAGGTAACTGCCCTGACACTGAGCCAAATCCCAATCCATTAACCACACAATACCTATAATTTCAGAGCATAATGAGTATATGTGATGTAGACATTGGTGCATCTTATTAAGATACAGCCCTTGAATACCATAGACTGGCTGACTTAAGCAACAAACTTAAGCAACTTCTTTTTCACAATCCTGAAGGCAGAATAGTCGAAGGTCAAATTTCTGTACAATTTGGTCCTTGGTGAAGATCCTTTTGCTGACTTGTAGATTTCTACCTTTTAATTTTGTTTCTATATGAAGACAGTGAGAGAAAGTCCTCCTAGTCTTTTCCAAAGTGGCTCTACAAGTCGGCACTCCCACCAACAGTGAAGGAGTGTTCCCCTTTCTGCACATCCTCTCGAGCATAAACTGTCATTGGAGTTTTTGATTTTAGCCATTATGAAAGGAGTAAGATGGTATCTCAGAGTAAAATAACTCAAAATAGATTTGCATTTCCTGGATGGTTAGGGAAATTCTTAAATGCCTCTCCTTCATTTTCGACTCCTCTACTGAGAATTCTCTATTTAGTTCTGTACCCTACTTTTTGATTGAGTCATTTGGTGTTTTGGACACTTGCTTCTTGTGTTCTTTGTGAAATTTTGATATAAGCCCTTGGTCAGATGTGGGATTAGTGAATATCTTTTCCCGTTCTGTGGACTGCCTTTTTGTCTTGTTGACTGAGCCCTTTGCCTTACAGAAGCTTCTCAGTTTCAGGAGGTCCCATTTATTAATTGTCGATCTCAGTGTCTGTGCTACACTGAACTAAACTCCTGGAATCCAGTGTCAGAAAGGGAGAACTAATGAACAACGGAGTTAATACTGGGCTGGTTTAACCCACAGAAACAGTTGACCTTAACAAGGAAGAGCCCTTGGACCCTAGATTGGTGGCTGTGTGGAATGCAAGTGACTGACCCAGACCCCCTGAATGTGGGTGTCAGTGAGGAGGCCTAGGTAATCTATGGGGCCTTGGGTAATATTTATCCCTGGCATACAAATAGACTTTAAGTACCCATCCCACAATGAGGGATGCTCTCTCAGCCTAGATTCTTGAAGGAGAGCCTAGACTCTACATCCTGGATGAAGTGACAGACTCTGGATATCCTCCAAGGAGGGCCTCACTCTCCCTGGGGATCAGAGGGGAGATTGGGTGGGGGTGTAGGGGGCCTGGTAGGGAGGGATTGGGAGGAGGGGAGGGAGAGGGAGCTGGGATTGGCATGTGAAACAAGCTTGTTTCTAACTTAAATAAAAAAGGAAGAAAAAAAGCAATTTAAAGAACAAAATATTAAGAATATACACAAAGATATTGTATTAACTGGGTTTTTCCATTGGAAATTAAAAATAATACATCATGGAAAAACACTTAGGAAAGGATATAACAAGGGTATAATGGAAGATCATATGTTACTTCACACTGATGGGCTCACATGGGCCAGAGTCATTTGAATTCAGGAAGTAAATGTATATCAGCATGATAAAAAGTAAAACAATACCAGTTAACAAAGAATAAAGTTGAGAAAAAAGATACAGTAGCAAAAACAAAAGAAAAACCAGGGTTAAGCTTACAATTTTAAAAATGAATTAAACTGAATGAGTAACTTGATATTCAGGTTCAAAAGAATTAATAAACTGGGCAGTGATGGTGCATGCCTTTAATCCCAGCACTCAGGAGGCAGAGGAAGGAGGGTCTCTGTGAGTTCAAGACCAGCATGGTCTACAAAAGCTAGTCCCAGGATAGCCTCCAAGGCCACAGAGAAACCCTGTCTTGAAAAACCAAAAAGAAAAAAAAGGAATTACATATTGACTAATCGTGTGCCAACCTTAGGGCTAACCACCAAAAGGAAACACATGAAGTAGCAAACAGTTTGCATTAAACGAGAACTAAAGTAATCAAAGTGACTTTCCTCTTTCAGGTTTTATTAACTACGGGATGATCATAAGGAATGTGCTCTAAGAAGGATATTAATGTGGGAAGTTGGGGAGCTAGACTATTTAAAATAAAGAAAATATGAAATCATAAAGTGTCTATTTTTCTTATGGATCTTGGAATGAGTCTTGACTCATAATGTTTACAAATATACAGCATTCTTGTTTCACTCTTGTATCTAGAAGCTTGCTTGGCTTGATTTCTAGCATTAAAGTCTCTCTCCTCTCTGTCTCTTGTTTCTTCACTCTCTTCACTTGTCTCTCTGCTTCTTCCTTGTGTATATGAGTGTGTAAACACACATGTACATGTACATGCATCTGTGTGTGTGCATGTACATGTGCAGGTTTGAAGACAATGTCATGTGTTTTTCACAACCTTTCCACACCTCAGTTTTGGAGGCAGGATCCCTCATTAAATCTGTGATTTGTAGGTTATGTAGGCTCAAACTAAGGTCTTCACTTCACCAATTGATTGATCTCAGTACCCCAAGGCCTTGCTTTCTAGTCACTATCTTTATTACAATAAATTCTCTACTCAGCTAGGCCACAATAAATGGCTCTTGGATCTTTCCTAATGCAGTCAGTCATTGTAACAGTCATGCAATCCAGCTGTGTGCCTGTTCCATCTTGATTTAAACTTATTTGAATCATAAATACCAACATACTCTCTCTCTCTCTCTCTCTCTCTCTCTCTCTCTCTCTCTCATCAAAAATACCACATTTTCCTCTGTAAAGCAAAATTCACACTGTGGCTATTCTACATAGACTGTCCTTCGATTACCCAACTCACACATAACTGTTCATGTCAGTCACATAAGGTTGGACCTTTGATAGTCCTAGTTCTTCAGCCTATAAAAGAAGTTCCTTTTACAGTTGCCTGAACTGCACTGTGACCCAACTTTCCTGGTGAAACTACTCATTACTCACTAAGGGTTTGAAATTCTATTTCCAAACCTTTGCTTGCATCACTAGGAAGCAGTTGCTTAATGTTACAAGGAACACTCTAAGTTCTAAAAAAAATCCTTCCTTCCAAAACTTAATAATCAGTCTTTCCTCTGCTATGTTGGACCCATGAGCCTCAGAAGAAATTTGGCACTATTACTCATTTGACACAGGATAGGATATCATTTAAGTACACTTTTCCCCCCATCAAACTGGTGTGTGAAACCCAAAAGCAACCATTTGTGATTGTAATTTATATTTCAAAAATAAATAATATACATACACACATATATGTATATATATATATATGTATGTGCGTGTGTGTGTGTGTGTGTGTGTGTGCGTTAATGAGAAAATAATCCTTAGCACAAAAGAAGAAAAGTTTTCTTGAAGCAAAAACTTCTGGAAACTAAAAAGACAAACAGAATCCTGTTTGGTTATTATGTTTCAGAGGACAAATAAGACAATATTCACCACTTGTCAGCAGTTACACAGATCTCAAGCCTTGTAATGATTAACAGCACTGTGGAAGGAGGGACGTTCCTTGGCCTCACTTTCCTGCCAAAGTGTAATCAGCAGCTCCCGTGCTGAAGCAGCAGAACAGAGCTGCTCCAAAATCAACACTTTGTGATGGGAAACCCAAGGCAACAGCACGTTTCCTCTTTGATGTTCTAGGGTGGAAGTTTCAAATTTCAGTATACAAGGTGAGAAAGTCATGACCCACAAAGAGAAGCTGCAAACCACCTGAGAAAAAGAGAGGAAATAAAAATAAAAGGATGACAAGCATGTTCACAGACTAAAGCATATGATCTACATAAGCAAAGTCAGTCTAAGAAACAGCTTATGCCACGTTGCACCATTAAAATTTCAAAAGTTGATCCTCTACAAAGACATCCTTTACAAGAAAGAAAATTTATAATTTGCAGCAAGGAAACTACAGAAAGTATCTAATGCCTGACACCGATATATCCATTTGTAACAGTAAAACATGTTAGAAATAGGTACTTAAATCCTGGGGGTAAAAGATGTTTGCTGATATGGAAAATGTTTTTGATCTTGCGAGGAAAATCAAATCTAGGAGTGAGACTAGGTCTATTAGTTATTGATACATTACTGTATTGAATAACATTAAAGTGACATGAAAGGCATGCATGTAATTACTCTGCCACTTTTATTCTCATCACTTAAGAACGGTAATTTGGGTTCTTTATTGAAACTTTTTGCAATAAAGAAACAGAATATATTCCCTCAGCCCAATGCAGGCAAGCATGGTGTGTGTATGTGTGTGTGTGTGTGTGTGTGTGTGTGTGTGTGTGTGTGTGTGTGTGCCAATGTGTTTATTGGACTTACTTCAGGAGAGTCATGACAGGTTATTTATGAACACATAGGTGATCCTCAAAGCCTGCATCATCAGAAAGTCCTATCCCATCAAGGAAGAAAGCCTCTTTGGAGCTGCATCATGAACTACTGAAGTACCCAGTAGTTACCATTTAAAAAGTAGCATCAACTAGGTGAAAACATATAAAAGACCCCAATTCTTCAACAAAAATAAGCAATTAATTCCAGAACAGGGGCATAAATATCTAACATAAAATAACTTAAAACCTAAAGCAATATATAAAATAATAATAACCTTATCCTCGGTTGTTATTTTTAATTGAATATTAATGTGCCTAAGCTCACCCCTGAACTTCAGAGAACAGAATTAACCTTTCACAAATTCTTTGGGCTGCCAGTATTTAGTTTATTAGTATAGAAATGTACTCCAGGATTCGTTGGACTTTCCCTCCTAATTCAGGAATGTCACAAATGGTCTTCAAAGGCATCAGAGATCTACATTTTAATGTTTTAATAACATAAGGATTTTCATGACAGTGAGATACATCTGCTCTTGACAGTACCAATCTACTTTTAAAAAGGGGGACAGGGGATGATGGGCATCTAAGAATCTCCAAATGGAGTTTGTTTTCTTTGTGGCAAAAGGTAGTCCCTGGGAAAAGAAACTTCCCTTGCCTCTATTGCTGGCAGAATACAGTCCAAATTGAACAAGTATAACACAAAGGAAAGCATGTAACAAACTTTACCAAGACAAGTTAGATCAGTCCTTCAAAATTCATGCTTCACAAAGAAGTCTTTCAGATATTTTAGACCTCTAGGCTGAAGATAGATGCCCCAATGCTGAAGAGGAACCTTGAAGTGACTGTCCAGGCAGCCACTATAATTTCTTAGTTTTGGAAGTTGCTTTCTTTGCAATTCCAAATTGCAAATCCTTCTTGGGTCTCTGATAATGTTTAAGCGTAGATACTTACAGCTTTACTTTTCCTTAGTCATGATAGAAGGTAAATTAGGTACAGAACTTTGGACTCACCAAGGTAGGATTGATTAATAATGGAGTATTTTCTCCAAATTTGCCAAACGCAAATGGAATGGACGCTTATAAATGTAATTCTTACCTGATAATTGTTCTTTTATATAGTTTTACTATGTTAGAGTTAAAACAGTTTTATTTTATTTAGACAAAAAGGGGTAAATGTTGTGAGATAGTTGATAACACTGTGTAAACATTTGTCATTTTGATTGGTTAAATAAAAAAGTTGAATGGCCAATAACAGGATTTCCAGGCACAAAGGATGTTGGGGGAAATAAAAGTAGAGATGCCAGAATGCAGAGCAAGCAGCAGGCCATTACAAAATAAAGGCAACTGAGCCATGTAAAAGAAGTAGATTAAAAGAAATGGGTTAACTTAAAATTTAAAAACTAACTAGAAACAAGCCTAAGCTATTGGCAAAGCTTTCAAAATTAATAATAAGTGTCTCCATGTTATGATTTGGGAGCTAGCTGGCAGGATAGAGAAAGACTCACAACACAAATAGTTAAGAGTGGCTTCGGCCCCTACCTTGGGCCAATTTCCACTTGCCCACTCTGGAATCTCCTGGCCAGGGGACAGCAGGCAGGTCGACTTGTTCCCA
Source organism: Mesocricetus auratus (assembly GCF_017639785.1). Classification (NCBI taxonomy): domain Eukaryota; kingdom Metazoa; phylum Chordata; class Mammalia; order Rodentia; family Cricetidae; genus Mesocricetus; species Mesocricetus auratus. Next base: position 39,227,746 of record NW_024429193.1, read on the forward strand.
ACGCACCAACCTCCAGTCTGCTGAAATCGCTGGGCTACTCCCACCCCTTCTCAAGCCATAGGTGAGCTTCGGTCCCTGCCTTAGGTCCCATTTCTGCTTCTGCACTCTGGGAACTCCTGGACTGGGGACTGCAGGCAGGTAGACTCGCCCCAGGCAGAACAAGCAACCACTAGTATACTGACAGTACTGTGCTAGTCCAGCCCTGATCCACCAGGCGAGGGACTGTCTCACCCCGCCTGCACCCACCGTGAGAACCATCAGAGTATCAGACCCCCTTGCACCCACCAGAAGAGAATCTTGGATCCGTACCCACCAGGAGAGGAAGAGACTACACCAGCACAACTGGAAGATGGGATGGGGAGATAACAATATAAGAACACACTCAACAACAGAAAAACCAACAGGATGGCACCAGAGTTTAGGGACTATATACCAGCAAGACCTGAAAATCCCAACACAGATGAAGCAGAACACAAAAACCTTACAAACAACTTCATGAAGATAATAGAGACCCTAAAAAAGGGTCAGAGTAAAGGGTTGGGATAAGATTTTCCAATCAAATGAAACCAAGAAACAAACAAGTTGGTGTAGCTATCCTAGTATCTAACAAATTGGACTTCAAACAAAAATCATTTAAAATGGATGAAAGAGGTCATTTCATATTCATCACAGGAAAAATCCATCAGAAAGAAGTCTCAATTCTGAACATCTATGCCTCAAACACAAAGGCACCTGCGTTCATAAAAGACACACTACTAAACTCAAATCACACATAAAACCTCACACAATTATAGTGGGAGACTTCAACACCCCAATCTCGCAACTATCCAGGACCAAAACGCAGAAACTTAACAAAGAGACAAAGGAAGTAACAGAAGTTATGACGCAATTGGGATTAACAGACATCTATAGATCATTACATCCAAACACAAAAGAATATACCTTCCTCTTAGCAACACATGGGACCTTCTCTGAATTGGAACACATACTCTGAAACATAGCAAACCTCAACGAAAAAAATGGAAAAAGCCCCTGTATCTTATCAGACCACCATGCTTTAAAGTTAGAATTCAACAACCACACAAATAACAGAAAACCTACAAATTCATGGAATTTGAACAACGCACATTCCTGGGTCAAGGAAGAAATAAAAAAAGAAATTAAAGACTTCCTAGAATTCAATGAAAATGAAGACACAATATATACAAACTTATGGGATATTTTGAAAGCAGTACTAAGAGGAAAGTTCATAGCACTGAGTGCTCATATGAGGAAACTGGAGAATGGTCACACTAGCAATTTAACAGCACAACTGAAAGCTCTAGAACAAATAGAAGCAAACTCACACGGGAGGAGTAGACGCCAGGAAATAATCAAACTGAGGGCAGAAATCAATAAAGCCCAAACAAAGAAAACAATACAAAGAATCTATGTAACAAAGAGTTGGTTCTTCCAGAAAATCAACAAGATAGACAAACCTTTATCCAAACTAACCAAAAGGCAGAGAGAGAACATCCAATTTAACAAAATCAGAAATGAAAAGAGAGATATAACAACAAACACTGAATAAATCCAGAGAATCTTCAGGTCATATTTTGAAAACCTGTATTCCACAAAATTTGAAAATTTAAAGGAAATGGACAATTTTCTGGATAGATATCAATTACCAAAATTGAATCAAGAACAGATAAGCAACTTAGGCAGACCCCTAATGAATAGAAGCAGTCATCAAATCTCCCAACCAAAAAAATTACATTGCCAGATAGCTTCAGTGAAGAATTCTACCAGAAATTCAAAGAAGAGCTAATACCAATACTCCTCAAATTGTTCCACACAAAACAAGCACAAGGTTCATTGCCAAACTCTTTTGACAAGGCTGCAATTATCCTGGTACCCAAGCCACACACAGGCACAATTAAGAGAACTACAGACTAATATCGCTCATGAACATAGATGCAGAACTACTCAATAAAATACTGGCAAATAGAATCCAAGAACACATCAGAAAAATCATCCACCACGATCAAGTAGGCTTCATCCCAGAGATGCAGGGATGTTTCAACATACGAAAATCTATCAATGTAATTCACCAAATAAACAAACTACAAAAGGAAAAAACATGATCATCTCACTAGATGCTGAAAAAACCTTCATGATAAAGGCCCTAGAGAGATACCTGAACATATTTAAAGCAATATACAGTAAAACAACAGCCAAAATTAAACTAAATGGGCAGAAACTCAATGCAATTCCTCAAAAATCACGAACAAGAGAAGGCTGTTCACTGTCTCCATATCTCTTGAATACTGCACTTGAAGTTCTAGCTGGAGCAATAAGACAACAAAAGGAGATCAAGGGGATACAAATCAGAAAAGAGAAGGCAAACTTTCACTATTTGCAAATGATATGATAGTTTTTGTAAGTGACCTGAAAAAACTCTACCAGGGAACACCTACAGCTGATTTAGCAAAATGGTAGGATACAAGATTTGCTAAAAAAAAAAATCAGTAGCCCCACTATATGCAGATGATAAATTGGCTGAGAAAGAAATCAGGGAAACATCACCCTTTTAAATAGCCACAAACAACATAAAATATCTTGGGGTAATGCTACCCAAAAAGTGAAAGACCTATATCACAAAAAAAACTTTGAGTCTTTAAAGAAAGAAATTAAAGAAGATTCCAAAAAATGGAAAGATCTCCCATGTTCTTGGAAAAGTAGGAACAACATAGTAAAAATGGCAATCTTGCCCCAAACAATCCATAGATTCAATGCAATCCCTATCAAAATACCGGCAGAACTCTTCACAGACCTTGAAAGAACAATAATCAACTGTGTATGGAGAAACAAAAGACCCAGGATAGCCAAAACAATCCTGTACAATAAAGGAAATTCTGAAGGCATCCCCATCCCTGACTAAAAGCTCTATTATAGAGCTACAGTCCTGAAAACAGTTGTTATTGCCACAAAAATAGACAGGTAGACCGACGGAATCAATTGAAAACCCCGATATTAACCCACAAACCTATGAACACCTTATTTTTGACAACGAAGCTAAAATTATACAATGGAAAAGAGGAAGCACTTTCAACAAATGGTGCTGGCATAATTGGAGGCTGAAATGTAGAAGATGGCAGATATATCCATGTCTATAACATGCACAAAACTTACATCCAAATGGATCAAAGACCACAACATAAATTGAGCCACACTGAACCTCATAGAAGAGAAATTGGGAATCACCCTTGGACAAATTGGTACAGGAGACTGCTTCCTGATTGTAACACCAGTATCACAGACACTGAGATCAACAATTAATAAATGGGACCTCCTGAAACTGAGAAGCTTCTGTAAGGCAAAGGACACAGTCAGCAAGACAAAAAGGCAACCCACAGATTGGGAAAAGATATTCACTAACCCACATCTGACAGAGGGCTGATCTCCAAAATTTACAAAGAACTCAAGAAGCTAGTGTCCAAAACACCAAATAGTCCAATTAAAAAGTGGGGTAGAGAAATAAAGATTTCTCAACAGATGAGTCTAAAATGCTGAGAGACACTTAAGAAAGTGCTCAACATCCTTACCCATTAGAGAAATGCAAATCAAAACAATTCTGAGATACCATCTCACTCCTGTCAGAATGGCTAAAATCAAAACCACAAATGACATTTTATGCTGGACAAGATGGGGAGAAAGGAGAACACTCCTTCACTGCTGGTGGGAGTGCCAACTTTTATAGCCACTTTGGAAATCAGTATGGAGATTTCTCAGGAAAATTGGAATTAGTCTACCACAAGATCTAGCAGTTCCATTCTTAGGCATATATCCAAAAGATGCCCATTACTACAGCCAGGACATCTGTTCTACTATGTTCATAGCAGCATTATTTGTAATAGCCAGAACCTGGAAGCAACCTAGATGCCCCTCAACTCAGTGTGAAAAAACAATGGAATCTTGAAATTCATAGGCAAATGGAGGGCACTAGAAGAAACCATCCTGATTGAGGTAACCCAGTCACCAAAAGACAAACATGGCATGTACTCACTCATATATGGATTTTAGACATAGATCAAAGGATTAGCAGGCTATAACACACACCTCCAGAAAAGCTTGGAAACAAGGAGGACCCTAAGGTATCCTGGAGAATAGGAAAGGGACAAGATCTCCTGAGCAAATCGGGAGCATGGGAGGAGTGGAGAGGGAATTAGGAGAAAGAGAAGGGGAGAAGAGGAGAGGAGAGTAGGACATGAGGGAGCAGGAAGACTGAATCAGGGGAAGAATAAAGAAGAGCAAGAAAAGAGATACCATAATAGAGGGAGTCAGTGTAGGTTTAAAGAGAAATCTGGCACTAGGGAAACATCTAGAGATCTACAATGAGGACCAAGTAACAATCTAAGCAATAGTGGAAAGGCTACCTTAGATGCCCTTCTCCAATAATGAGAGTGATGACTACCTTATATGCCACCCTAAAGCCTTCATCCTGTAGCTGATTGAAGCAGAAACAGACACCCATAGGTAAAGCCTGAACTGAACTCCTGGAATCCAGTAGCAGAGAGGGAGGAGTGATGAGAAAAAGGGTCAAAACCATTCTGGTGAAACCCACAGAAACAGCTGACCTGAACAAGGACCCCACACTGATGGCTGGGAAACCAGCATAGGACTGATCCAGACCCCCTGAATGTGGGTGTCTTTTAGGAAGCCTTGAAAATCTATTGGGCCTCTGGTAAGTAGATCAGTATTTATCCCTGGTATACAGATGGACTTTGGGAGCCCATTCCACGTACTCTCTCAGCCTATACACACTGGGGAGGGCCTAGGCACTGCTCCAAAGGATATGACAAACTTGGAAGATCACTCATGGAGAAGAAAGTTTCTGGGATAGAGAGTGAGTAGGTGGGAGGGAACAGATGAGGAGGGGAAGGAGAGAGAACTGGTATTGACATGTAAAACAATCTTGTTCCCAATTTAAATTAAAAAGTAGGTAAGAATAAATATACCATACTCACAGACACATGACACAAACTCCCAAATTAGACCCTAGCTGCTATTCTTTTATACAAATGTACACATGTGGGAGATAAGAGAGTGAGTATGGCCAGAGGAGAGTGTGAAGAAAATAGAGTACATAATGTAATAAAAGGGAAAAACTACTGAGGACAGAAGGGTAAAAGAGGGCAGGAGTAGAGGGGGAGGATCAACCAAACCAACTGTATGCAAAGAACACAGCAAACCGTGTTATTTTCATTGCTGACTAAACACAAGCCAACCACAACAACAACAACAAAAAAAAAAAAACAAAGTATTGTTATACAAGCAGGAGAAAAGGTAGGATCGGATCAAAGGAAAATGCACACCTCCCTCCAATTTGTAAAAGGATAATAGAATCTTCCTTCAACCACACAGTCTCCACTGAAAATCCATTGTAGAAACATGCTTGCTATGTCTGTTTCTGGGTAAGAGCTCAGAGCCCCAGTTTTCCTGTGATATTCACTGCCAGTGTATCTTCTTTCATAGCTGGTGTCTTTGCTTTTTCTTCCCTAAGTTTCCTAATAAATTTACTGCAACCGAATTCACTTGTCATGCAATTCACTGATTTGAGGGTCTGAAACAATAATTTTTCGTGTACTTGCAGAGTAATACGACCATCTAGATTTTAAATTTTAGAACTTTTCATAGACATCTCCCTGGGAAAACAAACAGGTATCTATCTATGGTCATCTCCCATGTGTCCAAGCCCCTCTATCTGAAAGGGACAATTCATTTACATCTGGAGCCTATGAATTTGTCTATTTTGGAAATGTTATATAAGAGGAATTACATAAAATTTAGTTTGTTTATAATTGGACTCTTCAATAGTTTTCAAAGTTTATTCATTCTGTGCTCTTTAAAAGTTCGTTTGTTTGTTATGAGTATTTTCTGTGTTCAGGGTGCATGTGTGCATGTATATGTGCTCCTATGTATGCGCATTTAATGATGAAAGAAAGGCATTTGCCATCGTCCTCTACTGCTCTCTGCCCTACATTTTGGAAAGTGTTTCTCACTAAGTTAGAGGCTGCTTACACTAGACTGGCCAACAAAGTCCTGGAATCCAGGCGCATCCACCTCCCCATGCTGGTATTAGCAGCATGCATGGTCATGCATTGTTTTTATGTGGGTGCTGGGCATTTGAAATCAGGTCATATTTCACAGTAAATGATGCTAACCACTGAGCCATCTCCCTTGTTCCACAATATTTGATATTTAACGGATTTTCATTTTTCATGTGCACACACACACACACACACACACACACGGAAACAGAAACTGGTATCAGAACTAATTGAGTAATTTAGAAAAGAGGAGAAAATTACAAAAGTGTTGGAAGAGGAATAGGAGGTAATAGAGAGACACACACGTTTATAGTGGGTTGTATACAAATAAGAAACAGTCAAAAAAGAGAGATAACCTAAACCAGTCTATTGTTTTTTAATGAGACATAAGTAATAAATAAACAGCCAGATGGTTTTTCATGCCATTGCCTTTTCTACAGTTCTGTATTCCTTTGTGAAAGACTGTAAGTTTTTCCACATACTCTCATTTTCTCCATCTGAAGGGCAAGGCTGCCTCTACATTTTTCTGTGGTGTGGGTCAGCTTGTGACAAATTCTGCTTCTGTGTATCTGAGGAGGTCACGATTTCACATGAGTTTTGAATGCTAATGTCACTGAACACAGAATTCACAAGAGAGAGTGTCTGTCTCTCAAAGGAGCGTGTTCCTTTGTTGTCTTCTCACTTGCTCTGATTACAAACCTCTTTGTAATCTGCAGCTTCTTTATTTTACCACTGTGAGTATGTGTTGCTGTGGTTTGTTTAAGTCAAGGTCTCCTGTTTCCCAAACTGGCCTCCAACTCGTCTGGTTTACTACATAGTCAAGATTAACCATGAATTTCTGATCTTCTTGCTTTCCCCTCCTGAGTGCTAGCTCACAGACCTGGGCCATCAGATTCAATTTGTAAAATACTAGTTACTAAATCCATGGATTCACGCATACTACGCAAGCACTCTACAAACTGAGATAAATCTCCAGCCCCCATAGCCTCATTTTTGCTCTTTAGTCCCCTATTTACCATTTTTCCTCTTCTAGCTGACATGAAGATTATTTTCACTACAGGTGATTTGATGAATGACTTAGTGGTGCAGTTTTCTACCCATTTCATCTGGGACTTCACTGGACTTCTTAGCTATTTGGATTTTTTTCTTTCAAATCATTTTCCAGTCCTCTTCCCTCTCAACCACAACTGTCTTTGAGGGAATCACTTCACATTAGATATATTTAGATACTCAATGTTACCCTGCAGGTAACTGGCAATCATCTGAATAGTTATGATGTTACTATCTATCATCTAGATAGTTATCATTTTCCACACTTTTGCGCTGCAACAAGCTTTCTCAGAATGTCCACACCCCACGTGCCCAAATCATGACATGGAGAACTTATTATTAATTATGAATGTTCAGCTTCATGTTTGTTCCACTAGCTTTTACGACTCGATTAACCTGTGTCTCTTCATCTACATTTTGCCTTGAGGCCTTTTACCTTTCTTTCATTCTGTATGTCTTAACATTTCCTGCTTCTTCCATGTCTGGATGGCTGGTAGCTGGATGGCTGGCTGGCCCAGGGCATCTCCCTCTCTTTCTCTCATTCTTTCTTCTTTCTTTAGCCTAGATTGCTCCTCTTATTTTTCTCTCTACCTGCCAGCCCCACCTATCTCTCTACTGCCTAGCTATTGACCATTCATCTTTTTACCAGGCCAATCAGGTGCCTTAGGCAGGCAAAATGAAGCAAAAGCAACAAATCTTTACACAGTTAAAGTAATATTCTACAACACTGTGCTTCATTTTTAATAGTTGCTACTGCTCTCTTGGAATTGTCTTTTCTTCCACAATGCCTAGTCTGTCTTTAAACCAATTCAGTTCTAGAAATACAGTTGGATCCTCTACTGTCTTCCATGCTTCCAAATAGCTTTTGTACAAACAAACTAAAGATATACCAACTACTTTAATGTGGTTCTGTGTCCATCCTGACATTTCTATCCATTTTTTATTCTTTTGATCCTACAGTACCATTAATCTGTAACTTTCTCTCTGTTGGAAAGTCCTACATCCACCCTTGAAGATACCCCCTAACAAACTGTTTCTGTTCAATCACTCATTGTGTGACACAAGAACCCATTGTTATGGTTTGAAAGAGAAAAGTCCTCTATTACTCTCCAGCATCTGAGTACTGTTTGGAGGGGTGTGTGTGTGGCTGGTGTACCTTTGTTGAAGGAATTAAGTAACTGGAGGTAGGCTTTTGAGATTAAAAAAACCCTATCACTTCCAGTTTGTTCTCTCTGCTTTGTGTTTATGGTTCAAGATGTGAGCTCTCAGAATCCGGTTCCTTCTGCCATGCCTCCCCACTGTGACTGACTCCTGCCCTCTCTAGGACTATGATATTAAAAATAAAACCCTTTTGCGTAAGTTATTTTGGCCATGATGTTTTACCACAGTAACAGAAAAACAACTAATATAGCCCTCCAGAGGTAGCCATCTGACCCTGAATATCAGCTAAGATCAAGAGCATCTGAGGCAATGCACGGGTTCCTCCATGTGATGTTCAGCTTGTCTCTTCACATTGGAAGCAAGGGTAAACTTGTGGCAGCCGTCATCTGATTTCCATTTCTCAAGGATTACTTTCTTTTACTACTTCATAAGCAGTGCCTCTGGAATAACTGGTATTTCTGTGTAGACTCAAGTACAAACACAAGCATGAAAGGGCACATTTGTTAGGTCTGTGTTGCTGTAATCAGGCAAATTCCCTCAAAAGGTATACAACTTTATTTTGAAAGACAACTGGGAACATCCCATCAGGAAAGAATTTGTTTTTTCTTTTATACCTAAAACCTTGGGCCACACTGTACCAGTATCACAGGGTGTTTTAGTTAGGGTTTGTATTGTTAAAGTGAAATATCATCACAAAAAGAAAGCTGGTGAGTCAGTCAGGAGGCCTGGGCAACCTATGGGGCCCTGGGCAATAAATCAGTGTTTATCCCTGGAATACAAACAAACATCGTGTGTCCATAACACACAGAGGGATGTTCTGTCAGCCTGGACTCTTAGGGGAGTTCCTGGACCCTGTCCTGAGTGAAATGACAGACTCTAATTTCCCCTATGTGGAAGGAAATGGTGATAGGGTGGGAGGCTGGGGGAGATGGTAGGGGAGTGCAGGAGGAGGGGAGGGAGAGGGAACTGGGATTGACATGTGAACCAAGCTATTTAAATTAAAATAATAGAAAAAGAAAGTTGGGGGAGGGCTAATTCAGCTTACACTTACAAATTGCTGTTCATCATTGAAGTAAGTGAGGACAGGAAATCAAACAGAGCAGGATCTTGGAGGCAGGAGCTGATGCAGAGGCCATGGAGGGGGTACTGCTTACTGGCTTGTTCCTCATGACTTGCTCAACCTGCTTTCTATTGGAACAACAGTCCATGGATGGCACCACCCACCATGGGCTGAACCCTGTCCGATTGATCACTTATAGCTGGATGTTCCTTCCTCTCTGATGACTCTAGCTGTGTCAAGTTGACACACAAAAACCAACCAGTATGTGTGTTTACATGAATGCTGTGACCAGTGACCGGTATTTGCTTTGTTTTTTCTTCAGGCAGTATAGAGCTTGAATGTCTAAAGTCAATCACATAGCACCAACTTATCATTTGACATTGAGACTTGATGGAAACTCACTGACCTACAATGCCTCATAGCTGCTGCACTACACCTCAGGAGAAGTGTGTGTCCCAATTAACTCCAGTAAAGAGAACTCAGGGACTCTGGCTGGGTTCCTTTAGACTTTGACCTGTGTTCCTTCCCTTTGAAGATTTTAATCTATCTTTTTGTCAGAATTCATTTTGAAATGCCAATAAAGTACTCTTAAACAGATTCCCTCCCCATATGCTTTCAAAATATTTGTTTGTGTACATATGTACCAAAGCTCAGGGATGTAGGACAGAGGAGAATTTATGGGAGTTGGTTGTCTCCTTCCACCATGTAGATCTCATTAATGGAACTCAGGTCATCAGGTTTGATAGCAGGCTCCTAGACCCTCTTGACTATCCCACTGCTCACATCAACCCAATCCACTTTAATTAGGAATCTTATGTGAAAGAACTAAAGACATATTTAATTTTAGAATCACAGGCTTTCAAACAGGAAAGGTTAACATATAGCAGACTCTCTTGAGAGAAACATCAAAATTTAGCATTTCAAATCTCTCGGTAGATTTGCTAATTATCTATCCTGGACAGCAGCAGTTTCTTTTCAAAACATGGCTATAGCAGAGTTTTACAATATCCAACCTTAATGACCACAGTCTTTTCCTGTGGGAAACCACTACTACTTTTCAAAGGGCCACGCTCTCAGTCAAAGTCTGTAAGCATGTCCTGTTGCTCCAGTAAGCCATTTGACTAGTTGCAGTGTTAAGATAAATTTGGAAGCAGGGATATTTTTTGAAGGAGTAATATCAAGGAAGGAAGGGCTCACTTTTTCCTTCTTCATGCTCCTTTTGGAGCTCTGGCTTCCAGCTTGAACAGAAAGGTGAATTCGGAGTTAAGAGCATGGAAAAGGAAATCAGAGGTGTCATGTGCTCTCACAGTGCATCACTGTATCCTTTTCAATGAAAAATAAATAAATTACTGTCTTATTTAAGTCATCTTCATTCATTTTTCTCCATTCTCACTCTGCCCAAGGGGACTATGATGGCCAGCTAGGTACAGGGAGTACCGATAGTATAACCCACAGGTAAAATGTCCAAAACCAATTTTTATGTAAACGTAAAAATAAAAGCATTTGGCTCCAGTACTTAAAAGATAAATGAGAAACCGCATCAGCATAAGTTAGTAGCTTTCTTGAAATCCATCAAGATGTCAAAAATCCTAAACCAAAAATTACTCATTTCAAAGAATGATCAATGGAAATTTTGTTGTACCGGCCAAGGAAAAATAAAAAAATAACACATGATTCATTTTAATCTCCATTGATTGACTATTAATAGTTTTCTCCATTTGAAGTGACATTAAATTTTTACAGCATAGAACAATGGTGTGCATAAAAATGTATCCAAATATATCCTTTTATGTACTGTGTTTTTGAGAGCCCTCCTTGATCTGCACAATAGCTCCTTCTACACAATTCAGTCTCCTACCCATTCTTTGTAAACTATCCCTACAGACTGTGATAACGAACACACCCTGTGTCCCTTCCCCAAAATTTACCATACAGAACACTCTGTCTCTATCAATAGGCTCCGATTGAATTTCAGCAGCTCTCTTACATCTAGTAAAGAATTTAACAAGAAGACAATTCAACTCTTTCATCTAAAAAATGTATGTGACCTATTTGGAAAACTAAATGAACCCCTCTTTAAATAATGGTTTTTCAGTCTACTGTTTTAATATTTCAAAGATTTATTCATATTTATATTTGTGTGTGTGTGTGTGTGTGTGTGTGTGTGTGTGTGTGTGTGTGTATACAGATACCTGAAGAGTCCAGAAGAGAGGGCATCGGAACAAACAGAGCTGAATTTGTAGGCTGCTATGAGGGCATTCTAGTTCTCTGGGAGAATAGCAATGCTCTTGACCATTGAGCAATCTCTCTATCCCCCACTGCAGTGCTTTTAATAGGTAGTGCTGAAGAAGTTTTTCTAGGAGATGGCTAAGTTAACTTTCCCTATAATCTGATGGCATCGGTATTAGTATTGCAGTTTACACATGAGGCAATCAACTTTAGGAGGCCTTGACATAGTTAATTTGTATGTTTGGTCCCAGATTTTAATTTTATACTATTAATTATTAATCTTAATTCTTCCACAATGAACAATAATGTTAGGGTTGCTTTTTTTCTAGTTTTTTAGATAGAATTTCATTCTTGTGGTCCAGGTTGCTCCAATCTTGACTTGAACTCATGCCCTGCTTCTGCTTCTCAAGTTCTAGGGGTATAGGCATATCCCATTATATCCAGCTTACATTTTTAGTATACACTTGACTGACTGATTGACTGTACCTGTATAAGTTTGTGCATGCAACAGAACTCACAGAGGTTAGAGGACAACTTGTGGCAATCAGTTTCTCCTTCCACCATGTGAGTCGCAAGCATCTAACTCAGGTCACCAGGCTTGGAGACAGATGCTTTACCTGATGAGACATTTCACCAGCCATGATTCCCTGTAGTCACTGTAAATAATGACATCAGTTTTGCATTGTGAGGGAATTGGATGAATGTGACCTAAAATATTCCAAACTTTAGGAAAGTTTCTCGTCTGTAGATTATGTTGTTGGACAGCTCTATCCAACAACCCTATACTAGATAATTATGCTTGGGTTGAAATACAGAAGAAGAAAAATCAAGAAATATTGCCAAGGGAGGTCTTCTAACATTTGATAACAGTTCAGGTTGTGAAAAGACAGAAAAGTAAGGGTACCTCCCCTGTCAACAGTTTGTGATTATAGAGAATGTCAATCTCAGATAGTAAAAGGTAGGACACAGAAACGGCTAAGGAGTGTGATCAGAGAGTGCTACCTGGCACATCTCTAGACTTCTGGTGTCATCTTTCACACAACACAGAGGCTGAACATAAACTGAAAGTGAACTACTACTGTTTGTTTACATGCTTTTGAAGTAAGTCCAGGCATCGTATACAAAAAGTTGTTATCTTCCATAATCACATTGCTATTACAATTGAAATTGTAATAGAGACTTCATGCCTAACACTTATCAACTTACAAATAATTGTACATACATTAAACTCTCTAATTTTTATATTTTAATTGAGCGTGCATTTAATGTTTGCTATTTACATGTCTGACTTCCCCTCTACACTTTGAGCTCACATAATATGCCTGGCACAATTCATCTCATTATCTATAGTAACATGTATACTACATTATTTAAGTGATGTTTAAAGAATCTTATAACTTAAAGTGTGGGACATAGGAATCTCTGTTACAAACAAGCCTAGTGATGCCAAAAGTCAACCCAAAGTAGAGGCATGATCATGTCTAGGGCCTTTGACTTGGTCATATCACTACTTTCATATAAAAGCAATAGTGTAAAGAAGATCTCAGAGAGGTTGACTTATCTGCTGTTTTATATCACCTATCAGCCTACTCCATTAGGAAGCTATATATCAATGCAGTAAAAGAGCAAGAACCAACCCAGCTTCTTGATAAGCTCAAATAGGAGATGGAGGCAGATAAGAGATGGGGATTGAGTTGAAGACAATTAAAATCACTAAATAAATGTATTAAGTTGTCAGGCCATAAAAAATTAAATAATAATTAGAAAACCATATAAATATTAAAGGCCAGTAAAAGGCATAAGAGGCTATCATCAGTGTTTCAAATGCATTGGATAAAAGTATCTTTTTCTGTCTGAAGGAAACATTGCATACATGGTCCTCATATGTTCATAGCACCATTATTTGTAATAGCCAGAACCTGGAAGCAACCTAGATGCCCCTCAACTGAAGAGAGGATAGAGAAAAAGTGGTACATTTACACAATGGAGTATTACTCAGCAGAAAAAAAATCAATGGAATCTTGAAATTCGCATGGTAAATGGACGGCACTAGAAGAAACCATCCTGAGTGAGTTAACCCAGTCACAAAAAGACAAACATGGTATGTACTCGCTCATGTATGGATTTTAGACATGGATCAGGATAGTGCCAGTCTGCACTTCCACTGACAGAGACACTGGGAAACAGGAAAGAACCTAAGAAAGATATGCATGGTACCCCAGAGAAGAGGAATGAGGCAAGATCTTCTGAACATGTTGGGAACACGGCAAGGGGGGGCGTGGGAGCTGGGAAGAAGAGAGGGGGAGAAGAGGAAGAGAGAGTAGGTCATGGGGGAACAGGAAGGTTGAATGGGGGGTAGAACAGGGGGAAGAGGGAATCATAGGTTAGAAGACAGATCTGGCACCAGTGTGACCTCTAGTGATCTAAAGGGATGACACCAACTGGCAAGTTAAGCAGTAGTGGAGAGACCACCTTGAATGCCCATTCCTGATAATGAACTTGATGTCTATAGCCATCCAAGAACCTTCATCCAGTGACTGATGGAAGCAGAGGCAAACACCCACAGTTAAACACTGAACTGAACCCATGGAACCCAGTGACAGAGAGAGAGGAGTGATGAGCAAATTGGCAAAGAATAGGCTGGCAAAACCAGCAGAGATAGCTGATCTGAACAGGGGAGAGAGCTCTCGGACTCCAGACCGACAGCTGGGAGGCCAGCATGGGACTGATCCAGACGTGCTGAATGTGAGAGTCAGTGAGGAGGCTTGGGCAACCTATGGGGCCCTGAGCAGTGGATCAGTGTTTATCCCTGGCATACAAACAGACTTCGTGTGTCCATAACACAAAGAGGGATGCTCTCTCAGCCTGGACTCTTAGGGGAGTGTCTGGACCCTGCCCTGAATGAAAGGACAGACTGGAGATATCTCCTATGTGTTAGGAAGTGGGAGGCTGGTGGGCAATGGTAGGGGAGTGCGGGAGGAGGAGAGGAAGAGGGAACTGGGATTGACATGTGAAGCAAGCTATTTAAAATTAAAATAATAATAAAAATCTATATATTAAAATTTATTTATTCAGTTTCATATATTGTGTGTACCTGAGTGTGTGTATGCATAGTATGTCCATGTTGTACCAGCAGTAGCCAGAAGCTGGTATCAAATTACCTGGAACAGGAGTTAAAGGCATTGTGAAATGCCATGTGTGTGGTGAGAACTGAACTCAAGTCTTCCACCAGAGCAGTAAATGTTTGTAAGCACTTATCCATCTCCCCAGATACAAAGACAGTTTTTAAGCTTTGAAAGATTGCCTCTACCATTGAAATACTCATCGCCTCAAAACTGAGTAAATTATCCTCACTAACTCAACATAAAACTTTGTACACCTTAGCTGTTCTTCATGGAGTCATCCAGAGTAGACATGTAAACTGAATTATGCTGTGTAATGAGAATTTCCATCCTATTAACAGTGGGCTTTGCAGACAGTCTTTTAGAGTTATAATTCTTTTTTATTGAAACTAGGTGTTTTTCCCTCCCTCTACTCCTTCCAGTCCCCCCCACCTCCCTTCCCATCTGAATCCATCCTCTTTCTTTTTCTCATTAGATAACAAATAGGCATCTAAGGGATAACAATAAAAAATATAGTAAGATAAACAAAAACAAACAGAAATAGAATGATATAAGCAAACAGAAGAAAAAGGCCCCCAGAAAAGGCATAAGAAACAGATAGAGATCCAAAAACACACTCCACCCCATCCTCAGGAATTCTATAAAAAGACAACCAGATGTCATAATATATATACAAAGGAGCCATGGGGTAAAATAAAATAAAAATAAGGAAGGAAGGAGGGAGGAAAGGAAGGAAGGAAGGAAGGAAGGAAGGAAGGAGGGAAGGAAGGAAGGAAGGAAGGAAGGAAGGAAGGAAGGAAGGAAGGAAGGAAGGAAGGAAGGAAGGAAAGTGTTGCCCTAACATGACGTTATAAGACAGGGAACCTTCCACGATACCACTGATTCTTTTTCTGTTGGCCATCTACTGCTGGTCATGAAACCTACTTTTAAGAATAGTTTGTTTCCCCTGTGAGAAGACCTAACCGCAGCAGAACTGACACACCTGTGAACTCACAGAGACTGAGGCAGCATGCACAGGCCTGCACAGATCTGCACCAGATGGCGGTCTTAGGACACACCTTCTGATCCTAACCAAGAAGCTACCTGCAACTGATACCCACTTGCATATTTTTCTTAAATGGGCATACAACTAGTAAACAAGCACTCATATTTCTTCACTTCAATCATATAACTAAAATTTCTATGTGCTTTTTAAAAAGGTATTTCCCCAAAATGAGCAGGCCCATATTTTTCTATAAGCTCCCCTAGTACTGAGGTTTACTGAAAGGTTTAAACATTTTTTTGCAAAGGATGATAGATATTAATTTTCAATTAAGGTTATTCTACTGGCATAGATGAGAATTTGAATTAATGGAGGACTCTGTGATGGAAATTAACTAATTTGTCAATTAACAATATAATGGGATAGATTTCAAGCATCATTCATGCTAGTTATATTTGTGATAACACTAGGAGGCAAAGGCTTATATAGCTGATGCATTTCTTGTAAACTTTACTGTTATGGCAGGGATAAGAATTTAAAATAATGTACATTTTAGAGGGTTTATTTTCAATGTCATGTGTGTGTGTGTTTGTTTGTGTTTGTGTGTGTGTGATGTGGTGTATGTGTGTGTGTTTGTGTGTGGTATGTACATGTGGATGTCTATGTGTATATGTTTGTGGTGTGTGTGTGTTTGTGTGTGCGATGGAATAGAGGGGCAGAAGAGTTCAGAACTGGCTGCCAGATTCTTGAACTAGAACTTGAGTTACAGATAGTGTGTGAGCCACCCAACATTGATGCTGGGAACCAAATTTGGGTCTTCTGCAAGAGCATCAAGTCCTCTTAACTACACTAAGCCATTTCACAAATACAGCATATGACATTATTTTGGCCTTAACATGTTCTGCAGTGGACATATGTGTAGTGAAAAGAAAACATTTTAATTAAAATTAACTATAATCCCAGAAATGTAGGCTATGTATCCACATAAAAATACTTGATAATTTTACACACACACATACATACACAGAGAGAGAGAGAGCTTACATGTATATATATATATATATGAATATTTCTCACAATTATTTATCAGTCCTGCCTACCAATCCCAAACCAGAGCATCTGTCATAACCAGAACTTTGAAATGACAAGACTGATTAGACTAGCAAAGCAACACTTAACACAGAGGAGGCTGGGGAAATATCCTTGACATTTATGTTAATTATATATTAACATTGCAAAATGTATCAATATTGCCTATTTAAAGTTATTCCTTGTAAAGTTTTACCTGGTACTAACTTTAATTCACCTATATGTATTTTACTTATATCACCATAATTTGGTCAGTTCTTTTAAAGTTTAAACTATCCTAAAGGAACCCAGAATTTAAATATCATTTTAAAATCTTAAATTAAAGTTCAAGGAGCCAAAAAGAAAACACTTCAGTTTTGCAAGATTTCTGGGCAAATGGCCAAATACAAAATTAAAAATGTACAAAACTCTGACAGTTAAATAGAAATTTGAATCTTCCCAGAAGATGATTTAAAAAGGGACAAGCTAAACAAATGTGTTGTTTCCAGGAAGGAAACTGGGAGAATGTGGGCAGGGGTGAGAAACGCTGTAGTGGGCTCTGGGGAGAAGATAAGCTACCCTCTCTGTCCACATCCACATCCTCATCACTATGTAGTGTCAAATAAGGATGTTCAGACCACACGCTGACAAGCGGGCAGTACCCACTTCCTAGTCACTGCTTACCAGCAGGTCATAGTAAATTCAGGAAAGGCACCATCGGCTTTCTTTAAGAGCACTTGTTGCTTATTTTTAATGCTTTTCATGTTCAAATATTATAATGATGATCAGTTAGTAGATATTATTGACACACTGAGATTATTCAGAAATTATTTCTGAAGGAGGTTATCGGGTAACAAGGTAATGACATTTCATCTATAATGCCTCAAAGGTAATGGGAGGATGGAGTACCAGAAGCACTGTTGAGCTAAAGACCCAAAAAGAGATAGAGGAGAGCTCTCTGCCCTGCCTCTACTTAACAAAAGCCAGGACATTGATTTAAAAGGACTATACGTATTCAGCCTTCATTTCTACCAGAGAAAGGAGGAGAGTAGCCAACCAGTGAAGCAGTAGACTCCACATCAGTCCTGGTGAAGGTACCAGAGGATTACACTTACCAGTTTACTATGCAAATTAGCCTTTAATTTTCTTTTGATTTTGGTTTTGTTGCTTTTGCTTGTTTGCTTGCTTGCTTTCCACAGCAACCACAGACACTTGTTCCTTTTCCTTTTTCTTTCTATCACTTTTGGAAAATTTTATTGTTCTTCATTGAAGATGCTCCATAAACCCAAAAGAAACTGCTCGTTTCCTGGGTGTCTTCTGTAAGTTTCTGAGATATGCATGCTAATAAACTTGTTTGTTTTTCTCTTGTAAATCTGCCTCTCATAACAGGGATCCATTCCAACTGAATATCCTTCAGGTGTTATTATTGCTCTACAACATCGGGAACTCCTGATCAATCCAAAGTGACGCCCATAAGCAGAGTCACATCATGAGACTTTGCATCCATGGCATGATTTAATTTCCCCCAGAAAATGTGTTCCAAGGGATCAAACATAATTCACATTTACTTTTAAGTCACAAATTTTTATGGGTTTTTATAGTGTTTTAGAATCAACTACCTAAAATAATGGGAGTTGTTTCATTTTGAATAACTGAGACCTGGACAAATGGTTCTGTTTGGAAAACCACAGAGTGAATTATAATTATGCAATATGTTCCTCATGATAGCATAATTAATTCAAAATTGTACAGGACTAAAGAGGCAAAGGGGGTAAAGGTTAGGCTAATATAAATTAGCCTCAGATTATACCCTTGTAATTACATTTTTTGAGTCTTCAAATATGAACAGGTTGTCTTGACAGTAATATCATTATAGATATAAGTAGATGTAGAAGAGAAAAGTCCCTCTTTCCAAAGCCTATTGTTAATCAAACAAAACTGACACATGACTACATATATGTACACTTTTAAAAGAGAAGGACGGGAAAGAAATATAAAATTCAAAACCACATTTAGGCCAGTAATACATTTGGCTTCTTTTCTTTTTTTCCCCCCTCTCTCCAACAAATGAAGATTCTGACCTGTCAGACATCAATGGAGCCTGGCAAAGGGAAGAACTGGTCATCTGGTACCATGTTGAGACTTGATGGATGATGTCTCCCCAGCTCCCCCCAAGGCAACCATCTGGCTTGGGTTACAAGTCTCTCTTTCACACCTAGCTTCATTTACACATGTGAAGGATTCCTTGGGGATAATATGAACTCTCTTATTGAAAGATTCTGTGAATACCTTCAGTCAGAGACAAAGGAGGTAATTTTTAGAGGAATCCCTGCTTACATACTTCTCTGATTCCTAATTTTCATATCATGTATTTTAATGTGTGAATAAACAGCCAGGTCAAATTGAGCCTATTCAGAACTGCTGGCTTCCAGCTCACCGTGGACTTAATCAGACCGTACCCTCTTTCTGTGTCCTTGGTTTCACCATTTCTGAAACACGCACAATCTCTTAGGAAGGGGCACAGGGTTCTGAAGCAGGGCACTAGAAAAGCTAAGCATACTCAAGTGAGTGTGTAACCACTGTCATCCCTGTAAACTTGGCTCTGCAGCTGCTGTGCCTGCATTTGTTCTACACCTGAGCACCTCCTCCAGGACCACCTTTCTCCATCTCTGCTTGGAAAAGGAAGAACAACACATTCCCAGTACTCTAAACTACTGGGTATGCAAGCAAAGGTAGAGAGTGACTGTAACAAAGCTTGCATGAATTTCATTATCTCTGACCTCTAAGGCAAGTATAGATATGCCCAGCTTCCTATATGGGTGCTGGGAATTCAAGCTCAGGTCTTCATGCTAATACAGCATGTTCTTACCAACTTAGTAACTTACCCCTACTCTGTGATACCTTTTCATTATAATTAAAACACACAATGATAAGACATTGCTTACAGTAAATATTAATAAACAATAAATATTATAATTGATCAGCTACACGGGCTAATTGCTATGTATTAACTTTTCTGGGGTTACTTTTGGTGAATTCTGTCCAGAACAGCATTAATTTTGTTGTGACTTTTGTGATTCATTCGGGCCTGTTTTACTTAAAAATCTATGTTTTCACCTTAGTTATTTGTATTTCATATTTCCATTTCCCCCTTGTTCTATTATTTTGTGGGAAAGGTGCAGGACGTAGATGCAGGTGCACACAAGCAGACAGATGCAGGTGTCTGTGTTCATGCCTGTACTTGTGGCACTGGTGAAAAAAAGCGTTGGTTTTCTTTAAGGGTTTGGTCTCCTGGTGAGTAGGCCATGTGCCTTCAGGGGATGGCCCCACATGCAGAGGCAGCACAAACTGGAATTGATGGGTTTAAAAAAATGAAGTCACAAAGTTTGGTGGGTACAGAAGAAGGTGTGAGTATACAAGGAGTTGTGAGGGAGCATGCATATGATCTAAATACATTATGTCTGAAATTCTCAAACAACTAATAAAGTGGTTGTTTTAAAGAAGAACCTCTCCAAATAATCTGTTTAAAATAAAGGTGCAATTATTGAGAGTGCAAAAATAAAACGTGTTCTGCAAATAGTGAAAGTTTGACTTCTTCTTTTCCTATTTGTATCCCCTTTATCTCCTTTTGTTGTCTTATTGCTGTAGCTAGAACTTCAAGTACAATATTGAATCCCCCAAATGTGAGTGTCAGTGAGAAGGCCTGGGCAACCTATGGGGCCCTGAGCTGTGGATCAGTGTCTATCCCTGGTATACAAACTGTCTTCATGTGCCTATAGCACAAAGAGAGATGCTCTCTCAGCCTGGACTCTTAGGGGAGTGCCTTGACCCTACCAAGAGTAAAATGACAGACTCTAGATATCCCCTATGTGGAAGGATTTGGCAATAGGGTGGGAGGGAGGGGGGAAGGGGGGTGCGGGAAGAGGGGAGGGAAAGGGAACTGGGATTGACATGTAAAACAAGCTATTTAAAATTAAAATAAAAAATGATAAAAAAAAATAAAAAATAAAAAAAATAAATAAATAAAACGTGTTCAAAAGCCCTGCTCTTCAAACAAATACAAATTAAACCAAGGAGATAATTTTTCACTGAATTGTTTATTTAAAAAAACAGAATAAAGGAAAGGATAGCATTTTATATACATTTACACAAGGCAGGCTACTATATACTGGGACTGAGAATCTTGACAACTTGAAAAACTAATTCAATTTCTCACATTAATTGCACCCACCATTGATAATTTCTCAATTAGGAGCCTATTCTAATTATGTGATCTTAAGCAAATGTAAAGAACACTTTAGTTTCTTGTTGTTTAGATGAGGTGGATGAGATGGCAAACATAGTTTTCATGAGCTGGTAAGAGTTTTCCCATGCAAACATTTTCAACTCACTCAAGTCAGAGGCATAAGCTTAGAATTGGAGTAAACGTAGCTTAAAATGTAGCATGAACTCAGGGTTATTCAGGATAATTAACCCAAGAAGTATGATATACCTTATTATGAGGGGAGAAGTGTGCTAATTCAGGTGCATTTATACTCAAAGATAATTTTCGTTATTTATGAAGCCTAAACATAATCAAACTTTTGTACACATGTCCTTTGAGCATACATGCATATACATAATACATGGTCACATGATCAACACACTTCTGCTTCCAATATAAGGCTGGACTATATGACAAACTTCTGACAGTCGGCTTTGCCACAGTGGTCCCACTGGGAGGAACAAAAAGACTGAGACAATAGGAATATTCCCATTCTGGGTCACAAGATGAGCAGAGGCTGTTACCTGTTACATTTATTCATTTAAGGTGTTGACCTGCGATTTAGGGATTCTGCCTATTCAAAACAACTACCTGTAGCTCAGTCATATTCTACCTGTTCCTTCCTGATCTCATACAAAGGTCAGACTCCATTCCACTATGAAGCACTAAGTACAAAGTACATGGCCTCTGGAGCAAGCTGCATCTGGGTGCCTTCTGCTCAGGAACTTAGAATCAGTTTTTTAATCCCTGGGGATTTATGGAAGAAGAGGAACAGGTTTTTTTGTTTGTTTTAATTAGAGAGGACTTCATTTTTTTTTAATCCAGAATTTCTCAATGAACAGAAGATCCCCAACGTTTTGAAGCTACTGTGAGTGAAAGAGTCAGAGGTGGGTACTGAACTCTCTCTCTTGAGGCACTCGCTCCAGCTGTGCACTCCTTCCCTCTGATAATTACCAAGCTAATTGAGAGATTACTAAAATGTCTCTGATCCTAATTTCAAGTTAAAATTAGCATTATTTGGAAGCTGTAGAGATAGCTTAGTGAACCAGCATAGGGATTTAAGTTCAATTTTCGGGACCCACATATATAAGCTGGGAATGGTACAGGATGCTTCTAATTCCAGGGTTGAAGAGGTGAACATAGGAGGATCCTTAGGACTTCATGGACAGACATCCTATACTAATCAGTGAGGTGCAGGCCAGTAAAGGAACTTGTCTCAAAAACAATAATAGAAACAACAAAAACAGCAGCTGGTGGCTGAGGAACAACAGTTGAGGATGGCATGTGTACACAGGTGTACCTGCGCATAAACAAATATACACACAAAAGGTATCATCCATAATCCACAAAATGTGTATTATTATCATAAGAACTCCAGTCACATATGTAGGACTGGACTTTCCCTGTGTTCTCAGACAGGACATATTCATTGGTGCAATAGTGGTACAACCATCATAAGAGTATCCAACCACTTTCTGATTGGATATACATTGTACTCCAAAAGATAAAACTCATACCTGGCACCATTACCAGACCAAGAATCTATGGGTATACAAGTCATAAGTCAGAGGAGAGAATATACAACTATTATTCTGATAAATTGACATAGCATTAAACTAAGTCCTAATGACTTACCATTAAACCCATAGATTATTGGAGCTCTCAGTATTAAGTAAAAAACCTTTTGTGTGTCATAGTTGATTAACACAGTGACCAACAACTAACCAAGGTCCAGAATATACAAGATTGCGGTGACATATTGTTCATGATCTAATAAAGTCACTGGAGACCAAAATGCAAAACTGGCCACATCCATAAAGCTAATCAGTTGTGATACACACCTTTAATCCCAGGACTCAGGAGACCAAGGCAGATGGATCTCTGTTAGTTCAAGACCACACTGAGCTGCACAAAATTGATCCAGTCTAAAAGAGAAACCGCTCACACAAAGGTGATCCCAGCACTTGGAATCCCATGATCTTAATCCCAGCACTAGGGAGATGGAGATAGGAATGATATGGCTGGGAGGAGAGAAGCATATAAGGAGAGAGGAGATAGGAATGCAGAAAATTGCAGTCTGAGATTTGGTGGAGAGTGTTGCACTCTAAGGATTTGTGCAGACAGGATCACCCATTTTGGTCTGAGGTAGAGGTAAGAGCTAGTTGCTGACTGCTTTGCTTTTCTGATCTTCAGCTTAAATCCCAATATATGTCTCTGGGTTTTATTACTCATGTTACACAAGACTACAGAATTCTCAGTCTGATGGTGAACAAATATAAGCCTGACCTCCTTCCAAGGCTCAGCAGACATTGAAAGAGGGGATGGAAAAAAGTGTAGGAACCAGAGGTGATGTACAATTACAAGGAATCTGTCTTCTGGACACAACAAGGGACTTGTACATATGAACTCACAGAACAGGCAATGGAATAGTCAGGACACCACCATTTTCTTCTGTATGACAACATAGCAGCCACACTTTCAAACAATTTCCCTTTTTTGCTTGTGTGTGTGTGTGTGTGTGTGTGTGTGTGTGTGTGTGTAAATGCAAGTGGATTCTTTCCACTATATGCATGTAGGGTTCAGAGAACAACTTTCAGGAGGTTTTTCTCCTCTTCTATTGAGGGTGACCTGGGATTGAACTCAGGTTCTTAAGGTTGGCAGCAGACTCCTGTACCCACTGAGTCATCTCACTGGTCCCTGAAAAGAGTGACTAACGGCAGATTAAACCATTTCAGGTCCCTTCTTGTTTTAAAAGTCTCAATATACTAGTATAAACAATTTTTAATACACTCAAAGAATTTCACCATGATTCAGACACCCAAATGAGTCAACCTGGGCATGTAGAACTAAAGTCAAATCCATGGGTGATTTTTCCCAGAGAAGTGAAAGGGGTGATGGGTGCAAGTTTATAGTAAAATGAGTGGTAGGAAAACAGAACAAAACAAACAAACAGGAAAAAATGGAATGTAGAAGTGCACTCAGGCTTCATCTGTGGCCACCATCTGTATAAATCAGGCCTGGAGCTGACATGTAATTTTCTGTGTGTCCCCAGAGAAGTGGCCCTAAGGGCTTAATTATTGATGAAGAGATATTTCTTCAAAGTGGCCCAGTCAAGACTGCCTCAAGGGGACATTCATAAGCACTCATAATATCAATTTCCAAGCACCTGGGAGATAGGGACTCACAGAGCCTCCTTAATTATTATGATACAGGCAGAAGGAAGGAAGAATGCATTACACAACCCAGATGAAATTCTCCAAGAAAATTATCAGGATGTTTACAAAAAGTAGGATGCCTGAGTCACTGGTCACAAAGAATACTCAAACAATTTCTTGGAACAAAAGAGTTTGGTCTCCACTAGAAGAAACCATCCTGAGTGAGGTAACCCAGTCACAAAAAGAGAAACATGGCATGTACTCTCTCATATATGGATTTTAGACATAGATCTGGGGAGTGCCAGCCTACAATCCTATTGCCAGAGAGTCTGGGAAACAGAAACTTCATTTACTGGCTGGTTAAGTACTGAGCTGAACTCAAGAAAGCCAGTATCAGAGAGGGAGGACTGATGATCAAAGGGATTAAGACTGGGCTGGTTGAACCCCCAGAAACAGCTGACCAGACAAAGGTTAACTCTTGAATCCCAGGCATCAGCCTGGGAATCCAGCATGGGACTGATCAAGACCCCCTGAATCCGGGTGTCAGTGAGGAGGCCTAGGTAATCTATTGAGCCTTGGACAGCAGATCAGTACCCATCCCAAGTATACCCACGGTCTCTGGACTCCCATAGAACAATGTGAGGTGCACTCTCACCCTGAACTCTTGGGGAAGGGTCTAGGCCCTGCCCTATATGAAATGACAGACTATGGACACCCCCATGGAGGGCCTCACCCTCCCTGGGGGAATGAGGGGATAACGGGGGGGGGGAGATGGGGGGGAGGGCACGGGAGGAGGGGAGGGAAAGGGAGAGGGACCTCGTACTGACTTGTGAAGCAACCTTGTTTCTTATCTAAATTTAAAATGGAAAATAAAAAAAATTAATAAATAAAAAAAAAGTTTGGTCTCTAACTTACTCCATCCCTGGAGTTAAAAGAACTATCCAAAGCAAGTGTGGTGTGCTCACAGATACTTGAAAATCCTGGAAAAACTGCTTTAAAGTTCATGTGCTTGCTTATAAGAAAAATTCCTGTAGTTAGTACAAAGATTATCTTGTTATGTTTCAGTTGTGTGGGTTTCCTTTAGCAAAAGAATAATATCAAATTGCTTCAAACTGTTAAAAAAAACATGCATCCTGAAGTAATATTTATCTATTCATTAGCTTTGATCAAGTATCAAAAGTGATGAAGAATCTATCCATATGTAAGTCATGGTTTGGAACAAATAAAAGGAATAAGAAGGGAAAGCCCTAAATTTTAATCTCATGCCACCGTTTAGGTATTGTTATTCTGCATAGATGAGGTCTCTGCCATCTAATTCCTTTGTATTCCCCTAGGCCTACACTAGAGGGTTGGCAATAAAACAGGATTAGAAACATACATTAAGTAGCAATGAAGACAAACAAGAGTCTTTAATTTTACCTGAATTTCATTAACTCCCCCCATCCCATCAAAAACTCATATTTAGCAACTTTCATAACACATATCTGCAGCATTCATGGGACTGCAATGAGCTTTGCTGGTAAGTCTTTGAATTTCATTACGCTTCCTGTCCCTCACAAAATCTAGATTCTATTTTCACATATCTGTTTAAAAGGAAGACAAGCCTCTAACATGTCTAGGAAATCCTTAAACTCAAGAAAATTCTATGCACATGACTGTAAAAAATGGTTCATGTTGTCAGTACGCATGGCCATTTTGGTTTTATTATTTATTTGCTCATGCAAGCACACGTGTAAGTGTGGGTGTGGATGTGTGTGTGTGTGTAAGTAGACATGCATGCACCACAGTATACTTGTGGTGGCCAGAGGAAAATTTGCAGGAATCAGTTCTCTCTTCCCACTGTGTTGGTTCCGGTCCTGAACTCAGTCAGGCAAGGGCCCTTACTTGTTCAGCCGTCTCACCAGCCCCTGAGCTACCATTTCAAATGCATTCATTTCATTTAAAGGTATTTTATGCATTAATCTTCACATCCCTTATTTGGGAAATAAATAAGATCAATTTCAATTGATTGATAAAGAAACAATAGGGCATAAAAATAAAAGACACAGCCAAGAGGTGATGGTATTGTAAGGCTTTAATCCTAGCACACAGAAGGCAGAGGTAGATCTCCAAGGTCCAGGACAGCAAGGACTACATAGAAAAAATACCTGTCTCAGAAAATCAAACAAACAAATAAATGACACTGTTTAATTATTTATTTTGCTTCATTACAAAAATTTTGGAAACAACTAAAAACACATGCCAAAATTAACCAGACCCAAAGATTATGCAACTTGATGAACTTACACATATAGTTAGAATTTTACATGTAATTGTATGAGTTTAAATACATAAGGCTAATTATTTGTCTACTTCTAAGTCTGTAATAGATATTTTTGTTGTTACTTAGGTGGTGGTTAAGTGTCTAAATTAAAAGTTACTTATTGTTTTAGCAGGCATTTAATAGCTATGAACACAGTAGTCTATGGAAGAATAGCAAAAGCAATGGAATTACATGAAGCCAATCAAAGTTATCTCAGTAACACAACTGATTCCAGGATAACACTGAGCACCCACATGACTGATGTGTGAGACCATTCAAAGTTATCTCAGTAACACAACTGATTCCAGGATAACACTGAGCACCCACATGACTGATGTGTGAGGTCATAAACCACCTTCTGCCTCAATAAAGAAGCTTAAAAACTAACAACATTCAGAAAGTAAACATGTCATAGTTGAAGACAAGACTCTTGATGATAAAGTTATAAGCAGCAAATGTCTGATTTCACATTTTAATTAGTGTAGGATGGAAATGAAATAAGTTTTCTGTACGTGTGTGTGTGTGTGTGTGTGCACATATCTGTTTAACGGTATGATGCTAGAGGTCAGCCTTGAGTGCTCTTCTTCAAGGCAGACTTCTAGCCTGTCTTTTGAAACAGAATCTCTCACTGCTACCCAGTGAGCCTGGAGAAGAAGTCTCCGATTCCCTAGTGCAGGATTTTTTAAACTACATTCTGGAGATCAAACCTGGATAAATACTGGTTACTCCACAAGCTCTATGATGTCCAGTGGACGAAAACAAGGAGAGACGAGAGGAATATTACACAATTGGTAAAAAATATGAATCAAATAAATAGATTGCTCTCAACTTCTGTAGATTTGAACACTAATTTTTCTCCTTTGGCTCTTCTTCCCTCCTGAGGGGCAGAAGCAATTATAATACAAGATGTCCTAAAGTAAATGTTGCTATTTCTGCCCATTTTGAACCTATGTCTTCCTTGTTTTGAAGCAAGTCCTTCCTTATATTTCCATTTTCCAAAGTCCTCATTTGAAAACATTATTTTCTTAACTAACAAAAAAGACTCTTCATTGTCTTCACAGCTCAGCACAAGGCACAGAAGCAATAACTCAAAAGCCATTTTTAATTGCACTCTATTTACACAAATGCACTCTGTTTTGTGCACAGCACATTATAGCACTCTTCTTTTGTTCAGGGTAAATCTGAACATTCAGTGGTTAAATCAAGGGAAGGGCTTCAGCTGTGGCAGTGGAGGCAGAAGCAGAGTAAGCAGTGACTTAGTTTGGCTGTAAATACCAAAATGACTAGTGTAAACTATGTGCTTTCATTGTCCCTTCTCAGTTATCTTTGAAGGGGGTGGGGGAGCAGGATATTGAACAAAAGTGAGTTCTGAGCGATCGTTCTTCCTTGCTTTTAGATGTGCCTATATTGACAACATATTGGCTGCCTATTCAGTCTGAATGAAGAAATACTGTGAAATTACTGCTGAGGTCAGGGAAAGTGACCAGTGGCCAATATTCACCTACTTTGAAACTCTCCCAGGAAAGCCTGAATTCAAAAGTCATGATTTTCAAGATTTAGACTGTATTCAAAGAGTAAAGCAAAATGGTATTTTAAACTATGAAGCTTCTATTAATGCATTTTAAGTACTATCTGTTGGAATTGAATTTTCTGATAATGACAGCCTCTGCTTCATTTATTTGTTAGTGTTGGACCTTTTTCCTGATAGGAAACTGTGTACCTGTAGCAGGTGCAACCACACCATCATTATTTTCCATACTGCTTTCAGCATTGAGAGCTAGGTAACATGGACAAGGTCACCTAGCCAAAGAGGAACAAAGTTAGGCCCCATATCCAGTAGTTAGCCTCAGAAGTCAGGCTCTGAGTCATAGCCATGCCTTAGCAAATGATTACTTGGCATCTTGTGGCATTTCTGCAATTTCAACACAGCAGTGTTTGGTCCTATAAGCTAGGTCTCAGCATCAGATAGCACACTCCTTCTATGTCTACTTTCCAGTCCAGGGAATATTCCTGGTGCAGTTCAGTGAACTGACTCTCTACTGTAACCACACGTGACATAGGACTGAGGCTAAAAACTTACAAAGAAACACACAAAACAACTTTGAAGACTTCAGTAACTTGACAAAATATGTCTTGCCTGATTTTGAAACCATATTCTACATGTAGCTCAGAGGAAAAACTAAATGACTAGTGCAGTGGGTGGTCACCATTACCTTCTCTGTATCAAGCGCCTTATCAGTGTGTTCTTATCCCTATCTATTTCACCCCATTCTCAGTTGCCTGCTACTCCATGTACTTGAGACAAAGACAATGATCACCATCAGATCAATCTCCCCACGATGGTTTTCAATGAATGTGTTTAGGAAAGCTTTTGAATTTGACAGAAAACTAAGCCTTCATAATTTATTCTGATTCTTCAACACAAAGAAAACTTCAGTGGGTTAATAGGATTAGCGGAGACATCTCTGTGTGATTGTGTTCCTCCCGGCTTAATGTACTTTTCCTCACTGTGTTATATTTTAATGATTAATTTCATGCTCTTTCATGGTATTTTTAGCTCATGAATCATAGGTGGTACTGTGAGGGAAAAGTAAAATATCATGGGTGATAAAAGATTCTACTGGTTAGAGTGTGACAAAGGCTGCAGAAGGGTGAATGCCACTATGCCAGGTCATAAGGTACATCAGGCTGACTGGCCCCACAGAGTAACACTACACTCAGCTGAATGGCATGGGAAGGCTCGGAGTGATCAGTGTTCTTGGATACAATTTGTACAATGAAGTTGGACCAAATGTCTCACCAGCATCACTTTCTCCACAAGAATGTCATTAAAAACTGTTTTCCAAGAAAGGTGCATGAAAAGCATAAAGAAGGAAATCAGCTAACCCTGAAACACCATTCTGAAATTAAACAGCCAAAAGCCAAAAGTCATCCAGTCTCTCACACTGATTCCTGAAAGCATCACAGCCTGGATGCTGCCAGAGGACTGCTAACTGATTTAGTTTAACAACAAAGATGTCTAGAACGTTAAAGTTAGTATACAGAGGATCATGACTTCAGTCAGACATGGTATCCTGTGCCCTGGACACCCGTGAATAGTTAGTTCCTTAAATCAATCACATTGCTCAATATCCAAAAGTGGAACTATGAAGAAAAGTTCTAAGTAAACTATGTTGAGAAGTCGCCATGTTACTCTTTTGCTCTTGTCACCAAAATGATTGTTTCAAAGGCAAATATGAAGTCTGTTAAAACACTACCAGCTTCCCTTTAGAAGCATGTACAGGTTCTTTAACAGTGACAGAGGCAAAGTAGACAGAACCAATTATCCTGCAAACAGGTGGTTTTAAACTTGATTCAAAAG
The DNA here is from genome assembly GCF_017639785.1 of Mesocricetus auratus. NCBI lineage: Eukaryota > Metazoa > Chordata > Mammalia > Rodentia > Cricetidae > Mesocricetus > Mesocricetus auratus. The sequence goes on from NW_024429193.1 coordinate 39,257,589, forward strand.
AACGAAACAAAGAGAGAAAGAATATTATTTCTAAACAAACACCCAGAGGGTGGGGGCAAAGGCTACAGGGGCTCAGCGGGCTCAGAAGGAAGGGGACAGGGAGGAGGGGAAATGCAAATAATCGAAGGGAGTTTAGTTTTGTTTATATCTTGAAGAAAAACTCTAAACCAAGCAGAACAGAAACCCGAGAAACACAGGCTTTGTTTCAGTTAAATTCGCGGTTATAGCTCAATCTTTCTCCCATCACACATACACTAAAGTACCTAGAATAACTCAAAAGAAAGGTTTTGCCATTTCAGGTTGGAACTTATTCGCAGAATGACGAGATTTTTGCAGAACCAGAGTGCAAAAGAGAACCAAACACTGTGGAGAGAACAGGGCAGTTTGTGTATCTCTTTCCAGGGAGGTGGCACTTTCCAATGTCCTCTGTACTTCCTTCCATTCTTCCAAATGTGAAATTAAGTCGTAAACAATACCTTGGCCAGAACAGCTAGAGACAGCGGCCTGGATCTTGGATTTCTACACTCCACTTTTGCAGACAGCAGAGCTCAGTTACTGTAGGTGGGGGACACTGGGTGGGTGTTCCCCAATGCCACGGAGGGGACGGAGCAACAGATAGAGGGTCGCATGGGTAGGAAGGGGCACTTCGGTTCCCTGGAGTCCACGCCTCTGAACTCGGATCACTGTGACTTAAGGCAGAGAGAGGCGGCTACCTTTAAGACTCCTAGGAAGTGACCAGGTTCTGGTCCCAGGGTGCCGTGACCCTCCTGGTCCACTAGTCTCCCCTAGGGAAACTTTGAGAATCACCTGCTCCGCCTAGGAGCGCCCCCAGGCCTCCCGTCCCTCCTTGTCCTCCACCCCAGGGCCGCGGTCAGTACCTCGATGTCCGGCGTGTCCCTGCTCAGCACACCCGCCATGGCAACGCTCCGCGGCTACAGACTCACGCACGAAGACTCTCTGTTAGCGGCTGCAACCTCCAGTCCTGCACGGAAGTCTGAGCTTGCCCCAGAGCTGGTGCACTGACTGCTGGAGCCAAGGCAGGAGAGCGGGGGCGGGGCGATACAGAAGGACACGCCTCCAGGGCGGGGAAACACTCTAGGCCCGCCTCACAGCTTGTCCCACGGGTACCCGGCTCCCTAGCTCTGCTGGAGGGAACTTTGGGCTGTGCTGGCCTTTGCTCCTTAACCAGACAGGCCAAGCTTAGTAGGCGGGTTCATGTGTCAGAGAGCCCCAGAAGTACAAGGGAACAATTGCTTCTTTGCTGTTCTTCCACGCCCTGAGCCCCCTATGTCCAAAGCACAGTCCAAAGAGCAACTAGGTCTTCCAGAATTCTCCAGGGACCAGGAAGTATCCATGTTCCTCTGACCACCAGCAAATAAGCCAGCAGGATTTTGAAACTACTTTGGAGTATTACAAGTCTGAGGGAGCCTAGGGTATAAGAAGACAGACAGACATCAGAATCCACAGTTCAAACCCCCAGAGCAGCCTGCCTGTAGTTCCATGGTTCCCAACCTTCTTAATGCTGCGACCCTTTGACAGTTTCTCATGTAGTTCATTGTTACTGCGTAACTGTGATTTTGCTACCCTTATGAATCTTAATGTAAATATCTGTGTTTTCCAGTGGTCTCAGGCAATCCCTATGAAACAATCGTTCCACACCCAAGGAGTTGAGAACCACATACTGAGAACCTTTGTTGTCACGAAAAGGGTTTGTATTGAAAAGGTGGGGGAGTCCTGGAGTGACTAGAGAGGGCTTACAACACAAACCCCCAGGTTACCATTAAGAACTTAAAATTTGTTGGGGTTGGATAATATTCCCCCTAAATTCAAATATTAACACTAAAAAAAGAAGAAACTAGAGAGGTAAGCAGAAACTGCAGAATCACCCTCCCTTGACTTCCTTATTCTTGTTCACGCCTTTATTCCCGCCCCGTTTCTAAGGAGTTTTCATTCCAACCAGATCTTGAGTTACTTGGACGCTTGTGTACCAATTTATTCTGTTAACTCTCCTAACTCTAGATTGAGCTTTAAAGTATGAATTAACCCCCTTGTTCGTCACACACAAGATAGGAGCTTTTTTTGGTGGCCTGTTGCAACCCAGATACAATTTAAAAAAAATTCTTACCCATCTCTGTGGAGCATCGCCTCCTCTTCCGTCTCACTGGGGTCACTCTCCCTGACTTGTGTCTCACCCACTAAGTGTTGTTCTGACTCTGCATCTCTTCTCTGATTTTGCTCACTTTCCTCCACAAGAAACGGTTTCCTTATCTACAAATCCCTTCCTCTGAGTTATTCCCACCACCTATAGAAATTAGACCCCTCCCATCTCTGTCATTCTAGTTTACAACAGCCTTTTTTTTTATTCTAATAGCCATGTCGTTTTGTTTGCCTGCCTAATCGCATGTGACTTGCTCGATATGTGTCTTCTGTTTAAAGTACAGGTTTCAGGTAAACAGGACCGGAGTCTGATTTGGTTGTCCACTGGAACATTTTGTTCCTTGCCTGGGCCTGAAACAATACATGATGTCCTGACTGAAAGAATAGTAGATCCCAAACTAAGCAATTCTTTGGGAAAACTTTCTTTTCACTTCATTGTGGAAAATGAATCACAATATCCGTTAACTGATTTCTGGTTAAAATAGCTCAAATTAACTACTTCCCTATTTAAGGAGAATATCCTAGGGCCATATGTTCCTGCAGCTCTCAGCACCCAATCTTTACCTCCAAAATACCAGCATGCCCCTGAAGTCATTAATGACCTTGTGGAGATACAGAGTCATCATATGTAAACATTACTACTTGCAAAGATGCTCACATGTTCATATGTTGACAATAATGTACACATATAAATACATATGTCCTTAGGCCAATAATTACATTTATGTGTACACATGAGATGTACAATTACATATTATTTATTCTCCAATTTAATTACTAAGGTTTAATGCTCAATTTGCTAAACCATTGCAATGTAAATATTATCAGATAGCAATCAATATTTTTGTCTGGCTTTAACACACATTGTACAAAGTATTGGATTCTATTATGACATTTTCATAAATGTATATTAGACACTTTTATCTTATCTATTCCTTCACCACTCTCTCTTAGCAAATTCCCTCCTCCCTCTGGTCCTCCTCTTTCAAATAGTTCCCCTTCGGAGCGTCTAGGCCCTGCTCTGGATGAAATGACAGACTATGGAAACCCCCATGGAGGGCCTCACCCTCCCTGGGGAAATGAGGGGATATTGGGGGGGTTGGTGGGAGGGCACGGAGGAGGGTAGGGAAACAGAGAGGGACCTGGAATTGACATGTGAAGCAACCTTGTTTCTAATTTAAATTTAAAAATAAAAAAGGAAAAACAAAAAAACAAAACAAAAAAAATACAAATAGTTCCCCTTCTATACTGATGCTTTAACTTTTAACATTTTGATTTTTTTGCATTTGGATACCAGCATACAAGTTATTCATAAAAATTAGACACTGTACACACATATCACATATTATCTTTCTGTAATTATTTCTCTAACCTTCCATCAAAGGAAACTTCTAAAGTATGCCTTTTGGAGGAGCAAATTTAAGAGCTTTAAGAGTGACCCTTAACAAGCAAATATAGATGTCAAAAACAACTTCAGCATGACCCAACTCCACCAAGCAGATGCATTTTGTTCTGAAATGTTTAATTAAGACATCTACTCACATTGTTCACAGGCCACACATATTGTCTGTGGTCACTGATTGAATCGAATAATATTTTAAATCCATTGAAGCTCAACATTAAACACAATTATAGCTGTAAAAAATTCAAGCTGTAGGAAGATCCTGCAAATTCATTGACACCACACTTTTTAAATTTGTAAATTATGATAGCATTTGTCAAGCTGCCCCTCCATCTGGAAGCAGAGTCAAATATCAGGTATTGTATATTAATTTTTTGTAGGCTTTGGTGAGACAGTTCATTCCTCAACTTAATAGTTTACAGCCTATGAATGAATATTATTTTATTACTATCAAAGTCAGAAGTAAGGCTTATGAGTCATCTTTAATTTCATATCTGAAATGTTACCCTCTATCACAAATTTAAAAACAATTAAAATTCAGATTTCCATATGCTTTTATTTTTCTCCACTATTCTAGCATTGGGAAAATTTTGGACAGGTCTTGGAATATTATTTTTCTAAAATCACAATCAAAGACTTCAGCTGATCATGAATCCATTTCACTTCATCTGATTTTCTAGGGCCAATTTATTACCATCCAATCTGTCCAGAAGGATAATAACTGAGACCAGTTGGGCCCAAATATTTCTACTATTCCTTCTCAAAAAGACCAAAAGGCAGATATCAGCTAACTTTATGAGATAAGCAAGGGACAATTTCCCCATGTACATATAAGTATGTGTTATATAATATAATTTAAAAAAATACATGTAGCAAAATTATGAACACCTCGCAGAAATATGTTTAACGACTCTTTATTGGATGCTGATATTTCAGGTGTATTGGAAGGGCTTACTGAGATCTCTGGCCAATGAAGAAATTGTCCCAATACTCATGCAGCCGATAGTTCAAAACTATTCATCAACTCAGTGACTTTGAGCACATGGTCTAATTGAGTGGGTTTGTTGTAAGAGTCAGTTCCAAAATGCAAGCAGATTCACTTTATAAATTGTAAAATTCTGGGATATGGGATAGATACTAGATTTTAAAATCGAATCCTCCCTTACTCACTATCTGTGAATAAAACATTGATGCATTTTATAGTTAATCCCAGTTATCACCTGGACTGGATGGAGTGGCATCTGGAAAGTTAGTAAAGAAATGTCTTCAAGATGGAACTGAGAACCATTGAATTGGTATTTGAGTCTGTAAACTGAAGATGGAGACCTGAATTGGATATGGGCAACACCATTCAACAGACTGAGGGTCTGGATGGGACAAAAAGAAAAGGCAGAAACTCCACCATATGTAGGCTCCATTCTTCCATTCAGCGTTTTGTTTCCTGTTGCTACCATCACGATTGTAAGACTCCAGACAACCTCATGGCAACAACCCTCTAGGAAGCCTTCAGAACATCAGGTTGAGCTGGGAGCTGCTATTTCCTCTTGTCCAGTTTCATGCATTTAGAAGGTACTGTCTTCTCTGGCTCACCAGCCTATGAAGAGCTACTGTGGGCCTTTATAGCTTCTTACTATGTAAGCCAATGTAATAAGGACACACACACACACATGTACTATTCTTTGGAGAACCCTGATTAATATACTAACTGTGAATGATTTTGGTTAATATGAAGTAGGTGTAGGAGGTTTGTAGTTTTATCTAACTTGCTAGAAAGGAAAAAATCCTCTGTAGTGAAAGTACCCCCCCCTCTCTCTCACACACACACACACACCACCACCACCAACAACAACAACAACAATAGCACCAACACCAACACCAACATAACAACAATCTTCCCTTTAGTTTTTTAGATCTCTCAACTTCAGAAGCTTGCGTAATTCTAAAAACTGGCATTTGAAACTTTTTTGTGTTGAATTTTACTCTTTCACAATCTCACATTCATGTGTGACTGTGATTGAGACAGAATCTTGCTGTAATGATTCATTGTTCCCGTTAGCCATGAGTCATGAATACTATGAACCCCTCACACATCTACAGCTATCTCTCACCTCATTCAAGACTGAAGAATTCACTGGGTCATCTACTATATGTTTTGGTAGTTGACAGCTCTCTGAGTCTCTGTTTGGAAATAATCATTTGCTAAAGAAATCCATCCTTGTAGAGGTTCTCAATCCTACATATGCTAACAAATAATAAGTTACTCCTTGATATGATTATGTAAAAAGCAAGAACCTCCTTCAATATAAGGCATCTTTTAGGTCCACTGAAACTACAGATGTCCTTCAAAGAATAATTAAAGATATTTGTTAAGACTTCAGTTAAAGGCTAGGTATATGTCCAGTGGTAGACTGTTTGCCTAATATATGCACGATTCTGGATTCACATTACTGGGGAGGGATGTGGGGTATTAGACTTTTGTGGAGTTGTCCTCTACATTTTCCCCCTCCTACATCATTCCCTGACCCTACTTAACTTGTAATTCTTCCCAGCAAATAAACTTCTGAAATGTATCTTTCTTGCAAGTCATTTTTCCAGAGAACTTTAGCATCTTTGACATGACTATGTGTCATTCATCTAATGTAATATAGTTCATATATAATGTACTTAGATGTCAAAATTGACTTCTTATAAAATCTTACCATGCTCTCAGATACTTTCATATTCTTATTGCAAATTGTTGTGTCCCTAATACATGTAAATCATAGTGAAAACTAATAAAGGCACTATGATGGACAAATTACATACCATCCATGGAGCCAGAGAGTTGGTCAAGTGTTTAAATACTTGCTGATCTATGCAGAGGATCTGAGTTCAGTCTGCAGCACTTACATTATGGCTCACACCTTTTATACCTCCCAGTTCAGGAAGTACAATGCCCTCTCCTGGCCTCTGTTGGCACTCCATACAATCCTGAGCAGGCAAAGCACCAGTACATAAAAATAAATATATCTTTGGAGAGGAAAAAATCAACCATAGAGCTGATGGATTGCTAATATGGTGGTGGCTTTAGTGTTTGTCAAGAAATTACTCAGAAATCTCTACTGTAAATAACAGTATCAAGGAGCATAGGGAGACTTCATAGAAATGGATCTCAAAGCTTAAAGGAGATATCCCTGAGACAATAAAAACAAAACATTTAAAAGTTTTCAAGAGGCCAAGGGGAGTATGCAACAATGGCATCAAAGCCAGTGTCATAATTATCATTGGGCAGAGGTAATTTCTAGAGAGAAATTCAGAGAGCAGTGAACAACCAACATTTCTAGAAGCTGAAGGAATGAATATCTCAATCTTGAATGGTTGGAGGATAGCTATAGAACTGGAAAATACATCGTAGTATTCATATATTCATAATATTCACCCATGCAAAGTAAATGATGATATTTACAACAAGGTCCCTCTTCCATCTCAGACACACATGAGTTAAAAGAAAGGCCAGAAGTCATCCAGAGAACTAGTAAGCATGTAGTCCCCATCAAGGGATAAATATACTGTGTCTTGTTGCAATCTTTGCTAAAGGTTTTGAACTTGGTCTAGCAAAAAAAAAAAAGGAAGATTTTCTTAAAGCAAATGAATGGCAAGATCAAAACTATCTTCTGGATTAGCTCTCTAGTGGCAACTTGCATATTCTGACATATTCATATGCTCACTTGGGTGAATGTGTGAAATCCAATAAAGCAAATGACTCCTGTGTGTGGAAGCTGTCATTAAGTGCTCATCCTATCATGTACCATATCCTAATTATCTTTAAAAACCAACAAATGAACGTATAATGGTTGGCATATATCCCCACTTCTGTGAACTGACATAACACTTAAAATGCAAACTTCTGTTTTCAATCAGTATGGAAAGGAAACTTCATTCTCCCAAAAGGATTTCTGTTTCCCTAACAATAGATACGTTAGTTTGTTAACATCAAGCTTCAGTCGTTTTCAGTCATTTGAACAGGAAAAGGCTTGTTGGAGCTCCTCAGCAGTTTAGTTTCCTGATGGCAAGCACCTTTCAAGGTCTTGATGGTTTTTACCAGAGTCATTTTTACTTCTTTTTTTTTAATGTGTGTGATGTATTTACCTGCTTATGTGGGCATGTGCATGCAGTGAGAGACCAAAATTATGTTCTAATTACAACGTCTTCCTCATTGAACTTAACTGATTTGTCTAGACTAGCAGGGCAATAAACTTTAGAGATCCACCTGCCTCCACTCTCCTACCCTGCCTTCAGTGCTGGAGATTCAGAATTTCAGCATTTTTTATTTTACTCCATCACTGCTTAGATCTATAATCAGGTCCTCACGGTTACACAGCAGGTACTATACTATACAGCAGGTATGGCTACCTCCTCAGCCGCAGTTGAATGTGGTATTCCTTTAATTCTCCATGCCTAACATGATAGCTACTTCATGGTAGGTACATGTTCGTGAATAATTATTATATTTTTCTGTCAAAACTTCATTGTAAATAAATATTCATTATTGCTGTCTTCAAACAAGGCGTGATGTATACAAAGCCTAAAGGGAAAATATTTGTAGTAATATACAAATTGATAAAGCAGCATAATAGACAATTCACCAAAAAAGGAAAACAAGCAGTTGATAAAGTGTGGCAATTGAATCAATCAAAGCAATGTCAAAAAATGCATGCTCTGCATGTATCAGACTGGCAAAGATGCTTTAGTGAATGTCCAGGGTGAAGAAAAATTCAGGTATACATATTGTCCTATAATGAACATGAACAAGACAGGGATCATCTGGTCCAGTTCTAGGATTAAAGCTGTATGAAGCCACGTCTGGCTTTTTATGTGGCTGCTGGGGATCAATACAGGTCCTGGTATGCGCATAGCAAACATTGTACCAACTGCATCATCATTTGAGTTTCAATGAGTCTTCTAAGGTAGTTTTGCTCCATGTGATGTCTCCAGAGCTGGTGTAAGTCTGAGAAGATTGTAAACACTCAACAAACATGATTGAATAAATGCACATGAAACAGATGATAGGGTATCATCATCTTTTCGTCTCTATATGCTACTATACATTCAATACGCAATGTATAGTACATATGCATTTTGTCCCTCTCTCAGCAGCCAAATGGTTCAAGGACAAAGACAATGTTTTATTAATCTTTGAATTCTCCGCATGCACAATATCTGAAATCATGCGGATGTGCTCTTAATATGTGTTGATTGAATGAAAAAAAATGGGAATCAATATTTTGAGTACTTTCTCAATAGTACCCACTCCAGTGGATATGTTGATGTGTAAAATTAAGTTTATTATGTGTGTCAGCCAGAGCACTTCTCAAATATATTCCTGGCTCTTATTCTGGTCATAATAACTCTTTTGGAAATATTTAATACATGCAATCATTCATGTATATACCCATTGTGTTTTAAATGAAAGTTTCTTCCATTTCTACAGTTCAATTTCCAACACATTCTAAAAATATGATTTGCTTTGTTTCTCCAAATATTCAAATCAGCCCCTTGCTGAAAATGTCATCAGATTCTTTTTATAAATATTTGAATCTAATTCACATAATTCCAAGAGAAGAATATTTGCTAGTTAGTAGTCATAGTGTATTTTAGCAGTATATATATATATATATATATATATACACTGTGTGTATGTAAGTACATGCACATATTTGAGACAGAGTCTTTTTATGCATCCTTGACTGTCCTAGAATTCACAGAGCTCTGTCTGCCTCTGCTGCAGGCCATGATACTATGATTCTTGCCCTTAATATTCTTTTAGAAGGGTTGTTATATTCCATGTCTATGGCAATGTGTCTTGGAGGAGTATGTGTTCATATAAGCACACTCGTGTATTTATACAGAGTAAAGCTCTCCGTATATTTTCCCATATATCACTCAAAATGACTCATCACTGAACTCACACAGTCTCCTCTCTTGTTTTAGGATTTAACTGAAAGAGCCTATGGCTTTTCTTGCTGTTACTGTTTCACTTATTTATTTTTTTCTTAAGTTAGGAGGTAGGGAGAATCCTGGTCCCTATGACTCTTCCAAGTAGTACAAATGAGTTTCACAATATGGATTTTAAAACTCAGTCAATGGAGCTGCTTCTTGAGTTCCATAATTTATTCTAGCCATCTGTGTCAGACTCAACAACAGTACATACACACACACACACACACACACACACACACATACACACACATTTCTTAAGAGCAGTATTGTTTGTCATTGCCCAACACAAACTTAGCTGTGCCTCTAGAATAGAACATTAACATATTTCAAGATTGTTTTTGACCCTTGAAATAACATAATATGTAATATATCTTTCCACGGAAGGAAGTTTTCTTTTTTCCAACATAACTTACTACTTGGAATTTGGAGATCAAAAACTGTAGAACCCAAAGCCTTCTTTTGGCATCATACTTTCTATTTAAAGGCCACCAAATGTTTCTTTCTGAGAGATTGTATTGAGCAGTTAGGAATTTGGCATCCACTGTTGTTCTCAGGAAAGATTATCCTGGCCCACATTTGTTGTTTCTGGATAATGAATAACTAGGGTATATAACGGAGCCACCTTCCCATCTGCACTGGCATTAACTACCATTGATCGCTGGGTTGCAGTCCACTGTTGAACCATACATGTTTAATTATTAATTTTCCTTGACGTTAATAAAAATGGCTAACTCTATTGATCAGCTACTGTATGCCCAGGATATTACATATATCTCTGATTTGATTATTACAATAATATGAATGTAAGAATAGAAAAATTGACTTTTATATATTTTATTGGAATTGCAAACATTTAATTTTCTGTTTTTATAGAAGTTATTAAAGATAGACATTCATGGAGTTTGCTGTAAATATAATGTAGCTTATAAAGTACATTTCTGCGTGAATGTGTGTGTGTGCTAAACATGTGGGGGGTATATGTGTGCGAGGTATATGCTTGTGTGTGTGTGTGTGTGTGTGTGTGTGTGTGTGCAAGTATCAGTCTTCAGGTCCCACCTTACTTTAAGTAGTATCATTCATTCTCCTTTGTGCGTGCTGGGTTTGCTGCTTTTGCTTTCCCAGTGATTTTCTTGTCTCTGCTTCCAGTCTCTCCATAAGAATTACAGACTACAACATTCAGTTTTATGTGAATTCTGGAGATCTGAACTCAGGGCTTCATGTTTGAGCAACACATACTGTGCCCACCAAGTCATTTCACAAACCCCACAAAGTTCACTTTTAAAGTACACAGAGAATGGTACTAACATGTAGAGTTCCTGTTTTGGCTAAACAATGCATTAAACTGTTTATATTAATTATCACACAGTCAAGAAAACTAAGGTGAGGTAGCTTGATAGCTGAATTGTTAAGTCTGATAGGTGGAGTGTGCTAGATTCTTTCTCAGCATTTTTCTTGTAATAGCTTTTATCCTATGTCACCTTGAATAGAGTAATGTGTTTCCCTACATAATCTTTTTGTCTCTATTAGTCTAGTCCATTCCAAGCTATTCTAGTCTTCTGCAATCTGTGATCTACAACAGTCCTGATGCTTGGAGCTTGATAATATCAGTATGATAGAAACAAATGTATGCATGGCCTAATCAGTATTCATATATGTGTTAAGGTTTTGTTGCTGTAAGGAGGTGCTATGATCATGACAATTCTTATAAGGAAATATATTTAATTGGGGCTGGCTTACAGGTTCAGAGATTTAGTCCATTAACATCAGAGCAGGAAACAATGTGGTGTTCAAGCAGACATAGTGCTAGAGAAGGAACTGAGAGTTCTACGTCTAGAACTGCAGGCAGCAAGGAGAAACACTGGGCCTGACTTGATCATTTGAATCTCTGTGACACACTTCTTCCAACAGGGCCACATGTGTTCCAAGAAGGCCACACTTCCTAATAATGCCACTCCCTGGTGTCCACGCAATGAAATACATGAGTCTAAATGGGGGCCATTTGTAGTCAGACCACTACAATATGTTAAGCAGATATTTATTAGCAGCACATGTGTAATCTCTGTCTCTGTACACTCTATCACAAAACAGTTTGTCATAGTTTTGGTGTTTTCTAAAAAGGATTTCAAACTGTAACTGGTGCTGGCCTAGAACTCACTATGTAATGTAGTCTGACCCTAAAGCTAAGGCAATCCTCCTATCTCAGCCTCTGTAGTGCTAGTATTAGTTGTGCACTATGTCATACTTTGATACAAATATAAAGTGTTAAATTCTGACATCTTCCTCCAATCATTTGACTAAGCTATGTTTGATAAAGAACAAACATAAATGAACTTTAAAACTGATAGAAGGAATAATCCATATTTGAAGGCAGGTTGTACTGTTCTTTGCCCTCCCCACAAAAGAAAAAAATACATCAAGTCTCATTTGTGTTGCCCATATTCTAATTAGAGCATGGTCAAATTCCCAGTGGCCAGGGCCCCTCAGTTTTCTGTAAGAATAACTGAATCTTTCCCTAGGCATCCAACCCTGCCAGAAGCCACCAACTGTGAAGAGCTACACTTTAGCTTCTTTACCACAATTTTTAAGAACTCTCTTTAATGACTTCCTGTTTCTTTTTTCTTTGGGGGAGGGGGCGCAGTCACAGAAGCCTTCACTGTCTCTTGAAATAGTTTTAATGAAATATGAACTGGCATAATTGGATAAAAAGAAAAAAAAACACTTTTCTATGTTAAGAATGAAATGTGAGAGACTAGCAAGGTGGAAGAAGAGTGAGATGACCTGAGTCCTATCTTCAGCACTCACAAAAAAGAAGTGGGAACATCCACACTCACACTGTGGCATGTGCATGCTCACACAGATACACAATAAGTAAATTTATTTGTTATTTGACTTTAAAAAAATACATGGTCATAAAATTATTAGCCACAACTTTTTAATTTAAATTAGAAACAATCTTATTTTACATATCAATCCCAGTTCCCTTTCCCTCCCATCCTCCCATGCCTCCCAATAACCCCCCCATCCCATCCCTCTTGTGCTCCCCCAGGGAGGGTGAGGCCTTCCATGGGGGATCTTCAAAGTCTGTCATATCATTTGGGGTAGGGCCTAAGTTCCCCATATGTCTAGTCTGAGAGAGTATCACTCTATGGGGAATGGGCTCCCAAATTCCATTCATACACTAGGGATACACACTGTTCCACTACCAGAATCCTCCTAGACTGCCCAGGCCTCCTAACTGACACCCATGTTCAGGGGGGCTGGTTCAATCCTATTCTAGTTTCCCAGCTGTTAGTCTGGGGTCCATAAGCTCTTCCTTGTTCAGGTCTGCTGTTTCTGTGGGTTTCCTCAGAATGATCTTGACCCCTTTGCTCATCATTCCTCCCTCTCTACAACTGGATTCCAGGAGTTCAGTTCAGTGCTTAGCTGTGGGTGTCTGCTTCTGCTTCCATCAGCTACTGGATAAGGGCTCTAGGATTAGCCACAACTTTTTCTGCATTCATTATTATATGGTGTAATGTACCAGATAGTCCTTCAAGAAATAATGAAGATTCTTAGATTGGCCACAAGGATCCCAAATTCTTTCATCTGTAACTGGAGTGATGTTTGAAGGTGCACACCTTTTCATGATATATTAGTGACTTCGATCATAATTAAAGTCAAAGTCACATTTGTTAGAATAGTCTGGAGTTAGTAGTCTGAACCTCCCTGTGTCTCTAATCTAAATTCAGTTCCTCTACAGGTCACACTGCCCACTAGCCCATTACAATTTAGCCAGAATACCTGCATCTTAGTACTCACAGGTCTTTATCTTCAATTCAGTACCAAAATGATACAGATTAGGCAACCACTGCTTCTATGATGTTAGATCAGGAGGCTGCAGTCACAGGAAGGAGTTAGTGGTAGGGCCGTTGCCTTCTCTGCATCATCAACCCCTATAAATGTATCAGTTCAGTCATGCATCATCACAGTCCATCTCATTCCCTTGATCATTTCCTTCCCATACATCCTGCTCTATTTATATGCGCTTGCTTGTTGCCATCATCTTTTTTCTGTTCTGTAGAACAGCATGCTCTTTGATGTGCTGTCTACAGCTAGAATAGCGTCTGGCATGTGTTGGGCATTTAATAAATCAACCTTTTAACTTCTAATGTAAGTGTAGAAATGATTTCCACTGTGCAAAAATCTGATTTAAAAGCTGTAGTTGTGAAATATGTGACAACATCTGTATATCTGCTTTATAGTACTCCACTTTCCATCTGTGTGGTTTGTCATTTGTGGAAAGAGCTGCAGTCAAACGGAAAACCAGGAAAAGCAATTTCCAAAACACTTACAATCGATGGTTTCTGAAACCGAATCAAGATGGCCTTTGTAAATTTTATATAGTGAGGTCTAGATAGAGTATGTATTTCCACATATGCATATGTACGCATTTGAAACAAAGACACAAAAGCTCCTCCTGCCTCAGACTCTGGAATGCTAGGATACTACAGCAAACTGAAAGGTACATGATTAAAGACACATGGTGCTACTTTCCTCCCTATGTATTAAGAAAAATTCTATTTTAAAAAAGTGGCTTGCAGCCCATGGTGGTAGACTTTAATCAGTACCTGCGTGTGAGAGGCAGGTTGATCTCTGTGAGTTCTAGCCCACCTTTGTCTTGTTTATACAAGGAGTTCCAGGTCAAATAGGGCCTAGTAGTAAGACCCTGTACAAAAAAAAAGTGCTTTTTCTCTCTGATGTGAAGTGAATTTATTCTGTTCCTTATCTGAGAATTTCATTGCCATTTGCATGTTGCCTGGAATACAAATCATACTTAGTAATCAATCAGTGTTTAATTGCTGCTCAAGTAAACCCTTGTAATCAGACTCGCTGTAAAAATGTTAAGGTGTTGGAAAAGCAGAAGGTGGCATTTTCCCCTCCTCCTTATTATGCTGTGTAACTTCCATTAATACTAATAGGAGACACAGCTGGTCGTCAACAGGAGATTACAGGTTGCTGTTTAAATCATATTTTATTTTTATACCTTGGCAAGGGTTTATGTGTTGAAATCAAGTGGCCAGATTTCTGCTGCTGTTCAGAAACCTTTTACTTGGAAAGAATGAGAGGAGGTGGAGGAAAAAAATGCCTCCCATTTTTTTATTTTGGGAATATAAAGACTCCAAATCCAAGCAGCAGCTTGCCCTTCCACAGCAAGTCTGTCTCATTCTCTAGCACCAGCTGGAGTCCTGTTTCTAATTTGCTGTGAAGAATTAAGTGATTTGAGACCCATACCCTGGAGTATTTGACCTCCAATGTCAACCAGCCAGCTTGCAATTCCCTTGACTGGAAAGTTTCTCCAGAATTGATTTGAACTAACATCAGTTAAAATACTCTACAGCAGAGTAGCAAATAGCATTGCGAACGCCAGTGTGCCTTCCTAGCCATGAAAGTAAACATACCATGGAATATTAAAATAAAAGAAAGCTGAGTCACTTGGAGGGCATGGGTGACCAGCAAGGCTGTGATAATGGAACCTTTCACCCCAAGGTCATTTGTCTGACTGTCACCCAGTGATTGGCTTTTCTAGCTGAAGGTAGTTGGTTGTATTGCCTGGGAGCTGTGTGAGCACTCCCAATCTCATTTCTTTCCATTCAGGCCCATGAGTCAAAGAAAAAGTATTTATACTATTTTTGCCACACAGGTGACATTTCTAGAAAACCACAGAATAACTGAGAAGGATGGAGTCAACATAGCATCCTTTTTATTAGTCACAGACTGGTCTCCCTTGGTCCTAATCTCCACTTCTCATGCTGCTGCCTCCTTGTAGGTGGTCTCTGTTACATTCTCTACAGTTAATCTGACCCTCAGATTATTCAGTACCACTCATTCCTTCTAGCAACCTTTTTTCCCAGTCTCCAAAATCAGTAGATTTTCTTCATGACTGAACCTTCTCAGCACTGAGTAGCTGCCCTCAGAGGTAAGGATAACACGAGTAAGTTATGGGGTCAGTGGTGCCGGAAGGACCACTGTAGGCAACAGAGCATTGCTTCTAACCAGAGAATAAATGTGGCCACGACACAAGTTTTCTTCACCACCTCTGTCTTCGTTCTCTTTCTCAGTCCTCCCTCACCTTTCACCTATAAAGGGAACTCAGCAGTATATCTGCCACATCCCATGAATTTGTATCCAGTTTACCACTCCAGCATCTCCTCTGGTTCTTCGTCTTGAGATCACCATTTACTGACAGCCTGTACTTTGTGGCATATCTCTGCTGCCACATGCCAAGGGATGACTTGATGAACTACCGTTAAAGCTTCCAAGAGCCCAACAAATGTATAACCAAGGTGTCCCTGCACTTGACTAATGGATGGAAAAAAGACAAGTATGAAAATTCAAGGTGGAAGGAAAGATCAACAGATACAGGTGTTGTGGGGCTTTGAAAGAAGTTGCCCCTCCAAAGGCAGTGACACTATTAGGATTAGGTGGCATTGGCTTTGTTAGAGTAGTTGTGGTCTACTAGATGTAGGACATTCAGCTCTAGCACCATTTCTACCTGCATGCTGCCATGTCTCACCATAATGATAATGGACTGAAGCTGTGAAACTGTAAACCAGCCCATTAAATGTTTACCTTTGTAAGAGTTACCTTGGTCATGGCATCTCTTTACAACAATAGAAACTCTAAGACAGAAGTTGGAACCAGGGATTGAGGTATTTCTGTGACAGGACTGACCATGATTTTGTTTGGAAGAATTTGGACTTTGGTACTTTGGGTTCGGAAAGCAATGGAATGCTTTAAGCATTGCGTAATGGGCCATGCTAATAGGAGCATAGAAGACAATCATGCTGAGAATTATTTAAACTCGGTGGGGTGGGCTTAAGAGGTTTCAAGGAAACGAATATTAGTATGTGGTTCAGAGGTTGTTCTAGTGATATTTTGGTGAAAATGTGGTTGTTTTGACCTTGTCCAAAGAGTTTTCCTGAGGTTAAAGTAAAGAGTTTGAATTAATTCTGTTAATAGAAGGAATCTCAAAACAGCCTAGTATAGACTATGTCCTGCGGTTATTAGTGAGTGGTAACTCTAATGGAGATTTATAATGAAAAGGAGCAAGATGAGTAGGGCATATTACTAAATGTAAAATTTGAGGAGAAAAGAAATACCAGAAAGTGGAATGGAGCAAAATTGTGTTACAAGGAGATAAATACATTAAGAAATGGAATAAAGGGAGTGGTAACCTTGCGTCAGGGCAAGATCCTATCTATCCCGCTAAATTTCCAACTTGTAAAAAGGAACTAAAGAAAAGTTTAGAGCTGGATGTGGTGGCACATGCCTTTAATCCCAGCACTCCAGTGACAGAGGCTGGCGGATCTCTGAGTTTGAAGCCAGCGTGGTCTACAGAGAAAGCTCCAGAATAGCTCAGCTTAGGCAGTGAAGGGAACCAGTGAAAAATGGAAAACAGATGAAGATACAATTGAAAGATCAATGAGTTCAAGGCTTAGGCAGTAAAGGAAAACATCAAATACAAAAACTTGGTGAAGATGTACTTGAATGAGGGGGCAGTGTTCCAACCCCAGTAAGCGACAAAACTTGGCATCTTTTATCACATGCTTCTGGAGTTAAGGACAGACGAAAGGAACTGTGGAATTTGCCTCTGTAACTAAGGGAAGCCACTGAGGCCAGGCATATGCTAGGGGTGTCCCTGACTGGAGGCCTTGAGAGGCCATTGCATAAAACTGTGAAGCTGAAGCCTGGATTGCATTGGAGACCCCAAGATGCTGGAGGTGCCATTGCCGTGGTATGGCTGCATAGGAGAACTGTTAGCAGCAGCAGAATCAGCCCAAGAGAAAGAAGTGCATTGAAGTCAACAAAGATGAAAGGAGTTAACGATCTGAAGAGATTTTTTTTTTGACATCAGACATGGAGATACAGAGGTTGGGGTTTGCCCAGCTGCTTTTTGGTCTTGCTTTGGTCCAGTATTTCTTCTTTGTGTTCTCTTCCCTATATTTTGGAATGATAATGTGTGCTATTATGTGTTGGAATTAGGTGGTCTTCTTTTTATTTTTATTTTATAGGGAATTAGAGTTAAGAGATTACATTACTATCACAAGATACTTTTGAAATTAGACTGGATGAATTTTTGCATTGTGTTATGGCTATAAGCCCTTGGGGCCAGGGAGTAGAATGTGGTGGTTTGAAAGAAAATAGACCGCAAAGAGAGTGGCACAATTAGGAGGTGTGATTTTGTTGGAGTAGATGTGGCCTTGTTGGGGCAAGTGTCTC
The DNA here is from genome assembly GCF_017639785.1 of Mesocricetus auratus. Classification (NCBI taxonomy): domain Eukaryota; kingdom Metazoa; phylum Chordata; class Mammalia; order Rodentia; family Cricetidae; genus Mesocricetus; species Mesocricetus auratus. The sequence continues at coordinate 39,275,386 of NW_024429193.1, forward strand.
ACTGTAGAGGAAGGCTTTGAGTTTTCATATGTTCTCAAGCTACACCCAGTATCTCAGACCACTTTCTGTTGCCTACTAATTAAGATGTAGGATTCTCAGCCCCAGTACAATGTCTGCCTCCACAAGGCCATGTCCCACCATGATGATAATGGACTAAAACTGTGAAACTGTAAGCCACTGCATTAAATGTTTTTCTTTTCAAGAGTTGCCATGGTCATGATTGCTTCCCAACAATAGAAACCCTAACACAGGTGTCTTCTGAGAATTATTAGCTAGAAAGCCCAAGTAATGACCTTTCAGTGATTGCATAAAGAGAGAGAATCCAGTTATTCCAAGAAGGCTCTGTGATGGGTTACACAATTCCGAGTAGTCCTTAAACATGAGTGCATTCAGACAACATTAAATGGACTTGGTAGGTTGTGCATATATAACAATGATAATTTAAAAAGTTGCTGTGGATATTAGGAGGAGTGGGAGAGACACTGGAGGAATTTAAAGGGGTCAAGGGGCAAGTAGAAATGACGTAAACATAATATTTGCATATGAAATGATGAAACAAATTAAAATAAATTTTTCTTACATAATTTATTTTTATGTTTGTTGGGGTACATGGAATATTCAATACAATTTTTCAAGCACAATGTGAGGGCCTCACAACTCTAGGCAATTACCAATCCTGTACATTTATGTTTTTTGCAGGAGTAAAACTGCATGGGGGTATTATTGGGTAGTAAAAAATAGCCAAACTTTTAAAGATATTATGCCACACACTGGTTTAATTGTATTGCAAACATGATCTCTTTCTATGCTTAAATAAGTCTCAGAAAATGGAGTTATTATTTTATTATAAAGAATATAGAGGAAGTTCAATCTTCAGAAATGGATGTTCCTTGATCTAAATGTCACTGCCCCCAAATGTAAAGCTTCTTTCCTAACCAAGGTTAAAGGCAATCCCTTCATATTCTAATACTCTGTGATCTCTTCATCCCATTTAATCACCTGGTAAGCTACTCAAAATCCCAGTGTGATACACCAAGCTTCCATAAGAAATACTATATTTGTGCCCTCACACAAGTGTAATTTTTACATAGAGTGGAATGGGGAACAATGTTTAGATGCTACTATGGACAACATTTTTATTACTAAGGTTATACTTTCAGTATAATTTCCCAGTAATTGAATTGTATTTATATCTTGACATTATATTTCACGCTATTTTACATGGAAATAAGTACTTGAAATTACTTGAGGCGGAGCCCTCAGTGTTTTAACCTATGTCAATTTATACAAAGTCTTTTTTCTACACAATAAGGATGATTTTAATAATCTGCTATTTAGTCTGATGTTTGTTTTGCTTGGCATGAAATGTGATTTTAGTAGACTTACATTATTCTTAATTGTGGGTTTTCTGTAATATATTTGTATGAATAAGCTAGCTTCTGCTACAGTAACAAATTTACTTCAGATACTTTAAAGATTTATACTAAGAAACATTTATGTCTGTCTCGTGTGACTTATCCCACTGGGATTGGAGAGATCTAACATGCTCAGAGACGTATGCTGTCAATGGTCAACCTTGGTTTTTTTTTTTGTTTGTTTGTTTTTTTCCTTTGTCAGCATGTCATCTTCTCAGGTACTGAAGCACGTTATAACAGTGCAAAATTTTCTTACCCAATATTCAAATATTGAAAGCAGAAATGGCATATGTTCCTTCAAGCTCATAATCATAGCTAGAACATGTTATCCACTATTGGGTTATAATAGAGACGAAAGACTAAAGCATGGGCAATTTCATCCTGCCCATTATCAGTTTCCTTCCTTAATATAATGTTATCAGCTGTGTATTGAGCAGTTCTCTTACTGTTTGGGAGCTCAGTAAAGACCTCCTCTTATTCAGGTGTTTATATTAATTGTACTTATTTCTGTGCTCTTTCTGTGTGTGTTTATGCATGTGTATGGTGTGCATGTGAGTGTGTATGCATGCCCACACACACACATGCAAGTGTTTATATGTTCTGGGACATATGTGGAAGTCAGAGGATAATTTACAATAGTTCAATTGTCTGTTTCTACCATGTAGACTCTGGGAATCAAATTCAAGGTCAGGTTTAACAGTATCCTTATCCTCCAGACAAGTCATCAGCCCTATTGTTCATCTTTAAAATGTAATCGTTCTTAGACATATTTTTGGACTTAAGTCCATCAAAATGTAGCTTTGTTTTACGATGGAAGATAGCTTTTGGTTTGATTTCTTAATCACTTGAAAGAGAGAGTGAAACATTGTTGACTCTCTTCCTCTTTCTGATTTCATGTAGAGTTGTTTCTAGTGCTGGGCTGTTGAGAAAGACCCAGTGTATCAGGAAGAAGGGTAAGGGCAGCAGAGATCCACCATTTTCAGAGAAAATGGATGAGTGATTAGAAGAGCACTATCCATTCTGTTTACTTCTGTATATTTGCCAGCACAGTGAGCTTCTTTTTCCAAGGCAAGACTCCCAAGCCTCTCAGATCCTTTTGAACCAGACCAAACACAGAGTCCTGCTCTTTCCCCTAGCCATGCAGAGACTATGCCAAGGGAGATGGAGAATAGAACAATAAACAAGAGAGGCTCAGATTCTTGGTGAAGAGGATAGGAAGTGTCAAGACAACACAGTACATCCTCTCCCACAATTCATAATGTTGTATAAGCTCAACATATGAAATGAAGAATTGAAATTTGAGTGATATTTTTTAACCAGTTGCACAAGTCTTGGTAGGGACTGTTGTTCAGAAGTCAAAGTGTCAATCAAAGACGATCTCAGCTTCATATTCTTAGCATGTGGAAGAAAGTTGACCAAATGGGGCTGATAGATTCCTCATGACACTGGGTGTGCACCCTTGAAAAGAAAGTTAAAACTGACCTCTGCTTTGTTGTCTTGCTCTAGACCATGAGGTGAGCAGTTATACTCAGCCCCCATCTGCTGGTTCACTTAAAGCAATAAGGTCATATACATCAAGGACTTTAACTCTATTGAGAGCTAAATAAGCCCTTTCTTTTTAAAAGTGGATTTCTTTCACGTATCTGTGATGGAAACATAGCAGACTAGTGTCATGCTTTAAGAAGCCTCCCTGAAAGATGTAGTCCTACTGCCAAAGGAAAAGCAAGTAAGTGAGGAAAGAGGGCAAGAACTTGTCAAAAATGCTATGTGATTACAGGGTTTCTGTCTCTCTGCTATTGTTTCTACTTATGAGTATTTGCATGTTCATTATTGTTCACTTTGGAAGAAATAATTTAGTCTGTGAAAATACAAATTGCTCCCTGAAAGAAATTTCCCAGCTCAGAATACCTGCACCTGACGTCATTATGCTCATTAGTAGGTCACGGCACAGTAAGGAGTCCCTAGTCAACTTTATCATCTAACAAAACCTGACCATCCAGTGTTTGCTTTAGGATCCTAAAGCCAAAATTCTCCTTGAAGAAATAATATGAATCAATTATGTTCTCAACCTTAGAAATCCACTTGAGGATTTAGATATTCCTAATTTTTCAGAGGGGAGCTAGTGGAATTTTGTCATTTATTTAATCATGGGCTTAGTTGCTTTTTCAAGCATTTTGTCTGTTAGGGGGAGTTAACTCTTGGTTGCCAATATGATTCTCAGTTTAAGGACTGCACTAGGGAAAACCACAGGGGTGATCTACTCTTTTCATGACTTCACAGCGAGAGGAAGCATTATCAACAGGACTTATTGTGGACCTTAAACTCAACTACTTTACTCATAGTGCTAGTTAGCTTATCCCCTGTGAAACTCCTTGTTTCACTTTCTTTTCCCATACAGAGCTCTTTAGAATGAACTGACTTCGGAACTCCCACATGCCACGTCTAGAAAAGACAAAGACCAATGGTGATCAAGAGAGGGGTGAATAGGTGATAGAAGGCTATGAAGAAGGGAACATGGTCTGTGCTATGAGTAGGAGACAGGCTTCCAGAGGCAGAAGTGACAGAGGATGAGAAATTGTGCTCTTTACTGAGGACTGAGTGCCTACAAAAGTTACTTGTAATTTTTTTCATCTGGAAGCTTTGCTTCTCCTGTTCCATTGGCCTTATTTATTCATTTATTTAAATCAGTGTGGAATTTATGTAAACTTGTATTTTGTATTTTTTTTAAGATACAATTTGGTTGGTTTTCTCAATTGCATCAAATCACCTCTGGCGTGTACGTGTGTGTGTTGAAACTTACTTCTTGGAATTACATTGTGGTCCAAGATAATCTTGGATGTTCCCTTGATCTAAGCAAACTACAAGGCATCTTGAATCTTTCAATTGAGACTAGTATTAAAAACCCCTGTCTGTATACCTGGATGTGCTTATTAGTAAGTAAATGCCATTTTTAGGACTTCTATGCATATAAAGCAAGAATTATGAGTACATATTAACTCATACATGTATGCACATCTATATTTTCATATCTACCCATACCTACTATGTAGTAAGTTAACTAACCTGTATGTTAAAATAAACAATAGCGCATTTTGATGCCTCAAACTCCAGTCCTTTACCACATTACCTTGGTCATCACCTTACTTTTCTGTGACCATCCACTCCAACTCTAATCACTGTCTCTGTACTTAATCATTCAATTCTATATATACCAGTAACAGAATTGTTAACCCACATGCTGTGGAAAGCATCTTTCACAGACACACTAAATTGCTTCTATGCAATGCCTTTTGCATTAGTTTTCCATTCTGTTTTCCAAAGTTGCTTCAGCCAGCATTTTCCCCTCACTCCCTTCAATAAGGTTAATATGTCCTTTTATAATAGAGTTAGAATCTTTTGTCATAGTTTGCATTCTACCCTGGGAATCCTGAATCTCTAGAATTGTTTTGGTTTTGTTTGCATACATAAGAGCTTATTCTCTGTGTGATGAAGTTTTATGGGTTTTGACAAATGCATAATATATTAAACTTTATCACTTTGCAATCTAATAGGATAGTTTTCTCACCCTAAAATATCCCCTGTGAATTGTGAAAAGGGGTTGAAGAAATAACTCAGTGGTTAGAAGTGCTTACTGCAGAGGACCTGAATTTGGTTCTTAGCACATAGATTGGGAGGCTCACACCCAACTACAAATTCAGTTGCAAGGGATCTGATGCCCTCTTCTGGTCTCTGAGGACATCCATATACAAATACACATGAATAAAAATAAGATAAAAATTTAAAAATATTTATTCAATGCTGGCATCTTGAAGTTCTTATTAACAATGGCCTACTTACTAATTCTATTGGTTTGTTTCACATAATGTCGTACAAATGAAATCATAAAGTGTGTAGTTTGTCAGACTGACTTCTCTCATTTATTAATGTGAACATTTTGTATATCTTAACAACTTATTTCTTTTCACTGCATAGTATCTCATAGCAAAAAATATATGACAGTTTAGTTAGCCTTTCATTTATTAAAGGTATTTTGATTGCTCACTGTTTGAGGTAAATTATGTGTTATGCTACTACAAACACTCATGCATATAATTAAGACTTTTAAAAAATGTTTTTGTTAAGATATAATTTATATGTCTTAATTCACTGCTGTAAATGTACATTTTAATGTTTTGTTATATTTATAATATCCTTACTAATTTCAGAATAGTTTTTGCACCCCAGAATGAAGACCTGCATTTATTAGTTGTTCCACATTTTCTTGTGTCTCTAATTGTAACAACAACTAAGCTACCCTTTGTTCCTATATCTGAATATTCCATACAAGCAGAATCATAAACAATGTCACCCTTTGGTATTGTCCTTCTTTACCTGAGCAGTGTTTTTAAAATGTATCCATGTTGAAATATGCATCAATCAATACAAACCAATGGCTACCCTTTAAGTTTATATTTCTCTGTGTAGCTCTCAGTCAGAAAAGCAATCATCTAGGACAGTTGGTCATGTGTTGGAATGATTTAAGTTGTCAAAATAACTGTACGTGATCTAAGTATTTATGGTCTGAGAACCTATCACTATCAAGCGCTGTGTGGGAAAATTGTACACAATTAAGAAATTTCTCTTCAAATGCCTCTGACTGACATGAAATTACAGTCAGACATTTGTATAAACGGGTACTAGAAAACATAAAATGGTAAGAGAGAGCATGAAATTTATAACTGATCTAGTGAAAATCAGTAACGAAGAAAAGTAGTGGTTAACTGATGCCTTCATGGAGTGGACTGCCGATAAAAACCTCTTCCTAATGTCGCCCTAAGTCTCCAATCTCTAGCTGTGTATTACAATGTCCTTATAAGCAGCCTTACTTTGAGAGTCTCTTTCTTTTATTGATTATTGCCAGCCTTCACCCTAACAGCCCATTATTTTCTGGGTTATAAGAGTCAATGCCTGCTCATTTCAATCAAGACATTCTAAGCAGTATACTTTTTCTGGTGCATGGATAATGGTGGAAGAAATACCCGGATGGGGATAATTTGAATTCCACTTTACTCTGAAGTTATTAATTATTAACTATTAGGAAGAATATTTACAATATGGATGAAACATGACAAGTAATTGTAATATCTTTAAATATTAATTTGTCCAGCTTGTAATTTGAAATGCTTTAAATGTGTGTGCATGTTTCTATTTGAGGTTCTTTAACAGCAATCTCAAGCCACAAAAATAAAATAAAATTTGAAGTGTAAGCCAGTGCTTTATTTATTCAAACCTTGTGGGCTATTATTTTTAATATTTTAATATTGTTCATTTATAATCATTATAATTGTTAATGTTATGTAAGGCAATATACATATCTGGAGTTGACACAAAAAAATGAAAACATCCCAATTTCCCTCTCCTTAGTAAGAATTATAGATTAACACAAACTTGAGCTAGTCATGGTAACTCATAGCTGTGCCCTTATCAGTTGGGAGAATGAGGAAGGAAGGAGAATTTTCAGTTTGACGCCAGACTGGATGACAGGGTGAATTCTAGGACATCCTAGGCAACAGCATAATACAGTATCTCAAAACAAAACAAACAGAAATAAACAAATGAAGAACAGTAAAAATAAGGATAGAAAAATAAGTAAATAATCAAGTCACATTTGTGCTTACACAAAAATATTTAATTCACTCTTCCATGAATTTGGCATATTACCAAACTGCCAACTTCCTTTCCTGTCCCATAGCGTTTAAGAAACTAGCATCCATTCATCTATGTTTCAGACAGACAGCCAACTCACCCTGGGACAGTGTGCTCCATTGGTGGCCCACAGTGAACAAGTTTCCTGGTAATTGCTCTTCAGATCTTGACTGAAGAGTTGAGTAGGTGCCAAAAGGACATTTCAGAGTAGCATGGGACCAGCCCTCCAACTCTGTGAGCTTACACATTTGCTCTCACAGGAGTGTGCAATCTCCAGGTAAGAAGCATGACTGTGTCTTGAAAGATGCTTCATGAGAAACAGCAATGAAAATGGGACTCGGGAGACAACATAGAAAGAGAGGGTTGACTCTGTTTTTCTCAACCAATCTCCTGCCTACAGCTGACTTTTCCCACTAAGGGATCCACAAACAAAACAAGCTGATTCAGCCCAGACCAGATCCCAAAACTGCAGCCAAAGTAGGTAGATGTTATTCCAAACGAGGACACTTTTGATTGTTGGTTTAGTTTTGAAAAACTAATAAAGAAACAAAGAACCTAGTGTGTTCCCAATCCTATATAATTTGCCAAAGAAATATAAAGAATACAGGTGATGTATGTTCGACTTCCAGGTTTGGGGCTACAATATGATAAGCATATTTTCACTGAAATTTTTAGAATTTATGTCTCATACAGAATATTTCAGCTATATTTTAGTTAACAAAAATGACATGGCAAGTTAAATATACTAATCAGTTTTGTAGGCAAATGAATTTTGAAATTTTAATAAATAATTTCCACATGAACTTTGAAATTTTGCCCAGGGACTGAGTGCTACCTAAGGAGAAATTTGGATCTACTTGCACAATTCAAGAAAAATCAAAATATGTTTGTGTCAGGGCGTGATAATGCAAACTCTTTATAGCACTCAAACATGTGCTTCCAGATCACTCAGAGTATGGTCCCTGTGCCTAATTAACATTTATGAACAAAATTAGTGGCAGTAAAATGATCCATGTGACTGTAAAATGTATATCTCCAGAAAGGAACTGAGTTAGAATTTATTCTCAGATAACAGAAATGTCCTCGTCTATCCAAATTTGTAGAAATTGGTGAGAACCTTTCCAAACTGGATAAAGGCTTAAAGGCTTTGCTTTTTAGCTATGCTTCTTGAATTTTCAGTTGAAGTGCAGGATTCCATAGTATTTCCTATGGCCAAAGTGGAAATGCTAGTTGCACCCATGATTTATCATAGTATCAGATGCAAGTGATCCATTTCTGCCTGAAGTATGAAGCCTCAAACTTTAACTTAGCAAAAAAAATCAAATAAAAAGCACAGTACATGTTTCTAAGATTCAGAATCTCTATATATTTTTAGGTTTGTCTTTTTTAGCATCTACACTACAAAATATGGAAGTTCTTTTAAAATGCAAAAGTGCTTCATGCTTTTTGGAAGGCTTGGATGCAATTTAGGCTTTAAGTATTGTTTGCAGTAAAATATTAAAGGTAGCTTTTGATTTGAAATATTTAAATTGAAGATGTCTGTGGATTAATTTCAAAATTAAAACTCATAATCAGATGTTAATTCTAATTATTTTCACTTTCATATAAGTGTAAAATTGTATTTTTATCTCTAAGGTAACATAATGAACGATGAATCTAAGATGTGAAAAACTGTATACTAATGAACTTATAATTCCCTTGTGTGTATGATGGGAGTTTTTTTTCCAAAGCATATCTGAAAGTATAAAGAATCTCTTTTAAGTGTTTGATTAGCAGCAAAATTAGTGAGCTAGAAACATTCTTCCTAATACAATGGAGATGTAGGAGAGCTGGAAAATCTCCAAGTGAGTATTTGGAAACAGGGACAACTTAATTGTTCTGAGAAAGAAAGACAAATTATTGATTACACTTTTCCCAGGAAGGCATTCTCTTTAAAATTAAAACTGATTTTGTTGATATCTTTGACGAAGCAAATGGTGACTGATTCTTGCATAATGCTCACCACATAACACTTAAGAAATGTCTAAAAAATAATTCTAAGTGCAAATATGTCATTTAATTATGACTCTCTTAGGCCTGCTACTCATTTGAACTTAATGAAAATTATGGTTCCTCTTATTTTTTTCTTATAAATTAAGCATAGTCAGAAAATATGAAGATGAATTCCTTATTTACTCTTTTATGAAAGAAACAAATGTTTGACATTTTGAAACATTACTATTTTTAGTATTTATTTTAAAATCTGATTCTTAGGAGGTAATGATTATGATTTAATGTATTTGACATATTAGATCTTTTTATAATGTCTCTCTAAACGTATTTTAAACTATAAACCTGAAAATGAAAGAATGAAAGCTGGAGACAGAGACAGAAAGATTCCTGAAACCTTGGTAACTGTCAGTCTAGCTGAATTGGTGAGTCCCAGGTTAGTGACAGACTGGTCTTCAAAAGCAGGGTGGCAACATATTGAAGTACACACATACACATGTGCTTATTCATGCACACATATATATGCACACATGCAAAGCAGAGAAATTGCATAAATATTAAATGACATGTCTAGTGATGAATTTAACTGCAATTCCATGCTAAATGAAGGTACAAAATTTCTGGGCAGTGTAAGAAATTATGCTAAAAACAAGTTATTCCTGCATATATGGTGAGCATATATTTGCATTACTATTGTATATCGCTTTCCGAAGATGTGAAAATGAATCAGATTTCTCTTGAGTAACTAGAAAATTTAGTGTTCCTAGTTGTGAATATATCAGGCGAAAGAATATTTTAAACATTCAAAATCGGTTTTGTGATTCTACACAGCTAAGGAGCTCTTCCAACTTACGGGAGAAACAAAGCAATAGCCAGGGGAGAAAATGATCATAAATGAAGCTATTCAGGTAAGGAGGTGCTTGTGACAGTCACATGCTCACCAGCAGTGTGAAAAGAGCATCACTCCTTGGATAAAGAAACTGAAGAATGAGAAATGTAGGGAAGTCACACATTTTAATATCTGTGGTTAATTTCAGTTTTGAAGATGCTAGTAGAAAGGAAGAAAGCCAGGTTCTTCCAAGCAAAGCTCCACAAAAATAGAGACACCTCAGACATTATTCTAATATAGCAGTAAATCTACTTAACTCCACTGTGGTAAAATATACGTATACATAAAATTAAATAAGTTCAAAATAAATTTCAGAAGTACCCCCATAACATGGAAACTAACGGTGAAGAGTTGAAAACTAGGGAAGAAGCATGATATTAAGGTGTCATAGAAAATTATATAATTATGTTTCTTGTGTTAGCTAGGCTAACATTGTGGAGTCATCCTGGGCACACAATAGATATGATGATGGAAGACTGTAACAATTAAGTAGAATATGAGTGTGGTGTATGAGTGTGTTGGTGTTTTCCAATGTTAGATTAAGGGATTCTAATTGTATTAAATAAACTCACAAAGTTACCAAAAGTCAATCAGTGCTATAACCCATGGAGTGATACGGTAAAATGGTACATTTCAGGAAGGAGGCTTTGATGGAGGTCCATGGAAAGGGTGCAATGAAGGGAATGCAGATAATAATGCAGTCCATGAGGCCAGTGAGTTGCTCAGAAGGTAGAGGTGTTGCTGTCAGCCAGGCAAGCTGAGTCTGATCTCTGCAACAGACATGAAGGTAGAAGGAGAGAACTGACTCCATAAAGTTCTCCTTTGACCTCCACACATGTACCTTGGCATGTTCATGTCACATATGCATCATGCATAGGCATATACACCCACACATACATACAGAAATAATACATACACACACATCAATAATATGCACACAACAACAACATTACATATGTATTCATACACCAATAATGCATAGGCACACAGTAATAATACACACACAGCAATAATGCACACACACACACACATACACACTCAAGTGCAGGTGTTGAGTGTTAAATAAAAGAATTCCAGTCAGGAAGAGCAGAAAGAACGAAAAGCAGGATGAAGTCAGAAATAAAATAAAATATTGTATAAGCAAATACATTTTCACACAGATAAAACTGGCTGAAGTCATTTGTATCTGTACATCATTTTCTCAGGTTCTTTTTGCCTCCTTATTCTAAACTTGTATTGCCTAAAGGTTTTCTTCTTCGATCCCTCCTCCTGCCTGCCTTGTTGCCCTGCTTCCCAGACTCTCATTAAATTTAGGGGCTGAGGAGATGTTTATGTCTCCAGAGTTCCTGGGACTTAAGGCACGTACCACCATTCTAGGCTGACCTATGGAATGAAATCTTCTTTCATTCCATTTCATTGTTTGATGCAAATGTCAGAAAAACCCCAGTCTAATAAGCTGGGCTGCAATGTTGGGTTGAGATTGTTTCCTGCTTCCTCTATGCTCTGTAGAGATTACACAGAATTAGCATTTCTTCTCTGAAAATTTGGTTGGCTTTACAAGTGAAGCCATGAATTTCAGCATTGCTAGATACATAGTTGTATGAGTTGTCTCTTTTCTCAAATAAGCTCTTAGGTTACATTTGAAAGAATTTTCTTCTTTTATTGAACTTATTAACCACTGGTTGAAGTTACTTATAATATTCTTACATTGTTCTTTGACATATACATTACCCGTGCTGATATCTTCTTTAAATTTCTAACACAAGCTATCATCTGTGTTTCTGTTTTCCTTCTTAATCAACTGGATAATAGGATTTCCCATTTCTATTGATATTACCAAATTTCAACATTGGTTTCCATCCACTGTTTTTCTGTTCATATTTTTACTATCATTTTAAAATTTTTATTTTCTTCCTCTTGCTTTGTGGCTAAACTATTGACTAGTTACATTGGGAATGTAGAGCGTTGATTACAATCCTTTCTTTTCAATGAAAACTTTGAGTGTGTCCATTTCTCTCTGAGTGGCTGGGATACACTCTGAACCTGGTAAGGGTTCTTTTGTTGTGTACAGCTTCCTAAGGTTTGATGTTCCTAATTAACTCTCATGAACATGTTTAGTGGAGGATAAGCCACAGCATATTTGGAAGTGAAGAAATGAAGACAAACTGAGTACTCGGAATGGGACTTGAAACTAGAGTTTGCTTTTAAAATCTTGCTCTTCCCACTATTCCATCTGGGTTCTTGGGTTACTTCACGCATTATTAGATGTTGAAAACTTGAAGAAACTCATAATCAGACAATGTTTTGGATGTAGGAAGAGAAGGAAAATCTCCTTAAAGAAGGGGTGATTTAGGGAGTTGGGACTGTTGATAAGGGGCATCAGGTGGTATCTTCTTAGTTTTGTTACCTTAAACACCCCCTGAAATATGCGCCTAAAGCCCTTTTCTGTTTCCCAGCCACTGTAGTGGAATTGAACTAAATATGGCTTTATTTACGTTCCTCTTAAACTCTTCCTATGCAGGTAGGTATGTCAGATTGAAGAAACAACAGGGAAAAATTAGAAGAGAGGGTTGGAATGAGGTCCTAGAATTTAGATCTCAGAGGAATCAGTTGTGTAAGTATATTCTTGCTGCCAGCTACAGAATTTGGAAACTCTGTGCAAACTGGTTTGTAATCAACCTTAGCATATGAAATAGCATTTTCATGACTTGAGAGTATCAAAGTGTTAATATGGCTATATAAAAATATTCCCAGAATTTAAAGAGAGGAATAAAAGGCAAAACTTCACAGAAATTGGGAAATATGTTTAGAAATACATAAATGGGTCTCTTTATCAAATTTGCTTTGGAAAAGCTATTAAAATTGCTTTAGGGAGATGCTTGGACAAGACAGTATGTGCACCATCTAAACTGACACTTGGAAGTGTGGTTAGATATTGTTCTGGGAAACAATGAGAACAGACCTAATGGAATATAGACACAATTCCAGAAACTGAGATAGGATGGTGAATCCTGGGATATCCTGGGCTATACAACGAAACTCTATCTAAAAACAATAAAAATTCATTCAAACAAATAAATAAAACCAAAAGTCACCTCCAAAGACTTAAAACAAGTAGTTAAAATAATACAAAATAAAGGCCAGCACTGATGTATGAAATAACAACCAAATCGATAGAATGGATTCAGCAGCTGATTCAGACTGCAGAAGAATTTGCTTTGCAAAACAAGAGGCTGTAGAAACCAGACATAAATGATGGGAAGGAATTAATATTCACAAAAGTATGTAAGGAAGCACTACTAACTGTAAATGAGAAGAGGAAAACTGTGGAAAAACAATGTTTCAATGAAAGAAGGAAGATGACTTACAAGAAGGAGAAAATGTAAGGAAACAAATTATGTAAGGAGGAAAAAAATGCATTGGTGCTAGGAAATATTTGATGGTGATGTGTAAACCAGGAACAGAAGAAAGTAATGATAGATTTAAGAATTTTAGTCACAGTTTTTTCACTTAACATAAAAATACATCTGGGGGCGCTGTGAATGGTTCAGTAGGTAAAAGTGCTTGCTACCAAGACTGATGACCTAGGTTTTACTGCTGGTACCCATGTGGTAGAAGGATAAAACCAATTGCAGCACACTGTATCCTCAGCCTCCATTTGACTGTTGTTATGGGACATGTGTTTCTACACCACACACACACACATAAATAATTGTAAAAAACAAACTACATGTGGAGAAAAAATTTAAATCAGCTCCATTCTATGTATATATCCTCAGAAACACACACATATATGCACATATAATGTGTCTCCATATCAAGAAGTTCAAAGGTCTCCTAAATAGCTTTTACATATTTGTGTTGTGGTGCAGTTCCCTGAATACAGCAGGACACGGTGATACAGAGCAGCATTCTTCTTTTTCATTTAGCTGTAGCCAAAGCTTCTCCAGTAAAATAAACTTGGGGAAGTCCAAGACACTCAACCCTAAGCAGATGCCAATATGTCATTAACTCTCACCACATCTTACATTCAATGCATCTTACATGTCCCTCATCATCTAAGCATGACTGAGTTTAATCAGCATATATTCATTTTTACAATGCTGTTAATCCTGAGGGATATATACTATTGTCCCACTTTTACATTGACAAGGGAACTGAAAAACAGAAAGATGAAACAGTGTGTTTTAATGTTGAAACAGCTGGAAAATTAGAGATAGTATTCATTCCTGGTCCACAGTCTGTGTTTCTAACCTTGTCAATAAAAACAGGAAGCAAAAAGTAAAGGGACCATAAAACCTTTTTATTTTGATGGAAATCCATCAGTATTCTATATAGAGCATGATATGGAAAGTAGTAAATGACTAATAATGTGACTTAATAACATATATATGTATGTTTGTATGCATATATATACAAGGTATGACATCATAGTTATGTAATAGAAAATTCAAAAACAATGTGAATTACAAAACTTGATCACTTCTTAGACAGCTAAGCTATCCTAGCAATTCTATATATAACTAAGACTTACATTTTATATATTTCATATTCCTTGGTAGTAATGAAACTAAAATATTAATTAGTAACTGTATCAGTTATAATATCATTGTAGTTATTGAAGTGGGGTCTAAAATAAAGGCCCCTAAAGTGACAGATGTTAATTTCTCTCATACAACAATAATTTTATACATTTTCAGAGCAGATAAGGTAGTTCCTTAGAGATCAGGACTTCTACTTCCTCATTCAGGAAGCTGTTGTTTTCACCTGGGATCCAAGTAGGGAGGTCCAGATCCTTCTTTCTTCAGCTCTGCATTTTAAGAAATTAGGAGGAAGACAAAGACTTCCTTTCACAGTCAGTGTTAACATCTCTTATCATCCCAAAATTGTCACTCAGCTGTCCTCTTGGATCTTGATGAGATGGTCACAGATAGCTACAAAAGCAGCTGAGATATGGCATTCATATCAGAAGATTGTAGCAATATTGGAGCTGTGGTCAAACTTAGGATTCTCCTAACTTATGTCAAGGTTAAAAATCAAATTTATATTCACAGAACTTATATTCTGCCAGACCAGTACTAAGAAGAAAATATGTTGTTTTAACTTTTTTCATGTTAAACAAGGAAAAATGAAAATAGATTAATCATTCCAGTAAAAATATAGGAATAATTTTTGTATGAGCATAAAATGGCAGGAATGAGTTAATAATGATACAATTGGAGACCAATAATTTACAAATGAGAGAACAGGTGAATAATAAATTTAAAGACTAGCTCTCCAAAAGATCATTCAAAGAGATAAACTAGATTCTAATTCTTGGCATTATGTACGAATGGGGATATAACCACAATAAGAAAAGTAATCCTGTGCTTACACAAGAAGCCAGCAGTGACTGTCAGAGTACTTCCCTTGAATCGGAACCCTCACTATTTAGAAGGTACAGGAGCCCAACCCATAATAGGCACCTGTCATATGTTAATTTATTATAGTAACAAAAGCAAAATCAACCTAAAACAGTCTTGGAAGCGGAGTAGAGAATTGCTGGGCATGCTGGTATATTTCATCATTCTGAAGGCTGATACAGGAAAATCAGGCGGTCAAGGCCATGCTGAGCTGCATATTGACTCTTAGATTATTTAGGACACTATCTTTTCTTAAAAACAATATTAACAAAGAAACTACAAAAGAAAGGCGAATGTTGCTACTTTTCTAGTGTATTCTATATACCATTTGCTTTATACAGGACTTTTTCCTTTTTACAATCATTATATACATTACACATATTAGTGTGTATGTGTGTGTGTGTGCACAGATATATATATACGTATATACATATGTATCCATATATATATGGAAATCAATGTTAACATGTTAAAAAAGTTATTTGATAAAAGAGTTGTGTTCTAAAACTAGTAAACTTCTGTAACCATATTTCATGTTAGTAAAAGATCAAACCAACAGCAGCATATAAGTTCAAAAGAGTGTTTTTATACAATAACTCGTAATATCTATGCTAGAATGATAGATGATAGAGGTATAAACCAATGGTAAATAGAATATAGGTAAATAATTAGATAACATAAACAGGTAGACTAGAGATAATACATAGTTAAAAATACAGATAAATGGTAGGTAAAGAATAACAGAAAAAAACAAATAATTCTAAACATATTGCAGAAAATTCAACTAATTACTATTGAAGGGTGATAGAAAAAAATGAACAAGGCAAGAAACTCTAAGAATATGCAGGATTTAAACAACATAACCAGTGACTCACTGGCATATGTTGGCATACAAACCTGATTAGATAATGTAATCTTTAGATTGATTGACAAGGAGCCCATACTGCAAAAATGAGTCTTAACAGATTCAAAAATGTAATACAGAGACTAGGCTTCTAACTACTACAGATTTAAATTTAAAAATAATAAGATAAATAACTAGAAATTTCCAACTTCTGAAAATTAGGCCATTTACTCTCCCATAACATGAGAAAATGGTCAGTGAAGGTTAGATGGCCTATGTATGAAGCACAAATACAGCATATAAAAAAATTGAATGGAAATAAAGTCATGCAAAGAGGATTCTGGGAGATGTAGGCACAGGTAGTCAAGATGTAGGACACCAGAAGAGTAAGAGGCCCCGGGACCTTTCTCCAATAAGATAGACCACGTGGATTAGTAGTTATGGGCCAGAAATTAAGTCAGAGCTAGTTAATAAGAGTGCCCCAGACACTAACCAATAGTTTCATGATTAAAACAACAAAAGAAAAGAAAGTCATGTTCTTTAGAGAGCTTTAAATTGTCATGTTAGAGAAGAAGGTGGTGGATAATCAACATCTAAGCTTCCATCTCAAGAATTCTCCTGGGAAAATATACAGCACATTAAATACTCAAACAAAATAGATTGACACACAAAAAAGGGCAAAAGTCAGTGAAATACAAAGCACATATATTATATAAACATGGAACAATACACAAAGTTCTCATTTTGGATAATAGTATTGCAACTACTTACAGGTTTAATCAAATAAATAAAATAAAAACCATTTATCAATATAAGAAACACAAATAAGGACATCATTATTAGTTCTACTGATAAATAAAAATAAAAGATATATTAAATGGCTTCATATAAATATCCTTAATAAATAAAGTAAAATGAATGATATAAAACCTTCAAAAATACATATAGATATTTGAAGAATGTTATATCTGCTTTAAAAATAAGTTAATTTTTAAAAAGTTTTTGCCAGGCAGTGGTGGCACATGCCTTTAATACCAGCACTTGGGATGCAGAGGCAGGTGGACCTCTATGAGTTTGAGTACTGGTCTACAGAACAAGTTCCAGGACAGGCTCCAAAGCTGCACAGAAACCCTGTCTTGAAAAACAAAAACAAAAATAATAAAAAAGTAAAACAAAAATTAGTCCAAATGGATCAAAGACCTCAATATAAATCCAGCCACACTGAACCTCTTAGAAGAGAAAGTGGGTGGTACCCTTGAACGAATTTGTACAGGAGACAGCTTCCTGAACATAACACCACTAGCACAGACAGTGAGATCAACAATTAATAAATGGGACCTCCCATTTATTACTGAGAAGATTCTGTAAGGCAAAGAACATAGTCAGCAAGACAAAAAGGCAGCCCACAGAATGGGAAAACATATTCACTAATCCCACATCTAACAGAGGGCTGATCTCCAAAATTTACAAAGAACTGAAAAAGCAAGTCTCCAAAACACCAAAGGATCCAATTAAAAAGTGGGCTACAGAACTAAATAGAGAATTCTCAATAGAGGAGTCTAAAATGGCTGAGAGACACTTTGAGAAAGTGCTCAACATCTTTAGCCATCCGGGAAATGCAAATCAAAACAACTATGAGATACCATCTTACTCCTGTCAGAATGGCTAAAATCAAAAACACCAATGACAATTTATGCTGGAGAGGTTGTGGTGAAAGGGGAACACTCCTCCATTGCTGGTGGGAGGACCACCTTGTACAGCCACTTTGGAAATCAGTAGGTAGATTCCTCAGAAAAATGGGAATAAACCTACCACAAGACCCAGCATCTCCACTCTTAGGGGTATATCCAAAAGATGACCATTCATACAACAAGGATGTCTGTTCCACTATATTCATAGCAGCATTATTTGTAATAGCCAGAACTTGGAAGCAACCTAGATGCCCCTCAACTGAAGAGTAGATAGAGAAAATGTGGTACATTTACACAAGCAGAAAAAAACAATGGAATCCTGAACTTTGCAGGCAAATGAACAGCACTAGAAGAAACCATCCTGAATGAGATAACCCAGTCACAAAAAGAGAAATATGGCATGTACTCCCTCATATATGGATTTTAGACATAGATCTGGGGAGTCCCAGCCTACAATCCTATGGCCAGAGAGTCTGGGAAACAGAATCTTCATTCAGTGGCTGATGGAAGCAGAGACAGACTCCCACAGCTAAGCACTAAACTGAACTCAAGAAATCCAATGACAGAGAGGGAGAACTGATGACTAAAGGGGTTAAGACTGGGCTAGTTTAACCCCCAGAAACAGCTGACCTGACAGGGGTTAGCTCTTGAATCCCAGACTGATGCCTGGGAATCCAGCATGGAACTGATCAAGACACCCTGAATGTGGGTGTCAGTGAGGAGGCCTAGGTAATCTATTGAGCCTTGGGTAGTAGATCAGTATTTATCTCGGGTATACAAATGGACTTTGGACTCCCATCCAACAATGAGAGATGCAATCTCACCCTGGAATCTTGGGGGAGGATCTAGGCCCTGCACTGGATGAAATGACAGACTATGGACACCCCCATGGAGGGCTTCACCCTCCCTGGGGAAATGAGGGGATATTGGGGGGATTGGTGGGAGGGCAAGGGAGGAGGGGAGGGAAAGGGAGAGGGACCTGGAATTGATATGTGAAGCAACCTTGTTTCTAATTTAAATTTAAATTTAAAAATCAAATATATATAAAATTTTCATAGGGAAACAATATTTCATCTGAATCCATCAAGAAGCTTTTTTAAGTACTTAGGAACAAATGACAGCATTTGTACACAAATCCCATGAGAAAATGATGAAAATAATTAGAGGAAACAATTTCTATTCAATAGCTGGTTTATGTAAAATCTGGCAAAAATATTACAAAAAAATTAAAATCACAAATGAACCACTTTCATGAATCCAGATGGAAGTGTACTGACCAAAATATTAGCAAATTAATAAAACAGTCATTAAAATGGATAAGTTTTAGTCTGTGAGTTATAACAGGGTTTTAGCAATAAAAGAATACAAATAGCCAACATTAACATCAAAAGGAATAAAAAAGAAAATTTGTCACATGAACAAATTAAAAAGCTCAAGAACCAATCATAAAACTTATTAGTATTCAGAGAGCAGATGAAATCTTCATTTGAAAATTGACCAGTACATTAAAATATAATTGCAGAGGTTTAAGAACAGTCAGGAGCATAAGGGCAGCAAAATGACTCAGTAGGAAGAGGCACTTGTTATCATGGTTGTGGACATAGATTTGATTTTCCAGGACCCATGTCCTGCCACATGTTGTCCTAATGTTCTCTTTAGATGTACTGTGACGCAAATGCTCTTGACACACAATAAATGAATGTAATTTCAAATGTTTTTAAGGAATAGTTAAGAGTCTTATAGAAGAATAACTTTATCAGTTATTATCAAGATATGATCATTAAAACAGTATATCTTTGACAATGCAATATACCAAAGGAACCAGGGTGAACTCAATAACATCCTACATTCATGTGGTCAAATAGCTAGGGAGGTGCCACAGCCTATGGGAATGCAAGGTATTGGCCCCATTGAATACACACACAGACACACAGACACACAGACACACAGACACACAGACACACACACACACACACAATTAAAATTCCAAGGCTGTAAAATAATAAAAATCAATAAGAAAGTTAAATATTTTGAAAAGTGTCACTTATTTATTAGTCAGTACATATCATTAACATTACATTAAGGAGAAAATGATAAATTGAGCAGCATTGAAGTTCAGTTAGTAAGCTTTACTATGCTAATTTGAAGAATTTTTGGCTGTGAAAATGGCTCAGTGGAAATCAGTGATTGCTGCATAAGCCTGACAAGCTAAGTTCAATCTCCGGGATGTACAGTCAATGAATTAACTCCTGAATATTGTCCTAACCTACACACATGTGGTCTGGCTTGCACAACAATCCACACACACATCACAGAAATATAAAATAGCAATGAATAAAATAAAAAATTAAAGAGTATTTGGTGAATAAAATATCATAGAATTAAAATCAAAACATATTAGTAAATGACATATGTATATACATAAATCGATAGCATCCAAATTCATCTAGACTATGTTAAGAAAATTTCAAGTCAATATAAAAAATGATACAGTCCCGTAGAAAACTTGGGAAAGGACTTCAATGGTCTGTTGAGAAATGTGCATGTCCAAAAGACCAATGGCTGTGATAAATTCCCCCAGTTACTTCGTTCACCAGTTTAATGTAAGTCAGAAACAGATTGAGGCCTCTACTAACCTACTTGAGTAGAGTAAAGAGACACCAGACAACTCCAGTATTGGTGAGGCTGAGTTCAGTTGAACCCAGCCCAGTGCGAACAGATACAAACTGGACAAGGGTTTAGAGAAAAGCTCAACAGGCATATTAAAGCAACACAGGAACAATTACACTCAGTACATATTAAGCAGGATCAATACATGTACTCATATGCATGTATACACACATGTATTTATTGTTATAAAAATAGTATTTGCTTTAACTAAAAGCTGGGGGGCAGGGCAAGAGCAAATTTTCAGAGATAGTAGAAGGAACGAGTCAATTGCAGAAAGTTAATGATGAAATTTAATACTGTAAGTTCTGAAAATAAACTTTTCTTATCTTCACCAATATGGATAATAATCAAAGATATATATTTTGTAAGTCAGACAAAACAATAAATAGTGCATAATTATAAATAGTTAAAAAATGTAAAGTTCTTTTTGCTTCTAAGAGGGACTGTATTTGTAAGCTATTATTTCCCAGGACAGAAAATGAAGAGTTCTTCCCAGCTGCTGGTCTGGTGGATTACAAAATTGGGCTGCTCACATCCACATATAACTCATGCTCCAGGTGATCTGACACCCTCTTCTGGCATCCCAAAGCACCTGCAGAATGTGGCATGTATTCACATAAACATATATACAAACATAAATAAAAACATAAATAGAAATGGGGGAAAAGGTGTTGTAATGCAATTAGTCCAGCTACAATGGAAATCAGTATGGAGTTGTCTCAGAAACTAAAATCAGAACTAGTTTACTTATTTCATGCAACAAATTATGGTGGTTTTATGCATACTAGGAACTCTGTCTTAAATTGAATAAATTAGAATGCTAATATTGTTTAAAGATTGTGTTCAGCAGTGCAGAGGTAATTTTCAACATCTGGTGAATGTAGTGATAGGTATTCTCAGTGCCTAGGAATGCTATATATATATATATATACACCCACCCATGAAAGCTACTTGTATAGTTTGTGACCAGAGCTCTAATATAATTGGCAGACATAGAGAATTAATGGATGGTGAGCAACTTGTTTTAATACCACATTCAGCTGTATTCTATACACCATCTGCATTTCAAATGTACACAAGCCCTAAGACATAACACAATCATTATTAGCTGCTTCCAAACAGGTCCTGACTTCATTTGTCATGTATCAGTTTGGGGACCCTGACAGATTTACTTATTACCTGACTGCCACATTTTCTGAATTTCAAAAACAGACATAGTTTAAAAAAAAAAAGGAGGAGAAGAAAAAAAAAGAAAGAGAAAGAATTTGGAAAAAAAGCTTCCCGGAAGTTGTCTGGCATTTCAAGGCAGGAGGCCTGGGCATGTTCATTTGCATGAGAAAGAGGGGGTGGGAATGAATTAGGGTAGGTAATGGTGATCTTAGGAAGGCAAGGGTCTGTGGCAGGGTTTGAGAACAAGTTTGGGAAGGGAGTGTAGGAAGGAACATTGAAAGACTTTTATCAATGAATAATCCTTGGCTCTGTAACACCTGGTACTGACAACTATTCTAGGAGCATTTGGAGAAATTGCAAAATCTGAAGGTTATACCCCAGTAGATAGAAAAATAAGCAATGACACTTTAGGAAAAAGAAAATGCAGTAGTAGGGACATATAACTAAGTTAAAAAAGAATAATGTACAGAACCATAAAATAGTGTTGTGGTATTTATAAATAAGTGACATCCAAATCTCCCTTTATCTTTAATTATATTTCTCTCTAGAGAAATAACATATTTTACTTTCACTAATGGTATGTCATGAGACATAGAGAACATCTCTGTTTGAATTTGGTTGTTACTGGATACCCATGTTTTAAAAATAAATAGGGAGACTCCCAGAAAAGGTAAAATGAACATGTGACATAATTTGCAATTCAAGGAAGATTATTATAATAAACCTATCATACATATACAATAACTTGCACTTATCATACATATGCAGTATCTTGCTTAGATTCTTAGTGCTCTTAACAAATGATAAGCTTAAGCACACCCCCACAGAGGAGGTAATTCATATTTTAATTCAAGGCCATGGCAGGAGCTGCAAAGTTCCTTCCTGAGCTGTTTGTAATTTGAAAATATCAATGATTTATATACACTATGTAATGAATCAAAATGGTCATCAAAAGAGTGACCAGTAAATATTTAATGGCTTTGTGAAACCTATTATTTTAACTTGCTTCCATTATATGTAAAAGGAATATTGAAAAACAGTTGTGTTTTCTGCTGAATACATCATGTTCCTAAAGCCTCACTGCTCATGAAAATTTTAACGTTAATAGCAACCTTATAAATTATTTCATCCTAATTATACTAATGATATCCAGGTAGAGAGAGGTTAAGTGATTTTTTTCCCAGTCAGCTTGGCTCTTACCCATTTTGGTTTTGTTGAGATCAGGTTTTGCCCCCACTCTTAGTTACTTCATATTGGATAAAACAGGGGGTTTTCAGACTGTGTCATGATGCAGGAGATTCTATTTTACAAACAGTTGTTTACTCCATTTTAAAGGCAGACAACTGAGACCCTTGGGTGTACCCATAACCCACAATATTTGTTGGGTGCCACCCATCTAGTTCCAAATGATAGATAACCTATTCCTTGTAATAAAAAGGGTGCTGCCTTTGAAGTTTATTGGGATGAACTGAGTCTTTTAGGGCACATGGGTATTTTAAAATTATCACAGGAAAACTAGACGCAAAAACTGATAAGACTCTTTAGACCAAAGAAAAGCTGTATTTCCTTCACATGAACCCCATGAAATGGCAGGCCCTCACAACAATCTATCGTCTGTTACCCTGGCATGAATTCTTAGTTATTTTATCACTACAGCCTCTATTAACATTGCCATCAGCCTACTTCTAGGACCTGTTGAATGCTGATGCAGCTTCTTTAGCTTATATTCATTCTGTAAACCACACATATGTCTATAGAAATATTAGCACACTCACTGTGTGCTGAGTAATGCATGATATAAGATTCATCATTAGTTCCAGGCCAGCCTCCAAAACAATACAGAGAAACCCTGCCTTGAAAAAAAAAGATTCATCATTACCAATTAAGGTGCAAATAAGAGAGCCTTTATTGGCATTAGGCAGATTACCAAGGTAGTAGGATTATCTAACAAATTACTGTCCTTAAAACTACTAAACCTTATGAATTTATTGTTATTCAAAAAGTTCTGATGTTGCAGAATGACACAGATGTGTTCCTTTGTGGCAGAGCACAAGTCACAGTTTTCTCTTAGGTTTCCTTTAGTTTCTTTCTGGTGTATTGTGTTCTTATCTTTGCTTTGGTTGGTTTTCCTCACTTCTGGAGTGCTTCAGCACCCCAATAATGCATTTTAACTTAAAACTTCAACGTAATCATGGAGAAATGGGTTCCATTCTAAGTTGGCTATTTTTATTTGTTCTGTTTCCAACTCTAGTACCTGGGAAGATTACTGCCTTGAGAAGGAGGGTATCTGAACACCAGCTCTCTTGTACATGAATACACATTCTGAAAGCTATCTAAAAGGAAATTTACTAGCAAAGAAGAATAACCATAGTAACTATATTGTGGCATAGAAAACCAAAGTGGATTCCAATTTCCTCTCCCAAAACTAAGTATGTCCTTATAAGGCGACTGGTCTGAACTGAATTTTCCTTGCCTGTCCTTGACCCAGCACCAAAATCTACATTTCCCTCATGTATCTTCTGACAATAATAACCACAATGGGCATAGCCCAATACTGTCTTTGAAAACACCTCTTGCTCATTGTTGCTTAAGTCATTATCTGCTCTGCTTGTTATGAGGTCATTTTGCAAAGGGCTCATCACATTCATGCCCATTTCAGATGCTGGTAAAATTCAATCGTTGCCCCCCCCCACTCATCCCCCTCCTGAGATCTAATTCTTCAGAAAGTATTTTTTATTGGTCTGGCCTCTTCATACTGTCTTAACTAGCCCTGGGAATATTTTGGTGATCAAGAAAAATATATTTTTCTTTCCTTACATGGCATTCAATCCAGCAGGGAAAGTAGGTACTTAGATAACTAAGACTATTATGCTACTTGTCCTGTTCCAGAAATTACAGAATCTGAGATGGTCTGTAACAAGAACAGCTGATACAGTTTCCACCAAAAGTTACTCTTAAAAGGGCATCGAGGAATGAGTAGGCAGTCCCCAAGTACCACAAGCCAGCTTCTATTTTTACAGTTGTGGTTGGGAATTTCAACAAAATTACTCTGGGAAGAATATTTGTTAGTGCATTTCATCTGGAAACTAAACTAAGGTTTTTACTGATTTGATTTTTGTTTGTTGATTTTTTGGCTGTTTTTCTTTCTTATTCCCTAGTACATATTTGCTGCATTTAGATTTCAAAAATTTCTATAACAGGGTCTTAACCTCTGGACGTTAAGTCTGCTATATACTTGGTTTTCTAAGGTAGTTCACTCTCAGAATCACCTGGGTTAGTGTCATCTATGAGTTGATAGGATTTACCCCAGTCTTAGGGAAACAATCACTGGAGAAATAGTGACTGTGCTCAAATGTGCATACTTAAAAGTTGCCCTCATTGACCCATATTGACTGCCATCACTGTTTATGGATTCACAGTGTGACTAAATTCTTCCCTAATTTTCCCCTAATTGACTAAAAATTTCACCGTATGTGCTTTTCAGCTGCCTGCATAGCAAAGGCTCACCTTGATTATACCCCTATTGCATCACCTAAGGCATTATGTTGGTGCACAAGCATTTCTGGGAACAAAAATGACATATGCCTAGGGCAATCTCCAGTTACTGCAGCCCTCTGACTTGGGAGAAACAGGACTTAGAAAGGTCAGTGTTCAAAATTCCTGCTTCATCTGTCTGGAGTTGTATATTTTTATCTAGGAAGAGAAAAAATATGGTTACTGTAAATGGTTCGCCTCTGGCCAAGTAACAAATTGGGACAAAGTTTATCAAAGTCATTTGATAAAGTATCCAATGTTTTATCAGATAAATCAATTTAGTGCCAAAACTTTTTTATTAAAGCTGTTACTGTAGTTAGGAGATAGCCAGTCTGCTGAACCATGATATCCAACAGCCACTTGGAACATTAGAGAAGACTCAACTTTATTTCTCTCTTATTTTTAGATCAACATGACCATTCCAAGTTGTTAGAACTCCTGCTCCATGGAGTTATAGAAAGTGAAAACGTTGGCTTGATTTATTTAAAGAGTATTCAATTCTTCCTCCTTCTCTAGCATATTATACTTATTAGGATGGTGAATCAAGTGGCTATTGGTTGCTGTTAATTGGAAGAGGAAGAAATGAAGGGAGAAAACCTGAGAAATGCTGGCATCTCTTCCCTTCTTATCTCAGAGAGGGAAATAAAAACTTGGGGTCACATAAAATGTAGGAACTCAGAAATACAATCCTGAAAGGATAGCCTTGTGGCCAGCTCCATTGCTATGGTAAATAAGTAGCAGATGCTGGTGTTCAGCCAGCCATCTGCATAACCATACTTTAGAAATGCAAGCTCAACAATAAGCATCATCCACAGAAGGGGTTATTGGCTCTGCCAATGCATATGTAGCTTTTCACAAGCAGAGGAATTTATTGGTTTAATAAGGAATGAGGCATGCTCCCTTTGGGCAAATGTCTGTATAATTTATCGCTGCCCAACAAATCACTTTACCTCTTAGACTTAAAGCAAGAGTTCACAAAGTTTTCCCTGCAAAAGGAACAATGTTATGTTTTTAGGCTCTTTGTGCCATGCGGTTTCTGATGATTCAACTGTGCCTTTTTTGTGCAATGTGAAAACAGTCTTAGAAAACATGTAAATAAATGTATGTGTCCGTGTTACCCCGGATTCTGCATTTTTAAAAGTAGCTGATGTTTAGGGTTTGTTCCTTGAGCTATATGCCAATTCCGGTTTTAAAAACAATTGTATTGCCTATTTTCATGAGTCTTTGGGTGATATGTGAATATTACTGAACAGGTCATCTTATTATATTATAACAACTGCCAGGTAGCTAGTATTTGGTCCATGGCCCTTACCTGACATGACATCTCTCTCCTGTACACCACAGGAAAGTAGCTCAAGCTTCTTTCCTCAGGGCAGCAGATATGGCAGCCTTGACAAATATCTCCCTTAGTCCTGCTGGCTAAAATGATATTGGCCAAAGTGTGGCAATTGGCAAAGCCCAGATTGAAGTGACAGTTGGTGGATGGGACGAGGGGTGTGGTATGGAGTAGCATATGGCAAAATTTCACAGGGGGGCAGGGAGAGAGACACAGAGAGAGTTTCACTTTTGTAAACAATCACACAAAGTTTGTTAAGTAAAAACTACATTCCTAGAGCAGAAGTAGAAAGAAGCATCCAAAGAGGTTTTAGCTAGGAAAGTCAGTAGGCTGATTTACTGGTGGTTTAATCTTTACTTAAATTCCTGATATCCTGCAGACACTACCTTTAACGGTTTACATTGTACACACTGCCTGTCATCATGATAGATACAATGGCCTCTGGCTTACAATATTCTATTAGCACTCCCTGAACAGCAGGGCATACAACTAGCACCAGGCCTCATACTAATTTACCAAGGAATGTGATGAAGAATTAAATCACAGATTTGCCCTAATTCTGAAGAGCGCTTAAAATGCCAATCAGCGTGTGTGTGTGTATGTGTGTGTGTGTGTGTGTGTGTGTGTGTGTGTACATGTGTGTTGATGGCTAATTTCTTTAAACATCTCACAAACTAGAGTCATATGGGAAAAGAGACAACTGAGGAGTCGTGTCCATCAGATTGCTTGTAGGAACAGCTGTGCAGGGGGAACGTTTTCTTGATGAATGAGGAATGTGAGACAGTTCATGTCATGGTGGCTAATGCCACACAGAGTACGTTGGGTTGCTTAAGAAAGCAAGCTGATGTTGGAGCCCATTCCCTATGGTGGAACACCGTGCTCAGCCAAAATGCATGGGAGAGGGGCTTGGTCCTGCCCCAACTCAATGTGCTAGGCTTTGTTGACTCATCATGGGGAGCCCTTGCTTTTGAAGGAATGGGCTGGGGGGAAGGGGATTGGAGAGAGTTTAGGGATAGGAGGGTTGGGTAGAAGCAATGGGACCAGAGGAGAGATGGGAGGGAGAACTGAGGTTGGAATGTAAAATGAAACTTACGAAATACATTAATTTTAAATAAAAGAAAGCAAGCTGAGCAAGCAGTTGAGAGTAACCCAGTAAATAGGATTTCTCTATTGTCTCTAATTTTTGCTTATATACACACATACATAGAATATATACATATTCTAGATGTGTATATATACATATGAATTTAATAGACAAATATTAGTAATTGTATATTGTCTTTGGAACCTTCTAATAATACTTAAAGGAAAGCATCTCACCTGTAAAGCCAGTAAAAAGACTTTTACAAATCTTCTTCCCTTAGAAATGTGATGAACTAATTGAAATGCTTTCTAGTGCATTAGAATTGCAAAAGTGTTCACAGTTTTGTAGAACATGCTGAATTAAATTATGAGAGTTATGATACTGATGTTTGCTACATACAGGAACCCTGAAATATACCATCTATTGAAAGCTCTGCAGCTTTGTACACAGACAGTACTTTCATTCCATTTGTTTCTTCTTCAGTGAAAATAAAGAAGGAAGACTTGTAAGAGTTGGGGATGCTGTTGCCCTCCTGCAGTTTGCTGCTGAAATAATAACACAGAGCTAGAACCCTGATTTGCCTTATCTAGGATTGTCCTCTAAATCATCTTGGCTGTGTGTGGTCTTCGACTGGGATGTTACCGGACATGATGTCAGGGAGATGCATACAGTCCTCTCTTCTGCTACAGTTCGAGGTAGCTCTGAGCCTCCTGCCAAGATTACACACACAACAGGAAGAATGAGACAGGGATTCAGTCTCCTAGTTGTCTACAAAGTCCGTCTTTCAAGTCACTGTATAATGTCTTCGTCACATGCTAAACAACTCCCGCTATGAAGTGTAACAACTTGAATAGAAGACAGAGGTTCCTTGTTATTCCATTTTGAAAATTAATTCCATGCTGGAAACATTATTTAGTTACTCACATTAAGCTAAAGGTCCAGACACCCATGTATGCATTGTTTCTCAAGACTTCCCTTTCCTCACCCCCCTCCATCATTATCATAAGGCTTTGCAAGTTTCCATAGTGTAGTGATTCATGTTGTCAGCTTGACAAAAATCTTGAATCACCTGGGAGATTGGCCCCTGGATACACCTGTGGGGGATTATCTTGATTAAGTTAATTAAACTCTGTGGGTGGTACCATTCTTAGGCAGGTAATCTCTGAAAAAGCTAGCAGAGTACTGGTGTGCCATGCACTCATTGCTCTCTTTGTAATGTAAAGGTGAGGTTTCCAGCTCCTTCAGGTTCCTGCTGTCTGACTCCCCCACCGTGGTGGACTGTGCTTTGAACCCTGAACTGTAAGACAGTCTTTCTCCCCCAAGAAGGTTGGAGCAGGGTATTTTGTCATAGCAATAAGAAATAAAACTGAGCCACTTAGTGTTGTCTCTTCCCCATATTTTCTGTCTCACTTCATCTTAAAATCATTGTGCTTGTTCTTCAGTCAACCTCATGGTTCCTCCTTTTCTAATTCTCTCTGTATACTCACGTATTTATTTATTTATTTTTTTACATGTCACACAACTCTCAACTTCCTCTGGTCCCTCAGCATCTGAGCAGTAAGTAGATACATAGAATCTGTATTGCTAAAATAAAATAGGTTCATATTTTAAGAGTGATTTACACTCAGTGTACCAGAGTTTCATCATCTGGAAATGAAGATAAATATTACTTACCTAATATTGAACAAATGAATTTTTTAAATCATTAAAACAATAGACTACAAAAAAAACAAATACAAATGTTTGGCCAGAAACATGATCTTAAGACAGATGATATCCAGAAGCATGGGAAGCTAAGGAAAAAGGAACATTTTAACTGGGTGGGACACATCTAGTCGATTTGCAGTAGATTTTTCTGAAAGAAATAACATTTTTTTCAGAATAGAAAACAAAACTGAATTTTGAATACTATCTTTACACAACACAGTTTATACTGAGAATTTTTTAATTATTTGTTAAAATAATCAAAATACAAATAGGCACTGTTTACTGTTATCATGGATTAAAAGGATGACCAATGAATAATATTTTTCTCAAATAACAATGTATGTATTTAGTTTAAAGCAGTAAGAGAAACAGTTTTTGATTTACTGTATCTAGCTGATCTTTCAGGGAACAACTCATTAAAAACTTACCTGTGATTAAAACAGAGGCAGGTTTGCACTGTCTTAGAGCAAAGAGAGGTCAAGGACCCCACATGAGTCCTCATAATGTCTTCAAATGACTGAAGTGGATATCCAGAAAAATTGCTCTTTCACACTTCTGCAGAAAAGTGAAAGTAGAAATTAAATCATTTTAAAATAAAAGGAACCTTGCCATTTATTTTCTTTCCATGTAAAGATAGAATATGTGCTGTGAAATTGCTCCTTTACAATGGACAGTCCCTTCTGTGAAGAAGTTAAAAATCATCTTACCTTTTGTTTGATGTGTCTTTTAATGGATCTGTGAAAAATGTGTGCGAGCCCGACTCTCTGTGGAGATTATTACTTTTATTCTATGTTACAGAGAAAGTGGCAAGTTAGCTTAACTGATCACAGCTTGGTAATTTTACACATCTTAGAATTTTGAAGAGTCATATAGCATGGTGACTAAGAATTTCATTTTGCCGTAGTGTATTATCAACTATATCCAGGCAAATGAAGATAAAGAGATAGGAAACAGAACTAATTCAGGAGACTGAAATTCAAATAAAATTAAAGCAACAGTATAAAGCTCTGAGTCAGGAAATACAGGCAGGAGTGAATTCAATTTGAAATAGTAGTTAGTTGTAGTTGGACTGCAAACGTAATTTGTAAGTCTTGCACCAGACCTCTGGAAGAACCGTGTAATAATGTCTGTGTGTTGAGTTTCCACTGACCTTTCCTTCTGTCTTGGCTTCTACCCTGATGTCCCTGTTGCTCCATGGAAGCCATGCTTCAATGTGAGATGGAAGAAAATAGAAGATTGTGACGTGCTTTGGGCTGGAAAGCTGTCATGGTGAGAAAAACCATTGCCTTAAAGTTTAACCAAAACCTTTGTAATAGATGGGAAGCAGTGATAGTGGGGTAAATCCTATCTCAAAAAAATGAAAATAAACCTATTGAACACGGGAGCTTTGTTTTCTCAAATGCTCTGTCTGTTGTCACAATGAATGCTAACACCACCACTCTGTGAGAGCGTGCAGCTTGAAAGCAGAATAGCCACATCTGACTTCTCCTTGGAAATTAAAGGCCTTGACTATTCTACTTAGTACATTATGCAGTCGACGAGGCCGTCTCTTCTCTTCAAGATGCAATATTATTGTAAGAATAAGGTATTGAAACAATAACTGAGAGCTTTTTTAAAACTCCACAGCAAAAAGTAATGAGGAAATCAATTTTTACTTTAATTTTGAGCAGGGGGAAAATAAAAAACTTAATTCTTTCACAGTTCCAGGTACGTTCTTCTATATTTTTTGACCTGTAAAATAATAGGGCATTTCTAAGTATATGATAATTTTTTATCTGCAAGAAGTACATCACTGATGAATATTAAATCTAAACATATTCTAGTTTAAACAGATTGTAAAGCAGATGTCGTGAGAAAACTAAATAAATAATAAATACAATGAGAGGAGTCAGAATTACTCACAGAGTGAAAATGAAAGCCCTAATAATGACAATGTTGTGAACAAAACATTTGAAGAAAATGCAGGGTACATAGCTTGTGGATGGAAATTCTCATTTTCTCATACATTCTCTGGGTTGTATTTTATTACAAACTTAGAATCTAGCATCACGAATGTAAAGCATGGTGAAATTTTAAGTTGTTATAGCAATTATCTTGCAGTATAAACATCTGCTTCAAGCATCCCTAATGCAAACTCTACTTTTTGAAAAGGTTATAGTTAATAGCTTTAGTTCTTTAGTACAGATGACTAGAAATCCTCTGTGTTGATTTGGCTGTATAAACTGCCCATTTAGCTAATAAACCCTCATTTATTTTTATTTTGAGCATTTTCTTGTTACATACAGTCTATTTTCCAGAAAACAGTTGAGAGTGTTTAAACTGATCATTTTTATGGAATGTGTGGTGTGTCATGAGCAACATAAACAAATACATTAATTGCCTTATCATAGTTTTATCTGACAGATGGGTCCCCAGGCACAAAGCCTAACCTTTTATTTTGACACCTGCCACATCTTGCCAGTCCTGACCCTTTTTCTTTGCCAGAGTGTCGCTGTGTGGTTCACCATGGTTGCATTAATCTCCAGCTTTTAGAAAGCATATTGTTGGAGTCCTTCTGAGAATCACAGCCATCAGTCAGCTGATACCACAACAGAGAGTATTTTACAGATCCATCCAGCATCCGTGCTCTCCTGTGATTCAAACACGTTTCCTCTTATTCTTATGGCCTACTGGCTCAATAAGATTACACTGAGCTCTTTTCAATCGAAGGCCCCTTATTGTTAACACCCAACCGGAAACGTTTAATTTAACAGTCATTTAAAATTCAGAATTAATTGGAGAATTTTAAAAGAAGCAGTGTTTTGACTTTTGTGCTAAAAGATAATTTTGGCCCACAAAAAAATTAAATAAAATGTTCATTTTACTGTAGCTACAAGGTAACAACAACAGGAACACTTACATTGCAAAAGACAAAGAGCCATCAAGATGATAATCCTGTGTTGTGAAACACAACACACACAATCTCCTACTTGCACCTTTGGTTTCTGGGGTGATTCCAGAAGCCATTGTCACATGATATGTGTCCTGGTTAGTGCAGCTAAAAGCACATGTCTGGTCCATTAAAGACCGAGGTTCAGTTCTAAAGAGTTTCACAAATCACTCATTATACAGAAGACAGGTGAATTATGAGAGTGCATCCATTATTGCGATAATTTGGTATAAATTTCAAGGGATTGTCTCCTTGAGCAAAAACAAACTGTAACGAATTACAGAAAACCCTATAATCAATCTTCAAGGGGAGGAAGTTGGAAACAAAGAAACAGAAAACTAGGGATGTAGATAAGAGATAGGATTTTAGAAGCATGTAGATTGTTCTATTATCTCAGACCAGTTCGATTTAAAATACCACTGCCAAAATGTGTAATTTGTCTTCCCCTGTGGCATCTGTTAGTTCTGGAATAAGTTTATTTGATAAAATGTAAAAAGCCTGGGACTAAGTCTTAGTTAAGCTAAGTTTCTTAATAATTTAGAGGCCCATTTATGCCAGCCAAGATATATACGTACCCTGAAAGAAGTATAGGGTCTATATCTTACAACAGTCAAAGAAAATGCTGTTCATGCCCGGGGCTAAGGGCTATTGGAATCAAGGTAATTATAGTATGATGGCAGCTTACGTACCTCTGCAGTGTCAGCTGTTCTTTAATCTTTACTGATCCCACATTAACATGACTCAGCTCCACTGCACATATCCCTCTTTCTGCCCTCACGCTACCCAGCTTTCTCAGGTCATTCTGAGGGTCCGATGCTTCTATCTTGCCTTGGTGTGCTATAGAAAATCCTTTCTTCATATATTCAATCTATCCAAAGGTGAAACAGCAACAATAACACACACAGGTCAAGTTTTAAAGCATTATTACCAAGTTCCCAGATTACTAGCCAATCTGTGGCCCCAGTTCAATCAGCCATGTAGGGGGCCAGAGATAGTAAGGGTGTAAACATGGCAACTTGGTTGGCGTGCATGCCTCTGATCGTCTCAGAGAAGATACATCTTGATGGATTTGAACAATACTTAGAATGTAGTCCAGGCACTGGAAGTGCTCCAGGTGCATTACCACCCAGAGCAAGGAACACAAATGAAGGCTGTAATTTAAGAAACCATTCGGCTCTCCGCTAAGAATATTTGGCAGTTTCTGTATCTAACAACCAAATTTGAGATTACATTTTTTTTGCCTTACTTGTTTCCTAAATTTTTGTAATAACTCAATTATCTACATTGATTTTTTAAAGCAGTAATGATTGCCAACAGATTAGTGGTGGGTAAGAAAGCAGAATTTCACAGAGTTAGACGACTCAGACTGCCGCTTTAGCTGATTAATATATACAGATCAAATCTTTATGATAGAATTATAATTCTCTGAGCACTGGGTTCCTCCTCAGAAAGCAGACGTTGTAATGACAGCAACTCACTGGCTCATATTATCATCAGTAATAAGAAGGCAAAATAGAATGGATTTTAAAAAGTAGTAATAGGCTAATGAAAATTAAGTCATTATATTTTTCTCTTTTCCAAGTCATTCTTGGGGGTTAAGACATAAGTCAGTGAGGAGAGTGTTTGCCATGCAAGCTGCAGGATCATCAGATCCTGTGTAATGCCAGATGCAGTAGTGTGGGTGTATCCTCATAGCATCCCTCTAGTCAGATAGGAGATGGGGACAGAAGATGCCTTGGAAACTTGTGGTTCAGCTTAGCATGGCATAGGCAGACAGAAAACATCAGAGAACCTTTCTCAAGGTGGAAGACGAGGATCGAGACGGGAGGCTGTCTTGTGCTGTGGTACTCATACTTAGTAATACACATGCCCCCTCCACATACATACACACATAGAGTGAGGAACAGACAAATACACAAGTCACATGCATATATTCACACACTAAGATAATTATCTGTCATCCATCTATCATTTATCATGTCCCTAACACTTGAAAAAATCAAATGTATACACTCCACATTTTAATGATAACTATATTTAATAGTTATATTTATTTGAATATTATTATCCACTATGGATTTCCCATGTGATATGTTTGAGATCACATTGCTCATTTGTATTGTATTTACTACTATTGTTTTCAAACAGCAACTAGATAATAAATTTACAAAGATTATTTCAGAAGACTTCCTGTTCTCAAGGTTTAAAGCTAAGTTGACTGCGAACATTAATTAAAAATATTTAAGCAGTATAGTACTCTAAACACTACCAAGAAGTTCATATTTAATAAATTAATTAAAATATATTAAAAGTTAAAGATATCCAAAAGCAGGAGAGAGGATTTCATGATATCCTCTTGAGAGAAGCTGCATATTGCAGGTTGAATTCATTCAGCATTTAGAATAATAGACTGTATTGGGAAAGGAGGAAGAGGAACTACCTTATTTTAGGCAGAATAAATCCTCAAAGGAAAATCATAGATTCAGGTCTTTTATGTATACAGGTGCATTCATATACACATACATACAGAAATATGAGAAAAAAAAGACAGCCAAAAACTTAAAACTTATAAAATTTAAAAGTCTAAAAATTAAATTGGAAACTACAGAAGATTATCAGCACCTATTAAACAATATTAGATTATTAAAACTGAATAACTAGAAATGGAATTGCTGGACCAATGTGCTAGTTCAGTAGGTAAAGATAGGTGTTTGACTCTCAGCCGAAAGACCTGAGTTTGAATCCTGGAACCAATGGTCAAAGGGGAGAAATAACTGCCACAATTTTCCTCTGAATTCTACATGTGTTCTGTGAGGCACACACAGGCCCACATATTTATACCTACACACACACACACACACACACACACACACACACACACACACAGAGCAACTAAATAAATGTAGAAGATGAAATAGGATTGCTTTTTACAATATACAATATATCATTTTCAGTCATGAATACAAAAAGCACATTATAGGAATAAAATGTTCAAAAAATTATTTCTTCCAAATACAATGCAGCATGTTAATTGAAGTTTCTTAAACTTCTTAAACATTTCAAGGAATAAAGACCACTATTTAAATAATATTAACATGCCTTACTGTGGCCATCTGGCATCTCAGTTTAGTGTAGAGAACAAACAAACCAAGTGGCAAGAGAATTGCTTCCTTAATGAACAACTTTATAACCTCAACAGTTTTATTAATTTGCAATATAGACATACTAATTGAATTAGATTACAGAATTATCACAGAGAAGTAGAAAATTTGGACACACACACACATATAGTACCTTACTTATAAAAATCTACTTGTAATAATATCATTCTTTAATTTATGAATTTAAAAAGCTACAATATTGTTAATAATGAAACAGTGACTCCCATGCAAGCTTGTGGCATTTCAGCATTCAGCTGTGACACAGAGTCTAAGTGCAAGGTGGTGGTAAGATTCTTCCAACCATGTGGTTGTTTTACAGATAGGATGAAATCAATGATCTAATTATTCCAGAAGCTGACAAAGCATGCCAGTCTTACAGGGTCATTTTGTGGCACGATAAGCAAGCATACTGTGGTGCTACAAACACATACAATGGGACTAATTCCAGTCTTGGATTGGGGTACTAAGACAGTATTGAAAGTCAGAGCTGTACCTCACACAGAGATCTTTATGTACACAAAGTGAAACTGAAAATGAGAGCTATGAACACTCGCAGTTGTTTCCATAAAATTGAAATAGAACTACGTGTCTAATTTACTTGAATAACAAACAAACAAAATAAAATAAATCTCAGTCGCTGAGAGAAGGTTGGGGTAAGAAGGGTGACAAAAGTATATGAAAATTACCAAACAAAAAGAGATTAATGTTGACATGATGCAAATATATCTAGAAGTGGCTTAGGGCCTCCTCTGAAGCTTTCCTGTGTCCAGGGCAGATGTGAAAAGAGCTCATTGAACACTTAGAAAAACTACAACACCAACATGATTGATTGGAGCTTCATTCCTGAGACTTGAATGCTTTAAAACCAAAGATTGTCTTCTCCATTGTGTTGGGTAGTTAAATATTCCTTGCTTTCTCTAGTGTCTCTGTTATTTAAGACCATGACTGTAGTCATTGAATAGGTGAATGTTTTGCATCAAAGGTTGATTTTGAATACATTTTTTCATTTTGCATTTTTGTTTGTAGTATGTTTGTGGATGTATCTTCTTGACATGTATGCAACAGTTAATTCAGTTTCTCATTTGATGACTTCTTTACAGTAGACACATATGGCATCAGTCTTGCTTGCTTTTCTAGTGATTGGCCTGTAACCCCTGTCAAAGGGAAGTTCTATGATGGGCAAAGCAGTACCAGTTGGGGGCACTTAAGGGCTCCTAAGCAAAAGGAGAAAGGGTAATTTTCCAGTACCCACCCAATTTCTCCTTACATGTAAAATTAATTAATTAATCTATTATTAACATTAATAGATTAAATAAGTAGGCAAATGTAACACAAACCAAACAAAAACCCAGTTTTTCTCCCGAGAAGCTCCTTTGCAAAAAAAGAAGCAATTCATTTTCTTTCCCCAATTAAAAAGGACACACTGGCTCTAGTGATTTGTCATCCATCATCCTTTTCTAATCATCCTTTATGCTTCTTCTATTTACCTTCACTTGTTTATGTGTATGTTAAGGATCCTGTACAGAGGTCAGACAACAACTTTCAAGAGTTGGTTCCTCCTTTTCACCCTTTGGGCTCCAGGAATCGAACCCAGATCCCTTAGGTTTGTCAGCAAGTGATATTGTCCAATGAACCATCTCGGGTGCCCAGGACTATTCATTTGCTTTTAAAGCTCATGTTTCTTTAAATATTAGTCATCTCTTCTCCATATGTTCACTCCTCCAGCACTTTCAGTTTGGTCTCCTATCTCTAAATGTTTCTTAAGAGCTCTTTGGATATCAAACTCAGGGGCTGCTCTCAGAATCAATTATAAACCTCCCTTTGAGCTTTGACATTATTGATCTGCTCCCTTGATAAGTCTTTCTAACTGTCCTTCTGCTTTGTTCAGGAACATATACTTTTCCTAAGAATCAGCTTTCCCCCACTTTCCTTATCATCTTGAGGATAAAGCTCCACTCTCAAAAAACTCTCCTTGTATATCAGCCAGGCATTTCCCAAAGCATTACCTCACACCGTGCTGACATACATCTATTTGATGTCTAGACACCAGCACTTCAAACTCCGTATATCCAAATGTTTCTCACCACACACTTTCCCAGACCTTTCCTCTGAGAGCCAGGCTCCTGTCTTAGTTTGGTTTACATCTCCCCAGGCTGGAGGTTTTGGGAGACGGCATGGACCTATGAGAGGGGAAGATACTGAAAGACGGAAGGGGTAGTGGCAGGTCCTTGAGCTAACACCATCATGCCCTTTTAAGAGAGGCAAGCATTGCTACAGGGATTCTGAGGAGTTTGTAAAGGTAGGTTATTTTAAAGTTTTGAAGTTGGCCTACCCAGACTGTTTGGCTTTCCCTGTGATGGGCGAATTCTTCCTTCCACACTCAGCTGCCCCATTGTCATTTGCCATGATACAGCTATGGGCAGAAGGACCCTCTCCTTCCCCCACAGCCTGCAACATGCTCTTAAACCATGAGCCAGTCAACATTTCTTACAAAAGGAAAAAACATCACCATGCCATTAGTCACTTCAAGTATTTCACTTCAGTTGCTAAAAATATACTAAAGCAGTCCTTGATCCGTGGACATATCACCATAGGATTTGTGTTTATAAATACTCTGGATTTTGCTTCAGCTCTATTTTGGTGTCTACTCCCCCCTTTGAATTCTCATTTTATTTTTTTACCATTAATCTTTAACTTGAAACTGAAATGTGAAATTTTTCTCTAAACCTGCTTACATCCATTTTGAAAACCCTAACTCTTTCTGTTCCATAACCCTTAATGACTTTTAGTAAGAGTTCTCAATTGTGTTTTAGCGCTTCAATCATTTAGTCAAATATATTTTCTTAGTCTACTTTCTTTGGATTCTACATCTTATTTTTTAATTGTTAACATGTGTTAGTTTGTTTATTTTTATTTATTGTTGTGTGTAATGTGCTATAGTGTATACATGGTGAGAAGAAGGCAGCTTGAATGAGTCAGTTCTCTCTTTCCACCATGGGTTTGGGGCATGAAACGCAGGTCCTC
Organism: Mesocricetus auratus; assembly: GCF_017639785.1. Classification (NCBI taxonomy): domain Eukaryota; kingdom Metazoa; phylum Chordata; class Mammalia; order Rodentia; family Cricetidae; genus Mesocricetus; species Mesocricetus auratus. Next base: position 39,313,916 of record NW_024429193.1, read on the forward strand.
AGACTTGGAGATAAGTGCTATTACCTATTGTGTTGTCTCATCCTCCCTCATTCTATATTTTTGAAGCCAGAGTTTCACCTGGCCTTTCACCCCATACTACAGTCTCAGCATCCACAGAATGAGGACATTGTGCTATTTACATGTGTCCCCTAGAATGTTTCATAATGCTGAGTGAGGAACATGGAAACAAATGAGTGAAGTAGCTTTGGTCACCATTTCACCATTCCTGGCCCTGTCACATCCCCACATACAGATTTTAGTCTATGTGTTCCCTGGAATCACTGGGGAGATTCTGAGAAATACTCAGCCTCCGCCTACAGAGACTCCAATTTAATTGCCTCGGGTGGGATTTCAGTAAATGGTATTTTTAAACGTTCACAGACAATCTGAAGTACTCCCAAAGTTAACTTTTGAGCTAGAGAGTAAAGTGTAGGCTGTGGAAACTTGAATTTTGAATTTAGTTTAAGATTCATTTTCATGTACTATATTTACCTCAACAATCAAATCCACCCAAACGAATCATTTAACCATTCCCCCTGCAAGAGAATTTGATACCTAATAAATCTTCTTCTAATGGAAAATACATGCAGAAAAAAACTAATTTTAACACGAAATTTAGCCTTTTGAATCTATACATAATTAGATTAGGATATTTAAATGAAGATGTCACAGGACCAGAAAGAAAACTTTCGAGACGCATGTGTAGGCTTTGTGTTATCTAGTCATATAAGTAGTATTCCATCACATTTTGATTGCTTATACTTGCAATTTTAATTAGGACTGAGTTAAGTCCAAGTCAGGTTATTTTAAATTTTAGAGGCTATTGATCTTCCATATGTCTTATGTGATCATTCACAGTATTGATCATCTTTAGAGACATAGACCCTGGTAAGATCTTCAAGCACCCTACAGGTTTGTGGCCTTTAAGCTTTAAAGGCCCTTATTGCCTTTACCCAAGAGACTCTTCTAAGTTCCTGGTTTCCCTTAACTTGCCTTTGTCTTTACAGGCAGATGCAACACGTACTTAGAAAAAATTTTTGAAAGTTTAATTCTAACCAAACAGCAAATACGTTCTGTTCAATCCATATTTTAGAAACCAATCGACTTTTCTTTTTACCTTTAGCACAGAAAACTGACACTGAGGCCATAGCTCAGTGGTGAAATGTATGCTCCTGGCCCTGGCTTAGATCTGCATCACTGCACACTACCAGCCTTGGTAGTGCACATTTGTAATCCCAGTACTAACTGTGTGGAGACAGGAGGATCAAGAAAGAGTTCAGCCTCAGCTTCATATTGAGTTCAAGGCCACCCTGAGACAGGCAAGAGACTGCCTTAAAAACAGTAACAATAATGACAATAAAACCAATCCAGAAAACCGGAACCTGTACAGAATGGAGGGTGTTCAACATTTAGGAAAACATTTGAGGGAAATCCCTTCATCTCCACTCTAGTCCAGTATTCCTGACAAAGTGACATAGACAGGGAGTCTCCCTGTGAACATGCATTGATAATTTGGAGCCAATAGAAATCATGAGGATAGGACGAGGAGAAACATTGGATAACAAGCTTTTGTAATCTGTCTCTAGGTTTAAATCTCACCTCCAACATCCTGAGATAGAAAGCTTCTTTCATTTGCTTAGGAAACTTCTCCAAGATTTACCTCCCAACATCTAAGCAGAGTCTTCAATTTCATTGCTTACGATGAATCCTGATCTTGGATGGCCTATGAGGGTTCACATTTCACAATTTCACTTCCACTCTGTTTTCCTAGCATAATTTAATTCTGTCCCCTGCACTGGGCAAGTTGTCAAGATGTGGTCAAAACTCCACATCTAAAGGCTTCATTTTACTCCTTGGGAATGTTCACAATTGACAGTGAATCTCCCCTGCCCCTTGAAAGATCATAGATTCTCCTATTTTCTTTGTATTGCTATTTTCCCATTTCATGTGTTTGCAGCACACATCTATGTGTGTGCATGCTTGCAGGGGTGGATGCACATTTCTGTGTGTGTGTGCACATTCATATGTGTTCAGGCATTCATCATGTAGGTGGCATGTTGTGTAAGCAAGAGATTGATTTCTATCATCATTCTTGGTCTCTGCTTTTCCACCTCAATCATCAAGACTAAGTCACTTAGACAATACTGAAACTTATTGATATAGCTAGTCTTGCCAGCCTATTCCGGGAAATTTCAATTCCTGCATGCTCTCAGCGCTTGTATGAATTCTGAGGATAAGAACTCAGATCCTCACACTTGTGCACTGGTAGTAAGTTCTTTAACCACAAAACATCTTCCATCCCGTTTATTCCCCACATTTACTCAAGAAATCTTTTCCCATTTTATTTCCCCACATTTACTCAAGAAATATTTTCCTCCATGGTTTAATTAAAATCAGGATTTTGAGTGTTACTCACATCAAACACAATTTTGAGATCGGTGTCAACGATGTCCTCATTATGCAAATGAGGAGTTCAATGGCACAGAAGGGCTGACTAACAGAATCAAAGTCACACAGAATATCAATGGCAAAAACTGAAGAGTCCGATTTCTTTCCTGGGCTGACATTAAATATGGATTTACAACTGTACTGTCTAATCCTGAATTCAAACTTCTTTGGGAATCACATGGCCTGGCATAAACCGTGCAAAGATCTGTGCATTGGTTTCTAGTTTATAAAATAGGAGCAATCAGAGTTGCTTCACATAACTGATTTTAAGTATTCTAGCATACGATGACACTATGACTGGCAGTCAGAAAGAGTTTTAGTGTGAGTGATTGCTGTATGTATATCACCTCTCCATCCCTTTCTTGACTCCCAGTTCTTCTGTCCCATATCAGGTAACCAAATCTGCTTGATGCATAGTTGTTCCATATATGTCTTAACTCCATGTTTTCCCAGTTTATTATTGTCATACAGCTCAGCTGTGCTTGTGTATTGGTGAACGTTATCACCCCACAAAGTTTAGGGGTCTCTCCAAGATTTTCTTATGGAATTAGCTTACCCCAACAATGAGTTCCCCCTATTTCACAGCTTTCTATTTTATTTTCTCTTCTTGTCTCTCGTACCAACTCAAGCGGACAACTGACTCACAGATATGATGAAATAATGATTTTTATTCACACATATTAAAAAGTGCTAAAGTAGCCCTACTATGTGCTAAAGTAGCTATTTTTTATGTGCTAAACAAGACAGTGATGAATCTCCATCCTCAGTGATCTCCCAGTCTAGTTCAGAAGACAAATACATTAACAGGAAATTAAAACACAGCAAGGAGCAATGCTAGACATGTATTTTGTATTGTATTAATGAAAGCAAAACAGGGATAATGGACAGTATGGCATAGCTCAGCCTTTTTCATCTGGGACTGGAGTTGAGAGAGAGTATTTCTCAACTAAACAATTTTTTAATCAGCTACAGGAAAAAAATTTCAAAATAAAATTGCAAATGCTAAGAAGGAGATGTGGTATATTTTTGAAGCACAGATGAGGTGTTGGTAGTTGAAGGATATCAAAATCGGGGAGTAACTCAGGGAATTCATTCAGCATTTCTATAACTTTCTCTACTTAATTTGAATTTTGTTGTTGTGGAAGACCCCATTGTCAAGGTTTCTTGCAGTTACCACCTTTAGTCTGAAACTGATCTCAATTGGGTTTGATTTTCAGTGACTGCACTATTCAACTTGCCTCCTGCTTCTCTTAGACTGCTGCTTTGTAAAATCAAATGTAACATCCTTTTTTAGCTTTGTTATTTACATGCTCATGTTCCTCTCAATCTATTACCAGGTGGGCTGGGCAGAGTTTACCCTAAAATAATTTTTATTGTCAAATACTAATCTAACAATTGATCAAACATGCTACTGCGTCAATGTGAAACTGTAATTGGTGACTTCAGAAGCAGAACACTAGAATTAAGGATGAAATTGACATTTAAATAAGGCATGCACTGATACTAATAGTGTAAGTGTATATAAAATATCTCAGAGCATTATGAAAGCAGTCAAATTATACTTGGCTAAGATTTTCTTTCTATCCAATAGGTATATTTAGCAACATAATTATCAGTAACAATGCATTATCTACCTATAATACATAATAATATACATAAAACAATTCAATAAGCTATAGATACTCTTGATAACCATTTGGTCTTTAATTTCTTCACTGATTCTATAAAAATATTCCTTGTTTTAGAGAGACAATTGAACAATTAGACTCACAAGGCTTGCCAAAATCCTATGGCAAACTCTGTGACTTTACACAGGTAACTGTGTTAGAGAAAACAAAATATCACAGTCTAGGTGAGCCATGTGACACAATTAATATTTCCTAAATTCTAGAGGTTAGATATCCAATGTCCGAGCATTAGTGTATGATTGGGTTCTGGTGAGTGCTGTCTTATGAGACTGTAGTTTGTTATTTTCTGGGAGAGCCAGGGAGAGAGAAGGAGAAGAAGGATCTAGGAAGAAGATGGTAACAATGATGAAAAAGGAGTATAAGAAAAAGGGAGAAATCACTTGTAAACACGAGGACAGCGCCTTCCTGATCTCATCTAAACCTAAAATATCCTAAAAAGACCTATATCTGAATACCATCTCATTGTAAATAACAAAATGGGAACACAGTTCTCCCACAGCACTCTCTGCAAACCCTGCCCCCCCCCACACTCAGCATTACCCAGTTACCTCTGTGGGCTTGCCATCTGTGTCACAGCTACAGGCTGTGGGGGAGGTCTTGTTCCAACAACAACCAGACAGTGACACTGAGTGTGCCTCTTAGGGTCTCTGAGCTGCAGTTGGGAAAACTTCCTTTTCCCTGTAAAGTCATGAATGTTTACAACTGTTTCAAATCCAAGGTGTCTGACAGCCTTCATTCACTTTGTCCCATTTTATTCCCTTGAGCTTAGACAGTCTATCTCTTCACATAGGCCAAAAATTTTAACCAAATACTTCCTCCACACATTGTTTTCATCACAAATCTATGCATTTACCTTTCTTTCATTTCTTTTTCCTTCTTTCCTTCCTCCCTCATGTTTCCATTTGCCTGTTTTCTTCTTCCTCTTCTCCTTTGCCTCTATTTTCATCTTCTCTTTAGTAATATACATTACTTGAGAATTTACTAAATCTTCATGTTGTGGTCCCTTTTTCCTTAACAAATCCTCTTTCAGTTCACCTGTATCCTCTCACATTTTCCAATAATCAGACAGAAAGTACCGCACTGTTGCTCTAAAACATTGCTTATAAACTTCCTCAGTGAAATAAATATCCAGTTGTATCTACCCAAGATTTTCCAATGACAAAATACCAGAACACAGACCTGCCAAACTCTTTACCACTCAGCAGCAAGGCTTCTTGTACTCCTAAAAATATGTCCATTCCACTTGAGGCCTCACTAGTTATCACATATAACATTTCTAGTGTACAACTCAAAATCCTTCCATCACCAAATTCCAAATATTCCCCTTTTATTTTGAGGTATGTGTCATAGCATCATCCCACTCCTTATCATTATCTATTTCATCTTGTTATAAGTCTAGATTTAAAAATATCAAACATCTGTGGCTTAAACAGTATACATTCATTTCCTGTAAGTTCTATGTGTTGCAATCCCAAGATTAAGGTTAAGCAAGGTGGGTGTCATTCTGAGACCCCTTCTTTTCCTCATGAGCCTGCTTCTGTCACTACAAGTGGATGCTACTTTATAAGATCATGGCTGAAAAGAGTGTGCGAGTTTGTGCGACTTCTGAAGTGTCCCTGTTTTTTTTTTTTAATGTGTGTTTTTTTTTTTTTATTTTCCAGTTTAGATTTAGATAAGAATCAAGGTTGCTTCACAAGTCAGTTCCAGGTCCCTCTCCCATTCCCTCCCTTCCTCCCGTGCCCTCCCCCCCGCCCCCCGTTATCCCCTCATTTCTCCAGGGAGGGTGAGGCCCTCCATGGGGGTGTCCATAGTGTGTCATTTCATATAGGGCAGGGCCTAGACCCTTTCCCAAGAGTTCAGGGTGAGAGTGCACCTCACATTGTTCTATTGGAGTCCAAAGTCCGTGTGTATACTTGGGATGGGTACTGATCTGCTGCCCAAGGCTCAATAGAATCCTTAGGCCTCTTCACTTACACCCAGATTCAGGGGGTCTTGATCAGTCCCATGCTGGCTTCCCAGGCTAATGCCTGGGATTCAAGAGTTAACCTTTGTCTGGTCAGCTGTTTCTGGGGGTTAGACCAGCCCAGTCTTAATCCCTTTGATCATCAGTCCTCCCTCTCTGTTACTGGCTTTCTTGAGTTCAGCTCAGTGAAGTGTCCCTGTTTTAAGGTCGCTAATGTCATCATCATGGCCAGGCTTCATGAGCACAATTAGGTCTAATAATCTCATAACAACCCTTCCTCTAAACATCATCACATTGGACATTCACGCATTGACACATGAATTGCAAAGGCACAACTCAACCCACCAAATGTGTGTATTTTCAAGACATTTTCTGTTCAAGAACAGAAAATTTTCACTATGAAATTATATTTTGCAACTACACATGATAATGCCTCCTGAAAAAGATTGTGATAGTTTTATCTTAAATCTGCGAAAAAAGTATTTTGGGAATGTTCCTTAGGGTTGTGTGATGAACACCCTGGTGCACACCTGCTCCTTAAAGTCCAGCACACTCCATCTTGCTCTCAGTTTAACCTTTTAATATATGAGAAAGATAACTGTACTATCAATTTCTAACAGATAATGTTAATTATCTACTGTTGAATATCATACCTGAAATTAAAATGTGAACATACTAGATGGTGAATTTATGTTCTTTAGTAACTAAAATTGGACAAATGTAAGGTCTAACAGGGAAATGACCACAGTGCACACAGTGTTTCCAAATCTGAAGAAAATTGCTTTTTCAGACATATTCCAAGCTTTAGAAACTTAAATAGCCCAGATTTTATGAGTTAAGAAAATGTATGTGTATGTATGTGTGTGTGTGTTTGTTTGTTTGTGTGTTATGTATATAATTTTTCGAGGTTTTGGGGTTTTGTTTTTTTGGGACAGGGTTTCTCTGTGTAAGAGCCCTGGATGTCCTGGAATTGATTTTGTAGCCCAGGCTGGCATCAAACTCACAGAGATCTGCCTGCCTCTGATTCCAGATTAAAGGCTTGCGTACCACACCAAGCTTGGCAACTAATTAATTAATGAATTGATTGATTGATTAATTAAAAATGAAAAACAGTCTTGAGCAGAACTGTTTCTGTGACTGTTGGTTCCCTTTCCCTGTCAATTTTTCTTAATTATTGAATATTTATGAACGTGTTTCCAACATTTCTCCATAATTATCTTTCTTTTATAAATAAAATAAAGTAAAAGAAGGATGTGACTGCTTCTTAAGGGTTGAAGTCCCCTTTAGTTATTATATACAAGGAGAGAGAGAAAGAGAGAGAGAGAGAGAGAGAGAGAGAGAGAGAGAGAGAGAGAGAAAGAGAGAGAGAATTTGTTGAGTCCGCTTACTGCTATTCATATGGGAATGTGTTTAGGATGACTGCTTGGGATTGGATAGCTTATCAGGGGACTCCTCCCTTGAGAAGACTGAATCTCCCATCTCCCTGCAACTATTAGTTGCCTACAGCTCTTCATCTCGGATGGGGCTTTGGAATATTCCCCCATTCATGTTGCATGTTAGTTGATGCTGTTTTTCAAATCACGTTTAAGCAAAAGCACGTTGAGAGTTCATGGGTGTAGGTTCTCTGTAACACATGGAAAAGACTATCTTACTGGACACATCATGGTCCTCTGGCTCTGACAACCCTTTTGCCTCCTCTTACATGATATTTACAAGCCTTAGTTGTTGTGCTGTAGATGGATCAATTGAGGATGGGCACCCCACAGTTAATTGCTTCCTGCATTTTGATCAGTTGTGGATTTTTGTAATGGCCTCTACATGTGTTATAAAAAGAAGCTTCTTTGGAAAGAGGTGAACATACTCTTAAGTTAGGATAGAAGGATTGATAGTTAGAAAGATGTTAGAGATTTAAGAAAGTGGCTGTAGTAGGTTCTCCTCTAGGGTCTACGACCTACCTCTTCAGCAACAGGTAGTTGGCTAGGTTTGTAGTACCAGACATGAATTCCCTCCTACTGAGAAGGACTTAAATTTAATTAGATGATTGTTACTCCTGAGATATTACAATAGTGCACCATTGAAGATGTCTTAACAAATTATTTTTCTAATCACCTGCTATCTCTACATATATAGAGTTCATTAGTATTTCCCACGGTGTCTTTCTGCTCCCTTAGGTGTTTTTCTTTAGCATAGACAATCTAAGTTATATTAGAATAGTGGAAATATCTAGATTACTGAAAAATACATCGATGTGATCCTTATACCCATATCATTATGCAGCCTTGTTAAAGGAAGATTCTTTCATTTTTATTTTTGAACGTTTTATATTATAAATGCTTGTGATTTGGACCTCCTGACACTTAAGGACTGTTTGAGAATTAAGCAAGAATGCACTAACGGATCTTGGAGAAAATAAAAAAAAAGGAAGGAAAGGAAAGAAGGTATCCTTTTTTAAATTTTAATTAAAGGAAAATGTAGTCATAATATAAGTCCAGATGAAAGGAGAAAATAGATTGTATTTCTTTGGTAACTAGCAAAAAAACCTATAATGATTCAGGTGGTTTTTTATATGACACACATTCATAGTCCCATCTATTGCAAAATGGTTTGGTTTTTAATTTATTTATTTATGTCTTTGAGAAGTTGGAATCATTTTTTGTGGGTGTAGGTGCAGCCTACAGTGTTTAATCACTCTAGTTTTGACAACATAACAATATCACTTGTGCTAGCAGTATTTTTCTCCTTTTTGTGTATATGTATGTATGTATATATATATACATATATGTGTGTGTATGTGAGTGTGATATGAATATATGTGTATTCACATGTGTGGTAACACATGTATTTGCAAGTGTGTGCAGAGGTTCTATCTTGAAGGTAGGAACTTCTTCAATATCTCCCTCCTTATCGCTAAGGTCGGGTGTAGAGCTCACTGAAAATGTTGCCATGCTAGCCATCTTGTTCTAGGGATCCTGTCTCAGGCTTCTGAAGATGGAATTACAGGCAGGCTGCCACACTCACTTGGCTTTAACATTGGTTCTGGGGATTCAGTTTGTGGTCTTCTTACTTCCACAGCAAGCATTTTATCTACTCAGTTATCTCCCTAGCCCCACCAGCAATACTTTTTGGTTTAAATGTTTAATTGAGATGGTTATCGGTTCATATGTGTGTAGCTCTCATTAAGCGTGAGCACATTTATGTCCTTGGTGATGTTTCAAAATAGTTTTACAAAATAGCCCAAACATCTAAAGAGAGGTATAAACAATGAATTTATCTCTATACTTCAGGACCTGCTGGAAGGCTCAAAAGTTGTTTTGTTTTTCCTTCTGGAGGAAATTCAGTATTACTAAATAGAAAAACAAAAACAGAAAAATCTAGATGAAGTTTTAATGTATGGCTGTATAGCTGCAGTATAAGTGGAAATTAGTGTCTGTGGTTCACGAATCCAACCTCACAAGAAATCTCCTGACATGCATGAAAACTCGTTGCTTTTTTTCCTGCCATATATGGCCACTGCTTTTTGTCAATACTATTACAAAACATGCTAATATCCATTTCTCAGAAAAATCTCCATAGTTGACAATGAAAGTTGTACAATGAGGACCTGAAATCTTTCTGAAGAGCTAATGATTTCATAATTACATTTTCAAAAGCAGATACCAAATTCTGACAGGTGCTAAAAACAACACAAAAGCAATCCTTACAAGAAAAACTAGTAAATCTTTTTTTGGGGGGATAAGATCTGTTTTGATAACAAGAGTATCTAAATTGCTATTAAATTGATGATATAGAGGAACATGAACTGATTTTGATTACATCTTTAATGTTAATTCAAGTGCCTCTTGATAGCTTCTCGAATTAGTATAAGCTGTAAAATAAAATTCCACTTTGATGATCTATTTTTGCAATTCTCTTCAAGAAAGAATTGCATAATCTATAATTTAGTTATAGTTTTATGTGTATGTGTGTGAAAGAGTATATGTTTGTACATGTGGTGTATTTGCTTGGCCATGGGTATATGTACATGTATTTGTATGGACATACATGGGTATGTGTGTGGGCATGGGTATGTGTGTGGGCTTGGGTATGGGCACTTGCACTTGCAGAAGCCAAAGGAGGACATCTAATATCTTGCTCCACCACTTTAAGCCTAACTCCTTGGAGACAGGATCTCTCACTATACCTGGAGTTAGCCTGGTGACCAGTAAACTTCAAAGATCTTCCTCTCTGCACCTTCCACAGTGCCAGGGTTACAGGTGTCAGAAATAAGGGAACCAAACTTAACCCTTGATTAAGATAGTGTGCTAGAAGAGTGACACAGAGACACACATAGACAGGAAGTGCATTTGTTTATACTTTTACTGACTGCAACTGTCTTTCCCCTATTGGCTGGGGTCCCACCAATGTCTCAGACTTATTCAATTGACTTGTCTGAGAAGAATTGGCTCACAGGAAACAAAGGAGAAAAGGGAAAAGGCTCATGGTTCCCAGGAGAAAAGGGTTACTGCTTCAGGCCATCAAATACTGGAAAGCAGCAGGGGCTTTTGTGCAAGTAAAGGTTTTATTAGGTATGTGTGTAGGTGGGGGGCAGGGTCTCTACACTGTCCCAGGATCTGAATCCAGGTCCTCATTCCTTATTATGCAAGCAAGTACTCTTTCCCTTAAAGCCTCCTCTCCAGTCTCCTATAGTTTTTATTTAATTAGAGTGAGTAACATTCTTGCTTTTATTGTTATTCTGACCTAAAATTTGGGACAGATTTAAACATATAATGTCCTTATTACTTTGCACACCATCTACTTTCTCCTTGACCACATCCTTTTTTATTTTTTTAAATTGTGTTTGTATATCTGCATGCAGATATGTGTGTGTGAGTGCAGGTGCCTGAAGAGGATTCCTTGGAACTGGAGTTATAGGTGGTTGCTAAGAACTGAACTTGGGTCCTCTGGGAGAACCATGCATGTCCTTAACCACACAGTCATATCTTTAGCCCCCCTGACCACATTCTTTTCTGTTTTCTAATGAAATATGAGTCTTATTTCTTTGAAATGGAGGCAGGGTATTTTATCACTATGCACAGCTACACTTTTTGATTCTTTCTCTTTAAAATGTTTAAATTCACATGAGTATGTTTGTACATATGTCATATATTTATGGTATGAGAATTTGTACATCCAGAGGCCAAGGGGCACATCCAATATCCTGCTCATCTCCCTCTTCCTCTCCTTTCTCTCTCTCTCTCTCTCTCTCTCTCTCTCTCTCTCTCTCTGTCTCACTCTTTCATTTAAATGTGACTTCAACTTACTTTCCCCTCTCTTCTGAGCTTTTTGAATGGTGATGAGGTTTGCTCTCAGCTTAATTGCTCTCTTTTAGATAGGCTTTTATCTCTGTTTGACGCCAAAAGCTTCCCCTAGTCCTTCATATTCTGACTTTTCACGACAAAATGACCAGCTAAATATAATTTGTTTTGTTTTATTTGTGAAACTTTCTAAATATGAGGGCTCATTTCAAGTTGAATAAATTGTTCCATCATTATCTCAAAGTTTTTCTCAACTTCAACACTAGTATCTGCACCATTATTCTTGTGAGATTTGTCAGAGCTTGTGGATTTATTTTTGCCATGTCTTCAAAACTTCCTTCAATATTTTCCTGGTATTTTTTCTTCCTCTGTGCTGAATTTATATACTTCAACTTTCTATTTCACTCATTTTCTCTACACCTTTGTCTCATGTACATCATACAATTTCTATTATGGTTTTATTTCAATGACTATATAAAATTATTTGGTGAATAGAAACTTTCATTTGGAGGACCTGGAGATATAGCTCAGTTGGTGTAGTAAATGCTTAGCATTTAGGAGACCCAGAATTCCATCCTAGTTGTTGCATAAATTAAGTATGAAGTTTTTTGTCTGTAATTTAGCTCTAAGAGGTGGAGAAAGAAGGATAAGAAATTCAGTTTTATCCTTAGGCATATAGTGAGTCCAAGTTTAGTATGGGTTACATGAGATGCTGCCTCAAAAAGATAAATAAATAAAAAGTAATAAGGAAGGGACACTAAAAGAAGGACGGTTCTATTATTTTCCAGGAATAATGCTATATCACTGATATAGTAACTCCAAAGAAGAAACTCCTTTCATCCAATTACAAGAGGCATAAGACAAAGAATGTTTTCCTTCTCACACCTCTACTAACTAGTCTCTACCCTGTTTACAGTTATGTACTGAATGTAAACCATGCAGAGACTAAACTCAACACAATACACACTAAAAAATAATCTTATTCAAATATCAGAGATTCAAATTGTTGTTGATTCTAAAACTGGCATATAAAACAAAAAGCAAAATAAAACAAAACTCACTTCTGACAACAAAATAAAAACCCACAGGTCTAAGTACAGTTTCTGACTCCATATATTCAGGGAACTACCCATAAACCTCTCTGTTGAACATGAAATCAAATCATGCATTATTATTATTTCAAAAGATCCAAAACCACTTATTTGAAGATATAGGTAATTCAGAAATGTCTCTACTGTGTGACTTGATCAGTATATTGGTATGTTGGAGACTGGCTGGAGCATGGAGATTTGCAATAATGGAGTAAAAACTAGAACATAGGTGACATTTTAAAGAAGGTCAATACTGGCTTGGTAAATAACCTTGCAAAGCCACATTGCTATCAACAACATAAATAAAAAGCACTTGGTCATTTGCTCTAATGAAAAGCTGCATTCTGTAGCATGTAATTTTCATTCTTCACATGGTTTCCTTCATTAATTAAAGCTATTTGGAAGCAGAGAAGGTTGTATGGGTCTGTTTCTTGTGAATTTATATTTTAAAGCTTTGCATTGAATTCTGTAGCCTGATAGAATGATAATGTAATGCAATTTAGCTTAATATCTATTTTGTGTTAGATGACAGTTTTATTAAGCAGAACCAATAATCATCGTCATTCAGACTCATAATGGCCCATTATAAATGGTCTCATTTTCCCTAATTTTAATTTTACCTCTTAGAGTATGCCTTTCTCGAATTGTTAAAATGGTTACACTTGGTTTCTTTTATAAATATAATTTTAACAATCACTATGGAAACATAAGTCATCTCATACTTAAGTCCAACTATCTGCGTATTTGATACAAAGCTATTTTAGTGCCTTGGTTCCTCTTAATTAAATTCCACACTAGCAAATTTAGTGAGATTGCATAGTATCCTTTATATACTGGAAACATAAGATCAAAGTAAGTATACTTTCTCCCTGGGATAACACTTCCTGACTCCTGAGTTTGCTTGGTAAGGGTTAACGTTCAGGTGATATGAAAGGACTCGTTCTGGACAGGCTTCTGAAAAGCTGGGCTCGCAATTCTCAACTTTGGTGGTGTTAATAATGTTTGTCATCTTGACAGGATAAAGATCACCTAGGAAACCTCTGAGCAGGCCATGTGTGAGAAGGAGTTTGGAGGTTTAATGATGTGGGAAGGTTCACCCTAACTGCAAGTTAACAGGAGTCTAGGTACTGGACTCCCAGACTAAATACAAGGCAGTGAGCTGAGCACTAGTCTTTTTGCTTTTATTTTTTTAAACTGCTTCCTGAATGTAGATGCAATATGACTGGTTGCCTCACAGTTTTGCACTATAACTTGTCTCCAAAGATTTGCAGCACCTTCAAACTGTGATCTCAAATGAACCCCTTCTCCTTTAAGTTGCTTTTGTCCCAGCAAGGAGAAAAGCAGCTAATACAGAAAGTTAGCAGTAGAAGTGGGGTCATTGTTGTGAAAATTCTGAGGACGCCGTTCTTAGACATATAATGCTAGTGGATAGTAGGAATATAGAAGAATTTAAAGATGTTAGAAAAACACTAGCACACTGTTAGACGAGCTAACTGGCTACTTAGAGGAAGTTTGAAAGACCTAACTCCTTCCTTCCTTCCTTCTTAGAAAGATAAAACAGTAAGGTGGTTTTATGTATATCAGGAATTTTACCTTAAAGTTAATAAATTTTAATAATAATAAGACCGTGTTCAGTTCTGAATAATTACAAGGAGAGATGTGAGTTTAGATAAAAGAAGCCAAAGCTGTGTGATTTAGACACTTAGGGCAGAGAGGGATTTAGAGGGCCCACAATTTTAAGGCAGTTTCAAGCATCATCAATTATCTGTTGAATGTTCTATGGATTACTAAGCATGCTTTCATGTAGCCTGTGTGACTCCTCTAACAGAAGAGTCACTATTATTCTAAATTTACACCAAGCAGACTAAGTGGAGGAAAATTATCTTCTATCTGCACCAGTCATATGGTTTGAGTGGAAGAAGAGCTTAAGCCTTTTTCACATTAGAGTAGGTTTTGTTTTTTCAGTCAGTGAGCATCTCAAAGGCTCTGGATGCCTAGAAGCAGAGTCAGCAGGTCAAGATAGTTTTTTTTTTAAAGCCAGAGGTTGAAGGTCATATGGAATACAAACTTTGCCAGCTTTGTGTATTATTGTCCAGGGACCAGCATGCAACAATTGCTTAGAATTCAAGGCATCCCATCCTCTTTCAGCTTCTGTCATGGGCACTATAGTTGTCTCCTGTTGCTTGTGAGTAATAATTCTTTTTCATCTATGCATGATTAAATGTAACTTTCCTCTGTAAATTTGTGCCAGGAAGAACTGAGGATTTATTTTCAAGTATTCAGAGGTGTGCAAGAGGACATCAGATCTAATCATGGCTGCATATTGTTATGTCATCCAAAATTACCTTATGTAATTTGATTATACTTTAAGCTGTTCGTGTACTGATTCATTAAGAAAACAAAAATTATATTACTCATTGTTCTATTTTATAGGGTTGGGTCCAGTACAATCCTATCAGGAGCTGGCACACAACTTGAGTGGGATAGATCCTGAGTCAGATTCTTTTTACATTTGACTAAAAGTCTGTGTAGGATCATGCCTCTGCCATTAAGACACAAAGGTGTTGTTGTGTTCTAAAACAATCTTATTTGTTTTAGCTTGGATATGAAGTGTCTCTGTTGGCTCACTTGTTTGAATACATGTTCCCAGCTAGTGCTGTGAGGAAATTGTGGGATCTTCAGCAGGATTTAGTGGTGTCTTGCTCAGGGAAATGGGTCACTGCAGGAGGCCTTGAGGTTTTACATCCAGGCCCTACTTCCTGCTCATTCTTTGCTACCTGACTGTCCAGAGAAGGTGACCATTTGGAACCATTATGCCTTCCCCACCATGATGCACTCTATCCTTTTTTATTTTTATTTTTTATTTTTTGGGTTTTACGAGACAGGGTTTCTCTGTATTGTTTTGGAGGCTGTCGGTCCAGCCTGGCCTCGAACTCACAGAGATCCGCCTGCCTCTGCCTCGAACTCACAGAGATCCGCCTGCCTCTGCCTCCCGAGTGCTGGGATTAAAGGCGTGCACCACCACCGCCCGGCCTCTATCCTTTTTTGAACTGTAAGGCAAAAAAACTCTTCCTTTCTTAAGTTAGTAACTGTTAGGAGTTTGTTCGCAGCAATAAGAGAAGTAACTAACACTAATACAGCATTTCTTTTATTTTATGGCAAAACCAAACTCCCTTTCCTGTCCTGTCAGCCATTGGGCTTATGAACTCATGTGAATGTTGGTTCATTTTCTCACTGTTATGGTAAAATACCCTGAATATTAGGTAGGTTGTGGTTTTCTACCAATGAAGATTATGCATACCAAACATTTTATTTTTCTCATTCTCATAGTTTTGAGTGATGTCACACACATTTTATTTATACACAGTTCATGAAGCAGGATTGAGGATCTATTTTGAAGTTTGTCAAGGTAGGACAGAATGTTATCTTTAAGGAAACTGGACCATATTGTAGAGAGAACCACCTCGCACAAGTTACCTTCTGATCTACACACATACACATGTGCATATATACATATGCACACACACACACACACACACACACACACTAAAGAGAGAATGATTAAGTAAATGCAATTTTAAAATTAAAAGCCTGAAAACTCACCAATACTTGACTTCATATGTGAATTGAGCTCAGTTGGTTAGTTCATGCTGCTAATCTGTCTGCTTTGATTATTCAGTTTTCTCTGTGCACTAATTGCAATCTGATTGATCTTTTGCCTTCTGGATTTTGGTTTTGTTTTATTTTAGGCTCACTGACTGACTGCAGCTGTAAATTCAGCTTGCCAGTGTATGCTATTGCTCACAAGAGGGCCAGTGGAAAGAGTATGGACAGATTTATTCCCATCCCAACAGCAAGGCAGCTTTGTAGATGTGTTACTGATGAGCCACTGCAGTGTCTTCATCCAATGAGGACATCTCAGGAGGAGCTATTTTCGGTGCAAATAACAGAGATTGCAGCAAAACAGTGCAATTTATCCAGGGCAATTGTCTTATTTATAGATTAAAGGCCGATTATGTTTCTCAGTGTTTACGTTCTGTCATCTAAGTTAACTGAGTTACCTGTTTCTTTTGTGCTTGTCCCCTCTTAGGTCTGGTGTGACTTTTCCTTTCTTTAGTGCTCTTTTCCTTGTTAAACTGTAGTCTTTGAGGACTGGAACATCTTTTCCATTATTATTTTGAGGGTGTTCAGCATAGACCTAGCTATCCTTTGGAGAACATCAGAAGGCAATGCATTTGCACACATGGAGGAGTACTAGGACAGGCTTCTGGAAGACACAGCGATAGATTTCCCTTATCATTACCATCACATGTTTTTATTCAGGGTTACTACTTTTTATTTTCTACTACAAAATTTAAAGCCCCAGTTTCTAAATCTTTTCTGTATGCTTGAAAAGATCATATTATGTAACATGCATTATCCATTAAAAGAACTAATTAAGAATGTATTCATTTATTTGCTCATTTATTAAGGAGGAAAAAACTGAAACTGTATTGCTTCCCAGTTTTGTTTTTTACTTAACATATAACATTAAAACACATTCTCAAATCAAGTCTTATACTTGAAAAATTGAGTAACAGATACAAATTACAAAGGCATTGTCTTGACACAAAATATTAAGACAACAAAGAAGCATCTATCATACATTTAATTACTGACACCTCAGTCATGCCAGGGATTTTTTAAGGTTCAAATGTAGGTAAACATAAGGCATCCCTTAAAAACATGGATTCCAACAGGAGGGATGATGGTATGGATGTGGAAATAAATGTAACTAATTCAAGGTAGGCAGATCTTGAAGAGTTACATCTATAACCACTCAAAAATCATTCACCCAGGAGATATACCAGTCAGGCAGACAGAATATGATACCTCTCTTTGGATTCAGAATGCATTCTGATTACTATCAGGAATCTGTTTTATTAACTTTTGCTAGGTTAGCTAAATCTTAAATTACTTCAAGTTCATATAATTGTGTATATATACATACATACATGAAAGTGGAGTTCAGTCCTCACTGAGAAGTATCTGCAAAACAGAATATATTGTACAAACACAATAGTGTAACTCTGGCCTTGACAATCTGATTCACATTGTTCCTGCATTCCTATCCACTCACATTGTTCCTTGAAGGAATTTGACAATAATATCTCACCAATATGTTGCCACTTTCAAAGATTCTTGCTAACAAGATTCTTCCCTGCTAGACATCTCATTAAGTAGGATGCTTCAATAGGGTAGTATGGAAAGGCAATTTGCATAGACATTCGATTTGCAATGTTGAGATTTTTGTAAATAATGTTCTGGGGGGGTAGTCCTCTTTTTTTCTCCTGTGGATTTGACTTCTCTGTTAGAGTTAGAAGTTTCCTGTCTGTTGTGATACATAGTATAACCCATTATTCCATTTCATAGACAATGGGCTGGAAAAAATGTGCAAAACCACTCTACAAGACAATATAAGAAATGTTGTCATTTCTAAACTGTTTATTCTTTATGTCTCAATGTAAATATTATTAACACATTAAATGTACTGGTTTTGCTAATGTAATGTTGCTTTTTAGTAGCCACTTAATACATTTTCCATTAAGTATCATAATATTATTATCATCTGCACATCATTTTGATTCTCTTGCTAAGGCAGAACCGAGAGCAAGGTTACAACCTTATTCACTCTGTATATGTTTATATCACCAGATCAGAACTAAATGTGTGTTATGTTTGTTAATACTTTTTATGGAGTGAATGGGATGAGTTAAGAATACTTGATGCCTGTGGGCTCTATTAATTGTATAACTATATCCTGTAATTTGAATATGTCAGTCTAATATGGTCATTTGCTGAAACTGAATGAAAGGAAATAAATGCTGTATCCTGATTGCCTTTGTGATGGAAAGCTTTCTTGGTTGAGTTACAAAACAGCCTACTTACTAGTAGTGACTTGACATAAGCGATGGGCTGGCACCACATTATGCCTGGCATCATGATTTTGGCAACTTAGATCTGATTAGGTTACCTTCCTGCTTGTAGTTTCTCGGTACCCGCTACACTTCTGTCAAACAATATGTCCTGACATTGCTTCTCCTCTATCGTAGCTCTTCCAGGATTATAAAAAAATTTTTACATCTGTTCCCCATGCCCCAAAAATCTGTTAATTAAATATTATTGAGTAAACGGTACATCTGTCCACAAGAATCACTTATACAGAGTTGGGGCAAGAGCATTAGTTTATAGATGTGCCCAGTAGAGTAACCTGGACGCAGAAGTGGGCGCTTTGGAAAAGCATTTCTCACCTAACTATTTACCCAAAAAGTAATGTGTGAGCCAGGTTTATTAACTTTTATATAAAGATTTTTAGAGTCACAATTTTCAAAGAAAATTAAAAGTATTGATTTTCTTAAACAATTGCCCTCCTGGATTTTCATATATAGGTAGGTTTAGGGAGGTCTCTGAACATAGGAGTCAACATGAGGTGACTTTGGACATGGGAGCCTGTATTGGGTGATATCGTTTCAGCTCACTGAGTTGGTGGGGACTTTGATTTTCAGAGGTTACTATCTACAGATGTGCAGGAGCAGATGAGTGACATGAGGTGTACCCAAATGAAGTTCAGAAGGACATGGAAGTATAGGACTGTGTGTGAGTGTCACCAGCTTTAAAGTGTAATGGTTAAATTTCAGCAACACCAAAGGGAATTGTGCCTTCCCCGAATCCACAAGTTAGTTTATTCATATCTGATAATATATTGAATGTCTCTTGCAGACCAGGCACAGCTCTAGGTGTTAGGGGCATAGCAGTGACACACATACACACACACATTTTACCTTTGTTCTACCATGTTGCTGTAGTTTCACTATGCTTCTCTTGTCAGTGATTGAAGAATTATTTTTATAGCTGTGAAGTGTTGGTACAAGATGAGAGTGGCTACCCCTAAAGGGCTAGCACCATCCTGGCTAAAAGCAAACGTCCACTTATTTCAGTCTGATGGAAAACAGAAAAAGCTCCCATACCCTCTGAAGATATAAAATGTGGGTTCATAGTCTAAGGTTTTCTGCTCACCTTATGGAAAGTTTGTGCCTGAGCAGAGAGCTCTTGTTAGACCCAGCAGTAAGTGTTCAACAGTGAAATATTCCATCATTTCAAGTAGAAGTGTGTGTGGGGGGTGAGTGTGTGTGTGTGTGTGTGTGTGTGTGTGTATCCTTTTGACTGGGGATTTATTTTTCTTACTTTGATATTCCTAACACATATACCTATATTTTAAACTATGGAGGCACCATGGTCAAGCCAAAAACGTTTTGGATATTAGGCAAACTGACTTTGAAACACACTTATTAACAATTAAACCATGGGCACATTAACTAACCTATCCAAAGCTCAGTTTTCTCAGGAATAAAATAATTATACTACCTTTTACTTTGTTAGTCATGAATTTAAGTCAAAGCTGAAAGAAGATCACAGCACCTGGGACTTAATATTTATATTATAATTATGTGAATTTACCTGTCTCTTACTGCACACTAAGAAAAATGTACTTCTAGCCACATGGAAGTGTTTGCAAGTATTGAGTGTAAATGTTGAATGATTTACCCTATCTAATAAGTCTGTAAAATGATGAACATGAGATAAGAAAAATGTTTTTGTTGTTTAATAATGCAGTTAAAATTTAATTTTTAAGACTCTTTTTCCCCCTATTTTATTATAGGTTTCATTTACAGAACAAAGCATGGTAACTACCTAAAATCAATTGCTCATCTTTCACAGGAATATCATTTAATTAGATTTATATCTAATATTCATTTACAAGGAGCCCATTCGCTATGGTGGGATGCCATGCTCAGCCTTAATGCATGGGAGAGGGGCTTTGCCCTACCCCAACCTATTTGCCCAGACTTTATGGACTCCCTATCAATGATGATTAGTAGACTGGAGGTGGGTTGGGAGGGAGGAGAGGGGAGGGGGCCATGAGGAGGGGTGGGAGAGAGAACTGTGGTTGGAATGTAATATGAAACTTAAAAGAATAAAATAAAGAAATAGAAAAAACTTAATTTTTTTATGATCCAAGAAGCCATTGAGAATTCTGTGAATGTATTCCCAAAGATCAGTAGAAATATATTTGACATTAAATGTGAATTAAGAAACATAGATTATTCTGGATATTTCCATAATAAATTGACCTTTTTTTTTTTTTTTGGTTTTTCGAGACAGGGTTTCTCTGTGTTGTTTTGGAGGCTATCCTAGAACTCGCTCTGTAGACCAGGCTGGTCTCGAACTCACAGAGATCCGCCTGCCTCTGCCTCCCGAGTGCAGGGATTAAAGGCGTGTGCCACCAACGCCCGGCTATAAATTGACTTATCTTTTTGATCCAAATTTCTACACAGACCTATAGTTAAAAAACAAAACTAACCAGGAAAATGTTTTTATTAGCTGTCGATTGTGCAATTGGCCTTTAAAAGTTCAAAACCAAGATATCAAAATAAATATTCCTTCCTAATTTATCAGATTGATGAAGATTTTACTAAACACCAGATTTGGTGTTTAAGATAATTAAAGAATTTGATTTGTACACCTTTAAACTCATCATTCAGGAGGCAATAACTGATGGATCTCTGTGAATTCAAGGCCAACCTGGTCTCCACAGCAACTTCCAGGCTAGCTAAGATTACACAGTGAAACTGTGTCCAATTTTTTTCCTGTCATATTAACTAGAATCTTCAGAAAATAATTGTACTAGGCAAATATATTTTTGATTGGTGAACTGGAAAGAAATGTCAGATAATTTCCAACATTACACACTGTGCAGCTAGAGCTCTGAAGTTTTTCACATCACAAAATAGACACCATTCCCAGGTATATATTTTTCACGACAGAGTCTCAGGCAGTGAAAGCTATCTTCAAGTCACTATGTAGTTCAAAACTGACCTTGAACTTTGGATCCTTCTGATTTTGCTTGCTAAAGAGCTACGATTACAGTCATACCTGGTCTTATGAGGTGCTAGGGACTAAACACAGGACATAGTGCATGGCAGGTAAGCACCTACCTAGTGAACAACATTCTCAGGATTGCAAATAGTATTTTATGCCACATTAACTCTATCAATGGTTTCATTTGGAGGAAGTCTATGGTCCAGGTATGCAGGTATCACTGTCACTGGTTCATCTGCAGTCAGTTTGAAGACTTTGGGGTAAGCTGGCATAGCAGTTATGAAACCCTGTGTTTGATCTGGCACCTACAAAATGGAATTCTATTCATTTTTAAAGAAAAATGAAACAAAAATTTGCAGAAAAATGAATGTATAATAAAGAGGTCACAATCTCAGAAAACAAGACAGTGTTCTACCTTCTGTATGGGTACTGGATTTTAATAAATATATGACACACACTTAAGCAAATGTACATGTGGGCACAGTATAACATGTAGAAGGGACATAGAAAAGGCTAAATATCAGGTGATAAGAAAGAAAGGAATGCTGGGCTGGAGAGATGGCTCATCAGTTAAGAGCACCAGCTGCTCTTCCAGAGGTCCTGAGTTCAATTCCCAGCAACCACATGGTGGCTCACAACCATCTGTAATGAGATTCGGTATCCTCTTCTGACTGGCATGCAGGCAGAACACTGTATTCACAATAATAAATAAAATCTTAAAAAAAAAGAAAGGTATGCAGGTAACAGAGATTTCACTCATGAAAGAGGATATAAAGGTAACTTCTTCTAGTTTTAACGCTGTTATGAGTTTTTCCTGTTTGTGAAAGACTCATATAAATATTGATAAGAGAAGTGTAAAATCAAATGTGTAGGTCCAAAGCTTCAGAATGGCTGTACCATCTGTATAGAAATTCAATGGGATGAATAGACTTTGGGTCTGGGTAATTTCACTGTATTATGAATTTTCATTTGCAAGTTCTTTACAAAAATAATAAATTAAAAGAGAAGGGAAAAGGGGATAATTCTAAAAGTGTTTTTTAAGTTGATCTATTCTGTTTTGCATATTTCCTTGAGTGTCAACTTTAGTAGGAGATATTTCTATTTTGCACATCTTAGTCTTGGACTGAAATAGATTGTTTCCAATGTCTGTGATGACACAACACTAGTAAGTATTTGAGTTTCAGGCCACAAGTAAAGGCAACTACTGAGTGACACTGTCTTCATGGACTTGGGTTTCCCCAGTGAAAACTGGATTCAAGGTAGATACTAAATTTATCTCTTGTTTATTATTATTATTATTATTATTAATTTAAACATCATTAATAAGTATCATTATTAATTATTGTTATTAAGATTTATTATCCTCATAGCCCAGGCTTATTTTAACTTCACTATAAAGCTTTTGGTGGTTTTATACTCTTGATCCTCCTGCCTCCATGTCCCAAGTGCTGGGATTACAGGATCCCACAGCTAGCTAAGAAAGTTGGATTTTAAAGAATTTTTCACCGGGCATTGGTGGCGCACGCCTTTAATCCCAGCACTCGGGAGGCAGAGGCAGGCGGATCTCTGTGAGTTCGAGGCCAGCCTGGTCTACAAAGTGAGTTCCAGGACAGCCTCCAAAGGTACAGAGAAACCCTATCTCGAAAAACCAAAAAAAAAAAAAAAAAAAAAAAAAAGAGTTTTTCAGCATCTAATGATTTTTGTTTCTCAGCTTGTTTATATGGTGGGCTACACTGATGGATTTTCATATGTTGAACCGTCCCTGCATCACTGAAGCCTATTTGATCATGGTGGATGATTTTTCTGATGTGTTCTTGGATTCCAATTGCCAGGATTTTGTTGAGTATTTTTGCATCAATGTTCATGAGCAATGTTGGTCTGTATTTCTTTTTCTTAGTTGTGAGTTTGTGTGGCTTGGGTAACAAGATAATTGAAGCCTCATAAAAAGAGTTTGGCAACAAACTTTCTGCTTTTATGGTGTGAAACACTTTGAGGTGTATTGGTATTAGATATCCTTTGAATTTCTGGTAGAATTCTGCACTGAAACCATCTGGCTCTGGGCTTTGTTTGGTTGGGAGATTTTTGATAACTCCTTCTATTTCATTAGGTGTTATAGGTCTATTTAAATTGCTTATCTGTTGTTGATTTAATTTTGGTAAGTGATATCTATACAGAAAAATTGTTCATTTCCTTTAGATTTTCTAATTTTGTGGAATACAGGTTTGTAAAGTATGATCTGATGATTCTCTGGATTTCTTCAGTGTTCTTTGTTATGTCCCCCTTTTCATTTCTGATTTTGTTAATTTGTATGTTCACTCTTTGCCATATGGTAAGTTTGGATAAAGGTTTGTCTATCTTGTTGATTTTCTCAAAGAACCAACTCTTCGTTACAATGATTCTTTGTATTGTTTTCCTCGTTTCTTCTTTATTGATTTCACCCCTCAATTTGATTATTTCTTGGCATCTACTCCTCCAGGGTAAGTTTGCTTCTTTTTGTTCTAGAGTTTTCAGTTGTGCTGCTAATTCTTCTGTTTCTTCATATGGGCACTTAGTGCTATGAACTTTCCTCTTTTTACTGCTTTAAAGTGTTCCATAAGTTTGGATATGTTGTGTCTACATTCTCATTGAATTCTAGGGAGTCTTTACTTTCTTTTTTATTTCTTCCTTCACCCAGGAATGGTGCAATTGTGCATTGTTCAATTTCCATGAGTTTGTAGGGTTTCTGCAATTTGTGGTGTTGTTGAATTCTAACTTTAACATATGGTGGGGATGTTCCAATTTTTTGGTACCTGTTGAGGTTTGCTATGTTGCTGAGTATGTGCTCAATTTCAGAGAAGGTTCCATGTGGCGCTGCAAAGAAAGTATATTCTTTTTGTTTGGATGTAATGTTCTATACTAATCCCAATTGGGTCATAACTTCTATCAGTTCCTTTGTTAAGTTTCTGTCTGGTGGTCCATTCTAGTGATGAGAATGGTGTGTTGAAGTTTCCCACTCTAAGTGTGTGAGGTTTGATGTGTGATTTGAGTTTTAGTAATGTTTTTTTTACGAATGTGGATGCCTTTGTATTTGGGACATAGATGTTCAGAATTGAGACTTTTTCTTGATGAATTTATCCTATGATGAATATGAAATTACCTCCTTCATGTTTTTTATTGATTTTAGTTTAAAGTCTAATTTGTTAGATATTAGGATTTCTACATCGGCTTGTTTCTTGGGTTCATTTGATTAGAAAATCTTTCCCCAACCCTTAACTCTGAGGTACCAT
This sequence comes from Mesocricetus auratus, assembly GCF_017639785.1. NCBI lineage: Eukaryota > Metazoa > Chordata > Mammalia > Rodentia > Cricetidae > Mesocricetus > Mesocricetus auratus. The sequence goes on from NW_024429193.1 coordinate 39,338,585, forward strand.
CTGTCTTTGAAGTTGAGATGTGTTTCTTGTATGCAGAAGAAGGATGGATTCTGTCTTTGTATCCATTCTGTTAGCCTGTGTCTTTTTATAGGTGAATTAAGACCGTTAATATTGAGGGATATTAATGACCATTGATTGTTCATTCTCATTTGTTTTGGATTTGTTGGTGGTGGTGGTATTGTGTGTGGATTTCATCCGCTTTTCTTTGGGCTGTTGGTAAAGTGGGGTTATCTATTTCCTGTATTTTTCTGGGTGTAGCTAACTGCCTTGGGTTGGGGTTTTCAGATGATATGATCCTTTACATAAGTAACCCAAAAAATTCTACCAGCGAACTTCTACAGCTGAAAAACACCTTCAGCAAAGTGGCAGGACACAAAATTAACTGAAAAAAATCAGTAGCCCTACTTTATACATACATACATATTTATAGGCTGAGAAAGAAATCAGAGAAACATCAACCTTTATAATTGCCACTAACAATGTAAAATAGCTTGGGGTAATGCTAACCAAACAAGTAAAAGACCTGTATCCCAAGGACTTTGAGTCTTTAAAGAAAGAAATTAAAGAAGATACCAGAAAATTGAAAGATGTCCCATGCTCTAGGACAAGCAGGATCAACATAGTAAAAATGGCAATCCTGCCAAAAACAGTCTACAAATTCAGTGCAATCCCCATCAAAATATGAGCACCATTCTTCCCAGACCTTGAAAGAACAATAATCAACCTTATATGGAAAAACAAAACACCCAGGATAGCCAAAATAATCCTGTACAATAAAGGAATTTCTGGAGACATCACCATCCCTGACTTCAAGATCTATTATAGAGCTAGAGTCTTGAAAACAGCTTGGTATTAGCACAAAAATAGACAGGTAGTCGAATTGAACACTCTGATATGGACCCACATGCCTATGAACAACTGACTTTGGAGAAGGAAGCTAAAATTATACAATGGAAAAAAGAAAGCATCTCTAACAAATGGTGCTGGTATAACTAGATGCTGGCATGTAGAAGACTGCAGATAGATCCATATCTATCACCATGCACAAAACTTAAGTCCTAATGGATCAAAGACCTCAACATAAATCCAGCCACACTGAACCTCTTAGAAGAGAAATTAGGAGGTGCCCTCGATCGCATTGGTACAAGAGACTGTTTCCTGAACATAACACCAGTAGCTCAGACACTGAGATCCACAATTAATAAACTGAGAAACTTCTGTAAAGTAAAGGACATAGTCAACAAGAGGAAACGGCAGCCCATAGAATGGGAAAAGATATTCACTAACCCCACATCTGACAGAGGGCTGATTTCCAAAATATAAAAGAACAAAAGAAGCTAGTCACCAAAACACCAAATAATACAATTAAAAATGGTGGAACAGAACTAAATAGAGAATTCTCAATAGAGGAATCTAAAATGGCTGAAAGACACACAAGAAAGTGCTCAATATCCTTAGCCATGAGGGAAATGCAAATAAAAACAACTCTGAGATACTTTCTTGTTCCTGTCAGAATAGCTAAAACCAAAAGCACCAATGACAGCTTATGTTGGAGAGGATGTGCAGAAAGAGGAACATTCCTCAACTGCTGGTGGGAGTGCAAACTCATACAGCCACATTGGAAATCAGTATGGCATTTCTTCAGGAAAATGGGCATCAGTCTACCACAAGATCCATCAATTCCACTCTTAGGCATATACCCAAAAGATGAACATTCATACAACAAGGACATCTGTTCAACCATGTTTATAGCAGCATTATTTGTAATAGCCAGAACCTGGGAGCAACCTAGATGCCCTTCAGCTAAAGAACAGATGGAGAAAATGTGGTACATTTACACAATGGAGTACTACTCAGTAGAAAAAAATGGAATATTGAAATTCTCAGGCAAAGCCATGAGTTGCTGGCATATGCCTTTAATACCAGCACTTGGGAGGCAGAGGCAGGCAGATCTTGGTGAGTTTGAGGCCAGCCTGGTCTACAGTGTGAGTTTCAGACCAGACTCCAAAGCAAAACAGAGAAAACCTGCCTCAAAAAACCAAAAATAAAGAAATAAAGAAATAAAATAAATTCTCAGGCAAATGGATGGAACTAGAAGAAACCATCCCTAGTGAGGTAACCCAGTCACAAAAAGACAAACATGGTATGTACTCTCTCATATATGGATTTTAGGCATAGAGCAAAGGGTTACCAGCCTACAATTCACCCTGCCAGAGAATCTAGGAAACAAGGAGGACCCTAGGAGAGACATACATTGTCCCTCAGAGAAGGGGAATGGTACAAGATCTCCTGAGCTAATTGGGAGCGTGGGGGGAGGGGAGAGAGAGTTAGGAGAAAGAAGAAGGGAGAGCAGGACATGAGGGAGCAGGAAGATTGAGTCAGGGGAAGAATAGAGGAGAACAAGAAAATGGTACCATAGTAGAGGGAGCCATTATAGGTTTAAAGAGAAATCTGACACTTGGGAAATGTCCACAGATTTACAAGAATGACCACAACTAACAATTTAAGCAATAGTGGAGAGGCTACCTTAAATGCCCTTTCAGACAATGATATTTATGACTACTTTATATGCCATTCTAGTGTCTTCATTTAGTAGCTGATGGAAGTAGAAGCAGACACCCATCTCTAAACACTGAGCTGAAGTCCTGGAATTCAGTTCAGAGAGGGAGGAGTGATGAGCAAATGGGTCAAGACTTGCAAGAGAAAACTGCAGAAACAGATGACCTGAACAAGTGGGAGGTCATGGACCCCAGACTGATATCTGGGAAGCCAGCATAGGACTGTTCCAGACTACCTGAACGTGGATGTCCGTTTGGAGGTCTAGTTAATCTATGGGGCCTCTGGTAGTGGATCAGTATGTATCCCTAGTACATGAATGGATTTTGGGAGTCCACTCCACATAGAGGGATACTCTCTCAGCCTATATTCATGGGGGAGGGCCTAGGCCCTGCTCCAAATGCTGTAGCAGACCTTGAAGATCCCCCATGGAAGGCTTCACCCTACCTGGGGAGCAGAAAGGGATGGGATAGGGGGCTTGGAGGGGAAAGGGGAGAATGGGAGGGAGAGGGAACTGGGATTGACATGTAAAGCCATCTTGCTTCTAATTTAAATTAAAAAAAAAGAATTTTTACCTAAGTGAAGATAATTATTTCTGACTCAGGGAGAAGAGATCAGTGGCATTCCTATGTCCCTTTGCTATTTCATCATAGATATGCTTTTGTTTATTATCTTAAAATAAGTTTTAGGGTTTCCTTTGAATGTAGGTATTTGAGTGGCAGTCTCTAACACAAAATTATGGCAATAACTAGTTCAACTCTAGATTAAAGTTCTTAATGTGTTTGGAGTGCAACAAACAGAGATAGAAAAATGCAAAGGAAGTGAAGACTAGGAGACACAGAGTGATTTGTCTGATTCCTTTCATATATACGAAGTTTCACAATTCATCCAGTCTAGAAGTTGTTATATGTAGCCTTAGTGTCTTAACTCCATTTTTTTCTTTTTATACTTTTGTTCAAAGACACTTTCAGAGTAGCCACATCTGAAGGAATGGTCCCCACTACAAAATAAAAACTATTTCCTTGTTCTGCTGCTCTGAAATTTTAGAACTGGTGTCAACTCTGGACAATTAAAAACAATAAACTATGCCTTATTTAAAAAAAAGATTTTTGGGCTGGAGAGATGGCTCAGCCATTAAAGGCTAGGCTCACAGCCAAAAAAAGATTTTTTTCTCTGCAAGTTAGAGTAAGGCCATCGTGTTTCTTTCAAAAATCTTTGTTGCCTGTCATCTTTGTGCAGTCAGCAACCCACAACCTGCATCTTAATCCTGTGTTCTTTGCTTCATTCATAATCTTTGTATATTTGGGTAGGACATTATCTTGTTGTTGATACTTGCATAATAATTCCCTCAGTTTGCCAGATAGTCTCATTGTAGTCTGCACTGACGCAGGCCCTTCTCATCTGTTGGAGACTGAGATCAGCTTTCTCAAAAACCCTTTAAGCTTTTGTGACCTTAACATTAGTGTGAAATTGGATCACAATTACAGAAAAATACCCAATCTGTAACCATTTGTCTCAGATTTCTTAATGGAAGCTCTTTCCTTGAAATGACTTATGGATAACTGTTCACCATCAAATCTTTTCTGAGGAGCTCACGGAAGTACATTTGAAGTTTATCATTACCCAAAAAGTCATGGCAAGTATGGGAGAAACTTTTTGTTTTGGTGTATGTATTCCTTCATTCTACCTTTTTGTTTGTGTTTCAGAAGACTACATAATGATAATTTCTCTCCTTAGAAAACAAAAGAAGCACATATTCTCACTATTTTTTTTAAACTCAGGAGATAAGAAATTATTTACTGATAGTCTCACATATTGAACATTTTTCTTGATCGTAATTATGACACTAACTCATTATATTGGTCATTGTATGCTTACTACTTATAAAGCTCTTAGTGCAAACATAAAATTTATACAGACATAGTGAATGGCTAGAAATTATTAAGCACATTATGTATACACTCACTGCTGTTCTATTGTATTCTAAAGGGGGAAATGCAGGGCAAAGTAGAGTTTTCTCATCTATTCTTTGAGAATTATTCTCTCAGACATTTTCAAAATTCATAAGTGAATAAATTCTGAACACCAATATATTTGCAGAAATAGTTATTCACTTAATTTGAGCACTAAATATTTGCCCAGAGAATAGATTTCATATAACATACACAGAAAAAATATCTCATTCAGAATAAAACTGCATGTTCAAATTCATGTCCAGAGTACTTCCAACTGTTTCCTATCAAGCAGTTCTGAAAATATAGTTTAACGTGAACTACATAATGAGTTGTAATTCTTCCAGTATTCATTGATTACAAAATTCTAATTTTTCACGTTTTCTAAATATGCCCTATATCTTTGCTAACTTCTAGAGTTATCATTAATCAATAACATTATTACCTATTCAAAGCAGATACTAGGTCCCAAGTTTTCTCTATTTTGATCAGGCTAAATTAAATTATTTGGGCATATGATGGGTATAAAGTAGATGATCTTTCACAGAAGTGAGATTAGTAAGTATCACCAAGTTTCACTCCAGGAGTGTACCTCCACTCATTTAATTCATAGATGTAACTAACCCAACTTATAAGTAAATATATGACTCACTGTTGACATCACTAATAACTTCTCATCTTATCATTAATAATTTTATCCATTCAAATTGGTTTCTATTCATAAAGTTAGAAAAACTGAATTAAGGATGCCTGTTTTTAAATACATTCACAATCATGTGAGGTTCCTTTTGAATCACTCAGGAGGTTCTCAGAAATGTGTTGTTTGACTTGAATACCATCATGCAAAGAAAATCATCACTGTCACATCTGAAATTGTTCCTACAATATGAAAGAATAAAAACTTTGTAGTCCTTACTCACCTAGTAGGGATAGTGTTTCATATATAAACTTAGAAGTGTGTTCTCATGTAAATCCCATAAAACAGTAAATAAAATTGTCTGTTCTTGTCTATGAGTTGGGTAATGTTGTTTTTTCTTCTTCTTCTTCTTCTTCTTTTTCTTCTTTATATTCAAAGAGGGTTGAGTTGCTTTGGAAGTAAAGTCCAAGCATGCTCTATGTAAAATTCCCAAGATTCTCTTTCAATGAACTCCCTGGAAGTCTAATTATACATTTATTAGTGAGAAACTGGAGCCCATGCAGGTCAGCTGTAGCCTCCTGCCATATGCTATATTCTGTCATCTCTAGTGGATATTTGTTTCTTTCCTTGAACCTGATAAGTGCTATGTATATAAAGAACACATGGTGTGATTTGCTGGCTTCCAAGTCAGCAAAATTTTGTTGAAATTAGAATATACCACTGATAGGAATTCAGTAGGATACACTCTTTAAAATGCAGTGTGGGGATCAACTGATAAAACCTCAGAAAGATCAATTTAGCAAAATGATCAACAGCATTAAAGCATTTGTCTCCTTTAATGCAACAAATCTTAATTGTAGAAATCTACCAAAATGGTAGTCCTGGAATATGGTGAGAGGTTATATTGACAGGTGATATTAAAATATGATGTAAGCAACATGATTGAGGTTAGGAAATAAAAATCCCCAATGAAGGTGATAATAATACAAATGATTTATAGTTGTTAATATCAGGTGTGATTTTTAAAGAAATAAGAAGCAATTGAAAATAATCTTGAAAAATAGAAGATAATTTATAAGTATATATACAAATATTGGCATGTATTTATATTTTATTACATTGAAAATGCACAAAAATCTTAAGATCTGTTGGTTTAGTTTGTTCTTTTAAATTTCTATAGCTTTTTATACTCAACATCATATAAAATAAAAGGTACAGAAATAGAATCAGTCCCTGGGAATGAAAATGAATGTCATTTCTTGGACCAATTGTTCCTGTCTGATATGAGAAAAACACTAGCGGACTGTCTCTGCTCCAGAACACTCCATCATTTGTTCCATGATGACAAATTAGATTACATTTGATAATCTGATACTTATAACTAATAATTGAGGTGTATGACTTCATGTTTAGTAAAAATTTCAGCATGTCTTTTTTGTAAGAGTAAGCTGGGAACTCAATAAATCTCTAAAATGTGAACACCCTAAGAAAATTACCAATCTCATGTAAAACAGCACATTTATATTCCACCAAATCTGTTGTAAACCTAAGTTTTCTTGTGAAGATATTTTCAACACGTCTTTAAATGCTTTTTAACAAACAGTACTGTCTTTGTAGAACTTACGCTTGTATGTTTGGAAACCTACAGGACTGAATGTTTCCTACAGGATATTTCAAAGCTGAGCCTTACAGCTACTAAAGGCTCTTGGCCTTCATACTAACACTGATTATGTTCTGCTCTATTGCTATCAAGCTGGTGATTCCAGAAACAGAAGGATCTTAGAACAGGAATAACTTGGAAGCAGGCATGGCTGCTCAGCCCCAGCCAGAAGCAAGGGTGTGTAGAGGGAAATAAATTATGTGATGGTTTTGCTCATGATGAATACCACAGCTAGGGCCTTTATTTCAGCATTAAGTTAAATAGACACAGACATGATGATTTTTAGGAAAAATGGCTTTGAGTTAATGTGTATGAAGTTGTTCAGCACCAGATACACTCAAGTACAGTGTTCTAAGCATTGAAGTAGGCTCAAAAGAAAGCTAAATGAACAAATAAAGGAAATGCTCCCAGGGAAAATGGCTCAGTGGTTAAAGCAACTGTCACAAAGCTGGGATTGGTGGCATTCATCTGTATCTCACTGCTCACAGGTAGAGATGGAAGGAAGAGACAGGAGAAACCCAGAAGCTCAAGGATCAGCTAGGTGGGATATATAATGGTTATGAAAAGCTGTGTCAAAAAAGGTGGAAACTGAAACGAAACCCAAAATCATCACCTGACCTCCATGCCTGACACTTGTACACACACACACACACACACACACACACACACACACACGTACACACACATCATACATACACATGCATCATACACATGCACTCACACACAGTGTACACATACATCATATACTACATACATCTTTCACACACAGACATATAAAAATAACACAGGATTCTATTGAACCTTTCCTTCTTCAAATGATAATTAAGGCAATTACTTTGTCTGCCTCATATTTCTAGGTTTCCTCTTAGAAGTAATAAAAATGTAAGTATTTATTCTGGAGGAAAGGCTCATCAGTTGAGAGCACTTGCAGATCCTGCAGAGGATCTGAATTCAGTTTCCAGCTCCCAAGTCAGGTCACTCACAACCATCTGTAAATCTAGTTTCAGAGGATCCAAACATGCAGGGAGGAAAAGCACATATACACATAAAATCAAGAAAAGTAAATCTTTAAAAATATATGACAAATTTACACTTACGTTGCTTGATTGTAAAATATTTGCTTAATTAATAATTTTATAAGCAGCTTTCAAGATTATATTAAAACCCCTAGGTAGTTCTTAGAGTGAGATCATGATGTATTTGTTTGAAGAATACATTTTTCATTTTTCCCAGGGTTGTGTGGCTTTCACAATATGTGACTACCACATTTTTAGTGGTATTTAGTAACTGTGAACCTATAGCTTTGCTGAGTGGTATCTATTTTAGAAGAGTCATATTCAATAGTAGTTAATTAAGAAAAACACCCTTGAGCCGTGTATGGACTGATACCCATTGATTGTTTATCAAGATGTTTAAATGCTCTCAAGACCACTTTCAGAACAAATCATTTCCCAAATCAAAAGAAAATGATGGAATCAAAATTCAAGAATGCTAGTGATTAGAATTTTATGTGTGATTCATGTATATGATTTTAAGAATAAAACTGAATAATATATATTCAATATCTTTCTACATATAGATATAGATATATTGTCAGGTAGAGTTTCAACCAGTAACCCAAGAAATAAAAACAGTATCTTTTCAGGGGCTGATGTAACAATGCAGTGCTACTCTGCAAATAACCCTTAGAGTGTTGAACTACCCAGCACTACTTAGTTTTATTAAAAACCACAAACTGCACAGTTGAGATACTGATCATTAAAAATCAGAAAGGAAATGAGAAATGATTTTATTTTTTAGTCAATATGTTATTGCTGATTAAAAACTATGAGACTTCTTTGTAAGCTAGGAAGAAGAAAGACACCAGTGTGTTCTTTTGGTAGCAAGCTGGCTGTAGAAGCCACAAAAGAGTGCTTCTTTAGAAATGCAATGCAATAAAACAGCCATTTTTCAGTGCTTTGTAAATTGTTTGGACATTTTGAATTTGCAAATAAGCAGAATCAGCAAATAGTGACAGTTTTAAATTTGCTAAAATCAATAGAAGAACAATAAAATCCAATTTTCCTAAACCAGGCTGTAACTTCAACTTTGCTAAACTGTTTTTTGATGCAACTAATAGATCTTTCTTTCCTCTTCCTCCCTATCTATCTCTTCTTCCTTTGTTTCTTTCTTCTTTCAATTTTCCTTCCTTTTCTTTCTTTTTTTGCTAAAAGACTTAAAATTAATTTAACATTGTTCCATGTTATTAATGGCTGAGCAGCATAGCTGTGAATTGCTTGAAGTGATCTACTTTTTATTTATTTATTTATTTTTCTCAATGTATGTTTTTATTTAAATTAGAAACATGCATGCTTCGCTTGTCAATCCCAGCTCCCTCTCCCACCTGTCTTCCCTTGTCCCTCCACCAGCCCCCCAACCCCCACCCAATCCCCACATCATTCCCCAGAGTCTGTCATTTCATCCAGGGCAGGACCTAGGCCCTTCCCCATGTGTTCAGGCTGAGAGAGCATCCCTCCATGTGGAATGAGCTCCCAAAGTTCATTTGTACTCCATGGTGAACACTGATCTACTACCCAAGGCCCCAGAGATTTCTGAGACCTCCTCACTGGCACTGCATTCATAGAGCTGGATCAAATCCAAAGAAGTTAACTACAACCAGAAAAACATAGGCAATAAATAATCCCACTTTACCAACAGTTAAAAGAGAAAAAGGGTGGAAATTCATATACTTTTTATTTTTATCAGCTTCAGGGCATCTATATTCATATTTTATTCTATTTCCAGAAGCTTACGTTATATTACTTCTTAATTATTATTTGCAAGAGATATCTGTTTTTCTTATTAGGGCAATTCTTTGAAAAAGAATCATTTTCTGTTGAACAGCAGTTACTCAGTATGCATTCAGCAGTTGCTGTCTCAGAGTGGAAGTTTTAAATAATGTATGCCCGGTCCCTTTGTAACAAGGCGCTCTTTATGTTTTGTTGTGATTTTGTCACCTTATACAAAATGTTCTTCGTTAAAGTGCCACAAATCATATCAAGGATTTTATCAACTCTTCCTAATTCATCTCTATGCCTTTTAATTGGTGGGTGGATGCTATTCAAAGCTCCTGGGCATTTGATTGGAATATCACATTTAAGAGTCAGGTGCATATTGATAAGTTCGGCATAGAGTTGTGTTCAGAAAACAAAATCAGGGTAAATGTATTTTTGACCTTAGATTTCCTTCTTATCGTGTGTCTTGAAGTCCCTTGCTCTTCTAATGCAGCAGCTGTTTTCTTGAGAGTTCTTTCAAATCTGATGACAATGGGGGAGAGAAAAGGCTAATTTCTGGAGACCTAATAGATTTACAAGCACAGAATTGCAGTGTCACTTCTAAGTGAGTTTGCTAAAATAGACCATCTTGTAGTCATAAAATTAAAAAGAAAAAATATCTAAGCAAATTTCATTATGATGAACGTGTCTCCTCCCTTAAGATGCCCTTCACTCTTCTGTCACCCTGCCTCTGTGCTTTGTGCATGTGAAATCGCCTGGATCCCCTGGCACACTCGACTTGTTCAGGGATTGATATTTATTTTCTGCATTCCTTTTTATTGCCTACACATTTCGCTATTATGCCATGTCAGGCCCTTTGTCAGCCGACAGCATGTGTAGCCTTGTATTTGGAAGGCATATGTCTGGGAGGCATAATAAGTAACTGCAATACATAAAACACAAATCAGCAGCCTCATTGGCTGGAGGAAATGATTTACCAAAGTTCTGTGATATTCTCTCAAACTTAAAACACAAGATGTTCATTTTACCTGTTTTCCAAAGAGCTTGCCATTATTATTGACATGCCTCTGGCTTTATGGTCCCAGGATGCATGAATTATTAGTGCAGCTTGACATTTTTAAATCCCTAACTCTATAGCCTAGCACCACGTTTCCCGTTAGCTATTATGGGCTTTAAGAGGCCATGCCAGTTGCTGATCAATGATTGCTCAGTAATTCAGAGGTGTCAACTTCTCTTGTGGCTTGGAAAAAGAAACGGTTATGTACTTTATAAGCCGTTATCCAAATAAAACTGTAAAATGTTGCGATGGATCTGAGGCTTAAACCATATGCATTTTGATTTTTGTGGAGAGAGCACACTCTGCCACTTCAACTTCTTAACAATGAAACAACGTAATTCAAATGAAATTCAATTACTTATTAGATTTTAGTGTTTAACAAAGCAGTCTGATGAAATATTACAGCAGTGATAGAGCATACATTATTGAAGACACCTGAATATTTAATCTTCAAAAAGTTCACCCAATTAGACAAAATAACAAAAGATACCTGAGTTACAGAAATGCATAACACACTTGTGACATCTGAGTTGTCTGTGAACAATGTATATACCTCACTAGACCGAGATGGTTTTATTATTTTAATGGCTCTTTACATATTAGAGAAAGTTACAAACATTTGAAGCCATGATAGATAAAAATATACATACCAATGACATTTGAATTTTGTTAAAGAATTACTAGTCTTTAATATTTGCAATTTTGGTGTATTTTTCTTTTTAGCACAAGAGGATGTTGACTGAAAATTTTGAAATATTTAAGTGGGTCAATGCATTCATAGGTATGTCTATATTTGGAGTTTTTAATTGTTAAAAAATCATGGTTGAAATATCTCATTTCATTTTTTATCCTTTAATGTATACCAAGCTTGCCCTCTCAGCAGGAAGCGCTTTCAATTAGGAAACCTGTAATGAAACTCAGCACAATTAATTGCCTGTTAGTCTCTGAGACTAGATCTATATTACCAGTTATGTTGCTAAATTGTGGGTTTGGAAACTTGCCTTACAAAGATTGACTTACAACTCATCAAAGGATGTATTCTGAAGTCCCAGTGATTAGTTCCAGTGATTAATTTAAAACACGAACCATTTTCTAGCCTTCTCCTGTTGTTAACCCCAAGAGCTGACTTTAAACTCTACTCTCCACTGAATTTGCCAGAGCATTTCAGCCTGGAGGGCCGTTCTCCATGTCCTAAACACAGTCTTCCCATTTGATTTCGGTGCCCTTTGCTCTCTTTTCTTTCCGTCTTTTAATATGCCTTGTGGATGTCCTTCCAGGATCCCTTCCATTTTTGACACCTAGGTTCTATAGTGGATGAAGTTTTTCTTTCTTTTTTTTTGAGACAACGTTTCTCTGTATGGCTTTGTAGACCAGGCTAGCCTTGAACTCAAAGAGATCCACCTGCCTCTGACTTCCGAGTGCTGGGATTAAAGGCATGCACCACCACCGGACACAGGTGAAAATCTTAACATCTCCAACATAGAAACATAAAAAAGTACTTGCTATATACATGTCACATAGAGAAAATGACTAGAGAACTAAAAGTGTATAAAACAAGGATCATGTCCTAGGGACCATCTACGTCTTTGGTGGGACGAAAGCCTGTCAACATGTCCCTTCAAGTGGAAGGAATCCTCCTCCTGTACAGTTCTTTTGTCAAGTTAAACTCATTGACTCAGAAGACTTTGTCCACAGAAATACTATCTCCTGCTCTTCTTGTGTGTGTGTGTGTGTGTGTGTGTGTGTGTGTGTTTGTGTGTGTGTGTGTAACCACATGTGTATGTATTTTTGCAGATACATGTGCACATGAATGTATGTATGTGTGTGCATGTAGAGGCCAAAAGACAATCCTAAGCATTGTTCCTTAGGAGTCATTCAGCGGTTTTGTGATACAGTTTCTCATTGTCCTGTAACTAACTGTGCAGGTTCTGTTAAGTGGTCACAAAGTTTCAGGGTCCAGCTTATCTCTACTTCCCCAGTACTGAGAGAAGATCCAGATCAGATCATTTTACACAGATGCTAGGAATGTACCATCATGCTTGTTTGACAAGTACTTTACTGATGTAGCCAATTCCTAAGGCTGTCTCTCCAACACCTCCATCTGTAGCTATATTTCCGAATCCTTGCTGGACCGCTCTTACTCTTCTTGGAACTTAAAATTCAGTGTGTCACACATTAAACTTTCCAACACTGTTCTTTCACTCCATCCCCAAACCCCTTGTTCACTGTTGAATTCTCAGTCTTAAGTATTGTCACTTGCGTTTTCATTTCTCATTTCCAATTTGTCACTTATCCATGCTCTATATTTGCTTTTTTTTTAACATAGTGTGTTATTAGTTCTTGCCAATTTTACTCAGTGGAGATTTGTGACTCTATCCACAAGCTGCTTTTTAATCTTGGTTGCATACCATCCGCCACAAGTATAAATACTGATCTTATATCACACATGTTGGTGTATGAAACTTAGAGAACATGACAAAAAATAAGGGAAAATGTCACAGAGAAGTCAGCACAAAGTTGAGTATTCATGGATGCTCAGAAACATTTATGTAGACAGACATTTAGGGATCGACTGATATAACGATATGGCCACTCTTTAAGCATCACAAATTTAAACTATATAATCTAAGGAGCAAGTACTCTCAAATTTCTTTATTTTATCACATTTCTGTTTATTTTGTTTTCATGTGTGAATGGATGTGGTCATGTGTGTGTGTCATGACATGCATTCAGAGGTCAAAGAACAACTTGCAGTGGCATGTACTTTTCTTCCATCACAGGGGTTTCAGGTGTCAAGCTCAGCTTGCCAAGCTTCACAACACTGCTTTTTCTTGCTAAGCCATCTTGACCATCCTCAATCATCTCAGTATTAATTAGAACCCAGTATTCAATGACAAACTTCAGTTGCATCATGGCATGACCTCTGAGAGCCTTTAGATTTGGAAAACATTAGATTATAGTAGTAGCATGTCTAGAGCCTCTGAGGCTCTTTTCATATTGTCAAGTAAACACCATAAGAGCCATGACTGAGTTATCATGACATTCAGGATCTATTCTTGACAGGGTTTTGTATGCAGTCACTGTTAATCTGAATATTTAAATGAAGTTAGGATTTAAAAGAATCTGTAAAATAGATAGATGGGCAAAGGGGTCAAGACCAGGCTGGTGAAAAACACAGAAGCAACTGACCTGAACAAGGGGGAGCTCATAAACCCCAGACTGATGGCTGAGAGGCTGACCTGGGACTGATCCAGGCCTCCTAAATTTGGGTGTCAGTGAGGAGGTCTTGGCAATCTATGGGGCCTTGGGTATTAGATTAGTATTATTCCTGGCATAAGAATGAAATTTGGGAGCCATTCTACATGGAGAGATGTTCTCTCAGCCTGGACACATAAGGGAGGACCTAGGCCCTGCCTGGGATGATATGACAGACTTTGGAGATTCCCCATGGAGGGCCTCACCCTTCCTGGGGAGCTGAGTGGAGATTGGGTGGGGGGTTGGGTAGTGGTGGGAGGAGAGGGAGGAGAGGAGTGAGAGGGGGCTGGGATTGACATGTGAAGCAAGCTTGTTTCTAATTTAAATAAATAAAAATACATAGCTCATCACAGCAGAAGTGGGGACAGTAAATAACTTTATCATGAAAAAGGAGTAAAAATGATAAATAGTACATTCAAATGAACATATGCTAATGTAGGTGTGTGTGTGCGTGCGTGCGTGTGTGTGTGTGTGTGTGTGTGTGTGTGTGTGTGTGTGTGTGTGTGTAAGTACTATGTCTGTGTCCTGGGCCTCTCACTGAAGCTGGGCTGATCAGCAAGCTCTGACATCTTCCTGTGTCAATCTCTAGAGGTGCTGCGGTTTATAAGCAAACCCAATTTTTGTTTGTTTGTTTTTCAAGACAGGGTTTCTCTATGTGACAGCTCTGGCTGCCCAGGAACTGCCTTTGCAGACCAGGTTGACCTGGAACTCACAGGGATCTGCCTGAGTGCTAGGATAAAGGCTCTGGCCACCACTGTCCAGCTGCACAGCCAGATTTTTTTCTGGATGCTGGAATTAGAACTCTACTCCTCATGCTTTCTAAGCAAGCAGTCTTACCCTGTGAGCTATCTCAACAGCCTGACCTAAATTAACTGTATTTGTAATGGTGCTCAGACCTGAGTTATAAATTAACGGAGGGTAAAATGGGCAGAGATGTAATGATGGCAAACTGGCTGTAGGCAAGCTGTATTTGGTCCCCAAATGCAATATTGGCTGACATAATAATTTTCAAAATTTAAGCCAGTATTTAAGCATCAGGTTTTATAGGTGCGTGTGCACATTTAAATCCCCATGTTTCATGCTTCTCTTTGTAATTTGGAAGAGCTTATGACACTGGACTTACATTCACAAAAAACAATAGCCCAGAAATGTAGCCGGCCATTCCTCTGCACAGTGCATGTATTTCTGGTTCCTCATTGCTCCCAGAAGGCTCACTCCAGGCATTTCCTGTACCTTCCTATCTCATAATGGCAATTGGAACCCTTACAAACTGGCCTGGAAATCTGAAAAGTTTAGAGGGAAATGTTATTTTGAACAATGCATCCTCTGTGACAGTGCAAGAGGAAAAAAACATCTCTTCTAGAGCAGACATAAGGAACAGACACTGCTAGGTAACCACTAAGGCTTACACAGCTCTCAGAAAATGATGGAAATAACGTGTTCCCATCTCTGATCATTCAGATCCATATCAGTTTATCTTAGGGAAAAAAATGAAAGACCAAAATTTTAGTTCACTGACCAAAGCAAATGAGTTCTTTGGATGATAAAGAGATAGAAAGGGGCCCTATGATATGTGTGAAATCAAGTTCAAAATATAGAAATCATTCAGGTAAAAATCTATCCACTTGAATTTTTAATACCCATTGCCTATAAGAAAAAGAGGGGACACAATTAGGGTGGTGTTTGATTTCCTTATTAATTTATTCTATATAGATATTCATTAAATTTCTGTAGCACTTTGCAAGTAGTAACCTCAGTACAAACAAGAAGCATCAATGCATAAGCATTTTCTACCTGGTAACAATGCTCGTGATACTTTAAAAATATTCTAGTGGTCTTTCTAGTTTTATAACTCTTTATAAGTCTATAGGGAGTTGAGACATTTCTTCTTGAGAAAAATATTACCAATATTACAGTTTAATTGTTTATGTTAATAAAGAATACTGTCTGTTCCAGGTGCTTTGTTGAGTCTAAGAGTAGAGAGCTTATTAGAGCATTCGTTTGGTTTCAGAGGACTCTGAGTCCCTTAAATTATCATGGAAAAAACAGCCCCAATTTCTTTGATGTGTCACTCATCTTCCAGTAGCCCTGCTAATATTAGAGCACTCCATCTTTTTTTTCTTTTCCAAAGCACTTTCACAGCCTGCAAGCTTGCCTTTAGGTATTGCAATTAAATCAATTTTAGGATATTTAGCTTAATGGAAGTGGGGACAAGGGTTGCTTAAAAAGAAGGACAACTGATTGAGGGCTTTCCCGGTGGTTGCTGCTCTCCTCAAGGCTGAGAGATTTAATAACACTGGCATGTGGGTTACAGGAGAAACATCTAGGAAGTTGCCAGAAATGGAAGTGCTATCCTTCATATTAGACTTGTATTGATAGATTTCCCATTTGAAACTTTACTACTTACAAGCTTTCCCCAAAATTCTGATGTTAGAAGACTACGATGCCTTTATGAAGCTATTCTGAGTCATTTTCAATTTTGGTAATCTGGAGAAAGTTGCTTTGCTAGTGAGTGGGTCTAGATGATCACTAAGCATAGTACCCAGTGTCATAGCTTGTCTGTCACCATCTCTGCACACCAAACATCTCTCAGAATACCTAAAAACCTATTTTTATTTTGTTGAGTCTATTTGTTTAGTGGAAAGAGATCCAAAAGGCAAGTGGCTAATTCTGGTAAGTGAATTTCTCAGCTTAACCAATTCAGCACCGCATTGTGTTTCTCTGTGAAATTGGAAAATCCCTCAAACCTGAAATTTTCAAGAGTTCAGGAATGTTTGGATGCAGTATTTATATGAGAGTATTGTACATGTTTGTGTGTGTATATGCATGCTGGGGCTAGTGTAGGATATCAAATATCTGAGTTGCTGTCCAAGGGTATCTCAATGAACCAGTAATTCACAACTGAAGTAGGCTGGTTGGCCAGAAAATCCCAGTGATCTTTCTGTCTCTGATGCCTCCCAGTACTGGGATTACAGCTGCACACACCATACCAGACTTTTTATGTCATCGATGGGGGAAGTTGTGGGCCCTTATTCTTGGGCAGCAAGCTCTTGACTGTTTGAGCCATCTCCAAGCCCCTTGGTATGCTTTTAAGAATGAATTCCCTTATGTTTCCAATATGGATAAAACACGACTTCAATTTTTATTTGGTCAAAAGAGAAAAAGCAAAATCAACAGCAACAGCAAGCTCATGGTGTTACTACATATGCATAGCATGGGAATACTGAAGATTAAAAGACTGCATCGTCCCAGATAAGGCTTGTTACAGAGTTGCTCTGCTCTCTAGAGTTAGAGACCTACGAATGGAATCACAGATCCAATCATCTGCTGATCCACGTTCTTGTTCACACTATGATGTCATCACATTTGCTCTTTCTTTGCTCTTAAGTGGCCTGTGTCTGAGTCATTCTGCTCCCAGATTCAGCTGGAGAGGCCCTGTCCCAAAGGAAGTATTAACAACAGCTGAATATCTGTCCTCAAAGCTGCTCTTTGTTTACAATCCTTAGGATGTTCTCTATTGTGTTTGTTTCTTACCCAATCCTTAGAACATTCTCTATTGTGCTCATTTCTAAGCCAGCCTTCACCCCTCTAATTTCTGGTTATGGAAGTTCAGACTGAGCATTTTCTCACTTTTATGAGTAACCTCGATAAATATAAAAGTGCCTGGAAGAGCAAACAGTCATTACATTCTGATTACCTTTTAGGGAAGGAAATGGAAGGTTATGCGTGTCTGGGTGACAAGGGCTGCATTGTCTTAGAAGGAAGAAAAAGCAGAGCGGCAACAATCATCAGCATAGACAGAACTTCAACACACAGTTAAGAACTGGCATCAGATTGGCAAAGGAAACAGGAGCAATTACATTGAAGATTAAACTTGCACCAAATCTGAGAATCACAGAGGCAGTGTGTTCAGTGACCCGGGGATTGGAGTTGATTTTGGGCCTCTCAAGCACTGCTTTGACTCACTGATCCATGAAGATGTGCTCTGTATCCAGAAGAAACATTAAAAACACAGGGGAACCCACTAATATTTCCATTTTTAAAAATTATAAGATGTCTTCTTAAGCCATGCATAAATTATAATATCCAACCACATATGTAAGTTGGGTTGTTTTTATACAATCAAGAAAGAGGCTGTGGGACCAAGAAGATGAGGGCATTTAGGCCACTGGGAGGGCTTGAAGACTTATGGTGGAGGTGATAGATCATCTTAAGGATGAAAGAAAAGGATTGAAGAGGAAGGGGAGGGATTTGAGAACACAGAGAAGGCAGGCTCTAAGAAGCAGCCTTGAAATGCAATGTGTCTTGTGAGCAAAATTCTCAAGCCTACCAAGCACACTAATGACACAGGTTATTTGCAGTTAGCATTTTCCCCTCTGGAATGTGTGTTTTTCAGAGAGCCAAATGTGTATTTTTCATTTCTGTCAGCTTTCTGATCAAATGTCATGTTGTATTTCTCTGCCTCCTTATGTGGCTTTGTTTGTAAGAGGAATTATCATTATGTCCTATTACTTATTAGAGCCCATATAAAAACCTGAGCTAAGTTTGGGCTCAGGGTTCCTACAGTAGGCATTAGAAAAATAGACCTGTGAGTGCTGATAGCTAGTAAGCCTATCTGAGACACACATTTAACTCTGTGGCCACTTGCAAGCACAAATAACTCACAGCAGGAAAGTTGCCAATCTATCTTGGACTTGAAAAAAAGAGCACAGCCTATAATGCACCATATCCTGGAACACTGATCTATTAGTTTCTTACAGTCTATATTTTCATTTTTTAAAATAAATCAGAATGTTCTATTCTTTTGGGATAAAGAATTGAGCTAACATGCTAAAATTGTGCACTTAGCTGGGTACAGTATGTAGGTCTCAAATCAGGAGACAGAGGCAGGATTATTCCTGGAGGGCTAGGGGCTCAATATAAATGGAAGTTTCTGTTCCATTTGGTCCTGCAGTCATTTAGTACCAGGTAAAAACACAGAGGCATGTATTAATTATAAAGTGTTTAACTTCTTATTGGCTATCTCTTTCCTAATTATTAACCCATTACTATTAATCTATGTATCTTCTCCTAGTGTTGGTTTTTCACAGGATGCCCGGGTGTCCTACCTTTCTGATAGCTACATGGTGTCTCCCTGACTGCATACTACCTTTCGCTATCCCTGTTTGGATTTTCCATCTGGCTAAATCCTGCCTTTCCATTGGTCGAAACAGCTTTCTTCATCAACCAATAAGAAAAATATATATTCACAACATACAGAAGGACATCCCCTATCAGCTCAAAGAACCTGGCATACCTAGTGAGGTAATGCCTCAATAAAAAATTAATTCTAGAAGCTGAAAATGTTATAGCACCTAAATTAACTTTTGTAATATATATATATATTTTTTCTGAGCTGGGCACCTTATTCCCATAAAACATTATATATTTGCCATAATTTCTAAAGTACATAATAAATGAAAATGCAGGTCTCACCGTTACAACCCAACACATTCACAACTGTTCCACATTTGATGAATTTCCACATGAAATGTCAAGTTGTACATTTGTCTCTCCATGTAATGATGCTGCATAACTTATTTTTACGCATTCTACAGTTTGGAGACTTAGTGAACATAGGGTTGGGAGACTATTTTAGTTATAGTGAAACAAAATGAGATATGGGTACTACAAACAGGCAAGTGATTATGTATGTTGCTGGGCTTATGCTGGGGAGGATGCTGAATCTTAATGATGAAAAGTGAGAAGAGTTTTATACCACATAGAAGGTTCAAAATAATAAAATAAGCTACTTTATTTTATGAGACGTTGGTCCTTCGTCTTAATTAAGAATACTCCTAAGCATGTATTTTGATGTTCTGTCTATAAACATTGTTTCCTCAATTCCTTTTCAGATACTCCGACAGTAGTGTATCTAAATGCAACTTATTTTGGGGTGTTGATTCTGTTTCCTGTAATTTTACTAAAGACATTAACAGTTTATTAGTTGAAATGGTGTGTGTGTGTGTGTGTGTTTGAAGGTTTTAGGAAACAGTAACCAGAATGAAAATATATGAATAAGTAGAAAGTACTAGCAAAATACATATCTGATACGGAACTAATTAAAATGATAGAGAGACAGACAGATAGATGATAGGTAGATAGGAAGAACTATGACAATTTTATAGATAAACACCCAATAAACCTGTTAAAAATGGCTTTGGGCATTAACAACTGGGTTTTTTTGACAAATACAAGCAAATAACAATGGGTAGATGGGGGAAAATAATATTCAGTAGCATTAAACATCAGAGAAATGCAAATAAAGTTAAATATCACCTCGTGTCTGTTAGGGTAGCTTTCCTTAAAACAAGCACAACACAGGAAAGGGCTTGGAGAAACTGGAAATTTGTACATTCTTGGAGGAAATGCAGTTTCATAGTCACCATGAAGGATCCTTGAGAAATTAATTGAGGGATTGTTATTATTCAGCCGTCTCACTTCTAGACATTTATCTAAAAGAACTAGAACAGAGGCCATGACAAGATGGTGTAGGACTTTCAAGGCATTCTATCATTGTTTGCAACATGAATATATGGAAACAAGTCACATGTCCATCCACAGGTGATTGAAACGAATGCAATATGAATGTTCAAAGAAATATTATTTAGCTTGGAAAAGAAAACTCTAAAATACATGGATAACATTTTCCATTGCCTGGAGGACATTAAGCTATATTACAGAAGGCTGCCATATGCCCAGTTTTCATGATTTCATCTCTAGACACCCAAGGATGACCTTGAATTTCTGATTCTTCTTCCTGCCCTTCCCAAGTGCTAGGATTACAGGGTTGAGCCACCTACCCAGTTTTGTGGAGTGTTGGGGCATTGAACCGCATTTCTGTGGGATCTCTGTAACAGTCAATCTCAAAGACATAAGGAGTAGTCAGTGAGCTGTCAGTGGCTAGGGAAAGAGAGAAATGAGGACTCACTACCACAAGTACACAGTTCATTTACATTTACCTAAGATTAATAAATTCTAGAGATCTGCTGTATTGCACAGTACTGCATTTTACAGTGCTATCCTGCATGCAAAAAAAACCTTGTTAGGACAACGTATCTCATGATTATTACCAGTAGGAAAACAAAATTTTTAAAATGACACGAGAACACACACAGATGTATGTACAACCATATAAATGTTGTGTTATTAAAAACAGATAAATGCTATTTTCTTTTTGTTTTGAAAAAATAAGTAATTGGTCATTTAATGTAAATATGAATATAGGACAAGGTTGAAAGCATGTTTTAAATTGAAAACTTGAAATAGTTTTTGAACTTGAATTACTCTTGACAAATACACAATTATGATTATTTGAGAAATCTTCTAAAATGTGGATATATATTTCATATCTTTTCAAAGTATATTTACATAAAACTGGCAGATGTTAGACATGTGTGTAAGTGCTCATACGTCTTACAATTAGTATAAATAGCAAATGTTTTAGCATTTATATGCCACCTTACAGAGAAGCCAAGTATCATAAAGACATTTATTTGTCAATCACTGTAGAGAACAGGTGTATTGTTTATTGCACTGGTAGGTTAGGGAAATTGGACTATTTGTTAAACACAGAATGTGTGAGAACATTTTCTCCTGTCCAATCTTAAAGAATATTTATTTATAAATAAAAGACAGGAGGAGAGAGAGAGGAAGACAGAAGGTGGAGAGAGAAGACTTAAACACACACACATGTGGGGGTGGGGGAAGAAGCTCTAAACACAACTATTATTTCATGTAATTTTCATGCTAATGACAGACAAATTGTGTAGCCAAGGCAGCAAGTCATATATAAATGTTTGACCTGGCTTTATTCATGAATGGCTGCTGTCAATGGGACATAGCCAAAAAGTAGAGAGGTAGAATATACCAGGCTTCTGATGGTTCCATACAAAATTAACTATAGCACAAAAGTGTCTCACTGCTTCTATGACTAAAGTGATGTGGGTTTCATAAAGTAAGAGGAACATTCTTTTACAGTTGGAGTTATCATATTTCTCCTACTAAGAAAGACTGCACATGAGGCGAAAATGTATTGAGATTGTGTCACTTGGTAAAGTGATGTTAAAGTGATTTACCCACATACTGGGAATTTCCTGCACATGATATTATTAGTCTTTATCAAACCCTTGGGAAAGTAACTGTGATAACAAATTCATGCAAAATAGACTAAATATTAATGTTACCATTACCAAAATGAGAGTCAGCTTCTTTTAATGTGTTTTCATTTGTTAAGATAATCAGTAGCATAGCATTTTAAACAGATTGTTTTAAACACGCACTATAGCATGCTGATAAACTTCAAATCAAGACTGTCAATCAAATTGCATTAAAAAAATCCATAGTTCATAATGCTTATGCTCCTCTTGGTCTTTTGGTTTCCTATTTGTCTAAGTTATGGAGTGGTTATGAAGACTGAAGAACCTATTAAAACTAAATTCTGTACAAGAACGTAAAAAGTGTTACACACATTGTCAGTGTTAGAGTAACTCCATTAAAAGGAAGTAACCTTGGTGTAGAATTAAATTCGCCAATAGATTTTAAGATTGTGAGATGTTGCATTTGAAAAGCAGTCACAGTAAAGTTGTGAGGAAATCATGTTTCTACCTTCTTTCTTCCCTTTAAATTTAAATGTGCAGCTTCAGTTGTTTGCATAATTAGAACCCCCATCAGTACATGCTTTGATGACACAGTTTCTGAAAAATCACCTCCCAAAGCCTTCTAACTGCTTTTTGTAGTTTGTATTCTACACCAGTGTAGATGAGATAAGGGCAGAGGTGCATGTTAAAATATTCTGCAACAGTCAGCATGAATGTAAAGCATTTCATTGGTTCAATTACCTATGGGATTATCTACATGTATCATTTAGAGCAAGCAAGCCAACTAACTTCATAGCAAAATATATAGGAGAAAAAACGATAACAGGTAAAGAAAGAAGACATCTAACTTTTCCTTATATGTACATTTTTTCCTCTTGCACTTTAGAATTCTGCTGTTTGATTAAGCTTCTGAATATCTGCATGAAGTGCACATTTAAAGAGACTGATACTGGTATTTCAAAAGCCAAACCCACCCATGAATTACCATATTTTCTAGAGTTCCTTGTTTTAAGGCCATTCAGTATTTCTGGTGGGAAGTAACAAATAAGTAACTAGTTATAAGTTACAGAGAAATATACACATAAGCCCCCTAGGTCTCTATCAAACTACAATTTTCCTCTCTAACAGGAATTATGCATGTTAGCTTAATATTATACCCCAAATAACTCAAAATATGAAACTTTTTATTATTTTGTGTTACGTTGTTTTATTTGGTTAATGGTGCAAGGCATACACAATCTCAAATAGTATAGTTGTTGGATTTAAAGGCAAAAAAAATCTATAGTAGATAATACCTCAAGCTTCAGTGAGTCATGCTTGTATTTCCTTTTACTTAAAAAGCATTAAAATTAATACATTATGCTTCAACATATTCTCTAGACTTTCTCCCCTGACATTTTATAGGGGATACTTATGGAGAAAGCAAATTATTATTATTATTATTATTATTATTATTATTATTATTATTATTATTATTATTTTCATGTACATGCTTTAACATTACAGTGAATTTATCCAAACTGTTCTATGATTTCTAGCAAATTAACAAAGTAGCTTAGAATCATCTCCCAGTCCCTTTCTGTTTGTCTCTTATGATAGAGGTGTCCCTCAAATGTCTGCGTGTCTCTGTGTACACATGGTTTTGAACAAGTAGCCACTCTCTGGTGTGTACCCACACTTGTCTGGTTCATCTGGACCACCATCTGCTGTGGTCCTTTTCCTGTTCTCTTTTGGACTACTTTCTCTATCTGGAAAATGGTAGCCTGATTGCCCAACACTTCTCCAGATGGCTGCTGGAGCCTTTCACGTAGCAGCTATCAACAACAGTCGATGGCTTAGTGAAAGTTCATTTAAGGTGTTTATAAGTCGATTACTTGGCCATAAGTTATATCAGAATTGTACTGGGGGGAGAAATATCATAATCTCAGATTTTAGGAATGAAATCATTTGGATTAGTTTGAAGAGAGAAATAAAACACATTTATATCTTCCCAAGAAGCAGATGGCTACTCCTAAAGTGTTAGCTATTCAAAACTGGTTCTATTTTTACCCCCTCTATATTGACTAAGATGACATTTTAGTGGAGATAATATCCATACATACAAACTTATCTTTGTTTCTTGAAAGACAACTACTTGAATATATATGTATATATGATTAAATTTCTCTGAATAATAAAGCAGCATAACAAGGCTGTAAGGATCAATTCATAAAAATGGAATCAATAAAGGCAAAGGCTATAGATCCTTTTGTGACTATAAAGATTATATATCCTCTTGTGACTAAAAAAAATTACATGAAGATGTTTTATCAGAATTATTTGCTTCTCTCCCAAAGAATGCCAACATTTTGATACCTGGTATAGCACTAAAAATTTAGTTTCTTAATTAATCGATCAACAATAGGAGAATTCTGTTTTCTCCTTCTTTCTACACAACTCCTAGTTTATCTAATATGACTTCTAATTCATCTTGGTTATATTTCCTGTCTTCTCAGTCATACATTTATCATTTCACTTCGTAATTACTGAGTACATACTATCAGTACAAAAGTGATGGTAGGTAATTTAGAGAGGACTACTGTGTTCTCAAGGAGCTTTTACTGAGAAAGAAGGCTTATGAATCAATAATTAAGATGCAATGTGATTGGTACGATAAGGGACTCATCATAAGGAAGTACAATACCAGAGAAAGACCACTATCAGTCCCATGTGAGATCCAGTGTTGATGACATCTTCATAGTGTTTGCTGAATTGCTATTTTCACAGAAAAATCTATTTTATCTTTGACTAAAGATTCATGGCACCTGTCCAGTGATGTCATCTGTCATATGAGAAGCACATCTAACTTGATCATAAGAAGCAAGTCATAACTGAAAAAAGAAAGTGATTTTCAGCTGTTCTCATTAATCAATTCTTTAACAAAATGTTTGTGAATAATTTCCTTTTTTTTGCACTGTGAAAATGGAAAATTGGTTCATAATTATTTTATGTTTTCCACCTCTCATCTAGGTAAAGTTTTATTTCCTGTAACTTCTATAATGTGGCCAGAATGTAACCTTAACACTATTAGTTCAAGTCAACTTATATGTGTGCATGTTCATGAGTACACTTGGTATATGTGATGACCTTTGATGTCCTTCTTTCTTAGACTGTACCCACATTCTTGATTTTATTTTTGTTGTTGTTGTTGTTTTGCTTTTTAAGGTGGGGATCTTTTATTAGACTAGAAGACCCTGATTAAGGTTGGATTACCTGGCCAACAAGCCATAGGGATCCCCACTTCTTGTGTTGTCAGCACTGGTGTTATAAGAGTCACCATATCCAACTCTTTTACATGAGTTCTATGGAGGTCAAACTCAGGTCCAATTTACTAGATACCTAAGAAAGTCTTTGTCTATGTCTTTTGCAAAATGCTAGTGCTAGAATTTTACTATACAAGACATAGACAAGAATTCTGTTACAGTTGTTAAAGAAGCCATATTTTCATTCCCAATTAAATTCTATACATATTTAAAATTAGATTAAAATGATATAATAGTTGACATCTGCATAGGCAGAGTGACATATATGATTATCTGAATAACTATTAGACTGAAACTGAGGACAAAACATAGCTGGTTCTACTCACTGGGAAGCATTTTCTTAGAGCCTACTATGTAAGTTTAAAAGCAGGCAGTGTTACCATTAGGTGGAAAATGAAATTCCTATATTAGTAACTAGTGAATGGATAAATTAAGTTAATTTTTAATTAAGTTCTACTCCATGTTTCAATCCATTAAGAACATTTGAATCAAAGAAAACTTAGAATTGTCATGTAAAAATAGACAAAGTCAATTTAATTGGTTTTTCCCTTTTACTTTTCATTACTATTGTGGAAATGTAGAGACATGTGTCATTGTTACCATGACAATTTATGTCAACTTCACATCATAAACAACAAAGCTATACATAATGTTGAGAATATGTTGTGATTTATTTTGGCCATGTAAATATTTCAAAGAAAAATAATGTCCCTTCTAGCATTCATGTGTTCTGAGATAATTTGTAACACATGAATATTAGTGCTAGAACAGTTGTTCCTCTAACATGTTGACTTCATGTGAAAATACTTTTAGATGCTTTTGGTTAACAATTCCAATATTTTATGTCTTCTCCAACGAGTGTATATTTGGGGAATTCAATGCAGTTGCTGTGATAGGAGGACATCAGAAACAGTATTACTTCATAAGCATACAAAACTCCTGCTTTTCCTCATGGAGTATGACCAACACAGGGAGTCTACGGAGAGATTCCTCCATTTAGAGATGGTGGTTTCATAGCAACACAATAGCCTCTGAAGTATTAGATCTTTTATCTGTCTTCACTCCATAAAGCTGCTGCTCAGAAGCAACTTCTTTGCTTTTACAATTTACCCAATTAAAAAAATAATAAAATGGTGCTTGAGAGATGGTTCAGTGGTTAAGGGATCTGACTGCTCTTCCAAAGGACACTAGTTCAATTCTCAGCACCAACATGGCAGTTCACAGCTGTCTGTTAACTCCAGTTCTAAGGGACCGGACACCCTTACACAGACATACACACAGACAAAACATCAATGCACTTAAAATAAAAATAATTGAAAGGTAAATAAATAAAATAAAATGGCCAATATCTCTTCAGCAAAAATTTAAGCAAGTAGAGTAACTTCTCTGAGTATAAGGCTAACTACTGAATATACATTACTTTTTTTGAAGGAGGAAGCAGTGAACATAACTTAAAATATTTTGATCCCTTCTAGCTTCTTTTCATCTAGTTGCTATTTAAACATCAGTTTCTTTCTGACCTTTGAGAGTATCAAATAGACACCTCCATTTCACCCTTATGACATTGTCCTGGCCAATTTCTGCCTGCTTCAGTGAGGTACAGTTTATCATATAAAAGTTTCCAGAGACCTACAAGGATAACACCAATTGTCAAACAAACAATAGTGGAGTGACTACATTAATAGCCCCTCCCTGATGATAAGGTTGATGACTACCTTATATGCCATCCTAGAACCTTCATCCAGTGACTGATGGAAGCAGAGACAGATACCCACAGCTAAATGCTGAATTGAACTCCTGGAACCCAGTGACAGAGACGGAGGAGTGATGAGCAAAGGCATCAAGACCGTGCTGGTGAAACCCACAAAGACAGCTGACCGGGCAAGGGGGAGCTCTTGAATCCAAGACTGATGGCTGAGAGGCCAACACGGGTCTCATCCAGACTCCATGAATGTAGTGTCAGTGAGGAGACCTCAGAAATCTCTGGGGCCTTGGGTAGTAGATCAGTATTTACCATGGAAAATGAATGAACTCTGGGAGCCCATTCCACATGAAGGGATACTCTCTCAGCCTTGCCCTGGATGAAACAACAGACTCTGGAGATCCTCCCAAGGAGGGCCTCACCCTCCCTGGAGAATGATATGGGGATTGGGTGGCGGGCTGGGGGAGGTCTGGTGGAGGGACAAAGGAGGAGGGGTGGGAAAGGGAGCTGAGATTGACATGTGAAGCATGCATGCCTGTTTCTAAGACATTTTAATAAAAATAAAAAATAAAGTTTTCATAATTTGCAATTACATTTTCTCTTTATCAGCTTTCTAAATTTTTTCAACATACCATACACTTAAAGAAAGAATCACTTTTCAGATTTCTTTTTGTCCCTGTTGAAATAGAGGTCTGTGCATTATATAGTGCTTGGCATGTTGAGAAGTAAATGAATGGCTGAAATCAAATTTAATAACCCTTTGTTTGGTTTATTATAATTCTTACTATCTCACAATGACTTATGTGACATATTGTCATGAGTGTGAAAAATTATATTCTAAGAATGTTTCTTAGATATTTAAAACTTAGATGAAAATGATTAGTCATTATTATTTCTTATGCATACATTTAGAACAGTCATAGCTTCTCCAATATCAACCTGAAAATGAAAGGTTATAGCTGAATTTTACTTTCTACTTTATCATCATTTATAAATTTATCAACTTTAGGAAAGGAGAAACTGATGAGAAAATCTGCAAAGAGTTGTCACTCAAAGGGATATTTCAATAATGGAGAAATATGTCAGTTTACTATACCATAGATTATTCTTTTCAAAATATCATGAAAATTGGCATGTGACATAATTGTGTTTGAAGTTCTAAGAAAAGAACACTATGTGTGGGAGATTGTGCAGTGAAATGGGTTTGTCTCTGTGGGAGCTACAAAATGAAGTGATAACATTTTGAAAGCACCATCTTTCAAAAAAGTGTGTATACGTATCTGTAATTGGCTGGTGTGTCGTAATTAATTTTTATTCTATTTAGAACGCCACATGCTTATCTTTGTAAGACCAATTTCAAAGTGTGAATGCATTCCTACAACTGTCCTGATTAAGTTGATACATGTACAAGAACAATGGGAGAATGTTCACATATTTAAGCCTAGTATTCTTGACATAGCCTGAGGTGTCCTATAATACTGTGTTCAATGTTTGGCTTCTTGAAGGAGGAAACTGTATTTTATGCTTCATCACATATTCTACAAACTGCCCACCTTGCTTCACGACACCCATATTTTCATCTATGCACCGTAATGAGTAAGTGATGTTAAATTCAAATTTCTTAAGAATTTGAACCATGATAAGTGAATACCACATCTTCCTCTGTACTGCACTGATCTAGTAAGTGTATGTTGGGGACTGCTAGAACCTTGAACAAAATGGAGTCTGTCAACCGTTTCTTGGCCTTCTGACTACGTGACTGCGAGCACACATGCCCTTGAGACAAAGGAAAAGGCTAACCATAAAAGTTAAATTTACACAGGGCAGCCCACCCGCCTAGCCAGAGGGAAGTACCCTTACAGAGTAATTGTCTTTGTTAACAAAATTATAGTGTTCTGCTGTACACTTCCTATCCTTCCCTAATTCTTGCACCTGACTTACACTGACAAGCATTTGTGGAATGTAACTAATGACTGATGGAAAATTACAACTTTGTCTTTACCGTATTTGGTGTATATTTGAATTGAGACTTGATTGACATGCTTGTACCACCCCCTGAGGTCCTTCCTCTATAAATTCCAGCGCGCCCCAAAAAATAAAGGCTCTTGATCAGCAAACGTTGTCTTGAGCCTGTTTCCATTAACCTCTTGAAGTTCACTTTCCAGATCGGATCTGCTCGTGAAGACCCACTAAATTAGTAGCGACCCTCATCACCTCACCCCCGCGGGTCGGGGGTCCCTTCCCAGGGGTCGCAACTGGCGCCCCACGTGGGACACGAGTTACAGACCACCGATCGGACGGCAGAGGCGCGACGAGTCCGGAGCCCACTCATAAGGCGTCAGGTAAGCCCCATCCGGGTGGCGCAGAGTAGGGTTAGTCTAATGACCTAGGTTAACACCGCCGTCCCATCCGTCCCGCGAAAATGGGGACTAGTATCAGCAAAGAAGCTAGATTTATTAAAGGAATTCAAGAAGAATTAAGAGATAGATACACTGAGGTTAAAAAAAAATAAGGAAGCCATATTTATTAAAGGAATTCAGGAAGAATTAAGAGATAGAAACATTGAGGTTAAGAAAAAAGATTTACTTAAGTTTTTGCTTTTTGTACATGAAGTTTGTCCCTGATTTGTCATTACCTGTCCAAAAATAGTTTGCAGTACTTGGGAACAAGTCGGGGCCGAATTAACTAATTATTTTGAAACCAAAGGCTCTGAAAGCGATAAAAATTATGCAGCAGTATTGGGATCTCTTAAAAAGTATCATTGTTAACACGGAGGAAAGCCTCTGAAATGAACAAATTCTTAAAGATGCCCAACAACATCTAGAGGTCGCTTCCTGAGGGTGTTCTAGTGCAGCTCCAGGGCAAGTTCTGTCAATGATCTTTCTAAAGATTGTTCCTCTTCCTCTGCTAACTCTGACTTTGATAAGCTTCCTCCTTCTCCTTCTGATCAACCTACTTCATTTGCCCCTAAAGTTCGATCTCTAACCACCTGTATCTACCCCTCCCTACGGGCTGTCGCCTCTGCTCCTCCTGAGGAACCTCTTGATCCTGGGGACGCCCAGGAGCTAGAGGAAGAGGCTGCCGCATACCTTCGGGTTCGGGCGTGAGGTCTCTCTGGCCACGAGACCTTCTGCCTACGATCCTTCCTAGCTCCCTGATCTTCCTCAACCTTTTGCTCCCAAATACTCCTCCACTGTTGATTCTCTTGCTTCCTCTCTCTCGTTCAAGCTCTCAGCGACAAGTTTTCACAGCTCCTCTCCTCGGCATCACGTAAACTCCAGTTCCCTCTTTTTGACCCTGAAGGGTAGGGAGCTGAACCGCCTCTCCCTGCTAGACCTCTTCCTGCGGCACAGGGGCAACCACGCACTAGACAGGCGGCTTGAGCCGAAGAAGCGGCTCGCCAAAATCCCGATGATAGAGCGGGCCTTGGCTATAGCCCACCTGCTCAAAATTTTCAGTAGTGGTTACTACCTCCCCTGTACCCCACCCCACTCCACCCCCGCCCCGGCAGATAAAATCACCTGGATAAATGATGATCCTGTCTGGGTAGGGCAATAGCCTCTAGTCAAAGAAAAATCAGAAGCAGCCCAGCAGCTTGTGCAGGAGCAATTCAATGCTGGCCATATAGAACTCTCCACATCTCCTTGGAATACCCCTATTTTCGTTATCAAAAAGAAATCAGGTTTGTGGATGCTTTATTTTTGGAAGCCACAGATGTAGTTTTTCTGGATGAATTGTTTTTCTTATAGATGTATCGGTGTGGTATGCTTTTGCATTGATCTACAGGGTGATTTAAATTTTATTTTTACAAGCAGTTTTTCAATCAAATTCTATATTTGATACAATGTGTTAAAGATAGATCAGCCTAGAGTCACACAGCTAACAGCTGGGACCCCTGAGTGTCTAGGAGTCCTTAGAGGCTAGGTGGCCTCTCTTGGTAGTCCCTGTGGTGGTAGCGCTGGCTGGTCACAGGAACGAACCTTCAGGGCCCTCAGCATGGCCCTGACCTCTTGGATTGTTACAAGGATTTTTCATGGGCATTTTGCTACACAGGCAGTGGACAATCCCAGTAGTCCCAGGTATGCCATAAGCAACCTTTCTGTGATCTCTCCCTAACTCATTTTTCACACCTATGAAAAAAGAAATGTGCCCTGAGTAGATGTTACACTCCCTTGGTGTTCATATGCCTCATTTGCAAATACAAACATTTTGTTTATGTTTTAAACCCTTCCCCAAAGTAACTGTGCTGGCTGGCTCACCATAGACAGTACACGTGTAGCTCTGTCATGGGCATCCTGTGGCAGGCATGTTGATCCTGTAAATTGCACTGATCTTGTGCTGGGACATTGCCTTGCTTTTACGATCCCAACACATTTCAGTATTATATGCTAGAGTGTGCGGACTAGACTCTGCTCTCTCGAGCACTGTGGAATGGCCTTGTCTGACTTTCCAACAAAAAGTTTTCCACCTCTGAACAGCATGCTCTTTAAGACCTAAAGAGAAGGCTTGAATTGAATGTAAACGTATTAGTTAGGAGTCTTTGTGGCACTTTTGGTCTGTTTAGTTTTCTTGTGATCGGCCAGACCCCCAAAAGTATGTCATTCTAGTTCTGTGTGACCTTTGTCAGCTTGGACAGCATCTAAATGGCCCAGCTAGTGTTACCAGGCCATCGCTGCATTTCTTTAGCCAGTCCTAAACTTAAAGCTGTGAGGTCACTGCTGTGTCACAGTGTCGTTTATGATACATCCATGGGTGGCAGGGGCACCTGAAGCCTTGTGACCCTGCTGGGTTCTAAGTCCATGCTCTATTCAGCCCCACACAAACTGTCTGTGGTCAGGGTACCCAGTGTCTGAAACTAAAGGAGCTTTTACACTCAAACCGCTGTGTATGTGTGTATGTATATGTGTGTGTATGTGCGTGTGTGTGTGGTCAGTGCCATTACAGAGCCTTCACTTTATGTCTTTGGATTTGTTCTGCCATTTTATTGTCTCAAGTTGAATGTATCAGCTTAGCCAAATCACTACAGAAGGTGGTTTCTAAAAACCTTTCAGACAGATGCATAAAAGCTACCTCTGACTTCTCTTTGGTTTGTGTTTGATCAGTCTAACTCTTTACAGTTAGCACAACAAGATCATAGGTTACATCACCTTAATGCACAAACACTTAGGCTACAATATTCCATCACTCGTGAACAGGCTCAAGAGATAGTTAAATCGTGCAAAGCTTGCCTCTCCCTTTTGCCTGAGCCTCATACAGGAGTCAATCCCCGTGGTCTTGTGCCTGGTGAGCTTTGGCAAATGGATGTTACTCATTATTCTGCTCTTGGCAATCTTAAATATATTCATGTTACGGTGGATACCTTTAGTGGCTTTGTTTGTGCCTCTCTCCAAACAGGAGAGGCCACCAAAGACGTTATTGCCCATGTTTTACATTGTTTTACTATTATTCCTGTCCCTATCGCCATTAAAACTGACAATGGCCCAGGGTACATTAGTTCTAAATTTAAGGATTTTTGTAAAAAATTTGGCATTACCCACAAAACAGGAATTCCCTTTAACCCTCAAGGACAGGGAGTTGTAGAGCGAGCTAATCAGACCTTTAAAAATATGCTCTTTAAGCTTTCTTCCGAAAGTGAAACCCTGTACGCTCGCAAAGGCAAGCATCGCCTACTTTTAAATCATGTACTTTTTGTGCTCAATTTTCTCTCTCTGGACAACAATGGCCGATCAGCCGCTGATCAGCTCTGGCACCCTTCCACCCGTGAAAACTTTCGATAGGTACTCTGGAAGGATGTGCACACGGGCCAATGGCTTGGTCCTCACCCAGTCCTTATCTGGGGAAAAGGACATGCTTGCATTCATAACACCAGCAATGGAGAAACGCGCTGGCTTCCAGACAAACTGGTCAAGCTTTATAACCCTCCCAGGGAAAGAGCCCCTGAGGAATCTCTTGTTTTCTCTTTCAGATGCTGTTGATAACAAAAGATGACACTGCATTGCCTGCTACTTTTTCCATTTCTCCTTTTGATTTTTAGTTTCCCTCCTCTTCCTGGGACCTCATAACTGTAAGGCGATTTAATCCCCTGCCAGACGGCTTACTTATGGCCCACCACCACTTAACCCCCTTTGTTCACGCAGTTGGTGCAACCTCCTGCATATCCAGTTTACAGCTACAGGAAAAAGGTTCCCCTGGGAAGGTCCCCGAGGCGCTTACTGGGGTCTACGCCTATATGTTTCTGGCACGGACCCAGGCCTCACCTTTTCCATTAGACTTTTGAAAGAAATCCCTTCCTTTCGCCCTATTGCTGTTGGCCCTAATCCTTTTTTATACCCCTCTGGTGGTGGCTCATTCCGACCCAAGGCTGCCGCCCCTCGCCCTCTTCCTAATCTCCATTCTCCAGCTCCCGCTGCTGCCACCACTGTTTATCAACCCACCATGCCCGCCGGTCCAGTCTCCACCGCGGACCTCATCCTTCAGATGGTCAACGCCTCAGCCCTGGCACTCTCCAACACCACCTATGAGCGCTGCTGGATTTGCTATTCGCCCATTCCTCCATTCTACGAAGGAATTGCAGCCTTCGGCTCACCCATCTACACCAACGACACCAATCTGCTTCGCTGGGGCACGCAGCCACAACCACGTGGCATGACCGTAGGACAGGTCGTGGGATCTGGACTCTGCCTTTTGGGACCACGTATACTTCCCCCCACCCCGCTGTTAGAAGCATGTACTCAAACCATGCAAGTTGCTACTCATGCTTCCTTCCTTATTGCCCCCAACCTCACCTTTTTTGCTTGCTCCACAGGGTTATCCCCGCATATTATTGTAGATGTTTTCCTTGCACACAAGGACTACTGCGTCCTTGTTGTACTCGTGCCCAAATTGACTGTTTGCCCTGAATCTGATTTATTGCCCCAAAGTGATCTAACTGTAACTCTCTCTCGCCAAAAAAGAGAGCAGGTCACTGCCCTCACATTAGCCATATTGGTTGGTCTGGGTGCAGCAGGTGCTGGCACAGGAATTTACTCCCTAATCCACACAAAGGACTCTGTTAATGCTCTAACCCGCACTGTTATTAGAGACGTAGATGAGCTAAAAAGAGGTTTAGATTACTTAGAACAAACTGTTGGTTCCTTAGCTGAAGTGGTACAACAAAACCGCCGCGGTCTCGACCTCGCCTTTTTTGCGGGAGGGGGGAGTTTGTGCCACCCTTAAAGAGGAATGTTGCTTTTTCAAAGACAAATCAGGATTAGTTAGAGATAGTATCAGAAGAGTTGAACAGAGTCTGGAAGAAACAAAAAGAAATTTGGATCAAAGTGAATCTTGGTACAAAAATTGGTTCTCTACCTCCCCCTGGCTATCGACTTTGCTGCCTAGTTTGTTAAGACCGTTTATTGGCTTCATGTTACTTATTTCCTTTGGTCCTTGGGCATTTCGTTGCCTTACTGGTTTTGTTAAAAATCAGGTTGATGAGGCTACCAAAAATTCAGTTCAGGTTCACTATCAGCAGCTCTCTCAACAAGACCCCGAAGAACCTGAGGCTGTAGACAAACCTACATTCCAGCCTTTGAGCTTTCAGGAGTTTGAGTACCTGGCCAACCGCCCGCGTTCACTCTGCTCCAGGCTGTGGAGATGCTTAAGACGGGGATAGCTTGGTGCCAGAATCTGGGAGCAAACATGGCTCTCTAAACATTGCCGGCAAAAACTTAATTCGTATCCTCTCTCGCCATGTCCAGAACTGGAAGCCCACCAGGTAACCTAAGCCAGGCACTTCACCCAACTGCTCTCTTCTTTTACTATATAGAAAAGGGGAGATGTTGGGGACTGCTAGAACCTTGAACAAAATGGAGTCTGTCAACCGTTTCTTGGCCTTCTGACTACGTGACTGCGAGCACACATGCCCTTGAGACAAAGGAAAAGGCTAACCATAAAAGTTAAATTTACACAGGGCAGCCCACCCGCCTAGCCAGAGGGAAGTACCCTTACAGAGTAATTGTCTTTGTTAACAAAATTATAGTGTTCTGCTGTACACTTCCTATCCTTCCCTAATTCTTGCACCTGACTTACACTGACAAGCATTTGTGGAATGTAACTAATGACTGATGGAAAATTACAACTTTGTCTTTACCGTATTTGGTGTATATTTGAATTGAGACTTGATTGACATGCTTGTACCACCCCCTGAGGTCCTTCCTCTATAAATTCCAGCGCGCCCCAAAAAATAAAGGCTCTTGATCAGCAAACGTTGTCTTGAGCCTGTTTCCATTAACCTCTTGAAGTTCACTTTCCAGATCGGATCTGCTCGTGAAGACCCACTAAATTAGTAGCGACCCTCATCACCTCACCCCCGCGGGTCGGGGGTCCCTTCCCGGGGGTCGCAAGTGTAGACCTCCCCTTGCCTTTTAAAACAGGATTTATGTTCTAAAACTGAAGCTATGAGATGGGAGGAGGCCATGCAAACACTACGGAAACTCTCATCAATATAGTAATGTTTTTTCACTGTGGCAGAGGCTTCACAATATTATCCTTCACAAAATTTACAACTACTCTGAGATTATTTAGAATTGTGCAAAATTAAAGTAAGATTCACCATTTAACTCTGCAGCTGTAGATAAAAACAAGAATAGCTAAGCACTTAACAGAACTCCTGGAACCCAGTTGCAGAGAGGGAGGTGTGATGAGCAAAGGGGTCAAGAATAGGCTGGTGAAACCCACAGAAACAGCTGACCTGAACAAGGGGGAGCTCATGGACCCCAGACTGATGACTGAGAGGCTAGTATGGCACTGATCCAGACTCACTGAGCGTGGATATTAGTAAGGAGGCCTAGGCAATCTATGGGGCCTCGGGTAGTAGATCACTATTTATTCCTGGCATAGTAATAGATTTTGGGAGCCTATTCAACATAGAGGGATGCTGTCTCAGTCTAGACACATGGGGGAGGGACTAGGCCCTCCTCAGGATGATATGACAGACTTTGGAGATCCCCCATGGAGGGCCTCACTCTCCCTAGGGAGCGGACAGGGGAAATGGTGGGAAGTTGGGGGGGCTATTGGGAGGTGGGGAAAGACGGGAGGGAGATGGAGCTGGAATTGACATGTAAAGCAAGCTTGTTTCTAATTTAAATTTTTTAAAAGTGGGAAAAAATAAATTGTGCAGTGAAATGGGTTTATCTCTGTGGGAGCTACAAAGCGAAATGATAACATTTTGAAAGCACCATCTTTCAAAAAAGTATGTTTACATAAAAAGAGAGAAAAAAACCAAAAACAGAATAAACTTTGGCTAATTTCCCAACAGACACTCTTAGGCTTCATTCATATTTGCTGGTTGCTTTAAGGAGCCACGGAAGTGGCAAGATACCGAGGAACTTATAGCAGGGGCTTCCACAAAGAATAGCCCTGTGTTATTCTGTCCTTCATTCACTGTGTGAATTTGTGCAGATGACAGTATCTGTAAGCAGAGTTTTCCTATTCACACAATGGGATGAAGAATGAATGATGAGCATAAAATCCTTCTAAGTAAAACAAAGTGATGGCCGATGAAGTATCATGCACAGTGCATGCAACATGGTAGACATTCGGTAAATTGTAGCTACCAGCATGTTGATTATTTGCAACTAATGTTGTTTTATAGTTAATCATTCCCACAGCATAAATAATCTTGCAGTGTTCCAGTGTGAGGCAATCACATGGAGATCAGAACTCGTCTGGCACAGGAAGAATTCTGCATTGCATGACCAGGCACTAGCTGCACCCAGTTCAAAAGCCGTTAGTCCTACTCATCCAAGGTAGTTGTGAGACTGGCAATTGGGCCCTATTTTCAATTCTATGTGGAGAGATAGTTTCAGTAACGGGTAGGTATGTTCAGTGTTCAATTGATGTTCTTGTGAAGATGGGATTGCTGTTGAGATAGAATGGAAGTTTATTTACAGGATGAAATCAGGAGCAGCCTTGTAATCCAATTTATGCAGAAAATGAAAGGACCGCATAATTGTACAAAAGAGAAGACACACTGAATGAGAAAATTGGTGATTGTAATATTAATGCAAATATTAGTATTAGTAACTAAATATAACGTTGTGTTTCCAATTTCTTCTTCAGAAGGGAGAAAAATAATTGTGTGTGTGTTTGTTATGCTATGTTTAAACAGTGCTTTGGTGTCAAATAAAGCCTTATAAATTAAGTAACTCATAAGATTATCCCCTAATTGATTGAAGAATGATTACATTATGAGTAAACTTTATGCGGACAAGAACTACTTTCCAAGTGATAAGTTCTGTCATTATAATTATGCTGGTGACAATTTCTTGAGGTCAAACCACACACATACATTCTGCGTCAGAGAGATTATTAACTGCAGAGCGTCTCAGGAAGAAAAACTTGTCATACTAAAAGGAAACTGAACGATCCTTAAAGCTCGGTGTCTTTGCATTATTTTTATTTTTTATTTACTTTTGGCTTTATGCGGTAGAATTTCACTATGTGGAAACTGGACTTGAATTCATGACCTTTATACCTCAAAGATACTGGGACCATATGAGTGTGTCACCATATCCACTATACGATGGTGAAGGAATTTAAAGAAGAGGGACTGCCTCAAAGACCACTTGTGTCTCTTACAGCATGCAATTCTGCTTTCAATTTTATCATCATTTCAAAAAAGGCAGGTCAGTATAGTCTTTTCTTATACTTGGGCCCAGAGTCCATCAGGACTGAGGTCTGAAGGGAGGTGGTAACCTCTTGAAGCTTCTATTATCAATCAAATCAGTGTCAGAAAGGAATGGAGGATTTGGGAGTGAGCTAGGGTTACTGTCCCTAATGGCAGGGCAGCATAAATTTAGTTTTGATTTTAATAGGACATCTCAAATTCAGAAGCAGAGCTGCACTATTTTACAGAAATGAGGAATCAGTGCATTAAAAGTACCTTCTGTGAGGTGATAAAAACATTATCCCAAATTAGCTCTTTGTTTTGAAATTAAGAACATTTCCTAGTACTTAATGCTTATCATCCTAAACATTTTTTCTCCACATGTTACTTGAACACGGATAAATATATTTAGATATTTTAAGCCCCCAAGATCTCAGTTTTGTAAACATTGAAAAGGATACACATTCCAAATTTCCTTTGCTTAGTCTGTTTCAGAAGCTGAAGTGCCTGGGAAAAGACAGGACAATAGGATCTGCAGTTTTCCTGCAGTGAGCATCGCACTTCCATCGTACTTACTCACATCGTTCTTATTTTGCACAGTGGAGCTCAGAATGCCTCACTTTGCACTGAGAGTGCGCACTCTTACAGCTTTCAGCTTTCTGCAGTTAAACCATGACGAAGTGCGCACTTACAGGAAGAAATGAACGGAGTAGGTGCAAAAGAATTCACCAAAATCCAAACCATATTAAGCACTAAGTGCACTTCCATCTACATTTTTGTAGAAGAAATTTCAAATTTGCTCTGCTGAAGAACTCACATAGATGCTTTCTTGGCTTAAATTAGATGCCTTAAAGGACATTTAATAATCTTAGCAAAAACTAATAATAATGCAAAGAATCACCATCATCATAAATCACTTATACAGATATGGATGTGTTTAACACATACATTTTCTCTCTATATAAGTAATTATGTAAAATATAAATAAATGTACATTTGTATGTAAATAAACATATACAAAAATTCTGTAAAATCTACTACTAAAGGGTCTTAAAACTTAATGAGCCTAAAACCTTTAGTTGCCGTTTAGATCTGCTGCAGAAAGTGACTTATGTATATAGCAAAAGACAAATATGCCTTTGCTTAACATGGATTTTGATATTTAAATTTAGTATAATTTTGTATTACAATAAGCATTGAAGAAAGTTTCATGTGAAACTTTCTTGTACCCAGAATAAAAGAAGAAAATAAGAAAAACAAATAAAACAGACTCTATAGCGAAAATTATGGGTGTTTCTGCTGCTTTGTTTGCTTTTACAAAAGAAACCTCCACAATTTCTCTACTAATAAACAGGTAAAATCAAAAAGACAAAACTAAAATCAGCTAACTCCATGTCCAAAATACAATTTTAAATCACTTAGATCAAATTTTTTGATTGAAAGGAAACAGTGCTATGTTTGACATAGTAGACCTTTCTTTACCAAAGAAAGAAATACAGTTTACAACTAAAAATTATCAAAAATATGATTTTACAGTTTTAAATGCTTCTAAATAAACTTATCTAAAGTACACAGCATTCTTGTGAGACAGGAGATTCCAGGTTAAAGATTAAGAGATTAAGAGTTCAGAATGAACTATATTTAAAGCTATAACTCTGAACAAAACTATGAATGTGATCTAAAATTCATCTTAAGAAAAGCAGAGCATAGTCCATTAAAAATCATAAATAATAGCTCTGTGATTCATAATTATTTCTACATCAAACTAAGATGTTGAGTCACAATAATGATCAGATGTATTCTAAGTGGTTGTTTCCCTCTGAGAAAAGATTATCACATGGTGGTGGTTTGACACTGTCCAACTTTGATTTGTGACTTAATTCTCATTCATTTGTCTCTGAAGATAATTTGGAGGAGTGGGGAAGCAGCTCAGTTATCTCAGTTGATAGAATGCTTGCCTAGCATGCATGAAGCCCTGGGGTCAATTTCCAGCACTGCACAGTCCTGGCTTGGTGATGCCTACTTGTAATTCCAGCACTCAGGAGGTGAAGGTGAAAGGATCAGAAATGCAAGGCCATCCGTGGCTATATAATGAGTTCCCAAGGCCAGGAGTGGAATGTATAAGACCCTGTCTCCAAAGAAAGAATGGGATTGTCTTTATTGATTTTGAAGTGTTACAAATAACCATGAGTAATAGAAAAGGGTTAGGGTTATTTGAATATTGGTTTAATTAGCAACTAGAAATGCTGTTTGATTAGTTTTCTTGTGTTTTATTAGCTTTTGTAGAATCATTTACACCATAATGCCAGCTTCATAGCTTCATGAGTCACTGAGGTAGAATCAGAGTTCGTTGCTTGATATGTATGGATTTATTTGGATCCCGAAAAACAGACCTTATAGCAGTTTACCATTTTGGGGTTCCACATCCATATAATTTGAGGCCAGCACTAAATTGTGATCCTTCTTTATATTCACTAGTGACCCAGTTGTGCCATTATAGTTGAGATGGATCAAAGAGAAAGAAGGAAAGAAAAAGCATTTTCCAGTGAATAAAAGGGCTATAAAAAACTATCCTGCTGTTATATGCATATCTTACTAGGCATGCATAACGAGTGACCACGATGTGTTTCCACTTTTATTTCCTTAGAATCTCTTCAGTTATCTTCGCTGTATAGTCAATCAATTCAAGTTTGCACTTTTCTAAAAAAACAAACAAAACCAAAGAGCAACAAGCAGTAGAGTCCTGCTGCAGTGGCTCAGCGGTTAAGAGCAGTTTTTGCTCTTGCTGAGCCAGAGTGGGTTCCCAGCACCAACGTGGCAGCTCACAACTTTCATCAGCTCCAGGCCCAGGGGATTCAAAGCCCTCATCTAACATTTGTGGCTACCACCCATGCACAAACTGCATATATAAACATGCAAGCAAAACACTCACAGAAGATGATGAAGTAAATAAATCTTTTAAACAATGCAACTTAAATATTAATTGTGAATTTAGGGAGAATAAAATAAAAGAATTCGGGAATGTTGTGAAGCCTTATCAGTCAATATCTTAATATTAAAATTATTTTAAACTTTAATCTTATATATCTAATTAGCATATAGCTATATATCCATTTACCACATACATTATATATAATTATATAGTTTATAAAACTATAATTACAACAGTTTCCCCCTGGAGTGAGAATCTCAGCAATTATTTCTAATGCCATCCATTCTATAGTTTTAAATGATGATTTTTGAAACATAAATTAAACTATTATGTGAAGTAGCAAAATTGATAATATAAACTATTTAAAATATATCTTTCAATGACTATAAAATAACATATTTAGAGGTTTCATTGTTTAAAATTCCATTTTATCATTCATCTGTTTTTGTAACCTTTAAGTTAGTATCTACTTAATTTAAAATCAGAATCTATCAAGTGATAGGTATACTGAAATGATTTTATTTTCCTTTCTGGTTAATCTCAAATTCTTACCTCTCAAATGCTAGCTGTCAAAATAATGCAACTTTTTTTTCTGTCCATAAAATACCCTGACTTTCTGTTGGGAATATATTTTAAAGGGAAGATCTAATATACTTTAGGGGCACAACTGTTTCACTAGTAGTATGTGTAAAAAATTACATTTGAGAGAATACATTCTTAAAGACTTTCTCAATATGTTCAAGTTGAACATTGAGAACCTATATAAGTTATTTAGTATTTTATGTAATCCTTGGGCAATCCCTTTCTTCTCAGACCATTAACTTTACATTCTTGCATATCAGTAAAGACTGAACTATTTTTTTTAACTAAGAAATACAATCATCAATTCTCCATTAAAGATTCTGGCCTTCTGCCACACATGTGGCTCAGTTGATACTCTGACATATGCAAAGAGAGTGCTTCAGGGGAAAATAAGGTTCACATAGGAAAAAATCCAGGTACATTTGTCAATCAGTCACTCCTGTGTTACCTCCAAGGTGGCTTAATTTTCTTATTCCTGTTAACACAAAAGCCAACACTTAAGAAGTCTAAGGCTTTCTTATAGTCTTACAAGAGTTATGTATTAATATTTCTGCCATTTTTTAATTTTAAGTTAAATATGTAAGCAAGAAACAAACCGCTGCAATATTATTTTTTTCTTTGTTTGTGGTGCCAGGGATTGAACCCAAGACCTCATCCATACCAAGCAGGCACACTACTAACTGAACTTCCCCCTGCTTCTCCTCCCTGCATCATCTAGCTGGCTTTTAAGTAGTCTAGGCTTTGCATAGTTAGAATTTAAATAAAAGCTTAAATAACATAGCCTTGGTCTGAAGAACACATTATGGGACTTCAGTTCAATAAACTCTAATAACAAGGACCAGATATAATTGCTTAACATCCCTTTCAACACTCTGAGTATCTTTTTAGTACATTGTTATTGAATAGACTTCTAACACACATATTAGGGAAATGTACTGTATTCTACTATATTAGCTGAGTATTTTGTAAACATTCAAAGAATTCTATCACAGCTATTCTCTTATAGTAATATTTTAGAATTGTGTTAGATGAATGAAGACGTCTTTAATCATCCACAACATAATCCTTCTCTCTCTCTCTCTCTCTGTCTCTC
Organism: Mesocricetus auratus; assembly: GCF_017639785.1. Lineage (NCBI taxonomy): Eukaryota > Metazoa > Chordata > Mammalia > Rodentia > Cricetidae > Mesocricetus > Mesocricetus auratus. The sequence continues at coordinate 39,380,870 of NW_024429193.1, forward strand.
TCTCTCTCTTTCTCCTTCCCCCACTCCTTCTCTTCCAGAAACTAAAGTTCTTACTCAATATTATATACCTCCACAAAGTCAAGCTGCCTGTCCTAGTTTCTAATATGGGATGGAGAGAAACACCAGAGTACAATATGGGGCAACAATTACAATTACCAAATTAAGTATAAATTAAATCAAAAGATACATTTACATCTTGGAAAAATCAACTCAATTCATATTATCACAATGTCAAAGATAATCAGTTTTAAACAGTACTCTATGGATAACAATGAGCATCAGGTAAATTCTAGGTGAATGAACTCCAAATAAAGCAAACTATGGGGTTATTTACTTCCCAAATGGAGGTCTTTTCCTGGTTAGGTAAGTCACATTTTTATCATTATTATCATAGTTTATAGTAAGTTCTGATTGTAATCTACAAAGAGAATAAAATATCTGTATCGGTGTTGCACAGAATCTGGCTTTAATTGTCAAGAGGCGGTGATTCTTTAGTTACTAACAAATTCTTTAATAACAAAATAGCTGATAGAAAAATAAGGCTTTTTAGGTGAGAAAAAAAGTGGTGCACTTTGTCTTTGTCCTGTTCGGTGTTGTCTTGGTTTCTGTTCTGAAAGATCCTGTGTATGCTAACGGGAAGAAGAAAAGGCAAATCTGCTTCTAGGAAAGACTTTGTTTTCATTGTATCTGTGACATGTAAGTGTCTGCTGGTGAATTGCAAGCCCAGCAATGGTTTACAACAACAGTCACCCCGTACAATTTAATATTTGCTATTAGCTGCACATAGTAAGTTCCCTGAATGCAGCTGTGGCTTTGCATTCTTTTGAATCCCCCCACTGAGCTTGTAGCAGCTTGCCTCTGAGAAGTCTCATAGGCATGAATGCGTTAAGGGCAAAGTCTGATCATTATTCCATGGTAACCCTGGAAGTTTAAAGAATGCCAGGTATATATTAGGTACTTAATAAATGTTGGTGGATATGAATTCACGCCTCGAACAGCACATGCAGGACAGTTACTTACTGATGTATTCTGAAAGACTTTCTAATTCTTGAATACACAAGTTGTTTTGTCTCAGCATGGTAGTGGGTTGCTAAAACCGTAAAAGTTGGAGAGGCCAAGAGTGGTTGCATTAAGGCAGATAAACTTCATTAGCATTATATCGGCTATATTCTAATTATATTCCCTGTGACTTTACTATTGTAGTAAAAATCTGCATGTAAAAGTGTATTCTTGTGTGGTTTTAAAAGATGTAGACAACTTTGCACATACTTTTTTTCCTATAGACGGAAAGTGTGTAGCCCTGGCTTTCTTGGCAGTCACTATATAGACCAGTCTGGACCCAAATCCCCAGAGATCTGCCTGTCTCTATTCTACTTATGTTGGGATTAAAGGCAAAGCACCACCATCCATGCCTTATACACTGATATTCTTTCAAATAGGAACAGCATCTGTTATTTGTAATATATTTACTATGGTTACTGAAATAGAAATGGTAGAAGAGGGATCTTGTTCTGGTTAGATCTCCAAGGATGAGTTTTATAGACCGGGGGAAGGACTTGGGAGGTGTAAGAAGGCCTCTGCACTACCCTCATAGTATTACTCTAATCTGTACTTACATTTCCGTTTGGACAATTTTCTTGTTTCTTCCTTCTCTTTAACTGAGAGTTCTACCTTAAAACACACAGGGGTGTTTAACTATATTCATTCCGTGACAGAAGCTCCATTAAAAAAATAAAGTATGGAATGCTGCAACTGAATTGTTCTGGAGCACTTTCCCTTCTCACTTGTTACCTGATCATCCAGGAGAGAAGATCCAACAGGTAGAATGTAAGGCAGGGTGGGATTTGCAATACTTGTGTCTACCCGAGTGTTTTCCCTGATAGATTATGGAAAAATATCTATTGGCAGTTCACTCTATTAACAGAAGTCTCTTAGGGCTTCTTAATTTCAGAAACAAGATGTAAGAAATCCAGTAAAGAGAGTTTTGTTATTCGTTTTTAAAAACATTGACACAGGAAATCAACATAACACCTGAAAGACACAAATGAGATCCTAGTGATTGCAACCACCTATTTGACCCTGTAGGCAGGCTTTGTCCACCAGGGCATCCAAATGGTCCTGCTTCGAAGTTCTCCTTAATCAGAGAGACAGAGGGGGACAGTGGAAGCAGGAGGCACTGCTTTCTCGCTCTCTTCTTCCTTTCTTCCTACACAGACTGAAGTGCTGTTATGAGACAACACACTGCTGAGTTAATGTAACTTAAAAATTTACAGCAGGTTGTATGCCTGGAGGCACATTATGGGACCACCTGTAGGCATCTAATTCCACAGAAATTAATAAATAATTGTGAAGCATTCCTCAGGGTGTAGAGGAGAGTGGGTAAAGAATTGCGTTGCTCATTCCCTCCTATGTGAATTCTGCTGGGGAGAAGGATTAGGGAACTGTACTCTTTCCAACAAATGAGTAATCCTTCTGCCCACAAAGGAGTCTGCTAAATGCTACGCCAGACACCTGGGTGCCAGATCTACCCAGCCATTGTGTGTGTGTGTGTGTGTGTGTGTGTGTGTGTGTGTGTGTGTGTGTGTGTGTGTGTGTGTGTGTGTGTGGTGTGTGTGTGTGTGTGTGGTGTGTGTGGTGTGTGTGTGTGTGTGTGTGCAGTTCTTATAATCCACCTGGAAAAATTACCACAGAGCAACTGCTTAATATAGCACATTGATCCATTTAGGAACCTTTTTGTTTGTTTGTTTGTTTTATGTTTTTTACATTAGAGTGCTATTTTGCTTGTCTCTCTCCATCTTGTTTATCTCCATGAAGATGTCTTCACATATTTTAATGAAGGTAGAGTGACAGTGAGGATAATGAGAATATGTTAAATAGGATTCTAAGCATTTGGGTTGTGAATGTGTTTGTGTGTGCACGTTTTCATGCGTGCAAGTATCCACGCATGTGGAGGCTGGGTATCAACTGTCAGTGTCCTTCCTCAGCTATCATTTACCTTGTTTTTTGACAGACAGTGTCTTTTGCTGGCCTGGAACTCACTAAGTGGACAAGGTTAATGCTCAAGAGGCCCACAGAGACCTGCCTATTTCTGCCTCCCCATAACTGGGATTATAAAATTGCTCTACTTCTAAGAGCCCTCCCTGTCACTGCCCCTCAAGATGAAGCAAACACTTCACTGACTGAGCTACCTCCCCAACCCTCAAGCATTTATTTGTGGGGGAAGGAGATTTATGCATAAATTTTTAGCACTGTTAAGCAACCTTGTGCTTTTGTAGACCGAAAGGTGAAATTAACCTACAAAGTAAATGTATTTCTTACCATGCTTTCCTTTTCTCAAGGGGGGAATGTTCTGTGACTAGTCAGAGGTTACATATGATTTGTTGCCATGAAGCTGGTGAAATTTCACACAGAGAGAGAGAGAGAGAGAGAGAGAGAGAGAGAGAGAGAGAGGATGGGGCAGAAAAAGAGAGAGAGATAACGTACAATTCAAAAACTTCTCTAATTATTATTGTTCACTTAGGTACAATTGTATCTAATCGATTTTTTCTTAATGGGATTTTTATTTTAGTCTTTAAATTTTTTTGAGATTATAAGATAGTGTCATCTCTCCCTTTCCTACTTCCAAACCCTACCCATAATATTGCATATAAACTTTATGAATGTACTTTCAATCCTAGAAACAACCTAAAGGCTGCTTGAATTTTAAATGTGAACAGCCTTCTCCACAGTGATCCCATGGCATTGAATTAAGAATACGACACATAAATTATCACTTAAGTACAGAAGATTGGATTCTCGGTGGTATTAAAGTTGACATTTCCTTTTTATTTGTACTGCATGAAGGGTTAATAAGGTTTGTATAACCTTAGTCTTTGATGGCTTTTCGGCAGGCAAGTTCAGGATTGCTGCCAAAACAGATTTTAACCCTTTTAATCAGACTGTTAATAGCCATGGTGCACACAGCCCAGAGGATCCTGGACATAAAGCAATGTAGCTCTGGACCCAGTTTGACCTGATATCCAGTGAAGGGAACGTTCCTAGAGATGCTTGCCATTTTGGTTGCTATGGTGAGTTTCATATTTTGTGGAAACCACTGCTAGATGTCTTAAAATAGACCTTTGCCAAGAAAAACATTGGTCCAGTGGCATATGCTGGCAGAGCATGACAAGGTTGCTCAAATTCCCTTCCTTTGTTTTTCCCTCTCCCCCATGGGGCAACTGCTCTAGGCACCAGCCCACTAGTCTGGCAGGCTGAGAATCCAGGAACTTGCTGCTAATTACAATGTTGACAATTCCCAACCTGTTTACTGGCGCCAGCAATCAAACTGTATCCTCTCAAGTGAACCAAAAAGCACTCGCTGGCTTTAGCTTCCCGAGGTTCCAAGCTGGCTGTATTAATTACTGTTAACTTAAAACTGTATGCTGCTCAGAGGCACCTTAATTAGCTGGTTTGAGGATTGAAGGCTATCCTCTCCACATTTTCAAGTATTCCAGGTCTGAGCAAATTTATGTGAAATCCTAAAACATCTTTCTGAGGGCAGAAAGCTTATTGTCTTAGGTGTCCTTTGTCTCAGCCAACATGGCCAGTGTTTTACCTGAAATCCAGCATCAATATATAGATGGGAAGAAAATAATAACCTTTACTTCGTTCTTCCTTCCTTCTTTTTCTCTTTCCCTTTACATTTCCAATTGTTTTATTTTGCCTACTTGAGAAATCAAGAATTTAATGGGTATACTTATTTAGAGGTATCATTTATACTTAACAAAAAACAATAGTTTTTTCCTGTAAATGATATGGTGAAAAGGAACATTCTTGTCTTGACAAACAAAATACTTATTCCATATATTTTCCTAGTTAATATCCAGTTGTGATAGACTATCAGATCAAACACAACAGTCTTTCCTATGTAATAACATACGTTTTTGTTTTTGTAAGTATGGTGACCACACAGTGATGACTCACCCTTAGATCCACCAAAATGATAAACACTTACAGGTAATCTGCATATGCCTGCCTGTGGCAGAACCCCATACAACTGTCACATATAGCACAGCAGAAGTAAGCAAGAGCTTTGTAAAACTGAGAATTTTATTTTGACTCTGAGCTATTCCAAGAACCAATCTGTCTTCCTTTATTCAGCAAGAAAGCTTTGAATACCTACAAAACATGACATAAGGAGAGTAATTATCATTTTATATTGTAGATTAAAATGTGGATTAAGTTAGGTGAGTGGCTCATGCCTATAGCCTCAGCATGTAAAAGATGAGGCAGGAGAATCTTGAATCCGAGGCCAATCTGAGCCTAATCAACAAAACCCCATCTTAGCAAACACACACACACACACACACACACACACACACACACTCATTCACATACAGAGACACATGCTTTTACTTATAATTTTTGAATACAAACATTACAGGATCAGTGTCTATAATCTTATTTTAAATTCTCTCACTGTGGGAAATATTTATCAGCCTAATACTTTCACCAGCATTTTCGTTCCAAAGCTAATTAAATTGACTTAATTGTGGTTAGATATTCTTGATTTAGTAAAACATTTGCAACTAGTGTAAGAGATCAAATCATTCCATTAAAAGAACTTAGGTTTGTATGTCCATTCTATTAATTTGGCCTATAACATTTTCCCAGATTTTGAAAACCCCTAAGTGTAAGCACATTACAGAAATGTCAAATATTTGGTGCATTCACATCTGTGTAGATGATCTGTGAACTTAAAATGTTTATGCTGTATGAAAATGGCTAGAAATAGTGACTAATATGAAAACAGTAGGAACCAGTAATATACACTAACAAGGGCAATGTGGGAAGAAATACTCTAAATTGAAGCTTTGTGATGTTAGAAGCATGGGCATCACAGAGGACCTGCACACAAGCTTAGTATATTACCTAGGCTGCCATGAAGATTTCTTTTTAGGTACTGTGGCATGAGGGCTTCATAAGTAAAACTGGAAATTGTACTACATTCAGGAGAACTTATTCATAGCAACTAAATTATGATGTTGTTCAATACATATCTAAAACTCATAAAATCTTGAATTTTTGTAGCTAATAGACTAGGAAAAAGTCATAGCTGAAGAAAAATAGGTAACCAAGGACACATTCGGGCACATTCTATCTCTGGAAATGAAGGTTGTACCATAGAAAGACAAGTGTCAACCTCTATTTTTACTAAAGTTAATTAGAAAATAGTCTGTGTTCCTAACCCTGAAGTAATTGCATTGAATAGACAAACTTAAACCCTTAAAATTTAAATACCTGCACATCGCATCAAGGAATATTGCTGATACAGACTTACAAATTTGTCTAGTGTGCCTGGTATCAAAAGTGTGATTCAAATATACTGTATATGTTTTCCAACAGAAAAAAAAATGAGATAAAAGGACTTTGTCTAAATGCAAAGCCCGCTCAACCATATCTGTCTTTTCAAAGTGATGATACTTACTTTGATTTGAGAAACATCATGTTATCCTGCCAGAAAGGATTTTATACATGCAAGCTAGGCCTGGTGTATGAAGAGACTATTCATATTTTTCTTTATATGAATTTCTATGCACCATAATGTGAATTTTGGCTAAAATTTAAAAAAAGTAAGAACATCATAGAAATATCATTAAAACTCAAATGATGAAGAAATTCTTCTACACCAATAAGTGACATACAGTTAATATTAACAACTGCCCATCACATCTGGAAAAGAAATGCTGAACTAGCATAAAGACAAACAGCTTTTCTAAAGTTTCCTGGAATTGATGCTGTCTTCGAGGTGTATGGTGCCAGTTATTAGACCTTTCAATGAAAGAACCTGCAGTAATTCATTATTGTCTTGCTAAATGTGTCACTCCAAACTGAAGACTCTTCTATGCAGTCTACATCCCTTAATATTGTTACCATCATCTGTGTCCCTCAACTCTTGTCAAAGTCAATTGTTAGCCACAAGGATTTCCATATCCAAATGTGAAGCTGTCTTCAGAGTGTAACATTGGACAGTACTTTCAGTAAATACAGCATCCAAAGATAGCAAAATTCAGTTTGTGGTAAGTAGTTTTCTTACTTTTGTTTCTGTGGCCATCTGTCCATCACACAGTTCCACAGCTGGCCTTTGGATGACTATATCCAGCAAAAAGGACGATTCTAATATAAGCAGAAATAAATAACTTTAAAACCTCCTGTTTCTGTTCCCAGGAAGCTAACTGAAGTCAGTTGCTACTGAAAGCTTCATGCAATTTTTTTGTTAAGTGTATCCTCAAAGGTTTAAAGGGACAATATCTATAATGTCATTGACCTACATATGAATAGTTCATAAATGATCTGAATAAAACAATAGCTGGCAAACCATATCACCTTTATGTTTAGAGAATGGGTATATTCTTTAAGATTACCAATTAGCTTATAGTTATTATGCTCGGAACACTCAGGAAAGTTACAGCTTTCAAAAGAAATGATAATTTAGTCTGCTTTCCTAATAAGTGATGGAAAACATTTTAACTATGGTACAGACCCTGAGCAATGAAAATGTGCCTATAATAGTAATTATTACACTACGTGAAGTATGTCTCTATTGATTAACAGTTAAAATTCATGAATTTTACAAGTGGCTACAGGTTTAATTCGAAATAAAACACAGTAGGTGATGTGCATGAGAAACAGTTTCCCACTAGACTAGATTAAAGGGTTATTTAGAATTTATCAACTAATACAAGCTTGAATAAACTGTTCTTATAGATTTTCAGTTGCTTGAGGGTTATATATGACAGAGAAAAATGAGTATTTTTGCTTGCACTATTAGTAAGCAAATTTGAGGATTAGAGTTTATGTTAAAATTACATAAAATGTAAATACTTTCCATGCCACAGCTATTTTTTTCAGTAATTACTTTCAAATGGGCACCAGTTAAGGGAAGCATATGAACCTTATATCAATATGTCATAAAAATATTAACTGCTTTCACTGAATTAATTTATATTTTGAGTGTCTGCTATGTGCCAGAGAGTGTATTAGTTACTACAAAAGTTTGCTGTATAGTATTAGAATTGAAATTTCTAGACAAATATTGATCCTGGTAAAGGAATAATGGGATATAACATAGTATTCACTTTGCAAAATATCATAAACTTAATAGCATATACTCATAGAGTATAAACATCTTAAAAGCCAAGTGGTTGCTCTCTCTATATCTACACACACACACACACACACACACACACACACACACACACACACACACAGTGACTTTGAACATTTGTTCTCATTACGTAGAAGTACCACTGAGATTGTTACTGTTTAGGGAGCTTTTTTATCTTATCATATGAACACACATATAAGTGAACTTCCATGATAATATATCTGATGTTTTTCTGACATTCTTTTCTCACAAAAACAAATAACAACTACAGGGTAAAAACATTTTGCAAATTTTCCACCCTCTTCATGTTTGAAGAATTTAAGTAAAAATCTTGAGGATCCAGTTTTGGCCTGATGTTGTAATACATCTCTGAATAGCTCTGAAACACCTCAGTTGTAGCATTCGTTTACATGTTGTCTATATGTGAAGGGAAGAGTAAGATTCAGACAAAAGTTTTAAAAGGCTGGTTTTAGCTTTCTTCAAAGGAAGCCAAAATCTTTTATAGACAGTAGAACCTTGAAAGAATCTAAACACAGACCTTAGTGATGAGGCCAATAAGGACCAACAAGCCATATGACCAGATCCCTGCTCATTGTAGAGCCTGAGTTCAGAGGCAGATTTTCTAGTTTTTATTTCAAAATTCTTAAATTAACTAATTAGTAACTCAGTTAATCTGTGACTTGCTGGAGCTAGCACTTACATTGACCATACATACTCAACAGAAGTAAAAGACATCATTAGTTCTCATTAATATGTAGAATAAAATTATAAGAACAAAATTTAAGAAATTATTTTTCTAATTGCATAAAACTGTGAAAAAGTAATCTTTTCGAAGAATTTTTAGCATCTATACTTCATTATACTACTACTACTACTACTTTCAAATGCTGTAACTGTTGCCTTCATCATATACTTTGTCAACTTTGTGAAATGTTCAGTGATGTAAACTGCACATGAATTAAGAATGTGGTATTAGTAAACAGATTATGATTCTGTCCTTTAGTTTGAATTTTAAGTGAATGAAATTTGGGACTAATTTTAAGCCATCATAACAAATGTTACCAGTCTTCTTGTTTTACATTCTTAGAATTGAATATTAAATTAATAGAAAGTAGAATTTTAGATTTGGAAAAATTTTGATTCCAGCTATCTTAATATATGTATATATTTTAAGATACTGTGGGCTATTACGGTCTCTTGAAAGGATATTTGCATAAACACTTATACAGATATTGTTATACTTTTATATGCTATGAAGATCAGATTCTCTTACTTTGCTTACATCATAATTAGTACATAATACACTTCATATTAACCATATTCAACTAGTCACAAATTTGACACCCAGACAACAACACAAATATCACAGTGTGTTTCCTCTATTGTTAATCTGTATTCAACAATGAACTAATTAATGGATTCAAAACATATTTCATGGAAATGGAAATTTTTCCAATGTTTCTTTTTATCTTATACTTTGTGTATTAATTGCCACTCTTTGTCAGTTGAAAGGTTTATTTTACACATTCATACAAAATGTTATGAAGAGTGAAATTCAAGGCTTCTAAGTATCAATTTAATACACAGATGCCATGAGAAATTCCTCAAATATTTATTCCTCAAATATTTTCGCACATACACACACACACACAAACTCTACTATAAAATGAATTACTTAAAACGTATGTATCATTTATACTTATAATTGCATAAATACTACAACTAATAAAGTCTTCACATATTCTGAGGTCATTAGTAATTTTTAGTGGAAATTATTTCAAAGCAAATTTACTTTGTAGGATGTTTAGCTATCTAGCATCTGAGAGAAAGAAGATGATGAATAATGGTGGTCCTCACTGTCTGTTACCTCTTCTATGGTTCTGTCTTTCCCCCACAAAGTACGAAATATTTGTTCTACATAAAGTACAAAAATATTTCCCACCCTTCCTATAACATTCACAATCATTTCTATTGAAAATTTGCCATCACTAAAATGAAATATAATGAGAGAAGTTATAACGCAATTGGTGGAATTTTCCACCCTTCTTATACTTCTTCCTCTGCTTTTCTTTGCCCAGACTGTCATTAGGAGCCCTCTTTCGGTTCTACATTCACACTGGTGTGATACCAAGAATTATGTCATTCTTTCTAGGGTTAACAATGACTTCAGAAAATATCTTGGTCCTGGAATATGCCTAGGTCTTGAGAAGTATATCTTGTGAAAGTCACTAGTTCGATACTTTTTTCTTCTTGGTGTATTCACATAGGACTAATCATAAACTCCTAGTCCTCAATTCAAGTTCCCTGACGTCCTGTATAACCAGCAACATTAGAACACAATTAAAAGGCACAGAGAAGGAAATAAACAAGTTATTTTTAAAAATCCAGTTTCCATCAGACTCCTTACCTGAGATTTAGTAGCAAATATTTCTTATACCCATTTGTGAATATTATGTATTGCAGTGTAAATTGAGTGTTTGCAAATTTAATACACACTTGGATGGTATGTTCCAAAACTATGATCAATAAACCATAAATGGAGGCTATAAATTTTGGGGTATTTAAACAGTCTTCTTTAAAGAAAAAAATAATGATCAAAAGCAAAGTTTACAAGCTTTCTTCCACCCCTCCCTTCATTATACCAAAAGTGATTTTATCCATCAGAACCTAAGTGTACCTACATTCACTTAAGATAATACAAGTTCTCTTCATTTCTTAAGGCAAAACAAATACCATAAAGATGATGCATAGTCTTCTTTCACATGGACCTTAATGGAAAAATGATTATGACTGCTTAGTATCTCTGGGTCCTAACATGAAAACCACCAACAAGCACTTTGCACTTCTTTATTGTTGGCTAGGAATACTGACAATGTACAAGCAGTAATTGGGTAGTTGTGGTGTAATTTTTTAAAATTGTGTTTTCTGTTAATAAAAAACAATGGGCTGTCTTGTCACAAAAAAATCTATCACAGTCATGTCAAATTAATAAAGTTTGGCTTTGGTTTGCCTCTTATTATTAAATACTCAGACTAGGGAAATGTTCCCCTAAAAATAATTTAAAACAGGAACTGTTTTCAGACTGACACCTAATGGAAACTTTTAAAAGTAAATACTTCCTCAGAAAAAAGAAAGAAAGTAACTGGATAAAAATTGAAACCACTCAATCAGAAGAAAATCAAACAGTTTGTCATTGGATGGGCAGAGGCCTCGTTTTCCTTCCCATTATCCCACTTTAAAACTTATTATTCATTTATGAAGCAATTTCAATCATGAGCTCAAGCTCCAGTGCCAAAGACCTGAATGAAATAGCTTATTTTCCAAAGAGATCTTGCTTATTCCCACAACAAATGATAGGATATGACATCTTCTGTCTCTCCTTCCAATACCAGGCCCTTTCAATACCTTCCACACTTGGATAGTCAACCAGCAATTAGAACAACTTTTCAGACATAACCTAGAAGCTAGCCTACACCACTCTCTCTACTTTTCTAATTTTCAGGGAAACAACAGCACAAATAGGCATACTGAGTATTGTTAGATACATACTAAACACAGTATTTTAAAACCCTTAACCACCAACTGGAGAAAGAAGGTAATTTTGGGAGAATAAAAGAAAGAACCTTGTTTACACATTTTTCTTGGTAGTGACAGAATGCTGAGGGCAACGACGGCCTCTGTTTGCTTCATCTTATTCTGAAAACCGGCTCATTACCAGGAATCTGAACAGGAGACCCCACCCGTTTACACACTTATCGACATTGCTAAGTCTAGATAGCCTGGGACTCATCCTGGGACCAGACACGTAGGATAGGAAAAGGGAAAGGGAGAGAAGGGACGTGGATAACCCTTCATTACAGATCTATTGCTGGAAATAAGAGGGGGGAGGGGGACCTTAAATAGGAAAGGCTGTTTCTTCAAGACACCTCTCTTGCAATGTCCCTGGGATTCAGCTTGCTCTTGTGGGCAAGGACCCAGTAGAGAGAATGCAAGTCTTGCACCGAGAATGGTATCTGTTCCAGAGGGAGAAGGTGACTGAATGCAGCTGAGCTTAGAGTGGGTCCAGGAATGCCACAAGGGAGAGCTGCTTTCATTTCTCCAGCAGCTTCGACTTCTCAGGAATTCAGTCTTCTTCGCAGTCAGTCCCTCAAACAAAATCAACCCGTGACACACAGGGAGGAAAAAGTGGTCTTAAGTCTAGCCGTGCCTGGTCACCAGGTTCATTCTTGTCCCCAGCATTTCTCCGCCCACCTTTGAAAAGCCACCACCCGAGGAACCCCTGCAGCATCCCAAGAGAAATAAAAGAGAGCTGCATAGCTCAGGAGTCCTATGCCAGTTAGGGCTGAGCTCCGGAGCCTCTGCCAGTGCCTTCCACCACCGTGGACCCTATTTCAGGCTCCAAAGAACATCTTAAACTCCTGCGCTCCAGGAGTTCCCCGGGCTTGCTGGAAGGTCGCGCCTGCTATTGCTTGCTCTTCGCTAGGAGGGGATGCATCCACATTGCTTTATGGTCCATTAACATTAGAAACAGACAAAAACTGCAAGAGTGGAGGATTTTCTCTTCCTCCTATTCCTCTGCGGCAGACCTGAGACTGGGAACATGCCTTGATTTTGTTGATGTTTGAGACTCATCCCAAAGGCCGAGGGAGGGAAGGCAGCGCTGCAAAAGTGTCCCAAAGAAACTGGACATCTGAACAGTCACTGCCTGCCCCAGGAAGGTTCCAGCTCCGTGCTACAATGCAACCAATCCGATTACCAGCCTGCATCTCCACCTTTCCACGGAGAATTCGAAAAGAAAATAGGGGTTCCTGAGAGACCCACAACACTTGTAATCTGAAAGTTCCACGAGGACCCAGCCCCCTGTCTCCCGCCCCTCCCCAAACTGGGTTGCTACGTCTTCCTGCCTAGCGTTTCGGCCGGCTGCGGGTGGGGCTACGACTCCGCCCCAGATCAGGAATTCGCAAAGTCACGAGCTTGGACAAGCTTGCCGGGGCACCTTCGCCCACGGACACGCCCTTTCTGCCAATACATGCCCCAAGCGACCCTCTCCCCTGCTCTAGCTCAGCGTTCCGAGGCGCTGCTGAACCAGTTCAGGCCTTCCAATCCTTTGCAACTTTAGAGAGTCTTTCAGATCCGCGCCTAGTCCCCCTGCCTTCTAGTCACAATCACATCCCAAAGAGAGAGAGAGAGAGAGAAAGAGAGAGAGAGAGAGAGAGAGAGAGAGAGAGAGAGAGAGAGAGAGAGAGAGAGAGAGAGAGAGAGAGAGAGAGAGAGAGAGAGAGAGAGAGAGAGAGAGAGAGAGAGAGAAAGAGAGAGGACGCGAATGGCCCCACAGTCCACAGGCCGGGTTTCAGAGACCCTCTTCCTTTCTCCGCCCCTCTCCTCCCCTCTCCTCCGCCTGGCCCCCTCGCCCCCTCCCCCGGCGCGCACCCATTTTTTCCTTCTAAAAAGCAGTCTGGGTCACCAGAGGTGCTGGGAAGACCCAGAACGAAACCACCCGAGGAAAAGAAAACATAGAAGTGCTACCTTGGCAACCGGGAGCTTTTAGTGGCCAGCTGGTGGGCTGGCAGGGGCGGCTGCTGCCCGCCTGCCGCTGGTACTCTCCTCGACTACGCGTATTCTTAAGCAATAACAACGTAATCCGTATTATCCACCCAAGAATACCCGTCACCGAAGAGAGTCAGAGGGCCAAGCTGCCGCTGCCTCTGCCGCTGCTACCGCTGTCGCTGCTGCTGCTGCCGCCACCACCAGAAAGAACTCTTGCTGCCGATCCCGCCCCTGGCTGGGGCTGGGCTGAGCTTGACCGGGACCATAAATCCATAACTCGATTTCCCTAAAGAAGGCTCCAAAGCTGTGCTCTGCTTCCTGCCCAGATCCTCCAAATGGCTGTTCTATTTCCAATTCTGAAAGACAAATCACAGAATCATCCACTTAACACACAAGAGACAAGTGCTTTCTTTCTACGGAGCAGGGACTAGGTGCCAAGGCTCTTTGGGGAGTGATAAGTAATGCTCAGTTTACCTGGTGATCACCCAGCGCTCTCCTTGGTACTTGCTCTGCTTCATGCCCACTCTGGTCACGGCCAGCCCACTCTAGGCGCTTTGATTGAGTGTCACAGCAGCCAGCGAACCCTGTAGAAGACATGCATAGTTAAGCACACAAATATTACAAATGTATTTGCCTGGACGGCTTTAGGAAGAAGTGGGACTCAGATCAAGATCAGGTCAAACATGGGTGGAATTTTCAACAGTGTGTGTTTTGGAAATGCATGGTCTCATGATCACAGAAAATAAACACTCATTCAATTTAATAAAATACTTATATATCTGCAAAAATAGGCATCTCCTCTTTGAAGGCCTTCGAGCTACATACAACATAATGGCTTTTAAAGGGAGGGAAACAGCTTCGAGGCACAAAATAATTAAACCCGTTTTCCATACTATCTGAACTCACTAAGTTGACAAGCTAGTAGAGCTTCTAGGGTGTAAGCATCATTTAGGATTGCCAGGGTGTTTAATTTCTCAGCCCACGTTTCAGGACTCACTATCAATACATCACTGTGCAGTGTTGAGAACACCTCTACAGCAAGCCCTTTGAAGCTCTGTCCTCATGCAAATCATTTTAAGAAGGAACTCAATAAAAACTCATTCTCAAAGTGACTAATTTTGACATTCAGGAAAAAATCCCCTATGCTTTGATGATCTACATGGCTTTAACTTGGACAGCTTTGTCTTAAGACTCTGCAGTGGATATTCCCACAAATGGGGGTTTATTGTTCACTAAATAAAATAGACCAGTGGAATGCCACCACCCAAGACATCCCAAAGCTCCATTAGAAAGTTCTCAATTTGTTTCTTGCTTTACTTTCTAATGCATGAAAGTACATCTATGTGAGTGTAGAGGAGGGATATAGAAAGATAGCAACAGACATGATATCTCAAATTATGTAAGTGCAAATAGCTCTTCATCAAGGAGTAATTATGTAACAGTCTCTCCCACCACCACAACTCATATCTGACTGACCTGTTTGTAATTTAAGGCACTTAGATTATGCATGCTCTCATTATTATTTTTGATATAATATTTCTCCAGGCATTCCAACTCATCATTTTCCTGGCACATTACTTACAGTAGAAAAACCAACATGATTTCTGGATTTTATGATTTAATGTCTGTCTGAAACAACTCAAAAGAAAAATAGTGCTTCCCACTGACTAGCCTATTTTGCAGTATCTCTTTAGGCAACTCATGATTACACCATTTACCACAAAACTCAAACCAGCAAAACAATTAATAAATTCCATTTTCTGCCATTATCCATCATAGACATAAAATGGAGCTTTTCTCTGGTATTACAACCAGAAAAACATTAAAAAAGCTGACAGGTTCCCTTTAGCCCGAACTCCTAGAAACAAAAGCCCTTAGGGAAAGTAATGCAATAGTCTATGAGCAAAGTGTGCATTTCCTCCTGAACTCTTTTATTTAAAATCTCAACTATCCCTAAAAGGAAATCAAGACACATTGTACAAATAGGATTTGATTTACTAAATGGAATGTTTTTCAATTCAGAAGAATGGTTGAGGCATGGACACATACACACACCCCACATGCACACATTTTCCTCATTCTGTAGAATTACGGCATAAATGCCCACACAGCTTTTCAGTGCTTTCCAAGTACTTTCCCTTAGTTTATCATAATTCCGGGAAAATCTCTCTTTCTCTCTCTGTCTCTCTGTGTATCTCTCTCGGTTTCTCTCTCTCTCTCTCTCTCTCTCTCTCTCTCTCTCTCTCTCTCTCTCTCTCTCTCTGTGTCTCTCTCTCACACACGCACACACACATATACACACGGACACCAGACACACGGACACACACGGAGACCCACAGACTCGCATGCTTTAAAAAAAAGGAAAAGAAAACCTAGAACAACGCAGTCGATAGATTTTCTTCCTAGCCAAGCACCAGAGTCAGCCCTTTCCCTACATACCAAACGCTCCACACTTCAGCACCTGGACCAGTGGACAGCTCAGTCCAAGCCGACAGCCCACAGCACTTCCAACAGAACTGACGCTCCAAGCTCTAACCATAGCTCTGGTGCTTCAGCGGGGCAGCCTGACTTACGAGAACACCATTTCCTACGAGACCACTGCCGCTGGGTGCATATTCAATTCAAACCTCCTTAAGCTGTCGGATTTCCCCCACCCATCTACCCTCCCCACCCCCCTCCACCCTCCACACAAAAACGGAAAAGGGAAAAAGCCCAATACTACCAGGGCATTTGTTGATCAACTTACACTTTCCTTTTGAATATTTAGGTACCGCTATCGGAGCAATAGCAGCGGAGGCTTAGGTCCGCATTAAGTACCTTTGTTCGTCGACTCCTGCAAGCCATGTTTATTAGAATCTACAAATCTCTCTCGCCCCTATAACTGGAGGTGTGTTTTTCGGGCAAGGGGCAGGGGTGCTTTTGGCACCTTTTGATCTCTTAAGGCCACTGCGACTATCGCAGTGTTTCCTTCTACTTCCCCACCCTGTCCCCCATTCGCTAGCACCCATCCCAGTTAAACGCTTGGTAATTAAAAACCAAATATACATAAAGCAAGCTACAAAACAATCGGTTTAGGAAATAAGGCAATTCAGCTAAGACAGAAATATTCTCTCTCTCCCCTCTCTCTCTCTCTCTCTCTCTCTCTCTCTCTCTCTCTCTCTCTCTCTCTCTCTCTCCTCCCTCCTCCTCTCTCCCTCCTCCCTCCTTCTCTCTCTCCTTCTCTCTCAAGTAGAAAGGGGGAAAACACGAAGGAGAGGGAAAAATCGGGAGGAGGGTGGTAGTGGACTCCTACAATCAATGCCAAAACACTATACACATCGTCACTGAATAACACTCTCGATCTCAAACAAAAAGAAACCCATTTACCGATGTAAACATAGTCGCCCTCTCCCACACATCCTACATCCTTTGCATTTGCTGAGATTTGTCTGCGGTATCGCAGGTACAGCAAAGTAACTGTCACAAATCCGTCTAGAATGAAGTGCTTACCCTCTAAATCCAGGTTGCCAGCGGAACTCCAACTGTGTGCAGAAGCCAGGAGTCATCCGATGGGCGGTGAGGCAGGCTTGGGTAGTGGGAGCCTCTGCTCTCTGAACGCCGGGTTACAGTGTTAACAAGCCCTGGGAAGAGACCTCGTCGCCTCGCGCTGGCTGTGCCCCAGTGCCTTCGCGTGGTGGTGGCTTGCTCATGCTTCCGAGGAGTCCCAGGCGAGAGCCTTCAGCTGATGCGAGCTTCCAGAAAGGCGTGGGGAAGGGGGGAAAATCATCTAATGCAATCAAATCGATCTGATCTACACCATCTGTCGCCTGCCACTATACACAAACGTTAAAATAGGAAAACGGAAAACACTGACAGCCCGAGAGGGTTGGTCTGCAAAGAGTTCATTTTTAGCAAAGCATAATTGGGTATGGTCGGCATACAGTTACAAAAGCCGCTGTTAACCATCCTGTAGTGGACCCCGAACATGCTAATGGTGGATTAATTGAGGAAGATCTGACGTGTGAGCTTCATAGTCTCTTATTCATGACTTCCCAATGGGAAAGGACCAATGCCTTGTGGGACTATGGTAACATACAGTCAAAAAGCTGCTAAGAAAATGGCTGTGTGTTCACAGCACCTCTCTCTGATAACAAACATATGTCGACTAAAACGGTGTAGTAGAATGGGAGGGGGTTGCAAAATAAAATTTTCTTTCCCTATGTAAGCAACCTCTATATTCTTTCATTAAAGAAAAGCAAATATATATATGTATATATATATCACATCTTTAGCATAGTGGGGAGAAAGGGATGTTTTAAAATGCTTAAAAAAATCAAGATCCAACTCTGTCATATAAAAGAAAAGGAACACTCTTGCATAGCAGCTGCTTAAAAATATCTACTATTTTTTCCTTAGTGTAATCAAAGTACATGCATAGCATGTGCTGCATATAGAAACAACCTAGTAAATACCACTAGTATTGACTCAAGGTTGCTCAGTGCCAGGTACCCTTTTTGACTTATTGAAATCAGGATGCCTTTAAGGTAAACATTTTGTATAATTTAAAATTGATTTAATAAGGAGATGGGGAGGGATTTTTTAAATTAAATTCTATAGTCACCCTCCCACCCAAATATCTTTTGGTGTGTCTCTGATCTATACTAAACATTTAATGGGAGAGATAAGGGAATGGGGAGAAAGGTTGAGATATCAGGGAAGGAAAAAGAGTGTATACTACCAATAACCAATAAATTCTATTCTATTTGTAATAGAAAAAATAGGGCAATGGAAGATATCATGCCCTGTCAATTGTGATATATAAACACATACCAGTGTTCAAAAATTAATGTTTTACATATGGAGAGAAAACATATTTCCAACAGCGGATGACATAACCTCATCTATTTGCAGTTTTCAGATATTTTAAAAGGACTATCATAAGAGAATTTATTTTATGTGCATGTAGCATTCTTTTTTTAATCTATTCTAAATACTCTGCATTTCTTTGATTTTCGCATCCATTTGAACATAGATAATCATATTCACTTGATTCTGCTCCCCTCTGTTAAAAAGAACATTACATCAATTCTTTAGTAAACAATTAGTATTTAGGATAATTGTTGAAATAGTTGGATGTGTCTCCTGAAAACTCTGATAATCTCTTTAAGAAAAAAAACTGAATTAGATTAGTCTAAAAATATAGCTTGAAGACAAATCAAACAATTTACCTGATCTTTTGTTTCAATATACATTAATTAAGCACTCTTTCCAACCTACACAACATTCCAGGGTCATAGTCAGAAATTCAAGCCTAATAGCTTAGCAGCCTTTGTTGTCATTCGCGTCAAGCTATTGCCCCCTGCAGGTCAGGTTGAAAGTGCAGGCAGATTTTGGCCAGGCCCTCAGAAAATTTACGGTAGTCATGTTATGTCAGGCTCAACCAATATGTAAGTAGAGTCAAAATTTCACTTTTGGCTTGTTTTGATTTAGAAATAGCTAGGGCATCTGTAAAATGAGCAATAAAGAAAATGGAGATTCCAGGCTTTCTTCTGATAGCTTAGCTTGGAAAGGAGGGAGCAAACTATCCACTTTTTTTCACGACGTGATAAAATCTTTGGTGCACTTACCACTATCCATCTTGCCTTATTTATTCTTTCCCCACATGAACCAGAACAACTCACAAAAGTGTGACATTTAAAATAATATTTTTCTCAGTAATAAAGTTGTAGTCCTGGGAAATTTGCTATTTCGTCTCATTGTGCTCTTGATAGACTCCGGGGTTCATTCAAATCAAGCCCTTTAAGATCTCTCCTCTGCTCACAAGTTGGAAACAATGATTCTGTTGCTTTTTTCTTGACTGTAAGATGAAGCATTATTTCAGCTTTCACACTTCTCCTATATCATCATGCTTCCTCAGAATTGACTCTTACAAATGAAGCACCTTCTGAACAGGAAACAAATTTGGAATCACATTACATCCAGGTTTCTTCTGCAACATCAGAAAGTAGAGGAGGCTTATGGGGAGAATTCAGAGGTTCATGGGAAAATTTATATTTTGGGAGTCAATAATGTAATAATTAACACTGAGTTCTAAAGAACCTGCAATTGCATGTCTTTATTGTTTAAACTCAGATCTCATTGAGAAATACAATATCTATCTTATGCAACATGTCACAAATTCTTTTTTATTCAATATACTTATTAATCACAAATTTTTAATTAAAACAATCTTATTTTACATACCAATCCCAGTTTTCTCTCACTCCATCCTCCCACCCTCCCCCCACCAGCTCCTCATCTCACCCCCAATCCACTCCTTAGAGAGGCTGATGTCTCCCATGGGGAATCATCAAAGTCTGTCACATCATTTGGGGCCGGACCCAAACCCTCCCTGCTGTATGGGTTCCAAAAAGCCAGTTCATGAACTAGGGATAAATACTGGTTCCACTGCCAGTGGCCCCATAGACTGCCCAAGCCCTGCAACTGACACCTATGTTCAGGGGGCCTAGTTAGGTCTTATGCAGGTTCCCCAGCTGTCAGTTTGGAGTTCATGCCATCCCAGTTGCTCAGCTGTTTCTGTGGGGTTCCCCAGCATGGTCTTGACCCCTTTGCTCATCATTTTTCCCTCTCTACAACTGGACTCCAGGAGTTCTTAAGCCACATATTCTAATGACAAGTTACCACTAAGCATGTTACTGTCAATTTTTGGAGGCATAAATTTCTGCGTTGTATGGAATTAGCTAGAAACAAACTGCTTTGGTATCTTAAAGTTATTCCAAAATGCTTCAGAAGACTTAGTAACAAGACTCAGTGCTTTCTGGGAGTATTTCCACCCCAGATATTCTAGAATGTCTGTGGGGGATAAGGAACTATTGATAATGCTTCCCTCTTTTAAATCAACCAAAAGGAAAACAAACATCAAAAAAGTCATGAACACTTTTGTTTGTTCAATTTCATCTTTAGAGTATGCTGTGAATTCCAAAGGGACAGTGATCTACATATAAAATTCTTTGCCTCTATAATTCATTAACTCCACTCCATGCTAAAGAGGAGTCTTGGCTAGGCTGTTGGGTTATGCATTGTAAGAACATCAAAACAACAACCAGTTGCCTGTAGTTGACATTTTTGGTTGTCTTTAAAGACATGAAAACTCATTTCCCTTTCAAACTGTATGTAGCATATAGGATATAATTATCATGCGTCACTGTATTATTCAGAAGCACACAGCTATTAAGACTGAACATTTGAATACCATGATTTAAATACTTAACCATAGTTTGTCATTAGTGCCCCTAGAAGGAGACATGGTATCCTAACATCTGACAATAGAATGGGATTTAATTCTCCCCATACTAGTTAAAGTACCTTGCCTACAAGGACTCTGAAATGCATAGCCCTACTAAGTTTTTCTATCGCTATTCTGTTTTCAAAGGAACAAAACAGACCTCTAGAAGGCAGTGGGGTGATGCTATTACTGCTGGAATTTGGGGTTATAAAACGTGAATTTTCAGACGCCAAAGACCATCCAACCCTATTCATATGTTGTCCCATGACTCAACACAATTTCTTTGTGGAGGAATGAGAAATAGAGAGCCGGGAGAAGTTTTTGTTCGAATGCACACGGGTGTGAGTGGTAGAGGTGGTAGTGGTAGAGGCCAGTGTGAAGCTGGGTAGATGTGAGGTGTTTGGAGAGACGATATTGGAAGTGGTTAATTTATCAAATTTTAGGTCAATTAAAAGCTGGTCTCAGCGCAGTTTTAAGAGAGGGCCCAGAAAGCAGCAATGAGTTTAGTTTTCCCAGGCCCTGGGCATTCCCCAGGATGGTCTCCAGTGCCTGTCACTTCTGCTACTGGCCTGTAGTTTGAGCTGCCACAGCCAGTTAGTGCAGGTTGGGACAAGTGACTCCCGCAGGAGAGGAAGGAAGGGACTTAAAACCCACCCCAGCTCAAATCTCCTATCAAGTTAAGCAAGTCCAAGTAAAGGTACGCCAGAAGATCTTGGTCAAGTAATCTGCTCTTTGCAGCTCAGAAGCGCGAAGTATGGGCCGCGCCAGGATGCCTGGTAGTATCTGTCTCTGCGCTGGACCCGGTGGGCGCTTGACTTCTTCAGGGTACTGGCGGGTAACTTTGGCTCGCATCCTAACGTCCTAGCTGTGAAGGCTGGCCATCGGAACCATAAACCGGGACCTAGGCTGGAGCGAAACATCATCTGGGGACTCCTTGGAGGAGTAAGGCGAGGGACACACCCTTTTGCCTAACCCCACCCCTCCAAGATGCGACTAGTGAAAAGCAACTCATGCCAACCACTGTACGCATTGCCCGTGCGGGAGTGGGCTTCAGCCCTTGCCATCCTCCCGGGGTTCTCCACTCTCTGAATCCCTCCCCTTGCCCGAGTTCCGGGTCTTCCTGCTGTACCCACCGAAACTAGAGAAGAGCGCAGGGGCCCCCTGCTGGCCAGACGACGCCCGCGCGGCGACCCACTCCAAGTTCCCTTCTCCCGGCCCCACCCATACCAAACTGGACCCTCCCGCGCCCCTGGGGAAAGGTATCAGTTCATACAAACAGAAACCCAAACCCACCAAACAAAGCTCAAAACCCTAAAACGTTTGCTCTCCTCCTTTACTGCTCAAAGCAAGTGCGACTTCAACATCTCCCTAGGTCCTCAGGGACCATTTCCTAGACTCCTGGCTGAGGTATGAGGGTTGGATGTTCAAGAGACAACGCTGCTTCCTTCTCAATAAAAAATAAGAGGGCAAAAAGTCACAACTTCTGTTGAAGGCACGTTTTGCAGGCATCAAGATTACACACACACACACACACATACACACACACACACACACACACTCACTCACTCAAGGAAACCCACATTTATCATTTCTGAAGAGTTCTGATGACATGTTTCTGGAAGCTTTTCATCAATGATTGGAGGAAATGTTTGTTAATCGTTCAGAATGTGGGTAGCAGGAAATACGGTCCTGTGAGTTGGGAAGAGGAAGGAGGGAAAGGAGGACTCCCTTCCTCCTCTTTCTTTCCCTACCTTAGCTTTAGTCATCATCAAGGAAGGTTCTATCCTCACACTCTGTGTCCTGTGCCTCACTTAGAAATGGGGAGGGGGATTATTTTGTTTATCTAGGCAGTTCATGACTTTGTTTTGTACAGGATTTTGAAAGTAGTTTAGCTTTGAAATAAGCTGTGGGCTTTTAGTGGTAGCTTTTTTTGTTGCTCTTGTTAGAGATCACAATGTTTCTGTCCAGGTAACTTTGACTCAGAGATGGATAAAGTATCTTATTGTCAAGTTTTTCAGTAAAGTTTTTTTTGGATATATACTATACTGTCTGACAAAACAGTTATTTTTTCCCTCTGTAATTTTAGGCCAACAGGTACTGGTTGGCCCAATGACATACCAGGGCTGCTTATTTCCATTTTCTTCACACATTGTTCTATGAAAAGAAACTAAAGGATTTTGGGGTGACCCAGAATCAGTTCATAGCAGGCAAGATCTAAAGGAGATTCTGAGAATGGTAGTGTTTTAGGGTACTGTGATCAGATGGATGCCAGGATCTCCTGCTTGCTATTAAGGAAAAGAATGAGGCTGGTGTGGGGAGGGGTCTGGTTGCTGCTGGTTATGCCCCTAAGTCTAGGGGCTCTGAGCAAGCCTTAGAGAGTTGCAGCTCCCCGAGAAGATGAAGTAAAACTAATGTCTCTAGTATGTAGAGTGCTTACTCGTCAGTAGGATCTCTGGTGTGTGTCTTTTGTATTCTTAAGCTCACTTAGCCTCCACTCAAGCCCTGTGGACCGGGTATTGTTGTAACTTCTCATGTCACAGAAAGAGAGAATCAAGCTTGGAAAAGTTGACATACCTGACTACGTTTATTAACAGTTGGTGACACATGAGCAAGGGCTTGAAAGCAAGAAAATGTTGAGGACCCCAGTTTCTTGTACACTGTTAAGATTGATGATATTGTAACTCATGTTTTATGTCAGAGACAATCTTCATAAGGAAAAATTACTCATGTTTTATGATAAACAAAACATTTAAAAATAGAAATGTATGCTGTGTAAGACAGTTATTATGGACTCTTTCATTTCATACATGAGAAAAGCAGAGCTTTGCAATCACACCTAGAAAAACGCAATCAGTTGTTAAAACTAGAACTCTACTTCCCTCTCTTCAGCCCATTCCATGATGCCATACTGAAAACACACAAAAAAATTCTTGGGCTTTCTCAAAATGTCTAACTGTGGATCGCAAACAGCTCAGAGCCCATATTTCACCTTAATTATAAATACCTACTTATATAGAAAGAATGTAAATGTATAAATAGTGCTATTTTGGGTGTTAGATTAGAGGCAAAAGACTGAAATAATTGTATCAGCTTTGCTTGAGATGTAGTTAAAGCAGTTAAAAGAGAAAGCATGTCTCAGTACAGTTTTAGTCTTCACAACTACTCACAGGGCCCAACCCATCACCGTTTGGCAAGGTCATTCCACAATTCATTTCACAAAGTTCATATGCACAGGGTTTGATGTTGTTCACC
Source organism: Mesocricetus auratus (assembly GCF_017639785.1). Taxonomy (NCBI): domain Eukaryota; kingdom Metazoa; phylum Chordata; class Mammalia; order Rodentia; family Cricetidae; genus Mesocricetus; species Mesocricetus auratus. Next base: position 39,405,079 of record NW_024429193.1, read on the forward strand.
TCCCTTAATATGCTCCTTCTTTGTAGCCATGAATGGTTATGGTAAACAAAATTCAGAACACATTTCTGAAGGGGATATATTATTTTGTCTAAGTTTTTGAGTAGCACCCATAGTTGGGTGTATGCTTAGGACTCACTGAAATACATGAGGAGAATGGATTTACTCTGTGCTGGATTAGTTCAGGTGGAGATTGAACTTGGTGGACTGCTTTTCGGGATCCCTCATGTTCACTAGGTCTTAGAGAATCAGAGAAATATCTAGATGAGCTGCCCTAAGTCATGAGTTGGACAGCGGCCTACAGGTCTCAGCTTTTTCAGTTGTGTACAAATTATTTGGCCACAGAGCCTCCCCTCTTGTTGGGGATTGCTGACATTTCCAAAACTGTAATTTAGTTGAATATAGTTGTTAATATCAAGTTGGGAATTTTCTCCCTCTCATCTCTCATTAAACTGTTAGAATCAATATCAGTTTGGAAGCAAAATGTTACTCAATGAATCTGGTTTGTCTGTGTGAAATTATACCATAAATGCTTTCACAGATTTTAGACCTGAAAGGCTTTTTGAAATGACCTAACCTACTCCTTCTGTTTCAGAAAGGGGTAATACAGAATTTTCAAAATCACTTCTGTAGTTGGGGAAGAGATCTGGAACCCAGATTTTATGTATTTGAGCATCAAGGCTGTGTGTTCTCATAGCTTCATGGTTCTTCTTATTTAACTGTCAGGGATTCATCCCTTGTTCAGCCACTAGTTATTGCCATGAGCTTGGCAACTGTCCTGGACACTGGAAATTCAACAGAGAGAAAAACAAAACAACCCTGGAAAAGGCCTTCATTTAGTAAAGCTTGTGTGTTGTTGGTGGAACAGGGTAAAGCTCAGAGCCATGATGAACAAGGTTATGGAGAAAAAAGCATTTTATAAAGACATTTTTCAGAAAATACCTCTTATGCAGTACAGTATGAATGGCAGAAAAAATTATACAGACATTCTTTCACATTTCTTGGTAAATAAATGTGGGAAGCCCTTCTTGCCAAATAATAAAACCAAAATTGGGCATTACTAAGTGGACAACACCAATTTTAGCCAGATAAACAGAGCTCTCTTCAGTGGTCTGTCCATGAGCTGAGGATTATTCTTTTCCAGAATGTTCCTAAAAAGTGTGGATTAGATGTCTATAAGTAAACAGAAACTTATGTAGAGGGTAGGATAAAAAGTAATAAAGATATCAAATTCTTCTATAAAATTCCACTTTTTAAAAGCACATGAGATTGTCCCCACAGGTAAACCAGGAGCCTGAGCCTATTATGGGTGACATCAGAAGTTCCAGCTTCTATTGCTTTGGTCTTTTGTTTTTCACTAACTCTACTTGCCCTTTTGAATAGGACACACAGTAGTCACCATCCCACATAGAGGAATAATGGAGATATAGATACAGAAATTTTAATCCTGTGAAATCCTGGATTTTCAATACCAGAAACACCCTCCCTCCCCCAGAAAATAGAACTCATTATTACAAACAAAATGTACACTGGACACTGAAATGAAAAATTACCAAATGATTAGGACATAATAATGTTTTCAAATCAGTTCCTGTCTCTTTCTCCATACGGATTTTAGTCAGAGTTTGAATAATGAGGACCAATGGCCAATTGTCATATGTCCATATTTGCCACTAATGAGGGGCAATTTGTTTTGCAGGGTTTTATTGCGCTTTTATTGACAGATGATCTGAAACTTCCTCTTGGCAAAGATGCAGAATGGACCTTTTATTTAATGGATGGGGGTTGGGAGAGAGTAGAGGACTGTATGAAATTACAAGAAGTACAGTACATTGTCCTGGGGAGGGTTTTTTTCTATTCTTGCTTGCCTATTTTGTCACTATTTTTTTCCTGAGTACCAATAAAGGAATACTATGACTTCTAAATTATAGTTGATAATAGCATATTAAAATAAAATAGTAAAGCTACTATTTTATATTTTAGTATTTTGTATGTTAATCAGGTAAGGGATAGGACTGCCTGAAAGAGTATTGGGTGACTGTCCCACAGTGGGGGTGACCCAAATCCAATTCTCATTATGGTGGACTGTTGTGGAAGTGGAGCAGTATTTTCTTTTATGCTTCCTGAATGTCATGTGGTGGTCTCCACTAAGAAAATGATTGGGTTGGATTCTCAGGAGAGTCTCTCTTCTATTTCTTGGTTCCAAGTGTAACTGAATCCAAACTACAAGTACACATAGTGTTGAATTAGAGAAAAAAATGTTGAGTTGTTATCTTCACTGGCTGTATTATTGAGATTAGAAGTTATAAGTAAGGAAGCCTGAGCCTCCTTCGCCTTTTTATGCCCTTAGGCCAGCTAAAGAATCAATAGCATGTTCCTTCTTCATGATCACTGAAAAAGAAAGTAGCAAATCTTAAATAAAGGAAAACATGAGATCTGAGATCTTTTTGATCTGCCTTAAGATTGGAGTGAGCTTATGGAACTGTTGCGTTGAAGCTCCCAAGAGATGTGAGGAAGGTTATCTTTCTGGAGGGGTGAAAAGGTCTTTTTGATCCACACTGCTTTAGGAATCACCCTTTACAAAAAGACAGACAGACAGATAGAAAAGAAAGAAAAGCTTATTCAAGGTGGAATAAAACAAGGAATGCATTAAGCCTTCAGATTTATCTATTTTTCACTAGATACACAATCATATAGTATTTGTACCTTTAAATCCATATTTAGCTAGACATTAAACTTGAGAAATAATCTGTTTATAGAAAATAAAGCCATTTCTATTTGAAAACAAATGGAAAAAATAATTATTTCTTCTCAAATGTGTACCCTTTTTAATTGATCAAATGCATCCAAGAAATTCTGCCGGCAATTTAAGCACTCTGTAGGTGTTGTTGCTGTTCTAAATTCATCTGCGAGAGGAATTGTAAATGGTATTTACCTTTTAATTAAACAAAGCATCTTGCAAATTAAACACATGTTCTTGCACATCAAAATTTAGTTAACATCCTTTTCATTGTTCATCCCGCTGACACCGTGACAGCATTCTGAGTCCACACACAATACGGAATGGTGATGCTTCCCTCCCCTGTACTCTTCATTCCTCACAGTAGATGTTATCACATGCTAGCATACACTCTGGAACTGACTTCCAATAACAGGGCAGCTTTTCTCACTGAACACACTTGATATTTTGTAACATACGGGATGGCATTGGTGTGTCCGGACCTCCAAAGCTTTGGGTGTTGATCTGACACATGTCTTAGAGTCTTACACTGGGAATTTGACAGTGACTGACAGAACACCTTAGAGGAATAGAGGAAGCCTATAAAGACAGAAGCACCACTCATGAGTGCAGTCTGGCTTCTAGTAACTACACACTTCTTTACATGCAGACCAGTAATTTGACATTTATAATTCACTGTAGAGCTGATTTTCTGTCATTTTCCTACTGTCAAGTCCTCCACATTTTGAAATAAATGTCCCTTCTAATTATTATATGAATTTGAACTCCAACATTCAATTTTCCCCCTGTCTTACATAATGGAGTACTACATTTGGCTGAAGTCTGAGTTGTAAGACCATTTAGGAAATGTGATCATTTAAAAAATATCCTCACAAACCATACCTGGAACTCCTTCTTCCTGTTGTACACTGCCTTATATTTGAAATTATGTTTTGAATCCCACCCATCAGCATTGCTTCTAAGAAAATAAGGTTATTAATGGCAGAATGAAACTGAGATAATTAGGATAGCATCTTAATGGAACTAAAGTCAGAGAGAGACTTTCCAATAAAGCAAAATTGTAGCTAATGACTGTCACTCATTTGTACTGGTGCTCATTAATTTCTTTTATTTCTGTTTATTTATGGTTTATATAATTGGAATAAAGTCATTTGCCCAGAACATTGCCAAAGGAAAAACACTTTGCCTTTCGAAGAAGCGTCTCAGAATAATACTTCAATAAGGTCTAACGTAAGTTTATATCTTACCTTAACATTATGGCACCTCTGAGCTCTCATAGGTTTTTAAAGAAGGGATAATTTTCACTGTGAATGTTAAATGTTAAGGTTCAGACAGCTAGCATGTTGATAAGACAGTAGTCATAGAAGCAACTGCTTTGAGGGACAAATGATTGGTAATGGACTGGGGTTGGGGGCAAGAATAGCCCTATAGTCAAGGAAATAAAACATTAGCTCACAGGGATAGTGCCTGGTCCTAACTAAGATTTACAAGCCAGAAGTAAATAATGGAAGTACACATCTTGAAATCTAAGTTTGATGTTCTAAGGCTGAATTTTGCTTCAGAGAGTGATTTATCACATATTTGTGGACTGATACTACCTGGTGATTAAAATAATGCAGTATACAGGACAATATAAGAAACCCTTATTGCCAGGCGGTGGTGGCACATGCCTTTAATCTCAGCACTCAGGAGGCAGAGGCAGGTGGATCTCTGTGAGTTCCAAGTCAGCCTGGTCTACAGAACAAGTTCCAGGACAGCTTCCAAAAAAATACAGAGAAACCCTGTCTTGAAAAACCAAAAAAGGAAAAAAAAGCCCTTTATTGATTGAAAGAAGCAACTGGAGTATGGATGAGCATAGACACAAATAAGACTCACCTTCACCAGGCTCATATCCTTAGATTTAATTGGGACGGAAGATTACGGACTTTGACTCATCACAGTTTTTACATTGTTCGTTTTTACACTGACACCATTTCTGTCACCTTGTTTAAAACTTTCAAAATCCAACTGGATACAATTTCCCAATTACAAAGAAAATCTAGAATATTTACATCAGTCAACAAGTTTCAGAAATATCAGGTGCAACTTTCCTTTGTTGGCCAAATGTGCCTGAGCTGTAGATATGAGATTCTTTCATATGCAAAAAAACCAAACCAAATAAAAAACCAACACCACCCCCAAACCAAAACAAACAAACTAAAAAATGACCAACTTTTTAAAAAGTTTCATGCTGATCCTTGTGCCTTTTGGCTTTTACAAGGCTTATATGACTGATAATGTGTTGTCTTGACTCTTAAAAAATGTATTCATATTTTATGTATTAGTACCCTACACGTACACCTTTATGCTAGAAGAAAGCATCAGATCTTATTATAGATGGTTGTGAGCTACCATCTGGTTGTTGGGAATTGAACTCGGGACATCTAGATGAGCAACCAGTGCTTGTATCCATGGAACCTTATCCCCAGCCCTGACTTAACTCTTCATAGAGCGGTTACATAATTGGTATTTGTGTGCATGTGTGTGCACATCTATGTATATACATGTGCACATATGTGTATGAGGAGATCATGAGTAGATGTAATGTCTTCCTATATTTGTCTCCACATTACTTGTTGGGGAAATGCCTCTTGCTGAACATGGAGCTTACTGATATGTCAAAACAGGCTGCCAGAAAGTCACAGGAATCCTCCAGTCTCTGTCTTCTCAGTGCCAGGATTACAGGTGCACACTATACTGCCTGGCTTTTTACCTGAGTGCAGGGGTTCCAAAATTAGATTTTAATGCTTGTGCATCAAATGCTTTACAGAGTAAGCCATCTTCCTTACTCTAATGTGTAATCATTTTTATGGATGATACATGACTTCCTGTATCTAAAGTGATTTCTATCTTATATATAACAATATGTTCCTAAGACGTCTTATATATTAATTTCTAAGAAATAGCCCCATCTGTAGCATGAATAATAAAAAACCCAGAGACAGATATTGGGGTTAAAGCTGAAGATCAGAAAATCAAAGCAGCCAGCCACTAGAACGTTCTTTCCTCTACAAAGGCTTAGACCAAAGGGGTCAGCCTGTCCTCAGCATGACTGCAGACTCCCCTGCTCTCCACCGAATCTCAGATTGCAATGCTCCTATTTCATCCTTTTTAGTGCTGGGATTAAAGATGTGGGATCTGAAGTGCTGATAGCTGTTGAAAGACTGGAAGTCAATCTTCTTAAAAGTGCGGCTCCTCCCAGACCAACCTATCAACAAATATGTCTCTTTTTAGACAGATTTAATTTAGTGTAGCTAAGGGTGGCCTTGAACTAACAGAGATCTTTCTGCCTCTGTCTCCCAAGTGCTGGTATTAATGGTGTGGACCAGCACTTCCTGGCCTCCATGGCTAATTAGTGTGACTGCTGGGATTAAAGGTGTGTACCACTGCTGCCTGGCTTCTATAGCTAACTAGTGAGGCTAGCTATGCACTCTGTGAACACTGATAAAAAGGTCAATGTTTATTTAGCTCTTGGTTAAGAGCTAAATCACTGGACTAAGCATTTGTAATGTCCTATCCTATTTATTACAACAATAACTAGAGGGAGGTCCTCTCAGTGACTGAAATTTATGTAGTTAAAATGACTTGTTTGAAGTCACCATGCACCTAGGAAAATGTGGAGTTTGTCTTTAAACTAGTCTTTGATTCATAAAGCAAGGCTCTGACTCCTCTGCTTTGCTTTACTGGATAAGTACCATGTGCTAGACGGCACTTAGTAACTTAAAAAAAAAGGTCTTCCTTAGCATCAGACTGAAACCACAAATTTAAGGCAGGGATTGTGATGAGAAAGATACTTCTGATTTTAGGCTAAGGAACGTTCTGTAGGTAAGTTCAGTCTTCAGAAAACTTGGGTGTGCCAAGTGCGACTTCCAAGCATCTCCTTCTGTTGTCGTATCATACTGTACTCCAAGTCTGCTTCACATTCCTGGAGAAGTCTTGGGAGAGATAAATCCTGCCAAAATTTGAATGAAACTGGAAGTGTATGAACAACCCACCAGAAGTCAAACTCTTAAGAAATGGTTTTATTGGCTCATTCACTCACTCACTCACTCACTCACTCACTCATTCACTCATGCATGCATAATTGATTTCAGATCTGATGATGTGAGGGACAGCGAAATGCCTTTGAAAACTTTGAAATCCAGTAATTCCAGGATAGACATTTGGGCATGCTCTAATCAAGACCCACATAGTTATATTTTGAAAAACAGAATTACAATGGCCATTCTCTGGGTCAATTATTCAATACTGTATGACTTACTACATGTCCCCTACTTCTACTCTTGTTTCACACATTTACTTTCTGATTCATCAAAGCATTTTGAATCAATGACTATGCTAGGAAAGTCCAATAAAGTCTTTTTTTTGGACAAAGTTGATTTTAAATAAGTTATATTGTCTTTAAAGACTGTTTTCACCATTTTCTTTCTAAATAGGTGTTGGGTAATGGCTGATGCATTAGGAAACTCCATAAGTAGTTATTGAATGAATGAATGAATGCACATGACCAAAAAAAGACTAGAAGCCCAGTGTCCTTGATTCCAATTGATTGTTATCACCCAGTTCATAAGAGGAATGAAGCAACATCTCTACTTTGTGTACAGGAAATTTAACTGTCTTTCAATACACAACTTTTCTTTTTGTCTAAATCAAATGAAGCCTAAACTAAAAGCTATTCATCCAAAAGAGATTCATTCAGAAGTTGTTTTCAAATTTAAATCATGTAAGCACAGCAACCAAATGTATAAAACCTTGCAGAACACCTAGAAAATCACATTTATTTCCAATAAAGTCGTGATTATTGATGTAGCACTATCTATGTCCCTTTGAATGAAAATAAAATCAGACATTGTGGAGGTATGTGGTAGGCAAATAAAGACTTTTAGGGGAGATTTGAAAAACCTTTAACTGAGCTGATTTGATATCCAAATATGTAGCAGAAAAATACAGACAACTCAACAGTCATCTGTCTCTATGATTAATACATGCTGTGTCAATACATGCTATTAAGAAATACATAATACTTCATTTAGCATTCATTTATATATTTCATGTGATTATAACATAGGGCTGATTTTTCTATTATCATATAAAGCACCTACCACATACATGTTCTAGAGGACTTCTAAGTGCCTACTGGGGATAACTGTTTAAGGCAAGAAAAAAGCTTAATTTTGAACAAGAATGGAGGAGGTTTTAAAGCATACCCTATGTTGCCATGGTGTGTGTGCGTGTGAGAGAACTCAATAGCAGACGTTCAAAACAAAGGCATGATGGGATACCTAGTATGGGAAGAATAACGGAGCCTTGTAAACACCATATAACAATCACCTTGCCGGTCACAATCCTGATATGGAAGGACTCAACACTGTATTCAAAGACAATTTTTCAAATTCTTGATGCAGCAGTGTTCAGCACAGCAAGTGCTCAGTATACACTTTCTCATGAGTTCATGGGTACTTGTTGCCAGCCACTGTCTTCTGCAACCTCCCAAGTGTTCTGATAGATCCTCTATTCTTGTTTCATAGTTTCTCTTCTTTGTTTTCCTAACTGCCAGAAATTCCACATCATGCCCCAGGAAAGTCCTTTAAGTATTTCCCAACCCTGACCTCGCCTAACACTGAATTCTCAACTCTCCTCTAGGTAAGATGAAGGATTATGCTGCTCCTCTGTTACTATTGCACCTTCCACTGCTGCTGTAACAGCATGTTTATCTCCTTCGTAACTGCTGTGCTCATAATACAGATGTTATACACATGCCTTCACTGTACACACACACAGAAAAATGTGAGTCTTATGAGGAAAGTGTCATAGAGTTAACTGATTTCTCTTCATAGATTTTAAGTCCATGTTGAGTGAGTCAGATAAAAGAGCAGAACACTCATGTAATCAAACAAAGAAAACAGACAAACAAAAACCAAGTACACCCCAAAACAAACAAACAAACAAGAAAAAGTAAGTGGCAAGACTTTTTCTACATGTGTTTAGAACTTACCATTTATTTTGCTTTTCTGTATGTTTGAATGTAAAACAATAGTATTTGTCTTTGTTTTTTGTTACCTGTATTTTCCCCTTCTACTCAATGTTTCTTTTTTTGAAAAAGTGATATTATTTACATAGTTAGTGTCATGTGACATTTAAAGGGGATCACATTTATTCTGTTCATGATGCTACTGTTGAAACATTTTTTACAAAGGTCTCTCCAGGTCAGGAGACGGATAGCCTGAGTTTCACCCTTTGGGACCACATGGTGGAGGGAGAGAATTGATACCAGCAAGTTGTCTTTTGATCTTCAGACATATACCAGTGCCACACAAGGATGTAAAAAAATGTGATAGCAAAAGTATCTCTTTTGAGATTTCAAATTTTGTACATTGTGATCTAAATTTGCTCAAAGTAACATATTTTAAAAGTCAAACATTGTTTTGTTGCTAGTGCTTATCATTTGGTTTAATTTTGGTTCATTCAAAATAGCCATCTCAAATTTAAAATTTGAAGATTTATAACCATTGAAAATAAAACTCTAACTTCCAAGCATGAATTATTAGTTAGGAAACACCACCTTAGCAACTCATCCAAGGGATTACTATGCAGCTACTAAAATAACAACATTTGATAGGGAATTAGGAAATGACTCACACAAGCACATTTCACTCTCTTCTTTCCTGTTAAGTGGTGATTTTTGATTTTAGGTAAAATTAAGTCTACAAAGATGTTTCAACAATCAAATGTGAACACCATTTACTCTTAATATTGGTTCAGAAATGTTACATCCTAAAAGCATTTTCTATTTTCTTCATCTGCTTTTCTGATTCTTTCTGTTCAGATGGAGGTGTGCATGTGAATGAGTGTATGTGTATGTGCCTGTATTCACATAATTGTGTCTCTTTAGGTATATGTGTGTGCCTGTCTTTGAATGTGTGTGTGTGTGTGTGTGTGTGTGTGGTATGTGTATGTGTTTATGCCATGCATTCTTTCCCTGGGTCCTAAAGATTTCGTTTTAGTTTTACAATCTCAAAAAATGAAATGTATACCAGTTTTATTACAAATTGTATAGTTCTGTTTTCCCAGGTTAACAGACAGCCCTTTAATAAGGGACTCAGGTATTTTTTCTTTCTCTGGAATTATTTTGTTCAGTTGTAACTTTATAAATTAATTCTGTTTCACCATTTTCTTCATGACATTAGTTGACCAAATCACAAATAAGTCCGATTGTCTGTGTTTTTTCTTTCTGTATAGCTGCAGTCCTCTGATTTTCCTAATGTATTTTGCTTTCATCAACACACTGAACACACGGCTGTGCTTCTTTGCAATCTGTTTTGTTGTTGAGTCCATTCTCCCTTAAGCATCTTGCTTGTTAGTTAGTCTTTATTTCTGAGATGAGTTTTGTCTGCCTCAAGTAAGACAAAATACCGTTTCTTCCTGAGTTTAACCTCAGTTTCATTCTTTGCTTATTTGTGCATTTCTGTTTCAAAGTTTATACATTGTGATCTGTTTGCTTTTTAATCTGTAAATTCACATTTAAGAGGTAAATTTCATTCTTTGTTTTACATATATCTATTAAGGAGATTATAAGATAGTATATTTTGATTACATTATCTGTTTTCATGTGTGAATTTCAGTGTTGACATATCTGCAAACATTTTCACAGATTTATTTTTTAGATTATTTATGAATGTATGAGGACAAAGGTATGTCTTAGAGGTTGCATTTCCTTCCTTTGATATGAAAACATGGTTTTTTTGTTAATTGACTGTATGTCTTATTCTCTTAGATGTAGGGTTGTCTTTGGATGTTGTGATCCTCTTTTCTTTGTGCTGGGATTTTAAAATGCCATTTGCTGTTTCCTCATTTTTTTTTCTCAAGGTCATGCCTTCACAAACATCCTCTGTCCCTTCCTTCTGGATAGGGTGTCTTGTAAGGAACAGGCCTCTGGTGTTCTATATTTTATCTCTTTTCTGTTTCATTCCTAGTCAGAAATCCTGTGATGGACATAGTCTTAGTCTTGCTTTTGAACTCCCCCAAGGTGGAGCATAGCACCTTCCTAGGTGTTAACTGCTCTCCATCCACCAGTGAATCCTCCTTTGTATTTATGTGCACAGTACATAGTCTCTACTTGAGGTGTGCTCAGGAGCCTCTGTTGAGTTTGGATCTTTACTCAAGTTTTATGTAGGATTCGAAATATGTCATCTAGCCTGGGCATTGTGAAGCCATGACTCACTCTAAGTGTCTTACTCATTTCCATGTTGATCTAGGTAGTCCTTTGGACGTAGTGTGGGAAAATTAATCCATATGTGGAGATGTTCAGCTACATGATCCCAGGCTGAATCAGGGGTTGTACCTAGAAATATTCTTGAAGAGGTGGTGAAGAAGAGGTAATACTGAATGCGTGAAGCAAAACTTGCCACAGATTCTCCTGACGTGTCTCTTTCTCTTGACTGAATGTGTGATGTCTCATAAAAGAAGTGACAAAAGAGTGAGAGCATCTCAACACTAGCTTTGTCTGCACGGAAGTTGCTCTGTAAACCAGTATACATCAATTTATTCACCTTGGTTTTAACTAGATGGTAGGATTCTATGTAGTTTTCTTTTATAATAAAGTATATCATGAAAGAAAAATAAAAGCAATTCTATTTTAGAAAATTAAGAGTTTTCATACTTCAATTAAATTCATCTAAGGCTGTGCATTTCTATCCTAACAAAAATATCTTCTACTGATCCTACATTATATTCTAAATGAATTTAGACTACGTTAATTAAGTCTCTTGTAACTATAATTAAATGAATTATTCATGCATCACATACACACATTTACATGTACATTCAGGAATATTTGTATAAAAAATCAAATCTCTACTGAAGAGCTGGTCAAAAGGCAGTGACAGAAAGCACAGAGATTATGTTTCAGGATGGATGGGTGGATGGATGGATTGTTTCACCTGGCAGAGCATGGTCACCAGGGTTGCTGCTGCCATATCACTTTGGAGAAGTAGTGGACATAGTTACAAGCACTCCTGTATCTATAACTTTCTCTGTCCCTGAGTTACCTGTTCCATGTAACATTTTGAAATGTGGGCAGGAGATGAACACTTGATTGAAGATAGAGGATGACATATTACAACCTTGTACCATAAGATATTGAATACGTTTGGGTGACTGAAACAAGTGTGACATTGTTTTCTGGCACAATGGATGTTGTTTGAAAGAAAATGAGAACAAGATAACCCAGGTGATTTAAACTTTGGTCTCAAAAATGACAGAATATTAGGATAAAAATTCAAAAGGAAACAAAATTTTTTATTCACAATTACAGGCATTGCATCTCTCTACAGACCAAAGCCTTGTTTGTTTTCATACTTAGAATTTCAATTCATTCCATTCTGGAATTATATTTTCCTTCCATATTAGTAACTTTTCTATTGCTTTGATAAAGCACCACTGCCAAAGTAACTTACAGAAAGTAGGGTCCATTTTGGGCTTAAAGATCCAGAAAATTGAGGGAAGCAGCTGTTCCTCCGGCAGCATCAGGTAAACAGGCCGGCTTTCCGGCCTGTGTTCCAGTGCCTGCAGACCGCCTGGGAACTGCACAGAGCTCCCAATCCCGGCGGGAGCCAAGCACCCCAGACTCCAGGTCTTCTCTCCCACTAACGAGACCAGGAAACCAGAGGAGCCAGGGAGACCAGGGGAGTAGCTGTTCCGGATCAGATACAACAGGACCCAGCATAGGATCCAGGGGACCAGGTAGAAGGCTAAGCGCCCCAGATTCCTGTTCTTCTTCTCCACCCACGGGACCAGCATTTGGACAAGGAATAGAAGAACCACCAGATTATTGGACTTGCTAGCACCCACCAAAAGGGAACTCTGGTCCCCAGACCAGTAAGGGGCTATTTCTGCACCCACTAGAAGAAGAGATGGGAAAGAGACAATACAAAAAACACACTCAGCAACAGAAAAACAAATATGACACCCCCAGACTCTAGAGACTCCACACCAGCAAGACCCCAACATTCCAATGCGAACGAAGCAGAAGAGAACGACCTTAAAAGCACTTTCATGAAAATGATAGAGGCCCTAAAAGAGGATATAGGAAAATCCCTCAAAGAAATGGAAGAAAAAACAAACCAAAAAATGCAAGAAATGGAAGAAAAAACAAACCAAAAAATTCAAGAATTGGAAGAAAAAACAAACCAAAAAAGGCAGGAAATGGAAGAAGAAATGAAGCAAAAAATGCAAGAAATGGAAGAAAAAACAAAGCAAAAAATGCAAGAATTGGAAGAAGAAACATACCAAAAAAGACAGGACATGGAAGAAGAAACAAAGCAAAAAATGCAAGAAATGGTAGAAAAAAACAAAGCAAAAAATGAAAAAAATGGAAGAAGAAACAAACCAAAAAAGGCAGGAAATGGAAGAAGAAACAAAACACAAAATGCGAGAAATGGAACAAAAAGCAAACCAAAAAATGCAAGAAATGGAAGAAAGAACAAACCAAAAAATTTATAAAAGGCAACAAACAGATGAAAAGATAAACAGAAAATTGCAAGAAGCAATGCAAACACTGCAAGGGTTGAAAACTGAAATAGAGACAGTAAAAAAAAAAACACAATCTGAAGAAAGGCAGAAAATAGAAAAGCTGGACAGTCAGGCACTGCCGATACAAGCATTGCCAACAGAATAGAAGAGATGGAAGAGAGAATCTCAAGTGTTGAAGATACACTGGGAGAAATGGATTTATCAACCAAAGAAAACCTTAAATCCAAGAAATCCTTAACACAAAACATCCAGGAAATATGAGACACCATGAAAAGACCAAACCTAAGAATAATAGGTATAGAAGAAGGAGAAGAAATCCACCTCAAAGGGGCAGAAGGCATATTCAACAAAATCATAGAAGAAAACTTTCCCAACCTCAAGAAAGACATGCCAATGAAGGTACAAGAAGCCTACAGAACACCAAATAGAGTGGACCACAAAAAAAATCCCCTCGCCACATAATAATCAAGACCCCAAACATACAGAATAAAGAAAGAATATTAAGAGCAGCTAAGGAAAAAGGTCAAGTAACATATAAAGGCAGACCTATCAGAATTACACCTGATTTCTCCATGGAAACTCTGAAAGCCAGAAGGTCCTGGATAGATATTCTACCTACACTAAGAGACCATGGATGCCAGCCCAGACTACTATACCCGGCAAAGCTCTCAATCACTATAGACAGAGAAAACAAGATATTCCATGACAAAACTAGATTCAAGCAATATGTGTCCACTAACCCAGCCCTACAGAAAATTTTGGAAGGAAAACTCCAACCCAAGGAAGCTAACTACAACCAGAAAAACATAGGCATTAGGGAATCCCTCTCTACCAACAGCCAAAAGAACAAAGGGGTGAAATTCCACACATAATTCCATCAACAACAACCATTGCAAATCAAAGAAGGATGACCAATCAATGGTCATTAATATCCCTCAATATTAATGGCCTTAACTCACCCATAAAAAGACACAGACTAGCAGAATGGATTCGAAGACAGAACCCTTCCTTCTTCTGCATACAAGAAACACACCTCACCCTCAAAGACAGACATTACCTGAGAGTTAAAGGTTGGGAAAAATTTTTTCAATCAAATGGACCCAAGAAACAAGCAGGGGTAGCAATCCTAATATCTAACAAACTGGACTTTAAAATAAAATCAATCAAAAGAGATGAAGGAGGTCATTACATACTCATCACAGGTGAAACCCACTGAGATGAAGTGTCTATCCTGAACATCTATGCCCCAAATACAAAGACATCCATATTCGTTAAAGAAACATTATTAGAACTTAAATCTCATCTAAAGCCCCACACAGTTATAGTGGGAGATTTCAACACACCACTCTCACCACTAGACAGGAATACCAGACAGAAACTCAACAAAGAAGCAAAGGGTCTAATAGAAGTAATGACCCAGCTGGGATTAACAGATATCTATAGAACATTTCATCCACATAAAAAAGAATACACCTTCTTCTCACCACCACATGGAACCTTCTCAAAAATCGACCACATGCTTGGCAACATATCAAACCTCAGCAGCTACAAAAAAAATTGGAATAACTCCATGCATCTTATCAGACCACCATGCTTTAAAATTAGAATTCAACAACAACACAAATTGCAGAAAACCTACAAACTCATGTAAATTGAATAATGCTCAACTGCACCATCCCTGGGTCAAAGAGGAAATAAAAAAAGAAATTAAACACTTCCTCGAATTCAATGAGAATGAAGACACAACATACCCAAACCTATGGGACACTTTGAAAGCAGTGATACAGGGGAAGTTCATAGCACTAAGTGCTCACATGAAGAAACAGAAGAGCAGTTATACCAGAGAATTAACATCACAGCTGAAAGCTCTAGAACACAAAGAAGCAAACTCCCCCAGGAGGAGTAGACTTCAGGAAATAATCAAATTGAGGGATGAAATCAATAAAGTAGAAACCAGGAAAACAATACAAAGAATCAATGCAACGAAGAGTTGGTTCTTTGAGAAAATCAACAAGATAGACAAACCTTTGTCCAAACTTACCAAACAGCAGAGAGTGAACACGCAAATTAACAAAATCAGAAATGAAAAGGCGGACATAACAACAGACTCTGAGGAAATCCAGAGAATCATTAGGTCATACTTTGAAAACCTGTACTCCACAAAATCGAAAATTTAAAGGAAATGGATGACTTCCTGGATAGCTATCACTTACCAAAACTAAATCAAGAACAGATAAGCAATTTAAATAGACCTATAACCCCTATGGAAATAGAAGCTGTCATCAAAAGTCTCCCAACCAAAAAAAGTCCAGGTCCAGATGGCTTCAGTGCAGAATTCTACCAGAAATTCAAAGAACAGCTTATACCAATTTTTCTCAAAGTGTTCCACACAATAGAAGCAGAAGGGTCTTTGCCAAACTCTTTCTATGAGACTTCAATTACCTTGATCCCCAAGCCACACAAAGATACAACTAAGAAAGAGAACTTCAGACCAATATCCATCATGAACATTGATGCAAAAATACTCAATAAAATACTGGCAAATCGGATCCAAGAACACATCAAAACAATCATTCACCAAGATCAAGTGGGTTTCATCCCAGGGATGCAGGGATGGTTCAACATACGAAAATCCATCAACGCAATCCACCATATAAACAAGCTGAAAAACAAAAATCACATGATCATCTCAATAGATGCTGAAAAAGCCTTTGACAAAATCCAACACCCCTTCATGATAAAGGTCTTGGAGAGATCTGGGATAACAGGGACATACTTAAACATAATAAAAGCTATATACAGTAAACCAACAGCCAACATCAAACTAAATGGACAGAAACTCAACGCAATTCCTCTAAAATCAGGAACAAAACAAGGCTGTCCACTCTCTCCATACCTTTTCAACATGGTACTTGAAGTTCTAGCTATTGCCATACGACAACAAAGGGGGATCAAGGGGATACAAATTGGGAAGGAAGAGGTCAAACTTTCACTGTTTGCAGACGATATGATAGTTTACATCAATGACCCAAAGAACTCTACCAGGGAACTCTTACAGCTGATTAACACCTTCAGCAAAGTGGCAGGCTACAAGATCAACTCAAGAAAATCAGTAGCCCTACTATATACAGATGATAAAAGGGCTGAAAGAGAAATCAGAGAAACATCACCCTTTACAATTGCCACAAACAACATAAAATACCTTGGGGTAACGCTAACCAAACAAGTGAAAGACCTGCATCGTAAGAACTTTGAATCTTTAAAGAAAGAAATTAAAGAAGCCCTCAGAAAATGGAAAGATCTCCCATGTTCTTGGATAGGTAGGGTCAATGTAGTAAAAATGGCAATCCTGCCAAAAGCAATCTACAGATTCAATGCAATCCCCATTAAAATCCCAGCACAATTCTTCACAGACCTTGAAGGAACAATAATCAATTTTGTATGGAAAAACAAAAGACCCAGGATAGCCAAAACAACCCTGTTCAACAAGGCAACGTCCGGAGGCATCACCATCCCTGACCTCAAGCTCTATTATAGAGCTATAGTCCTGAAAACAGCTTGGTATTGGCACAAAAATAGATAGGTAGACCAATGGAATCGAATTGAAAACCCGGGTATTAACCCACACATTTACGATCATCTGATCTTTGACAAAGAAGCTAAAAATATACAATGGAATAAAGAAAGCATCTTCAACAAATGGTGCTGGCATAACTGGAGACTGGCATGTACAAGAATGCGGATCGATCCATGTTTATCGCCATGCACAAAACTTAAGTAAGTTCAAATGGATCAAAGACCTCAGTATAAATCCAGCCACACTGAACCTCTTAGAAGAGAAAGTGGGTGGTACCCTTGAACGAATTGGTACAGGAGACAGCTTCCTGAACATAACACTAGTAGCACAGACAGTGAGATCAACAATTAATAAATGGGACCTACTGAAACTGAGAAGTTTCTGTAAGGCAAAGGACACAGTCAGCAAGACAAAAAGGCAGCCCACAGAATGGGAAAAATATTCACTAATCCCACATCTGACAGAGGGTTGATCTCCAAAATTTACAAAGAACTCAAGAAGCAAGTCTCCAAAACATCAAAGGACCCAATTAAAAAGTGGGCTGCAGAACTAAGTAGAGAGTTTTCAATACAGGAGTCTAAAATGGCTGAGAGGCACTTGAGAAAGTGCTCAACATCCTTAGCCATCCAGGAAATGCAAATCAAAACAAATCTGAGATACCATCTCACTCCTGTCAGAATGGCTAAAATCAAAAACACCAATGACAATTTATGCTGGAGAGGATGTGGTGAAAGGGGGACACTCCTCCATTGTTGGTGGGAGTGCCAACTGGTTCAGCCACTTTGGAAATCAGTATGGCGATTCCTCAGAAAAATGGGAATAAACCTACCACAAGACCCAGCAACTCCACTCTTAGGCATATATCCAAAAGATGCCCATTCATACAACAAAGATGTCTGTTCCACTATGTTCATAGCAGCTTTATTTGTAATAGCCAGAACTTGGAAGCAACCTAGATGTCACTCACCCGAAGAGTGGATAGAGAAAATGTGGTACATCTACACAATGGAGTACTATTCAGCAGAAAAAAATAATGGAATCATGAGATTCGCAGGCAAATGGATGACACTAGAAGAAACCATCCTGAGTGAGGTAACCCAGTCACAAAAAGAGAAACATGGCATGTACTCTCTCATATATGGATTTTAGACATAGATCTGGGGAGTGCCAGCCTACAATCCTATGGTCAGAGAGTCTGGGAAACAGAAACTTCATTTAGTGGCTGATCGAAGAAGAGGCAGACTGCCTTGTTTAAGTACTGAGCTGAACTCTAGAAATCCAGTAACAGAGAGGGAGGACTGATGATCAAAGGGATTAAGACTGGGATGGTTTAACCCCCAGAAACAGCTGACCAGACAAAGGTTAACTCTTGAATCCCAGGCATCAGCCTGGGAATACAGCATGGGACTGCTCAAGACCCCCTGAATCTGGGTGTCAGTGAGGAGGCCTAGGGAATCTATTGAGCCTTGGGCAGCAGATCAGTACCCATCCCAAGTATATACACGGACTTTGGACTCCCATCCAACAATGTGAGGTGCACTCTCACCCTGATCTCTCGGGGAGGGTCTAGGCCCTGCCCTATATGAAATGACAGACTATGGACACCCCCCATGGAGGGCCTCACCCTCCCTGGGGAAATGAGGGGATAACGGGGGGGGGGTTGGGGGGAGGGCACGGGAAGAGGGGAGGGAAAGTGAGAGGGACCTGGAACTGACTTGTGAAGCAACCTTGTTTCTTATCTAAATTTAAACTGGAAAAAAAAAGATCCAGAGAATTAGGGGCCATGAAGACTAGCGAAGATAGCAGGCTGCAGCAGTTGGAACAGCAGCTGAGAGCCCACATCCCAAAAATGCAAACAGGAAGCAGAAAGCTAATTGAGAATGGTTTGTGGCTTTTGAAATCTCAAAGCATCTCCCAGTGCCACTTTCTTCCAGCCAGGCCACACATCCCAAACCTCTTCAAACAGGATTTACCCACTGGGGATCGAGTATTCAAATGCCAGAGACTTATGGGGAACATCTCATTCAAACCACCACACCTCTTAAATGGGAAAAATCCATTTTACTCTGAAGTATGATCTTTTTGATGACATGATCAGAGTCACCCTCTGTCTTCTCCTTTTCATTTAAGTATCAGATTAGTATTTAGGTTATCATTTGGGTATTCCATGACACTATTAACACTTAATTAATAATATATAAAGTACATAAGGAGAGTCATGTGTCCATAGTAAATAATAGAAGACAATGTATAAACAAATGCAAGAGGTATTCTCAACAAATACACACCAGGAAAAGGCAAGTCACATTGTGCAGTTTATAATTTATGTATTTTCTAGGCATAGACTGCAAAAGAACTTCCCTACCCATCACTTCCTATTCTATGTCTGAAGGTAAAGGGACAGGTAGTCCAGAAGCTTTCTTGATCCTAATTACTATTACTGCTTCATTTTATTGAGAGCCTATTAGTTTCCAACTGGAAGGGACAGTCATGTATCTCATGTTTTCAAATACCAATGGGATTATTATAAACATTATGAAATGTTAATTAAGATGTCTGCCTGTGATTAAGCTGGAATGACCTGCACATTTTAAATTCAAATTGACCTTATACATCTAGGGAAAACACATGTCACTTCATAATGATAAATTTTATTACAAAAGCTCTATGAATATACAACTTTTAATGTATGGCTTGAAAGCTTCTAGATTATTTTACTTTTGCCAAAAAATAAAATAACTCTTCAGAATTATTTAGAGTTTTTCAACTGTCTTGTCGCTAGTGGACCACTGCTGGCTCCAGTATTCAGAGTTTGCAATAAACATTATTGTTTTCTGTTAAGGACTATAAATACATCAATTCACATGTTTTTGGACTATGGTCAATGTCATGACTATAAATATTTTATACAACACCACTTTCATAAAAGTTACAATATTAGCGAGTTCATATTATCAAAACAGTGACATAAGGAAAGAATATGGTTAAAGAGTAATTTCAGAAATGACTATAATAGTACATCTGGAGTTAAAAAACTTACGGAAAGTAAACGTTTTGTGTCCACTCAAAACAGTGATAATTGGCAACAATTTATGGCTTACCTTTAGAACTGTTTCCAGAAATCTTAGTCTAATAATTCAGGTGCAACAATACAACACACACACACATACACACACACACACACACACACACACACACACACACACACAATTTTTGCCAAGCTAAGCAGAAAATATTAGAAAATATAAGCAGATGGCAGAATTTTGCAGGGCTGGAAACATCCTCTAGTCTACATTTTCCAAAGTGACTGCAAACAACAACATCTCCAAATTCGTGATGGGTATGCAATGGACCTGTAACTGTCAGAACACTGAAATAGTAAGTAGCTTTTCATCTAGAAATAACAGGCGTTGCATGTCTCTGCTGCTAGTCTAGTCCTCATGAGTCCCATGAATGAGAAGCCTCATACATACCCTGCCATCCATCTTTCTATAGTCTTCCTGCTATATGACTCCCTTTCAAATCCTTGGGAAGTTGAAACCAAATCTGGAGTATCAATTAAAGTGGATGTAGGAGAAGCAATTTTTAGAATTATAATTTCAACAGTTGGCAGGATTAGGATGGGTAAATTAGAAGATTCGTTATTATGTCAGGCAAAGGTAGGAATACAAATAGTTGTATATCTTGTATTTTTTTTATTCATTCATTGTTAAATATTATGAAACTATAGTCACATACTCATCTGCAGGTTGTTAAATATTATGAAACTTTATTTTTAATGTCACAATTTCATTCATTAGCAGTGTTTTTAAGGGATGGAGAGAGCTCAGCAGTTAAGAACACTGGCTACTCTTTCAGAGGACCTAGGCTTACTTTTCAGCACCCATGTGATGGACTCTGAAGGCATCAAATTAACATGTGTACATATGGGCTTATGTTCAGGCAAACCACCCACACATATGAAATGAAAATGTTTTAAGAATTCTGAATTCATGAAATACAGTTTTGCAAATTATAAGAAACATAGAATATATAATTACTTATCTAAAGCTTCCGTTTTCCTTGGCTAATATTATTTTCATGACTATTTGTTCCCCATGTATATGATTAGTTTAAAATTTAACCTTGTCATATTTTCTTAAAAGTAAAATTAAGCCAGGACCTGTGATTTTAGATATACTTTTGCTAGATTACATAGTTTAGATGCAAATCATTTTCAACCCATGTTCTTTCAAGTCATTGAGCTTCTGCAGAGTGAAGTGTAGCTGGTTTTGGGAATACACAATTTTCTTTGATGTATGGAATGGAAGTCGAGATTTTTCCATCTAAATAGCCAATGAGAAATCTCCTGAAATACAGAGGTGGGATTCAGTTTGTATTACCACAGCTGGAAGTCCCCTTTCCCAAGTTACTGCATTTCCTGAGGTACAAAGTATGCTCCTCCCAGCTAATTGCAGATCCTCTTCTGTCACTAGGAGGATCGTCAGCTCTGTTTAGCACATTGCTAAGCACAGCACATTACTTTTTAGAACATGACTTTTCTTTCTATGCCTCTGAAATACTCACACAAAATAAGATAAGGTGGGTCAGCTTGACAAACCTGACTTTGACTAGAGAGAATTTATGTCTACTGCCTTGGCTGAGATAAATTAGACTTAATCACACTTACAGTCATCATTAATTTCCTCCTTAAATTTTCAAGTGATAACAAATCAGTTAAAATGTGCATCTACTTTAGATTAAGCAGCTTTGTCTCAGGGTTTTAGTACTGCTGAAGGAATAGATTTTTCAAGTGTTTTTGAATAAACAAAATATCTTAGGGGGATAAAGATGTGAATGAGATTCACCGACCTAGACAAAACAAGACACATGTTAGAAAATTGTCACCCAATTTGAACAATGGAAGATTTATTTGATTTAGAAAGTAAATTTATCAACCAAATAATTTAATAGATCAGTTTGTAGCAATCTCCTACAGATTATAATTTCTTCAGAGAGTGGGGAAATGTTTACATTTAAATTGTTTTCTAGTGATTGATCTGGCCATATTTTAATTCTTCCCCAGCACTCAAGAAGCTGAGACAGCAGAATTGTCATGAATTCAAGGGTAGATTGAACAACATAATTAGTTCCTGACCAGCCAGGATTATGGCAAACCTTGCCTCAAAACCATAAAACTAAAGCATAAACAAAACAAAATACCCAATACAACTCCACAAAAAACTTTTATCTTGGAGACTACTGTGACTTATGAAAAGTGAAGAAGAAAAAAATACAATCTTAACAGCAAATGAGAATCCTGTGATGAATCTTTATTCTTTCTACATAGATTTCCCCAGGACCTGAGGAATGTTGAAGAAACAGCAGGGGAAACAGAGATTTCCCTCTGGATTTTTCAGGTGAGGCAAACATTGGATAGGAAAGGTGAGTGAACTATACAGAACAGAGAACATAATTGCTAGAAGAGAAGAGCAGATAAGGTTAGGGCAGGGCCCCAGGAGCACTTCCCCGCTGTTCTGGAATTTTAAAATCTTGTGTAGGAACCACAGCAGTTGTGAGTTCATGAGAGCATCAGCCATGTCCTGTGCCTAGGACCACGTTTCCAGACTTTACCCCTTTCTCCTGCTCTTACATTTTCTCTGACCCCTCTTCTGAGATGTTTCCTGAGCCTTGGGAGCACTTGATAAAGACATTCTCTTCATCACCGAACACGCAGAGTTGCTTGTTTTCAGCAATTGGAATAGTTATAAGCCTCTGTGTTTGCTACTACCCATTGCTATAAGGGGCTTCTTGACTAAGGTTGAGTGAGACACAAATCTATGAATATAAATATTTAGAAGGCATTTTGACCATTTTGCAAAACAACATCAACAGTTTCTGTCCTTGGGTTCATGACTTCCCCTAAACTTGGATTTTGAACATAATTTTAGTAACTGGCATAAATTCCAGTCTGTGGAGCAGGCATCAAATGCAGTCAAGGATTGGTTTCCCTCAGTAAATAGTTTTACAGCTATTGAGCCAGTGCATACATCTTGCCTGGTAAGTCAATTCAGAGCCCAGTGTTGGGCAAGACCACTGATACCTTTTCCCCCTAAGAAGCCTATGTACCACCTTCCTAGCAGGGAGTTTCTTGGTCAGTTCAACATAAATTTCTACAACCAAAATTTGTGGTGCCTTCAGCATCTAGTTATCGTGGGCAAACAAGAACCATGACAGGCTGCCTAATTTGGGGTGTTTCTGGGCCATCTTTGACCAATGACTCATAGGGAAATAACCTCTGCCTGGCACAAAGTATTCATTTTATAATCTGTATCTTCTCGAAGCAGCATTGCTCCAGTTGGTGAGGAAATGTAAATAAAAATCAAATGAGAAGCTAAGTTTGACTTTTGATTGTATTTAAAGATTTTGGAAATTTACATGCTTGTATTATTTCAGATGCATAGGATTCATAAGAAATTCAGTCATGTCTAATTAGCCTTTGTTAATTAGAATATCTTTAGTAAATACACATTCATTGACATAGAAACAATACATACCAGTAAAGAACTTTTAATTTGAATTAAATATAAAGACTATTTTTACACAAAATAAGGAAAATGGAATGATGTAGATTTTTTTAAGACATAGAATACAAGCAGCAATGTTGCTTTAAGAAAAGTACCTATCCTATTGCCGAAATAGAACTTGTGCCTGTGATGTTGCAGTTACTATGGTTACTACAAATTTGTTACTTAATAGCAAAGCAAAGAGATTCACAAACATGCTAATTATATCTGATACATTTTCAAACTGTTTTATATGAATATGCATATAGTTTACATAAAAATGAATGTCCACATACAATAATTTTTCAATTTTGGGAAGGTTTTGCTGGGTTCACCATGATATAGTGTATGATCTTTTTGACACAGGAAAATAGGGAAATTTTGCAGAAAATTTTATCATTCACTGGGTAGCCAACTGTTGTGAAGACAAATAAGGTAATAATTTCTAGGTGCTATATGTGATATGTAGTCAGTCTGTTCAAAATTTTAAAATGTGTTATTAATAATAAAACTATTGTTATTCTAAAATGCTATTTAAGGAAATATTAAAAGGAAAGTTTGTCAAATAGTAATGAATGCAGTGATCAGGTATTTTATTTTTCCTTTTTCTTTTTCTTCCTTCACCAATTAGCCTGCTGTGAATTAGCATCTAAAGGTGAACAAATGTCAGAGGACTTTCCTCTTGCTTCCCCCACAAAATAAAGCTGCCAGCCAGCATAAGAAAAGATCCAAGTTCTGACATGGGCAGGACAGGGCTGGAAGTTGGCCCAGATTATCCTTTGAATGCCATGGTAACTCAAAATTGACACAGGAAAGAGCCTGTGACTCTTCCTGAGGCAGACAATTGACTTGAGAACTCTGACTTCATTCATGGTCTCATACAGCTTTCTGATGAGTGGGCTTATATGTGTCTTCAGAGAGTGGCACCAGACAGGGGCTTTGCCCTGATCTGAGATGGAGGGTGGCACTATGTTCATTTTGAAATGACACCCCACTTTCTCTTTCATTGATGCTCAATTTGGTCCCTCTAATGAACAGAACATTTAGGCAAGACTAATGCCTACTAGGTGCCCATAAACCCAGAGGTAGTTAGCAATAGAGCCGATACAAGTGCTTGGCTACTTATTGGTATAACCTGTGTTTTTCATGTTTACAACCAAAGCACATAGAATACAGCCAGAATACAAAGCTGGCTGTATTTCAGATGTTTGAGCATGTCAGAGGTACTGACTGAAAATCTGCTCAGGAGCTCACTGTCACTGGCTGATTGATATCAGCTGTTACAAGATAAAACGTTATGGCATCATAATTCTCTTTGATGCAGAGTAATCTTTGATCTTTTACCATCATCAGAAGATTACAATATATACTTAATGGGATAAATAATACCCTTTCACTGGTGTCAGAGAGACAGAGAGAGTGCAAGTTAAATTGTTAACAGTTCAGTAGCTAGCATTTTATTTGCAGTAATAATAATAAATAGGCTGAATACCTTACAACTAGAAGGACTAGTTTACTGAACACTGTTAAAGTATCACAACTTCCATGTGAAAACAATTAATCATCAATTTTTCACTTTTCAAAATGAAGCAAAAGGGTGCATTAAAAAATCACAAAGAAACAAGCAAAACAACACCACCACCAACCAACCAACCAAACAAACAAACAAAAGAAACCCACTAAGTCCAAATTCCCTGAAATGGATTTTCATGGATAACACCAGAGTACTGCAGCACCCATTACAGGTATTCATTTACCATAAGATCACGTGCATTTTAAAAAAATGAGGAATTAAACACTTGGTATAAAGTATTTGAGAGTCTAAGTAGTTTAAAAACCAATCTTCCATTGCCTTAAGAATAAAGTCTAAGTCTTATCACAAATGAAATACATGGTATATGTCAGCTTTGTAAAATTATTATTAATGGAAGTTCTTGGAGCATGGCATGATTGAATGATCAACTTCACATGCCTTTTGCCTGCTAAGAACAGCTTCTGTCCTTGGAGATCCAGCCCTGAGGCTGTCACATCCTTAGTGAGTATGTTCCAGTGCATTGTTTTCTGATCTTCAGTATCCCCTGCTTCCTGTGGCTGTGCTGTGTGGCTCTGGCATTCACACTGCTCTTATACCTGGCCTGGAGGTGATGCATGTCTTTATGACTTCATTAGTTCCTCATTTCCAGGTATTCATGGAAGGAGGCAGTAACATGTCCCAACTGTTAGCATCCTGTACATTTACAAGGTAGTCTGTTAGGGCCCAAATGTAAGCTTTCAGAAATGCCTCAGCTTAGCCACAGAATTCTAGGAGCTCAGTTATTCTATTGTCTTTCAGATGTTGACTGGTTACCTCCAGATGGCCTGGCCAAGGTGGAGAATGGCTCCTAGTTTGTACAGCAAAAGAC
Organism: Mesocricetus auratus; assembly: GCF_017639785.1. NCBI lineage: Eukaryota > Metazoa > Chordata > Mammalia > Rodentia > Cricetidae > Mesocricetus > Mesocricetus auratus. Next base: position 39,430,909 of record NW_024429193.1, read on the forward strand.
CTCTACCCTGGATGGACCCATAATCATCCTGAGGCCTAGTGAGACATGCCTAGGAACTATTGGGATGTGCTGGAAGCTACAGTTTTAAGAATGTCTCTAGGATTAAAGGACATATTTTATATCAGCTCTATACATTATAACAGATGTATTCTGCCGGTATCCCCACTTTTGAAAACCTATCTAAGAGGATGCTTGAATAAACCATGGTCTCGAGCATTGACTGAGAGCCCTCCTGAAATGACAAAATTTGTCTTGTTCTTAACACCTGCTGGGTAGCTAGAACTTTCCTGATCCACACTCCCCCACTCAGGTTCAGACCCAGGGCTGTTCGGCTGGTTTGGAACACAGCCCCAAAGACATCAGTCTGAAATAGATGACCCCTGCAGCATAGGACTGATACAGGCTGGGGTAGTCAGTGAATGTTAGTGAATTACATGCTGAAAATATGTATGAGAAGACCACATGGTATGAAAAGCAAAAGAGCTGAAATAAAGTAAAGCTAGACTGGCCCATGGGAGGTGGTTGGGAGGAGCGTGGGTGGGGCTGATTTAGCAATTTAGAGAAGTGATCAGCAAAGAAAGTACCAAGCCCAATCCCACTATTATTCACCTCTGTTTTAAGCTTTGCTTTAAGACCTTCAGGATATTCCTCAGCCCAGAACTTGATGCAGACTTTCCTGGACCCTCAACTCCCCCACCCCCCCAGCATCCACCCCTGCCAGGCATATAATCCTACTCCCTTGAGTCCTCTCACTTGATATTGAGCTTCACATTTTTATGAAATAGTCAGGCCATGTATTATCATACTTTCTTTTCTTTTGCTCCCCTCCCTGTGCCTCTCCCCACCCTGTTCCCTCTCCATCTCACTGCTTCCCCCCTCCCATCATTATCTTCATTTTCTTTTTGGGATGCCAGGGAACAAAACAAAGGCTTCCCACGTGCTTGGTAGCACCTTGTCACTGAGTGCTATTCCAACCAACACCATGCTTTTTTTTATTTAGAGCAAACCATGGCACTCTGAAAAGAGTTCGAGGGTTTGTCCAGTGTCAAAGGGATTAGAAGTAAGTTGAGCATACTTTGGGCATCTGATTCCTAGATAAATGTCAATTTCTATTATAGTACGAGCCTTTCTTGATGCTAATCACAAATATTTTGGTTATTCTGAGTATGTTATCTTTAAAATCCTTGGCTCATTAGTGGACAGCTGTAAAAAGAGTCAACTACATTTTGTGTGGAATAGTACTGGATATCATGTGACCAAAATATATTATCTGTAACCATTTTTGTTTTTTTATTTAGAATATCAGGTAATAGAAACACACTCTAAACTAGTGAAGGGACCATTCCTGCAGGTTCCCGGCCCTCGTTTTAGCAGCCATGACAGGCTAAAATGTGCTCATCTGACCTTGCCACTCCTGTCCTGGTCACTAGGAGGTCAGATACCCTCCTAGTGGCAAGGAACCAATCGTAAGTTAGCTGGTGGGGCTGTGCTTTTATGGCTCTGGGTGTGCTTCACAGGCAAAAGTGCACAACAGTTACATGCAGAGCATAGCAACCGTCCTGGGAGGGCCTATAGGCCATAACAACCAGTTGAACCAATCAGTACAGGGCAGGTCATCCAAGCCTGGAATCTTACCGATCCTGAGACTGTTGAATACCCCTAGACACTCCCCTTATACTGACCTATAAAATCCCTGTCTCATGATTTCTCGGAGTCTTTTCTCCAGCCATCTTCAGCCGTGAATGGATGAAAGGCCAGAGCTGATGGGGTTAGCTCCTTAAACAACTATAATAAAAGACTCTTTGTTTTTGCCTCCAAATGGGCCTCTTGGTGATTTTGGGGTTCAGAATTTGGGCACAACTCAAGGGTAACAGTTTTCAGTCTATAAATTTATAGGCTTCTCATTTGAGATGTATTGTTATGGTTGGAGGTATTTTAGCAATAATTTTCTCTCGAATATTGAAAAAATGAGAATATTTTCTGAATTCACCTTCAGGGATAGATTTGTACATGGAGAGTAGTATTTAACACCTGGTCATGATGCATTATTCAGGCCATGAAAGAAAGCAATCTCCACAACTGAGAGTGTTCCCTAAAATGTTTTGTTGAATGCTTTTTCTGAGAATCATAAGAGGTAGCATCAACCAGATGTGGGTGAGACACTGGCCTTCCCAAAAATGGATGAACAGTACTCCAAAACTAGAATGAGAGGCCCCATCAACCCGATGTGGGTGAGATGCTGGCCTTACCAAATGTTGCTGATAGTACTCTAAAGCCAGAGATTCAAATAATTTGGATGCACAATTGTTGTCAGCTTTAGTGATTTGTAAGTGTAAATTGTATAGCTAGGGTAATTAGTAGACTGGCCAATGAATGAATACCCCGTTTGTGTAAGAAGACATGGTGGGCAGGGGAGGAAGAGTTGCGTTTGATTTTACTTGGTATGTGGACTTGCACAGTGATTATCTCCTGGTTAATGTCATTTACTAAAATTTGTTCATATCTCAGTGGTTCCAACAGTTATCTACTGCTCTGTGACATGCCATTCCATCAAACATAGTAGTAATAGTGTAGCAGTAACAGCTATTAGGCTGTATTAGTGATGAATTACATCCTGATGCATTTTCATATAGAAATCTCAACCTATATTCATAATGACTACTTCCCCAACTACCCACTTAGTCACCAAACCTATAAGAAAATGCTGAAGTATAGGCAATAGTGGAGGAATTTCAGAAACTAGCATATAGAATTTTTTTCTGAAAGAAAATGGAGAAGTAATTTATAGAGAATTTGAAAGTGTGTTATATTAAGATGTCAAATACAGCAACGGCTGAAGTTGTGGAGTAGGAATGGATCAGGGGAAAAGCATCTAACTTGTCTTGCTATTACTTGGGTTTTCTTTGAACCTTTAATCCCAGAACTTGACTGGCAGAGGCAGGTGAATCTCTTTGAGTTCGAGACAAACCTAGTCTACAAGACCTAGTTCCAAAGCTACACAGAGAAACCCTGTCTTGAAAAAAAAAAGATTTAAGATATTGTTATTAACTATTTGCTTAAGAATTTTGTACTGAACACAAGTGGTTATTTTAATAGTCTCTATGATTCTTAAGTATCTGCATTTACACAGAATAATACCTTGTTAAGGTACACAGTCCAATTTTTGTCCTAGTGCAAGGTAAAAACTGCAACACATGAGTGAAATAACTTTTTCTAACTCAGAAAAAATAACAATATTAATATTCTATCTTTTAGTAAAAATCTATAGACTAGGTTGACAATTTTTTAAAAATCTATATATTTTTATTTCTCTCAGAAAGAGGCTAAAGGTAAAGCTGGTCTTGTCACAAGCACTGTGTTTTGGTTTCTGTTAAATGAAGATCCATAATTGATCTGTGTGCCAACTACACTTGCCTTAGACAGTTTTCTGCTATTTTGCTTTTAATTCGATATGTAGCATCATTCACAAAAAAGCATCACTAGCCCTTCCATAGAAAATCAATCATCAGCTAAAGAGAAAAAGACTGTTTTTAATGGAATATTGAAAAATGTGGAAGTTACTGCATCACTCAGAGAGGAGGCTATGAGTGTGGTGTGTGGAGAGTCATTTTATAGGAGGACTGTCTTCTTTAGTGTTCCCTTGTTATTTAACAATGTACTCTGCAGATGCCAGAGGAGAAAGTGAGATGAACAGCTGTAGACAAATCTTTAGGCCTAGTGTGGTTAGGTATTTTATAGATAGCATGCTATTTAATTGTGTTGTCCTCATTTTTAAAATTCGATCTTTGAGAATGTTGTACAATATATTTTTATCATATTCAACAACATCAGCTCCAACCAGATCCATTTCCCTTCCTTACCCACTCAACTTTATGCCTGTTTTCTTTCTTTTTAACCTATCAACTACAGTTTGTGCTGTCCATTTACTCTTGGATGTATGGTCTTCAATTGGCACTTAGTTGACCTGCCAGGAGCCACATTTCTTTATTTTTCCCCTTTTTAAAATTTAAATTAGAAACAATCTTGGTTTACATATCAATCCCAGTTCCCTATCCCTCCTATCCTCCCATGCTCCCCACTGGCCCCCCATCCCATCCCCTTTCTTCTCCCCAGGGAGGGTGAGGTCTCCCATGGGGGGTCATCAATGTCTGTGATACCATTTGGAGCAGGGCCTAGGCCCTCCCCCATGGGTCTAGGCTGAGAGAATATCCCTCTATGTGGAATGGGCTCCCAAAGTCCACTTGTATGTAGGGATAAATAATAATACCAGAGGCCCCATAGATTGCCCAGGCCTCCTAACTGACACCTACGTTCAGGGTTCCTGGTTCAGTCCTATGCTGGTTTCCCAGTTTAGTCTAGGGTTCACGAGCTCACCCTTGTTCAGGTCAGCTGTTTCTGTGGGTTTCCCCAGCATGGTCTTGACCACATTGCTCATCATCCCTCCCTCTTTGCAACTGGATTCCAGGAGTTTGGCTCAGTGTTTAGCTCTCAGTATCAGCTTCTGTTTCCATCAGCTACTGGATTAAGGCTCTAGGATGGCATATAAGGGGCAACACTTCTAAGAAGACTGATTTTCTGTCTCTCAGCAGCTATCGGTTGCCAATAGCTCCTTAACTGAGGTTTGAATTTAATGTCTACCTTCTCTCTCCATGATGGGATTTAGTGTAGCTTGATCTTGGACAATTCTTTTTATTTCATCTTTACAATTCTATTAAATTACATTCAATCAACCCTAAAAGCAAAAAAATTGATGTTAGGGTAATTTAGAGCTTTATACAAATTTATACAGAGAGGAGACAACAGAAGGACGATGGGGGGATGTTCTTCTGTGTATATGGTTGTCTGATTGGTTGATATTGGCCAGGCATTATGATAGGTAGGATTAGGATATGAGGAGGATTCTGGGAAGTATAGGCAGAGAGGAGTCGTTATGAGATCCCAGGAAGTGACATACCTGGGCAAAACTGTCACTAGCTAACCATAGATGTCTGGAGGTCCATACAGACAGGCAGAAAGTAGCATAGCTAGGCAGAAACAGTATATAATCAGGGACAAACAGGAAATCTCTCTCTTCTCTTTCTTCATTGTGGAGACACTGAACAGTTGAGATGCAAGACACCAGAGGAGTAAGAGGTTCCTGAACCTTTCTCCAGTAAGAGAAGACCACATGAAAATACTTGGGTTAGTAGAAAATGGATTAAAAATTAAGTCAGAGCTAGCCAATAAGAAACCATAGTTGCCAGCTAACAGTTTCATACTTCATATAAGTCACGTGTGTTCATTTGGGGTTGACACCGCAGTGGGCCCAGGTTGCCGGGAAGAGCTCACATTACAGAGGTTAATTAACAATACAGATGGGTTACATATAAATTCTTTTTTTTCTGTTATACCCAGTCTTTGACTTGGAGATGTTACCATCATATTAATCCTGTTTTGTGTTTTGTTTTGTTTTTCTGTGAGTGTTAATGATGGGCCATAAACAATCAGTTGCAATTTAATAACAAAGAGATAGGGCAAATTTGAACAGATTCTTTTTCTAGAAACAATTATCAACTGGCGTTGTTTTAAAAAGTCATTAAAATATCATGCTTCCTTTTGGGGGGATATAATTAGATTCAATGACACTGTTTTGAAGTGAATACTTGGAAAAATGTGGATTGGTTGTGAACATAAATAGAATATCATTTTATTATAATTAATCTTTAATCTGACTTTATGGGTGTGTCTTTGATTCCTTTGCCTACTCTTGGGACTCTTTTCTTCCTACTTGGTTACCTTGTCCAACTTCTATATGAGAATTTTTACCTTGTCTTATTGTATTTTATTTTGTCATGTTGGTGGTTGTCCTTTGGAGGCCTGCTCTTTTCTAAAGGGAAATGGAGGGACGGTGAATCTAAGTTAAGGGGAGGTGAGACAGGCTAGTTACAAAGAGTGGAGGGAGGAGAAACTATGTTTGGGATGTAGTATATGAGAGAAAAACATATTTTCAGTAAATTAAAAACAACATTATTGCAATATGGAATCATCAAAACTAGTGTTAAATTAAAAATAAATTAAACAAAAGTATTTTAATAGAGAAGGCCTAGGTTTCATGATGAAGGAATAAACTTTTATAATGAAAAGGAAATCAAAGATTTGTATTTTCTCACATTTTGGCATCTCTGAATTTGCAATAAAAATAGAAAGCATTTTGTCATATTTTAATTGTTCAACTGATCCATTGATGGAAAGCAGAAAGGCAAACTGGAATAAGCAGCATGGCCAAGTTCTATGGATTCTTGATATAGCAAATGAAGCAGTTGACCTAGGGACCTCCAGCACCACATAGAAAGTGTGCTCTAGAGTCAGGTTTGAGACAGGAGTAGCATCAGAGTCCAAGACAGCACAATGAACCTGTCTTTGAGAACAGAGTGTCAAAAGTGGTGAAGTCAGGGCACATAAATCTAATAGTGTGTGATGTCATCACAGAAAAATGTCTGATCCTTCAATCTTTTTCTGAGCTAGCTTAATTTGCTGTCATTTGTCCTTTCTCATTCTTTTGTCTTTTCCAAGAAATACTTTTTTTTCAATTTTATTATTTATTTTTAAGTTTAAATTTAGATTAGAAACAAGGTTGCTTCACAAGTCAGTTCCAGGTCCCTCTCAGTTTCCCTCCCCTCCTCCCGTGCCCTCTCCCCCAGCCCCCCCCAAAATCCCCTCATTTCCCCAGGGAGGGTGAGGCCCTCCATGGGGGTGTCCACAGTTTGTCATTTCATCCAGGGCAGGGCCCAGACCCTCCCTCAAGAGTTTTCTACAAATGATTTTACAGTGTTTTATTTTTAATTTTGTTCTCTTCTAATGAAATAAAAGAAAGCAATGTTAAGTATGACTATTGCTGTTTGTTTGAACTTCAGCAGAAAGACATTCATTAGAGGGGATGCTAGTTGAAAACTGATCTCTCTGTGTGTGTCTTTCTGTCTGTCTGTGTCTTTCTGTCTGTCTGTCTCTGTCACTCCTCTTTCTCTCCCCCCTCTTTCCTTCCTCCTTCACCCTATCTAGCTCCCCATCCTTCTAATAATTCTTCATCACTTTTTCCTTATTCTGCCCTCTTCCTCTCAACATCTCTCCTTCTCCTCTCTGCTTTAAAGGAACAGTACTCATTTAATTTTACTTTATTGACTTTTAAAGAAGTATAGAATGAACACTTATTGTTGTCATTATGCTTTTTCAGGTCTTAGAATTTATTCTATAAATTTTTCTTTTACTTGTCAACTAGGTGGATTAACTATGTATCAATAAATTCATAATATATTTTCTGGTATATTGTAAATTTAAGAAGCTTTTTGATTAAGGTTTTCAACATGTTACTTTTTACATTAGCATTGATATTCACAGAAGAGATTTATCTGAACATGTTTCTGAATAGATTTTTCATACTTCATCATGAATCTTTCATCACTACATATCTACATTTTTGAGCAGTTAAATTTTATTGTAATGAAATTCTCTTTAAATGATTAACTTTCCTTCTACAAGTATTGAGGAGGATTTCCCTCATTAAATGTAAAGGGTTCTGGTTCTATGCTGGATCCTTTATTCTCTATGTTCTCATGGGATTTGCTCACTTGTACCCACTCTCTGTTCAGGAACTAGGCTGTTTATTTCCTAAGAATTTAAATACCACATTTCCTTATAATATTTTAAACACATTTTAACTTTTTATCAATCTCAATGATTCTAGAAAAACAAAGCCCTTTAAGCCAAGCTGTTATGTCTATGATTTTGATACTTTTCTCTCATTGACTGATCATAGTTTGGGGACTTTTCAACATCTCAGTTCCATTTTCTCTCATTGTAAGCATTCCTGAGCATACCCTAGTTCACTGCCTTCTTGATCACCAGTAACCTGTGCATCTAAAAATCTAGCAAACATCTTCTGCACCATCCAATATCTCTTCCTTGTCCTTGATTCACCCTTTCCTTGTCATTTATGGTAATTCTGATTGTTGATCTGTCCCTAGCTTTCATTCTTAGAGTCTGTAGGCAGCAAGGCAATTCATTTTATAAAATTTTCAAACTGAGCACACATAAAAATAAATGATCATCTCTCTATATAACACAGAAAGTTTGCTTCCCCCCAGTATTATCTACAAGAATATATTCATTGTGACTTCATTTACCAGTTTTTCTAAATCAGAAAGACCACAAACCTCCTAAATACCAGGTACAAACCCATACTAATTTTTTTTTGACACAGGGCCTTTCTATGCCTGTGGTAACTCACTATGTAGACCAGGCTGGCTTAAACTCAGAGTTCTGCCTGCCTCTACCTCCAGAGTGCTGGGATTAAAGGCTTGTGCCACCACACCCAGATTAACCACCCTATTCCTTATAGTCCTTATGTCTCAGGTTCTTTTGACTAGAACTTTTCAATCCCATCCACCTGTCCTTAGTCTAAATAACTCACCACATGTCTTACCTTATCATGACTGCAGGATGCAGAGTCTTTTTTTCTCTTTCTGATGGTTCTTACATTACCACTTAAGTGATCTAGGTATATGGACATATGACTCCAATAAAACTGCCTCAAGTGATTTTGTATTTCTCTCAGGAGAATATCCAATCTCTTCAGTTGGTAAGATCAAGTCCTATGTATAGTCTGATATCACTAATATCTAACTGTTTTTCTTACAAATTACCCTTCATACAAAATGAGATCATTTCCACCTTTCAAAATTGAGACTATTTCTTTTATTTCACCACCACATGCTGACTATGTGGCTTTAACTGTTGGAATTCTCTCCTACTCTTGTCATTTTATCTGATAAATCTTCAGTAATGTTTCATTTTAAAGTTAGTTGAGTTAGACAAGTAATCTTAGCTAGCTTCTTGTAGAGCCTCATATTCAGCTTTAATACTGATGATGGCATATAACTGTACATGTTTCCATGTTGTCTGGTCATTTCTCTGAGACAAAAGCTATGAAGAGTTAAAGGCTATCAATAGTCTCATCTGGGCACATAGGTGTGGAATGTTTATTTAAATAATATAACTGGAAGAAGGAAAGAATGAGAGAAAGTATGAAGGAAGACTTGTCAGAACCCAAAATTGTATGGAATTTTGAGTTACAGAAACCACGAGATAAAGTTCTTATTGCCTTCAATCGGGTTGGCTGGACGTTAAAAGTTCTTAGTATCAGACATGATTAAAGTACTGTTCTTTGGAAGATTAATTTGACATTTTTCTGTTGAAACATATTAGGAATACATTAGATGCAATTTTGCAGTGATGAGAACATTGACAAGGGAAGCTATATTGAAATCACCTGATGATCCTTGGAAACTATCCAGTTCCCTAGCTGTGCCCTAGAATTATTAAACTAACTCAATTGGGAAGAAATCTAGGATTCATACTTCTGTCTACTATGAAGAGCTTCATACTTTCCCAGGGGTTCAAATGCTCAAATAGTAGCTTCATTGGGATGTCTAAAATACATTCTTCCTCAGAGTGACTGCAGATGGATAGGAAATTATTCTAGTAGAGCAGAGAATTCCCACCATATCTTGGTGATAAAAAACAGAAAAGCAGAAGACAAAGAGTGATTTAAGGATAGGTTTTTAATAATATTAACTTTCAGGTTACAAAAATAGTTGAATGAAATCTTGGGGATTATTGAAAATGCTTAAGTCTGTGTAAGAAATCTGTTGATGCTCACCTCCCTTCAAGTCTTTTGCATGTTGCTTCAGCTTCGTGGCATGCTCTGTGTCTCACACACACACACACACACACACATACACACACACACACACTCACACAAACCATATGCAAGTTCTGCTTCACTCATGACCCAGAAGTCACTTGTCCCCATATCAAGGCAATTTCTTTTGTGGAGTTTACTGTTTGACTACTATTTTTTGTTCTTTTTTATTTAAATTCTAAAATACTTTGGTGTCAAAATCTATCACCTCATTGTTACATGTAAACTCAGTGTTTAGGACATTGCCATGTATAATTACTTTCTAACATCCAATGAATTGGTAATTAGAAGATGGGGCTGGATGAATTCCCCAACAGAATACATGTTACTAGGGAGTGAACTGGAGGCAGCTACTCCAGGGAGCTGAAGCTAGAGAAAGAGGAGCAATGAAAGTAGCTTGAAGTAAGAGTTCCAAAAGGCCAAAGAGAGCTAGCTCAGTTTTATAAATGAGGTGTACTCTATTGAAAAGTTGAAAGATGAGTAAAAACATCATACATGGAAGCCTAATACTGCAAAGTTTTGAATAAAAGAAACAAGTAAAGAAGGGAGTTTGTGGGTTCTTGCATTCACTGAATGAAGCTACATGTGCTCAACCTTATGATCGGTCCTTCACAATCCAGATTAAAATGCAAGTAAATCTTGTGAAAATGTGAGGGAGATCATGTGTTAATAGGTTGAAGAACTAAGAGTCAAGTGACTTTAGTTTAAATGAAGAATTCTTACTCACATTTCCAGGTTGTGATGATTGTTAATTGCCAACTTGACAGAATCTAGAATCACTTCAGAGGTGGGCTTCTAGAGCATGATGTAGATTTTATTAACTGAGGAGGAAAGACCTCTGTGCGCACTGTGTGTATGGAACCATTCTCTGACTGTGATCCTAGACTGTTTAAGTAAGGGACCTAGCCAGTAATATGTATTCTTTGCTCTCAGCTTGCTGATTGTGAATGTGGTGTGACTAGTTTGGCGCCAGTTCTTGCCTCCTTGACTTTGTCACCATGGTGGGTCCTACCTGATACTTGAAGCAAAAATAAGCTATATAGTCTGCAAGTTGCTTTTGCTGTGCATTTTACCACAGTAAAATGTAAACAACTAAGGCTCAGACTCAGTGAAGAAATCATGAAAAGTGAAGAGGAAGATGAAAGAGGACATGGATAAAGTTTATAGAGTTCTCTGCAGGTGACAAGAAGAGAAAAATGAGTAGTCAATGGGGACAGAAGACAGCTGGCTCGTGAGACGTGGGGGAGTACCTTTCTCACTAGGGTGTCATTTGTATAACATGATTCATGGAGTAATGCTACTCAGGCAGACTTTACAAGTCACTACTGGCATCCTTCCAGAATTTGCTACAGGTATTCTTTTCCATTACTGTCTAAGAAAGAGAGTAAGGGAAATAGACAATCTGACATTTGAGAATAGTATCGGTCATCTAGAGTTCCTATGTTTGTTGCATGTGTATGTGTTCTGGGGACATTTTGTTGGAATCCATTTTGAGCGTGCACAGTATACAAATTTCAAACTTGTTTAAATATCTGAATTCCTTGGTTTTCTAACAGAAATGAGTCCCTGTGAAAGAGTAACTGGTTAGATTAAAGCCCCCCTACCTAATCTATTCCTGGATTTCACAGACTATAAAGCAAGGTAGCAAACACACTTGTCTGACAAATATTTATTTATGTCAGCTAATATCAGTTTTGTTACTGCCATCTGTGCTCCACTATATTTTAATAATATGAGCAGAGATATATGCATGAATATGGATTTACAAGATATCATCATTAATTTCTATATAACTAAAGGAATTTTGTTGGTCCAAAACTATTGAGAAGTAAGTTAAATAGCAACTGCGGTGGCATTCCATGTTCTTGGGAGTATTGAGATTCTAGGGAAGATTCTGTTGGAGCAAAGAAAATGATGCCAAACTAAAGATAATTTAAATGATAACTCCAGGGCTAAAATATCTGATTCCAATATGTAAGGAAATTATCACATAATATTGTGGTTGTTCACTGAGAATTTGTATGGTGTGGGACCTATTATTTATTTTTAGATTGTTAATTGTCAAGTAACCCCATGACACGTTGTAGTACATATTTTCTGCAACAAACGTGTGATGAAATTGCATGGTTCACATTGCAACTTCATCACTTTATTTTTCTTTGAAAATAAAGGAATGTCATAGAGATTATTGTCCAGAAGAACATGTTAGTTTTACATATGTATGTATGATTTTTAAAAAACAATTATTTTCTATTCTCTTTTTTTCTCTAGATTTTTTAAAATTTAAAATGGAAACAATCTTATTTTACATATTAATTCCAGTTGCCTTTCCCTCCCATCCTCCCATGCCCCTCACTGACCACACCCATCCCATCCCCCTTCTGCTCACCCTCCTTGGGGGATCATCAAAGTCTGTCATATAATTAAGGAGAGGACCTAGGCCCTCCCCTAGTAGAGTATCTAGGTTGAGAGAGTAGCCTTCCACGGGGAATGGGCTACCAAAGTCCATTCGTGCACTAGGGATAAATATTGGTTCCACTGTCAGAGGTCCCATAGATTGTCCAGGCCTCTTTTAGACTGATTGACTCTCTTTTATCCCTGGGTGGCCTCACAAAAATCCATCCTCAGCCTTAGGATTAAAGATATCTGCCACTACAGCTTAGCTTCTATAGCTAACTAGTGTGGCTGGCTTTGCATTCTGATAGTTCAGGCAGTCTCTATTAAATAATAATTAATATATCACCACAATTAGTCCTGGATGAAAAGTCATCACAACTTTTTCTACTTACAGTCTACTATCTTCCAGCTACAGATTAGGTAAGTCAAATTTACATCACTGCAATAGGATACTTGATAGGAGCACTTTATAAGGCAGAAAGATTTGATTTGGCTAATGGTTTCAGGGGTTTAGATATGTGGTTAGCTGTTTCTGATGTTGTGGGCCTGTGATGGGGCAGAACATCATGACAGCAGAAACATGAGTGTACCACCTCATGTCATCCAGGAAGTAAACAGAGTGGAGAAAGGGAGGATGGAAGCAGGAAGAGAGGGAGAACAGAGGGAGGGAGGAGGAAAGGAACAGGGAGAGGGCATCTGCTTACTTAATGGTGCCTCCTATATTTAGGGCAGGTCTTCTCCCTCATTGTCATTCTTTAGGTCAATAGTATCTGGAAATGTCCTCACAAAAAACCTAGATGCTTGTTTTACTAATTCCCCCACTGGCCTCTCAGCCCCCATGATATTGATGACTAAAATTAGGTATTGTGTGGTTTTAGTATCTTGAAACTTTCAGTGACACCCTTTCCTTTACAAGACTCGCAACTCATATATGATCCGTGTCACCTCATGATTTGTCTTTGGGTATTATTATTTTATAAATTCTATCCAATACACAGAATATCCATGTTCTTTCTCAGGCTCCCTCATTTGCACAATCCCCTAAATATTAATTTACCATTCTTTGTTAAATTAGCCCTGATTCACTTGTCAAGATTTAAAACATGTGATCTGATATTTTGAGTTTTCTATTCCTGGATCCTCCGAATGGAATTGGTCATTTGCTCATATACATAATTCTTTGTTCTTTTTCTCAATGGGATTTTCTCAGTATCCAGCTCTAGTTCTGTATTTTCACCTTGGAAATGCAGTTTCAAGTCATCCTAACATTTCTGCCCAGAATCTTGTCTACACTTGAAGTTTAAGAAATCTTGGCTGGACTTATCTGGGAGTTGGAGTCCGGAAGGTCAGGAGTTTAAGGTTATCCTTGTCTATATGAGTTAGAAGCCAACTTGGGCTATGTGAGACTGTATCTCAAAAACTACCAAAAATATTGTCCCAACCAACCAACCAACTAACCAGAAACACTTCCCCATTAACAAAAGAGAACACACACACACACACACACACACACACACACACACACACACACACGACAGGGCACAGTAGTGTGATAAAGTTGAATATCAGATAATAAAATAAGTTTTATTCTGCTACCTTTGAGCAAATCTCATGAAGATTTGTTGTTATCGGGGAAAGATAAAAGAGCCAGGCCATGCTAAGTGACTGGGGAAAAAATAACCAGAGTTGGACAAATCCTTAAAGGGACTGCATTCACTGTTGTCAGCATTCTTTTCCAAATGGCCCTGCTTCCAGAATATTTTATTGAAGTATGATTTTAATAAAGTCTAGAGCCATTTGACTGTGCTCCAAATGTTCCTTGTAACTGTAAGGCTGTATCTAAATTAAAGCTAATGACCAAACAGAGATTTTTTTTCCTCTGCTAATTCTGGCAAGGAAGACCCATTAGTGAATTTATGAATTAGAGACTGTTTATAAGGCATTGAGAAGTATGATCATGTATTCCCCGAAGCAATCCTCTCTGTCTTAAGAAGTATAACTGATCTGTTCAGTGAGTAAAACTCATAGGATGTAATTGAGAAGAAGCTTTGCTTTGCTTCTTACTAAACTAACACAACTTTTTCAGCAGGGAGAGAAGTTAGTCTTCTAATCCTTCATGATAACTCACACACCTCTGACCCCACATGTACAGTCACACAATCCAAAGTTCTATTTATTCTTAGATAATAAAAAGCGTAGAGCCATTTTATGTCAAAAGCCCAGTTCCCACCGAGTTACCAGAAATGCCTGTGGCTCTATGTGATAGACAACTTCCAGCTTTACTCACGGTTAAGGTAGCCCTCTTTTCTAAACAGAGTGCAGCCCAACCTTTGTCCTCTCTGATTGCCATATCCTCCTCCTCACTGGCTAGCTGGTCAGGGCTCAAGCTCAGACCAGTGGTTCTCAACATTCCTTACACTACAGTCCTTTAACACAGTTTCTCATGTTGTGGAGATCCCCGATCATAAAATTATTTTGTTGCTACTTCATAACTGCAATTTTGTTACTGTTGTGAATCACAGTGTAAATACCTGTGTTTTCCCATGGTCTTAGGTGACTCTTGGGAAAAGGGTCAGTCATCCCTCCAAAGGGGCTGCTACCCAGAAGTTGAGAACTACTGTTCTGAGGGAATTTTGAGGAGGAGGTTGAAAAAGTCTTACTTGCTATCTTAGTTAGAGGTTCTATTGCTGTGATAAACACCATTACCAAAAGAAACACGGCGATGAAAGGGCTTATTTCAGCTTATTGCTTATAGTCCATTGTCCATGGAAGTAAGTCAGGTCAGGAACTCAAGGCAGGAACTGGAGGCAGAAACTGACGCAGAGGCCATGGAGGTGCACTGCTTACTGACTTGCTCTTCATTTCTTGCTCAGTATGCTTTCTTATAGCATCCAATACACTAGCCCAGAATGGCACAACCCCACACGCTGGGTTGGGCCCTCGCACATCAGTCATTAGTAAGAACTGTATTACAGGCTTGCCCTGGTGGGGGCATTTTGTCAGCTCGAGCTGCTTCTTCCTCAGCCACTCTCACCTGCATCAATTTGACATAAAACTAACCAGAGCATTTGACTAACACAAGGTCACATTGGTAGTTTAAGTCTGTTTTTTTTAAACCATTCACAAACTGTAGAAAAACATTTGTTTTTAATGGCATATTAATTATGTTTGCTGATGAGGCAAAACACGATGCTTTCTTGTATGTAGATATAACCAAACTTATTTAACATACCAGCCATTTCACAAATCCATCATTTGTATATGTGTGGTGAGAATATTAAAAATCTATTGTAGCAATTCTGAAATAAGTGACAATCAGTTACTAGTACTACAGCAGATCACAAATTACTTAATCAAACGTAAACATTGTTTTCTAGCTCTCTTCTTTCCATTCCCCATTCTCCATCAGCCTACATTCCATCCAGTGTTTCTGTGATTTACTGTTTAGATTACATGTCTCAGTCCCATCTGTCTTCTTGTGCCTGGCCTATCACTTAGCACATTATCATTTAGCTTCACCTCTTTTGACACACACTAGATGTTTTACTCCTATGAGAAGATTATGTTCATTCCTCAGATATCTTTACTAGGAACCATTGACCCCAGTACCACTAGGAACCATTGACCCTACTTTCAGAGATATGGGTCACTGGACACTCAGACAACAAATTTTCCTGTTATTATTCTTTTTATTCCATTTCACGTGGAGTAAAGTTGGCCTTCCAGACAGTCTTCTAGTCAAATAGTCTCTAACTTCTGTCTGGCTTGAGCTACAGACACAAACCTCTTGATCTTACAATCAGTAGAAAAAGTACATGTGGTGTGCCCACCTCCATCTGTTTAATTCTCTGTGCCCCATGTTAAGACTTTCTCCGTTAAATTCCTCAGCCATACATCTAACACAAACCCACTTGTCCTCCAAATTTCACATGACACATAACCATTACATTGTTGTTCCTCTCTGTAAGCTTAAATGAGACAATAGCAGGGATTTCTCCACTCATCCTTGGTAGAAAGGGAGCCATATTAGTGGCTGTCCTTATAGAAAAACAGACCTCACAAAACCTTCCTCTTTCAAAACTTGAAAACTCTAACGTACTTAGTGAGAACATAGACTTTTGAATTTCATACAGTTCTCAACCACCCTTTGTTAAATTCTAAGCATGACATGCCAGTACCTTTATAATGTGTGCACTATGATATCTTAGTGCTTAACATGAAGATTCACATTTAAAACCCCTTGCTGAAATAGGCAAGGAAAACTTAGGAATGTGAATGTATTATTGTTCAATGACAAGTCTTAACAAGTATTTTGATGTGAATTTAGGAACAACAAACTTAACAGAGGTCCTAAAATCACACCTGAATTAATTGTTCTTTAGGCTTTTAGTATTGCTCTTGTTGTGATACACTTCCAGGTAAAGAGGTAGCCTTGTAAATCTTAATGACTTTCAAAAATAGGTACCTTGGAAATGTACTGGATGCCACACATATGCATGTGTGTTTATTTAGAATTAGAAAAAGTAGCTCACTTTGAGTATTTTCCTGCATAAGTTAGGTTGTGGTTGAGGTTAGAGGAATTCAGGTAGGGCCTATGTTGCCAGTCCTAAGATCAAGGGATATGGTTTCAGTACAAAAAGATTTGCTTGTCTCTGACTTCCATAGAAAGACTAAATTGTCGTTTTCAGCCAGAAGGTACAAAGCAGCAGAGATACAGAATGAAAAAGTCTAGAGATCTAATGCATGCCAGGAAGATGATGCAGAGTAAAACTGAACCACATTTAAGATTTATAACACTGATAGATGTTGTGTGGATCCCAAAATAATGTATTACATACCTTACATGATAAAGTACAATCTATTCTATAAAAAAAACTGGCAGCTGCAGCTGTTTTTTTCTTGGGTGTCCATTTTTCTTCTCTTTGTGTGTTTTTCTTGTTTCATACTCAGGTAAGTACTGACCTAGTTTCTTGGCTCCTTTTCGGTTGTGAGAGAACCACTTGATAACAAACTTTAAAAAGAAAGAATTTGCTTTGGACCACAGTTTCAAGTACAGTTCACTATGGCAGGAAGGTCATATATGAAGTTATAGAGCTAGATCAGCTGGTTATATTGCATCTATAAGAAGAAAAAACCAGAGGAATACTTGTGCTTAGTTCACTTTTTCCTTTATGTACAACCCTGGACCCCAGCCTAGGGTATAGTTCCACTAACAATCACTGCTCCTTTGCTAATGTAATGAAGATACTCCCTACAGACAGACCTATAGGCTCTCTCTCAGGTGAGTCTACACCTCATCAAATAGAAACCTGAGATGGGTGGACACCCTGTATTGATTATTTATTTCCATTTCATGCCTCCCTATTGAAATTTCTATGATTCTATGGTCACTTTTCATAAAATAACCAGCTTAATGTCAGCAGCATCATTCTGTACAGTAGATACTCAGAATTATTTTGATTAAAATGATTCAGCCATGTGGATGGCTAGAAACTAGTTCAGCCCTGCAGGACAGACAATATTTGCATGTTTAAGAGGGAGGCTTAATTTTTTGTATTATTCTATGAAGACACAAGTGTACTTTGCTCAGGATGGGTATTCAATGTTATGTTTTCCCTATCAGTTGATGAATTTTGAGCTTTTGGGCAGCGTGCACATTGTAGTTAGTGTTTTGTGATATTTTCAGACAAAGTTGTTGCCTTCTGAGACATATCAGCTATACCTTCATAGTCAATGGCTTAGACTGTTATTACCTTGATGAAATCATAAAGAAAACTAAAATTTAAACCTAAAGTTTCATATATACACTCCTAGAAGCTGAAACATCAGTGTTAGGAGATGGTATCTGTGGAAAGAATCAGAGAATTTCAAGAATTAAGACAGCTGTTAAGTGAAGAGTTCTTCCGTTAGGAAGTCTGAACTAAAATACAACATGATAAGGGAGATATATTATACCTCCATTTATGAACCTTTAAGTCATGATTTTGTGAATCTCCCTTCCTCACACCATCTAACACAGGAGTCTTGCTTTCTTTCTCATAGCTATCTTGCTTCCTACAGAAACTAGAGGCTATCAAAAGTTAGTTCCAAGGAGAAGTGACTAAAGCAAGCAAATCCCATTGTGTTCTCCAGAAGTGACAGGCAGTGTCTGAGGAGAAGCCTGATGAATATGCTGGAGCATGTGTGTTGTGAGTCAGTGTTGTTTGTTGGAGATGTTTTCCTCAGCGCAGGTAATAGGTAATTTGGTCTGTGCTACAGTGAGGAAGGCAACACTGAATAATGCATACACACAAAGTGCTTGGAATTACTCTCTAATGAACTCTAGACAAAGCAACCCTTTGCTACCATAAGTGGGCACAGCTACACCAGAGCCTTTTTCAAATAAATACTGATGTGGAACATTAGGTGGGAAAATGGCTTGACAAATTCAATACAGGGGGTGTATTGGTAGAGTGTAGCCGTGGTTACAAGAAAAAAGGGGAAAGGAAAGGGAAATAGAAGGCCATCAATGTGAAGATAAGCATAGGCTAGGTTGACTTGCTTCTATAAAGAAGAGTTTGAGAACATGTTCATTGTTTAAGCCCCTACAACTACACACTTAGAAAGTCTTCCATACATAAAGAGGCCATAGTGTCTGCTCAGGCAGCTGCAGGAAGAGTGCTGTAAACACAACACAGATCCTAATCGTCTCCCTGAGCTAGGCTTTGCAGTGCTGCCTACAGAAGAAAAGATGTCATTTGTAAAAATAACCACAATATTTTCATATGGCCAGACATCTGCTCTTGGCTAAGAGCAACATGAAAGGGGATTTATTTTCTGGTGGAGTTTTGTCATTCTGCAGAGGCAGATCTTTGGAATTAATAGACCGTCTCAACAGAATGGCCTACATTCATATCTGCAAATTAATCAAATTAAGGCCTGCTCCTTGGGTTAAAATTGCCATTGAACTCTTATGGAAGCCTAATAGTGCTTTGCTCTTCCATTGCATGGTGGGTACAGCAATGGCAAATAGAAAGTGACATACAGGTATCAGGGAATACAAAGACCACATTATATAAGTAGAGAAGTCAATACTCTGTGTGGTCATGAATACATCATGTATGAGCTCTACTCTTATATGTAAATATGTTTTTTTGGTTGTGAGCCTAGCCTTTAATGGCTGAGCTATCCCTCCATCTATCCCTCCAGTAAATATGTATCTTTTAAAAGTTTTTAAATTCTTTCCTTTTATTTGAGATTAGAATATAATGACACCATCTTTCCCTTCCGTCTCCTCCCTCCAAATACTCCTGAATATCTTTCCTCTCCTTCGAATTCATGGCCTCTTTTTAGTTAATTGTTGCTACAAACATATAATATTTTATATATGTATACATATGTCTTTCTAAATGTATTAAATACAACTCGCTCAGTCTATATAATGTTAATTGTAAGTATGTTTTCAGGACTGATTATGTGGAGACACTTCCTGAAGAAGACTATTTCTTCTACTTTCTTTTCAGCATTTCTCAGTTGCCTGTAGTTGAGAACAGGCATTCTCTTGTCTACATTAGAATGCCTATTGTTGTTACTCTTATTTAACTCATATTTAGGTAGGCATGCTGTTGATACTAAATGGGTGTAACTTTGACATTACTAGAAGAAAACAATTTCACAGCAAATTCCCTGATCCTCTGGCTCTTACAATCTTTCTACTCCTTCTTCCACAATGACCCTTTCGACAAGTATGGGAGTTGTTTTCTAGATGTATACATTGGGGCTGGGCTCCACAACTGTTTAGTTTGATTGGTAATGGTTTTCTGTAATGTTATATGTCTGCTAAAAAATTTCCTCAATGAGGAGTGAGGACAGCAGTTAATTATCTGTGTGTATATTTAGAATATAGTCAAGGATTATGTTGGTTTAGTAAAATGAACAGTTGTGGAGCCAAGTCCCAATGGATAAATCTGGAAAACAACTCCCATACCCCAAACTCAAGGATCATTATGAAAGAGGAGATGAGCAGATTATAAGACACAGAGCATCAGAGAGTTTGTCATAAAATTGTGTCTCCAAGTTTTCCAGTATCAGGCTTTATTTCTTTTCTATTGAGTCCGATTAGAGAGCTGTTGGCTAAGATTAAAACATTCATACCACTACTGCACCTTCAGGGTTATTGTGCCATGATTATCATTGTTATGGTTTCCAGCTGTCAAAGCTGGTATGAATGTTGGTGGCTTCCCTCATTTGGAAGCTTGCATACAACCTTCTGGTATCGTGAAAGCTAGTTCTTAGGGAAGAGGATTAAAAGGTTTTAAAGATGAGATGCCTCTTAGTACAGGGAGTGTTTGTAAATAGTTCACAATTCCTCAGCCTACAAGGTGGGGGATACAGAGCTGAGCATTCAAATTCCAACATCTTTTTGGATCTGATTCCTTAAACTGGAGGAAATATAGGACTTATTAAAAAAGTATACAGGAATACTGAGTACCTATTCCATTCCATGGGCAGTAAGTAGATAGAACCAAGCAGGCTTCTGTATAGCTTACCAAATTGTTACTAATCTGACCATATTTGTGGAATGCATTTATGGTATCAATGCTTGCTTCCCAGAGATGTTGCAATTTTTTTCCCTTCTACTGAAAATAGATTTTTAAAACTAATTTCTGTCTCCCCTCCTTATATTAAAGGGACTCAGGGGTTCATAGTGAAACCTTGTTTTGCCACTAAGTCAAAACACAGTCACAGCAGCACCATATATATTTTTTTAACATTTGTAATCAGTGCCTTTTTGAATGTGAATTATAAATTTTCTGGTGAAATAATCTTTTTCTTGAAAAACCCCTTCTTTTATTTGAATAGCAAGAAGCAGAAAAGAATTTCTTCAGAGTGATTCCTGTAAGGCATGTCAACGCCAAAATGCTATGGTTACTTAATAAAGAGCAGGTTATACTCACCAGGACCCAATGGGCTCATCATGATTTCACAGAAGACCATGAATGCATCAGCAACCTGAGAGGTGTTCACAGTCAGACTCTAACAGGGTAAGCACAGTTAATACTGGGCCAAGAAATCAGTAGAACTGTTCATGGGGGAACACTAATCAGATTTGTAGACTTGCCCTCAAGTATTCTCAGTACATTTTTCTTCTTAAAAAACTATAAAACATTATTAAAATTGAGAAAAAATGAAACTCTCAAATAAGCTTATGAATGCTGTTAAATGACCTCTGTACTGATATTAGCTAAGAAATCTATTACAAGAAAGCAAAGCCTATTCATCATTAGCATTATGCTCACTTTCTGATTTTTCTCATGAACACCAGACATTTGATAGATTTTATAATGCTTTGGAATTAAGTCAATCTGTTATCAGAGCTACCAAATTTTTATGTAGATATGGGTAAAGTAAGAGGGCTCATGGAACACTGAAACAGTGGATGATATTGAGCCTATGGAATGACCAGAGGAGTTGCATAACATTTGTCTGTCCAATGATCTTATCACAAAATGAGTCAGGGGATATGAGGCTGTTCTCAGCCTACCCGAAGATGTGAATTTCAAGCAATATAACTGATAGATACTAGTAGTAAGAAGCACACCTACTATCTATTACCAACTGTGTATTTTTGTCATTAGTATTTGAGGTAAAGCTGTTAAAATGGAGATCCAGTGTAATATATGTAAGAGAGAATGCTGCACCATGAAGCACCATCTTAGCCACATCAAAAAAGCATGAACATAGATAAATAAACTAGCTTTACTCTCCACTGTGTGCCTCTGTTGTAAAGAACATTCCCTTTCACTCCTTAACAAGGACCAAACTATAGAAACCTTTCATTCTCTACGCTCATGTAATCATCAGATACTTGCCTGCCAATTTCAGTACTTTCCTCTTAACTGCTCCTGATGGCAAATTCATTTGTTGTACAAGTGCCCAGTAACAATCAGGGTGGGGCTCTGGATTTCCAGAGTTAATAATTGCCTAATGGCTTGACTGTCGATGATTGATATTCAAAGGACTCGACTCACAGATATTAATAGAGATTTACTGTAGAAGGAAGCTGTGCTTTGACAGTTTGTTGGGGAAGAATTTATGTTGGGTTTCCAGAGTATAGCTCATGGAACTCTGGGCTCAACAGGACAGTGAGGGATAGGGAGAGAAAGAATACCAGATAGTGATGGTGGATTATCACATCTGTGCTCCTCTGTTTAGTAATTGAAAGGACTGATTTTACTAAATTATTAAGAGCACTAGTTTCCTCATATGTGTGAAAAGCCTAATGCTGTATAATTATTTAGTGTATTGGGCACTTGTCATGTGAGGAGAGACACACCAAGGAAGTGTTTAAATATATTGGGAATGACAGAAAAAAAAGTACTTTGCTAGTAAGGAATTAAGAAACTCTTATCTTTTATTACCTTTCATGAGAATCAACATGGAAGGAAGACTATGGGATGTACAGTTGCTCTATGGAAGTCTGGTTCTATGAAATATCCAAGCATGCTGCTGCTCCTTATACAAAATAAATGCAATGACATTTGCACATTAATTACACACATCATTCTGTATGCATGAGTAGATTATGCCAAATACAGTGCAAAACTAGTTTACAAATAGTTCTTATGGTGCAATTCTTAGGGAATAATGACAAGAGAATGATCTTTTTAATAAAAGATTAATTTTTATTTAGATTAAAAACAATCTTATTTTACATACCAATCCTAGTTCCCTCTCCCTCCCATCACTACCCATCCCACCCCCCATCCACTCCTCAGGGAGGATGGGGCCTCCCTTTGGAGATCATCAAAATCTACCACATCATTTGGAGCAGGACTAGACACTCCCCCATGTATCTAAGCTGAAAGAGTATCCCTCCATAGGGAATGGACTCCCAAACTCCATTTGTGCACTAGGGATAAATACTGATTCCACTGCAAGAGGTTCCATAGACTGCCCAGGCCCCCCAACTGATACCCAGATTCAGGGGGCCTGGTTCAGTCTTATGCTGGTTCCCCAGCTGTCAGACTGGGGTCTGTAAGCTCCCACTTGCTCAGGTCAGTTGTTTCTGTGGGTTTCCCCAGCATGGTCTTGACGCCTTTGCTCACTGCTTCTCACTCTCTAAAACTGAATTCCAGAAGATCGACCAAAAAAAAAATGAAGAAAATTATCTTAACATGTTCAGTATGATTCAACCTGTAAAGGCCTATGTACTAAATAGGTAAATGATGCTTAAATATCTAGAAAAAGACACAGGGCCTACCAAAGGGCAAAGGTATGTATCTGTTCCCCAAACCTCACCCATATCTTCTCACCCTTATGCTCTGCATTAGGAAATTTCCATTTTTTTAGAACTTTCTGGAAGTCAAACATTTTAATTCATTGTTATTTGATACCACAAATGTGGAACTCATGCTTAAAGATGTGACTGTACCATATTATGATAGGATCAAGAGAACAAAGCGAGGGCCTGGTGAGATGGCTCAGCAAGGAAAAATGCTTACTGTACGGGACTGATGCCATGAATTTGATACCTGCATCCTACAGTAGGAGAACTTGATCAAGTTGTCCTCTGCCTTCCACATCCATGACCTGGCATGCATCATGCATGCATGCACTCAAATGCCCCCCACACACAAAGACACACACAAACTAGTAGCAATAAATAAAAATGAATAACAATAAAATAAGGCTAAATTGAAAGGACATTTAAAGGAATATATTTAGAAGACTATGATTAAAACCAATCAAAATCACCATTTCATTCAGTAACAATGACAGTGATTGTCATCTGGTAGATTAGGGAAGTTACATCACTTTTCAGATCCCACAGCTAGTGAGTACAGGACACAGATTCAGCTCTCAAATTTTTAATGTGAATACCAGCTTCCCTAACCACTGTGCTATACCACCTTAACAACAACATAGCAAAATTACATGTTGGTAATAATACCTAGATGACAGCTTTCTCTTAGTTCACAAATACCATGTATACCAATAAAGCCTCTGCATTTCAGGAATTGTGACTCATGAAGAAATTTCATGTTCTAATTGAAATATTTGCTCCTCCTTTTGGGTTCCTAACTTTACAGTACAAAGTTCCTAACTAATATATTTCTTTGACAAATACAATAAAGTCTGCATGTTGTTCTACCTGGAAATCTTTAAATTATCTCTTTAGACTTTCAGCACACAATTTACAAGTGACAGGCAACATATTTCATTATCTTTATGTTTGAAATAACTTTCAAAAGTGAAGAGAGGGGCGTTTGACATTATTGTAATCAATTCTGTCAGAAATATTATTGGATTTACTTGATTTTGTGAACACAATCATTTTTCATTGTTATTCTGAGTTTTCTCAGATGTTTTACAGGAGGCTAACATAAATAGTAAAATGTGTTTCACTGAGACATCTGTTTAAAAAATAATGAGGAGATGCTCTTCCAAGCAAAGGCACTTTAGAAAACTGTGATTGTCTCTTTTCATAGTGAAGAGGCAAATCCCCGGGTGTCACTGGACTAACACAAGACTACTATGTGGTACCAGTGAAGGCAGTCTGGTGTGTCACAGCCCATATGCCAGCTGAATTTGTTAGGTTCAGGAAGAAATCATATCCTAGAAGTCTATACCACAAAATGTAACCTACATAGCTATGAGAAAGTCTAAGCTCCACCAAGTTTTAATCAGTCAACATTGCCACCAATTTGAAGAGTGTTACTCAAATTTTGTGCTTTTTTGGATCAAAAGAAATCTTCCTATAATGGTTTAATTTTATGCTCAGTTATTATTGATATGTTGTCTTTCTCATGGAGAATTAAAGCTAACAATAGCAGGTATATATGTGGCAGACAGCCAGGAATGACCCATGTCTAATAAGGGGTTAGAAAGTCCCAAGGTAAACTGCACAGCTGATTCTGTCTTTGTGCAGGTGATGTGAATATACTTTTATCCCCAGGAACAATTCAAAATGTAAAAGTTATCACCACATGTTCTTAGGTGACTCTTACCTTCTTAGAGCTCATCTTACTTGGTTTCCTAAGTAGGGAAACAAACTGTTCATACATGTGTGAAGATTTTCTGACAGGATGCTTTGACCTAATTTTTGGCATAAATTATCATCATGTTCCATGTACAGGAATCTGAATAACTTAGAACTTAATAAAATTATTTGTTACTCAGCTATGAAGTGGAAAGCTAACAGCACTGAGAATCTCCTACTGTGAATCCCACACCAAAATTTATACAATGTTTTATTTTTGCCTTAGATCTATACTAGAAAGAGAGATGAACACACATTTTCTTGCTCTTACTCTTTTATCTGCCCCAAGCTGATCTCCATGTCCTCTAGTGTATGTGTGTGACTGATTTGTGTCTGGAGTTTGTGGGCTATGTGTATTTTTATAAAATGAGATATATTCTCAAGATCACTTAGGGAAGACCTTAAGTGAAAATTTATTTTCATACACATGAAAAGGAAAATGTGAGCTGTTTTAATCCTTCAACTAATATTGAGTTATTTTTATTACTTAATGTTTGGCCTTGTCATGTGTGGCTTCTCAGGAGAGGAGACTATAAGAATGACCTTGCTGTTTTTAATATTCCAAGGGCCTGACATACTGAAGGCAGATCAAACTCCACAGGATATGGCTGAATGTTTATGAATTTGAATCATAAAATTCTTCTGAAGAAATGTAGTTTGTTTCCTTTCAGATATGGATAGCTAGCCAAATTAAACAAGCATATGCTAAAATTACCTGGGGAAGTATCATAACTGGGTATGAGTTAGAGTTAGCCCATCAGATACTAGGATGTGAGTACTTGCAAAGAACTTTATGATCAGATGTTCTCTGACTTGTCCCTGGTACCAAGTTCCTGCTCAATCATTAAGTAGAAAATTTTTGATAGCTCCATGTTGGTAGATTTGGAAGAGGTATATAGCCAGAGACTGCTTTCAAGAGCCTTGTATGGTGCTGAATAAAAGTAAGACTCAAGACACTTAGCTTCCTGCATGTGGTAAGAACAGTACCAAATGCTAAAACAAATCCAGACAAAAAGATGGAAAACAAAACTAGCCTGAGTAATAGAAAATAATCAATGTTGTGGGGCAGCAAAAAAGTCTTTCAACAAGGATGGAATTTGAGGAAGTCCTTTAAAGATTTGGCTTAGTAAGACTGGGGAGGTTAAATGAAGAACACACAAGAAGAACCAAATGGGACCAAATGGGCACAGAATGAGATCTTTTAGGTGATAACGGAAAAAGTCAAAGGGGCAGAATGACTGAAAATGACTTGCTCATCAAAGATAACCCAGTATCAGTTTTCCTGCCTATCTTTCAAATTTTTCATCCAGATTGAGGAAGTTATCATGAATGAGGTCCCTAGCCTGCTATAAATGTCCATGCCTGTGTTAATCATCTCCTTCCCATTGGGTATCCATGAGTGGGATATACTATGCAGAGGAAAAGGAATCTGTTCCTCTGGCCTCCCTGCTGTAGTCCACCCATGGGCAGATGAACAGGAGCACGGGGTTTTATTCTAGGTTTAGTCAGAAAGGATAGAACACATTATATTTGCCTCACTATTATATTTTAGATGGTTCAGTCAGAGCTGTTACATTTGGCAGCATTCCTTGTTAGCATTTGATAAACAATTATTGCCAAATGTTAGCAAGGAAACCTGCCAAATGTTACAGCTCAGATTTAACTGCAGAAAAAAAATGCTGTTTGAAAAAGCCTTTTGCTACTGAGCTGTTGTCTGATATGCCAGCTCTGAAGCTGCAGGGGACCCCGGTTGGGACAAATTGTTGAGTATGAAGGTACAGGGCTCTGTGCCAGCAGTTCTGGATTCCCCTCTGAAGTTATGAATTAGTTGACACCTGTTGGTTTCAAAGTAATAAATTTGGGGCAAATAATTTCTGGTGAACACTCTGGTATAGTGTCTCTTATCTATGCTCCATGTTGTTTATACCCTTTTAGTGCATTTTATGTCTGTGGGTGAAGCTATAGATGATTAGATCATGTAGTCTCAGTAATTATCTGTTGGGATTGATGTTTTCAAGCAGCTGTTATAATTGCTATCACATTTCCCCCAAGACACATGTTGCCATCTTTTTCTTCTAATTTTCCCATCCTTGGTTTATTAATAAGAAAAAAGTGAAAATTATGGATTCTTCTTCTTTTGTGGTAGTTTATTTACCCATCTGGTAAATCAAGAATATATTATTGCCAGGAATTAAGACTTTGGTAGTTTAAATGTAATTGGTCTCCATAAGCGCATAGAGAATGGTAGCATTAAGATGTGTGGCCTTGTTGGAGGAAGTGTGCCACTGTGGGGTTAGGCTTTGAGGTCTACTATGCTCAAGTTATACCCAATGTCTCAGTTCACTTCCTGTTACCACTGGATCAAGATGTAGAACTCTCAGATCCTTCTCCATCATCATGTCTGCCTGCAGTCTGCCATGTCACACTATAATAATAATGGACCAAACCTCTGCAATTCTAAGCCACCCTGTAACTTTAAACAGTAGAAACTCAAACTTAGACAAAGACATACATTACAGTTCCAGCACCACAGATATGCATTTGGAGGTCAATGCATTTGAGGCCCACCTGAAATAGCCTCCTTTAACGATAAAAAGTAAAACAAAGGAAAGCAAATGGGAACAAAAACAGCCAACCAACTAAACAATAACAACTAAAACAAAACAAGTCATAATGGACTTGGAATTTGCTGCACTTAACTATGTTCTTGATATTTGATTAGAGATTTAAAAAAACACCCTGTTAAAATCATGGTTAAGAGTCTGTGTCCTAGTGTTTGTAGAACTTTGATCTTGTCTTATGTTTGTGTTAGGTGTTTTGCTAATGGTTAATATTTATATTTAATTTTGAGTGGCTTAAAGACAGAGGAACTACACATATTGAGATATATTCAAAGTGAGAAAAGGTAACATAAATTGCAAGGGGAAAAGGGACTGAAACATCTACTTAATAAAAATTGATAGAAAAAAATTGCCCTTTCTGGTCAGAAATTCATAGCCTGAGTATAAGGCACATTTATGTTTTTTTCTTCAGGATCTAGTCTTCCAGTGGTATGGTAGGAGGCATGGAATGAAAATACCAAAGACTGGTTTTCCTAAGACAGTTTTTCCAAAGAGTTGAAAAGTAATATCTGACCATGTTCTGTCTGACTAGTACATGACCTTGAATCTGAAGTTACTGACTCATGAAACAGACAGTGCACATTCTTTCTGCAGAAGAGAGTGTATTTGGAACAATCAGCCTCAGTGCTTCCAGTTGAGCCATTCAGAGCTTGAAGCGGTAGCACTATGTGCCCCAGGTCAGGCATGTTAATATCATTCATGAGACTGTTTCTTTTGAACCTTCTTGTCATTACTATTTGCCATTACTCTTTTCAAGTTCAAGCCTTTGTGTTTGTCTCCCAAAACATGTTTAAGCCTTCTTAACTGTCCTCAACTGTGTTTTCTTCATAATATACATAATCTACTAAGAGGTCTACATAGAAATGGAGAAATCGCAAGAACATTCGATAATTTCAGGGGATATGTTAAAGATACATGAGCCATAATGATAAGAACATAATTTAAAGTCTTATCCTTGGACAAAATGTAAAGACTTCTAGATAAATATGGTGAGAAAGAGGATCTTCTCATATTTCTTACAATATAAAGCAAGATCATTTGGGAAGATTTTTTAACTCCTGTATTGGACACAGAGAAGCCTTGAACTACCCACCCAGGGAAAGGAGCTGGCTAAAGAAAATCAATGACCGTGATGGAGGCTCCAAAAAGACCAGCACAAAGAGTTCAGAAGGATCAGCGGGTGTAGTTATTTAAAGCAAAACCAAAACCATTGCAGTGTGGAGCCTGTAAGGAATCCACATGCCCTGATGTTTACTCCCTCAGCCTGACCGCAGATTTAATTGTTTGTGCATTTAGGGAAGGAGCTCACCTTTGTTATATGGATAGATCATGATTCACTCTGTGCTCTTCATGCTTAATGGGAGATACCTCCTGTCTCTTTAGCAGAGAGTTCTTTAGGAACCATGGTTTCAGTGAGAAATGTGTGCAAAGGGACACAAATAGATCAGCAATGAAACTAATGTAGAAAAACTGTATAAACAAGCCCATATAACCTAAATTCTTAATCAAATAATTCATGTTAGAAGTTTCCAGCCCTGTTTAAACAATATTGCAAGTGACTCAGAGGCCAGTTCCTCCGTAAAACATTCTGCCTTTTGTTGAAGCTCAGTGAATCATCAATGACTTGTTCCTGAATTGTGCAAACATATAGGCAAAGTTTTTGAATGCCTACATTTTCAAAAGATGCTCTTCAGTTGTGCTGATTACATTTCTTACAAAATCTATATTTATTTACAGTTACGAACCAGTACATTGTCTTAATTTGACCAGCATGAGATGGTTTCCGGCCTTTGGACGTATAAACAGTTTGAAGGCTGAAGGTTTGGCTCTGAGTTGCCTCTTCTTGGTGAAATGCCACAGTTCTTCATTCTCATGTAAGGCTTTGTTGGGCTCCCCCACCTATGTGCTTGACCATGCGCTACTTTATTCTCTTCTGAATGCCATTGACTCTACTGAGAATAGTCTCCTCTTCATCCTTCATCTGGTGGAGTCTTATTTAGCACTTTGACATCCTTCGCAAATATTTCCAAGGAAACTTTGACTGAGTTGTTTTTGGTTACTAGTATGTTCATACTCACAGACTTAAATATATTGTTTCCTCTCTTGTAAATTTCAGAAGGGCAGGATGCTCCTTAGTTTGCATTATTATAGATTTACGTGATTAGTTCACATTGAGTCTAATACATGTGTTTTTTAACACACAGTTGTTTAACTTTGAAGTCCTAAATTGGGCATGTACCATGTTGCACAGTTAAAAGAATATATGATATTGCTGAATATTGAACTTATACCAAGGTGATTTCTGCTTTGTTTTCTTGTTCACTGTTTGTTAGTACTGTGGCTCCAGTATACTTACATTTTCCTCATACAACTACATTCCCTGTTCTATTTTTATCCAATTTGCACTTAAGCCAAATATCCTCCATTCTCTCTTCCTAGCAACAGCAACTGACTCTGGCTAATTTAGTCAGAAAATAAAAGTAGTTGTTGAAAGGTGTTGTAGAGCTCACAGATGCAACTGGAAGTCTGGAATTCAGAAGTGGGGGTTGGGGGGGAGGCTAGGCAGCTAGAAGCACAGCCAAAACCTTGGGGACGATCGACATTTAAATGGCAGATGGAAGAAAGGAGTCCAAGAAGAAAACAGAGGAGCCACACAGAGGTGTAGAGAGAGGCAGGATAGTCCCAGAAGTGAAGGCAGCAAGAGACCAGAGCATCCCAGGAAGAGGATCCTAAGCACTGGCAGATCCAGCAGACACCTCACAGGAGAGAGATGGCCTGATGACCACTGCACCTGGAGATCACTGGCTTTGTTGGTGAATGTTGGAGAGCATCTTCAGTCACAGCCACACTGTGAAGATGGAAAGTGGCTTGATTGGGGACAACAGGCAGGGCAGACTGAATTTTTGTGGACCTTGGGTAAAAGTTTATAGAAAGAGGAGTATGTGAAGAGAGAGAGGGAGAGAGGGAGGGAGGAAGGGAGGGAGACAGACAGACAGACAGAGAGAGAGAGAGAGAGAGAGAGAGAGAGAGAGAGAGAGAGAGAGAGAGAGAGAGAGAGAGAGAGATTTATTTTTTTATAAATTCAAGAGACTGGAGTGTTTTTATAATTGGGGAAAAGGGAGAATTGGAGAGAAGGGATGGTTGATTTGAATGCATTTGAGAGGAGCATAGATTTCATTGGCAGGGACCCTATAACTTCTGAGACTGAAGCAGGGTTAACTGGGCAATTGGTGTGAATCCACAGCCAATTTGTGGTTTTATGAAAGAAAACTCAGGAGAAATCATCTTTGGCTTTGGCAGCCTGGATTATTTTTCTCAATAGAATTGAAGGAGAAGTGGTCCATTGAGAATGAAGTTTCTGCCTCATGAAGGGTCCCTTGGTTGAATGCTTTTGGTTGTTTGACTTTCTGACTTGTAGCTACTTTTAAAATGTGATAGTTATCCAAGTTCACTCTCATGTAATCTGCTTAAAGGAAGCTACCTGAATTGTCTTAATTTGATCACATAACTCATCTGATTGAGACCCTACAAATTTCTACTTCCTCCAGTTGGTAGGAAACATAAAGAAAATACTGGTGCTAATTCCGTCTGGCAGTCTATAGATGGTTTTTGATCAGTGTTTGGTTAATGTATTTATTTTCTTTTGGCTATTAGTTGCTTGAGACAGCCTTTCATGTAGGCTAGCCTTGAAGTGTTTTATGTTTTGTTACAGGATTTTTAATTAGCCTCTATAACAACAAAAACAAAACAAAACAAACAAGACATATAAACACAAACAAATGATTCCCCTGTCTGCACATTTCAGGTGTTGGAATTGACAATCATATGCCACCATATCCAGTAATTCATTGATTTTAAAATTGAATCTCTTTACTATGGTTTACTTCAAGTGGTTATATAATGACAACTAGGCAAACTAGTGGTAGAAAAATGGTGTGTATTTTTATAATCCCTTGTTTGAATGTTTACACATACTCACAATGTATCCTCCAGTTTTCCACCTGACACAGTTAAGTCTCTGTGCTCTTTTAAGAGGAATGTTACCTTGAAATTGTCAGTGCTTCTCTTTAATAGCATGAGAGTTAAAAGCTGAGCAAGTCCAGCATGCAGAAGACTGAGAATGTACATACTTTTTTTTTCCTATGGATCAGCAGCAGCTAGGACTGTGCAAAGTTCCTCAGAGAAGGAAGCAAGGAGCCTGCTATCCTCACAGATCCTCAGGCTGGTAGGGGAAAGCCCAATTCTCTAAATGACCACTCTGGTCCCATGACTCACCAAAACAGGAGAGAGCAGGGCATGACTCTGGCTTCTGATCCAGCTCAGGTATGGCCACAAACTCCCTGCCTTGCAATTTCAACTTCCATAAAATCAGAAAAAAGGTTGTGGTCCATGGGCTCATGTGGGCTGTCCACTATGATTCAACAATTAGACTAAATTTATGGACCCAGAGATCTGGAGAGGGAGGATGCCTGTTTGGCCGTGATGCTGTATCAGACCATTAGTACTCTCTGTGGATTTGGGCAGGAGCTATAAGACAGAATGTTTCCTTCATCTTTCCAGTATTTATCTTAGGTCTTCTCCAAAAGATACTCTGCATCTACAGAGATAGAAGTAGAAAATACCAAGAGTCACAGTGAACTCCTCATTGACTTTGAAACCCACATCTTGAATTTCTTTTATTGAATTGTCTTCCATCTCAATTGATAGATCAGAATGCCATTGTGCAGCAAATAGTTCTAGTAGTAGCGTTCTTCATATTTAGCAGATAAATGTACATGTATGTGGAGAGAGAGGGGGGAGAGAGAGGGAGAAAGAGTGGGGGAGAGAGAAAGCACTTTGGAATGTTTCAATTACATTCACGACTTTACATTATTAGCAAATAAATAGAATAGATAGACTAGTGACACAAATCTTATGCTAGAGTTCACTCCTTTTCTGATTATTGATTCCCACAGATGACTTTGGAGAACAAAAGTAGCATTGAGTGGGTGCTAAGAAACTTGGATGTTAGCTGGACATTTTCACTACAGATCTCCCTTCCCATCCCAGTTATTTGCATTGCAGTATTTGGGGGGCAGGGTAAAGGAAAAGAATGGGAGTGATGGGATGAGGGACAATGCATCAATGCATGTAATTTTTGCAGGTTCTCGGTGATTATCCTGTGAGTGATGATCTCTCGTTGACTCTCCATTCACTCCGCAGTCCATTTTGTCATGCCTGTAGCATTTTCCACATAGATGAGAATCAGATCATTATGGCTTCAGAATTGTCCAACCTGAAGTTCAAAGTAATGTACTATAAGTACAGAAAAGGGATGATAGTTGACAAAAAAAGACTAAAGTTGG
The DNA here is from genome assembly GCF_017639785.1 of Mesocricetus auratus. NCBI lineage: Eukaryota > Metazoa > Chordata > Mammalia > Rodentia > Cricetidae > Mesocricetus > Mesocricetus auratus. Next base: position 39,464,029 of record NW_024429193.1, read on the forward strand.
AAAGCAACGAAAGGCTCTTCACATCTGTCACTTCTTTTCTTTTATGGGACTGTTCATTAGCTGCCAAACAGCTGAATATAACAGCTGTGTTCTTGAGTGTAAAAGAAATGGGATGAACCTGTTTTTCTTTTTTAAAAAAATAATTCCATAAAGGGTTAACTTATGAAAGTGCTGATGCACTGAAGAGTCTAAGTGAATACATATCCTGGTACATGATGAGGTGCCTTATGATGCTCAGACCGGTGAGATTAGGACCCCAGGTTTTCAGTATAGAACAGCACATACTGCTTCTCTGGTAGTTTTTTCATGGCCATTAGTTAACAAATTCAGCAAGTGACTGAGACACTGGGACAATAGAAGGTGGTATCAGCCTAATGACCTGATTCAATGTTCATACCTGTCTCTTACTCCTTTGGAGACATTGCACAAGTTACTGGTGCTCACTACCTCTGGTTTCCCCTCTGAAAAACTGGTCACAATAAAAATACAACAGTTTCTAGTGTGCTAACACATGCAGGTCACTCGTAATAATTCTGTCATGGAAGAATTCTTATACTGTCATGCCACAGTGCAGTATTATACTACATAGGATGATATTATGTAGAAATGGATTTGTTAAATTCACCTAGCTCTCCATTAGATGTGGTCATCAGAAAAGTTTTATATATATATATATATATTCACATTTCTGACTCAAGTAAACTCTCAGCTGTATAACGCTGATGGAGATAACTTGATTTAGAAAAATATACTTTACCCGCCTGCTTTGCTGGCTTTCTCTCTTCCCTACTCTTCTTTCCAACCAAGATGAGCTTGTCATTTTACATGAAGTGATAGCTAACAGAAACTCACAGCTTGGACTGCTGTAACACAAGCTAACTGGTCTAAGCTAAGAACTTATCAAAGGGAGGTGTTCTCTGTGTAGAAGCAATGATAGACATGCCTGACACTTTCCTAGTTCCCTTACTATGGCAGGCATCATCTGAATTACTATATTATAACACAGTGAAATGGTTCTGATGCTTGCAGAATAGGGAATTATCAAAAAAGGTGTTCCCATGCTAACCATTCATTCCTTTATATCTCCAAGTGTACTGCACTCCAGAAATAACGCAATGTACGTGTGTGTGTGTGTGTGTGTGTGTGTGTGTGTGTATATGTATGCTTGCCATAACACATATATGGAGGTCAGAGGACAACTTTGTGGAGTTCCTCAGGCTATAGAAGTCAAATTGACATACTATGTAATATTCCTAAAAGTGTATAGCTGGTACTTACTAAAATTTTCTTAAATAAAGACATATATGTCATTGTAAGTCACTGACTTACTCTGTGTTTGAGTAATCCACTCTTCCTCCTCTTATTCTGTCTCCCTGGATGATACCAGACTTTCAGCACAAACCTTGTACCCTGTAATCTTGATTTTGTCTTTGCATCTTAAATATTCTTCATTTTACTTCTTCTCCCTTCTGTTTGGACTCTGATAGAAAGAAGTCACAATTCATTTTATTTTATTTTTTTGCTTTAAGCTTTTTTGAAACCAAAAGGTGGATTCTTCAAAGAACCCAGAATTCTTGGAGCTTAGAATATAATGTTGTTGTTGGGTTTTTTATTTTTTTCCACTCGTGTACAAGAGAGAAGTTTGCCAGCAAAGGATAAAAAAGTGCTCAGCAGGCTTCCTTTGGTGTAACTCCTCATTATGAAAAGCCAAGAAAACACTATTCCCTGAGTTGTTGCAGGGATATTGGTTTGTGAGCAGTGGTGGTGAACAGCCTGAGTTAGGAGGTGTACTCAGTGTGTGCAGCCATTGAGGTCCCAGCCCAGCCTTGCAACCAAGGCAGACTGTGTGTTGTTGCTGTGCTAAGTGGTATTATTAATAGCACCTCCTTACAGGTTTAAAGGATTAAAGCAGATGATGCATACAAAACACTTAGGCCACTGAAGGGCACCATATATACTCAACAAATACTAGCTTTTATTTCCATGATTTTTCCATGGATGGCCATAGGCTGCTGTTGCTCTGTAGCAATGCTTTGCTGTTATTTCTCAATCCTTGCTAATGGATGTTGTGGTTTATTTTTCAACTCAGTAAAGCTGTCGGAGATTTTGATGGGAAATGTGTTAAAAATCTCTGTGGTCCCCAAAATTATGCAAGGCCCCTTGGCAGTGGTACCGTAGCAAGCACACAAAGACACAGCACACTCCTGGGTGTTCTCTTTTCACAGCACAGAAAACTGTAGCTCCAAATCCACTTGGATTGCTGATGTGGGAAAGAGTCCTTCTTCTCTCATGTGGACAGGATACATTAGATTTCTTTTTCTCTCTAGCATTTCTGATTTTTTTTTGGTGGACAGAAATAGGAAGGGATTTGATGCTTCAAAGAGATGCATGGTAATTTTCTTATAAGGCAATGATTGATTATTTTGTTGTACAATTTCATTTTATATATCTGATGTATATAAAATCATATTGTGGTACAGAATGTATCCCCAATGTATATAAAATCAGAACTATTATTCCATCCTGGGTTCTGGTACTAATAAACGAGGTATGCAGGCGTTGTTCAGTTAGTTTGCAGCATTGCTGAACGCCTTGATGGAATTACAGCCTTATCCATTTACAGTTGGGGGCCTATGATTCCTTTTATGTAATATAATACCCTATAATGTAATGAGTATCATTAATAAAGTGACAAAATAAAACTTGAATTACCACTTCAGGATGTGCTTTATTCAACCAGTAATACACTTTTTGGTCCTTTGTAGTTTCTCTCTTTTGAATTCATGGCTTACTGCATTCAAACTGTGATATTAACACACCAACCAAGCGTACCCTGTCGTGCCATAAAGCCCTGGTACTGCGATGTCAGAGGGGGAAAAACAAACATTATTCTAAACCAGAACCTGGAGAATGGTACTGTGATGCTTTAAAAGAAGATATGACTCTCATGAATAAGCAAATTTATTTACTACCCAAAAGCAACATTTCTATTTTTATGTGTGGGAAGGTTGGAATTCTATTTCCAGAGAAACAGTGTATAAATTCTATATTTCACAAATGAAGAAGCAAGATAAAGTAATAGATTAGACAACATTAGATGCTAAGAGGGTTCAGAGGATGTTCTGAAATACTGAGCAATATGGTAAGTATAAAATAATAACACAAACTGAGTTTTTTTTCTTTATTGCCACTTGACATTGTTGGCTGATTAGTCTAGGACTTCTTGTGAAGGCAGTGTCTGGTTCTTCCCAGGAGAGTTCAGTCATTCTCAATGTATATAAGATGCTGAAGGGATGTGATTGTGGCATCAGGATGCGAGGTTCAGGGACCTTTTCCTGCAGGGTCACCTAAACTGCAAGTAGACTTCCACAAAGCAGCAATACTGGCAGAAGACACTAAGACCCTCAGAAATGTGTTTTCAGTTCTATATACTGGAAAACTTGTATACCGATCATGCAAGGTCATGATGAGAATCTTTGAGAGTTCTTGGCATCCAGGAGCAGGAAGGATTATGCAAGTATTAAGTTTTCTATATTCAAGAGGAGGTTCCCTACTGAAATTCTAGGAAAGGATGAAAGGCCTGGAAAATTCCATGAAGAAACTTATAAAATCTCTGTCCAAAATTCTATTTTTCCTAAAGTTTCTATTTAGTGTATCAAATTCGAAAAAAAAATCTAGCCCAAATTTTCCTGACTAACCCTGACATCATTTCTGGCCCACTTTAGGATCCTTCCAATTGCTAAATGGTTAAGCATGGCACAGAGCTGTAATATGAATGAGATCATTGAAAAGTGTGAAGAAGTAAATGAACTAGCACCATTCATCTGAGAAACATAGATTAACATTAGGTCAAGCATTAGTGACAGTTCTACTTTCCAGATTGCCTTGCGTCAATTTTGCATAATTAGAAAGAATTTTTATCTGTAGTATTGTTATACTCAGACATGGATTTTCAAGGAACATGCAAAATGTGACATAAGGACACAGTTATAAATCATCAGGCATCTTTGGAATTCTGACTGGTGCTTGCTCATTGACATAAAGATCTAGTATGAATATGGTGGTGTCCCTATCTATCATGGAATTGAGATTTGAGTTATAGAACTGTCTAAGTGTTTAAGTCCACATATTAATATCTCAGTTCCTCCAGGACAAAGTGATGAGGAAACTTCAAGAAAAAACAAAAGAGGATTTTTCAAAGAGCTGTTATTATGGAATTGGTGATTGATCTGTAGGATGGATGACTTCTTTTTCCTAATCTTTTGAGCCAGCAGTGTTTTCTTATTCGAGTTCCTTTGCGTTCACATGTCTTTAAACTGGCTGTCTCCAATTGTCATGTATCTCTGGAATATGTCCTACCCTGAACTGTATGAACTGGCTTAACTGTGAAATCTTACCCATATTTGGGCACCATATGCCAAATATCCCCAAACAAATCTTGTGTTTATTCCTATGTAATTCACATGCTAGAAGGTTTTTGGGGGTCCCAGAGCTAAAGAATTGTTTTTAAAATTTGCTACAATAATGCACACTGTAAATATTTACACAGTATTTCTCTCCTTGAAAACATGTGTGCAGTCTGACTTAAGCTCTGCAGTTGATCATGCCCTCATACATTTTCAGATTGTGTAAGCAATTATATGTGAGTAAACTTATGTACTGAAAATCTCACTACATTGAATTCAGATACTTGATCTGATACATCCATCTTATGACCAATACTTTGTGCCCTACTTGGGAGCAACTTTTTAATATCTTCAAGATAGTTTTAAAACTGTATTTATACATAAATTAACTATCATTGTAAGTTGAAAATTAGAGATCCCTACACAAGATCCAAAGACTCAGAAATAAACTATGACTATAAAGTACAAGAGGAGGTCTAGTGTGAGTTCACGTCTCCATCACCCATATGAAAATGTAGGCACAGAAATGCACTCTTACAACCCCAGCACTTGGGAAGTGGAGAAGTAGAAGTGTGGTGAGTCCCAGGGTTCTCTGGCCAGATAGTTAAGTCTAATCAGTGAGCTAGCTCAGTGAGAGACTTTAGCTTCACAGTAAGGTACACAACAGTACATTTTACATATTAATTGCTACTGTGATAGATTGACTAGGTATAGAGGTACAGTTTTAAATGAAAGAAAAATTGGGAAATTTTCAGGTTATGCTGCATTACTATACATGAAGTATGTTCTTGAAATTAAAAATAAAATAGTATGAAGAGCAACTGAGGAAAACATTGGCCATTGACTTCTGGTGTTTTCATGGATATGTGTCCATGTGCACCCATTCACACCCAAATGTGCATGAACACACACACACACACACATGAGAGAGAGAGAGAGAGAGAGCGAGCGAGCAAGAGAGAGAGAGAGAGAAGGAAGGAAGGCAGGGAGGGAGGGAGGGAGGGAAGGGAGGGAGGGAAGAAGGAAGAGAGAGATACAGTAAGAAAATAACTTATCTTTCAAAAATACAAGTTTTGGGAATGGAGGATTATCACAGCAGTAAATTCCAATTTCTGTTAAACCAGAAAAACCGATTTGGATCTTGGAAACCAACACGGAAAAGAATTGTCCCCTGACCTGTACATATGCTCTATGATATGCCCCACAGTAAATACATAATTTGTTTTTAATAGGAAACACAAGTATTGTCCCCTTGTTCTGCCTTTCACCCATCAGGAGCTATTTCCATTGTTATAGAAATAAGTAGTGCCTGTGAGTAGAACATAAAAGAAAAATTTGCACCAATTTGTCACCAAAATTTTCTGCATCAGGACTAAATGAATAACCTCATTCTTGCTTCAACTTCCTGTGCTTCAGTTAATAAGAAGCTCTGGAAATACCAGAAAACCCCGTGTCTCTGAAAATGAGGATCTCCTTCGGATGGAGGACCGTAAGACACCATCAGTTCAGGGCTTTCTTATATCAGAAGCAAATTGCAAACACGAGTTATAGCCAAAGCTGGTGCCTAAACTAAACTTCTTCATGCAAAGAAGAAGATTACCTTTATACATACTTGCTCGAATTTAGGAAGATTGTCTGTCTGAACATGTTATAATTAGCCTTGGACAGAAAACTATAATAGAGCTTTTCATTTACTTATTTGTTTATAATACAGGGTTTCATTCTGTAGTTTCAGCTCTTGCAGAACTCATTATATGGCCCAGAGTGGACCAGGACTTGAACTCATTACAATTCTCCTGGTTTAGCTATTGGAATTCTGGGGTTATAGGCATATCCTATTACTCCTGTTTTAAGGAGCATCATTTAATACTATACAGAAAGCCTGTTGAGAACCTTTAGGCTCTTCATCCTTTAAACAGTTTTAATCAATAAGCTAATATATAAAGTAATGGAATATGACTCTTCATAGACATGTGTCTTCTTCCTTTGTTGTAATTCATACTATTTCTCACTTTCCTCTCCCTTAATCCCTTGCCCAACTTTGGATGGTTCCTCTCGTCTCTTCTTGATTTTGTGTCACATATATTCTTTTTTTTAATTAAAATTAGAAACAAGCTTGCTTCACATGTCAATCCCAACTCCCTCTTCCTCCCCTCCTCCTGCACCCCCACAAACCTTCAGCCCCCCACCCAATCCACACTCTGTTCACCAGGGAGGGTGAGGCCCTCCATGCGTCACACATATTTTATTACATCCCTGATTTTATTTTATAATCCTCGTTTCTAGTTTAATAGCCCCACACATTAAAACTCTACCATGATATATATATATATATAACAAAGTATACATGCATTATATTTATGATATGTAATTTTAAATCTAGGTTAATAGGAGTTGTGGGACATTTGTCTTCAATTCTGTCTTTTTTAGTATAAATATCATGTCTTTAAGCTCAATATATCTCCATTGTTTATATATACCAATTTTCTTTGCATTCATCTATTGATGGACATCTGGACTGATCCCACTTCCTGCTTAATGGGATAGCACAGTGTTTTTGCTGAATGTGCAAGTGTCTCTGATGCACGTTGAATTCTTCAATTATATACCCAGTTGTGGTATATGGTTGGATATTGTGGAAGTTCTGTTTTTATTTTGGGGGGGAGAAGCTTTGTGAACTTATAAACAACTCAAAAATTAATTAGCAAATAAAAATATAGTGACTATTTCAAAATGAAGAAAATCACATTTGCAACTTTATTAGCAGGAATAAATACACACCCAATATTATTAAATTGACACAGTTTGGTTGAGATAACCAATAAATCCTGCCTTGTAACATTTGCATAGGACAAAGGGATTTCCTTTTAGATTCAATTGTTTTATTGTTGTGTATATAAATGTTTTCCTGCATGCATGTGTGTGTACCACATGCATGTAGTATCTGCAGAGGTCTGAAGAAGGAGTCAAATTCCCTAGGACTGGAGTTACAGACAGTTGTGAGCCATCATGGGAACCAAACTTGGATCCTCTGAAAAACCAACAAGTGATCTTCATCTCATCCATCTCTCCATCCCCCAGTGCAAAGCATTTTAAGATGGTAATTCCTCTGTACACAAAGCTTTTATGCAAAGACTTTATTTTTCTTAGCATAGCCAGACACACCAATAAAGACATACTGACTGAAATAAGAATCCTATTGTCAGCCGGGCGTTGGTGGCACACGCCTTTAATCCCAGCACTCCGGAGGCAGAGGCAGGCAGATCTCTGTGAGTTCGAGGCCAGGCTGGACCGACAGCCTCCAAAACAGAAAAGCCCTGTCTCGTAAAACCAAAAAAAAAAAAAAAAAAAAAAGAATCCTATTGTTATCGAAGTTGAATCTCTTGAGGGATAGTCATATATTCAATGCGCTTTTTAAAAATAAGGCATTCTGTCCTGCTGTTAAGAGGTGGATTTTGCACAAGATTTTGGGAGTGTTATCTGAGAATGCTAGAAACTCCTATATTTTGCAAATTTCTGGTTCTATCATGAGTACAATCTGTAATACCACCATGAAGTGGAATGGGTGACCACACATGTTTCTTAGATACATGTGTGGTCATATGTGTTTTACTAAACATGATCAATATTGAACACCTCAAACAAATACATTTGAATATATTGCTTTAATGTATGATCACATGTTCTAAATAGTTTTTTCTTTAGTGGTTTTTCAAAGACCTTGTAAAATGAATATAAACATAAAACCTATTACTTCAATTAAGTGTTTCTTTTATCTATGAAAAACAAAATGTCTCCACTTAAAACATGGTTTAGGGAATCATAGTTTTATGTGTTCAGAAATGCAGACAGTCTCCCTTTTTTCTTTAGGCTATCATTTAAAATGTTATGAAAATGAAGTATTATGTAAGTGTACCAATGATTAAAAAATCTTGCTTCTCAGAATGTCTTTAAAGTTAACAAACATTTAGCATTGGTCTTCTCTCTCCTGGGGCTGAGAAGAAATTATATACAGGGATACTAATGGATTGCAAACTGTTTAGTATTTGTTTAGTCAAGAGAACCACATTTTGGGGTTGATGTGGGGACACCAGACCTTGAGCAGAGACCCACTTCCCCTTCAGCCTGGGAGTAGGCAGCTGTAAGACAATGTTTACTAAAAACATGTTTATAATACAATGCCCGGGGCAATAAGTTCCTGAAAAGGGCTGGCCCACAGGAACCGCCCTGACCTCGATCTTGTACAAAGACTAACCGCCTCTTCTGACACACCAAAATCAATTTGTGGTGTCAGAGCAGAACCAGCCAGGGGTGGAGAGAGAGCAGAGGCTTTTCTGGAGGGAGGCCTTTCTTTGGAAGTTTTCTTGAGCCTTTTTGGGGCCTGCTTAAAGTTTTCTTCACACCGTTGAACGAGTCTCTGTGTTGTCAATCCCCGACACCCTCCACACATTCTCGGACACAGGCTGTGCAGCGGATGCAGCAGTTGAGGCAGAGAGAATGGGTTTATCACTGGCAGCTGCATCTAGACATCTTTCCAGGGCTCTGAGCCAACTTCTGCTTTAAGGCAGGAGATGTCATTTCCCTTCTGAACTTGAAAATCTAGAGACACCTTTCCAGTTCCTTCAGGCTCTCTCTACTTTTTCATTGTATATCTCTACCAGATATACTGTAACTTTTAAACATTACCTAAACTAAGCAGAATTGAGGATTATGTTACCCACTTGCCATACTCAATTAATTATTTTTTTTACAAGATCAGACTATTCCTGATATCTTCATATCCTTCCCATTATCTGAAGTAGGAGTTGAAAAGGGGCAAGCCATAGTTTCTGAAATATAAAGAAAGGTTCAATGTCAATTCTCATAACCTTTTTAAAGCCCATGCAAGTTTTACCAAAATGGACTTCCAATGAGCTCCTTTCTATGTAACCTTTTTGAGATGTGCTGATGATACTATCCCAACATTCCTCTTCCTTGGGTTTTCTACAGATGCAACCCACCATCCATAGATAATACAGTACACCTCAATGAAACAGTTTCTGTGATTGCAGTGTTTCTGTCTACCAGGAACACCACTTGAAGGGCATACAAACTCACTCCAATAAATAACTGATTCTTAAGACCTTAAGATAATTCCTTGTAGGATAACCACTCTGTAAGATGATGCAAGGGTATGGCACTACTTTGATTCCTGACCTACATGAACCAAGCAGAGCCCAGTAATTCCATAGTGTACAATAAAACATTACAATGTTGCTCATACTATGTTATCTTTATGGGCCTCACTTCTTTCTTTCCTTAAGTGGAAAACTTGGATTTGATAATATTAAGTATAACTTTAAATTTTGAATTTCTGCACCTTGCAATTGAGGTGAGTTGAGTTTCAAGGCAAAACAGCAGCCCACAGAAAGGGAAAAGATATTCATCAACCCCACATCTGACAGAGGACTGATCTCCAAAATTTACAAAGAACTCAAGAAGCAAGTCATCAAAACACCAAATAATCCAATTAAAAACTAAATAGAGAATTCTCAATAGAGGAATGAAAAATGGCTGAAAGACACTTAAGAAAGTGCTCAACATTCTTAGCCATCAGGGAAATGCAAATCAAAACAACTCTGAGATACCATCTTACTCCTGTCAGAATGGCAGAATCCAAACATTAATGACAGTTTTTGCTGGAGAGGATGTGGAGAAAGGGAAACACTACTACTAGTGGGAGTGCAAACTCGTACAACTACTTTGGAAATCAGTATGGTGGTTCCTCAGAAAATGGGAATCAGTCTATCACAAGACCCAGCAATTCTGCTCTTAGGCATATACCCAAAAGATGCACAAGGACATCTATTCCACTGTATTCATAACAGCATTGTTTGTAATAGCCAGAACCTGGAATCAACCTAAATGCTCCTCAACTGAAGAATGGATAAAGAATATGTGGTACATTTACACAATGGAGTACTACTCAACAGAAAAAAAATGGAATCTCATAATTCATAGGCAAATGTGTGATACTAAAAGAAACCATTTTGAGTGAAGCCACTCAGTCATAAAAAGAAAAACATGGTATGTACTCACTCATGTGTGGATTTTAGACACAGAGCAAAGGATTACCAGGCTACAATCCACACCTCCAGACAAGCTAGGAAACAAGGAAGACTCTAAGAGAGACATACAAGGTCCCATGGAGAATGGGAAAGGGACAAGATCTCCTGAGCAAATTGGGAGTATGGGTGGAGGGGAGAGGGAGTTAGGAGAAAGAGAAGGGAAAAGGAGGAGGGGAGAGGAGGACATGAGGGAAGAGGAAGATTGAATCAGGGGTAGAATGGAGGAGAGCAATAAAAGAGATACTATAAGTTTAAAGAGAAATCTGGCACTAGGGAAATGTCTAGAGATTTACAAGGAGGACCCCCAACTAACAATCTAAGCAATAGTGGAAAGGCTACCTTAATGAGCTTGATGACTACTTTTTATGTCATCCTAGAGCCCTCATTCAGCAGCTGATAGAAGCAGAAGCAGACACCCACAGCTAAACTGTTGCAGAGAGGGAGGAGTGATGAACAAAGGGTAAAGACCAAGCTGGAGAAACCCACAGCAACAGCTGACCTGAACAAGGGGGATCTCATGGACTCTGTGGAGTGGATGGTGGTGGGATGGGGACATGGTGGGGGAAATGGGAGGGCAGGAGGGAGAGGGAACCCGGATTGGTTTGAAAAATAAGATTGTTTTTAATTTAAATAAAAGTAATAAAAATATCAGTTGCTGTAGACGTTTATTGTCTCCTCTGTTTTGCATTTATGATACTTATTTTCTTTTCCCATTTTTGTGTGGGCTTGTTCCTTAGTATGTATGTCTGCATGTGTGTGAGGGTACTTATGCATATGAGTGTGTGCACATACATGTGTCTGTAAACCTGATTTGATGTCAGGAATCATCCTTTGTCACACGTTCAAGCTTATTCAGTGAGAAAGGTTACCCCACTCCAATCTGGAGCTCACCAATGTAACTAGTTTTCTTGCTAGTTTTCTCTTGGGATTTCTGTTTGTCTTTTGAGGGTGAAATTATGGAAAGGAAACTGTGACCACCCACCATATATGTGGGTTCTAGAGCTGAGGACTACTACTCACACTGTATGGCAAGGACTTTATAAAAACTGAGCCATTTCCTCAGTACATGATCCTTTTAAAAGCTCCAAACTTTCATTCATCTTGAAAGAAGCTATTCTTTTGTTATAAAATATAAGTTTTGTTAAGAATTCAAGTCAATACTTTGCTTTAATAATCTGTTGTTATAGTAAGGTAAGTTGTGATGTTCATCTCAATTGCTAACCTGGTGACCTCTAGATCCTCCTGTGAATCTGGGCATGCCTATTGCAGATTATCTTAATTAAGTTAATTTTGGCAGCACCATTCACTCTGCTGGAATTCTGGACTCAATATAGATGAGAAATTGAACAGGGCATGAACATCTATTGCTGTCTATGTCCTATCTGAACCTGAAATATGTTCAGTTGTTTCAAGAGTCTCCTTCCTTGATTTCCTTTCTATGAAGGACTGTACCCTCAAAGGGTGATACCAAAAGAAGCTCTTTGGCCCATAAGTTGGTTTTGTCAGGTTACTTTGTTGCAGCAACAGAAAAAGTAACTAAGACATTAAGTTTCTGCAAGGGAAGCACAGCTCCAACAAATTAGAGAGTGAGGAGAAATATTCCATGTAACAAGACACATTTCCTGAAAAGCTTAAGTCAATGAAACATAAAGAACAGTTCTATATTCTTCACTTTGGATCTGGCCACATTTGGCCAAGCTGAGCTGCCCCCCCCCGCCCACCAGAGGACTTTTATCTTGGATTTTGCAGTCATTGTATGTGCACCCTGAACACAAGACAGTAGGATGAGATTCCTGTAGGCTTCTTGCTACGTGGTCATTCTTTGGAGATCACAGATTGCTATTTACACATGGAAACTGAATGAAACACCTCCAGTCCAAGCAAGACAGGTGTTTGCACTTTTATTTCCAGAAATATCCATCATCTCTTCTCAACTGTGAGCAGTTTAAACTGTGATGTCTCTTTCTCTTCCAGCCCCACAAAATTCCATCTCATTTAGAATCCATGCCTCTGGCAAAAGACATAAAATTTATGCCATGACAAAGACTCTTCTTAAGCAAAAATAACAAATTGTTCCTTCCATCTTTTAATGCCAATATTTCCTAAGCTATCTTCAAAGACTTCCACGTATTTCATACAATAAAGATGAGTTCTTGGTTGTTCTTACTTAAAAATATCATCAAAAGTCTAGTTATTATAAGGTAGCCGGTTGTTAAGATTTGAAATTTATTAACTTATTACTCCATATGTGTATTATGTTTGTGTATGGGTGTGTGTGCCACAGAGCATATGGAGAGTTCAGAGAACTATTCTGTGGATTCAGTTACTTCTGCAGACCAAGTAGGACTTGGGAGTCAAAGTCAAGTCACCAGGCTTTTGCAGCAGGCACCTTTTCCTAATGAACCATCTGGAATTCCACAAAGTAGCAATTTTTTAAATAACTGTAGGTGCACAGAGCTTTGATGTATTGCAACACAATACAAGTTGTGAGAATGAATCAAATCTACACTGTCCAGAAGAAACATGAACTCTCTCTGCTTAGAGAATCTACAAAAGCTTGCCAAAGGACATGCCCATTGATTTGCCTTTCACTGAAGAAAATGGTACTATTTTTGCAGTGTGTATTTTTTGTAGTATAGGTGTAAGCATCAGAATAGTATAAATAATAAATTATTTTTCACTAAGTAAGCACATAAATAAATCCTGCTGTAGCAAGTAAGATTTCTATACTACAGTGGACTGCAACTGGTCCAATATTAAATAAAAGAAAAAGAAAGATTTTTTTCTATCTTCCATTTTTACTCTGCTCTTTCTACTCAGCGTTTGAGGCTATAACTTTTCTGTAGGTTGTGATAAATTTGAAATTTTATGCTCAGGCAACTACTAACACAATTGGGAAGCCTTTATTTCCCTCTTCTGGACCATGTATTCCACTATTAAGATGACAGACAACATAACACAAAACAGGAAAGCAGTAGCACAGGTAGCTATCATATGCATAAAAGTCAGATCACTGAAAACTGAGCTAAGACATTTGGGGTTTTGTTTGTTTTTGTTTGATTTAAACATAGGATTGTGGCATCTCTCTCACTGTCTGATAATGGAAGGCTGGAACCCTTCATTTTATTTTAAATATGGACATGTAACAAAATTAGAAGCTAATTCCTGTTGTGAATGGAATATAAAGCTTCTGTAATATTTCCTAATATTGTTTCCAGCTCCAGTTAATCTCATAGTTTGGCAAAGACATGAAGATCTAATTTTGGCCCCATCTTTTGGGTCCAAAAACTCTAATTAAAACTTTAATAACTGTGTTTCTTTGCAAAAGAAATAAGAAGTTAGGCCTTTTAAAAGGTGTCTTTTTAATTTTAGCAAAATTCATCATGGTATTTAGCTTAATCAATTTACCACAACCTAGAATCACTTGGCAAGATAATCTCCATGAAGGATTGCCTACATTGGGTTGGCCTGTAGACATGTCTGTGGGGTGATTGACTCAGTAAAGTTAATTGTTATGGGAAGACTCAGTCTAGTGTGGGAGGCACCAATGGTGGGACACCAAATGAACTATGTCAGAGTGGAGAAATTGAGTTGAAAGGAATCAAGTGACCACCAGTGCATTCTCTCTCTGCCCTTGATTGTGAATGTGGTTTGATGAACTGTTTCAGGTTACTGCTGCCTTGACTTCCTCCAGTAAGGAGTGAAAATAAATGTTTCGACTCTAAGGTGTTTTTGGTTGTGGTATTCTATCTCATCCACAGGAAAGGAAACTAGACCTTGTACATATTCAGGTAGAAGTATGTTGGCAACAAGATAGGTTTTATTGTTGGCTTTTGGTGATCGCAGAACCATAGGCAGAGGAGTGAGAGAGGTCACATTTGAATTTCTCTTCTGTAAGCTATGTTGTACCTAGTATTCTGGCCTCATTCACTATATATGGGGTTTCCTAAAGATTTTCTTCTCCCTGAAAAACTTTCATTTTTTTGTGAAGTACTCTTGAAAATAAGAAGTTTTCAAACCTGAAAGAATGAATTTATATTGGTGGATTTCACGTAGCATAAGTGACCAGTGTTGAGTGCAGAAAGTAAGCTGAAAAATAACCACAAGGAGAATAGTAGGAAATGGAGTCCACAGGAAAACCAAAGAGAAATTAGATGGGCATGAAAGTGGATACGGTGTTGCGATTACTGGTAAAGAAACAGAATGGATGGTACCAGGCAAAAAGAGAATAGAGAGGTAATTTCAAATGTTAAGAAAAACATATGTCACCTAGTGTCGGAAGTTCATACAACCAGTCAAAGACTCCTTATACTACTCAGATATGAAACTCCTTAAAGCAAAACCTTGAAATTAAACCAATAACAACAAAGTCCCACAGAAATGCCTCTGAAGCATGCATGCACGCGCATGTGCACGCACACACACACACACATTCACCACTCACACATTCCCACACACACACACATGCACACACACACACCTCATAGTTGAAGTATGTATATGAAAATACTACTGAATAAACAGCTAATTTTCCATCTCATAAGTATGTATTTAAACCATGTATTTATGTGGTTATCCCAACAAAAACTCCTGTCTACCTGTCTGTCTGTCTGTCTGTCTGTCTATCTATCTATCTTCTATCTCACCATGATCCATCCATCCATTTATCCAATTATACATACAAACAGATAACAATAAAACTCTAACTCTTGGTGTAGCATATGTGCAAAGAATTCAGAAGACAAATTGTGGGATAGATTTTCTCTTTCCATCCTGTGTTTCCTAGGGATTGAATTCAGATTGCTAGGCTTGGTGGAAAGCATCTTCATGCACTGAGCAAATTTTCTAGTCCTAGGGTGGTAGGACTATTTTTCTGCATATCGAATATATTCATTCATTCACAGAAAACAACAGGAATTGAATCAAAGAGGATATGGATTAGAAAATTTTATACTATAAAGCAGTCTTTCGCACATTCAAACTGCCCATGGGTGGTCTAGGCAACTACTAGAACCTGAGAGTTCTGCATTCAGCCCTGACAAAGTTGCTAAATATCTTGGAATATTTAAGTGATATAAGCCTTAAATCTGGATTTTATCATAATAACGTAAGTCTTTGCCTTTTGCCTTCTTTTTCTGCAAAACGTATTGCCACATGATATAGAAATGAATAGTTTACATTGGTATGGATTTTGGTTTATTGATAAACTTATAGGGTCAATTTTATTATACTGTATATTATTATACTCTTGTTTGAGGTAATATGTTTATACAGATCATTTAAAATGTAATGTATAAATAAAATACATTAACAGATAATCATTTATATTAGTCAAACTTATAGTTATGTTAGTTAAATTTTCTAGATAGACAGAGATATATTTCAGATAGATAGGTAATCTTTGAACTCTTCAAAGACCTACATAATATGGCATTTAAAAAGTCTAAGAACTTAGACTTTTCATGACAATGAGACGTGTCTGATTCTGGCAACACCAAGCTATTTCATTGAAGATGACTGAGGAGACTCCATATGGAGTTTGTTTTCCTTATGGCAAAAGCTCGCCATTGGGCAAGAAACTGTTCTTGCCTGGACTGCTTGACTGTATGATGTATAAAACTGGACATGCAAGACCCACAAAAATGACTGCTAAATAAGATGGGACAGACTTTCAAGGTTCCTGCTTCATGGAAGAGTCTACCAGATATTCTACAGGACACAGAAGAAAACAATTAATGAACGCTGCCTGTACAAGGCAGAACAGATCTTCAACTTTCCTGCTTTATCAAAATCTGCCTGATACTATGAGCCTATAGGTTTAAGATGGATGCCCCAATGTTACAGAACTTTCGGTGACTGTCCAGGCAGCCAGATGTCTCTGTCATTCTAGAGTTTTGGAAGTTGCTTGAAATGTGCTTCTTATTTACTTAGGTAATATTATATTCTTATGTGGTCTTTGATGGTGTTGAAGACAGATAATTATAGTTATAATTTTCCTTAGTTATGATAAAACTTTAGTCACACAAAGATAGAATAGATAATACAGTATTTTCTTTAATTTGTCAAATACAAATAGATTAAATATTGTAACTGTAATTCTTCCTGGATAACTGTTTTGTTATATGTAATTTTACTATGTTAAAATTAAAGTGTTCCTTTTTATTTAGACAGAGGAAGAGAGATGAACATGGGATTTCCTTCTGTACACTGCAAATATGTGTTACTTTTATTGGTTGATGAATAAAGCTGTTTCTTCCAATGGCAAAGAAAAATATAGCCAAGTGGGAAAACAAACAAAGAAGCAGAGAAAAGAAAGGTGGAGCCAAGGAGAAGCCATGGAGCCACTGACTGAATAACATGCCCAAACATTACCAGTAAGCCATAGCCTCGTGGAGATGCAGATGAATAGAAATGGGCTAATTTATAAGAGAAAGCAATCCAGTAAAAAGCCTGAGCCATTGACCAAAAAATTACATTCGATATGAAGACTCATAATGTTATTTCATATGCTGCTGCGGGGACCTGAAGCGGGAGAGAAACTGGTCCAGCAGGACCAGACAAACACAGAGAAAAACATTCAGCTACAGCCACCAATCCACATCAGTGCTTTATAGAATTATGTAGCTGGTGTGTGAGCCAAGCAAAGTTCCAAGCCATTGTGCAACATTGCTTTACTTAAATATTATTAGGAAGATGCCTGGGGATGGTTCAAGCACAGTCATGTAGCTTTAGTTATTACCAATAATGTCTGTGTATTTTAAAAGTATTTTGGATATGATGAGTACAATCAGCCTTCCTGACTAATATCAAAACTCCTAGAGACAACCTTTCAAATCTAAATAATGTTGTTTACTAACTGTAAGATTCTGCAAAATGGGCAAGATTATAAGACCTATATTGTCATAATAGTCAGTAAAATGACAACACAAAATCCTTAAACTGGTTCACAACACACAATAATTACTCAGTAATGTAACCCTATTCAGAGTATAACTGTGTTCAAAAGACCATGTTAAGAAGACACAGGCAGAAGCAAAAAAAAATCAAAGATTAACGACACAATAAGTACTTGAGAAGTGCTTGCAATTCCACAATGAAACACAGACACACACAAACCAGCAGTATATAAAATTTATCTGTGTAGTTTGAAGATAATGCACAGAGTCTAAGTAGGTCTTAAATATGGAAATAGCCACAACCAAGTTCCAAAGTAGATCTTCAGTGTTCAGAGGAAGGTCTGCCATATCTCAGAGACCCTCTGTTTTAGTGAACAGGAGGAGTGGAGTTCAGACCAGATGGAAGCTTGAATGTCTTTAAAATCTGCTCCAGCAACATGATGGATGGTCAAGCTTTCTGGATATAAGATATCCAGAATTATTTTTAAGCCTCAGCTTAGGTTCTCATTTCTCAATGCACATACTTCTCTCTGAGAAAAAAGACAGCTCAATAATATCAACTCTCTTGCTGTGTATTTTCATTATAAATAAAAACTTTCACAAGACACTAGCCACAAAAGCTGAGAGGTGATCAATATGTTCAACAATAAATATCCAATATTCAGCAGAAGATGCATAATTTCCCCTGTGGAAATGTTAGCTATAAATAGTCAGTAGACTGTTGCCAGAATAATGCTCCTTTGGCATGTAAAATAATCAAGTCACATTCTTGAAAGATGAATTACAGTCTGGATTTGCATAACTTGGATTCAATACATTGACACAATATTTGCATTGGAAACATATCTAAAGCTAACCAATGGAAAGAATACACGATTTTACCAACATGCTTATACATTAATAACATTACTTGGCAATCTGATGTCTCAAGACCCAGGGTGAATTACTTATTAAAAACCCATATACAGCTATCTGTCTTTATCACTCTTTCTGGATGAGCCATAATGGTTCTGATTGTTTTCAAAATTATATTTGGACAGGATATGACTGCTACATGAGACCTCTCAAACCAATATCATTTCCCTTACTCATAAAATACATTATAGTGCTGTGTGCATTGAGACAAATCATTAACGGAGGAGGTATAACCTAACCTCTGTACCTCTGACTTGACCAGCAGTTACACTGGAGCAAGATAAAATCTCAGAAATTGTTTAAAAAGTTAAACTAACACGATTATGAATATTTATGACAGATTCACTTATTTCGCGAAACTTCATCCTGCCATCTGAACCATTTCATTATTCTTAACTGTTTCCGAAGAGGTTAATTTTAAGATAGACAAATAGTATCTGAGACTTGCATCATTTGTGAAAGCACATTGCTATGTTCCTAGATCCAAGCCCTTCTCTCTGTTTATTTAGAATTATGTACAAGCTAAAATAAATAGGTAAATTCTGCGAAATTAGGAGGCACATCAACATAGTTTTCACCCTTTTCAGCTTTTAAAAAATATTTAACCACTGACTGTCTATGGCTGTCTTGATAGACTTCAGAAGTTCCATTTTAGTGCAGCAAGCAACACTTAGTTGTACACTGCTTTACCTCTATTCCAATGTGCAGTTTGTGAACAAGGTAAATTCAGGTCTCTGAATCTAGTAATGACTTGACATTTCACACAGACCTAGAATGAAAGAGTTCTTTTACGAGATTCAAATAATAAACAAGCCTGGGTAAAAGAATTAACCCTTTGTGCTTCTATTTCATTGCTATTTCTTCCCATTTTCCCAAAACAATGTTAGAAGAATAGATACAGAATATGAATCATGCCTCACAGATATGAAAGAACGAATGCAAATTGTTATAGAGCAAGCGCCTCTGCTTTGAAAGTGGGAAAGAGGAATGAAATTACAATAGAGCATCTCAAAGATCTGATGGTGGTTGGCACAAGAACCTGTGATCTCAGTATGAGAAGACACCTACTAGCTGAGGCTATAGAAGTATTTATTTTGGTGACTGCAGTGTTACTGCCATTATTTATTTTAATGCATGCTCAGAAGGGGAATATGTACAGGACTCCATCTTGGCTTACTCAGCTGTCTTCCTATCTGTCTTTCCTGCTTTCCTTCATCTGTGACCTATTTGTATGCCATGTGCCTCTCCGTGGTTGAAATAGTGAATAAAGAACAAAGGAATCCCTACCTAGTCTCAAAGCATCCTAGGGATATATCATTGCTTATCCCTTGTTCAGGAAACAAGGGCATCAATGCCTGTAGGTCCTTTCAAGGGGAAAAATTTCTTCTCTAAGAGGTATTTCATGGAAACTTACACAGCCTTACTCTAGAAAATTTACTATTTCAGATATTTAGTAATCTTGAGTCATTTAAGCCTCAATATTTATCATTTCGCCTGTTATCACTTTGTACTTCACATGCCATTCTTTGTAATTGAGATTGCTTTAAAGTACACAAATATGTGTTTAGTAACACGGCAGCCATTTACAGGTCCTTTCCAAAGCTTCCAAATGGGATTCTGATATTCAGAACCCACTCACAGAACACTCAAGCATCCATCATTCACAATTATGGAATTTAGACTCTATCAGAGGTGATTCACTCATTGGCAAATAGCACATGAGTGAGGAACTCTCTTCTGCTGGGTGAATTCTTGCAATTCTAAAGCCAGGATTCATTAGGAGCAAGGAAACAGACCTGTATTAAGACACGATTCAGCCATGATTTCTGTGTAGCCGTTCCCACTGTGACCTCCATCCTTGGGGCAGATATAAGATTCACTATCCCTTGGCTATTTTTGGAAGGATACTCCTTGTGGAGAAAGAAAAAAAGAAAGCAAGAAAAGGATTGGCTTCATTTTATGCTGTTCTTCTCATGATTTCTTCTTGCTAACAACTATTATACACTCACTTTCATGGTGTGTACTGACAAAACACAAAACAAGACAACGTCCCTCAGATACTTTGATATATATGAGAGAAATAACAATGTTTGAAGACATTTTTGAAAAAAAGGTATTGGGCACCGAGGCAGAAGGTATTATAATAATAGGGTGATTTCCTTCTTATGGACCCAGGATCTGAAGTTGAGGATTTAGCAGTTGGTAAAATATGAGTTACCAATTACCACCATAAGAGCAGGCAAGGAACATAATTCAATATGGAATTACATCAGAATTTTTAACACTTTAGTATCTTGATGGAAATATAACTGCAAAGTTATTTCTCACAGAGAATGCTAGTGATGCCATCATCAGCAAAGAATGGAGCAAGAATGATCACTGAAAAAAATCAAAGAGTTTAGTGTCATGGTGTTCATGACCTATCATGAGATTTCACCAAATAACGGTGATGGTGGCTAAATTTGAGTCATAAATCAAATCACTTGGCATTGTGAATGTAATCCCCTATAGATACACCCCGAAGTGCCCAAGGCCCAGAACATTTGAGTTATGCATGTAGCTAAGAATAATGTGAAAGTTCTGTTACTGACTTTGTTTGGCTGTGACGTGAAATCACGTGCCTCTGTATAACAAAAGTAAACTGCCAAAAGTGCCTTCAAGTGATGCTGAGAGTCTGCCTTAAATTACAAAAATGTTGAGTGGAAAGCTGAAAAGCTGCCAATGCCCATCTATGGTTTGTAGGAGATAAGCCATTAGTCCTGGCAAGGTATATTGCTTCCTACATTATCATGCTGATAAAATGTGAACTCCCAAGACCCATGCACTTCTTATCATCCACCAGAGATATGCCCTTAAGAAAGAGTCTGTGTAAGGTCACTGTCTCAGAAACAGATGTGACTTTTGGGGGTTATTCATTGTTTGAGAAACAATGGTTTGGAGTCATAGAGAATATTGGCTTAGTTAATTAAAAGTCAATTAGCTTCCCCCACCCCAAAATTAACAAATACATCACAACAACTCTACCACATTCTTTTGCAAATGGTTAGGTCTAAAAAGATCTTTTCCACAGAAATCTAATTGGGCTGTGCCACACAGTGATATAAACACATGTGGAAACTGACCTGGAAAACCAGTTTCTACACCAAATTAGAAAATGGGATAAATATATTGATTATTTCAGGGAATACAGACAAAGGAAAGCTGAAAATCAAATCAAGGAGAGTCTGTGTACTGTCAAGAATAAGCCAGAAACTGAAAACTCTTAAACAATTAAACCTATGTTTTGTTAGCTCTCTAGAAACACTAAGACTTAGCTTAAGGTTTCAGAGAATAGTCCACTAAATTTTTTATTTTTGTAAATGATTATTAAAATAAGATGGGATATCATCTGTAATGACTTTAGTCATGTATATGTCAGATTTTCTCATGGTATCACTTGAGGAAGGATGTGGAATGATGGATGCAGACATTTTGATAGCTTTGTAATTGGCTGAAAAACAATATCACCAGAGACTGTGAATCAAACAACAAGGTTAATGTCAAGGGAAATCGCAGTGATGCATCAGCAAGCTCTGTCCCCAAGATACCAAGATAGGACACTGTCTAAGGAGTACACCAGTTACCATGGTGATAAGAGAATTTACTGATCACATTTCATCAGGGCTCATTGACCAGTGCAACCCACTGATAGTCTGGTCCACAGGGGCAAGGATAAACAACTGCCTATCAATCTTCAAACAGTAGGAACCACATTACCTGGAGAAAATGAGTAAAATCAGAGCCAACAGATCTTAAAAACCACAACAACAACAAAAAAAATCATTGTAAAGAATAACTCATTGTTCACTCAAAAATACTGAATGAGCTTCTACCACAATAATACATCTATACAATTTGAAATATCTCAAACAGAGGAAACCATGATTATTAAATATGAGGCAAAAGATCCATTCCATAATTAGAAGTAAGCTGAGGAAATCCATTAGGATGCATATTTTGATTAAGAATCTCATAGGAATTTATGAATATTAGAAATGAAAATTGTTGATGTGAGAAGGATAAAAAGCGACTCCAGTGATTTTTGTCTGTCTGGGACTCAATTAAAGAAATGGAATTTTGAACAAAGAACTTCAGAAATAGAGAGGACATGAGCCACTTTAGAGACTTAAACATTGGAAGCACTTAAGACTAAGATTGCATTGTCACAGGGAAGCAGGGCTATTTTATGTACCAATGGCTAAGAGATTCATTCAAGTTACAGAAAATTTCAGAATGGTGACTTTCCACAATTAAACTAAATTTTGAGTTTTCAGATTAAACAAGTACTAGCCCATTCCCCCCCGCCCCAGGTTGTATGAAAGCCAGCTTTAACCCAGAATGTTTTCCAAGTAGTTTGAACCTTATAGAGCAGAGTTTCTTGATGACACAGAGAAACCATGGTGGGTACCTTCTGATTACAGCTCAGGGTGCTGGAAGACATGGCACAGTGTTTATTTACTATAGAAGCACATTCGAGAAGCATGGAGGCACCAATTCGGTTTTCTCTTGAAAGTAGATCAATAACTAGAGACAATACAGCCTTCCTGAAGGTAAGCACTGGGTGACTGTACTGTCTTGATCTACTCTACATCTCCATAGTATAAAACATTTCCTGGAAAAAGGCCATGTGATACATTAAATAAATGCCAAATTCTAACAAATGAAAGATTAGAAATTTATTAGCAGATAGATAACTTGACTTGGAGTCAGTGAAAAAGAAATGCCTGAGAGGACAACTATCATTTTGAACTTATATGTTAGCTACTGCATGGTGCTGACAATTTTACCAGCATCTATAGACTTGTGAAAACACAAAACCTTCAGCTTGTTACTATTCCACCATCACTGGAAAAGCTCAGAGAAATGATCAATTATCCTGATATGACACCACTACCAAGTGTTACTGTTGCAAGTTAAAATCCATATTAATTGGACTCTGAAGATGTCTATTTTTTCTACTATGCCAAGACTTTGTGGAAATGTTCAAAAGTTAGAAAAAATAGCAGAACACCCTCACAAAGCCACTAGGTCCTTGATTCTAGAGATTACTCTGTTTTTACAGAACTGTGGAAGATGGAGTTAGAAATAGAGGAGGAATTAAAGCCAAGAAGAGTAAGGGGACATGAGGAAGGGCATGGAGAGTTGAGCTGTGGAAATCTTGCCTCCTCTTTCAAGTTTAGATTATTTACCCAATGCTTTGTTTTTGGCTTTTCATACCATGAAATGAGTTCGACCTGGAATGTCTATCATTGACTTTCACAACACAGACCTCAGGATCTCAGCAAGTATTGGATGAGGAAATGAACAAAGGAATAAGACCACACCTCGAAATCAGGTCTTCAAATTCTAAAGTTTAGGTAGAATGTGTATGGCAGTTTATAAATTGGGTCTAACTTGTTCCAGATAGGAACCACCATGATTCCTTCTAATGCCAATCTGAGGAACACAGAAGACCCCGAGGAAACATGATCTATACCCCATACAGCCATCTGAGCACCTTCATTTGCCTGGGAGAGATTACATTGAAATGCATGCTTACATTCTGCACCTTTACACTAGGTTAAAATTTCTGAAATTCACCAGGCTACTAATTATTGAAAACATTTAACCTAATACCAACTTTCAACCTTTGAGATGGACTTTAAACCTTACATCTATTCATCACAACTAATGTTCATTAACTTGACTTCCAGAAATTCATCTGAGATCCCAACAGTATATTCATATACCTATCATATTACTTATCCTGGTAATTACCTCTGATTGAGTTTTTCTCTGCGGGCAAGTGCTTAAATAATTATTTTAAAGATACAAAACCAGTCAATTCTGTCAACTGGTAGGGAGAGAGAAAGGGCATAACAAACAAATTTATGATCCTTTTAGCCTGCCTGACACAAGCCTCTTCACAGACCTATACTTCCCTTTGATTTCGGTGTGAGCTCTACATCTGTAGCAGGATCTCGGGCTCCGGATTAGCTTCATTACACAGTTGGACTTGGATAGAGGCGGCATAAGAGCAGCAAGGATTCTTTCAGGAGTGGGCACAGAAGGATGTAGTGTGCTGAGATGAATTCTCCTTTAAATAAAAACGAAGTCAGATTTTAGAATGAAATTCTCTAGTGCTGTCAAACTGTTTGAAACTGGATTTGGCAGTTGTCCTTTCAAACTGTTATTTCAGAGCACGTGTCCCAGAAGGGATAGCTAAGAATGCTTGTCATATTTGAACTCTTTCCAGAACCATTCAGCAGGATACTGGCAGTCCACTTGTTCATGTTAATTATTTCTGCCCTGATTGCCTGGCAACACATAACATGGGAAGTATTATATTTTGCTATTTGTGAGTGCTTCCAGCAGAACGTAGGGAGAAAATGGAATACAAAGTCAGCTGGAAATGTAACTTAATAAGTTAGGTGTGTTTTTTGATTGAAAATTTGTTACAGATGAAGTGGTTTGTAATCCCATGATTGTGTGTGTTAACCATAGTTTCAGAGAACTTGAGGGTATTTCAGTGAATCTTGGTGGGCAGAAACTACTGATAGATCTTAATGGTTAGAAGACTAGAGTCTATGAATATGAATGGTATTACTAGCAGGCAGAATGGATGCGTATGAGTGTATGAGAAAGTGTTGCTTGTAGGTATGGTATATGTGCAACTGTGCACGCAGATGGGATTTTTGTGCCTGTGACTGTGAAGGAGGCACAGAGAAGATCTTTGGGTGACCTGCTCTGTAGCACTCTACTCTTTTGAGATAATGTCTTTATGACATTGAAGCCACAGGGACACCACCAATCCATGAACCTCCTTGTTTGTATGAAGCCACAAGGACACCACCAGTCCATGAACCTCCTTGTTTGTACCTTGTAAAGTAACGGGCATATTGGCATCATACTTATGACTCACACAAATTTTTGACCTCAAGGCCAGATTTTTTAAAACCTGGATTCAGAGGAATAGGTTTCTCATGCTTGCTCAGCAAGAGCTGTTATCCACTGTGTCATTCCCCCACTTTGTAAAAGAAAACTGCAAATCCACATCATTTAATCCTTTGAGAATCCTACCTGCCCTTCCTCCTCTCCCCTTTCCTCCCTCCCTCCCTCTCTCCCTCCCTCCCTCCCTCCCTCCCTCCCTCCCTCCCTCCCTCCTTCCTTTCCTTCCTCCCTTCCTGCTCCTCTCTCTTTCTTCCCCCTCCCTTCCTTTCTTCTTTTCTTTTCTCTTTTGCCTCTTTTAGTATTGTTGAAATCCCAAAGTTAAACCTCTGTTATGGAAACCCCTGAACGAAATGTGATTCCAGGAGCCTTTATCAATTCTACAATGCCAACCACTCGAGGATTGTAGTATAATGCAAGGCAGTAAAGGTTCTGAGCATGCCTTCATGCCACAATCCTGCTTACTTCATCACCTTGGTGCAGCACCCCCTCCCTGTGCTGGAAGGAAATGTACATTTCAGAAGGATTTCTGGGATGTTAGGAATCTTTAAAACAATTATAGGACAACTTCTCTCCTTGCTGTGGTTTTGAAAGCCACCCTTATGTGACAGATTCAAGGATGGTAACATTACATCTGTGCTGTTGGGTAATGGGCAATGACAATTTAATGGAAATCAGTTTCAAAAATGAACTGTAAAATGTGGTGTTAATATACTGAGAGACAGACACCCTGTTTTGTTGATGAAGGTAAGCACCTAGCTTTCCTATGGATAAGGATAAGTATTCAGCTACCAATCCATATTTTAAAAACACTTAAATAGCAGCTGCATTCTTAAAATGGTTGTCCTACCATCAATAGGACCTCAAGTTTTCTTACTATTTCATGTATATATAATAAAATATGATATTATTATCCTCTCTTCTCCTCTTATCACCCTAACACCTCCATAACTTCATCATTTCTTCTTTATCTCTACCTTTCTTAACTCCTCCTTTCCTTCCTTCTCTTTCTCTTTCTTTCTTTTTTCTTATAATAAACCAAATCCATTTGTGCAAGGGTGCGGGGCATCCGCTGGCGACTGGGAAATCTCCCGATGGCCACACTCCCAAAGGTGAACAATTCTTCCTCGGATTCTATCAACTGTCAGTTTCTGCACAGGAGAAGGTGAAGACTTCAAAATTCAATTTTTACATAACAACTATCTTAGTTAAAGTATTTAAAACCAAAGAAAACAAATCCTTCAAATAGCTAAACTATTCTACTGATATATTCAATTCCCCATGCAGAAATTCTGAGAAATAAATAAATAACAACAACAACTGCAAAAACAAGGGAAGGGGCGCGGTCCATGAACAAACAAGTCCATGGCATGATGCATTCTTTACTTCCCAGTGTTTGCTAGAATTACCCTTTATGATGAATAGTTTGTGGCTAAGGGACACTGACTGGCACCATGGGCATTGTACAACCATGGTAGGACAAGATTACTGGGACAAATTGAGTTACAATGGGATTATGGAGACAGTTATAACCATATTTTTCAGCTTCCTTCTCTGTTTCTTTTAGTGTCCTACCTGAAAATCCCTCCTTGTGGATCCCAAAGCACCATTCTTTCTCTACCATCCAGACTAAGGTCATGCTTCTTGGTAGCCTTATATGTTCTTGGTTGGCTGCAAACTCCGCTATGTATCTATTTCCCATTTTCTGTCTGCCACTTCCTCCCAGGTCTGCACCTTCACTGTTGATGCCTGCTGTTTTCACGGTTTCAGGATGAGATCACAGGCATTCTACACTTGGAACCAGGAGTTAGAGAAAGAGAACTTGTTGGAATTCCTTAGTAGGCAATACCAAGTTCAAGTTCTCAGGCTCCTAAACATTTAGACAAAAGTCCTTAATGAGAATTTACACAAATGTTTATGAAGGAACTTGCTAAATGAGACAAAGCTATCAATGACAAAATTCCATACTGAGGCAGGAATTTCCATCTATCTCCTACAGCAAGAGCCTACATTTTGTTGTTGCTCTTTAGAAAACAAAACTAAACAACAACAAAACAGAATCTAAATTATGTAATTCTGGCTGGCCTCCAATTCACTACACAGATCAAACAGGGAAGACCATGAGTTACAGAAAACTTCCTGCCTCAGCCTCCTCAATTTTGAGATTACAGGTGTAAAGCACCGTGCTGGGATGGACAATTTAGAAATTTCATAATCTCAGTCATCAATAGAAGATAGAAAGAAGGTGGCAGCTCCAGTGAGGAGCACTGTCTGCTCCAGAATCTGTTTTTGATGACTACTCAGCGAGCAGCACTCTGGATTATTAAATGGTTGAAACAAGTGAAAAGAAAAATGTTTTCTGATTTGAGAAGTAAAATATCAGTGTCTATCAATACGGTTTCAGTGTGGCACGGTCATGCCATTTCTTTACAGCTCCCTTTGTACCATAATGATGCAACTGAGTCCTTGGGTCACCATATGTCCTGTCTGATAAATATTTAGCATCTACTAGATAATCCTTTAGAAAAAAAGGATTAAAAATGCAAACTCTGATAGTTTGCACAGCTTAGTGCACAAAATCCCTAATGAATGCTGATACCTTTGCTGAATACTTAAACTGCGTCTTATTTATTTCTCTAATCTTTCTGTATTGTTTCCTCCTCGCTCAGCCATCACTCCCTCTTTTCTAACTCCCTTTCCTCCTCCCTTATTCCTATGTTTGGTTTGCTCACTCTTCTCCAGTCTTCTCCTCTTTTACAACTTTCCTTTATTGCAGAAGCTTTTAGCATTCCTCTCGAATGCTTAAACCATTCCATAACTGTTTCCCATTTATAGCAAAGAACTAATTTTATCATATTTCGCTCAAATCAGTTCCATTTAAAGATTTGCTATGAAGTATATTTTATTACACTCTAGTAACAGTCAAAGCATAGAAAGACATTTTATTTTTTTATTCAAGTTAAGTGTTTCATTTAGTTTAGATAAAGTGTGTCACAAAAATCAAGATTAATAAATTCATTTAAACATTAGCTTGAGGAATAAGCATATAAAAATTTAAGTAGGAATTTGTGTGTTTAAAAATTAATCATGGGCCTTTGTTAACTGGCATTTGATAACTTTGTACTTGTCTTTAAAAACTCATCCACAAAATTTTATTCATATGATATCATTAAATTAAATATTTCATATATACATAGATATATTATAATACATTAAAATTTACATTTATCTAATTTTATTTTTTCTTTTGAATAATAAAACAAAGTTTAGAGGTATTAACTGCAAGAACTTTAATAAAAATAACACATTTTATACATATAATCTTTCTTCTTAAAAGTGAAAAGACAAATAGAATGGATTTATTTACCTCTAACAACTTCTTTTTACATGTATTTATTGTCTCTTGTATGTGTCTGTATATGACTCTTGTGTGTGTACCCATGTGTATGTGTGTGCATATTTGAATGTATATGTATGTGTCTCTTACTTTGTGTGTGTGTGCACATATGTGTGTGTTTCTCTTACTTTGTGTGTGTTTGTACATGTGTGCATGTGTGTGCACACATGAGTGTGTGTGTACATCTCTGTGTGTGTGCATGTGTTTGGTATGTGTGTGACTTTGTACATGCTAAGGCACACATGTGAATTCCAGAGGACAAATTGTGAGGGTTGATTCTCCTTTCTCTAGGTCATAGGGCTTAGCTGAGGCATCTCTCTGGCTCTATGTCTACTTTTTATTTTTGGTATTAAAGTGATGGACTTATCCTGAAAAATGAAATTCAACAACCATGAGTCCTTTTTCCCCCTTCTCCTTTCATCTTTCTTTCTTTTCCCATTCCTTGTTTTCTTCCTTCTTTTCTTTCTTTCTGTCTGTCTGTCTTCCTTCCTTCCTTCCCCCCCCTTTCCCACTCTCCCCCCTCTCACAGTGTAGTCTAGTGTGCAACTCAGGCTCTCCTCAAATTGCAAGTCTCCTGCCTCAGTTTCCTAGATGATGGGATGACACACATGAACTATTATGCTTAGCTTGACCTCAAGTACATTAAAGGCAGATGTATTACCTTTATTTTCAAATCTGAAGGCACAATGTTTGGAAGGTTAGGTAAGAGAAGGGTGGGTAAAATATTCATCTCTAACTTTAGTTGCCACAAATGTCCTTATCATCTCATCCATGAGATGCTCTTGCTCAATTCCTACTCAGTGCAGAGACTGTCATCCATGGGATGCTCCTGTTAAGTTCCTACTCAGTGCAGACATTTAGATACTTTGACTGTTCTTATTTTCTTGGAGAAAAATGCTGCCTCTTCCATATTAAAATCATATTCTAGCAGTTAGTTCTGGCAATACCTTAGTGTAGAGAAACTGTGTTCCACATGTTTGTTTGAAAAGATAGTATGAAGCTATAGAGTGTAATGAATTTGTGGTGTCTTTTCTTATTCAATGGAGTTCAGACATTTTCAGGATGTCACTCATCCATGCATTTTTTTAAAGAACACAGTTTTATAGACAGATATTGGAGTAGATGGGTAAATGTAAACAGATTTAGGAGACTAGACAGAAGTTTGTAAATACATTTAGACAAGTGCATAAATTAATAATATTTAGTTTTGATAACTTTTTAAAATTCATTGTACTTGCCAGGTGGTGGTACATGCTTTAATTCCAGCACTGAGGAGGCAGAGGCAGGAAAATTTCTGACTTTAAGGCCTGGTCTACAGAGTAAGTTCCAGGACAACCAGCGCTACATACAGAAACCCTGTCTCAACCCCATCCCCCAATGTCCTTGGATAGTTAGTATATATGCAAATATCAGAAGATATTTGCAGGAACATTCCCCATTTCTGATAATTGTGAACTTTCATTATAAATAGACAATATAATCCATAAGGCAACATAAAATGTTGAAATTCATATTGTAGCTTGAGGCTGTTAACATATGATCTTAGTGTGGGTGGTGGTGTCCTGGTAGATAAGATTTAATATTTAAATAGTGTTTATTATGTCTTATATAAAGGGATGAATATAATTTATAATATGCTTTTTACATTTTTTATTTTTTGAAATTATAACATAATCACATCATTTTTCCTTTCCCTTTCTCACTTTAACCTGTGCCATGTATCCTTCCCTTGGTTCCTTTAAAATTCAAGGCTCTTTTATTTTTAATTGTTCATACACCACACACACACACACACACACACACACACACACACACACACACACACGCCTACATGGATAGTTATATCCTGCTTGTTCTGCTTAGCCCATTTCTCCTGTTCTCAAATTTCCCCATTTGTCTGTGGATCTTTGTCTAGAGTTGAGTTTATTCCTTTTTTTATTCCATGGGATGGCTTTGCACATCCCTTCAGTGGATGGAGCTTAATTCTGGAGTTATTTTGTTGTTCCTCTGGGATGTGACTTTTTAGCTCTATTTCTTCCTGCCACCTGGGTTTAGTCTTGTAATAATCTCTGATGATGTGTGTCAGAAGACAAGTACAAATGAGCCCCTGTAAACTACCTTTAACACTGTACCTGCACTGTGACCTTTAGTATCAGTCCTGGTTGTCTGTATTCTCCCTGTAGAGTAATTCTCTTCCTCACTAAGAACATGGACAGAAGTCTAAAGTTTGGTGTTCATTCCTCAAGAACCTAGCAGACAACACATGTTTCCATGTAACCTCTGTTAACTTCTGGTAGTACCAGGCCCTCTTTCACCTAAAAGCCACTTAGCTCTACTGTCTCAACTCACTGGGCACTGCCTGTGTTCTCGCTACTTTTGAGGACTGGAGTTGCTTTTAGTATCTTCAGTGAACTGGTGATGTTGCTAGAGTCTCATTTTTGGAAAGCAGCTAACAGATAGAAGGCAGGATGCACAACTGATAAGATTTGCCTTACTTGCTAAGTTTAGCCGTCTTGTGAATATCTAGTATTTGATGAATGACACTAACAGAGCTCGGTGAGAGGTGACCAAGCATTGGCAAGTATGTTTTGGTGCCAAAGTCAATGTAAAGTTCATTAAACACTGCAGAAATAGCATCTACTCAAATCTCACTAACCTTCAAAGATTCTTGCAATTCTAGTATTGGAATCTCTCTCTGTCTCTCTCTCTGTGTCTCTCTCTGTGTCTCTCTCTCTCTCTCTGTCTCTCTGTCTCTCTGTCTCTGTCTCTCTCTCTCTCTCTCTGTGTGTGTGTGTGTGTGTGTGTGTGTGTGTGTGTGTGTGAAGGTGCTTGTTTGTTTCACAAAAGAACAGGAAGTTTAACCTTAGAAGAAAAGCACGTCATTTATTTACCAAATTATCTTTTCTTCTGCATCTGCTCACCTATTGTACACTCAATACCAGGCAATGGAAATAATAAAAGGGCACTCCAGAGTAGCACATCCCACAAAGTGCTAGTTCACAACTTAAACATCCAGCTTTCAGCGTGTATTTAATAGTGCACATACCAAGAGGACATAGTAAAACGTCATAAAACTTATTCTAGTTGGCTTCCATGGCTTCTGAGAGGCAAATATTACTATCCCCTTTCCACTTGGGACATCTGTGGCAAAGTGTGGAATAACGGCTGCATTCCACATACAAGGATTTCTTCACTTATGCTGAGAAGATCCTTAGACAAGAGGCTTTCTTTGATAAGAGGACATTTAACTGTCATCGGTAGAGAACATAATTGCATTCATGCTCATATAGTGAATAAATTCTTCCCAATAAACACCGACTGATTCTCATTAAGACAGAGTAATAAGATTCTGTGCTAACAAATACCATTTTCTCAAGTATGTATTTGCTCCTACGAGACCAAAATCACGCTTGTGAGAAGAGTGCCAGTGACATGTTTAAGACCCATTTTAACGGCGAAAGTTACAAAGCCAAGTAAGTTTAATTGCATGTCACCTCTTGATTTTGACAAAATATAATGGCACAAGTTGCTAGTAAACTTAATTATGCAGATTTATTTTAGCTTAACAAAAATATATGCTATATGGAGTAAGGAGTTAGCTATGAGCCAAGTTTCTTAAACTTGATATTCTTTTTTTCTCTGCAGTGAAAATGTTCATGACGGAATGTTTTAAATTAATGAACTTATCAATGTGATTATCACCAGAGGCAGGTTTATACTGGGAAACACCTCTTCCAACTGTTCTCAGAGCAGTAAAGGAACCTGTGAGCAGAAGATACCTGAGCCCATGCTTTTTATTGCACCTCTGCCAGAACTCCACAGTGTTTCTGCCATTATCCCCTAGGCAAAAGCTTACATTTCTCCAAGCCATTTAGAACCGTTCAGTCTATTCGGACAGAGACCATTAGCTACACAAAAGTTCCCTATCATATGATGACCATTTCCTACCTCCACACACCAATATTTCCCCATTTTCTCTCTTTCACACATATTAAACAACAAAATTTAAAGGGCAGGCAATGTCTGCCTCCTCCCTCTCGGTTAGCAGCTTTTTCCAGTTGCCAGAATGAGTCTATTTTTTTTTAATATTTTCTAATGTTAGGGCCTTGTGGCCCTTTTGCCTCTACCACACTAATGCAAGTCTCGATGGCCAAAGGCAATCATCATTACATTAAGCTATTGCTCTTCTCTCCTCTAATCAACCCATTACGTGTGAGTAATAGTCCCAAAATTTTATTATTTCAGTGCTCAAAATCTCCTATGTTTGTAAGCAGGGTATAAAAATATTCACACTCTCTGCATGCATTTAAATTTTTTCATATTTCATTTTTATTCCAGTCAAAACTGGCGCTGTTTGCTGGCCATGGTATCTTCTGGCTTGGCTTGAAGAATCGGTTGATTGCATTCTCATTTCTTGTTATCCTTTCCTGTAGTCTTGATCTGTGTGACACTCTAACTCCTTTACGAAGCTTCTCTAAAATCCGACTTTTTATTAGCTTACCCTCTGTAGTTCAAACAGATCTTGGAAACCAACTATCAGCATGCACTTACTGAGATCAGAAAGTTTAAGTAGTTAGAGTTAAAACTTTCATTGAGTTCCTTCCTTTTCTTTTCTGTTCAAAGTTGAAGGCCTTCAAAACTGTTTTCTAAGAGCTATTTGACCCTCTTCTTGGTGACTAAGGGAATACTGCTTTGAATTGTTGCTGAAATATCTTCTTTGTACAGTTTTGGTCAAGTTACGTACTTTATAAGCCCTATGAAATAAGGAATGCATATCAGAAGAATTTTGATGCGTAACACATATAAACATTAACGCATGTTCATTGACCAATAGGCTTAATGTGGTCTCTTACATTATATAAAATTCTGGGGCTAGAGACACACCTCAGTGGTTAAGAGCACTTATTGCTCTTCCAGTGGATCATGTGATTCAGTTCCCAACATCTTCATGGCAGCTAGTAGCTGTCTGTAGTTCCAGTTTTAAGGCAGTTAATGACCTCATCTGGCCTCTATGGGTACCAGGCACATACACGGTGCACAGACATACATGTAGACAAAACACACATATACATAAAATAAAATAACCTTAAAATATAAAAAAATCATAATGAAACTTTCTCTTAGCCAACTTCTCAAGGTGAATATAAAATCATTTCTTATTTTAAGAATCTTTAAAATGTAAGATTCAGTATTTAACTAAATAAGCTGGCAATGGAAATAGACGCTGATGGGTCAGGTGGAAAACTTCAAATCTTAGATTAAATAAAGTCTAATACATTACAGAAAATTATAACTCAAGAGGAGTTTTGCAATAAAAATAAAATGAAATATTTTGCAAAAATTTCTTTAAAATCTCTTTTTATTTGTTTATTTTTGTAGGATTGAATAGGAAAGTCACATGCTCACGGATATCATATTACAAAATAAGGGTCATTTTATCTTCACTCATTTATTCTTTTGATTTTAGAAGTCTAGTATACATTCTGAATCACAAGGGAAATTGCCTATGTTTTCTAACTTTGCATATTTTGTATCATGATAATATGCACATGTAATCTGGATTCTCCTGTAATCAATAAAATGTTTCTTAGTCTATTAGATACTAATCCCTTATGTTTTTATGTTATTAGAGACAAACTAAAATTTATCTGTAGAATCAACACCATCCAAATATAATGCTGAAGCCAACACTTGGAAGCAAGGATATAAAATTATATTTCCTTCTCTGTGAGTACCACTTTGCTGGTGAGCAGCAGTAGCGTCCTGTAAGAGTTAATGCAAAGTCAATTGGACATGAGTTAAGTTTTTTAAATGCCATTTACCATCCCAAAAAAGTCTGCATGTAGCATTACATTTCTCACTTTGTGTAAGTCTTGGAAAGACATGCTATTTCTCTAGTTCCGTCAGTAGTGAAAATGCCTTCACACAGGCCTGTAGCTGATGACATTGTAGTGAAAGCTTTCCAAACACTAATTGGAAATTAAAAATAATCTTGACAACACCTCAGAGCATCATAGCTCTGTTTCATCACCTTCGACACTCATTATCACTCACCACATACACATATGTTAATGGAGAAATTGTTTACAATTGTCTTCTGGTGCCATTTCTCTCTCTTTTAATCTTGTTGAGTTATTTTTGGATGGCTAACACCTTGTGATATCAAATTGTGATTTTATTCTCAGCTTATTGTACAAAATTCTATGGAAGTCTCATTTTTGGGGGGTAGGATATTCTTTAAAGAATGTCTTATCAAAAGGTAAAAGTAGAATGTATTGATTTCCATAAGACATTAAAAGAAAAATATGAACTTCCTTTATATTTTTATAATTTATTGGAAATTAACAATAGACATGTGGTTTAAATTTCTTATTATGTGATAAATAGAAACAATTTGCATTTTAATTGTTATTGGATTCTTAGTGAGACACAATTTAAAGAGACTCATGAAATATATATTTCAGCATTTGACCACAAAAGGCCAGGAAGAAAAATAGTGTTTAGTTTGTACAAAAAAGGCTATTTGGAATTTGGAACAAAATGGGCCCTCTTAAAAGCTACTCTCCCTGATTCTTCACTTGGTATATGTTAGGGTTGCATGTATGGTCATGCAACATTTAGATTAAAAAGTATCCTGAATTCATGCCAGGTTTATAAAACAATGTTTACACATGCAAGTGTAGACTACCTATAAATACAGAAAGTGTCCTGTACTTACTCTTTTCTCTGAGGTTTCACTTTGCTTAAGGATCTGTTAGTCCTTTCCTCTGAACAAGTTTAGAATGGTCACATTGTACACAGGAAGTCACTTCTTTGTTTTCCATCTAAAAATGTATAGGGAGGGCTGGGAAAACGGCTCACAGGATAAGCATGTGTAAGCATGAAGACCTCCATTTGGATCTCAGACCCTATGTAATAGCTTAACTCAATGGTATAAATGTGTAAGCCTAATACTGAAACAGACAGAGCTCCAGAGCTCCCCAGCCACTGAGCCTCCGTGATCAGTGAGCTTCATTTTCAGTGAGAGACTCTGTTGTTAAATGCAATAAAGAGACACTGGGCATCACACTTGGCCTCTATGAGCAGCTGCCTACACAGAGACAAAGGCAGGCAGGCAGGTAGACAGACAGACAGACAGACAGATGCACACAGACAGACACAGATAGGCACTTGTACACACACACACACACACACAAACATACACACACAGAGAAAGAGACAGAAAGAGACAGAGACAGAGCACATCAGAGAATACTATATGTATCATAGTATGTCACATGTTCTGATCTTGGATACTGTTTACTTACACCAACTTCCCAACTGCTTTCCTCTTTATAACTATGGTCCGCATGAAAACAGTAGCCACATCAAAGACCTGATGATGCCTTTGTGGGTGTGATACTTGAGGCAGTAAGATGGACTCAGTTCTTAGTTCTATACATTACACAATTAGAAACTTGTTACCTAAGAATAAAAGTTTACTAAAGATGTACATGTCTGACTACTGATTAGGAACCAAATTAAGTTAAAATCCTCCTGTACTAATGACCAGTGTTCACAGAGTATTCCCTCTGCACATAGCATCTTAGTTAAAGAATGGATAATATATCAAGTTCATAAGAAACTGAAAGTTTAACCATTGCAAGAGGTGAATATCAGAACTATTAATAAATGTATGTAATGAAGAAATGATAGTTTGCTTATTTAATATATCTCAGGAAGGCATACAGTCAAGGGCAGTCCTATATCTTCAAAGAGGACTTAACCTCAAGAATATACTTCTACTACAATACTGACGAAACACTGTCTCCACAGACAGAACACTTCTAAGGCACATGTAAAAAGCTCCTGCCTCTGACCCAGACTTGCTCTAATTCTCTTTCAGACTTCCTTCCAAAGTTCATGGGTCTTTTTTACCCCAGTAGAGAACACATTTATTTTCCATTTCTGCTATTAATCAGTATTATCTTCCTGTGATGGTGCTAGCTAACTCTCCTATCTGCTCTGTGAAATAAATATGATAATTACATACATTTACCTAAAGAAACTTGATGATTTTGACTAGAGAGAGATTCACTTTGCTTTGAGGGGTGGCCATTGGCTGGTTTCTCAAAAGCCAGCAGATGATTCTACAGCCTATACATTTGGACAGAACTAACTGGACTTAGATTATGAAGAAAAAGAAAAGGATGGTTTTAATAGAAAAAGAAGATAATAGTAAAGGGTGGAGAAGGAATTAAGATACATGTACATCTATGAAAGTTTCAAAGAATAAAGAGATAACTCCATTTTACAGATGCCAGATTAGAGATATAGGCAACCTAAGTAATTTTGACCTGTGTCACTTAACTGGCAAGCGCTCACTGGTCAGTCTCAGCTCCTGGGCCCCCAAGCACTTGGCTATGCCACCTCCCATTCTGTATAAAAGATTTCTGGAGAAGCTGTTTTGGACTCCTAGGCTAGAAAAACAAGCAAATTTTTATTTACAAAATGACTAGTGTATTTTTATCCTTTCACTTTTTACCACTTTGAAGAAAGAGTGATTTATGAGAAATAATACTTTCAGGTATTATTTGTAAAATTGTAAAATGTGAAATCATCAAAATATGGATTACGTGGAGCTGAGTAACTACTTGGTGAGTAAACTCCTCTTACTGTGTTTATGATGGACCTTATTCTTTCTTCAGAAAATAAAATAAGAAAAGGAAACTCTCTTGTGATTGATACTGCCAGAAAGACTGTAATTCTACTCTGCTTTTCTTTGGAGGCAGTTTTCCTCAAGTACTCAGTACCCAAGGAGTGGGCCGACTATAATTTTATAAACAAAAATATATTTCCTTAGTAGAGACATGAACTGTGATTTGGAGGCTAAGAAGCTCAGTACTTCCTAACAGGGTGATTTCTGCTGAAATAATTGTATTTGCAAATGTGTTAGAAAATGGATCTGGGTGGTAGGAGCATCGTGCTGAAATGGTAATGAATAGGAAAAAAAAGACAAATATAATTAGAAAATGATTAATCTGAGTTTTTCCAGTCCACACTAAAATACTGTAGAAGTCAATGTAATGGCTACTAAACAGAACTTTAAAACTTAAAACTAAGAAAAATCACCAAATGAACATATCAAAATGGATAGAGAAAAGCTCATAAGACCTTAAACTTAATCCTACACAACCGACTATAGGCAAATGAGGAAAGCTGGGCGTGGAAGAGGTAGTCTTCCTCAGAGAAAAGTATACCAATTGGTGTCTACTGCCAAAGAGTTAGCTCTGAAAAGATAATATTAGGTAGAGTGAGCAGTTTATGTTTGAGAATATGGATGCATATACACATATGTATGCAATACTAATTCATGAAAAAGAGAAGCTGTGAATTTGGAAGAGAGTGGGTAGAGGAAAATGAAGTAATTAAATTATAATCCCCCAAATTTAAAAATTAAGAAAAATCAATATATTTACATAAAAGATAAAAATTGGATAGGAGACCTACAAAAAGCAAAATTCCATCCAGGTGGTAACATTATTTGGCACTAAACAGTTGCAAATGGAAACTGGTTCTTGTGTATTAAATTGTCCAAATTAAAAATCACACACACACACACAAACACACACAGCAATGATAAATCTTGGTAGAAATACAAGCCAGTGCATGTACTTTGGAGGAGAGCTTGGTAGCATCACAGTTTGTTACAAAGCTACATGTAGTTTGACAAGATGATCTAGTAAATATGCTTAAAAGTACCTCCACATACCTGATTTGAAAGCTCATACCCATAATAAACCCACATATAAAAACTGATAGTTCTTTTTTTTCACATTTACTAAAGTTGAAAGTCACCACCAAAAGTTTCTTTAAAAGTGAATGGGTAAAGTATGGCATACCTATATAACAGAATGTAGGTAGACTTGAAAAAGAAATACGGTATCAAACAAAGAAAAGGTATAAATGAGTCCTAGATACATACATCTTAAGAACAAAAAAACAGCCTAAGAAGACTACACACTGTATGATTTCTGTCGTATAGCATTCAAGGAAGACAAAGCTGTAGCTGCAAGTGATTTTCAGGAGTTTAAGGGAAAGACAATTGAAAGGTGAATCACAGATGAATTATTAAGGGAGGTGAAACTATTGTAGAAGCTGTTGTGATGGGGTAATACAGAGCGCTGTTAATTTTCAAAACCAAAGATATAGCATAAAGTACAAGAATGAAAACATTCCTACCTTCAGTCTTGAATGCAGGTGTTGGACAGCTGAATCATGAAAATAAAGTTCACTGTCTTGAACGGATTTGGTGTTGTTTTGGAGGCAGTGGGTTAAGTGCAGAAATATACTGCACTTAGTGAAAGTGTTAAATCCAGCATAAAGCTCCATGGCTTCATAATAGTTATTTTAACTATATAAAATCAATTGAGATCTATGGACTTTGGGTTTTAGATTGCTTAAACATCAAAATGGACTCAGTATTTATATCAAGAGAAATAAAATCTGATTGGTTAGCATTTAGTATCTTCGGTGAATTGTAGCAGCATCTCCCCTTTAGCCAAATGTGAAGATCTTCACAATATTTCTGAGATATGAACACACTGCAAACTTACGCATGTGCTTTAGGTGGGTGGCAAATGTTGCTTTAAAGTAGAGTTTCTCTTATGAAGGTATTTTTTGTCTAGTTTTGAAAATTTGCAATTTAAGCTTATCTCATTGACACTGGACGTAATTACCAATACAGATAAGTTGAAGTCTCTCATCTTGTCACTTGTTAGTTTTTGCCTCACTATAAATTCCTGCCTTTTGTTACACGAATATGTTTTGCATTTCATTTTATTTATAGTATTGGCTTTCTAGGCAATTATTTTTCTAAGAGTTAGAACACGTGTACTTAACTTATCCCAGCATGTCCAGAATATATTTATTTTAGTTACTCTAAAACATAAAAATCTTACAAAGTTTACTTTTGTCTTCATCAGTTCAGTTGCACTTATATATTTCTTTTCTGTAGTACATCATAGCAATATAAAATCAAGTGTTTTTGCTTTAAAGATTAATTTTCCTTTTTCAGGAATTAAGATAAAAACACAGAAGTCTTTAAAATATTACCCCACATGACTATCACACTTTTACAGTTTTAAATTTTTTTGTAGAGATAGATGTCTACATTGTACCTATTCTCCTCCATCTTAAGAATTTTTAAACAGCAATTTATGGATTGCATCTGTGGAGACACTTTCTCCTAGCTTTTGTTTATTTGTAAAACTCCCTCACAAATATTTGTAGATTATTTTACCGGGATATAGGAATATGATTTGCTTGCAATAATTTAAAAATACCAGGACTGCCTTTTGGGCCTTGTTATCTGGTGAGAAGCATCTATTAGACATTATTATCCTCACAAACAATGTTTTTCTTTTCTGGCTGCTTTTGAGACTTTCTCTTCAGCTTTCTTTTCATCGGTAGACAAGGATGCATCATCTGGGCAGTTTTCTTTGAATTTCTCCAGTTTGTGTCCGGTGGGTTTCTCACACTTACGCACATGTGTCTCTCACCATATTTGGGAGTGCTTTGGTAATAATTTCTTAAAATGTGTTTTCTGTTGCACTTTAGCTTTTCTCTTTCTCGGTTCTCTCCTTAACTCCAATTACAAGTATTTATGCAAATCATTATTTTCTTACAGGTTTCTGAAGTTCATTTCATCACTATTTTTTAAAATCTTTTCTACCAGGTGTTCCAGGCCCAGCATCTGTAATAATTTACATTAATCTGCTTTAAAAATTGGTGAATATTTATATGATGTCCATTCAACAGTTGAGCCTATTCAGTGATTATTTTTAGATAATCATATTTGCAATTTAATATTTTGAAGATGTCCCAGGGAAGGCCTTTCTTTTTTTTTTTGTTTTGTTTTGTTTTTATGAGACAGGGTTTCTCTGTATTGTTTTGGAGGCTATCGGTCCAGCCCAGCCTCGAACTCACAGAGATCTGCCTGCCTCTGCCTCCCAAGTGCTGGGATTAAAGGCGTGCGCCACCACTGCCCGGCTAGGCCTCATCCTTTCTATGGAGCAGAAAGGATGGGATGGGGGTTGGTGGGAGGCATGGGAGGATGGGAGAGAGAGGGAACTGGAATTGATATATAAAATAAGATTGTTTCTAAGTTAAAAATAATTGTAATTTAAAGCATGTGTGTGTGTTTATGTGTGTGTTTGTGTGTGTGTGTGTGTGTGTGTGTGTGTGTGTGTGTGTGTGTGTAAGTGCATGTGCATGGGATGCTGAAAGGGACCTGAATTTCAGATCTCCTGGAGCTGGTATTAAAGGAGGCTGTGAGAAGTCTGGTGCTGAAACCATACACAGGTCCTCTGCAAGAGCATCACATGCCCTTCACCTCTGAGCTGTCTCTCCAGTGCCTGCACTTGCAAGTTTTATTTTATTTGATTGCTTCTCACAGTTTCTGCTTCTTTGTTGTTTACTCGGTCTCATCATTTTTTAAAGAACTTAGACATATTTCTTTCTTTTTTTTGTTTTTTGGTTTTTTTTTTTTTTTTTGGTTTTATGAGACAGGGTTTCTCTGTATTGTTTTGGAGGCTGTCGGTCCAGCCCGGCCTCGAACTCACAGAGATCTGCCTTCCTTTGCCTCCCGAGTGCTGGAAGAACTTAGACATATTTCTGATATTTATTTGTCATTGTTTATGACTTGAAATATTTCAGTAATTCTTTGGATATTCTTATTTAGTGTATTTCTCTCTATGTCTTGGTATT
The DNA here is from genome assembly GCF_017639785.1 of Mesocricetus auratus. Lineage (NCBI taxonomy): Eukaryota > Metazoa > Chordata > Mammalia > Rodentia > Cricetidae > Mesocricetus > Mesocricetus auratus. The sequence continues at coordinate 39,505,463 of NW_024429193.1, forward strand.
AGAGACATTTCCCTCTTACTCACATATTCAGTAAGTTTTAAACATATGGTAGTCATTGTGAATAAAGTCTTGGAAGGGCTTTCAAGTATGCTTTTTTTCCTTTAAATTGTGTTTAGTTTTGAACAGCAAGCAGTTATAGTTCTTTCTGGTATTTTGATCTTGTCAAGCTTAATTTGCTGCTTTGTTATATTGTTTGCTTCTTTAGCTTAGCTATGCTTTTGTCCTCATGTTACAGTCTAATTTTGATCACAAGGCCACAGGCTTATACTGAAAGGCTGAGTTCAGTGAGATGTCCTTATCCTGGCTGGGCCTAAAGCATATATTTTCTAAGCTCTGAATAGTTTCCATATCTCAATTTACATATTAACTTCATGGCTTCCATTTTGCTAGGGTTTGTATAAAACCTCGGCTAAGCACTCACCTAGCCCTTAGTTACTAATGAAAAACCTGAGTCAGAGTTCTGATGGCAACCACTACTCTCATTTGTGTAGATTTCATTTTTATAATACTTCTCTCTGAAATTTCCAGTGATTTCGGTAGCCCTCAAGTATAACCTCTGTTGGCTCAGTTCAGCATGACCAATCTCTACCTATCTGTGCAATGGTTTTAATTTTATTACCAGTAGTAGTGGCAGTTTTCCATTAACTGGCATGATAACATGGAAAAGATCCTAGGAGGAACAATATTTCAAAACAAAACTGACATTTTTCAAATAAAGTGGTTTTTTTGTTTCTTGCTTTTCTTTTAACAAAAACTTTTTTAAATCTCTGTGTGTGTGTGTGTGTGTGTGTGTGTGTGTGTGTGTGTGTGTGTGTGTGTGTACATGTGAATGTGACTATACACTATGGTCAGAAAATTACATAGAATTTCCTGGAACTAGAGTTACAGATGGCTATGAACCACCATACATGGTCATCGAGAATCAGAGGAGTTCTCTGTAAAAGCACCAAACATCTTATCTCCAGTCCATGGTTTCTAGGTTTCTTACCTAGTGATGCTATACACATTTCTTTTGTTGAGACTGCCCTGGGTCAGGAGACTGTGTGTGCAGGTGGCTTATAAATGCCACTCCAACCACACTTAACTCTTAAATACTTTATGTAACTTAGTTATTCCTCAGCCCTCCACTCCTACCTCTGAAGCCCACAGTGAGAATTAATTATTGATGATAATGCGTTGTTTAATGGCAACCAATGTCTAGTCTCAACTAACAATATCAGACCTCAAGATCGAACATTGACCTTGTCAATGCCAACTGGCTGTAACAGTTCATGCTGCATTTGATAGCTACCAATGAAATACTTCTAAAATTTAGTTTTAAATAACTATAAACTCATGCATTTAGGAAAGTTAATCATATGGGATCAAACTCAGGATTTAACATTTCGTTTCTCTTCAATGAAAGGGCACCAAAACAGGATGAGCACAGTAAATTCTGTGCTAAGCCTTCACATGAAATTTAGTTGTCAAAGGAGGTAGATGAAAAAAGTCCATCAAGTAAACTATTGTCACAAATGTCTAAAGTCACAGAAAAATGTTTTTAACTATGTTTTCCCCCCTTTAAATGATGGAAAACATCACAACTACAGGGCGTGTATTAACTAGAATTTAAAAATATAGGAAATTGCCAACACTAATTCTTCTTTTATTTCTTCTTCTTTATGGATATCCTTTTCAATAGTTAGTCCCTGCAAAGTATGTCAAATGAAAAAGCTTAGGAAAAGCATGTAAGTATTCATTAGATACCTGGAGGAGTAAACACAAAGGAACATTTTCAATGAATACAGATTAGGAAATGTTACTTTTGTTTTCTTTGCTTCGCTGTGAGAAACCCACACCACTGAACAAATTTTAAATGTTATTTATCTTTGTGCATCAGCCCCAAACCAAAAATTAAAAAGCCACATATATCCAATATGATTGGCAGGTATTATCAGTAATGATAGGTTTACTTCAATTTTTAACTTCACACTAAAGGATACATCCTTTTCTTGATGCCTTCTGGGACATAGCACTCCATTTTTTTGCTTTCTTTTTTATTACAGCAACTGTGCAAATAATTTCAGTAGAGAAAGATAGGTTCTGGGCTTTTATTGTACTTGGTGTGGTTCCTTTTTTCATAAGCAAAACCTTTGTTAGCATTTCTATGCATGACATCATCTGACATTCTCTGTCTTCTGCCTTCTCCATTCCTAATGTTTTGTTGAGCTTTCTAATTATTTTAGAAGAAAGCAAAATACTGCTGTTTTCAACTGGAATGTATAAGGGCATAACTTAAAAAATCTCTATCGTCTGCTCTCAGGTTTGTGTGTGCACGTGTGTGCATGCGTGAGTGTGAGTGTGTGTGTGTGTATGCTGTGACTGAATGTTGGTGTGTGTGGGTGCATGTTTGCTGCTATGAATGCATGAGGTCAGAGGGCAACCCCATGTGTTGGTTCTCATCTTCCACCCTGTTTGAGACAGAATCCCTGGTTGTTCATTGCACCTTAAGCTACATTAGCTGACCCAAGATGACCCAAGAAGTTTTGAGAATTCTCCTGTCTATGCATCTTATCTGGTGGTAGAAGTGGAATTATAGATATATACTACCATGCTCAGTTTTATCTGGTTGCTAGAAATCCCAGAAAAGGTCCTCATTCTTGTTAATCAAGCATATTATCTAACAGATTTGCTCAAAGTTTGCAGTCAAAATCCCTAACCTTAGTTGGCCCTTGGTTTCTTATAGAGATTGAATCTCAGCTTTCTATATCTGAGGGTAAGGTAAGAAGTCAGTAGATTTTTGGTTGTGAGCCTAGCCTTTAACGGCTGAGCTATAGTATTTACCCCTGACATAAAAATAGACTTTGAGTGCCCATGCCACAATATGGGCGGCTCTCAGCTGGGATTCTTTGGGGAGGACCTAGGCCCTGCCTTGGATGAAATGACAGTTACTGGAGATCCACCATGGAGTGTCTAATACTCCTTGGTAATCAGACTGGAGATTGGGTGGAGGATTGGGGGACCTGGTGGGGAGGGCAGGGGAGGAGAGAAGGGAGAGGGAGCTGGGATTGACATGTGAAACAAGATTGTTTCTAACCTAAATAAAAAAATAAGAAGAAGAAAAGAAGTAAGTAGATGAGGAACGCATACATAGCATCCATCAGGACTGTAACACAGGATTTGATTGTCAGAAGTGGTGGGTGCCTTCTCACGAACATCTACAGTATTTTTGAGTCTCCTCACAATCGTGATGCTCTATGTTTATTGAGAACATAGCTAGTTTTGATGTATTTTTAACTCTGATCATGTTTGTGGTATATGACAGCCATTTGCTTTGTGACATAAAAGTAGTCATTAATATATAAAAAGATTTCTTTTCAATTTTGATATAGAAGCAGTATTTGACATGCCAATTTTGAGTCAATAATCCTTTTAAATCATATACATTTACTATAGCAAATTTGATATCTATTCTACTGTATTTAATAACAGTATGTTGAAGAAGAAACAGAAGATACTGAAGTTTTATGAGCCAAAGAAACCAAGCCGTAATATTCAGTTGGAAAATTTAACTTCCATTGATTTACATGGTTATAAGCAATAAAGCAAGAAAAAAATCATGTGTTTGTCTCATCAAAGTAACCAAAATTCTGACAGTGAGTATCTTCTATACTATTACACTGGATTTCTTTAAAAAGAAAGGAAAAGATAACAAATGCCTTTCCTAAGTAGCATCCACATATTCTTTGGACTTGCAAGGCAACTAAAAGCAGGACAAAGCTCTGACATCTCTGCCTTCATTTACTATCTTCTCCTAACTCAGACTTCTGCTTGACTAGGACAAAGGCCTGGGATTTACTCAAGGACTTCCCATGTAAAACCAGGAGGTATCTAACCTAAATCATCCCAATTTATTCTAAGGGCACAGAGATAAGACTAATTTTCCTAAACTGTCAGTCACCTTAGATTGCAGGAACAGTATAGGCTGGCAGGACAGGTCACCCCGAAATAAGAGTAATAATCTATGTTGGTGAGTCTTTCCCTTCGAGTAGAGGCAATTAACCCATAATTCTCTTGTTAACTTCTCTCACTAAGTAATAAGAGATACACTGAGTTATCTTACAGAACCAAAACTAAGATCATGATTAAGTAGACCACCCCTTGATGAAGACATCTCAGGAGCTGTTGCTCCCCTGCCCTTGTTTCTCCTGAACTTAAACCTAAAACTCCTATCAATACCCTGAAATGAAGTTGGCATCACTGCCCCCTTCTATTTTCATTTTCCCAACATGCTGCATTTATGAAATATCCTATCTCTGTTCTTCACTATTATCATATCTTTAGTTGGAGTATTAGAATATTTAGCTGGGCGGTGGTGGCACACGCCTTTCATCCCAGCACTTGGGAGGTAGAGGCAGGCGGATCTCTGTGAGTTCGAGGCTGGGCTGGACCGATAGCGTCCAAAACAATACAGAGAAACCCTGTCTCGAAAAACAAAACAAAACAAAACAAAACAAAAAAAGAACATTTGGCTAAGTCCTATTTGTTGTCTCTTCCAGAACCCAGGTCTTTGATAGTAAACACTTCCTTAACAATATTGCCAATAAAATGGATATTTGAAATTATCATAAACAACTGTTTAAAAGGCATAGCTGTATCTTTTATTTTTGAGATTATAATATAGTAACACCATTTCTCCTTTCCTACTCTTTCCTCCAAAACCTCCCATATACCTTATTTGCTCTTTGAAATTAATGGCCTCTCTTTTTAAATTGTCATTACATGCATTATCTGAACATGTACATATATATGCATCTTATATATATATATATATATATATATATATATATATATATATTCCTAAATACAACCTACTCGGTCTGTATAATGTTACTTGTATGCGTGTTTTCTGGATTGACTATTTAGTATTGGATAACCAATTGGTATGTTCTTCCCTGGAGAAGACATTTCTCCCCATCTCAGCATCCCCTTAGTTGCCTGTAGTTCTTTGGGTAGAGTTTAAGCCTTGTGGGCTTTCCCCATAGAGTTTGGCATGTCTATCAAAATGCAGAGTTGTGGAGACCAGTACCAGTAGATTCATCTACAAAACACTCCCATACCTAAAATTCAGGGAACGTTGTCAAAAAGGAGACAGGAAGACGGTAAGAGCTAGGGAATTAGGGAATTTACTGTGAAAGTTTGTCTCCTAGTGAAGTCAGAAGCTATACCCATAAAGTTTTATCCATATGACTTCCTAAACATGAGCTGTAGAAGAACAATAAGAATAAGCATGCCAACAAATGCCATTTTTATGTTTAATTAAAATTATTTCATATAAAACTTGACTCACAGTTTTGAAGGAGTCATTCTTTTGAGTCTTATGCGGATGTACAGTTATCATCTCACCTGCAAAAAAGCAAGCAAATTGGAAAGAATGGTTACACCCAATAATGTACAGTAATCAATCAGGTAGGGGAATAATGGATGTTGTAACTCCAATGCTGGTTAAATTTTATCCTGTCCAACCAATAATCTCTCAATTATTGAGTTCATTTTTGCAAAACACAAGACAACTTTGTTCTTTGGTCTTTATTCTTATCTATGATTCTATTCTTCATGAATAGCTGATGTTGTTTCAAAACAAAGACTCCTTTGAAAACTCGAGAATTACAATCCGCCTACCTATCACACCAACTGTATAAACATGGACTTTTGGACTTTGACTGCTGTCTGATTTCCCTGCTGGCATGAGAGATGCATATTTTAAATCATATTTTTTCAGAAAGAGCTCATACTTAAAAATAAGCTTTAACAAAGCATAATGACCCAGCTCTGAAATATGATATTTCTTTGGCAGCAAAAACTTATTTCTTAATGATCAAATCCCAAACAGCCTGTGAAAATATAAAATTTGGTAAAAGGAATTCAGTAGAACTTACAGCTTGAAACAAAGATAATTGTGTGCCTTATTATATATATATATATATTGCATTTGAAAAACTAATGCAGGTATGCTAGATTTAAACACCAAGACATTTTTGCAGCCTTGATCTTCCTGCCTCCCACCTATTTAGACTCTTCTCCATAGCTTGATTAGATCCAATGAATTCTACAGCTGTGTTCCATGGCTTTAACTGCAATTGATTAATTTAAGCTGGGTACTTCATTTCCTTCCAAAGGGTTCTTTCATTTAGAACAACTGTTTAGAACTCTCTTCCTTGGTGGTTCTCCATTTTTTTTGTCTAAAAAATTGCATTTTAAAAACACATAAACATCCTTAAATTTTCTAACTTGTAACTCACTCAAAACAGGGCATTTGTTTTATGTGGAAACTAAAATGGCCATATATACATGCATATGAGTACATACATCTGTCTTGTGTGCCTGTGAAGAGCAAAAAAACAGTGATGAGTCCACACTGTAGAGTAGAATATGAACAAACCTTCACAGAAGAGAGAAAAAACATTGTTCCTGGAAATACACGCAAATGCATAAATAAACGTATGCATATAGATGGAATTTGATTTCTCTTCTACCTTGAGTCAAATACAGTATATATGCCATGATCATTTGTCAGGGTCCCCCGGCCATCAACCAGGTGTGGCTGCCTTATGTACTCAAAAGAAAAGACATGACTCAACCCTCATAGAGAGTGACACTGGACCACCCTGCTACCTGCAAATTCCAGAAACAGACTTGAGGCTTATCTAGGGCATAGGCTTAAACAATAGAAGGTGGAATGTGAAAGATAAAGTTAGAATCTGCAGTCAGGTTACCAGAGGACACAGGATGATCAACCCATCTCACTGACCTTTGCTCTGCCAGGCTCATTGCAGCTACAGCACATCCCGCATTCCTTCCCCTTCTCCCTTCCCCTATATAAATCCCTTTGGTGTGAAATAAAATTTATCACCTTGATCAGAATACTGTCTTGGTGTCCATTCTTGTATCCCCTGCTCCCAATCTTTCTCCTAGGTGTCTACCAAACCCACATCGAGTGTCCTGCGGGTCGGGACAAACATTGTCATAATTTTATTTCTTAAAAAATAGGAAAACAGTAAATCATCGTCTGAGTTATGGTTGCTTGGTGCTGGTCTACCAAATTGTTCACCTAAATGAAAACAATTGGGGGCAGCAGTAGAAAAGAAAGACCTTAAATTCTCCAGAACCTACACACTAAGAGAAAAGCAACTACAACAAGTTGTCCTCTGACCTCCTGCACGTACTTCGGTATCTGGAAAGACACACACACACACACACACACACACACACACACACACACACACACACACACACACACACAATTAAATTCAACAAAACCTTTAAAAAACAAAAACACAAGCATACAGGTATACAGGACTGGATAACCTCACAGCGCAGGCTAGAGTCCAAAGATGTGGAGGTAAGCAACCATTTGATTTGATAATGCAGATGGAGATTGACTACGTCTCCCAGATCTACACTTTCAGTCCCTAAAAACCCAGTTTTAATTAGTGAGTCACACATTACTGTCCCCAAGTATGTGCAAGCAGCCTAAAGGTAAACACCAGTGAAATGAAATCAAGGCACAGCCAATCTCTTTCTGCAAGTGTTTTACATATATATAAAATTTTCAGTCTGCTTGAAATTCCCTGAGAGGAATGACTCAATGGCAAGCATATACCTCCCAGCTGTGGAAGGCCTGTGGGGAGCATGTTGTATGTACACACCTTAGCCTGGGTCACTTAAGCTTCCGAACTTGTGCTACCTCTTATTACTTGGCATTCTGCCTCTGCACCTGTAAAATGACACGAGGGTGCTTGCAACATGCACCCATCTTGACACAGTTTCTTGTGAATATTTCACCATGCCCCAGAGTGCAGAAGGAATTAGAGTAATGTCAGTTAGGTTTTCTGGGGCCTGGGACACATTTGAAAAGAATGTACCTAGGATAGGAAGTTCCTACTCAAAAAGATATTTTTACTCTGTCCTTAGAAAAGAAAAAAAAGTCTTTTTGCCTAAAAATTATCTTAGAAGCCCTGTCTTTTCTTACCTTTCTTTTTCCATAGGTGGCCCAATGTGACATTCTGTCACTGAAATAATGGAGAATAAAGCTTGATCTACAGCATAAATTAAAAGACAACGAGCTGACACTTCATCATGTATGATGTTAGTTTATGAGATTGTTCTAGAATAGTTGCTTTACAAATAAAACTCTTTGAAATTTTCCTCATCATTGTCTAAGTTGATTGTTAAAAATGTACAATTCAGACTTGCAAGATGGTTAGACAGAGAAACGCTCTTGATACCAAGCTTGATGACCTGAGTACCATTCCTGGAACACAAAGGATGGAAGAAAGAACTAACTCCTCACTACTTGTCCTCTGTCCTTCACAAAAACTCTATGGTATGTTTGCCCTCCCTAACAAATAAATAAATGTAAAACAAAATGAATGCACACTCTCATCCCAAATGAACGGAATCAAAACTCTAATGTGGATTAGGGAACATTATATCTATACACAAACAATGCACTCATGTGAAAGAATAAACCAAAACCGACTTAGACATCTTCTATTTAGTTTTTTATTTTTATTTGATTGGTTTTCATCATTTTCATTTGTGTGTGGTACACAGTCCTGCATGCATTTTTTTCTTGCATATGTGTGACTGTTCCTGTCCACAAGCATGTGGAGCCCAGGGCTGTTGGCAGGAATAATCTTCAATCGCTTGTCCACTTTATTCACCAAAGCAAGGTCTCTCACTCAAATTCAGAGCTATCCAATATAGCTAGCTAGGTTTCTTTGAGGATCATCTGTCTCTTCCTTCCAATGCTGGAATCCTAGTTGGGCTGACACCACACGGCATTAATTAGAGTTTCTGCAGATCCCTTGTCCTATCTCCATGCTTTTGTGGCAAGTGCTTTAACTTCTGATCCAATTCAACAAAAATCTGTCTAGAAATGAATTTTCTTCTTGGGTCTCTGATGGAGCTGAAGACTAGATAGTTATAGTTTTCCTTGTTTATCAGACTCAGAAAAGAAATTCACTAAAGAGATGCAAAGTATACAGGGTTGAGAGACATTAAAAGACACTTTTGGTAATGCAAGTTAGAATAGAAAATGAATTAGATCCAACATTTTGAACTCATGAAGATGAGACAGATAATAGAGTATTTTCTCTGAATTTGTCAAATGTTAATGGACTAGACATTGTTAATCACTGCCTGCATATACTGTAAATAGTTATTGTATTTATTGTATGTAGTTTATCTTATATTACTTATAACCTTTTTATTTTAGACGAAAAAGGGGAAATGTGATATTTTTTATGTCTTAACAAATAAAACTTGCTTGAAAATCAGAGGGCGGAGCTAGCCACATTAGTTATCCACAGATGCCAGGCAGTGGTGGCACACACCTGTAATCCCAGTACTTGGAAGTCACGTGCCTTTATTCCCAGCACTAGGGAGGTGGAGACAGAAGTGATATGGCTGGGCAGAAAGAGACAGGAGCTCATTGCATTCAGTCTGAGATTTCCTAGAGATAGCATTCAATTTCAGGTTTTGTAGGGACAGGTTTGCCCCTTTGGTCTGAGAATTGAGAAAAGATCAGAAATCTCTCTTATGGCTGACTCCTTTACTTCTCTGACCTTTCAGCATTTACCCTGATATCTCTGACTCAGGGTTCTATTCTTAAGACCTATTAGAACTAATGCTACAGTATATGCCACTCCATCTCTGTATATTATTCCTTTCCTTGAAAAGTAATTATTGTAAAATATAGCACTATTTTACTTAACAAATCTCAGCATCTTGCCAACTTTACTTCATATGTTTTTAATAGCAAAGTGTCTACAACCACTCTGAATCCTCTAATAACCCTATTTGCCCCCTGTCTTTCTTTTAATCCCAGAGGAATAATAGGTGTGTGACTCTCATTGGTGATGTGTACTGTAACCTCATAGGAATTTCTACAGTGCTCTGTGTTCCTCTCTTTGTGATATAATCTCACAGTTGTTTATTTTTTTCTTCCTGTCATAGTCTTCAAATTTATCTGTATTAATACACATAACACTAGTTGACTCATTTTAACCTCAACGCTGTTTCATAGTATGAATACATATATTTGTGAATGTGTGAGAAAGCATTTCTTGATTTATATCGAATCTTTGGATTCTGGCTTGCACATTTAGTAGAGATGCAATTTTGATTTACAGGTGTCTTGTGTCAGTTACAAAGGTGTTAAAATGCATCTTTCTTTAAATTTTGTTTAACTCATGATTGGTGGGATAGCACTTATTTCCATGTGCATAGCGATTTTGTTTTCATTCTCTGTGAACTCACTCATTTCCTTTGTTCATTTTTTTCCCATTGTGCTATGTGATGTTTCCTTGTTGACTTGTAGATGTGTATGTCATTTATATGCAAAGCTTTTGTTTCCAGGGTTAGCACAAACTCTGTCTTACTGCGGGGCGTATCTTTTACCTTCTTTAAAAAACATTTTTGATTTAGTCTTTAACAGCTTCATACATGCATATGAAGTATCCTGGTCAGATTTGCCTTTTGTTAACCTCTTCCTCACTCATACTCCCTCTGAACTATTCTTCCAAAGAAATCCTCTCCTGTATTCATGTTTTGCTTTGTTTTCAAATGATACCACAAGTTTAATTATGGATAGTTATATGTGTGGGCTTAAATGTAAGGTTATTTACTGAAACACATGCAGCTTACCAGAAGAAAAGTGATTATCCATCACCCTGTATTTATCTTCCTGAGGCTGGGTTACCTCAGCATATTTTCCCACACCATGCATTTTTCTGCGAGGTTCACTTTTTATTTACTGTGGAATAAATTCCATATAGATATTCTTTGATACTCACTTCTTTTAAAACTTTAGCTTTCCACTTAATATCATTATAATAAAAATTGCATATCTATTTTCTTAAAAAGTCTAAGCGCTATTGGAAAAACTGTGAACTTAATTACTTTAAAGTAAAACAAAACAAAAAGACTGGAACAGTGACTAGGAAATGGAAATCAGCCTAAATATTCACCAACTCATTAATGGATAGTGAAAATATGGCACATATCAAAATGGAATTTTATTCAACTATGAAGAAATTCACTATCACTTTGTATTTGTTTCCCAAGTACTGGGAGGGATAGGCACATTGTGGTATCTCTACAATCAAATCATACCACATAAGTGACCTTGACCAAGTGTTTTTCTCTAGATTTCACATCATGAGGTATGTGCCATAGATGCCCCATTATTATAATGTCCCATTTCTAAATATCTACTTTCTTGGTCAAATACTGATATTACTACACTTAAACATATCATTATTAAAATAGCCTTTCCAGTTTCTTCGTGTTACTCTATCAGTTGCTGGCATTAACATTTTCAAGCTATATTTTTACAAAGTGATAATTACATCTTCTGAGTGGATTGCCTTTTCAGATGTATTATGTCATTTGTTGCTATGGATTTTTTCCCTTTTGCTTTAAATTCTACTTTTCCTCGTGCAAATATGCCAGTTATAGTTAACATTTAAGTTTTCTACATTCATTGCTTTTTAAAACTATGCAAATTTTCTCAATTTGCTATTTTAAAATTTCTATTTAAAATATATTTATGTTTTCTGCAAATACTAATATATTTGGACAATTCTTTCACCTTCTCTTGTCTTTCTTTGTTATTTATAAATGATAATAAAAACTATGCTTTATTTTTCCTGCTGTTTCATAGGATTTGTATTCAGTTTCTATTTTTTAACAAGAAGGTGTACCCTTGTTTTAATACACATAATTACATGTAAATTTTTCAACAAATCCTATGTGTTTTCATCTTTCTATGTACACATCACAGCAAAATTTCACAGATCTCTGAATATCATATCTGATTTCACATACACACATAAATATATAAATTATGATTGCTCTGAAGCAATGGTTTTGTTAAAAATAAATGATTTCATTTTAAGATCAATAGTTAATTATTATTCAAACATGATTTAATGTATCTGTTCACATTTTTTCTCTTTTACTGTATCATGACACAGTTTTCTTTGGTTACATACAATCCTTAAGAGTTTCAGCTTAACATGACTCAACCAACTGAGGGCTTGAATATTGATTTCATTCTAACCTTGCCTTGGTAGATCTGGGGTGAGCTACTGCTTCCATCTAAGCACAGCCTTGATTTTTGTACCTTCCCATATCGTGTATGACTTCTCAAGAAAGCCACAATAGGAAAAAATTTGGGAAATGTCACCACAGCAGCGTGAAATTGTAACATCAACTATTTTCTTTGAACATCTGAAAAACTTTTGTTCTATCTGATTTAAAAACTTACAGGTACAAGCTGTTGATGATTCAGTACTCCAGTAATAATGCGACTTTACGAACAATTGCTTCTGCCAATGCATAATCTGTCTGATTAGTCCTCACTTTGTTTATAACCTCCCCTATGATAACTTTTGAGAGCATTTCTTTATCTTCTTGTAACTCATTATAAGCATCCACATATGTTGTTTTAATTTATCCTGCTGTACCCTCTGGGCCTGGAGATGCAGATGCTTGTGAGATGCCATGAGGATGCTGGGAATTTGACCTCAGTCCACTGGAAGAACCGCCAGTACTCTTAATCATGGAGGCATCTCTCCAACCCATATGTAATGTGATTTTATTAGGCTTACCCCCATTCCCTTTCTTTCAGCCCTTTCCATATTACCACTGCTATCCTCTCCAACTTCCATTTGTTCTTCCTATTTTGTTTTTCTTTATGTGTAAACTCACATATTCCACTTAGTTCTGCTAGTACATGTATGGCTATAGGTACCAATCCTTAAAAAACTGATTTTCCTTCTCTAGAAGCTATTGACAGTCAATAGTTCTTCAGACAGTGTTGGGATATCCTGATGAACCCCATTCTGGGATTTTATGTATCTTGATCTTCTGTTGGTTTTATAGTTACAGATACTGCCAATTTGATGTCCACCTGCCCTGTTATGCCTAGAATGCACAGCTTTTCTGTAGTCATCCACTTCTTTGACTTTTACAGTCTTCATATCCACGAGGTCATTATGATCCCCCAACCTCGAATGGAGGAAATGAGATATAGATATCTCATTTGAAACCAAGCATTCCACAATCTTTTATTCCCGTGGGGCGTTTGTGAATATCTATTTTAATAGTCATCTACTATAAGAAGTTTCTTCCCTAGGAAGGTTAAAAGATGTATTTATCTATGGGTATAACAAACAAGTTGTTAGAAATCATCTGAATGCCACATCCATTTAGTAGAATAATAGTAGTAGGTTCTACCCTAGAACCAATGATCTGAGTAGTCACACGTTCTTGGTCCTATTAATGCTACTAATGTTGTCAAATACAAGTTCTGTCATGTAGAATAGGTCTGAAATACAATCAGAAAGTGATTGGTTACTCTGATGACAGTGACATTTATAACACGACTGTAGTAGTGGCACATCACACCAGGCTAGTCATATTGTTCCTCAAAGGATTAACAGCTGATTAAACTGATGATTCCTTATCTTCCCCAGGAGAATGTATAGCATGTTCCAATGTAGTGAAATCCAGCCATTAGGGATGAAATTACCAGGTTAGTATCAGATTGCAAATGCTCTCAGCAATAGTGTCTTATCATCTAATAGAAAAATCTTTTCTCTTCCATGGCTCTTTTTTTTTTTTTTTTGGTTTTTCGAGACAGGTTTCTCTGTATTGTTTTGGAGACTTTCCTGGAATTAACTCTGTAGACCAGGCTGGCCTCGAACTCACAGAGATCCGCCTGCCTCTGCCTCCCAAGTGCTGGGATTAAAGGCGTGCGCCACCAACGCCCGGCTTCTTCCATGGCTCTTAATCTATCCTTTTGTTTTGTTTAAGCCCTTTGTACAGCAATGTTGCACCTTGAATAAAGTTTTTAGTAGTATACTTCACCTTAGTGAGTCCTCATCTTGTGTCCAGGCCAGGTTTTCTCATTTTTTTCTCCACTAAATGGTTATGTTTTATACCTTAAAGTTCATTTTACCTATAGTTGTCATCTATTATCTGCGGCTTCAGTTTTTACAGTTTCTGTTATCTGTAGTCCACTAGGATCCAAATATATTGCCTGAGAAATTCTAAAATAACAAAACTCATTAGTTTGAAATAAATGTCCATTTTAGTATCATGGTAAGATCTCATGTTATAATGTTCTACACTTCCTGAGATACTCCTGAACTGTTTCCCTGGAATAGTCATGTTTAAATGTGCTGACTTCTTATCAGTAGCTGTCTCAATTATCTAATTGATAGTTGCAGAATTTTGGTGCTTAAGTTCAGGTAACAATCATTTTACTTAATAAGAGCACCAATGTGTAAGAAGAGTTATCCTGACAACTTTACTATATATATTTTGTTAAAAGCACTTCATTTTGTTGTTAGTTATTACTAGTGATTTTACTGGTCAAATTTATAAATTAAACTTTTTCATGGGTGTGAGTATGGGAGAAGACACAGGAGAAGCAGGGCTGATTATTATCTGTGGTTTCAAACTTTTACTAGGATCTTAGAATAAATCTTTTAATGAAGTGAAGGCTGCTACTATATTAATTTTCATGTGATAATCAAATTCTAAGTTGTCCTTCAATGACCCAATACTTTAGGTAAACACATTTTCTTGATTATATGGAGCATCTTTAACTGTCTTTTATTCTAAAGATGACAAAACTGGTGGACCATTATCCCCAAAATTACATCTTCTCATAAGGCAGTGGTGAAGAGTCTGAAAAAATAATCATAGCCCATAACTCCTTGACTCGAGGATAATCCAAGGAAAATTTGTCTTGATTCTTATAGCTAGTCAAATCACTAAAATTAGGATTCAGTGAGATAGACGTTCTATCTTTGTGAAGGAAAATGAATTTTGCTACTAGCTAGTGAGCTTTGGAATTGTCTTAGAACCTCAGATGACACAATTTAGCTAATACTGTTACTGTAACCTAGGAAATTCTTATCAGGGGACACAGATAAATTCCTACTGTCTTCTCAGGCACAAACATTTCATGTTAGAAAATGTATGTTGTGTTTAGTCAGTAAGTTCATGGCAAGACATAACCTGAAAATTATTAAAATTCTTATTTTATCATTTCCCTTTCCATTTTCTTAATTCCTTATTGTTTATGAACATTGTTCTTGCATATTTCCTTAATTATTTTGTTCCTATTGGTTCAAGGAAACTTTATAACTCCTTATTTTTTGAGTTTTTATATTCGTGTTTATTTTTCATTTAACTTTTAAAACACTACTATATTTGAATATTAAAACAAAACAATAGCCAAGTAGTGAGCATATTATGATTATATTCCTTCCCACATTCATAACTAAATATAGAATGACAAAGAAAACTGGCTCATTAAGAGGTCTGACACTGAACGCCACCTCTGGGGTGATGTTCATTGTCATCATATGCTTCTCCGTTATAATGATGCTGTCTTTCTGGATTTGGATGAAAGTCCACCAGTTCTACCTGATTTACTTCATCAGTCTCTTCCACTTCATTCCTTAACTTATATTAGTAAACTTAAATGGAGTTCCTAGAGAGAGAATTTAGTAAAATAAAAATTTTTATTTCACTTTTTCTACATTAGATTTTGATCTAATTTTGATAGCTAATTTCTAGGAACTGTTTAATTTCTGCTCATATAAGTTTGCAGTTTAGGTTTAGTTAAATAGAAAACTCTCTTCTTAATTTTTTTTGTGAAATTGTAATTGCTTCATTTCCCCCTTCATTTCCTCTTCCCTCTAAGTCATTCCATATATCTTTTTGCCTCCTTTTTGTATTTATCTTTTTACACATGTTACGCGAAGTTCCCTTTCCCTCCCCTCCTCCCCCGGATCCTGAATCCTCCCAACCCCCCCCCCACTCCATCTCCTCTCTGCTCCCCAGGGAGGGAAAGGGCTTCCATGAGGGATTTTCAGAGTCTGTCACATCATCCCAGGAAGGGCCTAGGTCCTCCCCCATCTGTCCGCACTGAGAGAGCATCTCTCCATGTGGAATGGCCTCCCAGAGTCTATTTGTATGCCAGGAATAAATACTGATCTACTCTCCAAGGTCCCACAGATTGTCCATGCCTATATCTGACACCCAAGTTTGGGAGTCTGGATCAGTCCCATGCTGGCTTCTCAGTCATCAGTCTGTGGTCCATGCATTCCCCTTGTATAGGTCAGCTGCCTCTGTGGGTTTCGCCAGCCTGATCTTGATCCCTTTGCTCATCACTCCTCTTTCCAATAGGGTTCCAGGAGTTCAATTCAGGTTTCTAGCTGTGGGTGTCTGCCTCTGCTTCTGTCAGCCACTGGATAAGGGTTCTAGGATGGCATATAAGGTAGTCATCAATCTCATTATCATGGGAGGGCATTTAAGGTAGCCTTAATGCAGTTGGTGTCATTCTTGTAGATCTGTGAAGATCTCACTGGTGCCCGATCTCTCCTCCAGCTTATAATGGGAACCTCTATTATGTTATCTCTCATCCATCACTCCTCTTTTCTTACCCTGGCTCAATTTTCCTGCCCACCCCCATGTTCTCCTCTCCCCTCCTCTTTTCCCTCTCTCTGTCTCCCATCTCCTTCTGCCCCTCCCTTAATCCAATTAGGAGATCTCCTCCATAAACCTTCTCTGGGTTACCATGCATATCTCTCTAAGGAAACTCCCTGCTTTGCAGACTCTCTGGCTGTGGGATTGTGGGCTGGCAATGCCCTGCTCCATGTTTAAAACCCATATATGAGTGAGTACATACCATGTTTGTCTTTTTGTAACTGGGTTACCTCACTCAGGATGGTTTCATCTAATGCCATCCATTTGCCTGCAAATTGCAAGATTCCATTTTTTTCTGCTGAGTACTACTCCATTATGTAGATGTACCCACATTTTCTCTATCCACTCTTCAGTTGAAGGACATGTAGGTTGCTTCCAGGTTCTGGCGATTACAAATAATGCTGCTGTGAACATAGTTGAGCAGATGTCCTCATTGTATGAGTGTACATCTTTTGGGTATAGGCCGAAGAGTGGAATTGCTGGATCTTGGGGTAGGCTGATTTCCATTTTCCTGAGGAATCTCCATACTGATCTCCAAAGTGACTGTATCAGTTGGCACTCCCATCAGCAGTGGAGGAGTGTACCCCTTTCTCCACATCCTCTCCAGCATAAACTGTCATTGGTGTTTTTGATTATAGCCATTATGATGGAAGTAGATGGTATCTCAGAGTTGTTTTGATTTGCATTTCCCTGATGGCTAAGGGTGTTGAGCACTTTCTCAAGTGTCTCTCAGCCATTTTAGACTCCTCTATTGAAAATTCCCTATTTAGCTCTGTGCCCCACTTTTTAACTAGATCCTTTGGTGTTTTGGAGATTCATTTCTTGAGTTCTTTGTAAATTTTGGAGATCAGCCCTCTGTCAGATGTGGGGTTGGTGAATATCATTTCTTATTCTGTGGGCTGCCTTTTTGTCTTGTTGACTATGTCCTTTGCCTTGCAGAAGCTTCTCAGTTTCAGGAGGTCCCATTTATTAATTGTCAATCTCAGTGTTAAGAAAGCAGTCTCCTGTACCAATTCTTTCAAGGGTACGTCCCACCTTCTCTTCCGAGAGATTTAGTGTGGCTGGGTTGATGTTGAGGTCTTTGATCCATTTGGACTTAAGTTTCATGTATGGTGATAGATATGGATCTATCTGCTCTCTTTTACATGCCAGTATCCAGTTACTCCAGTACCATTTGTTGACGATGCTTTCTTTTCTCCATTGTGTATTTTTAGTTTCTTTGTCAAGATCAGGTGTTCAAAGGTGTGTAGATTGATATGAGGGTCTTCCATTCGATTCCATTGGTCTACCTGTCTTTTTTGTGCCATTACCAAGCTGTTTGCAGGACTATAGCTCTATAGTAGAGCTTGGAGTCAGGACTGGCAATGCCTCTGGAAGTTCCTTCATTGTACAGGATTGTTTTGGCTGTCCTGGTTCTTTTGATTTCCATATAAAGTTGTGAAAAATTGTGCTGGTATTTTGATAGGGATTTCATTGAATCTGTAGATTGCTTTTGGTAATATTTCCATTTTTACTATGTTGATCCTACATATCCAAGAAAATGGGAGATCTTTTCATTTCCTGGTATCTTCTTATTTCTTTCTTTAGAGACTCAAAGTTATTGCTATGCTGGTCTTCACTTGTTTGGTTAGCGTTATCCTCAGATAGTTAATGTTGTTTGTGGCTATTGTAAAGGGTGAAGTTTCTTTGATTTCTTTCGCAGCCTATTTATCTTCTATATATAATAGGACTACTGATTTTTATATCCTGCCACTTTGCTGAAGGTGTTTATCAGCTATAGGAGTTCCCTGGTAGAGTTTTTTGGAAACTTCGAACCAACGAAGAGAAGTACACTCACAAAGTCATAGGCAATAGATAATCCCACTTTACTAAACACCAAAAGAAAAAGGGAGGGAAATCCACACACAATAACACCACTACCAATAAATAAAAAACAAACAAGAATCAACAATAAATTATCATTAATATCCCTCAATGTCAACAGTCTCAACTTGCCTTTAAAAAGACACAGACTAACAGAATCAATACGAAGACCGAACCCATCCTTCTGCTGCATACAAGAAACACATCTCAATGTCAAAGACAGACATTACCTCAAAGTAAAGGGTTGGGAATGATTTTCCAATCAAACGAACCCAAGAAATAAGCTGGTGTAGCAATCCTAGTATCTAACAAATTAAACTTCAAATTAAAATCGTTCAAAATAGATGAAGAAGGATATTTCATATTCATTACAGAAAAAGTCCATCAAGACGAAGTCTCAATTCTGAATATCTATGCCCCAAATACAAAGGCACCCACATTTGTGAAATAAACATTACTGAAGCTCAAATTGCACACAAAATCTCACACACTAGTAGTAAAAAACTTCAACACTCTGCTGTCACCACTAACAGGACCTCCAGACAGAAACTTAATAAAAAAAATAACTAAAATAAGTTATGACCCAATTGGGTTTAACAGACATCTATAAAACATTCCATCCAAACACAAAAGAATATACCTTCTTCTCAGTGCCACATGGAACCTTGTCTAAAATCGACCACGTAATTGGAAACATAGCAAACCTCCACAGATACATTAAATAGAAATAACCCCCTGTATCTTATCAGACCACCATGCTTTATAATTAGAATTCAACAACAACACAAATCACAGAAACCCTACAAACTCATGGAAATTTAACAATGCACAATTGCACCATCCCTGGGTCAAGGAAGAAACAAACAAACAAAAAAGAAATTAAAGACTGCCTGGAATTCAATGAGAATGAAGACACAACTTACCCAATCTTATGGGACACTTTGAAAGCAGTGCTGAGAAGAAAGTTCATAGCACTAAGTGCCCACATGAAGAGACTGGAGAATAGTCACATTGGAGAATTAATAGCACAACTGAAAGCTCTAGAACAAAAAGAAGCAAATTCACTCAGGAGGAGTAGACACCAGGAAATAATCAAATTGAGGGCCGAAATCAACAAAGTGGAAACCAGGAAAACATTGCAAAGAATCAATGAAACGAAGAGTTGGTTCTTTGAGAAAATCAACAAAATAGACAAACCTTTATCCAAACTAACCAAAAGGTAGAGAGAGAGAGCATGCTAATTAATAAAATCAGAAATGAAAAGGGAGACATAACAATGGACACTGAGGAAATCCAGAGAATCATTAGGAGCAAATTTAAAGGAAATAGACAATTTTCTGGATAGATATCACTTTCCAAAATTAAATCAAGAACAGATAAGCAATCTTAACAGACCTATAACCCCAATGAAATAGAAACAGTCATCAAAAGTCTCCGAACTAAAAAAATTCCCAGGCCCAGATGACTTCAGTGCAGAATTCTACAAGAAATTCAAAGAAGAGTTAATTTCCAATACTCCTCAAAGTGTTCCACACAATAGAAGCAGAAGGTTCACTGTCAAACTCTTTTTACAAGGTTACAATTACCTTGGTACCCAAGCCACACAAAGACACAACTAAGAAAGAGAACTACAGGCCTTTTCCCCTCATGAATGTAGATGCAAAAATAATAAAATACTAGCAAATCAAATCCAAGGACACATCAGAAAAATCATCCACCATGAGCAAGTATAGGCTTCATCTCAGGGATGCACGGATGGTTCAACATATGAAAATCTATCAATGTAATCCACCATATAAAAAACTGCAAAGGAAAAACCACATGATCATATCACTAGATGCTGAAAAATCCTTTGAAAAAATCTAACACCCCTTCATGATAAAGGTCCTAGAGAGATTAGGGATAATAGGAACATACCTGAACATAATAAAAGCAATTTACAGTAAACCAACAGCTGACATCAAACTAAATGGAGAGAAACTCAATGCAATTTCTCTAAAATCAGGAACAAGACAAGGCTGTCCACTCTCTCCATATCTCTTTAATATTGTTTCTGAAGTTCTAGCTAGAGCAATAAGAGAACAAATGGAGATCAAGGAGATACAAATTGGAAAGGAAGAAGTCAAACTCTCACTATTTGCAGATGATATGATAGTTTGCATGAGTGACCCATATATCTTTTCTTTCTCTTTCAAATCTATTGCCTCCTTCTCTTTAATTGTTCACACACACACACACACACACACTCCTAAGTATATAAACATAACTTATTTAGTCATATATTGTCTACCCCTTTTATTCCAGATATCATTCCAACAATCCTTCTCTTTTATTTGCCTCTCCCATGGGGCTACTAGGTCGCAAGGAAATCTTTTGTTACCCACACTGTAGTGTTCACTACTGAAGTCGGCTGATGCACTTGCTTAAGTTCCATCACGAGTGCATTTCTGTCTACCCTTCTGCTTCCTTGGAGAATTCATACATCAAATACCCAACTCAAGAAACAGACATTCTCTTCTTAAATTTCGTTCCATGATAGAGGCTCTTTGTATTAGTCATAGGCTTCAAGCAGAGCAGGTAGATCTTGTTCTCTCTTTTTGAGTTTTCTAGGTTGGATTCAGATATCAGTTGATTATCTCTGATATACTTAAGGGGTTCTTAAGTTCTAACTAATACAACAAGTGTTTCCAATTTTACGTATTAAGTCATCAAATATCTCATTTTCAGACATAACACATGAGCTGTTCTTCATTTGCTCCATGAATCAGCAGAGAGGTAAAAAATACAATTAGAGATACAGACAGCTTGTAATCAAACACTTGTTTGTGGTATATTATTTATGGTTTATTAAAGCTTTCATGAGGATTCAAAAAGAAAAGTCAGCCACAAGCTATAGAGTTCAGTATATGGTGGCACACACATTTAAACCCAAAATTCAGGAGATAAAGGCAGATGGGTCTCTCTGAGTTCAGGACACCCAGGGATACATTAGAGTGAATCAGTCTAAAGTATAATTAGAGCTCCCACCTTTAATCCCAGGACTCATGAGAGATATATGAGACAGGAGCAAAGTCTCAGTATCAGGCATTTATTCTCTAACCACATTAAGGATAGAAAGACACTGAAGTCTCAGGACTCTCCAGCCATGCTGTAGAGAGGCAGAAGTCTGAGATTTAGTAGAGCCAGGATGAGCTAGTGACCAGCTGCTTTGCTTTTATGATCTTTGGTGAGACTTTAGTGAGTGACTAGAGTCATTTGCCTAGCTTCTCAGTTTGAAGAATGATGGTAATCATGCTAATTCATGGGATATTAAATGGTTAAAGAAGTCAATATTTGTATAGATTTGTGTCTGCTTTAGGAAGAACTCAATAATTGCTGCCTATTATTCCCTAAAGATTTCAGTTCCTAGGTTACCCTTTGGCTCTCTCTACAGGAAAATTGTACTCTCAGTAACCTCTTCTTCAATGTAACTGTCTTCAACATAACTTAGACATTTTCTCACTTATGCCTTGGACATCATTATAATAGTTGGAACATTTGTATAATAATATCTTTTTTAATGAACCCTTTCTCTGACTACAAATCTCCTATTTTTCTCTACTGCTAACTCACTGACAACTCTCTAATGAAATGAAAGTAATGAGAAGTGGTTGTACACTAGTTCCTTGACAAACTTCATCCACCTACTTTGCCTGTGTGTGTGTGTGTGTGTGTGTGTGTGTGTGTGTGTGTATGTGTGTGTGTATGTCTTCTTTCTTTTCACTGGGTATGAACTAACCATTCCCCCATGAAGCAAAGCTCCCCGTCCTTGTGTTTTGTGCACTCTTATTTCCTTTCATTGATGTGATTTTTTTCCTACTGTCATCTCATTCTTCTTCCATTAGATAATGCTCATCAGTTCCATACATGTTCTTACCTCTCAGTTAAATTTGAAAAGATTTTTACTGCCCTTAAATTGCCTCCACGTCATGTCCTCAAACACATCAGAGTAACACAAGAAATAGAAGATCCAGAGACAGATAGTGGGGTTCAAGCTTCAACTTGAAGACCAGAAAAGGAAAGCTGCTGGTCACTAATTCTTGCTCAACCTCGGAATGAAAGGCTATTCTAATTCCACCAAACCTCAGACTGTAACCTCTCCTCAGCGTGACTGGAGAATCCTGACACTTCAAGGTCTTTCCGTCCTTAATGTTGCTGGAGAATGATAAGATTTTCATGTCTAACTATTGAACAGAGGCAACCATAAATTAACACATTTCCAGACATTCTATCCCCATTCTTCTACTTCATTTTATTTTTCAGTATAACCCAAACCACTAGCATCATTATAGTTATTTGGAACTAAGAACATGCTCTGGAGTGTGACTTCATTCAATAATACTATGAATCCAATGAGTAAAAAGTATTCATCCTGTTTTTTAAATACAACTTTACTCCAAATGCATTTGACCACCCCCATTATTTTTATCACTACCAATTCCATTGTCTTCATCTGGAATTCTGTAATAGCTTCTTACTGCTACTGCTGCATCTTCTCCACAGATTAATTTCAATCAAGTCTCAATACACCAACCAAAACCTACAGTAAAGCCAGTTGACAAAATGGCGAAGTTGTGGTGAATTTTCAAATGAAGTAGAAATAAAATACTAGATGTAAGTAATATAGAAGATAGAGATAAATGATAGTAATTAAAGTACTCCACATTTGTTCTACTAGATAGCAACTAATTAAAACCATGTATTGCATTTGGGGAGTTATGAGGAAGGGGTTTTCTGTGCCATGAAGCAATGTTCAGTGAAACTAATTCCCTGGTATAAATTTTCAATAAAGCTGATGAAAGTGCTATATGCTAATTAGTTTTAAAATGGAAAGAACATTTTTAAACTTAATTAACACTATGTTGTTTTCTGTGTACTGTTGACAGAGACCAAGTTGTATAGGAAACTTCCTTTATGAATGCTACACTTACTTTACATGGTAAGCATGGCCTTTCACATTGTGAACTCATAGTTTCCCTCAAAGGAGTCTAATGAAGATAAAATTTTATTCAAAGATGAGAATACCATTAGTGAAGTAAAATTTAGAATGATCAGGTAGGTATTCTCATAGGTATATAAATCTTTCCATTTTGTTATAACTAGAGGTCATCTTAGTCACATGGTATGAACCTACTGATATCACTATTATCTATGTTGAAGATAGAGAAATCATGTAAGCCTTATACCCACATTACCAGTGGAGAGGAATATTTTTGTTTTGTTTGACTTTATATATTATCTATCTCACTTTCATGTGCTTGTCATTCCCATTTTCATTCCTGGTTCATCAAGATGGAGTGAGACAGAGTACAAAACAGCAATGCTGTTCAACACAAAAGATTTGGGGAATACCTGTCTTCTGTGTCTGTTTTATCTCCTCCCATCTTCAATGAAACCTGGCTTTCATTGATCATATAGGTAGAAATGCAAGGTCAAAGCATCCATGAAAAGCAAGGATAGGGAACTTGACTTTCTCCAACTGGAATATGGGAATTGCACAGTCCTGATCTGCTCTTCAGTTTTCAGTTCTATGGACTTTTGTTTGTTTTATAGTCTCTGAGCTGTTAGAATTGCTGCTGCTTATTTGAGGTTTCCTTTCTTTAAAACTATAACTAGAAAGGATTAGTCTGTGTGAAAATATATGTTCACACGTATCTAATCCTTCTATGGCATATCCTTTTTGTACATCTATTTATTGTCTGTTTGCATGTGCATACAGCATGGTGCACATGTGAACATTAGATAAAAGTTTGTGGAAGTCATTATTTTTCTTCCACTATGTAGGTGCCAGGCATGGGACTCACGTCATCAAGCTTTGCTGAAAATACCTTTACCAACAGAGACATCTCATGTACTCTTATAGTACATCTTAAGGGGACAATCATACTAATGGAATATTTTCAGACCAGAATCCCCAATAAAAATGGGCTTCTTTTCATTTTTCCTTTTCAATTTTCAGTTATTAAAAGTGGGATAATGACAACTCCCCAAAATCCTTTCATTTTGTTTTAGAAATTTGATCTTGTTAACTTTTGACAGGCTGCAAATTGCTTAGTTCAGGTTCTCCCATTCCTTATTAGTTGGATTGACAGAAGAGCTGAAGTTAGATTGTGTTCTTGTTGCTAACATGGACACATAGATTCTTATACTTTATATGAACCTTCTCTGTTAAGTTCTAAATAATCCAGTGACAGATTTATAGGCGAAGCACTCTACTAACTACACAAAGGCATTAAATTCAACAAGAGCAGTGGCTCTTTGGAAGGCAAAAATACATGAAAATAATTATTGGCATGTGTATACATGCATGGATGATTAACCATCTGTGATTGACTCCCGCCATATTGTTTGAAGGTATGTGTACTTCCACCACAAATCCCTAAGAGTGAGGAGGATAGGGCATGCTGTTCTTAAAAGTTTCCTTTGGTTAATTTCTAGTGAGTAGGCAGGTAAATATTTTATTTTCTCAAGTAACAAGGAAAGAAATCCAATTTCCATAATCTCAATTTGTTTGTTATCTAAAACGCTGACATGTGTCTGTGTTTCTGCATGGTTTCTTACATAGATTAAAGTAAAAGCAGTAGGAGTCACAAAGTATAGATTGTCATAGAATGAACAAATAGAGCTGTGAATGCTGGGCAAGAACTCTTGGCAGCTCTTCTCCAAAAGCTGTGGAGAGCCTGCTGTGTAGAGCCCTAAGGCATACCGACAGTGAAAAAGCATGCTGGTAAATAATGTTTTAAAACATTTAATTAATAACTAAGGCTACAGTATGTTTCTCTTCTTGCTCAGACAAGGAAAGGTTGTTTGTTTCCTTCTTCTTCTTCTTCTTCTTCTTCTTCTTCTTCTTCTTCTTCTTCTTCTTCTTCTTCTTCTTCTTCTTCTTCTTCTTCTTCTTCTTCTTCTTCTTCTTCTTCTTCTTCTTCTTCGTCTTTAGTTACTTTCCCAAAAGATAAAGCACAAAAAAATCTTGGGAAATGCTAATTAGTATTTTTGACTGTATAAACTTCACAAAATGAATTTTGGGGGAAGAATGTAGCAGGGCAATCAATGATACTGCTCATAATGAAAATAATAATGGGATAATGTGGAAAAAGACAACAAAGTGTTTATAAGGGTAGGGTCTGAAGTCATACACATGAAAGATTACATCTTAATCCCTTTAAAATGCTCAAGAATCCCTTTTCAGACAGATAAGAGGCCCTGTGTAGATGTTCTTAGGTTAAAGTAAGAAATATATGTGAAATACTTAGTGTGGCAAACATTGAGCTCTGGATCTGTCTTAGCCATTAGTTACAAACTGTGGGATATTCTACAGCTCCACATCTGGATGCAGAGTGGAAGAATATGCTGTGTCTTCCTACAGAAAAAGCTTTATGATGACAGCCTTTAGATAAATTAACCCCGAGGAAGAAAAGTTAGAGAGCCTTTGAGAGCTGAAGTATATAGAACTGACAAAAGACTCCTGGTTCCCATCTCTCTTCATAGCTTCCTCAAGGACCTCAAAGGAAGAGAGAGCCTTGTGGCTTCTGCCCCAAATCAGAAAAGTGGTCATCTGTAAGTCCTACTGGTACCAAAACTGTTAAATCCACTGTGGAGTTGCTGTCTTTGCTTCTTTGGATGGTTTGTTTCTGGATAGGATAGTGTAGACTTGAAAATCCCATTACTTTCCTCAAGGATTCTCTTCCTGATCACTAGTTTTGGTGGACAGTCTAAGCACTTCTGCCTTACCTTCACATACTGAAACAATTGCTGTTTTCCTGCTTAGTTTTCCTTCCCAATCCATATGCTCTGATGGGGCATGCATTCTATGCCCAGGGCCTAGCATGATGCCATGGCTATCACAGGTACTAAATAATCTCCATAGGCACTTTAGCAGGAAAGAGTGAATCTTCTAGCTGTGTAGGCAGCTGTCTTGCAATGCCAAAGTTCTTCAGGAATCTCTTTAGTTTCCTCCAGTATACCTAAAAGTTTAAAGTGGAAATTTGTTCATGATAGTAGTAATAAAAGGAGTAAATAGCCTAATTCCCCCTTGCCTCTTTTTTCCTGTCCATTCAAACCAAACCTTGCCATTTGTTCAGGAGAAAAAGAAAGGTGCAGAAACATGAGCCATACTCACCCGGTTTAATACACAAATTTGCTGAATTGTGTGGTGTACTGGAGAAATCCCTTTTAGAATGAAATGATATAGTGAGAAAGGAACTAGACTATTCATACAGCTAACAAACAAGGTACAACCTGCAAGTGGCTTCATATTCTACAGGGTATTTCCGCACTGCTATTCTAGCATAACCAAAATCTGAACATATATGACATATGCTTTTCCCCAAAGGTGTCCATTGTTTGACGAATGATTTCTAGACCCAAAGACTCTTGAACTCCAAGATCTTGACCAAAGTTCTTTTGTGTGTAAATGATAGGCAACCGGAAGTCTCACACCATTTTGTTCCCTCTTCTCTCCAGCTCTTTTCTGACTGCTAGCAACAAGTTTTGTTTTGTTGTCGTTATTTTAATTTGAGGTTCAGTTACATATCTGAACACACCCTCACATCTTTCCTATTTTCCTAATTCTCAGTCTTCAAAACAATTTCCTCTCTTCTTCTTAAATCTTTTACTGATTTGGCACGAGGGGAGCTGCCTGGTACCAGCTAGGTTTTTCACCCTACTTCAATAGCCTTGCATTGTGATTGGAAGGCTAATTTGCTTAGGACTTGTACAATCAGTAGCTCTTTCTCAAAACAGAAGCAGCAAGCTGCTTCACACCAACGTATACTTGGCCTCTCTCCTGTCAATCCATATGTAGCAGATGCAGATAGAATCTGTCGGTTGGCAGAAGAAGTTTTGTGCACATGGCTCCTATTTTTAAGCCTCTGTTGGTTTCCATGCACAGAGAATGTGGCTTGGGATGGATGGACTCTGAATACCATAAAAAAGAGGAAAGAAAAGAAACCTAGACTCAAAAATCTATGCAAGCAGACTAAAAATGAGCTTCTTGTTGTCAATGTGTGTGTGTGTGTGCATGAGTGTGAGTGTGCACATGTGTGTTATACATATTGACCAGAAAAGACATGAATAATTCAACCTTCTCAAACTTAGCCACTAAGGTCTCAACACTCTGAATAGAATTGCAATGACTCCTATAAATCATATGAGTCTTGAAAGGGCCAATGTTCTTATTGACAGGTTTTCTCTTCACTCTACATCTTTTGAAATAGTATTATTATAGATGCACAGATACATGAATTAATGGCTCCTTAATTTTAAATAATTGATGCAGAAGGCCATCGGGGCAGATCACTGTAATGTGTCATTTTATAGGAAATAAAGACCCAAAGATAATTTGAAAAAAAAAAGCTGTGTCCTGTCATTAATGATAAAAAGGCATTAATTGATTTGTCTGTCATCAAAACAATAAATAAGTTAGGTATGGGACACTCCAGATTACTTCCCAGACAGGGAGAACCAAGTGATTATCTGGTATTTCTTAATTTTAATAATTCCTTACTATGAAGTGTTGTTGTTATGATGACCTTTCAAAATACTCGTATAAAATATACCTCAAATTCTGACTGAAAAAAGAGTTATTTTTTAAAGTTTGTTTTCATAAATTTGCATTCTATTATGTGAGCCTACACTTTATTTTTCTTTCATCGTTAGCCCATGCTTCATTATTCTAATAGTATCCACACTGTGTAATTTTACCTCTGGGTAGCCTATAACACCTGAATGCATTCATGAAGACCTAAAGTAATTTTGACTTTGCTTGGGATATAATGATATAGACGAATAATTTTTTGATCAAGGACTTAAGAATGGCTAGAGGTGATACATAGAATCAAGGAGGAGTTCTTACCATCATATTACTGTCTACTCAGATTGTTTTTAGTATACTCCATTCATCACAGATAATGTCTTTTCCAGTTTATGATTTACTTTTATTTTTTATTTATGTGTGTGTGTGTTTGTGTCTCTCTGTGTGTACGTGCACCCAAGTACAGGTGCCCACTGAGGCCAGAGGAGGACATCAGATAGTCTGAGACTGAAGTTAAAGCCTTTGAGTGCTTGCTCCATGTGGTTGTTAGGAGTCAATCTCTGTTTCTTTGCAGGAAGAGTATGCACCCTTAACTGCTGAGTCATCTCTGTGTTGCTTGTCTCCAATTTTGATTTATATTTTGTGTCACAATTTAGAAGATTCTTGCCCAATATTATCATCTGTCATCCATCTGTCAATCACCAGTCCCTTCCTAAGACCCCTACTGTGCAATGGCTTTTATCATCTGGGATGTAGAGCAATGTCTCTCAAATTATGAGTATCTTATAAATCAGACTAGTGAACTTTGACCAATATCTCTTAAAATAATAGAAAATATTAGCCAGCACATCTATGGAAAAATAAGAGACATGGCTTATTATACAAAGTGTTTATTTTGGTTATAGTTGTGTCTCTATGTTACTAAGCCAAGATTCGAATATATTTATTATTATAGGCTCTAATCAAAACTTTGAAAATCATTCATTTATCTTATATCCATAAAATCAACATGATTATTTTACCCATCATAGTAAATAATGGTTAATAATCCAGTTTAACTTCTCTAGCAAAGCAGGCAGATGAACAATAATTCTGTTACTTAACCTGATATTAAACCCCCCAAACAAATGACTTTTCAAAAGCTAAGTTTATTCATATCATTCCATTTCTGTTAAAGAAGGTGGGGGGAGAATTGTGGCAAGTGTACTTCTCAGTTCATGAATTCTCACACTTCCTGCTACCTAGTCCACATGCTGTGGTAATTGATGGTCAACTCTATATCCCTGTTGATCCAGCCCCACATCTTTTATTGGTAATTCAGGATAAAATTTTAAAGCATAGATGCTTGAGTTTTACTATTCTACCTCAGAGACACAATAAAGTGTTTTTTCAATAACAATAACTGAAACCCATTTCTCTGCCATATTTCACATCTATCTCAAGTACTTACACTAACCAAATTCTTTTTTTTTTTTGCTTTCTTAGCATCATTACTCACTCACCTTGCTCTGTACTTTGGCTTAGAAATGGTTTTTGTCTGAGATCCATCATTAAACATTTTTCCAAATATGCTTCTGTAAACTGACCCTTAGCCCTTGCTTCAGGACAGACATTTGTATTTAATTTTGATCTCTTTGAACTCTCTGCCATCACATCCTACTGCCCAAGTGAATTGGGTCTGCTCCATGCATCAATCCAAAACAGGAAAAGAGACAAGGAATAGATCCTTTTCTCATCGTGAAGTAAGCCCTGGATCTGGCTTCTCTTCATCTCACTAAGTGCATACAGGTAGAAGAAGTTTTGGGAAAAAATAGAAATAGACTGTTTGCAGGGAATGGAATATAGGATGGTAATAACCTATATGTTTGTAAACTTTTCTTTCTTAACGTGCAATTATCTTCTCTATGTTGTTCCTTCCTCTCATTTAGCTCCCCCAATAATTGAAAAAAAACTGTCTTAAGCCAGATTTCTGTAGCAAGGGCTATGGGGCTAAGTGTTGAGGAGCAGGTTTTTTTAAAAACTTTCTATAAAAATAATCACTGAGGGAGCCACGACAGCTGGGTGGGAAGGGGTGAAGCAATGCCCTGTCTGGGTGCTGCCACTTAAATCTGTCCAAGAGAACCAGCCACACTTCACAATCAGAGGATCTGTTCCTATCAGGTGATTCTATGGTTTGTTTTTTTTATCTTTTTAAATTCAAATTACAAACAAGCTTGCCTCACATGTCAATCCCAGCTCCCTCTCCCTACCCTCCTCCACTGTCCTCCACCAACTCACCACACAACTCCCACTTGACTCTCCAGGAAGGCAGAAGCCATTCATGAGGGATCTCCAAAGTCTGTCACATCATCCTGGGCAGGGCCTAGGCCTTCCTCCATGTGTCCAGGCTGAGATAGCATCCCTCCATGTGAAATAGGCTCCCAAAGTCCATTCAGAAGCCAAGGATAAATATTGACCTACTACCCGAGGTCCCAAACATTGTCTAGGTCTCCTCACTGACAGCCACATTCAGGGGATCTGAATCAGTCCCATGCTGGCCTCTCAGCCATCAGTCTGGCTCCCCCTTTTTTAGGTCAACTGTTTCTGTGGGTTTTTGTTCTCTCATCCAAGTTGTTCGGTTAAGAAGTCAGTGGGCAAGAGAAGAGTTGAAAAGACATAGGGTTGATTTCTGGCCACTTTGGTTCTCCTCAGAACCCATGGACAATCCTTCCTGTAAGTGAAGGCATGGGGTGAGTAGCACTAGAACGTACAAAGTCGCATTTTTTAAGAGACTGGGGCCACACAGCATGAGTATTGAACACCAAGGAGTCTGCCTGATTGGTTGTCTAGTCTGAAGATTGATAATGATTTTCCAAAATCATAGAATTATTGCTAGAGCTTTATTTTGAACCAAAATGGTCTCTTTTTAAATATATGGTGTCAGAATTAGAACAGTTGTATTCTAGACTCTGATAGAATAAGGCATAGTGGTACAAAGTGATCTAAAATTTTTTAATTTTACTGAGTGCTTCTTATATCCTAGGCACTGTTTTAAGATGAGAGTATATATTATTTCTCTTAATCTCATTTAATTATTCCATCAATCCTCTGTTATCACATTATTATACAGTTGAGACAGTGAGTCTGACTTCTGAGTCAATGTCTTCCTGCAAACTAGAGTTACCATAGGTCCTGTCAAAGATGAAAGATGAAACCAAGATCGTTCATTCCCAATTGCTAGAAATTAAATTCCCACCCAACACAAGTAGAAACAAACACACATCTACAAAAACTACCTTAATAGAACAAGAACCCAAAGGCTTTCCTCATTAAATGGATTCTAAGATGTATAAATGAACAAGAACATATACTGGTGTTCCAAATTGGGGAAATTTGGAAATTTTCAGAAAGTAATCTCCAGTGTCTTTAGATTATTTATGAAAACCCAGTTTTTTGTCCAGGCTTCAGAGACTCTAAATCCTACAAAAGTTATTGTGCACCTTCAATATTGAATTAAAAGAAAAATCCAGGATGAGGTAGTTCAGACCTATAGTCCCAGTAACTTGTACTCTGAAGCAGGAAGTTGGCTATGAGGTTTAGGCCCTTATGCACTACTCAGTAACTTTCAGTTCATGTTGGATTAAAATATAAGACCCACCTCAAAAACTCTAAAACCAGAATGAAAGTAAAACAACAATCAAACAAAAGCAAAAACAGTGAAAGAGAATAGGTAAGAGAACTTGAAGAGGTAAAGTGAGCCTAAAATGATCAAAGTACATTGTATGTATGTATAAACTTATCAAGGTGTCATCTATCTATCTATTTATCTCTCTGTCTGTCTGTCTGTCTATCTATCTACCTATCCATCTATCTATCATCTACCTATCTATTTTTCTATCCTCTATGTATCCATCTATCATCTCTCAATCTATCATCAGCTATCCGTCTATCAACCATCTATGTATCCATCCATGTATCTATTCTTATCTAGCCAGATGCTTTCTAATAAAGAGCAAAGCATTTTCTGTTCCCTTAAAACTTAATTCAAATAGAGTCATCAATTTTATGGACAGAAAAACAGCCTTCATGGGATGTCTAGAGACTTCAGAAATGATATAAACATTTGTCAAACATAGGATCTCAGACTTTGAGATTGTATCACATATAACTTTCATGTCATACAAACATACATAAATGCATACATGCATACATACGTACATGCAGGTGCACACATTTTCAGAATTTACCCTTGATGATTATGTATTTCCTTATTTAGTGTATGTCTACTACTTAAATTTAATAGAGTCCAACTATTTTGGTGTCTTTGGTACCAATACTTGTACTGTTGAAAAGTCAGTCTCACCACTTTCCATTTTTCTTCTTTATATTTTCACCCTTCAACACATGCATACCTGTTTGTACACACACACACACACACACACACACACCAATCAACTTTTCTAGTGTGTATTTCATGGTATTTACCAGTCTTCATAGAAAAATAGTAAAGGAACTTGTCCCTTAAGAATAAGTCTTAGAAGTTCCTGAGGTGTTTTGTTGCCCGTGGCCTTTTTTCACAATCCATAGGATGCATGCTCTTTCCTCCTTCACTCTGCAGTTGTTAAGTATACTGTATGGTGCTCGATGGTACTGAAACAAAAGCTATTACAAACTGAGTGTTCCCTGTTACTGCTGCTTTATACCATTCTCTCCTGCAGAGTTTCTTACCTGGTTTACTTCTATCAGCAGCAATTTGTGAGCTTCTGATGCTTGGCTGTTTATATTAAACTGTGAGTTTGTGTCAAAGAAGCTGTGAATTCATTATCAGAAGGCTGTGATTCCTCCCTAAAACTCAGGCTTAGCTACCTGCTTTTCTCTTCATCATTAGTTGCCTATTTTTTGTTTCAATTTGGATTAGAGTAACTGTTTTATGTGCTATTTTCCTAAGTGCCTTTTAAGAGCAGAAGAGAATATATGCTGTAACAGAAATATGTGTAGATATAATTATTTATCTTCCCATTAAAATGTTTCCTAAGTGTTTTGCATATGTGGAATGTACAGTCTCAGTCTTCATTTTAGCTGTTCTCCTTTATGAAGAGCAGACTCAAGTTTTATCTAGAAACTGACAGCATTTTCCTATCAGTGTTCCTTAATAACCTATCAAATTAACTTTGGGTCACTACCACCTAGCAATGCCAGGATGGTGAAATATGTGATTGCGTCTTTTTGTGTCACATCAGAGAAACTTTTAAAGTCATATGATATTTGCCTTTCTAAGCCTTGGTTTTCCCAAGTGCTCATCGAGAAACAATATAAAAGTCCTACAAGCACTAAGATCTTTTTGTATCAGGAAATCTATTAAAGACATATGATCTCTGTCTTTCTAAGCCTTGGTTTCCCCAAGTGCTCATCGAGAAACAATATAAAAGCCCCTTTGTGCTGTGTAGACTAATGATAAAAATTATTGGACTAATGTTTGGAAAGTGTTTCAGAATTCTCTTATGAAGTCATTACACAAGTAGCAAGTACTATTATTATTTTGCTATTTCAACCTCCTTATTTTTCATCTCTCAAAGTCATTTGGGTCATTTACTATGAAATTTTCTGATTCCTTGACAATTTTTAATGGCCCTTTGAGGGCTGCCTAATCCCCTTGTTGATGATCCATCTGCTAGCACAGTTCATGCATTTTCACAACATTAATATTCAGGATTAAGAAAAATAGTTGTAGCTATTTTGTGTCTCGATGAAATTACTTATCTTCTGGAGGAGAAATTTATGACCTCGCCTTTTGAATCGGGTTTGAGTCGTTTTTGCAGGCTTCCTTTGTGGAGAGGTGGGTATGTAGCTCAGCAATACACACTGTTAAGGAAAGTTCTGGAGGGGAATATGGGGACCATGGCATTTTCCGAAATCACTGTCATGCTTATTCTTGCAACATGACACTATTGATGCTCTTTCGATTATAATCACAACTCAGCAATGCCAATTCTCTAAATATGGAATATGGACTGTGAATTTCTGAGTGTGTGTGTGTGTGTGTGTGTGTGTATTGTTAAATTCATATTTTCACTATCTTTAAAACTAAGGAACAGAATAGGGCAGCATATTTCCTGACTTTTTCTTTAATCCCTTGAGCTTCTTCATATAGAAGATATGATCACAGGATGACTTTTTCTATTGAATTGTATCATTATCAAAAATACTAGAGGGTCAAGAAAGATAAAAAATGGTAACCAAGAGAATGTTACTAACTGATTTCAAAATAATATAAATAAAAGAGTTTAAAATTTTATTCAACTGTGCATTAGAAGCTGGTAAACTTAAAATGATAATTTTTAATTTTTTAATTTTAAAAACACTCTTATTTACATATCCATCTCCCCATTCCCTCGCCCTCCCATCCTCCCATGCTATTCACCCCCCACCCACTCCTCAGCGACAGTGAGGCCTTCCATGGAGGATCATCAAAGTCACATCATTTGGGGGTGGGCCCAGGTCCTTCTTTCTGTTTCTGGACTGCAGTAGTATCCCTCCTTAGGGAATGGGCTCCCAAAGTCCATTTGTGACCTAGGAATAAACACTGGCTTCACTGTTAGAGGTTCCATAGACTGCCTTGGCCTCCTAACTGGCACCGTTTGCTCCAATGCTGGTTCCCCCGCTTTATGACTAGGGTCTGTGTGCTCTCATTAGGTCAGGTCAACTGTTTCTGTGGGTATCTCCAGCACTGTTTTGGTTCATTTGCTCATCTCTCCTCCCTCTCTGCAACACAACTGAATTCTGGAAGTATGGATCAGTGTTTAGCTATGGGTGCTTGTTTCAGCTAGGTTCTAGGAATGGTAACCAAGGTAGTCATCAATCTCATTCTATGGGAAAGGCATCAAAGCCAGCCTCTCCATCACTGCCTAGATTCTTAGTTAGGGTCATCCCTGTGGATCTCCTATCATTTTCTCTGTGTTAAACCTCTCTCCAAATTTGTACTGGTCTTGCCCTTCTCTATTTTAACACTGTGGGTTTCCTTGTGGTGTTCTTGGTCCTTCTGGCTCTGACAATCCTTTCTTCTCCTTTTCTTCAGGATTCATGAGCTCTGCCTAATGTTTGGCTGTGGGTCGGCATGTTTCCTTCAGTTGCTGGATGAATCCTCTCTGATGACAGTTGGGCTAGGCAACAATCTATGAGCATAGTAGACTATTGTTAGGCATAATAATATTGACATTTTTCTCTCCAGTTGTGTTTGGTTATATCGTAGATCTATGGGTCATCCAGCTTGTGGATCCTGGTGCTCCAGGCAGTGTCAGGGGGTGGGTTTACTCTCATGGCATGGCTTATAGTCATTGGTTGACCATTTCTTCAATCTGTATGCCACACTTACCCCAGCACATCCCATAGGCAGGATGGACTGTAGATTGAGGTTTATATGGCTGGGTTGATTTTCCACTCCCTCAAGTAGAAGTTTTGCCTAGTCACTGGAGATAGCTAATTCAGGCTACATATCCAATATTGCTAGAAGTGTTAGCTTGGGCCATTCTTGTAACTAACCTCAGAGGGTCTTACAGAAACTATATCCACAACCAGACAGCCTGCCTGGGACTCACCTAGTCATTCTGCACATATGTTATAGTTGTGTAGCTTGGTCTTCTTGTGGTACTCCTAACAATAGGAGCAGGGACTGCTTCTGACTCTTTTACTGGCTTTGGGAACTTAATGCATGTGGAGATGCTTAGTCTCATTGCAATTTGATATGCCATGTTTTGTTGATCTCCATGGGAGACCTCCCCTCCCCTCCAACAAAAACAGAGGAGGAATAAATTAAGGGGCTAACAGAAGGGTGGAGGAGGGCGAGGGACTGGGAGGAGAGGATGGAAGAAAATTTTTGACTGTGATGTAAAATTAATTAATTAATTAATTGAAGATATTAACACTGAGTAGAGTTAAGCACAAATTCCCTTGTCTGGTAGTTTCGTTAGATTTTTTTTCGTGCTGAAATATATTAAGTGGTTCTGGTTTCACAAAGTCCTGGGGTTGGATGAGACTAGACAGCAGTACTTGCCAGCAAATCTCACCACCTAAGTTAGACCCCAGTATTCCCGTGGTGGATGGAGAGAATTGACTCCTCCAAGTTTTCATCTGATCCTCTCATGCTTGACATGGTCCTTACATACTCATCCACACAATAAATATATAGCAAAAATAGTTTACTTGTTACTGGTATCAACTTCTTATTTAATTAAAAGGGAATTTTTGAACATTATCTTATGATCGATATGCTGATTTTTACAATATTTTAATATATGCACAGAGGATATGTTATTTTTCTTTTCCATTCTTGTCATTCATGACCTCTCCTTCTTACTCTCCCAGTTCTTCTTTCCCTATTTTAATTTCTACAAAAATATGGATGCTCCAAGCCAGTCACTGCACACTTATTGATGGCAGCACTAGTCAAGTGTTTTCACCAGAAAATGGATTGGTAACCTGGCATAGCAATGTGCATCTTTAATTCTAGCACTGGGGAGGCAGAGACAGACAAATCTCTGTGAGTTGAAGCCCAGCTTGGTCTATAGAGCTAGGACAGGACAACCTTACTGTTACAGAGGGCTGTTACGCAAAGAAGCCCTGTCTGGAAAAACCATAAAAAATTAGTAATATGTCTACTATAGCTTTCATTTATATTCTTTTTTTGGTTTTTTTTTTTTTTGAGACAGGGTTTCTCTGTAGCTTTGGAGGCTGTCCTGGAACTCACTTTGTAGATCAGACTGGCCTCGAACTCACAGAGATCCTCCTGCCTCTGCCTCCCGAGTGCTGGGATTAAAGGCGTGCACTACCAACGCTCGGCTTCATTTATATTCTTAAGAAGTTACAATGGTCCTGATAGCAGGCGAAAAAGACCACTTATACTCACTTTATACGTGTGATCATGACATCTTCCCAGCTGATAAAATATCCTAATTCTCTATAGATAAATGATAATTCATGAGAGAAATGAAAAGAGTTCTATGTTTGGTGACACTCAACCAAGACATAAAAACAACCAAAGTAACAAAGCAAGGTCTTGGTGTTTACAAAGAGAATTTGGACACTTTTGTCTCGTCTGTGTTTTAAAACATATACTATCAGCCGGGCAGTGGTGGCGCACGCCTTTAATCCTAGCACTTGGGAGGCAGAGGCAGGCAGATCTCTGTGAGTTCAAGGCCGGGCTGGACCCACAGCCTCCAAAACAATACAGAGAAACCCTGTCTCGTAAAAACAAAAAACAAAACAAACAAACAAACCAAAAACCTTATACTATCAGGTTATTTAAATAAGGGAAAGGATGCACTTCTGGGAAATATTTCAGAAATTAGGATAATGTCTTTTTAACACATAACAAATTGCCGCACCCGCTGCACAGCCTGTATCCAAGAATGTGCAGAGGGTGTCGGGATTGGTGACACAGAGACCAGTCGGCAGTGCAAAGAAAACAAAAGCAGGCCCCAAGAAGGCTCAAGAAAACCTCCCAAGAAAGGCTTCCCTTAAGAAAAGCTTCTGCTCCCTTCCTTACCCCTGGCTGGTTCTGCTCTGACACCAGAGGTGGCAGTGGGTGGGTCAGGAAGAGAAGGTTAGTCTTTGGAAAAGGTCAAGGTCAGGGTGTTCCCGTGGGCGAGCCCTTTTCAGGAACTTATTGCTCCAGTAAACATTTCTTATGGACACCGGATTGTTTTCAGTAAACATGTTTTTAGTAAACATTGTCTTACAGATGCCTGCTCCCAGATTGATGGGGAAGTGGGCCTCTGGCCAAGGTCTTTTGTTCCCACAACAATTTGTATCACAGGCTACACATTTATATGTTTATTTGTATTAATTAACATCGAAGAGTTTTATGAAAATTTGTTGTTATTGTTATTTTGAGGCAAGATCTCATAATACCAGGCTGGCTGCTGATTTACTGTATAACTCAGATTGACTTTGAATGTCTGGCCTTCCTGTCTCCTTTCTGGCTGCTGATGTTGCAGATGTATACCACCCTGTTAGTTTCATTTCTGTTGCTATGATAAAATAACTTCACAGAAAGCAACTATTTAAGGTTATAGTACCATCACAGCAAGGGAGTTGAAGCAGGAGCCATACCCACAGCTAAGAGTAGAGAGAAATGAACATTTATGTGCTTAGTATTCAACTAACTTCTTTGCTCATAAGTATTCCAGGACCTCAAACAGAATGGTGTGATTCACCTTAAGACTTCTCCTTCCTATATGAACTAAGAGAATCAACATAGGCACCCACATTCATGCCCTCAGGCAAAGCTGAGTAAACAATCCCTCAGTTGGCCTTGGCAACTGAAATTAGTCACCACAACCACCGTATTCACTTTTATGTGGTCTTGGGAACCAAATCCAATGCTTCCTGTGTGGTAGGCCAGAACTATAGCAACTGAACAATATTAACACAGAACTTTTAGAGAGTATAAAACAGTAACTCTCAAAGTGAGCAACACTCATTTCTTTTAGGCCGCCACTCATGCTCTTTTTAAATTTATATTTAATTCTCCTCTCATACATTACACCACAACCTCAGTCTCCTCTCCTTCCACTCCTTCAAGCCTCCCTTCTGACCTCCCCTCTTTGCTAGATTCATTACTCCTGTTTCCCTTCATGAAGGAGCAGGCCTCCCAGAGGTATCAACAAAAAATGGCACAAGTTATTATAAGAGTAGTCACAAACCCTAATATCAAGGCTGTACAATGCAACCCAGTAGGAAGAAAATGGTTCCTATAGCAGTCAAAAGAGATCACTTATGCTCTTAAGCCAGGAACCCACATCTTTCTGTACTGTGTTGCATGTGTACTTACCCTAAAATGCTGTCTGATGTTTTCATGAGTAAGGCATGGTACAAGTACTCTAAGAGCTACCAAACTCAACTGGACCCTTTCCATTTCCTCTATCCATGCTTCTTGGAAACCAGCTCTTCTTGTCTTCTTGTCTCCACACTGAATAAGAACCTAGAGGCAAAGATGGAATTCTATCCTTTCGTCTTTGGGATGCCATTTATCACAGAATTTCACATATATCAAAATTATTTGGATATTTAATGAATGAGTATATGAAGGAAAGTCTGTGTAATATCCTTGTTGGAAAGTCTCACCAATAAGATGCTCTAAATGAGAAAAATGCTTTTTGATTTCTCTCCTAAGCATCACTCCCTTACAGACTTACTTCCCTATGGACCTCCGGAGACTCATTTTGTTTACTGTTTGTTGAAGCATCATATTAGAAAGGAGCAGAGGGTGAACTTCATACTACATTTTTTTTTCCAATCCGTGTTATGTACATATCAAAGACACCCTTCTCAGAAGCTGAGCCTGCTACCTGGAGAGTAATCTTTGAAGAATTCTTTGCTGACTCAAAGATGTGAAACCACTGCCTCTGCAGAGACCATTTCTATTGCTGTAGAATTTCTACACGGAAAAAATAGTAGGGAGGTCTTCTAGTCTATGGGAGAATTCTGAGAGCTGTCAGTTTTCCAGCTCTGCTGACTTCTTGCTTTCTCTGAATTCATGCATGTACATAATCAGAAGGTTTGCTGGAGAAAAAGTAAGGACATTTGAGGGTTTTTTTCCAGTTAGATGAGAAAAAATCTTCGGCTTATTTGAGGTGCATAGTGCCTTTCACAATGGTTAATTGAAAACTCCAAATATTTCTAGAATTTGAGAATACCTTGAAAGAATCCTTACCTCAATTGGTATTTCAAAGAGTGCTACAACTTTGAAGAATATTTTCCATTATAGTACAAGTGAATCAGCATAATGATTACTCTAGCGAAGTGTTAGAGCTTGGGCATT
This sequence comes from Mesocricetus auratus, assembly GCF_017639785.1. NCBI lineage: Eukaryota > Metazoa > Chordata > Mammalia > Rodentia > Cricetidae > Mesocricetus > Mesocricetus auratus. Next base: position 39,545,245 of record NW_024429193.1, read on the forward strand.
TGAACAAATAGACATAGGGGGTATTTAGAAACCTCCTAGCAAGTTATTCTTGCATCTTTGGCTTTCCCTTAATGTGATACATGACTGTGCTTAATTAGAAATGAAGAGAGATGTAGATATTAAGAAAGAGTGAACAGGTGTAAAAGAAATAACAGGCTCCAGACAATATGAAGATAAGTGAAAATGATAACCTAAAAAAGAAATATTGCCTGTGCTTTCTACAGTGTGGAGGCCAAATGGGCAGCATCAATTTATCCCCAGGATAAATGCCAGTCCAGTAGGTTAAGCACATATTACTCCATCTCCGAAATCACTGCCTATTCCCTTTTTCTATAAAGCTAGAATATCTGAAGATGACCAAAGAAACACTTGGAACAACAAATGCCATTTTCTCAAAGTAATTTACTTTTAGAACTCACAGGGGAAGAGAAATACTCAAGGCAGCGGAGAGAAACAGACCTGACACAAAGACAGAGAAGAGTGGGACAGGGAAGACACACCATGACACTATTCTGGTAGTGAACAAAGGGACATTGATGTCTTCCCAACTTCCAAATGAACTCTGGCATATATATTGTCCTAGAAATAGAGAAAATAAAATTTTGATTTGTTTAACAACCAGAAGTACAAGTGCAGTTTTGCTTGAGAGAAAGAAGCAAGGTTCTCCGAATCCTGTGTGCTGCTTGCTCTGAATGCACAGTCAGGGAAGGTGGAATGCATATTGTCTTCATTGCTTCACTTGGGGCTCTTTATGTGCATAGCACCAGCAAACCACCTTCATATTTGAAGTGGCATTGATAGTTACAAGGATTTTCTGTAACTGGTTTTGTTTTTGTTTTTTAACCCGCTGTTTTCTCATGAACTCCTTTGTCAATGTTGTGGTGACTTTTTTTCTTTTGATGGCAAAATGAGAAGTAAGTGAAATAAAGTGTAATCTAAAAGGGGAAAAACAAAAATATTGAGTGCTGATTAGCAAAGACTATAGAGACATCTTGATTGGACGTCTTGGATAGGAATCATGACAGAGAAGTAAGTCTTAGACCACTGCAACTCATGAGGTAGATGTCTCCCTAGAGGAAGCTTAGGGTAGGTATTTCAGGAATGTCTGTGGTATTATTATATAGGTCTGTGTCTTGGGGCACATTTACCATCATCGTGTCAGTTGCCTTATGTATAAAATACAAATAATAGAAGCACCAATTAAATTGTGTTAGTCTAAATTGGAATAGTAGTTTTTGATGTATAATTTAATATTTGAAAAGCTATGGAATGGACCCTCATACATATCAGGGCATGTATATGAGTTTGTTAATGAAATAAATACCTAAAATACTGGCCATGGGGAAGCTATCCTGGATCAGAAACTTTAATTTGTATTAAAATTTTCTTTTGACCTTTACAACTCATATTATTTGATTGTATTGAAGGTTGCTCTTAAGTTAACTCACTGACATTCATATATAATTGCAAAATTAGAGGTTGAGCTGAAATTGTGCTTTGTGTTGCAAAAGGAAAATTGACAGGTGGTATTTCAGATTGGGTTTTCACTGTAAATCAGAAACAGATACTGCAGGGGGATATTGGATATGGAAGTATTGCTATAGTATTGACATGACTGGCATTCTGCTGATGCTAGGTCAACTGGTTCATGCCCAAGATTGTGTTCTGTAGATTCTGAACTATGTAAAAATTCTACACAACCTATGTAAAAATGCTAAGGCAGTGTGATGTGTGATTATTAATACTTCTTTCTGTCTTGTTGATAAAAATATTAATTTAGATCATCAAAATTCAGATTACATTTCATGAGGAATTGGGAATGGGTTAAAAACTTTGACTACTCATTGATTAGTTCTTTGACTCAAAGGTTGTATAACATTTCTACCAAAGTCACTTCCACAGTTATGAAATTTTACTTGTACCTTGAAGTTGGAGAGGGCCAGATTAGAATTTTCTTCCTTTTGGCAACTCTCTTTACTGATCTTACCAAGTTAATTTTCATAATTGTCTATTACTTGCAGCCTAAAGTTTTCAGATTAGAATACAAGCAGTTAATATGATAATGAGAAGAAAAGAAAATGAATAATACACTAAAATCCATGTACTAAAAAAATCCATACACTAAAATCTAAACAACTGAAGATTATTCTGATTTGATTTAAATTAGAAACATCCATTTTAATTATAGGTTGTATCACTTTCAACTGAAATTAGGCATATCTTCTTACACTCAAAGAATGGTTTTATAATTGTGTCAGTTACTTTTATGCAATAGCACGACACTCATGAAGTCATATAAACATTTTTTTTTTAGAAAAAGTCCACGTATAGTGGATACAATGCTCCCAGGTGGCCTTCCAGTCCCCCAGATAGAAGATGGGAAAGGGAGAAAGGAGACCAGAAAAACCTCAAGTCTGTTTTCTGGGAGACAGTTTAAGTACCCTGTAGTAGTGGTCTTCAGCATCTCTGCGGGATGGTTCATCATTTGGTGGGTTTTCTGAGATGCAGCAGTGTTTGGAGAGAGACAGGGGAGGAGGCTTGCATGGAACTTCCACCATAACATCCCAGATTCTGGGTGTATGAATGCCGGGCTTGGGTGAAGCTTCTACTTTAACACTGCAGACTCTTTGGGTATATGGACACTGGCTCATGCCTGGCTTCTTCCTGCTGACAAATGATGATGTGGGGGAGGGGGAGAGTCAGAAGTTGGTGGCTTCATGCTCAGCAGAAGATGTGTGTGAAGAAGCATTCCATTAGCTGCCATCCTGTAGACATCAGGCACCCGTTCCTTGAGGAGGTGGAGAAGACAGGTTGCTAGAAGAAAAAAAAAAAAACCAGATTGTTATCATTGGCCCCATGAATGGGGCTAACCATGGGAAGGGTGATAACTGCCAGGATGAAGGAAATGGAGAAGTGTCCTGGTAGTATAGAAGAGGAAAGGGTGAATGAGTGAGACAGGAGAGCAGATGTGGTCTTCATTGGGGCATCTTGGAAAACCAGAGGGTGGAGGATCCCAGCTGCTGGACAGAGCATGGGTCCTAAAGAGGTGTGTACTTAAACCTGGAGAGGTGGTACCGATGGTGAAGTCCCAGGAGTGGGTTCAGGTGCTGGAGCTATCTGCAGGACCCTCTGTGGGTTGACCTTGGCTCAAGTAGGTGAAGAGAGCCTGCAAGATATTCTAGAAAATGGGTTGAGGTAAAAAATGGGTTCTGGAGACTGTTTTAACAGCCCAGATTTCTTGATATAGGAGAACTTCTCCCAGGAAACTACAGGTATCTGCAAGACAGCTGGAACAGATTTACATCTTGGTGTTATAGTAAAATGCTGTGGCTTTCTGTTAAAAGGCATGAACATTTTAGAAAACAACCAGAGGAAATTTAAAACTCTGAACCTCTGAAGTTACATCTGAAACCTGTTATTCCATGACTATGATGCCTATAAAAGAGGCACACCTATCTGTACTTTTAGCAGGAAACTTAACTAATGAACTAATGAGATACAGATGCCCTAGTCATCAAATGCCATCAGATATGGGGGATAACTAGATGAGCAGAAGTGAGGCAGCTTTTTCAGCCAAAGTAGTCCCAGGTTTTACTGAAATGGTAAGAAGGGAGTCCCATCCATCCCAGTGACAGGAATTGAAAAGGGAACTGTGGGACCCAAGTGAGAGGTCAAAACAGAAAAGGTCCAAAAGATAAGTAATGGACTTAACTACTACCTGGGCGTATTCTGATTTCCAGTATCCAGGCAATATCTTGCCAAATGACCATCCTGCCCACATTTGTTACAGGCTGCTGGTAGAGTTGACTTAGGTTGAATTCCAACAGGGTTGGAGACTCCTGGTGGTAGACTTCCTTAGTACCCATGTAGCCTCAGGGCAGCTGCTAAGGCTTGGGCTTGGAGCAAGGCCTTGTCTTTTTGGTGGACTCAGCTGCCTCTTTTCTGGCTTTGAAAACTCTAAAAGCCCTTTTTAACCAATTCCTATATAGGAGTTTAGGGACACTCCTCAGCCATTTTTAATATCTGGTGCTGACTGAGAAATGAAATGGGTGGCCAGGGCACTGGCTCCCCTGGGGAGGCTAGGTCAAGTATAGGTAGAAGGGGACAAGGATGTGTCATGGAAGGATAGGGTGGGGCAGTAGGGAGAAGGGGAAAAGGGGAAGGTGGATAAGGTGGAGGAAGTTGTTACTGGACCTTTGTCCAGGAGGGGAAGGAAAAGGGAAGAGGTGGATAGAAGGAAGAATGAAAGGAATGTGGGTCATTGAATGGAACAGGTGGCCCCTTCAGAGGGGTTTGGGCAGGCAGGGTTGGAGTGGAGGAGGGGCCAGTGTCTCAGGCAGCAAGGTCAGGGCCGAATTTTCAGAGTCTCAGTTCCCAGATAGGCGGGAATCTGGAGGTGCAGTGACCCTAGCCAACAAGACCAGTGCTGTGAGACACTGGCTATTGAGGGAAGGGTGATAGCGCAGTATCCAGAAACTGTGGACATATGGGGGTTCTGTTCACTGATCTCCACACAGGTAAAAAATTTAAGATCACTGACGAGGAAAGTTAAAAGTTCCCCCTGGTAGTCATCATGTCCCATTGTCAAGGACATATTAAGGCCAGGACTTAGTACAAAGAGAAATCAAGCATTTAGGACATATGGTGTCAGATAGCCCCAATTAATTTTTTTTTTTTGTAAAAGGCAGCCCAAGGGTGTTTGGGGATCTAGCTTTGAATGGCAGGTGCCCATTTCACAAGCCTAGGCGAGAACCCAAAGCCTAAGGCAATGTGTATGCTATGTTAGGCCTTATTTCAAAAACAGGGGTTGTGAACAGAACATCTTCTGAAGAAGGGTTCCCACTGGACAAAGTAGGTCCTTCTCCCAGCAACAGGTCGGGGGCCTGTCATGGCCATGTCTTTGGCAGGACACCCCCAAAATCGCAGGAGGCCCTGGGCCTCTAAGGCAACAATGTAGAAAGGACAACTTACCCAGTAGAAAGCAGATCATAGCCTGGCGAGAGCAGGTGTGGGAGAAAAGGGTGTTTTGCCACCAAGTGGCCCTGGGTTGGTGGGGGAAAACCAGTCCCCTGGGTGGAACCTCCAGATGAAAAGTTTCCACATCCAGATAAACCTCTCTGCTGATGCAGCAATCCAAATCATACCATATCAAACCAAATTAGGAAAAGCCCATGTGTAATGGATACAACACTCCCAGGTGGCCTTCCAGCCCCATAGAGAGGAGACTGGAAAGAGAGACCGGAAAAACCACCCATATAAACATTAATACTGATGTAGTCTATGCAAATATAAAGACAGATTTAGGGAGCTTCAGAAAGATATCCACAAAATTGGGCAGATGCTTACATGTATCTGTGTGCGTTTTCAAATGTACGTACCTTGCTGTACTCCGTCTGTTTGATACTCTAAACTCCTGAAAGTGTCATCTCCAAGACTTAAGGAGTCATCCATAGTAATAAGGCTTCAGATACTTTTCACAGTGAAATCAAAGCACAGGCTGTGTAGCTTAAAATGTTTCTTGTGTTAAGATTAAAGAATTTTCTAGAAGAGCATCATAATATGTTTAAGATCATTTTTCTTGTTTGCTTGTATTAGTCTGTCTTTCTCAACATCTTTGGCTATAAACCTGTCCCATTATGCTTTAAATACTGCAGGCATCAGAGGAGGAAATGGGGATGGGTTGTGCTCACTACTGCATGGAGTCCAGTAAAGGTTAATGAACTTCTAAGAAAGAAACTGAAGATTCCTTTTAAAGCCAGGTCAGGTGAAGAATATAACAATTCTTGAAAAATCTGCTATAATTGTCCAGAGACTTTTCAACTTGAACCCTATATTTTTGTACCTAAGTAGGAAATGCTGCATAAATTGGTACTTTTGTTTGAAATGAAATTGCTTAACATCCATTCATGCTATTTTCTTCATCATCCCTTTCAGAGAGTGAACAGGTTAACATTCAGTGCACCATAAAGGAAACGAAATAGCTCTCTACAGGTGTTGAATGGAGACCACAGGATTACTCAAGATAAAAGTTCTCAGTCCTAAAACTAAGACGAACCTCTCAGAAACTTACCTTGGCAGCATATAATAAACCATGTATTAAACTGGTGGACTATCAAAAAAATAATGTTGTATCACAGAAATTACAATTTGTTTTACTAGATCTTGTGACACATATCTCTGAATGTCTTTGAAGTTCTTTATATGAAGTCATAATGATTTACCTACTTAAAAGATGGGCTTATATTGAGTTAGTATTTTAAACAAGGATTTTAAAGCCATGCCTGAATTAAATTCTTTTAGATTAGAATATGTTTGATAGCTTTATTTTGCTTAAAAACTGCCAGCTTGTGCTACTTGGGATAAATCTTCCATCTTGAATTTTCTCCATAGAAAGCATGGGCAACTGGAGAAGGAAGAATGTTTTCTGGAGAAAAATTCATGAATGTTTTTCAAAACATGTGAATGATTTTAACACCTCTGTGGTAGAGAGTTGATCAGAAAACCAGGAGAAGCAAGCAGAGCATGGTATTTGGCAATTGGGGTGTGAGTACAAATGATTTTAGACATGTTTCACTGCAAAAAGAACAAAGAAATTGAATTGGAACTAGAAAGAGAAACACAAAAACACAAATAGAAATGTGGTTTTGTTAGTATTATAAGATAATAGATTTAATATCATGCAGTCTATAAGAGAGGGAGGTGTAAAAACATAAAGATTGATATAAGAAAATGTGAGCCATAGGGATAGCTTCTAGTGTATGAACCAGATAGAACACAGTAGCAATGTGTGGGAAGGTATTCCAGAATGCTAGAACTGGTTCTGACAGTCTCAGGATTAACAACACATCTTTAAGAACAACAGGAAAGATGGAGCTATTGAACAGTGTAGACAAGTATGTAGGTGCCTTGGGAAAAGTATATTAGAGTCGTTTTACCCATTGTTACTACTTTTCTCAGCAAACAGATGAGGTTAGCCCCTTAATTTGGGGTCAGATACAGTTGGAAAGGTTTGATACTCTTAAGAAAACAAGTTGTCTGTGAATTGGGAAGAATAAGTGATGTCAAGAGTCATGGCTGGAAAAGATGACAGAGAATCAGAAGTTACCATGAACAAGGAGATAAGATAAGCTTGGGTCTGGGAGCTGTAAAAAGGAAACAGAAACTGATGTTTTCACAGAGACTACAATAGGAGGCAAAATAGTCCTTTTTAATCAGTACACTATAAATTTTGCAAAGTAGGTTGCATGGTGTCTAACCTTTTATGCCTGACAAGATGGCAACATATGACTCCTTCTATTAAAAATGTGGTCCCACAGGCTGAGAACAACGCAAAGACACCTGATTATTCTATGTCCCACACCAATAGTCTGCTCCACTTCTTCAGGACTCTAGAGATTTAAGAGCTGGTTCAGATGCATCACTGCCTCCCCTGCTACACACAACGCTTCTAGTCTCTGTATTAGAGAAAAGAATTTAACAGGGAATTTTTAAGAGTGTCCCAGTGTTTCACCTCCTCCCTCAAGTAAGTGGCCTTCTTTGGGTCCTTCTGCCAGAAGGAGATATGATCCTCATCCTTCATAGCAAAGACAAAAGACGGTTCTCCTAGGAGTTAACTGCACTTCCCACTACTACAGGGATGCAAGACTGGACAAATAATTCTTGGTGGAAATTTGAACCAAAGGAATTTTAAAGAGATCTCCGAAGCCTTCCAGACCATAGCAAAAAGACCAGAGCAGGGAAAGCAAAGAAGCAACCAAGCAGCAAACAGACATCATCTGTGGGGCTAGCGGTGTGCTGACACATCAATTGAGGAGTACAGATGTGAGTGGCAGGCTGAGTCATGTGCATTGCTGGACCCGAGGGACTCTGGCTTCTTTCTAAGGATCTACAGGAGGGAGCCTCATGATGGAAGAAATGTTCTTTTGGCCAATCCTCATGTCTTTACTATGTCTGCCTACTTTTCTCCTAACCCCTTCTTTGAAGTTTGGCCCGTAGTGGACTGAAACTAGTGGACTCACTGAGACAGTAGAAAAAAGAATAGGTCATTTTCCCCAACTCCAACACAGCCTTTTATGCCTGAGAGAGGGTCTAGTGGCATGCGGAGTGGGTGTGATGAAGAAAAGGAGAAGACAACTCAAATATAAGTTTCTGACTAAATTATTACATTAAACATGAATTCCTATTTTAATCCACTCAGTAAGACTTAGAATGGAAATTGTCAGAAGAACTACAGAAGGTACCCGAGTCTTCACCCAAAAGCAAGAAAGTAACGGGTCCCAAAGGCAAGTTTGAATAATGAAGAAAGGAAATTATGTCATGAATAATCTCCCAAGTGCTTTGTTCCGAATGTCATGTACTCATCCTTCTGAGGACTGAGGGTTTGCTGCATGCTGTAAGGTACTGTCAGATGAACAATGAGCAACCAGGTCCTGCCATACTGGGGAGTTGGGTACTGCTGGCATACTTTCTGCAAGTTAATGACTTTACAGTATATCCAAATTGATTCCAAAGAGGAGAGCATGAGAGATTATTTTAGATAAGTTAATTCTCCTATAGTTTAACTTTTTAAACTTAGAATGATTATGCGGATGTATGAGGTAGAGAGTGATACTCTGATACATATCTTTAATATCTATCAATTAAATTGGGCTTATTATCGTTATCATCTCCTTAAGCATTTGCCATTCCTTTCTGTTGGGAGCCAATAAATCCTCCTGTAATGACGACCAAGTTTTCTAGAGTAATAAAAAAATAGAAGAAAAATGCTTTATATTTTCCAAAGAAATTGCGAGAAAATTTTCAAATGAAAAGAATTATACCATAAGAATTTTAAATCAATACAGTACATCTTATCAGTTCTATTTGGGGTAAATAAAACCCATGATTTGAGAGCCTCCCCCCCTCTGATTTGAATGTGAAATGTCCCCCATAGGCTCATATATGATGCTTGTTTGCGAGCCATTATAGTGATGGTTTGGAAGGTTGTGTAACATATAAGAGTTGGATTCTGAGTGGCAGTCGGTTGGACTTAATAGACAGGGTCTGTCCCTGGTTCCAGGTCAGGTTTTTCCCACTCTTCCTTCCTGATCTTGGAAACCCCAGATTCCACTCCCAGAGTCCCAAGCTATTCTGTTATTCTATTCATAATTCAAATCCTCCTCCTAAATCTTTTCTCCTGGGTATCTCATCTCAGAAATTAAAAACATAACAATATACATATTTCATACAATATTATAATGGTATAAATACATCACTGTTAATAACATAATGAATATTCTTTCCTTCACTGACGTTAGGGCCATGTCTTTTCAAATTTTCTGTACCAGGACATCACCCCAAGAAGACTCTCACTTCATGTTCATAACCTTAATCTCAGGCAATCCTAAAATCCTATTCCATCCTCCCATATTCCTTGAAGGCCTATACTTTTTTGCTTCTTCTTAAATACTCAACTCCTCTCACTTTGGTGTTTGAATATTTTGAAAGTAGCCATGCTTTCTCCTTTCTCATCACTGGGAAAATTTCTCCATGGAGTGACTCTTTTCTCAAATAAGAGGCTGGTGAACTTCAAAGTATGGGCGACAACAGTTCTGCTGTTTTTTTTTTCAATGAGATCTTACTTAGAACATAAATTTAGACCTTCTCTATTTTGAGTATAGGGAGAGGTGGGAGTTTTGGAAGTCTCAGAGTTCTGAATACTCCGCCAACTTCTTGTTATCCTCTATCAAAGACAACCCGAATTAGAGGTATTTTTGGAAATAATTCTGTCTTTTTGTTGCTCCATTTTCCATACTTTCTAGGTCAATCAATTTTTTTATGGATGGGAAACTTAAAAACACTAAGAATCCCCAGGGCACAGATGCTTGGGGAGAGTTACACCCACAATTCACAATTACTGTCTTTCTTTCAGACTGGAGTTTAGTCTCTGCTACTCCTCCTTTTTAAAGGTAGACTTCAGTAGAGTCCTTCATATAATTCTTACACTCCTTTTACCTTCTCATCTAATACCACCTCTCAACTCTTCAGTTCTATACCTCTAGTTCTATCCTCCAAGCCAATGATCAGCCTTTCCAACTTTCACTGAACTCCAAACTTCTGCTTTTGTACCCAAACAAGTTCCTCTTTCTTAATTCTTTTCATGGTATTTCAAAGGTATTTTCATTATCTTCCCATTTTCAAGATTTCATACTCATCTTTGAATTATGCATCTTTCTGATGCCACACACCAGAGGTTCAATTCCTCCCTGTGCTTTGGTAGGGCTGGTGTGATAAACACTGAGAATATCTAGATTTCCTCACACACACCTGGTTAACACTACATCCCACTCATAGAGCAGTATTAGCAGGCTCTCTCCTGGGGCCTATGATCTGTACAACCATAGGTTCTTGGCCTTGATACCTGTCCAATGATGTGGGCCTTAAATCTAATTAGAAAGTGGTTAGTCACCCTCAAGCTATTGACTCCATTATTGCACCTGCAGGCAGATCTTACCAGACCAGTCATTATTATATCTCATAGGGTTCATAGACAGGCAAGATTTTCAGGTAAGTGGACAGAACTTGAAACAAATTAGTCTGAGTGAGGTAATCCAGATCCAGAAAGTCAAGTAGTGGATATTTTATCTCATTTGTGTATGTTAACTTTGAACCTTTAGATATGTGAGTTTTTGGAACCCTCATCTGGGACACCTTACAGAGTTCAAAAAATTAGTAAGGGCCCATAAATTCACCCTGTGTTTCTTGCCTCCTTCTAAAATCTATGTTAAACAGAATCATAAAGTTATTTTGATACCTCACCAAACAGTATCTGACATTGATAGTTGCTGTATTTTGTGACTGTGTCTCTCCTCACTGAAGTGCTAAAGGTCAAGCCCTTTCCTGTCTTCTCTCTCGCCATCATAAAAACAAAATACAGACAGCTTGTAGTTGAGTTAAAGATACCAGTGACAAAGCATGTTTTCCAACAAACAATTATACTTTTTAAATGGTACAGATTTTCAAAATAAAATTAATTAAATAAAATCGTTTGTTTTTTCTTCCATTTCTTTGAGGGATTTTCCAATATGGTTCAACATACGAAAATCCATCAACGTAATCCACCATATAAACAAGCTGAAAAACAAAAATCACATGATCATCTCACTAGATGCTGAAAAAGCCTTTGACAAATCCAACACCCCTTCATGATAAAGGTCTTGGAGAGATCTGGGATAACAGGGACATACTTAAACATAATAAAAGCTATAGACAGTAAACCAACAGCCAACATCAAACTAAATGGACAGAAACTCAACGCAATTCCTCTAAAATTAGGAACAAAACAAGGCTGTCCACTCTCTCCATACCTTTTCAACATGGTACTTGAAGTTCTAGCCATTGCCATACGACAACAAAGGGGGATCAAGGGGATACAAATTGGGAAGGAAGAGGTCAAACTTTCACTGTTTGCAGACGATATGATAGTTTACATCAATGACCCAAAGAACTCTACCAGGGAACTCTTACAGCTGATTAACACCTTCAGAAAGTGGCAGGCTACAAGATCAACTCAAGAAAATCAGTAGCCCTACTATATACAGATGATAAAAGGGCTGAAAGAGAAATCAGAGAAACATCACCCTTTACAATTGCCACAAACAACATAAAATACCTTGGGGTAACGTTAACCAAACAAGTGAAAGACCTGTATCGTAAGAACTTTGAATCTTTAAAGAAAGAAATTAAAGAAGCCCTCAGAAAATGGAAAGATCTCCCAAGCTCTTGGATAGGTAGGATCAATGTAGTAAAAATGGCAATCCTGCCAAAAGCAATCTACAGATTCAATGCAATCCCCATTAAAATCCAAGCACAATTCTTCACAGACCTTGAAAGAACAATAATGAATTTTGTATGGAAAAACAAAAGACCCAGGATAGCCAAAACAACCCTGTTCAACAAGGCAATGTCCGGAGGCATCACCATCCCTGACCTCAAGCTCTATTATAGAGCTATAGTCCTGAAAACAGCTTGGTATTGGCACAAAAATAGACAGGTAGACCAGTGGAACTGAATTGAAAATCCGGGTATTAACCCACACACGTACGAACATCTGATCTTTGACAAAGAAGCTAAAAATATACAATGGAATAAAGAAAGCATCTTCAACAAATGGTGCTGGCATAATTGGAGACTGGCATGTAGAAGAATGCGGATCGATCCATGTTTTTCGCCATGCACAAAACTTAAGTCCAAATGGATCAAAGACCTCAACATAAATCCAGCCACACTGAACCTCTTAGAAGAGAAAATGGGTGGTACCCTTGAACGAATTGGTACAGGAGACAGCTTCCTGAACATAACACCAGTAGCACAGACAGTGAGATCAACAATTAATAAATGGGACCTACTGAAACTGAGAAGTTTCTGTAAGGCAAAGGACACAGTCAGCAAGACAAAAAGGCAGCCCACAGAATGGGAAAAAATATTCACTAATCCCACATCTGACAGAGGGTTGATCTCCAAAATTTACAAAGAACCCAAGAAGCAAGTCTCCAAAACAGCAAATGACCCAATTAAAAAGGTGGCTGCAGAACTAAATAGAGAGTTTTCAATAGAGGAGTCTAAAATGGCTGAGAGGCACTTGAGAAAGTGTTCAACATCCTTAGCCATCTGGGAAATGCAAATCAAAACAACTCTGAGATGCCATCTCACTCCTGTCAGAATGGCTAAAATCAAAAACACCAATGACAATTTATGCTGGAGAGGATGTGGTGAAAGGGGAACACTCTTCCATTGCTGGTGGGAGTGCCAACTGGTTCAACCACTTTGGAAATCAGTATGGAGATTCCTCAGAAAAATGGGAATAAACCTACCACAAGACCCAGCAACTCCACTCTTAGGCATATATCCAAAAGATGCCCATTCATACAACAAAGATGTCTGTTCCACTATGTTCATAGCTGCATTATTTGTAATAGCCAGAACTTGGAAGCAACCTAGATGTCCCTCACCAGAAGAGTGGATAGAAAAAATGTGGTACATCTACACAATGGAGTACTATTCAGCAGAAAAAAATAATGGAATCATGAGATTCGCAGGCAAATGAATGACACTAGAAGAAACCATCCTGAGTGAGGTAACCCAGTCACAAAAAGGGAAACATGGCATGTACTCTCTCATATATGGATTTTAGACATAGATCTGGGGAGTGCCAGCCTACAATCCTATGGCCAGAGAGTCTGGGAAACAGAAACTTCATTTAGTGGCTGGTTAAGTACTGAGCTGAACTCAAGAAAGCCAGTAACAGAGAGGGAGGACTGATGACCAAAGGGATTAAGACTGGGCTGGTTTAACCCCCAGAAACAGCTGACCAGACAAAGGTTAACTCTCGAATCCCAGGCATCAGCCTGGGAATCCAGCATGGGACTGATCAATAGCCCCTGGATTTGGGTGTCAGTGAGGAGGCCTAGGTAATCTATTGAGCCTTGGGCAGTAGATCAGTATTCATCCCAAGTATACACCTGGACTTTGGACTCCCATAGAACAATGTGAGGTGCACTCTCACCCTGAACTCTTGGGGAAGGGTCTAGGCCTTGCCCTATATGAAATGACAGACTATGGACACCCCATGGAGGGCCTCACCCTCCCTGGGGGAATGAGGGGATAAGGGGGGGATTGGGGGGAAGGCACGGGAGGAGGGGAGGCAATGGGAGAGGGACCTGGAACTGACTTGTGAAGCAACCTTGTTTCTTATCTAAATTTACACTGGAAAAAAAAGAAAGTATTTGAATGCATGTTAAACATTAATGTAATTTTTGAAAGGTTATATCTGATTTTTTTTACCAAAATAAATCTGGAGGAAAAAAAATAAAAAAAAATAAAATCGTATGAGTATATTTCTATTGTCTCCCAGAGGAATACATTTAATGAGATGATGGAAGATTTTAAAAAGAAAAAGAAAACCAGTGGAGTAGGAATGTTTTATAAAAAGGTCAATTAAATGTGGCTAAATTAATTTTAGCCTGTTTGTTTGTTTGTATATATGAAAAGTTCTGGCTTAAAATAAATACCCAGGTTCTATTGACACTGTAGAGATCCAAGCAGTCATCCACAAAGCCTGCATCCATTGTTCAGTGATAGAGCTGTTTTATAACAGTTTTCCCAGTCAGAACAGAGCAGCAATTAGTAATAAGATCTCATGTCACACATGCTACAATACTCAGCATTTAGAAGGGGGTTGGAGGTTTTTATTTTCTTTAATCTCAGCTCTTAAGAGGCTTACAGTTAAGATAAATGCATTGAAGGAGGCATGCATATCCATATATGTATTAACACGAAATCTAAACGATAGGATGCAGAGTGTGGGGGAAGAGACTCACAAAGCATTCAAATGTGTTCTTTTGCTATTCTGTATTTTGATGGCACTTTGAATTGATTTGTAGAGTGGATAAAAGATGAGTGGGACTGGAAATGCTGGAAAGAGAATAAGATGTAAATGTGTTTAGTGGGAGGGCTCCTATCTTGAACTGCTTTTTGTGTTCTTGTACCTCCAGCATATAACAGGAGTGATCAATAGGTGTTTTGTAACTCTGCTAATTCTCTTTGTAAACCCACTCAAAAGAAAACTTCCTCACAAAATAAGCTCGCCATTCACTAAAGTCCACTCGTCCTAGTTCCTATTTCTATTTCACAAATCTCTCTGCCTCTCTGTCCTCTGTCTCTCCCTCCCTCTCTCCTTCCATCCCTCCCTCCCTTCCTCCTTCCCTCTCTCCCTCCTAGGTTTGATTTCTTTTTCTCCCTTTTCAAGAGAGACATAACCATCAGCATCTTGTGTTTCTATGGTGAACAATCAAGTCAACTTTACTCAGTTGTTGAAGTTCCTGATGTAGTGGCGTCTCCTTCCTTCCTTCCTTCCTTCCTTCTTCTCCTTTCCTCCTCCTCTCCTTGACCTCATCTTCCTTGCTTTTCTATTCCTTCTGCCTCTGAAAGCCTTATTGCATACCATCAATCAATAGTGAGGTTACTAAAATCCAGTTCAAAGTTCAGAAGCCAAAATCCTTGCTTCTTGCTCCTGAGACAGGTGGACTGCTGAAGAGTCCTAGGGACTTACCAGTAACATACAAGAATTGACACAAGCCTGCTTCAAGACCCAGTGATTATATATATATATATATATATATATATATATATATATATATATATTTGCTTTTCTTTAGACCTGAAGGCTGAGGTTTTAATAACAGCTTCACAGTTGGTGATTGAATCTAAGAAGTTACTATGAAGAAGTTTGTGTTAATTCTCTGGTGAGGCAGCCTTAGAGATTTTAGGTCAAGTTCAAGGATAAGCTACACAGTTATTTACCTTCAATACTGGCTTTTGCTATAATTTAAACACTAAAGGCCAATCTCTATTTAAGTTAGCTCGTCTTTAAATTCATCATGTCAAATGAAACAAATCCATTGGCTTCCTTAAATAACAATAGCATTTATCTTTGTTATTGGCAGGTTGAGACTCCATTTCAGAATTTTCTGACAGCTGGAAGGCACAAGCAAGCCCTCGGAGCAAAGTAGCCACAGAGAGCTGGCTTCAGATAGCCTTTAGCACGGCAACTGCTGACTGCTGTAAAAAGAAACAACTGACCAAAGTGAAATCCCTGGCTGGAGGAAGAAACTGGGAAGACATAGGAGGCCAACAACCTGAGCAAGCAGAATCTTACTAGTTTCCTTCGGTCAAAAGAACAGACAACTGGTGGACTGTGGCCTTCTGGCGGCATTGACTTGGTTCAGTGTTACAGCCCTCCCCACATCAGGTTTGACAGTTCTCTGATTAGTTTGTTTTTAACAAAAAGAAAAGAAGGAAAGAAACCAAAACAACAATAGACAAACAAAAATCTGTCCCATATTCAGCCAGTCAGGGTTCAACTAGGGGCCCCATCAATTCCCGCAAGTTGGAACTGCAGCCTGAGAGCTCTTGTGAAAGCCAACGAAGAAGACAAGAAGGAAGTCTCCAAAGTCCAATTCTCAGAAGGCACACAGGTTCACACAGCAGAGAGGGAGAACTCGGTGTTAACAGACTGGCTGGAGGCTCCCTACAACAGAGGATCTTCCCCTGAAAGGGAGCCCACACAACCTAGCCACCAAGAGTCACTAGCTCTTCTAGGCAGAGGGATCTCTTCCTGCCTCAGCCTCCAAGACTCTTCTTGGTAGTCTGAGATACAATAGAGAATTCTTCCCTGCAAATGCTGCCTGATTCCAAGATCCACTGTTTTAGACACCTATGACTCCACCCTCAAAGAACTGTTGGAGACAGCAGACTGTCGCCCTTGCTCCTCTGGCCCACAGATCTGTTCTGCAATGAACAGCTCTAATTTGGCATCCCAAGACTTTCCGACAGCCTATGAGCTGTAATATTCCACAGGCTATAACTGCTCTCAGCAAGCACCCTCTACTACTGAGATTTCAAACCTGTTCCATTTAAATCCCTCATGACAACTTGTCTTAAATGGCTTCGTCCCTCCTTAAGGTTTTTTTTAAAGATTTTTTATTTTTTATTATTTATTTTAAGTTTAAATTTAGATTAGAAACAAGGTTGCTTCACAAGTCAGTTCCATGTCCCTCTCCGTTTCCCTCCCCTTCTCCTGTACCCTTCCCCCAACCCCCCCTAATATCCCCTCATTTCCCCAGGGAGGGTGAGGCCCTCCATGGGGGTGTCAACAGTCTGTTATTTCATCCAAGGCAGGGCCCAGACCCTCCCCCCAAGACTTCAGGGTGAGAGTGCATCTCACATTGTTGGATGGGAGTCCAAAGTCCATGTGTATACTTGGGATGAATACTGATCTACTGCCCAAGGCTCAATAGATTACCTAGGCCTCCTCAATGACACCCCCAGTCAGGGGGTTTTGATCAGATCAAGCCTGAGATTCAAGAGTTAACCCTTGTCAGGTCAGCTGATTCTGGGGATTAAACCAGCCCAGTCTTACTCCCTTTGGTCATCAGTCCTCCCTCTCTGTTACTGGCTTACTTGAGATCAGCTCAGTGCTTAGCAGTGGGAGCCTGCCTTGTCTTCCATCAGCCACTGAATGAAGGTTCTGTTTCCCAGACTCTCTGGCCATGGGACTGTTGGCTGGCACTCCCCAGATCTATGTCTATAATCCATATATGAGAGAGTACATGCCATGTTTCTCTTTTTGTGACTGGGTTACCTCACTCAGGATGGTTTCTTCTAGTGTCATCCATTTGCCTGTAAATCTCAGGATTCCATTGTTTTTTTTTCTGCTGGATAATACTCCATTGTGTAAATGTACCACATTTTCTCTATCCACTCTTTGGTTGAGGGGCATCTAGGTTGCTTCCAAGTTCTGGCTATTACAAATAATGCAGCTATGAACATAGTGGAACAGACATTCTTGTATGAATGGGCATCTTTTGGATATATGCCTAAGAGTGGAGTTGCTGGGTCTTATGGTAGGTTTACTCCCATTTTTCTGAGGAATCTCCATACTGATTTCCAAAGTGGCTGAACCAGTTGGCACTCCCACCAGCAATGGAAGAGTGTTCCCCTTTCACCACATCCTCTCCAGCATAAATTGTCATTGGTGTTTTTGATTTTATCCATTCTGACAGGAGTGAGATAGTATCTCAGATTTGTTTTGATTTGCATTTCCCAGATGGCCAAGGATGTTGAGCACTTTCTCAAGTGCCTCTCAGCCATTTTAGACTCCTCTATTGAAAATTCTCTATTTAGTTCTGCAGCCCAATTTTTAATGGGATCCTTTGATGTTTTGGAGACTTGCTTCTTGAGTTCTTTGTAAATTTTGGAGATCAAGCCTCTGTCAGATGTGGGATTAGTGAATATTTTTTCCCATTCTGTGGGCTGCCTTTTTGTCTTGCTGACTGTGTCCTTTGCCTTACAGAAGCTTCTCAGTTTCAGGAGGTCCCATTTATTAATTGTTGATCTCACTGTCTGTGCTAGTGGTGTTATGTTCAGGAAGCTGTCTCCTGTACCAATTCGTTCAAGGGTACCACCCATTTTCTCTTCTAACAGGTTCAGTGTGGCTGGATTTATGTTGAAGTCTTTGATCCATTTGGACTTAAGTTTTGTGCATGGCAAAAAACATGGATCGATCTGCATTCTTCTACATGCCAGTCTCCAGTTATGCCAGCACCATTTGTTGAAGATGCTTTCTTTATTCCATTGTATATTTTTAGATTCTTTGTCAAAGATCAGATGTTCATACGTGTGTGGGTTAATATCAGGGTTTTCAATTCAGTTCCACTGGTCTACCTGTCTATTTTTGTGCCAATACCAAGCTGTTTTCAGGACTATAGCTGTATAATAGAGCTTGAAGTCAGGGAGGGTGATGCCTCCCGACGTTGCCTTGTTGAACAAAGTTGTTTTGGCTATCCTGGGTCTTTTGTTTTTCCATACAAAATTGATTATTGTTCTTTCAAGGTCTGTGAAGAATTGTGCTTGGATTTTAATGGGGATTGCATTGAATCTGTAGATTGCTTTTGGCAGGATTGCCATTTTTACTACATTGATCCTACCTATCCAAGAGCTGGGGAGATCTTTCCATTTTATGAGGGCTTCTTTAATTTCTTTCTTTAAAGATTCAAAGTTCTTGTGATACAGGTCATGAACATTGATGCAAAAATACTCAATAAAATACTAGCAAATCGGATCTAAGAACACATCAAAACAATTATTCACCATGATCAAGTAGGTTTCATCCCAGGGATGTAGGGATGGTTCAACATACGAAAATCCATCAACGTAATCCACCATATAAACAAACTGAAAAGAAAAAATCACATGATCATCTCACTAGACGCTGAAAAGCCTTTGACAAAATCCAACACTCCTTCATGATAAAGGTCTTGGAGAGATGTGGGATAACAGGAACATACTTAAACATAATAAAAGCTATATACAGTTCACCAACAGCCAACATCAAACTAAATGGTTAGAAACTCAACGCAATTCCTCTAAAATCAGGAACAAGACAAGGCTGTCTGCTCTCTCCATACCTTTTCAACATTGTACTTGAAGTTCTAGCCATTGCCATACGACAACAAAAGGGGATTAAGGGGATACAAATTGAGAAGGAAGAGGTCAAACTTTCACTGTTTGCAGATGATATGATAGTTTACATAAATGACCCAAAGAACTCTACCGGGGAACTCTTACAGCTGATTAACACCTTCAGAAAGTGGCAGGCTACAAGATCAACTCAAGAAAATCAGTAGCCCTACTATACACAGATGATAAAAGGGCTGAGAAAGAAATCAGAGAAACATCACTCTTTACAATTGCCACAAACAACCTCTGTAAGGTGTTTCATCACCAAATTTCTGTGGACTTTCAGTTTATACTATTTGCTGTTTTCCTCTGACTTTCATGGAGGAGGCTGTATTAAGAATATGATTGAAGATACCCACCTCACTTGGTGCTATCTTGGCTTGGTTCATGTAATTTTTCACTTAATAAATATTTTCGACAGATAAGTTGTCTGCTTTTCCTCACCTTAGTCACATATTCATTATATTCTTGCAGGAGCTACTGCTATGGGCAGGATTGTCTCCTTCCTTACCTCTGAGTTCACGGTTTAAAACACAGACTGACAATGAGATTAGTGAGATGGTATTTGGAGTATGTCAATGTTATCTTCACATTGCAATGGTGTCAATGTCCCTCCCCTCTCAAAGAAAAATTAAAAGGTAGAGATAATCCTCATCAGAACCTGACAATGCCCTTAGTACTATGGGAAGAGTATTTCAGTCCTCGAAACTCCGTCGATCCCAGCCAGCCAGGTGAGCTTGGGTCTCTGGTGGGGGGCACTCCCCATCCTCCGCCTGACACCCATCCCCTTGATCTTCCGCTCCTGGCATCCAGAAAACATAGGAAAGACATCAGCCAACAGTCCTCATCCATTATACCAGGATAGCCTGAGTAGATGTCGGCACTTGCCTCCCACCACAGAGATTATATTACATTGCTCCCATTCTTACTAACTCAACTATTGCTTTGCTAGAATATGACCTGTTTCCTTAATATGGAGTAAAGGCAGAGCAGTATAGTCCCTGCACTTTGTAGACATGGTATATGCCATTATCTCAGGCCATCAATGCTCTATTCGCAATGACATTTCTACCACGCCCAAGCCACTCTTGCCTTAAACCTACTCTGAGACTTGCATGCTACATATTGGCCCATTAACATTCTTGTGCATTTGATTTTAAAAATCAGTAAGGATCAGGTACTGCCTTTTCAATAAAACATAATACATATCAAAGTAGTTAGTAGCTGGCAGGGGCCACACAATAACTTACCCGCTCTGTTTCATTGTGAGGACACCCAGATTTATTTCTCTGTTGTCCTTCCAACTCTGAAAAAAAACAAACCATCAGCTGTCTTTTCCTTTGCTTCTCTGTGTCCCTAACTCTGAGAAAAGTTCCTGATGCATATGAATTAGTCAATAAATATTTATAAAAGTATTCATTACTGAAGGAGTGAAGGGATGAAGAAAGGGCAAAGGAAGAAGGAAGAAGGAAGACAGGAATGAGGAAGGAAGAAGAAAGGGGGTGTGGTTTTAGTTTGTCATCTCAAGTCTATGATCTACATATAAATAGATGTCCCCTTTTTTCTGTATAGGCTCAAACAAGTTTACTTTCTAAATCAGAAGAGGAAAGTATCCTGACCACAGTGAATGCTTTAAATATTATATTCTCAGACTCTTTCTCTCCATTCCTAAATTTGGGTGGTAGTTGAAAAATGCTTGTTTACCTTTACTGTCAAAAGAAAAACATGACTCTAGAAACAAATAGACAAATCAGAAATCAGATTCTTGACAATACTAGATACAGACAATGAAATACGTATTTTAAAAGTCTGAATGAGAAAAATAGCCTTGAAACATTTCTAAATTTAAGTCACATTACCAGTTCAGTTTGTGAAGGGTACAATATTGTAGACCCAGAACCTTTGCAACATGGGCATTCAGTACAAGAACAATTATTCATGTTCAGGGGAGAGGGCCTAGGCCCTACCCCAAATGACATGACAGACAGACTTTGATGATCACCAATGGAAAGCCTCACCCTCTCTGGGGAGTAGATAGGGGGTGCAATGAGGGATAGGCTGCATCAGAGAAGGGAAGGGAGAGTAAACTGGGATTGATATGTAAAATAATCTTGTTTCTAATTTAAATTAAAAAACAAGATCATTTATCAAAGATATATTGAAACTAAATCAGGTAGGACTTTGAAAACAGTCCTAATGACAGATAAGTGTGGTCTATAAAAAAAAAAAAAAAGAAGTTGAACCAACCTTAAGACTAGCATTAAGAAACTGAAAACACAGACAACTGGATAAGTGGTATTATCCTTGTTTTCATCTGGAAAACAGGCATTCTGAACTGTTCTTACTGTAGAACTTCAGATGGTTTCCAGTGAGCACTTATGTTGGGAATTTGGTGCTTTATGGATTGTACATTCTAGTCACCAAGTCAGTGTATCACAAAGGGTAGAGAACTTACTCTGATCCAAAATCTATTTTCTGGTGTTTCTCAATGTTGTTGGACTTTTCCTGGGGAGTCTTAACCAACACCTATTCACCTCAGTTGGAAAACCCTTGTATTCTAGTTTGTAGAACCAATAAGTTTACAGCTGAGTCTTTTAGGAGCCTGAGCGAGTAAAGGCAGCCTCATCAGGAACAAGCTCAGCTCCACATAGATAATGACTCAGAAGTGTTTTATCCCCAGAGTTCCCATCATAGAGACTTATGACTGAGGCAGGTCCACCCATCACTAATTTACCACATGTATGTTTCTGGAAAGTACCCTCTGTGAATCTTGTAACTTTCTGATATCCCTCAGCCTTGTAAGTTACCTTAACTTTCTCATCTTTCGATCCTTCTTCCTCCTACCAGGAAAGAATCTACACATCATTTAGCATATTTTGGGGAGGAAGGGGATGAAAGGATCAACAATACTAGATTAACATTCTATCCCTGAACTATACCTGCAAGCCAAATTTTGCTTTTTATAGCAAGGCTCTCAGGATTAATATTAAAGCAAAAAAATGAATATGCCAAACATCTTAAAAGTATACTGTCCTTTACACAGCTTTTGTTCTTGTGATTCTAGATGTATCCTATTAGCTCTTTCCTTAGTAAAATTATTAATAAAAGTTAATGTTTTCTGCTTTGTTTTTAAACATTGTGTTCTATTATAAAAATGGCAGTTCTATTAAATTTTGGGGAGGGAGCTTATAGGCTAAATGATTAAAATTCAGCTTTATTTTCAAAGAACACAACTTCTCTGATTACTTTAATGGAGTGCTAAAAGCTGGCCATAGGTACATTGTTCACTAACATCACCAAAATGTCCAGTTACATATGCAAAGCAAATATGATACAAAGACAAGTGATTTCTGGCCTAGTGATATGATTCAGGAGAAAAAAGTGCTTGCTACCAAGACGGAAGACTTGGATATGATAGCTGGAACCCACATAGTGGAAAGAAACACCTCCTGCAAATTATTCTCTTCCCTATACATACATACTATGGCAATACATGTTCACATGCTAAATAATCAAATAAATAAATAAATAAATAAACAGCAACAACAGAAAAGACCAGTAAGTTCTCATATGGTCAAATGGCCCCTGTTTTCTTGACTCTCCCCAGACCCTATTAAAAATAATAACAACAAAATGTCTTCAGCATTCCCATACTGTTCTTGACTTTGTCACCTGAACTCCCAACAACACAACTTCTAACTCAGGGCCAATTGTACGCAATTGTAAAACTGCTATTACCACCACATCCTTCAACAGAGAATTTGGAAGTCTGGCAAACATTTGTCAAAGGCTTACACTAGGTAAGAAGCAAGTGGCCTAGAGATCATTAAATTGTCATGGAGAAAATTTGCATTCCATCCACAATTCAGAGTCCAAGACAGGAAAATCATTGCTTCTCTTTGCCTTTTCAGGGTTAATTTCCATTTCTTTGCTGCATAACAGATCTTAACTCCAGGGACACACATTTAATGTTTTTTATTTTAATCTTATGTGTGTTTTGAGTGTGCACACATGTCCAGGCATGTGGAGGTCAAAGTATAACATAATGGAGTCAACTCTTTTACTCCACTAGTCTGGAAATTCTCAGGCTGTGTGTTTAATTTTAGATACATATAATATTTGTATGATCTAATACAAACCCCTAAGGTCTGTGGTTGTGATTTGGCTATAGAGCACTTCCTTAGCTTGTGTGGGACTCAAGTTTAATCTCTAGCAATGAAGAAAAATGTTTAAACATGTAAATAAACACATAGATGAATCTTGAATTAACTTGAGTTTCAACTGCTTGAGTATGTATTAGAATGGTAATGTTATTGAGATACCACCTTAGATGATTTAGGCAACCATACTGAGTAGAAGATAATGCATCATACAAAAGTCTATATTATTTTGATATTTTATGCCCTTGTCTTTCTTTAAACTATCAAATCTTCTTTGGACCTGCTCCATCCCTAGCCTTCATTTGTATGAATAACAAGACTCTATACACTGTATTTGCCCATCTTTATTTAGTATTTACTATGTGCTGGGAATTTCCATTACATGGCATGGGGAATTCACAGAGATACAACCAGATCTCAGTGGATGAACTCACTATCAGGTAGATACCTAATGCCTTTTACTTGAATTTGATTATTAGAACATTAGATAAACCAATCTGAAGGCATGAGGACTAGGTCTGAGTGTGGGGTTTGGAAGATGCTCTGTATTTGGGAGTACCTGGGTCACCAAAACAGACTGACAGGCTTCAGATCCTTATTGTAGGTTTTTCTACTGAGTAATATAACACAAGAATTGATCTAAAGGTTTTACAGGAATGTAAAGGCAGAGATAGTGTGGCTAGATGACCAGATCCATAGCTGCAAGGAGATTTTATGTGGGCTTAAATAAAACCCAATTCAAGCATTATGTGGAGGAAGCCTGAGGTTATTTCACTCAATTAGAGTGATCACAATATGTGACTGGTCTCCCTCACCTCCCTTCCCCTTCCCTCCCCTCCCCTCTGTAATGTGCACCTTTTGTCCTGTCTGCCCCCACAGCCCTTGAGCCCCAAATAAACACACAAGCTTTGTTAATTATAAAACTATTGGCCGTTGACCATGGTTTCTTATTGGCTAGCTCTAACTTAATTATTAGCTCATTTCTATCAATCTAAAAATTTCCATGTGGTCTTAGCTTACTGGGAATGCTGAACCTACAACTCCTTTGTCTTCTATGTCTCTGCAGAGAAGAGAAGAGAGGAATTTCCTGTTTGTCCCTGCTAATATACTGTTACTGCCCAGCTATGTCACTTCCTGAACAGACCTCCAAACATCTATGGTTAGCTAGTGGCAGTTTCTGCCCAGCTATGTCATTTCCCAGGACCACATGGTGACTACTTTCTGCTTACACTTCAAAGATTCCTCCTCATCTCCTAGACCTACCTATCATCCTGCCTGGCCAATCAGTGTTTTATTCATTAAGCAATAAACACACACACATAAACACAGAAGAGCATTCCCCATTACCCCTCCCCTTCCTCCTTCCTTCTGTGTGTTTGTGTGTGTGTATGTGAGTGTGTGTCCCTATCTGTGTCAGAGTGTTTCTATGCATGTATGGAGAACACAGGTCATTCCTTGTGAGCTATCCACCTTATTTTGGTGAGACATGGTCTACAATTTGCCTATTTTTATGTCTGTGGCTTTACTAGTGCAGGCCACCACCCTTGTCATTTTAAATGGATGCTGAAAACCAAACTCAGGCCCTCATACTTCCTGAGCTGTCTTTCCGGTCTCCAGCCACTCCCCTCTCAAGTGTGCACAGAGAGAGCAGGAGAAGCTTGGAAACACACCATAGTGACTGCACCATCAGATCAAATTTGTCTAAAGTGAATCCACATGTTTTCTGAGCTGTCAAAGAAAACTTGCACCAGATGGAGTTATTCAGTTAAGGAAGCTTTATTCAAGATGACTGCAGTGAGGCTAAGACTGTTGAAGTAGGAAACAGACTGATCTCAACTCACTATGAGAAAGTAGGAGGGAGGAAGAGTTTTAAGTACTGTGCTGAGTTAGAATGTACAGGAGGGTGTCAGTGGGAGGTTCCCTAGGCACTACAACTAGGGCACCTATGCAAGCTATTTTGTGCTTTACCATATTAGGCTGCTTCTTCCTGAGACAGTGGGAAATAGAGGTACATACCCCATTGATGATTGTAATTCAAAGCCACACATTTCATGAACCTGACACAGACATTCTTAGGTTACAAAAGGGATAACAGATTGTCTTAGAGGCTGAGAAAGAATTCCCAGTTGTAAATTCTAAGTAAATACTCTGTGAGTATGAGTTTAGAGGTTTACAGTTGGAAGGAAGTTGATTAAAACTATAGTACAAGTGAGGGGAGTGTAGAGACCACTTTGGTCACTGCTGTGCATGGTGTGTAGTTATTGGGTAAATGCTCATGGGATGTTAGCTGGATCTCTTTAAGCTTCCATAAGAACTACAGTGTTTGCTTTCCACTGGTGTTGCAACAAAATTATAGCAACTGTCTCATAGTTCTCAGGGCCAAATGTCTCCCTGGTGAAGATACCCAGGAACTGGCAAGGTCAACCCTTCTTGAACTGGTACTATTATTCTAGTGTTCATACGGTACTCCAGGGTCCACATGTGTTTCTTGACTTGCACGTCGTATTATTTTCAGAGCTAGTGACATGATATCTTCTCTCCTTTCTCATCTCTGTTTCTCCTGAAACAACGCCATCAAGACTTTTCCTTTTAAGGGACATCATTACTGAGCCCAACTGGATAATGCAAGAAAGACCCACCTTTTCAGATCCCTTATATTAGTATATTTACAGAGGACTTTTTCCCCCCTGTAAAGTAACATGTTGAAAGGTTTCAGTGATATGGATGTGGTCATTTCCAGAGGCCACTTTTAAGAGATTTGGATGCAGAAGCATGTTGCCCATTTGTCACTGTTAGGACTGACATTCTAACAGCTAACCCCAGGTCCAGTAAAGAAGTGTTCAATGTACAATGTATATTAACATAGAACAGTCATTTTACTCCTGAACTCACAGTGTCACACTCATCTGTACCTGCAGAGAGGAGGACACACCACTGCTCAGGCTGGGGACACCTTGAATTTCTCTTCTCTCCCTAGATGGTCCAGTACATCTAATAGCTTTACGTATACAAATGTGTGACCTTACCGATACAGATGTGTGACTTTACCTGTAGAGTGGGTGGCATTACCGGTATAGTTGTGTTCGTGATGCTGATAGTAGTTTCACTTGCAGAATTCTCATGGATTGAGTGTTCAGCCCTTTGGTTGGGAGATTTAATTTTACTGGATAATGATCTTGGTGCTTTTAAACATTTCCTGTTGCTTGTTAAACTGCCTGCTCGACTCAGCTCCAAATAACAGCTTAAGGCATACAAGTGAAAATTTAGCTCCTCGTATTTAACAACTACTATAATTTTAAAATCTACTTTCAATTAAGGAAAAACCTTGTAATTCTCAAAAATGGTTGTGTTCCAACGAAGTGCTAAAATGTTGAGGGAATGCAAGTCCACTTTAGGTCTGGGAGAAACTGTACTGTTATCATGTGGCTTTATATAAAAAAGCTCATTCAAAAGTGCTACTAACATGATGGTCTAGTGAGGCATTTAATATTTGTCTTTATACATCTCCCCATGATGCCAGGACAATCTCCAGTAATCAAAGGAGATGAAAAGAGCCCAAGTAAAGTATTTGTTAAATCTAAATATGTACAATTGACATTTTCAAGAAAATGTGCATAAGGGATGTATTGATTTAGTAAATGAAGATATTTATGATTCTGGATACATGGTGGCTTTTGAGACTGACAATAATCTATTTTATGCTGCCAACAGTATATGGATGGAAGCAGTCTTCCAAAAGAATGATTATCTTTAAAGCAATGTACCACTTTTTGAAGCGTATTCTAATTGGACTCTGTCATTGAGGAATAAAGTACTAGCTCAGAGCAAATATTCTTTGTATTTAAAAATTAAGTTGAAATTAATGTAGACAGTTGACCACAGAGATGAGTTTGAGAACTGACAATGAATCAGTAGAAATGTTACACTCTACCTTGTAGGTTTGAAGTCAACAGCATACCAATTCCTGGGTACTGGCCAACACCAGATGTTTACAGATATAGGAGAAAGCAGAATTGCTTTAACAACAGTGGAATATTCTGTGGTTTCAGATAGGAAAGGTAAGGCTATGGCTATCTATTAAGATGAAAGAACAAGTTTGTGGTGAAAGTTAGAACTTTATGCCCTTCCTGGTGTCCACCTTATAAGTATGCTATTCTTTAGAAGAAAACATAATTGAAAGCATTTGATCTAAATTTTATGTGCAAGTTTGCATAATAATATATTCCAGTAGATACAGATTAAAAATGTGAAATATATATATATGTATATATATATCAACCTTGGAGTATTGTTTTGATTAGACAAACAGGTTGACAGGTCTTTAAGAGGGTTTGCAGTGAGTACTTCATAACATGTATAGGTAGACATGTTTTATTTTTCTTTTCTTCTTGGCAGTTTGTCTGGCCAAGGACATCTACATACTGTGTCAATAGGCACACAGGAATTTATAGATGGCAATTGAGCACGAGTTTTTTTCTCACATAGACACAGGACTAAAAATATCAAATTGAACACATTTATACTAGCGACGGCTTGGGATTTGTCCTTCGCCTGAATTGCATACAGCTTTCTTTTTAATATGTGTTTTTAGAAATGTCAGGGAAATTTTACACAATGCTTATTAAAGCAGAGTACACTGACAGGTTTATTTCAGTTTTCTGCTCTTTGCAATGGGTAGAACTGTTGTTTTTTCACCTGCCCTAGATCATCTACTTTACACACTAGTCCTTCTCTTAGTGGTGATTTTTTTTCTACTGTTAGTGTTCTGATCCTACCATTCTCATTTAAAGAGACATGTGTAATTCAACAATTTTGCCCAAGCTGTAAAATCCTATTTAAAGAATTTTATAAGTCATTACACAGAAAAAATATCATCAAATATTATAAGAAATAAGAAAAATAAATTTTCAAACTACTTGTAATGTGCTCAGTGATAATCTTTTGAAACATAGTAATGAAGGCGGAGCCTTCACTTGTAGGCTTGCTGTGCAACACCTAAGGTTGACTCCCCAGCACTCACACAATGTCCACACATGATCCTCCACACATGCAATCTCAGCCCTAGGAAAAAGAGACAGGAACATCCTGAGACCTCCCTTGACAAGCAGCCTAGCCTTAGCCCTCAGTGGGAGACCCTTATCACAAAAGCAAGGTGGAAAGTGATTTAAGAAGACATTTTAACATTAACCTCTTACGTCCATATTTGACTATATGAGGGAGCACAACTGCGTGTGTGTGTGCACACACACTCACAAACTCATACACACACACCATACACACACACACCACACACACACACCACACACACACACACACCATACACACACACACACCACACACACATACACACACCATACACACACACACCACACACACACACACACACCATACACACACACACCACACACACACACACACCTTTGTATGTCTCCCTTTCTGTGACTCTGTGTGTTTTTCACACATACACATATAAATAGAATGATAAAGAACGTTAACTCATTTTCAGAAATATGACAATTTATATTGACTTATTTAATGATTAATTCAATATCCATCATTAGCAGTCATCCAAATTTCAACATGAAGACATACTTATCAGTCTTTGTGGGGGGGATTCAGATCCATTGCAGCAAACAGGTTTCTGAGTGATTTTTCTTTCATTCAGCCGACTAGTTTCCCGAATGATAAAGATTTTTTTTCACCGTGTGTCTGTGTTTCTGAAATTGATGACTCTCTAGAGTCTATTGCCTTCAGAGCAGCTTGCCCTCTTGAGTAGAAAGGGAAAGACTCAACTTTCTTACTGTTGGTGTCCAGTTTACAAGGAGATGATCCAGTGCATTAAAAAGTATGGTACTTTTTTAAAATTTATTTTTCAGTTTAAATTTAGATAAGAAACAAGGTTGCTTCACAAGTCAGTTCCATGTCCCTCTCCCTTCCCCCCCCTCCCGTGCCTCCCCCAACACCCCCATTATCCCCTCATTTCCCCAGGGAGGGTGAGGCCCTCCATGGGGGTGTCCATAGTCTGTCATTTCATATAGGGCAGGGCCTAGACCCTTCCCCAAGAGTTCAGGGTGAGAGTGCACCTCACATTGTTCTATGGGAGTCCAAAGTCCGTGTGTATACTTGGGATGGGTACTGATCTGCTGCCCAAGGCTCAATAGATTCCCTAGGCCTCCTCACTGACACCCAGATTCAGGGGGTCTTGATCAGTCCCATGCTGGATTCCCAGGCTGATGCCTGGGATTCAAGAGTTAACCTTTGTCAGGTCAGCTGTTTCTGGGGGTTAAACCAGCCCAGTCTTACTCCCTTTGGTCATCAGTCCTCCCTCTCTGTTACTGGCTTTCTTGAGTTCAGCTCAGTACTTAACCGAGGGAGTCTGCCTCTTCTTCCATCAGCCACTGAATGAAGGTTCTGTTTCCCAGACTCTCTGGCCATGGGATTGTAGGCTGTCACTCCCCAGATCTTTGTCTAAAATCCATATATGAGAGAGTACATGCCATGTTTCTCTTTTTGTGACTGGGTTACCTCACTCAGGATGGTTTCTTCTAGTGTCATCCATTTGCCTGCAAATCTCAGGATTCCATTGTTTTTTTCTGCTGGATAGTACTCCATTGTGTAAATGTACCACATTTTCTCTATCCACTCTTCGGTTGAGGAACATCTAGGTTGCTTCCAAGTTCTGGCTATTACAAATAATGCTGCTATGAACATAGTGGAACAGACATCTTTGTTGTATGAATGGGCATCTTTTGGATATATGCCTAAGAGTAGAGTTGCTGGGTCTTGTGATAGGTTTATTCCCATTTTTCTGAGGAATCTCCATACTGATTTCCAAAGTGGCTGAATCAGTTGGCACTCCCACCAGCAATGGAGGAGTGTCCCCCTTTCACCACATCCTCTCCAGCATAAATTGTCGTTGGTGTTTTTGATTCTAGCCATTCTGATAGGAGTGAGATGGTATCTCAGATTTGTTTTGATTTGCATTTCCTGGATGGCTAGGGATGTTGAGCACTTTCTCAAGTGCCTCTCAGCCATTTTAGACTCCTCTATTGAAAATTCTCTATTTAGTTCTGCAGCCCACTTTTTAATGGGATCCTTTGATGTTTTGGAGACTTGCTTCTTGAGTTCTTTGTAAATTTTGGAGATCAACCCTCTGTCAGATGTGGGGTTAGTGAATATTTTTCCCATTCTGTGGGCTGCCTTTTTGTCTTGCTGACTGTGTCCTTTGCCTTACAGAAACTTCTCAGTTTCAGGAGGTCCCATTTATTAATTGTTGATCTCACTGTCTGTGCTAGTGGTGCTGTGTTCAGGAAGCTGTCTCCTGTACCAATTCGTTCAAGGGTACCACCCATTTTCTCTTCTAAGAGGTTCAGTGTGGCTGGATTTATGTTGAGGTCTTTGATCCATTTGGACTTAAGTTTTGTGCATGCGGATAAACATGGATCGATCCACATCCTTCTACATGCCAGCCTCCAGTTATGCCAGCACCATTTGTTGAAGATGCTTTCTTTATTCCATTGTATATTTTTAGCTTCTTTGTCAAAGATCAGATGTTCATACGTGTGTGGGTTAATATCCAGGTTTTCAATTCGATTCCATTGGTCTACCTGTCTATTTTTGTGCCAATACCAAGCTGTTTGCAGGACTATAGCTCTACAATAGAGCTTGAAGTCAGGGATGGTGATGCTTCCGGACGTTGCCTTGTTGAACAGGGTGATTTTGGCTATCCTGGGTCTTTTGTTTTTCCATACAAAATTGATTATTGTTCTTTCAAGGTCTGTGAAGAATTGTGCTTGGATTTTAATGGGGATTGCATTGAATCTGTAGATTGCTTTTGGCAGGATTGCCATTTTTACTATATTGATCCTACCTATCCAAGAGCATGGGAGATCTTTCCATTTTCTGAGGGCTTCTTTAATTTCTTTCTTTAAAGACTCAAAGTTCTCCATCTAGGAGAGGCCTGAGAGCTTAGGTATGTAGGACACTGATTGATACACAATAGAAAAATTCCTACACTAGGAACTTTTATTTATCATGGACATTATTAAATGTGTACATTGACTCAAATGGTTGAATTTTGAGAATCTATTTGTATGTATTTTCTTTGTGTTATTAATTTTTAAGTTAAATTTAAAATGTAAATTTATTATCTTTTATTATTGAGTAAGCTCTATTTTCCCACCCAATGATAGGTTATTTACTTAAGATAAATGTAAATTTTTTCTTGGTTAATGGTATAGAAAAAGCTAACCAACTCCACAAGAAATCAAATTCTCAAATTAGTTGTGAGTTTCTTATAAAATAGACCCACCTGTGGTGGTGGTGGTCGTGGTGATGGTGGTGGTGGTGGTGGTGCTGTGT
Organism: Mesocricetus auratus; assembly: GCF_017639785.1. Taxonomy (NCBI): domain Eukaryota; kingdom Metazoa; phylum Chordata; class Mammalia; order Rodentia; family Cricetidae; genus Mesocricetus; species Mesocricetus auratus. Next base: position 39,576,822 of record NW_024429193.1, read on the forward strand.
GTGTGTGTGTGTGTGTGTGTGTGTGTATGTGTGTGAGTAATAATCTCATTGTAGAATATGTTGCTCATCTTTAAGAGCTTACAAGAAACAACGACAGAAAAATGGAAATGAATATACCAAATACATACTTACAGGCTATTAGATAGCTAAATACTTTCTCCGGAGATTTATATGTAGATGAGATGGATCATATAAGAAAGTGAAGGAGTGAGTCTAAAGATATTTTAGGATAATGTATGCCAAGAGGATGCAGAAGAAGAGCACAGAGATGAAAATGAGTATGGCAGGCTCAAGGAGCAACAAGGAGGTTGAAGTGGACAAGATGAGAGACATGTAGACCATACCGATGTATACAGTGTTTGAGAATTCTAGTTAATCTAACTGTGATATTGGGAAGGCCACAGCTGTCCTGATCACTTTTCTCCATAGTTTCATCTCCATACAATGCCTAACAGAGCATATTTACAGAATTAACTCCTACATGTTTGCATCTTCTAAGGAGGTAATTTATATCTTAGAAATATTTAAAACATTTGCAGTGTCTACACTGCTACTTGCTGCATTTTCATTGACTTACCCCTGTAAAGCTCTATGAGGGCAGGGCTAGACAAGTTCTGTTCATTAGTGTGGTCTCCCACTGCAGATACATGGCTTTGGAAGAACAACTTGCCATCTTTCCATGGGAATTTATAGAACAGATAAAGTTAAAATATGAATGAGGTAATTAGCTGAAAATTAAATTCAGTTAAAAAAACTGAATCAGAGAGTTTTCAGAAATATTCTGAACTAAACTGTCCCTCTCCCTCTCTTCCTCTCCCCCCTCTCTGTGTGTGCATATTAAAGGGGGCAGAAGAGAACCCTGTTAATACTGGATGGATGGCAGTACAGGGTAACATCTGAAGCCAGTCATGGCTTGCAACAGTGGCCAATTTATAGCGACGTGGATGCTTCTCTGTCTTCATAGTTTTCACTTATGTCTATTTCATGCAAGATGTAGAGTAAAAATAAATGTGTTTTTAAAGGAACACAGCATGCCAGCCCAGTCTTCCACATTCCTACTTTCTATCATGACAATTTTAAATAAGTCATTCCTTTGTATGCTTTCATGGCCTCCTCTCCGGCCACTGGCTAATCTACTCACTCTTCAGATTTCAGAACAAATTTCTTCCCAATGAAAAGCAGCTTTCACCTTCAAGAATAATTCAGGTCATCTTGTTATAGGATGTCATTGCATCTAATTTCTCCAGGAGAGCCTTGAACCATCCTGTAAGCAAGAATTAGGAAATTCCCTGTTCAACTTCCGTCTTCCCCACAGAAATGAAGTATGAAATTCTTCCCTAGCTATGTCACTAGATTATTTCCCTGTTGCTAGCTCCTGGGAGGTGTCTGAAACATGTAATGCACTGAAGATTATAGAGATGAAAGGTGATTACTTTTAACTAGATTCAGAGAAACGAGTCAACCAAGCAACTTTCCTAAAAAGTCACATTGAATAAATAAGCCAGAAATAAAATGTTCATACACATGAAAAAAATAAACTTCTGATCAATGAAAATGTTTTCAGTTACATGAAAAACATCTTCTTTGTGCATGCATATGTGTGTGCGTGTTCGTACTGCGTGTGTGTGTGTGTGTGTGTGCATGCATGCATGCTTGTGTGTGTATACAGGCATATGCCACAGTTCACATGTAGATGTCAGAAGACATCCATGGGTGTTGGTCCTCATCCTCTACTGTGTTTGATAAAGGGACTTTGGGTTGTTTGATGCTGTGTAGTCCAAGGGAACTCAAAGCCCACAAGCTTTTAAAATCTTGTCTCCACCTCCCACCTTGACTTAGGGGCTCTCTGATTGAAGACTTGCTGGGTTCTAAGGATTTGAGCTCAGATCCTCATGCATTGATCCATCTCCCAGACCAAAATATTGTATTTTAAAAATATCTTATTAATATTCTGTTATGTTGATATAATTGAGTTAGCTTTACCTCCCAGGAATTATGAAAATCTGTCGTATATCAACTTCTGCCTCTAGTTATGCTTATGCCAACTATGTGTCTGTTTTTAAGGATTGCAATCCTTTATTTTTTATATTGGTTAAGCACAAAGTTGTAGCAAACTGCAGAATTTTGCTACAATTACCAAACACTGCATAATTCCATCTAATTATACAGAGCTAATGTGAAACCTCCCTGTATTAATAATAAAGCAATTAACCTAAAATACCAAGTGGTGTGAGTTTCTTGACTATTTCCTCATTACCACAGTCTGTTCCCAGTTTTGAACAATGAACATTATACTCTATAAATGTTAGCTCCAGATAAAGTTTATTTTTGCATGGATCACAATAGCCTTGATACTCATCACCTTCAATTTTTCTCACCGATCTCTTCCTCACATTTGTATGAAAGGTGTTATCTGCTATAGGAGTTCACAATGATCTAGATGAATTTAGGGGTAATTAAGAGACATAGTATTATATCATCATAGCCCCCTGAATTTACTTTTTCTCTATTTTTAATGCCAATGGATTTTGTAAGAGGCACTTCCATTGTGTCTGACAGGTCCGATGTTATAGAGTCAATGGAAGCGTGCGTGGAAACCATTATCTTGTCAATTCTGTGATGTCAGTGGCAACTTGATGTCAATGAAAATGTATAAGGTTTTTCCATTATCATGGTAGCAGCTTCTCTAGGCTTTTCAACATATCAAAAGACACTCATGGGTAAAAAAGACTAACAACCTGAAATTGATGACTGCATTTGTGAAATTAAAAGTGGATATTGCAAGACTGCTTCTATTTTCGGCTTAACATTAGCAAAAAATATATAAAACACAGATAAAATAATAGGCAGTTATATTTGCTGTGGAAAATGCAAACAGCTTATAATTTTAAATTTATTTGAATTTTCATTACTATTTCTTATTTGTAAAGGTGAATAATGACCAGAAATTTTCTCATGGAAAATAAATTCTATTAAATATATTCTTAAACCATAAAATGCATGAAAGTATGAAGGTTACTGGAAGTGGTGACTTGACCTAAAATTATATCCATCAACCCATAATATCCTTGTTGTAATATTGAATTGTGTCGTATAGTGACTTCTCTGGAAGATGTAATCATGGTGTACCACTAATGCTGGGCAAATGACACGTAGGTCTTTGTATAATAAAATAAATATGGATTGCATCATACTAAAGCACAATTTATATTTCAATACATTTTAAGTGGTTTAGAAAAGCTTCTTCATTTTGTTTATGATTCTTTAGGCACAAATTTTGCCTTAATTTGCCTTGGTAAATATTGAAAATTTATGAATGCAATTGAATGTGTATCTTTTTCTAAACTATCTTTCACTCTCTTGCTTTCTCCCTAATGTAATGCCATAATTTGCTTTGAGTTCCAATCACTGGAGATGATAAAAGTTGTGAAAAAAACTGAGACAAAAATAGTTTCATTATTTTTAGTAGTTTGCTAATTAGCTCCTTGGTACAGGCAGTTCTTAGAATGAGAAGAAATTTGGAAAAACAAAATACATAAAAGGGTTTGCATACTTATGCGTGTGTGTACAGACTCGTACACACATGTGCCTACATATTCATGTACATATATGTATGTGAATATGTATGTGTGTATGTGTGTATATATGCTTATGTATGTGTAAAGTACTGTCTTAAAAGACCTGATAGCATGAAGAAAAACAGAAATAAGAACATAGATTCAGTGTAATTCCAAGAGATGAATTCTTATTTTTATTTTAAATTTCTGCAATCTGAAGTCACATTAGTAAGCTGAGTCATTTGAGGTCTCCTAAAGAACAGGACTTTTCTATGTTAAAAGAATGTATTGAATTGTACTGTATGAAATGAATAGCTAAAAAAAAATAAAATGCCACCTGTTTGAGTAGGTCTAAAGGTATAAGTACTATAAGTAATTGTGTGTGAATCAAAACAAATTATGTTTATGTGATTACATGCACATGCATGCTTACATTTATATGTGTGTTATGCATGCATAGATTGATAGCCACATAGCCATGATTTGATTTGAATTATATTCACAAAACACACATTTTAATTTAAATGTTTCATGTTTATGTGTGTAAATTAAAACATGATTTTCCTTGATTTATTTGATGATCCGTGCTTTTGGTACTTCAAACTTGGTAGTATGAACAAAAATCAAGATCTCTACACTGTGAATTCATTTTAGGCTTGCTAGCTATATTGACATACATTTAAGGAGACAAACGTTGCATTAGTTCGGATTTTAAAATTTGCCTTTGAATTTCAATGAATTGTTACAGAATAATTGGTTTGGTCATGTTATAAATTTCTCCCTCAATCTCTCTGTGTTGGTTCTGTCTGTCTGACTGTATCTGTATATAAGAATATTAGGAAGTTATGTAAGTATTTATGAAAATGCTATTTATTGTCAAACTGAAAAAGAAATTATTACTATATCTTTTGTATTTATGTGTTTATATGATTCTTGTGACTGTGTGTGTGTGCGCGTGTGCATGTATGTGTGTGTGTGTTGTGTGTGTGTGTGTATGTGTGTGTGAATGTATGCCACAATGTTTGTGTAGAAGATACAGGATGACCTCAGATATCAATCTGTACCTTTCATTTTGTTTAACACAGGACCTGTTATTTACTGCCATATATGACAAGCTAATTGGCCAAGTTTCTGTGGATTCTTTTTTCTCCATAGCCCATGTCACAACAGGAGTTCTGGGATGATAGAGATGTGCAACTATGATTGCTTTTACATGGATTCTAAAGATTCAAACTCAAGACCTAATAATCTCATGGCAAATACTTACCTACTGAGTTATTTTTCCAACTCAGAAGATAACATTTAAAAGGATAACATCATACATATTAATAACTTTCAAAGATGGAATCCTGTGGAATAACTGACAGATAGATGATACACTTTTATTTTTACCTATACATATGGCAAGATAATAAGTATCATCATTTATCTATCTACTTATTTATATATTTATCATCTACCATGCATCTATCACCTAACATCTATATGTCATATATCTATCAGGCATTTATCTATCTATCTATCTGTCTGTCTGTCTTCATCTATCACCTAATATCAATCATGTATCTATGTATCAATCATTTATTTAGCCACGCATCCAACACCTATTTACACTTCTATACATCTACCTATCCCTTCAACTGTATTTCTATCTATTATATACTTATCTATGTACAATTTATTTACATAGATTAACTCTATAACATAGTTAACTCTATAACTGTCAAGTAATGAGTACATAAATAAAAAAGGAGACAGAGAAGGAGTGTTAGTACATTGAGGAAATAAGATTATATTCTGGGTTGAAATCCCTGCTTGTTGTATGACTACCTGAAGGGGACCATTTGTGAATGGGAGTGAAAGAATAAAAAGCATCACTAATGGTGATCTTCAAGCTTGTTCAGCATATTCCATTGAGAATTAGGTCCATCCTTATAGAGAGTTGAGTTAAATACTTTCAGTACATTTTCACAGCCCACACTAAATAAACCACAGGAGATTTCGATAGCACTTTCATTACAAAACCTTGTGACTTTTGAGGGGAACATAAAGTCCTCAAGGCAAAACTCAAACTGAGTTGCAGAAAGTGACATCACACGCTTACCCAAATCCAAGCTTGATTCTTCCTAGGACAAAGGATTCTTCTCCTGCAATGGGCAATTTGAATAAAGGTGACTTTTTTTTTTTTGCATCAACTCAACCTGTGCTTTCCTAAGCATTCTACTGTGTTGATGTGTTACACACAGATGTAAAGACAATACAATTCCACAATGAAGGCTGGCTTTCTCAGCTAAAGCAAGTGTTATCCTTAACATCAAGGAATGAATCAATAGTATGATTCTATACAGCTGAATTCCAATAGTAAGTCTGTTCACATAATTCAAAATTCAAGTTAGTTGCAAAAGAAATGCTTGAAAATACCTTGCTGTCAACTACTTCTTAGAGCTGATTAGCTGCAAATCAAAAGCAACCATTCTGTCTGTGCATTGATATATTTGAAGCACTAGTGATTTAGGGGTGCCTTTCTTCATATTTGGAAGCTTAGTAAGTATTTTTGACATATATATTTATTTTCAAGCACCATTTATAAAATATTAACTAGAGTTGCTGCATCTACAGAAAGCTTAAGCCACTTATTTTGTTTCCAATTAACAAATGTATTCTAAAGGCAGAGGAAGATGGTTAAAAAAGCAGCCTGCTACAATCCGTTTTATAATATAGGAAATAATTTAACTCAAACACAATTCAACATTTTAAAATAGACTCTACTTGCCAAGCATATACTAATTAATAACCTCTTGATTTTGTCTCAAACATTTGCTCAAATTTTGACAAGTTGCACCCTAAACATCACCTTACAATTTACCTGATGTTGGGTAATGTTTTTTTCTGATCTGGGTATATCTTTTTGCCTTTCAATATTTCTAAATAATCTGAAGCTTCCAAGAGATGGTAGTTAGCTATTAGCCTTCACAATAACCCTTTGAATTGAATATGGCTGATATAGATATTATTCTCTCCAATTCTGCATGAGAAGACTGAAATGAGTTTGAGTAGCTCCTCCCAGAATTTTCCCAGCTATTGAGCTCAATATCTGGAACTTGTATCCACTTCCACATAATTCCACAGTCATTGCTCAATAATGACATTCTTTCTATGAACTAGGTAAATCACTAAATGAAGTAGTGTATTATTTTTGTACACTACTTAAATCTGCCATTTTAAACTGAATTATTTTCTTAATTAATATGTTAGCAGATCCAAAACAATACAGAGAAACCCTGTCTCGTAAAACCAAAAAAAAAATATGTTAGCAGGACATTGAAACTGTGGAAATCCAAATCAGTGGCAGAAAGAGGTAGAAAGGTAGGTCAGTAAAGTGTGTCAGTGATATTATACTTTATAGAGTAGTCATCAGCAGTGACTTACTCACTGTGGTAAAAGAATTAACATTAGATTCAGCTGGGAACCTATTTGAAATTCAGGAACTCAGCACCACTCAATTCCTTCCTTGTTAATCTGTGTTTTAGACTCATCACTGTGGTACCTGTGCCACAAGCAACTCCGAGGTATCAGGAAAAGAAAGACTAGATGTCCAGCTCTTTGTACTAAGAAGTGTCTTTATTTTGCCAAGTGCTAAGAGGTCTCTCTCTTGTAGGAGAGAGCAGTCTTATAACACAGTAGAAAAACCCCAGGTGGAAGAGAGCATGTTTCCTCATGCTAGATGTTGATGTCAGTGGGGCAATGCGGGGGCAGTAAGCCAGGACTAGAAAACAGGATGCACCTGTGGCTATCAGCTGACAAACAACTCAGAGACTCTGTGGGGGCTAGGCCCCAACATCTCCCCCTTTTTATTTTTTGAAATTTTGTTTGAGCTGTTTACTACTCTATAGAATCTTCCATACAGATTTCTTTGGCTCTCAGGCCATGTTATAGGCTTTTGCTATTTTTCTCAGGGCTACAGACATACCCACTCCTTGTAAAAATTTTTAGAGATGACTCACAAAATTGACCTTAAATTTGTAGTAATAACCAACCCTGTATAAATGCAAACAAACATTTACAAACAATATTTGGGGATGTGGGCATCATTCTTTACAAACTACTTCCTGCTGTTCAGGGGCGCTGTTCATACCATGGGGATCATGACAAAACTCAGAAATCTGTATAAGTCCTTATTTTTGGGGTCTGTAAGGATGCATCATCTTAGCTGTTTTAGATGTTGAATCACTTGGGCCACTGCTTCTGGAGGTCTTGCTTCATCAAACCATACTAGTCTGGAAGGAACCCACAGCTTTTTATTTTCTGTGGAAACAAAAGCAGAATTTTTTTCCCAAGTAACCTGTCCTTATATTTAAATTTAGAAGTCAAAGCATTTTTAAAATATGTAAGTTGGATTATTTTAGCAGCATTGATAATCAAATGTCTTTTAGTAGTTTTTGTTTCTTTCTTAGCAATTAAACAGTCTAAAGACAACACAACAGCCCACAGTATCCAGACTTTCTGTGTATTTTCCATTCTATATCCTTTTACCTTTTTCTTTTCTTTCACTTAATACCATTACCTTGTTTACTAACTGTTACCAATTTATAATTCACCTATTTTTAATCCATCCTCCAACCGAGGATGATCCCTCAGGCAAAAGCTTTAAGATTTACTCAATCCACCCTCCAACTGAGGGCGATCTCTCAGGTTTCCCTTTCTTTCCTGGGCAAAGGCCTGGAGATTTAACCTGGTACCCCTAACTTGGTACCCCTTTCCAATACACCCTTATAGCCTTACTTGCTGGCCAGCCTTTGAGGGTGATCTCTCAGTTCCCCTTTACTTTCCTGACCTCAATAGATCAGGTGAAAGGCTGGAGATTAATTTAATATACCTTCTCCTTAGAAGGTGATCTCTCAAGCAAAAGTCTGGGGATTTGACCATTCAATTTTACTGTTAGAAGTTGAGGTACCTGTTTTTAATTCTTTTCTTTCTTGAGTGTCTCCTCTCCTGAGTCTTCTTTCTGGCCGATCTTTCCCAGTCTTTCCAAATCTCTCTGGATCTCAGTGGGACCTCAAATTGCAGTGCCTGTGCCACAACCAACACCGAGGTATCAGGAAAAGAAAGACCAGATGTCCAGCTGTTTGTACTAAGAAATGTCTTTATTTTGCCAAGTGCTAAGAGGTCTCTCTCTTGTAGGAAGGAACAGTCTTATATATAGTCTTACAACACAGTAGAAAAATACCAGGTGGAAGAGAGAATATTTTCTTCATGCTAGATGTTAATGTCAGTGGGGCAATGTGGGGGCAGTAAGCCAGGATTAGAAAACAGAATGCACCTGTGTCTATCAACTGACAAACAACTCAGAGACCCTGTGGGGTTAGGTCCCAACACATCACAAAGGTAATCATGGGAATAGATATATTAAATCCTAAGAAGCATTATAGCTAAGTTTCCAAAAAAGAAGAAAAGAGGGGAGAGAAAGAAAAGAGGAAAGGAAACACCGAGAGAGAGAGAGAGAGAGAGAGAGAGAGAGAGAGAGAATTAAGGAAATTATTATAGACCATTAGTATTAATAGTTGCTAGAAACTAAATTAAATGCATACTGTTCACTCAATCTATGCCATTTTATTTTAATCTAAGGATCTGATGATTATAGTATCAAGAGGAAGAAAATTTGGATCAATGTATATTATTTCTAGTAAGACTTGTAATATATTAGTAAGTTTTATTGAATTAAAAGTGTGTGGCATTAAGTTATAATCTTCACTGTCATAGTACTATGGTATAATGGCATAATTATGACTAAGCCATTATCACTATTACATATGTCAGTGATGAGTCTCTGAGATAGATGAAAGCATTGACGGTTTTCATTATCTTTACCTTCCCAACAAGTGTCCCACAAAATCACAGAATGCCCTTGAGAACTGGATTTTCCACTGGAAATTCAGGTACAATGAATATGTGGAACCCTTCATATGGGAATGTGGAATTGCTGTGGAACATACATGTAATGAAATTCTCTGTCTCATTTTTTCCAGTCACAAATGAATACTTCGAATTTATAAACTCTATTACACTTTTGTATCTGCAGTGGTTCATAAATAACAGTGTACTAGGATGGACATTATGAAGCTCAGTCAGTCCAAGCTGTTTTATTCTGTGAATGCATATGCTTCAGGCATCTGTGAAGCACCCTGCTCTTAATTAGCAGTCATCCCTTTTTTTCTTTTTAAGTTTAAAGAGCATGTTATGATCAAATACATGCCAAGGTAATCATTAGTTGTTTAAAGAACACAGAAAAGGACTCCCATTTGCAAAATATCACAAAACAAAAGAGAACAGAAATACTTCTTGTAGCTTGCATGAGGATGACTCTCATAACCTCCTATGTTTGAATACTTGGCCATCAGTTGCTGGAACTGTTCAGGAAGGATTAGGATGAATGGTCTAGTTGGAGTAAGTGTTTCAGAATGTTGTGCTTTGGAGGCTTTAAAACTTTCTGTCATTCTCAGTGTGCTCTCTGCCTCATATGTAATGTTAGAGATGTGAACTCTCAGCTGTTATTGGGGACATAAATTTGTTTAGCAATCATCTACCCCAATTCTGCTAACATTCCAGCCCCTCCATATCCTTCCCAAACCCCTACAGCAGCCCTACATCCCTTCAAAAGAAATACCCCCAAATTAATTGAAAACAAAACAAAACAGAACAGAACAAACAAAAAATCACCTTGTTCCTCTATCTCTCCGATCTCTCTTAACACCTCTTCATTCTTTCTAGTGCATTGGGGGCTTTGGTGCATCACAGTGTTTTGTGAAATTTGTATATTCTGTCAATAACTGTGATTGTGATTGGTTGAATAAAGAGCTGAATGGCCAGTAGCTAACAGGAAGAAGTTATGTAAAATTTCTGGGGACAGAGAGAACCCTGAGAACAAGAGAGTTAGAGAGACACCAATGATACTCTAAAGTTGGACATATGGTACAAATCAGAGGTATTCAAGCCACAAGGCAAAATGTAGATTAAAAATATGGTTTAAATAAATTACAAGAGATAATGCAGACCATTCCAAGCTGCTTTCATAATGTCATTATTTGAGATATGACTAGTGGAATAACAAAAAAAAAGACTTGTTATAGCACAGTATACCCTTTGTCTAATCAGCCCTACTGCTAATAGTCACTGCAGTGAGCCATTGGTCTGGTTCAAGGCCTCTGACCTGCAGCACACCATCACTGGACCCTCATCAAAACTCTACTTAAATATCGTGCTGTTGTCCTGGGTCATGGGGATCCTCAGCTATTGTTCTTTGTTCCTCAGGATCAGTGGCTTCACACACTCCAGCGGGGCAAAGGTGGAGGTAGATGTTAGGGTCAGCCAACCCAAGGCCCAGGATGTGGGTCTGGGTGATAGCTGGGTTGGTCAATGAGGGCCACTGAGACCACCCCCTAAAGTGAGGGGAGTTTTCCTAGGCCCATGTCATCAGAGCCAGATCTCTCATGCTTGTGGCGGGAGTTTGGGTCATCTCCCCTGAGTGTGGGATTCAGCTAACCCATGAGGGGTATGAACAGTTATCCCAGGGCCAGTGAAGAGTGGAGCCACTCCATAGATTTCAATGCACATGGTTCCTATGGCCCCTGTCATGACATAAGCCATGGACTTCAACACATACCCCCTGCTATAGTGGCACCATGGACCCAAACATGGCCCTTGACAGCAACTCCGGCCTGGACATCACCATGGACCCAGTAACAGTTCAGGTCACTCAGTGGCAACATGGACCTTGGACAGCAACATGGACTCAGATGGCTGACCATACTCTAGGCATCTGCATAGCCTTTGGTGGTAACAGGAGCCACAAAATCAACTCAGACCTTATCTGCTGCAAGGTCAGGGACCCACAAATGGCCTTTACCCACAAGGTAGGCCCATATGTCACCATGGCTCCTTGTGGCAGCATAGGACACTCAGATCAGCATGGCCCTTACAGAGGTGTGGCCCTTGAAATCCAACATGGCCTCACGTGGTGGACCAGACCCTGGGCATTTTTGTGGGCTTTGGTGGCAATGGGGGTCATGAACTTCAACACAGACTCCAGCTGTGGGAGGACCTAGATATATGGTCCTTGGCAGCAGACTAGGTTCAGATTTCTCCATGGCCCTAGATGGTAGGTATCACAGGACACTCAGATAGCTATGGTCCCAGTGGCAGCATGGCCCTTGGACAATTCAGACCCTGACAACAGCATGGCCTTCAATGGTATCAGGAGCGTGAACAATCAACACAGACCCTGGCTGCAGTAGAGCCACTGACACAGACATGGTCCTCTGCTGCAGCCTGGGCTCAGATCTACATGTCTATGTGCATCATGACCCCCAACCATCCACATGCCATCAAGTGATGGTCTAGACTGCGGACATTTGCACAGCCTTTGGTGGTAACAGGAGCCATGAACATGAACACAGAACCTGATTATCGTAGGATCATGTACCTAGACATGGCGCTTGGTAGCAGCCTGGGCCCAGACATAACGCAGACCCTGGGTGGCAAGCAGGCCACCCTGTTCCTTGCCTCCTTTGCTTGTTCAATTCTGCCTCCTTCCACAGCAGGTGAACCATTCTGCTTCCCTCTCTTTCCAATTTCTCCACCACATATTTGCTCCCATAATGGCACCCACACACCCAGCACCACAAGGCCTATGGATACCTTTTGCTAGCCTTTGTGGGGAGGACCCAGGATGACCCATGGGTTTGTTTTACCTGCTTGAGTGGAGTGACACAAGATGGTCCGGGCCTTTTTCCAGGCTGGATTGTAAAGACCCAGGCTGGCCCATGAGTGTCTGTGGATTCCTTTATTTGGAGCTTATATGCTCAATCTACTTTTATTTTCATCATTCATAAGGTATTTATTGAATAACTCTTCTGATCCAAGTATTACACTGCATATGGATACACAAATCAAGCAAAGAAAGAGAGTATTTGACATCTCTGGAACTTCACAGGCTAATGTGGGGAACAACAGTAGGAAGTCAGTGAAGTTCTGTTTGGGAGCTGCCTTTTCCATAGCTGTACCCAGTTCCTGACAGAAGCAACTGCAAGGAGAGAATTTCCTTTGTGCTCATGGTTTCAGAGGATCTCAGTTTCGTTCATTATGGTGAGTCTGTGGGTGCAGGGTACACAGCACCGACTCCTCCCACTTCCTCTGCCCAAGATGAATGGAAAACTTAAAGCCCTGGCTGCTCTAACCTTCCAAGACCCCAGCTAGTAAAGCCTCACACAATCTTCAAAGTAGCACCACGAGTTCGCTTGAGATTGCGTTCTTAAGACAGGAGCTGTGGTGATGTAACACAATTCAAACTGTGCTTTCACACACACTTAGTTAGGTTTCAGGATCTTATGTCCGTTGAACTGAACAAGAAACAGAAGTCAGATGTTTGGTGGAGAGATGAGAGAGGGGGAAAACAAAGGGGCTTGATGATGTCTGGATTTAAAACTCTGAAGAATTTAGATCAAATCAATAGGGAGTCCTTTGCGACGTATTTTATGAATTGGGTGGTTCAATAAAGGTGGTAAAATTTGTCTTAAAAAAAAAAACAAAAAAAGCAGGGTAGCTAAAATTACCTTGCATAGTAAAAGAACTCTGGGGGTATCACTATTCCTAATTTCAAGCTTTGCTACAGTGCTATAGTGATAAAAGTCACATGGTATTGGCATAAAAATAGACAGGTGAATCAATGGAATCAAATAGAAGACCAAGACATAAATCCATACACCTGTGTATACCTGCTTTTAGACAAAGAAGCTAAAGTTATACAATGAAAATAAAAAGCATCTTCAACAAATGGTGCAGATTTAACTGGATGTCAGCATATAGAAGAATGCAAATGGTTCCATTTCTATCACCATGCACTAAATTCAAGTCCAAGTAGATTAAAGACCTCAACATAAATCCAGCTACACTGAACCTATTAAAAGAGAAAGTGGGAAATAACCTTGAATTTTTTGGTACAGGAGACAATTTCATGAATAGAACACAAACATCACATACAGTACAACAGACAATGAATAAATATGACCCCATGAAATTGAAAATCTTCTGTAAGGAAAAGACACCTTCAATAGGACAAAATAGCAGCCTACAAAATGGGAAAAGATCTTCACCAATATCATATCTGACAGAGGGATGACATCCAAAATATACAAAGGACTCAAGAAACTAGACATCAAACACTCAAATAATGCAATTAAAAATGGGGTATAGTCCTAAACAGAGACATTGCAAATGGCTGAGACACACTTAAAGAAATGCTCAACATCCTTAGTCATCAGAAAAATACCAATCAAAATGGCTCTGAAATTCCATCTTACACCTATCATAATGGCTAAAATCTTAAAATATAAGTGACAGCTCATGCTGGAGAGGATATGGAGCAAAAGAAGCATTCCATTGATGGTGAGAAGGCAAACTTGTACAGCTACTTTGGAAATCACTTGCTCAACTATATTCATAGTAGCATAATTTGTAATAGCCAGAACCTGGAAACAATCTAGATGTCTCTCAACAGAAGAATGCATAAAGAAAAGGTGGTACATTTACACAATGGAGTATTACTAAGCTGTTAAAAACAAAGCATCATGGAATTCAGAGACAAACTGATGGAACTAGAAAAAAATCTCCTGTAGTGAGGTGACTCAGACCTAGAAAGACATGGCATGCACTCACTTATAAGTTAATATTAGCTGTAAAGGATGACTATGCAGCAATCTACAGACCCAGAGAGGCTGGGTAACAAGGAGGGCTCAAGGGAGCTCATTCAGATTTCCCTGGGAAGGGGAGAGAGAAGAGATTTCTTGAGTGGACTGAGAGCAGGTGGGGATGGGAACATGAGAGATCAGATGGAGGACATGGAGGGCAAGCATACTGAGACAACTGGAAAGGGGGCAGGTGGCATTTCAGGGTCAGGTAGAAACCTGGTGTAACATAAACTCCCAGTAATCTATGAAGATAACCCCAGCAGACTCCAAGTAATAAGGGATATATATTCTGAACTGGTCCTCTCGTGTGACCAGGTAAGACTTCTAGTGGAAGGAATGGGATACCAACGCAGACACAAAATCTTCAACCTACAGTCTTTCCAGTCTATGGGATATGCTGGGGTAAGGGTGGTTGAGATTGTTGGAGTGGCCAACCAATGACTGGTCAAGCTGGAGACTCATTCCATGGTCATGAGAGTGAGCCCACTCCCTATACTACCTACGTGACAGGACCCAGAGGTTGGATTCCCAGAGACCTAGGATAAAACTTAACATATATGGAGAAAAAAAAATCAAGTAACGATGCCTAACAATATTATGCTGCTCTTATAGTTTGGTGCCTAGGCCAATGTCATCAGAGAGTCTTCATCCAACAACTGATGGAAACAGATACAGAGACCCACAACCAAATATTAGGCATAACTTGGGAAATCCTGCTGAAGAGAAATGAGAGAGGCGGGGAGGGAGGGAGGGAGCATTATAAGAGCCAAAAGTGTCAAGGACAGCACAAGAAAATACACAGAATAAACTAACCTGGACTCATAGGAACTCACAAAATCTGAAACAACAGCCAGGAAGCCTGCGTGGCACTGACCTAGATGCTCTATATATGTGTTATAGATGTGTAGTTTGGTCTTCTTGTGGGACTCCTAACAGCGGGAGGAGGAGCTGTCTTTCACTCTTTTGCTGGTTTTTGGAACCCTAATTCTTATATTTGGTTGCATTCTCCAGCCTTAATACAAGTGGAAGTTCCTGGTCTTACTGCAACTTGACATGTCATGTTTTGTTGATATCCACAGAAAGCCTGTGCTTTTCTGAATAGGAATAGAGGACGAGTGGATGGAATGGGGCCAGAGGAGAGCTGACTGGGAGGGACAGGGAGAAGAGGAGGATAAGGAAACTGCAAATGGGTCTGAGAAAGGAAGGAAGGAAGGAAGGAAGGAAGGAAGGAAGGAAGGAAGGAAGGAAGGGAGTGAGGGAGGGAGGGAGCGAGGGAGGGGGGGAGGAAGGAAGGGAGGGAGGGAGGGAGGAAGGAAGGAAGGAGGGAAGGAAGGAGAGAAGGAAGGAAGGAAGGAAGGAAGGAAGGAAGGAAGGAAGGAAGGAAGGAAGAAAAGTCACAGGTAGTGAAGAGATGGAAAGGTAGATGGGCTGTGGTGGAAATTAAGAAAAGTGAAATTTCCAAGTTCTGGTAACTGAATCATAGTCCTATGCTTGCATTCTTTATGAGCTTCTACCTGCCCCATATAGCCTATTATTCAGTGTTTGTAAAATTTGAGAATTAGCTTTTGGTTATGGTTTCTGAATATTGTATACTTTTCATTTCATTATCTCTATTTCTCCATTTTAGTGCTATGGGATTTAGGCATATGTTTACATTTTGTTTTAATATAAATATATCTCTATGATACATGGATTGTAATAAGATTTTAATTTTTATGAAATGGTTTGTTTCTCTGTGATAAATAGTTGTCTTCCAATCTCTTTTTAAAATTTATTTTATGTGTGTAGGTGTGTATGTGTATATGTGTGTGTATCTGTATATGTATGTACATGTGTTTATGCCTAAGTGTCTCTGTGTGTGTGCGTGCATGTGTGTGTATGTGTGTGTGTGTGTGTGTGTGTGTGTGTGTGTGTGTGTACAATGACACATGTTACATGAATGTTTGTCAGAGGAAAGACTCTCTTAATTCAGTTCTTCCCGGCTATCTTGTGAGATGCAAGGATTGAACTCAGGCCAGCTCACAACTTCCTATATCTGAGGAACCATCTCTCTGTCTCTGCCTTCAATTTCATTTGCTTCTATTTCTACACATATATTTTCTAATTCTTTGATTCATAGGTTTATTTTTCATACCAAATTCTCAAATACATGCAATGCCCCATTGGTTCTTTTTGTCCTAGACAGACCTCCATCATATGTACTACTGTTGTGAACAGATGTTTGAATTATTGTTGTGGAGTAATCTTTTTGTACACTATGAAGAGGTGTCTTTGCCAAGACACCTTCTGATTGATTGAATAAAAAGATGAATGGATAATAGCTAGCCAGGGAGAGGTTAGGTGGGGCTTCTGGGCAGAAAGAAAAAAGGAGGACATCAATCTAGGTGTGATGGAGAACCAGAGGACACACAGAGAGAAAGCGGGAGATGGAAGATGAAGAGAAGTAAAAAGACACAAGGGATAACATAGATTACTATAAATGGGTTAAGTTAAAAGAGTTGGTGGTCCAAGCCTAAACTATAGGCTGAGTTTCCATAATTAATAAGTTTCTGTGTTGTTTTTTTGTAAGCTGGCAGTCCAAAGAAAAATCTGTTTGTATCAACTATTTTTACTATCTACAGTGAATCACTTTGCCACTTCTCCTCTGGGATGTCCCTTTGACATTCACAAGTCTCCATGTAATATCCAGAGATTGTTTTCCCCTTTGGAGTCTTTTACTGTCTCACATGTTTGAAACAAGGTTTATGGGATTATATGCGTAAAATATTATCACATGCTATGTTTTGTAAGCTGTGGATACATACAAGGTGTGGAATATGTTAGTTACTTTTGTATTACTACTACCAAGCACCTCCAAGAACAATGTCGAGGGTAAAGTTATTTTAACACATGGTTTTGAAGTTCATACAATGCTCAGTTGGCCCTGTGTCTAGGCAGAAAATAATGGGATGTGAAGGAGGCATGTTTACTTTATGGAAGGCAGGAAACAGGGCAGAGAATCAGGAAGGATCTTGGGACACAGACACACCCCCAGAGATTTACTTCTAACTAGGTTCTGCATACTCAAGTTTCCAGAATCTTCCACAATTTTAGTCAGCATTCAATACCACACAGACTTGTGGGGACAGTGCACATTCAATCATAGTAAAATTCAGATTTCCCTAATTGCAATTTTCAGTAATTTCCCCTCTGCTCTATTGAGCTTCTTCTTTAGATTGTTGCTAACTGCACACTGCTCCTTGTGAACTCATCCCTATGCCTCTTCTTCCTCCTCTTTATGTCAGAAGTTTTGTTATGTATCAGTTACTGATTGTTAGCATCCCCTCTTTTGAGTTAATTTGTGTATTATGCTCTTGGTTTTAAATATCTTTTTCCTTTCTTCTCATTTTCCTTGACTTATACTTGCTACTATTTTCTTTGGACACAATTATGTCCTTAGAGTTTTACACCTCAGAGTTACAGATTTTTCATTGACATGGCACTATTTTCCTTGTGCCCACTCCCTCCCCATTTCATTTCTAGTGTATTTGGCTCCATTTTTCACAAAAGCTGTTTTCCTAAAACAGTCTCTTATTCACAACCACTTAGAGTGAGGTACTGGCTTTAGATCTCCAATGCCATTTAAATAGACCATCTAAATATGTCAGTCCTTATATTAAGAAAAGTTATGCAAAGAGTATGTAAAACAATACACACATATCTGTGAATAATTAGAACATATCTGAAATAATACCAACATAATGTTATTACCAAAAATGCACGTGGGAAAAATAAAAAATGAACTAATCTACAATCACATTACAAAAATTCTCACCTCTTTTAGCAACTAACAAAATACAGACAAAAAATCAAGAATGTAACTTTAAATATGGATTTTCATGAAATAAAGAGAACAGGAGTTTAGTAGCATGATTCATGATGAAAAATCTCTATTGTATCAAACATTTTTCAATAAAAATGTCTTTCTCTCTCTCACTTGCACACTTGTCGCGTCTGCTGCGCGGCCTGTGTCTGAGAACGTGCGGAGGGTGTCGGGGATTGACAACACAGAGACTCGTTCAACGAGGTAAAGAAAACTTTAAGCAGGCTCCAAAAAGGTTCAAGAAAACTTCCTAAGAAAGGCTCCCACCAGAGAAGCTTCTGCTCTCTCCTCTACCCTGGCTGGTTCTGCTCTGACCCCAGAAACTGATCTGGGCGTGGCAGAAGAGGTGGTTAGTCTTTGGACAAGGTCGAGGTCAGGGTGGTTTCTGTGGGCAGGCCTTTTCCAGGAACTTAATGGCCCCAGGCATTGTATTGTTTTTAGTAAACATTGTCTTACAGCTGCCTACTCCCAGGCAGAAGGGGAAGTGGGCCTCTGCTCAAAGTCTGGTGTTCCCACACACACTCATACACCCCATACACACATACACACAAAATAAATGAAAAGTAAGAAAAAGAAAATAAACAAATAGATGGTAAATTTGAACACATTTGTGGTGGTATGAAAGAAAACGGCCCACAGAGGCACACAGGGAGTGGCACTAGTGCCTTATTGAAGTTGGCATGGAGTTGTTGGAGGAAGTATGTCCCTGGGGGTGGGTTTTGAGCTTTCAGAAGCTCAAGCCAGGTCCAGTGTGGCCTTCTGCTGCTGCTGCCTTCTGATCCAGACATAGAATTCACAGTTCCTTCTCCAGTATCATGCTTCCCACCATGATGATAATGTACTAAACCCCTGAAACTGTAAGCCAGGTCCAGTTGAATGTTTCTGGCATAATAGTTGCTGGGGTCATGGTGTCACTTCACAACAATAGAAACCCTAACTGAGACATCAATCAAATAAAAAGAAGTGTTTGTTGTTTGGTTGGAGAATAGCAGCCGTCAGTCCTGTATATTAGGGTACAAAAAGGTTAACCAAAAATAGGGAGAAGGAATGCATTGAAAACTCTTAAGCACAAAAGTTGGAGGGGTTGTGTTAACATTATTTCAGTACTGGTGATATTCTCAGGGAAGAGAATACTAACAGAGCAAAAGATACTTCAAAGTGATAGAGTCCATTGATGCAGAGAACTAAAATTCTAGATGTGTTAGAGTGCCAGCGAAGACTGATCAAAAAAAAAAAACTACATAATTATAGTTAGAGATTTAGATACATTTCCTTTAGTAATTCCTACTAAGGACTCCTTCCTTAGTAGAATGAATATGAAAGACCAACACAAATGCAGAGAAACTAGATATTACTGTTAACCACTGTGACCTATGAGACTCCACCTACTGTAGAATATACAGCACTCCAAATGTACCCCACCTTCTTTGTTCAGAGCCCAATGTGCCTTAAGCTGTGCAAGCCCAAGAATTTTTTAAGAAGATTGAAATTTTATGAAATTTAAATGTAAAGAGAATAGGTTATTTCCCTCATTGCTACAAAATTAAAGCACAAGAAAAAAACTAAAATATGCAGAAAGTTTCAATATGCAGAAACTAAACAACATATTTCCAAATAACTGAGGTCAACTAAACAAAACACAAGGGGAATTAGAAAATCCTTTGTTCTTAATAAAAGTACAAATGTAATAGCAAAACTTCTGTAAGATAATATAGTATGAAAGAAAATGTTATAGAATTATATTAGAAAACCAGAAATAACTCAGATAAATAACTTAACCTTTAGCATTGAAAAATAAAGAAAAAAAGCAAATTAAACTTTAAATTAACAAATAAAATACAAAAACTTTAAATAAATTTATATATTCATAAACACATTTAAAGAATCAAATTATAGTGCATATTTTTAAAAACAGATACACCATGACCAAGGCAACTTATAAAATGAAGCATTCTATTGAGGGCTTACTTACAGTTTCAGAGGGTTAGGGCATGGTCACCATTGTGGGAAACACCCAGGTGGGGAGGCATGAAGACACATTACTGGAGCAGTGGCAGTGCAGAGAGTATACATCATACCAGAGAGAGAGAGAGAGAGAGAGAGAGAGAGAGAGAGAGAGAGAGAGAGAGAGAGAGAGAGAGAGACTGCCTGATATGGGCTTTAGAAACCTCAAAGGCCACCTACAATGACATACTTTCTCCATCAAAGCCACACCTCCTAATCCTTCTTAAACTGTCTATTCTCATTCAAACCACCACAGTCATCATGTGGCATTTACAGTGAGTTTGTTACTTCACACTTTCTTGTGGAGCAACTCCAGACAACATGTGATCACCAGTGAGTTCTGTCAGGCATGCTCAGAAACTCCCCTGGAAATGAGAAAAGAAATGGGGAATCAGTAATGGGCTATAAGCTGTTCATAATCCCTACTTTAAAAACTTGTCAAAACTATTCAATGAGGTGTAATATATAAAAACCAAATTGTGTTTTCCAAGACTGAAAAGTTATCTTAATATTTTAAAATAAATTGGGTGACTTATACATTAATGCAATAAAGAGAATTATCTAATTTGAAGTAGATAAAAATCATAAAATGTAATACTCATTCATGCTAGAAATAGATTTAGGAAACTGAACATAGAATATATTCTCTTTTAAAAAAGCTAACCTTTCTTTGACAGTTTTATGCATGTATATAATGTATTCTAGTAACATTCTTCTCTTAATTTTCTCTTCTCTTTCCACCTTCTCCCCAAAATATCTCCATTCCACTCTCATATCTTGGTGTATTTTCATTTTGCTTTGTGACCCACTGTTACCAGCACCTTGATCAGATATGGGTTTCTGTATTAACCACAATTTTCTACAAAGAGTAAGGCTGTTTTGTTTTCCAGTTTTTTAAAAAGCCACTTTATCCCACTTCTTCTCCCCTTTACCACTCCCACCTACCCCCAGTTTACCCAGATCTCATCTAATTTCCCTTCCCAGGGTGATCCATGTGTCCCTTTTAGGGTCCTTCTTGTTACCTAGCTTCTCTAGAGCTGTGGATTGCAGTATGATTAGCTTCTGCTTTACATTTTATGTCTACTTATGAATGAATACATACTGTGTTTGTCTTTCTAAGTCTGGGTCACCTCACTCAGAATGATTTTTTTCTTGTTCCATCCATTTGCCTGCAAATGTCATGATGCCACTGTTTCTCACAGTTGAGCAATACTCCATTATGTAAATATACCAAATTTTCTTTATACATTCTTTGGTTGAGGGGAGGGAACAGGACGGTTGAGGGGGAAAGGATGGAGTGGAAGAACAATGAAAGATATCTTTTTTTTCTAGATTTTTTAAAATTTAAATAAGAAACAATCTTATTTTACATATCAATCCCAGTTCTCTCTCCTTCCCATCCTTCCATGCCCCCCACCAAACTCCCATCCCCCTTTTGCTCCCCAGGGAGGATGAGGCCTCAGCTAAGACTCCTAGCAATAGTGGAGAGGAAATCCAAACTGCCTACCACTGTAATCAGGCTGGTAAATACCCTAACTATCATCATAGAGCCTTCATCCTGTAAGTGATGGAACCAGATGCAGAGATCCATAATCAAGCATCAGGATGAGCTCTGGGAATTCAGTCAAAGAGAGGAAAGATGGAATGTATGAGCAAGGGAGGTGAAGATCACGATGGAGAAATCTACAGAGACCGCTGAACCAAGCTCATGGAAACTCATGAACTCTATAGCGACAGTTGTAGATACTCCAGAGGACTAAACTAGGCCCTCCCTATGTGGGTGACAGTAGTGAAGCTTGGACTACATGAGGGGCCCCTGGCAGTAGGACCAGGATCTAACCCTAGTATATGAGCTAGCTTGTTGGAGCCTATCCCCTATGGTGACATGCCATGTTCAGCCATAATGCATGGGAGAGGGGCTTGGTACTGCCCCAACTTAATGTGCCAGACTGGGTTGACTCCTCACGGGAGCCCTTACCTGTTGGGAGGAGTGCATAGGGGTGGGCTGGGGGAGTAGGTGGATAGGTGGAAGGAAGAACTGTGGTTGGAATGTAAAATGAAATTTAAAAAAATAAACTATAAAAAAACAGAAAGAAGAAAAAAAGCAACTTTACTGGAATATAATTTGCATGCTAAATTATACAAGCACAATTGTATGTTACCTTGTCAGCCACAACTCATAATTTACTTACTTATAGGTTTGCATTTTTTGGTTTTCTTTCTTCTTTGTGTCTTTCACACCATGCATCTTGATCCCATTCATCATCCTCTCCCTTTGTATCACCCTCTGCTTTTGTACCACACCCACAAATAAAATAAAATTTAAGAGAAAAGAAAAGAAAAATCTCATGGAAGCTGTAGTGTACCACTCAGAATCTCTCAGTGTGCCATTCAGTCCCTGTATCTTTACTTGAAAGTGTTCATTGCAAAGTCATTGGTCTGGTTTGAGACCTCTGGTTTCTACTACTCTAGTGATACCGGGTCCTCATTGGCACTCCTTTTGGATCTCTGTTGTAGTCCTGTGTTGTAGAGATCCTGCAGATTTGAGTCTGCAGGACCTCGCCCTCATGTGCTCCAGCGGAACATGGATGGGACGAATGTTGGGTTGGGTCAACTCCTAGCCCTTGTTCTGGTCCTGGGAAGGTGTAGGATTGGTCATACCACTAGCTCTCCCCTATTCTCACCCCCAGGGTGAGTTCGCCATCGTCATTGTCCCAGCTAGTTCACCTTCCTATGCAGCAAGGAGCAAGGAACAGGACTAGTTCTCCTGTTCTCATACCCTGAGGTCTGCCTCACCCACACCTACACCAGCAGGACTATCTTGACTATGTTACCCAGGCGAGGTGCAGAGGCTACTCTCCTGAGTGCTGAAGCTGATTAGGAGCAAGGAGAGTGCTCCCACTTTTAGGACCTCAGGGCCAGCTCTCCCAACAGACATAGGCAACAAGGGTCATTCCCTACCACAATGGGAATGGGGGTGGGGCCAAATCTCTCACATTTGCATCCTTGGGGCCAGTTCACCTGTGCTGGTCAGTTTTACTGTGCTGCCTAGTCAAGGTCCACATTTCCAAGTGCTTCAGCTGGTAACCTGGAGGGTCAGCTCCTTCACCCACCACAGGTGGCAAAGTTGAGTGGGGAGGGCATCTATCCCTGGCCCTTACCACCATATGGCAGATGAGGAGGTAGGACCAGCTATCCCATTCTCACGGCCTCAAGTCTGGCTTACCCATACCCCTGCAAACAGGGTCAGCTCACTTTGTTGCCCAGATGAGGCTCAGGGACTGCTCTTCCAAGTGCTGCAACTGGTGAGGGGCAAAGAAAGCTCTCTCATTCTCATGACCTCAGGGCCAGCTCTCCCACCTGTCACAGGTGGTGGTGGGGGCAACTTTCCCTTTCACCTCTTTCATGGTACACTGGTATTAGAGTAAGCAAAGTCAAAAGGTAGGAAAGACCATTGCTAGCCCCCCCCCACACACACACACACAGCTGTCTGCACTGGAGCTTTCTGCACTAGGAAGACTTGCAAGCAGGGATGTAGCTTCCAGTTTAACTCTAGATGCCTTGTCTATATTCTGCAAACAGGATATGTGGTATCTTCAGCAATATGGCCTTACCTTTGTGCTCACATGGACAAAAAGGCAATGACCATAGCCTGTATATTTTAAGGACTTCTAGATCTTTCCTAACTAAAAGTTCCTAGGAAGATAT
Source organism: Mesocricetus auratus (assembly GCF_017639785.1). Lineage (NCBI taxonomy): Eukaryota > Metazoa > Chordata > Mammalia > Rodentia > Cricetidae > Mesocricetus > Mesocricetus auratus. The sequence goes on from NW_024429193.1 coordinate 39,600,695, forward strand.
TCTATATCAGGCAGCTATTTTCATTTTATAACCCATGGATTTGGAGATGGACACTATCTACTCAAGCATGGTATTCCTTTTCTTAATCTGTTTTAAAATTATGTTTTCAATTAGCTGATAATGTAGTATGATGAAGTTTGTTTTTGAGAATAGACCTCAAGGTATTTTCCTGGCTGACTTGCAAGTCACAGGTATCTGTCTTTTGAGTTCTGAGATTAAAGGTTGCACCACCACTTCCAGCCTGGATTAATGTTAATCTAAAACACTCCCTGGAGCTTTAGTGCTGGAGAGATGGCTTGGTAGTTAAGAGGGTTTGTTGCTCTTACAAAAGACTAGGGTTGGATTTCCAGAATCCACATGTTGACTCACAGTCACCTGTAACTCCACTCCACAGTATCAAATGCCTTCTCCTCTCCTCCTTGGGCACCAGTCATGTACATAAAATAAAAAAAATTAAAAAAAATTAGAACTGTCCCCCATAAGCTCATGTGTTTGAACACTTGTTTCCAAGTTGGTAGCATGGCTTGAGAATGTGATGGGCTAGGATGGAGCTGTGCTGGAAGAAGCACATCAATAAGGGTGACTTTTGGGTGTTTATAGCTTTGCCTGGCTTTGTATTTTCTCTCTGTGTCTGCCGTATCTATGTCAATGAGATCAGCCACCTTACTGCTCCTTCTGACATATTATGCTATTGCTCTCATTACGGTTTCTAGGACCTTTAGAATTTTAAGCCAAGTAAATGGTTTCTTCTTTAAATGACTTTTGGTCATGATATATATATATATGTACTCTTATTTGCTATCACAAAGATGTATAAGAAATCAATGTCTGCAGTTGTTATTCATTGTGTTAGTAATGAAATTTTGTATAAGTGAAAAAAAGACAAGGAAAAAAGATATTATTGAGTGTTTTTAAATAAGAAATATAGGGGTCATTATTTGCTGATGATGTAATTATATACAAACAGAATATATGAAAGAGCCAGAGAAACATAATCAGTCTCAATAGAGTCCAATGGTTTCTGGATATGGATATAATATCTTAAAGTTAATTGTGTTTCTCTATTTCGTATTTGTAAGTTAAATATGAAAAAATACATTTAGTATATATCAATCATTTTGTATTCATATGAATAATTAATTTTAAGTAAGAAGACATAGAGCTCACAAGAAAAAAACAATATATTTTTTAATTTGAAAACCTAAGCAAATAAAGTGACATTCTGTGTTTTTACGTGGGAAGATTACATGATGGCTCAATTATAATTATTAATCTATTGATATATAAATTAAATGTCACCTCAAACAATAGCTAATTTAATATCTATTTAATTGAAGACCAGTTAATTGAAAATAATCCATATAAAACTACAAATGTTCAATTGTAGTCAAGCATTCTTCAAGGAGATAGCAAGAAGATGGAAAGATATGGGACTCGAGAGAATGATCAGATGTTAAAAGCTCTGTCTGTACAACCAGAAGACCCAGGTTTGATTCCAGAATCCATATGACAGCTCATTACTGCTTGTAACTCCAGTTCCAGAGCATCTATCAGCTTCTTCTTTTTTCAGTGGGCACCAGGCATGCATGGGTATTCAGAGACATAATTCAGACACATAAATAAGTAAACTACAAAAATATCTTGAAGAAAGATGGAAGGATTGACTCAACCATTTCTAAAAATGTCATAAACTTATTATCAAGTAAATGGTCTTGAATAGAACCTTTCACTGTCCCACTACAAAACCAACAGCATAAACCATAACTACATTCTTCCTGTTTGTCCTGTACTCACAGATAAGTGTAGTCCTCATCCAGCATCAAGGAAATTTCTCTTTCAAAAACTAGAGACTCTAATTGTGGTGTTTTATAAGGCACCACAACCAATCTCAGTGCAGAGTTGCAGAATCCATTTCCAAGAGATACATCTGTGGAACACTCCTGCACCTAGGTTCAGGGGTCACTGTGGAAGAGGGGGCAGAAAGATTGTAAGAGCCAGAGGAATGAGGAGTTTGCTGTGACATCATGCCTCTTAGGAATGTTAGAAGCTCCTCCCCTAAAGTCTCACCAACATGATTGCCCATGCACAATCTGAACAAGGACATCAACAATAGATATGATAACATGGACAAGACAAAGCTATGGGGCCTCAATTCTAGACAAACAACTACAGGCAATTAAGGAATGCTGAGAGTGGGAGACATAAATTTCCCAGTGGATTATCTAATTATCAATTGATTATCTAATTCAAATAGTCAGCCCTGAAAACATACTTAAAATAAAACTATATGGAATGAGCAAACCGTATCTATGTATTTAGGAATATATGTGTATAAAATGCATTTGCATGTGTTTGTAACAACAATTAATGAAAAAAGAGGCCATGATTGTGGTAGAAATATTATACATAGGATTGGGATGAAGAAGGTTAATTTTATTAGGGAGAAATCACTTACATGAGAAACCAATAACCCAAGCTCAGCACTCCAAGCTTCCAATCTCAGCTGCCCTCTGAGAGCCTACCAGAACCCAGATGTAGTCCTCTCCTCCATCAAGTCCTCACCTGTGACCTCACCCAGACAGGCATGGTCATTGCTCCAGGTATGGGCGGGGTATATACCTCACTACACATGATTTTGACAGAGCAAAGTATGAATGTGAGTGAACTTGGGGGCAGAAAAGGGAAGAAGAAATGATGTGATTATAACACAAATAATAAAATATAATTTTAAAGGTTTATCATCTCAAGAATATAAAATTTCAATTTACATAATTTTATAGATGCAGAAACAGACTTAACATTTATCTCTTAGTTTTGAAAAAGCTATCTTCTTTCAGAGCAGCATTAAAATAAGATTTTTCTCAAGGAATGTTTCATGTTTTACTGGAGCTTCATATTTTATAGATAGAAACTTGATCATTTCTTTAAGAATGTATAAAATTACATTCAGAAGGGGTCTGTATTTAAATACAAGCAAGAAAATAATAAAGTTTCTAGGATGTGTTCTTGCAGGTCTCAGACTAGGTATCTGACACTTTCTTTGAATTGTGCTGTATTTTTTCTAGTTCATTCAGATATTACTTAGAAAATGGAAATAAACTTCCTTATGTTCTTTATCTGTGATGCACACACACACACACACACACACACACACACAAAATTTTAGCATTTCCTCAAGTTCATATAAGCTCATATTCACAATATTGACAATAAGGGAGTTTTTTTAATAGGGCATACACACACACACACACATGCATAAACCATTATATAAACTACCTATGAGGTATTAAACTGAATGATTTATTTTAATCAAAAGGCATCATTAAGAAAAGAAATATGGTTAAAATCACTTCCTATTATTTTTTGTGTCCTGGGTCCTCCAAAACCTTTATGGCCAATTCTGGTCAGTCAATCACTGACTCTGCCCTCTGATTTAAGGTAAAATTTATTGGCAGTCTCAGAATGTCAGTGCAACACTATAGCCAAGACAGTTACCATAATAGTTACCTTTGAAAGTGATGAGAGGTAGAAACCAGAGATGGGAAAGGTAGAAGAAAACATGTAATGTGTAGACAAGGATTTATTTCTCTGTGTGCACGTGATTGTTTGTATATGCATGTATATACATATGTCCTTTGAATGTGCATGTGTGTGACTTCACAGACCAAAGGACATCCTAGGATATTATTCCTTGGATTATGACTGTTGAGGTCTGCAGTCCTTTCTCAAGCACATACCCTGACTAAGATGTGACTGTGTATGGAAGAATGCATGCCTAGAAGGGGTCATGTCCTCCAGACCAAAGAAAGGACACAAGAACAGGGAAATTCATGAGGAAGAACTCAGAGAAGAGGGTCAAGGATGCCATTTTCTTGATCTCTGTTTGCAATGCATCTCTAGCAGCAGCTAAACAATGCGTTAACAATGGTAGTGGTCAGCTAAACACTGAGTTGAACTCCTGGAATTCAGTTGCAGAGAGGGAGGAGTGATGAGCAAACAGGTCAGGACCAGACTGGAGAAACCCACAGAAAAAGCTGATCTGAGCAAGGGGGAGCTCATGGAACCCTGACTGATACGTGGGAAACCAGCATAGGACTGATTCAGACCCCCTGAACATGGGTGTCAGTTAGGAGGCCTTAGCAATCTATGGGGCCTCTGGTAGTTGATCAGTATTTATCTCTAGTATGCAAATGGACTTTGGGAGCCTATTCCACATAGAGGGATACTCTCTTAACCTAGACACATGGGGGAGGGTCTAGGCCCTGCTCCAAAGGACATGGCAGACTTTGAAGATCTCCCATGGAAGGTTTCACCCTCCCTGGGGAGCAGAAAGGGAATGGATAGGGGGTTGGTAGGGGCCAGGGGAGGAGCAGAGGGAGAAGGAACTGGTATTGTTTCTAATTTAAATTTAAAAAAAAGAAAAAATGGTGGTGTATGTCGGGGTGGGGAGGGGGCGTTGTTCATTGCTGAAGCGAACCCAGAGTCTGGTGTCTCTGTCTACTGTTACCCTCCTTTCCAGATCCCTGTGATATCCATAGCTGTGCTGGCTTCAGCACTTGACAACCTTACTTTATTTGTTTTCTGAGACAGTTTCTCACTGGTCTGGAATTTGTCAAGGAGAGTAGGTTTACTAACCACAAAGCCCCTGGGATTCTCCTGTCTCTGTTTCCCAAGCACTAATTCAGGCAAGTACCACCATATCTGTTGATTTCCACTGGTCCTGAGCATGGTCCTCAGGTCCTCATGCTTGCACAGGATGTACTGTACCCATTGAGCCATTTCTCCAGCCCATGATTTCTTTCTTGGTGGGAAACACAAGCTTTGTCACCCATCTGCACTTCAGTGACCTGTGCATTTCTCTTTATGTTCCTTTTGATTGTGTTTTATAGTTTAACTGTTTCAAAAACTTGCTGAGGTACTGGAAGACAATCCTCTTCCAGCCAACTTTACTTCTGAATGCTAAGTATGAGAAAATTTCTATATCTGGGGGAACACAAGTGCCAGTACATGAACCAACTTATTTTGGAGGGTATTGGCTAAAAAGGAAATTTAGAAATACTGTCAAAAGCCACAGATTCTGGCAGTGAAGCTGGGCTCCAGAATCTGTATAACCCAAGTTCTGGGGGAGAGTCTGGGCATACAGAATACAAATATTCAGATATTTCCATTTTCAGTGACGAGGTCAGGAGACAGAACTACAGAAAATATGATATAAGGCAGAAGTGACACTCCAAGTCTAGAAAGCCCTGGAAAAACTCTAAGGAAATGTGAGGGAATAAATTACTTAAATTGATGCCAGCCTGGTTCCAGAGCTGCATCAGTCCCAAATGAACACACAGGAGGCTATATTAATTATGAAGCTGTTGGCCGTTTGCTTGATTTCTTACTGGCTATCTCTGACTTAAGTATTTACCCCATGATTGTAAATCTAAGTATTTCTCTTACTGGAGAAAGGGTCCAGACTTTTCACCCCTATGGCGGCTACATGGTGACTCCCTGTGTTTCTCCTTCCCAGAGTCCTCCTCGAATCCTAGTCCCACCTATCTTGCTTCCCTATTGGCCAACAGTGCTTTATTCAACAACCAATAAGAGAAAGATTTCAGAATGACATCTCCCATCACTGAAATAAGTGCAGCCATGGATTGTTTTGAAAATATAATCCTTATTAATGGTATATAAATGGGACCCAAATACACTATTAATTTAAGTACAGACTCTTCACGTGAACATCTTTAGAGAAATAAAAATGCAACATTCTAAAACTTAATTTTACTCAAAATGTATTTCATTTGTTTTCCCATACAAATGTGGCAGAGCTTTGGAGTGGCATTTTTTCAAATTGTATTAGGGGATATTAGCTTAATGAAATGATTTATTTTAAAGGTATTCATCTACTCTCTTTCATTTACATATTTCTTCTTTCAATCTTTGAAAGACTTTCATAGCACAGATAGATTTGAGTGACCAATAGTTTAAATAATAACATACATTATTAGAAGATAGTCCATCTTCAAGGATGTTAAACGTGAGATCACAAATGGCTTAGGACTGAGGGACGTACTGTGCTTAAAGGAGAGCTCGTGAGTAGCTGGTTGTGCTGTTACCTTCTTTGTACAAATAAAGCTTGTCTGAAGATCAGAGGATGGAGATTGCCACTGGCTAACCAAAGAGGTCTGTAAGTCTATACAGACAGACAGGAAATGAGATGGCTGGACAGACACAGGAAGTGAATGGCTAGGTGGAGACAAGAAGTGAGATGGCTTGGCGGAGAAACAAGGTAGGTGGCAGGAAACAGGAACTCGCTCTCTTTTCCACTGAGAAGCTAATGAGGTGAAGGTGGCCTTAGCTTGCTCCTTCTTCTCTCTGTTCTCTCAGCATTTTCCTTAATATCTGACTCCGGGTTTTTATTATTTACACTGATTAGACTCCATTTACAGCTCACTGTCTAGTTGACAATGTTGGACAGCTGTCTGCTGTGATAGATCAATCATTCATGGTAAGGACACTGCTGCTGAACTATACTTCTCTCTCCAGAAGGATGACTTTTGGACCTTTGCATCTCCACACACAGTTAGAACTTTTATTTTTCTAGAAGTTCAACTGCCACCATTCAAATTTAAAAACATAAAATAGCTACTACCACCTAAGTTCTAGAACATTCTTATCTCACCTTCTCATGTGGTTTATCTCTTTCTCTCTTTCTGGACATCCTGGGTTTTTCCCTTGTCTTAAGAACAATTTCACAAGCATGTGCTTTCTTAAACAATATATTGAACAGATTATCTTATTTTTGAGCTTTAAGAAGTTATTAAATAGGCCGGGCGGTGGTGGCACACGTCTTTAATCCTAGCACCCGGAAGCAGAGGCAGGCAGATCTCTGTGAGTTCGAGGCCGGGCTGGTCTACAGAGCGAGTTCCAGGACAGCCTCCAAAACAATGCAGAGAAACCCTGTCTCGTAAAACCAAAAAAAAAAAAGAAGTTATTAAATAAATATATTGTTATAGGATTTCTGTGACTTTTAAATCAAGATTAGTATTTTGTGAAATTAATCCATGTTGTTTAATGTAAGTTTAGTTTGCTACTATATGAAGGTAATCTTTATGTATGTGTCCAAATTTATTTAGTCTTTCTATGATGAAAGAGTTGTTTCTTCTTTCTCATATCATAAAAGTGAATCTATATGTATACAAGTATATACATATATATGTATACATGTATTCTCATCTTTTAGTGTTTGCAGGTCTGAGGATTAAAACCAGGGCCTTAAATAAGCTAGGAATTGCTCTAGCATTGAGACACATCCCCAGAATATATACCTGTACCTTGATAAATACATTACCATTTCTCATGATTCATTACTAGTCTGTGAAAGGACCTTGCAAAAATTACTATTACCCATTGTACAAGGTGGGAGAAACAGGATGGTACAGTTAAAATTTTAGGATGAAGAAAATTTGCTCTTTCAAAGACATTGGAGAACAGTGATGCCTGCAAGGATAAGAAGTTAATATGGTAAAGTGTGCTACTGAAGAAACTAGCATGTCAGTTTCTTAAAGTTAAAATGAAGGGCTGGCAAAATTTTCCAGTGGGTAAAGGTCCTAGCAACCTTCCTTCTCCCTCATGCCCTCCTCTGCCCTCCTCTTCACCCCTTCTCTTACTCCTAGCACCCACACCCCTACCCCATGCTCCCAATTTGCTCAGAAGGTCTTGTCCCTTTCTTATTCTCAAGGAGACCACATGTATCTCTTTTAGGGTCCTCCTTTTTTCCTAGCTTCTCTTGCAGTGTGGATTGTAGGCTGCTAATTCTTTGTTCTATGTCTAAAATCCAAATATGACTGAGTACATACCATGTTTGTCTTTTTGTGACTGGGTTACCTCACTCAGGATGGTTTCTTCTAGTGCTATCCATTTGCCTGCAAATTGCAAGATTCCATTTTTTTCTGCTGAGTAGTATTCTACTGTATGAATGTACAATAGTTTCACTACTCATTCTTTAGTTGAGGGGCATCTAGGTTGCTTCCAGGTTCTGGATATTACAAATAATGCTGTTATGAACATAGTGGAATAGACATCCTTGTTGTATGAATACGCATCTTTTGGGTATATGCTTAAGAATGGAATTACTGGATCTTGTGGTAGACTGATTCCCATTTTCCTGAGAAATCTCCATAATGATTTCTTAACTGGTTGTACTAGTTAACACTCCCACCAGCAGTGGAGGAGTATTCTCCTTTCTCCACATCCACTCCAGCATAAACTGTTATTGGTGTTTGTGATTTTAGCCATTCTGACAGGAATAAGATGGAATGTTAGAGTTGATTTGATTTGCATATCCCTGATGACTAAGGATGGTGATCACTTTCTCAAGTGTCTCTCAGACATTTTAAACTCCTCTATTGAGAATTCTCTATTTAGTTCTGTACCCCACTTTTTAATTGGGTCATTTGGTGTTTTAGAGACTTGCTTCTTGAATTCTTTGTAAATTTTGGAAATCAGCCCTCTGTCAGATGTGGGGTTGATGAATATCTTTTCCCATTCTTTGGGCTGTCTTTTTGTCTTGTTGACTGTGTCCTTTGCCTTACAAACGCTTCTCAGTTTCAGGAGGTACTGTTTATTTGTTGATCTCAGTGTCTGTGCTACTGGTGTTATGTTCAGGAAGCAGTCTCCTGTACCAATTTGTTCATGGTTACTTCGCACTTTCTCTTCTAAGAGGTTCAGTGTGGCTGGGTTGATGTTGAGGTCTTTGATCTATTTGGACTTAAGTTTTGTGCACGGTGATAGACATAGATCTATCTGCAGTCTTCTACACACCAGCATCCAGTTATGCCAGCACCATTTGTTGAAGATTCTTTCTTTTTTCCATTGTATAATTTTAGCTTCTTTGTCAAAAATCAAGTGTTCATAGGTGTTTGTTTTCGTAACAGGGTTTTCAATGCAGTTCCTTCGGGCTACCTGTTTATTTTTGTGCCAATACAAAGCTGTTTTCAGACTATAGCTATATTATTGTACAGGGTTGTTTTGGCTATCCTGGGTCTTTTGTTTTTCCATACAAGGTTGAGTATTGTTCTTTGAAGGTCTGTGAAGAATTGCGTTGGTATTTTGATGAGCATTACATTGAATCTGTTGATTGCTTTTAGCAAAATTGCCATTTTTACTCTGTTGATCCTACTTAACCAAGAGCATGGGAGATCTTTCCATTTTCTGGTATCTTGTTTAATTTCTTTCCTTAAAGACTCAAAGTTCTTGCTATATAGGTCTTTCACTTGTTTGGTTAGCATTACCTCAAGATATTTTATGTTGTTTGTGGCATTGTAAAGGGTGATGTTTCTCTGATTTCTTTCTCAGTCCATTTATCATCTGTGTATATTAGGCCTACTGATGTTTTTGAGTTAATCTTGTATCCTGCCACTTTGCTGAAGGTGTTTATCAGCTGTAGGAGTTCCTGTGTAGAGGATTTTGGGTCACTTATGTAAACTATCATATCATCTGTAAATAGCGAATGTCTGATTTCTTCCTTTACAATTTGTATCCACTTGCTCTCCATTTGTTGTTTTATTGCTCTAGCCAGAACTTCAAGAACAATATTCAAGAGATATGGAGAGAGTGGACAGCCTTGTGTTGGTCCTGAGTTTAGAGGAACTGTTTAGTTTCTTTCCACTTAGTTTGATGTGGGCTGTTGGTTTACTGAATATTGCTTTTATTATGTTCCGGTATGTTGCTGTTATCCCTGATCTCTCCAGGACCTTTATCATGAAGGGGTGTCAGATTTTTTTCAAAGGGTTTTTAAACATCTAGTGAGATGATCATGTGTTTTTTCTTTTGCAGTTTGTTTATATGGTGGACTACGTTGATAGATTTTCATATGTTGAACCATCCCTGCATCCCTGGGATGAAGCCTACTTGATCATGGTGGATGATTTTTCTGATGTGTTCTTGGATTCAATTTGCTAATATTTTATTGAGTAGTTTTGCATCAAAGTTCATGACTGATATTGGTCTGTAGTTCTATTTCTTAGTTATGTCTTTGTGTGGTTTGGGTGCCAAAGTAGTTGTAGCCTCGTAAAAAAAAGTTTGCCAATGACCTTTCTGCTTTTATTATGTGAAACACATTGAGGAACATTGGTATTAGCCTTTCTTTGAATTTTTGGTAGAATTCTGCACTGAAGCCATCTGGCCTGGACTTTTTTTGGTTGGGAGAATTTTGATGACAGCTTCTGTTTCATTAGAGGTTATAGGTCTGTTTAAATTGCTTATATATTATTAATTTAATTTTGGTAAGTGATATATATATGTATATATATATCCAGAAAATTGTTCATTTCCTTTAAATTTTAGAATTTAGTGAAGTCCAGGTTTTCAAAGTATGACCTGAAGATTCTCTGGATTTCCTCAGTGTCCAGTGTTATGTCTCTCTTTTCATTTCTGATTTTGTTAATTTGCATGTTCTCTCTCTGCCTTTTGGTTAGTTTGGATAAAGATTTTTCTATCTCATTGATTTTCTGGAAGAACCATGTCTTTACTACATTGATCCTTTGCATTTTTTCTTTGTTTCAACTTTATTAATTTCAGGCCTCATTTTGATGTATATGGTACATAGACAATGCAGAAAACACCCCTAATAATTAAAAAATAGTAATGCTAAGGAACAATGAGACTAAATGTATGTATTTTTCAACATATGACATAGTCCCTTATAGGACACTATGACAGGACTAGTCAATAGCATTCCTCACTAAATTTAGATACTTATAACCAGATTGCACACTGTGAACTAAACAGTATATCAGTGGAGAATTTCTAATCTCTTACCTGTTTATTAGAAAAATACACCAGGTACATATTGTTATAGCAAAAACAAATTAATTATTTTGTGACACACCTCAATGAAAGAAACCAGAGGCCATTTTTCTCCTGCTAGTATATTTCTGGTTTCTATACCATAATGGGTGGAGATTGTTTTCCTTATGGGCGCATTAAATACTTGCATTTTAAACTGATCATCCTAATCACTAAACTTTATTGATTTTCACCAAGTAAAATATAATTTGGAATGCTTTGTTTGTGTTCCAGTTCCTCTGTGTTTCATTTCATAATTTACTGCCTTCAGTACACCTGTAACACTTCACAGTTAGACTGTTCAATATGTGTTTTTAAGAGTTTGTTTGTTCTTCTTTGTAAAGCATTAATGAAATTACAAAATCAAATCAAACAGAACCAAGAACTCTTCAGCAGTCTACAAGATCCCAGCACTAAACTAAAAACAGAAACGTTTAATTTTCCACTTAGAGATCTCCATCCATTTGTATTCAATCCATTCAATGATACTTGATGATGAGATAATTGAAATTAATTTTTTAATTGCATTTCATTGATGTTGTCATCTCCTCTCTACTTTAATGTAATAATGTTCCCAGAGTAGGATTCGGGGAAGTGACAGTAGAGGATGAGAGGAAATGTATCAAAAGGCCATTATGTGTCAAGGTTAACTATATCTGTTATGGAGACTGGAAACCTTGAAGGAGTAGATAGCTCTCACACACAATTGGCTTCTTTATGCAAAATGCCATGATACCATGTTTTTATATAGCTTGTAAATTTTAATTTTATTTGGTAAACATTCCTTTATTAAATTGCATTCATTCATATTTTCTGAAAAACATAGAGTAGGTATTAAATTGCAATTCATACTGTTAAGAAAGTATTGCTTTTAATTATTTAAAATATTCTATGTATTTCCTAGTAATTTAAAATCTTATTTTCTTGAGTTTGTGCTATTCATTTCTTAGTTAACATGTCCCCATGGTACTAATGCCATTTTGGGCTTCTTATAAATATCATGTATCCTAAGTTTTGTGAAGTGAAAAAATAAATTTAATACAGATGAATTATAGAATGCTTATACAAAAATGATGCTAGGGGTTGAGAAAATAGCTGTCATTAAACTCCCTGTCATATAAATGTGAGAATCAAAGTTAGGATGTACTACTCATATAAAAGGCTGGCATAGTAGCCAGAGAGAAAGAGAAAGAGATAGAACGAGAGAGGGGGAGATAGAGAGGAAAAAGGAGAGAGAGAGAGAGAGAGAGAGAGAGAGAGAGTACAGAATCAATCAGCTGGTTTCCACTAGACTAATATTATTCAGTACTGTTATACCTGAGTAGATTTTCTAGTCACTAGAATAACTGCATCTGCAGGACCCTGACTTAATGACAATAAATAGAAGGGGACATTTATATGGTCATTTTTGTTGCATTCTGGTCTTATGACTATGAGTCTGTGATCATGTGCATGCAGGATCTTTTTGTTATAGTTTGTATGCACATATGTTGCTTTTTCGGTAATCAGCAGTGGGATTGCAACATGACTTACTAAATATCTGTCTACATTTATAAGAATGGGGCCACTTCTCAGTGGCCTTGCCACATTTGTAGCCATTGGGTCTGTGTAAAAATTCCAGCTGTGATGCCTCACACTGGTTTGTTTTATACAATGTTATGGAATTTTTATATATATTAATATACATTCTTTAAAACTATGCTGCAAATGGTTTCTTTTAATATGATTTTTTATTTTCAGTACCTGATAGTACCTTATATTTTTGCCTAGTTTAGCCATTGCCTCTCTCTTTTTCCCTATAGCTCTCTGTTTGTCTTTCTGTCTGGCTGGGTGGGTGGCTCTCTTTCTTTCTCTCTGTCTCTCTCTGGATAGCTCTCATGTAGCCCAGGATAACTTTAAACCCATCATGTAGCACAGGATGATCCTGAAATCCTGCTTCTCCTGTTTTGACCTTCCAAGTGCTAGAATTATAGATTTTTCTATCATCAAGCCTGGCAGTATTGCCCTGCAAAGGTGTTTAACTTCAATAATATACATTTAATGGGTAGTGATTTTACTGCCCTTTCTAAACTGTGTTTCCCTAATACAGGATCATGGAGATGTTCTTCTGCTATTATTTTGGTTTCCCATTAAGATTTATGATTCATTTATAGATGATTAGTAAATGTGGTCCATTTGTTTCAGCACTACATTTTGGGAACATTGTTCTATATTCATTCAACTCTACTGTCAACTTAGAAAGAAAATATTATTGGCTACTCTTAGGTATGTTATTTGTCTCTATGTTTAGTACTAGAGTTTAACATAGGGCTTCTTACATGTTAGACAAACACTACACCTGAGCAATGTCCCCAGCCTCATTCTTCATTTTTTATTGTCTCATTTCTTATAATTTTGAGACAGGATCTTGCTAAGTATCCCTTGCCCTCACTTTGTAGCTGAGACAGACCCTAACCTGCAATCTTCTTGTCTCAGCCTCCTAAGCAGAAATTACAGACCTGTATCACCTGGTTAGGGTTGTTATTCTGATTGTTTACAATGTAATACTATACTACTCTACAATAAATCTAGAAACCAGGAGACATGGATCCTCCTTCAATATTCCTTTTTTTCTTTATTTAATTTAGATGCAATCTTATTGTACATATCAATCCCCTTTCCTCTCCCTTCCAATTTCCCATGTCCCCCACCAACCCCCCAACTCATCCCCCATCAACTCCCCCAAGTACAATGAGGCCTTCCATAGGGGATATTAAAAGTCACATCATTTAGAGGAGGGCCCAGACCCTCCTCCTTGTCTCTGGGCTGAAGTAGTATCCCTCCATAGGGAATGGGCTCCCAAAGTCCATATGTGCACTAGGGATAAATACTGGTTCCACTGCCAGATATTCTTTAAAATATTTCTTCTATTGTTCTAAGTCTTTTTATTTTTCATGAAAGTGTTAAAATTGGGTTGTTGATCCTTCCTTCCCACCCAAAGAAAAGTCTGTTTAGAATTCTGACTGGAATTGTATTGAATCCATACCCAATAGTAGAGATTTGGAAACATAACAGTATTGCATTTTTTCATCCATGTACATGGTATATCTCTGTATCTCAGTCAATAGTTTTTAAAAGCAGGGTTTTACAATTTTCAGTAAGCAAATGTTATCATCTGTGTGTCTCACGCCTATTTAAGTCAAAGCTTATAGCCCTCAGACTCCTCCAGTGTTGCCTAAGAAAATTGCTCTCCTGTGTTAGTCCTCTTCTTTGTTTACACACCTCATGACTGTACACTAATTCATCAACTTGGTTTATTGTATCAGCTTCTTTCGTCTGAAAGAATTTGTATTCTTATATGCTGTTTAAATAAGGTTAGTAGGTAGCGACTGGTCCGTGGCAGAGTAACTAGCACAAAACAGAGAAACATGTTTATATTCCAAATCATGATTATTAATTCCACCAGTAGTTTCTAAATATCAACAACCATGACTCTTACATGACGTATTGCATCTCAATGTGACAAAAAGCTTATGATGTGATTTATATCATTTTAGAAACTGAATTGAGTAACTTTTCAAATGGGTCAACTGTTTGTCTTATAAAGAATAATAACCAGACTTAGGATATAAGCCTAACTTCGATACAATATGCTATATACCAATAACATAAACATAAAATTCTCAATTCTTAGCTCCACACTGATAAGATAGATGTTAGGTAGGTCTGCTTTCAATTTAAAGATGTTGTTAACCTCTTCGGAGATAAGCACATAATTTAAAACAATTTTCATAAATTAGTTATGTGATCCCAAAAAGACAGAAATAAAAACTAGGCACTAAATAATGTGATAAAAATAAACTTTACACATGGGAAATAAATTCTAGGCATTGTTGTTTTGATTGAATGCTTAAAATGAATCCAGAAAAGTACTCACTTACCCAGCTCTCTAGACTTGGCGATATGACAGCAAGGCAAGAAAAAAGCATTTAAAACATAATCCCCCAAACACTCAACATTTACCTGAACATGGCTTACATTTTTATGGCTTATCTCATCAGGGGAGTGAGTGTATGAGACTGCATCAATGAAAAGCAGGCAAAATAGAAATGTTACAGAGAAAACATGGCATTGATGGATTTGGCCGAAAATGCCAAAAAATGATGCTAAAGGGAAAAAAAATGTATCAGTCCCTTGGTGTGGGTATCATTCTAAAACTAGGGGGAGGATTCAGCCATTCTGTTTCATTTGGTAACTGTCTTAAATTTAATAAGAGTGCAAGTAAAATATTTTGTAAGTTAACATGAACAGATATGAGTACACCATAAGACTTAGAATAATGACCCACAGGACTCTACCTAATCTACCTGTGTCCAGCTCCTGTAGCTTATTCTTTCCCCCAGATGAACTCTCAGGCCACAATTCTATGCCTGCAACTATTTTTGATAATTAAATATCTTTATGACATGTAAATTGACTAAACAAGTTGCCCTCTGACTTCCACAAGGGAAGCCACAGCATATGGTGCCTCCCACACACATAAATAAATAAATAAATAAATGTAAAAAATTAAACGTTTGCCATTGGTGTTTAATCTTTTAACCCATTGCCAATTTACTTTTGATGTGTGGTGGTGTAATGAGAAGTTATGTCACTGCTCTCTCATGGACAAGTCACTGTTCGTGATTATTTTCTTCCCTGCCATGACACTGAAATCAAATTTGATTGTACTTTTAAGTCTGTTTCTGAGATCTACAACTCACAAAAGTGATATTTTCTGACACTTCACCATAAGTAGTAAACACTTCTTTTGATCGTTGCTGTGTAATAACTCTTACTATCCAGGAAGACAGGTCTCTTCTATCCTATTGATCTTCACTAGGCATCCTCACATTATCCTTTGCCTTTCATTCTTCTACATAAATTTTGAATGAGTTTGCACAGTCCCTTAAAATATTTCATTTTGCTATTTGTATCAAAATAGATGAAAAACTATGTTATTTGGGAAACCTTGTAATCTTAAATTATTGAGCTGTTCTCCATATGTATACCTTATCTTTATTTTGACATCCTGAAGTGGTTTTCATAAATTTCACATTTTTCCAGAAAACTTGTAGATAGTTTGTTTATATTTATTCCTGTTACTTGTAAACATTATATTTCAAAATAATATTTTCTAGGTGGGAATGTCTAAACTGGTAAAGTTCTGTTCGTGAAGATTTGAGTTAGGATCCCTAACATCTACACCTCACCGCTCTGCATATTAGTAATCCTAATGATAGCTGAGGTCAGGAGGCTAGGAAGACAAATTGAGGCTAAAATCTTCTGACTAACCGGTCTTGCCAAATGGGTGAGCTCCAGATTCAGTGAGAGACCCTATCTAAACACACACACACACACACACACACACACACACACACACACACACACACAATCAAGGTGCAGAATAAACACCAAAACCACCTGATTGTCTACCTGTGACCTCTACATGCCTAGTCATACATGCATGTATACATATGTGCTACATACAACTAATATATAAATTATATTAGCTACTTAAGCATAATGTTTATAGGTTGAGTATTTATCCAGACAATTTGTCATCTCTTAAATCATTTATTTGTAGATTTCACACATACAATTTAAAATAATGTTTGCATATTTGCTTTACTGAGAAAAATTCATTATATAAATTAATTAGGTCAATTTAATTAATTCTCTTGTTATATTTTTACAGTTTGTCTACATGTTCTATCAGTTATTGAGAGTAATAAAATCTGAATTTAGCTGTGTACCTATCTATTCTTGTGACATTATGATGATATTAGATGTATTAACATGTAGAACTTTCTTGTTCTGTTGATGAACTGGTAGTCCTAAATTATTAAAGTGCTTATTTGATCGCCTATAGTGTCTTTTATAAAACACAATTAAATATTTATTTTACATTTATTTGTATGTAAATATGTGTACCTGTGTGTATCTGGGGTTACAGGTGGCTATGAGCTGCCTGAGTGGACACTGGGGCCTGATTTCAGGTTCACTGCAAAAGCAGTACACTCTCATGACTGCTAAGCCAACTATGTAGCCATCCTAATGATACTATCTGCCTAGAAACCCACTTCAGCAAGAAATGAGATATAATAATACTAGGGAAATGTCCAGAGATTTACAAGGATGACCCCAACTAACAATCTAAGCAATGGAGAGGCTACCTTAAATGCCCTTCCCCTATAATGAGATTGATGACTACCTTAATTGCCAACCTAGAGCCTTCATCCAGTAGCTGATGGAAGTAGAAGCAGAGACTCACAGCTAAGCACTGAGCCAAACTCCTGGAATCCAGTTGTAGAGAGGAGTGATGAGCAAAGTGGTCAAGACCATACTGAGGAAACCCACAGAAACAACTGACCTGAACAAGGGGGAGCTCATGGATCCCAGACTGATAGCTGGGAAACCAGTATAGGACTGATCCAGACCCCCGTATGTGGGTGTCAGTTAGGAGGCCTTAGCAATCTATGGGTCCTCTGGTAGTGGATCAGTATTTATCTCTAGTATACAAGTGGACTGTGGGAGCCCGTTCCACATAGATGGAAACTCTCTCAGCCTAGACAAAAGGGGGAGGGTCTAGGGCCTGCTCCAAATGATGTGACAGACTTTGAAGATCCCCCATGGAAGGCCTCACCCTCCCTGGGGAGCAGAAAGTGGATGACCTAGAGGTTTGGCAGAGGGGGGCAGGGGAGAAGGGGAGGGAGAGGGATCTGAGGTTGACATGTGAAACAAGCGTATTTCTAATTTAAATTTAAAAAAGAAATTTTTTTCGTCTGAAATTAATATAGTCATCCCATCTTCCTTTTGCTTAGTGTGACTGAAGTTTAACTTTACAACTGTACTTTCAGTCTACTATTTATGTATACTGAAAAGTGAGGTGCTTTTTGGAAGTTTAAGTACAAAAAACTGAAAATACAATCTTACAATCTTTGGTATTGACTGGATATTGAAATCTCTTTTATCCAGTGTCTTTATATTAGTTTTGTTTTCTGGCACATTTATTTTTTTTTAGCATTTTGCCCTTTGTATTTAGTAGTTTTATTAATCTTTTTATCATTTCATTTGTCACCATGTGTTTGCCTGTTCACTCACAATCTTTAGTGGTCTCATAAAAAAGATATATGCTATACATATTAAGACCTACCTTTAAGTAAGACTTGTTAACATACAGATTGTTTCAGAGTTTTCAATACCACACTTTTATTTCTTCACTCCCAGTTTTCATTCTTTTAAAAATTAATTACCAGTCAATTATTTTATATGTATGAGTGTTTCACATGCATATATATCTATGCACAATGTATGTGCCGGGTACCATTGGAAGCCAGAAGCGGAATCAGATCTCTTGAAACTAGAGTTACAGACTGTTATGACCTGCCATGTGGATGCTACAAATTGAACCTGGATGTCTGGAAGAAAAGCCAGTGTTTCTAACTACTGAGCTAACTCTCTAGGCCCTACTTGCCGTGCTTTTGATGACACGGATTTTTATTTTCATATACAGATCAACTCCATAATCTATTGCTTTTCATGTTTAAAGATTCAATTATACTTTAAGGAGATTATTAGTTTAATGTTTTAAATACTTACTAATTGCTTGCCTTTTCTAGTACTCTCTTACCCCTCAAATAGATTCATATTTCCTACTGGTATAAACTTCCTTTTTCTTGCTGTAATTTCCTCAATGTTTTTAATAATGCAGATGTGTTTCTGTGAATTATTTTGCCTTTGTGGATTTCAAACTCTTTTAATTTCACTATAATTCTTGGAACATCTACTTTCTTGTTAGCTTGAGAGCTTTTTATTTTCTTCCATCACTTTAAAGTTGTTCATCACAGGGTTTTGGCTTGACCTTGTTTTCATCAAGAAACCTGCTGCTGTCCGTGCTGGGAATGTTTCTACCACAAGATATTTGTACTTGCCATAGTTGAGGAGACTTCTATTGAATAAAATGCTATGCTTGAGTGTGAAAAGAAACTCAAATAAAGGAGACATGCAAACAACTGAGACAGATTAAGAGTAGATAATGAAATAAATCTACATTACAAAATTATAGCATAAAACTGAAACTTTAAAGACTGAAGTATCAGAATTTAGTGAGAATGGAGTAGAAACTCAAAATCCACAAACATAGCAACCCAAGAAAAAATATTATGGATTGTATACATTGACACAGCTAAAGAGAACATTAGTCAACTAGGCATTCCTTAAAAGTAAATTGTTAAGACTGAAACTATAAATATAAAAGCATATTTTATAAGACTATGAAACTTTAGAACAAACAAAAAAGAACAAGTCTAAAATCACAAATAAAAATAAATATTTTTATGATTGTCATTTTTGCTATTTTGATCTTACCTATCAAACAGCATGTACCTTTGTCCTATAATGAGGGTTTACAGAAATTTCCTTTCTTTTATTGGGCACATTTGGTAGATGAATGGATGAGGTGTTTCACTGAAGAGAAACACCATCTGCCAAGGAAATCCACACTTAACTCTGGATTCAATCACAATTGGTAACAAAGCTGGAAGCCAGGCATTTAGAGATAATCGGCATAAGATATCTCCACAAAAGTTACCTTACTGCAGCAGAATCTGATTTAAAGCACAAGTTTTGTGACCAACATAAAATGTCTGATGACATTGGCCAAATGGTCAATAGGCATTTGTTTATAATAACTTCCAATGTGTTTCTTTAACTTGGATTTTATAAAGAGAATGAATACTGCAACTAGTGTAACACTAAGAGCAAAATTTAGGACTACTACTATATCACAACTTATCATTACATGAAAACCAATGGTTTGGGTTACCTTCTGCATTTGAAAATGATATTTATTTACCTGTGTAGCTAGGAGATTATTTCTGTTAATTTTTTTCTGTAGTTTACACTTAACTTCTTTTCTGTATCTCCACCTAATCCATGTTCTGATGGTTATTTTCTTACCTTGCACTGTTATAAAAAATGGTTTATGATTGACAAAAAGTTATGTTTAATTTGAATTATCATATGAACAGTCCCCATGGTTCTCAGGTTGCCTGAATGGTGAAGATCAAGATTACAAAGTATTTTGGGATAACTCACACAAGTGTCTATTATCTGAGTTATACAAACTAGATCTTTTCATAATTTGATTCCCACAAAATTAGATGCTGAATTTCCCACATCAAGACTCTTTGAAAGCAGAGATCATCCCTATTTTATGCTGTTATTTTTCTAATACTGTGCCCAGTGAGGCACACAGAGCTGTTACTGAACTGGCATACAATAAACAAGACTGAGTGTGACAATGCCTTATCAACTTTAAACATATATAGATAATATGCTTATCAGTGCTTTTTCTAAACCATATGTGTGTGTGGCATTAAAGTTGGTTCACAGTTTTGTAAACTGATTTTGTTATGATCACATCCTACACAAATGCTTAGATACTAAAATTCCTATTATATATGCCCACATAGGGTTGTAAGTTTTGCATGAAGGCATGCCAACTCATTTTTGATACACCTCACTATATTTTATAGAGAGAGTGCCTATTTCCTGAATTCATATCTACATTTGCACAGTTGATGTCACAAATATAATGCAGATGGTGTCACCTTACTTAGTGGTGTTCAACCAATGCTTTAAAAAAACTATGATTTTCTCATATTTACTTTGGAAAGTGTTTCAACAAAATAGAAAATTCTGGTTAGAGTTTACTTTTGCACTTGAAACTATGTCAAAACAGATTTGCATTCTGAGTTTCCAGGATGAGGATTAATTTTGTGTGGTGGTTTTATACTGGATTTCATGCAGGCCACAGTTTTCTAAGTCTGTGTTTAAGGCTTTCTTTTGGATGAACATGATTTTTTTCTTTTTTATTTCTTTAGGTTAAAGTAAAATATCTTGGCAACTTCCAATATGGTTGCATATTTCTATGAATACTTGTCCACTTAGAATATATATCCTGTTTTCTTTATAATAGGAACTTTAGCTTTTGTGCTAGCAGTAAGAGTCAAGATTATATTTCCTAAATGATTTCTAGGATGGAAAGGTCACACACTGTTATGGAGCTTCCTTTTTATAAAGTGCTTCCTCTGAAATTTCAACACAAAATGCTTTGTAGCATTAGACTAAAATTATAATTTGCTTGCTGAACAGGTTCTCTAACTCTCTCATGGTTTGCCTTCCAGAAATTTTATGCAATGTTTTGCTGTTTATTCTGTGACAGCATTATTTTCTTTTAACTTTGGACCATCATTTCAATAGTAAGCAGTCACAGCTAAGCATGTATGCTTTGTGATTCTCAATATGTTAATAATCTTGCTAATTAGCAATTCACAGTGAACAGGAGTCAGTCACATCACAGAGCCTGATTGCTGGCACCTTTTAGTATCACGAGTAAATTTCAAGGTAGTTTTTTTGGTTTGGGAAATCCTCCTTGGTGGACAATACCACCACCACCACCAACAACAGAGAGCTTTCTGTATCCAGTGGAGAGTTCAAACGAGCACACATCTTTTAAGAAAAGCCAGCTGTCCTCTATGCTCACCCTTAATTATATGTCCCATAAGTTAGACCTCCTGTGTCCAATTTTAATTCGTTCAGCAATCTATCAAATGAAAAAAAAAACTACATGAAAATGTAAATGGCATATTCCACTTTGGAGACAGTTCCTAAATAACTGGAAAGACTAAACAGACAATGGATTCAGCTTTCACTGTTGGTGATAGAAATATTTAATTGCCAAGATCAGTATTGCCTGTACATCTGGGGGAAGCCCTGTTGGCCAGAGAGAATCTGTCATTTCTTGAAAAATAAAATTGCATCTCAACCAAGACTTAACTAAGTCCCCTGCCTTGCTTTCCGCTGATTTTTAGCTCACATAGTTAGGATGACTTATTTTGGTTTCTTCACTCTATGTGTGTGCAAATCCTTACCTCTTCTTCTCTTGTGAGGATCAGAGCTCTGTGAGATATGTCAATGTATTTTCAGACAATGCAAAGCTCTCCATATGTGGTAAGCACTTACTGCTAAGTAAATAAATTGATATACCTATGGTGTAAAGATTATTGGGCACAACAATATTTTTATGTTAACTAATTTATTATTAGCCATTGCACAAACAGTCTGTGTATTGGAAAGCTACTGTGCTACAGAGTTAGAAGATGGCAAATGGAATGTTTTTAAATAAAGTGACATATCAATGATATGTCAATTGAGAATAAACAAACTCACATTTTTTGTTTTTTCCACCTAAGTTTAGTGCCCATCATCTCCTCCAGCATGAACATTTTGAATATTTTAAATGGCAAGGTATCACTAACTATACCTTACTCGTTTAAGCACCTTCAGGACTGTTGAAAAGTGAACCTGTAGCACCACCCTTCCTTGATTTTTGCAGCCTACCTGACTCCTGCCTCTTCATGGGCTAGTCAACCTTTGAATTTTGTTAGAATTTGTTTTAAATAAGACTTATCGTGTTTACTGCTTGGGAAAGAACAGAAAAGAAGCAAATTGATATCATAGGTCATATAGAAAAAAGAGACATGTATTTTGCAAGTAATCATTTAATCACCATTGTGATCAATGTAACAAAAGGCTCCAGGAATCTGTAAGAACATAGGCTCTGGATGCGATCTTAGAGGGAAAGTTGTTGAGCACCTGAACTATTCTGCCTATCTCTTAGTTTCATTTCCAAAATTTCAGATTTCAATCTACCTTCTGCTTTTCAGAGACATTCTTTATGTCTTCACTGACCCTACCAAAGCTCCTCTAAAGTAGAGTGTTTGTTTCATCTCAAGGAATTGTGTTGCCTGTCAATGGTCATTATTAACTTACATGTAAATTTTAAAAATTATTAGTAATTTTAAATTCCTATGGGATTTTTAAGTTTCATGAAAATGAAGGGAGTATTTGTTCACATAATCAAAGCTGAACACACTTCTTGAATCTAACATCTCAATAAATAAAATTACTTCAGTAACTATATGAATAAGTGAATACATGATTGAATGGACTGATTTAACAAAATGACTTCTTGTTAATATAAAGGTAGAGAATGGACCATTTATTTTAAAAGAATAAATAGATTTACAAGTGACATATGAATATGCAAAAAATCCTCAATAAAATAAATGACTAAAATGTGTACAAATAAGCTTTGGTACATTTAAGTACATTGCTTTGTGGGAAATCAATGTATTTAACATTTTTCAGGGTCCTTCGATTTCTACAGGATGGTATGTTTTTATATCTGTCTAATGAGCTATTTGGGTAGCTACAATGTTTGTATATGTATATACATATGTATGAATATATATATACACATTTACACATATCATTAATTAGCTCTGTAAACAGAGAGATGCATATTTTTGTACACCTAATAGTCAAGGTATATACTTCATAAATCAGGCATTTGAAATAATGAAATAATATTTTCAGTGTGTATTGCTACTGAAGATTGTGCAACAGTCAAATTGACTTACTAAAGATGAAAATCTGGCACACAGCACATTCACAGTTCGTTCATGTTTGGAGGGACTACTGGCCACAACTACATAATGAGAGCCTGACAGCTGTTCAACCTTCCTCAAGTTTGTTTAAGAACTGTGGCTTAGTGTTTTTTGTTTGTTTGTTTGCTTGCTTGCTTGCTTTGTTTTTTTATATATGTGTAGATATTTTCTCTACAATTATCCAAATTTTGGAATGCTGTTGACAAATAATGATGGTACACTGGGAAACAGGATCCCCTCCCAAGGCTTCACACATTGCGCTGACCTCTTTTACAGAAAATTTCCACATATATGTGATCACATTCCTAGCCTGTGTAATTGCTCTCAAAAAGAAATGAGCTTTTGAGAATGCATAGTATTGTGTCTAAACTTTGATAGTCAAACTCACGAAATTGTATTTCAGGGTCCTCGTGACTCAGGCAGTCAATGATGTTTACAAACATCAGCTTGTTTGCAATTTGAACTTAGGCAGGAATGCGTTGACATCAGCTGCCTCTCTGGGTGGAGAAATAAGCAGAGAGAGGGGTGCTATCAACAAAAGCATTGGCACCTCAGGGTTTGAGGAAGCTGTGTAAGTCAAGTCAGTCTCACAGTTAGCTCATTGTGTGAAGCTGAAAACTGTCCTCCCAGTTTCAAATTAGGAAGAAGACAGCAAGACTTCTATTTGACAACCTCTTGTAAACCCTTGGATATTTCAAGCAACTCTCCTGTCATTATTTACAGTCAGACAAAGGTATATTAGCTTGGTGTCTCTGTTTCTAGTCTATACTGCTATGTGTCCTTTCTGGGCTGGGGTCTTTGAGACAACAGGCTCTTACTACCTTCATTCAATATGTGAGCCAACCTCTTCTGTCACTGCCTTCTCAGCTGTGACAAGATGATATCTATGCTTAAGCAAGGGCATTAGTTATTACACTATTGACCAAATTATAGTGTATATCAGTTGGCATTTATAAAAGCATGTTTTTCTAAATATACTTTGTACATCAGATCATTTATTTCTCAGAACAAGCTTAGAAGATAAATTTAGACCAAACTGAGGTACAAAGACACAAAGCATGTATTTGGCTAGAAGCAAAGTAATTCCAAGAATCTTCCTCCTAAGGTGTGTATTAAATGAAAGTGCCTGGTGAACTCTAGGGTGGGCCCCATGCCTGGGACAGTTAGCCAGCACAAAACAGTCTTTTTCTGCATGGGTTTTTCAATTTGTTTTACTTAAGTGTGTATTTTTTGTCTTATTATTATTTTTTTGATAGAAAGAAACATGAAGTTGGATGACTAGGGAGGTGCAAGCACCTGGGAAGTGTTGGGGGAAGGGAATGAATATGGTCAAAATGTATTGTATTAAAAGCATTTTCTATAAACATGAGGAATCAGGAAGATTGAGTTGGGGAATGAATACAGGACAGCAAGAAAAGAGATACCTTAAGAGAGGGAGTCACTGTAGATTTAAAGACAAATCTGGCACTAGGAAAATGTCCAGAAATCCACAAGGATCCAGGGATCAACATGCTTGACTTTCTTGTGTCTTTTGAACATCTTTCAATGATGTTGGATATAGTATTATCTGTATTTAATTTAAAATTTTTTATGTTCTATGTGTACATATGTGTGCAATCACACTCATGCACGTACATGCATGTGTGCTTGTGGAGGCAGAATTTGATGTTGGATTTAAAATTTTAAATTTATCCTTTGACAAATTTATACTTTTATGCTATGTATTTTGTTCTTATCTAACTCCCACTGAACTTCCCAAATTCCACTGGGACTAACCAACTTCATCTGGATTTTATGTCCTCTGTTGTTATTAGAATCCTGAATCAAATTAGTGAAGACCACATACACACAAGGATAAAGCCATCCACTCAGGCATGGCCATTCAACTAGTAGGCATAGTCCCAAAGAATGTGACTCTCTCTCTCCCTCAGCAGCTATAAACTGACAGTAGCTCCTCAGCTAAGCAAGCAAACACTAGTACTGAGCCCCATTTCTCAACAATGTTTGAACATAGTTTTTCTATTTATTTATTTATCGCGTGTGTATCTGTCTGTCTGTCTGTCTGTCTGTCTCTCTGCACACACATTGTCACAACTTACATCAGTTGATTCTCTCCTTCAGCCTTGTGGGACCAAGGATTGAACTCAAGTCATCAGGTTTGGTGGCTGCCAGCTTGACCAGTTGAGCCATCTTTCTATCCCTAAATATGTACTACAAAATAAAAATTAAAAAGCATTTTGAAATTTATTCTCAGCTTTTGCTATTGAAAACTGTTTTACTTTTGAATTCCTTATAACTGACTGGATATTTGGGATCATTGCATCAGACAAAGTTCGTATTGATTACCTCTTCCCATCCCCCAAAATGTTGAAAGGTCAAAGTGACAGTTTTGAAGTATTGCTGGTCTAGCTGGGAGGTCAGATTAAGGGGAGCAATGTGGGAAATGATACCACTGATAAATAGCCTCTTGGATAAAGAATTCCTCAGCTTCGCAGAGTGAAGAACAGAACACGGAATCATCGGCTCTGGTTTATAAAGAGGTCTTCATGGAAGGGCCCTTTCCACCCCTACACGTACATTGGCTTCATTCCTCCCATTGGACGACAAGCAAATTGGCAATCAGAGACTGCTGCTGCCAAACAAAGACAACACTTTTTAATATGAACTCTTAAATCTTTGCTACACTGTATTTTACTAGGACTCTCAGTTAAACTATTTCCTTTAATCCAAGATTGCTTTATTTTGATAAAGAATGATTTCTGTATTCAGTTGACCTCAGGCATGGTTCTATATTGTGTTTGAATAATCACTACTGTTTTAAAGGAGGGATAGCCACTATGATAAAAGAGCACATACATGAAGAAGAAGCATGACTTATATTTCTGAAAAGGGCCTTTGTTTCAATAAAGATTTCACAAGGAATTGTCACTTGAGTGATAATATTTGTGCAAAAATGATATAAAATCACCAAGGGAACCAAAATTAATAAATTTGCAAGTAGTTCTTGCCTGTACATTAGCATTCACTCAGTGGAGACCTCTAACCAGTTCCCTGGCTAGTTGCTTGAAATCAAATTAATACATTGCTTTGCCCATTTTCAGACACTTGAAAGGGTCCTCACTACCACACTGTTAGGTCAGTTTCTACTCAAGTGCTATAAAAAAAAGTCCCAAAAGGAAGCTAGACTCTTACAGATCCTGAGATATTTACTAAACACCCGCAAATATATGCCACATTCTTTAATCCAATACCAATCCAGCTGGTATTGTCTACCTTTGTTTTTTGAAAAACAAAAAAAGGAGATGCTGAGATGTTGGCAACCTAGTCCCAGGGTAGAGGCTCAGTTCAATAATTCAAATCTGTGAAAGGAAAGCAGAGCTGTTTCTTGGGGCATTAATTATACTTTACCAAGCCTTTCAAAAAATAGAATAGTTATGTAGACTTCTCTCCTTAATTCAACAATTTTCTGAGAGGTCACTGAGAACTTTGTCTTTCCTGCAGTATTTTTTGAGGGAAAATGTGTTTTAATAAGTAAAATTATTTCTCAAGAGCTTGAGGACTTGACACTGATAGACCAGAGCTGAAGATGCTCATCTCAGCCGGAACCTTCTGCATTAGTTCATATCCTCAGGAGTTTTGGACTGTCAGAGCTGAAGGGTTTGAAATTGGGAAATATATTACTCAAGTTTGCCCATTAAAATATTGGAGGAAAAAAAAGTACTGAAGTTGCAGCTGGCGTGACATGCAGTATGTGACACAGGAAAGAATGCGATGAATTTCAGGGATTGTCTGAGCGTAGAATCATGTGACATGACAAGTAAAGACAATGTTGTGTGTGTGAGAGGGGACAGCTGATTTAACTGAAAGAGAAGGGGCCTAAATTCCTCCTTCCCTGAACTCAGTGCTATGAATTCTTTGATGCTAAAAGTCAAATTTTCTCAGAAAGGAATCCTCTTCTGCCATTCTCTGTCGAATGAATAGACACCAAAACGAGAGATGACATTAAATCATGTCTTCGTCCCTACCAACTCCCTAAAGTGGGTTGTTCACACAGAATAGGACCTTCCTGTTTAAAGTTCAGCAAGCTTCAATGTTAGGTCATTGTAGTTTGCTATTTTGATGACTCATAGTCTTTTTCCACCTTACAAATAATTCTAACATGCTATGATATTTCATATCATACATATAAAATGTTAAGATTCAAGAGAGTAAGGAAATGACTGACAGCAGTTATTCTGTCTTACCAGAATTAAGCTGAATTAATAACAATAACAATTCTAAATATACATATCAAGTAGCTTTAGTGTTTTTTTAATTCATTCCATTTTTGCCAATCTCATTGTTTCAGTTAAAGCAAGCTCAGCTTCCTTCTGTGTACCAGCAAAGAATAAAGAGCTGTTCCTTGCCTTTCTCATACTGTCCTTCTATTCAGCTGCTTCTAGCCACCATCAACAACAAGCCTAAGCAATTAAGTATGTGTTAACATTTCTTGGATATTTCAGGGAAGGTCAAACAAAAAGTGGCAGAATAGTTCACAGTTCATATTACTCTTGCATTCCCAACATGTCCAAGTAGTTACTTTTGTTTTGGTTCACCTACACTCAAGATACATGTTTTATCTTTCTTGTATATCCCTACAAGAATTTTCAGAATTCTATGATAACTCTGCAGAACTTGCACATATCCAATATCATTTTCATAAGAATCAAAACTACATGGGGATGCCAGATGACTGTACCTCACCAAGAGTTCCCTTTGATGCCTATGGGTTAACTTCCATCTTACCTCCAAGCTAAAGGCCACTGAATGGGGGAGGATATTTCAAAGGCCATAGTGATGCTTCATAGTGGTACTCACCAAGGGTATCATCCAAACTATGTGCTATCTAGATTTTTCAAGAGGATAAAGTTTTGGAAGACCAATTTGGCAGTATATGGCAGAAGGTTTACAATGTTCCAACGTCTTCATATAATTCTATTTTTAGCAATTGTAGTAGTTTGAATGTAATTGGCCCCCATAAGCTAATAGGGAGTGGTAATATTAGGAGGTATCTTTGTTGTAATAGGTGTGACCTTGTTGAAGGAAGTATGCCATTCATAAGGTGGGCCTTGAGGTCTCATATATGCTCAAGCCCTGCCTGGTGTCTCAGACCACTTCCTATTGTCTACAAGTCAAAATGTAGGAATCTCAGCTCCTTTTTCAACACCATGATCACATTCATGCCACCATGTTGCACCGTGATGATAATGGACTAAATCTCTGAAAATGTAAGCCACCCCAATTCAATGATTTTCTTTATAAAAGTTGCTGTAGTCATGATGTCTCTTCACAATAATAGAAACCCTAACTATGACAGCAATCTATCACATGTGTGTGTGCATAATAATGGGCCCTTCATTTACAATAAGAGACAATTGTAATCTTAACTATTTAAATTAAATGGAGTGTAGCACTGTTAATATAAGTGTGTGTCTGCGTGTGTGTGTGTGTGTTGTCACAATGCAATAGAGGACTGAAATGAAAACATGAGAACCTATTTGATGATTCAACATATTTTTCCCAACAAATTCCTAAACAAAATTTGGGCAAAAATACATATGATAGTCTTGCATTTTGGAAATAAGAATACAAATTTTATGTATGAAAGAATACTATCTAAATACACAGGAAAGTATGTAAACTTTTACCTCTGGATGATAGGATTCGAGGTGGTTTATTTTGCTTTTATTTTGGCTGTATATGGTGCATGTTTCTGGATCCCTGCAAGAAGTTATATTCCCACTGGATCTGTATTACTTCTGTAATTATTGTTAAAATGTATACATAAAATAAAGAAAAGTTTGGCTGAGGTGTCCATAAAAAAAGATGCTCTAGAAAACTCACTATCCAGACATTTTTCATGTCAGTTTAGATCACGTAAAGATACCACAAAAATGTGCTAGTATTGCTCCTCTAGATAGCACCTTCTCTCATAATTTGTGGTATGTTTTCAAATGAAGTTGTGCTGTGGAAGTTGTTATTCTTTATGGCTGTCAATGTCATTTTTATGTACTTATTCATGAAGAATTATTTTTGGAACTTAAATTGTTCTAATGCATGATACATGGATGTGTGGAAATACCAAAAGAAAGCCCATTAAATATGGACAACTTATGTGCTAATAAGACAACAAAGAATAAAGAATCTGTCCAAACTTGTAATGTTTACAACTTAGCTCTAGGCTATCAGGGGGAGTTATGTAAGCATACTTGAGTCTCTCCTTTCTTCATCATACCTATGAAATTTAAAATAGATCTCTATAAATTTGTAATCTCATAGTTAGCATATTTTCTCTCTCTTCCTCACTATGTTGGTTTAATTTTATTTTTATGGTTCGTTATTAACTATAATGCTTTCTACAATGACCTTCATGACTTTTTTACCAGATCCCTCATGATTCAAGATATTAAACAAGTAATATCCCCAAAAGTTAGTTCTAGGACCAATCTTCTTATGCCTGAAAACCTTGTAAATAATGTTTAATTGTGTGTCTTCTATGGAATAATGAAAATGCAAAAGATGATGTCAAAAGCTTTGATCAAAAATTCTGGGACATTGTGTGTCTCCTTGGATAGAATGGACAATTCATAGTTTATAATTCTAACCCTATTAGGTCACATATTATAATAACCATTATTGTCTTTCAATTCTACTCCTTCCCGCCTTTGTCCTACACTACTTCCTAGTAGAGAGAATATAAAAAAGTTAACCATTCAGTCTTCACAATATCCATTGTGATTTGATGTGACTATGAGTTTGGCACATCTCTAAGTAAGATTTTGGGAAGGTTATTTTCCCTCCTGATAAAACAAAGACTTTTGCTGGTTTCAGTCCTTTGTGCTTACCACTGCTTCCTGCTTCTGGTGTAGTCTGTGAGACTGGTATGCTGAAGAGTGAGAAATTAGCATACATCAAAGGGTAATTGGCAAAGGTGGAATAAGCCTGTGCTCTTGATTGCATCACTATGTCTATGATGTGATGCCAGCAACGAAGCTTTCACAAACAAACTGTAGAACCCTTATTCCATGTACAGAATGCATTGTGAGTTAATTAAACAACTGCCATCAGGCTCTGTGTTGCTTGCCATTGTCTGAATGAGTCTAAGAGGCAATATCACAAACTATTATAAAAGCTGAATCAAATAGTGTATGTGCAACTGCTTCATAACTCTGCTGATTTCCCATCATTGAGAGAAGCAGTCCACAGTAGTAGACTCTGGTCAATCATCAGAGGAGCTCTTGTCATGAGAAAATGTGAGTATGCTGGTCATATCATCTATAAGATGATTCATGTAAGACAAAGGGAAACGTTTGGCTTAAGGTTCTGCTGCAAATGAGGGCACTTTCTTTTCCTTGGGTCACATTATGCTGTTCCTTAAACCTTTAAGACAGAGCAACATTTAGGATCTAGAAAATATCTCAGAATTCATCAGTAAAAGCAGTAAGGATAATTATATTAACATCCTAAGTGTGACATAACTCAGCACTCTTTTCAGGGCATCATATGTCCTGACTAACTGAACCGCCACATACGTTAATGTAACAGATGCCATCACTCACTCCGTTAATACATGTGACGGTAGTGGAAGAAGGTTAAGATATTCATACAGATCACATCCCTAACCCTCTGGGCAACCAGGACACAAATGTGTCCAGACTGGCTTCAAAGCCTGTACCCAAGACCTCTGCCTTAAGTCTTATGATGAGACGTATTAGCACAATGCCTGGAAATGAAAATCTCTGAATTGAAACAGGCCCTACTTACAGGCCAGAATTATTCATAGAAGAGAGAGCAGGACTATTTCCCACAGTTAGCTTTTGAAAAATACATCCCTACCATTCCATCTAGGAAATAGCAAGGCATTTCAAGTCACAGGGAGCCGAAATGGCAGAAGGCTCCTATTTCCCTTGGGGTTCATCACATTAGGCTTCTTTGTGCCTAATGTGATAAAGACCTTTTGCCCAGCCCTCACTGGGCAGAAGAGCAAGCCCAGACTTTCTTCTTGGGCTTTTAAGTAAAGAGATAAGCCACTCCCTAAATAGATGAAGGGGTACTAGAGGGAGCTAAAAGAAGCCCTGAAATTTGCCTAGATCATTCATTCTTCCAAGTGCAGACATGCAGTTACCTTAGTAAAAAGAAAAACTTCTTGGCATTTCAGCCCAGTCTCCTAGGGAAGTAATAATATTTATTAATAATCTTTATTCCTATAAAAATGAAAATTTCTTTATGGAAGTACCGGTGATATGAGACAAGTTCCCATTAGGATGCTCAGAAAATTCCCCAGAGTAAGCATACTTCTGAGCTAGGCATAAATCTGTGTAAGGTTATAGGAATGAGAGAAATTGGGGGCTTATTTTAAATGAAGGCTGGGTCTCATTCTCCTGTGACTTGTCTTCCCATACTTCCGAAGCTAGAAACTCAAAGTGTATTATTTCCATACTCTATTGTAGCTAAATTTCTGGATGTAAATGAGATCCTGCCAATTAGATGAAATTCCCTGCTTTTGGGAAGGTTTAAATAGGGAGGGGAGTAACCGTGCAACCAGACCGTTCCCACGGGCAGAGGGGCAGAGAGGATGTGTGTTCCAGGTAAGCCAGAACCACAGGTAGTATACCTGGAGTCTTTGCTGCTAGTTCTGGGATCTCATTCTGGGAAGAAAGTGGTTTACCAAGTTTTCCTGTACCAACCTGAATTAGAATAAAGATTCAGACAGAGGTAATGCCAAATAGAGTTCCCACTTTTTATATGGGAATGATTACACCCAAATGTTTGTGTATGAAAGACAGAAGATGTAATAAAAGACCTTGAACGTTGCTTTGTCATACACCCAGGCAAGTGGCAATCAATTTACTAAGAGGATTTGTGGTGAGAATTTTTAGTAAGAAGACAGCTCTGCCAGATGGTACCAAGTATACAGGCTCTTCAGGAACCAAGGTTTTAAATAAAAAAGGACATAAACACATTCTAAAGAACTGGAAGGAAAACATGGACTGTAGGCAAATCTTCAGAAGATGAGTGCTCCCAAAAGCAACAGTGGTACTGAATCGGTGCTGATCCGTTTCAGCTGTTAGGTCCCAAGACAACTGAGAATGATCTGTCTTCTGCAGAGTAAGGTTATAATCAACTGTGAAATCTGTTGTAAGATTTATTTTCCTGGGGTTACTTAAATAAAAGTCTATTCCTTCCTCAAAAGTTATCAAAGACAAAATAAAGTATGATACCATCAAAGCCCAACTTGGGAAACCAATGAATTTATTAAGTTTACTGTTAGAGATGGATGAATGTTACTTACAGAAACATAGTGACTCCTAAATTGGTCTTACCATAAGAATGTCACAGCAGCAGGATGGGAATTTCCCTACAGCTGCACAGAACCCCACCCTCACCCCTTTTCAGGTAACTTTATGCATTTCCGCAGTTTACTCTCTAGGATCTCCATAGACCACAAGGTCATGAGCAATAAAGACAGAAATACATAGAAATGGCTCAAAAATTATTGAGGGTCTAATGTTCTTCCCACATCCATAAGGAACGACAAATACTCAGCAAGCATGGTCTTGAGAGTCTATTGTCAATAGTTACCATTGTTCTGGTGAAGATGATGACTGTTGGGCTTGGAGGATAACACTATACAATAGACCCTGAGTGACAGGCCAACTGTCCCCTCTATGTGTTGTATAATTCCCCTGCAACCTGAAAAGTGAAGGAAGGCACTGGAAAATTAGAAGACCCATATCTTTTAACCTAAAAGTACAGAGTATCCTCTGAATGGCCTGTTTATGTCACCAGATTGAGCAAAGTTTCCCAGGAGAGTGTGAAATGTCCATCTTGCCCCCCAACTTGCTTCGTTTTGGGTAAATCACAAGAGTCCTGAGATCAGATGAAGAATGTAAAATATTTCTTTTCTTTCTCTGAGTGCAAAAAAGAAGTGTAAATACCTTTCTGGCTTTATTACAAAAATAAGTTTACTCTTACTACCCGGGCCCTCAATTACACCATACCAACACCATTCGAGAAATAGTTACTAGAGAAATGGGAAGTTATTTTATGGCTTAGTTATAAGTAGTTTTTATTAGAACAGAGTAGTAAGTTTACTTAGTTGGGGGCACATTTTTTTTCAGCTTTCTCTGTTAAGATACAAAAACACTATTTTGTAGACTTATTTTTGTTTTAATTTTGTTGAATATGAACAATCTAAGAAATTCAGCATGCATTTCTAAGAGACGTGTGACATGAGTTATCTGGGTCTCTGTGAGGGATCAGCTCCTCACTGTATCTTTCCTGCATTCCCTTCTCACTTCCCTTCACACCATATTCATCCTAATCACTACAGGTATAGGATACTTACGGGATATCAGTAGTTTGCAGTCTTGCCTGGGATGGCAAAACACTAGAACACATACTGTGTCAGTCAGCATCACACTTACTCTGCTCTGCTTCCTGAACAGCCTCCCAGGCTGGCAGAACCAATCCCTCTTTTCCCAAATGTATATTTTAAGATATCCTGTACTATACCTGCAAATACTCTTAAGATACCAGTAGTATTCCAGATGGGAAGCAAATTGTTCTATCAACCACTCAAAGCCAAACTCACCTAATAGTGTTGTTAAAATACATTTTTGCCCCCTTTAATGTCTATACATTTTTTGAGTGTTTATTTATGTGTGGTGGATGTATTTGCATGTCACATTTGAGGGCACGCATATGTGTAGAAGTTACAAGTGAGCATGTCTGTGAGTGTGTGTGGGGGGTCCCAAGTTTGACATTGGGACTCTTCCTATATTAATCTCCACCTTATTTGTTGAGGCAAGGTCTTTTAACTGAACACAGATTTCCCTGATATAGGCTGCTAGTATAGAAAGTCATCTTGCCCTAGGCACCTTCTGTCTCTAACTCCAAAGCTCTGAGACTATGGATTGACTGGTACTCCCACTCCCCATGGGAGTTTATATGGGAACTGGGGATTAGAACTGTGGCCTTCACACTTGAGAAGCAAGTGTTTAATCCACTGGGCAATCTCCCCAGCCTTAACATTTCTATTCTGTCAATTTATTTCCCTCAAATTGACTCTTGGTTTTCCACAATGGGATGTGTCAGTTAATCCTAGGACCTGAAGTTAAAACCTAGTTACCATGTTGTGGGAAAGCATCTTTTATAGACATGTCATTTAAAAATAAGTAAACACACGAATGGACTTTGAGAGCCCATTCCTCATAGAGGGATACTCTTTCAGCCTAGACACACAGGGGAGGGTCTAGGCCCTGCTCCAACTGATATGACAGACTTTGAAGATTCCCTCATGAAGGACTCCCCCTCCTTGGGGAGCAGAAAGGGGATGGGATAGGGGGTTGGTGGGGGGCAGGGGAGGAGGGGAGGGAGGGGGAACTGGAATTAACATGTAAAACAAACTTGTTTCTAATGTAAATAAAAAATTAAATAGAAAAAATAAGTAAACACTCAACTGTTAATGATGAGGAAAATGGTGCTGTTATGAATTTTCTTCTTGATACATTAGTAATAGTAAGATTTTTTGTCATTCCTACAAGTGTCAGGAAAATGTTGGTGCTTACAGCTGATTCTTATCTGTGTGGATTCTATCCCCACTCTGAATTTCCTCAGTGATTAATTGACTCTTTTATTCATTATGTCAGTCAGTCTGCAAACAGTGATGACCTCTTGGGTTCTATCCAGACAACCATCTAAGTACTTGAAACCTGCAGACATAATGAATCATAGAGCTTTAGATCTCAGAGGACTCTTCAGTCTAATGGAATAAAGAAACAAATGGGGGGGGTCTTCAAAATGGGTGTGCACAGTCACAATTGATACTAAAGTATTGATTGGGGGAAGTCATACTCATTCTTTTGCTAAAACATTAAGATAAACAGCATTTTAACTACAGTCAGTGTTGTTTTGCTTAGGGACGAACAAGTATTGTCTTGCTAAAATGGTCACACATCACTGTCTAAGTTTATCTTAAGGAAGAGGGAAGTGTCTACAGCATGGGAGTGTTTGAGAGATACTCTCTCACTTGTTTACTTTGGTTCAGTCTGCTTCTTTGCTGGGACAGAGAAGCAACCATAGTGTGGGTTGAACTCACACTGACAATCTTAAGAGACTTTCTGGGAATTTAAATCATAGAAGAACATTTTTAAGTTTGTGTATAGAAGATCCTCTGATGGTTTAGAAGTTCCTGTGATGGTTTAGCAGATTCTGTAGGACTTTGTGTTACTTACATTCCATTGTAATTAGTGCATATGTTTTCATTTTGTAAGTATTTGTTTATGTTTACCTTATCTTTATTCGCTTTTAGTTTTAGGCTAAGGCCCCAAGATGTCAGGGGCATGTATACTTTTCTTCCCAACCCTATCATTTTTTGCTTGTTTTGTTTTCTTTCTTTGTTTGTAGCTCTGTCTGGGGCCAAGAAGGGGGATAAATCAACAGTTAGAGAATAGGTAAAAGAGACCAAAACTAAGGCTTTTGAGATGTTAAGAAAGTTAAAGTATTCAGATTATTGATGGTGTTTTCAATATGTTGTCTTTGAGGGAGCATAACACTGGTGGGCTCATTGAGGCAACTCAAAGAATTTAAATCATATCAGTCCTAAACATGACTGTTAGTTTCCACTCACTACTAAGCATTTGGTATTGTAAAAGTGGAGGTATTGTTTGAATGGCTTGTATAAATGGCATTACTTTTAAGACTTCAAATTGCCAAACTAGAAAAGGCAACAAAACAAGGAAAGTAATCGAGGTGGTAGCTCTGAATATACAATAGTCTTATGGATAAATGATGACCCATTCGTCATTTTCAAGAAACTTTTATTCACTCCTAGAAGATTACTTTGAGCCATCCTGTTTCTTGGAAAGAAATGAAAATCGTCATTCCCGGGTGTATATTACTGAAGTATCAACTGAATGAACAAAGGAAATGTGAGACAAAGAGATCTGTAATGATTAATGCTGCAGGAAAATAATATTCTTTATTTTGTCATTATAGCAATAGTTACAATTGACTATTTGCTTTTTCATTTGCCTGTATAAACTGTGTTCCTGATGCATTGGATGTGCCATGAACCCAGGATCCATCTCCTTTGCCTGTGTGTACATGATGTGCTATATAGGTACTTGTTCCTGCACATTGGATCATTTTCCAAAATAAACTGAAACAGGTGAAAGGCTTTTCTGTAAGTTTTTCTTTTATTGAAAATAACTTTTTTCCGCCTATTATATCCTGATTACAGCTTCCCCTCCCTCCATTCCTCCCCATCTCCCCTTCTACCCATATCCACCTCTTTCTGTCTCTCGTTAGAAAACAAACAGGCTTCTGTGGAATAATAATCAAATAAAATAAGATAAAACAAAACCTAACACATTGAAATTGGACAAAACAAACAGAAGCCAAAGAGCTCAAGAAAAGACACAAGAAACTAAGACCCACTCATTCTCACACTTAGGAATCCCATTAAAACACTAAGAAGGAAGTCATAATATATACAAAAAGAACCTGTAGGGGGAAAGGAGAGAATAAGAAATATAAATAAAATAAAAATCATGAGATATTTTTTTTAAAAAAACAAGAGTCCAGACATGAAAATATGAGATAAGGAACTTCTCAAGACACCACTGAATTTCTTTCCAAATGGCTGTCTACTGGGGGAACTACTGCCTACTCTTAAGAGTAGTTTGGGCCGGTGGTGGCACATGCCTTTAATCCCACACTCGGAAGGCAGAGGCAGGCGGATCTCTGTGAGTTCGAGGCTGGGCTGGACCGATAGCCTCCAAAACAATACAGAGAAACCCTGTCTTGTAAAAACCAAAAAAAAAAAAAAAAAAAAAAAGAGTAGTTTGAATATTCAGTGAGACTCCCTTGGAGGAAACTGCATTTTCATTTGCAAGTAGTGATCAACTAGAGATAGCTTCTGGGTTAGAGATAGGGCCATGTGTCTACTGCTCCTTTCAGCTCTGGGATCCTATCTGGTACAAGTCTGTGCAGGCATTGTGCATGCTGCCCCAATCTCTGTAGGTTCATATGCACACTGGTGCTGTTGATGAAGAGGGTCTTATTTTCTTGCTGTACTCCATCCTCTCTGACTCTTACACTTTCTTTGTCCTCTTCCGCAAGATTCTCTGGGCCTTAAAGGAAGGGATTTTATGGATATCTCATTTAGGGCTGAGTGTTCTAAGGTCTCTCTCTCCCTTCTGGCTGTGGGGTCTCAGTGTTTGTTCCCATCTCCTGCAGGAGAAAGCCTCTCTGATTATGGCTGATCTGTGAGTGTAGAAGAATATTATTAGGACTTATTTTGTTGTTACCATTTTTTTAAGAACAGTAGTATGTAGTTTTACCAGAGATCCTCGTGTTTCAGGTTCTTGGTTACCCAAGCAGTGTCAGGCTCCAACTCATGCAGATTGGGCAGTAAGTCTTCACTCAAATCAGATATTGGTTGGTTGCTCTCACAAAAGTTGTGCCACTGTTGCACACAGGCCATTGGTGTAGATCAAAAGGTTTCTGGCTGGGTTGGTGTTTATGGTTCTCCTTTGATAACACGCAGAGCACCTTCCTGTACCAAAGACACTAGCACATAGGTGTGAAGGTTCAATGTGTAGATACTAGCTGAACTTCTCCATTGTTCACTGAATTGTGTTGGCAATGTCTTTAGCACCAGGGTTCGGCCGTCAGTTTGTGGAAAGCAACCTATAGTCTTGGCAAAGGCCTGGGTTATTTGCGGGTTCTCATGGGACCCATTTGGACAACAACATAATTAGATGTAACCTATTCTTGGGACTGGAAGCTGCATTTGGCAACAAAAGATACCCAGATGGTAATATGCCTCTCCCATTACTTAATCATTTCATTTGGTCTCCTTATAATAGTTCTATATCATGTTGTCTTTGAGATTAAGGAAAAGTAACATTGTGAGTGTCATACTCTGCATCTGAAAAATAGAGATAAGTAGAATACAGTGCTGAAATAAAATTAAATAAAAAGGGCATTAAACATGTTTCTTCATGCAATCACATGGTTACCTCTGAGTAAGGATTATTTGGGTAAGTTAAGTGGAAATGAATGTGACTGAGATGGTGCAGCTATTAAGAGCACTTCCTGTTCTTGCAGAGAGGACCTGAGTTCAGGTACCAGCACACAATGGAGGTGCTTTTCAATAGCCTGTAACTCCAGAGCACCAGGGTATGACTCCATCTGTTGACTATTGCATGCATCTGCGTTCTTGTGCACAGACACACAAAGAAGCAGGCAAATAAAAATAAATAAACTTTTAAAAGTGGAAACTTGGAGTTTTATAAATATCTATATTTCAGACTCTTTAGAAATATACAGGCAACACAGGACAATAGCCTCACACTTTACATTTTGGCTTGCCACTTTTGTATTAGTGATGTTTCCAAGGACTGTTCATAAGAGATAAATTATCTCAGACTTCAGTTGGATAGAAGAGGGGGCTTCATAGAGATGGAGATCGATAAATGGGATGGACAGAGGCTTTAGTGCTGGGACAATTTAATGGGTCTTGGAAAGAGTTGTATTAAAAGCTTTTAAGGGAAGCTCCCTGTTGCTGCTCTCTGTACTCTGTCGAGTAGTTTAATGAATGCTGCCATAAAGAGTGTTTCATCTGTGCGTTATGAGCCCAGGTTTGACTGTTTCTGCTCTCA
The DNA here is from genome assembly GCF_017639785.1 of Mesocricetus auratus. NCBI lineage: Eukaryota > Metazoa > Chordata > Mammalia > Rodentia > Cricetidae > Mesocricetus > Mesocricetus auratus. Next base: position 39,639,771 of record NW_024429193.1, read on the forward strand.
GAAGGATTCTAGCTGTCTTGGGATAACATTTTATGAAGGAAAGAAAAACTCATATGGAAATATGATTTTTATAATGAGTACTAATCTGAAGAAATTAACAGCAGTCACTGCTATTAAATCCCCAAATCAGAGATTTTGGACTGATTAAAAATATATGCCATTCAAACAACAGGATTTCATACCAGATTCTGCTGGCATAATTATCTTTATATTGCTGTAACTCTTTGGGCTAAGTTATGAATTTGTCCTCTAGGATACTTGAAAGGGTTTGAAATGTCTTAATATAAAGCACTAGCAGAGTAATAGCCATTCTTCAAGGTCATTCATAAGTTTTAAATCCCAAAGTCTGTCCTGTACAATTATGTAAGTAGAATCCCATAGAATAGTGACTTGAAATAGTTTATGGTATGAAGATAAGTGTTGTACCACACATATCCTAACGAGATCTGCCTGAAATCCTAATCATTTAGGGCATCTAAACTTTTTGTGACAGCAGACACATTAGATATTTTTTCCTTAGGGATTTTTCTACCTTGTCTTCTTTTGTTTCCTGGATTATTTTGTGACTATCTATGTATTTTAGAGTCAGAACTTTGGCAGACATCACTAGAGCCTATTTAGGTACCCATTTAAGATGGAGTCTGATAAGTTGGAAAGGAAGTATAGTGTTGAGTGCGTTGAAAGCATACCACACTCTCCTCTCCTATGAGTTGCTTCAGAGAGCATAAACCCAAGAGTTATTAGCAGAGGCAATCCAGCTCAACTCTTTGGTGACAATGAAAATTACATTAATCTGCTTTTACTAATAGCCTACACAAATATAAACTTTAAGCATGCAACAAAACATTTCACCCCAATCTTCTTAATTTTTGAAAAGATTGATTTCTAAAATATTTTATTATCTTCTAGAATGTAACTCTTGAAGAAATTTTAAACTTTTACTTTACTCATTATTAGATGTACAATGTTTATGTACATAAGTGTTCATCTGCCTCAGAAGTTTAGGGAACCAATTTGGGTATTTGGTCTTCACCTTCCATTTTTCATATGACATTGGTGAATTTTATTCTAATCATCAGGTTTATGCGCCAAACATCCTGGCACATCTTCCTGGCCCATGAGAACTCCTTTTATATAATAGAGTGATACATTTGATTTCATTCTTAGGACTCAGCATCCTGTATAAAGCCGGCCATAACAACATCACTTTTAAATTTGGTTTAATCGTAGTTGGGATTTATGTATTCTTTGCTATAACTGTTTTATCGAGCATTTATTAGGCATTTTTACTAAAATGATGAGAAAAGGCCTGGTAAGTGTGTCTAACTCACAATTTGTGTTGAGGCGATAGTAGTGTAGTATGAATATGACTAAAGATTTTCAGGAAATTGGTGTAATGTCTACAACTCAACTACAATAACACGTGCCTTAAGAATAACATTTTCCATATTTCTGTTCCCATTATACAAGTAGCATATCCATGCTAAGAAATTCATGTTGAACAGTTTTTTTCATTATTATTGTAAACTTGTACTTTTTAACATGAAGGGTGTTTTACGTATCTTTAACTCTGTCATGTAAACATTTCCTCATGTCAAAGTTTATTTTTATATAATTTATTTTTAATGGATAGCTGTTATTTGCTCTATTTTCTAGCTGTACAATAATTCATTTATTTGACCAATTCCTCCTAATTGGATATTTAAGGTTCCCTTATGTTGACATAAATACAATCCCCATGAAGACTGTGTACAAAAATCTGATTATTTACTGAAAAACTCATAGGCCTAAGCTACTTGGCCACACATGTAGTCAGATTTAAGCATCTTATACATTTATCATCAATTTTTTTGAAACTGAATATTAGAAAGGAGTCCAGGATTTTTATAATTTGTTGCTCCCTTTGGTATTTTATAATTTAGATAAACGAACAAATAATATTTTATGTTGTCATTTTGTTAAAAATATTGGAGACATTGAGATTTTGTTAACCACATCCACTATTGTTACTCTAATGACAACCACTTACTTTCTTGTTTAAATTTTACAGTTCTGCACTTTCAGTGTTTCTGTTTTTCATTATACTAGCTTAAACAGTTTGCTTTAAGCCTATCACTTTTATATTCCAGATGAAATAAATAATTAAAAATGCAGAACCCATAAGCCATATGACAAAGAGCACCTTCATTCATCTCAGAAGCAAAGAGAAACCAAATAGTGACCCCAGCCAGATGTGAAGGAAATTGTCTAGACTGTGGTGTTGTCACCTGATTCAGTGTTTACCTGCCAGGGAAGGGTTACATATGAAAAGCTGTCCTTGAATCGGTATTTTTTCTTGATGCCGGGTGGCAAAAATTCCTTCTCTGATGTCGTGAACTGTGTTTTGGGGGGCAGTCCTAGGTTTCCTGAGTGGGGGAGTGTGGATGAGGGAAAGGCTAGCTAAAAGAGTTAAGAGTCAGAGGCACAGAATACCTGTCAGGAGGGTAGATTCAGTTATACTGAATGCTGTCTCTCATTTATTCATACACCGTCTTATGTATTCAACCAACAGTGAGGACAAAAGGCAGAAGACTTCTATTATCATGTACAAAGGGCAAAGAGTCATTACTTCCCTTGATCCTAAAGACACTCTGTAGCTGCATGCACTACTTGAGCTCCAGGCACTGCATAGCTGTACATATCACCTAGCATTCAGGGTGAGAGTAAACCTCCTGGGCCCAAGTCTATTGTTATTTAGATAGAAGCCATTCACCACCAAGGCCAGGGCACCCTGTAGTCATTAAGCTAATGCCTTAGAGTCAGTAGGAGCCAGTTGAACTCTCTGAACTGTGGCAAGATGAAATGGTCTTCCATATATGGATCCAGACACCCTGAGAAGTCCAAACTCAAGAAAACCAGCAGGGACAGCTGATCTGAACAGGGGAGAGCTCTTGGACCCCAGACAGCTGGGAGGCCAGCACATGGGACTGATCCAGACCCCCTGAGTGTGAGAGTCAGTGACGAGGCCTGGGTAACCTATGGGGCCGGGGGCAGTGGATCAGTGTTTATCTCTGGCATACAAACGGACTTCATGTGTCCATAACACAAAGAGGGATGCTCTCTTAGCCTGGACTCTTAGGGAAGTGCCTGGACCCTGCCCTGAGTGAAATGACAGACTCTAGATATCCCCTATGTAGAAGGAAGTGGCCATAGGGTGGGAGGCTGGGGGCAGGGAAAGAACAGACAATTAATGAATTAAACTAGTTGACTCTAATTAATTTGATATAAGTCAGAATATAAAAACATGGAAATTTGGTTTTGAACATTGAGAAAACTCTGGTACCTGTGGGAATCAAACGCAAAGCTCTTTGGTAAGAAACTTCAAGAACCAAGGCAAATGCCATTTCTGCAATTGCAGTAAATTGTGCAAAAGATGAGTTTATGTCAAAGTATTGTAAAACCTAAAATGGAAGAAGGGCTATGAACAACAGTAAACAAATGAAAGGTGACACCTGAAAAACTTGAAGCAGTAGAGCAACATTATTAAATAGACATTAATGTATTTAAAATTGTTCATATCAAGTAAGTTCTAGAAATGAAGATACAAAGGAGATTTACGTACAGAAATCAAATCTAAAAAATTCAGCAATACATATTTAAAGAACTAGAAAGCATGGCTTAAAATAACTGAAGTCACTGCTTACTCCTATATCTTGAATTATTTTGTCTAGTATTTTCAAAGTTTCAGGTCTTGTATCAAAGTTTTGGGTACATTGTGAATTATTTTGGGAAACAGGGATCCAAGTCAGTCTTCTGCACATAAGCATTCACTTTCCTCACCTACCTGTTGCCTCTTTTTTTTTCCCAGTGGTCTTTTTGGTTACCCCTGTCAAGAGTGAGATGGATGCAAATTCATGAATTTATTTTTAAATCTGTTTTATTTATATTTGTACCTGTTTCACACCAGTGCCATTTTATTTTTGTCATACTGGCTCTTTCATATAGTTTGAAGTCAAGTATTCTCTTGCATATAGCATTGCTTCTTTTGATCAGGATTGCTTTGACTATTTGTGGTCCATTTTTATTCCCATACACATTTCAGAATGTTTTATTCTATTTTAATGAAGAATATCATTGAAATTTTTATGAGGATTGAAATGACTTTGTACATCAATTCTGATAATACAGTCATTTTGGTGATATTCTGATGATTCAAAACTAATAATAGGAATTGACAAATAGTTCTATATTTAATTGAAGATGTTCTACACTGCAAATGTAGCAATCAACTGAAAAAGCTTGTAGAATATAAGAAAATTATGTGGGATGCTCCTTTGTATACTGTGAGTATGTTGTATTGCCACTCGTTAATAAAGAAGCTAATTTGGTCACTAGCTAGGCAGAATATAGCTAGGCAGGAAGTCCAAACACAGAGAAAAAGAGGAGGAAAACAGAGTCAGGGAAATACCATGTAGTCACCAGAGGACAAAGATTCAGGAGCATTACTGGTAAGCCATGTGGCAATATATAGATTAGTAGAAATTTGTTAATTTAATTGTGAAAGTTAGTTAGTAATATGCCTGAGCCATTGGCCAAACAGTTACAATTAATATTAAGCCTCAGAGTAATTATTTTATAAGTGGCTGTGGGACCAGGAAGAATGCATAAAAGCTTCCAGCTACAAATGGTGCCTACCATCTGGTGTGGATCCACATAAAACCTAAAAAAGCTTTGAAAGGGTTCTAATCACATAGAAATGAAGTCCCACTGGTCTTCCTAGTCTCTCTTGCTGGCCACAATGCAGAGACACATCTGTGGACAGCTGCTTGAGATGTGAAGCTGATCACCAACTGCCATGAGCTAAACAACATGGTGGAGTCCCACAGTCACTTAAAGGAGCCTCAGTACAGAGAAGCTTCTCCCAGCCACTTCCTGGAGGCTGGAGAACACAGCAGCTTCCTAAGAGCACATCTGCATGCTATATAATATTGCTTTCCATAGTTGGGGGATGGTGATAAGTATGACTCTCTCTGGTACCCCTGTCATGTTGGAAAGCATAGTGGGGTAGATTCAGCAGTCAAAATGGCCACTCTGGTCCCAGCCACACCTTCTTAGCATTTTAAAAATTCTCCTGATCAGAAAATGATGTCAGATACACAGTAAGGACAGATTCAGATGAAAAAGCCCTTTAAAAGGGTCATAGTGTATTTGATAAAGTGTGCATGGGCTTAGGAGAGAGAGGATAGAGAATAGACAGAGTCATAGATAACAATAAAAATAATTTCAGGATAATAAACAGTGGTCCTTAAAGGAGAAATAGAATAATAAAAGTTATAATGGCCATGTAAAGATGGAAAATATACAGAGAGCCTGGATTATGTATACTATTGTGTTTTCTTTGTTTTTTTGAGACTGTTAGTGAGCTAACTACAGTGAGACATTTGATTGTGGGGTTATTAAGATAAACCAACAAAAATGTATCTTGACTTCAAAATTTGGGCCTAAGGATATGTTGCTTTGGAAAAGAGGTTCTACTTTTGTTGCCACAGAAGACTAGAAACTTTGAATTCCTCCCAGGTTAATATGGCTTAATAAAGTAAGATCTAACAGGAGATATTTCCCAGGTTTTCCAACATCCAAAAGAGTTTCAAGATACCTGGTAGAGATGATGCAGCTGAGAGACCCGAACTCAACATTTTCAGACCCCTAGCAACCAGCACAGAGTAACTTGTTCTTCTGGCCTCTCCTGAGAAACTGGTGACCTCAAGATAAACTTAAAAGATAACACTCCCTGATCCACGAAGTAGCTCACCACATTCCTGTTCAATGTTTAACTGTACAATGCCCCAAAAATGCTTTCTCAAGATAACCTATAACCTTCCCGTTAAGGCATGAGCTATCATATAACTTCCCCATCTTTTATGGTGTTTACCTAACTCCCCCATTCTTTATGTTTTTTTTTTCCCTTTTAAAAACCCTCGACTGCAGTTATTAGGGAACTGGCAGGTGGGAGAGAAACAGCTAGTTACAAGAAAATCCTTAATTCTGTTCACCAAATGGGCAATCAATGTATAAAGGACATAAGAAGTAAAAACTAAAAACATAAAATGATGCAATTTAAAAATGGAAAAGAACCAGACAGAAAATTGTCAAATCAAGAAATATAAGGAATTAACAAATAAAAAAAAAAGATTCAACATCTTTTGCTGTCAGGAAAATGAATTAAAAATTACATGGTGATTCCATTTTCTTCCAGTCAGAATGGATATCATCAATTAAACAACAACAAATAATTTTGGCAAAGATTCAGTATGAAAAGGAATACTTACTCATTGCTCATGGGAATGTAAACTGATGCAGCCACTGTAAGAAACAATGTAGAGTTGCCTCAAATATCTAAACACATCATGATGACATGAACAAACTATAATCTCTTGATTATATTGACTTAGGAATTGTTGTCAGTATACAAAAATGACAGCCTGGTCCCAGAGCTGCATCAGTTCTGTGGGAACACCAGACCTTGAGCAGAGACCCACTTCCCCTTCTGCCTGGGAGTAGGCAGCTGTAGACAATGTTTAGTAAAAACATGTTTACTAAAAACGATACAATAAGTTCCTGGAAAAGGCCTGCCCACAGAAACCACCCTGACCTCGACCTTGTCCAAAGACTAACCGCCTCTTCTGCCACGCCCAGATCAGTTTTTGGTGTCAGAGCAGAACCAGCCAGGGGAGAGGAGAGAGCAGAAGCTTCTCTGGTGGGAGCCTTTCTTAGGAAGTTTTCTTGAACCTTTTTGGGGCCTGCTTAAAGTTTTCTTTACATCGTTGAACAAGTGTCTGTGTTGTCAATCCCCGACACCCTCGGGCCTGCTTAAAGTTTTCTTTACATCGTTGAACAAGTGTCTGTGTTGTCAATCCCCGACACCCTCCGCACGTTCTCGGACACAGGCCGCGCAGCAGACGCGACACGGTTCCAAATGAACACACAGGACATTACATTAATTATGAAGCTGTTGGCCATTTGCTATGGTTTCTTAATGGCTATCTCTGACTTAATTATTAACCCATAATTTCTAATATATATTTTTATAAGGTCTTATCTTACCAAGGACACAGCCTCATGAGTCCTCTCTTCCCAGGATCACATGGCAACGCACTACACTTGACTACATTTCCCAGAATCCTCCTTAACTCCTAAAGTCCCACCTATGTTGCATCCCTATTGACAAATAGTGCTTTATTTATCAACCAATTAGACAAACATATACACAGAAGGATGTCCCTCGTTACACATCCAGGTTTATTGCAGCAATATTCACAATAGCAAAGCTATGGAATAAGCCTACATGTTCATTAACCAGTAAATAGGTAAAAAATAAAAAGGAAATGTGGTTTATTATCAGGTCCTGTCTGTATTAGCCCCACGTTGAGGGGCCATATATCACAGACTGATGTCTTCAGGAATGTGATTGGAAACAGCCAAACAGCCCTGGGTTCGTTACTGAGTGTGGGAGTGTGGATGAGGGAAGGATAGCTATCTCGGATTAAAGAAAAGACAGAGACATTTGGTCATATCAGGAGGGCAGTCAGTTAATACTGAAAACCCCCAGTTCATTCATGCATCATCTTAAGTAACCATCCAAAGGTGGGGACAATGGCAGAAGACAACTATTATCATGTATAAAGGCCAGATAGCAATAACTTCCCTTAATCCTAAAGACACTCCTTAGCTGCACATACTAAGGCCTTCAGGCACTCCATACCAGAAGTTATTACTAGCCTTTAGGGTGGATGTAGAACCTGCCTTGGCCTACGTCTATTGATATTTAGTAGGAGCTATTCACCATTGAGGCCAGGACATCCTACAGCCATTAGCTGACATCTTAAAGACAATAGAAATAGAGGCTCTCCTAGGACTCATGGCAGGGTGGAATATATTTCCAAATATACCAGGCCTGACAATTTATATATGCAATGGAGCTTAACTTAGCCTTAAGGAATAAAACTATTTAATTTGGGGGAAAATAGGCAAAATTCAAGACATCATTCTAAAGGAAATAAACAAGGCTTACCAAGACAATTACCACATATTTGCACTCACATATGGAGTCAAAGATTGGGGAAGATGTCCAGGTTAAAGAGGGGGGCTATCAATCATTCATAAGGGGAATAAATGAAAAAAAGATCGGCTAAGAAAGTGTAATGCAAGATGAGAACATCACCAGAGGACATCATAGTCATGTATGGAAATGATTCAATGAAATCCATTAGTTTGAACAGTTAAAAAATAAAACTAAAGTTAATCAAGCTCCAAAATAATAATCATTTTAGTAAACCTTTAATCCTCTCCATAGAACTAATTCATATATTATTTTAAAAGCATATTATAGCTTCCCAAAGAGCCGGAGAGTAAGGATTGAACTAGAAGAGAATCTGTTAAGGGGAAAGTGGAACAAAAGAAAAAATATACTTCATAAAGCAGTGCAAAAAATGAAATGGATAGGGACTACATTCAATGGTGCTGATATAAGTTACAAAAGAAGTGAAAGAAAGGATTCAAAGTGTTCCAGAATCTGCATATGTATCTCCAAGCTTCTGGATACAATAATGCATGATCATTAGCAAAATAGTAATCAATATGCTGAAATAAAATAGTAACCTGGGTAACATTAATAAAGCAAAACTTTATCAGCAGCCAGTGAAATTAGAATGATTTGCAAATGGCCAACAATTAGATTTTCAACTTCAAACACATAAAATGGAAGACAGTGCAATTACTACTTCAGAACACAAAGGAGCTTAAACAATTCTGCCAACATAGAAGCTTAAAGCTATATGAACTGTCCTCCCAGAACAACATAAAAGTGACATTTTTAGGAAAACAAAACACAAAAATCTCAGTCATACCATATTCTAGAAATTTAATGTAGTGGATTCCTGAAATTTAATATAGAAGAGAGGGTAAAATGCAAGAAGCTGTTTGGAGGAAGATTCAGATAAACTAATAGAAAAATCCAAATCAGTATTGGTACAATTAATAATGATGATAAAGTTAATTTAAATAGGCAAAATCAGCATACACCCAAATATTTGAAAGAAATATTTTAAAAGATGTATATGAAGACTTGAATGGCAGCCAGATATGTAGAGAATTAACTTTTTTGACAGCCATACCAAGTACATATATTAAATATTTTTAATTATATAAAACAAAATATAAGTACAATATCTTATGAGTACAATGAAGGAAATGAGATTAAAGAGATGTCATTGAGAAAAGAACTTTGGAAATATTATAAATATCATGACAGCATATGACAAGCATCAATACAAACATCTGCATTGATGTAAACAGTCACAACTTACTAGTTAAAAGTGATTGACAAATTACATATGCGTATCTACTCAGCTCTCCACTAATAATACCAAATTTAAAAGATGCTTGAAGGATGAAAGGGAAGTAAAAAGATGTGAAAAGTTGCACAATACAAACACTTACTGAAGCAGAGATGAGTCTTGTTTTACGCTCCAAACAAAAAGGAAAGGGGGACAAAATTCTTTAATGGGACTAGAGAAGTAGACTGCTGAGAAACAGATCGCTTTTGAAGAAACACACAGCAGTTCTTACCAGCTCAAAGGCTGCTCACAAGACACTCTCAAATACAGAAGATCAAAACTGACCTAAAGACAATAAGGAGTTGAAAGCCACCAGACCAGATGTTTCAACTCACATCTTACTAAAGATAACTGCAACATAAAAAAGCAGCAAGTGTGAAGATAATTTGTATGACACAATTAAAAAGACTAATCTAATGGGCATACGTGGACATCCTTTCATGAATCAGAGAAGGTTCACTCTAGCTAAGCAATCAACAAATGTTAAAAATAAATTTTATAGGCTTAAAACATGTTGTGAAACCTATGAATATAAAGCAAATGGATATCCTTCAGGCTATATTCTTAGACCTTGATTCACTAAAGTTGAAGTTATTTATCAAGAATTACAGGCATATACAGATGTAAGGCTCTGTGGTTTGCTAGATGGGGCTGAATTTTTATATGCAATTTGGATAACAGTGGTCGGCTCCTATTAATGCTACAACTTACTCTTCTGTCATTCATTGCACTACTGCTCAGAGGAAAAGAATTGACAAATGTTATTAATGGTACCTCTATTAGGAACAGCAAATGATGAGCAAAAACCCTATTGCTCTTTGATAGAGAAATGTCTTATTAACCACAAATGTTATTAGACAATATTTTAAATGGATAAATTATATATATATACATATATATGTCAATATTGAAAAGATAAAAGTGACATAGTGTGTGATAGGTTAGTGTGTATATTAAACACAATGTTAAAATTAATATATGAGCATTGAATACTCACATATATTGGGAAAAATAAAAATACACTGAAGGAGATAACACTCCAGTAAGTGTGATGGCTCTTCAGGAGAAGAGGAAGTGTTAAGGACTGTAAATTATAATTGTTATCATGGTATCTAAACAAGCAAACAAATTTTCCCACTATCAACCAAAATGAAACCTGAAAACTACAGCAAAATGCTAATATTTTTAAAAAGTGAGTGAGTTCAGGGGCATAATCTATATTTTAAAATACATGATATAGGAAGCTGTGTGTGTATATATATAACTGCAGGCTGTTTGTGAATGTGTGTTTATTTTCAAGTGTGTGTGAAGGTCAGGTGTTGACACTGGGTATCTTCCTTGGTCATTTGCCACCTTATGTTTATGAGACATTGTCTCACTCTGTACCTGGACCTCACAGATTCTGCTAGATCAGCTTGTCAGTGGGTTCCATTGATCCACTTGTCACTGTCTCACCAGAAGTGGGGATGACTGTGTATCACCATGACCATTTCCTATGTAGATACTGGAGATCCCTGCTTAGGTCCTCTCCATGGAGAATACCTACTGACTGATCCATCTCCCCAATTGCTGATACAGGAAATTTTGAAGTAAATTAAAGATGTATTTGAAAGATTCCTGACACACCTTAAGCGTCAAACGTCACAACTTGTTTCTCAGCTGGTCTAGCTTTAACACACTTCCTTTGGGAGGTCAAATCTATCATTACTGTGTATTGGTTCTTATCCTTCATATTTATACTGTTCTTTTAACCATTAGAATCAATGTACATTCCGTTTTTCACTCATAAATTTATTCTTTTGCCATTCAACTTAGGAAGTTTTCTATAAATCATTTTCTCTAAATTGATGCATTTAGCTATCTCAAAATTCCATTTTAATTTGGTTTTAGGTGCTCATTAGTTCTGACCCCAGTCTTCTCAATCCTTCCATATTCTCTGGCTAATAAAGCACTTTTTTTTTGTTTGGTTGATTTTTTTTTTTTTTTTTGGTTTTTATGAGACAGGATTTCTCTGTATTGTTTTGGAGGCTGTAGGTCCAGCCCGGCCTCGAACTCACAGAGATCCGCCTGCCTCTGCCTCCCGAGTTCTGGGATTAGAGGTGTGCGCCACCACTGCCAGGCTCTAATAATGCACTTTTATGCATGATAATTCTGTTATCTCACTTGAGTTTACATTCACAATTTCTTATTCATGGTCAGTGTCTGGCTATTTTAAATCTGTTAGCATTGAAGGATGTCTCAATAATTTACAACACAGGTTTCTTATTATAGTCTTCCTTCAGATCTTTTAGAACTTGATTGTTGTCATTTTTATCCCTTAATCTCTCTGTTTTCTTCCTGATGAAATCTAAAATAATGTCACTTACTGAATTCCAAATCAAACATCTAATCTGTGATAGAAATTTCATTGAATCTGTAAACTTGAAGTTAGGAAGAACCAGGGAATAACTTGGCTTATTTAAATTTAAGTTTTCAGATATTTATTTCAGACATATAAGACTTAATTTCCTTAAGTCTTAAGGTTTTCCTAAACTATTTGCCTTTTCTCTTATTTAGTTCATCTTTTGTTATATCTTTTATCACTTACTTGTATATATAAGTAAGCTATGATTTATTGATTAGTGTGTAAACTGACTGTAACTAGCCATTGTGCTCCATTCTATTACCCATTGGTTTTTCTAGAGAGATTGTAGCATCATTTGGAAATATAATTATCTGCCTTTTTTCTATCCCATTGCTTCACCTTTGCTCTGTGCAATTTTAGAAGAATGATGTATTTGTACTATACTGAGAGTTCATCCTTCTTGTATTATTAAGTACTATATATTCTTCAGATACTAGTTGGAACTATGTAGCATTATTAGTTTCAATAACTGACATTTAATTCATACTTTGTAAAAAGTTTATGATCAAACAGATATGAAGAAATACAGGTAGTCATAGATGTTTATTATATTTTAGTTTGAATTTTTGAGTTGTGACCAAACATCTTGCCTCTATCCTCTGTCCATGAACAGACCTCACAAATCAAATGACTGCTGTGTTAAGTAATTGTTGCTCTTAGATTTCATTCTGTTTTCCTTTGTGTTTTAAGTTTTAGCATAAAAATGGCAAAATACAGACAAAAACTTGTCCCACACATGAGGAAATGCATACAGGTGACCCTCACACTCTGGGTTTGCCTTTAGAATGGTATATGAAGATCATTTCCTTGTACAATGACACATGTTTCATCCAAAAGCAAATGTAATGAATACGAGCTCTTTCTGGAAATGTTCGCCTGTGTTGCATTGCATAGGACTTCACTGAAGCCTTAAAGCTGATTTATGATTTCTCTATAAAAAATTCACAATTTTTTTTATAAAATCCTGTATTATTGGAGATATTTTCAATTTTACAGTAGTTTAAACTCATCAATTCAAGGAAGCATGTTCGACATATTCTGATATTCTCAGTGATGTCTTTCATTTACCCCCAAAAGCATCTAAGAATCATCTTTATAGATTAAAAGTAGTAGTTTGTAGAAATAATTATTTAAACAACATGTTGTTAGTATGTGTATTCCTATGATATACTATGCTGGGCACTTCTCAGGGTACATGTATAAAATATTAAATAATTAATTGATAATAAAAATTCTTAAGCTTACTTTGTTTTACATATAGTATAAAAGCCAGACGTTATTTTTTAAATTCCAGCAGGTTTATTCATATAATTTCCTCTGGTTTCCTAAGAAATCAGCTTTCTACATGCATAGTAACGTTGATTATCAAGATCCTGTTATTTATGCAAAAAAATTAGAAAATTTAGTTTCAACCATAGCATTAAATGTCTAATATTTCCTTGAATGAATATACAGAAGGTTGTACTGCTAATTGCATGTCTCCTGTCATGAGGTCAGACTTCTGATATATGGCCTCTTTCCTATATAATAAGAAACGCTCAATTGGTTGGTTCCTTGTTAATGTCATCAAAGAGAGAGACTGCTGTAACAGACAGGCTAGAAGATCTGGTCTCTCCTGATTTCCTGATGTAATGTCTTCCAGGACAATTGGTATAGATACCAGGACATTCTCTCTCTCTCTCTCTCTCTCTCTCTCTCTCTCTCTCTCTCTCTCTCTCTCTCTCTCTCTCTCTCTCTCTCTCTCTATACACACACACACACACACACAAACACACAAACACCTTGCTCTTTGTTGCAGAGTATGCTTCAAGTATTTAAGTAAGATATTGAATTAGAATAATAAAATCAAGAATTATAAGCCATAATAGTAGTTATCGTACATGACAGCACAATTTTAAGGATTTGCAAACTGAGGCTCAGAGAAAGTCAATGATGCCCCTTGGGTGATGGCTGTGCAGAGCCTGAGAAACTGAAATATCTCTCTGACTGACTGCCTGTCCAGTACTTTTTTCATCACACCATACTGCAGAACTGTGGCAGCAAGCTGTCGGCTTTTAAAATTTAAATTATGGTTCAGAAAAAAAATGGGGAAATAAATTTATTTTTTAGTTTTCAGGATCTCCTGTCTAAGATTTTATATTCTGGTGAGAGCTATATAAAGGGGAGGTAGGTAAATTTCCAAAGAAAGCTTCTGAGCCACTCAAAATGTTTGAACTCAGACTTTCACTCAGCCTTGACTCTCCCTAATGCTCCACAGTTGACTTGACAGATGCTTTAAATTTGTATCAAAAGTTCGGGGAGAGAAGGAAAGGAGAAACGGAGGGAGGGGAAACAGGAACAGGCCAGGAAGGAAGAAGAAGCAGCCTAGAATTGGAAGTCTTTCAGGAAAAGTATGTAACACACACAATCTATCACTCCAGAAATAACTCACAGAAAGTCACCGAATGCAAGGGGAGCTGTATTCATTTTTAAACTATATTTTTAAAATCTACATTTTAATAATTCTGAATGAGAATTAATTTTTGTGTGATATACTTTGGCATATTCGCCTTTTCTAAGGATACTTCCATTTAGTTTCACCCTCCCGATATTTATATGAAGATGTTGACTAAAAGATACAATAGGATTTCAGGTACAAAAAATGGAACATTAGCTACAAAAAGTGAATTCAGGAAATCTATTGAGAAATGTGCAACACTTAGAAGAACTTAAATAACTATGTCATGCATATTAGGACATTGCTAATAGAAGAGATGCTAACTGTTCTAAATGAAAATGAATGATGGTGTCTTAGCTGTAACATGCCAGTCAAATATATTTAACTAAACCACAATAGATATACAGATTTTTAATATACATGGATACACATACTTTATATGTTAACTAAAAAAGTAAAGAGAAATAAGTAAAAATAAAACATATTTATGCAATGTGCCGCATTTTTTACTTCTGTGCATTCAGGTATATTTCACTTAACACTCAAAATTGATAGAATTATGTAGTTAAAAATGCACCTTCTCATTATAAACTTTCCCAATGATCTTGGAGGACATGTTTTTCTGTCAGTTTTTATTTTAAACTTTAATAATTTTTACTTGTCTTGGGCTTGCCCATATACCTCAAAAGTGTGGATCCATCAATACTATTATAATGTAAAATTTAAAAGCAGCAAACCAGCATTGACTTTTATAAATGAATCTTGGCCCTATCATGAGTTCTAGCAATACTCATTATTCAGTTTTCCCAGAAATCATTTTCAATGATGAAAATACATCTATTTCTTATGATGTTTTCACTGAAATTGTCAGAATTTCCTCCATGTTTTCCCTTTTTTGGGTACTACAGAATTTTTACTGGAGAAATTCAAGGTGGAAACCTCGAGGCATTTTCATAATGTTAGATAATTCTGCAGAAAGTGTCATAAGGGCATAATATTTATTTGTTTTTTAATGTTACGTCATTAATGTAAACAGTATAATATTTGGTGAGTTAATTAATGCTTAAATGTACATTTGTCTCTGGGCTTTTCATCCCATTCTTGTGTTTGAATAAGAATTGACATTAGAGCCCCGCCTATGGTACAGTCAGAGACATAGAAACAAAGGGCAGAGAAAGAATGGATCTCAGACACATACGCTCTACTGCTTGAATTGCTGATTTTGGGTGAAAACAAACACACTCTTTCTTCAGAGTCACTTGTGTGTGAACATCTAACTGAAGCAATGGAAATTCTGTATTTGTTTTTTTTTTAGTCTATGTTATGTTTTTTTTTTCATTTTATTTAACTTTCTGCACATATTACTCTCAGTTCCTTTTCCCTCCCCTTCTCCCCCAGCTCTCCAGTCCTCCCATCCCCCCCAATCCCACTCCATCTTCCTTCTGCTCCCCAGGGAGGGTAAGGCCTTCCATGAGGGATTTTCAGAGTCTGTCACATAATCTTGGGCAGGGCCTAGTTCCCCCACACCATGTGTCCAGGCTGAGAGAGCATCCCTCCATGTGGAATGGGCTCCCAGAGTCCATTTGTATGCCAGCAATAAATACTGATCTACTCTCCAAGGTCCTACAAATTGCTGAGGCCTCTTCTCTGACACCCAGGTTCGGGGATGGGGCTTGTCTGGATCAGTCCCATGCTGGCCCCTCATCATTAGTCTGGGGTCCATGCATTCCCCCTTGTTTAGGTCAGCTGCCTCTGGGTTTCTCTAGCCTGGTCTTGATTCCTTTGCTCATCACTCCTCTTTGCAACTGGGTTCCAGGAGTTCAGTTCAGTTTTTAGCTGTGGGTGTCTCAGAGAGATGGCTCAGTCGTTAAAGGCTAGGCTCACAACAAAAAATATAATTTCTGTATTTGAAAAGAGGTAAAAGTATTACCAGTCAAATTTAACAGAAAAGTCTTATGAGTATGGAGGTAAACCTTTCTTTGTATCTATCAATTGTCTATCACCTATCTCATATCCCTATCTCTGTATCTCTCTGCCATTTATTTTCTATCTCTGTAGTTATGTGTTTCTATATCTATCTGTCTGTCTATCATATATCTCACTTCTGTATCTCTGTATCACCTGATATTTACCTATCCATCTGTCTGTCTATCTATCTATCTACTGTCTATATCCATCTGTCTAACTATATATATGTATATATATATCCATACCTGGCTATCATCTATCTATCTGTCTATCTATCTGTCTATCTATGTATCTATCACCTATATATCTATCACCTACCTCAAATTGAACCTGAAAGAGACTGGAGAATTATGTTTCATATTTCAGCACCATAGTGGGTGGAAATCTTAAAGAAGAGTCAGTGTTTTGTCCACAGTCAGGAGCGATTTGTTGAAACTGAACTTAGCAAATCACTGGGAGAAATAGAGCAAAAGGAATCTAACATGTAGCAGTAAGAGTTACATATTATTGTATTTATATATAAGAAATCTCTCTCTTCTTATTCTCCTCTCCCTTTCTCTCCCTCTCCCCCTCTCTCTTCCTAAACAACACTTCAAGACATATGCTGTAGCTATAATTGAAAAAAAGAAAAAGAAGCAGATACAATATTCAAGTGACAAGCTTCAAGTCATTCATGTATAAGGGGCAAATTCAAATCCTGACCCTTGAGTTCAGAGTCATGTTCTTCCTATTCATATATGCTGAATGTGACAACCAGTGAAAGGAATACATGGGGACTGTTCAACCAGTCTCCACTTTAAAAAGATAACACACTCAAATCGTAATTAGCAATCTGGGCTATTATATGACTCAATTCATTACTGACATTTGTAGAATTTTTAAGCCCAAAAGACCAAATTGTATTTACTCTCTAACTACACCTAAAAAGATAAAAAAGCATGTTAATAGAATGACATGATTTTTGATACATGTAAATGTTGTGTAATGTTTAAACATCATGATCTTTGCAAACATTTCCCTTCAGAATGTTAAAAACCCTTTAAAATGATTTCTTTGAAACACTTCACCATGAATTGGGCCCCACCTCTCTCTGAGGGGCTATTGACAGATAATGGTTGCTTGGGGAGGACATGTCATTTTCTTTATGGGTGTAACCACTGAAAAGTAGTTCTCCATCCTCCAAGAGAATGCTCCCATCCATTCTCAGGCAAGCAAATCCAATTGATCATAGTGGATCACAGACAAAACAAAGACATGAGAGTAGTAGAGGTACTTGATGAAAAGTAGAATATTGGTGGGAAAGGGAGAGGCAGGAAAAAAATGGAATGGAACTCAAAACAATTACTATTCATTATATATGTATACAGAACTCTCAAAGAATAAAAAATATAAAAATATATTTCTTCTTGCTTTTGAAAATATACAACAAAATACTACTTGCAGTCACCTTACTAATTAATGAGAGCTTGTACCCAGGTATCCACTCATCCCATGCTCATTTCTTCTGCTCTTACCATCCTCTAGTAACTATCACTCTCTGCTCTCCTGTGATAGCAACTTTTGCATATTCCATAGTTGTGTGAGATCATGTGATACTTGTCTTTCTGAACCAGAAGGATATGTGTTATTTGATAGTGGAACATTTTACAGAAAAGGGGAATGCCCTCACATGGTCAGACTAAACCCACTCTATCGGTTGTCAGCTGTTTACACAACATATGAACAAATAAATGGACTTTCAACACCAGCCTGGCCTAACCTGAGCACTGTAATCAATACAGTGGATTTGGCAAATGTTATTAGATATAGTACCTGAGCTCATGGATAGAAAAGTGCAGTTGGTGGCATCCAGGAAACCACTGATGAAAACACACAGAGGATAATTGAGTAATGTTTAAAAAAAATGGTAGCACAAAGCTTATGGTTTCCAAATTAGTATGTGGATAATACCCAAACTATTGATTGACAGAATGACATAAATCAAACCACAATTCTCTTCTTGCATCCCAAGACTATTTTCAATTTGCACAATACTTAGCAAAGAATGTTATGATATGACTGGGGTGGCTCCAGTACATAAGTGAATATGATTTTGCTCCTTCTGACATTTTACAAGCCTGGTGTAATGTGCATGCTTATAATCCCAGTGCTTGGAATGTGGAGGGAGGTGGAGGCAGGTGGAGAATCGGGAGATCCAGACATGCTGTGCTGTAACAAACTCCATATTAAAGACGCTCCCCCAAAAGATAGCTTATACTTTCAACCAGAATAACTTCGCAGAAGGTGCCTTTGAGATGGAAACTTGTATTGGGAGGAAGATATTTTTCTTAAAAGATTGCCTGGCTAAACCAAAGAGCACATAAAAATTCTTTCCTCATCGGAGGTTTCATCAAGCTCAAAGGAGCAGATGGTGTGGTCTTGGACGCTAAAGCTGGTGACCTGGCTTTGCGCACAACCTGCCTCTTGAACATGTAACACAGGGAAGGTACGGAGCAGGTGCAGAGACTGGAAATTAAAGGAGCATGTCCTAATTGCTAAGGCCAGGGGAAGGCATGATTCTTATCTACTAGAAAAGGCTGGGCCATCACAGATTGATCAACTTGTTTAGTCTGTTCTTGCTTTAGGGACAATTAGAGCAACTCTTCAAAGATCTTGAACACGGCCAGCATTGTTATATCACAGGACAGGCAATCGTGCTATTTACAGATGTTACTGAAATGCTAAGCCAGATATAGGGATAAATGACCATAATCATTATAGCCTTGTGTTTATGCTGGCCTCTTCATTATTAGTTCTGGATATGGCATATTTATCTCTTAAATTAAGAATGATTTGTTCCCATGTAGTGCCTATCACTCGAGAATTTCAACGTGCTTTAGGAGCGCTGGGCTGAGTTTACATCTAGCCCGGAACTCCTGCCAGAGCGCCTCTGATTCCCACCGGAGCTCTTCAGAATGTGCTACTATTTCCTTAATGGCACTTCTCGCTGGCATCATCTCTGTTGGGATGACAAAGAATTCTACTGTGGTTTGTAAGAAAACGTGAATTTGAATTTGGAGCGCTAGCTCTTTAATCCTCCCTGCCTTCCACAAAGTGCAGAAGTGAAGAGTGTTATTGCATCCATTTTCCAGAACGAGTTTCAATGTGTTGCCATTGAAACCATCTCTGCAGAGGTGACTTGCAGGCCTTCGCCTGTCCTCCACCATATGTTGCTTCCCTGATATAAATTGAAGTGGGAAGAGAACAGAGAGATTTGGATCCCAGAGCTTGTTTGCATGAAATTAAGCCACATTTGGTCCTTTAGGCATTTAAAATGGATGGCTTAATTTCTTTCTTTGTTTTTTCATTGCAGAGTGTGGACATGCACACAAGACAGTTTGAAAATAATCGTTAGTATCCTAACCATCTAACTTATTACCATAGAGTATGTTTCTTAAAACATATTTTAATTTAGATATGGAAAGTGAAAGGAGACCTAATTAGGAAGAGGAAGAGGATTAGTGGAAGTAGGAGGGAGGTAGGAGAAGGTAGTCAGGGTGAATGACCAAAATATGTTGTATATGTGTATAAAAGTGTCACAATGGAACCTGTTACTATGTGTAGTTAATATGTGCTAATTGAAATGGGTACAAATACATTTTAGTCTGATTTTCTTAATACTTTTATGCTCTTGAGCACGTTTACACATGTATCCTCTCACTCACGTTTAAATTGTTATTGAGTTATTATTATTATTTTCCATTTCTTTTCCTAAACAATACTGTCATAACTGTATGTAAGATTTTGTATCAGAGCCTGCACTGGATTGATACAAGTAGAAAAATGAGGTTACTTATCTTGGCAATCCAAGCATCCTTTGATTCTTCAAGTTTGTCTCAAAATGTATCACAAATAAATAGAGTTATATGTCTCACAAAGTTTTTCATCTTTGAAAATATTTCCTAATGTAGTAACTCAATATAAATGTGGTTATACTTATGTATACACATGCAAAGAAAGAGAGGAGAGAGAGAGATTTCTAAAAGTATTCTTGGAACTCGAGATAATCAGCACCAAAAACCTGACATTTTTCCCCACTCTTTCCTTGTGTTAAAAACATACCACTTCTGTCAGTTATCACTGGATCTTTTTTCTTTTCAAATGCAGACTTATCCTGTTACCAAAATGGAAATGCCATTAAAGAAAACTTTAAAGTAGTTTTTCAAAAATCAACAGGAAGAATGTTTAAATGCCTATTCATCGATAATATCCCATCACTGGGACAGCATTTGAAAGAGCACAAAATTCTATTTGTTTGAGACTGCTGGACGGCTAATTGCTTTATGAGAACCAGGGGTTGGATTTCTTAAGCACCTAATTCTCAGATGCAGAATTTGATTAATTGATTCTGGATGATGGGCCATTGCTAGGTCTGACATTTAGACCAGACAAATGAAAGCTGGTGGGGAAAACTGTGTGCAAAAGCATTGGAAAATAAGAACACCAAGGGTCAAAGGGCAAGAGGAAAAAGCTATTTGGCAGTTATCTTGTATTTACCTTATAAATTTTTTACTAATGCTTGATGCATTTTAATCTCTGACTGTCTCATGGTAGGAAGTGTAAGTCAATGTGTAAGCTAATTGCAGTAGGCAAAAGTGATATTTAATGCACTGGACACTTGCACTATCAAAGTACTGTATCTCTAATTAGTGTTTGTAACTGATGTGACAGCAGTTTATGGAGCACCAAAATAGTTCCTAATTTGTCAAGTGGGTCTGAAGCTCATGGCAGCTTTCTGATCATCTCCCTTGCCACAGCACCTGAAAGCGCCTTCAAAAGCTTCCTCTCATTGATCTTTAGTCAGATGCTGACTGAAAAGCAGACAACCCTGCCAGAAAGAAGATAGATAGGTTCTGTGCTCGCATGAAAAACACCGCACCCTTAATGAAAAAGGTTCCTGCATAACTCATGTGTGTGAACAAACACATCCACATAGAGGGCTTCGACAGGGAGTCCAGTCCTGTGAATTAGCGGGGAATGCATTTGTTGCTGTTGTTGTTTTCATTCTTTACATGCACAATTAGCCATCAGAAATGTCTGGGATGCACTAAGCAGGGTATTTGTTAGTCCTCCTTAGGTTCCTTTGTTGTCTCTTTAAGGTGGGATGCCTTGACACTAAGCTTATCATATTTACAAAGTCTGTGGGCTAACACAGCCTTTTAGGATGAACATCATGCTGAGAAGCTGTTCTTGGAATAAAGAAGGAACTATCTTTTATTAATTTTGGTCTTAAAGGAAACTGCATAGCAGATTCAAGTCTTAACAGTTTAGTTTGTGTGTGTGTGTATGAGAGAGAGAGAGAGAGAGGGAGAGAGAGAGAAAGAAAGAAAGAGAGAGAGAATTTATGTGTGTGTGATTTATATGTGTGTGTGTGTGTGTGTGTGTGTGGCATGAGCACAAGTGTACATGCACATATGTGTTTATATGTGGAGGCCAGAGATTGATTATGTATCTTCCTACCTTCCCCTATTGTTCCACAGCTTAGTTTTTGAGACAGGCTCACTGATTTGACACGATGACCTTGCTGTGCAGCAAGCTCTAGGTATCCTCCTGTCTCTTCCAACTCCCCATGCTATGTTTACAGCCACACGCTACCCTATCCAACTTCTATGTGTGTGTTGAGATCCAAACTCAGGTCCTCATGCTTTGGTACTGTCTGAGCCATCTTCCCAGCCCTAGTCACAGCTTTGTGGTAATGAGCTGGCATTCTTCTGATGTACCCCAAAAATCTATCAATACTGTATTATAATTATATTCTGAATTATTTTAAGTATCTTTATTCATTTTCCATTTCTTTTGTACCCATGAAAGAGAGAAGGGCATTGGTTCCCAGAGGGCAGGAGTTGTAGAGATATGAACTGCCATGCTGGTGCCTGGAATTGAATCTGGGTCATCTGAAAACACAGCGAGTTCTCTTAACCACTGAGCCATCCCTACAGCCTCCTGAATTAGTTTAGATAACATGCAACATATTCTAGAGAAATTACCAACAATGAACATTTGTCAATTATGTTTGATTAATTTGTCAGTGTAGCAGAATGTATTACTAAAGTTATCATAATAATCTCACCAGTGTGGAATCTCAACATCAGACTTTGAAAAGAGGAAAACATTTTCAGAAGTTATAGGACACAGTTCATTGAAAACAGCAATCATGCAATAATTAAAGTCAGGATATATCATGATTAATAAGGGCACCCAGAAGCTGCTTCTACCGCTAGTCTCAGTATTTGGATGCTTTCATGCCTTATAAATGGATATTTAGAAATGTGAGATGCTGTTCTTGTATCTACTAACTCACAGATCTTGCCAAGCACATTATAACATGAGATCAATAGGGTGGGAAAACTGCAGACAATGTAGCTGACCACAGGGAAGGCATTGAAATTTACCATGACAAAAAAAGAAAAGTCAGTTATCTTCCAAGTCTCCATTCTTGTTTTCTCCTTGTGTTTTCTTTATTGGACATTGGCTGTTTCCTTATAAAAAACCCTTAGCGGTATTTCCCTTAGCTGTGTCTTCCTCAGCCGAATTCCACCTGTCCTCTCTCCCCAGTGCTTCTGCAAGTTGTAGACCTTGTTATTTGATGTTTTCCC
Source organism: Mesocricetus auratus (assembly GCF_017639785.1). NCBI lineage: Eukaryota > Metazoa > Chordata > Mammalia > Rodentia > Cricetidae > Mesocricetus > Mesocricetus auratus. The sequence continues at coordinate 39,662,589 of NW_024429193.1, forward strand.
CTTGTCTACTACCATCAGTCCCCCAGGACACCAACCTGATTTCCCAGAATTTGTTAATACATTAAGAGCCTTAGTGAGTGGCCCTTTGTCCCACTGAGTTTCCTTCAAATCTGTTCTCTCAAAATGAATCTAACCATGGTATTCTCTTTCATTAAAAAAGCTTAGGAGTGACCTCCTCTCCCCTCCTCTTCTCTCCTTTTCTTTCTCCTAACTCCTTCTCTCCTCCCCCCATGCTCCCAATTAGCTCAGGAGATCTTGCCCCTTTCCCCTTCTCCGGGGGAACATGTATGTCTCTCTTAGGGTCCTCCTTTGTGTCCATGCTTCTCTGTTGGTGTGGACTCTAGGCTGGTAATCCTTTGCTCTATGTCTAAAATCCATATATGAGTGAGTACATACCATGTTTGTCTTTTTGTGACTGGGTTACCTCACTCAGGATGGTTTGAATGGGGGAGGTTTAGAGGGAGATGTGGGGGAGGAAGAGAAGGGAAGGGAGGGGTAATTGTGGTTGGTATGTAAAATGAATAAAATAAACAGTAAAATATGCAAAAGAAAAAAAGCTTAAAATATGAGATAGCTATATTGTTAAGTGCTTGCCATGCAAGAAGGAGAAGTTGAACCCCACAATCCATATAAAAAAAGTCAAGGGTTATGGCATATACTTATGTGATCCTGGAACTGGAGAAGCAGAGACAGAGGATCCTTGGGGATCTCTGGATTTGGTAATCTAATTGGTGAGCTTGAGACCAACAAGAGACTTTCCCTCAAAGAAGGTAGATAAGGTACCCAAGAAAGACCCCTGAATTTGACCTGTGTCCTCCACATGTATACGCACATGCACACACGTGTGCATCCAGACGTATAATCTCACACATATTTGCATTAAAATGTTTACATTTGTAGTTTCTAAAATATTACTCTCAAGATACCTTCATATTCTTTAAGATAACCAAAGCATGTTGTTGACAAGAATAAATATTTTGATAGATTTCACATCATAAACTATAGCACAATTGTAAAAGTATTCATCTATTTGTTCATTTAAAATATGATTTGTAAGCAAATTACATATTTTGTTTTAAATAACTTCCTACGAAAGAAAAGTTTTCCGAGCAGTGAAAAGAGATGTCTTTTACATTTTTGGCTGGGTTGATACCTAGATTCTGATGCTTTGCAGAGGGTTAGCTAAACAGTGCTGCTGTACACTGACTTTCAGTGAGGTTAGATTCTGAGAATTGTAATTTTAAAATATTATTAGTCAGCATACATTTAATATAACAGCCAGTACTGCATAACCAAACACAATAGCTCAACTCAGAGTATCCTGTGCAGTACTGGCTATTTGCTTCTGAGCCAAATACTGACTGGTCATTGTAGCTCCTGCAGTTATCTAACATTGTGAGTGCTGTCTGTCACATATCAACAGACCAGGAAACGTCAAAATTCAAAATCCAAAGCTCACTTTGCACTGGCTACCTATTTTTTTATTCCATCATAAAGTAAAATAATCAGAGTTAGCCAGATGCATGAGCAGGAAAATGTGTTAACCAACAAAAACTTGACAGCCTGAGTTTAAAAATGGGTACCCACATTAAAAAGTTGGGTACATTAAGAATATAGGAGATAGAGATAGAAGAATTGTGTAGAAGGTTGCACCAGCTACCCTGGTAAAACAAGAGAAACCCCTGCCACAACAGTGTGGAAGGATAGAACAAATTCCAAAAAGTTACTCTCTGATTTCTATACATGTGTCTTGGCATTCATGTATAGAAGCACACACACACACACACACACACACACACACACACACGCATGCCTCTCTCTCACACATATACACCCACACAAATAAACAAATAATAATGATAATACTTGTTAAAATTCATTAAGTCAAACCATTTTTGGGCAAGGATCACCTGCTGTTGAGGATGCCCTACAGTGGGCAGTCTTGGGAAGCAAGTCAAGGCTCTGAAAGATAAGGGGTTTGAAAGGGACAAATCTTTCAGGGGATAAATCTTTCATTAGCCCTTTTTGGATAATCCTTTTTTTTTGATACTTTGGTAAAATTTGATAAATATTCCATTTTAAAGATCTTTTAAAATTTTACTTATTCATATTTTATGTATGAGTTCTCTGCATATATACCTGCATGCCATAAGAGGACACCAGATCTCATTATAGATGGTTGTGAGCCACCATGTGGTTGCTGGGAATTGAACTCAGGATGCTCTGGAAGAGCAGCCAGTGCTCTTAATCTGAACCATCTCTCCAGCCCTGATAAATATTTCTTAAATGCTTGTTGTTCTGTGGAATCTGAAAACAAAGCAATGAACTTTTTACAGTCTGTTAGATAAAATGTCATTGGTGGGATGGATACTTTGAATGGATCCTTCCCAGGAGTGATTTGGTAGCTGTGTGCATGAATGCATTTGAAAAGTTTGCACTCACAGAGCTACACAGTGATTCCAAATGTTGACCCAGTTCACCATGCGCTATCAAAATACTACATTTCCTCACATCACTGGCATACATATGAGAAGTCTTTCTGAAGAGGAAGCTGTCAAACTCATGATAGTGGACATGTTTCCTAAAATTCACTTGAAATACCTAATTTTATCACTTGCTACAATCAGTACTCAGCTTGAAATGACAGACTGTCTTGGTTAATTTTTTATATGTATAAAAATGTCTGCTGCATTCCAAGTCTGAATAACTATAGTTTGTTCAAGAAACTTTGTTCAAGCAAAAATTGTGTCCTTTGAATAGATAGGTAGGTCTGTCTGCAACTCAGATAAATGCTATGCTCTTCCTTGTAACAACTAAAAACTTTGGTGTGCACACCAGAGTAATTTCGTTTTCTAATTCATACACAGTCAAAAGAATGTATTCAAAATTCAATTTTAACAAAACTGATATAAATACTTACATAATTGATCACTTTTATTAGGATATTTGTTATTATTTATTGTTTGATTCTTATATCTTCACATCTAGTACTCTTCTCATCTCTCCCAGTTACTAAGGATGACAAAGCCTGCTCCAGAATAAACCAAGAATGGTTTTGCTGAAGCCCTATTTTCAAACAAAATAAAATTCCATTCTCATGAAGTCACATTTCTAAAATGTCCATTTAAACATAAAATACCCTTCTTGAGGCATAAGTTTGCACTATTACCAGACACATGCATGGAAACATCTATGTGAGAAGACCCACACACCAGTCCATCCTAAAAGGGAAAGTCCATTTTTGCCAGAGACATAAGATCAGTTTTCAACCTTGGCAGTTGTTTTTAATCCAATAAATTACTGTATTATTAGCATTGAACTGTGATAGGATTTCTTTCACTGGTTTTTCATCCAGCATGCGTTTAAAAATGTCAATGTACTAGGGCTATGTTCACTTTTTTCAGATGACTAAGTGTATCTCCATCCTATGCAAAATGTTACTTAACTTGTGACATGTTCTAGAGGATTCACAAAAACAATGGTCTTAGCATTTATGGAACATTTTGAGATTTAAAGATTTCACCTTGTCTATATGTAATGTATTTAGTTCTTTTGTCTTTAACCTCTTAATGATTGGTCATAAAATGATACAATACATGACTTTAAACTATTACTTTCTATTGTATAAGATGCTTCACATAAAACATTAAATATCTATAAAGCTGAGTGAAAGACAGCTTAATATCTCATCCCTGTTCTTTCGTCTCCGTATCTTTCTTCCCGTACCTCTCCCCACTCTCCTTGTGTCTGTTTTGTTAGACAGTCTTGCTATGTAGGCCAGGTTGCCTTCAAACTCTGCTTCTCTGGTCCTGTCTCTCCAGAGCAGGAATTTCAGGCATACGCCTTCACATCAGACATAGTTCTTTGTGTATTTACAATTCATTCCTTGTGAGTGTGTGTGTGCGTGTGTGTTTTCAGGTTGTCTTCCACGAGCTAGAGAAATCTTCCTTAGCATTTCTCATCAGACTTAGATGATGTAGTTACCGATTCAGGAAGTTAGATTATTTTGTCTTTTTTAAAGTCAGCAATCAGTCCTAAAATATAGGAAGAAAATGTATTATAAGTTATGTCATTTTATTTTGCAATAAAGTACTATCCCACTATAAAAATAACATTTTAGGGGAAACAAATACCTTAGAAAAGCTTTAACATAATGTAAAACTAGACATAAAGATGTTATTTATTTATGTTTCTATTTAAGTGCAAGGAAAACTTCAGAATTGTGAAATTATTTGTTCATAGATGATATCATAAAAATTACAGCAGATATAACTTAAAATATCTAGAAAGAGCACAGTAGACGTACTGATAACAAATTCAGTTCGTTCTTAAAATGTACATAGTTATACCTTAAGGCTATGATCCGAGAAAGTACAAAAGCTGAAGCTAGAGAGTTAGCTTAGCAGCTAAGTGCACTTGCTGCTCTTTCTAAGCACCCAACTCAGCCTCCAAAGCTACGTATAACTGCAGTTCCATGGGATCCACCTCCCTTTCAGCCTTTGCAGGTACAGCATTCATGTGGTACACACATACACTTAGGGAATACACACAAATGAACTTTAAACATATAGAAAATGCAAGAATGTTCATAGCCCTCAGAGAAATAACATCACCAGAGTTTATGTAGCCACTGAAAACTTTTACTACAGACTATGAGGGGGGAAAATCATGGAAAGGCATACTTCTCACTGGACATCCTCAAAGAGGAGCAGGGATACTCAGGGGTCCTCACACCACTTTTTACATACTAGTGACTTAATAAAGTATTCTCTCAGGATTAATATTAACATAATAAGTTTGACTAAACATATACAGATTTTGTCTCTTAGTGTATCCCAGACTGTGGTCCAGTGAATCCTTTACCTAGAATCCTTCGTCAATTACTTCCTCTTGGCACATCACGCCTAGATTATCACCCTCTGTAGTTCTCTGTAGACTTCTGTATTTCCTTGGCCCATCTCAGTATCTGTGTAGCTTCTTCCAGCAATTTTATCTTTTTTGGACTCGTATCTATAAAAGTGCATGGAGCCCTGTGTTTGTGCTCACAATTATACCTGATTTATTATTTTTGGTTACCATCTGAGCTTCCCTTCAGCGGTAGATAATGGCTCAGTTCTCTTACACACTCCCACTTTACCCACCATTCCCTTCAGTTTTCACTAACAACTTTTAGTTGAAACAGTAATGTTTACATGATTCTGATTACATAAATACTGCTCACTGCAGAGATAAGTCACATATTAAGAATTTATTTCATATCCTTTTAATTTTTCTTATTATTACTAAAGTACCTTAATTTTTACATGTGTACTGTACTAAAAGGAGTTCTTAAACATTTAAAATTTTAAAGGTTTATTTACTTATGTGTTTTATGGATATGAGTGCTCTATTTGCATGTAGCATCAGCATGACAGAAGAGAGCATCAGAAAGAAGAGGGCACTAGATGCCACTGCAGATGCTTGTGAGCCACTATGTTGTTGCTGGAAACTGAACTAAGAGCCTCTGAACAGCAGCCAGCACTCTGAACTGCTGAGTCCTCTCTCCAGCCCAAATGTTTAAATTTTGATCTATTATATATTTTATATATTATATATTTTCACTAAGATCATTTCTAACAAATTTTCTTGAAAATCCCTAACAATTCTACTTTTCCCTTCAAAAATTTTATACTTTGCTCAATCTGTATTTTTAATTTTTAACTTTATTAGTGACACTGCTGTCCTCCTGAACTTCCTTTAACCTTATTCTACTTTGAACTACTGCTCCATGGGTTCCCTAATTGCATATTCTTGGTGAAAGACAATTTCATCAGGTGGGCATGTGCACATGTTGCTCTCTAAGAAAAGGTATAGGGGAGATAAACATGTGAAATGCTTGCATGTCAAAATCTTAGTTCGAGGATGATTCTGCTGTTTACCTGGAAGTTTGGAGAAAAGGATATTAGAGATGTGTAGAGTTTCACACATTCATTGGTCAGCATGAATAGTTTTTGATTTCTTCTGTCCCTAAATTCTGACGTTTTTCATTCACTTTATCTATAGAATCCACTCTTTCTACTCTATGAACATAAGATGGATGGGATGGATGCTTATCATGTATTAAGTAGCTGTCTGTAATAGAGAGTGGAATAATGTAAGATTCTCTGGTGTATAGGATGTCTAAGCTTTCCCATTCAAAAGTTGAACGTTAATCCCATTCTGCCATTTCTAAGTCCCAAAGCTCTCAGAAATTCATTGTACATGCCTCTTCTCTTCAGCTGGCATGACCCTACCACTAACTCTACAAACAATACTTTTTTATTCATGTACATTCTGTCTTTTATATTTTATTGAGAATTAAAATTTAGTTTTACATTTCTTTGCATTTTGAATCCAGATAAGTAGATGGACGTTTTGGTCCTGCCGGGTCCCATTGCTGTTTAGTCCCAAATAAATATGTAGAGACATATTAATTATAAGTTGTTCAGTTGATGGCTCAGGCTTGTTATTGGCTAGCTCTCTCTTAGTCATTAATCCATTTCTATTAATCTGCATATCTCCATGTGATCTTGGCTTACTGGTGAAGCCTGGGTCTCTGGCTTCCTCAGCAGCTACATGGTATCACTCTGACTCCTTTCTCTATCCCTGTTTGTATTTTCTACCTGTGTAAATACTGCCTGTCCATTGGCCAACAGCTTTATTCATCAACCAATAGGAGGAATATATTAGCAGCTTACAGAAAGACATCCCCATCACATATAAAAAGAAAAAATGAATAAATTCATCTTGTCTTCCATCATCTTTCCTAAAAGATTCCTTAGCCTCAAAATAATTCCAGGGATGGCAAGAAGTCTCAGTGGGTAAAGAAACTTGGCTTGAAATATGATGACTTGAATTCAATCCCTAGGATAGGACCTACATGGTCAAAGGAAACAGTTGACTGCTTCCCATAAGTTGTTTTCTGTACTGGCCATCTGACCCTCTATTACAGATATGTTTACTTTAGTGTGTTGTTGGATGTTCATATATATATTCATTTATTTTAGTATAACTTCTGAGTTTTGGTATTACATCATCAGAGAACTGATCATCTCGTGGGTAACAAATAACTCCCTAATTTTACTTAAGGCTCACTCATTAAGAGGAAATTCATGCCTGATATTATAAAACCAGACTAATGCCCATAGTTAGACATATCATGAACCCTAGAAGAGAACATGTCGATATCACTTTCTTTTTTTTTTAACGAGACAGGGTTTCTCTGTATTGTTTTGGAGGCTGTCGGTCCAGCCCGGCCTCGAACTCACTGATTTCCAAAGTGGCTGTACGAGTTGGCACTCCCACGAGCAGTGGAGAAGTGTTCCCCTCTCTCCACATCCTTTCCAGCATAAATTGTCTTCTGTGTTTTTGATTTTAGCCATTCTGACAGGAGTAAGATGGTATCTCAAAGTTGTTTTGATTTGCATTTCCCTGATGGCTAAGGATGTTGACCACTTAAGTGTCTCTCAGCCATTTTAGCCTCCTCTATTGAGAATTCTCTATATAGTTCTGTACCCCACTTTTTAATTGGATCCTTTGGTGTTTTGGAGACTTGCTTCTTGAGTTTTTTTGTAAATTTTGGAGATTAGCCCTCTGTCAGATGTGGGGTTAGTGAATATCTTTTTCCATTCTGTGGACTGCCTTTTTATCTTGTTGACTGTGTCCTTTGCCTTACAGAAGCTTTTTAGTTTCAGGAGGTCCCATTTATTAATTGTCAGTCTCAGTGTCTGTGCCACTAGTGTTATGCTCAGGAAGTGGTCTCCTGTACCAAATCGTTGAAGAGTATCTCCCACTTTCTCTTCTAAAAGTTTCAGTGTGGCTGGATTTATGTTGAGATCTTTGATCCATTTGGCCTTAAGTTTTGTACAAGGCAATAAACATGGATCTATCTGCAGTCTTCTGCATACCAGTACCCAGTTATGCCAGCACCATTTGTTGAAGATGCTTTCTTTTTTCCACTGTATAGTTTTAGCTTCTTTGTCAAAAATCAAGTGATCATAGGTGTGTGGGTTAAAATCAGGGTTTTCAATTCGGTTCCATTGGTCTACCTGCCTATTTTTGTGCCAATACCAAGCTGTTTTCAGGACTATAGCTCTATAATAGAGCTTGAAGTCAGGTATGGTGATACCTCCTGAAGTTCCTTTATTGTATAGGGTTGTTTTAGCTATCCTGGGCCTTTTGTTTTTCCATATAAAGTTGATTAATGTTCTTTCCAGGTCTGTGAAGAATTGTGATGGAATTTTGATAGGGATTGCATTGAATCTGTAGACTGCTTTTGGCAAGATTGCCATTTTTATTATGTTGATCCTACCAATCCAATAGCATGGGAGATCTTTCCATTTTCTGGTATCCTCTTTGATTTCTTTCTTTAAAGTTGAATACTTATTCTTATAATCTTAGATAAGTGCTTTCACCTCTCATCAAAGACACAGACAATACTTACTGTAGTATATTTAAACCCTACTGATAGATATACAGCACAACTCCTACACCTAGGGATCAAGGAAAGTCATAGAAGATGGGGTGGAAGAATTGCCAGAGTCAGAACATCAGGACATCTGCTGTTAGATAATACGTTCTTATGTATGACATGGAAGCTGTACCCATGAAGTCACAATAATATGATCACACAAGGCCTCACACCTGGACAAAAAGGTACGTGCAATCAATAGTTGTTGGGAAAAGGATCAGTCTTTTCCATCGAGGAGGCCCTGATAGGTTATCTGATGCCAAGTTGCAAGTGGTGTTGTGTGTGCATGAATGTGTGGGAGTGCATGCGTGTTTGAGTTTGTGTGTGTGTGTTTGCAACTATAATAATTAAAGAAGTAATCATGAATTTTAGAGGGGGTTTGGGAGGTATTGAAACAGGATATGGGATAGAAATTATGTAAAAACAGTGCTCATGTATAAAATTATTTAAAACAAAACAAAATAAATAAGTAAAAAATAATGACAGAAGACATTAACTCAGTAATTGATGGTATCAGGTTGTAATGCTTTTTCTTTTAAACTCTACAGAGAACAGGCCTGGTGTTATAATCCCAAAACATGAAACCAAATCTGTGCTTGGGGTTTACTAGTTTGGCAGTGCCTTAGAATGGAGGTAAGTGAACAGAATTAGCTCGAGTACTTTTTGAGGAAAACAATAAAGAGAAATGCAGACAACAGCAAAAATAGCTTTTCAAGCTGAATCAATGTTGGGTGGGGATGCTAAAGTGTCCAGATCTTGATTTCTGATTCAGTGAACAGATTTGTGGTGGTGGTGGTGGTAGTGGTGGTGGTGGTGGTGGTGTGATTGTGTGTGTGTGTGTGTGTGTGTGTGTGTGTAAGAGAGACAGAGTTTACAGAACATGCACAACTCCTAAGCCCCTGATGCTGGCAGAGAAAATGTTATTGCTTCTCTTGAACAGTGTAGACAGTAATGACCATCAGAAGACTGAGAAGAGTGGTAACAAGAGCACATTGTACTTACCTTGCTGTACATGCTGCTTATATTACTTGGTTTCCTCACAGTAACTCTAGGAGACAGCTATTCCCATTCTACCCTCTTTCTTCCCTTCTTTTCTCCTCTCCTCTTCTCCTGCCTCCTTTTGTTCTGTCCTCTTTCCAACAGGAATGCTGGCCTTGAAGTGGCCATTCTCTTGATGCACCTCTGCATACGTGCTGAGACTGTGAGTATGCGCTATCACATCCAACTGCTTCCTTCTTTTCCTTTCCTCTCTGCCCACAGACTGTTTAGAACCCATTATGTAGCACAAACTGGCCTTGAACTTGAAACTGTCTTCCAGCCTCTGCTAGGATTACATTGAAGAAGCCATCATCTGAGAGATTTGATGACTGTGTGCTTCATATGTAGAGTAAGATTGAACAAAGTCATATCTACTCCAGAGTCCTGATTCATAGTGGGTGTGCCAGAGGTGAAAGAGGTTGAATGTTTCGTTTCTGATAATTATTCCTGTGGCAGAACAAGAACCACTTCCTCTCTCAAATAAAGCTCCCTGATTCAGCAAAGAAACACACTCAAACTCAGTCCATCAAAGAATTCTATGCTTTGCCACTGTGTCTCTTTCCATTATCATACCTGTTTCTCTTTTCCCAAAAAAAGTGTTAGATTCAAGACATTGAGATGTCTTATAACTCCTTTCTCATTCTTCCCAAATTGTACTCTATTCTTACAACCATCTTCAAAAGAACTACTTTCCATTGACATAACCAATTCCTGAATAGTCATCAAACTCCATCAACACTTAAAAATAGTGTGGGAACTACTCAAACATTCTTTTTAAGTTATTTATTTGAATTTAACTTTTTACCCGTGTAACTCTCAGTTCCCTTTACCTCCCCTCCTCCCTGATGCCCCATTCCTCCCAATCCCCACCATACTCCTTCTCCCTTCTGCTCCCTAGGGAGGGTAAGGCCTTCCATGAGGGATTTTTCAGAGTCTGTCATATAATCCTGGGCAAAGCCAAGGTTGTCCACCATGTGTCAAGGCTAAGAGAGCATCCCTCCATGGGGAATGGCCTCCCAGATTCCATTTGTATGCCAGGAATAAATACTGATCTACTCTCCAAGGTCCCATAAATTGCCAAGGTCTCTTCTTTGACACCCAGGTTCAGGGAGGAGGGTGTCCGGATCAGTTCCATGCTAGCCTCTCAGTCATCATTCTGGGGTCCATGTGTTCCCCCTTGTTTAGGTCAGCTTCCTCTGTGGCTTTCACCAGCCTGGTCTTGAGTCCTTTGCTCATCACTTCTCTTTTCAGCTGGATTCCAGGAGTTCAGTTCGGTTTTTAGTTGTGGGTGTCTGCCTCTGCTTCCGTCAGCCACTGGATGAGGGTTCTAGGATGGCATAGAATCTTGTTATTAGGGGAGGACAATTAAGGTAGCCTTAATGCCAGTTGGTGTCATTTTTGTAGATCTGTGGAGATCTTACTAGTGCCAGATCTCTCCTCCAACTTATAATAGCTCCCTCTATTATGATATCTCTCATCCTTCTCTCCTCTGTTCTTGCCCTGGCTCAAGCTTCCTGCTCTCCAGTGTCCTCCTCACTCCTACTCGTTTGCCCCCTCTCTTTCTCCCATCTCCCTCTTCTCTCCCCTCCCCCTGCTCCCAATCCAATTAGTAGATCTCCTCCCATAACCCTTTTCCGGGTTATCATGCATATCTCTCTTAGGGTCCTCTCTGCTTCACAGACTCTCCGGATGTGGAATTGTAGACTGGCAATCCCCTGCTTCATGTCTAAAATCCATATATGAGTGAGTACATAACATGTTTGTCATTTTGTGACTGGGTTACCTCACTCAGGATGGTTTCTTCTAGTGCCATCCATTTTTTCTGCAAATTTCAGGATTCCATTTTTTTTTCTGCTCAGTAGTACTCCATTATGTAAATGTACCACATTTTCTTTATCCACTCTTCAGTTGAGGGGCATCTAGGTTGCTTCCAGGTTCTGACAATTACAAATAATGCTGCTATGAACATAGTTGAGCAGATGTCCTTATTGTATGAGGGCACATCTTTTGGATATATGCCTAAGAGTGGAATTGCTGGATCTTGTGGTAGACTGATTTCCATTTTCCTGAGGAACCTCCATACCTATCTCCACAGTGGTTTCCCAAGTTGGCATTCCCATCAGCAGTGGAGGAGTGTTCCCCTTTCTCCACATCCTCTGAAGCATAAATTGTCATTAGTGGCTTTGATTTTAGCCATTCTGACAGGAGTGAGATGGTATCTCAGAGTTGTTTTGGTTTGCATTTCTCTGATGGCTAAGGATGTTAAGCACTTTCTTAAGTGTCTCTCAGCCATTTTAGACTCCTCTATTGAGAATTCTCTATTTAGTTCTGTACCCTACATTTTAGTTGATTCCTTTGGTGTTTTGGAGACTTGCTTCTTGAGTTCTTTGTAAATTTTGGAGAACAGCCCTCTATCAGATGTGGGTTTGGTGAACATCTTTTCCCATTCTGTGGGCTGTTATTTCATGTTGTTGACTGTGTCATTTGCCTTGCAGAAGCTTCTCAGCTTCTGCAGGTCCCATTTATTAATTGTTGACCTCAGTGTCTGTGCTACTAGTGTTATGTACAGGAAATGGTCTCCTGTACCAATTCGTTCAAGGATACTTCCCACTTTCTCTTCTAAGAAGTTCAGTGTGAGTAGATTGATATTGAGGTCTTGGATCCATTTGGACTAAAGTTTTGTGCGTGGTGCATGCCAGCATCCAGTTACTACAGCACCATTTGCTGAAGATGCTTCTTTTTACATTGTATAGTTTTCATTTCTTTGTCAAAGATCAGGTGTTCAAAGGTGTGTGGGTTGATATCAGGGTCTTTGATTTGATTCCATTGATCTACCTGTCTGCTTTTGTGCCAATACCAAGCTGTTTTCAGGACTATAGCTCTATAGTAGAACTTGAAGTCAGGGATGGTGATGCCTCCTAAAGTTCTTTTATTGTACAGGTCTGTTTAGATTATCCTGGGTCTTTTGTTTTTCCATATAAAGTTGAGGATTGTCCTTTCGAGGTCTGTGAAAAATTGTGCTGATATTTTGATAGGGATTTCATTGAATCTGTAGATTGCTTTTGGTAAGATTGACATTTTTACTATGTTGATTCTACATATTCAAGAGCATGGGAGATCTTTCCATTTTCTGGTATCTTCTTTAATTTCTTTTTTTAAAGACTCAAAGTTCTTGTTATACAGGTCTTTCACTTGTTTGGATAGCATTATCCCCATATATTTAATGTTGTTTGGGGCTATTGTAAAGGGTGATATTTCTCTGATTTCTTTCTCATCCCCTTTATTGTCTGTATGCAGTTGGGTTACTGACTTTTTAAATATAATTTTGTATCCCCTCACTTTGCTGAAGGTGTTTATCAGCTGTAGGCATTCTTTGGTAGAATTATTTTGTTTGCTTACATAGACTATCATATCATCTGCAAATAGTGAAAGTTTGACTTCTTCCTGTCCAATTTGTTTCCCCCTTGATCTCCTTTTGTTGTCTAATTGCTCTAGCAAGAACTTCAGGTACAATATTGAAAATATATTGAGAGAGTGGACATCATTGTCTTGTTCCTGGTTTCAGAGGAATTGCATTAAGTTTCTCTCCATTTAGTTTGATATTGGCTGTCGGTTTGCTGTCTAAAGTAAAGTGTGGTATAGAATCCTTCTACCTCTAGTTATAACAGTGCACATCTACAATCCCAGAATTTGGGAAGTGGAAGCAGGTTAGAAAGTGCAGGCCAGACTGGGATACGTGAGCCAGTTTTAAAAAATACCTTCATAATAATAATTATAATAATAATAAATAACAATAATGTTTACTTTTACATATCGTAGGCAGACTATTACATACAAGTATTTCATAAACCATAACTATATGTTTTGTTCAAAAATAATAAGTAAATTAATCTATGAATAAGTATGCATTTATAAAAGGTAACTTTTTTTCACTATGATGATTCTATTATCACATCCTTGATAGTAAGGTCTAGTGATAACATTCAGTAGCAAATCACTTCCTTGCTTGGGAGACCCAGCCCAACACTTAGAGCAGACTGCTTTGAGATCTTTGTTCTTTCTTTTGTGTGTTAGTATCTCCTCATTGGGACTTCCAGCAAATGCTTCCCTCCCAGGATGATTAGGAGGAGAAATCTCAGGGTCAAAGGGACATAGTTTTGCTCCCTTCTCTCCTTTCTGTACAGTATGCTCCAGGAATATGGACCACAATATTCCTTTGTCCAAAAAAGTCTTGAGCCTGCATTTGAACTAAACTGGTTTCTTCCCTAAGGAGATCCATTATAGGTTTCTGTAATGGCTGTCAGAACACAAAATCCTTGGAAGGATACAGTAGGAAATCTAATATTTGTAAGAGAAGATTTTCATTGGATCTTCAGGCTAGGATTCCACTATCTACACATAATCACAAGGAACAATTGAAGCCAAGCGGGGGAAGAAAATGGGGTAGATCTTTTATAGACACTTTTTGTACTTTTCCCCTGGGTTCTGTAGCTGCTAGAGAAGGAACTTTTCTTTTCAATGCCCCCCATTTTCTGAAACAGGCACCTATATTCCTACTCTGAAGAGGCTGGGCTATATGTCTTTGTTTTCATCTAACAAATTCTGTTAAGATTCCTATTTTGTCCTCCTGCCCTATGCATGGGTTATTGTCACGGATATATCTGCACTCATTTATAATATCTGAGCACCTTAAAAACATTTTTTCTATGCCCATGGTTATTTGTATCACTTTTGGAGTCTGAGAAGTAACTCTGAACCAACTTCCTCACAATAGGACATGCTACCATAGTCTCCAAATCCAGTTTTCTCCCTAATTGAATAAGCAAAAGAATGAATGGCAAGATTACAGGCTGCTTGTAAATTAAGACTTTGGATAAAGTAAGCTTCTGGCATTTGTAGCTGTGTGATTTGGAACAAATTTCTTAACCTATCAGAAACTCAGTTACCTCATTGCTAAATGACAGTTGATATGAAGATTAAATGTGCCAGTGAGGCTTAAATGATGGATGTGCCTTGCCTACTGAAATGAATAAAAGAGAGAGAAAGTTATAATAATTTCAGCATGTTGGGGTCTATGAAAGTAGAAGAATTGTTAATTGTGTGACAGCTGGGAACTCAGCACCTCAATTTTGATCAAAATCACTCAAAAAAAACCATTATTCAGTGCTTTGTTTAGTGGCTGCTGCGAGACTGGTATATTTCAAGCAACTGTCTTATTTACTTGGGCTTAAACCTCTAGTCCAGCCTAATTTTAAACTAAAATCATTAATGACTAAAAGGGAGATAGGTGAACATCAGTAATAACATGCCATCCATAAGAAGATTAAGATAAACCCAATAATAAAAGTGTCCCTGAAATCAATCAGAGACATGTTGATGGATGTTCTCTAATCTCAGAGTAACTCAGGGCAGCTGCAAATAATAGCTTCAGACAGACTTAGATGATGGTGAGGAATAGGAAGTAAAGTGTTTCACAAGGTCCGTGAAAGTCCCTTTCAAAGACACCTCAGCAAACATGGTGACCCTTCCTGTGCTTTTGAGAGATTTCTAGCACATTTTGAAACGTCCAACATCCTATCCACAGTCACCCTCTTGTAAGACAGTCAGTCACCCTTTCCTCAGATTAAAAAAAAAGAACACAATGTTTATAATTTCCTTTCTAAAATCTCAAGTCATGCTTGGATTCATTCTACACACGTTCCAAGGAACCCTCTTGGGAATTTCTCTTCCTCTCTGAGGAGCTTTCACTTTAATAAACATTACTTTGTGACACGCTAGTTCTTATGGCTATTCTTAACCTTTGCTTCATATCATAAAAATCCAAACACTTTTGAAATAAGGACCAACTTCATTAGGAATTTAGTGTTCACAGGGATGAGGAAATTGAAGTCGCTGACTTTTATGGAGCTTTCTTTAGATTGTATGGTAGGTAGTAGGGTCAGGATTAAAATTTGAGCTATTTATTTTCCATTTGAGATACTTGGCCAGTTCTAACTCTAGGATACTTGATGGCTTTCAAGCAAGTGGCATGAGAAAGCTCGTGCTCGACTCAGACACAGCCTAAAAAATTATTCTGTGCAGATGGATAGACCTTTCCAGAGACCATAAGTCCAACCCATCATCAGCAAAGACAAGAGAAAACCAGGCCGGCATTGGTGCCGCACACCTTTAATCCCAGCGCTCGGGAGGCAAAGGCAGGCAGATCTCTGTGAGTTCGAGACCAGCTGGTCTACAGAGCTAGTTCCAGGACAGCCTCCAAAACAATACAGAGAAACCCTGTCTCGAAAAAAAAAAAAGAAAAAAGAAAAAAAGACAAGAGAAAACATCAATTCAGACTAGAGATGTGCCCTAGAAGAGCCTACCTGAGGGACGAAGAACAGGGCACAGGAGCTGGACTTGTGGTAAGTGCCAGATTTCACCATCATACTAATACATGAAATGCCATCATGGTATCAGAACCAAGTCTAGGGCATTAAAAAGATATCCAGTGCTAGGCATTTGCTCAGCATTGATCACTTTTATCACTATTGACTGGAGTTTTAGAAACAAATCTATGTGGATCAACAAAAGAAGACAGATTTTAGTTTGGTTCATGGTTCAATAATTCAGGTCCATCAAGGCTCTGTGTAGCCCCATGATGAAAATTCACTAACACAACTGGCAACGTACTGATCCTGATAACAGTAACTTCTGAAATGCATTCACAACCTATTTAGGGGCTCCAGGAACCCAGGAGGCATGAATTAGACCAGGGCCCTTCCTTTGCTAACTTGTATAGAGAAAAATCAGGCAAAAATGAAGAAATCTCAACTCCTTATTTAAATATACATTGCCTTCAATTTTAATGTAAATACATATTGTGCTTTTAGTCTTGGGAAGTGGTGACACTGTCTTAGAAATACTTAATACCTTTAGTAGAGAGGCTTGACAAACAGGGTTACACCATTCCTTATGCGATCTCAGACGCAGGAACCTGGGCTGTAGATTTCTTATCAAATTATTGACAAACACTTTTAATTCTCATTATTTTCAGAAACACATAGGCCATCTTTGACTGTAACTTTATTTCTCTAAATTGCCATAACTTGTACCCTGAGGCCTGGAATACATATATTTCATAAACACATGGGTTGGACTTGAAATCAGCTCTGTGAGGAATAATGCCCACAGTGTACTATTTGCTTGTGAACTCTGGATCCAGATGTAACATGGCTATAAGTCCAGTTATTTGGCTTAATGGCTTAGAAGGGAAGTTTGTTAGACTATGACTGTTGTGTTTGTCATTGGTTTTAGCCAGTGAAGGACATAAAGGTACCTTTCTCTTGATCACATCAGTTTTTCTCCAAATGCCTCAGCCCAAAACTGTGTGGAAAACAAGGAATCACTATGTCAAGGGTTGGTTTGCATACCCTTTGAATTCTCTTATTTCATATCACAAACAGTAAATATTTTTCATAGAAATAGCTCTATTTCTCATTATAAAAGGAAAAGTACCTTAGATAAAGAGAACCCAAAATGCTTTTCCTTAGCATGACACTGGTAGGGGAGTAATCTTCATCTGTGGAGATACCGGAAAATAGTTCTATGTCAAGTCTATGAGGTCATTTAACTGTGACCATTTTCCTAAGTTATAGATACTGAGAGCAGAGCGTTGTAAGTACTTGCCATCTGGTGACAATTTCTTCCTGAAATGCCTTCCACCCATCCATATTTTAATGTCTTTTTTTTTTCTTTCAATCATGTGTAATACCTCAGCCAAATATATTGGTTTATCAGTTATTTTCCCAGCTTCTCTAGGCGGCATTTGTTGTATGAATATTCATTCTTTCTTCCTTCTAGGCCTCCCTCTAGCATTGATGACAGCTCCAGAGTTGCTGAAGCACTAGGTCTATGTTTTATAGGCAGCTCTGCGGCCTCCTGAACGTGTAGCTCCTAAGCTCCTAAGCGGAGCCATCCGCTCAATCTACTACTATTTCTATACAAGCAAATTGCAACAGCTACACCAGCTGACTATAGAAACAGCCCAACCTGACTATAGAAGCCTAATGACTATAATGCAAAAGGAAATAATGAAACACACACACACACACACACACACACACACACACATGAGTGGTGTTTATGTATGTACATAAATATTTTGCATATACTCCTGAATTCATAAATTCATAAACTGTAACCACTGCAAATATGAATTTAAATCAAAGAAACGTTTTTGTTTTTTTTTTTACAACCCATGTATACAATTACTGCCTCTTATATTTGCAGGCATAGGGTCAAGGCACAATTGTAAAGATAATTTCAGCTTTTGGTTTCAGCTACCAGCCACCTGCTACCATTTCAGAGTGGAGCCACGAGCTGTGCGGTGGCCAATTGTGGCTGTGTGGTTCCATGGCAGGTTGTGGGGCTCTGGGTACATAATGAGGCACAAGTCGAAGTCTCAGCTTTCCAGTCAGCTGCTGAGCTGCCAGTCACTCATCAAGCCTCTGGGTCTCATTTTTAAGGACAAGTGGATGAATTAAAGGAAACATTTAAATAGCTTCTTTCTTTAAAGAAATAAAAGTTGCTAACACAGATAAGTGAAGTTGGCAGTATATTAGAATTGGCATTAAGCACAACATTTCATTTTAAGGTTTGCACCTGACAAAGCTTTCATTTTATTTTTTTCCAGCTTCAAGTATTTCAAATAGAAACCTCAGTCTATGTTTTTACACATTAAAAGGTGTGATCTGTATTGAGTCCCTCATCCATGCTTTTATTCTATTAACATTTCTGGAACACCTATTGTATGTTTCCATACGACAGAGTAGATGCAGTACATTTTACAAGACATTTCAGATTCAGGTCTTTTCAGGATGAAACCACTGAGATCCAACAGTTTCCCCTCTCCTGTTTTCTCAGAGATAGAGAGAATCAAGATTACTTCTTCGTCCTTCTTGGTAATCATGGCTTCCCCCCCCAAACTGTATCAAATCTGTGTTTAAAAAAAAAGCATTAGAAGTATAATATTAGGATTGGCAATATGGCTAGTAAAAGGTTTCTAAATTCAGCTGTATGAATGTGAGTCACCAGAAAGGGGAAAAATGCCAATTACCAAACAGAAGCTGTTGCTCATGCACAAGCCACTCTCCTAAATGTTTGTGTTTATTAAAAAGAAATCCAAACATCTAATTTTAGTTTCTAGGGAAAAATAAAATGAGAACTTAACTTTAAAGTGGGTCAAATTTTCTGGGTTGTAAAGAGGGGAAAAATTACACTTCCATGGAAATGCTTTTAAGACTCAAAGGGATTAAAACAAATCCATGCCGAAGTAGCATGTAAATTAACAAATGTGAATCAGAAAGATGTGTATCACAGTGCTTGTATAGACTGCTTGGTTTGCTTTTCTTCTAGTATATATTGACCCACATTGCACTAGAATGGTAAAGGGGTAAATGAAAAGCTGGAGGAAAACATAGAATGGAAATGTAAACACAAAAACAGAAGACTATGGAATAATACATACTATTGTGAGAGGGGAGGAAGGGAAGCTGGAAGGGTCTCCAGTGTCAAAAGCCTGGATTGCCTGAGTCACTATACTTAAGGCCTCACCACGGACTCCAAGGGAAACAGACCTGCAAATTAGTTTTTCCTCATCAGTTCCAAAGCTTTCACTCTGGAAACAGCTTTGACTGGTCTTTCTCCTCTCTGCCAACTCTTTCTCCACACCCTGGATCAAAATGCAACAAAGCGTTTATGTCTTTAACATAATTAGAACAGGAAAAAAAACTGACCTCATTTGCCTCTCTCTGGTTGTGACTATTGATCTACTGAACTAAAAAGAAAGAAAAAAATCTGTGTGTCTGACAGAACACTACACACTTTTTTTTTACATATGCTTCTACTATGATAGAAATTGCCATTTGCCCAAGTACTTTTTATATAAATGCCCTCAAATTTCTAAGACGGTACAGTATGTTCCACCCACTTTTGTGACAGATGGAAGAGACATTTGGAATTGTAAAATGCCTGTATGAAGAGCAGAGCCTTCTAACGTTGTAGTTTTACCTCAAGATAATATAGTTTTCTCTACTCCAGGAAGATTCTGAAAAATAAATCAATTTTTATTGAGCTCCCCAATGTTTATGGCTCTCGTCCTTTTCTTATTTAAAAGTCTCCGTGCACTTTCAATGTCCTTTGGTCCCAAGGTACTTTCTGTGGAGTGCTAATAATGTCTTCCTCAATGTGGCTTTAGAGACCTCATTTTGTCTCAAATCTGTCTCCAACCTTGTTATTCTCTTAACATAGCCAACACTTCTCACTGTCTGAAGATGTTTGCACTGGAGTCCCAGATTTACTCCAAACAAAACATGTCAAGATAAATTCACTGTGCTCCTGAGTATTCATACCAGATACACTCTTGCTGATTCGTCTGCTTATTATGCTAAATAATCAATGCCATGCATGTGCATAATACTTGTTTATAATTTGTAAATAATTACATCTTGGTCACTTCTAGCACATCATAATTATTACAGTCACATACATACCTATCATGTATGCATGTATATACTCTAATTTGAATTCAAATTCTTTTCTTCTGGTTTATAATATCCAACCAATTTCCAAGTCATGCATGCATATATATTTACCTATATCCTATTGGTCCATTATCTTAAGCTTATAATTACCACTATAGTTAAGGTCCTTGCCATCTTAGATATGAACATATACAAAACATCCAAAGTGATCTTCCAAATCTCAATACAAAAGTAATTTATTTTCAGATTATTCCAATATTAAGCTATCACCCATCAATATGACACGCTGAAATAATCAACAATCCTCCCTTCTTTAAAGGAAAAATTCAAATGCCTTGTCATCTTATAAAATCTGGCTCCTTCCTTTTCTACCTGTTCCCCCACATTTCTTAATGCCCAACTTCAAGAAACAGTCCCTTAGGAGACTGGAAAAAGCATCTATATAATAGTTAAAGACGGTAGACTATACTAGTTACTCTGTTTAAAAACTGTTTTGTAATCATTGTCAAACAGTGTAACTTCTGAGATACTCAGACTTATTTCATAATATGAGTGATGGGACCAGGAACAGTGAGTATGGTACATGACACTTTTCAGTCTCAATGGCTCTGTTTCACCAACTCTAGAGTTATACCCATTATTATAAGACTCTATCATGTCAATGTGTACAGAATGGCTTGCAAATCTTACAGTATACAACCTGCCACCCCTCACAACACACACACATACACTGGAATTTATTTCCTTGGTTCATCTCCTATCTGTCTCATTTACCTGTGTGGGAGGTTTTCTAGGTTACTTCACCATATTCTATACCACTTACTTTTTTTTTTTTTTTTTTGGTTTTACGAGACAGGGTTTCTCTGTATTGTTTTGGAGACTGTCGGTCCAGCCTGGCCTCGAACTCACAGAGATCCGCCTGCCTCTGCCTCCCAAGTGCTGGGATTAAAGGCATGCACCACCAACGCCCGGCTATACCACTTACTTTTATCATCAGTGATTTTCAATTCCTGTGTCTAGTACAGCAGATGATGTTCAATATATTTCTCACTGTGTTTAATTTCTCACTCTATATAGTTTCTTACCACTGACAGTCTGGCCACTTCTTAGTCCATTGTGACTACCACTTTTCAAGGTAGTTCTATTCTGATTACCATTCTCATCATCTATGGAGAGCCCAGATGATTATGTGTAAATACATAAAACTCTCAATAAAGTTCTCAATCACCAAAGTTACTTGTGTTCATTCCCAATGACTTTGACCATAGTTTTGACCTACTAGAATCCTCTAACCAGTTTTATTTTTTTAATTCTCTTTTAGTTGGGATTGAATTCTTCATAGTCAACAGAAATCCAGTAAGACTGACATTTACCATTTTGTACCAAGGAAGCATTTTGGAGTTTCTTTGTGGCCCAAATTGCTGCCTGTGAGCAGTATTTCTTGCCTTGTATGTGTTAGGGGTGAAGAAGCATCATAGTCACCATCCCTCTTAGTCTATAGTGTCCTATTCCCAATTGGTGGCATTGCATAAAGCACATCATACTAGACATCCTAGTTAATCAAATAAGACAAGAAAAATAAATGGTACATATTTAAAATGAAGCAATAAAATAATCCTTATACTATAAGATATGATAATCTATAGACAATTTAAAAAAACTTGACTATAATTTCTAGGATATATTATACAGAATGAGTTCAAAAAATGCAATTACTTTCCTACCAGCAAAGAGAAATAGAATTTGAAAATAAAAGTGCAATATTATTTCTATTAGCTCTTTAAAAGCCAAATGCTTAGACATCAATACAACAATGTATGTCAAGATGTGTATCAGAAACACACCAGAGTCAGGTGGAATTGAAATCCAATAAATTTTCCATGAACTGAAGAGCATCCCAATGTCCATAGAATGTGACAGTTCCTTTTAGCTTCATCTGTGGATACTAAAATAACTGACTCCCAGACTTAAGTAGAGAGACTAGAGACTCAATTGTCAGCACAGTATTGAAGGGAGGATAGATTGGAAGGAGGATACTGCCAATGTCAAAATGTGCTTTAAAGACACTGCAATCAAAACGCAAAGGAAGTGTATGCAGATAGAGAGATGGAACAGAAGAACGACATCACACACACACACACACACCCTCATAAATAAGGATCCAAACTGGGAAGCAGCTGTGATGCTGTCCTTCAATATGTGAATGAATAAACTGGGACACATTAGACAGTAGAATACTAGCCAGTGCAAAAAAAAAAAAAGAAAGCAAACAAGCTGTGAAATCACAAAAAACAATAGTGGAGACTTCAATGCACATTGCTAACTGAAAGAAGCCAGTCTAAAATTTCTACCCAAAGCATGATTCCAAATCCATAGTGGGCCTCTACAATGGCAATCACAGGGTTATTCTGTACTTTCTCCAAATCATAGGATAGACAACACTGAGAGTTAACTCTAACGTAAAGTGTGGAAATGAAGAAATTATGATGGCTAACTATATTTTCATCATTTGTAACAAATTTGGACAGGCTGTGCCTGAGATGGGCAGAGAATGTGCAGGAAACTTTTATATCTTTCTCTTAATCTGCTGTGAGTCTAACACTTTTTCTAGAAATATTTTAATTTTTTATATGTATACTGTGTTGATGAGATTGCATTTGCATGTGAGTGCAGATGCCCACTGAGGCAAGTAGGGTGTGGGATCCCTTGGAGCTGAAGTTATAAGTAATTGTGAACCATCTGATGTGGGACCTGAGACTCTAGCTTGGGTTCTTTGTAAGAGCAATATGTGCTGGTAACTGCTGAGTCATCTCTCCACCCCCATAACTTCTTTTTAAAAAGTGTTCTGGAATATGTATTTGTCCTTTGCTGTCATAGAAAATTTGGAAAAAAATGTGAAAAAAATCAGAATTTTGCACTCTGAGTGAAGCCACACTCAAATATTGATTTTCTTTTCATTCTTACAGTTCTTCTATTTCTTACAAGCTGGTAATAACTATGCAAAACATGTTTTGCTCTAATTTTTAAATTCAACTTTGTCATAAGTAGTTTATTCATTTCCACATTTTTACAAAAATTACAATTTTAATATATCATAATTTGCAAGATGTTATGACATATACCTCTAAAATAGTTCATGTACCTATTACAATTGTGACTAAATTATCTTCTTCCTGGTGAACTCAATCTGATTACTTGGCTTAAACTCATTCAGAAGGGTATCATATTCTTTCAGGATTTCATGTTTGCCAATTCCTAATTCCTTGTTCTGAGAGACACTCCAAGAACACAATGATAAATAGGAAGGGGAATAGTCTTTTGTAATGAGCAGAGACAGACACACTATAGGTGGATTCAAATTTTGTAATTGCTATGTAGAGCAACATTACTAATGAAAAAACCATGGCAGTATGAGAATAAACATCTGGGGAATTAAAGGAGACCATTAATCTTAGATTGGGTGTTGAAGGAATACTTTTCTGGGGGAAAAAAGTCTTTTTTTCACTTTTTGCTTTGGTTTTAATTCTGTGGAATGAACCCAGGACCTTGCACAAGCTAAGCAAGCTCTCAGCCACTTCTGTGCAACTAGGTATCATTTTACTCCCTAAGCCAGGGCCCACTGAATCCAAGATAGCCTCCAAATTATTATCCCTCCACCTAAGCCTTCTGAGTTGTCAGGGTTACAGATACCCTATCAAGCCCCCATTAGAACAAACACTTATTGAAAGAAAAAAATCATTTAACTGGCAATTTTGCTAGGTGGAAGAGAACTTCTTTAGCATGTGTGAGACCCTGGGTTAAATTCCCAGTTACAAATCCATACTTGGAGCTAAAGAAGCTAACATAACAGATGCCTCAGTAGATTTCATATCAGTTATGTAGAATTTCGTGTGATTAAACCTGAAATAGAATTAAAGACTGAAGCAGAAGAAAGATGATGTCTATGTGCTCAACAAAGGAAAAGGAAGCTAAGACAAGCCCAAGTCATGCTGAAAAATGTGCTACCATAGTATTTTATCTAGTGGGTCCTGAGAAGATGTCACAGATTTCATGGGCAGCAGAGGCATGTGCTGTTTTTTCCGTCTTAGCAGTGGTGGTAACTTTGCTGATGGAATGAAGGCAGAGCCACTAAACTCAATACAATGAAGAAAAGATAGTGACACTGCCTAGAAAATGAAAGCAGAAATGGGAAAGTTAAAGGTGTGCTTGCAGGCAGAAATGGCAGAAGTGTGACAGACTTCAATGTAGGGGTGAAGACCATGGTGATTCACATGGCTTTTACTTCTCTAAACTTACAGTATTTACCCCAATATCTAACTCCGGGTTTTTATTACTAAGACCATTTAAAATTTGTGCCTCAGTCACTAAGTAGTTAATTCCCTTTGTTTGGCAAGTATGAGGTAGCACTAGAAGGTTCAGATCTCTCCAACTGCTAAGCTAACTCTACACAATTAAGATGAAGGACAAGGGACATATAAGATTACTCTGTTCTAAGGAACTCCAGAATCTGCCAAGTGGTGTGTGTGTGTGTGTGTGTGTGTGTGTGTGTGTGTGTGTGTGTGCGCGCGCGCGTGTCTGTCTGTCTGTCTGTCTCTGTCTCTCTCTGTGTGCCTGTCTGTCTTTCTGTTTTTGTGTGTGTTTTCTCTCTCTTTCTATGTGTGTGTGTGTGTGTGTGTGTGTGTGCGTGTCTGTCTGTCTGCCTCTATTTCTCTATCTGTCTCTGTAACTCTCAGTGTATGTTGTATCTCTGAGAGTATGTGTCTGCCTCTGTTACTCTTTATTCTATGTGTGAATGTTTGTGTCTCTCTCTGTTGTGTATGTATGTGTCTGTCTGGTTTCTTTGTGTGTGTGTGTGTGTGTGTGTGTATGTGTCTGTGTATGTGTTGTATGTGTATGAATGTATATTTCTTTCTGTATGTCTGGTGTAGTTGTAGTGTGTAACATGTGTATGTTGTGTGGGTTTAAAAACAACATCCTTGTTCTTGTTTCAAAAGCAATATGCTTTGCTATTGAAATATTTCTTGGTATCAGCATCAATAAATGTAGTTTTGTTTGTAGGAAATAAAACAAGCAAAGGACTCCCCTACATCAGTATCTTTCTGAAGGGAGGGAGGAAGGAAGGAAAGTAAGAAGGAAAATTGTTTTAGAAAAAATTGGTCACACTTTTTAAAAAGTCAGTAATTGCAAAATATTCAATAGGCATGGCTTTCTCTTTCTGTCTCTGTCTTCCTTCCTCCCTCTCTTCCTTCTTTTCTGTTTTATTTTTTCCTTCCTTGATTCCTCCTTTTATTCCTTCTCCACCTTACTTCCTTTCTGTCATTTTATTTCTCTTTGGTGATGAGGTGGTAAGAGAAGAGCATTCCAGAAATTTCAAAGACCAACATTTTCAATTAACCAACTACCACAGTTTAATTCCCATTAGTTGCATGGGCAGAATATACTTTTTTTTGCATCTAGTATATAAACAGGTAATTAAAGTAAACCAGCATTTTCCTAAATTATCATTTTGATGAACTGTATGAGATGTCAAATATTTCAAAGGTAGACACGATGAGGAGAAAATAGCCATATATTTTAAACAAATGTTCTTCCTGTCACCAACATATAAGTCAATATATTGGTAAGACTAATGCAACTGAAGTTAGAAGCAGACCAAATTTTCATTTGATTCCACTTTTCCTTCAGCAAACATATGTATGCCCATGTCCGTGTTTCTATCAGATCTTGTATCATTTCTATCTTGTAGTCACAGAGGTGCAGTGACCACATTTATCCGTTATAAATACCCCATCTGAGGATGATAAAAATTAAAGTTAGTTATGAAATAGTGTTTTCCATATGGCTCTTTCAAACATTTTTTGTGTTAGATATCCATCCCTTGGCCTCCTCCTTTTCTGCCCTACGCTTCCATCCTTCTTTCCACTTAAACATCCCTCTCCATATTTCTCATTTTTCTCCTCATATCCATCTGTGTTCTACTATTCTCCTTCACGTAAGGCCTTCCTACTCCTCCCCACTCACAGAAAATCCTAGTTTTCTGGATCCCATAGGTAGGTCCATCACTCTCTGATATTTGGTCCTATACCCAGAAGTATATGGGCAACACAAATCTGAGTCAATATGTTATTAAAATTTAAAATAGCACACAAGGTTTAGGAGATAGTAATGGGAGGTTAGATCGAGAAGGAGTTAAGAGATGGAGTTGATAAATATGATCAAAATACTTTTTATGTAACTGTCAAAGAATTAATAAACATTTTTCTGCTTAGCATGAAGGTTGATCTTTTCATAGTCAAAAGGTTCAATGACACATTGCTTTATTATAAATAGTTCTATCATCTAATGTAAATCCTTGAAGTATCAGTGTGATGACATTTTACCATTTTTATTGCACACATGACTATTAAGTAAAATAGGAATCAAAAGTAGGTTATACTACTGGTTTTAGTCCATTCATTCAAATACTACTTAAGATGTATGCAAGCTAAGTACTGCTGAGTTCAAACATAAATACAGTTTCTCCTGGTTTTCATTTTAACATTCAAGTTATCTATGGGAATTGACTGTATAGTTCTGAGCTACCTACCTACTCTTGAGGGCCAATTAACTCATTTTCAATATACCAATAGAATTTTAAAGTTAAGTGATTTAAAATTTGTTGTGGAAGGATTCTGGGAGGCTGAATTAATCATTCTACCAAGAGAGTTCTGCCACTTCTCTGTTTTCTTCCAGTACAAAGTGTTTATATATATGGATATATGTTAGTTTCTCTAAAGGAGTGTGAACAATGGTGTACAGAAGTCTTCTTATACTGGTTATTCCTACGACAAATGCTGTTTAGCTGCCAGAAATAACTATCGTTAACAAGTCAATTATATAAATTACAAATTAACTTGCAAGGATAAAAAATACTCAAAATATTGTATCCTGCTTATTTCAATACAATTTTCTCCCAAGCATGCAAACTATGTCTGTGTTTGTGTCTTCATGGCAAAGATACTTCATAAAAATGTTCTTGTCTTCAACTCCATCATGCTGGTAAGTAGCAGTCTGTGATGATGGGAATAATGGCAAACAATACAAGTCACTCTTTTGTTTCCTTAAAAATCTGATAAAAATTTTCTAGAATATGTCCGATTGATACTTACAGAAGATAAGCACTAGGCCTCCTGGGTGTATGTGCTAAAGACCCCATATACAGAATAGAGATAAACAGACCTTCTTCCTATACAAGGCAACATCAAATTGGAAAGAGGACAAGAGGAAAGTATAGACTGCTGCTCTGAACGAAGAGGCAGGAAAGAAAGTTCTAGAAAGGCAAATGGCTGTAAAAGAGACAGAAATCAGAAGCTGAAGCCCGAATATTAAGGAAGCTATGTCAAGATCCAAGGAATGTATCAACACACTGGCACGAAAGGAAAATTGACTTGGCAGTGGCAAATTAAACAAGGAGAAAATATGGAACACCAAGGCCAAAGAGTGGGCGACTGTGGTAATTAAAACAGGAGCTCTGAGAAGCCTGGGTAGGCAACCTGGCAGAGCCCGGGACAGAGGGATTATGTGTTTCACTAAGAGTGATAGGGATGAATACAGCACAACCTTAATCATGTTACAACTGACTGGCATGTGTCTAAGAAAGAGGAATCTAAATGTTTCTAATAAAATGGAATTCTCAAAAAGCTCAGTCGGGGGTGAGACCAAGTGGTTGAAAAATGAATGAGTTCTGAATGAGTGCAGACAAATCTTAAGACAAGGGAAAGAAACCAAAATGACCAAGCAAAGCACAGAGCAATCTCACTGTGCTGGTCTTTTCCCTTATGTTTGAGAGTCTAGATAAGGAGCTTTGTGATAGGGGAGAAGCAATGGAGCTTTAATTGCCTATTAGCTGGCTCTTCCCGATTACAGCCTTCCCCTTCTCTCTGTCTCAGATCCCCTGACTTGCCAAGGTTGGGCCGGCCTATGCTAAATTGGTTTTAATCAGTTAAAATCACAGGAATTTAAGCTGGAAAGTTTAGTTAAACTAAAAAACCTCCCTAAGATTTACTCAAAAGGATGGAAATGTTCATCAGAAGCATACAAACTTTGAAGAATATCAGGTGAGAAAGTGAGTTTTAAAAAAATAACAACTAAAAATATTACCACGTAAGTGCTGAAATGTCTGGAATACCTTAGCTTTTATCTCATTGTGGCCTCCCATGTCAAATTAGCCAAATTCAGGCACTGAAGTAGTGGTAGACAAGATGGTCATAAGGTACAAATTCCCCTGGTGAACTCTGTAGGAGCTTCTGTAAGAGAACTCAACTTTTCTTTTTTAATCCTCATAATACAATCATGGTTATTTACTAATCTGGTCTGCTTGTATCTGGGTGACCTTTGTGCAGACATAGCTGCAAAAAGCTGGGATGTTGCATACTTCATTTTATGGGTACAGTCTCCCATCAGGGCATGAATAGAGTCTGTGGATATACAATGCCATTGTTGGTTTTTTAACCAGGGCATATTTCCTGGTGAATGTGCATTTGGTGGGGCTGGAGGTTGTGCTAAAAATCTGGTTCTGTTAGTATAGTGATTGCCTTGGAAGACCTGAATTTCCTTCTTATGAAGTGTCAGAAAGGGAAAAACAAAACCAAACAGAAAACAAACAAATAATTCTTAAGCAAACCCATTCCTTTCCCCTGTCATACAGTATGAAAGACCCAAGATACCTGTCAGTCCTCAGATTGCCTTTCACAAATGTCCTGTAAATTGAATATCCCTGGATAGACAGATACAATAAGGTTGGCCAAATAAAATGACTGTCTGTCTGTAATGAGGACTGCTTCTACACATTAGTTGCTTGCACAGCAAGGCACCTGTACCTCTAGGGTGGTACTGTGACTGGCCAATATCCGTGACCATAATCTGTGGAATAGCATCTGGTCCATCCGTTTTAGCACAGGCTCCAAGATATGGACTGTCAGGTCCTCCATATCCCGGAAGAGCTGAAAATGGTGGGAAAAGGCCAAGATGGAGGTCCTAAGCTGGTGTCCCAAATACAGAGAGTTGGACACAATCTCAAGACTTGTGACAGTTGCTGACAGGAAGCATTCAATTAAAGGATCCTGGCTCAATACATTGTCTCATTAACAAAATAAAATAAAATAAACACAGATATCCCTGGCATGTTCCTGTAACCCAAGGGGTGAAGAGATAGGGACAGGAAGACCTCTGGGACTTGCTGGCAGGCTAGCTGAATTTTATTGTTCAGCTGTAAGCCAATGAAAACCCCTCTCTCAAGTCATATGATTTTTGTTGGTGGTATATATATGATTTAAAGTCTGACTACTCTACACTGAACAGCAATCTGTAGGATCATTCTTGGGAGAGGCTAATTACCTTTCTCTCAAGTGTTGTTAGTTGCCTGTAGAATTCTTTGTCTAGATGAGGGACTCTGTAAAATGTGCCCCTCCACAATAGCATGTCCATTGATAGTGCCATTCTTTGTATAGAATTCTTTGTCTAGATGAGGGACCCTGTAAAATGTGCCCCTCCACAATAACATGTCCATTGATAGTGCCATTCTTTGTGCATTGTTTATGCAGTCATTTCCAAGAGAACCATTTCATAGCAGACTTTATTAGTTTATCAATGCAGTGGTCAGTCTGAAGATCATACAAACATCAACACCAAAATTGAATTCAGCAGTTTGAACTTATGTGTATTTGTTATTATATATGCTTGTAACAATAACAAAAAGAAACCATCAACTTAAGAGTAAGGGGGGACATGGGCAGAGTTTGAGGAAGGATATGGGGTTGAAGAGAGGAAAGAGGCCTGTTCTTGTTCAGATCACCATAACAGTGAAGTAAACACACACAATTGATTTTGATTAGGTATCGTTATGAACTTACCTCCTGGTTTCTGCTTAAATTCAGAAGTTTGAAGAAAAGAATGGTGTATATTAGCATCAATTTCTTCACATTGTGTGCACAGCAGTAGTGACTTCATATGGGTTTTACCCGTAAGCCCCTCATAATAACGGCTGTGAACTCTAGAAACCTAAAATCAATAGATAGAACATTCAGTTATCAAACGTGGATTGGATATATTCTTGATTCAACCGTCTAAGTCCAACTTGGACCAAGTCTGAAATATAAGTACATTGAATTTTAATGCTATGTTCTCAGGAAGATGTTTCATCTTCAATAGACTTTAATGCCCTGTAGGATGTATGAAGTTTATGCATCACA
The DNA here is from genome assembly GCF_017639785.1 of Mesocricetus auratus. Taxonomy (NCBI): domain Eukaryota; kingdom Metazoa; phylum Chordata; class Mammalia; order Rodentia; family Cricetidae; genus Mesocricetus; species Mesocricetus auratus. The sequence goes on from NW_024429193.1 coordinate 39,692,864, forward strand.
CCTTGAGATTTCTGCCATTTATATTGACTTAAAATGTTATTATTATAAACCTTTAGACTAATGAGTTAAGACAATTACCTCTAAGCAATACACTGATGATGTCCTGGCCATGTTTTAGTTCATCAGAACTTCTTGTGATGTGGTCATTCATTCTGCATACTCTTCCTGCTATTATTAAAGAAACAAATTGTTTACAAGTAAATTGCATGAGTCTTATGAGTCAGATGTTCACCTCTGACTTAATCTGCCTTGGCTATGAGGTTAGGTGGTCCACAAATGGTTGTTTAATCTAACCCATACACAAGAACTCAAGCTCTTGAAGGGGAAATAATTTCAAAAGCTGCTCTCATGTTCTGTCCTGTTCTTTTGTCAGCACATTCTTACAGTATCTATAGAAATGAAAATAAGAGCAGGAAACTCAAGGGAGTTTTGACAAAAGCATAAACAAGTGGAAAGATGGCTTGGCTGGTAGAGTACTAAGTTTAAGTTCCCAGGACACATGTGGAAAGCCAAATGTAGTGGTGTTTGCTCATAAACATAATGTTAGGGATACAGACACAGGAAGGTCATGAGGGTTCACTGGTCAGCCAAACTAGACAATCAGTGAATTCCAGGCTCAGAGAGACACTGTCTCAACAGTGAGATGGAGAATAATCAAAGAAAATATCTGATGTCAACTTCTTGTTTCCAAACATATGTGTGCACACATGCACACATGGTGTGGTGTGTGTGTGTGTGTGTGTGTGTGTGTGTGTGTGATATGACTCGGAATTGTATGTCTTTCTGTGTATATTTTTCAGCTCTATTCATCATTTCACTCTCTTTAAGACTGTTTTCACTACATAGCAATGAGTTCTCTGACTGTATAAAAGATGGTTTTACTTTTTAATCTTTCTCCCTGACTGGATAGGCATTTATTTCTGTGGTAATGTGAGGATTATAATTTGGATTCTTCTCTCTTTTCGCTAGCATTCACAAAGTCTATACCCCCTCTGTCATGATTTCTCTGACTTCAGTTTCACTAGATAACTAGAAGCCATTCCCTCCTTGATTATCCTTGGTCCACAAAACTCTCCCCCTTTCCCTCTCTTTCACCTTTTCCTTTTATCTTCCCAAATCCATTATTTCCTCTAAACAATTCTGAGTTTCTTTTGTAGTTACACAACTGTTGTGAATATTAATGGTATTCTTCAAGGGACATTATTTATGGCAGGAATTGTGAGTCTTTGATCAATGTTTTTGCTTAAATAAAAAACCTCTTGCATTGTGGGTAGATTATATTTCTCTTATCTTACATTGAGCCTTGTGTTGCTTATTTCCATCTTCCCTTATATTATGGAGTTGGAGGCCATTGCAGACTTTTAAGTTGTTCTTTTTTAAAAGCCTCTTTCCTCTTATTATGTGATCTCTCTAATGTTCGCTCTGCGTATGGTGATGTCTGTCCTGGTTGGAAATTCTTTTGCTACACTCCCTAAAGGCAGCAAGTGATTCAGAAGGGAGTGTGTAATTTGTTTTGTACCGTGGAATTCCTGCCATGCCTATATGTATTTAGACCACAGGCAAACCAATAAAGTTGTCATAGAAACAAAGCATTTCATGAATAAATCAATCCATAACAAACTTGTAAACTTCAAACAACCCACTGTGCTTTAACAACACATCCGTTACATACACAAAATGATCATGTTTATAATGAGCAATGCACAATATTATTCTTTCTCATGTATTTGGTCCTGCTTGCCATCGTATAAATATTCCTTAATGTATTTTTATGCAGCCTGCGGATTCCTACTGAGTTAGAATGAAATAAGTAACTCCAGCTGGCATGATAATGCTGGAAAAATAGACTTTTAAAAATGTACCTCATGGTGAATCCTAGTTCAAACAGTGTGCTTGGAATATCTGTTCAGAAGACCAAAGGGCATTGAATGATACCCAAAAAGAGTTTCTCCATTTTCAGTCACTCCAGTGTTCTTTTTCCACTTTCCAGTTTTCTTGTTTGATGTTTAGTTCCTGTTCTGCATTCAGTGAGCATCTTCGGGGAATTTGCTTGACTGGAAGTAGGGTGGGGTGAGCGACTTGAAAAGTGACCCCGGGTGTTTTTAAAAGACTTGACCAGAATCTGCCATGGCTGGATCAGACAGAAGGGATGCTTTGAGGAGGAAAAGAGAGTACAATTGTGTAAAGCAGATATCCCTTTGCAGACGGTGGAAAAAAATCAAGGAAGAGGCAGACCTAGAGAAGGAGGTCAGTGTGAGACATGTCTTCTGGGGCTTGTTCTGCCTCTTAGAACACGAGAATTTTCTTACGTTCCTGCTCTGTGAAATTTTGTCTGACTATATTCGGGTGTAGTCCTGCCTAGCAGACATGATGTGCTACCACCCTTGTGTCTTAGTTGGGGCTTTTATTGTTGTGAAGAGACATCATGACCACAGCAACTCAAGTAAAGAAAACATTTAATTGAAGGTGGCTTACTTAAAATTTCAGAAGTTCAGTCCCTTATGATCATGAAGGGGAGTACGGCAGTGTGCAGGCAGACAGGGTGTTGGAGCTGAAACTGCTACATCTCGCAGACAACAGGAAATCTTCTGAGACACATGACAATCGCTTACCTGTAATTCCCCTTTAAAAATCAAATCAAAAAGCAGATCACACACTTCCAACATAATATGGTGCAGGGTATACAATCATTTACCATGTTTGAAATAATTCCAAGTTATTTATCCACTGTCCATTATGAAAAAATCAGTCCCATTTAGTTTATATCTTTAATCCTGTGTTTAACCCAAACTCTTCTTTCCGTCATTTAAATGGAGTACTAGCCTGGGTTATTTTTATGTTTTTCTGGAGTTTTGTATGGACTCCTGGGATATTCATTTCTGGGCCATTTCAAGACTGGACAAGGAGGATGGACACAGAAAGTTGAGATTTTTCTTAAGGTTCTGAGAAGCCACCAATGAGACACATATGGTATGATATTGCTCTTTCACTTTAAAATTTGTAACTTATATCTGTATGTGTGCACATGAGTACATAGGCACATATATGATTGAGTACATACCATGTTTGTCTTTTTGTGACTGGGTTACCTCACTCAGGAAGGTTTCTTTTAGTGCCATCCACTTGCCTGCAAATTCCATGATTTCATTGTTTTTTCCACTGAGTAGTACTCCATTGTGTAAATGTACCACATTTTCTCTATCCACTCTTCAGTTGAGGGGCATCTAGGTTGCTTCCAGGTTCTGGCTAGTACAAATAATGCTGTATGAACATAGTTGAATGGATGACCTTGTGGTATGAATGTCCATCCTATAATTATGTAATTATAATATAATTGCATTTATATATTTATATAATTATATAAAATAATAGGAAATGTTAATATTTTGTCTTTTCTCTTTCTTTTGAAGAATGTATTGTATCACAGTATCTTATACTTTGTAAAATTATTTACTTAGTTGCACATGGACAATATAGATGTGATGAATTGAATAAAAATGGCTGCACAGGCCTATAGAGAGTGGCATTATTATGAGATGTAGCCTTGTTGGAGGAAATGTGTCACTGTCTCTTTCTGCTGCCTGTGGATACAGATGTGGAACTGTCAACTACTCTCTAGCACCATGTCTTTCTGCATGCTTCTATGCTTCTCACCATGATGACAATGCTCTGAAATTGTAAGCCAGCCACAATTAAATGTTTTCTTTTATGAGTTACCATAGTCATGATGTCTCTTCAAAGCAATAGAAAATCTGACTAAGATAATAGAGTAAGATATATGTAGTTGGGCAATGGTGGCACATGCCTTTCATCGCAGCACTTGAGAAGAAGAGGCAGACAGATCTCTGTGAGTTCAAGGCCATCCTGGTCTACAAAACAAGTGGCAGGACAGCCAGACCTGTTACACAGAGAAACCCTGTCTCAAAAAAAGGAAAACAAAAATAAAGCAAAACAAAAAATATACGTATGATATTGTGATTGGTAGTGATTTAGAGAGAACACATTTCCTAAGGGTTACCATTCCTAGTCTATGTGACATTTTCAGCAGCAGTCAGTGCAGGTCATTGACTCTGAGTGTACAATCTGCTCTGGGTATCCCTGCTGTCTTATAAACCAATCAGGAGCTAGTTATTGAGCCCATCACTGCCAACACTCATCATCAGGGAAGCCTCACCTCACCACAGAGGATAGTGCAGATAGACTCATTCTGGGTCACAGGCTAGAATTTGGGAGTTTAGTCTCAACTTAACTTAAATGTTGTACTTAAAAATTACTATAACAAAGCAAAATCCCCATGTGATTCCTAGCCAGAGTATATAAATATGTCTTCTCCAGAAAATCCTTAGAATTCAACAGAGTTTCTAACACTGTTCATGAACCAATAATAGTTAGGATGTTTTTAAGACTGTTCTGAGACCCCTAGCAACCCCAGAAGTCTAATAATATAAGGTTCCTTCCTTCTCAGAATCCACTTGAAGCTCACTTAAGCTTAAAAGCCTTTAAAAGCAGGCCTAGGCTTTGCACAGCTGTCCTTCCCACTATCATAAAATTCATTTTCAGGGTGATGGTCCAGGACTTCACCCAGTGGTGCTGCCAAAGGATTCCTGCGGTACAGAGCAGGCATATTAGAGCAGCAGAGACACTGACTGGACTGCGATGTGTCTGTTTACTTATTCTCTCCCATCTTAAATCCCTCATACTGCCATCTTCCCCTCTCAAATTTCTGTGAATACTGTGCTATAAACAAAATTTACATTTTTAACATGTTGTTTGTGTCTCAGTTTTTAACCTGTTTTGGTCCATATACATATAAACTATCTAATCATTTAACTGAGTGGGTCATAAAATTAAAAGCAATATGTCAAAGTACTGAGGGGATTTGAAGGAAAAAGGATTTTACTGGGAAAGTGTGGGGGTGGGGGTATGAGAGAAGGTAAGAAGAGCAAAAAGGGCCAAAATGTATTACATGCATAGTTTAGCTATTCTTGCTGCTGTGATAAAAATACTCCAACTGAAGCAACTTAAGAGATAGAAGGTTTATTCTGGCACACAGTTCCAGATGAAACTTTATCAAGGCCAAGAAATCAGAGCCGCAGAAGTTTGAGGGGACTAGTCATATCACATCTACACTCAGAAAGAAGAGAGAGATGGATACCCACTACTGTTCCATTTGACTTCTCCATTTATACCATATTGTATCCTTCAAACTGTAACTGTCTGAACTAACAGATAGTGGTCATATAGACAGCGTACCCACTATTCAGGATGGTAGTGGCTGTGAAGTAACTATAATTTTCCTTTGTATCAGCAAGGAATATTTCCAGGAGCCTCAACAAAACCAAAGTCTGTGGACAATCAAATTCCTTGTGTAATATGATATTTGTTCATCTCCTTTACATTCCTCCTATATACTCTAATTATTTCTAGATCATTTTAATAACTAATACAGTGTGACTGTCATAAAAGCAGTTTATTCTGTGTTTTTGATGAAGAAATGACAAGATAATTCTCCAAATACCTAATACAGACAACTTTCAATTTTTTCTGTGATTTGTTAAATATACAGATGCAAAATCACCTTTTGTGAACTCTGCTGGATTTGATACTTACTGAGTGAGATTTGTTTAAATTTCAGTCATTGCATTAAGAGACTTTATAGGGCATCCCCTATTACTATTTTAAATATCCCATGTTTAGGCTGGAGAGCACTTGTTTCTTTTGCAGAGAATCAGCTGAGAGTCCAGGATCTGTTCCCAACACTCACGTGGTTACTCACAACTATCAGTTACTCTAGTTCCTGGGGATCTGATGCCCTCTTCTGACATCCCTAGGTATTAGTCATGTGAGTAGTGAATAAAAACATAGGCAGATCAACACATAAAATAAAAATAAATCTTTGAATATTCTGTGTTTGATTCTCAACCTTCGTAATGTTGTGCCCATTTAATATAGTTCCTCATGCTGTGATGACCCCCAAAAATGAAATTAGCTTCATTGCTTCATCATAACTGTAATTCTGGTACTGTAATAACCATAAAGCAAACATCTGACATGGAGGATATCTGATATATGATTCTATTGTGAAAGGGTCTTTCAATCCCCAAAGGGGTCGCAACCCACAAGTTGAGAATGTCTGGTTTAAGGTGAGATCTTATGGCTCAGAGAGATGGAGCAATGATTCAGAACTAGATAAGCCGTAAAAACAATAGTTTTAGTCAGTGGTGGTGCATACCTTTAATCCCAGCACTCGGGAGGCAGAGGCAGGTGGATCTCTGTGAGTTCGAGACCAATCTGGTCTACAAGAGCTAGTTCCAGGACAGTCTCCAAAGCTACACAGGGAAACCCTGTCTCAAAACACCAAACACACACACACACACACACAAACACACACACACACACACACACACACACACATAAAAACCAACAGTCTCTTGGGATTTGGGGTAGGGCACAGGCTATGAACTATAAGATTGCCTTCCTGTTTCTGTTTCACATGACTAGATCCAGCAGGAAGGCTATTTCTTAGGACCACACCTCATGACTTCTCCCCCTTCCAGAACTCTAACAAAAGAAGATATTTCACAGAAAGGCAGATACAGACATTATCTGGTAATTAGGCTCATTAATTTCATGGGAAGTTCTTTCATTTTCTGTGGGACCACTTCTTGAAATGCATTATCTCCCTTTTAGGATTTCACTTGCCTTGGTGTCAGAGCAGATGAAAGGTAGCGTGCCCTGCTGGGAACAAACATGATTTCCAGCAGCTGTGTTTTGTTTCCTTAATAATTAACATGGCTGCTGACTAACCCTCCCAGCAGCAAGTGCCCACCTTATCACAAAGAAGTGGGCATTGGCTTGAGGAACTCACAAGGGATGTCAGAAAAAGAAGTGTGATTAAAGCATTAAAGATTTAAAGGTTGGCATTAGGATGAAAGGTAGAATTACAGTAAATATAACGCTGTTTAACATTAAATGGAATGTGTGTACTTGAAACAGTTGCTCATTTCAACATTAATTATTAAGGGAGCCTGACAACTCATTTTTAATTCGTAACTAAAGACATAGTTTCTTACGATATAAATACAGCAAAGGAGCTCAGCGAGTCAGTGCCTCTTTATCTTTCAAGATTACATGTTTTTTCCTTGTTATAATCTATAGGCAAATTAGGATGTGATGTGCCTAAGCTGTACAAATCAGCCATGGTTTGTAGTACGGCTGATATCCTAACACTAGCTATATTAAAAAATATGTTACATTGGAAATTGTTTTGTATAGCACTCATTATTTTGATTTGAGGGTATACTTCAGGGGACACAGAATTTGTAAAATATTCGAAGTAAACTGAAAGGTGTATTTTAAATCAATTTTATTCTGGGGGGCAAGCCATTGTACTCACCCTTTGATTTTTAATAAGAGACAAACAACAGATGAGTGAGCAATACAATATGCGTTGCTTGGTTTCCACTCGAAACTGATAAGTATTCGAATTGGATGTTAAATATATATTGTCCATTAGAATCCAAATGGTGCTCAGCAAGTAAAACTTAGAAGGAAATTCTTGACCATGTGGCACTGTAAAAATGCCTTCACCAAAAGATGGACAGACGGGCAGTGAATGAGTTTATGGTGGGGACTCTAAGGGCAAATTCAGTCTGGTGAAGTATGATAGTAGTTAGACATACCTTTATGGGATTAGGATTTATTTTCACTCTAATGGTTGTCTGGGACTTTCAAATTAGCAAGGTTTGGCAACTTTTTCTATAACCAAAAATTTTAAATACCTAGCAGGGGCATCTAAGATCTTGAAATTCATGCAGGAGAGATGTTTCAGTGAATAAAGGTGCTTACCAACCCTGAAGATCTAAATTAAATCCCTGAAACACAGTGAAAGAGGGAAAGACCAACTCCAGCAAGTGGTTCTCTTCCTGTCATGTGAACCTTGTTGTTCTAGAATCCTTGTTCCCACACACAAACTAAATAAATAAATGTAATAATTTATTTAAAAACCCTTTTACTCCAAAAAACAATTGGAGAATGAGAACTACAATTAATTGACAAAAAATGAATTTCATGGCTGTGTGTCTTTGTTTTCCTCTTGGGTGAGTTGCATTATTGTATCTTTTTATCTTTATCTGCTGACAAGGCAATATCATTGTGAATGTATGTTCTCTGGATACATTGTCACACACTGAAGAAGCCTGAAATATTGATTATGTCATAAGAGAGGGGAAAAGGAAAGAAAGAGAATCCTGTGATGGTTCTGGAAGCTTCTGCTGCAAAGTAGCATGTGTCATGTTCTGTTCACAATCAATAGGTGAGAGTAAACAATGAGGTTAATTTTGTTGGTGTGGTTTGGGAAGGAGTGATTTGCCTTAGAAAAGGATACTGATATGGACAAGAGAAACATTTACTTTTCTTCTTTGTACCCAAATCCTGAAATGATTTTACAATGATATAATTTGAGATATATGAACACAGTCACAGTATTTATAGGGTTTTTATGGAGACAGCTTGTATCAATCCTCCCTTAAAAAATATCGTAAAGATAGTAATAAAACTATTTCACAGAGAATGATTCAATAAAATAATTTATGCAAAAATATGAAGTACCAACCAGTGTGCTAGGATACTTGAGAAAATAGAATTGTATCAATTGACCCAGGCTATGGGAATATGAATTTTAAATCAGGCAGACCTTTTAAATAAGAGTATATTTTTATTCTGTTCTGCAGTACACATCAGAATCAATGTCTTATGGGTATTGGGCAGCTAGCTAGTAATTCCCCCTTTGAGAATAAGATGAAACAGTTACTATAAAACATAAGGACATTGCTGTAGATTTTTCAAGGAGTAGGTGCTCCAAATGAGTTATAAAGTATGCATTAACAAAAATGGAAATAAAATGTGATGACGGTGACAGAACATGAGTTTTTAGAATGTCTTTTGAATCAAGTTAAACGTCTGCATCATGTCATAGGATTTTCATTTGAGGAAGACCCACATCCATTGACAGACTTTTTAGTAGTGCCATGTTATTTTTCACTGTAATGAAACTCATGTTTAGAGTTGTCAGGTAACTGTGGTAGTTTCAAAAGCAATGGCCCATTTAGGGTCACAGGGAGTGGCACTCTTAGGAGGTGTGGCCTTGGTGGAGTAGGTGTGGCTTTCTGGGGGGACACGTGTCACTGAGTGTGGGCTATGAAGTCACAGATGTTTAAGCTATGCCCCGTGTGGCACACAGTCTCTTCTGCTGCCTATGGATCAAGATGCAGAATTGTCAGTCTCCTCTCCAGCATCATGTCTGCCTGCATGCCATCAGGCTGGCTGCCATGATGATAATGAACAAACCTCTGATCAGTAAGCCAAGCCCAATTAAATATTTTCATTTATAAGAGTTACCATACTCATGGTGTCTCTTCAGAGCAATAGACAGTAATTCACTTAGGAAGTGACAGAGCTGGGATTCAAACCCATGTTTCTACACCAAATCCAGTGTCTTTCTTGCAAGCATGAACTGTCTTCCAATACACATGGCCAAATCCTACCACAGTCTTCTTCCTGGGAAACAGAGAAGAAACTGGCAGAAATTGTATGAAAACTATTATGGACTCTCTTAGTTCCAGCTGTGGTCGATTTATAGGCCAGTTGCTTCAGATTTCTGAGCCTCAGTTTCTTCACTGCCAAAATAAGGGCAACAAATTTCATCTTTTCTCTAAGATTTGTTTCAGCAACAGTACTTTGCAAAATAACAGCATGCAATCTTTTGTAATTCATTTTGTCCCATAGTCCCCAGATTCCTGAAAAACAGTAAAAAGATACATTTTTCCCAGGACAATAGCTGAAATAATGATGACATTGGAGTAATTAGGTTTTTTATTGCTAGCTCTAGAAACTCAAAGTAGTTTAGTAGAAAAGATAATGATGTATTGGCTTGTATAACTGGGAATGCCAAACTGGCAAACTTCAGATATGACCAAAATCAGGTATAGTTGACTTTTTCTTGTTGTAACAAATACCAAACTAAAACTACTCCAGGAAAGAATAGTCATTTGTGGCTCAGTAGTATATGGGTGTAGTCCATAATGACAGAGAAGTCATAGGATGGGAATCTGAGGATGCTGACTACATTGCATTTGCAGTCAGGGAGTCAAAAGAGATGAATGTTCTCCTTTAGGAGTCTAGAATGAGGCCACCTGCATTTTGGCTGGGTTTTTCCAACTCAATTAAGCCAATCTAAAAACTATCTCACATACATGTGCAGAGGTTTGACTTCTGTATCATTTTGATCCTGTCAAGTTGACAATCAACATTTAATCTCTCAGCAATGTTTCAGAAACCACTGCCAAGCTTTCTGTTCCTGAACAAGCACTTCCACTTGTCTTTCTTCTCTCATTTACTCTCATTCCCATCAGCGTCAGAGCTTTAGAGTCTCCCATGGAGAATTGCTGAGCCCACAGGTTGCTGCACAGATATACCCTTTCAACATCTAAAGTGTGGCATGGAAAATCCTTTCCTTCACAGGTCCAAGTGAAAAGCTTTTTAAAAGGATCTCAATTGGTGTGGCTTGACTCTCCTTCCTCTGGACTCATCTTTGGCAAAAGAGATGCCACCTATGACTTTCCAGGCCTTATATCACTTTCTCTGTATTTGGAAAACCCATTAAAACCATACAAGAGTGAGCTGTTTCCAGATGAAAGATAATTGATAAAAACAAACATTTGGGTTCCCATACACTTCCACTTCCAGGAGAATTGAAGAGAACTTGACAAGAAGCACAAAAATCTAAATTCTAAGGTATAATAATGACAATACCATATACACATTATACCTGTAGGCACGCAGCCTAACCTGCCCTACTTATTAAACACATTTCAGGGATCCAGTCTTGATGGTATCTCTAATTTCATAAATTATCAAACACACACACACACCCATGTGTCTTTTAAGGATACAGTGAAAAGAATTTTCTCAAACACAAGTCAATTTTATTAAAAATATTTCTCAAGCCATGTTTTGAGGACTTCCAGTAGCAGAAGGTATGGTGAGAAGATCTAAGGCTAGATTCTGCAGAGAAATATTTTATATTGACATGTCCTTGGAGAGGCAGAAACTATGCTAAAGACTTCTTTAAGTCAGCACTACCCAAATATGTTTGATCACAAAACATTTTACCCATATATATATACACACAACACACACACAATGAAAAAGAGGGAAGAGGACAGAACAGAATGTCTAATAGTATGCTTTGAAAGGGCCTCCTTGGAATACATTTTGGAAAACAGTGACCAAAATCATTATGATACTGCATACATTTGTTTTACACCCCTGATGGGACAGGAAATTCTTTTAGCACTTCCCTGCTGTTCTGAGTTAACAGTTCTTTCAAATTTCAGGGGGCAACCAATGAGCTTTAAGCAATTTCCACATGGAAAAATAATTCAAAACTTACCAAACAAATAAGCCTCCTGATTCAAGTAGAGAATTTGGGATTTAAAGGAAAACATTGTTCCTACATAGAGTCAACAGTTTGCTTTAAAAATTGACCATTACATACCAATCGCAAAAATACTACCTGTGTATGTATGGACAACAGGTGAACAGGACAGTCTCCTTGCTCATGGGTTAATCAAATAGACTGTGTGGATGAGATCCTGACTGCTGGTTTTTCTGATTTTTACTTCCTGTATATGCTAAACCAAGACTGTATAATTTCTCAGAGTGGTTTGGAAAAATATGTAATAATTTCATGACAATACAGTTTTATCATTATTAAATATACTTCAATGAAAATCATTAGCATTCATTTTATTTCAGGCTAAATTTTAAAGACATTATCAAGCATCTACAGAATGAAAAAGAACATTCTTCTAGGTGTTAGGGGTAGGACTGAAGAGTTGAGAAGAATGAAAGGGAAAAGGAAAAGAAAGAGACAGTCCCAGGTGTGTGCACAAGTGCTTCCTTCCCAGAATGAAGTTCACTTTCTTCAATAAATAGAACATGGACTTTCTATCATGAGTGAAAATTCTTTAGTTTTCTTAATTAGTAGATCCACTGAGGCATTTTTCATTTTGAAGCACAAACCACCACACACGTTCCTAGAAACTAATTCCAAAAGTCCAGGAAGAGGAGGGTCACATACTCCCTTTACCTCATGTCACCTCTCTTGCAGAAAGAGATTCTCGATGCACTGCCAGAATGTGCAAGTCTGTAATGTCTCCCTAGTAACCTGATATCATGAGAGCTTTGAGACTCTGGCTCAGCTTATGTGGTTTCGATGAGGAAAATAATTAGATTTGAAATAAAGAAACATCTACTAGCTGCTTTTTCTAAGTTCCAAAGCTTGTGAAGAGCCTTGAAAAAGCATCCCCTTGCTGGCAAGCCCAGTCCCAGACCTGTCCTAATGGTGGATATTTTTGAGCTAGTGGTGCATGCAAGGACAAATCTACTTTGAACATGGATGAGTAAACAGCCAAGCCTATCAAAATATGAATTTCTAAAATAACAACCAATTTCTCCCCTTCTATCCCAATTCCCATCACTGTTTCAAGGTTGGGGAAACAATCCAAACCTGAGTGCATATACTTCTACAAAAACTTTCCTACTATAATTAGCCTTTTCCTCTCCAAATTAGGACAACACATACAACTCTTTGCATCTGTGTGAATTTTTTGTTTGTTTACAATCCTGTTCCATGTGTGTGTGTCTATGTGGTTTGCATGAATGTATGCATCTTTTTGCATATGTTTAGAAACTTCAACAGAAAGTGCCTGAACAAGTGTAGGCCTGAGGTTGGTTACAAGAATCATATTCTGACATCATCCTTGATGCACTTTCACCGTATTCATTGAGTCAGGGACTCAGTCCAACCAATAGATGGTTTGTAAGGCTAGTCCTGATAGCCAGCTTGCTCTGAGGGTTCTCCTGTTTCTGTCTTCTGACAGTAGAATCACAGCAAAGCTACCAAACCTACCCAGCATTTGTACGAGTTGTGCAGATCTGAATTCAGGTCCTCATATTTGCCAGTCAGGTGCTTTAACCACTGAGCAATCTCACCAGTCAGTCCTCTGTTTTCTTTTCTTGGTGCCAATGTACCTCTTCTGTTCACAGTACACCCATATATGAAACATTGGTTTTAAGCATATTTTTGAAAAAGAAAACACAAGCCTTTTGGGGCTTTGAAATAAGACTTTCACCCAAATTGATTGAATTTTCAGTGCATGTTAACATATAACAGAAAGAAATAAGTGTTTATACAATTGTATTGGGTTAAATATGCTTAAAAGTGAACTTTTCAGATTTCTCATTCTTATTAATTCTTTCTTGTACTTGCTCACAAACTGTATTTTATATAACATCATTTGCCCACACAATATGTTCTTATTAAATTCAATTGACAACTAGGAGGGGGGAAATGTGAGTTGCCAATTTGAGGGAGTTAGCATTTAAGCAGACAATCAAACAACCAAGTCTGCTCCCCAACACTAAACAACAGCAGCAACAACAACAAAAGGATCCTCAAACAGCCGTAGTCAAAAGATCATTAAAGTACAAAATGTACTTTGATTATTTATTTTGACCAGTGTTGCTTGTGTTTAATTGTTTATGATAATAATATCCAAATAGGCTGTTTTCTGTGAATAGCCAACACATTACTCTCTGTCTGCAAGCCTTTTCTGGGAGAAGCTAGACATCATATCTCAACATATTCATTTATCTTATGATATCACAATGTACACAAGTGAGTTTTGAATATCTACAAGTGACCATAATGAAATCCATCTTGATCTGTACACAGACTTGCTATATAAGATCTTCCCAGTCCTTAGAATCATGAGTTTCTTCATATGATCTGAAATGGTAGTTCATCAGTTCTGTTTATCACTCTGCATCCTGAGGAGGAGGTGGCAGGTAAGGACAGACTGAGCTCATGCCCAAAGGAAGACTCCATCACTGCCCTACCATTGATGGAGAAATTTCTGACTAAGTTGCATAATGAGTAACAAGCAAATGGATTTACGAAAATACACCTTCATTTTGATGATGCAATACTTTATTATATTAAAATTACCATTAAGCCTTTTATTGGTGTACGTTATAGATGTCCTGGTGATTCTTCAGAATAAATTGCTTAGTAAGGTGTCCGAGTTGTGCAGTTTCTAATCTCACAGCCCTTTCTGCTCCACTTCTTCTACCCGCATCACAATCCGTGTGTAGTGTCTCCAGAGCTGAGATCTTCGGAGGCTTCTATAAAGTTAAATGTTCACCACTGTAGCAGTGGGATGAGGGATGTGATGCCTTTGCTGGGGAGATATATGCAGAAGAGATGAAGGGACACAGCTAGGCACAAGCCACATGGTTGACCTTCATCTAGAACTGGGAGATAATACCATAAAGAAAAATAAATAAATAAGTAAGCTGAGGGAGTTTTAGTGTGTCTATTGAGGAATTCTGTGATTTACTATTTAATATAGCAAGGCTTATTGTGGACCATAGATGTGGAACGCCCTGATTTACTGTGAAGCACAGTGGGTCTTATCATGTAATTATTTTATGAGAGTGCTAGTGTAGACATGGTTAGGATTTTGCAGACACTATCAAGAATGACTTACAAGCTTTTCTCCAACGAACCAAAACAGACATTTACCAGCAAACACCCTTTTTCTTCTCAGCACCTGAAATTCTACTCTTAAATTTATATGGTCCCAATGTTAGGGGTAAGTTATATGCTTACTTTATCATCTTCTCATCATTTGTAGCTAAACTTGTGCTTGAAAGTAAATTGCTGTACGAGGTTTACTGTTTTATGATTCTAACATCCATTTTACAGGATTTAAAGTCTTTTAAAAGAGACATTGCAGCTGAAGAAGTGTCCTATTAAAACACATAAAGCATTGGGCTTTCCCATCTCACAACAACCCCTGAAATGAGTACTCCACAGTCTGTTTTGGCACTACTATAGAATCAGAGCTACATCGCTGCAGACATATGGCCTGCAAATTAAACTTTAGTGTTCCTTTTTAATGTAAATACCACTAAGTCGAGAACCACAGCATTGTACATTGTTGAAACTGTGAATGTCCTTAGTAGTTGGAACTATAGATAAAGTTGTACTACCTGGGGTTTCACCAGTTCAGTGGACTCATTATTTCTCTCATCATTGCAGCTGCCTGTACATCATTCCACTACTCCATCAAATGACTTCAGGCTTCCCCCTGCTCCTCCAAGCTTGAGGTTGGAATTGCTTGTTCCTCTATTATTTCCTTCCATAGTATCTTTGATAGACATGTCCTATTTCTCAAACTAAATTCTAAGTTTCCATGTCTAGTATTTTTGACTCTGTTGACCAAATTTAATACATAATTTAATTTTTGAAACAAGTTGGATATTTGGTGTGTTTTTAATTGGATAAATGAACTTTATCATTCATTGTTAAGTGGCACTATTTGTGATAATAAATGACAAAACTAATAGCATTCCTCCAAGGAAAAACTTGGTTTATACAACACATAGAAACAAACAGGTTAGACTACAGTATAGAAATTGAGTAATAAATGACGCAGAAAAATGTAAGGAAAAGAATTAAGTGATAGCATACTGAATAAAAGCCGGGCTTTGAAGACATCAATACTGATAGATGTTGGTCTTTTCAAAATTATGTGCATTGATGTGTATCTGTATATGTGAGCACAAATATCCACAGAATTCAGTAGAGGGTATTAGATTCCCTGGAGCTCAATTTCGAGATGGTTGTGCTGAATTAAAGTCCTCTACAAGAGCAATTCATGTTCTTAGTTGCTGAGTCATCTCTTCAGTACATCTCTGTGATTTTTGAAGGTTACTAAACTCTTTGTCTCTGAGTTTCTTCACCTGTGAAATAAGGATTGTGTGCTGTCTAGTTTTAAGTCAACTTGACACAAGCTAGAGTCACTGGAGAGCAGGGAGCTTCACTTCAGAAAAGGCCTTAATAAGATTGGGCCCTAGGTAACCATATAGGACATTTTCTTAATTAGTAATTGATGCTAGAGAGACCAGATCATTATGGGTTGGGCCACCTCTGGGCAGACTGAGTTAACCATGGGGAGAAAGCCAGCAGACAGCACCCCTCCATGACCTCTGTATCTGCTTCTGTGTCTAGGTTCCTGTCCTGCTTGAGTTCCTGTCCTTTGATGGTGAAGTCTGATAATGAAGTATAAGCCAAAGTTGCTTTGGTCATGATGTTTCTATAGTAATCCCAACTAAAACAAATAGTAATTATACATGCTGTGTGAAATTCTGATGCTAATCTTATTTAGTAGATATGAAAAGTACAACAAAATCACCTCCACCTAGACAGCATTATGCAGACAATGGATGTAATGGTAGTTTGATCATTGTATATTTCACCAGTCTCCTTAGAAGGTATTTTTTAATATATATAGTGGTCTTAATCACAGTGGTTGGTTAGTTATGCCATCCACTACAATGTTTTCCAAGCAATGATGCTGGAGTTATACTGGAACTAAACAGGATTCAATGCTCAGGGATGGAAATCCAATTTTGATATGATGAAGAGTAAATAGAAATGTTCAGGCTTGATTTTTATGTTTCCAACTCTTGTGGGAAAAGTCTGTGATCCTAGTTGTGGAATCCTGGACAGTGACTGTGGCTGAATCTCGTGGAAATCAGCCAGTATCATGGTGGAAAGAGGAGGCTGCAAAGACTCCTATTTTTTGTTAATGAATGAACCAGAATTTAAGCCAAATGTAAACCATAAGCCACACAATCCCTTCCCTAAATAATCATGTTCTAAGACTATGTTTGAAGAGAATGGACTAGTTTATTTGGTGGAGAAAATTTCAAGTTAGTGGAGGTTTTAGGAACGGTTTCATGAATGGCTGCTTTTAGTCAAATTTGTAAGAATTGAGAGCACCCAGAAACAGACAGAAAAGATTCTACCATCTTGTAATTTAAACAGAAAAGTACATAATTAAATATACTAGAAAGGACATAGATGCTAAAAGATTTGTGCAATACAAAAGTAGCCTAAATGTCTTTTTCCTAGGATATTAGACATGTCAGGAATGGGAAAAACCCAACCTATCACATCCTTAATGGTATATAGACACAAACTGGTTTCAAAGGTTTTCTAGGGCAGAGTCATTTTAAAAAGAAGCTCAGAAATCCTTGAATGCTTATGAACACAAGGAATATAATTTAACAGAATTTATTTCAAACAGAAAGACACTTAGAGGCCATGATAACCGTGGATCCTGTGAGCCTGAATATACCTTGAGATGATAGCTAACTTTGACCTGATCTGCATGGTGTGAGTTTTTCACTCATAAAAATGTAAGAGTTAGGGGGTCACAGAAATTTCCACTGAGATTTCAAAAGCAAACCTGTAAGTTGCAGAGTGTGTGGCATTTGAGTCCCTAAAAGTATAGTGAAGCTGTGACAGTGAATCCAGAGTTTCAATAGAGATCACAGGAAATTAAAGATACATGGATTAGGAATACCTACTGAGGGAAGTGTCAGAGAAGAGCAAAACCAGCCCAAGAGAGTGTCTATGAATCTTGTAACCAGCATAGACAAAAGGGTGGGGCCACCCAAAACCTTATCACTGTTTCTCCAGATACTGGTACTAAAAAGTGATGATAGTAACCTCCAAAATTGTGATACAAAATAATCCCTTCTCTGTTTAGTTGATTCTCATACATCTTGCTACAGTAGTGGAAAACTGACTAACTTAGTCCCTTTCTATTATTACCTTTCAGGATTTTTAACAGCTTCTTAACTGCTCTAAAGGCTTCCTTTACTTTAAGATATTTATTGACTCTTCTCTTCAGTTCCTGCTTCTTGTACATCTCACTTGCGCTAAACCTTCAGCTGAAATGCTCCTTCCAAGCACCTTCATATCTATTCAAGTACCACCTTCCCAGTAATCTCCAGGAGCATCTTACAGAGACCCTGTGTCTCATATTCCCCATCTTCCTATGAACTTTCCCTCTCTAAAGTGCATAATTTCGTGTAGATTATGCTTAGGTTCTGACTTTCCCTTTCTAAGACATAAGCTTCATATGGAATGACATTCTTACACATTTTATTGACTACATCTCTCACACCTAGAATAGTGTCTACATACATCATATAAACACATAATCAATGAAATCATGATAACTAAGAGAAGAAAAATCAGCCAAATAAAAAGATAAATCAAAGATTTCATTCATTGCAAATGCTTTATATTGATGTTAATATTTAAAATTCTTTATTGTAAGTGTATATTTCGGGGATGAGGGTGGGGTGCAGATAAGTGTCACAGCCTGTGTGCTGAGGTTCAAAGACAACTTGTTCTTTCTTTATAACATGTGAGTCCTGGAACTAAACTGGGGCCATCAGATTTGGAAACTAAGCCTTTTAAGATGTTTTTCAGCTGAGTGCAGCTAACAAGGACAAGGAGCAGTAACTGAGAGGTGAGAGTAAATAGGCAGGAAAGCTAAGCTTATGAAGGTAGTGGGAGAGGGTAGATAATTTAGTCTTTCAGCCTATGGGTAAAAGTCCTTAACCCACTAAGCCATCTTGCTAGCCCTGATGTTAACATTTAAGTACGGTCTACATAGGAGTTATTCCCTTGTTGGTGATATGCAATATGTATTATTAGCTATCAATAGCAGCTATTGATGAATTTTAACTGTCAAAACCAGAATCATCCCCATCAACACTCCTTGTGTCTATGAGTGTGAAAAATAACCATGTAGCCCCAGTCAGAGACTATAAGTGGTAGACATGAACTCTCTCTTTGCTCTTTCCATTCCTCTTCACAGATCACTGAACACAGTGGGAAAACATACTTGACCACAGTGTTATGAGGTTTTTAGTTCAGCCCACGATTGTTCGTGTGGGGAGGGATGACTCTTGTGAAGTATGGGAGAGTTTTATTTAGAATCTTTGGGGCTATTTATCTGCTTCTTGAAGGAGTAATGAAATGGATATAAGTAAAGAAGACAATGTAGGATCAATGGTGATATATTATGAGGTATGAACTATGACTGTCTACAGCTGCACCGCTTTCCTGGTTCTGAACTTATCTTGTGTCTTGAGGAAGTACAAAGAAAGGTGCAACAAATGTAGGTTCTGAAAAGAGGTGTCCACATGTTAGGGAACTGATGCTGAAAGATAAAACCAAGAAAACCAATTAGATCTCTAAGCTTTAGAAGAAAAGGTCTTGTCCAAAGATTTAATATTTCTAACTTTAGCCCCCAGCGCCTCCCTGTTCTTATTGATCTCTGATAGTGCCGGCCTCACTTTCTTTAACAGTCACCCTAGCAACCCCGTATCCCAACAGATCTAAGAATTCTCTTTATGTTTTGCACATAACTTAGTTGGGAAAAAACAAGGCAGCTGGGATTCCTAACATGAAGAGATTTTCTTTTTATAACTGCTAGTTCTACTCTTTAGAACAAAGATATTGGACTCAGGCTAGAGGTCAATAAAAATTGTAACCTGCTTGTAAAACCAGCGCTCCTCTTTCATGCTTCTAAGCTCTCCTGGTCCCCACAGGCACTGTGAAGTGTACTGAGGATGATGCTTCTACCATCCTCATCAAATTCTAACTATTGTATATGTGATAATATTTGTCAAGGTTATTATCAATTTTGAAGTTCAAGAAATATGAAGGAAAAAAATCAACAGTTGGTGTTTGGGGAAAGAGGAGAACTGTTTTAAATAAGTCTGTAAGTCAGTAGGCAATTTTAAAGTAATATCCAGGAGAATTCAATCACTGGTTTATTAGATATTGAAATACTCTAGATGACAGGATGTGTTATAACAATAAACAGAATTGGAATGAAACATTGCTCTATAGAGCTTAATTTATTAAATGAAAGCTTAAAAAACAAGGCAAATGTCTGAAGAAATGAAAACATGGACAAGCCTGGAAAACCAGAACAAGCACTCCTTCTCAGGCTGGGACATCATACCTGCCCTGTAAGCATGAGGATTGGAGTTCAAATACTCAGTTCTTATGGAAAATGTCAGAGTGGTGGTCAGCATCCATAATGCTAATACAGGGATGAGAGACAGGAGGATGGTCCTGGTTGCAGGGAAAGATAACATAATTGAGGAAGGCTCCTGTCATCAAATTCTGTCCTCCATACAGGCACACACACATGTGAGAGAGCCCTTGTACACACATGTGCACACACATTCATACTACATACTCAAAATAAACAATACTTTTGGTACTGTTAACATTTAATGTAGGAATTGTATGTATATATATGAATAAGGCATAGTTTTAAACATGGATATTTTACTGTTCCAATGCAAAATCATATATTTTTATGTCTCATAATTAATAATATGTAGTAATTGCTTGGTGCCAGCCATTTACTCTTCATTGACAGAGTGTCCTTTTTGTTTACAACATGTTATAGAGCTACAGTTTGATATCCAAATTAAAATGGAAGTCTTTGTGTCTTTTATTCATCCTTTGTTCCTTGTTCCCAATAATCCCAGTAAGTTTTACAATAAATTTCAAAGTGTCAATTAGGAGCTAGTGCAATTTGATCAATTTTAGGGTCAAGATAGTCTCGTTATCTCCCTCAGATTTTATTTGTATAATATGTACTACTTAGGAAGGGAGAGGAGAGATTCTGGAACTGTGAAGCAGAGGATACATCCACAGGAGAAGTTTGGAGATTAAAAAAAAGAGAGATAAAATTCTAAAAGTAGAGACATGGGGAACAGACTTTCATTGCTAATGTGGCTTCTTACGGCTCAAGTCCAGTGTATTAGCGAATGGATCTCAGGAAGTTGCTTGTCCTCAGTCATAATTTGTCATAATGAGTGGTGGCACAATATGGTATGAATATAAAATTGCATAATGTGTGTTAAGCACTTGTTGTAGAGCTTTGACATTTCATTAAATCATCACCACTGCCACTAGTAATGTAGTAAGCAGTAAAATGGAAAATATGCTTTGCTCATTCGTATACAGACACATTATCAGATTTAAGAAAGAGAAAACTAGAATACTCTTTCTCTCACATTTTCTTCCTTTTAGTATATGGATTCATCATTGTCTACTTTCCATCTCTAAACTGCCAGGTATATACTGATACACCATGATTCTTGCTGGCTTTTGAAATGGCCCACACACTTATTCTGTCACCAAATTATATCCCATCTGCTTTTATATGCACTGTCTTTGTCCTCAAATCCTATCCATGACATTCCAGATGGCTGAATCTCCTTGATCTTATCTGGATTTTACAGTTGGAATTTCCCTGGGTTCCCTGAAGATAACATCATCCCTTCATCTAAAATTAGCCAGTGAGACAATGTGGAATGTTAAACCTGCTCACAAGGACACTGAAACTCTAAAGATATTGTACTTAGCTTCATTTTCTCTTTTAAGGTCATTTTGGCTAATTAGTATATTTAGCTTGCTTCCATGCGTTTAGATTCTTCACTTGTTATTCTTTTCTGTTTCCTTAACTCCTTCACTTTCTTTGACTCATTTACATCAATTTCATACAATAGCCATGCTCATTGCGCCCCCTTTCCAGTTCAGACAGAATCTTTTTCCCATTGTGAATTCTCCTAACACTTCTCTCCTGAAATCATGCACAAAGTCCTGTTAGAAGAATTCCAATCAAAGTTTGCCATCTGGTCAATTTTATATTGTAGATGGCTGACAAATTTAGTATAACAGATACAGTAGGACTTGCTGAATATTCCTTGTGTTCCCTGATTTGCCCAGGATCTCTTGCAATTAGTTGAAGTAGGCTAAAGAGTCCTGACTGTGAGTGGAAAGACTTAGGGCTTCTGCATTTAGGAACAGGACCTAGAAGCTACAAATAGGTACGGCAATGTCAGGTCACAGTTGCACCAACGTTAGTAAGTCCTGTAGTGGCTACCTGCTTACGTGGTTACCCTTAACTATAAGTGTACATGCAACACTATTTTGAAATATAGGCCTGCAGTGTAAAGTCTGGTATTTCCAATTAAACATCATTCCTCACTATACCCCAGCTCTGGTCAATTAAGACCAGTAGCAATTAGCTAGGTAGAAAAATTGAGCCACCAGTACAGGTGACAGTACTGAGTCACTGATTATAGACCTCCATTACTCTAACAGTAAAATCATTTCAGGAATGACTGCTTTTTAATCAACGGAGTCAGATAAAACATTAACAAGATTAAGGGTGACCAAACAGGCAGGCTTATGTTGCCGTGCACACTACATTAGTGCAGAACTGAGATGGGGCATTAATGGTATTTGAACATGTGCAATTACAAGGTAAGTAATGCACACACAGAAAAACCTGAGTTGCAACAACCCACTGACACAGAATGGAGAGGTGGGTAAGTCTTATATTTTCACACTGTTATTTGGACTCCTTTAAACATCTGAACCTAGCTCTAAAGAAAAATTTGTGTTTTCTCTATGCCATAACACCATTTCACCTTTTAGCACTCTGCCTGTTTCACTTCAGAAATAAGAGAGAAATCAACTCCTTTTTCTTTGATTCTTTAAGCTTCATTAGATTAAGGGGCTTTTGATTAACTATTCTGTTTCATTTAAAAGTAAAAATGCTGTTATCTAACCTAAGATGTGGCATTTGTGAATCTATAACCAGAGGAGAATCCATTACACCGCTGGAAGCACATTGGGTACTTTGGAAAAGCTGTATCTGAAGGATTTGCAGCATGAGAAAAGAAGATGCAAAGAGAGGATCCAGCAAAGAAAAAAACCAGCCATTGGATAGCCATACCTTTCTTTGCTTTTTATTTTTTAAAGCTACAATTAGGTCCTAGAACTTCACTCTATGTGACAAACCCCACCAAACCTTCCAAGTCACAGTCATGTGTGGTAGGACTGTCTTCTACATCCATACATTATAGGGTTTCCTTTAATTACCATGGGAAAATATGCAGCAAAAACTACATTTGGATGATGCATTTAACAGCACTCAGGACAATTTTTATATTGATTTCTATTCCAATAACATACTTTGATAATTCAAAAAGACAGTACTCTAGCTGGGATGTTAAAAGGCAGACATGTCATGCAGTGTGTATTACAGACATGACAAACAGGTCATTATCATATGCATAGACACATGCATAGTTTTCTCCGAAGAGAAAGTACTCATATTTGTAGCTAGGTGTGCTAACCTCTTAACTCTGAGACAGCTGTCCTATCCTGGTATACAAGTGCCATCTTTGATACCAGAATTTGTCCTGTTCCTCACTCATTTTCTCCATTTTACACCATACATATTCTAAAAATCTGCACACGTCTTTCCACTCAAGTTCCACTGGACCCCACTCATTCAACATCTCACAATAGCCTTGGTATCCTCTTAAAATTAAGCTACACTGCCTTCGTGGGCCTGAATCTGTGATCTCTCCCTGTTTATCCCCTACTCAGGATCTGTCTTCCTCTTGTCACTCCCCATATTAACTATTTAAGAATATGATTTGTTTTCTCATACCACAGGGTTTGGTACATGCAGAGTCTCTCTTGCCACACACTCAAAGCCCAAATTGACCAAAGTATATATGTAATCTTTAACTAATTCTCAGTGATTCTTGAGAATTGTTTCCTCCAGGGCCATATTGCATATTGTATCATTTTTGGTGTGCGTGCCACTAGTAAAAATGGAATTCTATGCTTCTTCACATAAATAATTAATGTCTATCAATATCTACAACTATGCCTATTAAAGTCTTTATAAAAGACTGTCTGCTAGTCTTCTTCAGAACTTTTAGTAGGAGGTATTTAATAAATACACGTTAACCAAATGAGTACTCCCCTGTGAATGAGCCATTTCAGTCTCCTTATCTGCAAATCTTTCATATTTGCTGTGTGAATGTGTGGGACATGGTTCATCCATTGCTTAGTTCAGTGCCAGGAACTGCATGTGCTCTCTATAAATTATAGCCGTAATAAAAGTAAAAATAAGATGACCACATTTAATTTTCTCCTTTATATAGCACAGGAGAGTCAGTCTACAGAATATGTGATTGTTGATTTTTCTTTTGATTGGATTTCAGTGAGGTAATCATTAAATCCTTTGCGACCAGCAGAGTTCTAAGGTAGATAAACGCAAAGTCAGGGGGAGGGGTAGATAAGGCACAAACTGAAGAATAAAGTTTAAGTTCGAGACCCAAAGAGATCTCCCAATGAAAACCTCCAGAGAGAAGCTGACTTTGCATACAGTCACAGTTTGCACTGCAGGGCGACAGACTTTCTGCATCTACGGGGAGGTTCCGTTATCATGTTTCTTTGGAAACACTAAGCACACGGTAGACTAAAGCGCACACTTTCCAGCCAAAGGCAAGACACAAAAGGAACATGTGAAAGAGGCTGAGCTGTGAGTATACAACTAATCCCATCCCATTCCATTCTTCATTCCATCTCACTAGTCAGGTAAATCACTTTCTGAATGTGAGTAAAGGGGATGGTTAATGAGGAGACCACAATTTCAAGTCAAATGGAAATCCACTGACATGAAAAGAGACATCAAGATACTAAAAAGATGGCTGAGTTGTTAAAGTAGCTGATGTGTAAGCCTGAAGGTTTTGATCCTTCATTAAACCTACATTAAAGCCGGCTCAGCAATGCTGGAGAAGTAGAGACAGTAGGATTCCTGGGCCTTGCTGGCAAGCCAGTCAAACTGAAGGGGTAAGCTGTAGGTTCAAAAGGCAAACCTAAAGGGGGTGGAGTCAGAGATGCTGGCCCAACCTTTGATACCACTACTTGGGGACAGAGAAACTTGAATATTTGTGAGTTCAAGACCATCCTGGTGTACATAGTAAGTTCTATACAAAGAAGGTCTACACAAGACCATGTCAAAAAAAAAAAAAAGAAAAAGAAAAAGGGAGAGAGAGGGAGGGATGAAAGAAGGAAGGAAAGAAATAGATTTGGAGTGACCATCAGAGGGAGACACCCAGTGCTGACCTCTGACATATATATATATATATATATATATATATATATATGTCACATACATACGTACATATATACACATACATACATGGAGGTCATATATAGCTGTATGAACATCCCAGCCTGACATAATCATGTACAGACACAGAAAGAGGGAATATGGGGAGGAAGGGAGAGACAGAGAGAAAGAAAGTAAAAGAGGAGAGATATATATCAGATATCAGAGAGAAGACTATTAGATCCCTGCCTATGTGCTTGTTAGATGCAATGCACATCTTCTTGGAGTCTCTCTAATAACCTTCTTTCCCTGTTTATTTTATTCAGAAATTCCTGTGTGGCCAAGGTGTAACACTTGTTTAGAGCTATTGTATCACTTCGATGAACCTGATAAGCATGAGCCACTGTGAAGCAGTAACCTCTTGCATATGGAGTCTCCCCATCTCTCCATGCTAGTTTTTCACCTCCAACACCACTGTCAGTACCACCTAAATCAAATGGCAGTCTTTTAATCCTGTTCTCAGGCATCCTTTCTGCAGGAAAT
Source organism: Mesocricetus auratus (assembly GCF_017639785.1). NCBI lineage: Eukaryota > Metazoa > Chordata > Mammalia > Rodentia > Cricetidae > Mesocricetus > Mesocricetus auratus. The sequence goes on from NW_024429193.1 coordinate 39,718,345, forward strand.
ATTTTGAAGTACATACGATATTTAAAATGAAATTCTATGAGCCTATCTGAAAGCCTTTAGTCTGAATGTAAGGCACTGCCTGCTGTTCCCAGTTATCTGTTCTCCTCTTCCCATATATTAATAGGAGTTTAGTAGAGCACATTTCTCAGATGCTCTTTAAATTGGGCTCTGGCAAACAGAACAAGAGCAGAAATGATATTTATAACTGCAGATTCCCCTACTTTTAAAGAGTGCATTCCCTCTTTCCTGATTATTTCCCTGTTAGCTGGAATTTTAATATAATGACCACATTAAGTCAGCCCTCTCCTATTAGAAGGCATAACTTTGTGTGAAGGGTGGCAGCAAAGGAACCAACAAAGTAACCACAGTCGCAGTGGGACTCTACAACAAAGACGCCTAAGTAGAAGAAATAAACCTTCATTGAGTTTAAATCACCACCATTTTGATCACATTGGTAAGGACTACCTTTAGCCAGTCCTAGAGTGTATATTCTACTTATTTTTAATTATTTCTTAGAGCAATGTGAATTTAAACACAAAACCAATATTTTTATGTCCTCCACCCCTCTCTCACTCCTCTCCTTCCTCCCTGTCACCTGTCAGCCTCCCTGCTTACTCCTCTTTTGAACTAACTTTTAAAAACAAAAATGATTGTTTTTTTTCTGGCATTGCAGACATTACTTGCAGTTAAAAGCACATTGTTCTTTCAAAGGACCTATCACAGCTACCTCCAAATTAATATGTGCACCTGTGTGTGTGTGTGTGTATGTGTGTGTGTGTGTGTGTGTGTGTGTGTGTGTAGGTGTAAGTCAGCATACTACTCACAGGATTCAGTTCTCTCCTTTCAATATGTGAATTCAAAAGATGAAACTCGGGTCATCAGGCTTGGTGGAAAATGCCTTTGCTCCCTATCTTAGTCATTGTTCTATTGGCATGAAGAAGATACCAGGACCAAGACAACTCTTATAAGACACACCATTTAACTGGAGGATTGCCTCAAATTGGAACGGGTTAGCTATGATGATCATCATAGCTAGAAGCAGGCAGGTATGGCTCTGGGGCAGCAGCTGAGAACTTTACATCTTGAGTGTATGAAGTGTGTATGTGTGCATATGTATTGAGGTATGTGCGTATGTGGAGGTCAGAGGTCAGCAGCAGGTCTCTTCCTCTATTGTTCTTCACTTTGTGTTTTAGGGACAGAGTCTGGCAGTAAACCGGAAGATGGCAACTTTGACTCAACTAGCTGGTCAGTGGCCCCTGACTGTCTCTGCCAAACAAAATCCACATTGAAAACACACGTGTTTATGCCCAACGTTTTTAGGGGGGTGTCGAAGATCTAGGACCAGGTCCTCATGCTTGCTGTAGACAATGCCTATTGTGGCATCTCACCAAACCTTCATTCAAAGGTTGGGCTCTGGGAATATTCCTGAGCTAAATTTACCTGGTACAGGTAAAGACTGAACTGACTATCTGTGGCCCACAGGACAGGCTCTGTGGGGGCACTAAGTCAATGTTTCAGTGTCATTCAAAAATTCTGTGACTAAATAACTAACCAGTTCGGTAAGACTGTGTACTGTGAAAACAAAGTATAGTTACATGGTTCAACTTTCTGGAGGTTGAAGTTATATAATTCAATTTCTTTGCAATTTGTCCACCTATTATTTTTCTCTAAGTCCACTGATTAGGCAATCAACCATTGATGATCTATCTATTCAGCATACGCTAGTCAGCATCACTTTTCTAGATGTTTCTAAATGCCCATAGAAGACACACAGTGTTTATTGGTTTTCTAACATAGAATCTACAATTTCCTTCTGCAACCAATGCTAACTAGGAAAAATTACTGAAAAACAGTGTATATGTAGGCAAAATGAGGGAGATAACTTTTTTCTCCCAGAAACCCACTTGTTTCTTCTATCAGCTGATTTTTCTCCCTTACAAATACCCACACTCACACACTTATTTGCTTATTATATAGCATTTATGTGTGCAAGGAGAATCATAAAGTAAGACAGGTCAAAGTGGGAAGAAAATAGGGAGTAGGCAGAGAACAGAATGCCGGGAAGAGAGTGTGAAATAAATGTAGTCATTGCTTACTAGAACCCTGGTGCAATGTGATGATACGGGGCACCTGAGTTCACTAAATTCCCCAAATAATAACAAATCATGATTTCTTCATACCTTACACTATCTATGAACATGGCAAGAGCCATTTTAATAACTTTCAAATGGAAAATGGTTCGGAGAGTAATCAGTGTTCCAAGTGTACATCAATCACAATTATGAGTCCATCACAAAACTATGGTTTCCCATGAAACTTCTTTACATTCCCTTAGAAACTGTGGTCACACAGAGCACAGGGACTCCAGTCAGGACTGAAAGCTTCTGCCCTCACAAACTCATGAACAGAGGCTGGGTCCTAAGCTAAACCACAGTTGTTGCTTTGTCCAGGGTCAGTAACATTTCCTTAGTCATTCCTTATACATTTCATCATGAAAGTCACAGCTGAGGGCTCCCCTGGAGTTTGGGTATTGATAAAATAAAAATGATAAGTATAAAAACATCTCAAATTTTCATTTGAAGAGGGATGTTGTGGTGGTTCACGTATACTTCAATTAAGCACCTCTGAGTTATTAAATTCCGTTTACAAATGTGTGTACTGAATGCTTCATATTGGAGGCTTGTCATTGTGCTAAGATAGCTCATGTGAAGTGCTGACATGAGGATGCAATTAAGATGTACTTATTGCAGGGGGTAACCTGTTATTTGCTTCCTTGTAATGATTACAGACAATTTTAAAAGGAACTCAGTGCAAGGAGCCAATATTTTCTAATTAATTTATTGAGGAATGGTGCCTTTATTATATGTATCTAAAAACTGTTTCAAGATCATTTCATATTTTTTTTAATTTTAAGCCAGTTTCTGTTCAATTTTACATGGAAACTTTCATGGTTATCTCATCCCCTCCATCCATTTTACTATAAATCTAAGATATGTGAGTGAGAGTTTTTTTCCAAGTCTTTGCAATGCAATCTGAGGCCACACTCAGGATCTTTGAAACATTTTTAACATTTTACTTCAATATTCCAGGATTCTTGAGTCACTCAGTATTGCACAGCAATTAATGGTAAGGTGAGAAATCTAGAGTTCTAAATAGTATTATTAAGAAATTCTTTATTTCCAGGAAAAAATGCCAAAGTAGAGAACTTCTAATAAAACTGATTCCATTTCTTCTGAAGTGACTGGGTTTTCTGAGGACTCAGCATGCCCTGTGAATCCCAAGGGATATGAAAAGCACGTGGCGCAGTGGAGACCAGCCCTCCAGTGCTAGAGAAGGCAGACATACAAAAGGAACAGCATTACAATACGACATGTACAGACAGAATGGCAATCACTGAATGATGCCCCTTCCTGACCCTTAGAAGCAGGCAGCAGTCTTCTGTCTCCCTCAAAGGGACTACAACATTAGTAAGCTTCCCCTTTGCCTAATGAAACTCACTTTGGCCACCAGGAATCAACTGCATCCTAGGACATTTTGTGAGAAAGCGCAATACAGACTGTCCACGTTCACTTTTAACATAATGTTTTACACGGCATAAAATGTAATCCTGGTGACAGACTGCTGGGTGATTAAACAATCACCCAAGTCAGGCTGGAGGAGAGAAACCAAAGTTCAAGGCCTCTGCAAGAGAGCCCCCTGGAGAAGGGCTTGAGTGGTTTTAGGTGGGAGCTATTGTTTTACAGTTTTTGCAGATGGTTTCCTCTGACCAGGAGAAGGAGGATAGTGCTGACTGGTTAATGTTTGACTCAGGTTTGGATCTGGTGGATTCATAGAGTGGTAGCTTAATGCTAAAAGGTCCTGATTGTCCAGGCTAAACCATACCATTCCCATAATGTCCCTCATACTTGGGGCAGACTTGAAACCTTTGGGTAGCTGGAAATGATGGCCGCTTTGGTGCACACTAAGCCACTGTTACTTTTCTGATAACCCAGGGAAGTTTCCTAGGTTACTGGTTCCATTTAAATTCTCAAACATCTCTCCCAAAAACGTATTTTACAGTGTATCATATATACAATGCATGTGGTAGTTTGATCAAGAATGGCCTTTGTAGAATCATAGGTTTTGAATACTTGGTCCCCAGATGGTGGAAATGTTTGTGAAGGACTGGGAAGTATGGCTGTGTTTAAGGAAGTGTGTCACTGGGGGAAGGCTTGAAGTTTCAGAAGATTTCCCTATTCCCAGTTAACTCTCTCTCTCTCTCTCTCTCTCTCTCTCTCTCTCTCTCTCTCTGCTTCCCTCTGTCTTCTGCTTGTGTAAGCTTTCCTGCCATGCTCCCAGCCATGATGGCCATGGACCCACCCTTTGAAACTGTAAGCCCCCAGTAAACACTTTCTTTGTCTGTTGTCTTGATCCTGGAATCTTATCAGAGGAAGAGAAAAGCGAGACAGTGAGCTGTGATACACGGTCCCACTTGTTTGGTTTTGTAATTATTGCTATTTATCTATGTTACCAATTGACAAATTAAATTTTCATACATGTGCATTTTTGGAAACTCATAGTATACATAGGATTTAGTACTACCCCAGGCTTCAAATTTTTATGGTGCTTGAAACATATGGTCCGTGGGTGAGAGGCTATTAAACCATATGCTGTGGTAAGTATGAAAATAGCCCGATAATAATTTCTGGTGCTATTAAAGGAGAAAGGAAGTAACTGCAGAACAGAGAACACCCCTCATACCATTTAGCTTCTAATTTTTCTGCAAATATAGTAATGTACAGAGGTGGCTAGGCTTTTGTGTTACACATAGCATGAAAAGAAAAGTACCCTTCTGTAGGTTAGACTGCATAAATTTCAGGTAAAAATGTCTTGATCAGACATATCTACAGATATGCCTCTACCTAGACAATTCACACACACACACACACACACACACACAATCACCATGCAAGATCAGTAAACACTTCTTACACTTCTTAGTATTAGTTTCTTGCCTTTATTCCCTACTTTCAGTAGAAGAGGCCGAACCTGGCTAACTCAAAGTAAACATTCCTAAGAGATAGAGAAACCTCACGGAATCTATAGAAATGGTCACTGAGCTGTTCTGAGGAGTGGTGAAGCTGAAATGGTGAGAATGGCCTTAGAGCAAACAAGATCAACACTGCTTGCTGGGACATGAGATGGATGGACTTAACTATCACTGTTATCTGAGTGCCAGGTAATCATGTTTCGTAGACTGATGGGCCTTGCCTGGGTGAAATGACTCTCTCTAGGTTACAACATGACAGGTTGGAACACATGATTCCAGTCAAGAATGGGAAATATTCAATGGCAAGATGTTCCCAGAGAAATGGAAATGCATCCAGGAAAAGGAGAAGGACACCCCCATAAAAGAAAAAAAAGGCTAGTCACTGTTATCCCAGTAGAGTTCACTGAGTAGAAAGAGGAGGAGCAGGGGAAGCTATTGCATACTCTCTATGTGTTCTTGTGAATAAACAAAAGCAAAGAACCTCACTGCGCCCTTAGTATTCAAAATCAGAGATTATGGAAAAATGCTCTGAATATGTCATGACGGTATGTTTCTGAGAGAGGGCAATTTGTTTAGTGTGAGAGTGATGCAATTGTAGGAAGGAAAGGGAGTATGAAAGGAAGAACTCAAAGTCAAAAAAAGATACCCCACCCCTCCCCTCATACCAGTATCTCTGTAATTCTCACTGTGGCAATTATGAGCTGACTAATTCAACCACTTCAGAATGCCATGTAGTCCCTGATTTCTGAGAGACACAGAGATGCAGACCATTCATGCATATTTGGTAAAACTTGTCCAAATCTTTACTCTGCATTTCTCTGGAGAAACTAGGAATTCTATACTGTCAGTTTGACAATCCACTTTGTGAAATTTACTTTCTGATGAGGAGGCTGACAGGTTAGCATTTCCAAGTCTTTCACTTCAGACTCAGAGGCTGTGGTTCTTAGCTCTTGGTAGTGATTGTTGTGGCAATCTTCCCCTAAACTTCGTCTTCTCTTAAAGCCATACTGTACTTCCATGTCAGTCAAAAGCTGCCTTTGTATTCGAACTTCTATGAACCTGCTTGTTCCATTTCCCCATCCTGGAATCTATCTAAAGTTGACTTCTTAAGTGGAGTTCTTCACTGCTGATTTATAAGCAGCTTATCCCAGAAACTGCAGCTAATACTTTCTTTTTTAAGTCCCACAATTAAACTCCTAGAGGCTAGGTATATCATAAGCACACTCACCATCTGACAGAAGAGAAGGAGTTAACTTTCAGCCAGAGCTAGACCTAGCCACATCTCATTAAGATGTCTGAGGGCATCACGGAGGAAATGAAAAGAAAACATCAGAAAGCTAAAGATGAAAGGGGTGCAATACAATAATAAGGAAGAGCTTCTAATTTCTCAACTGTTGCAAATTTTTTTCTTTAAAGAACCTGTCCTCTTTGGTTTCAAGCCGGCTTTGTCACAAAGCCATTAGTGTGCTGAGCCACAACCACTCAACAACAACAGCAATCAGACCAGCATTGAGAAACATGATGCCAAATTGGATGGTGGGTACATTGGCATCTTATTTCCTAAGTACTGGCTAAAGAAATGACAAGGCTTCAAAGTGGTTAAAGAAAAAGGTACACAATCGTTGGAACACGCATTCACAGACACATACTGTTATAAAGTAAGGAAGGTAGAGGCAATTTCTAGGATTTAGGGATTACACTTTATTTCTTTTTTTTGAAAGATGATCTTTACAAATTCCTATTGATTCTATAATCATCCATTCTGTTGACACACACAGATGTTATAATACTGGCAAAGCACTAGGATGTTAGAGATACAAAAATCAGAATAGACCTTCAGGAGACATGAAGATCCACAGGGGAAAAATTCTCTGTACTATATAAAACATGTACAAACATAAATGTATTATTAGAATCATTAGCACACATCTTCATAAATTTATGGGAAGGACTTCAAAATGAGACATATTCTATAAATATTAACTAACAGGAGAATTATTAATTAGTTAAGCAAAAGTTTCCTTTAAATAGGCAATATTACAACAAAAGACAATGCTTCTAATGAACAAGTTCATAGAGCAGGACGGATGTTAGCAAGAGTGACTACTTATATAGAGCTTTAGTTTAGTTTCGTTTACAGATTGGGAAAAAATATAGTCTCTTATAAAGTCCAATATACCACCTAGTTTTGTAAGTGGCCTTTCACTGGGATATAAACATGTCCCTTATGTGAACTGCTGTCTAAGAAAAATGTTTTCACAAAGGCTACTGGATCCACAATGTCTATTTACTATCTTGGCTCTTGGGGAGAAAAACAATGTTTGCTGATCTTTCCTTTGAAAATCAGCATAATAAAATTAGTTATCATTTACTAAGTACTCACCGTGGAGCCCAGCATGTCACATGGGTAAATTCCTCATGAAGTTACTGTTGTTCTACCTATCCAACAGACAGGCTATTGACTAGAAGTTCCACAGGATTATACAAATAGTAGAGCATCTCAAATTGCCAAATTTGACAAATAAAAGTATAGGAAATCCACTTCCATGTAAAAGTCTAAGGTATCCAGTGAGTAGTTTTTTTTATTATGTATGTGCCCTGTGCAAGTCTCTCTGGACACACTTATACTAATAACTGGTTATTCTTTATGTAATTTCAAATTTTGACTGGTCCCCTTGGAATCCTAATTCCATGTGTCTGGCTCCAGCGTTCACCTAAATCTAATCTTGTTTTAAAGTGTGCAGTGGGCTGATTTACACAGGTACAGACATACAGGGTAACTGAACTGGGCTGTAAGCAGAACAGGCTTTTCTCCAGGACCATCATATACATGGAGCTTGGCTTTGGGCTGAGGAAATTAAGTCAGTTTTGGACTGGCTTCCGCAGCACTGTTTACTTTCCTCCTTGTTCTGGTTATATACCCGACAAGAAGTAATTTAAGGCGGGAAAGGTTTAAGCTGGCTTACAGTTGAAAGAGCTCATTCCTTCACCACAGGGAAGGCAAGGGAGCAGGAGGTCTCAGGCCACAGAGCATCTGCACTCAAGAAGTGGAAAAAGAACTGGCTTTAAAACCTCAAGGCACACACCCAGCGACCCACTTCCTCCATCTCGGATTCACATCGTCTATAGCCTCCCGAAACAGTGTCACCAGCTGGAGATAGGTAATACAAGGCCACGTGCATAAAACAGACAACTGTCACAACGAAAGCACATCTGATTCCATATTGGGTTCTCCGCATTCAAAGTCTGGAGTTGAGACAGTATCTAACGCAGGAAACATATAGGTTAGGAGTCACTTAAAAGCAAGAGGTAGGGAAAAATAGGGATAGATCCCAATAGTGAGGACTGCAGACATGAGTATTAGCTTAACAGACCCAAAAAAGCCTTCCAGACTTTGGCATAAGAAGCACTAAACTGCTAGTGCCCAGACCTTAAAAATTCCTTCCTTTTCATAGCGAAAGTCTGGCCAGAACGGCCTCCTCCTTTCTCATCTGGACTTACCGAAAGCTCACAGGAAGCTCAGTCCTGTTTTGCCGTCTCCTGAACTATATCGGCCTGACTAGAAAGGAAGCTCTGTCCAGCCTTTCCATTCTTAGCGAGAGGGCCACAGATGTGGAAAGTGGGATATTGCAAGGCACAGGCCATCAAGAGCAATAAAATTCAGCATGGAGAAGAGCTCACAGTTGACTTAGGGGTGTGGTATGTTGCTTTGGAACCATAAGCCTGCGCTAATGGATTATTTGTACAAAGCGGCTTGAACGAGGCAAGTGCTAGCTATGGTTATTAGAGTCGTTCCAGGCAATAGTCCATGAGTCCAATTACATGCAGCCAGTGCCCCAGACACTGATTTTGCTAATTGCTACCCCTCAGACTTGGAATTCCTTTTTATTCTAGTTGCATATTTTTTTCAATGAGAGGATATGATTCCTACCATAATGGAGCCTACTGGACTGCTAGCTGCTTCATGATATAATTGCCTGCATTATGAATCATTTGTTGATTATTTTTAATGTAGCAAATGTAAAAGAAAAAGTATGATTCCTATTTAAAATACAGAATCTGATTTTCTGCATGCTTTTATCTCAGATAATTAATGATTCCTGGCAATTTGAAATGTGTGTCTATACACAAATATATATGTACATACATTCAACAAAGGAACTATGATGTATCAGCTGTGTGCTACATAATGAAGCTGCGTAAGCCAATCTTCCTACCAGGCACTATTAGTATAAAATTAGAGATGAATACTTATACAGATGAATGTTAGGGTTTGAGCCACAACAGGAGTCCAAGGTAAATGGTTCCTAAAGAGGTCAAGACATATTTCACGAAGATGGTTCTGGCAAAGCTGAATCTTGGTATGTAAGAGGCAATTTATCAGATGGACAAAGAAAAGGGATAGAGAACAGGAACTCAAAGTACCATTGAGGAAACACATTATACAAAGAAAGGAAAATGAACATAATGAGAGAATACACAAAAAGACTGATTGACAGACTATAATTTGCAGGCCAAGTCCAAAATAAGTGCTGGTTATAATTTTAATATTTGTATTGCATTTTAGTGCATGTGTGTATATTTCCGTGTGTGTGCGTGTATGTGTGTGTGTTCCTGTAACAGGAATCCAGAGAACAGCTTCCAAGAACTGGTTCTTTCCACCATATGGGCCCTGGAGACCAACCTGAGTATCAAGCTTGGCATCAACTATTTTTTTTATCCCCTGAGCCATCTTTCTGGCCTTTACTGCTTGATTTTATAAATGAATCTTTATTGGCGAATAGCCAAACTCATCCATTCAGATCTTGTTTACATGATTCATAGTCAGAACAAAGTAAAAGCAAGATGCCATATGGTTTGCAAATACTAAATATTTATTGTCCAGACCTCTTTTTTTGCCACAAAAGTGCTATTGACCCTTACACTAGGGTATAAGCCTACATTAAAAGAGATCAAAATTTTATTCTGATGATATAACTAAATTTTCTATATATTTGATAGTGACAGTGTGCAACTCCCATACAATAGACCCTAGTAGGCAAAATGAAAATCATGTGAGCATCACAAGTCTGTCTAATACAAGGGGTCTTGAACTCCAACTGGGAATTCTCAATACAAGGAAATAGAATTTGCTTAAATAGTCTACAAATCCATTTTTTCATCCAATGTAAATATGTGAGCATGTCTATATGTACAAATGTGTTTATATAATGCAAGGAAGTCATTTTCTATTTCTTTTCACAAATATCACACTGTGCTTTTTTTCTTGTATTTCACAGGAACACTTTAGAAGTCATTTATGTGATCCCACATTAAGACATCATCTCACTCAGCAGTTTACTTTATCCTTGGAATTGTAGTATATTGTTCTTTATGCTGTCAAACTATCAAAAGTAATATGACATCACAGTTAGTATGAGCATATTGGAACAAAGAAGAAGGAGATAAAAGCTCGGAGTTAATCCACACTGTAGGAAAACAACAACAGTTTACAATGACTTTGATTTCTAGCTTGCCTTCTGGGGATTGGTTTCTTCACAGAGTTTCACTGGGCTTGGTGAAAATTCCACAAATGTATTTGGGTCCAGAAATGTCCAGAATAACACCAAATTCACTATAGTAGCCATAGGTGACCTTGAAATTTTATCCTCCTGCCTTTACATTCTAATATTTAGGTCAAAACTGTGTGCTACCACACTAAGTTTGTGTTCTGATGGGGATCAAATCCTGAGTGTTATACATACTAGCCAAGCACCCTACTGACCTCCAAATGTAGTTTTCTGCACCTGGCAATGCTCTAAAAGAAAATGAGTGATCAGTAAGGGTAACAGCAAGGACAGAGCAAAGTCTGTACTTTGATGGCTTTGCAGAATTCAAATGATGAAAAAATTTAATCTCCCCTTTTTCTGTTCAATTGTAATGGAACCTTGAGCACAAAAGTTCAGGTAAATTAATGAGGAACCATGTTTGGTTCCCAGCACCCATATCTCACACACACCTGTAACTTTGGCTCCAGGGGATCTGACACCCTCTCCTGTCACATGCAAGAATATAAACATAAACATAAGCAACTAACATGGCAAGCTTGGCTCAAATAACACATCTTGTCGACAAATAAGAAAAGTGCTTCTGTTTCATAAAACAACACAGTAGGGGAACCTTATGGGAGTTTGTGTACAAGACCATTAACAAAGAAAGCTCAAACTTACCAAAGAAGAACAAGCATTACACATGGAAAATAATTAATGGCAATGCCATATACAGGAAAAATTTAAAGTTTACATCATGATAAGTCTTACTTCACAACAAATAAAATTTGTAGCACATTGGTTTTTTTTACTTTAAAAATTCAGTTCATCAATATTTAAACATGACAACATGTAGATAGAAAAATGCAATGTAATAAAAACTACTGCTGATTTCAAACTAATGGCTTTTTGTGAAGATTATTTCATCCCAGTAGTTGATGGCGTCTCCTAGTGACTGCTGCTGCTGACATTATCTGTCTCTTTCCGTTCTGCTTTCCAAACAGATGTCCCCAGAGCAGCCCTTAGGGGGTATCTAAGGCATATTAGAAAGAGGATGTTTCTACTCAAATGGTCAGACCCCTTTCCACTTGCTTGGCAGCATTTGACTTTGTTTACTTTAAGACATCAAGTGTACTTTCATTTCTTCTAAAAATCTTGTCTCTATATCACCTCTCTTGGTTCAGTCAAATGTTCTATTCTGTATTCCCAACAGGGAACCTGTGGTGGGCACTTTGCTACAGCCTGAGTCTTGTCATCATCTTTTCTTCATGAGAAATGAGCACTTTTGTTGAACTCAGTTGTGGGAAAATAGCAACATTTTTTTACTTCCAAATTACAGTTTAATTTCACTGCCTTCAGCCAAGACTCCCCTGAAAAGGCCATAAAGTTTGGGGGAAGTGCCCTCCTTCCCTCAGCTTAAGCAAAGCATGTCTTTGTGTTGTCCATGGAATTGGTGTGGGTTACGAAACTAGAAATCTGTTTGGCACTGGGAACCAGGTGGTGTGCTGTCTCCTGGTGAGGTCTCATGGACTCTTCCCTGTCCACTTTAAAGTGTCTATTGTTGTCCTTGTTCAGCTCATGTTTGGGCATCATGCTGGCAAACGTTTTAGACGTATAAAAACACACACACACAAGTAACATTATACAGAATTAATGGCTTACATCTAGTAATGTATATGTATATGCCTAGTCAATCCTTGCCTTCCTCCTTGGCTTCCACATAATCTCTCCTTCACCACTAATACCTGAGCCTGGCTATCTGTCTTCAGAATTTCTACACTGTCCACAGTCTCAGTCTCCCAACTCATGAGTGGGTGGATAGGATTCAACAGAAGATGCTGTACTCACTTTTCTACATGGATTCAGGGCACTCCAACTCAAGTCCCCATGCTTGTGGTACAGTCTATCCAATGAACCATTTCCTAAAATCAGAAGTCAAAATACTGCCTGACTACCAAAGCCTGAGTTTTTCTGAACTCTGGTGTCCCCTGCTGTCTCTGGGCCTCAGTGGAAGGGCAAAAAGGAAGAAGAGGGTCCAGGACTTAGCTGGAGCCTGCACAGGGTCAACTGGGGCCTTGGAGTCCAGCTCTTTTTCAGTGTGCCTCATTAGACTCCCCTTAGAAACTGCTTCTCAGGACTCCAATCTGCTTTTGGTGTATTCCTTAGAGATGTTAACATATAGACACTAGGAGCTTTGGGTGGATTGGGGAGAATAGTTTTGATAATATCCAGTATCATGATTTGAAAAGAAATTGTTTGAATGCTATCATCTTAAAGTAGTTCCCTAGTTCCAAGGAATAACTTTTTCCTGCTCATTCCTTTCTAGGGTCCCAGAAATAGAAAAGCCATGTGAGATTTCTTGGTACAATTTCTTCAATATTGAAGTCTCAAATTTAGGAGAAAATGTAAAAGGAGGGAAAAGGAGGGCTATATTGTGGTTTGATTGGTTAGCAAATTGAAAAACCACAGGGCAGCTCTGCTTTGGCAATTGAGGACAGCACAGTGGGAAATAAAGCTGTACGTAAATCACTAGTGAAATTAATACATTTTAAAGGTTATCAGAGCCAAACTGCTGAATCCTACAGTTTGTCATCAGTAAATTAAGTGTGGGATCTCTAATTTAATTTGTGAGAATTACCAGTCGACTTCTAATGTATAGCATTATAAGAACTAATGTTACTTTACGAGCCAGGATTGAGAATTTTTTTTATTTTCAAAAGAGCAAAATGACAAGAACACCAATTCCGAGTCCAAGCAACCGTTTTAGTTACAATAGCTTGTGGACTTCTGACAAAATGAATATAGTTCCTGAGTGTTATTTGCAATCTCTTCATTAAAAAATAAATCAGATGAAATATCTGATGACAACAGTCTTCCCTGCAAAGCTTGTCCCCTGCAAAGCTGGCCTGGTTTCAACACAAAGGAGAACTCTAAAGGAGGAGCACTGCAGTTTATCTGACACAACCATCTGCAGGTGACCTTTTTGTTTATTTTGTAAATTTCATTTTGCATTCCGAATACAGTTCTCCCACCCACCCCTCCTACAGCCCCCATCTCCTCCCCCTTCAACCTGTTCCCCGTCCACTCCTCTCACAGGATAAGGGCTGCCATGGGACCTAGACAAAGCCAGGTCCATTAAATTGAGGCAGGACCAATCCCTCCCCCCAACCTCAAGCATTACAGTTGAGCATGGCATCCCACCCTAGGGAATGGGTTCCTACAAGCTAGCTCATACACCAGGGATAGACACTGGTCCTGCCTTCAGGAGTCTCTCAGATAGATGCAGCTACACAATTGTCTCCCACATGCAGAGAGCCTAGTTCCATCTCATGGAGGCTCCACAGCTGTGCAGGTGACTTTCCTTCTTATTTTCTTCTTTCCATGAACATGAAATTCTGAGCACATGAAATTGACTGAACGAGATGCAATATCTGTCAGAACAGAAGAAATTCAAATTTTGGAATCAACAAAAAATTTGAAGAACTGAGCAGAGTGTTTTTCTTCAGTTACTCATTATAAATAATGCAAGAGCAACTCAGGAAAAAAAAAGATCTTCCAGAGGCAGAGTAGTTAGTGCCTCCAAGACTAAAAGTCAGTCCTGAGAGCCCAGACTCCTAACTTTTCAGTAATTCCTCAAGTAGTGAATTCTTGTGGAAAGCAACTCATTTACAAAGATTCTTATTTCTCTCTTATATACACATAATTGTTTTTCTTTGGTTACCTGGATAGTATCTATAACCATAAACTCACAACTGAAATGATCAGTAGGGAGTATATGTTGTGACAAAAGGCTGCACTTTTGGAATCTTATTTCTCCTGAATAGATTCTCAGATCTATACAATGTGTTTGGTAATCTTCCTAAGTTGAAGGTTCTTCACCTTTAGAGAAGTGAAACTTCTTCAGAGAAGTAGTTTCTGTCTGTCTTACAGACACCTGAGTGTTGTGCTTGCATAGTTCTAGAAGGTATCTCACTGCCAAGAGGAATAAAGAATAAAAGTCTGAGATGAATGAACAAAGAAATAATAAATTTTCAACTGTTTTCATATCAACTACTTCTAAAGGAGATGGTGACTTACTTATTTTTGATAAAGTGACACAGAGAATCATTTGTATTGTCCTCAGGTGGTGTGTAGCTCTGTACCTCCTTAGTCATTTCCTTGGAAATGCCATTTTTGTGTTATTGTTGCTATTTTATTTTTGCTTTATCTTTTGCAAATGGATTTCTGGCTGTCAAAAATCCACACTGATCCTTTTCACACTGAGCTTCTAAAGCTCAGATTGACACCACACTATGAGCCAGAAAGGACCACAGTGAATACAGGAATTACATTCCATCCCTTCCACAAGAGGAGAAGCTGACTCCACAGCCCAGCAAAGCTTCTCCAGCCTGATTTTCAACAGCATGGATCAGAACAAGGCTTCTCAGTGATAACACACTCTTGTGCTTTTAAGAAACGGATCAGCTGAGTGCAGGGATGGAGTGATGTACAGGCTCTTGGTCTGGGTCTGTAATGAAATCCCAGGTATGAAACTTGCTGTAATCATTGCAGAGTTGCTGCATCTGTCTGTGCTGTGTTTTCTTCATCTGCATCACAGGCATCAAATAGTCCCTATCACATCAGGTTATTGCAAAGATGAGTAAGCTCAGCTCAGTATCTGGCCAACACAATAAAGAACAAATAACTGGAAGTATTTAGGAAGAGGGGGAATCTGGGAACAACAGTAGAAAATGCTGGAAAGGAAATGTTAATCACAGAGATATATTTATAAAGCATTACCTCAGGTCTACAAATAAGTACCTATACTATAACAAAAAACTTGATAATTAATATATGATAACTTAGATACTTTCATATGTATTATGCATGTGTATATGCGTGTTAAATACTTGGCATTCTCTCCAGCAAAATTGTGTGCTCCCACTGTCATTGCTAACAGTCTCTTTTTTAAAGGGATGCTGCCTTGTTAGCTCTTCCAGGTGTCTCACGTTTGGCCAGCTTGTCTAACCAGTACAGTACATACTTACAGAAAATCCTCAAGACTGCCCATATTGTAGTCAACAGAAGACAGATTTCTTATAGGAATTGTTCTTCTGAGATTACAGAGGATAAGAAATCCAACAATTTGCCACTGAAAAGACAGAAAACCAAAAAGGCAGGAGGTATAATTTGGTCATAGACAGAATGGCCATATGAACACAGGAAAAGATAAAATAATTGGCTTTTTACCCCCTCCCCCATTTTATTTTAATCAGGCCCTCAAATGATTGGCTCATACACCCACACTTATCAGTGCAAAACTTCTTAGTACAGTTTACCAATTAAATGGTAATTTATTACAAAATATTCCCAGATATATCTAGAAATCATGTTTATCAGCCATCTGGATATCTCTTAGCCCAATCAAGTTGACATGAAAAATTAACCACAAGCTAAGATTTCTTAAAATCATATATTCAGGATTTGGGATCTGGCTTAGTTGATAAAATACCTAGTGAATAACCATGAGGACCTGAATTAAAATGCACAGCACTCAAGTAAAAAGCCAGGCATTGTGAGATACATCTGTAACCCTAGCATTGGTGGGGATAGGTCATAGAAACAGGCAGAACATTCAGAGATCCTTGATTATCCAGGCTAGTTAATGGAGTAAAACACAGATGCCAATAGTGATGATGTGACAGCTGTGCAAATGAAGTTAAGAAAAATACAAAGTAAAGAAAAGCAAAAGTGTCAAGAATGTCGGGGTGAGGCAGATGCATGATAGAAGGATTATTTTTCTGTTTCGAATTCTTAGGGTGATATAGGAGTCCTTCACAGAAACCTGCCTTCTTGACAGAGCTAGCCAGAAATAGTGGAAAAGAAGATGAACTCAAAGTTACATACATGGAACTTCTACAGTCTTCCTGAAACAAACAGAGGAAACAAATGCTTGCTATAAAGCTGCCAACAGTACTACCTGATACTTGTTATCATGTTTTTATCCCTCATTCTCCTTTTCTCTTACTTATGATTCTCTGAAATTATACAGCTGAAGGTGACAATGTGTGAACATTTGCTTCACACAAGCTGGTTTCTAGGAACTAGAAGCAATTAGGAATGCTCTCAATCAGATGGGAAAGCCTATTCCGTAGCGTTTATAGAGCAAGCAAAAGAATGAGGGGTGGTTCTAAAAACCAGCATACAAGATCCAAGTGACACAAAGAAACACAAATACAGGCAGGCAGAGAGTGAGAAGGGAAACTAAGAGTGATCGGCGTCTGCAACCAAAGGCAAAGAAAGTCTGAGACCAGAGCAGCAGTTAATGGCACAAGGTAGGGAAGTAGTGGTCAGTGATGTTGGGTAAGGAAAGTGAATTACTCAGGGTTCTTTAGAGCAGTGGCTCTCAACCTTCCTAATGCTGTGTTACTCTATCACAGTTCCTCATGTTGTGGTGACTCCCAACCATAAAGTTATTCTGTAATTTTGCTACTGTTATAAATCATCATTTAAATATATGACATGCAGGATATACAATATGCAACCACTGTGGGGGTCATGAACCTCAGGTTGAGAACTGATGCTCTAGAGGAAAAGAACTTAAAGAATGAATCTATTATCTGTCTATATACATATATATATGTGTGTGTGTGTGTGTGTGTGTGTGTGATTTATTAGATACCTGCATGTATTTATATCCCAAAGGAAATGAGCATGCAAAAGAGATGAGCTAAAGATTCATACAATAGACCAGGGAGCACACAGTAGACAACTTCTGACAGAACAAAGCATTTTCCTATTGCTGCCCTCAAATGCTGTCACATATGAAGAAATATGTGTTCCTCCCCAAATCCACCATTAGAAATTTGGCCACAAAGTCTGTCTAGAGCTGACAGCTCTGTTTCTCAGTGAGTCAGACTATACAGGACAGCACAGCGACTTCTCTTCTGTGGGCTATTTTAGGGAGAAGCATTGTCCACCTAGCTCATGCCTTTGACCTTCAATCTTGATAGCAAGTTGGATTTCAGCATTGGGAACAGAGTTCATAAGGCCAGGATGATCCTGCACTTTGAGAGCAGATGGGACCTTACTGTGAACTCTTCAGCCTTGACCTGTGGGAGCTCCAGTGGAAATGAGGAGGGGAAGTGGGAGCGATACCAGACTGTGGTAACTCTGATCTTCCCTCTAGATACTGATCTCTGAAACATACACACACATACCACATACTCATGGACAAATATACACACGAAAGTACACTCAAGCCACACAGGTAAAACATGTGTACACACTCACACACACATACAACACACACACAATGTACACACATCCACACATATATTCACACATAACATGTACACACATATATACATACACTCATACACAATATACCACACACACATTTACACAAGGTACACACAAGTACAGGCACACACATGTGCCCATACACCACACAAACACCATATACACATACACACTCATATACAATGATGTATGCATGTGTATACACACACACACACACCAAACATATACACATTTGTTTGAACATAGAAGCAGAAACAGACAAATGCGAAGGTTCCCAAAGTTTGTTTTCCCTGGTTTGTTTTGTTTGTTTATTTGTAGAATCACAGATACTTAGCACTTGTAAGAAATACAATGATTTAGTTCAAGTTGAGTAAATTAGGGCACAAAGAAAACTTAGAACAAGACCGGAGCAGAGGGATGTGAATCATGGTTACAGTGCACTTCCATACAGTAACTCAGTCCTTCCTCAGAGAGATGGTGCAAGATGGGAGAAAAACCAAAGTAGATGAAATTTTGTGTCAAAAAAACATTGCCTTAATCCTCACAGTTCCATAAAATAGGGATATTTATCTCCTTCTTCTGCCAGCTAGCTTCAGAGTAAAGAAGATGACACAAAAGTATGTGTTTGATATCAAGCCTCCTTAGTCTAAAAATCATGTCAGAATCAACAACAGACCCCAAAGGTCTTTGCTGTCTGAGGTTTCTTTTTCTTTCTATTTTGTAGCAGTAACTACTTATAAAGGCCATGTTATCTTCAAGGTTTAATTAATTATCCTGCAAATCCTTCATGTTGAGAAAGCATGAAGAGTGTGAAAGATTGTGAGCTCATCAGATGTTTCCTAAGCCTTCACAGACCTGCTAGAATCGGAGCGCTGAGGTTTTTCCAGACACCAATTGTCTCCACTTCTGCTTGGTGACTGCAGTCATCAGAGGAGCTAAAAAAACTCCAGATGCCTCAACTTCGCTGTATCCTAACTGAATCAGACTCTCCAATAGATGGGCTACACATGTCTGCATTTTTGAAGCATTTAGGTGGATTCATAAAACTCATGTTGACAATGGAAACATTTACAGTTCCTAGGTTTTCTTCAATAGAACCTGATTTCTTCTTTCACAATAGCAGCTAATTTTTTTTTAGCATTCATATAGGATGGAGAATTTATTTTATTTAAGTCCTCAAAACGGTTCTTTGAAATTACCCCCGTCTTAGAGCAAAAACAAAATAAAACCAATCTCTTCAAACTCATGCTGCTGTGTAGTCGTCAAACCTTCGCTGTTTCCATGTGCCACCAGAAGGCTAAGGATGCATCACCTGCCTGAAGTTCAGAAGAAGCAGTACTAGAAGTCCAAGTCCTGTGCCTTTGATTAATTCCTGGCTTCCGTGTAAGCAGGAACTCCTTGTTGCAGAATGAGGCTCAGAAGACAGATGAGCACCAAGCTGCCAGTCACTTATGCCAGAGCCCACTGTGTATTGTTGCTGGTATCCATGTGTAACAGAGAATATTGTGCAGTGAGCTGGAAGATAAGAAATAGATGTGAGATGATGATTTACAAAAGGGTGCTTAAAATTCCTTGACCCAGCAGGAGGAGAAAACTGAAAGAAGGTTGTGCTGTCAAACTCAAAATCCATAAATAGGTATACATTTTTCTCTTTTCCCTCCAAAGGTCATTTCTGAGAGATATAACTTGCTTTCTGCCTTATCTTATGGATATTTGTTGGCTAATTACTAAAATGTATGAATCACAAATTTCTATATTATCCCCACTTGTTGGTTTTCTTTAATTACCCCCTTTTTAAACTTTTATTTTAAAGTCACATTAAAACATTTTTTACTGGGGGGTCTTTCTCTAGCTATTTTTACTTCTTTGTAAAGTTCATCCTTCCTCTATGCTATTGAAGTTTAAGAAAGTATGTGGCCATATAAAACTATATGGCTTGAGGTGTTGAGAGCAACAGAAAGCCTAAAAGATAATCAGAAAATTCCAGTGAATTTTTTGCATGATTTCCTATGACCCAATTGTTTTATTTATGCTTTACGTATTGAGAGAGAAGGAAGCAACACTAGAGAGAGTGATCGTGATAGATGTATTAAGGTGATTAATACATTGTTTCATTGGTGGCTCATTTGGATCAAATTAAAAATGGGTTGCTTATGTATTCAAAACTATGTTTTTTGAGATCATTTTAATATTAAAATAAACACAACACCAAAGTCCTAACTAGCATTGCCAAAAATGGAAAATGATTTACCTGAGGGATCATCTTAGACCAGATGTTCCACCAGGAAATGAATTGCCATTCTAGGGTGAGTTTTACATGCAGAGCAATGAAATTAGCCTTCTCATTTGTCCCAGGGGCCCAACAATTTGGCAGAGTGATCAAGCACTAGGGAGCCTAGAGAGTATAATTCTCCTAGCTCCCACTTGTTACCTAGATGGTAAGGAGTGATACTAAACCCTTAGGTCCCCACCTATTCCTTTGTTAAAATGCATAAAAATAGTCCATATATCACATTGATGATGTGAAGTTTCAAATAGCACAAACTTCAGGTGGGGTTCATAAACAAAAGATTGCATTATGATGGTCAAAATACAGGGGATCTCCACTCAAGTTATCTTGTATTTAGATGGGTCTTTGTGGTCTATGCCTTCATGGAGGAAAGGTGAGAATAGTTCAACCAAAGCATTTCATTGATAATTAAATCAGTGCATCTGTATCCAGTTTAGGAGACACTAAAGCTCTCAGGGACTGGGTACCTCACTCAGGATCATTTATTCTAGTCCCATTTCTTTGCCTGCGAATTTCAATATTTCATTGTCTTTTGCTACTGAGCAATGCTCCATTGTGTAAACATCACATTTTCTTTATTCACTCTTCATTTGAGGGTCATCTAAGTTGCTTCTAGCTTCTGGATATTACAAATGCTGCTGTGAACACAGTTGAGCAAATGTCCTTGTGAATCCTTTGGGTATATGCCAAAGAGCAGTATTGCTGGGTCTCGAGGTAGATTGAGTTCCTGGAACTCAGTTGCGAGAGGGAGGAGGAATTTTATTGGGGAATATTAAGCTACACAAGGTACACAAAGAAGGGATGTTATATGATATGATTCTCATGTATGTTATATGAGAAGTCACTTACATGAGAAGCCAAGAAACTAAGATCAGCACTCCGATGCTCTCTGAGACCTTACCGGAACCCCAAGAGAAGGAGCGTCTCCCCTGCACAGCCCTCTATTTCCCACGTCCGTATGCACCTGTAGCCATTCCCAAAGCAGGCTTGGTCAGAGGCACAGGTACCTAAGATTTCTCCCTACAGAATCACATGGACAAGGGGGCTCAAGACCATGATGGGGAAAAACCACAGATACAGCTGACCAGAGCTAGTGGGAGCTCATGGACTCTGGATTGACAGCTGGGGAATTGTCATGGGACTTAACTAGGACAGAACTTGCTGTAGACCCTGTTGACCTTGAACTCAGGGATCCTTCTGTTGCAAGAGGCAACTTGAAAAGAGATAAACTGAGTAAAATGGAAGGTAGATTTATGTAATTATACCACTATCTCAAAAAACTTAAAAATAAAATAATGAAGAATTTCCACATAAGTACTAAAGTTAAAAGCTTGAGGTCTATTTCCAGACAGCTATGGCCACTGCTCACATGAGTTATAGTGGAAAAAGCTGTAGTTTCTAAAAGGAATTTCTAGGCCTTGAAAGAAGTTTCATGAAGCCCTAGGTACCAAGTGTTTCATAACCCAATCATAGCTTCCAGCAGGTTTGTGATGATTTGTTTTAGAAAGCCTAGGTTCTGGCCAAGAGCTCAAAGGAGCCATTCACATGTAACTCTGTTCCTTTTTTGTCTCAACAGAAAATCTGAGCGATGCTTGAAGTAAGGATTTTGCTCTCCCAACAGTGCTCAAGTTCTCCAACTAGATTCGCATGTGGGCATAGCAAAGTCTGTCAGTGAATCCCCATTGTAGACTTGGGGATTCTAACTCTGACCTCTTTCTATAAGAGCAAATTCTCATCATTCTTGTAATATTCTTTTTCTAATATTTGTTTTTTATACTTGTGATTTATATTTGATTTCCCATTAGGTCCCAACATCTAAGGATAAACCCTTTGGGTGCACATATTAGACTCCTGTGAGTTGAGATAACCACAGAGACATGGGAGTCACTAAACATATACATATTCCAAGAATCTCTCCCCATGCTTTCCCTCCTACAGATGCAGAATGAGTGCAGTGAGGAGTCTATTGAGGTGTCCAGACATGTGATGGAGAAAGAAGCATGCCCTAGATATTTGGGAAGATTTCATGGGTCCTTTCCTATCTTCTCACAACTTTGCATCTCATTAAAAGAGAGCGCACAATGAGATTTGGATGATGAGTTAAATTAAACATTAGTGATTTTCTATTAAAGTTATATACAGTTTCGTACATCACTGAACCCAAAATGTGCAATACACAGAATGACAGCCCTCAATGGCTACCAGGCAAATATAAGGAGTTTCTTAGAATTTAATGAGTTAGTGAAAGCAGTTCCTCTTCCCAAGTATAGGATCTGTGGTATTGACCCTGTGATTTGGAAATAGGAGGTGAGTCTCTTTGGCCACTGTGGTAAAGAGTTAGGGAAAGTGAGCTGGATTAATCAAATGGGGTAAAGACAATGTTCATTAATTGCATAGTTTTAAAGTGACACTTCCACCCCCTCTCTTTGTTAGGGAGATGGAAACATGCATTAGAAACACTATTTCTAATTATTACTGTAAGTGGGAGGTTTTTGGCACAAGGTCAAGAAATAATAGGAGAATGTGTGAATCTCACTATTGAGTTGCACTGAGTCTAATCATTTGACTATAACCAGTTGTTGTTTTTCTTTCTTTCTTCGACTGTCTCTGGGCTGTTCAGTGTTCTGGATGAATCTAACACAATCAGGCTGTTCTCTGGTGTATAACCACTTCCTGCTGACTCAGGGCAAGCTTGCTTCCTCTGCCGTTTATTAAAATGAAGTATTTATGTTAAGCCACCATTTTTTAGAGATGACCAAATATACATTAGTAATGACGTTATTAAAATTATTCTGTTTAAAATGAACTTTCACACCAGTGTGTTACAAAACAACACCAACAAATCTGTCTAACTTCACTGGAGATGGTTTTGAAAAGCTCGCACTTCTTCTGGCACTCTTACAGATGAGGGTTTGATGTGTGCTTCAGGAGACAGTCCAAGTTTTTATGGCCATGAAAAATGAATACTGTTTCCACTACTCCGCATTGCAAATAATGTATAATTCATGTTTTTTCATTAACATGCAAATGTGAAATAGTGTCTTCTATGTTTGCATCTACTAATAATCTATTAAATATTTAGAAGCATAATAAAGAATACTAAAAATATTTGGTCTGGGTACTGTTTAAGCACAATGTTCCCTTATTTGTTTTTTATTTATCCACATATTTACACTGGTAAAATGTGGAAGAAACAGGCAGACACATAATCAATTCAGTAACTGGCATTTGTGAAATAAGCTAATAACTTTGTTTATACCATTCTTGATGCTTTTCAGAGCATTTCCACAAAGACTGATTTGCCAACGAGGGCAGCAATCATGAGGCTGGTTTTAGGCCCATTTCATGGATCAAAAAACCAAGACAGTGTTTTACTGGGATTGCTTTGTAAATATTTAGCCTCCCAGCCACCAAACTTCTAGCTGCCATTCCTTCTAATTCATTGTACCAAAGGACTACAATAGAATCTCAATAGATCACAGAGTTTCTGGTCTTTGATAAATATTTGGCTGGACAATCACACACAAGTTACACTGACTTCAGAAGACAGGACTTTTCAGTACTATTTCTGGAGAGCCAGCAATTTTCATTGGTTCATTCAACAAATATTTTTAAAAGATTTATTTTATTATTTTTATGCTTGCATGAGGACATATCTGCACATGTGAGTTCAAGGAAAGGATGATGGATCACCTGGCATTGGTTCTGACAACCAGATCTGGGTCCTCTGCAAGAATAGTATTTGCTCTTGCCATCTCTCTTCTGCCTTCACATATATTTTTGAGGACAGTATCTTGTTCCTTTGTGGTTGTTTTTTTCTGCAGACTTGCTGGGAACTGGCAATACATTAGCCACTAAGAGGCTACCAACAGTAAGTCTGTAGAGTCCAGAAAGCACTCCCTGAAAAACAATTACTACTGTATAGGGACTTCTACACCAGAAGTCACTAATGTGGTACAGAAGTCATATAAACGCAAGGAAGAGAAAGCCCAGGGAGAGAAGATCCAGGTAGACATCACTAAGAGCTGTGGATCCAGGTTCCTGTGTTTGGCAAATGCTTAGACAGGTGATGTATACAGGGGTTTAACCCTAGATACAGTGTGGGAAAATTCAGAGAAGGATGATTAAGTGACCCTTAGTTGCCTGTAGTCTTTGTCTGGATTTGAAGTTTCATGAGTTTTCCCCCTTATACATTACCATGTCTATTGTAATCATCCTTGTTCACTTAATGTTTAGGCAGCTATGTTGATGAGACTTACTTGAGTGGCGTAGCTTTTCTGGCATTTGTAGACTATATAAGCTCTTACGAAACGTTGTGTTCCTCTGGCTCTTACAATTATTATCTCCTCTCTTGCCTAGTGATCCCTGAGCCTTACATGCAAGTGTTGTGTTGTAGATGTATCAATTAGAACTTGACTCCACAACTCTGCATTTTAATTGGGGTGGTTTTCTGTACTGGTAGCCTCTGTTGCAAAGAGAAGTTTCCTTGATGAGGAATACGAACTACACTTATCTGTGGGTATAGGGTTAATTATTTAGAATGTATATACTAGTTTAGTTAAGTGGCAGTTATAGGATCCTTTCAAGATCCATGACTTTACTAGTCCTGGATATTAGGCAGGTTTCCAGTAACTGGTATGATTTGCTTCTTGATTAGCAAACCTTAAGTTCAATTAAAGAGCAGCTGTTTATCACCAAGGCATAGTGACACTATAGTACCCTCGTTGTTACTTGGCTATACTCAATATGACTTGGTTGCTTTCATCCTTTGGAAGCTTCCATGGTATCCTCTGGTACCATGAAAGCAAGTCCTCAGGGATGAAGTTTCAGGTCTAATCCAGCTCAGTCAGAATAAACTTTTAAAACATTTTTCAGTTCAGAATTGGGCAGAAGAAATTTGTTATAAGAGTTCCACTAACATTATGCTGTTTTTATAGAATAAAAAAGGATGACTTTACTGTCATAGGATTTTTTTTGTTTAGGATATTGTGGACTCAAGAAGAATAGAGTATAACTCACAAGAAAACTTGGCAAGAAGGAGAATCTTACTACTGTCAAGGGAAGTCAACTAATGTTTTTAAAATCAATTTTAACTTTAAATATGATAAAATTTTAGAAGTAAAATGTGTTGTGGCATCATTGATGTGGCCACTAGTATTGCAAGTAGAGTTCAGAGAAATAAGTTAGTAGAGTGAGTGATAATTCAACAGTGACTATTAGCATGGATTCCACAGTAACAAACAGTAATATTAGAGAAATTGATGCTTGTTCATTATATTTAAGATATTTTCCAGGAATCAAAAATGTTTCCTGGCTTAGCCTAAATAAAACAATAATGAAAGTCAAACCACTGACATAATAAACGGAACTTGG
Organism: Mesocricetus auratus; assembly: GCF_017639785.1. Classification (NCBI taxonomy): domain Eukaryota; kingdom Metazoa; phylum Chordata; class Mammalia; order Rodentia; family Cricetidae; genus Mesocricetus; species Mesocricetus auratus. The sequence continues at coordinate 39,743,846 of NW_024429193.1, forward strand.
AAGACTATGGATATTCCATTTTGGAGAGGATTGCCTACCTAGTAGACAGAAGGCTAACTTTTAACTTCTTCACTGATTAAAAAAATAGACAAAAAAAATACATGAGAAGGAAGCCTCTAATAGGAATTTAAGAGTTCATCTGTAAATCTAGGAAACCTGTGTTTTATGCAAAATCCAGACTTAACATGATAGAGATGTAGACATAGCCAATGACAGTTCAGAAAAGCTTGAATGTTTCCAAAGGTTAAGAATATTGAAATGCAAGACCCTGAATGTCTTCTCCTTGATAAGCATAATGAAGTTATGAATGCCATTCATACATCAGCATATAAATGGTAGAGGAGAAGAGTAAAACTCAAGGTTATATACCCATATTCAGAGAGAATGAATAGTGTGAAGGATATCTTTGCTATAGGCATCCAGGCAAAATGGGTATAGATACCATCTGGACAGATTAGGCTTGTCTTAAGCTATGTTAGGGACATGGTTTTCTTAGTCTCATCCCACTATATATTATTGTGCCATAATTATTGTTCGCTTCAGTGAATAAAAGGAACTATGTGGCTCTAGATGTAACTCTTCTGGTTAAACAAAAATAAGATGATTTCCATAAGATACACAGCAGCCCTTCATGGCAGTGGGAATCACAACTGCGTGGGACTTTTAAGGAATATGCAAGACATGGAAACACCAAATGTGGTTGAAAGACTACAGATAATTAGCTCTGTGAACAAATTGAAAATCAATCTTCATCTCTTCTCTTGGTTTTCTTACTCAGTATACATATGAGATCTGTCTGGTGATTACAAAATAAGCACAACAATTTTGTAATTAATGCTTGGAGTCACAGTGTTTAAAATTTCACATTAAAAAACCTACAAAAGAATGAATTTCTGCCTATTTTATTTTATTTCTTTTTGTTTTGTCCTAGTCCACGGGCTCTGCTTGATTTACATATCTGTACTAGCTGAAAAATTTATCTGTTCCTTGGGTCCAATTTTGAAGTTCCAGGCATTAGCAACATGACCACAAAGATCTATGATTTGATGTGCTATTTGATTTTTGTGTGTTTGTTTTAATGGAAAAGTAGAAAGGGAGGGGAATATTTGATTTGCTGTCTGGCCAACACAATTCTAAAAAGCATTAAGCTGTAACTGGTACAAGTGTTTATTTTCTGACTCTCTCTTGTATAATGGGAACCGTCAAGACCTGAACATGAGTCGATATAAGGTTTGTGGTTTTATGATAAGCGCATCAGCCAGCGGATAGAATAAACCCCAGTGACAGCTGTGATGGTTCTTGGAATCTGACATCCTTCAATCACATGTTCCCTGTAGCATATGGATGCAGTGGTAGAATAGGGTCAAGGCTTAGGGCAGATGATGACCGTCTCTGAGCTATGTGAAATTTCTCTCTGTGGACCTGTGCCTAACAACCATTACATCAAACCACAGGTACAACACAGACCATTTTCCTGTTTGACATGGCACTGCTATTACTCTGGAGGGAAAGCTTATGCTGTTGCTGGCTGGGAAAGGCATCTCTACAAACACTGAAGAAGCACAGACATAGAGTCCCTAACACTTGGGGCTATCCCAGTCACCAGAATACAAAGCAATGATTTCCCTTAGAGTTATATATATCACTCATTACACTGTAATGTCTTTAAAGGAGGAAACCTAACACAGTGATAATCCTAACTAAAAACTACTTTTTGTAAAAATTGTTATAACATTTCAGTGTTCCATAGGTGTGATTCTGCTGAATGCTAATCCACCTCCTCCCCCTCCTCCTCATAGGAGAGCTTGGCTGCCCCATTGATTGATTTGCTGAGTGAAATCTTGTCGCTGAGCAATCAGGCCATGTTTACTGTGAGCCTCTGATAAAAGAATGAAGACCATCAACATGAAGTGCCCAGAAATACTGGGCAAATGGAAATTTCTAGGCACTGTGGAGAAACTAGCAGGAAGAAAAAGGAGTAAAACTTGTGGACTCAATGGGTTTTCTTAGACAGACTAGATTGATTTTAACAGTAGAAATGAGAAAGAAACTCAAGAAAGGGTTAAGAAAAATTGTAGGATGAGGCAAATGATTTTAATATGTAAGCTATAACCTTGACAGCCTAAAAAGATTATTAGACTTCAAATTATTTTATAGTCTCAGGAATTTTCTATAGTCTAGAGTGTAGTCCTATCAGATGCTGAACCTAATCTAATCTCCCAACCAGAGGGGTGTTCTAGTTCCATGCTGCTGCTGCCAAGTCACAAAGCAAGTTAAACAAACTTCTGTAGAAAACTCCACCTGAAATTTAGAACAGGTTGCAAATGCCATTAACTCTTGACTACAGTAACGTGGTTTGTGTGTGTGTGTGTGTGTGTGTGTGTGTGTGTGTGTGTGTGTGTGTGTGTGTGTGTAGGCTAAAGTCCACTTTGGGTGTCATTTTTGGATATTTTCCAAAATATTTTTGAGACGGGGTCTTCCATTGGCTTAGAACTGACACATTAAGTTAGGCTGGACATCCCATGAACCTTAGGGAGCCCTGTTTCCAATGACACAGCAGTGGGATTATAAATTCATGCTACTGCATCCACTTTTAAAGATGGGTTCTGGGGGAGAACTATGGTCCTAAATATTGCTAGACAATCACTTTACCAAGTGAGCCATGTCCTGAGCTTCTTCTATTATACTTCATAAAGAACCAAACAGCAGAGTATGTATGCCTCTGGTGTTTATCGTAGGCTAATTCTAGAAGAAATAAGTGCTTTCCTGAAAAATTGACCAGAGGCTCCAAATCACAAATCTTTGTAGGTTGACCTCTTTGCCTCCAACTTAGACAGGAATAGTCACCAAGGGAACTTGAAACCTCTGCAGTTTTGTCACTTTGAAAGTTGTAACACAGCTTGTTACCACAAGAGAAGTATTCATCCTAAAATTTTCCATGGAGCAGAGGTCTAGAAAATGGAGGAAATACCTTTCATTATATACTGCTACATTGTCTTGATACTTTGGATTTTTGTCTTTGTTTTGGCAAATGATACAAACACTTAAATCTCTTCTCCCTTACAAGAAGAATCCCTTATAAAAGAGGAAGAAATGAAGGGAGGAGGAAAATGTTCTTTCTGATCAAAAAGTATTGACTTTTTTCTCCTCACAAAAAACATATACACATGTATACATTTTAATGAACCATGGTTCTTTCTTTTCCTAAGCATTTGTCCTATAGCTTATAAGAATAAATGATCAAAAGGTGATGAGTTTGAATAGATTAGTGACGTTAGAAAGTTGTATAGAAGGATCTTTAGATCTTGAACTTCTTTGATCATGTAAAAAAAGTAATTACACATTAAAGTTGCTGCCTGTTCAACTCAAGTCTAAAGTATGCTCATGAACAAATCTACCTAATTCTATAAATTAATGAGCTATGAAATAGCCTGACATGTCATTCTCTGTGTACCCATGTGTGTGTTGTGCATACATGCCATGTGTGTATGCGTGTTCACATGTGTGTGTGTGTGTACATTATTTTTGTGTGTATAGGCCTGGAATGGATGTTGGGTATATTTCCTGAGAAAAAGTTTTGCAGCGAGCTGCATCTGCTCTATTCTAGCTAGCTAGGTGGGACTGCATGTCTCTGCCTCGTCCTGAGTGCTGCGATCACTGGTGGCCGCTGCACCTGCCAGGCTTCTAACATGGCTTCTGTGGATCCAAGCGTCATCCCTCATGCTTATGCCTAAATGACTTATCCACTGAGCCATCTCTACAACCCTTAATTACACATCTAGACTTCTCTTCAAACTCCCGTCGGATAAGCTCAGTAGAAAACTCTGTATTATTTTTGCTTTCATAACATTATATGATAAATTAAGCTATAACTAATAATAAATTCATTTTAGATCCAGTTTTCCTTGTTCTTGTCCCTCCCCCATCATAACAGAACTCTTTTCATCTGAGAAATATTTTGTACCTTCATGGTGATGATACTTCTGGGGGAAAAAAGGCCCCTCTTCACTAAATAAGAACAGAGAATGGTAAGTGTAAACTCTGCAAGCTTCAAGAGTGTGATCTATCTAAACAGTCCCCAAAGACACTGTTTCTGAAGCAGCCATAGAGCTTTAGCAGATTTCATGTTTCCTTACACAAAATATAAATATGAATTACAATGCCAGACAAACTCTCTTACTTCTTTAGCAGGAATTAAATTATTTGGGTTAGTTATCTACATTGATCCAATTAAAGCTCAGACAGGCAAATCCTCCCTTTCATTTTGTGATGCACAGACCCAGTCTTTGTTGTGTGCCCCTGGGAGTTACAGTTGAAAATGAAAGCAATTAAAGAGTTTCTGGGAATTATTTCACTATTAGGAATTACATGCTCATCTGCCAATAAGAGAAATGATGGCAGAAAGCTGGAAAATGTCCTCAGAGTGGCAGCCATGATCATAAAAGTGGAAATGGAGATAGAGTTAATAAAAGTGTGATCAATTAGACACAAATGTGTCTACCTTTATGCTATGCACAAACATACTTATGTTCTACCAGAGTCCTATACTAAGAACAAAGAAGTTTAGCAAGGTATTCATGTTGTGTTATCAAAGTGGTCATACTGATGTAAGCTTCCAGGAAAAAATTTATAATAGAAAGTTACGAAGGATTGAAAATTAGTGTAGATCATGCAGAGAGCACCAAGAATGCCCAAATAATATGAAGAGACTCTGGAAACAATCCCAAAGACATTGTAAAGCTTTTTTTGATGAAAGGGATGCTGGGGTAAGCTGGCTACCTCTGAGGAAAGAGAAATCCAACAGAGGGTACGAGTAAGTTTGACAAGGCAGACAGATAGATACAAGAATCTGGCATACTTAGTGAAACTTAAATATAAATTTCTTCAGGTAGTATTAGCACAAGAAACTCATATTTAAAGGTGTTTCCTGAAGGAGGACATACATTAGAGTTTGAACTTTTTGTTGAAGAAAGTGGGAAGCCGTAACATGATTTTAAGTTGTAGAATTACATGGTGTGAGTTCTGGAGTGAAGAACAGATACATAAGTCCTCAGGTATTGGGTCTACCTTGTATAGGTGATGGAAATCTTTTTCTACTAGCTGATGAGTATAACAACAGTGTCCAGCATAGGTTCTGAATTCCATCACCACAGTCTCTTCAGACTACCTAAGGAAATTTGAGATGATACTCTCAAACCAAACCAACACCAAACTAATAACCTTTTTTTGCAGGTGGGAGGTTGAACTAAGTGATTTTTATGGCCATTTTTGGCTTGAAATGTGTACGGTTCCTTTTTTCATTTTGAACTTCACCATTTTACCCCCATTCTCAAATTAGCATATATATTATTTGGTTTCGTTTTTGACATTTTAAAACAAATTCTACTTTTAAAGTTTCTCCTCCTTCCTTTTCTACCCATCACCCCCATGGCATCTTCCTCTGCTCCTTCTACCAGTCTTCTCACCTAGATTTCTGTCAGCCCCTCTACTACATAAATGAATTGCTGAGACACTGACTTGGTTGATTCTCAATATTGAAAACAGAGTCAGTGAGTCACAGGACAAAATGAGCCAGTCCTTATATTAGGAGGAGGGATGTCCACGGAATGAGGCACTCAGGCAGAATGTTCTTTATAAAACTGTGCAGTGTGCTGATATGTGACAGAAGCCATGAGAGCATGGTACACTTGGAAGGAGAATAATTAATTTCCACACCTCCTACTTAAGCAGCAGTCCAGCACTGTAGAATAAGAATAAAAGTGAAATATTCTAAGTCCATCTGTAGATTTTGTTTTTGTACTGAAGTGGGCCAATACATTTGAACATCACTGCCAACTTTTACTTTTAAAACTCCAAGTGAAACAACAACAGGAAAGAGAAACAATTCACAATTCTAACTTTGTAGCAGTTTACATTTTTAGAGAAAGAGTGAGAGATGGGGCAATAAAGATGGGGTCTCCTTTTGTGAGACAAAGGTTTATTTAAACAAAATGGACAGTTTCTGTAACTTGGAATTAAGACACATCAGTGCCACAATGCATCACAATGGATTCTGCATTCACAGGACGAGTCGCCAAACTTCTAGCCCTGGGCCTGGCATAATACCATGACACATTCTTCACTACCTATGCCGTGATGCTTTCAGAACTGCTTATGTAATGATGCATTCTGAACTACCCACATCACAGTGAAACCCTCTCACTCTCATCTTCAAAAGATTTCTGGAAATTTAGGATCTCCACTTTCAACCTCAAATTGTGGAATGATCTACTAAATTTAAATGGAAGGGGGTGTTGTTTATGTAGAAGGCTAATATCTTAAATACCAAAGTATATAAATGATCTATTTGAATAGATATTCAGGTGAGGAAAAAGGAGACTCTTCAAATGCAAGGGGGTAATCATAGGAGTGATGTACATTAGTTTACAAGATTACACAAAGGTAAACTGCCCTTGAGGAGGACAGACCACTTAACTTTACAAACTGCTTTATTCTAATGGGTCTAGAATGTTTGTAACATAAAATTTAAATCCATGTAGATTTTCAGGTCATGGGAATCACCATAATGACATAAGTCATGATTGCACTATATGTCTAACAGAAGTAGAAACTATAAATAGTTACACAAATATTCTTGAGATGACCACAAATAAGTAGTCTTAATTAGGGCTTCCATATTTCAGACTTTCAGGTAATTTGCATTTTGGTCAATGACACATTAGCTTAAGATTCATCTTTATAAGAGATGATTTTTAAGAAGTGTTTTATAGTTGTATTTTTTATTTTGTGTATACATATGCATGTAGAGATTAGAAGTTAGCTTTCCATAATAACATATGTGTTACTTATGGGAAGAAAAATATACCATTAACTCTATCATTCATATTTATAGCTACCAATTCATATGTCTATATGTTTATCTATAATGTCTATACAAATCATTGTTTCATCTAAACATCATAGATCATAGTCTTTGGCTACCAGGTCCCTCTTTTTGTTAGAAACTTTTATTGAGATATATACATGCTCACTTGTTGACTGTTCATGTTGTCTATCACTGTCAGAGTGGCACAGCTATCACAGAGATTAGACAACATTTAATACCCCATATATTTCCTATATATATATGTGGCACCTGGTCAGATGTATCTCTTACTTTTACTCAGATCTTGAATTTCTACAGCTCAAGTCATCATTCTCTTATGCCAGTTCTGCAGTATAGCATAATGTCTCCTGGCCTGCTTTTTCAACGCTACTCCTTTAATGTGAAACATGAATTCAACATTTTCTTACATCTCTTGCGAGTAGCCATCCCTCACTTTCCAGACACTGACCTTTTTGCATGGTCAATAACCACATTCTAACTTGACTTGGTGACTCCCTTGACATTTCCTAATTCAAAGATTTCCTGTGAGCAATATATGTTGACTTCATACATAAACATGGTATTCCCTTATATTTAACCTTGTGGACTTATTTTTATATATTTTAAAGCAATGTAATTTGTTCTTTTTTTATATTTTATTTTCCAGTTTAAATTTAGATAAGAAACGAGGTTGCTTCACAAGTCAGTTCCAGGTCCCTCTCCCATTCCCTCCCTTCCTTCCGTGCCCTCTCCCCAACCCCCCCCGTTATCCCCTCATTCCCCCAGGGAGGGTGAGGCCCTCCATGGGGGTGTCCATAGTCTGTCATTTCATATAGGGCAGGGCCTAGACCCTTCCCCAAGAGTTCAGGGTGAGAGTGCACCTCACATTGTTCTATGGGAGTCCAAAGTCCATGTGTATACTTGGGATGGGTACTGATCTGCTGCCCAAGGCTCAATAGATTCCCTAGGCCTCCTCACTGACACCCAGATTCAGGGGGTCTTGATCAGTCCCATGCTGTATAATGGATGCATCATTGTCATCCTGTTCCTCAAGGTCATCTTTTATCCTTTCCTACTCCTTCTGGGGCCTTTCTTCTTCCCTACAAGTCACTTTAAAAAAATTTTATATCACTTGTTAGAACAACCCACTGAGTTTAACAACAGTTGTGTATGTGACCATGAATAGGGAGTTATGTACTGGAGCAGGGACACTTTATATTTGGCTACACCACTGAAGAAAAATCTTCCCCCTCCCCCAGCATTCATTAACCACCAGTAGCTCCTCAGCTCATGAGTCCCTCCAACACTCACGCTGGAATCTTGCCTTATGGACTTTTGCTATTTCATTGATTTAAATTGCAAACAATTGCTCTTTCTTGTCCCTTATTTAGTACTATAAATGATACTTTAACATTCCTGCCAGCATGAAGAATTCAGAGTTGCAGGCATAAACCTGTAGACACGGGTATCTTCTATGGAGGTAATAGGACAATAGGATCTCATAGTATTTGCTTGTGACCTTTTCATAGATGTTTATCACATCCCAACTTCATCAGTATTATCACCAATTCCTCTTTTTTGTTCTGCTACCAGCTAGTAATTTCGCTGCTTGATAATGAAACAAGTGTGTTGTTTAACTTCTGTAGATCTAGTCTCCTATGTCACAAATGAGAGCCAAATATAGACTATCGCTACAACATTTCTTTTGCATCTCATATTCTATTACATTTCTTAGGTCCTCAAAAATCTAGTCTTTCAAAAGACATGAACCCGGAAGAACACTGAACTGGTTTACTTCTTTGTCAAGATCCCACGTAAGCTAAAATGCCTCCTGTGGGTGACACTGCTCCTTACCACATGCTGATTCACAGTGTCGATCTTTGGTGCAGTTCATTAGTGCATATGAGCTTTGAAGCTAGCTGGAATCGCGTCTCCTGTTAGCGATTCATTCGGGGATGAGAAATGATTGCACCTCCAAACAGGCTCTTTTTCTTCCCGAGAGCACCACGGCTACTGTAAATTCAGGAAGTTATCGAGTGAGCCTGCCAGGAGGTAGAGGATTTAGAAAATATTTTGTCAGATAATATTTTCTCCCAAATATGGAAACTAAGAACTCTTTCTTTATAAAGCTCTGTCAGGAATGACAAAGGGGAAATAGATCCAAGTGAAAATGTGGCCTTAAGAAAAGCATGCCACCACCTGAGCAGTCTCAAAGAAACCCAGGATCTGTCTCCAGTCTGATACCGCACTAACTGACTGGCTTTACAAGCTTCAAGAAAAGTCAGGCCACTTATAGTGGAAGCTAGGACTCAGGATGTAAATTATTCACAGTTCATTAGACTAAGACAAGCATTTCTCAAACACAGCTCCATGCTTGAGAAAAGCGACATATTGAACCCTATTTTACTGTGAAGCTCAAAATAGCAATTAACAGTCTTAAGCTGCATATAAAACCCAATACGAACTGCATTTACAAGAAAATTGTGTGAGAATCAAATTATGTTATCTTTCGTTTGAAGAACTAAGAAATAATTGCCAATAAGTATTCATGTATAGGACCATTTTTTTAAAACAAGTTATTTTAATTACTACTAGTGTCAGGAGGACGTGAGGGTGATTTTATTAGATTTAATGTGTTTAGTGGCACTGCCAGACTGGAGCTGCTATTCTTGACAAGACATTAGAAATTATTTTATTCTTGCATTGTTCAGCACAGACCGGTGCTATAATAAAACTATATTTTATTTTAAGTTCATCTTTTACTTTGCAGTACTTAAAAAATGTCTCCTAAAAATACAGAGCCAATGACACACTGCAAAGTACTATTTTGAAAAGGTGCACAGCATCTACTAAATCTAGTGAGAGGTAGACAATGTGTTTAAAGGCCTCGGACTCTTTCCCTCTACTCATATTAGAAGATGCCTGTTTGTGTTAGATCACACTGATGGAGCGAGGGCCGGTTGGCTTTGTCCATCCTTTCTGCTTTGAACTTCCCTTGAAGAATATTTGTCCCCTTTCAGATGCCATCCCACTAGGTTGCAAACAAACAAGTAAGCAAACAGATATTTCAGAGAAAAATTGAAAAAGAACTAAAGTGTGTCACTAAAAGCAAACAAAATAATCTATAAGCTTCCCTTTCGCTGTACTCACCCAGGCAGAGGGACCATTCTTTACGGTGATCCCCACGGAAATCCAGTATATCTGACGTTGACATTCATGGACTTCCTTTCACCCCCATCTAAAGTTAACCGCTTTCTCACTTGGGGCTGTTTTCTTTTCCCAGTCCTTGTAAATTTTCTCCTCTCACAACACCTAAAGGTTTGGCACGCATACATAGAGACTGTCGCTCCAAAGAGAGCAACGTTCAGAGAAGACTCTATTTCAGTCTTTATATGAACAGCTTATGGTATAAATTAACCCTTTCAAAGATTTCCATTGACTGTTAATTTGCTGATTTTCAACAATGAAAGAGCTTTCAGAGAGTCTTGGGAAAATCAGAAATGGATGTGAATTGTGGTTATAAAAATAAATCTCCAGAACGGAGAGGAGAATAGAGAGGAATGCTCTCATCTAACCTTCATCATAATCTTATTAGCATTTCTCTGTGAGTAGTTCAAGTATCAGTCTATAGTCGTATGACTCTGTCTCATAAATATGTCAAGTGCAAGGTATAGTGATTTTAATAACCTGTGTTGGTGGACCATCGTGGATTTAATTAAGAGACAACTAGTGTATGAAATATGACACAAAAGCACAAGACTTAATGGAGAAATGTTTTACTGCAGATTTAAATCAGGGCCACGGACTTAATGATGATCCCAGCTCAGAGAATCTACTTACATTTAATTAATGCAGACTAGTGCAGACCTGTTCATACAGAGAAACATAGACATAAAAATCATCAGTGATTTAAGATTTTCAAAATATGATGCCTTATTTATAAGGTTAGGCAAACATGGATTATTAATAGCTTATTGTTTTGGATTTTATGTTATGAGATATTTAGAGTAAGCTGTATAAAAGTCCTTTACAACAGTATTTCCAGCCTCCTTATTTTCTGTGATAAAGAGCCACCTCCTTTGCTTCTTGGATTAAAAAAAAACATGAATGCAGAGTTAGCCATTTTAATCAGACAATAACAGTGAAATGTGTGGTCCAGTCCCTTGGGAAGATGCTATCTCTCCAACTACCTTCACTTACAGACACGAGAGTGGATTAAGCCCTGGGTGTTCTTCATGTTTCTTGAGATATTCCTTGTTTGGTGGCATTGCATTACAAGTGATCTATCTGAAACTCTACTATTATAACACGAAAACGTGTCAGTACAAACTTCATACATTTATTTTCTTTTATTACTTTTAAGTCTTCCACAGTTTTATACATGTATATACATGTATATAATTTATACAATGTCATTGTCAGTCCTTACTACCCTCTTTATAGTCATTTCTTGATAAAATCTTTTGCCTTCCCCAAAAGTCCTCTGCATACTTCCCTATATCTCCTTGCAAACCACAGAGTTTAAGGAATGGCTTTTATGAGCATGAGTGAGGAACATGCCAGTGGTACTCCACCAGTACACTCTCTCCCAACAACTATGAACTTAAGAGCCCCTTGTGGGAGGAGAGGGATCCCGTGATCTCATGATGAAATGAATATTCCAAAGACCTAAGATCATGATTCTTATTACATTTAAAGGATATGAAGAGTTTTTACAAAGTAAAGCTTCATAACATTCAGTTTTTAATAGACTGAAGAGTGAATCACTTGTCTCAGCTTCTTTCTCTTTTTTCTTTCCTTCTTTTGTTTTGTGTTCTCTTGCTTTGTTCTAGAGATAGGATATCCTGTATTCCAGACTGATATCTAATGCCATCTGTGACGAAGGTTGATACTGACCTGCCTCTGTCTCCTGAGTTCTCAGCACACCTTGTTTACGAAGTACGGAGGTTCAAACTCAAGGGCTTCATGCATGCTAGGCAAGCATTCAGCCAAATAAGTAATATCTCCAGCCCACATTCATAGCTTCTGTCTTGTTTTTGCTTTGTAATTTTCTCAATCATCTTTTTAAGGATACCTTGGCAATTGCTTTAAGTCTTTAATAAAACAGAAGTGCAAGGGACTCTGAGAGGCTTCATATTCTACATCAGTTTGCTTTGTGAAGTCTCCATATATCCCAGTTCTCCTAGGAGACTTTTTAAAAGCTAATATGTTATTCTCAATTATTTAATTCTTAATTCACATCACTAGCCATTAATAATTATTACTTATTCATGCCCCCTATTTATTAATTACTGATACACATTTGCCCTTTGCTAATCTAATCATCCATCCATATATTTGTGTGCGTCCTCCACCTACTGTACGTGTTGCTGAAGATTAAGCCCAGGCTTTCTGGTATAACAAGGCTGGCACCCCCACACTCAGCTTCATTCCCTGTACTCCTGCTGGATTTGGAAAAAATAGTCTCGTTCAATTATCTTTACACAATACATTCAATTGTTCTGCTACATGCCTTCATCTTATTTACACATTTTAGGTGGAATGTGTGCCATTGAGCTACTTTCTTTAATCATTTCTGGCATGGTTTCCTCTTTGCTGAGGAACCATATTTTAATGGAAAAGAGATGGATTCTTTGTTATTTTTCTAAATCTATTTTTGTTGACATATATTTCTTTTGAATGCACTTTACAGTTTTCACATATAGACATTCTGTTCTATTTTTGTAAATAAAAAGATGTTCACATATGACTACATAAAAATGTAGCATATTCAAGCTCTGAGGTTTCATTTGCTTGACCTTGTTCTTGTCTAAGACCCAAATGCCACTAGGATGTCAACTTTTCCCTGCAGAATTAAACAGCTTTTTGAGATTTAGATTGGGATACCCTTTAAAAGGTAAGTTGTTTTAAAAGGTAGTTAAAACAATCATGCCTTTTTATTAACCTTCTATTACTCAAAAATAATCACTGCAATGGGACTTTAATAATTGGAGAGCAAGTTTTTAACAGAATTCAACTTTCTGGCATGAAATCACCAGAAACTAATCATTCTGCATAATCAAATATCTAGTTAAACCTTTAAAAGTAGCATAGAAGGGATTGGATGAATATTTAAAATCACCTTAACATTTTTTAAGCTGATTATAAATTCTGATTTAACAAAATGTATAGATGGACTTTTATAATATTTTGAAAAATATTTGTCAAAGTAAAATAGTGTGCACTAAAGTAACTGAGTTTTAAAGACAGGTTAAAATATGAAAGAAAGAAAGAAAGAAAGAAAGAAAGAAAGAAAGAAAGAAAGAAAGAAAGAAAGAAAGGAAGAAAGAAAGAAAGAAAGAAAGAGCAGAAAATAAAAGAGGCCAGTTTATGTTGGAGAGGATGTGGAGAGAGGGGAACACTCCTCCACTGCTGGTGGGAGTGCCAACCCATACAGCCATTTTGGAAATCAGTATGGAGATTGCTCAGGAAAATGTAATCAGTCTACCACAAGATCTAGCAATTCCATTCTTTCTCATATACCCAAAAGACGCAATCATAAAACAAGGACATCTGTTCAACTATGTTCATAGCAGCAGTATTTGTAATAGCCAGAACCTGGAAGCAACCTAGTTCCCCCCTCAACTGAAGAATGGATAGAGAAAAGGTAGTACATTTACACAATGGAGTACTACTCAGTGGGGAAAAAACAATGGAATCTTGAAATTTGCAGACACATGGATGGAACTAGAAGAAACCATCCTGAGTGAAGCAACCCAGTCACAAAAAGACAAACATGGTATGTACTCATTCATATATGGATTTTAGACATAGAGCAAAGTATTACTAGCCTACAATCCATACCTCCAGAGAAGCTAGGAAATAAGGAGGATGCTAAGAGAGACATACATGATCCCCTGGAGAAGGGGACAGGGACAAGATCTCCTGAGCTAATTGGGAACATGGGGGGAGGGGAGAGGGAACTAGAAGAAAGAGGAGGGGAGAAGAGGAGGGGAGAGGAGGGCATGAGAGAGCAGGAAGTTTGAGTCAGGGGAAGAATTGAGTAGAGCAAGATAAGCGATACAGTCATAGAGGGAGCCATTATAGGTTTAAAGAGAAATCTGGCACTAGGGAAAGGTCTAGAGATCTACAAGGATGACACCAACTAACAATCTAAGCTATAGTGGAGAGGGTACCTTAAATGCCTTTCCCTGAAAATGAGATTGATGACTGCCTTATATGCTATCCTAGAGCCTTCATCCAGTAGTTGATGGAAACAGAAGCAGACACTCACAACTAAAAACTGAGCCGAACTCCTGGAATCCAGTTGCATAGGGAGGAGTGATGAGCAAAGGGGTGAAGACCAGGGTGGTGAAACCCACAGAAACAGCTGACCGGAACAAGGGGGAGTTCATGGGCCACAGACTGATAGGTGGAAAACCAGCATAAAACTGATCTATGGATCTATAGAACTGATCCATAGTGGGTGTCAGTGAGGAAGTCTTGGCAATCTATGGGGCCTCTGGTAGTAGATCAGTATTTATCCCTATCATACAAATAGACTTTGGGAGCCCATTCCACATAGAGGGATACAGTTTCAGCCTAGACACACAGGAAGGGTTCAGGTCCTGCTTCAAATGATTAGACAGACTTTGAAGATCCCCATGGAATGTCTCACCCTCCCTGGGGAGCAGAAAGGGTATAGAGATACAGGGTTAGTGGGAGGCAGGGAAGGAGGGGAGGGAGAGGGAACTGGGATTGACGTGTAAAACAAGTTTGTTTCTAATTTAAATGAAAAAATAGAGAAAAGAAAAGAAGAGGCCTATCACAGTTCCTAATTTGTTTATATGTGTTTATACTCTAGTATCAACCAAGGCCACAAAAATCTAGGTCAGGATTTCATGCCCTGGGGATGGACAAATGGGAGTGTGGGCTGGATTTCTCCTACCACTTCAGGAAGGAATATTTAATAACCCAGATCTTGTGAGAATCCGATGCAGGTAATCACAGGTGCTCTGATTTCCATATGACAGAGCCATGTTGTACACTAAAGACAGTACTGCACAATGCACACCATATCTTTCTTTGAAATCTTGGTTCTGTATAAATTCAGGGAAAGATTAACTTATTTTTGCCTCTGTTGTTTCCTCTGCAAATTGAAAAAACAATTATCAGAACCCACTTTAATGATCAAATGTTACTCAATTGGCTGACTATAAGAACTAGTTTTGTAAGGAAGATCATTATAGCTTACAGCTATATGGAACTTTCTAGATTATAAGGAATATTCACATGTCTTATGTTAGCAGCATAAGAAGCATTGGGTCCTGACTATGTTTTCATGTTTATAAACTGTTGGCTCACTTTGTTCATATAATGATGAACTTTTTTTGTTTATTCAATGCAACAAGGTAGGCACTGACATAACACTTACCTTCTTATCTCCATAACTTGAGGTATAGCATGGCAAAAGAATGATTGTGAAAGTAGGATCCTTTCAAACAAAATGAAATCAAGAAATTAATACTCAGTCACCAAGCAAAACATGTCATCCTTTTGCTCTATCACATAGGACTGCGGAATTAACATTAGTACTGTGCCTGAAGACACAAAAGGCATTTTGGCATCAAATAAATATGGATAAATAAAAAATTAACCTCAAATAGTGCAACTTCCTTGAAATTGACATAAAGTACACCTTTGTCACCATGAAACCAAGTAGTGTTTGTTTTTAAAGTAAGTTCCAGTGTTGACAATGGTCATAAGAATAGAGCTTTTCAAAATCTAGACATTTTTCTGTTTGAGACCGGAGGCCCTAATCATTTGCTTTTTATGAACTGGTAAATGTGTCTATATGTCCTATTATTTGTAGTGGAGAAAAACCTATGGAATGTAAACAAAACTGATCCAAATTTACATCCTATTTCCTTGTACAGACTTTTAAATAATGCAATTTAAATTCAGCCACTCAGAGAAGACTGAAATTATGCCATGCTGATCTTTGTTCTCCTCACCCTGGTTTTTCTCCCTTGATTTTCCTGCTGCCCCTTCTTCCTTGTAATTCTCTTTTCTTTGTTCTGGTACCAACTACTGTGCAAAGATCCCCCTTGTCTCTCTAGTCATATATTTTCTGTCTTTGTTACGTATTAAGTAACTCACTAGGGGCAAACTAATTAACTTTCTGGGTCTCAATATCATCATTTGTTGAACAAAACAAAAAACATCACTACCATCAAATGGCCTCATAGACTTGCGGATGGTTTTCAGACAGCATGTGTCCAGGCTGTTCCTGTCACTCATCTGGGACTCAATACATGACAATTCTTAATATTATATTATAGGGACTATAAGAGAGGTAAGATTAGATATTACTGAAACCCATAGAAACCTGGGAGGCAAATCATAAAAGAGTCAGGTGTCAAGTTTCATGTGCGATGTTACCTGTCATTTTTTGAATATTATGAGCTAAGCAATAGAAAAATATTCACTGGAGCGATCTGGACACATGTTTTAAATAAATTGATCAGTAATTTACTTGCAATAACTTAATGATTTTCAATAATTAGTTGATCAAATAAAAAACTCAGCTGATTTACTATTCCGCACAATTTTCATACAAAATATTATACTTGTTTTCTTTAAATTTAGGCTTTTAGATTCTGATTCATAGAATCACTTTCTGTAGAAAGAAAATGCTGTAAACTATAATACTGCGTTTTAGTGAATATAGAACTAAATTTGTATACATGGAAAACAGTAGAAATTGCTTTACAAAGAACATTTTATCTTAAGCCATTCCATTATCAGCTACTGGGAGATTTCTTGCACTGCATTTTAAATAATAATCATAGAAAGAGTGTATAAAATGTGTATCCCATATTCTCTCCTCCTACATGGAGTGGAACAACTATCTCTATTACTTTCTAAACTTCTGGGGCAATACTTTCCTAACTTGATTTTCCAGTAGAACTGTATGTACTCTTACCCTGGAGGCTGATTGGCTTCTCCCTGTGAATGACTCCTACAGCTTGGCAGCCACTGGTTAGAGATGACTCCCTCTCACTTTAGGACAATCTGAAAAGTTAAGGAGTTTACAAGTACAAAGTTCTTTCCATCCAGCTTAAGTACTTTTGGTTATAGAAATCAATGCTGGCATGTTTGGAAACCCTATCATGAAACTCTTAACTAATTCAGACTCCTCAGATGGAGAAACGGCTTGGTGATTTGTTTTGTTTGATTTTGTTTTTTGTTTGTTTGTTTAGTTTTGGTTTTCTTTTAAATTTTGTTTTGTTGAGGAGGGTTGCAAGGGCAAAGCGTGGATGCAAGGGGATGGAGAGATGATTGGGATATATCATGTGAAAGCCTCAAAGAATCAATTCAAAAGAATTAAAAACAAAACAACAACAACAAAAATGAAACATAATGAAACAAAGCAACAGCAACAAATACCAGCTGACCATTGCTGTCAGTAAACCCAGCATTGCTGTAATTAGTAAATCCTGAGAACTTCCTGTACAGTCTTTCTTGCTGAAGAGGTTAGCTTTCAGTTTACTCAATGTTCCTGTCTCACTGGAATAAGGAGGAAAGCAATAGAGGAATGTGCATGAATTCTTGCTATGGACTCTCCATGCCAGTGCCCATTTGTGGGCACCTACACACTCATGAACATATAATTAAAAGAAAAAACCTACTCTTCTGAGAATTGCCAACTATAATGTAGACTCACAAGGAATTATTTTGCAATTATTAACTATAGTATGTTCATGAGAATACCAGATTTGATAACATTAAAGGTTTTATCAGGGATAAAAAGAGCTCCTATGGCTTTTGCAGAGGCTTAGAGTTCTTTCACTGTACACATGTTAGGCAACCCAAAGCCAGCTGTGACTGTATCACCACCTCTGACCTCTGGGACTATCTGAACACATGCACACATATTCGCACACACACTTATATTCAAGAAAATAAATAGAAATCTTACAAAAAAATCCTAAAATTGAAAGCATCAAAAACCCCTATTCTAAACAAGTGCAAAACATAGAATTAGCTATTTCACAGAAGAAAGAAATAACAAAATCACTAATTTCAAGAGAGGTTATATCTATCAGATTGATGGCTTCAGATTCATGTTGTATTATGCATGCATGGAAAATAAAGCTCTATGTAATTTTGGTTTTACAAATAATCCATATTAAACAATGTCATATACAAGTCCCTTAACAATGTTGGGACGATAGCCCAAGGACCCAAATGCAATTACTAGGACCCACATTTAAAAATCTTACCATGTGGGGATGTTCTTGTAATCCCAATGTGAGGAGGATGCCTGAGGCTTGTTCATACCTTAGTCTATCTTATTTGGTCAGTTCTAAGACAGTGAAAGGTCCTTTTCAAAACAAAATAAAAATGGGCATTGCCTGAGAAACATTACCCAAGATTACTGATACATACACATATGCAGAAGACTACTACACAACTATTATACACTAATTCAGAAGATAAATGAATTTTCATCATTTTTATAATGGTAATTTCATTTTACACAAAGATGTAAGCTTGAGTCTATGTTTAGTACAAGACTTTGACTCAAGGGCATAAGATGAAGAGTGGCAGAACAAGACACTCAACATTCAACTCTGGCCTCATTATCACACACACACACACATACACACACACACACACACACACAGGGAAATCGAGTCATTATAATCAAACTGCACAAAGAGAGTCTTGGAAGAAGCAAATGAAATATCACAAACCGGAAAAATTCTAAGTATTATAGGAATAATTGAAATTAAAAAACAAGTATTTAATACAGAAAGTAAAAAACTGCAATGTTGAATTCTACCTCTATCAACTTTTTCTTTCATAAGTGAAAAAGAAATTAAAAATTGCTTAAATAAATTCTGTATTTCTATAAATAGCAAGAAATGTCAAATTTTTCTTTAGGTACAAGGAAAATTATTTTGATTAGGAACTTCGATCTAAACATTAAAATTGTATTTAAATTTAAAAAATGTAAATGTTATAAAGAAATCGATAAATGAAGATAAAATACATCTTATATGTCTTATTCTTAATTGCCTTAAGAAATAATTGCTTAGAAGTTATTTTAGGCAGATATGGCAGGCTTATGGACAAGTTGACTGAATAACTGCATTGTCACAGGATGGAGCTACAAAAAGAGAATTTTCTGCTATGAGACACTGATATTATGATTACTTTATTTGGTTCATGTGTCAGAAACTTGCTTCTTGGTGAGACAAGGTGGGGGAGATGGTGGGGTCTTTAACAGGTAGAGTTCAGCAGTTCTGTTCCCTCAGAAGAGATTATAAGAACTCAGCCTCTCTGGTTTCTTTCTGCTGATTTAATCTATCACTTATAGATGTGCTCCACTCTGTGATGCCCATTGGCTACTGCTTTAAGTATCAACCACAACCAAGCCCAATGCCCAGGTCTTGCTCTTTCTAACACTATACATACACAAACTTTCTTGGCTTCTTTCTTTTATTTATTTACTTCATCCTTATTTCTTTTTCCTTTTTTTATTATTTTCTCACACAATACATTCCAGCTGCAGCCTACTCTTCCTCCACTCCTCCTAGTTCCCTCCTCATTGCTCCTTTATTTGCTCTCAGAAAAGAGAAGGCCACCTTTATTTCTAACATCGACTCAATCTCAAGTATTTCATTATAGTAGTGAAATATAGATTAATAACATTGTAGAACATAGGGAAAGGAACAATATTAGGTGAAAGTGGATTATTCGTGTGGTAATTGATAATATATATGTGTGTCAATATATAAATTAATGTTTAGCTTATGGTTATAATGAATTTGGTATACCAAGACTTATGTCTATACATATGACTTGAAATAGAAATTATATATCCTCACCTTTCCAGCCACAAAGGCTTGTTATCCCCATAGTAACAAACATACCTAATTTCCCAGTATTAGTATTTAGTACAGTTGCCCAAGAAATAGAGCCAGAATACCCCAAAATAGCTGATTCTAGGACTGGTGCTGGATATGTAAAAAATAATCAGCAGCATACTCAACAGACTCAAACTAAGAAACCGTTCTTGAATAAACCAACCAATCAGTCAAACAACAAATAAACCAAATGATATTAGTATATTTCAAATAGATATAGGAGCCAATTGGCCAAATGAAAGGTTTTCCAGTGACCAATACATTAACAATTTGAGCAATAATAAAGCTAAATAGTACTATTTAAGTAGAAAATAGATGTCCATAAGTTGATTCTGATAAAAATAAGTGCCAGAGAAGATGTGGAGAAAGTAGACTCTTAATTCACTAATAGTAGTGATGCAAATTAATATACAGCCTTCATAGAAGTCATTATGGGGGCTCCTCAAAAGATTAAAATAAAACTGACATATTACCCTGGTTCACACTCCTGGTCAAATACCCAGAAGTCTCCATAGCCTACTAACGAGATGCTTGCACGTTCATGTTTATTGCTGCTATTCACAATAGCAAGGAATACGAACCTACCTAGGTGTCCATCCACACAAGAACATATAATGAAAACTGTTATGGTGGAAGTTCCACCCAAGCACCCTCCCCTATCTCTCTCCAAACCCTTCTGCATCTCTCATATATAATGAATATAGCCTCCTGTGTGTTTATTTGGGACTGATGCTGCTCTAGAACCAGGCTGGCGGGAAGGCTTCTCTCAAAGAAAAAGGCTTCTCCTTACAGAATGGTGTCAGAGCAGGATTGAATTTGCACACAAAATAACAAAAGCTTTAAAGGAATTTTAGAAACAGAAGAACAGAGAGAAGCACAGAATTTTGATAGCAGCATTTTTCTCAGGTGTTTTGCTAGCGACAAGCCGAGATTCACGCGGCTCACTTACTGGAGTCTTCCTGACTCGGCATAAAAAAAAAAAAAGAAAAACAGCCAGCAGGGCAGCAGGGTTGTTTTAAGACACTCTGCTAACGATTGAAAGGTGTGTACGTACAGCGGGATGTGGCAGTTTTTGCTGGATGTCAGCATGGACTGAGGCGGTAAGCTGGAATCACGCTTATGCCCGCCATCTTGGAAAATACGGCAGTTTAAACTGCTGCGGTTTTAACAGATAAGACACGTGGCCAGAAAAACGTAAAGATTTACAGTAAAGTCAGACTTGGATGAACAAAACCTCTAAAGGTTTACAGTGTGTTTAAAAATATTCGTGAGATTGAGAGAGAAAATGAAACGGCAAAGTGGTAAATAAATACAAAAGCCGGAGTTGTGATGGCGCACGCCGGTAGGATTTACTCCAGAGGCAGAGGCAGGCAGATTTCCAAAGAGAAACCCTGTCTCGGAAAAAAAATAAATTAAAATAAATAAAGTAATAATAGATAAATAAATAAGCCACGTAAAGATGGAAAATACACAGAGAGTCTGGATACTGTACGCTATTATGTTTTTCAGTTTTTTCATTGCTAAGGAAGGAACAGCTACTAAAGTACACTTGATTATAAATGCTGCTGAATTAATCCAACTTCTATCTTTTAAAAATGCCTTGACTTCAAAATTTAAGTATAAGGATATGTTACTCGGAAAAGGAGTTTTAGTTTATGTTTCTACAGAAAATGAAAAGCTGAGGATTCCTTCCAGGCTTCTGTGGTTTGATGAACCAAGACCCCCGGAAGCAGTGGGCCAGGCGTTTCAACAATTGAGACAGCTAAGATGATGGACCTTTACAGACCACGAAAATAAGGACTTATACAGGTTTCTGAGTTTTGTCATGATCCCCATGGTGTGAACAGCGCCCCCTTCCAGCAGGAAGCAGTTTGGAATGAGCGACGTCCCAATTCCCATCTTGTTTATAAATCTTTGTTTTCATTTAAATGGGATTGTTCATAATTGGTTAATGATCACAACCAATCTCCTTTTAATGGTAAAAAGGGGAATTATGGTATGTGTATTTTTTTTCATTTATTGATACAAATTCAAGGTCAATTTTGGGATGTGTATATTTCTCCTCTTGATTAAGTATTGTACTTATACTGATCTTCTACAACGTAATGCATAATTGAATACAGATTATAGATAGTTACTTATAATAGTCAGAATTTATAGTTAGGTGAGTTAGGTTTTCTAGATATACAGAAATATATTTGAGATAGACAAACAGTCTTCAAACCTCTCAAAGACCTTCAGAAAATGGCATTTAAAATGGTTTAGAGTTTTTCTTGACAATGAGAAATGTCTGCTACTGGCAGTACCAATTATGTCTGAGAGGAAGATGGGCATCGAAGGAACTTGTTATGGAGTTTGCTTTCAACATGGCAAGATTAGCCATTTGGGCAAGAAACTGCTCTTGCCTGTACTGCTTGACTGTTGTATAATCTGGACATGCAGGACCCACAGAAAAGTGACTGCTGAACTCAGTCTTACAGGGTTCCTGCTTCATGGAAGAGTCTACCAGACTTTCTGCAGGACACAGAAAAATGACTGACAGACTGCCAATGCAGATGGACATTTTGAAATTTCCTGCTTTGCTGAGAAGTCTTCTAGACACATTGTGGCCTATGGGCTGAAGATGGATGCCCCAACGTTACAGAGGAACTTCGGGTGACTGTCCAGGCAGTAAGATATCTCTGTCAATCCTAGTGTTTATATATTATCCTTCTGTGTTCTTTGATGGAGTTGAAGACAGATAGTTATAATCATAGTTTTTCTTAGTTATGATAAAAGATAAGCTACATATAGGACTTTGGACTCACAAGGATGGGATGGATGATATTTTCTTTAAATCTTGCTAGATGTTAATAGACAAAATGTTGTAACTGTGTTCTTACTTGATAACTGTTCTGTTATATATAATTTGACTATGCTAAAGTTAAGACCTTTCTTTTTGTTTAAACAGAAAAGAGGAGATGTTGGGGAAGTCCTGTGCATTTGTCAATAAAGCACTGTCTGGCCAATAGGGAATCTAGATAGGAGGGACTAGGAGTCCAGAAGGACTCTGGGTAAG
This sequence comes from Mesocricetus auratus, assembly GCF_017639785.1. Lineage (NCBI taxonomy): Eukaryota > Metazoa > Chordata > Mammalia > Rodentia > Cricetidae > Mesocricetus > Mesocricetus auratus. The sequence continues at coordinate 39,766,683 of NW_024429193.1, forward strand.
AGAAACACAAGAGAGTTGACATGTAACCGCCATGGGGTAGGAAGCCCGGAACTATTCTCCAGTAAGAGAAATACTTAGATTAATAATTATGGGGTAATTACTTAAGTCAGAGCTTGCCAGTAAGAAACAAGCAAGGCCAACAGTTTCATAATGAATATAGCCTCCTGTGTGTTTATTTGGGACTGATGCGGCTCTAGAACCAGGCTGGTGGGAAGGCTTCTCTCAAGGAAAAAGCTTCCCTTTACAGGGACGAGTGTGGGTAAAGTCTAAAAATCTAGAAAGAATATCAAGAGAGAGTAATATTTGGTGATGAGGGAGGATGATGGTGAGCAAAGGACATAGGATTAAATAAGGCATGTAAGCATATTGAAGTGAGTCAAAGTGATGAACAGATACTAGCTTAAGGAGGCTTCTTTTCTCTGAAATCTAAGTGGTGGGGTTACAGGCGAAGGCTACTGGCATTTTGTAGGGAGGCTGGGGATCTGATTTCCGGTGCTCATGCTTGCACAGCAAACACTTTCCTCACTGAACTACCTTACCAACCCATAGTTTTTAACTTTTATAATCTTCCCCATGATACTTGCATTCTATCTTACATTCTATCTATTTCTTCCTAATGACCCCAGAATCTCTCTTTTGTCTTCTTGTATTTTACTAGCTGTTCTATTAGTTTGCAGTGTAATATGACTGAAGTTTTTATTTGTAACCCACTGAAACCTTAAATCTCATGGCACCTGAAAAAGAAGAAAAAACTGAACCCAGAATGAAGGGTTATTACAGCAGAAAGAAACAAAGCAATAAAGTCTACCAAAACTAAGCACCAGCCTTTTCTTTTGAAATGATGAATAAAATTTGCAATCTTTTTTACATTAAGAGCAAAGACTAAAAAATTAATTAACTAATGAGTAACGATGGAGACAATACACAGAAGTTGCAGAAATGAGTGGGATTATAGTGCCTCAACAACTATTACTCTACATGAGCCCTAGAGTGAAACCCACCAAATTGGGTGATGTAGAAGACACTGATGGATTTCTAGACACACAGGACTTACTGGGACTGAAGCATCATCATTATTAAACCTAGAATGATCAAAACACATTTTTATTTAAAAAATCACACTTTTAATGGTGTAGATTTAGGATTCAAGGGTTGTGAGTGATCTGTTTTGTTTTCATTTTCTTTTTTAACAGAAGATATTTGCCTAAAGAGAAAGTCTATATTAGGCCAAAGAACTTTTCAAGAACTCACACCGAGGTGCATGGAAAGGAAAGAGAAGCAGCAACAGGGCTGGTGAAGCAGAGGGAAATAAAGTAAGAGTGGAGCTAAAGGAAAATTAAAGAAATAAGCAATATGGTGGTAACTGGAGCTCCAAATGCGTGTAATTCCTACAACAAAGGTCACCTGTATAACTGTACAAGAAATACATGTCACGGCCTGTGATTTTTTGGATCAATGGCTTTTATGTCAGTTGAACTTATTTGTGAGTCAAAAATACGGCAGAGGAAACAAGCAGTAGTGATAATAGCATTTGCATGAGATACAAGCAGCTGAAGAAGGGTCAATATTGCTTTCTGGTGGCTGGCATTAAACTCATGATCCTTCCTTTGGTTCTCATGGATACCCTTGGGGAAATGATGGGAGTTATTGTGTTCATTATTTTGGGGTGTGTGGGGAAATAGAGTTAGAAACATGTGTTTAGTTTCCAAATCCTAGCCCTTTAACCTTATAAACATGTCCACAAAAAGAAAAGTAGGAGAGCAACAGAAAGGAGCCAGATGCCTACAATGAGTATCAATAGAACAATCGTTTGAGTAAGCCCACATACAGGCTACCTACGACACATTCCATGACTCTTGTTGTTGCTGGTATCCTTAGTTTTGACATCTTTATCTAAATTTTGACAGGTACACATTAAAGTTTGTACGTAGTTTTTGAACATTCACTCATTAATAGATGCCAAATTTGGAAAGACAGCATAGAAATGTACTTCACTTGCTCACAGGATAAAGATTTATTCTTTATCTTTTATTTATTTGCAAGGAGATAATTGAGAGGCTCTCAGTGTTAAATTGTTTGCACTCTGTTAAATGATTTGATGCTGATGGGCCCCCGATGTCCTGATAAATGTTCCCACACCCCTGATGGATCTCTCCATACACTCATTGTTGCCTTAACATGGATAAACATATTAGCAAATTCTAGGTCACCATCTGCAAAGATGTTACACTGCACTGAATTTAGATATGTATATTCTTACATATTCTGGATAATTGAATGCCCTTTGAGAGATGTAATAACAAGAGAGTGTAATGATCAACAGTATACCTTTGTTGCTAGAAACCCAGCAAAGGAGTCCTGCAGATCCACCTATGTATTAATTGTGTGACTTTGAATAAATCACATTATTCTGCAGGCCCCAACTTTCTTATATGGAAAAGAAAATAGGAAGAATAAATACCCCTCCAGTTCATTATAAAAATTCAATAAATATTATGTAAAATGCTCAATGTCAAGTACATACTAAGTGACTGAATAATTGAATGGTTATGATGTGAAGATCATATAGTAACTTCGCAAATGTAAGAAAAAAGTTTTAATTTACTTTCAAACTATGCTTACTATAATTTGCCACTGCATAACTATTACCCCTGTACTCAGCATCACTTGCTAGAGGAATATGGGAGGATCATAGGACTCAAGAAATAAACTAAGGTCTTGAAATTCAAGAGGTAAATGAAATTTGGAAGGCTCAGTAAACAGAGGAAGCTTACAAGATTCACAGTTACCTGTATGTTCCAAAAAATGTAAGCAGTTATAGTTACTGGGGCAAAAAAAGTCTCCTTCAAGGGGAGTTACAACAAGCCAGAAAGAGAATTCTAGGAATGTAACTTTCACAAGTTATCACCCATGCTAGGAGTGTGCTTTTAAGTGACTTAGCTGTCTCTGAGTCATCGATGCTCTTATAAGCAAACCCTCAGCCAGGTTCCTGTAACTACAGTAAACTCACTGGTTCACAATCCTATATCTGGACTTGGGTGAAATCATTTCCTTGACCTATTGTCAATGACCTCTCTTGTGTAAACAGACATTTTCTCATATCACTATATGGAAATCAAGCAATACAAGTACTAATTTTTAATATTAACCATTTTCTCCAGGGAGAAAATCATAGATATGAAAGTTAAAATTTATATGGAAATAATTTATTGGAATTTTCCAATATCCACTGTATACAGCATATCAATGTGTCTGCCTATAGTGGTGAATTTAGGATGAAGAGCATATTGATGGGAAGAAAACTTAAGCAAAGTGAATACTGGGTGCTCATCCATAAATGGGACATTGATGTTATCGCCCTTCCACGTCCCCAAGTCACATTTTAGAAAAAAAAAGCAAAAAGAATAAAAGAGATGAAGAAAGGGATAGAACATTGTAAAAACTGTTTTGCAGGCACCACAGAGCCGTCACATTCTAAAAGATACAGAAGCTGTCATTACCAGCACATGACCTATATTGGATTGGGCCCATCAATATACTTTCATGTAGGAAGGAGGAGCTCAAGAAGCCCCACCCCTCCTTAGTGTCTATAGGTGTTTAACGGTTGCAGGGAAAGGAAGAAATATTTTCTTCAGTAGGGTAGCTCACACTGGTAAGGACCCTGTGCTCCTGTAAATAACTCCTTGTTCTTACTCCTGTAATTAATCCTAATAAAGCTCATTGAGCTATAAAGAAAAGTCAGGGAAGTCAAAGGCAGACCAAGTGAGAAGGATAAGTCAGCAAGAGTGGAATGGAGACAGGAGAGAGTAGTAAAGTAGGCAAATACCATCGAATATGTTATATATATATATTCATAATGAAATATTTCATTATGTATAAGCAATTTATGCTTAAAAGCACACAAAAAATAGGCATAGTAATAGACTACTTCTTTGGTGCTGAAAGGACCATGGAGAGAGACATAGTAGGAATGTGGCTGGGGTAAGGCTCAGTGAGGCCAGTAAAACAGGTGAGAGAACTCACTTTGACAATTGTTAAACAGAATGTTGATGTTGCATGTGAGAAAGATTTTCCAGTCCAGCCTTTCCAACTGACTGGGAAACCCTGGTGTGGCTAAGACTCACCTATCCCACTGCCTCTTCTGAGGTGAATGCCAGCAGGTTTACCAAAAGAAGCCAGGTGACCCTGAAACAATGCCATGACCATTTTGCTGTTCCTCTGACACAATGTTGCCTAAGGCTTAATACCTCACCTGGCACCTGGCACCTGGCACCTGGCACATAGCACCTTCTTTAAGAGAAGCTCAGGGGACTCATTGGGCTAGGAGGGCCTAAGATTTTTTCACAGCTGGAATAAGCATTATCTAAAGCAACAACTCTGTTTTCTTTTCTTCTTTCTTTCTTTCTCTCTTTCTTTCTTTCTTTCTTTCTTTTCGGACTAGACTAAACTTTAAAAAAGAAAAGACTGGGCTCCACAACTCTGCATTTTGATAGCTTGTGGTGGTTTTCTATAATGGTCTCTGTCTGGTACAAAATGAAGTTTCCTTGATGAAGGACAAGAACTACATTTATCTGTGGATATAAGGGCAATATTTAAAATGTAGTTAAAGATTCTGTTTGTTTAGCAATGCAGAAGTTGTAGGTTTTTCTCTAAGAAGCATGACTTCATTATCCCTAGATAACTGCTCGGTTTCAGTACCAGGAATGATTTCCCTCTTGATAAGTAGGCCTTAAAATCAATCAATTTAGAGAGCTGTTGGCTACTGTCAAGGTGTATGTGTCACTATTGCACCTTTAGGGTTATAGTGGTATGCTGCTTATTGTTGTGACTCATAGATATCATAGCTGGTAGAACTACTGCATAACTCCTGCACCAAAAACTTGGGGAACACTGCAGGAAAGGAAGTGAGTAGAAAGATTGTAGATCTAGAAGAACAGGGAGTTGCTCTAAGACAGTGCCTCACAGAAATGTCAGAAGCTATATCTCAGCAACAAGACTTCTTAAACATGTGCTGAATATGAAGAGCAGCAAGACATGTTAATGTGGACAAGGGCAATCCCAGGAGGTCTCAATCTTACACAAAGAACTAAAAGCAACTAAGGAATAATGACAGCAAGAGACATAGTCTACCTCAAATAAGAACTTACCAGTTGGCTATCTACTACCAAATGGTCAGCTCTGAAAACATGCATATGAGTAAAATTATATGGAATGAACAGGCTGTATGAATTTATTAAAGTGCATGGGGGTGGGGTGAGGTGTGAAAACAATAAAAGAAAAGGGGACATGAATTTAAAAAGTGGTTGTGTGGGGAGGTTTAAAAAAATAAAGTATATATCAGAATGTACTGATTTTTTTTGCCCCAACAATTTGTCCCAACAAATTTGCCCATGTATCAGTGTTCAAAAATCCGGACCTAATGCTAAACAAATGTTAATTTTCCTCTTTGGTCTTCTGGTATGTATTGTGAGTCAAGAGGTGGCCTCTTCTCATTGTCATTCTTATTTATCCATTCAGTCCATTGTTCTCAGTGCCCTGGATTTCCATTAACCAGAAGACTCTATGTGGAATTTTCCAAGATAGTGAATAGTTTGGACTAAGAATAGGTTTTCTGACCCCTTATTCTGGCCTCCAACAGATGTTAAAAATTTGGCCCCTTAGAGCCTATGACATTATACTAGGGTTCTTAAGCTCCCAAAAATGTTTTGTAGTTTAAAAATGGATTAGCTCCCAAACTTGAGCTCCTTAGCAGTAGGTAGTAACCAAATGGGCTAACAATAAGGGGAGGGATTACAAGCAACCCACAGGTCTTTCCCATGTCAACAATGAGGACAGCCTACTGATGCTAATCAATAGAAACACCTGTGCCTTTCACTTACCATTTGACTGGACATCCAAAGAATGGGAAAACAATGTAAAAGAGGTTTCAAAACATGAGTGATAAATACTATGTATATCAAGTGAAAGTCCATGCACAGATGCCTTCCTATGAGGTTTTACAGGGGACTGGGGAGTGATGCAATATGAAATTGAGTTCATCAATTCAGGCAGCTCACCAGAGAGGATTCTTCACTGAAGGATGCAGACACAGTTACCAGACAAGACTTGCATATACCAGCTGGGCATACAAGTCTGATTATTTGCTTACACAAGTTTAGTAATAATATTTTCAACATCCTCCGTACTTACTTCATTCATGCTTTGGCAGGTGTGTCTGAGGGGAAAAATGGATTTTAAACAAGACTCAAATGGTTTTCCAGCCTTGCCTAATATCTATTTTTCACAAAACATTTGACACATAAAAAGCATTTCTGACTGTGAAATTTGTCTTAGCTCCACCTTAATGAATTCATTCTTCATTCAGTAATAGAAGTTATCTCTATGTGATCATTGCTTTCAGACCATTTCCACATAGCAAAATATATCTCATGTAGTACACATACTATGTAATGATGTTATGAATGTCCACTATAAGACATTAGGCTCTTTTTTTGGAACATACAGAGAAATAAAACATTGTCTCTGTTCATAACATTTTTACTAGAGAACAATTTGTTCATGGAATTTGGAAACAAGGCATATGGGTCCAGTAGCACCTGGACAATGAAAGAAATATTATGGCAAACAGCAAAGGAATTAGGGAAAGTCATGTCCTGAAACTCACAGCTAATACTGTTATTTTTTTATTTTATTTCATTTTATGCTATTATCTTTTAGTGTGTGTTTGTATTCTAATGAGACAGAGAAAGGGCGTGGATTTGGGTGGGTATGTAAATGGAGAGATTATGGGAGGAGTTGGGGGAGGGAAACCATAATCAGAATATATTGTATGAAAAAAATCTATTTTCAATTGAAAATATTCATTCTCCATAAACACAAACAATTGTACAAAGTACTAATATCAGACAATTCTGTGATTGTCATGAATCAAGAAAGAAAAAAAAAACCCTGTCAGATGTAGTAGTAGTACACATCTGTAATCTCAGAATCTGGTAGACTGTGGCAGGAAATTCTCAAGGTCAGCCTAGGCTATCTAGTGAGATACTGTCTCAAACAGACAAAAGACAGTGGTATAATCAATCATGGTTGAACATGGTCAAAACAAATCCAGAGTCTCCTCCAAGCAACACACAAAATGTCCTTGAGAGAGGCAGCTTTGCTACAAAACAAACCAGTCTCATCTCAATACTTTTACCTCTAGCCCGGAATCATCAAAGTAGAGATCATGGAATTACCAGTTTCCTCTCACCATTAGATTCTGAAATAAAGCCTCTCTTACCTAACATCTGTTCCAAATCACAATCCATTTATAAACCCTAACGTAAATTATTTCTAAGATTTATCCTGAGGTGCTCACAAGTCAACTGAGCAGTAAAGTTGGTGAGCTCCAGGGGATCAGAGATGTGAGCAAGGGCATCATACTACTTTATCTCTTCACTTTCATTTAATTAATTAATTATATATATATTTACAAATTCATATATATGTATATATATATATATATTCTTTGACAAAAGTGCCCATTTGATGTACCTACCAGATTCCTTATTCTCCCTAAGTCTCCATCCTCCTGTTTCCATATCTTTATTTGTGGATGTGTTATCCATTGTATTTTGTTACAGTTGCATTATTAACATAGCTGGGAGATTATTATGAAGTCTTATATCCCAAACCTGAAATCCTTAATACTTTGCTGTATAAATTCAATTATGTATACATAAATTCCACAAAATCTTTGATATAATACAATGTATCTGAAGCAATCATGGTGCAAAGATGTATTTACCTAGTGAGGGACCCTATCAGTTATTACTCAGTCATAATTATTAGACAATTAATATTCATATTGAGATTGAAATCTACTCACCATTAATGTGATTTCTTGACTCAGTCACCATGAAGAAAATTCTCTTCTCTAATGCCAAAGTTAAAATGTTTTAAAAGAGCCATTGCGGTCTCATTTCTGTTTATTTACTTCTGGTTTCTAGACCCAAAATTATTAGAATTTTCTTTGATTATTGGTTTTTTATGTCATATCCACTCCATAAATCCAAATCCTTTATAATCATTTATTTGTTATGATCTCTCGACTAACATTTCAGGTCAAGGATGTTTCCTATCAGGGCTGTTATTCCCAATATTTTTTATTTATTGCCTCAGTTCAAAACTACATCACATGCTATGGTAGTTTTGACATGGATTCAATTAATAGAAAGATAGAAATCTAGAACAGATTATTATTTTATTTTTCAACTTAAGTAGTGTGACTTATCAGATTTTTGGTGTTGGAAAATATTTAAAGTTTCCATTATTCAAAATTTCCCTTCATGATTTGGAATCGAATAAAACATACTTGCATGACAGAAGTGCTTTCTTTTTCCACAAAATGATATAAAAGTATTTTCTCTGGTCACTTGTTATTACCAGAAACATAGGTAGCCCTACATGTACATAATGTTGTTAACTCTTAGTTCATTTGTGTCTGTAGATCCTAGGTACTGACATTGTATTTATTGAATTGCAGATTTTATGCTTGACTTTGAATTTTATTCTTCTGTGGCATTCTTAACTTTGAGCCTGTAACCTACTTTTGTTTTCTAATCTATCCCAATTTTATGTTACCCCTGAATTATACCAGCTCTCCACTAAAAACAAAGTACACACATTTGAGAAGGAAAGATGTGGAAGATACTGGGTTTTCTCTATATTAAAGGATTAACAACATCTTTCCAAGTTGGTTACTATTAAAGCGGTTACTAGTAATAAATAACTCAGCCATATATCTTCATTTTCACAGCATAAGAATTTTTGTCAAAAATTTTTTGAAATCTTGGCATTGTCTTTAATATACTCCAAACCAATATCTAGGAATACTATTAAAGATAATGTATTCATCTAGAATGACTGAATGACAAAAATCTCATCTTTACCCTTTTACATCTTCAAAGATACATCATATTATCATTTTATAATGTTTTCTGTCACAACATCAAGTTCAGTATCTCATGAGTATCACTTTATCCTGTTTCTTTTAATCTGCATGGTATATGCTAATTTTCTTATCCTCCATAGTTGCTATTTGACATAGCTTTCTAGCCATCACAAGTCTTGGTTATCAACTTCATCTTAACTCAATTAAAACATTGTTGAACTCTTCACTAACTTTGAAGAATAAATGTTTGAACAGAAAAATTGAGAGAATATAATCTTTGGATATCACCATGCCACAAACCCTTTGGGAATGACTACTTATGGGAAAATTCATCAATGGAGTGGTTTAATTAGGTCAGTGGCTTTCAAAAAAATGACAGTAAGTTATATTAAGAAATATATTTGACATTAACCTCTCTTCCTTTTTCTGTTACATACTAAAGCACACATACCTAATTTTATTACATGATATTATTAATCTTTTCTAGAAAAAAACAGTGAGTTCAAATCTGAAGATGGAGGCTGCTGTCTTGCCTGGTTCCACAGTCACTTTGACCCAAATAAACACACAGACACCATATTAATTATAAAACTGTTGGTCAATGCTAAGACTTATTTCTGACTAGGTCTGTCTTAATTATTAACCCATAACTACTAATCTATATATTTCTACATGGCCTTACATTATCAGAGAATGCCTGGATCATCCTATTTTCCTGGTCCCTACATGGTCTCCTCTCCCTCTCTCTGCACTCTCCCCAGCATTCTCCTTGTCTCCTAGCCCAGTGTTCCTTCCTCCCTCTATTGGCCAATCAGTGTTTTATTCATCAAACAATAAGAGAAACATATTTACCGAAGGACATCCCCTATCACATATCCCATTAAACTGCCTTGTATCTCACTAGCAAGTTAATTTCTATAGTTATAAAAATACTGCCCAACAGAGTATTTGCATTATTCCTGTGTCTTAACCTGATATTTCATAAGCTTCTTTGTTAATCTGTCTAGACTTTCTAAAGCAGTTAAACTGGCTAACCTGAAGTGTGGCGACAATACCCACATCCCACTGCCATAAAGCTACAGTAACTTATCTTTCAGTCTTCATTCAAGTTAGGGGATATCTCACTCAGTTAAGTACTTGTCTTGCAAGCACAAAGGCCACAGTTTATTCCTGAAAACCACATTTTAAAAAGGCTAGCATGGTGACATATTTGGAGGAGATACAGGTAGACTGATTTGTAAAGCTCAAAGGGTGGCCCACCTACCCTAGTAGCCTGCTTACCTACTTCTAGAAAGACTATTTTGGAAAAAAGTTTCAGTCTAAAATATGGTACTTGAGTTGTCCCTTGGTTTCTACATACAGGTACCAATTTTACACACACACGACAGAAAGAGAGAGAACTACAGAAAGATAGTTATCATTATATAACAAAATTCTCTTTTGCTCTAGACTAATAGCTTTTTGCTTAAATGAAGTTTTCAGATATAAATTTGAATATTCAAAATTATTTTGCTTTCAACTCAATTTTTAATATTTGCATATATTTTCTTGCTTTTTCTGCTCATCCACCCCATGTCTCATTCTCATTAAACACATATTGACTTACAAACCTTTTCTAATCAATATTGCTCCATTAGGAGGAATTGCTGATTGCTTCTATTGTAATTGGGCCTTTGCTCTGAAATTAATTAATAGATTTTAACATGGGGATGAAAACCATAGCATTGACTTGTTCTTCCTCGAATGGACTTTTTAAAAGAGGTCTTTGTTCCTCAAAATTTTCCATGCTTTTATCTTTTGCACTTGAGTTGTGAAGTAGTTGTTTCTCTAATCCAGGGAAGAAGGTCTTCAAGTCTGAACTGTCTATGCCCTGGAATTCTTGCTTGTAGTGTTTCACTTTGCTTACCTTCTAGTTACACTTTTTCCAAATGCAGAAAAAAATGAACTCTGAGTCACAATTTCCAGTCTCTTCTGCTTGAAGTCCAAATTCACTATTGTCTCATGTGTCTTTCAAATTCCTTCAGGCAACAGGATTATAAAGACTTTGGAACTTCATGTCATGAGTTACCATCTTCCTAGCCCACAGTAGAAGTTTCTGGCTGTTATTGGGATGGTAGACCCATGCTAAGTACGCCCATGAATGGTACCCACATGCTAAATATTCTAGTGCAAATTAGAATCTCACTGAGGCAGAACTCCAATTCTGTATCCAACACTCACTTGATATAGTAGAGGTTATATTATTTTTCATTCACTGAAAATCACAATGGGTTCCTTTGCATTTATGTTATACATCAAGTATGGGCAGCTTGGACATTTCACAAGTTGTCCTCTCAGAGGCTGGGTGAAGAAGAAAAATCTCCATGCTTTCTCATATGCACTGTCTCTGAAAACTGTGTCCTAGATGGTGATATGGCAATATTTAACAGTAAAGATGGAGAAATAAATTATACTATGCATTTAGAAGTGGGTCACACAAAATATTTATGACAAATCAATAGTATAAGTATATTTGTATGTATAATGGGTTTTCTCATTTAAATCTAAAAATTAATGTATGAACTGAAACAATACTAATTTTTATCATGTGGATAAAATAAATAAAAATATATGGTTGGCCAAGGTAGACTGTGGGACTGGTTTTGATTACTTCTCATAAAGATGTCACTTAGAAGAACTGGGCAGGGGTAACCGAAGGGAGGAACTTCACTTGCTGACTGTTGTCTCTAAAACCACTAGCTGCTTGCTTTCTCCACAGATGTAATGCTGGACAGCAGAGCCCTCATTATTTTCCAAATTTTCTGAAATGTTACTCCTTGATGTGCCCCAATTAAACACATCAAGAAGATAACTGGAAACCCCTCAATAAACCTCTGAGTTGAAGAAGTTCATTTCTCAACCTGGTGACAGTACAGTGTTTTTCCTGGTTCTCAGATGGCAGTCATGTGGATAATTCAGGACATTTCTGCTTCCATACTGTGTTTTTGCACCACACTAGGGATCACAGTCATTTGATCCATAGAAGCAGCACTGGCTAGAAGTCCTACACATTCATATGCCTATTCTCCATACTCTACACTAACCATATGACCACACCCCAATAGTAGAAGAAGCTTCAGAATACTATCTCAATCTTGGCATCTGCTCTCAGCTACAAATGCATGACTCTGGAAGAGAATAGTGGATACTTGCAATGATTTATTCTACTTAATAGATACACATGTACAGGAACACATACATATCTACTGACACATTCCTTACTATCAAAATCTGCTCCTAGCAGATGTGATGCTAATAATTAATAAATTAATATAAAGACAATTCAACATGTCTTTGAAATTTTTCATGTGAAAGCATTACATTTCCAATCTTACTAGTCTAAAACCTCTACTAAGTAAAGCCTAACAGGCAAGAGACTTGGAAAACATGCACCTAAAGAAAATGAAAAGAATTTTGGGTTTTAATTTCTCCGGAAATTTTTATAGCCTTTAGGAATGCATTGATATACATTTTCAGAAAATGAATATTATATGCAGCTTGTCCTGAAAATGTTTGTCCACAGAGATCCATTTCTAAATGTCATCTTGTGCCATTTTGAGATACTAGCATGCCTAGGGTACTTAGTTTTATTAATCGCATTTTGGGATTTGATGAATCTAAAGCTTTGTTGAGATTACACATCAAGAACTGTATTTCCAACCCAACATAACACAACACACACACACACACACACACACACACACACGGGAAGAGAGAGAAAGACTTGTTAATAAACTTCACTTCTGAAAACTGTGTCTACACTTTGCAGCGGAGCACTTGTAAGAGGTGCCCTAGAGTCCTGACATTCTGAAGTATAGAGTAGCTCCTGATCTGACAGATGGAGGCCAGGCAAGCTGTCGTTGATAGCTACAAAATACAAATCTGAATTCTCTTCACAGCACCACAGATCAGGTCTTGTGTCCTCAGGACACCAAAAGAATAGATGTTCTTGGTTCTGTGAAATCTCTACCCAACCCTATGTCCTCTGTCAGCAGCCAGAAAATAAAAATAATTCACAAAACAAATAAAAGGTTTCACTTGTTGTCCAAATTTCAGATCAATAGAGCAGTTGAGAAGGAGCCAAGTTTTGGAAGCTCTCATGTTGAGAGGGTCTGTAGATCATTAAAGATGAACAGAGCCATAAAACACCAACACAATTGGGACAACTGATAGCAGTGTTTTTGGCAGGCTCTTAGCAGAGCCTATAGATTGGATATTCCTGGAAATTAACACAACTTTTTCCACATAAAGAACATGTATGAAGCCCTAAGTCACTCAGAAGGTACTTCCCACGTAGGGAAGCAAAAGAATTTGCTAGCATATATTTTGTGTGCTTAAGTTTGTATGTTGGGCATAGTCTTTCTGGGGAGCTTCATGATTATCCAAAACAACAATGTGGGATAGCAGTCAAACATCAGGATCTAAATTTCTGCTTTCACTCAACACACCTATGAAGAGTTAACTAGTAGCATTATAACAACGTGGATGAAGTTATTAGAAGTCATAAATTATTGTCTGCACCAATTTTAAGTAGATGCTCCTATCAATTTGCTGTGAAATGGCAATTTTCAGGAGGGGAAAGGTTATGTCTCATTTATAGCAACATATGGAGGATGGATATGTAAATGAATGCATGGTGTCTGTTCTGAAAGCAAATGTTGAAAGGAAGGATTGACAATCAAACACTGTGGCTCAACCCCACTGCTTTAGTTACTTACACTTTCTGTCTATAAGCAAATATTGCAAGTGTTTCAAAGTCTATTATTAACATTCAAGAAAAAGATGCAAGATCCTTAGAGCCAGGATTTTTCTTTACCAAGGGATTAACAGCAGATTACTTAAAATAAAAGATGTAACCATAAAGTGTAATGCATAAATTTTCTTTTTGGTTTTGCTCTGTTCCTTTGGAAGATACGTTTCACTGTGATGCTCAGGTTGTCCTTGAACTCATGATTCTCCTGTCTCGTCCTCCTGACAATATGTGACTCTTAAGTGATTACTTCAAGGCATTTTGGCAAATGTCAGAAATACCTTATTCAAGACACAGATCACCTTAATCATTCTAAGCAGTCCCTCAAAGATTCCCCATTCTACCACTGTCAGTTTCCCTTCCCCATCCATGTCTGTTGGCTTTCTCTGTGCTAACTTTCCTGTATTAGAGTCACACGCTGTATGCTCTTTGGTACAGGGATTTTTCCATTCACCATAAAGATTGTAAGATTCACCAGAGTTAGGCAGTAGTTAGACAGCATTCATTAGGTTTCAAAGTCATGTAATAATTAGTTGTGTGAATATACTGCTGGTGGTACATATTTACTTGATTCCCAATTTGGTTTATTATAAAATAAACTGCTAATGTGGGTGACTTTTGGGGGGGGAGTAGACAGTTTAGGGCCGCTGGCAGTGGAACCAGTAATTATCCCTAGTTCATGAACTGGCTTTTTAGAACCCATTTCTTATGGAGGGATATCTTGCCCAGCCCAGATACAGGTGGGAGGGCCTTGGTCCTGCCCCAAATGATGTGACAGACTTTAATGATTCCCCAAAGGAGACCTCATCCTCTCTGAGGAGTGGATGGAGTATGGGGTGAGGAGATGGTTTGGGAAGTCAAGGACTACAGGAGTGAGAGGAAACTGAGATTGGTATGTAAAATAATATTCTTTTAAAAATAAAAGAACTGTTAGAGCATTCTGATTTGTTAAAGTATTCTTGTTGCGGTGTGTGTGTGTGTGTGTGTGTGTGTGTGTGTGTGAATACATATTTGTCTTCAACTTGGGAATAAAATGAATTCCTGTATCAAAAACTGGTACACATTTGCCTTGTAAAATGTGTCAAGCAGTTTTGTAAAAGGATTAGACATAGATTTTGTGCTGATTCAGTTTTGTTAGTATTTCCAAAATCTAAATAATTAATAATTCTGAATACATTTTCTTATATGCAGTAATCAATTTTATTCTACGCCTTATTTTTGATGAAGAATTTCTTTTAATAATTCTATAGAAAATACTCATTTTATATGCAAACATATATGTTGTTTACATCTATGTGTATTACACACACATATATACTTAAACAGTTTTTATACTACAAATTAAGTACTCAATAATATGTTCGCTGAATTGAACAAAAAGCTCTCCCAGTACTTTGAAATGGTTGACATGATTTTGAAAATTCCTGTACATATTGAGCCATAGAGAATTTAAAGCATACACATGAAGCTGGAGTATGTATAGCCCTTGCTGTTCATGTGCCACTGAAAATCATTAACTACTTCCGGATCCTATAATATATGGTACATACAAATCTGCATGAATGACAGATAAGAGACCTTCTGGGTAGAATGATGGAGAAGCTGTCAATACTATATGTTCAGCATAGAGTACAAGAGAAAAGTATGAACTTCACTACTAAAATCTGAATCTAGGCCCAGGTCCTGATATAAACTACCTGTGTGACTTGCAGAAGGTCTCTGTACACCTGATAATCTCCTACATAAGAGGCATAGAAGCAGCTGGGCGGTGGTGGTACATGCCTTTAATCCCAGCACTCGGGAGGCAGAGGCAGGCAGGTCTCTGTGAGTTCGAGGCCAGGCTGCACCGATAGCCTCCAAAACAATACAGAGAAACCCTGGCTCGTAAAAAAAAAAAAAAAAGAGGCATGGAAGCTAAAAGCTGACTATTTAGGAGTGAGTTTCATAAATGTGAAGAAATGTAACTCAGACCTGGCCTAGGAGAAAGATGGATCAGAGGCATCAACTTGCAAAGACACCTATACTTTTCTGACTGCTCCCGGAAAGAAGACAATGAAGGATCCCAAAGTGGCCTAGAGAACATATGACAGTGCTTATTGCCTTTTAAAAATCCATTGATAATTTCATACATGTGTGCACTGTACTTTGATCATACCCACTTTCACGTCCACTGCTTCCAAATGGTTCCTGGTAATCGCCCACTGACTCTAGTTAGTGTTGCCAGTATGGGCATGGACGTAACAGATTTCTGTAGAGTGTGGAAACTTGTCAGTGCTATACCACTGAAAGAAGTAAAGTCTCCATCGCAGAGTGACTGTCACCTGGCAAAGGCTCCTCAGTTAGACGGGGTACCTCTTGAACCTTTCCCCCCATCAATACGGAAATGTTGACTAGCTTGATCTAGCACAACTCCTTTTTTTGTTTGTTTTATTTTTAAATTTAAATTTAAATTAGAAACAAGGTTGCTTCACATGTCAATTCCAGGTCCCTCTCCCTTTTCCTCCCCTCCTCCCACGCCCTTCCACCAACCCCTCCAATATCCCCTCATTTCCCCAGGGAGGGTGAGGCCCTACACGGGGGTGTCCATAGTCTGTCATTTCATCCAGGGCAGGGTCTAGACCCTCCCCCAAAAGTCCAGGGTGAGAGTAGATCTCTTATTGTTGTATGGGTGCCCAAAACCCATTTGTATACCCGGGATGAATGCTGATCTGCTACCCAAGGCTCAATAGATTACCTAGGCCTCCTCACTGACACCCACATTCAGGGGGTCTTGATCAGTCCCATGCTGGATTCCCAGACATCAGTCTGGGATTTAAGAGCTAACCCTTGTCAGGTCAGCTTTTCTGGGGGTTAAACCAGCCCAGTCTTAACCCCTTTGCTCATCAGTCCTCCCTCTCTGTCACTAGATCCTTGAGTTCAGCTCAGTGTTTAGCTGTGGGAGTCTGCCTCTGCTTCCATGAGCCATTGAATGAAGGTTCTGTTTCCCAGACTCTCTGACCATAGGACTGTAAGCTGGCACTCCTCAGATCTATGTCTAAAATCCATATATTTGCAAGCAAATGGATGGAACTAGAAGAAACCATCCTGAGTGAGGTAACCCAGTCACAAAAAGAGAAACATGGCATGTACTCTCTCATATATGGATTTTAGACATAAATCTAGCACAAGTCTTGTAGAGGTAACCACAGCTGCATTGTGTTCGTCCAGTTATGTCCAGAAGATGCTGCTTCATAGCAACATCACTGAAAACAGAGTGTTCCCAGTCTGTTTTCAGTGCTAGTTCCTGAACCTTTCAGGTAGGGGGAGATCTAGATGCTACCTTTAAGCCTGAACACTCCACGATCTCAGGGGAAGCTGCATGAGGTCTACAAGAAGCACTAATCTCTGAATGCAGGATCAGGGATTGTAGGAAGGAAGTGTTAAATTGGTAGTCTTCATTTGCTGTCCGTTAGAATTTGGATTTGGCTTGCCAGCTTCATCCTCTTTCAAGCATCATAGTTCCTAAAGGCTGTGCTCTTTATCCCTGGCCTCCATAGCAATAAACTGAATCCTGGTTGGGTACCCCTTCAGAGTTCAGCCCTAGCACTGGATACCTTCAGCCTCTTATTTGGTTATAAGTAGCTGTTAAGGTGGAGTTAATGAAAAACTACACCAGTTAAGCAACAAGTATGAGAAGAGAGAATTTTCTGCTCATTTAACCCTCAATTGACCATAAAGAATTGTTGTCTTTATTTATAAGTATCAAAATTCAATCCAAATATAGAAATACTTGACTGCAGGCTATGAAATTGTTAATATGCTGAAAAAACAAAACCAGGTTTATTTTATGTAGCAAAATAATGACCTTTTTTCTTCCTTGTGAGAACAAACCAAACTTTCCACCTTTACAAGCTTTGCTTCCTATTCAGAAAAAATGATAGTAAAATCTCCTGGAAGGGGCAGAGTAAGGTTTTCACATCTTTTGTATTCTATTTTGCACTCTGGGGAGAGTCATGTTAGCAAAATAATAGACAGAGGTGTCATGCTTTGTGGAACTCCACTTGCAAAAAGACTGATCTCCAAATAGCCGAGCTCTGCTTTCCAGGACCCAGGGGATAAAAATCTATGGCTACTGAGGCAGTTTAGCTATGTGGATCAGAAGTCTGATGAAACACATCCAGATGATTAAAAAATAGGCATTAGCATCAAAGACACTTGTTTTCTAAACAGGCATCCAATGTTAACCAGTTCAAGGCACAGGATATACATGGTCATTTGTCACAATGGACCAACAAATATGTTTTGTTTGAATTTTGAGGTTTATTTATTTTATTTATTACTGAAATCTATTTTTATTGCTATACCCCTAGAGAAAGTTTTCATTCTCTACTTCACTAGGATCTATAATTTTCTGTTGTCTATTACTGATCTCTTGGGTACTTTGTCTTACCCATGGGCCTGGTCTTGAAGACAGTTGAGATACTTGTGTTGTCTTTGAATGCACTCAGTAAATTTGTAAGGACAACAATCATCGTTTTATAGAGGTGGAAAGTGGCCAGCAAAGAAATCAGCTATTATTCTTAAGCATAGGGCCTGGAAATAAGTGTACAGGAGTCTAGCTTAAGTCCACTTGGCACAAAGTCGATATTCTTGGCAGGACACTGTCCTACCTGCCTACCTCTATGTCATACCCCAAAGCATATTTTCTCTAGCAGATAAAGTTTTTTTCCTAGCATTTCCAAGAACAATCCTCAAACTTTACACTGCATAGATATTACCTGGAAGCTTGTGAGAAATGCAGACTTGCCACCTGACCATGCTTGGGGATGTGATGGAGAAGTTGAGGCACGCAGTGAGCACAGTTAGGCATGATGGGAGACACAAGTGAGGGGGTGGGGATGAGCTCTGCATGTTAATGCCTGTGCCTTTTCTGCAAGAAAGTGATGTTGTCAAATATCTAATGAAATATATAAAACTGGCTGAGTTCAGTAAACCCAGATTTCCTTCTTCAGCAGGTCATTATGAGATTTTCAAACTTCCTCCATTTGGCTGAATTCATCTGTTAGTATACAGAATTGCAAATTAAGTCAGAGTTTGCACAAATGCTTCAGAACAGATACAAGTACAATGATCAGAATAGTTACATCATGAGTACAATTTTGCCATTGACTGACTTTAGAGGAAGAAGTATGTAGAATGATACCAAGTTGGTATATATTTTTACATAGTATTATGACAAATAATTAAAGCATGTCCAAATAAGAGCTATGTGTCAAAGCACTCCTTAATTCAGTGTCTACTTCATAATAGTATATACATAACATTCTGTTTGAACTATTAAGCCAAAAAGGCCACAAACTTATTCCAATTGATTTAGCAGCAACGATTTGGCAAAAATCTTTCTAGAATGAATTGTTTTACCAGTTAATAGTCTATTATAAAAATTATTTTCTATAAAATAACTGTCCACCAGGTTGCATCCTTTATATCAAATGACTTAAAATAACTTTGAGCCAGTTCCAGAAAATATAATTGCATGACAAAAAATACCTTGGGAGTATAGAAGTGCTCATTTGTGGTAAACGCACCTGTCTCCAAGAGTGCATTTATGAAAAGGTATTTCCAGGCATTTGAGCAACTGAGCCAACTTTTAATGATTTTAAAGCATTTCAAAGACAAGATTTTTAAGAGACAATAATAATTTTAATATATAGGTTTGGCTTTCTTCTTTTTCACCCTTCTAGCTTAAGAGAATCATGTGACCATATTCAAAAAATATTTTATAGACCATAACTCTTTATTGTTTCTTTGGGAATTTCACATCATGCACCCCAATCCCACCCACCCCCAGTCCTTCCATATCTGCTCCTCACTCCTGTAAGCACCCTCCCCAAAATAAACCTCCTCCCCAAATTAATTAAAAATAAAACGAAAACTTCACCTCTCTCCTTTATCTTTCTGGTCTCTCTACCACTTACTCAGTTGTCCTACTGATTCTATGTTACACAGAATCATCTCTATCTGAAAATGTTCATACAATGAGTTTTTGGTCTGGTTCAAGACCTCTGGCACAGCATTATTACTGGATCCTCACCAAACCTTTTCTTGGATATCCTTGCCCCCAATCGTGGTAATCCTATGGCTATGATTCGGAAATACCTGCTCTTTCAAGCCCTCCACCAGGTTATACATAGGGTAGATGTTAGGATGAGTAAACCCAAGGTCTATGATGCGGTCTGATTGGTAGCTTAGTGGGTCATTCCTGGCCAGGCAAGGAGCAGAGTCAGCTCTCCTAGGCACATATTATTGGAGCCAGCTTTCCCATACCCATTGTGAGGGATGGGGTCATCTATCCTGAGTCAAGGGTTGAGAGAAGAGAGGCCGGACCAGCTTTCTTTCTGTAGTGTCTAGCAATGAGGCTGGGCCAGCTATGCCAGGGCCAGTGAATGATGTAGTCAGCTCAACGTGTCCCTCAGATTTCAGCAGCCATGGTTCCTGTGACCCCTTGTGGTAACATGGTAACGAGAGCCATGGACATCAGCACTGACACCATGATCAAGACATGGCTCTTGGCAACAGCCTGGATCTGGGTGTCACCATAGCCCTGGGTGGCAAACAGGTCCCCCTCATCTGCCTGTTCTTCTTCTCCCTCAATTCTTCAGTTCTACTTCTTTCCACAGCACACTAACCATTCTGCTTCTTTTTTCTCTCCCATTTCCCTACCACATATTTATTTGCTCATCACTTTGGCACCTATTTGCCTGGCCTGGCAAGACAACTTTCAGCAAGCCCAGACTATGAGCTATTTTTTTGTTGTGTTTTTGTTTTTGTTTTCACTACTTTAACAACTCTTTAAGGTGAAATTTCAGTTTTACCTTTTTTTTACGGTGATCTGTCCTCTTCATATGCCTTTTTTCATCTTTGTGAAAATTCTTGATGCAAGGTTCTGTAGACCTTGAATGCACATTCTCACTTCCCATTGCTCATTCAGCTGCCACCACTATAGTTTCTTCATCTGTGAGTGGATGGGTGGTCTTATCTTTGTATGGTTGTCCTCTTGAATCCCCTAGGATGAGGAGGAGAACTTATCTCCGATGGTCCCTCCTATCTGTTTGAGCTTTACTCGCTGTTCCTACCTGTTTTCTCTAAACTGTTGCAAATCAAGGGATTGCCCTTCCCTTTTCCCATTTTACCCTACATTCTGTCCCTATGTTATTTCAACTTGATGAGTCTCAAATATATTATCTTCAGACCTAGTTTTTCATTCAGGCTCTATGCAGATCAGGACAGCACATATCAGATGTGTCCACACAGAGATACAATGAACTTCTCAGAACTCTATTCACACAGATTCTACCATTTTCCTCTTCATACTTTTTTCATACTACTCAGAACACAGTAATCCCATTCATTAAACATCTTAAATCCATAAAATGATAGACAATGCCCAGAGAAATCACTTTTGTGTCTTCCCAGTCATGCTTAGAAAGATGAACACATATTGACTTTCTGTCCTTGATGCAACCCATACTGAACTCATGTTTTCTATTTCTCCTGCTGCAACTTGGAGGTACAAAAGACTGAGAACTGAAGTCAATTACTTCTTTCCCCCATAACCAAGTACTTTTCAACTATCTTTTCCTTCCACTCTGAAATCTTTAGGGCTACCAGCAATTACTGATGAAATCCATTAACATCTTCTTTGTGTTTCCTAAACTTGTTACAAACATTTATCTGCAGCTCTGGTTTGCATTTTTGTTTCTTTTATGGTAGAACACCATCTTATAAAACAAATAAGTTGAATTTTATTCTTTCTACATGCCTTCTGTAGAATTCAATATTTATACTACATGTTGATTGATTGAATTCAAAGAACAATATTTATTGAGAATTAAATGATGGAATTTGAAATAAGGCTTAATAAATACAAGTAATATTTTATTATATTTGATGAAAATTCTGCTTGTGACATAAACATGGTTCATGGCAGTCAGGCTATGCCATTAGTCACAGTTCTTATTAAACTAGAATTATTACCCAAACCATTCAGGAACAAATACAAAGTGGACAGTAAAACATGTAGACATACAGAAATACATTCATCTGAACTGTATACCTGAAATGTGCTCTTAGGAACTGAATGACCACTTGTTTCAATAAAATAATAACACAAACTTTATCTCTGCATCCAATTTTCTTGATGTTAAGGTTTACCTTGGGGGATATAGCTCCTTTTATTTCATATTCTGACAAAAGAAATAAAGGATTTTATGTTTTCTTTAAAAAGACATATACCATTGAAAATTCTTTTGAATGCTATCGAGGCAAAATATTTTATTTTATTTTCCAGTTTAGTCTACGGCCATACCACCCTGAACGCGCCCGATCTCATCTGATCTCGGAAGCTAAGCAGGGTTGGGCCTGGTTAGTACTTGGATGGGAGGCAAAATATTTTAATTAAACTGTAGAACTCGGAGTATCAGCAATTCCTTAGTGTAGGAATATTTCTACAAAAACTCAATTAAATGTAATAATTAAAACAAAAACAACAACATTATAATCTGGAACAACATCTGGTACCAGATAAGAGGAGATAAGAACATTCTAACCCACAAGTTCTTCTTACTAAAGTGAGTTTTCTAGACAACTACAAGAATAACCTGAAAAGTGAGGAGAAAGCAAGCTGGTAAGGGGCTTATCAGTTCCCTGGATTTGTTTTGTTTTGTTTTTATCCTGGCCTTGAAGCATCCAAGGTACTAAAATGAGACACCATAAAGTAGATATAAACTACAAAACTACATTTTATGTGGTCTGGAGTCTAGAAAGTATAAACTTCAGACACCAGCACACCTACTATCTAATGTGGAATAACTTCTGCATAGACAGCACCTTTATTTGGCTTCTTTACACAGTGTACAAGGTCTTTTGAGTGCTCTGATGAAGGACCTAATCCTGTTCTTGAGTACTATTTAACCAAAGCAACAGGAAGTGGGCAGCCCTACTGAAAGGAAAACCATAGGAAATATATCCGGTATTGTTTTCTCTGCCCATCACCCAACCCAATCCCAAGACCAGTTGGAGCCTGTGAGTCACTTCAGAATTTTACTAACAATGTTGTGTTCTTATCATTCTTAGTAGGTACCATGCTCAGAGAGATGTATGATGGTGCCATGCCTAATGACCAGTCATTATTAGACCTAACATGAAGAGTCTTAATATTTGAGGATAAAGGTTAGCTGAGTGGATATAAAAACAGGTCCTGGATATATGCTGTTTCAAAACCTACCTACATACAATTCTAGATGACTTAATGATAAAACCATAGAAATAGATAGGCTTACAAACATGAATCAAAAAGCATGTTGAAAGATAATAAGCTTTGGTTAAAGCATACTATGGAGCAAAGAAAACGACCAGATGTAAACAGCAGCAGTACAAAATTATACAATATGAAATTCAATGAGAATATATGATAATCATGCATATGTGTGCACCAGAATAGTGTTACATTTTCAAAGAACATGAACTAAAACTAACAAAACTGAAAGGAACAGCAGGAAAATGCAAAAGCATAGTGGAGAAGTTGAATATGCTTCCCTAAGTTATGAATGAAATCACTAAATCACTAGTCATAAAATCATTAAATTTGTAAAAAGACTAAGGGACCTAATCAATATGACCATTATTTGTATAATACATTTCCATATTTTCAAATACACATTCTCTTGAAACTTATAACATTCCTCAAGTAAACCCTAACACTTGCTGTAAACAATCCTTCACAAACTAAAGAAAACTGAGATTCAAAAAGACCATAGAATACAATTAGATATCAAAATCCCCAAATCCAATTACAGATGGATTAGACTATATATATATATATATATATATATATATATATATATACAGAGTATATTGAAGCTAAATAGAATGGTACACATCTATAATCCCAGCACTGAGAAGGCTGTCAGAAGGGCATAAGCCCAAGGTGAAACCCTCTCTTAAAAATGATCTATATGCATATATGTACTAAAATTATGCTATATGTACATATATATACATATAAAGGTGATAAACATACTAGATTATTAGGAAATTTTGAAGTTAAAGTAACTACGAGTTATCCTGATATCTCTTCTCAGCTATTAGAGCAATAAAAAAATCCAAAACAAATTCTAGTTATATTTGATGTGACCTGAACTTCAGTACATAGCTTAGTGGGTTAATATCAGGTTGTTCAATTTAATTCCATTGGTCTACCTGCCTATTTTTGTGCCAATACCAAGCTGTTTTCAGGACAGCTCTATAATAGAGCTTGAAGTCAGGAATGGTGATGCCTTCAGATGTTCTTTTATTGTACAGGGTTGTTTTGGCTATCCTGGGTCTTTCGTTTTAATAAAGTTGAGAATTGTTCTTATAAGGTCCATGAAGAATTGTGCTGGTATTTTGATGGGGATTACAGTGAATCTATTGATTGTTATTGGCATTTTTACTATGTTGATCCTACCTATCCAAGATCATAGGAGATCTTTTCATTTTCTGGTATCTTCCTTAATTTCTTTCTTTAAAAATTCAAAGTTCTTGTTTTACAGGTCTTTCACTTGTTTGGATAGCATTACTCCAAGGTATTTTATGTTGTTTGTGGCAATTATAAAGGGTGATATTTCTCTGATTTCTTTCTCAGTCCTTTTATTGTCTGTATATAGTAGGGCTACTGATTGTTTTGAGTTAATCTTGTATTATGCCACTTTGCTGAAGTTGTTTATAAGCTGTAAGAGTTCCTTGGTAGAGTTTTTTGGGTCACTTATGTAAACTATCCCATCATCTGCAAATAGTGACAGTTTGACTTCTTCTCTTCCAATTTGTATCTCCTTGATCTCCTTTTGTTGTCTTATTGCTGTAGCTAGAACTTCAAGTACAATATTGAAGAGGTATGGAGAAAGTGGACAGCCATGTCTTGTTTCATACTGTAGAGAAATGACATTGAGTTTCTGTCCATTTATTTTGATGTTGGCTGTTGTTTTGCTGTATATTGTTTTTATTATGTTTAGGCATGTTCCTGTTATCCCTGATCTCTCAAAGACTTTTATCATGAAGGTGTGTTGAATTTTGTCAAAGGCTTTTTTAGCATCTCATGAGATTATCATATGATTTTTGCTTTTCAGCTTGTTTATATGGTGGATTATACATTGATGGATTTTTGTATATTGAACAATCCCTGGAATATACATGTGTATACCTGTATATATTCACACACACACAAATATACACACACAGACAGAAGTCAATGAAATTTATGTACAATTGGTTACAAATTAATGTAACCAATAGCTGGTTCTTAAGTAGTGCAATAAATAAAGACAATAAAAAAAACAAAATTAGAGAAAAGTTACAAACTGCCAATATAATAAATGGAAATGCGGTGTCATTATTGGCTTCATAGATGTTAACAGAAAAACAAGGGGTCATATGAACAGTCCTCCACATATTAATTCCATTACATATATGAATACGACCAATTTATTGAAGGATAAAAACCACCAGCTCAAGTTCACAGAGGTTTAGTCCAAAGGGCAAATACATCCAAAACAAGTGTGGCTTGTTAGACAAATCCACCTGTTTGGATTCTTCTATTTCTAACACTTATTTGCCAAATTCGTTGTCAATATGTATGCAAGTATATATAAATGTATGTACACACATATATATGTTTATATATGTATATATATAGTATACTGACACTACTCTTGGTTTGGAAACATATATACAAATATGGATGTACATTTTGATACCTGCCATCATGAATTTTAGTCTTCATTAAAGGATTGTTTGAACAATTTGTTCTATAATTAAATGTTGCCGTAACTGTTTAATTGCACAGTTGGTTTTGCTCTGTTGTAGATTCTTAAACTGGCACTGTCAGACCCAGAATCAACTTTATGTATAAGCCTGGAGTTTATGCTGAGTCCTGAATATATTGAACAAGGGAGTTTATACTATTGAACTTTTTTAATGTTCTGATACAAATCATTTAATGATCTTTCATACATATTAAACGTATTTCCATATCACCTAGAAGAAGATGTAAGTCCCATGCTTTGCAAATTTCTCATGATATAATGAGGGGAAATATTTCATCTTAAGAATATTTTGTTCACATTATATTGAACGGATTCTCTTATGCTCTGTGTAGCTTTCTCATACTCTTCCAGGGTGTTTTCTTGGAGAGAAGTCTTATTTACATATTTTTATGAGGGGATGTGCCAAAATAATGTCAAAACATTAAGAACAAAGTGAAAAGGCAAAAGATGAGCACAGAATATTTGCGAGTGAGTAAATGGAGTTAATATAAAGTGTTCTTACAAATCAGTGAGAAAATGGTGCACTAGTACTACGGCCAAGGATATCAATAGCCTATGTTCAGAAATATGAATACAGAAACATATGTAAATGTTCAACAGGCAATTCTTTAGTTCCCTCTCCCTTTCAACCTCCTCTTTCTCATAATCCTTAATATTGAAGATTCACTTTCCATCGTTTCTTCGATTTTGGACTCTACCATCTTGAAATGAATTAGAAATTTGCTTTTTATTTGAGTATACTTTCTTTTTGTTTATTCATTTGATTCTTTAATCTGTATGAAGTTCATTTTCCTGCATGTAAATTGGGGTGTGGGGTTTTAAAATTACATGGTTAGAGGCTTTTTATTCATTATTTACGATGACCTTATTATTATCTGTGTGCTTAGCCATCTAATAGACAGTATGCAAATGAGAGCAGGTGCATGGAAGTCAATGCTCTTTGAATGTATTTTAGCATCTGCACTGTAATCACAGACCCAGGGCACTCCACTTAACTCTTATTTGTAAAAATTGGATAAAAGAGAACTCACTATAGTAAAATATTAACTCACTTGGGCCCCATAAATAATCAGAACAATTTTAAGCCCATAGAATCTAATTATGATGGCAAAAACTACTTTCTACGTATCTGGCTTTATCATCCACCTCAATCTCTTATCAGCTGTGTAACCACAGATAAGACAGTTATGTTCCAAAGCCTCCAGTTTCTCACCTGTGAAATGTAATTTACATAACTTTCCATGTAGTTCGCAAAGTCCACTGGCATTCCATGATCTCACACATCCCTCCCAGAACAAAAATTTTATTTTCACTTTATATTTTTACCAATGTAACAGAAAAAGATAGATGACCTCTTGGCTGACGACTAACAGATAAGTGTACTCTCTGTTAGGCATCTTTTCTCGTCACTTGTCCGTTAAGAAGACCTATTTTTCCCTGTGCTTCTTTTTCTTTCCTTTTCTCATGTTAGTTTTAGGGATAATAGGATAGTAAAACATTCTCATATCAGCCTTCATTCACATGGATGTGGAAATTCTGCATGAAATACAAAGA
The DNA here is from genome assembly GCF_017639785.1 of Mesocricetus auratus. Taxonomy (NCBI): domain Eukaryota; kingdom Metazoa; phylum Chordata; class Mammalia; order Rodentia; family Cricetidae; genus Mesocricetus; species Mesocricetus auratus. The sequence continues at coordinate 39,793,798 of NW_024429193.1, forward strand.
TAAAATAGCATTGCCTATTATTTTAGGTCACTACCACTCCAATAATTTCCATGAATATAAATGTAACCATTATCTCTGCACATTTCTAAGTCATCCAGTTGATTATAGTTGCACAAACTAGAAATTAGTACTGCAACCACCGTGACACCTGCAGTGGTGGGCCACAAGTACAACTTACACATTGTGCATCATATCAAAAAAGTCACTGCTGAAACGGGAGCTTCAGGTTGACCAGATGTCCAGCTGAGGCATATGTATATTGAGAAACACCAATATAGATTTTTAAAAATCTCATACTAATAAGCATTCAGGTCTCTAATACATGCTAGCTTTTTTGATGTCATATGGATAATGAACACTTCCCTAGTCTATAATCTGAGACTCTTTCCAATTCATGTTATGTTCACCATATGCTTAAGTTTTTAGTCTGTTTAAGAATGTCTGTCTTATTCTGTATGAATTCTGAGAGTCTTGGCTCCCTTCGAAGGGGCACACTACTCAAACTCATGCAAATATTTTTCCTATATTTTCTTCTAATATTTTCATTTTAAAACTCCACATATTTCATAAGAAATGAAACAGAATAAGCTTTCAGAGACTTAGATGTACAGCTAGTTTACTACACATAATGAGATATATTATAATTATCTTTTTAAAAATATTTGGGGTTCACTGGATTATTGGAACGTATATCTTTCCAAATGCTTTAGATTCATTATAGCCAAGAGTCTAAAGCTTTCTTTGGGAGTAACCACTAAAATGAGGTAAAAAGCTTGTATGTGTGTGTTTGTGTATATGTATAACTGTTGTGTGTTTGGATGTCTGCAACATACGTGTGGTTCAAGCATGTGAGTGTAGAGTGTGCATATGTCTGTGTGCTTATGCAGAGACCAGAGTAGGATATTAGATAGTTTTCTCTAAATCTTCCGGCCTTGGGACAGGCCACTGATCCACAAGATTGGTGTTCTGGGTAGGCTTACTGATTAGTGGCTCATAGAATCTGCTTGGTTCTGTCCTCCAATGCTGGGGTTACAGGCACAAAAAGAGCAGTAGCGCACTCTTTGAATGGATGTTGGAGATCCAAATTCAGATTCTCATGAAAGTCATCTATTGTCAATGATAATATATTGTGATATTTACTCACCAAGCACACTTTCTTAGCTCCCAAAGGAAAATATTTTAAATTAGCAGATAAATGGTCTAAACGTTGCATGATATTAACAGGTAGGAGGTCTGTTTTTGTATTTAGAATGAGATATAAAATAAATATGAAAACCATATAGGCATTATAATAGTCACCAAAATAATATCATATAACTTCCATTACTCTTTCCAGACACAAATTTACTAGACCTTTGTTTAGTAACACTTGAACTCATTTAAGAGAAATGCCATATTTTCTGGGAGATTTGCATCCTGACACCTGACAGTTTTTTCACCACACGATTTTGAAATATATCTATTATCAATGATAATATAGTGTGATATTTAAGAGCCTGGATTCTGAGCTATGCCTGATTGTTTCCAGTCTTAGCTCTTCCATTTAACATGTCAATGGTCAGCCAGTTAAGCCCTCCAAATGTATTCTCCTCACTTACGAAATAAACATAATAATCTCTACATTATACAATATAGTGAGAAAGATGAAGCCAGGTAAGGTGTTCAGAGTTTTCCTAGAAATGTGGTGTGAGCTCATGTGCTGTAAAGTTTATCTTATATCACTACTAGTTATATTTATTTAAGCTATGTCAAGAAAAACCAGTTATTTAGTATGAAGATATGGGACTTAGTTGGACAGACCTTGCATTAGAAGTTAGTGGAATCAGATTCTCCTCTCCCTGCAGGGTAAATTTAGATAAAAGTGGAAGGAGATATACATTTCCCAGCATCAGCTTGCCTACCATTCTGCCCAGGGCACTGACATTCTTTTAGGTATCTTCCCTCCTCTATGGTTGCTATTTTGCTTATGAAAAATAGACGCATCCACATGAATATAACCTCCAAGCAAGTCCCCATAATGGGTTTGTTGCTTAGCAGATACTTTTGGGTATGCTGAATGTCTTCACATACCCTGTACAGTCACCAGTAAAGTGTTGACTATAAAACAAACTAGGAGTTTACTGTGAAAATGAGCATTGGTTTGTATAATAAGAGACAAAGTCTTCTTGTGAGTTTAACATCTTGCCTTGTTAATACCTTTCCTCTCCTTCCACTCCATCACAATAAAGCTTTCACTGGGGTGGGGGAGTGGTGAGGGAAACTAAGAACAACAAAAGACAGCTGCTTTTAAGTGAATCGGGATTCAATGACAGTGAGTGTCATCAAACTGGCTGGCGTGTTTTATGTCCAGCTTCCTCCTCCCTCTGCCGTTTTAGTGTTGCAGAAATAAATATCGGCTACTGAAGCCATCTGAAAGTCCATAAGCAGCCACATAAATCTGGATGTGACTATGTAATCCGCGTCTTTATAGAGGGAGAAAGAAGAGCTCTTTAAAAATCGTACATATATTGTGCAGGCAGTATCTTCTGATTTCTGGGGATGACGGTAGTAACAAATCTGAAAATAGTTTCGTAACTATATTTAAAGTTTGAAATTGCACCCACTTTTGTTTCATTTCCCAGTAGTTATTGTGAAAATTGTTCCATTATTTCTCAAGTTATAAAGTCATTTTGCTGAAAAAAATTCATAGCACTTCATTGGCATAACAGAAGACTGCACTTTGCTTACAACCAAACGAAGTAGCATTTTTACCATCAAAACCCATTATTACTTTCTTGCCTAAAACTGTGAAAGAAATCAGAGAAATCATCTTCCCCTTTAAAAATGAAACTTGTCCCTTAGGTATACATGGAATGTTTGCATCGGATTTCTCAGGCAGAACACTCCAACTGCAGTATCCAAACCCAGTGGGGAGATATATTATGTAATTAAAAAAAAACCCTATGCCAGAAGTACTCTGCGATGAAGCCCAAACATAAAATAGAAGATAAAAATCTTATGCTAATTTAGTGAGGAGAAACCCACCTTTCAGTAAAGTATATGTTTTCATGAAAATAAAATAAAATAAAAAACGGATTTCTCACAATGCACTTAATAATGAAAATATCACGCTAACAAACTGGAAAGAAAAACATCATTGTTTTCAATCCACAGAACTGGTGCTGCTTGTTACAAGTTGCTATACCAGGGGTCTAAAAGACTTGGCACTAAATAAAAAACATGTTTAGATTTAGATAGTTTTATTCTTGGATCCCAGAGACATTTGTAGGTGCAGACAGTTTCTCTAAGAACAATAGTTTTTATAGAACTGTCTTTTTAGTTTGTTTTTTAGCCAGTTTATTTCTTTAACTATTTCTTTTTTTCCGAGTAGCTTCTATCTCTGTCATTCCAGCTGTTTCATTCTGTAACTCTCAAGCCTGATCACTGGGGATTTCTGTGTAATTGCCCATAATATGTACCACATTATCCATTTCAGGAACTGTGCTGAAAGACAGCAGCAATAAGGGGTTTCTAAAGGCAGTCTGGCTTACGCTAATGGACCTAACAGGAAGGAAATGCAATTTGAAAGAAGCTGATGCATATGTTCTATTGCCGAATATAATGTTTGATTTAATTATTAACTGTCAGTGATGGAGAGGCAGATCCTGTTCAGGTCTACTTAGACTGTGGTGCCTTGCATTCAAAGAAAATAAATGGCAAAAGTTTTGTCTATCAATCCAGAACTTAACAAAAGGATATGATCTTTCTTCCCACCCACAAATCATAGTTTTTCTCAATTACCTTTACTTTAGACATAAATTGAGCAATGTTTATCTATCAGTGTTCATTTTAAGAATATACTAGTGAAAAACATTATGGTTAGAATTTTGTATTCCCCATTTCTTCCTCTCTCCCTCTCTTCTATCCCTACCCCTGTTTCCTTCCAGGTTTCATTCCTTCCTCCCTCCCTTTCCTTCCTTCCTTTGTTTGTTCCTTCCTCTCTTCCCTCCCTCCTTCCCTGCCTTCCCTTACTCTCTCCCTCCCTCCACGCCTTTCTTTCTTTTTTCAACTTCTTACCACTATCTCACAAGAAAATTGCCTTTGAATAATTTCATGTGAAAATCTTGCTCCTGGATTGGGTAACTTCCTAAATCCTCCCTGTAGTTAAGGATTCTACCATGTGCTGAGTGACAGGAAGCATTTCCATGAAGAAAGGTACAATGCACAGTTGTCTCTGTCTCCCTCTTTTTCTCACAATTAGGGATTTGGCACTATGATCCTGGCCAAGTCTTTTCACTGTCATTTTGTGGCTCCCAGTAGCATGCTTCCTCCTTTTAGAAGCCCAAATTTGTATGTGAAAGTAAAGAGCAAGATGTAAGGGACAAATTCACAAGAAAGCCAACATACAAATGCCTTTTCTAAGTTACTGTAAGCCTAAGTTGGGAGAAAATGCCCTAATATACACAAAGAAATAGGTATCAGGCTACTGAATTTGCAAGGGAGTTCAATGTATGAAATGCTCTATTGGGTCAGTCAGCTGGAAAAGGAAGGCTTAGCACTCTATGTAAACAGAATAATGGAGCTGTGTAATTTTAGTTGTGCATTTTACATCTATCTGGTGAGATTATTATCTTTGACACCAGCCTGGGCAGATGCATAACAGGGGCTGAAATTAAACAATAGCAATGATATTTGGAGATCATCCAAAATGTTCTCTATTGTTTATGTAAGTGACTCCAACATCATTTTTTGATCCATGATTTCTCATTTTTATTACACATATGTTCTTCCATATAACAGCATAAAACATCAACTCAATGGGAGGCATTTTTCTTTATGATTTCTAAAGGAATTGTTTATTTTTGTCATGAGGATAATAGAAAGCAATGAAGCTTCCTGGAAATGCAAAACCACAATTCAAACATCTAATTGATTTAGACAGATTAAAGAAAAAATATAAGACCAATCTATATCCTGTTCTAACAGCACAAATGTCTTATTTGAGAGCCCCATTCTCATTCTAAGCTGACAGGTTTACTATTTAGTTATAAATGACTGGAATCTGACTGCTGCACAGTTATTAACAAACTAAAAAAGTTTAATTCTAACATCCTCAATTCTAGAGAATTTAAAAGAACATAATCTATTCATAGAAATGCCTAGTAAAAATGGTCTTTTATGAACCCTAAGGTGTTCAAAATCTCACTTCTGCGAAACATATCGATTGCGATTCATAAATGATGCTACTCAAATACTGTCATCCAGATCAAGCTGAAAGACAGTCATTCTTCTAGTTCCCTCCCAAGATTGTGTACTTACATAGATTTAATAAATTCTCAAAGACAACTTTAAGGCAACTGAAGTCTTCCTGCAATTAACCTGCATAATATTTTTAAAAGTTTGTCATGTAACTTAAAATAAATTACAAGAGAAGGCATTTTGGGTTTTACTTTTAAGGGTGCATTTTTTCAGATTTCTTTTTGTAGGCAAGCTTAATTTTCAAACGATGAAAGTTTTAATATTTTAAATGCACAAAGGAAAACACCCACATGCACTGTGTCCTGCCTCTCCTTTGCAACCTCCAGGAATATTGTTCATATTGTATCTGGCTTATTCCACTGCAAAAGTGGGAAGTTGCTTCCCGTTTCAAAGTTATCTGTGTGATGTAAATGCACACTTGTTGAGAAACCTCCATAGAAAGTATAGCACTTCAAGACTACTTGAAGTGAGATTGGGATTTAGAGAGATGGCTCAATTATTAAAGCAGTTGCCTTGGAAGCATGAAAACTAGAATTCAAATCCCATACACTTACATAAAAGTCAAGCAGACTTGGGACCCAGACTGTCATTCAAGAGTTTGAGTGGTAGAGACAGGGTATTCTGGATTCTGGGGCAAGCTGGCCAGCTAGACTTTCTAGAATAGGTCAGTTATAGATGCAAGCAAAAGTCCTGCCTTGTAATAATAAGGGAAGAACAATGAGGGGAGACACACAGCATCAGCACCTGGCATTCATAGTCATGAGCTCATGAATGCATACATACACACCACACACACACACACACACACACACACACACACACACACACGCACACACACAAATACATGCAAAGAAAAGCACATTTTTTTAGTGACTGGAAGAATGTACTGTATGTGGCTGATGACTTTAGGATATGGTGTAGACACATACCTTTGGATTGATAAGATATTCAGAAAACTCTACAAGATATGTTTTTAAATACAGTGTACATAAGGGCAGGTGTGCCTTCATCTCTAATCTGATTGCTCCAAGCAGCCAAACTGGCATTCTGGCTGCGTGCTAATTGAAATGAATGTCTACAGTATTAATCTGTACACTGACACATGGGAAGAGACTGTCCAATACATTCTCAAGTGGAGAGTCTTAGCAAATGGGCCGGCCTAGCCTGTGTTACTGAGACGCAAATGATACCCCTTACAAGTAGAGAAACCCACAGTGAGCAGCCTTCGGATAGGGGGCAGTTATGAGAGGTGGAGGGGGCGTGGCCACTGGGGCTAGGGGTTGCAGATACTGGCTCACAAGTTGGCTGAGTTGAAGACGACTTGATAAAAGTTTCTAGGTTATCAGGATGAGTATTTTGTACTCTGGCAGCAGGATCTGCTCTCCAGTAAGGCAGAGGTCAGGGGTCCCTGGAAGGAGTGCTGGAGAAGGAGATGCTTATGCAGAATATGCCCATTTGGCTCGCCCCCTTTTGTTCCATTCCCTTCCTTTTCATTTTAATTCCTCCCTCCTTCGTCCTCAGGGACTCTTCTGCTCTTTTCCTTTTTTCTTAAAATAAGAGCTGAATTTGAGTTGATGGGATTTTCAGAATACAAAATATGGTGAGTTGGATTAATTAGAATATTTCACAGAAAGCTCCCTGCTTTCAGTTAGCCTCTTGACAAAAATAAATGCAAATTCTTTCAGGACTCATAAAATCCAGTCACATCTTCTGGATGCATTTCTATAGGTGCTAGACAAGTAACGTGGCTTAACAAAGAAGGAAAGGGAAGGGAAAATAAATAAATAAGCACATTTGCTGAAAATTGTATTTTCAGCTCCTAAAGTGTATTCAGTTCTGAATTTTAACTCAGTCCACCTGCATATAACATTAATACAATGATTTGTCCAAAAGATATTTGCCTATGTTTGTTCATCTTTAACATTAAAGTGGATTATCTTGGCTTTTCACACTGCATTTTCTACCTACTTACATGTTATTCTTAAAAAAATTGTTCATAGGAGATATAACTGCCCCTTTATATCCATGAACGTAAAGTGAGGATTCTGACTGTGTCCGGTTTTAATTTATTAGCCAAGAAAGCAGTTCAGTGGGAAACAGCTCCAACAAGAAGCCATTGCTGCTCACCCCCCCCCGAAATCATGTCCGGCTAGAGGCCAGTTGAATTCACGTTCTGTCTTTTCACCAACTGACAGGTGGATGGACAAACAATGAGAGCCATAGTTCAACATCACTTGCCAGATTTATCCAAGCCCACTACTGATTCTTTTTAAATTTTAAACACTCTGTGTTCTAGCTAATATTAGCGTTTCCTCCATAGTAAGAATACACATTTAAACATGAATTACAAAAACAACACCTAAGTATCTAAAGTCCTCTAGAAAATCACTTTACCAGCTGAGGATAATGTCAGGGGCTGGGGATATAATCTAGGAATAGAGTACTTGCTTACCATATGGAAGATCCTGGGTTCAATCCCTAGCCATCAATAGTAACGATGATGATGAGGATAATGTTATATTTGAAGAATGTATGATAAAAAATATCATAAAGGGAAAGCTCTCACTCACTACTTCATCCCATTTGCATGTAACAACTGACTTTACCCACCTGATGTCAACTCCTGCTTCATAACTCTATTCTAATGTCACAAAATCAAGAAAACCTTCTCATGATCTCCCTAACTGATAAATAATAACTTTGTCCACATTTTTAGAAGTGGAATTAATATTTAGGGTATGTCTAATATGATAGTAGAAGTAGCAAGAATTGCTTAGCTGACCTTTCAACACCCAAGAAACATCCTTCAATTATGAGGACTTGAAGAATCAAAATAGAATCTGGCATGCCACGAAGGAAGACGATCAATGAGATTTTGAATGGTTTAAAATCAATTTTCAGAAAAATGTGGGGAATAAAAAATGACAAGAATTTTCATTTATGAGTTTCATCTCAAAAATATCCCATGATCATTCTTAAACTAAAGTATGCAGAGACTTGAAAGGTGTGGGCTTCCCGTTGGCAGTACAGGCGAACCTTCCCCACTAGGTCGTACGTGGACTGCTGTCTTGACTGTCCCTTCCACACACATTCAGACTGTATTACAACTGTCCACAAAGCACAGGTCTGACCCTCATAGCTAGGCATGTGTCAAGAGAGTCCTAGCCTGAGTTGCTGCCATGTGAGGGGATTAGTAGCCTATATTATTTGTCAGCAGATGGAATTGACTTATACTAACATATCAGTAGGTACCGTAGCATTGATTGGTCTGTTTTTCTTGAAAGTAGAAGAAACAAAACTGACAGTACTGGAGCTCAATTTTTACAAACCACAGTTTCTTGCTTTTGTATGAGGAGCTGAAGTTACTGCAGCTAGTCAGCATTAAGCTCCCTTGGGATTTGTTAAAAGGTTCCCGAAATATATTTTGTAAGTGAACAAGTTCTGTACGAGAAAAGATGTGAAATAAGTCTGCTTACTTCTTTTTACCATTCTACTCATATAAAATAATTTGGAGAGAGGGGAGCTCATACCAAATCACTTGCTTTGAAATAGGCAAATAGTCTTTGCTGGAACTCCCTTCCCAAATACTCAAGAAAACTTTACCAACTTCCCATCAGCCAATTTATATAAAATGTAAGACAAATAGAAAAACAATAAGCTTCCAGAAATTCATGGCATCTACAATGTATAAGTAAATGTGTGTTATTTGGTGCTTTGAAGAAAAAAGAAAAAAGGGAAAAAAAGAATGAATTGCATGTCTCTGAAAAAGGAAAAACACATCTTTTAGTCATCCTTCTTACTTCATGTGACAAGCATATCTTATGGAGCGAATGACCTTTAGGCGATTATTGTTTATGATCACTCAGTGCGTGCCAAGAGTAGAAGGAGAGAATATTCCAATTTATTTCAAAGGTTACACATCAAAATTGAATATGCAGCACAACTACATTATCATATGGTCTAACTTTTACATAGAAAGTAGGAGCTGAATCATGACTATTGTTTCCTTTTAACCCAGCGTGTTTTGATTTCTGTTGGGCGAAACATGTCCCTTCTGATTCTGAAACAGAATACAGCACCACAATGCAAATAAAGCAGGGAGGGAATGTGGCTGTTTGTGCTGCTCTTGTTTTTCCAACTGAGAAGTCTAATTCAAGTGCGAGGGATCTGTGGAGTTATTTCCTCCATATCTCATCCAAAAATAAGGAGACTTCATGTCAGTTTTCAGTCTTTTTAAACCAAAAGAACACTGTCATCTACCCGTGTGCCATAGTAGTCGAAACAACAATACAGATATCACATGAACCCCAGAAAGACAGAATTCTACTTCTAGGAAGGAAAGGAAAATTGAGCCGTAGGGACAGATTAGCCCCCCTCCCCCATGTCCTTAAAGGTCTTCTAAGGAGAGGCTACTTACTGTGCATTATGCTGTCTTCAGTTTTCCTGGACCTGCAACTTAATGCTCTAGTTTAATAAGCCTTCCCATCCCCTGCTTATCACTTCTTACAGAGTGAAGCTCAGCCAGGAGTTCCTCCTTTTTTCCCCCTCCTGTCTCTTTTCTTAGTTGCCAAATTCATTTGTGTGAGAAACTCCAGGGCAGGGTGGCCACAACTAAATCTTGCTCCTTGGAAAGGGAGGAGGTTTTTCTCACAGGATGGGGAAGCAGTTATTTCAACCAGCATATCTATCTGCAAATATACGCTTAATGTCCACTAACCCTTCAGGACACACGGGAGCCTGAGTTCAACACCGAGGTAATCATTGTATCATAGCAGAAGCAGAGAAGCCACCTTCTTCTCTTCCATCCTTCTCTACTCCTAAACCCACCCCTGAAATGCTAGACTTGGTACAGTGGCATGCTCTATAGCTCTTTGGGAAATGCTGCTATGCTGTGTGAGAACAGAAACAGTTTTCTCTCTGAAACGGGAGATTTCAAATGAGGATTCGGAATGCTTAAACCACAAATGCATTTCAAGCAGGTAGCAAAGAAGAATACAGCACACCATCTCCTGGCACCAGAATCCCTTTAAATAAGAGAATCTGAATAGCCCCTGCTGCTTTTGAAGTGGCCTCTGATCCCCATGTCTCTAATGCCTGCTCTCAGGTGTACTTCCATGGGGTCCCCAGGTAACTGACAACATGGCTTCCTGGGACTTCAAAGCCAAACTTGCTGCCTTGTCTGATAGCAGGGAGTTTAAAGAACAGCAATGAAGCCTCCATAGTACTGGATACTGGATGTGGAAGGAAACAAGCCTGAAAGACTTTATATAGAAACAAAGTTCTATCCCCATGGAGAAATCCCGGGTAGTCAGTTAGATTGTGTGACTCTGCCAATGTTCCTTCTCCAAGTGTATATGTTTGTCCCCTGATTGGCAGAATGCCACAAGTTCAGTAAAAGACACCTAGATAGATTATTGTTTCATTTATTTGTCTTGTCTCTGTGTATACATGTGTGTGTGTTTGTGTGTGTGTGTGTGTGTGTGTGTGTGTGTGTGTGTCGTGTGTCGATATGGATACATGCTGCGTGTGGAGGACAGATGACAAACTCATCTTGGTTCTTGTTGTCCACTTTGCTTGGGACAGGGCTTATATTTCTTCTACCTTTATCAGTCTAGCTAGGCCACAAGTTTCACAGAAATTCTCCCATTTCTGCCTCTCATCTCCCTGGGATTACATTTGTTCTAGATCCAGATCTGACTGTAAAGTGGGTCCTGAAGATTCTAACTTAGGGCCTCACATGTGCACTGCAAGCACATTTGCCTACTGACCCATCACTCCAGATTTGGAATTTTTATTCAATAGCTCAAAGCAAGAATAAGTGAGTCTCATTGTCTCTAGATCCAGAGACAATGACTTCTCTGCCCTGAGTACACACACACACACACACACACACACACACACACACACACACACACACACACACACGAATAAATATCTTTGGAAAGAAAAGACGTTCTTCCAGACTTACCATGCTGTCTCATATTATACTGTCTCAGTTTATGTTTTCTTCATTCATCCCATCAATAACTATTTGCTTAGTATCCTCTTAATGTTGAACACTTAGATCAATACTTTGAGGCTCAAAAATGTTAAGTAACTTGGCTTAGGATAGAATTTAGCAAAAACTAAGACTGGGGACTATGAACTCCCACCCATGATGGATGTCATAGAGGAAAATAAGTATCATGACAGACTGTCACAGAAGTAAAGTAGTAAGATAAGTAAAGGAAGGGGGAACAAAGGAGGAAGAGCTGAGAAGAATTTGTGCAGAAAGTCCTCTGAAGCAGGACTTGAAGAATAGTTGGATACTGAGCAAAAAGGGAAAGGAACTTTATAGAGATGATGAGAAACTTCAAAATTAAAGAACATGGTATAAACACTACATGCGAACAGAATATGCCATTAAGTACATAAACCATGTATGCACATGTGATGTGAAAGCAGAAGCAAAATTGTCTATGGCAATCAAGGGGACTAATGGGAGTAGGGTAGGTGGGATGACTTGGGGAAGAGCACATGGGGGAGGAATATGACCAAATATAAAAAATGCCCTTAAGAAAGCTAGAATCTTGTATAATGAGAGAAAAAGAACCACATGGCACAGTGAAGTAAGTAGGAAGAATATGGATTGAGTACTGGGACCAGGGAGAAAGATGATAAATTCAGAATGGAGGTGTCACAGATAGACTGGATATGTGGCTTGGTGGCAGATGATGAAGCCTTTGAGCCCTACACAAGAAGTCTGACATGCACGAGGGCAGCCAAGGGCAGTACAGAATGCTCTTCAGAATTGGCAGGTGAGGTCATGTTATGATTTAGGTTGATTTTCACATCACTGCCAGGAAGCTGGAGAAAGCAAGTGACTGAAGGCAAAGATTACTGTCCCTAAAATGTCTTTCAGTCTTGGGGTAAAAGCAGCTCCACCTCAACTCAAGTGTATGGCAAGCTGGTAATATAGCTCAGATATACATTTGCCTAATATAGGAAAGGCCGTGGGTTCCATTCCCAGCATTGCAAGGAAACAAAATCTCATAACTAGAGATTAGAGAGCTCCCCTCATCAGCAGGCAATCTAGCCTGTGCACAATGACCGAAGCTAGTCTTACACACTCTCTGCTTCTTCCAGTGCACAGAGCACCTGCTCCTGTGTTACTTTTGCCTTGACCGCTTCATTCACGGCATCTCATGTCACTGGTGCTCACATGTCCAGATGTGTCTACTCACTGAGTTATGACTTCTCCTAAATTTATTTCAGCTCATCCCTTCTCTAGAAACCAGCACTGTACATCTTCCAACAGCAGTGCCATGGTCTAAGAAAAGTAAATTGAAGCTGAGACTATCTTCTTAGAGTTTTAGGGACTCTTTTAGAATATGGACTATATAAGATATCTTTATCCCATCTACATCTATATAATCTGTATGTAGACTGATGTTTCTGTCCTGTCCTGCCTGGTCTCATAGCCCTTTTGTCCCAAATATACACACAGAGGCTAATACTAGTTATAAACTGTTTGGCTGATGGCTCAGGCTACTTATTGTTTAGCTCTCTCTTAATTATTAATCCATTTCTATTAAGCTATGTATTGCCAAGAGGCTGTGTCTTACCCATAATGCTCTGGCATGTTACTTCTTTGGCAGCTACATGGCGTCTCCCTGGTGACTCACTCTCTATTTTCCTCTTCCCAGACTTGTCGTCTGCTAGCTCTGCCAATACTTCTTTTCTGGCCACATCCTGCCTGTCCATTGGCCAAAACAGCTTTATGCATCAACCAAATCAACCAATAAGAGAAACATATATTCACAGCATACAGAAGGACATCCTCCATCACTATATCTGTAATATATATATCTGAAAATTTATATAGAGATTCATCTTAATATTTCTCTTTTACTATTTATGCAATAATTATTCATTTACCTCCCCAGCCTCCTAATGGTGAGTTATGTACATGGCACTTTTAAGCCACTTCATAGAAACTGTGAAGAGGTTTCATGTATTGTCACCCTATGTGCCAGTCCTCAGTAAAATCAATGGATGAACTTCTATCTCCCTTAAGATATTTTCCTACTTTTATAACACTTCACTGACAGAAATTTCCCTTTTTTAAACCCAGCAATTCTGTTTGTTCTTATACTCCCCTGTTCTTGATCTTAATAATTTCTAAACTATTGCTGAGGACAAGCCAGAAACCACAATTCTGTTTCAGATTTCACAGAGCAACTTCTGAGCAATGAAAACTAAACTTCCAGAGAACCTATTCTTACCTTTGTCTTATTTTGTACTTGGAAGTTCTGAGGACAATTGTATCTTTTTAAAGATTAGAAACCACTGTTTCCATATACATCCCTTCTCTAAGTAGGCTAGGGTGCAATATATGTGACTCAGCTGCTCTGTCTGCAGTATAACAAATAAATAATTTCTCATCAAGAGAAGTGGACCCATTATACCCTTGAAATAATTTGAGTTAGAAACTTAAAACATACTATCTACCCTTAACCATCACTGACTAAAGAGTCTCAAATCACAGTATTTATTACCAATTTATCTAATAGTCTATCATTTTGTGATTTCATATTGTACCACAAAGATAACATCACGTCTAATTAATTTGCACCTTAGATCTGAATGAAGGTTTCCATTTGTGGGGAAGGTCTTACAATCTAAAGATTAACAGAATGTGTCTGCTGGTGTGTACAGATATGTAGTCAGTTTCAAGATTCTGAGGCCACTCTGTAACTGTAAAGTTGTTTCACTATTATCTCACAGCAGGAAAGTTCATGCTCAGAGGAGCTAATACTTTCCAGTCAGCACAGACTGTTAGAACGTCTACAGAATGGTGTTTCTCCTCATCTGACAATAAATGCATTTTCACTCAACCCTTCATACCATAGCTCCCTCTCTTGCCACCAAAACCTTCTCCATTGAATTCTTATTTTTGGCATTGATTCATTAATTCTCGATTCTTCACAACTCTATTCCACAGTCTAGGATGTGATCTTGAATCAACTTCATCAATAGATCTTTTTGCGCTTTGCCTTCTGCTTGTGCTTGGCTGATGCACGTGGTAGCAGAAGGTCAGAGTTGGGTAGGAGAGGAATTCAGGGTCTCCTGGGACTTCTGTGAACTGGCTGTACCAGTGAAATGAAGAACACAGTTTCTGCTCAGGAGATTTCTCCTTTCTGTTCCACAGTTCAGAGATTTTTGTCCTCCATTGTTCAGTGAGACCTGGATGTGTAATGACTTCCAACATATTAGATAATTGTGTTTACCTGAGCTTGCCCACACCTTGGTAAATAGTCACTTTAAAAGGCTTTCTCTAATTAACCACTCAGAGAGTGCCATCAGTGTGGAACATGTTTCTACTATACTTCTGGAACAGCTTGTAAGTGATGCCACTTATACTACCAACAGTCACCTGCTCATCTATCTGCCTCCTTGAACTTGGGGAACAATTGAATCCTTACAGTGTTTAGCATAATAAAGGAACTCAGTTGAAGTTTATGTAGACATTCCCAAACACTGTTTAACTAAAGTGATTGACAAGCAAGTGAGATATCTCAGCTGGTAAAGGCACCTGTTGTCAAGCCTGATAAGTACCCAAGTTCAATACTCAGAACCCATACAGTGAAAGGAGAGAACCAGCTTCCACATGCCCTCTGACCTCTTGCAGGTGCTCCCTGCCCTCCTACATACATACAAATAAATTAGTAGAGGTCATCCTAAAAACTTAGTTGAAGGCAATCTTAATGAAACCACAAAATAATGTCGGAGACAGAGTCCCAACTGGCCATCTCTTGTCACCAAATAAATCTTCCAGTACCAGGACTGGTTGCATCCAATTGTTTTGTTGGTCAAAGGGCCCCTCAGGAATCTCCAAAGAAACCAGCCTGGACTATAGATTGCTCTCCACACACTGACAGCAAGGTCCCATTGCTGAAGACAATGCCTATATTGAATGTGGAAATGTCAAACTAGTGCCTACATAGAGCCTTTACCTCTATGTTAGAGTGCCTTTGGTACAGAAGAGTACTCTGCAAGCTGTTAAAAGAGTAACATAAACACCAAACCAGATACAAAGCCTTTCTCTACAATGGTGTACTTACTCCCTGCAAGATATTATAGGGGAATAGCCGCACAAACCTTTGGGCGAAACCAACCAATAACTGAGTTTACTTAAGGCCCACTCCCTGAGCTTCAACCCACAACCCACAGTGTTTGGATTATCAAGAACTTTAGACTACATAGACCAGGAACCTAAAGTAAAATCAAATAATACTGGCCTAAAAATGACAAAATAAAAATAGTGATAAAATGTTTCATAATTATATTCTGCTATGCACATAGATCAGTGACTTGAGCAGCTATCATCAGAGAAACTTCTTGCAAAAGATGGGAAGAAATATAGAGATACACAGCCAGATAATATACAGAGAATAAGAGGTCTTGGAACACTCATTTCCAAAAAGGATGTCTCCATCAAATCCCTCCCAGTCAGAGTTTAAGGAAATCTGCTGAAGAGGAAGCAAAGAAAGTATAAGAGCCAGAGCGGATGCAGGACACCATGAAAGCAAGACCCTCTGAACCAACATAAGCAAAACTCATAACAAAGTGTTTAATAAGTGTTTAGTGAACAAATAGATACCTCTGTATGATATTTATTGTATGACAAATAGATTTTCTATTTGAAATCTAGACAAAAATGGGACAAAATAAATGTTACTTTGTTTTCTTAATTTCTAACAACCCATATTCCTGTTTTTCATTAATTTTGGAAATGATAGTAATGTGTTGGTTACAAATGCTCTAATGAACAAAAGAAATCCAGCTAGGATAGGCAAACAGAGACCAATTATCTACATAAGATTTGAGTGCCTTTTACAAAATCTGTACCTTTTTATTAATATATAGAAAATGCCACTTTTTATAATTTTTAAGAAATTGTAAGAAATCATAGAGTATTTTACACAGAGTAAAAGAAATGCAAACCTATATATAAAGGAAAAAGAGTAGCATACTAACTGTGTGCTGTTTTAAAATATGGGGAATATGCTGAGAAGCAAACAACTAAAATTTCCATCCCTATGGAGTTTACATTAATTAATAAGAAAAAATGGGTGGAAGAAGGGAGGGAAAAAGGAGAGAGGGAGCAAGAACAAAGAAGAGACATTTATAGTGAATGAGTTAGAGGTAAATATTGAGGGAAAGACCAGGAAGTGTCAAGGCTCACTTCCTCTGCAGGAAGAAAGTCACCACCACCATATCTGCAATAGACTGACAGTTGACTATACTGTTGTAATGAGAAGAAAACATTTCCAACGATAGGGACCTTTCAAGGCAGCTACAGCATTCAAAGTGTTTGAAGGTTGTTTTCTTACATAGAAATCCAGTTCCAGTTGTCTTTGCCCAAAACAGGAAGTATACACCCAATGGCAGCACTTTGGATTGTAAAATACGATGACGAATCTTCAATGTCAATTTAACTGGTTTTAAGATTACCAAGGCAACACACTTCTGGGCATGTTTGTGAGGTCATTTCTCGAGTTATGTAACTAAGGAGGAAAGAGTCACCGTGGATGTGGACGGCACCCTTGTTGATAAAATAAAAAGGAAAATGAAAACCATGATCCACACAGCACTCTTCCTCTTTCTCTGCTTCCTGTAAACCCAATTTGCTCAGTGTTTCACAGCTAGGGAACTGTTTGCTTCTTGCTTCCTGTCTGTAGACTGTTTCTTCATTAAGGAGCCAAAGCATACCCTTCCTTTCTTTAAGTGTTTCTTGTGTGGTATTTTGTCACTGAAATGAGAAAACTAATCCACACAGAAAAAAATAGATAATGAATTCTCCACTCATAGTGTTAAAGATGTCTCAAAAAATTCCTTTACTTTTTTCAAATCATAATTCTAACCCAACTTTATATGATGTTATGAAGGTGACAATAAAGTACAAATGTGTTACTGGGTCATGCTTCAGAAAATATATTCATATACTTACATTGTCTATCTTCAGGGAAACTTCCAAAATAATGTTCTATTCTCCTAGTGGCCTGGTAAAAACTCACATGTTCAGTGAATACTTTTTCATGTGCATGAATGATATACCCATAACAAATTAAGAAATAATGCAGATAATATGCATACATACATATATATGACACACAAATACATATATTTGACAATTGCTGCTTCAGAATCTTGAGAATAAAGCAGTTTCTCTCTTCTTCAGAAAGTTGTGTGCATGTGCGTGTGCATGCTTGATTCTCTGACAACTTGGACAGAGAATCAAATGAGGAAAATGTACTTATTTTTATGACTTGATCTTTATGATCAGCATCCAACGTTGACTCTCAATAATCCTCGTTTCAAAAGAATAATCTTATATATCTTTAGTTAATTACCAAGAAAAAGCCTCCAACCATTTTCCTTTTTATTCATATTAAATTTTCTGCTACAAATGAATGGTCAGAACTTTTCCCATTTTACAACTGGGCCTAAGTTTCAGTTTCCTAAAAGGACAATAAGGGATATAACATGTACCAGGCCTGAGGCAGCCCATACATTATCTCAAGGCAGTGACCAAAAAGGACAGTTCCTGTAATCTCCCTAAAACAAACCCTGCCTTGACCAAGCATGCCCCAAAATGGTAAAACTCCCGCTGAAGCCCCCGCTAACTGTGTATCATGCAGGGCCCCTCACATCACCAACAGCACACAGGGAGCAGACATAGAGGCTGGCAAATCACTACTAATTCTTTAATGGGAACCGTCTCACCTCCCTCTTCTCATGTATATAGTCCATTCACAGGAAGAGAATAGATGTGACTTCTTGCTACTACAGTGCAGTAGAACTGCTCTGAATTTTTACATCAGAACAAAGAGGTCTCGTTTTATGTAGACTACTTCATAGGACTATAGAATCTAAGTTCTGTAATCCACAGGGCAGTTCCATTTTGCACTAAACTCACTTTGATAATTAAGGTTGAACCATCAGCCAGCAGTAAATACTCTTTTAATAGAGGAAAATGCATTCATAGAATTTAAGAAAAATTTTCAACACATTTATCAGTGTGCAATCGAAGACATATAGACACGTGAGTCCAGCCTGCTTTGTCTGAGAAGTGATGAGAGAGGAGTGACCGAATGACATTGGAAAAATGCTTCAGAGTCCAGCCAGGTTTTATCATGCAGTAGCCCCAAGAACATACACTTGATGCTTGAATTACACGAGCCTCAGTTTCCTACACTAAATAGATGTCTGCAAACCTATTCATGGGATTTTGTAAGAGTCAGAGAGATGATGCATAGAAAGACCCAGCATCCAATATTCACTAAAGACTTGGTAATTCTCCTTGTCATAATATTATTTCTTTTGCATTCTTGGTTTTGCCTGCAACACCATTTCCACATTTACATGAGCTTAATGACAACTCTTTTTTCCTGTCATTACTTTCTGCCTAGAGTTAAAGGAGCAACACTGTCTTACAGTCCAACATTGAGAGGAATTACTTCCTAGCATCTGCTTACTCATAAGTTTTATTTGTGTATGTACTTATGTGTGTACGTGTTTTTATGTATTTATGTATGTATATGTGCATGTATGTATATATGTATGTATTAATTTTGAAGCATGCTACAAGTAGTACTTTGTGTATACCTACTATTTATCAAAAGCTATCATGAACTTTATAATATCACAATGTCATGGAATCTTTATAACAACTGATGCAATATTAGGTGCAAGAGACTCTAAGGCCCAATAGATTTATATAATGTTCTTGGAATAGAAGAGATTTTATATAAATATATATACATATATGTCCTTATCTTATCTTTGGTATTATAATTTCAGTTAAAGTTGCACAGCATGTGTGTCCTTTTGGTGTAATCAGAAACGGAAATGAAAACAGGAAAAGGACATAGATGCAGGGAAGTGAAATGAAACAGAAGGGAAAATGGGTTGACACAGAGATCATCTGATCAAACCTCTAATTTGAGCCTTAAGAAAATGTTGATCCCTTTATGTATGTATGATGTCTATATTCTTAAAAGCAGATTTTAACATGAGACTCCCTTCTCCATGTTTCTCTGTACCTTGTCGTGGATGTAATGGTATGTCCTAAAAGCTGTATCTGCAGGTGCAATGGACAGAGCCCAGCCTAGGTGAGGCTCAATCACCGAGCTACTGTAGTGAGCCTGCAGCTGTGCAGTGTAGCATGTGGTACGCCCCCCATTGAACGGAAAGGCAGCTCACATATCTTTGTCTCGTTTTAGTATGCCTCATTTAAAATGAAAAAGAAAGAAAAAAGAGGTGACAATATGCACTCCCCTTTGAGACAGGCCACATGCCATCAAACACTTCAATCCCACTCACACTTTGAGTAATTTCATTTTGGGTTCATCTTCTCCTTTGGGATGTTTCAGATAAGCAGTATGAGATCAGTGTCCATAATACATAGAGGGAGCAGTGAAGATTCTATTTCACCCTTCTCATTAAAATGAAACCAGAGCAAATAAGCTTAATTTAACAATGATTTTGAGCATTTTTTGTTGTTGTTGTTGTTGTAAAGGAACACCGCAGGAACCCACATGGCAGATACTAATATGTAGGATTTACATGGCTTTCTCTGGCCACATATTTGCATAAAGTCCCAGGTGTTCCCTTTGCCTGCTGGTTCTGTCTTCACAGGTGCAATAGCATGGTGTCTGTTTTGTTGAGTTTTCCCGTGCTAAAGTTTCCTAGCTTTGAGATAGTAGTGCACAAAGGCTTTTACCTTAAGACAATTGATTCTGCCCCTGACTTTGGCCTGCACCTGAATGAATCTCAGTCTGCAAGCTAAATGAAAACGAAGCATTGAAAAAGCAAGAGGAGAGAGAGAGGCTTCGGGAAAGAAAAAAAGAGAGATGACTCACAAAATGCTATTTGAAAAACCAGCTCTTGATAGAGTCATGGTCACTTCTCTAACACAGCACCACTGAAGGTTCACAATGAGGTCTATTTTAACTGTGAAATATGTAGGTTTTGGGAAAGATTTTTTATTCTTTTGTAAAGAGATGAATCCGGTGCAATGGATGTTATGTTTCTTTCCTTCCCCTTCATGTTAACCTTTGTGGGTAGCTTCACCCTAAAATTACATGAAGTCATAGTCATCAACCATATCCAATTAAAAATGCTAAGCCAGTTTCATCTGGAAACAATATCTAAACAGTATATATACATATATATGATAAATTAGTTATTGTCAGAGTGAGTGCCACCTATTACTGTGCTTATACAACAGTGTCATCTAGTGGACACTGGTCAGGCACGTTGTAAAATGATTCCTGAATGGACTTATTTAAAATGAGCTACTCTTAAATGAAAATTCGCTTTGTCTTTTCAATTTCCTGAAATTAAAGCAATTTAAATAATTATTTCTATTCCAATCCATCATTTCAATTCTTTTTTTTTCTTCTTTGCTTCTAGAAAATCTAAGGGACCGAGAACTTTTATGTGTACAGAAAGAACAATAATTTTAAGATAATTTCTTTCCTATGATGGCAGAGAACAAAAGAAAGTAGCAAAATGACTGTAGCAGGTAGATGCCAGTGTATGTACAGCAACTGGGGGAGGGGTGGGAGCTGAAAGATTACTGGTTGAGGTCTAGTTTTAAAATCTAAGTGAATTACAGCTTTGTCAAGCTCAAAAACAAAGGAAGTGTGCCAGAGTTCTGTTGTCTTATTTCCACAGATTTTGCCATCTTCCTCCAGTACCGTTTTGCTGCAGTAGTGCAGGAGAGATTGCTCCTTTGAAACTGAATTCTTCCAAAGCCCATCAGATTTTTGAGTATTCAATTTTTGTTTCACTAAGCCACTTTTCTTTAATTCTTTTTCTTCAGGAATTAAATACTGGAGGTATATAAAAGGGTACTGTAATTGTGTTCTATAATTTTGGTAGTCCTATACAGCTTATCGAAAATGTGGAAATATTGTGTTTGCTGTAAAGATAGGCAAGCTGAGCTTTAAAGTATGTCACCAACATAAACACGAGCTGTGGCTCTGTAGAACTCAATATACGTGATTTCTTTTCTTACATTTATTAAGTGTCCACTAGGAAGCACTCATACTAGCGTCTTCTATATTGAAATCCTTCAAAGGTGGGCTATTATATTAGTGTTTTTGTGCTTCCAAGAAAGAAGAAAAGAGACACAAAATGCTACTGAGGGTTCCAAGTGTTCTGTTTACTCACTATCATCTAGGTGTGTATTCCAGTTCTCCTCAGTGAAGTGTTCATGCCAGTTCAATTGCCACAGGTGACATTGTTTCCTTGGGTTTAGAAATGACAAAGCAGATGCTACTAACTTGATTTCTCTATGATTCAGCATGATGCTTTGTTTCTGTATTTTAAGGTGCTTAAAATACTCCTAGGACAGAATACATAAAGTGATAAAACATGACAGATGACTCTGTAAGGAGAGCCACACTCCTATGTTGATGTCACAGTGAAGTCTCACACCTGAATATGTGTCCATATTATTAAGAATTATCTCATAGATCTAAACAATGACTTGTAACAGACCAATATTACCTACTCAGTAAATAGAAAATACCTATTGCTTTCCAAATATTAGCATCCTACTTTTATTTTTTACCTGAATAAAATATGCAAAATAAGCAAAAATCAATCTAACTTCTGAATATAATTTTTATTACATATTCATTCAAGATTAGGATATTGGTGGTGTTTCTATATACAGTATTTATATTAACTGGTTCACAGTTTGTATGCAAACCACTAAGTCTCCATAGTGTAAACCTGTCATATTAGAAATGTCTTACATGTTTAAGGACATTTTATATAGTTAAAATGCTGAGTGTTTAAATTATGGAACTTGTAAGACAATGTATTGAACATGTTAAGTTATTTAAGTTTTGTAGAGAGCATAATCACAGAAAATGACATTATCAACTTATTTTTTAATAGACAAATGAGAAGCAAGGATCAGGTTTGGTATTTTCATCTGAATCTTACCATATCACCCACATCACACACTTTTATTGAATCTTTTACAAAGAAACTACAAACTCACCAAGGGTGGGAGGTAAAAGATGAGCTGCTTGCATGTTCTATGATATTCCCAAATGCTACAACTACTTGAAGGGATAAACTATAAATGATTGAAAATTAAATAGCAATGCAAAGTTTAAATAACAGTTCAATTTGATGAGACATGTCCCGGGGAACTGCCTGTTCATTTATCATATGAACAGCCCCAAAATTGAAGAATTTCCGTACCAATGAAAGAATATTATGCAATGATTCCTCGAGAACAGATTATAATTAAGGTCTTTGTAGGGCAAATGTACAGTAAGAGGATAGTAAATATACTGTTGACTTCACTGTCCAATCTCCATTTATTTTCCTTCCCATTTTGCTTAAAACTAGAAGTCAACACTGAAGACACAGACTTCTCACTGTCAACAAATGGAATTTCCCTAATTAATGTGGAAATAACAATTTTCTAAGGAAACTCATTGCCACTACATGGCCCTTTAGTATTACACAGCATCAAGTGGCATGGGTAGTCAGCATTCAGGGGGCTAAGGAAGTAGCTGGAGAGATGTCTCAGCAGTTAATAGAACTGACTGCTCTTCAAGAAGACCAGGAATCTGTTCCCAGAATCTACATGGTACCTCACAGGCATCAGTAAATCCAGTCCCAGGGTATGCATGACATCTTCTTACCTCCATGGGCATTAGGCATACATGTGATACATAGGCTTACATGTAGGCAAAACCTTCACACACATAAAATAACATAGGTAAATCTAAAACCAAAGTTTGTAAATGCAGCTAAGCAGAAAGCTGATGTCTAAAGAGGACACTAGGTTCTGGGGCCCCAGGTTTCTAATAAATACTAAGGCTCATCATGGTCTCTTTGAGCTAGAGATTTCTTGGAAAGTCAAATCTGATCAGTACATAAACATTTGTATGCAGCATCTTTGTTTGTTGAATTGGTTGGTTTTTGAGGGTGTGGTTGAAACATCTCATTTTAATCCAGATGAGCCTAGAACTAACTTTGAAACCAGTTGGACTTGAACTCACAGAGATCCTCCTGGTTCAGCCTCCCAAGTGCTGAGATTACAGGCATGAATTGTACCTAGCAATAAATTGCAACTGAAATTATGTCTTTATTTTGTCTTATTCCCAAAATATTAACATATAGCTAGTAGCGTCATTTTCAGTTTGCATGGAAAGTAGTTGTTTCTTTTCCTTTCTTACATAATTTATTTAATTTAGAAACAATCTTTTTTTGTGTTTTTTGAGACAGAGTTTCTCTGTATTGTTTTGGAGGCTGTCCTGGAACTCGCTCTGTAGACCAGGCTGGCCTTGAACTCAGAGAGATCTGCCTGCCTCTGCCTCCTGAGTGCTGGGATTAAAGGCTTGTGCCACCAACTCCCGGCTTTAATTTAGAAACAATCTTATTTTACATATCAATCCCAGTTCTTTATCCCTTCCAACCTCCCATGTGCCTTACCGATCCCCCATCCAATGTTGGGAAGATGTTGTTTTCATGATGTCAGTCTGAGGTGAGAGAGGTCCATCATTCTGAGGTCAAGTCAGAGTCACTGATAACTCATAAAATCACTTAAATGGTAGTTTAATTCAGTTCTATTGATGGATCAATATTTTTGATGTGTAAAGTTTGAAAATTGTAGATTATTTCAAAGGAGAAAATTTGGAGGCCTGGGAATGTGGATTGGTTAATAGGCAACTTGTGTAACATGCACAAAGCCCTGGGGTCAATCCCCAGCATTGTATAAAGTGGGCATGATAGCGCAAGCTTCAGGGAATAGAGGCAGGAAGATCAGGGTCAGCAGTTTAATGTCATCTTTAACGGCATAGCAAATTCAATGCCAGTTTGGAATGTATAAATATACTTAATATACTTAAATATAATAACATACATACGTATTTATTTAATGTATAAAATATATATTTAGTATATAAAACAAATAAAGGACTATATTATAAGACAAATAAACAAGAAAATTTGAATTACTATGATCTATTTCCTAGTGAATTATTCCTTATTCATAATTTCAGTTCTCTGTTTTATATATACACTAAAATATGCATTTATAAATTTCACATATTGAATTTAAATGTTTTGCTAAAATACAACCCATAAAATATGTAAATATTTATAGTTTCTACATAAATCGCATTTATGTATTTGTTTTTTCCATTTATATGTGTATATGGGTATGACGCATTTTATCCTTCCCTCAACACCATTTATGTTTTTGTGTGTTTTTCCATAATGGAGACTCTGCTGTGAAACAAGGTTTTTAAATGTGTCCTTCAAGCAAGTCTTCCCTGAAGGAAACACTAGTGAAGATTTTCCACAAGTGTATGGAGGAAGCACTGGCTCCTACATTCCCAGGGCACATCCATTTCCAGACTCAAGGGACAGGAGCTCTGGGCACTCTGCCATTAGGCTGATGTCTGCTATCATGTTTCTAGAGAGCTGGAGCCCAGCTGCACACAGCACTCTCTTTGCTGTGCTCTGGGGAGGCTTCTGCTAATGTCCAACATCCTTATCCACCCCATGCTTTTATGGCAACAAGACTTTTAGAACTCACATGCAAGTAATGGAGTGGCTCTTTTGAAATTTATGTAATTTTCACCTAGGAGCTACATATTGGGCATGTCAAATTGAAAAAGATACTGCATCAATATTTATTGTATTTCTATAAAATGAAAATTTTATTTCAAACTTTATATAGAAAAACATCATTGGTTTCCTTACCTCAGTTAATATTTTAATGATCTTTGTTCCTATCCCAAAGGAGAGACTAACTTTTATAGGTTGGTGAATGGGAGTATATTTGACAATTTCTGTGATAAAATTTAAGGTTTCTTTAATTATGCTCTTAAGCATAACTCTGATGTCTTACAGTGTCACACACAATGCCCTAGTTAGTTTGGTTGTGAGCCTAGCCTTTAACAGCTGAGCCATCCCTCCAGCCCACAATATCCTAACTGTAAAACGTGGTCAGCTAATTATACATGATCTACACATAGCTGTACATATATGGCTATTAGACTGTTCTCTTCTGCTATAACAATAATTCCTGAGGCTGGATACATGTAAAGAAAAGAAGATGATTTATCTAACAGTTTTGAAAGCTGAAAATCTAGACAGTATGACTCTGATAATTCCTGTTGATGCACCAGGTCATGGTGGATAGTATCAAGAGTGTTTCCAAGAATGAGAGATTGTCTGACAAAACCAGAAGGCAAACTGGAGAGAGTCAGGGAGGGTCTAGTCTTTCCCCTTACAACAATCTTCTCTACTTTAATCTTTTCCAAAAACTGATGCCCAAATGACCATACTAAACTCCTCTTCAAACTGAAGAACCTTTTCCCGCTGTTAGGTCACATTGAAATGTTGACTCTGGATTCATCTTCCAGATTTCCTACTTAGAAGATATTAACGTCAGCTTTATGGTGACTTCTCTCATGCAAAATAATGTCGATAATAATGTTTATAATGTTGCTTGGGAAGAGTTTGAGGTTAACCAAAAAAGAAAATTCTTGACACAATGTTTTGTATAGGAATCTGATTGAGGTTTTTGTTGTAAATATTTAGACTGATCATCTCCAAAATGGAAGGTCCGTGTGCAAATCAATAGTAAAAGGTTGGTTATTGTCTCCCTGTGCTCTTCTCTAGTAGAGATATTCAAATTTGGTATTTTCTTTTCTATCTATGCTTAGGCTTAAATGAAGCTTTAATGAAACATATTTCTGCTTAAAATTAAACAATATAGAACAACAAAACATATCCTCAGTTTCTCAAGACACAAGGCCTTCAAAGCTTGCTTTCCAGTCCCAGAATTCTTCACATAGTAAATTTGGAGATAACCCTAATATTTTCCTAATCAGGCCAAACAGGAAGAGACTCCAGTGTTTCAGAGAAGTCTCAGAATGACAGCTTTGCATCCTGACCTCTGACCAAGCTGGGTTGACTTCATGTTAAGATTACACATTCTTCTTTAGAAGGAGAGATGTGCAGAGCCATCTCCATAGCTTTGCATTTGCCTTCCCTGCAATGCACCTTTCTATGAGATTCTTTTTAGACTGTAATGTCAGATTGAAGCCAACAGAGAAAAGTTCCAACGAATGGAATTGCCATAGCAACACCCTACATTTCTCATCAAGTTTGGTCTTGTGTGGATCATCACATTAAAGCTTGTTTTTTCAGCTTGGTGAAAGCCACGGCTGTAATCTTTGGTGTGAAAATCTCTTTGGCCCATCCAGAAGTTAAAAATAGGAGAGAATCATTTGAATTATTTCACGAACATAAAAATCTGGGATTGCAGTTCCTCCACAGATGGAATTAACTCACAGAACACTGGCATTTGGGACCACTTGCATTTCCCCCTTATGGTTTCAAATAGGATTCGTTACTTGTCATTATGACTTACTATTTGTTGAGTGCAGAGCAAATACTCAGTTTTAAGCTAAACAAAAGGTGAAGCACTCATCTCCTTCAACAGAACAGGGTAAAAATAACAGCATAGTATTGAGCCAGGACAAAGTGTGTGTGTGTGTGTGTGTGTGTGTGTGTGTGTGTGTCTGTGTCTGTGTCTGTGTGTGTCTGTATGTGTGTTTGTGAGAGAGACAGAGAGACCGACAGACCTACAGACAGAGCGACACAGAGACAGAGAGACAAAAAGAGATAGAGTATTTGTTTTTGATAGCAAGAAAATTAGTCTATTTTAGATGTGCCCCAGCCAACATAAAATTGCATTTATGAAGATTTTGCATTTGAGGGTATCTCTTCATAGTGAATTGTTTTTTAAAAAATCTTAGAAAAATAATATACATTTAATGAGACTTTTTTCACATGTTCTTCCAAATTGCACATTAGTATCTCTTTGAAATCATTTTTGCATCAAATAACTTACAGATAGCATGACTTCTCAGACATGGCAAATGTGAATACTGGGGATGCTCTAGCAAGTGGATTCTGTGGTGCTTATCATACAAGCCAGACGCATTCTCAGTCCAAAAGAAGAATCAAATTTATTGTTACTCATTCTCCATTTTCCCCAGTGTGCTATATTAAATTGCATGTTGCTTGTTGTATATAATTGCTAGTTACAAAAGTTAGAACTATAAATTAATAATAGTGAAAATACACTTTGCCACTTTTCCTCTCAACAGGGCAAGTTCATTGTTGTTATCAAAGTATATAAATTCGAATTGCAAATATAAATTTAAAGAAGAATTCAGTACCCAGTGGTCATAAAATTGCGATCTGGAATTTACAGGAATTCATGAGGAATATAAAATATGACCCTGTAGAAATACATTATTAGATCAGTTGGCACAGCCCTTTAAATAAAGATTTTAAAGTACTTAACAGCCCATAAAAATACATGTATAATTAACATTGATCATTTTTTGAAGCAGACGTGGATGGAATTTATTTCTTGTTAGCTTCATTTTGGAGTGAGGGCTTTGGTTTGTTTTATATAATAAAAGAGAGTCATTGTTTTTAAATTGCAAATGTTCTTCCCTTGGCCCTGAAACAGACAGTCATGCAATTGACATATTTTCACAGCCCTTGGCAGTGATACATGCAATTTTAATCACGGATATTAATTCCCTTCTTCAAGCCACTAGCCCACCCCTTTAACTACTCTATTACTTCAAACTGTTATTTATTTCATGCCATGAGCAATGATGCCTGGAAAGTAAACTATAGATATTTATTATTATGATGCTTGTCTCAGTGCATAAAATTTCCACTTTACATTGTTAGTAGTATAAAGCTCATCATTTCATCATGGTTTCATCATGGGTTTATCATCATATAACCTCCATGTTGTGGCAATTGAATATTATGTGGGTTTGGCATAAAGATAACAGGCAGCAGAGATGAGCTACAATAACTGGTGAAAAAAATATGGCTACACAATCTTGACAATTGTGAAATAGCCTCCAATTCTCCAGCAGTCAGCATGATACATAGCAACTTCAACTGATATCACCTGAAAGCTAGCATCTGCAATGCAAAGACTAGAAATTCAATTGTTTGCAAAAGACATGATCAGTTGCAAGATATTTGTCAGCAGTTACTTTGTCAAAAAGTCTTTTTTATATAAATTTTCTACCTCAGGCATCTACTGATAGTAACTCTGGCTTTCCTCCAAAATAACCTTTAATTATAGTTTTTTATCTTGACATTCTCAAAAACATCCTACTGGCTAGTCTTCAGTAAGTGCCATCTGTAAGTTTTGATCACAAACGAACTAGTCCTAGAATCTGCCTGGCTAAAAGCATTGCGAGTCATTTTAGGAAAAGTCAGGCATAGTCAATTTTCACAGTCTTGAAGCTTGAAATGATTTCTTCCAGCTTTCAGGAAGAAAAAAATTCTGGCATGAAATTCTGTGTTAGAAATTTTCAAATAAAAATAGAGGGGAAAGATAGAATATATCAAGCAGAAGGAAACTACATTAGAAATTTGAGCATTCTAGAAACAGAATTCAAGAAGAATTTTACATCATTCTTGTCACAGTTACACCTAATTATTTATACATAAAGTAGGTTAAATCTGCATTTCTGAAGGACATGTAAGAATCAAAGGAACATAGGTATTATATTAGTGTTTATAAAGGAATGATGGATAGGTTCTTTGAAATTATCATAGCAGTAATAAACAGCTAAGAAAACTCTAACTAAGAAAAAAATAAAGGGTACAGAGTTCCATATATATATACTCTCCCATCATATGCTAACCCACTAGTGCCTGAGCTCGACAATTCACCTCAACAATGAGATGCTTAACCAACTGGTCCTTCTTTGAACAAGCTCAGGGAGGTTTTTCACAAAACTCCATCTCATGAACCTGCTATTTAAGGAACTACTGCATATAATAAGCTGCTCAGGGCTGGGCGGTGGTGGCACACACCTTTAATCCCAGCACTCGGGAGGCAGAGGCAGGCGGATCTCTGTGAGTTCGAGGCCAGGCTGGACAGACAGCCTCCAAAACAATACAGAGAAACCCTGTCTCGTAAAACCAAAATAAATAAATAAATAAATAAATAAATAAATAAATAAATAAGCTGCTCAGGGGCCTTTATTATTTACTTCTTTCCCCTAAGGACCAAGTAGGGAGTCTGTTATAATATAGTATTTCAAAGTCAACTTTTCTTTCTTCAGTGATGTTTTACAAATATTCTGCTGCAAGGAACCTAAACTAGTTTATTGGCTCCAGTGCTCAGAAAAAGGCATATTTTTACCTCTCTGGAAAGTAAGAGGTCCTTATAGAAGGTCTACCTAAAATCATATAGTGTTAGAGAATTTTTATGAAAAATTGAAGCTTGAATTTACGCACACACAGTACTAAGAATGCAAACTCTATTTTCAATGAGTTTCATTCTGGTAACAATAATTCTGCTAATATAAAGATATAGGGAAAGTTTTGGCTCATACACACTCATACCTAGTTTTAGTTTCCTCTTCCTTAAACACATGTCAACAAGAAAAAAAAGGTTTCTTGACATTGAAATAACATTATGTTATAGTAATGAGAATAACTGTTGTACTAGTGAGTTTTTACAATTTTTTGATATCCTATTGACTGCTACACTGAGCACATCCACCATCACCACCATCATCATCATTGTCATTATCATCGTGAGTAATGTTTACTTTTTTTGAATATCAATCTGGGTTTGCATTCTCTATATGTCAAACACTTAAAATTTCTCATCAGAGGAAGAATAGAAGAGAGCAAGAAAAAAGATACCACAATAGAGGGGGCCATTATAGGTTTAAAGAGAAATCTGGCACTAGGGAAATGTCCAGAGATATACAAGGTTGATCCCAACTAACAATCTAAGCAATAGCTAAGAGACTACCTTAAATGCCCTTCCCCGATAATGAGATTGATGACTATCTTATATGCCATCCTAGAGCCTTCAACCAGTAGCTGATGGAAACAGAAGCAAACACCCACAGCTAAACACTAGGATGAACTCTAGAATCCAGTTGCAGACAGGGAGGAGTGATGAGCAAAGAGGTCAAGGCCAGGCTGGAGAAACCAACAGAATCAGCTGACCTGAACAAGTGGTTGCTCATGGACACCAGACTGATAGCTGGGAAACCAGCATAGGACCATTCCAGACCCCCTGAATGCAGATGTCAATTTGGAGGTCTGGTTAATTTATGGGACCTCTAGTAGTGGATCAGTATTTATTCCTAGTATATGACTGGACTCTGGGAGCCCATTCCATACAGAACGATGCTCTCTCAGCCTAGACACATGGGGGAGGGTCTAGGCCTTGCTCAAAATGATATGACAGAATTTGAGGATCCCCAAAGGAAGGTCTCACCCTCCCTGGGGAGCTGATAGGGCATGGATTAGGGGTCTGTGGGGGGGCAGGGGAGGAGGGGAGGAAGAGGGAACTGGGATTGACATGTCAAAGCAGCTTGTTTCTAATTTAAATTTTAAAAGGGAAAAAATTCTGAAATAGAATTTCAAAAGTATATTAGCTATTAAGAACATCCTTCATCAAATCTGGTCAATGCTGTGGCTTAGAAACTCCTAAACAATTCATAATAAGTTTTAAAATTTTTGCAACTGCAAAACTCCCCCCAAACTCAAACTCATATTTGAAACAGAATTCACAGTCTGCCCTAATCCATGCTATTATCTAATAGCAAATTCAATTGGAACTCAAACTCTCTAGATATTGCAGTCATCTCTCAAGAGATCTCCCTCTTTGAAAGGACAACTCCATGTGCTACATTCCATCATTTTCTTTTCTTTTCTTTCTTTCTTTCTTTCTTTCTTTCTTTCTTTCTTTTTATAGACATTTAAAGATGTAAAAGGAACTCACATTATACAATAGGCTTCACCCATCACACTGACTCCAACCCTTTTCTTTCCCTCTTAGCTGTCCTTACCTTTTTCCTATGGCAACAAAAGTTTCCACCTCTTGCTTTACATGAGTTAACACATTGCACACCAGGAAATCTCTTTGTGATATCTCAAGTAGGCTTAGAACTTTAAAGAGCAAATCATATTCTCCCTTGAAGAAATTATAGCAAATATAATTGTTCCTACTTCTCATTTGTAATTCACTCAAAATTATTCAAAAAGTACTAGCATTTTAGAATCTGAAAAATGTGCATAGAACATTTGCTTCAAAAATGGCGAAAAGAGACACATTTGTTTTTAAGTTGTAATGGTGGTGGAATTTTCCACACATTTCATTGCAATCTTCTGTTTCTCCAAGAAGAATTGCTTTATAAATGTGGCAATAACCACATCACCTTGCCAGCCAACCTATAACAATTACCACTAAAACTATCTGTATGATTTATACTTGTACTCTCGTTAATGTTCTCATGAACATTTTAAGATAAAAGATAAACACCTATTTTTGCTTAGGAGAATGTGAGGTTGGAGTCTCCCAAAGCAAGCCCTTCTCTGAAATTCATTAATTTAATTTTGTTAATTTAATTTCACCAACTGTAGCATGGACCTTGAGGAATAATTAGATAAAACTAAACAAAATGACATTTTGGCTGTCTCTGTTTAAAGAAGAACAGGAAGAAGAACAACAAAAAACCTTTTCTCAAAATCCAATATTGCCTCTAGCCTACACATTGGACTTTTGTGTGGTTCTGATGAATGTACAAGCTGTTAAAGAAAGAACATATATCTGTAGACAAAGAAACCATAGTTTTTACTTGGTGTGAAGACTGCTTCAATTGTCATCAACCCTCTGACTAGTTGTACAACTTGGCATTTCTAAAAAAGAGATTAAGAGATTACTTAATCATTGTAAATAAATGTAAAGATGATATATTAATGTATTTTATGATTTCAATAATGACTCTCACCTTTTTCACCCATTCCACTGGCCCCTGAGGGAAATACATCTGCTGCTAATGAAAACCTCCTTCATGTGGAAAGTCCTATCTTTACTATACATTGGAGACTATTTTCTGTATTGCATCCACAACTCTACACCTTTAAACTGTTCTTTCTAGGACTAATGCTGCCCTCCAAAACTTAATTGTTCAGAATCCTGTGTTGTCTCACAGGGAATAAAATGCTTGCAGGGTAAACCACTCACCCATTAATTTTTTCAAAGCATCAAGGTGTCATTTAGTACCTGGAAAGAGGTAATTTAGCACATGGTACTTGGTAGGAGGCACTGACTGGGCAGTTTATTCCTAGGGAGAATGTAACTCACCCTGGTTCACGAGAGAAACAGCCTCCTATTATAAGCAGGATTATTATCCCCCATTTGCTCCCGTTTTCCGCCTGAGACTCTCAGCAACAGCTGGGGTCCTCATTTATAAACAACCTGTACTGGAGAACACCCGTGATGTTCTCAGTATGAAAGCACAGGCACACAGTTTATCCTTGGGCATATTATTATTTTATTATTATGTTATATGTATTCAGTGCATTTTCTCCAGAGAGCTGAATGCATTTCATGAAGTTTAAATAAACAGTAGGTATAAATCTATGTCACTGTCTGTAAGTTATTTAATAATAATAAACAACAACTTGAGGGCAGAGAACTGGAATTATTTATTTATAGTTAACACATGAGAAGGAAAAGACATTTCAATAGCTGAGAAAAATACTAATTTGAATTTCTTTATTTTGGTATTTTTTGTTTACTATAGAATTAACTAAATTTGTGTGTTCAATGCTTCCATTGCCCTTCATACAATAGTCTGCCATTGGAATGACTGCTTACTCAATAAATGCTATTGGTTGACCATTGATACTGTGTTTTAATGTATAATGGCACATACAAATACATTTAATTCCATTTCTGTGGGCCATATAACTTTAATTTTCCATGATATACCTTTCCTTGACTATTTTGGGGGTATGTATAGTGTGTGTGTGTGTGTGTGTGTGTGTTAATCCATTCCTACCCCCTGCTGGGCAGTACCTTACTTCATAGAGGGGTTCTATTGCATGGGATACACTCTTCTTTAAATCCTGGCTAGTAGCAGGCCTCATTAGACTGACTAAACTCTAGGGTTTTCTGAATCATTTTCTTGATACTGTAATTTCATTCCTCAATTGAGGTATCACCAATGTCCCACCCCTCCCTCTAATACCTCAAAACTACACTCAAACACCCCTCCAGATTTAGCAAGGATATTAGATATGGAATTCTACCCATGGAAGCAAAGATAGGTAAGGAGAAGGTCAAAATTCCCATCACCACTAACCTTCCCTTTACTGAAAATGTTTAATCAAATTCCCCTCTCTCAACCCAGTTTTCAGACACTAGATTCCTGTTTTATAAATTATTTCTTTCCTTCATACAACTCTTATCTTCCCCACTTTTTAACTAACTTATATTCACTAAATTTCTATGGACATCTTAAATAGAACAATGTTGATGCCATTAGCATCGTCTGGCATATTTGTACTAAGTGGACTTCAAGTTGGCCATTTCCAGACTCACAAAGCCAATGTTAGGACAAGAGACCCTCATCTGCTTGCTAATATTGAGTCATCAACACCTTTATCTTCCTCTTTGCTATCTTTCTGCATCCTCTGTCCAAGAAATTAATTTTGCACTAAGGTTCATGGAGGAGCATGGATTACATGTATGAACACTTCATCCTGTTATTAATAAGTGCTTTTATTTTTTTATTATTTATTTATTTATCTATCTATTTATTTATTTATTTTTCAGTTCAAATTTAGATAAGAAACAAGGTTGCTTCACAAGTCAGTTCCAGGTCCCTCTCCCTTTCCCTCCCCTCCTCCCATGCCCTCCCCCCAAACACCCCCCCCATTATCCCCTCATTTCCCCAGGGAGGGTGAGGCCCTCCATGGGGGTGTCCATAGTCTGTCATTTCATATAGGGCAGGGCCTAGACCCTTCCCCAAGAGTTCAGGGTGAGAGTGCACCTCACATTGTTGGATGGGAGTCCAAAGTCCATGTGTATACTCGGGATGGGTACTGATCTGCTCCCCAAGGCTCAATAGATTACCTAGGCCTCCTCACTGACACTCACATTCAGGGGGGTCTTGATCAGTCCCATGCTGGATTCCCAGGCAAATCGGATCCAAGAACACATCAAAACAATCATTCACCACGATCAAGTAGATTTCATCCCAGGGATGCAGGGATTGTTCAGCATACGAAAATCCATCAACGTAATCCACCATATAAACAAGCTGAAAAACAAAAATCACATGATCATCTCACTAGATGCTGAAAAAGCCTTTGACAAAATCCAACACCCCTTCATGATAAAGGTCTTGGAGAGATCTGGGATAACAGGGACATACTTAAACATAATAAAAGCTATATACAGTAAACCAACAGCCAACATCAAACTAAATGGACAGAAACTCAACGCAATTCCTCTAAAATCAGGAACAAAACAAGGCTGTCCACTCTCTCCATACCTTTTCAACATGGTACTTGAAGTTCTAGCTATTGCCATACGACAACAAAGGGGGATCAAGGGGATACAAATTGGGAAGGAAGAGGTCAAACTTTCACTGTTTGCAGATGATATGATAGTTTACATCAGTGACCCAAAGAACTCTACCAGGGAACTCTTACAGCTGATTAACACCTTCAGCAAAGTGCCAGGCTACAAGATCAACTCAAGAAAATCAGTAGCCCTACTATATACAGATGATAAAAGGGCTGAAAGAGAAATCAGAGAAACATCACCCTTTACAATTGCCACAAACAACATAAAATACCTTGGGGTAACACTAACCAAACAAGTGAAAGACCTGTATTGCAAGAACTTTGAATCTTTAAAGAAAGAAATTAAAGAAGCCCTCAGAAAATGGAAAGATCTCCCATGCTCTTGGATATGTAGGATCAATGTAGTAAAAATGGCAATCCTGCCAAAAGCAATCTACAGATTCAATGCAATCCCCATTAAAATCCCAGCACAATTCTTCACAGACCTTGAAAGAACAATAATCAATTTTGTATGGAAAAACAAAAGACCCAGGATAGCCAAAACAACTCTGTTCAACAAGGCAACGTCCGGAGACATCACCATCCCTGACCTCAAGCTCTATTATAGAGCAATAGTCCTGAAAACAGCTTGGTATTGGCACAAAAATAGACAGGTAGACCAATGGAATCGAATTGAAAACCCGGATGTTAACCCACACACGTACGAACATCTGATCTTTGACAAAGAAGCTAAAAATATACAATGGAATAAAGAAAGCATCTTCAACAAATGGTGCTGGCATAACAAGTGCTTTTATTTTAAGATAATAAAACCCCCCATGTGGTCCACAGAAATGGCTCAGCCAAGAAGTCACAATACTGCCCATGAGGGGGCACTGAGTGTGGTTCCCAGCACTCAGTTCTTCGGGAACATGTAGATGTCAGAGAACAAGTTTTTGGAGTTGATGTTCTTCTGTGGGTTCCAGAGATCTAACTTGGGTTTATCAGATTTTCCCAGCAAGTGCCTTTACTGGTTGAGCCACCCTACTCCCAGTCCTGTTTCCTTCTTTAAAAAAAATAGTGCATTACTTTAGAAGTACTTATTTATCCAACTACTAATAAAATACAAATGTAGTAATTTTCCAGACTCACTTCTAGTTTATCGAATTTTCTATCACCAATGGTGGCATTGTTTCCTAAAATTCTAGCAAAATTGTATGCTATTGTTCAAATAATGCAAAAGTAAGTTTGACTGCTGTCTAACTCAGCAAATTCCTTGAGTTTTGGTTCATGGAATAAAAGTCTCATGATAAAGCCTATATGGATGTGTGTGTGTGTGTTAATCATTATTCTTCAATTGATAAGAACATAAATCTTCTGATTCTATTTATGGCCTTCCCAGCTGAAATCGAGAAGGTCTGTTCTTCTAAAATTCTCTAGCCCATTCATATAGCAGATGTATGGACTCAGAAGATGAATGGGTTCCCGTTATAGACAGTTTCCTCTAAAATTAAAGCCTTCCATCTTAGAGGGAAGCTCATTAAGTGACATTAAGGGGGGGCAGGTAAAACAATATGATATCCTAAGGGGAAGTGAAAAACATTCCACTCTGCAGGAAAATTCATTAAGCTTAGGAAATAAACAACTCAACAGCTTTAGAAAGTCATGAAATTGACCAGCTCCACTAGGCCGCCTCTCTCAAGCATATATAAACAGTGAGACAGGCTGAAAGACAGATTCAGACCTAGCCAAGCTTCCTGGAAGAGGCAAACCAGACAAACGAAGTTTCCCCTGAAAAAGCTCAGACCACCCGAGCTACCTGTTCAACCTGTTGAGCTGCCTGCAGGTGGTGGTACCCTGTGAATCAGGTTTCTAGCTTTCATCAGCTGTCTTCCATACTTGGGTAGATATCAGTGATATATTACTCTTTGAGCCTTGTGATCCTACTGGCAATCCCGCATGCACATTCCTGTTAGTGACAACTCATTTGTGAACTCACTAGTTCATTTAGCTGGACTTCAGTAATGTCTGTCCCTTGGCCTGTCACTGGGTCCCTGTCTATGGTGAGTAGATATTTCACATTTCTCCAGAAATAGTGTCACACAACAGATGATGAACAAGAATTGTTAGTCAATGGAAGTATATTTTAGAGGACACATTCAGAAATATTTGAATGAAGCAGTAGTGGAAAAAGGAACTTTAAAATAAATTTAACATTTCTAGCACGCTAATCTGTGACAAGGTGTCCATTCCTATTCAGTAAAACTGCAAAAAATTGTAGCTTTTCTTGTCTGTTTGATTTTAAATATAAGAAAGAGCATGGTCTCCTGTGCTTAATTTCAATATGGCTAAATGTGGGGAGCCGCCCCCACATTCTCCGTTACAAGATGGCACTGACACCCGTTGTCAGTTGGAGTAAACAACCTTGGTGCGCATGTGCCTGCTACTTTTCCATCCCTTACTCTCTGCCTCTCCCGTGGCTTCATATGGGCTGACGAGCAGGAGCCAGTCAGGAGATGACACATCTGAGGCGGGGACTGCTGAGCTATATAAGGGTTGGGCTTTTCGCTCCCCGGGTCTCCGCTTTGTAAGCTTATGCTCTCCCTCTCAAGACGCATTAAAGCTGTTCTGCAGAAGGATCCTAAGTGTGCCGCGTCGTTCTTGCTGGCGAGACGGTAGCGCGGGACAGCTAAAAATATTTTCAACAGCAAAAAAGGGAAATTTAAATCAATGAAACAATATTATAAACAGCTATATTACATGTTAAAATTCATAAATCTGTGGCAAGTTCCTTTATATGTATTTCTCTTCTTCTCTCAAACTCAGAAAAAAAAAGTATAGATGCCTTATATTGCTTTCCTATATTTCTTCTGTTTTCTACAGTGTGGGACAGAGAATGAGTGTAAGTTGGTATTCTAGTTGACTTCTCTGCTTCTGTGTTAAAACACTAACCAAAGTCACCAGCAATAACTCATTCACAACAACACAGCCCTTGTGAGCAAGCCAACTTTTATCAGCATTTCTCTTCCCTATTTCATTTGATATTAAGTCGCTAATATGATAAAAATTCAAATCATGGAATTACACTCTTGACTTCAAAATTTATGTCCTTATAACACAAAATACAGTCATTGCATACATTGCAATGTCTTAACTCATTATAGCATCAATTCAAAAGTACAAAGTTTCATCTGAATCTGACATGGGTGAAACTCAAGATATAATTCTTCCTGGAGTAGATTCCTTTCCAGCTATAAGCCTGTGAAATTAAGTTAATCTGCTTTCAGAATATAGTGGTGAAGATAGATGTAAGATAGACATTCCTATTTCAAAATGGTGTAATAGCCTACGAGAAACATATAAATGACCCCATGTAAGTACAAAATCCAAGATGGATGCAGCATTAACATAATTATGTGGTTTTGTCTCCATGTTCTGCAGTTTAGGAATGGAGGGTCCTGGGATGTGTAGCCAAGGCCTGAGGTTATGCTTTCTGCCCATCACTTTGGAAGATTCCACTCAGAAGTTCTGACATTCTCATCCCTGTAGTTTTGCTAGGATGATTTGTTGCTAATGACTCCATTTCTTTGGCCTTGGGAATTGCCCTGCTTCTATGCCATTGCCTAATCAGTGACACATAGTGATGGTCTCACTCTTGTGGTCTTGCTGAATACTGCCCTTGTGGAATGGAAGCTACCACTCCTCCCCAGTGAAAATCTTATACCTGGTTCTCTTGAGTATCAAGTAAATTACTAAAAGTCTGGGTAAAATTTGCTGTGTATCCACAGCTCTTGTATTTTATATGCCTTCAGTCATCAGAATACATAGTATAAGGAGTAGTAGCCAGGCCTACACTTTAGTCCATCTGAGCTGTGTACCCCTGTAATGCAGGGATGACACTCCTAAGGTGACAGTGAATAGAGAATGAGAAGGTCATGTGTGTGCTTCATTAGAAACAGCACACTAAAGGCTCATTTGTGGGCTTTTGTTGACAGGAGCTGTCCTTAAGATCTCTTGAGTGCCTTCAGGGTTTTCCTCCAAATGTATTTATTTATTTAAAATTTATTAATATTTTATTAGCTTTTAAAATTAGCATATACAAAGTTATGGGTTTCTTTGGCATTTTATTTTCTTAATAAAATAATATCTTTAGAAATCTTCGAAATTTCATAGAATGTGTTTTGATCCTATTCATATGCAATTCTACAGCTCCTCCCAGATCCACCAATCTCCAAAACTGCCTAACTTGTCTCCCCTTCTCTCTGACTCCAAGTCCATTTGGTATTGGCCAACAACTCTTAGGTATAGGGCCTACTCTATAATGTAATCTATATGCCAGAATTCACAATTAAAGGAAGGAAAGTGGACCATTTCAAGCATCATTCAATTGTCTACAGCTCCTCAGCTAAGGGTGTGATAATATGTACACCTCTACCACTATCCCAATGATGAGATGTTGTATGAACTTAGTTTGTATGCATACTGTGCCTTCTGTCACAATTTCTGTGAGTTCATGTGAGCATTTACTATGTTATGTCTGGAAAACACTCTTTCCTTGAAGTCATTCATCACTCCGGCCAATTAAAATTATTCTGTCCCCTTTTCTACAAATATTCATTAGTGATGAGGTCAGGGGATTCACAGAGATGAAACATCTGTAGCTGAGCACTCCAGAGTCCTATTCTTTGACCAGTGACCAGTTGTGTACCTCTGCATTAATAAATATCACCGTGAAAGGGTTGAGATACACTGGTCTATGGGAATAGCAATAAATCATTGGGAGTCATTTGAAGATTGTATCCATGGCCTAGTTTGCTTTCTTTTGCTGTGATAAATATCGTGATCAAAAAACAAATTGGGGAAGAAGGGATGTATTTGGCTCTCATATCACAGGTCACCAAGGGAAGTCAGCACAGGAATTCAAGGCAAGATTTTGGAGGCACAAAATGAAACAGAAGCCTAGGAGAAGCTCTGCATATTGTCTTGCTATTCATGTTTTATTCACTTTGTTTTATTGTGCAGCCCAGACCCACTTGCTCAGGTGTAGCCCTGGCCACAGTGTGCTGACCCCTCCCACCTTATTCATCAATCAAGCAAATGCCCCATAGATATACTTACAGGAAATTTTATAGTGGTGGCAATTCTTCAACTGAGGTTCTCTATTCCTAATTTGTGTCAAGCTGAAATAAACTAGCTAGCAGAGTCCATTTACCTGTTAATGAATAGTAGGTTTTCCCTTAGGGCTGTAACCACAGGTTTATGCCTCATTAACAATGCCATATGTATTTTATTGAGTATTTTTGCATCGATGTTCATGAGGGAAATGGGTCTATAGTTCCTTCTTAGTTGTGTCTTTGTGTGGCTTGGGTATCAAACTAATTGTAGCCTCAAAAAAAGAGTTTGGTAGTGAGCCTCCTGCTTCTATTGTGTGGAATACTTTGAGGAGTATTAGAATTAGCTCTTCTTTGAATTTCTGGTAGAATTCTGCACTGAAGCTATCTGGACCTGGGGTTTTTTTGGTTGGGAGACTTTTGATGACTGCTTCAAGTGGATTCAAGAACACATCAGAAAAATCATCCACCATGATCAAGTAGGCTTCATCCCAGGAATGCAGGGATGGTTCAACATTAGAAAAATCTATCAATGTAACCCACCATATAAACAAACTGCGAAAGAAAAGCCACATGAGCATCTCACTAGATGCTGAAAAAGCCTTTGACAAAATCCAGCACCCATTCATGATAAAGGTTCTAGAGAGATCAGGCATAACAGGAACATTCCTGAATATAATAAAAGCAATATACAGTAAACCAACAGCTAACATCAAACTAAATGGAGAGAAACTCAATGCAATTCCTCTAAAATCAGGAACAAGACAAGGCTGTCCACTCTCTCCATATCTCTTCAATATTGTATTTGAAATTCTGGCTGCAGCAATAAGACAACAAAAGGAGATCAAGGGGACACATATAGGAAAAGAAGAAGTCAAACTTCCACTATTTGCAGATGATATAATAGTTTATATAAGTAACCTGAAAGACTCTGCAAGGGAACTTCTAGAGCTGATAAACACCTTCAGCAATGTGGCAGGATACAAGGTTAACTCAAAAAAATCAGTGGCCCTATTACATACAGATGATGAAGTGGCTGAGAAAGGAATCAGAGACATATCACCCTTTACAATAGCCATAAACAGCATCAAATATCTGGGGATAATGTTAACCAAGGAAGTGAAAGACCTGTATATCAAGAACTTTGAGTTTCTAAAGAAAGAAATCAAAGAGGATACCAGAAAATGGAAAGATCTCCCATGCTATTGGATTAGTAGGATCAACATAATAAAAATGGCAATCTTGACAAAAGCAGTCTACAAATTCAACACAATCCCTATCAAAATTCCGGCACAATTCTTCACAGACCTTGAAAGAACAATAATCAACTTTATATGGAAAAACAAAAGGCCCAGGATAGCCAACACAACTATACAATAAAGGAACTTCAGGAGGCATCACCATAACTGACTTCAAGCTCTATCATAGAACTATACTCCTGAAAACAGCTTAGTATTCACACAAAAATAGACAGGTAGATCAATGGAACCTTATTGAAAACCCTGATTTTAACCCACACCCCTATGAGCACTTGATTTTTCACAAAGAACCTAAAACTATACAATGGAAAATGGAAAGCATCTTCAACAAATGGTGCTGGCATAAATGGGTATTGGTATGCAGAAGACTGCAGATAGATCCATGTCTATTGCCTTGTACAAAATTTAAGTCCAAATATATTGAAGATCTCAACATACATCCAACCACACTGAAACGCTTAGAAGAGAAAGTGGGAGATACTCTTCAACAAGTTGGTACAGGAGGCCACTTCCTGAACATAATACCAGTGGCACAGACACTGAGATCGACAATTAATAAATGGGACCTCCTGAAACTCAGAAGCTTCTGTAAGGCAAAGGACACAGTCAACAAGACAAAAAGGCAGCCCACAGAATGGGGAAAGATATTCACTAACCCCACATCTGACAGAGGGCTAATCTCCAAACTTTACAAAGAACTCAAGAAGCAAGGCTCGAAAACACCAAAGGATCCAATTAAAAGGTGGGGTACAGAACTAAATAGAGAATTCTCAATAGAGGAAGCTAAAATGGCCAAGAGACACTTAAGAAAGTGTTCAACATCCTTAGCCATCAGGGAAATGCAAATCAAAACAACTCTGAGATACCATCTTACTCCTGTCAGAATGGCTAAAATAAAAAACACCAAAGACAATTTATGCCGGAGAGGATGCGGAGAGAGGGGAACACTCCTCTACTGCTGATGGGAATTCCAACTCATACAGCTACTTTGGAAATCAGTATGGAGATCCCTCAGGAAAAGGGGAATCAATCTACCATAATACCCAGCAATTCCACTCTTAGGCATATATCCAAAAGAGGCAAATTCATACTCCACTATGTACATAGCAGCATTATTTGTAATAGCCAGAACCTGGAAGCAACCTAGATGCCCCTCAACTGAACAGTGGATAGAGAAAATGTGGTACATTTACACAATGGAGTATTACTCAGCAGAAAAAAAACTATGGAATCTTGAAATTGACAGGTAAATGGATGACCCTAGAAGAAACCATCCTGAGTGAGGTAAGCCAGTCACAAAAAGACAAACATGGTATGTACTCACTCATATATGGATTTTAGACATGGATCAGGATAGTGCCAGTCTGTACTTCCACTGACAGAGAGTCTGGGAAACAGGAAAGAACCTAAGAGAGATATGCAAGGTACCCCAGAAAAGAGGAATGAGGCAAGATCTTCTGAACAGATTGGGAACACGGTGAGGGGTAGGGGGGATTGGGAGCTGGGAAGAAGAGAGGGGGAGAAGAGGAAGAGAGAGTAGGTCATGGGGGAACAGGAAGGGTGAGTAGGGGGTAGAATAGAGGGAAGAGGGAATCATAGGTTAGAAGACAGATCTGGCACCAGTGAGACCTCTAGTGATCTAACAGATTGACACCAACTGGCAAGCTAAGCAATAGTGAAGAGACCACCTTAAATGCCCATTCCTGATAATGAACTTGATGTCTATATCCATCCTAGAACCTTCATCCAGTGACTGATGGAAGCAGAGGCAAACACCCACAGTTAAACACTGAACTGTACCCATGGAACCCAGTGACATAGAGAGAGGAGCGATGAGCAAATTGGCAAAGAATGGGCTGAAAAAACCAGCAGAGACAGCT
Source organism: Mesocricetus auratus (assembly GCF_017639785.1). Classification (NCBI taxonomy): domain Eukaryota; kingdom Metazoa; phylum Chordata; class Mammalia; order Rodentia; family Cricetidae; genus Mesocricetus; species Mesocricetus auratus. Next base: position 39,836,749 of record NW_024429193.1, read on the forward strand.
GATCTGAACAGGGGAGAGCTCTTGGACCCCAGACTGACAGCTGGGAGGCCAGCATGGGACTGATCCAGACCCCCTGAAAGTGAGAGTCAGTGAGGAGGCCTGGGCAACCTATGGGGCCCTGGGCAGTGGATCAGTGTTTATCACTGGTATACAGACAGTCATCGTGTGTCCATAACACAAAGAGGGGTGCTCTCTCAGCCTGGACTCTTAGGGTAGTGCCTGGACCCTGCCCTGAGTGAAATGACAGACTCTAGATATCCCCTATGTGGAAGGAAGTGGAGATAGGGTGGGAGGCTGGGTGGGATGGTGGGGCGTGCGGGAGGAGGGGAGGGAGAGGAAACAAGCTATTTAAAATTAAAATAATAATTAAAAAGAAAAAAACTGCTCCAACACACCAATGCCAGATAGAGAGCAAATTATTTTGTTTATTTAACAGACAGAAAGCTGACTTCTTTCTTTCAGTTCTGTCATCTGCATTTTAACTTCTATTATTGGTTGTCATCTCCCTTACCCATGTCCTATTGGGTTGCTACTTCTTTGTTGACTTGAAATAATTACTTTCAACTAAAGAAAAAAAAAACAATGCCACATGTAGATTCCATCTCATGGAGCAGGCCTTAAATCTAGTCAGAGAATGATTGGTTTCTCTCATAATATCTATGCCATTATTTCACCAGTGAGTTTATCTTGCCAGGCAAGAAATTGTAGTTTTCAGGGTTCATGGCTTGGTGAGATTGGTTATTCCTTTTCTCCTCTGGTAGCATGCCTAACATCTACCAGAACTGTGAAAGCTGACTAGTAGGAATGAAATCTTCAGAACTGAACCTACATGATTCCCACCCCATTCTTATGACTCAAATATGTGATATCTTCAGCAATAAATAGGGTCTTACTGCCAAGTTATAGAAAGTAGCCAAGTATAGCGTGATCCTTATTGGTCTTACCAATAATAACCCAGTGTTATATATCAGTGTAAAAGCTAAAGGATCAGAGAAACAGAGCAGCCACAGTCACATCTTACCTCTCTGAATCCTCAAACAGAAAGGGTTGAGATCCTGTCTATGCCCTGCCATATCTCTTCCTCTCTTCTGTCTAGCTCCATCCTCTGATTCCTAGGCAAGCTTTATTAATTGGAGCACGAACAAAATATCACACAAAAGCCAAGGGCAATGATAGTAGCCTGTAATGTTTGAAGGTCCGGAAAAGTCAAGCAAAAAGTTCTTTAAAAAGAAGAAACAAGCCGGGTGGTGATGGTGCATGCCTTTAATCCCAGCACTTGGGAGGCAGAGGCAAGTGGATCTCTGTGAGTTTGAGACCAGCCTGGTCTACAAAAGCTACAAAAGCTAGTTCCAGGACAGCCTCCAAAGCCACAGAGAAACCCTGTCTCAAAAAACAAACAAACAAAAGAAAGAAACAAAATAAGAGGAATCAATCAACTTTGTTCAATAATAACTCTTGTTATTAACACTCTAATATTACAATTTATTAAAGACACAACTTTCTAATAGATTGTATTAGAAAACAGGACCCATCCAATCAATGACAGATACGACCTTAGGCTAAAAGAATGGAAAAGGGATTCTAAACCCGTGGAGCCAAGAAACAAGGGAGTTTATTAATTCTAATATCTGACAAAATCAATTTCAAACCCAAACTAGTTAAAATAGTTAGAAAAGATTGGAAAGGGCTCTGTATACTCACTAAAGGATAAATATCTCCAATTTTCTTGATGATTGTCTTCTGCTTCTTTTATCTATGATAGTTGCTTTATGTATTAGTTTTGTGGCCATGTCCTTGGTTTGTGCTCCCTAACATTTCACTCTTACCAGGGCTGGCTTACAAACCTTACCAAATGTTTACAACCACTTTGTCTTTTAATTACAAATGCAATCCCTAGCTCATTTCAACCCTCTCATATGCCAATTTTTACTATTTATCAAACGTCATTGTCACTATCACTTGTTACTATTATTTTGAGTCAGGGCCTCATATATGCCAGGCTTACCTCAAACCGTCCATGCCGTTGACAGTGATCTTTAGATCCTCACCTCCAGCCTCTGTCTTCCAGGTACTGCACTTGCAGTCATGCACCTCCATGCTGGGTTTATGCAGTGTTAGGGATCAAACCAAGGGCTTCAGGCATGCTAACCAAGCACTCTGCTAATGGAGCTGTATCTGCAGCCCTGGTTGTAACTTATTAAGCAGCTCATTTTAGCTGCAGCATGGTAAAAGAGCAGAAGCATTTCATAGTAGAGTGGGATTTTAGAGTCAATGATTAAATTTTACTCACCTAGTTGACCTTAAAAAGACATTAAAGTTTTCAGATGTAGGGGAAAAAACATTCAGGAAATACTATTTGGAAAATAACTGTAATTAGTTGAGTGAAAGATGTGACAAAGAGCTCAGAAAGTACATGTAGTCTGTGAATTGTTTTGTAAAAGTGGAAAATTAAATTGTGAAGTTTGGGGTGATTTTTGTTGTTTTTGTATTTTGGGGGGGTGATTTCATCTGGCGGAACATGAGTATACACATTCATTATAATAGAATGCTGGTTTGCCAAAAGAAATTCAGAAACCATGAAATGAGAGTTGGTGGAAGATAGTCCATCAGGCAGTAGGAAATGCATTAAGCCAACATTGTTCTACAATGAAACAAGTCTTTTTGATGAAAAGGAAACGATTTTTCCCGTTTTTATTTAAAGTAGAAACAAGCTTATTTTACATGTCAATTCCAGTTCCCTCTCCCTTCCCTCCTCCCCTGTCCCCCAGCATCCCCCCATCTCCATCCCCTTTCTGCTCCCCAGGGAGGGTGAGATCTTCCATGGGGCTATCTTCAAAGTCTGTCATATCATTTGAAGTCTAGACTGAGTAAGAGAGTATCCCTTTATGTGGAATGGGCTCCCAAAGTCCATTTGTGTACTAGGGATAAATACTGATCCACTACCAGAGTCCCCATAGAGGAAAAGATGTTTTTAATTAGAGCCACAGCAAACTTCTTCAACCATATATGATTTCTCTGTTCCTACACGGTTTGTGTTTTCATGCTTCCACATCTTTTCAGGGAATGCTTCTCCTGCTTGGAATTTTCCTCACTGTCTTTCCCCTTGACACAAATGTGATTCCCATAAAAATCTCCACTAAATCCTACTGTTACTTATGCCTGAGGCATATTTTTTGGGTTTTTTTCTTCTGTATTCCCACAACACATTTTGCCTACTATAATTAGAGCCATTGTGTGCTTGCTCAATTCTTTGAAATGAATTTTAAATTCTTACCATAAATTTTGCACTCATATTTAGAAGGTGTTCATAGGTCATACCCTACTAAGCTTATATTCTGAAGCAGACAAATAAGTCAAATAATTATTCTTGTGAAGGAAACAATAAATGGAAACAGAAAATGTAAGTGCTCAAAGGGTAAGAAGGTTCCTATTCAGAATCCAAAGGTCAGAAAGAGGGTGAAGATTCACTAAGCCAAATTCTGAGGGACAATATTCTGTGAGAGTCCTAGGATAATAGAAGGGATTTTAGACAACACATATGGTATAGATACAGGCACTGAGAAGGAACTCACATTACTATGTGGACCAAAGTAAAAACTCCTATAAGTTGCCCAAGTGACTGTATCTGTGCTGCTTGATACTATAGTAATCCAAATGCATGTTCAATTTTGAATTTGAATATAAATTTAAACTACTATTAGGTACATTTTTAAATTCAGTTAATAGTGGTACTTATCATGGTTCAAGATAATATGCATTGGAGGAAAGTGCTGCTGCATTGACCACTGAGAAATTAGAACACTTGTTTAATTTAATTTTATGTGTATAGTGTTTCACCTGCATGTATGTGTATCACTTGTATTCTGAAGAGTAGCCAATACTGTTTGCTGCTGAGGCATTATTTCACCATGTGGTTGTTGGGAATTGAACTCAGACCTCTGGAAGTGCAGCCAATGCTCTTAAGTTCTGAGCCATCTCTCCAGCCCCTCAAAGCACTTTTATCATTGCATTTTTCCTGAAGAGTTTATTGGGAGTACATAGCTAATAGCATAGTGATCAGAAAGAACAAAACCAAAACTATACATCATGAACAACAGACAACAGTTTATGTAGGAACTTCAACACAAAATTGTTAGAACACATCCTTTTCTGAACATCTTCATGGTGGAGGGGTAGAGATCACGTGATGTCAAACCTAATACTCTAGGCAAAGAACATTGAATCTGTTTTTAACAAGTGATCTAAAAATAGTGAGTAAAACTGAGTTTATACATATTCAAAATTGACTCAATCTTTTCATTTGTTAAGTAAAGTTCAAATCAAACCAGCATAGAAGTGGGGAAAGCCAGAAATGAGGTATTCAAAAGAACTCATTGGCTTGACGTTAATTAGAATTATTTGAATACAAGGAAAAAAATCACTAACAAGAAACAAACAAAAATCCCTGAATTATCTAGTGGAGATAAGATGGCTTAAATTCCTGGTGATTCCAAACATAAAAGATTGCTTATTTTCTCTGTAGGGGAACTAAGAAATAATATTCTTGCATTTGTTTATTCATTTAAAATACTCATCAGTTTCATATTGTACACCAAGCTGTATTATGGATACTGGGTTAGTTTTATGGCCACTGAACTTAAGACGGAATCATTTGACAAGAGGGGATCTCAATTGAGGAATTAACCTACATCAGATTGGCTAAAGACAACTCTGCTGCACAATTTCTTGATTAGTAATTGATGTAAGAATGTCCAGTCCGCTATGGCCATTGCCAACCCTCCCAGGTTACTCTAGGGTATATAAAAAAGCAGGCTGCACCAACTATGAAGCACAATCCAATAAGCAACACTCTTCCATGGTTTTGTCGTCGATTCTTTTTTATTTTATTTTATTTTGTTGTATCTTATTTTATTTTTCAATACTTCCTGACCTCAGTTCCCCCTCAATCCATTCCTCCTAGTACCCCCTCCACTCTCTTCCAAATCTACTGCTTCTCAGTTTCTCTTCAGAAAAGAGCAAACCTCCCAGGGATATCAGCTGACCACGGCATAACAAGATGCAATCAGAGTAGGTACAAACCCTCATGTTAAGGCTGGATGAGGCAACCCAGTAGAATAAAATGGGTCCCAAGAGCAGTCAAAACAACCAGAGGCAGGTCACCCCCAATATTAGGGCATCCCACAAAAAACACCAGGCTAACAGTCATAAAATATATGCAGAAGACCCATGTAGGATCCGTGGTTGCTGCTTCTTCAGTCTCCGTGAGTGTCTATGAGCCCTGCTTGTTGATTCTGTGGACCGTGCTCTCCACTCTATGGCTCCTTTTGGCTTCAGTTTTTATCGCCAGGTTCATGCCTTGAGTTACTGTCCCGAAATCTCTCAGCGATGGAGTCTGACCTGAGAGGTGTAAGATGAAATAAACACTTCTCTCCTCAAGTTGAGTTTGGTCGTGGTGTTTTATCGCAGCAACAGAAAATTAACCAGGACACGGTTGAAATAGGATTTGCAGATTTTAATGGGGAAAAGTCATTTTAGGCTGACTTACTATAATGAAATCAGCAGGATGACTTATTCAGAGGTAATTGGGGGCAAATGAATGTACCTACCATATATGCTAAAGAACATTGAAAGTAATAGAAAAATCAGTCTGTGAAGAGATTCTAATGTGTCATGGGGGCATTGTTGATGGAGAGTTGGGTGCCCAGTGGCACACGTGTTGGAAAGATCGACAAGTATAAAGCTGGGAATTTGAAATAAGACTACAGACAATTTAGCAACATGGGAAACGGTCCTATTAAAAAAGCATGGCTGTAGTCAAAGGAAAACTCATAAGTGAAATCATTGGATTAATGCTAAGAGATAGCAAGACACATCCCACTTCCCCCCCACACACATATATTTTTTTCTACTTTTTGCTACAGATTTTAGCTAATCATGCTTTCTCAGTTATGTTGACCTTCCTAGGTAGGTCAAATTTCTTCTTGTCTACAGACAGACCAGAATAAATGTATGGAACAATTATAATCTTAAGTGACTCTGTTGATTTTTTTCAAAAAAAAGTGGCTTCTGAAATTAGAGATGAAAATTCAAGAGGGGAAAAAAAGCTTTAGTTGAAGAAGATATAGAATTGTAAGAAATTCTGACATCTCTTAAAAAAATACAGCTTACTTAAGTTTTGTTGTGTATGTAGGCCACAATTATTTAGCCATTCTTCTGTCGCAGGTCCCATACACTGTTTGCTGTGAATGCCTATGGCATTTTGACTTCAGTTCTCCAATTTACATATCCAGAAGTAGAATAGGTAGTTCTTAGGGTGTCTTACTTTTAGGTTGGGTGCAATCACTACCATTCCCATAGTGACTAGTGACTTCATTCTCATTTGCAGAATGGAAGAATTCATTTTCCCTACATCCTCACTAGCATTTGTTGCCATTCTGGCTGGAGTTCTAATATGAGTTACACTGATGGGATTTTTTCCATCATTATTTTGGCTATTGATATTTTGTCTTTTGAAAACACTGTCCAATTCATTTGTTTACTTATTGAGTGAATGCACATTTTGAGTTCATTATATTGTCTAAATATTAATTCTCTTGCATATATATAATTGACAAAGACTTTCTCCCTTCCTGCTAAGTATCTTCTCATTCTGCAGATTGTTTTTTTCCCCTCACTATGTAGAACTTTTAAAATGCATGCAATCCATTTGTCAGTTCTTGCTGTTATTAAGTGACGTTTTAGAGAACTTTCTATAACATCCTTCCTTATAACCACCTTTAATTCTTACATATGAACCCTTACATATGTTTCCTCCATGACAAAGTGCAAGTTTTACACTATGGTGTTTGATCTACTTTGAATTTACGTTTTTTCATTCTTCTACATGCAGCAACCAGTTTTTCTCAGCATCATTTTCTGAGCAGGCTCCCTTTTCTTCAAGATATATGACCTGTGTCTGTTAAAAATCAGGTGGCTAGAGATGCATATGTTTTTATTCTGGGGCCTTGCAGCCTATTTTTTTGGTCTGCACATCATGCTTCGTGCATCCTGGTGTTTTTAGAACTGCTGTTCTATACTGAAATTTGAAATTAGGCCACAGATACCTTCAACAGTATTCTTCCTACTTTGGCTATTCAGGGTCATTCGTGCTTCATGTGCTCTTTAGGATATTTTTATTTTTCTGGTTCCTTGGAGAAAGTCACTGACAGTTTGGCAGGGACTGCAGCTTTGGATAATATCATTTTTTCACAATTTTAGTTTTGTAAATCCATGATTATAGGCAACTTATTAACTTTCAGTGTCTTCCATTTCTTTATTTTGTGTTTTAAAATTTGTATTGTAGAGGCATATCTTGTTCTTAGGTATGCTTTTTCCTGGTCTTTGTTGATCTGTTTTGCTTTCCTTTGAAGATATTCTGAATGTAAGCTCTATTGATTTCTTTATCTGCAAGTTCACTATTGGTTAATTAAAATGCAATTAAAAACATATGTTGATTTTGAGTTCTGGTATGGACTTTAAATGTTTATAAGGTCTAAGAGTCTTCTGAGATTATAGGATATTTTAAATTTATGGTGATGCCATCCTCAAATGAAGATAATTTGATTTCTTCCTTTCCAATTTGCAACCTCTTGGTTTCTTTCTCTTGCCTTATTGCTTTAGCTAAAGAAACCTTCAAACCTTATGTCCAATAAGAATGGAGAGTATGGATACCCTTGTGTCATTCCTTATTTTAAGAAAAATATCTAAGTTTTTCCAGTGTAGTGTGATGTTGGTTATAGATTTGTTTCTACTATGTTGAGATATGTTCTATTTTATTCTCAGTTTCCTCAGAGCTTTCATCATGAAAGGATGCTCAATTTTTCCAGAGGCCTTTTTGGTAATTCTTTCATTTCTGTTTGTCTTGGAGTTTTCATTGCTGTGAAGACACGCCATGACGATAGCAATTCTTATAACGAAAACATTTAATTGGGGTGGCTCACTTAGAGTTTCAGAGTTTCTCTGAATTTCATTTGCATCTATTAAAATGTCCCTATTTTCATCTCAGATTTTACTAATTTTGGTTCTATCTTCTGGTTATTTGAGATGAGTCCTGTCATTCTTTTTAATTGTTTTAAAGAATCAATTTAAACCTCCTGCCTTTCTTCCCCTTATTTGATCACATTGACAAAATATTTTGGTATCATCTCACCGGTTCCTAAATTTGTTCACAGTCTTTTCAATATTGCTCAGACTGCATTGTTTCTAATTATCTACCTTAAAGTTCAAAAATGCTTCCATCATTTAATTCATAAAAGCAATTTGTAACAGAACACAAAGAGTTTACATCTTGTTGAGTGCAAAAGCAAAACAAATAATCGCAGCCAGCACTCAAAGTACTGAAGAAGATCTTTTATTCTTCAAGTAGGAAAATACTCTCTCCTGGATCAAAGAAAGCAGAGATGTATCAGAGGTACCCACATGTATTCATATGCAGAGGCACCTTGCAGAGGGAACAGTGCTATGCATGCTTAACTTTCCTCTAAGAATCCTCATTAGGACCACACCAAGAATGTCTCCATGCAGAGAGGCTGATGTTTATGTGACTTTATCCCACATCAAAGACACCCAAGTATGGTTTATTATATGTCATTTAATTTTGTTTTCATACGTGGCCAGGTACAGGTTCCAACTCATATTCAATTGCATTAAATAAGACCCATAAGTTCATAACTTAATACTAAAAATTAATGGGATCCAATTCTAATAAAGAACCAGAAAAAGTTCCCTCACAAAGGCCAAAAGACAGTAAATGCCAATGTGAGACGACACAATCTTAGAATCATCGAATACTCTAGGCATAGCTATTGCACATATATTCCAATAGGTACAGATTAACACTCTTGAGACAAATAAAAATTAGACAGCTTCAGAAAAGAAAGGTAATGTATAGAGAGAATCAACAGGAAATTTTAAATTGTAATGAAAAAATAAAGTAAGCAATTTTTGAAAAATCACTCTGTTAGCAGACATAAAAACATCAGGGTCTAGACACAGATCTGTTCTGGCTCTTTTTCAAAAGTGTTCTTTCCTTTGTTCTCAGAGGCAACTAGGCTACAGTTTCCAATACATATTCACTTAGGTGTGATTCCCTAAAGTCCCTAAGACCCCAGACCATGTAGATGTGAAGCATTCTAATTCAGCCCAGAAGTTCACATACCAGTGAACTTATAGAATTTTCTTCTCCCAGTGATTTTTCTCAATATAATTTTACATTTTGGAAAGGGCCAAAGCATAGAAACTGAGTACCTGGTTTCTATGGTAAAAGACCAGGAAGTAGGGACACAAGAAAACAGAAAATCAATTTTTCTCCTCAATGAGTAGTGGTAATGTTGAGACTCAGACTGGTCAAGAGGCTGAGAACAAGTGACGGTTGCACTTAGTCTTAAACAGGTTACCCGTGACACCTACTTCTAGCATCAAGGATAATGTGGAAAAGCAGGTAGGAAGAATGTAAATGAATGAATGTAAGGGCAGTGACAACGTACTCATGAAATTACGACTGGGGTTCTCTACACAGGTCCTGTACAACAATGAAATACCCAGTCATACATGGAGAAGGACTCTCAGGACCCTGGTCAGTGGAGATAAAGAAGCTTAGGTTGCTGTGAGAGATTAAATTAATGACCTTATTGATGTAGCCATGAGTCAGTTACACATTCTGCAATGTGTATCTATATATCCATGTCCTGTTAATTCCAAAGATGGGAGGAGAAAGATCACAGACCAAAATCGTAATGGCCAAATTTAATTAAAGCAAGCAGTTAGTTGAAGGAAGCTTTTTTTTATTCGTGTACATGGGCTGCCTCCCGTTAAGATTGGTTTCAAGAGGTCAACATTGCATGTGAGGAAGACAGAGATTTTTGTAGTTCAGGGATATAAGGTTTCAAATTGTGTATTTCATGAGCAAAATAGGTGGTGTTGTAAGAGCACAACAAACAAGTTAGTCCTAATGACCTCTTGAAATGAAGACATGGTTGTAAGGTAGGCATGGCAAGATATTCGTAATCATAACAAAGTAGTCATATAACATTTTGAAACAAATGTAGGGTTGCACTGTGGTTATAATGAGTTTTTGAAAGAACACATGGTTTCTGTTTCTTCGGTGAGGCTCACCCCAATCCTTGAGAAACAGAGGTTTTGTCATAAACAGGAATGAACCTAGAGTGTCTTTACTATAAGATGGCTTTTAAGCCTAAGACGGAGGAAGGCTGGTTCTTCAGTCTATGTTAAGTGTCTTGATTAAACTCAGTGAGTCACAAAGCAAATCAGAAAGACATGTTTGTGGGACAGGGACTTAATGGAAGGAGGAGGGTGCCGCTGAGGGTGGGAAAATGGTAAGGCAAGTAGTAGATGAATGTGGTCAGAGTGAATACGTACATATATGATGTTTCCAAAGAATAAATCAATTTAAAGCTTTAAAAATATTATAACAATCTTTTAAGCATTCAACATACATGGATACATCAATCATTAGACATATTGCCATTTATTTTCCCATAATTTGGGTTCATGGTTAAAAGCTTAATTTTTCACTGGCCTATAGCATTAAGTCATTCCCTCAACTAGAAAAATGAGCTCATATATTAGGAAATAAATTAAAGTTAAAGGGGAAAAATGATCCCCAAAGCATACTCTGTCGAAAGTTTAGCATGAAAGAAAAATACAAGGAAATGCGCACCACTCTGTTTTATAAAGGACATCAAAATCATGACTTAAAGACTTTGCAAAGGGAAGACACTCCATGTGCCAGCTGTGGTTTCTGCCTCTTGTGGAGTCTAATGAGTGGTTATTTTCTTCCTGATGTTCTTTCTAGAATAACAACAAAGGTTGTTGATCTCAAATTCTAGGTTGCTTTTACCTATCATCCACCCACAGTTTTGTACTGTCTTTTGTAAAATGTAACGTGTTTAAATTTTCCCCAAACCGGCAAATAACATTTTTTAACAGAAACATTTCTTCGTTTTTGAAGCAATTCATTTGTCACTCTATGATTAAACCTTAAAACCCCAAATAACAAGTTTTCTTGGGTACTCATGTGATATTAGGTGAGGGACTTTTCTGTGGATTTATTTTTAAGCTATGTACTAACAACCTGCATTTCATTGCTAGGATTCAGAATATCTCTAAGGAGAAATAAAGTGTTTCTTTAAAAATAACTTATATTTGTCTGCAAAAGAATAGGAAAAAGTGGCTTTGACAATGATGAGCTGAAATCTAGCTTGCAGTGCTCATAAAAAGCTTTGTTATTTTTCATATAAATGAGCATGATATTTTTTAAATAATAACATGTTTTCATTGAATTTCAAGTAAAAGGGAGATTGTATATTCAGCTTACTTTGGCCTTATTATCATGATAAACTGCCATGTTGCATAAGCTTCCCATCAGCCATTCAAGGTAAGAATAAGCAACTTTGGGAAATGGCCATGTTTCTCAACCTGAGTCTAAGTCAGAAAGTCACATTTTCATGAACGCTCTCTGTGCTCTATCACAAAGAATCTTAACATATCCCTGTCATAGTCCTTTATCTTATTGTTAGTACTGCCTTATATTTGCCTCCATAAAGCAATAAAAGCATCTACGTACAACTGAGAACATCTAAGCACCTTTGAACATTTAAAACAAAAATGTTATATAATCATTTTAAAGACTCTGTGAGTGTTAAACCAACTTAATGTTGTGTAAGAAAGATAGATGGGCATGCTAATGTATTTCCTCAATTTCAATAAATTGTTATTCCAAAAATTCTTATGGTTGTGATGACTTCCATGATAGAATTTTTTCAGATATTCCTACTTTCCATGATAATCTGACTGAGGCAAACACAGAGTGGTTTATTTACTAGTATCAATTCTCGAATCACTCACCACACAGTAAATATTTATGTAGGTTACATTACTACAAAGAGTTCAAGAGACAAGGAATTTCAAAGAGACTTAGGAAGCCAAAGATGAAATGCATTCATCTCTGTATTGATAAGATAATGAACCTGATTAGGTTGCAGAGAAGGAGCTGCTCTGGTGAGTCAGAGCGACCAATGTGACTCACAGACTTCAAAGGAAAGCTGCAGAGATGAGTCCAACTGAAGATGCAGAAAGAACAGGGCTGGCTCCCAATGGACAAACAAGCAGGAGAGATGACAGGTCTAGACTGGCTCCTCAGTGGATAGGCAAACAGAAATGTGCGCAATCCATACCAACAGCCAGAACTGGGACAAGAAGGAACTAATGGGACAGTGGGGGATTTTCTGCTTGTCGATCCTAATTCACACAGTGAGTGCTAAATGATATGGTAATGGAGGATACTGCAATTGTGGTTCTTGGTGGGTATCTTCTAGTAGGATGCAGGTGAGGAAACCCTTGGTTTGATGTGGTCAATAAGTTCTTTAACATTGCTTCTGTATAATGATTTTAACATGCCCACATACTCCAAGGCTCTCAATTCAATCTCATAAATTTTCAGGATGGCACCCATTCTACTGACAGGAATGTTTTTTCTTTTCTGTGCTGCATGGGGGGGTGCCAGAAAGATGGTGCCATTTATGCACTGACCCAGAAGTCTTCCTTGTGGTTTAAAATGAAAAAAAAAACACTGTCTTAAAAAATCAGCAGAGAAACAAACGAGTTTGACACAGTGTGAACCAAGTAGCTTACAGCAGGGAACAGAAGAGTAAATGAAAGAAACTTGATTCGAAAATGATTCCACGAAGCTTTACAAGCAAAACCATTTTTACATTGGGGTTGGAGAAATGATTCAGTGGTTAAGGGCACTTACTGTGCTTGTAGGGAACCTGAGTTCAGTTCAGGGCATGACTCATGGCAGCTCACAATCAAATGTAACTCCAATTCCAGAAGATACAACACTTCTTTCTTCTGATTTTCCCAGGCACTGTGCATATATGGTACACATAAATGCATGTAGATAAAACACTCATAGACACAAACTAAAAATAAAATTGAAAAATCCTTGATGTTTTTCTGTTAGTTTAGTGACTGCTCATGAATCTACTAATATTTTAGTTATCATCTGAAGCCCCAGAGCCCCACAGTCAGTACCTTCTTGGATTCAGGCCATGGCCTTGGGGGGAGGGTCCCACATCGCCTCTGCCACAGTGCCATATGTAGGTTAAATTAAGTCTCTAATGTTCTATTTATCAGAAAGACTTAGGAGTCAAACGTTGGGGCGAAAATATGCTAGTGCAGAGATGCTGAATAGCAACTAGCTGCCTTTGCTCTTTGGCTGGAGACGTCATCAGGACATATCTCTTTTCTGGCCCCAGATCTAAAAGGAAGCTCTAATTCTAGTTCCTACCCTTTCCTTCCTTTGCATCTTCCCTATCCAAATTACTGGCTTCTCTGTGCCTAATTTCAGTCAGCTAGCTTCTCTCTCTGACCCCTAATTCAAGGTAAACTTTATTTAACTGTTATTTACAGGCTTAGGGGGTTCACAATGAGATCTAAATATCCCACAACAAATACTTTACATATTTCTGTCTGAGAAATATATACCACCCCCACAGAAAAACAAACATCAATCTTTCAGTAATTCAACAAATATGTTGCAAGCACATACCAGAAAGCATTCCAACCTTTAGTAACAATACAGTAAACTATTAGGCAAAAGTGACTGTCAAAAGAATTTACATTGTAGCCAGTTGAAACAATGATTATGTTATGATGTATTATAAAATAGAACTTTTAAAATATAAAGAATTGAATACAGGCTCTTGCTCATAGTACACAAAGAACTCTAAGCTATACCCTCAGCCCTTACTTGATGAGACAGAGTTCTACTATGTAACCCAAAATAGCCCATACAACAATTATTACCAACAAAAAGGTCTTCATACAACTCTTAGTAAAACATTATGTTCAATAAAAGAATTTATGCACACATGACCATTTATTGTATGATCTCACTTTTAAAAAGCATCTAGACTAGACCACAGTCTTCAGAGATAAAAATAAGTTACTAGATGCCTGTGGATTGGGAAAGGAATAGGAGATGACTCCTTTGGGGGAAATAGAAAAGTTCCAGAACTGGATAGCATTAATAATTTCACCCTCAGCTCCCCATGAAACTGATTGCTTAAAACAAAACAAAACAAAATAATTGGAACTAGAAAGATGACTCAGCCTTTAATAGCGCTTATTGCTCGGCCAGAGGATCAGAGTTCAGTTGTAGTACCCATATCAGAAATCTCAAAATTATCTGGAAATTCCAGTCCCAAAAATCTAATATCTCATGGCAGCTATACACACACAAAAAACAAATAATAGCTAAATGAATAAATAAGAAAAAAATAAGTAGATTAACTTTATCCCATGAAAGCTATTCCTAAAGCTATGGTAGTTTTAAAAACAAAAAACTAATGTCCAGGACCCAGACCTGAAGGCACACATGAGCAATTAATGACAAATTTGTTGGAGGTAAAGGGAGAAAGGTTTCATGGCTGATACTAAGATATTTGGACATGAAACCCAAAAGAAAGCTTTACGTATCCAGTAACTAAGCATAAAGTGCCCAGTACCTAAGCATGAAGTATACAGCACCTAAGACATGGGTAGCTAAATTAAAGAAGTAGAAGTATTTTAAAGGAAACATTGCATGTGTCTATGTGATGGTCATTGTTCTCAGGGTAAGCCAATTTGTCAGTATCTTGGGCAAAAATCCAAGGCTTCAGAAGAAGTTAAGATGGGAAATGGACTGAGTCCAGATAATTTCTAAGACACATTACTTACTATTTCTCTGCCTTTGTTCTCTTAGTTGCTATAACCAGTTTATGTGAATTAAATACCATGTGGACACTAAATGCCTGCATGCAGATTCCATCCAGACTTCATGCCTCATTTCTTATATTAGGCATCCAAATACTTGCCCCTTCAATTCAGATTTATAAAAGATATTAAGTTAGATATACCATTTATCACCAATTCCCTATACTGCTAAAATTTTTTACTTTTATTTTTTCTATTCCATTTCTTTTCTAATTATTAGTAATACATGGAATAGAGGTATCGTGGGTTTAGGCATAGGGATAAAATAACTGAAAACAGGAACACACTTTTATTTATATGAAAAGAATCTGTCTTGCCTGAAATATAAAAATTTGTTGCAACTCACTGTACTGCATGATAAACATATATATATATATATATATACACACATTTCACTGTGTATTTTTCACAAAAAATATTTCAAGAGAAAAAATTTGCATGTTAAAATTTATTATAAAAGTGGATTAATGATCCATATGAGCAGTGAATGGGAAGCAAGACAGATGACTCACAGTGTCCAATAACCCTTGCTGCTCTTTCAGAGGACCAGAGTTCAGTTCCTAGATCCAATATCAAGTAGACCGTGGTGGAGGGGGGATCTTAAGGGACAAAACAGGAAATTGTGAACACAGAAAACTTATCATATAAAACAGGAATCCACAAATTACCACTGCTTTCGTGCTGAAGACACACAACCACTGATTATATGCTTGAGACATACATTTTGACATTTTGAGCACCCCAGAACATACATTTTCATATACTTTAACAGAAATGTTGGGATGAAAAGATAAAAGCATCTCTTCCTAAAAGGATACATTAATCAGCCACCCAATTTTGCTTCTCACTGACTTTGAGTAAGCTCTACACTTTTCACTTATGGGCAATACAAATTATTATACTGGTATTGTAATGCATTTTTTTAAAACAGCAGAGAATTTTTATGTGTTAAAAATCTTTTTAGAAGTGCAAAACTTATGACAGCAAATGATAAATCACAAAGCAAGCACATGTGATGCTGTAATATTTAATAGGAAGTTCTCCTGGAACTGTGACAAATGATAAAATATTTGCTGAGCATTGGAATATTAAAATACAGAAACCTTTGAAGTTTGCCACAATGACTGAAAGTGTGGCTAGAGATAGAGAGGATATCGAGGGCTTGGCATTTGACCAAATAAAATATGGTTAAGTAAGTCATCTTCTGGCATAATAATAATAATAATAGAACAATGCCCAGTAAGGACAGGGAGAGCCACATTCCCCATTATAAAAGAAAAAGGACTGACTTTAAATTAGATTGCTTTCCAACTAATCTTTACTAGATTGACTCTCATAACCCTCACCAGGGAACTCTGGAGCATCTATGCTGTGAGATAAACCAATTTGCTCACTTGCACTTAATTTTTTCTCTCACAGTGAGTTAATTTGAACTTCTTATTTGCTACCAAAAATGTCCTCACCTTCATTGCCCCTCAGCATTATACCACAGCACCCTCTTGCTGTTCAGGGATCTTGCTGCCAGCTGGCCTCAGCCTCCAGTCCGCATATTCTCTTTTCAATCACACTCTTGTCTGTCTCGATTCCTGAATCATGACTCTAAGTCCAGACATCCATTCTTTTCTCACTGAACTCATCCTGTGCACTGGCTAGATTGTTTACTCTCAGACATTTCCCCTGCCATCTCAATGGAGTCTAGAATTCTCTAGGAAGGCTAGTATCCAAATGTCTGGTAGTATTACCAAGAATTCTAGTTCTTGCTACCTGCCTACTTCTAACCCTTCCCAAAACAAATGATATTTGTTTAGCAGGTTATCTGATCAGAGTGTGCTAGTATGCTGTGGAATTTTACTTCGACTGATAAAAGTTTAGAGAGTGGGGACAGAAAGAAGGGATGAGGGGAGTGGGAGCTGGGAAGAAGAGAGGGGGAGAAGAGGAAGAGAGAGTATGTCATGGGGGAACAGGGAGGTTGAGTAGGGGGTGTACAATAGGGGGAAGAGGGCATCTTAGGTTAGAAGACAGATCAGGCACCAGTGTGACCTCCAGTGATCTAAAGGGATGACACCAACTGGCAAGCTAAGCAATAGTGGAGAGACCACCTTAAATGCCCATTCCTGATAATGAACTTGATGTCTATATCCATCCTAGAACCTTCATCCAATGACTGATGGAAGCAGAGGCAAACACCCACATTTAAACACTGAACTGAACCCATGGAGCCATGTGACATAGAGAGAGGAGCAATGAGCAAATTGGCAAAGAATGGGCTGGCAAAACCACAAGAGATAGCTGATCTGAACAAGGGAGAGCTCTTGGACCCCAGACTGACAGCTGGGAGGCCAGCATGGGACTGATCCAGACCCCCTGAGTGTGAGAGTCAGTGAGGAGGCCTGGGCAACCTATGGGGCCCTGGACAGTGGATCAGTGTTTATCACTGGTATACAGACAGTCATCGTGTGTCCATAACACAAAGAGGGATGCTCTCTCAGCCTGGACTCTTAGGGGAGTGCCTGGACCCTGCCCTGAGTGAAATGACAAACTCTAGATATCCCCTATGTGGAAGGAAGTGGAGATAGGGTGGGAGGCTGGGGGGGATGGTGGGAAGGTGTGGGAGGAGGGAAGGGAGTGGGAACTGGAATTGACATGTGAAGCAAGCTATTTAAAATTAAAATAATAAAATTAAAAAAAGAAAGAAGGGATGGGATGGATAGAAGATAAATAAATAAATTTCAGAAAATATTTTGCTAGCCTGTTTGTAGGGAAGGCCTCTCTCGCCCTCATCACACTTTTCACTTCTTGGAAATATATTGAGGTAAAAATCCAAAATTATTACTTTTATATGCCTCATATTTTTCCACTTTATTCTTAGAGTGGTGAACTCCTTATATCTTGTCTCCCAATCTTGAACCTTTTGACCCCTTCAGTAGGACACAAACTTGAGAAGCTCACTTTATTCTATTCATTACTATGGTCTGTAATTTAGCTTGTAAACTTTTGGCTATATCACTATTCTTTTATCTGTTGCCTTTATATATTTATGTTCTTCTTCACTCTTAGAAGGCAAGAAAGAGGAACAGAAACGAAGTTTATTTGATGTAGCAAGAGACCCCAGTCTTCAGCTTCAGGGAGAGTCCATAAATATAACTATTTATGTCAGTTTGACACATGTTAAAGTCATCTGAGAGGAGGGAATCTTGAATGAGAAAATGCCAATTTAAGATCATGGCGTAGGCAATCCTGTACTGCATTTTCTTGATTAGTGATTGATGAAGGAAAGCCCAGCCCACTGTGGATGGTGCCATCCCTGGGCTGGTGGTCCTGGGTTCTATAAAGAAAGCAGGCTAACTAAGGCATGATGAGCAAGCCAGTAAGCAGCACCCCTCAATTGTCTCTGCATCATCTCCTGCCTCTAGGTTCCTTGTGGGAAACTGTCTTTGTGGTATTACACTTGGAGCCAGCCAACTTGCCCAATTGGCACCTGAGAAGAGGAGTGTGGGTTGAGAATGGGTAGGTAAAGACATTAAGAGAAAGATAGAGACACAGGATGAGTCAGAAGGGTAATCCAGTGAACACTGAATGCCCTGAGTTTATTCTTCAATATTCTTAAGCACCCAACCAAAAGGAGGAACATGGCAGAAGACTTCTATTATGTATAAGGAGCAAACAGATTTACTTCCCTTAATCCTCCAGGCATTTGGTAGCGACACCTGTTACTGAGACTTCAGGGACAAGAGTAAACATACCTGAGCCCAAGTCTGTTATTTAGATAAGACATCATTTACCAAGGCCGTAATATCCTGCAGTAGCCAAGCCTTAGACCTTTAGGTCTTTTGACTTATTAAGGACAGTTTTGAACTCTCTGACATTGAGGCAAGATGGAGAGCAGCTATCTTTATGGGCCCTGACAGTTGCTGCCCTGTTTGAGTTCCTACTCTGACTTCCTTCAGTGATGAATAGTGTTAGTGATGTGGAAGTCTAAGACAAATAATTTCTTTCCTCCACAAGTTGCTTTGCTCATGTTTCAGTACAGCAGTAGTAAATCTGACTATGACAGTATTTGATAACAAATTCCTTGTAAATCATTTTGCTTCAAAGGATTTTTATCATGTACTATGTAAAGTAAGGATTTGAGAATTTTTAATATATCACTTCATAATTTAATTGTGAAGTGTTTATGCTATGACTTGTTATTTTTTAAGCTACTGAGTGACATATTCTATAACCCTTTCATATCTTGATGAAATTCTAGACTGTGCTTTTAATTAAATTTCAGTGTTTACACATTTCCTAAAGTATATTTTAGTGGGAGCTATTTTTAAATGATTTAAATTATTAATAATTTTCTGAACAAGTATTCTTAGCATAAGGATATACCAGGGCAAAAAGAGTTGTACCCTTTCATGAGTCTTAAGTTGTTGTTAGACTGAGCTTTACAGGTGATAACAAAAGAGCAAGTATAAATAAACAAGAATTGGGAAAAAGACACATGGATGAAAGACAGAAAGAATGAGGAAGGGAAAGGAAGAGAAGAGCAAAGATATGTCCAATGTCTAGTCTATGGATGGAAGAATACATAACTTCCCACAGTTAGCATTCAACTTTCCACATTTTTGAAAAGATGTTGGAACAAATGGAGTTTTGTTCTTTTGAGTCACTTAAGTGATATAAAGATAGTACTGTAGTTATACTATTCTATTGCAATGGACACTCACAACAGAGCATAGAAAATTATTAGACTTTTTTTTAGATATATGCTGCTCACTATACAAACATCTGTTTGCTTTGATCTTTCTGACCTCAGGATTTGGCTCCTATTTGTAAGTTGCCATGTCCAAGGGTTCTTTAGACAAAGTCAGGACAAAGGCAGAAATTCTTTCACTGTGCTTGGAAATAAACTTCAAATAACCTAAACTAAAGCATCTGAAGACATTTGAAAAGTTAGGCCGTGACAAGGATGCCTATCTACATCCAAGAGCTCTGATTTTGTCATGGCACTGGAGTTTGGAAATCTCACTTGCCCAATTAGTTCCTCTCATCTAGCATGAAGAACTTCCAAGGTCTTAGCAGTTCCCACTGTTGTAATCAGACCAGCTTCTTCCAAAACACGCTCATATTAAAAATGTGCCTCAGTCAGTAGTAGGACTTGGTTGTCTGGTGCCTGTTTTTATTCTAACCAACCAAATGGCCTTCAGTAACTATGGAACCACTTAACTGAGTAGTCAGTGTATCTTAAAGATGGAGGGAATTCCTTTAGTGCTTTGTTTACAACAGTCTTCTCTTTGAAAACATTATAGACCTACATAAAGTCTAATGAACTGTGGGATTGGTGAAGTCTTTCTTAGATCATTTCATTTCAACATAGGCATCAGCGGATTGCTAAAGCATAAAAAGGAAATAGTTCACACAAGGGAAATATTTACCAAGAATGTACAGATACTAAAAATACTTCTGTTTCTTGGCTGAGGATTAGAAGGAAAGATGAACAAAGAATGATGGACAGAGAGAAGAGGATTGTACAAAAAATAAGAATGCCATGTAAGATGGTATGACCTAACATTGGCAGAAATGAATTCCATACTACTTCTTTAAAAAAAAACTTAGTCTTTTTTGCAGTTCTCTGTTAAGAATGGCATTACTTCCTAGACATGAATTTCACTGATTGCTAGAGCACAAAGGATTGTACATTCTGCAGTAGTGATTCTATGGCTTCCATCCAGGAAACTGCAAGGATATCATTAACTGATCAAACTTTCCCCATGAATAACATTCTAAATGTCTCTGTGCAAAGTTGAATTGTGACCACTTTGGGCAGTGCACAGACCTTCTGTAATCTCTGCATGTACTGTGCCTCCCTCTTTATATTATTTCACTATCATACTAGAACTTTCCAAATGACTTTTTTCTTTCATTCATTGCAAAATATTTCCTTGATGATATTTGATGTCCTAAAGTTATAATTCCTTCTAAGACATTAATTTTTCAAGAACTGTGTTAGTATATAAGATTTTTAAAAAGGTGTTTCAAATTCTACTCTACTCAATTACCAAACTAAATCTGTAGTCACTTTTTTTAAGTCTCTTCTTTTTTTTTCTCCTTTTTTTAAAATTTAAATTAGAAATAATCTTGTTTTACATATCAATCCCAGTTACCTCTTCCTTCCATTTTCCCCTGTCCCCCACCAACCCTCTATCCCATACCCAGGGAGGGTGAGGTCTTCCAACAGGGATCTTCAAAGTCTGTGGCATCATTTGAATCAGGGCCTAGGCCCTTCCCATGTGTCTAAGCTGAGAGAGTATCCCTCTATGTGGAATGGGCTCCCGAAGTCCATTCATACACTAGGGATAACTACTAATCCTCTACCAGCAGCCCCAAAGATTGCCCAGGCCTCCTAATAGACACCCACATTCAGGGGGTCTGGGTCAGTCCTATGTTGGTTTCCCAGCTGTCAATCTGGGGACCATGAGCTCACCCTTGTGCAGGTCAGCCATTTCTGTGGGTTTCTTCAGGCTGGTCTTGACCCCTTTGCTCATCACTCCTCCCTCTCCTGGATTCCAGGAATTCGGCTCAGTGCTTAGCTGTGGGTGTCTGTTTCTGCTTCCATCAGCTACTGGATGAAGGCTCTAGGACGGCATATAAGGTAGTCCTAATCTCATTATAGGGGAAGGGCATTTCAAGTAGCCTATACAGTATTGCTTAGATTTCTTTCTGTATCTCTATATACTAGACAGTAGCAAATATTGCTAACCCTTTTCCTTATGCATTTCCAATTTATCTCTTTTATCTTGACATTTAAATTCATTATGCATTTAGTTTTCTTAAATATGATGTTTATGAAGTTTTCTAGCTGGCCATATGGTCTCTACTTACTCCTCTGAGCTTTTCTTCACAATTTTCAGAGTGAATTATTTTAAAATAAAATGATCAAAAAGCCAACAACAATGTCACTGATTGAATCCCCAACTTTTTAAACCTTACACGATCAAGTTTAATCCTCACACAATTAGTCACTGTTCTATATAGTCATAATAATAATGATGATAGCCATTCTTTTGGTTTTGGATGAATGGATGTATTAAGCATGTAGCAAGCCAAAGTAAAAGAAAAAAAAGGTACTAAAAAGATTACAAAGCATTAATTCATTCCAATTGATGGTTCAAAAAATAAAATAATCAAATTGATGCTTACCACATCTAGCAGAAATCAACTGGAGAAACAATCAGCCATTCTGAATATCCTGACTGAAACCTCTGCATAGAACAGTGATTTTCCACAGATGAGCTTTTGGCTTCTTGATCCCACAGCAGGCATTTTACACCATGGGATAAACAGCAATAAAATCTTCTGGAAATAGTTGCCTTATAGCTGTTCTCAAGGAAACAAATTTTAAAATATTTCTGCTGATTTTTCTTATTGCTCATAATAACAGTTAAGCGAAAAATAAAATGTCTTTGGTTAGTCAGTATACCGGGAATCCATTAAAGGAGTTGAAACTGAAATTGCAAGACTGGGCAGATTTCCTTTCAGTTACCATGTGCATGTAAATGATCTAGACAGGTTTGCATAGAGGAGTTTTCAACATTCATGTATGTCTCAACTTTCATTTGAATCAAGGAATTTATCTGAGTATTCTCTGGTCATTCTAGGTGCTGGGTGGCCTGCTATGCTGTATAGTCAGTGTCTGTACTCTGCCCCACTCTGATCCTGATTGTTGAGATGCGTTCTCAAAGAACTCTTTCTTCAAGATGTTCTTAGTTCTATCTGTCACCTATGGTTTCCCTTCCCTCACAAGTTTGATTTATTCTGTTACTTTCTGTGATAGTTTCAATAAGAATGCCCCCCCCCCCGCCAAAAAAAAAACTCATGCATTTGAATGCTTGGTCCATAGGGAGTGGCATTATTAGGAGGCATTGTTATTGGAGGAAGTGTGTCACTGTAAGGGTAGCTTTGAGGACTCATATGCTCAAGCTATGCCTGGTGTAGCGTACAGACTCCTGCTGCCTGTGGATCAAGATGTAGAACTCTAAGATACCTTCCCAGAACGATGTCTGCCTACATGCCTCCATGTTTTCTGCATGTCAATAATGGAATAAACCTCTGAAGTGTAGACTTGAATGTTTTCCTTTATGAGTTACCATGTGATGTTGTCTCTTCACAGAAACAGAAAACCAAACTAAGACACTTTTGTTTTTAAATTTTTTTAATTTAAATTAAGAACAATCTTATTTTACATACCTATCCCAGTTCCCTCTTCCTCCTGTCCTCCAATGTCCCCACCAATCCCCACCTAACCCCCATCCACTCCCCAGGGAGGGTGAGGCTTCCCATGAGGGATCATCAATGTCTGACACATCATTTGGGGCAGGACTTAGTCCTCCCCCGTGTATCTTGCTAAGAGAGTATCCCTCCATAGGGAATGAGCTCACAAAACCCATTAGTACACTACAGATAAATACTGGTTCCATTGCCAGGGACCTCATAGATTGCCCAGGCCTTTCTACTGACACCATGTTCAGCAGGACTGGTTTGCTCCTATGCTGGTTCCCCAGCTGTCAAACTTGTGTCGCTGAACTTCTATTTGCTCAGGTCAGCTGTTTTTGAGGGTTTCCCCAGCATGATCTTGACCCTAAAACCCTTTTTTAAATGATCCTCTTAAATGACCCTTTTAACGACCATTATAGGACAGAACGTTTTTTTAATATATTATTATTATTATTATTATTATTATTATTGGTTTTTTGAGACAGGATTTCTCTGTGACTTTTGAGGCAGTCCTTGAACTAGCTCTTGTAGACCAGGATGGTCTCGTGCTCACAGAGATCCTCCTGCCTCTGCCTCCCGAGCGCTGGGATTAAAGGCATGAGCAGCCACCACCCGGCTCAGGACCCAGTGTTTTTAACCTTTCTCCTTTTCAGAGTCTGAGGTAAGCTAAACCAGCAATGGAGTATTACAGGACACTTGATGTAGAGGTTCAGCTGAACAGCTCACCCCTGTGGGGACACCAGAGCTTGAGTAGAGACCCACTTCCCCATCAGCCTGGGAGCAGGCAGCTATAAGACAATGTTTACTAAAAACATGTTTACTAACAACAATACAATGCCCTGGGCAATAAGTTCCTGGAAAGGGCTTTCCCACGGGAACCACCCTGACCTCGACTGTTTCCAAAGACTAACCGCCTCTTCAGACCCACTCACCTCCACCTCTGGTGTCAGGGTATATAATAACCAGCCAGAATAGGAATAAAAGAGAGCCTTCTTGGGGAGCCTTCTGGTGTCTGTGTCGTCAATCCCGACACCTTCGCCACATTCTCGGACACAGGCTGCGCAGTGGGCACGACACACCCCTGTGAAAGCCCTGATCCTGCCACGCAAAACCTGCCTTCTCAAAAAAACCAGCAAAAAGTTCAGTTACCCATTCCTGGCAGTTGTGATAGCTTCTTCCCTGAAGCTGCCAGCTGCCCAAGTCCCCACACAAAAAGTATTGTACCTGGGCACAAAGCCAGTTTTCTAGTTTTCTCAGCCAATGAAGTAAACCAGATCAAGCTGAATTTAAAAAGTAAAAGAAAAAAATTGTGGGGACACCAGACCTTGAGCAGAGACCCACTTCCCCATCGGCCTGGGAGTAGGCAGCAGTAAGACAATGATTACTAAAATCAAGTTTACTAAAAACAATACAAAGCCCGGAGCAACAAGTTCCTGAAAAGAGCTGGCCCACAGGAACTGCCCTGGCCTCGACCTTTTCCAAAGACTAACCGCCTCTATCTAGCCACCCACCACCCCTCTGGTATCAGGGTATATAATAACCAGCCAGGGGAGGAATAAAAGGAGAGCCTTCTTGAGGAGCCTTCTGGTCTCTGTGTCATCAATACCGACACCCTTGCCACATTCTCCAACACAGGCTGCGCAGCAGGCACAGCAAAAAATCAGATTTATTCTAAGCAAAGCAACTCCTAGGTGACTTCTCCAGCCCCCAGAGATCAAGGTGAGAGAAGGAGCAGGAAAAAAATTCATGTCTAAACTAAAGCGGGACATTTATGTACCCTGTAGTAAAGGGGTGATGATGTATCTGCTGAATTGGACTTTTTGGCAGTTTTTCTGATAACACAGGGTTTGGAGAGGCAGGAATGGGGCCTTCACAGCAGCAAGCTGTTCCAGGTGAACACCCTGACTATTTGAGGTATATGGGTGCTGGTTTAAATCTGGTTACTTCCTGTTGGCATGGGTCAACATGGAGAGGGGAAGTCAGGAGAGAGGAGATGTGTCCTGGTTGTATTGACAAAGTTCTTCAGATAATTTGTGGAGTGACTTGCTATTAGTTTCTTCCAGGTCAGAGTCTTTGATACAGTATCAGCACTCTTTCCCCAGGAACATGTAGCTGAAATAAAACAGCTGGAACAGATTAACGTATTGGTGTGATAGCACAGGCTAAAGCTTTGAGTTAAAAAGCATGAACATTTTTCCTATGTCTAGAGATCCTGGTTTTATCCCAGTGAAACAGTAATCATACTTGAGTCTGAGGCACAGGGCAGTGAACGTCCATTTTCAATTAAGTTAAACAGAATATTACAACTAACCAATGAAATGTACATTGCAAGCACATAACAATTTCCCTTCTATGTTTCACTAACTCAGCTTTCAACTTATTCAGCTTAATTTGTCATAATGAACTTCTTCAATGTTCTATTCCAGAAGAAGTGAGCTACTTTTGATATTCCATAACCTTGCACTCTTGATTTTCTAGAATCAGAGAAAGTACAAGTATATGTCTAAGCATATGAGCAAGGCCATCTTATAAGTTAGGCATCAAAATGGATGGGAGGGCTGGCTGCATTTTACTTATAATACTAGGAGGGAATGAGATATAATAGGCAAGGCTAACCCCTACCCTGTTTAGTGCAATAGACATACACAAAACTATTAAGGAATACCATAGCTATCACAATTTCCTACCATAAATCATGGGCTACAGGCAGGTTTTTTTACTATATAAATGATCAGAACTTCTTATAAAAATGAGTATACTGATTCCTCACTAGACAATGATTTTTTCTTTTATGTAAAAGGAGAAAAAGAACTTTTAATCATAACTTCTACATTCTAATACTAAATTCTTGAGAGAATTATTTTAAACTAGATTGTGCTCCTTCCCATTCAAATCTAAAGAGTTTAATCAACATATACTCAAGAGATACATAATGTGTTTTTTGTGGAATAAAGTTAAACTTATTGGGGTAAAAATGATGAAAACTTATTTGTCCTTAATACCCAATTACTTCAGATTTTTGGCAGAGGAGACAAACTTAATTTTTTTCTTGAGAAAATATATAGATTCTTAGAGCATTATCAGTAGCAAAAAGAACAATAACTACTGTGAAACAAGAAACTGTTCCTTAAACAAAGGATAAGATGTTGGATTTCAGCAATAGACTCCATTTGAGAAAAGTGTACCCATTAAAAAATCAATACTTCTAGCTCTAGGAGTTGACTGCAAATGTTTTTATACCCTGCCAAAAAGAATTAAGGACTTGGGAGCATTTCACCTGGCAAACATTTTAGGCTCAACATTTGTCAGACTTTCAAACTTGGGATGTTGGAAAGAAAGAAAAGAAATGGAATAGAGAGAAAAAGAAACACTGGAAGAAAGGTAGGAAGGAAGGAAGGTAGGAAGGTAGGAAGGAAAAAAGGAAGGAAGACCTTTAAGTATTGATTAACAGAGGAGTTATTGAATCAGAATATCATTTAAAATGGTAACCATAGAAACAGGAAAGCCTGTGGTAGAACTGCCTATGTCCAGAAAGGAAGGAGGTTATTATTTACCAGTGCATTTTTCTTAGCACACTAGAGAACAAACAAATAAGGCAGCAAATGTAGTTTCCTAAATAATACAATCTGAATGAGTTCTTAATACCGATTGGCACTGATATTTCTTTGGGGTAATTTTTTGAAGGGGTTGACTTCCTAAAAACTTATTTATCATCCTGCTGGCATATTTGATTACTCTATTCAAAAATCATTGGCAGTTCAGTATCCCCCACAGGGTTTCAGCATTTATATTTGAAGCACAGAAAACTAAACCAACTATAAACATCACACTGTATTTGCAATCCCCATAGGGAATAATTTCGTGCTAAGATGAAGAATTAAAAAGTCTTATTCTATCATGAAGCCCCTTCCCTCTGTGGAGATCTTTAAAAGTCCATGGTTGCTAGGAAAAAAAGTTATATTTTCTTTAGTGGTATGGGTACTGGGCAGTTGTCCATATAAGCAACCAAACAAACAAAAAAAAAAAACAGGAGAATTGAAGGGAAACTAATTGGGGGAAGAAAGGGATAAGTAAGAGTAGGAAAATACAAGAAAGGCTAATGGGGTGAATATGATCAAAATACATTATACACATGTAAGAAAATGTGAAACTCATTAAATGAAATTAATATATGATAATAAAAAACTTTTTATTCATGATTTTTTAAATTTAAATTAGAAACAATCTTATTTTACATGTTAATTCCAGTTACCTCTCCCCCCTTCTCCCCTGCTACCCACAAACTCCCTATTCCATCCCTTTTCTGCTCCCCAAATAGGGTGAGGCCTTCCATGGGGGATCTTCAAAATCTTTTACATCATTTGGAGCAGGGCCTAGGCCCTCCCCCATGTGTCTAGGCTGAGAGAGTATCCCTCTGTGTTGAGTGGGATCCCAAAGTCCATTGGGGATAAATACTGATCCACTACCAGAGGCCCCAGAGATTAACCAGACTTCCAAACTGCCATCCATGTTCAGAGAGTCTGGAGCATTTCTATGCTGGTTTCCAGCTATCAGTCTGGGGTCCATGAGCTCCTCCTTGTTCAGGTCAGCTGTTTCTGTGGGTTTCTCCAAACTAGTCTTGACCATTTTGCTCATCACTCCTCCCTCTCTGTAACTGGATTCCAGGAATTAGGCTCAGTGCCTAGCTGTGGGTGTCTGTTTCTGCTTCCACCAGCTACTGGATGGTATATAAGGTAGTCATCCATCTCATTTCAGGGGAAGGGCATTTAAGGTAGTCCCTCCACTATTGCTCTGATTCTTAGTTGGGGTAATCCTTGTAGATCTCTGGACATTTCCCTAGTGCCACATTTCTTTTAAAGCATATAATGGCTCCCTCTTTTCTTATTCTCCTGTATTTTTCCCCCGCCTCAATCTTCCTGCTCCCTCATGTCTTCCTCTTCCCTCCCCTTTTCCCCTTCTCTTTCTCTTAATTTCCTCTCCTCTCCCACCATGCTCCCTTGCTCAGGAGATGATTTCCCTTTCCCCTTCTCTGGGGGACTATGCATGTCTCTCTTAGGGTGCTGCTTGCTACCTCAAGACCCAGCAATTCTACCCTTCAGCATATACCCAAAGGATGCATATTCATACAACAAGGACATCTGTTCAGCTATGTTCATAGCAGCATTATTTGTAATAACCAGAACCTGGAAGCAACCCAGATGCCCCTCAACCTAAGAAGGCATAAAGGAAATGTGCTACACAATGGGGTACTAATAAGCATAAAAACAAACAAAACAATAGACACATAGATGGAACTAGAAGAAACCATCCTGAGTGAGGTAACCCAGTGCCAGAAAGACAAACATGGTATATACTCACTCATTATGGATTTTAGACATAGAGTAAAGAATTACCAGCCTACAATCCACAGCACAAGGGAAGCTAGGAAGCAAGGAGGACCCTAAAAAACGTTTAAGTTCAGCTCTTCTAATATTCAATTAAAGTTCTTTAACTTAAAATTAGAGATTCACTAAAAAATATGATAGTATTAATTTGAGCTGTCAATTTTGTCAGTCTGACTACTGTGCATCAGTACAACAGAAGGAACTTTATGTATTTTCTCATCTTATGATGGTTTAGCATACTAAACTAAGCAGAATCCAAGTGTGAACTAGAAAGGGGAGCCTTTAAGATAAGGACTTTGACATGGTTCTTCCCTCAATTCTGGGATTATTGTATTCTATCTGGACAACTGCCATGTTTATTAGTTCACAGTTATGAGAGGAATTGTCAGAAATTAGGGTGATCTCTATTCTTTGTATGTTTTAAAATAAGGGTGCAATAGCCCTGGAGAGTTTATTGTGGGAGGCAGTGGGATTAGCAAGAGGACAGCTGACAGAAGTGAGTGTGGCCACTAGTTGAGCACAAAGTACCTGCACCTGTTCATTTACTGTCTATCATTTCATTTACCTAAGTTCCATATTCTCAATATTTCCTTTTCTTTCATATCCATTCCTAATGCCTATAGACCTACCAAACTTGCATCCTTTCCAACATTCTTTCCTTTTTCAGAGGTGCATTTTCTTGAAAACTAAGAAATAATGTAAATTATAATGTCAATTTGATTCCTAATCAGAGTCAATTGTTAAAGTCACCCTTGAGTCTTCTTCCCCCACATTTTTTTGTCTTTCTTGAGGGGCTCTCTCTAAACCACTCTTTATTGCATTCCAGGAAACAGACCTCTACATCATTCTCTTGATATAAAGAAATGCATTTTGAAGACAAGAAAATGGCAGTGATATTTATTTGTTGATACATTTGAACTTCGTGACCAAATACTCAGGAATCACTTCTGGACCATGATGGATTCCAGATTTATTGATACCTTTCATTTTGTTTTAACTATTCAAAATGTAGCACCCACAGAAATTCAACAATGGCACAGGACCTCTGAAGTCATGTACTCTAATCCCTTACTTCTATAGTTGAAGAAGTGGATCAAAAACATTAGTTTTAATCCAAAAGATGCATGTCTGCAAAACAGCAGTAACAGCACCTAAGGATGCATGTCCTCTAAGCATCAATAGATGCACTTGAAACTACTTGTTATGAATTCTTCTCCAGGGATGGATGCAAAAGGTGACCTTTGCTGACTGAAGATAAGCTTGTGTTTTTAATGTATTTGAAGCCCTTAATAAAAGTTAATCCCTCATTTGCTTTAAAATAATTCTCACCTTATAAAACCTAGAATCAATATAGGAGAGTGTAGAGAAAATGAAATGTTTGTATTTTGATTAGCATCTAAAAAATAGTGATTTGCAATCTCAGATCACAAAAATATTATGTTTGTTCAAGTACTCTGTAGTTTTTCCTGCATATACAAATCATTGCTGCTTGTGGAAATCATCATTGTTAGGCAGGTATGTGTATTGTGTCTATTTTGTATATGTGCAAACAGAGGATCAGGAATGTTACCTAGCTTGCCCAAGATTATACAAGTAGCAAAATCACATGACCACTCAGAAGCAGATCTTGGGTTACTGTATGTTTTAGCCTTCATCATGATCTCAAATTTGTGCTCTTGTAAATAATTATTGAAAGAAATCATTATCATTGTATTACTTGTAGAATATGCCTACTGTGCTGTTTTCAGTGCTGTGATCTCTAGTTAGATATTTCAGGACTGTGCCTAGGTGAGATGGGTCATGCATGTGCAACTCCCACAGCCAAGTCATGGAAAACGTCTCACACTACACTCATAGTGTTATGAGCCTCAGAAACACTTTGTGGGAGCTTAGACATAGAAACTCTACAGGATTCTCTTTCTCCATTTATAATAGAGAAGTTGTAATCATGTCATTTCAAACTATGAAGAGTTCCCTTTTTATAGAAACAAAGAGAGTACAATCAATTTTCTAGAAACTAGGTGGTGGGGCAGACACCTGTTCTTCCCCCTGTTAAGAAAAGCGTCTACATTTTCTACATGAGAAATTTACATTAGCTTAGGGCTCACCATTTGTGTTTTGACTGCCATGAAGATCAATTTACAGGATCTGGCAGCACCACAACTAGTATATCAGCCGACTAAACTTGTCTTTAAGATTATTTTAATTCTTTCCTTGCAGCTCCTGGTCTCTCTAGTGTTCCATTTAATACACCACCCTTCCACCCCGGCATGAGTTTCTGTTGTATTCACAGAAGTACAAAGCAAAGATTTGAATGCAGGAAGAAGTAAATGCGAAACTTCAACCCTCCATCTCAACACATGATTTAAATTTCATAGCCATTGCTAAGCGCATCCTCTACCATGTTGAGCATTGAAATACCAGACATCCTACTCCCCTGGATATATGTCCTTTTGGTGCTGAAAGAGTTCACCTAGTGTTCATAAAATACCTTAAGACGATCTGATTTAGCAGCAGAGAATGAATAAAATTAGAAAACTTGGTCTTTTTTCTTCTTCCAAACACACAGCATCACTAGTTCTGAGTCTGATGATCTCCAGATGGCTAGCAAAAGAGCTGCACAAAAGATTAAGTCAAGTTAATGGGGGATGTGATGGAGGGGTTACTGGGGGGGCATGAGAGGATAGGAGGGAGAGGGAACTGGGATTGACGAGTTAAATAAGATTGTTTCTACTTTAAATACATTTATAAAAAACTCTATTTAGATACATATATCAATCAAATATCTATTACTAATAAATCATAAAGAAATTTACTTAAAAAGATTAAGTAAAGTGATAGTGAGTAATGTTTTTACATAGTATAAATCATCCTAGGAAAGCTGAATAAAGTACTGATGAATAATAATTGAAGGTAGGGCAAAAACCTAACGGTTGCATTACAACGTTAATATAAGGGAAATTGCTAGTGCTTTTCCACTTAAAATACCAGTTTGTGTGTATCAATTATGTAATAAGGAGCTTGCCGCTTAAATCAAGGTAACCGTGCTTTGTATTTGGGAGGATGACTCATAGTTCACCACTTTGTCACCATTCTCCAAGAGTATTTAAGTTTTGAGAAAATTATTCATGTTTAAAACAGACAATTTAGAAGTTGTGGATTTAGCTCAGTGGTAGATCCCTTGGCTCCAAGGGCAAGGCTCCAGGTTCTATTCCTAGAACTGAATTTAAATACAGAGAGAAAGAAAGAGATAAAATATAACACAAAAATATGTAAAGGATATGAACATGGTAATGTGATCCAATAACCTGAATATGAGTGTATAAATCTGTCCACAATAAAAACCATCTTCTTTTCAAGCAGATTGGACATTTTGATAAAAATTAATATGTTCTGGGATAGATAGTAAATTCTGATAAAAATCCACAGACAATTGGATAAGATTCAAATAAATATGGACCTATGGTCTAGTGGTTCACTGTCTTTTTTTTTAATAAATGAAGCTTTATAAGAACAAAGTCATGGCCTTTAATTTAATATTATATGAGATTGATTTTGTACTACAACTGAAGAACTGAATAGTTGAAAAGAGATTGTAGGCTTCTGAAGACCACAATATTAGCTACCTCTAACCTTCACAGATGAAAGCCCATCTGAAAGTTATAACTGTAACGTTTTATATTAGAAAATGTTTCATAATAAAAGCTAGCTTAAAAATTATAGTAGAGATTGACAAATATTGAAAACCAAGCCATAATAAAATCATATGTACTAGTTGTTATATGTTGATATACTTCTAAGCTTTACTTGGAAGAATAATGTTAAATGATCTTATTATAGATAATAACTAGATAAAACAGGAAGGATGGAACTTTCATAGACTTCAAGAACTATTATAGCATGCAGATTTGGGCAAGTGAGGAAGTGAGGAAGGCACAGGAGGGGTTTGAAAGAGGGGAACCAAAATCATAACACACTGAATTTTCAATGAAGAATAAAATAACTTTTAAAAGGTGTTAAAATTATAATAAAAATTAATTTACTATTCAAAACTGTGGTCAATATATAAAATAAATAAAAGTGATAAATAAAAAGAAACTCTTCTTAAATATCTATATATGGGGCTTGAGAATAACTCAGAAGTTGAGGGCAATGACTTCTCTTACAGAGGATCCAGGTTCAATTCCCAGGCCTACATGTTGGGTCACAACCATTTGTATTTTGGTACCAGGGGATCCAATGCTTACTTCTGACATCTACAGGCATCAGGAACACATGTGGTGCACAGACATACATTCAAGAAAAACACTCATACACATGGAGTAAAATATAAATCTAAAATCACTTTTTAAAGTTCTGTTTATTTACTTATTTATTTTAAGCGGAGTCTTACTCTTTAGAACAGATGGAACTCATTATATAGCCTCATATGGAACAGAAGACTACATGGACTATTCTGTTTAGACAACATGGTGCTGGTGTAGACATAGCCTGAGTCAGCTAAAACATATCTGACTTCAAGCTCTTGACCATCCTCCTGCCTCAGTCACCCAAGTTCTGAGGATATAGGCATCGATTACTATATGATGAGACTTTAGCTCAAGCAATAAGTCAAGTAATTAATTCATAGAGTAAATTGAATGTAAATGAAGCAAATTTTTAAAAAGGTCTATTTTTTCTGGTTATAAAATGAGATCAGCACTATGGATAATCAAGAGTAATCTTATCCAGTCATGAAATTAAACATAAAGTTTGGAAAGGAGAAAGATAGTATCTATGACAGGCTGAACACAATGAAAATCCATCCATTTGAATTAACCACCCAACTCATGGGACAAATTTTTGCATAGTTAAATACTAATGAAGTATGTCGTGAGTCGCTATGACCTGACTGACCTGAACATACAAGTCAAGTGGAAGCTGTAGCCATATGTTAAAGTGAGTGAAGCATGTGATTTTAGCTCTTCACTGAAGTTCCTGAGTTCTGTTTCCATCCTCTGAACAGGCGATGCCTGCTGCCTGGCATCTCACTACAAAGCGCTGCCTGGATAACAGTGCCCACTGGGGTGCTTCTACCCTTATGTACTGACACTGATACATTATACAAGCACATCTTGAAGACAAACTGACATCTATTTAGAACATCATACTAGACAGAACAATACAACTCCAGTTTATAAAGAGAGAAAACTGCCACCGAGTTTCTGGAAGGAAAGAGAAAGCTATCTGGGAATGGAGAGAAGGGCTTAGTGGTTAAAAGAGCGTACTGATTTTGCAGAGGAGCCCAGTGCAATTCCAAACACCCATGTCACAAATTCAAGTCACTTGTAGTACCAGGCAATCAGACACCACTGGCATCTGAGAGCATCTGCACTGCTGTACACAGATCTCCACATAGACACAACAGACGTATGCATAATTAAAAATAAAACATTTTACAAAACACAGCCAAGAGTTATGGGACTAACAGGATAAAAAATTATAGGGGGGGTTAGAGAGGGAATGTCACTTTCATACAATATATGAGAATTTCAGTCACTTAATTTGAAAATGAAACATAATGAGACTTTAAGCCCAAAGGCAGTAATGACAAGATAAACCAATTATAGTCACTTGATCTTTCTGAAGTTCATGTGACCTTCCATATTAATCATAAGCAACATTTGGGATAAAATATGGGTTAGACTAGAGTGGGTTAAAATATTTAATCATGTAGCATTGATGTATGGCTGCTGGCCTCACGCAGAGGCCTCTGGCAGAAATACAATTTCTTGTGAGTACCAGTGACTGAGGTATGCTTCTCAGAACCAAACAACAGTTTGTATGCTATTTGTCTATGAAGTCCTCTAGTTCTGTGGTCATACAGGATATTGACCAAAGAAGGCATTTTTATTTGAAGTAGGGAATCCATGATGTTTCATTGCCCATGGGAAAACATTTTTAGGGAGTTTACATCAAGTGATAATAGCCAAACTACCAAACTAAGTGATAATAGCCTGTTCCTCTAGGTGAATCCTGGAGAGCATCTCAGTTAACTTTCTAGATAACGTCCTTATTGTCTTCCAGTCACCACACTGCAGAGTTCCTGAAATGCCTTCTTTGGTTCTTTAATATGAACAAGACCTAAAAAGATACTTTTTTATCACCATTTCCTTGACATTAATGATGGATAATATAACAGAAAAATAACTTGATAATCTATAAAAGAAAAAAAATATTGGTTCTTGGATATAGGGTTTCAACAAATTGCAGACAGTTTCCAATGGAGGTGCTATAAAAGAGAGAACATTCTAGAATATACAGGGAAATGTTAGGCTTTCTAGGAGAGAAAGGAACAAAAACAAAAATGGAATCGGTTATATACTTGGGGAAACATGAAATTTATGCTATCAAAATGAATGTTCAACAGATACACAAAATAAGGAAATTAAAAAGGCAATTATCAAGTTGGTAGCTATGTAGATTAGTAAAGGTAGACTGAGAAATGGATAATCAGAGTAACATCCAGCTACATGTCTGCCCAACAGATAATATTTACACTGACACAATACAATGTGTACATCCTATTGTAGTCATCAACTATGAACTATGATTACTCTTAGAAAGAAACATACACTGACCAAGGAAGCCGACAGACAACCTACCTTCATCTCTCCCTACTCTGCTCCAAATCCAACCCCAGTCTCATCCCCAACTCTATAGCAGATCACCTTCTGAGCCTTCCTCCCTGTCCCCACCCCAAGGATTACACAGATCTTCCCCTCCAACCTTTCCTCCCCACCACTCATTTCTTCATCCCAGCCCTGTGGGGAGCCGCCCCCACATTCTCTGTTACAAGATGGCGCCGACACCCATTGTCAGTTGGAGTAAACAACCTTGGTGCGCACGTGCCTGCTACTTTTCCATCCCTTACTCTCTGCCTCTCCCGTGGCGTCATATGGGCTGACAAGCAGGAGCCAGTCAGGAGATGACAAGTCCGAGGCTGGGACTGCTGAGCTATATAAGGGTTGGGCTTTTCGCTCCCTGGGTCTCCACTCTGTAAGCTTATGCTCTCCCTCTCAAGACACATTAAAGCTGTTCTGCAGAAGGATCCTAAGTGTGCCGTGTCGTTCTTGCTGGCGGGACACAGCCCTCAACTTTAGCAAGCATTCTCTGGGAACTGGCTAGTCAAGCCTGCCAGAGAAGCAAGTCAGTCAATGAAACATGTAGGTGAGCTTCAGATCTTCATCCTTCCTTCTCTTCTCCATATCCAAATCTGTCCATTTAGTCCCCAGCTCTGTATCATACTATGTCTGTGGCCTCTCCTCAGTCTCTGTCCCCATTCTCAGGGGACTAAGCAGATCCGGGTGGGACACCTGCTTTCTTCCTTCCAGTGGACCACCTCAAGATTCCCTCAAACCATCCCTGTTCCTAAGTGTCAGTTCCCAATATTTAGAAACACCTTTACCCGGAACTTCCAGGGCCACACTTCTTAGGATATCAGAAGAATTCCATACAAGAAAACATATACTCATCACACTATCCAAAGACCCAGACAGGGGAACGGGATAAAAGGAACATAACAGTCAACCAAAAAGACAAGATCAGATATCAGTGCATAGTATTATAACCATTCGAAATCCAGATTCTAGATACCAGTTTAAAAACAAAATCAATTTACTACAGTAGGTGCTAAGTATTCCAACATTCAAGAAGCACAAGACAAAGACCTTAAAATAGCCTTTATGGTTTTTGATAAAAGTCCTTAAAGGGGAAATAAATAAATCCTTTAAAGAAATCTTTGAAAACACAAACAAATAATGGAAGGAAATAAATAAAAACAAAATACAAGACCTGAAAGTGAAAATAGAATCAATGAAGAAAACAAAACTGAAGAAAATATAGAAATGAAAAATTTAGAAATTCAAGCAGGAACCCCAGAAAAATGGCCCAACAGCAGAAGACAAGAGATGGAGACGAATCTTAGGCATTGAAGACAAGATGGAAGAAATGGATACATCTCAAGGAAAATGTGAAAAAAAAAATCCTGGCACTAAGCATCCAGGAAATCTGGGACACTATGTAAAAGACCAAATATCAGAATAGTAAGAATAGAAAAAGGAGAAGAAATCCAGGTTAAAGGCTCACAAAATATTTTCAGCAAAGTCATGGAAGAAAATTTTGCTAACCTAAGTAAGAAGATTCTTATTAAAGTACTAGAAGCATACAGAATGCCATGTAAATTAGGCTGGAAAAGAAATTCCACTCAGCACATGATAATCAAAACGCTAAACATACAGAATAAAGGAATAATATGAAAAGCTTCAAGGAAAAAGACCAAGTAACATATAAAGGTAGACCTATTAGAGTAAAACCTGACTTTTCAGAAGGACATGGACAGGTTCTTCAAACTCTAGAGACAGCACAGATGCCAGACCAGACTACTATATTCAGCAAAAATTCCAATCACAATGTATATGGAAAGTAAGACATCCCGTGACAAAAAAAACCCAAAAAACTATTTGAACAATATTTATCTATTAATACAGCCCTGCAGAAGGTACCAGAAGTAAAATTCAAACCTAAAGAGATTAACTACACCAAAGAACAAAACAAGGAATAAATAAATATAGACCATCAGATCAAAAGAGAAGAAACACATATACTCACGAGTGCACACACACACACACACACACACACACACACACACACACACACACAAACGCCACAAAACAAGATAGTTGAAATCAATAAACACTGCTCATTGACACATTTCAACTTCAACTGACTCAGTTCCCCAATAAAGAGACCCAAACTAACAGAATGGATATAAACACAGGATCCAACTTTCTGCTGCATCCCAGAAACATACACAAAGGATAAACTTCACCTCATAATAAAAGTATTGAAAAGCATATTACAAGCAAATGGACCTATAAGAAAGCTAGTATAGCCATTTTAATATCTGACAAAATAGATTTTAAACAGAAACAAATCAGAAGAGTTGGAGAAAGACATTGCATACCAATGTTGTTCAAATTATTCCACAAGTAACAAAGGGAAGGAGCATTGCCCAAGTCATTTTACAAAGTCACATTTACCCTGATACCCAAACCACACAGAGATCCCAAAAAGAGAATTACAGATTGATTTCCCTTATTAACATAGTTGCGAAATTCTCAATACAGCACTTGCAAATTGAAGTTCAAATTTATGCAGCCACTATGGAAATCAATATGACAGTTTCTCAAAAAGATAGGAGTTGATCTACTCCATGACTTAACTATATCACTCTTGGGTATATACCCAAAGGGTACTTCATCCTACCACAGAGATATTTACTCGACTATGTTAATTGCTGTTCTATTAATAATATCCCAAAACTTGGAAACAGCTTAGATGTACCTCAATAAATAAATTGATAAAGAAAATATGGTATGTTTACACAGTGAAGTCTTACTCAGCTGTTAAAAACATGAAATCATGAAACTTTCAGGCAAATGAATAGAGAAAACAATACTGTGAGGTATAACCCAAACCCAGAAAAACAAAAATGCTATACACTCACTTATATGTGGATATTGGCTCCATAGTTGAAGATAACAAATGTACAATCGATAGAACTACAGAGGTTAGGTATAGAGTAAAGAGCTAGGGAGGACAGATAAATCCCCCTATGGAAGGGAAATACAATATATAACTTTAGGTGGGGAGGAGGCTAGAACAGAAGGATCAAGTAGGGGAAAGGCAGCTAAAATTAAGGGCCATTTGAGCGGTAGTATGGAAATCTAATACAATAGAAGCTTCCTATAATACATACCTATTATTATACCTATGTGATCTAAATGAAGTTGCAAATAATGTATCAGACAGAGCCCCAAGTGGCCATCTCTTGTCATCTATTGAAGCTTCCAGTACAGAGAATTGGTTATATCTAACAGAGTTGTTGGGCAAAGGGAACCCATGGGAACCCCAAACAACTTAGGATGTTCCAAGACTATAGGTTGCTCTCCATAAAGGCCCCATTGTTGAAGATAGTGCCTACATAACTCATTGATCATGAAACTGGTGCCTACATATAGTCTCCACCCTCTATGTGCTGTAAGGTACTCTGCATATTATCAGATGAGAAACCAACACAAAGCCAGTCACACACCCTATGATCTACATTGCTGTCTTGACTGCAATATGTGCTGGTTTAATAATGGTGACACAAAGCTAGTAGGAGTAATCAATCAATACATGATTTGACATAAACCCCACTTCACAAGATGGAACCCATACCCAACACATCTTGGGTAACAAAGAACTCGAGATTAGATAGCCCTTTGACCTACAGTAAAATCAAATACTACTATTCTACTAAAAGAACATACCAATAAAATGACTCCTAATGACACCATGCTGTACTCATAGATCAGTGTTTTGCTTAGCCATAATCAGAGCAGCTTCCTCCCATAGCAAAATGGGAACACATACAGAGATCCACAGCCAGAAAATATGCTGAAAGTGAGAGATATTGGAACACATAGCCCTAAATGCGATGTTGTCATCAATGTGATGTCTCCATCAAATTCCTCTCCTTATGGCTCAGGAAATCCTGTAGAAGAGGAGGCAGAAAAAGTGCAAAAGCCATAGGGTATGGAGGACACTAAAAAATCAATCAGGGGCCTCTAAGTTAGCAGGATTAATGTACATATGAACTCCCAGAGACTGAGGCAGCACACACAGGGGCTGCATGGATTGTCCCATTGGGGACATAGAGCAACAAGAAGTGGATATATGTCCCCATCTTCAACACAAGTTATCTCCAACTGATAACCTCCTGAAAAGGGAAAATGCAGGTTTTCCCTGAGAGAACCACATTGTGGAAACAAACTACTCTTAAGGGTAGGCTGCATCCTCAGCAGTAGGTGGCCCACAGAAAATGAGCTCAATGGCATCTTTGGAAGTTCCTTTCTTCATAATGTAGGGCCAGTTTTATTATTTAAATAAATTTTATTTAAATTAGAAACCATCTTATTTTACATATCAATCCCAGTTCACTCTCCCTCTTATCCTCCCATGCCCCTGATTACAGTTTCTCCGCCCTCTACTTTTACCAGTTCCTCCCTACCTACCCTCCTATGCATATCTAGCTCCGTTTTGCCTCTCATTAGAAAGCAAACAAACTTCTAAGGCATAACAGCATATATTATACAATATAGCTAATACATAATTAATATAATAAGATGAGATAAAACAAAACCAAATACATCAGAAGGGTACAAAAAATAAATAAGCAGGAGTAAAAGAGCCCAAGAAAAGTCACAAGAAATAGATATAGACAGAGCATCACTCATTTGCCTACTCAGGAATCCCACAGAAACATTAAACTGAAAGTCATAATGTATACAAAAGAAAACTGTATGATAAAAAAGAGAAAAAATATATGCATAAAATCAAATAAAACAGCCTCCAAAACAATACAGAGAAACCCTGTCTCGTAAAATCCAAAAAAAATCAAATAAAAATAAAAAAATAGAAAATAAAAAAACTTCCCATGGAGGGATACTCTCTTAGGATAGATACACAGGGAAGGGCCTAGGCCCTGCCCAAAATAACTTGGCAGATTTTGATGATACCTCCTATGGAAGGCCTCACCCTCCCTGGGGAGTGGATGGGAGATATCAAAGTACATTATCTGCAAATAATAGGAAATAGGGAGGTGGAGAGACTCATGACTTCTGGAGAAGACTGTAGGACGGGCTGTGCTTTGCTGTAAGTCCTTCAGTCCTGTGCTAACTTTGATAACTTTAATAAAAATGCACACTCACTGTAAAATATGTACGCACATATCTTCATTATAAGCCACTTCAAGTTCTTTGGAACATCAGATGAGTAAAATTATAAATAAACAAGATGCTTTGTGCATTCTTCTACCCACCATCAGTCATCGATTTGCTAGATAATGGTCCCACTTGCATTGAAATGCATTTCTATAATGCTCTATCAGAGAGTTATCCAAAGCTTCTTGTTCATCTGATTCAGCATCAAGAATTTCATAATAGAAGCTAATCAACTGTGACAGTTTCCAAACTGGGCTGGGAGGTAGCTCCCTCCTTTTCAGTCCAATGTGTGGTGTTATCTTTCGGGGAGTTGGATATGTGTTTTCTTTCTACTCCACTAAAGCAGGTGTCACCCTTTGTCTTGACAGTATGGACCATTTCTGCAAAATAGAGCATGCGGGAGATGGTTGTGATGGCTGGCTGAGAGTGTTGCCCATTGTCTTTTGCACCTAATTTTTTCTTCAACTTCAGAAGCCAAGCTCAGTGGGGTGCTGTCTTTCCAGTGGGCTACTGATTCACTACTGTGTTACTGATGCTGATAGGCTCCTCCACACAAACTTTGCCCCATCAGCACACCTTCCTTTTCTTCTGCTAGTTAGCCTATGAGTAAATTCATCATCTCTGGAAATCTGAAATGGCTCCACATCAGCGTGTAGAAACCGGATGACATATTAAGGTCAAAACATGAAGTTGAAAACTGATCTCGTTTGGTATGTTGGTAGAATGGAGAAGTAGTCATAGAAATTGTGTGACCCACAAAGTTCAAAATCCTCTCTGGCCCTGTAAGAAGAGAATGTGTTGGTATTTGCTGTTATTGTAGGAACCATCTTAGTGTCTTCCTTTCTCCTTTTCACTCACAACCAGTAAATTCTGCTCAGTTAAAGGACAAGATGTAGTCTTGTCCCTGATGCATATTAATTACATTACCTAGCAGACAAAAAAATATATACTCTCTCTTCACTAAACAAATGTTGGAATTATCTTCATCTTAGTTACTTTTCCATCATGCTGTGAAGTTTATCGACCCTGTTTGCCTCTTGTTCACCTCCCCTGTTGCTGCTTCTGGCATTCTTTTTTGACAACAGAGTCAAGTTCCTTTGAATTTCCAACATGGACTGTAGACCATAGGAATACTCTAGACCTTCAAGACCTGATTAGAAGTGCTGAGCCTCATGGAATTTACAGCTACACATTTTCAGCTCTCCAGTCTGAAGACATACATCATTGAATTATTCAGTCAGTATTGCATAAGCCAATCTAATAAATTGATATATATACACATATAAATATGTGTAAATGTGTTTGTATATACATGCATGTTTTTATATACATATGCATTAGATCAGTTTTATTCCTCTAGACAATCCTGATTAATATATCATCGTACTTCATAAATATGTTTTAATAAATATTAAAGGATTAATGGAAAATTAAATATCTGAGATGTAGAGGTAAGAAAACACCAAGTAAGGGTACAGAAAAAGAGGAAAAAAAACAATTATTTCCAGCTACAAAAAGCTATTAGTTGCTTGGTCTATTTTCTTCTGAATACAAGTATGAATTTTTTTCACTAATGCTCCTGTTTAATTTTATGTCTCTGCCTCTTAAACATCTTGGGAATAGGGTATACTTATGTATCTTTTTCAAATGTCAAATCTATTTGGTTCTATTTGTCAGACTATTCACTACCCATTCCCTCCCTACTGATGTGACTTATCCTCACACTCTTTTTTGGGTTCCTTAGAAACTTCTAAGAGAAACATGCAATTGCTACCACTCAGTACTCTCATATGAATCTTTTCTCCAGCCATATATCTCCTCTCTGGTTTTGGTACTTCCTGCATCTCCTGACTAGTGGACCACCCTTAAGAAATAAGCCAACTGGGGTGTTGCAAAAGCAGTAAAAATCCAGGTTATCTGCCATGGATGTCTCATTTATGGAATTTGTGATTTAGCACAGTGACTTATTTAATTACAATAAGAATCCAAATGAGGTAAGTGCCTTTCAAAAAAATTCACAAGCTTGAACCTGTTACCTGCTAATGTTGG
Source organism: Mesocricetus auratus (assembly GCF_017639785.1). NCBI lineage: Eukaryota > Metazoa > Chordata > Mammalia > Rodentia > Cricetidae > Mesocricetus > Mesocricetus auratus. The sequence continues at coordinate 39,879,062 of NW_024429193.1, forward strand.
ACAGAATTCCTGCTTTAAAACTCAAAGCCAGATGATAATCCATGAGGTCCTCACAGAAAATGAAATCAGACAAATGGAGGTAATTTTACACAGGCCATGCGTCGACATGATGAATATCTGCTGTCTAAGGCAGGAATCTTATTCATTTTCCTTTTGATTGTGGTTGTCCTTCCAGGTTATTCTGGTTGTTGAGTTTCTATTTTCTAAAAGCCAGTGTTTTGCCCTTTGATTTATCTTCTTTATATTCCATATCTGTTAACATTTTCTTCAGATATCTTTGAAACAGTCAATTGGCTTACAAATTTTATGATGAAAATGTTGTGCCCATGTTTTCCCAATTTTTATCATGTATATGTTTAATTTTAACTAACAAATTAAGTGTGTGTGTGTGTGTCTGTGTGTGTATGTGTGTAAAATACATCATGTGCTTTGGTATATGTATGCTTTGTGAGGTAACAAAATATAAAAACAAAATAATGAAATAGTCAAAGCAATTCAAAGGAGGTCAAAGAGTTCCTATTCTCTATTTGGTATGTAGGATGATATATGAGCTACAGTTATAAAACAATGAAACAAGTAAAGAACTTGACAGGAAGGTAGATACATACATCTGTGAAACAGCTGGGAATCTGGAGATGAACCTGAATGTCTTATCAGCTGACCCTTGGGCAGAGTTACAAAGGTAGTTTCAATGGAGAAGCAGCCTTTACAAAATCTGTTGGAATAATCAGTTGACCTCACATGAAAACATGAATCTTACTAAAGAATCAATTGCAATTATTAACTCGAAATGTAGCCATAGTGTATAAGTAAAAACATTAAAGTTTTAAAACAAAAAAACATAAAAACTTTGATCTTCAATTTTGCAAAGAACTTTTAGAATTGATACTAAGAAAATAGTCTTTAAAAGAAAAGACATTATCAACACAAAAATGTTGGATGGCTTCTAATAAACGTGCCAAATAAAACACTATTTAGTTTAATTACCCAAATGAACTGAATGATTTTGCTCACTCAAGAATGTTTATGAGATTGTTTGTAGGAACTTTTTCATATTCACAACCATCCAGTGTTGGTGACTGAACAAATTGACTTCCAGTGAATTAAAGGACCACTGTAAGATCATATTCATGCAGTTGAACTTAGACATGTGACTGGGGTTGGGGTGAGCCTGAAATGTCTGGGATGTTTAAAGAGAAAGATGTAACATTGTATCCACTGAAAATAAATAATAAGTGAATGATAATAAAACAACAGAGGCTTGCAAAACAAAAGGAACTCCTAATGGTCAAAGCTGTGACCATTTGAGTCACAGAATAAATAAAATACTATCATTACATTAATACAATGTAAGTAACAAAAGTTTATGAAACAATATGGGATTATAACTTAAAATATGAAACAATTACCCAGGAGCTTACATTAAAATAGTAAAAAGTGTTAGATAAAGGTACTCTTTTTTTCCTTCAAATTTCTGGTTTAATAAGGAATTGTTTATTTTGAGAAAAAGATCCCAAACATCAGGCTGTTCACAAAAATAACCCATGGTACTAACTTTAGAAAACAAATATGAAGACCATTACACTATTTTCCTGTAAGACGCATTTGACATGCCAGCTCTCATTCACAAAAATACATGGTTACATTTGTGTTGAACAGCCCCACTCATGTGAGGAAAACACACACCTCTAGTGCAAAGCTGCTCCCAGGGTTACAAGTAAATGAGATGCTTCTGCAGTTAGGGAAGCAACTACGGAAATCATATGAAGAACTGCACTCCCTGCATCCCAAGAGATTATTTTGGAGACAGCTGATGAAAACCACACATATTTTTATTGTTAAGTCAAGAGGTATCAAAATTAAGAGCAAAACTTAGAGGGTAAGACTTAACAAAACTACTCAGAAGCATCAAAGGAAGTGAAAACGGAACTAGGCGCAGGGCAAGTATGAACCAATGAACACAGGAAGGATGAGGAGAGGGCAAACAGTGGGAATGTGCTGAAGATTCTAGGGAGAGGATCTGGTCTTACTTTGATCTCTCGCAAGCACCTAGGTAAATGAATAGTGGGATAAGTGTCTAAACTCCACTATGAGCCTAAGAGTCATCCTCCCCACTGGCGCTGTCTCTGTATTCTTCTCCTTCCTCGGCCTCTTTTTCATCATCCTTGATCAATTCCAGCTGGTCATCCCTCCATCTTCATTGTCATCGTCATCCAGCAGGTCACCCTCCTCAGCAGAGTCATCTGCACCTGCCTCAGACTCCATCTTTACTTTGGTCTCATCTTTCTTCACAGAGGCACTGCTCTGCTCTTCCTCAGATTTTTCATTCTTCATCTCTACTGTTTGTTTTGTTCCATTTCAGTTTTTTTTCCAGGCTTTCCAGCAGAGAATCCACTTTTTGTTTTATTTGAGTCAGCTTCTTCCTAATGGCCTGAAGGTCATCTCCTTTCAACTTTCTAGACTTGGATAAAGATCCTCGTTGTCTACTCTTTGAATTAAATCCACTTTTGCCCCTTTGAGGGGTGTTTCCGGAAACATGCTGGTCTTTAGAAGGCACCACAGCTCAAGCATTTGGAGGAGAAGGAACACATGCTGGGTAACTGTAAATCCTGGCATAATAAACCCGTTGAAAGTCATAGTCCAAATCAAATGAGGACCTGAGTTGAGGGGGCAGAGGAGGGTGTTCTGGTTCTGAACCGTACATCTCTATTGCAGATCGTTTCACACCTGCTTTTCCTCGGTTCACTTTTGGCTCTGCAAACAGATTAATATCTAAAACCTGGCCAGCAATCATTCTGCCATCTTCTCCAACTACAGAAGCCCGGACATTTTTTTTTAAATAATGGATGAAGGTAAAGCCCTTATGCACAGAGCAACCCACAAGTTTGCCATATTTTGAAAAGATTGCCTCCATATCAGACTCCTTGACCACAAGAGTATTGAGATTCCCAGTGAATACAAGGGAATTCATGGATCGAGGATCTGTCTTGTTGGTAACATTGCTAGCCATTTCCTACGATAGGGTTTCTCACAAAGCTGAAAATGTAGCCGAAGATAAAAAAAAAATCTCACAAGAGGAAGGAGAGAAGAGGCATTTTTAAAAATAGTAAACATTCCCAACACTGCCACATACAATACTTGCAATACTTGCTTTGACAGAAATCATATTTTTATGAAATGTATGTTTATTTTTGACACAGGCTTTCACTGTGTAGCCTATGCTGACTCTAAACTCATGCTCTTCTTGCCTCAGCCTTCTGAGAGCTGAGATTAAACAAATAGCACTATATATACTTTATTCCACACTCGACTAAATCATAGTTATGACTCTTAAGTACATGCACAAGTACTCAGAAAACTCACTATTTGAATTGAGACTTGTCTCTAACCCTGAAAACCATGTGTTGTTTATTGCTACTAGAATTTTTAAAAGGAAGGGCAAAGAGAAGGAAAGAGTGGAGGCACGGAAGGAAGACACACTACAGTTTCTTTAATTGCTTAGAAAAGTTTGGCACAGAACTTCTATTTTCCATTAAATATCTGGTTGACTTCACTAGAAAAGGCAATTGAATCTGAACTTTCCTTTGTGGGATGTTGACTACTAATTCATTTTTTTTTGACAGGAGACTGTTGTTCAGTATCTATTAAGGAATTTTTATTTCATATAGGCTGTTAATTTGTTTAGCAAAGTTTACTTCCAATTCCATTTAATACATAGAGGAACTGTAATTCACATTAGGCTACTTTTCACATTCACAGTGTTGATAATTTGCATCTTTTCTGTTCCTTTCTTCATCAGCCTGAACCCTTACTTACCTTGTTCTGTTCCTTCCTGGTTTGAGTTGTATTTTTTCTAACTTTTAAGGTAACAGTTGATCTTTTTTCCCTTCCAATATAAATGTCTAGTTATGTCATTTTATCCTAAGCACTGCATATTCCACTAACTTTGTGTAATATATTAATTTTTAGTAAGATACAAGACTAAACCTGATTTCTCTTCCAATTTTGTGATTGAGAAGAAAGTCCTTTAGATGTGAGTCATGTAATTTTTATGATGGTTAACTTCCTATTTTTGCTTGGGTAGTTTTGTAAGGCATTGTCTGGTCAACCACTGGTGTATGTGTGACTACAGTATTGTTTTTCAGATACAATTGACATGAAAGAGAACAAAATATTTTTCATAATAGGAATGGACTTTACCTGGTCAGGTGAAATCTCTCAAAGAAGAACTCTGCTCCAGATTTCACAGAGTGATTCTGGTGGAGTTTTACTCTTCACATCAAAATTGATACATTTTATATACCATCCATCATCACTCTATCTCTGATTCTTTTCCTCTGGGGAAGCTGGGTAGATGGACATGAGGGCACATACTGTAATCCCATTGATCGGTGTGGACAGACACAAGTAGATTTCCAGGGTTCACTGCTCAGCCATAGGAACTTCCTCAGAATTCCAGAATACTGAGATTTGGCCTTAGAAAATATGATGGACAGTTCTTTAGAAATGACACCTCACATCTGGTCTCCATACACAAATACATACATGTGTGCATGCCACCTCCTCACACAAGAGACTCACATATACAAAAATAAATAAATGAAAACTAAAAAGTTTAAATATTTGGAGACATTTAATATGTCTTGCTATTTTGTGATATAATTAATTTAGTATGTTCAAGCAATATATTCTATGTAATTTGGTTTCTTTTAAATTTAATGAACAGTATTTAATTGCCAAGAATGACCCATGGAAATGAATGTTAAATGTGCAGTTTACAAAAGTGTATTCTACTATTTTGTAGGTAAAATCTTCCATAAATGCAATTTAGGTCAGTTGTTTGAAGTGTGTGATTCAACTTTACTTATTTAGTGTTCCTTTGGGAAGGCCTGGAATTGCAACCATTGCTCTGAGCATGTCAGGCAAACACTACACTGAGATACATGTCAAGCCAACCTTGTAAAATACTTACCTTATTACCTTCTATTTTGAAAGAGAAACACAGTCATGTACCACTACAATTGTGAATTCATTTATTTCTACAGTTTTATTAATATTTGTTTCAATATTTCACTTTGATATAGATAAATAAAATGCTTAGGGATGTGATGTCAGGATTTGACTTAGCACTTTCATGACTAAAACACAACTTCTTTTCCCATGACACTTTTTTTCTCATCAAAGTTCTATATTTTTTAAATTAAAATAGCCCCTCCAGCTATCTTTGGAGTAGTGTAGTATTGGATTTCTATTTACTCCTTCTGTTCTCACTATTTCTCCCATTTGCCTGTTGTCCAAGTTTTGCTTCTTTGTGCATTATGTGTTTTTATTCCACTCAGTATATTAGTATATTATGTATGATTTGTCCATTTCTGTGTGCATGCATTCATATGTATGCATGTGTGGGTGTGCATGTGCCTGTGTGTGTGATGCCTTGTGTGGATGCATAGGTCCTTGTGAGACACACATCAACATCTATGCATTTACATGTGGAGGCCATAGGTCAGTCGTGGGTGGCATTTCTCAGGTGCTATCAACTTTATTTATTTTTTTATTTTTTTATTTTTTTATTTATTTATTTATTTATTTGAGAGACTGTCTCTCGCTGCCCAGGCACTTACCAAGTAGGCTACAATAGATGGCCTGTAAGGCAGAGGGATTTGCCCACTTGCACCTTCCCAGCCCTAGAATTTCAAGCTCTCAACGCTATGACCCAGAGATCAGATTCATGGTTTACTGACTGGACTGACACTTCAAACCCTTTGTGTTTCATGGTTGTTAATTGGAAATTATTTGTTTATCGTGGTTTTATTCTGCTAATATTAAATCCATCATAACTTGAACACTAGTTTCTTACATCAGTTTCTTTTCTTTTTCTTCTTCCAACATTTGTATCAGTCAACACTTACCTCTGTCATAAGCTCCTACACACAAAGAGCTCATACTCTCAATAGGTTGTGTTTTATTCTGGAGCAGAGTTTCACGGCAAGATACCGTACGGATGGCCAAACAGGCTTGTTTTTGTTTTATTTTGCTTTGTTTTGCTAATGTCCCTTTTAAATAGGAAAAATATGAGTTTTTCCTATCTAAAACTAAATAAACCTCCAACAGAAGAGACAAACTGATGTTCCTAATGCTTTTAGTAAACTGTCATCCACTTGAACATAACTGTTAAACTAATGATTGCTAGATTTTGATTTGTTTTAACAAACTCTAGCTGGGGGGTTTTCTTTTTATCTTTTGATGATACTAATAAATAATCATACTTACATACAGTGACCTTATACTTTATTTGACACTTTGTGTCTTATCACTAATAATTAATAGATAATCATTATGAGCATGCAATCTTTGTCATAAAATGCCTACATTGTGAAGTACTTAATATGTCACCTCTTTTACATCTTAATGCAATTCACATGATGGTTATGGAAATCATCTTGGGCATGCCAGAACCTCTTGATTCAGACACTTGACAAATTAGTTCATGTCATATGAAAAATGGATATAATCACTGGCAAGTACATGGCATATTTCAAGTAATGAATCATTGGACTCATTAATTATTATGTGAAAAGACAATGAAATACATGAGTAAGTGAATAAATCAATCTAGAATCTTAGTAAATTAAGATATAACTGGATGGCATATGTTGTACCACAGCAGTCAATTCTAACAAGGAAAATGCAACTTACTGCAGAAAACCATGAAATTTCATTGAAAGATGTACAATATGATAGAAATAAATGTTGAAATGTCCCATGGTAGGCTGTTATTGACCCAATATCCTTAGAGTATCATTCCTTTACAAATTTGTATATTTTTATATACTCATATAGATAATGGAATCAAATTACATTGGATGTGTTTTTAATTTCACAAAACCATATAAACTACAAAGGAAAGAATAAATATATGACAATTTTTAAGAGTTGGCTTATAAAAAATTAAATAGATCTAGATAATAACTTGGAAAGACAAATAAGATATATCTGACTGAGCACTTTGTATTCACACCTACATATTCATATACCAATAAAAGCAAATTCCTCATTGAAAATAGATTTGCATTTGGCTGCATCTGCTTATACAAGGGAAAACCTGTAAAGGTTATAGATCAAATTATCTTCAGCAATACATAGTGATGATCAATATGGAAAGACTTGGTGATATTTTTAAATCACTACTTTATTAAGTCCTTGGAAACATTTGCTGGGCATTGCAGTGAATGACTGTTCCTATGGTCTAGGTTCAAATCATGCCATAATGGATGAAACAGCGAGCAATGTTACTTTCAAAATAACTTTTCCCTTATTTTCCTTTCTGGAAAACTGTCAAGGGGAAATGTAGCTCCAAATTGCACTCTCTATAATCCTGTATGTTTCACTTCCTTACACACAGGCTATTCCTGCAGTGCTTTCTTCTTTGAACTTCTGCCAAACCCAAGCCCAAATGCACATATCTTGCCTTTCCCTCATACTGGCTTCTCACACCATTCTGTGTCACTCAAACCCAAAGAACCAACACTCTAAACATGGTTCAGCCCATTTCCCCACTCAGCAGTTTCATAGGAGATATGTGTTTCTCACTCTTATTGAAATTATGCTTCTTAGGTGACACTTTATGAGCGTGAGAATGTGCCTTCTAACACACTGTATGTTTCAATGGCAATGCAAAAGAGACACAGTTTTAAAATATGGCAAACCACCTATCACTAGGCTTTAAAAATGCTTTGAGGGCTTGAAGTCATGGCCACCTGTCCAGAGATGACACCACCCACAGTAGGTGGTGCATTCCCACATCAATCGTCAATAGAGAATATGTCCCATTGATGTGCCTACAGGCCAGTATAATGGAGACAATTCCTGAAATGGGAATTTCTCTTCCCATGTGACTCTAGTTAATATCAAGGTAGCAAAAAAAAAATCAGCCAGCACAGGACAATTCTCAGAAAACAAATAAAAAAAATCAGTTGTTTAATTATTTTAAATTACTTTCTGATAAAGAAATACAAACTAAAACAGTGCTGCCACTTCACCTATTACTTCAGTGAATGAAAAAAATGTTCAAAAAACCACAATGATGGGAAAGGTTATGTTTCACCATTGCCAGGGGACTGTCAATTGACGTAAATATTTTGAGAACAATTTCAGTACAAATTTCTGTATTTTGATGTATGTACCACTTTGTCAGTCACAATGAGGTGTGGTAGGGACAGAGACATAGATGGAAGGCATAACCCATACTGCCACCTGCAGCAGTCTGAGGTGTTCTACACAGGGGCAGGTGATTCACAACTCAGCTGTAGTGACGAATTTCAGGACAAAACCATGTAAAGCAGATATGGAGTTTTTTTTGTTTGTCTGTTCATTTGTTTGTTTTTAAAGACGCTTACACATGTTAAGTATGGCAGCTAGTAGAAAGAGAAGCACCCAGGGAATGAGGTGGGGCCTTCTCTTGAGAAAGACATGGCCAGATGCCATAACAGTGTATGGTTTTTGTGGCTTCTCAAGTTATATACCAAAGGGTCGCTCAGAAATGGTTTCTAAAATCTCCACCACCCACCTTTGTTGAAAAAAAAAAGAAATGAGATCAAAGACTGATTCATGAGGTGCCCCAGATAGAAGTACAATCTGAGAAGGTAAAACTTTCTGTCATAAAAGTTACACAAGGGGATTGAAACATGACTTTTGCTATAAATAGTTAACACATGACTTCCTTCTTACTGTGAGATTCCTAGAGAAGGTAAGTTTCTAGCCTGGAAGTCACAAAGGTCATGCACCTTACCCCTGAGACTTCGAAGTCTAAATTTTAGATATCCTTTATCGTTTCTTATTATACTCTCAGCTTTTCTTCTGAATTTGTCTTATTTGTCATTTATCTGTCAGCCCTTCACCTTCCTGCTAAAGTGCCACATCCTCTTTGCTGTTCCACTGTCCTGTCAACTTTTTCTGGTCACTAGAGATCATCTGTGGGTTTGCTTATACTGCCAATTTTTTCATGTTACCTTCAATTAGGCAATATTTCATTTTTATAGGGATATTATTCTGGTATTATTTTAGTGTTAGAGAATGTTTAAACACATTGAAGATTATAAGAGATCAAGGATGATGTCAATTTCTCCCAGAGATTTACACTTGTTCATCTGTCAATCTGTTTGGAGGCAGTTCTCTTTACTCACCTTTGGAGTGAGGTTGGAAACCTGTGCCTGTTTTGGGAAGCAATAACCAGCTTTCTATTTATTCTTATGCCTTGTGATCCCAGATGAATGTCCAGGGGACACGTCAAAGTCCCCCATTCTTTGCAGTTTTTGAATTAATCTTCATCTCTCTCCCTCCATAAGGTTGCCAGAAGTTGTGCTAGGTTCCTCAGACCCTCAGCTGGTCCTTTGCATGTGACTTTTTACTCTCTGCTATAACTTCCAAACAAAACTGCAAGGTGATCAGTGAGGCCACAATGTGCAGCTAGCACCAGTGCATTTCACCTGTCAGAGATTGTAGACTCTCACCTTCTTAATATCTTGCTAGTCCCTAATGTTTATAGACAATTTTAATGTTTTCTTCTATAAATTTTTTTCAGTTGTTCATTTTAGGAGTATAGTGCTGAAATATTTGGCTCTTTATAACCTTAATTGAAAAGTCTCAAATAACTATAGCCTCAAAATAGGCATTTTTGGTTTTTCTCAATTTTACACACACACACACCACAGTTTTGAGTCAGTGTATCATGTGACCTTGGCTGACCTAAATTCTCAATACAGTCAAGGATGACCATGAACACCTTACAAACATGTGCTACCACATTTAATCCCTGTGGTAGGAGGGATTGAATCTGGTGTCTCTTTTCATACTCTACTAATCTTGCCCCCCCCAGTCCCCATAATACATATTTTCCTAGCTACATGTCTCTACAGTTATCCTCAGATAATAGCAATAATTTCATTTTCTCACCTGTATATGCTCTGAAATTCGTCTAAATTTGGATATCAGAGCAATACATTTACAGAGAAAAGATGGGGATTACACACAAAATGAAAGCCAAGAGAATATAGAGCAATGAAAATCAGGAGATAAATATTACTCAAGAGTATAGATTGAAAAATACAGATGAGACTTATTTGTTGACAGATCCTGAGAAACTGGGTAAAGGAAAGAAGCTTACAGTCAATGATGACTCTAGTTACTGAAATATTATTACTGAGCAATTTCTATTGCAAGTGTGTTAGCAGTTTGAAATTTGTAAGATAAATAAAACAGAAAGCCCATTCCTAGACATGCAATCTATACAACTACAAGATTCATTGCTTTATTATAAATGAGGAGGTATGAGTTGTTGAAGTAAGGAATTAAATAGTTTAATTAAATAATGAAACTTAATTAATTATCACTGCAACTCCTTTCTCCAGCCTCTGAAAACTCTCTGATGTTTCAAGAACCAGGTGGTCCTTCCGTTAGCTCTTCTCTTGTACCACTAAGGATGGCTGTTGACTAAAGCACTACTAGAGGGATGGCAAGGGCAAGACTCCCTGCTGGGAAAGGAAGGTGTTAACCAAGTTTATTCTTCATAGACCGTTGAAGTGCAAAGTTTAGTAGTGATAAAGCAATATCGATAACACAAGTTTCTTTATTATTATAAACATACACATCTTCCCGAATGAAGAGTGATTTACTTGGAGTTTTCCAGTTCATTTTTTTCTGTATTTATGCTAATACACAATCGGTTTGGAAGAGATGAAAAGAATCCATTTTCCAAACACAGGCCAATTTTGTTCAATAAACACTGAATGACTTTACATACATTTAAATTTCAAATAGGTGTAAGCATTAGCGAAAAACTGAAAATAAAAAAACCACTGAGTTGAGGGTGACTCAGGGAACAGAATGAGAAGAGAGGATGACAAAGGGTTCACCTGAAGTGTGTATTACATGAAGGATGGGTTTTAAGATGAGAGATCCACCCAGCACTCATCAGATCTCCCAGCTCTGGCATCAAAGTACATCCCAATTACACTTCCATTTAGGAGATGGAATGGTTCTGTTTTATCGCTAATGGGAAACCTGCAGCCATGTTTGCAAGTGGACAATGCAAATAAAATTGCTTTTCTGAGGCATGCAATTATGCTTCCTTTGTTTTGTCTACTGCCCCTTTGATAATGCTTGTAGGGAAAAATCAGACTTTCAAAATCTGAGAAGCGAAGTGCTCAGCCGTGTCTCCTGGGGAACAGTTTCAGGAGCTTATGAGTCTATTAAGATAGGGGAATTTGGAAGCCCTTGCTAATTTATGCTAATATTATTTCATCAGGAAAACTTTTAGATTTACCTTTCCAGTTTATGTTAGACTTTCAGGCTAAATAGTTTAATATTAGTTTATCTACATTAAGTCAAATGCACATCAAAAATACTAAATACTTTTTTGTTGGCATTTCTGCTTTTAAAATTGAAGCAGATACACAGTATATATATATATGTGTGTGTGTGTGTGTGTGTGTGTGTGTAAACATATTTGTGTAGCTAAAGATATGTTTCCCTACTGGTTACATTTTTAAATATCTCAGTTTTAGCACAATGATAGATTATCCACAAATACAAAATCATGGCATACGGTTTGAAGATGTCCCCCAAATTTACTTAGCCTCAATAAGCATTGGTGGCACATGCCTTTAATCCCAGCACTTGGGAGGCAGAAGCAGGCAAATCTCTATGAGTTCGAGGTCACTCTGGTCTACAGAGTGAGTGTCAGGATAGGCTCTGGAGTTACACAGAGAAACCCTGACCCAAAAAGCCAAAAAAAAAAAAAAAAATAACCTTAGCCTCAAAAATCATTTTACTGGCATTTGGATGTAAGTATTCTGGTTGGTAACTAGAGGAAGGTATAGATGATAAGGTTACAGGCTTTGCCTAATGTTCTAGGCAATGCCGATGAGAGGAGAATAAAGCAAAAGTGAAAGTGCCATCATATCTTCAGGGCTTGGAATTTTAATGTGCATTACACCTCAGTGTTAACAATTTAACATAGCATTTTATTTCCTACCCATTTAATTAAATAAAGGTTATGTTTTGATTTAGCAATAGGTGCTGCTTTTCCTATTATGTGGAATTGAAGGTATGTTACTTTAGCTATTTTACCCCTGATAGCAGCATGAATAAATCCTAATGCAATATCTGTAGATTTTGAATTCGCTTTTTAACCAGAGGAAGACAACTGTTCACAAATTTCAATTTGATGATATTTTAAGTATGTCACAATTATATCAAAGTTAAAATAATTATTAAAAATTAAAATAAAAAATCCAAAGCCTCTCATAAATGCACATGAGTATAAACACAAATCTAATTTTTTTTTAGCTTTTCTACTCAAGATTTACAATTCAAACATGAGGTAGAAACTGTTTTTCATTGACTAATGTAAAAACAATATAATAGCAGGAGCTTTTGTTTATTTGTCTACATTTTTTATTTTAGTTCCTTTGTGACTACTTAGCGCCAAGCAAGCAATTCATAACATCCCTTCCAAGGCTCAGGGGACATTTCTGAAGAGAAGTCAGAAAGAATGTATGAGTCAGAATTTAGAGAAAAGGACAGGTAAAGGATACCTTCTGGGCATTACGGAACCAAAGCAATCATGAGTTCTTCACAACTATGGGTGACTATGTTGGATCTGCAAAAGGATGGACCTTTCTACATGCAAACATTGATGAAAGAGGGCCTCAACGGGTGGTATCTCTTACTAATGGACTGTTGACTACTCAAAGAATATGGGAACTTGGGGGGGGGGCGTTGCCCTTTAGTTGTCTACCTTCTGGTGAAATAAAAAGCTCCATGAGCACATACCTCCAACTAAACTCAGTTTTTCACTAAACAGAGGATGGGAAGATGGGGAAAGGACTTGTAGGGAGAAGGTAGGGTTCATAGGGAGGGATGGATAATACAGGGTGGAAAGTGATAGTGAACAGAATGAATCCGTGTGTGTGTGTGTGTGAGAGAGAGAGAGAGAGAGAGAGAGAGAGAGTATGAAAATGTCAAAGAAATAATTTAATTAATAAAAAGTTCCCTAAATAGCTAATCATTCCAGAGACATGAATTGCATACTCTCTTCATTTTCTTATTTCCACATCCAATTTCAAATATCATTTTTGATACTCACATTTGTGGCCAACAATGGGGGTGAATTACCCTGTCTTCTCTGTGTGACAGTTACATTTGAGAACAGATCAAAATACTTATTTCTCATACCTTATGTTCTTCTGTTGCCTCACTGAAGGAATGGAATTGAGATAATGATGTTTAAATGCGCTAGATGTACTAGATTAGGAAGAAGTCAGGGTACTAGTGTGCTGTAAGGCCAATTGCTATGATCTAGAAACAGGACTGAAATAATAATTCAGGATAATTCATCTTGATTGTCAACGTGACCAGATTTAACATCACTGAGTAGATAATCTCAGCAAGTTTCTGTGAGGACATTCTTAGAGAGTTTTAACTGAAGCAGGAGGACTCACTCTGCATGTTAGGGGTCCATTCCCAAGAGGTCCCAGATCAATTAGAAGGTACAAACTAGGCTAAGGATACATCTCTGTTTCCTGACTGCGCACAGGTTTGGCTCCTGTCCTGTGATTTACTGCCATGGTGATTAGACCCTTCAAATATGAAACAGAGCAAACCCTCCTTCCTTAAGCTGCCTTTGTCAGGTATTCCATCACAGCACTGAGAAAAAACCAGGGACACAGGGAAGTAAACATCCAATTCAACGTTGCTGTCAGCTTGAGACATGGAAAAATTATTCTGATAGGATGCAAAATCTTTGTCTTCTAGGCAGGTTATAAGACAGTGGGAATCAAAGCACATTTTATAAAATGCAGAAAATAGCTGACAAATTTTCTGTCATATTTTAGCAAAGAAAAATTCCAGTTTTCTGTTGGTATTTGACAATAAAGTATCCTTTAAAACCCCTATAAATGAAAATCAAATCTTACCTTTGACTATGAGAAATAAATACGTTTTCTCTAAGCCTGATACAAGTTTTTCCATCCATTCTGGTTTGTTCCATAGTCCCTCTTTCTCCTTCTGGAACTCCTATCATTTTACTTTGGACAAAATCAATCTTGTTCCGTAACAGAGAGACAATCCATATACCTTGTATAAATAATTTAGCATGAATCGAAGGTTTGAGGTTAGCAAAAGACTAGAAACTCTTTCTAAACTGACAAGATACCCACACAACATAATGATGGCTTCAATAGAGTTTTGGCAGAATAAGTTCACTTTCAGTTTCTGAGAATACCAGGAATAGCCAAGGTTCAAAAAAACACAGGAGATAAATATGGCATAAGAAGAGGGAGATCTTAGATTAGCCAGTTTGGGGAGTAGTATTTTCCTAAAGAGGTCACAAAAGTTCTGAACTGTCTTTGATGAAGTTTATCAATTTAAAGACATTGTTTACATTTATCTTTTATTTATTCTGTGTGTGGTTTCAGGGGGAGGTACTATATTAAACTGCATCAGTGATATGATGGGTCAAATTAAATTGTTATGCCCAAAATCACCAAGAGGCCCATTTCGATGCAAAAGCCAAGAGTCTTTTATTGTAGATAGAGCTAACCCCATTAGCTCTGTACTTCATCCCGCCACCATGGCAAATAGCTGGAGAAAAAACCCAAGCAACCTCGAGGCAGGGATCTTAAAGGGCAACATAAGAGGAGTGTCTAGGGGTATGAAATAGTCTCAGGATTATTGAGCTTCCAGGTTTGGGTGACCCGCCCTGTGTTGATTGGTCAGCTGGTTGTTATGGCCCATAGGCCCTCCCAGGGTGGTTACTATGTTCTAAACATCACTGTTGTACACTGTCCGTAAAGCACAGCCACGCCAGCTAACTTCTGATTGGTTTTAGTCACCAGAACAGGAACGACAAGGTTATGAAAGCACATGTTAGCCTGAAATGGCTGCTAAAATGGGGGGCTGGTCACTACAAAATGAGGCCAATGGGAAAGAAGAAGGATAAAACTCCCCTAATTCATAGCTAAGAAGATCCTAAAAATATTCATAAAGAAGAAAAATTATATTGTCATAAATAATAAAAGAAGCATACTAAAACTTCTAGACTGTCCCATTCTAGACTGGAGAATGAATGACTCACCACAATGAAAGGCAAGTAGATGTGGGAAGCCAGCATGAAATCCATGATGAAGATAGCAGGTTCAGGTATAACTGGTAGTCCAATAAAAACATCAAATAACGTCAAATAAAAACATCAGGATTTTGTAAAGTGAAGAGTTTATTTCAAAGGATAATTACAATGATGTGGTGGGAGGTGAAGATTACAGCAATAATTAGAAGAGAGGATTGAAGAGGAAGAACATCAAATCAGAAAGATCTATATTATATGAAATCAACTTTTAAAATATTGAGTATTCTGCACAGGAAGGCAGTTAGATTTATTCATCTGAGGCTTCAAAGGAAATCTCAAGGTACAGATTAGTATTTACTGACTGGTAGAAGTAATTTAGATTAATATTTATTGACTTGTAGAAGTAATTGAAGCTCTGAGTGAATGATTGAATCAGGGGAGAATGTATAAAGACAGAAGGGGGCTATGGGAGCAGATGAAGTCCTGAGTGATTGTACATTATTGACCAGGGCATAGCTATGTCAAAGACCCCAATGCCTCAGACCCAGGGAAGTGACAAAGCTATCCTTTCTCTGGTCCAAACTCAAGCATTTAGGAATGATTGAACAATGTATGCAAGAACAGGCAACCACAAGTCCTCTTAGATGACTGCAACCTGAGACTGCGCCCCTACAGATACCTCCCACTGAGGTTAGTTAACTCCTCTAGTCCTTGTCTCATACACAATGAACATGCTTATAACTGACACTCTTGAATTTCTGGGGTTTGTAATAGGTGCCCTCCATCAAAGCTCAGCCCACCCAATTCAAGCTTTTCTGTATGTGTGCCTGTCATTTCTTCAGCATCTGTAGTTTTTTTTTTTTAATTTTTATTCCTACATCATCCAAGTAAGGTTTCCAAGAGGGAGCCACACAATGACAGAGAGTAAAAAATGAAAGTCTGGATAACACTGATATTCAAGGAAAGGGTGAGGATGAAGAGCCTTAAAGGGAGCAGCAAGAAATAGATAGAGAATGAAGACAAAAATGTAGATCAACATCCACAAATTCCAATTGAACAGGTTCTTTCAGGAAAAAAAAAAGAAGTGGGGTTTATAGAATAAGAATAATGAATAAAATTGTGATACCAATCAGTAATGAAATTATAATACAGATAAGAAATGAACAAACCTTTTAAAAATTAAAACAATAGGAAACCAGGAATATAAACCCAGCAACCCCATGGAAAAGGGCAGTGTGACTAGAAAAGAGTACAGCCTTGCCCACAGCTGTAGACCCAGATGCCTAAAATCCTTCTTTAGTGATTAGTGAGTTTATGAACAAGCTGCTCTGTCCTCATTGAGTGTCATTCATTAGAGGATCTCTCACTGTTGCTGCAAGTGCATGGGATATGAAACACTTGTGACTTCAAATTTCAAGTGATTGAAGTAGAAACTTCTTTTCTGGTTGACATAAATGGTTACCTGTAACTACCCGGGAATAAAATATATGTTTAGATAAATTTCCTATGGTGCGCCATACTCTATAGTTACATTAAAGAAGTCCTACATCTTCATTAATGGATTTTACTTTTCTCATATTTTCCTGAAATGAACATTTATAGTGTTCTCTGAAAAAATTCTCAATAATTGTTTACTAAATAGTTCTCATAGAAGGCAGTGTCAGCAGTACCAGATTACCATGAAGTAACTAAACAACCAAGCCACATTTTGATTCATTAAAAACAAAAACAAGAACAAACAAACAAATACAAACTCAACACTCCAGACTTTTGTGATATTAAGGATGACGCTGCAACACAGACCTGTTTAATTCAATGTGTATATCATGCATTAATGCTTCCCAGAAGCATTTTCCTGGTTGTAAAAGAATGTACACATCAACATTTGTATTTTGCCTTTTACCATTCCTAATTCATCTAACTAAGATACAGAGTCAAAATATGAAAGTAAAGCAGCCATCACAAATCCTTGAAAACATAGCCTTGGGCTACAGATAAGCAAATGGGTAGCTAAAAGAATCATCTGAACTTGATCTACTCTCTAAGATTTGGGATGTCTGACTTCTTCCTAAAATAAGGAAATACTTTTTCCTTATGAAAGCCAACTCTAGATACTATATAACAGTATAAAATGTACTCCCAAATACAATTCTAATATGCCCATCCTATCCAAGGCAAGTGTTCATTGATCGGCTCCAGTTAACAATATGCTTTCATAGTTTCTTTCATTACCTCCTTCCACTTTCCATTTCTGGAAAAATTTGATCTTTATTTCCATGTCTTCACATGTCCTATTCCTTGTCCCCAAACTCATGCCCTGCCTCTAGCCCTCACTTACCTAACCTACATGACCCATACTTTCCCTATAAGTTTCAGGTTAGAGGCTATTTTCTTCATGGTTATTTTCAAGATCTCAAGTATCTGAAATGAGGCTTCTTCCAAAAGCTATCTGAGCACTTTCTACTGAACCATATAATGAAGATCATGCTATACTACATTATTGTGAGTTGCTTACCTGTCTAGAATGCATGGCATTTGAGCACAATATTTGTGTAGGTTTTCTTTACCATTGTATCCAAAAATCTATATTTACATTGAATATTAAAGTATACATTGAATGCATTGAAGTGTACATCTGGAATTAATGAATAGGTACACATTTATACATCCATTTAAATACATATTGCTGTCTTGGACAAAGTGTCTGTCTTAAATAACTCATTATTTCACTTCAAATACCCTGGAAAATCTTGTGAAATCCTATTATGGAAAGAAGATATTTTGTATTTATATCTTTACTTATATTTTAGTGATATCACTATGTATCTTGAAATAATTTAGTTATTTCCAATGAGCCTCTAAATATTAAACTGTACAATGACCAAAAGAGAAACCCTATTATTTGGGGGTATGCATAAATGAACTGCAATGTGTAAGTGGCTACCATGATAGTTTCAAATATTGGTGGATAGTTTCCTCAACCTTTATCTTCTTGCCCCATCAATCTCTAAAAATGTGTTCATGTGTTTCTTTGAAGAAACAATTTAGTGGAGTTGATAACCTACACATACAAATCCCTTTAATTTATTCACTAAAATTACAAAAGAAATACAATCCTTAAAGCACTTAGAAATGGACAAAAGCAAGTATCATCTTTAAATTATCCACATATAAAGTTAAAAATGTGCACATATGGAAAATTATTATACTTTAAGTTAAATGTAGTGAAATTAAGATATATATATACATATATGCATGTATGTATGTACAACAAATGGTACCAATAAGTGTTTTGACGGATGAGCATATTTTATATCTTGATTTGGGCTATAGATATACAGTAACATATAATTGTAAAACTCATCAGAATGTGCATTTAAATATTGTATACTAGGTTGAATATGAGTAATATACCATAAAGACTGATTTAAGCGTTAAAACCTATGATAGCATCTATTTCCTGTAGTACTAGCTTACGTATACAAAATTGACTTCTCCACCTGAAAAATAAAGATAAATTAGGTGCTTAAAATACATGACAAATATATAAGTTGTTCATTTGAAGTCAAGTAATATGGCAGCCAAAATATATCATTTTAGCCCATATAAATAGGCAAAAAAGCATGAACTAGCTAATATTAGGGTCTACTATGAGAACCTTGGTCATTTACCCCAATAAACTGGACATCCTAAAGGATATACATCTGGCATAAGTATATCAGAAAAGGAATTACTCAGATAGCTAATTCGTAATACGCACATATTTAGTATGTTTCAGGATGTAGAGAGCTTTGGAGTGTATATAATAACAAGGGAAAATAAAAGCAATTTAATAAAACACGGATTGTTTGCATCTTCTATGCAACTATAGCATTTTTGATGTGGGTGCTTTGAGATGTGTTTA
This sequence comes from Mesocricetus auratus, assembly GCF_017639785.1. Taxonomy (NCBI): domain Eukaryota; kingdom Metazoa; phylum Chordata; class Mammalia; order Rodentia; family Cricetidae; genus Mesocricetus; species Mesocricetus auratus. Next base: position 39,898,090 of record NW_024429193.1, read on the forward strand.
ATTTAATTAAATCTCTTAGTACCATCAATCATGATCCATATATTTTCTCATTTTATGCCCACTAACTTCATAATGTCAGCTTTGTTTTCAGAATATCTTCCTACAGTCTCAAAATAAACTCAATGGTCCAGATGTCTTTTCTAGAATGTGTACCTTCTTGACTTTCATGCCACTTCAGGGAAGGCAGAGTTTTACATGAAGGAAGACATGAGTCAAGCTGTGTGTTTGAAAACTGGAGCATTCCTTTTTTTTAGAAAATACTAGTAAATTGTCATTTGACAGCAAAAGAGAGGTTAGCCAACCAAACTAAGAAGAGATTTTAAATTGGCCATCATGGTGAGTAATGATCATTGTTGGATAAAGAAATACAATGGAATGAGCATCAGTGAGGAGGTGAGTGAACAGGGCTGCTATAAAGTTATACTGATGATCATTTTTCATGTACAGCAACTCTGTTTTTCCAGGAGCTCAAAGCACATTGGGATGAAGACTGAGAAAATGAATGATTTCTCAAGTTGGAGAAAATAGAGAGATGTGTAGAAGATAGGGGATGAACGACAGAGTATTAAAATTCCCATAATGAAGAAATCAGACATGTAAATTGCATGGTGATATATTAGAGAGACGGGAGGAGAGCCATGTCCTGAGGGCCCAATGAGTAACAGAATGATCTCAGAAGGAATACTGATGAGAATAAAAGAGAACGGGTCAGGGATATAGATCACTGGTAGCGGACTTGTCTCAATGATAAGGCGCTTAGATAAATGGCCATGATCGAAAAGAAAGAAGCTAGATAGGAAAAACAAAACGAAACCATGCTCAGAAAAAAAATGATTGAATTAGATGACAACATAAACTTTTAAAAATTTTAAATTATTTTTAATATTGAAAATAGATTCTCCTTTTATACAATACAAATCACTGACCACAGCTTTTCCTTCCCTCTGCTCCTCCTAGCTGCCTCCCCACCAACTCTCTCACCTGTAGAGGGAGACTTTCTCTGTCCCACTGGTCCCGCTGGGTCTGCACACCTGTTATGAAATAACCACGTATAGACTTAATATATATTTATAATTGTTTGGCCAGTGACTTAGGCTTCTTACTGGCTAGCTCTCTTTTAATTACTAACCCATTTCTATCAATCCATGTGGCATCATATGCATGGCTTTGGTTTATCTGTGATGGCAGATCTCTTGACTCCCTGGTAACTACATGGCATCTGTCTCTCTGTCTTCCTTCTCCCTCCTTCTTTGTTCAGAATTCTTACCTAGCTAAATTCTGCTTGTCCATTGGGTGAAACAGATTTATTCATCAACCAACAAGAGAAATATAGTCACAGCATACAGAAAGACATCTCCACCATCTATCTTCCCCTTTCTGTCTAAATAAAAAGGAAGGTTTTAACTTTAACATAGTAAAATTATATATAAAAAACAGTCATCAAGAAAAAATTATAGTAACAATATTTAGTCTAATTACACATGGCAAAATTTAAAGAAGATACTCATCATCTGTCCTATGTTTCTGAGTCTAAAGTTTTATATCTAACTTATATTTTATAACTCAGGAAAACCATAACCATAACTATATGTCTTTACCCATCAAAGACCCAAGAAGGGTATACTAAAGTTAAAGTCAATATTTAAAAATCTGTCTATGTTGATTATTTATTAATGTTCAACACTGTTATCTCTGCTCTCCAAATATATTATCATTCACTGAACATGTTTTTTAGAAGATTCTAAAATGTGGGACTTTCAATGTGCTTTTATATCTTTCTTATTTATCCATCTTTGATGATAATTGTTTTCTTGGGTGATGAGAAAAAATTTGAGGAAAGACTCTAACTGATACATAGAGAATGTATCCTTCCATATAGTTGATTATTGAGCATTCAGATGGGATAAAACATTTTCACAATTTTGCCAAAAAAGAGATATCTTCCCACAGACATCATTGCCAAATTTCTTGGTCACCAATTTTCTAATTATGTTCCTGCTGAGTCTTTGGACTATTCCAATGAAATAACTGGATATAGCACATGGGGAACTGTATCTTTTGTATCTGGCTTTTTCCCCTTCCTAGACTATCAGATGTACTGCTTCTGTTCTATTCAGTCCTTTAATGGATTAAATTAGGTGTATCTAACTAGCAGAGAAGGATATTGGCAATTTGCTTCACTCAGGCTATTGTAGATAGAAGTTTCTGTCCTGCCTGGTTCTGCAGCTGTTTAGTCCCAATAACCACACAGAGGTTTATATTAATTATAAACTGTTTGGCCAATGGCTCAGGCTTCTTATTGGCTAGCTTTCTCTTAATTATTAACCAATTTATACTTCTCTGTCTGTCTCCACATGGTCTTGGCTGATTGGTGATGTGCAGATCTGTTGCTACCTGAGCAACTACATGGCAACTACTTGACACCACCTACTACCTTTCTCTAGCATTGTTTGAGTTTTCCAAATGGCTAAATTCTACCCATTCATTGGATAAAACAGCTTTATTCATCAACCAACAAGAAAAATATATTCATAGCATACAGAAAGACATCCCCCATCAGACTATCAACCACAACTATTTGAGGACCAGCAAGGCTGACATAAAATATTAACAGTCATCAGTGTGCACTTACCTGGCTGTGATCTCCAATAACATTGACTAGAGATTAGAGAAATTTGTTCTTGGTTTTATCGGACTGAGATTTTGTTGAATGTTTTCATTGTGAATAAATTGGAATTTTCTCAAAATTTCCTATATGGATTAAAATGATGATGGGGTCTTTGCTCTCAACTTGTAGAACTATCCTATGAGTAGGCAGTGTGAGAATAATATAACTCCTTGTGTTCTTGGCCAGGTAGATGGCCTATAAGTCCATTCAGCTATAGAGCCTGGGAAAAGTTCTCAAAAAGAGTCTGCATAGCTAAAGCCTTGCATATTTAAACTTGGGATGTTTTATTCTTCCACAAATAGAATACACCAGTCTATAAAAAGTATTGTAAATTTTTAAAAATGTTATCCTTTGTAATTCATTAGCAAAATGTTGCTTCTTGTGCTTTTTTATCTGTTTTTCCGGAAGAAGCCTAAGTTACAGAGGGAAGAAAGTTTCTACCAGGCAACACAATGACTCCACTGAATTGGGAATTAAGATTTCTTCGTGCCTGCCTTGAACCAGCAGCAAAAGAAAGAAGTTACTGTACTGACTGCTGTGATTGATACCAATGAAACCTTTAGTGAACAATTAGAGAAAAGTTCTCCAGAGAATAGCAGAGCACTGAAGTGGAAAGACTTAGGCCACAATAAACCATGGGCCCATACAAAGAACTTACGATCAAAGATGGCTTCTAAGATAAAAATGAGGAGGACTGCTTCAAATACGTTGAAACAAAAATAGTTGGTAATAATCATTAACAGTAGTGCCACTAGTCACTACTGTTAATGATTTAACAGAGTTGCCATGCTTGTCCTTGTCAAGTACTTTCTGTAGGAGGCGGTGCAATCCTCTGTGCACACTGGTGGTTCTGGTCATCTTTTATGACAGTTGCTGTCATGTAACCAGAATCTCCTGGGATTGATTTTTTGATACTTAGGTATTTATTTATTTGGTTAGAGTTGACACAAATGACTCAGTTTTGATTTTACTAACTTTCATATTATTAACCCAGAGGAAATTCTACTTCTTCCCAATCTAAGTAAGGAGTACAAAAATTATGTCTAGAAGACAAAGGACTCCTTGGGGGTATATATTTTGCATTATAGATTAAAGATGATTAAGGTCAATTATGATGAAGGGTTAATGGATAATCACAACTCAAAACTTATAAGACTACTAATGGCTTAGTCCACTCTGGAATCACACACATAGGTAAAGTGACACAACCAGCTGAGGGACTTGCTTAAGCAAAGAGAAGACAGAATAGAAAGTGACACAGGTGTCAGAGGGTAATTATAAATATGAGCTGTGACCATAGAACTTTGTCAGAAGTGTGTAATAAAAAGTAAGAGCAGAAATGTGGATAGTTTTCATTAACATTTATTCTTTTGTTACAAGTATATTATTTTATGTGTCAAAAGAAAATGACTTGGCTTTTATTCCTTTCTTATTCTTTTATTGTGTGACGTATTGAACTTTATTGTGGTGTTTAAGAATTAGTGATTTTTTACATCATATATGTATCCATGAATTTTTGCTATGGTTTGAGCATGTATCACCCAAAGAAGCACATGTTAAAACCATAGTCATAAGAATGTCATGATGTTCTGACTTTTCCCGAGCAAAGCCATGGGTTAAAGACTCTAAAATCTTGATATAAAATAGACCTTTCCTCCCCATAAGCTGAATAACTCTGGTATTTTGTCATGGTGATACAAAGCTGCCTAACACAGCTATCGAAGAGAATACTCATCATCACTTTAGGACTGCTTAGTCTTCTTTCCAAGGAAGTCATGAGAGCATTTACAGCTGTATTGGGGAGTCAGAGCACATGAGGGAGAATCACGGCCCCATTATTACTTGTATGTGTGGATGAAGAACGGGTTCAGGAGACACTTAAGATGCCATGAAGGAGAACTTACAGTTTTCTTCCACACTCTCAGTTCTTTACTTTAACGAAAACAGTAGTTTCTACTGCACACAATTCAGTTCAATTCCCTAGAAGTCATCAAGTGAATATTCCACAATTAAATGCCACTGTGAAACTATCTACCCAGAGTAGGGAAGAGATCTCATAGGGTAAGGTCTCAGACCCACAGTATTTCCCCCTGTCTGCTTATGTTTGTTGCTCTCTCAAGCCTTAATCACAGGCCATTGGTTGCACTGATCTGAGGTCATGAACTTGGTTTTCTACATGGCCCCACTCAGTATTGCCCTACTTAGGGCTCACCAGTTAATTTTTTGGTATTTCAATGTACTGGTGGTTTTCTACCCGAGTACTATGCTTTTCTGTAGCATCCTTGGTGATCAATAACCATATCTTGCAGTTTATGTGGATACAAGCATCATCAATTTGTATCTATCTGCTAGAGTTGAACTTAGGGTGAATACAAAGAGAGGTCACCGACTGTGAAGAGGACGAATCTCTGCAGAAGGATGGCAGCACGAGTAATGACTATTCATTTGAGTAAGCCAGCCCTTGAGATGAATTATGAATGGAAAATGTTCTCCTATAGTGGCCCTGGAGAGTCACCTGGGTCATGTGATTTGTCCAGGATAGTAGGTCGTGTCTTCTGTCCAGATTGTTGATTGAAATCCCAGTACCTGGATGAAAAGCAGATGACTTCCATTGAGGTGTCTGACCCACAGACTTATGTTCTAATTTGCCTGTGCTCTTTATGTTGTTTTCTGGACGTATTTCTTGTTTATCTGTTTTTTTTTTAAATAGAAAATGTCCTACAATTTTGAGTTTTTATTTCTTTTTGGGTTAACTGTCCTAAGTTATCTTTCTTCCCACACTCAAAGATAAACTGTAAACCCCTTTGATATTTTCCTTAGGAGTTACCCTTGCCAAACAACTGTAATTAGTTTCTTTCTCACCTGGTCTCATTTCTCTTAAGACCCCCCCCAAAAAAAACCACTGAGGCTATATTAATTAGAAACTGTTTGACTGATGACTCAGGTTTCTTACTGGCTTGCTCTCTCTTAGATATTAACCTAACTACTAATCTATATATTTCTACATGGCCTTGTCTTACCAGTGAACACCTGATGCATCCTGTCTTCCCAGTCACTACCTGGCAGCCTCTCTCGGTGCCCTGTCCCTGGCATTCTTCTCAACTGGTAGCCCCGGCTATACCTCCTGTCTGGCTACTGGGCAATCAGTGTTTTATTCATCGACCAATAAGAGAAACATATATACAGAAGGACATCTCCCATCAAACCTCCAAGTTCATTGCTTACGGAAGCTAACAAAGCACCAGGATCTTGACATAATTCAGCTATGTTTTTGCTACTTTATAATAAACTTTCCTCTACTTTCCAATAACATTTTCTCATTTCTAGCTGAGGCCTTGTACCATGATGCTATTTATTGTACATACATTCCCACTCTCCTGAGCCCTCACAACCTAATCACTTGGAACAGTTCATTCACTGCAACTATTTCTCTTAACTTGAACTTCAAAACTTTTCCAGGGTCTATTTCTTACCCAACTTCAAAGCTATTTCACATTTTTATGTATTTCTTCTAGCAGCATCCCTCCTTATGAGTAATAATTTTCAAGTTATTGTAAAAAACAATACCATGGACTGGATGGTTAATAAACAACAGAGACTTGATTTCCATATTTCTAGAGTCCAAATCAAGGTCCTGGCAGACGGAGTATCTAACAAGGGCCAACTTGTTATTAATGAACTGTTAGGAAAGGGGCTTTTTCAGAAGCACAGAAAGATATATCTATGACTCTTCACATCAGAGTTTACTTGATAGCAATGAATTCATGAGTATGTCTTTTGTTGCCTTAGTTTATCAAATACTTTTAATTTAAGTTAATAAACATGACCATTGGCAGTCATAGACTCATCTATTCCAATCTTGATTACTAACATTATATCTCAGGTTGCAAGTTACAATTCAGGAGATACATATACACAATCACACACGCACATACACACATACCCATGTATTACGGAATAGCTGTGAAAGAATTAGAGAGAGTTCAGTGATCAAAGAGGTTAGATCAAGGCATAAAATTGATACAAATGCACAGAGTGTCAAGGGAATTGACTCTTGAAACATGCTGAATGACAGAAGTCAGTCACAAAAGACCATGATTTACTTAATTCCTTTTATGTGAACAATGGGCAAATTTAGAGATTTAAAAATTACTTTAGTAATTCTAGGGCCTGAGCCTGGGGGCATATGGGAGTGACTGTTAATGTAGGCAAAGCTTTCCTTTGGGGGTGATTAATAAGTTCCACAGTTTGGTTTTTTGATGGCTGTACACCAATGATTGTAAACCACTGACCTGAACATTTTAAATAGTTAAATCACATGCTGTACAAATTAAACCTCACTAGAGATACTTTTTAAAAGAAAATGAAACTATCATTATCTCAGTCTCATGAAATGAGTCCTCTGTAAGTAAGAGAGGCTTTTTTTCAAGGCTATGGTCAAAATGTAAGGCAATAGCATTATCATCAAAATATTGTATAGGAATCTGTCTTCAAGCAACACTGCAAATAAGTTTGACTCTGAATGAAATTCTGAGGTAGCAATGCTCTGACTAATGTTTTTGTCCTTGGAAAGATAATGCAGTAAGATGAGGAGGCTAGAAAATAACTGAAAGGTTGCTGCTAGTTTAAAAAATCATTTTAGAAACAAATTTGACAATATCAAGCTGTTAAAAAATCAGTGCATTTATGCAAGTAATTGAGTTACATTTGTTGAACAATGACCAACTGTGTCTATAAGTCACCCTCTCTGTGAGTTTTCCATAATATTAAATAAAAAATGGTTCAAGTTCTGACTGATGATCATTCCCAGATTCTCTGTATGTGATGGTAGGGTTAAGAGAGAAGTAAGTTACTTAGGTTATGAAATTACAAGCATGGTCCATACTTGTTGAGTTTTGCTAAGTTAAAGATGTTTAAAATCATGCTTGCTTATTATTTCATGTTCTTATTTGTTCCAAAAATGACAAGGTACCTGAAATTTCCAGTGTACTATAATACTAAGGAAAATGTTTTTTTGAAAATACAAACACATATTTTAGTGAAGACTGAGTTGCTTGGGACTCTAAATGCAATTATAGGGCAACTGTGGAAGACTGATACTACTACTTAAGTCAATAATGCTAACAGGAAAAGCAATAAAACAATTAAGATTTAGATAGATACTTAGTTCCTGTATATTAGTTACTTTGATCTTCAAACCTTTGAAGTATCTATTATTAACTATCCTAACTTTGCTGATGAGAAAAGTGAAGTTAATAATTTGAGATACATGCCTGAGTTCTCAAAGCCAGTAAGAAATTTCTTGTAAAAAACTGTGTACTCTCAGATAATTGGGTAATAATCACAGCCTGAGGTCATAGCCCCAGTATTAGCTTGTCTCAACTTTAGCACCTAGAATTAACTGCTTAAAGGTTACAACTATCATTTGTGCTATTAAAACATTTTGGCTCACTGCCTATTGAACACATAGTAAGAGTATTCTTCATGGCCTTCTTTAGATTGAGTAGTGTCATGTGATCAGTCCTGGCCAATAATTTGTGACCAAACCAACACTAACAAGAGCAGCAGCAATAGTAATGATACTGGGTTTCTCTTGAGCCAAGAAAGATAGATGGAAACAAAGCACTCATTATTGTGTGATACGGGATACAGTGAAGATGTCACTCTCACTCACATTAGTTTAACATGGATACATGTGTTCTATCCACATGAAGTTAGAGCAACGTAATGTATCCTTACATAATGGTATATAAAACACCTTTTTCGAATCCCCCAAGGCCAGAAACACTCTTCCCTAAGCCAGGCCACACTTCATTCTTTGTAATGTCCTGGCTGTGGGATGTATGATGAACTGAATCCTTTGCATGTGAGTCCATGATGACTCCCTATGCTGCAAAATGTGCATCTTGGTCAGATGTAATGCTATATATAATGTTTATATTGAGGGTGCTTAAAACATTCTCTATAGCCATTCACCAGGAAGGCACATTCATATCTGGACTGTGTGCATTTTTGTGAGGATGAATCTCTACCTGGTCCTTGAGAACAGAAGTTCAGTGTAACCAACCTGGTGCCAGATGTCAATGCTGGCTTATTTCCCATATACCAAGCATGTTGCTACAAGAAGGGTGTCATTATTGGTCTGTGCTCTAGGCAGATTACACATGCAAATGTAGAACCAGGCAGGTTGACATTAGTGAAGGATTGCCTATGTTATTCACTTGTGCATGAGCTCTGTCATGGGAGAGATATCCCAGAGTACATAACTCTGTCTACCTTATCCGTGCGTCACCTTTGCAATATGCAGTCCTGTGAGATGTTTCACATTCCAAAATATCTCCAGTCATAGTTATTCTGGAAAGTTCCATCCAGATACTTCTTTCAGATCTTTTCACCAAAGTGTCTTTTCATTCCTTCACAATTCAATCCAATCATTTGCAACTAGCCATTAATTGATCCAGATTTACATTTGTAGGCCTGTCTCTTTCAAGAGAGAGTATACATCCAAATATCATATTGAAAGCTTTGTATCCTAGGAGGGTTGGCCTTCATCACTGTCCTCAGATTAACTCCTACAAGGAACATCTATCCTTTTCTGTCCTCTTTCAACTGGTATTAGCCTATTATTAAGAATATCAGTCAACAGCGAGTCCAGCTTCAGGTGAGATTGGGTCTCCGGCGGGGACCGCCCGCCCATCCCCCATCCCCCTCGATCTTCGGGGCCTCTCCTGGCATCCAGAAGACCCGCCCACACAGGAAAGACATCAGCCCCTCCAAGACCCCAACCCCAGCGAGTCCAGCTTCAGGAAAGACAAGCCCTTCAAAGACCCCAACCCCAGCGAGTCCAGCTTCAGGAAAGATATCAGCCCTTCCAAGACCCCAACCCCAGCGAGTACAGCTTCAGGAGACCTGCCCACACAGCAAAGAAGTCAACAATTCCAAGACCCCAACCCCAGTGAGACCAGCTTCAGGAAAGACATCAGCCCTACCAGGACCCAATCTCGGTGTCAGCATCCCCAGCTTCAGCTGCAGGAAGGAAGGAGACCAGTGGAGACAGAAAGACCCCACCAGCACCCACTGAAAGAAGAGATGGGAAGAAGACAGAATAAGAGATCACTCAGCAATAGAAACACCAACATGACCCCACCAGAATCCAGGGATCCAACACCAGCAAGACCCAAAAAGCACTACATAGATGAAGAAGAGGAGACAGACCTTAAAAATTATTTCATGAAGATGATGGAGACCCTAAAAGAAGAAACGAGGAAATCCCTTAAAGAAATAGAAGAAAAAACAAACAAAAAATTCCATGAAATGGGGGAAAAATTCAAGAAATAAACAAATCTCTCAAAGAATCTAAAGAGCACCAAGAAAGAACAACCAAAAAAATTAAGGAAACAACTCAAACAGTTGAAGGATTGAAAGCTGAAATAGAAACAATAAAGAAAACACAGAATGAAGGGATGCTGGAAATAGAAAAGCTGGGTAAACGATCAGGAACTACAGATGCAAGTATCACCAATAGAATACAAGAGATAGAAGAGTGAATCTCAGGTGTTGAAGACTCATTAGAGGATATATAGTCGTCAACCAAAGAAAATCTCAAAACCAACAAATCCTTAACACAAAATATCCAGGAAATATGGGACACCATGAAGAAGCCAAACCAGAGAATAATAGGTATAGAAGAAGGTGAAGAAATTCAACTTAAAAGTACAGAAAACGTATTCAACAAAATCATAGAAGAAAACTTCCCTAACCTACAGAAAGATATGCCTATGAAAGTACAAGAATCTTACAGAACACAAAATAGGCTCGACCAGAAAAAGAAGTCACCTCGCCATATAATAATCAAAACATCAAACCTACAGAGTAAAGAGAAAATATTAAGAGCAGCTAAAGAAAAAGGCCAAGTAACATACAAAGGCAGACCTATCTGAATTACACCTGACTTCTCAATGGAAACGATGAAAGCCAGAAGATCCTGGACAGATGTCCTACAAACGTTAAGGGAACAAGGATGCCAGCCCAGACTACTATATCCAGCAAAGCTCTCAATTACCATAGATGGAGAAAACAAAATATTCCATGACAAAGCAGATTTAAGCAATACGTATCCATGAATCCAGCTCTACAGAAAATGCTAGAAGGAAAACCTAGAGCCAAGGAAGATAACTACATTCACAAAGACACAGGCAATATATAATCACACTTTACAAAACACCAAAAGAAACTACACAAAATAACTTCACTAACAATAAATCAAGCAAAACAAGGATCACCAATCAATGGTCATTAATATCCCTCAATGTCAATGGCCTCAACTTGCCTATAAAAAGACACAGACTAGCAGAATGGATACGAAGACAGAACCCTTCCTTCTGCTGCATACAAGAAACACATCTCAACATCAAAGACAGACGTTATCTCAGAGTAAAGGGTTGGGAAAAGATCTTCCAATCAAATGGTCCCAAGAAACAAGCAGGTGTAGCAATCCTAATATCTAACAAATTAGACTTCAAATTAAAATCAATCAAAAGAGATGAAGAAGGACACTTCATATTCATCAAAGGAAAAATACATCAAGACGAAGTCTCGATTTTAAACATCTACGCCCCAAATACAAAGGCACCTACATTCGTGAAAGAAACATTACTAAAGCTCAAAATGCACATAAAATCTCACACACTAATAGTAGGAGACTTCAACACTCCGCTCTCACCGCTAGACAGGACCTCCAGACAGAAACTTAACAAAGAAACAAACAACTAATAGAAGTTATGACCCAACTGGGTTTAACAGACATCTATAGAACATTCCATCCAAATACAAAGGGATATACCTTCTTCTCGGCACCACATGGAATCTTCTCTAAAACTGACCACATAATAGGAAACATAGCAAATCTCCACAGATACAAAAAAATTGGAATAACCCCCTGCATCTTATCAGACCACCATGCATTCACATTAGAATTCAACAATAACACAAATCGCAGAAACCCTACAAACTCATGGAGATTGAACAATGCACAATTGCACCATCCCTGGGTAAAGGAACAAATAAAAAAAGAAATTAAAGACTTCCTCGATTTCAATGAGAATGAAGACACAACATACACAAACTTATGGGACACTTTGAAAGCAGTGCTGAGAGGAAAGTTAATAGCACTAAGTGCCCACATGAAAAAACTGGAGAATAGTCATACTAGAGAATTAATAGCACAGCTGAATGTTCTAGAACAAAAAGAAGCAAACTCCCCCAGGAGGAGCAGACACCAGGAAATAATCAAATTGAGGGCTGAAATCAATCAAGTAGAAACCAGAAAAACACTGAGAAGAATCAATGAAACAAAGAGTTGGTTCTTTGAGAAAATCAACAAAATAGATAAACCTCTGTCCAAACTAACCAAAAGACAGAGGGAGAGCATGCTAATTAACAAAATCAGGGATGAAAAAGGGGACATAACAACAGACTCTGAGGAAATCCAGAGAATCATCAGGGCATACTTTGAAAATCTGTACTCCACAAAATTTGAAAATTTAAAGGAAATGGACAATTTCCTGGATAGATATCACTTGCCAAAACTAAATCAAGAACAGATAAACAATCTAAACAGACATATAACCCCTAATGAAATAGAAGCAGTCATCAAAAGTCTCCCAAATAAAAAAAGCCCAGGCCCAGATGGCTTCAGTGCAGAATTCTACCAGAAATTCAAAGAAGAGCTAATTCCAATACTCCTCAAAGTATTCCACACAATAGAAGCAGGAGGCTCACTGCCAAACTCTTTCTATGAGGTTACAATTACCTTGATACCCAAACCACACAAAGACACAACTAAGAAAGAGAACTATAGACCAATTTCCCTCATGAACATTGATGCAAAAATACTCAGTAAAATACTCGCAAACCGGATTCAAGAACACATCAGAAAAATCATCCACCATGATCAAGTAGGCTTCATCCCAGGAATGCAGGGATGGTTCAACATTAGAAAATCTATCAATGTAATCCACCATATTAACAATCTGCGAAAGAAAAACCACATGATCATCTCACTAGATGCTGAAAAAGCCTTTGACAAAATCCAGCACCCCTTCATGATAAAGGTCCTAGAGAGATCAGGGATAACAGAAACGTACCTGAATATAATAAAAGCAATATACAGTAAACCAACAGCTAACATCAAGCTAAATGGAGAGAAACTCAAAGCAATTCCTCTAAAATCAGGAACAAGACAAGGCTGTCCACTCTCTCCATATCTCTTCAATATTGTACTTGAAGTTCTAGCTACAGCAATAAGACAACAAAAGAAGATAAAGGGGATACAAATAGGAAAAGAAGAAGGCAAACTTTCACTATTTGCAGATGATATGATAGTTTATATAAGTGACCCAAAAAACTCCACAAGGTTACTCCTAGAGCTGATAAACACCTTCAGCAATGTGGCAGGATACAAGGTAAACTCAAAAAAATCAGTGGCCCTATTATATACAGATGATGAAGTAACTGAGAAAGAAATCAGAGAAACATCACCCTTTACAATAGCCAAAACAGCATCAAATATCTGGGGATAATGTTAACCAAGGAAGTGAAAGACCTGCATATCAAGAACTTTGTGTCTTTAAAGAAAGAAATCAAAGATAGCAGAAAATGGAAAGATCTCCCATGCTCTTGGATTGGTAGGATCAACATAATAAAAATGGCAATTTTGCCAAAAGCAGTCTACAGATTCATTGCAACCCCTATCAAAATTCCATTACATTTCTTCAAGGACCTAGAAAGAACATTAATCAACTTTATATGGAAAAACAAAAGGCCCAGGAGAGCTAAAACATCCCTATACAATAAAGGAACTTCAGGAGGCATCACCATACCTGACTTCAAGCTCTATTATAGAGCTATAGTCCTGAAAACAGCTTGGAATTGGCACAAAAATAGGCAGGTAGACCAATGGAACCGAATCGAAAGCTCTAATTTTAACCCACACACCTATGAACACTTGATTTTTGACAAAGAAGCTAAAACTGTACAATGGAAAAAAGAAAGCATCTTCAACAAATGGTGCTGGCATAACTGGGTACTGGTATGCAGAAGACTACAGATAGATCCATGTTTATCGCCTTGTACAAAACTTAAGTCCAAATGGATCAAAGATCTCAACATAAATCCAGCCACACTGAAACTTTTAGAAGAGAAAGTGGGAGATACTCTTCAACGAGTTGGTACAGGAGACCACTTCCTAAACATAACACCAGTGGCACAGGCACTGAGATCGACAATTAACAAATGGGACCTTCTGAAACTAAAAAGCTTCTGTAAGGCAAAGGACACAGTCAAAAAGACAAAAAGGCAGGCCACAGAATGGGAAAAGATATTCACTAACCCTACATCTGACAGAGGGCTAATCTCCAAAATTTACAAAGAACTCAAGAAACAAGTCTCCAAAACACCAAAGGATCCAATTAAAAGGTGGGGTACAGAGCCAAATAGAGAATTCTCAGTAGAGGAGGCTAAAATGGCCAAGGGACACTTAAGAAAGTGCTCAACATCCTTAGCCATCAGGGAAATGCAAATCAAAACAACTCTGAGATACCATCTTACTCCTGTCAGAATGGCTAAAATCAAAAACACCGAAGACAATTTATGCTGGAGAGGATGTGGAGAGAGAGGAACACTCCTCCAGTGCTGGTGGGAGTGCCGACTCATACAGCTTCTTTGGAAAGCAGTATGGAGATTCCTCAGGAAAATGGGAATTAATATACCACTAGACCCAGCAATTCCACTCTTAGGCATATATCCAAATGAGGCAAGTTCATACAACAAGGGCATCTGCTCCACTATGTTCATAGCAGCATTATTTGTAATAGCCAGAACCTGGAAGCAACCTAGATGCCCCTCAACTGAAGAGTGGATAGAGAAAATGTGGTACATTTACACAATGGAGTATTACTTAGCAGAAAAAAACAATGGAATCTTGAAATTCGCAGGGAAATGGATAGCACTGGAAGAAACCATCCTGAGTGAGGTAACCCAGTCGCAAAAAGACAAACATGGTATGTACTCACTCATATATGGATTTTAGATATGGATCAGGAGAGTGCCAGTCTGCACTTCCACTGATAGAGAGTCTGGGAAACAGGAAAGAACCTAAAAGATATGCATATATGCATAGTACCCAAGAGAAGAGGATGGAGATAAGATCCCCTGAATGGATGGGGAACACGGCGAGGGGTGGGGGAGGAGTGGGACCTGGGAAGAAGAGAGGGGGGTGAAGAGGAAGAGAGTTGGTCATGGGGGAATAGGAAGTTGAGGGAGTGGGGGTAGAATAGGGGGAAGAAGGAATCATAGGATCAAATACAGATCAGGCACCAGAGCGACCTCGAGTGATCTAAACGGATAACACCAATTGGCAAGCTAAGCAATAGTGGAGAGACCACCTCGAATGCCCATTCCTGATAATGAACTTGAAGCCTATAACCATACGGGAGCCTTCATCCTGTGACTGATGGAAGCAGAGGCAAACACACAATTAATCACTGAACTGAACCCAAGGAACCCAGTGACAGAGAGAGAGGAGTGATGAGCAAATTGGCAAAGAATGGGCTGGAAAAACCAGCAGAGACAGCTGATCTGAACAGGGGAGAGCTCTTGGACCCCAGACTGACAGTGGGGAGGCCAGCATGGGCCTGATCTGGACCCGCCAAATGTGAGTGTCAGCGAGAAGGCCTGGGCAACCTATGGGGCCCTGAGCTGTGGATCAGTGTCTATCCCTGGTATACAAACAGTCTTCGTGTACCTATAGCACAAAGAGGGATGCTCTCTCAGCCTGGACTCTTAGGGGGAGTGCCTGGACCCTACCCAGAGTAAAATGACAGACTCTAGATATCCCCTATGTGGAAGAATTTGGCAATAGGGTGGGAGGGTGGTGGGGAAGGGGAGTGCGGGAGGAGGGGAGGGAGAGGGAACTGGGATTGACATGTAAAACAAGCTATTTAAAATTAAAATAAAAATGATATAAAAAAACAAAACAAAACAAACAAACAAACAAAAAAAGAATATCAGTTAAGGTCCAGGAAATAAAGGGACAAGACAGAATCAGTACCTTCATTGCTATACCACCAGTTTTGGACCTTGCTAATTTAAAGGGTTTAATACTAAGTAAGAACCCTCCTATTAAAGCATCTTGAGGTAGACAGTCCCTTCTAATGGGAAGCAGAGCTTTCAGGAGCCAAATGTAGCAGATACAGAGTGGTGTAAGTAATGGACAGACTTCAGAGGCTTTCCTAAGTAATGGACAGACTTCAGAGGCTTTCCTCATTTCCAGGGTTGGCAACTCTAGTCCTAGGTGCCTGGTACCCGATGCATGGCTGATTTGCATTTTACATGAAGATAGAGTTAAGTTTCAGAAAGGTGATTTGACTGTTGGATAGTGGACAGGCTGAATTAGAGTAGAATTTTCTTATTTGCTTTTACTGCCCTACTCTTCATCTTTGATGATGAGAATCAATAGGTTTAGAAACTTCTCTGCCTTGGGAAACTTCATGATACCTGGTGACATGGGCAAAGCAGGGGACACAAAGAGATAGGACTGTGGGGACTTTTTTTTAAAATTGAAAATTGGAGGGATGTTCTCTAAAATAGCACAGTGCTGACGTCAGGGATATCAGTGTCCATAGCAACAAGTGAAGGTGGTTTGGTTATGCCAAAATCAGGTAACGGCTTTAAAAGTATTTGCGCCAGTGTACATGGCATATTTAAGACTGTGTTCTGAGCTGTGAATCTGAATTTGTTCTAACTGACTTGAGCCTGTTTTCTAATGTTCCCTGGGTATTTAGGTGACATGTAATCATTAAGAGCTTCCTGGTTCAAAGTTTGCAGATTGGGAACCTCAGACTTCTCTCCATAGCTACAGTGAGATTTGGGAGGAAACCATAAACTGTTTGTAGTAACTTGTGTTTTTTGTAGCGTTCAGTAAAGAGTCATTTTGGGTGAGTATATCTGGTAATGTGCTTTACTAAACTTTCATGGTTCCTCTACCTAAAAACTTACCATTTATTTCCTAAGGAATACAATGCACATGTGTGAAACACACACACACACACACACACACACACACACACACACATCTCTAAGAAGAAATTGGAGCCAGACTATCATTTCACAAATCTTCCTGAAATTGATGGGACTATACATAATTCCTGGAAGAGAGACAGAACAGAGTATTCGGGGGACGGAGACCATAAGGCACAGAAAGAAATGTGTGTATTTAAGTGGTCAGTGACCGGGATGAAAGCTATGTGGGGCATATCCTGAAACAAACAGAAGGTCCTTGAATACTTCAAAGAGACTAGTATCTTGAAGAACTGTCTCATAATCAGAAACAAAAATATTTAATTGGGAATTCCTTTTATGTTTCCCCTCCCTAGTTTTCTTTTCTGTATTTTTCAACCCATTTTTCCTTTTGTTAAAATCAGCTGGCCTCAGACTAGAAGTCCTCTTGCCTCGGCCTACCCTGTGCTAAAATCCCAGGCATACACAACCACACCTGGCTCTTACATGAGTCTTCATTTACTTGAAAACTTTAGAGAAAGGAGAAAAAAAGGTGAGGTTGAGAGGAACAAATAATAAAAATTGAAGCTAGTTCTAATATATATCAGTTTGCATTCAATTTTTCATTATTTTTGGATGTATAAAAAAACAATGAAAAGCAATGAACACACAGCTAGTTTCAGCTTTGCACTGGCAGTAAGAAAAAACACGCAAGATTGTTTCTTCTTGCAATACCCAGGCCTGTGGGCTGTCCTTGGCACTTGGAAACATTCTTGCACATTAACTTCAGGAAGACTTCTAGGAGAAAGCTACATTAGAAAGTAGCTGAAAATAATTTTTCAGTCTCAGCTTCCTTGGCTTGACAGTAAAACGACCACAAGTCCAATAACTGAGTCAAAAAAAAAATCAATAAAAACCCAGGAGGTTCTAGTGTCTTTAATTTTTGCATTCGTCTTTATAAGGAAGAAACCGGAAAGAAAAAAAAACTCAACCCAGGAATAAAAGCACTTTTAGGCACTGGAAATAAAGCTGGGTCAACTGGTCATGCATCCAGATCCTGCCACTTCACTCACAAATCTGGTAGCCCTTAGCTGTGTCAGAGCGAGAATGCCACCTCTTGTCCTCAGAGTTTCCTCTGCCCACTCTGGAGACGGTTCCTAGCTTCAGGACTTCAAGCTTGGCCGCAATCTGGGGCCAGGTCCGGGACGCGCAAACCCCTCTGCCTGCCCGCCCTGGCTCTGCGCCGCGATCTCCCGCAGTTCCGCGTCTGCGCACGGCCGAGGGGCAGGAGCTGGGCCGGCCGGGGAGGTACAGGGCGCCGCGGGAGCCAATGGGCGCGCAGGGGGGAGCCGGGCTGGCTGCGGCGGCCGGTGGGGCTCGCACTGCCGGGATGGACGGCGAGCGCCTGGCGTCGGGTTCCTCGGAGCTGGCGGTCGGTGAGAGCCCGCGGGGCGGCGCCCCGATCCCGGATGGCAGCGGTTCCTGCAGCCTGCTGCAGGCCGACGTGCTGGATCTGGACGAGGACGAGGACGACTTGGAGGTGTTCAGTAAGGTGAGGGCAGGGGCCGTAGCCGCGGACGCGGCAGGGGCGGCGCGTCCAGGGAAAGTTCCAGGGTGACTCAACTCCCCGACGGATTTGGAGCTGGAGACGGTACACCCAGCCCGAACCAGCCGCTCCCTCCTCCGCACTTTGACCTTCCCCTCTAGAGGCAGGGCCAAGGCTTATGGAGTGTTAACAGTTCTGATATTTTTGCCCCTTACTCTTTCCATTTTCCCTTCCTTGACAGGGACATCCCATATCATGCATGGGCGGGTAGCATGAAAGGAAAGGGCTCCTCCTCCTCCAGGCTTCTCTCCTGAAGTCTTGGAAACAGATTGCTTTACTGCAGGGAAGTGATTTGAGTTTACTGTTATGTGTGAATGGGAGCATTGTGTCCCACCCTAGGAGGGTCTGGAAACCTGTGACCACTGGGTGTAGAAATCTTTTCATGAGAACACCTGGCCTCCACTCCTGGCGGAACTGAAGAAGTTTTTTTTTTTTTGGGGGGGGAGCAATTAACTAGGCTCCTAACCCCATTTGTAGCCTGCATATTCCTTCCCAATTGCTTGGAAATCTAGCCTCAGAGGCACTCCCTGGCTAGAGTTGTACTTGGACAGAATGGACTTTTGGACATTAGTGGTTGAATTGGGTGCCTGTGGCCTGAAACTTGAACTTTCTGAAAGTTTGAAACAGAAATACCCTTCTTGTGGCCCAATCCAGCGTCACAGCAGTTTCTCAAAGGGGCCACTAACAGAAGCCTGGAGCTCAATGGGAGCATGGGAGCATGTTATCAATGACTGAGGCGGCTGTGATGTTAAAACGGCACACCTACATAACTGTCAAACAGAAGTTACCAAGTAACCAGCGCACTTGGACTCCAGCACTGAACTCACAAACTTCATGTTGAACTCCTTAGAGCCTATGGGGTTCACCCGGTTGCATTCTCTGTTGACTTTGTATCACAGTTCCGTGTGCTTAGCTTTCCTATTTATTTAAATTCTAAAATTGGAATTGTTTGAAGCTTAGTTTCAATACTGCTTTAAAATTTTATTTTATTTTTACTTGTGTGTGTGTGTGTGTGTATGTGTATGTGTGTGTGTGTGTGTGTGTGTGTGTGTGTGTGTGTGTGTGTGTGTGTGGTATGCAGGTGCTTGTCAGACCACCGCCTTCATTCTGCCCTCTCCTTATTCCATGTGGGCTCTGGAGCATTGAACCTAGGTCACCAGGCCCTGCAGCAAGCAACTCTGTGTACTGAGCCATCCAATGGCCCAATACTGCATTCCCACCCCATTATACACATACTTTGTTCAGATCAGTGTGGAACTTCCAGAATTGAGGGAGAGGTGCTGAGATTGGATTGGAGGTTGTATATCAAAATCATCTGGAATTGCTAAAAACTCTTCAGGTAGCCTCTTCCCCTAGATTCTGTACCCTAAGCCTTCCCAGGGAATGCCTGTCTCAGTGAGTCCCTGTGGTCTGAGATGGAGGAGCTGTTTATTTGCTTGGGTCTATGGGAATGCTGGGATTGATGGAGTTATAGGTGGTGTAGGCGAGAAGAAAATGACAGGTTGCAGCCAGAAGCCGTGTGAATGGGCATTCCTACTAAATTGCCTAAAGTACTATCAGAGTAAGGGATTCCATTCATCTGCTGGAATTTCTTTTTAAATGTTATTACTGGGAGTCTTACTCTCCTCATTATGCTGTCCTTGTGACTTTGTATTCTGTCAAAAAAGATGGGTGAGCCGTAATTGTATGTTTCAGGTCTGTACACCTGCACCAATCCTACTTGCTGCTACATAACTTCATGTACTTGCTGCCTAGAGAAAGTTAAGAATTATGCACTTAGAAGATGAAAAGTAAGTGTGTAATACTGGTTAAAGTCTAAAGAAAGTACCATCCTGAAAAAACATTTAGTTGCTTCCATGCTAATTCCAAGGGGTTAAAACTTTCAACCATTAACCACAATTAGACAAGCAAAATTATGAAAGTCTCCATTGGCCTCATTCTCTCCAACATTCCTCTTCAGCCTCTCTTTGGAGCTCTGTTACTGTCCTGTCTACTCCGGAATGGGGTCTGCCCAGCACTTGTGAGAGCAACTTTTAGTGCCCTTCACTTTTTCAAGATTGGTAACGTTTCTCCTTAGACTGTGAATGTATAGCTGGTGTCCCTTTCAGAATCCACAAAGAGTAAGAACTCTGACGGGCTAAAACATTTTGTTCTAGAAAGACATGTTTTTCCTCCTCCTAGGAAAAGCATGCAATATCTGTTTCTTCCTATCATAGTCTTGAAGCCTAGATGGCAAGATAGGACAAACACTAAGTGGCAACATACACCAGGGGGAATGGAAAGAAAAACTAAGTGGGGACCATTGAGTTTTGAAAAATTTACCAAGGAGTAATTGATGCCATGTTTGAAAAAGAAACATTGGAAACACAGCAAACACAGCAGGTATTGATTTTTAAAAGTAACTGCAGGTGTTGGAAAAGAGATCAGAGAGCGTAACCAACAACACAAGGAAATAAAGTAAAAACTTTGCAAATGACTGCAATCATGTAAAAACGTCTTAGCACTTGGCTGAGAGCAATATTAGTGAAAAGAAAAGAGGCCAATTCTCTGCTTTCTCTTGTATACATAGACCTGGGTTATATGTGTGTGCTGTCTGTGTATTCATGTTTACATGTGCATGTGCACATGGGGGCCTGAGGTTGACATCAGGTGTCTTCCTTTTTCATTCTCCACCATGTACATTGAAGCGAGGTCACTCACTGAGCCCAGAGCTAGCAGCTGCACATTCAGCTTGCTTCAGTGAGTCCTTTTCTCTGTCTCTCATGTTGGAATTCACAGGCAGGCATTGCCAGCCCAACCCAGCTCTTTTGGTTCTGGTTTCAGAACTCTAGTACTCACATTGTGGAGCAAGCACTTTACTAGATGAGCCACCACGACAGCTCAAATTCTCTACTTTTAGAGGGAAAATTCACCATTGTTTTGAAAATTATAGTACACATGAACTACCCATATTTTTATTATACACTATCACATTTAGTTTTTTTAGAGGTGTAACTTGTACCTCCAAATACAATTAGGTAAATATATTCTTACAAAAATAATAGACTGGGACTGTAGAGATGTCTCAGTGGTTAAGAGCACTTGGTGCTCTTGCAGAGGACCTGAGGTCAGTTCCTAGCACCTATGTGGGGCAGCTCACAACCACCTGTAACTCCAGGGGATCCTGGTCTCCATGGGCACTTCCACACATACCCATGCACAGACACACATATGTTCCTATGAATTAAGAATAAAATAAGTCCTTAGAAATGGACCATAGAGAGTTTCTGAAAGCTAAGGGCCAGGGGTAGTCTTGTTTTTAATCTTTAGCAAGGTCATGGATTCTATCAGTTTGTGTTTTGTTTGTAAATGTCGGAAAGAAAGAGATGATTAGTGGAAGCCAATATGTCTTATATGAATATGGAAATGGTAAGATAATTTATGAAGTTTATATTGAGGTTTGAGTTTGAAGAAAAACACATTCTTATAGAAGAGGTTATTCGTGAAATATAATAGGTTACATATTAAGATAGTCAGCCTTTTCATTACTACTCTAGAATACCTAAGGCTAAATCACTTTATGAATAAAAAAATTTACTTGCCACAGGGAGCTAGAGGCTCGGGCATGATATGATAATCAGCTCAGTTGTAGAGAAGACCTCCTGTGAATGGCATCACATGGATGGAGTCCAGGGGAAGAAAGGAACTGTCATATTATCAGACAGGAAGTCAGAAGGACCTGGAGAGTCCCCAGTCTTATTTCATATTAAAGACCCTCTTGAAAGAATCAAGTCAGGGTCCCATCAGTTCTTCTTTAAACCCGAGGATCTCCCAGTCGATCCAACATTCTATGGGTTTCACGACCCCCAGTAAGCACACACTGACAAAAAGTTCCTCATACTGTTTTAAACCATAGCAGTGATAGGAGACATACTATAATTATCAGCAAATCTATCAAGTATTTGGAAGATATTCAAAATACATACATACCTATGAAAATCTATATATTTCATGTTTGTTTCCCCAATCTTTGTCTTGTGTTAGATGCTCTGTCAGTCATTACCCTGCTAAAACTCAGAATTTTTTAAAACGTTAAATGAGCTATTAATGCAGGAATTATTTATAGCACATGTAGTCCAGTGAAGCACATAAAATCTGATATTAGCAAAAAGCCATTAGCATTTTTCTGCTTGAAAGGGATGAGGTATAGAAACTGTTGAAGGCTGGAGTTGTGGGAAAAGGGCCAACGAAATTTACAAAGTGACACAGCTACTGCCACCAGGGTTGTAGCAAAGTAGGGAGACAACATGCAGCATGCCCTCCAAGTTCCCCTTTACCTTCCTTGGATAGTGTGTTCAAGTTTCCCCCAAGGAAGCTGCCAAGTAACATCATCATCGGGACGAGCCTTCTAACATACAGCTTATAGGTCAATGGAGCCTGAGGCTGAAAATGAAGGATGACTTGCTTGGACCATACATAGTACAACAGGTAGAGAGCAGCTTCAGATCACTTTGTGTCTCCCTTATCACATGCTTGTCTGTGATGCAACCTGCCATCATTATCAAGCAATGGGCTCTATGCCTCTCTCCAGGAATCTGGAGGTGGGGAGAGTGTGAGCATATTGACCATTAGCAAGTGGTGCTGCACTGGTTCCAAGGCCAGTTCAAAAAGGAACCACAGAGTCCTCTTTGTCCATTGAGGCACTTTCTGATTTTCAAATCCATCCTGTTAGAACCACACGATAAGGCCTCCAATTGATGAGGTTACAGTGAAGTCATTATAAGTGAAAATATACCCAAGGTATAATCTTAGTGGTTTGGACCAAAGACAGTCTCCATTGCTGTTATTTGAAATCCTGCCTCCACTGATTAGAAAATTAGAAAATTGTTTCTCTTTGGATGGCCATCTGATAGCAATGACTCAGATGAGGAGAAACAGTAAACATGAGGATTTAATAAATGTCTCTGCTCCTTTTTTCCTAAGGCTTGCTTCTGTGTTGTGGCTCAGAAAGATGAGAGCAGAGAGGAGGAAAGAGGGAGAGAGGGAGGGAGGGTGGGAGCCAGAGAATGAGTGACTACAGAGCCCATCTAAGACTGTTTATGTTCCATCCCCTGGAAATTCCACTTCGTGCAGTCACAGCTCTTCTATGTAAAGTGTTCTTGTATTTTCTTCTGTAAGTGAAGGATGGAAAGAAAAGGGTGAAATCCCCAGGTTCTCTGTTTTAGTTAGCATATGTGATCGTATATAATATTAAAGTAGGAAACTTCAGACTAAGTAGCAAGAGAACTTTTTACAGAACTGTTTTATGGGTAAGCATTTCTTATGGCTTTTGGTGCCTGGAAGACCAATACACACAAATGCCACACTACTGCATCTAAACAAATGCCACTTTTCCAAGGTCACAAGGAGTATTGACAATGTTATAACCTGAACCTGAGGCTGTGCCTCATCTGAGGATGTTCCATCCTCCTTCTTTGACAGTGCTGTGGGGGAGGCGTCGATAGACAGTCTCAAGATTGGCAAAGATGGGTGGGAGTCCAAAGTCCATGTGTTATAATTTCTGAAGTGAGAAGGATTACATAGTGCCAGCCTGAGTCTTGTCACTAAAAATGTTAGTGCAAGCCAGATGACTAATGGTCCCAGAGGAAAACAGGGTGTGACTGTTGAACTGTACGTTTCCACAAGTAAGAGGGGGTTATAATGGAATTTTAACATGCTAAACCAACTGGAAGGGCATTGGGAAAGAAAATCTTAAGTTGATGGTCCTTCCCAGTCCTTCAGTTTCATGCCCATGGTGAATAACATCCCTCTGTGCACTCATTCTCAACGTATCTCTTTCAAGCCTCTTTTTGGGAGATGAGGGGGGGGAGGAAGGATCTGTTTGGACTCACAGTTAAGGAAGGACACAGTTCATTAGGGTGGGAAGACATAATGGCGAGAGCATGAGGTGGTTGCTTTCATTGTGTCTGCCATCAGGAAGTGCAGACCAAACTGTTCTCTTTTCCATTTAATTTCCTGCTGTTTGTGTCATAGTTCCTGAGAAATCCAGGACACAATGCCCTGTATTTACTTTACATTTATGCACTACTCACTGATCATATCTGCCCATATATACACACACAAAATGATTTCCTTCAGTTTTATCCTTTCCCGTTTTTCATGTACACATGTTTTTGCATGTGTGTAAGTATGCACATGTGTGTATGTGAAGGCCCTAAGTTTATGCTGGGAACCATCCTTGATTGTTCTTCTGCCTTCTTACTTGAAATAGGGATTCTCGGTCAAACCCAGAGCTCACTGGTATGGCTATTCTTGCTGGCCAGTTTGCTTTGGGGATTACCTATCTCTGTTGGGATTACAGTTGGGCTTCCATAGTCACCCTGCCTTTATGCGGTGTGAATTCCAGTCATTCACTTAAAAAACACGTCCACTAAATCAATGAGCCATGCTGCAAGCCCATTTTTATCTTTCTGCCTTTGGAATTAGTGCTGCTTTGGGCTCTCACTGCCTCTTCTGAGTAGTTAGCTTCCTTGGCAGCCTCTAAGAATGGTGGATAGAGCCCTAGGGCGTTTATTACCCTCATCTTCTGCCTGTCTTTTATTGAGGGTGTTGACACACCTGGTGGGGGTGGTGAGCTTCTTGTCAAGGTTCTTGATGATCAGAGCTTGCATTAGCTTTTCACTTGTTTCTGTCCCTTTAACTTGGTGAACTTCAGATCAATTGCATATCTTAGGACCTGTTTAAAATGCAGCATCTTAGAACACATTCCAGAAAGGATGACTCAGAATCTTCTGGAACAGGATTCTTTAGTGGGGATCTAGGTCAGTTTGCTTGCCACTCATGAACTGACTCTAGTTTTTACTTCTGCATAATTATGATTGGAGCAATAAAAAGAAATCCTTCTTGCTATCAATGGTGCAGCTTAGAACTACCTCCAATTAGAGTTTCTCTTATTTCCATACATACAGTTCCTGTCTTTCTATTCTGTGTTTTCTCTGACTCTGTTGTGAATGTTTGAATATCAATAAATTTTGCCTTTTAAGTAGATAATTTTTCTTCTCTGTAAAACTTTTATTTCTTGCCTGTTTCCATTAAGCTGAGATTATTGACGGTAGGAGAGTAAGACAATTAAATACACAATATTTGGTATTTAGTACGCATTTGCAAATGATATGGGCCAATTATTAGCAATAATTTGCTAATGATCTGGTCTCCAGTAAAAGGCCATTTGCACTATATTGTTCTTTCCAATCCAGATACTAAACTAAGTGGAAGGAAAACAAATTAGTCTTAATCAGTGGTGAGTAATTATTGCCAGATGACAGAGAGCTGGGTTGAGCCTAGATCCTGGATAAAGTCCCCTCTTTGTATTGTATGAGAAGAGACAAATGCAAGGTGTATAAATGGTAGAAGAATCATCAACATACTCTCTGTTCTTGAGAAAGTAAGTCACAAACACCTGACTCAGAGGGCTTGGTTAGAAGGCTGAAAAGGAGTAAAATGGTAAGGGCTCTGTAGTTTGCAGAGCAAATCTAAAGGCTGGGAAAGCAGGTTGAGAAAAGGGCAGAGACCTTCACAGGGACGGGATAGCAGCTCCTTTAATGAGACACAAGTGTTTGTTTCTATCTTGTTGCTGCACAACCATGGAGAAGGTTATTACATATATTTTGGTAAGCTGTCATCAAAGTCTGAAAAGAATATCTTATTCTCTATAGTTTTCTGTTTTTATCCTTGAGAGACTTAGTGATGTCCCCTGGCATGTCTATGAAGTGACAGCCTATTGCAGTTTTCCAAGTGGCTAGAGTAATCATGAAAAAACTCAGCATTCATCTCTTTCATTTGTTTACTTGTACTCTGTACTTTCTGAAGAAGATGCACAAATAAGCATTAAACATTGACACAATTGCTTGAGATATGTATTTTAAGATTTCCCTATAAGTCGGAGAAGAATCATGTCATGAAAATAAGTTGGCCTGTTTTACACAGAATATTTGATTAGCTCTGGTAGTATATTTATTAACCATGATGAACAGCACATTGCTACCTGTAGTATAGATAAAAAGAAAAATAATATTAGCAGATACATAAAATCACTAGAAAACAGTGGGGTTAGAAAATTAAACTAGTAGTACTTAAAGTAAAATATTTTAATCAATTTATAATTTTAAGATTTTATTATTATTATTGGTGTGTGTGTGTGTGTGTGTGTGTGTGTGTGTATGCCCACTTGTGGTGTAGATGCCCTTGGTGACCAGAAGAGGGCATCAGATGCCATGGGCCGTTGTTAGCTGTGAATGTGAGTGCTGTGAACTGATTTTGGGTTCTCTGAATGAGCACACATGCTCTTAACTCTTGAGCCATCTCTCTAGCTCTTTTATTTTTAATGTTTACTTCATAAAGTGCTCATACTCGATGTGTTCCCTCTTTCCTTTCAAAGGCCAACTTTATTGAGGTATATTTTACATACACTAAGATTTACTCATTGTTGTGAGGGAGATAATTTCTTATGTCAATTAATTGAGTGGTACAGTCAATGTAAACTGTTTTAGTACATTTTCATGTCCCCAATAAAATCTATCATAACATGTAGCCAAATTCATCTACTAATTTACTGTACTTGTGTCTTCAGAGATTTATTTCCTCATATTATTACTTATTCATAGAACTATCCTCTATATGGAATTTTATATCTTCTTTTATATGTTCTTTTTTTGACACATTTTTGTTTTGTTTTGTTTGGGACAGGGTCATTCATACATCTCATGCTGCCACAGACTTTTAGTTCTCCTGTCTCTGCCTCCTGAGTGCTTAGATTTCAGGCCATGGCACCATGAATAATGTAATGTAATATTTTGGAAGTACATTTTTATTTACAATTTAAAATTGTTTATTTTTTATTTAAATTAGAAACAATCCTATTTTATATATCAATCCCAGTTTCCTCTCCCTCCCAGGCTCCCATACCCCCCTTTGACCCCCATTCCATTCCTCTTCTGCTCCATAGAGACGGTGAGGCCTTCAGGTGAGGCCTTCATGGGGGATCATCAAAGTCTGCCACATCATTTGGTGCAGGGCCTAGACCCTCCCCTTTGTGTCTAGGCTGAGAGAGAATGCCTCTATGGGGAATGGGCTCCCAATGTCCATTAGTACACTAGGGATAAATACTGTTCAACTACCAGAGGTTCCATAGACTTCCCAGGTCTGCTACTGATACCCACGTACAGGTGGTCTGTAGCAGTCCTATGCTGTTTTCTGAGCTGTCAGTCTGGAGTCCATGAGCTCCCCCTTGTTAAGGTCAGCTGTTTCTGTGGGTTTCCCCAGCCTGGTCTTGACCCCTTTTACTATCAATTTAAATTTTTGTTAGATTTTAATTTATTTTAGGTAAGGTCTCGTGTAGCACAACCTGACCTTCCTCCTCAGTGCTAGAATCCCAGACTTAGGCCATCATTCCAGGTCACATAGGTGTTTTTATTATAATGATATGAATGGTAGTGGTGTGTGTGTGTATGTGTGTTTTAAGTAGGAAAACAGCTTCATTATTTAAAATGAAATCTGAAAAACATGAAGTCTGTTTCCAATTAAAATGGAAACATTGCTATTTGGGATCAAAAAACATGTCAGATTCTTGGTTGGTGAGTCTTCAGAATGAAAAATGGAAACAAGGATCCCCAACTGTTCTTCTTGTAGAAAGACTGGGATAATCAAATGTGGATGTGTGTTTTAACTCTTCGAGCATTTTCTGTTTCACTAGGGTGTGCCATAACACAGCAATCTCAAGTCTCAGGGGGTTTCTGACCATAAACGTTTATTTCTTGCTTGTGACTCTGTCTTTCAAGGCTGAACTGTGGGACTCTGATAGGCTTTGAGGCTGCTTTGTTACTCCACTTCATTTTTAGTCCATGCTAAGGAAATGACTGATAACTGGGACATGCTGTTCTTGTGTCAGAAGGGAAAGATCAAGTACACTGATGGCAATGGGTGATGCTTCTGGAATCTTCTGTTCAGATTCATCCCACTGTCCAAAGCAATCTGTGGTCAAACCTCTTGGTTGGTCTTCCTCCCACACAAAGGCACTACAGTTTGCCTGGCAATTAACGAGTGGTATAGTCCTCACATAGGGATGAATCCTGCTACCTCTAACTTTGGTTCTGCAGAAAACCTTTAGGCAATTAATACACTGGGTCTTTCTGAAGAAAGAAAATCAGATTTGTAATAAAGTGTTAAGTATTTTTAAAAAGGAAAATTTCCCATTAGGTAATGCATCATGCATGTGTAATTGAGGTTAATTGTAACTGCATTGGTTTAAGATTGCATCCAGTTTAGTTAGTATCCATTCATAGTCCCAGTAAGACCACAATGAATACATAGCTACTCAGCAGGGTGCAGCTGTGTAACTGACTTCTTGCTTTTGGATTTCAAGGGTTCAGTTTATTCTGGAGTTCACCCCTCACTAACAAAGATGTGAATACCTGAAAGTCTAACTCTGTATATTTTCAACTGTTTTTATTGGTTATTCCTTCATGAAAACCCATTATCCACCCTTCCATCTCCAGTCTGCCCCTTTAGTGTTTTCCTTTTCTCCCCCTTGGGATTAATGATCTCTTTACTGTACTTCCCCTGCCTCGGTACTGTACACAATGACTTCACAGTGCCTCCTTAAAGCCTTCCTCCTCAAAGACAGATTTACAGCACTCTTCCTGCTCCTTCACCCCTTCCCCCAGCAAGGCTCCTGTTTCACTAAAACCTCACTTCATTGACACTTACTCCTGTTTCCGTTTGTTTTGTTTTCCAGTATGTATAGACAGGGTGTTACGAAGAATTTAAGGCATGCCTCACACTCCCTCAGATCTAAGTGCTGGGATTACAGTTGATTGCAACCATATCTAGTTTAAAAAGCGAAACCAAATCAACAAAGCTTATCTTTGCATCACAGGGAAATGGTCTTCTTCTTCTAGGGTTCATTTGTTAACTTCCTAACCACTCAATCAGCTATGATACAAATTTCATGCAAGTTGAAGTGTCCCCAGTCTTGGTCACTATTCTTTCTTCAGTCAGACACAGAATGGATACACAGCGAACATTTAGTAAATGAAATAAAACCATGATAGTAGTTTTTTTTGGTAGTGACAATGGTTATATCTTATTAGCTCTGTAAGTTTTAGTATTAACAATACAACAAAAAATTGGATGGCAGCTAAGTGACATTTACCTGTATCAGGTTGTTGAGAGGATTAAGTGAAATAAGACACGCTATGTGACTACTTACTTCCATATGGGATATAACTAAATTTTCCATGTAGTTGGAGGGGGCCCTATAGTGATAAAATTTAGGATGCAAAGTTCTTTTAATTTTAAATAAGTAGAACATATATTTCTCAGATATTATTGAGAAAGATACCAAAAGAAAATCTGTGAATGGTTCCTAAATGCTATACCGCATGCATAATTTCTTTTTTGTGCGTGAGTCATTATGTGTAATATATACCAGTTTACTTAGAATTACTAGGGAATGAAAATATTGAATGTTTCCTTTTGAGTTATCTATTGATTTCTTTAGTGTATATATAATCATTTAGTAAGTCTCCCCAGAAATGACCTATAGCGTGTGATGTCTTGGCCTTTTCCTTAGAAAATGTCTGTCAAGGCCACATCTTTGTTTGGAGGACTGTTTTTACTTTGTTATGTTAATAAGATCCATTTTATCCATGACTGTTAAGAGCACAGCCCATGGAATGTGCTAGAAACAGTTCTGCCTACACACCCGTTAGTGTACAATATTGTGCAGCATTTTGCCTGTAGAATCCATACTGTCATCCTCTTTAGAAGTTCTGGTTAGAGAATTTTTCCTGGCTTATTCTCTTTCCAGTTAGTCATCACTGAATTCACAATTGGAAAGTTGGCTGATGTTTCCCGCATGCATCCAATACCCCAGACTGGCTTTAAAAAATGTTGTTTCAGTAGGCCTGTTGTCATGTGCAGACTTACCGTTCCTGGTGCAAATAGCTTTGAAATGTTTGAGAGGTATGTGTTACTGAGGATTCCAATCATTAAAGAAACAGAACAAAAAAACAAACCCCTAATTTGTATTTGTAAATTCTACGAGAAAACTGCAAAGAAAACTAGTAGACTTTTTTTTTAACTAATCAAGACTGTATCTTTTTCATACTTAAATGCACTATATATATTTTTAATTTTTTAGGGTGAATTTCATGCTGAGGATGTAGTTAAGTGACTGATTACCTGCCTAGTATAAATAATGTCATTGGTTCAATCTCACCACTGCAAAAAAATTAAAAAATGAATATTCCATTGCATTTAAGATAAAGTTTACATATCCGGTAGCTAGAATATAAGCAAGGGTAGATACAGTTGGACTCATTTTGTAAGTAAGGTGTATTACAAAACAGACTCGTACATTCATTTATATATTGTCTGTAAACAATTTCACATTATAGTGGCCAAGCTGAAAAAATTTTAACAGAGAACAGACAGCCTCAGAATTCCCAAATATTTATATTTGGTCTGTCAGTGACAAACATAATGTATGTAACACTTTCAAACACACATTGCACTCTTCACATTTATTATTTATTTATTATTTTCTCCCCACTGCCCCTCCATGATTCCGGGTAAAATATGACTTTTCTGACAATTTTTACCTGAAAACTTGTAGGTCAAAAAAAGCCAAGTAACTTGACCAAATTCACAACTCTGATCTAAATTTGAATTGAGAATAATATCTCTGCCTGACTGTGGGGAGTTTTTTCTTTTAATGTAGTATGTCAAAATATATGTGGCTATGATATAATATCTGAGATTGACCAATTTGTAAAGAAAAAAAATCATGAATGTGGAGGCTATTCTGAGATCAGGAAGCCCTATCTATTCAGGGCATCTTGCTGCTTTAGTTCATGATGGAGATGGAAGACCAAGTTAGCGTGTGTCAGCAGAATGCAGGCAGCAAAACACTGAGTCCCTTCTAACAGCCCACTTTGCAGAGAACTAATGTAGGCTTGAGAGAACTATAGGAATCTATTGACAGAGCAGTGTATGGACGGGTGTGATGGGTCAGCAGATAAACTACTTTGCTGTTGGAGTCTGATGATGGAGTTCAATCCCCAGAGCCCACACTGGGCAGAGAGAACCAGCCTCTAAAAGTTGTTCCTTGACCTCCACACACAGGCTGCAGTGTGTGGCCACATGCCACAATAAGTATAACATTTTTAAATGGTAGAGATATTCATGGTCTTCCTACTGTGGGATCCCAGGTGATAGATGACCTTTCTAAAGGCCTGAAAATAAGAAATTAAACTCCAGAAAATCAGGATCTCATTGCCTTTCAATAACATCACACCGTTAATTAAATCTCTGCATGAGCCTGGATAGAGACAGAGCAGAGTGTAATTATATAGCATGTTTTCTTTTGTTTTCTTTCTCCAGAAAGGAAAATTGTGTCAAGGAAAATTATGCACAACTGTCTTTGTTCAGAATGTTACTGTAGTGCAAGAAGCCCAAGGCAGCACTGTTAAGACATTAAACAATGAAAGAAACTGAGGAACAGATAAATGAATTGTCGTATATGCTTGCAAGGATGTATACACTACTGAAAAATGGAAATTATGTCAAACAAGATTAGAATGTTGTATGCTGTGTTATAGAAAATGGCAGTGGTAGTGTTCCCTCCAATCACATCTTCAGCACTCTTCCTGGGCCCGTCTCCCTTATTTTTATTATTATTATTATAAGCAGGCAGATTGGAAGGATTTGTAAATCAAAACACAGCTGGCAAGCCTAAATTTAGGCCCATCAAGATGAGTGTCCCTCTTTACCACAGCTTCTCAAACTCCTTCCACTTGATTTTTTTTTTTACCAGATGTCTCTTGGTGTGTGTGTTTCTCGTGCCTCAGCAATTTTATTCGCATGGCCTTTTCATGCCAGTATTCTGATTTATCACACTTCTCACACTGATTTCTCTTCCCCCTCTACTTGTAAAAAGAAAATCGTTGTTTGCGCACAGATGGCGGATGCGATGCAGCATTATCAGAGCAATTCATGTTATATTCATGAGAGATCCTGAGTAGCTTGTTAGTGGGGGGATATTAAGAAAGGACACCACATGGAGAGGTCATGACTCACCTTTGAACGTCTATCTTTTAGTGTTTATCTTCTGAACATTCAATTATTGACAAGCCCTCCTGGACTTTAAATTTCAGCTGCGGATTTGACTAATTTCAGTTAGAGAGTTTGGAAACTAGAAAAAGAGCCAGAAGCCTCTCCTAGGAATCATTACTGGAGTTGGGTATTAACCCACAAAACAGGAAAAGAATAGTTCAAGGATGACACTTCATCATTGTGTCTTCTTCCATGCTTCCCTCCATCCTCAGACTTTCACTGTGTACATAGGTAGGTGCAGTAACACTGTTTTAGTTGCTAGTGCTGCTATAACAAATTATCAGCAGACTGGGCATGTCAACAACAAAAAAGTGGTGCATTGCCAGATCTGGAGGCCAATACTATAAGAGTAAGTCTTCTTTCGTGGCCTGAGGGAAGTACCTATCCCATGTACCTCACCTGGCATTATTCACAGCTATCTTTGTGTTTCTTCCTCTTTTTTCTCCACTATGTATATTTCCTCATTTTATAAAATACCTGTTACAAAAATACCAGTTATATTAAATTAGCTGTCACTTTAATGCACTTATTTTACTTACTGTCTTTGTTTGCAGGATGTTGTGTGTATGGGGATGTTGGTGGGTGAGGGTGGTGGGGTGGGTTCCCATGGAAGCCAGAGGTCTTACATTCCCCAGGAGCTAGAGTTCCAGGCAGTTGAGAGCCACCTAATGTGCCTGAACTCAAATCTACATCATCAGTGCAGGTACAAAGGTCAAATGAGCTTATTTAAACATAATTAGTTCTAGAAAGACCCTGTCAGAGGTAGAGAGAAGCTCAGTTGTTCAAGTGCAAGGATCCTCATTTGATTCCCCAAAACCTATGCAT
Organism: Mesocricetus auratus; assembly: GCF_017639785.1. Taxonomy (NCBI): domain Eukaryota; kingdom Metazoa; phylum Chordata; class Mammalia; order Rodentia; family Cricetidae; genus Mesocricetus; species Mesocricetus auratus. The sequence goes on from NW_024429193.1 coordinate 39,931,395, forward strand.
GTTTAACAAAAAAAACCAAAACAAACCAAAAAGGAAGAAGGAAGAAAGATAGAGTAAATGGAAGGAAGGAAGGAAGGGAGGAAGGAAAGAAGGAAGGAAAGAAAGAAAAAAGGAAGGAAGAAAAGGCTAGGTCTGGTTACATGCATAGAACTAGGGAGATAACGACAGGTTGATACCTAGGCCCTCATTCTCCCAGGTCCGTTGGTCTCCTTGGAGAGGTCTGAGACAAAGAGAGATCCTGACTAAAAGGAGGTAAATAGCTCTGAGGAATGATACCTGGCACCCTCTCCTCTGTTCACCATGTACTCACACTCTCAAGCACATCTGTATCCCACATGAATGCATGCATACATACATGAAAAAGCTTAATGACACAAAGACCCTCTCATCAAATGAAGTCACATTCAAGGGTACGAGGTGTTGGTCTTCAACATATGAGTTTGGAGGAACTGGATGTGTCAGGAGCATGATTGAACTAATTACAGACAGTTAAAGAACCAAGAATAACAACAGGAACAACTCCATTTAATTTGTGCCTGATTTTGCCATTCCAATACATTCATTTTGGGAATTGCTTAAATGTTCTCTCTAACAGTGAATAGACTGTTGCTTTGGAGCAAACACAGAACACAATGACTTGTAACTATGTGCCAAACTTTCTTCTTCATTATATATTCAGATCTTGGTTTTCTTAGGTTTCTGTGTGTTTTCATTGACTTGGCAGTGGAAATGGTATTAAATGTAATTCAAGTAGGGATTTGTCACAGAGATCATGTCCCCTCTGCTGGCATGTCTGGGAAGAAAAGTAAAAAAACTTTTTTTCCCCAGTGCTTAAAAGACTGTAAGTTAATGTGCATGTTTCAAAGTTGAGAGAGAAGTTAGGAAGAGAGGATAGGGTCAGGAAATGGTAGAGGTGAGTCTTTGTTAGAGAAGAACACGGCATGTTAAAGACCCATAACCCAAAATCACCAACCACAAAAGGTTAAATGGGCTAATTGCTTCTGTGTTTCTTCCCAAACACTTATTTTCCTCAGTTACTTATGTCAGTGCACATCTTTTATGTCAGCATTTTTTGGAGGGGGAGAACAAATCTAAAATGTGCAGGATAGCTGGCTTTATTGAAGTTTTAGGAATGTTTTTGAGGGATTCGTCGTAACTTAAATCCTTCCACTGAAAACATCCATGCTACTAAATTTTCAGCCTGTAATTTTCTTCCTTTGCTGGATATAGAAGCATATGTTTATGATACCACACTGTATTCAACAGAATTTTGCCTTCATAAACCAACCCAGATCCTTCCCACTCTATAAAAGGCTGCATTTTAAGCAGAGGAAATAGAACACAAAATTCCGTGGTGGGTAAATGAAGTGGTGGTGGTGAGCAGAGTGGGTAGGCACAGAGCAAACAGGAGCAGGGGGCTGCATGCAGTGTCAGGAAACTGAAAGGACATTTGCCTACCAAATCAAAACTTCTCAGTTTAGAACAGTACTATTTCAACTGGATGGTTTGTGAGAGAGATTTTTGTACATACTGGTGGGATATGTTTTTGGAAGCTCTAAATTCTGTTAATGCTTCTTAGGATTCTATTATGTAGCATTCCATATTTTATTTTAGATAATTATCCTTTTTGTTGCAGTTTTTAAAAATTTTTTTACCACGTGAATCTTGATGAGTTCAAGAAAGAAAACTACCCAAATACAGTCCAAAGTCTCTTGCCATATGGCTGATCTTAGACAATTGTCTTAACAATTGTGGTTCTTGTTGCTTCTGAACATTAGCATTTAGAACGTTGGCTCTAGCAATTTTAATATAATTTTCTGATTATAAGACAAAACATATTGATTTTACAATATTTGGAACATGTAGAAAAATGCCACATAGAAAATAAAAATAAATGAGAACAGCATCCTTGTTAGAGAAGGACAAATGTTAAGGATCCATTTCTCCCCAAATCCACCAACCACAAAAGGTTAGATGGATCTTGGTTAACTGCAACAACAGGAGACATCCCAATGTCTGAAACACCTTATGTTAACTTACTTTTTTCAGTAAGGTTGCTTAGTTCATTCCCTATATCTTTCTTTTTTTCTTCCCTTTGTTCCATTTTTCATTACCTTTATCAGACATATTAGACTTTATTTGGGCACAGGTTTTATGAAATATTTCCCAAGTACTATATTGACTGAAGAGATGGCTCAGTGTTTAAGAGTGGGTAGTGCTCTTCTAGAAGACCCTGTTTACTGTTCCCAACTACCCACACAGTGTGGCTTACAACCACCTGTCACTACAGCTCTGGGAGGATCTGATGTCCTCTAAAGGCATCTGTAGCCCCAGGGAATCACCTTTGTCTGCCTCCCTGGTCCTGGCATTGCAGATGTGCACCACAACACCTGGCTTTTATGGGACCTTGGGGCTCTGAACTCAGTTCCTCATGTTTGTGTAGCAGGCACTTTCCCGACTGAGCCTTATTGCCAGTGTCTGATGTTAACTTTATAAATGCTTTATTCCTTAGGATGCCTCACTGATGGACATGAACTCCTTCAGCCCTATGATGCCAACATCTCCTTTGTCAATGATAAACCAAATCAAGTTTGAAGATGAATCTGATTTAAAGGATCTCTTCATTACAGTTGATGCACCTGAAAGCCATGTTACTACAATTGAAACTTTTATCACTTACAGGATCATAACCAAGGTAAATGCTGAGTGACCATTTTCTTGAATGTCATTATGCTCTTTGAGCTTCTGAAAATGTGTTTTGGTCATACAGCTCAGTATTATGGAATCATATGCATTGACTTATTTTCCTCTTTTTTGTTGGTTGTTGGTTGTCTATTTCAATCTTATGCAGGTTCCCCATTTGTCAGATTAGAATCAATGATCACTCAGTAGCTTGGGTCTGCTGATTCTATGGGTTTCCCCATCAAGGTCTTGACTATTTTGTTCATATTATGGCTCCTCCCTCACTTCTGTTGTACACCAGGAGCTTGGCCCAAAGGTTAATTGTGGATTTCTGCATCTTCTTGCATCTGTTTCTGAAAGAGGGTTCTAGTTTCTCTGGGGTTGTGGATTGTGTTAAGCCAGATCTTGGAAACAACCTAGATGCCCCTCAGTTGAAGAATGGGTACAGATAATATGGTACATTTACACAATGGAGCAATAAGAAACAATGGCATCCTAAAATTTGCTGGCAAAAAGCCCGAACTAGTAAAAAACATCCTAAGTGAGGTAACCCAGACCCACAGACCCATAAAGACAACTATAGTATGTATTTACTCATAAGTGGATAGTAGACATAAAGCAAAAGATACCCAGCCTTTTTTTATTTTCAAGTTTAAATTAGAAACAAGGTTGCTTCACATGTCAATCCCAGGTCCCTCTCCCTCCCCTCCTCCCATGCCCTCCCACCAACCCCCCAATCCCCACCCCGTTCCCCAGGGAGGGTGAGGTCCTCTATGGGGAGATATCCAGAGTCTGTTATTTCATTCAGGGTAGGGACTAGGTCCTCCCCAAGAGTCCAGGTTGAGAGAGTATCCCTCATTGTGGGATGGGCACTCAAAGCCCATTTGTATGCCAAGGATAAGTACTGATCTACTACCCAAGGCCACATAGGTTGCCTAGGCCTCCTCACTGATACCCATGTTCAGGAGGTCTGGATCAGCCCCATGCTTGACTCCCAGCTATCAGTCTGTGGTTCAAGAGCTTCCCCTTGTTCAGGTCAGCTGTTTTTGTGGGTTAAACAAGCCCAGTCTTGACACCTTTGCTCATCAGTCCTCCCTCTCTGTCACTGGGTTCCTTTAGTTCAGCTCAGTGTTTAGCTGTGGGTGTCTGCCTCTGTTCCATCAGTCATTGATTGAGCATTCTGTTTCCCAGATTCTCTGGCAGTTGGATTGTAGACTGCCACTCCTCTAATCCATATCTAAAATCCATACATGAGTGAGTACATACTATGTTTGTCTTTTTGTGACTGGGTTACCTCACGCAAGATGGTTTCTTGTGCCATCCATTTGCCTGCGAATTTCAAAATTCCACTGTTTGTTTATTTTTCCAATGAATAGTACTCCATTGTGTAAATGTACCACTTCAGCCTTTTTTTAATGAAAGCTATTTTGGGTAAGATATTTCATCTTACCTGACAATCATTTGGTTCCTATGAAATGTGATATTTGAATTGACTTTATTAAGTGGTGATTTTTAGTTGTCCTTCTAAGAGTAAGAGGATTTTGGCTTTTGTCATAAAAATGATAACTATCCTGGTATGGTTGGGCATCTTTGGAAGTTCAACATTTGGAGGCTGAGTCAGGCAAAGCTCTAGTTGGAGGCCATCTTGGCTATGTAGGGAATTCAAGGACAGCCTGTGCTTCATGAGCTCCGGCAACCCCAGCTTCAGTTTCAGCGTCCCCAGGTTCAGCTTCAGGAAGGAAGGAGACCAGTGGAGACAGAAAGACCCCACCTGCACCCACTGAAAGAAGAGATGGGAAGAAGACAGAATAAGAGCTCACTCAGCAATAGAAAGACCAACATGACCCCACCAGAATCTAGAGACCCAACGCCAACAAGACCTGAAAAGCACTACATAGACGAAGCAGAGGAGACAAACCTTAAAAATTATTTTATGAAGATGATAGAGACCCTCAAAGAGGAAACAAGGAAATCCCTTAAAGAAATAGAAGAAAAAACAAACAATAAAATCCATGAGATGGGGGAAAAGGCAAACCAAAAAATTCAAGAAATAAACAAATCTCTTAAAGAATCTAAAGAGTACCAAGAAAAAACAACCAAACAATGGAATGAAACAACTCAAACAATTGAAGGATTGAAAGCTGAAATAGAAACAATAAAGAAAACACAGAATGAGGGGGTGTTGGAAATAGAAAAGCTGGGTAAACGATCAGGAACTACAGACACAAGTATCACCAATAGAATACAAGAGATAGAAGAGAGAATCTCAGGTGTTGAAGACTCCTTAGAGGATATAGAGTCGTCAACCAAAGAAAATCTCAAAACCAACAAATCCTTAACACAAAATATCCAGGAAATATGGGACACTGTGAAGAAGCCAAACCTGAGAATAGTAGGTATAGAAGAAGGCAAAGAAATACAGCTCAAAGTTACAGAAAACATATTCAACAAAATCATTATTTCAAAAGAAATACCCCAAATAAATAATAGATAGATAGATGATAGATAGATAGATAGATAGATAGATAGATAGATAGATAGAAACCTTTGGAAACAAAGAGTTGGGTTCCTGATAAAGAGAGAAAAGTATTAAGAACAGGACACATTTCCAAAGTGGCTGTCCAAGTTTGCACTCCCACCAGCAATGAAAGAGCGTTCTCCTTACTCCATAAGCTAAAAAACAAAACAAAAAAAACAGTAAAAAATAAAAAATACAGGACACATAAAGTTTTTAATTTTTTTCCTGAGGATTACAAAGTGTAATACTAAACCACAACTGTAGCTTGCATGTGAAATGCTTGTTCAATAACACAAGAGAAATGGATTCAGAGACCAAGTCTGTCATCCTTTACACAGAGAAAGCTAATGTCAGACAAAATGAAACAAAATTTAATCTGGTTCAGTAAGTACTCTTAAGAATCATTTCTAATTTCTCTTTGCAAGATCAGGATCTCTTTTTAGGAAGGCTCGCCCATCGCCACTGTGGTTCGCAAGTGTTGAGGAACATCTCTTCTAGCTGAGAGGACTCTGGCCTGTGCCTCTGTAACGTCATCATTCGGCATAGTCTCCGCACTATGGCCCACTGTGGTTCCTAGAAGTGTGTTTGTCGCATCTCTTTCCATGGCCCCTCGTTTCCTTCAGTGCAAAATGCAGCCCTCCCGCCCCCCGCCCACAGCCACATTGCAAAAGCTCTCCCTCCCATCCCTGCTCTGCTCAGGAGGAGTGGCTTCTAGGCTGTGATTATGACAGATGCCTCTTGGTCTCATGACAATGGATATGCTTTTCCATCTGCTTGATGTTTCCATCTCCTTAGACAGAAGGAGTAATATTCATTTTTCAATATATAAGCTGCCTAAGAAGGCTTCTCCAGCTGCACAGCTTTCCTCTGTTCTTTCTCACTATCACAGAGGAATCCTTAAAGAATATAAAGTAACAAGTGAAAGAAAAGCAACTAAAAATGTATCCTCAACCCTTCTAAGCCTTGCAGTTCTTCAAGCTAAAAACAGGACATTTTGGTAGATGCTAGTTCTAAATCGAACCTGGTGTTGCTCCGAGAATCGACTCAGGTGAAGTGATCAATGTAAAACACTTAGCCGTGTGCAGTAATAGGTCAGTAACTGCCTTCTACCCTGCAGTAAGTAGAAAAGTGCGTGAGTGGGGATTTGTACTCACTTCCAGGGAGTCTGAGTTTCTCAAGGAAGGTTTTAGTAATTCTAACCATGATTCTCAGGAACTAGTTACCTGATAATTTACTGTTTTGTTCAATTAATTAGTAAAGTCTTCATATTTTTGTGATATTGCAGCTGGAAGTTTCTCTCTCACCTATCAGTTCCCCTATAAGCATTCTGAGACTTAATATTAATTACAAAATGTTCAGCCTATTAGCTCAGTCTTATTATTAACTAACTCTTATAACTTCAATCAACCCATTTTATTATTCTATGTATTTCCATGGGCCGTGGCTTACTGGTGCTGCTAGGATCACCGCTATTTCTTCTTTGGTGACTAGATGGCATCTCCCAGACTCTGCCTTCTTTCTCCCTGTATCTCTGCTTGGGTTTTCCTCCTGGCTATCTTCTGCCCTGCCATAGGTCAAAGCAGCTGTACTGATCAGCCATTAATGCAACACGTGTTTGCAGCATACAGGATATCCCACATGTGCTTGTCCACACCGATAACCTCTTGCTTGGGATCTTTTAAGAAGTATCTAACTATATAAGGGTGAGTGCCGGTACTCCCATGTTCAAGACATCTGTCTCACAGGAAAAGGACTTTTACCCTTAAGACTGACATCCTGAATCCTGAACTGGCTGCTTGGATGAAGTACTTTGTCTTCTGGACATGTAGAGATTACTTTCTAAGAGAGTTAACTGTGCATGAGTAGAATATTAGGATTCACTTATTTCAAAAGCTGTTTTCTAAATCTTCTGATCTTAGAATGCCTGCTTACCCTGGATCATAGGTCATTGTTGAGCAAATCCATTTGGGGTGTGTTTCACAAAAGCCCACATACCCCAGCAGGTAGGCACTTGTTGGTACTCAATGTTAAGTTTCCAACCTCTTGTGGTCACAGATGAAAATTCAACTGCTTTGTAATATTGCTTCCATGGAAACCTGCATCCTAGTCAGAAGCATTAGTGATACTGGAAGCACACTAAGAACATGTGTTCTTTCTAAGGTGGAGATCTGTCTTCAAACCCAGTTAATCCTATAGTCTGGAAGCTTCTGTTTGTCTGTAAATGACCAACCATGACTGTATTAGATAGGATGGTGATTTTAAATCTACTGTTCAGAAATTAGCCATTATCTAAATTCAAGTGACTATATCTGTTTTCCTTAGTATATCCCATTCAGGAGTATAAGGTCCTGTAGTAAGAAGAAATGGAATATTCTGTTAAGACCTGAACACATTTTCTATTTTCTTCAATTGTTGTTACACATTAGAAAATTATTTCAAGTCAGTGATAGAGTGACGAGAACAAACTGATGAGGACAAAATTGAGTGATACTTGTCATCTATCTCCAAAGCTGGAGTTTATAACAGATTGTATTGTGTTTACTAAAGACTTGGCAGTGGCTGAGAACATAGACAGCTGAATGACATTTTCATCAACCATTGCTTGAATGCATTTATTGTTACTAATAGTTACATCGGCTTATTGTTTTAGAAGTTGTTCATGATCCTGTTTGTAGTACCTGGTGTTCAGTCAGATGAGAGTGACTCTAATTCATGATCTGTGTATGTGTATGTGTGCATGTTTGCATATACACATCCACATCCACATATCAGTCAATGTGTGTATGTTGCTAAACATATTTTTACTGGATTTAGATTTTCTGTTTTTACTGTTTCTATATCATGTGTTGTTTTGAAAAATAATTACATTTTTGAAGTGTTTTGTGAATGTTTAGATTCTTAGTCTTCTGCAGCTGAAATATACACCAAATTTTTCCAACTGCAAAGAGAACATTTACTGAGATATACTGTATTACATTGTAAACATAGACTTTTAAGGACTGTATAGTTTCATGAGTTCATTAACAATTTCTAAACAATTAAAACTGTGCCTTATGACTTAAATTATTTACTTTTATAACTGGTTCACCAGTGTGAATAGTTATCATTTTCTGTGAGAGGGTGATATGTTTGCAATATTTTATTTCATCTTTAGTCCTTCAGGAATATCTCAAGCTAAATATTACTGTATGTGTTTTGTTTGCAAAACTTTAGTTAACTGAGCCATTGGTGTAAGTGCTTATTTTCTCATGAGAGGTAAGTGTGAATTAGAGAAATACTACTTTTATTTTTGGACTGAGACCCAGGCAGTAGTTGTGAGGTTGACATTGAGCCCATGTCCTTGTCACATGAGTTGGCACAGATATTTTGTTTACTAGGAACACAGAGCTTAACGTATCTACTAAAATTTTAGGAATTTAAGCATATAGCTCAAAATAAAACTCCTTGAGAAATTATAGGAAAAATATCTTTTCACATTAAATATCCATTAATTACATTCTTTTTGAAAAAGTGGCAAAATCACTCTGTAAAATGTTAGAATTTTTACATACCAACAGCAAATTTCAGTGAAAGCAGTTCATTTGAACGAAGTCCAAGAGAACAGTCTTCTCAGTTGTATTCAGGTTATTTTCCAGATTTTAAAAATAGAACTTTCCTCAAATTCTGAATTCTAATCATGGTAAGAAAAGAATAATGTTTGAAACCTACATTCTGAGCACACTTTCTAAGCGAGAAAGCCATGCCAGAGTCATAGTAGTTAAAACAGCCAGATGGTGGTTGGAAGGCAGAGTTTTCAGCTTGGACTTCAAATTTAAGCGTAGTGTTTGCTTTCTTTCTGGAAAAACCGGAAAGTTCGCTTAATTTCATCTGCTGCATGAATAGATGACAAAAAAAATTACACGCAGGCTGACAAACACTGAATAATTAGGATTCAAGTTTTCTTAGAGACCCATTTTTTTCGTAATATCTAAAATAGAATTAAGCAACTGTCTTCTGTCCTATACTGTATGGGCTGTTCCGTTTTCTTGCTTCCTTCAGACATCTCGTGGGGAATTTGATTCCAGCGAATTTGAAGTCAGGCGACGTTATCAAGATTTCCTTTGGTTGAAGGGGAAACTGGAGGAAGCCCACCCCACGCTCATTATTCCAGTGAGTTTGTAAGGGTTTGTGGTGTTGTTTATACTATAGCCACTCTGCTTGCTTTTGCCTAAACCCTAATGCCTTTAAATAAAACAAAGTTCATTTATTTTAGGAACATGTACTTCCAAATACTTAAACTATAGTTTTGGGGGTTTTTGTAACTACTATAATATGAAGTGATGTTTCATTTTTCGATACTAACTATGTGTTTTTAAAAATGTGTTATACTCATGAATTGTATGCTGCCATGCATGTGAAGGGCTGAGAAATACTGGGGGTGGGGGAGGTAGGAATTCTCTTTCCACCACGTGGATCACCAGAGATTGAATTCAGGCCCTCAGCCTGTAAGATTCCAAGCCTGTACTCTAGGTTTTAAAAACTTATCCTTATAATAAACGTTGAAGAATTCAACTGATCTTCAGAATTCCTTGCAACCCTGTGTGTGACATGTGAGGTGTTATGTGTTTGTTTTTTCATTCAATGGATATTTATTGTGTGTGAGCATGAGCATGTATGGAGGTCAGACAACAACTTGTGGGAGTCAGTTCTTTCCTTCCATGGTGTGATCCTGGTTTCAAACTCAGGCTGCCTGGCTTGACAGGAAGTGCCCTTACAGGCTGGACCATCTCACTAGCCTGCAGATTGACTTTTTTAAATGCGTATTTTATTTTATCTTTGTATTGGTACAGAAAACAACAGCATTCCTTTGAGTGTTTGCATTTGTACTTAGCTTTGGCTGTTCCCCACTACTCCTCTCTGATCTCTGCCCACATCTCCCTTATGTCCATCTCCATCCCTCAGCTATTCCACTGTCAAGTGCATGTTTTCTCAGATAGTTGCTTGTTTTTGATGTTGGTCCCAGCCATTACCAGAAAAGTTTATCGTGAAAGGGATGGTGGAACGATTCAATGATGACTTCATAGAAACCCGCAGGAAGGCATTGCATAAGTTTCTCAACAGGATTGCTGATCATCCAACTTTAACATTTAACGAAGACTTCAAGGTTTTCCTCACCGCACAAGCCCCGGTAAATTGCTCTTTTTTGTATTCATAAGACCCCCTTAGTATCCATGTGTGCAGCAGAATGTATGCTCCCTCTTTCTCACCTTTACATATTAGGTAACGGTGCCCTTCAAGTGTGTTATTCAACTGTTTTAAAAAACACAGGAGCGACTCCTTCAGGTATAACCCTGGTACCAAATCAACATGTGAACATGATGGAAATCTGCTGTCTCTCTAACATACTCATATTCTCAGTTCTCTTAATTTTTTTCAATGACAGGGTGTTCTTTGCATATGTAATCAACTCTGGTCAAGTATGAGTATGTTGTTCTCTCTGTGTGTATATGTGCATATGGTTTGCATGTATAAGATCCTTTGTGTTATCCATTCTTGTGTGGATGTATGTATGCCAGAGTACATAATCTGAGTACAGAAGACAACCTTGGGTTTCAGTGCTCCCTGAAATAATGTATTCTTGTTGTTTGTCACTTTGTACCTCTGGCTAACTGTTCCTCACGCTCCAGGGCATTCTCCTGTCTTTGCCTCTTATCTCATGGTGGGAGTATTGTGATTAGTGAGGTATTGCTCTACAACTAGCTTTACATGGATTCTAGAGGTTCAAACTCAGGTCCTCATGATTACACAGCAAGTGCCTTACCCACCAAGTCATCTCCCTAGCTCCTACATACATCTTTATTGAAGTTATTCTGAGTAGTGTGGTCAGGGTTCTTTGACCAAGGATGAAGATCATTATTAAGTTAGTGACTAGATATATAATTGAGAGGATCTATGAACGGATGGATGGTTAGATAAAAGCAGTCTCCTTACTTTTCCTTCAGTTACCTATGGTGGAGATGTTTCTAAATCTTTTACATGTAGAAATTTTGTATGTATTATTACTTTTCTATTTTTTATGAAATAATAACTTTGTAAGAAAGATAATAGATAGGCAGTGGTTCAGTAGCAATTACAAACAAAAGTCAATTTTACATCTCTCAGATATTGCTAGAGTAGTGGAAGTCTTGACTCAGGGTCCTGTGTCTGACAGCCTTTTGTAGCTTATGTGAAATGAACTGTGGCCTGACTCTAAAACCTTAGAAGCTGTCAGGAACATTCTCCAGAGTATGAACACAAAAACACATTAAATCAAAACTGGAGTAACAGCTCAGCATCTACAGTTTGTGATGCCCACAAGGTATGTGCTTTTTGTTAAGGCTGTGGCACTCTTGGATGGATGGCGTACCTGGTCAGTGATGGTGCCTGCTATTATTTGGCCACAAATAGGTTTTCTGTAATACTCTGGGGAAGAAAGCCTTTGAGAAGACAATGTGCTATTCATGTTCATGTTTGGGTAAATGACATGTTGCTTATAAATCTATAAAATCAGATGTTCAGGTATATATATATATATCTCCTATTGTTTTGGTCTCCAATTTACTTGATCCCAAACAAACCTACTTCCACAAATGCTGTAGCACTCCTCAAAGTCATGAGTTCTGTTTTGTTGTTTGCTTAAGCACACTATTTCTCAAGGGATGATTTTCATGGGCTGCATGTCCTTTTATAGTATGTCGTTTTTATTTATTTTATGTCTGTAGCTCTCTTTCCCATGTTAACTCTGAAATAACTAGGTTCATGTCTTATTTAACAGCTTCCTCTTCAGACAGCCAGTTGGTGGAGGTGGCATCCCAGTTTACCCACTCCAGTTAGTTGAAGAGCTGTGATCAGAGAATGTCTGTTTATAAACTAAAATGCAAACTTGAAGGAGGCAGACTGTGTTCTGTGTAGCAGTGAACCTCTAATTTCAGATTGCTGTGATCCACACATACATCCTCCCATTGCTTAATTGCTTGTACATCTCGAATTCACTCTGCCTGTGCCCCTATTTTCCTTTGATAATGAGGGTAATGGTAGAACCTGTCATGCGGGTTTATTCTTAGTTTTGCTTTGAAAACTGTGCATGTAGTTACTGGACCACATCGAGCTCTTATAAATGTCAGCTATTACACTTGAAGAGTTCATCAAGTTTCCACTCTTTTCACTGTTATTGTGGGCCCTAAGAATCATCTCTGCATCATTTTTATATGGAATACATGTTCTAAAATATAGGTTTGGGACTAGAGAGAGAACTCAGTGGTTAAGAGCACTTGCTACTCTTGCAGATGATCTGAATTCAGCTCACTACTGTCTGTAACTTCAGTTTCAGGGGACTTTATACCCTCTTTCGGCCTCTAAGGACACTGCATGAACGTGGCACATATATCCATGTAGGCAAATATGCACACATGAACATAAAATAATAATAAATATAAAAACAAAAGAAATAGAGATTGGCCATCACATCATGCTCTCCATGCATCTCTTCTTGATCACCAATCCCAGTGTTGTTATTTTAAAGATTTATGCCCTGAGAAAAGACTGTGCACCTGTTTTACATGAGTGCTTGGAAATGGGCTATTATCCAGTAGATTGCAGTGTAGGAGGATGCTACCAAAAAGAAATTCAGATGCTTCATATGCATATGCTTTAAAAGATACATACGGGAGGGGGAGGCTGGAGAGATGACTCAGGGCTTGATATTTTGCTATGTGCTCTCCCAGGGGACCAGGTTCAATTCCCAGCACCCACCTGACAGCTCTCACCTGAGTGTAACTCCAATTCTAGGGCTTCTGATACCTAGGCAAAACACCAATGAACATAAAATAAAAATAAATTATTAAAAACACACGCGGAAGTGTGTTGTCGTCTCTGTCTTACACTTTTCTGCACGGTGTAATGCTGTTGATTGACTCACTACAGTTTTTTTCACTTTGGTCTCTAGGAACTATCGTCTTACAAGAAGCAAGGACCCAGCTTGCTGAGCAGGATGGGCCAGACAGTCAGAGCTGTGGCATCCTCCATGAGAGGAGTGAAGAATCGCCCAGATGAATTCATGGAAATGAATAACTTCATTGAAACATTTAGCCAGAAAATTAATTTAATAGACAAAATATCTCAGAGAATCTACAAGGAAGAAAGGGGTATGTGGGGGTTGCCGAAGACCAATCATATAAATGGTGTGGTGTGGTGACACTGTTAGAATTTTACTTATAAATCATGGTTCAAGCTCTGCCATCTATTGAAAGTTTTTCAGAAGCTGGGGAGGTGGCACAGTCTTTAAGTACTTACCTCGCTCTCAGATAAAAGGACTTGAGTTCAGTTTCCAGCAGTCACATAAAAACCTGGGCGTAGCAGCATGAGCATGGAATCCTGGTGCTGGGGAGATAGAGGCAGGCACATCTCAAAGGTTCATTATCCAGTAGGTCTGTTTGCGTCATTGAGCCTAATGTCCCACTGGAGGACCTTTCTCATGAAACAAACTGGGCAGTTCCTGAGGAACAACACCCAAGGTTGTCTTCTGACTCCCCCCCCCCACATACACTGGCACACTCATGTCAGTACCCACTCACACAGATATACATATACACCTTCACATATATACCCTGAACACACCTACACACCCATTTCCTAAGTGGTTTTTCTGTAGTCGTAGTCAGTCCCCATTTTGTTTTATGGAGCTCTGGCTGTTCTGGCTTCCATGTGCAGACTGTGACTGTAATACCAGTTGTGAACTTGAGATTTTAAATTTAGTTCTATCATGGTAGTATCAAATATTCAACATGGACCATGTCTCAAAAATCAAAGAGTAGCATTTCAGGTATTACATTCTTCGTACTCTCTAATGTTTTACTGGTGGTGGTAGGGAAAATGACATACATATAAGCTAGGGCATTCTATGTATGTCAGAAAGACTTAAATATTGGGAAATGGAGGGATTTCCTATTATCTGCCTCTTAAGTCAGGCTAATCTTTAGTTTTCAATGATTCTACTCCAATTGCATAATGGTTTTCATTTTCTAATTTTAAAATTTTAAAGAGATGGCTGAGTCAGCAAACATGTGTTCTAATATATGTGGTACTAGAGAGCAGGGGTCTCTTACAAATAGAAGTAATTGTACTGATGGTTTATTTTTATTTGTTAATTTGTCAGTTGTGTTGTCTATGTCTGTCTTTAAACTGTAAAGTCCTTTAAGATAGGCAGGGGGAAATTCTATTTTGTTTCTAGTCTAGACACTGTAGACAGCAGCCATGTGGCAGAAGGAGGGATTCATTGCTTCAAGTTGCTCTCTGGCCTCCATGTGCACTGTGTGGCACACGTGCTCCACCCCCCTAAATAAATAAATACATGTATTTAAAGGGGAAAAAGGAGACTGGAAGTGGGAAATGGCGCAGTGGCTCAAGTGCTGCTGAAGTGTGAGAAAGGCAGTGTTAATCTCCTGAAGCCATGGGGATTCCGGGTGCAAAGACCTGCATTTGTACTTCCAGAGATCAGGAGTAGAGACAGGAGGATCCCAGAGGTTCACTGCCTAGTCCGTCGAGCCAAATGTAAGGGAGCCCTAGATTCACTGTCTGAAAATAAAAGTGGAAAAACCATAGAGGAAGGCCCGAACATGAACTACTCACCTCATGGTGCAGACACATGCATGAGCACACTCATGTGCATACATACAAAGAATTAACAAGCAAAGAAATATTCAAAAAACAGTAATTATTTTTCTAAAATATGTACAGTGGGTTTAATCCTCTTTATAGTTCTCTTTTTCTTTTTTAATATATTTTTGCTCTCTTCCCTCCCTCCCTCCCCCCCTTCTGTCTCTCTCCCTCCTTCCCTCCCTCACTCTCAATCATCGCATGGATTCTCAACATGTACTCTGCCTAGCCGTCCTCATGATGCATGTCAGGCGTCACCAACACAACTGGTTTACCATTTTTTTTTTTAACTTTCAAGAAGTTAATTAGTTTAACTAGGTTCTGGGCTTGCAGTTCTCTGTGGCCAATTCTGGATGCACAGTTGGGCTGTAGGAACTTGAAGCATACTGTGGGAGCTTCTATCCCATAAGAGCCGCAAGGGCATCCACAAGCTTTGAACTTACTGTCAAGGAGGTCATTTAGTAGATTCTACTCCTTGTAAAGGAAGCCCAATCCTGACTGCCTTTGTAAAGCAGAGCTCTTACTTTCAGAGTGAACGCTTCTGGCCCATGCTTGAGACTACTCATTATTTAAGATCAGGACGGATTAGAGGAGGGGAACAACTTGATCAAACTATACCCGGCGAAAAACTTTAATTTAAAAAAGAAGAAAATATATGAAGCCCGTTTAACAGACCTGGAGGACAAGATAGCACTCAAATTAATGGAGAGTCCTTTAGAAATTTTGAAATCTAACCTGTGTAGGGCATTCGTTCATATCCACATCAGGAAACATTAGAGGATAATAAGCAGCAATCTCTCTTTTGATGGTTTTCATTCTGCACTTTAAAAAGAATGCTTGTTTTCCTTTTCCTTTCTGCTTCCCAATTTACTTGGCAGAATTCTATTGGCTGCTTGTTGTGTAGTTTCTCTGTACAATGGACTAAAGAAGTTTCAGCTGTAACCTCACAGTAAACTTGATATGTATATTTCTAGTTGGATTCCAGGGGAACTTACAAAATGTTGGCATACAGGTGTGGTTTGAATGCTGTGTAATCTTTACAAGGCTCTGCAGTAAAAATAACTGCCTAACAATAGCCACCAATGAGCACACATACTGAGAACAGAACTGTTGAATTTTTTGTTTTCTATTTTAGTGTCATTACTCTTTAACAAAGACTAACCTGAAATCAGAAAAGTGAAATTAAGAAGAATTTAGAATAAAACCCTGATGCTCATGAGATAACCCATATCTTTATTGTTTTGAAACTTCTCGAGTTCACTTGATCATAGAAAAACACGTGTAACTACAAGTAGCTTCAAGAGGCAGGATAGATTTCAGTGAATTAGACCACATGGCAAGAAGATTAAATATAGAGAATGTCATTGTGTTTATGGTGATTCTTTGAGATTATAGGAAGGACCCTGTAGTTTTGCTTATGTTAATGGGTAGTAATTACTATTGAGTGTATATAGTTAAAAGGAAAGAAAACAGATTTTACTTAGAACCTCTTGGCTCTAATATACTTATATATAATTATATGACAGGTAGAATTTTATAATAGCTATGATGGCTGTAGAATATATTTTTTTCAAGCCTGGACAGTGAGAAGGTCATACATTTTGCTTATACTTAGATGGTAGCACTTCAAAAACTGACTTATTCAATCGAGGACAGCTGGTTAGCTAATGAATGATATCATCAGCAACTTGTATAGAGTGAGACAAAGTCCTGTCATACTTCCTATAATATAGGAATTTTGAAAAACGTTTAAAAGGGCTGGAGAGATGGTTCAGCAGTTAAGAGTCCCTACTGCCGTACCAGAGGATGCTGGCTCACAACAGCCTCCAAATCTAGCCCCAAGATTCCCAGTGCCCTCTTCTGGTCCTATGGGTACCTGTACACATGTAGCATACACTTATACAACCAACCAAATGCATAAAAATAAAAATAAATCATTTTTTGTTTTAGATTATTTAGATGAAATGAAAGAATTTGGTCCCATTCATATTCTGTGGTCAGCGTCAGAGGAAGACCTAGCTGACACATTGAAAGGCATCGCCAGCTGCATTGACCAGTGCTGTAAGGCCACTGAGAAGAGGATGACTGGCCTGTCAGAGGCCTTGCTGCCTGTTGTCCATGAATACGTGCTTTACAGTGAGATGCTAATGGTAAGACCCTCTAACAAGAATCACACTGTGATTCCCTGCCTGATTCTATCTCTCTTTTCACCACTCTTTCCTGTCTTCGTGGGATGTTTCACATGTAGATGCCTAAGAGATATCTGTTCACTCCATCCATGAATTAATGGCTGGAAGACTGCATTAGGTAATGATTGGGATACTCAATAGCAACGCCAATAATTTGTATGATTGCCATCAAAGCTAAGCATCAAGATTTACTTCAGAGCAGTCTTCTACCATTTAAATGTTTTACTTTTTAAAACATTTCTTTTGTATGATCCATAGATTTATTTCCTTTAGAGTTGCACTCTTATATCATTTATGATTTTAAAATATATTTAATATGTAATATGTACATTTTATGTAGAACATGAGTGAGTAGGGTCTTGATACCCTGCTTTGCCTTTGGGCTTCTTCTGAAATGAAATCTTTCAAGTTAAAATGTTCTCTCTTACTATTTGAAAGTTTGCTGTTTGTTATATCCACATTTTACATTCTCCTTCCTCAGTTCAACTTAAGATTCCCAGATACTTGGTTTGTAATGCTGGCTGTATTGTCAGCATTTTTTGCCCCGTGTTGCCTTGTGTTCTCAGTATGTTGTACAGTAAAGTGCCTCCTTCAGATGTCTAGTGCTTTAGGGGGGACGAAGGAGGGTAACATTGAGGGAATCTAAACTTATATTCCAATATGCCCCTTCTGTTTATTGTAATTTTATTTACTTATATTTTGTTTTATTCTTTACTCTTTACTTTTGGGGGGGCAGCACCCAGCTCCCAGATAATTGCATGGAGACTTATTCTTTCTTATGAATGTCCAACCTTAGCTTGGATTATTTCTAGCCAGGTTTTCTGAAATTATGCTGTCTACCTTTTGCCTCTGGGCTTTTACCTTTCTCTGTTTCTGTATATTTTTTTCTTTCGTTCTCATTCCTTGTCTGGCTGTGTGGCTGGGTGAGTGTCTCCCAGCATCATCCTCTCCTCATTTTCTCACTCATCCCTCTATTCTTTTTCTCCTCCTATTTATTCTCTCTGCCTGGAAGCCCTGCCTATCCCTCTCTTGTCTAGCTATTGGCTGTTCATCTCTTTATTAGACCAATCAGATATTTTAAGCAGGCAAAGTTACACAGTTTCGCATAGTTAAACAAATATAACAAGAAAGAATGCAAAACATCTTTACATTATTAAGCAAATTTTCCACAGCATAAAGGAATGTAACACATCTGAAATAATATTTAATAGCAGTTTATAGTCAAAACCATGGTTGATTTCTTATGTTGTACATCCTTGATTTCTAGGAATCTTTTTTAAAAACTTGTTTCTATCTTGGTAAGAAAAGGTAGCATAGCCTTTTAAACATGAGGCATTTCTCTTGTTTATCATGTTTAGGCTTTCTTCAAGACAGTCATTAGATCTAGTGTGAACTTTTCAGACTTTTAATCTTGTATTCTGGAGAGTCTTATAATAAGTTAAGGTAGAAACTATGAAAGCTAATTCTTGTGTCTGAAAAATAATTATAGCCATTAGAAAGAATTATTATATAGCTCTTCAATGGTTGAATGATTTTATAGTCATCTATGTTATAGTCAGTATTTTTATATTACATTTTTGCTTCTGTTTTATGTTGAGATCTTCTTATCTGAGTTAAAATAATCAGTAATGATATACTGACAAAAATAATGATTAGGAGGCGTCGGCAATTTATGGGACCTTAGAGAGTAGATCAGTAATTATTTCTGGCATACAAATGGACTCTGGGAACCCATTCCACATGGAAGGATGCTCTCTCAGCCTGGACACCTAGGGGAGGACTAGGCCCTGCCTAGGATTATATGGAAGGCCTTACTCTCCCTGGGGAGCGGAAGGGAGATGGAGTGGGATGGGGTGTTGGGAGGAATGGGGGGCGAGGGGAGGAGAAGAGGGAAATGGAACTGAGAGTAATATGTGTAAAAAGTTAAATAAAATACATAAAAAATAATAAAGTTAAAAATTTGTTATCTTAAAAAGTATATATGCATATTCAAAATAAATTCACGAATGTGAAACGTACAGAAGCCGACCTTACGTATGTGGGATTTAATTACAATACAAATCATTTGGATTAAAGGAAAAGAGGATATGTTAATTATAGTTTCTGCTTTTTGATGAGATACCATGCCCACAGCAACTCTTCTAATGGAAAACATGTAATTGGGGTTGGCATACATTTTCAGAGTTTAGTCCATTATCATCATAGTGGGACTAGCAACATGCAGGCAGACATTGTGCTGGAGAAGGAGCTGTGAGTTTTACATCTTGACCAGCAGGCAGCAGGAGTCCATGTCCTACTGGCCAAACTTGACCTCAAAGCCTGCCTCTATAGTGACATACTTCCTCCAACTTGGCCACACCTACTTCACAAGGCCACACCTCCTAATAGTGCCATTCCCTATGGGCAAAACGTTGGAACTCATCAGATGGGGTACATTTCTATTCAAACCACTGCAGAGGGGACTTAACATTAAGCAAAGTGAATGTTATAATGGAATTTGTGATAATTAGTTGAATTTTCTATTGTTTTTTGTTGAGATCAGGAAAAATGTTAATCTCTTTAAAATTTTTTTCTTATATAGCATATCTGAATTATGCATAATTGGCTTCAATATATCTTCATACATGCATATGTTTTATCATACTTTATCATATCATATTCAGTTCCTCATTGCCTTCTCTTATCCCCCTTCCACTCCAGATGATAATTTTTCTTCCCACCTTCTACATTCATGCCTTGTTGATTGATTGATTGATTGAACCCATTAATTTCATTGGGTTGCTTACGAGAAAAGAACAAGGTGGGTGGTTATGGGAACACAAGCAACTTACTAGTGGTGACACCACAAATAAAACTTCTGTCCTTCCCTTAGTTAACTATTAACAGCCTATAGATCCTCATAGCCAGATGGGGCCTCATGAGCCCCTTAACTCTAGTAGTTCTTAACTGCCTATGAATTATCAGAGAAAGGCAATTCTTCTAGATGAGAAACTTGACTCATTATGTCTCTGGACACATTTTTAACCCAGTGCCTTCTAGTTCTTTTTGAAATATTTCAGAGTCATGTTAATTGACTTCCATGCACGTTACCAAGTCTAGATGCCTCTCACTGTAGACTATCTCTCATGTACTATACCTCTTCTGTCACTGGTGGAGTTGTTTTCTTACCCAGAGTCAATATTAATAATACAGTCCCTTAATTAACATTGTTAAGTCCAGGAAAAGATGACTCCTGGGACAAGTCCTCATGTCTATGATGTTGAAATCTAAATCTTATTAGAAAATTGAGTTGCCTAACAAAAGGGAGTGTGAAAGACAGGGAAAATATATTAAAGGTATAGATGGTTCCTATATTCACATTGATTCACAAGGGTGTTTAAGTTTAAAAACACTGAAACATGAAGTTATAATTATTAAAGGTGACAAGATTGCACTATCAGTTAACCGAAGAAGTCATGATTTCTTTTCAAAACTTGGCTAATGGATGAAAATTTATACATTTTGAGCTACAGTGTAACTCTTTAGATGTGAATGCATGTTCCAGCTCTCTTATTTATGCTATAATTGGTGGTTTGATTAACTGTCCTTTTCGGGTCAAATGAGATGTTCCAATGATTATAGATATTTCCAGGTTAGTGATCCAGGTCATCCCTCTGGTCTACCAATGGATGATAGAACACATGTTTCAGTTGCTCTCATTGACCTTTATTTCTTATTTGTTCTGTTCTCTGGTCTTTTGAAGACTTTACCATCAAATATTAAACATGCATGTTTTGCTTAAGTTGATAAAATGTGCATTGGGAAACCTAATAAAACATTTATAAAAATAATGTTTAAATACTTGATGACAGCTGAGATTTTAAAGAGTAAAGAAACCTACTCTATAAGAACATTATAATCCCAAATGACTGATTACATCAGAAATATATTCCCAATGATTATTTATATTCTAAAACATAAATAGTTGTTATGGACAAAGATTACTACAGCAAACCCCAACTTGATTTATCCTTTTATTTTGATGTGCAGGGTGTTATGAAAAGAAGAGATCAAATACAAACAGAACTGGATTCCAAAGTTGAAGCTTTGACCTACAGAAAAGCCGATGCTGATCTGGTATGTTTTTAAATTCATTTATAGAATCATTTAGAAGTCCCCATCTAAAAACTGAGCTAGGGACGTAGAGCTTCATTGTATTTTTGCTTTTAAGTATTCAACAAAGAAAATTCAGGGTTTTTCTAAAACTCTCTAGCTACTGTTCTGTAAGTCTTCATGCTTAGCAGCTATGTTTCTCTACCTTTGTGCCTTGCATTGATTGTGCTGTAAGGAAATACGGAACTGTGTTTTCAAAGGGCACACTGTTAGAAGTGGGTGTATAAAGTACTTAACCTCTTTTCATATCAGTACTCAGTGAAAAAATTCACACTTTGCAAGTGTCTTGGCAAATAAACTCCTTGTTAAAGTTTAATCCTTTCTGTTATAATATGGGAAATTTCACTCATGAAATTGTGTGTTATAATAAATTCATATGTTTTACCATTGTCGGAAAACCTCATCATCATTTTTTTTGAGTTTTGACCAACATTTTTTTCATACTACCCGCCTTTTTTTTTTTAAACTGGAATACTCTAAAGTTATTGAATTTCTGACATTATATCATTGTGTTCACAGAATTTTAGTATTTATATTTTGTTGCATTTGCATATTTTCAGCACAATATTACAAGAGTAGAATTCCTATTGGTACCTTTATGACTGAGTAAGACATAAAACGGGAGAGTTTGTTTTGGTCTTTGCTGTTGAAACACTGTCGTGTTGAAGTGGATGCTGTTGTCTGTCGCAGTCTGCGCGGCTTCTCAGTGAAAATATAGAAAGGGAAATTGACTCGTCCACATTAACTGATATTGGATTTTCTATGAAGAATAATTTTTAGTTTAAACAAATATTTAGCATGGCATTGAATAGGTATTGAATACACTTGGTAAAATTGGTGGTGAGGAAATCCTGGAACCCCACTATGAAGCTGTAATATTGTAGCTTCCTCGATCTGACCTGGCAGTGGGTTTTGATCCCTTCTCCTTGCTTTAACCGTTTTGTAACATAAAATTTTATTTTGCAATTCCTACAAAATCTCCTATGTTCTCCTCTGCCTCCTCCCCTGCTTTGCCTCCTCTCCAAATCTCCCTGTCCATAATGGAATCACTTTAAGGACAGTAATTGGTGGTTTGTTCACCAAGTATTTCCAGCCTACATTAGGTGGACTGTGCTAGTCACTTAATATATATTTAGTGAAAGAATAAAAATCTTGGTGACCACTCTGATCCATGTGAACTTACTAAATCTAAAAGCAATTTGTTAAAAACACTAACTCATTAAAATCTGACTGGGGAATTTACTCTTGTTTCTTGATTCTGTATATTTTCCAAACTGAAATTCTGTTGTCTGAGTGGAATGTAAGTGGAGACTGGTGGGTTGTAGTTGACTGAGCTAGAGAAAGAAACCCATAAAGAAGGGTAATGGAAAATACATAAATGGAGGAGCTTAGTGATCAAAGAAAAGGTATCACGATGAAGAGAAAAGAAAATAAACATAAAATTAACCTGTTTCCTACAGGCTTGTATTTGTGTATGTGTTGTTCTCTTTAAAGTCTACTGGAAGAAAAAAAAAACAGCCTGGACACGTATACAGAAATTTAAATTGTATCATTTGAACACTAGGATTATTTTCTATTTGTTAATTTATTTTAACAATCATTAAGACTAGTGCTTAGACAAAATATTCTGCTTGGGTAAATACTACAGACTCTGAAATTTCCAGAGAATAATAACATTATTTACAAAGGCAGAATTTGTTCAGAATGATCTTCCTTCCTACATTATGCTTTTTTGTTTAAAGTTATTTAATTAATTTATTAATTTGTGTGTGTGTGCGTGCATGCGTGTGTGTGTGTGTGTGTGTGTTTGATTACCACTGTATTTAATTCCTTCATAGTTCTTATAGAATTAGGGAAATTTTAAAATTTAAGTATTCCATTATATCCTATAACATTTGATATTAAGGTTTGAAGCAGTTGTATAAGCACTGTGAGTTTTTTAATTGCTGTATATTCATTGGCAGGTTTTACAATCTTACTTTATTACTCATCAAAACAGATCTGCTGAGTTTGATAGTCTGTAAAATGTCCCATTTACATTTTTAATAATGTGTTTACAGGTCCTTTCACTCATCACCTAGAGTGAAAACATGTGTTTTATACAAACTAAAATCCCTATGTGCCATGATGTATTGTTAGAAACCTTTAAGAATCACCCACAAGTGAATCTGCCATGATTGGTCACCGGACAACCAAAAAGATGTTGCTTAGAAATATGCAGGATGGGTGTCACCATGGAAACCTGCCCTTGTGAGGTCCTTCTAAGGAGAAGGTCTTTGTAGTCACCATGGCGACCCTGGCAGGGAACTGAATATAGCAATCTGCCTGGTTGTTTACCATGGCAACTGAGACAGGGCCACTTTGGAGACAGCCTTGGGGGCCATTTCAATGGAGACCTTCTGAGGCGGCCTCTGGAGGCTTTCTAAAACCTATTTCAGGGTGGGATGACACGTGCAAAGTCAGTAAGCAACAATAAGCAACTTGTAATGAGAAGCTAGGTAAAATGAAGCTGCTACCAAGCATTCAAAAATTAGGAGGCTAATAATGACTGTAGAAAGACAGCAGCAGAGCATCACTGCAGAGGTCATGCTGAATGTATCAGGTGACCTTTAACTGGGTTGGGTGGTACATAATACAAGGCTCTGGTCTTTTCTACTTTATTTGTAACTGTATGGGAGCTAACTAATAACAGCACTATGACCATGTTTACTACACACACACACACACACACACACACACACACACACACACACACACCACGTATGTTTTTAATATAATCTAAAACTGTATTTGACAGTGAATTTTAGAACTTACTACTCAGCTTATTGTAAAGGGGCTGCTTTTTAGAGTTTGTGGCCTGGACTTCTCATCTCAAAACAGCAACTGAATGGCTTAATAATGACCACTGCTTCCTAAAGGCAGAAGGCTAATCTCAAAGTCAAGTCAGTTGTTCACCAAAAGTTTTATTGTTTATGCTTTGGAATTAGGTAGACCTACAAACAAGTCCTACAGGACAATTTTCTGACTTTTAAAAGTCTCTCTTTATACCATTTTTCGCAGAAAATATTAGAACCTTCCTAATAGACTTGTGTAAAGATTGAGTGATATAGCACACACACACACCCATTGTTAGCTGCTATTATTTTGATGCTATGGAGAAGTGATATTTGTGTTAGGTCCTGTATAATGGCGAATACATTGTGCACTGACATGTATGGGAATACTTAATGCAAAGTGGATATTATTAAAGGTAGTATAAGTTCTCATAGGTAATTCAATGGGAGAGTGAAATAAACAAGTCTAAATAGGGTCATTCAGCATTTAACCAGTTTAACATTTTGGAGACATCAATTCCAACAGTTGGATGGAGAATAATGAGTGTGAATATGGGTAGAACATTTTGTGATGCTCTGGGCTATTGCAAAAGGTCCCCAATGAAGAAGTAGAGACTGTACATTGATGGTGAAAGAATGAGAGGCTGAGAAGAACTGATATTGTGAGGAGAAACGAAGACGTGTGGGAGCTAGTGTACTTTGCAGTTTGGTTAAGTTTTCAGTCATAGCTTCTGTTTGAAAATGCTTATTCACTTCCCCACCTAACTGTAAAATAAATAAAGTTCATCTGTGGTGCTAAATGTGGCTGCATATCCTCTTTATTTTTATTTTTATTTTGGAATGAATGATTTATAGTTTTCCACTCAATGCAGCATTCAGATATAAATGAATATGAATACATTTGACATTTAGCAATATGTGCATAGACTGAAATTTGGATCTAGATATAATGCCATAGCTGTTTAGTACTATATTTATGTGAGCAAAAAAAAATACATTTTCATAAGATCATTATAATACGAATTTGCATATAGCCGTTTTCAGTAGCTCCAAGCAGATACCAAATTAATTCAGGCTGGTGCTTGCTCTGTGTGACTTGCTATTTTTGAAACAATGTTTTACTCTCATCCTCAAATGGTGGTTATTAATTTCCAAATGTTCTTAGTAGTGTGCTAAATCTGCACAGAGAAAGATTGCCTTCTTTCTGATTCTAGGAAGTCAAGGAGATAAGAATATTAATGTAGTAAGCTGTTACCATGACAGGAGCCAGGAAAGCTACACCTTTTTCGATATTTGCTGGCTTACCTCCCTTCCCTGACCACTCAAGTGTTATTTTATCCTATGTGCCATATTCTTAATATGATGTGCACACCTTTTCCTTCTTTGTGTGTATGTGTGTGTATCTGTATAGCATACATGTATTGAATGTATTAGGTGTGTTCCCATGTGTGCAGGTATATGTATTTGGAGAGAGTAGCTTGATGATGAGTGCCCTTTTTGATTGCTCTTTATCTTATTTATTAGGCTGCTCTCTTACTGAACCTATAACTTGCCCATCTAGCTAACCAACTTGCTTTGGGTATCATCCATCTCTGTCTGGCTACTGATGGCGTTACAGGTTGGCTGCCACCCTGTCCCATGCCCCAGCATTCATGTGACTTATGTGTGCTGAACCCCCTGGTATCCTCACACTTGGATGGCAAAAACTTTATACACTGAGCCATGGCCCAGCCCAGTTTCCCTTCCTTTTGTCTGTTCTCACATTGGTGTGTGTCTCAACAGATGCATATGCAACATGTACACATGGTCACAAAGCATGAACTGTCCACTGGGAAGGAAGGAGGCTTTCTCCTTGTATACTAATTTTTGTTAATTTATCCAAACGGTATCCCACACACTTTCATTCAGGATTTGGAGTTATTGTTATAACAAGACATTATATAATCAACAATGGAGAGGGGATTTTCACTACCTTACATCAAATATTCATTAGGGTATTCAGAACTGATTTATTCTAGCTACCATATATTCTATGGTTCAGAGATATAAAAAAAACTAGGACTTGTCACAAAGTCAGAATATAATAGTATGAATTTTGGATCAAAATAAAAACTATTAATGTAACTCCTCCCATGCAAATAGGGTAGCAGCATCTTGATTTGCATATACATAGCTGAGTGGGGATGTGGGATGGGCGAGAGTGATGCTATAACAAAGAGGTCCTCATCAGCCTTCTCTCAGGACAATGTAGCAGCTGATGCCATGAATTCCTTTCCTTTCGATATTCTTTTGCTCGGCTACCATTCAAGGGTTCATTGGCTTGACCTGTAGCAAATTTTATTTTATTATTTAAAGAAACTTGTAAAAAAAAACAGTTTCAGAGAAAACCCTAATGAATATTTGATGTAAGGTAGTGAAAATTGTCCACACACAGGAGGCTGTTGAGTCTGGAATTGCTACATGGATGTTTTCTTCGTAGTCATTTATTTTTGTGCCTCTAGCACTTTTAATACAGCAAACCCTGAAAAGCGTTTTAAGATAGGGTCTTAATTCTAGTCCCAGGATTACATATGCTGGTTGAGAACTCAGCATTTCCTGGCAGAGGTCATGGACAGACTTTGTAATTTGGGACAAATTCCATACACATCTTTGTATTTGCCTCAGCTACAAGAGTTGAGACTAAGGAGTACCTTCCTAGAATACTCTGAAGCCAACCTATGAAGACCTTTTACCACATGCTGAGTCAAAGTTGACTTGTAAATTTTAAAACATATTAGAAGAAATTTTTGTGGTTATGTACATTATGTTTTACATTCTTGTAGATCAAAATGTGGAAAGTGGTAACTGCATATTTGCTTGTTAGACTTTGACAATGTTCAAAAAAACAGAGAGAGGAGGGGCCTGAGGGTTAGTTCAGTTGTACAACACTTTTCCAGCACCAATGTTTTAACTGATTTTTTTTAAAAGAGGGGAGGCAGAATTCAATGTACTAAACTGTATCTCCTCGTTTCCCAGCTAGGCAATCTAGCCAGCGGAATGAATGGTACTTTAATGAATATTTTAATGCATCTGGATTTATGCAGACCATTCAAAAGTTATATATGCTTGGGGAGCATGGATATTGTGTTAGCCAAGCCACTCTTGGTCCTATGTCATCAGTGTATAATAAAGGCCATTTGAAGGTGAGCCACAGTTCTACTTCAGCTTAGCATTAGCAGCACTGAGAATTTTATCATTTCCTTTCTGAGGATGCATGATAAAGTTTTCATTTCCTCGTGGCAGCAACCATTGTTGTTCCTGTCTTTTGAGCAGTGTCTTCAGTTTTCTCTTGTCTTGACTTTACCATCTGGTCCAATCATTCTTCTCAGCCTGTTTGTTATAGTAGTTGATATATATGTTGATCAACTCATTCTGATCTACTGCTGTCTGGCCTTTGCAGGTGAGATGGCCACGTAGCTGACTCCCTTGTCTTATTTCCATGCTTAATTTACTTTGCACTCTTGCCCTTTTGAAAAAGATTTTCATTTATGTATATGTGGGCAGGTAGGGAGATGCTTCAGTTGCCAGAAGACAGCATTACATTTCCTGGAGCTGGAGTTGTACACGGTTGTGGGCCACTTTGTGTGGGTGCTGGGAACTGAACTCGAGTTCCCTGCAAGAGCAGCAAGTGCCCTTAATAGCTGAGCCATCCCTTCAGCTCCTGTACTTTTGTCTTTCTCTTACTGTTTAGAAACCAGTAGAGTACAGTTTCAGGAATCATGCTAAGTTCAACATGAAGTATTTAAAAAAAAATGAACAAGAACTAGAGGTAAAACTCCAAATTATCTACAAGACCGGCCACCTTTATACAGGATATTCATGACCAAGTTTTCATTTTTGAAGGTGTTTCTTTGGAAATGCACAGACATCAGCATTTCTTTTGCAAATACAAATTTAAGCCCTGAATGGCTCCTGTCAAACAGATACTTGAGGGGGCAAAAAACGTACTTCTAAAATTTTTTCCAGTGAAATTATGTATGGAAGTAACTGTGGGGAGTCTGATAATGTTGGCACTGGCCTCTGTGTGTTTGTGGTGGGAGAGGGCAGGAGGAGGGTGAAGTCCAGCATAGACTGAAGGTCTTTGTTATACCTCATTTTCCAACAGAAGATCTCAAACTCTCCTTTCTCCAGAGTCCTTGCCCTTCCCTGTGCTCACTGTAATGGGAAAAGTAACAGATGGATAAGTAAAAAGAATAGTTTAAAATTCTAGCCTTACTTTTTTTTCAGTATTTAAAACAACCCTGAATGTCTGGTATTTGGATTTGTGATTTTCTTTGTGGGATCTTTCTGCCACGAGTATAATAGTTTAAACAGCTGTCCTATGCAGGCATTCGACAGAGATTCAATTTCTTTTTAATTTAAACATTTTGTTAATAAACAATGTGCCCGGAGGGTCTGTCTTACATGTCTCTTTCCCTTCCAGCTCTGCTTGGACACTCGATAAATATTTGATTATGCTTAGAGCCATAACACACAGGGAGCCAGGAGCCTGCAGAGGGCTTTGATTCCCTTGTCCTTAACTTGTAACCTTAATTAGACATTAGCCATTCTTTATTTGTGAACACCCAGAAGTAATGTTTCCTTTAAAGAAAGTTTATTTTTGAAGAATTCACTTTTAAAATCTAGAACTTTGGGTAATGAACATTTGCTAAGCTGCAGCATAAATGTGTGAAATATTAGATAATACTATGCTAAAACACATCTTTTAAAGCATGGACAGCTTTATTATTTATTACTATTGAATATTTTTTCAATAAAGCCAAATTCACTATGGGATTTTATACCAGTGGACAGCTCTGGTGAGGCTAGGACAGGAAGCCCAGAAGCTCAAGGTCAGATGGACCTTGAGATCTTACCTCAGAGGAAGAAAAGCTGCTGGCAGCTTTTGTTTGTTGTCTGGGTAGTTATCTTTATAGTAAGTGTATTTGGATTTGTTATGACTCTTCAGGTTTTGGGTAGCAAGCCTTTGTTTCTACTGAATCTCTTGATAACTGGAAAGTCAACTGGGGAGAAATATGAGAACACTTCATTATCCAGGTTTTAAAATCCACACTAGTGGGCTGAAGAGATTGCTCAGTCGTTAAGAGAGTGCAGAAGACGCTGGTTCAGTCCCCCACACCCACTTGGCAACTCACAACTGTCTGTAACTCCAGTTCTGGTGGATCTGAGATTCCCATCTTGCCTCCATGGGAACCAGGCATTTATGTGGTGCACATACATGTACTTATCCCAGTACACATACAATAAAAATAGAACAAGTTTTTATTTTTAAAAAATACAGCAGAACATATTCTAACCCCAAACTTGTACTTTACTTCTTTCACCATGTTCAATATTTTATAGTTGCCTAGTGTATGCCAAGCACCGTGTTAATCATTTTCTTCCATTATCCAGTGGATGATCCTATGTGGTAGATGGTAATAAAATCCATGCAATTAAATCTTTAGCAATTATTCTAGGATTTAAAATTACGTGTATATGAGAGTGTCCATGTACCACGCTGGGCACATGAATGTATGTGCCCTAAGAGACCAGAAGAGCGAGTTGGATCCCCTGGGACTGGAGTTACAGATGACTTTGACCTTCCTGAACTGAACTCCAGTCATCTGTAAGAGTACCAAATGCTGTTAACTGCTGAGCCATATCTCTAGCCTCAGATCCCATTTTATATATGAGAGAATGAAGTCTAGAAAGTCAACCAATAGAAATAGTTACTAATACATATATTTTAAAAATAAGATACATCAATAGTTTTTAGTTCTTTCAATGTCCAGGCATCAGGTGGAAGATAATCCACAGAAAATACAATTGGGAACATTTGTGTCCCTAAGGAACTCATAACCTATTAGAAAGATCTTGAAAACAAGTAGAACAAGATACTAATTGGCTGTGATGATCTTGGATAGATATTTGTGCTATGAAGCAAAGAAAGCAGGATGATGTCACAGGGAACTCTATAGTGATGAGAAAAGGATATGTGTGTGTGGGGGGGGCGTGTTGGTCTCTATAGGCAGCTTCGAGAGGAGATAAGTTAATGGTAAGAGATATTTGGTTCAAATTCTGGAATATAGCATTCAAATCTATCTATCTATCTATCTATCATCTATCTATCTATCTATCTATCTATCTATCTATCTATATACATATATATATATATATGCTCCATGACTCTCAGAAGGGGATAGACTCAGCATTTTTTAGGGGCTTGGCTAACTCATCTGAAACTAGAGGATAAACAGAACACTGGTGGCTGTGGAAGGAGAAATATAAGGAAGCAGTATATCCCACCCTCCTTGGAGTTTGCCCTGGGTCCAGTGGAGGACCTGTGTTAGGACTGGAAGATGGCGGCCTTTATTTCAGTTTTTTGGAATATTTCTGTCTTCCCTTATCCTTCATGATCATCATGCCTTCAGAGACCATGGGGAAGCAGTTTTATGGAAGCCTCCAGCATTAACATTTTGGATATTTATTTGGGAATATACTATAGTTATTAGCACCTGAGCTATCACTCATGTGATTCTGCGACTTTCTTGTTGATTCCTATTAGGAAGTATGTGGTCTTTCTGTGTCTTATTGATGCTGATGCCCTTTCTAATAGTTGGTGAAGGTGTTTACCAGGCGTCTGTGTAGCTCGCCCATTTTCCCTTTATCATTCAAATATACAACATTGTATTTTTCTCTTAAAATATGTTCTTGATCTCTATTGTAAGTAATTAGCATGTTTTTAAACTGACTTATTTGAATAGATAATATATTTGTGTGGCTCAAAGTTAATTAATATTAAAATGCACTTAGTGGCTTCTTTTCTTCCCCACCCCATATCCTGTCTTCTCACTGAACATGTTATAAACAACCTACTTAGTCACTTCTGTAGATTTTCTTCCTTTTGATATGCAGCAAATATACCTTTTGATATTACTTTGCTATGCACATAACAATATAAAGAGTTTTACCTTCTATTTGTATTGAAAATATATTCTTTTATCATATAATACATTCCAACCACAGTTTATCCTCTCTCTATTCCTCATACCTTCCCCATCATCTCCCCCCTCCTCCAGATCCATTCTCCCTCCTTTTCCTCTTTTGAAAAGAGCATTCCTCCAAGAGACTACAGCCAAACAGGGCAAAAAGAGATTCAGTAAGACAATGGGAATACCCTCATATCAAGGCTGGATAAGGCAACCCAATACGGGGATGATGGGGGTGTCTTTCTGTTATATATGTTTCTCTTATTAGTTGATGAATAGAACACTGATTGGCCAATAGCCCGACAGAAGTATAGACAAGAATGTTAGATGAGGAGAATTCTTGGGAGAGGAGGTGGTGAGAGGCATCCAGGAAGAGATACCATGTAGAGACTGGGAAGATAGGAAGCACTGGGCATTCTCTGGTAAGATAAGGCCATGTAGAAATATATGGATTAGTAGTTGTGGGTTAATAATTAAGAAAGAGCTAGCCAGTAAGAAGCCCTAGACATCAGCTAACAGTTTATAAAGTAATATAAGTCTGTGTGTTTATTTGGGGCAAAGCAGCAGTGGGACCAGGTAGGACAAAAACCTCTATCTACAGTGGGTTTTGCCCTTTTTATGTCTTATGTATTAGAGATCCTCACATCAGTTGGCCCTTTATAACTACATAACAGTTTATTGTATGGATATGCAAGAATTTATTTATTTATTCAATTATTTACTTATTTATTTCTTGAGACAGGGTTTCTCTGTGTAACAGTCATAGCTGTCCTAGAGCTTACTTTGTAGATGGGGCTGGCCTCTAACTCACTGAGATCCACCTGTCTCTGCCTCCCAATTTCTGGAATTAAAGGTGTGTGCCAACACTGCCTAGGTTAAGAATTTATTAAACCTTACCCTTACTGCTGAATGTTGGTTATTTCCCATCTTGTAAACAGTGTATCTGTGAAGAACCTTCTATTTATTCTTTCTGTAATTATGTAAAATAAATATCTCTAAGTGGATGTGAACTCTTACACAACTTCTCTAACTTAAAAGTTTCTTAATTTGTGGAATAGAGATAACAGTAGTACCTACTCCATTGGTTCAACTGCATTAATTCATGCTTGATAATAATACCCGGCACTAGGAAAGTTCTAAAAGACTTATCTATTATTAATAACAAATTATTTTCCAAGGAAGAGCCATTTATATTTCTAGAATCCAACAAATATCTGTACCCCAGCCCTGTCAGTGGCACCAAACTGCAAGTATTCTGCTATCCAAAAAAATAATAGTATCCAGACAAGATTAGTTTGAATTCCCTTTATGAAGAATGTGTATTGTTTTCATGTTTAATTTTTTTCTGCTGTGATTGTAGATTTTGGTCATTTGACACTGTCCTTGTTTCATAACCTGTTGCTGTGATAAAATACTCTGGCAAAATGAATTTAAGGTGAAATAATTTCCTTTTAGCTCATAACTCCAGGTCATGGCGCATCATACCTCAGAAATCAAGGAGGCAGGAAATTGAAAGAGCAAATTACATCCAGAGTCAAGAGCAGAAATAGAATAAATGAGTCCATGCCGCCTTGGACTCTCCTACCTCTGTACACATATACAGTCTAGGATTCAAACCAGAGGAATGGACCTCCCATGAGCAGTCTTATGGACTGGGCCTTGAGTCAAATCAGATAATGGTTGGTTACTCCTCCAACCTTTGTGCCACTATTGCACCAGCATGTATTGCAAGCAAGACACCATTGTACCTCAGAGCATTTGTAACTGCATTGGTGTTTATGTTTCTCCTTTGGAAGTGTGCAGAGTACATTCTTGTACCAAACACACTAGCATGAAGGAGTGAAGGCTCTCTATAGGCACTATCTGTCTTCAATGAGATGTGTAGGTGTTATCTTCAGCAATTGGGTCTTACTCTTAGTTTGTGGAGAGCAACCTATAGTCTTGGCAACAGCCTGGGTTGTTTGGGGATTCCCACAACATGCCTTTTGCAAACAACTCAGTTAGATGTAGATCAATTATTTTGGTGATTTCATTTAGATCACCTTCCTATGTGTGTATATTTTAGGAAGAATCTACTGTATTAGGTTTCATGCTACCCCTCAAATTGCTATTAATTTTTGCTATCTCTCCCCATATTCCTTCCCTCATTCCCTCTTCCCCTGACTCTCCACCTGAATAAGGGACAAGGGGACACAGATATACCTCCCTAGAGAAGGGGCATAGAATAGCTATGGATAGATGGGGGGGCAGGGTGGAACTATCTATCTATTTTATGTTCTTTTCCTAGGAGGTCTACCTATGCCCCCTAGTTCCATACACTATATCTATTCTCTTGGTTATATAGATTGTAGCTTGATTTTCATTGATTTAAGAGATAATACTCTCATATAAACAAATATATACTATATTTATCTTTCTAGTTTTGGGTTACCTCCATTCAGAATAAATTTTTTTCTAGTTGTATCCATTTACCTGCAAATTTAATTCTTTTTAATGGTTGAATTATATTCCATTTTATAAATGTATCACATTATCCTTTCTTTATACATCTAGTTTGTTCCTAATGTCTGGCTAGTATGAACAGAGGAGCAGTGATCATGATTGGAAAAGTGTTTCTATGGTAGGATGAAGGATCCTCAGGGTATATGCCTAAGAGTAGATCTTGAGGTAGTTTGATTCCCATCTTCCTGTGGCATTACCATACTGATTTCCATAGTTAGGGTTACTTTCTATGACTGAATATTTAAGCTACTCAAAATTACTTCTGCTTAAAATTTGTAGGTTTTGATTAAGTATCTGTCTACATGTTTAGCTGTCCATCAATTAATTTATCAGTTTCCTGTATCCATTTTTAGGTGACCATCCATATTTGCCTAAGTAGGCTATGGCCTAATAATATTTTCCCTAATGATTTGGGATGCTGCTTATGAAATATATCTAAGTTTTGCTTTATAGTCAAATCGTTTGTGTGTGTGTTTATATTCATATGTGAGTGCGTGTTTATATTCATATGTGAGTGCAAGTGCATGTATGTGGAGATCAGTGATAGATTTCAGATTTCATTTCTCAGAAGTCATCTAACTAGAGTGATTAAGAGGTTCACTCACTGGACCTCCAGTCTCCCTAATTTGGCTAGGTTGGCTGGCCATTGAGCTCTAAGAATATACTATCCTAATGATGGCATCACAAAAGTTCACCACAATGCCTGGCTTTTTTTTTCTATCAAGCTCTTTTGTGACCTGCTTTCCATTCAACTACTTTAAGACTTTGATCTCTAGGATACTGTTCCAGTGGTAAACATTGAGGTAACTGTAACATGAATAAATAAAAAGACCCAGAAACTGATAATTGAGGTTGGAGCTGCAGATCAGAGAAGCAAAGCAGCCAAGATACTAGAGAGTTCTGTCTCTAACAGGGTTGGGGCATTCCTTTTCTCAACATGGCTGGAGAATGAATGCCTGATACTTAGACCTTGATCCTGTCTTATATACCCCCCAATGCTGGAATTAAAGGCCTGTGATCCCAGCTGCTGAGATCATCTTTTGTGCGAGCTGTTTGTATAGAGCTTGGTGGCCTTGAACTCACAGAGATCTATCTACCTCTTAATCCTAACTCCTAGGATTAAAAAGGTGTACCACCACCTCCTAGCTTCTAGCTTCTGGGATTAAAGGTGTGTGCCTGGATTCTATGGCTTGTGACTGACTTTGCTTTCTGAATCCTCAGGCAAGCTTTAATCAGTCATAAATAATGTATCACTATAGGCAACAATTTCTGCAAATGACCCCATAATTCAAGTGTTTGAATATAGACTACTATATATATCTGGAAATATCCTTACTAGAGTTTGCTTTAGATTAATGGCTCTCTCAAAGTATTATACCATTATACAAACTAAGGTAATTGAGATACCCGATAATATCAGAGGTTTTTTATGAAGCAAACAAAAGCAATGAACTTTAAGTATGCTCTTGGGAGAGAATCCCATCTTACAGACATGAACATATAAACTACTGAATATGGATGGTCATGACCCTCTAGGGTTGTGCTATCCAATATGGTATATAAGAGTCAGGTGCTATTTAGATAAAATTTGAGTAAATTGAAATGAAAGACAATATTTAGATTCCTCACTTTCACTATCTGTATTGCCATAGTCATATAAGGCTATTGCTACCACATTGGGTAGTTCAGACTAGAGCACTGCTCCCTGTGGAGCAGCAGTTCTCAACCTCTGGGTCGTGATTCCTTTGGGAGTCAAACAACAGGGATTCGCATATCAGATATCCTGCATATCAAATAACTACATTATGATTCATAAAAGTAGCAAAATCACACTTATGAAGTAGCAATGAAAATAATTTCATGGTTGAGGGTCAGCACAACATGAGGAACTGTGATAAAGGGTCACAGCATTAGGAAGATTGAGAACCGCTGCTGTGGAGTGTCTTATGGGCTAGCTTCATTTTAAAGTGTTAATTTTAACAACTATTTTTTTGTTACTATTATTTTTTATTTAGGTTAGAAACAGTCTTGTTTCACATGTCAATGCCAGCTCCCTCTCCCTCCCCTCCTCCCCGACCCTCCCCACCAGGTCCCCAAGTCCCCCACCCAATCTCCACTCCCATTCCCAGGGAGAGTGAGGCCCTCCATGGTGGATCTCCAGTAACTATCATTTCATCCAGGGCAGGGCCTAGGCCCTCCCCCAAGAGTCCTGGCTGAGAGAGCCTCCCATATTGTGGCATGGGCACTCAAAGTCTATTTGTATGCCAGGGAACAGCTATTTTTAATAATAGAAGAGAAGTCATTTCTCAAGGACCATTAGCTCTGAGAGTGATTGGGGTGGTCACAGTTTTAGAGCTTTCAATCAGAGGTCAATAGGCCTTGTTATTTTATTTTAGGGCTTCTAGTCAGTCGTTACATCATGGTGGTAACACATGGCTCAGCGTGATGCTTGCCTCAGGTGACAGAGAAGTAGAACAAGGAAGAGATGGCCATCCCACAGTTCACTTCCCATATCTCCAGTGATGTAATACGTCCTGTTAGGCCCCCATCCCTTAAGGGTTCTACTGATTTCTACAGTAGAGACTAAGCATTCAGGGTGTGTGCGTCATTGTTCAGCACGTCCAAATTTGTCACATGCATTCTATCACCAAGATGTCTTTTACTATACCATCCAGTACGTGCACATTTTAAATGTATGCTTTTTCACCTATAATTTCTCTATTTGTGTATTCAGTCTCTTTCATAAACAGTAAATGTAATGATAGCAAAAATCCTGATTAAATAAAGGGAATTGGGAATTACTTCACATGGCACTCTAAGATACAACTTCAAGTTTATCTACCTCATTGTGGAGCTTTCTGATTAGAGAGAGGATGGGATCAGAGTTAGAGAACCTGGGGTCCAGGTAGAATCTGATTTTTAAAGGTTTTTAAAAATGGAATACCGGAAGTCAAGAGAGGAAAGAATTTTCCTTATCCCCATGCATATTTGCTGTGTTTGCCTGTGAAGAAGATTCAAGGGGGATCTCTTCATTTCCTAGAATAGTGCTATTTAAGTAATTGACTTTCTGCGCCTACAGTGTACCAAGAAGCCATAATTACTATTTGAAGGATGCTAATGCTGTTGGAGGCGCTGGCTTCAACCCTGATTCATCAACAGCATTTGTGGGTGTTTCCAGTCTCAAGTTGTCATTTTAGAGAAGCCATTGTGTACTACTGAACAAGTTACATTTGGATAATAAATTTGCAGTGGATTTCAAGGAGAGATGTTTCTACTTCTTGAGAACTGTGTGAATTATAAAGTATGTTAAGAAAGGTACTACTTAGCAATCACGTGTGTGCCTGAGCAGCATTGTATAATCAAGCATTTCATTTCTTCAGACACATCTTACCTCTCTTATGAATCGGAAAATAATACAATTTTATTGTTAAGAGCCCTCTTCTCTCTCCCCTGCAATTTAATTAGTGCTTGTTAAGGAGAGGTAGCTGTCAGATTAGAATTTAATTTTTGAGTTTTCTATTGTCTTCTGAAAGAGTGGCAATCTAAATCTTCTTATTTAGGTATGTTATTTTCAAGAACTTTTCCAAATGATAATTTCCTCAGCTTGTCTTATTGTGAAGAGAAAGTTTTAACATTTGAATAAATTGAATGGCTGTGCTTTTACTTTTCCATAAAAGGAAATAATAGAGAAGTCATTTAAAAAAGAAAACACAGATATTATGATTAAGAATAATAATTCTCAAATTATATTATTTTACTTAAAATTTTAGTGATATGTCCATTTATGGATAGGGTGATTCACATTTTAAGGTTTTTATGGTAATTTCTAGTATTAGAAAATAATAGAAACACAATCAAACATTTCATTTTCCTATGATTATTCATTTAATCTACAGAATTCTTAACTTCTCACATGGCAAAAGGGAAACAGTGGAAGTAAAAATGTAACAGATGCTGTGTACTGAACTTGGACACAGGGAAAATAACCTGAGGCCAAGGAGTCCTCTCCCCAACAAAGGACAAACTGTCTTGTTATGAACTTCTCATAGCTTTGAGGTTCTGTGTCATGCTTCCTCATGAATTTTAAGACTGTTAGAGGCATGATGAGAACTGGGCTTTTGTATTCATATTTTCCCCCAAAACTGTAAATAAGTCCTTTATCAATTTATGTTTCAATTCCTTTGTGAATATAGGCAAATTAAGGCATTGGGTTGTGCCCTAAAAGTTATGACCACATAGAACTGAATGTAGTGGTAGAAAGACATGTGATCTCATGGGAGAGCCTTCATTCAGATAGGATGGTACAGGAAAAATGAAAGAATTGCTTGTTTGATTGAATGATAAGTGTTACAAGGGCATAGGCTGAAGGTAAAAAAAAATTCATCCAAGACCTTGTAGTTTACTGAGTAAACTCCAAGGCAGCAGTGGGTAGGGCTAAAACAGAAGAACCTCCTGAGATAATACAGTGGGTCATGGCGTTTTTTATTTGGTAGCTGCCCTCTTTTTTGTCTGAGATTCTATTGTTCAATTCCTGGCATGCAAATTAGGGTAATTCTGATTAGTTGATGTTTGACCGTGGGAGGGCACTAGCCTTCTCACTGGTCTAGGTTAATATGGTTGGCTGTGTTCATTCATGTCATTTCTCTGCTCAAAGTTTGGTGGGAATGAAGCCATTGTCTTCTTCACTGATATTATTAGGAGTGATTGCTGAGCCAGCCTCATACCATAGAAAGTCCCTGATAAGAAATTTGTTCCCCTTTGTTGTTATTTTTGTTTTCAATCATGCCTTCTACATTAAAGAAGCAAATACTGAACAAAGATGGGGATAAATATTTAAGAAAAATGACACCACTTTGAATGCAAAACTGTTCTGCAGAGGATCATGTGGGGAGTGAATTAGGCTGAATGAGAGAACTCCTAAGGTTTAAGATTGAGTCATTAATTACTTTATTTCTGTTTCTTTTTCTATCATTCTACATTGTTTAGATGTCTTTTTCTAAAAGATGTTTTATATCTTTAATCAGATGTACTTTTAATACTTCATATTTTTGTAGTTACCGTTATTATTATTTTTGTTTTGTGTTGTTTTTTGAGACAGGGTTTCTCTGTTGCTTTGGAGGCTGTCCATGAACTAGCTCTTGTAGACCAGGCTGGTCTCAAACTCACAGATATCCTCCTGCCTCTGCCTCCTGAGTGTAGTTACCATATTTTTACATTGTATTTCATAACACTTTAAAAAGTAAACACATGTAACATACTTTTGCTATTTATCTTTACACAGCTGTCTTCTAAATAGTTTTAAATTTTTAGCATTTTGTTGACTGTGATGTTTCTGCGTGGAAATTCCTGTCATTAATACATATCAGTTATTCTATCTAATGTATTCAATAATGATACCTTGCATTTACTTTTTCATTTGTTACCAATCTAGTAAAAAAAATGTTAATGTTATTAGCAACAGAAAACACTTGTGTTGTTCTTGATTCTAAAGTAAATAATTTCAGGTCTTTTTCATTCATAAATGATATTTACTATATGTCTTAGTTACTGTTCTATTGCTGTGATAAGATGCCATGACCAAAACAACCAATTTATAAAGAAGTTTATTTGGATCTTATAGTTCCCAGAGGGTTAGAGTCCTGGACCATCATGGTGGGGAGCGACCCTGGTAGGCAGGCAGGCAGGCATGGCATTGGGAGAAATAGCTGAGAGCTCATATCTTGGTACAGCAAGTGCTAGGCAGAGAGAGAGAGAGACAGACAGAGACAGAGACAGAGACAGAGATACACACAGAGAGAGACATACACACACACAGAGAGACAGAGACACAGACACACACACACAAACACACACACACAGAGAGAGAGAGAGAGACAGAGGAGACAGAGACACAGACAGAGAGAGAGAGACACAGACAGAGACACAGAGAGACACACAGAGAGAGACACAGAGAGAGAGAGAGACAGAGACAGAGACACAGAGAGAGACAGAGACACACGCACACACACACATACACACACACACACACAGAGAAAGAGAGAGAGAGGGAGAGAGAGAGGTGCCAGTCTTTGCAACGTCAAAGGCCACCTCCAGTGGCACACTTTTTACAGACCAGGTATTTAAATATATGAGTCTTTTGGGTCCATCCTGATTCAAATTACACTATTATTTTTTTATGTATCATATATATTTTTATTTTTTGAGATTGTAGGCAATTATATCATTTCCCCCTTCCTTTTCCTTCCTCCAAAACTTCCCATATACCATTCCTTGCTATCTTTCAAATTTATAGCCTCCTTTTTCATTAATTGTTGTTACATACATTTAGGTATATGTACATATGTCTATTTCTCTCTCTCTGTATGTGTATGAGTGTGTGTGTGTGTGAGTGTATACTATGTATATACATATATCCCTAAGTAAAAGCTGCACAGTATGTATAATGTTAATTATATGTATGTTATCAGGGTTGGCCATTTGTTACTGGATAACCAGAAGACTGCCCCTCCCTTTCTCAGCATTCCTTTCTTACTTGTAGTTCCTCGTGTAGGCTTGAAGCCTCCTAGGTTTTTGCCTGCAAAGGAAATGACGTGGTGAGAATAAGATATGCTTACTTTTAATATTGGACATTATAATATCAGGAATCAGGGATTTAAAGGATCAATGATTAATGGATTAGTAGTCAACAACAGCCGTTCTCTGTTTGAAAAGCAAGTATAGTTTCCCCTGTGTTACCTTACACTACATTATATCCCAACTACAGTTTCTCTTCCCTTCTCCCCTCCTGTTCCTCTTCACTTAGCCTCTCCTCAAGACCACTCCATTTCGCTTCAGAAAAGAGTTGGTCTCCAAGAGATGACAACTGAACAGGACAAAACAAGATACAGTAAGACAAGGCACAAGTCCTTATATCCAGACTGAACAAGGAAACCCCCTAAGAAGAAAAGAATCCCAGGAGTGGAAATAAGTCCTATTATTATTATATTTTTTAGCAGTGATTGAAGCTTTAGCACAGGTATTGAATAAAGTTGGTTCAATATTTACTATCTTTCTAACAGCTAGTACCACAAAAGTAAAGTGTAGGGAAGCCTCCCTCCCTCCCTTCATCCCTCCCTCCCTCCCTTCTTTCCTCCCTCCATTCCTCCCTCCCTCCCTCCCTCCTTCCCTCTCTCTCTCTCTCTCTCTCTGTCTCATACACACACACTTTGAGTGTATGAGCATATGCA
Source organism: Mesocricetus auratus (assembly GCF_017639785.1). Taxonomy (NCBI): domain Eukaryota; kingdom Metazoa; phylum Chordata; class Mammalia; order Rodentia; family Cricetidae; genus Mesocricetus; species Mesocricetus auratus. The sequence continues at coordinate 39,972,180 of NW_024429193.1, forward strand.
TGTACAAATATGTGCATGAGTGTGCTACCATATACATATGTACATGTGTAGTAAGATGACAACATGAAAACAGGTTCGCTCTTTCCACCATGGTTCATAGTCATTGAACTTAGGTCACTGGGCTTGGCAGGAAATGCTTTCCTGAGGAACCACCTCACTGGACCATCTACTCATAATTATATAGCAAACGTTTTAACTGTTGGCAGTTATGGCAACTAACTCCTCTAGAATTATCATGCTGGAGTATATAGATTATTTATTAAATATATAGCTCAGCAAACACACTTTCTTCTGATACATGTTTTAATGTTGTATATGGTTCAAAATCTTTATTTTAATCAAAATCATTTAATTTCTGTCATGTAAAGTATCTGGAATGCATCCCTCCAGTAAACCTTAGACACACTAGGGTCTAATGCAAGCTTAACATTTCTTAAAGTTCTGTGGTTTCATTCGTTTATCTATATATGTGATTTATTAGTGTGTGTATAATGTGTATGAGTACACACATGCAGGCATGTGTGCCTGGATGCAGAGGCCAGAAAATAACTTAGGATGTCCTGCTTTATTACTCTCTGCTGGGTCTCTCTTTGAACCATCAAGCCCCAGCACTCTTCTGGCCTCTTCCCCCTACAACATAAGCTCATGTGGTCACACCCTGCCTTTTAATATGTGTTCTGGGATCTGAACTCCAGCCCTTGTGCTTTTGAAGCGAGTGCTCTTATCCGTTGTTCCATTTCTCCAGCCTTGACATCTCTGGCTTTAACATTTCACATGCATGCCTATACTCATTCAAAGATGTGCACAGTAAAAAATAACTGAAGCAAAAGGGCAAATGGAAGCTTTAATTTGTTTTCTAGAGTCAAAATATAAGCCAAAAACCTTGTGTGCTGGTCAGCTTTCCAACAGTCTTCCAGAATCGTCCATTCATAGTCATGTGGCCTTCGTGCCTCAGAACTGTGGTGAGACAGAGCACCATAGCCTGGGGAGACCTTCTCAGTTTATGACAATGGAGAAGGAAAGGGAGAAAGAGTAGGGACACAGATCCCCATGTTTGCTTCAAGAGCATGTGCTCATTGACTTAACGTTTCATCAGTCTCTTACTGCAAACTTCCACATGTCTTAATGTCATTAGGACAGGTGGCAGCCTTAACTCTTGGGTCTTTAGGGTTCAGATCTAAATGGTAGTTGCTCTGTAAGGGAGAGGCATGTCCTCAGAGTGAAGCCGTGTGTCTGCCACTCTGCCGTGCAAAGGCCTTCTCTGGGTGGTTCCTGTGTAGTTTCACCCCTTTCCTTAGCTCTGTTATTTTACTACTGTAATATTCAGCTCTACTTACACACAATCAAGAGGCCAGTTCATACAGCCTATCATATGCCAGCTTGACAAAGCTACCAAAATTAGTACCCAAAGTCAGTTTGGAAATTTCAAGCCGTAAATGGAATCTTGAGGTTTCTTACCTGCAGCTCTCTTGCCTTCCCAACATTGACATTTCATATCCTCTTATAAACAATGTCTATAAAATATATGAGGCATTTTGGGAAAATGACTGCACTACTGCTGTTGCCCTGCCTTGTTGCCTCCCCTCCCCCACCTGCTCTACCATTTCACATTCTAAGCAACGTTTCTCCTGGTGCCCGTATCTAGACTCTCCTGCTTCTGCCTTTCAGCATTCAGTCTCCGCCTTCCCCTGGTATCACAAGAATCTGTTTGGCAATCTTTTTCAGAAACCCTTCCATTAAAACCCAGACACACCCAAGGTTCCTAAGATTCTACAACCACCCAGCTGCCCTTTCCACCTCTTTCATGATCCTCTTCTTGGTCCCTATAATAAAGAACCATAAGCAGTTCTTCCAAAACTCCAAAATAAGCATGCTTCTGCTTCTGTGAATCTCGCCTTCACTTCCCATGAAATGTTTCTCGTGTTTTCTCTAACCAGATGCTTTGTATCTGTTGTGTCAGGAGGAGTTCATGAGGACTACTACGTCTATTCCCCATCTTTTAGTACGTGATGTAAACTGGATGGGTGCAGAGTTAATACCACGGGTGAATGGGTGACAGTAACCCATACCTTCCTTGTTCTTTTTCTTGATAACTTGCTGAATGCTGATTCCAATCCATTGTTTTCCTGCCCCACCTCACTCTGTCTCATCTACTCAAAACAGTCCCCCATGTTCTGGACAAAGCTGAGCCCCAGAGAATCCATTTTGTATTCAGTAGCTTCTACCTTCCAGTTTGCGTCGGCTTTCCCCACTGTATTTCTTATTTTTCTTCTTATCCACTCCAAATTCTACTATCATCTCTCCCTTCCTTGTCTCACTGGAACCTAATGTCTGTGCTCATGCTGTACACACACCTACGTGTAAGGCCCAGTGAGTAAATGGTCAAAATAGGCTTGCCCCGCAACCAGACTTAGTCTGATATCCTGCATCTGTATTTTCATCTGAACATTTTCCTCCATAGTAATAGATGCTATATGTTCTTCCTTTTACCCGTAGATTTTGGCTTTTGCTTCATTTTGCCTATTTGTGTCCTTATAGATGACAATTTTGACAATGAGAAACAAATGAGTTCACTCTTGAAAATCATGGACAGGCTAGGCCAATGCATGGGTGGTCATAGTCTCTTGGCATAGGGAGAACACATGTGTAGCAGATTGTGATTTAAAAATCCTGTTATGTCACAAGTTACTGCAGTCTTTTTTAGTCTTTTCTTCCAGATTTCCAACTTCTATTATAAAGAAAAGAAAACCTAATTTACAATGTGTTTAGGCAGATTAAATGTGATAATATATGCAAAGCATATAGCATAAACCAGTAATTGGAAGAAATGTATTAAGTATCTAATATTGCCATTGTTACTATTGCTTTGGATATGTACCAGTTGAAGATGAGATTGATTCATCTTCTAGTATTTTTTTTTAATTTTAGAAACACTCTTATTTACATATCCATCCCCCCCACATCTTCTAGTATTAATGAGTTTCATTTAACTGTATGGCTAATATCTAACTGAATAATAATGAATCTAGAAGTTACCTATTAGCTTTACTATTAAGTGTAAATCATTTCTCATTACCTTCCAGTATTCTGTTAGTAATTGCTTTTGTCTTAGAACATTTTGCTTGTAATTTCTTGCTTTTTTAAGTTTCATCAGACAGAAAGCCAATTGCTACAAGTGTTTATGAAAAGAAAAATTGGGAAAATGTTCAGTCCTCTTCACCTAGTCCTTTTCCAGACTATTTTGCAATCCAGAATATGAATTGAATTCCAAATGGTTAAAATTAGCAGAACCTGCCATTTGTTAGTGCCCAATGCACTGGAAGCCTGGAGGTGTTATCTTGGCCTGGCAGGTTTCTAACACATCCTATTTTCATGCATTTGTTAATTTTTGTTGAATGTCTATGTTCTGTCAGAACAGACAGACGGCAGACTCAAAAATACCTGATCTTTGTAACAAAGCAAGTGATAAGGGGCTGGGATTGTGGCTTGGTTGGTGGAGTGCTTGCCTAGACTGCTAAACCCCTGGATGAGAGCCTGAGAACTATGAAGCCAGATGTGAGACATAGGAAGGGAGTGAAGGCAGCAGGAGGACCGCGTTCAAGGTCATACTCTGCTTTGTATTAAGTTTGAGGGCAACATAGTCTACATAAAGACCCAGTCTCAAAAAAAAAAGTAAGAAATTTGAAGTTCACTGAGCATCTTCTGAGAACAGCATCTAGTTGTGCTTTTGTGGAGCAGTAAAATGGCACAGTGCAGACCACTCTTTAAATTGGGTGTCATGACTTTTTGAATTAATATCCCCAGAATATGATTCACTGTGCAGACATTTTTCATTTTTCTTAATCCCACTGAAATGATGAACTTGTCAACAAGATGCAGCAAAAACACCCATCAAGAATTGGTCATAGTTAGTTGAAACAGACCTATCACCCTTCACATTAGGAAAGACAAAGTTAGAAACAGCACTAGTGATTCCAGCAAGTCCCAGATGTCGACAGAAGAATAAGTCATTGTCAGAGATTGAAGTACCCGAGGAAGAAAGGATGTCTGTGTCCATAGTAACAGCTAATACTGACGGTGTGATGTTCTTGGTCATGATGGTCAAGGACAACCATCTAGTAGGCAAACTGTCAGACAGTATGTAATTCCATGCTTGTGTATTTAAAAATAATTCCTATGAAATGAGTGCTATTATTTTTATGTTTGTTTTATTGATGGAGGTGGAGCTAAAGCTTCAACAAATAGCCTTATATTATCACATCCTCAACCTGAAATTGAACCCCAGTCCTGAGGCTGCATCGACAGACTAGTGACTTGTTCTCTGAGGTCAGAAGAGAACTGTTTTCTAGAACTGTAGCAGCCCTTGGATAGAGCTGAACCATCATCAACCTGACCTCATTTGAGGGACTTGAATGCAGCCGAGTTAAAGAGTGACAGAAGACAATTTTGCTGTAAGTTGGTTAGAGCAGTGGTAGAATTTAACCTTCACAGGAAGCAGGGGAAGATAAAATATCCGAGTGAAATGCTGTGCTTCCCAAAGCCAGTCTCTGGAGAGCATCCATGCCAGCCAACCCCTGCACATGTTATATTGTAGATGAGAAAGCTAAGCAGAAGAGAGGTTTATCACAGTTGGTGGGTGGACCCTGGACCCTACATATTTGTTTAATATCTGGACGGCTCTGCTGCTGAGAACTCAGAGGAGAAAGACTAACAGCCTCAAAGCTCCTTTTAGTGGGCATGGGTGCTGCATGAGTTTGGTCTTTTAACACCTTTACTTCAGGTTTAGCTGTTAGCACCCACCACCCATGATTATCAGCCATTCAGCTAACATTCGGGTAGACATGTTCATTACTACTTAGCTTAATAACCACTTATAAAAATTACAAAACTCATAAAGTGATTAGTGATGTCACTGAGATAGTTCTACCTATCAAAGCAAACATGAAAATAATACATCATGAACCTTCCCAGTAAAATAAACCTGCCATTGGGAATATAGATTGTATGTGTGCCCATATAGGTGATTGTGTGTGTGTGTGTGTGTGTGTGTGTGTGTGTGTGTGTGTGTGTGGTGCATGTATATAAAACCTGTTCTTGGAAATATAAAGTATAAAATTACAAACAAGGAAGTAAAATTTAATATTATAGGAAAAGTTAATTCAAGCATCAGTAAAAATATATTTTATTGACTTTAAGATATTTCCATATTGTAATTTCTTTGGAAATAAGAAGTGCTTCTTAAATGATGGCCCTTTATAAATCCAACCAATCACAAGTGATGCCTGAGTATAGTGTAAAACACTAAGAAGGTGGTATCATTAACATGAGAGAGAGAATCATTTCTGCTCACATCTCCCGACTGTCCTCTGGTTCTGTAAGCTCCCGAGCCTTTTCACGGAATGTGTTATGATGGGATCTTTTTGCTGCTTCTCTCTGTCCTCTCAAAGTTTAGTCCACCCTAGTTCTTGTTTGAGTCTACCAGCCATGTATCCATCTCCAGGTCCATGTCTCACCCAGGCCTCTGCTCAGACAGCTTTGACTGAGCAGACCCCATGTTTCACTCTCAAATATCACATCTCAGTTCTAATGGTATTTCCTTACTTAGGTTTCCTTTGGCCACCTTGTCTAAAATTTCAGTGGCCTAAAATTTTCTCTCTAGTGTGAGGCTTCATTTTCCCCTTTAACTTTTATACTAGTTGATGGTTCATATTTTATTTATTTTGCTTATAGTTTGTCTCTCCCCAGGAGAGAAGAAACTCTAGAAAAAGCAAAGATCTTGTCTAATGTCTTCACTGCTGAGTTTTCCAGTCCCAGTGACATCTCTGGAACAGGCAGGACACTTAATACATTATTCTGAGTTTATTAGCAAGCACATGCATATGTGAAATATGTCTCAATGTGCCAAATCTAAAGGCTAAACCAATGACATTATGCTCCAAGTTTGGTGGGGACGAGAGAGAGAGAAAAAAAAAAGGGAATCTTGATTGGGAAGATCTGTCCATAAGACCTGTAGGATGTTAGTGATTGATGGGGGAGGGCCCAACCCATTATGGGAGGTGCTATTCCTGGACTGATGGCCCTGGTTTCTATGAGAAAGCAGACTGAGCAAGCCATGAGGAGCAAGCCAGTAAGCAGCACCCCTCCATGACCTCTGCACAGCTCCTGCCTCCAGATTCCTGCCCTGCTTGAGTTCCTCACCTGACTTCCTTCAGTGATGAACTACAGTATAGAAGTGTAAGCCCAATAAACCCTTTCCTCCCCCAACTTGCTTTTTGATCACAGTGTTTCATCACAGCAAACAGTAACCCCAAACTAAGATATCAGTTTACCTACGTAAAACTGTGGAAATCAATTCCCTAAGTTTGCATATTTGAAAACATAATCTCTGTGGCTATGCGTGTAGTTCATTTATATTCTGGCTAAAAAGAATTAGAGAATGGGAACCAGAACTGAAAAGCTGAAGTGAAGGAATTCCCATTTCTTTTACCATAAATGTATATTGTCACCACTAATAATAGGGATCATGGGAGTATTAGTGTAATTCTTTTGTAGATGTGTGCTATTCAGTTGTCTTTGCTGTGGGAATAGTGAAACGGAAGCACAGGGTTTGGATTCATATCCAAACTGAAGTGCTCATGTGGCATCTCCTGAATTCAGTGCACTTTCCACGTTTAACAGTTGTGCATGGTCAGATCTGATGACCTCCTCATCCAAATCAGGAGCTCTCTTAATATAATGGCCATTCTACATGGACCCAGTGAATTCTCCGCATGGTGAGACCACGCATGTTGACTTACCTTTTCCTGTGACGTTCTTCAGCTTACAGAGGAAATCGGAAAACTTGAGGATAAAGTGGAATGTGCTAACAATGCGTTGAAAGCAGACTGGGAACGGTGGAAGCAGAACATGCAAAATGATCTCAAGTCAGCATTTACAGACACAGCCGAGGAGAATATCCGATACTACGAACAGGTAAGCTCTTCCTGGATAAGTGGTAGGCTCTTGACTGTCCATATGCTCTGTTGAAAGAGTCAAGGGAAAGGCCAGTTGTCACAGTCCCAACCTTGGTCACTCCAACCTGGTTTGTTCCCCTGCCCATTGATTATTCTGGAAGGATTTGCATTCCTCAAGAGGGTGGAATAGTCCTGATCGTTTATTTTCCTCTTTTCTGTGTCTGTCTCAAAGAATTTACAAAGGAAGAAAGAGAACAATGTTTGAAGGAGTACAAAGTAATTCCAGGCTATCCCTAACCCCTGTGATTCTGTTGTCCCGTAGGTAAAAAAGCAACATGGGAAAGTAACAAGTATGGGGGGAATGCGTAATGCTTAGTTAGCACTTTCCTTTTTGGTAATTATTTTCAATTTTGCAACTAACTCTTCTGCAAAGAAGTTACTTTCTCAAATGAATTTCATAATGTTATCACTTTTCCACCCAACATAGTCTAAACATACTGGAATGTTATTTGAAATTCAGGACTCTGACATTACCAGTAACAAAAGTAGCAAATTGATAGATTAAGGAGTTCATGCTGTATACATATAACATTTATCATTTTAAAAGCGCCTTAAATTCAAAAGTTATCTGTTTTGAAAGGTAAACTACTATGGACATTTTCATAAAATGAGAATGAAATGAGCATTTACTATCAAGCAAACTTTATGAAGAGTGAGTATAGCACACCATCTCCCTCCTCATTGTTTATTTGTCATACATACCCTTTAAGCAATTCAAATATCTGAAAGTGTCTGGAAACCTATGTTTGAATGATCTAAAATATTTCTCCTTAAAAAGTCCTTTGATCCACATAAAGTGTCAGTATCACAGCTGTTTTGCTCTGCAGTGTTTATTACTTCCTCTCTGTGCTTCAACCTGGGCCAGTTGACATTATGGACTCTTAGTGGCGATCTGCTGAGATATGCATTTGAGCATGCCTTGGGGAGTTGGACAGGTGCTCAGCAGTTAGGAGCATGGCCTTTTCTTCCAAAGAATGTGAGTTCGGTCCCCACTACCCATGTCAGGCCATTCACAGCTGCCTGTGGCTTCATCTCCAGGAAATCCAATGCACACACACACACACACACACAGAATTAAAAATAGAAATGAATCTATTTTAAAGAAATAAAATGCCTTGAACATGAGAATATGTAATAAACATGATTACTATTGTAAAGCATAAATACATTAAGATATTAAATCTAACAAGTACAACTAATTTTTTAAAGGTAAATTCTACTGATTTTTCTAAGTTTGGGCTTTTTTGTTTGGTTGGGTTTTCTTTTGTTTCCTTTTTCTATTTTGAGACAGGGTCTCAGTATTTAGAGTTACTTGGGAGAATTCTTGGTTTTTGTTAGTGTAACTTAAAAGACCCTGCTCCAGATTTTTGTTGTTGTTTCCTCAGTGGCAACTTTTAATAATGTATCTGGAAGGTCAGTCCACCAATATGGGATAAGGAATGTACACCCTGAAATAATCAAAAGTCTCAATTAGTAGAAAAGCTGTGAAGGCGTAAAGATCGGCAGTGTGTTGTCATCTGTTAAGACTGTCTCAGATGTATGGAGAAATGAAGTATTTCATGATCTTTTCATCTCTTTAATTTGATCACATTCTCCCTGAAATACCTCTTTTTTTTTTTTGTAGCTTTCATGTAGATAAACCCCCACAGGGTCTATTCCTATTGCAAATGTAAAATGGAGTTCGTACATCTGCCTTTAGATTTACTTGTATGAAGGGAAATGATCACAGCTTGTATAACTTCAAATTTAAATATCAAAACGACAGAGGGAAATGAGATTACACATACAGGGAGTGGGTCTGAGTCAGACTCTAGTGACTGCCATTCTGAAATGTTATACTTACATTCACAGACTTGTGGGACACATTTGACTCTGGCTAAATAGTGGATACATACAGCACTACTCCATTGTTTTCTACGTGAAACCACACCCAGCTTGGATAGTATACGCATGTATCCATTTGCTCTGGGGCTCTGCTCTGCACAGTGTGTCTGCCGGCATCGTCACTGCTCTGAGAACATTGTGAAGTGGGTTTACATGAACTGAGATGACAGGGACATCACTAGGAGATGAAATACTATGGGAATGCCATCATGTGGGCACTCTGTCCTTGACTGAAACAATGTGGAACAGGACATGATTTTGTAACAGTATCCAAAGGAACTCTTGCTAATGCGGTAATGTGACAGGGATGTTGAAACAGTACAGTGTGGCATGGGGAATAAAGGGAGTGGGTGTTTTTCACTCTTCCTTTCTAGCTAAAATAAGAGCTGAGTTTTTTTGTTTGTTTGTTTTTTGGTTGCTCTCAATGCTTATTATAGAGAAGAGAAAGCTCAGAGGACATTGAGCGAGAACAGTGGATTCAAGGAGGGCTTTCTTATGAAAGTTTTCTTTTAGTATGATTGAGTTTACTGAGCCATCCTACCTCCTCTCACACGTGAGCTTTGGGTACCTCATTAGACTTTGTGGCAGTGCAGTTAGTTTCAAGGTAGCTTTGTGATGGGCCTGGGTTTGGGCAAAACTGGACAAGAAAACAATGCCCTTTGAGTGGGAAAGTAGGCTAGTGACATCACCGTTACTAAGGAGTTTATAGGCAGCCCTGGTTTCCTTTGCAGTTAGTTCTGTTGAAGGCCCTTTTGTCATTATAATGGCTTTGCTTTCTTTGTCTCTAATATATCAACAGCAACCTGACAGTAAAAAAAAATAGGAATAGGGGAATTCACCAGAGGTACCTGGAAGTTGTGAGGAGTGGAGTTAGTAAGGGATCTAAATTCCAGAACATCTATAGCTCACACCACTCTTTGTATATGCCCAGGTTTCCCACAGCTGAGGGACTGTTATGGTCAGCCCTGCTCTAAGTGTCACATGAAGCATCTCCTTTGGCTTTCTCTTTAACTCCACCTCTATACCATCCCTCCCAAGCTTCCAACAATGGAAACTTTTAATGGTGATTTCTGTCAAGTTTAACAGGTGATAATTAAGTGATAATGAACAAATAAACTTTATTCCTTTGCAAATTTATTTTGGTATCACTAGTAGGTATATAAAAATTGTTGTTTTATAGCTTATTGTTCTAGTAAAAGAAAAAAGAAAAATACGTACTTATGGAAAACAAACACATAGAAATTAAATAATTGTCCTGATTAACAAAAAAGAAGACTCATAATCCTATTTCCTACTGAAAAGTAGATTTGAATATAATTATAGAAAAATAATGGCTAGCACAAGATTATTATACTAGTTAAAAATGTTTGCTTGGTCCTTTCTGGTAATTCTCACATGAAATACATTATTTATTTTAGGCTTTGGTAATTAAAATGAATATTTGTGTTATTTTGTATTTTTAGTTGTTTTACATAATTTTTAATGTACTCATAATTGTCGTGCAACATATTTATAAATCATCATGGGATTAGATAATTCCTTTTACTTAGAATTAGAATATCTTTTTTCTATCAAAATAATACTATTGGCTAGTTATGCTTGCTATGTGTGTGACAGGACAGTCAAGGAAAAGCTATTTGTGAATAGGGACTGAGAGAGCCCGGATGCCAGCATGGACTTGGATATGCTGATACTTGCCACAGATATATGTTAGTGATGAGTCATATGTCCATTTTGCTAGGGGCAAGGGAACCTGTTTCACAATTTCCTGAAGAATTCTGTCTTTTATCTGATAGTCAGAAATTCTTCTGTAGTATCATGATGAGCCTAAACTTAATATTGGACCAAGTCGGTGGGCCTGCCCTTTTGGGAAGAAATGGTGTACCATTTGGACCTGACACCATAAACCTGCAGTCTGAACTATCTGCAAGGCTGGGACAGAAATACTTAAGCACTTGTTTAATAATAATAATAATAGTAATAGTAGTAATAATAATAAAAATAATAATAATAATAATCTCTTAAGTAATTATGAATATTAGCTGTTGAAATTTGGGTTTTATGAATTTTAAATAACCAGAGCACTGGTGACTACATTTCAAATGCAGGCAGGAAACCTGAGGCAGAGCAGTAGGGTATGTGAACAATTTTAAAAGTATGTACAATGGAACTGAAAATGCACAAAGAAAATGCTTTAAGGAAACCCATTATTTTATATACTAACTTTAAAATAAATAAAAAGAAATGACTCCAGTATTATCAGTTATTAGTAGCTCACCTTACAATCACTATATTATTACATCTTATTTTAGAATGTCATTTTTCCTCATGTAAAAGGATTTATTAAGATTCTGTTATTGCCCAGTGTGGTGGCAAGCACCTTTAAATCTGAAGTAGGTGGTTTCCTGAGAGAAGAAAGGGAATCAGCCAGAGCAGGGCAGGGGACATATGATGGTGGAGAGGGGACAGAATAGAACAAAGTAGAATGACACACATGTGCAAAAATGTTATAATGAAACCCAGTACTTTGTAACTCACTTACAAATTTTTAAAAAAGATGCTATTATCAAAACCATGTGGTAAGCACTGTGGTAGATCCAATTTTAAGCTCAAATCTTGTTCATACAGTTAAAATTTATTATGCAAGAATAATATACATATTCACTAGATAAATACAGCTTTACAGTTGGGTTTTTGAGACAGCGTCTTGCGATGTAGCACACGATGGCTTAGAACTCACTCCGTAGCCCAAACTGTCCTCAGAATTATGGCAATCCTCCTGCTTCAACACTCTGAGTGATAGCATCACAGGCAGGCACCACTACAGCTTGTGCTAATATTTTCAATAGGAATTTATTTAAATTTGTTCTGTTTAGTTTTTCTATTCAGTTCAGTAATGGGTAGACCTAAAGAAGGATTCTGGTCTCAGTAGGCACCACAAATATTTGGGGCACATGGATATCTAGGAAGTAGGAAAGCATTTAAGGTGAAATGCATTTTCTGGGAGGAAAATGAACATAGGAAAAAGATGTCTTCACAAGGGCACATCTGTATCCAAATGAGTACTACTCCTGATGTTTGCCCATTATCCAAATCCAGTTGTTTGTGAAGCATTTAAAAATTACACAAATTTTTTAAATTAGATTTTATAGCAGGCCTACAAATTAAGTAATGGACAGATAGGCTCCAAGAATCCTGAGTGTCCTTTTCCATTTTCATTTCTGGAATGCATCCCTTCTTACATTTGGAAAATGGGAAACACCAAAGGGTTGCTTTTAACAAAAGTGTTACACTATAGACTGGACACATTTTTCTGATGTGGGAAAAAAATGTTGAAAAACACCCTGGTCCAAGTTAGGATGGCTCCCAAGAATTCTGATTATATGAGGTAAAAATGTCTCAATTATATTTTATAAAATGATACCTAAGAAAGAATCTGATCTAGATTTCTGTCAAGTTTCTTTCTCTTGGAAGCTGAAAAATCAAAAAAATTATCTTAATGAAAGGAGCAAGATGTACAGTCTCACAACATTTAGTTCTAACTGTTTACTGCCATTAACCTAAGGATAAAGTGCTTTTAAATCCAGAAGGAGAAAACCAAGGAGGAAAACTCTAGCCATTTCAATATTCCCTAGTAAAGTGACTCGAAAAATTACAGAAAAGTTAGTTACATTTTCAAAGTCAAAGACTTTAAAAGAGACTGTGACTTAAGAGAGTGGGCAGTTCTGAAATGCGAAGTGTGGATCATAGAAAGAATCAGATGTGATTGCACGGTGAACTGTGGACCATGAAAAGGAAGATGAAAACAGAATACATTTAAGAACGAGTCCAGAAAAGAGTGGCAAGTACCAGGGGTCACAATTTCAAGAGACAGTGAGGTTTGATGAGGGGGAGTTGAGAAATTTCCAAATAGTACCGGAGTTAAGTATGTGAAGCTTCTTTGGATTACAGAAAATGGAGATTTAATACATTAATAAAACTATTACAAGAAATATCTGATGGAGACTCACAGAAAGAGAATACGGCCGATTGGCTTCGGTTCTGCTTCTGTGATTTCCACCAAGGAGGAGGAAAACAGAAATAGAATAGATTTACCCATCAAAAACCAAAACAAAACTAAAGCAAAAAATGTTATATTTGAAGAGATTAAATAAAAACTATCCATTGCACAGGAGGAGAAGGCTGGGTGTATTATTTTCTTCCTATTATAAAAGTATTACCAGCTGGAGAACAGAGTCACAGCCTCAAGGGAAGCTCTTAGTTCCGAACTGACTGGTGGGGGAAGAACAGTGGGTCTTCCCCATCCACTCCTTGTTTCCTTCCTAGGTGACTCTGAATGTTAACTCCAGAAACTTGAAACCACTTCCACCTGTTTCCAGTTAACATCCTCTGCCGTTTGGATGAGTATCATACACGGTCACCCAGTACTGCTCAATTCTCTCTATGAATCACCTTGGAAAGGCAAGGGTCAACAACGCAGAAACTTTACTCATGTAGAAGTTTTCCTGTGATTTTGACCACAAGAATGCAGGCAGTGTTTGCATTTCTTCTTATAATCTTGGTACAGAGATTTTTGTGGATGGCCTCTTATTGGATCGTTAAGTATCTTTATATATTGGCTCTCTCTAAGGTTGAACTTGAGTCAAGAGGCACCTTCCTTAGAGTCCACCTGTTATTACTGTAAAAACGAAGTTGAGCTATAGGGAATGTAGGAAGTCATAAGTTAGTGAAATCCTGAGTGAATGTGTACTGCAGACATGGGCTTGTCCCTGCCAAGGACACCAAGGCCTCATCCACATGGGCGGGTCAAGGTCTTCCATTGGTGAGGCTCACAGGCATGGCGAAGCTTTCCTGGTGATGGAGCAGGGGAAGGGAGCACACACTGAGTTCAAACAAGTGGCCAGTGTGTACAAAAACTAGCAACTGTTGCTTCCTCCCCAAGTGTTTCCAATCTCTGCTGCCCACAGAGATCTCCTACTGAGACTAATTAACCATTTCCCATTTGCTGTATACAATGAACATGCAAAGGTCCCTAGTTGCTATGGTAGTAGATGCCACTCCATTAGAGTGCACACACCCCACCTGATGCCAGCTGTTCTATATGTCTGTGTGTTTTTATTCCCTCGTGGCCCTTAGTCAGGGTTCTAAGACCAAGCTGCAGAGTTGCAGCATAGCTGAGCTAGAAGAGTCTAGAATGGTCTAGAACTGGGAACTTGGACTCCATATTAGAGTGTTCTTTGTTTGTTTGTTTGGTTAGTTTTTTTTTTAATTTGTTTTGTGTTTTTTATACTTTTTTGTTTGCTTGCTTGTTTTCCTAGCATAACTCCTAACAGTTACCCTTGGGCCCATGAAGACAAATTTCTTAATGTATCAAAAACAGTTCCCCAAGAAAATAGCTCTCAGTAGATTGTCTCAGAACTTCATTATCCACATGGAATTGAATAGTGCTCGTGTGTGTGTGTGTGTGTGTGTGTGTGTGTGTGTGTGTGTGTGTGTGTGTTTTCATGTCTAATTGGCAAGGGTGGGAGGGTACTGCAAATCCAGCTTACCTTCTTAGGAGGCTCAGAACCTTAAAAATTTACTAAACCTAGACATTTTTATACCAGTTAAAATATTTTAATCTATTGTGTCCCTGTACCCTCATTATTTTTCCCTAAATCACTAGAAGCCAAAACATCTGTATTAGGAAATACAGATGCAGTCTAGCGATTTTGTATGGACCATCCAATTCTTAGGTGGGGTCATCTTCATCAAATCTGAAACAGCTCCTTTTTACCATTCCAGTGCCATGTGATGAGCATCTACTGGATATCTAGGAGCTCCTCCTATTTCTTTTAGGAAGATCAATGTTACTCATAGTTTAACAATTAAGTTTGTCTTCTCTGCCATCATTTATACTATCTGCATCATAGAAAATTATTTTCCTGGTGAGCAATAAGTTCTTATTTCAAATAAAAGCAGGAGGTATACAGTAACAATGAATAAAGCATGAGAATAGGAAATGCAATGATGTTTTATGACCTTGGGATGTTAAAATTTTGTTATTACTATGTAAGAAGAGGCTATACAATTGACTATAGTTCCCAATTTTCAGTGGATGATTTATTTTTACTTTTAATTACTTTGGGATGCTCACTAGAGGCAATTGCAATGGTATGCTCTCCATTCACCATAAGGAATATGATAGAAGGATATCCTGGAACAAAGTTTCCTTAGATACCAGGAAACTACTTATCAAATGGGAAAATGGTAACTAGAAATTTTGGCTAAACAAAGAAGCAAGAACTGTAAACTGAACTGAAATCTTCATTTAATAGTATAGGATAGCCAGGTGTGGTAGCAAGGGATATAATTGCAGTACTTTGGGAGGCTGAAGTAGAAAAATGGTCATGAATTTGAGGCCAGCCTGTGCTACATAGCAAGTTCCAGGCCAGGTTGAGTTGTAAAGTGAAATTCTGTCTAAAACTGAACAAAAAAAAATAAGCGATGTTAGTATATCCAAATTAGATATTCAAAATTTATAACCAGTCACCGTTCTTCATAACTATGCCATTTTTAGTATGTCTCATATAATTAGTGAATATTTTTGTTATTTTTGAGGTTTCTGCTATGTCAAAACTTCTAGTGAAATAGTCTCATCACTACTTTGTGGCCCATAATATAAATATTTCTCAGTTATCCATGATAATGAAAACGAGTTCATGTGCACAATGGAGGGAAAGCATGGGCATCTGCCTCTTCCCATACTTTAAACTAGGGATGGATGTTTTCTGAAGCTAAATTATTTCGAGATTTAATGGAAGATGTTAGAAAGGGATAGATGCTTTAAAACATACAGAGGATATATACAAAGACATAACATTTTAAAGAAGGGAGTTATCATGTCCTTAGCTGATTTTAAAATCCTAATCCTGCTCTGGTGTTGTTCATTAGCTCATGTTAGTGGGAGGTAATAGTCTTCTCATATGCCTGTGTCTCCACTACACACACATGCACACACACATGAATACATTTATGTATGTAGGCATGCATACAAGCACCATAACTTTTAGGAGAATGAAGGAACGCATAGGAAATGCTTTGAAATAAGGTACCAAAATATCATAGTTTGTGTATTGATCAACTGTGTAATGAAAGAAAGATAGATGTGTTCATTGTGATTTTCTGTTTGGTCAACAGATGGTTAAACAAAAATAAGATTTAAAAAGTAAGTTTGAAATGCCCATATTTAAACTCATGAGCCCCATCAATTTTCTAGTTATATCAAAAGCAATAATAGAATGTATGAATGGAAAGGAGTATGAATGCAAATTCAGGCCCTTGGATTAGTTTATCCCACAAAGATTATTAACATATTAGACCTCTCCCCACCACAGAAATCCATGTGTAAAAGTCAGAGAAATGGAATAAATGATACCTGATGTACCATCTGTCTTTATCCGATTTCAAGTTAGATATCCACAGACTACTATGGAATAATAAATAAGTGGGCCACAAGATGGCGTCTGTAGCTAATGAGTCTGTTTTACTTTAACCCTTGCAGTGGTTAAGCTGAACACACAGCTTACATTGTATTAGTAAAAATGTAGTATGCACATCCTGTTATTTTAAAGTTACCGATAACTTCTAAAATTAAAACTTGTCAGATAACTCCTAGAATCTGGAATCAGACTTCTACAGATATGAGGGTCTGGTCCCGTCTCCTTATCTTGTCTTCCTTTTTTTCTTTTTTTGGGCAGTAGTGAGGACTGAACCCAGAGGCTTTCATACACTATGTAAGTGTTCTACCACTGAGCAAGATGTTCAGAATATTTGCAATTTTTTTGGAGCAGAGACTGACTGGCTTGCCCTTGAACTCAGTCTGTAGCCCATACTTAATGTCAAGTTAAAATCCCTCTGTCTCTGACTTCCAATTAGCTAATTTTACAGTCTTGTATCATCAGACCTGATTAGCCTATCTCCTAAACTACTAATTTTACTTGATCCTGAAACTGCAGTATAAAAAAACAGGCTTTGAAGCTGTGAAATGAATTAATGAAAAGCACCAGACTGGGTGTCCAGCAGCTAGGAAGTACTTAGTGCATGTCGGCTAAGAGTAGTAGCAGCAGCTACAATGAAGATTGAAAAGATTCCTCGTGTGCCTGTAGATCTTACTTTTGGAAACTGTACAATGATAATTATCTTGCTAATACTAAATACTTGAGGGAATGTTTAAATTTTTATGATCACCATATTTCATAATGGCTCTAGGCAAGCAGAAGCAGACAGAATTGTAAATCATATGTAATTTCATTTGCCAACGTCTTGGCAGCCACAGTTAGCCTCTGGAACCTTCCATTTTAGAGGAAATCCGTTTATTTTATATGTAGATGAATAAGCCGAACAAAGCAGAGAATTCACAGTAGACCTCCTCACATCCCCCAAGGTGACACAGTGTCAATATGAGCTCCTAACTGTGTCACTTCCAGTGAAAAGCTGTTGTGTCTATGGGAACATTGCTGTCGTCACTGAGTGTTTAGAAACCTGGATCACATCTGTTTGTGGGACTACTATGCACTTGGGAACTAAGGAGACATTTGTCTGTACTGGTGGCCAAATGTCATCACCATCTCTGCTGAGGCAGCAAGAGATTTCCTTTCAAACCTCAGAGTGACTTTTGGAGTTGAAGCTTAGTTTTCCTAGCATCTCACATTCATGTATTTGAAAAGCCTTGGAGTGAATACGTAGAAACGGAATATGTTTTCTATGGTGTGTGTCCTTTGGCCAGCTGCTATCTCCAAGTGTTCTCTGCTCTCACAAAGCTGTTTGCCATTTATCTAAAGGACAGAGTCACCTGGGGAGAATGTTTGCTGGATTTTCAGTTACTGAAGATTTAGCGTGAACCTTCTTGTCGGCCCTGCTCCCCATCCTGGCTAACACACACCCACTACCATGGGTGGGTGTTCCATGGGTGGAACATTGACTGTGCTCTTATGAGGAGAAACAGAACAGTGTCTGTGAATCAGATTTTTTGAGGGGGGTTATGTTTTTGTTTTGTTTTGTTAGTTTTTTGAGACAGGATTTCTCTGTATAACTGATTTTAGCTCTGTAGACTAGGTTCACAGAGGTCTGCCTACCTCTGCCTTTGAGAGCTGGGATTAAAGGCATGCACCACCACTGCCTGGCTTGTATTGTTTTTAAAAATATTTATTGTTGTGTATGTCTGAACCTGTGCATGCACCATGGCATGCCTGGGGAGGTTAGGGTACAACTTCTTGGAGCTGGTTCTCTCCTTCCACCTGTGGTTCTAGGGACCCAAGTCAGGTCACCTGGCTTGCATGGCAAGTGCCTTAATCCTTTGAGCATATAACCCCAAATTTATTCTCTTAATTAAAATAGGATTATCTGATTCCATCAGAAGACAATTACAATGTGGAAAATGGTGACAGTATTCAAATGAAAGTAGAACCCTGTGGTTGGAGTTCCCTTGGTTGCATAAGCTTGATTAGGCTGGCTGGGTTGATTCTACAGAGACTTAGATAGTGAGTATGCCTATTATTAATATAATTTTTAAATTTTTTGCCCTTACTCTGATTTATGCAAATACTAACTAGCTTCATTGACAATCATGATTTTCTGAAAGAAAAAGCAAATGCATACTTTCAATTCAAGGACAAATAGAAACACCTTATTTAAAAAGCTAATTTAAAAGCAAGTATCACTGGATTTTGGGATTTTCGTGACTTTATCTTTCATATTTTCAACTGTCACAATGCTTAGAACAGTAGATGCTCGATTTCCTAAACTGAGAAGCCGTGTGGTGGTGTGAACTGTCTATTTCTTGAGAGCTTCCTTAGGTTCTCTAGTTTGAAGCAAAGCAAGAAAGAATAACAAGAAATGAAGCATGCTAAACATTAACTTTTCTAGTTTTTTATTGCATTTATTTATTTGTTTGTTGAGTGCTTGGCTGTGTGCATTTGTGTGGGCACACATGCCATAACATGCATGTGGGGTTAGTGGACAACTTGTGAGAGTTGGTTATTTTCTCCTACCATGTGGTTCTAGGGCAGCAGTCCTCAACCTGTGGTTTATGACCCCTTTGTAAATCCTCTGTCTCCAAATATACTTACCTTATGTTTCATAAAAATAACTAAATTACAGTTGTAAAGTAATGATAAAAGCAATTTTGTGGGTTTTTTTCCTGAGACAGGGTTTCCTCTGTATTGCTTTGGAGCCTGTGCTGGAACTCACTGTATAGAGCAGGCTAGTCTCGAACTCACAGACACCCAGAGATCCACCTGCTGCTGCCTCTCAAGTTCTGGGATTAAAGGTGTGTGCCACCAATGCCAGGCTCAAGGAACTGTATTAAAATGTCACAGCATTAGGAAGATCGGGAAACAATGATTTAGGTAATGAACTCACGTTGGCAGGGTCAGCAGCAAGCACCTTTACCAACTGAACCATCTTGCCCCCTTTTATTGCTTTTAAAGGGAGATATGTAAATTGACATGATATATGAGCCAGTTGTCAGATACTCAAGTGAATATTACCCCCAGATGAATGGGGAGGAGCAGTTGCTCAATACATTAATTTATAATAAAACATCTTAAACTAAGATTACAAAAGAGGGCCAGCAACAAGGCTCAGCACATGAAAGCACTTGTCATCAAGCCAGAACACATATGATATAAAGGGAGAACCAGTTTACACAAGTTGTCCTCTGCCCTCCACACATATGCTTTGGCATGTACGTCACACTCTATCACACAAAATTAAATAGATCAATTAATAAGGTTAAGAATAACAATTTAAAAGAATTTTAAAGTACCTGAAGAGACTGAGTGGCATCATGAATTACATAGTTTAAGGTCAAATACTTAACTTTGCAGACCCAAAATGTTCATTGAACACAAACCTGAGTAGAATTGAGGCCAGAGGACATGAGGACAAAACTTTGCACTTAGAAATTCCACAGCAACAGAGAGCAGGAAACCATTTCATAAGAAGGAACGCACAGCTTTTATGTCCATCAACATGTTAGCATTGGTTTTTCAATGCATTCCTTCTGTGTAGACCTCTGTGTTCACTGAGCATGAGCTGAATGCCTGGTGTATTTAGACTCCATCATATTCAAAAGTAGTGTGTACTACTGTAAGTAAAGCATTGTTGAGAAATGTATAGAGAATCGGTTTCTATATACACAGATTGCATACATAATCTTTTTTTAAAATTTGACCACCCTGATTCTCCCTATTTTCTTGCCCCTCTCCTCCCAAAGTTATCCTTTTTCACTGTGTAAACGGGAGACATCTTGTCATGTTTGCCAGTGACATATTAAATGTACACCCGTGGTGACATAGAGATCTGTCATTCTATGTGTGTTGATAAGTAAACATTAGCTATGGTCCCCAGGATATGCACAATGCTTTAACTGTGCCAAAGTTATTCGAGCTTCAGCTTCCTCACTTGTATAATAGCGTTTATGATAGTAATTGGGTGCTCAAAATATACGACATATAAAAGAACCATTGTGATGTCTATTGTGTATTCATAGCAATGTATCCAATGTTGGTTGTATACATATTTCTGTAGTTGTTCTGTGATTTCCAGCAATCAAAATGCATGAAATCTTAACTCTGCTTCCAGTTGGAGAATGGCAAGGGAGTTAGTCAGTAACATCTCTTTACCTTGTTTCAATAGCGTTAGTACTTTATAAATGAGTGTTGGTTCACCATACTAACTGGCTTGGATGGCAGATAGCATCACAGCCTTTAGTAAACTGGATTCGTTAAAGTACATGATAACAGTGAAAGAAGACAGTTTGTTTGAGGACCAATGTCCTTCTTGGTTCCATTCAGGGTCTTTATTTGACATGAATTCTGAACAAAGAAAGCTGCTTGGAATTTCATCTTGATTTTTACCTGGGGGATGGTCAGTGTATTTAAGTGTAGTTTGGCTGAGTTTTCAAAAAGATACTCTAGTTATCTGAAAGTAGTAACTGTCGTGGATGGTCCTGCAGAGTTAATAACTGCTGTTTATGAGTGACCTCTCAGAGGAGGCACAAGAACTCAACTAAAAGGTTTGCAGGGAAAATGGCTCTCCCAGTCTGTGTGTTAGATTGTGGGTCAGTTTTCTCATTGTGTTCTTTTGACATTTTTATACTTACATTTGGTGAAGGAGATCTGGAACTGACTTTAAATTGGGAAGAAAAACATGTTATTAAATAAACAATTCCTATTGCATATATGCATAGCAGGTAAACTATAGGGTTTTGTTTTACAGATTTTCTTTCTCAATATATAGAATTTCTTATCAATTCTTGATTTGCTGAGAATGGTTGTCTTAGTCAGAAATAGCTGACTATGAAATTTGACAAAAGCTCTTTAGTATCTGTTGAGATGATTCTGTGTTTAATGTGGTCAGTGATGTTGAGAGCTAATCAAACCTTGTATTTCATGAATAAAATCTATTTGCATATTACATATAATTCTTTGAAGAGATTACTGAAAATTTTCTTTGCTATTTATAGAATTTTGCATCTATATTTCTGATTAAAATCAGTCTCTAGTTTTTGTCTACAATCTCTTTGGTTTGGGTTGGTCTAGAAAGCTCTCCTCTGTCTTCAGTTCTGTTTGTATTTGTATAGAATTGGTATGACTTCTTTAAGAGTTTTGTGGAATGCACAACTGAATTATTTTGCAGGGTGAACATTAACTCTCAGTTTAAATTCATTTGGGTTATCTTTTTCTATGGAAATTGCTTTTGGGATTCTTGCCTTTTGAATAATTGGCCATTGCTCCATATCATCTGAACATCAAGCACAAAGACATAAAGCTTGTGGTTTTGTCTCTTTAAAGTCAGAGGGACCTGAGCTAATGCTGCCCTTTCATTCTTCACTCCTGATAAATCTTCTCGTCTGTCCTTTGTCATCGTTGCAGTGTGAGGGATCAATCCTAGGACTGTGTGCATGCTAGACAAGTGCTGTACCACTAAACCCTATGACCCTGTATCATCTTCCTTTTATGACCAGTAAGGTCCTTTAGCAGTATCACTAATCCTCTTAAAGATTCAAACATTTACTGCCATTGGTTTTTCTCTATTTTTTTATTATTGTCTTTTGTTGATTCCTACTCTGGTTCACCCACACAAATATCTACATGCATGTACATGCACGTCCTGCCGCTCACTTTGGCTTTAATGTTTGTTGTCAGCTGTTTTTCTCTTGCTCTTTTGGTTTTTAAATTAGAAATTAAATTCATTGATTGGAGACCTTTCCTCATCTCTAATGTAGGCAATTAGACTTTCACCATTTGCTTCCTTCGTGGTATTAGTGGTATGCAGAAGTTTTTGTTATAATGTGATTTCTTTTTCATTCAGTTAAAATACTTCATTATTTCACTTTTGGTTTCTTCTTGCCATCCAGAGGTATTTAAAATTCTCCTATTTAGATTGCAAATACTTAGAGGCTTTCATGGATGTTTCTCTTACTGGTATCTAACTTCATTCCACAGTACCCAGAGACTACAATCCATATGACTTGTATGTATAAATATTTTTTGAGACAGGTCTCATTCAGTAGCCTAGACTGATCTGAAACAGACTATGCAGCCTAGACAAAGGAACTAACAAAGTGCAAGTCTCAAGCCCCAGTCTCCTGTCTGTTGGGATTATATGCATGTGCTGCCACACTAGCCTATTGAGACATCTCATATGACCCAGAGTGTAGTGCATGAGAGATGTATTTTCTGGTTTTGTTTTTTAGATATGCATTAGGCTAACATGAAAGATCATGTGCTTCAAATGTTTATCACTGTTTTTCTGTCCACATGTTAAACATAAGAGAACCTCAAAATGAATCATAAATACAATTGCCCTTCTTTTATGGCTCTGTTTTTGTTTAATGTATTATGAATTTCCAGATTTACTGCTATAAATCCTTATCTTGATAAGGATCCTTTTTGCTGAGGTCTTTAATACTAATGTAATATTATTATTCAACTGTTTTCTTTGGACATGTGTTTTGCACACACACATTTTTCATTTTGCCATCATTTTTAAATATTTATAAGAAATTTAAACAAAGTACAGCTGTGTCTTAGTTTTCTGTTCACTGTCTATCCCTTTTTATTGATTATGTGTACTCTGTAAACATTTAAATTGACTTTTGACAGGATTAAGCTTAAATGTTTTATCTTGCTGTTATTTTTTATTCATTTCATTATTTTTATTTTCCTTCTGGCTTTGGAGGACTAATAGATATTTTATATAATTTATTCTTCCACCTGTTGTTGGTATACTATGTGTATTTCTTTCTTCCATAATTCTAATGATGTTTTAACCATTAAATATTGAGTCTAACCACCTAGTTCCAGCACATAATAAAATAGAAGATGGGTTTCACAGAACTCTTGTGCTAGAAGATGGGTTTCACAGAACTCTTGTGCTAGGCAGTGTGTATGAAGTGCTTTCACAGTTGCAAATTTTACATGCCTACTACCTGATGTAGTGAGATCCTAATCATCACCAGGTTTGTATGCCAATGTGTACCTTATCAGGTCCAAAGGAGTAAATCTGAGCTCTCTTTTCCCTTCTGTCAGTGGGGGAACAATGGATTGTTTTATATATTTTCCTCTTGTTTGCCAGTAGTAGCTCTCATTAAAAATTAGAATACCAAGCTGTGAAGAGGGTTTAGTTGGTAATGTGCTTGCTGCCTAAGACAGACCTAAGACAGGCCATGGGAAGAGCCTGGTGTGGAGGCACACATCGGCTATCCCAGAGTTGGGTGGGTTGAGACTGAAGAATCCCTGGTGTTTGCTGACCAGACACCGAGTCAGTGAAGTCCGGGTTCAATGAGCGATCCTGTCCCAAAAAGCAATATAGAGAGCAAGTAACGAAGACAGCCAACAGTCTTTGTGAACATACAATGAAAATGTCTACACCTATGCAAAACATGCGCGCGCACACACACACACACACACACTAGGGGGTATTAAAATGTCTAAGAAATGACAGATGCTCTCAAGCTGACAGGAGAAGGAGATCAGATTGCTGTAGGAGTGTGTGCTTGGATGCTTTATTAATCATTTTAATATTGACCATCAACTAGAGCTGACCTCTCTCATGGCATTTCTGTTATACAGTGCCTTGCTACATGGGAATCATTCCTCACATCACAGACTGACCTCCCCTTGGAAGAGGACTCTGAAGATAAAATTTAATCCTATTGACACCTCCTGTTTGATCTTTGAGAGACAGCATCTATCAACCAAAGTTGTTTTTTTCTGGATTGGCTGTGCCCTTTATAAAGTGGATGACAAATGATTTTGCACTGGCTGGAAAACCAACAACTTACAAACTCAGGTATTCCAGGTCATCAACGTGAATTTGTGATATAAATATATCTATCTAGATACATAGATCTGTTATATGATGTATATTCTGTAGATCTATAGATCTGTTATATGGATAGATATTTATCTATGTCCATGTAGATAGGAAGAGATTTAGTGTAGTTTTAATTTTGTTCTTAAATTTATGTGCCATTAATTGCAGATAGAGTTTTTTTCTTACATATTTGACTGTGGAAAATTACATTTTTCAATATGTTGTAAAGACTTGGTTTTAATAAAATCTTTAATAAGAACTTGGTGTCTATGATGTGTTTTTTTCTGTCAGAGGTCAAACTCCCAAAACAGTTTTTAACACTAATTCAGTATGTATTATCAATGTTATTTTGCATGTATTTTAATGCTATCATAATTTACATTGACATTAAGAATTTGAAATAAATATAAAAATTATTGAACATTAATAATGATTGCTTATGTTTTTATTAAAAATTAAAGTAGCTGTTTTCATCAATGTAAAAATTTTCCAAAGTAAACTTTGAATTATTATTTGTCTTATTATTTGGAAATCCTCATATAACCTCATTCATACTAACGAAAGGTTTTTCTGTTTTGGCGATTATTTGAATATATTTACAAGTCACATCCACTTTTTAATTTTTTAAGGCATACAATATCTTGAGTCTACCTATTACAAGGCTGTGCTGTGGGTTCTTGTGGGCCACAGTGATGAAGAATGTTACTTTACAATTAGCATATGGTTCTTTCAGAAATGACTTGCCAAATCACAGACTTCCTTCACTCTCTCAAAGCAATTAGCTTCAAAACAAACAAACAAACAAACAAAACACAGGCAGACCATGGTTTGAGTGGTACATGCCAATAACTATTACGTGGAATCAATGAAAATCATACCATATTTAAAAGCAGCTGTTATTATAAAACAATTCTAACTTATATAATTGCTTGGAGGCAGAAAGTTCAGTTATTTCTAATGAACTCACTTCCTTGTTTCACTTCAGTTTCCGGCAGAAAAACTCAAAGCATTTTACCTTAATTGACTAATCAATCAAAAAAGAAGATTGGAGACAGGTTCTCACTATGTCATCCTGGCTGGCCAGGGACTTTCTATATAGATTAGGCTGTCTAAATTCACAGAGATTCATCTGCCTCTGCCTGCCAGGTATTGGGGTACTCTATTGGTAGAATGCTAGTCTTCCATTCACAAAAACCTGGTTCAGTCACTAGCACCACATAAACTGGTAAGGTGGTGCAAGCCTGTTTGTCTGGTATTTAAGGTAGAATCAGCGAATCAGGACTTTCTTTGAAGATAACTTTTGGCTACATAGCAAGTTTGAAACTAGCCTTTGCTTCATGAGACTCTGTGGCATGAGACTCTGGAACATGGAATGTGCTGAGGATGACACATATGAGAATACTGACAACTGAAAACACCCTTTATCTCTATCCAAAATCCACTCTTGCTTGTTTTGACAGTTGTGTAACTTTTCATATGTCATAGGTAAATCTATGCTTCAATCAAAACCTGTTAATTGATTTTTTTACTGCCTTCTGAGTTAATTTTATCATATCTTTCTCTAATTGTGCATTTTTGTTTGTTCGTTAGTTTTGGGTTTTGGAGACAGGGTTTCTATATGTAACCCTGGTTGTCCAGAAATCGCTCTGTAGACCAGGCTGACCTTGAACTCAGATCCCCTTGCCTCTGCCTCCTGAGTGCTGAGAATAAAGATTTTCACCACCACCTGCCTGGCTTTTGCTTTCAGCTCTTATTACATTTGACAAAAGAACACATCAAAGTAAAATGGGGAGAGAATCAATTCACTCCTGTATCCAAAAGAAACTGGACAAATTGTTTCTGGAGCATCCCCATCTTATCTGTCTTCATGTATTCACCTGTCTGATATTGGTTGGTACCATTGTTTCTCCTTCTTATGATATTAAATCTGGGATTCTCTTCTGGGAGCCATTTTGGTCCTCAGGGGACATGCAGCAGAGCACAGATGTATTTTCAAGGGCCACACTCTAGGGAGGAGAGTGCTCTTGGCCCAAAATAGACTGAGGCCAGAGATGCTGCTAAATGCAGTGTCCTGGAATACACAGGATAGCTTTTGGTAATGAAGAGTCAGCTCACAGAGATGCTGCTAAATGCAGTGTCCTGGAATACACAGGACAGCCTTTGGTAATGAAGAGTCAGCTCACAGAAAATGTGAGTAGAGCTGATATTCAGAATCTGGGTTCAAAGTGGAGTAATCGTTCAATGCTCACTGCTTCCCACTGTGTACAGAGGAGAAGTTTCCCTTCCAGTTCCAAGTCAGCTGAAAATCCCCAGGGCAAAACTGGTTTTGGGGAAATAGCCAAGTCCCTTGTCATCTCCACTATCCCTGCCTGCCACAGGTCATTGCTTGTGTATAAGAACCAGGGTCAGTTCATCTTTCTAACCAAATACAGCAGATAAGGGTGTTATGGCCAAATAAAAAGTGGACAGGTTTGTCAGACTACATGATAAACGTTTGTCATCCAAAAGAAAGGGTGTTGATGCCCACAAGAAAGAAGAATCTTGGTCCTGGAGCAAAGATTCAGTACTTGCTGCTCTTTCTGAGGACTAGAGTTAGCACAACAACTCTTCTTGCCACTGAGAGCACTGAAACACACCTGGTACACATGCATACACTTGGACAAATACACACACAAAATAAAAAAACAAACACAAAAGAGTAAAGCAATCACACCACATGTCCATAATACAATTTTAAATGAACATGATCTGTGTTGAGTTGCATTACATTTACTTAATTAACACTGTTCTTTTGCCTGAAGAATTCAGAAAGCAAGGACTAATGTAAAAATGGCTCTTCAGAGAACATGGATGAGAGATTACAAGTGTAAATAAGCCATTAGTGCAGTACCTGTAATTACACAGAAAGTCAGTCATAATTTTATTGGCAAGAAATAGCACAAGAGTATGAAATTAGAGCAGTTAGTGTGCTCGTCTATATTAAGAGTAACCTTTACATTAAAGTTGATTGAAGACGAATTTAGTATGCAAAATGCATTCCTATACTAACTACTGAAATGAGATTCCACTGAGACACATCCCTGTGGAGAAGATAATGAATGATAAGGCTGTGATCTTCTCTTTAACAAATAGGTTGAGCTGTGGTTATATTACCATGAAAGGAATAAAGAGGCATGGCTACGTTCATCATTCCCTAAAGATCAAGTTCAAACTGGTATTTACAGAAGGTTCAAAGACATGAAATTTTCTGTGGTTAGAGATTTTATTTTTCTGGTTGTGTTATGCTATGTTAGTGCCCATCAGCTTCATGGTGTTTGAATACCTTCAGGTGTCTACACAACTGTAACATGGATCCTTTAATGTGTCAAACATGGACCCTTTAATGTGTCAGTCAGTTGCTGAACCCCATAGTCATGTGATGTTTTGACCCCCTTTTATAATGCATCTCATCATTCAGGTGATATGAGATGTTGGGGGAGCTCTGTTTGATTTTTGGAAGCAGCTGATTCTAATACATCTGAAATGGAAACCATCACAAGTACAACATTACAGAGAAACAAATTCAGGGATAAAGCAGTGGTATCGTAGTTGTTTATATCCTTCTATGTGACTATTTGCAAATGACTTAATGTAGCATTTTCTCTTGTTTTATCTTTAAGCAGTGTTCACCTTATTTCTTTTTCTTCAGAGTATAAAAGGTACAACCAATGATTTCTGACAACTAGAGAGTCATAAGAGCCATAACGATATGACCTCTAAAATATAAGATCACAGTATCATCCCTCAGGAAGAGCTATTTGAATTTTGTCTTTTCACTGAACTGCTTAGTTGGATCATCCTAGGATCCTGGTGTTTAAGTGCCAGGACCTCATATTACTTATATCAACCTTTAACGGATTATAAAAACTCCAAGGGTTAGTGGCCCTGCCCTGTCTCTCTCACTCCTTACACATTCTCCAGCATCACCACAGTGTAGAGGCCTTTCCTTGTCACACTCCTTTGAGGACTTTCTGACATTGACAAGTGGTCATCCAACCACGATGTTCTGATTCATTTCACCCAGGCAGAGGTTTCCATGGTCCACCACACAGTGATAATGATTAAGGATCATGTATTCATATAACCAAGACTTAGTGTATATGAATTGTTGTGAAATTTTTCCCTTGGGACTCCTTAGATGAGTGATTCTAGAATACAACGAGAAATTTGTAGTATCTGGAAAAATAAAAAGTGACAAGACTATATGGTGTGCAGGTATTTGGTCAATTGCTGTGTTTGTTTCTATGAGAGTGTGTGCAAGTGAGTTTGTCACTGATGCTTAAAATGACAGTGATAAAATAGATTGTCCTCCCAAATTAATGTGGGCCTCGTCAAATCTGCCAAATACCAAATAAACTACAACATGTAAGTGCAAAACTCCTTCCATCTACTTGACAGTTGGTGGATGCATTGGCTTTTTTGTCTTTGGGCATGAATTATTAGCTTTGGAAGGATCCCTAGCATGCCAGCCATGACCCCATCTATATTGTCTACTTTCCTGGGATATAATTCCATATAAGTCCTATTCTTTTCCCACACCTTCTCACATTTTCTTTTTATTTCTTTCTCTTGCTTTGTTCTTTATTTTCTTACTTTTTTGCATTTACACAAGGAATGTTTCATTATATTCAGGGTTAGCCTGGAATTCTACCTACCTCCTAGTCTCCTGAGTTCAGTGACTATAGCTGCATGCCTCTATGCCTGACAATGATATTTATTTCAGAATTGGTCAACGGAACCCAAAATTTCAGAATCTACAATCTATCTTACCCTCCTTAATCAAGCCTATTATACTTTTAAGTACTGTTTTATCTTGGGTCCATGTGAGCTTAAACTTGTAAAACTCAGGGTTCTCTTGTTCTGTCTGGTTCACAACCTCATTCTAAACGTTCTTGGTTCCTCTTATGTCTGTATGAAGAATGGGAAGAAATTAAAGAGGACAAGGTGGAAGGGACTATTTTTGTATGCGTTTCAATCTGCTATTCTGAGAGTGATGAACTACTTTCAAATATGAGGCATGCCATTTTCAGATATCTGGAGCCTATCAGAAGCATAAATGAAGTAGGAATTTTACTCAATTTCTGTAGTCATGTCTGTCATTACATCCCTTCTGCGTATCCTTCAAGCTGCTGTTGGTTTCCATACATGTTACCATTTCAGCCTTCTATCACAATTGAAACAGAGGTAACCATTTTGATCTGTCATTTCTGAAAACAAAAGAACTCAAAAAGACTATTTTTGTACAACTTGACCAAATTGGCAAAGAATTGATCATGAAAATACAGATCTTCTTGCAAATTTCACCTTTACTTTACTGTTGGTCGTCAAACTATGACATGTATCGAAATTACCTGGACATCTTATTAGTGTTTAGATTTTGATTTAGTCCTTCTGAGTGAATATTTGTAACTACCCTTCAGGGGATACTTATGCTTACTGCCCAAAGACAAAAGTTAAGTAGTGATATGACATGGGTGGGTACGTATACATTGAAGGATGTGCATGAAATCTATATTTAAATGTGCTTTCGAGTCGTGTTTTGGTTTATGGTTTGGTATTTCATTCTTAGTCCTGTGACTATATGAATGTAATTAATTTCCTGCTTTTGTTATAATGTTGCTTTCTTTTGAGGAGGGATCTCACATAGCCCAGGATGGTCTTGAACTCAACATGTAGACTAAGATTAGCTCGAATTCCTGATCCTCCTGCCTTTACCTTTCACGTTCTCAGGTTACAGGCATTTATTGTTCATTTTATAGGGTACTGGGGATTTAACCCAGAGCTTCATGCATATTGGGCAAGCATTCTACAAACTGAACTATATGCTTGTTGATTTTCCATTATTTATGTTATAAAAAGGCAATTGGACATGGTTTCATATAGAGCATGTAAAAGTCTACACATAATAACAACACAGTTTAAACATTTTAAAGGTATGATACTATGAAGATATAGTTCATTCTTTGGAAAACCTACCTTGTATGACACAGACATCTTCTAAAATGGGGAAATCAAGTAGACTGCTTCATGTTCCAAAATGGAAACACATCACTGCTGGGTACTGATGCACTGAGGTATAAAACTCATCTGTGGAGGTGACTCAATGAATAAGAGCACTTGCAAGAGTTTACTTTGAATCCCCAATACCCACTTTAAAAAATGACTTGGGCATGATTTTTCATTGTGTGGGTGGTATGGTTGTGCATGTACCATTGATTGTACATGGAGGTCAGAGGACAACTTTTGTGAGTCAGTTCTCTCCTTCCTTCCAAAAAGAGCCCCAAAAATCACACTCATGTTGTTAAGATTTCATACAATTGCTTTCACACACTGAGCTATTTTAGTTCAGAATTAACTACTTACTTTGACTTGCAAAAGCTACTACTAAGTTCTACACCAACTTCTCCTTGTTAGCTACTAAATATTACCATTCCCTCAGTCAATGGACTCTGAGATAAGGCAAACTAATTATCATCTTTATCAAGGTGTATTGTAGTAAAACAAAAGGGGGGAGGGTTAAACCAGACTAAGATACCAGCATTCTGAAGACTGAGGCAGAAGAATCGTGTACCCTTGATGAGTCTGAGCTATGGAATGAGACTATACCAGAAAAACCAACAAAAGTTTCCAAGTGTGATACACTTCTGTGTATCCACATATGTAGATATATATGATGAATAAATACATACACAAAAGTATATATTTAAGTTCATATGTATGTATATGGGTGTATAGCATATATACATGTGCAGTAACTAAATGTGCATAGTAAATAGAGGGAAACTATGAGTTAAATTTTAGTACAGCAACAAGCCAACTCTATGCTTGTCTCATTATTTCCCATCATTGCAATAAAATTACACAGAAATTTTAATTGAGGAAAAATTTATTTTAGCTCAGAATTTCCATCATAGCATAGAATTCATACAATCAGGTACTTGCAATAACAAGTGATATTACATCCACAGTGAATAGCAGAGAAGCATAAGTTAAAGTACACATGTGTGGTCAGCTCACTTTCTCCACTCTAATGTAGTTCAGGATCCATTGCCTATGGAATTGTGACCCTTATAGTAGGCCGGTCTTCCCAGCTCAATTAATATAATTAAGACAATTCCCCAGACATGTCCATAGACCAACTTGATCTTGATAATGAGACTCTTTCCAGATGATTTTATGTTGTGGCAATTTAACAATTAAAACTAATCATCCATACTCTTATTTTTGTATTGATAACAATACCCCAGGCTTAAAAATGTAGTTAAGTTATTTTTCTTATGCTTATTAGTAAGTGTGCTCTGTTAAGATGAACAACTATTTGTTTGCCACTTATGTAATTATTTAAGGTTCCAATTTAATATGTTCAAAGAAAAATTGAACTACCAGCAGTTTTAATTTATATTCCCTTAATGTGAAGTCATAGAGAGCAAAGTGACTGTACTTTTTAAACTCTAAAACATGACAGTGAAATCTTTCCAAAAGACAAAAAGAGCAATGGTTTCTTACTTTTAGAGGAATCATACCAAAACATGTAATTTAATAACCAATCAGAGATGGTTCAGTAAGACATTTGATAATTATACACCAAGAATTTCTCTTCTTGCTTGAAGTATTGTAGTGACGGATTTTAAGATTAAAGTGTCATTTGTCTTAAGGGATTTATTTGAACAATCTGGAATTCCAAATCTTGTGAAGCTCTTCACATTAAAATATCACCATTCATGCATCTCATCATTCAATAATTCAGTAGTTCCACAAATATCTCTTCACTAGCATGCTATAGAAATTGTCATCAGTGCTGCTGGAAACAATAATGGTTAATGAAGCAGCCATGCATAGCCCAGGCATAGCCAAAAACTCTAATGAGGAACAGACATCTAGCAATACGTAATGAATGCAAGTCAATTAATGTGTTAATTAGTCCCGATGGCTGCCTTTTAAAGTATCAAGGCTTAAGACAACAATCACATAGCAACTGGAGTGCAGAAGTGCAGAAGCGTGAGATGAAAGCTCATAGAGGGATAAGTCCTGTTAATAACTCTGAAGAGGGGTCTCCCGTGCTATTCACAGTCCTAGGGCTTCATTTGTGATGTTCATCATTCTTTAGCTTATAGGTGCATCTCTCCAGCACATGACCTTCTTTCTATGTGTCTTCACACGATCCTTCCTCTCTAAGTCTCTTTGTTTCTTAATTTCCCTATAACCAGAGCACTGGTATTCCTTGATGAGAGCCTCTTTTTAAGAACCACAGTCAACTAGATCACTTGCTGAAATAAATCCATCTCAAGGCATTAGAGGTTAGTACTTCAACATACCTTTATCTAGAGGGACACAATTTGCCCTGTAACAGTGCAATGCAACTGCATTACTAGGTGTATATTTGGGGCTCAGTAAAAGTAACCTGGAGGATCTATTTAAAACTAAGTGGATAGAGAAGGACTAGTGAAGAGCTACAGACTAAGATACAAGGGACCAGGAGAAAAGGAGTAGGCTGGAAAAGACTGAATCATCACATGCAAAGGCTCTGTAGTGGGGGAAATACTGATGTGCAGAAAAGAGAAAAGCAAAGGCAGTGCCAGGGTGATGAATCAGAAAGCAGGAGCATAAGATGAACCATTAGCTTTTGCTAGACTTTGTTTAGGAATTCTGAGCAATTAGCAAAACTCAGTTAAAGATAATATGTTTACGCCGGGTGGTGGTGGCGCATGCCTTTAATCCTAGCACTCAGGGGGCAGAGGCAGGCGGATCTCTGTGAGTTCGAGGCCAGGCTGGACCGACAGCCTCCAAAACAATACAGAGAAACCCTGTCTCGTAAAACAAAAAAACAAAACAAAACAAAAAGATAATATGTTTACAAAGGATTTAATCACAATGGCTTTTATTACTGCAGAAAAACAAGTAAAATAGGCATGGCTTAGAGCCATGGTTGTCAATCTGTGTGTCACAACCCTTTAGGGAGTTAAATGACTCTTTCACAGGAATCACCTAAGACTATAAAAAAACACAAATATTTACATTACATTATAATTCACAACAGTAGCAAAATAACAGTTATGAAGTAGCAAGGACAATAATTTTCTGATTGGGGTAGGCACAACATATGGAACTGCATTAAAGGGTCGCAGCTTTAGGAAGGGAAATAAGTAAGCACGAAAGGACAGTAGAGAAAGTCTAGAGTATAAATGTGAACGCCAGAATAATTGCAGTCAACTCAAAGAATAATATTCTGTGTTCATATTCAGAATGTACGGTCCTAGTACAGCCGTACTTGTCATTGAAGTGTCTAATTACTTCAGTAGTAGTTGGTGGGCAGTCACTGCCACAGGCCACCAACACCCTACTGGCACCTTCCCAAGAAGGCCTCAGAGTTTCAGATACAAAAAGATCATCTCATGATTATGAGGCCAGAACACCTTGCACCAGCTGTATCATATGCTTTTCTCTATTGTCACTGAACCATCTGTGATGGGCACTTCATAGTAAGGTTTCAGAAATGATGGTCAGACTTAGGTTTAAAGAGCCGCACCCATATTTATGTGCATGCACATGCACATGTAAGTATCAGTGTAAGACTGTTTATATTTGCAGAGGTACTTGTTAAATGTGATTAGAATAAGCTTAAACACTAATTACCTCATGTATCTGTCTTGGACATAATTTCTGAAACCTTAAAATGTGCTGGAAACTTGAAAGAATTGACTCATAGAGGCTGTTTTTCTGGAAGAAAAAAAACAAATGTAGCACAGGAATTAGTAAAAACAAAAAAGAAAGAAGGAAACCCCCAAAGATGATGCAGTTAGCTTTGATTGAGTCTGGTAAATTCCCTGTGCAGATGCATTTTCATTCTTCTGAATTTTTTCCTTCCATTGTTACTCTTCTGTCAGATTGACCTCAGACTGACCACGATCCTTCTGCCTCTGCTTCCTGAGTGCTAGAATTCAGATATGTTTTGAATACATGGTCTCTCCTTGATTAGTTATCATTGTAATTTGGACAATTAACTCACCACAGTCAAATCACATATATGTAAAAGATAAGACTGTCACTTTAAAGAGGGGAAGAGAAGGTGAGACATGAAATTAAGTGTGACTTATTTAAACAAAGGACATTTCCACAGTGTTAGAAAAGAATATATTTAAGAATCAAGTGTTGAGAAATTGACTTCCTAAAAGAATCCCCAGGTCTTAATTTTGTCTTTTCCAGACTGAAAACCGTTGTGTTATGTAACTTTCTATGCCTCACTCCTTTTCCTCGACATTCCAACTGCATTTTAAGCTCATTCCTTTTTGAAAATTTCCTTGAATTACTTTGGCTCGATGAACCTTTCAGACTCTTGCACATCTGTATGTCTTACCCAGTCATACCCGATCTTTGAAATGTCCTGCTTTCTCCAAGTATTACTCTTTCTCCCATCCCCACATGCTACTAAATAGCTGGGTTTATTTGCAGTAACATATCTCCCTGATGTTCGATTTTGCTCGTGGATATCATCCTAGGTATAAAAGAATTAGCATAAAAATAATTACTCTCTAATCCTTTGCTTCATATTCTCAGCTTCAAGCTGTGCTAGTTCACAGCTACTGGAGGAAATAAGAAACCAGTCAGTGTGTAACAAACTAAACAGAGGCATTGGATGAGAGCCTAGGAGATCCACTAAGGATTTGTTGCTGAAACCCACACCGCAGACAACCAAAATCTTAACTAATGGCCAACAGTGAATAAAATAAAAGACTTGCTAACTATAATATATACAAACAAGTTACGTAATATTAAGTAAGAAGAATTTTGCTTAGAAAATGAAGGAATAGCTGGGGAGATGGGTCTGCAATTTAAAGCTTTGGCTGCCCTTCCAGAGGACCTAGATTTTATTTTTAGCACCCACATGATGTTTTAAAACTGCTCTAACTCCAGTTCCAGGGAATATAGCATCCTCTTCTGGTATTTTTGGGTACTACACACATGGGGTATACTTGGACATATGAATGAAGGCAGAGTGCCCACATACATAAAAGAATAAAATAATTTTATAAAGAAATTGAAGGACTAAGTAAAGGTCAGGATGGGTATTAATAAAGTGACTCACTGCAGAGAGAGCACACAATGGGCTTGCTGAACTTGGCAATTGTGAAAGGAGCATCAGTACAGGGCTTTGTCGACAACTTCATAGCCAGAGCTTGTCACAGTTCAATGACCAATCTACACCATATTCAAAGGTGAGTAGAGAATTAAGTATTTGTATGTACATACAACTTCCACTGAATAAAACCAGAACTCAGAAAGAGTAGTTTAGATATAGGGTATAATGTATTTCAATTTAAATACAAAATGGATGATTGGAAGTGTGTTAGACTCCATGACTGACAGGCCAGGG
The DNA here is from genome assembly GCF_017639785.1 of Mesocricetus auratus. NCBI lineage: Eukaryota > Metazoa > Chordata > Mammalia > Rodentia > Cricetidae > Mesocricetus > Mesocricetus auratus. The sequence continues at coordinate 40,007,850 of NW_024429193.1, forward strand.
ATGCCATTTCCCACTCCTGCGGGTCAGCTGCTTATCTAAAGACTGAATATTATGGCATGTCTATGTGGCTGTGCCACACTTCATGTTTAGCTCAGCTTGCCAGTGGAGGGACCTACTGCTTCTTTTCACCTTTCTCAGTTTATTAAAATTGTCATCAGGGTCACATAGTTTTGCTTTCATAAATGGCTTAATGTAAACAGACCACAGAGTGACTGATAGAAGAGAAAACACTTGCTCCTTCCTCTTTGTTTCTCTCAACTTTCCTTTTTGATGTCTTTCTCTTGCTGCTGAACACACACACACACACACACACACACACACATACACACACAATACACACACATACACACACATACACACACACATACACACACACACACACACACACACACACACACACACACACACACTGTTCTCTTATAAAGCATCCTGCATAAATGAAGCCAAATTCCAACATGACAAGAAAGGGTAAATCGTGCTAAAAAGCAATAGGGTATTTTTTTGAGGGTGAATTTTTGGTTTAATTATTATATCACAAAAATATAAAGAACTCAAGATGGCTTGATGGCATAATTTGCATCCTTTGGTTAACTGTAAAGTGCTAAAATAGAAAATGCAATGAAAGAACTGTAATTATCCACTTCCAAACTTTAAGATCAAATTTAATAGCTGCATTTTCTTTTTTCCCAGAAGGTTTTGCTCAGATTCCTTTTCTAGCAGGTGAGATTCTTGGAGATTTCCTTCAGAAATATGTGATGACAATCACCACACACTCCACTTAGAAGCCAGGATTTTCCTCCTCCCTGAAAAAGACATTACAAATACTAGAAGATCTCTTGCTAATTTAATTTTATAAAGTTAAAAAAACACAATTCCCTTAAAAACAAGTGAACATTATAATGTTTCCTATTTGAGAAACCTGTGGTTCCTGAATTTTCAAAGAACTTGTTTACAGGGTCTCATTCAGGCTTGCCCTGAGGAGTAACACAACATTTAATACTCTTCATTTCTCAGACATTGCTTTAAATGCTCTGATGTCACTGTCTTGGAAGTACGAATGAGTTTTCCATACAAAAAAACGACTCATATTTTCATTTTAGTACATGTCCCATAGATTTTCTGCGACATCTTGGTCTCAGGTCTTTGAAAGCAAAGTTAGACTTAAAAATATTCTTATCCTCCTTCTATATTTCATCTCATCTCCTCAGCTAAATAGGGTTTTAAGTAAATTATCTTTCTCCTTTTGAAACCTTCTTCACATACCATATATGATCTGACACTGCTACTAACAGCATGCAGGCATTAGATACCAGAGTTCTCCTTTACCTCAAATATGGACAGATAGACACTATACCCAGAGATTTCTGGAACACAGAGGAGATGTCATGCCCCTGTTTCTCAGTACAATTCCATGCAAAGTACCATTATAGAAATTAAAATCAAGGAGAGTTAATTGACAGAACACAGGAACATGACTGCAACACAAGTTATTATTCCTTCACATGTTTAAAAGAAACTATTTGAACTACATAAAGAGGTAGAGGGCCACTCACTAATAGATTACGAATCCTCAGTATATAGCAAGATGTGTACACAATTGCATATATCATAGAGTAATTTACAGAAGGATACTGCTTCATTAAGGTTTTTCTGATATGAAGTCTCCTTCCTAGGTTTGTGAAATGGCTCAGTACACAACACATGAAGACCCTAAATCAAGTCCCCAGAACTCCCCCATAAAAATCCAGGCGTGACCACACATGTCAATAACTCCATCAATGCTGGGAAAGAGAACAGCATTGCTGAGGCCTGGTGGCCACCAGCCGATCTTCTAGTTCAATGAGACACTCATTCAAGGGAATAAGACAGAGAATGATAGAGCAGGATACCCAATGTCCTTCTCTGGCTAAACCTCGCCACAATATACATACAGGTGTTTTAGTTCTCTCCTTTCCATCACTAGCCATTGTTATTCGTACCTTGATTACTAATTAAGGATGCTTCTCTTCCTCTTAAATTGTTCTCTTTATTTTGAGTACATTGCAGGTCTAGACATTATTGCTAAAGACTTCACCAAAGAAACATTTGACAAAAACTTCCAACTCAAACCTTTCCTCAGAGGGCGGGGGGGGGGGTGGGGGAGAAGCATCTTTGGCCAAAGATGCGGATTCTCTGTCCCTCCTCTTGAAATGGTACAGAATCACAATGCTTACCTTGGCCTTGCTCTTTGCATCTCTGCCAGCAGTAAACCTCACACAAGCCAGTTTGGGCTTCTAAATCACTGATATTTCTCATGACTTACCCCATTAAGTAAAATTTTCTAAAAAGAATTCTCAAAATATTACTCAGAAAACAATTTCCCCTTTGGGCTGGCAAGGTGGTTGAGCAGTTATGACCATGAACCGCTCTTGCAGAGGACTCAGTTTGAGTCCCAGCACCCACTTGGCATCACACAAGTAACATCCTCTTTAGGGAATCCATTGCCCTCTTCTCCTATTGGCATGCATATATCCACACACAGACACACATATACACACACTTAAAAATAAGAATCTTTTAAAAGATCTGAATCATTGTGACACAGAGTAGTTAAGAATGTTGTCTTTGAGAAGTAGATGCAAGAATCGTGTTTTGATACCGTAATGAACAGTGAATGCAGTGAATGAAATGCTCTTAGCAAAATTCTCTCTTATGTTTTTTTTCATGCAATAGCCAACTTTATTCAGAGCATTAGACAATTTATACTCTGAGGGTTAAGAAGAGTCACCTGAGTAAAGTGTACAATCGTAAGGACAAGCTGCACATGGCAAAAACATGTTTTTCCATTGAGGCAGATAAACAAATAACCATAGCCAGTTGTAATGAATAATCTGAAGAAAACTCACTCCTGTGTTATACCTGGGAGGGTCCTGAAAGCATATTCCAAGAATAACTCATGTTCTGAAGGAGCAGGGATTATAAGACTCTTGCCTTGTTTACTTGGAGTTTTCTCACAAGGCCTCAGAAATTTCCTCACACAGCTTGGTTCATGGACTGTGCCAACAGTTCTGCTCTTAACCTCTCATTGCTTATTATGTCTGAATGTTCTTCTTCATAATGTCTTCAAGCCTTGAAAATTTTCTGCATGAAATAGTCTATTGTTGAGGCTTTCCAGTAAGTTTTTTTCTTCGTACTGAGATTTTTGTTTCCTGTTTAGGTCAATCCTCCCAAATCTCTGTTAGTTGAGTTTTGCATACATATCCTGCCTTCTTTTTCTTTTTTCTTCTTCTTTTTTTAATTATTTATATATATATATTTTTAATTTAAATTTAAATTAGAAACAAGGTTGCTTCATATGTCAATCCCAGGTCCCTCTCCGTTTCCCTCCCCTTCTCCTGTGACCTCCCACCAACCCCCTCAATATGCCCTCATTTCCCTAGGGAGGGTGAGGCCTTCCATGGGGGTGTCCATAGTCTGTCATTTCATTGAGGGCAGGGCCTAGACCCTCCCCCAAGAGTTCAGGGTGAGAGTGCATCTCTCATTGTTGGATGAGAGTCCAAAGTCCATTTGTATACCCGGGATAAATACTGATCTACTCTCCAAGGCTCAATAGATTACCTAGGCCTCCTCACTGACACCCACATTCAGGGGGTCTTGATCAGTCCCATGCTGGATTCCCAGACATCAGTCTGGGATTCAAGAGATAACCCTTGTCAGGTCAGTTGTTTCTGGGGGTTAAACCAGCCCTGTCTTGTGTTTTTAAGAACAACAAAGTGCTAAGAATGGCTGAAGGGCCCAGTGTTAATGGTACACACCTTTAATCCCAGCACTTGGAAGGCAGAGGCAGGCAGATCTCTGTGAGTTCAAGGCAGCCTGGTCTACAGGGAGAGTTCCAGAACAGGCTCCAAAGCAATACAGAGAAACCGTGTTTCAAAAAACAAAACAACAATAAAAAGAATGGCTGAAGGACAGTGGAGAGGGAAGGAGAAGAGATGGGGTTGGAGTGGACGTCAGAGTGAATACTGGTCACAGATCAGATAATATGGCCCATGCCCTCTTATAAAATTTATATTAAATGAGTTTTGGGCTTAAAATATGGAAGTATACGATGTTTTAAAGTCCTTTCATCCTCCTCAGAATGACCATGAAAATGCATTTCATATGCTTACAACTTTTGAAACAAGCAATGTATTGTGAAGCATATTGGTATATTAAGTCAACTAAAAATGTAGCTAAGAGTATATGTTCCTGTTAGCCACTTTTGTTAATGGAAATGTTAATGGCAGAAAAAGGGAACATTGTTGTTCTCAAGTATTCACTGACATACACATTTCTCCCAAGCATAGAACAAGAAGTAAGAACACTAAAAAGTCACTCAGAAGAAAACAGGTGGCAGTGACTTAACACCTGGACATTTTAAATAAAAAGGCAACCAAATGAATTTACATTTCAGACTTGTATTTACATTGCATTTGAGAAAGCTTATTCTAACAGGTATTTTTATGACTTGTTTTTAGACAACTATTATAATACTGAATTTGGAGCAAAGGATCTGTAGTTCCATGAGTAGAGTGTCTGTCACATAACTTAGAGTGTCCTTCACTTATAATGATGTAAACAGTTTTGTCCATGTTGGGAATTATTGTATAATCATGACATTATTAACAATCATAGATAGACAAAAGTCTTATTATAGTTAGTGTATTCTGTTTAGCCTTCAGAAATCTTCCATGAAAGTAGATAACAAAGAGTCTAATGTATAATCTTGTTGTGAGTGGGAGGTTATACATTGAGAGATCTGACACCCAGTTGTTAGAATATCAGGAAAACGCAAAGCTCAGTGAAAGGCTAATTGTATTTTGTGTCACACATGGCACAGCAATAGAAGAGAGGCCCACTGTGTGGAGAGCACCCCTTTTGGAGGTTGAGAGCTGTGCATTTTGCAGTATAGCTGAACAAATGGTACAGAAATGAACTAACTTCTGTCCATCTTCCTCATCTTCATTTCTACATGGAACAAACTATTCACCAAAAGACCTTTAAGAGCAAGTTAGATTAAAATAGATTTATATGCATATATTGTCCTTGGTTCTAGTCCAAGAAACAAAGACACTTTAAGTGTTATTTATATTTGTGTGGCATGTGTGTGCATATGTGTATGTGTGTGTGTGTGTGTGTGTGTGTGTGTGTGTGTGTGTCAAATGGACTGGTGCCACCATAGGTCAGAAGATGAGTCCTATAGCCTGGAGATGGAGTTACATGCAGTTGTAAGACACTCATTGTGGGAGCTGGGACCCGAACCCCCATCCTCTGCAAAAGCAGCAAGGGCTCTAAACTGTTGTACTGTCTCTGCAACACACAAGGGCACATTTGACACTGAGGTGATGAGGTGACTCTCAGAGTTTCCTCTTTTAGCACTTCATTTCCTCCATTCAACTGCCACATTGAAAACATAGTCTCAACCGGTGGCAGACGCCACTGGTTCATTGTCATCAGCACCACACTGATATGGGCAATCCAATGACACTGTTTTCAAGCCCGTAATCCTTTAGGAATCCTGTGACCCTAAATAAATCTAAAAGAAGCTTGGTAACTATATGGTATCGATTGTTGTATGACACATATAATGCTTCACACTTGATGTGTGACAGCTTCTTCCATGGCCGCCTCAATAAATCTGTAAGCAACAAGAAACATCATTTCTACCCCCAGAGGCTAGCCAGTGACAAATGCACATAAAGAAACAAAGGCTGTTGAAATCTGCCTCGATTTTTACAGTAACAATGGCTTTTAATTTTGACAGATTCATGTCAAACAGTTGCCATGTGATCAATCTGCACTCTGTATTATGATCCACAACAATCATAATGTTTTCTAAGATAAAGTAAGTCCTAGACATTCAAATGGTTTATATAATTTCACCCATCTATGTGATTCATTCCTAAGGCCATACCCAAAATGTCTACCTTAAGCTGCCTTCCATAGTCTAGGTATTCAAGAGTAATTATTTCATCTTAAACATAATAACTTGGTATTTCCATGAATTGTTAGACCCACTGTGATGAGTAGGGGTGGAATGTCCCAGCAACATCCCTTGATTAAGTGTCAACTCCTCATTATCTAGTCAGGGGAAGCCACACCTACTGCCACCATAGACTGTAGCTCTCACACTTAAAAGCCTTGATTTGATGCAGCAAGCAGGATAAGTGTTGCCATAGTTGGTGATCAATTACGGAAGGCTGTGAGCACTACTGACCGTAGATTACTGGGGTTGTGGAGACAACCTTATCTCTCTGAAATCACTTCATTTTTTCTGAGATAATTGTAAAATATATGATATGGATTAATAGATGACTGAGGTTTTTCCTAACTTCACAATTACATAGATCCATGTACTATCGAGATTTCAGGTGACTTTCTCTTATACCAAAGGCCACAGCTTGCATCGTGGTGTTTCCTTTCTAAGGTTCATCCCAGCATGTGTTATTTCTTTCTTAGAAGAATTACAATGAGGAGAAACATTGAAGTAGTGAATGTATATCTTCAGTGAACCTTTAAACCACAAGGTGTTGAAAAAAAATTGTAAAACAGTTCATTTCATACTTAAGATTTGTTAAGATTCTTAAATCTGTTATAAACAAATTCTTGACAGGAAAGAAGGAGGATAAAGTAGACACATTATCACTACAAAGTTGACTAGTATTGCAAAGGCAGATAGTGCCAAGGTATGCTTTATAAATCCAGAATGGGACTATGAGCTAATTTAATTCCCACTGCTATGATTAAAAACAGGCACCCAGATCAATGTAGGGATGGGAAAGGTTTTTTGGTCTTACATTTTCAGGCTACATGTTGAATGTGAAGTAGCACCCAAAGACTCATGTTCTTGCTTCCCACTAAGATGTACTGAAAGCCCTAAGTCATGAGAATGGCAAAACCTTTGCCAATCAGCCTGCCTGTCTTTGTCATTATTATTGTTGTTTTTAAATAATAATCAAGTATATGTCCCTCTTGAGCTCAGTTCTGTGGCACATAGAGGAAAGTCTACTCACTTTTGGTAATGTTTCACAATAGTCACAAGTAAAGTACACTGCCACAACACAAATTGATCAATTAGAAATTTGGACTACTCATGAATATATTCAGTCAAGATGTACAGGTTTTTGTGGGCTTTTTTCCTCATTGTTTTTTTAACTTATCCTCAGTATATTATTTAGAAAAAATCAGTAGCTATTTATGCAGACAGTTGATACACTATTGGAGAGGCCCATGATTTTGCATGGTAAGGAAACAGAGGTGGTTTCTCACATGTAATAAAAGCAGCCATCAAGTAGATGAGCTCCTTCCTGCCTCCTATTGCCACCAAGGATCCTCATTATTAAGATTGAAGCTCATTGTCATAAAATGGAATGTGAATATCAAGAGAGTACATTGGCAGAATTTCATGCCAAGTCAGAACTGAAACAGAATGAATATGAAATTTGCATAATCTCCAAAAGAAGGAGGCAAGCCAACCTCCTCTGAGGATTGAGTTAATAATTAGTACAGGGAACAAATGTAAAAGACTTGGACAATGAGTTTAAGTTCAGTGCTAATCAAGAACTGATAGAAGGCCTGTTGAACTACTTGGTCACCAAGTCTTTGAAATGTCCAGTTCTAAAAATTTTATGTTCCAGTACTCATGGAACAAGAAAAATAATGCAGATTATGAGAAAATATTGGTGAAGTGACAGATCTAAATTTGAAAAGGAATCAATATTTATAATCAGTGTTTGGTCTATTAAACTCACATTACTGAAAGAAGACAAAGACTCCACGAGGTATTTTCCAGAGCTTAATGAGATATTTGTACATTTCCAACCATGCTCATCCAGTTTCTTTCTTCAAAAGAATGCTAAAATGGATTTGTAGTAATTTTACCTTTACTGTTTTAATAGAAGGTATCTCATGTATAGTATATGGAAAGGGATTAGAAGGTGTGCTGTCTTTATGTAGCATCTTTGCAGAAATTTCTAGTATTGGAGGAATCTGCTTAATCAGGAAAGTCACTGGGATTAAATGTCTTATTCCAGAGAGTGTTTTTATCATGTTAAATCACCTCTTCCTGTTCGACCAAATCATAGCACCCAAGTCCCCATGATAGACAATCTAAAGCCTGGGTCTTCTGGAAATGGGGGGTAGAAAAACCTGCCTTTGAACTGTGTTGGACACCTGGAACACACACCAGTTGGAGATGGAAGTAAAGTTAACTAGAGAGCTTCTTCAGTGATAGATAACATTATAAGATGTTAGCTAGCAGCTTCCTCAAGTTCTCAGATCAAGAGCTGTCCATTATAATAAAGGCCTTAACCTTTCATCTTGATTCTGATTTTCTGTAATATAATTCATTCCTTTTCACACAGGAAGATCCATGAAACAGTTCTCTGTATGTGACTTTGATAAAAGTTTATGTTCTAGAAAAAAAATCTTAATGACTGGGTTTGTGGGGGTAATGCAGAAGTGGGAGTGGATTGAAAAATATGCCCAATAAAGGACACTCTGAAGCTAAAAACAAAAGTGTGAAAGTATCCTTGATGCTTTAAGCATAACCACTTATTTTCTTCTCCCTCTTCATGGAATGACCTTTTCATCTTTCAATCTATAACTTAACTGCCACACAGAACAGACACCTGTCTTGGTGCTGATGGCAAAATACACACTGTGTTTCATACTCACATTCTCTATGTGACTTTGATCTTACTGTGTTAAACACAGAAGGACTACTTGCCAAGAGATATGGTTATGTATCTTTCTGGATTATACTAGAATGTCCTGTTCACCTAAGAGAAAATCTTCCATTAGACATTTCCCAGGAGATATAATCATGAATTACAGGAAAAAAATCATAATTACTCCTCATTCACATCTTGCTTGGTGGTCTTGGTTTCCATGTTGAGAGACCCTATATTTTGGTCTTTGGAGAATGTACTTATTCTTTATGTGTCTGTGATGGTTTGAATTGTGTACTGTAGATTAGTTTACATGTGATTTTCCCTAGAATTTTCCAGAGTATTTCTCTTAATCGGATGTCAAAGTGATTAATAATACAAAGACTACCCATCGATATAGGAGAGAATAAGTTGTGTTCCCCTTGCAGTTCCAATGGCTCTGGGAATAAATTCTTGGTGTCAGTGGGATATCATTTGTTCATACTTTAAAGGCAAGGTACAAACATAGATCTGACCCTGCTGAGTGGGCACCATGAGCCAAGTCTCTCTCCTGAACAGACAAAAATTATGAACAAGAAGTTATCATCTACAAAATATACAGATGATGAACACGTTATTTCTCTGAAAAAGCAAATATCAAGGCCCTAGAATATACCCATCACTTCTTGAACTGGAATTAAAACCCAACCCATTTCCAAACCCTGCTCTGTGTTTGTCACTACCTCAGGGGTGGCTAACAGTTTAGCTTCCATCTACATTAGCATTTCCTAGTTACTGAGAATTTGAATGTTACACAGTTTAATCTGGGTGTTTTCATCTAATTAATGGTATTCTTCATAAATAATCATAGAAGATAGTCTCATAAATTTTGGCATAATGCTGCTGCAGTTGACCAGAGATGACTCACCAATGGAAACTATTAATCAAACCATGGCAGCATTCCATTTTTGAGATGCAAAAAGCCTGAAACAGTAGTGAAATCTTATTGTTTGAGCTGTGTTTGTCCATCGCTTTGCAGTTCCAGAGGCTAGTCTTTATATATAATTAACTTCTGAGTGATACATTTTATTTCTATGAATTCAAGATTCTACTCACTCTACTCCAAGGGTGGCATTTTGGTTTACAGATGTGTTGAGACAGCAATGCCTCAGCAAATTTGTACTGATAGGAGGCATGAATATTTCAAGATCATATTCAGATTGTCTTGGGGGAAAATTGTAATCTGGTTCCCACAGCTGTTGCTAAGTGAACCAGTGGAGTTGTTTTTCCTCTGGCTAAACCAGTAGGGGGTTCCCAAAACCTGTCTCTATTCCAAGACACTCTCTGTATTTTTATTACTCACTATAATTTCAGAAACTGTGTTTGCAAATGCATGAGTTTTGAAATCCTCTTATAAATTATTTATGTCTTCATCAACTGGGAATCATGTTCATTCACAGGTTCTATGAGAAAAAATAGAGTATTTGGGTAAAACTAGATCTTTAAAATAATTTTCAAGAGATAATGTTAAATTGGCTAACTTTTTAAAATAGTATGAGAGGGTTTAGGGTGGTTTTATAAAATCCAGTGTGCAAACATGCTGCTGTGGGTTAGAATATGATCTCTCTTGGCTTCTTTTACCTGGCACTCCTTAAAAACTCTACTCTAGACCTTAAGGTGAGCAGGCCCTGTGGTTGTGAGGTGTTGGGAACTATAGAAGGCAGAACTCTTCACATTTTAAGGGAGAGAATTTTCTGAAAGTAGACAGGTGATGGGGAGGGCAAATATTTAGCTTCAAATCATCACTATGCACCTGTTAACAAAACAGTGATTTGCATATAGTAGAGTCTCAGCAAGTATTTGCCAGTATCTTAGAATCTCTGGTCTTTGTTTTGAGGAATTCTAGAGATTTGTTTGATTGTTAGGCTTTTGGACTACAATTACATATAAAAGTATGCTATCAACATATAGTAAATATATTATTATTGTACCAGCCTGATGGGGGCTATTCTTGTGTATGCTGTGACTATATGTTTCTCTTATTGGTTGATGAATAAAGTTGTTTTTGCCAACGGACAGGCAGAATTTAGCTAGGTGGGAATCCAAACAAAGAGGTAGGGAGAAGAAAGAGAAAGGCTAATGCCATGTAGCAGCCAGGGAGTCAAGAGATCTGTGGGCATCACCAGTAAGCCAAGGCCATGTGGAAATACAGATTAATAGAAATTGGTTAATAATTGAGAGAAAGCTAGCCAGTAAGAAGTCTAAGTCATTGGCTAAACAATTGTAACTGATACTAAGTCTCAGAATGATTATTTCGTTAAGTGGCTGAAGTATCCAATAGGTGGAGAGTAAACCGGTCCAGTGGGACCAAGATAAATGGAGAAAATATCCTTCTACATAATCCTCTGAAAACAATTGCTGTTTCTTGGACTTGCTTTAGGAAGCAATAGACACATCACACTTTGACCTAATGATAGTCTAACTTTAGAGTTATATGTGTGTCCACCTGTGGGTGGAGTTCAAAAGTCAATGTCAGATATCTTATTCTATGACTTTCCAATTTATTTTTTGAAACAGTCTCTTACTCAGAAGCTCACTGACTGGTTAAAGTAACTGTCCACCAAGCCTCGGGCGTTCTTCTGTCTCCTCCTTCCTAATAATGGGATTGCAAGTGCATGTCATGATGCTTGGCATTTTACATGGGTGATGAGGATTTGAATTGAGTTCCCCATGCTTACAGCACAACACAATCAAGTGAGCCTTCTCCCTAGTTCTGAGATCTTATCCCTAATGCTTCACCTTTTTGTTGAGTAATGGCACAAGAATGAATTCATGCTTAAAAATCGCCTGTGATCTAGAAGGTTGGGTTACATGGATTTAAGTAAGTACACAGCTCAGAGCTGATATGGAAAATGAGTCATTTATTTCAGAAGGACATATCCTCCCATTGCCAAACTCTGTATGGGTTTATGAAGAGGATGCTGAAGAGGAGCTGGGAGAGAGCATGGCAGTCATTATACACTCTACAAAAGCTGCTGTGGGCATGCATTGCAATATTCCCAACATTTCTTGTGTTTTAATTCATATTAGACTGGCTCTTATCAGTTTAATAACAGACTGAAGGCAATTTCAGTAGCACACACTGTAACATCTTATCCAGGGCATCTTATCTGTTCTCTTCCTGAATCAAGACTGGGACAGGACTCCACGCAACCTTAATCACAGGGCAGATGAACTGGCAACAAATGGATGTTCTGCAGCGAGATGTTCTGTTCCAGAGAAAGATGCAATCAGCTCAAGCTGCTTCAGAGTAATGTTTCAGATTGTGGTCTTGTAAACAGGCCTGAAAATAGCCAGTTTTCTTTTCTATTTTTTTAAACTGTAAATTCTTGTAATTAAGGTATGCTTCAAGAATTAACCCTAAAAGAATAAGGATTGGAGAATGGAGTAGCTCTCTGTGTTGAATTACTAGTTGGAGGAACAGAGCACTCTGTTCATAGGAGGAAGCAGGTCATTAGAGGAACCACATCTAAACACCGTGTGTCAGAAATGAGAGGAAAATGGAATTTCCTTGGTGCCAAAGAAACGTATAATTATCTGGGACAACAAGCATTGATATTTGTTGTAGTGGGATGCAAGGAAAATACTGAAAAGCAAGACTCCTGGTGTCTCAGCTCCACATCTGCTCAATTAATTTAGGGGTAATTTTATCATTTTAATCTACAGGAAGCTCCTCCCCAGTCGCTAAAGTACCCTGGTGTATTCCAGATGTCAGGCATTTAATGATGTCTCTGAGCCCAGGGGTGGGTTTGAATGCAGGTGTTTAATGCCTGCTGGGCCTCTGGACAAACCTACAAGTGGATGTCTCCTGGTTTGCAAGGGATACAAACCACTCCTGCTCTCAGAAAATGTTAAGGGTGACTATGGCCACTAGGAGGAGCTGGAGGCTACTCCATCCTCTGCTTGACTTCCCCTGAATTGGTCTGGAAGAGGAAACAATTTGAAACACTGGGAGACTGGGAAATTAGAGTTCTGAAAAACAGAATTAAACTCCCTGACTTATGATAGAGGTAGGACCAGTGTGCATTGCTTAGAAGGGGATGGCTAGAGTCTAGGAATTACGGTGGGACAAATTAACAAATTTCTACTAAGTCTTGTTTTCCTCACCATTGGAAGTAAAATAATATCAGTATTGATCTTAAGTTTTATGAAAACAGAAGCAAAATAATCCACAATGCCTGACTTCATACATGGGTCCTGGGGATTTGAACTGAAAACCTGATGCTTGTACCACACACACTTTGTCAAGCAAGCCTTCCCTTAGTTCTTATTTCTTGTTCCTAAAACACACGTTGCTTCACCTCTCTTTTGAATAATGACACAAGAATGAACTCATAGTTTAAAAGTCAGCTTTTCTTCTAGTGCAGCATTAAAACTGTTCTGTGTATGTGTGTGTGTGTGTGTGTGTGTGTGTGTGTGTAATATAGGTGTGGGCATATATATTTATCTCCAAATTTCCTTTATTTACACATACTGTCTTAGTCTCCCTAGTGCATTCCTTCCACCTAAGCTAAGGAATTAGAGCTCCATGGTTTTATTCTTGGACCTTGATTTTTCCTTCACGAAGCAGTTTAGTCTAATGTTTGAAGCAGAGGACCATTCCTGTCTTACAATCTTAATTCTGACACTTAAACATGCTGTGAGGTTAGTGAATTTGCCTAACTTCAACAACAGAAGTTTCATTTTTACTAGTTATATTTGTTCTTCGACAATTTCTTAGATGCACATAGTATATTCTGGTTATCCTCTCTCCACACACTCTCTTATCACCCATCTCTATTATCTACCATGATCGCACTTTCAGAGTGATGACTTTGGTTTGCCGTGGTGACACATTTAGTTCAATCAAGGACATGTGTGTGGCCATGTGTGGGTATTGGTACTATCTATTGGAGCCAGATGGGATCACCATTAAGTACACAACTGAATGCCATAACTCCCTTCCACACACTTCTCTGAATATGTCAGAAGCTAACAGTTCAGCAGTGAGGGGTGTCCACCGCTGAGCTTCTCCTCCAGCTTGGCTGATGACTGACCCATTCCTTTTCAGACACAATGCAGACATGCGCAGCAGCAATGAGTTTGTGATTGCAATGACAGTGTCTCACCCAGAAAATAGCATTTTAGCACCCTCCTCCCTATTTTCCATCTCTTATATGCTGTCTGCCTCCTCTTCCTTAACATCCCCTGATCCTTAGAGGGGAAGATATAAATGACTGTTTTAAGTCTGAGCCCTCACCCCACACTTGTTCAGTATTCTCATTAATCAACAATCCGCACCCATATGGAGTTTGGGGATACTCATCACCCTTCGTGTGTACCAGCACCTTCCTCTGGGCGTTTCACACATAGACAGTGCTCAATTCTTATTTATAAGATGAGTCAACTTTTCATCTTAAGATCTTACATGAGATCAGCCATTCGTTCAGACATTCTCTCTTCTGGAAGGTATTCAGTTAGGTAAACAGGAAAGGCTGAAAAAAAGAACACGTGGGACCAAAGTGACAACACTTCTGAGTGACTGGAAATCTCCCAGTGTTCATCCACCATGTCTTTTTACCTAAAGCATTTGTTCAAGGCTGATGTATTCTGGGTCACCATTGCTCATTTGGGGGCAGAATATAGAACAAATGACACAGAACGTTTTTCTTAAACTGTTTTCTGTCTAAAATAATAGTGATATTAACTAATGATATTAATGATACGTTGCAGACTAAGGGGACACAAATAAGAGACATGGAGCCCACGTGCAAGGAATTGTCCATCTACAAAAAGAGACCACAGTACTGAATATTGATATCACCCCCCCCCACTGACAGGAGTGTAAGATCCTAGGATCATGATGGTAATCTTTGTAAATGTAGCCTATCATATCTCACCCTCCGGTCACAATTCACATTGCACTGAAAAACCATCTCTACCCATACATGCCATAAGACTTCCAAGTCTCATCCATTACGGCATCTTCACCAAACCAAATGTGACATTATTTTGATCAAGAGAAGGCTTTTCACAAAGTGGTTCTATAAGTATTCTTCCTTCATACAGTCCATCCTGGTCTATAGATTTGGGAGCCAACATGACAAATTACCGGTGTCCTCTAAATCCCCTATTAAATATACAATTCTTTAACAGAGAAGATAACTGCTAAAAAAAAAGGCACATGATAGATGTAGTAGACTCTTCACTGGTTCCTAGCAGTTCTGAAATCTAGGGAGGCATAGATAGCCAAGTCTTTGTCATCCTAGAACAGGTCTTATGCTCTGTGTAGTGCACAGTATCTCTGTGGTCTGTCCTCTGACCTCTTCCTTTTGCAGAACAGGTCTGTAGTTTCAGTTGGGAAAATTCCCCAGTCTGCTTTATGCATGGCCAAGTCTTAGGTGCAAAGGCTTCTTATGCTTCGTACTGTATTTGTCCGCTCCATCTATGAGAGGTATATTATGCCAAAATTATTTTCTTAAAAATTGTGACACTTTCCTGTGAGTCTTATTGAGATATACTCCAATACACAAGAAGGAGTGCCATTATGAATGGCCCTGTCCTATCTTAGGCTCCATGACAGGCAGCCAAAAGACAAAAGTCTTCTACATGATTACAAGCCCTGTGTTTGTAACTGAGAATCTAAAAGACATTCTCTTAAGATATTTACAGTGTCTTTTATTCTTACTAAGTGTATTTATTTCGGAAGCACTATAGTAAAACTTTCTAAAATCCTAAAAAAGGAGTTTACTAGAATCTGACCTTTGACATAACATTTTAATACAAAAATCATATACCACCTGCAGAAACCAGGGATGAGAAATGGTCTTATTTTCAAGTCTAGTAAGTTTTGACTCCTGAACACAAAAGAAGTCATGAAACAATTTTAATCTTATGCCTGGAAATCTCTGCTGAACCATTATGTTCAGGAAGTTCACTGTTTGTTTCCCACATTATAGTAAGTATTGTTAAACTTTCAATCTCTGCAGAGAAGAGCACATGCTTATGTTCCTCTGTAATACTATTATTGCTTTTCTTTCAGCCTCCACTGTTAACCTGTGGGTCATGGAGACCTTTATATATCTATTAGGAATCTCACTGAGTTGATTCAAGATTTTCCTAACAGATTCAAACTCTGCTCAGCCTTAGAGGCAGATTTACCTTCAAACCAATACCCCCTACTTTATGTTTTGATTCAGACAGAACCATTTGTAGGTATCAAATGATAGAACAGATGTTCATTGTTACTTAAAAAAATCATGGAGCTTAAGAAAACTCAAGCACTTGTTTTGTCCATAATTATGAAATATGGGAAGAGGTAACTCATTTTTCTATATAGAGTAGTTGTTTTGTGATGTTTTATTCAATGGGGCTGAAGTCTGGAGCCCAGGGATGTGGGTTTGTGGCCTTGGATTTTCCTCGGAGTGTTCTTGGCACATGCTGCTTTGACTTCCTCAGAGCATGGTGCCTATGCTTGAAGACTAAAAGTGTATAGAAAGTGGGTATTAATGGGTGGTGTTTTTGTAATCTGGACTCAGATGTCACACGGCATCATTTTTGTTGAAATTGGTTGGCTTAGGATTCTCAAGATCAAATGATAGAGACTTTCATAATCTACAACAGCTGCATTTGAGGAAATCAGCTTGTTCCACAGAGTATCTCTGACAAAAGTTTCCTATTTGTGAGTCATTTATGAATCACTTAGGCATATATACTGTCTGTTCTTTTTCTTTTTGGAAATTTTTATTGATGTATATGATTTATATGTTGAGAATATTACCTTGCTCTTTATCATTTCTGTTGCCAATAAACCGCCCCCCCCAGTTTCATTTATATGTGGATTCTCATGGCTTTTATAAAATTACTCTAAAGTAACTATCTTAGGTTGTGAGTTGGGACCTCAGTTTACAGAGATTTCAGATCATTTTTTTCTGCCTTCATTTGTAGCATATGTGAAAATTAATAGTGTATGAATTAAAATAAGAACCATGTGCTTGGCCCATCATCTAAGAAACAATTTTCTTCTAATGAGATATTTAAAGTGAGAATTTCTAAGAATATGTAATGAACATATTTCTTATATGTAAAAATTAGACAGTGCCTGATAATTCAGTGAGGACTTGTTTAATGGATAATTTCCTTTCTCTTTCAACCCTGATGGTGTTTATTTGACTTTTCTAAAGAGATATGTTGGCCATGAGTATTTTATTTGAGAAGGTTCCCCACAAAACAGAATGGATACTGGAAAAAAAGGAGGTGGAGATGAGATAATATTTTAGGGTCCAAAATGGACAAGTGTGACTTTATCCTTTGCGGCTCTTTTAAGTTCTGTAGCAGTCATACTTCAGAATGTCCTAATTAATATGTGAGGAAGCTAGGGTGTCAGACCATTAATTCTAGCCTCATGCTTATTGAATGCTTTTTTTAAACAGGATTAAGCATCTCAAACTTCTAGCCATTCCTAAATAGTCACCTCTATGCAGGGCACAAGGATATGGGTGGGACCAGGAAGGATCTACTGAAGTAATCCATTGCACAAAAAGAAGGACCAAAGAAACACTATGAAATCAGAAATAAAGCAAGGATAAACACATCCTTTGATGCGAGAAAAGATAATTCTCTTAAAGCTTCTAAAATTATAGAAAGTCAGCGTCTGTTACTATGATTTTAAGCATCAAACAACAAAATTACCTCCACTTACAAGGGCATCTGCTCCACTATGTTCATAGCAGCATTGTTTGTAATAGCCAGAACCTGGAAGCAACCTAGATGCCCCTCAACTGAAGAGTGGATAGAGAAAATGTGGTACATTTACACAATGGAGTATTACTCAGCAGAAAAAAACAATGGAATCTTGAAATTCGCAGGGAAATGGATAGCACTGGAAGAAACCATCCTGAGTGAGGTAACCCAGTCGCAAAAAGACAAACATGGTATGTACTCACTCATATATGGATTTTAGATATGGATCAGGATAGTGCCAGTCTGCACTTCCACAGATAGAGAGTCTGGGAAACAGGAAAGAACCTAAAAGATATGCATATATGCATAGTACCCAAGAGAAGAGGATGGAGACAAGATCCTCTGAATGGATGGGGAACAGGGCAAGGGGGGGGGTAGTGGGACCTGGGAAGAATAGAGGGGGTAAAGAGGAAGGGAGTTGGTCATGGGGGAACAGGAAGTTGAGGGGGTGGGGGTAGAATAGGGGGAAGAGGGAATCATAGGATCGAAGACAGATCAGGCACCAGAGTGACCTCGAGTGATCTAAAGGAATAACATCAATTGGCAAGATAAGCAATAGTGCAAGGACCACCTCGAATGCCCATTCCTGATAATGAACTTGATGTCTATAACTATCCGGGAGCCTTCATCCTGGGACTGATGGAAGCAGAGGCAAACACACAACTAAGCACTGAACTGAACCCAAGGAACCCAGTGACAGAGAGAGAGGAATGATGAGCAAATTGGCAAAGAATGGGCTGGCAAAACCAGCAGAGACAGCTGATCTGAACAGGGGAGTGCTCTTGGACACCAGACCGACAGTGGGGAGGCCAGAATGGGACTGATCTGGACCCCCCAAATGTGAGTGTCAGTGAGAAGGCCTGGACAACCTATGGGGCTCTGAGCTGTGGATCAGTGTCTATCCCTGGTATACAATCTGTCTTCATGTGCCTATAGCACAAAGAGAGATGCTCTCTCAGCCTGGACTCTTAGGGGAGTGCCTTGACCCTACCAAGAGTAAAATGATAGACTCTAGACATCCCCTATGTGGAAGGATTTGGCAATAGGGTGGGAGGGAGGGTGGAAGGGGAGTGCTGGAGGAGGGGAGGGAGAGGGAACTGGGATTGACATGTAAAACGAGCTATTTAAAATTAAAATAAAATAAAAAAAACTTTAAAATACCTAGTATTTAATCTGAAATGAATGTGTGTGTGGCCAAGTACATTTCTGACTCAAAAGTAGTAGAATTTGGCTGGGAATTATCTTTTCAGACTTCTTAAAATTAAATAGAAAACATGCTAATTTACTGAGGGTAAATACAAAAATCCTAACAAAATGAAAACACACAATTCAGTGAAAATCTTTCTTCTCTCCTTTCCTTTTTTCCTTCCCTCCAACCTTTCTCCTCCTCTTTCTTTCCTTCATCCCTTTATTTCTTCCTTTCCCTCAAGAAATTGTGTTGCAGTTCTGAAACCTTTCCAGCTAGGTTGCAATAAACTTTAATATTAAAATGTATAAATCCTCTTTGCTAACCTATCTTTCTTGTCTTCCTTTGTCTTTATAAAAATGTACAACACCAAGTGCTAACATACATGACAAAATGTAGACATTGCCTTCCACAACTTTCAGTTTTTATGCTGTCCTGGGGTCTCTAACGCTAATAACTTTCTTGTGATGGTTGTCTGTCATTTAATATCTACCTAACCTTTAGAAACAACAGATATACTTTTATATTAGCTATAAACTGCCACTAGTCAATTTCCATTCAGTATGGGTTGCCCTGTGAATGATAATAAAATTAGCTTAACAAACATGCAGAGGAAAATGAAATGTCAGCTTTTAGTATATACTTTTCTTCCATCTGCCAGAGTGATTTGAAATGCCAGCTTTAAAAAGTACGGAGGTAACAGCCCGCCTTTCGGTAGGACTTGCACTCTGCCTGAGGCGCGTGGATTTTGGACTTTGGGTTCTGTACACTGGCTGAGAGGGCTGCCACTCTGGTCTGGCGGTGGCTTTGGACTGTATATGGCAGCAATCGGTGGTCCATCTGTCTCATCTACGCCTAGGATAAGCTGTTCAACTGTTGCGATGGAGCCGATCTGTTCCGTCGTTCTTCTTCAAAAAGTTTCTTGAGTTTTGAATCCTGCTACCTAGTTGGCAGACATTCCACTTCTTCTCAAGGGACTGCTGCCTTGCCTCTCTTCTTCCCCCACTGCTGCGATTCTTGATTTGGAGCCAGTAGCCACATCACAGATTTGCGATGTGGTGGCAATTGTTTGATGAAATACGTATGCTTGAGAGCTAGTCCAATGGAGATCTCAAGAACTTATTCTTTATTTTTTAAATTTATTTAAAAATTTTTTATACAATATATTTTGGACAAATTTGTTTCCCTTCTAGAATGCTCCCCCCTCCCACACTTCCTATTTTTCTCTCTGAAACACAAACACACACACACACACACACACACCAAACCAAGCAAAGAAGAAAACCTGTCGTCTGTTTTGTCTTAACATATGGCCTCCCCTGGTGTGTGGTTAATATACCCAGTGTCACTTCACTAAAAAACTTATTTCCGCTTTCTCAGCAGCTGTCAATTGCAAATAACATTTCTGAATAATTGCAAGTAATATTCTTGAATAAGTCAAACAAGCTGATGTGGGATACAGCAACCCATCCATCGATCATAAGTCAGGTATTTCAGTCATCTCCTTGACAGCATGACAGTTATTTTTTTCATATCACTCCTTAACCATTGCTTAATGTGCATTTTCTCAATGTTTTGGCTCATATGCTTCCATTAGCAGCTAAAATTTAAGAAGACGGGGAATCTGCATCTTTGGTTTAGGAGCACTTTTAGAGTTTTGGGTCATAGCAAGTCTTCAATAAATAACTCCTGAAAAATTGAATCAATGTCATATTGCTACTTATTGGTACCCCCTACATACTTTCAAGTGTGTCTTTACAAAAAAAATCAATAAAATGGGTAACAATGGGTTCCCATAATCCTAAGATTTATCCAGAGTTGTCACTGCAAATGTTCCTGAGTAGTTTTCCTTTCCCACTTTAGCATCCAAGGAGTTTAAGCTATGAACAAATTTCAAGTTTGCCCCACTTCAGTTCCTTCAGAAAGACTAATGAATTTCTGGAAGGTAGTACCCAAAAATTCACCTGAATTTGAGGCAGTGAGACACTTCATTTCAAAAAATGTCAGAGGCTCCAGAAAAGATTGATGTGGCTACAGAGACGGAATGCTGAAAGGAAAAGAATGTGACAAGAAAATCCTGAATCAGAATCTGTGGAAACAGAAGAAAGAATGACTGGAGGAATACTTGAGAAGCTGAGGAAGCCTGCAGTTTCCAGAAACCATGATAAAGTGAGCATTGAATTAGTTGGTTGCAGCAAAGAGCAAGAAGTCACTAGTGTGGGTATATGGAGAAGACTCAGTGAGTCAAAACACTTTCCACACAGTGTGAAGACAAGAGTTTGCATCCCCAAAATCCTCATGAATGCCATGCAGGTGCAATAATCTGCCTGAATCCCAGTTTTGAAAAGTGGAAGCAAGGATACCCTGAGCAAGCTGCCTAGCTAGACTAAAACAATCTGTGAGTAATTGTTGAGCTATGGGGTCAAGTGAAAGACCCTGTCTGAATATGTAAGTTGGCAAGTCCAGGCAAGGAAAGCACTCAATATCAACCTCCAGGTTGATCACACACACACACAGAGACAGAGAGAGAGAGAGAGAGAGAGAGAGAGAGAGAGAGAGAGAGAGAGAGAGAGAGAATGTGTATGTTCTTACTGCCATTGGCATGTCTTGGCTATTTTGTCATCCCTGTGACGACATATCAAAACAACTAAAAGGAGGATAGATTTACTGTGCCTCACAGTTCAAGGGTTACAGTTCATCAGCCGGGGAATGAACGATGGTTAGAGAAGCTTCTGGTTGTGTTAGGGAAGGCCACATGCTTCCATCTTGACCCATCAATAAACAGATCTCATAAGGACTACCATATAGCCTTATGTCTGCCACTCAGTCCCCATGTCTAAAAGGCTCCACAACCTCCCAAAAACAGCCCAGCCAACTTGGGACCAACTGCTCAAACACATGAGCATGTAAGAGAAATTTCACATCCAAACTACACAAGAGGCATTAGACTTCCCAGAAGCCTTGGAGAAAACCATTCCTTCTTATAAAATCAACTTCCTTCAGAGCATGCCTTTCTTTTGGAACCTGCTCCAATCCCAGGGAAACATACAATGCTATCTACAGTACTTCCACAATGTTAAAATGAGAGTCAAGTTTGCCTTTATACAATCGTGATTTTGCAATATTTAAACTACATGCATTTCTGTCTTTATGATCTTTTTGGGTTTAATTGTGTTATTTGGGGACTGATAAACCAAATCTTGTTACTCTTACACATTACTGTGTTCTCAAAATTCTAGCAGGCTGCTATTATTTCCTGTTTGGTGATAGAAACTAACTCTGGTGACTCTATTAAGAAAACCCTGGTGTCTCCAGGGTCAGAGGATCATAACAGCCTTTTAAAAATTCTAAACAGTTTAAGATTCCTTTCTTAAATTTATGTCTATTTTCTCTGAAATATGGAAATTTCAGTATCAATTTGCCAATTATGTGTCCTTAATGTAACACATCTGTCAGTGTTCTGGCTATAACCTAACTGCAAAGGAAAATTTAGGACACTACTGGTTAACTCTGAATGTATTGTCCACTACAGGGTTCCCTCATAAGTTTTTAATAATAGTTTACAATTGGAGAGACTCCTCAGTGCCTTAAAATATTTCATTTAAATAACTTGTTATATAACAGAATTCCAAATAATCTCCCATTCCAAAAACTCTTTTTCATGTGTTTCATTTGATTAAGGATCTACTCTGTAACACAGTTTTCACTGCACAGCATTGCAGTCAAGCATCTTTCCTTTAAAAAGGCCAGAGGCTGGGGGAAGGTAAGTAATATATTAGAGTAGACTGCATGTATAGTGTAAAATCAGTGAAAGTGGAGAGGTTGTAGGCACACATAGCAAGAACACTCAAACTTAGTTCCTTAAATGAAGATATATCTGTTGAAGAACATTAGGTGAAGATGGGTTACATTCTTTTATGCTATGGAATGTTTGTTTAATGATGCAAAGATGTGTTGCGTTCTTTTATGTCAAATTTGTTTAACTTCTGTGAAGCTGTGTTACTTTGCCTGCCTAAAACAACTGATGGGTAAAATAAAGAACTGAACAGCCAATAGCTAGGCAGAAGAAAAGCTAGGTGGGGCTCCCAGAAAGATAGAATAAATAGAAGGAAAAAAGAGAAGAACAAGGGGCAAGAAAAGGATAGTAGGATGCTGGGGGCCAGCAACCCAGCCACAGAGCCAAGCACATAGTAAGAAGGAAAGAAAAGATATGTAGAAGTTAAGAAAGGAAAGCTCAGAGGCAAAAGGTATATGGGATAATTTAAGAAAAGCTGGCTAGAAACAAGTCTAGCTAAGGCTGGGTATTCATAAGTAAGAATAAGTCTATGTGTGTTTATTTGGGAGCTGGGTGGAAGACCCTCAGTTTAAAAAAAAACCAACTATACATATCTAATCCATGATGCTGGAGTTAGAGAGAGTCAGCCAAGTGGATAAAGAAATGAGACTGGACATACGAAAACAGAGGACATGACTTATACTTTAAAAACAACCAGATTTGCTAATTTTTAAAGCAGGAAGATAAAGGGACTTCAATATGAAGATACCAGATTCAGACTAGCCTATCAAGGAGTGTATCTAAAGGCAGAATGATCAATTGTGTGGCCATCACAATCATCCCACTGAGAATGGACAGCATTTGATGTGGGTGAAAAGAACAAAACTCAGAGCTTGTGTCATGAATTTAAAGAAATGCTGGGCGGTGGAGAGATATTCAGCACACACCTCTTCTGCAGAAGGGCTGAGTTAGGTTCCTGCAACCCACATTGGGAAGCTCATGACTGCCTGTAACTCCAGATCCAGAATCTTTGGCCTCTGCAGGCAGTGGTACTCATGTTCACACACCTGCCCATAGATATACACAAATAATTAAAAATAAAATTAAATGTTATACAATAAAGCAAATTGACCTGTCTTGTTCAGAACTCATCATCACTGGGAATTTGAACTTATGATACACATAACAAACTAGGTGTTTCCAATTTACTATGTAAATATTCAAACCTCTAGTTGGCATTTCAGCAGGATACCTAGACAAAAGTGTGTTTCTTTCTCACCTAGAAATTTAGCTACTTGAGAAATTACACTATAGACTTTATTTTTCTCCTACTTGTAGTTATTTTTATATTAAATAAGTTATTTAATTAATGATAATTTTAAACTGTAGAACAGCATAACATAAAAAATATTAAAGATGAGTTTGGTGGTACTGGCCTGTGATCCCAGCACACAGGCAGCTAAGACAGGAGGATTTAGAGGTTTTTTTTCCAGATTTATTTTCATTTTTAATTGTGTGGGAGGGTGGGTGTGTGGGATATGTGCATGTGAGTATGAAGCCAGAGGTGTATGATACCCTGAAGCTGGAGTGATTCACCTGACCACTGTGCTAGGGACTGAGAAGTGAGAGCTTCTTAATTAAGCCAGCCTGGGTTACATAATGAGTTCCTGTCTCCAAACAACACACCACCCGCCCCCCCCCCCCACACACACACAGAAAGAGAGAGAGAGAGAGAGAGAGAGAGAGAGAGAGAGAGAGAGAGAGAGAGAGAGAGAGAGAGAGAGAGAGAGAGAGAGAGAGAGAGAGAGAGAGAGAGAGAGAGAGAAAGAGGCAGGCAGACAGACAGACAGAGACAACAGACACAGAATTTGAAATCATTAGTATCTACTATCTTTCACATTATTTGTCTGACAAGGCCTCAATCTTGCAATGCTACTCTGACAGTAAACAGTAAGCTGGTGCATTTTCCCCATAGGAAACTGGACAGTACAGTGTCTTTAATATATATATATATATATAAAATCTCATTATTAAAAACACACAGCAACTGTACATATTTATGGAATACATTGTGAGTTTCAAATGTCTATATGATGTGTAATGACGACCTCAGGCACCTGTTATTTCTTTGTGCGAGGAAAACTTAAAGCCTGCCCCATGCCACATTTGCCTGAAAGGATAGTGTTCTTTTGACTTAAGTAGGGAAAGTGAACAAACATTAATTTTTTATTTGTATATCTCCAAGAGTACAGTGGCAACACTTAAACAGAAGATAGTGTTGATGCTACTTTTAGTACAAAACCAGAGCTCCCTTGATCATAACTGAGGCGTTAACATTGTTGTGTATGTAAGGAAACAGTTTTTTAAATGAGTATGTTATGTACATGGCAGCTTATCCTATGCACATATCTCCAGATAAGTTACTTTGGCCATTTGCCCATTAGAAGAGGCATACCGTGCTTACATAGTTAATAGTAATCACTAAGTTCTGGCAAAGAAATGAAAGTCTCTGTGGGAGCTGAGTGCTGCCACTGCATTGAGATTCTTGTTAAATTAAGATTATCCAGCCCTACCGAGGAGGAAAAGCCATTTACATATTCATACCCTAAGATCTTAATTTTCCAGACAAGCCTTAATAATACTTTATACCAGGAAACAAAACTATTCATTGCAATCATTTCTCTTCTTTTGCCACTGATATTATATAAAAATTAACTATAGAATGTGGTCATTTTTACTCCTAATAGATTCTAATTTTCAAAATGGTTTACATTGAAGATATTCAGCTTTGAAAGCCAAGAATCTAAAGACCATTTTTTGGGGAGAATATGTATCAATATATACTTAATTATGAAAACAAAAATAAATCATATTTTATATTGTGTCTACCAGATAGATGACTCTCAAATTAAATATTAATCTTATGATATTAGAACTTTAGGCTTATAAAGGCAGTACTACACTTTGTAATAAAATATGTGAAACCTTTAATTTTGGAATACTACCAAATTCAATATAAAGTACACGTTTTTTGTAAGCAATTGTTTACCAATAGTAAATCACCCATTCAGTTGCTATTTTAAGGAAATGTGTTCAAAGAACTTGCTAATTCTAATTTTGATTATTAAATTGAACTAAGCCAAATAAATAAATGAAAATATTCACTAATGTAAAACTCCTCTTCATTTTGTGTTTTGAGAAAATGGGTTCAGGGAAAATGTTAGTCTGTCTATTATTATTGGGTTTCACTTGTTGACAAAATTTTTATCTTTATTCTAATGTGAAACATATTCAAGCATTTCATTGCTGTTATTCTTTTTTATTACATTTATTTTTAATGATCACAGAAATACTGTGTGTGGAAGATACTTTGATCTTCACATGATCTGAGCTTGTGTTGCAATATTTACACCCAGGGATTTGCAAGAACAAGAATGTGCTATTTGTCATTACTGGAGAAAAGTCCCACTTCTACATGACAACTGAGCATTGAAATTCTGCCTGCATGGGTCTCTGTGCCAGCAGTAATGCATCATTGATTTAGCTGGTAATTGGCATTCACTCCGTACATTGCTTTATATATAATAAAAACACAAATCTACCCACTACTGAAATAAACCAGCCTTCAATGAAAAATGATAATCATGAAGATTGTTCAAAATCAAGAAGAAATGGGTGTGCAGACATTAAGTGAAATTGATTTTGCATATATCTATAAATTTAAATAGATAAGGATTATAAATTAATATACAACATATCTAAATAATTCAAAAAGATTTAATATTGTATATCACTACAATACCATTTAGAAAATTATACTCAAATCTCTCATAGGAATATCTTTTTCTCTTTAAATGGTGCAACTGTACAGTTTGATGTTGCTTGTCGTTAACATAGTCCTACAAGAGTGAAGGTCAGCCAGAGAGGTCTTTGCAAAGTGGCTATGACGCCCCTAGCATAACTGTAGTATTTTGTCTCTAATACAGACTTTCTCTTCATACTGGCTCTACTCACTTGCTCAAAAATTTCTTCACTTTTGTCATAACTATTAAGTGCACTCAAAATTAATTTTTACACCTATAAACAAACATCAAACTGGGCAACAGGCACCCAGAACATAGTTCACACAAAATAATTATTTATGAGAAGGAAGAAGAAATAGAGATATGCAACATATCTACTACCACTAATACAAATGAACAAAATACCCTAAGAATATTTTAAATATTTTTAAAAGTTCTTTCCTAAGCAGTATTTTCAAATTTAAAACTTCTATGTTAAAATGCTGTCTTCTGTACAGGGATAATCATGTCTCATGCTAACAACACTCATTCATGACGCTAGATTCTCAGTACATACATCATCACTGATTTGCAACTGAGAAAAGGTGAGTGATTGACAAATATGTTATTTCACGAGAAGAACAAAAGTTCTTCTCCTTGAATCATATTTTCTAAAACAATAGGAAACAATAATTATTAAGAAGCAAACCAAGTGCTAGATACTAAATGTCCAGTTATTTTATCATCTTTCATATCTAGATAAAGACCTGTCATTTTAAAGAACAGTGTAGTCCAGTCACCAGCCAGAATGCAAGTTCTCATTGTTGAGCAAAATATGATAGACATCTTCATACAAAAAGTAAGACGATGAGGGCTAACGAGATGACTCAGGTTAAAACCACATATTGCTCTTCTGGAAGACCCAACGTCATTTCCCAACATCCACATCAGAAGACTTATAGCCACTTGTAACTCCAGTTCCAAGGAATCTGAAACCTTCTTCTGGCCTCTGCTAATACTTATGTACACACACACACACAGACACACACACACACACACACACACACACACACAAACACACACACACACTCACAAATGGAAATAAAATTAAATTTAAAAAAGAAATTTTTTCTTCTATTTCACTCAACCAAGTAACCACACAAACTATACTTCCCGGGGTGAGAGAAAGAGACATCAGTAGTTAATAATATGTATTACCCTTGCCTGGAACCCTAGTTAGCTTTCTAGGACCCATGCTGAGATTACAACTGCTTGCAACTGCAGCTCCTGGAAAATGTGGTGTTTCTGACCTCAGCAAGAAACTGCACTTACTAGTTTGCTTGCATGCATACACAAACTCACACACAAACTACATAAAAATAAATAAAATTCATTTTTAAAAATGTTTTCTGTTGGTGATAAAATAATGGATATTATAAGTAGTTGCAAAATAAAGAAACGGTAACCAAATTTGATGTATAAATGATTAACCTGGAGACACCAGGTCCTGAAAAGAACAGCTCTCTTGTGAAACACAACAACAGGCAAACACACACACACACACACACCAGTGATACTCAGAAGGAAATGTTGACACTGCTAAATACACAAAAGGGGCGATCAGCTCATGTAATGCTAACCATCAGAATAATATTGAACACATAAAAGACTTAGAACAGAGGCAAATCACAGTTCTGGAATGAGCAGTCAATAATATGACAACTACAAAAGCCCCATTTGGAAATCAGAGATCATAAAAGAGTTGTAGTCTTTGCAGCCCCATTCGGAATCAGTCTGCAACCACTCCCTTCTTTATGACAGGATTCAGCTGTGTGCTTTGGAAATCAATATTTATGACCCTGGAAATATAGTTTCCTAGCAAATTTTCAGGGAAAAATAAGCATATGATCATGAACAAAGCATATTTGCCCTAAAATAATTTTAATGTAGTTATCACATACATTATATCCTGGTTGTTTTATTTTAATCAAACTTGACACACGCTAGTGTTATTTGAGAAGAGGAAAACATAAACAAGAAAATTTCACTGTAAGATTGGCCATTTGAAGCCGGGTGGTGGTGGCGCACGCCTTTAATCCCAGCACTCGGGAGGCAGAGGCAGGCGGATCTCTGTGAGTTCGAGGCCGGGCTGGACCGATAGCCTCCAAAACAATACAGAGAAACCCTGTCTTATAAAAACAAAAAAAAAAAGATTGGCCATTTGGCAAGTTTATGAGACATTTTCTTAATTAGAGGTCGATATGGGAGTGCTCAGGCCACTGTGAACAGTGCTAGTCCAGGGCTGGTGTGTGTTTGAAATAAAATAAAATAAAATACAAGCAGGCTAAACAAGTCATGAAGAGCAAGGCAGGAAGCAACACTCCTCCATTGCCTCTGGTTTCTGAATCAAAGTTCCTGTCTTGAGATCTTGCCCTGACTTCCTTTGATGATGGACTGTGGTGTGGAACTGGATATGAAATAAACTTTTTCCTCCCCAAACTGCTATGTTCCCAGTATTTTATAATATCATTAGAAGAGTTAGGTAAGGCAAACAAGCACATTTTTAAATATATTTTATTTTAAATTAATGTGTGTGTGAGAGAGACAGAGTGTGTGGATATGTGCATGGATGGGTATAGCTCCCTAAGAAGTCCAGAAGACGGCAACATATCTCCTTGAATTGGAGGCACAGTGTTTGTGAACTGCCCAATGTAGGTACTGGGAACCCAACTCATGTCTTCTACAAGGCCAGTGCCCTATTGTAGCAGCGGAACCATCTTTCCACCACCATGGTCTGGACAATTTTAGTAGCCTAGGGGAGTGAGAACATGGGGACATGAGAAGTGTTTTGAATCTTGTAGACTCTTGGTGATCAATGAAAGAAAACCCAAGATGAGGAGAGAAAGAGACAGACAGACAGACACATGCACACACAGGCACACATACATGCATACACATGCGCGCACACACACACACACACACACACACACGCAGAGAGAGAGAGAGAGAGAGAGAGAGAGAGAGAGAGAGAGAGAGAGAGAGAGAATCAGTCAATACTATAAGACTACTTGGTGACAAAATGCCCACTTTCCTCTATCTTACCAGGGACATGCATCTTTCATGTGTGATAACAAGGGATTGCTGTCAAACCATTGTTTCTGTTACTGCACCAAGCTCCATCCTTATACATACCAGAATCTTGATTTCAGAACTTTATATACCTTTTAAGGATCATATTTACTCCTGATAGTATTTTTGAAAGAGGATTCTATGAGGGGAATCATTATAACTCAATAAAAATAGTATTATTGGGCCAGGCGTTGGTGGCGCACGCCTTTAATCCCAGCACTTGGGAGGCAGAGGCAGGTGGATCTCTGTGAGTTCGAGGCCAGCCTGGTCTACAAAGTGAGTTCCAGGACAGCCTCCAAAGCCACAGAGAAACCCTGTCTCGAAAAACCAAAAGAAATAGTATTATTGTTTACTTAATGAATGTTTATAAAATGTTTATATGCCAAAAATCATTTTAGCTGCTACACGTTGCATAAAAATACAACAAATTCTTAGTCTCCATGGTCCTTAAATTATGGTGGGAAAGACAAAAAATAGAGAAAAATAAAGAGCATAGGTACTAGTTTGAGATGTAATAAATTAAATGTAAAAAATAAAAAAGATAAATAAATGAGATAGAAACAGTGGTTTTAAGTAAGGTAGCATTTGAACAATTGTCTTGGGAAATTAGAGAGTTCTCTGATGTTATTTCTGACTAGAACATTCTGGACAGAAAGAAGATTAGCTACAAAACCTCAAACCAGAGAAGAGCTGAAGCTAGAGCCTGTGAGGATTTGTAGGCCCTTGGAAGGAACTTGGATTTTCCTATCTGAAAGATGGTAATTGAGTGGAGTACTTAAAAGAATACCGTGACCTGATTCATCGTATAGAGATAAACAAAGAACTGTCTAGGACAGAATCCAACAGTCCAATAGGTGGCTATCCAATAATTCAGCTGAGAGATATTAGAAATTTAGGTCACAGTGATTAAAGTGAATGTGATGAGGAATAATCCAGTTCTGAATAGATTTTGAGGCAAGAGCAAAGAGTATCTTTATGTTAGACTTGTGACAGAAGATAAAGATCTTACCCACAAATTTGTGAGAGATTAAACTCCCTGAGTATAGAATATCTTACTACATCACATCAAAATACAGGTAGCAAAAACTGATCAAATAGAAAGAAGAAATAGACAGGTCCACATTAAAGATGGGAATCCACACTTTTTTCTGATAGGTTATTTTATTTATATTTTTGATGACTATTGTTTTTTTTTAGTCAGACTTTTTTTTTGGCTACAATTATTTTATTACTTTAATTTTAAATAGCTTGCTTCACATGTCAATCCCAGTTCTCTCTTGCTCCCCTCCCCATCCCCCCATCCCCCCCAGCCTCCCACTGTATCCCTACTTCCTTCCACATAAGGGATATCCATAGTCTGTCATTTCACTCAGGGCAGGGTCCAGGCACTACCCCTAAGAGTCCAGGATGAGAGAGCATCCCTCTTTGTGTTATAGACACACGAAGTCCATTTGTATGCCAGGGATAAACACTGATCTACTGCCCAGGGCCCCATAGGTTGCCTAGGCCTCCTCACTGACTCACACACTCAGGGGGTCTGGATCAGTCCCATGCTGGCCTCGCAGCTGTTGGTCTGGAGTCCAAGAACTCCCCCCTTGTTCAGATCAGCTGTCTCTGCTGGTTTTGCTAGCCCATTCTTTGCCAATTTGCTCATCACGCCTCTCTCTCTGTCACTGGGTTCCATGGGTTCAGTTAGTGTTTAACTGTGGGTGTTTGCCTCTGCTTCCATTAGTCACTGGATGAAGTTTCTAGGATGGCTATAGACATCAAGTTCATTATCAGGAATGGGCTTTTAAGGTGGTCTCTCCAATATTGCTTAGCTTGCCAGTTGGTGTCATCCTTTTAGATCACTAGAAGTCACACTGGTGCCAGATCTGTCTTCTAACCTATGACTTCCTCTTTTATGGTATTACTCATTCTGTTCTCCCCCTATCATACCCCCACTCAATTCTTCCTGTTCCTCCATGACCTACTCTCTCTTCCTCTTCTTTCCCTCTCTTCTTCCCAGCTCCCACTCCCCCCCTCAACCCCTCGCCGTGTTCACAATCTGTTCAGAAGATCTTGCCTCATTCCTCTTCTCTGGGGTACCATGCATATCTCTCTTAGGTTCTTTCCTGTTTCCCAGACTCTCTGTCAGTGGAAGTGCAGAGTGGCACTATTCTGATCCATATCTAAAATCCATAGATGAGTGAGTACATACCATGTTTGTCCTTTTGTGACTGGGTTACCTCACTCGGGATGGTTTCTTCTAGTGCCATCCATTTACCTGTGAATTTCAAGATTCCATTGTTTTTTTCTGCTGAGTAGTCCTCCATTGCATAAATGTATCACATTTTCTTTATCCACTTTTCAGTTGAGGGGTATCTAGGTTGCTTACAGTTTCTTGCTATTACAAATAATGCTGCTATGAACATAGTGGAGCAGATGTCCTTGTTGTATGAATTTACATCTTTTGGATATATGCCTAAGAGTGGAAATGCTGGGTCTTGTTGTAGATTGATTCCTATTTTCCTGAGGAATCTCCATACTGATTTCCAAAGTGGGTGTACAAGTTGGCACTCCCACTAGCAGTGGATGAGTGTTCCCCTCTCTCCATATCCTCTCCAGCATAAATTGTCTTCGGTGTTTTTGATTTTAGCCATTCTGACAGGAGTAAGATGTATCTCAAAGTTGTTTTGATTTTCCTGATGGCTAAGGATGTTGAACACTTTCTCAAGTGTCTCTCAGCCATTTTAGGCTCCCAAATTGAGAATTCTCTACTTAGTTCTGTACCCCACTTTTTAATTGTATCCTTTGGTGTTTTGGAGACTTGCTTCTTGAGTTCTTTGTAAATTTTGGAGATCAGCCCTCTGTCAGATGTGGGGTTAGCAAATATCTTTTCCCATTCTGTGGACTGCCTTTTTGTCTTGGTGACTGTTTCCTTTGCCTTACAGAAGCTTCTTAGTTTCAGGAGGTCCCATTTGTTAATTGTCAATCTCAGTGTCTGTGCTTCTGGTGTTAAGTTTAGGAAATGGTCTCATGTACCAACTCGTAGAAAAGTATCTCCCACTTTCTCTTCTGAGAGTTTCAGTGTGGTTGGATTTATATTGAGGTCTTTGATCCATTTGGACTTAAGTTTTGTGCAAGGCGATAGACATGGATCTATCTGCAGTTATGCCAGCACTATTTTTGAAGATGCTTTGTTTTCTCCATTGTACAATTTTAGCTTCTTTATCAAAAATCAAGTGTTCATAGGTTAGTGGGTTAAAATCAGGGTTTTCAATTTGGTTCCATTCGTCTACCTGTCTATTTTTGTGCCAATACCAAGCTGTTTTCAGGACTATAGCTCTATAATAGAGCTTGAAGTCAGGTATGGTGATGCCTCCTGAAGTTCCTTCATTGTATAGGGTTGTTGTGGCTGTCCTGGGCCTTTTGTTTTTCCATATAAAGTTGATTATTGTTCTTTCAAGGTCTGTGAAGAATTGTGCCGGAATTTTGATAGGGATTGCGTTGAATTTGTAGACTGCTTTTGGCAAGATTGCCATTTTTATTATGTTGATCTTACCAATCCAAGAGCATGGGAGATCTTTCCAATTTCATTATCCTCTTTGATTTCTTTCTTTAGAGACTCAAATTCCTTGATATACAGATGTTTCACTTCTTTGGTTAACATTATCCCCAGATATTTGATGATGTCTATGGCTATTATAAAGGGTGATGTTTCTCTGATTTCTTTCTCAGCCACTTTATTATCTGTATATAATAGGGCCACTGATTTTTTTTGAGTTAACCTTGTATCCTGTCACTTTGCTTAAGGTGTTTATCAGCTCTAGGAGTTCCCGTGAGGAGTTTTTTGGGTCCTTATATGCACTACCATATCTCTGCGAATAGTGAAAGTTTGACTTCTTCTTTTCCTATTTGTATCCCCTTGATCTCCTTTTGTTGTCTTATTGCTGTAGCTAGACCTTCAAGTACAATATTGAAGAGATATGGAGAGAGTGGACAGCCTTATCTTGTTCCTTATTTTATCAGCATTATTTATAATAGTCAGAACTGGAAAATAGTCTAGATGCCACTTAAC
The DNA here is from genome assembly GCF_017639785.1 of Mesocricetus auratus. Lineage (NCBI taxonomy): Eukaryota > Metazoa > Chordata > Mammalia > Rodentia > Cricetidae > Mesocricetus > Mesocricetus auratus. The sequence goes on from NW_024429193.1 coordinate 40,041,229, forward strand.
AGAAGAATAGATAAAGAAAATGTGGTACATTTACACAATGGAGTACTACTCAGGAGTAAAAAAGAATGACATCTTGAAATTTGCAGGCAGATTGATGGAACTAGAGAAAGCCATCTTAAGTGATATAACCCAGACATGAAAAGACACCCATGGTATGTACTCATAAAGGGAACACACACTTCCTAAACAATAAATGATTGAATTAGTGAAATATAAAATTAACAAAGAAGACTTGAGCAGCAACACTAACCAACTTAGTAAAATTATTAATAGAACTTTATAGCAAACAACTGTAGAATACCATATGTTCCTATGCTTACATATGGAATGTTCTGAGGATAGACAATTTGCTGCACCTTGAAAATGAACTTCAAATTTATTATTCAGCCTTAATAGAATTAAATTTAAACAAACCATGGAAGGATATCTGGAAATGTCCTCAACTTGGAAATGCAGGTGTGAAACTCAGTTCTTGCCTCAAGAGGAATAAAAGAATTTTTAAAGGCCAAGTATGAGTAGCTATGTCCATGGAACACAGAACCAGGTGGCCTCAATTACTAAGTTCCAATGTCATAAAAGTTGTATTGTTATAGAACCATAACAATGACAAAGCGAGGGATTGAGATACTTTTTCAAATATATTATTTGGTGCATTATGAAAGCTGGACACAAGGAAGTGAAGGGATCATTGCCAAAAGTATTAGGTGCTGTCTGATGCTATCCTTAGCTTTGGGTTAGGTTTCACAAGAGAGTTATAGGGATGATAGGTCAAACACACAGGTAAAAATCAGCATCTAACAATGGGTTAAAGATAGCCCAAGACATTTTGTCTCTGCATCTATAACATTCCTGCTTTCCAGATTCATGAAGTTTCAGTCAGTGTTGTAGAGTCTTTAACAGAGGTGTGCCTCCCCACCCCACCCAAGAACTGTTTTCAAAATAACATGAAGCTTTACAAAAGAAGAGCAAACAAAAAGAACCACCACCCCCTGTTTATACTGACATTCCCCATAGAAATGTGCACACAACTTAACATTTTGAAAATTTAAATGCATCAACATTTATAAATACAGTGTGAGATGAAGAAGTTAGTTTTAATTCAAGAATGCAAGACTAGATTACACTGAAAAGTCAATTAGTATAATTCACCAAATTAATATAATACATGAGACAAATTAGTTCATGTTGGAAAGTAATTTGAAAAATTTCAACAGCTGTATAAAATTTACAAAAACTGGAATAAAACATATGCTCTTAATATAGAAAATGACACCCATGAAAACTGTACAATTATTATAATGAATGGAGAATTACAAGATACTCTTCCTTGAAATTGGGAAAAAATTCGCTTTTACTTAACATTATTCTGTAAGTCAAAAACCAACACAATAAGTCAAGAAAAAAAGCACTATAGTTCCAGGCCAGCGTGACCTACAGAGCAAGTTCCAGGACAGCTATGGGTATAGAGATAAACCCTGTCTTTAAAAACCAGTAAGTGGTAAGACTGCCATTTACTATGCTGATCCTACCTATCCAAGAGCATGGGAGATCTTTCTATTTTCTGGTGTCTTCTTTAATTTCTTTCATTAATGACTCCAAGTTCTTGTCATACAGATCTTTCACCTGTTTGGTTAGTGTTACCCCAAGTTATTTTATGTTGTCTGTAGCTATTGTAAAGAGTGATGTGTTTCCGATTTCTTTCTCAGCCCCTTTATTGTCTATATATAGTATAGTTACTGATTTTTTTAGTTAATCTTGTATTCTGCCACTTTGCTGAAGGTGTTTATAAGCTGTAGGAGTTCCCTGGTGGAATTCATTGGGTCACTTATGTAGAATATCATATCATCTACAAGGAGTGAATGTTCTAATCTTTCTTTCCAATTCTTATCCCCTTGATCTCCTTTTGTTGTCTTATTGCCTAGCTAGAACTTCAAGTACAATATTGAAGAGATATGGAGAGAGTGGACAACCTTGTCTTTTTCCTGATTTTAGAGGAATAACATTGAGTTTCTCTCCATTTAGTATGATGTTGACTGTCCTTTTGCTGTGTATTGCCTTTATTACGTTCAGGTATATTCCTGTTTTCCCTGACCTCACCAAGACCTTTATCATGAAGGGGTGTTGAATTATGTGGTAGGCTTTTTCAGCATCTGGTGAGATGATCAAGTCGATTTTCTTTTTCAGTTTGTTTATGTGGTGGATTACATTGATGGACTTTCATATGTTGAACCATCCCTGCATCTCTGGGATGAAGCCTACTTGACCATGGTGGATGATTTCTGTGATGTGTTCTTGGATTCAATTTGCCAATATTGGTCTGTAGTTCTCTACCTTAGATGTGTCTTTGTGTGGTTTGGGTAACAAGGTAATTGTAGACTTGTAAAAAGAATTTGGCAATGATCCTTCTGCTTCTTTTGGTGGAACAACTTGAGGAGTATTAGTATTATCTCTTCTTTAAATTTCTGGTAGATTTCTGCTCTAAAACCATCTGGCCCTGGGCTTTTTTTGTTGGGAGAATTTTGATGACTGCTTCTATTCCATTAGGTGTTATAGGTCAATTTAAATTGTTTATCTGTTCTTGATTTAATTTTGGTAAGTGATATCTATCCAGAAAATTGTCCTTTTCCTTCAAATTTTCTAATTTTGTGGAGTACAGGTTTTCAAAGTATGACCTGATGATTCTCTGGATTTCGTCATTGTCTGTTGTTATGTCCCCCTTTTCATTTCTAATTTTGTTAATTTGCAAAACCCTTGCCTTTTGGATGGGTTGGAGAAAGGTTTGTCTCTATTGTTGATTTTCTCAAAGAACCAACTCTTTGTTTCATTGATTCTATGTATTGTTTTATTTGTTTCTACTTAATTGATTTCAGATCTCAATTTGATTATTTCCTAGCATCTATTTCTCCTGGGATAGTTTGCTTCTTTTTGTTCTAGAGCTTACAGTTGTTCTGTTAATGACAATCTTACCAAAAACAATTATAGATTCAATTCAATGCCCACCAAAACCCTTGCACAATTCTTCACAGACCTTGAAAGGACAATACTCAATTTTATATGGAAAAACAGAAAACAAAACAACCAGGATAGCCAAAACCATCCTGTACAATAAAGGAACTTTAAGACGCTTCACCATCCCTGACTTCAAGCTCTATTATAGAGCTATAATAATGAAAACATTTTTTATTGGCACAAAAGCATACAGGTAGAAAAATGGAATTGATTTGAATACCTTGATAATAACCTACACATCTATGAACACTTGATCTTTGACAAAGAAACTAAAATTATACAATGGAAAAAAGAAAACATCTTTAACAAATGATGTTGGCATAACTGGATATGAACAAGTAGAGGATTGCAGATAGATCCATATCTATCTCCAGGCACAAAACTTATGTTCAAATGGATCAAAGACCTCAACATAAACCCAGCTGCCACACTGAACCTCTTAGAAAAGAAAGTGGGAAGTACCCTTGAATGAATTGGAACAGGAGACTTCTTCCTGAATATAACTCTAGTAGCACAGACACTGAGATCAACAATTAACAAATGGGAGCTCCTGAAACTGAGAAGCTTCTGTAAGGGAAAAGACACAGTCAAAAAGAGCAAATGGCAGGCCACAGAATGGGAAAAGATCTCCACCAAACCCACATCTGACAGAGGTCGACTTTCCAAAATATACGAAGAAGTCAAGAAGCTAGTCACCAAAACACTAAATAATCCAATTAAAAAGAGGGGGACAGGATAACCCAGAGAAGGTGAATAGGACAAGAGCTCCTAATTGGATTGGGAGCAGGGGGGGAGTGGAGTGGAGAGGGAGAAGGGACAAAGACAGGAGGAGAAGAAGAGGAAGAGAGAGGAGGACACGGGGTGGGGGGAGGAGCAGGAAGATTGAGTCAGGGTAAGAACAGAAGAGAGAACAATGAGAGGTACTGTAATAGAGGGAGCCATTATAGGTTGGAGGAGACATCTGGCACTAGTGAGATCTTCACAGATCTACAAAAATGACACCAACTCACATTAAAGCTACTTTAAATGCCCTCCCCTGATAATGAAATTCATGACTACTTTATATGCCATCCTAGAACCCTCATCCAGTGGTTGAAGGAAGCAGAGGCAGACACCCATAGCTAAAAACGGAACTGAACTCCTGGAACCCAGTTGCAAAGAGGAGTGATGAACAAAGGAATCAAGACCTGGTTGGTGAAACCCACAGGGGCAGCTGACCTAAACAAGGGGGAATGCATGGACTCCAGACTGATGACTGAGAGTCCAGCATGAGACTGATCCAGACCCCTTCCCCCAAACCTGAGTGTCAGAGAGGAGGCCTCAGCAATCTATGGGACCTTGGAGAGTAGATCAGTATTTATTCCTGGCATACAAATGGACTCTGGGAGCCCATTCCACATGGAGGGATGGTCTCTCAGCCTGGACACATGAGGGAGGACCTAGGCCCTGCCTGGGATGATATGACAGACTCTGAAAATGCCTCATGGAAGCCTTTACCCTCCCTGGGGAGCAGAGGGGGGATAGAGTGGGGTAGGTGTTAGGAGGGCTAGGGGGCTGGAGGAGGAGGGGAGGGAGAAGGAATTGGTAATAACATGTGTAAAAAGTTAAATTAAAAAATTATTATAAGGAAACAAGAATAAAAAATAAAGGAACTAAAGGAGAAAAGTGGGGTACAGAACTAAACTGAAAATTTTCAATAGAGGAATCTAAAATTGCTGAAGGACCCTTAAGAAATTGTTCAACATCCTTAGCCTTCAGGGAAATGCAAATCAAAACAACTCTGACATACCATCTTACACCTGTCAGAATGACTAAAATCAAAAACACCAAGGACAGTTTATGAAGAAAGGGGAATTTTCTATTGCTGGTGGGAGTGCAAACTTGTACTGCCACTTTGGAAATCAGTATTGCAGTTTCTCAGGAAAAATGGGAACTAGTCTACCTCAAAATCTAGCAATTCCATTCTTACACATATACCAAAAGGATGCATATTCGTACAACAAGGAAATTTGTTCAAATATGTTCATAGAAGCATTATTTGTAATAGCCAGAACCTGGATCAACCTAGATAGCCCTCAGCTGAAGAATGAATAGAGAAAATGTGGTACATTTACAAATGGATTACTACATAGCATAAAAATAAGAGTCTGGGCAAATGGATCGAACTAGAAGAAACCATCCTAAGTGAGGTAACCCAGTCACTGAAAGATAAACAGGATATATACTCACTCATATGTGGATAATAGACATAGAGCAAAGGATTGCAAGTCTACAATCCACACCTCCAGAGAAGGTAAGGAAACACAGAGGACTTTAAGAAAGACATCCATGGTTCCTCAGGGAAGGGGAAAGGGACAAGAGCCACTGAACAAATGGGGAGTATGGGGATAGGGGGATGGAGGTAGGAGAAAGAGGAGGGGAGAAGAGGAGGGAGGAGAACATGAGGGATCAGGAATATTGCATGGGGAGAGGAATAGAGGAGAGCAAGAAAAGAGACATCAATAGAGGGAGTCACTATAGGTTTAAAGAAAAATCTGGCACTAGGGTATTGTACAGAGATACACAAGGATGATTCCATCTAGGAATCTAAAAAATAGTGAAGAGGCTACCTTAAATGCTCTTCCCCTATAATGAGAATGATGACTACCTTTAATGCCATTCTAGAGCCTTCATCCAGTAGCTGATGGAAGCAGAAGTAGAGATCCACAGTTAAGCTCTGAGTCAAACTCCTGGGATCCAGTTTCAGAGAGGGAGGAGTGATGAACAAAGGGCTCAAGACCTTGCTGGGAAACCCACAGGAACAGCTGACCTGAGCAAGTGGGAACTCATGGACCCAGTCTGATAGCTGGAGAACCAACATAGGACCAAACCAGGCCCCCTGAACGTGTGTTTCCGTTATAGGAGCAGTCAGCATTCTATGGGGCCTCTGACAGTGGAACCAGGATGTATCCCTAGTGCAGGAACAAACTTCGGGTGACCATTTCCCAGGGAGGGATACTCTCTTAGCTTAGATACACGGGGAGGGCCTAGGTCCTGCCCAAATGACTTGACATATTTTGATGATCCCTCATGGAAGGGAGAGAGAACTGGTATTGATATGTAAAAATAAATTGCTTCTAATTTTAATACAATTTACAAAAATACAAAATAAAAACCCATATGTGTCCGTGTGTTTCTGTGTCTCTGTGTGTGTGTGTGTATACATATATATTAGTAAAGCTATATTTAGTCATAGGTAACATCATTAATTGTACAAATAACCTGTGTAATGTGTAGACAATCTCTTTCAAAACTATTTGAGTCACATATAAATACATACACATGCATGCAATAACTAAAATATGTCAGTTCAGTCAGTTAACTAAAATATTTCATCAATCTGCTAGCAATCAATTAAAAAGAAATAAAATAAATCTTTCATACAAAAATGTTAGAGCAGCATTTGTGGCAGTATCTAACAAGATGGAAAACACGGGCAGTTTTGACAAAAATGAAAACCTTATATTTTAATACTGCAAAATTCTCTGATTTTTTTAAAACTGGTTAGATACTGTGCTCATATAATGGAAGAACCAGTATTGTTTTCAGTTTACCACAGATTTACTGTAATTACAAAAAAGCTCAAATACAACTTAGAAGAGAAAAGAATGATGATTTCAGCTCATAGATTACAGTCCATCATTGTGGAGAACTCAAAACCAGCCAGCCACATCACATCCACAGTGATCTGGGTCTTGCCACATCAATTCATCTAGTTATGACAGCCTCCACAGGACATAATCACATGACTAATCAATGTGGAAATTTCTCCTTGTGACTCTTTCCCCAAATTATGTCACATTGACAGTTAAAGCCAACCAAGACTGTCACCCTATGATCATCATACCTGTGTAAGTTATTTCATGTTTGGGTCCTCTGAGAGCCCTATCTGGTACATCTGTAAAAAGAAGTGGGTCAATCAGACACTGAATTTTGCTTGTTTTGACTTGCATCAATATCCAGTATGTTTTATTTATGTTTTTTTGAGACTTTCTCTGTATTGTTTTGGAGACTGTCCTGGAACTCACTCTGCAGACCAGAACTCATAGAGATCTGCCTGCCTCTGCCTCTCGAGTGCTGGGATTAAAGGCGTGCACCACGAACGCCTGGCCTATCCAGTATGTTTTAACCTGAGTGTAAAATATATTGAGAGCCTTAAGTTTTATCTGGAAGATGGGATTGGTTTAACTCACATGGTTGCATAATTTCTCAATCATTTCACTCAGCAGTTCTCTCTTATCAATTGAATAACTAGAATGGGCAGTCATCATTTGGTATAAATGAAGGGCAAAAATGTTCTTTTGGTACCAACAAATATTCCATGGATGGAATTCTGAATTGTCTCTTAGTCCATAATTTTTTTCTTTTTTTATTTTTAAGTTTAAATTTAGATTAGAAACAAGGTTGCTTCACAAGTCAGTTCCAGGTCCCTCTCCGTTTCCCTCCCCTCCTCCTGTGCCCTCCCCCCACCCCCCAATATCCCCTCATTTCCCCAGAGAGGGTGAAGCCCTCCATGGGGGTGCCCATAGTCTGTCATTTCATCCAGGGCAGGGCCTAGGCCCTCCCCCAAGAGTTCAGGGTGAGAGTGCATCTCACATTGTTGGATGGGAGTCCAAAGTCCATGTGTATTCTTGGGATAAATACTGGTCTACTGCCCAAGGCTCAATAGATTACCTAGGCCTCCTCACTGACACCCCCATTCAGGGGGTCTTGATCAGTCCCATGCTGGATTCTCAGGCATCAGCCTGGGATTCAAGAGTTAACCCTTGTCAGGTCAGCTGTTTCTGGGGGTTAAACCAGCCCAGTCTTAATCCCTTTGGTCATCAGTCCTCTCTCTCTGTTACTGGCTTTCTTGAGTTCAGCTCAGTGTTTAGCCATGGGAGTGTGCCTCTTCTTCCATCAGCCACTGAATGAAGGTTCTGTTTCCCAGACTCTCTGGCCATAGGATTGTAGGCTGGCACTCCCCAGATCTATGTCTAAAATCCATATATGAAAGAGTACATGCCATGTTTCTCTTTTTGTGACTGTTACCTCACTCAGGATGGTTTCTTAACTTTTTACGCATGTCACTCTCAGTTCCCTCTCCCCTTCCCCAATCCTCTGAACCCCCCACTCCACTCCATCCCCCCTCGGCTCCCCAAGGAGGGAAAGGGCTTCCATGAGGGATTTTCAGAGTCTGTCATATCATCCTGGGCAGGGCCTAGGTCTTTCCTCCTGTGTCCAGGCTGAGAGAGCATCCCTCCATGTGGAATGGGCTCTTAGATTCTATTTGAATACCAGGAATAAATACTGCTCTACTCTCCAAGGTCAATATATTGTTGAGGCCTCTTCTCTGACACCCAGGTTCTGGGGGTATTGTCTGGATCAGTCCCATGTTGGCCTCTCAGTCATCAGTCTGGGGTGCATGTGCTCCCCCTTGTTTAGGTCAGCTGCCTCTGTGGGTTTCGCCAGTCTGATCTTGATTCCTTTGCTTACTGCTCCTCTTTGCAACTGGGTTCCAGGAATTCAGTTTGGCTTTTAGCTGTGGGTGTTTGCTTCTGCCTCTCTCAGACACTGGATGAGGGTTCTGGGATGGCTTATAAGGTAGTCATCAATCTCATCATCATGGGAGGGCATTTTATATAGGCGTAATGCCAGTTGGTGTTATTCTTGTAGACCTCCGAAGATCTCACTAGTGCCAGATCTTTCCTCCAATTTAAAATGCCTCCCTCTATTATGGTATCTCTCTTCCTTCTCTCCTCTATTCTTACCCTGGCTCAACCTTCTTGTTGCAGAAGAATAAAGGGAAAGAATTATTTGAATTTAAGAAACTCAAATTTCTTTTTTACATGTCCATGCTGAATCCATGCACTTCTCAGACAGTTTCATTCATTTCTCTGGTAAGCCAGTAGTAGTTGCTTGAACCAGAACAGCTTGACTCTAGTTTTATAATGCCAGCTGAAGTCAAGGCCCCTCTGTAGGATACAAACTTGTGCCCAAACTCTGAGCACTGGCTGGATACTGCCAAGGATACTTGTGAATGGATAAAGGGCATGGTAATTTAGTGCCTACTCGCTACATCTAGGGGAGGGGAAATGCTGAAAATTCAGACATTTTAGCATATTTCCCTTTGCCTTCACAAAAGAGGAGAACACAGGGTGAAGATAGTAGAAATAACAAAATGTTCCAGATGTGCTTATCACTAGATCAGTTTTGCCACTTGAAGCATGGTGGCCAACATCTGGGCCCACAGGATGGACGAGTCTATATGCCTAGTCTTTATATTGAACTTCACTGTTGGTTTTGGAACGACACCTAGAAAATATTTGTTTGCAATCACTTGGTTTCTTTCATGCAAGATGAATTTTGGAGTAGAATAACAATTTTTGTCTCTAATTTTCTGTGCTTAATATGGTAATCCATTTAGTAAATATGAATTCATACTGTTTTGATGTACAAAAGGAAATTGATATAACTGCAAATGGTTCATCTTGGGCTCATTTTTCATGTATGTCTCTCGATTGGTTGGAAAGCAATGGCTTTTGCACAGCCAATGTGCAAGAAAACCATTATTTTATGATTAGGTGAAAAAGTAAATGAGATGACATTCATATATAAACCAATTACCAGTGAAGGATTGCCAATTCCATTCCCAGTAATAAGTGGTTTGCTTTCAATATTTGGTTAATTTTTCCTGCTGTGATCAAAAGTGTCTCTCTTACAACTCAACCACAGGATGCTATATGAGACTACCACACATTTGTAGTACTTTCCACTGGTTTTGAAATTGAGTTGGGTTAGCATAAACCCTTAAAATGTGTTGTTACAGTGACAGTATAACTATTTTCTCCCAGTTACAATCTAATATCTTCTCTTTAACTGGAGGGTCTCAGGCTTCTGATTCATCTCTAGCCTGAAGATGCTCTAGAGTCTTTGAATACTAGAGCAAAAGAGAGCCTAGTAGTACAACCAACTCTCTGGTTCCATCTTTGGCAATGGAAGATTGTAGTGTGAACCATTTGGCCAAAGTCATAGAGTGTGTGTCTCTAAACTTGAAAGCTCTCTTTCCACCACATCTTTTATAACTTCTATTAAATTTAAGAGGAAAACCGGAAAGGATGTGATATAAAGTGTGAAGATTATAAAATAACATGATAATCTCTAAACTACTTTATGCTTGTGGCTTCTACTATAAGTCTGAATAGTTAGATTTTTGGGACAAATTGCTGGATACAGTTCTCCTGAAAGTTATACTAATTTTGTTTTATTTCTTTTCTTCCTAGTGGAAGAAAATGTGTATTTGGATAGTTTAAAATTTGTTCCTGTACTTTATGACTTATCAACTAGTAATTTACTGTTGCTCAAAGATCTTCCTTATCATGAAAATTAGTCTTGCATTGTATAATTAGGGTACTTTGGTAGATTTCAACTTTATTTCCTACACCCACATTTTTTTTCACAATGATTCAGATTTAGTTGTTAGACAAAGGTTGTTATAGACCTTATTTGACCTACCAACTGTTTGGTGCAAATTTGAAAATCTTTTCTGCAGTAAGTAAGTACCTCACATTGGGATTAACTTTGATATATCCATTCTTATGATTCTTTTTATGCTATTTACCTTAGGGTAAATTGTAATGCTAGAACTTTTTATTCAAAGGATTTTAATGAAATAATTAGGAACCTTTAGATCTTAAAATTCTGCTTAATATCAGGAGTTGCTACATTAATATAATAAAAATAAAATATAAGATTTTCTAATTTTAAGTTTTATATGCTATCAAGCCTTCTTAATATTTGATGATAAAATTATTAAGTGACTTAGTTTTTGTATTACTATAGTGATAATAGAATGCAATTCTCAACTCAGTAGGAATAGGAGTTTATTTTGAAGCCAAATATGCCTGACCCAGGAGTAGGTCTTCTTTTATCCCAAAATCCAAAGTAGAAGTTGCTTCATGATGTTTTATAGCAACAAAACAAAGAAAATCATAAACCAAGACACTTTGTAAATACAATGGTAGAAATATTACATAGATAGGTCAAAGAAAAGCAGGGGACCTATGCTATAGGCCACAGATGTTATCTAATGAAACTCTTAGCTTCTAGGTCAGTGGGAACTAGGGTTTTGCTTAATCAATGCACTCCAAAGACTTTTATCCATCAGTTATAGATGTTTGGTCTGGTGGTCTGAATGGAAAATGTCTCCCATAGGTACATAATGAGTGACATTTTTGGAAGTGTGGCCCTGTTGAAGTAGGTGTGGCCTTGTTGGAAAGTGTGTCACTGGGGTAGACTTTGAGGTTTCAGAAGCTCAAGCCAGACCTAAATGGCTTGCTGTCTCTTCCTGCAGATCTAGATGTAGAACTCTCAGCTCCTTCTACAGCACTATGTCTACCTGCATGCTACCATGCTTCCTACCATGATGATAATGGACTAAACTTCTGAATTGTAAGTTAGCCCTCAACTAAATGTTTTCCTTTATAAAAGTTGTCATAATCATGAGTTCTTTTCACAGCAATAGAAACCTTGATTAAGATATTAGATCAGACACAGATGGACAAAGAATTGCTATTTAGGGTTAAAGACAGTCCAAAATATATTGTAATTAGGCTTCAGACTTGCAACATTCCAACTTCTCTACAATCATTGACTCTCTATAAGTTAATCAGATTTTCAGATGATTCAGTGGAAAGCACATATTTCTAAGGAAATTTTTACTATTCACATTATAAAGAGTAAACTTTTTTTCTAAGCTAATGTATATCAAATACCCAAGGTTAGTATTGAATTTTCTTTGTAGCATAAGATGACCTTGAATTTCTAACCTACAACTTCTGATTGTTTTATATCTACCTCCTATATTCTAAGATTAGAGGCACAGGTTATTTAGTGCTAGGAATCAAAACTCAAAGCTTCACATATGACAGGACAGACAAGCATTATACCCCCCCGTCCCAACAGAATAACTTTTTAGGGAACAACACTACAAAAGCTCTTCAGCCATAGATGATACTCTCCACATGGTTATTTCATTACTTATTAATCTGGATAGTTTGCAAAAAACAAAGCTGAATGATGAAATTATATAAGGTAAAAGGTAACCTAGGAAATAAGCGTGAACTCTGTTGTCTGTCACAAGAATATAACTTTTAGCCGAGGGTATACTTCAAGTGGTAGAGTAACTGCCTGGCATAACAAAATTTGAGGTTCTGTCACCAGAACTGCGTAAACTTGTTGTGGTGGTACAGATGTGTAATCCCAGCATTGGAGAACTAGAGGCTAAAGGATCAGAAGTTCAAGCTCAACCTTAGCTACAGAGTGAGCTTGAGGGCAGTTTTAGATACATAGAGCCTACCTCAAAATGAAAGTTAATAAAAAGTTAATACAAGGAGTTGTTTATTTTCAAATTGAATGCAGTCTAAGAATTCTAAAAAGGCATTTTCTACTGGTTCTCTTTTATCATGGGACAGGCAAGATTCAGAAAATCAATGCTGATAGATGCACATTTCCTTTGTGTAGTTTCTGAATTCTTCTCATGGGCATGGGATCATTTGGCTGGGCCTATTAATTATAAGAAAATGCATCCACAGCCTCCCATATCTGCAAACAGTACATTGCATATCAATGAACATAATTCTCAGAAACAATAATTCGAACTTTTTATGACAGCAATAGAAAAATCTTCAGTAGCAGCTGCTGACCTAGCTAGTTTTAGAAAACAGGTCCTCCAGAAGCCAAGTGGTGCTACTGAGAATTCAGTTTGCTTTTAACAATTGTCTATCAAGTCAACTAATGAAAGTTGTAAAACTTGGTCATGCCTGATAACTTCAGAATCTCCTGGCTGTGCTAAGCAACTGTCTGCACCTTTATGTATAGCCCTTATGTGTTAGACATGAGTGGAAGTGGTGCTTTTTAAAGACATTTTAACAATAATCTAAAATTCTTTTGGAAGACTATTTGGAAATCTGTCATTACTAACCATGTCCTGAAATGAGAATATTATGGCCCATCATCCCCATTTCTCCCCTCTGAGTGCATCATTATATTGCTGATTTCACAAAAGTAACTGCATTAAAAAAAGTTAAAAGTGTGTGTGTGTGTGTGTGTGTGTGTGTGTGTGTGTTTCACTGTGGAGGCCAAAAGAGAGCATCTGATACACTGGAACTGCAATTATACGTAGTTGTTAGCCTCCCATAATGGGTGCTAGTAATGGAACTACAGTCTTTCTTTAGGGAGAGCAGCAAGCATACTTTACCACTGGACCATCTATTTATCCCCCAGGCAGTAGTTTTGATAGTGGTCCAGAACTCCTGAGTTCCGATTTGGAGCTATAAGAATGTGGGTGTAGCTCTATGATCAGTTAAAACTCCTCCTTGAGCAGTTGGTTATTGTTGGGGATCTGCAGAACTTGGGACTGGATTTCATGTTCCCTTTCCCTCCCCATTAATTAATTTGCATTAGTAGTATATGAGGTGAAGGAGGGTGGTCTGCTCTGGACTTGAAATTCTTAAAAATAGTTGTGCCTTCTATTTCTGCTGCTGCTACTACTTCTCATTTTTACTCTTTTGTTCTTATTCTTCTCTCACTCTAGTTCTTGCTCTCACTCTTTTGTCTCCTCTGTTGCCTAGAAATAGAAGTTGGGAAAGCCCTAGAGATTCCATAGCCACAAGACACAAAGCCCTTGTTTCCGGGATTCCCCGAATGAAAGTAAGCCATGTTATCAAACCAAGAAACATCATCTTGGGCATTCACATATGGAATTAACTATTATTGGTGTGCCCAAACAAATTGAATGATTTCTGTTTTTAGATGCTATCATTTTTTAACAACAATAGTTTTAGTCATGCCTATATGTTTCATAAAAATTGTAGATTACATGCTCATTTTTTAAAACATCTTACTTTCCCAATTTTCCCCATGAGATATGTCACAACATTCTTAATTTTTCTTTTAGACTATATTTTCTATCTATCATCATTTTTTATCAGTCTCCTGCACTTGATTGTTCAGTCGTGCGCTTACCAAGTCTCCTTTTCTTCTCAAGTTCACTTCCTACTTTCATCTCTCTCTCTCTCTCTCTCTCTCTCTCTCTCTCTCTCTCTCTCTCTCTCTGTGTGTGTGTGTGTGCGTGTGTGTGTGACCCACTATGTTTATTTAGAGTTACCTGTATGATTGTAGATAGGGATTATTTGCTTGAGTGAGGGCAATGCACCAGTGGCTATAGCCCTGGGAAATATGACTCTCCCTTCTGCCAACTTTAACTGCTTATAGCTCCTCTTCAAATGGTGGGGGTTATGAGCATCTCCTCTTTCCTGTTAGGATGTTTATAGACCTGTTTGTGTTGTGAGGTATCCTTCACAGAAGATCAGTTTAACACTGGTTCAAGTCAATATGAAGTCTTTATTAGCTGACCAGTAACTACACTGGGTGCTTCAGACCTGAGCACAGTTCTGAGCCTTTTTCCAGACTTTTAAGCACAAAACCACATCCAGAATTGACATGCCTCTATTAGTAAGAACAGTTTGCCAGAAGCTGAGCTATGGAAACCACAAAGCAAAATCAGTGTATTTAGCACTTTCCCAGAACTATGAACCTTAGTGGAATAGGTCTTTGTTCTCATTTTGGCTAGTGGTGTTGTCTACATGCTGGGTTCCGTGGCCTGAATAGTATTTCCATTATGGTGTCAGTTGTGCTAAGATCTGGAGGCCTACTAAGATCTAAGGGTCTGTTACAATTGTGTTCGTGTCTTTCACAGATACCTACTGCTGGCTGCTATAATTTTATGGGTGCACCATTCATGTCAAGTTCTGAAGACAGCAATTAATTTCTATCCTCTGGATCTTACGTTGTTTCTGCCACCTCTTTGGATATGTGGTCTAAGTCTTGGATATATGTCTCCCATTTATAGCATAGTACTCAGAAGCTTCTTGTTCTATTTATAAATATCTACACTGACCACCACTCACAAAAGAAGAAGCTCTTTGAGCAAACCTGAAAGCAGCACTGATCTCTGTGTATAAGCATAAGTATTTAGAAAACACTATGTGTATTTACCCAACCAACCATAGTGGATTCTACCCTAAGTGCTATGACCTCCTTAGCAAGGGTTCTGACTAGGCTTACAGTACCTGGTATGAGTGCCTCCTGTGGAATGAGCTTAAAACCTATTAGGATAACAGTTGGTTACCCTGATAACCTCCATGCCACTGTAGCACCAGTCCATGTATCTTTCCCGGCAGGTTGGTATTGTAGTCTATAGGATTGGCTGCTAGATAAGACTATTGAAGTTTTTTTCCTCTAGCAAACTGCTTAGCATCTCCAGCACTATTGAAAATAGTCATCATGTAAGGAGCTTCCAGCTAAGTTGCAACTTGATTTCTTTATAGTTTGCAACAAAAGTTCATGATGTTTCCAGCAGTACAGTCCTATCAGCTCATTCTAGTGGCAACCAAGAGAATTCAACAATCAACAGGCAATAATCAATCTGTTAATCCCCATCATTTTACTAAAATGGAATCATTATGTTAAGAGATTTTCATATTTTATATAATATTCTTACAGCATAGCACAATAGTATTACAAGAACTATAGAAATCTGCCCTGAAATTTTTCTGAATATGGAGACATTAAGGAGCTTTCTCAAGAGCAAGAAATTGGTAAAAGCTTAAACTCATAATGCTTAATTTCAAACATATTTCTGATGTTAAGTTAAATTGTATTTCAAATGCCATTTATTAAGATATTTTTTCTGGGTCAGCTTAGTAGTTTGCACAAATCATTTCATTTAATCCTTCAGGGACTATTTGCAGAAAGTATTCAATCACAGCATGAATGTATATCAGCATTCTTAAGTAACTGCACTGTAAAGAGAATTATGACATCTGAAACCCAGAGAAAATTTTACAATTCTACAGAATGGTTAGGTAGCCAAACAGCAATTTAAAGCCATCTTAAGATGTAAATGTTACTTAGGGTTGCAGTATTAGCTCTGTGTTTTCAGAGCTATGCCCTCCTACTTGAATAATTGAAATAAAGGATCACAGGGATTGCAAAGTAACCTGGAAATTTTGTTTAAAACAAAGAAACTTCTGAGGTCAGGAAAATAAACTTTTAAAATTGTCAGCAGGCCACTGAATGAAGATACTGAAGGGCACAATTATTGCTATGGTTTCCTTTTATCTAGCTTGTCTTAGTTGGGTTTATGTTGCTGTGACAAACATCACAAGATTCAACTTGTGGAGGGAAGGGTTCATTGGTCTTACATTTCTGTATATAGTCCAGCATTGAGTGAAGTCAGAGTAGGAACTAAACAAGAGCAGAGATAGCAACCACATAGTAAACCTTTTTACTGGCTTGCTCAACCTGCTTAGCTATAAAAACCGAGGGGTGGCATTGCTCACTGTGGACTGGTCCTTGCCATATCAATTAATAATCAAGAAAACTGTCCCTAAGATGTACCCATGGGCAACTTCTATTTGCAGTTTTTCAATGGAGGTCCCATATTCCCAGGTGTCTCTAGTTCTTGTCAACTTGAGAAATACTGACTGGTGTGATGTGGGAACTCCTGTGATTATGTCAATAAAGCACTGTTGGGCCAATAGGAATCTAGATAGGTGGGACTAGGAGTCCAGGAGAACTCTGGGAAGGAGAAACACAGAGAGTTGAGATGTAATGCCATGGGGTAGGAAGCCCGGAAACTTCTCTGGTAAGAGAAACACTTAGATTAGCAATTATGGGGTAATTACTTAAGTCAGAGCTAGCCAGTAAGAAACAAGCAAGGCCACCAGCTCCATAATTAATACAGCGTCTTTTGTGTTATTTGGAGACTACAACGCGGCAGAGCCCAGGCGACTGGTAGGTGATAAACCAAAGCGGCTAACAAGGAAAAGCTTCTCTTTACATAATGGTGATCAGGAGTGGGATGATGAATTTCCATGTAGAATGGCAAAAGTTTTAAAGGAATTTTAGAAAGAGAAGAACGGAGAGAAGCACAGATTTTTGGTAGCAGTATTTTCTCAGGTGGTCTCTGTTTTGTTAGCGGCAAGCAGAGACACTCAGCTGGCTTGAGTTAGGCTTCCTGACTCAGCATAAAAAAAATCCTAAAGCAAACAAGGTTCTTTTAAGAGGCTTTGCTAACGAATTAAAAGTTGTACTTACAGCTGCAAGTGGCAGTGACCACATCTCCAAGCCGGCAGCTAGAGTCACGCTTATGCCCGCCATCTTGGAAAAAAAAAACGGCAGTTTAAAACAGCCACTGTTTTACAGATAAGGCACATGGCCAGAAAAACATAAAGATTTACAGTAAAGTCAGATTTGGATGAAGAAAAACCTCTAAAGGTTTCCAGCGTGTTTAAAAATTTACGTAAGATTGAGAGAAAAAGAAACGGCCAGCTGTGGTGGCTCATGCCGGTAGAATTTACTGCAGAGGCAGAGGCAGGCGGATTTCCAAAGAGAAACCCTGTCTCAAAGAAAAATAAGTAAAAGTAAAAGAAATAGAGTAATAATAAATAAATAAATAAGCCACATAAAGATGGAAAATACACAGAGAGTCTGGATACTGTATGCTATTGTGTTTTTCAGTTTTTCATTGCTAAGGAAGGAACAACTACTAACATACGCTTGATTATAAATGCTGCTGAATTAATTAAACTTCTATCTTTTAAAAAGGCCTTGACTTCAAAATTTAAGTATAAGGATATGTTACTTGGAAAAGGAGTTTTCATTATGTTTCTACAGAAAATGAAAAGCTGAGGATTCCTTACACGCTTCTGTGGTTTGACGAACCAAGACCCCCGGAAGCAGTGGGCCAGGTGTTCCAACAATCAAAACAGCTAAGATGATGCAGTCTTACAGACCATGAAAAAAAGGACTTATACAGGTTTCTGAGTTTTGTCATGGTATGAACAGTGCCCCCTTCCAGCATGAAGCAGTTGGGAATGAGCGATGTCCTAATTCCCATCTTGTTTATAAATCTTTGCTTTCACTTAAATGGGGTTGTTTATAATTGGCTAATGATCACAGCCAATCTCCTTTTTAATGGTAAAAAGGGGAATTATGGTATAGGTATGGTTTTTCATTTATTAATACAAATTCAAGGTCAATTTTGTGATATATATATTTTTCCTCTTGATTAAGTATTGTGCTTATACTGATCTTTTAAAACATAAAGCATAATTAAATATAGACTATAGATAGTTACTTATAATATTCAGAACTTATAGTTAGGTAAGTTAGATTTTCTAGATATACAGAAATATATTTGAGGTAGATAAACAGTCTTCAAACCTCTCAAAGACCTTCAGAAAATGGCATTTAAAATGGTTTATGGTTTTTCTTGACAATGAGAAATGTCTGCTCCTGGCAGCACCAATTACGTCTGAGAGGAAGATGGGTATCGAAGAAACTGGTTATGGAGTTTGCTTTCAACATGGCAAGATTAACCATTTGGGCAAGAAACTGCTCTTGCCTGTACTGCCTGACTGTTGCTGTATAATCTGGACATGCAGGACCCACAGGAAAGGACTGCTGAACTCAGTCTTATAGGGTTCCTACTTCATGAAAGAGTCTACGAGACTTTCTGCAGGACACAGGAAAATGACTGACAGACTGCTGATGCAGATGGACAGTTTGAAATTTCCTGCTTTCCTGAGAAGTCTTCTGGACACATTGTGGCCTATGCACTGAAGATGGATGCCCCAACGTTACAGAGGAACTTCGGGTGACTGTCCAGGCAGTAAGATGTCTCTTTCAATCCTAGTGTTTATGTATTATCCTTCTGTGGTCATTGATGGAGTTGAAGGCAGATAGTTATAATTATAGTTTTCCTTAGTTATGATAAGAGATAAGCTACATATAGGACTTTGGACTCAAAAGAATGAGATAGATGATATTTTCTTTAAATCTTGCTAAATGTTGATAGACAAAATATTGTAACTATGTTCTTACTTGCTAACTGTTCTTTTATATATAATTTGACTATGTTAAAGTTAAGACCTTTCTTTTTGTTTAGACAGAAAAGAGGAGATGATGTGGGAAGTCCTGTGATTATGTCAATAAAGCACTGTTGGGCCAATAGAAATCTAGATAGGTGGGACTAGGAGTCCAGGAGAACTCTGGGAAGGAGAAACACAGAGAGTCGAGATGTAACACCATGGTGTAGGAAGCCTGGAAACTTCTCCGGTAAGAGACATACTTAGATTAACAATTATGGGGTAATTACTTAAGTCATAGCTAGCCAATATGAAACAAGCAAGGCCAACAGCTTCATAATGAATATAGCCTCATGTGTGTTTATTTGCGACTGATGCGGCTCTGGAACCAGGCTGGCGGGAAGGCTTCTCTCAAGGAAAAAGCTCCTCTTTACACTGGTGCCTTGTCCACTTGACACACAAACACATCACTATTAAATCATAAATGCTCGTTTTCTATTTTTCACTAAGATCTCATGTAAATGTTAGTGTTGCACTATTAAAAATAGCCCAACTTTTAAAAGTTCTACATTCAATACAATTCTATTACCTAGAAGTTCAATGTTCCAGGTTGGGCATATGACTCAACAGTTAAGAGTACATGCTGCTCTGTGTAAGGCCAGAGTTCAGAGCACTTATATCTAACTAGTTCACAATCATTTGTAATTCTAGCTCCAAGGGATGCAATTGTCTCTTCTGGCATCCATGCATGGGCTTCTACATTCATGTGCATATACCTATGCACAGATGCACAAACCTAATTAAAATTAATACAATTAAAATTTTAAATTTCAATGATCTTTAAAGTATCTACTCTCTTAACTGAAGGCTCCAATAAGATAAAAAATACACTACATAATTTTTATTTGTTTCAAGTACATTTGTAAAATTACATCAAAACAAACAAAATACAACCATATAAATAGTTGTGTGATTAATGTCTTGCTCTCACTTATGATCTTCTGGTTTCCAGAGTGCTTGGGTAGTCTCACTTTTTTTGTTAACTATCCATGGAACATACAGGTTGTCTCATAGAGCCAGATCAGTTCCATTCCACATGTACTGCTGTCCTTGGTGGCTGTCTCTCTAATTTCTACTTTCACCTTCGGTACAGGTCTTCCCTTGGAGAATGAGACTGTCTCTTAACTTCCCCTTTTTCTAGGGCAGTCACACTTAATTAAATTGTATGCTAATAACTTCCCTTTAACTTGCTTTCCTTTCTAAGGGCACTTCCAAGTAAATTCAGATTTGTGGTATTTCTGTTTAGGACTTCATTGCATGATTTGAAGGGATATGGATGCAAATCTATCTTAATATATGTACTGTATATATATGTATGTATGCCAGGCATTGTTTAAATGAAATAAAAAACAATGAATGAAATAGGTAAAATCTCTTTCTGAATGATATATTAATAACCTTTGACTTTCCTAGTCTATAATACTGACAATTGTACCTACTGGACTCATGAATTTCCTTCATGTAATAATTTGACAGCTAAATCTTAAATTTAAGACTGCTTAAAGAGACTCACATCTTCTATTTCTAAAACACGTGCAAAAATAAGAAATCAGTCATATTTAATAAATGAATTCATTTCAGTCTGAGAGTAAGTTTGCAGTCTAGAAAAGCTAGTTTAAAAGTCTCCACAGTGGACCCCAGACTGATGACTGAGGGGCCAGCATAGGACTGATCCAGACATCCCTCCCACAGAACTTGGGTGACAGAGAGGACACCTTGGCAATCTGTGGTGCCTTAGAGAGTAAAGCAGCATTTATTCCTGGCATACAGAGGGACTCTGGGAATCCATACCACGTGGAGGGATGCTCTCTCAGCCTGGACACATGGGGAAGAACCTAGGCCCTTCCTGGGATGATGTGACATACCTGAAAATCCCTCATGGAAGCCCTTTCCCTCCCTGGGGAGCAGAGGGGGGATAGAGTGGGGTTGAGGGGTTGGGAGGATTGGGGAGTGAGGGAGGGGGAGTGAGAGGGAACTGAAAGTGACATGTGTAAAAAGTTAAATTAAAAAATATGGGAAAAAAGTCTCCAGAATGACTCTTACTGAAATACTTCTGGCTGTTCAAGTGACATAGCATACAAGATGATATTGATTTATCAGTTAACAGATATTAATTTGCAGTAATTTTGCATACCTAAGCTGTTAAAAATGAAACATACGATTTAGGAATTAATCTTCAAAATGACATAATAATGGCATTAAAAAAATTTTAAAGCATAACCATGCTTTGCCCCAGTGCATGGTCCTAGTACATAGAAAAATGCAACTCCAGGTAGATTGAAGGTATTATGTTTTGGATATGATCTGTCCTCCAATGGCCATGAACTAACAGCTTCTTCACCAGATATAGAGATATCAGGAAATGATGTAGCATTTAGGAGGTGGGACCTAGTGGAAGGAAATAAGTTAACTGGAGGGGGTGTTAGTGAAGAAGATTGACAGGGTCCTGCCCCCTCATTCTCCTTTCTCTTTCCTGTCACTGTTGGTAGCACTGTTCATCCATGTGCTTACCCCTACAATGTTAGGATCAAAACATCAGATCCAGTTGACCATGGACCAAACATCTGACATGACACAATAAGCTGTTATTCTTTTTAGTCGATTTACATTAACAGCTAAAGGAAGGCATCCTTGTAAATTCAGATTGGCAGAGTTCAGAGGAATGTGGTCCTCAGGAACTAGAACAAAGAAGAGTTTACACACAAAGGTATTCCTAGACAGCATTCAAGTATGAGTCTTAGAAGCAAAGAGTAAAGAAACACTTGGTTACCATGAAAATCTGGCAATCTCTTGAGAAAACTATGTTGAAGTCTTCAAGTGTCCTGAAGGCTCAGCAGTGAGTTCTTGAACATCAGAGGAAATGTGTGGAGTAGGGGGATTCTCTTAAGTTATGGGAAATGTTCTACTGCTGAGACATTAAGGAAAGTTAATTCCCTATCCTCCTTGTTTCTTCTTTCTGAAATATGTTGTCCATTCCTAGTCTCTATTTGTTTTGCTTTCTCTGCTGCAATTGTCAAATCTGAGTCACTACCTTGGGAAAGTTCTACTTAATACCTACAGTTGTAGAAGGGTGTTCACTGCCACTTGATGCTCTGACATGTACTGGTTTCAATCCCATCATTCACCATAATTCTGGAAAATTGCAACATCTTTCTCTGTCCTGCTGTGCAATGAACTTTTTCAAGATAGGAGCTACATCCTTTTCACCAGTAGACCTAGTAAAGGAAAATGAAAGTACTTACTTGTCAAAAGAGACAATTTAAAAGAACAAACATGTCATCTTCTTATTTTTCTAATAACTCTTTCTTCTGTAATGTGCAACACACAGTAGGAAATGAAGCGCCAATAAGGAAATGAACAAGGGATTTTCTGTCACTATTCTGTCATGCATAGTTGGATGGTTCTTCAAACACAAACTTAAGCTAATAATTGTTGTCTTTTCCACCTCACAGAAGCATTTGGGAGGATCACCTGAGACACTTGTGTGAAGTGTATTGCTAAAATCTAAAAAAAAAAAACTACCAGGCTTGTTATTATCACTAGGGGTGGGGGGAGTGGAAATCAATGCCACAAAACAGATAACATCAAAGCCACTTTCAGAAGAAACAACTACAAAAAGATACCTTAGTTTTATTTATTGTTGAAAATGGTTTGGGTGGGTTTTACTCCACACTGTCAATACACAGTTACTCATCTCATGGTAGAAACAGAATATAGTTCTTTGAATTAAAAACATTTGCATTTTGGGTGAAAGTGCAGGAGGTCTGGCATTTTAAAATAAATTTGATTAAAGGCAAGTCCTTTGAATGTCTTCTATTTTGCAGATTTCAGTCTTTGGAAGCCACTTGTTCAAAACAGATTCTTGAATTCTACCTGAGGCTCAGGGAGGCTTTTACGACAACCACAAAATGAACCAGCAGGTTACTTCTTGTTTTGCTGATTTGTTCATTTGAGATTTTTTCTTCTCTCATGGAATACTCTTTCCCACTTTTCCCACTGGTTCGCTTTCTCGAGAGGAACAGAACAGACAAAAATGAATAAGTGTTATAAAGGGAATTTATTAGACTGCTTTATAGGATACCTGCTGAATAGTACAGCAAGGGTCTGTACAGACTGGTGAGGTCAGGAATCCTGTGGTTGCTCAGTCCAAAATCAGGTGTCTCAGCAGCCTCCATCTGCTGCTGAAATCTCATGTGATTCCTGGAGAGCTAGCTATTTTGTTTTAAATACATCTCTGAAGGTCAAAGCAGTTGGTTTCTCATGGTAGCGATAAATGATAGCAGCAGCAATGGGGATAAATAGACCTAGGATAACATTCTTCTAGGATAACGTGCTTTTTCCTGAGACCTTTTCACATCTGTGATGCTGCAACTAGAAGATGCTGACCTCTAAGTTAAGCCCTCTTGATAATTCTCTGAAAGACCCATTCAGAAAGCTGTCTTTTAATTGATTCTGGATCCAACTGAGTTGACAATCCTCTTTGGTAACTTTAAGATCCATCATGTCTCACTTGGCACTTTAGGGAGTATTGACAGATTGCATGCTACAGATACATACTGCGTGTCTTGATGATATAGTTTTCTTATGTTCTCTTTTAACTGGTTGGGTGGCTAAGAAGTTCTCCAAAGGGAGTTAGGAATAAAAAGGAGGGGGAGGGAGATTGAGAGAAAGAGAGAGCAGAGGGAAGTGCAGGGCCAGAGGGGGAGAAGAGGGAGAGAGAAGAAGAGGGAGTGCCTTTGCTCACCACACTGAAACTTCTGTCAACACTAAGTGTGAAGTCTTCACTTTGTCAGTGGTATGGTGTGGGCTTGGCTGAGGGTGCCAGAGATACAGCAGTGAGTCTTCTCACAGCTCCACAGGAAGTGTTAAGACAGAGTAGACATCTCAGCAGCCAGAAAAGCTGATTTTTTTCTGGCCTATTTATAGACAAAGATTGTTCTGTCATCAGGAACACATTCGAATTCAGGCTCTTTCTTGAGGACTGTCCCTGTTCTTTGAGTCTTCTCTGTGTGTGGCTACTCACAACTTGTACCTTATAAATTTTCCCTTCAGAGTCCAGAAACCACCCTGATTCTATTGTCCTTCAGGGAGCTTCTGGTTCTTTCCCAGTTTCTACCCACTATCTGTTAATTCCACATGAACAGACTCCCCCACCATTGCAACCATAGACCTGAGGATGTTCTGCCTGGATTATTGCCACTCTGATACTATTCCCATTGTTACTCTGATTGTTGCCAACACTCACAGAAGTTACATTTCCAAATCCTAACACTTGTTTCATTGCCTACTCTCCTCTGGCATTGTTTTTCTCTACCCTAAACTATCTCTGACACTCCCTACATTTTAATCAAAAGATGCCAATAACAGAAATGTCTCTATAAGCCTAAATCCAAGCACTCTGGTTTCTGAAAGCATCCCTTACCTGCTCTGTCCCCTCTTACTAGGGCTATGACTTGTTATTTCCATCTGTTTATGAATTGAAACCCTTAATTCTAATTACTTATTTAGTTTCTTCCTTTTTTCCTATAATTCCGTTCTCAAACTTAATGACTCCCTTTTATTACACATATGTCAAAGCTCCAATCCTGGCTATCTCTGACTCCCTGTCTGCCTCTACTGTGCCTTCTAAGATGAACATTTTTTGGTAAAGCCAAATAGTTGAGTTGACTCACACATTCATGATTAATAACTTTAACTGCAGTGTTGATGCCATTCAACCCAAACATGTATTTCCAATTCCATTCAATCCCCCTATTCTCTTAAATGACTACTTCCTACCTACATTACTCTCCTGAAACTTGAAGCTTCTAATTCTGTTTTCATTCTCAGGCTGATTAATCAATCTGAAAAGAAATTCTCAAGTTCCTTCCATTTGTAAACACCATGTGTTCCATCTGTTACAACAGAACTGTCTGTGCTATGAGTGAGGACAACTCCTCTTTACCTTTTGTGTTATATTCTCTCATCCTCCACTATTTAAGGACACCATTTCAACCAGTTCTCTGCTTTTATATCTGAATTGCAAGTTGCTTTCTATTAGGTTTTCTTCCTTGTTGTTTCAAATGCTGCTATTTTTTTTCCATGTTGAAAAACCACCCTTGACCTAACTTCCCTTATCAGATAGTAGCCTATTTGTCTTCTTTAGGAGTTGTCTGCATGATGTTTTCTCCACCTCCCTTCTCGGTAATTTTTAAACAGTCATGTTTATACCCTCTCATTTTACCACAGCAAGGCTTTTTCAGTTCATCAGCTGATGTGTCCTAAACGGTCAACCCCAGTTTTTATCTGTGAGACCTACAGGCAAAGTTCACAAAGTTGATCTTTCTACTTTTTAAGTGCCACCACTTGACACCTGGGACACAACGTGCTTTTGTGTGTCCTACTAACTCGGTGACCAGAACAAAACAATAGTAAAGGAAAGTACTAAGACATCCAAGTGGAAGTGACAACCTTTACATCCTTTTAGTACTTTTTTATTATTTTGACCACCTTAATGTTGTCTTTTTGT
The DNA here is from genome assembly GCF_017639785.1 of Mesocricetus auratus. Classification (NCBI taxonomy): domain Eukaryota; kingdom Metazoa; phylum Chordata; class Mammalia; order Rodentia; family Cricetidae; genus Mesocricetus; species Mesocricetus auratus. The sequence goes on from NW_024429193.1 coordinate 40,066,756, forward strand.
TGTTGTTAACAGTTTTTTTTTTCAGATTTATTACCTGTACAGTGTTGCGCCTACATACCAGGAGAGGGCACCAGATCTCATTATAGATGGTTGGACGCCACCAGGTGGTCACTGGGAATTGAACTCAGGACCTCTGGAAAAGCAGCCAGTGCTCTTACCCTCTGAGCCTACTCTCTAGTCCCCTTTAAAGTCATCTTAATCAACTAATTAATATATTTAAGATTGGTAGATTCCACCTGGTGAGCAGGCACAATAGCTAACACAAATTGGACTCCAGGATTTAGTGTTATTGCTGTTGTTTTGTCAATGCTTTGTTTATAATAGAGATAAAGAATATGAGTTGGGTGGATAAAGAAGGGAGAGTGTCTAGGAGGAGTTGGAGGAGTAGAAAGCATATGATCAAAACATATTGTATGAAATTCTCAAATAAAAGATGCAAACATAAAAAAAGAGTACAGTGGAGCAGTAGTTATTCCTGGCATACAGAAGGACTCTGGCAACCCATTTCCCATGGAGGGATGCTCTCTCAGCCTGGACACATGAGGAAGAACCTGAGCCCTTCCCGGGATGATGTGACAAATGCTGAAAGTCCCTCATGGAGCCCCTTGCCCTCCCTGGGGAGCAGAGGGGAGTGTGGAGTGGAGGTGATGGGTTGGGAGGATTGGGGGTGGGGAGGAGGGGAAGGAAAGGGAACTGAAAGTGACACACATAAAAAGTTAAATAAAATATATGGAAAAAAGGAGTACATAAAGTATGAGGCTACAAGGATAAACTGGAGGGGATGGAATGTAAAATTTTTTGATCAAAGATATTATATGTATTCATTAAGTTCTCAAACAAAATGCTACTCCTTGTCTTGGTGGTCTGTTTGATTGACATCAAAACAGATAGATTAAAAATTAGATTTATACTTTATGGTGTAACATCTTCTACCTCTTTTCATTTCAGCATAACCACACTCTTACAAATAGCATTTATCTGAGTGTTTCCCTTTTTAGTCTGATAATGACTACTCTTTAATTAAGGTGATTTAATCTTTTTAGCTTTATTGTGACTACTACTGTGAATGGGTTTGTGTATTTTACAGGTCTCGGGTGATCTTTTGTTATTCTACTCACTATGTCCATATCCCTAGGATATTGTGAAAATAACTTTTGCTATTCAGTGTCCTGAACAACATTTCAGGCAGGTTGAGAGTTTTGTCTAGGAGCATTTTCCTTCATCCTAAAACTTTTTTTCAAATTTGTCTGGTTTGTTTCCTGATAAAAGCACCTTTATGACTGCTCTTGTTGTATCTGGTGTGTGTGTGTGTGTGTGTGTGTGTGTGTGTGTGTGTGTGTGTGTAAATGTGGGGTTCAGAAACCTGTATGGGTTTGTTTGGGGCTATGGGTAACATCAGAATGACTCTTCCTCAATCACTTCTCAACTTTAGTATTTGAAAAAGGGTCTCTCTCACTGAAGCTGAGTTAGGATTAGTGTGTCTTGTCTTAAAATTCCAGGTATCAACATGGCTGGCTACAGATACGCATTCCTACATATGGCTTTAATGTTTTCCTGTGCCTTTGCATTCATGTCTCTTCATTCTCATCTCCAGGAAAGTAATGCTACATTTTCTGTCACAATAAAGTGCATTGTATTTTCTATAATCTGACATGAATAAAATATAGAGGATGTGTTATTTTAATTTTATTTCCCTTACTAAGCATAATACTTTTCATATTAATCTAGGTTGTATGTTTGGTACTAGTTCTCTATGTTGTGTTATAAGTCATTCAGCACATCTACAACAATGGTCCTTTGTTTGTGTTGGCTTAGTTGCTTTATCTGACTGTTGATAGCCATTTGGAATGTGTCTACTTTTGGACTATGACAAGTAAAGCTCCACAGCCACTCTCTTTAATCTTGGAAAGGACTCCTGTTTTAGGGTTTCTTGAGTAAAAGCCAGAACTGGAATAACTAGGTACATGGTGAATGCATACTTAACTTTTTATGAAACTGCTGTATTATTGCAAAGCTATATAGTATTTTGTTTCCTCAACAATGATGAGTAAAACTGTACTTACCTCACATACTTAGTGAAATATTTTGTTAGGATTTTGTTATTGAAGTGTTAACTATTCTGATGAGTGTTTATGGTATCTCACTGTGGTTTTAATTTGCATTTCCATAATTCCTAAGGAGCTGTAACATTTCTTTCTGCACCAATTTGCCATTCTCATATCATCTTTAAATAGTGAAATGTCTACTCTAATCATTTGTGGATTCCAAATGGGTTGCTTGTATCATTCAGTTGTAATGAGTCCATCTTATATTTTGCATGGAAGAATTTCTCTTAGATAAATACCCTAAGCATTTCCTTCAGCTCTGTATTGACCCTTCATTTTTTTTACAGACACCTGAATGGAAGACCAGAATCCAAAGCACATGTATGTCTTTCCTGAAATTGCCCAGCTAGTATGTGTCAGGTCTAGGATTTAAATTTAAGTCCTTTTGCATTCCACACCAGAACTCTCAGTTACTATGCTATTTTCCTAAAAAAATGGAATAATTAATTTATGTTAGGACATAATGTTAATGAATGTCTTCTATTTTGTAGTTTTAGTTCTTGAGAATTTAGTTAAATGAACACCACATGGCATCTGTGCACCTTCAATCAAAGACAAACATGGGGAGACAGGTACAACACAAAAAGGTGTAATATGTGCTCAATGAAGAACAGTCCAGAACAAGCTAGGATTTACTATATGGAATTGTTGAGAATATTAAACATGTGTTTGGTCAGAGTCTAAAAAGATACAAGTCCGGGGATCAAAAAAGAATCCTCTTCAATATGAAAATGACATTCTCAAAGGTGAATAGCCGGTATGCTGTCTTGTTTTATGTCAACTTGGCATAAGTTGGAGTCATCTCAAAGAAGGAAACAATTGAGAAATTGCCTATATAAGATCAGGCTGTAAAAGAACAAAGTCAGCATGACAAAATATTTCCCTACAGACTGGGAAAAGATCTTCACCAAACCCATATCTGATAGAGGGCTGTTCTCCAAAATATGCAAAGAACTCAGGAAATTATAAATCAAACTACCAAATAATCCAATTAAAATGAGGGAACAGATCCAAATAAAGATTTCTCAATAGAACAATCTCATATAGCAGAAAAACACTTAAGGAAATGCTCAACATCCTTATTCCTCAGGGAAATGCAAATCAAAACCATTTTGACATTCCATCATATACTGATCAGAATGGCTGTGATAAAAAACACCAATGACCACGTGTGCTGGAGAGGATGTGGAAAAAGGGGAACACTCCTCCACTGCTGGTGGAAGTGCAAACTTGTACAGTTGCTGTGGAAATCAGTATGGTGATTTCTCAGAAAATTAGGGATCAGCCTACCTCAAGATCCTGCATTACCACTGTTGGACATATATCCAAAAGAGATACATTCACACCACAAAGACATTTACTCAGCTATGTTCATAACAACATTATTTGTAATATCCAGATCTTGGAAACAGCCTAGAAGCCCCTCAACTCAAGAATGGATAAAGAAAATGTGATATGTTTACACAATGTAGTACTACTCAGCGGTAAGAAACAATGCCATCCTAAAATTCACAGGTAAATGGAGAGAACTAGAAAGTAACATCCTAAGTGAGGTAACCCAGACCCAGAAAGACAAAATATAGTACGTACTCACGCATAAGGAGATACTATACATAAAGCAAAAGATACCCAGCCTACAAACCATAATCCCAGAGAAGCCTGACCCCTCTTCCAGATACAGATGGAAGCAGATGCAGAAATCCACAGCTAACTAATGGGTCAAGCTCCTGGAATACAATTGAAGTGAGGGAGGAGCGATAATATGAACAAAGGAGTCAAGACAATGATGGGGAAACCCACAGAATCAGCATACCTGAGCTGGTGAGTATCACTGACTCAAGTCTGACAAATGAGAAACCTACGTAAGACTGAACTAGACTCCCTTAATATATGTGACAATGGTGTGGCTGGGACAATAAATGAAGCCACTGGCAATGGGCCGAAGATCTAACACTAATGCACAAACTGATTTAATGGAGTCCTTTCTATATGGAGGAATTCCTTACCTGGTCTAGACACAGGGATGTGGAGGTGGAGACGTGCCTTGGTCCTGCCTCAACTAGATGATGGGACAGACTTAGTAGACTTCCTAGGGGAGAACTTACCCTCTCTGTGGAGCAGATGGAAGAAGGAGGAAGTGGGGGGGAGCAGGAGGAGAGGAGGAAGGGGAACTGGGATTGGGGTGTAAATAATAAATTAATAAAAATGCAAAAAAAGATCAGGCTGTAAGCAATTCTGCAGGGTGTTTTTTCTTTTTAATTAATGATTCATATGGGAGGACCCACATCATGGCAAGTGGTACTACACATTGGGTGGTGGTCCAGAATGGTATAAGAAGGCAGTGGAGCAAGCCATGTGCAACAAACCAGTAAACAGCACTCTTCCCAAAACTTAGTATTAGCTCCTGCCTATGTTCTTGACTCTTCTGAATTTCTGCCTCGATGTGCTGTGATCCAGAATATGTAAGGCACTTAAACCCTTGGAGAAGAAATAATTTTGGTCATGGTGTTTCATCACAGCAATAGAAACCCTAAGACCCTATCCCTAACTAACCCTAATTCTGCATAACTAGGAGCAAATGTTACATTGCTGGGAAAGTGGTAAAATTTCCATTTTTAATAGGTGCTGGGCATCATTTGTGTGATTCTTTGCATAGACTTTATTCTATAGACAACTTACTGTGAATATTTATCTCAGTAAAATAAAACTCTATCTTAAAATATTTATTTGGATATCTGTGAGTTATTGAAAATGGGTATGAGATTTGAGGTCAGTCTACTATAATTCAAGAGCAGGGATTAAATGAACATAAACTGATCTGGCTGAGTGAAAGGGCTGGATTTATGAAATAATTTTAAAAGAATAATCAGTAGTTCAAACACAGGATGTATAACATGCTATTTAAGTACAGTGAATGAGCCAAAGCAAAAATGATCTATGAGATTATTAGCTGAAGAACTGCAGAGGAACAACAACAACAAAAAACTTCACACATTTTGTATCTCAGAATCATTATCTGATTATATGCCTGAATTATATAAGTGTCTCAAATGCCATAAGCTGAAAAGAAAGCATGGACTTTCTGTGATCCACAGAAAACAAGGTTATTCTAATATTATGCAACACTATCCATTGTCATGACTGCCTTCGGCACTGCATGAGCCATAAGAATAGGCTGTAACCACTATTAATCAGAATACCACATGACAAGCTGCTTGGCTCACACAGTCTGGGAAACCATATATTCTAACCCAGAGAGGCAAAGGTCTTAAACATCCAAAGGCTACACGTATCTTGAGAAGAGAATCATCTTGGTGATGGAAGCCAATGCTAACATAAGGCATTGGGTATACAAACTTAAACTATGTAACCTAAAAATTATAAAATCTAGGTCAAGAAGTAATTTTAAATCTTTTCATAATAATTCAGATTTATGGATTATTTGGGCATAGGAGATAAGCACACATCTCAAGATTATAAATTTGGTATGGGAACAATTAACAGAGGTTACATTTTGTATGCCCATATACATACTCTTTGTTCATCATTGAAGTTATATTTGCAAAAGGATTAATGGACTGCTCATTTTTCTCATCTTCTGACTCTTGCAGTACTTGAATTTATAATTCATGGTGTGTGTGGCAAGTGAAGTTCCAAGTGCCAGAATACTCCATAGCTTGTTCCTACAGAGATATATAATTAGATCCGTAAGAGAAAGACAAAGAAATACTTAGAAATATATATTGAGATTCTTGAGATACGCCATCATTATGAAGATTGAACAGCTAAAAAATAAATTTGATCACATTAAATAAGAGGTCCGATTAAAAATTGAAAAATGGATATATTTTACTTCAGGTAAAAAAAAGAGGCATCATTTTCACATGTCCTTTCTTTCTAACATTAACTATATCAAGAGATTCTCTAACTTTTATTAATGTCTCTTCAAGATATGGATGCTTGTATTTTTAAATATTTCATAAAATATTGTAAGTTGCTAAAGGGGTTTTATTTTATGGTTATCCATGACTCTAATATAGAATGCTGTTAAATACTTAGATTTTTGATTCATTTGTGTTTTTAACAAATGTGAACATTGCTGTAGAATGAACTTGAGAAGACCTTTTTCAAGAGTAACATTTGAATTAAACTCAACAATAGGAATTCTTCCTAAGACTGGTCTTCCTAGACAATGACCACAGCAAGTGTGAAAGCAGGAATGACTTTGGTGAGTTTTTGAATCAGAGCTAAAGCCAGTGACGCATAGGAGACTTGGTTTTCAAGTTTATGGGTTACTTCTCATTTCAGGTTCCTTATATTAAAGAAGAAGAAAATAACATCTTTCTCATTAGGTAGAGTAAACATTAACTATTATTAAGTAACAAATATTGATCAGGAAGAGTCATTTCTATGGAACTGTGGAACTTCATGGGAGAGAATCCTTCTTGGGAGGAAGAACAGTAACCATGCTTCACCCAGCAATGCATCTCTCCTTCATAGGAAAGAGGGGAATACCAGCAGGCTCCACCTACAAATGCAGTTGAAATCCAATTCACACACATGTTCTATAGAGTATATGTTTGTTGACACTGGGCTCTAAGCTCGGTAAGGTGAAAATGAACAGTATTTACCACCGGATTTTCCAGCCTTTACTAACACCACTGTAAGATGTACCTATAATTGTGGTTATAAATATGCTAGCAAATATTTTCAGTCACTAAACAGACTTTTAGTCTTGGTTTCATTTACAGTCCTGTGCTTAAAATCCAGTTAGGTACTAGAACACAAGAGAAAGTAGAACGCATGAGAAAGTAGAAGCGCAACAGGTCTAAGGAATCATTCTGTCTAGTGCTGTGAAGATAGGCTCTGGTGCTTTGACCATAGCTACAGCATTCCTGGATGAATCAGCAATCTTCAGAGAAAGAGCTCAAACCTGAGCAGAGGTTTCTATGTCGCCTGGAACCCAGAGTGACAGTACTCAGCTAAAGCCAAGGTGACTGCAGAAAGAGACAGAGATGTCTTGTGAATGCCAGATTTATCTATAGTGCAGCATTTGTGCCTCAGGACACACTGCTCTATGTGGCAGCAATCTCCAGAGAAATTTGGGAAATGGAGGACCAGTAGGAGGAATGCAGGGTTTGAAGAGGAAGAGGACTGGGTTATGGGTTTTCTGTTCTGGTACCCTGTCAGAGAGGTGCTAGGCTGTCTATTTAAGGGAGCCAGCCAAAAAGGAATGGCCACTTGGCATTAAATTTCAGATAAATGATGATTATTTTAGTATAATCAAAACATGAGCTATTTGGGACATTTTTAAAAAGTTGTTCATTATTTATCTGGATTTCAAAGCTGAACAGGCACCTGCATTTCAATTTTTGAAATTTAGCAATATGCTTATCAAGCTTCATTCATTTTCTAGCTTCAGTAATTGGCCCTTACTCTTTGGAGGCCAGCTTCTGTGCAGCAAATTTCCCAGCAGGCTTACTGCAGTGAGGTTTAAAACTTATTTGCTTAAAACACAGTGCCACCTAGCTGGGACACTGTTACTTAACTGTTTCATGCCCACAGGACATAATAAAGATGGTCACTCAGACAGCCAGAAACTTCTGTTACTGTCCAAAACTTTCCAACCTTAACCATATCTCATTAACTGTTTGGAAAGCCTTGCATATTGAATGGCAATTTCTCTCCCTGTGATTTTCTCTAACAGGACAGGCAGCATTTATTAAGTGCCTAGTTTGTACACAGGAGCTACCTCCTCTGCTTTTTTGAAAGAAACGAGTAAAGTCCCGTTTGTGCAATCCAGATATTCTCAGATGTGTGGCCTTCCAATGGAGGATGGTCCAGTTACCAAAGAGCTACTTGGGCATTCCTTTTAATTATGTGCTTGAGCACTGTATGAGTCAGGATTCTCTAAAGTAAAAAAATGATACTAAAATATTTATTAGAGTGACTTATAGGATATATAGTCTTGGTAGTCCCATACTTGCTGTCTCATGGGAAGAAGCTTATTATACAGCAGCTGTTCAGTCCTCAAGACTGGTTATCTCTACAGTCCCACACTGGTGCTGGTGTGCAGGAGTCCTAGAGACCTGCTACTTTTCAGTCTTCATTAGAATCATGAAGAAGCTGGATTTAATACATGACGCATCATGATGCATCAACAAGGCAGATGAACTTGCCTGTGAGAGAGGGAGTAAGCCGACAAAACACAAAAACTTCCACGTTACGATAACTCTTTTCTGCCTGCCTGGTCCCATAGCTGTGTCAGCCACACTCAAAGCTTATATTAATTATAATATCGGGCTTCTTATTGGTTAGCTCTGCTTTAATTATTAACCCATAACTACTAATCTGTGTATTTCCACATGGTCTTGGAAAATGTCAGACCTACTCCTTTTCCTACTACACAATGACTGCTCACCGTCTCCGTGAAGAAGAGAGTGATTTCCTGTTTGTCCCTGCTTATATTTTGATTCTGCTCAGCTATGTCATTTCCTGTCCAGCAAATCAGTCAGTGTTTTATTTATTGACCAATAAGAGAGACATACATATAGAAGAACATTCCACATTACTTCCACCTTCCATGCCCTTTTGTGTGGGCTGTCACTATAAAGTGTAGCACAGACTTAGGGCAAGTTTTACCCCTCAGATATTATGAGTAAGTAAATCCCTGAAAATATTTGTCACATCTTGGGTTTTAATTGATTCCAGAAGTAGTAAAACTGACAAACAAGATTGGCCATTACAAGTACTATGTTTATAATATTTCTACCGACTCCTTCTACTTCATCGAACCCTTTCTAAATGTCTCCACCCCTTTCAAATTCATTGTTTCTCATTTGATTATGACTGTTACATATATGCATATGTAAATACAACCTGCTGAACCCATTTAGTCTTTTGCTTATATGTATGTGTGTTCAGGCTTGCCCGATATCTAGGATTAGATAATGCATCACAGGCCTTGTCCCTGGGGAAGACTAATTCACATTCTCTCTTTCTCAGAAATTCTGTTGCCAGATTCACTCGTTATTAGGTACACATTTGTATTTGTCAAAACCCCTGTGCTGTGTTCTGTGTCTCTCAAATCCATGATGCTTCATCATGGACCCTCCCTAGATACACCAGCATGTTTTATTACCTTTTGCTCCCATTTCCAAGTTTCTAGTTAGCTACTAGATTTTACTTCTGTCTAGAGAAGTGGTTGTTCTTAAGATTGCCCCTACTTTTAGGAAGATCTATTTCATTTGCAGCTAATCCAGTCATCAATCCTCCTTTAATTTGTACCTTAAAAAAGTCCCTAACTCGAATTCAGCCTAAAGCTGTTTTAAAGAATAACTGACAATACCCAGCCCTCCCCCTCCTAACGTATAATAAGGGTTGATGAAGAGGTGGAAAGATTATAAGCACCAGAGATCTGGAAGAACTAGGACAAAATAATACCTTCTGAGAATGACTGGATCTTTGTACTCATGAACTCAAAACTTCAGTAATTTCCTGCACAAGACCTGAACAAGATTAAACAAGTCAATATTCCAGTATGGATAAGGGAGGGTTCCTTAAGTCATCCCCTTAGCTGAGGTCAAGAAGGGAGAGTTCAGGCATGTGGTCTCTCATATGTTGACCATATTCCACTGGATAGCATACAACACATGCATGCAGAGGTACCATTAATTGGGCAGACTGAGCTATTAAAAATAAGAAGAGGGGATAAGTGGGGGGTGAATATCACCAAAATACATTAAAGTTATTATGAAATTAACAATGAATAAATAAAAATATGTAGAAAAGAATAAGTGATAACAGGCAATATATAAAGCCATAATGTCAGGAATAGCAATATGAGTTTTAGGACTATCTTCTCTCTGCGATAGATAGTACAAGGAAGAAGTTACATTGAACAATCTCCAAGAAAAATTACCAAAATTAGAATATTATGTACGTTAGAGCCAACTTTATCTTAACATAGTTTTATATTTACAAAAAAATATTATAAATATATACTAGATGCAATCAATCATGCCTGCAATCCCAGAACCAGGAAAAATGGGACAGGAGGATTATTCCTGGGTTACTTGATGAGTTCAAGCTTGAATCACACTGAAACTCTGTATAAATAAATAAATAAATAAATAAATAAATAAATAGGAAAACTCCTTTAAACACAATTCAAGAGAATTTCCTTCTAGTTTTTCCTACTGTGAGCAATTTCCATAAGCATATTGCATGTTTGATCACTCAAGAGCTAGATGATGATGATACTGTGTTATTAACTAATTATGATTAACTCATATGCCCTTATTTTTGCCTCTGTTGCAGAACTGTACCCAGGATACTCTATTTCAATTACAACTTCATCTCCTTAGACTCTTCTCTGTAATTGTTTTCTAAACTATCCTTGTTTTGGTTAATCTTCACAACTTTGAGGAACAGATCTTGTCAGATGATATTTTATAAAATGTCTCTCAGTAGATTTCTGCTTGATTATTTTCCTGGTGAGTAGACTGGATATGAGGTTATGGACTGTGGAAGATTTCATTACTAAAGTCCTATTTCAATACATATACAATAACATCCTATAAACACAACTTATGACCACTAGAATTTATTTTGTTCACCAAGCCAAGGAAGTATTTGTAACTTTTCTTCTCTCTACAGTTACTTTTTCCATACCACACTCAGAATAGATATGTGGTATGTGAAGGTCACTCTTAAGGAGCAGGAAATGATACTCCAACATCTCTTCAGTTGGAGTTTCTGGAAATCATGAACATGTTATGTCAGAAATATTGGTTTCACTGATTTCAATTTGGCAAATGGTCCCAAATACCCTTGATATTTGGCACTTGGAAAATGCAGGCTCCTTTATTCCAATCTTAATTATTAACATTGACTCTCATATCATCCATTATGCACCAAATAGCACATATCGATCTCTATGCATACACATACATGCATATATGTGTATGTATTTATGTATGTGTGTTCATAGAGACATATATGTATAATGTATTATATTACACCTATATGTTGCATATTACATTATATAACATATATATGTTTTAGAATGGCTATAAAGGGTTAAAAGGGTTGCCATGGAGTTCAGGTTCAATAAGGCCTTACTGAACTACTGAATGTCAGAAGTTGAAGACTGAGAGGTGTAAACAGTGTCTGTATATAGAAGGGGGTACAGTAAACCCCGCTAGAGAGTAGCTGGAAATGTTATCACTGACTCAAGTTTCTGATTCAAAAGTTGAGTCAAGCATCAGGGTTGAGCTATACACATGAATTGTGGGACCTAGAAATAAAGTGAAGGGCCAGGTCCTGATGTATATCAGGTAGATTTAGCAGTGGGGCCATTACTAAGCTTAAGCCCGAGGATAGTCAAGAACTCTGTATCTGTTCTTGTCTTGATGTACACCCTGAATGTTTAGATAACTGGTTTCATTTGTTCCCATAAGAATACTCTATTAGGTAATTTCATTGTGCAGTTCAAGAAACGGTTTTGCACCCTTTCATGGTATGATGTGTTTGATATATTTCCACTGTGGTTTTCTAAACATGCCTCAAATATGTCCATGTATTTATAGTGTGTCAAGTGAATTTGATTGGTGTATAGCGTGGTACCCTCTATACTTTTAGAAATATGTTAACTATCAGCCTGTGCTTCGTGGTCATGGTGTTTGCATGCACAATGAGAATCATTCAGCCTGCTTCTGTATTTGCACTAAAAATTGAGACAAATGTAGCTTATAAGATGGAGTTTCTGAAGACACACACAGCCTGAAGCCAGTTTTACATAATATGGAGTGACTTACAGCAGCGAACAACCTGATCTTGACACTGCCTAAATTATTCACAATTAAGCTACAGAATTTGTGTATTTTCTCCACTTATTTTTACTTATTTATCATTTATTTCTGTCAATATGGGATCCTTACCATCAATTTTAAATTTGGAGTTGCATTACAACACCTTATTTTTTACTTCCATATTCTTATTATTCTAACTTTGGCAACTGGGGGATATTTTAGCTGAATCCTATATCACTCTGATATAGTTTCACAGTGTGTGATAGGGTCCCGAGTACACTACTTCCACCATGGACTTGTCATTTGACCAAACAGAAAAAGCAGAGGGGCCATTCTTGCCTACTCCTTCACTTTTCACCTCAAGCAAGTCATAGACCCTCATTTAGAGATACTTTGCCTAAACAGAGAAAAGAATCATCCTGTCTTCAAAACCATGATGCCTCTAAGAAGAAACTCATCAAATAAGCCTTGGTGAGTCTCCCTCAGCTTCTTACCAACAGATTATATTCCCTTGTGTATCCGTGTTGTTCTAGAACTCTACAACTGCCCTTAAACTTAACCATAAATACACACAAACTTTCCTCTTTTTAATGGTTCCCACATCACAAGATCTCAACTTGCATTATTCTCTCTTGTTACTGTGTCCTGTATTCTAGGAACCTCCAATAAATGGGGTGGGGCAGAAAGGTAGCACTTCCCTAGTCTAAGTGTGTTTATATCTTCTTAATATGTGCGTATGTCCTGCTTCAGTACTAGAGCCAACTGTTTTTCTTCTATTCTTACTGAATAGCAGAAAAAGACAACATAGCCTAAGATGGAGCACAAATGGTCACCAAAGGGTCCTGGGCATATTTGCAGCTAAAGTCAGTGACTTAGATGATGAAGAAATGTGTAACATAGACAGGACCAGGCAATTGACTAAAAGAAGGGATATAACTTTATGTAAAAATAGTAAGATGACATTATTTTGTTATGACTTTCAGCAATATTCTTTGGTGAGATAATATTAATTAAAAATAAACTATGACTTTAACTGCCCCCTTTCTTTACTTTCTTTCATAATCACTGTCAAGAGACAGTTCCAAAAATATTGTGATAATGTTTATGCAGATTCTTCTATGTGTTCCTTTTATTTTTAATTTTAAGTAATCTCTATTATAGAAAAACTTGCAAATACATAAAACATCACACAACAAAGAAGCTAATCAGAACCAAACCCTATAGAACTTAATGATCGAATATACAGTTAGGGTTAGCATTGGTCTTCTTTCTCCTCTTCCTCTTCTGTTTCTTCTCTTCTTTTAGCTCATAAATACTGCCATGTTCTGTCTTCCTTTTTACTCTCAGAACCAGTCTGTAAAGTTGGGTAAACACTGTACAGCTTCATTTTACAAACAGGCAACTTTCACCACAGGATTTACATAACTAGCTGCAGGACATCTTTCTTTTTTTAAAATTGAAACTATTCTTAGTTTATTTTTACTGTCTCTTCCTTTTTTATATTTTAATTTCAAGTAGCTTGTTTTACATGTAAATCCCAGTTCCCTCTCCCTCCCCTCCTCCCGCACACTCTCCACCACCCCCCCAGCCTCCCACCCTATCTCCATTTCCTTCCACATAGGGAATATCTAGAGTCTGTCATTTCACTCAGGGCAGGGTCCAAGCATTCCCCCAAGAGTCCAGGCTTAGAGAGCATACCTCTTTGTGTTATGGACACACAATGTCTCTTTGTATGCCAGGGAAACATTGATCCACTGCCCAGGGCCCCATAGATTTCCCCAGGCCTCCTCACTGACTCTCACATTCAGGGGGTCTGGATCAGTCCCATGCTGGACTCCCAGCTGTCGGTCTGGGGTCCAAGAGCTCTCCCCTGTTCTGATCAGCTGTCTCTGCTGGTTTTGCCAGCCCATTCTTTGCCAATTTGCTCATCGGTCCTCTGTCTCTGTTACTTGGTTCCTTGGGTTCAGTTCAGTGTGCAACTGTGGGTGCTTGCCTCTGCTTCCATCAGTCACTGGATGAAGGCTCCTGGATGGTTATACACATCGAGTTCATTCGAATGGGCATTCGAGGTGGTCTCTCCACTACTGCTTAGCTTGCCAGTTGGTGTCTTCCCTTTAGATCACTAGAGGTCACACTAGTGCCTGATCTGTCTTCTAACTTATGATTCCCTCTTCCCCCTATTCTACACCCCCAATCAACCTTCCTGTTCCCCCATGACCTACTCTCTCTTCCTCTTCTCCCCCTCTCTTCTTCCCAGCTTCTCCTCCCGCCACCCCTTGCCATGTTCCCCATCTGTTCAGAGGATCTTGCCTCATTCCTCTTCTCTAGGATACCATGCATATCTTTTAGGTTCTTTCCTGTTTCCCAGACTCTATGTGAGTGGAAGTGCAGAGTGGCACTATCCTGATCCATGTCTAAAATCCATATATGTGTGAGTACATACCATGTTTGTCTTTTTGTGACTGGGTTACCTCACTCAAAATGGTTTCTTCTAGTGCCATCCATTGACCTGCAAATCTCAGGATTCCATTGTTTTTTTCTGCTGAATAGTACTCCATTGTGTAAATGTACCACATTCTCTCTATCCACTCTTCAGTTGAGTGGCATCTAGGTTTCTTCCAGGTTCTGGCTATTACAAATAATGCTGCTATGAACATAGTGGAGCAGATGCCCTCGTTGTATGAATTTGCCTCTTTTGGGTATATGCCTAATAGTGGAATTTCTGGGTCTTGTGGTAGATTGATTCCCATTTTCCTGAGGAATCTCCATACTGCTTTCCAAAGTGGCTGTATGAGTTGGCACTCCCACCAGCAGTGGAGGAGTGTTCCCCTTTCTCCACATCCTCTCCAGCATAAATTGTCTTTGGTGTTTTTTATTTTAACCATTCTGACAGGGTAAGATGGTATCTCAAAGTTGTTTTGATTTGCGTTTCCCTGATGGCTAAGGATTTTGAGCACTTTCTTAAGTGTCTCTTGGCCATTTTAGCCTACTCTATTGTGAATTCTCTATTTAGTTCTGTAGCCCACCTTTTAATTGGATCCTTTGGTGTATTGGAGACTTGCTTCTTGAGTTCTTTGTAAATTTTGGAGATTAGCTCTCTGTCAGATATGGGGTTAGTGAATTTCCCATTCAGTAGACTGCCTTTTTGTCTTGTTGACTGTGTCCTTTGCCTTACAGAAGCTTTTTAGTTTCAGGAGGTCCCATTGTTAATTGTCGATCTCAGTGTATGTGCCACTGATGTTATGTTGAGGAAGTGGTCTCCTGTACCAACTCATTGAAGAGTATCTCCCATTTTCTCTTCTAAGAGTTTCAGTGTGGTTGGATTTATGTTAAGATCTTTGATCCATTTGGACTTAAGTTTTGTACAATGCGATAAACTTGGATCTATATGCAGGACATCTTTCTTAACAGTAGAAAGAACACTACACACTAGGTTCATCTATGGTGGAGCTCATGCTCAATCCACAAAGCACCACTGATATTTTTTCAGCCTTAGTGTTCAGGCTATGTTGTTTCTGACAATGTAGTGAGGGTTAAACTGGAGTTGTCCAGGACATGGTAAGGTGTTTTTTAGTAGCACACCTGACCTCTAACCACTGAAAGCCTTGATAATAGTTGTCTATTCCCAAGTTATGATAAGGATATTCTAAGTATTGTCAGATGTACCCTAGGGAAAATAATTTATCCAACAAGGAAAATGCAGACTTTAGTTCATAATTTTCTTTTAAGAATGAAACACAGATGAATTGCATTCAAAGCCCCAAATCTACGTAAAGACAATTTCGGGATACTGGGAGCAGTCTGAACAGTGTTTCTCTGGGAAGAACATACTAATTGGTTATTGAGTATTAAGTGGTCACTTCTGAAAATATACATGCAAGTAACTAAGTAGATTGAGCAGGTTATATTTAGGAGTAAAAGTGTATATTCATGTATACATGTGCGTGTAGCAACAATCATTAAATAAAAGAGGCCATGAAGTTAAGAGAGAGCAGTCAGGGGTATATGAGAGAGTTTGGAAGGAGGAAAGGAAAGGGACATTTTTGCAATTATATTATAACTTCAAAAAATAAAGAAATCACAAGTGTAGATACCAAGTACCTGAAAATTTAAACTTCCAATTTTAGTGTAATATATGAGAAATATTTTGTTAAGGCTGGTTATGTTATGGCCTGAATTTCAGTATTAGCATATTTGTTTAAGACAGTAATCATAGTCTAATAGTTTTATTATTGCAATTTCATAGGTGATTTTCTTAGGATCATCAATTACTATAGGATAAAGTCAATCAGATTAGGTTATGCACATATTAGGATTTCAATTCTCATAAAATAGGTTAGATGGAGATCCTTATTTTCCATGGCTCTCTTAGTTACAATTGTGAACTCACTACAGAAGTAATACTACAGTAGTACATCTCAAACATTTGATAGAGGTAAAGACATCATTTAAATGCGTCTTTTAATCACTACAAATTCAAACATTCTACGTTTCACTTTTCTACATTCTTTTTAATCTCACACATTTACATACATGATTTTTACATAACAGTAATCACAGGGCATAATTTGCATCTTTTTCAACTTAAATTATATCATAAACATGTTTTCACATTGCTACATAATGTGCATATTTATAATTTAATGTCTACATAGTATTCTGCATAATCGGTAAGCCATAATCTATTTACCTACTCTGTTATTGCCACATGTTTAGATTATTTCCTCTGTTATAAATAACACTGCAACAGTCATCTCTGTGATTATTAAATTATATTACTTTGGGGGACAGATTCACAGGAACGAAATTACAGAAGGAAGAAGGTTATGAGCTTTTTAGTGGCTCATGAAACATAGTGCCAAATTGCATTCCAGAGGGATAGGCACTGCCAGCAGAAATATAGGTCTGTATTAGTTAACACTGTGTCCCATTCAAAATTAGGATTTTTAATTTTTTTCTGTGTTTTATAGTCAAATTGTTTAAATAGTCACTTTGAGTCTCCTTTGCTGATGTTACTGTTGATGTTATCTAGAGGGGAAAATTTAAAAAAAAAACGTTTATAAGGTATTTACACATGTAATCACTAGGCTAGGAAAAGTTCATGGACTGCCTAGAATAACCACCCTGTCTCTACCTTCTCAGGCCTGTGTCTCTCCTTTACCTTTGCTTCATAATACTCATGAGTATGTTAAATAATACTGTGCACTTATGCTCCTCTTAATTTTTCTGAATCCTCCAAAATAATGCAAATTTTCCTCTGGTAACATGAGTTTAGCTTTATACATTGCTATTTGGTACTTGAATCTGTGAGAGCTCCTGGTCCATGACAGGAGTTAGGTAACCATGCTTGAATGGAGGATTTGATTAATCAATTCCATTTATTTATGTACCAGTCTTGACAGATGGTCACTGGATTATTTAAGAATGCTTGGTTTCTGTGTCACCTCCCCTATACCACTGCTTCTGAGCATGACTACAGGATTTGTTCTGTCCAGTGAAAGGTATGCAGAAGTGATACAATTTGAAGCAGAATATATAATCCCAGCATGCATCAACCTAGCTGCTCCCCTTGCCACAGCTAGTACCTGTGGTCCAAATAGCATCTTTTCTGCTAGACTAGATCTCACAGTAAAAAAAGCTATTAAATAGACCAATGCTTCCAAGTGACACTTGAGGGATATGTAATAAAAAACAAAATAAATTCATTCCTGGAGGCAGAAATTTGTAGTCTCTCTGCTATAGTCTACTGTACCCTGAATGATGTGGCAAGTTCAGATAGCATGACCTCAATCTCAGAGCTAGCAGTAGGGAAGCCAACACACACACTTAATGCTTGTGCCTTTCCCATTAATCTAGGTTACCTTGGGGGCGGGGTAAACACTTTCATTAGATTATTAGGGCTGAGAACCACAAACCCGTTTGCACAAACAGTGGAATTTTTTGTCTCACAAGTCTACAGGATGTTCCAAACTCGGTAAGTGGGCTGAGTGAGAGTGGTACCCCTCTCACCCTGTTGTTCCTAGCACTGTGAAGGCAGAGGTCATAGGGTAGCCTGAGTTCTGGAATTTGAGATCAATTTAGAGAACAAAGTGAGACTCTTTCTCAAAACAAATTAAATCCAGTTGTCATCATGTTTGGTTCTTTATGAGGCGATGAGAGTATGTTTCTCTTACCTATCTTCTGATGATTCACTGTATTGTCTTTCTTAGACATGATCTTTATTACTGTGATCTCTGCCTTCATCTTTACGTCTCTTCCCCTCTTTGTGTTTATCTAAATTTCCCCTTTTTATAGAGATACCAATCACATTGGTCGAGGACATATCCTACTACAGTATGGTCTCGCTTTAATTTCAATGTGATCATTTAATAATTTTACATCTGAGCTTCCCTGTTTCCAAATAAGATCATATCACATTCTAAAATAGGAATTATAACTTTATATATTTGATATAAATGTCAGAAGTAGAATGTTTACCTTGTAACAAGAGAAACAAAAGTGCTTGATTGTCCAATTCCCCAGAATTATGTATATGTACATATATAGCTTATATATGTATGTATATACATGTGTATATATATAAATCAATATATACATGTCAAAGTTTATATGTGATGTTGTTCTACACAGTTTTATTCAACTGACATAAGCTAGAGTCACCAGATAGGAAGGAGCCTCAACTGTGAAAATGTCTCTATAAAACTCCACCGACAGGGATTTTCTTAATTAGGGAATGATGGGAGATAGTCCAGCCTATTGTGGGTGGAGCCATCTCTGGACTGGTGGTCCAGCGTTCCATAAGAAAACAGGCAGAGCAAGCCATCGGAAGCAAGTCAGTAAGCAGCACCTCTCCATGGCCTCTGCATCAGCTTCTGCCACCAGGTCCTGCCCAGTCTGAATTCCTGTCCTGGCATTCTTCCATGATGAATGGTAATATGGTTGTATAAATCAAATCAGCCTTTCCTCCCTAACTTGCTTTTGTAATGGTGCTTTATCACAGCAATGGAAGCCCTACCTAGAACAGATATAAACAGTTGACTGAAATTATGTGATAAAATATAGATTAAATTGGACAGAAGATAATTAGCTTCATGTTGTTTCTGTTATCAGCACAATTTTCCTGGAAATTTATTGAATTGGAATGAACTAGAAAGAATGAAAAACTGGGACTTGAACTAGAGTAATATTATTTTTAAAAATACATATTGTTAAAAATGAACAGTATTATAGATTCAATTGATGACAGCCCAGCTGCAATGTCCATATGTGTTCAACATTTTATGATTAGCACCAAGAATTCAGAATAAATACAAAGATATATGAAATGGTATGGCTATAATCCCAGCAGCCTATACCATATGTTATGAATTTCCCATTTAAATATGAAGACTCATTTCATTTGATTTCTCTGGTATGATATACAAGATGTTCGTTTATAATACAAAGCACTGCATCATAAATAGAGCCAGCTAACTGTGGTGGTTAATATTGTCAACCTGACAGGATCTTGATTTACAGAGGATGTAAGCCTCCAGGTACATCTGTGAGAGAGAATTTAGATTAGGTAAGCCTCTGAGAATGCCTGTGAGTGATTATCTTGCTATGTCAACTGAAGTGGAAAGACATGCCCTAGAGAGGACAGCACCATTTCCTGGCCTTGGATAGTGGGTTACATAAAAAGGATGAAGCTAGCTGAGCGTTCACCATTTACTGAGTTTGTTTTTCTAGGGATGCAAAGCAGCCAGCTGTTGCAAGGTCTGCCATCTTGACTTCCATACAGTGATGGGTTATGCTTGAAATGAGATTGTCTTGAATGTGTACATGGAGGTGCAAAGATCTATGAACTGTGGGTAGCACCATTCCTTGGACAGAGGATCCTGGACTGTATAAAAAAGAGACTGCTATCCATGCACTGGCATGCATACATTAGTTTTCTCTCTGTGCTTGACTGAAGACATGACTAGCTGTTTCGAGTACCTGATCCTTTGACCCCCTGAAGTGAGGGACTTTAAACTGTAATTGTGAGCTAAAAAACAAACAAACAAACAAAAAACTAACAAAAATATTTCTCCCCTAACTTGCTTTAGTCAGAATATTTTAGTTGCAGCACCAGAAATGAAACGACAGCAGCCTTTATCAGTTTTTCTATGGGCTGTAATCATTGGAGCTGAAATTTTATAGCAGTAGAGAGCTGCTCCAACATGTATCCAAACTCATGTGTTGTAGCCTTCAGCCTGAATGTGACAACATTTACCGACAGAGAGTCAAGTAAAGTGGGGTCTCAAATGTGAGGTCTTCATCTCAGTATCAGGGTTCTTTTTAGAGGAAGAGGCTAGCAACTTTCTCTGTGTTCCCAGGAAAGGCAGCTGTCCTGCTGGCCACACAGAGCAAGAGGACGTGACTCCACTTATGGTTATCTGACAGGAGGAGAGACTAGGCATTATCAGACAAAAAAACATTGACTCCAACAATTCTATGTTAATCTTTGTTGAAAGCATCCTCTAACATGCCTTTGAAATGATGGAATCTGTGAAGCTTATACAGTATGTTTGCTTGATTGAAGACCATTGGTCTTTCCCCCATGAAGTACTGCAAGAGCAGGTTTCTCTGACTGAAATAAAGCTATTGCCTCGAGCTGGGCAGCGATGAAGGCAGGTTGGAAGCTGCTGTGCTTGCCCTTCACTCTTGCCGCTGTTGAGTTTCCTGACTGTTTAGATCGTAAATGATATTCAGTCACTTCAGAAGATCTATGTTGGGTAACGTGGTTGTTGCAACTTCCATTCACTATTTTCTGAGAACTCCAGGGAGCTGTCAATCCAGCAGCCACTCTTTCTTCCACAGGTCTCCCAGCTGTCATCAGGAAGAGGTGGTTGTTTTGAAACCTCCTTGGCTGCCAAGGGGAGATTATATTTGAAACGACAACCTAGAGAGGAAGCAAGACTGGCAATAGATGCCCCAAATGAGGGAACCATAAAAACTGGGATTTATGTAGGGCCACCCAGAGTCATGACAACTTTGAACGACACTTAGGTCATCCTCAAAAAGCCCCATCCCCAGCTGCTGTGGATGCCACTAAGGCAGATTTCAGCCTACTTTGGAGGATTGCCTCAGTACCCATGACAGGAATGCATATGCTTCTCTAGCTAGGCTAACAGCAGTCCAGTCACCCTAGGTCAGCCATCAGAGGGACCTTCCTCTTATGCAGAGTGTCCTGTAAGAGACTGGCCCCAGGACAAGCACATGCTGTGGTTTGGGTGTTTAGTTTTGGTCTTCTATCCCTGGTAGAGTGGACTGAGATGGATGCATGGTGAACAGAAACACCAAGCCCCAGGGAACACCCAGCAACAGCGCAAGGACCAGAGGAAAAGTTCAGGAGAGTAGCAGGGAGCAGAGAGTTCTGGGAGGCAAATGGTGTTGAAGAGATGATAGCAAGGATGTAACAGCCTAGGAAAAGAGAGGAGTGTGGGAACAACAGACCTTGGCCAAAGCAGGCAGCTGTAACCCACCACAGAGAAAACATGTTTACTAAAACATGTTTACTAAAAACAATCCGGTGCCCTTAAGAAATGTTTACCGTAGCAATAAGTTCCTGTTAAGGGCTTGTCCACGGGAACACTCTGACCTTGACCTTTTCCAATGACTAATGGCCTCTTCCTGACCCCCCCCCCACCCCACTGCATCTGGTGTCAGGGCATATAAGCAGCCGGGGTAAGAATAAAGCAAGGGGCTTCTTGAGGCTTTCTTGAAGCTTTCCTGAAGCCTTCTTTCACCACCGACTGGTCTCTGGGTCATCAATCCTGACATCCTCTGCACATTCTCGGACACAGGCTGTGTTAGTGGGCGCGGCCAAGGAGTGACTGGGACAACTGCAAATGCCTGAGCCAGGAGAGTTCCAGAAAGCCACCCAGAGCTACTAGGAAGCAAGGAGGAGTCCAGAACATCAATGGCATCCTGAGTTCCTAGGGTCAGACCTGCAACATGAGCTGCTTCGTTCTGCCTTTTGGTAATTTCCATACAGACCTAGAGACATCCCGTAGCCAGATGGAGACACTAATCCTTTGAAACCAAACTTCCTATTTATGGAACATTTAAGAAATACTTATTTTATTTTATTTTTTAGTCATTCTCCATATTCTCTTCTGGCAGCCACTGCTAACTCAACAGAAAACTAGAAGCAACAGGTTCCAAGGAGATGGTTTCAAAGACAAGAAATAATGAGAATTAACAGCTGAGGGCAGAGAATACTGTAAGAAATTGAATAGGGAAAGCATCATCAAATAAGCAATCATGGCTTCTGAGAATCTTCAGGAGAGTGAATTCTCTGGCTCTTTACAATTTCCAAGAGTTTTGCTTTATTAGAACATAGAGTAGAATGATTCATAGTCAAGAGTTAATCCACTGTGTGAGCAACATGATTATGAAAGATTGCTGAAGCTAGCAAAGCCAAGTTATTCAGGGAAGATCTGCTTTGTCTGATTCCTTTTCTTCGTCTGGCAATGAATCGTCTGCACAGCAGGTTCACTCCTAATGCAAGTGCTTCTTGACCTTTGCTGATACCGTTTTTCCTTGGTTTGACTTAGAAAAAATGAATGAGTAAAGATTCACATTAAAATTAACATAAGATAGAGTTCTTAATGATATATGTTAATGGAAAATAAATGTAATATTCTAAAATAACCTCATACATGAGCCTTTATAAAGAAGTTTTATGCACTTAAAGTTTGCATTGTGGTTTCATATGTATGCATAACCATATATACACCTCTCTATTTCTCTCTATATGTATACACATACATACATTGTAACATGAAAAACATAAGACCTAGATTCACATATTGGTGGTCAGGCTTCAAGCTGAAGATCAGAGAAGCAAGACAGCTGATTTCATAGCATAGCACTCAAACTATGATAAATAAATGTGCATATTTTCTTCATCTTTAAAAATACCTCTCTTTTGTGAGTGTGTATGTGTGTGTGTGTGTGTGTGTGTGTGTGTGTGTGTGTGTGTTATATTTCTTTGCATGCGGGGAGAATGAGAAATGGTCTCCCATTGAACATGGTACCAGTATGTCCCAGTAATCTTTGTTTTCATTCCCAGTGTTGCTGCGGGTGCAGGTCTGTTACAGTTCACCCAGCTTTTTGCATAGGTTCTGGTATTTAAACTCAGGTCTCAATGCTTGTGCAGTAAGTGTTCATACCCTCTGATCCATATCCCCAGTCCAAAGGTCTGTTTTTAAATAACTTAGACCATGGCATTTAATGACACCAGCCTAAGCTAAGTTAGAGTTACTGTTTCCAGAGTTTGCTCTTTTCTTGGTGTCATTTAACTTAGCATAAAGAATATGTATCTTTCCTACAATTTATGACTTATTTCTCCTGTTCCTAAGTTTATATTGGCTATCAATATTTCATTTTTCAGTGTTGTAAAAATATTTCAAACATATTCTGTGACATCAATAATATAAACTCAGAGACTGATATTGGGGTTCAAGCTGACAATCAGAGAAGCAAAGTAGTCAGCCAGTAGCTCTTACCCCTACCTCAAACTGGCTAGCTCCATGAGTCCTCAGACTGCAATAAGAGACTCCTGCCTCTCTTCTGTGGAGACTAAACCTGTCACACAGGACGGTGGTAGCTCATGCCATTAATCCCAGCATTGACGAGGCAAGCAGATCTCTATGAGCCTGAGGCCAGCCTGGTCTACAGAGCTACACAGAGAAACCTTGATTTGAAAAAGAAAAGGAAAAAGAAAAAAATAGGTTTGTGGCAAATTTAATATACAACAAGAAGCAATTCTTCACTCATCCCTGCACCCACCTCATTATTAGTCCCTTCTTGAAACTGGACTGGCTCTGGGACTTACTTTGACTGAATGAATGAGATGGGCAAACGGCACCCACCGTGCCAGCACTCAGCAAGTTTCTGCTTTCTCAAGCCAATGTGCAGTGGGTCCTTAGCTCTTTGATAGATTTTATTGGGAAGACATCAGATTCTCAGGCCAGCCAAGACCAGTCTGATGACTTTCACGTTCATGAGAAAAGTTATGTATGCCTTTTAACTCTCATTTATTTAGCGAGGGTGAATCATTTGATACATGGAACCACTCAATAAAATGCTAGATGAAGGAACATTGGATTCGTTCACAGGGAGCAATATCTCCCAGGAAACATGTTTAAAATGACAAGTTACTATGCAGTTTGGAGGAGTTTTTCTTTCTTTAAAAACAATTCAATTGAAATATATTTCATTTTTCTTCTCAAGAGAAATAAAAACACTATTAGTTTTCAACTAGTAACAATTTTGCAAATAAAAATACAATACCATTGTGTTTGTATTGTGCCAAGGTGTAGACAATAATTCCTTTCTAAATAGTTACTGGCATGGATTTTGGTAAAAAAATATCTGAACAGTGGAGGTGTCAGTGTGCTCACTCATCTATGTTTTCTTGTTTGAAACTCTTTGGGTAATACATGTGAAGAACAGAAGTCTGAATTTATAAATAATTTACAATTAAAGAATCACAAGAATAATGGTTTAAGGAAACATGTCATTGCCAATCAACCATATACTATGGATACATTAGACTAAAAACAACTGATATATTGAAAGTGACAGGAGAGAAAATAATTAAGCATTCCTCTTTTACTTAAGATGTGGTCATCTGTAATCTGGAATAAAATGCCTTGATTCGTATTTTTTAAAGAATTACAATTTATAGCATTCATTAAAAAGGTTCAAGTTCTCAGTGTACAACAAAACCATTTTATCACATGTTGAGGGTAGCCTTTCAGAGCACAGAGTTCAATAGACAATGCCTGTGGGGACAGGTCAAACAGACATCTACCTCTTTGTTATCTGCCATCCACAGGAAGAAGACTGGCTATAAATTACAAGCCTGTTTGGTGTTCAAAGTAGTTTCCAGAATTTTATGATTTGCAACTATGGAACTTGACAAGATCCCAGGATGGTCATGGAATGTAGAGATAATTTCCCTGATCTAGACGGTATCAAAATTTGATGTATTTTAAACACTCTCCATTCGATATGAGAACCCTAAACTCCATGCACATTCTTTATTCCTCTACCCCAATAAAGATCAATCCACAAGGAAAAAGAAATTTATCTTTTAATTTAATTTTTTAATTTTTATTTGAAAAATACAATACACAGCAGAGAATTATTTCCTCCCCCACTGTTCTTTCACAAAGGAAACTAAGGTAAATGTAACTGAGATATTTGGCTAGGATAGATCCTGAGAAAAAGAGAGGCCCAGTTAGAAGTTGAATAGACAAAGTCTGTCAAAGAATGTTCACCTCTCTTTTAACGTAAAAGAGCCTTTTTAAGTTACCTTAGGCATCAAATAACACTTGTGCAGAAGTTCTGCCATGCAAACAGAGACTACTGAAGTTTTAGCTTGAACAATTTACACTGACCTGGGCCCCAAGGAAGTAGAATAAAGTTGAGAGTCTGTATCAGA
The DNA here is from genome assembly GCF_017639785.1 of Mesocricetus auratus. NCBI lineage: Eukaryota > Metazoa > Chordata > Mammalia > Rodentia > Cricetidae > Mesocricetus > Mesocricetus auratus. Next base: position 40,092,150 of record NW_024429193.1, read on the forward strand.
AAGGTATGTGATTGCCTGCTTTTACTATACTATGTATATACATATTTATATACTGATATTAGTGCTTTCTCTTACAGGTCCTGGGGATCAAACCCAGGGCCTGTGCTGCTAGACAAGAGCTGAACTCCAGCTCCTGCCAATTGTTTTAACATTTTCTTAAATGTAGTTTCCATTATTCTCAGCAATAGCATCATGGTTAAGTAGTCTCTTATGGGTTTGGATTATTCTTATGCCTCTTTAATTTTTCCTGAACTTCATAATCATGCAAACTTGGGTTCTTGATGCTTAAATATTAGAAATGATTTCACCCTGATCCTCCTTTGTTTTGTTTTTCACTTATAACTCTTTTATACTGACCAGGTTTGGGAAGGTACAGAAATTCATCACTGACAGTGACACCCTGATATAATGTTAAGGCCTCCAAGGGGAAAATCATTTGTTCTTGGGTCCTTCTAAAGCAGATGTAGAACTAGTAGAATTAAACAATTGTACAAGCCTGACCAGTCACCTGCCTTTGCTTGATATTATACTCATACTCTTTATTCTAGACCTAGGAAGCAAATTATTACCCACTACTAGTGCTTTTTAAAACAATGTCTTTAAAAGTGATGAAGAAATGCAAAGTTTGCTCAAATTTTCAAAAGAGCTGAATTGCTATAGAGATCTCAATTTTTATAAGAGGGAATTTATTTGGCTTTTAGTAGAAGTGTTTCGACTCCTAAGGGCCTGGAATTGGACAAATGAAATCCATTTGTAAGTAATGGACAAGCTTTTGGTTTTAATTATTTGCTGATTTCTATTGAAAGTAAGAGTAAATTAAATGTTTACTTTCAACACTCTTTCAAGACTAGAAAGTTTTTCTTTTAAATCAATTTCTGCACATATAACTCAAGCATCTTGGGTCAGCAAAGTGACTCATTATTTCATCCTCCTTATATTTTGGTTATCATCTTCATCTTTAATTTCAAATGGTTACTGTAAAGTTAGTCCTTCAGCCACTTTCTGAATGGCAACTGAGGTACAGAGTGAAGATACCTGATCTGGACTTCTCTTTTACAGAAAGCCTCACATCCAGACACTGGAGCTTCCTTATTTTTTATAGAATTATAAACATAACCCTAGATAGCTCTGTATTTGTAAAATGTTTATGTTCATTCATATAAGGTTGACATTTAAAATACTGTACACCTTCTTAACTCTATTTTGGCATTTCTTCATATTCTTTTAACATAGGTAGTTGTTTAGGACTCTAATGGTCTCATAATGGGCTCAGTGTCATGGATGTTGAGGCAGCTGTGGCATATTTGAGGGGAAAAAATACAAGTTCAGTGTAAATCTGAATTTTGGATTTAACTCTCTCCTTGACTAGCGGTATGGTATTGGGCATGTTATCAGTCTTGGCTTCATTTTTTCTCATGTGTAAATAAAGCCATCTTTCAATATTTATACAGGATTTCTGGGAGGATTAAATGATAAAATAAATATAAATACATTTAATTAAAGTATTAGACAATTACAAAAACACATTAATCATATGTCTAGCATCTACATAATAGTATGCTAAGATATGGTTCTTTCCCATTTAAATTATTTGAGTCCTTGGCCAGTAAGGAAGCTTAAGGATAGACTATAGCCATTCTGGAGACACTGTTAATGGTGGAAAGTTACACAATAATAAGGTATCAGGGCTGGATTTACCTTAACGCATTCTAAATATTGCCTGCATTTGAAAATTGTTACTCAACCATTAAATGACAACTGTCAAAGAAAACGTCCAAATAAATTATTTTAATTATGATACATTACTCAGTGACAGTAAAAATTGGCAATTTCCCCTTTAAAAGCAGAAGCACCAGTCTTAGAATGTGTAGTATGAATGGTGTTTTAAGTGTAATATAGCATAATATAATGAGCAAACAATTTAGTATAGGACATACTCTCTAAAAGTAAAATGATCCCACACACTGAAATCTGTTAGAATGGAAATAATGTCATGCTGCATGGTAAAAAGCCCCCATGACTTTCAAAATTAACTTCTAATTAAATATGATACACTGTTGAATAGATGTATGAAAAATTAAAAAAGGCTCATCTAGCCCAAAATAGAGGGTTTTTTTTCTATACAAATATAACCTGCATTGAGGTTTCTTTTCACATAGTCACAGAGATTCTTTTGAGAAACTAAGCCAACCACTTTATTTAAGAATTAATTTGTTCATTATATCATCATGTTTTTACTGAACACCCACACTTTGTGCTAGGCTTTGCAGTAGGTGTTTGGGGATACACAAGGGAAAGCCATGACCCTGCTCCCGAGGAGCTCACAGTCTAGTGGGGTGGGGGCAGACAGGATGCTGTTGAGTTTAAAATTTATAAAAAGTCTCAGACAACTTTATAAATTTCCTGTATAATCAAATAAACTTTCTTATGAATGGATGGTAAAAAGGGATGATGTCCAGTGCAGGGAAACACCATCTGCTTCAATATCATGTGACTTCCGCAAAGGCAGTGATGTGGTTCTGGAAAAGAAAAGGGGATTCCAGAGTCAGAGCCCTGGATTCTATAAAGTACTTAGCATTTTTGACAAATGTCAATTAGCTTTATATAGAATTGTGGCCCACATGCATGTTGCCAAAGCACACAGTGTTATTAAACTCAATTCTCTGTACTGTTACATTATGTTAGCTAATTAAATGTTTTATTCCATATTCTTAATTAGTTGAATAGATTAAAATGGTATACCTGCTTTGTTCAAAATTAAAACTCAAATTTGGGTAGATACAAATGGCAATACCAAATGCATTAATATTCTGCTCACTGTTAATGGAATTTCAATGTGCAAGCTGCAGTTTCAGACTAATTGCTCCCTGTGAGACAGATGGTGTAGCGTGAGGTGGGCAAATGCTTAGACTGAAATAGCATTTGTTAGTTGACAGAGATCTACTTGAATCCTTCACTCTTGATGCGTTAATTCAGACTCCACACCGAAATCTTGGCGTGTTGCTCTTGTTTTTATTTCCTCCAACCACAGGATATTTTACAACCACTAAACCCTTTTTGTTTCTTTGTCTTTAAAAAGCTATCAGTTATTGAGAAATAAACTTTTTAGAATGGCTAATACTGAAATAGCCTTAGTCATGGAATATGCATGCCATAGATGCTGAGATATTGTGATAGACATTTGGTAGTATATGATTAATTCTGACATGAGTGGGATGATATTAAGATCTAGCATGAAGAGCAATCTCATTGGATCACAGCATCATTGAAAAAAGTCTGTCTTGTCACACTACCTATTCAGAGTGCTTTTCATAATAGTTACGTTCAGAGTTATTCAGACAGAATCTTAGGAGATACAATGACCAAGATTAAGCCCAAGTAGATGAAGAATAGAATTTGCTAAGTATTCATTAGCAAAATGTTCTCTCTAGTCCACATCACACCAGCAGGCAAAATACTGAGGCTTGTCCTTGAGTGCAGGTGTCACCTAGAGGAAAAAAATCATTGTGTCTTAAAAGTCATTTCAGGTCCTGACATTCAGAGAATTTAAGTCAGTTTTGGTATTCTGAATGTCAGAGCCTATAGACATAGGTGCTGGAAACTTAGGGGCTCCACCAGAGCAGCAACTGCTCTTCACCACTGAGGCATCTCTCCAGTCCAGTTTAAGTACAATTTTACTGCTTCAAATTCTATGTGAAAATCTCCATTTTACTATTTATTTCTTTATACAGATGTATATGTAACAGGACTAGAATGAAGTCATGATCCATTTATTTATGATGCCACAATTTAGTGGTGACTTACTGTTTGAAAAGACGAGCCACTCCCCAAATCCTTTCCTTAAAAAATTCAGAAAAAGAGGCAAAAGAACATCCCAGGAAAGTACTTAGACACAAGAGATTTCAAAAAATAAATACTTTTTGAAAATATTAAGCTATTTCATTTATTTTTAAATGCTATACTTCTAGTGAGGAAAAAATGGAACCAATAGTAACAACAGCAGACAAGCTAAGGGGTGAGGAGCAGATCCTCTGTGGCTGTGCTGGAAACCTGTGCAGAAGGACATGGTTCTCTGTATTTGCTCTAATTTTTGCAACATAGCTCCAACACCAGTGCGCTAAAGCGCACATACGTTTATTGCCTTAATTGGAGGTGCTCGCAGTGGCTAATCCCCATTATCCAGCCGAAAAGCCTGGCAAGGCAGTCTTTAAAGGACCTCCCCTCTGAATTTTCTTCTTGATCATCTTCAATACATTGATTTTGAAACACCTACAAAACGCATTTTACATATTATTTAAATATTAACATCTTTGCATCAGAGAAACTACTTGCTACTTCATAGTTCTAGGTTGTCATGTTAGATGACACAAAATGAGTTTAAATAATGTTTATAAAAGCATCCTAATGCCAGTTGGTGTCATTTATTTATTCCTGGCATACAGAGGGACTCTGGGAACCCATACCATGTGGAGGGATGCTCTCTCAGCCTGGACACATGGGGAAGTAGACAGAAATGAATATAGTTCCCTTTTTCAAGATGGCACAAAAAGACCTCATATCTTAATACAAAATATTTCACATCCTGCAAAACGTATGGCACTAAGGATTCTGAATAAGGAAACAGACCACTGTTAAATTCACCAGTGAGTCCACTGTTATGAGGATGCTGTCTGCCAGGAGAAGTTAGATTGCACGTCATAATAAAAAACAATGCCATGCTTCATTTTGCTATTTGTTTCCCTATTTCATTCATTGGCTGCATTGAGACAGGGAGCATGGACAAAAGGGAGAACAGAAAGCATACCTATAATCCCAGCAAAAAGATAGGCTACAGAGTTCAAGGGCAGATGTTGATACATAGTGTGATCAAGATTAGTCTGTGTTACAGAGATTCTGAAGAACCAAAAAGAGAAACAAAAGTAGCACCCCAGAAGGAGAATGTGTTCTCTGATTCCCATGAATGTGCCACGTGAAGACTTGGAGTGAGATAATTTAGTAAAGAGGAATCATTTTAAATTTAATGATAAAATTATTAGAGAAATTCAGACTTGAGGCTGTGTAATTGGTTGGAAATTTCAAAGTAAGCAATTACTTTGATTAAAGAAACTGAGAATAAGGGAAAATAAAAAGCTCAGACATGAGCTTCTTTGGCCCAGAGGATTTTTTTAGAGTTTCTTTCTGTATTGTGATTTTGTTTAAGTGCAGAATTGTATATTAATTCAGAGTTTTCTTTTCATTCAATAATCTCCTCTTTGTGCAATCAAAAGGGGGAAAGGGCTACTTTCTGAGAGAATTCTCTCTGCCTATGAAGAAGGGATCGGTGGGAGGCTTCCTTTGACAAGCTAGATAAATAAAAGTTTCCTCTAGGCTCTTCTGGGGCTTTAGCCACAGATCTTAGGAGCTGAGTAGCCAGAGAAGCTACAGTTCCCAGTCCAGATCTTTAGATGCCCTGTCGCTCTTCCTGGGATTCATGCTGTAGTTTGACCAAGAATAGGCATATCCCCAGAGGCTTCACCTTAATTGATCCAAGGCCTCACACAACCACCAGAATGCAGAAAGGCTCTCTGGTTGATCTTCATGTGCAGCCCGTATTGAGAGCTGCTGCATCAGATCAGCTAATCCATCTGCATCAAGGCTAAGTTTTGGTTTAATATCCACAATACCCAAGAAGCCTGATGTATACTATCCCCATCTCCAGAACTAACCCAGTGCCTTTTGTAGAAGAATCCCTGGGCTTGTGGCCCAGTTTTTGAAAGTGCTATAAAAGACAGCTCTTGGTTGGTGTAGATATTTAAATACTTTATCCTCTAAGTTTCAAATCCTTCCTAAGGATCAGCACTTACCTGTCTATCACACCTTTAGTCCATATTCTCAGAAATCTATCCTGTTTATGAATATAAACTTTTAGCTTCTCTCATCTGACTTCAAAGTTTGACCTTGTGGACATTTCTGGAGTGCTAATTCCTACATCCACCCCTGCTTTAGGTTCATTTTTTCCCCACTCATCTGGACCCCATGATGATCTGACAGTGCTTAACAACATCCCCAAGCCTCGTATCCCTGTGGTCTTGCTTTACCTGTGGGCAAATGGTTCTCCAGTCTCCTCTTCTTGGGTGATGCTGTGAAGTGTAGGTGAGTTTCCCCTCTATGTCATCATCTACCACAGCTGTCGTACTACCCTCTGTGTCTGTCTACAAAATACTCTCCTTCATCGCTACATTGGAAAATCAAAAGACCTGAGGGACATACTACAGACTTTTGACTAGGTATTTATTCAAGTTTAATTTATTATAACCCTAATAGAAATCACTTTGACATTCTTAGTAACCTGTACATTAATATTTATACTGACTGCATTCATAATTCCCTTCAATTGCGCTCAATCCAAATGCCCTCCAAACAGATGATGGGAAAAGAAGCTGTGATACTGTGATACGGTCAAAACACCCAGAGCAACTCTCATCAACAAAAGTAAGGATGGAAATCCCGTTGGCACACCTAAAAGAAGTCAGACTCAAAAGCCTGAATACTGTGTCAGCTTGTTTATGACACACTGAGAAAGACAAAAGTACAGGGCAGAAAGCAGGTCAGTGGTTGCCAAGGGTAGGGGTTGGAGGTGGGCTGCTTATCATTAAAAGCAGACAGTTCTGGACAGATTAAAATTTTACAGCTTGAAATTGTTGATGGTTACATGAAAGCTTACTTTTGTTATAACTCATAAAATTGGGAATTTTAGGGAATAGGAAGCTATCTCTACATGCTTGCTCCCCAAGATTGAGGACTGAAGTTTCACCCGCACAACCCACTTCAAAAATGCCAGGTATGGTGGCACACATTTGTAACTCTAGGGCTGGACAATGAGAGACATGCAGAGAACTCTGGGGCTCACTGATTAGCCAGTCAGTCCCATGGTGGTAAGAGATCCAGTCTCAAAGACAAGGTAGATGGCATCTAAGGAAGAGGCCCACAGTTGAGTCTGGCCTCCACAGACACATGCACATGAACACAGGTACATATGCACCTGCACACGCACAGGCACACACAGACAAAGGGAATATCATAGGCTATAAACCAGTTATTATACTGAAATTTAATTTTAAAAATAGAACTGACATCTATGATTTGCCAGAAATCAATATAACAGTGTCTAAAATTTGTTTTTTTAGACATGGCATCATTAATTCATCATCTAATTGTTTTAGCTGCAGAAGAAAAATATAAAATAAATGTACTGTAAAATATTTTAACAACACATTGAAAATGAGCTACCTTATTTATTCGTGGTCTATTAGGCAGACGAAGAGTCTCAAAAACACTATTTTCCTTTGTTAAGAGGACATGGATGAATGAATTAAACCCAAAAAATTCACTCTCCATTCAGTGTTTCTCTTCCTATGAACTGAAATCATTACCTGATCTTACAAGGGCACATATTATAATTTTTACCTTAGTAATGTTACTAACTGAGGGAAATGGAAGGAGAATCTTTCATGCCTAATTAAGAAGATGCTTACATAATTTACACAGATTATAATTTCTCCAACATGCTTTCATTGTTACACTACAGTATAGTGATCTTGAATTTGCTCTCTGAAATTATCACTGTACAACATAGTGGCACAAAAATGAAAATACCATTTTGTATTATGGGCAGTGTTGTGACCCTGGGCATATTACTTTATTTGTGTCTCTTTCTCTACATAACTGCAATTAGGATATTCTCTAATGTTTTCTTATAGAAACAAAATGACATATTATGCATAAGGTTCTCTGTCTAATTTGAGATACCTGTTAATCTTTCACAGAAGCTTAGCTTCTACTGTTAAGTTTGATGATATGATGGTTTTATTTTTTGATTTATAAATATCTATATGATATCAGATTGAGAAAACCCAATGTTCAAAGATAACTCTCCCTATAGAAACCTATGCACACAACTCCAAGGTTTTTATCTTTCGTTTGTGAGACAGACTTTCATTGCGCAGTGTGGGTTAACATCATAGTCATGATGTGGGCAGCATGATTTCCTTGCCTCACTCTTCAAAGTTCTAAGGGATAGAGGTGTAACATCACACATGATTTTCACACAGGGTTTTGAAATCTGTTCAGAAAATTTTCCAAGGGGCTTAGGAAGATGGCCGAGTCAGCAAAGTGCAAGCATTCAAGTATGAGAACCTGAGTTTGGATTCTAAATACCCAGGTAAAAAGCTAGGTGTGGCAGGTATAACTATAATATGGTGCTATGGGGAAGGATACAGGTTCATTGGGCAGCTTGTGTAGCTGAATTGATTGGGATTGGGGTTAGTGAGAGACCATGCCAGAAAACAAGGTGAAGAATGATAGAAGAAGACACCAGATGCAAACATTTGGCTTCCATACCCATATGCACACATGTAGGGGCTCATCCACATGTGTACACACTCACGCAAACAATTATATGCAACCCCACATACACACATACATAAATTCAAGTTCTCATGTCTACTTCCTGTTCATTTTTTTGTTTTATTTATCTGAGTATGTTCTCCCTTCTTCTTCACGTTCTTCCATTCCCTCTCTTCCTATCTTCCCTCTCTCCTCATCTCTTTGCTCTCACCTCTCCTCTTTTCTTTTTATTTCCTTTTTTTCATATCTGGTATCCAGCTCAGGGTCTCAAGCACAGTAGTGTAATGTGTATCCTTCCTGCCAGCCACTTGGGTCGCACTGCTGTCTCAGCCCCCAAATAGCACATAGGATGCTATATTAGTTATAAGGCTTTTGGCCATTTGTTTGATTTCTTATTGGCTATCTCTGGCTTAATTATTAATCCATAATTACTAATATGTATTTCTATAAGGACTTATTTTTCTAAGGACCCAGCCTCATATATCTTCTCCCCACTATCACATGGCAACTATTCTCTTCACTACATTTCCCAAATCCTCCTAGACACCTAGTTCCATTTATCTTGCTTCCCTATTGGCCAACAGTGTTTTAGTTACATATATACAAAAGGACTTCCACCATCATCTCCTCTTTTATGTCTAAATAAAAAGAAATGTTTTAACTTTAACATAGTCAAATTACATATAACAGAACAGTTATCAAACAAGAACTATAGTTACAATATTTGTCCATTAACATTTAGTAAGATTTTGATTACTAAACTATAACCTCAGACCTGCATTTTAAGTTTTCACAAGATATTAAAATTAGTGACTTTTGCATTTTGTTTGCCTCTTTACCTAAAACAATAAATTAAAGACTAAGGATTTGGTTCATAAGACAGTGGGTTTACTATTTATTCCCTTCATTGTTGTTTTTTCATTTCTAGAAACAAGCTTGCTTCACATGTCAATCCCAGCTCCCTCTCGCTCCCTTTCTCCCTGCCCCCATCGGGCCCTCCAGGCCCCCCCCCGACCCAATCCCCACTCTGATTTTTAGAGAGTATTTTCTTTGCAGAAAGTTTTCATAGTTCTTAGATGCTTCAGACTGAGGAGAAGGGGTGGACACCTCTGAACACCCCCTATGTACAAATGCACATGCTGCTGAGACAAGATAGTTCACCCACCATTCCACCTTTGATTGTTCTCTCCCTAACTAATGGCTGAATGAATCATATCCACCTAAGCTACACGCATCACCCTTACACCATTCAAAAGTAATTCTCAGGAAGATGCTTTCATAAAAGGCTGCTGGATACCTGGGAAAAAGCCTGCCTGTTATTCTTTACCTTGTATAATATGATTCCTCTACTGTGTGGAAAAATAAATCCTGAATACACAGACATGAATAGCACAATCAATAATTTGAAACCATGACACAGGACACTAGTGTATTCCATGTTTAGTTAGTCCAAAGATTGTTAATAACTGCTTCAATTATTTTTCTGCTTTCTTGTTTAAAAGTTTTTCTTCAAACAATATATTTTCAACATGTTTCCCCTCCCCCAATTCCTTCCAGATCCTCCTCACACCCCACCTAACTTCGTGTTCTTTCTATCATCTATCTATCTATCTATCTATCTATCTATCTATCTATCTATCATCTACCTACCTACATATATTTGTCTATCTACTTATATCTATCTATCTATCTAGCTCTATCTAGCTCAAATAAAAAACAACAACAAAAACTGACAACCATACATAAAATAACAAAAAGAAAGAAAGAAAGAAAGAAAAGAAGGAAGGAAAATTAACACAAAGAAAAGAAGGAAGAAAAATTAACACAAATAAAAAAGAACAAACAGTTCAGGAGTAGATGCCTGATGCATTTTTATTTGTTTCCAGTTTCTTTTTAAAGTAAAATAAAATATATGAGAATAGCATGTAAATTTATTTTTAAGTTGTTTTCATACATGCTCAAAACCTTCCTTAATTGTCTAAAGTGTGAATTGATTTATCCCCACTAACTATTGCAACACCTAATCACTACTAAATCTGCCATTGTGGTTATATAGAACATTATATATCATTCAGCAGTTCCATGAAGCAAAGATTTGCTTTATACAAAAGCAATTTAATTTTAAATAGATAGTCAGTTACTCATGACACTTCAAAGAAATTTCTTACAGTGAGCACTACAGTGGATAATCATGTTTGTCTTGGCAAGAAACCACACAAGAAATCCTGGGTTGTAGTGCAGAGGAACTGGATTTCAAAGACATAATTTCAAGTCATTGAAACTAGTTCTCTTCATACACACACTCACTCACTCACACACACACACACCATTCTGAATAAATTCCACCTCATATTTCCCCTTGATTCCTGTCATACTACCTTTTCAAGGGAAATCTCAGTTCCCAGGATTCCCTGATCATGGGGAGTTCTCTTAAAATCTATAGCATTCTGTTTATAGTCACCATGATATTAGGCATGGAGATTTCCATCCATAATTGTACATACTCTTTGTGACATCTGGCGATTTCTGGAGCATGGTTACTGATCACCACTTTTCACTCAGCTACAATTAATCAGGGTGTGAATTTACATGACCAGTTTCATTGATAAGCACAGGTTTGTGAAAAGTCTGTGTGACTTCACAATATACTCTGACAACCTCTAAACCCCTGTGGCTCCTGTTACGTATTTCTCATATTACACATTGGTGGATAGGTTCTGTGTTGCTAGTCTGCTTCCTATTCTTTCCTGTACCAGAGTCTAGGCTGAAACAGGTTTCTCCCAGAGAAGTCATAAGGCTAGCAGGGTGGAAAGACAGCCCCAAGACCAAGTAAACTGTTGACCAATGAAGTGTCTCTCCATTCTATTCATAGGCTAATAGCCAAGTCCAAACTAAAGAAGCAAAATGCATAGTCTGTCTGAAGAGGTAGTTAACGGTTGAGAATGTCACTCTCTTTTACCACAGCTGTAGGATTCTTCTGTCTTCTATCACATTTGTAGGATTCTTTCTTTGGTATTGTTAGTTTTCAATGAATCTCTGGTTTGTAGTACATATTTCAGTTTTACCTTATATCTAGCTAACTTACCCATATTAAATATTAAAGTACTTATTTGAAGAAAGGTTTCTTTATTGCTCATTTATTCTTTAGTCTATGTTTTTAAAGAAGTAAAATATTTTTAATTTTAATGACATGTATGTGTATATATCCATATTTGAGTTTGTACATGTGAGTGCAGGTACCTGCCACAGTCAGAGGTGTAAGATCCCCTGGAACTGGGTTTCAGGTAGCCCTAAGTCTCCTAGCATTAATGATGGGACTAGGACTTGGGCCTGCTCCAAGAGCAATATGCCCTTTTAATTGCTGAGTCATCTCTCCAGCTCTCTCTTTAGCCTTTCTTAATCTGAGTGCTTTTACTTTCCGCAGCATGAATTTCCTTTCTTCTTAATGATTTCTATTATTGTTTTTAAACCTGTCATGCCACACATTCTAATCATACAGCTTCTAGTTTATCTTTCATTCCATGTGTTCTTTTTAATTTCCTGTACTGTGGAAAGGATGGACATGCCATGGACAATAACTGTAGTATACTTCCTTATGGTGTGTATGTATGGGGGGTTGTACAGTGTTTGTGCAGACATGTGCAATTGTATGTGCAGGCTGATGGACATGTGTTAATATGCACAAAGACCAAAGGTCAACACTGAGTGGCTTTTTCAATCCTTATTTTTAGACAGAATTGCTCCCTAAAAATACAGATCCCTAAATGGTTAAAATGACTGCTTGCATCTGCCTTCCTAGCACCAGGGTTATAGATACATGTAACAACATCTCTTTTTTATGTGAAAGCTAGAGATCCAAATGCAAGCCTCGTGCCATCCCAGACATATACACTGTCTACCATGTTTGTCACAAAGTCACATTAAGAAATATAAATTTATGTTCTGATTATTCCCACTTGAAGTGAAGTATATTATCTCAGTTTAATTTCCTAATGTGTGTGAGAAAGGATTTCTGAACAATCTAAACATTTCCCTTATGGAATCTTCAACTTCTGAGTGAAAGAGCTAAAAAACTCAATTCTATGTCCTCATTTGGATAAAACATGTGAGGAGATTCAGATCATGGACATTTTCAGGAAGATAACTTTATTACTATATAGTTTCATTCCATGTTTGTTAACCCATTATATACCATGCTTCTGTGCAGCTTAGCTTAAGAACTAAAGGCAATTGTTTCTCTTGCGTTTGATCTGCTTGGTTATATTTAAATATCTTTTAATTTATATGTTTGAGTGTTTTTTTCTACATGTATGTTTGTATTCTACATTTGTGTCTGGTACCCAAAGAATCCAAAAGATTGTATCTTATCTTGGGAGACTATCTGGAGCTACACAGTTGTGAACTGCCAGTTGAGTACTGGGATCCATACCTGGGTCTTTTGGAAGAACTTACAGTGTTCTTAATCACTTGGCCATCTTGCCAGCTGTTTCCTTTACTTGTATGTATTGTTTTGAACGAAAGTAATAACCCACTCAGTTTTGGGACACTCATTCTCTTTTTAAAAAATTACTTCATCTGGCATGAATTAATAACAAAATTTGTTTTTTTTCCCTAGGGAATTTTGGTCAGTATGAACATACCAGTTAATGGGTTTAATTGAGGAAGCATAACCAGACCTTCTAAAGATAAGCTTAAGAAAATGGGATATTTTAAACACTCCAGGCAAGGTGACTCACAGTAGTCGTTCTGCATTTGGGAGGCTGCAACCAGAGGATTTCTGTGAGTTCTAAACCACCACAAGTTGTACAGTGAGTTTGAGAGCATCTACACTGTTTCAAAGAACAAAAACTTACTACCAATAAGAAGGCATACCAGACCTCAAAGCCAATCAAGAGAGTGATTGTTTGCCCCCATAAACAATGTTGCCACTACTGCAGTAGTGGGCCTCCTTTCCTGGCAAGTTGATATTATAGCTTATAGAGACTAGTACTAAATAAGACCACTGTTGTCCTTTCTCTCCCAGAAGGGTGCATAGCACTGTATAGTACTATGAAAAACAGCCAGCCAGGAGTGTTTCCTTGCCAGTTCAAGGTTGATTTTTCTATGTCCAGAAGCCAGCATCTTCAACAATAAGTTCTTAGCCTCTAGTGTTAACAGGCAACCAGGAACAAGCCTGTATTATTTTGATGTTTCCCTAAACAATCACTTACATGAAATGCAAGCCATGTCTGGCATCAGATTTTTATTTTGTAACAAGTCTTCTATCATGTACACAGATGAGAAGTACCTCTATTCAAATTCGCCTTAGTTTTAGAAAAATAGCATTTTCATTTGCTTACAAACTAGTAAAGTTTCACAAGTGTTTTCATACATCCTTGATTTTGCTTAACTCACCTTCTGTTCGTCCCTTTCTCCATGTCCTGTGCCCACAGTACTCCCTTCTATTGTATCACATCTGGTACTATTAGCTCTTATTAAATGTTTTATGTGTTTTCAAGATCACGTGCATTTCATTTTGGTTACGCCTTCACCAATCTCTCACTTCTCCATTCTTATCACTCCTCTACATACTAGAACCTTCTGTCCCCAGAATTGCCTCTCTTTGCTTTCATTTCACCTATATTCTAAAATTTCTGCTCCCTAAATACATCCTTTTTCTTCTAATAACTTGCTTCTATTTTCCTGGATTCTGCATGCATTCCAGGTTAAAAAGATTTGAAGCTAGAATCCACATACAAAAAAGAACATATGGTTTTCGTTTTTAGGGACCTGGGTCACCTCACTCAGTAGTTTTTATTTCCATTTCTAGACCTTATCCTGCAAAGTCAATGACTTTATATTTCATTATAGTTGAATAATATTTCACTGTCTATGTGGGTTTGAGATATGCTTTACGGAGGGATTTCTTGCCTGGTACTGTCAGCATTGTCAAATCCCATAGTTAGGGAAGTCACTGGGACGAGGGGAGCACCTACTAAAGCTGATTTTTAAGTAGTTATGTTGTCAAACTGACTTCTAAATATCTATGACTATAGCAGTAGATCTATGCTGCTCCTAACCTTGGTTACAAATGCTACCTACTGTAGTGGAAATCAATTAATCCAGAGACTCATTACTGTTCATTATCTAATAATGAACAATTGTAATTGCTCAGTCATAGGTAGGGCATCTGTATCAACTGTTTCCTGCGTTCATCTCAGAGAACACGGTGGAAGATGGAGTGGAAAGAATGTAAGAGCCAAAGGATGAGGAGAAGAGTTATAACATGATGTTCTCCAGACATGATGTTGCTGTTGAACACATGAACTCCAGGCAGCTGTGCTAACCTGCAGAAGTGAATCCAGTTGAAACTTCTAGCACAGGCTGGGGAAGACCTCATTAGGTGCCAACCCTACCTGAAGGGCATTGGGTAGTCGATTGATGGCGAGAGAAGGAGAATCACTTGTCTTTATAGGGTGGTCACTACCAAGTTAGCCATGATCCGTGGATGATTCCATACCCATGCGCATTTGGAAGCAGCAATTGGACCCAGTGGGTTTTTTTCTAAATTAAATTTAAAATTGAGAGGGAGAGGGAATCTAAATCCCAGAAAGCATGGAGGTGGAGGGCTGAGGAGTGGATACAACACACAGGATTAATCTTATCACATGTGAACGCATGAGATCTCTCACCAAGAATACCATTTGCTATAAACAGCACAAACGACGTTGGCACCTGTGCTATCCTGTGATACAAGCATAACAATGTTCTACTGAACCATACTGATCTTGTGAGCCTGAAAGGGTACTAACAATGCACCCTACCCTACACATCAACACATTCATTCAAAAAGTAAACATTTGCTTTCGCTATAGTAAGATGTAGCTTATGGTTATCCCAAGGGAAGTTTTATTCCACATGTGATAATGCAGAGTGGGAAACTAATGGAAGGGAGGCAAACAGTTGGTGAGTAGGCAAGAGAGAGCAGTAGAGGGCAAGAACAAATGAGAACAAAGCATAAAGACACGTGAATCTGGGAAAAGGCAAGGAAGGAATACACTGTAAGAGCTGAAGGAGGGGAAGAAAAGGGGGGAAATGATGTAATTATATTTTAATTATACTAAAAATATGTGGGCACAGAGCTGAAGAGAAGCTGTGAGATAGCCCTTGAGTAATAATTTGACTAATTACAATTGCAAAGTACAGCAGCAACATTTAGGAAACATCCCCCTATCTGCTTCACAGAAGTTGCAAGAACAATTTTTTTGCAATGTACTTGACTTCTTGCTCACAGGGACACCCACCAAGGCCTGGGCCTGCTGTTTAAAACATTGTCTGTGCACAAATGCAGCCCAGCCTAACCCTTGGTATCTCTTCCATCCAGGAAGCACAGCTGGAGTTTGCATGATGCCAGATCTTTGTGCACTGAGATTCAGTGCATGTCTCCTGGGCACTATTTGTGTGATGACAGCTTATGAAGCACTTTTTAATTGGCAGAGAACATGGGAGAACTGGAGTATACTTTATAGAAAAATGCATATATTTGTAAGTAAATGTGTCTTTTTATTCTGCTTGTGTGTGAGGCCAGTGAACAGTATTTCTTAGACATTGTAGCAAAGTGGTAGATGGGTTCTATGCATAGTTACCAAGCTTCCAACATGAAGGATATCCATGGGTACTTTAAATGAGATATGCATTTTCTGTAGGGAAAAGGGGCCAGTCAAAGAAACACACCCTGAGCAGAGCCAAAGAAACACGCTTTGGCCCTGTAACCAGAACCAAAGAAATGTACCCTGACCCTAAAACCAGTGCCAAAGGAACACACTTTGTCCCTGGATCAGAGTCAGTGAAAGAAATGCACCCTGGCCCTAAAGTTGGAGCCAAAAGGCTAAAAAGGGCCAGAGAAAGAAACACACTTTGGCCCTGAAACCAGAGCCAAATCTGACCTTAATCCTGTGCAGAAAAGTAACCAATCCTCTAGCAGAGCTCTAGCCAATCTCAGCTCAGCACTGAAATCCGACCAATCCCTACCCTGGAAAAACTTCCCCGCCCCCAAGAATCCCTATATAAACCCTGTGTATGGTAAGCTTGGCTGGTCCAGCTGCCTTCCAATAAACCCCTTTGGATGAGCTTTGGGTGAAGATCTTGTTTTGCAGAGGCAAAGGAGCAGAGGCGACCCTGGCCAGAGCAGAGCAGAGTGGAGCGAGCAGGGCTGCCTGGGAAACCTTCCCTTGGCAGAGCGGAGTTGTTACACCTTCCAGGAGCAGAGCTGAACTGTAGCAACTTCGCTGGCGAAACCTCCTGCCAAGCAAAACTGCTATACTAGGCGAACATCCCCAGCTCATCCCCAGCTGGAAGATCCTGTCCTCCCAGAGTGGAGCTGATACACCTGATACACCGGAGAAGCCTTTCCCTGAGGCAAGGCTGTAAGCAGCTAAACTTACTGCAACCTGTGGTGGTCCTTGGCTCCCCAGCTCCAGGACGCCTTTCCACCTGAACTGTGTAACACTCAGTATTCTGACTCCCGAGTGCCAGAATACCTGATCCACTCCTGTTTCATCCTGTCCCGACCCATCCCAAAATGCTTACATTTTCTAAAATCTTTCCAGTAATAAACTCTGCTAAATGACTCCTTGCATTCTGAGGTGAATCTAAGCAAAAAAATCTGTACATACACTCTTTGAATACACAACTAGAAATATCTGGCAAATTTGGTCTAGAAAGGAAATTATGAATCACCTGCACAGATGCTACCTTTTCCAAAGGACTTTCTACTCGAGGAATGTTGATCATCGGCATACGGGCCACAGTGTCCCTGTGCATGTGCCCATTCTCTGGTTGTCTTCCTTTGAAATTATTTACCACGCATACAACCTAAAATGTCAGGAAACAATTGCAGTTAAAAAGTCATGCATCCTACAGCTATCGCCCTTTTTAGGAGTTTAATAAAACTCCCAAAGCAACTAAGTTTTAAAAAAATTACCTATGTTATATGAATAAAACTTCACAACCAGATTTACAATGAATAAATTTGAATAGTTATTGCAGTGCAGGTAGGTTCAAGAAAATTCACCAGTGAATATGTAACAGAATGAATAATGACAATTCTGATATTCCATAATGTTCATTGATGTATAGAAAATGCTCAATCCAATCCAAAATTAACAGCATAACCTTATAAAAATTCACAGCAAGCTAACATATCCCTAATGTGGCTAACCCACAACTTAATTTTCATGCTCATTATTTCTCAGTGCTTCAAGAGTATTGCATTCACACTAATCCTTGACAGTTGGAAAAATCTAATATAATAATACCCCTTTAATTATACTAGTTTGTTGTATATTGTTTCTCATATATAGGCAAGATTTGAGAAATAGCTTACCAGAGATACTACTGAAATAGAAGACTTTTCACATAAAGGAAATTGACCCTCATTTTAACTGATTATATGCTAGAGGTGAAAATGTGAACCATGCATGAAAATTAAGTTCCTGTAATGTTAAAAATATACTTTCCTAGAAAATGATTCTGATTTAATAGGTGAGGAAGACAAAACTTTTAAATGCATTCCAGAAGTTTCTGATGAAAATGAATCATATTTAAAGACTAATGATTTAAGCAACACAGGAAAATCAGTTCCTATGGTGAGGGCTATTTTCTTTTCCTGGGCTTTTTATTCTAGAGTAAATAGGACTTAATGTTAGTTTCCACCTAATATTCATTTTACATAAAGTAAATGCTTAGTCAATAAATTGTGTATTTTCATAAATTTATCAGTGGGTGATTTTCTTTTGTTAAGCATACTAATGAATGCTTATTTTGTTTCTAAAATTTTTGAAGATTTACTTAATTTTATGTGTAAGAGTTCTTGCCCACATATATGTATGAGCATCATGTATGTGCCTGCACATGATGGTCAGAAGAGGAGGTTAGATGACGTGGAACTAGAGCTCCAGATGGTAGTGAGCCAATACATGTGTGTTGGGAACAAAAAATGGGTCCTCTGAAAGAGCAGCCAGTGCTCTTAACCTCTAAGTCATCTCTCCAGCTACATTATTACTAAGTAATTCTAAATAGCAATTAAATCTTGGTTACTCACCCATTTTTGAATAAAATACACAAGGGTATGAAATAATAACATATACTATATACAATACTTTATATCACAAAATTATTGCTTTAAACCTTCCTAAGTCCTAAAAGAATTATAGGTTAAAACCATAGATAAAACCTCAATACTACCATACGACAACTTTTTCTGCATTTACCATGATCTTTAAAGTAAGGATGATAAGGGATTGAAGGTTTTATTCAGTACACTTTTTACCTTATAAAGTTGTGGTGATCACACAAAAGACTAAAAGAAGTAGATTGTTCAAGAATGTGTGAGTAACAAGGAGAACCCTAAGAGAGACATACTTGGATACCCCTGGGAAGGGGAAATAGACAAAATCTCCTGAGAAAATTGGGAGTGTGTGGAGGGAGGAGGGAGAGCAGAAAAATAGGGGAAGGGGAGAAGTGGGAGGGGAGGAGAACATGAGGGAATGCAATGGTTGAGAAGGGGAAAGGACAGAGAGGGAGCGTAAGGAAAGAGATATCTTGATAGAAAGAACCATTGTGGGGTTAGCCAGAACCATAGCACTAGGAAAATTCTCAGAAATCCACAAGGATGACCCCAGCAAAGACCCTAAGCATTACTGGAGAAGGTGCCTGAACTGGCCTTCCTCTGTAATTAGACTGATGACTACCTGAGTTATCATCATGGAATATTCATCTAGCAACTGATAGAAGCAATCGCAACTACTCAACTCTATATTTTGAAGGGAAGGCAGCAATTCCAGATGCTCAACCGAGAAGATATGTTGAAATTCTCATAAGCTTCCCTTACTAAGGCAGACAATAGGTCCAATTTGGTCTGCAGGCTCTACTTTGATGAATGAACACTGCTCTGACACACAAAGGATAGATTTGCTAACTTTAGGTAACAATTTTAATGACACAGAGTTTCACATCCATATCCTAAAACACACTTCCAGAAATCACTCTTCTAACACATATTCATTCAGGATCCCTTACTTCAATTCAGAGCTCACCAAACCCACTAGTCTATCTAATTAGCTTGTCCAAAAGGTGTTTTCTCTCAGTCTTCAATGTGCTGGGATTACAGACACCAACATTGCTCACCCAGCATTTCATGGATCCAGGAATCCTCATATATGTGGAACAAGTGCTTTATGGCTTTGCTTTCCCATGGAAGTCTCCCCTGAGCCCTCAGCTAGGCAAGCTCACTGTGTTTCAGTGTTCTTGTTTTCTCTGTGCTCACACAGGACTCTATAAGAGCATCAGGCTCAAAATGAAATTTCACACTGTATAAGGAAGTACCTCGATTCATGTTTCTTCTAAGACACTGCACAAATCAGGAAACCTGCCTGAAGTTTGCTGCCTCTATACTCAACTATCATGGTGAGTGACACCATTCATGAATGAGCACACTAATGAATGAACATACAACCTAGTCACAAATTGTCAAATATAAAATTTTATGTGTATAATTTAATTTCCTTTCAAACACTGTAGTTTTATATCAATGGCTTTGTTGGGGAAGTCTTATGTCAATAAAGTACTGTTGAGCCTATAGGGAACCAAGATAGGAGGGATTAGGAGTCCAGGAGAACTCTGGGAAGGAGAAACACAAGGGAGTCGAGATGTAACGCCATTGGGGTAGGAAGCCCGGAAACCTCTCCGGTAAGAGACATACTTAGATTAACAATTATGGGGTAATTACTTAAGTCAGAGCTGGCCAATAAGAAACAAGCAAGGCCAACAGCTTCATAATTAATACAGCGTCTTGTGTGTTTATTTGGGACTGATGCGGATCTGGAACCAGGCTGGCGGAACGGCTCCTTCTCAAGGAAAAAGCTTCTCGTAACATGGCTTCCATTCGTGTAAGTCTATATTCTCCTAAAAAGCTTACAAAAAATAACCACTATCATACATATTTTTGGTTAATAAATGTTTTTTTTGGCTTTTCAAGACAGAGTTTCTCTGTATTGTTTTGGAGGCTGTCCTGGCACTCGCTCTGTAGAACAGGCTGGCCTTGAACTCACAGAGGTCCATCTGACTCTGCCTCCCCGAGTGCTGGGATTAAAGGCGTGTGCCACCAATACCCGGCGTATTAATACATTTTTATGTATTCACATTTCTCTTCCTATAATTGTTGCATTATGAAATTTATGGACTCAATATTGGCAGAAGGAGATGGGAGAAAGAGAGAGGGAAAAGAGGAGGGGAGAGGAGTACACAGGGAACAGGAAGATTGAGCCAGGGTAAGAATAGAGGAGAGAAAGATAAGAGATGCTGTAGCAGAGGGAGCCATTATAAGTTGGAGGAGAGATCTGGCACTAGTGAGATCTTCACAGATCTACAAGAATGACACCAACTGGCATTAAGGCTACATAAAATGTCCTCCCATGATAATGAGATTGATGACTACCTTACATGCCATCCTAGAACCCTCATCCAGTGGCTGACAGAAGCAGAGGCAGACACCCACAGCTAGAAACCGAACTGAACTCCTGGAACCCAGTTGCAAAGAGGAGTGATGGGCAAAGGACTCAAGATCAGGCTGGCAAAACCCACAGAGGCAGCTGACCTAAACAAGGGGGAGCACATGGACTCCAGACTGATGACTGAGAGGCCAGCATGGGATTGATCCAGATATGCCCCCCCAGAACCAGGGTGTCAGAGAAGAGGCCTTGACAATCTATAGACCTTGGAGAGTAGAGCAGTATTTATTCCTGGCATTCAAATAGAATCTGGGAGCTCATTCCACATGGAGGGATGCTCTCTTAGCCTGGACACAGAGGGGAGGACCTAGACCCTGCACAGGATGATATGACAGACTCTGAAAATTCCTCATAGAAACCCTTCTCAACTCCCAACTGTGGAGTTGATGAGAGATGGAGTAGGGTAGGGGGTTGGGAGTTTTGAGGTGTCAGGGGAGAGGGAAGGGAGAGGAAACTAGGAGTAACTCATGCAAAAAGTTGAATAAAAAAGAATTATTTTAACTAGGAAAAAGCAAACAAACAAAAAGAACAGATAAGTATTTTTTTTTTGGTTTTACGAGACAGGGTTTCTCTGTTTTGGAGGCTGTCGGTCCAGCCTGGCCTCAAACTCACAGAGATCCGCCTGCCTCTGCCTCCCGCGTGCTGGGATTAAAGGCGTGCGCCACCAAAGCCCGAGTAATTTAAACAGATATATAATCCCTAATGAAATAGAAGCAGTCATCAAAAATCTCCTAACCAGCCGGGTGGTGGTGGCGCACGCCTTTAATCCCAGCACTCGGGAGGCAGAGGCAGGCAGATCTCTGTGAGTTTGAGGCTGGGCTGGACCGATAGCCTCCAAAACAATACAGAGAAACCCTGTCTCGTAAAAACCAAAAAAAAAAATCTAACCAAAAAAAGTCCAGGCCCAGATGGCTTTAGTGCAGAATAATACCACAAATTCAAAGAAGAGCTAATACCAATGCTCCTCAAAGAGTTCCATACAATAGAAGGAGAAGGTTCATTGCCAAACTCTGTTTTTGAGGCTACAATTAGCTTGGTACCCACACCACACAAAGACACAATGAAGAAAGAGAACTATAGACCAATATCGCTCATGAATATTGATGCAAAAGTATTTTGCAGGGATGGTTCAACATATGAAAATCTATCAATGTAATCTACTGCAAAAGAAAAATCACATGATCATATCACTAGAAGCAGAAAAAGTCTTTGACAAAATCTAACACCCCTTCATGGTAAAGGTCTTGGAAATATCAGGGATAACAGGAACATACCTAAACATAATAAAAGCAACATAAAGTAAAACAACAGACAACATCAAACTAAATGGAGAGAAACTCAACGTAATTCCTCTAAAATCAAGAACAAGACAAGGCTCTCCACTTTCTCCAGGTCTCTTCAATATTGTACTTTAAGTTCTTGCTAGAGCAATAAGAGAATAAAAGGAGATCAAGGAGACACAAATTGGAAAGGACGAAGTCAAACTTTCACTATTTGCAGATGATAAGATAGTCTACGTAAGCGACCCAAAGAATTCTACCAGGGAAATCCTATTGCTGATAAACACCTTCAGCAAAGTGGCAGTAGCCCTACTATACATAAACAATAAAGAGATGAGAAAGAAATCAGAGAAACATCACCCTTTACAATAGACACAAACAATATAAAACATATTGGGGTAACACTAACCAAACAAATGAATGACCTGTATAGCAAAACTTTGAGTCTTTAAAGAAAGAAATTAAATAAGGTACTAGAAAATGGAAAGATCTTCCATGCTTTTGGATAGGTAGGATCAACATAGTAAAAATGGCAATCTTGCCAAAAGCAATCTAGAAATTCAAAGCAATCCCCATAAAAATGACAGCACAATTCTTTATAGACCTTCAAAGAACAATAATAAACTTTATATGTAAAAACAAAAGACCCGGATTGCCAAAAGAACTGGAACAATAAAGGAACTTCCAGAGGCATCACCACCCCTGACTTCAAGCTCTATTATAGAGATATAGTCCTGAAAACAGCTTGGTATTGGCACAAAAAATAGACAGGTAGACCAATGGAACTGAATTGAAAACCCTGATATTAACCCACACACTTGATTTTTGACAAATAAGCTAAAAATTATACAATGGAAAAAAGAAAGCTTCTTCAACAAATGGTGCTGGCATAACTGGATGCTGGCATGTAGAAGACTGAAAATAGATCCATATCTGTCACCATGCACAAAACTTAAGTACAAATGGATCAATGATCTCAACATAAATATAGCCACACTGAACCTCTTAGAAGAGAAAGTGGGAGGTATCCTTGAATGAATTGGTACAGGAGACTGCTTCCTAAACATAACACCAGTAGCACAGACACTGAGATCGACAATTAATAAACAGTACATCCTGAAACTGAGAAGCTTCTGTAAGGCAAAGGACACAGTCAACAAGAAAACAAGGCAACCCAAGAATGGGAAAAGATATTCATCAAGCCCACGTCTGACAGAGGGTTGATCTCCAAAATTTACAAAGAACTCAAGAAGCAAGTCTCCAAAACACCAAAGGATCCAATTAAAAAGTGGGCTACAGAACTATATAGAGAATTCGCAATAGAGGAGTCTCAAATGGCTGAGAGACACTTGAAAAAGTGCTCAACATTCTTAGTCTTCAGGGAAATGCAAACCAAATCAACTCTGAGATTCCATCTTACTCCTGTCAGAATGGCTAAAATATAAAACACCAATTACAGTTGCTGGAGTGGATGTGGAGAAAGGGGAACACTCCTCTACTGCTAGGGGGAGTGCCAACTAGTACAGCCATTTTGGAAATCAGTATGGAGATTCCTCAGGAAAATGAGAATCAGTCTAACACAAGATCCAGAAATTCCACTCTTAGGCATATACCCAAAAGATGTGCATTCATACAACAAGGACATCTGTTCCACTATGTTCATAGCAGCATTATTTGTAATAACCAGAACCTAGAAGCAACCTAGATACCCCTCAACTGAAGACTGGATAGAGAAAATGTGGTACATTTACCCAATGGAGTACTGCTCAGTAGAAAAAAAAAAACAACGGAATCTTGAAATTCTCAGGCAAATGGATGGCACTAGAAGAAACCATCCTGAGTGAGGTAACCCAGTCACAAGAAGACAAACATGGTATGTACTTACTCATTTGTGGATTTTAGGCATGGGTCAGGGAGGGCCAGCCTACAATTTCACTGTCAGAGAATCTGGGAAACAGGGAGGACCCTAAGACAAATATGCATGTTTCCCTGGAGAAAGGGAATGGGACAGGATCTCCTGAGAGGATGGGGAATATGGGGGCGGGGAGGGAAGAGGGAACTGGAACAAAGAGAGGGAGAGAAGAGGATGGGAGAGGATGACATGGGAGAGTAGGAAGTTGAGTAGAGGGAAGAATAGAGAGCAGGATGAGAGACACTATAATAGAGGGAGTCATTATAGTTTTGGGGAGAGATCTGGCACTTCTGAGATTTCTAGAGATCTACAAGGATGACACTAACTGGTACTCTAAGCAATAGTGGAGAGGCTACGTTAAATGCCCTTCACTGAAAATGAGATTGACGACTACTTTATATGCCATCCTAGAGCCTTTACCAGTGGCTGATGGAAGCATAGGCAGACACCCACAACTAAACAATGAACTGAACTACTGGAACCCAGTTGCAGAGAGGGAGGAGTGATGAGCAAAGGTGCCAAGACCAGATTGATGAAACCCACAGAAATAGCTGACCTGAACAACGGCGAACTCATGGACCACAGACTGATGGTTGAGAGACCAGCATGGATCTTATCCAGACCCCCTAAATCTGGGTATCAGTGAGGAGATCTCAGCAATCTATGGGGCCTCGGGTAGTAGATCAATATTTATCCCTGGCATATGAACGGACTATGGGAGCCCATTCCACATGGAAAGATGGTCACTCAGCCTGAACACATTGGGGTGGAAGGGCGAGGCCCTGCCCCGGATGATATAACAGACTTTGGAGATTCCCCCATGGAGGGCCTCATCCTCCTCATCCTCCCTGTGGAGGGGAGTGGGGACTAATTTGAGAGTTGTGGGAGTTGGTGGGGGGCATGGAAGGAGGTGAGGGAGAAGGAGCTGGGATTGACATGTGAAGCAAGATTGTTTCTAATTTAAATTTTAAAATAACAGAAAAAAGAATAGATCCATACTTAATTCTCTCCTAACTCATCCAGTTTAATATTCTAAAGACAGAATGCACAATAGGAATATAGGAAAGATTTCTAAAAGTGCTGTTTAAGTTAGACAAACTGATCGACAATGTTAAATACGTAGATTCATTGAATTTAGTTTTATGCTATCTTAGGAGATGTATTCATCATTATAATTCTATTCTTCACATTTATTTGAACTTTTAGCATTCAGGCTATTTTCTATTATAATTTCTGTAAACAAGGGTTTCTTGCTATGAAAAAAATCACTGCATACACTTGTTCCAACACAAGCAAAATTTAAGAGCATGGAGTTTTAAGTGACTTCTATTTTCTCTGATTTTTCATTAATTTTTATCACCAATTTCAAAACTAAAAGCCAACTGTAATATGATGACCCAAATATTCCAGAGGCAAGAAGTTGCTATGTTCACCTTCTCTCATCAGCAAACAACAGAGAGACGGTTTTTAATTATGTTACTCATTTACTTTACATAGTTAAAGCAGACATTTTTTAAGGAGGTCAAAGTTTATTGATCTTACCAGATCAAGTATGCAATAGCTTCCATGAAATTTATCCTTACAATATAGTATTTATGTGTCTGACTTGATTATGTTTATCTTTTAAATAAAACATAGCCACCATACAAGAAATCAAAGACCCATTTTCCCGAGATTTCAAAAAATAAGTAGAAAAAAAAAAGAAAAGAAAAGTGGGTTTTGTCTGAGCCAAATCTTTGCTATGTAGAGGATGAAATATAGGTGTAAGGGATGGGCATTGAGTCTTTCAAAGAACTCTGGGTAGCAAATTAAATTCATTAATTTGGTCATATACAAGCCCCTATTTTATATGCTTGAAAAGATAAGCAGTGAGCAAAGTAAAAAAAAATTATTTCTCCACAAAAGCTTATTTGCAAAAGATGTGTGGTAAAGCAAAAACATAAGGTGTGGTATCTTGGAGCTATAATGTGTTAGGGAGAAACACAAAGAAGAGACTTAGGAGAGGAGATGTCTTGCGTGTGACTTGGGGAAGGTTTCACTTTATTTGGGGGAAATAGGGAGATGTGAGTGACATATCCAGGATCACACACATGAAAAGGCAGGACTTCTATATCCTCCTTTCTAACTTGCAACTGAAATACACAGAAAAGGAATTCCCAGAGAACAAATTGTAAGAAGGGCAGGGTTGCTTTTGACAAAGTAAGGAGGCTGATTATGATTCCAAGAGCTGAATTTATGTACACAGTGAAAAAGGTAGGATACCTTTCACTAGGAACTAAGCAATCAGATCCGTGTACGGAGCTGAGGTGTCAGGGAAAATTTGGTTTTGTCTTGTTACTGACAATGAATTACTACAATATAGACAAAACCAACAATGTGGTGGTGTGAGGGATGTCGGAACTGTAGCTGTACATGAGATAGGAAGTAAGAAGTTCTGGTTAGAAGGACTAATATAAGACACTGGAATAATTGGGTAGTGGAAATGAACTTGAAGTAGATGAATCACTGGTTGTGGGTGAGGAAGTAGAGAATGAGTCAGATGTAAATGCTAGATATAGATAATGGGTGATGAGAGGAGGTGTCCTTGAATCAAGACATCAGTTTGGAGTAGACTGATGTTAATTTTATTTTGGAATCATTTTAGAATCTTGAAAACACTGCAAGATAATTGCAGGACATTTGCAAGCCAGAGTTGGAGTGGCTGCACAAAATAAATGCTCTACTGGGTTATCCAAATGAGAACACTGGGAGTCATCACAAGTTGTTTCCTGTACCTCTTCCATATCATCTTGTGTTCCCTCAGGCTATAATTCTTCCCTTTCTCTTCCAAAGGCACTCCCATCTCTTTCTGTCTCTGTGGTCCAGTTTACACTGTTTTATTTCCCTGGTTCTTCATAACATGTGTCCTTGTTTTTTCACCTGCAATTTTATTCTAGAGCATATTTTTAAAACACCTATCTCATATGGTAGAAGGTAATGAGTGGAAACAAACTATCACTTATGGAATTGTACATCACTCATTCCCGGGGTGTTCACTAAGCATGTACTATTTTGTTTTTCCTTCTGTAAGTTCAAGCTTGCGTCTTTGGGGAGGTTGTGATTATCCTCATTTAAACAGGGATGCTGGAGCACAGACAGGCTCAGTAAAGCATGCAATGGGAAAAAATGAGTGCATGAAAACACTTGGACTGAAGCAAACCTTCTCTATTTTTCCTGGTTTGAAAGCAGGAGCTACTAACTCACCTACATTTTAAACAAAAGTCCAAGTTATTCTCCTGGCACACAGAACCTTTCCATCCCTGCTACCATTCGTGTTGGGAGACTGGTACCATTTGAGAATGCTATGCTTTCTCATGCATAAGCTGTGTCCTGGGTTTGCCATATAGAAAGGGCTCTACACTTGATGTCCTTATATAGCCTTTCACATTATCTCTGTGACCCATGCTTTGTTCTCATTCCTTACCTAGAATCTAGACCCATGCTCTTTATAACCTTCCCAAGTTGATAACATCACTTCTTCCTGAAGGCTAAGTCACCCCAGTAAGTTAATATCTTCAGTACATATTGGTAAATTGTGTTTAATAATCTATAAAGTTGCATGTCTGTTTTCCTACTGGATTGTAGCATGCTTAAGTATCTGAGCTATCTCTCTCTCTCTTATTTTAGATATTTATTCATGTCACCAAGAACAGTGCTTGCATTAAAGTAGGGACTTGACCGTATTTTATTTTAAGGTGGAAGAGGGGGAAGGGGAGTTTAAAGAATTGACTAACCCTCAAAGAAAACTCTCACACTGGAGACAGACCACACTTACATGATCTTCCTTGATTCATCAATTGTTACCTATAGGCACTTACATTCACAAATATTCATTAATCAGAACACATTTCATGTTTAGTTATGTGGTTGTAGCACCATTTTGGTGTGACCTTTTCATGGGGTCATTTTTCTCTTGCATCATAATATTTGAAGGACAATCTTAGAATGTGTGTAATATACATTCTTAGATTGAGTATGCACAATATAGGGACTTGAGCTCAGGCAAGATCCACAGAGTAGCTCTGTAGGGAGAGATCAAGTACCTTTAGCACTAACCACACCCATTTGGGGGTGACCACAGGTATGTGGGAGATAAAGAGCTAGGGGAAAGAGGAGAGGGCTCTCTCTTGGGTTCCCATGGAGGTGCTGAGACCAGCAGAGTGCTGATCTCAATTCTCGGCTTCTCATGTAAGTGATTTTTCTCTAATAAAATAACATACGACCTCCCTACTCTGTGTATGGTGATCTTCCTCTCACATAGCTCTTCTTTTATCGAGTTCTCAGATGGGGACATGTCTGAGAAGACACTAGGATTCTGATTTTAAAGGATCTGGGTAAGGCAGTAAGATGCTGTCTGAGAGTACAGGAGGATCTATAGGAAGCACATCATTACCAATTCTAGGTACATAAATTGCACCCAAACACATAAA
Source organism: Mesocricetus auratus (assembly GCF_017639785.1). Taxonomy (NCBI): domain Eukaryota; kingdom Metazoa; phylum Chordata; class Mammalia; order Rodentia; family Cricetidae; genus Mesocricetus; species Mesocricetus auratus. Next base: position 40,120,744 of record NW_024429193.1, read on the forward strand.
TGAAAAGTTCATACACGTTTTTTGCCTACTGATTATTAACTAGAGACAGGAGGCTGAGGAAGGATGAAGCAAGTATAGTGAAAAACAAATCAAGCTGAATTAAAATGGAAGTAAAGTGTTCCTTAAACTATACTGCGTCACTGTAAAAGCCTTTTGATTTATAAACTATGCACTTGGTCATCTGGGTAAGATGGTATAAACCCCGACAAATAATGGATGGATAATTTCTACTCAGACTGAAATCTTCTAATGAACAAAATTATAGATACATGGTAAATATATGTTTTAGCAGGCACGCAGTTAGCTCTCCATTACAAGGCTCTGCATCTTCTTCATTCTGTAGAAAACATGACCAGAGATGTTAGTGTCCCTATCATAGTCTCTGACTATTTCAGTCCCCATGGTGAAATGATGCTCTTAAAGTCCTAGGCAGTGGGAACATTTGTGGCACAGACCTCATGGAGTGCACAGATTGAAGGCATGAGGCACTTGGACCCTTGAGGACATTTTAATACACTAGAGGCAACATATACTGAGGAATTTTGTGAACATACAAACAACAGACTCTACAATACTGACTGAGGAGGGACAGGCGAGATGGCTTAGTGGATAAAAGTACTTTATGACCTGAATTTAACTCTCCACCCTCACATGGTAGAAGGAGAGAACAGACTCTCACAAGTTGTCTTTTGTATCTACACATGCAAGCCATGGCACATGCAGGACCCCCATAAATAAATGTAAAATACTATTTGAGAAGGACTGTTTTTAGCTCTGCTCCATTTTATATAAAAGTATTTCAAGTGTAGAATTTATCTGTTATTCCTACCCAAGCCTAATCTTAAGAATAAATATAAGAAAGAAGAAATAAGTAATCAAAAACATATATATTATCACATAATTTATCACAATGATTCATCCTTGCATTTTCTTAGAGGTAATATTCAAGTTTATTTAAAAACAAACGTTTTTTTAAAACATTGTACTTACCGGCACGAATGGGCTTTGGGAACCCATCCCTATGGTGGGGGAGACACTCTCCCAGTCTAGATAAATGGGAGAGGGCCTAGGTACTGTTAAAATGGTGTGACAGACTTTGATGATCCCCTATGGGAGGCCTGACCCTCCCTGAGGAGTAGTTTCAGAGGTGGAATGGGGTTTGGTGGAAGGAATGGAAAGACAGGAGGGAGAAAGAACTGGGATTGGTATGTAAAATAAGATTGTTCTTAATTTCAATAATATTAATTTAAAAATTGTACTTACCAGAAATACTGCTATAGATATTCCAACTAGAAAGCCTGCTATCACATCTGACCAATGATTTCGATATTCTGCTACTCTGTTGAGTCCAGTAAGAAAGGCCAAACACATTAATCCCAAGCATAGAACAGGTTTAGCAAGTCTGGTGCCTTTGGCTTTGATAGTGTTGGTAATGTACATCTGAAATAGCAAATAAAACAAGACTTTTCACAAAAGCATCTTCTTGATATTCACATGAATTACATTATGTATAAATTACAAAGATATATTTATCAACTCTATGTGACTGTGTGGTTTTACTCATCAACTATAGTTTATGATTCCAGTAATTTAAAAAGGAGAGGGACCTGGAACTGACTTGTGAAGCAACCTTGTTTCATATCTAAATTTAAACTGGAAAATAAAATTAAAAAAAAAGTTAATTATTTGCTGGCTGGTTTCCAACTCCCTACATAGGGAAAGCTGACTTTGGATGCTGGGATTATAGGTGTGTGCCACCACACCTGAAATGAAATTTCTCATGATGATTTCTTAAATATGGAATTTAAGATTGCCAATTATTTAACTTTATGTATCTGTCATGGCCATTTGTTACTAATGACCATTTTTTAAAAATTGTGTGTATGTACACATGATTGCAGGTAGTGGCAAGATGTAACAAATCAACTGGAACTGGAGTTATGGGTAATTGTTAGCAGTGGGGCGGTAGTGCTGGGAACCAACTCAAGTCCTCCACCAGAGCAGTGAGTGTTCTTACTGCTAAGCCATCTCTTCAGTCCAATAACAACCAGTTCTTATGTAACAGCAGCAGTCAGCTAGGAACATGAGCAGTTATTCCAAGTGATCTCCTACCATTCATCCTACTATCATTTTATGCACTTTTGTTTCATCTGAATTTATGCTACGTTATGCTTAACATTGATGTTACAGGGGATAAACTGATGATGTATTGGTGTTTCCATTTGTATGTGCTGTACTTGATCAAAGCAGAATTAAAAAATAGCTAGAAAAATGAAATGGAGATTTCTACCAAATTGATGTGAAGGTAGTCCATACAGTGAACAACCAAGGCTGGCTTTTATGTTGTTATCTGAAAGCATGAGATTAAATGTCAATAAAGAACACTCAGGGTCAACTGGTTAAGGTAAAGGAAATAAATCCAGGGTGAGCAAGCATGCTCAGGAATAATTTGGCTCCTCTCAAAACATCACTTATTCTATAGCTTCATTTCTCCTAACTTAAATCACATATCATTCTATTAGCAAACCTGTTGACTTCAAGAGGATACAGAAAGTATGAAAGAGGCAGGTTTCAAAGTACAAGTTGATTTATGGTGTTAATGTCAGTAAATATCTGGTACTGATAACACACTCAGGAAAACAGTTATAGATAGACATATCTATTACATTCTATAATCTTGACTGTTAGCTTGAGTCAGACAGAAAATACATTTGCTTATGAGATTAGACTAAAAGAACTGTATCTAAGCTGTTAGTTCATAATGACCATTTTAGAGCACTAAGAAATACACTAATTATCCTTTTTTTGCTGTTTTTCAGGGCAATGTTTGCAGCCTGTTAGCTGCCAGAAGATGTATGCATGCATAAGCAGTTCAAACAATTCTAGTTTTCTCCATGGCCAAGTTCTGGACTTTGTAATTTGTCTCAGAGCTCAATATTCTCAAAGAAATATTAAAAAAAGGAGAGAGGGAGAACTGCCAAGTCAGTTCCGGCAGAGAGCGTGGCGAGCTAGGCACTGCGGCCTCCTTCCTCCCGGCCCCCCCACCGCCTCCGGCCTGCGCCGGGTGAGCCGGGGGGCCCGGGAGCAGCTTCGGTCTGCGTCCTTCGGACCCTAGGAGCCCGAGCACCGGCTCGGCCGAGCCGCGATCCTACAGCGACTCTTCCTCCGCCAGCGAAGCGCCGCGATGGCGGCGACCCCCCGCGCGCGGCCTCCTTGACCCCACCGGACCCCTGCTCTCCAGGGCCGGGCCCATAGAGAAGCTCCAGGCAGGTCTTCCATGACTTCTCCCGGTGTCGGCGGGCGTGGCATGGCGGACAGAATGGGGCCACCCGAAGGCCAAGGTTGGCCCTTCGGGGCCTCTGCAGCCTGAGGCGGTGGATCTGCGCAGGAACCCTCGGCCATCGCTGGGAGCGAACCACCCGATTGACGAGCCCGCGGACCTGGATGAATGAGGCCTCGACGGTCCTGGAGGAAGGTGAGCCGAGCCCCGCATAGCGGCCGGAGGAAGGTTCGGTCCTGGGGGCGCGGGGTCTCCTTCCACCGAAAGAAGCCTGAACGAGACATCGTAGGCGGCCAGTCGGAAACGCTGGCGAAGATTTGCCCGCCGCCTTAGAAGGCCTTGTATATAATATGAAAAAGCTGCTCTCAACCTTTCCCCCGACCCTTTTAGAGAGACCTTTGGCTAAATCTGGACATGTAGCTGTAGTGATTGCCGACGCAGGGTAAAGTAGAGGTAGGACATCACATGTGTGTATCCAGTCGTCTTAAAAAAACATCGTAGACGTGTCTTCCAGAAGTGACTTTGCAATGGAATTGTTTAAGCCACATCTAGAAAAGACCCCAGGAGCGACACTCGTCCTTGTCTGTTCAATAGGCCAGAGGACCCAGCAGGAGGAAGAAGAGGTCCGGAGCCAGATTGGTTGTGTGAAGACGTCTGTTTTTGGTGTTCTATTGTGTATACATTTTATTCATTCCAACCCCCCCGTGTGTGTGTGTGTGTGTGTGTGTGTGTGTGTGTGTGTGTGTGCTTGCGCGAACGCGCTATCTCACAGTGTGATGTGTGTTTGACAATGCCAAGTATTTTTTGGGAAAGATCTTTCTAGATACTCTAAAGTGCCTGATATATTTTATAAGTAGCAGTAGTAGTAAAACAATACATTATGTAAATACGCTTTTGTTAGGATTCATTTGAAATATTGTTTGGGGAGGAATAGCCAAAGCCCTCCTGAGCTGACCACATTGTGTTTGTCCCCTGGTTTCCAGGAGAAGGAAATGAAGAGCTCTAAGTCATTGTGTTCCATGGGCGGAAAAGAAACCACTGTCCCATTTTGTTAGGCTTTGCTGTGTAAATAGCATATGTAATTATATAAAGGACAAAGGAATCCTATTTACAACATCTGGTCACTCTAGATGTTAAAGAGGTTGCCAGTGTATGACAAAGTAGAGGTAGTAGAACAATATTTTATACGTTTGTGTTAAAATTTTTCTTTTTGTGTTAAAATTTTTTGATTATTACTCTTGATATAAGTGTGCCGTTTACTGGACTGCTGTGTTCATAGTGGACAACAGTCCTTACTTGAAACATCTGGTCTATCTAGATGTTTAGAAGTGCCCAACGTATGTTAAATGTAGAGGTAGTAAAATATCACTTTGTAAATATCTTTTTGCTAAAATTCACGAAACGCTGCCTTTGGGGTGGAATTATGAACCCCTCTGTGAGCAGTTCCGTCTGTCCTTGCTCAGTGCTTTGGAGGAAGTGCTGGGAGGCAGCGAGGTCGTGTGATAGTGTTTTCATAAGGGACCTCTCAGATGCCATTTCTATATATTTGCTGTGTGTGTACTGTATATAATGGACAAATATGTCTAAACATTTCAGCTTCTAGTCTCTAAATGTTAAAGAGGTTGCTAATATATGACAAAGTAGTAAAATTAGCACATTGTATACACTGTTAAAATTTATAGGAAAGATTGCTCTGTAAATGATTTGGGGATACGAATTTGTTCCAATTTCTAAGCATTGCATATGCCTGTATTTGTCTACTGGTTTGAAGGCAGAGAGAAGGGAGAAAAGAAATTGGGTCAAAGCCCAGATGGTTACATTTAGAAGATACCTCAGATAATAACCATTGTAAAAGTGTTTGATACATTTAAAAGTAGAAGTAGTAGAATAAAACTTTGTGTAAATGGATTTTGAAAAACTGGAGATACTATGTTTAGAAGTAGAATTGCTAACCCACCTCTGAGAGCAGTACCAGGTGTACTTGTTCAATGGATTGAGGAGGTGGGGGGGAAGAAACTGCAAAAAGATTCCATTAGTGTTCTAGATAGTTTTAGCTTACCCATCACCCCGTATATACATTTCATTTAGCCTTGCTATACTGTATATATTGTACATACTGGACAAAGGAGTCCTAACTTTAGTTTGAAGGCATTAAAGGGGCTGCCAGTGTATGACAAAAGTAGAGTTAGTAAACTAGCCCATTCTGTATACTCTGTGTTAAAGTCATACAAGGTTGTCTTCTGAAAGGGGTTGTGGAAGTCTCATCCAAGTGTTAGGTCCTGTGTCATGTGATACAGGGGAGGTGGGAGACCAGAATGCTCTTAGCAGAAGACACTTTGAGATCTACCCATTGTTACATGTGTGTGGTTTCAACACTACTCTGTATATAGGGGACACATTTATGTCCTCATCTGAAACATCTAGACCTTCTAGGTGTTTAGAAGTGCACAAAGTATGTTAAAGATAGATGTAGTAAATAATACATGTTGTAGATTATCCTGTTTAAACTTGTGGTGAAATGCTGTCTTTTGGAAATGGAATGCTAAGATCACTTCTGAGCAATATATAGTTGTGCTGGTTTGGGAGGGAGGAAGAAAGAGAGTGTGTAAAGAGCCTAATACTAATGTAAGCTTTGGTAATGCAAGATTAGCCATTGTCCTTTTGTCTGTGCATCTTATTTGTGCAATGTGTGCTGCATACAGAAGACGACAAGTCCAAATATACAGCACTTAGTTTTCCTAGATGGTGAAGAGGCTGCCCGTGTGTGACAGTAGAGTTAGTGAAAAGACGTGCTTTTTAAGTTGTGTTAAAATTCATAGGGAAAATTCTTAGGAAGTGAAATTGTTAATATCCTCCACAAAAAAGAAAATAACGGTTATGTAAACTGGGTTGAGAGAGATGGGAGAGGTTCTAGACCAGAACATTGCTATTTATAGGTATATGCAGTTTATTTACTGCACTGCACTGTATGTATGCTAGGGAAACAGAAGTGTTACTGGAAACATCTAGTCTTTAGACTTTTAAGTGTGGCAGGTGGATCTTGTGAGTTCCAGGCCAGCCAGGGCGACATAGACATTGTCTCAGAACAGTAAGAAGATGTGCATAATAGACTGATGGTAAGGCACTTGCCACTCAGCTGGTGACCTGAGTTTGTGCTCCATGACCCACATGATAAAGGAGAAAACTGATTCACTAATTGTCTTGTAGCCTCCATACAAGTACAGTGGCATGTATGTGCCCACATGTACTAATTAATGTAAAAATGCACATGGTAAAAATAGAGGGTTAATACTTTCTAGAGATTATTATTTCATAGGAATGTTTATGGGGGTTGTGTGGAATTGTTACACTCTATCTCTGAGCAGATGCTGTTACCAGGTGGAGGTGGATAGGGAAAGAATAGTGCAGGGTAAGGCACTGTGCCTAGTGGTTGCTTCCACCAGCCTGGCCATTGTTCCGGTGTGCGTTTCAGTTAGTGTGGAATGTTGACAAGTATTAGAAGATAAGTCCCGGTGCCTAAAGGAAGGGCTGTCTTCTGGGGTGGCCTTTGTAATACTGGCGGTAGAATCATCCTGGACGGGAGCTGTGCAGAGAAGAGGGATGAAGGAAGAGCTCTTTGCTGGGACCACCACATCTGGAAGACAGTTACAGCTGTACCCAGGGATCCATACATACATGCATATGGGAAGATACCTGTTTATTGTGTACAAAATTCATCCCACAACATCTGAACTTCATGAATGTCCTAAGGAGAGCATATGGTTAAAAGTATAGCTTCATAGGCTGACAGAAGAGGTGACTCTTGAACATAGATTAGCTAAGCCATGCCTGGACAGTGGGAGCTAATTCATGTTGCTAGGTTGACTGGAGGAACTCAGAAAGGTTCACAGGGCAAGATCTGCAGCACTGTGCTGTGTTAAGATTGACATCCTGAGGACCCATGCCATAGGTGCATCTTCAGTGCTCCACAGGATACATTTATTTAGCAGGAACACCTTCACATTTTAGTATATACATCTGATGATAAACTTAGGAATGCTGTACTTACTTGGTCTGCTGCTTTTTTGTTTCTCTAAGCTGAGCATTGAGGGAATGCAGAACCTTAATAGTAACTTCACCAGTACTTCTATCTAGAAGCCTGCTGCCATTTTTGTCTTCTATGAAATTTTTGTTGCCAAGGAAGACAGGATTACAGATTTGTCTGACAGACTGAGATGGTGTAGTGTATTCTTGGTTATCAAAATACTCATGTAGCGTGGGATTTTTAGTTGGTGAATATTCACAATGTGGGGGAAAGCTTGGTACATACTGTATAATCTCAATTCCCTAAATGTATGTACATTTGCAGCATCTGGAAAGACACATCAAGCTGAACTGCTTGTGACTGGGAGACTGTTCTTAGCTTCTTGCGTTTTGTTTCCTGTAATACACATGCTACAAAATAAAAGCTTCTTTTAAAAGCTTAAAAAAAAAAAAAAAAAAAAAAAAAAAGGAGAGAGATTGTCTCACTTGACCAGTGTCATTTGGAACAATTTTTGTAGATTATCCATTTATTTATTTTTATTTAGAAACAATCTTATTTTACATACCAATCCCCTTTTCCTTTCCCTCCCATCCTCACATGTCCCCCACTGACCTCACCCACTTCCCAAGGATAGTAAGGCCTTCCACGGGGGATCCTAAACATCTGTCACATCATTTGTATCTGTGCTGAAATAGTATCCCTCCATAGGGAATGGGCTCCCAAAGTCTATTTGTGCACTAGGAATAAAAATTGGTTCCACCGTAAGGGGTTCCATAGACTGCCCAGACCTCCTAACTGGCACCCACATTCAGCAGAAACAGGCACCCACAGCTAAGTAAGTACTGAGCCATACTCCTGGAATCCAGTTTGATAGAGGGAGGAGGGATGAGCAAAGGTGTCAAGACCTTGCTGGAAAAACCTACAGAAACAGCAAGCCTGATCTAATGAGAGCACAGGGACTCTAGTCATAAAGGTGGGGAACCAACTTAGTATTTCAGTTATAGGGGAGAATTCACAGGAAGAGAAGAGAAAGATTAAAGAATGCCGTTGCCCTTGTGAGACAGAACATGAAAGAACTCTGCCCACAGGAATAACAAGGGCACCTGGCCAGGGAAGCTTTCCTGTGATGCTGTCTATAGGGTAATCCCTCTTCTGAATTTGAAATGCTTGTGGAATTTTCTTTAACAAAGACATGAGGATGGCTGATAATTCTCTACTTTTTCATTTCTTCACATCTGGAAAACTCAAAAAAATAAACTACCCTTTTTAGAATAAACATGAGTTAATTGGATGATATGAATCGTGCTACTATTTATTAGATCTATGATTTAGTAAGTGATTCCTATCCATGGCAATGTTTTTAAGATTTTATCTCATTAAGTCTTTCAAATTATTCTAGAAATTGGGTATCCTGATTACCTATATTATATAAATGAAAAAGCAGATCAAGATAAAGTTTATTATTGATCACTCAATTTTATTTTGGTGGTGTAATTATTGGCAAAGAAGAAATGAACCTATAAACAGAGAACTTTAAGTACTTCATAGTCATAGGGCTTTGGCTGGTCTTATTTGCATTCCTTTTGCTTCATTGAGTTATTTTTTGGGGGGGTATTACTAAAAGACTTAAACAGGGCTTCGGAAAATGCAAGAGAGCTGGAAGTAAATGCAAGAGAAAGATGACATCATGGGTTTCTAAGAGTAACAAAATGGCCTGCTCAATCATTATGGATGGAGAATACAAGAAGGGCTAAATTTTCACAGAATCTCTACAGTTTTGGTAAATGCTTGCCATTATTCCCCAAGGGCCATCTCAGGGACAACTTTATTCTTATTCAGTTCTGGTGGTCCAGACAAATTATTGACTTGGACTGTAGCTGTTTCAAGTTCAATGATGATTCATTTCCTTAATTACCCTACTGAATCAAGGAGGCATACAGGGAGCCCCAAATAGTCTAGCCAGTATGTAAACTAACGAAAATGTGCCTCCATTAGAAGAAATTCAAGTTTTATTTCTCTTCAATTAAATCCAAGGCTAATGTCCAAACCCCAAATGGAATGTGAGAGGTTCACAGATTTGCAGAGCTGTGAGAATTACAAATGTTACAAGAACTGTAGAAGCCATACAGATAACATTAAGGTTGATCATAGCAATGCTGTATAAAATACACACGCTGTTGAAGAAAAATCACCATGAATATAACAAAACACAAATAGAAAATGTTTCATTTGAACTTGGAAACTCTCTAGTGCTTTATGACAAGAGACCTTTAAATAGTCTGTTTGTGTTATACTTGCAGAAAGTCTATTACTAGCTAATCTACAGAAGAGGAAATCATAGCATAATGATACACCTACCAATGAAGCTAGATATAGGACAGGAATTGATTATTTATGCTTTCCTGGTTTCTAATTCACTTATGAAATCATCTAGATTAACCAGATGTCAAAATGTAGCTAAAATAAACACAAACAGAAGGTGAGTGATTTGAACAGGATGGTATTCCCTCCATCCTCAAGTGTCTGTGGATGTTAACTAGTTTACAGATAAATCATTTAGCTGTATTATCCATCCTTATTCACCCATTCCATGTAAGAAGATGCAGAAGGCTAAAGTGTATTATTTGATTCCTGTTAATATCCTATTATACATTCTTTCATGTTTCTCTTTGCTTATTTAAATACATACAATTAACTAATACATAGATACACGGGTTTTACTAAAGTGTAGCTACAATGTTCTATTATTTCATAATGTGGGTTTTCTCCCTCGTTGTAGTAAACACAAATCATCTAGTCAAATCACAAAATTACTGCTTATAAAAGAGTCCTGTTATAGCCAATATATTTCAATTGCTAGTGACTTACCGTGTACCTAATTTATGTGTTAAATTTCTTCAAGGAGAAAACATTGAAGGTTTGATCCTGAAGGATGAGCATGAGTGTCCAAGCCAGCAGAATCTGAAACTGTTGGGGGAGCTAGTCTAGATATAGGATATAACCCAGGTAATCAAGCCATGTGCTCTCATAGAACCATGCTCATCTTCTCAGAACTCTTGCCATGGTGGCTGGCTCTTATTTGTCGTATTTGTTTCCCCACTATAAGGGAGACAGAGAAATGAAGCCTGGTCCTTCACTGTGAATTCTGTCCTTGGCACTTGGTCTGACTTACAGGGAGCTCTTACTAAAACTACACTTAATAAAGAGAAGATTGAGTGAGGGTTAGCTATGAGGGAGAGTACAGAGTATTTGTGGCACTTGTTCTTTTGTATATTACCATGTTTCTCTCCATTATAATATTCTATTAGAATGAAGCATTTGTCCAGTCACTGCTATATTTGAAATGCATAAAAGGCTTTTTGAACAGTAGGCATTCAAAACTTACTGCCTGAAGGAAGCATGAAAGGCAGAGTTGCGGAAAGTTGGACATTCGAACTCTTATTACATGGAAGCACATCACTACTCGAAATTATCTTGAATATATGTTTACTAACTTGCTGTCTTCCTTCTTTTACTGTTTTGTTTTTACAGAAGCAAGGTCTGCAGGGGGGTAATCACTTGTGGCAAGAAGAATATGAGCCCCAAAAAGATGTCTGTGAATCTTCATTTCCTTGCTATTTCTTATAAATGTGGTTCCCAATCACACAAGTCTTTGAAAACAGATCATGTTCCCTCGTTGTAGCTGGAGAGAAAGACTGAAGCCATGGATGGAAGGAACACAGATATATTCTCATAAAGCTTGGGAAGGTGAGGGTTTGTTTTACCACTAGAATGTCCTCAAGGTTGTACACCAGATGACAAGTTCCCCTTAACCCAATGAGACCCATATTTGACTTCTGACCTATAAGATTCTACAGTAATATATTTGTATTGTTCCACATTTACTGTGTTTGTGGTATTTCCTATGTTCAATAGAAATCAAACATACTCAGGAACTATCTCTTTAATGTATGAATTAATTAATAATAAGATTTGTAACAGTATTCCATGGAGTGAAGTAAGTATGTCATAATGATTAAAATATCCACATTAGAATCAGAAAAAAATGTGTTGGAGTCTCAACTCTGACACTTGCAAGTCATGGTGGTTTGAACAAGAATGGTCCCTATAGGCTCATATGTTTGAATGCTTGGTACTCAGTTAGTGGAATTGTTGGGGAAACATTAGGAGGCGTGGTCTTGATAGAGGAAGTGGGTCATTGGCGGTGAGTGATTGAGGTCTCACAAGCTCATACCACTCTCTCTGCCTTATGCTTGTGGATGAAGATGCAAACTCTTAGCTACTGCTCCAGCACCATGCCTGCCTGTCTGCTACCATGCTTCAAGCGATGACAGTCATGGACTCTAAACATATGAAACTGTAAGTCACCAGTAAACTCTTTTTTCTGTAAGTTGCCCTGATTATGGTGTCTTATCACACAGATAGAAAAGTAACAAGACACATGTCTAAGCATGTCTATTTAACAAACACAAATGAAAATTAAGATGCTGCCCCTAGTGTGATAAGGATTAAATGCAATAGCATGGCTAAAGTGCATAGTACAGCATTCAGTCTCCAGTAAAGCCCAAGTAACTGTAGGGGTTAAGTTGGAGCAAGAACAGGAAACATACAATCAGGATCATGATTCTGGAACAGTGTCCGCTGAATGGTGGTCCTTAGGCTTAAGAGAGCATATGGCCAAGTACTCAGGGAACTGCTCTATCTTCATGATTGTTTCACTTTTTCATCAAACTGCTTCATTCTTTTGTCTTTTCCTTTTAGGCCCTGAAGTCACACTCTACTTGTTCTCTTGTAAATGATTATCATGTACTATCTTCCCATGACTTCTTCTGTGCAATTGATGAAATATTCCCTCTATTTCCTCCACCAAGGTAGGAACAACTCTGTATCCAGATTCCACATAAACCTGGACACTTCAAAGTTTTGTGACCACTGCAAGTCATTTCCTAAAACTGCAGCACTAAAACTAAGATTATCAGTTAACATACAATCATGGACTGGCAGCCTCATGGTAGAGTAGATAATCTACAGATACACTTGTATCCTTCCCTCTGATCATCAAACTATTGAAAAAACAAACGCTAGTGAATTTTTAAAAAATTTCAGGAATCCCATACTAGACACACACACACACACACACACACACACACACACAGAGAGAGAGAGAGAGAGAGAGAGAGAGAGAGAGAGAGAGAGAGAGAGAGAGAGAGAGAGAGACAGACAGACAGACACACACACGCACACACAAGCTAGAGTCACAGCTCTAGCCAGAAGAAAAACTTGCCTCTCAGGAAGAAATTTCACACAGTTCTGACAGTTTGACTCAGTCAAATTATCCTATGTATTAGTTACTTTTCTATTATTATAATAAAATACCATGGCCAGGTTAATTTATAGAAGGGCAGGTTATTTGGCTTGCAGTTGCAGAGGGATAGGAGCCTGTTATGATGGAGAAATGTGGCAGCCACAGAGATGGGAATTCAATGCCCAGAGTTCACATCTTGAGCCACAAGCACACAGAAGAGAAAGCACACTAGAAATGACAAGGTTCTTTCATCTCTGAAAGCCTGCCTGTAGAGACACATCCTCCAATAAGGTCATACCTCCTAGACCCCTAAAACAGTACCAGCAGCTGGAGAACAAGTGTTCAAATCCTTTTATCATGGAACACACCTCACCATTTAAGCTTCATAGCATATGAGTATCTGTTGGCATTTTCTTCCTCATTCTCTATAAAATTACACATACTGCTACAGAAATGAGACAAATGAGGAGTCTTTTCCTTACTGGGTTATGAAAACTGTTAAAAATACCCACGTTTTCATTTTATAATTTCTGGCTCCTAATTTTTTAAGATATGACAAAATTGGGCAGCAAGTTTACAAATGTAAGTACCCTCCCTGTTCATGCACTTACTCTCTGACCATCCTGAGGAGCAATGTGGCTCTTCCACATAGCAAACTCATTGGCCCATATTTGGTAATCAGGTCACACTTTGAATATATTTGCATGTCTTAGGTTTTGACAGCACTGGTTAAGATAGTATAATAAAATACTCGGATTTATTTCATATCCTCCTAACATTACTGCTCATATTATTCTGTCAGTGGTCAACTGAACCTTCCTTAACTTCCTAGGAAAGACTGAAATCCACTCAATTTCCTTGTATTCTGCACTTGTGGAATTTTTCACCAATTAACACCCAACCTTTTAAAAAACACCTTGAACTTTTATCCTGGCATTTATCACACCAGCTCTTCCCTAGTCTTTAGTTAGCTAAAGGGAGCACCCCAAATGACAAACATCCAAGATGGAATGCTGCTTGTAAAATGGCACAGCAACTTTAATGCAAACAAAATCAGGTGTTTGTTCAAGCTCATGTTTGCATCCTTGAAGCTTTATTATTGTTATAATTTTACTTCATATTATTATCTGTACTTATATATTTGCCCAAATGGTAGTGCAAATGCATCTAAGAATACCTGAAGAACAAATAGTATTGGAATATTGTCATGGTGGACACCAAGGATATTACAAGGCTGGTTTGTATTCCAGGATCCACTCCCTTGGACTGTGATGGAAGTGAGGATAATGATGCAAGAAACAGTGATATGTTAAAGTGTTGTAACTCAGAAGATGAGTCCCATCATTTGGGTCAGGGTATAGCCCCTGCCTGTGTGTTTAGGATGAGAGAGTATCCCTCCATGGGGGAATGGGCTCCCAAAATGCATTCATGCACCAGAAATAAATTCTGGTTCCACCACAAGAGGCCCCATAGACTTCCCCATGGAAGGCCTAACTTTCCCTGGGAAGTGGATGGGGGACGTGACTGGGGTGGGTGGGAGGCATGGGAGAATGGGAGGGAGAGGGAACTGGGATTCATATGTAAAATAAGATTCTTTCTAACTTAAATAAAAATATTTTAAAAAATAAAATATGTTCATGTTTATACAAAAAAAGTGTCCCATGTCAGGGATTTTTGCCATTATATATTGAAAGTAAAGATATTAGGAGGCCACAGAAACAAAGTCTCTTTTTAGTCTGCCCTCCGGTGTCTCCTCCCTCCCTCCCTCCCTCCCTCCCTCCCTCCCTCCCTCCCTCCCTCCCTCCCTCCCTCCCTCCCTCTCTCTCTCTCTCTCTCTCTCTCTCTCTCTCCCTGAAGGAAGCCATAGAAACCAAAATTCCTGTTTTCCAAGATGGAACCCAGAGCTAGAGAGTCATACCCCACTTACTGGGGTTCACGTGGTTCTCTAGGGTTCTCTAGACTCACAAACAATGAGCATCTTTCCAGCTTCACAACATCTTATCCTGGCCCCTGGCTCCTAATCTGAGAAACCTATCATCCATTGCTGTGCTATTTCCTGTGAGCAACTTTTCTAATCACACAAGTCCTTATAAATAGGAAATGTTCCCTGGCAGTAGAAAGAGAGAATCTGTGAAGCCATGATTCTGTCTTTGAATGATGGAAGGAACACAGATAATCCAGACTATGCTGGAAAAAGTAAGGAGTACCTCTCATCACTCATCTACAGGCTTGTTACCTCTGGTTCTCACGACAACTAGCTTATCAGCTACCTACCTTCCTGTATTGGGGACATAATAAGATAGGTGTTCTGTCAATTTAATCCAGAAATGAAGTATAAGTCCCTTTATTTTGTCTTTTCGAAGGATAACCTCCTCCTGAGATGTGGTTTAATTTATGCATAAACAAATGTATCCCCACCCCTTACTGTAAATGAGCAGTTCCCTCTCTTCCATATACTAATTGTGCTCTACATTCTCTCTCCTACTGGTTTAAGTAAAATCTTCAGATTCTCCAGTTTTGCTTCAGATATGCCCAAATTAGATTTGAGACTTAAAAATTCTTTTTCTCTGGGCAATCAAGGCCTAATTCAACCATGTACTTAGCACAAACTTCTTTTTCTGATTGGCACTGAATTCTCTTTTAATGCCTATCCTTCACTGAGGTACTGAATCCATTATTGAACCTGTAGAAACTTCAACTCATGACTCCTTCAACTGTGGTTGATGTAACTAGGAACCAAATCTTTTCTTCTATTTGATTTCAATTAAATTAAGCATAATTGAATTAAACTTAACTCAAAGCTAATGCTTGATTGGGCTACCAGGCAATTTTTAGTGGGTTTAGAACTAATTAGGTATGCAAACTTACATTTTACATTCTGGATTCCATGAAATCTAAATATGGATCAAATGTTTCACATGAAGACTCAGTATCTGAATTAAGATGTCAAATATGTGATGGATTTAGAAAACTAAAGAAAGGCATAAAAAGAACATCTAATTAAATTTATATCGATACATGCTAAATGATACATTTGATATACTGACAAATGTTTTCAAAATATCACAATTTTGCTTCTTTGAATGAGACTATTAGAAAATTTAAAAGTCATAGCTCACTTTATATTTATTATGTACACATGTTAGTATGTGTGTTTATTTGTTTAGGTAGTCTATGCATCCATGGGCAAGTACCTCAGGTGTCTTCTTCAATATCTCTCCACCATAAATTTTGAGACGACCAAACCTGGAAGTCATCTGTTAGGCTAGGATGGCTAGCTAGCCAGCCACAGGCATCCTCCCACCTCCACATCCCAGCACTGGGATTAAAGATGTGTGGACTTTTTGCCTAGGTGCTGGAACTTGAACTCTGGGGCTGATAATGTGCAATAGGCACTCAAGTATCAACTGAAATATCTCCTCAACCCCTCAGTTTACACTTCTATTAAACAGTGCTGACCTGCAGAAACATCATGCTTTCAGGGAAGAAAATGAACTGTGACTTCTCCTAGATTGCATCCATTCATCACTTACTGTTACTGTATGTTTTGTATTTATTGCATTCACTAACATTAGCTACTTATCTGAAGTTACTCTTCATATCACCTTTGCTTTGTCAGACAACAATTCTATGTATCTTGTATAATATTAATATGTGAACTTTTCAAATAGCATACACTCTGCTAAAATGATATTGTGGAATTATTTGAACCCTCTAACAAACTTACACAGCTATTTTTTATATTCCTATTTTCTTAACAGCTTTTAAAACTTTTACTTCATTAAAGTTAATGAACTATTCCATACTTTATGAGTTTAATAATCTAGGAAAAGCCAATCTACCACCAATTAGCTCTTTAACCTTAGAAAAAAATATTAACCTTATCATTATGGGTGAAAATGGCAATGGTGTTTGTAGAATTTAGCAGTTACTACATAAGTAGGATTTTTTGTTATATTCATGGGCACATGGAAACTTTTATTTACTTGGAGACTAGAATACAGGGTTAAAATGACATAGTAATATTAAAATTATATGGGCAGGCAAGATGGCCCAGAAGAAAAGGCATTTCCATGAAGCCTGGTAACCTGAATTTGATCCCTGGCATCCACATGACAGAAGGTGAGAAGCCCGACTTGTAGTTCATGCCACATGAGTTTGTGCACACATATAAAATCAATAAATACATGTAATTTTTAATTGCCCAATTTAAAGGCATGGGTGGGCAAATATTTATAATAGTTTATAATTAATTTATTTTCATATAATTACATATAATATGTATACATGTGTATAACATTTGAGGAATCAAATGTTAGCATTCTTTATTCTTTAATAGCTTCAATGGACATCTAACAAAGATTACATCATCCCAAATACAGGATTTATCCTGCCGTTGACGTCTTTGAATGGGTAACATTAGAGATTCTCAAATGTGAAGTAAGTAACAAGCACCTCAGTGTTCAGGACCAGCTGGTACATGCAGTTTCGATTAGACTATGCTCAGTAACTCAGCTGCCCCCAGCACAATAGGTGATTGATGGCCTGGCTGCAAACAACAGTCCCTTCATCATGGCCTCAGTCACCTTCTCCCTGAAGTGCCGCAATGGCTGATTTCACATGGAGACTGTGTCTCTCTTGCATGACCCCCAATAAACATATTGCACACATGGCCTTCTATCCATCAGATAGAACAACAAAAACACTTATAAAATGCCATTGTCATCTCTGAAATCAATATAACTTGTACTCCTCTTATTTATTTTTATTTATTTTCCATGCTCCAAACAAAAAGCAAGGTAAATTTTGCATAAACACAGCCTGCTAACTTGTTTCTGTTCCTTATAGGAAAACAAAACAAGCTGTGACTTTGAGGAGTTACCAGCAAACAAAATATATTTCATTGCTGTGGTTTAAATAACTGTGTCATCTCCAAGATTTAGAAGTATCTCACTAGGAAGAAGGGAATTAAACTGGCATGAAAATGGCCAATTTGAAATTTTTAAATCCTACAAAGAAATGCACAGTACAGTGTTAGGGAAATCTGAGGGATTTATTTTGTCTTAGCTTACAGGCAAGCAAAGCTAGTAAACCCTCTGAAAAAAAAACCTGTTAAAGATTTCCATAAAAATTTAAGTTGAATGTTAAAGACAAAGCTAGCAAATGTATATTTCAAGTGTCTCTAACCTACCCTCAAGGTTTTTCTTACAGTTATATCTTTAATAGCTTGATGTGTTAAGGAAAGAAAATTGTTAGCAATGTAATAGACTATTAACATGGTATTTTGGTGTATATATGTGTGTGTAGTTTATGTAGATGTTTCTCTCCCTCTCTCTCTCTCTCTCTGTGTGTGTGTGTGTGTGTGTGTGTGTGTGTGTGCATGTGTGTGTGCATGAGCTTGCAGGCATATATACACGTGAAGGCCAAAGGTCAATATCAGTTGGCTTTCATGATCACTCTTCTTATCTTGAAAAATAGTCTCTCACTGTGTCGACAGCTCCCTGATGGAATACTAGGACACTTTTGTGTCCTTGCCGCTCACTTCATATCCCCAGCCTAGTCCTAGCTATTGGAGAAAAAGGATCATCCTGTCCTCATTTTACTGTCCTGAATTTTGTTCCAAATCATTATGAGTTATTCTTTTATACTCTGATCTCATATCTTGTCATTTCTATCAGCTTAGAAGGTTAGAAGCACCCTTTCCTTTTAGCCCCTGTGCTTAGTGAAGTTAGTGCTTGACTTAGTAACTAACTAGTTAATCATAAAATAATTTTAAGTGTACTGAAGGTGAATTATGGATCTAACTGCTTTACATACACACTATCCAATACAGTAAATAACCTCTTGTAGTTGGTACCTAATAAGGAGGCAGATAGAACACAGAAAGGCCAAGTCACTCATCCAAGGATTTAAGGCTAGGGAGGGTTGGAACATGTGCTCAAACTCAAGCTGCTATAAAAGTAATGGGGAGTTCAGTTCAGAAGTCAGAGGGATAGTTCTCCTTCAGTCTTTTTAATGTGTGACATTTGAGGAATCTTCAAGTGGAACAGCCCCAAGAAGAAACTGGAGGACTTGAAAATAGCTCAATGAGACAGATTGAAGGCTTGGTGGGTTGAGCCTGTGGCTGAGTTTAGAAAGGAAAGTCAGGAAATAAGTCCAGAAGGCTAACGGTGTCAGGTTACATTAAGTTCTTTGTGTCAAGTCCAGGAGTTCAGATTTTCATTAAAAAGAAAATGAAAAACTACTAAAGCAGTGTGATAAAATGACAAGAGTGCATTCAATTTAATAAATTTTGAGACTGAATTGAGAAATATTGTATCTACATTTGCTGGGTAGGAGATGGTATTTTGATTCATGCATATACTATAGAAAAATTCAAGATTAATTATCATATCAATCACTGCATTCTTTTATCTTTCTCTGTGTGGGGGGAGGGCTATGGTTTGCTAAGAACAAAGTGCTCTGCCACTGAGCTATATCCCCAGTCTGTTTTCTTTTTATACATTTTATTTAAATTAGAAACAATCTTATTTTACATATCAATCCCAGTTCCCTCTCCCTCCTATACTCCTATGGTCCCCACCAACTCCCCCATCCCATTCCCCATTCACTGCTCAGGAAGGGTGAGGCCTTCCATGAGGATCATCAAAATCTGTCATGTCATTTAGGACAGGGCCTAGGCCCTCCCCTGTATATCTAGGCTAAGTGAGTATCCCTCCTTGGGAAATGGGCTTCCAAAGTCCTTTTCTGCCCTAGGGATACACCCTGGTTCCATTGCCAGAGACCCCATAGATTGCCCAGTGCCCAGGCTTTTTTCTGTTTTGCATTTTAATACAGTGCCTCACTAAATTGTCTTGGCTGCCTTTGAACTCACTCTGTGGTACACTGGAGATAGGAACTTGTGATCTGCCCAATAGCACCTGGACCAACCAAACAACTGGGGTCACAGGGCTGTGCTACAGGGCTTGGAGAACACTTGAAATTTGAAATTGCCAATTTGGCTGAAGAGATTTCAAGTGTTGGGTTATCACACCTGGGCTGTGGTTATGAATAGAACAAATATTTAGGGCCTTGAGGTGATGCAATTCTTTTAATGTTTAAATAGGATGTGTGTTTATGTTTGCCTTTAAGTGACACAGGTGAAGATCATTAGTGAACAGTGAGGGAGGGATAAGTAAACACTACTACTCCTACTTCTGTTCTAGAACAAACTCTATAGAGTGACACTAACAGGCATACTAGTCTGAATATCTCTAACCTATTCAGATCAATAATTATGCTCAGTTACACCAAGAATCAAAACATTTGATGTCCCTATCTATGCATTCCAGGATAATCCTAATATAACTACTAATAATGCAAACTACATAATGGGTGGTTGAAATATGCATTGGAAGATTGGGCTAGGTGGAAAAAATCATTGTCTTAGGCTAACAATTTCAAACAACTGAGTTAAAACAACACACTGGTTCTCTAGGACAGAGAGATGTGTAATATGTTACTGTAATGTCGGTCTTTTGCACGAGGTTGGGGACACAAGAAGCACAGAAAATCACCAAAATACAATAGATACTTGAAAAAGCTGTTGCCAAAAATTTGCATCTTGTCTGAGGTTTCATGAGAATATAAGAAATATAGACAGAATTAACTAATTCCATCCTTCCTACTTGCCTTCATTCCTTCCATCACTCCTCTATTCCATCCCTCTCTCCTTTCCCTCTCTGCTTTCCTCCTTTCTTATCCTCCTACCTCCTCCTTCTCTGCATCCCCTTCCTTCTTTTTGTCTTCTCCTCCCTTGCCCCTTCCTATGGGACATTCCTTTGTCCTGCACAATGGCCTTGAGCTAGAAACGTGAAGACAGCAAAGTCTGTCTTGCTGACCCAAAGAAGCTGTTAGTCTAAGAGAAAAGAGACATGTACATGAGCAGATTTATTAACTAGATAGATACAGTTGCCTGCAGACAGCCTGTGCTAGATACCAAGGCCCTATTTCAAAATAAAACAAAACATTAAAAAATTAATCACTAAGAATAATTGAAGTGTATGTCTTGGAGCATAAATGATAGGATTTGCAGTAAATAAAAGTCACAAAGATCAATAGCCTTTTTAGGCCCTAGGCTTAAATGTAATACCTGTCCTTACCTAGAGAGAGGGAGAAAGGGAGAAGGGGAGAGGGAAGGAAGGGGAAGGGCTAAGGAGAGAGGGAGGGAGAAGCTCACTGGAGCAACTACCAGGTTGGAAGAGGGAGAGCTAAGCATACATTCTCCTGTGGGTTCTCTTAACAAGAAGTTAAAAGATGAGGCCACAGGAGAAGTGGGGGAGCATTAAAGGCAGAGGAAATACCTCTGTAGAAAGAGACTCTTAAAGAGACAGTTACAAATTAACCTACCTTAAGGGCAAGTCAGGTAATATAGATGAGCCCAGAAGTTCAAATCCAGAGGCAGTCAACAGCAAAATCACAGATGACTAAGGACAGTGAAAATGATTTAAAAGGGAGATCAAGATCTGTGACTTTAATGAAAAAGACAACAGTTGTGGCTTAACAAATAATCCAGGAATTAGAGAGAGACCACAAGAATAATAGGAGAGCAGCTTGATGTGATGTGCCTGCTAAAACAGCCAAGCCACCAGACAAGAAGCAAACCAACAGAAATTAAACAACATTTGGCTCAACTTTAGATCCTTGACTTACTTTGACAGCTTCATCTGTAAATTATATAAACTTAGGAAATAAAAGGAACTTTACAGAAAATTCACTTGCTTCTAAACCATATTCCATGACTGTTCTGATATTTATAGCAGGGTCTCGGAGCCTCTGGGTGTGCAGACAGTTGGATCATAGCTGTGATTGTATGTCATTATAAGACTGGCTACACTACCAGGAGAGCCAAGTTCACAGTGACCACAAGGAATACCACGTCAAAGCTCATTAAAGACTAAAAGACAATTATAGCAACACTGTAAATATAACCCAAGTGCTTCTGAACACAGGCCCTAAGTGAGTGCAGGTTGCACTCATGCTGAGCTGGCCCTGTGTGTGATGAGTTCCACTTCAGAAGGCTGCTCAAACAATGCTGAAGAATGGCCAGATCATGCTTGGCCCAAGTAGATGCTGTGTAGCAATTTTTATTAGTAACATAATCTAGCAATGGTAGGACCTCACCTAAGGCTGCAAAAATGGGAATGACATTTTATCACCTCAGAGAGACAGTTCATTGAACAGTTCACCTTTATTATTTCATTTTGTCTGTTTTGATTATATTTGTAATAATACTGAAGTTCCAAGCTGAGCTACTATAGAGCTTTGTGAAATTAAACGTGTCCAGAAAGAAAATGTTGTGGGATAAGGCAAACCAATTATAGGCCAAGTGAAAAGCCCCCACAGTTCTGTTCAAAATAAACGAGCTGAATGAGTGGGTGTCTTTGTAAGTCAAATCTAATAGCAAGGGATATCCAGAGACCATTAAGAACACTTACATATAAGACAAATTTGTGTGTGTGTGTGTGTGTGTGTGTGTGTGTGTGTGTGTGTGTGAACATTTTCATGGCCTTTGTCTAACGGGCTCACTGCAATATTGTTCTTAATCTTTTCTATGAAACCAAAATCACTAGAACTCTATATTATGCTATGGCTGTGTGAATGGCAAAGGACTGTGTTGGGAAGAACCAAAATTCCACTTGGGTAACTGCAGAAATATTTGCCACCCAAACAAAGGTCTCAAGGCAAGGAGCCTGGGATTTTACACTGGATGAACCCTAGGATGTGCCCTTTAGTTTGGTGACAGCATGGGGCAGGCAGTGAGAGGCGACCACTCAGAGAGTACACTTGGAGAGTATGATGGGTTTAGATGCTGGCTCCAGTATATAATGGCTGTGTGACTAGGAGTTGCAGTGAGCTTCCTATTTCTCATCTTTAATTTAGGAGTTATGGGAGCCCTCTAGCTTGGTTTACTGATAATGTGATAAAACGCTGGCAAAAAGGAACTGAGGGAAGAAAAGTTTTATCTCATTTTGTAAATACTAGGTCACAATCCTTCACTGAGAGATATCAAGGCAATAGCTCAAGACAGGAACTTAAATGACAGTGGATAAATGCCACTTGATGGCTTGCTAGCCATGGCTTCCTCAGCTACCTTCCTTGTACAGCCTAGGTCCATTTGCCTACAGATGACACCACTCATAATGGGCCTAGTTGTTCTAGATCAAGTTATCAATAGAGTATATGCTTTAAAGATATGCCCACATGCAAATATGTTGAAGGCAATTTATCATTTGAAATTCCTTCTTTCCTGGCTTGTTTAGGTTCGTGTGAGGTTGACAAAAACTGTGCCAAATAGTATGCATCGTATGGGGCTATAAGGATTAAATAAGAATATCCATGTCCTTTTCAGGCAAGTATACGTTTATTTAACAGCAAGTTCGACCTAGTGCCCCCCTCTCAGCCCTTCCACTTTCTGTTAGTTCCCCTTTTTTGCCTAGACAGTTTTGTTTATACTTCCATACTATAGATACATATGCAATTTTATGTATCTATATAAAATGTAGGCAAATGAGAGAAAATACAGTATTTGTCTTTCTGAGACTGGCTGAATTTGCTTGATATAATTCTCTCCAAATGTATCCATTTCCCTGCAAGCAATATGACTTTGTTTTTTATGAACAAAATAAATTTCATTTTATATATATATATATATATATATATATATATATATAAAGAATATCCACGTCCATAGCCCTGACACACTCAGTATAAGGCAGGTACTTTTTTTTCAGCTGATCATATGAAAACAGTCTATTCTTTTTACAGAAATTAAAAATAAAAAAGTAGCAAGTATTAGGTCTTTGAGCGTACAAAATGATCATTCTGAATTTGGATGCTGAGGAAGAGTTCAAAGCTGAGTACTACAGAATCCTGGGGACATGACCAAGAGAACCCAGAGAGTCAACCAGGATCAGGGACACACCAGCCAGTATCTCTAAATTCAACTTGGGTTCATCCATGTCTTCAGGCACTATAGGTGTACCTAGGCTTGTCCTCAGGATGGACATAAATCCCCCTCATGCAGGATCATAAGACTAATTGAAAATAGTATTGCAAATTTAAAGAGATGAAGCTGTTGAGCAGGCAGCTGTTGGGGGCTGTGTGTCAATGTAGAGGTGTGTGGCCTTTACTTCTCATGGCTCTGATAGAATCGGCAGGAAAATGCAAGTGTTTGATTTATTTAAGGACCAAGAGCTATTTATTCAGAACCATCGATCCAGAGCTTCATGCAGGCATTGCCTCCTAAATCATGAGTATTTTCTTTTCTGTATCTGTATACTTTAAGATGATAGATATATTAGAGGACAAGGCCAATGTATCTATTTAAAACTCACTGTTCCAAATAATAAGCACTTAATATATGGTTGCAGCTGTTTGAGCCAATCAACATACTTACCTATGTCTAAATTATATTCATGCCATGATTAGCATCAAGGTAGCTTTAAAATAATGTTCTCTAGCCTCTGGAATTTATAATTTATGTGAGGTGTGAATACAATACAGGGTTAACCTTAAACCCTATCAAGTGCTAAATTGTGCAGGCATCTGGAGATCAGAATTTACACAGGCGCACGCCATGAGAAGGATCTGTTGCAAACACAGGTAATAAATGTTTGCAAAAATAAAACCTGCCAAATGTCTGCATGGTCCTTATTACTGCCATGCACTCATCATTCTAAATATTAGCAGGGTCTTGTAGGCAGCAAGAACCAATTGCTGCACCACTATAGGGAAGCCAAGGCAGGTGGACAGTTCATGTGTAGTCAGTCAGTCTTAGTCTCAGTCTTCATCTCTCCCAGCAGGGACAAACGGGGGCATAAACAATCTTCAGTTGATTCTACATCCGGAATCTGCAATCCTGACACTCTTGACTCTACCTCTGAGTCTTCCCAATAGAAAGCAGAAACATTATAAACAAGACCAAACCACTTTGTGCCTTTTTCAGTTATATGACCTACAGAATCTGTGAGTATGCAAATGTTTGTTCTCAGCCAGTTTTGAGGTGATTAGTGATGGAGTGATATTAAGTGGAATGTTGCTTAAAGGTGAAATAATTGATGTACTTCTTCCTGAGTGTTAATATATTTATGTTTCAATTAGCACATTCATTCCATAATTGTGAATATATACTGTATTGTAGCTGGAAGTTAATTCAAAGAATGCCCAGCCATCCATTTGTTTTTGGCATGCAGACTTGGCTATTCAGATCTGTCTGGAAAGCAGGTTGGTAAAAGGCTGGGAACCTTCCAAGTGCTTTACAGCAACAATTTAATGTCCCCAGGCCCCAGGGTGCTCCATTTAAATGGCGGGTTTGATGGGAGGCAAAGCATCAGTGTGTTAGCATGACAATTAAAGATGAAAAGGGGAAATTTGTGCATTTCAATTCTTCTGATCTATGTGACTACTTAGAGAACTTAGTTATAGCTAAAATTTAAAACTGAAAATATATAAAATATATGAGTACACAGTATAATATATTATGTTGGACAAGTGCAAATTTCAGTTCATATGTGAAATAGAGCACTAATACCCTTTCACATTTAAATATATTTGTATTCTCATATAATTGTAACATTTATTCAATTTTTTATTTAATACTTTGATTTAAAAATATTTTAAAAAGACATTTTGTGTGTGACATGGCGTATGTGTGACATGTTAATAGACATGAGTGTATATACATGCTTCTGCTTGGATATGAATGTATGTGTGACAGGGGTTTACATTTAATGTCTTCCTCTATCACTCTCCTTTTTATTTTTTTTGATAGAGTCTCTCACCAAACTTATAGCTTGCCAATTTGCCTACACTGGGCATCCAATGAACTCCAGGGATCCTCCTGCCTTTGCTACCACAGATCTGAGATTACAGATGGATGCTGCTAAGCCTCACCTGAATGCTGAAGAATGAACTCAGGTCCCTATGCTTACCCACCTTAATAATTCACTGATCCTATTTTAATTTTTATGTGTTCTTGATTTTAAAGTTAAAAATAAATCAATAATTAGTATCATCATCATATAACTATTATTTATAGATAGTTGTTTATATAGAAGGGATGCTAAAAATGCCTTGTTTTTTATGTCAAATATAGTAGGTGTGTCACCAAGATCAGAAAGATTAGTTTCAATCAAATGAGATAAATCTTTACAAGGGAGCTTACTGCTGATCCAGATTAAGATTTTCTTCATGACAGAGCATCTTGCTGGGATTGGAAAATTCCTTTCATACACATCTTCTAGATGGAAAGTAATTACCTATCATCAAAGCAACAATCATCTGGATATGGCCTTTCTCAATGCCCTGGCAGACAGTCTGCTGTCACATAATTTATACTCAGATGTTCGTGTGGCTGCCATGGAGCAGATACAGAGAGGCATCTACCTCCTTGGCAGGTCTGATGGCAGCAGGGCAGGAAGAGGCATTGACTTATGGGTAGTAGTGGTACCAGAGTTGTAAGGTCACACACAGCATACCTCATCTCACTTTTCCTGTGGGCAGATTCTTGCTGGCCTCTAGGCCTTAGTGCTTCCTACTCATTCCTCCAGCCTCGTATTTCAGTTTGTCCTTTTACATCATTTTGCCTGACTCAGCCTGTCTCACTCTGTATCATTTACAATGCACAACACTGACCAGATCATAAAGTTGAATGGCAATTTTGGCAGATTATGAAGACAATGAAAATATCATAAGCTGAGTGAATCTGAAAGTAAGAGTATACAAAGAAAAAAGTTGCTATGCTTAGCAAATGGTAGAAATCTTCACCCGGAACAGAATTCACATGAATTAAGAAATGAAAGACAGGGCAACCATGAAATAAGGGAGCTGTCCTGGTTAGCTTCAGAACTCAGAACAAAATGCCAAAGAATAGGTGGCTTAATCAACAGAAATAGTTTTCACAATGCAGGGTTTTTGAAAGTCTAATATCCTTGGTCGGGTTCAAAAGATGACATGTTTTCTTGGTCTGAAGATGGTCAGAGTATTGCTGCATCCTCTCAAGGTACAGAGAGATAGGAAGGGAGCATTCTGGTGCCTCTTCTTTTAAAGGCATTGATTCCATCTTGAAGCCCTACTTTCATGACCTTATCTAACCTTAATTATCACCTCCAAAGTCTCCATCTGGAAATATCACATTATGAGATAGAGCAGTAATGTAGGAATAAGGGGTAGGAGAGAGGTTACAGTTCAACCTACATTGTAGGACTCTTTTTGTTTGTTTGTTTAAGCGCTAGCTAGATTAAAAAGTTATTACATGCATCATATAGGATTGTGAAGGTGCATTAAGGGGCAGCTACAGACTATGCAAACAGGGATATACTTAAAACTCATGCTACTCCAGGCACCTAGTGTCAGATAGATGGGTGGGGAAAAGCTATATTAAGAATTTTTTTAACAAGCACCTAGAACTGTCAAGGCAAGCAATACAAAAGCACCGAATTAAAGCAGTAGGAACACACAGGAGAAAGCAGAAAGTCTGGATTCCAGAGATAGATCAAAGGTAGAAGCAACAGAATTAGTCAGGCATCTGGATGTAGGGGTGTGGGAGAAGGAGGAGTTGAAAATGACTCAGATTTCAGGGCTGGATAATTGGAAGGGGAAGAATGCCAATCACCAAGTCAGAAGACATAGGGCTAACTTGGAGCAGTGGCAGGGTTGACACTGGTTAGGCAAATTTTAGGTAGAAGGAGGTGGTGGGACGTTTCCTAAATTGATTATTTTTAAGACTAAAGACTAGAGTTCAGGAAAGAGCTAAGAGCCAATAAAAGACTTTGGGGGTTCATTAGAAAAGACATCAAAATAGGGAAGGATGAGATAATTCTGGGAAGGGATCAAGAACTGCTCTCTGAGGCAGGTTAACGGTTTCCTAAAATCTCAGTAAGGTATTTAGATGGGAGAGGAAACACATTACGGGGATATGGTGGTTTTAAATGCTTTAAAATGAGGGAAGCTGACACAAAAAGCATTCATGTACCGGAGCATCAGGTTCATGGAAAAGAAAGGTGAGGTCAAGCATCTTTCAGAATGAGCTTTAGTAGGAGAGAGCCCTGTGACCTGGGTGCTGAGATCAGACCTTGAGAAGGAAGAGCTATTAGGAGCAACAGAGCACCCAATCAGAAACAACTTGACAGGTGCCTAAAGGAAAAGAGAGGGTGATTTTTAAAACCTGGAGAGTCACTTATCAAAAAGGGAGGGAGAGAGAGACAGAGACAGAGAAAGACAGAGAGAGAGACAGACCATGGTAGGAACAAAAGGAGGAAGGAAGAAAGAGGGGGGGGAGGATGCTGAACATGACCATAGGACACCCATGATCTAACTGGATCCTGAGGTGGAGTATTAACTTGTCTTTCTAGAACTTTCTTTGTAGATGAATAATCACTGAAATTAATGTGAAGTTAATTGTGTGATTGTTAGTTTTCTGTTTTGGTAGAGGTAGTTTAGAGAGAAAGAGACATGTTTCTCTGCATTGTCCACAATCTAACACTGTTAAATCTCTATCTAGAAGAAGAAAACAGTAAACACACTGCGTGAAAAATTCTCTGCACTGTAAGCATTTGGTAATAATAATAATTTTATTCCCCAGATTGCCACAATACTATAGAAGAACTTCTACTTTTTATTTGAATCCCTTCATTCCTTTTCTAAGATTTTTCTAAAATGGCATAAACAAATAGCTCACAGTAGATTGTGTTCACAAGAACACAACTTTGAAAGTAATGAAACAGCAGTGGTACCAAGAAATTACCTCCATTTGAACTACATTTTTGGTTCAGTATGATGTCTGAAATTAAAGTGCTGTAAACTGTCCCTGGATATTAAACCACTTACATGCAAATGTTTTTGACGTGGGGATTGAATTTCATGCTGGGCAATACCTTATAAAATACCGGCAAAAAAGCTACACAAATTGATAGCTTTCCAGTAAGCATAGTTGGCAGACAGAGGTTGGAATCAATCAGGAGTGCTGACCTCTATAGCGTGGCTGATGGGCTTGACTCTAAGAACCCCAAGGTGCACTCTGGGTACTGCTCCAAATGTTGGGCTCTAGGAAGAATGTTCAAGAATATCTAGCTGCTCCAGCTTTGCTTTCAGTCAGTGATAACTCTGGTTCTTAGCAGCTTGGGTTCCTATCTCATTTCACCTCCTAGAAACAAGGAACCTCATCTCACACTCATTGAACCTGGTCTCCTGAGCAATAGGGTCTCAGTGTTTGGGAAGCTGGACAAATCTAAATCTTCATTGTCTCAAATACTGTGACAATCTTCTCTGTCAGACCATTTTAAAACCTCAGAAGGAGTTTAATTCAGTGTAGAGAGAGAAGCCAGGTGCCTTACAGGATGCAGTGTGCATGTGTGAAATTCGGTCAAAGGTAATGTGAAGTACTGCTTGTCATCCAAGTTGTTTTTCTGGCTACCTATTGCTCATGAACTAGAGCTATGGAGTTTCATTACAAGTCTCTTCTGGTATATTACTCTCTTTAATTCTTAAATCTCATAATGCTACACATATACCCAAGTCCCATGGGGTCCTGTTTTCTTTGTTTCTTGGTTCTTTGTTTCTTGTTCCTTGCCTTTGATTCCCCTGCTCTTTACCCATGTTTCTTTTCAACTTTACAAAGCACATCCAACCTCAAGATCCAAGTACCACTTCAAGGCATCTACCCTGCCGCCTGCCAGCAGTGGACAATGTGTGGCACTCACTATTCCTGCTAGATAGACTGGCAATACAACAATCACTTTATTACATACCATCCTCAAGACAGACTTATCCTCTAAGTATCTTAAGCACACCTATTGCCTAAGAGTCTTCTAAAGAGCCAGGAAAATTCTTACATTCTCTTAAAATGAGAGAGAGAGAGAGAGAGAGAGAGAGAGAGAGAGAGAGAGAGAGAGAGAGAGAGAGAATAACTCGAAGATTTTTAGTTCAATAAAACTTTTAATAATTAAATAATGTCCTTTTCATCCAGGCAGTGGTGGCTCAGGCATTTAATCCCAGCACTTGGGAGGCAGAGGCAGGCAGATCTCTGTGAGTTTTATTCCAGGTTGGTCAACAAAGAGAGAACCGGGTTAGCCAAGGATACACAATAGAACTGTCTCAAAAAAGAAAAAAAAAACCAAACAATGTCCTTTTCATAATAATGCTGTCATAAAATAAAAATTTTGACATTTATAGGGTGGAAGTATCCTAGGGAGGCATAGTGCCTAGTGCCCACAAAAGTCACAATACAACCCTCACTATGTTACATTGTCGTAGGCTGGTAAGACCTCCTTTCCTAATGACAATGGGCAGTTTGCCAGAGTTCCCACACCAATTTGTTAATGACTAGGGAAACTCAACATATGAATGCCTATGACATACTTTGTAATATTTGGAAAAAAGTGTCGGGAATACTTCATTCACTGATAATAAGCCCACATATAGTAAAATATCAATGCTCTTTGCTTTCAGCCAGAAAGAATTCAGCTTGGCAGCACGTGAGAGCTCAGACTTCTCAGAGTTTCTGATATAGCATTGACAAGTCAGAGACTTCTGGGATATGACTGAAGAGCCAGATACAATTAAAAAATCCACACATCAGTCACAGAACATACAAATACAGGTCTTATTTCTAGAAGCCAGGTAAAACAAAAATATGCAGAAAAAAGGCAATACTTCTGTGTGTTTTATCATTTGCTTAAGGGCTTATCATATCCCACTCACCCATTTCTATAATTTTATGTGTGCAGTTTCAAAACAGTAGTATCATTATTTTTTATTGCAAGGAATAACTGCTGAATGCCTGTGCCCAAGAGAGTATGAGAGATTGTGTGCATTTAGATAGAAAAATTTTGAAACACCGGGTTCGAGAAAGAGAGTGGGAAAAGGGAGACAGTGTGATTAAAAGGACCCATGACAGCAAATACATCGGAACACAGAAGGCATTTCACAGATGGCCTTTGTCTCTTCTCTCACCACACAATAATACTTAGCTGAATGCTGTCAAGGAAAGTGTCAGTCGACTAATAATGGCAGTGGTGGCACCAGTCATTAAAGTCACGAAATAGCTGATGAATTGACTGTGTGCCAAGAAATATTTCTTTATATATGTCTGAGCAGACATTTGATCAAATTTACTCCTGTGAAATCTGAAGCCCAGGGACCTTATACATTTTAAGATTAAGTTACTCTTGTGTGTGGAATTTTATAGGACAGCATAGTGATGGCAGCTGTCTTCTCTGAACATAAGAAGACAGAATGGAAGACCAGAGTGTGTTTTTAATATACCTTATTTTCCCCTTTAAACATGACTTCAAATCTTACTTATGAAACAAATAGGGTGTGTTCTTCTAATCCTTGTCTCAGTAGCATGTAATCTTTAGTTAGTATACATGGAACCATGTGAGATCACTACAAATATGACATGCAGGACATAAGCAAGGAGAGTGTCAATGACTGACCACTAACACTGAAGACAGAGGAAAAGCAGTATTCCTCCTCCCACTCTTCAGGAAAAACATTAGTAAATTCAGTAATGACCACGAATTCCTCCTATGGCATTATATCCACCTACGCTCTTCTGTGATTTGCCTAGATAGATAGAGCACCATGATTGAATGGCTAGGAAATCAGGAGCATAAGTCTTTGGACATGTCAAAGCTTGGAGCTTCAACCTTTTGGAAAGCTGTTCAGAGACACGGTCTGTCGAGTTGACTGACAGAAAGACCTCTTCAGAATGAGAGAAATCCAGTTACTCTAGCTGTACCAACTGAGGCAAACCCCAGTTGACTGGTGAGATGATCCAGACCCCTGAGGGAAGCTACAACTCACTTGTAGCTTTAGAATGGATCAACATGGGACACTACCCAGTGGAAACCAATGCCCAGATATGTGCTGACTCTGACCTATAATTACTTTATGTTTAAGTCCCTAAAAATTTATTTTATGTGTTCAGGTATATTGTCTGCATGAATGTCTGTGATTTGTGTGCAAGCAGAGCCAGAAGAGAGCATCAAGACTCCCAGGTGCTGGAGCCACAGATGGTTGTGAGTCACCTTGTGGGTGCTGGGAAGCGAACCTGGAACCTCTGCAAGAGCAGTCAATGCTCTTAACCACTGAATCATCTTCCCAACACGTTTATTATTATTATTTGCTATTAGAAGAAAGTGACCAAAAGATATAAGGGCATGCTTTCCTGTTTCAAAAATGCATGGGGTTTACTGGAATTTCAAACATGATTTTTCATTCTCAACTTTGAATGTTTTTTTTCCTTGCTTTTAATTTGAAAGATGATTCTTTAAGGCTAAATTTAAATATGATTTAACACCGATTTAGAAATTTGAGAGTTGAGGGTTAAATAACTTTGAGATTATTCCCTCAACTAGGGAAACTAATAGCATTTGTAAAAATAGGATTAGGGTTTTTTTTCCTCTTAAACTTCTCAGTAAAGCAACAGAAAAACCTACAATCAAATTATCCCCAAGCCTTAATTAAAGTCAGATCCTTAAGGAGAGTTCAAATTCCTTGGGTTTATGCTAAGCCACAAAGAGTATCATCAAACAAATATTTCTCAGTTCGCTTTCAAATACTGCATACTGGCAACCCTTCATTCTTATGAGTTCACATGTTTGTGACTTAACATTAAATAAACATATTTCTACACACCAGCATGAAATCATTTCCATAATGAATATTGTTTCTGAGGCATTGTTTTCTATATACCCACTTATCAAAATTCTGGCAAAGATTCCAGGAGACTGAATTAGTTTGAAACACCCAGGCTTTCCATTATGAAGTATTTCCCAAGGTGTAACTAGCGAATCTGGGGTAAAATATATTTGTATATAAGTTCTAATATAATGGTAAAACCTGACTGGAAATTCTGTATTTGCAGCAGAAGTTATACTCAGGGTTGCCATAGCAGCCACCCACGTTCTCTCTCACACAAAAAGGGGTGGTGAGGAAAGAGAAGAAAGCAGTTGGGAGAGAACAGAATCTATTGTTGAAAAGGCAGAGGTACCCATCAATGTAATTACAAGCAGAGATCTTAACTCTTTATCTGAACAGCAGTCAGTAATAGAAGATTCCTTAGCACTGGGCTGCTTTTTAATCTCATTACTATCTGCACCCTTAGCTTTAAACTGTACTGGATGGTGAAATAATGTAGGAACAACTGGGGTTGGCTATCCAAGAACACATAAGAGCTAGTAAACTTTAATGTTTCTCTATCTGAGACATCGTGAAGATCATTATCACCAAGAAAATCTGTGATTCACTAGATCTGAACAAAGGACATCACTTTCTCACTATCTCCAACTATAAATGGGCAAAATGAGTACAAACTGCTACAACGTGTGACAATTTCAGAAAACGATTACATATAATGAATTATTAAATATAAATAATCATGAGTAGATGTTGACATTTGTCAACATAAAAAATTAGTCAAATAATAAGTAAAACCTGAACCACAGGAAGTGCTCAATAAATGTTTGCTAAAGTCACAATAATTAATCATTATTAATACAGTATTTGTCTTTATTATGCCTAAAACAGTGCAGTGTACAAAGCATGAGTTTCCAAAAGAAATTCTTGCAGGTGATCAGCAGCATAGAGGTAAGACAAAATGTGAAGATTCTTCTAGAACATAAGAGACTATTGCAATGTCCCCTAGCAATGTCTTTGAAGGACTACTTAGCATACTAAAAAGGCTAAATATTTTATTCTAATTACATATTCATCACCATGGACAAAGGCTGGATACACAGCAAAATCCAACATCTATTAGTGCTAAAAGCTAGTACAGTATCTCACTTCAGAAAGCACTATACAATTTTCCTTCCATCATTTGTTTGATCACATATTCATGTACAGATATATTTAGAGTCCCTACACAGATTCAAAAAGTGAACATTAGGTTTAGATGAAGGCATAGATGAAAAACTACCTTATGCCTTCTGATTCACTCATTTAAAATCTTCACTGCACAGCTGAATGCTGCATATTCTAGCAGAGGAGAAGCCTGTAGTCAAGCAATGTGGTGAATAGGAAAGAATATGTGTGTTTGTGCATTTCATTCAATTCGAGAGGCGCCTTACAATGCATAGGGAAATGCAAAGCTGATAGACTAAGGAAACTGAAGAATTCAAGGACCATACAAATTTTGGGGGACAGAGTTAGAAGGCAAGAAGGGAATCGTAACAAACATTTTGAACAGTCAGCAGGAATTGGCAGAGGAAATGATAGGCTAAGCTTCACTCCCAGAATGCTGTTCAAAACTTCTTGATGGGAAGTTTTTAAAGACAAGGTAGTAAGGGATAATATCATCATGGTTTATAAGCTTCAGGAAGTCACTGCCGAGACACTTGGTAAGCTAAGGTGAGCTGATTGCCAAAGCTTTGCAGCTAACCTAGCTGCATAGTGAATTCTAGATCCATTGGGACAGCAAGAAACAACCCTATCTTAAAGAAAAAAGAACAACAACAAAAGCAATTTAAAATTCTTAAACTCTGCACTTTGTGACCTCTAGATTTATTTTTCACTGTATATGTTATGAACACTGGTACATTATTCCTCATAAAGTTTTCTTCTACTTAGGAATCTATTTCCTGTCTTAGAGAGACATAGCACTGTGTAATGCTTGACATTCGCTACTTTTAGTGGTAGCCTGACATGATTGCATTAGCAACATTCCCATTACCAAAGAGTGTATGGAGCATAAAAATAATTCTGACTTTTTTCCAAGTAATTAGAAATAATTGAATTTGGTTTCAGGGTGGGACAGATTCTTCCTTCCTCCCTTCCTTCTTTCCTTCCTTCCTTTCTTTTCTTTCTTTCTTTCTTCCCTCCTTACATCTGTCCTTCCTTCATTTCTTTCTCTCTTTCTTTCTTACAAACCTTTTCTTGACAAGTTGAAATCAGAAAGGAGTAGATCTTGGAGCTACTGAGAAGAAGATCCCCCAAAGAAAGACCTCTATATCCTCTGTACTTCTCACCACAGTTTATGGACAAGCCCACAGAAAGCAAGGTTGAAGTTCAGTCCCACAGCTGGACACCTCCTGGGGAACCTGAGAAAGCTGACTGAGGGACATGTAGTTGGTGTCAAGAGCTGCCTGCCACAACTACCCTTTTCTCCACCCCTGCTGTCTGTAACACATTCAACTATGACTGCTCATCTTCACCTCTAGGTCTTAGGATGCCTATACACAGAGCCTGGACATTAACAAAATGAGGGCAAATACTCGAGAATAAAAGGAAAACATCATTTCTAAAGGTATTTTGGTTAGTTCTGTGAGGATATATAAAGATACTGATTGAGACATTGTGATGATGTAATTACCAATAACAATGGAGCTTTCTAAAATAAGAGTTATTTCTCTCTCAGAATCAGGCAACTTGAGGGCTTGAGTAGGCAGCCAGGAGCCCAGACAGTTCTCTAAATTATGTTATTAGAACTTAGTGGGTAGTGCAACAGAACAAATTTGTATCCGTTAAGTCTTACTTAATATAAAGGCAAATATATTTGCAAACAGATATTCCAATCATAACATATCTTTATGTAATAAGCTACCATCTATGACCTCAAGAGAGCCAGCTGAGTTAACATAATTCACAGTACAACCAGCAATTATTAGAAATAATTTGAATGGTCAAAAGTAAATATTAGTTTTCTGTATACAACTCTCATTATGGTGCAGAAAAGTATTTCACACTTGGAAAAGGGAAAAGACATACCTAGAACTATGCATTGCTATTCATTACTTACTGTCAGATACATGGCAGCATAGACACTGAGGGCAGCCTCTTTGGATGGGAAGGTTTTCCTTGCTCGCATGATGAGATCTGGGTTGCCTGTGCACGCTTCCTCTCCACTGATGAACTGTGTGTACTGTTGACACCCAAGTGCTGTGTAGTTGGGTTTACACAAGGCCAGAAAGTGTGGAGCCAGGTTACCTGTAACCACTTGACCAGCATTTACAAAGATATCTGTAGCAAAGAGTCCAAATGTATAAATTCCTGGGGAACAAAAAACAAATAAACAATGTTAGCTTTTTTCTTCTTTAGAAAACATTATTCCATAACAATCCAATATGGAAACATTTTAGAAACTGTACTGCATTCCATAAGTGCATGTACTCAGTTCTTTCCATTTTACCTCTCCTCAGTTTCTGCCTTGGCTTTCTGAAGTAGTTATGAGTGTTAAATTATTTAACATATTGAGCTGTCTACCACTGGCTACATTTTCATGCATGGCAAGCTTGTGAGATATAAGATCAAGAAAGCAAATATATGCTGAAACTGTGTTTGGGTGATGCAGGTTTTGAAATAAAAAGACAGACCCCAAAGAGTAAGCAGTTGACCGTGTTTTAGTAATGTTAGCAATCTCTATTTTTTCCTATTTTTGACTTTTTTATGACACTAAAGCTAAAGCAAAGCAGTTGTATCTCTTTGATTATGCATCCTAAGCCTACTCAGATGGATAACACCTCTGCTGGAAGTGCCAGTTAGCAATAAAATCCAGTGTCATCAGTTTACATTTAAATATCATGGAGAAATCTTTAGCAGAGTACTCTTGGATCCAATCTCTACATTGCCTTCAGAAACACATTTTTCAAAGGCACAGAACAGCTACCACGTGGTCCCATGTTATCTTTTAGAGATTTGCTTTCTAGTTATCTGTTTTGGAACAAGTTAGGAAACAAGAAGGCAATCAATATTCTAATTCTAGACTGTCTTTACTGTGGCTACATGAAAGTACAAACCTAAGTATACAATTTTTCGTCCATTGTAATAAGCTTAATAATTTACTTGAATTTGAAAAGCTCTCTCTAATCAGAATCACTGGACATTTCTTACATGAAAAATGCAAAAGACCTAATACATTTTCAGTGTTACATACATAGATGGCCTTTTAATTTTTAAAATCTTGTGGAGATTTTCTTATGAACAAAACTTATTTTCTGCCTCAGTAAAACAATTTTTTTCATTGATAACAATGATATGTATAAAATATAACCTTGAAAGGTGTGGTTCCGATGTGAGGATATTCACTGTTTTCTAACTAAGTTAATAAAATCCACTGGGATCTTTATTTTATTTTTGTTATTCTCAACCTTTACTTATTTACTTTATAAGTATGTGTGTGCATCTGAGTATATATCTGTGCCCTACATCTGCTCAGGTTCCCACGGAGGTCAGAAGAGAGCAATTCAAAATCCCCTGGAACTGGAGTTACAGGTGGCTGGGAGCCACTGGATGTGGGCATTGGGAATAAAATCCAAGGTCACTGTAGATGCAGGAAGAAATTTTAACTGCTGAGCCAATTCTGCCCCTCCAAGAACTTTTAAACTTACAGAAAATTAATATTTCCCCCAAAGAATTGACCTATTAAAAGAGCATGCTAATTTTATTTTTAAAATTAGATGTTTTTCTTCTTAGCTGCATATTTCTGAATGTTTTTTCCTAAGCCTTACATCATGATTGACTGTTGTATTAGGAAGTCATCATGCAATTGCAAGGGATCAAATAATTTTCTAGTATTGGATGCATGGATGTTCTTTTAATTTTAAAAATATTACATAAGATTTCTTTATGCACCAAAAATCTATACATAATAAAATGCTGAGTATCCAAATGTCAAGGTGATAAAACATTGATTTTTCTATTTTAAGTTCCAAAGGAAAACAGCAAGAATTTCTTTCTTGACTCCTAGCAGTGTGCCATGAGTCATACCAAGGAAAGGCTAGGTAGGAAAAGCAGAAAATCAGGAGAGGCAGAGAACTGGGAGCAAACCGAGGCCAGTAAGATGCACACAGAATCTGTCTTTCGAAAACCTCTAAGCTAACCACTGGCATCTATATACATACTCCTTTGAAATGTAGGCTAAAATGTACTCATTTCGTAACTAAGCTTCTCTTTTTGTCTAGTGTAATAGGTCCCTCTGTTTAAAATAGAAATATTTGGAAAGAATATAGAAATGTCTCTTGATACTTGAAAAGTTCCAGAATAGGACTTAGAACTAAAATGTCTATGGGTCAGGTCCACAGCTGGTATTGCTGTTGATGGCACAGATAATTTTCAAAGTGGGATCCCATAGGCATAGCTACTCTTTTGACAGAAAGCACGAAGTCCCTATGCGAATTGAAATCTTTTTATTCAGTGTTGCTTCAGTTACAAGCTTTTGTTTTCTTGTAACAGTTTCAGATTTGAAACTTCAGGTCACCATAAAGGAATGAAACAAAAGAAAATTTATATAGCAAGGAAGAAACGTGGTGTGTAATATGCACACTTTACGTTCTGACACAGGCTGTTTATAAACATGATGCAAATTCAGAGAATGTTTTTCCTTAACAATACAACCAACTTTGCTCAATAGTATTTAGGAAAGTACTGATTTCAAGTACTTTTAGTCTTGCAGATGTCATGGCTACTTACTTATTTTGTTTTTAAATGACTCACATTCAAAGGCAAATGGGTCAAAAGCACATGACTTATACAAACAAAAAATAAAATTTAAGATGTATGTATCTTGAAAATGATATCTAAATGTTTTATATAATCTCATATAATATTTTTAATATTATATAATATTCATGTATTTTATATAATATTCCTTCAAAAGATACTTGGGAGCTTTCAATATACTTAACTTGATGATAATGAAAAGTTCAGTATTCCAAAAAAGATCCTGAGTCTTCAGAGATGCCTAAGCTCCTGTTTCTTTTATGCCTAGTCTCTAGTTTAGTAGCTATAGGACAGTATGCTGTTTGCTGTCTCCAAAGTTTTCCTCTTATGCCCCATAACATGAGATATACCCTGAAAAGTTACAGGCTTCTTGATGAAGCTCTCAATGTTCATCAGAATACATCTTAAATACTTTTGAACACACATTTTAATTTATCAAACCAGGAAATGATAATCGACATTGATCTTGGCTGTCCAGTGAAGTTTGTATGTCTAAATTTCTATTGAACTACAAGGATGATTAGTAATTTTGTTAAGAGGTGACCTTTTCAGGGTGAAAGCTAACATATTGGTGTCTCTCATTCTCTAACAAAACTATTGCTATAACTCGGTTTCCATGAAAACCAGCTCAGCGCTAGTGCAAGGGGTACAGCTTATTAAATATGATATTCCTATTTTGCCAATTTATTGTTCTTAATTGGTCTACTTAGGGTTACTATTTCTCCCATGCATTCATTTGGAAGCTTTATAAACCCACTAAGTCATTTGTTTTAATTGCATACATTTGGTTTCTTTAAAAATACTATTCAGGGGTCATAGTCTTTCCTTCTTAATGTGGAAATTTCATCCTGGCTGTTGTTGTCTCATATATGATCATCTTTATTGACAAGAATAAAAGTAAATCAACGAATACATACCAAGAAATCGGACAGTTCGGCGTACCAGTGGGTTTATATAGCAACAGTCTCCAGTTAAAATAGTTTTTTCCTGGTTTTCAAAATCCCTTGTGGCTAATTGTAGGCAAAACACGGCAGTTTCTCCAACTATTATCTTGCAAAAGAAGATTAAAGAGTGTTAGAGTATCACTAGTATGAAAGTTGTTTTTATTTAAAAGATTGTAACTATCTCAATGTAAAATTGAAGCAAAATTGCTAAGTAGACCATTTAATTTTTATTTTGTTAGCAGACATAAATCATATTCCTCTCAACTTTAGGAAATATTAAAAAGGCAGATTTTAAAAATAAAAGCAGACTGTAATGATATATATGGTCCCAAAGAAATTCTGTTATTCTAGTGCATAATTTTCACTTTTGAAAAACTTACTTACCTTGCTTAAATCTGACTCTTCTCTAAACTTCAAAACAGATTTTGTCTTAATAATACATATATATCATATTTATGAATAAAATGACACAGTGAACCCCATTAATTTGCACTGTTTGAATTAATGAAGAATTACCATGATAAAAGATGATAAAATATATTTTCTATAAATATTTTTAGAAAGGTCATGTATAAATATATTGATTTGAAAACATAAATATCATATTTTTATAAGGAAAACAACAACCCATGCATGTTTGGCTTTGTGATGATTCTATTCTGAGACATTATGAAGAAATCTTAGTAATTAATCTGCTATTTATATCTTACTGAGAATGTGTTATTTTAATCTTCGTCAGACATATTAAGTATAAATTACCATACCTCTTTATAAGTGAAGAAATTGAGTGCTTGCTCAGGATTTAGCAATGAAGACTATGTTTTGGCCTAGCTTACTTCTTCTTACTGGCCTGGCTATGTTCTACTAATCATTGTACAGTTACAGTAGTTTTCAAACATTTCCTCATGATTTTCATTCCTCAAGAATTCCTTTTGCAGAAAAGGACATGGAAACTTGGGGAGTTAAATATTTAGTTCTCCTTCAGACTTAAAGAAGTCAAGCAGAATTTTTTACTTAACCTGAGAACTCAGATTCCATTAATACCATGGACAAAGCATAAGACAGAAAATTAATGAAGAAGTTTCAACAGGATGACTCAGCAGGTAAAGTATAACACAAGCTCATCTACACAAGTTGGATCCCCAGAACCTATGGAAAGAAAGAAGGAGTGACTCCCCAAAGTTATACTCTGATATCCGTATGCACACCATGACATGGGTCTCCACCCAATATTAATAAATTGAAATCCATTTTACATTAAAATTAAGTAAAAAAGAAACTGAAGCCAATCATTTGCCCGTTAATTTGTTCATGTTAGTTTTGAGTTTAATCTATCTCTTTAACATTAATTAAGACTCTCTAATGAGAGAACAAGTGCATGTCATGTCAGTTTGAAGAACAGGTACAGGTCATGCTAGCCACAAAAACAGACCACACAAGCCAGAAGAACAAATAGGAGAACTTGGACAGATACTCCCAGCTAGTCCAGAGACCATACAGCATCCATAACCCCACTGTCTAAGTGCCTCTCCACACTATCCCAGGTCTCTGCTTTCTTCCTCAACACTGTGTCCCATGCCCCCAACTTTGGTAGACACCCTCTGTTAGGCCAATGGCAAGCCTAGCTGCCAGAAGTCCAGCCCCTAACTGGGACAAAAATTCCCTGTTATAATGGCTATCAGAAATATAGGCTGCCAAGACCAGAAGATCAAAGAGGAAACAAAAACCAAGGAGAGGGCACACCCATCCAACAATGAAAAACTCAGAAATCAGTACTTAGATCTAAAATCACCCCAAACCCATGTGCCCTGATGCCAGTGTAAGTACACAATCAATAACTGCTAGGGCAATATGTCACCATTCTACTACAGCAAGCCCTAAATATTCTAACACAGCTAAAGGACAAGAAAACAGCCTTAAAACCAACTGTATGACAATGATAAAGGTTCGTAAGAGGAAATGAATGAATCCTTTAAAGAAATCCATGGAAACACAAAGAATTGGAAAAAAAGGATAAATCTCTCAAAGAAAGCCAGGAAAGCACAAACAGTTGAAGGAAATGAATATATCTATTAAAGAAATCCAAGAAAAAACAAACATTAGAAGGAATAAAAATAAAACTATTCAAGACCTGAAAATGGAAGTAGCAAAAAAGAAAACACAAACTGAAAAATATACATGGGGAATCTAGGTAAGTGAACAGGAAGTATAGATGCAAGAATCACCAGCAGAACACAAGAGGTTGAAGAGAAACTCTCAGATGATGAAGACACAATAGAAGAAATAGATACACAGGTCAGCAAAATGTAAATTCTAAAAAATTCCTGCCCCTAAAATCCAGGAAATTTAGGATACTATGAAAAGACCAAACCTAAGAATAATAGAAATAGAAGGGAAGAATGTCAACTCAAGTGCACAGAAAATATTTTTAACAAAAATCATAGAAAAAATTGCCTAACCTTAAAAGATGATGTGCCTATAAGTTACAAGAAGTTTACAGAACACCAAATAGATTAGACCAGAAAAGAAAATACCCAGCCCTTGCCACATAATAATCAAAATTCTAAGTATACAGAAAAAAGGAAGGAATATTAAAGGTGGCAGAGGAAAAGGGTCAAGTAACATAAAAGCAGACCTATCAGAATTACACATGACTTCTCAACAGAAGTATACAGATCCCTGTGAGTCCAAGGCAACCCAGATCAACACAATATTGATCCAGTCCTAAATAGAAATAACTCATCCAAAGTTTATTCCCAAAATTAAGGAGGTATAGAAGACAGAAGAAAGGTCAGGATCAGGCATTCATTCTTCATCCATGAAGAGAATAGGAATGGTCCAGCCCTTTTAGAGGTAAGAGTTCTCTGGTAGCTTGAATATTTTGCTTCCCTGATCTTCAGGTTGAACTCTAAT
Organism: Mesocricetus auratus; assembly: GCF_017639785.1. Lineage (NCBI taxonomy): Eukaryota > Metazoa > Chordata > Mammalia > Rodentia > Cricetidae > Mesocricetus > Mesocricetus auratus. Next base: position 40,162,689 of record NW_024429193.1, read on the forward strand.
ACTCATTTGTGGGTATTTTATTTTTCATGCTACACCAAGAGACATCAAAGGAATCCAAATAATGTTTCGGTCATAATTTCAGAGAGTGGACTTCACAAAAATTGGTAAATCTACAAAAAGGGGGAGAGGTCAATTTTCTCCATAGATACCACTTACCAAATTTAAATCAGATAAACAATTTAAATATACCTAGAAACCCTAAGGGAACAGAAACAGTTATTAAAAGTCTTTCAACCAAAAATAGCCCAGAGTCAGATGGCTTGAGCAAAAAATTCTTCGACACTTTCAAAGAAGACATATTATCAATACTCCTCAAAATATTCCACAAAGTAGAATCATTGTCAAATTTATTTTTTGAGGTTACAGTCACCCTGACACCAAAACCACACAAAGGTGCAATACAGAAAGAGAATTGCACATATTTCCCTCATGAACATTGATGAAAAAATATTCAATAAAATACTCCCAAACCGAATCCATGAACACATCAAAAAGATCATCAACAATGATCAAGTAGGATTTATCCCAGAAATGTAGGGATGGTTCAACATAGGAAAATCTGTCAGTGTAATCTTCCCTATACACAAAATTAAAGAAAAAAACACATGATCATCTCACTAAATGCTGAAAAAGCCTTTTAAAAGTAGAACACCCCCTTCATGATAAAGTCTTGAAGAGACCAGGGATACAAGGGATATACCTAATCATAATAAAGGCAATTTCCACCAACAGGAGGGATCAGAAATGGGTGAGGGGGTACTGAGTGACAAGACTGGAATTAAGGGAGCATTGCAGAGGTGAGGTAGAAACCGGATGCAATGGAAACTACCAGGAATCTACCAGGGTGATCCTAGCAATGACTCCTATAAATGGGGCAAATGGAGCCTAAAGTAACCAGGCAAGGCTTCCAGTGGGGAGACTGGGACACCACTCCGCCCACAAAACTTTTGACCAACAATTTATCCTGCCTTCAAGATGTTCTGGGATAATACTGCACAAAACCTGTGGGAGTGACCAGCCAATGAATGGTACAACTTAAAACCCATACTATGAGAGACAGCCCAGGCCTGACAACCAGAGGTTGGACAGAACCAAACACCTCTGTAAAAAAAATCAATGAAATGATTCTTAATGATACTCTGTTATGCTAGTAGACCAGAACCTGAAGTAGTATACTAGTTGAGCAATTTCTGAAAAGGGCAAGGGAGGATTGTAGGAGACAAAGGGGCCAAGGACATGACAATAACATTGCCCACAGAATCAACTAGCCAGGGTTCACTGGGGCTCACAGAGACTGAACCTTTGTTGGACTGACCTAAGCCTTCTGCATATATATTATGGTTGTATATCTTGGTCTTCTTATGGGACTCCTAACAGTGGGATCAAGGGGATGACTGACTCATTTGCCTGTTTTTGGGACCCTTTTCGTCCTATTGGGTTTCCTCAGCCAGCATTGATTTAAGGATTTGTGTCTAGTCTTATTGTAACTTGTTATGCCATGTTTGGTTGAGATCCCTGGGAGGCCTGCACTTTTCTGAAGGGAAATGAAGGAGGAGTGGATTTGCAGGAAAAGGGAGCTAAGAGGAGACAAGGGAAGGCAAACTGTATTTGGAATGTAATATATGAGAGAATAATAAATAAACAAACAAACAAACAAAAAGAATCCTCTAAGGAGTCCCTGACATTCCCTAGGTGTTAAGGTTTGCTTATGTCCTCTAGAATTCATATGTTGGAAACTCGTTCCTCCAAGCACTGTGTGTACAACCTTCCCCTTTGATTATCAAATGGCAAAACTGTGCCAAATAAACTGAACCCCAGGACCCTGAATGGACGTGGCTCCAATAAAGAGACTGCATAGAATTCTGAGAAGTTGATGGGTAAGACCATACCCTGATAACAAATAATCTCTATTTAAACCTAAGCTTCTAGGCTAGAGGGATGGCTCAGCAGATAAAAACCATTACTGATTTTCCAGAGAACCTGAGTTTGGTTTCCAGTACCCGTACTGGGTGACTAAAAACAGCCTCGAAAAACAACTCCAGGGAATTCAGTTCCCTCTATTGGATCCCTATGGGCACCCACACACATGAGGCACAGAGCACAGTCTCAGTTTCTCTCTCTCTCTCTCTCTCTCTCTCTCTCTCTCTCTCTCTCTCTCTCTCTCTCTCTCTCTCTGACACACACACACACAAATCTTAAAAACTAAAAGGATAAGAAATCTAAACTTCATATTAGGTCTCCAAAGATGGACATGGAGCGCCAGTGGTCCTCATTCTTTGCTTCTCTTCCCAATGTGACCGCAATGAATATGCCTTTATCTGTTTTTCATTATCACTTCTCTGTATAACTGACCCGCTGAGGATGAATGACCAAGCTGAGGTTATTAGGCTGCCAAAGCCCAGGCTTTGACCCTGGAAACTCCAGTAACAACCCTGTCTCAGGTATTTTGTTATAGATATGGAAAACTAACTAAAACACCCAAGAAATGTTTTGGAGAATCCATAAAAATCAATGTCTATAATAATAACATAGTTAAAATAATAGTAGAAGGTAGAAAAGAAGGAAAGCACAGAAGGCTAGAAGTTTGGTGGACTTCCACACCACTTATGGCTTGGGTATCTTTTCCTGCTTTCTTCCTCTGCTTCCTTTTGTTACTGTATCTTTTATTTTAACCCAAGACAGTAAGAGTTCAAGGCTAAACCAGAACAAACTGAGACGAGCTGTATTTACATTTCACCTTCTCTGTCTGGAAATGCTGGGTTGTATTAAAAAGATTACAACTAGCTCCTGCATTTTAGCTTTGGCTTTGGTGAAGCAGATCAGCTGTGTGATAAAAACAGTTCATCTCTGGCCAAAGAAGACACAGAACTATTTTTCATGTCTATGTCATTTGTCACCAGGAGAAGTTAAACAGACAAGCTGTGTGTTTGGTATTTCCTTAGCTCCCTCTCTGCATTAATCTCTCACATCATCTGTCTTCTTGGCTTCTTCTCAAAAGAAATGACCACTGTGATGCTTTCTGGGAAAAATTAATTTGTACTGTTTTGCCACAAAGCATTCCATATTCTAAGTATGTGCCATCTACTCCACTGCATGACTCTCCAGTCCCCTACACAATTGCTGCCTTCCTTCTCTGTGCCATGCCAGTTGCCACTGGACATGCACTTCCACCTTGACATTGCTGCACATGACCTTGAAGCCCTCCTAGACTGTGAACACACAGAACTCCTTAAAAGATTGTGGATAGCCAGTGATGCTTACTGAGTACATGAGTGAATACCATCTTCAGATCATATCTTCAATCAATCAGAATGTCATGGTCTGTGTTTTACCTTTCACTTATTTAAGATACCAACTTCTTCCTGTTTACAGTGAGGAAGGTCTACCTAATACTCTGCTTCCTGTAACCAGATCTTGATAATGCCTTAATTACTAATGGCTGCCAGACTAAGAACTGCTTTCTTTGGGCCACTGGTCTTAGGGACACTCTTCCCTGTAGCTCCCTAACACATTCATTGCTTGTTGGCATTGCAGCCTATTTAACATTTCTGAGTTTCCTGCTTATGGACTGCTCATATTAATCAATGTCATTTGCCTGCTATGGTAAGGAACCCAAAGCCAACTAGATTAAACACAGAAATAGGTCTCGGGCTAGAGGACTATCTCCAAACCTAATTGGGGGTGGTGTCGGTGAGAGATTAGGACACACATAGTAGCTAGCAGTGTCATTCTTCCCCTTTCTATGGTGTCACACACCATCTTATTTATGGCTGCTCAATGAAAACTTACCTTGCTTTCATCTTTCTGAAAGCCATACCTACATTCTGTGGTTGTTCTAGCAATCTATAAGAGCCTTATCTTCAACACAAGAGATAAGTTCAAAGAAACAACCCAAAATACCAAATTAAGGGACAAGAGAAATGGCTCAAAAGTTAACAACATGTGCAGCTCTTTCACTAGTTTCAAGTTCACTTTGCATCATCTACATTAGACAGCTCATAACAATACGGCTCCAGAGGATCTAACATCCTTTTCTGGCCTCTGTGGGCATTGTACTTACATGCACAAACATACCCACCCAGAGCTGCTGTGAAATATGGCTGCATTTAGGAAATCAATCATCTGTATTAAAGACACAACAGTACACTGATGATCAAGGAAGGGATTGGCATATATTTTGGTGGTCATTGCAAAATAATTGACAGAGGTGTGAAACTTCACATGCTGAGTTTTTCGCATGATTTAGAAAATGTGTGCCAGTAGAAGACTCAGGAGAAAAGTGTCATGAGTCACTGACAATACCTGTGATGACTTGTAGATATTTGAATCCACATGTTTGGGGCTTGCCTCTGTGTGAATATTGATTCCACTCTTCCAAGATTGCTCCTAGCCAACGAGTGATCAATGGTAGGACTCTGTGGTCTACATTCAAATGGTAATCATCTTATAAAGACATCCCATGGACTTGAATACATTTTTAATCGTCTGTTCTACAGTCTATGATCTTGGTGATCCAATTTTCCTTCTTCTTGTCCAGAAATGAGGTTGACTCCCATAAGTCTGAAGGTTCTGCTCACCTTCTTCAGCTTAATTTTCAACCCTTGCATTTTAAGATATTTCTCCTAATAAACCCCTGTATGTCTCACCTCATCTCATTTTCACTTGCATCTGAGAAACATAAATTATTATAAGATCAAAGAAAGACAGAGTGTGAACTTGACTACACATAAAATAAAGGCTGTGACTTCAGGATTCACAAACAACTCCAGCCAGAAAGACAGTGTTAGGAGGCAGGAGGAAGAAGTCTTTCTCATAGTGACTTTCAGCTTGACTTCAGCAAAGGCTATAGTTGATGGAGTTGGCCTTAGAGACAGAGACACAGATATCTATGATAAATTTTAACCATTATCATAATCAATAGTACCATTAAAACAATATTAGTAGTATTAATGACAATAGTATTTGCTTCAGTCAAACACACACACACACACACACACACACACACACACCTACTTCTTTACTCTCTCTGACTGATTTAATATCAGGTTATATTGATTCTAATGTGTCCATTTCATTTTTTTTCTTGAATTTGAATTCAAGGTGCTGGTCAATAAATTGCAGACCCAAAGTCTATGATTCCTAGTACTTTAGTTTGATTCTTTTCTTTTCCTCTCAGAAGCTTTCTCCAATGAATTTTAGTTACCCTAAATCTTTAACAACCTTTGCTCCTCTAAGGAATGCTGAGGATTTTTCTCCCCTCTGAACTCTAGATGCAGGGCTCCTATTAAAGTGGAATAATTTAAGAACCTCAGGTTTGTCTCCTGAGACATCTCAAGCTCTCACATTTGCAGTGGATACATTGGTCTCTCTCTGAGCCTCCTTTTTTACCCATGTTATCACCTCAGTAAACCCACTAACCCTCCATTGGTACACCCAAGATAGAACTCTCACCCATCACACTGGCCCCTCTGTTTCTCTAACATGCCTCTCTCCATCAGTGACTTAAAAATTACATTATTCTAATTAATAAAAATTGTGTATATTAAGTTTAGGCTGTTCAATATGATGTCTTAAAATATGCACATATTTTGGAATGATAATAAATTGCTGTGTCATTATTTCACATATCTTCCCCGTGGTAGCAGCACTTATCTACTTTCTTAGGAATTTTTGAAGTATATAATATATTATTATTATTATTATTATTTGCAATAGTCACCATATTCTTTGGGAGATCATTGACCTTATTTTTCCTAATCAAACTGCTATCAGTTTCTAAATCATGATTAAATTATACCTTAATTCTACTTCAAATGTCTATTTATTTTCTTATTCCTATGTAAAAATCTGGTCGCTTGCCATTTTTTCATTCCTTATGGAGTACTTAGGACTCACCTCTGCATTTCAAATTGTCTACTACAAGATTATTCAACTGAAACCAAATTTTGGGGAATCCAAACTTCCTACTTGTAATTTCAGTGTGGACTCACAGCCTACAGATTAACAGGAATTGTTATAGGAGGCCTTTAAAGCTGTATCTAAACCCATCTTTGTCAGCTTCTGTAATCCTTACAAAGCCTTGGGATGTGCTATGCTATAGTTTCACCCAAACATTTTTATCCCATATTATACCAGGTATTTCTATGCATCCATGCTTTTATACTTGCTCATAAGTTAATATGGCCTGATATGTGCAAGGCATTGAGACAAGATTTAAACATCACTTGCTCTATTACAAATTTATTCAATGCCTGGTGTAGTCTATTCTTCCTTCTTGTATTTCAATGGTACTTTGTACATTTATTGTGGTAATTCCATATTTTTATAAGTGTGACATCTGTTGAAAGCTTGGGCAAGGATTGTACAGTGTTTTTACTTCCAGTTTTAAAGCTCAATGACTGACAGTGAATATGAATGCTGTATTGATGAATAAAAAATCCAGTTCAATCTACGCAGTAATAGACAAGAAAACTATTCAGAGAGAAACAGAAAAACCAAAGAGGCCTGCACCACAGGGCTACTGTCTAACCCAGATATGCATCCAAGTTCAAAGGCATTTTATTTCAGCCTCTACCTAAGAACCTGCAAGCTTTGAACTTTTCAGGGTTAAAGCAAGTAGACCCATGCTTTGTAATACAGGTTGTGCCTTGGAGAGTCATCCCTAGAGTTTCTACAATGTCAAGGAAATACTAGGTATATAACTTCTCATTAGGATGCTGATAACTCTATAGCTAGCTGTAAGACAACTGAACACAGAAAGACATTCTGGTCCCATTTGATAAACTGCAGTTTTCTAACACAAATTCAGGGAGCATCCTGCCACCCTCCCTGACTCTATTATGCCTTTTATAGATTCCCTTTTCAGGGAAATCACTTCTTGCTTTCCCCACATGGCTCTTTTGAGGACTTGAGGATTATTGCAGAATATTCCTTTAGACTACATGAAGCTGTGCCACTGTGATTGCTTTAATAACAAGCTGAATGGCCAGTAGCTAGGCAGGAAGAGGCTAGGCAGGACTTCTGGGGACAGAGAGGTCTTGGGGAAAGAAGAAAGGCAGAGTCACCAGCATGATATAGAGGAAGCAAGACATGCAGGAGGGGAGATAAAAGTCACAAATCACATGACAGTACATAGATTATTAGAAATGAGTTAATTTAAGTTATAAGAGCTAGCTAGAAACAAGCCTAAACTTTGGATGAGCTTTCATAATTAACAATAAGTCCCCATGTTTTTGTGAGCTGGTGGCCCAAAGAAAAACATGTCTACAGAATACCTATTGTTTTAAGCATCATCTCACCCTTATTGAGGAGTTCTTCTTCTTCCCCAAACTCGAGCTTCCTGATTCCTCATGTTCTCCCCCCTCCCTTTTTGCTATCCTCTTTCCTATACCTCCTCCCCCTGTGTTCCCAATTTATTCAGGAGCTCTTGTCCCTTACTCCTTCTCAGGGAGTCCAATGGGCAAAAGGGGTAAAGACTATGTTGGGGAAACCCACAGAAACAGCTGTCCTGAGCAAGTGGGTGCTCATGGACTCCAGACTGGCAGCTGGGGAACCAGCATAGGACCAAATATGGCCCCCGAACATGGGTGTCAATTGAGGGGCTTGGGCAGTCTATGGAGTTGCTGGCAGTGGAATCAGTATTTATCCATAGTGCACAAATGGAGTTGGGAACCCATTCCCTATGGAGGGATACTCTCTCAGCCTAGATACATAGGGGAGGGCCTAGGTCCTGCCCCAAATGATGCCAAAGACTTTAATGATCTCTCATGGGAGGCCTCACCCTCCCTGAGGAGTGGATGAGGGGTGAGAAGGGGAGATTTTGAGGGGGGTGATAGGACAGGAGGGAGAGGGAACTGGGATTGGTAAAAAAATAAGATTGTTTTAATATAAATAAAAATTAATTTTAAAAAGGAATTCTTGATTCTTCTCTCATTGGTTGCATTTCTCATTGGATGTTTAAAGCAACCCATGGGCCAAAAACATAACTGGTTTGACTCCATGGGAGTTTAAAGCAAAGGAAATGCAACTGTATAGTAGCAAAAAGCCACATATAGGCATAGTAGGAGCATCATTATGACAGTTTTCCTTGAGAAATGTCTTTTTTTGTGTGAACTAACAAAGGCTGGTTTGAAAGAGAGTTGAAGTAGTGAACAAGAGAATCTGAGATCAGCTTAAGACCAAGTTCCCTCCTGCTTGCCATAGGTAACAGATGTCTACAAAAGTGAGGAAAAAACAAAAGTTCCAGAGAAACAATTATGGCTCTCAGGGACAACATCATCCAGTTTGTCCCGGGTCAGCCTCTCATAGGCAATTCTTCAGCACCTCAGCACAAACCCTCCATTTACTAGGATGAGAAATGAATGAAAGAAAATGAATCTTGGGCTGAGTGTAAAAGGCACAGCAACCGCAGAGCTGTACCACATCTTGTTTTTCAATTCACTTCCTCCAGGATCTTTCTCATCTCTCTTCTGGCAAAAGAGGCAAACTCTTCCCTGGTACTCTGCTCTAGAGGACATTCTCAGGCAAACTCTTTGGAAGACACATGTCTGTTCATTGTCCTTACAAATCCAGTGGGAAATGTGGTCAGAGGACCACCAGTGGCTTAGAAGGTAAGTCATGAAGTTGTATCTATCTACACAGGACTAGTTCTGGTAAAACATTATTCCTGGAGACAAGGAATTGTCTCTTTATTGAAACTGACAGTACTCTTAGAGGTAAGAGTCTTCTCCTGAGCCATGCTCAGTGGATAGAAGGCATGTGTCACACACACAGAATTTCAAAAACTGGTATTACCACATATTACACATAGTTTACTTCTGGGTCACTAAATTCTGCTTTATTGAGCATCATGGAGCCCTCAAACCCCACCTTGCTATTGAGCTAGGCCTATGCATTGTACCGTTAAAATTATGCATCTACATCTATTATTTGAGAACTGATACGCTATCTCCATTTATTCTCTGAGAACAGATACATGATCTGCCCCATTTTATCTATTACTCATTTGCCAGAGAGTAAAATACAGTGTCTTAGTGAAGAGTAAATTACTGAAATGCACTTATGAATCATTCATCTCCAGATCAAATATATACCCCAACACCCAGAAGCTAACTCTTGGTTATTGAAACTCCTTAATGGCAAAATAAAGGAAGTATGATCACAATAGATTTTCCCCAGTGTTAAAATCCAAATAATGTCGTTTTCAGTTTTAAGCATGCAATTAGAAAGTCTCCTCAAAGATACCCATACATCGGTGCTTTGAAACTACAAAACTAACATGGGTGTAATACAGCACTAGAAGTCATACAATCAATGGATAGCATTTGGCATGTCTGATTCATTTCAGATATGAGTGAAATAATATCTGAAAAACCTCTATGATCTGGGAAAGTATAGTCAAGACAGATAATTCAATGTTTTGCATGTTTCTATTTAGATGGTCAAATGCAACCTACTCAACAAAGTTCTAAGCTCTACTGAGGTAAATGTTGCAAGGGATAGTGTTTCTTTTAGTTCTGTGTTCTGTTACAGACTAACCACATCTTCTTGTCTTTCTTTATCACTGATGATGATGTAGTGACTGGCATCTCTGAACATGACTTCTGAGGATAACCTACATGGTTAGTGTAGAAGTGAATTACCTGAACTGAAGAAAAAAAAATGAACGGTGCTACAATATGAATGCAGCCTCTCCCTGGATTTATAAAATACTATAATATCTTCATAATTTGAGTCCATAAAACTTCGTTTTTAATGCTAATATGTACACTTTGTTGGATGACTACACTGAATAACCTACACACAACCTCACATGCTACATATCCACATATCCACATTTATACTGGAAAGTTGTTGTAGGGAGTGAGTACTCACAGCGAGTGCCACTATTAGGAAGTATGGCTTTGATGGAGTAGGCGTGATCTTGCTGGAGTAAGTATGTGCACTTTGGGTCTTTCAGAAGCTCAAGCCAGGCCCAATGTCCTTCTATATTCCTGCTGCCTAGTTATCCAGATGTAGCTACTTCTCCAGTATTATGTCTGGCTGCATGTCACCATGTTTCCAGCCATGATGACAATGGATTAAACCTCTGAACTGTAAGTCAGTCTCAATTAAATGTGTTCCTTCATAAGTATTGCAGTGGTTATGATGCATACTTTTAATATCTGTACTCCACAAAATTTGAAAATTTAAAGGAAATGGACAATTTCCTGGATAGATATCACTTGCTGAAACTAAATCAAGAACAGATAAACAATCTAAACAGACCTATAACCCCTAATGAAACAGAAGCAGTCATCCAAAGTCTCCCAAACAAAAAAAGCCCAGGCCCAGATGGCTTCAGTGCAGAATTCTACCAGAAATTCAAAGAAGAGCTAATTCCAATACTCCTCAAAGCATTCCACACAATAGAAGCGGGAGGCTCATTGCCAAACTCTTTTTATGAGGCTACAATTACATTGGTAACCAAGCCATACAAAGACACAACTAAGAAAGAGAACTATAGACCAATTTCCCTCATGAACATTGATGCAAAAACACTCAATAAAATACTAGCAAATCGGATTCAAGAAAACATTAGAAAAATCATCCACCATGATCAAGTAGGCTTCATCCCAGGAATGCGGGGATGGTTCAACATTAGAAAATATATCAGTGTAATCCACCATATAAACAAACTGCAAAAGAAAAACCTCATGATCATCTCACTAGATGCTGAAAAAGCCTTTGACAAAATCCAGCACCACTTCATGATAAAGGTCCTAGAGAGATCAGGGATAACAGGAACATACCTGAAAATAATATAAGCAATATACCGTAAACCAACAGCTAATATCAAACTAAATGGAGAGAAACTCAACGCAATTCCTCTAAAATCAGGAACAAGACAAGGCTGTCCATTCTCTCCATATCTCTTCAATATTGTACTTGAAGTTCCAGCTAGAGCAATAAATCAAGGGGATACAAATAGGAAAAGAAGAAGTCAAGCTTTCACTATTTGCAGATGATATGATGGTTTATATAAGTGGCTGGAGAAACTCTGCAAGGGAACTCCTAGAGCTTATAAACACCTTCAGCAAAGTGGCAAGATACAAGGTTAACTCAAAAAAATCAGTGGCCCTATTATATACAGATGATAAAGTGGCTGAGAAAGAAATCAGAGAAACATCACCCTTTACAATAGCCTAAACAGCATCAAATATCTGGGGATAATGTTAATCAAAGAGGTGAAAGACCTGTATATCAATAATTTGAGTCTTTAAAGAAAGAAATCAAAGAGGATACCAGAAAATGAACAGATCTCCCATGCACTTGGATTGGTAGGATCAACATAATAAAAATTGCCTTGCACAAAACTTAAGTACAAATGGATCAAAGACCTCAACATAAATCCAACAACACTGAAACTCTTAGAAGAGAAAGTGGGAGATACTCTTCAACGAGTTGGTACAGGAGACTGCTTCCTGATCATAACACCAGTAGCACAGACACTGAGATTGACAATTAACAAATGGGACCTCCTGAAACTAAGAAGATTCTGGAAGGCAAAGGACACAGTCAACAAGACAAAAAGGCAGTCCACAGAATGGGAAAAGACATTCACTAATCCCACATTTTACAGAGAGCTGATCCAACTAGAAGGTGGGGTACAGAACTAAATAGAGAATTCTCAATAGAGGAGGCTAAAATGGCCAAGAGACACTTAAGACAATGCTCAACATCCTAAGTCATCAGGGAAATGCAAATCAAAACAACTTTGAGATACCATCTTACTCTTGTCAGAATAGCTAAAATCAAAAACACCAGAGACAATTTATGCTGGAGAGGATGTGGAGAGAGGAGAATACTCCTCCACTGCTAGTGGGAGTGCCAACTCGTACACCCACTTTGGAAATCAGTATGGAGATTCCTCAGGAAAATGGGAATCAATCTACCACAAGACCCAGTAATTCCACTCATAGGCATATATCCAAAAGAGGCACATTCATACAACATCTGCTCCATTGTGTCATAGCAGCATTATTTGTAATAGCCAGAACCTGAAATAAACCAAGATGGCCCTCAACTGAAGAGTGGATAGAGAAAATGTGGTACATTTACACAATGGTGTACTACTCAGCAGAAAAAAACCAATGGAGTCTTGAAATTCGCAGGTAAATGGATGGCACTAGAAGAAACCATCCTGAATGAGGTAACCCAGTCACAAAAAGACAAACATGGTATGTACTCACTCATATATGGATTTTAGACATGGCTCAGGATAGTGCCAGTCTGCACTTCCACTGACAGAGAGTCTGGGAAAAGGAAAGGACCTAAGAGACATATGCAAGGTACCCCAGAGAAGAGGAATGAGGCAAGATCTTCTGAACAGATTGGGAACATGGCAAGGGGTGAGGGGAGTGGGAGCTGGGAAGAAATGAGGGGAAGAAGAGGAAGAGAGAGTGAGTCATGGGGGAACAGGAAGGTTGAGTGGGGAGTAGAATTGGAGGAAGAGGGAATCATAGGTTAGCAGACAGATCAGGCACCACTGTGACCTCTAGTGATCTACAGGGATGATACCAACTGGCAAGCTAATAGTGGAGAGACCACCTTAAATGCCCATTCCTGATAATGAACTTGACGTCTACAGTATATGCCATCATAGAAACTTCATCCAGTGACTGATGGAAGCAGAGGCAAACATCCACAGTTAAACACTGAACTGAACCCATGGAGCCCAGTGACAGAAAGAGGAGCGATGAGCAAACTGGCAAAGAATGGGCTGGCAAAACCAGCAGAGGCAGCTGATCTGAACAAGGGGGAGCTCTTGCACCCCAGACCGACACCTGGGAGGCCAGCATGGGACTGATCCCGACCCCCTGAGTGTGAGTGTCAGTGAGGAGGCCTGGGCAACCTATGGGGCCCTGGGCAGTAGATCAGTGTTTATCCCTGGCATACAAATGGACTTTGTGTGTCCATAGCACAAAGAGGGATGCTCTCTCAGCCTGGACTTTTAGGGGAGTGCCTCGACCCTGTCCTGAGTGAAATGACAGACTCTAGACTCTAGATATCCACTATGTGGAAGGAAGTGGGGATAGGGTGGGCGGTGGGGAGGGGAGGGTGGGGGTGCGGGAGGAGGGGAGGAAGAGGGAACTGGGATTGACATGTGAAGCAAGCTATTTAAAATTAAAGAAATAAAAAAAGAAGTAGCCAAAGAAGGACACTGGGACTTAACTTTCTTTCTGGATCTATAGATTATAAAGAACCATGTACTTCCTTATACTGTAAAAAAGATAGAGTTCTTCCCATCTGGCTCTGAGGTATCTACTGACCACTGTATCAAAGGAGAATTGCATGGATGTAGCATCTAAGTTCTTCCTCACTCTCTGTTGGTAGACAACCATTCTACTGTTCTTTCTTTTATCTGATGTTGCTGTGCAGTTCAATTTTCTTTGTTTTGTTTCTGTAATAAAACACTGATATCTACTGTATACTGGGATTGGTTGTTTAGTGTCCTTCTAGTGCCCATTGCCACAATAAAGGAATTTGTATTCAATAGACTGAACCATAATCATCTGAATGGAAGAACTGTCCTTTTCATGAAAACTAGCTTTTGAGCTGGCTGGCCTGCCTGGGTAAACAGAAATGATATTCCTTGGGATTTCAAATTCAGCATTCAGTTGGCTCCCTGGGGACTATCTTCTGCATTTTTTTGGCTTTCATATCTCCCATCTTTAAACCAACTGCCAGAACAAATTTTTTTTGGGGGGGGGGTTGAAACAGGGTTTTTGAAATATTGTTTTGGAGCCTGTCCTGGAACTCATTCTGTAGACCATGCTGCCCTCGAACTCACAGAGATCTGCCTGCCTTTGCCTCCAGTGCTAGGATTAAAGGCATGTGCCACCAACGCCCAGCAGAACAAATGTTTTTAATGCCACTGATTTTTACTGGAAAAAACGAAAGACTGGACATTTGTAAGATTTTATTTTTTAAAATGCTTTTGCGTGGTACTCAATGATGATAACGTAGGAAATCCTTGTACTGCATTGAGCTGCTAAAATTGCTTGATGAGGATGAATAAAGAAAAGCATGATTAAAACGCAAAAATAAATGGATGAGACAAATCTTGGAACACGAACTCATTTGTCAGCCTGGCCTCATTTGCAGTTGGTATAAGGGCAATATCCCTGGTTACTGCTTGTGGAGTATTAGGAAGAGGCATCATTACAATTCAAATTGTAATGTTCTAACAGCTCTAAAGCAATTGAAATGTTTAAGCAAGCCAATTTAAAGTCCTCCATTATATAACAGCAAATGCATTGTTTTAAAAATTATCAGTCCAAGTGCTTTTAATTTCAGCTTATTATATAGGCACATTTATCCAATAAATTTATATATATACATATATATGTTATCTTTCATTATCATTTTCAAAAGTGACATAGCAATTTACCCTGAACAAAAACACAAATGCTGTTCTAACATCTCACACATATCAATGTGAGTTGATCCTCCCCAAAATCCTACAAGGCATTACTTCATTTTACAAATAAAGGAACTGAGGTATGAGGAGTAATTTCCCAAGGCCTCAGATGTTATAAAAATGGCAGAGCAGAGATCAAATGAAGACAGTCTGGCTCTGGTTTTAACTAGACTCTTCATATCAATTTCTGTAGAAATACTGTTATAGAATTTGGTGCTATACAAATTTGCTTTATCACTCATTGCCCAACTTGCCATTATAATATTGTATTTTTGTTTTATCTAGAAAAGAAAAAACCTTAAAATTCTGAACTCATAGGTATATTTCTACCAATTACGTAGTTTGCAAAATGACACGTATTAGGACCTGTCATTAAAAATCTCAATAAATGTAGCCAAACATGGTCTAATAATTATAATATTAATACAATTACAATCATTGAAACAAACAGGAAAAGACAGAACCTCTATTTCCTGGCAGGAGGCAAGAGGGCTAGTAGTGGAAGTTTGTACAATCTATTGTTAGACTATGGCATCATCTTTTGAGAATTCACCTACTATTCTGAAATACCTTTTGGAGGAGGTGAATGAAGTAACATTTTAGTAGGAAGGGAGAAATATAATAAGGTTCCACCCCTAAATGAAGAGCTACAGGCAATTCATGACTGATGAGAGAATCATTCTTCTCCAGGGTTGAGTCCATTGACAGCTTATTTAACACCAAGTGATCAGCCTGAAATACATATACATATGATCAATGCTAAATGGACCCAGCATGTGGTATTTATGTATACATATGTGTACATACATATGTCATAATACCAATTAAGAAGAGGATATGATCTGACAGAAAATCAGAGGGACACATGAGGGAGAGGGGATGGAAATGATGTACATGCAGTACTTGGGTAGAAATTCTCAAAAAAAAAACGTAAAAGAAGAAAAGTAAGTATTTTTTCAGAACAATTATAAATTAATACCTGTTTATCAAAGACAATGCTGCTTAAATGTTTCCTTGTTAATGCTGAACAGGATATCAGAAGTGTACAGAAGAATTGTGAAGGAATTTTAACTGTTGATGGAAAAAATATATGAGTTTGAAGTTCACTACCTCTTCCAGGTTTAGAAAGTTTATAAGTTATTCCCCCACTTCTTAATTCTGCTATGTTCTGGTTCACAGCCCAATTATTTGAACATTCATGAATGAATACTATGAAATTAGAATTATTGACTCTTTGATAAGAAATCAATGAACCTAGCAACTTTAATCCTTCAGAACACTTGATAATACATAATTTGAGAGACTGCTTGTTTGGTGAGTCCTATTGCCAGATGTCAAAATATTTAGAGTCGTGATATCTCAGCTTTTAGCCAGAGTATTGATGAGAATATATAATTAATTTGCAGTTCTTCTGGCTGCATAGTCCATAATTGCACAGCAATGTCCATGATGACTCTAGAAGCAATTTCCTCTGACCCTACTTTCTACTTCCTTTATAAACAAACATGTTTTTAATATTTTACTGTGCAAATAACTGGCTCTAGTTCCTTCTCATGATGACACAATGCCTCCCACCAGGGACCATCTGTGCTGCTTGGTGACAGTACCTCAGAAAGCTCCCCGGACCCTTATCTCAGATCATGACACTAACCTTGTGCAAGAACCCAACAACTATCCCCAATTCTCTGCTTTCTCCTTTGTATTGACCTTAGATGGTCTTGAATAGTGTTGGGCCTGAATCTACATTGGAGAAAGCATTCTTCCTAGACTTGAGATCATTCCCATTTGGTAAGCTCCCCTGAGAGCTACAGAACATTTCAAAAATTACAGTTTTCTGACCTATTGCTTATCCCATTTCACAGTTGGCACATATTTTGAGAATTCTGTGGTTCAATACCAAAAGATAGTTATAACAGAAGTTTGAAATCATGCAAACACTTGAGTCCTGGGACTAAAATACTTGGCAAAGCTGTCCATCAAAAAATCACTGGGAAAGAATCCATGTGATGAGCAATTCTGAGCATAAATTGCTGGCCAGCAATTCTAGACAGATATTAAAATTCCAAGCAGTTTTCTTTCAAAATTTTAATTTTAGTCTCTCCATATGAACTTAATATTAACTTAAAGTGCTGCTAACATGAACCTGTCATTTGCAGTATTGAAAAAATTTAAGTTTATTAAGCATAAAATTTTATTAATCCACAACACCATTAGAATAGTGAAGTAAATTAAAAACTTTCAAAAATTCCTCAAAATATATAAAACTAAATCTGTACTTAATAGTCATGGATTGAACCCAAACTTGCCTATAGTTGACATTATTATTTTTATAAACAGTGTTATTATCCCTCTTCCTCAAAAAGCCCTGGTTTTGTTCAGTTGTTATACCTCACAGCAAGAAATGGCATCCAGCGTGCTAAGCCTACCATCTGCCCCAAAGTGTAAATAATATGTCAAGTTCCAATGGCTCTGTCTACTCAACTGGCAATTTCTAAGACTTGTGCTGTAAGAAATCTGGGTCAATGAGGCAGATGATATCTGCTACAGCTAGGTGTTTCTGAAACAGATCTTCTTGCTTTTAAAAAGTCTTACATTCAGAAAACATTAGTTCCACTAAGTATCATTATGCCTAGGTTTTATTTCTAGAATAGTCCATTGTTCTATCATGAAGAGAGATACTCAGAATTGAGCAGATAGCTATTATGGACAGGATTCAGAGAAGGAGCACCTGGGCCACTGCTCTGATGGTCAACAATTAATCATCATGGAGATACACTGACTAGATTGTATGTGACATAATACAGCTTCTTTATTCTTTAAATGGCTAAATTGGAATTTTCTAATATTTGCAAATGAAAACAATTTAATTAATACAAAGACTAAGATCCTACATTTACAGGATTCATGATGATAAAATGTGATGTATACATTTATATAAGATATGTTTATATAATAAATACAGATAACTGCATTACCATTTTGGCAGATGTGGGGATTAAAGGCAAGAACAGAATGCATTAAATTGGTGATGAGAGTGTGAGAAGAGAGGAAAAAAAGTATCATGAAAGCCAATGTTTTTCATGGTCTCACTTGAAGGAATCTAGCTATGTTTACAAGAGTATTTAAGTACAGTGGAGACTAGGTTTTTAACATCACTGTTGCCTGTCAGGGTCCATGAGAGTTACAGCAGGTGGTAACTAATGTTCATATGTCAACCCACCAGAGGGACGGCTATCTGACGGAGGAGTCAACCTGTCAAGACAAGGTGTACAGGACCATCAACTCTAAATACTTTTGCTGAAGTAGATTGATGTCTCCCCAATACCTTCATCAAAACATGTAATCTCATGTAATGTATATATGTAATCTCATGATTGCATCTCAATGTATTCGGCACAATTTACTATGTAGAGGGTCACTTTCCCTGCTCTGCGGGACCTCCAATGAGAAATTAGTCACACTGTCAATAACCTTGGTTCCCTCATTCTAATCTCCATTTGGTTCCCTGAGATAGACTGAGAAGCCAGCTTTCTACAATTACCTTCTATTTGGCAGGACATTTGGTCAGGAAAGGAGTCTTTCATATGGTTCGCTTTCCAGACCTTCAAGATGGGGGTGGAACATACCAGCTTGTTTGATTCTTAGTCTGTTCTTGTGCCCCTGAAAAATGCAAGTTCTGTAACCATACAATTGCCGGAGAGAATTTCCTATGTTTGTGTGTATACATAAGCTGGAAATTTTATAGTACAGGAGAACAAAGAAACTGATGCAGAAAAGTACATAGTGAAGAGTTCACTTCACCCTTAGATCCTTCAAGTCCTGCAGTTGCTGTAAGCCTTCTTCTGAACCCTGAGGGGACACTGAGGCTGGTATTCAGAGACCCCTGATTGTTCCCTGAATAAATCAAGTGTCATCTTCCTCAAATCAGCTGTGCCTGCTTACAGGAGTCAATCAGGGGCCGGCCTGCGGACTGTTAACAATCCATCATAAAATAGAATGAGGCAGGGAGAGCCATTGAACTCTCACCTGATGTCCAGTCATCCACTGCCAATTATATGCCACTTTGCCCAAACTGCATATAGTCTTGAGGTCTTGAAGGAAGTCTAAAGGGCATAGACTTGGTAACACTACAAGAAGAAGACACATCTGTATTATCCTTGGGGAAGTCATCATCCATGTTGAATCTTCCAGTGGAGTTGTTTTATTGTCACCTGTGCTCCAGCCCATAACCCCTCACCCATACTCTGTTAAGTCTGATAAACTTATTGGTTCCCAGGGTTAACTAGGGAGGAACACACTTCACTGTGTTGTTGGGAGTTTGTAAGAAGGGAATAAACATCATTTATCTTTCCTAGGGAAGGAATTTCTCATAATACTGAAGAAAGGGATTAACAAGAGGAAAGGGAATTGAGAAGGAACATCTTGCTACGTAGGATCACTATATAAGTTACCACCCACGTGACTATATTGTTGAATGTGAGACAGCAAGCATTTTAATACAGAAGCCAGAATAATAGGAAAAAATAAGTAAGCCAGGGAATGTGGGTACCTTATAGCACAAAGGAGAACATTGTCCTTAAATAAGACACAAAGGATGTTCTTAAGAAGAAAGGTAGTTACTTTTGGTGGCCATATAAGTTAGTTATGGGTGCCTAATATGAGATGAACTTGTTAGGATGTTCTTGAGAGGCTGAAACTTAATTTTCAATACAGTAAAAGGCCATGAGTGCCTGTGAATGGAGATCTGATCTATATTTCAGAAGAATCCATACTGTGAGAAGAAAAAAACTAAAACACTCAATTAGTAGCTACTGCAGTAATTCTTTCCCAGGAACAAACCAGGGTCACAGCAGCAGAAAAAGCAAAGAGATGTGAGCAAATAACGATAGCAAAAGGAAAGATAGGTGAGAGGAAATTTTGAGCTACAGCCAACATTTGAGGAGTGCTAAATTAAACAGGAACAAAAACCCCATGCAGGAATGTCAATGGAGAGCAATGGAAACGGTGGGCAGACTTTCAAGAGCAGGAGCTGGCCCAGACCAGCCACATTCAGCCTTGCAAAGAAAGGGAAGAAGTGAGTGTGCAAGAAGAGAGGGTGTTAGTCGTTGGTCTGCAGGAAAGAAGCCTGAAATGGTGAGAAGAGAAATCTTTCACACTGCCTCTGCAATGCAGAAAGCCTTGCTCGGTGAATCAATGAAGTAACTCCAGGAACCAAACAGAATGGCCTTAAAGGACCTGACACTGGATTTGATTTGAATGATGGAATCAATTAGGTAAGAAGTAGGAGGAAAAAATCTGATATGGATCGCAACGGTTTCATTCTACTTCATCCTTTGTTTTACACCACCCATCCTCTACACTCTTCACAAAGATGAAAGCATAAAAATCCATTGACTCTTCCATCATCAAACAATGCTCCAGCTTTCATGGATCTCTCAAAACTTTGTCTATAGGAAGGAGAGATTTGCATACTCTCTGTCATCTCTAAGATTCAGTTGCCAGTCTCCTAGTTCAGGTTGAACATTCTGGCCTGAGGGGGAATGTTTATATATATATATATATATATATATATATATATATATATATATATTTGTCTTATTGGTTGATGAATAAAACACTGATTGGCCAGGCAGGATGATAGGTAGGACTAGTAGACAAGAAGGATTCTGGGTAGTATAGGCAGAGAAGAGTTTGTCATATGATCCTAGGAAGTGATGTAGCTGGGCAGAAATTGCCACTAGCTAACCATAGAGGTCTGGAATTTTGTAAAGACACACATAAAGTGACGTAGCTGGGCAGAATCAGGATATAAGCAGGGACAAACAGGATATCTTCTCTGCAGTGATGCTGAGCAGTCCTCATGTAGCAGGAAAATGAGTTGCAGGTCCGTCATTCCCGGTAAGCCAAAACCACATAGAAATACAAAGATTAGCAGTTGTGGGTTAATAATTAAGACAGAGCTAGCCAATAAGAAATGCTAGTCATCAGCCAAAAGCTTTATAAATAATACAATGTCTAAGTTCTTCTTTGTCATAAAGCTCACATTATACTGGCCAACATTTGATAACAACATGTATGCATTGTTTCTGAAATACAGTTTCTATTTTGTACTTGACTTCTCTTACCTGGTCCTCATTCCTGGGTTTCTGTTTTGATCATCACCTCCTTAGTACTTCATCTTTTAATGCCATCACTGTCATTTCCTATCAGTTACCCTATCACTGATGTCTTGCTGATATAGTGACTAAGACAATAAATAACCTTTTATTTATCAAAGGGATTTTTTAATACTTCCCAGTCTTGTGTTCCTGGTAGCTTCATTCTACTGTCTTTCAGAATGTTCATTTATTGTCTACAAAGCTTCTTTGTAGCATTTATTTTTCCTAGAATACTTTTCCTTCCTAACTATTCCTCCCAGAGCCCATATTTTGTTGAGAGACAAGACATTAAGACAGAATCCTTGGGAAGTACATACTTCTATGTTTTCATGGTGTCAACTCTTCAAATATGTCATACCCAGGCTCCTCCTGAATTAATCCATTCCACAAAGTTCCCGAGTGGCCCTGTCTCTACCTCATCTTGTTCAGTTGCATGAGATATTTTGAGCCAATTCAATCTTTGCAGGAAAGCATCCAAGTAGTAAAAATACTTGCAAATTGGAACTAAAGGAAGACAGATTTTACATTGTCCCCTCCATTGACAAAAATTACAGCATGTGATTCATGCACTTGGACAAGAACAGGAAGCAGTGAGAAGTGTGAACTCATGCATATAAATGAACTGAAGCCATTTAAGGTTGCAGCAGTGTATTTGTTACCAATGTTTGCATTCTGAATAAATTTGTTCCAAAAAAATCACAAAGGTGTTAGTCCCTTAATTGTAGCAAGAAGATAGCTGCATCGATTTAGAGAAAAAAATACTGACTTCCCCTACCATCCATCTAATAATGGGAGTATATACTGCTGTAATTCAAGTACAAATAGAGACAGAAACTTCTGAGAGAGTTATTTGTAGGAAACAGAAAAGGTAAAGCCTGTAGATGATAATATGATTAGGGACCTGTAAGAGAATTGAACGAAGAGTGAGGTATGCCCTATTTCCAGCATATAGAAAGATCTGGGCCCATACTCTACTGGGCCAACACAAAACAAATAGATTGATTCACTGAACACCATGGCAGACAACATACATGAAGACTTGCTATTTTCATACTCAGTTCTCCTACAGCATTATGAAGATTCTCATTCTCTAATAGCTTGTGAAATGTCTGAAATGTTACATGTACATGGAGCTATATATTAAATGACTCTTACATAGATAGAGCACTGTAGAGCCATAAAATATACACACATACACTATTCACATTATGTCTGGCATAATGATTGCTAGAGACAAGATGAGTCCCTTTAAAGAACAAAAAGCAAGAATGTCTAATATGCCTAATTATTCTATGAATAATCTTTATTCACAACTTCTGTAATGCACAGTAGGATCTATATACAAGTGAATCTTTTCCTCTCATAGAAAGACACATGGAAGGGAAATTTATAATGTCTCTTGATTCAAACCTAAGTTAAAAATGTTCTGGTAATGTGTGGTTTGTGTGTGGAGTGTGTGTGTGTGTGTGTGTGTGTGTGTGTGTGTGTGTGTGTATGTGTGTGTGTGATGTATCTACATATGTATATATTTGAAGTATGTATATATGTTAAGTAATTCTTTCTCTCCTCTATTTTTTATTTAAATTAGGAACAATCTTTTTACATGTCAATCCCAGTTCCCTCACCCGCTCCTCCTCCCCTGCCCCCATCCCCTTTCTGCTCCCCAGGAAGGATAAGGCCTTCCATGTGGGATCTTTAAAGTCTGTCACATCAATTGGAGCAAAACCTAGGCCCTCCTCTGTGTGTCTAGGCTGAGAGAGTATCCTTCTATGTGGAATGGGCTCCCAAAGTCCAATTGTACACTAGGGATAAATACTTTTTTAAAAGGTGCTTAAAATAGGTACAGTGTTGTTCCATTAAAAATCTATTTTGGCCAGGCATTTGTGGCACATGCCTTGAATCTCAGCACTCAGAAGGTACAGGCATTCAATCTCTATGAGTTTCAGGCCAGCCTTGTCTACAGAGCAAGTTCCAGGACAACCCTCAAAGCAATACAGAGAAATCCTGACTCAAAAAAAAACTATATATAGGCTTCTTCTTAAATACAGATAAAATTACATGTAGTGATTTAAAGTAGTTTTAATTGCCATGAATTTACATTAAAAGTAAATTATTGAGCCACTGAAATTCTTTAAAACAATGAAGGGAAAAATCTAGACTAGACTAGCCAATGCAACTGCCAATAGCCTTGAGCACCAGTTCCCAAACACTGTGTTTCAGCAAGGCCTGGTACAAACTGAAAGCCCCATAGAACACTGAAACAGTAAGAGGAATTTGAAGACTCAAAGCCTCCACCCTATACACATACAAAAGAATGGAAAGGAACTAGGTAATCAGTCTTTACACTGATTACAGGTTGGAATTATTTGGGGGGATATATAAGGTTAGTGATACATTTCAGTTAATTTCCTCTATTACTTTTCACTTTCGGTGGAGCTAGTAGAAAATTATAAACAATGTTTGCATTAAGATTCTCTTGAGTCACAGAGTCTGGATTCTCTATGAGCATATCTTCTGACCTATCAAAAGCTGTGAATAATGGCATAGTTACCATGGTTATTAAAACCATATCAGGGTTTGAGGGAGACACATCTCAGGAGAGAGCCGTGTTAATGTCATGAGGAGACATTTAGAGGCTTTATTTAACTTGCATATCTGATCGATTTTCTAAGAATGTACAAATATAAAATTAAATATGAGGAAAGATTTGAGAAAATTATTCATTACATGCCCTCATTATAATGTCTTGATATTTAAAAGGCAAAATGCCCCCATAGAGGAGAGTTCATGAAGCACCTGGCCATGTATCTACAGATAGTTAAAATAAATGCACAAGAAATTAGAATGTACCAGGTGGGGGTTTTCTAATGAAGTATCTTGGCAACACTCATGTTCCAGAATTAGATCCTACTCCAACATGTCAATCTCATCTGATGTCTAACCTGCAACAATCAATTCATCATTCGTTACTCTTACATAGTTTAAAATTAACTCACATATTTTGTACTTTGAGCTAGATTTTAATACCATCCTACCTAAAGTCAATTGTTTTCAGCATTTCTTTGGGCACAGATTAGTGTTTCTAGAATTTCTAGCCCTTTTTGTCTTGATTATAATTTTGTCTACCACAGAAAATTCATAAGCAACCTTTTTATGCCACATTTTTTTGAATGCAGCAAGTTCAATGAATTCTTCCCTGTGAGTCATTTCCTTTCACATACTTCCTCACTTTTACATTATTTTTTCTTTCTGGTAGTTTTAACAATTTTAGTTACCCTAAGGTTTTTACTAGTCTCTGGTATTGCTTGAGAGGAAGACTTTTCCTCTGGTTAATAGTGGACCTGTAAATTAAGGTTATTATAGATTATTCACCTCATATGATATGTTACACACACACAATAATGTAAAGCTTTAGGAAAAGTTTTGTAAATGAGTTATATAAACCAGTCACCAAAGAAAAGAAATAGGCCTGACAAAAAAATCTAGAATGTAGCTTCAAAAAACAAACCACCTCTGATGATACAACCATAAAATAGATCACTAATGTAACTTCACAGAAAACTTATGGTCTCTGGAGTTCTCCAGCTTTGGTCTGGCAATAGTTTGATTGCACTGACATTCATAGACTATACCTCAATGATGAGTTCATGACTTTTGATTTTAATATTTGCACCACTGGATTGTTGACCAGTTCCTGATATGGAGATAACATTCATCAAATACTTGATGATAAAATAAAGAGCAAAGTTGAAAGAAAAAAGGGAGGAAAGACCAGATGGAGGGAGAGAAGTATGGGGAGAGAAAGGAAGGTGAGAAGGTGAAAGGGAAAGAAAAAAGATTGGAGGGAAGAGAGGAAAGGAGGATGGAAGGAAGGAAGACATAAGAAGAATGAAAACCAATTCACTGATTAATTCATAAACATGTCATTAGGTATGCTGCATGGAAGATTCAACTTTATGTTTTAATATTGATATTTTATATTTATATAGTTTATATTTTAATAGTTTATTTTGATACCATTGTCATCCAATGCCTATGGCAAACTCCAGTGACCAACTATCCTCACTGTTCTACAAACCCAAATATAGACTATATTTATGGACAGAATTTGTAGCCTCAGCATTGCTTTGGTAATTTCAAGAAGCTGTGTTCCTTATAGTTGCCCAGGTACAGGGCAGCCTCTTTCACAAGTCCTAAAATTTACATCTTTATCTTTTCTATTCATTTGGAATCCAGCATAAATAGAGTAATTTAGAAAAAGCAAAATTAACACAAAACATGCAAAACAATATTTAAATATAAACACATCTAAGATGATATTCTGAGGAGAGGCTAACATACATTTTTCTATCAACCCTATTCAATTTAATGTTTCTAATAAGTTTAAGCAATTTTCTCCTAACTCAAAATTCCTATAGTAAATAAACTAATCTGGTTATTTATTTCAGCCCAATTTTATATTGGCTTACTGGTTGAATTTGTTTATATCTGTAGACCTAGTACATCATATTTTGTAAACGCCACACCTTCTAATGATATCTTAGTCATTTGATTTTGTGTAGAATTTTATTCCTTATTATAATCTTCTCCATTATTGTTGGCTTGATGTTCCCTTGGGAGTCACTTCAAATGCCCAATTATTGCTCTCCTTACTTGCTTGAGACTCCTTTTTTCTCTTAAAAATTTCACAAAGCACTAAAATGAAATAGACTAAATGCAACATAGACACTCCTTCCTTTAAAAACCCCCAGTGGAGCCCCAGAATGTATCCTTATTTGTCACTGGAGGGTCATTGAGAAAAATGTGGATTTTAGAAACAAGAAGAGGTTCTGGTTCAAGTCACTTGATATTGTGCAAATTACTTAGTGTTTGGGTAGCAACTTTTTCCTTTACAAATGAGGAGTGACAGTTTTTTAAAAAATGACATAGATGGAATGAAAATTAAATCCTTTCCCCATTATAATCTCCCAAAGAACAAGTTCTTATACAATAAGCGTCCACAATAATCAAACTGAGAAAAAAGGAGTTCAGTGATCAACCACCCCCTTTAAACTGATTAATAGTAGTGGCAGTATCAAACCCAGTCATGTCTGATTTTCAAATATGCCTTAGCAAATATTAGGTACCAATCCCTCTCAACAAAATCAAAACACTTTTAACAAGATACCCCGGAAACATTTGAAAGTCCTATCATTTTGTACATCCATCTGGACACTGACATGAGCTGTAAGTCTTCCTTCAATAAAAATATCCATTCTCCTTTTCCTTACTTACTGATAAATACCTAAAATGTATTTAAAATGCCAGAAAAAGTTCTAAATAAGATTCACAAGTATTTTGTCTACAAATTGGACAACTCGAATTTTTCTCAACCACTATTTTATCATCTGGAAATGACTGTTACACCTATGTCACATATATTCTCTGAGTAAGAGATTGTCATAAAATGGTATTACCTAGGGCTGGGACAATAGGTGCACTGTTGAAGGTTCTTGCAAAGGACCAGAGTTCAGTCCTCAGCATTCCCATTGAGTGACTCACAACCAACTAGCTGTAAAACAAACTCTATTCTAGGAGACCTGATACCTTTTTCTGGCCTCCACAACAGGTATCCATGTGCATGTGTACATACTAACACACACACACACACACACACACACACACACACACACACACACAAGAAACTCATTTATAAAATGCTATCTTTAAAAACTCTGAGAATCTTTGCTATTTCTGTTCCCATTGTCACATTGTTATATTCCACATGAATGCCAGGATGAGTGGCAGAGAGCTTCTAGACTAGGAGCTGCAAGTCCAGAAGGTTGGATCCATACAAAAGTCTCCTTAATCCAAATATACCATATCTGCTGTTTAAATTCTACCTGGGTTCTGTTCTGATTCCCCACCTGCATTTCAGGATAGTTTCTAGTCCATGATGCCTGAAATCCTAATGTGAGCTCCCAGAACCTATATCCCAGAGTGTGTGCCTGCCTAGAACCTCATCTCACAATCTATTCACTCCTTTTCCCCACTTTGGTTCCCATTTGGATCAACCTTGTCTTGTTGTAGTCTGTTTCCTTTTCCCAGTTCTTTGTATCCTCCACATGGACTTACTCTTCTCTCCCTCTCACAGTCCCATTTCCAGTTCCTTTCCCTTCTTTAGCCCTAGATCAGTACCAGTATCTGATATCCCAGTAACTCCATGTTAGGGTTTCTTCCCACAAATCCACCTTCCCAAACAGTCAAGCTTGTCTTCGTCCCCAAAACACCCGAGGTTCCCTCTTCCTCTATGATCTGACCCATCTCTGGCACCAAGGCTGTTATAACTCTTCTTTTGTTACAAGACACACCAAAATCGTGAGGTGTATGTGTATCCCCTATCTCTTTTCTCCATCGCTCAGCCTTTTGGGCTTAGATTGCTGATATAGCCAAAACGTTTTGCTGCGTCAGCTCCTTATGATCTGTTCTCACCTCGCCTTGAACCCAACTGCTTTTCCATGCATCTTTTGTAAGCTTTCATGCATTTACGCTTTCTGACTCCTTTTAGCTCTCCTTTTTAAGTGAAAGAAGCCAAGACACCAGTACATTCCCACCATAAAGTTTATGCAAATTGGATGAATCCAAGCAAAGCATGCTCAAGAAAAGCTGGTTTTCATCTGCTCTTTGAAGCCATTTCCCATGAATAGGATACTGAATTAGATGACCAAATTTAGAAGGATAAGGCATCTTTCAAGAAAACCAAGCATGCTTAATCCTTGATACTCTAAACTATAAAACCTACATTTCACTTACCCAGGATAGTTCAGCTGCATTTCATATAAATTTTAATGTTTTCCTAAAAGAGCTTCATCAATAGATCTTTAAATTGCTAGAACAGTATGAAAATGTGTACAGTTTACTTTGATTTTCAACTTGCAATGAGATGATTGAAGATAGTTAATACACAGATGAGCACACTTGTTATAGAGTTTGGGAGAAATTGAGTTGAGATGAATTAACAATTTATGGGAGAAAAGCAGCAGCAACAACAATAAAACAAATGCACCCATTTTAATTGTTTATTCCCAGCATAACCTTCAAGATTGTACAAATACTTATATTTTAGCTTTAGCATTGTCTTTATTGAAAACATTAATTGAAAAATAAGTATATCACAGAAGTTAACTTCTTACTAAGTAATTAAAATTTTATTTCTTGGTGGCACTTATAGTTGATAAAAACAAAAACAAATTATTTCTGAAATACCTTTAAAAGCCAAGACCCATGTGCCAAATATTGTCCTAGATTCCTTAAAGTTCTAAACCAATACATTTATTTTTTCTTGGTAGTTTACTAAATTAAATCAATCACTGAAATAGAATTACTTTTAGTAGTCCAAGAAAACTAAGTATAGCTGAGAGGCAAGACAGTGTAGAATAGACTTATGTCTTCAGGCTAGTAATTGACTGTGGACTTCAAACATCACATATGACTGGAATGTAGAATCCACTGATGTCTATTCCATACACAGCACTTTACTGTTGTAAATACTTTCCTATTCCAGTCTTGCATTGTTCCCTAAGTTGGCAAATTTTTTCTGGTCCAAATGATTACACACACTGTCTTCTTGGAGTCCCTTTCCTTCATTTTCTTGACTAGATATTATATCCTCTGCTTTAATGGTCCCTCTTCTATCCTGGTCACCTCCTCATCCTCCTACACTATTGTGGATATCTCTGCCAAGATCAGTTAAAATATACTGGCCCGGGGATCTTGCTCTCTCTGTTTGAACATCTAACACTCATTCATTACACATAAAATAACTTTATCCAAGGAAAGAGCCATAGTTGTTCTTTTAATGAATACATGAGGGAATACACTTGAATACCATGTCATGCTCTATGACAGGATGTTATTTGGATTTTTCATGTGCACCTATTTGAGAAGGTAGAGAGCTAATTTCAACGTACTTGGTATTGCAGTCTAATTGGGAAGTCCTGAACTTCAGTGAGAGAATCCATAAACAATAAAATGCTAATTTCATGTTCCCAGCTCTGCCTGAGTTAATTATGAGTGATTCGCTTGCCCATGCAACACTGAATCCTTCTCTCCTCATTAATGTCACTCTCTAAAGTACCACTAATTTTTTATTACTCTCCAAGGACGGAAATGCCTTTCAAAAACTGTGTCATGTATTGCATTTAGTGTTTTATCTTAATATATGATCACTAATAAAAATGTACAAAGCATGTTTCAGGGATTCTGTGTACTTATAGTAGTGACTCATCTCATTTAGAAACTCTGCCAGCTATCTGAATGCAACATCAGAACACCATCAAGAAGTTTTCTAGGGGCTGGGGAGATGACTCATCCAGCAAAGTACTTGCAGCACAAAGATGGAGATCCTAGTTCAAATATATAGCATTCACATAAAAAAAACTGTAGGTGCAGTGATGCACAGTGTAATATCAGAGCTTGAGAGGGAAAGAAACAAGGATGCATAGAACTTGTTGGTCAGTTTGTCTAGCATGATCCATGAACCCTAGGTTCAAAGAAAGACCTTACCTCCAAAATCAAGGTGGAAGACACCTGTCATCAACCTATGGCCTCCACGTTCATATACATCCCATACGAATGTGCAAGACACACATACATAGAAGCTTTAGCTATAAAATAAATTAATAATATAATCAATGAACTTGGAAGAAAGATCATGAGGTCTCCTAGGTAACCTGCTGTGTGTGTGTGTGTGTGTGTGTGTGTGTGTGTGTGTGTATCCACACACTGGGACTCTAACATATGTATATTAATCAAGCACTAACCATACTACTGAGCAATATTTCCTGAACCTCTGCCTTAGCTAAGAAAAAACTAAAGTATACCAAAATACATGAAATGACACACCTAATTTTTTTTGGTTTTTCGAGACAGGGTTTCTCTGTATTGTTTTGGAGGCTGTCCTGCAACTCACTTTGTAGACCAGGATGGCCTCGAACTCACAGAGATCTACCTGCCTCTACCTCCTGATGCTGGGATTAAAGGCATGCGCCACCAACGCCCGGCGTCACACTTAATTTTTAAAAAGTACAGCTACAACAAAAATTATCTTGTTAAAATTTGTACTTCTAAAAGTATGTACTAGCTATAATTTAAAACATAAAAATGAAATAATGATTATAGAGCAAAAGCATAAAGATGTTAAGCATTTGAAAATGAAAAATTAGAGGTATTAGAAATATTCTCCACTTAAAGGAAATGAGGTTTACTTTTTGAGTACATTGTGCATAACTTTGATTAAATGAAAAGTGAAATGAGCACACATAAGAAAATATTTAAAATTGATGACTGCAAACTAAAATAAAACATTAACAAACTGGAGCTTGGGAAAATAATTTGGGCTTGACAACCTAATTATCTAATGCACTTAGGTACATTTTATCATGATCTGCACTCATGTAAATAAACAATAAAAATGAATAAACAAGAATTCCTGATGGTTGATAAAGGGTTTTGCAGCTGATCAAAGTGTACAGAATAAATGAGTGTGAAGTGCTGGGCCCAAATGGGACATCTACAGCTCCACACTTACAAGGCTTAGAAAACATTGTAGAGGAGACAGGAGATATTTTAAGAGACAGAAATTATGGAAGACTTCTGGGCATCGCTGTCATCTGGACATGAAAGAACCATGGCAGCTGTGGTTGGGTGCACAATATCTGAACAAGATCAAACAAGTCAACAGTCCACAACAAATACGATATCCATGATCCCGCCTATACATGATGAGCAATTGGCAATTGAGAGCTACTAGTTATCTTTCTTTGGAGATGTGATTCCTGGGATGTTGCATATGCTGTAGCAGAATACTAGAACCCCTATGTGCATACAAGCAACAATAACTGGACTCCATTGCTCACAAAAGTGCAGGCATGCAGTTGGCAGAATTGTGACAGGGATTTGTTGGGAGTATCTGGAAGGAACAGGGTCAATATGAAAATATATAAGATTAAAATACATTGTATTTGTCTATGAAATTCTTAAATATTTTTAATTCTAAAACTGAAATAAGAGGAAAAAGCATTTCTGAAATAACTGTAATTTCTATTAATTCTAATAATTGTGAAATGCACAAATAATCATTTACTACTGTCATTGGAAGGTTGTTAGGTGGCAAGCAGGAAGCAAATATATTTATAACGCAAATTTGTTTCTTTATAGGAATTTATAATATTTTGATAGCCTATACGTTTTTATGCAGTCAAGTCAATGTGTAGTCAACCATGTGGTCATGTGATGTATTATATAGGGTATATTCAATTAAGTGTTTTAGTAGTCATTTATTTCCAAGTTGGCATATTAAATTAGAAGAGTTTTCATTCAGCTCAAGCTTAAAGTGTGGGAAGCCAAGAGATCAGCCTCTGGGAAGACTCTGATTCTATTCTTTTTATAGATGTGGTAGCTGACCAGTAGAAGATTCTGTGCCTATCTAAGGCTAACAGATTCATGAGCAAGATAGTGTCAAGAGAGGTAAAATCCTGTCCTACTTGGCTAGGGGTGAAAGTCCAGTTGAGACCCACTTTCACTACTAAACATAAGAGCATACTGCGTCTCAGCACAGTCAGATGTGTGCAGCCACTGGAACAGTACAGCACATTTAAATCCATGACTCTATGAGGACTATTCTCAGATTCGTGAAATAAATTGAGAAATAACTTCAAATGTTGGGAAGCCATTGAATCAGTTCCATTTGTCTTCAAAGTACTGAGAGAGGCCAGGTAGCAGAGTATTGAGAGGGACATACTACTTCATCTTAAGACGAATGTTCTCATAGTCGTCCTTGTTTTATACACAGAGAAGGCTTTTTGGAGTGGCAAGGAATCAGTCTTGTACCCCAGTTGGAGCTCAAGTGTTTCCAAACAAGGTAACATAATGCATATAGGCTAGAAAATTTACCTGAACTAAAGGTACAAAAGATGGTCAGCATCAGAGCTAGGAGGAGAGCTAGGTACCTGCATGTCAGGTCAATGAATTGTTCTTTTTATTACATCTTGTTTTCTCCCAAGCAACCCATACTACACCCACAAAGCCATTTATCCTTAGTAAAGAGTACATAAGACGAGAAGAAACAAATGGCCATTATACAAAAAGGAAATGATAGGAGCAACAGATTGAAGTTGACTACGAACATCAAGGAAAGAGGTATCACAGAGATACCCTGAAGCTGCCTAAATTAAGGTTGAGGATATGGAGATAAATGGAAATGAAGAACAGGGAAAATAATGTATACACAGCATTGCAGAGAACTGTCTTCAAGTTTTGGCTGGTTCCAAGAAACATAAGACCAGAAAACAGTTGTGTCTATTTTTCTGATATTAACACTAAAAATAGTGTGTCCTTTAAAAATATGAGTTCAAAATATACAGATAGCATGTCTATGCTTTTCCCTAAATATTTTTTGCCCTTGAAACTCCTTCCCATGCACTTGTTCCAAACTTGATGACAGAGACAATGTCTTGGTTGCATCTGATATTCTCTATGATAATGATAAGCTTATTGATGTCAAAATCACAACATAAGAGTTTAATGTGTTCATCAAAACTGGATAAATTGTTATTGAGCTACCTGTTAAGTACCAAATGGGGCCTTCTTTTTTGGTGAAAATAGCTGATACTTTAAAAAAAAGGTTTCTTATAGAGCCAACACTAATTTTGGATTCTAATGTTATTAACTCATTCATTCATTGTGCATGGGTGCATTGTGGGGGCAGTTTGTGTGTATGTATACATGTTTGGGGAAGTATGCTTAACTTTGTGTAGAGGTCAGAGGTTGGTCTCAGACTTTTAATTCTATTGCCATCTACCTTGGTTTTTGAACCACGATCTCTCATGAAACCTGGAACTTTCCATATTGCCTAGGCTAGCAGGCCAGGGAGACCCTGGGATCTGCCTGTATCCATCAACACATCAGGAACACATGGTCAACATTTTTACAGCTACTTGGGGTCTGAAATCAGAACCTTGTGCCTGTGCAACCAACATTTTACTCATAGAACAAGCTCTCCAGCCCCTTAAAAATCTCTTTTTTTCTCATCTTTTGTTGCCTTGCCTCTTCAACATCCTAATTAAGTGTTAACTGTAAATACACTGTTAGCTAGAATCTTTTCGGTCAACAATACAAGTCACAAGATAAAAGCTATTGTCATAAAACACACCGTGCATTTCATTTTCCCAAATAACACTGAAAAGCAAAGACATTCACCTCATCCTTCCAAGAGAAGTAAAAATCAGGGCAAGAGAAGTGTCTGGTCAAGTCATACCACTTCCATGCTTTGTGTCATAGGTAGTTGCTTACTCTGAGCCTTGATGTTCTTATCTATAAGTTGAGGTACAATAGTATGTATGTAGCACTTACAATAATGCTCAATAAGCATTATGTGTTATAAACATATTAGCTGCCTGTGAAATCTGCTTATTATCTGAGTGGCCTTGGAAAAGTCACTTCATCTCTCTTGAAATCATTAGAA
Source organism: Mesocricetus auratus (assembly GCF_017639785.1). Lineage (NCBI taxonomy): Eukaryota > Metazoa > Chordata > Mammalia > Rodentia > Cricetidae > Mesocricetus > Mesocricetus auratus. Next base: position 40,195,810 of record NW_024429193.1, read on the forward strand.
AATTAAGGAAAAAGAAGAAGAAGAATATCCCTAAGTTCCTCTTCCATGGCTGAAGAGGTTTGGCTAGTAGGATGCATGTTCTATTTTACACTGAATTCACAACATTTTTTTCCAGAAATGCAAGGCCAGAAAGAGACTGATTGTGTAGCTTGAATAAAGCATCTTCTAGAGTCTGATATCTGTATTCCAGACTTCACCCAGAAAAACAAGGGGACCCCAAGTAACCATGTGATGAGAAACCAGAAAGAAGAGGAAACAAATGTCCCTTTGTGAAAGAGCAAGAAGGGTATCAGGTACTTATGACTAATGCTCTTCATTGATTTTAGTAACTGAGCAAACACTGCCCAGGCACATGGGAAGGAGGAGGTCATTGTCACCAACCCAAAGATACTATTTTGTTTTCTATTGTTTTCTTTCAATTGAAAATGTCAGGAGTTCATTTGAAATTCCAAGAAGAATCCTTCAGTGTAGCATCTCTGTGAGACAGCTTGGTTTCAGTGTCTGTGAGATCATGACACTCTGCTTTGATGAGGTCTCCGGAAATACAAGATGCCTCTATGTACCCCAGCTGTGAGGGTGCTAAATGTAAAATGGAGATTTCAACAAAGTACAGTTTCTGCTGTCACTGCTGAATGCATGAGAAACACACAGAGGTTTGGGTTACATCAACACAAATCTGACTTCTATTAGCAGGGAAAGGCCACAGGGTGTGTCAATAATATTCAGATATATAAGCTATGTGTTTATTCCACTATCCCATAATGTTTCAACTATTTCCAAATTTGCTTTGGAATACAGGGGAGACTTTAGTCCCTGGCTTTTGCATCAACTAATATAACTTTTTCAAGATTTCATTTCAAAATAGGATGCACATGAAAGCTACTCACCATATATTTGTTTGGAGAAATAAAATCTGAGAGGAGAGAGGGAAGTGCAAAGTGTTTGAAGAGAAATAACTTTTCACAGCCCTGATTTCTAATATTCCATTTGCTCTTGTTTTAGAGCTCTCCATCTATACCATGCCACACATGAAATGAGTGTTTCATAAGCTATCAACATATGGAAATGGCAATAAGATGAATATAATCATGCATTACACCATTTAGCTAAGATATCTTGAGTATAGGTTTGAGAAATAATAACTTAAAGAAGAAGCAGTCCCTAAGTGATGATATCTGCAATTGAGTCTAGGATGATGTGTGTGATATAATTGCATACATATAGGCTTACTGATATCAGCTCTACTTCCAGGGATGGCCTGCTAAAAAGCTGGCAAAATTCAATGTCCAGAGTAGTGACAAGTAAGGTTATGATTTGATTCATGAGTCTACCCTGAAGAGTGTGTGTTGAAGACTTTGGTTCCTGGTGCTACAACATACAGATCTGGGGCCTTTAGGAAGTGATTGGATTATGAGGGCTCTGAGCTCATGGGAAGATTAATCCATTGATAAAGTAATAATTTAATGACTTTTTGGAGTGGGGCTTTGTTATAAATGCAAGCACTCTTTTTTTTTCTGTCTTTGCTGCCTAGCCAGTGTGAGGTAAATTGCTTTGTCTCTTCGTATATTTCCATTTTGATGCATTGTTTTCTTCCTATACCCCAGGCCCAGAAGCCAAGTGACAGTGGACTAAAACCATGAATCAAACTAAATTCTTCCTCCCTTTATGCTATTCATCTCAGGTATGTTGTCACAGAGACAGAAAATTGAAACAAGTCTTATTATTTCAAAGAAGCTGCCAAAAGCCTCTTTGCTATCTGTATGTTAATTAATGACTAAATTAATTAGCAAAGAGGATGGAAAAAAGGTTTCTCTGTATTGATGAAAAGACTGGATGTTAATTATCATGATGAATTGCTAAAAATGTGCCTTTACTTGTGAAAGGAAAATATTTCAAGTGATGTGAATGGGCTTATATTCCCATACCTGAGCAAGCAAGGATTAAGGTGGTAGTGTGATCTATACCCTATTTCCTAATGGTTTTATCTTGATGAATTCAGAAGAACCCAACTATGGTTGGTTTGAACTAGGTCAATCCAATCACACACACAAAAAAACCCCTTGGATATGTTTACCCTTCAGACAGCATTTCATCAATCTAAAACATCTCTGAGGACAAAGAGCTGAGGTTGCATTGACCTTACAAGTTATTTGGACACATCTGCATGCCATAATGGAAAGCTATTAAATAACTGAAAGTTCAGCAGAATTTGGCCCATTATTTGAAATCAAATTCATTATAACTTCATCACCACAACTTCAATGAGTGCCTTGATAGCTTATTTATCAAAAATAGTTGAGATATTCAGCAAGACAGAACTGACTTAAGTCAATTTACAACATTCTAACTTTGAAATGTTCAAATCTAATGATTGGAATATGAATAATAATACATTATCATCCACAGCACAAAATTATCTGAATGTCATAATTCACATCCAACTTGTATAGTTCAAGAGATACAAGCCAGGATTACAAAGAACTTCTAGGAAGCTGATTTGTATGTGTCACAGATTAAACACAGAGAAGATAAAACTGAATTTATACTAAATTTACAAATGTATTAGATGTCAAACACATTGTAAATGTACGCACATATAGTCATTCATTCATACATGTTCTCTCAGTGAGAAACACATTACAAAATCTGTCTTTAAATTTTAAATGTACTTGTTTTGAAAAAAATTTAAATCTCTTTTTATCCCTTCAAAAATGGTAATTTTGCTGACAATAATTCTCAAATTACATCTGTCATAATAAGACTAAAATAGTAACCAGCCTGCTGAGTGAAAACTGGCATTCTCAGAAATAGTTTAAATAGTACTGATAAAATTCTGTTTCACATATTTTAAATCTCTTTCATCCAAATAATTGTCCGTTAGTTTCTGAAGTCTGTTAAAAGAGTCCTTCTAACTACAGGTAAGGGTCATTGCTGTGACATAAGAGCCTACCCTGTGATGTGAGTGGCCGAGAGTGCAAATCTGAGAAAATCAAGTCCTATTGGCTACTGTGATGATTTTAGATATGAGGAGAGTTTATGTATTTGAACACAGATTTTAAACTCCTCTTTCCAAGGTTTAGCCCTTTCAATATTTGTTGACCAAGACTTTACATTAATGGGCACATGATAAATAACACATTGATATTAACTCAATATTCGTTAACTCATCTCTGCTGCTAGGAATAAAGTCATTTCTACTATGAATCAAATTAGTGACCAACTCTATGTAGTTACTAGAGCACTGGACTTGAAGTAATAGGTTCAGATCATTAACGTGTCATTTACCAACTGAAGTGAATTGCTAAGGCTCTCGAGAAGTGCCACCACACAAACTACATGAAAGAACTAATGTGAAGAGTAAATGGCTTACCTCATTCATTCAAAAGTGATTGAGTATGTGTGACATCATTTTATTCAGTGCTATCAATAAGAGTAGCTGGCATTTATTGTAGAAAAGCAGCTACCACCAACTGAACACTTAGCACAGACATGCTTTTAATTCATGTAAGAGATCATGTTAAGCATTCTTATGCCTGTTTTACAGTCAAGAGAACTGAGGCTTTGAGGTGTAATTTTTACTCACCTGGAATGAATTGTTGAAGTGTGTGGATTATTCCTTTCTTTTTAGAAGTCTTGTTAACAATGCTGTACCTAGTACATTGTAGATGACTTGTTATCATTTAAAAATTCTACAGATTTCTGCTTGATGGGGTAAAAAACTAAGACCTAATGTGGTATGGTATATATTTAACAAGGCATTCCTGTAAACCCTGGAAACTATATATACTTAAAATTACAGAAATGAATAAAATGATTCTTAATAATAATCTTGAAAATACTTAAAGTTATTGAAATATTCTAGAAACCTGAATTACATAAGAGTAATAGTCTATAATAATTAGTTAGACCATTATATACTGTTAGCTCTTTTCCTATGCCTATGTATAGGAAAATCAGTAAGAAGAGTGTAGACATCATATTAATTTTTCTGTATCACAATACATATGCATAAGTCTGTCAAAATAGAGCTACAAATAATGCTAATCATGGCTAAGGGCTAGGTAGCTACACAGTCTTTGTGACCTGTTCACACTGTATCTTCAGTGTAATTATGAAGTGAGATAGTCTTTTCTTCTCATCCATTTGTTACTCAAAAAGCTTTGAAAGGCAGGGAGGAGTAAGTCAACATATCTCAGTTAAGGTGACTGTCTCAAAAAAAAGTCACAAGGATGACTTGTAGATGACAGGTAGAGGCAAGAGAAAGAAGGAGAAAAGAGAGAGGACAGGAGAGTAAGAGAAAGAAGCAGGTGAAAGACAGCTGGTTGCTTCCTGTTACCATTTCCTTATCAGTATGAAAAGCAGTAGGGATGAATGGAAAAAGAGACGCAAAGAGAATTTTTTTAATAGAAAGGGAAGGAAAGGGTAAAAGAAAAGGGAAAGGGGGAATGTGAGGGATTGGATTTGAGTGGCAGTTTCTAAAGAGAAACAAAAGGCATTAGGAGAGCTTCAAATAGACCCACAGACACACCCTGCAAGAGTACTTCATTTAGCAGATCTTAAAACAAATATTTTACACTTCGCTTGTGTATGCATATGAATGCATCTTGTTTCCATGCATGTATGGCATTGCACAATCTAGTACTAAGTCTCTCTTATTTTAAGAAACACGCCTTTGAGAAGGAATCTCACCTCTCCAGCATCACAGATTGCAAATCTAAGAGACTGTGGATCTCCACAAATGTGGGGGCTTACAGCCTCTGCTCAGTGTGTGCAGCTGAGATAATAGCTGGGCTTCAACTCAAAAAAAGGAAACTCTGAATCCCTTCTACAGCCACCCACATCTCTGCAACACTTCCAAGCAGAATAGGAAACAAAACAATTTCCCACATCACACATGGAGACAAGTCTCTACAGGGCAACACACAGTTTACCATCAAACCAGGAAAAATTAAATCCAGGGCAAAAGGTTTGAGAAAATGTTGACTTTCTGGGATTGAATCACTGTGGCTAAAAATCTTAAAAGACTAGTTAGTCTGACAAAGTAAAGGGATTTAACAGAAGAGGTAATCGCACAGTCTTTGGAGAATGGCACTGTCACTGTGAGACTCTGGGTTTGTCATCTAAACTCCCTACATCTCAGTAACCTTCATAATTGTATTATGGAAATGAACTGTATTAATGGATTTAAATAACTAAATTCTGACACAATGATCTCTCATTGAACTTCTTGTATGCCATTGACAAAATGGCTGCAAGCATGAGACATGTGTCTGAGGGAAGCACTCTCAGAAGGTCACTGAATAAAGCAATCCCCGAAGTACAGAAAGAGCCTCTACTCTAATACGTATGCACATTAACTAATTTTACAATACAGTAACACCAGAAGGTAAATTTTCACAACACCTCCATTTTATCACTGAAGAGCTTGGGCAGAGAGATACACAGGCTCAAGTTCCTACCACTGGAAAACACCAGAAGCCAAGTAGGAGAATCTGGAGTCAGTCTGAACCTGCATGTAATAACTCTCCAGGAGTTAGACACAGTTTTGTGTTATTTTGGTTTCATGGGAAGATTGTTTGTTTGCTTCTTCATTTTCATTTTAGTTTAGATAGGGTCTTGCTAGGTATCCTGTGATGACCTGCTATTCACAGCTCACAGAGATCTGTCTGCTTTGGGGGGTATTGAAGACATAAGCTATCATGCTTAGCCGGAAATTATGTTTTTTATATCTCCAGTTTATGAGATAAGAAATTTTGATCAAAGTAGCTGGCTAATTAACAAGAGAAGCCAGAGTAAGAGTCCAGACTTATCTAATGCCTGTATCTATGCTGTGTGCTGCAGTATAACTCAGACGTGGTTTTCCAAGGTAAGGGTTTCTGAAAGAAGGAGCCCTGGTTGGGAAATGATTGCATGCCACCATATGCTTCTATCACCATTAAATGAAGCTGTGGACACATTGCTCACATTCAAGTCTCAGGGCCTAGAATATAGACCTCCAACATCAACAATGCGTATCCCAACCTTCAAATAACTCTGTATGGTGTGGTGAACCACAATGGTTAAGGTCTGGTTTTGTTGTTTGTTGTTTAACTCTTGATTCTGACTCCACGAAGATAGATAGTCTACAATCATCTCTGTCACATCATCCATGTTGCTGAGAAGTCTAAAGAAGAATAGGTCTTGGTGGGCACCAAATCCAAATCTGGAGGAGAGATTAAAAGCCATTCCTGCTGCCAATTACTTTAGTAAAAATCAATGTTACCAATTAAGTTTATATCCATATGTGATGGGGGAAGTCCTGTGTATATGTCAATAAAGCACTGTTGGCCAATAGGGAACCAAGATAGGTGGGACTAGGAATCCAGGAGGACTCTGGGTAGGAGAAACACAGGAAGTCGAGATGTAACTGCCATGGGGTAGAAAGCCCGGAAACCTCTCCGGTAAGAGAAATACTTAGATTAGCAATTATGGGATAAATACTTAAGTCAGAGCTAGCCAGTAAGAAATAAGCAAGTCCAACAGCTTCATAATTAATATAGCCTCCTGTGTGTTTATTTGGGACTCATGCGGCTCTGGAATCAGGCTGGCAGGAAGGCTTCTCTCAAGGAAAAGGTTTCCCTTTACACATATGTAGTTTATAACCGGCCTTGACAGATACTTTACAGCTCAGTCTACACAGAACCATTTTCAAAGAGATGACAAACCATGTTAACTTTGTGAAAAAGCCAACATTGTCTTGTTTTCCTTGAAAACAATCTTGAAATAATATTATACATCCCTAACTATGAAGTGTGAAATGGTCTTTGGTACCTACCTATTTTGTTAACAGAATTTCCTCCTGTTTGCCCCAAATGTTCTGAAATACCACCTACCAGACTATGTCCATAATCCACAGCTGAGATATTAGGAGAAACTCATAAATGTGACTCCAGCCTTTGTCTCCAACCATGCAACTCATTCCCCCTAAAATGTCCCTCTTAGAAATAAGGTAGGCCAGAAGTTGTTGGAAAAAATGATGTTTTACATTTTCTGATTTCGTGATTTTGTTCACAAAGCTGCTCCTCTACTAATTTTCAGCTCTTCCTCAAATCGTGTCCCAAGGCTGGCAATGCAGCTCACCACCAATACAGCACTTTGCAAGTGCTCACACAAAGGCTCTTGTTATTGATACTGTCAACAATTAATTGACTGTTAATTAATTAAAGATAAAGAATGTCTCATATGCAACCATTTTCATGAAGTTTTCCTTCAGCCCTCCCAAAAAATGTGTCCTTATCCTTTCCTGTATCAACATAGGTCTTTGTGATCTATGCACACATATATGTTGAAATACATATGTCTATATATATTTGTTTTCTTTCCTGCAGTGCTGGAGACCTAAGGGTCCTGGACATGCTAAGATAACAAAATCTATATACAGATATTTCTTGGTTTGATGCCCAAAAATAAATAAGTAAATAAATAAATGTAATGGAATCCAAAAGGCACAGGCTTTTAAAATTTTTAGATGAATAAAAATAAAAATAATTCACAAGTTTAATATTGAGGATAGTGACTTTTCAAAATCATCCTCCAGGTTAAGAACACATATAAAAAGCTAAGAAGGCAAATAAACAAATGTGAATCTTCACAGTCAAAATATATTAAATATGACACAAGGGAAAGGTTTGAAGCACTTAATTAGAAAATTGATTTATGATCAAATTTAATTAATATATTATAACAAAAAAGTACAAACTTAGAAGACTGATAGACAAGGGTTAAAACCATTAGGGAATTAGGGCAACACATTTTAACTTTGGTCCTTGAGCACATAGTCTTCTTCAGCTCCCGCTTCCCAAAACATTTTTTATGAAAGGGCTAGAAGGATAGCTCTGTGGTTAAAAGTATTGCATGCTCTTCAAGAAGACCTAAGACCTGGATTCAACTCCCAGCACCTCTATGGCAACTCAAGAATGTCTGTTACTTCAGTCCCAGGGATATAATACCACATTCTTGTGGTATTCAGGTATACATTCAGGTAAAACACCCATAAACATTAAATAATAAAATTAAATTAAAAACAAAATTAGTATGAAAATAATAACGGGGATCTCAGAGATGATATAACCATTAATGGGTACCCACATAGCATGTGAAAAACATACTCAAGTATCCAAGAATAAAGTACTAACTCCCCTGTGGTTGAGTATTGTTCACATTGCTGCTTTTCTTAGGAGAAGGTAGTATGTTTAAGGACATGCTCTTGAGAAGAATGGAGAAGCAGAGCTGAAGTCCATGCATTAGTTTACTACATGGCAACAGAATGTACTATTCCTATAGAAGAAAGTGAAACAGTCCAACCATCCAAAACTCAGTATTTCTTTTCACATTGGTTCTTAAATACATTCATATCTAAGAACTAGAGGTCAACTCAAGAAAGCCAATTTGGAGACCCCCTTTTAAATCTCTAGTGTTCATGTGTCTCTCCATGCTATCTCCAGCTCCCCACTTTCAGATATGTTCTTTGGAAGCAGTAGCATGGAACTTGGCATTAGACCTCTGGATATATGAACACCAAAACTACCTTTTGTTTTTTTCTTCAGATATTTCCAGTCTAGTATCTGAAAGCTAGTTTCTTCTAATATAAGGAAAGGTAAGATCTCTTGGGAGCCTGCTCCGTAAATGCACATGCCTACAACAGTTCAGTTCTACTCAGTGATGTTTAACTCCCTTTATCCCCCTTAGGTACTCCCTAGGTCTCCCCTAAGTGATGAGTCTCCAAAATTTTGGACCAAAATATTCTCAGCTTGAAATTGGTACTTGCTGTCAATGACGGATGGTTCAAGGGTGACAAGTGCCCATCGAATTTAAGACACTGAATGGTGAGACAGACATTATTGATTATGGTTGCCAATGAATCAATGACCCAAAAATTCTTGAAAAATCTCTGTGCTATTCAGTCTCCTAGAAAGCATGTGCCTGAAAACCCAGGATATGCAAAGTCAGAAAGTCCCCAGAAACTAGGACAGCTTTGTTCTGGCAACTTTTCAAACTGGGAGACTGAACTGGAGCTTGAAACTGGATTGAGGATTTCTGACACATTTTAGCAAACCCAATGTCAAAAACAAAAATAAACTAAGGAAGTCTTAACATTGAAGTTGAAGTCATCTGTGCAGTGGTATGATAAACAGAGTTACTTTGAAGCTATCAAGAACTTGCTTGGTTTGTTTGTACTGTTCCAGTTTTGTGATAAGAACTTTTCATTTTGAAAATTCTTAAGTCATATCCCTGAATACAAAGAAAAGATACAATTTTTTAAAATGGATGCAGCAGACATACATGTTTACAATTGCAATTCATATGCTCAGCTATGGGAAGAAAGAGCTCAAGTTCCCTTGCCTTTTTATTCTCTAACTTCTTATTCATTATGCGGGGAAAGGAAGAGAGGGAGGGAAGAAGGAGGAGGAGCATCATGGGAAGGCAACCTCGGATATTTTGTCAATGTAAATAGTGTAGTTGGTCTCCAAAGAAATATGACTCATCTCCTACAAAAAACTTTGTATTGTGTTCATATATGCAAACTGTGCTGTATTTATTAGCTTAGGAGTTACATGGCCTGAGAGAGAGAGAGAGAGAGAGAGAGAGAGAGAGAGAGAGAGAGAGAGAGAGAGAGAGAGGACGTATCTGTATAATCTTGTCCTCTGTCTACTCCCCATCTCTCTCTAACACACACAACAGAAAGACGGATAGGAGAGAGGAGACAGAGAGAGACAGAGAGAGAGAGAGAGAGAGAGAGAGAGAGAGAGAGAGAGAGAGAGAGAGAGAGAGAGGGAGGGAGGGAGGGAGGGAGGGAGGGAGGGAGGGAGGGAGGGAGGGAGGGAGGGAGGGAGGGAGGGAGGGAGGGAGAATAAATTTAGCCAGGATGAGACAAGCACTAGAGTCGTCCAGGGAAAAGATAGCCTTTATATAAATCTAAAGTGCTCTTGTGATGCAGGCTCCACCACTCTGGCTTCTCAGCAAAGCCCTGTTGCTGAAGCCTCTTCATTTACAGATGCCCAAAGACATTTTAGGTACTTGTGAGCTAATCTCCAGCTCAGTGCACCTGGCTCTTTCATCTGGAGGAAAAGGAGGAGGTAAAACAGGAGCATGTGCCCCTTTACTCCTCTATCCCACCTCAGGCTATTGCTCCTCTTCCTAGTAAAATCCAGGAGGCCAACCAATGAGGCAGGGTCACAGAATGAATCAAGTCTATTCGCTTCAGAGGCTCACCCACTTCAAATCCCCTCCACCCACCCATCACCTTCTGCAGGTCTCTTCCCTGTCTTTGAGCCACCCAGCCCTGCTGGCTCAACAGAGGGTGCAGGGGTGGTTTGGAGAGAGGCAGGGGTGCTTCCCTATCACCCACCCCCGTGCTCCCCAGAAGAATGTCCTCTGGGGGAAGAGAGCTGCCACCAAGTTGGAGGAACTTAGATGGTAAAGGCTGGTGTACCCTGATCCTCCAGGAGGAGCCTAGATCTGCAAAAAAACAAGAGAGGGCTAGCAGCCCAAGGCTTACCACGAGCACCGGGACACCAGCAGCCAGCGAGTAGAGGAGCACAGGGGGCACTGCGCTGCTGTCCTCTGGGCCCGGATAGGGCTTGCGGTAGGCGCTGTCGTGGCAGAAGAAGCCCTGCACGTTCACAGTGAACGTGTCCGTGTATTCGAAGTAGTACGCCAGCATCACCGTCCCTGCCATGATCACCATCTGGAAATAGAGCATGCTGCTGATGAGCGCCACGGGCAGCAGGGGCATGCACGCCTCCCGGCCAAGCCGAGCCGAGCCGGCGGCCGACGCACCGCAGGCCCCCTCCGGGCTCCGCCAAGGCACAGCCACCGGGGGCGCGGGGGCGGGGGCGGCGGGAGGCCGAGGTGGCGCGAGGCGGAGGCTGGCAGCCACCGGAGGCAGAGGCGGAGGATGCGGCTGAGCTCCGTGATGCGCGGGCAGGATGCAGGGGAGGTGGCTACCCCTGGACGAGTCCAGGCTGCCCTACCCGCCCCCTGCCCACCGCAAGCGCCGCCCGCCCGGGCGCAGGGTCGCGCGCAAGGGCGGGGAGTCCCCAGCCCCGGGAGGGGAGCATCCGCGACACCGCAGCGCCGGGGTCAAGCCCTCCGGCCAGCACGCGAAAAGCGGCGTCGGTGACACCTGGTCCCCTCGGAGGGCTGTCGGATGCTGTGAAGCTGCAGCAGCTCCCTGACAGGGGTAAAAATCCCAAATCCGAAGGGGAGGGGAGGCAGCAGAAATGGGGCTTCTAGAAACTCCCTTTTGAGGCACCAGCTGGGCTGTTTCAGACCTCCCGCACAGCTCCTGGGAAGATGGTGCGGAGACACGTCCTCAGAGCGCAAAGCCCACCGAAGCGCAAAGTGTCCGGGTGGCGTCAGCGAGTTGCAGCCTCTGTGTTCACAGAGCTGCCCACTGCCCGGACTCCTTGACCCAGCGCTGGACAGCAACTGGGCGGTGTGGCTTCCAGGGTGATGACAGAAATTATCTCAGAGGATTTTAGATTCTGAATGGCTTTGCCTCCCCTCCAGTTTTCCAAGGCTTTGTAAATAAAACCACAGAATCAAGGCTCCTAGCTTGAGAGGCATCATTTTAGGATCTTAGGTACACCCGCTCTTTCCTGGTTCTATGTATATCCTTTCTCATCTTCTCAGCTGCTTGAGAGATGAGACATTGCAGATTCTTGGGACCCAGGGGTACCAGTTACCAAGGAAGGGTAAAGAGCTACGTGCCTCGTGTCGCTATTCCCAGAGTTCAGGGAATTGCAGGGATTCCTCTGAGGTCAGGAGACCCACATAGAGTCATATCACAAGCATACAAAAAGGCAATCTTACGTAGCTATCCATACGTGTGCTGATATTTAAGTAGTTTAGGAGCTAGATGCATGCTGCGATGCTTTGAGTTTTGCACACAAGCTTAGGCAGTATCTTCAAGTCACTGTCACCCTGCTCACACCAATCAGTCCAGTGGGCAGAGAAACAAAAATCATGTGTACAAGGCAAGGGGATGAACGTCACCTCAAGAGCCCTGCTCTTCTCGTCAGATTGTGGAATTACTTACCAGATTTATGGGGTGTTGATTTATTTTAATAGGTTGCCTTGCCTTGGTGGGTCTTTATCAGGACAGAAGCCGAAAGCAATAGCAGCTTTAATTTGGCAAATCCCTGAGTTTGCGGGTGGAGTGGTTTTTCCACTGAATTTCTTGAATGCCAAATAGATGTACGATGGACCAGCACACAATCACAAATATCATTCAACAACTACTCGTTTCAACAAACGCTTGATAGGTCACCCAAAGTGATGGGTGTGACAGGCAATTTTGACCAGTGGAAGTAAGATGCACAAGAGTGACTTGCCGTTTTATGAAAATGTGACTACTTTAAGGTTATGTGATGTAAGGCTTCATTCAGAAAAATCGATTCAAGGCTATCGAGGGGTTTGGACTGCTCTTCAGGTCCCCTGGTTAGGGCTGTCAATGACATTCCCACTCAGATTTTTTTGAAGGAATGATGTTAATTGTTAAGGGTTGCACCTTTGAAACAGCTGATGAAAATATGCATTATTTTCAAAATAGCCCTGGTGTGTATTAGCTGCCTTGTACTGGGCATGTAGCAAAGCCCTTGTTGTTTCCCACCCTGTGCTGGCAGTAAGACACATTGCTGTCACTGAGTAAATGTCATTTTGAAAAGTAATATGGTCACACTCCTACCAAGAACACAGACTGAGCTTCACATGTAAAACTTGCTGACAGGTAAGACCCACGGTCATTATGCCCAAATGTTGCCATAGTCACAGTGACATAATGAGTATGAAGTGAGCAGCAACTGTGCCATTGCAAGCATGGCTTCTTTGGGCTTCATTTTAGATAGTCAAGAGCGCTGTTGATTGATGCATGCTTAGCTAAACATCAAATGTTAAAATTCAAAGTTAGTATTGAATCTTCCCTTATGTTCTAAAGACATCAACTTTTAAACAATAACCTTCCATGATAGTCTCAACACACTGGATATTCACAGTCTGGTTCCAGGTGGGTGAGAGTGTGCGTTATGCATCCCTGGTCTCTACTTCATATTCCTGCTTTCAGGATAAAGTGGATACATTTTCTTATCTCTGAGCTAATTTTGACTATAGTGAGAATGTGTAAATTGCCTTGTCCAAACAATATACTTTAATCAGGTGTGTTTTTCCACTGTATTTTCTATTACATAGTTTAAGCAATCCTTTCCAAAAAATGTATCTACCCAACTAAAAAGAATTTTTTGAAGTCCTATCTTAATTTTTTTCTAGACTAAGCTAGAATGAAAATAGCATTATTGTTGTTTAATCTTTTGGAATTAGGGCTAAATTTGCAACGTAATTTAACTCTTAATCATGTCTTTGTGCTTGCAAACAGTGCAGTGATCAGTCTTTCCAATCAAAATACTGTCCTGTCATTCAGACTATAGGCGCCCATATCAGCTCTCACCCAGGAAAGCTACATGATTCATGTGAAAATGTGAAACTTGAAGACCTTTTATTTTCAGTTTCTAGTAATATATATTATACACAGATGCACATGCCTTAACAAGCAGCTCATGTCCTTTATCATATCTTGTCACAATAAACTTCCGAGACAAACCTCAGGGAGCTAGGGACCAATTCTAGTATCTATCTCCCTTGCTTTCAAGCTAATGCTATGTGATGTGCTAGGATGCATAAAGGTAGCACAGCAGCGTGGGTAGATGTGGTCCATCCCCACGTGGTTCACAACTATTCTTTGGCAGACAGAAGACAGATGTACCAAAAATAAAGACAGAAAAGATCGATGTTGATTCTGAGCACAAAGACCAACAGAGTAACTGTGGGCAGGCACACACTGATTGTTTGTTAGTGACTAGATGAGTGAAAAGAGAATGAATGTATTCTTCCCATTGAAGAGAACTGATGGGCTTGCTGGAAAGACACAGAATACCTAATCTTGGTTCCGTAAGATTTTTATCAACTGTCTTCTCTGTTACTGAAATAATCTTCTAAGGGACAAGATATGAGACCTAATTAAGCAAAAGAATTGATTTTGAGAACCAAGTGTAGTTACCAATGCCTACTGCCTCAACATTCGGTTCGTTGAAAAAGGTGGATTGTAATGGGGGAGAGGGTAAGATTGAGGATATCCTAAGACACTAAGCTATGGAATATAAAATGTGTATTTCCATGGATTTCCAATAACTAATATGAAAGCCCAGATATTTTCCCGGGAATTTTGTAATTAAATGTAGAAAGGGAATAACACACCCAACAGAAAACCCAGGAAGTCACTTCCCTCCCTGCATAGCCAGGATGGTGGAATGTGAAGGATCCAGAAGTTTCATATGAGACTAAGTAGATAACACTCCCCTAAATAAAGGAGTCCTCCTTTAAACAACAATGAAAAAACATATTTATATTGCCAGGTCAGAGAGTGATGTTTGAGGAGACTCAAGGCAGAAAAGCTAGATGACTTTGCACTAATGAGAGGAATTTTGAATATTAGCATATAGATTGGTGGAAGCTCTCCTGAGACTAGAGTGGAAATAGAGTAAGAAAAGGAATGCTTCTGAAAAAAAATAGACCAGGGTAACTGCTTTTAGAATTGGGCCACAACGTAATCTATTCTAAAGTTATTGAATGTGCACTACAAAAGGCAGTGTCTAGCTCATCATTGGCTTGGATGAGGGAAGAATACATAGACAAGTGTACTAAGCCCTTGATTACTTGGCATAGGAAGCCCCTCTTAAGTATGAGCAAGAAGTGAGACCATGAAATATGTCCTTAGACATGCTTATATAAACGCAAAGACAAGGCACAATGAAAGACACATGGATAAGTTCTGAGTATTTGTGATCCCATCCTTGACTTCTCACGAGTGACATTACACATGACTGTATCCTCACCCAATGAGGTCCAGTGCTTGGCAGGGAGGTAGCTGCTTTCTCAAGGGAAGATATAAGAATGGTGATTTGTGTGTCTCTGATGTTCCAACTGCAACATTATCTTTATCTCAGAGGCAGGTGCTACTGAATCAAACTGAACTGAATAACTCAGTTGTTTCCAACTGAGTCCACCAAGATCTTTAATAACACTTACTCTGAGACTGTGTTATAATTTATTTGATTCCTCTGTATTTCCAGTATCTCCAATATTTATTTTCAACACAGTTACCACAAACAAAGCAGATCATTTGGTAAAACTGCTTTACCCTGAGTGTGTGTATATGAAATTAATAAAATTGTACAAAAATGCAAAATATTTAATAAAAATGAATGCCAGGAAATAATAGAAATAGTTAATATGTCCTTGATGGAATCCTTCTGTGTTATGGAAATTCAAAGTATTAAGTTGGCAAATGTTAGCTGAGACATGCTGGTCATATTCACTGTGTATTCCTGACAATTGCTGAGCTTCTCTGAGTCCATTTGCTGTTCTGTGAAATTCAGCTTACGAATCTTAACTGCACAGATGTTGAAAGGCTTATATTTACAAAATGCTTCATAAATATTAAAGCCTTGGAAAAATCTGAATTAGAAAACATAATCAGTCGTTCAGACTGCCTCATCTAAGTCAGTTCTAGGTGTTTTTCCATCTCTGATTTCAACTCAGCAATTACTCAGATCAATTCTGGCTGCTGCACATTGCAGGCTTAAAGTATTAGGTTATTTGCTGTATGTTTTAAGCAGTAAAATACACACTGTTATGTTGTGTATCAACTTGTAGTTCTATGATGCAAGGGGACATTTCAAAGTATTCAGATTCCCTGAGAATTGCTTCAAACAGCTTGAAGAAAATGGACATAAGGGTGTGATTATGAAGTGTGGACACTTAAGCCCCAGGGTCAGGGACATTGGGACATTGCTGATCTTTGCTCTGGAGAGTCATAGGTACAGGATCTTGACCATGTCATTTTGATGTTCTTGTTATGCCTTAGAGTTATGTCTTGTAGAGTACCCTAAAACGCTGATAATCTTGCCTACTGCACCTAAATATAATATAGAGCCAAGGCTGTTCCTGCCAATCAAAGGTCATCACTACTACTGTTATTCTTCAGCAACCCAGTATAATCCTGCCATGGTGAGATCAGCAAAATCTTCATCAATCCATTTGGGAAAATGCCAGCACAAAACCCTGCTGAGTTGTGTGTACCTTCACATTCCTTGAGAATACCTGAAAGCCATTAGTTGTGCTGTGATTAATGAGGACTATTCCAAACTAAATCACAAATCCTACAAATGTTTGGAGCAACAGTGGGCCTTTAGCTGTGAAGTAAAACATGGGAGCATGCTGACCTGATGATGTTTACAAGTCCACACTCGAGACTAAAGACAGGAATGTTAATTGGCACTCCTTTGCCTGCCCTTGTCTGTGTAAGGAAAGTGATTGACATAAAAGCATTGCCGATGATAGACATTCCAATTATTCTGGCTTTCATATTTGGATCATATCAACTAACATTATTTAAAATTTGTAATTAAGAGTAAATGAACAAATCAGGGTTGATAACCCTGACTAGTTAAATCTCTGATTTGTTTATAACCAGACTTTGCACATATTGGAGCTTGCTTAGGAAGAGTAGTTTTAATACAAACATTTCACACACCATTTTTTCAAAACAGAGGCAAACTAAGAATGGCATTATTATGTCACATCAGTAAACAGGATGTAGTCAAGAGGATTAATGATAAGTAAGCAAAACACTTCTCTGAGTCTCTGGGAAGTAGTAGTCACTAAGTAGTATTATCATGGTTGTTGAAAAAATAACGGTATTTGAGAAACTTCCCTCTCCAGCTTTGTCCTGTTTTTCTGTAACAAATTATCCAGCATTTATTTTATCATTAGCCCTAACAAAAATCAGTCTCCTGAGCTGTCAAGATGGCTCCATGGGTGAACTTATTTGCTCACAAATCTGAAACATGAGTTCGATACCTAGAACCTACCTTTAAAAATGCTGAGTCACCTCTCTGTAATTACAGAAATCCTACAGAGAAATGGAAGACAGAAAGGAGAAATATGGCTGGAAAGGGAAAGCCAATCCTGAAACGTCTTACTGCCACAAACATGCCATCACTTATACACACGCACTCACTGCTACTACCACCACCATGCATACACACACCCCCATTCACATACATACATACACACATACAAACCACACATATACCACACACAAAACATATACACACCCCAAAACACCACACACACAACATATACACACTAGACATAAATACCATAAACACATACTACACACACACCACACATAGAGCACACACAAATATCATACATACACACACATAACACAACACACACAGACAATATATGCATATACATACATGAACACACACAAACATAAAGAAAGCTGTTATACCTCTCTAACTACTACAGTAACCAAGCTTCAAACTAGTGACCCTTTGCTATACTACAAAAGCAATAATGCATACTTTGGTGACTAATTTAGAGTTCTAACAAAATATATGGAAGGTTTCTACCAATAAAAACCAAAGTTCCCCCAAGATACTCTAGTTTATGCAGTTAATTAAGGTTTTACAATTTACACTGTATTTTTATTAGAGAACTATATGAGTCAAAAGGAGTATTAAAGCAGATCATCAATGAGTGAAAACAAACTATTTTATTCTCATCCACTGCTTTACATTACAGATGCCATCACACACAGAAACAGTGACTGGAATGGTGGTGGAACATAATGAAATATGATGAGCAATAACGATTTAATAATAAAATTGAAATCAGGAAAGCAAACAGAATACTATGCAGTGATATATTTCACAAGTTCTTCCTCTCAAAACAATGTTGTTTACAGAGATATAATATATAAATGTCCATTTTCTTAAAGATAAAATTTTCACCTACTTAGCACCATCTGACTTACCAAAGTATTTATATGTTCATTCATAACTAAAAATTATTTTTCTTATCACTGTATATTCTTGAAGAAAGATGGAGGAAGGCCAAGTAAATTATTATTTACTGTATGTATGTGTGTGAAGTATACACATGTGTGTATTTAAGTGAAGAGGTTAAATGTCTTGCTCTATAAGTCTTCATTTCATTCCCTTGAGGTAGGCTCCCTTACTGGACCTGAAGATTTGCTGGCTATCTAGCTCCTGGAATCTACTAATTCCCACCTTCTAATACTGGTATTTTAGGCATGTGTAGTCACAAATGACTTTTTATAAGGTAGAATCTGGAGATTTGAACTCAGGTCCTCATGCTTGGGCAGTGAGCAGTCTTACTCAATGAACCATCTCATCTAACCCCTATGAACCATCTTCCCAACTTCTAAGTGATTTAATAGCTCATTCAAGTTCAGTGGATATCCAGATGAGCAGAGAAATCTGCCCAGAGGTTTTGAACTTTAAACAAAATGGAACTCTAGACAATCACTTAAATTTCACGGAAAGGCTCACCAGAAATAGTGATAATTTCCTCATCTTTGCATCCTTCATTTGATGGTGATTGATAAGTAGACAAATCATGATTAAAGCCTGCTTTATCTAAATCCAGTATTGTTATCAAAGACAGTAAGCATCAGAGATCTTCTAGCTGAATGCAACTGCTTGAATATCCTCTATTATTTGAATCTCATTCGATTTACACAAAGAAACCCAATCCCAAGTGACTACCTGTGTGAGATCACCTAGCTATAGAAGAAAAAAGAGAAACTTGATCACTTTTCTGATGCAAATTACTGCATTTCTTTTCTCTTGCTGAGACATCATGATGTGTTACAGCTTAGTTATTTTAACAGAGTGTGTACCTCGTACCCTGAAATTCATCTAAATAACTAGATGAAATCAGATTCCAGGCAGCTCACAAACCCAGGCTCTCTGACTCTCAGTTCAGATGTTCTTCTGCGTACACTGTCTCCTTACACAACCGTCATATTCATATCAAGATAAATGTTAAGGATCATGATGCTTTGTGGCAAGGTTCAGTTTACATAATTCACCTGTTAATCATGTGATTTAGGTTGAAGGAGATAGATGAGCTAACATAATCAAATGTTCTTCAGAGGTATGTTAGGACATTCACATTTGTCTTGTTAACCTCAAAGAAACAAATACCTGACTTTTATAACTGCAACTGTGCGTTTGGAACAGGATGAACAGAATTCGCCAGGTTGTCACATCACAGTGACCTTAGTTCACAGCTTAAGTCTTCAGACTTTTAAACCCAATCTACAGTCCTGATACAGTATAAGTAACAGAGGAAGACACTCTGGATGACACTAAACTTTTTACCTTGATCTTTGGTAGACCTGGGGACAAGGCCACAGGTATGAAGCACAGACACTCCCTTATTCTATTAATAATTGGTATCATGGCTTAGTCATTGAGCCAAGAACACAGGAATCTGAAACAGTTTGTTCAGGTTTTAAGAAAACAAAACAAAACAAAAACAGACTAGGTATCTTAATACTAGAAATCTCTATCCTCACAGTGTTGAATGCAGGAAGTTCAAGACCAAGGTCTTTATGTGACTGGCCATGTACATGTCTGCATGTGTCCTCAGATGACCTTTCCTCTAAGCCTGCACACACAGAGGGACTCCAGTATGTCCCCTTCTTAATAGATACCAACCCTATCTGATTAAAACCTCATGTTTATTTCTTCAGTTATCCTCAGTGGTCTCCCTAAAGGTGCTGTCTCTGAAAATACATACATAGTCCTATATCTATATCTACACAAATAGACAGAGATAATATAGATATGTATGACATGGATGTGTATATAGGCTATTATCAAGTTGAAGCACAGGAACGCTGAATTTTTAGAGATGAAAACTGCTGTTTTCTAGGAACTTGAAATGACTTAACCTGTCCAAGGTTACTAGTGCTTTTCTTTTTTGCTGAAATATCTAGTTGATGATCACATGAGTAATAACACTTGAGAATAATAAATTATATTTACTCAATTTTGGTGATGTCTAAGCTTCCCAGTTGATGGGTCTATGGTTAAATTCTTTAAAGTTGAGTTAGAGAACACATTAATTTCTACAACTTCATTGTAAATGTCAGAAAGCCTGGGTTAAAACTGAAACAATGGCACATATTTTGACCTTGGCAGTAACACCTCACTACAGCCCACTTCAAAATGATTTTTTCATATCCTAAGCACTGGCATCTGAAGGGCAGTCTGTCTCCTCTTATAGCTAGAAGTATATCATGAATAAAACATGGATTATTTGGGATAAGCATCCCATATATTTTTAACTAAGAGTTAGAAATTAATTCCTTCTTATTATTCATCCTGATAAGGGACTCATAGGCTATACTCAGAAATTGCAACAAATCAATTACTGGCAGGTAATGGAGTCTAGTATGAAGGGAGATAAGGACAGTTAGAAGTGGGGTATATCACCGAACTTTCCTAATGCTGGCTGAACCAGTCAAGCCTCCTTGGAATTTATGACCTGCTTCCTTCTCACCAATGGGAGATGATTGCATGATGAAGACCAGAGAAATAATGTAACTTTCACCTTTTCATCACATGACATGAGGCCCCCAGCTTTGCTGAGACAATTTAAAAAGCTTACTAGACATTTTGCCCTACTGACACACTAACATAATCTTTTTTATTTTTTTTGGTCTTTTTGTATTTTATATTTAAATTAGAAACAAGGTTGCTTCACATGTCAAACCCAGCTTCCTCTCCCTCCCATCCTCCAATGCCTTCCCACCAATTCCCCCACCCCACCCCCAATCCTCACTCCTTTCCCCAGGGAGGGTGAGGCCCTCCATGAACAGTGTCCATAGTCTGTCATTTCATCCAGGGTAGGGCCTAGGTCCTCCCATAAGATTCCAGGCTGAGATAGCATCTCTCATTGTGGGATGGGAACATTTGTATGCCAGGGATAAATACTGATCTACTAGCCAAGGCCCCATAGATTGCCTAGGCCTCCTCACTGACACCCACATTCAGGGGGTCTGGATCAGTCCTATGCCATCAGTCTGGTGTTCAAGAGCTCAGCCTTGTTCAGGTCAGCTGTTTCTGTGCGTTAAACAAGGCCAGTCTTGACCCCTATGCTCATCAGTCCTCCCTCTCTGTCACTGGGTGCCTTGAGTTTAGCTCAGTGCTTAGCTGTGAGTGTCTGCCTCTGCTTCCATCAGTCATTGGTTGAAGGTTCTATTTCCCAGACTCTCTGGCAGTGGGATTGTAGGCTGGCATTCTCCTGATCAATGTCTAAAATCCATATATGAGTGAGCACATAATCTTGTGATGAGAAAATGCACAAACTAGTGCTTTCCATGTTTTCAATCATACCCTTTAAGAATTTATAATACTATGCAAAGATCCACATCAGGCATGGTACAGCAGATTATCTTCCATCTGCTAACAAAACCATTTAAAAAATAAGCATTATGCATTTCCACACTCAAAAATGATATTCCACATACAGGAGGATATTTTTTCTAAAACTGTGTACTATTCTATTTATTTACTGACAGAAGGGAAGGCAAAGAGACATACTTGAAAATTTACTATGTCCAGATACTTACTTTATATGTTTTAATGCTACATGATTCTTCATAAAATTCTATGAAATAGAAATAATTATCTTCCAGTTTGTTTAGAACCTTGTTAACTTACTCATAGTTAATGACTAGCAGAAGTGATGTTTGACCCATGAACTGACCATCTCAGACATTCTCAACATGCTGTAATATAGTACACCAGTTCTACAAATGTTGCTTTTTGGATTAAAGGAATCTTTGATTACATAAGCTGTAGTACCAATGTATTAGAAAATATATCCAATTACAACTAATAAGCAAACTCCATGCTTCAGGCTTCAAAGGCTTTTAGTTGAGTAAAGAAAGCCATTTTCAAAATTTTACATAATTGTAGGGCTCCATTTTGTCACTCTAGAAAAGACAGAGCCATGGCATCAGAGAATAGAACAGGATTGACAAGGTCTAGGTGGGCATGTATTATGAATATAAAGGATTACCACTAGTAGTGTTAACTGGGCTTATGGAAATCTACATCCTCAGTGTTGTAGTGATAATCTGAGCTATCTTGTCATACCCTCCACATAGCTGCATTAAAAAAAAACATCAAGAGGAAGCAAGACATAAATGTATTAGAGAAGATATTCCCTCCCCCAAGGTCCAGGGATCTTTGTAGAAGAAGAGGCAGAAAACTTGTAAAAGTCTGGGATAGTCAATGACAACAAGGACACAGGATTTTTCAGACACAACAGAGCAGATGCACATACGAACTCATAATAATTACGACAGCATGCACAAGACCTGTGCAAGATTCAGCCAGGTAAAATCCTAACACAGGGTGGGAGCTGGACAGGAATTCTTACCACTAGCTGAGAAATTATTGGCATTTGATAACTGCTGGGAGAGGGGGAGCTAGTTCTCAGAAATGTTGTGTCTGATAAGCTGAACACACACCAGGGCAGGTTACACTCCCAAGACTAGTCGGTCAACACACACTAGACTTAATGAGGAAAAGAAGATAAAAACCACACAGCAATACCATAGTTGTACAGGAAGAAATATGAATGTGGAAATAATGGTAAGAGAAGTAAAATGTATTCAAAATGTATCAAATGAAATGCTAAAAAAGCACTAAAATATTACAAAAATAAATTTCACAAAGCTTTTCTCCATAAAAATATCATTGATGACATCAGCATACTAATAAAACTTACAATGTTTTTTAGATTTAATCTTACACAGAATGTTATGCCTTTTGGTGATCTGTAGTCCCTCTGTGGATGGGCCAATATCCTGGCATATATACACCTGGAAGATGATGTTAAACAATAATGGAGACTGATACATAATAGTCTCTTAAGTTTTATTTGCACCTGCTCTATTCTAAGGAGTGCTGTGGAGTTCTCAGGTCACACAGCAATATACTAAGATGAAGATCTTATTTAAGAGTTAGGCAGGGTCTAGACACAGTTTTATTCTCTCTATCTCTCTCCATGATAACTGCTGACAGAAAATTGGTACATGTTTTAGTGGTGAAGGAAGTATAGCAATTTCTGGGCAGAACTAGAGTGTTCTAGAAGACTTGTTGCAGAAAATAAAATAAAATAATAAAATGAATGGAGTTTGGTATGGGAAAGGGGATAGTAAAACTGAAATGCTACAGTTTGATCTGGTAATAATAGACAGTAGCTAACCATCAAATCACAGCCACCAGCCATGCCCACTCACCAAATCTCAATATGATGCTTAGAGCAAGCTTGCGAACCTGATGACAGATAGTGGCAGGGACTTGTAGCCTTGAAAAGGTTATTGAACCTTTTTTTAATAACTTGGAAATGTCATGAAATGAATGGACATGCATGAAAAGAGTTCTATAAATGAGAAGTTACCGTAGAAACATGAGTTGCTATCAGGTTTGAGACTGGGAACCTGATTCAGCAGATTACCAAAACTACATGAGGAACATCACTCAGGTCATCAAAATTCCAAATTTTCTATTTTTCAAAATGCTGACGTTTTCACTTCAGGTGAATAGGATCCACGTGTGGTTGCAGACTGTGTGGTATAGTCATACTGAACAGTAATAAACACAGATAAATGAGCTGAGGACTGTGAATGACTCAGTAAAACCATAGCAGTCCATCTTGATGAGACGATTACCCTTTCAGGAAGAAATCCATTAAAATGCAAATATGCTAAATAAATCAAATTTGGGAGGTCAAATTTTCCAGAGACATCTAATCCACTAGCAACAGCACATCTCTGTGAAATTTCCATCTGAATTGTGCTGATGGTATGCAGCCTGGGAGTGGAATGAAAGGACCCTTTCTGCGACTATGGGCTTCAGCTTCAGCAGATGTTGTATATTCTGATAACTAAATCAAAATGAGACGGATAAAATTCTTTGCACTCATTTTTGCATATTGCTAGAAGAAAGATAACTCTGCAATAAGCAACTCACAGAGGAAATCAGAAAGTATATGCAAAATGGCATAATTCACACAGATCAAATATTAAATACTTTGGCATTATAGTAAAGTCTTTTGCCAGGCATGCTGGGTAAAGAGTTGAGCTGGATTTAACAATGAATTTCTCAAGCAGAATGACTCTCCTCCCAGCTAACACACCTGTGATTGCCGGAACGTTGCATGTCCTGTATCTGTGACTGCAAGGATTCTCAATTGAAAACTCAAATTTAGACTGTGATAGTAACACTTTGTCTATCACTAGTGTCTCATTCTATTAAATTCTTGGTTATATGCTTGTGAAATCATCCAAGCAGAAACCATGTCCAAAGCTGCTGTTCTGGATGACTGTAGAGGAAAAGTCTATTAGACTCTAAATGCAGTGTTAAGGCTTTTTCTCAGTCTGTACAAAACTAACATTCCTCATTGTCTTCTGAGGCACTATTGCCTTTTACTATGACACATACTTGGGATACCATGAACATTTATGGTGTCCATGAATAAATCTGATCTCAGAGGCCAAGCATGGTCATGCCTGCCTGTATTCCTACAAATCAGAAGGATGAGGCAGGAGGAACATGATCATAAGTTTGAGACCAGCATAGTGAATTTCAGGCAAAACTGATCTACATACTGACATCTTGACAAGAATAAAGGAAGGAAGGAAGGAAGGAAGGAAGGAAGGAAGGAAGGAAGGAAGAAAAGAAGGACAAGAAAGAAAGATCGAATGGTTGAAAATTTAGAACCAGGTCTTTCTACCTATGGGAGTGCAACTGCACCCTTTTTGAAGCAATTTTCCAAATACTCAAGGAGTAATAATGTTACTTATGAACATTCAAAGCAAGACAAAATGCCACCACATTTTTTCTTTATAAAACAGAAAACATATGCAACAATAAAAATCGGTGCTAATGAGAATGGGCTGAAATGAACATTGTTCTACACTATCTGAAGTTCAATTTTGCTGGAAAGCTATTAGGTGATAAGTAACAATAATTGGACACTTGAACCAGCAGCAGTTTATTTCTGAGTATCTCCTAGGGAAATAATTGAGGCTTAGCAAAAGAAATCATGGTTTAATAGCATTATTTACACCCATGGCGAAATGGGAAAAAATGTCCAACAACAAGGTACTGTGGAAGAAATTGTGGGATAACATCTCAGCAGTCTATCAAGTAGCAAACAAAAATATTACTGAAGAATTTTAAAGAGAAACTTATGATTGTACTTATACTCAAATTCTGCTGTGTTCCCTTACCTTTTCTCTATAATATGAATTTTCATTATAAAAACATCACAGTTTCCACGACAAAACAAAATAAAACTGGTACTGTTTAAGTAGATCACAATCTAAGTAGATAAAACAAGTCAGGGTGATGTTACCTAAGATGGATGGAAAATTGCATCCTGAAAAGGATCTACCCCTGTGAGACTCTCTCCTACTATAATCACATATGTGCTGCTAGAGCATAGTGAATATGAGATTACACAGTGGGCTAGAGTAGTACTTAGTGAGTAGTCTATAGAGCCAGGAGGATTTGAGTGGAAACTCAAATATGTTTAGATCGTAAAAAGAAAATGCAATAATATGGGTTTCAGCAGTCTCCATTTAAAACAAAGAAATGAAAGGCAGAAGTGACAGGTGTACTTGGAAGGCTGGTAAAAGACTACCTTAGTCACAGTGTAGGGGTTGGCTTTGCTGTGGGGAGAGGAAGTAAGCTATTTAGAAATTACACTGGTTCCAGATATTATTAACTATTTTTAATGTTATCAGTATATTAATAATAAATCTAATGAGAAGCCATCTATACACTCTTACTGAGAAATAAAGAAGGTTCAAATAGCACAGCTTGGAGATTTTCTGGACATTGATTTGTATCATCCATATGGTTCAGGGAAAGAAGGCATACTTTCACATAGGGCAGCAGAGGAAGCCACCCCCAAATGCAAGTCAATCTTTGCAAAGTTCAATCCGATGTTGTCTTCCTATTGTTGTACCATTTTTTTTTTATTTTTTCCCCAGTTCCCTCTCCCTCCCCTCCTCCCGCATGTTGTACCATTTTAATAGCTTCCTTTGCTTTCCGACACAAGGAAGACTTCTTAACATCATCCAAAAGGTTCTGCTTGACATCTGCCAACCTTTCTGGCTTCCATATTCCCCCAACTCTACAGCTAGCTTCATGAAGCGTTTAACCACGCCACCTCTAACCATAAGGCATTTGCACTTGAGCTATGCCTCCTGGAATCTCCCTGTTTTCTCATCTACCCAATAACTACTCATTCCTTACATTTCAATTCTACTGTCACTTCCTGTGGAAGCCACCACCTCCAGCTTCCCTATCCCCTTCTACTTAGAGTCACATAACACCAAGTGAATTGGAGTCACTACAGTTGTCTCTGTTGTGATTAGATATTTATTTGGGTGTAGCTATTTCCTTCCTGTGCTGAGCACCCAACCCTAAACTGCCTGAAAAAAAAAGATAAATAGATGCTTTGCTCTTATATTTCCATGGACTGAAACCCCATAACATCTGGCATGTACTTGATCAAAGTTAGTAAATAAGCACGTGGTAAACAAGATGCAGATTGTTGCAAAGTATAATTTAGAAAGAAAGGATGAATTTGACAGATATTTCAAAAGAAAAACCACTAGGAAAGATGAAAACTAACATGATGAGTAAAGAATGATGTTAAAGGTCTCCTTAGTAATCATAATAAACAAGAGCATAGAGGAGTAGTCTATGCTATTGTGCTTCTTCTTTCTGCTCAAGTGGAGGCAATGATTTACCTGGCTGTGTAGCAGTGACATTCATTGGCTCACAGTTTTCACCAGGAAGATTTTATCTACCTAAACACTGGAGGATCTGGAGATCTACTTCCTCTTTTGAAGGGTGGAGCACAGCAGCTATTCTGAGTAACTGTTTCCTGGAATAGATTTTTTTTTCAGTCTGAGAGTCAGCGATTATCAAAGAGGCAGAAAACTGCAGCATCTCTCTTTGGCCATGGAACTTTGCAAGCAGTTAGTATGTAAATACTTCCTGATGGCCTAAGTGTAATTTTTTTCACTTAGTTCCAAATGACACAAAGGAATTAAATGATGTTATAGGTTGTTTTTCCTTAGGGCCTGATACTTTACAAAGTTTCAAGGAGAAAAATATAAAGTGAAGAAGAACAAAGCAGCCAGTGAAATAAGAATCATTCAAGCCCCTTGCAGAACCCAAGGGTTTCTCTTCACGGACAGTGAAATGAATCTTCACAGTGAGGGAGGATAAGTCCCAGAGGCAGTATCTGCCAATCACAAACAGTAAGATGAGCCCGGCAGTGGTGGCACACGCCTTTAATCCCAGCACTCGGGAGGCAGAGGCAGGCGGATCTCCTTGAGTTCGAGGCTGGGCTGGACCGATAGCCTCCAAAACAATACAGAGAAACCCTGTCTCATAAAAAACCAAAAAAAAAAAAAAAAACCAGTAAGATGGAGCCTGAGTCTGCACCTGGCCACTGATAAAACTCATGAAATAGAGGGAACTGAGGCAACATGTGTAAGAAGTTAAATAAAAAAAACTCATGAAATAGTCATATAGAAAGGTCCATTTGGGAAGTCATGGAGGAAATAGGATCACTGTGCTGTTTCCAGTTGGTTACATGAGTATGAAGATCAATATTGTCGGGTAGTAGAATAGTGACTGGAAGATACAATAAAGACATTTTATGGGAAAAATGTGCATATCCTCGACCATTAAAAATCCAGAGAGGTAACCACAGAACAATGAAGATACTAGAAGAGGAGAAACCATGTTGGTGTGTGGCAGTTTTTTCTTCTCATTTTTTAAATTAAATTTTTTGACAATTTTGGATAATGTTTTTTAATCACATTCATATATTCAACCCTTCCATCAACTCATCTCAGGTCTACTATTTGATGTTTTCTTCTTTTTTATCCCACAAAATTTATTTATGCTGTCTCTTTACTTCTTGGACATGTGACTTCCATTGGAGTATAGTTGACTTACTAGGAGTTAAACCCTTAAAACAATATTATCCCTCTTTTTACCAACAACTATTATTGACCAATAGTTCCTCAGCAAGGGGTGGTATTTTGTGCACCCAACTCCATGCTAGGATTTTGTCTGACTTGAGTCTGCAAGGATCTTGTGCATGCTATCACAAACCATGTGAACTCATACATGTAACTGTCCTACAGCATCTGGAAAACACCGCTTCCTTGTAATTATACACTTGCTCTTACAATATTTCTGCCTCCTCTTCTGCAGTCATTCCCAAACCTTGGGAAGTAAGGGGACATTATGTAGAGATTTTGTAGAAGGCTGAGAATTCTGCAGACTCTTACTCTCTGCACCTGTCTAGGTGTGGGTCTTTGTGTTAACCAGCATCTACTGAAAATAGAGTCTTCTCTGGTGAGGGTTGAGAGGTGCATTAGTCTATGGCTTTAATAATACGTCATTAAGACTCAGTTTAATAATATGTCTATTAAGCAGAATAATAGTACTAGGTTCTCCCAAGTGCCTATGACCCATCTAGTCACAGGGTCTTGGCTCCATAATGGTGCATGGTATGGGGTTTACTTGTGGAGTGTCGCTTAAAGCCAATCAGAAAATGGTTGAAAATCACCTCTTAAGGAGGGTCACTTTTAAATGAGGTCATCAAGGATGAGAAGATGAGCTGTAGAATTAGTTCCATCTCTGTGAGGGACTTTATTCACTGAGACTACAAAAGGGGAGCTATGTAGAGAGAACCTCCCGCAAGGAATGCTGGAAAGAAAAAGGCCAGGGAGAAAGTAGACCATTCCCAACAGTATTCTCAAGCAGGCATATAATGTTCAGTTTATCTGAAAACAAGCATTGCTTTCTCTTTAACTTAGTTCTGGCCTTAAAGTCTCTCTTGCAGATTGTAGAGTGAATGAGAAGTATCCAAAAATAAAGCAAAATATTCCAATTCAAAAACAGAGTTTTTGAAGGATTTATAGTGTGTGTGTGTGTGTGTGTGTGTGTGTGTGTGTGTGTGTAGAGTACCTAGTGTTCCAGTTTAGAAACCTAAAAAATCCATGAGAACAAAGATTCATTATGAAGTTCCAGGTCAGACCCAGAGATTCAAAACTATGTCCTCTACTCTATTGAAGTCATATTTACGCAGTCCTCCCCCATCCTCCTTTTCCTTCTCTTTTTATGAAAAACTAGCAAAGACACAAACACCTTTATTTTTCTTTTAGAAACTAACTTGAATATGATTTCTTTGTGGAGAATCCCATATCAGATTAACTCAAGTTCAGCCAAATTCAACGATTGATCTGGTGCCACATTTTCAGATTGAGTCTCCCAAAGAGTAAGCTATCAGAGAATGGGAAACAACAGAGCAAAAAGTGATTCTCACGAGGAGGGGGTGCCATGTGAAACACTAGGGCTGCAAGGTGCATTGAAATTCAGTATTGTGTGGTGTCCTTGCCCATTTCTTTTGATGAGAGAGATGAAAACGCTTCAAATATATGGTTAAAAACATTCAGTGTTGAAAATAGAAGACAAAAGAGATGTTGTTATAGCTAAAATAATTGCTTATAGCTAAAATAATCCTTTTTTACTAATCATAAATCATAAAAATTGGTTTAAAGCAGTTCTTTAATACACATGGGATTTTTAACACATTTTAGAGACAACAGCAAATTTGCATATTATGCTTGTCTGTTTTTACATAAAGGACTTAATCTTGGCTGAATACTTGATACTGCAGAACACAGACTATCTTCAACATTCTTCAGAGTAGATCAATACTTTTTTCATAACCCTTAAAGCTGAGAATGCTGCTTCATGTAAATGTGTAGCACAGAACAGCAAAAGTACATTTGGGGCTATTTCAGTTATTGTTGGGATTTCTGTACTAATCCTCAGTTGAAATTCATTTAGCAATTCTTTTGTTTTGTTTGAGAATCCATACAAACATGTAATGTATTTTGATGAAATTTTTCCCTCCATCCCCTTCCCTTTAATTCTTTCCCTATCCCATTCCACGACTTTCCTTCCAACTTCATGTGCTGTATTTTCTTAATCCCACTGAGTCGATTTGGCACTATCAATATGTGCATGGGTTTTTAGGACTAACTTCATGGAGCATTGGTAACCTCTGATATCCACCATTCTTTAAGAAAACTGACTCTCTCTGGCAATGAAGTCATCAATTTCCAGTAGCTCTTGAGCTTGAGAGGTGTGACTTCATGACCAAACTCCTTCCATTCTGTGATTTAGTTCACCTAGGTTTGTGTGAATATTGTCACAAGTGTTGTGAATTTGTATGTGAAACTTCCCTACTGTATCTGAGAAACAGTTTCATTGTAATCATCCACCATCTTTGACTCTTACAATCTTAAAATCATAATTTTTAATAATAATTTTCTATAAGATTATTGAGGAATAGAAATGTTTAATTATCACTTATATTTTGCTATTTCAAAAGTAAAGAAATGATGACACAAGGGAGTAAAATATTTTCTGAGAATGTAGAAGAGTTAATAGCAAAATTAACACATTTATACATGAGACAACCACTCATCTTTGAAGGAATCTAAGAAAACAATTCACTCTTTGAAACTGACAAGCAAAGAGAACCAGTCAAGAATTTGACTGAGGTTTACCTTCTGGCTCTGCCTACCCTCACTGTGCAATAACTCAACTTAACATGACTCAGTCTCTCTGGGGCTCAGTTTTTCTCATCTGTCAAATGATCAATTTACCAAAAACAACTCATACAGATTCAATAGGCAACACCTTTAGTAGAGTTTTCAGAACTCCTAATATGTAAGAGATGTCAAGAAACGCAAGCTGTTATTGTTGGCATTAATGTCATTGGAGGATTAATGAAGGTATAAAGTAAAAGGAGGACATAGACTCAAGTGAAGCAGCCATGTGAACAGAGATGCTGATGCAAGTAAAGTGTAATTGGTGGTAGAATAAGTAGATGTTCAAGTGGCTGCCTGACTTAGATCTGTAGCTCAACTAGTCCCACAAGGCAGTTCTCAATTGAGGCTGTCAGTACTGGCAGAATGGTTACACATAGGACAGTAGGGCCCACAAAGGGTAGTTTCAAAAATGTGCCTTTGATGTCAATAGAGGTGAAATATCAGAGTTTGCTTGGATAAGCTAAAAGTAGAGATGTGGCACTGTCGACTGAAAGGTTCCCTGCTCCCAAAGTATTCTGATGTTCTCTCCTGCCTCAGACTGTATCTGGGAATAGCCTCTTTGCAGAGGAAGCCAATTTAAGATGAAGACATCAGGGTGAATTGAAATCCGATATAATCACTGCTCTTATGAACAGGAAAAATTTGGGCACAGGGATGGAAATGAACAAATGAAGAGGATGGAAAGGCCAGCAAGAAGACAGACATGTTGCTGAGGTGATTATACCATCAGCCAAAGTAACCTAAGGATCACTTCTGTGAAGACTGGACAAAGCAGGGAAGGAGTCTCCCCTTAACTGTTCAAGAAAACCTGACTCTGCCCACATTTTGCATGATGTGGGTACTGGCATCTGAACTCAAGTATTCTTGAAAATCAGCAAGTGTTCTTAACCACTTAGTCATCTCTCCAACTCCCCAATGTCAAGTTTTCCCTAATGTAATTTTATATATTTGTGATGTGTGCCACCTTTTGATATATTTATGCATGTTCAAATAACTAAACCAACAAAATTTCCATATTTATTATTTACTTACCATATTTTCCTGTGGTGAGAAAATTTCAAAGCTAACTGTAGGCAATTTTAAAAGAATTCAATGCTATTAACTATAATCACCATGTTCTACAGCAGCTTTCCTGAGCTGATTTCCCCTTTCTGACTCAAATCTATGCTTTGATTAGCAGTCCCAAATCTTATCCAATTCCAGAGCCTCTAGTAGTCCTTATTGGGCTCTCAAGATATGTACTTCTCCTTGACTTTCATACTCAATCCTGAATACACTATGAATTGTGCACTAACACTGAGCTTTAATGAGGTCAAGAAAATGTATCTGGGATCAAAAAAACTAGGAGAGTACAGAGCCTACACTACCTGACATTCCTCGTGGTGCACAGTGATTGTGGAGCAACTTAAACCAGTGAATGAAACCTTGGCCAGTTAATCCACTGAATCAACAAATGAAGAAAATGAACCCCTATGATAAGTTCTACAATCACCATGTTTCCTTCCCAAGATATGTTATGGTGCCCCCAAAGCATACCTGCCTCACAGTATCATGGTTTGGGTTCACTTCCTACAAATTTATTGTGGACATTGTTGTTTACATGGACTATAGCTAATGCACAGAGAGCTCATTTATGTGTGAAATAAACCCAGAGTTATGTGATTGGCTGTTTTTCCTCACATGGCTTGACCCATTATTTGACAGTCTAAAATAAACAAAATTTGAAAGGAAAAGCAATTGAGTGAATGGTTTGGAATAGGTGTTGCTGCTTACCTCATGACACCCCCTTCATCATCACTCAAAACAAAAAAAAGTAGACACACATATCAAAAGCTAATCCCAATACCTCCTCCATAAATTATATACAACCTCCAGCTTGGAGTACTTTCAAACCATACTCTCAAAAATCTCCAAATTTGGAAATATTAATGGATGCATAAACTCTTACATTGGGTAAAAATCATTTTACACACGATGAAATGATGCTTTAATATTTTCAGTGTTTTAAATTATCTTATGTTCTATACTTCATTTATAAACATGACACTAAACTTCACAAAAATTAATGCTAAGGAAATTTTGAGTCCTGAGAGAATACAATCTACATAAATGTGGTTCTCTTTTGACCAAGACTATGTATTAAAGATAGATATTAATTAGCAAGCTCTTGAATAATTTAATTGCAGATGATTCATCAACTTCTTGATAGAGAATACTGAAGGACAGATAAATGATGATGGTGTATGAAATATATGCAAATCAAATAGAAGCACAGATAAAATAACTCTTCTCGCATAAGTCAATGTAATTAGATTTTCTCATATTTGATTTACATATAACTGTTTAGAAATTTACATAATGAATGAAAAGCTTATAGGTAATCAACTCCAGCCAATGGTACTTTCAGACTCTGCCTATTGGTTGCATGCTTCTCAAATTAATTTCTAAATTTGATATAAGGTATTTCTGGCTAATGAAAACTAGCCCCTCTTATTATTTTTTTTATTTTACACAACAGTAGTTATGTAGACTCAATAAATTCTACCTACATCTCCACACTTCAAAAGTGCTTCTGCTATATCAGATCATCCAACTCAGACCTGATTTTTCTGCCTGGATGCTTCCTGGCTGGCAGTCCTGCCTCTCCAACAGCAAAGAGAACACAGTATCCAATCCATTTAAAAACACAGTGTGGTCTTTCGGTGCTCTGCTTGGAACCTCCTGAGGCCTGGGGACTTCCCACTGTGGAACCCATCCCACTGGTCTAGCCCATCAAGAGATTTCCAGCATCCTGGTGTAGCCTCCACTCACAGGAGTGGGTAAACATAGACCTGTTTATAGCCTGAAGACCAGCGCCCTGCTCAGAGCCTCTTGAGGATTGGGGTCTGAAAATGGGTGAAACTGTTCCAGAAAAACAGCCCATCCAGGTTCTGCCAAAATCCCAGTACTAGTCCATCCTTCACCCATGGGAAGAGGAGAGCCATACGCATATTGTACCGTATTGTACCTGCTTGTACCCACTGGAAGGAAACCTTGGACTTGTACCCACCAGGAGAGGAAGAAACTCTATCTGCACCCACTGGAAAAAGGGATTGGACAAAGACAATATAAAAACACATTCAACAACAGAAAAACCAATATGACACCACTAGAGACTAGAGACACTAAACCAGCAAGACCTGAACATCCCAACACAGATGAAGCAGAAGAGAATGGTCTTAAAAACAACTTTATGAAAATGATAGAGTCCCTCCAAGAGGATTTGAGAAAATTCCTTAAGGAAATGAATGAAAACCCAAGCCAAAAATACAAGAAATCAACAAATATCATAAAGAAAGTCAGGAAAAAAACAATCAAACATCTGAAGAAAACAGTTCAAGACATGAAAACTGAAATAGAGACAATAAAGACAACAAAAACTGAGGGGCTTATGGAATTAGTAAAACTGGGTAAATTATCAGGAACTGCAGATGAAAGCATAACCAACAGAATGCAAGAAATGGAAGAGAGAATCTCATACATTGAAGATACACTAGGAGAAATAGATTCATTAACCAAAGAAAATCTTAAGTCCAACAAATCCCAAACACAAAATATCCAGAAAATATGGGACACTGTGAAAAGACCAAACCTAAGAATTATAGGTATAGAAGAAGGTGAAGAAACCCACCTAAAAGGTGCAGAAAACATATTCAACAAGATCATAGAAAAAAAACTTTCTGAACCTAAAGAAAGACATACCAATGAAAGTACAAGAAGCTTCCAGAGCCCCAAATATAGTGGACCACAACAAAAGTCTCCTTGCCACATAATAATCAAAACCACAAACATACAGAATAAAGAAAGAATAGTAAAAGCAGCTAAGGAAAACGGCCAAGTAACATATAAAGGCAAACCTATCAGAATTACATCTGACTTCTCCATGGAAACTCTGAAAGCCGGGAGGTCCTGGATAGATATTCTACCTACACTAAGAGACTACAGATGCCAGCCCAGACTACTATACACAGCAAAGCTTCCACTCACTATAGATAGAGAGAAGAAGATATTCCATGACAAAAGCAGATTTAAGCGATACATATCCACCAATCTAGCCCTACAGAAAGTTCTGGAAGGAAAACTCCAACCAAGGAAGTTAACAACTTCCACAAAACAAAGGGAAATTGATAATACCACTTTATCAACAGACAAAAGAAAAAACAGATAGAAATCATACACAATCCCACTACAACCAACAACTCCAAAACAAACAAAAATGAGCAATTAATGGTCATTATTATCCTTCATTATTAATGGTCTTAACTTGCCTATTAAAAGACACAGGGTAACAGAATGGATATGAAGACAGAATCCATCTTTCTGCTGCATAAAAGCAACACACTTCATTTTCAAAGACAGTACCTCAGAGTTAAGGATTGGGAAAAGATTTTCCAATCAAATGGACTCAAGAAACAAGCAGGGGTAGCAATCCTAATATCTAACAAATTAGACTTTAAACTTAAAACTATCAAAAGAGATGAAGGAGGTCATTTCATATTCATCACAGAAGAAATCCACCAAGATGAAGTCTCAATGCTGAACATCTATGCCTCAAATACAAACACACACACATTCGTAAAAGAAACACTGCTAAAACTCAAATCACATACAAAAACCTCACACAGTTATAATGGGAGACTTCAGCACCCCACTTTCACCACTAGACAGGACTACCTGACAGAAACTTAACAATCAAAGAAACTAATGGAAGTTATGACCCAATTGGGTTTAACAGACATCTATAGAACATTCCATCCAAACATTAAAGAATATGCCTCCTTTTCAGCACCACAGGAAACCTTTTCTAAAATTGACCACATACATAGAAACATAGCAAACCTCAACAGGTACAAAAAAATTGGAATAACCATCTGTATCTTATCAGACTACCATGCTTTACTGTCAGAATTCAAAAACAACACAAATTGCAGAAAATGTACAAACTCATGAAACTGAACAATGCCTAATTGTACCATTCCTGAGTCAAGGAAGAAATAAAAAAGAAATAAATGATTTCCTAGAATTCAATGAGAATGAAGATACAACAAACCCAAAATTCTAGGACACTTTGAAAGCAGTGCTAAGAGGAAAGTTCATAGCACTAAGTGCCCTCATGAAGAAACTGGAGAATTGTCCACACTAGAGAATTAACAGCACAACTGAAAATATTAGAACAAAAAGAAGCAAATCACACAGAAGGAATAGATGCCAGGAAATAATCAAATTGAGGACTGAAATCAATAAAGTA
Source organism: Mesocricetus auratus (assembly GCF_017639785.1). NCBI lineage: Eukaryota > Metazoa > Chordata > Mammalia > Rodentia > Cricetidae > Mesocricetus > Mesocricetus auratus. Next base: position 40,231,746 of record NW_024429193.1, read on the forward strand.
GAAACAAAGAATCAATGTAAGGAAAAGTTGGTTCTTCAAGAAAATCCCTCTCCCAACCAAAAAAGCCCAGGCCCAGATGGTTTCAGTGCAGAATTCTACCAGAAATTCAAAGAGCTAATTCCAATACTCCTCAAAGTATTCCACACAACAGAAGCAGGAGGTTAACTACCAAACTCTTTTTACGAGACTACAATTGCCTTGATACCCAAGCCACACAAAGACACAACTAAGAAAGAGAACTATAGACCAATTTTCCTCATGAACATCAATGCAAAAATACTCAAAAAAATACTAGCAAACCGGATTCAAGAACACATCAGAAAAATTATCCACCATAATCAAGTAGGATTCACCCCAGGAATGCAGGGATGGTTCCACATTAGAAAATCTATCAATGTAATCCATGATATAAACAAACTGCAAAAAAACCCACATGATCATCTCACTAGATGCTGAAAAAGCCTTTGACAAAATCCAGCACCCCTTTATGATAAAGGCCCTAGAGAGATCAGAGATAATAAGAACATAACTGAACATAATAAAAGCAATATACAGTAAGCCAACAACTAACATCAAATTAAATGGAGAGAAACACAACACAATTCCTCTAAAATCAGGAACAAGACAAGGCTGTCTACTCTCTGCAAACTCTTCAATATTGTACTTGAAGTTCTAGCTACAGCAATAAGACAACAAAAGGAGATCAAGGGGATACAAATAGGAAAAGAAGAAGTCAAGCTTTCACTATTTGCAGATGATATGATAGTTTACATAAGTGACCCAGAAAACTACACAAGGGAACACCTATAGCTGATAAACACCTTCAGCAAAGTGGCAAGATACAAGGTTAACTCAAAAAAATCAGTGGTCCTATTACATACAGATGATAAAGTGGCTGAGAAAGAAATCAGAGAAACATCACCCTTTACAATAGCCATAAACAGCATCAAATATCTGGGGTAGGATCAACATAATAAATTGGTATTGGTAGGACAAATATTGGTAGGATCAACATAATAAAAATGGCAATCTTGCCAAAAGCAGTCTACAGATTCAATGCAATCCCTATCAAAATACTGGCACAATTCTTCACAGACCTTGAAAGAACAATAATCAAGTTTATATGGAAAAACAAAAGGCCCAGGATAGCCAAAACAACCTTATACAATAAAGGAACGTCAGGAGGCCTCACCATACCTGACTTCAAGTTCTATTATAGAGATATAGTCCTGAAAACAGCTTGGTATGGGCTCAAAAATAGGCAGGTAGACCAATGGAAACAAATTGAAAACCCTGATTTTAACCCACACACCTATGAACACTTGATTTTTGACAAAGAATGTAAAACTATACAATGGAAAAAAGAAAGCTTCTTCAACAAATGGTGCTGGCATAACTGGGTATTGGCATGCAGGAGACTGCAGATAGATCCATGTCTATTACCTTGCACAAACCTTAAGTACAAATGGATCAAAGACCTCAACATAAATCCAACCACACTGAAACTCTTAGAAGAGAAAGTGGGAGATACTCTTCAACGAGATGGTACAGGAGACTGCTTCCTGACCATAACACCAGTAGCACAGACACTGAGATTGACAATTAACAAATGGGACCTCCCACAGAATGGGAAAGGATATTCACTAACCCCACATCTGACAGAGGGCTAATCTCCAAAATTTGCAAATAACTCAAGAAGCAAGTCTCCAAAACATCAAAGGATCCAATTAAAAGGTGGGGTACAGAACTAAATAGAGAATTCTCAATAGAGGAGTCTAAAATGGCCAAGAGACACTTAAGGAAGTGCTCAACATCCTTAGCCATCAGGGAAATGCAAATCAAAACAACTTTGAGATACCATCTTACTCTTGTCAGAATGGCTAAAGTCAAAAACACTGAAGAATATTTATGCTGGAGAGGATGTGGAGAGAGGGGAACACTCCTCCACTGCTGGTGGGAGTGCCAACTCGTACAGCCACTTTGGAAAGGAGTATGGAGATTCCTCAGGAAAGTGGGAATCAATCTACCACAAGACCCAGCAATTCCACTCTTAGGCATATATCCAAAGGCGGCAAATTCATACAACAAGGGCATCTGCTCCACTATGTTCATAGCAGCATTATTTGTAATAGCCAGAACCTGGAAGCAACCTAGATGCCCCTCAACTGAACAGTGGATAGAGAAAATGTGGTACATTTACACAATGGCGTATTACTCAGCAGAAAAAAAACAATAGAATCTTGAAATTCACAGGTAAATAGATAGCACTGGAAGAAACCATCCTGAGTGAGGTAACCCAGTCACAAAAAGACAAACATGGTATGTACTCACTCATATATGGATTTTAAACATGGATCAGGAGAGTGCCAGTCTGCGCTTCCACTGACAGAGAGTCTGGGAAACAGGAAAGAACCTAAAAGATATACATGGTACCCAAGAGAAGAGAAATGAGGCAAGATCCTCTGAACAGATGGGGAACACGGCAAGGGGTGGTGTGGAGGGGGACTTGGGAAATAGAGAGGGGGAGAAGTGGAAGAGAGAGTAGGACATGGAGGAACAGGAAGGTCTACTGGAGGGGGTAGGATAGGGCGAAGAGGGAATCATAGGTTAGAAGACAGATCAGGCAACATTGTGGCCTCTAGTGATCTAAACAGATGACACCAATTGGCAGCTAAGCAATAGTGTAGAGACCACCTCGAATGCCTATTCCTGATAGTGAATTTGATGTCCATAATCATCCTGGAGCCTTCATCCAGTGACTGATTGAAGCAGAGGCAAACACCCACAGTTAAACACTGAACTGAACCCATGGAGCCCAGTGACACAGAGAGAGGAGCGATGAGCAAATTGGCAAAGAATGGGCTGGCAAAACCAGCAGAGACAGCTGATCTGAACAGGGGAGAGCTCTTGGACCCCAGACAGACAGCTGGGAGGCCAGCATGGGACCGATCCAGACCCCCTGAATGTGAGAGTCAATGAGGAGGCCTGGGCTACCTATGGGGTCCTGAGCAGTGGATCAGTGTTTATCCCTTGAATAATAACAGACATCCTGTGTCTATAACACAAAGAGGGTTGCTCTCTCTGCCTGGACTCTTAGGGAAGTGCCTGGACCCTACCCTGAATGAAATGATAGACTCTAGATATTCCCTATTTGGAAGGAATTGACAATAGGGTGGGAGGATGGGGGGGATGGTGAGGGGGTGCAGGAGGAGGGGAGGGAGAGGGAACTGGGATTGACATGTAAAACAAGCTATTTAAAATTTTTAAAAAATGTTAAAAAAAAAGAAATTCGCAGGTAAACGGATGGCACTAGAAGAAACCATCCTGAGTGAGGTAACCCAGTCACAAAAAGACAAACATGGTATGTACTCACTCATATATACTCATATATAGATTTTAGACATGGATCAGGATAGTGCCAGTCTGCACTTCTACTGACAGAGAGTCTGGGGAACAGGAAAGTACCTGAGAGAGATATGCATGGTACCCCAGAGAAGAGGAATGAGGCTAGATCTTCTGAACAGATGGGGAACACGGCCAGGTGTGGGGGGGGGGAGTGGGAGCTGGGAAAAAGAGAGGGGGAGAAGAGGAAAAGAGAGTAGGTCATGGAGGAACAGGAAGGTTGAGTGGAGGGTAGAACTGGGGGAAGAGGGAATCATAGGTTAGAAGCCAGATCAGGCACCACTGTGACCTCTAGTGATCTACAGGAATGATACCAACTGGCAAGCTAAGCAATACTGGAGAGACCACCTCGAATGCCCATTCCTGATAATGACCATTCCATCAGTGACTGATGGAAGCAGAGGCAAACACCCAGAGTTAAACACTGAACTGAACCCAAGGAACCCAGTGACAGAGAGAGAGGAACAATGAGCAAATTGGCAAAGAACGGGCTAACAAAACCAGCAGAGACAGTTGATCTGAACAGGGTAGAGCGCTTGGATCCCAGACCGACAGCTGGGAGTCCAGCATGGGACTGATTCAGACCCCCTGAATGTGAGAGTCAGTGAGGAGACTGGGCAACCTATGGGGCCCTGGGTAGTAGATCAGTGTTTATCCCTGGCATACAAACAGACATCATGTACCCATAACACAAAGAGGGATGCTCTCTCAGCCTTGACTCTTAGGGGAGTGCTTAGACCCTGCCCTGAGTGAAATGACAGACTTCAGATATCCCCCATGTGGAAAGATGTAGGGATAGGGTGGGAGGCTGCCAGGGATGCAGGAGGAGAGGAGGGAAAGGGAACTGGGATTGACATGTAAAACAAGCTATTTAAAATTAAAAAAAGAAATAAAAAAGAAAGTCAGCAAGATAGGAAAACCTTTATCGAAAGTTATCAAAATTAACAAAATCAGGAATGAAGAGGGGGACATAATAATGGACACTGAGGAAATCCAGAGAATCTTTAGGTCATTCTTTGAAAATCTATACTCTACAAAATTCGAAAATCTAAAGGCAATTGACAATTTTCTGGCTAGATATCACTTATCAAAATTAAATCAAGAATAGAGAAGTAATTTAAATAGACCTACAATCCACAATGAAATAGAATTAATCATCAAAGTCTCCCAACCAAAAAGAGTCCAGGGCCAGATAGTTTGGGTGCAGAATTCTACCAGAAATTCAAAGAACAGCTAATACCAATTCCCCACAATAGTAGCAGAAAGGTCATTGCCAGACTCTTTTCATGAGGCTACAATTACCTTGGTACCCAAGCCACACAAAGACACAACTAAGAAAGAGAACTACAGAACAATTTCCCTCATGAACATTGATGCAAAAATATTCAATATAATACTGGCAAATAGAATCTTAGAACACATCAGAAAACTCATCCACCATTATCAAGAAGGCTTCATCTCAGGGATGCATGGATGGTTCAACATATGAAAATTCATCAATTCAATCTACCATATAAACAAACTGAAAAAAATCACATGGTCATCTTACTAGATGCTGATAAAGCCATTGACAAAATCCAACACCACTTCATGATAAATATCTTAGAGAGACCAGGAATAACAGGAACATACTTAAATATAATAAAATCAATATACAACAAACCAACAGCCAACATCAAAATAAATGGATAGAAACTTAACTCAATTCTTCTAAAATCAGGAAAAAAACTTACTCCATACCTCTTCAATATTGTACTTGAATTTCTAACTAGAGCAATAAGACAACAAAAAGAGATCAAGGAGATACAAAAATGGAAAAGTAGTGAAACTTTCACTATTTGCAAATTATATGATAATTTACATAAGAACCCTGGAAAATTCTGCCAGGGAACTCCTACAGCTGACAAAGACCTTTAGAAAAGTGGCAGGATACAAGAGTAACTCAAAAAAAAAAAAAACAGTAGCCCTACTATATACAGACGATAATTGGGCAGAGAAAAAAAACTCAGAGAAACATCACATTTTATAATTGCCACAAACAACATAAAATACCTGGGGTAATGCTAACCAAACAAGTGAAAGATCTGTATAACAAGAACTTTGAGTCATTAAAGTAAGAAATTAAAGATGATACCAGAAAATGGAAAGATCTCCATGCTCTTAGATAGGTAGGACCAACATAGTAAAAATGGCTATCTTACCAAAAGCAATCTACAGATTCAATGCAATCCCCATCAAAATCCCAGCACAGTTCTTCACAGACCTTGAAAGAATAGTACTCAAGTTTATGTGGAAAAACAAAAGACCCAGGATAGCTAAAACAACCCCGTACGATAAAGAAACTTCTGGAGGCATCACCATCCCTGACTTCAAGCAGTACTATAGAGCTATAGTCCTGAAAACATCTTGGAATTGGCACAAAAATTGACAGGTAGACAAGTGGAATCGAATTGAAAGCCCTGATATGGACCCACACACTTACGAACACCTGATTTTTGACAAAGAAGCAAAAAATGTGCAATGGAAAAAAGAAGGCATTTTTAACAAATGGTGCTGGTGTAACTGGATGCTGACAAGTAGAAGATTGCAGATAGATCCATATCTATCACCATGAACAAAACTAAAGTTCAAATGGATCAAAGACCTCAACAGAAATCCAGCCACACTGAAGCTATGAGAAGAGAAAATATGAGGTATCCTCAAACGAATTAGTACAGGAGACCACATCCTGAACATAACACTAGTATCAAGGATCCTGAGATCAACAATTAATAAATGGGACCTCCTAAAACTGAAAAGCTTCTATAAGGCAAAGACACAGTCAACAAGACTAAACAGCATCCCACAGAATGGGAAAAGGTCTTCACCAACCCCATATCTCATAGAGGGCTGATTTCCAAAATATACAAAGAAACTAGTCACCAAAACACCAAATAATCTAATTAAAAAGTGGGGTATGCCCAGGAGGGCCTCACCCTCCCTGGGGAATGATATGGGGACTGGATGGGAGGCTGGATGGGGGCTAGTGGAGGGACAAGAGAGGAGGGGTGTGAGAGGGAACTGGGATTGACATGTGAAGATTTCATTTTTCTAATTAAAAATAAAAACATATACTGAGGGAAAAATAAAAAACAAAAAAGAGCAGAGCAGATACTGACTTTTCATCATAAGCCCTTGCTTTACATATATAATTTATGAGTAATTACCAAGAGGAGAAACTGAAGTGTCTACATGCAATTGAATGTTTTCATCTAGCTGTTTACAGGGGTTTGAGCTACTCTAGAGGAAAGAACTACAGTGACTCTTGAAACATAAGACAGTTAAGAATAAATGTCAATTATTCCTGAAATGTTTTGCAATTTTTTAAAAAGTGAAAACTGTTTAAACTCAGTGGCTTGTTATCAGGCTGAAAATAATAAATTCAAATTTGGGGAAAAAATGGGGTACAGAACTACATAGAGAATTCTCAATAGAGGAATCTAATATAGCTGAAAGACACACATGAAAATGCTCAATATCCTTAGTCATCAGGGAAATGCAAATCAAAACAACTCTGAGATACCACCTTGCTCCTGTCAGAGTGATTAAAATCAGAAACATCAATGACAGTCTATGCTGGAGAGGATGTGGAGAAAGGGGAACACTCCTCCACTGTTGGTGGGAGTGCAAACACGCACAGCCACTTTGGAAATCAGTATGGAGATTCCTCAGGAAAATAGGAATCAGCCGGGCGGTGGTGGCACATGCCTTTAATCCCAGCACTCAGGAGGCAGAGGCAGACAGATCTCTGTGAGTTCGAGGCTGGTATGGACCGATAGCCTCCAAAACAATACAGAGAAACCCTGTCTCGTAAAAACCAAAAAAAAAAAAAAATAGGAATCAAACTACCACAAGATGCAGCAATTCCACTCTTAGGTATATACCCAAAAGATGAACATTCATACAACAAGGATATCTCTTCAACTATGTTCATAACAGCATTATCTGTAATAGCCAGAACCTGGATGGCCCTCAACTGAAGAATGGATAAAGAAAATGTGGTACATTTACACAATGGAGTACTAGTTAGTGGAAAAAACAATGGACTCTTGAAATTCACAGGAAATTAATGGAACTAGAAGAAACCATCCTGAGTAAAGTAGCCTAGTCAGAAAAAGACAAACATGGTATTTACTCACTCACATAGGGATTTTAGACATAGAGCAAAGGATTACCAGCCTACAACCCACACAATCAGAAAAGCTAGGAAACAAGGAAGACCCTATGAGAAACATACATGGTCCCCCAGAGAAGGAGAAAGGGACAAGATCTCCTGAGCTAATTGGGGGCAGGGGGGAAATGGTGTTAGGAGGAAGAGAAGGGGAGAAGAGGAGGAGAGAGGAGGACATGAGGGAGCAGGAAGATTGAATCTGGGGAAGAACAGAGGAGAGCAAGGTAAGAGATACCATAATAGAAGGAGCCATTATAGGTTTAAAGAGACATCTGGTACTAGGGAAATATCCAGAGATCTACAATGATGACCCCCAACTAACAATCTGCAATACTAGAGAGGCTACTTTAAATGCCCTTCCCCGATAATAAAATTGATGACTACCTTATATGCCATAATAGAGCCTTCATACAGTAGCTAATGGAAGTAAAGGAGACACCCACATCTAAACACTGAGCTGTACTCCTGGTATCCAGTTGCAGAGATAGAGGAGAGATGAGCAAAGTGGTCAAGACCAGGCTAGAGAGACCCACAGTAGCAACTGACCTAAACAAGGGGAGCTCATGAAGCCCAAATTGATAGCTGGGAACCAGCATAAGATTGTTGCTCCTGAAAATGGATGTCAGTTTGGAGGTCTGGACAATCTATGGGGCCTTGGGTAGTGGATCAGTATTTATCCCTAGCACATGAATGGACTTTCTGAGCCCACTCCACATGGAGGTATACTCTTTCAGCCTAGACACACAAGGAAGGGTCTAGGCCCTGCTCCAAATGATATAGCAGACTTTGGAGATACCCTATGTTGTTTGGGGGCAGGGGAGGAAGAGGTAACTGGGATTGACCTGTAAAACAAGTATGTTTCTAATTTAAATAAAATAAAGAAAAAAGTATTGTTTCAATGCTGATTTTATAAAAGATAAAAAACACAGTGTGTATTCTTTTAAGAAGCTCTTATGAAATGCCAACCAACCACAACTGTAAATGATGGGAATTAATTGCTAGACCTTCAGTTTTTCCCTATCATTACATAGATTTCAATTATTTTTGCCTAATATTCATTTAAATTTTCATTAACTTTTATACATTCTGCATGTTTGTCTGTCAGTGTGATATTTAACAAAGGTACATAATCCAACCTTCCTTTATCCAATCTCCCACTTGGTCTCTTGTTCACTAGAAGTCACTATTGTACCTGCAGTTCAACTTTATTGGATTCCACATATGAATATCCCAATTCCATCGCTTTGTTTGAAGTGACCTCTTAATAGTTGGATATTATTCTATCATCTATATACTATAGTTGGATATTGTTCTATTAGATTAGAATATTATTGTTTTTTGCAGTTGAATAACATTCAGTTGCTGTGTATTCTTATTCCTTTCCTGTATTGGTATCCACTCATGGTAATAGTAACATTCAGAACATGAGTATGTATTGCTTTAGGAGCCTGACTAAAGCCACAGTTTTAAACCAACTCCAAACTCTGCCTTACCAGATGAAAAATAGCCATTTTTTTTCTGAAGGGAGGTTGTATTTCCTAGAATCGTTATTTTAGGTGTCTTTGTATTCTTTCTTTGTTCTCTATACTCAGTCTACTGCTAAGTATTATTTCCTCTGATGTTTCCATAATATTTTTGTTATTTTAGTTAAAATAAATTTCATAAAACATCTGCAACAGAAAGCTTGATTCTCAGCTCATTTAAAATCTTGGAGACAAAATTCTTGCGTATGAGGGACTTTTAGATTGGGTTAATAAGAGTGGGAATGACCACCCTCAATGTGGGAAGCACCATTCCATGGACTCAGGTAAACTACATGAAAAGAAGGAAGCAAACTGAGCACCAGAATTCATGTCTCTGCTTCCTGATTGCAGACAAAGGACCTGCTTCCTCAAGATTCTGACATCAGGTGTCCCCTGGGATGATGGGAAGTAATGTCCTTCTATCATTTGTTTTTGTCATATATCTTGTCACTGAAATAAGAAAGCAACTAATGCAGAGGGAGCCATGTACCTGTCATTGATGTAGATGGGCAATTCAACAATTCAAAGCAAGCAAAAGGAGATTACATACCTCAGGGGAATGGTAAACAGTCAGTAAAAATAAAGCAATGTGGAAAGTACCAGGATGATGGGGAGAAGCACTCTGCAGGGTTAGCTCCAGTGTCCTTTGTTCCTTAAATGAGAGTGTCCCTGACCTCTTGTCAGCATCTGTGTGAATTACTGCAGTTACATCAATATACTTCACTTTTCTCCTAAAACTTTTTGTGTCTAATTTAGTATCTGCAAAGGCTTTTTCTCCAAACTTCTATATGAACTCTGAAAACCAGCAATTTAGTTCTCCAAGCCTCCCTACTGCACATTACTTTAATTATTGCATGTTAGTCTGCAAACCTCCATCAGTGCCCACTCAGCAGTGACACACAGGGGATGCTCATGGGGTTGTAACTGCCTCCTAAATGCAGATGTGAAGGTATGAAATGTGCCTTTAAGCATCCTTCATTCTGCAGAACAAAATCTCCATGAAAGCAGTCAGTAAATTGATTGTAAACTCTCTTAATTGTTTTTGTGGTTGCTGTTTTGTTGCTTTTAAAACCAGGTACCTGGGAAGCACTTTCTTTTCCAGGCCCTGGGTTGTTAACCTCCCTGTTCCAAACAAGTTATAGAGTCCAGCAGAGCCAGACTGGAGTCCTTGAAACATTCGATCTCTTGTGCACTAATCATCTATCAGTAAATAATTTTTAGGCCAACATCAGGCCTTTCCATGGAATAGCATAGCCTGTACCTCCAAGGACTGTATTTCGATTATTGTCTTTCATTGTCTGTTGAAATTTCCTTTAATCCTGGAGAGCATTCTATACTACAGAGCTGTATCTAACCTATTAAAACACATTGGTTTTTTTCATTCCCAATGCCATTCAATATGTTTCTAGATCAAAATTCCTAAACTAAATTTCTGTTGACATTTTCTGACCCCCTTATTATTCAGCCTATCATTTCAGACACTCTGCACAGCCAAGAGTTTTGCCGATTGCTCTTTGGTTTTTGATTAAGATGATGGCAACCCAACTTCAATCATCTCAGATTTCTGGAACTACAAGAACAGGGCATGGAAAGATAAAGGGCCCTCCAGCTAGGAACAGAGTCCTGCTTAATGTGGTCAGTCTGACTTTAAGGGAATAAACTTGGCCTGAGTGTGTAAAAATGAGACCATCATAACTGATTATCCAGCATCTTACCAGGAACAAGTAAGTCCTTGAGAAGCAAATGTCAGGTGAATGGATGGAGAAATAAATGAGCATGGATTTTTTTTATCTAATATTCCCATAATGAAGGAGCTTGGACATATTATTTCAGGACTATATTCATACTTGCTGGAGAGTAAACACACTAAGTGAAGACAATATTTTGAAGCATTTGTACATTGAAATCCTTTAAATAAAACCCAGTTTCGGGAGAATGTCATCTCAGAACCATGCGTTGAAAGTGAAACAATGATTTCAAAAGGACTAAACTGTGCCCTAGCCATACCAGGGATACTTCTAGAGAAGTGCAAATTCAGTGCAATAAGAGGGTTATAGAAAGCCAAATAGGTAGGTTCATGGTACTTTTTTTCTAAGTGGAGGGAAACTGATGAAATCCTAAAACAGCTGAAACAGCATTAGATTATTTTTATCAGATTCAGGTGAATTATTCTGGGTTTTATTGTTTGTTTGTTTGTTTGATTTTGTTTTTTTCTAAGAATAGAAAATCTTATACAATGAGACTTTCCCCTGTAAGTCTCATGCATGTGAATACTTGATCCTTAGTTGATGGCTATCTGGGAAGGGCTAGATAATACGACCTTGATGGAGTTAAGTATATCACTGGGGGCAGGATTTGTGGTTTCAAAAGACTAGCATCTTTTTTGAGTGACTTCTGTCTGTTTCTTGTTTGTGGTTCCAGATGTGAGCTTTCCACTGTTCTGACACCATGCTTCAGTTCACCCATCATAGAACCTAAACCTCTGGAACTGTAAGCCCCAAATAAATCTAAACCTCACCTCTCCTTCTATAAATCGCCTTAGTTGTGATATTTTGTCATGACAATAGAAAAGTTACCAAAACACACCCAGTTAAACAATTGTTCTAATCTAGCCAAACTATGCTATTCCTGCTTGAATATACTCTGCCCTACTCTTCCTAAAAATTTATACCCTGGGTTACAGCATTAGTCATATGACAGTTAGTGGGAAGTTAAGTTGCATGTGTACTAAGTGAGCGGTCAAGAGCAGGCCACTGTTCTCATGAGCCTCCAAGGTGACCTGACCAGAGTGGTAGTCAGCATCTACCCACAAAAGTGTTCTCACTTTACTGCACTCTCTCATTTGATCTTACATGACTCTGCTGAGTGGCTTCGACTGGAACAGGAGTGGGAAAGCTTCAGTCTTTCCCCAAGGCAGTTCCAATCTGATCAAGTCTCAGGCCTGAAAAGAGGGCCATGATGTCTGAAATGAAGGAGTTGTCTTGGTGAAATGAATTGCCACAGTGCTGAGTCAGTTATGATTTCAATTTTATTTAAAGAAATTCGATATTCTTAATTGAAAATTGATGTATTATTAGTAGAATTGATGTTTTCACGCAGAACATATTAACCATTTAATGTAAAATCATATGTTAATACTCTGACCATACACATTTTAATGATGGTTAAGTTTGACTTAAACATCTGATAATAATCTCAAGCAAATAATTTTGAAAATTAAAGTACAGTTTTTTATTAAATAAAATGTTCAATTTTTATTAATTTTATCAAGCAAATAATTCACTAGTTCATTTATTCCTCAATTGCACTTGAGTACATGCATGTCTATGTGTGTGTGTTTGTGCATATGTACATGTGTGTGCATGCACATACATCTATGTGTGTATGTGTGTGTTTTTATGTGGTTATATTTGCTCATGTGTGCACATGTGGAAGTTAGGGGCTGATATCAGGATAATGCCTTACTTAATCACTTCTTTATCTTTTGTTTAGAGATGTGGAGTTTATTATTTAACGAGATTGGCTTGCTAGTAAGCCCCTTTGATGCACTGGGGTCACAGGCATATATATGATGCTGTTCTATGGTTTGTACCTATGTTTTGTTCTGTGGATCCAAATGGAGGTCTTCATGCTTGTGTGCTCAACACTTAACCTACTGAAATTTTTCCCAGTCCTTCATCACCAGTTCTTTTGGGAAAACTATCACATGCAGGGAACTATGCAAAGTCTACAGTCCACTAAAGCACATAGAAACTGTCTCTATCCATATGAAGCTTAGAGTCTTATAAGAGACACATAAAATAAGTAAAAATACAATTGAGAATGCAAAACGTACTAACAGAAAATGAACACAGTTGTTTAACAGGAAATACAAAGAGAATAATGATTTTAATATGAATAGTAAGAGAGAGCCCCCTAAGGAAGGGCTATTTAAACAGATTGAAAGGTAAGAAACCCATGCTTTAGGGCCTGAGAAAGGACATTCTAGGCAGAGATAAGATCACCTGCAAAGTTCCAATAGAGTTCCATGAGTGCCCTGGTCAGGTGTGAGTGAGGAATAAGCCACCCTATGTCAGGCAATAAAAGAATTAGATTTCCTTCTAAACACAATAGCAAGACATTAAGCTTTCATAAATCTGATCCAGCTTGTGCTTATAACAGCTGTTTATCTGAAAAGGTTCCTAAATGGCAGCACTAAAGCCTGGTATAGGAATATGGAAGCTTGGACCAAGGAAGTGGCAATGGACAGGGGGAGATATTCACAGATCTTAATGAGCTATTCATAAAGTAATAGGATTCAGTGATGGATTTTCTATGGGGACCAAAAAGAATAGAGAGAAAGAGTCTGACTGATTTCCAGGTACAGCAGAAATGGGTACTGTGCCTATGGGCTGATGGACTAACCATGACTCACGGTCATCAATACTATTTACAATAAGGCTATAAGGATGCAGTTCAGAGTGTCATTCTGTCCCTAGCACCAGGGAAAGAAGGACAGCATAAATGTATGAGTGTGTGTGTGTGTGTGTGTGTGTGTGTGTGTGTGTGTGTGTGATAGAAAAAGGGGGGATGGAAGAGAGACAAAGAGAGACAAACAAAGAGAGAGAGATTGAGACTCTGGGAAGTCCAGCTCCCTCTGATTTTCGAGAACTTCCTGCTTATTCTTTGGCTTTTGAGACAACACATCCAACCCGATGGCTTCTCTCTGAATGAAGTTAGAACACCTAGAGAAATCACAGAAAGGATCTATAAGGCAAATCTATCTACATTCTGTAATTTTTCTAATCTAAATTTTATCTGTAAGAATTAGAAACACGAAACATCTAATGGAACTATTGTGGAAAATGCAATAGAAAAATACTGGTGTAAAAATAATTAAATATAAACAAAGGTTAAAGATTGAGTTACTGACAGAATTAGATAATGAACCAAAAATCAAGTTTAAATTTTTTGTGTATCTCATTCAGCCATTACCACCCCTCACCCTTGCCCAAAATACTTCTAAAATTAGAAACTTCAGTGCCTCCCTCAGCTATTTTGGCTGTGCGTTTTCCTAGCCTCTCACACCCAGAAGCTTTGGCAAATCCATTATCTCATGGAACGTTAAGTGTATTTTGTTAATGAATGTGTGTTTTCATTACTAAGTGTAGAAGAAAATAAAGGCAAATAGGAAAAGAGTTCTTGCCAACTCAACAGCAATTTCTGTAGACCCAAGTTTCAAAGGGATGTATGTGGTACTTACATTTAATTGATCTGATGCTTAGTTTAATGAAATTTCCAACTGAATTAAGTGACACAAAGTCAAACTCAAATATCAAATAATAGGAAAAGCAAACAGGAGTAGAATGAGATTGGTGAACTGTATCAGGGACAGCATCTTTCATTTCTATGGTTTTATTACACAATCTATAAAAGGAAGGTATGCAGTCTTCATCTCAGAGTTGCTACAGGAGGATAAACAGACAATATAAGCAGATGTAGTATTGAGCACTAATGGTTTCTCCAAAGAAATACATCATGCTAATACACAGAACATAATCAAGCATATGTATTGCATATGTGCTGTAAATAAGTTTAAATAAATTATATGGTAGACTATTATGCATATAATATTATTTATTCAAAAACATTTTTGTTAGTAGTTAATATAAAAGGATAACTCTGGGGACTAGAAATAGAAAAATACATAATGCAGATTCCCATTTCTTATGTAACATATACTTGCAGAAGATTGATAACAAAACACTCAGTACTTCAGTTCTGAAAAATTCATAGAAATTATGATTCATATAAAAATAAGAGACAGTGGTGGTTGAGCAGGTGTGGCCCCCACAGACTCATGTGTTTGACTGCTTGACCAATAGGGAGCGGCACTTAGGAAATGTTGCCTTGTTGGTGTAGGTGTGGATTTGTTGGAGGAGGTGTGTCACTGTGGGGACAGGCTTTGGGGTCTCATATATGCTCAAACTACACCCAGTGTGGGAGAATTCACTTCCTATTGCCCATGGATCAAGATGTTGAACTCCCAGTTACCTGTCACGTCTGCCTGCATGCCACTAGCCATGATAATAATGGACTAAATCTCAGAAAGGTAATCCAGCCCCAATTCAATGTTTTCCTTTATAAGAGTTGCTATGGCATTGTTTTTTCTTCACAAAAATGAAACCCTAACTAAGACAAATACATAGGTAGTTGGGGAAGATTTTGGGGTTTATTTTATTATTGAAAATAAAGTTATTTTATGCACTATATTCTGATCATGGTTTCCCCTCCCTATCTCCTCCAGGACCCTCCCCTCCTCTCCCACTCCTTACCTTCTTTCTCTCTCTTAAGAAAACAAAATGTCCATGACAAACAAGGATAAAACAAAATAAAACAAACTAGCCAGTAGTAAAAAGAAAAAATCTAAAAAGAACATGAGAAACACAGACAAACTAATACTGGCACTCATACCATAAAATCTCAAAATTTGAAACCATAATATACAAGCAAAGGGCCAGAAAGAATTTAAAAACAAAAAAACTTGCCCAAATAAAGCAATATGAAACAAAAATCTGCCCTATAGTTCATTTTGTGTTGGCCGTCTATTGTTTGCTGGGCATGGGGCCTACCCTTAATTGTGATTTGTATACCCAGTGAGACTTCCCTGAGCAAGGCCTTTGACCAGAAGGTAATATTTGAGCAGAGACTAGAGGAATTAAGAAATTAAAGTGAGGACAAGTGGGAGAGCTTTCTGGAGTACATGTACTTGTGAGACAGGAATAAACTTGTTGTGTCCCATGATATTCAATAGGGAGAGTTTAAGTGAGATGAAATCAAAATAAGAAGTGGATAGGAGATGATAATGTGGAGACAGTCTAGGGCCACGCCATGGGAGGTCCGCAGACTGTGTTACATATGCTGACATTATTTTGTACAGCAAAGAATCAATGAGGTTGAGGGTAGAAGAGCAGCATGAGCTGACTTATGTTTTAGAAATGTCACTCAGATTTCATTATTTCATGGGTGGGGCTTATGAAGGAAGATGGAAGCCCAATTGTGAAGTGGAGGCACTAACTAGTTCCAGTAAAATATATTTCTTGTCACAACAGGACAATGGGAAACAAGTGGCAAGAAGTTATGGACAAAGATAATACAACCAATTTTCTGATGAATTCCTTGGAATCAAGGCAGCAAAAGTATGGGGTTGTTGACTATGAATGTGGGAAACTCATTTAAAAACTTTGCTCTGAATATTGGAAGTAAATAATCAAATGGTACCAGTCACAAACTAGTAAGTAAAGAGGGAGATTTTCATGAATGTGAAATAGTGTTTTATGCCAATGAATTATCCAATGAGCAAGGAGGATAATCAATTATTCAAGACAAACAGAAACAACTGCAAGAGTGGTACCCTGAAGAAACATGAGCTAAACTTTGTTCGCAAAAGTATGGTTTTCTGTTCCATAGAATCCCATACCATCAATTTTGTCAGAGCAAAGACTAGAACATGAAGCTGAATAAATGAAGACTGAGCTGTACCAATGCACGTGAGTTCAAAAGTCTGGGAGTATAGGCACAAGGAAGTATGTTCTTGTGATATCTTTTCTTCATGAAAACAGAATAAAGGACACTAAAGGAGAATAATCATGGAAATACTAGAGTTTTGTGAGCTTATAGAAAATATGGGCTTTTTCCCCTGTAAAGTAAGAAAGTGAATTAACCAAAGAAATGTGATAAGTTGACAGAAAATTTTAGGTAGGTGTTGATGAATTTCAATGACATTCATTGACCTAACTGTTTCTCCTACCCCTGTGCATCAGCTTGCTATAGAGAAAAAGACAATACATCTAATTAAACTACGACTAATGTTTTTGCATTGGTTCTAAAGGAAACACTGTATATCTACTTAGAAGAATCTTTTTTGACACTTTTTAATTATATATTTAAATTAGAAACAAGCTTCCTACCCATGTCAATCCCAGCTCCCTCTCTCTCCCTCCATGCCCATCCCCCTCCCCCCCCGCCTGCCACCACCAGCTCCCCACTCCATTCCCCAGGGAGGGTAAGGTCCTCCATGGGGGATCTCTAGAAGAATCAAAGTTGGCAATTCTCTCATTACCTTGACTACATGTGAATTTGTGGTGGATCCTACATTTGCATAGACTTTGAATGACTATGAAGTAAAATAAAACTTGTAACAGATTAATGAATTTGATAACCACAAATACAAGTGTCTTATTAGTCTATATATTACATTGAGATATTTTAACAGGATAAAAGTAAAGGGTGGTGATGAGAGAGAAGAAAAAGGAAGAAAGATTACCTTGTAGAAAGGGCTGAATTTTAATAACTTTTGATCTCAGCTTTACCTAACTATTTGGGTAACTTTTGACTGTTGTCTTATATAAAACATAAAATAATCATGAACTTTCAATTGGACAAAATACCCTGCTGCTATTATCCTCTACTTATGGTTCCATGCTGTCAGTGCTTAGCATGCCAGGGTTTTGTCTCTTGTGTAACTCAAAATGTGTGTGGACTTGAAAATCTGCACTGAAATTAAGGACTAATCCAAGACTGAAAAGAACAAAAGACAAAACAAAACAAGAAATTGTATTAATTGATGCAAGATTTCGGTATATAATAAATCTATAGGTAACAACATGATTCAGTAAAAAATAAGATTGGTTAGCCTACAAATAAATACTTTCTAGTGGGTTTATTTTTCCTAATGTTTTGAAAGTAGGTATTTTTTTCTAATATTTTACTTGGCACTATTCAAAACAAAAGGAATACTAGCTTATCGCATATAATGAACAAAATACATTACCATTAAGATAAAAACACATTAAACTGTATTTCTTTATAAATTATTTTCTAAAAAGATGTAAAAATAATATTCTGAATAAGCACACAAAATTATTACCCAAATGTCTCATTATCACCACCATAATAATAGGGGAAGATACAAATAATTAAGAAATTTGTGCTTTATATTTAAATGTTGACCAAATGTTAAGAGAAACAGAATATCAAGTAGGTCATCATAGTTTCTTTTCCTGTTGCTGCAACAAAATATTCTGACAAAAAAAATGGGGGGAAAAGTATTTATTTTAGATTACAGTTCAAAGCAGAACGCCTCATGACTAGAAAGACAGGGCTGCAAGAGCTTGGAGTGGCAGCTCGTGTCACATCCACAGAAAGTAGAAGAGAGCCACAAATCTATGTCCTAGTACTCAGCTCACTATTTTTTTACTTTACGCAGTACAGGGTCCCTTGTCTAGGGAATGATTCCACCTATAGTGAACAGGTCTTCCCATCTCACCTAACACAATAAAGTTAATACCTCACAGACAGTGTCACATGTTCATTCTCTAGCTGATCCTAACTTCTGTCTAGTTCATAAAAATAATAATCCTCACAGTAAGTCAGGGACAATTTGAAACCATATGCTGTTGTTTAATCCATGATGCATTTACTATCTCAACATTATCTATAAAGAAATTCAGTTGCAATGACTCAAAACATTTTCCAATACCCACAGTAATACAGAAAATAACTAGATGATCACCTATATAAACACATATAACAATGCCTACTTGAACTATTGCAAATTCAAAATTTAGTGAAGTACTTTTAATAAAATGAAGGATTCTATATATTGAAATATTTTGTATACAATAGTTCAACATTTACTACTGACTTACAGATACATTACAAAATGACATTATGCATAAAAAGTTAGTTAGCTGAACATTACTGTCCCTTATAAACAGGTGACCCTGCCATCTATTGTTACTTATGTAATAATTTTGATTTTGGAATTTCACCTTGATTGAAAGAAAATAACTTATCATGTAAAAATTTATATCCAGGTATTCATCATATCCATGGAAGCAATAAAGGAAAGAATCCGGGGGAAAAACGGAACAAGCAGGAACAGGGGACAGCAGGAATAGAACAACAGTCTGCATGAGGGAAGGTCGAGGTAGCTAAGGAGGGATGACTGGGAAACCCCTTGAAGAACTCAGACGTTGACAATGATTGGAGGTGATCCTCCAGTGAGTTAACATTTGGATCTTTGTAAACATTCAAATCAGAAGAATATCAATAGTCCCCCAACTGTGAGCATGAAATTCCCATAAAGGTCTGGGTCCTGAGACTGTTTTAGACTGAAGGGAATTGTTCTCATAACCTTCACTGATTCTTTGGTCCCAGATACCATAAAGGCATTCCATATATTGTTTGGAACAGAAAATCTTGATGAAGACAGAGGAAGGTATTCTAGCTGAATTCCAGTCGAAGGATATTTCCTGCTACAAAGCTATGTTTTAATATTGGTTAATTTGTTTTTACTCTTGCCCAGGTCCCTGGATCAATTATTATGTTAAAGATTACTTACAATTCAGAGATATATTTTTAAATAATATCTGATCACATTATCCCTCGTTTTCCACCTCCAAACCCTTCCATATCCTCCCTGACATATTCCCTTCCCAATTTGATCATTCTTAAATAACACTCGAGTCCAAGCTCTTGAACTAAATGATTTCCTTACCCTGTGTTTAATGATGAAAATATCTGACTAAAATATTTTCTCTGAGAACTGCCGTGTGACTGTGTCATGATTTTTAAACTTTTTCATTTTAGAAATTTTGATACACACAGAAAAAAGTAGCTGCAGCTCTATCAGCCAGGACCTGTCCATCTCTAGCTTGTAGCTGCGACTCCCACCACTGAGTTATTTAAAATTCAACCTCAGACACTGTGTCTTCTCGTCACTTAAAAGATACACAACCTTATATAACTTATTTACTATGTCTTCTAAGCTCTGGTATATGACATATTCTAGTTAGTAAATTTTATTCTATTATATCTAGAATCAAATCTTCTAGCCCACAGTATAGTCCTTCTCTCCTTTTCATTTCCCTAAGCTCTGGACATGTTTGTATTGCAAGCACACACATACAAATTGTAAAATAGAACATTAATTTTCATTAAAAAAGCTCAAGTTATATGATTTGTTATGGGTAAGGAGAAATCACACATCTTTGGTGGAAGCTTGCACTGATGACATCTACATTTCGATTCTTTTTAGTTATAGAATTTTCTGATGCTGTAATACATTTCTAAGATAATGAGACTATTTTATTAATGCATATATTATATGGAGTGTTAGTGCTCTAGTTGGCAGCATGTACCTTGGAGAATGGATCCTAAAACGAGGCATACTTAAGTGTCACACAATAGCCAACTTTATTCAGAGCATCAGACAATTTATATCCTGAGGATTAAGCAAGGTCAGATGAGCAAAGGTCATGTGATTTAGGCTGTATACAGTCAAGGACAAACTGACCTTAGAAATATCATCTGAGTAATGAAGCAAATCCACTCCGTTTTCCTACACCTGGGAGGGGCACAAAAGCATATTCTAAAGACAACCCATATTATGGAGGAATGAAGTCACAAGACTTTCATCTTGTTTTCCCAAAGTTTTCTCACAAGCTCTCAGATATCCTCACACAGTTTCATTCATGTACCATGTTCCAGCAATGGGCCTTTTGAATGTTGTTGAACCTATTTTGCATTCTCAAAGAAATTAAAGTTTCTATGACCATACCAAATTATAGATAACATTATTTGCAAGGAAATATTTACTCACAGGGATTTTGCAATCTTGAATGAGTTTTGTTCTGACTGAAAGTCTTAGGACTCTTCTACAGTTTCCTAGGCCACAATCTCTGTCTTTCTGTCCCTTTTGTTCCACCCAAGGTGCTATCTCATAAGCACATGACAAAGTACTATTCCTAGAAAATTTCAATCATTATGCAGTCATCCATATTTTGTTGCCTCCTTAAGGATTATAAACTCTGTGTGGTAGAACTTTGCATGTATTCTCATTAATCTTATAGTCTTAGTCACCAACAACATTTCTCCTGAGAAATATTTTAAGCTCAAGAACATAAGTACTATGGGCAATGGGAAAAGATTAGTTCTAATGATGTGTGTTTGTGCCTGTGTGTATTTGATGTTAGGAAAACACTAGCTCTTAAGATGTGTGTGGTGCCTGTATATATTTGATGGATGTGTAGATTTATATAACTGAGTGTGTGGGTGTGCATTCTTGTGCATGTGCATGCCGAGTCTAGAGCAGGAGGGAGGCCATTTTCTTCTCTAACCCTCTGCCTTATTGCTTTGAGGCATGGTCTTTCACTGAGCTGGATGTTTGCCTTTTCAGCTTGGCTTGCTGACCAGTACCTCTTGGAATCCACCTAGTTCCTCTCCTAACACATGGTGTTGGCTGTTTAGCATGGATGCTGGGGATTTGAATTCAGGTCCTCATATTCACTGAGCTATCTCTTCAACTTCTTCTGATGACTTTTTAAAATTAGCTTTCCAGGAACCACAAAAGTGGACTTTATAAACAAGTACTAATCAATTCTGCTTAATAAAGAGGTAAGATGTCCTCAAAGCATCTTGAGCTATGAATTTAAATAAACAACCAATAAATAAAGCACTCCCCCAAGACTCAGGAAGAAATTATATACTATTCTTTAAAGACATATTTATTTATGTAGACAGAGAAATTATAAAATCCTAGAGTCTTACAGCCTAACATCTATCTACCACATACAAGTATCACTGGTTGTTTTTTCTTTACTATTTAAAAAAAGAAGAAAAAAAAGAAACACCTCCAAAATTGTTCCATACAATTATCAGTTTGTAAATTAAATGGAAGTATTATTTCATAAATCACGTGAATTTTTTACAATATTTAAAGTGTTTTGGATGTTTTTATAAGAATTAGTGTAAAAGACATTTATTAAGGCACAATGTGCAACATCTTCCAGGAAATGTTACTAAAGCCCTCACAGGCTGTGCCCAGTGAGCATGCAACCTAATTAGACTGATAGACCTAATGGCAATGCTAGGAACTCAGAGGACATTAACAGGCCAGTTAAACACTTTTAAAACTGGGCCAACAATGTTAAAATCTCCTGGGGTTCATTACGCCCTAGCACAAAGTGGATGTCTCTAAAATCGCAAATGACTTGGGAAAATAAATTGCTAGCAATAACCTTATATTATATTGCCATCCCAGAGAAAGGATAGCTTTCTGTTACACTTGTTCACAGCAACAGCCAAGTCAGCACCCATCAAATAGCTACTTGTTGGTGGCAGTTATGCTTTATGGTCTACAACTTCACTAGTCTGATTCCAAGTGCCTAACTAAGCCAGGGCAGTTCTTAAATTGAAAGTTACTAAGAAAAGTCAAACATTCTCCAGCACAATTAGGAAAACATTTTGTTTCATACTAAGGCATATACACATGTGTGTACTGCAGTTACTCTAATACTGCCATAGACATGTTGTTGGTTGCTATGGAAAATATGCCACAATGGAGAATTTCAAAACCCCCAGATTGTTCTTCCTGATGTCCCTCAGAACCAGCCAGAAGAAACTCATTCAAGAGTTAATGCAAAAGACACTTTTTAATATGTAGTGTAGTAAGTCTTAAATAAAAGTTTCCTTAGAGGAAACTTTCAAGTGTTTATAACGCTTTTTTGTAGCTCAAGTAAGTTTTATTAAATTTTTTACTTCTTTTTTATCTCTATTTTTTTATTTTTAAAGCAATCTTATTTTACATACCAACTCCAGTTCCCTCTCCCTCCCATCCTCCCACTTCCCCACCCTGTCCTCCATCCACTCCTCAGAAAGAGTAAGACATCAGCTGGGCGTTGGTGGCACACGCATTTAATCCCAGCACTCGGGAGGCAGAGGCAGGCAGATCTCAGTGAGTTCGAGACCAGCCTGGTCTACAAAGAGCTAGTTCCAGGACAGAGTCCAAAGCCGCAGAGAAATCCTGTCTCGAAAAACCAAAAAAAAAAAAATTTAAAAAAAAGAATGAGTAAGACATCAAAGTCTGTTATAACATTTGGGATAGGACCAAGGCCCTCCCCGCTGTATCTAGGCTGAGCAAGGTATCCCTATAACTCTTAGATGATACAGACATGTCTTGGAAGATATTATATGCTTTCAGGGTAGGAGGCATACGAAGATGCAGATGGCTTAAAAGTCTAACTCTCTTAAATGTCAGATATTCCACAGAGGTGTGACCAGACTGGGTGCCTTATAGTCAAATGTAGCCAAGCAAAATACCCTGAAGACACACCAAGACTTCTCAGAACAAATAGGTGAACAGCAAGTTGAGTCAGGAAGAGAAGGTCTCTAGACTCTGACAGAATCAAAGATAGAATGAATTCCTGGCTACACACTTCAGCATGGTATGCCAGCAGGCTCTAGGTCACACATAAGAGGCCAACTCTACCCTAGATGATATGACAGACTCTGGAGATGCACTATGGAGGGCCTCACCCTCGCTGGGGATTGGAGTAGAGATTGAGTGGGGGTCTGGAGGGCCTGGTGGGGAGGATGGGGAGGGAGCAGGGATTGGCATGTGAAACAAACTTTTTTCTAACTTAAATAAAAGAAGAGAGAGAGAAAAAAGAAGAAGCCAACTCTTCCCTCCTCTGCTGGAGATTAGGTGGATTTCCCAATCTTACATTGTGAGACTCCTTTGGACATAGAGGACAGATGAACTAAAGGACAGAAAATTTATCTAAGACTTTCACCTAAAGAAAAAATTGTATTTACTGGATCGGCAATTACTTTTTTCCTTCCTCCAACATTATTGGTAAGAGGATACTGAGGTAATATAGAAGACATATTACCTCTATTATTAAAATATAAAATTTAATGTAGTTTTTCCTAAAGGGCTGATTTTAGTGTTTCTTTGCCTAGATGAGAATTGCCTAAAGTTCAGTTTTACAATTTTTCAGAATGCTTATGTGGGGAAAGGAAGTTCTAGAATAAAGTTTGGTAAAGTCTTGTAGCATAACTCACGGTACGTTAGTCTATATATTAGCATTTTCTAAGGTACTAGAAATCAATCCAGAAATAAAAATCTCACTTCAAAAATATAAAATAAGCTGTATCTTCCTTGTATTGAATTTGGACTTATTTGCACACACACACACAAGCACTGATGTAGCATTTTGCTTCAATTGCCATGGTAGAGTTTGTCTGTGTAAGGATGGTCACAGATAAAAATCAAACTATCAACAAGGTGTGGTAGTGCACCTCTGTAATCCCAGGGTTTGGGAGACTGAAGCAGAAAGATCAGTACATCAGGGTCAGCTTCTCAACACAGCATGTTTGAAGTCTGCCCAGGCTAAGAGAGATCCTCCCTCAAAGCCCCCTTTCCAAGAGTAAATTAAGCTATCAGATCTGACATGGTGTCAAGAAATCTCTGTAACATTTGAAAAGTTCTGACCTTCATATTAAATATCAATGGATACCTAAGAGCATCAATGGACCACAAGCTATTTAACCATTAGTTACGAAGACACCAATTCTTTGTGGTTGTTGTTCAGTGACATACCTCCAGATCACTTCATATAATCTAGGATATAATCAAGTATTGATAAATAATTACTGGGTAAATGAATGGATATGTGAGTGAATTAAGAATGAAATATGCATGCCAAAATTATGAAAACAAGAGATCAAAATAAAAAACTAATATATGAACACTATAATTCAAGCTCATTGGCTAGCTATGGTACATATTACTAGACTGATAATCAAGTTTGTGTAAAGATAGGAAAGTCTTAATGCCTACCCATTTACAGCTATTTTTTCTTCTTCGGGGGCCAATTCACGTGTTTCATTTACTGTTTTCTATTTTTGGTCCAAATTTGACAATATTACAAAATATGATCGAACAAGAGTTGAGCTAGGGATTTGCAAATCACCTTTCTTGTCTCACAAGCAAGTCTAGAACAGATTATTTCCTTAAAAGCATAAAATGTTCTTATTTGTAAAGTCATCCACGAGATAATTTCTTTCTTGGTTGGTGTTTTAGCTAGGAACTGAACAACATAGAGACAAAGTTTTGAACAAAATAGAAAAGTATAAAAACAAACAAGCAACAATAACAAAAACCCAAATTACAGTGTTCTCAAGAAAAAAGACAGTGTTTCAAAATTTATTCTAATGTTATTCTATTTACATTTCTTTATATTTAAGAACACATACTTTTCAGAGCAATATTACTAGAATTTTCGGGGGAGACGCGATAACAGACAAAAAAAAAATCACATTGACAGTAGGAAACAGGTCACAGTCAAACTAACTCTAAACTGTGTTCTGAAGTTTCCTTTCTTTTTGTAATGTTTTCCCTACATATATGTACACAGTGTGCATGCAGTACCCACGGAGGAAAGAAGAGGGCAGTGGATCCCTGGAATTGGAGTTACTGACTGTTAAGAGCTGCTGAGAATCTAACCTACACCAGCTGAAATTGCAGGAGGTGCTCTTACCTCTGAACCACCTCTCTAGTTCCTCCTTCTGTGGTAGACATCCTAAATTCTGAGTTTTGAAAGGCACTAAATTACATAATATGACAGCTCTTATTACTAAAACCAGCAATTTCTGCTCGAAAAACTTGGCAAAATCACGACGTCTACAGGTATGACAGAGCAAAAGGAAAAGTTGTGTTATACAATAGTGGGCACACTCATGACATTAAGCCTGGGATTTGAACATTCATAGTGGAAGGAGACTCTGCTGATCAGTTCATTTCATATGCACAGTTCCACAGCATGAAGAGTGTAATAGGCTGATCCTATAAACAAAGAAGCCAGGAAGTTCAGCTGAAGTCTATTAGCTCCCAAAACTACCTCAGCCTCTTTATTCCTCATGTGCTCAGCTATAATTAGAAATTAATCATGCCTATCTTTAAATGCCTTGGCAAACGATCTTGTGTCCAATAAGAGCTTTGCAGAGAGTAGAGAAGGTAGTTTTAAAAACTAGAAAAAGCTGGAAGTTCAGTGGACCTTTACACCAGCAAAGAATTGTAGTTGAAAGGAATATACCAGGAACAAATGCAGGAAAAGAGAGCAAGAGCAGTGTTTAAAATACCATGGAAGGAAGCCGCTAGACTGAAGTTCTGCTACCTCTAAGGAAGCCTGCATTGGGCAAAATTCCCATGGGAAGAAGATGTGTATCCCCCTTTAATCCACCAAAGACTCTAGCAGAGGCCTGGCAAACATGGCTCTGACAGGTCTTGCCCTTCCTCCATTACCTGTGCCTTGCTTAAAAATCACTGGATTTCAGTCCTAAAGCTAGCCATCAAGGTCTATTCCCTTGTTTGGTCACATCCTCCTCCTAAGGCTGACCACCAACCTCCAGCTATCAAAGTTTTGAAGTCCAGCAATAAAAAGCCCCCTTTGGTTCACCTAATTAGCATGCCCAATTAAATTAACACCTCATCAGTACACAGGGCTTCCCCTTTCACCTTTATAAACCACCATTTTCCTATGGGCATCTTCCTCCTCTCCTTCCCTTCCCTTCCTCCTTTACCTCCTGTCTTTGTTCCTTATCCCTGCCCTCTGTCACTCTGGGCAAATAAATATCCTTTGTGCTGAGAACTTGGTCTTGAGGAGTCTTGAGCTGACTTCAGGGTTTCACCACAGCAGGCAAGTGGCACATGGCCTAAAATATCTTTAAGTAATTTGAATTTACAAAACTCCAGAGAAAGAGCAGGAGCCTGGCATGGTGAGGAATGTAAAGCAACAACTCTGGAGTATAAACTCTTTGAAAATTACAGTGCCTGGCTCTGAAAGGGAGGCAGGAATGGATCCCCAGGTAGCCTGCTGGCTTCCTTCCCATCCACAGACAGGATCATCAAGCTCAAAGGACATGTGGAGATGAAACCCCAAAACAAACGGAAAGCCTGGAAGGAATCCTCAGCTTTTCATTTTCTGTAGAAACATAAGCAAAAACTCCTTTTCCGTGTAACATATCCTTATCCTTAAATTTTGAAGTCAAGGCATTTTCAAAAGATATAAGTTGAATTAATTCAGAAGCACTTATAATCAAGTGTACTTTAGCATTTTTTCCTTCCTTAGCAATGAAAAAACTGAAAAACATAATAGCGTGCAGTATCCAGACTCTGCGTATTTTCCATCTTTACGTGGCTTATTTATTTATCTATTATTACTTTATTTATTTTACTTTTATTTTTCTCTGAGACAGGGTTTCTCTTTGGAAATCCGCCTGCCTCTGCCTCTGGAGGAAATCCTACCGGCATGTGCCACCACAACGTCGGCTTTTTTATTTATTTACCACTTTGTCGTTTCATTTTCTCTCTCAATCTCACGTATATTTTTAAACACACTGTAAACCTTAGAGGTTTGTTCATCCAAGTCTGACTTTACTGTAAATCTTTACGTTTTTCTGGCCACGTGTCTTATCTGTAAAACCACGGCTGTTTTAAACTGCCGTTTTTTTTTTTCAAGATGGCGGGCGTAAGCGTGATTCCAGCTTACCGCCTCAGTCCATGCTGACCTCCAGCAAAAGCTGCCACTTCCAGCTGTACGTACAACTTTTCAATTGTTAGCAAAGTCTCTTAAAACAACCTTGCTGGTTTTTTTTTCTTTTTATGCCGAGTCAGGAAGACTCCCGTAAGCCAGCCACGTGAATCTCTGCTTGTAGCTAGCAAAACAGAGCACACCTGAGAAAATGCTGCTACCAAAAATCTGTGCGTCTCTCCGTTCTTCTGTTTCTAAAATTCCTTTAAAGCTTTTGTCATTCTGCGTGGAAATTCATGATCCCATTCCTGATCACCATTTTGTTAAGAGAAGCTTTTTCTTTGCTAGCAGCTTTGGTTTATCTCCCGCCAGTTGCCTGGGCTCTGCTGCTTTGTAGTCCCCAAACACACAAGACACTCTATTAATTATGAAGCTGTTGGCCTTGCTTGTTTCTTACTGGCTAGCTCTGACTTAAGTAATTACCCCATAATTGTTAATCTAAGTATGTTTCTTACCAGAGAATAGTTCCGGGCTTCCTACCCGCATGGCTTTACATGTTGACTCTCTTGTGTTTCTCCTTCCCAGAATCCTCCTCGACTCCTAGTCCCTCCTATCTAGATTCCCCATTGGCCAGACAGTACTTTATTGACAAATAAAAGGCAAATAACAGGACTTCCCCAACAGGAAATACATTGTAAGCAGAACTTTAAACATTATATACTATCATAATGGGAATTGTTCAAGGTGAGGAAAAAAAATTAAAAATCTCTTCTCATATTACTATGTCAGCCCATCCTGCACGCAAACCTCCCAAATTCCATATACCTGGCCACAAATGATTCTGAGATTCCTAGGAAGCATCTCCCAACTTGCCAGTCTAATGGTGGCACTAGGCATCCTGTCGACCTGTATACTCTATACAAGCTCGTGAAGACAGTAGCTTCCAGACTAGCCTTTAATATTTCCAGAGGTCAGAGGTCACTGACCACCCCACAGCTGCAGTAGCTGTGAGAGTCTATCTCCAAGCTTCCTTTAGGCACCTGCTATGTCAAAGTACTGACAATCAAGTCTCAGCTACGACAAAGTTGCCCATCATGCTTATTTAAGAGTAGACTTTTTTCCTTATGATGTTTGAAAATAATATTTATGATAATAGCAATCAGTGTTATACAATCATTTAAATTGTGGTGCTACAGAGCCTTGCAAATGCTAAGCAAATACTACTAAGTGACACTTTTGGTCCCTCTTTCAGTTTTTTGGTTTTTTAATGTTTGTTACCCTGGTTACATTGGCACATGCTGTTACAGTGTTTAGTAAAAGAAAATTTGCCATTTTATCTTTAGACCTATGACAATGAACCTAGAATAGGATCAACAATCATCAAAACTTCCCTTTTTGATGACCAATGGCTTTGTATGGTCAATACTGTTTGTCTGGGTTCTTCTACGAGACCCAGTTCTCCAGAGTTCCTGATCTACTCACATTCCCCATTACCTGCATGTGTCTTCATTCTCACTGGCACAGGACTACTTGTTTTCTGTGTGCTCCTCATTTACCATCCATTGCCACCAAGTCTAGAACCCCTAGGCAACTATTAGGTAATTGTTCCACATTAATAAGAAGTTATAACAAGGAACTCAATTTTTCAAGAAGGAAAATCCTTATTTTAAACATTGAAAAGATCATGAGACAATTATGGTTTTTTGTTTGTTTGTTTGTCTTTGAAATACAAGGTTGGAGATGTACCTAGCCTAACCTATTGTGCTAAGTTCCAAGTCAGTGAGCAGTAGGCCCTGTCTTAAACATCCAAAAGATAACAATAAATACAAAGGGTGGACAGTTCTTGAGGAATAACACCTGAGGTTATTTCTGGCCTCCAAGTGCATGTGCACCCCCCCATAAATACACCTGCATTTATACATACCTGAGCATGTTTATACATATATACAAGCATGTAAATAAATAACACACAGAAGTCTTTAGTTATAAAATCCTAATATATCCTCATAGACACAGTATAATTACTACAAACAACAACATATCTGTTCCTAAATTAATGGCCCTTGTTGTAATTTGGATGAAAAAAGTCCCTAAGAGTTTACATATTTCTGCACTTGGTCCCTAATTGCTGGCACTCTTTGGGGAACTTTTAGAAAGTAGAGCATTGCTAGAGGAAGTAAGTCATTGGATGTGTGCTCTCAGAGTTTGTAGCTTAGCCTCACTTTTATTTCACTCTCTGCTTCCTTGTTGTAGTTGAAGATGTGGTCTCTCAGCTTCTTGCTTCTGCTGACTGTTCCCTTGAGTCCTCCACCATCATGGACTCTCCCTTTGGGACCATAAGCCAAAATAAACTCATTATCCCCTAAGTTGCCTTTTGTCACAGTATTTTATTATAGCAACAGAAGAATCACTAACACAGAAGTAGGTGCCCAGCAGTGAACTGCTATAAAGAACCTGACCATGTTGGATTTTGGAGGAATATGGAAGACTTTAGAACTTCGTTGGGATTAAGTATTCTAATATCTGTGCCTATGGGGGACATTTCAAATTCAAACCACTACATCTTTCAAATACTTTGTATAATCAGTGAGATGGATATTTCTACGACTTTGCTAATCATGGCACTATACCAAAGAGCCAATTGGTTCACGTGAGAAGTGTGATTACAGCAGCTTGACATTGGACTTGCAGCTATGTTTGTGGAAACAACACTGACCCAGAAAATCAGCAGTGGTAAAGGTCTGACAAGCATGTTCAATTCCTTTGTGCATATGTGTCAAATCTAGTTTGTGTTTCTCTAATAGAATTCAGCATCCACATGACAACTAACACCCACCCATAACTCCAGATCCAGAACATTCAGTGCCTCTGCTGGCTTTGGATGTACATGGTACATAGGCAGAACACTCTTACATAAACTACAAATAAAATATTTTTTAAAGAAATTAAAATAGCATTTGATATCTTCACTTCAAGAAGATCTCAAAGTTCTGACAAGGAGTTTCCTTTGATAAGGCTCTTGAAATGACAGGGCCATCTGGAAAGAAGGTGCATAAAGAGGGAATTCTGAGTACAACTGAGGTCTAAGCTTAAACAGGGGGAGAATCTTACACCTTAGATGGAAAGACTAGTGATCAGAATAGCTTTAGACAACTACTTGAAGTCCTTTCTTTATCTTAAGAGAGATCATTGGGGTTTTCTAAGGATAGCATTGACATGTGCTTATTTACTTTTAAAGGTCAATTGACAATTGCCTGGAAGGAAGCTTGTAGATCTCCTTGAAAGGTGGGCATTAAGGAAACATGATGGTAGCTTGGATTAGAAGCTGGCAGCAGATGTAGAGAGAAATGGGTGGATTCAGGAACATTTTTGGATGGAAAATGCCTAAAATTGAGGAAGACTTGGATATGGGACAAAGATAATAGAGAGCCAGGAGGCATGTCTGATTACTAAGTTCTCAGTTGCACTATTGTAGTTGCACTATTGAGTACATGTAGAAACCATCCTTGGGGATATGGTAGAATACTGAAGTAAAAGACACACCACAGTTTTCATATCCTTAGAGTTTGGCTGTCAGCTATTCTTCCAAAGGACATGAGTTCTATTCCCAGCAACCATGTGACTTCAATGCCAGGGGACTTAATGCCTTCTTATGACATCCATTGCACCCACACCCACCCACACCCACAAATACAAATAAAAATAAACCTTAAAAATTGTTCCAATGGAAGCCAGGTGGTGGTGGTGCACACTTTATTCCCAGCTCTCAGGAGACTGAGGCAGGCAGAAGATCTCTGTGAATTCAAGGCCAGCCTGGTCTATAGATCTAGTACCAGGACAGGTTCCAAAGTTACACAGATAAACCCTGCCTTGATAACCAAAAAATGCTTCTTTCCTTAGCATCACTCCCACATCTCTATATCCATGAAAAAAAAAACCCTACTGCTTCCCCCACAAGGTAACAGAGATCAAGTTTCCATTTCCTCCTGGCAGGACAAGGGGAGGGCCATCAAGTGGAAAACTAAAGTTCCACCAGCTTTGGAGAGTCCTTCAGTTCCCTGCTGGAGGAATAGAACTGCCTATCCCTGACCACTGACATTCCTTATCTCATCCTGTATTGTCAGGACCTGGTTCCAGGAGCTGAGCTCCACAACACATATAACAAACGAGGGTAGACTTCCTAGTAAGGAAGGGGATAACAGGTATTTTGCTTATAAAAGTAACTTGGTGTCAACAGAGCACCATGGGAAACTGAACACACACACACACACACACACACAGTGAAAGAGACAGAAAGACAGAGGTAAGAGTTCTGTTGGTATTCTTCAATAACTAGATTGTTCATTGTTCATTGTTCAAAAACAAGTAGGGCCTATAATATCAAATGAGTTTAAGTTATAATCTAAAAACACTTACATCAGGTAAACCACATTATTAAGAAAACAACTTGGGATCTTGGTCCCGACTTCCTTCCACCCACACTCTCTGGGATCTCCTGGCTTGGGGCCTGCAGCCAGCTCAACTCTCCCATGGAGGACCAAGAGACCAGGCGCCTGTTGAGAGAGTCAGTCTACTCCTGCCCCACTCAGGGAAGAGGACCGAGTACAGAGAGCAGAGCTCCCACCCATATGGAGAGGAAGTACCTCAGACCCATCTGCACCCACCTTGAGACCCATCAATATATTGGACCTGCTTGCACCCACCAGAAGAGAACTTTGGAGCCGTATCCACCAGGAAAGTAAAAGACCCCCAAATGTACCCAATGAAATAAGGGATGGGAAGATGACAATATAAGAACAAATTCAATGACAGAAAAACCAATATGACACAACCAGAGTCTAGGGACTCTACACCAGCAAGAAATGAGCATAACAACACAGATGAAGCAGAAGAGAACAAACTTATACGCAACTTCATTAAAATGATAGAGACTGTAAAAGAAGAAATGAGAAAATCCTTTAGAGAAATGGATAAAAAGACAAATTAAAAATTACAAGAAACAATTCAAACAGTGTAAGATTTGAAAGCAGAAATAGAGACAATAAAAAAACACAATATGAAGGAATGCTGTAATTAGAAAAGGTGAGTAAATGATCAGGAACTACAGATGCAATCATAACCAACAGAAGAGAGAATCACAGGCATTGAAGATTCACTAGGAGAAATAGATTCATTGACCTAAGAAAATCTTAAGTCCAACAAATTCCTAACACAAAGTATGCAGGAAATATGAGACCCCATGAAAAGGCCAAATCTGAGAATAATAGGGATAGAAGAAGGTGAAGAAACTGAAAGATACAGAAAACATATTCAATAAAATCAGAGAAGAAAACTTTCCAAACCTAAAGAAAGACATTCTAATGAAAGTTCCAGAAGCCTATATAACATCAAATAAGTGGACCACAAAAAAGTCCTCTCACCATATAATGATAAAAACCCCAAACATACAGAATAAAGAAAGAATATTAAGAGCAGCAAAGGAAAAAGTTCAAGTAGCATATAAAGGCAAATATATCAGAATTACACCTGTCTCCTCCATAGAAACTCTGAAAGCCAGAAGGTCCTGAATAGATATTCTACCAACAATAGGAGACCATGGATGCCAGCCCAGACTACTATACCCAGCAAAGCATTCAATCACTATAGATGGGGAAAACAAGATATTCCATGACAAAACCAAATTTAAACAATACATATCCACTAATCCAGCCATACAGAAAATACTGGAAAGAAAACATAAACCTAAGGAAGGTAACTATACTCACAAAAACATAGGCAATAGATAATCCAACTTTACCAAGAGCCCGAAAGAAAAATCGGCATAAATCCACAAACAATAACTCCACCAACAACAAATCAAAAACAAACAAGAATTAACACTCAATGGTCCTTAATCTCCCTTAATATTAGTGGTCTTAATTTGTCTATAAAAAAGACACAGGTTAACAGAATGGATATGAAGATAGAATGAATCCTTCTGCTGCATACAAGAAACACACCTCAACTTCAAAGACAGACATTACCTCAGAGTAAAGGGTTCAGTTAAGACTTTCCAATAAAATGGATCCAAAAACCAAACTGGTGTAGATATCCTAGTATCAAACAAATTAAACTTCAAACTAAAATCAATCAAATGAGATAAAGAAGGTCATTTCATATTCATCACAGGAAAAATCCATCAGGATCAAGTCTCAATTCTAAACATCTATTCCTCAAATACAAATGGACCCATGTTCGTAAAAGAAACATTACTAAAACTCAAATCACACATAAGACCTCACACAGTTATAGTGGGAGACTTCAACACCCACTCTCATCACTAGAAAGGACCACCACACAGAAACTTAATAAAGTAACAAAGGAACTAACAGAAGTTATGACCCAAGTGGTTTAACAGACATCTATAGAACATTCCATCCAAACACAAAAGAATATATCTTCTTCTCATCACCACATGGGACACTCTCTAAAATGGACCACATACTTGGCAACATAGCAAACCTCAATGGGTACAAAAAAATGCAATAACCCCCTGAATCTTTTTTTATATTTTATTTTTTATTATTTTAAATAGCTTGTTTTACATGTCAATCCCAATTCCCTCTCCCTCCCCACCTCCCACACCACCCACCATACCCCCCCCAGCCTCCCACCCTATCACCATTTCCTTCCACATAGGGGATATCTAGAGTCTGTCATTTCACTCAGGGCAGGGTCCAGGCAGTCCCCTAAGAGTCCAGGCTGAGAGAGCATCACTCTTTGTGTTATGGACACAGGATGTCTGTTTGTATGCCAGGGATAAACACTGATCCACTGCCCAGGGCCCCATTGGTTGCCCAGGCCTCCTCACTGAATCTCACATTCAGGGGGTCTGGATCAGTCCCATGTTGGCCTCCCAGCTGTCAGTCTGGGGTCCAAGAGCCTTAGTAGGCTCCCTCTTGGAAGGAATATTTCAATTCTTCAGGTGCCGCTACACAAGAATGACTACAAAAATACCCTGAAAAGTGTGCCAAGAATGCAGAAATAAATGCAATTTTAGCTGTTCCACTTGCCTAGAGTCTATTAGCAACCAATCCACATGAAACTAGCTTACTCTTTCTAGAATTTTTCTCCTAGCTTTATGAGTAAAGGGAGTAAAAATAAGATGTATTAAGCCCTATGTTCAACATTTTGATTGTGTTATTTAATCTTATCCTCACTCCTGCCATATGAAGCAGAGAAACCATGTATAAGCATGCTGACATAGTCCAGAAATGCTCATCATAATTAAAATCCATGGAATTTCTGGCCCTGGGGTGATCAAAAACAGTCTAGACATCCATCTGTTCTACATGCTGGAGTAAAACCCTGAGGGATGTGGTACCCTTTAGCTCAATGAAGTTGTCTGCTTCTATTTCTGCAATTCTGAAATTCTATGACCAGATGGAATCACTATGAACTCTAGCACTATTCTCAGATAATTCAAATGTGATAATTTTTTCAAAGGAAGAAACCAATGTTTTACTACATCTTCTTACAAAAACTTCCATGCCATCCTCCCTAGGGTGATGGTGTCTCTGCTCATGCCAGGGCTAAGTTCCAAAAGAATAATTTTAGTTTATTTGCCTGAACTCCCTGCAGATTTCTGAGAATTAAACCATTCTATCATCTGGCTTTCAGTACACAGTTGTATTGTTCACATTATACTTAAGTTTGAAAGAAGGGGGTTATATTCATTTGTGTATGAATATATATATACATATAATTGAATCATCTTTACTATAGCCAAACCACTCACATCAAAGGAAATAGAATTTAAAATAATCCTGGGCCCTGTAAATGACTTGCTGGTGCCTGACATATGGAATTCGTAACAGAGAGGGCAGCGTTATTAAAGGAGTCCTTGATTGTGTCTCAGACATGAGAGGACAGTTGCTGGGCTGTGACTTCCTGGTGCTGCCTCTCTAAGGGACCATGTTTCTTCCTCTCTTTGTCTGATGTTTACTAATCAGGAGTGCTATTACTGTGCAAAATCAATTACACTTTTGTTTAGCTTTAACACATGTTATTCAGCACATACAAAGTAGTAGAAACGAAAGTTCTAGGTCCTGAGTTCCTGGTGGAACCTATGCTGTCACTTTGCTGTTTTGTTCCCGAAACAAGTGCTTTCACCACCACAAGTTTTTGTTGCCTGAGGAATCCCTGGGTAAATAAAGTTGTTCTGGATTGGAGTTCTGAGTCTAGAGTGTAGATGTTTAAGTAACCAACTGTGCAAAGGAAGTCTGGGGGAGTCAAACATCTCATGTTATGTTGGAGCTAAATGAGACTCCATGGCAAGGAATCCTTTCTAAGACACACAAACAAATCACTTGAAACTCTATGGTTTTCTGAAACTGAGATCAGCCACCTGAGACTTTGTCGAAAAGCATTAAAATGACTATCAAATGATGTATGTGCACAGTGATGATAAAGGGGGAGGATTCTTTTCCTATCCACAAACAGACCCAGCTCAAAGTCTTCTCCTAAAATCATTTTCCTGTGCAGTAATGAGGAACCAGAATCTTTACTCATGTGTGAGATCAAGTGTTCTGGAAGTGCATTGCAGATAGGGTGGGCTGAATCAGAAAGCCAAATATCGCACAAAAATAGAAATGTTTGCATAGGAAATCGGAAAAGAAATGCTACTTTATGTATTTCTTAAACTTTAAGATATTTAAGTATGAAATGAAGTTAGAGCATGCTATACAATACGTGTGTGGGGGGGTTGTTTAGTGGTGCATTCAAGGAGACCAAAGACTGATGTGGAAAGTATGATTGTCTTCCCTGTTGGGCTTCATCATATTTTCTGAAGCAAGGTCCTCACTGAGTCTAATCTTACTCATTGACTAGACTGGCTGGCCAGCAATCTCTTGGGATCTATCTGCCTATTTCTACACCTCTCATCTAGCACTAGGGTTAGAGATATGCGCAACCATGTGGGTTCTGGGGAGTCTGAACTCAAGTCTTTGTGCTTGTGTGGCAGCAACTTTACTGACTGAGCCATCTCTCCAGCCATGCCCAACATTTTAATGGACTATACATATTATTAAGTATTGTTCAAAACTCACAGAATATAAAACATGAAGACAGAACATAATAGAATCTGTGGTAACAAAACATCAATGTAGGTTCATGAATTATTGAAACATTCTGGAATGTGAAGGCATTGTAGTGAAGCAGCTACACAATTTTGCCACCAAGGACTATATGAGGAATTTCTCACACTCTGTTACAATTTGATGTAAATGACAAGCTCTAAAATTAATATTTCCACACAAGCATCCAAGCATTATTTTTACATAGAACTGTTAACTCCATGAAGGCAAGACACAATTTATTTTCTATCCTTATTTCTTAGATCCATAGAAATAATAGATTTATCTTCTGAGTGGTGAATAAGCATATATATCTACACTTATACATACATACATATAAACATAAGGCAATGTGATTCCTGCTTGGAATTCAATTAAGAACAAGATCTAGAAAGTCTCTATCCACATCCTATCAGAAGTTCAGTTGTGAACACATCCAATAGTTTCTGGGACCAATAACTTTGTGAAATCAGATTGTGTATATATACTCATGGGCACACGAGTATGCATATTTGGCTAAGATGAAATAATTTTTGAGGCAAATATGAAGCATAGAGAGATTATTATACTTCCAGGAAACATTGCACACAGACATTGGATAACACAAATTAAGAAGGGCTGCTTGGAGTTTAGAATGCCTACGAGAGGTTGCTGAGATGAAAAGTAGGGCTCGCCGGGCGTTGGTGGAGCACGCCTTTAATCCCAGCATTCGGGAGGCAGAGGCAGGCGGATCTCTGGTCTACAAAGTGAGTTCCAGGACAGCCTCCAAAGCCACAGAGAAACCTTGTCTCGAAAAAACTGAAAAAAAAAGAAAAAAGAAAAAAAAAGAAAAGTAGGGCTCTTTTACATCCAGCACACCTAGCTTTATGGTTATTGGTATTGCTGGGACCTACTTAGATTGCTCTCTTGGAAATTAATCATATCTGTCCTGATCTGTCAAAGACAGAATAATATCCAAATTAGTCTAAATGATCATAACACTGTCAGAGGCTGCTTGAAAAGAGTTTGTATCTATGTGTGGAGTATCCCCACGAGACAGGGACAAAGAATGTCAGGCTTTATTTGGATGGTACACATATGTGTTACTCTGTTTACCTTATTGATTTGATTATTTTCATTAACTTAATTATTTCATTTTGTATAATCCCAATCTTTAAAAAACTTGGATACTACCCTATATTAAATTTCAGCTCTAACAGAAAGTTGTTTCACACAACCAAAATGAGTTGGTCTAACATGCAGCTCACTAGAAAGTTCCATCTCTAAACACTGCCATATTTGTTCTTCATTTTATTTCCTGACAGTGATATTATTAGCTTTACTTTATTGGCTGAGAAATCTAAGATGAAGACTGATTCAGTTGGAAGGAGACCAAGTGTCAGATTCAGCAAGAGACCTGATTTGTACTAACGTTAGAACTGACAGACTCTTTGACAGCAGGAAATATGTCATTTTCTTAAAAAAGTCTTCACATTTATAGTGCAGTGTTCCCAATATAATTGACTTGAGCAAGCCAACAGATAACACATATTTTCAGTGGGGAGTAAATCACACTGACCTGGACATTTGTAATAAATGGTGATAAATGAATTGCTAAGCTGATTTTCTGTAAGAGTCATAAATACCAGGAAAACAATAACAATGACTTAAACGGTTTAAATTGTTCACTGCTGCTCTGATTTAATATAAAGATGTCAGAAAAGTTGTCAAGACAGTTGTACAAAATAATATATATATACATATATGTCTAGCAAACTTACAAATTGAGAAGTCAATCCTCCAAAGGTATTCCTAATTTCTATGAGAGTTCCAAGTTCATGTCCAATTCTTATTCCATCATTTTACTGTTGTCTAAATTGTGTTTAACCATGATTAGTTTTATGCAGTAACTTGGTGCATAGACATTTTAGACTGTTAGGTACAAGCTGCAGTCAAGAGCATAACTCAAAATTGTCCTTTAGATATTTGAGTTCAGCTGCAATAAATAAACTACAAGAGCAAGAAAGTATGAGGTTCTATATAACATTTTTCTTCATTTCCCAGCACCCAGCTATGAAGTACTGCACTTTATTCCTTCGTCACTATGTACCATAAATACTATTGGGCACAATACAATTGTACACACAAAGCACAAAGGATGGTGATGATGTCACAGTGAGGTTAGGAATGATGGTGATGATGCTGGAGTGAAGATGAGAAATGATGGTGATGGTGCTGAAATACAGATGTAAGAAGTAGCTGGGTTTACCACTAAAGATTATGGTAAAATGATTCATGCTACTTTCGTTTCTGAAGATAGATTTTCTACTTTTAACTCAGACTCTAAATAAGTGACTCTTTGTCAAAAGGCATACATTTTATCTACTCCATTACTGCAGCTACTGGAGAGACTGCATTAAGCAATCTATTGAGAACTTACATAGATGCACATGTTTCAAAAAGAGAACCATAAATTCTTTGTAACATAATCAAGTGACAAACCAGGGCAAGTAGAAAGAAGGAAAAGTAGTTTTGTCACTAATTAAATCATAATTTGTTAATTAAAGAACTTTGTCAAAAATAAGAGAAACTTATAAGTGGAAAGGGTACTCACTGATCCTATTTTCTATAGAATCCATGTTATGGCTTAAAAACGGTTTCATAAGAAAAAAGGAAGTTAGTCATCCACAAGAAGCTCAAGCAGTCACTGCCAAGATGAGTCACGTAAGAGATGCATCTGATGCTAATGCTGCCACTACTGGTTTCTGACCAACACATGTATTACTGCAACCACTGTCATAATGGTCCTTGGGGGAGTACGATGTTAATTTTTGGTCCACTGCCCTTCTTATTTTGGGTGTGTAGTGCTAGTGCTGGTTCTACTGATGCTACTTATGTCTTGCTATTGACTTTCATCAGTCACCAGCTCCTGTCAGAGTACCTCTGGGCTTTGACTGGTTTAGACTAGCATTCTAATTTTCTCTTCTGCTGCTGAGATAAAGTACTCTGACCAAAACCAGCATTGGAAGAGAAAGGTTTATTTGGCTACACTTCCATGTCACAACCCATTTTTGAAAGAAGTCAGGACAGAACTGAAGGAAAAGACTGAAGCAGAAACTATGGAGGAAAGAGGCTTGTGGGCCCACTCTGAATTTTTCACTGACTGATGCTCTGATTTGTATCTCACACAGCCCAGGCCTCACCAGCATAGGGATGGTACCACCCACAGTAGGCTCTTCCATATCAGTCATCAATCAAGACAACCTATTAAAAACCTCACATAACTCTAACTAGAACACCTACTAGGTTGCCTATACCCATGATTTCAGAGAGTCTAGGAGAATGAGTACCACTTATATTTTGTTATAGCAGTATTAGCAAACTAATAAAAAGGAAGAAGTAGAAGT
This sequence comes from Mesocricetus auratus, assembly GCF_017639785.1. Classification (NCBI taxonomy): domain Eukaryota; kingdom Metazoa; phylum Chordata; class Mammalia; order Rodentia; family Cricetidae; genus Mesocricetus; species Mesocricetus auratus. The sequence goes on from NW_024429193.1 coordinate 40,271,736, forward strand.
TTGCCTGCTGTTATGGTTAGTGTTAACAATCAACATAACAGGCTCTAGAGTGACCTGGAAGTGTCTCTGGAAATGTCTGTGGGAAACGCGCTTAATTTCATCAAGACAGAAAGACGCACTCATTGTAGGTGGCACAATTCCCTGGCTTGGATCCTGGAGTGTATAAGCAGAGAGGCATTAATCCATCTCTGACTCCCAGATACAATACAACCAACTGCTTCAAGCTCTTGCTGCCTGGACTTCCCCATGATGATGGACTATAACCTTGAACCACATGCTAAAAATAAACACTTTATACAATAAGTTACTTTTGTTGGATATTTTATTCCATATACCAACAAAAATAAAAGTTAGGACTGCTCTGATTCAAACATACAGTATATGAAATTTGACTCACCATGTGAGTCAATAGACACATTAATAATCAAATATGCTAATCCTTCATGTTAAACCCTATCTTCAGACTTCTGTCAATACAATAGTCCAGGCAGCTCCCACTGATAGACTGTTAGTGAGCTGGTTAAAAATTCACCTGTTTAGACTGATGGAAGCAGAGGTAGACACCCACAGTAAAAACACTGAACTGCACTCCTGGAACCTAGTGACAGAGATGGAAGAGTGATGCAAAGGGGCCAAGACCATGATGGTGAAACCCACAAAGACAGCTGACCAGATAAGGGGGAGCTCTTGAATCCCAGACTGATGCCTGAGAGGCCAACAGGGGACTGTAGACTCCATGAATGTAGTCTCAGTGAGGAGGCCATAGAAATCACTGGGGCCTTGGGTAGTAGATCAGTGTTTATCATGATTTATGAATGATTTTTGGGAGTGCATTCCAAATGGAGGGATGCTCTCTCAGCCTGGACACATGGGGAAGGGCCTAGGTCCTGCCCTGGATGAAATGACAGACTTTAGAGATCCCCCCAAGGAGGGCCTCACCCTCCCTGGGGAATGATGTGGAGATTGGGTGGGGGGGCTGGGGGTGCTGGTTGAGGGACAAGGGAGGAGGGGTGGGAGAGGCAGCTGGGATTGACATATGAAGCACTCATGTTTCTAATTTAAATAAAAAAATTCACCTGTTTCATTTTTGCTATGAGTCAAATATGAGTATGTTCCTACTGTTAGACAGATACCCAGATATCTGCTTTTTCTGCAGTGTGGATTTAAGTACAGATTGATAATGCTAATTTGTCTATAACCTTTATGTCCTTTTGTATAATAAAGTTCATATAGGTGTCAGAGGATCAAAAGTTGTAAAGCTTGGATTCATTACTCACAGGTCAAAAGGACTCCAGAGAAGGACAGACTATGTTATCCCACATGTTTGTTCCTAAGGATGGGATTTTCTCCCCTAGTCTTGGGACTCCTGCCCTTCCTGATCACTAAAACTATGTGTCTAAAGAGTTCCAATTAAATACAAAAGTTTTAGCTTCAGTTCCCAGTTTAAATATATCTTAGACAGGTTTCCACCTCTGGCAGGTGCATCTGAGCAATGGATGCTGACTACATCCTGCTCCTAAGGATTGCGAGCCCAGTCCAGGCGATGTGGACACTACCTGTTTCTTCAACAGAGTAGGCAAACCTGCTGCTTCCAATAGATACCCCATTTCCTGAATTTCCTTTTTGCTTTTGACTAGCATTTCAGCCTTCTTGGGTTCCGTAACTGTGTCCCAATGTCAGCAGGAAGTAGCATGAGAAAGAATATGTCACCCCTTTTCCCTGGTTGAGATACTAAGTCAAAAGGAAACTCCCTTACATAGGGGACAATATGGAATCAGATGCATATGTCATTTACTCATAAAAATCTGTCAGCTAATGGTAGGGTCTGTTAACACCCCTTTTTGAGCCCCTAACAGGCAGGACTTAGGATTGAGTCCTGTCACGGGTACTTTGAGAAGGGGGAAATGAAAGGACCAGCTCCCTGTGCCCCCTCCTCCATTTTAGCAGCCATGACAGGCTAACATGTGCTTGCCTGACCTTGACTATCCTGTCCTGGTCACTAGGAGGTCCTCATGGCAAGGAACCAATCAGAAGTTAGCTGGTGGGACTGTGCTTTACAGCTCTGGGTGTACTTTCCAAACAAGTGCACAACAGTGATGTGCAGAGCATAGCAACTGCCCTGGGAGGACCTATGAGCCATAACAACCAGGTAACCAATCAATACAGGACAGGTCATCCAAGCCTGGAAGCAAAATGGTTGCATAACCCTAGGCACTCCCTTTATGCTGCCCTATAAGATCCCTGCCTTGTGGTTTCTTGGGGTCTTTCTCCAGCCACCTGCTGTGGTGAGTGAATGAAGTGTCAGAGCTAATGGGGTTAGCCTGTCAAACAACTACAATAAAAGATTCTTTGCTTTTGCATCAGGGAAAAAAATCACCAGTTTCTACATCAGAGTGCCATTTGATAGAGATATCTATTTCCACCACCTCCTCAAATAGTTTAGCTATTTCCAAGTCTTCTGTTATATTGATGAGATCTTAAACTGAGTAGCTTCATGATCTCAGAGGTATCACCTATAAGAAGACAAAAGTATCCCTAAACCAAACTTTTTTTAAGGACATAAGAAGCATTGGTCTCTTGAATTGCTACTTGAATAATAGAAATAATTCAACATGTTTGTTAAATGTACTTTGTCAAATCAAAACCTTATACATCAAGATTATGAGAACCTAGAGTTTTCTGTCACTTCACAACACATAAAACAGCAGTCCAAATATTTCCCTTATGTTAACACTGTCTAGCCAGAGATGGTCCTTGATCTGACTTAATGGTAAACTTTGTTCTGTTTGCATCCCCAGTAGTTTGATTTTTCAGAATGAAATACAAACATAGTCATTTGTGCCTAATCATGGAGACTGCTTGCCAACACTTAATCATGCTGTTACGTGTATCATTTGTTTTTATGCTGAGTAGCATTCCTTCTTGTGACAGATTATCAGCCAAGGATCTAAGGCATTGGTTCTCCACATTCCTAATGCTGCAACATTTTAATATGGTTCCTCGTGTTGTGGCAACACCCAAGCATAAAACTTTTTTTCATCACAGTTTTATAACTGTGGAGAACCCTTCACAAGAGTCACATATAAGACCATCAGAAAACATGGAAATTTACGTTATGACTCACAACAGTAGCAAAATTACAGTTGAATACCACTGATCTAAGATAAAATTTTCCTCTGTTTCATGGCCTAGTTCACTGCAACAAGTCAGGCACTGTGTAGTTCTAATTGCTTCTTAATGAAAGGCAATGAGGAGGTGGTCGATGGTGTTCTGTCTTTATTCATAATATTCAGAAAGCATGTCACTTGAAACTGTCTGTCTGAAAAAGGGCAAAGAAAGCTCTTTTACATAACCGTAAAAATAGTCTCATTAACAAGTGGTTAATTAATAAAATAAATCCTTCATTCATTCACTCAATCAGCTATTTGAACCAATTTTTAATTTAAAGCAGAGATGTAGATAAATAAGAAGCATAGATTCAAGCACAGATAATTGTCAGCAAACCTATAGATAACTACTTTCCAAAAAATATTAATACATAGTCAATGACATTACTCTTATTTCTATTCTTGCCAGCTATGTACAAAATTGTCAAACAGTACTCCACTATAAATGTGTATGTATTGATATATTTTAAAAATTTTAAATGTCAATGGAATTTAAATTGAAAACAACTAACACAATTGTTTTCCTTGTTAAAAACCATCCTCATATTTTCAGACAAATCTAGCTATACATTGTACTGTATGTTTTTACAATATATAATTTTAGTAAACTAGAGATATGTACACCTATGAATATCTCTCTGATCAAATCAATGAACAAATCCATCAACCCCAAAATTTCCTGACTATTTGTGCACCATTGGAGGGACTTGCATGAAAATGCCTGCTATGGGCTCAGGGCAGTACTATTTGGGAAGGATTGGGTGGTAGAGCTTGCCTGGAAGAGATACTCTACAGGGATAGGGATAGGCATTGAGATACACACACACACACACACACACACACACACACACACACACACACACTTATGTCTAGTTCCCTTGCCTACTTCTTACTTGCACTTGAGCTTGAAGATGTGAGATATCAACTTCCTGCTCCAGCCTTCTTGTCTGCCACCTGCTGCCAGGCTTTCCCTCCATGGTGAACTCTTACTCCTCTGGAACCATAAGGTTAAATAAACCCTTCCTTCTATAAATTGCCTTGGCCAGGGTATTTTCTCACAGTAAAAAATAAAACAAGAGCTCATATAGCAATCCCCTCCCTCCTTACACCCTAGCAAAGACTCTTCTTCTACCCATTTCATTACACATTGTTTCATCATCTAACTTATGAAATAATATAAAATGTAGACTCTGTTTCTCATACTTATGCTTACTGTGAAATTTATCTGCATTGATAAATTCATAAATTGATTTTTTCTTTAATGTTGAAACACATTTCACTATGTTGATATATAACCATGAATTATCTACCTGTTGATTGGCACTTGATATATCTTTTAAGGTGATTGCTTTAGCTGACTTACATCTTTGCCAACACTTCCTTTGGTCAGTGTGGTAGTCTGAATGGGAATGGCCCCCATAGGCTGATATATTTACATGCTTAGTTCTCAGATTAAGAGCTGTCTGGAATGATTAGGAGGTGTAGCCTTGTTAAAGAGAATGTGGCCTTTTAGAGGTGGTACGTCACTAGGGGTGGGCTTTGAGATTTCAAAAGCACATACCAGACCCAGTGTACCTCTGTCACATGCTGCCCTGCCCACCTACCTGCCAATCAGGATGTAGCTGTCAGCTAATTCTCCAGCACCATTTATCCTGCCATAGTGATAATGTACTAACACTCTGAAACTGAAAGGAAGCCCCCAATTAAATGCCTCCTTTTATAAGAGTTGCCTTGGCAATGGTGTCTCTTCACAGCAACAGAACAGTGACTAAGGCAGTCAATCTTCTTATGTTTAGCCACTTTATCAGATAATCAATGGAGTCTGGAACTAGCTTCCTGCAGGTAGTAAGGGGAAAGGGCCCATGATGACATTTACAAGTTGTTCAACAAGTTGCAGTGAGAACAGAAACTAGAGTTAAAAAAGCACTAAGGACTAGCATGGCAAGATCTGGAACACTGAGAAGGATGGATACAAGTCTTGTATACAAGTATGACATGACCAAGTTAGACAGATAAGAGCAAAGCAGGGCACTGGGGCTAGTGATGGCACTCACCTGCCACTCTGACACCTGAAGTCCTTGAGTGGCATATTAAAATTATTTTTGCATTATTCTTTCTCATATCCTCACTTCTAATGCACTAATTGCAACATACTAAACTGCTGCATTCACCTAGGAGACCACCACATAGACAAAGAGCTAAATATGTCGTAACCCAGAAGGACTATAGCTGTTCCTTAGTGTCTGAAATAGAGTTCTCTCTCTGCCTTGCTAAAGCCAGGAACTGGTCATGTAACTGTGAGAACAAGACCTTAGTAGAACTGACAGCCATCCAGACACATGACAGATAGGCGGTAGAGGCAGCAACACCAGCCAGCAACTAAGTCAGTGACTAACAAAGCTTAAGGCAGAGAGGAATATAGGAGAATTCCTATCACTCCTACCTGGGTAAGCATCTCATGAACATGGCTGGACCAGGCTAGCACAGCACGAGTACGCCACTTTGTGTGGAGCTAGGGGGTGTTTTGCTTGTTTGTTTATAATGTCTCTGTCTGTATAGTTTGCTTACCTTGAACACTACATCCTCCTGCTTCAGCCTCTGATGCTCTGGAATTACAGGATAAAGGAGGACTCCTATTTGCCTCAGCATTGCTAGAGCTGCCACAGGACAGGGTGAAAGCACTGATGGCTTTACCTAATTTGTTCTTATTTTATTGTGGGTCATGTTTTCTACTTTTTCACTTTTCTTGTGAGAATGTTTGCTTGTTTTACCAGATTCTGGACACTTTTTCTCTTTATATCCAATTTTTTACTGTTCTGTAATTTCCAAAATGTTCTTTATCTTTGTTTTCTGATAAATCTCCTTGGTAATTGATCATTTTAAGGCTTGCTGCAAGCTTGTGAGTCAGGACCAAAGAGCATTAAAGGTAAAATTAGTTTTTCCAACTGTAAGGCAATTTGTTGTTGAGCATTCTGCATAATATTCCTTGAATTATGAGTTGTTCTCTAGCTTCTGACCAGTGAACATGCATTATTCTTGACCTCATATAATTTCCATGATGTATTTATCCCATTCCTTTCCAATAGCTTCCCCTACCCCACCCCCACTCTGAATAGTTTCCTGATTTGTTTGAGCTGTTGGAACTCAGGTGAATGCGCGGGGAAGACCCTCTGTGACTCTCTGGATCTTCCCCACCATACACAAACATTCATTACTTCACCTTGGAGAGAGCCCTGTGCTCAACTCAGGTGCTCAAGTCCTCAGGTCCTGCCTAGTAGCTTCTCCTCAATGACTGAGGCAGTCACTGAACTACTCTCATTATTTCTCCTTTCTCATGGCATCCCAGCTGATATCTAATACCTGAAAACTACCTAAATATAATTGTGTGTTTTTTTAAAATTGTTTCAGGTAGGAGAATAAATACAGTTCTTATTCCTCTACTATGTCTGCCATGAAACATCATAAAAACATTTTAAATGAAATAACTGCATTTTCTAAGGAAGTGAACAGTTGTTAGATATTTCCAAAAGGAGAAAATGTTCTCCGGGGAAAGAGTCTCCCAGAGGGTAAAGCATTTCAGACCTCTAACACAGGTAACACTGGGAATTCAGTGGGCTCATCTCCAGTAGGAAAACTTTCATTCATTTTTTCTTTGCTGTTTTTATTTTCAGAAATTAAATCTATATGGAAATTATATACTTTTGAAACTCAATAACATGAGAAGTCAGAACAAAAGCTATATTTAAATAGAATCTATTTTGCTTTTTAGAAAAGCACCTCCCTGCAACTTAAAATGATTTAAAAATTGTTTTAAAGTTCTAATTTTATAATTAACTAAAATTAGAATACCAAACATTAATAATCACAGGATTACTGAAAGATCATTTGCATATTTTATATAGTTAATTAGTACAAATAATTAGTGTGGAGTATCACCTCAATATTTCTCAGAAAGCTAGTGTGTATTAATTATGTAAGACATAGAATTTAAGTAATTAATGTCTATTAAAGTCTCTATCCCAAGCACAACGAACAGAAAGCACGACTCAAGGCATCATGAGGACACAGTGGACTGGGGCGGGGGCTTCTATCATATTGTTAATAAATCTTATTTCCAAACTGCAGCATCGATGAGCTTTGGCAATCCTTCCTCTGGGAAGTCCCGTATTGCCTTCCCTAAAGGTAACCTGAGTTCATATTTCCAGAAGGAGAGGTGGATCATGAAACTCTGCAGGGGAATGATAGCTCACTCTGTACTGTCTAGGTAAGACCATTGGTAGGTGCTACTTTTCCCATTTAGATTCCTCTCAGCTTCCTTTCCCTAAATGAACTCTTTATTTCTATGACTAACAATAAATTTTCTGTAAGATTTGGCTTTGCTTCCACATCTGAAAATTCCCTCCTATCAAATCACCTATCTTAGTTAAAGTGTGGCATTTTCATTATTGTTATTATTATTGTTGTTGTTATTATTATTATTATTACAAACTTTCACACTATAACCCTGGCAGGTCTGGAATTCATAGAAATGCTCCTGCCTCAAACTTCCAAGTGTACCATGCCACCACTTTTGGCTTCGTACTTGGCCTTTATATGCCAGAAATGAAATCCTGGGAACTTACCAAACGGGAAAACTGACTGCTAAAATGTAAAGCTTTGCATATGACCCACTGACAGGAAGTACAGTTTAAAGAAGAAATGACACCAAAACTTAGAAATGTTCTCAAAAACAAAGCAGCTGCTGTGGTTCGTGCACATCCCCTAAGGGTCCATATACTAACAGCTGGGTCCTCACTTGGTGGCACTGTTGGAAGACTGGAAACACTAAGAAGTGGAACCTAATGGGAAACGCTCATTACTGGGCCTGCGCTGAAATAGAACACAATAGCCAGGAGAGTAGAGTGGACCAAAGCTGCTCTACTCACCGCATCCAGAAAGCAGAGCATACTCTATCAGCTTAAATACTTGACAATGTGAGCAGTGGCACCAGAATCAAGTAGTCTTGAACACACAGAAACTAAGTGTTTGTTGCCATTGTTTTTGTTTTACTGCTTTAAAATGAATAAAGTAAGAGAAGGCTAAACACTCATCAGAACACACACGACCACGGAAATAGAAATTAAGTGATTGATTTTCTTCATCGGGTAGATTTTTTGTAAGGTGGACCATGACTGTCTTTTCATCAATAAAAAGGCAAAGTTTTGCTGTACATTTGATTTTTATAGTTGTTCATAATTGGACCATTCTGGTAGAGTCTTAATCACTGAATCTTCAGAGTATTTCTGCTTTCATATTGTTGTGGGCAGTTAGCAATAACAACCACCAAGTCCTCTTATAATAGATAAAAAACTTCACAGTAGGGTATTCCTGAGTCTGAGAGTTATGACTGGAAGAACGGCCTCTTGCCTAACATTATCTCAGCACAAGACACTGTAGGGATGGACAAGCAACAAGCCTGCTGTGAAAGATGCCTTTGTGTTCTGAATGCTCCCTGAAGGGAGGGGAGTGTGAATTGTCAGGTTATCAAAGCACTGAAACAGACTGATGGAAAGCAGTATGCAGGAGGCAGCATGCTCTTTTATGAGTTACTCACAGAACTGTGTTTATCCAGAAATAAAAAGAAACATGAGAGGGAAAAGTCAGGACTTACCAGAGACCACTAATAATTCTGAGTTCTAACTAAGTCTAAACGTATTGGAGAGAGTATGAATGAGGTGGGTATGCTACTGACTTGAAGAAAAGCAGAAAACCTGTTTTGTGGCAGTTGTGGAGACAATGTATGCTTCAGTCACCAAGAGCTGGCAAGAACATGAGACGTTCAATCAAAAGGAAATGACAAAAAAATGATGTTTCACTTTCTTATTTAATTTCTTCTACATTCCTTGCTTCTAAAAGGTAATTGAGAAGTAAGATATCCCTGGTATTATAGACATGATTTTGTTATAGTCTAGTATTTTAAAATTACATTGTGTATCCTTTTAGATGTGTGTGTGTGTGTGTGTGTGTGTGTGTGTGTGTGTGTGTGTGTACGATTACAATATATTTTGGTTGTATCAACTCCCACTCCTCCTCTCATACAACTCCCCATCCTTTCCCTAACTTCATATCAGTGATTTTTCTTTCTAATAACCCACTGAATCAAAAAGTTCTGCCTGTATGTACTTGAGGGTAGGACCGTCCTTTGGAGCACAATATTTGTAACATATTGTCATAATGTGATGAATAAAAGATGTATGCCTAAAAAACTTCCAACACCAATTCCTACTTCAAGTATACAATTATTTTATTAAAAAGAATATAATGATTCCTGTTATCTTCTAGATTATAAATTAAATGAAATAATCCTTTTAGATGCATACTCTGCCAAAATTCAGACACACCCTTCTCTAGAAGAAAAGATTAATAAACCACATTGATTGCTTTATTTTTCTTGCTTAACTATTAAATACTCCTTCCACTGGTCACAAGCAAGAATGATCCCGTTTTCCTGTCCCAATACAGTCTATTAAAGCCTTAGTGAGACTCTTCATAAAGCCCCAGCAGTCTGCAATCACATGGTAATCTTTCTTCCAATTCCTCTTTGCTTTACATAAGTACACTGAACGCATTATAATAGTGTTATAAGCAACTGGTTTGTGGGATAATTCTCAGTGTAAGAACAGGACTTCCATTGTTTGAGGGCCCCAGAGTTTATCATTGTGTTTTCTAGAGTAAGATTTTAATAATATTTACACACAGACAATGAGAAATCAGAGAAAGGATTTCTTTTTCTGGTTTGTTCTTAAGATCTGAAGTTGAACATAAATATAATTTTAAATATAAATTATGCTATCAAGATAAATTTTACACCATAATATCTGAGAGATTGTTTGAATAAAATACTCAAATATGAAAGAAAATTTATAAAAATAAAATCCATATAATATTTGAAATGTAGTAAGATATTTTTGTTTTATTAGAGAAAGAAACAGTGTAATGCTTTGATTTTAATGTCATAATAGAGAAGAGTAAACCATACTCTATTTTGTATCTATTGATACTTCCATTTCTCAGACAATTTCTCCTTCTAACTGTGTGCAAACATATACCTGTTATTCCATTAAGTGCAATGGAAGGAGACCAGAGTAGTGTTGTAATCCAAGCAAACCTGGCCTTGCCTCTCACCCACCTGAGCAAGACAGGTGTATGTACCCTGGACTTTAAAAGAAAAAATCCACCTGCTTCCTTTCTCTTTTTTCCCAATGTTCCTCGGAAGGGTCTTGACTGCCCCCCTTCTCTTCTGTCCTGTCTCTGCACCTCTGTACCTCTTTTCTCTTCCCTTTCCTTATTTTCTTACCTCCCCTTCAATAAAACATTCAATATGGGTCATGTCTAGGGGTCTCTGTTCCCCATCTGCCTGTCATTCATCACCAGCCATGGGATCAGCAGGCAGATGGAGAAACATCTGCTTGTGGTCCCAACTGGCACTGTCTTATTCCTAACAGGTAGAACAAAAGGGAATCCAACAAGGTTCTTTTAAGAGACTCTGCTAACGATTGAAAGGTGTGTACGTACAGCTAGAAGTGGCAGCTTTTGCTGGAGGTCAGCATGGACTGAGGCTGTAAGCTGCAGTCACGCTTACGCCCGCCATCTTGAAAAAAAAACACCGGCAGTTTAAAACAGACGCGGTTTTACAGTTAAGACACATGGCCAGAAAAACATAAAGATTTACAGTAAAGTCAGACTTGGAAGAAGAAAATCTCTAAAGGTTTACAGTGTGTTTAAAAATATACGTGAGATTGAGAGAGAAAATGAAATGGCAAAGTGGTAAATAAATACAAAAGCCGACGTTGTGGTGGCACACGCCGGTAGGATTTACTCCAGAGGCAGAGGCAGGCGGATTTCCAAAGAGAAACCCTGTCTCAGAGAAAAATAAATTAAAATAAATAAAGTAATAATAGATAAATAAATAAACCACGTAAAGATGGAAAATACACAGAGAGTCTGGATACTGTATGCTATTATGTTTTTCAGTTTTTTCATTGCTAAGGAAGGAACAAATGCTAAAGTACACTTGATTATAAATGCTTCTGAATTAATTCAACTTATATCTTTTGAAAATGCCTTGACTTCAAAATTTAAGGATAAGGATATGTTACTCGGAAAAGGAGTTTTAGTTTATGTTTCCACAGAAAATGAAAAGCTGAGGATTCCTTCCAGGCTTCTGTGGTTTGACGAACCAAGACCCCCAGAAGCAGTGGTTCAGGTGTTCCAACAATTGAGACAGCTAAGATGATGCAGCTTTACAGACCCGAAAATACGGACTTATACAGGTTTCTGAGTTTTGTCATGATCCCCATGGTATGAACAGCCCCCCTTCCAGCAGGAAGCAGTTTGGAATGAGCGACGCCCCAATTCCCATCTTGTTTATAAACCTTTGTTTTCATTTAAATGGGATTATTTATAATTGGTTAATGATCACAACCAATCTATTCTTAAAGGAAAAAGGGGATTATGGTATGGAAATGAATACTTTGTATTGGTATGGTTTTTCATTTATTGATACAAATTCAAGGTCAATTTTGTGATATGTATATTTCTCCTCTTGATTAAGTATTGTGCTTATACTGATCTTTTAAAATGTAATGCGTAATTAAATACAGATTATAGATAGTTACTTCTAATAGTCAGAATTTATAGTTAGGTAAGTTAGGTTTTCTAGATATACAGAAATATATTTGACATAAAAAGTCTTCAAACCTTACAAAGACCTTCAGAAAATGGCATTTAAAATGGCTTAGGGTTTTCATTGACAATGAGAAATGTCTGCTCCTGGCAGCACCAATTATGTCTGAGAGGAAAATGGGCATCGAAGAAACTCGTTATGGAGTTTGCTTTCAACATGGCAGGATTAGCCATTTGGGCAAGAAACTGCTCTTGCCTAGACGGTTTGACTGTTGTATAATCTGGACATGCAGGACCCACAGGAAAGTGACTGCTGAACTCAGTCTTACAGGGTTCCTGCTTCATGGAAGAGTCTACGGGACTTTCTGCAGGACACAGAAAAATGACTGACAGACTGCCAATGCATATGGACAGTTTGAAATTTCCTGCTTTGCTGAGAAGTGTTCCAGACACATTGTGGCCTATGGGCTGAAGATAGATGCCCCAACGTTACAGAGGAACTTCGGGTGACTGTCCAGGCAGTAAGATGTCTCTGTCAATCCTAGTGTTTATATATTATCCTTCTGTGGTCTTTGATAGAGTTGAAGACAGATAGCTATAATTATAGTTTTCCTTAGTTATGATAAAAGATAAGCTACATATAGGACTTTGGACTCACAAGGATGGGATGGATAATATTTTCTTTAAATCTTGCTAAAATATTGTAACTATGTTCTTATTTGATAACTGTTCTGTTATATATAATTTGACTATGCTAAAGTTAAGACCTTTCTTTTTGTTTAAACAGAAAAGAGGAGATGTTGGGGAAGTCCTGTGCATTTGTCAATAAAGTACTGTCTGGCCAATAGGGAATCTAGATAGGAGGGACTAGGAGTCCAGGAGGACTCTGGGTAGGAGAAACACGAGGAGTCGAGATGTAACGCCATTGCGGTAGGAAGCCCGGAAACCTCTCCAGTAAGAGACATACTTAGATTAACAATTATGGGGTAATTACCTAAGTCAGAGCTAGCCAGTAAGAAACAAGCAAGGCCAACAGCTTCATAATTAATATAGCCTCCTGTGTGTTTATTTGGGGGCTACAATGCGGCAGAGCCCAGGCAGCTGGCGGGGGATAAACCAAAGCGGCTAGCAAAGAGAAAGCTTCGCATAACAGAACAGGCTGGCCTTGAACCACAGAAATCATCCTAACATTGCGTCTCAAGTGATGCAATTAAAAGCATTCCCCACCATGCCCAACTTTAACTATTTTTAATTCATATATACATATATATGTATATATTATATAATGTATAATGTTGAATATATGTATATTTTTCTGTATATTTGTGCATAAGAAGGGGGCATCTTGTCCACATATTGTTTGTAATATGGAGGGCTCCCAACAACAAAACCTTAAGTTCCAGACAGAAAAATCTAAAAATAATATTTTGAATAATTAGTATTTGTCCTCAGAAGTAAAGGATGTGGTCTCCAGGATTCAGTGCTGTCCAAGAGCCCCCAAGCAGTGAATAAAATATATCCATGAGACACATGGCTGTAAAATTTTATATCATTAGTTCTAAGAAATTCTTTACAATTTCTTGCTACTTGGAATATTATCTGAGTTAAAGAATAATGTGCTGGCTATAAAAAATGAAATTATACATTATAGGTTATGGGAGAAATATCAATCTAGACTTTTATATCCAGCAAATCCATCAATCAGATGCTCATGTGCAGTAAAAGCTTCAAGACATGTTTTCTAGGTACTCCATGGTGAACAAAATAATGAAACTTTACACATACTGCTCATGTCCTAAGTCCTTGAACCTGTTAATATGTTACTCTAAATGGTAAAAATATGAAGATTGGAGATGGAAAGTTTACAGTCAAACTGGCCTTACAGCACAGAGATTGCCCTTAATGGTTTGAATGGGACCAGCATAATAAGTATCCTTAAAAGTATAAGATGGCTAAGCAGGTTAAGACACTTACAGTCAAGCCTAGAGACCTGAGTTTGCTTCCTGGAACCTACATAGTAGAAAAAGAAAACTAACTAATAACACCTCATAAGCTACCCTCTGACCATCACACATAAGCTGTGCTATTTGTGGACTCAGTCACATACATAGACACACACAAAATAACTGAAGAAAACGTGGTTTGAAGTCTAAGAGGGAGGCAGGAGATGGTATTGGAGGAATGCATGGTGAATTCCCAGCCCACAACTGCCGGCTTTGTTGGCTTTGCAGATCTGAGGCTGTGTAGCCAGCCAAGGAATGTGATCAGGTTTTTGAAAGCGAGGCTAAGAGAGAGTTTCTCTGCTTGACCTCTAGAAATGAAGATGGCCTTACCTGCATTTACTTTAGAGCAGTGATGTATAATCCTGAACTCTAACCTTGAGAACTACAAGATAAGTTCCTACAGTATCTTTTAGAAGATTATCTCTACTGAAGAGAATATGAAAAAGAAGAAGAACAGCAAAACAACAAGAAGAACAAGAAGAAAATCTGGAAGGTAACTCCTGGACAGCTGTTGTGGATCACATCTAAAGACAGAAGAATGAGAAGCCTCCAGGGATTTAGAAGGAGAAATGGTAAATATTCTATCAAATCATGTCAAAATTTAGATACTTTAAACAAAACTAATAAAATGAATAACTAAGCCCTACTAACTGCAAGAAAGCTAGAAACCAATGTTTTTTGGTAAAAAGTACCATATTTGTCTATAATCTGTATGATTATAAGAATGACAAACATGGTATCAATTTTTCTAAAAGTTGTGGTCCATCTATAATGGAATTTTCAATAATATATAGTAAGGGGATAAGTACGCACTACAAAAGCAGAAGTCTTCATCACTTTAAAGACAGCCAGTAAATAATACCTATGTTTATAAATCAATATGCAGCATATTTTATCTCTCCTTCTCTCTCTTTCTCTCTCTCTCTCTCTCTCTCTCTCTCTCTCTCTCTCACACACACACACACACACACATACACACAAACACTCACACACACACCAGATAGGTGGATAAAATGGCACATCATAGGAGAAAAACAAATAAGTATTTGTCCTCAACTTTTCATTATTTTAAACACTTTTTGGTCTTTCAATCTCTGCCCATGTCTTTTTAAGTCAAAAACTAAAATGAGATTTGAGAGATAAAATTACGGTGACTTATATGTTAAAATATTCAAAGAATTAACACCAGTAGCAACATCATTCGAAAAATTATGAGAAGCGCTTGTCTGTCAGCACAGCCCTTGTCTGTCCACACTGTTTTTCCCTCTTATCATAGGTGATGCTCTACATATTCCATTCACTTGTCTATCCTTTGTTTTCCTGCTTATGGGAATGTAGCATCTATGAAGACAGGATTATAATGTACTTTTATCATCACCATATCCCCTAGAAACTAAAACAATGCCTTTTACATAAAGGCATTTGGCAATTTGGCAAA
The DNA here is from genome assembly GCF_017639785.1 of Mesocricetus auratus. Classification (NCBI taxonomy): domain Eukaryota; kingdom Metazoa; phylum Chordata; class Mammalia; order Rodentia; family Cricetidae; genus Mesocricetus; species Mesocricetus auratus. Next base: position 40,287,008 of record NW_024429193.1, read on the forward strand.
TGGAACGAAGTACGTAAAAACTTTGAAACCTTCCTTAATGCTTAGACTCAAACTTAATAACCATTTACTGCTTTAAATATGAACAAGTAACCTGCATATAGTTATTTTCATCATAAATAAAAGCAAAGGAGCTCCCTAAGAAGAGATTAGGGGAGTGCTAAGAGGGCGAGCTTGTCTTGAGAGATCAGGGCATCTGTAGCAAAGTGCACATGGCAAGAAACTATCCTGAGGCTGCTGAGCCTGCTCATCATATAACAGCCTGTTCATACATAAACATCTGCAAAAATACCACCTAAACTAATTCTTCCTCTTTTTGCTTTTAAGAATTTCATGCATACTTACAACATGTTCTGATCACACTTACCCCCAATTCCCTTTCAATTCCTCTGCTATTCTCCCCAACACTTTTCCTTCCAACTCATGTGCTAATACCTAGTCACCATCCTGTCTGCTGCCTCCCACCCCCAATCTCTTTCCTTGTTCACTTATCTGTGTGAGTTCCTCTGAAGATGCTGTGCCAAGTATTCCCAGTTTACCTTAAAGGCTTTCTTCCATGGTGAATTTTTCCAACTGAGCATCTATTGTCCTAGCTGCCAGTCTTACTCCTCTGTCTAAGAGCATCCACTTACTTGCTTTCCTTACAGTGTGATTGTGTTTCCAAAACCTTTCTCCTACTATGATCTGTGTTTTTCACAGGAAAATGGGTGGGTTTAGCACAGGAGATGTGTTTACACCCAACTGTAAAGAACTATCCAAGTTCTGTCCTTTGTTGCTAATTTTAGGCATATATTGATCATGTTAAGACTGAAATCTTTTGTTGGTTTGACTAAACCTTCAATTTTTACTGGCATTAAACATCTCAGTTTCTCATAAAAGTCTTGTACATTGTCCTCTTGAAGCATTCAAATGTATTGCAAAGAATCTAAAACTTTGAAATCCAGGTGATTTTATTCTCCCATCTTAACATTCAGATATTCTTACCTCTCATTTCATTAGATTGCCCTGGGTCATTTTTTTACAAAATGACACAGTAATCAAAGAATAGGAAGACTCCAAGAAAGTAATTGTGATGTCTGAGCCTAAGCTATAATCCTATTAAAGACATCATGGGAAGAAGCTATTATCAGTTTAGCATTTCTGGCTTAATCAAAAATTTAATATAATTCATTGCAACATGGGGATTGCATGCATTTCATTGTAAGATATATTACAATGTGTTCAATATTGTTATTATATGTTAGTACAAATACAGACTCAAATGAAAAAGTAAATATACAGTAGTGGTTTGGGCTGGCTACAGGTACCCTTGTCATTGATAAACTGCAGCTAACATGTGGGTTATACATACAGGATCTAGAAAGGCCAACTTTAGGGATGGTTTACCACAGCTTCAATTTATGATGGGCATAATGAGGCTAACAGAAGAGCAAACTGGAGTGCCAAAACTCTGTCACGGTGCAGGGGGTTAGAAGGGAGAGAAGGGAAATGAAGCTGAGGGACCTGAAACATAGCTGTGATCCACAAAATGTGACAGTAACCGCAGGACTCCTGACTCATCTGGGGTGAAGTGTAGTTATACTAACCAACAAGCCAAGACACACTGTGATGTTCTATAATGAGACTGAGAAGTACTGGGTTATGGGCAAGCTTATAAAGAGAAGAGTAGGTAGAGACAGAGAGAGATGATGATGAGGAGATTAAGAAAGATAACTCTCAACCTAAAAAGACATTTGTGAATGGTGCAAGTATAGCATCAGTGTTCCCAGCCACCTTAACCATAAAAAAGTTCAATTGAAAATGACCTGTGCCACAGCAGTGTTCTACAGTTACACCTTCAGTGTATCAGGAGGAGGCAACACAGGGTCATTATGGAAGGAAAGCTTGTCACCTCTTACTTTGGATGGCATATCTTTCATTTGAAAAATATACACTCTAGAGGTGAATTTTCAGTGTACTTACCTCTACGAAGATAAAGCAGGGGAAAATTGAGTTGCTTCTAAACTCCTGGTCTTCGTGATTCGGGAACATTTTCCTGTTGGTATAAAAGAAAGAATACAGAAACTTAAATCCAGTTTGGTCATGGCTTCATGCTCTGTGGAAGCTCAATAAATTCTCATTATAAAGCTAACTTTGTCTTACCAGGAACTGACATCATACATCTAGAGTTAATGCCTGCAGGGTCAGAACATTAATATCTTCTGCTTGCCTTGAATTCAACATCCACAAGGATGCTTCCTTTTGAAATATGACCCCTGACATGTCAGATCATCAACTATTTCCACTTGCAACTATGTCCAGCAAGATAACTGACATTTGACTGCACCTATTATGAGATGGGTGGGAGTCTGGTGAACACCTGTACCCCCAGTACCTGACTTACCAAGTCTTCACCACAACTAGCATGTTCTTAGAGGGCTTCTCACCAGCAAACCTGTCAACACTCCCACTACAGGTTGCAGTAATTTGAGAGAAAGTAATTATGCATAGAAAAGCTTAAATAGAAGAAAGATTGCTTCACAACTACACAACTTTTACTTATATGAGAAATAGTGTCACCAAACATCATTTTCCCACTATATGTTTGTTTTAAAGGTTTTCAGTGATTTGTTCTATGATATAGTTACTATGAATGCACAACACTGTTGTAATAATATTTGACATCTTAAAATTTTACATTTACTGTGATGGTAGCTACAATAAATGAACAAACCTATAACATAAAATTTTAAAAAGAAGGTAGGAATTTCTTTAAGTCCTTTGCACACAAGAGGTGAGGTTTCTTATGCCTGCCTGAGTCTTGGCTTTGCCAATCACTCTTGGACTTTGTATTTGTAACTTAGCTTCACGATTCACATTTTTTCATATATATGTATATATGTATACACATATATATTATTAACAATATATTGTTATAATATATTATTATATTATATATTAACAATATTATGATGTTTAATCTTGATTGTCCACTTGATGAGGCTAAAAATCACCTAGGAGATAAATCTCTGGGTGTGTGAGGGCATTTTCTGAGTTCTAACTTCCAGAGTGGAAGACCCACTCCGAGAACAGCAGAGCCATTCCAAAGACTAGCCATCCTGGATTGAAAAACAATGAGTAAGCAAGATAGACACCAACACTGACTTCTCTGCTGTTTGACTATAGATGCACAGTGACTAGGCATCTCATGTTTTCATTGTCACACCTTCCCTGCCATGAAGTATAAACAACCAATTCATACTCCCATTGTCAGGTCTTCATCACCACGCAGTGTGAACAACCACCTCATACCCCCAATCCCTTTCCTTCATTGCCATGCCGTGTGACCAGACATCTCATACTCCCACTATAAGACTTTCATCACCATACAGTATGATCTGTTGCCATGACAACATTGCCATGGTGAATTGTACTCTCAAACTGTGAGCCAAACCACTCAACTACTTCTTTAAGTTCTTTTTGTCACATATTTGGTCATAGCAATGAGATAAATGACTAATGGATATCTACCAAATTAACAAATTTTGGGATTCAAACAAACTGTTATGTCTGAGCTTTAAAAATATCAACTCAAGCAGACTGAAGGTATGGGACATGATAATCCAGACGTCAAACCTCAGTGAAAGAGATGCATTGTATCACTTTGTCTACTAAAATTATGTTTGAGACCTCCATGTTAGGAAAACGGACACTCTATTTCCTAGTTATTATGGTATAGGTAGTGTATCCTTCAAAGTCATATGTTGACATTTTAAACTCCACTGTATTTGACTCTCCAAACTTGGAAAGAAAGCCTTCAGTGGCAATTAAGGTGAAATGAAGTCATTATAATTGTATATCCTAATCTGGCCATCTAGTGTCCTTATGTGAAGAAATTAGACACAGATTCATATTAAGAAGACTGTGGAAGCTAACTGCCCTTAGTCAATAAGATAGTTTTTGGAAGAAATCATTTCTACAGACACTTTTGCCTCTGACATCTGGCTCTAGAATGGTGAGTGGAGTTGGGGTGGGAGGGAATTTTCTGTTCTTTCAGACATCCAATCATTAGGACTTTGTTATGGCAGCCTTTACAAACTAATACTCTAGGAAGTACCTATCAAGGTATGAGAATGTTAAATTTTGAATTTTTTCATCATTTAATTGTGTGGATTCGGAAATAGCTAGCAAATGGGTAAAAGTGTTTGAAAGAAAAGATTAGTGAAGTGAGGTCTTGCAAACCATTAATGGCCACATAATTTTGGCAAAGTTTTCCCATGTTATAATTGGATTTTTCCTCCCTCTACTCAAGGGAAATTTAATTTTTTTTGCATGGGAAGTAATATACATAGAAAAACTACTTAATTTGCCTATGGCTTTACTGTGATAAATTTAAATTCTAGTCATTTTCATTATGAACACAAATGTTACTATTAATCTCAAAAAAACATAATTATGAGGGCAAAGCTGGCACTTTTTCTATCCCTCAAAAAACAATAATACATCCCATTTGAAATGACTTAAAGAACACCAGAAATTTAGCTTAATTTCATCACATCCTTAGTACAAAAAATAATAATCATCTTAATAATAGTCATAATAATAATAACAATAATAGAGACTGGACATTATTACTATTTTTGCAATGATATTATGCTCTTAAAAGTGGACATTAGCAAAAAGGATTTTCAAAGAGAAATTCATATAATTGTATTGTATAAATGCTATACTGTTATTGCCAAAGATTCCTACAATTTTCTACATTTTAATAGTATTGAACATTTAGTACCCTATTCTATACTAATTTATTTCCATTCATTGTTCCTCTGTGCCTCAAATATTCCATAAACATGAGCAAGGAGCCCATTTGAAAACAACCATGCTGGCTATTGATTGTAGCTTCTATTGAAAAATTTCTGAAATTTTCTAAAGCTCCAATAACCTTATATGCTCTAGAGTACTTCCATAATGGGCTATGTACAGTACATACTGTTTTTCAGTCCACATTAATTTAACTGAGTGTTTATATATGGAGAGAGAGAGTGAGAGAGAGAGAGAGAGAGAGAGAGAGAGAGAGAGAGAGAGAGAGAGAGAGAGAGAGAGAGAGAGAGAAAGACCTAAAAAACTCTCATCCTGAATTTTAAATCATGGAGTTTCTGGGGGTTCTAAATGTCCCAGCTCTCCACAAGGACAGGAAGAATCTTATAGAACACTCTCAGTTTCATAATGAATCATTTAAAGAAAAAGACGCATTCAAACTGACTGTCCTGGGAAAAACCAATTACATTATTATTACTCTATCAATTTGAAAACAGAAATGCTTTATTTAGGAATTTTTCCAGCTGTCATATTTGATGACTAAAACCTCAGTAACATTAACCAAAGAACTGCAAATCTCACTCTAGTAGAGACCATGTGCCATGGTCTAACAGTTGGGTTCCCTGTCCTCTCCAAATTCCTCTCCTCTGTAGTATAAGATGTCCATTCACTGTTTGCATTTGGAGGAAGGGAAGAGGAAAACGGTTGGTAGGAGAATATATCCTCCCCTTTTAAGGAAATGTACACATCTTCCCAGATTTGCTAGAACATACTCAAGAGGTCAGAGCTAGTTCTGCGGGAAGCTGGAAATGTGCCCCCACTGGATCTTCTATTTACAGATGGAAGTCTAGGAGATGACTAATCTCAACTGCTTAGAAGGAATAGACAGGTTTGTTTTTCTTCCACAAACCTTAACCCAGACGTTGGAAATTCAGCAAGCACCATCTTTGGGCTCCCTGTGATTTCAGCATCTGAGGGTGGTCTGTGGTTACCAGCAGTGCACACGGTGGGGGGGGGGGGGTTCGCTGTGAGTCAGAACTTCTGCACTTTCAGACTGATGGCCACACAGAGGCTGACACAGCATTTTTTGTTGATGGCAACATAAATTGTGACATTAGCTTAGATTAGATCACTTTGCAAAGAAAAAAAAAGCTGCTGCGGGTTGTTATGGATCACTTTTAGCTTTCTGTGGCCCTAACCCAAACTAGCCCCAATTTTTATGGCAATGTGTTCCTTACATCTTTGCAAATTTAGTGTAATCAATCTAGCTCAAATTCTTGTCATTCAAGGAAAAATGGCTTCTGCTTACTTAATCTGAATATACTTAAGTCTGTGTATAAGTGTCAAGAAGAAAGTAAACAATACAGCCTAACTTACTCTCCAAAATGGCCACCATGCCTTATTTTAAGCATACTTTATTAGACAACTACAATGTCACCTAGAACTCTAAAGGAAACTTAGTGTCCAATGATATGGGCACTTCTAAACATGGGGCACAGGCTTCCTTTCTCCTCTCTTTTTTTTTAAAGTGTCCTATCACACTCTCCCCTAACTTGTAGTTACCTGTCGCTTTGATTTGGGAACACTTAAAGTTTCTATGATTTTGCTTCTTTATTTCTTCTTTTTTATTTAGGTTAGAAACAATCTTGTTTCACATGTCAATCCCAGCTTGCTTTTCCTCCCCTCCTCCCCCAGTCCCCCACACAATCTCCAGTCTGTTGGGGAAGTCTTTTGTCAATAAAGCACTGTTGAGCCAATAGGAATCTAGATAGGTGGGACTAGGAGTCCAGGAGGATTCTGGGAAGGAGAAACACAGAAGAGTTCTACATGTAACACCATGGGGTAGGAAGCCCGGAACTATTCTCCGGTAAGAAACATACTTAGATTAACAATTAGGGGGTGATTACTTAAAGCAGAGCTAGCCAGTAAGAAACAAACAAGGCCAACAGCTTCATAATTATTATAGCCTCCTGTGTGTTTATTTGGGACTGATGCGGCTCTAGAACCAGGCTGGCGGGAAGGCTCCTCTCAAGGAAAAGGTTTCCCTTTACACCAGTCTGATCCCCAAGGAGGGTGAGGCACTCCATGGTGGATCTCCAGTTACTGTCATTTCATTGAGGGCAGGGCCTAGGCCCTCCCCCCAAGAGTCCCGGCTGAGAGAGCTTCCCATATTGTGGCATGGGCACTCAAAGTCTATTTGTATGCCAGAGATAAATACTACCCAAGGCCCCAAAGATTATCTAGGCCTCCTCACTGACACCCACATACAGAAGGTCTGGGTAAGTCCCATGCTTTCCACACAGCCATCAATCTTGAGTCCAAGAGCTCCCCCTTGTTCAGATCAGCTGTTTCTGTGGGTTAAACCAGCCCAGTCTTAACTGCTTTGCCCATCAGTTCTCTCTTTCTGACACTGGATTCCAGGAGTTTAGTTCAGTGTTTGCCTGTGGGTATCTGCCTCTGCTTTCATCAGTCACTGGATGAAGGGTCTGTTTCCTAGACTCTCTGGCAGTGGAATTGTATTCTGGCAATCCCCTGATTCATGTCTAAAATCCATAAATGAGTGAGTACATACCATATTTCTCGTTTTGTGACAGTGTTACGTCACTCAGTATGGTTTCTTCTAGTGCCTTCCATTTGCCTGCAAATTTCAAGATTCCATTATTTTTTCTGCTAAATAATACTCCATTGTGTAAATGGACCACATTTTCTCTATCTGCTCTTCCGTTGAGGGGCATCCAAGTTGCTTCCAGGTTCTGGTTATTACAAATAATGCTGCTATGAACGTAGTGGAACATTCTTGTTGTATGAATGTGCATCTTTTGGGTATATGCCTAAGAATGGAATAGCTGGGTCTTGTGGTAGACTGATTCCCATTTTCCTGAGGAATCTCCATACTGATTTCCAAAGTGGCTGTACAAGTCAGCACTCCCACCAGCAGTGTAGGACTGTTCCCCTTTCTCCACATCCTCTCCAGCATAAAATGTCCTTGGAGTTTTTGATTTTAGCCATTCTGACAGGAGTGAGATGGTATCTCAGAGGTTTTTTTTTTATTTGAATTTCCCGGATGGCTAGGGATGTTGAGCACTTTCTCAAGTGTCTCTCAGCCATTTTAGTCACCTTTATTGAGAATTCTCTATTTAGTTTTGTACCCCATTTTTTGATTGGATCCCAATTCTTCTCAAAATATTCCATGCAATAGAAGCAGAAGGGTCTTTGCCAAACTCTTTCTATGAGGCTTGAATAACCTTGATACCTAACCCACACAAAGGCACAACTAAGAAAGAGAACTTCAGACCAATATCCTCATGAACACTGATGCAAAAACACTCAATAAAATACTGGCAAATCAGATCCAAGAACACATCAGAAACTCATCCACCATGATCAAGTAGGCTTCAGCCCAGGCCTGAAGGATTGGTTCAACGTACAAAAATCCATCAATGTAATCCACCATATAAACACGCTGAGAAACAAAAATCACATGATCATCTCACTGGATGTTGAAAAAGCCTTTGACAAAATCTAACACCCTTTCATGATAAAGGTCTTGGAGAGATCAGGGATAACAGAAACTTATCTCAACATAATAAAAGCTATATACAGCAAACCAACAGCCAACATTAAACTAAATAGACAGAAACTTAATGCAATTCCTCTAAGATCAGGAGCAAGACAAGGCTATACTTTTCAATATTGTACTTGAAGTTCCAGATAGAGCAATACGAAAACAAAAGGAGATCAAGGGAATACAAATCAGAAAGGAAGAGGTCAGACTTTCACTATTAGCAGATGATATGATAGTTTACATAAGTGACCCAAAGAACTACACCAGGGAACTTCTGCAGCTGATAAATACTTTAAGCAAAGTGGCAGGATACAAGACCAACTCAAGAAAATCAGTAGCCCTACTATATACAGATGATAAAAGGGCTGAGAAAGAAATCAGAGAAACATTGCCCTTTATAATAGCCACAAACAACATAAAATACCTTGGGGTAACGCTAACCAAACAAGTGAAAGACCTGTATAGCAAGAACTTTGAGTCTTTAAAGAAAGAAATCAAAGAAGACACCAGAAGGTGGAAAGATCTCCCATGCTCTTGGATACATAGGATCAACATAGTAAAAATGGCAATCTTACCGAAAGCAATATACAGTTTTAACGCAATCCCCATTAAAATCCCAGCACAATTCTTCAGAGACCTTGAAAGAAAAATAATCAACTTTGTATGGAAAAACAAAAGACTCAGGATAGCCAAAACAACCTTATTCAACAAAGCAACACCTGGAGGCATCACCATCCCTGACTTCAATCTCTATTATAGAGCTGTAGTCCTGAAAACAGCTTGGTATTGGTACAAAAATAAACAGGTAAACAAATGGAATCGAATTGAACACCCTGATATTAACCCATACAAGTATGATCATCTGATTTTTGACAAAGAATCTAAAAATATACAATGGAAAAAAGAAAGCATCTTCAACAAATGGTTCTGGCATAACTGGATACTGGCATGTAAAAGAATGCGGATAGATCCATGTCTATCACCATGGACAAAACTTAAGTCCAAATGGATCAAAGACCTCAACATAAATCCAGCCACAATTAACCTGTTAGAAGACAAAGTGGGAGGCACCCTTGAACAAACTGGTACAGAAGACAGCTTCCTGAACATAATTCCAGTAGTACAGACACTAAGATAGGCAATTAATAAATGGAACCTCCTGAAACTGAGAAGCTTCTGAAAGGCAAAGGACATAGTCAGCAACTCAAAAAGGCAACCCACAGAATGGGAAAAGATATTCACTAACCCCACTTCTGACAGAGGGCTGAACTCCAAAATTTACAAAGAACTCAAGAAGCAAGTCTCCAAAACACCAAAGGAACCAATCAAAAAACGGGGTACAGTGCTAAATAGAGAATGCTTCTGTATTTCTGATGAGTTCAATATATAAATTGAAATCCATGCAAAGATTTTCTCTCTACCATTCTGACTTGATGTGACTGATAAAGGACCCTGTAATGGGACAATTCATTTTCCCTTGTGTTCTGAGTGCTTCCTGCTGGTCCACTCACCTGCTGTCTGAGGAGTAATCTGCATTTATCAGTACAGCACCAGCCAGACTCCACAGGAGCAGGGGATGTGACTCCCGACATTTTAGCTGGAAAGCCACTTCACTGCAAACACCTCCAGGTAACTAGAGCTAACTTAGCTGGGAAAGATTACAGACAACATTGGTGCCTTCTTGCTTTATCTGGCTTTCCATTGCTGTTGTAAAACATCAAACCAAATGCACTTTGAGAAGGAAAAGGGTTATTTCAGCATGCAGTCCCACATCGCTGTCCATGAAGGAAGTTGAGGCAGAAACTCAAGGCAGAACCTAGAGGCAGAAACTGAAGCAAGCAGTAGTCATGTAGGAACATTACTTGCTCGGTTTCTCCTAATGGTTTTCTCAGCCTGCTTTCTTATACAGCCCAGGACAACCTGCCTAAGATTGACACCACCCACAAGATTCAGACCTCCCACATGAATCACTGATTAATAAAACTCCCCACAGGCTTGCATAGAGGCCAATCTTAGGGAGACTTTTACTCATTCAGGCTTCTCTATCAAGATTAATCTAATTATATGAAGTAGACAAAGATACAGCCAGGATGCCCCTCGTTTATAAATATTTTTCTAATATTGGTAAACTTCTAATTAAGCATGTCTCCTTGTCTTTGATCACAGTTATTATTGAAACACACTGTCATTTTGCATCTCAGTTCTTTGTAGTCAATTTTATCCTATTCTAAAATGTGTCCACAAGATTTTAAGATATACTCTGTATCTTAGCTTCAAAAGAATGAGGAGGGGGCCTGTGGTTCTTTTTTAAAATTAGATTTCTTAGGACTTTTTCAAAGGCAGACTTGCATTTTTCCTCATCTTTAACAACTGCTTATTATTATTATAACATTTTATTAATTAGAAACAAGCTTGTTTCGCACGTCAATCCCAGCTCCCTCCCCTTTCCCTGCATCCTCCCACCAGCACCCCCCAGCCTCCCACACTATCCCCACTCCCTTCCCTGTAGGGGATTTCCAGAGTCTGTTATTTCATTCAGGGCAGGGCCTAGGCCCTCCCCCAAGAGTCCAGGCTGAGAGAGCATCCCTCTTTGTGCTATGGACACACAAAGTCCATTTATATGCAAAGAATAAATACTGACCTACTGTCCAGGGCACCATAGATTGTCCATGCCTCTTCAGTGACTGACACCCACATTATTCAGGGGGTTTGGAACAGTCGCATGCTGGCCTCCCATCTGTTGGTCTGAGGTCCAAGAGCTCCCTCTTGTTCAGGTCAGGGATTATTGTTGGTTTCACCAGCCCATTCTTTACCCCTTTGCTTATCACTCCTCCCTCTCTGTCACTGGTTTCCAGGGGTTCATTCAGTGTTTAGCCATGGGTGTCTGCCTTTGCTTCCATCAGTTACCTGGATGTAGGTTTTTTTTTTTTTTTTTTTGGTTTTTCGGGACAGGGTTTCTCTGTATTGTTTTGGAGGCTGTCCTGGAACTAGCTCTTGTAGACCAGGCTGGCCTCGAACTCACAGAGATCCTCCTGCCTCTGCCTCCCAAGTGTTGGGATTAAAGGCATGCACCACCAACGCCCAGCTGGATGAAGGTTTTAAGATGGTCCACCACAACCACAGAAACTGTGACAATAAGCACAGAGACCCAACCTTCACTTTAGTGAGATAAACTAGATTTTAATAAATTATTTCTGAGTGACTATAAGCAGTCTGAAATAACTTAAAAGTGTCAGAGTATTTAAAATGAAATATCAACAATTTAAAAACCACAGTCAAGTTTATAAATAGCAGAACTGAAGCTACAAAAAAACAACTCAAATGCAGAGGGGAGAACTGACAGGCTAAGATAAAGAAATAACGAAGATGGGAGATAAAATAGGTATGTGTAGCTGACAATGGAGGAGTGGAATATTTACTAAAAGTTTGTCAAAGGAGAAATGGATTAAACTTCAAGACCCAAATCTCTCATTTTAGATATAAGTTTTCCTAAAAACTGACTCAGAAATGAAGCCCGCACTGCTGCTGACAAATGTAAGTATAAATAAATAAACAAATAAATAAATATAAACTACTCTAATATTCTCTTAAAAATGGACTCTCTTGTTGTAGTTCTATGACGGGCATCCCCTGGAAAAAGATCTTTCTGCCCCCATAGTACAGCCACCGACTACGATACTATCAAGTCAATGGCTTAGATTGCTGTACCTAGGCCTGGCATCTTACTACTCAAGTAGCAGTGAAAATGAATGTAGAACATACACACCAGAGTGAAGAGAAAACATCAGCCTTGCTCTCTTGCTACTGTGCATGTCTTTCCCAGGCCCGTCTATGCAAGTTGCTCAAGGTCCTTTCTTATCTCAGTTCCACATTTGGAAAAAATTAACAAAACTCTAGAATAGATGATGGAAGGGAGTCAGAAAAAGAGTAACAGCTGCATCTTACGCCAAGAACCAGCAGATTGAACTTGGGTTGTCAGGCTTGGTGGCAAATACTTTTAGCTGCTGAGTCATCTTGTTAGCCCAGTAGAATATATTAAAAAAGATCTTTGCTGGTGATGTTCCCTATAAACAGTCTGTCTGTCAATAGCACATGTTTGAGTGACTGTTGAACACCAAGTACATGAATCCAAACCCCAGTGTACATTAGAGACTGCGTTATTAAATACAATTTTTTCTTTCTTTTTTTGCCTTTATTTTTGCTTGCCATGGTTGTATATATCCCAGGCTGGCTCCAAACGTCAAACTCACTCAGTAGCAAATGACATGGCCTTGACCTTGAGATACTGATCCATCCTTCTGCTCTTATGTGCAATGTGATGGAACTATTGCCTTATGTCACCATGCCCAGTGTATGCAATTCTTGGCAGAGAACCTAGGGATTCACCATGCTGGGCAGACACTCTGTCAAAAGAGCTACCTCCCCAACACCTTAATTCTAAGAAATGAGCCTACTAAACATTTTGTCATATTCTGTTATATACCATACAAAGGGGAGGGAAGAGGAATCAGGAGGGGAGGGCAGAAGGAGTAATTATAAGAAGAAAAGCACCAGCATTTTCAGTCTTAGAATCTCAGAAACACGAGTGACAACCTGGCCAGAGGCTCAATACTAAACCTGGAAATGATTGGCTGCCTTTGGTTCCCTTCCCTATATACTCTGCTGGCTGAAGCTGAAATAGAAGGCAGATGATTCGGATGTTAGCTCATGTCATCTCAGGTTGTTGGCACAGGCCACTTCCAGTACAGTGAATTCAAAAGCATATGCATGTGAGACTATATCATCATATCTGACAATCAAAATTCAACATGGCAAGTGCTGTAAGTAAGTGTGCCCAGAGAAGTAGGATCTCAAACAGGCAAGGAAGTTTACATCATGAATTACCACCAAAGTCAGTTACATACAGTCAATGTTCAAGTTGTATTTGTGTTTCCAGCGTAGGCTCTGCCACCAATTGATAAGGGTAAGAAGCAAGAGACAAGTTCATTTTTAAAAAAATAGAATCCTATAACAAAAAGACTAAATTCTCTCTTTTACAGACTCAACTCTCATTTTAGAGATTCAGCCTGCTGGGGACATCTTTCCTTCCATAGAGACACAGGGAATGAGGGAAGAGAAGGAGGTTAAGATGCCAGTGGCATAGACTGACAGGGTAATTCTCATGTGGGAAAACTAGTTCCTTTAGTATAATGAATTGGACCTGTATGTACATTATAAGATTTGCTTTATTTTTTATTTTATTTATTTTTATTTATAAATTTAAATTAGAAACAAGGTTGCTTCACATATCAATTTCAGGTCCCTCTCCCTTTCTGTCCCCTCCTCCCACGCCCTCCCACCAACCCCTCCAAAATCCCCTCATTTCCCCAGGGAGGGTGAGGCTCATCAGTCCTCCCTCTCTGTCACTGGATTCCTTGAGTTCAGCTCAGTGTTTAGCTGTGAGAGTCTGCCTCTGCTTCCATCAGCCACTGAATGAAGGTTCTGTTTCCCAGACTCTCTGGCCATGGGATTGTAGGCTGGCACTCCCCAGATCTATGTCTAAAATCCATATATGAGAGAGTACATGCCATGTTTCTCTTTTTGTGACTGGGTTACCTTACTCAGGATGGTTTCTTCTAGTGCCATCCATTTGCCTGCAAATTTCAGGATTCCATTGTTTTTTTCTGCTGAATAGTAATCCATTGTGTAAATGTACCACATTTTCTCTATCCACTCTTTGCTTGAGGGGCATCTATGTTGCTTCCGAGTTCTGGGTATTACAAATAATGATTTGCTTGATTTTTAAAAGAAACAAACACTACTAGATTGAGAAAGGAGTTTTATGGGGTATGTTCACCTTCAGAAAGAGAAACATTTTGTTAGAAGAAGCTGGAAACTCCCTGCAACCACTAGTAGGTCAATATCAGGAGTGGATTAAGTCCACTTTTGCTCCCACCCACATGCAATTCATCCCACTGAGGTATTAGTCTGTTGTTGACCCAGATACAAGAGATTCTCTTTGTACTTTTTCCTCTGTGTTCTACTTCCTGTCTCTTTTTTGTTTGCTTCTATGAATTGTATATTCACATTGAAACTGGATATTATGAACATTCAAGTGTCCCCAACATATTTATTCCAAGTGTTTGCATATGTAAGGGTTTATTTCATCTTCCTATTGGAGTCACCCAGCTGGCTTTTGGTGCCTGATTCAGTACTTTACCAGCCTTTGCTAAGTTTCCACATTGTCCTCCATTCCTTTTGAACTAAGCACAACAAAATTAACCATGTCTGCTTTGGAGAATACAGGGGCTGCATAGATAAGTTTTCCAAATCTTGCAAGTCCAAGATCTCAGGCTTAGAATTGTTGTTAAGGGAAACGTATGTTCATAAACACAGTCTATATGGGAAACATTCCCTGAGCATTGGTTGAGATGAATTTTGTCAAACAAAACTTCAATTTTTCTTTTTGTCCTTTTTCGCCCAATGATGTCCTGTGTCTTCAGAACTTAACCTCTTGCAATTTTTGTTCTGGCAAAATCCCCACAGTTCTTACCTTCTCTTCTTAACACCATTATCTACCTTAATAGAGAAATGACATTAATATTTATCAGGCACCTACCAATGTCAGGCACCAAGCCAAGTAATTTTCACAAGCTATATTTAAATTCACATGAAATTTCTCCCATTTGGAGATAACAAATAGTGACTCAGAATGAATAAAGTAAGATTTTCTCAGGATATAGAAATATCACAAGAGATTGATGTTTCCAAAAGAAAAACAAAACAAAAAAGACTCTAAAATGGTGGGGGGTTTTCTCTTATACTCACTGAAAGGTCCATTAAAAAGCTAAGTTGCAGAGTTCGTCAAGCTCCTCCGAGGAGAGACAGCATCTCTTGCACATTAATCCACAGGAGAATAGAAGTACACACAAGCCAAAAGCAGTTAATGGCACTTAGAGGGTCAGAAGACACTAGTCTTCCTTGTAAAGACCCAAACTAGCATGATAGACTAAAACCTGGAGGCAATTATTTTTCAAAGAAAATAAGTAAGACAGACATTTATGCAATGATGAAAGTTTGTAATATGGCTGAGATGCTGAAGAAGTTTTTTCCAGATTCAGCAAATACTGGCTAATTTTAATTATCAACTTGACACAATCATTTATGAAGAGAACCTCAGTGAAGGATTAGCAAGAGCAAGTTGGCCTGCAGGAATGTTTTAGAGGACATTATCTTGAATACATTAATGGAGTGGGAAGAATTGTCAACTATGGGTGATATCATTCCCCAGACAGGGAACCCTGGACTGTATAAGAGTGGAGAGGGCAAACTGAGCACAAGCATGCATGCATTACTTCATTGACTTCTGCCCTTGACTACTGGACTATCTGCATCAAGTTCTTGCTGCCCTGACTTCACCACGGTTATGGACTGCAACTTAAATTTGTGAACTCTAATAAATCTTTCCCCTCCCTATGTTGCTGTGATCACCACAACCTAAACTAAAACCAAGAAATTCACTAAGATATTTTACAGTGTTATTGATTTCTAAATCAATAGATTCTTGCTTGAGGAAAAATCCCAGTCAAACATTCATGTTATTTGGTACCAGTGAGTACTGAATTTGTTTAAACTATAACCCTTCTCAGACCCAGTTTAAATATTTTATAAGAGCATGCCCCTGAGTAGAATTAAATAGCATCTATTTCGTGTTCTACTGGTCTTTATAACAATATTTGAAATACAAATGATAAGAAATGTAAGTAGGTTTAAAAAACACATTTAATGAAAACAAAAATGGAAGTAGACCCAAGATATCAAAAGGTTAATTTAACAGACTAAAGTCTTTTTAAAATATTAACATAGCTATTATAAATCTGTTAAACTAATTGCATTACTAAAATAGGTGACCAGTAATCATAAATTGAATGTTAGCAAAATGTTAATAAAATTAAATTAAAAATTTAGAACTGAAAAATAAATTTAAATTCTTTACACATATTTTCCAAATGAGGGCAATTTAATGAAAACCATAAGTGAAGTAAAGAAGGCAAAGGTTAAAAAAATAACTTTCCCAAAGATAAAATATTAAATGAATTGAATCATTGGACTCAGAAGTTCTTTATAGAATATAACAACTCTTTGTAGGAACAAAACATAACACAAGATGGTAAAGTAGGGCCCCAAAGCAACCATTACCGAATAGAAATAAATATGAATAAGATAATTACCAGCAGGGAAAGATATGTGTAAAGGTGCAACCACATGCTGATATTATCTTCCAGGGCTAGTGAGATCATGACCTTAGAAAGGAATCTATTTCCACCACTTTACTAGACCAGCATAATACCTTCCTGTGTTCTAAATCGTATCTGTAATACCCACAATTAAGTGGGCACAATGCTGGGATCAATAGATCCTGAGGATCCTAGTCCCAAAACAGATACATCTACACCATGGCACTTGCATCTGTGACTCAGAAAACATTGTGGAAGAATGGGAAGAATGACAAGAGTCAAAATACCAGGAAGCCTGATGTGTATCAGTTTCTACTAAAAATGACTGCACAGACAATACTGAACAATGGCAAATCAGTGGACATGCTAACATGGAAAGGGGAAGTTTCAGGGGGTTCCACTGCTAGACAAAGGACCACAGGCAACTAATGACTGATGGGAGAAGAAGAATTAGTCTCCCAGATAAGCACCCTTATTGGTTGTCCAGTTCAGGGTGGTAAGCCTTGAAACCATATGCACACAAACAACAAGAAGGACTGAGAAGGTTGGAAGTCACATATTTGGGATGTGTGTGTGTGTGTGTGTTTGTGTGTGTGTGTCTATAATATAATAAAAGAAAAAGTAGAAAAAGTATGTGTGTAAAACAATAATAATAAAAGCAAAATAGGCTATTAACTTGAGGGAGGAGCATGGGAATTGTTCAAAAGAAGGAGCTGGGGACAGCTGGAAGAAGGTGTTCTGTGTTTCATGTGTCCTAATTTTTACTGAGAGAGCCTCTACTCAGTTGCTTCATACTAGAAGGGTCCAATCTAGACCACAGAGTGACTGCAAGCAAGACCCATATCCTCAAAATCAGTTCTGTTTTGCTGGACCTCACACTGAGGTACATGCTTGGAAAAAATCACTACACAGTTGATATCAAAATTAGGTGAACTTTATACTAAAAGTCATTTCATATGTAAATGTGTATAGCTTCAAAACCAGAGACTGTAAGTGTGATTTGGAGCCTGAAAAATATACATGGCTGAATTTTAGTCTTATAGATCTTAGATTCTTCATTTTTCCTCAGACTCAATATTTGCTACATTCCATTCTTTGCTATAACAGAAATATTAAAAATTGAATGTTTTATATAGTCAGTGAGAACAAATTGCATACACCAAAGAAAATAGCCTGAATTGGAATATAATAGAATAGTGGGAAATTTTGAATATGTAAAAATCTGTAGTGAAGCTATACTAAAATATGTTCAAACTCAAATATATTTTTTACAATCATCTGTCCAATATTTCAGTGAAATATGCCCCTTATACTATTCCTAGAAAAATCCTGGACTGCCTGCCACTCACTGACCTATAAGCCTTCAATCTAACGTGCTTGTGTTGCTTGGTGTGTGCAGGTGAAGGAGGGAGACTACAGAGCTTTGAGGATGTTCCGGAATCTGAAAAGGTAAAGAGTGATTTAACTGTTAGCATCTTAACTATTTAGGTAGTGTTTGTCTTTAGAATTTCAGATATCAGGCTAGAATGAAAGTACATAACATGACTGGTGAAGTATTGTAACTTGGCTGAAGAGTGCACAGACTAACTCTCCCAAGAACAGCTCAAGAGGTGAGGCCAGTTAGTTCCACAGAACAGGACATAGGCCCCGTCATGGACCACATTGTCTTAGACCAATTTAAATCAAAGATATGTAATACAAGTGTCTGTTGCCTAGACCCATATAATGAGGTGATATGTAGAGACTGCTTTGACCAGTTCCCAAATCACAGCAATTCTAAGTAAATGCTACCTATTGTTAGTTAATAGTGAACTGTATCCATTCAGAGGTCTTGCAATGTAGTTTTTAAATGTATTCTTAATATAATGCAGAATTACTATTTATCAATTAAATTTTACTCAGCAGTCACAATTTGTGTCTATGTTTTCTTAAGTATACTATAGATATGACATAACTATATATGATTCATATACTGATGTGGAGAATACTAGATTTGAGACTCCAAAATACACTTTCTTGGCACACGAATCCATTTGAGACAATTGTGTTCATAGATAAAAGAAACTTCCAAAATAGTGGTTATCCTGTAGAGGAGAAATTTATATTTATGAAGGATATCATCATTTGTAATTTCTCCCTCTCCAAACTAGTAAGACAAGGAAACACAGCGATGGAAACAGAGTCAACTGTTTGATTTCACTCTTGTTTCTTGGTACCTTTGCCTATGAAGTCCCTAGAACTAGACTCCTTGAGACTTCCCTTTCTTCTTCTAGAGAATAAAATGATATTAAAGTTCAATTCTTTGAGATCTACCTAGATATCATCTTTATGTAAGTGTAATATGCATGTATTAATGCCTATTTTAATATGGTAACCCAGCTACTAGCATAGAAACCATATACATAAAATTATTTCCTACCTTACAATCTTACATAAAGCAACATTATGTAGGGGTAGAGAGTTATGTGAGTACGTATGAGGAGACCAAAGACTGACATCAGATGTTTCTTGCATTGCCCTTCACCTTACATTTGAACTATTTATTCATTTTTATTTTAAGTGTGTGAGTATTTGGCCTGCATATATGCATGTATACCATGAGCTTGCCTGGTACCTGTGGAGGCAAAAAGAATTTGTCAGATCCCTTAGAAATGATGTATCAGGCAATTTTAAACTGACATGTGCGTGCTGGCAACTGACTGACCCCAAGTCCTCTGCAAGAGCAGCCAGTGCTCTGAACCCTTGAGCTCTCTTGTTAGCCCTCTCTACCTCATTTTAAAGACAAGGCCCCATATTAAATCTCAAGCTCACCTAGAGAGTAAGCTCACTATCCAGGAAGCTGTGAATATCAGCTGTCTGTACTCCCTCCCACAGCTGGAGTTACAGACATATCCTGCAGTGTCTGGCTTTTATGTGGGTGCTGGGGATTCAAACTCAGATCCTCAAGCTTGCACAGTACCCCAGTCCCTGATACAAACTTTTAAATTACTGGTAATGCAATCCAGTCCATTATTCAATAATGCCCTATAAACCTTTCTTTCATATTCACAGAGAGGTGGAAATTTCAGTACTTTCAGGATTATTTTTCCACGAAAATTTATTTTCTGAATTCTTACACAACACCGATTTCCAATCTCTTGATCATTTTTTAGACTTTTCTTTCTGAAAATATTCTATTAGAAACATTTAAATGTGATAATAGTGATATTTCCTCTGAAACTGACCAATGAAAGAACATGAAATAGGCTTATGGCTTATTTTTTGTTATTTTATCCATTTGTCATGTTAATAAATTGCTGTTGACAGGAAAAAACTTGCTGGCTGCTGCTTCTATTTTCACAAGCCTATTTATATGCCCATATAAATGTTTTATGGGTAGATTTCCCATCATGTTCTGACTTAGAGTAAAAGTTTAAAAAATGATATTACTGTGCTGAAGGACATGTCCTCATGTGATCATAGTCTTTTGATGACTTTTAAAACAATGATTTTAAATCCACACAGCTTCAGAAAACAGTGTTCTTTCTTTTCAAGAAATATCTATTGATAATGTATATAACAAGATTTTTTTCTTGAAAGCTTTTAAGATGAACATTCGTGAAGGACTGACAAGGTCACCAATACATATTCATTTCCTATTGACTCATGGTATGAGTAATAGTAATAAGTTATTCAATAAATATTTTTGGAAAACTATCTCTTTGGGTATCCTGAGGAGGCTGTGGCAAAAAAATACTGGCATGGCTATTCATGAAGGTTGATAAATAACGAGGAAGAGATTGTTGAAAAATATCTCTACCCATCTCTATCTCTTTCTCTCTTCTTGCTTGTTGACTTGATAGCTTGCTGACTGACCATGTGATGAATATTGAACAGGGCCTATTGAATATGAGCATATTCTTTACCATTGAGCTATACTTTTGGCTGGGCATTTTAGAAACCTGAGAGTTTAATCTGAGCATCTAGTAATCCATGAATTGGGCAGTTCCAGACATCAAGTAGTTTTGTTTTCCACTGGGAAGAGCAAGAAAGTCAGTTTTTATGATGCTTTCACATACTAGACATATATATGTGTGTGGAGGTTTGTTTTATTCTTTACTTTGTATTTATTTAACTTATGAAAGCAGTGCCATGCTATTCTATTAGCTTCTTGATTGATGTTTCTAAACAACATTCGGTGAAATTGGCATTTCCTAAGGAATTACATTACAATACAGTACCTGGAGAAAACAAATAGGAGAATTACTGTTAGGCTTATCACATAAGGGCTTGTTTGGACTTTTATATTTATACCTGATCCAAGTGCTGAGAATAAGTGACTTCTGAGTGTACAGCCCTTTATGAGACATCTATGTTACACTATTATACCCTTTCTCAAGGCTCAGGGATTTTCAGAGAGTCAGAAGAGTGTAAGAGCCAAAGGACAAAGTGCTATGAAATATCTTCTGGTCATGACAAAGACATTGCATCCATCAACTCACAGCCACTATGGTTAACCGCACAAAATCAGGACCACAAGAATAGAAAATATTCCTGCAGGAAGCTCTGATTCTCAGTGGGTTACAGGAAACAGGAAGATAGGAAGGAAGGAAGGAGGGAGGGAGGAAGGGAGGGAGGGAGGGAGGAAGGAAGGAAGGAAGGAAGGAGAAATGTGTGAGGAGAAAAGAGAAGACAGAGGAGAGGAGTAAGAAGAGAGGAGAGGAGAAGAGAGGAGAGGACAGGAGAAGAGGACAACATGAATTTGGGAAGGGGATTTTTTTAAAGAATGTTGAGGGAGTTAGAGGAGGGAGATGGGGTGGGTTTGATCGAGGTACATTTCACACGTGTATGAAATTGTCAAAGATCAAATGAAAGTAAAAGGTATTCTAAAAGCAAATAAACGAGTGAAAAAGAAGCCATTATTTCTGATCTTGAGACCCTGACTTAATAGTCTCCTGACCACTGGGTAAACTTCTGTCACGTATGTTTGACATGGTTGTCTATCTGGAGACTGACAAAAAATGGACCCCTCACCTGACTCTTATTCCCTCTAAGAGTGCAGTAGGAACCATCACAGTCCAAAATTAGATTTGTCAGAGTTTAGCTGACTAGGCTGATGTAATGTCCCCACCAGTGTAGTAGTCACAGATACCATTTGTTATTACCGTTGTTCTCTATTGAAAAGTTGTTACAACTTATTTTTTTTCTTTTTTCTTTTTTTTTTTTTTTTTGGTTTTAAGAGACAGGGTTTCTCTGTATTGTTTTGGAGGCTGTCAGTCCAGCCTGGCCTTGAAACAACTTATTTTTCTTAAGAACATACTTTCAGGGTAGTTTCAATCTAAACTTCTCATAATAGATCACTCACAGTTGGATAATCCACATTCTTATTTCCTTTTGAAATAGTCATTATTTTATGTCGACCAATTAATTTTAATAATATAATACAATAGTTACACAAAATATTTACTTTCAATTGCAATAAATATAGTAAATGGAATAAAATAATTATTTTGAAAAACAGGAGTCATCAATCTGATTATAGGGGAAGGGCAGTAAAGGTATTTTCTCCACTATTGCTTATATTCTTAATTGTGGTTATCCTTGTAGATTCCTGGGAATTTCCCTAGTGCTAGGTCTCTGGTTAATCCCATAATGACTCCCTCTATCATGGTATCTCTTTCTTTGCCCTCCAGATCTTCATGATCTCCTTCCACATCCCCTACTCTCCTCCACACACTCCCACTACCATTCTGTCACATTCCCAATTTACTCAGGAGATCTTGTGTATTTCACCTTGGAAGTGGCAATTATGTATGACATACATGGACCCACATGGGTATTTTACTGCCATAGACTGTGCAGATGGTTGTAGACCAAACTTTAGTTTTGTACATCTACCCATGGCTTTTAATAACAACAGCCCAAACCAACAGCTTTAGACTATAATAATCAAGCAGGCAAACTAGGCAGGATTTTGACCATAGTACTTCATAGCAGATTCCAGTATTTACCCAGAAGCAAAAATGATGCTTTTATACAGAGATGATTTCTGGCTTACAAACGAATAGTTTCTGCAGTTTGTCACCTTGACCACTGAGGAACAGCTTTACCTAGCATTGCAGGAAAGAGCAACATGGGACTTAACTCTTTCTTTAGGTTTTGGTAGACAGAAATATGGGTATTAATTTTCATTGCAAGGCAGCCCACATCTATATGAACCAGTAATTTTCTAGGTTCCAATCATCAGTGTTGGGGATAGAGTTATAATACAGAGACTTTATACTTGCCAAGCTTGTGCAGCACCCTGGGATGACAAATTTCATTTTGCATTTATGACCTCATAAAGGGATAAATCTCGGGCTCATGTGCCTGGTTCAGAGGCTCCAGAGAGATGCCCTGCCATGTGGCCTCTAATTGATCTGACTTAGTTAATTATACCAGAACTGACCTTGGCTGTTGCTTCCTGATTCCAATGTGATTATACTGCAATAAGCACATGGCAGGGGCACTGGCCTTTCACAGGCCCTAGGGACACAACTTCAGAACTATCCACTGAAGCTGTAATTTTAAAGTGTGAGGAAAGTAGCTTTTCCCAGATGAAAACAATTAAGGAGAAAACCTATGAAGAAAGAAGAATGTCATAGAGAAAAGCAAGTCCCTTGCAAAGGCAGTAGCAAAGGAGAGCAAAGGACACCCAAAGCCTACTCAGTAGAGTGCAAGGATGAGCCTGCATCAGATTCTTGATGAGGGTGCTGGAACCTCAATGATTAGAGGCAAAGAGAAACTAAAGGATTTTTATATAGAGGGGTGCTTTTGTAGAGATGAAAATTTTATAACATCAGAATGATCCTCATCCAGGATGATTTCTCCCCCAACAAAGGGGCAGTCCACTGGCCTTGGCTCTGTCTGTTACTGAATAATGCTGTCATTATAACTTTTATCTATCTGACCGCTTTATCCATGTACACACTAAGACTCCATTGAAGATAATTAATGTTTCCTTTATGAGCGGTTTTCAGTCAGAGATAGCTTCCAGTTTAGGAATGGGGACTTGTGTTCACTTCCTTTCTCAGCACCAGAAGCCCACCTGCCCTAGGCCCTGTGCATGCTTCCAGTCTCTGTGAGTTCATATGGGTCAGCCAAGTTATGTCTGGAAGGCATTTTCTATGGCCACTGGCTCTTAAAATCTTTCTGCCTCCTCTTCAACAGGATTCCCAAGTTATCAGTTGGAAATTAGTCCATCATTAAACTCCATGATTGTTAGGTAGATATATAGAATATAAATTTATGTGTGCTTATTAAAGGAAGGATGTACTGGACAATGTGTAGAGAGCAAGAGTCCTTTGAGCATTCTGCTCTAACTTCAGTGTCTCCATCAAATCCCTCCCCAAGGGCTCAGAGAACTATTACTAAAGAAGAGGTGGAAAGGATGTAAAAATCAGAGGGGCTGGAAGACACCAAGGACCTTAGCTGATGCACATATGAACTCACAGATACTGTGGCGGCATCTTCTAATTGCATATGATGCAAATTCTAATGCCTTTAGAAAATAAAACCTCTAGATTCATTTATGTCATTCATCCAACTTTTGCTGGGATAGATTACAACAAATGAAACAACTACACATGTCATGCCTGCTTTCCCTGTCTCTCAACACTTTCTGCAAATGACAGTTCTTACCCAGCCACCCAAAATCAAATTTCTTCCTGAGTAATTTAAAGTTTATAAAGAAGAAATATACAGCCTAAATTTAAGTAACATTGGTGCTCAACTTTTTTTAAATTGCTGTAAGTATTCTGTCACAAATTTCCTCCCACCAGCCTGGTCCCAGTGCTGGTATCAACCCCAAATATCACACAGATACTCTATTAGTTACAGTGCTGTCAGCCAATGTCCAGGGCTTCTCCTCGTTGGCTAGCTCTGACATAATTATTAACCCATAATTACTAATATATATTTTTATAAGTATTTATCTTTCCGAGGACACCCTCCTGAGATCACATAGTGACTCCTCTCTTGACTACATTTCCCAGAATTCTCAACTCCTAGTTCCACCAATCTTGATTCTCTGTTGGCCAACAGTGCTTTATTCATCAACCAATAAGAGAGACATTCATAGAATGACATCTTCCATCATTCCTCTTCTAACTTTTTGTGTGAAAGTCACAGAGCACTTGTTTGAAACTAAAAGAAATGTTTATAGCTAGATACACCTGTTAGTGTAACATAGATATATATTTTGAAATTAACATTCCTTAATTACAACACTCAAATATTTCTTAGAATACACACTTGCCACTTGAATTATAACTTCATGTAACCACATTTCTCTTCATCCTATACAAAAGCAAATGTCACTTCCACAGTCGCAAACCAGTGCACCTCACTGAAGTACTTCCATTGCAGATTGAGGCAATAAGAGTCAGTCAAACCAGTATTTCTCCCCAGGCTTTAGTTACGGTCACCCAAAAATGCTATTTCAGGTATGCAAGATATTTTACAACTTTCGCCTCTATCAAGTTCCAAAATATTTTTATCTCCTTCAAAGTTCACCCAGTCCCCATGAAGTAATTATTCTGAAATATGATCGAGCCTGGGTTTAAAGTTCTCAGTGACTATATTCAAGCTGATGATTCAAAATAAATTCATTACATGAGTACAAGAGCTATCTATCTTGTTTTCCTTTTCTTTTATCCTTGCAACCCCAATATATATAAAATATACAGATAAAATTTTTGAGTGAATTGCAGTGTTTGAAATAATTTGAAGACTTGGAAATTTATATTAGTGTATATGATTAGAATATATTAGTTTATTCTGAAAACTTCATACTGGTGAAGTTTACAAATTTTACATAGCAATTTTCCCCATTGTTAAGCGTAATATTACAATTTCATGTTTAAAGTGTTAATAATTTTTAAGAATAAAAGCATATTATCAATAGAAAGGGAACTATTCAGTACCAGCGGCTGGAGAACAGGAAGAACAATTAATTTATGGCATTGGGTGCTCTTGGGGGAGATAAATATATGTTGGAGCTTGATAGAGGTAAAAGTCTTGAAACATTATGAATACATAACACAAAATACACAAATACAAACTAGCATTTGTTGGGTGACAGTAACTAAAGTTTAAAGAGAAAAAAATCTGATCCCCTCTTTCAGCCTCCTAAACACTCCTCACATATGTGGCATGCAAACAAACACTCATAACCATTAAATAAAAACAAAATTAAAATAAATTCTGCTCTTAAATTGTTTTTTCTAGGATATATATCACAGTGACATCAAAAATATCAGAGATAATAATATTCTTATTTAGTTTGGAAACTCCTTAAAGAAAAATATATGTGTAATGCGGCTTCTCTATTCCTGATATGATGCACAGTGAAGAGCAAATACTTAGGAAATAAATCCTAATAACTCTCCTTATGCCATGATACTAAGACAACATCATATCCATGGCTTTCCCCAGAATTCTGGGTCTATGTGGTATCTACTTACATTATGCCTATTTTACATTATGTCAGATATGGACAAAACAAAATTACTGATTACTCCCCCTTATACAAGGCCTCCTTTTGGCATTTTTAAATTCCACTACACCATGACTAGCACAGTCCTTTAAAGACAGTATCTGCTTAAATACTATTCATTTGAAATCATAGAATGTCATCCTGCCCAGAGGAAGGTTAACACCTATGCCCATATTTCGAAGGGAACACTATTACTAACGTATCAGAAAAAGTGGATCTGGTTCGCACGCTAGAATCTTTGGACGCTTACAGCCTTGCCCTGTCACTCTAACTCTGCTCAGGACCAGATCTTGACTAACGGTGACTAACCATCTTTGCATAATTTTCATTGCCTTAATTTGCATAGCAGAGTTAAGATAACTGGGAAATATTGTGTACAGAAGCTCATAATAACCTTTAGAACTCTATGCCAGCCAATGTGAACTGCTGTCATTCTCACAGCAGTAGGTATGTACTGAGAACTGCACACCTAGTCAACCAAAATGACTTTGAAGATTCTGAGGGCTCACTGTACCCTGCTATATGCAGTTCTCTAGGTACTTCTCAGCTCAGTGTTCTTTGCAGTATGATCAGTCTGTTCTCTTTCTTCTCAGGTATAAAGGATGAATTCATTCAATGACCCCAATCCTCTCTCCCACCCATACTTACTGTAAACCAAAACATGTTATATTAGTAGTCATTCTGACATTATCTAAAATCTTGTTCTTCTTTTTCTAGCCCTGTGGGCATAGAAAGTTGTCACTCCATTTTCCACTTTAGCATTTTTGCATCAATTCCCTTTGGTTTGTATGTGCCTGAAGCTGTCTTTGTTACTTGAATTTAGTTACAGTGTCAAATACATGAATAAGCCCTTAATGGACAACCCAATTTAAAGATGTAAATGTTCAAACTCCTTGATGAGGAAAGACTGATGAGTTGGAGGCAGACAGGGCACTGTTTTAATTAAGGGGTTCAAGGGAGACTTCTTTAAAGCCTCAAGATTGGGAAAGACCAGAGAACAAGACAGTTAGCTATCCGGAGAATGAACATTCAAGCTGAAGGAAGCAAATATGGATGGACTGTGAGGAGAAATTTGGTGTACTGAGGATGCATTGAGGCCGTGGTTCTGTATCTGAGAGTGGCAGGCAATGAAATCAATTAGCAGAGGGTAAGAGCTTGTAAGAGTCTTGAGGGCCTGCAAAAGGATTTGTGATTAACACAGACAGACAGCAGTTCTTTGAAGGTTGTGAAAACTGGCATTATACCACCAAGTGCACTTTTTAAAGCTGAACAACAAAAAAAAGAACAAGTTTTAAAAAGGTGTTTTAAAGCACAAGCTCCAATAGTGTTTCCTATATCTATGAAGATATTAGATCATTCTGTTAGCATCCTTCTAGTACTCCACTAGAGTCAACCTGGATCTTGAAGTTGGGCTAAGCAGAACATGCCTAAGGCTGTCTTTCCTGATTCCCTTTCCCCATACAATTGTAACCTAATGTTCTCAGTATTTGATTGCTTTTATTCTGCATACTTCTTTCATTAGAAGATTGGGTAATTAAAAGCAAACCACTTTGTCTTGTTTGGTTCTGTATCTCAATCCGTGCTTTGTACAAGAATTGGACCCATCAATGCTGGAAGAATAAGTGAATGACGCTGGTGTCCACCATAGCTGAACTACAGCATGTATGTCTCACAACGAGGACTGTGATTACCTACAATGAAAGGCCATATAGTCCCTGAGATGGACCCCGTTCCAGCCACCTCACAGTAGCCCAGACACCTACCATGCTAACTCCCTCCCCCAACAATGCTCCTGGATATTCTCACAGGAATTATTCAATCTGAAATTCCTCTTCAAGACAAAAGTTGGTTTCTCCCTATCTCAGAATTCAAACAAAAATCTGCTGAGAAAACTCATTGGGTAAAAGAAGGACTCCTGTTATAAGACTAAATTTCATTTGTACTTTGAAATATGGTAGAATATCTTTACCACTCTAAAAGTCCTAAAACAATAGTAATGTGGACAATTTGTTAAGTACCATATTTTCTCAACATGTTCTCTGTTTATCAACTTTTTTCAGGCTGTGACATACGACCAAGATTTGAGCATATAATCTGCTTTTAAATGAAAGACATTATACCAATAAGCAAATCCCTACTGTGACAAAAAAGAAAGATTATAAAAATACTTATCCCTCAAAGGCAAACCTGTAATTACTATTCAACTTTCCTTTGACTTAACGAATAACACGACAAAAGAAAAAAAATCTGTCTTTCTCCTGGAGAGAGGAAATGTACAAAATAGACAAGTTTAGAGGCATTTTCTAACAATTTAGAGAACATAATTTAAATATGTATTATTTTGTCTTCCAAGGTTACTCGTGACTTTGAAACTATGGTTTTCAGCAGAGATTAAGGAGTCAATAGGATGTAATATTCATATGCTGACTGAAACAAACTGTTATGGTGTGTCATCTTTATAAATGCTTTAGGTTGTAGGATTTAAGTTTTTTTACAATTTCACATATGTATACCATTCATACTAGTCACTCTCACCTCCCAACCTTCTACCCCCCATAATCCACCCACCTCTCTCTCAACACATCTCTTCTTATATTCCTGTCTATTCATTTTGTTTTATGACCCTCCAAGACAAACCAGGACCATCTGTGTAATAGTGGCCTTGGAGCTATTCACTGAAGCATTGCAGAGTACAAATAAAGAGAGTGAGTCCCTCTTTCCCAGAATCTACTCATAGCCAATAGTTTAGAGGCATAGATTTTTCTTTTGGTCATTGTGAATATAAGAAAATAGGCTAAAGTTAGCAATAACATACAACTGGAATTGATTGAAAGCAAAATACAGAAAAATATACTAATCAATGTGGTATTAACATTTATATTTGGGGTGATGATTGATTATTAAAATAGCCTGGAGATGTTGAGAAACAGGCAAAGCTTCTCAATCTAATCTCATTTCCTACAGTTATTAGTTGTTATAATGGATGAGGATGTAGAGAAAGAAATAAATGGATGGCAGTAAGACAGACTCAGTTGGTTATCTTCTGTCACTTTATAGGTATGAGAAGAAGCTATCAAAGCATCAGTTGATATGGGGTTACTCTAGAAGATAGTAGCTCACTGCTTGTAAAAATGTTAGTGTTCTTCAGGATAAGTGAGAACCCTAGTTGTGAGGGTTCTTTATTCCATACTAGCTCCAAGGACAAGGTAAGGCTGCTGGAAGGGGCATCATGCTATGTGAGTACCAATGTCAGAAATTATAGTGTTATATTGTTTATGATCTAATAAAACTTGCCTGGGGATCAGAATGCAAAGCTAGCCACAGTTATAGAGGCCAGACAGTGGTGGCTCACACCTTTAATCCCAGGACTCAGGAGACAGAGGCCAGTAGATCCCTATGAGTTCAAGGCCACCCAGGGCTACATGAGAGTGAATCAGTCTAAACGGAAAAAAAACCTCATGCCTTTAATCCCAGCACTAGCACTAGAGAGATATATAAAACAGGATCAGGCTCTTGGAGCTGGCACTCAGTCTCAGGTAATAACTAGTTTCCAGCCACATTCAGAAAAGAATTTCCCCAAATTTGGGAGAGGTAAGAACTCTCTGGCGACTTGGCTGCTTTGCTCTGATCTTCAGTTGGAACCTCCAATACCTGTCTCAGGTTTTATATTGTTTCCTGCTACAAGAAAATGCAGTAAATTTTATTGTGAACCTACCTATATGGTGACAATTACAAAGAAAAACCTATTTCCAAAAATAATACACAGGTTTTCTGATGCCAAGACTAATGAATCTCTATCTACTTCTAGTATAGTTCACAATGCATGGCTGATTGTGAAATCAGAGATGAATCAGGGAATAGTGGCATTTAAACATAGAAATGTCCTATAGGACACCCTGCCTTAGTTACTTCCTGCTACCATGCTCTTGCCCTGATGATAATGGACTAACCTTCTGAAACTGTTACCAAGCCCCACCCCCCAGTTACATACTTTCTTTTGTAAGAATCCCCTTTGCCATGGAGTTCCTTCAGAGCAACAGAACAGTAACACATCCCAAGTTTTCAATGTAGGGTTGTAATTTTGGTGTTGGTGGGACATTGTTGGTAATATAAATTGCTAGCTGCACACTCACACCATTTGAATTTTTTGTTTGTTTTCTAAAGAAATAGAAAGAAGGCATGGAGTTGGTTAGGTGGGGAAGTGGGGAAAAATAGGTGGGAAGAGTTGGAGGAGAAGAAACCGTGATCAGAATCTAGTGTATGGAGAAAATATTTTCAACAAAAACCCTCTCAGTCATTGTAATGTTCACTTAAATATAAATTCCCAAGAAACTGGGGTTGAGGAGAGTCAGTACACTGAGTCTAGCAGATACACACTGCGGTTTCTCCTGGGTACGGAAGTAAGGAGAAACACACCTGTAAGGAACCTTAAGTGTAAAATCAACAGTCTATTACAGGCTAATGACTTTACAGCAGACGGCAGTCTTTGTAGTACAGCCTGGTAATAATCCTCCTGGCACCCACACATGTGAAATCCTAGTTTTACTACACACATTATATACATTTATCCCATCTATATTAGTCTCTGACTTTTGCATCTGGTCCTTTCTATTGATTTGCCAATTCTTAGCCAGTACTACAGTCTTTTTATCACTACATATCATTTTATTACTAAGTTCCTAGGCTTGCTCTTCCAGGAGAATTGGGAATTACAGCCCAGAGAACCTGGGTAGGGTTTTGACTGACATTTCTTTTACTATTTAATGTAGTGTTTTAGTTACAGTTTCTATTGCTGTGAAGAGACACCATAACTGTGGTAACTCTTACAAAGGAAAACATTTACCTGGAGCTGGCTAACTGCTTCAGAGATTTAGTTCGTTATCATCATGGTGGGACATGGTGGCATGCAGGCAGATATGGTGCTGAAGAAGAAGCTGGGAGTCATATATGTTAATCTGAAGATGGCAGAAGGGAAAACTGTGTCACACTGGCCAGACTTGAGCTTATAAAACCTCAAAGCCCACCTCCACAGAGACACACTTCCTCCAGCAATGCCACACCTATTTCAAGACCACACCTCCAAATAGTGTCACTCCTTATGAGCCTATGGGGGCCATTTTCTTTCAGACATATAGTTAATTGTTCTTTCTGTTAAGGGCTGATTCTATTACTTACAGTATAAACATTTAAGATATAGTGCTATATTACATTAAGAATTCTAGAATATGCCACATTTTTTTCTAATAGTCACTTAAAAAATTATGTGATCATTATCGGATTCTCATGTGTGCATAATTCTCACTGTACACAACCCAGGGAATAATTTACTTCAGTTTCAGAAATAAGGCATTATTTAAATGCATTAATGTTTAATGCTTAAAATTAGCCAGATTTGTAGTTTCCCACGAAGACCTCCAAACTTACTCAATATTTTCAGTTGTTGGACTCAAGATATGATTCTTTGCTTCAGTCATATTACATAATTCATACTTCACCCATAATGCCATTGCATCTTGGATTTCACACACCATTTGTTGCCAAGGGAAGAGTGGGTTCTTGATGCCTCTTAGCGGCCCTGATGTCTTTCAGAACTGAATTTCTGCTGCTAATGTGAGGTCCCAGCTCTGCTTCTCCCGCCCCTGATCATTAGATTCATTTCTGCTCGCGTTGTTGCCTCTCGGCTGCTGTCGTTGCTGTTTTCCAAGAACCACACCTGGGGAACTTGTGATTAATCCCACGTCTTCCCCCTCTTGTTCTAAAACTCATTAATATCTTTATTAAATCATTCCTGCCACCTGCCTCGTGTATCTTTTGCGATCTTCCCAAGTTACTTGTCTTGGATATTTAATTAGCTGGTTGTGATTCTTTAATAGTTTTCAGTGAAGCTGCTTAGGACAACCCAGGCTTTTCAGAGTGCATCTCTGGCTTCCTCTCCTCCAAACCATTCAGTCGCACTTGACTCATACACATGTTTTAACCAGATTTGAGTGGCTCATCTACACAACAGGCACGATGGTTGGATTTTGGTCTTTTAATAGAGCTGGAATCATATTTTTTCCACTTAATTCTGGCTTGGCATTATTTTCTAAGCAGTTTTAGTTATGTTTGATATGTTTTCCCTGGTCCAGTCAGTGCGTTGTACCTGTTACTGTGCTTGCTTTGTTCTGCTGAGAGTCTGTAGTCTATAATACAGCCCATGTGCCTGTTGTTAAAAGATTCAAGAGGAATATGGCTTTAGAATTTTATAAATGAATTCCTAAAAGATTTCTTAAAGCTAGTTCGAATTAGCATGTGGCACGGGGACTATGGTAGACAGCAGCAATTCTCCTATATGCTTTTCATAAGGAAGCATGAATTTCCCTAAGATAGGATAGGACTATGAACTTCTAGAACCAATAAAATGCAAATAGAGGTGACTGGTGTGATATCCACCACCCCACACAGCAGCTCCTGTAAAGTTCCAGAATGCAGAGGCTCAACTACCCAGCCATCTTCAGTGCCTTTATATGTGAACATCTACCACTGTGAATAAGAAATAAACCTAATGACTATGGACATTTCAGAGTTACAGGTTTTTGTTTGTTTGAATTTTGGCTTTTTGTGACAATTTCTCATCTGGTAGCTCTAGCTGATCTGGAACTCACAGTGTAGACCAGGTTGACCTTGAACTCTCAGCGATCCACTTTCCTCTGCTTCCAGAGAGCAGGGATCACAGGTGGTGTGGACCACCATGCCCAGCTCCAGAGTTAGGTTTTTAAGACAAATCCCAGCCTATGTGGTCAAAGCAAAGTAGAGGCAAGGTGGTGAGCTCATGCTGTGTGATCTAAAATCAACACTCAAGTAGCTGGTACTGGCTGAAAATACTGGTTAGCTCACAAGGAAGATAGTTCAGGGTTTGTAAAAACACAGACTTGAGAATCACACACTGTCTTATTTATGACATGAAGTTAATAACCTTCAGGGATTGCTCTGAGTATTATTAAACAAGACAAAATTTTGTTTTATTTTGTCCCAATGAACAGATATGCAATAATTGTAACTGAGTTATATTTGCTTATTCATAGCCTATAACAAAAAATGTTACTAAAATTTTCTGCTGATAAAGTCTTACTAATACCAATGAAAATTTTCAAATAAAGTCATTTACAGCACTGATTCATATCTCATTATTTAATGGCGCATTTTAAGACTTGAGTTTTCTTAAACAAATGGCACTCAGTGCACACAAGGACTGTCTTTGAAGGGATCCTCAGATTCAGCAGAAAACACACCCAGACACCAATTCTCAGCACAAAGGAGTTTTTATTGCCCCAGAAGGACAAGCAGGAAAGGAGCCTATCTGCCTCAGAATCAGACAAAGGCAGCAGCAGGTGTCTCTGCAGGAAGGGAAAGCCTGTGCTAGTGAGAGTTGGTGAGTCAGTATAGCCAAATGACGAATTTTGATTACTAGACCTTGGAAGTGACAAAATGATGGAGCAGACCTTGGTGGCTAGCTTTAGAAAGGTAATCCAACAGTTT
Source organism: Mesocricetus auratus (assembly GCF_017639785.1). Lineage (NCBI taxonomy): Eukaryota > Metazoa > Chordata > Mammalia > Rodentia > Cricetidae > Mesocricetus > Mesocricetus auratus. The sequence continues at coordinate 40,320,615 of NW_024429193.1, forward strand.
AGTAAAGGAGAGGAATGCTGGAAAGACCTTCAGTTTCATCTCTGCCATACTGTCATACTTGAGCCTGTTAGACAGCTCTTCAGCGTTAAATTCTTTTTCTGGGTGCTGTTGGAACTTGGTATTCTTTATACTGCAAAGTTTATATTCAGCCATTTTATTTCCAGGTAAGTATATGAAAACATAAATATGAAAAATATAAAATGCAAAAGTTGTTTAAAAACACAGTAACAGATATGGCCCCCCTCTCACCCCAATACCAGATATTCTAAAAATATTCTATAATTTTAATGCTATAATATTCTTGGCTTTTCTCTTTCGTCCTATTATTTCTAGTGTATAGAGGGCTGCTGTGTGTATTTACTCATTTGAATGTGTGCACATGAGTGGGTGTGGATCCTCGAGGTAAATATCAGAGCACTCTCCACCGTTTTTTTTTCTAGAGATAGTATCTCTCACTAAACATGACGCTCACTAAACCTGCCTACCTCCTTCCAGTAATGGGGTTACAGGAGTATGCTTGTAACCCTGGTTTTTTACGTGGGTTTTGAGACTCCAAACTCAAGTTCTTGAGCTTGTGGAGAAGGCACAGGCTGAACTGTCTCCTCAGCCCTCTTATTATTCTTGTTTTATTTTATTATTTTTATTTTAAATAGCTTGCTTTACATGTCAATCCCAGTTCCCTCTCTCTCCCCTCCTCCCGTACCCCCCCACGACCTCCCCCAGCCTCCCACCCTACCGCCACTTCCTTCCACATAGGGGATATCTAGAGTCTGCCATTTCACTCAGGGCAGGGTCCAGGCACTCCCCTAAGAGTTCAGGCTAAGAGAGCATCCCTCTTTGTGTTATGGACACATGATGTCTGTTTGTATGCCAGGGATAAACACTGATTTACTGCCCAGGGCCCCATAGGTTGCCCAGTACTCCTTACTGACTCTCACACTCAGGGGGTCCGGATAAGTCCCATGCTGGCCTCCTAGCTGTAGGTCTGGGGTCCAAGATCTCCCCCCCTTGTTCAGAACAGCTGTCTCTGCTGGTTTTGCCAGCCCATTCTTTGCCAATTTGCTCATAGCTCCTCTCTCTGTGTCACTGGGCTCCATGGGTTCAGTTCAGTGTTTAACTGTGGGTGTTTGCCTCTGCTTCAATCAGTCACTGGATGAAGGCTCCAGGATGATTATGGACATCAAATTCATTATCAGGAATGGGCATTCAAGGTGGTCTCTCCACTACTGCTTAGCTTGCCAGCTGGTGTCATCCCTTTAGATCACTAGAGGTCTCACTGGTGCCAGATCTGTCTTCTAACCTATGATTCCCTCTTCCCCCTATTCTACCCCCCACTCAACCTTCCTGTTCCTCCATGACCTACTCTCTCTTCCTCTTCTCCTCCTCTCTTCTTCCCAGCTCCCACTCTACCCCACCCCTCACCTTGTTCCCAATCTGTTCAGATCTTGTCTCATTCCTCTTCTCTGGCAAGAACCATGCATATCTCTCTTAGGTCTCTTATTATTCTTAATTAAAGAGAATTTAACTTTCATGGCCATGCTTAAAAGACAACTGGGTTTATAGTCTTAATTATAGTCTTAACAACTGGCTGTGTGTGAGTGTGTGTGTGTGTGTGTGTGTGTGTTTGTACACATGAGTATACCAAGATTCATTTTTCTTACATCATTACAGGGGGGCTCTTAAAATTATGGTTAGCTACAATTGTTCTTTATTTAGTCTTTCAGGTGGGACTATATTTTTCCTTTAGGTTAACAAAATATGAGATTTATACAAATTCTGAAGAATACGTTTCAATGCATATATTCACCTACAGTAGAATTTGGGGAATTAAGATGTTGTTTAGCTGAAAAAATAATAACAAATGCTTTAAAGTTTTCCCTATACAAAATCTACAACAACTGAAAGCAGGCTTCACAAGTACTGTATGCTGAATCTTTTCATAAACTCAATTAAACCTGAAGCACTGCAGGAAAATCAGACTGAAATATTTAAATATTATATATGTAATTATATAATTTTCTTTCCATATCAGGAATAAATGCCTCCCTAGCCTACCCATTGTATAACTGGGTTTATGGTTAGTAATTTGGTTGTAGAAATGTAATTTAGAATATACTAACTCAATTTCCAAAGTCCAAACACACACTGAAGAAGTCCTGCTAGAAGTAATTAAAGAGGGAAAGAGGGAAGGATAAAGCTAACAGATAATCTATTTATCCCGAAAACCGGGCACTGTTATCACATCAACCTGGATTTTCTTTCCATTTCAAACTGTGCTCCAGAATTGCTCAAGAACACACACACACACACACACACACACACACACACACACACACACACACACAGTAAAGAGGATAGAAATGCAATTATGACCATGGCAACAAGACAGAAATATTTTGTCAAGGGAATCCATTCAGTTATACATATGTTTCCATGGATGTGCTCCAGACAACAAATGCATGGCTTATGGGGGTGGGGTGGACATTTTCCTATCCCAGGGAACCCCAGGAGTTTCAGTTTTGTAACTCAGGCTGATGTGAATGAAAAGGACTGGAGGTCCAGTAGGCACCTTGTGTCCTTGTTCCCATCTCATATGTGATTGCCTGTCTTCTTGGGCAATCAGTGCCATCGTTACACTTCTTGGAAAGGACTTAAAGAGAGAAGGTATTTCCCTGACAAGGAATTAAGAGACACTTAAGCTGGGACTTCTACATTCTACTTCCAATTGTTAGCACTGATAATGGATATTCTCAAGGAACAGAGGCAAAGAACACACACAAAAAATTTCATTTGGAAAACATTGTTTGTGAAAAGGATATGATCTGTTTGTTGGTTTTAATACAGTACACAAAAGGAAAATACTTACTGCTAATTTTAGCAGCTGTAATCATAAGTGGGCCAGGTTCTAGAGACTGTAAGTCTTTAAAAAAAAAAACAGATCACTTTGGGATCCAGAATAAAAAAGCTAAAAGGAGTGACTCTCATTCTCAACACTAAGTGATCCTCCCACAGGGGCAACATCACTTGCACCATTCAAGACTCAGAACTGCTCCCTGTAATTGGAAAGCTTGCTAAAACACAAGAATGTTGTGAAGGCCAGTTTATTAGACTCAATAATGAGAACTACAGTAAAATTAATTTTATAATTTCAGTTTTCCATGAACATATGAATCTTGGGTAGACAGCTTTCTCTCTTTAGGGATGTAGATAAAACTGAATTTTTCTTTCCTTTCCTCTTCCATTGGTTTCTTACTCCCCTCTTCCTACCATCTCCTTTCACAATTCACTCAATCCACCTTAGCATCATTTTGGAGGCCCCTCTGGTTCCCTTGATAACGGGCAGTAGCATTAAATGTCGAGTTTCCCAAGCTCTCTTAACCAGGCTTATCTTCTGGCTTACTTCTTTGGTTTCATGTCTTTGGACAGGAACAGAAATATATATATAGCTCTGATGTCTTTAAGAAAACATACCGTTTATTTTACTCACTCACCCCTGGAACAAATGGCACTCTCAAACAATGACACTGCCTTATACAAGGTTTTTTTTTAAAGAAATCCTACTTAAAGCTATATTGAAAATGGAACTCTCAGGCAAAAGCAACTGTACCCCTCAATTAGAGAAATAAAACACGAAAGCAAATTTCAGTGTTGTTGCATTTTAGGATGATACTGAACTATAACTCTACAGGGCAATATGCACAAGCAAGTTAGGAAGTCAAAGTTTGCAAACTAGAGTGCTGGAAAAGCACCTAGGAGGTGCTTCCATACAGGCCTCTGAGCAAACTGGCTAACCTTATTGAACCTCTCCTTTCTTTGTACTGAGTAGTTGAATATAGGCTATTCTTTCTTCTCTAGAAAACAGTTCCATATTCCTTTCAGTTATTCTATTAGATCAAAATCAAAAGCCAAAGGACTTACAATATGATGCTTGAGCGATACTTAGGATAAGATGCAGATTTTGTCTCCACACTGGTCCTAAGAGAGATTCCCTCCCCAAAATTATAATCAGTTTCCTAATGAAACAGATATATGTGGCTGAGACAAATATCTTGCTGTTGAAAGCATTTTTGTCTCTGCTGTTTACAATGATTGGGACCATTCCATCCTGGATTTATCCATTAGTTCTCTAGAATAGCTCTTACCTGGCATTGAATTTAGCTGCACATTTCGGTAGGTAGTTCTCACAAAGGTAAGATTTAAACACAAGCTCACAAATCAAACAATAGAGTCCAATTCTCTGAGAAGAGAGGTTTCAAACACAACCAGGGTGGCAGCTATGGTATTTGGGCGATTAATTCAGAATCTTCTGCTGGATTTATTTTTTTCTATTAGCCAACTTAATTACCTGAATTGCATCTCTAGTAAAGTTGGAAAATAAACAATGGGCACAGCTAAAATAATGTGTACTGTACCCCCTGCAAATGTGCTACATACTCTAAAAGGAACTGTAGTAAGGGATACAAAGGATTCCGATAAAGGAGATAATAATCAACAACACCACTGAGGGAAACTCCTATCTCTTCCTAGGCAGAGACACAAACTATCAGGTAGTCTGTGTTAACAGAGTGAAATTCAAATTGATCTCTTAGTTGAGGAACTCTTCTGTAAAATATTTCAGACCACTAGAAAGTAGGAAACATTTAAAAAGCTCCAAGAAGCACAATGGAAACACAACTCATGCCTGATAGGTCTCTACAAATCCCTCTTCAAACTGGGCAGCACCTAAGTTGCTTCCTGTTTGTACCATGACACTACTGAAGTCACTGGATATAGCTCGGAAACCACCAGTGAACTCAGGCCATCTGGGTTCCAGTCTCAGTTCAACTCCTGTGAACACCTTAATTACCTGGATCCATGCTGATTTCTTCTTCTGAAGACTGGAAAAGACAGTGGGCAGAACACACCAGCACATTACCCAGTGACAGTACAAGCACTAACACATTGCCAGAGTAACAGTACAGAACCTTAGTAAACATGTTTCTTGGAGGCAAATTCAATTAGTGGCTACCACTGAGCTCTTCCTAATCAGTTTAACCAATGAGGCATGGAAATTACTTAATAGGAATATCATAATCAGAGAATCCTTCATGGGTATTTTTCAGTTGGCAATCATTCTTCTTCATGCCATCTTTCATGTTGGGAGTGTACATAAACTAAGGACAAACCACAAGGCCAGGGCCACTTCTGATCCAGCAACATGAGACAGAGAATGCAGGTCCCTTCCGGAGGTGAGAGCAGATAATAGTATCATTTCTTATGAATGAAAGTAGAGATAAAGTCATGCCACGTACATTCCTGCAATACCAAACCAGGGAGTGTTGGGGCAAGTAAATAAACAACTGTGGCCTGGGCAATCATTCTTCCGCATAACACATGCATTCAACTCTCGCAATAGGATACTTTAATAAATGACACTAATATTTAATCAGTTCCTAATTTTAATTAATTTAAAAGCCTCTCAAATACTATAACATATTTAAAGTTTTGGGGGAATATTCTTTGTGCAAAGTTAATTCCTCAGTCAAACATTTTTTAAATATAAATAATAGATGCAAAGAAAAGCATATTATTGTGTCATATAAAATGCTAATGTTAAATTAATTTCTTTAGATAAATAGTATTTTTACCTTTGAACTTTTCCAAAAATTTAATTTCTTAATTAAAACTGTCTTTGGAGCCATGCTAACTCTGCTTAATTACAGCTTACAGATAGATTATAGTTACCCTGAAGACTTGTTTGTTAATATTTTCTATATTGTACATTTTACCTACTTAATTTCATAATGTATGCCGGGCGTTGGTGGCGCATGCCTTTAATCCCAGCACTCGGGAGGCAGAGGCAGGCGGATCTCTGTAAGTTCGAGGCCAGGCTGGACCGACAGCCTCCAAAACAGAGAAACCCTGTCTCATAAAAAAACAAAAAAAAATTTCATAATGTAAGTCATTGATAAAATGTTTGCCACATTCAATAAAACTGTGGATGATGTCATATTGTTATTACTAGTGGGGTTTCCTTGCATTGAGCCCTCCCCTGCAACCCATTTATTTCTCAGTCCCTAGGTAAGTAAAACTGTTACCCTGAATTATTACATTTTTCCACAAGAGGGCTCTTAGCAGGCAAAAGCACTGCCCACTGCTAGTGATTTCCCTACATCTATTGGTGAAAACTAGAGACAAGAACTTGAACTATTTCCCTGAGAATTAATTACCTTTTTTAAGTAAGTGAATTTTCCCTAACTGCAGTAGGTTGATAATGGTTACAGCCAAGTTTGCTGAAGTATCATCTATAGCAGACATACACCTATTACTATTATTGCTGTTAACATGCCGGACTCATTTACCATAAAAAAACGTATCTATAGAACTTGACTGCTGGGATCTGAATCCCAGACTTGCCATCTTTATTATTTCTGCACCAGCACACAACACACTCACTATTGCTATCCCCTTTATCAGTCCCTAGTTTTCCTTGTATAAAGTGAGATTGTAGTAAGGATTAGAGAATTAAGACACATAAAGCAGTGAAGAGAAAGTCTTAGCTATGTTAAATGTTTTGTAAACTGTGGCTACTGCTATTTTTCTGCTGACACACAGAGATTAAAAGACAAGCCCCAAATCACATGCTGAGAAGAGACAAGACTTAGCTTGAGCAGTGTGTTAGGGTGCATAACAAGCAATAAGAACAATTTGTCTCTTCACCTTTCCCTCTGTGCATGCCCAATAGGATCCAGTCTACAATGATATCTGTACCTGTGAATTAGCCAATTCTCCAATTTAATCACACGTCTTTGTATTGAACTTAGACCCCAGTCTACTTGAGGGTCAGCATCAAAATTTATTTATGTTTATATCCGCACTACACATTAGTTAACCAAAGTTTAATAAGGATGATTTAGGCCAGGCGTTGGTGGCGCACGCCTTTAATCCCAGCACTCGGGAGGCAGAGGCAGGCGGATCTCTGTGAGTTCGAGGCCAGCCTGGACTGCCCAGTGAGTTCCAGGACAGCCTCCAAAGCCACAAAGAAACCCTGTCTCAAAAAAACAAAAAAAAATAAGGATGATTTAAAAACATGGAGGATGCTCTAATTTCTATAAATGTCTTGCCTGCATGGAAACCACAGTTCTTCTTTTTCCCTCAATATATGTTTTAATTTAAATTAGAAACATGAATGCTTCACATGTCAATCCCAGCTCCCTCTCCCACCCCTCCTCCCTTGTCCCTCCATCAGACCCCAGGCCCCCACCCAATCCACATATCATTCCCCAGGAAGGGTGAGGCCCTCCTTGGGGCAATCTCCAGAATCTGTCATTTCATCCAGTGCAGGACCTAAGCCCTTCCCCTCCATGTGGAATGGGCTCCAAAAGATTATTCATACACCATGGTAAACACTGATCTACTACCCAAGGCCCCAGTGATTTCTGTGGCCTCCTCACTGACACTACATTCATGGAGTCTGGATCAGGCCCCTGTTGGCCCCTCAGCCCTCAGTCTGGAATTCAAGAGCTCCCCTTTATCTGGTCAGCTGTCTTTGTGGGTTTCACCATCATGGTCTTGACCCCTTTTCTCATCACTCCTCCATCTCTGTCACTGGGTTCCAGGAGTTTAGTTCAGTGTTTAGCTGTGGGTATCTGTCTCTGCTTCCATCACTCCCTGGATGAAGGTTCTAGGATGGCATATAGGGTAGTCATCAACATTATCATCAAGGAGGGGCTATTAATATAGTCTCTCCACTATTGCTTAGTTTGCCAGTTGGTGTTATCCTTGTAGGTCTCTGGAGATCTCACTAGTGTCAGCTCTCTCCTCAAGCCTATAATGACTCAATCTATTATGGTATGTCTCATCCTGTTCTCCTCTATTCTTACCTGACTCACCCTTTCTGCTCCCCCATGCCTTCTTCTCCTCTCCTCTTACATCCCCCTCTGTTTTTCCTTGTTCCCTCTCCCCTCCCCTGATGTTCCCAATCTTCTCAGGAGATCTTGCCTCATTCCACTTCTCTGGGATACCATGCATCTCTCTTGGGAACATCCCTGTTTCCCAGACTCACTGGCACTGGGATTGTAGGCTGACACTCCCCTTATCCATATCTAAAATCCATATTTGAGTGTGTACATACCATGTTTGTCTTTTTGTGTCTGGGTTACCTCACTCAGGATGAGGAAACCACAGTTCTTAAATGCTCTCTTACCCCATCCTCAGAGCCTATGAAATGACGTGACTTCAAAACCCATGATTTGTTGTTGGTGTTGCTAGTAGATGGAGTTTCTGTTCTGCCTGTTCCCACCATCTTTTATTCCCAAATAAACACATTGAGGCTTATATTAATCACAAACTGTTTGATCTACTGTTCAGGAATTTTATTGGCTAATTCTCTTTTAATTATTAACCCATTTTATTTAGCTATGTATCTCTAGATGATCTTGGCTTACTGCAGAATCTCTAGGCATCATACCTTCCCGGTGGCTACATGGTGTTTCTCTTTGTGAATCTAAAGTTTAATATGTAACTTATTTTTATCATAACTAAAACAAACATAACCATAATTATCTATCTACATTTTTATCAAAGAACCCAGAAGGATAATATATAAGACATCTCACTGCCTGGGCAGTCATGCAAAGTTTCTCTATAACCTTGTGGCATCCATCTTCAGCCTATAGGCCTAGAGTGTCTAGCGAACTTCTCAGTGAAGCAGGAAATTTGAAACTGTTCCTCCTGTATTGGCAGTTTGTCAGTCATTTTTTTGTGTGTCCTACAGAATATCTGTCAGACTCTTCCATGAAGCAGGAACGCTAAAGGATGCCCCATCTTGTTTTAACAAGTTCATCAGTCAATTTCCTGTGGGTCCTGCATGTCCAGTTTATACAGCATTCAGTCAAACAGTCCAGGAAAGAATCTTTTCTTGCCCAAACGGTTTATTTTGCCGTGTCAAAGGCAAACTCCATAATGAGTTTCTTTGATGCCCATCTTCCTTTCTGAAGTAATTGATATTGCCAGGAGCAGTGTGTCTCTTTGTCATGAAAAACCTAATATACCATTTTAAATTCCATATTCTAAAGTTCGTTAAAAGGTTTTAAAGAATGCCTATTCATTTAAAATATATCTCTGTATATCTAAAATAACTAATTAACATAACCATGAAATTTAACTGTTATAATCTGTGTTTTATTATAAAACATTATGTTTTAACACAGTTGTTTGTTTTTTTCTGTTTTATTTTATTTTTGAGACAGGGTCTTTGTACATATTCCTGGCTGTTCTGGAACTCACTGTGTAAACCAGGCTGGCCTCAGACTCACAGAGATTTGTTGACTCTGCTTCCATTGCGTACCACCACACCTCCTAGTCTGTGTTTTCTTTATTCCCGCTTATATGGTCTGTATGCTTAGTGGCTAATGCAAAATTGCAAAAACCACACCATGAAGCTTATCCAAGTGTTCTTTAGACCCTTAAGAGACGATGAAGGAAGGGATTAGAAGAGAAGAGAGGAGAGAACAGAGAAGGGACGTTGTCTTTCCACATCCTTCTCTTCTTTAAAAAATTGGGTATTCAGGGCCAAAGAGATGGCTCAGCCTGCAAAGGCTAGACTCCCAACCAAAATTTTGAAAATTAAGTACAGAAATTCTTAACTTGTTCTCTTTTAATCTCTTTAAAGTTTTTTGTAAAAATCTCAAAAATACAATATGGGCTAATATTTAATTTTATTATCATAAATAAGCAAGGCCGATTTTTTAAAAAGTAAGCATAGATTCTATTAGCAGTCTATTAGGGTCAGCTACCAAAGCCCTCCCTTACTACTGGACAAGGCAGACATGAATGCAGTAATCCAACCGTAGTCAAAAAACGCTCAGGAACAGGAGTGTCCCACAGTCCCGTTTGTCCACTCTGAGGAAGCTTCCTCAGAAGACAACTGAACTAAAAACCAAACCATGGGCTAGGAGGTGAGAAAGTGTGAAAACGCTAGTACCTCAAGCAGTGGGAGCTGCCTGTCTGAAGGGCCAGTAAATGGCACCATCCCACTGGCGAAGAAGTGAGAGAAGGGTGGAAAACCAGGGTAGAGTGTCCAAGAGGTGGCTCAAAAGCAGAAAGCATAGAATTCATTCCATTAGGAAACACAGTGCAGAGGATAAGAGCAATAAATAGCATTACTCTGAGGGAAGAACTAAGTGTACGCAAATGCACGCACACACCTACCTATAGACTATGATGAAATCGGGATTGCCATTATACAAAACGTAAAATGTAGTGAGAATACAATAGAAAGCCTGAATGTTTCTTATCAGTGAGCACAGGAAGGAACGAACACTGCAAAGATTTTATTGAGTGACTGACGTAAGCTCTGAGCATTCCAGATACCAGTAGGAAGAAAAGCTTCCAGTAATAAACAGAGCTCTTAGATCTACGAAGTAACAATCCACTTGAACAATCTAGCTATTTGTTTTGAATTTCAAAGAAATCTATTCTCTGCAGAAAGAATTAGGTAAAAATGCACAGAAAAGATAAATGGGAAGAAACGTTAGTACTTTCTATTTACTTGTATGCTTAAAAGTCGCGTCCCACTAGAACAGGTATCTGTAACGAAATTTAGAAAATGCTTGGAAATAAATGATATTTTTCCATACCAAAACGCACAAGATATGTAACGCCATGTCCAGATGAAAACTTACAGAATTAACAAAAATAAAGGGAAATATGAAAGAAATTTAAGACCTTCAAATTAAATCCAAAGAAATGAGAAAAACAACACAATGAAGTAGATACTAGACACACAGTGAAGCAGAAATAGAGTCCCAGAGAAGGATAACCAAACGGGAAAGATGAAGGAAAAATGACATCACACACTAAAATGAACATCAATTCGATAGCTGATAAAAAAATAAAAATAAAAAATACAGACATGACAAACAGGGTTATTGCCAAAAAATAGCAAAAGTCAAATGGAATCAGAAAATACGAAAACTCCATATTAAAAACCTAGTAGGAATCGCTGGAAAATGAGGACTGTACTAAGGCTGACGAAGGAAGAGTGCATTTTCTGAGGTAGTTTTTCGGCTTCCTAACAGCTCAATGATTGTCAACATTATTCAGCATTTCCCACTGCGGCCAGCAGGTGGCAGACGTTTCCAAACTATGGCGGGTAACCATAAATCTGCAGGACATCATTTTTTGAGATCTGCAGCAATCAGGTGCAGAAGGCTTGTCAATCTAAAACATTTTCATTATCGTCGCTTGAGTGCCTGCATTGTTTTCATGAGAGAAAAGATACCAACAGGAACAAGATTGTGTTTTTAAAAAAATTAACACAGGTTCGATTAACCGACTCGAATCCCACCCTAACAATAGAACCATCCACTTCAGGCTCGGAACATACTCAGGGAAGTGGAGCAGCCTGCACAGATTCCCATCACCATGACAACCTTTCAGCTCCAAGCACAATTAAAGCTCCAGCATCATATTTTTTTCTCTGAAAAAAATATGTTTGAGTCATTTTTTAAAATAAATTAAAAATTGGTCCTAATTAGTGAAGCTAAGGTATTGGAGGTTGGAAGGACATGGATTTGAAAATGTTTTGCATAACATCCATATAATTGTGTGCTATCCTCTTTTGCTTTCTTCTACAACATCTCCTTTGTTCCAGGCATTCTCAAAAATCCTGCCCTGATCTCTTCTTAAGGCTTGTTGAATTTGTGGATAAAAAGAAACCAAACACTGTTCTTCCATTAGCAATTAGATTTTTCAGCAGATGAGTTAGAGCAGGTCGGGACTTCCTGGGTGTCCTCCAGTACCCTTGACTTCACCCTATGAGATCACTTTCCTCTTGGAAAACAGTGCTGAGGCTTTTCGGTTGTCATTTGAGGAAGGTTGTAGAGTCTAGCTTTTCTCTCCCCTGAAGGGCATTGTTTATTTTTTTAATTCAAAGTGATATTTAGGGAAGGAGGAGGAGAGAAACATAGAGAGAAGGCTTTGTGGGATAAGAAATTAGCACTAAGAACAAATGATTAAGAAAGGTTTTGTGCAGCAACACATCCCAGGGTACAGGATACATTAAAATATTTGAAATGATGAGTGAAGGCAGGCTGTGTTGCTTCTTTAAAAATAAATTAATAGGGTGTATTTTAGTCAGCGTTGTCTAGAGGAATAGAGAATTCAGTAGGCTGGTCTTCAGCATACACAGATGTCCCTAATAAGTGGGCTCTAATGTTGGTGAAGGAATGGACTTGCTTATGAGACTTGGACTTGCCAGTGTGCCCACCATTGGGGCTTTAGCTAGTTGAATAAGCCAGCACACAGGGCTCTGGGGAGGCAGTCAAATGGATTGCTGGGCTTCATTGAACACCCAGCACAGCCTACTTGACAACCATGCCAATGAGTCCTTATAGCACCTGAGGAATGAAAACTGCAAATGTCCTCTGGCTCACACACACACATACACCCAACTGTTGCTAGAGTTTTTTGTTCCTCCAGGTCCCACCGCTTCAGCCCCAAATGGCAGCCAGAAGTGCTATATTAAATCTAAAACTGTTGTCCAATAGCAAGGGCTTCATATTGGCTAACTCTGTCTTAATTATGAACCCATTTCTATAAATCTATGTATTTTCATGTGATCTTGGCTTATAGGAGAATGACTCCTTTTGTGTCTACATGGTGTCTCTCTGCAGCACCTCTCTGCCTAACTTTCCCAGAATTCTCCTGGTCTCCTAGTCCTGCCTATCTTCCTGCCTCTATTGGCAAACAGTGTTTTTATTCATCAACCAATAACAGAAACATATATACAGCAGGACATCTTCCATCATACAACATACTCCTATATACAGAATAACAGGACTCAGGTTCTCATGTTATTTCATGAAATCTCAAACATGAAAGTCTTAGTTGAACCTATAGATATTTCTCAGATGCCCGAGAATGGAATCAAGATGGCAAAGTGTTACTAAAGGTTGTAATAGCTTGCCATCTCATAAAAAGCACAACTACCCCACAGGAATGTACAACTATATAGTTTTTCTGAAAAAAGAGGGAGGGGATAGGAGACTGACTTTGTCCACTATGGTTCTCAACTGTGGCTTTTATGTGTGTCCTGGGAATGCAAGTCCTCATGCTTGCTTACCCAGAGCTCGTAGCCACAGAGTTGCCTCTCTTGATGCTGAATATTTGTTTTAAATGTACAAGTTTAGTATCTTTAACCCCCTTGGTGGTTGTCAATACTGTTTTAATTTAAAAACTTTTTATTTCTCTACTTTAAAAAAAACTAGAAATTTTTCATAAATTTTGAATATTTGGTTTACCAATAGTTCTTTCTAGTGTGTAGCCAAAGGCTCTTTTTTGTTTTGCTTTGTTTTTTATGTGTTGGCATCACATCTAAAACCTTTTTTATTAGCACCAGATCACAAAACTTTTGTGTTCTAAGCTCCTTTGGATGCTCTCAATACAGAAATATTGAGAAGCTGGAGAGATTTTTAGTGGTTAAAACATATACCGCTCTCACAGAGGATTTGTTTAGTTCTCAGCACAATCAGATGCCATCCTCTGACCTCTGAGGACACCTGAGTTCACGTACACACACACACACACACACAGTTTAAAAATAAAATAAAATTGAGAAACACCACTACTCTCATCCAGGAATCAAATATATAAGTTTGGTAAAATGTTTGGTCTCAGACTAACTTTTATCAATAGCTAGCCTTGTGTGTAAATATAATATTCGGTGAGAGGTGGAGGAGTAGGGGAAGGTGGGGGAGCTGGGATTGACAGGTCAAGCAAGCTTGTCTCTAATTTAAAGGAAAAAAAGAATATCTGATCAACATGACAAACACCCTGTGGCCTTGCTGTCTAAAAGACAGAGAGATATTTCCCAGAAAAACCCACACACATGCTCACAACAGTGCTTCAAAATGTGGGGAAGTGCCTGCTAGTATAATCTCATGTTACTCAGTACTATCTCTAGTCGAAATTTCGCTTCACTTCTAAGAGAAAGAATAAAGAAAAAAAAGGAATGGAATAAAGGAAAGGAGGGCAGAGGAGAGGAAGGAAAAAGTTAAGGAGACATTTCATTCAAATGAACTAGAAAGATTTATTCTTTGAAAAGAAATAAGGGCTCAGTGGTGGTGGCACACATCTTTAATCTCAGTAATCAGAAAGCAGAGAGTTCAAGACCAGCCTGTTGTGTGGAGTGAGTTCCAGGACAGTGAAGGCTACACAGAAAACCCCTGTCTTGGATAAAAATAAAGGGAGGAAAGAGGGAGAGAGAGAGGGAGGGAGGGAGGGAGGGAGGGAGGGAGGGAGGGAGGGAGGGAGGGAGGGAGGGAGGGAGGGAGGGAGGGGGAGGGTTATTATTCTCTAGCATATAACCGGGTACCAGAACCCATTTTCTCTTGCATTATCCCAGTACAGTCCCAGAAACAGCAGAAGAATTAGTGACAGTATTGAGTTGAAATGGCCCTGGGGACATGACAGGCTGCTTACTATACACTAGCAGAGATCTGAGAAGCAATAATTCCCAGAAGAGAAAATGGTCTATCACTTTGGAATGGCGACACCTTCTGGAAGTGTAAAGAACACCTGGCAGCTCAAAGGTGCAGCTTGGGACTGGCAGATGGACACACCAAGAAAAGGAAACCAGGTGGAGAAACAAGTAACCAAGACTAAAGAAAGGGTGGCATTCATCATAAGAGCCTTGCCTTATCTCGAACTGAATTTCAGCCTAAGTGAAAAAATAGCCATAATGACGAAGAAAAAGCCACCAAACCACGTGACTAAGTCCTCATTCTCCTTGCTCTTCTTCCTCTCTCTTTCTACAGTGGTCCCCGCTCTTCTTTTCCTGACAATTTGTCCTCTTACGGCAAGCTGGCTACCTCTTCTGGAGTAAAAATATGGCTTCTATGTTTTGAATCTTTATTTCTGGAATCATGAAAGGATTAAGCCCTTTTTAAAATTTCTTAATCCAGATGGAAGATTCTTAGAGAGGATTCTAATTTTACAGACACTGTGGGTTCCCAAAGACTAAGGCAATCACTCGCTTGCTATTCATAGGTTGAGGGAAAATGTGGTAGCTCTCCCCAGCCCACTGATACAAGGAGAGACCTGCAACTGCTGCCGAAAGCAGCGTGTGTGTGTGTGTGTGTGTGTGTGTGTGTGTGTGTGTGTGTGTGTGTGTGTGTGTGTGTCTGTATGTGTGATATACCTCATCCCCAGAGGAGGAAAGCAATCATTGTCCTACTCAGTTATCATCTATATGATGTTTCGAAGATCAAGCATATTTCTATTGTACTTTGCTCCATTCCTGTCTTTCAAATGCTTAAATACACACATCAACAGGGGATGATGTACTTCTTAGAAATGTCATGCCTACTAAGGTAAAGAGCTGATATAACAACCAGGCATTCAGTCCAAGTCTAAGTCTAATATTGTATACTTTTGTGCCTACTTAGCACAAGATGCATGTATTTTAATTTCTACTCGACTAAGACAGAATTACCACTTACTACGATGGGTACATAGCGCATCCACATCAGTACAGTTAATAGATGGAAATCCACTTGAGGTGAACGTGCTTCTTCATGACCACATTTAAGCCTTTTGAGAAGTAGTAAGTGCTTTTTTGTTCATTGGTTAGAACACAGATGGCTCCTTTGTGTTTGAAGAGCAGTATAGTCTGGAACTTGACAATCTAATGTTCCAATTGAAAATAATATTATGGTAGCTAATATAACAATACTTCTTCTTCAGGTTACCAGATTGTGAGATAACTGTATCTACAAACGATCATCACAATGATATCTCAATCAATGTGCAGGGAAATCACTGGTCACCATAGCTTGGAGAAGTAGATATGGAAATTATACCAGGAAATGTGTTTGACCAGCAAAAGAGAGAGGGAAAGGATGCTGCTGGATGATGTATGTGTTTGTTGGTGCCTTCATTTCATACTTCAAGCTTCCAGAAAGGAGACAGAGTAAATATCTGTGGTTACAAGTTTGTGAACATTTGTTTTAGCACCTATACAAATGAACAGGTGTTCTGCAGCTATAGATTTGGAAATCATGGGCATAAAGAAAGGGGGAAGAGGAATAATGAAAGATGAAATAATATATCAGAAACTCAATAGAAAAAATCCTTCAAGCAAACGTACTGTCAAGTGCTGGAGCATTATAAAGTGAGAAAGAGACTGAAAGATGAGAGAAAGGAGGGCAACAAAGAGAAGTTGCTCAACAAGCTTATAGTCAGACAGGAGGAACAAGATCTGGTGTTCTGATACATAGTCAAATGACTGCAATTACAAATAAGTGTTGTGGATTTCAAACAAGTGAGAATAGGCCATTTTGAATGTTGTCATCACAAAGAAGCAATAATGTTTAAGGTGATAAATCTGCTGACCACTCAGATTCAATCATTACACAATGCATATATGTGATAGACACCCCATAGCACTTCCAGGATATGAACAATGATTATATGTCAATCAAAAAGAAAATTAATAGAAATTTTATCAGGTTTATCAACAAATATAGCAACAAGAATCAAATTATTTTCTGTCCACAGTTTTATCTTGAAGGAAAAAGCAAGGTTTTATTCACTGACTGGGTTTTACAAATGTCAGCTCTCAGTCTCCCTTGATTCAAACTAGTTTGTTTACCTGGGAAGCATAAGGCTGATTTAAGGGTCTTGTTTGCTTCTTTAGAGTTTCTACTTTAAACTGTTTTTTTGTTCAATTATTTTCTTTCAATTAGCATCTTCAAATTAAATTAAATTAGATTCTTTAATTATTTCTAACCATTGAAATGGCAAAGACATAAAAGAAGTAGAAGATAAATTAAAGATAAAAAAATAGTAGAGGTGGCCAGCTGGGGACCCATCTACACTGCTAGCACAAAAGAGGTTGGGTAGAAAAGAGGGTTGCTTACATGGGCTACATAGTGAGTTTGAAGAGCAGCATAGTCTGGAACTTGACTAAAACCAACACATGCATACACACGGGAGAGTACCACCACTGGTCTTGCCATAGCCACCAACAACAAAAGAAATAAAACACAATCCTTGAGGACACAAATATGTGTAGGATCCAAAACAACAAGCAAATCCCGCAGCAGCACCTTTTCCATTGGAAACACGTTGTTAGAGAAGTCTCACGCTGGGAACATGACGTGCAGATTGAAAGAAGCTAAGAAAATTGAACATGATGGTTTCCACTTTCCTCTACAAAACTGAAGATGAAAGGGTTTTTTTCTTTTAGGTTAAGGGTAAATACCTGAAATTAGGAAGTTTTTAATATTTTTTGTGTAGACAATTCAGACAATGAGAAAGAAAGCCAGTTAGAACAATAAAATAATAGAAATGCCTGCATAGACTTGAATACACATTTTGTTCACAAACTGTTAATCTATACAGACACCAGTGTGCACATGGGGGAGTTTCTGTTATTGTGCTCAGAGTCTTATATTTGATCAGTCTGGAGACTACAAGTCAATGGAGATAAGGAAAATGTCGAGGAAATGATGAGACAGTGGATGAGCATCTAGTTTCCAGGCTCAATGGCGTTTGTTTTGCTTTTCTTAGGATTTGTTCTCTATCCCTCCGCTGAATCTTAATAGATGAAAAGGAGGGTTATTAATGGAAGAAAAGCAATCACTGAAGCAAAGCAAAGGGCCAAAGAGCCAAAAGTGAGGAGAAACAAGGCTGGATTGAGGACAGAGTGACACTTCTGAGGAAAAGAATAAGCATGACAGGTGTGGATCACAAGGGCACCTCTGCCATTTGTTGAAACAAGCTGAAATGTTAAATATGGTTATTTGGTTTTTCTGGTGGGAAGTGATTCTCATGGTGGCTTAATTTGCATCTCCCTGATGATTGATTAATGATAGAGAGCTTTTCATACACCTGTTGAGTGTGTATGTCTGTAAGTCTATTGCCTATTTTTTCAAGTCTTTTGTTTTATTTAATACCAATTGAGGATTCAGTGCTCCTTATATGTTCTACATATTAATCCCTGTTAGATGGACAGTTTGGGAAAAGAAACTCTAAAAATGACAAAGACTGGTGGGAATGTGGAGAATACTTGAATTCTTTGGTGGAAATGCAAATTACTAACATCTTTATCAAGAAACCTCAAAAGATGAAAAAGTAGGGGCTGAAGAGACAACTCAGCAGGGTCCCAGTTTGGTTTCCAGCACCTATATAAGGAGACTTAGAGCATCCTGTGACTCCAACTCTAGGGACCCGACACCCTCTTCTGCCCTCCACAGGGACTGAAATATACACATGTACACATAATTAAGAGATAAAATTTCAAAGATTAAAAAATAGACTATCATATGATATGAAAATCCCACTACTAGCTATGAATTCAAAGAAAATGAAAGATTGTTGAAGAGACACCTGCATTCCCATGGTTGTTACATCATTATTCGCAGTAACCAAGAAAGAGATCAGTGTAAGGGCTCATCAAATACTAAACAGATATTTCTACTCGTGTGTGTGTGTGTGTGTGTGTGTGGTTTGTGCACGTGAGTGTAGGAGCTTATGGAGGCCAGAAGATAGTATTGCATAACCTGGAGCTGGAAGTGGTTGTAAGGTACCCAGTGTGGGTGCTGGGAACTGAACCCAGGTCTTCAGCAAGAGCAGTATTCACTCATAGCCACTAAGTCATCTCTCAGTCAATGGCTGAATGGATTTGTAAAGAAATGTGGTATATATACAATATTAAACCAATCACAATCAAGAATGTACTATGAAATTCAAAAGACTTAAAGGAAGATTTTTAGTATTCTCATTATAAAGAAGAAATAAAAGTTAGAATGAATATGCAATTACCCTGATTTAAAAATTATCTAATGTATGCATGTGCTGAAATATCACATGGTTCCCAGTGTCACATGATCTTTTATAGTTTCATATACCAATTGAAAATCCCGTGGTTACACATGAAGGGTTTATTGGTATTAGTTTTAAGGAGTTGAGGCAACTGAGGACAAGGGATCCAACAACAGAGGAAAGCATGTCTAGCATCAGACTTCAGGTGATTCCAAGCCCACCAATACAGCATACATTATCCAGTTTAATTGGAACTTCTGGAGAGCAGAAATTTTATCTCAGAAGTAATTCCAAACATTGTATGAGGTGGAGTTAAATTTAAAATAGCCAGGATACATCAGAATCCCAAACTGCAGCATTTTGATTTCCAGAATCTTTTAAACATACCATTCCTCCAAGTTGTTGTAGGCAAAAATCCCCCCCAAAAAACAATATTGTATAACTAGTACCCTGAGAGATTAAAGTGATAGATGTTTTTAAAATGTTGCTCTTATAATGTCTGCACTCTGTAAAATAGTTTTGAAGAGAAAGAGGTAAGGAACTGACTGTGTATTTCATTTCGAATTTGATTTGTATTCAAGTTTAATTTTGTATTTGATAGTATATTCCAGAAAGAGATCCGATGTTTATTAAGGTTCATATCACTGGATTGAAACTATGTTCATGTTATGACTGTTTTGCCTCACCTTGGAACTATCTAAATGAAATCTAGCCATGTGTAAGTCATAAATGAGTAAGTGTGCTTAGCAGACTTCCTGAAACTCCAGGAAAGTCCAGTCTAAGAAAAAAGTTCACACTTGTGTAGCTAAAAACAAAGGGAAAAATGTCAACTTAGGGTCTTTTAAATCACATTAAAGTGACACTCTAGCCATTAATACCAGTTAGAGTAATTACTAACTTCATTGTCTTAAGTATTTTATATGTGTTAATGTCAGAAGAGTCTTATGGATCAGATATTATGAATATCCATATTTTTAATGATGAGATTCAAACACTGCATAAGAGAAACATTGAGTTTAAAATGGCAAAACTAGAACAACTAGGGCAAAAAATACGTGTTGCTTTTCTTAATACAAATGTAACAGAAATTCTCACTTACTGCTTTGTGTATAAGAACCACCAAGTAAAATCTGTCAATGAAATTAAAGTTTAATACTGAGTATATAGAAATATACATATGGGAAGATCCACTTTACTCAAGAAGAGATTACAAGACACAGAAGGATGTCCAGCACACTGCCAGTCAGCATCGACTCTGTGGCTGAAATAAAGGAGGCAATGAGCAAGTCATGTGACACTTTAGCTGAAGCAGATTTTTGTTTCAATGAAAAATATGTTTCAACCTTACTTCAGCAGCTCAAAGATCATTCTCAGATGGGAATTAGGCTCCTGTTTACTAGTAAGATAAATACTGTATTTACTGTCATTGAATATGTTACAATAATAAAGAATATTTAATAATTTTTTTTCTTGTGACAAAATACCTGCCATAAGAGACTTAAAGAAGGAAGGGCTACTATGGGGCCATTGTTTGGGGGTGATTTGACACAATGTAGTGGGTAGGCATGGTGTTGGGGGCATGAAGTAGCTGATAATATTTCTGTATAGTCTGGAAGCAGAGAGATGAATGGAGGAGCTCATTAAGATTTCCTGTCCCTTTTCCTCCTTTTATGCAGTCTGGGCACCCTATCCCCACTTAGGGTAGGCCTTTCCTCCCAGACTTATCGTAAAGAGATATCTCTTAGATGATTCTAAAACAGAGTTGGCAATGCTGATTACAAAGACAAAGAACATGTGTTTCATTTACAGAGGTTAAGTTAGTTCTTGAAGATTTTAAAACAATTGTAAACACAAAATAATTTACTTGAAAAAATAACACATATTCAAAATTTCAACAATATAGATGCAGGGTATGTGAAAAGTAAAAATACTCCTTAAGCCAGGGGCAGGTAACAAAAAGGTATTGAGGTGTGCATGGGGCACAAGTCCTAGAATCTCATCATCTGTAGCAAATGCCATTTTTAAGACAATTTTGACTTGTATACTTCAATATGGTCGTGTCAAAATGATCTGTAGCATTGCAACATGCATGAAAGCCTGTGATTAACCTTTCCTTTTTTGAAAGCAAACACATTTTCTGAAACCATTTGTGTGAGAAAACTGTTGCCTTCCATTGAGATTTTCTTTATGCATAATAAGCACTGTCTTTAAATATCTTCTCTCTATGTTGGTAACCAATCTCTACTACTCTGAAGAGATGTCACTCATCTCCTAACTGAGTAACTGGTAACATATATGCATAGACTATTAAAATTTGTTCTAAGCTTGATTTGTCTTCCAATGTTATAGGGATATATGACTTTCTCTAGTCCAGAGATGACCTTGATGAGGTAATAGGATGCAAGGATGCAAGGCAGGAAGAAGCAATGAAGAGTCCTTTGTTTATTGATTAATCTGGGCCAGCTAGACATTATATTCCACAATTATGCTTGACACTACAATATATCTTGGGGATACTGGAGTAGACAAGACAAAATTCCTTGTAGGCATATTGATTATACAACTTGTGTTTTGTTCTACTTGGGAATAAACTTGATTATGGAACAAACAATTTCAAAATTCTATTTACACTAATTTTTCTGTGCCACAAATTTTTATCATTCTTTAAGACTGATGACTTTATAGCCAGGTGGTGGTGGCACATGCCTTTAATCCCAGCACTTGGGAGGCAACGGCAGGCGGATCTCTGTGAGTTCAAGGCCGGGCTGGACCGATAGCCTCCAAAACAATACAGAGAAACCCTGTCTAGTAAAAACCAAAAAAAAAAAAAAAAAGACTGATGACTTTAACCATTTCCCCTTCCAAGTCTTGAGATGAAAGCTCATTAAACTTTGGCTCACTATATAACGATAACAACTGAAATGCATATAGCTTTATACATTTAATTATATAGAACTATTCATGTACATGGGTATAAGAAGCTACAGGAAGGAGATGCTTGAAAATATACATCACCAGTATTGTAGTCCACATAAAACAGATCCGCAAAGCTAGTCTATGAACATATCAAGGATTATTCAAACTTCCACAAGCATTTGCTGAGCATTGTGTGGAAGACGGAGTACAGCATGGCAGATTAAAAAGGAAGTATCTCCATCTTCCCAGAGTTTGGAGCGGAGTAGAAGATGCCAGCATCAAAAAGTATAAATTTACTAGTGAATTCAGAATTTTTGGCTCTGTCATAATCCAGGAAGATAAACAAATAACAGTCTGAAAGAAGGGCAGCAAGGACTTAAAGTGAGGGCAAATAGCACACAAAGTTTAGCACAGCTGATCTTTGAGGTAAGAAGGGATCTCAATGCTAATAGAATTTTATAGTTATTACCTTCTTATGACCTTGAAAACATGCCTGGAAAAACTCCAGTTAAATGTTTCACTCAAAATTATTTGAAATCTTATAGCTGTCATAATGACATTAAATATGATTTGACCTGTGGAAATTTCTACCCCTTTATCACAAGTAGTAACATGAACATAACAAATCACTCACTAGATCCAATTCACAATATCAGGTGAAATGCACTTGTACATACATTAAAAATGTCTCATAAATCCAAAACATACATAAATTTTGCCCTAAACTTCAGTTAGAATGGTTTGTCTTTGTTTTCTGATAGCTTTTGAAAGACTGGGTCAAGAAATATGGAAAATGTTTATAATTTTTCTGCTTCGTGTTTGACCTGCAGCAGAACGCACTGAAGGAATTAAGATGGTGATCAAAAGCATCACGGGGTAGATCAGTGGAAATTTGATGGCAGTTATTGGTCTTTCTACTTGACTCTGCAGAAAAGGTTCCAGTCACTAACCTGGCTTCAAATAGTAGCAAAGTAACAAAAGTGACATCAGCTTCCATTTTCTGTTCATTTGCAAAGTGTGTGGCCTCATGCTTCCCTAGAAATACCTAACTTGGTTTTCCTGGAAATGCAGTGAAGTCAGAACTGTTATCAGTGCTTTCTGAACTAGACAACATGTTCGGAGAAGGAATGTCATCCAGGGTGACACACAGCTCATCAAATGCAGTCAGCGTTCAGTTCCATGTCAGCCATGCGAACCCACCCACCCCCATGGTCTTTTTGTTGCATGGTAATGTTCCAGATTTATTTTGTTGCTGTGTACAATCACAAAAGCAAACTAAGGGAGGAAGACATTTATTTGACTTACACTTCCATGTCATAGGACATTGTTGAATGAAGTCAGAGCAGGAACCTGAAGGCAGGCCAACTTGTTGTTCTACAGAGAATTAACTCTAAGCAGATAACTCACTGGCAAATGAGGAAGTGCATGCAGCATAAGGCAAGGAGGATGCTGCTTGAGCTGTGTGTGCAATACCCTGCTCAGATGCTTTCTTTGGTAGTTTGAATGTAATTGACCCCCATAATCTCATGAAGAGTGGCACTATTAGGAGGTGTGGCATTGGTGGAGTATAGGTGTGGTTTTGTTAGAGGAAGTATGTCACTGTGGAGGCAGGCTATGTGGTCTCCTATATTCAAGCTACTTCCAGTTGAGACCGACAACTTCCTGTTGCTTTCAAGCCAAGATGTAGGAATCTTAGCTCTGTCTCCAGCACTGTGTCTGCTTGTATGCCACCATATCCCACCATGATGATAATTGACTAAACCTCTGAAAATACAAGTCACCCCAATTAAATGTTTTTCTTTTATACGAGTTGCCGTGATCACAGTGTCTCTTCACAATGACAGAAACCGTAAGACACCATCAATGTGTAGCTCTGGGCCACTTGCACAGAAACTGGCATCACCCTCAGCTCCCATGCACTTCTATGTCAAAATGACAATAAAGACAATCCCTTACAGATTAATACGGACAGATTAATCTGACCTAAGGAACACCTCACCCGAGGCTCTCCTCTCAGGTGATTTGCAGGTTGCAGCATGTTGACAGCTTTAAGCTAATTAGTACAGATGAAAACTCTTTAACCAAAGAAAAACTGCTCACATGCTCAGTAGGATTTTTGGAATATTTTGAGCTATTTTCAGAACTTAGAAGATATAGAAGGCTCAGACTCCAGACCCCTGTATTCACTGATGATTCTAAATTAATCTTGTGCTTTACACTGATTTTCATAGGTGCATAAACATATTATAAAACCTTTTCGGGGACAGGAAATTTGAGACAGGGTTTCTCTGTGACTTTGGAGGCTGAACTGGAATTAGCTCTTCCAGATCATGCTAGTCTCAAACTCAGAGATATCTATGTGTGCTTTTGAAATAAATTTTACAAATATACAGTGAGAATTCTTTAATGCAAAATGCTCAGAAAATCTTTAATAATTGTTTCTAAATGCTAACAGAAGAATAAAAACTGTTCTTAAACAATACCTATTGCAAACTAATGGGGTAAGTAAGGGAAAAGTGCAGTAATGAAGCTTCTACCAAGTCCTTTGTGACTTTTAAAGGTCTTTCCATACTAAAGGTTTTTGTGCCTTCCTAGGTATTTATTTGTCAATGAGGGCAATATACAGAATAACTAAAAGAACCATTTATATTACATTTAAGACTATTATTTCCCCTTCTCCAGAGGTGCATTCTGAATGGTAACTTGTGTTTCAATACATTTCTTTTTAGTATTTCTGTTACTGGTGACTCACCCAGTGCTATCACATTACTCACTAACATGACAGCTAAGCTTTAAATACCCAGAGAACAAGAGACCACACACACACACACACACACACACACACACACACACACACACACAAGCATGCACAGATGCACAGGCATGCACATGTATTAGTGTATATGTATCCCACATGCCTGTTCACAAGTACTTTGGCTCTGAATTAATTATTTATTGTGGCAAAACACTTAGCATCTTTTTTCACATATTTTTATTTTATTGAAAATTACATATCTGCCCCCGCATTCCCTCGCCCTCCCACCCTCCAATGCTTCCCACCATCCCCACCAACCCACCTACCACCAACTTCTCAGGGATAGTGAGATACACTTAGCATCTTATGGTGATAAGTATTCACAATTTTTCTGTTTCTGTTAAGAAGCAGGTTAGATGGGCAATTTTGACTCAGCAGTCTCTTTAAAGGCTTCTTCATGATGTTGATTAGGGATGAGGTCATTGAGAGTTCTGACTGAGAGGACAGAACCCTTTCACAGATGGCTCTCTTATTACTGCCTGAGGCCTCTGTGTCTTGCCAAGGGGAAGCTTATAACGATTGTTCATATGACTGCGTGACATGGTAGCTTAAACTAACCATCATTCTCTTCTCAGGATACCTGAGTATTGTGTTGAGGCCACCATGTCTTCAAAGTACACCCACAGGACACATGACATTAAAACACAATAGAAGGTATACAGTGGAAGGAAGGGAATCCCCAAAAGGAGGCAGAGGGATGAGGGAACATAGTTGGGGTGAGAAAGTAATATTAAACATCATAATGAAACCCATTGTTTTGTATACTAACTTTAAGAATTAAATTTAAAACCAAGCGAATATATTCACAGGGAAGAAAAACATACTCAAAGATGGAGACTTGAATAGCTTGAGACTGAATTAGCATCCCAAATTTGAACAACAAATTTCATATGTTTATCTAAACTTAGAGTCATATAAATTGAATTTTCCACTTAAGTCTATGGATTCTGACTGAATCAAAACTGATCCTAGAAATAATTTTTTTCACAAAAGTTAATTTTGTTGCCTACCCTAAGTTCCATAATTGGTGAATTATAATAGAATATGTGGTACTAGACAGCAGGCTAGCTAAAGGTAACTCTTGTTCTTAAATATTCATTAGAAATAGTTCTAACATGAATGGTTGCCCCAACAGCACAATTTCTTGATTGGCTATTACAGGAGCCAGTTCTACTCATACCATTATGATATCTATATGAGGAATTAATAATATCTCACAGACAATAATACCTATGCATTAATTCCTAGAGAATCAAAGACAACTTAATAGTAATCTATGTCATATGTTGTGGATTAAATGAGGATGTGGCTTAAATGACTTAAATTGAGTCTATAGATTCAAATGTTTAAATACTTGTTGTTCAGTTTGTAGAGCTGTTTGGGAAGGATTAGGAGATGTAGCCTTGTTGAGGGCATGTGTCACTGGGTGTGGGTTTTGAGGTTTCAAAAGTCCATGACATTTACAATGTCTACCTCATTCGTACTGATCAAGATAAGTTCTCAGCTACTGGTCCACCATGTCTGCATGCCCACTGCAATGTTCTCTACTATGATGATCATGGACTCATCCTCTGAAACTTTAAAGCCCCAATAAACTCTTTCTTCTATGAATTTCATTGTCCATAGTGTCTCATCCCAGAAATAGCAAAGTCACTAAAGTAACTAAGAAATCATCCAACTTAAAACATTTAGCTTAGTCGGGTGGTGGTGGCGCATGCCTTTAATCCCAGCACTCGGGAGGCAGAGGCAGGCAGATCTCTGTGAGTTCGAGGCCTATCTCTGTGAGTTCGAGGCCGGGCTGGACCGACAGCCTCCAAAACAATACAGAGAAACCCTGTCTCGTAAAACCAAAAAAAAAACATTTAGCTTAATGATTATGTAATAACTTTACATACAAGGTAGATGAGATGGCTAAGTAGGTAAGGCTGTCAAACCTGATTATCTGAGTTTACTCCTGGAAACTCACAGAATGTAAGAAGAAAACTGATTTCTGTAAGCTGTTCTCTGACTTCGAACACATTGCCACAATGTGCATGTACACACACAAAATAAATAATTATAAATAAAATTATTAAAGTTCTATATTATTGATATTAAAGTGACATTAGAAAAATCTATTTTAATTTAACTTTTCCTAAACCAGGAAAGTCAGTTTGTTTTTGTTTGTTAGTTTTTTGTTCTGAAAACCAAAAGGACCACAGACACAACTCTGGTCTCTGGTTAAGAAAAAAAATGCTACATGAATACAATTTTAATTCAGTAGGTATAGGAATGTGGAAGGAGAAACTAGCTTTTCTGCTACACTAAAAATGTAGTAAGATGTCATAGTTTTCAAGCTCCAAGTGATCACTCAACTCCTCCTTCAACATAAAACTAAACAAACAAAAAATGAATACAAAATCAAATTTTCATCCAAAAAATGAATGGATTCAGTATTGAAAGACATGTGATTATTTTAGTCAACTATATTGTATCATAAACACACAGTTAAAATCCAGTTGTCACCTTTATAACATTCAAATATCCCTGGGGTCATTCTTTTCCTTTCTCTGTCCTTTACAGAAAACTGAACCACAGTTATGTTCAATAGATGTCTTAGGACCATGACAAAATGGGTGGAAAATTATTGCAATAAGTTTATTGAATTTATGTTAATGAATTATCTTATATTGTAATTAAAATTGTCTTAGAATTTTAGAGTAATTTTATCTTTGTGAGGGCTTGGCAGGATTCTTTTTATTCTTCCAGTAAATACAGCATCTATATGGGAAAAGGAATGTTACAGGCATCTCATTAAGTGCTATGAGAGACGAATGTTAGAAACACATATTATTTCTTAGGAAATTTAAGGTCTAGTGATACACAATATAGATAAAGAGCTACACTCACGGTATTTCCTGTATGAGCATTAACAGATTGCTATTTTATTGATTGAATACTAATTATTATTCCCCTTATCGAAGGTCAATCAAATAAAAAAGAAAAGGAGAGATATTTGTCAAGACCATGGCTTGCAAACACTTCTCTTCAACTACATGAGTACTAAAATGTATCTCAACTAAAAAGAAGCAATTAATAATTCCCTCCAAAGCAAAGTATTTCATTTTAGAAACTTGTTAAAACCCAGCATATTTGAAAACAAACATTTCATCCCGTGGAGAAGATCATTCAGATTCAGGAAGTAAACAATTCAATAGCTTCAGGAAATCCCTGAAACTGACCAGCTTCACTGTCTCTTTCTATCTAAGCCTATATAAGTAGTAAGGACTGTTGAAAGACACTGGCCAATCTAATGAGCTGTCTTCAGGTGGTGCAATATACCACAGGTTTCCAGTTTTTGTGAGCCATCACTCATGCTTAGGTGGGTTTCATATGCAACTGTCTTTGTGTCATTCATGATCTTGTAAGTAACTTTTCATCCATACTACTGTAAGCAAAACTAGTGAAACTCTTTGGTTCACCAAATTAAACTTTGAAGGTATCCTTTCTTTGGTCTGTGGTTGATTCCATATCTGGGGTGAGGAGATATTTGCTCACATCTTCCTAAGAATAGTGTTACAAAATGTAATGAGGAAAGAGAATTAATGGAACAGAACCAAAAATTACAAACTAGACTTTGGTAAATATACAAACAAATTAGAGTGGAAGGCATCCACTCAGGAAATAATGTAAAGAAAATCATTATAGTCATGCTGAAGTTAGAATTTTCATATTGTCTTGAATATTGTTAGTAACTAAATACCTGCTCATTACTTAAAGCTTTTGCTAAACAGGAATACTTCTAACTCATACACACACACACACACACACACACACACACACACACACACACACACGCAAACACACACACACAGTTGTTTCACATGAAGATCTTCAAACCAGTTCAGAGAATAGGATAAATGGCATCCCTTTCCCAGCAATTTCTGATTGCTCAGAGCTTTGCACATGGCAATGGATGTGGTAGTTCCAACACAGCCTCATTGCCTTTACTTGAGCTGGAGAAAACCAAGAACCAAGAGTGACGACAGCCAAAGTAAAGCAGAATTTGTAGATGGGGCAATGTCATTTGATCTTGTCTTATGATACCCACACCTGCTATTACCAGTGTCACTTGGCCTGGGTTAAATGCTGCTGCAGAGCAACTGATCTGATGGGACGGTGTCCGGTAACAGGAAAGAATGGGACAATGTTGCTATATGCCTTCATTTCAAATTCCGGCTGGCTTATTCTCACTGACTAAAGAAGAGACTGAGGTTGCATACATGATGATTTGAAAACTGCCTGGCTAGGACTCGGTTGTTTGGTTATATTGCTTTTAGAAACAGTTAGTAGAAGAAATTAAACTTTTGATGGAAAAATAATTTATAAAGATGGCTTTTAGATAGATAGATAGATAAATAGATAGTAATCAAATAGTAGTCATTTTGAAAGAAACGGCATGCTATGTCAAAATACACATCCATAAAAAAGTTACAAGTTGATAGAAAGGACAAAGTTCTTACTTAAAAAAATTCTTACATACACCTCAAATAATTATTATTTATTAGCTAAAACTGAACACTGCTAGGGGTTTGCTCATGCCACAACAATGACATCCTTAAAGTCTACTTTCGGGAGATGGGACTTGACTGCTGACCAGGCTAGCCTCCATTCCAGACCCCAGCTTGCCAGCCTATGTGGCTGGAATAGTTCTTCAGTGGGTCCAATGTCCCCCAATGCAAAGTGCTGAGCACATGCTTACTCTGCTATGCATGTGAAACCCAAATGTCATCCATTCTCTTCTCGTTGAACTTTCTATAGATTCATAAGAAGACTAGGAAGCCTTCTGTCAGTTATCTGATGAGAAGCTTCTTTCTCAAGAGCCTGAAGTCCACTTCTCAACATAAAGGAACCAGCACCCATTCCCCAATCTTTGGGGGAGGTTAGGTGCCTTCCTTCCATGGACACATTTCACCAACTCACACAATACCTTCTCTATTCAAGAAAAGAGAAAGAACCTAAATTTCCCCTTCTCTGGATAAAGACAATTAGCTAACTCAGAGGGTCACACCAAAGACCAGGTACACTCAAGAGGACTTGCACTTAACAATGGGCCCTGTCACATCCCAGCCATGTTTATCTTGAAGCCTGCACCAGATTTTACCACCTTAGCTACACAGAAAAGCTAATTCTTTCTTTCTGCAATCCCTCAAGCACACTGTCCATTCTAAGCACTAAGTTCTTTTACAATGTTTATGAAATAAAGAAAGTTGTTGGGATGTTGGGATTTTTTGCTTTGTTTTTTGTTTGTTTTTTCTCCCTCTTTACTGCCTCTGTGGATAGAAGTTGGGAATATTTCTTGGCTTTTGTTTGTTTGTTTGTTTGTTCTGTTTCTCCAACACAGGCTAAGTTCTTCTGAATTTCCAGTAATCTTTTCATTTCTGGCAGAACCCCTCACCTTGATGTCAACATCATACACTCTTTCTCACTCACTTGACTCAGAGCTGGCCTCTTCCACCCCTGACTCAGCATGAAGGAGGTTTGGGGAAGTCATCTTATTGCAGAGATACAAATGCCCAGAGTGCTTCTAGTAGGCGGTCTTTAGACTGAAGCTATCTATTTAGTCCCCTCTGAACAACACATGTGGTGAACCAGAACTCCCAGATCATGTGAGACTTACCCTCCTCACAAATGTTTAAGTGTCCAGTTCAGGTTGCTAACTGTATGCATGTAGTTGTACAACAGATCTCTGTAATTGTACTCACGTTGCAAGACTGACCTTGACACCACAGAGCAGCCACCCAAACATTTCCTGTCCTCATTCCTGAACTGCATTCTATTCCCTGATTCCATTTCTCCAATGCCTTTAGATAACCCTGATAAGCATAATGCTGTTATTTGTTCTTGCATGCTGGGTCATGTCATTATCATGCTATCTTCTGGGTTCATACTTACAGCATTCTCTAGTACTTTATTCTTTAAGACAGAATAACAGTACCCTGTCTGTATAGATCACATTTTCTATCTGTTTTTCTGTCTCTCATGAGTAATACTACAATGAACAGAGGAATGGGAATATCTTTGAGGGTCGTGTCTTCAATTTTAGGGAATATAAATATGATTATTGGACAAGGTATACTTCTAATCCTTTTAAGCTTCTGACAAATCTTCCTATTGGTTTCATAACAGCTGTACAATTTTTCATTTTCACCATCAGTTCACAGGGATTTCAGTTTTTCCACATCCTCACTAACACTCTCTTGTAAATAGTAAAAGTGGCCATCTTAAACCATCCAAGGTATCTCAGTGCACTGTTTGCTTGCATTTTCCTAGTA
This sequence comes from Mesocricetus auratus, assembly GCF_017639785.1. Lineage (NCBI taxonomy): Eukaryota > Metazoa > Chordata > Mammalia > Rodentia > Cricetidae > Mesocricetus > Mesocricetus auratus. Next base: position 40,351,467 of record NW_024429193.1, read on the forward strand.
ATGCATAAGATGAAGAATTGTTTCAAAAACATATCAGCATAGAGAATTGTCTATTCAAGCCATATGATCACTTAAGTTGATTTCTTAAACTGTCTAACATCCCTATGTATTTTCAAAATTGAACTCTTATTTAGATATTTGGTTTATAATATTTTCTTTCATTCTGTACGCTGATTATATTCCTTACTTTTCTGCATAGAAATTTTTGTTTGCTGTCTTTCTTTGTTATTGCTCATAGTGCTTTGGATATTGTACCCAAGAAGTCATTTACATAACCAACATTGTAAGACTTTCACTGTGTTTGCTTCCATCTGAAAGTTTCATAGTTTAACTCCTATAGTGAATTTTCTACTATATTGGGAATTTATTTTATAAATGTACATTTACATATATATGATACAATAATAGCCGTTGTGTGCATAAACATCCAGTTTCCTCCACTATATTAGTTGAAGAAGCTGTTATCTCACATTATGTTGTCTTAGTACCTCTGTTAAACATTTGCTGATACTGAACCTTGGTTTATGGCTGACATATTTATTCTGATCTATTGATCTCTACATCAATCTAATAATACTGTTACCACATCTGTTTGATTAGTGTTGCTTTGCATTGTGTTTTAAAGTCAGGAAGTGCAAGACTTCCAGCTTTATTCTCATTCCTTAGAATTTCTTTCTCTATCTATGTCCTTTATTTAGAAGAAGTTTTAGTTTATTTTATACTTTAAAGTGCCATTTGAATTTTTGAAATATTGAATTTGACCTGTAGATTGCTTTGGGACACAAAGATATTTTAATTTTTGTTCATTTTAATATAATATTTTAATTAATTCCTTGAGAATTTGATGCAATGTATTCTTATTTCATCTCTCACTAATCATACTAATTCCTCTACAATCCATTCCCTACATCCACACAAATCCTAACTTTGTGTTCTCTTTTCTCAAATAACCAAACAACTCCAACTTGTGCTGCAGTATACTCATGAGTATGAATACAACTGGAGTATCACCAACCTATCAGGTACTACACTCATAGAAAAGTGGCTGTCTCTCTCCCAGAAGCCATAACAGTAGGGACTCATGATTCTCTCTCCTCTCCATACTCGAATGTTGATTGGCCATCATGCCATATACACACAGACTCTCTGTTAAGTTCATTAGTGTGTAAGTCCTGCTATGTCCTTAGACACTGCATTCCTCTGGTCCTCCCTGTGTTCTGAATCTTACAGACTTTCTATCCCTTTGTTCATCATAGTCCCTGAGCATTGGGTGAAGGTGGAATGTATATATGTCCCACATATGGTTGGCACTCCACAGACACTTATTCTGCAATTTGACCATGTGAGTTTCTGCATTAACCACCATTTACTGAACAAAAATACTTGCCAGATGAAGTCTGAGAACCACACCACTCTCATACCCTTCTAAAAAATCCAAAAGGAAACAACCAAATTCCAAATTGCAGATGAAGGATAGAGAATATCCATGTTCTTGCCTACAACTTCAGCACTAGGTGGGTGGCAAGGTGAGCGGATTTGGGGAGCTCATTGGTTAATGAGCTTAATGAATTATTGAGATTCCTACTCATTGGAAAGCCCCTGTTTCAATAAATATGGTGGAGCATGATTAAGGAAGATTCCTGATATTGACTTTGGCCTCTATACACTCATGGGCAAGTGGATTTACATTACCCCACCCACACTCACATACATAAACAAGTATCTAGAAGGACAGAGAGCTTCTCAAATGATATGAAAAAATGGTGTTTTAATTAAAGATAATACTTTTTACTTTTCAAATATCAAAAAATTTAACCATGCTCTCTGCAGAATTATATGTTTTAAAGAGGAAATCAATTAGATTCACTATTCACTATTGATAGTAACAGTATGATCATCTCATGTACCAAAAGTATGCAATGAAATTTAAAGCCCTTTCCTGACAAAGACAACAAAAAAAAACTAGGAAAAAAATGAAACTACCCAAATTAATGAAAATCATCTATGAAAAGCTCACAGCTAGCTAGAATCACAATCCTTAGTGAGAAACTGAAAGTGCTCCTTCTGCAATAAGAGGTTCTGAGCTACACAGTAACTCTGTCAGTGAAGTACTTGTCTCAAAGGCTTGGGGAACTGAATTTAATGTCCAAGAACCCACGTTTACAAAACAAAGCTGCAATAGAACCATGCTTGGTTATTTTTGTTTTAGAGACTCTCAAAAAACAAAGGTTCACAGACACTGAAATACAACTATCAAGGTTATTCTCTGTCTTCATGTGTGCAAGTTCACACCTGTCCCTGCACACACAAGAACACACTCACACAGGGGATCAGGAAGAAAACAAGGATGCTCATTCACTCCACAATCCAGAAATATTATTAACCACAATAAAGAAATAAATTTAACCAGGGAGGGAGGCAGTAGAAAGCTTATAGACTAAAAATTATCCCACATGACAGGAAGAAAGGAAAAGACACTTTATCCCCTCCAAGTGGGGTGCGCTCTTTTTCAATTGAGCTAAATATTCAAACATACACTTAGCCTCTTTAGCTCTGATCAGAGTCCTGTGTTAATTCAATTACTTTATAGTTATAAATGAATGGAAAAGCATCTTCAGATGGGGTATGTAAAGCAGGTTAGGAGGATGAATTTAACGGAAAATAGAAAACTAGTGATAACGTATGACAGAGAGAAGACTGAGGACACCTGTCAAAGACTAGTTCCCCATACAGCAAAGTACAGGTCTGGGGTTTTGCGAAGGTGAATGAATCACGAAAGCTACAACATTCTCAGTGGATTAAATCACTGATTAATCCATAATCTGATGCTGTAACTAGAAGGTAGTGAAATTTTAAAATGAGGGGACTACTGGGAAGAAGTAGGTAAGCGGGACATGCTCTGAGACATTAGGTATGCTCTCTAGCTCTCTCTTAAGTCTCTCTCTGCTTGCCAACCACATGAGGTGAGCAGCTTGTTCTTCTATGTCCTAACACCATGGTGACCTGCTTAACCTCAGGTCCAGAAATAATGAATGCTGCCAACACAGACTATGAAACATGAGTCCAAAAAAAACTTCCCATCTTTAAGTTGATTTTAAGCTGGGTTTTTTGTTACAATGATATAATATTAGCATCTTACAGAACCATAGGAAGAGGAATAACTAATAAAGTTAAATGACCTGTCTCCAGTAAGATGCATGCAAGAAATGAGATACCTGTTACTCTGACCCAAGTCCTTAAAGATGAAAGTGATTAACTCAGATGCATTGAATATCACATGAGATATCCCATTTTCTTAAACAGATAGTTGACCCTTGAGATGATTCAGAAAGTATCTAACATGAAGGAGCAAAAATGGATGTGATCTGACAATTAAGTTCTAGAAAAAGAATACACTTACATAGTAGCCCTGACTCCAATAATACGGTCAACCTAAAATCTGCTTTTTCCTATGTAGTTTATTCACAAAATCTTTATTCAATGGCAAAGTAATTTTCACACACAATAAAATTAGGTGAGCTTGTGCTTATCTTAAAGCCACGGAAAAGGGGAATTAAGACACTATTCCTGCGAGCCTAGAAGGCTGATTATTAGTCTCTTCATTGATGCCGCTAGAAATGGCTAAAGGCAGAGGCAGCATGCTGTCCAATAAATGTATTTTTAATCACTGGGCTTCATTGTCTATTATGCCCTATCACACTACTCATGCTTCCTGTCCTCCTCAATGGGGTCTTGATTGTAAATGGTAGAACTAAGTGTATTTGAGAGTCAAATTTGTTCACTGCCAGCTCTGAGAAGAAAGGAACAGTGTAGGAGAAAAAGTAGGTAGCATGTATGACAAGGCCACCCAAGAAATGTATCTCTTCCCCTTGTGCTACTGATCTAACACCTCTTCTGGCTCTATCTGCTCCTAGAGACCCTCCAAAGGATAGCAGCTAAAGTGCTCAACCTAATCAGAATGAAGAAACATTAAAAATCGTGTCAGACATCTGCTTCTCAAAGTTGGAGGATCAGTCAGACCCTGAAAGTCATGGACTACATGCTATAGACTCATAATGGTATTTGCTATTACTCTTGCAACAATTGGAATCTGTCAACGTGTTTATTAATATGTCTAGGAAATCATTCACAAGACATAAGGTTGTTAGAGACATTGCCTGACTTCCTAATTTCTCATAAAGTGGGAAATGAGACAAAGCTGACACAGCTTAAACCCTCCAATTTCACTTTTTTTCTTGTTCACCCACGCTTAGTCTTTCCAAAGTGCCCATTGAGCTGATTTATGCTGGAAGGGACAGTTTCTGCAGTTACTGCACCTTTTCTAAAGCACAAGAGCTACCCAGGAAGCAGGTGACTTACTTGACATAATGGCTTCATATCTTTGATGGCAGTGCTTCACAGAGAGTGGATACTGAAGGAAGACTCTGACCTTCAATCAGTGAGCATGCAATGGCAATAATTATGATGTTTGGTCCAGTTACATGGACTTGGCAGAAAAAACTATTTTGGTCTGCTTTATGAAAAAGAAATGTAGATGTCCTTGAAGAGGACATTACAATAATAATTTTGTTGTGGAGTAGAAAAATATCATTCCTCCTCAAAATATTTCCCCAATCATCTTTGATTTTAAGCCAACTTTAACATAGATGATCAACCATGACCTCTTCTGTAGATACAATAACTACCACCAGCATTGCATCTAGTTATTTTCCTTTACACAGTGTTTCTACTGCTTTACATTTACATTCATGGCAGACAGAATTCTTACTATTTTCTCAAATTTTCTAAAGATCCCAGGACTCAGAGACCCCATTCATTCATGCAGCAAGCCCTGGGTATTGCTAGTGCAGGCACACCATCATCTACCTAAGGATTCTGAAAAGGAAGACAGAAATACATAGCAGCACTATAAGAGCACACCTTTAGCCGAACAATTCCCAAGATCTAAGAAAGGTACTAGCTTTGACAATTTCAGACCCGTTTGAACATGCACCATCAGAAATGGCAAGTAGTGTCCCAGCAACTGTGATGAGATTAAATAACCACTGTGTGTGAATGACTGGTAAAATGTGATCGTTAGGCAGAGTTCTTCTTGTCTATTACTACCTCAGGATCCGTGCTCCAAAAATAGGCTAAACATAGAAAAATTGCATTTCCAGAAATCTCTACGTAAGAGACTTGTCAATAGCAAACTGGAACCAAAATATTGGTTTAATGTTAAATATTTTACCTTAGTCTCGTAGGGCAACATACATAATTTCAACACTTTGGAGGTGGGGACAGAAGAATCAGGAGTTCAGGGTCATCCTGAGGTACATAGGCAGTTTGAGGAGAGACTGAGCCATCCCAATCCACGATGTCTGACCTCTTGTCTGTTTACTTTAGTGGGGAGAAAATCTCCTTTCATAGAAAGTTGTGTTAAGTCAGTTGGTATTCAAGTTCTTAAATGTATGTTCAGAATTCCCAAAGCAGATATATATTAACCCATCAATTATTGATATTATTGATACTGGCTTCTCACCTGTAGCACCAAGCATAAGAATAATGTAGACAAGCATGAGATGAAGGAACAGAGCCTTGTATTATGAGGAGGATCAAGAAAGCACACATGTGAAAACATTTAGCATCCTGTAAATGCTTATTCTGCATCCATTAAACAACCTCTTCTCAGAATCTATGCTACTTTAGCAAATAAATTGCCACAGAATTATTGCCAGTAGTTCTTCTTACTACCATGGTATTTAGTGCCGATAGTGACAGTTAAGATAATAGTCTAATTCAGTGGTTCTCAGCCTGTGGTTTGGAATCCTTTGGAGGATGAACAATCCATTCACATTGGTAGCCTAGGGCCATTGGAAAATAAGATATTTTACATTATGATTCACAACAGTAGCAAAATTACAACTATGAAATAGCAACAAAATAATTTTATGTTTGGAAGTTACTTCAACATCAGGAACTGTATTAAAGGGTCACAGAATTAGGAAAGTTGATAACCACTGGTCTTATTAGACTTACAGTCCCTTATAATATGGAACTTTATAATGGGAACAAATTGACAAGAAATCATATTTTTGATTTATGAAAATTTCAGAAGATTACTATATGTCTTAGAATCATATGCAAAGAAATGACTTTTTCAAAAATTTCTGTTTTAGTGTGAATTAGCTGAATGTATATTTAACATTCTACAGTCCATTTATGGGAAACATAGGACAACTTTGCAGAGTTGGTATCTACCTTCCACCTGACTTTGGTTCTGGGGATTAAACTCAGGTCACTAGGATTACCAAATTCTTTTCCTCACTCAACCATCTCACTGTCCCTTAAAAGTGTCCACTTAAACTGGTTGGTGGTGGTGCATGCCTTTAATACCAGACCTGGGGAGTCAGAGGCTGGGGAGTTTCTGTGAGATTTAGGTCAGCCTGATCTGCAAAGCAAGTTCCAGGACATCCAGGACTGTTTTCACAGAGAAACCCTGTTTCAAGTAACCAAACAATCAGAAAAGTATTCACTTTCAAAAACTGATGTTTGTTTTGGGTCCTAGGATTAAATTCAGTGTTTTCATTCTATTTCTAATACAGAGTATGTGCTAAATATTGAAAATGTATTTTATCTCCTCATTGTTTCTTGGTTGCAAAAGATTTATTTTCTTTCTTTTTTGACAAAATAGGATAAGATAATGGAAAACCTGTAATAACAAATTTGGACACAGCAATCCAACAGGAGGAGAAGAGTTCCAAAACAGGCACAAGAGTCAGAGTTCCACTTGTTCTCATAGTGAGGAGTCCCATAAAGATACTAAGCTGATATAATACATACACAGAGGACCCGACACAGATGTATTTAAGCCTTGTGCTTGGTGCTTCAGTCTCTGTGAACTTGTATGATTTGTGCTTACTTTAGCAAACATAAGATTAGAGCCGAAAGTCACAGAGAACAGCTAAGGGATGGGGAACATGGGTGGGGTGTTGGAACTAGAGTTGAATGTTAGGAGATAGGCATGTGCCAAGAGGTAGTTGTAAGGGTTAAGATTGAATGTAGCTGATAAAAATGAGCCAGAAATAAGTGCAAGGAGGGGCAGCTAAGAAAGAAGAGACGATGCAGCTGTATCTCCACAATGGAACAATCAGGCCCAGAAAATAGAAACATTCAGCCAGCTGATTATCCTGCTTCCCCACTGTGCTCAGGGATGGGCCTGACCATGACTGTCTCCAAGGATCTGATGCTGGATTCAGGCAGCTAGATGGGTGTTGGGCTGACTCTAAAGCTCTTCAACGTCTCTGCATTTCTGGATGTCCTGCAGTAGTGGTTGGTCTGAATCTTTGTCAGGGAAATGTGGGGTAAAGAGGAAAGGTAAAATTGGTTACACCATATTTGATGATGGAGAGCTGATTCACTCTTAGGACAGGCACATATAATTTTTGGTGTACTTCTAGGTCCTCTCAAATTGTTTACAAGTTTCAGTCACTCCTGTCTTGACTTAGATAAATAATTATGATCAGCTGTACATGGGGTATCTACCCAGTCTCCTACCCACCTGTAAGGCACAGGGAACTTCATAGAAGAGGAGATTAAAAAATATAAAAGAACTTGGAACAAATGTGAGAACCTGAGGTTGACAATGAGGAAAGCTGTGGAAATTCTCACTTCTAAATGACATGGTTTTGCACATATTGAACAAGGTCTGCATAAGGTGAAGACAGTTAAATTTCCAACACAGACAGGGGAGGGCCTTCCAAGGCCCTGTCTGTAGCCAAGGAGCTATTGGCCATTAATAGTTGCTGAGGGCAAAAGAGTCACTTCTCCTTACGGGTGTTGCAATGATAGATTGCCCATGCCCCCATAGATGGCCCCACATCCATGTTCATATGAACAGCACTAACTGGACTCAGTGGAATACATGTACATATATGTGGATATACATGAAAGTTCATGACATTGGAAGGAGATGTATTGGAAGATGCCTAGAAAGAGTTGGAAGGGAGGAATAGGAAGTGGATAGGACTAAGACACATTGCATGCATTTATGAAATTTTCAATGGACAAATAAGAATATTCAAGAGAAATATGGCATGTACTCTCTCATATATGGTTTTTAGACATAGATCTGGGGAGTGCCAGCCTAAAATCCCATTGCCAGAGAGTCTGGGAAACAGAACCTTCATTCAGTGGCTGATGGAAGCAGAGGCAGACTCCCACGGCTAAGCACTGAGCTGAACTCAAGAAAGCCAGTGACAGAGAGGGAAGACTGATGAGCAAAGGGGTTAAGACTGGGCTGGTTTAACCCCCAGAAACAGCTGACCTGACAAGGGTTAGCTCTTGAATCACAGGCTGATGCCTGGGAATCCAGCATGGGACTGATCAAGACCCCCTGAATGTGGGTGTCAGTGAGGAGGCCTAGGTAATCTATTGAGCCTTGGGTAGTAGTTCAGTATTTATCCCGGGTATACAAATGGACTTTGGACTCCCATCCAACAATGTGAGATGCACTCTCACCCTGAACTCTTGGAGGAGGGTCTAGGTCCTGCCCTGGATGAAATGACAGACAATGGACACCCCCATGGAGGGCCTCACCCTCCCTGGGGAAATGAGGGGATATTGGGAGGGTTGGTGGGAGAGCACAGGAGGAGGGGAGGGAAATGGAGAGGGACCTGGAATTGACATGTGAAGCAACCTTATTTCTAATTTAAATTTAAATTTAATAATAAGTAATAAAAAAGAATATTCAAGATAACAAATAAAAATAATAATTAAAAAACCTTTCAGTCATATTCTAGATCACAATCAAAGCAGGAAAATGAGGAGTCATTTTGTTCTTAAGAGACCTAGAGCCACCAATAACCTGTATCTTTCTACTACCCTGCACACGCATGTGCACACACACACAACTATGTGAACATAGAAACCCATGCATATACTAAGGTTCTCCCCCTCCCCAGGTACTGTTTCATGATTGACAACACCACATGCTTACTGTCAGCTTTTTGTTACTGGTCATGCCCATATATTCCCCATTTGGAATCTATGCTGAATCTATGTCAGACACATAGATTAACATAAAATCTAAATTGATATTAGACATCCTAAATGTCCTTGACTTCATCTGTGTTTTTCCTAGTAATAAACAACCACCTGTACAACACACACACACACACACACACACACACACATGACAACACATATCAGACATATCCACTCAAATATGTACTACATCTCACATTTTTTCAAACCCTGCCATTACTGTCATCTTGATCTAAATGTGACCCATTTGAAGTGCAGGCCAATTTTACAGCTCCATGGAGTGGCATTTTAAGGCTCATTACAAGGCCTAAAATGATTTGCATTGCCTCCTACTTCTATAATATAAGCTTTTTAAAAATAAAGTCTCTCTATAAATAGAACTGTTCTGAAATTCCACAGGGCACGTAATTAAGAGGCACAGGCTGAAGCACTCAGAAGTGTCATCAGTCTCCAGGAACCCGTGCTGTGACACCGACATTCAGAAATGACACTGTCCTTATTCTGGAACCATCAGACCAGTGGACAAGGTGGCCACTGATTCAGCATCCCTGGTTGAAGTGGGCACACCAATGGGAAACACAGCCACATGCAGCCCCCTGGATAGACTGAGAATGTGCAATTCTGAAAGACCCAAGTCGATAAGAATTTTGTTCTCAATTCAAAAACACTGAGGCATGGGTCACCAGAATCTCAACTGTCTCATTGGCCATTGCCTGGTTGGTGAACCAGGACTGACCTTTCCTCCTGCTTCAGGGTAGCCCAGGCACCTGTTGATAGAGCATCAGAAAGTTGACAGCTGAAGGGAAGTGGAGCTTCTTTCTGGGCAACAAATCTACTGCACGCACGTGTGTTTTCCGATCCCTGGCAAGCTTGTGGCCCAGAAACTACAGGAGAGCAAGTAACAGATAGAAGGCAAAGATGCCTAAAGACTCTTACCTGCTGCCAGGCTGCAGCTCCTTTTGCCTCTGCAGAGTGCCAGCCACAGTTACTTTGTAGGTGGCCAGTGAGAAGGCATCAATATTTAAATGGGAAAACGGACATGGGAGGAGGGGGTGATGAGAGAGGGAGGGAAGTAATCTTTTCAGAATGAGGCCAGACAGTATCTACTTTCCTTCTCTAATGACTGATTGTCTCTGGGCCTTGGGGCTGACTGACAAGGCCTTTGGCTAGCCTTTTCTGGACCAGAGGCCAGAATACAAAAAGAGAGGAGAAAGGGGGTGTGGAATAAAAGGTAAAAGATGGGATAAGTGAGAAGAAGGAGGATAGGAGAGAAAGAAATGAATACATTAGGCGAAAGGAATAAAAAACAGACAAGAGAAGAGATTAATGATGAAATTGAAAAGCAAAACATGAAAATATGTTGAGCGATGGGAGCACATTCATATAAAATTATGTCTTGGAGGAAAATTATTTTACTTTTATGAACAGGGAGAAGAAACAAAGATAAATGATTATTTATTCTGTAAAGAGTGCTGGATGGCATCATATGGGAAATTCCTTGATCAGTAATAATCCAGAATTATGAATGGAAGCATACTATGCTAGTACGGAGAAAGATTTCAGGGCTGTTCAATGCAATCATTATTATACCATGTGCGGCTTTTAAGGAGAATAACTTCATTGTCTCCTTGCTCATCTCTTGAAGCAAAGGGTGTGTTACCAGAAAAGTGATTTGTGGCCACTTTATATAATTATCAGACAGAGGAATTTCTTTATTCTTCAGAGCTGTTAGAGCTTGCTTATTATCACACAGAGAACAGAAGAGAAACAAACTGAGAGGAAGGGAGTATGGGAGTGTGTAACATCCTGCCAGGAATGGAGATACATAAAGATACATGCAAGTCCCTCTCTGTGGCTTCTGGACTATTCGAACAATGGACCTTAAGAAACTGGACCTTCCCAAGGAGTCTCACACTGGGAGAAGAAAAGGCTGAAGCCTGGTCTTGGTCAGAGGAAAACAAGAAATACTGGAACCAAGAGAGTGTGTCAGGGATGGATGAGACCATATCTGGACAGGACTGCTTAGTTACACATACCTCTTGGCTTCTATTTAAGCCTAAACTTCATTACTACACTTCAGGTCCCAGCTGGTGGGCTTGGAGCAGGAGACATTGGACCTCTTTTTTCATCCCCTGAATGTGGTCTTGTTGATGACATCTTGCTCTGTTCTTCACAATCCGCTGTCTCCTAACTGAAGTATTGATAATGGGTAGTCTAACCTGACAGGGCCACTGAGTTTCTGTCTCTAACCCCCCAAACATGGCAACTGAAGTATAGCGGAAGGTCACCTCATAACAAGGACTTAGAAAGGCACATTATGTTCCTCTTTAAGGGATTAGAAATATCAGAACTCAGAACAAAGGAAGATGTTGGTAGAGAAGGCTGTGAAAAGATATCTACTGTAGGATAAACACACACACACAGGGTGGGGGATTTAATTATTGTTAATTAAAATATATTGTTAAATAAAATCTAATTGATTTTATTTCAGTATTTCTCTGAAGACTTATCTTTTCTCCCAAATGGAACTTTACTATTCTCGGCAATAAGGTAACAGCTTTAATTGTCTTTTACACTAAAATTCTAAAAAAAATTTTCTCTAATTTTACACAAGTATCACATTCTCCACCACCCAGCATTTGATTTAAGAATGATGGAGAGAAATGTGTGACTCTTTTATCTAATGTGGTTATTACACGGTTGAAGATACAGTAATTGCTTTTTTTGTTTTTCAAGTGTTAGTGATTTCTGTGCTATAAATAAAGTGGATGTTCCCTAGTTATTCATAAACAACTTCCATCTGGGGTCCAAAATTATAATAGTTTTGGCCTGATGCAAATTTATGTATTGCCAGCATCTGAAATCTATTAAAAGGAGAAAATTATTATCTACTGTTAGCTTGTACTTAGCCACAAGTTTCCAAATTTCTAGCTAATTTCAAATTACCCTGCACATTTGTGTTTCCTGTGAGCAGATATAACTTTATGGAGACAGTATTAGCCTATAATTACTCTAAAGGAAGCCATAGGAACAGATTATCACCGTGGAAAAATACCACCCCACACAATCATTAGACTAAAATAATTCTGACGGAAATAACTACATTATTAATACTTTTTAGTGCTTGTAGGGCATTTTATGTTTGTTTTCCCTATATATTGTTTAAAGATGTTTACTAGAACTCAAATCACACATTAAACCCCACACACTTATAGTGGGAGACTTCAACACCCCACCCTCACCACTCCACCAGATAGAAACTTAACAAAGAAACAATGGAACTAACAAAAGTTATGACCCAGTTGGGTTTAAAAGACATCTATAGAACATTCCATCCAAACAAAAAAGAATATACCTTCTTCTCAGCACCACATGTAACCTGAGTCTGGCCACACATCAGCCTTCAGTCCTATGCTTGAGGTGAGTGTGGTCTCTGCTCTGGGCCCCAACTCCCAACATCCCCCTGCATCTGTCACCCTGGTTGTGCCCTGTGCCTAGAGAGAACCTGCCCCACTGGAAAGGATCACCCTGAGCCTCTGTCAACATCTGCACTCATGTACACACACACACATTCACACAAACACACACACACACAATCACAACCACAATAAAAATAGGCTAAAAGTCTAAAAAGGTGAATGCCTCATTATGAAAATCTTCAGAATTTCATATAAGTTCCTCTAATCAACTTGACTGCTAGAAAATTTAATATAAACCCTCATATGATCCTATCATTTGAACATTGTTTTGAATTGTGGAATACTCCTGTAATTTTTACACAGAAAAGTTTTTCCATAACTAGTTTATCGCTAATTTTAATATTAGATTTATCATAGAATATAGCAGCATGTTAAGTAATCAAAAATATTTTTCCACACTGTTAAGAGAGTACATTTGTAACTAAGGAAGGCATTTTCTTTTTCACTAGATCAAAACAAAACAACAACAACAACAAAAGCAATGATGTTTGCTTGTTTCAAAAGGTGTATAAATAACTGGCAAGAATGCTAATGGCAAATATGTCAGTCACCAGGTTGGGTAAAACTGGCCCACAGGCAGCACCATTCCTCACCCAAGGGTAAGCTCTGTGATCTGCTAGAACGTGGAAGAGACCATCTGTACCAACAACTTCTATTTCAGCATTATTACCTGGAAGCAAGGAAAAGTCACAATCTCTCACTCAGAATCTCTGTCTGTTTTATCTCTGAACATTTTTTCTTGTTGATCCCCTATACTGGAGATGCTGTTTAAGAAATGGGTGACAATTACTGCAAGAACAGGACTGTTCTATATTAATGCGACTGCCCTTGTACTTTTTTGTTACAAGTTGTTTTATTTCTGACAGCAGAACTGTATTAAAGAAATCTCTCCCTTCCTGCCTCCCTTCCTGTGTATCTCCCTCCTTACCTCCCTTCCTTTCTCTCTCCCTCCCCCTACAGATTTCCTATCCCTGTTGTTGTCTCCAAATCATCTTCAAACATCTTTTAATTGCATGTTTGGGGTGTAGACTGTGTTCACATGAGTGCAGATGCCCCTAAACCAGAATACAATATCAGATCCCTTGAAGCTGGAGTTCTAAGCAGTGGTAAGCCACCTGATGTGGGTGCTGGAAACTAAACTTGGGCCCTCTGAAAGGACATTAAGTACCTTTCATTTCTACACAATCTCTCCAGCCATGTTTTCTGCCAATCTTACAAAATACTTTCTGCAGTCCTGGCTTTGTCACTGTTGTCTGTGTAGTCTGTGAGACTGTCCAGGTCTTTAACCTTCCTGGCTCTTGCCATCGAAGAGAACAAGGAGTGTGCATCCAGGTAGTGAATTGGTCAGCTTTGCAGTGGTGTGTGATCCTTTCTAAAGAAAAGATTTCTTTGTCTTGCAGACTTGGTGCTCTTACTAGAAGATGTTAGAGGCATTTGCTTAAACACAGAGAGGACACCTGCTGGAACACACTGTGATGGCAATGTGTGTCATATGGTCACATCTTTCGTATAAGCAGAGAATAACAGAATGGGCACTGCTCTTATAACAATGCTCTTGTTCAAATTACCAGAGGACTCTCATGAGGAATACTTCATGTCCACAGTCCCTTAAGTCACTCTTAAGAGTTTCCCAATAGCATTGCTCTGGGGGTTCTGTTTTTGACCACAGTGATCCCATCTAACCAGGAGCAACAGGGAAATCTTTGGATATCTTGTCACATCTTGTCTTTTTAAGTATAATGTATTTATTCTTTTAAATTTCATTTTACATTCCAACTTCAGTTATTTCTTCCAACTTCCTATATTTTCCCCTCAGTCCACTTCTCCTCATAGGTAGGGACTCCCATGAAGAGTCAACAAAGTCTGACACAATAGGTTGGGGCATAACCAAGGCCCTCTCCCATGCAATTAGACTGAGCATGACATCCCACCATAGGTAATGGACTCCTAGTTTCATGTACTAGGTTTGTATTGTGGTACTACTTCCAGAGACCCCTCTGATAGTACAAGCTTTATAACTGTCTCCCACATATGGAGGGTCTAGTTTGGTCCCCTGGAGCCTCTACAGCTGTCAACAGCTGTCGGTCTAGAGTTTATGAGTTTCCAAGAGCTTGGTTCAGCTATCTTTTTAGATTTCTCCATCATGATCTTGTCCTCCCTTGCTCATATATCCCCTCCTCCCTCTCTTCAACTGGATTAACAGACCTTGACCTGGTTCTTGGTTGTGAATTTCTGCATCTGGTTCCATCAGTTACTGGATGAAGGCTCCATGATGATAGTTGGGGTGTTCACCAGTCTGATTACAGGGTAGGCCAGTTTGGGGATCTTAAAATCCATTCCACGTGTATAATTACCAATTGTTTCTGTAAACACTTAAAGCCAAGAGTGCTGCCATATGCCTATAATGTCAGTCCTCAGACACTGAGACAGGGAAGGTCAGGAGTTGGAAACCAGCCTGGACCACAATGTGAGACCTTGTCTCAAAAGAAACGAAAGACAAAAATATATGATAATGCAAATCTAACAATTTTCTAGGATGGAAGAATGACATGGGAAAGGCAAAACAGAGACAAAAATGACCAAAAATTCTACAAAGCTTAGGAGAATCCATATAGTGATGTCAATTTTTATAAAGAACATAGAATGGTTATTTTTCAAAGGATGTCACAATGTTTACATTTTAACAGAATAATAACTGTTAAAAGGAGAAAGCAATTGTATCATCAAGAATAAAATCTTTGTTCAACAAGAAGTACTCTAACAAAAGAAAAGGCAGCTGTATTTTCTTTAATAGAACCACTGATATCTTTTATGTAGGAGACAACAGACAAGCCTCAGGTGATTTAGCTTACCATATATTAGGTATTTTTCTATGAACAAGTGAAATAAAACACAGTAAGGTAACAACAATTAAAGAAAAAGGAGTCCATGAATTTGAGAGAAACAGGGTGGGATTACATGGGAGGGGTCAATGGGAAAAGAGGGAAGGGGGAAAAGATGTCATTTTATTTTAATTTCAAATAATTAAAATTTGATTTTAAAAAAATATACTACTGACACCCATAGAAATGATTAGATAAAATCCAAATATGAATTTAAATATCAGACTTGATAGATGACAAGTTAATGAGATGTAGGCCACTGTGGGCACATCCATACCCATCAGAGAGGATATATAATCATAAAGTCACTTGAACCAGAGTTTAGAGAAAGAATCAGTCAGGGAAGGAGATACGCATTCTTTCCGGTATTGAAGACTCATCGCCTTTCTGTATTGTTAAGCCTTAGAAGCCAGATTTTCTGAAACAAGCAATAACTTCAGATTTCATGTTATATAGCTGAACATGGGGCAGAAAATGCCCGTAAGGAAGCCTGGGGATTTCACTGAAGTTCTGAGAGCATCATGGCAGTGAAGCTGTTTTCTTAATCCTTCAACAGCAAAAAGGCACACCACAGTGATAAGCCATGTCCCTTTCCACTCTGGCGATACTGAAACCTCTAGCTGACTACTCAGGTCTGACCCTACAGAAGACAAAAAGCTCTGTGTTGGGTTTAAGAGGTTTCAGGGATGGGAGGACTATCTGACCTCCAAAGCCTGCCAAGACATCACTAGAAAGTCAATGATTTAAAACATCTTTTCTGTTTTTCATTCCTTTAAACAGTAACACCAAAATCACACATCTGTCTACTGCTGAGTTCGGTACTCTGTGTAACTTGACTCAGAAAATGTAATCCAACCTCAGAGGAAAAGGAAGGGAAGGGGATTCTGTTTTCAGAGGATGACAATTAAGCAGAGAACTAAGGTGCTTTCCTGAGTCACATATTTCAGCAACGCCTTGGAAGGAACGAAAATAATAAGCAGCCTGCCCAATGCCTTGAAATACTCTACAGAAGAGTGGTGGAGGCTGTTGATGAGCTCAACAGGGGTATATTTTGAGTGACAGCCATCTCTAATGGAGACATTGTTCAGAGTTAACTTAGGTTGTTATAAAAAAGCACCATAAATACAGTAGCAAACAAGCAAAAGAAACTTTCCTATAGCCTGGGATCTGGGGAGTTCACGCTCAAGATGCTGACAAGCTGCATCCAATAAGGGCAGCTTTCCTCTTCTTAGGAAATACCTCCTCAATGCCAATAAGTCATAGACAGGCTGAGGCTGCAGCTCTCACATGGCGCAGGAGCTACTTTAATTAATAAAACTCCATACTTAAAGCATTATAATGCTTTTTACACACACACGTTTTTTGAAACTATACTGTGGGGGTACTGGATCACAACTTCTACAGGACAGTGGCATGTTTCAGCGTCCAAAGGTTGAACAACCCGCAATGTTTTATAAGGATATTGCTTTCATTCACATAAACACTACACCTTAATCAGTTTGCAAAGACCATGATACCATATTTGTGGAAGTTAGAGTTTCAATACATTGATTGAGGGGGACACAAATGTTCAGACTGTAGAAGAGGTGTTTGGGAAATATTGGGGGAGGGTTGCCCAGAAAAGGAACTGCTCAGTCAGGTTAGCTTGTTGTTGGCTATCCACTCTTGGCTGCTGTGACTTGAATTACAGCAGCCTTGATGCAAGCAGAGTCCCCACGACTGGGTTGACACCTTGCTTGTTCCTCCTCTGGGTGCAGCTCAGTCATCTTTGGTCCAGCTCCAGGAAACAGTACCTGGTGAGGGCTTGGCCCACATCCTGCTGAGAAGTGAGGAGGAAATTGATTCATTCTGTGTGCATCAGGGGCAGCATGTTAGTCATCCCTGAACAGGGGACAGTTTGGTTTCAGCTAGTGACAAAGTTGACCATCTTTCAAAACTGACTGCACGAGCGTCACCCAGCAATTCTCAACTTTCCTAGTGCTGTGACTCATTCACATAGATCTTCACGGTGTAGTGACCCCACAACCATAACATTATTGTGTTGCTACTTCATTACTATAACTACTGTTATGAATTGTAATATGACTATTTGATATGCAGGATATCCTATATGTGACCACCAAAAGGGTGGTAACTCACAGATTGAGAACTGCTGGTAGAATCTGATTAGAAAGCTAATACTTAAACATCGTTGACATGACAGCTATCCTGAGTCCAATGCCAGGGACTAACATGGAAGAAGGAGAAAACCTACTCGTGAAAGTTGCCCTTTGACCTCTATATGCTTTCTGTCCCAAACAAGTTTCTACACACACACAGGCACATGCATGTACACACACACACACACACAAATTAAAATGTAATTTAAAAATCTAAAGAAAACCAGTGGTATTTTTCCAAATGAAAGATCAGACTACCAAGTAAATTATGAAAAAAATATTTTGGGAGGAAAGTGTAGATTTGAGTATGTAAATGCATATAATATTGAAAGGACTCATCTAAATACTTTGTAATTTTTTGGAAATAGGAGGAAAGGTATTTTGTCTTCATGATATTCTGTTTTAAGTTAACTTTGTTACATCAAGAATGTCATGCTACAATGCTTTAAATATATATATACACATATATTTACATAATTTAATAAAATGAAGTAGTGTATAGTGAGTCACATATCAGGTGAAAAAACAAACATCTGCAATCTGAAAACTGAAAATAATGGCCATTTGACAAACTTACAGTTATTGTTTAATTTGTGTTTCTCATTGTTAAAAAAAATACAATACCAGGTTGAGTCCACAGGTTTTTTTTTGAAAATTTTTTGTAATACCATTCATGTCTTCATCAAATGAGAAGGATCTGGGCTCTAAAATTCATTTTAAGTAGAACACAGTTATAGCCTGCTCACTCGATTGCCCTTACTAATAGGTACTGTAATAAAATAACAGTGTGACCATGGATTATCTCAGATTGCTTTCTCAGATGCCCCATCAATGACATTTTGCAGACCTCCACAACTCTTCTTATTTGAGAACACCAGATGGGCATGGAAGCACACAGTGTGTTAGAAACATATACTCCTCCTACACAAGATTTGTGCCAACAGATTTCACTCCATAATTTCTCTTAAACTGTACCCTAGCCAATGCCATTATGGGATTAACTCAAAGCCAGCAATCTAACACTTGGTAACTTTCACTGCAGCAGAAGGTGAGTGAGTGATTATCAGGGGACTGGTTTTCATCAAGTGTACTTTTGCTATGTTTACTACTAAGAACGCAACAGGAATGTTGTTATTGAGTTAGGCACAAAAGGCAGGCCAGGTCTGTGGAAATCACACACTTCTGCACTTGATGAGACTTATTAATGTGTGTCATCACTGCAAATGCTTGCATTGCACCACAAATTTCATACCACGTTGTTTATCAACAACTCTTGTTAACATTCCACTCTGCTTATTTGGTAGCTTCTTTTACAATTGTAATATGTGATCATAAATAAGATTGCATATAAATACTTTTTATTTAATCCATGCATACAAGAACATACAGTTTTTCAAAACTAAATTTGAACCAAGCATAGTGCTTATGTTCTTTACTCAGGGAATTATATAATGTGAATTCCCATAATAAAGCTTAGCCATTGCTGAAACAGTTGGCATCTTCCCCCTCTATTATAAATATTACAATGACGAAGATAATTGAAATCTGCAAATTCAAATTATAAGTTAGAGAGTGGTACTATTATTGTGTTTCTCTTGTAAACCCTGACAAAGCAATTCCTGATGCTGTCTATACAGCATATTGAAGTCATTATCTTCATTTTTCAACATACTTTGTAACCCATAGGACTTTTACGTGAAGCAGGAATAATCCATGAGATGCCATGAGAATTGCCCCTGCCAAGATAATCTCTGCAAACTGAAGCTGACTTAATCCACTGGGTATCCCCCTGATGAAATGGGTTTTTAGCAGCCTGTCTGGCTAGGGCATTTGCTGAAGACCTGATCTGGTACTGATGATGATAGAAAGAGATATCCAATCTAGTGCTGCTGAAAGAAACTGCCGACAACTCCATAATGGGCTCCAGTATCACCTGTACTTCCAGACTGTTTGCAGGCTGACGCCATCCTACTAGGACAACATCCAGGTGAGGAGGATGGTGCTGGAGCAGCAAGAGCACAAACCCACACGTTGTACACATTGCCATAGAGACATTTAATGGAGCCTCTGAGTAGAATAAAATAAGCTAAGCTAAGCTCCACCCCAAAGCAATTTCCTAAAGAGAGTCTCAGAAGAACTTGGGTATCAGTGGGATTAGTGCAGATGTTTCCAGAATGTTCATCTGAGGCCTCAGAACTCAGGAAATGCCCTCCAGATTAAAATTGAATATACTGCTACCAACAGTGTATAACGATACCTCGTTCCCCATGCCCTCACCAGCATTTGTGGGTTTTTTTGTTGTTGTTGTTGTTGTTGTTGTTGTTTTTTGTTTTTGTTTTGTTTTGTTTTTGACAATTGCTATTCTCAGTAGGCTGGTATAGACTATTTTTTTTCTACTTTTCTTTTTTCCCTTTTTTGAAATTTAAATTAGAAACAAGCTTGTTTGGCCAGGGGTTGGTGGCACAAGTCTTTAATCCCAGCACTCGGGCAGCAGAGGCAAATGGATCTCTGTGAGTTTGAGACCAGGCTGGTCTACCAAGCGAGTTACAGGACAGCTTCCAAAACAATACAGAGAAACCCTGTCTCAAGAAAAAAAAAGAAACAAGCTTGTTTGACATGTCAATCCCAGTTCCCTCTACCTCCCCTCCCCCCAACCCCCACCAACACCCTATTCCATCCCCTTTCTGCTCCCCAGGGAGGGTGAGACCTTCCATGGGAGATCTCCATTGGGAGCAGGGCCTAAGCCCTCTTAGAGAGCATCTGTCTATGTGGAATGGGCTCCCAAAGTAATTTGTGCTTTGCTACTTTCCAGATATATTTAACATGAAAACAATATTAGTGGTCATTTTGATTTTTTTTATCATTTTTTTATTTTAATTTTAAATAGCTTGTTTTACATGTCAATCCCAGTTCCCTCTCCCTCCCCTCCTCCCACACTCCCCTTCCCCCCCACCCTCCCACCCTATTGCCAAATCCTTCCACATAGGGGATATCTAGAGTCTGTCATTTTACTCTGGGTAGGGTCCAGGCACTCCCCTAAGAGTCCAGGCTGAGAGAGCATCCCTCTTTGTGCTCTAGGTACACGAAGACTGTTTGTATACCAGGGATAGACACCGATCCACAGCTCAGGGCCCCATAGGTTGCCCAGGCCTTCTCGCTGACACTCACATTTGGGAGGTCCAGATCAGTCCCATGCTGGCCTCCCCACTGTCGCTCTGGGGTCCAAGAGCTCTCCCCTGTTCAGATCAGCTGTCTCTGCTGGTTTTGCCAGCCCATTCTTTGCCAATTTGCTCATCACTCCTCTCTCTCTCTGTCACTGGGTTCCTTGGGTTCAGTTCAGTGATTAATTGTGTGTTTGCCTCTGCTTCCATCAGTCACAGGATGAAGGCTCCCGGATGGTTATAGGCATCAAGTTCATTATCAGGAATGGGCATTCGAGGTGGTCTCTCCACTATTGCTTAGCTTGCCAATTGGTGTTATCCCTTTAGATCACTCGAGGTTACTCTGGTGCCTGATCTGTCTTCTATCCTATGATTCCCTCTTCCCCCTATTCTACCCCCACCCCCTCAACTTCCTTTTCCCCCATGACCAACTCTCTTCCTCATCACCCCCTCTCTTCTTCCCAGGTCCCACTCCCCCCACCCCTCGCCGTGTTCCCCATCCATTCAGAGGATCTTGTCTCAATCCTCTTCTCTTGGGTACTATGCATATATGCATATCTTTTAGGTTCTTTCCTGTTTCCCAGACTCTCTATCAGTGGAAGTGCAGACTGGCACTATCCTGATCCATGTCTAAAATCCATATATGAGTTAGTACATACCCTGTTTGTCTTTTTGCGACTGGGTTACCTCACTCAGGATGGTTTCTTCCAGTGCTATCCATTTACCTGCGAATTTCAAGATTCCATTGTTTTTTTCTGCTGAGTAATACTCCATTGTGTAAATGTACCACATTTTCTCTATCCACTCTTCAGTTGAGGGGCATCTAGGTTGCTTCCAGGTTCTGGCTATTACAAATAATGCTGCTATGAACATAGTGGAGCAGATGCCCTTGTTGTATGAACTTGCCTCATTTGGATATATGCCTAAGAGTGGAATTGCTGGGCCTAGTGGTAGATTAATTCCCATTTTCCTGAGGAATCTCCATACTGATTTCCAAAGAGGCTGTATGAGTCGGCACTCCCACCAGCACTGGAGGAGTGTTCCTCTCTCTCCACATCCTCTCCAGCATAAATTGTCTTCGGTGTTTTTGATTCTAGCCATTCTGACAGGAGTAAGATAGTATTTCAGAGTTGTTTTGATTTGCATTTCCCTGATGGCTAAGGATGTTGAGCACTTTCTTAAGTGTCTCTTGGCCATTTTAGCCTCCTCTACTGAGAATTCTCTATTTAGCTCTGTACCCCACCTTTTAATTGGATCCTTTGGTGTTTTGGAGACTTGTTTCTTGAGTTCTTTGTAAATTTTGGAGATTAGCCCTCTGTCAGATGTAGGGTTAGTGAATATCTTTTCCCATTCTGTGGCTTGCCTTTTTGTCTTTTTGACTGTGTCCTTTGCCTTACAGAAGCTTTTTAGTTTCAGAAGGTCCCATTTGTTAATTGTCGATCTCA
This sequence comes from Mesocricetus auratus, assembly GCF_017639785.1. Lineage (NCBI taxonomy): Eukaryota > Metazoa > Chordata > Mammalia > Rodentia > Cricetidae > Mesocricetus > Mesocricetus auratus. The sequence goes on from NW_024429193.1 coordinate 40,373,617, forward strand.
GTGCCTGTGCCACTGGTGTTATGTTTAGGAAGTGGTCTCCTGTACCAACTCGTTGAAGAGTATCTCCCACTTTCTCTTCTAAAAGTTTCAGTGTGGCTGGATTTATGTTGAGATCTTTGAACCATTTGGACTTAAGTTTTGTACAAGGCGATAAACATGGATCTATCTGCAGTCTTCTGCATACCAGTACCCAGTTATGCCAGCACCATTTGTTGAAGATGCTTTCTTTTTTCCATTGTACAGTTTTAGCTTCTTTGTCAAAAATCAAGTGTTCATAGGTGTGTGGGTTAAAATTAGGGCTTTCGATTCGGTTCCATTGGTCTACCTGCCTATTTTTGTGCCAATACCAAGCTGTTTTCAGGACTATAGCTCTATAATAGAGCTTGAAGTCAAGTATGGTGATGCCTCCTGAAGTTCCTTTATTGTATAGGGATGTTTTGGCTATTATATACAGATGATGAAGTGACTGAGAAAGAAATCAGAGAAACATCACCCTTTACAATAGCCAAAAACAGCATCAAATATCTGGGGATAATGTTAACCAAGGAAGTTAAAGACCTATATATCAAGAACTTTGTGTCTTTAAAGAAAGAAATCAAAGAAGATACCAGAAAATGGAAAGATCTCCCATGCTCTTGGATTGGTAGGATCAACATAATAAAAATGGCAATCTTGCCAAAAGCAGTCTACAGATTCAATGCAATCCCTATCAAAATTCCATCACAATTCTTCAAGGACCTGGAAAGAACATTAATCAACTTTATATGGATTTTTTTATTTTGCAAACTCTATTCAGATCATCTGTGTGTTTATCTACTGGCAGTTTTTTTCTCTTTTGTGTTTGATTTGTAAAGTTCTTTGTATATTCTAGACACTAGACCCATATATAGCTGGCAAAGATTTTATCCCACTCCATAGACTATTTTTGTCTCTTCATGGTTTATATAGAAGATTTTGTGTTGTAATATTTAACTTAAATTGTTCCATTTGTTAATTCTTGGGCTTGTATCCTGTGCTACTAGGGTTCTGTTCAGGATTGTGATTGTTGTCTGTACCTGTGTCCAGAAATATTACTTCTATTTTCCATTAGCAGCTTCAGTGTTTCTGATTTTAATTAAGGTTCACTTTTAATGATCCCTTTAATTTAGTAGATAATCTCACTGGGTGTAGCAATCTTGGTGGCAGCCATTTTCTTTCAAGACTAAGAATATATCATTTCACACTTCCCTACCTTTTATGTTTGCTGATGGCAACTCTGCTCTAATTCTGATATTTCTGCCTCTCTAAGCTTTTCAGAGTTTTTCCTTTACAGCTTTTAATATTGCTTCTCTCTATTCGTTTGATATTCTGGTGTGTCTCAGAAAGGCTCCTTCTTCTTTGGTCATGTCTATTTGGAATTGTAGATATTTCTTTCATTTATATGTTTAAACTTACATTTCTAAATTTGGCAAATTCCCAGATACAAATGATTTATTTAAGCCGTTAGTTTTTTATCGAAGTCCCGTCCTCTATCCCATGAATTCTTAGTATTTGTGTTAAGTATATCCAAGACTTCTTGATTTTTGTGTTCTATTCCTTGCTTCTTTTCTTTAAATGTATCTGTATGTGTGACTGTCACAATCTTGTCCTCCATCCCTAATATTTGTTCTTTTGCTTGTTGTTTGTGTGTGTTGATGTTGCTTTCTGTTATGTCATTTATTTGAATGGCTGCTTCATTTTCAGAACTTTAGTTCTTTCCAAGTGTCTCTATATCCTTTCCTTTTCTTCCATTTTAAAAATTTTCTCCTCTAAGGTACTAATTCTTTTACTTTAGCAACATTCTTGTCTGTCTTGAATTGTTTTTTTAAATTGGTTTTCGTGTTGTGGATTAAATTCCTTACCTGTTTGAGTTCTCTACTTGGTCTTTGACTTTTTAAGACCATTTTAATACATAAATTTTATTTAAATTAGAAGAGATCTTATTTTACATATCAAACCCAGTTCCCTCTCCCTCCCATGTCCCCCAATGACCCCCCATCCACTCCCTAGAGCAGGTGAGGCCTTCCATGAGGGATCATCAAAATCTGTCAAGTCATTTGGGGCAGGGCCTAGGCCCTCCCCTGTGTATCTAGGCTGAGGGAGTATCCCTCAATGGGAAATAGGTTTTTGAAATCTGTTCCTACACTAGGGATACATCCTGGTTCCACTGCAAGAGGCTGCATAGGCTGCCCATTGCTCCTAGCTGACACCCACTTTGGGGTGGGGGACTGGTTTGGTACATGTTGGTTTTCTAGCTGAAAGACTGGGGTCACAAGTTCCACTTTTTCAGGTCAACGGTTTCTGTGGGTTTTCCCAGCGTGGACTTGTCTCCTTTATTGGTCACTCCTCCCTCTCTGAAGCTGGACTCCAGGAGTTTGTCTCAGTGCTTAGATGTGTATCTCTGCTTCTGCTTCTACCAGCTACTGGATGAAGGCTCTAGGATGGCATTTGAGGTGGACATCATTCTCATTATAGAGGAAGGACATTTAAGGTAGCCTCTCCACTATTGCTTAGGTTCCAAGTTGGGGTCATCCTTGTGGATCTCTGGAAAATTTCCTAGTGCCAGATTTCTCTTTAAACCTATAGTGGCTCCTCTATTAATGTGTCTCTTTTCTCGTTCTCCTCTATTCCTCTCACTACTCTATCTTAAGACCTTTTAAGAATAATCTTCAGACCTTTTCTGGCCTCTCTTCTATCTCACAATCTTTGTTTTCTACTGTAAGAAGCTGTCAGTTTGTGGAGTTGTCACAGAAGAGTTGTGAATCTGGGGTTTTGTGATTCTCTGCTGTCCTTTGCTTATCTGCTGGAATATATGTGTTCTCTATTTGTAGCTTCCAAGATTTCCCTCAGCTTTGGTTTTACTTTCTGCATCTTACTGGCCTTCACTTGGATTTGTGCTGGGGAAAGTCAACTGCAGGAATAATTATGATGATTGGTAGCTTCAGGGGAAGATAATGTATTGCTCATGCCTTGTGTACCTTTGAGCTTTGAAGTCAGGAGGACCAGGGTCCTATTAAGCATTATCCTAGATTCTGTCTCTAGATGCAGATTGTTTTCTGTCCAGTAAGTGCCAAGAATGAAGTTCACAGAGAATCTCAACTCATCAGGCAGGTGTCCCTTTGAGATGGGAACCAGCTTCTTTGGCTTCAACAGCCAGCCATTATGCCTTGCTTCCAATAACCTGCTCTCTTATTTCTGCTCCTGATTGTGTGCTTGTAGCATCCTGTGCTCTATCTCTCTGGGCCTGGGAAGCCTCATTGGCTCATTCTGTGTACAGTCTGCCTAGATGTTATTTTGCAGACAACCAATAATTAATCAAAGTCATGCACCTCAAAGCTTCCCTAGTCAATTAGAGTCAAGTAGTTCTGAGCTTTATGAATCTTAAAAATAACTTTCTATTAGCAAGAAATAGATAAGTTAATAGAGCTGTGTTTTAAAAGATAATGAGCAATAGAGTCAGAAAAGTTTGAGATAATTTATTTAGAACACATACAAGTCATGTCTAAAACACAGCATTCCATTTATCCTTTGATTTTGCTGCATATTGAAGCTAAGACATTGTGAACCATGGTTGGGGGACAGAGAGGGACTTTGGGGGTTAGGATGATCCAATCCTCGTATACTTCAGATGCAGAAACAGAACTGGAAAAGTTGACAATTTGTTGACAGTTGCACAAATAGTTAACAGCAGTATCCACTCTGGAAATCATGAAGTGTGCCTCCTAAACAGGGACACTGGAAGACAAGCTGTGCCCCACCTGCAAGTTAAGACCACAGAGGTACCACATATGAGCTATTGCTTTCAGCCATAAAAACTCTTTATTCATAAGCATCTTAGAGCCACTTTCTGGAATGGTGCCGTAATAGGCAATGAGAATTATTGGAGCTTCCCAAAGTGCCCCTTTGGTCCTCCAGGGAAGTTTGCTAGCAGAGAAAATCTGGTTCACTGTACTTAAAGCAGCACAGAACGCCAGGCATTTTGAAGATAAGAATACCATCCTTCAAATGAATGACTCTGAAAGAAATCCTGAGACACAAACAGATGGTCTGTGTAACTTAGAACAAGGAGGGTAGTTAATAGGAGCTTGTTTTTCTAGGTGGAATTTACAAAGAACATGCTAACACGACTCTCTTCTCTTATCTGCTCTGAAATAGGACTTAAGTCCTTGATAAGGGGAATGCTGAACTTCAAATATCTCCACATTTCAGCAAATGTTGGGAATTCTTTTTTCCAAGACCAGAGGATTTACATTTTATGTATCTTGCGTTCATGGTGGGAGGGAACATGTGTGCCGTGGTGTATGTGTGCAGATCAGAGGACAGTATGTAGGAATTGGTCCTGACCTTCCACAAATCCTGGGAATTGACCTCAAGTTGCCAAAAGTTGATGTCCAGGGCCTTTGCCCACTGGACCATCTTAGTGGCCCAAATATCAGGTGTTCTTTTATGATAACTGATGGAGACGAGTAAGAAATAATGATAGTAGAATTTTCACATGTTCCAAGAACCACAATGGATGCTGGGAAACCCAGGTAATAACAAACCCTACAAAGACTATTTATTTGGTATTTATATACTAATTGATGATCATTAGTTTATTACAAATGGGCACAGTAAGAGCCTGAAACTTACAATTAATAACAGAGTAGATCAATTAAAACAATAAATAGTAAAATAAGTTGCATATATATTCTCTGTTTTTCAGTCTTACTGTGTCTAAACATGCCTTGTTATACCATACCCATCCTTCTCCTTTGATAATATAAGATGATATAATGCCTCCATGTTGCTACAAAGTGAAGGAAATGATGTAATCATTGTGATGTAGATTTGGGATCTTATGTGAGATCACTTGTGATACTTCCAACGTCAACCTGGGGACCAAGACTGAGTAATTGACAATTGTATAGTGTATACAGAATGGAAACACTGGACAATGGGATGAGTCATGTTCCAAGCACAGCATGACTGGGCAGCACAAGATTTTATCATACTACTTAGAGAAACAGATATTCTGGAATGTGAGTGCGTGTGTGAGATACATACATACATATATGCATCCATGTTTGCATATGCATGGATGCTAGAGGACAACAGTCTCCACCATTTTGTAAGACAAGGACTCTTATTGCCCTAGAATGTGCTCAGTGACAAGGCTGTCTGTTCAGTGAATGCCAGAGGTCTGCGTCTGTCCATTCCCCAGCTGGTGCTACGTTTCTGCAGCACCACACTCACTCAACTTTTATCACAGAGATTTTCACTTTCATCAGACTGAGATGCTCATGATGTAAGGCAAGCACTTAACCCCCAGAGCTGCCTCACCATCCTCTATTTCTAGAATTTTATAATTAATATTTTTGGACCATTATTGACTTCAGTTAACTAAAACTGAAGAAAATGGCTGGTAAGGTAGGAAATTAGAGAGTTATATAGATATAAATCAAGAAAATAGTTGTATATCAAATAAAGAAGTCATTCATGTCCAATAAGGTAGTCTTCTTGGCCTTGGATTGATAATTATAAAAAGCTATGACAATAAACCTTTCTCTTATTTAAATTATGAGCGTAACATGGTTTAAAATATCTATACTGACACATAAAAGCATTACTTAAAACAAGAAGACAAAAAGATTTGAAACATAATGATAAGCACTTAAACTAGATTCCTGATGTTATTCCAAAACACCCTAACAAAGCAACTGTTCAAAGTTATAGTCACCATGGTGGAGCAATCACGGCAGTCGGAGCCTGAGGCAGCTGGTCCTATATTTCTGGAGTCAGTAAGCCGAGAAACAGGAACATTTGTTCTCAGCTCATTTTTGCCTCTTTGCATAATTCCGGATCTCAGCCCAGGGAATGATAACACTCACAGTGGTCAAGTCTTTGCACTTGAAAGGGATGCTCGGAGGCCTATGTCTCAGATGACTCTAGATATCATCAAATTGACAACTGAGTAACCATCACACCAGAGATGAGGTTGCTACTCTGATCTTGCAATAAAAACTACATTCCTTTCCATCTTCCCTCAGAACAGAAGAAATCTAACATCTTAAGATTTCATTACTGAGAAAAAGCATTTTAGATGAGGTCTTATAGGCTTTTTTATTTATTTAAAAATAATAATAATAATAATGATTGCTGCCAGATAAGGTGGAGTAAATATTAAAGTAGAGCATGTTTTGAAGATCTTTAATGCAGCTTTGTGTGCAGAGTAAATTGATTAGCATTTATTGAGTTAACAGCACACTTACATCACTTATAAAACAGTTTTGCTTTAAATTCTGCTTTTCCAGATCATAAGTCTCGGATGAAATTTAACTATTTGACAAATAGAAGACATTCCACACATGTGCATTGAAGAAAGATTATTTAAAGACTTCGGAATGCTTCCAAGAATAGCCAATTTAGAAAATGATAAATCAATATCCATACACTTTTAGACAGAGTGCAAAAGTGAGTTTAACAGCCAAAACCAAAATAGAGCTGGGAAACTTATGAATTCCTGGTTCTAGAAATTAAAAATCAATTACAAAAGTGCAAGATGTGAAGAATCTATCTTGGAAACAATTCATAATAAAAATCTTCTAGTTAAAGCATACACAAAGTCAATACATGCTAATAATGTAGCAAGCTGAAGTTCACTGAATTATTAATAATAGGCATAATTACTTAGATAGATATATCACATAATCTAATCCTTAGTCCTACATACATAAAACAACAATTTGCAGATTAGGAAAGAGAAGTTTTTAAGGATGATTTTTTAAGGGAACACAGCTAGTATCCTTTAAATTCTTAATCTAACATTTATTTTCCGAAGATTATCTGATATTTATTTCAGGGTGTGATGTGCCATTCAGATCAAGTTGAGTAATATGGACCACATGCTCTGGTAAAAGATACCCATTAAAAAATAGCAGTGCAGGAGTGTTCCCCTTTCTCCACATCCTCTCTAACATACACTGACATCAGTGTTTTTGATTTTAGCCATTCTGACAAGAATGAGATGGTATCTCAGAGTTGTTTTGGTTTGCGTTTCCCTGATGACTAAGGATGTTGAGCACTTTCTCAAGTGTCTCTCAGCCATTTTAGACTTCTCTATTGAGATTTCTCTATTTAGTTCTATACCCCACTTTTTAATTGGATTGTTTTGTGTTTCAGGGACTAGCTTCTTGAGTTATTTGTAAATTTTGGAGATAAGCCCTCTGTCAGATGAGGGGCTGGTGAATATATTTTCCCATTCTGTGGGCTGCCGTTTTGTCTTTTTGAGTGTGTCCTTTGCCTTACAGAACCTTCTCAGCTTCAGTAGCTCCCATTTATTAATTGTTGATCTCAGTGTCTGTGCTACTGTTGTTAGGTTCAGAAAGTGGTCTCCTGTACCAATTCTGTTCAAGGGTATTTTCCACATTCTCTTCTAAGAGCCACTTTGGAGATCAGTATGAAGATTCCTCAGGAAAATGGAAATCAGTCTACTCCAAGACCCAGCAATTCCACTCTTAGGCATATACCCCAAAGATGGACATTCATACTATAAGAACATCTGTTCAACTATGTTCATGGCAGCATTATTTGTAATAGTCAGTATCTGGAAGCAACCTAGATGCCCCTCAACTGAAGAGTAGATTGAGAAAATATGGTACATTTACACAATGGAGCACTACTCAACGGGGCGGGGTGGGGTGGCTGACTATGGAATCATGAAATTCACAGGCTAATGGATGGCATTAGAAGAAACAATCCTGAGTGAGGAGGTAACCCAGTCACAAAAATACAAAAATATATGGATTTTAAACATGGAGAAGGGGATTGCCAGCCTACAATCCTACCGCAAGAGAGTCTGGGAAACAGGGAAACAGGGAGGACCCTAAGAGAGATATGAATGGTACCCTGGAGAAGGGGAATGGGACAGGATCTCCTGAGTGAATTGGAAGCATGGGGACCAGGGAAGGGAGAGGGAGCTCAGAGAAAAAGAGGGGAAGTAGAGGAGGGAAGAGGAGGACATGAGGGAGCAGGAAGGTTGAGTCAGGGGAAGAATAGAGGAGATCAGGATGAGAGTTACCATAATAGAGGGATCCATTATAGGTTTGAGGAGAGATCTGGCACTAGTGACATTTTCAGAGATATAAAAGGATGACACCAACTGGCATTGAGGCTACCTTAAATGCCCTCCCCCCAATAATGAGATTGATGACTACCTTATATGCCATCCTAGAGCCTTCATTCAGTGGCTGATGGAAGCAGAGATAGACACCCACAGCTAAACACTGAACTGAACTCCTGGAATCTAGTTGCAAAAATGGAGGAGTGATGAGTAAACGAGTCAAGTCCTGGCTGGTGAAATCCACCAAGGCAGCTGACCTGAACAAGGGGGAGCTCATGGACCCCATACTGGTGACTGAGAGGCCAACATGGGAATGATCCAGACTCCCTGAATGTGGTTGTCAGTGAGGAGGCCTTGACAATCTATAGGGCCTCAGAAAGTACATCAGTATTTATCCCTGGCATGCAGATGGACTTTAGGAGCCCAGTCTACATGGAGGGATGTTCTCTCAGCCTGGACACATGGGGGAGGTCGTAGGCCCTTCCCTGGATGATATGACAGACTTTGAAGATCCCCCATGGAAGGCCTTACCCTCCCTGTGGATCAGAGGGAGAGTGGGATGGGAGGTTGGGGGATTGGTGGGAGTGGGGGAGGAGAGGAGAGAGAGGGAGTTGGGATTGATATGTGAAGCTAGCTTGTTTCTAATTTAAATAAAAATATGAAAAAACTAACATCTTTAATGGAAAATGTTGATATCACATACACACACACACCAAAAAAAACCCAACTGAGTAACACAAATAAATTTATCATTTAGAAGAATTAGAAATACATATGAAGAATAACACACAGACCCCAAAATTGGAAGCTTAAAATTTCTATCTTGTTGAAATGTGTAGATTCACCTAATAGACAGTGTTGAAGTTACAGTAAGAAAAGAAACAACTAATGTCTTCAATATAAGTAGGGAAGGACCTTCACTTTCTAATTCTCATGAGGATATTGGATACTGTCTTCTTATTTATCTATTGCTGTAAAGAGACACCATGACCAAGACAAGAGAACATTTAATTGAGAGCTTGCTTACAATCTCAGATTAACCCATGATCATCATGGATGGGAGCCTGGCAGTAGGCAGGCATGATGCTGGAGCAGTAACTGAGACCTTACATATTATCCACAGATACCAGGCAGACAGTGATACTGAGGCTGGCCTTTAAAATCTCAAAGATCCCCTCCATGTGATACACCTAGTCCAACAAAGCCACAGTTTCTAACCCTTCCCAAAGCAGTGTCACCAACTGGAGACCAAACATTAAAATGTATGTCTATAGCTGCCATTATCATTCAAACTCCAGCAATAAATTCCAGGTTTAATGAAAGCCCTGTCTCAATAATAATATTAACAACAGCAACAATGTAGAAAATGATGAACGAAATCACCCAACATGAACCTCCAGTCCACTTTGAGTTCACACATACATACAGGTGCACACACATACATCATCATGCCAGACAGAAATTTATTTCTCCGAGTTCTGGAGATTACAAAATGCAAGAAAAAGTACAGTCATGTCTTGTGTCTGCTGGGGGACTATTTCCTATTTCATGGAAAAGACAAGTCCTTTTGAGCTCCTTTGTATAGGCACCAGTCTCACATACCAAAACTCTGACCTCATGACAAAACCACCTTTTTCAAATGTCAAGTCTCTAATTGTCATCATTTCAAGGATTATCAATATATAGGACACCATATAGGCAGCTTGGGAAAGAGTGTGCCAAGTAGAGCCAACCCACTCAGTGTCACTCTTAGGACAAAAACAGACAGAAACTGTTGCATTTCTCTAAGTTGTCTTCTTAAATGTGACTTACCAAAAAGTATTTCCTTGTCCTCCACAAATCGGAACAGTCTCTTCTCCACTAGCTATACCACCTTCTGGTTTCTCTTTAGATTTACTTTTCTTCCATTATCTTCAATATCTAGAATGTCTTTACTTTTATACTTATCCCTTTTCCTCCTTGAGAGGAAGAAATTTAGTTGTGTTTGCTCATTCCCAATAGCTTATGGCAAGACTGTTTTCACATGGAATAAACTGTCAGTAATTATTGTATGAACAATGAGTGGAGAACTGGTGTAAGCTCACAGCTGCCTTGTTTGCACTGTGTGAAGAAAACTCATCTTATGCAGTTTCACTGCTTTCAAGTTCTTTGAGTCTTTCCCATATTAATGTGAAGTAGCTCCGGAAACTGCAGCACTCCGCAGGTGCTCTTATCTGCTTTTTCAGGTTGCCTTTGCTTCTGATCACAGTATTTCACTTTAAGGAAATAATTTTCAGAATTCAAGGCAATGCTACATGGTCATTCTCTCCCTGTGGCTTTTTGGGAGTTGTAGTCTCTGAATATAATAAAGGTAGAAACACCCATCTTACCATAAAAAGGAAGTATTTCAGATAAAGGATCTAACCTCTCCATTTCCTGTTGAGTCAAGACTGTAGCTTGAATCAGAAACCAATCTGAGGAGGAAGAATTTATATTTTTCTAGTTTCTATGGGTGGACCCAGTTAACTGATATGGGATGACAAATTATCAATAAAGGTATTGGCTATTTCTCAGTTAATAAATCATTAACCCCAATGTTCAAAAAAGTAATTTCAGTTTTATATATTTGAATTATGTTATAACTTATTTTTCATTTTTACAGGTATGTTTTCTGAAAATGTGATGTTGTGAATCATTGATCATCCATATCTCTTTACCCCTGAAGTCTGAAATGGGTATGCATTCCCATTTTTAACATCTTTTAACTAAGTTGAAGGGTGTAAAGAGAAAACTTTTCCTTGAGAGAAGCCTTCCTGCCAGCCTGGTTCCAGAGCCATATCAGTCCCAAATAAACACACAGGAGGCTATGTTAATTATGAAGCTGTTGGCCTTGTTTGTTTCTTACTGGCTAGCTCTGACTTAAGTATTTATCCCACAATTGCTAATCTAAGTATTTCTCTTACCGGAGAGGTTTCCGGGCTTCCTATCCCATGGCGTTACATCTTGACTATCTGTGTTTCTCCTTCCCAGAGTCCTCCTGGACTCCTAGTCCCACCTATCTTGGTTCCCTATTGGCCAACAGTGCTTTATTGACATATACACAGGACTTCCCCCATCAGAAGGGGAACAACTTCATCTTGGGCCCAGATTAATTTCCTGCCAACTTTTAAATACTACTCAGAAGAATACTGAAAATTTCTCAAACAAAACATGTTTACAAAATAAAATATTTCCCTCCACAGGAAATGTTGGCACAGATGTGGAGAAAGAAGAGACTTTACTCGGTGCAGATAGGAACATAAAACTGGGGCAGCCTCTATATAAAACCGATTATGGGAATGCCTCAAAAAACTGAAAACAGAACAACAGGACCCTATAATTTCACTACTCAGTACATGCCACTGAAGAACATGTTAGTCATAACACAAGAGATACTTGATAAGAGTGAAAGTTCCTAGACAGAACCACACCTTACACTGGACCTTCTGAGGCTGTGAAAATACTGTAGGTTCAGATCCTAATTATGATTTATACTGACCTATTTTTAGCTCTACAAATAGTTCTTCCTTAAACATCTCTGTACTGAGTTAATATCCTTGTGGCTAACCTACAAATCATTTTGAAATGTATTAACAAAATCTTGGGTTCTGCCAACCAAAAAGGTTTAATGCATGTCAGGCCTACAGCTGTGATTTTTGCTGTAACCCACCTATGTGGTGTTTTCATTCATGTATTTTAAAGAGCATTGATTTATAGCTTTCTTAGCTATGTTTCTATAGCTCTTCCATAAAATTCCTACCATGTTAGAACCTGTAATTAGGGGCAACCTGATTTTTTGCTTCCAGACTGTGGCCATTCATATTTGGCTCCAGAATAAACTATCTCTTATGAGCTTTGAAGTGAGAAACATGTTCTTATATTGGCATTGTCCATTCTTGTTTACTGCTATAGTCAGTACTCACAGTGGTCAAGTCATTCAACCAATATCAGTGAGTAAAAAATTGGATAAAGGGAGTGTGGTATGTAGAGCCCATGGAGTTTTATATACCATAAAAGAATGAAGTTATGTCATTTTCAAGAAGAGATAGATGGGACTGGTGATCATCACATAAAACAAAACAAGTCAGACTTAGAAAGACAAATACTGCATCTTTTTTCTTATATGTAGAACCTGTATTTAAAATTGCATGCATTCAAAATTATAAACAGATATGTATGTGCGTGTGAGCATATTTGTATGTGTGTATGATTTAGGTCACAAAACTAGAAAGGGGGTCAAGAAAGAGAAAGAAGAAACTTTAATGAAGATGGAAAATACATATGGTCCATTACTTTATATGCTAACCAAATAAGAATAAGAATAAAAAGTAAAAAGCTAACGACTGCTAGCTTCAATACCAGTACTCAGGAGACTGGGACCCAGAGAGTAAGGATTTGAAGCCACTGTGCCCTGCAAAATGAGATGTCAGCCAATCTTGGACTATGCAGAGAATCTCTGTTTCAAAAAAACTATTTACTTTTTTTTTTTTGAGAGTTCACTAATTACCCACAAAAACAGTTGGTGGAAATAGTCAATTGCTTATAAAAAATTACCAGAATTGGGATTTTGGGGGCATAAAGCAATGTGCTCAGCTTGGAAACATCCCCCCCATTTCCACTGCAGTTTGGTCTTTGCCCCGTTTGTAAGTGAGGATGCCAGTTGCTAATTCAACTCAAAGTAAGAAAGTAGGACTAAAATATGTATTTGCATTATGTGTGTGTATGTGTGTGTGTTTTGAGTGTGTGTGTGTGTGTGTGTGTGTGTGTGTGTGTATGTGTCATGTCATGAATGCACTTTTAGAATCATTGAAAAGATTCTGGAGAGCTAAAGATTAATTACTGGGCCAAATTAAAAGAGGAACAAGAACTCAGAGAAGGCCTTGAGTATAGGGCATGGGCTGACACCAGAATTCAGACCAATCTGATGGAAGATTGTGAGCTGCAGAGAGAGACTCAAGGCATTCAGTGATTCTTGCCATCCATCCCTCTCTCTCCCAAATCTCGGCTATAGGAGAGCACATCCCACAGGTAAACTTAAGCCAGAAATAGAACACCCTTGCATGGAATTGCAGACCTATTTTAAATTAATTGCCTGAATGAGAAATCTCAACTTGTTATTCAGTTGAGGTGATTTCAAGTGAGCAGTGTTGCCCAACAGAAGGAATAATACTTCCATGTGGCAGAATTTATCTTAAACATAAATTTGTAAGTCTATTTCAAAAATGCCAGTGTTTCAATTACAGTGCCTAATACACCAAGAGAACAGTTAGCTCAGTTGAGGCTGAAAGCAAGAACCACTACAAACAATAAGAATTTCTGTAGGGTTTCAAATGAAGGAATTATTAAAGGCAGATTATAAAGCATCTGATTTTCAATATTTAATGAAATAAATAGAAAATAAATAATAAAGAAATATTATTCTCTGACAATATGAAGATAACTACAGCTATGTCATGGAGGCAATATTGTGTGTGTGTGTGTGTGTGTGTGTGTGTGTGTGTGTATCTGTGTGTGTCTGTGTCTGTGCATGCCTGTGTGTACCACAGAACATACAGAATGTCTTTTAAAAGAGAAATGGATATATGTGTTTTTGGGAATTTTTTTTGTAGAATGAGGATTGAGTGGATTTTTTTTGGAGGCAGGCTCTCCTTAATGCAGATCACCCTGACTTTTCTGATAATCCTCCTGCCTCAGCCTGTTGATCCAGTATTACAGGAATGGATGTATTTCCCTTAATGGTGTATTCTTCCACTGTTTATAAGCCGGTCAGCACTCATTTGGAGGATAATAGCCATCTATAACTCCAAGTCCAGGGAACCAGTGCCAATTTCTATCCTCCTGCATACCAGACACATACACAGTACACATATGTACATGAAGGCAAACCACACATACACACAAGATAAAATAAATAAATCTTTTAAAAATGTTAATGTTTTGTAAAATTCTTTAAAATTTACTTTATCCCAAATTTCATTAATTATGCAAAGATTTATACACACTGGAAAGTAGCTACCTCTTTCTTATATGTGCTTGTGTATTGATGTTTGAATATATGTTCATATATACCTAAAAAACCTATTTTTAAAATTATGCTATAAGGGCCAACAATGAAAAATACCTTTATTTACATAAATCAAACCCCCCTTCCCTGTTATCAATACAGCAGTTGGTTTCAGTGTTCAGATTGCATGAAGACCAAGGTGCCATCTGCCTTTCCTGAAATATTGGTTAATTTACTCTGATTAGCATGCCATTTTTCATAACTTTCAAAGAACTCTGCACAGATTGAGCAAATTAAAGATATTTGTATAATGTGGCTTTTGCCATTTTATGACATTTTAAGGCTTAAAGAGTCTCTCTGAATAATATTTGCAAAGGCAAATAGATGCCTGAAATTTAAATGTCACATTACACATATCTCTACTCACTTTACAGCTTATTAGAGAATATTCTTTTATTTCCATCAACTTTGATCACAAATAGCTTAGACTTTATCTTGCACCCATGTTATTCCTATATGTCTGAAGTGGTGTCACGGTTTCACTGGGTTCAGTAACTTCATACCCAGAGAGTGCATCGTCAGAGCCAAGCTCTTGACACCATGGTTTAATTAAATGTTGCAGAAGAATTCAATTATGACAGATGTGTTAGAAATTGAGTATGAGGGGAAAGTGAGGATTAATTCTGGAGACAGATAAACCATATGGGTGTAGAGTACATTCAGGCTAAAATTCAGAATTAGTGAAGGCATAAAAGTGGCTACTCTAGTTCTTGTGAGCTTATAATCCATGTCATAGCTATTTGACATAGTTATTAGTACCAAAACAGCAGTGGTCAGCACACACAGGAAGGTGTGAGTGCAGTAGTAAGTGTTCAACAGTGTTATTGAGAAAAGCAAGTACCTTGGTCTCTAGATTACTGCTAAACACTGCTTGATAGGACCCACAAGGGCTTATGTGCTGCTCAAGTGTTCACTTCCAAGACCAAAAAGAATATAGAGTATCGAAAAACTTTCCCCTGCACACACTGCTCCTCCAGTACAGGTTAGCTCAAAGCTGCTGTGACTCCCTCACTGACTTACAAGCAATGTGGGCTACAACATCAAGAATTTTAATATGGAAGCAACCTAGATGCCCTTCAACTGAAGAATGGATAGAGAAAATGTGGTACATTTACACAATGGAGCGCTACTCAGCGAAAAATAAAATGGAATCTTGAAATTTGTAGGCAAATGGATGGCACTAGAAGAAACCATCCTGAGTGAGGTAACCCAGTCACAAAAAGACAAACATGGTATATACTCACTCACATATGGATTTTAGACATGGAGCAAGGGAGTTCCAGCCTACAATCCCACCACCAGAGAGTCTGGGAAACAGGGAGGACCCTAAGAGAGATATGCATGGTAGCTTGGAGAAGGAAAATGGGACAGGATCTCCTGAGGTAATTGGGAGCATGGGGGAGGGGAGAGGGAGCTGGGATAAAGAGAAGTGGAGAAGAGGAGGGGAGAGGAGGACATGGGGGAGCAGGAAGACTGAGTTGGGGGAAGAATAGAGACGAGCAGCATGAGAGATTCCATAATAGAGGGAGCCATTATGGGTTTAAGGAGAGATCTGGCACTAGCAAGATTTCCAGAGATCTACAAGGATGACAGCAATTGTCAATCTAAGCAGTAGAGGATAGGCTACCTTAAATAACCTTCCCCTATAATGCGATTGATGACTATGACTACCTTATATGTCATCCTAGAGCCTTCATCCAGTGGCAGATGGAAGCAGAGGCAGACATCCACAGCTAAACACTGAACTGAACTCCCGGAACCCAGATGCAGATAGGGAGGAGTGATGAGCAAAGGGGTCAAGACTAGACTGGTGAAACCCACAGAAAAAGTTGACCTGAGCAAGGGGAAGCTCATGGACCCCCGACTGATGGATGAGAGACTAGCATGGGACTTATTCAAACCCCCTAAATTTGGGTGTCAGTGAGGAGGCCTCGGCAATCTATGGGGCCTTGGCTTGTAGATCAGTATTTATCCCTGGCATAGGAATGGACTTTGGGAACCCACTCCACTTAGAGAGATGCTCTCTCAGCCTAGACACATGGGGAAGGGCCTAAGCCCTGCCCTGGATGATATGACAGACTTTGAAGATCCCCCGAGGGCTATTCCTCCATGGTCTCTGCTTCAGTTACCTCCAGGTTCCTGCCTTGGCTTTCCCTGATAATGGACTGTGATATGGAAGTGTAAACAAAATAAACCTTTTTTCTCTCCAAGTTACTTTTGGTCATGGCATTTTAGTACAGCAATAAAAAGTAAACAGAACACTCCTCCAAGTACAGCCACTTTGGAAATCAATGTGGAGATTCCTCAGGAAAATGGGAATCAGTCTATACAAGACCCTGAAATTCCACCCAAAAGACACACATTCATACAACAAGTATGTCTGTTCCACTATGTTCATAGCAGCATTGTTTGCAATGTCCAGAAACAGGAAGCAACCTAGATGTTCCTCAAGTGAAGAGTGGATAGAGAAAATGTGGTACATTTACACAATGTAGTACTACTCAACAGGGAAAAAAAATGGAATCTTGACATTTGTAGGCAAATGGATGGCACTAGAAGAAACCATCCTGAGTGAGGTAACCCAGTCACAAAAAGAGAAACATAGTATGTACTCACTCATATATGGATTTTAGACATGAATCAGGGGAGTGCCAGCATACAATCCCACTGCCAGAGAGTGTCTGATGGAAGCAGAGGCAGACACCCACAGCTAAACACTGAACTGAAGTCCTGGAATCCAGTGACAGAAAGGGAGAACTGATGAGCAAAGGAGTTAAGACTGGGCTGGTTTAACCCACAGAAACAATTGACCTGAACAAGCGGGAGCTCTTGGACCCCAGATTGATTGCTATGTGGAAAGCATGGGACTGACCCAGACCCCCTGAATGTGGGTGTCAGTGAGGAGGCCTAGACACTGCACATACAGGGTACTGACAGACTTATGGGTAAAACACCAAAGCATGAGGACCAGGCAGGTGAAGGATAGCCACAAATCCACCTGGACTGATTGACTTGGGAGGATGGAAGAAACCACAGCCTGCACCTTGGCGGGGTATGGGAGAGAGAGGCAGATCTGAAGAGGAGAACTGGTGAGGAACAGACCGATTTGGATAGACTGCTTACCACCTGGGGCCATTCTGACATCTGGCCCTGAGCTGCTGACAAAGGCCATGTCTGGGTACATGGTTCTGCCAAAGCCAGTCTGTGTTGATGTCTGTGGCTCCCATTACCACTGAAGACTATGCGGATGCCTGGGGTCTGGGCATGTGGCCAGATTGGTGCCCAAATGCCATGCCACCACAGGGACCATCCCAATGTGAGTTGTCTGCACTTCCACCAGGGCCATGCAGATGTCCCAGTCTAAGCTGCAGCCAAAGGCCCTGTCTGGGTCTGTGATCCTACTGCAGCCAGAGTCTGTGTTGATGTCTGTGGCTCCTGTTACCATCCAAAGCTACCTAGGGCCATGTTGAAGGCTGAGACTACACTGCTGCTGAGCTCATGCCCACCTGAGAGGCCTATGCTGCTACTCAGGGCCATGGTGACATCTGGGCCCATGCTGCTGCTGCTGGCCATGTCTAGGTCCCTGGTCCTGCTGCAGCTGGAATCTGTATGCATGCCCATTGTCCATGTTACCACAGGGGCCCATGCAAATAATATATGGGACCATGTATAGAACAAGGGCAGTGTTGAGCTAACCTCGCCCCTATTGGCCCTGGGATAGAGAACCCAATGACCCCAGCACAGGAGGGCTGGCCCCACCCCTCATAGGAGAACTGCCCCCTTACTCACACTTGGGAAAGCTGGCCCCATCCCTCACCACTAGTCAGAGAGCTGGCTCCAGCCCTCACCTGAGGGGAGTAATCTCAGCAGCTGAGACTGACCAACACAGCTGCCACCTAGGTACACATCCAGGGCATTGAGTTGGCACACCTCAACATCTACCCCAACTGTGACTGCAGAGCCGTAGCTGAAGAATTTCCATGACTTGGGGCAACAACAGGACATTCAAGAGGAGTCTCTGTGAAGGTCCAGTATTGATGGTGTACCAGAAGTCAGAGGCCTTGAACCTGACCAACAACACATTATACAATGAGCACTTGCAAGTAAAGCTGTTTGGGTAAAAGGGCATAGTGCATGATGGGTAGAAGTTCCCAAAGACACTGAGACGAATGAAGAGGCAATAGAGAGGTGATCAAGATGGAGGATTGAAGTAGATTTTGTTGTTGTTGTTGTTGTTTGCTCTTTGCTTTGTTTTGTTTCTGTTTGTTTATACAAAAAGTATATAAGAATATAATTTTTGATTAATATTCTTAGTCATATTTTTATTTTATTTTTATTATTTCTTTTTAAGTTTTCCATGAGGGGGGCCAATACAAGTGTGAAGGGCAGATAGAGAGGGGCTAGGAAATGGGTGGGATCGGGGTGCATGATGTGAAATTCCCAAATCAATAAAAAAATTATGTTTTTTTAAAAAAGTAAGTAAACCAAGACTGTCATCCTGATTCCCTACCTTCTTCTGTTGTTATTATTGTTTCTAGTGAGTTTTGCTTTTTAATAACTTGTCAGCTCTTTCCAGGAGACCTCTTGTTTCAGGCCTAGTTAGGTCACCTGAGAATTCCTTTCAATTTTCAATCAGTAAAATTAAGATTAGAATCTGGGTCTTCTCCATAAAGTGATTAGCTTTTTATAAGACAGATTCATCTCTCCACATACAGAGAAGATAGAGAAATGACTTCCTGGAATACACGTAGTGTGTGAAACCCTTAGGGATAATTTGAATGAGATACATCTCCTATAGGCTCAGGTATTTGAACACGTGGTCTTCACCTGGTGGTCCTATTTGGGGAGGTTATGGAGCATTTAGGAGGCAGAGCCACGCTGGAGGAAGCACATGCCTGGGGTGGATTTGAGTGCAAATCATCTGTCCCCATTTCCAGTTCACTCTCAGCTTCTTATATTATTAAGCATGACCAGACAGCTATCTGTTCCAGCCAACTACTGATATGCCTCTCCATCATAATTGACTCTAACCCTATGGTACTTAGACCAAAATAAATGTTATTCCTTAAGCTATTTTTGATCATGATATTTTGTCAAAGCAACAAACATGTAACTATACTCCCTTACTTAAAGATAGTAGGACCCAATTACTTTCATTTGCCACTATTTCTATGGTCTGCTCAAAAAACATTTATTTTCTAGCCTGCTTAAAAGATGCTGTTAATCAGGTGCAAGGTCATCTTTTTCAGATGGAAGATGCCTTCTATGGAAATATTAGATATTCTAAATTCCAAGCTCTCTTTTTCAAAATGTCAATGGAGCCAACACTTCACACCTTGATTCCTTTAGACTGCAGTGCTCTACTGATAGATGTCTATACCAGCACCACCTTTCTTTTGGCTGATCCAACACACAGCATGCACAATTCACCAAAAAACACATCAGCTCCAGTTATCCCCACTGATCAAACACAGAGGTAAGATGAGTTCTTGCTACAAATGGAGCTCTATAGCCACTAAAGACACATGTTTGATGGACATTCTTATCATCACTCCCGTCTGCAATTCGTGGGCAGCACCAAATTAAACATTAATAAGTGACTCTCACTGAGGCTTAAGGTACAGTCTAAGATGACACATCACAGAATGGGTTATTGTGACTGGAAATTAGATGGCATCAACTGCCAGCATCTCATATCTTACTCCTGCAGAGAAACCTTTGCAAGTTCCTTAACGCTATCTACATTTGTGTGTTTTACATAGTGAACATTATACAGGTATTCTTGGTGATGAGTGGCAGGAATGCAAAAAAAATGTAACACGTAGAAATTGTTAATGAATGAGTTTACTGATGCACACAGCTGAGCCTCAGGAGTATCTGTGCTAGAGCTCTGCTTGTAAATAATTTTATTCAGGTGCTAAAACTCTGTGGTATCACATACATCTTATCCATCCTTTCATATTTATGACTATTTTCTTTTTCTTTTTTTCCTATTACAAGTTTTCTTCTAGTAGTGAAGGAAATATGACCAATGGGAAACTTAGTTGTTCCAACTGTACAGTCTTGTCACTGAAAATAGAACAATATTTTTCCCTCCTGGTGACACTTGTGAGATGCTACACTGATTTTTTTTTAATTTACCTCCCAAAGCGTAGGTGAGCCATGAATGTCTGGGAATGTTGCCAGTGTCTGCCCTCTCCCATCCTAGTTTACTTAGCTATTGATTTCTGTCAGTGGAGGTTACACTGATTTTATAGCCATCGCTGAACAAAGGCGCATGCCCATTAGATACTGGCAATTCTATAAGAAGCCTCGTTCAGTTCAGTGCTCAGTCCCTTATCAGCCCTGTGGGTTCAGACAGTGGTCCCATTTTCTGGGACTTATTACTCTATATTTGGGGGCAAGTTCTCTCTACTCAAAATGATTTTGTGAGTAAAAGTTTAATTCAATTACAAATTTATTAGACACAATTCTGTGTGGGTGTGTGCCAATTAATCTGAGTTAAGTGCACACTGCCTCCACATTTGCAGAAACACACAACAGATCCTAACTGATGTGACTCGATATCCACCTGAAGTCAAATCTGTGTAGCTTTGGTCCATCAAAATAAGTTCTGCAGAAAAAGTTTCTTTTCAACATTAATAAATACCTGCCAATGGAACAACTACAGATAAATAATG
This sequence comes from Mesocricetus auratus, assembly GCF_017639785.1. Taxonomy (NCBI): domain Eukaryota; kingdom Metazoa; phylum Chordata; class Mammalia; order Rodentia; family Cricetidae; genus Mesocricetus; species Mesocricetus auratus. Next base: position 40,394,498 of record NW_024429193.1, read on the forward strand.
TAAGCATATACTTTGAGGTATTTGGTACATTGTGTTATTAAGCCATAATTCTGTTTTATAATGAAGTTAAATGACATCAACTTCAGAATGATCTTGCATCCACTGCTGTCACAAGACCTTCTAGCCTGTGGCCATACTGATCTGAATGCCCCTTAACTCCCCCACAAGACCTTCTAGAACATGCTGCATAAACAGAAGTGGATGAGAATCCACAAATATTAAGCACCCTGTTTTCCATTATGATACCATGCCCATAATTCTTCCTATAAACCAGCTGAATCCTTTCCCTGCTTTTTCTTAGAACTGGTTATGACGCATAATGGTTATCACCTTGACGGTCCAGCAAAAAAAAACCACACACACAATTTATAATTTAGTGTGAAAACTAAAATAAGAGTTGTAGCTCAAAAAAGAATGAGACAGCTAAGTAATCTACAGGTGGGAAGATGTTTGGAAAAGCTACATGTACACATGGCTAGAGAGAGATTAAAGGAACTAAATGACAAGTACAGTATGGAAATCATTTTAAACTTTCATAGTCTGAAGACAACCCTGGAAACTTTAATAGAGTAAGTAACTCCTCAGTAGATTTTGGGATAATTTGTATGACAACACTTAAGAAAAGATATGATGGCTAGACACTAGGAAGTGAAGAGAGGGCACAGATGTACTTTATTACAGCATATTTCCCAGCAGCTCCAAAGAGATGCTCAGAACTTGCATGTAGGACTAATTATAACACAACCTCTAACTACCAACCCATGGATAATTACTGAAAGATGGAGAGAACAGGAGCCACTCTGAGCTTATTAAAATAATTTCTCAGTTGCATATGTCAGGCTTTTACAACACTTCTTGTGGAAGGTAAAAATGCTCACAAAGACTTTTTGAGTATGGGAAAAAGAAAACACTTATCTCAATTGAATAAAAAAATGTGAAACCCTAAATTAATCAATAATTTTTCCTTCAGAATTGCTATGCTGTTCCTATGCTATACAAATCAATGTGACAGTTCAAGCATGACCAACCTGTGGCACATAGTTAAATGCATCTAAGATAGCTATAAATGCAGCCCAATACATTTGTAGAGGACAATATCTTATCACAATGCCAAAGGTTTTTGACACCATACCAAAGGGTAGACATTATGGAATTTACATATTCAGTGATTATTCAATGATAATGTTTCAAAAGAAAAAATGAATTAAATATTTTTCATATCGATGGGAAACAAAACAAGGCAGAATGGAACAGAGTCTAACAAAGGTGTGTAAAGAAAACCATAAATATCATAGAGGTATGAAAGACCAAAGAATGTCTATAAGGAAGTTGATTTGGATTTGAAAGAATGGAAAAAAGAAAGAAAAGGGAGCTGATGAAGGGTTTTAGTTCAAGAGGAAAAGACTTATTAAATATCACTTTAGTCAGTGCTTACAAACAGAACAGTTGATAAGACACAAAGACTGGTGAAGATTAGGCTATGGATAAACTTACATACCAAACTTCTGAATTAAAGTGCAATTTCCTAGGTAATATAAAGTCACAGGGCATAGTATTTATTGTGTTGCACTTACATTTGTGCATGTATGAGAGTATTGTGTAATGTGTTTGTGTGGCCATGTGGATGCAGGTATGCATACTTGTATATGTCCATGTATGTGGAGATCAAAGGTCAACAATGAATATCCTACTCTATCACTCTTCATTCCATTTTTTTGAAACATAGTCTCTTCAGTGAACCTAAAGCTCATTGATTGGTTAGATAGACTCCTGCCCAGGGAGCTACAGGGGACTCTGCTTGTCTCCATATCCCCAGGGTCTAATTATAGATCCATGGTGCCTTGCCAAGCTTTTATGTTGGGTCTGAAGATTTGAAACCAGGTCTTCAGACTTATACAACAAGAGGATCACCCACTGACTTGTCTTTTTAGCCTCTTCTTGAACATCTTTGCTGAAGGAGCATCACAGTCATTACTGGGCCTTTAGGAAATTTTCCTGGAGCAAGATTACAGGCTTGATCAGAAAAGGAGAAATCGAAATCAGGGGAATTAAATAAATGACTCTTACAATATTATGAAGACCATAGCAAATCAATATGACAAGAGAAGAAATGGAAAATGGATGGAAGAAAAGTGGCATGTATCATTTTTCTAACTATTTTTAATTAGAATTTTAAGAATATATAGTAAAATAAAAGAGTTCATCGTCAAGTTCCAAATTGAATAGTTGAGAAAAGAAAAGATAGTGATGTTTGGAGAGAGAGGTCCCTGAGAGCTGGTAGAGAATGAATAAAATTCATTGTGGAGTTCTATTGGGGACTGCTAGAACCTTGAACAAAATGGAGTCTGTCAACCATTTCTTGGCCTTCTGCCTACGTGACTGCGAGCACACATGCCCTTGAGACAAAGGAAAAGGCTAACCATAAAAGTTAAATTTACACAGGGCAGCCCACCCGCCTGGCCAGGGGGAAGTAACCCTTATAGAACAATTGTCTTTGTTAACAAAAGGTTAAAGTGTTCCTTTGAATACTTCCTACCCCTCCCTAATTCCTGCACCTGACTTACGCTGACAAGCATTTGTGGAATGCGACTGATGACTGATGGAAAATTATAGCTTTGTCTTTACCGTATTTGGTGTATATTTGAGTTGAGACTTGATTGACATGCTTGTACCACCCCCTGAGAGTTTTTCTCTATAAGTACCAGCTCGCCCCGAAAATAAACGCTCTTGATCAGCGAACGTTGTCTTGAGCCTGTTTTCCTTTAACCTCTTGAAGTTTACTTTTAAGATCAGATCTGCTCGTGGAGGCCCACCAAATTAGTAGAGACCCTCATCACCTCATCCCCGCGGGTCGGGGGTCCCTTCCGGGGGTCGCAGAGTTCAAGTGCATTTCTGGGAGAATGGCATGTGGGAACTCACTAAAACAAAATAAACCTAGCACACATACAACTCAAAGAAACTTAGCAGAGGAAAGGACACACATCTACACAGTGAGAGACAAGGAGGTGGTTGAGACAAGAGAGTCTAGTGGAGGAACTTCATAAGGTGGTGAAAGGGCTTGGAGCTGGACTTCTAAATAAGAAAACCAAGGACTTTTAGTTTGATTTTTTTTTTGTAAATTTTGTGCTTGAGAAAAAAATGCATCAATTTCACTCCTCCCTTTTTCCATTACAACTCTTCCTGTGCTCCCATTCCCTCTCAAACTCATGGATGATCCCTTCTCTATTATTATGACACATACACACTCAATTTTTATTCATAAACAATATATATTTTATATTACAAATATAATACCTAATTGTCACATATATACAATACATATACTACATACCACATATATATGTATGTGTGTATATATATATAGAGAGAGAGAGAGAGACAGATAAATAGATAGATGATAGATAGATAGATAGATAGATAGATAGATAGATAGATAGATGGATAGATAGATTATGCATCCTACCTTCTCTCAGTGCTTTACCTATGGGTGGGACCTTATAAAATTTCTCCCACCCATATTAGCTTGTCAACTGGTTCTGTCATTATGTTGGAAACCAAATTATAATTGATGCCCATAAAAATATGAAGAGAATAATTCACAAAGGCAGAACTTTATTGAAAAGTCAAAAGTATGAGAAACATTAAAAATCATGGGATGCTTGAACTGGCTAGATGTGGCCATTTACTACTTTAATTAGTTTCTGTTTTCTCCTCTCCAGTAAAGTATATGGAAAATATTTGCATAATGTAGCAACAAAGGAAAAAAGAAAGACAATTTATGTGTTTGAGTTTCTCAACACTTTCACTCATGAAGTAATAAATTAACATACCTCTTAGCTGCAAACTAAAAGAAAATTAGGGTCAGATATATAACTTGGTAGAAGAAAAGAGACCATTTTTACAAACCACCTTCATCATTAAGGCCACTAGAAAACATTCTTATATTAAGAACTATTCTCTACCCATTGTCACCATGTGAATAATTCACATCTGGGACAAGAGAAGTTGCTTGAAGAAGGCTAATTGGAGATCCTCATCATAACAGCTGCATAGAAGTTTAATATGCTTCCCAGAAATTGAATGTTTTCAGTGGAGATTTTGTTCCATTGAAAAAGGGCACCCAATGAAAAAACAATTCTCTGACATTTCCAGGCAGAATATTTCACAACGCCAATAACCTGGAAAAAATTCCCCCAAATACATTTGATATCATTATTCAATGTGTCAGCTTTCTCAGCTAACAAAGAAAAAAGTAGTTTCTACATTGATTTGAGTTCCTGTAGCCAAGACTAAACTGTAGATGGATGTTTCTGTCCCACCTAGTCCCACAACCCCAAATAAACACACAGAGACTTACATTATTATAAACTGTTTGGCCAATAGCTCAGGTTTCCTTTTTGGCTAGCTCTTTCTTAATTATTAACCCATTTCTATTAATCTATGCATCTCCACTTTGTCTTGGCTTACCAGCTCCCTTGGCAGCTGCAGGGCATCTCTCTGGCAGCTCTTCTCTGTCTTCCTCTTCCTAGCATTCCCCTAGTCTGGTAGCCCCACCTATACTTCCTGCCTGGATACTGACCAATCATCATTTATTCCTCAACCCATAAGAGAAACATATTCACAGCATACAGAAAGATACCACCATCACAAAACACTTTCCCCTTCTTAGTAAATATTCTCATTTACTAAGGATAAATGGGGGATTTGTGTGGCATTTATCTCTAAGGTCATAAGGTTTATTCAATTTTTAATTAGATATATTATTTTCAAGGCAGGAGCCTACTCCACAGAGTTTGAAAGACTGTGTGAGAATTGATTGCCTTTTTCTAAAAGAGAAAGTTTTCAAGAGAAACTGATCATATAGCTTTAGGAAGCAGGGTAGGTGCTCACAAAAGAAAGTGCTGTGAGTTGGAAATGGACTCCCCATGAGATGTGGGGAGGAACATTTTAAATCAGTGACTCAGTTTCCTCATCTAGAAATGAAAACTTTAGATTGGTGAAATATTTATCAATTACTAAAATAGTAGTAAGCTCTAAAGATTAAATAAAATAACATAAAAGAATAAAGAGGGGGCTGAAGGTGGCTCAACAGTTAAGCCCATTGGCGTTCTGCTCTTCTAGAGGTCCTAAGTTCAGTTTCCAGCAATCACATGGTGGCTTACAAACCATCTTTAATGGGATGGAATGCCCTCTTCTGGTGTAAAGGCATACGTATAGACAAAACATTCACATAGGTGAAGAAATAAACTAGAAGAAGAATAACAATACGAACAAGAAGAAGAGAAAAGAGAGGAGGAAGAATGGAAGCCTTAAGTTGTAACTATTACTTAGTATGCCAAAGAAAAATTTGCCAAGCACCCAAATTTCTCTTTTGCTCTATAACTTTATTTGTTTATTTTATATATTTGTAATTGCATCTCTTAGAAATGCAGTTTTATTTTTATTTTTTAATTTTATTTCAATTAGAAGCAATCTTATTTTACATACCAAGCCCAGTTCCCTCTGCCTCCCATCCTCCCATCCTCCCATGCTCCCCACAAACCCCCCATTGTATCCCCCATCCACTCCCAGGGAGGGTGAGGCCTTCTATGAGGGATCATCAAAATCTGTCAAGTAATTTGGGGCAGGGCCTAGGTCCTCCCCTGTGTATCTAGGCTGAGACAGTATCCCTCCATGGGAAATGGGCTCCCAAAGTCTGTTCCTTCAGTAGGGATACATCCTGGTGTAGAGGCACCATAGACTGCCCAGTACACCCACATTTTGAGAAGCATGATATTCATGAGCAGCTAACCGTGCAAAGTTGATAGAACTGCATTTGTGAACATGTAGGTACTGTAAATGCAAAGGTTTTTGAGTCAGTGAGAAGCTAAACTGGGTCCCCTCACCTTCAGGTCCAGAAAAATCAGTGAAGCCTGACAAACAGAATGACCATCAAGCTTCAAGATAAAATAAAGAGTTTGTGGGTTTCTTCAAATAGTTGGAAAGCTTCTAGAAGGATAATTGGGGAAATGAAATGAGTAATTGCCTTTTAGAAAGTTCATTTTGGCTACTGTATGGGGGGTAAGAAGCGAGACATGGTAGTCGCTGTGGGAGGTGGGCGAGTACTCCATTTTGAAAGGTATTATAGTCTTTTTTCTATAGCTTCTATTTTCTGAGTAAGTTAAAGTCAATGTTGGCCTTTGGTAAGTTAGAAGAAGGTGTTGATGGGACTATGGCCAATGAGTGGAAACATGACCAACTATGAAGGTAACGCTAAGACTGTGGGGTGAGGAGACCTAAAGCTATGGCCCCAAGTTTCACTGAAGGCAGGACCATGTTGTATTTTTATCCTGCTGTACTTTGCTCTTGAGACAGACATCAGGTTTACCTGGAGATAGAGTGTCACTGAGTATGGTGCATTGGCATGGGAAATGAGCAACTTCCCTGCAGGACTCTGAAACCTAATCCTGGCAGAATGAGTGGGGGCACGACACTGCATGGGTAGTGAAGCATGATTGTTAGTGAATGGGGCCCCTAACTCACCAAATCCCCCCCCAGCAGCAATAAGAAAAGCAAGTTGAATAGTAGGCTGGGGATTCAAAGTCATGTGGTTGATAAAGAGACTTTGGAGGTGTTAGAAATGACCTAGAATAGACAGTCACTCAAGTGGGTGATCATCTCTATGTGTTACTTTGTGTTCATTCAGTCTTTCTTCTTTATCGGTAACCCTAGTGGTTGCCAAAAGAATTACAAAGTTGAGACCAACCTTGATCACTGCCAATTAAGGAAAGAGCTTCTCTTTGACCTCAGTGTTTGAAGTCAGGCTTCCATGGTTATAGCTGTGATTCCCACACTGTGCTAGGGACTAAGACTGAGATTAGAGAGAGGGGGAAGATGGGAGAGAGAATGGAAGAAGAGAGAGGGGAAACCGCTGTCACAAAGCAAAGCAAGTGAATACATTTACTTTTTAAAAAAAGTGAGTGAGGTTAAACTCTTTCCTGGCTTTTGGGGCTCCTGATGAGCCCCCTTCACCTGGTCACTTCGGGTGCAGGATGCACTCACTTCGTTCCCCAACTGATCCAAGCTTTTCTCGGTGCTTCCCTTCAAGTCTCCTCCCTAGAGATCCTCAGACTGGGTATCTAGCTTGGGTAGCTGCAGGCTCCCAGTGTATTCCCTCTAAGGCCTACTTGTCACTATGAAGTCCGAGTTTTAATTCTGGACAGCTTTCTTTGCTATGGTTCTTGGTGTCGTGCAGGTTTCTGCTCTCCAGGAAGCCAAGAGGAACACCAGATAGGAGACCATCTGATACTAGGTGCCTGGCTTCTCAGCCTAGCTTCTGCAGAAACCAGGAGTGCTTCCCCTTCCCACCCCCACTCCCCCACCCTTCTATTCTTGACGTCAAGCTCCAACAGACAGCAGAGGAGCCTTCTGCCTGGGAAGAGCCCAGGGAGAGTGACAGGGAGGGGAAGCCATAGCAGCAACAGCTTGGAGGAGGGAAGTAACTCTCCCTTGCCAGCACAACCTGGGCGAAAGGAACGCAGTGCTAAAGGAGACCTGCGGGCTCAGGGAGCCGCGGGGTTACTGCAAAGAGGGGCGGGGAGAAGGCGGAGGCGCTGCATGCAGTGCGCTGGCTCCAGAGGTGCCCGCGGGGAATGTGACATCAGCGGGGCCCGGAGCTTGCGGCTGGAGCAGGCAGCTAGCCTCGGCTGCGCGGTGCACACCTCGCCCGGGGGAGGACACAGAGCCAGGCAGGCGGCCGGGATGTCGGCGAAGGAGAGGCCAAAGGGCAAAGTGATCAAGGACAGCGTCACCCTCCTGCCCTGTTTTTATTTCGTCGAGGTGAGTTGGCCCAGGGCCCTGGCATAATGCAGATCTTTCCGGACAGCTCCGGAGAGAATTTGGGTCCTGGGTAAGATTGGTGAGCACACCGGACAGAGCACCAGGACGTATTCTGCTACTGTCACCAAATGCTGGACCCTCTCCCTTTCCCCCTACAGGTTTTTCTCCAGATCTCCCCTGAGTCTGCCTGTAGACACCTGCCAGCACCCTCGGGTTACCACTAGGGATGGCTTGCTGGATGGCCTTCAGGGAAGGGATACCTGTGAGAGTATAGGTCTAGTTTGGCCCTGTAGTCACAGTGTGCACAGCGTCCATAAGTGCCCCGCAGGGGCCATGATGCCTATATTTTGGAATTTGTGATTTTCAGTTTGTTGATGGTATCCAGAACTCTGTAAGCTTTTGATGGGAATTCAAATACATACAGCATTGCCTGGACTATAGGACCAGGGATGTTGATGTGGTTTTAGGATGACTGGTGGTATCTATTAACCCTCCCAAGCCCTTCTCCTACTACAGTTGCTATGATACTTCATCTGCTTCTAAAATTAGGTCATTTCTAGATGTCAATCATACTAGCCTTTTGCCATGGGTTGTGTGGGTGTGTGCACGGACATATATTCATATATATGCATACAACACAGTGTATATACTTACAAAAAACGTGTGAATATATATTTTAAATGTATGACATCATCTAAGTTCACATGATCTGTATCTGTGCTTTTATTCTGATCTGAGCACTATTACAGTTAAGAAATTAACATGGGATTGCACTCAAAATGAACCTCTCTGACTTACCTAATGCAGCATTTGAGGGAGGAACAGTTTATGGGAGGGGTGTGTAAAGATTGACAGGTACAGGATTCCATGTATTGTGATTCACTGAATTAGGGAAGACATTTTTAAGCAAGGGGGTTATTAAATTACAGGTGGAGAGAGGATGTACTGCATACATTTAGGAAAAATCTAATAGTTTTAATGGTAAAACTGTGCTCCTTGTAATTACATCTCAGGTTGAATACAGAATTTTGAAACTATTGCTGCATTGTAAATAGTCTTCCTCCGTTGTCTTTTCAGCCAAACATGGAGGTTCTCAGTTTTAAATAGAGATAGCAGATTCTGTTTTTAATGACTTACAGACTTATCTGAATTGGGCACGAGCCACTGTCTTGAAACTTGGAGAAGAAATATTGTATCAAGCCTGTCCTTGGAATAACAATATATCTGGAAGTTTCTTTTCTGTGCTATATATTTTTTAAAGATTCCAGTGTTAAGAAAGGTATATGTGACCTGCATAAATTTCAGAGAAATGACCTGTGACCCCTTCATCTAGGACCTATAGAAAAGCAGAGGGAGAGAGTGAGAGAGAGACAGAGACAGAGAGGGAGAGAGAGGAGAGAGAGAAAACCCGGTTTGCTTAAAATCATTGTTTCATTTATTATCTTTTTAACAAGGAATGTTGAAGATGTTACTTGGGTGATTGAAAACTGTGGGCCCAGAAGATTCCACGAGCAGAATAAAGTAGTAGGAAACCAGGTTGCCTGCCTTCCAGATCAGTGGCTAGACTGCTTGTGGCATTGCTAACCCATTTAGTGGTATTTCTTGCTAAAGAGCTATTAATAACATCTAAATTTATTATATTTATTGAGTAGAAATTAATAAATTGTTGGGCCTGTCTCTAGGAGACACTCACTTAAGGGTCCCTGGAAACTGATTACACTAGAACACAAATGTATGGCTTCCAGCAATACTTTCTGAATGAGGGTACAAGCCAAAAAAACTTAACTGTTTCCTTAAATAATAGAAATACAGACTTTTGAGGAAACTTTTGAAGAATACATGTCCTTTAACTTAGGATTTTAAGGTAAACGTGTCCATAATTCATGGGAATAGTGTCTCTGGGAACAAATACCTTACAAATGTTATGTATTTTCCAGGAGTAGAAATCATTACTTTCATTTTGACACCCTCTATGAATTCCTTAGCTGGACAAGTTATGGAATGCTCACTTGAAGACAGTTGTTGAGTATATTATAAGATTTGCCTTTTGTATTCATTTTCTTGTTTTGGTTTTTATGTTTTGAAATGGGATTCTATGGAGCCCAAGCTGGTTTCAAACTAACTAGTAGCAAGACAGGCCTTGAATTCCTGACCCTCCCGCCTCTCTACCTTCCACATACTGGGGTAACAGGCATGTAACACTGTGCTTCCCTCACGGAGTTTAATTGAGCATCTATAGCACTACATTTTGGGATAATAGATTTCTAATAGAGAGCTACAAATTTGCATTACAATTATCTCCCTTAACCTTAAATGCATGATGAACCTCCAAAGAGACTGCAGAAGATGGGAGAAACCATCAGTCTTCTAACTATTTAGGAGCTGTCAGGAAGCACTGCCCAGCTCTTTAGAAATGACTAATTTTGAAGCTGGTGGGATGAATCTTTGCAAGATGAGTGTTTTGTGAGACGAGTAAACAGCTCTTGAATAAAAGCACTAGAAGAATGACACTTGGACTTGGAGCCTAATTTCCCATGATCCCAGGGATTAAGATAGATTGTCAAAATACAAGTAAATCTCATTCTATCACACATCAGGCCCAGAGCCTAGATATCATAACTGAAGTAAAAAATGCATGTGAAGGAGCCAGTATTTGGGAAGGGGTATGAAAGTCTTTTGATGGTGGGGACAAAGCTCTCATTCTTCAAGACATCTTCGGCTTTAGATTGCTATTTACAATACCCATGGGTTACAAAATAACTTAATTGGGAAATTTTTAACTTGGACCAGAGAGTGTTTAAAATCAGCTTAGATGCAATTCTGGCATGAAAATAACAAAGTTTGATTGATTGGGAACAAAGTAGACCTTAAAAGATAAGATTGACGTGGTTCAAATATCACTAGTGTTATAGTGGATAACTTTGATTCTGCTTGCTCTCTCATTCCACATTTTTAATGTGATAAAAACCATGTAGACACAATATTAGCACACATATATTCACTTACAATAGAAAACTAAAACACCTATTTCTTAGCTATAAAATATACTCTGCTTAAAGCATCAGGCCTGTGTGAAGGTGGGTGCATTGTGTTGATTCATTTCCTCTTTTACGATTGCCTTTGGCCTGAAGTGTATTCTCTCACTGCTAGTCTGGACAGGATCTAATTCATTAATTCATACTGTTCCCCCTAATCCATATCTTCCCAAGTTTCTAGAAAGGGTTTGTGTTTCACAGGTTCTCTGAAATCAATCTGCAGCACTGGTCATGGGTAGGGGCAGTGGAGTGCTCTTAATTTTGTATAGGAAATACGACCATTATTTATGAAGTCTTAAGAAGAGGATGCACCTTCTTGGTCAGTCTTCATTGGTTTTGATTTAGAAAGAAGCCAGTGAGCCAGTGCCATGGCTCAACCCAGTGACCTGGCTTCAATTCCTGGCATCCACATGACAGAAGGGTTAGAAGGAGAGGATAGACTCACTCTTACATGTTGCCCTTTAATATCTATAACATAATATGTACCATGTATACATACTACATATATACATACACACAAAAAAACAAGATGGCTTCTAGAATAGCACCCTACTTTCTGGATAAGTTGGATAATTCAGCTTTTTTGTTTTGGTGTTCAATATGAGAAAAAGGTCAGCTGTGGAAAGACTCTCACACAAGCATGTATCCAAGGCAGTCTTATTTTAAACCAAACGTAGACCAAAATTTTCGTGTATTTTAATTGTCAAAGCCCTCTCCAAGTGATAGGTCTATGTTGGTAATTGCAGCTGGGAACATAGGTCCGTAGCATTTCTGTGTTCCTCATCATTTCTTTCAAGTTTATGTAGCTTATTTGATCTTCCTGTGAAATATTAAGGTTTTTTACATGAACATTAATATCAGAAAGAAAAATAACATCATAATATTTCTGCATTTCCATGTTCCAAAATAGTAACTGTGAATTTTCCCTCCTTTTCTGGATTGGATAGAGATAGTCTCCTCAAAAACTGCTCTAAAACCTGCCAAGTGAGATGAGCTAGCAAATCTTCACTCCCCAGTCAGTTATGATCCACAAATTGATGCAAAGAAAAAGTCAAGAGAGAAGGGGATAGATTAGTCATAGAGACAGGGTTAAATGAGGACACTTCTGCAACACCAGGTATGGAGCACATAACCTCCTGTTAGTAACTTCTCCTCTGAGGCACAAACTCTTTCTCCATGAGTAAATCACTCCTACATTTTTATATTAGGAAAGAAATTAGCTCAGAGATTTGTAATAGTAGCATTGTTGATGATGGTGGTGACAATGATCTTAGTCACAATGATAATAAAGTATAGTGAATTTCAAGTGCTCTTTGTGTGGCGGAAACTCTGGACACGTTATCACTGGTCCTCAGAGCCACTGCATCTAGGAAGTAGTTTGTCCTTTTGTGTTGTTTTGTTTTTGTTTTTCTTTCGTTACATGACAGAGTCTCAAGACCCAGGTTTGCCTCAAACTTGGACCCTCTGGCCTTAGCCTCCCAAGTTCTGGAATTATGCCTAGCCTTAAGCAATGCATTATTATCTTTGCCTTTTAAACTAGAAAACTGTGGCTTAGAAAGATAAGTATCTTACCAGAGACATATTACAATTAATAGAAGAAGCAAAGATTTGCTCACACACTGTGATTGCACAGTGTGCATCTTGCATGCTTCCAATAACAATGCTGGATTTAGTGATGAAGTAGAACAGAGACCAGTCTCTCCTTCTCATGGCCAACTTCCTAGTATTGGGTGTCATGTGCTTAGATATGTCTGCTTGGAATTTTGTCAGAGCTGAAGAATACAGTATTTCTGTGCATGTAGCTTCTTAATTTGGCTTTGTTGGTACAATCCTGTTCGGTGGTAAGTGATTTCCTGCTGGCATGGATTTTTTGAAACTATGATGGTTGTTCATGAATCATTTCTTTTGTCAGGAACAAATGGCATTCATCAGGTGCCTGTGGAAATTAATGAGGAGCTGTGCACTGGATGGAAGGGAAGACTAAAGCTCAGAGTTTAAGGAAGTGGAATGGATAGGATGAGTTTACAAAGTTATAGAGCTGGAGAATGACTCAGTAAATAGTGAGGCTAAGTCAAGCAGGCTTAGGAGAGACATCCTTTTGTTTGTTTTTCCCTGTTTTCATTATTTTTATTACATTATTTTAGAAAATAGTTTGCTTCACATGTCAATCCCAGCTCCCTCTCCCTCCCCTCCTCCCCCACCATTCCCCACAGCCTCCCATCCTATCCCCACTTCCCTCCACAGAGGGGACATCCAGAGTCTGTCATTTCACTCAGGGTAGGGTCCAGGCCCTCACCCAAGAGTCCAGGCTGAGAGAGCATCCCTCTTTGTGTTATGCACACATGAAATCCATTTGTATGCCAGGGATAAAAGTTGATCTACTGCCCAAGGTCCCACAGGTTACCCAGGCCTCCTCACTGACTCTCACACTCAGGGGGTTTGGATCAGTCCTATGCTGGCCTCCCAACTGTCTGTCTGGGGTCCAAGAGCTCCCTCTTGTTCAGGTCAGCTGTCTCTGCTGGTATCACCAGCCCATTCTTTGCCCATTTGCTCATCACTCCTCTCTCTCTGTCACTGGGTTTCAGGGGTTCCTTAAGAAAACTAAATGTAGAGTTGAAGAGCATGGGAAATCACTGAAGTCCTACTGTGTGAATAAAACTTGGAGACCATTTTGGGGACTGGAACTTTCTAAGATGACTTGAATCTGGAACAAAATGGTTACTTTTTATGCTGGAAATATGTCACAAATGTCATTTACAGGAAAAGTGATCTCTTGGCATGAGTATGTATTACAATATATAAAAGCCTAGGCTTTCTCTCAAGCAGACACTCTTGTGTAAGATACAAAATTAGGAATTCTTATTATAAAATTAACTCCAAATCCAAGAACATTTGCTCTGACTGGATGCTTTCAGGTAGAAGAAAAATGTTTTAAAAAGCCAAAGTTAACTAATGATATGTACTGTTAATATCAGATGAATAGAACCAGTTCTCCAGACTTCTGTTGTGCTCTTTCCTAGTTATTATGATTTCTAGAATTCTTTTATTATATATATTTATTTTAATATAATAATAATTCATATTTTATTTCATACAAGAATGTAATATAATGTGCTTTGATCATGCCCACCCCCACTCCCTACTCCAATTCCTCCTAGCCATCCCCTTCCTAACTTCGTATTCTCTTTCTTTTTAAAAAGATAACAAAGTGAGTTAGTTTTTCCCATAAAGATTATAAGCAACTTACTAGGGGCCACAACCTTAAAGAAAACTGACTAACCCTCCTTCAGTGGCAATCAATAGCCAATACTCTCAGCTAGGACCTAGTGAGCGCCTCCTACATCCATGCTGGGATTTTGATTGACTTAATCTTGTACAGATAACCACAGCTGTGGGATCTCATGAGTGAGTGACCCTGCAATTTCTAGAAGACACTTTCTCAGTAGACGTCCCCAATTTCTGATTCATATACTTTTCCTGCCTTTTCTTCCACCATGCTCCCATTATTTATAAGAGAATGTTCTGGTCTAGATAATAATTCATGCAGATCATTCTAATTCAGCACACATATGAACTGTGCCTCTGGTTCAAACCAGTTTCTCGGTGCCTTTCATGCCATCACATTAAACAGCGTGTTACAGCAATCAGCATTGAATCTGCTGTTTTTCTAAATTGTCACCCTTTTTGATGGAGCGTCGTTGACTTGAAAGTTACCAAAAATTATATTTCCCTAACCTGTTGCCAAACTGTTCACATATAATTTCAGTTTCTTCACTTAAAAATGGAGTCTTTTACAGAGAGGAAAGAAAACACTGTAAGAAATAAGATTGTAATTTACAACAATATTTATAAAAATAGCTGAATTTCCAATTATTCTTCAATGTAATTTTTGCATATATTGTAATCTCATCAAATTTTTAAGCACAAAAACAGATACTAACTCTTAATTACTAGTTAAGTAAGTGGCACCTAGCAGTCTAGGAACTTGCTTATAACTCAACTATTAGGGACTGAAGAAATGACTCAGAAATTGAAACATTTTTGCAGCAAGTGTGAAGACCAGGGTTGGATCCCCAGATGCCCAAATAAATGTCAGGTTGCAGTGATGGCCAACCTTCAGGGACCTCCCCAGAGCAAGCTGGCTAGCATGACTTGCCATATCAGTGAGCTCTGAGTTTGGTTGAGAGATCCTGTCTCAATGAATAAGGAGCAAGAACAGTGGAAGACGATTCTCAGCAGAAACTTCTGGCTCCCACATGCAAACAAACCTATACACATATTCATCCACACACATGCACATGCATACATGTATCAACCACACCAGCACACACACACACACACACAATGGAAGAAAGAAAAAAAATCAACCCATGATGTTCTCTCATCTTGTCATAAGGAAATATAAAGTTTTTATTTAAACTAGGAACTAGCCATGAGCATTTCAGCTTTCTAAGATACCTTTCAGAATAGGTTGGAACTGAAATTCCAGATAATTATGCAATGAAATCATTTCCTTGTGGTCAAATGGGTTTTGAAATGTTGAATGCCAAGGAAATGCTAATTATGGCATAATTGATGCTGAGGTGTTTTTCTGTGAATAATTAGACCCTGAGGTCCATTACTATTTGCTTGGTTGTTTTTATATCAGAAAACAATGCCAGTCAACATATGGAAGGATAATTACTTGTTTGTTATAACAAAATTTTTCTTACTATTCTAAAGCTGGCCAACTCATTAGGCCATATTATAGAGAAAAACAAATATGTGTGATTAAAATAAATGTATTTTGGAAAAAGTAAAGAAAATTATCAGTATACTTAGCAGACAAATATTGTTTAAAATGGGAAAGATAGAAACACACAAGAGAAGATTGTCAGCAATTTAATAAGGCACTAAAAGCCTATTCTTTGAGGCTTGTGTCAGGTGAACCACCATCTCAGAAGGTCCTACATTCAGAGCCCCAATGGGACCAATTATACTCTGTCAAATAAGATATATTAAAATGGTATTCTGGGCCGGGCAGTGGTGGTGCACGCCTTTAATCCCAGCACTCAGGAGGCAGAGGCATGCGGATCTCTGTGAGTTCGAGGCCGGGCTGTACCGACAGCCTCCAAAACAATACAGAGAAACCCTGTCTCGTAAAACCAAAAAAATGGTATTCTGGGGTTGATTAATTTTATACTTTCATGACTGTCTATTTAACCATTAAATAAGTTATTTATCAATTGCTTATGATGTTCCTCTTTGTTAGTTAGCTGGAAACAATATCAGAACATTGCTGGTGTATTTTCTGCAAGGAAGGAAATTTTCAGTTAATTATTAGTGAATATATAAAATTTTTAAAAGGCTGATAGTAGAAAATTTTGCTCTTCCTTTCACTTTTTCCTAGTACTGAGATAAAACCCATGGTCTTGTGTATGTGTAAGCAAAAGCTCTACCACAGAACTAAATCTCCAGTCAGTAGGTATTTTTTGTAACTGTCATATTTAATTTGTGTAGACATTTCTAACTATAAAGTAAATGACAGTGAAAGCTATATCAGAAACATTTCCTTATCTTCCAGATTATTGAAAGGCCAGAGATTAATGTCAATGTCTGTGGTCCACATGACCCCTCATTTTAAAACTCTCCTTAGACTTATTTTATAATTTAATGGGAAAATACTATGGGCTGTTTGCTTAAGACAGAAAGAAAACCAGAAAATCTGGTAAACATCTGCATGGTTTCTCTCCTGAAATGAAATCAATACTTAAAAATGAAAATGCCACTTTATCCAAGTATGTGCTCACCTTATTTTTCTTTAGAAAATATCAAGAAGCATTTGTGCAACACCACACAGCAGATGGCATATAAAGAAAAAATGTTGCCATATTTAATTTTTAAATTCCTCAGTGATGTTTCTAAGAAAGGAAATATATATGACCTTTACAAATGTGAATTCAGGAGGAAGATGCCTTGAATTGGTAATCCATATACCAGGCTGAATAACTTTACAAAAATCATGTAATTTTGCCATGCTCTGTGCTCAAATCCATAAGATATACATATTAGTAGTACCTTCCTAAAAAATATTGGAGATTGCCTAAACTCAAACATGCAAAGTCCTTTAAATAGTACCTGTCAAATACAAGGAGCATTAAATTGCTGTTAGTACTGTATTTTCGAAAGTCAGTTGTATGTTACAGGGAAAGAGAAATTGTGTCCATAGAAAGGATTTATAAAGCAATTACTTTCAACACATGAAATACTGGTCCCTGGCCTCGGGTCTTTAGCTCTAATTTGGTTTCACAAACAAAATTCTTTCCAAGACAATGCACATACTTCAGTGTCTAACCATGTATGAGAAAACAATCTTCGGTGCCAGAGGATAAGGCCAATGTTCACAAAGACCAGGCCCCAAGTCCAATGCTACATCAATATTCAGGTAGTAAAGCAGCCACTAAGTGTTATATTAGGCTTTGCTATTAAATTATTGAGTGGTTGTCATTAGTCTTCTTAGAGATATAGACATATAGCTTAAATTCAGGCATAAAAACATATTAGGTATGGTAACTATTTTCTATTAACCTGCATTGCTATTGGGAGGACCCAATTTAGGTTTCCTATGTTCTTGAACTCTAATAAAATCATTAGAACTTCAAAATAGGAAATATTTCTGTTGGTGTATATGGTTGATAATAAATAAAGCTTTCAAATAAGGAATTTTTTAACTGCACTATAAGACTATAGTGTGTGTCTCTGTGTGTGTGTATGTATGTGTGTGTGTTTACTACAAGAACAGTCTAAGCATATGTCATCTTCTTTCTCATCATCTACATAGGCATTAACTTGCTCTACACTGAGGAATAGGCAATAGAATAAGAAAAGAACAGTTTCTTTGTTCCAAAAGACCTTGTTGTTTAAATAGGAGAGACCCTTAAATGAGCAATTTTTAGCTCAAATAATGAATGATGACTGTGGTAGTTCAGGCATCCTCAGAACACTACAGTGTTCATGAGGCAGGAATCTTGGAGAAGTACCAAAGGCCAGAAATCCTTTAGAGCCTTAGGTGTGTCCTGTTTTTGATATATTCAAAGCAATTCACTAAGGAAGATAAAAGTGGAGACAAAATCATCCCAAATCCTAAGTACTTAAAACTCTTAAGATATCACCAAAATAAATTAAAGCGAAATGGCTTTGGAGACACTGCATAAAGAACCTCTAAAATCTGGGAATACTGTATTAGTAGGGTTGCACTTTGAAATTGTCTAACACCCCCCATTCTAGGTGCTGCTCAAGCCCCTTGCACACATGGCTCCCACTAACCTTCTGTCCTCTGAGCTGGCACAGCCACCGTCTCCTGGGGCTAACTTCCTGAAAAGCATTAGACAAGTGCCAGATGGCCACATGTGACAGAATAGCAGTAAGATGTAATGGGGGCACAGGATTTCAGGAATTTAGCTGAGCAGGAATCAATTATTGCTCTTGCCACACAGACATCAAGCACACTGTTTAACGTATCTGGGGCAGAGATTCCCAAGGAAGTAACTGAATTTAAATCAGACAAGTAAAATTAAACATCTAAATAAAAATCAGTAGCCACACCTCTCTCTTTAAGTATGAGTGTGCTTGAGTATGACTCTGTTTAAGTCAAATTACAATGGGACCTAGAAAAGAGAGATCAGAGATCTGAGCAAGTGAAACATTTGTCATGATTAGTTAATAAGGAAGAAGTGAATACAGAAAATGTTTAAGAGTTAAAAGGAAAAGGATGGCCTTTTTTTTTTTCAAAGCACACAAGTGTACTTGGAATTTTCTTTGGGCCACCAATCAGCTCTTAAATAAAGACATGGAATCTTATTATTGATGATGAATGCTTGGCCTTAGCTTAGGCTTGTCCCACTAGCTCTGTTAACTCAACCTTAGCCTGTTTCTATTCATCTACGTTTTGCCTTTGGACCTTCCTTTATTCCATATGTCCTACTTTGCTGCTTCCTCTGTGTCTGGCTGGCCAGCTCCTGACATCTCCCTGGTGTCTCTTTTTCTTTCTCTCTTTTTTCCTTTTTTTTATTTAACATTTACACATATTACTCTCAGTTCTCTCTCCATCCTCTCCTCCCCCGACCCCCCAATGCTCCCAACCCCCCCACAATTCCCCCTCCACTCCTCAGGGAGGGTAAGGACTTCCATGAAGGATTTTCAGAGTGTGTCATATCATCCCCGGCAGGGCCTAGGTCCTCCCCATGTGTCCAGGCTGAGTGAGCATCCCTCCATGTGGAATGGGCTCCCAGAGTCTCTCTGTAAGCCAAGAATAAATACTGCTCTACTCTCCAAGGTCCCACAGATTGCCGAGGCCTCTTCTCTGACACCCAGGTTGAGGGGGAGTATCTGAATCAGTCCCATGCTGGCCTCTCAGTCATCAGTCTGGGGTCCATACGCTCCCCCCTTGTTTAGGTCAGCTGCCTCTGTGGGTGTCAGCAGCCTGATATTGATTCTTTTGCTCATTACTCCTCTTTGCAACTGGTTCCAGGAGTTCAATCTGTTTTTAGTGTGGGTGTCTGCCTCTGTTTCCATCAAATACTGGATGAAGGTTCTTAAACACTGGGCAGAGACCAGAGGGGACTGGAGACTGAGGTGTGGCCAGACTCAGGGTGATCCTTCCAGGTGGGGCGGGCTTCTTTCTCTTTTGAACCCAAATTCCTCCTTCTACTTATTCTCTCTGGATAGAAGTTCTCCCTGTACCTCCTCTCTTGCTATTGGTCATTCAGCTTTTTATTAGACCAATTAGGTGCAATAGGCAGGCAAAGTAAACCAACAACATATCTTTACATAGTTAAACAAATATTCCATAACATAAATAAATGCAACATATCCACAGTTAAGTATTCTACAACATGAATAAACACAACACATCTTTACATAGTTAAACAAATGTAACAATCTTTGCATAGTTAAACAAGTATTCTGTAATACATAAGTCTCCTACACAGCCCATTTCCATCTTGGGAAGTGTAGTCATTCTTGCATACCATTTGAGGTGGGGGGCAAGCTAAAACTCACAAGCAAAGCAGTTCAGAGCAACTTTCCTGGACTTAGGCAACTGTGCAGGAGTCTGGTACTCTCACTACTTTATGATAGTTATATAATTCATATAACTTATCTGCACTCCAGTTTTTCATATTTAAGTTGAAGATGCCAACAGATACTTACTTAGCCTACATAAAATATAAATTCAATACAGCAATAATTTAAGATCAGTACAGTACCTGGAATAAGTTCCTAAGTCCTAAACACATCTATTGTAAATAGATTTTATTTCCACTTCCTTTGATAGTAAGTTCCTGGTCTCCTTTAGTTGAATCTCCCATTTAGTGAACACATTCAAAACAGAGATTTATGTAGAGATCTAACTTTCAGATTCCTGAGCTTAGGATAAGACCATTAATATACAAATATCTATAATCAATGACAAATGAACAAGTCTTCTAATGAAGCTATATATTAAATGTAGGAAGTGAGGGCCTAAGTTCTGAGCAGAGGGCAGAAAAATTGCAGAGAAAAAGGAATGAAAGAGTACTTGTTGAAAAAGAAAGAATTGATAATGAACCATAATGCAAAGATGTTCAAAATGTCACTTTTGAGATGTAAGCATTATAGGGAACCAGAGAAGTGTTTGTGGAGTGTATAGCATATAGACATATGTCAACATTTTTTTAAAAGAGAAAGCCCCATACACAGAAGTCCATTAATGTCATTGTAAAAGGTATTCACACACTTCAGTATTACAAGGTTGCTGTTGGTTGCATTGTCAAATGTAAATTCTATGAAAATCAGCCTGTAAGCCACTGTAAGGGGAGGCAAAAAGAAACTGTAAGAAATAATATACAGGAAATCTTGATACTTTTATTTAGGGTGGTGAGAGCTGAAAAAGGTGAGAGCAGATGCTTCTTCATTACTTTGCATGTGGACGACTTTAGAATCAGAGAGCTGTGGAAGAACTCTTTATTTCACTGGTAATGAGCAAATCCCCAACAGGTTGAAAGCTTGTTCAAATCCCTAAAACTGGGGAATAAATGAAGGAAGAAGCTGGCTTATCCAGGCTCTGAGGCCAGCACTGGTTTTCCATGCTCCTGCTGTTTTAATTTCTATCTACACATCCCATTTCATATGTGAAAGCGAGTTCAGATTTCCGGACCTCTGTATGCTAAATATTCATTCTAACCTGCCCCTTTATTGAGAATAAAATGTTAGTTCTTATAATCTATTCTTAAGTTTAATTCTTACTTATCTGAATATGCTATTATTAAAGCAAAATTTGTTTTAGAGATCATAAAGCTTTATATTATATTTTTGACACTGTTATTGCCAATATTTGGATGAAATATTGTCTACACAGAAAAAAAATGCCACAGAGCATCATTAAAGCTAGTATAACAGGGAAGAGAAAGTGTCCTCATCAATGTGTTGCCTCTTGACAGCATTCTCAGTCCTTAATAAAACCACTTTGACCTATTAATATTTTTCTATTTCAATTATGCAATGCTCTGGGAGATTTCAAGTTTTGTGCATGTGTTCATGTGTGTGTACATATATGAGGGAGCTAGAAGTGTATATCAGGCTTGTTCTTCGTTCTCTGATTCATTATTTTCCTTTTTGTGTTTGTGGACTGTGTGTGTGTGTAAATGTGGAGGCACAAGTGCCTTAGCACTTGTGTGAAGGTTGGAGGACAGCCTTGAGTTTGGGACCTTGGCTAGCAGGCTTGAGAACTTCTGGGGATTCCCCTGTTTCTACCTCCCATCTGTCAAACCCCTGGAATTAGAGATGTGGCTTCTACAGTCAACTCTTATGTGCATTCTATGCACTTTTATGAGACTCAAGGAGGCTCACATTTGTGATCATCATGGTTGTTCAGCAAGTGCTCTATCTGCTGAGAAGTATCCCCAGCTTAACCACTTTACTTTTTGAGGCAGGGTCTCTCACTGAGCTAGGAGGCAGACTGTTCATCAAAAGGCATTAGTTCCCCCTGACTCCTCTCTCCACCCCAGCACTGGGATTACAGAAAAGGCCATACTGGGTTTTTCTCACATGGATGCTGGGGATCCAATTCAGTTCTTCATACTTTCAGCACTTTATTGCCTGAGCTATTGCCTCAGCCCAGAATTCACTACTGTATATAACTTTGGGATATGTGTCAAAATGACATTTAGACTTCCCACTTTAAATTTCTTATTAGTCTAAAAATGTTCCTTTGAATAACTCACATAGTTATATTCTTTGACTTCTTGTGGCATTACTCATAGCAAAACCAAGATAACATTGAAATTTTTGTGCCAGTGTAGTTCTTCAAAAGTGAGGATGGTGCTTTTGTTTAAACAATCCTACAGCCATGGAACTTCAACCTTCTTCTTTATAATTTTTACCCTCCAAATAGCAAGTTGCTGTTTGCTGGCCAACTGTGCTTAAACAATCAAGAGACATCTCAATTTGAATAGCTGTAAAACAGTATCTTTGATCACTCCCTACGTGTTTTTTTTTTTCCAGCATTCCTCTTCCTAGGAAATGGTCCTGCTGGCCCTACTGCTTGGATTGCAAATCCCTGAAACCAACCTTTATTGTTTTCTCTTCCCCAATGACTGTCCACTGAATTCCTGTCATGTTTTTACAACTACTACCTTAACTAGTGGGTTCTCAATAGCTTTAGTTCTGGGCCACATAATAGCCATCTCCTTTCTTTACTGGACATCTAGGTAAACTCTGAATCCACTGGAATTTAAGTCAATTGAATTGGAAAGTTTTTCCCTCCACCATTTAGTTTGAGCTATGCACTTAAAAAAGTGTCTTGCACCTCTTACATGTGCATACACATTCTGCTTATAAATATTTTTCCAAAATTCTTTTTATCTGCCTTCCTCATCTAGAAAAGAATATCTATGACATTAAGGTCTCTGCTTAATCACAACCTATATACTGACTTGTGTGATCAGGCAGGCTCTCAATAGATATTTATTAAAGAAAACAGTAAGCAAGTCACCCAGCTGTGCTGTGTATGTTGAGTGGCCTTTTGGGGGAGATGGGGCCACCATTTCAAGAGGATTCTGTATCCATCATGGCCATGAAGTCGTCCCTAGGTAGAAACTAAGATTTGTTCCACCATCTGGAGAGCAAATTGAATGCTCCCCAATGGGGAGTAACCATGTCATTGGTATTGGCATACTGGAAACAAGCAAGTTATCTGTCCTAGATAAGATGCCATGGTTGATTGCATAAATCGTCACTAAAGCTGGTATATAACTACAGATTTGGATTTTTGAAATCAACATTACACAGAAAATGTGATCTTTTAAAATAACTTCCTTTCCCTTAGCCCTGTGTTTCAAAAGTTACCACTTTATTTTCTTTTAAATTGCTCTATCATTTTCACTCACGAGTGCATAGTAATTATGAGAATCAATCTGTTCTTTTTGAAAACCGCTTTTCTACTGTTCGGGTAATTTCCCTTCTCGGTACTACTGCAAAAAGCAGGTTAACTCACCCCGTTTTCTTAGCTACATCACAATTAAAGAATAAAATATCTATACTTGTAATGTACACAGTTTTAAACCCTCAAGATCTCATTTTAAGTGCTATCAAAATCTTTGCAACTTTTCCTATTATGTGCATATAAAATTATGTATGTTTTCCAAAACTAGAACATTTCATCTGTTAACTTTCTTACATTCAAAAGCAACTTCTGTTGCTAAGCATTTGAAGATGAAAAGACACTTCTGAAGACAAGCATTACAGAAAAAATGTGATTTAATTCACTGAGCTTGAGTGGTAAAAGACAAAAGTTGATGAGAAAGAAATTAAATGACATTTTAAGTAACAAATGGAGACACTGACATCTAAGGAATAGAAAAAATTTTCCTAATTTTGAAAAGAAATAAGGTATTGAAACAGGCTTCTACTCAACATAGATAACTATTACATAGCTACAAAAATTGGCTAATGTAAGAAACACAAAAAGACCTAGATACTAGAAATGCAAATTATTTTAATTCACATGTTAACTTATTATTTGTGTGTACCAATGAGTGTGCATCTATTTGGAAGTCATTATTATATTAGCAATCACTAATGTCAATATTGAAAGTATGATTACACCACAGCCTGAAGATTTTAGTTTGGGAAAACATCAGACCCATTCTATATATCCATTCCAGATAAGTACAAAATTAATTAATAGAGCCAGCATGCAAAAGATGGGTGCTTGGGAATTAAGGTGAGAATCAGAAAGTATAAGAAGTATATTGCTAACATTATGCAACTATATTGGACAACTTTAAACAGTAGCCATATCTTATCTGCAGAGGTCCCATTCCAGGAATACCTGAGACTTAGGATAAAGTTTAACTTAGGAATTAGACATGGGAAGAGACTAGCAACTCTAATAATAAATATGAGCATTTATCATGCCTTATGGTAAAATTTGTTGTAAGCTTTTGCAATTTTATCCATAGATTTTCTGCTTAATATTTTTAAATCACAGGTAACTGAGGTCACAGATAAAAAACTGTGAATAAGGGAATCATAGTACTAATTCATATCCCAGTACTAATTCACAGTACTGTGTCATCTTGTTTACAATTTCTTCTTGTCAACTGACCAGTGGTAATGAGTTCTCCCAACATAGATAATTTCATAGATAAGGAAACTGAAATTTAAGGAGCACTTCCAATGTCATCTGTGGTACAAAGGGACCTAGTGGTACTAGAACATCCTACTCACTTAAAAACCACCTGACTCCACTGGTTCTACTGCATTGGCAAACTTCTAAGCATTCTTTCCCTTTTTCCCATGTACAAGCATTGGAAATAATACCTTCATTCTTTGGCTATGTCTTTGGTAACACAGTTGGACAAGGGCTCCATGAAATCAGACATAAAATCCAATGGGGGAATATGTCTCTGCTAAATAAGACCAACTTTATGTTCAGATGAATTACATTGGTAAAATTTTGCTTACTTGTAAGTTCATCTTCAACAATTGGTGCAAGCATAACTGGATGCTGACATGTAGAAGATTGCAAATAGATCCATATCTTTCACCATGCACAAAACTTAAGTCCAGATGGATCAAAGACCTCAATAAATACAGTACAGCCACACTGAACCTCTTAGAAGAGAAAGTGGGAAGTACACTTGAATGAATTGGTACAGGAGACCACTTTCTGAACATAACACTAGTAGCACAGACACTGAGATCAACAATTAATAAATGGGGCCTCCTGAAACTGAGAAGCTTCTATAAGGTAAAGGACACAGTCACAAGAAAAAATGGCAGCCCACAGAATGGGATAAGCTCTTCACCAACCCCACATCTGACTAAAGGCTGATTTATAAAATATACAAAGAACTCAAGAAGCTAGTCATCCACTCCCCCCATCCCACCCTCAATTCACTCCCCAATGAGGGTGAAGCCTCCCATGAAGGATCATCAAAGTCTGATACATCATTGGAGAAGGGCCTAGGCCCTCCCCCGTGTACCTAGGATAAGAGAGTATCCTGCCATAGGGAATGGGATCCCAAAGCCCATTCATAACTAGGGAAAAATACTGGTTCTGCTGCCAGAGGCCCCATAGACTTCCCAGGCCTCCCAACTGACACCCACATTCAGGGGTGTGGATTTCCCAGCATGGCCTTGACCCCTTTGCTCATCACTCCTTCCTCTTTACAACTGGATTTCAGGAGCTTGGTTCAGTGCTTGACTGTGAATCTCTTCTTCTGCTTTCATCAGCTACTGGATGAAGGCTCTAGGATGGCATTTAAGGTAGTTATTAATATCATTATAGGGGAAAGGCATTTAAGGTAGCCTCTCCACTATTGCTTAGATTCTTAGTTGAAGTCATCCTTATGGATCCCTCTGGACATTTACCTAGTGCCAGATTTCTCTTTAAACCTATAATGGCTCCCCCTATTAAGATATCTCTTTTCTTGCTCTCATTCTCTATTCTTCCCCCAATACTATCTTCTTGGTCTCTCAAGTTCTCCTATCCCCTCCCTCCCCTTCCTTCCACCTCCATCCTCCCTCCTCCCATGCTCCCAATTTGCTCAGCAGATCTTGTCCCTTTTATCTTCTCTGGGGGACCCTGTATGTCTCTCTCCTCATTTCTCGGCTTCCCTGGGGTTGTGGATTGTAGGCTGACTATCCTTTGCTCTATGTCTAATATCCATTTATGAGTGTATACATACCATGCTTGTCTTTCTGTGTCTGGGTTGCCTTACTTAGGATGGTTTCTTCAAGTTCCATCCATTGGCCTGAGAATTTTAAGACTTGTTTTTTATGCTGAGTAGTACTCCATTGTGTAATTGTACCATATTTTCTTCATCCATTGAGGGGCATCTAGGTTGCTTCCAGGTTCTTGCTATTACAAATAATGCTGCTATTAACATAGTTGAACAGATGTCCTCATGGTATGAATACTCACCCTTTGGGAATATGCCTAAGAATGGAATTGCTGGATCTTGAGGTTGACTGACTCCCGGTTTATTGTATAGATAGTGGGGATCAAACTCAGATCCTCACATATGCAGAAAAAGCAGTATACTGACTGAGTCACTTCCCAATGCCAAACAAAACATTTCTGAATGATATGTAAGTCTGTATTGTTAGCTTTGGCAGGACCGTTATTAAGCAAAAAAATTCACATGTTCTAGAAAACTGGGATTATCTCAGTGTATGTCTTTTTCTCTAGAGCATATAGGTTGAATGAAAGAATAAATTCACAAATTATATAAAACAAAACGTTATAAACTACATTGTAATTGGTTTAAGGAGTCAAAGAGATGGTCGATGAAATTAAAGTTTCAGAAAAACAATGAATAATCTTCAATGTATTTCTCAATCACTGAGTGAAATAGTCTTACAATAAAAATTAGTTATTACAATCTGAAATTTTTATTTCACTGGATAGTGTGTATTTTTATTTGCTAAATCTGGTGACTCCAATATACTTACCATAACACATTAGGGTTTGCACATTTATTCAGTTAATTTTTTATTGATAAGTGAAGGGGCCTCATTAGCATAGTAGGTATTAGGTCAGTCTCATATTTATTGATAAGTGGTTATAGGACACTAAATACTAAATGATGTATTGAATATTACCATGTACAAGTAATAGTTTTATGCTCCAGGGACTCAGCAATAAATAACATTGGCAGATTCTTACTTCCTTAAGTCTTTATTTCAGTGGTAGTTTATAGCAGATGAAAACTAAATAACTTAATTGCTAACTTTGCTAGCATAATGTTAATTCTCAAAGTAATTTTGATTAATAAGTGCTATTAAAAATCAAGCTAGATGACAAGGTTGAGGATGGATCAAAGGTCACCGTGGCTGGATGGTACAGGGCAGTCCCATTAATGGAGGAGAAATGTCCTTCCTGGTAAGAATCAAGGGAAAGACATGAAAGGAAAAGGAGCCAAAGATGCAAAGGACCTTGGGCAGGAGTAAATTTGACTCTCATAGAACAAGCATCAAGAATAATCTGGGCGTGGTCAGCAGCAAATTGAGGAGTGACAGAAGTTGGCACTGGAAGAGTCAGACTCTGAAACAAAGGCCAGATATTGAAGAAATTTCCATTCCATGGTGTAGCTCTTGAATCTTGTTCATGTTAGACATTTGAAATTTGGTTCAGATGAGAATGGCAATTAACAGGATGCTTAAGGTGGAGAATGAAGTGGGTTAGAACATTTCCAGAAATCTCCTTGTGATGTTAGTGGTGGAAGAGTGGATGGGAGGATTGGTAAGTGAAGTGAAAGGTGAACGAATAGGCTAAGGTGACAAGGGAGAGGGGCCTGGCAAGGTAGATAACTAGGAGGCATACTGTGAATGTCAAACCCACAGCACTTTATGAATGCATTGTAGTCTGCCCCACCGAAGAGCCATGGCAGAAGGGAAAAATTCCACCAGTTTCAAACTTCAAGATGTACTAATTCTATTTGTCCTATTTACAAAAATAGACTGTCTCCTGTGTCTTTCACCCTCAGTTGCCAATATTGGCATCATCTGTGGTTAGCCTGTATTTCCTGGAACTCACAGATGTCTTCAAACCTGTGCACTCTGGATTCAGCTGCTATGACCGGAGTCTTAGCATGCCGTACATTGAGCCAACCCAGGAGGCCATCCCATTCCTCATGTTGCTTAGCTTGGCTTTTGCTGGACCTGCAATTACGGTAAGAATTGACCCCCCCCAATTTTATTGTTCAGTCCCAGAAAACAAAAGATGACCCAGTTTGTGTATCTAGCAAGCAAGTGTTCTAGATATACAGACAGACAGACAGACAGACAGGCAGGCAGGCAGGCAGGCAGGCAGGCAGGCAGGCAGACAGACAGATGAACTCTAACCCTTGGACTAGGATGATCTTGTCTTTGAGATATATTGTGTATATTGATATTATCATGTGGTTGATTGTTTAAAACTGTTGGCATTTAAAGTTTTTAAAAAATTACACAATTTCCAAAATGATCTGTTTACTTTTATACACCATTATGAGAAAAAGTTTTCTAATTAGACAATTATTCTTAATGGATACTTTATATTGCTGTTATAATTTTAATTGATGTAGGTTTCATTGCTTGTTTACTATTTGAATTCCAGAAAGTTGAAAATAAACATTTATATACACAACAGATTCTGTCCTCAAAAAGGATTTTAATAACATTTATAGATTCAGTTTCACTAAATTAACACTTTATGCTGAATATAAGCATACCAACTGTAAAGAGCTCAAAACTCACCTTCTGGTCATGCATGAATGCTTACTACAAACACATACACACATACACACAAACACACACACACATACATACACACACACGTGCATGGCTGCACATGGCAGGCAGGCAGGTAGGTAGGCAGGCAGGCAGACAGAGTGAGAAATTTGCATTTTAAAAACATGTACATAAAGAAATGCCCCAATCTACCAGAAGTGAATTAAAGCGTAGTTGTTTTTAGTTTTAAACTTTGCTATAAAAATGTTGCAAAAGAAAATCACATGCTAAAATTATCCACACCAAAGACTATACAGCTCAGTGAGTTTCTTTTGTTTTTTGTTGCTATTGTTTGTTTGTTTTCATAGTCCAATGTGAAATAATGTACCAAATGCACACTTGCTACATACGTGCAGGTATACTCTGGTTTCTCTTCAGTTTGTATAAATCTTTCGCCTTCTACTTATGTATGTGCAGGTGTTACTAACTAGACTCTTCATGTGAGGGAAAACATGTGGTTTTACTTTCTCAGAATGAGGGACTTTGCTTAATGTCGCACATCCTAAGTACATTTATTTACCTACAAACTTTGTGAATGTATGTTTCTTTAGAGCTGAATAGTATTCCATTTTATATACATATAAATTTTCAATATCGATTCATCTATTGATGGACAACTTAGCTGATTCTGATTTATCACTATAGTAAATGTAAAAGCAATAAACTTGAGGTTCAAATATCTCTAGGGTAGGATATGGACTTCTGTAGATATATGCCCAGAAATAAATATTGAAGTCATATGGTAGTTCTACTTTTTATGTGAGAAATCTCCAAATGATTTCCACAATGGCTGTATTACTTTTTTGCCTCCACCAACAGCAAATAAGGCTTCCCTTCTCTCCACATCCTCTCCAACATTTCTTGTCAAATTTATTAATGACAGTCACTCTGATTAAGGAAGGGTAATATCTTAAGGTAATTTTAATTTTCATATTTCTGATAGCTAGGAATACTGAACACTTTTAAAATAGTTATTAACCATTTTGTTTCTCTTTGAAAGTAACCTAATCAGTTCATTTATCTATTTGTTCATTGACTATGGTTAGCTAGATATGCTAGTCCTCTATGGTTAGCTGGTGGCCGCTCCATTCTCTGTATTGTAATCCAGGCAAACCTCGCCATGCCCCTCACCCACCTGTGTATGGCAGGTGTATTTACCCTGGATCTTTGAAAGAAAGGCTCCACCCACTTCTGTTCTCTTTCCTGCTTTCCTGCTGTTCCCCTGGGGCAGACAGGACGTTTCCTGTCTCCTTCTCTTCTGTCCTTTCTCTATCTCTGTGTCTCTGTGCCTCTTTACCACTTTTCTTTTTCCTTCCCCCTTTCTCCCCTTTCTAATAAAACTTCTCACTAAGCTCTGTCTTCCTGGAATGTTTATCCCCCACCATGGTCACCCATACCTGTCATGGAATCCAACAAGGTCCCCCATTTTATCATAACACTCTGACATAAGACAGGCTTTATTTATACAAGCAAGATATCACCGTAATTGGCAGTTTTATTTCCTTGGTATTTCATTTCTAAACAATTGTTTTAATGTGTTACTACACATTACAAGTAGCTTATTTTAAGTAAACCATTAATAAATAAGGGGAGCAAACTCTGCTGCCTTTTGTTCTGCCCCCACACTACTAGCCTAAAGGTCAAGAAACAATGTTCCCAGGGTGGCGTTGTTTACTTATTCCAGAAGGAGCCTGTGCTAATCTCTAGGTCCTTCATTATACTCATGAATGTTGAACAAGTGTCATTAAATGAAAAGGCACACTTAAATGGATATTGTATAAGACTTTCTGATGCATTGACATTTTTAGTTTTGGTATATCAACAATTTTTAAAAGTCTTCTGTGTAGACTTTCTAAACTCTTCACTTTAAAGTAACCATGACTCTGTATTCAAAGTACCACTCCTATAGTAAATAATAATACGTTATTTAAACCATAAATACATTTAATAAACTATTTGAATAAAATAATTGAAGCCTGATTTATTCCCTTTGTAAATTAATCATATTTGAGCTCCAGTGAATTCAGTATTCAATTAGACATATTTATGATGCACTTGGAAACACAGAAAACTCTTTATTATATTTCCTCAAATAGTAACAGATTCCTGTCATTTTGCTTAGTCATTTGGTGATAGCAGAAAAAGTATGTTTGCTTTAAACCTATCATGTCAGAAAGCATTTTTTTAGCCAAAGTATAGTACATGGATTTAATTGATATGTCTGTAAAAAATGCATAAAGTACTGCATGGCTATGTATGACTCTACCAAAAAGACTGTTTATGTGCAAGCATTTGAATAACTCACATTTTATAGTTGCAAAAGTGTTTATTCACTAATCTATGAGTGAATAAAGTGAGCAAATAAACACTGAGTCACTTGCAAAATGTCTAATTGCGATGCATCCTATCAGGAGCATATATCACACGATGCTTCTTCTCCTGACATTTTTCATGTGTTGGGAGCAGCGAACTTGCCCTCATCGTAGCTTTCTTGTTTTGTTTTGTTTTTCAAGACAGACTTTCTCTGTGGCTTTGGAGGCTGTCCTCCTAGCTTTTGTAGACCAGACTGGTCTCGAACTCACAGAGATCCTCCTACCTTTGCCTCCTGAGTGCTGGGATTAAAGGCATGCACCACCACCCGGTTCATCATAGCATTCTTATTTCTTTTGAATCCCATCACAAAGTCTCAATATACAAGTTAGGGATGCTTCCTAGGACATTGGAGCTTGAAGACCTGATAAATCAGTGTAAACATACCACCTCTTCCTCCCACAGAGCAGACGTGAGGAACCCAGGTCCACCTCCTTCTATTGGGGCATTTCTGTAGGGCCTCCATCCTGCCATATGCCTCTTAATGTAAAGAGAAGCAAATCAGGAACTATTTGTGTTTGGGGATGAACCACCATCTCTTGGAGACTTCAGAGACTTCAGTGACTTTTTTCCTTCCACAGCAGTTTCATAGTAAACAACTCAGTGTTGAGATGAACTGTGTAATTGTGGATAAATGACAGTATCGGACACCTCTCTCTCCAAATATATAGAAATCTTCTGGATTTGTTGTGATTTCATTGTTCTTTCTAATTTTCAGGCCTTTCCCCTAAATAAGAACTCTTCTCAGCATTGATTCTGTGGCATGCAGAGTCATTGTAACCTTACTACAAAAATTACTTCCATAGCTCCTACATCCTTTCCATTTCCTAGTGAAAATTAACAGACTCTCATCTTTGACCATTAAAGATACTGGTTTTCTTCTCATCTTTTTAGATGAATAAACTTATTATAAAATTTGGATCTTCTGGGGAAGAAAGGAAGCTCTAACGTCTTTGGCCTAGGTTTTTAGAGCACCCTGGTGTGAGGGAAGGGTTAACTACACAGAATAGAGAGCCCGGGGCATCTCCAGGTCTCCTTTGAAGTAATACTGTCTGAAAACATTAGTCAAAGAGCATAAATAATTCATTCATCATTGAATTGTGAGAAAATTCCCCTCTATCATTTCTGTACGGATTGACTGTAAAAGAGTTATCAATGTGATATTTGTTTGCCTTATCTTCAGAGTTCATTGAAGAATATTATATCAAAAATTTGTGTACAAATTGACTCATTACAATTATACTCACACCACATCACATGTACAGATAAATATAGCTAAGAGAGTTATAATTTTGAGCATTTTACAAAGCAAATAAAAGGTTTTAATGAGATGTTAGAAGCTCACCCAGAAACATCTAATGTTAACCATTGTTCAATCCTAAGTGCATTCATAATCATTGCAGTGACATGATCTACTGTGTCTGAGGAAGTATTAATCTCTTGAAACTCTACTTTCCTCAACTCCACACATTTATGAAACTACTACCTAATATGACAGAAACTTATTAGGGATAATACTCTCAAGCACTTGAAATATTTTTGATAAATAAAATCATAAATTCAAATCTTGCCTGTATTATACAGAATAAGTAGCACCTCAGATTTTTTGGGTAGTTAGCAAAGTAAAACTCATCAACACAAATTCCATGTAAAAATGAGAATAACTAAGGAGTGGCTCTTCTCTTGGGGGTTCCTAATCTAAGGAGAGACTATAAAGTGAATGTGTAGTATGCAATTCAAAAAGCTACTCAAAGGATAAGACAAATAGTATAGAGGGTGATGAAATTGATGTTTGGGTATGGTAAGAAAATTAAAGAGGAAAAAAGTTCTTGAATGAAAGGACATCTAAATAATATGGAATTCCTTTACTAATATTGTAGTTCTTAAAGTCCCACAGCAAAATCCACTGTTTATATCTTAAAATAGTCCTGTACTACAGTGTGGTTTTTTTATCTACTGTAAGCAGGCACTCTGAAAGATTATCCCTCAGAAAGCCTACCTACTTTTCTAGATTCTCCTGTCATCTGCATTCTCCAATAGATATCCATCCAACATGTGGTTTTTTTAAGTCTAAATTAATTGAGTTAAAAATTTTAATATAGCACAATTAGCATTAAATATTCAATCTATTTGTAGTGCCTACATTTTTGAGTACTTAGCAGCTACATGTGGATGGTCATTGCCATATTAACCAATAGAAGACATCGTTCCATCCCTACAGAAGTATCTGTGGAATGGCTACACTCAATAGTAGACATGCTTTCCACATATTTCTCCTTCTGCTAAATTAACAATTGTTTTGTTGAGCAAATATGTTTGTCAAATGTCTCTGATCCTAATGCTATACTTACTTGATTCTTCTAAAGTATCTTGGGATTAATGTCAAGATT
Source organism: Mesocricetus auratus (assembly GCF_017639785.1). Classification (NCBI taxonomy): domain Eukaryota; kingdom Metazoa; phylum Chordata; class Mammalia; order Rodentia; family Cricetidae; genus Mesocricetus; species Mesocricetus auratus. The sequence continues at coordinate 40,427,904 of NW_024429193.1, forward strand.
CTCAAAGTTAGAACAGAATCAGCCATAGTGTGGTTGATTGAATCACTGGGTGTGATGCTCAAAATGCCGAGGACTGATTGTTGTAATCAAATTGAAATTCTGAGATATTTTCACACCGTTGACCAATGCACAGGAGTAGACAAGATACAGCCAGACCTCTTCACAGTTCTACAATTGCTTATTTGTCACTGCTTATTAAATCTGCAGAATAAATTGCTTACATTTCTGAAGTGCTGAGGAAAATGTATCTTCTCTGTGTTGAATTGGCAATGTGTGAAGGGATGGCGCATAGTTTATACTTGTTAGTGTGTAGGTATAGTTACACTCTTGCTGACACCATGTGACCTTTGCAGATCATGGTGGGAGAAGGGATTCTATACTGCTGCCTTTCCAAAAGAAGAAATGGAGCTGGACTGGAACCCAACATCAATGCTGGGGGCTGCAACTTCAACTCCTTTCTCAGAAGAGCCGTCAGATTCGTTGGTGGGTGTAAGGAGCCAAAAAGAAAGGAAATGCTTTTCTTCACAGAAATACAATGTCTAATTACAGATATTAAACCCTTAAAACTGTAATTTAGATGTATGTTCAGTGTGTGATGAATTTTAAGTTATACAGGAAACCGTTTTAAAAAAAGAATTTAGGCTATCTATTGAAAATGTGTTATTTAGAGTCAATGTTTCGTGAGCTAGCACACCACATATTTCAGGGAATTTTGCAAAACTCCGATTGAAGCATAAATTTAGTTTAAAGTAATTTCACAAAGTGTATGTTTTAGGTTTTTGTTTTTTCCTGGTGGAGAAGGTAAAAGTAAGGGCAAGTTCCATGTAGTCCTGGCTGGCCTCAAACTAACTATATTGCTGAGGCTGGCCTTGAATTACCAAGCCTCCTGCCTCTACTTCCAAAGTGCTAGGATTATAGGTGTGTGGCACCATGCCCCATTATGTTTTGTTAGGTTGTTTGTTTGTTTTTAATGGAATAATAGGTCATTATTAATTGACAATGATTCATAGATTAATTTATTCACATAAGTGATTCTGTTTCTTAGTGGGTTCATCCAGAAGTCACTGTACATGGAAATGTCACCCTAGACCGCTGCATCATGGCTATTATTTCTTGGTTAGACTATCTTATCTCCAACACACACCTTACATTTTTTAATGAATCTATAAGAAAAATACAGGTCTGACTAAGCAAATATCTGAATCATACTAATTACTAAATCAAATTAGCATGGGACTATCTTAATGTAGTTTGAGTCACAGACACATTATTTTTTTCACTGATTTAAATGATCATCTACAGTACCAGACAACAACCTGAGTGTTTTGTATTCATCTCAGTAAGTCAATATAATGTTGTTTATGCATACAGCATGTTAGCATAAAGGAATTGGTAGCTTCTTATAGTATCCTATAAATAATCACATGAAATTTTCTCTCCCATGACTGGCTCTGAATCATCCTCTTTGGATCATGCTCTTTGAAGATATCTTCTTTTTGTTGTTTTGCTTTGCTTTGTTTTTCAAGACAGGGTTTCTCTGTGTAGCTTTGGAGCCTGTTCTGGAACTCGCTCTGTAGCCCAGGATGCCCTGCCTCTGCTCCCCACGCCCAGTGCTGGGATTAAAGGCGTGTGCCACCACCACCCAGCTGAAGATATCTTCTTGACATTATATTGACATGGTAATAAGACAGTAGCCCCCTTCACAACATTTGAGGTAAAGAAAAAGAACCCCAAGACCTAAAGCTGTACTCAGAAAAATGTTGCCATATTAGAATAGAATGTTAGGGACAAAGAACTGTGAGCTCTGAAATACTGTCAACAAACACGGTCATCCTCCAATCCTCTCTGGGCCTACAGAGTATCATTTTCATTTTCCAAAGGTAAAATAAGTTGACTCCCTTCTTATTCAGTCTTTACCTTGACCACACAAATCTCAGATCACACTGCCTGCTCTTTGTGTCCAACACACAGTGATCTGTGCTACATCATGTAAAGAATGAATCCTAGGGGAGATGGGGAAGTGGTTCAATAGAGTGTTTGCTGCTCTTCCAAAGGACTGGAGTTTGACTCCCAGACAGAACCCACCTTAGGCAGTTTACAACTGACTGAAACTCCAGTTCTGAGGGATCTGACACCTTCCCTCTGTTCTCTATGATATTCACACACTAATGTGCATACTTATACACCTACATGTAAATAATAGACCCTGCGCATGCATATAGGAACTGGAATGCAGAGAAGCCTTCCTTGTCATGAATCCCTACTGTAACTGGAAAAGGAACTGAGGCTGTATAGATTAGAAGACAACCACTAGAGAAGAAAAATGCAAATCAGTCTTGGACTGGAGGTGGTGAAGGGGTGCCTCTCAGAACAATTTCTGTGGGTATCTCATGAATCAAAATGCAAGCATGGAGTCAGAATGAATGCAGGGAGTCAAGACAGCTTGGGAAGACTAGGCAAGTTCTAGATCACCTATATCTTAGAAGGATTTACTCACAAGACGAGCCAATCAAGTGTCTTCAAACAAGCATAGAACTTGAGGATTCAAAATTTAAGATTGGCCCCAGAATATAAAATTGAAAGTTTGGCAGGAGATATAAGAACACCATCACCAAATAAGGCAGCTCCCACAGCTACCCAGGCTGTAACTGCTGTTTGGTTATTATGGAAAAGTCTGCCTTCCCCCTTCTTTGTTACATTAACATTTTTATCAGTGCTATGCTTTATGGAAAACTGAGAATGAATTCTGTAGAGTTTAGTAACTGAGCCTATAATTATAGACCAAAGTGACAAAAGAGTACTAACAACTCAGAAATGCTCAGAACTTTAAATTATTATTTTTAAATTTTTTTGTGTACATTCTACTACAAATTTAAGTAACTTTTATTAAATTTGTTCTTTGATGATTTTACACATTCATTTAATACATACTGACTACTGTCACCCCCTGATTCGTTTTCATCTCCTTTCCATCCCTGTCAACTCCTCCTCTTCTCTAAAAGCTGTTTCCCACAATACTGAACTATTTAGCTACTGATGGATTAGAGGGAGTGCATTCATTGTCTTACTTGCAAGTCCACCAGATTCCAATGAACAGATTCAAATCCATGATCATACAGATAGCCCTGAGTAAATTCAGATGATCACAAAACAAAAAATATATTAAACATATATTTAAGATAAAACATTTTTTAATTCTATCACATTTCTCATATTCTGTCCCTCTCTAATTATTCATCAACTTTCCCCTGATATATGGCAAGTGACCTATGGTAAATAATGTAAAGAATTGACTTTAAACACTGAAGATATGGCTTATAAGTTAAGAATACACACTGCTCTTGTAGAGAACCCAAGTTCAGTTTCTAGCATCCACATCTGACCACTCACAACTGCCTGCAACTTCAGCTCTGTAACTCCAACACTCTCTTCTGTACTCTGCAGGCACCTGTACTAACAGATTGAATCCCTACACACAAAAGCATTTAATTAAAAATAAATATGTATATATATAAACGATTTATCCTAATTAACAAGAGTGACTACAGTATATTACTAATCAGGAAATTCTCATTGTACTGTTTTGCCCATAAATAACAACTTAGATGTTTAGAAAATTTCTATATTATCTCTCAAATGCTCTTAGAGAAAATGACAGCACATTATAAGATGAAAATATTAGTGTGCAATAAACATGGTAAACACTACTATACACTCAACTTTAGCCATCAACTATGTAACAGTGTTTTCCATTTTGCTTCTAGGTGTCCATGTGTTTGGACTGTGCTCCACAGCTCTCATTACAGATATCATACAACTGTCCACAGGATATCAGGCACCATACTTTCTGACTGTGTGCAAGCCAAACTACACCTCTCTGAATGTATCCTGCAAAGAAAATTCCTACATCGTGGAAGATATTTGTTCAGGATCTGACCTTACAGTTATCAACAGTGGCAGGTTGAAAACAGAACTCTATAACTATTACATGTCAATACTGTATTCTGCTGTCACTGCACCATACAAACATGCCATTTTCAGTCACAGGCATTTATATATTTTACTCATATTTTCAATGCAACAATCAATTCAGTGACTATAACACAGAGATCTGGTAGAGACTTGTTCAAAATTCTTCTCTTGAAGTCTCCAAATTTCAGTTTCACATTCTTAATACAAGCCTCCTTTTACTGAACTCATTTTTTGTATTCTGTCACAATTGGGCTAAAATACTAATGATCCATATATTATAGCAGACAGACAATATGTATATTGAACTCATTTAAGTCAAATACAATAGCCTGTGTTATATCTCTTCGTTTATTTTAAAATTATGTAAATTTTGCTCTTGCTCAAGTCTGCAAAGGTGTGACATCTGTTGTAGTTGCATCTCTTTTCTTTGAATGAACACAGAAATGTTAAACAGCTCCTGACTTTACATTTCAGACAGTTAAGGACATGAAAACACAAGAAACTATGAATATATGAAAGTTTTTCAATCAACAAAGTAAAATAAACATAAGACAAGAGAAAGTTTCTGAGATGCTCAAAAAATAAGTAGAGAGATACAAAACACTAAACAATTATTATGAAAATTGGATTTGTTATAGATGACTTCTCAACAAAGCAAATTCCCATGGACCATTCAGTAATTTTGAATCTATGTTGAAGAATCATGCCCTGTATTCTTTCTCAATACTTCCACATTTTCTTGCCTGTGTTGAATAGAAAGTGTCAAATAATTTGAAAAGCAATAGTATAACTGACTCTTTTTCCTTGATTTTATTTCATTGAAAGAAATTTCTAATCCTTTTGCTGTGTGCCTTTTTCTGACCAATGTTCCAAAAGAACTTTCTTCCCTAAGTTGTTTAACTTAAGAAAATTCTGTGTTGTTTTAGAAGGGACAGTCACATTTAAGTGGGCTAAGCAGAGAAGCAGTTTGTTCAAATAGGGCTTTTCTATACAGTTTAGAGTTTAAAAATACATTAAGACGTACTGGTATGGGAAAATAATTTCATTACTTAATGTAATGAAACTATTTTGGGAGCATAAAAAATTATCAAAGCCCTACATTTTATGAACTTTAACAAGGAATTTATATAATTGTAACCAAAACATAATTATTTTCTAACTCATTTCAGACATCATCTCACATGTCCCTTTGCCAACCTCCTACTTATTTTCTACTTCCTTTCATTTTAATTTTTACTAAAAAGTACATCTTTAATGCTCATGTCAACCAGCAATGCTCCTGAGGGTAGTAAATCACTCTGGCTTTCTCCATAAACTAAATATTAATTAAGGGTATGGCTTCTTTGTGGCTTTAAATTGAACATCTTACCCAGCCCTCTTCAGATGATGGCTGGCAGCTCATTTAAACTAAAGTGCATAATTTGGCTGTCTTCCTTTGGCAGAAAGTCATTCCCGTCCCAACACGCGACCCTTGCTGCCTTTGCTGCTGTATATGTGTCGGTAAGTAATGGTCTCCTTGTTAAGTTGTGACCTGTAGAAAAGCCAAAGAATGAGTGTTTTCCCCAGAGTGACTAAAATTAGATTATAACTTAGTACTGCTTCCCTTTAATACAATAGCATCTAAAGCAATTATCAGATGCTACTTTAAAAAAAAAAGTAGAATTAAAGAATTTTTCTAGTGCTTAACCATAGACCATTTCCATGCAATACTTTGTGGGAAGATATTTATGAAACTCATGAATGTGACAAAAAAACAAAACCAAAGGGCTTTTATTAAGTCAGTGTACAAAAACACAGGCAGGAGCACAGAATTCAGTAATTATGTAACTGCAGTGAGTTTTAGGTCACTGTCAATTTGATAAGTGTTACACAATGAAGAGTCATTGTGTTTGATTGACAACACGGCCTGAGTAGTTTTTGTGAGACAAATACACTGAAATTGTGTGGTATATAGGAGGGATATTGGGATTCTCTGGTTAAATCTATTGCTTCAGTGTTTTTCAAACTTTTCTGCAATTAAATGAATGTTTGCATGCATTTCCCTCCTTGGCAGGTTGAGAACTTAGCCATGGCAAGGGGATAGGTGAAAGTATGTTAAGTGTATCAACCAGCCTTTTGAGTTGAGCTTTTAACTTGCTTAGACTTTTTTAACACAATGGCCCTTCTAGCATACTTAACTCACATCTTTCATTTTAAAGATGTACTTCAATTCCACGTTAACTGATTCCTCTAAGCTACTGAAACCACTCTTGGTCTTCACATTTATCATCTGCGGAATCATCTGCGGGCTAACACGGATAACTCAGTATAAGAACCACCCAGTTGACGTCTATTGTGGCTTTTTAATAGGAGGAGGAATCGCCCTGTATTTGGTAAATAACATTATTAATACTTGGTGAAGTGCAATTTACTGTGAAAGAGCATGCATAGAATATCTTGTGTAATAATTAGTTACTCTTGATGTATTTTAAATTCATGAGAAAATCTTGCATTTTCATTCTAATCCAAATTATACTTTACTTCCAATAAAATGATTAATGAGTTCTTCTTATGAGCCAAAATTAATTATTAATTGCTATATTTCATACTTAAAGCACACAGAAAGAAATACCATGTATAATGAAATTTAATACATAAGGCAAGTGGATATAAGTAAAAGGAGGAATAGTGGAGGCTTAGTGAAAGTTACTATAATTTTCCCAACAACACAAGTGTAGCACCTTCCTGAATGTAACTATGTTCCAACTAACAGTGAATTTTTTACCATTTTTTAAACTCTCAATCAAGTTAAATATCTTCAAGATGAGTATCTGCATTATGAGGAAACTCATAGAGCCTATTGAACTCCGTCATGTATCCACCCTTTCATTCATGTTATGTATTCATTATCTACTCATTGTTATCCACTATGAAGCAAAGGAAAGACAGATGCATCCTACAGACACTTGTAGTATAAAGACAAACGCCAGCATAAATGATCACAACATGCTTAGTAGTGGAATGTGGTTCCTTGAGAATAGAAAACTGCCAAAGGAACATCAGGAGGCCTTTCTAGAAATGATATGGTTTAAAAAATATATTAAGGTAAAGGAAGTAGAAAGCTCATTCAAGGGGAAGAGATTATCATACAAAAAGATAGACATGTGGAATATCAATTGGACAGAAAGGGAAGTGTTGGAATGAAAATATTGACCAAATGTATAACTTGGAAAACTGGACTTATAGTGACCACATTAGTAGACCAGGTAAACAATCAAGCTAACAGATTGCTGGATAGAAAGGCGTATGAGGAGTTCCTGATGAATTAATGAGCATTTGAGTAGTTGTGTCTGAAGGAAAGAGGAGACATGAGTACTTTGGAAGCCAGGGGCATTACTTATAGAAGTATAATAGTAGTTATTTTAGGTGAGAGGGAGTGGGAGAGGGAGGGGAAGGAGGAGGCGAGGGGGAGAGGGAGAAAGATTTGATTTTATTCCAATTGCACCTTGTGCCCTGAAATTAGAACATTGACATTCCTGAGCATATGCTGTTCCTCAGTGTCAAGCATTCTATAAAAGACTAAAACCATGAAATTGCATTACTTAAAAAGTAGAGCCAGCCGCCCTCAGTTGAAATTAGCTCACAGGCAGACACCTGCTTTATGATCTCTGGAAATCCAGCAGGCATTTGATCTGTAACCAGAGTAACAAATATGAAACTGAAATTCAACCTTTTCAAAATCTAAACCAAATAAAAATTGACGGACAAAGTATAAAGACAAAGTTAAATAAAATTTGCCCCACATTTGGTACAAAAACACTAATTTAATCCAACTTTCCCACTTGAAGGTCAAGTTTAAAGCACACAGGCAAGGCTGAAGGCAGTGTGACTTGCCTGTATGTCTCTGCCCTCATTTTCAAACCCCACACAGTGTTTTTATGAATGATCCATTGTCCTATATTTCCTGCAGCTCATCTGCTTGCCATCTGAAGGTATGATTGAAAATGAAAGGGAGCATAAATCATTCAAGCCTCTTGGGCTGTCACTCAAAAAGAAGCTACTAGTTTAAAAAAATGAATAGCTTTGGAGGGCAGAAAAAAATGTCCTTGTTTCTCTCATTGCCTCTCTTTTCTTTTCAAAACACACAGAGAGTGTGACAACAACACCTGGTGGGACTGAAACGAACCAAACTTATCTAAGCAAGTAGTTGAGTGATCTAGATAGTTACAAGCTACCCCCTTAGTAATTGCACTTTCTTCACTGTTTTATTGGTTGTGGCTTATGCACAGTACCTACCTCAGTTGTGTGCCCTCTCGGGCATTCTAAGGGAATCATGATTAATGATGTCTTATAATGTGTGATGTTTGTTGTTTTTTTGCCTTGAACACCAGGGCCTATATGCTGTGGGGAATTTTCTGCCTAGTGAAGACAGTATGCTCCAGCAGAGAGATGCCCTCAGGTCACTGACAGACCTCAATCAAGACCCCAGCAGGGTTTTATCAGCTAAAAATGGTAGCAGCAGTGATGGAATTGCTCACACAGAGGGTATCCTCAACCGAAATCACAGGGATGCAAGCTCCTTAACAAATCTCAAGAGGGCCAACGCTGACGTAGAAATCATCACTCCTCGGAGCCCCATGGGGAAGGAGAGCATGGTGACCTTCAGCAACACTCTGCCCAGAGCCAACACACCCTCTGTGGAAGACCCTGTGAGAAGAAACGCGAGCATCCACGCCTCCATGGACTCTGCCCGGTCCAAGCAGCTCCTCACCCAGTGGAAGAGCAAGAACGAGAGTCGCAAGATGTCCCTGCAGGTCATGGACACTGAGCCCGAAGGTCAGTCTCCACCCAGGTCGATAGAAATGAGGTCCAGCTCAGAACCTTCGAGGGTGGGAGTGAATGGAGACCACCATGTGCCAGGCAATCAGTACCTCAAGATCCAGCCTGGCACTGTCCCCAGCTGCAACAACAGCATGCCGGGAGGGCCACGTGTGTCCATTCAGTCCCGACCTGGCTCCTCCCAACTGGTGCACATCCCCGAGGAGACCCAGGAAAACATAAGCACCTCGCCCAAGAGCAGCTCTGCAAGGGCCAAGTGGCTGAAAGCTGCAGAGAAGACGGTGGCCTGTAACCGGAGCAACAGCCAGCCACGCATCATGCAGGTCATCGCCATGTCCAAACAACAGGGTGTGCTGCAGAGCAGCCCCAAGAATGCCGAGGGTAGCACCGTCACCTGCACAGGCTCCATCCGCTACAAAACCCTGACGGACCACGAGCCGGGTGGCATCGTGCGGGTGGAGGCCCACCCCGAGAACAACAGGCCCGTCATCCAGATCCCATCCACTGAGGGCGAAGGCAGTGGCTCCTGGAAGTGGAAAGCTCCAGAGAAGGGTAGCCTGCGCCAAACCTATGAGCTTAACGATCTCAACAGGGACTCGGAAAGCTGCGAGTCCCTCAAAGACAGCTTTGGTTCCGGAGATCGCAAGAGAAGCAACATCGATAGCAACGAGCACCACCACCACGGCATCACCACCATTCGAGTGACCCCAGTGGAGGGCAGCGAGATAGGCTCAGAGACGTTGTCTGTGTCCTCCTCACGCGACTCCACCCTGCGCAGGAAGGGCAACATTATCTTGATCCCCGAAAGAAGCAACAGCCCTGAAAACACGAGAAACATCTTCTACAAAGGAACCTCCCCGACGCGGGCTTACAAGGATTGAGCCCTTCCGCCATCATACGGTGACCACCACCACCCTCAAGACCACACGTTAATTCTACCTGTGCTTTTTTTTTTTTTTTTTTTTTTTTTGGTTTTTGGTTTGGTTTTGTTGTTTCAGGAGGATTTGGAAAGCCTTCTTGCCCAACCTGACTGTTCACCATCAGCCCGGAACTCTCACTGAACTACCACAGAAATTGTGGCAATTTTTCACCAAGGGAAAAGCACAAAGCAAGACCCGGATTAGTTTCATCACCCGAAAGTTCTTAAAACCTGTCACTGAGGCTTCACAGAGGGCAGTATTAAGGCAAAGCGGTTTGGTTTCGAACCAAATTCTTTCGATGTATAGTATTTAACTTTCTGAATGTGCCAACATTGAGATTTTTTTCATTAAATTAGCTGTGGGAGCCCAAAACATCAGGCTTTCCCTACAGAAGAGGCCATGCAGTATTATATATTATTCATTGTTGCTGAATCTGCACCAGAAGCGCAGTCTGGGAGGTGCTGATTATTGCAGTGCATATACCTTGTAGACTCTCAAACTCTACTTAGCTGTGAAATAGTGGTGTGCAACCCCTCGTCAGAGAAATGCTCCTCTTATTCAGAAGATGTGGTAGAATAGGCCATCCTCGGCTTCCCTGTAGTGGCTCTGTCATATTGAAAAATGTTTTGAAAAAGGTTCTGAGCATTTCTTTGAAAAAATGCATTTTTTAAAAACATCTGAAACTCTGTAGGAATGTTTTCAGTGAAAGGAAATAACTAGTTATCTGCACCATTTTTCTGCTTTTTCTTTAAGTATTGGTAATACTTATTTCTGGTATTTTTAGTGAGTACATTTGCATACTTAAAACATTGTTTTAGAGAATATTTTGAAATTACTGTGATTATATTTTCCATTTTATGGCTATTCCTTAGTTTATTAAGTGTTTTGAGGTTATACATATATTCTTCTATTTAAAAAAATAAAAATGGCTATTTACATTCCTTGTGCAAACTACACTGCTGCGAAATTATAAACAAGAAATCTGAGCCAAAAGTCGAGATTGTGGGTTCCATTGCCAGACATATAGGTCAGGTTCAAGATGTCGCCAACCTGACGGCATAGGTTATGATGTCAGTGAGTAATCAGAAAATTTCATTTTATTCCAGGGAATTTCATTTTTACGTTATCTTCATAGTAAATTGAAACCGCAGTGGGGTGAGCTTGACTCTCTTCCCTGACGTATTTAGAATGAGACACTAAGAGTAAAAATCTAGGCAAATGCAATTGATAAATAAAAGTGTGTCACAGTGTAAATTCAAAATGCGTAGGCACAGCTTTTGATCTTAGACTGCAATCAGAAGTTTTGGCTGCCTGTCTTGAATTAAAAGCCTTGAGCCTAAATTAAAGAAAACCATATGATTGTTAGCAAGAAGAATATCAACAAAATATTGTGAAGTATTTTTCCAAGTTAGATATTTAAAGTGTGGAGAGATATTTGGTTCTTTGAATCTGGTATTAAACATTTCTATGCCATATCTTAGGGATTACAATGTACACTTGATGATTGCCAAGAGGGGGATAAAATAGAAACAGCAGAGCTGGTCGATCTGAACTCAGTGCAGTTTTCAATGAGAACAACAGCTGTCCAGCAAGGACTCATTCATCCCATCATCAGTTTCCACATGCAAAGGGCAGAGCTTTATAAAGAACTCAACCTCCTAAGGCATTAGGAATTTAGATGAAACCAGCAGAATTGAAAACCCTGGCAATAAAATACAGACTCAACAATAACCCTTCTGGCAGTTCCCTTCTCAGACAAGGAAGAGGGAGTAAAATGTTGCCTTCCCCACTTCTTACATCACCACCATCACCGTGTCCCCCCGGCTGGCCTGGCCAGTTCCCAGAGGGAAGGGTGGAATGGTTTTAGTACTCTGAAGAAAAACCAAGCTGCAGTATTTGAGGTGCAGTATGATATTTCCTAATCTTTCCTATTTCTTAACAAAAAGATTTTAAAGTACTTCTCTAGTCATTGGATTTTTGTTCTTTACATACTATTGATATATTCTTTTTCTACTCAAAGTGCCAAAGGCTACAGTTTTTAATGACTTAACAAATTGTACCACATTGTTAAGTAAATATGATAGACACTAGAATTCAGACCTCTGCATGTATATTTGATAACGCATCTTTTGTAAAAAATAAATAATTACAAAAAGTTTGTTTACATTCCACAGGTACCTTAATTTAAAACAAATCAGACTAGCAGGTGTTATCTCTCCTTAGTGTTCTATTTATCTTATTTGCTAATGAGAGCACTTCTTCTTTTGTTAGGCTGTGCTTTATTGATAAAATCAAGTATTGAATAAAGAGAGTTAATTATCTTTTTAAAGTATATAAAATTATGAATATATAATATATATGAAGTATTGTGTTTAATAAAATGTTATGCAATGTTTTCCAAACTGATAAAGTTTGTAAAGTGCTATAAATGTATTTTGTTAAGTACAGATCAAAGCTATCGTGTGAGTATATTGTGCTAACATCATAGAAATAAAGATTAGATTTCTTCATCAAAACTGGAATATTTGGGTTTTTATTTTGGATAAAATATAAATTAGTAATAACTAGAAAAGAGCTAAGGAAAATATAAATATGAGTTGGTAATCTCATATAGTTGATGATCAGAAAGAGTATTGTTAAAGAAAGGAAAGTTTGTGAAACAACGTGTTTATTTGTTGGGAAATTTTATTTCAGGAGCCTAGAGAGATTGTGCAGTGGTTAACACGCTTCCTTCATTTCCAGAGACCCTGAATTTACTTGTCAGCACCCTCAATGATTGGCTCACAACTGCCTATAAACTACACTCCCTTTTCCAGCTTCTTTAAGTACCTACACACATATGACACACACATATATACATACAGTTAAATAAAAATAGATCTTTTTTTAAAAGAATTTTTGTGTCATGCTTATTATGGGAGGTCTCTTGCATTTAGACACACTTTTCCACTCTTTAATACTATAATATTATATGCAGAAAAATGGATATATAAGACAGTCAAGTGGTCTTGATGTCCAAAAGTAGTCAAGGCAGCCTTCTCAATTATTGCCTTTCACACTATTGTAGGCAGAACCGTTGCAGCCTTTCTTAACAATTGACTATGTTTTCTTTCAAGCCATAAATTCCCACTTGCTGACTTTTACTCATCTGTATTGCATCAGAAATAGTTAATACAAGGTTTTAGACTACAACCAAGATTTATACTTTAATCCAATGACTTTAAGTACTATTCCTTAGGAATAAAACTGACTATTTTCTAGAAATGTCACTATGTTTTGTAACTGTTGAGTAGAAATTATTTTCATGGATACCAAGGAGTGAGATCATTACAGCCATTGCAGACTACTATGAAATTATGGAAATATTCTGTTTTTACAAACAATATGCAAACCACAATGTGTGTCTCATAGTGATTTAAGTGCAGTTTTAAACTCTGTTGATTCTTGAAATTTTCATTTATAAATCAACTATACCAAGAATTTGGTCATTTCTGAAGAATATCCAACACTTTATGAGTTTCTGTGGATTATCGTACTACTTTACTCAGTAAGTAAAACTACTAATATGGAACCAGAAAATAACCTGCTCAAATGTCTAATTAATATTGCCCCCTTTGGCCACAAGTTTTGAAAAAATGAGCAAGTATCGGATGCTGAGAGCCTATGTCAACTATTTTACCACATAACATATCAAAAGAGTTAATTTATGTACTTAGGTCCCCGGAACAAGCATCATTTTATCAGGACTCAGGTGAGCAGCTTCTGAACTGTACACCTAAGACAGTTGTCACAGCTATGCCATTTCTTTCTTTTTTTTTTTTTACAAGACAGGGTTTCTCTGTTTTGGAGGCTATCGGTCCAGCCTGGCCTCGAACTCACAGAGATCCGCCTGCCTCTGCCTCCTGAATGCTGGGATCAAAGGCGTGCACCACCAACGCCCGGCCATTTCTTTCTTTTACAGGTCAGGAGCTTAATGGTGTTGTATTCCACACCCCAGAGCAAAAGAACAAAAAATGCATTTGTGATTGCAAGAATAATCTAGTTAATATGACTGAAAACAAGCAAAATGAACTGACATGTTTTAGTCTAATGGGGAAACAAACCTGCTAAACCCTGCGCTTCATTTCCTCTAAATGTTGATGGTGTGACCTACGTTTATTTGGTTAAAAGCTTTAAAAGGCTCTAGGATCAAACATTGCAGTTGGAAGACAACACAGATTCCCGTAACAGTATGTGGTTTATGGGATATAAGATAGAGTTATAGGAGCTTTTCAGTAACCATGCTATTTGCAAGGAAATATCTCAGAGAGAGCCATTAATACAGAGAGGAGCTCTTTCAGTATTCTGGAAATGTAGTTACAGGATCCTAACTGTGTATCCATGCCTCATAGGTGATGTCAAAGGCTAGAGAACTGGAGGTGCCAATCCAATTTGACAAGCTCATAGTGTGCCCATTCCATCTCATTGTATTGCCTATTTTAAGATCTTCTTGTCATTGCCATGAGAAAATCTATCAAAAATCTAAAGTTCTCTTTATAAAATGGTAAAGCAAACATTTAAACAAATGAGTCAGAAAAAATATGAATGTGTTAGAGTCATTCAAATTCACCCTTAATTTTTTTTAATCTGGATACTCCTTAGGATAGTAATGGCTACCCCTTGTTAGAAACTGAGAGGCTCTATGAGCTAGGAAGCCTGGCTTCTTCCCTATGGGTATGTTTCTATCTGCTAGATGTCTAGGTAAGGTATGCCATCTTAGAGTTTGGAGAAAACATAATTTATTCCACCTCCAGGTCAGTTTCCCCCATTGCGGGTCTAAGTTAAATAATGACAGACATTTCAAAAACTCTCTTGGAGAGCTCAAACACTTAGATATAAAATATATAACTTTGTGTTAGGAACAGGTGGAAAATATTTCAAATATAAGATTTTTGAATTCTGGTCCACAAGTATATTTTTCTAGTCTGGAGTTTGTCTTATCTTTTGAACAAGCTCTTTCCTTTGTACCCACCCCCAGGGATGCACAGCTTATTGACGTATAATTATCAAATAAAACTTTCTGTGGTTAAGGTATACTCATGGATGTCTGCTATAAAAATACATATATATTGTAAAATAGTTACCATAATTAATCTAGTGAGAAAACAATAGTCCAATGATCTTGAAGTGCAGTTTGGCCATGTCTTAGTTACTTTTTATATTATTGTGACAAAACACCACAACAAAAGCAACTTATAAGAGAATTTAATTGGAGGCTTGCTTAAAATTTTGGAGGATAAGGCCATGACCGTTGTGGTGGGGAGCATGGTAGCAGACAGGCAAACATGACCCTGCAACAGTAACTACAAACTTTGCCTGCTGAGATAACCATAAAGCTAAGAGAGAGAGAGACAGAGACAGACACAGAGACAGAGAGAACTAAATGGGAATGGTACATGCTTTTGAAACATCAAAGCCTATCCCCAGTGGCACACCCCCTCCAACAAGGCCACATCACCTAATCCTTCTCAAATAGTTCCACTAACTGCAGACCTAGAATTCAAATATGTGAGTTTACTTGGGCCATTATCATTCAAATCACCACAGACCATTTCTTTTTAAACTAAACATATTCTTACCATGTGGAGCAGAAACTATAATTTTGACCATTTACCACATAGAATTGGAAACTTGTGCTTTCACAACAAAAGTCTGGCACATAATTATTCAAAGATGCTTCATTATAAGTAGACCAAAGATATGGAAAAACCCAGATGTACTTTTATGTGTGAACAGTTAAAACGTTATACATCCATCCCTTGGAATAATACTCTGAAATTCAAAAATAAAAATGTATCTAACTTGAATGATTCTCCAGGAACTTCCGCAGAAAATAATCAGGAAGGTCCAGGGAGATGGTTTGGCCATTAAAAGCTAGGCAGACAAACCAACACAGAACTGTCACATAGTATATATTTCTATCACATGATATAAGTAATTTTGATATTAAAAAGCCCACATTCAGAGAAAGGGAGTCATAGTCATTAACATGTGACTTCAAAGATCACTCTGATTGTTGCAATTTCCCAGCAGAATGAAGTCAAAGAAAAGCCACTTTGGCTTCAAAATTACACATAATTAACATCTACCATTCGTAATCTATCCCATGGGCCTTAACTATATTACCTTACAGCAAAGGAAGGTAACAGATGTGATTTTGTCCAATAGACCTTGGCTCAACTAAAATTCTATGTCTTCTCCAAGTAGGTAAAAGATAGAAATGGTACTGAGGGTTGTTTAAATCCTTTTGACCCTTAAAATCTACATCTCAGTCTTAACTGTTAAAATCTGAGAAATTTTGACTTATGAGAACAAACACGACAATCACCCATGTTCCACATGAGAGAGAAAACAGAATATGTGGGGAAATACTTATTAATCTTCATAACTGTCATGTATCAGGGAAACACTGGGAACAGAAACATGGTCCTTTATCACTTTTTTGTCCCTGTGTGGTCATTAGATCACTCCATTAGATTGGTCCATGAATTTTGTCTTTTATTTTGATTGAATCTTTGAAAAACAATATTCAACACATTTCTTCTCAAAAGAATGTATCCATCACCTCCTTTTAAGAATGCTCGAAAATCTCTGTTGGATGTAATCAGTATATTTGCTTGATCATACAGGTTATATCATCAATCATTTTGATGAATGAGGCATTTAACTTTTATCACACACTGAACTGTAAAGTCCTTATGAACAGTTTGTACCACCACGTGTTCGATAGACAGAAGAATAATTGAATTGAACACTGTCAATACAGAAGTCATTAGTATAATTAAATGATATAATTTTATATACAGAAGAAACAGAGGGTTTGAAACAGACAGAAACAGATGTCAGAAGGTAGAGATAGTTTAATGGCTAAGAGCACTAGTTGCCCATGCACAAGATCTGAGTTCAGGGAGTATGACACCATCTTTTTGTTTCCATGAACACCCTAGCATACACACTCATACATATACGCACAGAGAGAAATTCACATGCAAGTAAATTAAGGTTAGAAAAATAAATGTCTGTCAATATGTTTTAGCACTGAAGATCCACCACTTTAAAAATTCTACCTCCAAACTTTGAAGCTGAGTTTGCACTACTTGTATTTTTCCCTTTGTCTTTTCTCGTCTGAAGCATGTTTTAAAGGCTGTTTACATAGCATAAATTAGAATTCTTGGAACAGGCTGTCTTCTTCCAGTGCTTATGATTTAACTCCAGCTGTTTGTTCAAATGTTGCCACCTCCACAGTCAGCTTCTTAGAAGTGGTGAGTAAAACTAAACAGAACCTTCTCGTCTACTGTATAAATCACCAAACCCTGAATACTTAGAAACTCTGCTGGACTCAAGAAGCCAAAATTATTCTTTGCCTCAAAATTAGGCATCCAAGTGCAGAACTTACTGGTTTCTCTATAGTCTGGTGTCTATAGTCTCTATAGTCTGGGTACACTCCACCGTCTCTGCTAGGACATCACACCAGATTTTAATAGTTCTTAAATATCAGAGCATTCTGCTTTGGCTTAGAATTCTTATAGAGTAGTTATGAGAATGACATGGGAAAAATGGATGATACGTTCACTATATTGTGTACAAATGTGTGTGTGCTATGTGTGTACACACGAGTTTGCAGATGTGTGTGTATGTGTGTGTGGTGGGAATACATGTATGAATACAAAGAATAGAGGTGATGTACAGTGTTCTCCTTAATTGTTTTCCACGTTACTTTTTAGAGACAATCTTTTGCTGAACCTAGAGAGTCCACTGGTTCCATTAGACTGTCCATAAAGCTCAGGGATCCTCCTGACTCCACCCTCCCAGTCTTTTTTTTTTAAAGAATCTTATTTTACATGACAATGACAGTTCTCTCTCCCTCCCATCTTCCCACTCTCCATCCCACCTCCCATCACTTCTCAGACAAGGTGAGGCCTCCCATGGGGAATCATCAAAGTCTGTCACATCATTTGTGGCAGGACCAAGGTCCTCCCACCTGTATCTAGGTTGAGTAAGATATCCCTGGATAGGGAGAGGGCTCCAAAAAGCTAGTTCATGCACTAAGGATAAATACTGGTTCCTCTGGCAGAGGCCCCACAGACTGCCCAAGCCCCCTCAACCATCACCCACGTTCAGGGGGCATAGTTAATTCTTATACAGGTTCCCTAGCTGTCAATTTGGAGTCAGTGAGTTCCTATGTGCTCAGGTCAGCTGTTTCTGTGGGTTTCTCAAGCATGTTCTTGACTCCTTTGCTCATCCCTCCTCCCTCTCTACAGCTGGATTCCAGGAGTTTGGCTCAATGCTTAGCTGTTGATCGCTGCTTTTGCTTCTGTCAGCTGCTGGATGAAAGCTCTATGATGGCATTTAATGCAGTCATCAATCTCATTACAGGGGAAGGGCATTTAAGGAAGTCTCTCCACTATTGCTTAGATTCTTAGTTGAGGCCATCCTTGTGTATTCCTGAGAATTTCTCTAGTGCTAGGTTTCTCGTTAACTGCATAGTGGCTCCTGTTATCAAGGTATCTCTTTCCTTGCTCTCCCTCTCTGTCCTTCCCCCAACTCGACCTTCCTGATCTCTAATGTTATCCTCCTCCCTCCTCTTCTCTCCTACCTGCTCCCCTCCCCACATACCCTAGTCTTAGACTTGCAGGCAAAAGCATTCTATACTTAGAAGTGAAGGGGGGGTGGTTAGGAGTCTGTGTACTAGAATCTGAACTCAGGTTCCCATGCTTGTATGGCAAGCACTTTATTGACTGAGACATCTCCCCAATCCCAAGCTTATATGATTTTTAAAAATTAGATTCATTTTTTTGATTTTTGTATATATGAGTGTTTGCCTGCATGTATGTATGTGCAATGGGTGTATGTGGTAACGGTGGTAACAGTGGGGTGAGAACAAGGTGTGGGATCTCTGAAGTTATGGGCAGCTACAAAATGCCTCATGGTCACTGGAAACTGAACTTAGGTCCTCTAAAATAACATCAAACACTCTCTGCCTCAGGAATCTCTCCAGCCTCTATTATATGATTTTCAAATCTCTAGTACTCTCCTCTCCCTAGCTGTCTGGACTCATTAATACTGCCTTGTTGATTTATATTTCTGTTTAAACATCTATAATTATCTCAGATTTCATACTTTTGAAATAGACTCCCTGATATGATTTCTATGTCCAAATTTGTTTTTCCTTCACAGTCATAGGAACATCTCATGACTACTATAGCTACTGAAGGAAAGTTCCAGCTGTCTTCAATCCATTCCTTCCCATTACTATCGGCTCCCCGACCAAATCCTATCAGTTCTACTCTCAACTACATCCTAAAGATTCTCTCTTTCTCCAGTAATACCCCAAAACAATTTTGGCTAAGTTATTCACATATATACATTCACTTTCACTGGGTTCATAGGTTATATGTTCCTAGTCTTATGTCTTTCAACATCACAGTGAAGAGGAATGGGATTCAGAGATCTTGCAAAGTCTTCAGTTTGTTTTATTGATGAAGACAAACCAAGCTGCGTATGTTAGAAACACAGTCCCTCAAAGGATGACTCTAATGAGTGCTACCCACTTTCTCATAAACTAACCACCTTTCAATCTATGACTAAGTCATATGGTTGCTAATATTAAACGCTTCAACATACATATACAAGGTCCAAATTGAACTTTGCATATGTATACAGAGAAAGAATCAACTTACTTCCCATTATTGTTCTCTATAGATTTTGAAAATATTGCCCCTAGAAGAGTGTCAGGATACTAGATATCAAACTTGTTAATTTCAGTTACTTTGGCTACAAAATAATTATCCTTGAGTAGAGGCATTTAGATGGCAATCAGTCTTGACAGAAGATGATGAGTAAGAGCATTCAAGTCTCTTTCCATGGAGCTAAAGTAAGAAGGGGCTAATTATGTAGGGGTGTGCTTGGGCAGTTTTTTATTTCATTTTTAAAATTTTAGATTTTAAGTTTTTTAAATGCTGTATTTCAATCATGTTTTTCTCATCCCCAGATCCTCCCCACCCAATTTTGTGTTCTTCTCTCTCTTCCTCTTTCTGTCTCTGTCTCCATCATTGTCTCTCCCAAATAAACAAAAATAAACATAAGAAACACACACACACAATGTCAAAAAAATCTGAATACTGATAAGATGAAAAATGCTCCAAAAGCAAAGTGAAACAAAAATATGATTGAGTTTGTTGTGTGTTGGTCAACTACTCCAGGGCACAGGGCCTGCCCCAAGGTGTGGTTAGTATACGCAGGGAGAGCTGACTGGGAAAATGTTTTTTCTTTGTCAGCAGGTATTAGTTGCAGGCCGGGAGTCCATGGCTGCTTCCCCCTCCCTTTTCTGGGACCACATCTGGCTTGAACCTGTGCAAACCTTGTGCATGTTCCCACAGTCTCTGTGAATTTCATATGTGCATGAGTCCTGCGGTACCTGGAAGACACTGAAAAACTCGCTATTCTTTTGAACTCTCACAGTATCTTTTGTATGGCCAACACCTGATACTTCAGTGGGCAGTTGGGAAATACTGAGGCCTACTCTTAGACTATGTTGAGCCTTATTGTTGTTTCACATTGGCATGGACTCACCTCTCTGTTTGCTTGATTTTCACATTTTTCTTACCTCATCCACATTGTCCTTTGCACTCCCAGTGATGCTAAGCTGATAAGTAGTCACCTCACACAACTCTCTCTATAGAAATCCTGTGACAGGGTCACTACCTCTCATCATTACTATATTCTGCATTTCTATTGTAAACATTCAGAAAAATTCTATTGCCTTCACACCACAGAGGAGACAAGACTCATCAGGCACATTCCCTAGTCCTCAATTTTATTCCTTTGATCATCAGCTTTCAGCCAACTATTATACTGACAGTTTGTAACCATCTGGAAGCTCATGGAATAGTAGAATAGAAGGAGATAAGAAAAAAGACTCATGCAGTATGTGTGGACTCAGATTCACTTGGAACCAAAGAATGGAACTGATTATGTTCTCTTACAATAATTTTATCTCTTAGAGCCCGAAAGCTAATAATTTGGTTCTCAACTGACACTATTTCCCTATGTAGGACTTCTCTATGTAGCCTTGGTTGTCATGCAACTTGCTCTGTAGACCAGATGGGCTTTGAACTAAAAAATCTGCCTACCTCTGCTTCCTGAGTACTGAGTTTAAAAGCATGTGATTCTATTTTTTGTATAAGGACAGAACTGAGGCAGTATCATTTAATTATACAAATGTGATTATCTCTGCAATTTTGTTGGTCTTTTTTTAAGAAAAATACATTGCATTTATCTGCTACTCCAGTGACTTCAATTAACTAGACAGAATCCCTCCTGTTGCTGGGTAAGATGGAATTAAGATAGATACTGAGAAAAATAGCTAAGTGTAAATGTTATACACACACAAATATTGCAGTGAAAGTCAACTTACTAAACTATACCTTGGAATTTTCCAGAAATTAATTTTCAAATTCAATATAAACTTTTATCTGGATACAAATAAGCTGTTTGTAAAAGAACAGACATGGGAATACCCTAAATATCACCATAACCTGAAATCAGGAACAATAGATTTCAAGAGTGTTTGGTTAAACAGGTGTATTCAGCTAGGGTGTCCCCAGCATAAAATGATACCCTTAAAGGATTTAAGTAAAGAGAGTTACAGAAGTGTGAACAATGTTATCAGTTAATGAAATATAGTAAACCACAATGGAAACCATACTGTGACAAATCACTTTGGTCTAAAAGAAGGCAAATGAGTATTGCTAAATGATGGCTGTTGTCCCAGATAGTAGAGGATGAAGAGCAGCGTACTTACTGGGCCTCCATGTTGGGAGAGAGACTAACAGGCTTTCCTTCTCTTTGCTTGTTACTGACAAAGAGATATGTCTCCTCTCACACTACCTCCAACCCCAACTGCAGTAGTCTTGACTCTTACCCTCTAGAAGAAGAAGAATCGCACTGAGGCACAAGTAGAGTGAGTCAGTAGTCAGAGATCATTTTGGGATGTGAGAAAGAGGATGTGGAAAGTAAGTGCATACTCCAGAGTGGAAGGCAGACTGAGCCTAGCAGCAGCGTCAAGAGACTGCACCTGCACTCTTGGGCCACCATTTCTTCTCTTTTTGTCAACATCTGAAGCTTTCTGGATATGGTCTCCTTGAAATAGGCAAGAGCTTTATTGGCATCCAATCTTACCCACAATTCAGTCAGTCTGTGACAATTAGCTTCAAGAAGTTGAGAGTTTCCTAGAGGAATGAGTAACAGTGTCCTGCACATGCTCCTGGCTTGCAGTAGGAGAGGGTTACACAGGACCAGGTTAGAGCCTGCCAAATTCTGCTATGTTTTGTTCAGAGTTCTGTCTTTCCTCTTCCTTAGTTTGACTATTTCATACCCAGCTGTAACCACCTCTGTGTTCCCAAATTTGCTGTTTTAACCCCAGTAGCCTGACTGCATGCTGTGCTGTTTGCTGTTTTGGGAACAGTTCTTACAAAATGAATTTTGCATCTCTAAAGTTCACAAGCTGAGGAACTACCCCTCACTTTCAGAATATGACAGTGTGTGGAGACAAAGTCTCTACATAGACAGTAAATTTACAGGGTTAGAGTGAACCCCAATGCAATATAACTGTGGAAATTTGAACACAAATTTATACAGAGGGGGTGATGATTTGAAAAGCACAGAAAGAAAATGATTATCTCCAATCCAAAGAGCAAGACTAAGACAAGGCTTTCTTCTTCAGCCTTCAGAAGAAATCAGAAATTTTGACTTTAGCCTCCATAGGTAAACAGTATAGATGTTTAGTTTGAATATTTATGATATAGAAATTGTATTAGATAGATAAAATAGTTTAGGAAATGCACATACATAAAACATAGAGAATGTAGCAAAGGCAAGAGTTGTTTTTTATTTAAAAGTAAAACATAATTGCTATGATTAAATAATAATCATTAAGTATAATAATTTAAGGCCCTAAATCAATAAAAAATTCTGTATGTTATGATACAGAAAAATAGATGAAACTGTGGGTTCAGTGAGGCAATATCTCTGTGTTTTTAACTTATTCAGTTAAGAAATATTACTCTTTGTAAAAAATTACATTGCTTGATAGAATTCTGGCAATAACCCTAATTCTCACCAAAAACATAACAACAACATATGTTAACTGGTTTGATCAGAAGTTATTTCTCTTATAGAAATATATACTTAACATATGTTTTGCTTGTAAATTATGTGTTCTTTTTCTGGTATAGGGAAAATGGTATGGCATCAGGGTCTTACATAGCCCTGGGCTGTCTTCAAATTCATATGCTATAGATGGCCTTGAAACTTTGATCCTTATACCTCTTCATCCAAAATTCTGGGCTAACAGATGTGCAGCTTGTACCTCCTTATAGAACTCAAAATAGCATTTTTTCCTAAGCCTATGCAATGTTACCCTTATTCTATATTCTAAAGCTTGCACCACACTATTTAAGCAATTCTGCTCATTTTCTCTAAAATTACTGTTCATATTATGGAGACTCTAAAATATTGTCAAAAATAGCTAAGAGAAGAGAATTTCTTCAAGCTCTCTTTGGCATTTGATCATAGCTCATCTCTCAACTCTTCACTGTTTTATGAGTCATAGCAATCATCTAAACATGCTGTCTTGAGAAGAAAAAAAAAGACACCGAAAAGAATCAGATATATACATATGTAGCCTGTAGTTTAAAGGTCAAATAGTTGGAAAGTTATTCTGGTCTCCAAACGCTCAGAGCATGTCATGTGTGGCCCCCTAGCTGTCCTTCACCATAGAAACAGTCATCTGACTACAGCTGCACCTGTGGATCATGTAGTGCATAGCAACAGAGATGGCTGATCTAAGGCTCATACTTAGCCATCCAGTATGCAGCACGTATTCGCATGTGCAGATTATTTCTTATTTCAATGTCTTCATTTGAAAATGAATAGGAAAATATCAAGTGAAACATACCCATCAACCATGTGTTTAACTCCCCTCCCTTCCCAAACTCTAAAAACTAACACAATGTAGAAAAGGGTTTTTTATTTTAGCTATATTTATACATATGCAAGGAAAGTGGGAAAATGTAACAATAGATGGCATGCTCACACACACATACACATGCATGAACACATGCAAGCACACATAATCACATATCACACACACACACACACACACACACACACACACACACCACAGCTCACGGTGGGAAAGGGACAGAAGGATCATGATAACAGAAGTCAGTGAGGATGATAGCAAAGCATTGTCTTCTAGAGATGACACAGTCACACATTGGCTAGCATGGAAGGGGAAGGAGCTCACAAACCCCAGCCCAAACCTAGGTATTGACAATTGAAGCTTCTGGGGGAAGGAGAAATCAGTTTTCTTTAATGTGTTGACCATGTTCCAATGTATGACCCCACACTCATGAGCATATGGGCAGCGCAAATTGGACTTGGTAGGTTACTGTTTTTTAAAAGGAGGACACAAAAATCATAAAGTTAGAGTGAAGAGGTTGGGGATGGTTGACTCGAACTTTTGGGAGCTCATGGACTCTAGACCAACAGCTGAGGATCCTGCAAGGGACAGGACCAGACCCTTTGCATGTGGACAACAGTTTTGTAGCCTGATCTGTGTGTGGAATCCCTGGAAGTTGGAACAGAATCTATCCCTAGTGCATGAGCTGGCATTTTGAAGCCCATCCCATATGGTGGGATGCCTTAATCAGTCTTGATGGGGGGTGTCACCTTGGTCCTGCCTCAACTGAAGATGCCAGGCTTTATTGAGTCCCCATGGGAGGCCTTACCCTTTCTGAGGAGCAGATGGGGGATTTGGGGAGAGGGGAAGGGATGGAGGGATGGGGGACTGTGATTGGTATGTAAAATGAATTAAAAATAAGTATTAAAGTAAAAGAACATGTAAATCAATCAATATGAATAAATAGATGTCCTGCCTTCCCTGTTTCTAATCTGTACTTTGGTGATTCCTAATAAACATAAGTGCCCAATATCATTATGTGATTTTTTAATACTTCCGTGTTAAAAACAAGAAGTAAAGCATTGCAAAACAAAATTTCATTCAGAAAAACTACAAAATTTAAAGATAAGATTATAAGTAAACTATTTCAGGATATAAAAGACACTGTGTCTACTACATAAGTAAAGAAAGATACATTTTTAAAAGTATGACCCCAAAATATAAAGAATTCATGAAATTTTTGAAATTTAAATTCCTTGAAGATTTAAAAGATTAATGAAAGAAAATCTCGTGGGAATTAAGGAACAATATAGAAAAGAGAGAAAGGGGAAGAAATAAGAGATATAGAGAAAGGATATGACAATAATAATTGGGGATTTAGCCTGAAGATAAAATATTTAATAATATTAAAAATTACCAAAACTGATAGACCTTATACCTTAAACTGAAAATTTCTGTTAAACAGCAAAAATGGATGAAAATAAACAATTCCTCCTAGATACCCTGTCAAAATTCAAATCCAATGTGAACAAGGAAGAAAGACTGGTGTTAATCATTCTTCTCTTTCACTGACACTAGGTGCCATGGGCCGCAAATACAAAAGAATGAAAGAAAATAGCTTTAACTCACAATTTCTTATCCCACCAAATTATCATGTAAAAGAGAGAATTCCAAAATAGTGAAATCCCAAAATAGTGTATTCCCTATGTACCCCTTAATATTCTCATCTACCAACATACTCAGTTGAGATATTAGATGACTGTGTCAGTGTTGTGCTGGTTGCCACGCTGATTGGATTATGACAACTTCATAACATATTCTGAAACCAGGCATCTTTGGAGTTCCCTTGTCTCACAATGTACCATGGCTTTTTTTGCTTTTTTGTTTTACTTATTTTATTTTATTTCACTCTATAGGTTTAGTGTATATATTATGACTTCTAGTTTGTGTTTTTATGGGATTCCTGAGTGTGCAAATGAGTTTGCCTTTTCTTGGACTCGTCATTATTTTTGTTTGTTTTGTCCTATTCGACTTTGTGTTTTTGTTTTATCATCATATTATATCATATTTATTATATTATTATCCCCTTGAAGCCTGATTGTTTTCTAACAAGAAACAAACAGGAGGTGGACTCAGATGGGAGGGGAGGTGGAGAGGAACTGGCAAGAGTAGAGGGAAGGGAAGTCATAGTCAGGACATAATATATGAGAAAAATCTTTTTTTTTGGACAATAAAAACATTGCATAGTCTTGTTACACAGGGTATCAAGTAGTTCAAGGTGACTAGAGCATCTATACCATTGCAGTGCCCTCTCCAACCAGAGGAGAAAGGGCTTATCTTGCTGTTGGACAGAATGTGGACTGAGTGTTTAGACCTGAATTCTAGAGCTATACCATCATTTCAGACTATTATTTCTTCTCCAGAGTCTTGCAGGCAGAGAAACGCTAATGTCTGGTGCTCTGTGAATAACGTGCTGTCTACTGATCCACTGTGTTTTATTGCCTACTTGTGGAGTCAATGAAGTTGTGAAAATTCAATTTACTTGCTTGGTCTTCACCTAAGGAACTGTTCAGCTCTGTTTCCTCTATGAGACTGTTTATTTGTTGACCCTACATTCTCCCACTGACTGCCCTAGGTGTGTTTTGCCCAGCTTCAGGCAGAAACTAGGAAGCTGAGAATGCCATGTGTAAATACAAAGAGATACAACTGAAATTCAAACAGGGTATATTTCTTACTGAATGTCTTTTTTCTCCATGTACAATGTTATTTTTAATTATTTTTTATTTTACTGTCCCAATATAGGTGGTGTTTTCCTGTCCTAACCACCTGCTCCCAAATAACTGACTCAGAGACTTAATATGAACTATAAAGACTCAGCCAATAGTTCAGGCTTGTTTCTAGCTAGCTCTTACAATTAAATTAAGTCATGTTTCTTATTTATGTTCTGCCACATGGCTCATGGCTCGTTACCAACTTTTCTACGTGTCCTGCTTCCTCAGTGTCTGACTGGTTTCTATGGACTCCACCCTTCTTCCCGTTATTCTCAGTTTGGCTTTCCCTCCTACCTGTATCCTGTTCAGCTACTTACCAGTCAACATGCTTATTAAACCAATCATAGTAACATATAGTCACACAGTATACAGAAGAACTATTCCACAGCATTATAGATGTTCTTTTTATCTGCTTACTTATTTTAAGTCCCAATTGGTAATTCGTCCCAAATGCTCTGCTATAGTCAGATTTGCAGCTATCATTCTTCCAGATGCTCAGATATTTTGGATGCAGCCAGTCAGTTCTGTTCCTAAAGACATTTCTCACCACCCTCGACCATTCTGCTCCAATCTGGCCTATTGATTTCTGGGCTTGGTTACAACTACATTCCCTTCAACATTGCTGTCTGGTAAATACCTTGGGTCCTATGTCTTCTTTCACTTCCTGCCCCTTTGTGGAAGCAGGTACTCCAGAGCTTCCTAGACATTGTGAGAGAAGAATGCTACCCCCATGGTGTCTGTTCAGCACTTACAACTCTACTTACCCAACAGCAGCTCATTAGACATTTTATTATTTTAAATTCACAGATATCATTGTGTATAATCAGGAACTACAGTTTTATACGTAGACATGAATATACTTTATGAAATTAATTAAATCAAGCTGGTTAGCTAATCACCTCTCTTACTTAACATTTTTCATAAGTGACACATTTAAGTTCTATTCATTTAGAACTTTTAATGAATGATTTACATTATAACTAAATTTGTTAATCTTGCAATGCAATAGATAACAATGTTTTCATTTTTAATAAGTTCTTTGTATCCTTTGACCATTGTCTCTCTTTTCCCCCATCATACATTCTTTCATCCCTCCCTCTCTGGTGATCAAAATCTACTATTTGCTTCTGTTGAGACTGACCACTTCAGATTATATATATAACTGAGACCATGCAGATTTTTCTCATAGCTAATTTCACTTAACATAACATTTTCAAATGGCTTAGCTAGCTTGATTCTTCAAAATTATGTCTTGGAATTTGTATGATTGGTGTAAGTATGTTTGTAGATATATTTTTAAACCCATGCATAATCCTCCTTAGCAATTATCTGTTAGCATGAATAAGGCTTGCAGTAAGTAGGAAGGTTGAGATTAGAGTCATGAATTGACCACTAGCCTCCAGTGTAATCTTTTCTCCTCTATCAGAATGTTCATTTCTGCCTGCTAAGTTGGATCTTGAATGTCTCCTAAACATTTGGTGTACATCCCTTGATTGTAGGAAATTTAAGAGGATAGGCCTAGCAGAGAGGAGTTACTTCATTGTTGGAAGGACCTCCAAGAGGATGCTGGAACTCTCATCCCTCTCCTCTTTCTGCTCTGCTCTCTTTCATTCTATGAGATGTGCAGGCTTCCTCAGCCATGTGTCTCCATGGCAGTGCACAAAGTTCCCATGAAGCCAAAGCAATAGTGGTGACAAGTGTCTAAAAATATAGGCTAAAATCAACATTTTCTCCTCACCATAAGGACAAGAAATATGTTCCATTTGCTGCAATGTTTCTGCTGTCCTTCATAGGGTCTCAGCATTGAAGAAGCTCAAAGTCATCCATGGAAATCAGCTAAGTCCTCTCAACAATGTGGCAATCATTGCTGCTTCAGTTTAGAAAGTTTGAATAAAAACCTTCAGAAAGCAAGGACTTTTTCAGGCTGGTCAACTCCAGGCTGCCCAGGTTTCTAACTCCAGGTTGGGAGTTGTGTCTGTAATGGGCATTACAGAAATGTAGTTACTTTTCCCTTATAGTTGAGCAATGGACTCTGAAATGTATAATTGTCCAGTCAGGAGTAGCCATCCAGGTTTGGAGGAGATGAGGGTATCCATTAATTCACTAAACTACCACCAGGGGAATTTATCTTGGAAAATTTCTAATCAATAAAAAAATAAGTAAAAACAAAACTAAAATGTTGTTGATCCTTCAGTAGCTCACTTTTATAAAACCTTATTCATAGTGTATTGCTATATTTAACGGCAACCTCAAATGGGTACAGATGTTCCTAAGTTTTTCTCTTTCCCACTTGATTTCAAAGACTGTTTTTGTGTCCTATCAATTTGCAGCATCCCTGCCACAGGGCTCCTCCTTCTGTCCAAATTGAGATAAAATATATTTTTCTACTCTCAAAATTTTAATGTTTCTTTTTATCCCATTTTTATTTTATAATTATTTCATTTTTCAAGTCTATAAAGTGATTACATCATTCTTACGTTCCCTTTCCTCCCCCTAAGCCCTCCCAGGTACTTCCTCTTGTTCATTTTCACGTCCATACAAGTAACTTACTTCATAACAGAGGCCTTATTCTGAGTTTGTTTTGAACTTAAAAGATAAGCAGAGATAATTTTCTTTCATTTAAGAAAACCAAAACAAATAAATTATTTGGAGTTCTTTAAATGTATACTTTGTTGGTGGGAGAGAGATAAGTACCTCTTCCAAAATTCACAAGTAGCCAGGTAATGCCCTGCTGTCTCTACACTGACTTGTTTTAACTTTGTTGACAGATACTAGGAGCATGGCTGGACCTGTGTGCATTTATCCTGCTCCAGATCTTCAGTGTTCTCATGACTACCCATTGGCATTCTCCTCTGTTGTACCCTCTCTGGTACACTTCCACACATGCTCAGAGCATCTTGACTGAGCTGCTTTGCTACTGAGTTGAGGAGAATTTATTTTCAGCTCCAGTGAGGGAGACTTGGGGAAATATGTAAATTTGTGCTATGGGATTTCTCTCTCTCTCTCTCTCTCTCTCTCTCTCTCTCTCTCTCTCTCTCTCTCTCTCTCTCTCTCTCTCTCTCTCTGTGTGTGTGTGTGTGTGTGTGTGTGTGCATAATCTTTAAGGGAAGGCATGCAGCTGTAAATTGAAGCTGCTGAGTCCTGACTCTATGAATATTTCATGTTTTTTCCTGGACATTGCCTTTGTAACCTGTATCTAAAGTGAGAAAAAAAAGTGCCAAGAGACCAGTTTCCATAGGAACACATGCAGCAATGGAAAGAAAAACCTGTCAGGCTAGAGTACTGCTACCAGGTAAGGTGAATTCACAACAGTGGTGTTAAAAGCAATGCATTTGCTTAATTTAATTGTGTTTTCCAAACTAATCTTGAAAAAACTTCACACAGGTAGTATTAATTAAACTCTTGAATGGGCTATATGTTCTCTGAAAATAAATAAATTGAATCAGAAATATAACCATATCTTTAACTTGGGTTGTTACAATTTGAATATAAGAAGGAAAAATCAGCCACAACTATGAAGGCTACCTGAAGAAATTAATGCAAGCTAAATGTTTCTTCTTAAAGAATAAGTCTGCAATATATCTTACTGTAAAACATTCTAGATAGCCTAAAGAATAAAATAATAGTAATCAATAACCTCAATGTTATTAGATGAATTAGTAGTAGGAAATTAAACTTGAAAGTTGGTAATTTCTCATAGAAAGTATAAGAAGGCAAGACTCATCTGTAGTGTGTTTTAACAACTAAGAAGTATAACCTGATCTAAGAGGATGAATCTTCTTATGTAAATGTTAAACTTCAGCTAACGGAATTTTCATTCTTCTCTCTCTCTCCACATTCAATTTTTAATAAACTCTGCATCCTGTCAGTTCTCCTAGTTTCTGCCTGACCTCCCTGCTGTTCTTCTCCAGGGTGACCAGGTGCTCAAAACACAGGTTCTCAGGGCTCCAAAGAAGAATGAAAAATAATTTCTCTTATTGGATGTCTGGATAATGTCAAAGAGATTCAATACTCTCCAGGTCAATAGTAGAAAATTATATTTGACTAATATAAAATAACTAAGGGTACTGATATCAACCCAGCCAGACTAGCCAGAAAGGATGAATGAAGAACACATAGTAACTTCATGCATATGTACACTTATTCAGAGCACTTAGAAATATATGAAGTAAAAATTAACAATACCACATCATAGGTGGAGATGTTAACACTATAGCTGAATGTATGTTTTTAAATTCCCCATCCCACCCCTGAGATATTTAGAGTTAGGATAATTTCTTTTGGTTGCTTGTTCTTACATTTCTTTTATTTATTTATTTAAATTTGAAACAAGCTTATTTTACATGTCAATCCCAGTTTCCTCTCTCTCTTCATCCCCTGCCCTCCCACAAGCCCCCCTATTGCATCCACTGTCTGCTCCCTAGGGAGGGTGAGGCCTTCCATGGAGGATCTTTAAACACTGTCATATCATTTGGAGCAAGGCCTAGACCCTCCCCTGTGTATCTAGACTGAGAGAATATCCCTCCACTCAGAGTGGGCTCCCAAAATCCACTCATGTACTAGGGGTAAATACTGATCCACTACTAGAGGACACATAGATTAACTAGACCTCCAAACCAAACTGACATCCACATTCAGAGGGTCTGGATCACTCCTATGCTGGTTTCCCAGCTATCAGTCTGGGGTCCATGAGCTCCCTCTTGTTCAGGTAAACTGTTTCTGTGGGTTTCTCCAACCTGGTCTTGACCCCTTTGCTCATCACTCCTCCCTCTCTGTAACTGGATTCTAGAGTTCAGCTCAGTGATTAGCTGTGGCTGTCTGCTTCTGCTTCCATCAGCTCCTAGATGAAGGCTCCAAGATGGCATATAAAGTTGTCATCAATCTCATTATCGGAGAATGGCATTTAAGGTAGCGTCTTGGCTATTGCTTAGATTGTTAGTTGGGGGTCCACCTTGTAGATCTCTGGGCATTTCCCTAATACCAGATTTCTCTTTAAACCTATAATGGCTCCCTTTATTATGGTATATCGTTCTTGTGCTCCCCTACTATTCCCTGACTTGATCTTCTTGCTCTCTCATGTCCTCCCCTCCTCTCCTTTTTCCCCCTTCTCTTTCTCCTAACTCCCTTTCCCCTCTCCCCATGCTCCCAATAAACTCTGGAGATTTTGTCCCTTTCCCCTTCGCCAGGGAACCATGTATGTCTCTTTTAGGGTCCTACTTGTTTCCTAACTTCTCTGGCATTGTGGATTGTAGGCTGGTAATCCTTTACTCTATGTATAAAATTCATATATGAGTGGGTACATACCATGTTTGTCTTTTTGTGCCTAGGTAACCTCACTCAGGATGGTTTCTTCTAGTTCTATCCATTTGCCTGCAAATTTCAAGATTCCATTGTTTTTTCTGCTGAGTTGTTAGTACTCCATTGTGTAAATGTACCACATTTTCTCTATCCACTCTTCAGTTGTGGGGCATCTATGTTGCTTCCAGGTTCTGTCTATTACATATAATGCTGCTATGAACATAGTGGAACAGACATCATTGTTGTGTGAATGTGCACCTTTTGGGTATATGCCTAACAGTGGAATTGCTGGATCTTGTGGTAGACTGAGTCCCATTTTGCTGAGGAATATCCATACTGATTTCCAAAGTGGCTGTACGAGTTTGCACTCCCACCAGCAGTGGAGGAGTGTTCCCCTTTCTCCACATCCTCTCCAGCATAAACTCTCATTGGTGTTTTTGATTTTAGCCATTCTGACAGAAGTAAAATGGTATTTCATAGTTGTTTTTATTTGCATTTCCCTGATGGCTAAGGATGCTGAGCACTGTCTTATGTGTCTTTCAGCCATTTTGGAGTCCTCTATTGAGAATTCTCTATTTAGTTCTGTACCCCAAATTTAATTGGATCCTGTGGTGTTTTGTGACCAACTTCTTGTGAAATGACACTACCAACACTATATATATATATATCCTTTGTAAGTAAAAGATGAAACACCACATAAGATCTACTGAGTCCTAAAACAAATAGGGTAACTTTAATTTTTTTCGACATTTATTTATTTGGAGGAGGGGGGCATGTGCATACCATAGCATGCCTATGGAGGACATAGGCCAGTTTACAGCAGTCAGCTCTCTCCTTCCATCATGTAAGTCCTGGAGCTTCAACTCATGTGGCAAGCATCTTGCCTCCTGAGCCATCTTACTGGTGGTCCTGGTAAATTTTGGAGGACTATAATCACATCTTTTCATGTTTCAGTCATATTTCATTTTCAAACACCAATAAAATATCTAGGAAACCCTCAATTGTTTTAAAACCAATCATTTTCTTTTAAACAACCATCATAACAACAAAAAATTCATGAAGAAAATTAGAAAACAATTATTAAATGAAAATAAAAATGTAATGCACTCAAACTAGCATGCTACAGGGAGACAGTATTTAAAAGGAAATTTATTGTGTTAGATATACATGTTTAGAAGAAAATATGCAAAGTCATTTGCAGACTCTAGAAATTCAATGGTACCTACAACATATTCCCTGTGCATATGGTGGCTATAGCCTCAAGCAACGGTTGCTGAATGGCCACCCAAATAACCATCACCAGGAACCAACAGTCATCTATAGGTGATAGAGGGGCTCATGGTCCTTGTCACTTGCTGCTGAAATACTATGACTAACAGACTGTAGGAGATGAGTAGGCACAATTTCCACAGTGTCCATTTGCATATCCACCAGTGAGCCCTTTAGGCTTCAATAAGTAGGTCAGGTTAAACTCAGTGGGTCACAAAACAAAACCAAACAAAACGTCATGAATAAAATGGAAATATTTGTTGTGAAGAGAAGTAGTTACCAAGGACAAGAGGAAAAGAAGGCAGAGAGAGAGGAGAGTAATAGAAATGAGTTATGTATAAATGTATGAATTTGTCAAAGAGCAATATTTATTTATTAAAATTAAAATTTGTTTTTTAATATGTGAAGGTCACAGTTTTCTCTTATGAAACAATAACTATAGCCAGTACGTACTTCATTCAGCATATCTCCAGCCAGGTGCCTAGCAAATCTATGAAGACTTCAATTACATTATAAATTGTTCAGTAGCAATTACAATGAGAACACCCATCAGCATGACTGAAAGAAAAGAACAAATGCCAAATAGTGCAAGCATGCGGACCAACCAGAATCCTCATGCTGTTGATGGATGCTTCAACTGATGTGCAGCCATTGTGCTGAACTGTTTCCAGTACCTGCTGAAGCTGAACATACATATACGCTATGGCCTATGACCTACTTCCTTATCATGTTCCCTACCATTACATATTGACAAAATCACGTTCAAATTGAAGTATTTGGGGAACCAAAATGAGATGTCTGGAGCAAAATAGAAAAATAAGTTGTTGCATTCACAGTTAGGCACAACATAATGACAAATAACAATACATGCAAGAGGTGAGTGTGTATCACAAAGGCAACCAGTGAGAGGAGCAACTCCCGACATAGACCTGTGGTAATAGTATGCTTTCATTCAAGTAGGTTTCATTGCTAGGGAAAACTACTCCAAGGTGGTAAAAATAAGAAGAAACTTAATCACTGAGCAATGGATACTGACCAAAACATATAGTTTGTGGGAGCCTGGCAACATTCTATTTCATTTGTGTGGCTGACAAGAGAAGGTTGATTTAGTATGGATTCATTGGGCTGTCACACAAAATTTGTTCACACTTCATTCAACTGTAACCTTTCAAGTGAAATTCCAAATGGGACGGGAGAAATACTTTTCCTCATTTCCAACTTAACTAATTTAAAACACTGTCAAAGTGTTTTCATTATCTGGACTTCTTGTGCCGGCTCTTGCTACCCACGGTTCTCTTTCTTGCTGCCTTGTGTTATGTTGTGTTCTTCTGTTGGTTCTCATGGGGTGTTCAAAAGAACAGACTATTGACATTCCCAAGATAATCCCCCAGCATTCAGGTCACCTTTTCATGAGTGGAGACCATTAGTGATAGTTCCCTAGTTACCTCTGCTGCTTCCTATGGGGAAGGGAAAACTTTTCTGTCTGCAGATAAAGAAATCTATATTGAGTCATAATCCTTCTTCTCTCTACCATTGCAGACACCTGGCATGTTTAATTTGTATTCCCTGTATTCTAATCATTTTCCTTTCCTTTCACAAGTATGTGAGAAAGTAACCACTTTCTTGAGTGCCAACTTTTGAGAAGCATTTAATTAAACAGGAGGATATCTATAGAAACATAAATTACTTTGTCCTCCATAGTAATTATAAACTTCCTTTGTTATGTGAAAAATATGTAGCTACTCATTGATTTATATTAGAGTAAATGCAAGTTACATTGGAGTTTAAGATGTAGCTGACATAATGTATTAACTAGATTAAGCAAAATTGGTGACAATCCTTTCATACAACTATGCAACTCTTTTTTTTACTGCATGAAAGATTCATAAATTAAGAGAACCCACTCACAAAGGCATTTATTAATGGAACACTTTTTATTTTCAGAAATTAAAGAATATTTCTAAACACGAATACTAAATTTAATTCCCACCAGAAATAGCTTTAGCAATAACTTACTGCAGTCTATTGGTGAGGGACAGGCCTGAACTCAGGAATGTCTTAGTGACTTCCTTGTCACTGTGATGCAACACCCTGACCAAACCAACTTAAGTGAGAAAGGTTTGGTGTGGCTTACAATTCCAGAGGGTATATTTTATCATTGTGTAGAAGATTTAGCAGCAGGCAGGGAAGGCTTGGTGACCACACTGTATCCACACTCAAAAACTAGGGATGAATGTAAGCAATTTCTCTACACACTCTCTCTGTAAGATACAGTCTGGAAACCCCTATGTCGGATATGACCCCACTCATGACTTAGATGGATACTCTCAAATCAACGAACATTATCAAGATAATTCTGCACAGACATGCCAAGAGTATAATCTCAGGGAATTCTAGTTTCCTCCAAATTGACCACACTGATTATTCCAAAATGACAGCATTGTTGCACCAAACAAATCAGCTGTGAACACCTTCAACAATTAATTATTATGATTAATATATGCTATCACTTTGATAGTGTCTCTGCATTTTATCCAGGGCTCAAGTACCAAGTCTAGGCCATAGTCATTGTATCATTTTAGGAATGAGTTTGAGTCAATAAATACGGAAATTTAAAGTGCTTTGTCCACTGCATTTGAAAGAGGTCTGATATTTGGAATTTAGAGAGAGAAGTCACAGATATAGGCCTCTCTCAGAGCACACTGGAATTTCATATTTAGCCAGGTTTCTTAAATTAAGTGACCATGTGGCAGTGCCTAGCAAAGAGAGAATGCCTGAATTCATTAGTTGCCCAGGTTTGCACTCCTCAATAAAATATAACTGCCAACTGTTTTCCTTCCATTATCACTTTGTGCAATATTCTGGATTTTTCATTTTCTAATAATTATGAGATATTTTCATTTTGTTGCATTCTATTTATAATACATCTTTTCTTATGCTTGCATGGTTTCTGAATTGATTGCTGTTTTAGTTTCTATGGTAACTCTGCCAGTTGCCTACCTATAAATAGATATTTTATAATAGCAGGCATATGAAAGTTCAATTTTAAACACACTTCTGCAATAGGGAGGAATTTTTTTAGAAAAAAAAATAGCATATGAACCAAGGTTTAAAGAAACAGGTATTTTATACCTGTCAGGATGTAAATATAGAAGAGTAAAATTGAAAATTCATGTAAGTGCAGGCTGCAAGCATATGTGCCAAGAAAAGAATAGTGAAGCTTTTAAAATCAGAAATGCGGAGTTGGGATATGCTTTAATTTTAGTCTCCATTGAAAAATGTGTGATGTCTTCTAAAATAGCATTCATCATCTACATACAAACTTTAACAAAGTATGTTTTCTTTGTTGGCTATCATAGGACCCTGTGGCACAATTTTGTAGACACTATTATGTGTCAGTTAGAGATGGGATTGTATTACCCCTAATCCATCCCTTGTCTTTTAAATTTTTCATATCATGATTTTTGTGTTAAAGAGTGTGTGTGTGTGTGTGTGTGTGTGTGTGTGTGTGTGTGTGTGTGTGTCAGGGCCCATATATTTTGGAAATCTATTCCACCCAGCCACGGAGTTCAGGAGAGCCCATAGTTTCTATTGTCTTTAAGATGTCACCTGATATCTGCAGGATGTCCTAGCCTTGGTAGAGAATGGCTCCTATCTAAATAACAATAGACTTGGGCCAGGGTGAGTTTGCACCTACCCTGAAGACTGAGAGAGACCTGCTGGTATGAAGTTCCTGAAAGCCAATTGTACATGCAGCAAAAGAGTGTCTTTAGGATTATGGGAAATAATTGCTATCAGCCCTTTATACATAGTAATAGATAACTTCTGCCATTGCACCCACATTTGGATGGTTACCTAAGATAATGTATCAATACACTGTGCAGCATTCAGTATTGACTGACCCTGCCCTCCTGTGATAATCAGATGTCTCTGTCTTTTCTTTAATGTCATCTGATAGCTAGCCTTCCCTCAACCACTCTCCCCCGACTCAGGAACAGACCCAGGTCCATTTGGCTGGTTCTGACCGCAGCCCTGAAGACATCAGTCTGCAACGTGTGTGTGTGTGTGTATGTGTGTGTGTGTGTGTGTGTGTGTGTGTGTGTGTGTGTGTGATGAGAAGCCAGAAGAAGGCATCATATCCCCTGGAGCTGTGCTGTCCCTGCCATGGTTCTGGGAAATGAATTCATGTCCTCAGGAAGAGAAGCAAATGTTCTTAGCCATTGTATCATCTCTCCATCCCCATTTCAGGGCATTTGGATTCACAAAATTAAGTGAGTCAGTCTTTGCCTTGTTATATCTGAGTCTATATTTTCCCTAGGAAGCTTTTGTTACATCAAGATTTAGAAAATGCTTACCTACATTTAGTTTTGTTAACAATTTTATTGTTTGAGAATTCTATACATGAATGTGACATGTTTCAGTCATGTAACCTCTGTTCCCCTAATCTAACTTCTTCTCTATACCTCTACCAAATTTCATGTGTTTTTAAAAAACCACTTTAGTTCACTTTGGCCTTTAATTTATTTTTAATGAGATACTCTTTCTGAAAGTTCAGTGGGATTATCAGCACTTAGCCTTATCCTACTTGTCATACATTAGGTTTCAAGTGTACAGTGACTTACATTTAGGCTGTTATAGCCTAGTCATTTATTTTCCTATACTAGTTAATAAGGATGTTTTGCTATATATCCAAAGTATGTTAGAGTTCTGTTTAGTGACTCTTCTGTGAGAACATTAAAACCAGCTTAAGGTTCCATAAACTCTCCATTACTGCTTGCATTTGATTTACTGTTGAGTTTGTGATTTGTATTTAAGCAGCATTTAGTCTTACCCTGAAACATAGAGGTGTCTACTCAGTTTATGTTCAACATTAACAGGGAATCTTTTATTTGTGACTCATAAAGAATCTAGAATTGTGTATGGGTTTTTACAAATATGCCTAAGATAAATTCCTTGTTCTCATAACTGATTATTTACTGCTATCAGTACTGGCATGTATATGTTACATTTTCTGTCATCTGACTGAGTAGTCCTGCCCCAGGGTTGCTGATCGCAAGACACACTGACACTTGTGTCTTTCCTAATGGATATTTTATCTTGTTTACACTAAAAATTTTACATGTAGTTATTTATATGTAGTGTGTTCAAGCATACATGCCACAGTGGGTGTGTAGAGGTTCAAGAGATAGCTTTCAGGTATCAATTCTCTCCTTCCACCACATGGCTCCTGGGAATGGAATTTAGGTCATCAGGTTAGGCAACAAGTCCCTTTACCAACAAGCCTTTTAGTAAGTGCATCCATTGATTTCCCCTTACCATCCAGATCATGTGTTTTAGCAGAGAAAGCTCATTGTTTCACTGAAGCCTATGAAAATGTCTATAAATATGAAATAATTATATTTGTATTAATTAATTTTTTCATTTATTTTACATCTCAATAGAAGTTTTCCCTCCTTCCTCTCCTCTCCCTTCCTTCTGCCTCCCCTCCATCCACTCCTCCTCTCCATTAATAAAGGGGAAGACCTCCCATGGGTGTCAACAAAATTGAGGCATCTGGCTGGCATCAAGGCTGGGTGTGACAACCCAGCATGGGGAATAGTTTCCCAAAAGCCATCTCAAGAACCAGGGACAGGCCCTGATCCCACTGCTAGGAGCCCCTCACACAAACCAAACTATACAACTGTCACACACGCAGAGGGCATATATCAGTCCCATACAGGTTCCCTAGCTGCTGATCCAGAGTCCATGAGTTCCCATAATCAGATTGGTAACTAGCCTAATTGTCATCATAGAACCTTCATCCAGTAACTGATGAAAGCAGATGTAGAGATCCACAGCCAAGAACTGGCTGAGCTCCAGGAATCCTGTTGAAGAGGGGGAGGAGGGTATCAAGGTCATAACGGGGAAATAGTTATAATTTTATGTGACATCGTGCCTTGCTGCATTTCACATACAATTGCAGATTTAAATTGAAAAGTTTTGGCTTTTTGTTGTTTTTGTTTCGTTTTGTTTTGTTTTGTTTTGTTTCACTTTAAGCATAACCAGGGATCCCTGTGGATATGTCACACATAGGAAAACCAAAAGAAAAATGTTTTATCTGGATAAAAGTTGAAATAATGTGTCTACATCACCTGACATTAGTTGGGTTTTCCTCTTTTTTTGAAAAGTTGATTGTGGTATAGTTTAACTTGAGATCCACACCATGACAGGAAGCCCATGCCTTCTTCTGCCTGGATGGCCAAGAACCAGAGACTGAGTAGCCCAGAGACTTAGGATAGAATCATACAGGACTGGCAAAAAGAAAAATCAGTGAAAATTAAATGATTCCTGATGATATTCTGCTATACCCCTAAATGCCTAGCCCAGTTGTCATCAGAGAGGCTTCCTCCAGCAGCAGATGGGAGTGTGGCAGGACCCACAGCCAGAAATTATAATGAGAGAGTCTAAATTGCAGGTCTCCATCAGGTCCTTCCATTTGGAGGTCCAGGAACTCTACGTAGAGCTCCAGGAACTCTAAGAGTCAGAGAAGATGATGGACACAAGGAGAACATGGCCCACCAAATCAGCTAAGCAGAGCTCACATGGGCTCAGAGTCTGAAGCAGCAAACACAGGGTCTCCATGGGTTTGCACCATTTCCTCTGTGTATATGTATTGATTATTACCTTGGTGTTTTTGTAGGACTCCAACAGTGGGAGTGGGTGTATCTTAGACTCTTTTGCCAGCTCTTAGAACTCTTTTCCTACTATTGAGTTGCTTTGTCCAGCCTTAATATGAAGAATTTTGTCTTGTCTTATTTTATCTTGTTCTGCCATGTTTGGTTGTTGTCTCTTGGAGGCCTGCTTTTTTCTAAAAAGAAATGGAGGGACAATAGATGTGAGGGGAGGGTAGTGGGAGAGGACCTGGGAGGAATGGGGGAGGGAAAATTGTGGTGAGGTTGAATTGTATAAGAGAAGAATCTCTTTTAATTAAAAAAATTAAGGAGAAAAAGAAAAGGTGATTGAGTTGAGACCATTATTGGTATTATACTTCCCATGCAGATTCATGACACAAATTAATAAATTGTACTCTTTGTGTTCTTTAAATAAAAAGATATGGAAGTGAATATATCCTCCCCAGTGTCTTAGAATGGAAATTATTCCTAGCAGCTTAGCTTTACATTAATCACTCTTTTTGACATTTCCTTAAAATCCTTCTAATCACTCAAAAATGTGCAAGAGAGTGTGTTGATTTTATTCTACTTGGAACTGTGTTCCTTTAATGGGTACCTTTTTGCATTCCCTTTTGGGGAGTCTGTGTAATGAAATGTATATTAGGCATTTAATGCCTGCCAGACATTTAAACTGTTTTGCATTTAAAAGCATGAGCTGACCTTATCAGATGCCGAAAAACTGAAGTAATTGTATCTTGTACTAATCAAAATGCCTTCTGTGATAACAAAAGTGAAATCCAATTACACTGTATTATGAAGCTATTATTCCTGATGCTTGGTAGCTTGGTAATTAAGTACATATTTTAATGTTAAAGAAATACAATCATTTTCTTAGGCAGCTATATTTACTACACCTTCAACTAACTACACTTTAAAAAATACATAGTTGTCATCAATACTATAAAGAAAAGAATCACATCAAAAATCAATTCTCAGCAATGCTTTTATTTTCTTGGCCTGTTCAAGCAAGGTATGTGCAACTAGAATAGAATGTTTTCCACCTACACTTGTGTTTCATTTGAACAAATTATCTGAAAAACAATTACTAAAGGGATGAATTGTGAGCCTGGAGAAAAAAGACTCCTTAATTCCTATAAGGGAAATGGTTAGTTGTAGAGACTAGAAATCCAAAGCCTGACACTGGTGTAAACTAGACTTCCCTGGAGCTATATTTCTACCAGTGTTTTCTGTGATGCTGCATGTGCAACAAGATAAAGCCCCAGATCCAAAAACTCCCATTTGCTTTATCCTAAATCACTGACTGGCTCTTTTTATCAAATGCCCTTACATACATCAATAGGCTTCCTAAACTCTGTGAATTGCCTGTACTTCCTTTGGATCAGCAACACCTTCATTTGCATATGGCCCAATCTTTGGTCTCTATAAATTTTAAAATACATAATTATTCAATTCTCAGTGAAAATGGTAGCACTCTCTCTGGTACCTAAGTACTTGACGAGTAGTGGCAGATTTGTATAAACACATGCATCTCTGAGGACTTGTCTAATGTTAGATAATTGTTTCCAATAGAGCTGGGGGTCTTGAAAAGCATCCAACATCATTCCTACTGTGAATAATTGTTACGCTCCATGACATCTCAGCACCTCTGAAGACCAACCTTTAGTTCTAGGATCCATGCTCCAATCTCAGTCTCAGATATCTGGGTGCTGTCTTGTCATCCCTCCAGGATGATTTCCTGCTTTCCTTCATCAGAATCTACCCTCTAATGTCAAAGGCTGATCTTTCAGATGCAGAAGAGAGACAATGAGTCTGGCCTTTTCCCTTCACTTTGACAAGTAATTTGTGGGATGATTCATTCTTACAGAATGTAGACTCTCTTCTCACTCAGCCATCATCTTCAGAGTTAGAGAGACTGTGTCTTTCTCCCAACATCAACCCAACCTTATTTTTTTAGAAGATGTAGATGGTGGTGGAACACACTTTTAAACCCAGCACTCAGGAGTCAAAAGCAGGTGCATCCCTATGAGTTCTAGGCCATCTTGGTCTACAAATCCAGTTCTAGGACAGCCAGAGATACACAGAAAAACTTAGTCTCAAAGAGAAGATGTTTGAAAACCACACAGTTTATTTGTGTCTGCAAGCATAAATTCATCTACAAACATGAATTCAGCTCACTTTGCTGAGCAAACCTGTCAGATTCCAATTGCCCCCCAAAACACGGCATTATAAAATTGAATACAGAATCATCCCAAGTTCTAGTTTGGATATCTGCATATGTCTTATGCACATGTCTCTCATTGTTAGGTTTTGCATTCAGAGGTGTGCATTGAATTTGTTTCTGGAATGTTCTGTTTCTAACTACCAAAAGTACCTCCTATTCTTTCCAGTGCCTTAAATTTAAAAACAAAATTTTAACAATTGATGATCATGCACATAGAATCTCTTTGCTACATAAAAATATGAAAAATAGTCAATGTTCTAAGAAGCAAACGTTTCAAATCCTGTGTTTCTACTAGAGGTTTCTTACATATAATTATGTGTATGGATCCATATCACAAGAAAGGGAATGCAATGATGTAACCCTATTGTTCCTATCTATATTGAAGTATTTCTATACTACTATATAGTACTGAAAGGTACAAATTATTAATCATTGAACCATTCATACATATACAATGTATTTGGAGGTGAAATTATGTTCATATTGTATAAAATAAGAAGAACATGAATGGTAACTTTGTCTATGAACTTCTAAAATTATCTGATTTTACTTAATCTGAGCTACCACTTATTCTGATTCTATATATTATCCAAGCATCATGGAACATAAAGCTAAAATAAACAAAGGAAAATTATTTTCCTTCATCCAACAACAACAATAATTATTTGTTGACACTTGTTTGGGAGATTTTTTTCCTGGACAGGTACAGTGCCCACCTACCCCAGTTGGTAATGAATACACCAAAGTCCAACTTGGTAAACAATATGTTTAGTAACTAACAGGAGTATGGTTGAGAGTTACAGGAGTAGAGATGTAGATGATGTTTCTGTCCCACTCAGTCCACAGGCATTTAGTGCCAATGAACACACAGAGGCTTATATTAGC
This sequence comes from Mesocricetus auratus, assembly GCF_017639785.1. Lineage (NCBI taxonomy): Eukaryota > Metazoa > Chordata > Mammalia > Rodentia > Cricetidae > Mesocricetus > Mesocricetus auratus. Next base: position 40,470,731 of record NW_024429193.1, read on the forward strand.
TATAAATTGTTAGGCTGACAGCTCAGGCTTCTTATTGGCTAGTGCTATCTTAATTATTAACCCGGTTCTATTAATCTGTGTGTCTCCACTTTGTCTTGGCCTACCAGTAAGGTCCCAGAATCCTACCTTCCTGCTAGCTACATGGTGTCTCCTCTTGTGATTCTCTCTCTGCATTCCTCTTCCCAACCTTCTGATCTGTTAGTAACACCTGTACTTACTGCCTGGCTACATTCTGCCTGTCCATTAGCTGAGACAGCTTTATTCATCAACCAATAAGAGAAACATACATTCACAGTATACAGAAGGACATCCCCATCATAGTGAAGACTCAAAAGCAGCTATATCACTAAAAAAAACCTACCCCAATATGGCTGCCAACTCACAAGCTGCATCCAGGGTCACAGAGTCCAAGAAATCTCCTTTCTGAGCAGCTCAGTTCATCAGCCATCTTCCCCAGGAGTTGTTTTCTGTTCCTATTAAGCTGGGGAGGGGCTGGAGTGAATCTCAAAATTTTCTCTTTCCAGACCTGTAAAGCTTGTTTACTTCCTTGCCCCCTCCTAGAGGGAACGTTTCAATCTGGATGAAACCAGCATACAGTCGCACTACCAAAAATGTTGTACAAATTTGTACTGTCTGAAAAGGATATAAATTATAATCTGAAGGTGGAAAGTTTAGCAGTCAGAGGTGCACAAACAAGGGGCTAAATTAAATCATTTTCCAACCCTTGATGGATACAAGATGTAAAATAATCTGAGTTAGAGTTCAGAACATGGGTGTGCAAGGAACACTCATCTACACAAATGACAGGCTTTGGAATAAAGGAAAATAGTGCGTCTTTGCATAGATAGCACTTTTTATTTAAGTTTCTCACAGTGTCCTCACAAGAATTTTTAAAACGGAAATCTTATGTCTTAATGTTCATTATATAGGGTGTAGCAAAGGAAAGATGAACTGTAAAATAGGAAGGAAAGTAAAGAAAGACTTTGTCCCCACATCTTTTACCCAGAAGCTGCTTCATTCCAAAATAGTAAACAACCACGAAGACATTCAGTTATAGAACATAGGTGAGAGGGTACTTAGTATTATGCACTTCTGCTGGGGTTTTACACGCCCTTATGTATAATGCACACAGAAGAAGTACACAACCTAGTTACAGCTCCCCGGTTTAAAGGTGTGCTTATTTGGAGTTCTCCCAGACCTGTTGTGGAAACCTGTGAGGAAAGAAATTTGTCTGAGTTATTGTCGTTGTTGTTGTTGTCATTGTTGTTGTTTGGTTGGTTTGGTTTTTGAAAAAGGGTTTCGCTGTGTAACAGCTCTGGCTGTCCTGGAACTCACTTTATAGACCACTCTTGCCTCCTCGAACTCAGAGAACTCCACCCACCTCTGCCTCCCCAAGCTAGAAATTTGCCTGAGTTTTAAGGAAGAGAAAACAGAGATTTAAAAGAGCTGGGGTCTTAGTCAAAATCCCTCTAGTTTGTACTAAGTAGTGGATAGAAGCTGCAGTTAAATGTGCAGACCTGGAAACAAATATTTTTGCTTTGTTACTTTCTCAGAGACTTGCAGGGAAAAGATGTTCTTGGGTCTGTAGCCCTATGAACATGTAATTGATTGAATTGTTTCTGAACTGAAACATTCATGAGATTAAATATCTTTGTGTCACAATAATTGAATTATTTGAGTCTATATTATGAAAGCTTCCCTTCTCGTGGTGTTTTTGTTGTTTTATTAACCAAGCAACAAAGCCAATAGTAAAGCTAAACACTAACGTTAGATTTTACTAAAGATTATTTAATTGGCTAATGAGTATTATTCTTTGGTTTGCCTTGATTGTTTAATTTTGTTCTATCATTATATGATTTAAAATATAATGTGCCTACAGCTTCTTTCCTGGATATTTTGACAAACTAAATGAGTTCACAGATGACTGCATTTAGACAAAAAAGACAGTAAGACAAAACTAGAAATGAGCACCAAGGGGATTATATGATGAAAGCTGTCTCAGGAAGACACAGCAGTTGAAAAATAAATCTATTCAACCGGTATTAGAGCACCTACACGTATGAAATGAGCATTAAAAGATCTGAAAGGAAGTCTTGTGCCACTACATTCTTTGAAAACATTAAACTTGATTAAGTGTATCCAATAATTTCCATTTAAATCATAGAGAATACTTCTGTTATTAAAAGTAATTTTATTGATTATTTGGGAATTTCACATCATGTACTCCAATTGTGCTCAGTTCCAATTCTTTCCTTATCTGCCCCCTCCCCAGTGACCTTCCACCACACTCCCAAAAATAAACTGACAACAAAAACAAACAAAAAAAATGATCTTAAAGGAGTAGATACTGTAATATAATTAGAGCAGAACATCCCATTGATAGAAGTAGAATAAATCCTTTTTCAAATGTACTTGAGATAGTCTCCAAGAAATATCATGTGGTAGTCAGCAAAAGTGTGAATAAGCTTTAGAAGACTGAAATCATGTTATGTCATTTCAGACTGAGGTGACGTGAAACTAGAAACCAATTATAGGAAGTTATACACACAAACAACAAAAAAAGACTGAGCTGGCTATATTTATAGATTTGTGCATACAGAAATAGATAAAAGTAATAACCAAAGAAAAATAAGCTATAAGTTTAAAAGTAGGTTATGAGAGAGGGGTTGAAGAGAAGGGACATGTGAGAGTCTAGAGGTAAGGGAAAGGATGAAGTGATGTAATTATATACTTTTTAACAAAAATACTTTTTCAAACATTAAAAGCAATTGTGGAAAACAAATAATATTATTTAATATTATTCTATAATTGAATAAGAAAAAGTTGAAAACTGTCTTGGAAAAATAAAAATAGAGACATATCACCATGCCAAGGTGTATGGAGGTTGCTGAAAAAGTCATTCTAAGTGAGAAGTTTATAGCAGTAAACTCATACATTAAAAAAAGAAAAATTACAAATATGCAACCAGACATTACATTGCTAGGCATTAAAAAAATGAGCAAAGTTCAAAGTTAAAAAAGTAGAGAAAATAAGAAAGAAGAATTGACCAATACTCAGATAGTTCTTCATTGACAAGTTCCTGAGAAAGAGGTAGGGGAATGAGGCAGTCAGAGATAAAGGGGTAGATAAGCTTGGGATCAAGAGATCTAACTCAAGCTAAGTCTTATGCTAAACAAGCTTATTAAGAATGACAGCATATTGTATACTATTAGCAGGAGAGAAATGAGCCAGAGTCAGCAAAAACTATCATACAATGGGACAACGTCAGCATGGGCTAAAGAAACAGTGTTGCTCAAAGGGAGTGAAAGGGTATGTCAAGAGCATTATAGATAGACAGCACAACAGCCTTGGAACCAATAACTCAAATCTCTTTAGCGGAAAAGCCAAGATCCTAGGAACCAGAACTTTGACTCCTCTGAGGCCTTGGCCTCAACCTCAACTTGGCTTTATCAAGTACACTCCTGAACAAGGACGCAGAACTGGGTTCCTTTTGTCCTTTCACCAAATCTTCTGAGAAAGACTTGGATCAGTATGCTCTCAGCAAAGTACAAAGGAGGAAAGGAATAAATAAAATTAAGAATAAGAAAACAGTAGGGAGACAACCAAGAATTTGTTCGTAGATTAAAGGGTCATTATAAAGTAGTAAGTCTAAACTAGACTTCTTGATAAATGTCCTTAAAACATTACTCACAATGCAATGGGGTCACAAGTCCCAGATTTGGGCAATACATTGAGTTTCAGGTCATCATCTGCTGCACAATTAGAGTCTACATTAAAGACAAAGTAAAAACAAATAAAATCAAGGTAGGTATGTCACAGATTGCTTTCTATCTCACCATGCTATCTCTACCTTCCATACATGCTCCGGCCATGATGTCATCTCCCAAGATAAGACTTGCCCAGAAGACCCAGTCCAGAATGGCAGCCGTGCTGTTTGTACTTCAGCTTTCCAAAACTATTGGCTAAATAAATATCCTTAAACAGTGTCCAGCCTTAAGTATCTTCTTGTGCTAGTAGAAAATGGACTAATACAAAGTGCAAATATCAAAAGAAGTACTTGTGAGTAGTATCTTCAGAAGATAAATTATAATAACATGATTATTGCCTAGAAACTGCATTCATCAATATCTTCCCTGGATAAATAGCTGTGTGAAAACATAGGAAGCATTCACTGTGACATTGTCTGTGACACTGAAAAAAATGAAATGAAACCAAGTATTCATCAAGAAAAGAATGACTATGAAAGGTTGGGGAATGGGATTCTATGCAGCTTTTAACAAAGAACTGAGGGGCTGGAAAGAAGGCTTGATGGTTAAGAGCACATGCTGCTCTTATAGAGGACCTCAGTTCTGTTCTCAGTGCCTACATCAGGCAGCTCACAGCCTCCTGTAAATCCAACTTCAGGGGATCTGATGCCACAGACACACTCAAAATAAACAGATGAATGGAAAGCAAGAAAGAAGGAAAGAAGAAACAAAGAAATGAAGAAAATCACCACAATAAACCTGGGAATTTGAATGAAGAATAATAAATGACCTAAAATTGTTCTTATTCAAATAGCTTAAAATATGTCTAGGACTAAAGTTTTAATTGTAACACCATTTGGAGCATGTTTCAAAGACTAACTCACATGATTTCCATTTAAGCCTTATTTTTATAATGAATTTTAAGTTTCTGTAGATTTCCATTCTGACTCACCACCTTCACTGTTAAACTGAAGTTCTTCTGTAAACAAATATAAGATGGAATACTCACCTTTCAAGGTCTCACATTTTTGTTTTGACATCAAATAATGTTTTAGGAAGCTTCTGAAATAGCATAAGAAGCACAAGGCTAAATCCCTGGAATATAATCCTAAAAACCCTAGACCATGACCTCTAGTTTAACCATTCCAGTGCTCATTAAAATTGCCCAGAATGTCACATACCCTCGAGGTGTGGAATGGAGACTAGATGGTCAAATGTGGTTCTTGATATCTGGTGGCTTTTCAAATGTAATTTAGAGATAAGCACATTGACCTTGATTGCCTGTTCCAACTCCTCCTTAAATACTTTATTAGAAGAGCTGAAGCAATAGTTAAATGTGCTTCCTGCCCTTGCAAAGGACTAGATTGAAATTTCCAGCACCCATTGGGTGACCGACAACCATCTGGAACTCCAGCTCCAGGAGATCTAATGCCCTCTTCTGGATGCTGCGCGTACCTGCATGCATATCCACACATGAACACATGGCTACAAACACATTAACAAAAACCAAATAAAACATAATAGAGCAACATGAAGACACCCATTCCACCCAAGAAGCTTTTGCTAATTTCCTGGAAGACTTAGGGTGCAGAGTTTGCACATATTTGATTAAAACACAGTGCTTAAATAGCTAGTCTACCGCTCTGTCATAGTCACAAAAATTACATGTGCCCAGCATAAAAAAGAGATATCTCTCTTGTGGTATTCATAAACCTAGAAAGCTCCTACTTAAAGATGTGAGACATATCCCTACCTAACTCATGCTATAATTTGGATCTTGAATGTATTCCAAAGGACCATGGTGCTGTCCAGACATAGTGAGTCCTTTGTAACCCAAAGTCATGGAAGCTAAGTAATTTGACATGTGCCCTTAAAGGGAATACTGGGATATTGGCTTTTCTTCCTCCCTTCTTTGCTTTCTGCCATCATGAGGGAGCAAAATAAACATGTTCCCTTAAGTCAGTTTATCTCAAGCAGTTGCTACATACTAAAGCTGATTAATGCTTTCCATTTTTCAGGATTGCTTGCTTTTTCCTTATTATATCTTTACCCTCCAAGCACATTGTAAATGTATATATATATATATATATATATAATTATTATCTGTCTCTTTTCTCTCTCCTCAACTCCAAACAACCTATACCCATATATGCAAAATATAAGCTTCAGAAGAAAGAAATTTTGTCTAGTCACTACTGAGACAGAGCTTGCTGCCACACAGTGAGTGCTTCACAAAACTTTGCTCATTAAAAGAATTCATGTGACCTGTGCTGATTAGTTTTTATCAACTTGGCACAAACTAGAGTCTCTTGGGAAGAGAGATGTCAACTAAGAATTACCTCCATCAGACTGATTTAAGAGCATGTCTGGGAGGCGTTTTCTTGATTAAGGATTGGTCAGGGAGGGACTGACCGATAATAGGCAGTACCACCAGAGGAGAGTTGTTCCTGGGCCATATGAGAAACAAAGCTGAGCATCCTTTGGGAATCAAGCATAGTCAGTGTTCCTACATGAACTCTTGTTTGAGCCTCTTCCTTGGCCTCCCTCTACAACGAACTGTAACTTGTAATCTGAAGTAAACCCTTTCCTCCCTAAATTGTCCTTGGCCATGCTGTTTGTCACAGCAACAGAGAATCAAGCATTGCCTTCGCAACATTTTCACATTGTTTAAGCACATTTTAAGGGAGAAAACTGCTTTCCTGAACAAAAGGAATACTCAGAATACTCACCTTTTCCCTATTGTATGGATGATTTCTTCATATCCACACCCTATGTAGAGATGGGCATTCTTTCGGGTGCTAAAATCCATAGCGCATTCTTGTTTTATTTCACTTCACCTGTATCTACATCACTTTGGGTTCATCCCAGACGAAACTGTACGTGGAAATGGGAAATGGCATTTTGTGCCATTAGTGGAGTGACAGGTTTTCATGGCATCCTTAAAATCATAGTAAATTGATCTGCAAAGAGAATCAACCTATCGATCATTATATATCATCAGTATGTACTGTTCCACCTTGTTTTACAAGATATTTTAGCCTCAGCTCTATATAAACTGATCTGTTCCTTGGCGTTTTTCCATAGTAATATCATACTTTCTGAGTATGGGGATGCCTTAGTAGGAGAGGAATTTGAAAGTTTTTTTCTCAGCTTAAACAGACTGAGAGCAAGTGTGAAGATGTGGAGGTGAGAAGGGTTGCTTCTTTTATCCTTCCAGTCTTCTCTTGTCTTCACCCCCGCCCCTCCGACACCTTACCACACTACCCCTCAACCCCTCCACCCCTCTTCTCATACCACACACGATTTGGCTTCCATCACAAATTCCTCAGAAGTGAGAGGGGTAAAAAAGAGAGGAAAAGACAAGCTTTTCCACAGATAATGTCTTGTTGTTGAAGACTTTGCTGCCTGACATGTTCTCCATGTGGGAGGTGTCTAGTGCCAGCTTTCCCAAGGACCACATGTATGGCTTCCTCAGAAAAAAAATCACAGCTTTCAAAGATCATAGTCTGCTGATGTGAGAGACTCTCCAATCAAGATGTCCCTGCTCTCTCTCCTCACCTCTGTCTGTAGATGCCCAATGTCTCACTTCCTTCCACAGGGGACAAGCTTCTCTAGACTTCATATACCTCACCTATGAAGTGTAAATAAAAAGAGTTCCTGTCACATACAGTTGTTGAAATAAAAATATGTGACCATCTATAAATATGCTTAATAATGTCTAGAAAAAATCTATCTGAAGCATTGTTTATGACCAATCCTAATTAAGCAGTTATTTTAGATACATAGTTCTCAAAAGAATATGACTCTCATTCCTTCCCCTGTCCTACCACAGGCGTATGGGAGATGATCAGTGCCTTCTCACAGCCATAAGGCCTGCCTGACAGTCTTCTCATTTCTGAATGACTTCCTCCCCAACCTGACCTACTCAGTAGCACCCTAACTACACTCCTGACAACCCATGGATACTCCTTCTCCTGATACCAAGGTGATTTCAGATTTTTCAAAACAAGAGAGAGATTTGAGAGATGTGGCTAAAGCCTTTTTATAAGAGAAAAACTACCAGGTTTATTAATAATTTAAAATTATAAAATTCCTGAGTGTTATTTTCTCACAGTCCCACGGTATATTAGTAAAAAGCAATCTACAAATTATTTGAGAATGGATAACATTCTGCTTCTCTGGAATCCACCAAGTTAGCACTTCTTGCAGCCAGAACATTCATCTTTGTTAGTACCAATCTGAAACAAAATTTTAGATGTTTTAACTCGAATATTATTGCATAGAAATTGATGCTGCCAATAACTAAGTGATGTGATGTATATAAGCACATGTGGTCATCCCAGTGAGAGTGATTTCCACAGCACCATTGCTGAAAGTAACATAATGCTGGAGAATCTGCTATATGTTTCCTACAGTTCTTAGCATACACTTGACAGTAATTGAGCCATTGAAGATTTGCAGTAAAACATCAGCCAGGCAGGAACCACAAGTAGAGTAATCATGACTCCCAGCTGCTCCTGTAAACAGAGAGACAGCATGAGCATTTGCAACATGTGCCAGCAAAGTTCCTTAGATAATAGGAGCAAGGAGGTTGCAAACTGGAAACAGAGCAAAACAAAAATCAATAGATTATTAAGAATTTTTTGAAGTTGCAAATATAAGTCAAGAGTCATGAGAAATTTTCTTAATAAAAATATATTAGTATCAGTTTTTGACATAAATGGAAAATTGTCTAGTAGATTAAATTTCATAATCTTTTAACTGCTGTGTGTACCCAGTTGTTTAACAGTGCAAAAATTCAGAAGCAATCTATAGCTCCATATATAAGTGAGAAACTTGAATCCAAACATCAAAGAAATTTAAACAACCTGTGTGGAAAGGCATAAATATGGGCACAGAAAAATGTACTATATTGCCTTGTAGATGATTGAAGTTACTTAAGAGGCTAAAGCAGAAAACTCACAGACTCAAGGCTTGCCTCTGCTTCAAAATGAGTTCAAGTCTATACTGGGTGATGTAATGAGGCCCTGTCTCAAAGTAAAAATATACTAAGGCTTGGACATGCAACTCATTTGTAGGGCAACTTGCCTAGCATGCACAAGGCCCTGGGTTCAGTCCCCAGTATAGAATAATAAGAGGGTAAAAGCCAGAGAGGGAGATGGAGAAAAAGGGGTGGGGTCACTATAAACAGGGGATGGGGAAGATAGTTCAGTTACTAGATCACTTTCTGTGCAAGCATAAGACCTTAGGTTGGATAGCCACCACACAGCCACATGAAAACTCTGACTTGGTGGCACATATGTCTAATACCAGTCCAGGGAGGTAGAGCCATGGTTTATTCCTGGGTCTCTCTAGACAACTAACCTAGCTGAATTTTCAAAGAGCTATGTCTCTGGGAGGTTCTCTGTCTCAAAAATCATGGTAGACAGCTCCTGAGGAGCAACACCTAAGATTAGATTCACACACACACACACACACACACACACACACACACACACACATGCACGCACACACGCACACTCCTTAAAACAAACAAAACAGAACCAATATAATTTTCTTCAACGAAAGACATTGGTTCTCAATCCCTCCATAACATGATATAAGGTGGTTTTTAAAGGACACCTTTAATAAATGAAATGTCTACAAAGACATCAACATGCTGCAACCAAATTTTTAAGAGTGTTAATAGTTTGGCTGGTTTTTTTCCCACCAAGTTTGCAAATTTACAAAGATTCTTCTATGACTTCAAGAAACAGCAGATTCCAGCCTTGAAAAAGAATTGTGTGGGGATATAGGGCTTCATGTTGCAAGCCAAATAAATTGTATTTTGCTATAATAATTATAATTAAATCGCTGAGAATTAGTGATAGACCTGAGAGACTGTCTGAAATTTAGAAGTATGACTCAGTTCCTGGTGAGTTCCATACTTGCAGCGATGAAAGGTAAGGACATTTGAATGAGGACTTCCCTAAAAGCACAGTAGTAAGTGTGGTGTTCACAGTATACAGATAAATACATGTGCAGTGATGAAACACGGAAAATGTGTAGCAGAGCAGTTAAGGTAGTCATGGATTCCAGGGTTTCCACTTTTTCAAGGTTCTAGGATACATTCTAGGATCCTTATTTATGGATTATAACAAGGATTACAATGAAAGAAATACAGGTGAGAAATAATTTTTTAAATCTTTTTTTATTTTTTGAAGAGTGAGAACTCTTTTACCATAAGACTCCATAGGTATAACATCCTTCTCTTACAGTAATTTGACTCGTTTATCCCTGTTAGTAGAGCACCTAAGTCCTTTCTTGATGGTTTACTGGGATAAGCCAACATACCGCAGGCACACGCCACTGCTTTTGACTAAGGATTTTTGTTTTGTCCCCCATAGTTAGATGCATCCTCTTCATTTCTCTGAGAAGACAAGAAGCATAAATTCTCCAGTGATGAGGAATTGTTCCTAAGCAGCTCTCCAAAGAACTACTGCTACACAAAGCGGCAATGTTTTGTGATCATAGTAACTAGCAGCAATGAGGAAACCATGGTGGTTCTTTGGATGCTGCTAGAGATGCTGAGGAGAGAAAAGGCCTGACATATGAGGGAAGGTACCCATGCTTGTATATGCATTGATTATGATTTCGCTTTCCAGACAATGCTTCTGCAGTAACTGGGATAATTTCAAACTTCTTGTAGAAAAGATATACATATCTCAGAAAGGATCTGAAATTAATATTTTGTATGCTTATTTAACACTTCTTATTTGAGTTGCTCCCGTGTTAAAAGAAATGATAGCTATTGGTTGTAGAATGATTGATATTGACAGTAGCAATTCTATGTAGGTTTGTTTGTTTGTCTTTCTGTTTTGAGACATCATAGATAGATGGATAGATAGATAGACAGATAGATATAGATAATTGATGCATGCATGCATGCATGCATGCATACATACATACATACATACATACATACATACATACATACATACATAGACTGGCTTGCTGAAAGCTGCTGTGTAAACCAGGCTGACCTCTAGCTCACAGAGATGCTCATGCCTCCTCATGCAGTACCATGCCCTGAATAAACCACAATTTCTGACTTTACTACTGTATGTCAAGCTCTCTGATGAATCTTGCATGGATGCATGAGTCTTCCAAAGATGATCACATTCACGAACAACCCAAACAGTGAAGCTAAGGAGAACTAGATTTTCCATAGCTGTTGTCAGGCATTTTCAGTGGCCCTTGCATTAGTTTTCTAAGTATGACCTCTGGTGGAATTCTGGGCTCAGTCATTTAAAAGTGGCCTTGTTCCCAATTAGCAAACCTTCAAAATGCCACTGAGTATTTTTTTAATTAAAATATGCCATCATTCCCACTCCTCCTTCTCCTCCCTCCAACTTCTCCCATGTCCCCCAACCCCCAACTTCCTTTCAAATTAATGAATCTTATTCTTTAATTATTATAGTGTGTGTGACTAAATATATAAATGCAACTCACACGCACTATCCCCTTCCTCTAGGGAATTCTGTCTAATACACCACTGTAGCTTTAGGTAAGTTTAGAATGGGCCCAGGGAGGAAGTTCTGCACTCCCCAGGGTATGCTGTATTAACAAGAAAGCAATTGGAAACTGTGGGGTGGCTCCATAATTTGGCAGCAGATTTGGTTTTGAACAATATTGTTGAAATTTCAAAAGTAAAGCTATCAAGAGCAGGACCACAAAAAGTCGTGACCAGCTCTCCTAGGTACACAAAGAGGGATGTTAACCAAATAGGAAACTTACACACACACACACACACACACACACACACACACACACACACACACACACACGAGAGAGAGAGAGAGACAGAGACAGAGACACAGAGAGAGACAGAGAGACAGAGACAGAGAGAGAGGATGAGGATTTATTAGATTAGGACTACAAAACATGGACCAAATCATCCAAAACTGGCTGTTAGCACGCTGAAGAGTCTAAGAACTGAGGAAGTGGGTGCCCACTGCTTTTTCCTGGGATCTTTTTGTGTCTTGTCTGTCCACTGATTGCAAGGTGCTGCCAATTATGACTTATCCTGTCTGGAAACACCTTCACATACACCACCTAAGGTATATTACCTAACTGATTCTAACATCCAGTCATGACAAAACCAACCAATTGCACAAGTAGTATATTCACCTATATGCTAGCAGCTTTCCAAAACATTGTGTCCACCTTTCTCTCCACTCCCTTAAGGCTTCCTCGAGATGTGCAGTCCACATACAGGGCACCCCAGAAAGTCTGAGAATCTGACTCAAACCATGAGATATTCTTTCCATTCTGGGGCATCATGCATGAGGGTCCCTTTATCACTACCTACACCCCCACACCTTTATCTTCTTACAAGTAAGGCAGTTGTCTGGTTATGCCCAAAGCCAAATTGCAACAATGACTAAATTTTCAGCTCTTTCCAAAGAATGTGAGAAATTCTGGGCTATTTACAGAATGTTTCATGACTGCATGGAACACAAGAAGATTGAATGGGAGGTGATGAATTAGTGTTGCCTACACACAGAAAATCCGTTTGAGTCTCAGCACAGTATTTTCTCACGAACATTCATCTCAGCACCGTGGGATGAAGGCTGTCTTCCAAGTTTGGAGATGAGGAAGCCAAGACACCTTAACTCATCTAAAACAAAACACCTAGTGATGATTGGGGCAAGGGTTCAGTTTGGAGGCACAAAAGGAGAACACCATCTATCTAGTGTCACAAGTACCAAAATTACTAACTAGAAAAGTACCAAAAGCAAAAATAGATTGTGTCTTTAAGTTCAAGGAGCTGCATACCTCACTTCCTCCCATGCTAACCTAATATTCTATAGGTATTTTTCATTATATCTGTAAACATTCAGCATATATGTCAGTGTACTCTAAAACAAACTACCATTTACAGTAATATCTAAAAAGGCATTTGCCCTTCCGTTGTTCCAGATAATAATTTATATTCATGCTAAAGACCCTCTCCATTTACAACATCTTCTCAAAAAATATTACTTGAAGGAAAGCTCCAGATAAAATTAAGTAATATTTTTACTATGTTAATTCCAATTTCAATCTTCTGAGATATAGATCTGAATAGGTAATTAATTATCTTACCACCTACATCTTTCAATGGTATTTTAGGTAACACATGGCTAACTAACAAGATTCCCAAGATCAAGATTATAAACTAAAACATGTCAATAAAACTCTTTGTAGTGAAGCAAACACTAAATTATTGATGTTCAGAGGTCTATTAATTCTCATCATCAGAGATTAGCCACATGAAAAACATATGATTGCTGTCTATTTGAAAGGTCCACATAAAGAATGAAGAAAAGAAGTGTTGAGAAACTATTCTAAGTTCCTGGAGGAAAGCATACAAATAGCCCATCCTTCTTAGACTCCAGCTCTTCACACACTTCAGGGCAATGAACACAACCCTCTTTGAGAGCTAGTCTGTTTCTTCTTTACTTAAAAGAAATTTTCATCATGCAATCAAAGTCACAGTACAAATGAAACCCTTTGAGGGCTTTTCAGTAGGAGACACCAGATGTGGGGAATAAATATCTTTGGCATGTGTGAGGTCTGAGTTCAAAGAGTGAATCCTGAATTATCTTCTTTTAGTAAAATTCTGTTTCTGTCTGTTCCTATGCTGTCTTATTGCCATCTCATACTTGGATAGATCCAACATTAAATTTCTGTTGGTATCAAAAGAATAAGTCTGTGTCTTCATCCTTGTGTCCATTGTACCCATTCTTTCCTTCTGACACAAACACATGAACCTTGGCATTCCTCCACATGCTGCCTTTAGTACAGTGGTTCTCAACCTCTGAGTCACAACCCCTTTAGGAGTCTCATATCACAAACCCTGCATATCAGATATTTACATTACAACTCATAACAGTAGCAGAATTACAATTATAAAGTAGCAATGAAAATAATTTTATGGGTGGGTGTCACTTAAATGTGAGGAACTATATTAAAATGTCACAGGATTGGGAAGACTAAGAATCACTGACATTAACAGTCAGCATTCAGACTGTTTATTATGACCAAGTCCCCATTCTCCACTGTGGGCCAGAAGCCAGACTCTTTTCTCCAGCTGTGATAATGCTCTCTGCAGGTGCTGACTCTATTTTGTCTCTGTGCTTCCCAGAATTTTTCTCTGTTCATTTCTCAGCATCAGGCTGTTTCTTTTTCTCATTGATTGTATTCATAACTTCTGAGGCTGGACTGAAAATGAATCTCTACAAAGATGTGGAAAGACATTGTTTTCTCTAAATAAATTCCTAACCTTCATAACCTGCCATTCCTCTTCACCTGATAGGCAAATGTATCAATGTTCACTGTGAGTCAAGATAATTGAAAGGTACTAAGATGAAGCTCATCTTTTCAAAGTCACTAGAGTGGTGTCAAGTTCAGCAGGATTTAAAGTTGGCATCCCAAACAAAATATGTGACTGAATGTTGGTCCTACACAGAACACTAGCCAGGAATCCACTTCTCCCAACTGAAACTTGAACAGTTAAGCAAAACCTCCCCACACCATGTAGAGACAAACATAGTGGGAAGAATGCTAAACATATACCTTGAATTTTCTGCTTTTCTGGAGACTTCCATGTTTCCCCAGGATGCTGACCCCAAAGTCATAAAATCTTGGTCACTATTGTTTCACAATGAAGTGTTTTGCTTTCCCTTAAGTACTAAAGTAGTTGCTGAGCTTAAAATAGATTCAGCTTTTAAAAAAAAAGAAAAAGAAAAGAAAGACCAGCAACTTTCTATCATTTTCTCACATTTGCTTCAACAAGATCATGGGAAGCATTGAGAAGCCTATATACTATAAACCAAACCAACCTTGAAACCAAACCCAATTTGGTTTTCCTTCTGTCACATATAAAAGGTGACTTTCAGACACATAAATTGCCATTTTTCTATGTCTTGTTCTTACTCATTTTTGAAACTGACAATCATGTGAACACAATTCAATTTTGGCTAAGAGCTGGTTGCTACTCATTCTTCTGACTCCAAACAGTGCACCAAGGGTGAAATGCATCAAGATAATGTTTTCTCCAGAGACTTGACATTTAACTAGAACAGAATTCCATGGCAAATTAAAAGCTTAATGGCCTGGGAGCTTAATTCAACTCTTGTTAAATAACTAGTCAGTGGGTTGATTATAGGAAGTTTAGTCTTATCAGTGGAAGGATAGAAATGTAAAAAACAAACAAACAAAAAACAAAACAAAAAAAAAGCTTTTCTAGTTTTCCATACTTTGTCATACTTTAGAAAAATGACAAACTATTACTGGGCTGGGCATAAATGCTGACTGTTTAAAATCCTTCCATTTCTTGGGAATGGATATCACAGTTGTTTTTGACTGAAATGATGCACTGGTAGGTTGCCTTCATCATACAATTTGAAAGGCAATAACAATGCTGTCCATTCTACTACAAATCTTCTCTAGATATCCCCTGTGATCGTAACTACTGTATTTTTAGCTATGCTATATCTGTTAAAATTCAGACATTGTTACAGAAGAGTCATTGTATTTGTTGAAAAGCAATTTTAAGATTCATGGGAAGGAACACAGTTCTTGAATTAATGCACCAGTACCTGCGGTGAAAAGTAGAATGCAAGAACAGGGTTATGAACATCTGAGATCTCTGTTCCAGGAAATCTACAAGTTCACCTTCAGGATAACATCATGGGTTGATGAACTATTGATTAGTAAGGAGAAAAGACATGAGGTACAAGAACTCAGGAATGTTCTAAAAGTTTGGTCCATGGATGATAACGAGGCTCAATTCCTAAAGGCACTAACATACATTTAAATTTTAATTACTTGAAACCAAGAGCACGGTTAACATATATTTAGCCCCTTGTCCTATAGAAATTCTTTGCCTCCTTTTCATAAGTGCTTTTGTTTTCGCCCAAGGAGTAGAAGAATAATGTAGCTCATAGATGAAAAAAGAACAAAAAACACAGACGTGATTTAGAGGAGAAAAGGGAACCAGAAGAGAAGGGCAGGTGATGTGGGGAATAAATGAGAACAAAATGAGAGTGAAACATGCACAAAGATGCCATGATGAATATACTTTGTATATTAATGAAAAAATGCTTTCATGAAGGTACTTTTTATGTGCTAACTACTTATCAGTAAGTGCTTCATTCCATGAAGATTCAACATGGACATCATGCAAATCACATTTTAGAGCTAGGCCTCTGGCTCCCACATGGAGAAAAACTTTAGTGGAACAGTCAAAAGCAGAGAAATCAGTAGTCCCTAAGAAAAACAATCATATGGAATATGACAACTACAAAGGTAGGAAGACTGGTGTACTTGGGGAATAGATCCAATAAGATTTGCTAACAGAGGTGAAAATTATAGAAGATACATGAAAAAATGCATTATAGAGGCTGGGGAGATACCTTAGAGGTTAAGAGTGCTGGCTACTTTTCCAGAATACTTAGGCTCAATTCCCAGCACCTGCCTGTGAGCTTACAATGGCCTTTAACTCCAGTTCCAGGAATTAATGCCCTCTTCTGGCATTTGTGAGCATACGCATTCATACATACAAAATAAAAATTTTACAAAAAAACTAAAAAATATTAATACAGTATAGACATGGAAAGTCTCAGGGAATCTTGTGTGAATGACAAGAGTTCTGTTGGGTTCTTCTACATAAGTACTAGGGAATGGTTAAACATACAAATCAGTTCAGAGGAAGAACCAGCTGAGAACACAAAGATGGGGAAAGTTGACAGGTAGATGCAAACATGTTTATGCTAAGGAATATATAGAGTAAAGTTCCAAATCACACACTGACACCCAAGGTTCAAGATGAGAAAGGGAAATGAAAAAGATCAATATAAAATCCTTCTCTGTGATATTAAATGAGAGCCACAAGAGCACAGCAGTATCTTTTGAGCAACATGAAGAGAAGGTGTCAAGAACAAGGGACAGATTGTGTGAAGCATCCATCAGGCAGTAGAATACAAGAAGCTGGACATGAAGATGCCCACATAGTCCGCAAGGATGTTGATTTTTGAAAGGCCAGAGTAAGCAGAGTCTTGCAATGAAAGCTTGGCTCTTACAGTGTCCTGAGAGCAAAACACGGGGAAGAAAAATAAAAAATAACAACCAAAAGTTCTCAGGAGATTTTCAATACAAATAAATAGAGACATGGGGCAGGATCAGCAGGCCATTTGGCCAATAGAATATTTTATGGTTTCTTGATTAAAAAAAAAAAATCTGAAGAGGTTGTGATTCTTAAATTGGGAAAGAAAGAACAACCCAGAACTTAGGGGGGTAGGAAAGGACTAAGTACCCTACTGCCCTGCTGAGAACCAATGGAGAAGAAAACAGCAGGCATATTGTAAGCCCTATACACTTTCAGGTTTCTCTTCAGTTTCAACTTCACCACAAATCAGCTGAGACCCAGGTTAGGTGCACCAACAAGACAGGCTGCTCCCTGTGACGAGTCCCTTTCTTATCCTTCTGTGATCGTGCCCAAATCATTCAAATCAAACCAATGAAACCCCTTCCCTGCCCTTGCTTTGACATTCCAATGGACCCCCAAATAAAGCCACTTGTCCACAGGCCTCACATTCTTGCATCATCTCCTGCTTGCCTGAGCCCACTGCCTCTGTGTTCCATTCAGATTTTTTCCTCTTGCCATGTGATGACTCTATTTCCGTTCATAGATACTAATAATAAAAAATTTCATGTCCTAGACCCTCCTCTGACTGACCATCACCTAAAAAAAACACCATAGAATATCATGTATGAAGGTTGCAATGGAAGCTGTCTGCATGGAACTGACAGGTTCTCATATAAGCTGCAGCTGGAGAGAACACAGAGAGAGGAAAATGACAGAGCAGATTTTGATGTAACAGATGATGTGTTTTACATAGTCTATTATGATGCAAGGATATTGTGGGATAAGCTGGAAGGAATTAAAATGAGTCATAAGGTGACAGACAGAGTTGGTAGAGCCAAGAAAAGGAGTCAGAGCAGCTTCCGTTGACTGAGGTCCACGGGGTGTAGAGCATGCAGATGTCTTACAGACTCATGGTCTTAACTTTTTCCCCCAAGGATGCCCTGAATGTTATATGTATTATATTCTACAGTTAAATAAACATGGGTGAGGATAAGAAACATAGAAATAGAATCCACATTGCAATGTGACCAGGGTCCAGAGCACAATAAGAATTTATACTTAGGAGAAGGCCAGGATCCTGATGGGGGACTTGTGGCTACATGGCATGAATCTCTGGGGTCCTAAGAGGCAGAGGATGGAGGACATCAAAATTAGCTTCCATAGTTGCTACTAAAGCAAAAAAATCCCCTTTTCTCTCAGAAAGCAGGGAAAATATAGGTTTAAAGTGTTCATATTATAGAAATGTGAAAATTAGAATGCATGAAACCCAGAGCAGACTACAATGTTCCCACTTATTTTAGCAATTTTCTTTTTACTAAAAATTATTATCCACTTAAATTTTCTCATGTTGATTATATGTACTTAAATCTTATAAAATAGCATACAGGAGAATGTACCTTAATGAATCTTTCTTTCATTTTTGCCTTCAGGTTTCTGTCTTTTTCTTATTCTACTTCATTCTTTAAGTACAGTGAGTGGGGTCTTACAAGGCTCTCAGTGATTTAAATAGAGAAGGATAGTCCATGCATGGAAAAGGGTAAGAAATACATCATTTATAAGAAAAACATATTCGGGCTGGATAGATGGCTCAGCCGTTAAAGGCTAGACTCACAACCAAAAATATATGAAAAACAAATTCATGGGCAATGAGTCAGGCCCCTAGGGAAAAAGGAAAGTCTAGCTTTTCTAGCTAGAACCTTCTCAAAATTCTATGCATGCTTCATTTCCCTGAGTTTCATCATGTATAACTTGATGGGAACTTTCTTGTCCTTGGGGAACTTGCTGAGGACAACTGCCACACTCGCTAAGGACCACGTAAAATCCTGATTATTCTTATTCTGATCCTTCAGGTACAGAACAATGAGCCTATTTTTATTTCCAGTCTCTCCTGTTTGTTGAAAATGACATGATAGATTTGTGTGTATTTCTCTTAAAAGCAAAGGGTAACATTCCCTGAATATTAATCAACGGTATTTTCACTCAAATATACAGTTAGTTCCTGCCAGCAGCCTAGTACTAGAGGGAAACACCAAGGATCACTACTGCAGGGTCATCTCCATCCCTCTGCCTAAATTAAACAGGATTACAACCTGTACAGATTAGATTCATGACCCACTGAAGTCATGCCCAAGCCTTCTTCATGTTTGTAATTAGATTATAAAATCATGAACATACTCAAGAGACTCACAGGCAGACAAAATGCAGAATAAGAGCCATAAATGGAAGGTCTCTATCAAATTCCTCCCTTTAGAGTTGAGGGAACCTTGTTGAAGAGGAGACCGAAAGAGTATAAGAGTCAGAGGTGACAAAGGACACCGGAAACAAGGCCTTCTAAGCTCAAAAGGATCTGCATATATATGAACTTACAAGACTGAGGCAGTATGCATGAGACCTTCATGGGTCTGTACCTGAGGGGGTCCTGGAACTGAAAGAAATAGACAAATGCTCCCATCCCTAACTCAGAAGCTATCTCTAATTAATAACCACTTGCAAATGAAAATTTAGTTTTATCAAAGGGAGTCTCACTGGGAAAACAAATACTCTTACGGGTAGAATTCATGCCCAGCAGTAGATGATCAACAGAAAACTCACTGTTATTTTTAGAGGTTGCTTGTCTCATAATGTCATGTTGGGGATTTTTTCTGTAATTTTATTTTATTTATATGATTTTTTCTCTCTTTTTGCCCTACAGCTTTTTGAACTCAAACAAACATCTATCACACACTAAGCCTTAAAGATCTTAGGAAAGTTACTTACTTATCCTATGCCAAACTCACTTTCCTCATGTAATTTGAAATACAGCTCCTCTGTGGCTACTTTAGGAAAATGTAGAATTAGCTATTTAAAATAACTACCATAGTAGCTACTTCTGCAGAACCACTAAATAATTGTTAGCAACATAAATTATTATTATTGCAGCATACTAATCATGCAGGCATTGGTAGAAATTAATGCCAATGAAAAGAGACTTTATGGCTCATTGATGTATCCTTAAAGTGTGTGTGCATTAATTTGTATATAAAAACTATACCCATTCTTTAATCATATGTAGAAACAAAATTTTACAGTGAGTATAATTTCTCATTATTAATTATCTCCATCATCTGCTGATTCAATAATTGCTTCTTACCTGAGGACAAAGACAGTGTCGTTAATTCTTATCCGTTATATTTGGTGAGTACTCTTATGCTTCCCCTTTCTGATACATTCATCTATAATATTTCAAGGTCACCCCCTAAAGAGTAGATGTTAAAATAATACTGCTTATTCGTAAAAGAAAAGACATACGGAAAGGGTGATGATGGACGATCTTTGATCAACACAGGTGGTGGGCAGGCAGTGTTTTAGAGGCAATGAGCCAGGCAAACTTTCATTCTATTATCTTTATACTTTTACATGTATTCATCTATTGTGCATGTGTATGCATTCCCTGACACACAGGAGTACCAATCAGAGGACAAACTGCGGGAGTCAGTTCCACCCATCATCTAAGTGGGTTTCAGGGACCCAACTCACATCATCAGACTTGGCAGCACGTGCCTCCCTCCTGGCTTCATCATTCTCCTGAGATGATACAGGCACAGCACTCTATAAATCTAAATGTAGAAAAATAAATGGTGATGGTCCTTTTTAGCTACGTGGTTTATTCATAAAAGAAAAAGCAAGATTGTCTTGGTGTCTTCACTGTCTCACAGTACCCTCACATAATCATTACCCATGCTCTTAATTTATGAACTTGCAGAACACAACTTATTTTTACCTTTTGAGCCAGGTATTATTAGGAGTGCACTAAAAGTACCTGTATCATGAAACATGAATATAACCTTCCCTCCCCTCAAAGAAGCAGATGAGTTAAGAGGACTTACAGCTTTTGCAGAGGACCTGAGATAAATTCCCAGCACCTACATCAGGGGGATCACAAGCAACTGTCACTCAAGATCCAGGGTATCTGACCCATTCTTCAGGCCCTCACAAGTACCTGTTCACACATGGCATACACATACACACTAACATATATGACATTAACCAATGTGTCCCCAAATCCTTGATGACATTTTGTGCCCTTCTTCTATCCTTTCATTCAGTTATAGTTCACTGTTAAAGCACATTCTTCATTGGGAGAGATAAGAATCTGCTTGCTGTGTCTTTCAAAACATGCAGATTTCTTTGGAGGAAGATACAAAGAGTAAGAATAGGGAAGTCCTTCTATTTACTATGTACTAAATTGAAATAATTGTAATGAAATATTTAAATTCAGCAGGTCATTTAATAATCTTGGTAGATAATGCTTTACAAGTGACACAACTCACATTCATGGATGGGAAATAATTTCCTCAATTTTCATATGCAATACATAGTGTGGCCTGGCCTCAGAGCTAAACAGAGCTGGTTTTTCCCTAGCTGTCTTTAGTAAATCCATAGTCCCACACATATAATCCTTCTAAACATAGCTTCAGGTTCTGAGTTGATCAAAATGTAAAATAATCTGAGGGTCAGCAAAATAGTTCAGCAAGTAAAAGCGCTTGCCACCAAGTCTGAAGATCAGAGTTCAATTCCCTAAAGTATCAACTTCCACAAGGTGTCTTCTGACCTCCACAAGTGCGTTGTGTCATACAAGCACAATCCCCAAAACCTTGATAAATATAATTTTTTATTTTATTTATTTATTATGTATACCATCTTCTGGCTACATGCCAGCAGAGGGCACCAGACCTCATTCAAGGTGGCTGTGGGCAACCATGTGGTTGCTGGGAATTGAACTCAGGACATCTGGAAGAGCAGTCAGTGCTCTTAGCCGCTGAGCTACCTCTTCAGCCCCAGATGAATATAATTTTTAATTAAAAAACATATTTCAAGATTTACATGTCTAAATACCATATGTGATGGCTATTCATATTTCTCAACTTGACTCATCTGGAATTAACTAACACCCAAGCAACTGAGTATACCTGTGAGAGATTCTTTTCTGAAAATATTTGAAGTGAGAAGATCTTTTGAGATGGGAAGAACAATCTGTAATCTGGGCCACGCTTTTTGGTGGCAGCCTATATAAATGACATGGAAGAAGGAAGTTTTTGCTCCTTGCCTGCTAGCAAGTCCATTTCTTCAATGACATTAGAGCCCCTTCTTCAGGATTCTGGTGCATACTGAATATCAGCTGAGATATCCAACCTCCTGGACTGAGAAACTACAGGAATCTTGGATATTCCATTGGAAGATAGCTAATGTTGGACTAGCCATGCCACAGTCTTTACAACACTTTAATAAATCTCTTACATATATATTCATTGTACCAGTTCTCTTCTTCTACTAATATGCCATTCATAGAATCTGAGATGTTTCTAAGAGTGTAAGTACACTGACCCTCCCATACATGGTCCAGCATAGTGTTTAAGACAGATAATGTTTATTTATTTCAATTATGTTAAACCTGTATTCTCTCTTTGAATGTTTTCACCCCACCAATAAAACATCCCCAGAATTATTATATGCTGCCAATATGTTTGTCATCTCTCCATGATATTTGACAAGAAAGTATGTGAAGAACATTGTGCTGAATTCTAGTGACAAACTGGTGAGCCAAACAGGACATGGGCCCTGTCCTTAAAGAGCTTGCAGCCCAGTAGAGAAAACTGATTAAACAAGCCTGAAATGGTGATTGCGGCTGGAGCTGTAAATACAGTTGCACGGGGTGACAGTGGAGAAATCACAGCTGTGGACATCTAAGATGGGATTTGAGGGGAAAACACCAGCCTATTGGGTGCCAGGAGAGAGAAGGGCATTTTATGCAGGAGAAAATCAAAAAGCAAAGGTCCGGTCATGAAGAGAGGAAGCTTGGCCAGTGTGTAAATGCTGAAGAAATAAGAGTAAGTAAAGTAAAACCGGATAGTAGATGGATCAGGCTACTCTAGACTTGGTTTCATTTTTGTCTTTATTTTGTCTACCTTAAAATTTCCGGAGCTTTTAAGGAGAAAAATGACATAGTGCCTTTTGAATTTAAGAAATCAGATGTGTTCAGGGTGGTGGGGTGAGATACTAGTTTGCATTTCAGCAAAGCAAGCTCTGCCTGCAGTGTGGACCAGAGGTCAGACAAGATCTAAAGAGAACAGAAGCAGTCAGAGCCCTTCTATGGTCTTCCTTCAGTCATGGTAGCTGAAACAAAGGTGGTAGAAATAGGAGAAGGAGGGGAGTATACATAAGAGGCACTTGGTAGGTCTTTGGTGTGCAGGATCACATGAAAAAAAAAAAAGAAAGCAGGGATAAAAGTTAGGGCATACATTTCTAGCTGTAGACCTGAGTACAAAATATCCTTTCTAAATCAGGAACAGTGAAAAGACTATCTGGGGTGGGGGTGGTGGGTAAATTATTAGTTTCATAGGTTAGATGAAGAAAACAGGTTAGTTAAGCAGCTGGATTTAGCATCATTAGCTCTAAGCAGGGGAATAAGCAAGCCGTGGCTGATGGGAAAGCTAAGCAAAGCTTAAACACCAAAGTTCCAGAATGCTTCTGGAAAGTATTCAGTCAAGAAACACTTGGACGCCTTCAACTGTAGATAACATCAAACGCTACATGTACTATTTTATCTTATGCATACATAGTCATGAAAATTTAAATTTATAAATTAAATACAATATCAAATTAGTAACTGGGAATAATTATAGAAATGCCCTTACAATAAATAACAGCAAAAGACTACAGTTTTTCTTAATATGTCTGACTCTATGGTCACCCTTCTTACATAGATGTGATATGGCATAAGATGAAATGGAATGAGGCCATTGATACAAGCGTTGTTACATAGTGTGAGGCAGCTATGTAAGGATCACTTGAGCAGACTTACATGATCCTAAAACAGTAAATATGATAGCTAGGAAGGATGCTAAGTGGCTAGCAGGGTTGGCAGCATGTACAAATAAACGTGGGAACACCAGACAAAGGTTGATTCCCATTCCAGAAAACATAAAGCCAACTATGCACAAGTGAAAGCTTGCAAATTATCTATATCTAGAGTTTTTTTTCATGTAATGTCTTAGGACCACTTCTAACCACAAGTAACTGAAATAACAGGAATGAAACTTCAGATAAAACGAGATGACCACACACTATTGGATTGCTTCCCTGCCATTTTCTCTCTGGTATTCAAATGAAGAAATATCTCCAAAGTTTTTCCATCACAGTGATGAAAATGAAATACTGAGAGTTCTACAAAAAAAGTCATCAAATCATTTTAACTTAAAGCAGGTTAACAAAAGTAGATTTCTTTAAAAGAATCTCTATAACAGTAAGATCTCTAGAAGCTCTACGGCTAATAAGGAATTAAAGCATACCATGTCTCTATTAATTATGTATATTCTAGGCCCCAGTCTGACAAGTTTCCTTTATCAATACACAGTATCTTTTATTTGGAACATGATGATTCCTGAGATATTTCATGAATTAACATAACTCTGACACCATCTGTTCACAAGGAGGGGTTGGTTTGGTGACTACACAGCTTGTTAAAGACACCAAGGTGCCTTCCATGAGCCTTTATCAGTGATGTTCATGCTGAGGAGACATAATGTCTCTCTGACTCCTACCCTCACCTCCTACTAAGGTTTCATGGCTCCTGCACTTCAGATTTAATGACCCTTTCAATGTTTAATTAATTCATCTATTATTTTTAGCTAATGTTTTCTTTGAACATATGATGGAACAACCCTACAGGAGACACTGACAGTAAAGTAATTAACAATATATGGTATCTAAACTCAAAGGGTAACTAAAATAGAAATATCTAACCAGAGGACAGCAAATATGGAACACTGATACTATGTAAAAGAGGATTTTTATTTACACTTACTTATTTACTTGTGTGTGTGTGTGTGTGTGTGTGTGTGTGTGTGTGTGTGTAAACCTTATACAAGTTTCTTCCCCGCCCCTACCATCACCTTCTAGTGGAGCTAGTAGTCTGGTGTGGCCAAATTCATGTATCAGGGTCTAGTCAAATAAGTTAAAGTTTTTATGTTCCCTTGGGCTGGCTAGATAACTCAGCAGGTAAGGGTACTGACAACACAATCCTAATAACCTGAGTTTGATTCCTAGAACCCAATTAAATGAGGAAGAAGACAACTGACCCCACTAGTTATCTTGTGACTTCATGCATGCTACGCCATGTGTATTTTTATGTCCGTATATACACCACACACACACACAAACACACACACACAGACACACACACACAGAGACACACAATACAGTAACTAAAAAGCTTATGAAATAACATTTTTATTTTTAAAATTAATTTCAAAAATTGGTTGGGCCCAATTAAACAAAGGTATGAACAAGGTCTAGCTAGGTCAGAAAAGAAAGAATTCATCTCACACCATAAGGGGAGTGAAGAGTGGCCCAGGTTTCTTTTATACAAGTTTGAAGCTGAGGGAATTATGACCAGATTTCCACATAAATTAAGTCTGTCTGACCATGTGGAAGGACCTGAGAAGGCACCACTGAGGAGAAGAATACCTGGTGCCATCACTGCCGACATGGCGAGAAAGAAAATGGAGGTTTTAGCTGGAATCATCTCAACAGAACAATCTATAGAATATTCTGATCTGGTCCACTAAAGAAGCATGCAGCATCTTACTGTGCAGGCAGATGCTGGTACTCATCTCTCCACAGGCAGCACTACATGTTGGGACTTCGCAGCAGGGCAGACAGAAGAAATGAAAAAACCAGGCAAACTCAAGTATCAACACAGTCACACTTCACTGTCTGAACTGCAAGGTCATCTTCAGGGAAGAACCGCCCATCCTTATAAACACTCGTGGACAGTCAGCACAGAGGGCTCATGCACACACTTCAGCGGTAGCTGCATCACAGTCCTGAACACCTGTGGTGTGTGGCAACCACAGTGAATGCCAAATCAGCTCTCCGTAAAAGAAGAGGAAGAAGCTGTTTAGGGATAAAATCCTTTATGTGGATCCAAACAACTGAAAGGGGCCTTTATATTTCCTTCTTCTTTTCTGTTTTGTCTTTTTGTTTTTCTTTGCTCAGGAAACACCACTGCATCCTGACAGCTGTGAACTACAATAGGGAAGAAGCAGGCCTTTCAAACAGAGTTTCTGCATCCCCGTTGCTGACATACCCCCACAAGAAAGGCTGCGTACATTAGGGCAATCCGACTTCGACAGTTTTCACATGCCTATCCTCTTTCTCCTCATTTGTTTCCGTCAACAAATGTAGAGGTGAAAGAAGAGGGAGAAAAGGAAGGAGGTGGTGGTGACAGTGGTGATGGTAGAAGAGAAGGGAGAGAACAAGTAGGAAGTGATGGTGGTGATGGAGGGTGGTGGAGACGGTAGAGGAGGCTTTAATCCTCCTGGGGCGGCAGTGGTAGCCAGAGGCAGTGTGCATGGGCCTGGAAGGTAGCAAGAGCTCTATTGTCTGGTCAACTGTGGGAGTCATGCAAGAATCTCAGAAAGACGTTGTAGGAGTATGGAAGGAGTTGTAGGAGTGGGTTGAATCTCAACTCTGTTTGAACATGGTGTTTCATCTTCAGAGGCACCCATCAGTGTCTGTGGCCTCTACTTCCTCTGTTGTAAATTGAGAGCAGCCATTCTCTTTGGGTAAAGACAGAGCTAAATGAAAAAATAAGTAGGAGGGCACACAACAGGAGCCCGATCCTGCCATAGATGTCCAATGACAGGAACTGCCTACTTCTATCTTCAGAGTGCAATTTCCTTATTCGTCTCTCTCAGTCTTTGCCTTTGTACTCCCAGAGCTCACTGTTTCCATGCACTAATGAATCAGCTCCTTTCACACCCTCAGATGTTCTCTGCTGTATGCACACACACGCATTCCCCCTTCTGAATAACCAGTGTGTCCATGACAAATGTTACACTTCATCTGTTCCCTGGCTCTTGCTGTTCTGTTTGTCATCACCTGTCACCCAGAAAATCAACCCATTCCTTAAGGAGCAACTGAAATTTCCATTCTCAGTTACCTGGCTCAGATTCTGTGCTGAATTAATTCATCACTGGTGTCTCAGTTCTCTTGTGGTGCGAAACAGCTGGCAGCACACTTCAAACTTCACTGAGGTTTTTGCTTGTTTCAAACTATCCTGATAGAGCAGTGGTTCTTTCTCAACCTTCCTGAAGCTGCATCCCTTTAATACAGTACCTCAGTTGTAGTGACCCTCAACCATAAAAATCATTTTTCTTGCTACTTAATAACTATAATTCTGATACTCTTATGAATCATAATGTATATAACTGTGCTTTCTGATAATCTTAGATCACCCCTGTGTAAAAAGGTAGTTCAGCCCCCAGATTGAGAGCCACGGTGATAGACAGTCAAATGTGAGCCCCTTGTCTTGCCTAGCATCTAGCACCAAGTCTGCAGCATAAAGAAGACTAAACTAAACACAGCAGTATTGGATCCCCTTTTAAAGGCGAATTCTTACATGGAAAGACACCATATCACTGTTCAGTTCTCCCTTTTATGAAGCATGGCCTTTCAGCCAGGAGGCTATAAATAATATACTTTCACACCTATAAACTATTTCTAATCCCTTAGAACAAATAGGATGTTAGTATAGCTAGATACATTCTATAAACTATTTATTTGTTAACACTATGGAACTCTTCCCATTAAAGATCTTAACAAAAACTTGTTTTTGCTAGATCAACTATTAAGCTAGAACAGCATGCGCATATATAAACAATTTCACATTGTCACTGCATTCTTCATCCTGTTCAAAAATAAGCCTGTCCTTGAATTGTTATCCTATCACCACAATCCCCCAAGAGCTGGCATTACAGGTGTGTGCCACTATATTCAACCTGATTGATTAGTTAGTTAGCTAGCTAGTTAGTTAGTTTGGGTTTCTAAGACAAGAGACTGAATTTGAACTTATGACTCGCCCACCGCAGCTTTCTGAGTACTGGGGTTACAGGCCTGCAGCAACACACTTAGCTCTGAGCTTGACTGTTAACATATGAAGTGCACTTAATCATCAGAAGCTCAGGCCATAGAACCAGCGTTTTGTGTGATTTTTTTTAAATGTTGAGATGCAAGGTGTTGACTAAGCTAATTATCATAAAGTACTCTTAACCCTTTACTCGTGACTAAAACCACACTGACAGTTTTAAATAGCATCATTAACTGTGACTTAATGCCTTTTTAAAATATCTCATTTTAACCTGGTCTTTCTCATAGCAATTAGTTATAAGCCTTCTTTGGATGAACTTAATTAGAAGTTTCCTGGTTTTCATCATCTAAATGCAGATCTTGCTTAGAAATTTTAAATGATTTTTATTGATTAATCTTTAATTTTTAATACAAATATAAATTATTCATAGGCTGAAAGTATTCATAAAACTGAAAATTCCTAGTGGAAAAATAACTTTGTAACTGTGATTCTGAAACAGTCTCCATTCTAAGCTCTGCCAATCAATTGTTCATACACCGTGATTAATAATGCAAACTTTCCAGGGAACACAATTGTATTAGAGAGCAGCTGACTGTATTTGTAGACATGAGTTTGCTGCTCAAAGCTGTCCTGTTTTTATACTTTCAATACATAATAGTGGTGTTGATCTCTAACTCTATTCTTAGAACCCAGCCACATCTCAGGCAGCTAAGTAGAAGCTAGCATGTTAAATCACCAAAGCAAAGCATGACAGAGAGGAGTACCAAAGTGAAAAACAAATTATGTTCCATTGTGGGAGGGAAGAAGCTGCTCTTAAGGAAAAGGTGAAATTGTAGGAAGATTAGTACCTTAGGTCTTTTGAAAATTCTAAATAATAGCCAGTTATTATCTTCATGTCAATATTGCCTGGTCACTTGTATTTTTTCTGGCCAAAATATAAGAATCTAATATAAGCAAGAAACATCATACTGGTTACATAATTTCAGAGGAGGTATTTTAAAGAAACTCTGAACTGTACCTTGAATGACGCCTGGACAAGAATGTAAGCTGAAGAGAAGTTAGCAATGGGTGCAAAGTCAGTCAGGTAGGAGAGACCTCCCAGGGTTCCAGGGTTCCATCACACAGTAGGTGAAAATCGTTAATGAGAGCTTATTTATATTTTACCTTCCAGATAACTAGAAGATAGGATTTTTTAGATTTTTACCATTAGGAAGAAATAAATGTTTTAGACAATGACTATTCTATTTGGATTTATTATTCTTTATATTAGTATGTGCATAAATATGCACAATTAAGCTAATTAAAATCTTTAAAATTGTCTACCAAATGCTATTTCAATATTTTATAAAACTCATTAAATTTTCTCAGAAAGTTCTCTGCTCTCCAGATAACCTGGAGAATGGAAAATCAATGACAAAGCAATGTTTGCATTATTACGGGTATTCACCGACAAGGTCTCAGGAAATGTCCTCAGTAGGCATGGTAAAACTTGCTGCAACTGGATGTCTCTGGCATTTTCTAGGACTCACTCTGAACCTTCACCCTCAAAGGCTTATGTTTGTGCAAATATGCTAAGCCAGTGGGACCCGGGACCAGTTTCCTGAGCCAGAAATCTGTGCAGCTTGGTTGATTTGGGATTGTCATTTTCTATGAGAAGTCCTAGTTTTGACCTACTCTAAACTCTGCAAACTATTCAGCCTATGCTGTGGGTGTGTGTAATTGCAGCTCTGAGATCTCAAAAGACAGCAAGATAATGCCACCTCTTCATTTTTCATATTACCTTTTTATTGATTTATTTCCTGCTAGAAATTTCTTTCTTTTCCTCCATCATGGAATTATATTTAGAGGACTGATCCATAACACAGGCAGCAATATGCATTTTTGCTTAATGCTTCATCCTTCACCCACTGTTCCTTCTGGGGAATAGTCTAGAAAAATACACGTTTACAGAACTGATTTGTACTCAAGGTATAAAACTGGCAGAAACTGCCAATCCCAGATTGGAGAAGTGAGAAGTAAACATCCACCTCACCATTTGAACATCTATGTTAAGAAATATTATCTCAATGTCATTTTTAGCACTTGGTTTTACCTCCAATTCTTATCAACAGTACACAGGGCCCAGAACTTTGCAATCAAGCAGAGAATAACAAGAGAGATTTGGGAGCTGGCAGATGACTAGGGATAAAATGCTTTCCAGAAAAGCAGGAGGACTAGTTTGGAAATCCTGAGACCTTGTAAAGTCAAGAAATTACAACAGCCAGACTGTAATCCCAGAGGCATGCTGATCTCTGAAGCAAGCCTGCTAACTAGGCCAGCAGAAGAGGCAAGCTCTGTGCTCAGTGAGAGACCTCACCTGAATAAATAAACTAGAGCTCAATCAAGGAAAATGCCTGGCATCACATGCACGCACACATTCCTTATCTCCTCCAAATTCTCCTAACAGTATCTCCAAAGACGTGTCCCACTGCCTTCATGTACACTGACATTTAAGAAATGCTCATTTAGTTCTAAAAACAAAATCCATTTGCAATATCTGTTAGATGTCCTAATCATACTCCAGATTAGTAAACAGATCCACTTCTTGCTCATTTGTTTGTTTATTTCACCAGTTTAAGAATGGTAACATAGTTAATAAATCTGTCATATATAATATTCCCCAACCTAATGTTGCATTTCAACTGTGTTAGAATAACCTCTATGAGAGCTACAGAGGTGGCTCAGGGGTGAAGTGCACTGACTACTCTTCTAAAGGGTCCAGGTCCAATTCCCAATCCACAACTACCTAAGACTCCAATCCCAGGAGACCTGGTGCCTTCTTCAGACCTCCATAGGCACTGCATGGCCATAATGCACAGATATGCATGCAGACAACGTATCCACAGACATAAAAATAATAATTAAGAAAGTATTCTCTGTTCCACTATGTTCATAGCAGCTTTCTTTGTAATAGCCAGAACTTGGAAGCAACCTAGATGTCCCTCAACCGAAGAGTGGATAGAGAAAATGTGGTACATCTACACAATGGAGTACTATTCAGCAGAAAAAAGTAATGGAATCATGAGATTCGCAGGCAAATGGATGACACTAGAAGAAACCATCCTGAGTGAGGTAACCCAGTCACAAAAAGAGAAACATGGCATGTACTCTCTCATATATGGATTTTAGACATAGATCTGGGGAGCGCCAGCCTACAATCCTATGGCCAGAGAGTCTGGGAAACAGAAACTTCATTTAGTGGCTGATCGAAGAAGAGGCAGACTCCTTTGGTTAAGTACTGAGCTGAACTCAAGAAAGCCAGTAACAGAGAGGGAGGACTGATGATCAAAGGGATTAAGACTGGGCTGGTTTAACCCCCAGAAACAGCTGACCAGACAAAGGTTAACTCTTGAATCCCAGGCATCAGCCTGGGAATCCAGCATGGGACTGATCAAGACTCCCTGAATCTGGGTGTCAGTGAGGAGGCCTAGGTAATCTATTGAGCCTTGGGCAGCAGATCAGTACCCATCCCAAGTATACACACGGACTTTGGACTCCCATAGAACAATGTGAGGTGCACTCTCACCCTGAACTCTTGGGGAAGGGTCTAGGCCCTGCCCTATAGGAAATGACAGACTATGGACACCCCCATGGAGGGCCTCACACTCCCTGGGGGAATGAGGGGATAACGGGGGGGGTTGGAGGGAGGGCACGGGAGGAGTGGAGGGAAAGGGAGAGGGACCTGGAACTGACTTGTGAAGCAACCTTGTTTCTTATCTAAATTTAAACTGGAAAATAAAATAAAATAAAAAAAGAAAGTATTCTCAAAATATCTTCTATGGTGTTATTTTTAAAAGGTGATTTTCAAAACACAAACACACACACACAAACACACATATACAAAGTGCATACCTGACAAGTTCTAATGTTGCAGTAAAAATTTCAGGATAAACTGGTTGGTTATTAAGAAGCTATAATATTGGAACACAGATGTATTCTATATAATCCATTCAGACTTTACAGAGATTGTGATTTTTGTTTACAATAACCAATCTATCTTCCTTGACAAAATTCTTGCTGATCTTCAAAAACCTTGATCAAGAAAATTAAAAATTAGAGGATCATTGATTATGAACATACACACACACACACAGATAAAAGTTAAAGCTCTAAAATAATGGCTATCTTAGATATGAAAGTAGCATAGTAAGCTCTGCTTGAAATGCGTGATGGTGAATGAGAGAACAGAAACTCACTCTTCAGCTTACATTTAGCTTTGCCAGGTGGCTAAGGGAGGAAGAATTTTCTAGAAAGAAGAATCCATTCCAAAGATCTAGAAAACCCAGGAAGCAGAGCAGAGTTTAAGAGTGCCTCAAGTGTAGACCCAGGGAGGTTTGATTGCTACCAATGGACTTGTGGAATATGTCAAGGTTTTGAGAGGTTGTACACATGTTTCTGGTGAACTACAAATTAAACTGAGAGCATACTATGTGCTAGACCCTAAGGAAGATGGTTTGGGACTCACCATTAAATCAGATCTGATGTTACAATATGACAGATGGAGAGAAGAAAGTTTAGGGCTGCTGCTGCTGCCACTGCTGCTTTTAAAAATCTTCAATGCCCATGCCAGTGGACAGAGTAAAGTTGATAGACACAGACTTGAGACTTCTGTGAGACCTTCTTACAAGATTTTGGATTTGTGTCTAGGAGCTAAATTTGAGGAGGGTTCCAAAGACTCCTTAACATGATGATGCCTCTGCCTCCACCAATAAGGTATAGAATAAATGCTTCTTTCTGATAATCTAGAAATTTGGTTATGTATTAGGCAGAATGTACCTATTTGAGCAGCCACTGATAAAAAAAACTGGGGTTTGCATCTCTACTGAACCTGACTTATAGACAATATTGCTGATGAAACTCCCAGGAAATCACAAGAATGACCCCAGCTAAGAATCCTAGCAATAGTGAAGAGGCTGCCTGAACTGGCCGTCTCCTGTAATCAGATTGGTGACTAACCTAATTGTCATCAGAGAGCCATCATCCAGTGATAGAAACAAATGCAGAGATCCACACCCAAGCCCTGGGAATCCTGTTGAAGAGAGGAAGGAAGGATTGTAGAAGCCAGGTAGTCAAAGTCATCACAAGGGAACTCACAGAAACAACTAACCTGGGCTTAAACAACTTTTTCAATAAGAGAAAAGACAAATTTAAGGAGAAAGGATCTCCATTCAAGACCTAATACATTTAAACTATTTGTGAAATTTTTCAGAGAGCAATCCAATAGATAATAAGAAACATGGCCTGGGGAACCAGAAGAGAGACAGTGAAGACAGACATTTCATAAGAGTCACTGGCATACAGAAATGTGTCTGTCTAGAGTACACAAGGAATATTTATAAAATGAGGATAAGGGACTTAACACTCAATCACATAGAATACCAATGTTTAAAAGACAAACAGAAAAGAAAGAGAACTTACCCTAACTAGAAGTGTCTTTAAAGAGGATATACCTGATCCTCCAGGAAGTCATGTGTACATGCCCATTACATTTGCCATACTGGGGTCATTAAGGATGCTGAGAGAGCAGCCTTACTGGGGTGCATGTGCTGAGGGAGCAGGGGAAGCACCAGACTGACGAGGAGATGGGAAATAATAAAAGAGAACCACAGAAAACAACTAAATGATTCTGAGTACAGAGACCTCAGAGGAACTACAGAGGTCTCTGCTTTGGTTTACTTATCTTTGAGAGTCTTAATTAACTTCAGGAGAATACAGCAAGTGTTGATGAAGAAAGTCTGAAGATACAGGAGAGTCGGTAGGATGAACACACATAGCTGAATTCCTGTGAATTATCCTAAATCTTAACTGACTAAGGAGAGCAACTTAATGAATACCTTCAAGGTCCTATGTATGATACGTATTCGTGAATGAGATACAAGGCAAGGCATGTTCATTTAGCAAAAATAATGTATATCAGCCTGTTCCAAATTCACACAGGAATATGTCCACCAGTAAAATGACTGTACAATCCATTAATTTTCTCATTTGCTCTCACCCTCCCCAAATCCATTTGGTCTCAAACCTTCCATCCACATCAGCCCCTCAATACTGTCCTCATTAACACACAAGCACAAAAAGCGAACACAGGCCTTTAACAAATATACTGTGGAATAGAATTTTTATTAAGATAATATTCCTAAAGTTGGACAAATGGTTCAGCAAACAGGAGCCTTGGATGTTCTTTCTAAGGATCTGAGTTCGGTTCCCAACATCCATGTTGGGCATTTGACAACTGCCTACAACTCCTGCTGCAAGACTTCTGATGCTGTCTTCAAGCCTTCATTGGTACCTGTACTCATTAAGTACATATTCTACAATTTTACACATACACATTTATTAAAAATAAAACAAATTTTCAAAAATAAACAATAAAAGGAATGTTTCCTTCTTCATTCTCTCATGATATCTTTACTGATGTTCATCATAGAAACTATTTATAGCTTCCCAAATCCTAAGAAAATTTTCATTATTTTATATCATAAATATATTAAGTATCTCTGTATATACAAGACTTCCAAAGCAGGGTGTATTTTACAATCTTTTATGCTCTTTTCTATATTAAAGTTGAATAAATGTATGATTAAGTTTAGTTTTATTCTTTCTCTTTTACAAGATTACCCCCTTTAAATAAAGGTACAAAGACTCTGTCATATATCAGACATCAGACAGAAAAAGAAATCAAAGTATCTATAGAATGTGTTCACCCTTCAATTAAGGCAGAATATAGGAAGAACAGAAGGTCAAGAAGTTAAGTTAAATTGAAATTAGATGACTTCGAGTTAAATGGCAAAAAAAAGGTTTAAGGATGAGTCCCATACAGTGTTCATTACTGACATGTGCTCCTAACGTAGGCACCCTGTGCCCTACAGCACTCTGCTACCCTTTTGTAGGGAAGAAAAATAAAATGTCAGCAGCCATATTCCAAGAATTACATTATCTCCTTGTGTCCAGAGTAATAAATTCCATTAATATGCATAATTTTCTGTGTATCAGGCACCATAATAACCATTTTGAAATGGCTTGTCTCATAAACCCCTAAATCAACCTAATTAATTAAAATCGAGTCCTAGTTTTGTAGATCAGATAAGTGAAACTCAGAAGAAAGTAAATAAATGATCCAATAACCCACCACAGTGAACAAAGAAGTCAGTACTGAACCCAGCAGTCACAATGTCATCTGTGCCACCGACTTCAGGACTGCCGGGCAAGGATGAGTGATATTCATAGGACCTGGAATGGAAGCTAAATTACTTCCTGAGTGAACATTCATTAGACTTTATAGTTATGTGTACAGGGCTTTATCATGTACAGATCATCTCATCTACCTCATACCACATGCCATTGCCTCACAACAACCCTGCAGATTCCATTCCACAAATGAGTCCTGTAACTTCTGCTCCCCATTTGGAACTGCATTTGGGAAGAGCTGACAGACTCAAGTGTTTTATCCACAAGCCTCTGCTAGCTCCACTCTAACACATTACTTGACATCCATGGATCTATTAGTGTCCCCATGGCCAAGGCAACTTCCATTTCCAATTCAGGCTAGAATTCATGATGGCAAAGGAGCAAAATCATAGTTAGCAGGAAGAGCAAAGAAAATCTCATAGCTCAAAACCAACAAGCAGGAGGCAGAAAGCACACTGAGAATTGCAGGAGTCCCTTGAAACCTCAAGTCCTATCCAGTGACACACCTCCTCTAACAGGGCCACACCTCCTAATCCTTCTCAAACAGTTCCAGCAATGGGGACCAAGTACTCAAATATAGAAGCCTATGGGGTGAGGCATTCTCATCAAAACACCAGAATGCATAATTAGGATACAAGTCAGGAATCCACCGAAAAAAAACTTATGAATATGAATCACCCTATGAACCACTTGAAAGCTTAAAACCAATTTATCATGTAACTTCAAGAAATGCAATAGTACTGATTCTTTGTCCATAACGACTTCAGTTATAACTGAAAAATCCTTGGAAGGAATCCTAAATTCCAACTGCAAGAGACCTTAAAAGATGACTGAATATCTGCTGGACAGTGATCTTGTTCAAAGGGCAAAGGGCAAAGGGCAAAGGGCAACCGGGAACTCTGAAGTATGGGAACATGGAAGAACTTGGAGGAAAAGAAGGCTCATGGTGTCAGACAAATCCTTTCCAGGGATGATAGACAGTTACGTAACATACCTACAAAGAGACAATTTAGTCAAGTGTTATATTCCTTATCCATGCTCTAAATTAAGACCAAATTTAAAATGTGTCTGTGCAATTGATAGCTAACTTTCTCCATCAACATTTCATTTGTATCCAAGTGTATCTTAACGTATATTTAGGCACACACATATGTCATGTTGCATTACAAAATTAAAATTAAAAAACTGGGTAAAAAGAGAAAGCTTTGAAAGAAAGTCACCCAGAAGAATTTTCAGTGAATAAGAATCCCCTGAACATGGTGGGAAGAGAAAAATGACTTGCAAATGTTGTCCTCTGGCCTCCACATGTGTGCCATGCACCTACACACACACGCACACACATAGAGAGAGAGAGAGAGAGAGAGAGAGAGAGAGAAACACACACACAGACACAGAAACACACAGAGACACATATATGTTGCATACATGCACAATGACTATATATGTGTGGAGAGAGATTTTTAATACTAAAAGAAAGGTATGAATAAAAAATCGAGGTTTCTTTCCCTGCAACTGCTAGAAGATGGAAACTGTTCTGCATTTATGGAAAGTCCAGTTGATTTTTTTTTTATTTTATAACCAAGACTTCCAGAAAATGTGGAAAGCATAGGTATGAAAATAACATAATTAAATATTTAAGTGGCACTTGAATGCCACTAAAAGTGTGACAGGAACTGTTTTTAGTGTACATGGCATCAGCAACCCACCATGTACATTTGAGAAATGCCCACTGAGTATCCACCCATAAAGAAATTCAGCATAAGGATGGCTTTCCCACTTTAAAGAAGTTTTGCAAGCCCCTAAGTAGTCAGCTCATGTCTGTGGTTCAAGTTCATTTAGATAAGTGCTTCCCAACCTACCTGATGCCATGACCCTTTAATACAGTTCTTCATGTTGCAGTGGCTCCCAACCATAATATTATTTATGTTGCTATTCTATAACTGTATTTTGCTACTGTTATGAATCATAATGTAAATATCTGATATGAAGATGGGCTCAGGTGACCCCTGTGAAAGAAAGGGTCATTCATCCTCCAAAGGATCACAATCCACAGGTTAAAAACCAATGATTTTTCAGTGGTAGTGTTTGTGTGTTTCCTTTCTTTGGAGTTTTCTGGTGTGAGGTTATCTGTTGCCTGTGTTTTTGTGGATGCAGCTAACTTCCTCGGGTTGGAGTTTTCCTTCTAGCACTTTTTGTAAGCCTGGATTTGTGGATAGGTATTGTTTAAACCTGGTTTTGTCATGGGATATCTCGTTTTCTCTGTCTATGGTAATTGAAAGCTTTGCTGAGTATAGTAGTCTGGGCTGGCATCCATGATCTCTCATTGTCTGTAGCACATCTGTCCAGGATCTTCAGACTTTTCATTGAGAAGTTGGGTGTAATTCTCATAGGTCTGCCTTTATATGTTACTTGGCCTTTTTCCTTTGCAGCTCTTAGTATCCTTTCTTTATTCTGTATGTTTAGTGCTTTGATTATTATATGGCGAGGGGACTTTGGGAGGGTCTTGATCCTGACTCAAAGTAAGGTGCCAGAGTTTGTTGGCTCAGCATGAAAAACCTTACCCTCTTTGGGGAGTGGGGTGTAGTAGAAGAAGGAGGAGACTGAGTGGGAACTGGTAGGTATGTAAAATGAGAAAAGATTGCTTTTAAAATAAAAATAATAATTAAAAAAAAGAAAACCGATGATTTAGAGGAAGCACCTAAAACTCATGAAGGGAAAAATCAACAAGTAGTCACAAGAATGAAGTGTGAACAGAAATGAAGTAATACATTCTGTTGGTAAAGAAGAGCTTGTGATGTGGCAAATCACCTAAACACCTTAATGTAAAACTGGCCAAAAAGAATGAAGTCACTCCATGGGGGATCATCAAAGTCTGTGGCAGGGGAGTCCATGGTGGTCATGGGAGGCTGGGAGGGAGAGGGAACTGGGATTGATATGTAAAATAGGATCGGTTCTAAATTAAATAAATAAAGAAAGAAAGAAAAAAAGAATGAAGGCACTCTTGTATACTTGAGTTGGTTGGAGGATGCATGCAACTCTCAGTAACAGACAATCCTCAGCCCCTCCAGAAACAGAACATACATTTGGGGAAGTCTTACATACACACTTAGAGGCATTCACTGGGAAACATAGGAGTTATCTGGCAACTCTCCAAAGCAACTGGAAGCCTAGATTCCCTCTAGCTTTCCATTCCGCCATATTCTGACCCTCTGAATTCATGCTTGTAGGTGTTGTGTGACTTCTGGGGGGGGAGGGGATGTGAGCATCTCATTGTCACAGATAGGATACACATAGACCAAGCAACTGTTCCTTCCAAGTCCCAGTGTTATCAAAATCTCTTGACTCCCTGGCACTTATTAGCCCAGTCAAAAGAATTCACAGGAAACCCACAATATAGTGTAGAAGATAGAATTTATCACAAAATGCAGTGATGCATCTTCAACAAATGAAAATGGGCAACACATAAACATACAAATGCACACATATATTGCATATATAAATGTTGTATGTTTATTTTTGTACATTTTATATTGCATATTTATACTGTATACTTTTGCATATACAAAATATTAATGTAATCCCAACATGAGATTTTTTTCTCAATATCTTCATAATTAGGTATATCTAATTAAGGACCTTTATAGTGGGTCTAACCATTCTTACTTTTCAATTATTGGTAACAGAGAATTTCTTCACATTTCTTTTCTTTGATGCTTCACAGGGCTTTCTCAAGGGACATTCAATGTGGAGGAAGCACATCAAAGTTGGCAATTAGTGTTTTGATCAAGACAGTATGCCACATTTTATTATTTAATTTGTATTGGGGATTCTGACCTTTGAAGAGAATTTTCCTTTCTACTTAAAGACCAAAGGATTTTCTTTCATGTATAATAACCTTCTTACTCTTACCAATTAGAGATTTTGTTGGTGGATTTTTATAAAGTCCACTTAAAAAATTAAACTCCATTCAACAAAGAAGTCAGTGATAGTTGAAGAGGTAATAGTGAAATTTCTTGAATGATGGTGATTGTGTTTCCACCACGCATTTTCTGGCATGTAGATCCATGTACGACTTACACTAGTTTGTCCCTGAAGCAAAGGACTAAAGGTTTTTCTCTCTCTCCCTCTCCCCCTCTTCCTCTCCCTCTCTCTCTCCCTCCCCCTCTCCCTCTCCCTACCTCTCTCTTCCTCTCTCTCTCTCTCTCTCTCTCTCTGTCTCTTTCTCTCTCTCTCTCTCTCTCTCTCTCTCTCTTTGCTCCCCGTGTGTGCATGTGTGTGCGTGCGTGCGTGCGTGTGTGTGTGTGTGTGTGTGTGTGTGTGTGTGTGTGTGTGAATGCATGGGCCGAAAGAGTGGAAATGCATGTGTGTGTGCATGCATGTGGATACTAGAAAACAACTTCTAGTGTTGTTCACAGGTGCTGCCCACCTAGTTTTTTAAACAATGTCCCTCATTGGTCTAGAGCTTACCAAACAAGACAAGGCTTGCTGGCTAGTGAGCCTAAGAAATCTGCCTGTA
The DNA here is from genome assembly GCF_017639785.1 of Mesocricetus auratus. NCBI lineage: Eukaryota > Metazoa > Chordata > Mammalia > Rodentia > Cricetidae > Mesocricetus > Mesocricetus auratus. The sequence goes on from NW_024429193.1 coordinate 40,510,300, forward strand.
TCCATCTCTCCAGAGTCAAGATAACAAACTGTAAGATATCACACTAGGTTTTTTCATGTGGGATTTGGGAACCAAAGTCAAGTAGGTTCTCATACTTGCACCATCAGCATTTAACTGACTGAGCTATCTCTCTCTTTTTTTTTTTGCCAACTGAGTATCTTTCATTTACATGTGTGGAAGAAAATTGTATTTTATATTGAACAGAGAACACTTACAGAGCTGGTGACATGAAAACACACTGCAGGTACTTTGCTCACCAATGTCAGTTTCACTTAAAATGTTTTTTCATTTCTTCATTTACTTTGTAAGTGCCAGCAGCAGTACACATGCCACAACATGTATGTGGAGGCCAGATTTATGAGAGTCATTTCTCTCCTTGTGAATTCCATTAAATGGACTCTGGGGTTCAAATTCAGATCATCAGACTGGGTGGCAAGTACCTTTTAGACCTGCTCAGCCATCTCGTCAGCCCTGGGTATCATTTTCATTGTGGACAGAAATCATGTACTCTCCCTTCTTCCATTACAAAACAAAAAAGCAACAGAAATAAACAGCCAAACAAAACCGGCCATCCTAGTTTTTCCCCGTGTATTCACTGAGCGTGCTGGGAGGGAGGCTTCTGAAACAACTTATTGATAGTTACTACTTCCAGGTATATTGAGAGTTGAAAGCTGCAATGGAATTCTAAGTTTGAAAGAGCCAGATTCCATTTGCAAGTCTTGAACTAAATGACACTGAGTTTTTCCTCTATGGTCTAAGCCTTAAGTAGCTCACAAAGACAATAAAGCGTAGTGTTTGGTCATCCTCACACAGCCAGAACCAAGTACACAGGCAAGGCCAAGAAGAATGAATGCTCTTGAGAGATACCAGAACTCCTCCAACTGTGATGTTCTGAAGTACAGTAGAATTTCCACTCAACTGTGAGGCACCCACACATTTTTTTTCAAACATATGTCATATCACAAGACTTTCTAGAATATAATTGTTCATAGAAGCTCCTGAAGAAAATATCATGGAATAAAAAAACTGGGATTATGTTTATATTTGGATTGCTGTGTTTTGAGACTCTATGATTCTGCAACTTTAAAATCACATTTAAAAGATCAGCTTATGCAAGAACAATAATTTAAAATGCATCCATTTCTCTAGCAAAAACTCCCCATGCTAATTATGTAAGGCTCACAGTTCAGCCAAAGTCTTTTGCTTTCTTTTATCTCTTGAAGGGATGGTGTAGTCAAACTTCTATAAGTGCCTGCAATTACAAGATAATAATAAGATGGTTATGATTTTTTCTCTTAAATTTCTATGTTTTATATTTTTCAAAAATGAATGTATAATATGAAACTGAAAAGGAAAACGCCTTCAATATAAAAGCCCTTCTCTTCAAAGAGGAAGGATTACGTGTGGGGAGACTGCTATGATAGATTGCTAATTAACTAATAGTAATCTATTGTCAACTACCTTTGGTAACAATGTTTTAAAACAATATGAGACAAATATTAAGACAATGTTTACGTGGGAATGATCTTAGTCATATAGTAAAATCATTTGCTGTTGCTCCATTGGTAAAAATGTTTGACTATCATGCAAAAGGTTCTGAGTTCAATACTCAGAACCACATAAACTAGTCACCATGGTGTATGCCTGCAATCCCAAGATTCAGAAAGTAGAAACAGGAGTATCAAAAGTCTAATGTTATCCTCTGTTACAAAGAGTTTGAAGCCAGCCTGGGCTAGATGAAACCCAGTCTCCACAACCATCAAAAGAAAAAAAATTTAGAAGGCATTTTTGAAATGTTAGAAATGTCTTCAAATTTAGCCTATACATGATTTTTTAAATTTAATTTCTTTTATATTTATGGGTGTTTTCCTGCATGTATGTCTGTGTACCACATGTATGCTTGGTTTCCAAAGAAGACAGAAAAAGGTGTCAGATCCTCTGTGACTGGTGTTACAGATAGCTGTTAGCTTTCATGTTGATGCTGGAGATTGAACCCAAGTCTTCTGAAAGAGCAGCCAGTTTTCTTAAGTGCTAAGCCATCTCCATAGCCCCCAGACTACTTTTTAATCTCACTATTCCTAATTAACTTTGGTTCCTGATGTTTAGAGTTAAATAAACAAATAAAACTTTTATGAAGGGCCAAATATTGCCCAGGATTATGTATCAAGATTAGGGTTATATCAAGCTCTGTATCCACTCTGAGATGTTGCAAAGTTATACTTCAGATGATAAAGGCTTTGGTTTAGTTTGCCACCTTGAAATAAAAATGATCACCCCCACAAGTTTTCACTTGAGTCGATATTCTGCTACTGCTGATACATTAAGTAAAAATTGAGGCTGAATTGCTAAAGTAAAAGGATAACACATTAGACCAAGCAGTATTATTCATGGACATTCTCATGGCTGTCTGCCAGAAGTGCTGCTGTGGGGTCCTGAAGGATTTGATTGAAAAGTTCAAAATTTTGGTTAATACATCCCATTTGGAACAACATCCAGGTTAGGCAAGATAGAACATTAGCTGTAAGTCAAAGTCCTGAATGCAAGTTGAGCACTCTCTGCAACTACCTGGAGCCATGAAAGCCAGGCTTAACTGATAGGTTTGAATCCAGTCTTGAAGGCTCTGTTTCTTCAGTGTTACCTGCCTTAATTATCTCCCTTCTTTAAATCCTTCCTCTACCCCACCATGGTGCTAACATGAGTATTTTCTGGTTCTTGATGACCTTCTCTAGAAAACAATGACCTATGTGTAATGCTGCTGTCTGGGGTCTTTGCTCAATATGGTACCACAACAATAACTGAACAATTCATTAATTCAAAAAATATTAGACTCCTTGTGTAAAATTAGAATAACGGTGAAGAACACAGTGTTGGAGGAAAACAGATAAAAGTTAAAATCCTTTGCTGCAGACTAGGGTTGTGTTTAAAATATGAAGGAGATGCAATGATAGCAATTTCATAGGCTAATCATAAGGATATACAGGATAATTTATATGCTTCCAATGCAGACATTGCAGAGACTAAAGAATAAGATATATCTCATAATTTATAACAAAATTCTTCTTGAAGACTCCTTAACTTACGATCTATTTCACATCCAAATGTAACAGGCATTATGGTTTTGTTTTTTATGCATTGGTGCTATGATACCCATGAACCACATCAACAAGAAACAGCACAATAACAAGGGTTTAGTAGTGGTGTGCATACCTTAGTCGTAGCCAAGAGCTCTCTTATTGGACTTAAGACCCACTCAACAAGAGGGAAACCATGCTTGGTACTACAAACTTAATTACTCAGTGCTAGTAAAGTCATGGATATGGTAGGAGAATGTATAACAAACACTTTAATAAATCAGCATAATCCCTAACAACAACCTAAACATTTGTCCTTATTCTAACAGATAAGTGTAGTCTTAACCCCTCATCAAGGAAACTTCTCCTTGAAACAGAGATCACTACAGAAACCACAATCAATTAAGATGCAGTTGCGGAGAACAGTCCCAGTGGATACTTCTACAAAATAATTCTCACATCTAAGACTCTGAAACACTGCAAAAGTAGGGGAAGAAAGATTGTAACATCCTGAGGAACAGAGTTTGCTGTGAGACTGTCTTCTAGGAATGTCAGAAGCTACACCCATGAAGTCTCACCAACATGACTGTCTCAATATGAACTGAATAAGTACAACAATGATGGACTTGCCAAAGTTGACAGAGGAAACACCATGAGTCCTCAACCCTATACACACACACACACACACACACACACACACACACACACACACATACAGAGAGAGACAGACAGACAGAGACAGAGAGGCAATTAAGGGATGCTGACAGCAGGAGAAAAGGGCTTTCCTAAGGAAGGACCTACCAACTAGTTGTCTAATACCAAATAGTCAGCCCTGAAAGCATACATACAAGTAGCATTATAATACTGAGAACGTGTGTATAATGCTGCTTGTATGTAGCATTATACAGACTGAGAAATGCTACATGGGGAGGGTGTAGTGTACATCTGTGATGCATACAATTAATGAAAAAAGAGGCCATGAATTTGAAATCAAGAAAGGATAAGCATATGAGAGCATTTGGTGAGAGGAAAGGAAGGGAAAATGTTTGTAATTATAATCTCAACACTGATTTAAATATATAAATAAATTCACTTGGTAGCCACAGTATACGCTATACAGAACTAAATACTGCAGTTGATTTCCTCCACTTGGAACTGACTTCCCTGCACTCTCTTTCCTGGATACACGGCACTGGTTAACTAATTCCTCTGTACTGGCCCACCTTCTTCCCAAGTAAATGATGTGACCAAACAAAGTAAACGCTATAAAAAAAACCATGTGTGCCATTCCCCAGAAACTATAACTCAAAATAAAATTGATGCACGTTTAGAGTCAGGGGTTTACATCCTGACTTTCCTATATTTCAGCTGTGTGGCCATGAGCATCTATGTTCTCTGTGTCCTCAGCTTTCTCCACTATAAGTCAGGAAGATTGTGCTGTTTGTGGGATGTAAAAGAACAAAAATGTGGGAAACATTCAGAATAGAGAGCAATACTTTGTGATAGCCCAGTCAATGTTAAATCATTATTCTGTTGGGGCCAGCATGAATGGTTCATTGTGATGCCTTTAGAAGACTTGACTCCCTGCTCTACTAAGTTTTGTGTCTCCTAAGTTTTGAAAACAGTGAAAGGAGCAGTGATTGTCTTCAAAGATAAAGAACCACTTGAAAGTTTTTGAGGAATGTCAAAGTAGATTAATATTACATGAGGTTTCATTTGGAGTCATTAAACTGGAGGGGAATTTCCTCATTATAGGGATCAAGGGTAGTGTGTCCCCATGTTCAATAAAAAAAGTTTTTCAAAACTGCTTCTGTGACTTGTTGGAAATCCCAGATTTCACCCTTTCAAGGGGAAAGTGGTTGTCATTAAACTAAGCAGATTTGAGGTAGTCAAAGGACCTTGAACAGACAACTGTTACAATCTTTGTAGGTTTTGTTAACATATATTCACACCTATTTAACTCACTTTACTTATGACCAACATGGCCAGCAACTTTTTCGTTTTTGCTGTTATCTTGGCCATCTTGGAAACTTGTCAGCCAGAAATAGCCGTTTTGTTTTATTAAGTTCTTCTAACTTCTAACTTAATAATAAAAAAACTTATGCAGATTTTAAGTTCTGTAAATTTTCTTCAACAACGCAATATGTATAGCAACTCTCAATAGTGCTATGCATATTATCAGGGCTGACTGAGTCCTGTGCTATAGGCTTCTTTTTTAAAATAACTTTTATTTGAGATTATAATATAATTACATCATTTTCCCCTTCCTTTCTTCTCTCTAAACCCGCCCGTGTAACCATATACTGCCTCCTTGTTCTCTTGCTATGATATAGTAGAAAAAGGTAAAAAGTATTAGTTCACTTCCAATACATTTATAAATCAAATGAATAGATGGGTAGCCAAGGGATGGACTATACTTCTGACCCTGTTTATAAATAAAATATTGCTAACTTTTATTACATGGGAAACAACACAAAATTAAGCATATTTATAGTACCATTCAAGAGGTCTACCATTCTTAAGAAGTCAAGTCACGTTTCCAGGAAGCATGAGGCTATTTATTGCCACTCTCAACAATTTGCTATACAACTAATACTAAGCATTTCAAGAAATTGGGTCAAATTTGGCCTCATTATGGATGATTCCATCATAATGTCATTTTGATGGCTCTGTCAAAGAAAATAGTGCATCTTCCAATGGAAAAGTCATTCTGTGTAAAGCAAACATGATTGTCATTGTATATGTCTTCATTTGAAATTACAAATGAGTAGTATTTCCCATTGTATTTCCTTTTCTTCTTCAACCTTTCCTCATCTAAGGTGCTAGACTGTTAGCTGTAGAAATATCGAACAAAACAAGACAAAAAGAAAAACAAAAGAGATTTCTTTTTGACGTTTCCTCTTTGAAGGACTATATTTAAATCTATTTATAGGTAAGATGATCTTTTTAATTGTTATCAGAAAATGGAAGATAATGAAATAGCATATTTAAATTATTTTATTACATTTATCCATTTACAGTGTACATGTATGAGTGTGTGTGAGTGAGTGTGCATGTGTGTATATGTATATATATATGAGTGAGCATATGTTTGAGTATGTGTGCAAGTGAGTGTGTGTGTGAGTGTGTGCCTGTGTGTGTGTTGTACTTGTGGAAGTCTGAGGACAACTTGCTGGAGTTTGATCCCTCCTTTCACCATGTAAGTCCCAGATATTGAACTTAGGCTTTCAGCACCGGTGCAAGTGTCTTTATCCATTAAACCATCTTGCTGGCCCTATTGAATATACATATATATATATATATTTATACATATATATGAGTTAAATATAAAATGGTGTCCACATCTCATTTTTTAAAAGTTAACTCTTTGTTTTAGTAATTCCCAATATATATCAAACATCTACTTATTTTGCTTAGAAAAGTACAAATAGTTTATAATATTGACAAAACATGTAGAAAATACAAAAAAAGAAGAACAACCCTTCTATCCACATACCACTGGGGAGAGATCTTCTAGCAGGGAAACGGTAAGTATAAATGTCAGAGGCACAAGGTTAAAGATCGTTCTGTGGTTGTGAGCCTAGCCTTTAACGGCTGAGCCTTGCCTGGCGGTGGTGGTGCTTGTCTTTAATCCCAGCACTCAGGAGGCAGAGGCAGGTGGACCTCTGTGAGTTTGAGGCCAGCCTGGTCTACAGAGTGAGTTCCAGGACAGCCTCCAAAACAATACAGAGAAACCCTGTCTCAAAAAAAAAAAAAAAAAAAAAAAAGAAAAAGAAAGAAAGAAAGAAAGAAAGATAGATCATTCTTTGGGTTTCAAATATTGATCCCCAAAGAGGCAAAGCAAACCACGCACAAACTCAATGCCCTGATGTTGCAGGAGTTGGGAACAGGCGGGGAAACTACAGAAACAGGAGCTAATTCTGTAAAGCTCTAATTGAGAGACATCTCTCCAGGCAACAGGACCTCATGCCAGACCAACTAGGATTTCCACACACTGCATCATGAAAACGCAATGGTTACTTTGTACCTGACAGAAGCACGGTGGCAACAGTCAGAGCTATCAGACACGACTCAGGCAGGGGGGTAAGGTCAGATGAGCTTGGCTGTGAGTCACCTGAAAGATCTAGCAATTGAAGAAGTCCACCTCTTGGACTGCCCCCAAGCATCCCTTAGATCTTACAAACTCCCCCAAACATCCTTTAGATCTTACAAACTCCCCCAAACATCCTTTAGATCTTACAAACTCCCTCAAACAAACAGGAAAAATCCACCCGCAATCAGGAGGAAAACGATCTCTTTGCCCTAGAGTGAACTTGGGGACATCACATACCACTTCAGAGCGGATGCATGTAAATGGAATCTCAGGGTTAGGATTGCTCAAGAAGAGCTGAGCATGGCGCATGAGCAGAAGACTCGATGTTAGTGGATGAAAGACCCACCTCTTCAAGAAACAACACCCCTCTTCCCTTTGGCAATTTCTTTCCGGACTGGAAAGGAGGGGGCTTTTGATCCCAGCCCTCCCTCTGTGAAGTGGACTGTTTTGCTTTCACTTTAACGCTTAATAAAAGTATGTTTTGCCACCGCTTTTCTTCATTCCTGTGTTCAAAACACACACAGAATCATCATAACCATCACTAAATTGTCTTGGCATCACTATCCCCACACCACCGAAGACTATTGCTGTTACCCTCAGGAAACACGGTGGGGAATTGTCAGACGAGAACTAAGCAATGGTACTGTGAAACTGTGAACTGGATCAAACCCTGGGTATAAAGAAGGGCTGACTGGGAAACTCAAAACCCTGGGGAGGCAGGGGAGACTCGCCAGTATTAAGGATGCATGCTGTGGGGAGGGGAGCGTGCAAGTCTGAACAACTGGGGTAGTGGGAGGAGGAGACAGGCCAGAACAGCCAGGGAGCTAGCATGGGAACTTGGATCTGTGGCCGGCTTTTTTGAGTTAACAGGGCACCAGATGCCCCCTTGCCAGAGGTAGATGGCTATACGGGCAGATAAGGTAAGTAATGGCTTTTCCTGACAACCATAAACTGGCTTCATAAGATTTCTGGAGAAGGCTTATTTTACGGTTTTGTTTATCTGCTGGCAATCATTCCTGATCAGAGTCCAGCTGTCATTTGGGACATTGTCAGTGGCATTGTCATTTTAGATGGACCTCTTGTTCCCAACAGACCAGAGGTCCAGGAGTGATGCTGGGCATCCTTGTGGATTCCAGCTGGGGCCCAGGAGTGACACTGGGCATCCCACAGTTGATAGCACAGTCACATGTCTCCTCTTAGAATCCCAGCACACATGGCACTGGAACTTATGTGCATTCCAAGGGATGTAGAAGGATCTTGAAATTGGCTAAGCTGAAGCTTTCACCACCTCAGAAATGTTCTACATGAAGTCAAAACTACATATAATTACAGAAAAAAAGAACAGTTTTTGTTATTTGTGAATGGGTTCGAATATGACTTATCCATGCTTATTATACTTGTACTTCAAGTAGGAATTCTGATAAATGATAAATTTCTTGTTGTTTACAAAATTGCTGTGTGCAAAATAAAAAGTGTGACTGTAACTTCACTTTACTTAAGCACTGTCAAACAAGAAAAAAAAGCTGAAAGTTTCAAAGAAAGGCTGTTTACTCTTCTTTGATTTTGTCTTCTCTAGTTTCAAAAGTGTTGTCATGGCAAAGTTCTGTTTTCTGTTCTCTTTAGCCTAAGCTCAAGTCTCATCTCAGTGAAGAGCTTTGGGTGTTTCGTGAATGTCAGGATGTAGGCAGCCTCTTTCCTGCCTCTCAGATGCCATTCACCAGCCTCCTACTCAGCCAGAATCGGCAGAGTAGTTGAGCAGAGAACTTGCTCCATAAAGGGAATTATAAACAGGATGTAGTCACACAATAAGAAGGGAAAATGAAGCAGATTTCAGCACAATGTGAACTGATTTACTTTAGACAATGAATATCTTCCTATCAATGCTATACAATTAAGGTCCAGTACACTTAAATTTTCTTTAAAGTGGCAGATTTTCTTTCATTAAGAAAATTAGAATAGTCTGTCCACTCCCACTCCTCTGTGTGTGTAATTATTACTTAAACCATGATTATTATGCTTAAGAAATGTCAGCCTTGATTTAGTCCCACTCGGTCCCCAGCTCCCACCTTCATTTCAACTTGTGTTTTATCTCTGCAAGTTGCTTTCCAGGATCTCTGAAGTAGAACAAGCGCACTGAAGGCCACGATGGACAGCATCCCCAGACCCATGCTCTTCCCAAGGTGTCTTTGCAGATTTTACCCTGTAGAGGAAAGCTTGTTTCCTTTCTCTTTAAACCCAGGTTGGCCTGTGGCTTGCTTTTGCTAAGACATGTAGTAACGACAGCCTGTCATTTCTAAACTTAGACAGTTTACTTTTCTCTTGAAAATATGTCACCATGCTGCTAGCACATTAATTAGCCTGGACCCATCTGTAGAGGCTGAAAGATCAATGAAAAACAGTCCCGTTGTTCCGGCTGATGCCAAATGACCTTGAAATATGTGATGACAGTTCAGCAAAACGCAGAAAAACCACTGATTGCACCCATGGCCCACCCAGATGCATGAGAGGGTTTAACCCAGATGATTAAATAAATACTGTTTTAAACCTTTCCATTTGGGGAATTATTACACAGCAGTATTGACTGACTGATACATTAAATAATTCTGTCCTTTAAACATTTTATTTTACCCTAAGATTTCTTATAGGCCATTGGGCATGTGGGTGCAGATTTATAATACATGTAGTACTTTGGAGCAATGCATTGAGATTTTTCATGTGAACTGTGTACATGATATACTACTTTCATTATTTATTCATACCCAATTTATATGACCTGTGTATTAGTCAGCTTGGGCTTCCATAACAGGATATCAGCAGTTGGGTGGTTTTAATGACAAAATCTTCTTTCTTGGAATTCAAGAGGCTGAGAAGTCCAAGATTAAGGTAGAGAGACTAATTGGTTTCTTTGTGGTGGCTGTCTAAGTGACAGGGATGGGAAGGACAGAAAGAGAGAAGGGTAAGGAAGGAGAGGGACAATCTGCTGTTACATCTAATCTTAAATTAAGGAACCCAAATCAGGGTCTCACTCAGATGACCATGTTTAATTTTAATTACTTGCATACTCCATGAGAAGTCTCTTTGGAAATTGGAGTTTCAGTGTATGAACTTTGGAGAATATAACTCACTTCATTCCTGCACTGCTTAAAGAGACTTTCCCTTGGTATCTGGTATTTACATTTAGATTTTCCTAACAAAGGAGATTAAAAGCAAACAGACAAAAGCCTTTTTTAAGATAGTCTTCATAATGGTCACTCAAAGCACTCCCTCACTAATAATTCTTTATATGGTGTAATTTCTTGCTATGTCCATCAATAAATTTCTAGTCAGTTGAAATGGAGCATTTTAAATTCAATTCAGCACAAGCAGTTTTTCTATAAAGTTAGGTAATAAATAATTAGTAAACTGGAAATTTTTATCCTCTTCAGTTAAAATGACCAAGTCATTCTTTCCCAGTCTCATGATTTTATTATTATATTTTATAGGTTCCAGGACTATATTTAAAATCACCAGTAATACCATATAAGGTCTCTGAGGGTTGTTTCTTCTTAATAACATTGGAAAGTTTCTTAAATGGATTAACTGATCATGTGAACCATACTGTTCCCATGACAACCTCAAGATAATATTCAAGACTACATAAACCTCTTTACCACAGGGCAAAAATGTACATACAAGGAATTTATTTTAAGATAACCAAAATGACATCAGTTTTTGTTTGATATAACTAATGTTTATATTAGCATTGATGCTGCTGTCTATTAGTCATCTTTGTGTATGATTTCAGTCACTTTCTTCAGAGTGCGTTATGTATTATGCCGACTTTTGTAGTCTACTGTGCTGGCATCTTGAATTATTTTAATTGATTCATCTAGTCTCCAAAGTAGACTTTAGAAAGACTTTATAGCATGTTAGGCACGATCCTCAGTTCTAAGGATACAGTAGTAGCCCCATAAGAAAAAAGGTATCTTACACCTAATGGGGAAGATGACAAGCTACAAATGAATATGAAGTACGCTGTCCAGCAACTCAATCTGTTATGAACAAAGCAAATCAAAACAAATGGATAGAGTAGAGAGATCCAGGATCTAAGATTTAAGCAGAGCCGTTTTGTGTGTGTGTGTGTGTGTGTGTGTGTGTGTGTGTGTGTGTGTGTGTGTCCTGGCAAAAGAAACAGCCAAACAGACACTGTCAGGACCTTGAAATGGTAGCAATTTTATTTTAAAATGTCAGGATCAGGTAGTAGTCTCTATTCTTTTAATCATATTTTTCTTAGACGTTTTGTTTTATAGAGACAAGGTCTTATATAAGGAGACAGAAGCATGTTCTCTATGGAGGGTTCTAAGACAAAGTATTGGAGCACTTGAATCCATCTGGCTTTGCCAGGCTGTTCACATCATCTCAAAGAAGTTGGAATTTGCTCCACATCATGTCCTTAACTCTTTTAAAGTATTTATCATCATGTAAAACACCTAAGATCTTTTGCTCACTGTCTTAGAGTCCCAGTAGGCTTTTCCCTCTTGCAGACCTCTCCAATTTCCATAGGAGAGAGGCTCCCTTTCAGTGTGTGTGACAATAAACACAGTCTCATCTGCTGAAAGCCAGTCTCTGGTCTCCTGCCTTTGTATATTTGTGCTGCCTCTGAAATCTATCTAACTGTAGCTATTAAGAGGACAAAAGACAGCCCAAGAAAACTTTGGTCTCTAGTTTTGCAAGATTCCAACTCTTGGTAAATTATCAAGTTCTAATCAGTAAATCAGCCTTGCAAAAATTTTGACATAGCTGTGATTATAGAAAATGTGTGAGTTTCTGATTTTCCTTAGATGTAGAATCATAACTTACATGCCTTTCTGATTGCCTTTAGATCTCAATTCTATGCAACATTAACAATAAATTTAAGGAAAAACTACTATAGCTAAAAAAATTCTTTTGTAAGGCAGTCAACACGAGGAGTCTGCCATGCTGATATCCATAGAATAGAAACTGAGTTAACCACATCTTGACTTCTGGGGGGAATATGAATTAGTTTAACACTTTAGAGAGAAATTTGACAATCAAATTGGATTTAAATACATCCTATAGGACAGAATTTAGTGATAACTTCTGGGCAAAACAATGCATGGAGAGTGTTAGGTTAAGTATTTAATCATTGCTTCTATAAGCACAAAGCTAGAAAGAATGCAAGTGTCTACCAAAAGGAGAATGATGAATTGCAGTACATTTACACAACAGGATACTACATAACAGTTAAGATTAATTAATGAAAAAGTGTGGAAAGATCTCAAAAATATAACCTTGACTGAAAAGCAGGTCACAACCTTGCTGTAGAATATTAGTTTAAGATACATTATATTCATTTATACTATGGAATATTTGTTTAATGGTTCAAAGATGTGGTGCATTCATTTACATTGCATTTGTTTATGTCTGTAAAGCTGTGTTACTTTGCCTGCCTAAAACACCTGATTGGTCTAATAAAGAATGGAACATCCAATAGCTAGGCAGAAGAAAGAAATAGGTGGGGCTGCTGGGCAGAGAATAAATAAGAGGATAAATCTAGGAAAGGGGCTGAGAGTGAGGAGCAAGAAAAGAAGGAGAGGAGGATATCAGGGGCCAGCCACACAGCCACATAGCCAGTCATGGAATAAGAAGGAAAAGAAGATATGTAAAATAAAGAAAAGTAAAAAGCTCAGAGGCACAACATAGTTAAAGAAAAACAGGATAATTTAAGTTAGAAGAGCTGGTTAGAAACAAGCCAAGCTAAAGCCGGGCATTCGTAAGTAAGAATAAGTCTCTGTGTATTTATTTAGGAACTTAGTGGTGGGTTCCCAAAGAGGAAAAAACTACACAACTTCATTTATTCACCTAAATTTTTTCTATAAATATTTTATTACACATTTTCTATATGCCAATTACATGAGATTGTTCAAAGTTACAGGACTTCAACAAAAGGTGGGGAGATAGACAGAGACAACTGTCTCAAAGAGCCCATATCCCTATGAAAGACAAGATCTATGAAGCACATAAGTAAGAAATGATAGTGTAATAATCAAAGATGGTGTAGAGAAAAATATAATTTAGAGAAGTTTGAGATTAAAGGGATTGTTTTGTGTAGCTAGACAGAAAATGGTTTCTGAAAATAAAAACATTCTTTAAATATAGAGCTATAGCAAGTGGGGGACAGATAGAGACAACTTTTCCAGATGAAGGAAGCCAGTTCAGTCAGTTTTCCATAACTACAGATTCCATATCATTGGAGTCAAACATAGTTGGGTCCTAAATAGTAAGAAAAATAGGTGTCTGTACTGCATATGTACATGTCATTTCCTCATGATACAGCACAACTACAGAAACTACATATACAACTACATATAGATCTTGAGCGTAATAACTGATCTAGAGATGGCTGTAAAGTACAAAGAAAGACTTTGAGTGAATTATGTATAAACTGCACCATTTTTGAGCATTCATGGACTTGGGCATCCTCTGAGCTCCTGGTTCAAATCCTCTGTGTATTCTACGCATAACTACACATGACAAAAGACGTCACTGAATTCACAAACTAGTAAGGAGGCCAGTATGACAACTGAAAGATAGTTGAGATGAAGTAAAAACACACAAATGGGCCACAGTAAAGGTTTTGCTTTGATTTGGTATAAAATTAAAAACAATTTTCATTGAATTCTAGACAGTCTTTAATTTCTTTCCTCATTACTTCCTCGACCCAGTAGTGATTCATCTGAGCATTATTTAGTTTCCCTGAGTTTGTGGGCTTCCTGTGATTTGTGTTGTTGAATTCTATCTTTAAGTCATGTTGATCCATTAAGATACAGGGGGTTATTCCAAATATTTTGTATCTGTTGAGATTTGCTTTGTGACTGAGTATATAGTCAAATTTAAAGATGGTTCCATGAGGTGCTGAGAAGAATTTAGAAATACTTAGGCATTAATTTTAGGTGTGTCTATGGGAAGATTTCCAGAGAAGTTTGACTGAGAAGGAAAGTGTAGATTGGATGCAGGTAGCACAATCCCAAAGAGCTGGGTCTCAGAATGAACAACAAGGAAAAAGCCGGATGACCTTAATATTCATTCCCTTTTAATTACTTCTTAATCTGTGCTGTGGACCAAGTGACTCCCTCTGCACATCTTCCTCACCATGATAGACTGAATTTTTTTGAACTGGGAATCAAAATAGTCCCATGTTCATTAAGGTGTGTGTGTGTGTGTGTGTGTGTGTGTGTGTGTGTGTGTGTGGCATTGTAATAAGAAAACAACTAATATGTGTTGCAAAAAGGACTTTTCAAATATGGCCAAGTTAAAGATGTTAAAATAAGGATATTGTTACATTGTTATACTGTAGATTCTGTAATAATAAAGCCCCCTTTTCAAAGTCAGGAAGGTCAGTGGCTACAGGATAGGCTGACTCTGCAATGTGTTTGTCTTAGTTAAGATTATTATCACTATGACAGAACACCATGATCAAAAGCAAGCTAGGGAGGAAAGTGATTATTTGGCCACATCACTGTTCATCATCAAAGGGAGACAGGACAGGAACTCAAACAAGGCAGGAACCAACCAAGAAGCTGGAGCTGATGCAGAGGCTATGAAGGGGTGCTGCTTACTGGCTTGCTCCTCATGGCTTACTCAGCCTGTTTTCATTTAGAACCCAGGACAACCAGCCCAGGGATGGTACCATCCACAATAGGCTGGGCCCTCCCCCATTAATCACTAATTAGGAAATTGCTCTATAGGCTTGCTTACAGCCAGATCTTATGAAAGCATTTTCTTAATTGAGGTTCTCTCCTCTCAGATGACATCAACTTGTGTTAAGTTGACATAAAACTAGGCAGCACATTTCTCATTGTATTATATATATGGACACTATCCCTCTTATTATAGCTTCTCTCTGGAGCTGGAGTACTGCTATCTCCTTCCATGACTGTCTCTCCTATGAAGCTCCTCCTGGATTTTGGAGAAGATTCTTTCATTCCTTATTGCCTCATCACACTGTCTCTACTACCCTGCTGTATCTCTCCTAATTGCTCTTCCACTCTAAGGACTGATCACGTCCCCTTCTAACAGTAGTGACACACTCCTACTCAAGCTCCTTCTGAAGGTTATTTTCATGTCAGCTCCTTTCCAACCCTGTATTTAGTTCTAATGGAAAACAACTCTGTTAAACCAACCATCAAAAATGTGGTGACTTTGAAAAGCAATGCTATTTCAAAGACAAAATATTTTAAAGGTTTAGGAAATAATACAAGATGTTAATTTCTTATTGTTTAACAATAACTAATTCATAGATGAATATGGTAACATTTAGGCATGACATTGATGATTCAGGAGTGCTGAGTCATGTTTTAGAAGAATAGTTGAAGATCATTGTCTTCCCAATTGTATTAAGAACAGTTGGAAAAGAGAAGAGTCACTTTGCCACATTTTTAGATCATGCATATTTATGTGGGACTACACAAATAGGAAAATGCAAACTAAAAAGTCATTGAGATATCATTACACAAAGGCTCACTAAAATCTCTCTCTCTCTCTCTCTCTCTCTCTCTCTCTCTCTCTCTCTGTGTGTGTGTGTGTGTGTGTGTGTGTGTGTGTGTTAATATAGACTGTACCCAGGTCCTTGAACATGCTAGACAAGTGCTCTACCACTGAGCTAAAGCCCCAGCCAGAAAAATATTGTTTTAAATAACTAGGTCTTAAATGTTAAAAGCTTTACAGGCCGTATACTGTGATGATATATTGTTGATGATCTAATAAAACTTACCTGAAGATCAGAATGCAAAACTAGCCACAGCCCTAGAGGCCAGGCAGTGCTGCCACACACCTTTAATCCCAGCACTAGAAAGGTATATAAGGCAGGAGCAGGGGTCTCAGAACTGGAATTCAGTCTTGTACAATTAGTCTCCAGCCACACTGAGGACAAGATCTTCCCAGCTGTGGAAGAGGTAAGAGCTGTCTAATGGTTAGCTGCTTTGCTTTTCTGATTTTCAGGTTGAACCCAAATATCTGTCTCTGTACTTTTATTATTGATGCTATAATATATTATCTACCACAGCATTCTTGACTCAATCATTATAAAACCAATGTATTCATAGAATGTATAAACTAGTGAACATGCCTGTACCAACACAATTCATTTGTAAAACAAAATACAAGTGTACAACAAGTACTAAACAAAGACAAGATCCCAGGTTCACTCTTTAACATCAAACCAGCAAGCACACACACACAACATACACACAAGCATTGGACATGCACACACAATGGTAGGCTAAATTTGATGAAGGCTTGATAATCCTTACACTAAAGTGCCTAAATTTAAAACACTAATTCTACCAAGTGCTAAAAAAAATGGAATTCTCCTGACTAGACCTGCTGGTGGGGCTTAAGTAGCACATCCACTTTAGCAAATGCCTTCATACCTGCTTTAAAGTTTACATACACTCCTATTATACTTCCTAATCGTATTTCTAGGCATTTAGAGAGCTGGAAGTACCCAGGCTCAGACACCATGCTCAGAATATAACTATGTACAATCCAGACATTGAAAATGCCTCAGATCTCTAGCAATAGGCAAATGGATAAACAAATTCTAGTATGTCTAGAAAATGAGCAAAATTTCAGCCACCCAAACAGTAAATTATTAATATTCACTCCATATGGATGCATCTCAAAATTTTTTCAGATGGAAAGGTACCAAGCAATAAAAGGACAGACTTATGAATTCATTTGTATAAAATTCTAGAAGAAAAAAATAAAATCCAAAGGAAAACAGTGTAGATCAATAGCTCCTTGAAGGTGAGCATAGAGGCAGGGAGACCATGGAAATGAGATTAGGAAGTGTTCCAGGCTAGGCTGGAAAGATGGCTTAGCTGTTAAAAGCTAGGCTCACAACCAAAAATATAAGGAAATGTTCTAGGGAAATATTAGAGAAAATTGGAAATGTCCATTATATTTGAGACAGGTAGACCAATGGAATCGAATTGAAAACCCGGGTATTAACCCACACACGTACGAACATCTGATCTTTGACAAAGAACCTAAAAATATACAATGGAATAAAGAAAGCATCTTCAACAAATGGTGCTGGCATAACTGGAGACTGGCATGTAGAAGAATGCGGATCGATCCATGTTTATCGCCATGCACAAAACTTAAGTCCAAATGGATCAAAGACCTCAACATAAATCCAGCCACACGGAACCTCTTAGAAGAGAAAGTGGGTGGCACCCTTGAACGAATTGGTACAGGAGACAGCTTCCTGAATATAACACCAGTAGCACAGACAGTGAGATCAACAATTAATAAATGGGACCTACTGAAACTGAAAAGCTTCTGTAAGGCATAGGACACAGTCAGCAGGACAAAAAGACAGCCCACAGAATGGGAAAAAATATTCACTAATCCCACATCTGACAGAGGGTTGATCTCCAAAATTTACAAAGAACTCAAGAAGCAAGTCTCCAAAACATCAAAGGACCCAATTAAAAAGTGGGCTGCAGAACTAAATAGAGAGTTTTCAATAGAGGAGTCTAAAATGGCTGAGAGGCACTTGAGAAAGTGCTCAACATCCTTAGCCATCCGGGAGATGCAAATCAAAACAACTCTGAGATACCATCTCACTCCTGTCAGAATGGCTAAAATCAAAAACACCAATGACAATTTATGCTGGAGAGGATGTGGTGAAAGGGGGACACTCCTCCATTGCTGGTGGGAGTGCCAACTGGTTCAGCCACTTTGGAAATCAGTATGGAGATTCCTCAGAAAAATGGGAATAAACCTACCACAAGACCCAGCAACTCCACTCTTAGGCATATATCCAAAAGATGCCCATTCATACAACAAAGATGTCTGTTCCACTATGTTCATAGCAGCTTTATTTGTAATAGCCAGAACTTGGAAGCAACCTAGATGTCCCTCAACCGAAGAGTGGATAGAGAAAATGTGGTACATCTACACAATGGAGTACTATTCAGCAGAAAAAAATAATGGAATCATGAGATTCACAGGCAAATGGATGACACTAGAAGAAACCATCCTGAGTGAGGTAACCCAGTCACAAAAAGAGAAACATGGCATGTACTCTCTCATATATGGATTTTAGACATAGATCTGGGGAGTGCCAGCCTACAATCCTATGGCCAGAGAGTCTGGGAAACAGAAACTTCATTTAGTGGCTGATCGAAGAAGAGGCAGACTCCTTTGGTTAAGTACTGAGCTGAACTCAAGAAAGCCAGTAACAGAGAGGGAGAACTGATGGTCAAAGAGATTAAGACTGGGCTGTTTTAACCCCCAGAAACAGCTGACCAGACAAAGGTTAACTCTTGAATCCCAGGCATCAGCCTGGGAATCCAGCATGGGACTGATCAAGACTCCCTGAATCTGGGTGTCAGTGAGGAGGCCTAGGTAATCTATTGAGCCTTGGGCAGCAGATCAGTACCCATCCCAAGTATACACACGGACTTTGGACTCCCATAGAACAATGTGAGGTACACTCTCACCCTGAACTCTTGGGGAAGGGTCTAGGCCCTGCCCTATATGAAATGACAGACTATGGACACCCCCATGGAGGGCCTCACACTCCCTGGGGGAATGAGGGGATAACGGGGGGGGGGGGTTGGGGGGAGGACATGGGAGGAGGGGAGGGAAAGGGAGAGGGACCTGGAACTGACTTGGGAAGCAACCTTGTTTCTTATCTAAATTTAAACTGGAAAATAAAATAAAAAAAGAAAGTTTCATTGATATACATGTGTGTGTTTGTGTGAGATTCATAATATATGTTTCATATGTATATACCAAAATTTAATAAACTATTATAGCACCTCAGATACATGCAAAAATAACCAAGGTAAAGCCACAGATAATACACAAACCGGTCCTTTCCTGGGCAGTCTAGAGCATACAGGGCAAGCCCACTGCTTAAGCATCTCCACAAAACTGGGAACACATTAGTGTTCAGCTTTAATTTGAACAGTTATTAGAATCTTAAATTAAAATGAGGTACACAGGATGGTATAACGAATGTCTCATATGCAGCTTCATGTAAAAATATTCTAGCATAGCTAATGAATAAAATTTGTGCTGTAACATTTTTCTCATTTAAATGTCATCCTAGCTATATTAATAGGCAACTTTCTGTGAGCTTTAAGCAGTAACACTGACTTCTAATTTAAGAGTTAAAACCAACATAACTACACTAAATGACCCAAGGGAGCCATCCTCATTAACATGATAATTCAGTCATGCAGACTTAAGTAAACTTCAAAGAGTGTATGCAGGGATTTTATTAAAAGTGTGATGTTCTGGGAGAACAGATGTTAGAATCTTTCTTCACAAAGTAAAATTCTCTCATTCTGTGAGCCCAAACATAGCTGACACCCAATTAGGTTTATACCAATGCAATAGAACGTTCTCTCTCTCTCTCTCTCTCTCTCTCTCTCTCTCTCTCTCTCTCTCTCTCTCTCTCTCTCTCTCTCTCTCTCCTCTCTCCTCTTCTCTTCTCTTCTCTCTCCTCTCTTTCTCCTTGAATAAATAATGATAAATCACAAACATTGAACCTCTGGCCACACCTGTGGAGATAGCTTCCCCTGGCCCAGTTTCCAGTGCCTGGCACCCAGTCTGACTACACTGAGGGAGCTCAATAAACAGAAACAGGGACCCACCCCCCTCCGTGGTGCTCACTTTCAAAATGCCAGTTCTTCAGAGTAGCTTTAAAATAGCTAATGCTTAATGAAGCAGCCAGTGGATGGAAACCTTTCACAGCTTTGGAAGAAGTCAGAGGCACTAGAAAACATACAATAAGATGCTACGATAAAAGAGGCGGTGAGGACACTTGCTGTAAGCCAGGTATTGGGCAGATAAATAATAAATAGCAGCTGTAACAACTTTACAGTTGTTATTTCCTTTAGACCTCACAACAACTATGTGAGAGAAAAACTGCTGTCATCACTTTAGGCTAAACTAAGCTATTAGTCATGTATTTGTTAAGGAAATGGGCTACATCTTACCTACACTCTCTGCACAGACAGAGACAAGCTAACCCTGCTAGTTCTGAGTGCATTGCAGTTGAAATAGGGAAACCAATGAAGTTAGGGCTCATGTTTAGACCACTGGGACTAGATTCCACTTGCTCCATACCCACTCTTTGTGCTCACAAACACTAGAGTAAACCAGCCAGGTGTGGGGGTGCCCACCTGTAATCCTAGCACTTAGGAGGTGGATGGAGGGCAGCTGAGAGCTAAGGTCACAATCAGAGACACAGAAAGCTCAAGACCACACCAAGCTCCATGAGACTATCTCAAAAAACAAAAAACCAAACAACAAACAACACCAAGAAAAAAAACCACCAGAGAAAGCATAAGTGTCCGATGAAATGAAAGTGATTAAATACATTTGACTAGTTTATCCTATGGAGAAATACATAACCATTAAAATGGTTAACTTAAAAAAGAATCTGAAGAGCTAGATGGAACAATGCTCATATGTTAATAGGAAAAAACAAAAAAGAATCATCTGTTCTTTGATTGTAATTATGCAAAAATGATATATCAATATTAACAAAGACTAAAAAAGAACAAAATATTAAGCAATTATAATCTTTTTAATTTTCATTACTGTCATTTAATATAGCCTTCTAAAAATTACTTTTTTATTTAAATTACAAACAATCTTATTTTACATATCAACCCCAGTTCCCTCTCCCTCCCATCCTCCATCCTCCCATGGCCCCCATCGACCCCTCCCATTCCAACCCCTTTCAGCTGCCCAGGGAGGGTGAGGCAGTCCATGGGGGATCTTCAAAGTCTGTTACAACATTCGGGGCAGGGCCTAGCACCCACCCCCTCACCCCCCCACCCCAGTGTCTATCCCTCTATCCCTCTATGGGTAGTGGGCTCCCAAATGCATTCATACACTGGGGGTAAATGCTGATCCACTACCAGAGGCTTTTAAAAAGGGAAAACAGTCTGCATATGGCAGCAATCAGAGCACCATATTTTCATGGACTTCCTCACAGTCATTCTTCTCCAGTATAAAAGCCTGCCTTCCCATGCTAGCCACCACATTAGATTACTACAGCCTCCACTAGGCACATGTCACCACAATAGAGACATGGTGCCGGTGAAGTTGTGGCTCCTACTTGCTAGTGTTTGGATCTCAGTTGCATTACTTATCAACTTGAAGCAAGAACTGAGCCAAGTTGCTTAGTGCTTTCAAACGTCTGAGTTGTTGATTGTGACACAGTAGCATTAGCAGCATACAATTAATTGAGCTATAAGGATTGATTGAGAAAATGTAAATAACATGTATAGTCCATAATTAGAAGTCATTACGGGTACATATCACTAAAAATAGGTAGTATTCAGTCTCCTTATCAAAACCTTCAGGGTGCTTCCTACAGACTTGTTCATTTACAAAGCTCTCCATGAGTCCTCCTCATATTTTCATCAGCCAAATCTTTATCTATACGTTTTCACATTTTTTAATGCTGTGAAACTTTTTTTATTTAATTTAGAGTCAATCTTATTTTATATATAAATCCCAGTTCCCTCTCCCTTGAAACTCCCCATCCTACCTCCATCCACTCTCCATGGAGGGTGAGGCCTTCCATGGGGGATCATCAAAGTCTGTGACATCATTTGGGGGAGGGCTTAGGTTTTTACAGAATATTTCTCTCTCACCTTGTACGCCTACCAAGCTTTGAGTGATATGAAAATAAAAAATAAAAATAAATAAATAAATAAATAAATAAATAAATAAATCTGGCATGTTCAGTCAATTTGACATTATTTTTTTGTTGTTGTTTTTTGAGAGAGGGTTTCTCTATGACTTTGGAGGCTGCCCTGGAACTAGCTCTTGTAGACCATGCTGGTCTCGAACTCAGAAAGATCCACCTGCCTCTACCTCCCAAGTGCTGGGATTAAAGGTGTGTGCTACCACCGCCCTGCTCAACTTGACATATTTTTTCTCAATTATTCCTTAAGAAATTCTCCATTGAGATAGTGTTCTCTAGGTATATTAATTACTTATCTCATTTCTATCACAAAATATCTGAAAGAAACCAAATAAGGATAGATCTGTTTTTGCTCACAGTCTAAGGAGATACACTTCATCATAGTAGGTGAGTCAAGACAGTACAACCACAATGCAACTAGCCACATTGCATCTGCAGTCACAAAGCTGAAAGAAGTGAATGACAGTATTTAGTTGGGATTCTTGCCCCCCCCTTTCTGTTTGGGATCACATCTCCTGGGTTCCTGGGATCCTGGACTCCTGGGCTTCTGGGCTCCTGGACTCTTTGGCCCACATTAAGGATGGATATTCCCTCCTCAGTTAAACCTCCCCTGAAATATTCTTATAAATACACCCAAAGGCATATCTTATAAATGTTCTAAGCACTTATTAACCTAATGAAGTTAACAATCAAAATTAACCATCACAGCAAGGTCATTCAGCTAGGGCAGTGGCTCAAAATATTTCTTATATTTTTGGTTGTGAGCCTAGCCTTTAACTGATGAACCATCTCTCCAGCCCAGGAATCAAAATATTTCTATGGACCATTTAATGGGGAGAATAGACTGTTGCCATGACCAAAGACATACGAGGGCTGGGAAGATGGCTCAGACAGTGAAGTGACTGCTGTGTAAGCATGAGCCTCAAAACTCTCAGAAAAAAAAACAGCACAGTGGTACACACCTGTAATCCTAGCATCGGGAGATAGGTCTCTGGGGCTTGCTGGCTACCTGGCCCACTCATCAAGTTCTAGGTAAGTGACAGACCCTGTCCAAGACCAGTACCTGATGAATAGCATACGAATTGTACTCTGGCATGCACACACAAAAGCACGCGCGCACACACACACACACACACACACACACACACCTAATACATATGTACATTTGAATACACATGCATCTGTACACAAATGAACACACACACATACAAAAAATAGGCATGAGGACCCAGAATTCTTATCTCTGTTTGTCATCGTTTAAAAAGTCAAATGGATCTTGCTGATTAATAGTGAACTAACAGAAACATCCAGTGTTATTGCAAGTTACAGATGTTATCCCAAGCTGACTCTTTAGTATAGAATGCTGATGCAGCCCAGACATGTTAGATATGCCTACTGGCTTAGTGAACATATTCTAGTCCAAAGCCGTAAACTTTGAAGCTGTTACATTCATTTAGTAAGGGTTAGTAATCAATACTGTGTTTTTTAACTGCCTTTTTCTACCCAGACACAAAATGAAGAAAGTTAACTAACCACATGTTCCCTATAGAAGATCATGGTAATATTCACATTGGTGACATCACATTCACTGTGACTAATGAGTGAGAGGTGGCAAGTACTCTAGATGACATAAGAAACAGGCTTCCCACAAATGGAAATACAGGGCCTGCTATAACCATGAACTTCTTTAGGGAGATCTGCTCTGTGGCACAACACTTCACATAGACTGTCAGTAGGAAACTCAATGCATAAGCATCTCCTTGGTGTTTTAGAAAAAAAAATTATGTTTGTCAATACCAACCACCTTCCCTGGTTGCTTTGGGCTTGTTTTTGTTTTTGGCGTTTTGATTTGTTTGCCAACTTGACCCAAACTAGAGTTATCTGGGAAGACGAACCACAGTTGAGAAGATACCTACATCAGATTGCCTTCATGCAAGTCTGTTGAGCACATTTTTTTCTTAATGATTGATGTAGGTTGGCAAAGTCCATGGTGGACAGTACCACTTCTGGACAGGTGGTTCTGAGTTGTGTAATAAAGTAGGCTGAGGAAGCCATAAGCAGCAAGCCAGTAAGCAGGGTTCCTCCACAGCTTCTGCTTGAGTTTCTGCCTCTAGGTAGGTTACTGCCTTGAGTTCCCACCAGAACCTCAATCAGGTGGGACCTGAGAGTTTTAAGAAAAAATAAACCCATTTCCTCTCTAAGTTACTTTTAGCCAATGTGCTTTATCACAGCAATAGATATTTGAATTAAGACACCAACCCATTTAACTAACAAAAAGTCTATTTATTGCAATGTTATTAGAACAGAGGGGGCTTGGAACCACCTTGTTCATATCCAAAACTCTATTCCATTACTTACTGGCTATGTGCCTTGAGCAAGTCACATTGTCTCTCTGATCTTCATCTATCTCATTTGTAGATTGAGTACAATGGTAATACCCCACAGCCTGGCTATAAAGACTATGATAAGATAATACATAAGACACAGATAATGTTAGCTCTTGTTTTTATTACATTGAAAGTGTTTCCAATACCATGGACTGAGTAGTTTTAAAAGATGTGTCATATCAGAATCCTAGAAGATAATTATATACTTATATAAGCTCATAAATTCATTTTGACTAATTCCATGGAAAGGATTAAGGGTTACTTTTGTCAAAGAAAACATAAGGGCTGATGATATAGCATAGCACGCACAAAGCCCTTGGTCCAATCCCTAGCACTGAATAAACCTGTGTGTGGTGGGTGCCCACAGTCTCAGAACTGAGGTAGGAGTAGGGACACCTGAAATCCAAGGTGGCCTGCCAAATAATGACTGAGATACCAACCTGGGATACATGAGCCTTTGTCAAAAAGAGTGAGTAAGAGCAAGGGAGCAAGAAATTGATTTTCCTTCTTTATAGTATACAAATAAATAAGGTCAGAGTCTTTAAATAATAAAGAAAATGTCTGCTAAGTAAGTATTCAAAGATAGGTGAAAGTGACTAGGAGTGGAATGAACCATTACTGAGAACAAATGAGTCAATAGATGTCATCTTCCTTGTGCCATTTGTTTAGGGAATCCCTCAAGTAAGCATTCAATAGAGACCTCCAGTTCACAGTAGCAGGGGTGGAGGGGGGAAGCTTTGAATGCTCACAGACAATGCAGGGTTGATTTATGTGAGACTGCCTGCATGGTGATCGAAGGACTGTGTGGGATCTCATAAACACTGTCAGACAGGCAGCAGAGCAAGACCCCGTAAGTCAGTGCCGCATCCCCCAACTGTATGTGCAGCCCTGGATCTTGCTTACCCATGTCCACACTCCTAAATTTCACCATCCATAAAACAAAATGTAATATTTTATATGGTTACTATAAACTACACGAGTAATTGAGCAGACATATGTAGAGTGCTTAAACCAGCACCATGCACAAAGGGAATCCTGTGTAAGTACCCAGTGACACAACCTATAAATGGGATGCCAGCTGTCTTTCAAACTCACCTACTTGATCCACTTTGTTTTTAATTAGTATATGATAATGTATATGTGTATACAATACAATATATAAATGGATTCAAAGTTTCCTTTTCTTATGAACTATTTTTAAGTTCCATCTAATCTTTATGCAAATGATTGTGGGGCACGTGTGGGCATGCTGTGTGCATGGGGGTGATGTTTGCTCATGAATTCAGTGCTCATGGAGTCCAGAAGAGGACATCAGTTCCTCGGAAGCTGCAGTTTAGGCAGTTGTGAGCCAGCTGAAATTGGTGTTGGGAACTGAACTGTAGTCCTCTGAAAGAGCAGCAAGTGTGTTTTACTGCTGAACCGTCTCTCCAGCCCCCTCAAGAAATGTTTCATTGTTAATAAAAAGGAGAGGAGGGAAAGCAAGATGTTGAGCCATCTCAAGTATTCCCACAGTAGGTGATTGTCACCCCTAAGTCAAGTGAAAACCATTTACACAATAATGCATTCTATTTTCCCTAAATTAGATATAAGACCTGAATATCTTCCTCTAAAAGGCTTACATTTATGTTGGTCATTCAAGGGCTTGCCACATTAACTACATCTGAATATTTTAGAATGTAAATGTAAGAGACAGCCTTGCAAGGCTATGCTCCTGGGACTCTGCAGTGAAGTGATCAACAATGAATGAAGTTGCCATGCCAGAGTCCTTCTCTTGGTGCAGTAGAGACTTCCAGAGGTTATTTTTTTTTCAACATAACAGGGACTGCATAAGCAGACTATTCTCTCTAAAGCAGTTTAAGGAGTGGTTTTCCGAATTAAGGCACCCTATAAAAGCTTTCTGCCCAATGCCCCCCAACAATTACATACCCCAGACACACACCTCTGACATTTCCAGCTGTGTTGTAGTCATGGCTTGCATATGGTATTTCACTAAAATGATTTTCCCATCAACAAATACCCTCCGAACTCTAAGAGCCAAGAAAGACTACAACAGCAAACAGGAAGCACATAAAATGTTGCGATTTGGGACCTACAGTACTCTCAAATTTTCTTTGATAGTGAAATTACCACCTTGGATAAGCCTTCGTACACAATCATATGATAATTTTTCAAGAACTAGCCCTAGAGGAAAATATCATCTACCCACCTCCCCGCAAAGACTGAAGTCAGTCAGATAAAGGCCAATAGCAAACCCCTATAGAGATGAGACAGAAGGCAAAAAATAATTGGCAAGTTACAAAGACAAGACGTAGGTCATAATTTTTTTAAATTTTGGGGGATATGTTGCATGTCAGGGACATGCAGGACAGTAGGAGCAATCATTCCACCATAGCCCTTTAACTAAATTTAACATGCCATCCCTAGGATAAAAGCTTACCATGACATTCAATTATTGCATATTGTATTTCATTTCACAGTTGCATAGTTGTGTTGTATACAGTGATCTAAGGTCACAGGCAGCTGCTAGAATTCTAAGGCTCTTGTGTCTCTAAACAATGAATATGTAATGGTGAAGAAGACAGTTGATTAAAAGTGGAAGAATACTTATGAGTTGAGTCTGAGCTGGAACCCAGATCCAGGCCCTAAGACAGTTTGAGCTAGAGGTGAACCCCTTGACTTCTCATGGGTCATATGCATATAAGACATTCCTTCTGACCATGCTCTATTTTGTGACATGTAGGTTGGCCAGTGAGGGCTCCAGTATTCATCTGCCATTGTATTCTTCCATGTGTTAATATTGATGCTTCTAGAATCTCCCTTCCAGCCTTATCCCCCTTCTAAGGTCTGTATCTGCCATTTCTTCTGCCTCCTAGTCTGCCAGGGGTCTGATTCTCCTTTATGGCTCGTGGGTTGTAAACACTGGTGAAATACTAGAAATGAACTTCCTCTTCCTGTGTGCTAGATTCCTACAGTGGTACACTGAAGCATGCAAGTTCCCATGGATAGTCTGGCATAGAACTGACTCTCTGAAGCAGAGGTCAGGAGGACAGCTGAAAACAAACAGTGTAGTTTCAGAAGGTTAGATCCACTGCCTGAGTGACAGATCCATCTCCAGTCAGAGCTCTCTAGGGCTCAAAGATGCAGCGCATCTCAATCCGTATTCCACCAGTGGCAGTAACTGAGCAGAGGGTCCTAAGAACATGATGGGGTCAGAAATAAAACTCCAGACCCTTTGAAGAAGGTCTATAAAATCATGTGTTTATTATTTGTTTATCTGTTTTTATTAATTAGGGATAAATAATAGAGTGGTTAGGGTTTTCTTCTGAGTTGTAGGAAATAACTGGTTTTTGTGGCAATGGTGACCTAGATGACAGTGCCTGGCATATATATCTACCTTAGACATCCAGTGTCCCTGCTCTTAACCCTGCTGCCAAATCTTTCTAGAGGATCTTGGGAATCATCTGTTTCTTGATGGGTCCTGAACTCTGTTGGTAAATGATGCCAGGGATGACAATCTGTCACTATGTCAGGGAAAAGTCAGTCCAGCGCAGTGGAGGTAACGACAGAGGCAGCATGGGTGAGCTGCTTCCTCCCACTTAAGGCTCTGGTGCAAAATACTGAAGTGAGAACAACTTCTCCTCACTGTCACGGAGCTACCATCCAAGCGTAGGATGCTGAAGGTAGGCTTGGCACTTGTGCAGTTCCAATGAAAACAAAACTGTCTGTCTGTTTTATTGTTTAGTTTAGTCAGGCAGATAGAAATCTCAAATGACTCACGATGAGTAATGAAGAAATGTGTAAACTCCTTGACAGCAAGCTGATCTTTCTACAATTTGTCCACTGCATGCATGTGTATGAGTTAAGCAAACAGCACAGAAATAATAAGTCTGAAAGGTAAAATTCTTCATTTCTTATCAACTTGCAATATTTTTAACTAAGGTTTTTTTTAATGTTGCATCCTATGATGACTGATACTTTCTAATGTCAGATAACTTCCCAATTCGAGTGCTGTGACAGTCCAACCACCCATGAAATCCCCAATTTCCTTCAAACCAAGATAGCTGGCTATCCCAGTAGAACTGCAAAAGTCTCCCTTGGTGTTTTTCTGTGCCACAAAAATCCATATAGGAGTGAGTACACGCCATGTTTCTCTTTTTGTGACTGGGTTACCTCACACAGGATGGTTTCTTCTAGAGCCATCCATTTGCCTGCAAATTTCAAGATTCCATTATTTTTTTCCTGTTGAATAGTACTCCATTGTGTAAATGTACCACATTTTCTCTATCCACTCTTCAGCTGAGGGGCATCTAGGTTGTTTCCAGGTTCTGGCTATTACAAATAATGCTGCTATGAACATAGTAAAACAGATGTCCTTGTTTTCTGAATGTGCATCTTTTGGGTATATGCCTAAAAGTGGAATTGCTGGGTCTTGTGGTAGACTGATTCCCATTCCCATTTTCCTGAGGATCTCCATACTGATTTCCAAAGTGGCTGTAACAGTTGGCACTCCCACCAGCAATGGAGGAGTGTTTTCCTTTCCCCACATCCTCTCCAGCATAAACTGTCATTGGAGTTTTTTATTTTAGTCATTCTCACAGGAGTAAGATGGTATATCAAAGTTGCTTTGATTTGCATTTCCCAGATGGCTAAGGATGTTGAGCACTTGGTCAAGTGTCTCTCAGCCATTTTAGACTCCTCTACTGAGAATTCTCTATGTAGTTCTGTATCCCACTTTTTGACTGGATCCTTTGGTGTTTTGGAGACTTGCTTCTTGAGTTCTTTGTCAATTTTGAAGATCAGCCCTCTGTCAGAGGTAGGTTTAGTGAATATCTTTTCCCAATCTATGGGTTGCCTTTTTACCTTGCTGACTGTGTCCTTTGTCTTACAGAAGCTTCTCAGTTTCAGGAGTTCCCATTTATTTATTGTCGATCTTAGTATCTGTGCTACTGGAGTTATGTTCAGGAAGCACTCTTCTGTACCAATTCATTCAACACATGAATCAGGGGAGTGCCAGCATACAATCCTACTGCCAGAGAACCTGGAAAACAGAACCTTCATCCAGAGACTGACAGAAGCAGAGGCAGACACCCACAGCTAAACACTGAACTGAACTCCTGGAATCCAGTGACAGAAAGTAAAAAATGATGAACAAAGGAGTTAAGACTGGGCTGGTTTAACCCACAGAAACAGTTGACCTGAATAAGGGGGAGCTCTACAACCCCAGATTGATGGCTGTGAGGAAAGCATGGAACTGACCCAGAACCCCTAAATGTGGGTGTCAATTAGGAGGCCTAGATAATCTATGGGGCCTTGGGTAGTATTTATCCCTGGTATACAAGTAGACTTTGAGTGCCCATCCCACAATGAGGGATGCTTTCTCAGCCTGGACTCTTGGGGGAGGGCCTAGGCTCTGCCCTGGATGAAATGACAGACTCTGGAGGTCCATCATGGAGGGCCTCACCCTCCCTGGGGATTGGAATGGAGATTGAGTGGGGGGCTGGGGATCCCGGTGGGGAGGGCAGGGGAGGAAGGGAGGGAAAGAGGGCTGGGATTGATGTGTGAAACAAACTTGTTTCTAACTTAAATAAATAAATGAAGTATTGTATGTTTTGGGGCGTGTACAATAGTAAGGCCTACCCAAAACACTCCTATAAAAATTTTTGCATAAAAACTTTCCAGTCGAGAAATATTAGACTAGGATTCCATTTGACTGAGACTTAAGAGCAATTATTAACAAGTAGAACCTCATAAAACTAAAAAGCTTCTGAACATCTAAAGAAACCATCAATTGTGTAAGACGGTAGCCTGCAGAATAAGAGCAAATCTTTGCTAGTCATACATCTGAAAGATGATTAATATCCTGAATATATTAAGAACTCAAATACACAAGGAGAAAAACATGAATGATCTGTTCAAAAAGTGTGCTACAGATCTGAACAGAGTTCTAAAAAAAAGGAACAAAAGTGGCTAAGAGCAATCTCAAAAATTATTCAGCTGGATCTGACCTGAAAGCCCTCTCCTTGAGGATTAGCTTTCAAGGTGCTGTGTAAGCTTCTAAGGAAGGGAACCAATAGTCCTACCCAGTTGGGATGCCTATGAACCACAACAACCAGCATAACATGATAACTCTAAGGTTGTAATAGTGATGCTCTTATCTTGGCAGTAACCAACAACTCTTTAATTAAACTTAAAGCTTATTTAACAGGAGGAAAACCATTCCTGGTACTAGAAACCTAGCCAACCCAGCACAAGTGAAGTCATGATCTTAAAGGAGAACCTACTACTGCCACTATACTAAACTAGCATAAACCCTAACTGCATCCTAAATATCTATCCTTATACCTAGAGATAAGTATAGTTCTCTCCCATCATCAAAGAGTCTTCTCTTTGTAACAGAAGGATTATATACAGAAAGCACAGCCAGCAATAAGAAAAGAAAAAATGATTGTGAAGTGCCAGCCCCAACTGATAAATCTACAATACAACTCTTACACCTAAGGCTCTAAGCACATTGTGGGAGAGCGAGCGGGAAGATTATAAGAGCCAAAGGAACAGAAACTCTACTGTCAGATTAGAAGTGACAGGGAAGTTTCACCCATAATACAACAACAATATGGTTACCCAAACAAGACTGAGCATGTACACCACCAATACATATGCTAATATGAAAAGGGGGGAATCTCATAGGGCTCTACTCCTAGACAAAGAACTATAAGCAACTAAGAAATACTGAGAGTGGCAGCAATAGCCTTTCCCAAGGATGGGCCCCTAAGTGGTTATCTACTAACAAATGACCAGCCCCGAAATCATACACATACAAGTAACACTAAACATAAATGAGGAGGGTGTGTGTGTGTGTGTGTGTGTGTGTGTGTGTGTGTGTGTGTGTGTAACAAAGGAAAAGAGGCCATGAATTTGAGAGGGAAGTAGGGGATAGATAAACACATAGGAAGAACTAGCAGGAGGAAAGGGAAGGAGTAAATTGATGCGATTATATTTTAATTAAAAAGAGAAACAAAGTGAGCCAAACCAACAGAGGAAGATGCCGAAATCCAAAATTTCTTCACTACTTTCTGCCCCTTCTTTCTTTGAAACATGGGATGATAGTCTACTTAGACTGCCAGTAACAATCGAGTAGTTTTAAACATTTTCTTATTTCTGGGAAAATTAGTCATTTTTGGCAAAAACTTAGTATGCTCAAAATACAATTATTAGCTTTTACAAACATATTTGCATCCATAAAGGAAGGCATGTCTCCTACTCAAAGCTCGCTGTAGCATTAATGGGTCAATCAGGGAGGTAAAGGAGCTAAGCAATGATTGTGGTCATAACCCAGAAACCAGGTACACAAAAAAACTGAAGTTTAAAAATATGTACAATTTTTCCTCTCCAGATACCTTAGAGAAAAATTTGGCCAGATTTACTTAAATTTCAGACTAAAATCCTATGACCTCAGTTCTCCTACTTCACAAAGCATATATCTTCAACAACAACAAAAAATGTTTTCCTCAACAAAATATCAATACACATGCTGAAATGCAAGAAAAACTCATCGTTTCATAACCAAATATGACACAGATAATTTTCACATTAGGGAATTTTAAATAATTCTGATTAATATGCTAAGCACTCTACTGGTAAAAGGAAACAGCCTTCAAGAACAGATGGGCCTAGGTAAGCATGCTGTAGTGCTATGGTAGTGTAATCTGTTAGCATGTGGTTTTATATAACTATGCTGTGTGGTACACCAAAAATATATTGAGAGATTAAAGAAAAAGAATAAATGACAGGAGACTCTTGAAGTCAAAGCCAGCCTGCACTACCTGACATGATTACCTCAAATAACAACTGCAGAACACATATAAAAGAAGAGATAGAAAATACGAACTTAAAAAAAATTTAAAAGCAAACTATGTGGGATAAACAAGTCAAAACTATGTTAAAATTCCATCTCTAGTCAAATGAGCTATCATCAAGTAAACAGACAACAGCAAATACTCGAAAGGATGCAGATGGGAACTTATTCACTACCAGAGGCAATGTAAATGAGTTTCTTCAACAACTGAAGCATAGAACTTCCATATAACCAAGTCTTGTCATTCTTTTTTTTTCACACAACTAAACACTATTTTTATTGATTATACAAAATACAAAAAAAAAAAAAAACCTTAAGTCCAGAAGACTCCTCTAAGCAACACTATTTGGGGATTCTAAATTTCTTTTGGTTTTCTTTTTTGTATTTAAATTAGAAACGAGCTTGTTTTGCATGTCAATCCCACTTCCCTCTCCCTCCCTTCCTCCCCTGTACCCCACCAACTCCCTATCCCTTCCACTTTCTGCTCCCCAGTGAAGGTGAGGCCTTACATGGGAGATCTTCAAAGACTGTCATATCATTTGGAGCAAGGCCTAGGCCCTCCACCATGTGTCTAGGCAGACAACAAACTACAAATCCAAGCAGCTCAAAGAACATGAACCAGGATAAATGCCAAAATAACAAACAAATGGAAAAATACTATTCTTAGACATATAGTTTTCAAGCTACATAAAAACCAAAGACAACAGAAAATATTGAAGGAAACATGAAAGGAATTAATGATTTCCTTGCACAGGAACAAGAATAAAAATTGCATTAAACTTCTAGTCAGAATCATGCATGTCCCCACATCCCTATGAAAATGGCTATTTTGTTAAAAACGATGATGTGGATTCCTGTCAGACACACAGTACAAGAGGACTTCTTCACTACCAATCTTATTTACAGCATAGCTTCTGTGGAGAAAAGTTCATCCGTTTCTTACTAAATACAATCTCCTATAGTGCCTGGTGATCACTCTCCTGGGTATTTAACCAGCTTATTTCAAAATTCACATCTACACAAAACCCTGTGTGTGAATCTTGACATCACCTGGATTCCTTCTTTTAAATCTTTAGAAAGCATAAAATTGTGGTTGCTTTGAGAGAAATGGAAAGGACCCAGAGAAGGATAAAGCAGGCAAGACATGAAGCTATTCTTGACAGTGCCATATAAGAACACTTTTGAAAACTAGCAAAACTTCATTAAACAAAGGAAGGATGCAAATGTGTGTAAATCCAAGAAATTATTTCAGAGGTTGGAATCACAGGATGGAATAGAGACTATGATTAAATGATCTGACTGAACAGCCCTACTAAAAGGGGTGGAGAATTAGCAGGATGCTGGTCACTACATCTTTGGAAATGAGTCAGTAAGACTTATGGCTGAGGGGAAATTATGTGGGCAGTATGCTCTGGGTGTTAAATTTGTCTCAAACAGGGGTGTTAGTCATCACATCTGAGACAGCTATACATGCATGATAGGAATGAACAAATTAACAAGTCTATGTTGAGACCCATTTTCCTCACTGTTGGAAAAGCAAAAGGACACAAGGGTGATTTTTGTGAGTGGATTAAAGTGGAAGACATCAGTATCCATGTTAGCAAAACATAGACCAGATGACACAGAGAAACATTTACAGACATGTATAAATACAGAAATTATCATACACAAATATATCAGACTTCCATCTACAGACAAAGCCCAGAAGCAACAGTAGCCAACAGCAGTGAACACATTTTCCTGCAGACCTTTGTTTTTAATACTATTCTAACAACAGACTAAATATATTTAGTAAAACTCCTACTATTGTGACAGGAAATAGACAAGATTCTCCTAAAGCATCTTATGTGGCCATTAATAAGGAGTTCTCTCTCTCTCTCTCTCTCTCTCTCTCTCTCTCTCTCTCTCTCTCTCTCTCTCTCTCTCTCACTCTCACACACACACACACACACACACAAACACACTGATAAGATATGTTAACCAAGGAGATGTCAATGATGTATCAACCAGGAGTTCAAGAATTCCCAATGGCCAAAGACAAGGGAATTTAACTAATGATGCATTTTGAACAGCATTGCATTATAAGCTCCAGTGTAAAATAAATATTCATGATTTTAAGTTGATATAAATACTGAAATATTGAAAAATAAGCAACAGTTACCCTCTGCAGTAGAATTCCGAATAATGTATGTAGTTCCTGTAGTCCTTTCCCAAGGGGGTGAAGATTAGCCCATGCACTCAAGTGGGAGACACATAAGAGTGTGGGCCACACATATTGGCTTTATTTCAAGAAATATCAATGAGAGTAAAAAGAAATGGTTGGAGGACACAAAGAATAACTTTACAGCGAAGAAGCCTACGATTGACCACCTCAGTCAGGTGATATAGATTCATGTGTATGACAACAACATGCTATAATATTCACTCCCTTCTCCCAAACAGAGTCCTATTGTGTAACCTAGGCTAGTCTTGAACTTGTTTTTCTACTGTATCAGATTTTCCAGTAGCTGGCACTCCAGGCATGTGCTACGACATCTTGCTAAATCATTTATAAGAAAAGATGAAAATGGAACTTTGTCTTTGTGGTTCACCTTCCCAAACATCATAGTAAGCTTCCAATCATAAGCAAAGCACCAAATTGCAGCAGCATACATTGATGACCATAGCTTTTTAAACTACCCACCAAGGTCCCAAAAACCAAAGAAAACTTGAGACACTTAAGAGAATCTAAAGTATGCGGCAGCTAAATATAATGCAGTGTCCAAGAAACAAAGTTGGAACAGAAAATAACTGGGTAAAAACTAAGGCAATCTCTACAAAGTATGATCTTCAGTGAATAGAAATGTGTTGCTATCACTTCCCTAATTTTAACAAATGAATGATACAAATATAACGTTTACTAATAGGATAGAATTAGTGCATGGGAATTGTCTTTATATGTATATTATTTTCCCCATATATCCAAAACTCTTCTAAAATTAAAACTTTTTAATTAATCAATTCATTCCAGATGTAATTATTTAAGCACAATTGCTCATTCATCTCTACTTCCTGACTGTGGCTATAATGTAACCACCCAGCCACCCACTTCTGATAGCATGCTTTCACATGTGGAATATATCCCATTCAATCATAGGCCAGAACAAACCATGACTTCTTCTCAGGTTCCCTGTTACAGAAACCAGACAAGTAACTAGTCCAGGTCTCTTCAGATAATACTGTTAAAATGGCAATTAAATCTCATAGTCAAGCTATAGAGCTCTACCCATCCCCCTGATATTTGTCCTTCTCAAATACAAAATATATTCATCCCTACCCAGTATCCCCAAAGTTCTGTCTATCAAGACTCACAAGACAAAGGCTAGTCTCATCTAAATTATATGTGGGTGACAGTCAAGGCTAAAATTCATTCTAAAACTAATCCCTCTTCAGATGTGAGCCTATAAATTCAAACCAATGACAGTGTTTTCAAAATAGCATGAGGGATGGTGTCTTACTTACTGTCGCATTGCTATGAGAAGACATCATGACCAAGGCAACTTAGAAAGCTTTTAATTTGTGGCTTGCTTACAGCTTCAGAAGGTTAGTCCATGATCAGCAGCTAGGACATGGCAGCATCCAGGCATGGTGCTAGAGCAGTAGCTGAGAGATTACATCGGTTCCATAAGAAGGAAACAGATAAAAGGATACTAACTGGGAATGGCACATGCTTTTGAAACCCCAAAGCCCACTCCCAGTGACTCAACTTCCTCCAAAAGCACTACACCTCCCAATCCTTCCAGAACAATTCCACTAACTGCAGACTATTCATACATGAGCCTGTGAGAGCCATTCTCATTCAAACCACCACAGACGTGATAGGGACTCCTTGGCTAAGAAGTAGAAAAGAAGGAAGTCTAAAACCCAACATGGAAATTACACTGTATCCTAAGGGTTAGTGGTAATTGATTTCCTCTGGTATCAAGTCCCAACCTCTGAACATTCTGAAGCTGTGGTTGGGCCACCAGTGCCTGAGTCAGCTCTGCCTCCACAGCTTTGCTACGTTCATCCCATGCAAAGTTCTTGTAGTTGTATTATCAGGCCTGCAGCTCTAAGGATGGCAATGAGTACTGGTAGCTCTAGTTCTGGGTTCTCAGGGACCACGCTGCCCGTCAACTCTCTGCAGTGATTCTACCCCGGTGGCACATCTCTACAGCATCCTTTGAAATCTAAGTGGAGGCAGCTCTCAGATAGTGATGTCTGCACACCTGCAGAATTTACCCTATGGGTAAGAATCCCACTCTTGGTAATAATATTTGTATTAGAGTTTTATCAAGAAAAAGAGTCAATAGGTGGATATTCATATGGAGCTTTCAACTTAGGAAGGTTGAACTTGAATGTTAGGTTTTATAATGATGTAAAGTAATATATATCATTTCACTTTTTGAATTTTAATCATTTTCCTGGCTAGTGAGTTGTCATAAATTAGTCCCTAGTTATTCTGAGCAGTTGAAGCCAATAGGGCTCTCAGTCAACCACATGATCACAATGTGTTGCTAAGCTACAACATTCAGTGGGTTATATGTAATAAATGAATTCTCAGTTCAGAATGTTTTTTATTTAATAATCAGGCTATTTAAGAAACACTTGTGTGATACATATTTAAACAAGGATTTGTTAGAATTAGCCCACATGACTACAGAGACTAAGTCACACAACAGACAACCTGCAATGATCTACTTTGAGATCAGATAACAGTATCAAGTCCCCATTGTGATAAGTGGAGTGGATATGGTGTTGGTTTGAAGAGGCTAAACATGTGAGTTACAAGTCCTGTGAGTACAAGCGTCTTTCCTCTAGTGCCCACGTGTTCTGTGGATGTGAAGGTTAGGAAAATGTCTCCCAAGTTGTCTTCCATCTTTCAATGGCTCAGGACTTACCTCAAAAGAATAACTTTCTCTGTCTTGCTGTATTCCTAATTTGATCTATAATGCTTCCATAACAAATTTGATGACTTTGTCACCAAGCTACAATGGTGTGCTCCCTTTGCCTCTGGCCACCAATTCCCATTCATGAGGGGCGAGCCACAGTGGACTATGGGATTACTCAGCAAGTCTAAGCTGTGTGTCTAGAGTCAGCAGAGATCTACAGGCTGGCTTCCTGTAAATCAGCTTAGCTCTTGTGTTTATTCTTCCAGGAATGTTCTCTGTGATTATTTCTTTCCTGGGGCTCTAAGACTTTATTGTGTGTCTGAGATTGTAACTCCTATACAAAGAATAATTGTGTGATATCCTAGTTTTTTTGTCCTAAATGCATTCAAGAAATAATGTGGGGTATCCAGAGAAATAAGTGTGAAAGTGAAAATAATCAAATTCCAAATTCAATCTTACCCCAGCCTCAGATTAACCTAGTTCCTTAGAGGCATTAGGTAAAATCCATTCAACTGGAATTGCTAGAAGTAAATTCAACCTAAGAAAAAAATTCTTAGCACATTTGATTAAAAATTAAACAAAATGGGGCAAAACTGCAGAGCTTGCTAGGTTTAGATTTAGACATGCTAAATCCAGGAGCTGGAAGGGAGGAGGGAAAGGAGGGATAAAGAAGGAGGGGAGGAAGGGAAGGGAAGGGAAGGGAGAGGGGATGAATGTTTTAGCTTTCTGATTCATGCTTAGGATCTCCAGAAGAGAAAACTCCTTGGCCTGCACCACACATACCTGAGCCAAAAAGTTCAACCGAGTCACTTAAGCCATTCATTAGTGGAATATTCATGTGATGGTCTTAGTCTCCAGTCCATCTCAAATTTTATAGCAGTATGTGATTTTTCTTAGATAAAAATGAAGATATTACTATAAGAAAGGATAATCATGACCATGGGAGTTCACTCAGCTTGGGACCCCATGTCTAAAGAGGCTTTGCTATGATAGTACTTCCCATGAAAGATAATTGGTTTTGCAATAAAATGGGAAAGGATGAACAGGCTTAGCATTATTGAGTATCATATCACTGTTTACAACTTTGTGTGCTAGTTAATACTATGGAGATATTGGACAGTACTGATATTGTTCAGATGTGAAAAGTAAGGCATGGAAACATTTGATAACTGATGAACAATTTGGTGATTAAAAAAAAGACAAAGCCAACATTAGAACTCAGAGCCTCCAACTCTCAATTCCCAGTGTCAGGGAAGGCACTGTGCTATATGTAAACTAGAAACAGCTGTATTTCCTGTGATATGCACTATACTCTAAGCCATGCCTAGAGCCAGGAGACTGTCCCAAAAGGGGTTTCTTATTTTTTTCCTGATTCCTTCACACTGAAGTAAAGGTAAACTGCTTTTGTAATCCAAGGAGTTCACATGAGATAATATCATGTTAGGATATTTTTGAATCACCTAATCTTACCTTGATGTCAGAAAAAGTGATTTTGATCACTGTCTTAGTTGCTTGCTGCTGTGACAAAGTACCTGAAAAACTCAGCCTAAGGAGGTTGGCTCACAGTTTGAGGGGACACAGTCCATTGTGCTAGGGAAGGTGTGATGGCAAAAACGTCAGATGGTTGGTCACATGGCATCTGCAGTCAGGAAGCAGAGAGAAATTAATGCTGGTGCTCATTTATCCCCAGTCTATAACAGCAGTTCTCAACCTATGGGTCATTTTTGTGGGTTGGACCTTTCCACAGAGATCATGTGTCAACATCCTGCATATTAAATATTTACATTACTATTCGTAACAGCAGCAAAAATTATAGTTACGAAGTAGCAATGAAAGTAATCTTATGGTTGGGGGTCACCATAACATTAGGGAGTGTACTAAAGGTCACAGCAATAGGAAGGTTGAGAACTACAGGATGACACAACTCACATTCAAGTTGTGTCTTGCCTGCTCAGTTAACCTCTTTGAAAACATCTCACAGACACAGCCAGAGATATATTCACTGTGTGATTCTAAATCCAGTCAAGGTATCAATAGAAATTTACCATCATAGGCACATTGGCTGGTGTTAGAATTATGCCTATAAAGGATACAAAATAAAGTGACAATCTAAATTAAGGAATAATCAGAGCTAGGGACATAGTTCAGTGGCAAAGCACTTACCAAGTTGAATCTCCAACACTAGGAAATAAAAATAAAAAAAAATCAAACAATCATGCTGTCTTTGGGTCTCAGCTAGCTTCCCAGATACTTTTCAAAAAAGCATGAGGGCTGGAGAGATGGCTTGACGGTTAAAGACTAGGCTGCCAACTAAAAGTATAAGCAGATGGATGCAGATGTGTGTGAAACACAGCATTGCCTTTTCAAGATGCAAGTGAGCCTCACTTTGCTTCTCTGTAGGTGTGCCAAAAGCACATGGCCTACTTTGGTACTCTGAACTCCCTCTCAGCATTAAATAATCCCCATGGTAACTGGAGCTAACAAGAACACCTGAGATCTCATTAAACAATCAGCCATTTAGATGGAGTTTTAATTTGCCTTTCTCTCCCTTTTGTTAAATAATCAATAATTATCAGTGTTTATATTTCTGTGATTCCACTCTTGGAGAAGCCTATGAAATGAGGTCTGATTAACTCACAAAGGTTTCCTCCAATAGAAAATGCACCCTCTGTATCTTAGAAGTAATGTTTTGTAGCACAGACAGGCAACAAAGGAATCCAAATGTTTCCAGGGTAGCTCAGCCTTTTCGCCACAGAAGGAGAACCCTGAATCCTGGGATTTTTCTTTGTCTTGGTAATCTTCCAGCCCGTGTTTTTATTCTCCCAAATGCCACACCAGAGCCACAGATGGCAGCCTGAATACAGCAGGTTTGAGCTTCTTTGCTCTTTAATCCAAATCTGAAGTTAGTGGAAGCTGATAGGAAACGCTCAGCTTTCTCCTCTGTCTCCCTGCTTTTGGCTCCTGGTGCTTTTGTTCCACTGAGCTGTCTGACCCTAGTAGTGCTTTTCTCAGCACAGTCCCCATACAGAATAGGACTGATGCACCTAGGAAAGAATTCAGAGACAGCAGAAGCATCCACAGGGCCTCATAGGTTCAAGCCAGACAGTGTCCCAGCACCGACAGGGAAATGGATGCAGTTTCTCACCCCTAACCAAGAAGTTATCTTTCTGTCAAAGAAAAACATGAATCTTCTCCAAAGGAGTTTCATTGGTTATATTAGTCCTACTTCAGGATAGGCTACGTGCCCCGTAATAAACAGCCAACACAAAATGGATTCAAATGGTATTTTGATAAACTTTTTTTCTCAAATTGCTTTGTCTGGGTAGTTTATGTCTAATTGACCTTTTGCTTATATATTGTGGTTTCACAGTGTGTGTGTGTGTGTGTGTGTGTGTGTGTGTGTGTGTGTGTGTATGTATGTCTTGGGTTTTTTCCTTTTCATTGGTGGTGGTGGGTTGGTTGGTTGGTTGGTTGGTTGGTTGGTTAGTTAGCTTGTTTGTTTGATTACTTGCTTGTTTGATTTCTAAAAAAAGAAAAAGAAAAGGCAAAGAGTTGTGTGATTAGGAGGTGGGGAGGATCTGGGAGAAGTGGGGGAAAAGGAAAAGTGAGATCAGAATATATTGTATGGAAATAATTTTTCAGTTGAAAAACACAAAATTGGGGGAAGATTTCATAACGCTAATTAAGTAAGCATAATCCATTAGCTAAGGAATATGCTTAACACTGTGTATTGTAGGAGAAAGTGGAAGGCAGGAAGTGAAACAGATGTGGTTTTACTGTGTGTTCTGGGAATAGGCTTACAACAGTGAAGGGCCTTCTTGTTCCTGCAATTAGCAATCTATAGAATCTCTCTCTCTCTCTCTCTCTCTCTCTCTCTCTCTCTCTCTCTCTCTCTCTCTCTCTCTCTCTCTCTCTCTCTCTCTCTCTCTCTCATTTCCAAACCTCTGTGTGCTGTACATACAAAGAAAGTCATTTCCAGGCTCCTGAGGTGTGAGTAGTCTCATAGACAAGACTATCCAAACAATTCCCTGTGCTGGTTGATTTTTATTGTCAACTTGACAGAACCTAGATATGCCTGGGAAGAGGGAAACATAAATGAGAACCTGCTTAAGTCAAACTGTCTTGTGAGAGAATGTTTTGATTGATGATTAATGTGGACAACACCACCTATAGGCACATAGACATAGATAGGAAAACTACCTGAGAGGGTGAGTAAATCAGGGTGATCCAGCAAGTGGTATTCTTCCATGGTTCCTGTATCCAGGCTCCTGCCTTGAGTCCCTGCCTTGAATTCGCTCAATAATGAATTTTGACCTGAAAGTACAAGCCAATAAACCTTTTCCTCCCCCCAAACTTCTTTTGGTCATGGTGTTTTTCACAGCAACACATAAACAAACTAAAACCTGGCCCAATTTCACAAATATAGATAGTCGGGGAAAGGCTGTGGAGGCTGTGTTCTGGAAACATGGAACTGAGACCTTGTATTTACACTTTAGTAATCTTCTCTCTTCAGGTTCCAAAGCCCCAGCATTGTCCTTGCCAATCCATGTTCCTCTAACACAGATCTTTTAGCAGTTTAAAAGACTAACTCTTGGAAGCATCCTGTAATAGACAGACATCAATCTACTATCAGCAGGCTGTATCCTTGAACAAATTATTTTAATATCTCGTGTTCAAATTTTTATGTGTGGTGTCAGTTTTCTGTAGCTGTGACAAAAATGGTTGAGGTGGACAACTTAAAAAGACAAAAAGCAAATATATCTTAGTTCACAATTTGAGAGGTTTCACACCAACATCACTTGTACCATCACTTTGGACCTGTAGTAAGGCACAACATCAAAGCAGGGAGTGTGTGGCAGAGAAAACCACCCCAATATATAGCAACTAGGAAGGAAATAGAGAGAAGGATCAGACACCCAATATTACCTTCAAGGACTTGTCTGCAGTGACCAAATTCCTTCTACCTCCTAAAGGTTGCATCACTGTCCAACAGTGCCACGAGATGGAGCCAATCCTTTAACACATGACTTTTGGGGGAAATTTAATATGGGAACTGGAATCCTTTGTAACGTGGATTTGTGGTGCTTTGATTGAGAAATGCCCACATAGGCTTATGCATTTGAACACCTAGCCCCCAGGTGGTAGTGCTGTTTGGGAAGGTTGTGGAGTCTACAGGAGGTGCAGCTTTATTGGGAGATGTATGACACTGGCAGCAAACTTGGAGGGTTCATAACCTTGCCACACTGCCTGTTATTTTTTTCTTTGGTCCCTATGTACAGATGAAATATGGTCTCCCGTTTCTGTTGTCATGCATTCCCCACAACGGTGGTCTCTATTCCTCTGGAATCATAAGGGAAAATAAACAATTTCTCCTTTAAATTGCTTTCTGTCATGATGTTTTATAGTAGCTACATGAAAATGACTAATACAGACGTGTCACTAAATCTGCATGTATG
Organism: Mesocricetus auratus; assembly: GCF_017639785.1. NCBI lineage: Eukaryota > Metazoa > Chordata > Mammalia > Rodentia > Cricetidae > Mesocricetus > Mesocricetus auratus. The sequence continues at coordinate 40,552,812 of NW_024429193.1, forward strand.
CAGTGTGGCTTTTGGAGGGAGATAACATATAAAGTACTTAACAAACTCCATGGCATATTGTGTGCTCACTTTCCCCAGGCAGCCATTGTTTAAATGACTTGATTGGCCATACCTCATCTCTGGGCTTATTAACCACCCTAGACCATAATGGTATCAGCTGACATCCATACAGTACTTACAGTAAGCCAGGCTTCTCTGTGCGTTGTCCCATCTTCACATGCTGCTGTGGCTGGGTTGTAAGATGCCCCCCCCATATATTTTATGTATCAGAACTCTTGCTTCCCAGCCGGCAGGGCTGCTTTGACAATTATGAAGCCTTTGGGAGGCAGAGTATTGCTGATGAAAGTCTGACTCTGGAGACAGGCTTTCAGACTTTCAGGGCCCCCACTCAATGTTCACTCTCAGTTCCCTGAGTACTGATGCAATGTGATCATATGGCTTCTTGCTCCTGCATTCTGTCTTCCGTGATGGATTCCATCCCTCTGGAACTGTAAACCAAAGTAAACTGCTTCTCTAATAAGTTGCTCTTCATCAGGGTATTTTATTACAACAGAAAAGAAAATGATATACAACCATTCACTCAACAGACACATGGACCAGACCTTTGGGCCCTCTTGAAAATCAACACGCTTTCCTTATTCATTTCTGCTGCTATTTACTGATCTGGCTAGCCTCTCCATCACTTGCTAGCTAATGAAGTCTGCTACATGTTTGCAGCTTGACAAAGTCACACTGTCTTCTCTGACTACACATGGTGCCCACTTCTGCCCACTTGAAGCATTTTCTCAGCTGGTGCTACAGGCAGGAAGAGTCATCAGGGACAAGACCACAAGGAAGACCATATTGCTAGGAACAATAGGCTTCCTTGTTCATGGTCTTTTCTTCTTTCCATTAAAAAAAATCTCCCCCAACCAAATGTCTCTCCCTGCTGTAAGCAAATTTGTAAGCAAATTGGGCCCAAATGCTGCCAGCTGTGATATCTTTCAGCCTGCTATTTGAAGTTTGATACTTACTCAAAATGAAGAAAAGTTGTCATTTAACCCTAATGCAAAACAAAGTAAGATAAATGTCATTAGCAGAATACAAAATGGCTCAAGAAAACAGACCCCACAATCTCTCAAAGCACTGGTGCTGGTGCCCAGACAACGATTCCCATTAATCATTTGACAAGGAGTTTGAAGCCTTTACCCTAATAACCTCTTATTGCTTATTGACCTTTCTGAAACAGTTATTATATTCCCATTTCACATTTTTTAAGAGGTGTAATTCCATGATTACCTAATCTCTATTGCTCAAAGACATGACTGATGATTCAGAACCCTTCAACCCAAGGGACACTATGTCTCATTCAAGAAACCAAGTGCCATGGACAATGGTGGTGCACACATTTAATCCCAGTACTCAGGAGGCAGAGGCAGGTGGATCTCTGTGAGTTCAAGGCCAGTCTGGGCTACAGAGTGAGTTCCAGGCAGATCTCTGTGAGTTCAAGGCCAGTCTGGCCTACAGGGTGAGTTCCAGGACAGCCAGGGCTGTTACACAGATAAACCCTGTCTCTGTAAAACAAACAAAATAGCCAGGAAGAGGTAGTGCATACCTTTAATGCCAGCACTCTGGAGGCAGAGACAAGCAGATCTCTAAGAATTGGAGGTTGTGTGTGTATGTGTATTCATACACATATGTGTGAGGGCAATGTGCATATGAGGGTCAAAAGTTAATCTCAGATGTTGTTTCTCAGGTGCCTGTTTCTCAGGGTCTCTGGCTCAACCTTAGGTCCTCATACTTGTTATAGCAAGTGCTTTACTAACTGAGCTCTCCCCTCATCCTCTAAAGTTATTAATTTTTTAAGTTCCAGTAGCAGTTGTTCAAATTCATTTGAATTTACTTTTCAAGGCTTATTTTAATGTGTCTGATGAAATAAAATAGTCTGCCTTTAATTCATCACTATTAGGAAGTACAGCATTCATCATAAGTACTTTAGTCTGATAAGGAATTGTCAGAACATTGAACAAACTCTGCCAGACACTGACCAAGGAAATTTGTTCTTTCAAGGCAGTGGTTCTCAACTTGTGGGTCATGACCCCTTGGTATCAAATGACTCTTTCATAGGGGTCACCTAAGACCATCAGAAAATGCAGATAGTTACATTACAATTCATAAGAGTAGCAACATTGCAGTTATGAAGTAGCAACGAAGTAATGTTATGGTTGGGGGTCAGCACAACAAGACGAACTGTATTAAAGGGTTGCAGCATTAGGAAGGTTGAGAAGCACTGCCCTAGGGCTTTCTGAAACTCCAGTCCCTCCTCCAGCACTGCCATTGCCTAACTTAGTCATTCACTATCGCCTGCATCCTTATAGCCCTGCAAGAGACAGCAGCCTTGTCTGAACAAACAGCTCATAATCAATAGTGTACTAAAAAGCAAACCCAAAATATATTCAGATTTCTTATTTCAGATCTTTGCACCTCCATCCCATGGCCTCTATTATGTTGGTTCTATTGATTCTACTTCCTCAAAATATCTTCGCTACAAGCATCTCACCACCCTTCATGCTATTATCTAGTCCAACCAATTATATTTATAAAACATACCAATCGGTCTTCTAAATCCTATTTGTCACTATTTAATTTGTTCCCAAACTTAAAGTCATAATTAACCTTAGAAAATCTCAACCTTTATCTCACTCAATTAAATATCCTTCAGTGGTTTTCCACATTACCTCATAATCATTGCTTAATGTGACCTAATGATGCTGACTTGGTCTGAGTTCTCCCTCATCTTTGACCTTTTCCCCATGGCCACACTGGCTGGCCCAAACATCTTTTCAATCTCAAAGCATTTCTACATAATGTTTTCAACATACAACATCCCCCAACATCCCCTTTAACTAAGTATTCTAGTTAGTTTTCTGTTGCTTTGATAAAACATAGACCAAAAGCATATTGGAGGAAGAAAGGGGATTTTGTTTGTTTTTGTTTTGTTTTGTTTACAGGTCACAGTCAATTATTGACAGAAGATAGGGCAGGAGTTCAAGGCAGCAACTGGAGTCAGGGAATGAAGCAGAGACCATGGAGGAATGCTTTTATGGGTTTCTCAGCCTGCCTTCTTATATAACCCAGTACCACTTACACAAGAGGTTGCACTGATGTGGGCTAGGCCTTCTAAATCAATCAATAATCAAGAACATGTCCCACAGACATGCCGAGCTAACTTATTTATTCTGTAGGTAGCAGATGAAATGTCAGCTCCCTGAGAACTAGTTCCTTCCTGATCCATCTTGGTCACAAATGTACTCCAAATCAGCCTGCACTCTTCTATATTTCCCAAAGACCCTGAGTTCTCCCTGTATAGAGTAGTAATTATTTGCTTAGCATTTGTGCTCCCTGGTAGAATGTCAGTAGGTGGAACACTTAATCCACAAACCCAGATGTGATGTGCAAGAAATAAAACATTGTTTTGTTTCCCTTACATTAATTTCTGTCAAACCCTTACTTAATCCATTTAAATCAAAATCCCACTGATCTGGAGGGAATTCTGTTCTCAGTAATTATTAGTATCTGCTCCCCTACTTCTTTAGTGTCACAAAGAATCTAAGTGGAGAATCTTGTTCTTCCAAAGCATTGCAATGTAAAGGCTCTACCCCCACCCCAGCTCTTAACAGTTGCTTCAGAGAAGTCTATTTTCCAGGCCATTGTAGTCTCCCATGGCCTAAAACACCTAGTTGTATTATGTGAGACTTTTTCTGGGCAGACACAAAGCAAAAAACTACTCTTCCCAGATAGGAAACCTATGGCAGACCAAAGTGATGATTTTACCTAAGTCCAAGATGGCAAACCACGTTAGTTTACTAGTGTTATTTACAGGAGAATGGATGAGGGGTTAGTTGTGGGAACAGGGTTGAATCAAATACAGCTGCATCACTGAAAAGCCCACCCCAGCACGTGTGACGATACAGGAAAGCTGCAATCCTGGAGCTCTCTGCAAGACCTACAGGCAGAATCTCCTCTACTCAGCAGCTTTTATTGCTTGTATGAAGTTAGGGAAAGGGTGGGAGTGCTAAGGGGTAAAAGGTAAAGGGAGAAGGCTTGTTAACCTGGCAATTTCAGAGACCTCTTTAGAGTAGTGGATTGTTTACTTCCTGAGTCTTAGCAGCCTCCCTTCAGAATAGAAGGCTTGAACATGGAAGGAACCGCTGTGCAATTAGGAATAGAAATAGAAATGAGCCTTTTGGTCAAAGGAACCATAGACCGTCAGAGAGGGAGCATGGTAGCAGCGGTGGCAGCCCATTAGCATCAAAAGCCTATCTTAAGAAGTCCCTGTGGGGGCCGGGCGGTGGTGGCGCACGCCTTTAATCCCAGCACTCGGGAGGCAGAGGCAGGCGGATCTCTGTGAGTTCGAGGCCAGGCTGGACCGACAGCCTCCAAAACAATACAGAGAAACCCTGTCTCGTAAAAACAAAACAAAAAAAAACAAACCAAAAAAAAAAGAAGTCCCTGTGGGAAAGAGCACCTGTGTCCCAGTCAGCATCCAGAGCCATCCTTTGCACAAGATACCCCTCTGCATCAGTGTTGACTAAAGCCCCAGACTTGCGTGTGCCTAGAAGAGTGATCATCAGAGCCATAGCCCTCCCTGCACCTGGAGGGGTGACCACCTGAGCCTGCACCTGGAGAAGCAGTCATCTGAGGATCTGCCCTGTCTGCTCCTGGAGGAGTGAATAATGGAGCTACAACCACCAACTACACAAATTGGAGAAAAAAAAGGACCCCCTGAAACACAGGCTCCAACTATACCAATTGGAGGGTGTCAGGGGAAGGTGGGGGGGAGCGGGAAGAGGGGAGGGAGAGGGTGCTAGGATTGGCATGTAATAAAAAATAAAATAAAATTTTAAAAAAGAAATAGAATAGATAATCTTCACTAGATATGGAAATGCCATGGCTTGGGACCAACCCATGGAATGTTGCCATTTCTAAAAAGTGTAACCAAGCAGACCAGAGTTGTTTAAAGATTCAAAACCTTTTTCCCTGGTCTCAGTCTGAAGAACACAATCTTCTATCTATGACCCTAAAGATACTCTTTTCTCTTCATTTTCCCACTTGATAAATAAAAACTGCAATGTGGCATGAAAGCAAAGGGCTTGATTTCAAAGAATTTCTACTTTGTTCTGCAAACATCTTTGAAACATGAAACAAACATTTTCTGAATTAAGAAGGAACATAAAATAAAACGGAAAGCAAAAGATAAATGCTGAAAGATGAATACATAGAATATACACATTTACTAAAAAATAGTAATAAATTAAAATGATTAAGTCATGGGCTGTTCATGGATTCTGTATGTATTTATTTGATGTGTTGACAAACATGTTTACATAAGCAGAAAGATGAATAGGTAGAGAGCTTGGCTGTCATGTACAAGGACCTAGGTCTCTATTCAGGTCTATCTACATAGAAAAATGGAGCACACACAACACACAGCTGCACCTTGTGTCTGACAGGTGAGTGGACTTGTCATTAGTTGTCTTGCCTATCATTAACACTGTGCCCAGCTCCAGCCACATGATCAACAAAGTGCTAAACACCACTACTGCCATCTCAGTAAACCAAAAGAAAAATAATTATTTCTGTACAGACAAGTGTGCTGTCTTAGTCACTCTTCTATGGCTATGAAAAAACACCGTGACCGAGGCAACATATAAAAGAAGCATTTTACTTGGGTTCATAGTTTCAGAGATCCTAAAGTGTAGCAGCAGGAACAGCGGAGAGTTCCCAACTTGATCAGTAAGAGGCAGGGAGAGAGCACACTGGGGATGGCATGAACCTTTTGAAACCTCCTCCAACAAAGCCACACCTTCTAATTCTTCCCAAACAGTTCCAGCCACTGAGGACCAAGCATTCAACCATGTGAGCCTATGGAGGCCTTTCTTATTCAAAGCACCATGTACTACAAAAGCTGTAACAGTGGAGCAATGACCTTGATTCACACTCACCATGTGAACACCACACCGTGTAAGCTATATGAGAAATGAGCGTTAGAGCAGGTCAGCAAGCATTAGTAGAGAAAATGTCTACGATTGCGACTAAGAATATTGTTAAAAGTTAACAGTTCTACTGAAAACAGCAAGGAGAGAGAGAGGCTGCTGCTGAGGCAGTGCTTGTCTGAACCTCGGCTTCTTCATCCTGTCTTTACCAGTTTAGACCATCTGACCACACCTGTGTGATACTTCAACAAGCAATCTGTGAACAGAGCATGGTGGCACATGCCTATAACCCCAGATCTTTGGGGGCCCGAGTGAGAAATTTGAGACCTTTTTTCAAAAATAAAATCAGACCAGGCACTGTTACACATGCCTGTAATCATAGGAATTGGGAGGCAGAGGTAGGCTGATCTCTGTGAGTTTGAGGCCAGACTAGTCTATATAGTGAGTTCCAGGCCAACCAAGGCCACCTAAAAGTCAAAATTAATGCTAGCCTTGTCCATGAGGAACTCAGAAATTCCAGACAAATATTTGAATACAGCGTCCATTCTAACCTTAATCTTGGCTCATGTCACACATTCATAATTGCACCCAAAATTCTCTTCTAATCACTAAAATTTCACAACAAGCTATTAAAATAAGATGGGTATACATTCTAGCCTGATTTCCACTGTGGCCATTTCAGTAATTGATGTTTTACTTACAACATGAGATAGAATCTTCACTTTCAGATAGCTGGGAAACACCTGACATGGAGTCCAACACAGAGGAGGGTCTCTCCACATTGCAAAGTTCCATACCTCTCTCCCCAGTTTTCTCTGACATCTTGATTTAAATCATCAACAGCTTATAAAAAACAAAACTCCAGTGCTTTAATTAAACATTTATTTTTCTAGCCCTATATTTTCTAATTCAGTAACTTCTGGGCGTATAAGTACTTACTGAAATGTACATTTTAATTACTTGTTTTAAATGGAATTGTAAACTCAGTTTCTGACTTGCACTACTCATACTTTGATTGTGCTCATCCACGTGTAGACAGTGGCTACTGTATCATACAATACAAGTAGAGGACACTGCTGACATGGCAATTTAATGAAAAGCTCAGGCAGAAAAAGAGTCTAAGGAAGACTCTATCTAGTATGCAACAATAATTAGCATCCAAGCACCAGGTTAACTCATATTTATCCCCTTACTGCTCTCTCTCTCTCTCTCTCTCTCTCTCTCTCTCTCTCTCTCTCTCTCTCTCTCTCTCTCTCATTCACACTCAGTGTCTCACTCTTGTTCTCTCTGGCTCATGTTCTCTACTCTCTCTTTCTGGACAGGAACTCATGCAATACAGGCTAGTCTTGAACTTCCTATATATTCAAAGAATGTCCTCATCATCAAACCTCTATGCCCCATCTTCATACCTCTACTATATCATGATATAATTGACTTTTATCATGATATATACACAAATGGCCCAGAAGTCATTTGCTGCTGTGCCTCAAAGTTTTAGGCCTTAAGTCAGTCGTGTTTTTCATGGTCATGCGAATAAGACATTTTAGTCTTCTATATTTAGTTTGGGATCCCACTGCAAAGAAGTATTAACCTGTGACTTATCTGATCTTTAAAAACAGAAATCTGATCTTTAAAAACAGAAATATTTGAAATATTTCTCCTCAAAAATTGAAGGGCTGAACTATTTCTTAGAAAGATTGACTGCAGAAGAGTACTGATGGCTAATATTTCAGGTTCCACTTAAGAGTATTCATACTGACACATGATAACATTTTCCTTTTTCCCAAACTCTTTGAGTTACATGATTCTTCAGCACTTAGAAAACAAAATAGACCAGAAGATCCACTCACAGCTTTCCCCAGCTCTGGCTCTTTGTGTCTTTGTGCTGATGCCCTCTAAGAAGTTGTGGCCCTTCTAAGATAACTCCCCCTCTCGCTCCTCTGGAACCTTTGCACAGAGCAGTCACCAGTTTATGTCAAGTCTATCTCATGTCATGGAAAAATCCTGTGGCATGAAATACATTATTTACTATCATTCATCATCCATTGTCATTGTTACTGACAACCGTCACATGTTAGACTCTTGACTGAGTGTTGGGGTACAGGGAGAACCAAAATAAACATATCTCCCCCATGGTGCCTACCAATTGATATTCCAATTCAGCTTGATTTAATATTAATAGAATTATATGATGGTTTAAGGTATTTCATTTTCTTACCCTCAGACTAAATGACATATATGTATACAGCCATATTTGGACAAGATGTCATTCTGCTCCACTAGCATCTTTATATCTACACGAAAACAACCACACTCTCCAAAGCCACCCAGTCCTGGCCTTACTTCAGCTACCAACTGGGCTTGATCACCAAAACGGCAAGCTTCTCATCATCAATTGTAATCAATTTACACTGGGATTTGGGATCTTCTGGGGAACTGGAATGAGGACATCGATACTACATTTGTTGGGAATGAAGGCAATCATATAATCTATTAACAATATCTTCCATGAGTTTAAGACAGAAGAGAATGTGAGGTATGCCCACTTACTTGCATTTCCTGGAGAAAAATGGGAAGATCCAGCAAGGGCAAAGATCAGGGATTTGCAAAAGCAAGATACTTTTACAAGGAGGAAATAGGTCAGGGGAACAAAATGCAGGCTGGGTGGCGATAACAGAAAAGAAGGAACAGCAAAAGTTTGGGTGGAAATTCTGCAGTATCTAGAATTCCCAAAATCCACAGCCAATGATTCATCTCTGGTCATTTCCAGGGTTCCTGTTTCCAACCAGCAACTCCACTCATTTTCTATGCTGTTAATTTTCTTGATAAAAATAACTTTGTCTCCTAAACTTCCCCCTAAGGCATCTGTTCGCACATAAATCATCTCATTATCATTATCTCCAAGCTTAACATTTTAAAAATTCAACTCTAAATTTGATGGGCTCTTTCTTCAGCTACAGAAGAGAAAATGCCAGAATAATCAATAAAACGGGGTCAGTCAAATATTTAGATCACTAAAATAAAGTCCCATCCAAGCTACTTATAAGGACAAGGCTAAAATAGACACCTGATGTGTTTCTATCACTCATCATGAGGATGAAAATATTTAACTCACAATGGACAGGAAAATATTAGGTATGCCCACTTTAGAGAAATATATTCTTTGAAACATCTACAGAAACGGTTGTTTCTGTAACAATAATTCCCTAATAGTCCCTAAATGATTCTTATCTCTAGATGGCTCCTTTTCCCTCAGCCAACATATGCATGCATGTATGGACATATGTATATGGAGAAAGGGCAGGAAGAATAAGACCAAAATGGAATCTAGCTATGATGCTTTCAGGGGCAATTTACTGCAGTCTCATGCCATTGTTGTCTCAGGAAAATGACTTAATGTACTGAAATGACAAATCATTTCGTGCTACGATCTTTTGCAGACTGTGCTTTGAGAGGTATACACTGTATGGAGGCGGGGTTAGACAGAATGTTTTAAATATACTTTAAACTGAACAGCAAACGAAGAGAGAGACTGAAGGAATTTTTTTTGTCAAATTTTCAAAACAGACCAGCCAAAAGGAATGTTTATCTGCCTCTGCCCCCTTGTGGCAGATGTGCATCACAGTTATTACAAACCCAGGTTCAGGAAAACAAGCATTGCAGATTTGAGAATAAACTTAAAACATGGTAAAATGTCGATTGACTCATAATTAATAACAAAATAATTGTAGTTGCATCAGTGTGTGAACTTAGACCAATATCTGTGGCTTGTTGTAAGGGCTGCTGGACAAAAGCAGTCATAAGCACCCAATGCTAAGTGGTTCTGGCAGAAACAGATGGTAAGTGCTTTTGTATTAGGCCTTTAAAACCATGTAATGAGGATTATTTGTACTTTACCTATAGACTGTAGAGGGTTTTATGATATATGCCATTCAATAATGATGAATGCTTACTGAAGTCATTCTGTGCTTTAGACACTAGATTGGCTCTTAGAAAGAAAATAATAAGGAGAATCAACAAAGACATTGCTTGCATGGAGTATCTGTGGTATTTTAAGGAAGAGAATATGGCTCTATCAGAGTCAACAGCAAAGGAAGCAGATGGGGCAGGTAGAGTTAATGAGGAAGACAGTGGGGAGACTGTTCCTCTCAATGATGCAGAGACTGTCAAACTACTCCAAAAATAATATGTATTTAAAAGGAAGAAGTGTCTCATGGGCAATGGATGCTAGGGTATGCAGGAAGCGGCACACTCAGGCAAGTCCACAGCAAAAACTATAGGGAGTGCAGTGACATTGAACATTCCAGGGCTCGAAAAATCAGAGACCACGGCCACAGAACATAGTAAAGTATGTAGGAACCAAAGTGTATAGACCACACTGTGAATTTAAGTCTTAAAGGCAAAAGGACGCCATTAGAGTTTTTAATAAGAGAGTGGCATACCTGATTGTTTTAAAAACAGCATTAGATATCTAAATCTTAAGAAAACAGAAAATAAATGAGATAAAGTATGATGGTTTTGCTAATTGTCATGCATTCACCCTGTACTGACTTGGTGCTGACCTCCATTCTACACTTTTAAGTGTGAAAATTTGATGTTCACTGCATGTAAGGTAAATAATAGATCAGACGATCACAACGGCTTCCACAGAAGATGATGGGAACCTGGACTAGATTCTTAGCCATGGGGACTAATGATGAAGACATATTGGAAGATGAATAGAAGCAATCAGTGACAGTGAGGAAGAATGCCAAGGCTGTTTCTTGGGCTGACCTTATTTGACTGGATGGTGGTGTCACAGCCTTAAAGAACACCAAAGACCGTCAGATGGTGGGAGATGGAGTGGGAGAGGGGCGGGAAGACTGTCCCTACTGATCTTGAAAATCTTGACTTCAGGAAGTTTCTGAGACATCCAGATAGAAAGATAGATGATTGATAGATGATAGATAGATAGATAGATAGATAGATAGATAGATAGATAGATAGAGATAAGATTAGATAGATAGACAGGCAGACACAGAGAGAGAGACAAATAAGATTAGATGATTGATAGACAGACAGACAGACATCTCTGAGGAAAAAATATCTCAGCCAGAGATACTGAAGACACCTGAGTTATAAAGGAGCCACTCTTTTAAAGGCTGCAGGAAGGGTGATGAAATGACTCAGTAGGTAAACTGTGAGACAGGGCATATGCTGGCAAGGTTGACTGATGAGATTATTCAAATCTGAGTTCAGGTGATAGCTTGCCTCAAAACACAGGATAGAAAGTAATCAAAGTTGGGAGAAATCATCAACCTCTAGCATGAACACCTACACATACACACACCTCACATACACACACACACACACACACACACACACCTCACATACACATGCAAAAATGGGGCAGGAGCTGTCAGATTGTTCATTTAACACAAAGTTGTGCACAGTAAAAAACTAGTTGAGAGTACTAGAAAGTTTTGTGATGCTGACAAACAAAAATATCGCTAAAAATAAAATCAGCAAATGGTCTATTGAATGAACAAAAGTAATTGTGAGAAAATTACAAGGAGTATTTTCAGGTGGCACCTGCATATGAAATAGTCCACCGGTAGCAAATGAATTCTTAGTTTTCACCTGAGAATAATCATTTTTACTGACTTGTGTTGCTTCTTACAATGTCATTTTGTATTGAGATAACCATAGCACTCATCTGTTATGACTTATGGTATTAGCCAATTCCATTTGTGCCTGTCTTTCACATTTAGTCAATGGCAGTCATTTCTTCTCACTACTCATGGAGAATCACATTTGTAAATTGCTTCAAATCATGGCAAGATAACCTAACTTTATAAGAAATCGTCTCTAGTCTCATGTGAGCTGTGATGGTTTTAACTAATTTTGCTTCTTTCTGGATGAATTTAAATTTTAAATCTACGGTTAATTTCACTTAAGCATCTTATTTAGTTGAATTTCAACTTCATTTAAAATCCTGATTTGTTTTAATGAATTTTAATTTGAAGTTTAATCTTGTTTAAAGTTTAATTTAATCTTCGATTTTAAATGTTAGAAGTATAACAAGAGCTAGCATGCCATTTGGGGAAATGGCAAAAGAATGAGGAAAACATTTGAAGTTTCCCTAAATAGAACATGACATTCAAAGATAACCAAAAATATATCAGAGGTGGACAGAGTCATTATACACAAGAAGAGAAGCCCTTGGTGACGCCTTACCCTCAGAGACCTTTTTAGTTGAGCATGAGTTTTTCTACTAACCACAAGCACCTAAAGGTGATTCTGTGAGGTTCTCCAGTGATATAGCAATGCTAAAAGTTAATATCTAGAAAAGCATTGTTTTTATCATTAGAAACCAAAATGACACATCCTAATAGCGTTGTTGTTGTTGCTCCATTAAGTATACCTTACATAAAATTATGTACAATGTGATAGCTAATCTCAACTTGATAAGATCTAAAGTCACTTGAGAGATGGGTTCTAGGCATGCTTGCAGGGATTATCTTGGCTAGTAACTGAGTGGGGAGACTTAGTAGATAATACCATTCTCTCAAACTACAGTCCACCATTCCAGAGAAGCTAGGTAACAAGGAGAACCCTAAGAAGGATGCATGGATTGCCCTGAGAAGGGAAGTTAGATGAGATCTATGGGGCAAACTGGTGGCAGGAGGGGGTGGTAAAGAGGAGAGGAGGAGGAGGAGGATGGTAGGAAGCAGGATGCTTGGGGTAGTGGAAGAGCAATGAAAGAGATATCTTAACAGAAAAAGTCACTATGGTGTTAGGGAGAAACCTGGTGCTAGGGAGGGTTTTGGTTTTGTCTTCCCAGGAAATTAAAAGCAACCATCTTAAAGAATTTAAAGGCCTTTGGACAAATTAGCATCCCAAGAAGAAGGGAGAACTACCTAGAAAAAATTACCAAAAAAAGAAATAATCTGAGCTATCATGATCTCTGAAGTCTACAAAAAGATTATGAGGCCCCTCAATGATGACTCCACCTGGACTATGATAAAGCCACTAAGCTGATAAACACCATCTAATGATTGACTTCGGACTATGAACTGTCCAGGATAATTTCAAGGTGGCTAGCTGAGATGATCCAGCCTCACAGACTAATCTAGCCAGGACTTGAAACAAGCCCTGCACTCTCCCATTACTCAAAGACTGAACAAAAATGACACAGCTACCCCTCCCAGGACTTGATAATTAACCCAAATTTTTCTTTTCAGGATCCCCTAAAGATGCCATTACTCCCAGACAACAGAAGTATGTTTAAGAAAATGACACCAAACACACAATTAATCACTGAACTGAACCCAAGGAACCCAGTGACAGAGAGAGAGGAGTGATGAGCAAATTGGCAAAGAATGGGCTGGCAAAACCAGCAGAGACAGCTGATCTGAACAGGGGAGAGCTCTTGGACCCCAGACTGACAGTGGGGAGGCCAGCATGGACTGATCTGGACTCCCCAAATGTGAGTGTCAGCCAGAAGGCCTGGGCAACCTATGGGTCCCTAGCTGTGGATCAGTGTCTATCCCTGGTATACAAACAGTCTTCGTGTGCCTATAACACAAAGAGGGATGCTCTCTCAGCCTGGACTCTTAGGGGAGTGCCTGGACCCTACCCAGAGTAAAATGACAGACTCTAGATATCCCCTATGTGGAAGGATTTGGCAATAGGGTGGGGGGGTGGGGGGGAAGGGGAGTGCGGGAGGAGGGGAGGGAGAGGGAACTGGGATTGACATGTAAAACAAACTATTTAAAATTAAAATAAAAAATGATAAAAAAGAAAGAAAATGACACCCACATTCCCAAGAATGGGTAGTTTTTGGTCATTCAGTGACTTATGGATATTTCTCATCATTTTGGGTGGTTGGTTACAAGTTGTTATTGGTAGTGGTCAGGACAAAGTTGAACAAAAGAGATTAGATTCAGAGTTCTTGTTTTGAAAAGAAAAAGAGGGATATAGATATAATAGAATATAAGGGTAGAGTATTGAATCTAGTCTGAAAAGCAAAAGAGGGGATATACAAATAGGATAAAAAGGTAGATTGCTGAGTCTACTTTTAAACCAAAAAAGCAACTACTGCTTTTTGGTATATTACATTGCTATGGATTTTTGTATATTGATACAAATTTAAGATTATTTTTTTCCGATATAAAAACCTTTATTCAGCATCATAGACCATACCAAGTTAGGTAAAAACAAGCCTGACAAACAGTGGATGCCTACTTATATGCATTTGCAATTTTATTTTTTTTCATGGTGGTTAAATATATATATACAGATAACTTCTTTTGGCTGTTATTCATGCCAATTATTTGAAACTTCACTTTGAGGAAAACATTAACATTTCTATTACTATACATTATTGATGTATTTATTGCCTGTATGTATTTATATAGTTGTTGTACTTGTTTGTTTACATTTTTCTTATATTAATTATAACCTTTTTATATTAGACCAAAAAAAGGGAAATGTGATTATATTTTGTTTGGCCTCTAGCAAATAAAGCTTGCCTGAAGATCAGAGGGTGGATCTACCCACTAGTTACCCATAGAGGCCAGACAGTCATGGCACACACCTTTGATCCTAGCACTTGGACACGCCTTTGACCCCAGTACTTGGGAGGCACAAGCCTTCAATTCTGGCACTAGGAATGTGGAGACAGGAATATAACACAGGTAAAGTCAGGAACTCACCCTTTTTGGTCTGAGGATTTTATAGAGGTAAGAACTTTAGTGACCAGCTCCTTTACTTCCCTGATCTTTCAGCATTTACCTGAATTCTGACTCCAGGTTCTGACTCCGGGTTTTTATTACTAAGACCAATTAGAATTCGTGCAATATCTAGACTATGATGGATGGACACTGGCATGACTTCCAGGCTGTGGTGGACGGTACTCTGGAATTATGAACCAAAATAAACCTCTCCTGCCTTAGTAACTTTAGTCATTGTTTTTATTACAGCTACTGAAAACTAAGACAGTCTCTTCACTGAACAGGAAGATTCTTATCCTGCATCTACAAAATTTCTAGAATTTATACTATATTTGTTGATGTGAATTTCATGGTTATCTCCAACAGGTACAGCTTTTGAGCCATTTCCATGATTCCAAACCTATCCCTGGTCATCAGAGAGGGAAAGGGCATACGCTTTCATTCCAACATCTCCAACTTTTACACTTCTGTGAGGTGAACTAGATGAAGACAAAGTGACTGTCATCGGGGAAAAATCCATGCTCAGCACCCAGGAAGCATGGTGACTCTGACATTTAACAACGATGCAGATGACAAGACAGTGATGGATGAGACCTTAAAGATTCCTAGCTTTTAAGAGTTAGGTAAAGACAGAGGCTGGAGAAATGGCTCAGCTGTAGAGTGTGTGCTGCTTTTACGAGCAGGTCAGGTCTTAGCACTAAGATCAAGCAGCTCACAATCGCCTGTAACTCCAGCTTCAGGGGATCTCAAGCCTTCTTGTCTCAAGGCATTGAACTCATGTGGATAAGACCCACACATACACACACACACACACACACTTAAAAATAAAAACAAGGGACCAGAGAAATGGCTCAATGGTTAAGAGCACTGAGTGCTCTTGCAGAAGATCTGGGTTCAATTCCCAGCTTTTATATGGGGGTGCTTTCAGTGATCTCTAACTACAGTTACAGATATATGATGCCTCCTTTTGGTCTCTTCTGGCACTGCATGCATTTGGTCCACACACCTGCAAAAAAAAGCACATGATGTTTTTAATTTTAATTTTTAAAAAATACATGAAAACAAATTAACAAAACATAAGACAAAAAAAGAGAAAAAAACAGTGTTCAGGAAACCATGAAAGGTAAATGGTCTCCAAAAGGCAGATAGTATCTAAAATTTTTTGAGAAGTTGTGAGATAAGATCTGAAAAAGAGGCCATTGGATTTGAAATTACAGAATCTTTAAGAAAATGTCCAGATAAAAGCGGTGCATAGGGCCGGGCATCAGTGGTGCATACCTTTAATCCAAGCGCTTGGGAAGCAGAGGAAGGCAGATCTCTGTGAGTTCGAGGCCAGCCTGGTCTACAGAGCAAGTTCCAGGACAGCCTCCAAAACAATACAGAGAAACCCTGTCTCAAAAAAAAAAAAAAAGTGGTACATAGGATGAAAAGGGGGAATAATATAAATATAGAGTACATACAGTGGCATTTTTTCAAAATATATCTTAGGAAATACTGCACAAAATACTTTCTAAGAAGAAAAATGTCATACTCAAATGAACTTGAAACAGGTTGTATACTATGTAGCTGCATGAGCATTTCTTCAAATACATTTGGGGTTTTCTCACTTTGAGAGATAAAAAAGTGAGGGAGCACCTTGTGTTTAAGCATCCCAGATGCAGGGATGGTTCAATATACAAAACTCCATAAATGTAACCCACCATATAACAAACTGAAAGGAAAAAAAACACATGATCATCTCATTAGATGCAGAAAAGGCCTTTGAAAATTCAACACTCTTCCATGATATAAAAGTCCTGGAAAGATTAGGGATACAAGGAATATACCAAAACAAAATAAAGGCAATCTACAGCAAATCTACAGCCACATCAAATTAAATAGAGAGAAACTCAAAGCAATTCCACTGAAATCAGAAACAAGAAAAGGTTGTCCACTATTCTAATACTTACTCAATATAGTACTTGAGGTCTTATTTAGATCAATATTACAACCTAAGGAGATCAAGTGTATACAAATTGAAAAGAAATCAAAGTATTGTTATTCCCAGATGATATGATACCCTAAAACTTCCACCAAAGAACTCTTACAGCTGATAAATACCTTCAGCAAAGTAGCTGGGTATAAAATTAACTCACAAAACTCAGTAGCCCTCCTATATACAAATGACAAATGAACTGAGAAAGAAATCTGGGAGACAAAATCTTTCACAGCAGTCTCAAGTAATATAAAACATCTCTGGGTAACTCCAACCAAGCATTTGGAAAACATCCATGATAAAAACTTCAAGTTGTTGAAGAAAGAAATTGAAGAGGATATCAGAAGATGCAAAGATCTCTTATGCTCATGGGTTGGTAGGATTAACATAGTAAAAATGGCCATCCTACAAAATGGCAATCCTACAGATTGAATTCAATCCCTATCAATATTCCAACACAAATCTTTACAGACCTTAAAAGGACAATTCTCAACTACATATGGAAAAACAAAAACCCAAGTCAGCTAAAACAATCCTGAATAATAGAACTGCTGGAGGTCTCACCATTCCCAATTTCAAGTACTATAGAGCTATAGTAATAAAAATGTTGATCAATGGAGTGGAAGTGAAGACACAAACATAAATCCACACACATAAATCCACATCTTATTGCCGGGCAGTGGTGGTGCACGCCTTTAATCCCAGCACTCGGGAGGCAGAGGCAGGCGGATATCTGTGAGTTCGAGACCAAGCCTGGTCTACCTAGCAAGTTCCAGGACAGGCTCCAAAACAATACAGAGAAACCCTGTCTCCTAAAAAACCAAAAAAAATCCACACCTTATTTTTTATAAAGAAGCTATAAATACACACTGACAAAAAAGACAGTATCTTCAACAATTGGTGTTAGTCAAACTGGGTGTCTGCATGTAGAAGAATGCAAATAGATCCATACTTATCACCTTCCACAAAATGAAAGTCCAAGTGGATCAAAGAACTCAACATGCAACCAGGTACACTGAACCCGGTAGAAGGGAAAGTTGGAAATAACCTTTAATGCATTGGCACAGGAGATAACTTTTTGAACAAACCACTAAAAGCCCAGGCACTAAGATCAACAACCAATAAATGGATTTAATGAAACTGAAAAGCTTCTGTAAGGCAAAGGACACCATCATTTGAACAAAGCAACAGCCTGCAGAATGGAAAAAGATTTTTGCAAACTCCACATCCAATAGATAACTAATATCCAACACACATAAATAACTCAAGAAACTATCCAAAAATGAAATAATCCAATTTTAAAAATAAGATAAAGATCTAAACAGAATTCTCAATGGAAGAATCTCAAGTTGCTGAGAAACATTTAAAGAGATGTTCATCACTCTTATCCATCAGGAAAACAAAAATCAAAACAACTTTAAAATTGCATTTTATAGCAGGGCAGTGATGGCAGACACCTTTAATCCGAAGCCTCAGGAGGCAGAGGCAGGAGGATCTCTATGAGTTCGAGACAAGCCTGGTCTACAAGAGCTAGTTCCAGGACAGTCTCCAAAGCCACAGAGAAACCCTGTCTCAGAAAAAAAGAAAAAAAAAAAAGATTGCATTTACCACCTGTCAGAACAGCTGAGATCAATAACAAAAGTGACAGCTGATGCTGGCAAGGAAATGGAGCAAGGAGAACTCTCCTCCATTGCTGGTGGGAGTACAAACTTTACAGCCTCTATGGAAATCAATATGGTAATTCCTCAGAAAGTTGGAAATTAATCTAACTCAAGTTCTATCTATTCCATGCTTTGGCATATAACCAAGGGACACTGCATCCTACCACAATGTCATTCATTCAACCACGTTCATTGCAGCTTTATTCATAATAACCAGAACCTGGAAACAACCTAGATATCCCTCAACTAGTGTGACATGATTACATAATAGAGTATTACAACTCTGTTTTAGAAAAATGACATCATGAAATTTTCAGGCAAATGAATGGAACTAGAAGAAATCATCCTGAGGTAACTCAGACCCAGAAAGTAAATGTGCTATGGAGTCACTTCTATGTAAATATTAGCTGTTAAATAAATGGTAACCAAGCTACAATCTGTAGACCCAGAGAAGTTGGGCTAAAAAAGATAGGAGCACCTGGATCTCCCTTAGAATTGAATAGATTTTGTGGACCAACAGGGACCAGGTGAGTATGGAAACAGGAGGATCAAAAGGGGAATGGAGATGGAGTAGAGGGGGAGAATTCAGAGAGAGACAACTGGAATTGAGGAACATTTGAGAGATGCTATGGAAACCTAGTGCAGTAGAAACTTTCTAAAATATGTGGCAATCCTAATGAGGTGTACTAATAAGGGGGCATTAAGAGTCTCAACTGACCATCTCTTGTCACCAAACAATGCTTACAATATCAGTTGCATTCAACTGAGTTGTTGGCCAAGGGGATCCCATAGAAATCCCCAGACAACCCTGGCTGTTGCTAATACCTAAGGTTGCTCTCATCAAACTGACATGAGGGTTCTGTTGCTGAGGACAAGACCCACACAACTCATTGAACATGGTGAGGTCAAGCTGGTGCCTACATGGAGTCTTCACCCCTACATTCTGCTCTCTTGAGTGAAGGAAGGTACTCTGCAGGCTACCAAAAGAGAAGCATAAACACCAAACTATCCACAAAACTTTTTACCTACAATCTGTCCTGTCTAAAAGATATGCTTTAGTAACTGTGGCACACAATTTGTGGGAGTGGCCAATCAATGTCTGATATGACTTAAGGCCCACTCTATGAGGAAGGGACCTATATCCAACACTGCTTGGGTAGCCAAGAATCAGAGACTATGATGTCCAAAGATTCAGGGTAAAAGCAAACACTATTGATATATATATATATCAATAGAATAACTCCTAATGGTATTGTGCTGTACTCAGAGATCTGTGCCTTATCCAGTCATCATCAGAGTGGCTTCCTTCTACAGAAGATGGGAACAGATGAAGAAACATTGTGGGTAGAGAGACCATCTAAATGGAAGGTCTCTAAGAATTCCCTCCAATCCCCTCAGAGCTATGGAATGTCATGGAAGAAGGGCCAGAAAGATTGTAAGAGTTAGAGGAGATGGAGAACACAAGGAGTCAAAGCTCATATGAGGGAGCTCATAGAAACCAAATCATCAAGCATGGGGCCTACATAGTTCTGCGCCAGGTTTCTCTGGATATATACTATAGCTTAGTACTTTCATGGGACTCCTGACTGTGAGAATGAGTGGGTCTCTGACTCTTGTGCCTGTTCTTGGGACTCTTCTTCTTGTTGGGTTGCCTGGTCCAACTTGGATATGACAGTTTTTCCCTCATCTTATTAAATTTTATTTTTTCATATTTGGTTGCTATCTCTTAGAAACCTGTTCTTTTCTAATGAGAAACAGAAAGGGAGTGAATCTGGAAGGGAGGGGATGTGGGTAGGAACTGGGAAGAACAGAGGAAAGGAAAACTATAATTAGGACATATTGTATAGAAAAAGAATCGATAAAAGGTGGGGGGGAGAACTGACAAAACCATAGCAAAGAAGCAGAAGTAACTGCCTGGGATTGCTCCAGAAGTTTTGTCCAATGGAGTTTAGTTTCTAATCTCATTAAAGTTTGTATCACTAAAAACAGAGTTAAAAATCAAAAAACTAGCTTGATGTGGTAGTACACACCTATAATCCCAGCACTTGGGAGGCAGACTCAGGTGGCTCTCTGAGTTTTGAGGCCAGTGTGGGTTACAGAGCGAGTTCCGGGACTCATAATTTACTAATCAAGAATTGACAGAGAAATCCTTTGATTTTGTAAGCACAAATGGCCTGTTAATGTACCCATGATCCATACAATTGGGATTTTCCCACTTAATCCATCTAATTTTATGAAAATAGAAATCATGGGATGCATAGTCCTATCTAGGATCCACAGCTAACCTGAAACCCACACATATTTCTAAATGACTGACAACTCTCTTGTTATGGTATCAAATCATCCTACGAGGAGGTTGTTTCCAGAAAGAAAACTACATGGAAGGGTTGAAGTGTTCTCATAATTAAAGAGCAATTCTTTATATCTTAATGTGATTTTTAAACCTGCATGTGAAATCATCTTCTCTGAAGAAAATATGGTTATATAAGTTGGGCTGCTAAAGACTCCCCTGACTGAGAATTCATACCACGTGATCTCACAAGCTGTGAGCATCGTGAAAGCCTCTTCTAAACCCTCCCAAGCATGGGGAGTGCTGCCTCCCACACAGTTTTCGTGTGTATGTGTGGCTTTATTTAAACATGAAGCTTTAAATCATTTTTACTTTTAATGTCAGACTCCTTCAGAGGTATTTACAGAATCCGGTGTTAAGCACAAAAAGTTGTTAGAATCCTTTATTTCCTGTACTGGAAAAAAAATCTGAAAGGACCAACAAACACAGTCATAAATAGTGTAGCTTTAGAATTTGCTGCTGGAAGAGCAGTAAATTCCTCCTTAAGTCTGCCACCTGAGTTTAGGAAGAGTTGGGTTTTGAACTGTTCAATTTCTACCACTCTCAGAACAGTATTTGATGCATTACCCGTTTGTCCAGCAGGAGGGTAACTGGGGTCTATTGCAGAGAACAATTGACATTTCATGGCTGCCACCTTCTACCTATCTTAAGTCACAGTCCTTTCTCTCTTGGCACCTTCAAAACAAAATAAAAGAAATGCATCCAGCCCACTTGTATGTTTTATTAATGTTCAGCATTTTTATTTTTTATCCTGTGTATAATTGCAGAGCACACATGCTATATACAACACTCATGTGGAGTTCAGAGGACAGCATTGTGGAGCCTTTCTCTCCGTCTGCTTTTAATGAGTTCAGGAAATAGAACTCAAGCCATCAGCCTTACGCTGGCCCAACTCACCAACCTTGCACTACGATTCTGTCGCCTGTCTCCACTAAGAGAAAAACATTGTGCCAGTCTATGCTTTGTTGCATATTTCTGTCTTCATTTTATTGTTCCACTCAGCCTCACCGGAAGTAATCAATGTTGCTTTTATTTCTTTTTGGTTTTCTTTTTTTTAAGATATCTCTTTATTGCAGCCTCCAGAGAAGACTGTCTTCGAAAACATAACCTTTAAAACAAGAAGTAGAAGAAAACAAAGTATATAGACAAGAAGAAAACCATTTGATATGATACTTCATCAGAAGCTATCGTGAAATTGAATATTTGCAGTCAAGTTAAGCAATAGAAATTTCTAGATGTAACAATAAAAAATAGAAGAATCAGATTTTATTACAACTTATAACTGCAAAATTATTTTATTTGCTTCAACCATCCAAAGAACAGAAGGAATTACAATGTTAAAAAATGACAATGTAAGAAGTATGCATGATTTAAATGAGTGAATATAATACATTGTTCAGGTGAAAACAATTGAAATATAGAGTCTTTTGTAGCTCACTGAACACACCTAGCTGCTATAGCAATGAAACCTACAATACTGTTTACTGTTTACTTTCAACTTGATGGCATTTAGAGTTACCAATAAAACATCCAGAGGGATAAGTCTACAGGGGTATTTCATAAAAGCTTCACTAAGACAGGGCCACCTACTCTGAATGTGGGTTGCACTATCCCATGACAGGTAGTTGCAGACTGGATTAAAAAAAAGACCAGAGTATTCATTAATTTCCCTCCCTACTTCTTTACTCTGTATGCAATGTGACCAGGTGTTTCATGTGCTTAATTCACTCATGATGGACTGCATCCTAAAACTGTAGTTCAGAATAAGCCCTTCCTGCCTTGAGTTACTTCAGTCAAACATTCCGTCACAGCATTCAGAAAAATAGCAAATATTTTTTCAATTTCATACATATCATATCATATTACATCATAAACATCCTAAGGGTCCTAAGAAGATACACAGAAGAATTAGTTCCTCCATAATATTCTTCTTTTTCTGCCTTTTAAATTATAAGTTTTTATTAACTATGAAAGCTGTGATATCTTGACTAATACTATGTAACTTTGTGCTCTCTGATTTAATAACTTAGCATAGTTTGAGTTACAGATTTTTCTCAATATATGTTTTTATTTAAATTAGAAACATGCATGCTTCAAATGTCAACCCCAGATCCCTCTCCCACCCCTCCTCCCTTGCCCTCCACCAGCCCTCCTCCAGCCCCCGGCCCAATCCCCACATCATTCCCCAGGAAGGGTGAGGCCCTCCTTGAGGGGATCTCCAGAGTCTGTCATTTCATCCAGGGCAGGACCTAGGCCCTTCCCTATGTGTCCAGGCTGAGAGAGCATCCCTCCATGTGGAAAAGGTTTCCAAAGTTCATCCACACTCCATGGTGAACACTGATCTCCTACCCAAGGCCCCAGAGATTTCTAAGGTCTCCTCACTGACACTGCATTCATGGAGTCTGGATCAGCACCATGTTGGCCTCTCAGCCATCAGTCTGGGGTTGAAGAGCTCCCCTTTGTCTGATTATCTGTCTTTGTGAGTTTCACCAGAACGGTCTTGACCCCTGTGCTCATCACTCCTCCCTCCCTGTCACTGGGTTCAGGAGGTCAGTTCTTGTGGTTCTCCCTCTCCTTCCCCTCCTTCTACCTGTTAGATTAAGACCTCCCCGCTAATCTGAGAAACACTTTAATTTTTCCTCATAGTATTTTAAATACTGATAATGTTATGTGACGATTTCTGCATGTGGCTTTTAGTATTTCAGTATTTCCTCGCCCCATTCACCATTCTCATACTCGCTGTTTAGTGAGTGTTTGCAGAAAGGCAAGAATCATCTGAATAACAAGTTTGGGACTAGGAAGACAGATCAATGGGTAAAGCATTTGCCATGCATACATGAGAACCTGGGTTCAAACACACAGAACTCATAAAAAATCTGAGTGCTGTGCCCTGTAGCCACATCTAATAATCCTGGGGCTCCTAGAGCAAGATGGCGGCAGAGAACAAGATGGCAGCAGAGACTGGGGAGTCCATGGAGGCTTAGTACCAAATAATAGGCAAAGGACTATCTTGAAGGCCAAGACCACACTAGAGGTTGTCCTCTGACCTCCACACACGGTGTGCCATACATGTGCTCCCCACCCTACCCCCCACACAAATCACCCTCAAAAAATAAATAAAAAAGGAAGAGGAAAAGAGAACAAGTCCAGTAAGGTCACAACCAGGCTCATATTTTCAATAACCAAACTGAGTGAGGGAGGAATAGGAATGTCCCATTGCATCACTTAGTTATTTAAAAAAGCCTTTAATCTAGCTGTGATCATTTCATGAATCTGGTCCCTTAAATTTTATATATGACAAAATTAGGATACATTGCTCAAGAATATTTTTCCTTCTGCTCTTATTTTCCATGATTGACTCAGAGAATTTAGAATATGATGTCTGCTTTTTTTAGCCAATCATTTAGTGTACAAAGTTCTGCTTATAAAAAAATAACTGCTTATTTATTTTTTTGCCTTGGTGGTCAGTTGCTGATACTCTAGTAGAGTATCTTTGCTGTCTTTCCTGTTGGCTGTTTTATTGCTCAATTCCCTCTTCGTTCTTCATACATTTTACTACAAGCAGACTATTGGCTGGTGAGTAGTTTTGCATGGATTTTCCACTCCTTGAGGGGTTCAGAGCCCCCACCCCCACACACATCCCCGCCTCCCATCCCCCCATACTCCCACCCTACCCCAGTTCACCCCAAACTGGCCTACAGGCATTTACAGAAGTTCCTAGTATGTTGTTAACTCCCCTCATGAGCTGAGGTCTGCTTGCTACAGAAAAACATTTACAATGTTGTCCCAAGGTAAACACAATTAGGAATCAAATCTTCATAGGAAAAATAAATACCCACAATAATGCTTCCCACAGCCAAATATAATTGGTATATTTTAAATAGCTTATATTCATTTGTCAGGCTGATTTCCAGAATTTTAAATCTCATTCAACATTTCCATCCTCACCTCAGATGCTGCCTCAAAGGTTATTTAAAATGTTGTTCATAATTACTAACTCTCACAGTTTTGCAGAAATCAAAATACCAAGGACAAATATAGGCAATGCAGCTGTAAATGTTTTTCCCCTAAATAAACTCTCAAATGTTCTTCCTGCTTTAAAAAAATCTAACCACATAAAATCTGCTAGAAACTGTTAATAAGCTTACAAATAAATTGATACAATCAATACTACATGCCTGGTGTGTATGTCTCTTGGGAAAGGCAGAGATGAATGCAATTTCACTTAATATCTCATCTTTGTCACAAATGAGTTAATACATATGAAGCAGTTAGGGCAGAATCTTAGGACCTACTGGACTCAGGAATTTTAATTCTAATTATTATTACTATAATAAGTATATTATTATTGTTATTGTTATTATTTATGATAATGGCAGGAAAGACATAACTCAAAGCATCTAAGTATGGATCTCTCTGGGGTTGTTCTGGCTATTCTGTTTTTTTTTTTCAATTTCATTTGCCTTTAAAATACATCTACCTGAGCAGAAAATCCAATAGGGTCTGACCTAAGGAAGGTTTGCTTAGGTTCAGGGTGCCGGGATCCAGACCATCCCTGCAGGGAATGCATGGCAGCAGCAGTGTGAGGACACTGACATTACATCCATAGTCAGTCAACAGAGGGAGATGAAGGCCAGTGTTCAGTTTACCTTCTACTCTTCATCTAGGGGCCCAACCCATAGAATGGTGCCACCACCTTTAGAGTGGCTCTTCCTGCCTCTGTTTACCTATACTAGAAACTCTCTCTGATGTACCTAGAGATTGTATCTCAGGTCACTTTACATCATTCAACAACTGACGATCTGTACTAGCAATCACCATCTGGAAAACATTTCTTTCTGAGAAATGAGATTTCCAGCTCCATCAAATGCCATTATCACTTCTTGGCTCTCCTTAAGTAAACTTAAATAACAGATTAATTTGGGCATATAGTGTAGGTTACTGTTCTTATTCCTATAGTTTTAGGGGGGTTGTTTGTGAATTTTTTGAATGCTATAAAATGGTGTAACTATAAAAATAAGAAATGCCTATATAAAGTTGTACTTCCTATCCCACATATTAACTCATTTAATTTTTATAACAACCAACTATGGTTTCTAACTTACAGACAAAGAAATTGAAAATTAAAGAGGTGATGCAATGTGTCCAAGGTCACATAGTTATTTAACCAGCATTTGAGATTAGTCAGTGCCTTTAACCACAATACTGTATTGGTTCCTACTCTACCTAGGTAATAAATTCTGCCTCAACAAAGATTTCTGCTGTACCAAAACCAAAAGGCCCAGCTACTCCTTAGTTAGGGTTTCTATAGCTGTGAAGAGACACCATGACCAGGGCAACTCATAAAGAAAACATTTAATTGGGGTGACTTGCTAGCAGTTTCAGAGGTGCAGACCATTATCATCATGATGAGGAGCCTGTATGGTGGCATGCAAGCAGATGTGGTGCTGGGGTAGTAACTGAGAGCCCTTCCAGGCAACAGGAAGTCAAATGAGACACTGGGCAATATCCTGAGCATAGGAACCCTTAAAGCCCGCCCCTACAGTGACACACTTCCTCCAACAAGGCCATTCCTACTCCAACAAAGCCACGCCTCTTAATAGTAGTACTCACTCTGAGGTTATGAGGGCAAATTACATTCAAACTGCCACAGAGGGAGACGAAGACCACAATTTTTATTCTATTGAACTGTTGAACTGGTTTCTCTAGCTAGTATTACCATGCACCTCATTGTGTCTGAGAAAGTCCAGGTGTACACTTGGACTTTCTGATGAAATGACAAAATGATAAAAACCCTCTTTTACTTACAAAAAAAATCCTTTTGTATGTACCTTATGTTGTATGTCTGATTTTTGTTAATACAGGGTCTCCCTTTGTAACAAACCTGGCCTCTAACCTACATTCCACCTATTTCAGCCTCCTTGTGAATGCTGGTATTACAGGTGTGTTCCACTACGACCAGTTTATGTGTGTAACCTTTAAATTCTGATTTCCAAATAAAGGAATTGAGCTTGTGCTATATTTTTATGTTTACATGTGTGTACATGCTTCCCCTGAAATGCTGTGTACTAAACCTAAAGATGCCTTTTTCAATTTATTTTATACATCTCATTGATTCCTTGACAGAAAGGCTGGAGAGTATGGGGGACCAATAGGTCTTTTGATTATGGCAAAAATTCTAATTGGAAGTCAACTTATTCTCCATTTTCCTGCTTTGTTAATGAATATCTGCTTAAGTGTGTGACTGTCCCTTTATCCAAATACGCTGTCAGGCTCTTTCCACTTGCTTGTCCTTTCTAAATTGATAGATCCACATGTCTGGTATGAAAAGATGAACATCCCAACCTCAGGTAGAAGCTTCATCAGGTTTTTAGGGTGTATACAGGATTCTGAATTGTTAAGTCTCCAGACATACTTTCGTTCTTTGTCATGGTTCAGTTGTCCTTGATGCTACTTTGTTTTATTAATTTGGGCTTGTCTTCTTTAAAGAAAGAAAAGCGTAATTATAGCTCCTTTCTGTGCCTTCTGGGCATCCTCCTGTCACTTATCACCATTTTACTAATGAAGTGACTCTCCTGATACCGATTCTAAGTGGATATCTTACTGAAATGCCCTTTGTGTCTTCTCCCTCTGGTGAAATCTTATCCAGCCTTCTAAGCTCATGGTATATATCTTCTCTTCCATGAACCCTCTAGACACAATTAATTTCCCCCCCACACACCATCTGTGGAAAGGCAGGTTTGTTTACTCTGTATGATGATCTTACCTCTATCTGTCATCCCATTACGCTGTGCGCTCCATAAGTTAAAAAGGACCAGTTCTTGCTTAATCTACAGAAAGATCTAGTATGTAAGCATGATGATTTACTAGTCTGTTATATTAGCCAAAGTTTTTCTTTCTTTTCAAATACATTAGCTCTATAGCTATCTTATTAGTTATGATATCATGAATATCTCTTTTCCATAGGAAGGAAAACTAAGCAATTGCAGAAGGCAGAGGGTATAGGAGTGAGGTTTTAACCATTCCATAGGTATACAACTAACTAGATTCATTCAAATAACATAATATTTATTCTTCAAGGGCAATAAGGATAAT
Organism: Mesocricetus auratus; assembly: GCF_017639785.1. Taxonomy (NCBI): domain Eukaryota; kingdom Metazoa; phylum Chordata; class Mammalia; order Rodentia; family Cricetidae; genus Mesocricetus; species Mesocricetus auratus. Next base: position 40,580,582 of record NW_024429193.1, read on the forward strand.
TTTGATTTAAGAAACATTTAACTGAACAAATCCTTCTAGCGTCTAAAGAAGCTTCTATACATTATTATATTGTTTTTTGTGACCTTTGCTGTGGCATCTTCATCTAACATAATGTTTGCAGGGTACAGACTGGAGCTCAGATGTTTCAGAAGACAAGGAAGAGAAATCCAGAAACTCCTTTACTAATATGCAATCCAAGACTTTTGAACAGTCTCCAAAGTACCAGGCTACAGTCAAAGCAAAGTAGGCAAGACCACTGTCAAACACCTAAAAATCACCCAGAACTAGTTTAACCTTGATGTGGCCTACACCTTCCACCCTGTCACTCATTTATTACCCTCTGAAAAGAGATTGGGATGAGGGTAGAATGAGTTGACACAAATGTCATTCATACTTAACCTTTGAATAAGAGTCCATGTCCACACACACATGTCTTTGTACAAAAATGTTATCACAGTGGTTCTCAACCTATAAGTTGCAACTCCTTTAGGGGGTCACATATTAGATATTTACATTATAATTCATAACAGTAGCAAAATTACAGTTATGAAGTAGCAATGAAATAATTTTACGCCTAGGGGTCATGACAACATGAGGAACTGTATTAAAGGGTCACAGCATTAGGAAGGTTGAGAACCCCTTATTTGGAAGGAACGGCTGTTAGCTTAGTCAGCTACAGTGTGGTGCTGACAAAAGATTGCCTTAATGATGAACAGAATGTTAAATATAGAGATAAAAATAAGGCGAGTAAATTGACTCTAAATGACAGGGTACATAGTAGCAGAGATTCTGAGTCATACAGGGCAATGGTGTTTATTTTTAACCAGTATTTCTCACGTACCAGACTCTGTATTATACAGAGTTCCAGTGCTGTGTGAAACAGGCATAGTCTCTGACCTACAAAACTTTGCATCTCACAGGAAAGCCTAAACTTGTACAAGGTCTAAAGTTCCAGGTAGTCATAGGAAAACTAAAACAGGGATATGTGAACTGACACTGATAGATCATTAAGTTTGTTCTGCAAAGAAGGAGAAGGATGACAAAATTAGGAAGACTTTTGCTTTTGTTTTTGTTTTGTTTTGTTCTTCAGGTGACGTGAGTAGGACAAAAACCACAGCATGTTCCACTGTGACAGTGGGCTGCATTGCCTCAGTGATTCTGGATGTCATTAAAAAACAAAGAGACTTGAGAAGAATTTGGCCTGTTCTCTTTTCCTGCATTTGAAAACTAGATGCCATCCTGTGGATGACCCTGAGCTATTCAGAGGATAAGGCCACATGGAAGGAGACCTCTCATATGAGGCCATGGCAGATCATTGAGCCACCAGCCAACACAAATATGGAAAAGCCCAAAAGAGACTAGCTGAGCTCTTCTAGAACCAAAGTGTTGCCTGGCTGATCCACATAATTGTGAATTAAATAACCTTTCTACTTTAAGATGCTATTGATATTGGGGGATATATAAATGCAGCAAATGCTGATACTATCCTTAACTATGATTTGCAATAAGAATTGCCAAAGGGACACAGAATTCATTTCAATCAAAAGAAAATATGGTTTGGGGTTGAGTTGTCCTTGTTTAGTTTTGGTGGTTGGTCTTGGTGTGGGAATCTGTTTTCCTTTTTTTTTTCTTTTTCTTTTTGATATAAGGTTGTTATATAACCCATTCAGGACATGAACTCATAATCCTCCTTCCTCAGCCTCCGACATGGTGGAATGGCAGAAACCACTCAGCTTTGTCACTTGTAGTTTGGACCAGTAGGTGGAGGGTATGGCCTGCTTGTTGAGCTCAGAGATAATGGGACAGAAAGGTGTACTGGATAGATGTTAAATTGCAGAACGTGAAGTGGCTGGGAAACATGTAGAACAGTCATTATACTGATGAATAGAGAATTTTCCAGAACAGTCTGGGAACAGATATGTATCTGAAACCTCTTGTAGACACTGTGATTAAAGACAGTAGATAAACTTCCTATGTATAAGGAGAGAATTGAAAGCCCAAAGGGCCCTGGTAATTACTATATAATTTGGAACAAGTAACTCCACATCTCTGAGCATGTTTTATCACTACAAGAATAGTGTGATGTTCACTGACTTACTGAGATGCAGGAAAATGGAAATTCTATTTTGATTTAGAAAATGCCAGTTACCCTCATTATCACTGATAATCAAATCACACAAAAACATTTAAGGGAATTTTTTGATACCTGATTTCTATCCATTATGGGTCTGACAATATACTATTCTTATAGGCAGTAAGAAGAATATATTCTCTGTTACGTTGAAGAATTCCAGGCATACATATAATGTGTTTTGATCAAATCCATCCCCATCCTCTCCCCTCCTATTCCTCCACTGTCCACCCATTCCACAGTATTTTCTCATTGCTCCTTTTTTAAACCCATGTAGTCCAGTATGCGCACAGACCTCAACCATTAGCTCTGTTTCTCAGTCATTTGAACCCATCCTTAGGGGAGATGCTGCATGCACTTTATTGCCTGCCAAATTCTATGCTATCTCAGTCAAAGACTGCACCAGATTCTAAATCCTTAAGCTACAAAATGCATCTTGATAGTAGAGGTCACATGCACCTTGAGTTGAGTTTCTATTCATTGTACCCCATTGTGCACTGTGAACTATATTATTCTAGGAACCTTTTCTCTCCAAAATTGTACAGTATTTAAGTATGATTACAATAAACTGCCTGATATCAGAATTCAGAAATTCTTGACCCAGCACCAACTAAGTTGTACTTAACCCAGTTTTTCTCCTTACCTCTCTCAGGTTGTTTTCCTGCTGGTAGTAGAGGGGCCACCCTTACCCCCACTCATTCATAGATCATCTTAAATCCCTTCCATAGAATTTCCCATGGTGGTTATTTAGAAAGCAAAATTCTTGGCTCCCCCTTAGATTTTTATTGAACCAAAAATCCAGAAGTGAGCAAATGGGAATCTATACAGTTATTAAGCTCCAAGGATCATTGTTTTAAACTCTAAAAGTACAAAAACTTTTCCCTGTGATTCTCTAATAATAAAATGACAAGCAAAACTTCTTATATTTACTGGATACCCTGTGACTCTCACACATAAATGGCCACAAATGAATAATAGTCTTCTCAAGCTTTCTATTGCATTAATTCTATGATTTTTACCATCACCATCACCAGTATCTATACCATCAGCACCACCACTACCAAGTACACCAGCAGCCTTCCCCCAAAATGGAAATCCTTGCCCTCCTCCTGAACTGCCAAGAGAGCCATCTCTTTGTAATTCCACAACAGAACCTGACCTGTCCCAACATCCCAAAGCACACTGATCTCTTCCTGTTGAAATTCTGCCTCATCACTCAGGCAGCTCCGTGTATTTTAATAAACAGCCACATATATTCCATGGCATCACATTCATGAAATCAGTTGCTGATTAAGAATAAATATTGTCTCCCAGCTGCCAGGAAGGTTCAAACACTTGAAACTGATTGCAGAATGAAAATAAGTCCAATCTCTTCTGGTCTACAAAATGTCAATAGAGATGACTATGCAGCACATCTAATACATGTTTTTCCTACAAATCACAGGGTAGAGTGAGAACAGGATAGCATCAATAGAAATCAATAAATCCAAGAGAACAAAAGAAGGAGCATTTTGCAAAGCAGAGCCTCCACAGATTGCTGCCTGCTTCTGATATGCAACTGACATGAAGAGGACCCCTGGCGATAGCTCCACTTCTGAGAAAAGATCTCTAGCCACAGGGCCCTTCTCTGGGCTTCTGATTTTGAGAGCTCACTTGTTTGCAACACTGGGATGTGGAGTGCAGGGCCCATGAGGACACTTCATTCACCTTCCCAGGAGCACTGTGCCTCTTCTCAGCAGTAGATGGGCCAAGGATCTACGCACTTTCCCAAAAAAGCATTAAACAGATCAGTTCAATAACCTCATGCCAACTCCAGTGACCCCTGCTCTCCATCCCTACCTCCACATGCCTCGTGGGCTTATACAAAAGTTGAATCAGAATGACCACTGCTGCTTGAAACAAAGCAGAGAAAACATTTCCCCCAAAAGAAAAAACAAAAACAATGTATCAACAACCTTTATGTCTCTACTTTGGAGTGAGTTTTCTATTTTTGCTGCAGCTAAGTTTCCCAGCAGGATATTGATTCCATCACTATCTGAATACTGGATGTTCCACATACATCCATGCTAAAGAGTGTCTGGGGTCCCTAACATCCTTCAATCCAAGCAATAAGCGTGGTGGAGAAATGGTGCTAACCCCACAGCACTCTGCTCCATCCCCCCTAGAATATTAGAGGCCCTTCCTTTCCTTTTCATTTCTTTCTTTTCCTTTGGTTTCTTTCTTTCTTTTCTTAAAGAAATCAATAGGTACACACATTTTCTCACTGCTCATAAGATAATGCTAGCCCATGTCTACCGCAGCCTCTGGCTTGCTTTCAAACCATTAAGGGTTATGTCCCTATCACTAAAAGCAAGTCCTCTTCCACAGAGGTTCTACTGTCTGAGGATCTGTTAAGGAAGCAGTTTGAATCTCAAGAGAACTTTTGTAGGTCAGGTGAGAAAAGGCAGATTGCTTGCCTCATGCCTTTTGATACTTCCTTTCTCCCATGTGCCTAAATGAAACATTTTGCAGAAGTCTCTGATGGCTGCAAATCTGAAAAACTTAAGAGTTTAAGGGGGTGGGAGGAGGAGCATCCTCCAGTCATTGTAAATTAAATTAAACTCATCAATTTGGTTTACTCCTTTTCAGTTCAAGCCACTGTTTGATAAATGATTCCAATACAGAATGCATGGCAAGTTGTAAATACCGTAGGAATTCTGAGTTGCAGAAATGAATGCAAATTTACAAATAAAGCAACTAGAAATACAAATGATTGTGAGCTTGCTGCTTTGTGACTACAACTGTGTGGTATTGTCAGAAAGACTGATCCTAGACAGGACCAACAGATTTAATGTGATACGTGATACTAAAGCCATGAAGTTGCCATGACCTGTACGAAGGAGTGTGGTCTGTTAACCATGATCACATGACGTTGTAAAGCTCCTCCAATTTGGTAGAACTATGACAATCCAAAACTAAAATAACTTCATTCCCAGACCTAAAGTAAGTTGGTTTTTTTTTTCTGATTCTTCCCTCCCCTACCCTGCAGATCTCAGCCATCCACTAACTAGGGCAATGTTTACAGAACTCTGGACATTGTTTTACCTGCCACTCACCTTATTTCACTAGCTACCCAAGCCACAGCCAACCACAGGCCAACGCAGGCAAAGTTTCAGCCCCTTTTCTGGTTCCCTTTGCCTTCACCTAAACTAGCCCAAATTGCCAGAAGCCTTGTTCCCTTGGCTTCTTAGACTAGAGACTGCCCTCTGCCAGCATCTTCCATAGCATAATGCTGAGCTGTCTGTGAGACCCTTGCCCTTTGTGCTCCTCGCTGGCCTTTCAGGTTCACCTAGTACTAACACGAGTAAAAAAAAAAATCACAAAGACCTTGAAAAGACTCCCCAACCTTCAACCAGAAGTGGAAGCAGCATCATTTTTGTTGTTATTGTTGTTTTTGCTTAATTTTAGGGATTTCAGTGCAAACTTTTGTCATTTACATACTTTAAAGGTGTCACAGAAAAACTAATTTGAGCCATACTGAGAGATATTTCAGTACCGTCCTATAAAGTATTGACAACAACTCTTAGAAGAGTATTATGATTTTTTTTTCTTTTTTCCTAGCCTCTAGGCCTGGATCCTCAGCAGCTACAGCCTCTACCACCATGCTCAACACAGTCTCTGGGCCAGCTTAACAAAGCTATCATTCTGGAACACAGGAAAACATGGCTTCTCTTCCCTAAACTCTTCAGTCAGCACACACACACACACACACACACACACACACACACACACACACACACACACACACGAGTCTCCACATTTTAAAAATCAACCAACACATCGGGGTAAGTGCAAGGGCTAAAAGTATACTTGTAAACACGGGTCCTTCATGCATCCCTGGTTGGGGCAGGAGTTTATTTACCAAGGAGATAGTACCAGAAGCCATGTTTGTATCTATCCATTCCATCTCAGGCTCATCTTGACATCTTTTGAAGGAAGGGACTCTTGGTCTCCACTTGTACTCTTTCCAGGCTTACAGCCACAGTTCTTTTTAAGGATGTACAAAATGCCCTAACAATAAATAAAACCCCAGTTGCTTCTGCCTGCTGTCTCCACCAGGGGACATGGGCAGACACAGGTAATAACATTCCTGCTGACAGGCTGTCAAAGGATCGCTTATCTTCATTCTCTGCCCGGAAGACAAAGAACTGATACAACAAGCCAATGTGTGCATTGAAATATAACCTTCCTCATTAAAGTTTGCCTTTCCAAGCCGTGGAAAGGTCACATACCAAAAAATACAGCAGGTGTGAAGGATCTCCAGACATCAGCAATTCAAAGGCCACACACTTGAAACAGTTCTGTAAAACGGAAACAGCCGTATTCTACTCTCCAAGTGACTCACCAAGGAAAAATGGATGGCTGACAAGACAGCTAACAGGGTAAGCCTGAGATTTTAAGAAGCATCTCCGATTACCTTCAGTCTCAAGTGATGTCAAATGCAAGTCACAATTTAGTCCTTGGAAAGAGAAGGGGGAAATTTTTGCCCATCTCTTTATGTTGGAGGGACACTTACTCTGTAACGCACTGAGAAAGGAGAAGAATAAAGAAGCGTATACGGACTTCAGAATTAGGAATGTGGAGAGATTTATATGACCTGTCAAAATTTAACAGGGTGACAAAAATTTGCCAGTCTCCTATTAAATATACAGTACACCTTTTTGTTCAGTGCTGTTTTTTATTTAATTACTTTAATTTTAAATAGCTTGCTTCACATGTCAATCCCAGTTCCCTCTTCCTCCCCTCCTCTCGCACTCCCCCACCATGCCTCCCAGCCTCCCACCCTATGGCTACTTCCTTCCACATAGGGGATATCTAGAGTCTGTCATTTCACTCAGGGCAGGGTCCAGGCACTCCCCTAAGAGCCCAGGCTGAGAGAGCATCCCTCTTTGTGTTATGAACACACGAAGTCCATTTGTATGCCAGGGATAAACACTGATCCACTGCCCAGGGCCCCATAGGTTGCCCAGGCCTCCTCACTGACACTCATACTCAAGGAGTCTGGATCAGTCCCATGCTGGCCTCCCAGCTGTAGGTCTGGGGTCAAAGAGATCTCCCCTGTTCAGATCAGCTGTCTCTGCTGGTTTTGCCAGCCCATTGTTGAAGAGATAAAAAAATTTTCTGAAGTGTTTAAGGACATGGGATTAGTATGAAGAAAACTCTAAGATTTCTTATGTTGAAAGCTCAGATTCACGGGTCTCATTTAAATGTTTGAACAGGTCAGTAATAAAACAGCAGTGCAAGTAAATCTGTCATGTTCTCTACTCACTAGGGAAACTTGCAAGTGGCTGTGTCTGCTGAGTTTCTAATATCCTTATTAGATGGCTTCTATTTCATACAGTATACACACAGAGAAAATAAAATACAGAAATATCATATAACTTAAGCAACCCACACAGCTAGTGAGAGTAGAGTTCAAAATTGTGATGCTAGGGTTTATGTATTGAATCCAAAGGTGAGAAAAGTAGCAATGGGATAATATCTGAGCAGACATTTAACAGCATTATCAGGTATAGGAAGTGCTAGAGACTGTAGGAAAATGAAGAATAAATCAATTCAAATTCATTCTTAAGCTTCAGTGACCACAGCAGAACCCAGTGGACACCATGCTCTTGAAAACTGAGTGAAGCAGTAATTAAAGCCTTGTGGTAGCATGACCCCAAGAGATAGGGGAGGTAGACAAAGATGGCCTTTGTGAACTTCTGGACGTCAGTCTCCCATTCATAGCAACATAGAAAGACCAGGGTCTAAGATGCTGACAGCTATAGGGTTCCTGATGAAATAGGGGTCTATAGAGTCTTGTCAGAAATTTTCTCAGAAGAGACACTACCTAAATGCCTACACATTATGCTTTGTAAGCTCTTTTCTAAATTAATTTTAACTGATACATAAAGCACAAGGGGTTTACACTAACTGAAATGATGTACTATTGTAATACATGTCTAATGTTTTACATCAGTTACATACATCTATATTAGCAAACATTTGTCATCCCTTTATGATCAAAAACTTCCTAAAGTCCTTTCTTCTAGCTTTTTTAGTATTCCAGGTCACCACACTCAACAGAAGCACACCACAACTACCTTCCTCTCTAACTGAAACTTAATACCCAACTCCCTACCCACCCTCTATCCACACTCCTGTCTCGGCTTCCTGGTTACCATCATCCTACTCCCAAAGTCAATAAGACCAGTATTTTCAGCTGCTGCATCTGAGTGGCAGATTGTTCTGACCTTCTGTGCATGGCTGAATATAATGATCTCCTATTGTCACAAATGAGACGATGTCCATCTTTTTATGGCTGCACGTGTTCTGTTATGTATGTACCCTGTGTGTATACCATATTATCTCTTTCTATTCATTGGTGGATGGATGCTTTGGTTGTTTCTGGTTTGGAGTATTGTGAATAGTGTTTCAATAAATGTAACAGCACAGGTATCTTGGTTCCACTTTCTTTAGACATACACCCAAGGGTAAGATTGCTGAATTACATGATAGTTCCAACTTTCCATATTTCTTTCCACAATTCTTTATTAAATCCTATTTCTTCCACCAGTGAACAAAGATTCTCTTATGTCTACCTCCTACCTAGCACTGAGTATGATCTTTCTGATACCAGATATTCTTACTAGAGTAAGTGATGTTGCCTCAAGATTTTAATCCTCATTTATGTGATGATGAGTGGTGTGAAACAATTTTTTCATGTACCTGCAAGCCAGTTGTATGCCATAGAAAATATCTGTTTAGGTTTACTGCCCATTTTTAATCAGACTGTCTGAGACATTTTACTATTGAGTTTTAGAGTTTCCTTATCTAGTCTAGATACCAACCTCTTGTCAAATATATAGTTTTGAAACACTTTTTCCCCATTCTGTAGATTGTCTCTTGGCTCTGATGATTTTCTTTGCTGTGCAGAAGATCTGAAACATAACTGAACACTTTAAAAGCTGTCACATTGGTACAAAGAGAGAGCAGTGGCAATTGTGATGATAACCATAGACAAAGGCGAGAATTGCTCTCATTTTCCTGAACTGAACAAATCCAAAATTCTCTTGAGTAAAGAAAAGGCAAGCTTCCCCCTTCAAAAAATGGGAAACACTGGACATCATCCTATGAAAGTAAAAGCTGGAATATCTGGAAGGGAGGAACCCATCTGTCGCCTTTTCCAGATATTAGAACTGTGTCTATACCTTGCATACATCAATCAACTAGTACTGATTTGCACAGACAATACATAATATTTAACTTTTTCTGTCAAGAAATGTATGGGAAACATCTTGTGTGGGAGTTTATGTGGGTAATGTGTTCGTTTGCATGTGGAAGGAAGGAAGAAAAGAATCCAGATTCCACTAAAAAAATAGCTTCAGTGGAATATCTAGAGTTTAAATGACTTCACAAACTAATCTGGAACATGAGAAAGAAGCTCCATCATTCGCCTCTTACCTAATGTTATATTTCTTTTTTTTAAGTGCCTAATATTGGATCTAGGCAGATGGATCAATCTCCACAAACATGAGACCCTCAGTCTGGATTCCCAGAACTCATATAAGAAAAAAATGCCAGGGTGATGTATTTCTAAAACCCCAGCCTTGGAGAGATGGTGGGAAGTAGACAAGAAGATTCCTGAAGCTCATTGGCTAGCCAACCCAACCAAATCTCACGGGCTCAGTGAGATACAATTTCAAAAATAAAAGTGACAAGCAATCCAGGAAAGAGACACCCAACCTCGACCTCAGTCCTGCTTAAGCATAAGCACATATGTGATCGCCTGTAAACACATATGCACATATGCACATGTACAGACCATACACATACACAACACAACACACACAAAAGTAAAATAAAATGCCTAATGTTGATGATACTCCATTGTATACACTATTTAAAGTAAATAACACTAAAAATAATATAATTTAAAGTATATAGAGTATGTGTGCATGTGTAACCCAGTTCAAAATAGAAAGCATACACTCACCAGTCACATGTATTCTGTGAAACAAAATATATTAAAGTTTAACCACATGTGAGCACCAAGTGTACAGATGATACCAAAATTTAAAGCTGCTCTAGATTGTGGAAATGAACCCCAACTCTGTGAATGAGCTCTTCCTTCACATAGGGAAGGAAAGCAGATGCCAGAAGCCAAAATAGCTACATTCCCAATGGAGATCTCCCTGTAGGATCAGCAGATGGCAAGAGCTTCCCAAAAAATCAGCTTTTATGCTGGTCCCTGGAAAGAAAAGTAAAATCAAGTAAGTTGGAAAGGTTATGAGGTAATTCTGGGGATGGAAACTGTGTGGTCAAATATGAGGAGGCATGGGAAGGCAAGGATATGCAGACTATCTCCATTGAACAGTCTGTCCACTTGGACGGGAACTAGGATTCAATGGCAAATATAAGGACAGATGAGTTAGAAGCCAGAGCATCAATCTGAAATGCTTAGCTGATAACAAAATCCTCAATTTTTTAGAGGAACAGAATTCCTATAAGCAAAATGGTTTTATCACTGATAACATGTAGCATTGTCAGTGCTTGGCAATTGAGAGAAGGAGGCTGATTTCAGTTGATTATGGAAGTATTTCTAAAATTCTGTAGATAATGAGCCTCCCTTGCCTTGCCTGATCATAAGAATGCAAGGATGCCTGTTACCTTGTCCTGCCCACCCTTGGCATAGGAAATGTTAGAGCAACTATTCTTGCGAAATATGATGCCAAGAGCTGGGGAGATGGCTCAGTCAATAAAGTACTTGCTGCACAACTGGGAAGATACAACTTTGAATCCTCAGCATCTGTACTACAAAAAGCCAGGAGGTGGTGAACAGGAGAAATGACTCAGCAATTAAGAGCACCTACTGCTCCTGCATGGAGCGCAAGTTTTGTTCCCAGCACCTACATTAAGTGGCTTACAATCACCCCTAACTCCAGCTCCAGGGAATCTGTTGTCCCTTTCTGCCCCCTGTAGGTACTAGCACTCATATACCCATGCATAGAAAGACATACAGCCATACACAGACACACACACAGACACACACACACACACACAAATAATAATAATTAAAAAGCCAAGTGTGGCTGTGCATGCCTATAATTCCAGCAGTAGGTAAATGGAGACAGATTTGCTGGTCAGCCAGTCTACCTTAATCAGAGAGTACCAGGTTTAATGAGAGATACTCTCCAAATAAACAGATAAATAAATAATAAATAAATGAGGTATGTATGTATGTATGTATGTATGTATGTCTTAGGTCTTAGATAAGATTACTAATGTTTGGATGAAACATCATGACCAGAAAGTAAGCCGGGAAGCAAAGGGCTTACTTGGCTTACACGTTCACATCAGAGTTCATCACTGAAGGAGGTCAAGGCAGGAACTCGAACAGGGCAGGGACCTGGAGGCAGGAGCTGATGCAGAGGCCATGGAGGATGCTGCTTTCTGGATTGTTCCCATGGCTTGCTCGGCTTGCTTTCCTGTAGAGCCAGGGACCACCAATCTTGGGATGACACCACCCACAATGAGCTGTGTTCTTCCCATCAACCAATCATTCATAAAGAAAAATGGTTTACAGGCTTGCCTACAACTTGACCTTATGAGGCCATTTTCTTAATTGAGAGTCCCTCTTCTCAGATGACATTAGCTTGTGTTCACGTTGACATAAAACTATCCAGCATGCTATCTGTCTGTCTGTCTGTCTATCTGCCTGCCTTCCTGTTTGTCCTTTTGTGAGCTAAGTATATCACATACATTATCTCCCTTAATCTCCTGTGAATACTGTCACCCTCATTTTATAGATGAGGAAATGAGGCTTAAAGAGATTAATTGGTTTGCCCAACTTCACACTGCCAGCGAGCATGGAAACAAAACCAAAAGCAAGTATTTCTGGAACAAAATTGCATGTTTTTAACCAGTTTTCCTGGTGTTGTTCTCATCAGTAATTAGTAGTTTCGTGTTCTCAAGCTGCCTTTGGACCTGGCTTTCCTTGTGCATTCTATGCTGCCACCATCTGGTCTCTTGTAAAAAGTTCAGGCTTTTCTTCGGCAGTCATTCTCAGGTTCAGTGGGATTTTTGCAATCCCTGAAGAGAGGACTGAAGTTTGTGTGGACTCCATGTGCATGACTTGAAAATCTTAGCTCTTACCACTATCGTCCCCATTATTAATATGCTATGTGTGAGAGTTGCTCAGAGATTTGAATGAAAATTTAATTCAGTAGCCAAATTGTGCTAGCTGGAGAGAAATTCAAAGCCAATCACCCACTGTGTGAAAAGGCTGCTGAGGCGGGTATGCCAACCCCAGATTCAGGGAATGGAGGCAGTTTGATGCACATTTCCCTCCGTTGACGAGGGGAAGCTAGAATTAGTGAGGACTGAGCAGCTGAAAAGGGAAGGCGTGCTCTGAAGTCAGGGGAAGACGTTAAAAAGGTCAGGAGGGAACCAGCAGAGATTCAGTCCTTAGTAATTCACACATGTATCGATGACAATAGATCCTTTTTCAATATCTCACTGGCATCCAGTTTCTTCTGCTGATCCTCACCTATCAAGCCCCTGAGTGTAGGACACACGGTTTTACCTGTGTAGGAGGTATAGGCTAGACCATAGCATGTTTTATCCCTATAGCAGTGAGGCAACATCTGGTGTAGAATGAGCAAAGGTTGGGAGTTGGAAGCTCCACATCCTGGTCTGACCTCTCTACTCTCCATGTCTTCATGAGCCTTGAAGCTGGTGGCCTCTCAGAGCCATGCAGTTCACATACCTTGAATCCCTTGTTTGAGAGCCGAACTTTAACACATAAGGAGATTCTTAGAATAGTGGGGAATGGAGACGGGGAAACAGCAGGTGCTCAATGCCTGCTCAGCTTCTGGGTACTACATGTGTTACTTCAAGTCTACTGTTTCAGTTCAATTAGGAACTGAAAAGGTTGCCTGAGTTCAAGACCAACCTGGGCTGCAGAGTGAGACCCCTGTTTCCAAACAACGAAAAAAAAAAACCACTGTATCTGTCATCTCATTTAATTAACTTTCACAAGAACTCTATAAAATAGAGATGTAACCTCCCCTAACACTACATGACAGACACCATTCTAAATGGTCTAACGCATTAATCCTTGTGAATGCACAAAGAGGATGGGAATCATCACTCGCCCTGGGAAGCTGAATAGCATATGATATCAAACAGCGGTGTGGAGCTGTCAGACCTAGTTCCAGAAGCTGTTAACCAACACCACATTCTAACTCCTGCTCGATACATGGGTAGCCTCCACACCTTCTGTGCACAGGTGCACATGTGTGCACACACAATATATTTTTCTGTTTCTTTCTCAACAGTGGAGTTACAGGAGTCAATTCAGAGTTTGTATGATGTGAGGCACATCACGTGCGTGGCATCCTTTGCAACACTCCCCTTCTAGCTACCTGACAAGGAGTCAAGTTTAACACAAGATGACAAAAAAAAAACTAGTGACTATGAAGCTTTTCCTACCACTGCCTGGAACTCATCAAGACTTGTAGAAGACTGGAGACTGGTCTTGGAATCCCTATAGTGATAGCTGTTAATGTTCCATTTACCCAGGGTTATACCAGAAGAAACCATGACAGGATGGGTAGCTTACACTACAGAAATGTGTTTTCTCATAATCCCAGAGGTTAGAAGTCTGAGGTCTATGTGTTGTTATGTAAGGTTGGTTTCTTCTCCTCGGACTTCCCCTACGCTGTAGATTGCTATCTTCTCCATGTTTTCCTGGGACCTTTCTTCTGGATGTCTCTATCATATTCTCTTAGGAATACTCCTGTGGAACTGCCCATAATGCCAGTTCCAGGGGATCCATCACCCTTTATGGCTTCTGCAGGCACCAGGCACTCACACAGTACTCATATGTAAGCAAGCAAAACACTGTTACTCATAAAAAAATTTAAAGTCTTTAAAAATACTTGGCCCCGTGATTTATAGTTGAAGACATCCATTGGTTTGGATTATAGGAAGTTTTGTTCAAAACAAGATGATTCTAATTACTTTGTTTCTTCTTGTAATCATATGCATGATTACTCCCACATTAAAAATAAGATTTCTCAGGCAAGTAGCATTATTGTTTTGTCTAGATTATCCTAGCAACATCCTGAGAAGACCCACATCAATATATTCAAATACTTGAAATAAATTCTTGTTTTTTTAAATAAATAAGACTTACTCAGTAATCAGTTTTTTAATTAATTCAATACTCATGCATATAATTACCAATTTTATACATTTAGTACAAATGAAACTCTAGAGGAAATTGGCATCAAGTAGCAATTATAAGTCTAGCATATTTATATTTTATAAGTTTTCATTCTGAATACTCAAAAGAATAATAAACACTTCAACAAAAAGTAAACTTTACCCTAAAAATTGGAACAAAATAACAGAAATACCCATTATTCTAGTGCTGAATACAGACCTATCTGTGCATTTTGGAGCTTGTTTTGTTCCTTTCCATAACATCCCAGAAACAATAAGTACCTGAGAAGCCCTGGGATGACTTGCTCACTTCTGGAGATGATTCCAACATCTCCGAGCACAGTAGTCTAATACTGCAATGTAATTACTAAGCAGTGTGGAAATCTTGTCTAGAATGCTCTGTCATGTCATGGGTTTGCCCCTACTCTCTTTAATGAGAAAAGCTGAACCTAAAGACAAAAGCCATCTTATTCAAAAGAATATTAACTCAAAACCTCTTCTTAGTGTCTGCTTTGTGTGGAGTGAGATGAGATCAAGCACATTCTAAGACAGTGTTTCCTAGAACAAATGGTCTTCAATCCATGCTGAAAATCAAGGGCATCAAATTGGGCAGCATCAATCCTTCATCTCTAAGAGAAGATAATTATTGTCCCTGAGAGTGAACAGAGATAGTAAAAGGTTTTTTTTTGTTTAGAACCAAATAAATACTGTGTAGTTAAAAGGCCCAGAAAGACGAGTCCACAACCATATTCCCCCTCTCCTAGGAAGAAGCTAATTGTTAATTACTAAAAATATTATTTAAATGTTTTAGGCTACCTTTTAAGGATCAGTTAAGAAAGATACATGTATAAGAAAAGATAAAATAAGAGCACATACAAAGTATTATATCTCTCGAAATGCAAAGGTCTTATATGCCCACCAATGTGTTTGTCAAGTCACCACATTACACTAATTATGATCATAGCTGAGCCTCAATTATATATATACATACAGAGAAAACAAATTATTCAGATATTCCATCCCAAATAACAATTTGTTCAAAAAGTTACGAATAATTATATCAAAATGAAAATGCAATGTTTTGATGTGGAGAATTATATCATGCTATTTTATGAGCCAGTGGTAAAATGCTTGCTCCTCATTGAAGGTTGACCCTGTGTCATGGTTATTTGACATTTGGGACTGAGTATTGGTGGTAACTGTTGTTCACTGTATCAAACTAATGCAAATGTTTCAACATTTCCTGTATTTAACAATGCTACTTTAACCACCTAGATATGCCACAGACTCTTTTCACCTCTCCTTGACACTCTCTCTATATTGCATCACTTGAAATTCCCCAACACTTAATCTTAAACTATAGTGTGATAATGCTTTTAGTACCCTGCATTTTTTAAGTTCTGCATGATGAATCATTATAGACTATAAATTATAAGCTTTAAAACACTTGTTCAATTTATAAATTTATTTTACAAAAGAAGATGGATTGCTTTGCTTTTTCATTGCTAGGATAAAAATGCCATGATTGAAAGCAAACCAAGGAAGAAAGGATTAATTTGACTTACAGTTTGGAGTCCATCATACAAAGAAACCAGGAAAGCAATATGGAAGCAGGAACTGGAGTAGAAAACACCAAGGAACACTATTACTGGGTGGTTTTCCATGACTTGTTCAGATTGCTTTCTTATACAATGCAGTCACATGCCCAGGAGTGAGACAGCCCATAGTTGGCTGGACCCTCTGACATCTATCATTAATCAAGAAAATGCCTCCACAGATCTGAACATAGGCCAGTCTTCAGAGGGCAATTATGCAATTGAGCTTCTCTCTTTCCAAGGAACTCCAATTTGTATCAAATTGGCAAAGAAAAAAGAAAGAAAGTGAGAAAGAGAGAGGGAGGGAAGAAGGAAGGAAGGAAGGTAGAAAGGAAGGAAGAAAAGAAGGGAGGAAGGAAGAACCAACACAAGAGATAATTTTTAGGTTCCCTTCCAGATAAACATGGGGTTCCCATCCTCCATGTGAAACAAGGAACTCAGAACGTAGCCACTGATACTTTCTACATTGGGGATTGACATGAACATAGTTCAATTTTTGCTCTTTTTCTTGATCTTAAACATATTTTCCTCCAGCTGTACTATAACCAATCCATTTTTCCTGGTTTATAAAAAAGGGGGAAAATCCACAAGGTTCTGCTTGCTAACTCAGTAACTACATGTTTTCAGAATGAGCTGTTGCTGCAACCTTGGTTTCGGACAACACAGTTGAGCCAACTTCCAAGAAGATGTTATTTGAAAATCAAGAATAATGAGCAACCTGAAACATTGCTTTCAGCCACGAGAAAAGTCAAGAGTATGAATTGCTCCCACAAAAGACACTTTTGCCCCTTTTGAGGACTGCGTCCTCAACATTAACTTGGAACAGTCTTGACAAATCACATAATGGTCCACTTATGAAAGGCTCTTTCCTTGTCTCATCAGTTTTTGAGTGAGGTTTCCCCTCCACACAGAGACAACATGAAAGTTGGAACTAACTAGGCCATTTTTCTCCACTAGCCTTGGCCAGTTTCCTAAAGTGACAGTTCTGTATTGACTTTACTCTTTCTTCTGTTTCTGCTCTCACTTTTGGATCCAGCCAACACCCTGCTTATCTTTCAAATTCAATGGATTTGTCTTAGTGTTCATCTGTCTCAGTCTCTGGTCAATTTGATATTATACTCTTTAGAAGCCTTCTTGCCCATTGCTCCCCTCTTCCTGTTTTTTTTCTCCCTTTTGCCTCATTTTTGTTCTGCAATCCTTTCTCAATAAGTGGTTAGCATACATACTATCTGGTTGATATGCAAAAATGTTTTACCTTCATAGAAATATGTAGAGAGCACAGTGTTTATGAATTGGACTCTTAACCAGGCATGGTGGTGAATGCCTTTGATTCTTGCACTGAGAAGGCAGAAAGGTGGGTGAATCTCTGAGACATTAAGACCAACCTGGCCTACATGGTGAGTTCCAGGACATCAAGAACTATGTAGAGAGATCCTGTTTCAACCAAAGAAGGAGAAAGATAAGTAGGAGGATGGGGAGGAGGAAGAGGACTCTTAAAAGTGATACTCCTGGACTTAACTCAAGCATCACTGTGATGGTAAAAATGTTTATGCCCCTCAAAATTGTCACATTCAAAACCTACCTCCAAGGCTATAATATTAAGAAGTAGAGCCTCCAGGAGATGAGTAGGTCATAAGAGCCCTATCCTCATGAATAAGAGTGTTTCCCTTAGAAAAGAGATTTTGGGGGAGCCCCTTTATCTATTCTGGCATGTGAAGACACGCCATGAGGCACCTTCCATGAATAAGGGAGTCCCAACTACATCGACTGCAACCTGGATCTCAGGCTTCTCCCACTCTGAACTGTGATCAGTGGATTTTGTTGTTTATAATTCATCCAGTATATAACATTTTGCTATAGTAGATAGATAAGAATCAAACAACCACTTGCTATAGTCACATACTTCTCACACATTTCTCAGAGCTTCCTTTTCCTTCATCTACTGTTATTTATAATAATATTACCATTTCTAGGATTGTGTGAGAAGACTCAAGTGGTGTTTAAAAGACATTTATCAAGGACTGGCAAGATGATCAACAGGTAAAGGCACTTGGCACCAAGCCTAACCACCTACGTTCCATTCTGGGTCCCACATAGTGAAAGAGGAGAACCAGTCAAGCCCCTACATTGCCCAGATGCAGGCGTGCGCGCACACACACACACACACACACACACACACACACACACACACACACACACATACACGTAATTTAAAAAGAGATTTATCAAGGGACTGCAGATCTGGATTAGCAGTTAAGAGCACTTGCTACTCTTCTGGAGGACCCAAGTTCAGTTCTTGACACCCACATTGGGCATCTCAGAACCAACTCTAACTCTATGGCCTACAACATCTTCTGGCCTCTGCTTGTACTTCTATGTACAGTATCCCTCACACATACCCATACACATACAAATACACATATTTTTAAAAGACATTTATCAAATTCACAGCACAGCTTTTTCAGTAAATGTGACTGTTAGTTCTAATTTCAGTTGCCTTTGATAGGCAGAATTGGAAACAGGTCTGCATTAGAGAGCTTGACCAAACTATAACCAAGAGACAGTTGGATTTTAATTTGCTTGAATAAAGTGACAAATTGGAGGCACTGAAAAAGATCCTTGCTTTCTGGGGAAGTCCGGCTATACCCTATAAGATAAACAAGCCCTGGGTTTTGTAAAAATGATCAGACCAGAGTGACACCCATTTACCCATGCATTTAGCTATTTATTGTCTATAGCTAATTTTGTGTTGCAACAACAGCATCCCAGAGTGACACCCATTTATTTATTTGTTTATTGTCTACAGCTAATTTCGGGTTTCAACAGTAATACTTAGCAACTGTGAAAGGGACCACATGGCCTGTAAAGCCTGACACACTTTTGAGTAAAAGTCTCCTGACCCTTAATCTAGTCCAACCCCTTCATTTTCCTGATGAGAAAATTAAACACAATCATTTACATTAAAACATGTCGAAGGAAATTCCCTAATAAATCATCTTTGCTAATGTACAGAAAAACGCATCTGCATCGCAACTATTTACTGATATAAATAAAATCTGCTTCATTAGCTGCTTTTGTTCTTTCCCTGGCACTAACACAGTTCCCTGGGAGCCCCTGCAAAACATGGAGTTTTATTCCAATACTCTGAATCTAGTCCTCTCTGAAGAAAGGGAAATCTGAGGTTAAAAAAGAGACCGTGTATGCTCAAGAGTTCAATTTTACTTAATACACAGAGAAGTGCTGGCTTCTAATTTCAATAGCGTGCATATATCAAAGGCTGCAGAGCCACTGTCATGCAGAGATAGAGTCTAAGGAGCCAAAGGTTCTCTCTGTCTGTCTGTCTCTTCTGTTGTGAAGGCTTACTTAGCTGTTTCTTGGAAGGAGCAATAGAACTTTAGAGAAGTTGGACCGTTGTCTTCCCAGTGACAAAGGTTAATTGCAGTCAATAAGACTAAACAAGACCAGGAAGAGGGTGGGCCCAGCCTTTTAATCAGTGGCCTGGGAGGGTTATCAGTGGATTTTACACAAAGAGAAACACTTCGGGGTGGAAGCTTTGATTTGCGGTGATTAGTTTCACATTCTTTCCTAATACAGCATGAATAGATGCCGCCTCTTGAGCTGTTGCCAGTGAAGTTAAACCTTCTAGAACAGTGGGTTAGTTCCCTCTTGCAGCAGCGGGATTGAACAGACAGAGGGAAGGAAAAATGCCATTTCCCTCATAGGAAAACCAGCTCTGTTTTATTTGATGTTACAAAGAATGCCATTAATTCAACACTGCAAGGATTGCACAGAAGGCTTGAGGGCTGCACAACCAACTTTGTGCTGTCAGAAAATTCTCCGTTATCCCCCCCCCCCCGAGTGTGGGCTCCTCCTTCGCTGCAGGCAAGCCATTCAGGACAACTGGGTGGAGCTGTTTAAAAGGCGTCTCACCAGGCATGTGCATTTTTCAACAGGCTTCCTATAGAATTTTCATCTGTATTCGAGTTGGGGAACTGTGGGTTCATGGAAGAGGGCACTGGCACTGTGTTTAAGCTCTGCCAATGTCTACCTGTGACTTTCAACTTGAAAGCAAGTGCAATATACTGTATCTTACCAAACGACATTAGTGAGTTTTGAGAATTAAGAAGGAAGAGCCTGAGGTGCCATGTCAGTGAAAGATGCAATGTCTTGGAACATTAGAGCACTGAGCTAAAATGGCTATGCTCAAATGCACAGATATGCATGCAGGTGGTCCCGCTGTTCCAGAGCACTGTTTCTTTTTAAAAGACATACTCAAGGCTACGGATTTTAAAGTCTGTAAAATACTACCCCTACCTTTTCCCCTATACATCTGATAGGGTAGATTACAGTCTACTATGCATTTTACATGAGAATGAAGAAACATCTCAGAAACAACTAATTTACTGATGATTCGTGTTAGTCCTCCCAGCCCAATATAATCTGTACAATTAGCATGTCTCTGGGGCAAAGCTCAAGCTACCCTAGATGAGAAACCGTCTAAACATTTGAATGTTGCTACAAACTAAACTAATGAATATTTGATTCTTGCCAGCTGCTTCATAATCCTCCTCCTGCCTCAAAGCCTTGAGATTACAAAGTCCAATTTCGCTTTCTCTGGAGCTTTATGCCTACATACACAACAGCCAAATCCCTCTGGTGTTTTACTAACAACCACAGCAGCAACACCAAAAATGACAGTCAAGGCAGCTGTAATTGAAGTCACATCTAAACGATAAACCCACAAGTTCATTTATTCTTTTCTGCAAGGACATGTGGTTCAGAACTGTCCCTTGCTCTGCAGTCCCCTTACTGCTGCCGTACTTGAGATCCAAACTGACACCAGGAGTGAAGGAAGTTGCAGGAGGTTTGGGGGTTGAAAAGAGTCGGAGGCATCTTACAAAGACAAGACTTACTTTATTTACTAGCACACAGGCCTACAGGCTAGCAGATAGAGGCAGGTACCCAGGCACACACAAGCCACAGGCAAGAAGGCACAGACACACATGCCCATCGGCAAACAGGAATCACAGAGGTAGATACGTCGACCCACAGACAGACATACACAGGCAGGCTGGCAAACACAAAAGCCCTGACCTCTGACCTCAAGACCACAGTTAAACAAACCCAAACAAAGGTGGTGCCAGAGTCCCCCCTCACTTATTTTTTTCATTCCCCAGACATCTGGTGCCGACCATTTTGTTCTCATTCCTGGCCCCAACTCCCACTCCGGATGTTCATTGCTAACATCATGATCTATGCTGACATTCAGTGTCAACACCATGTCGTCTAAGCCTGACTGGCCATTATAACTCCATTCACCAAGAAACTAGGGAACCACCAAAATTAAAGTAGATGCTTTGGGAAGTAATAGTCACATTCAGTTTAAGCACAGGTTAGATTAGATAAGCCTGGACCCAGTAGTAACAATAAAATGTGGATTATGTAACTGATTAAGGAATTTGAATGCACCCCCTAATTTAATCCGCACAGTAATTTTCCAAAGGAATAGTATTGACTACGTCTGCTTTCACATGGGGAAAATGAAAATGAGCTTCAACTTATAGTATCTACCACCATATGAGTAACTTTAAAATCCCCCTACCATCAAGATTAACTTTTCTTAACTTGACAATGCCTTGACTGTGACAACTTAATTAGACCTGTTGGCTGATCGGGGAAAGTCCTTATAGATAACAAACTTGTAAGAGGAAAAGATCACTTTGGTTCATGACTTCAGAGGTTTCAGTTCCTGTCTGCTTACTTAGCCCATTTGTTTTGTCCTTAGCACAATCCATTTTGACAAAGCATGTGGCAAAAGAGCCCTGTCCACTAACCAAGAAGTAAAAAGGACACAGAAAGGATCCAGTGTTCCAATGGCTCCTTTCAGGGAAAGGCCCTAGTGCTCAACCTCCTTCTATGGGGCCCCAGGGGCCCCTCTTAAAAGTATACCACCTCCCGATAATAATGTCAGCTGCCGACTAAGACTTCACCATGCAAACTTTGGGAGCCCCTTCAGAGCCAAGCTACAGGACTTGGCTCTGAGTATCACAATTTCAACCACTACAGTAAGACAGATCTCACAGTTTGATGTCTCTATTAACAATTAATTCTTACTTAAACGGATTCTTTATTAGTTGCTATTATGTCTCTTTAACATCTAGAAATCATTTCTATTAAAAGTCTGTGCCTTTAAGTTGCATAGTAATGTATTCACCAATTATCAAATGAATGAAAGCCTTAGAGCTCAGAGGACTTGCTATATGTTTAAAACAACAAGCCCTTCTTCCTCTTAATGGACAGTCATCAGCATCATCCTCATGCCAGCTATTCAAATTATCAGCTCCTCACTCATTAACTTGCTACTGTTAGTAATTACAAAGCCATAGCTTATTAATGTACTTTTTGTGTGTGAAGTTAGGGGAATCCTATAAACCCATCTTTGCTTTTGATAAGGATTGTGAATTTGGGTTCCCTGGGCCCATGCTTGGGTAGAACAACTCACTAGAAAAGCTCAAAGAACTCACTGGAAGCTGTTTGACCCACAACTGTGGTTTAGGATACAAGTCTGGTGAAGTTAAAACCAAGGAAGGGAAGATATGGATGGAAAAGAATATTAAGTGAGTTCCATGCTCAGAGCTTCATGCTGTCCTCACGCTGTGGATACATCTGCTCATTGCTTATCCAGATACAGTGTATAAACCATTCAGGGTTCTGTCAAACAAGAACACTCACCCATTCCTTGGGGTTCCAAATCTTTCCTGGGGAGCTGTGGGCAATTTTCCATATGACTAATGGTTCCTAGATTCTCGAGGGGTCAAGTTGAATCCATATGATGCCACCATAATTGACACTGATGGGCTGTGTGGCACACTGAAGCCCTACTCTATCAGCATGGCATGAAAGGGCTAGAATCAACTCCTGAAAAATAAAAACAGATGTGCAAGGTTAAATCCTTGTGTGTGTGTGTGTGTGTGTGTGTGTGTGTGTGTGTGTGTGTGTGTGTACAAAACGCATGTGCACGCACATGTGTTCAGTTGTCATATGTATAGGGGCATGCACATGTATGTGAATGTTTAGAAGCCAGAGGTCAACACTGGCTCTTTCTCAGTTGCTTCCCACCTTATTTTTTGAGGCAAAGTCTCTCACTGAACCTGGAGCTTACTGATTTGGCTAAGCTGGCTGACCAAAGAGATACAAGGATCCACCAGCCTCCTCTACCTTCCAGCACTGCGCTTACAAATGTGCAGTGCAGCATCCAACCCCCTTTATTGATGCTGAAGATCTAAAACTCAGGTTGCCATGCTTTCGGGGCAAGCTGTTCCCTTACTGAGTCATCACCCCAGCCTTTAATTTCTTTAAAATGCAAGCAATTTAAATAAAGCCAAAGTGCTTTCAAAACCTATCTTCACTTGCATATACTTCTTGGAATGGGAATCTGGAGCCCAGTTATAGGTGTAGCACCTGAGCAACCTAAGCATCACTTTCCAGGCACGCTGCCACTTACATTACTGCAAGGGTAAGCATGTAGCAGCATCAAAATCTAGTTGAAAAAACAAGCAAACATGAAGTCACAAGTCACACTATTTCATGTGGCTAGGTTAGAGAGTCTAAATAAGGAATAGAGGCCTTGGTTAGCATTGTTCTATCTATGTTTTTTTCACTTACAGAGTATAGACCTAACTTCTAGCGTGTTCTCAATTCCTAAGGTGTAATATTTCAACAACAACAAGACCACAGTATTCACTTGCAAGACCAAATTTTTAACTTTGGTGCGAACTCTGAAATTTCCCCACCTCCCTTCTCGGCCATGGCTTCTAAAATCAAATTTCGCAAAAGCACAGTTCTGTGAGTCTGCCAGACTCGGTATGAATTTTATGCCAGTTTTTGCAGCTCTTCTATCTCATACCCTATCCTACTCACTGCGGTGACTCCAGACACCAGCGTCTGTTTGCTCTGACAGTGAGCCCAACACCTTCTGCTTGGGTGCTGCTTTCATATGATAGCTTGGAAATTGCACTCAGGGAGGAATCCAAGGGTCATGTGTTTCCCTTGTCTTTAGGGATCTCAGCATTGCACTGGGTGATGCTCATTTCCCGAAAATTAAGCTATTTGGGTTTTTTGTATTTTATATATACTTTGGTGGGAAGGAAAGTCAGATACAAGCTACTCAGTCATGGCCAAACCTAAAGGCAAACATGACGTTCTCTTTGTTTTTAGAGAGTAGGAGTGGTCTTGTGTATCCCTGGTCTTTCTTGACCTTGCTATATATCCTAGAAGGCCCCGGATCCTGAGTGGTGAGTACAGGACTTCACTGCCACACAAGGCTTCTGTGGTACTGGGAAGCCATCCCAAGACTTGTTGCCTATTAGGCAAGCACTCTACCAACTGAACTACATTCCCATCCTGTAAAGCTCTTACACAGAAGTAAATCCTCATGAGTTGTTTCTTTGCTATTCTGTATCCTTTCTCTCCTCTCTTTCATGCCTTATTAACAGTAGTATAATATGAATAATTTCCAAAAATAACTATAAAACATGTCATCAAAAGTCAACACATCCTACATAAAGAAGCTATAGCACAACGACAGCAGCAAGTCATGAATGATTAATATCTAGATTTCTTACTTCCTATAAGGCTCAGTGGAGAAAATGTGGAATAAAAGTTTGTAATTACTTAAGAACATACTTATGAAAAAACAAAAAAGGTGTCTAATCATAAACACTACAAAAAGAAAAGGAAGCACAAGCCATAATTCTTAAATTAAGTTACAGATACAAAGCAACCTGGCTCCTATAATCCTTCCTGTGCCTCGTCTACAGTTCCACAAGCTCTGCCTAATATTTGGGTGTGGGTCTCTGCTTCTGCTCCCATCAGTTGCTGGAAGAGGCCTCTCTGATAACAATTATGCTAGAGCTCTGGCCTATGATTACGGCAGAATATCATTAAAAATCATTTTACCGGGCAGTGGCGGTGCACGCCTTTAATTCCAGCACTTGGGAGGCAGAGGCAGGTGGATTTCTTTGAGTTTGAGACCAGCCTGGTCTACAAGAGCTAGTTCCAGGCCAGGCTCCAAAACTACACAGAGAAATCCTGTCTTTCAAAAAAATCATTTCATTTACTGTTTTTCCAGTAATATTTGTTCTATCCTAGGTTTCTGGGCTCTCCAGCCTCTAGTTCTTGGCACTCCAGGTAGTATCAGGCATGAGCTTCCTCTCATGGCATGGATCTTAAGTTGGACCAGTCATTATATGACCACCCCCACAAGTTCTGCATCACTTTTACCCCAGCACATCTTGTAGGCAGGGCAAATTGTGGGTCGAAGGTTTTGAAGCTGGGTTGGCATCCCAGTCCCTCACTAGAAGCCTTCCCTGGTTACATAAGATGGCCAATATTACTATTTCCAGGTTCCAGCAAGGGTTTTTTCTTTTGTATCAAGGTCTTTATTCCTAGTTAGAAACCATCTAGGTGAAAGAGGCACACACTAATCCCCTATATTTCAGAATGTGGTCTTCATTGACTCCTTTTTCTAATAACTTATTTTGATGGCTCAGAGAAAAGACAGTAGAATGCAAGAACATGTACTAAGAAGGGGAAATTTTCTGATACACACACACACACACA
The DNA here is from genome assembly GCF_017639785.1 of Mesocricetus auratus. NCBI lineage: Eukaryota > Metazoa > Chordata > Mammalia > Rodentia > Cricetidae > Mesocricetus > Mesocricetus auratus. The sequence continues at coordinate 40,606,175 of NW_024429193.1, forward strand.
CACACAAAGGAGTTTGAACTCCTGAGAAATAGCTTCAGAATTAACATATGCCAATACTAAAATATGTGGATATCTGTGTTGGCATAGCCTATTAAGAACATCCTAGTACATTAGTAGTATTGTGTATCACATTTTACATGGTGACGTTCAATCTCAGGAGAGATGAGTCCACTAGGAAGGATTTTAATCTCCATGTGTCTTAAATGCATACCAAATCAATTACTCTGGAAATGGGAGCCAAAGCAGCAAAGACATTTAAATCTACAACTAGTCCCAATATGCTGTCAAGCTTGCACACTACTGACTAGAGTTCTTTGGGATTCAGTTGTCTTCTGTAAAAGAGGCAACAGTGATGTGGTGACTGAGCATCTTCCAGCCCAAGCTCTTCAAACTCACTATCAAATTCCTTCAGACAATGAGAAAAATTCAGTAGGTTCTCTGAGACTCTGATGAATGCACATAATCTCCAAAGTGTACACTGTTTCCCAAGATGTTGGCCATCTCTACTTGCTCAGTTGTTCATCAAGGGTAAGGGAGGTTATTAGCTCTCCAAAAAAAAAAAAAAAAAAAAAAGGAGAGTCTAACATGAAATGTAAGAACCAAGATGTTAGAAATGGAAAGAATCCTTTTTGCAAACACAGGAAACACCTGTTTATTGATACCTCCCTGTTGGGGAAATTATGTCTGAACGTTTCCTAATTACAGATTCATGTCCCGTACATGTTAGGCAACAATTTCCATGATTCATTACTCATTTGCAAAAGACATCGTAGCATCTTGCTTTTGCCCTGACAGTGCTCTGTTCTCTTCCTTTCTCTCTCCCCCAGAACAGATGTCTAATGAGCTCAACCAGAATCAACTACACACACTTTTCTAGGAGTCTCTGGAAGGAAGAAAGCCTAGAATGGGGCCCACCTGCACAGCACACTAACCTGCTGTGAGCCACTCTGTCTACACAGTGCCTCCTCCCACAGCTCTTCCCACCTCACAGACCATATAATACATATGACACTCCAAAGTACGGTAAAGCAAGAGCATATATAAATACAGAATTCTACCCTACCAAGAGGCAGCATCTTAGAAGAAGCCAACCCCCTCCCACCACTACCACTGAAGTCATCTGGCTTGGAATGTGAAGCAAATGTCTCTACAGCAAAAGTGGCATGACACAGTCAGCCCCCTCCCCCCACCCCCAGATATTCAGTATGGTTCCCTCATATTCTCCTGAAACCCTGCTGAATATTCAGGCCTTCCCACCCTTGTGAATGCCTCTGATCCGCCAGCAAGGTTTTCTGTTATTATCTTCCCTGGCTGTCTCCTGCTCCCTCTATCCATACATCCACCACTATAACACAGCCCATCAGGACCAGGAGGAGTGCCATTAAATGCTGTCTTAGGCACACACAACCGCTGTAGTTATCTGCAGGAGGTCAAGCCATCGAAAATCCCCTGCAGAGATGGAGTAAATAATCCCCAGGTCCCACCCCTTACTGAGAAGCTATTGGCAGTTAATAGTTGTTGGGGAAGGGAGAATCATTCTTTATTGAGGATATGGCCACTGGTAGGTTCTCCTCCTCTCCAGGGAATGTCCCCAAACCCTAGCACATATAGATAGCACTAACTGGACTGAATGGGCTATAATTTTTTTCATTTTTTATAAAGACATGTAGTTGAGAGGCAGATATGTTGAAGAGGATCTGGGAGAAGTTGGATGGGAAATGGGGAGTAAATACCATATTTTGTGTATACATGTAAGAAATACTCAAGAATAATTTTAAAATTTTAAGAAGGCTACAGCCCATCATTCAAGCTACAATTTAATTAATCACAGCTACCATTATTCAGCATGTACCATGTACCAGGAGCTAACCTGAACAATTTGGTTTATTTTTCACCTAATTCTTTGTTTTATATATTTATTTATTTAATGTGTATATATGTGGGGTGTTGTGTGAGTGCGTGGGTGCGTGCGTGCGTGAGTGCACGTGTGTGTGTGTGTGTGTGTGTGTGTGTGTGTGTGTGTGTGTGTGTGTGTGTTATGGTGTGCATGTTGTAAAGTCATTTCTTTTCAGGGTTGTCTTGATAGCAAAATACATCTGCAACATTTATTTTGCTGTTAGTTCCATAAGAAAAACACCAAAGCTCTAAGGGGTGAAATAACAACCAAGACCATAAGGCCAGAATAACCAAACCCTTTTATGATACAGTGGATGCTTTTACAAATACTATCGTTGCTTGTTTTTTTTTTTTTTTTTACTTTTTTCAAAAGAGGGTTTTATTTACTACAAATACTTCTTGATTTTTTTTCCAAATTTGAGTACTATAACCAGGTCTTTTATTAACTGTTTAATTTTAAATCTTTTACATACTAGATGCTTTTTAAGCATATTCTATCCCCTTCCCCACCTCCCTACCTACCCACCAACTTCTCTGTCTCTCTCTGTCTCTCTCTGTCTCTCTCTGTCTCTCTGTCTCTCTGTCTCTCTGTCTCTCTCTCTCTCTCTCTCTCTCTCTCTCTCTCTCTCTCTCTCTCTCTCTCTCTCCCCGTTCTCTGTCTCTGTCTGTCTGTCTGCCTCTCTCTCTCTGAAAACAAAATGAACATAAAAAATAAATTAAAAGTATGGACAAGTTCATGAGACTACACACACAAGTGTTTTGTGTTAGCCAACTATTCCTGGCACTCCTGGGCTTGGGATCTGCCCTGGTCTGTGGTTGATATACCCAGTGAGACGCCATTTGAGAAAACTGCGTTTCGCTTTCCTGGCAGATACCAATTGCAAGCAGATTCTGCACACTTTCTTCTGGTTACTCCTCCCTACAGAGATGTCTTCCCACTTGGAACCAAACTCCCTTCCAGAGTTTTTTGCTTCCTTTTTTGTGTTGTTGTTTGTTTGCTTTTTTGTTTTGGTTTGGTTCCTGATTTTTGGGACAGGGTCTCACTTTGTATCCCAGGCTGTCATAGAACTGGCAGTGATCCCTCTGCCTCGGGCTCTCAAGTGCTGCGATTGCAATTGAGAGCTGCTGCAAGCAGCTCCCATGTTTTTCACCTGCTTCGTATTTTCCTGGTTATTTGTTTCATTTTAGTGATTAACATTATGTTAATGTGCTTTATTTCTTTCTGCAAGCATACGAAAAGCCTGCGAGAACCACAGAACCACTCCCCAAGCCTGGAGTAATTCATCTGCCTTCTGGAGGCACACTCAGAAACTGGTCTTACTTTTCACTCACGGGTAGACGTTTTTTGCTACTCTTTCATCACTGACCACAATTACAGTGATTTAACTCAACCACTAAATCCTTCCCACTTGTTTAGAATCCAAATGCAGGAGTAAGTAATGGTAAGAGGTTAAGAGAGCCCAGAAAGGTACATCAGAGGCCAAGTTTACTTCTCCTTGGGCATCCTAGGTTATGACAGTAAGAGCTATTGGAACTAAGCAGAGCATTTGATTTTTCATGACGAATAGGATGTTTGAGAAAATACTGATCAGAGCATCCCATATGTTCACTAACAATATTTTGCAAACTGCTTCTAATAATTACTTCTGTCTTCTTTATGTAGAATGTTTTTTCGATACATTGTAGCTCAGGGCAGAATGAAATATACAATGAGTTAACAGGATGTAAATTCTAAGCATAGACCACTTGATCAGTCCCTGCAAAGCAGTGAGTTAAGAAAAATATTTACAAATCCAGAAAGACAAACCTGGGAAACTGAGGATTTGGGGAGTTTGATAGTTCCTTAAAAGGAAACAGGAAGTTATGCAAATGACACTTGCACATAAAGTGTCATAAATCTGATCATAAGAGATTTTTAAAGTTGTCACAGAGCTGTTGACTCCCACGCCACAGACTGTATCCATCACAATTTGGCTTCTTCAAACATAGGAGGAGCACAGGTCATGTCTTAGGATGCCACACCTTTAATCCCAGCACTAGAGAGGAATATAAGGCAGGAGCTCAGTGCAGTCAGGTGGGGCAATCTGAGGTTTGGTGTAGAGTATTGCAGTCTGCAGTCACTCTGAGGACAGGATCGCCCCTCCTTTGGTCTGAGCATTGGTAGTGGTAAAAACTCTCTAGTACCTTGGATCCTTTGCTTTTCTGATCTTCAGTTTGAACCCTAATATATATCTCTGGATTTGTGGTACTTATGATATAGAAACAGACTGAATGTACAGTCAAAGTAAGATCAGATGGCCTCCAGCAGATCAGGGGAGGTGCAGAGTGGAAGGTGGATTCCAGATTCAGGATATTTGAGCAATCATCCAATAAACCTCCCCAGCCAAATGGGGCGTGATGAGTACCTTAGAATCTTTTCTCTGCAAGCCTTGGGTTAATCATGGCTGCAGCTTCAAGAACAGAGGTGGACAAGTAGCTGCTTGATGATCCACACAGGAGAGCCTGACCCACTGCCAAAAAAAACTGCTTCTCTCCTCTTTCCCTCTACTTTCTGGGGGCAACAGCATCTTTAAGGGACCCTGAAAAAATTGGGATAATTGTCCAGTCCTAGGAAAGCTGGAAGTATTATTTTTTGTTTAGTCTCTGTGTGATGGGAAAGTGTAGGGCTTATCTAAAGTCTTGGCTGGATAGTCTGTGAGGCTGAAACATCTCAGCTAGCAGCTTTGAAGTTGTTCTGGATGAAGAATTTTAAGGAAAATGCAACAGGGACATTCTGAGAAGCTGGATCACCCAGGCAACTTGTCTTTATTAATGTCTGGTCCTTTTTTTCTGAAAACACACACATACGCACACAGAGAGAGAGAGAGAGAGAGAGAGAGAGAGAGAGAGAGAGAGAGAGAGAGAGAGAGAGAGAGAGAGAATGTGTGGTACATAAAAGTCAGCTAAAGATTTTTTTTATGTTTGAGCGGGTAACGGGCAAGGCATCTGTCAACTTTATAAGTCCATTTGGACTGTAGGACTGTATAACCAAACCATATGAAAGAATGCCATGTGATAATAAATCATGAGGATTCTGTAGCCAACAAATTTTGTTATGTCTCATCCAGCCTCAAAGCTGTTCCCATAGTAGAGGGGTCAGCATATATATGTCACCTGTCCTGTAGTCTTTCTGAATTTCTTTTTTAATGTTTGTAGCCAAGATTTTCAGGAGGTCTCCCCCAGTCAAATCTGATCTTCATTAATTTTGAAGATAGCCATAACTTTTTGTTTCCTGTGGAAGCAAAGGCATAACCTCTCCCCAGTGTAACATACTTTTTTAACTTCCATTCTTAAATGAAGGCATTCTTAAAATATAGAGGTTGGTATAATTTAGCAGTTTCTATAATTCAATGTCTCTCATCAGCTATTTTTTTTTTGTACATCAACACTGAAAAATTCAAGGTCAACAAGACACTATACAGGTTCCAGATGCCCTGTGTTTCCCATTCTTACATAGCTTATTCTTTTTTATATTACTTTACTCTTTCTTTAAAGACTTTATTATTTTTTAAACTATTTGTTTTCTTTATTTAGCCTCTAAGTACATTTTTAAAAATACTGTATTGTGTTCAGAGGTTTTTTCAGTGTGGAACTAGCGTTTTCCCCCCCATGTCTGCAGCCTCCTCTGACTACTTGAGCCAAATCTTAAACAGCTAGGCTACTTCTGCGCAGCTCTGCTTAGCATGCTGCATGCTGGAAGCTGGGTCCACCTCCCTCCCCCCTCCCCCCCTCGCAGGTCCATAAGGGCCTAGTCTCATGTTGGACGGACCAGCCCAGCTCTGGGAATTTGTGGTGTCTGCCTGAAGTAGAATTTTGTACCCAGTGTCAGCTGCTCAAGTGCTCAGCTGTGCAGCAGGGCTTCTTAAAAGAGCCACACATCTGTATACCAAGGTTACCCTATGAAGTCTCCACATTGGATGCCATGTGTAATGAGTCTTTTTCTGTCCCACCAGCCAGCTCCCAAATAAAGACATGGAGATTTACTAATTATGAAAGCTCAGCCTATAGCTTAAGCTTATTCCTAGCTATTTCCTATAATTTAAATTAACCCATTTACATTAATCTATGCTATACCACATAGCATTATTTCTCTTCTATCTTGCACCTCCAGTTTCTTCTATGTGTCTCCTGGTGTCTCCTATGTGCCTAGATTCCTCCCCCTTTTCTCTCCCAGGAAATCCCACCTATACCTCCTGCCTAGCTATTTCCTGTTCAGATTTTTATCACACCAATCACAGCAATACACCTTCACACAGTGTACAAATATCCCACAACAGATCTCAGCCTCATATACTAACAACTAGGTACACTAGGGTTGTAAGAATTTAAATGAGATAACCTTTAGGAAAGTTCCACAAAAATATCTGGTAACAGTGATTTAGTGGCAGGAACTAACTGTCACCCTTAGACTAGAGTGTGTTCTTCCTCTTTCCTAATAAATCACATTAAGGATGTGCTGTTTATTGGTAGTAGTCAAGGGGAAATGCCAAAGGTGGTGCAATGCATATGGAGGGATGGCAACATGTGCTAGAAATGATTACAAGAAGATAGAAAAGTGCTACTAGAGGTCAGAGCCAATTTGTGCCGGGCTTTTCTTCCTTGAAACAATGTGCTCTCTGCAAAAGAAAAATGAGCAAGAACTGCATCGCCAGGTTGAAAACACAGCAAGCCATATTTTAATTACTTATTTTTCTCCTTTGTGATAAGTGGTTTATTCCTATCCCTGCTAGCGTAAATAGATGACTGCCTGAGTTAGTAGATACAAAGCATAAGCAGCAATAAGCATAGTGTCTTATCAACTAAGGGGCCAGTGGACTGTAAATACTGCTTCTTATGCTGAGCTCCATCCTGGCTGGTTTTCTGTATAAGGAAGGATGCTCCACGGTTCCCATTAATCAGCCTCATCAAAGCTGTATCTATGTCTTGACATCTTTCCAGTCTAGCTTTCTTGCAAATTTTATATATTCATAATGCAGAAAGTCTTAACGAGTCAAATGGCTGACAATATGTGACTATGAGTGCTCAGCCCTAAGAAGGACATCTAGAGCAACCGTCCCTCCCCAGGGCTCAGAGAACATCATGAAAGAGGGGGCAAAATGAATATAAGAGCTGGAGGATAGGGAGGAGTGCTGTGACAAACTTTCTCCTGGACAACACATGGCCATTGCATGCAAGAACTCACAGCATCTCTGGTTACCTACACAAGATCAATCCAGACAAAATTCCAGTATGGATGAAGAAGGGACTCCTGAGGCCTCGTTCCTAGCTGAAGACCTATCAGTAGTTAATGACTGACGAGAGAGAAATAGTCACTTTCCTATCTTGAGCGATGTGGCCACTAGCAGGTTGCCCATGCTCCATTCGAATAGCTCCACACCCAGGCACATAAAGGCAGCACTAATTGAATTCAAGTAAAATTAAGAGGGGGACCTGTTAGGGAATTCAAGTGGAATTGAAGAGAGAGTATGAGAGCGAATATAATCCTAATATAACCTACAAATAAATAAATATTTTTAAAGTTATAGTTTTACCACTCCCTATTAGCTAGAAATTCTCTAAATCTTTAGGCTTTATGTTTATAATAATCACATCTTTATGTTTTCATAAATATTAGTTAATGAAAATGACTCAAAGAAACCGAGTTTGTCTCCTAAGAGGAAAAAAATGGTTTTGCATTGCAGTTCTACTACTAAACTGCCCCGTAATAGAGAGAGGGCAGGTCCAGGGTTTGGAAACTCATGATGTCATTCTTAATGGAATTGGTGAGACTGGAGAATGTTCATTATTTAATGACTGTAATGGGCTCTGAATGCATTCTGTACTCTGTGTGGTTTTCAATGCCAAGCCACCAAAATCAAAGCGAGAAGAGAAATCACGTAATTACCATGGAAGTCATTCTCTCCATGAGTCAGGGAAACTCACTTCTGCATTATGAATTGCATAGTACACCTCACATTCAGTTTCCAAAACTATATTATAAATTTTAGTTTTTATTTTTACACAAATTACCTTAAATCACCTCAAATCAGTACTCTAGCTTGGTAAAATGGTCCGGAACTGTGTCTGAGGTAAGACAAGCTCTTTTCTTCCGAGAGCTCTATAAAAGTCTGTCTGAATCAGTGCACCAGTGTTTCAATCTCAGACCTTCCCGTTCTCATACTCTTTAGAGTTTCCTGGAACCTATAGTGTACTGTCACAGATGATTCCAGATCATTCCCATTAGAAATTAAGGAGAATTGCATTCATTTGCTTAAAAATAGATACGCAAGTCGTTTTGAGGTGGGTTACACAGGCATGGGACAAGAGACGACAGCCTCCATAGTGGCAGCAACCTGACGCAACCACAAAGCTGTAGTACGTTAAGACATCAGGTGCCTACAAACAAGAAAGATATGAAACGGCCAAAACAGGCTGGGATCAATATGGTCCACTTAGACTACCACTGGCTTCATCACAACACTTTCTTCATACCATTAGCCTTGGAAGATTTCTTACCAAGTATGAGACAGCATTGCCACATCTGAAAATTGCATGTAAGGACAGAAAAAGGAAGCAAACTGCATTCTGGGAAACCATGACTCATTACTGGAGTTCACAGTTTCTCCCTACCACCACCTTAGCTCATGAATAATTCTCCCCTCCTTAAAATATTCTCATAAAGCAAGATATAAACAGTGCAGATATCACCCACTGAATACGTACCTTTGCCTGGTAATAAACTTCATCTCAACTTCTTATTTCTTCAGTCCCTTTGCCCTCATCTCTGAATTCTTTCTATGATTCTGGTAAGAACCAGGAAACAACAGAAGCTCCATCCTCTCACTTGGAACTGAGAGTTCCCCAGCCTCCACCTACCAGTTACATTGTCATCGTTGGTAATAGGAAAGTAGTCAACTGCCTTGATCTTTTATTCCTATGTCTGAGGCTTATTCTCCCTCCAACATACAAACACATCCCTGTGTTTCTCACTACCACCTTCCAACATGTGGAAGGGTGGGGGAAAAGACATCCTTCCCCAGAGCCTGTCCATTGTCAGCCAGAGAAGACTCCTGCCTGGTATGCTTTGGCAAGAGATGTGAGCACCAGGGGACTTTCTGGGGAAACCCTAGTAGGCAGTCATCTCCATGAGGCCAAAGAACATTTTCATGTCTGAGGATTAACTTCCTGCAGATTTTTCAAAATAAAATGGCCCTGTAGAACAGCAGGGCTCTAAGATGTTAAGTTTTGTCCTATGTTTTGGAGGGTGTTTTTTTTTTCCTCTTTCTAAAGTCAAAACCAAAAAGAAAAAACTTGAACTTTTAAGAAATAGTTTTAACTTCAAATCTATGGCCTTTTTTCCTTTGGGAATTAATGAACATAATTAGGCTTTATTTCCCTTTATAAAAAAATCTATTGCGTATTTTATGTGTTCACTAACTTCACAGAGTAGCATTCTATTCATCTTGATGATATAATCTTCCAGCTATCCATTGTTTATGCAAAGAGGAACAAAAGCTAAACTATGAGAGGATTACAAAATGTCCAAGGAGAGTGCTTAAACCTGACAAGACTTTTGTTCCTAATTAAAGCAGGGCAGCCCATCCATTACCTCCTGCCCTTTAGAAGTTCCAGGTCCTTCTGCAAGCTTCTCTCCCACTTGCCTGTGTGTGTCGGCACTTCTTTTTGAGGGTCAACATCCTTCATGGGCACACCTAAGGCTCCCAAGCTCCCACCCTCACAGGGAAAGTCTCATTGAGCATCAGGCCCTGCATTTCAAAGACACTGAATTAAGTGAGATGAATATGAATTTCACAAGTGAAAGAATTAATTACCTAAGTGAAAGGATTAAGCTTAGCAAAACCTTTTCTGAAAGATTTTTGTTGGTTTTTAGAAAGTAAACAATTAAGCAACTTTATTCAAGTTGGTGCTTTTTTTTCTTCTCTGTAAAACGGAAGTAATAAAAGGTTTTCATATGACAACATGGAAGGAGGAACTCTCCCAAGACACTACCCCTAGATGAAGACTACAGGCATTCAATGACTACTGAGAGATAATAGTTTTCTCCAGTGTCAAATTACCTGATGGGTTATTCCAGCAGTTCTCAGCCTGTGGTAGTAACACTTTTGAAGTCAAACAACCCTTTCACAGGGAGATCATACTTCATATCAGATATTTATAGTATGATTCATAACAGTAGCAAAATTACAACTATGAAGTAGCAATGAAAATAATTTTGTGGCTGGGGTTCATCACAGCATGAGGAACTGTATTAAACGATCTCAGCACTAGGATGATTGAAAACCACTGGGTTATTCAACCCCAAGTGGGCAACCCTAAACCTTTGTACATCCAAGCAACACTCAATAGACTCTGAAGGGTTTTGGTGTGTGATGCTGCAATGATAAACGGCACACTTATTGAAAGTAAAAGTAAGTATTTATTGTAGAAATTACTCACAAGAGACAAGCAAGCAACCCAGATGAGCCGAGTAGTTTTCTGCCGCCAAACTGGAAGCCGGAAAGAGAGCAAGACGTTCTGCTGATAGTCTTTTATACCTTCCTCCGTACACGCCCCTAGCCATGCCCAAAGTGGGCTTGGCTAGTGACATAGTTCACTGCCTACATCGGTATATGTCTTTAGTCATGCCTAAAGTGGGTGTGGTTAGCGGTGTGGTAAACCGCCTTTTTATTACCTCCTCTGTAAGCGCCTCTAATAAGTCACATGGCTAATGGCAGAGTACTGTTTCCTCCTACAGGTATGGGTATGGATGTGTGTGTGTAGTAATAACTAAGTAAAACAGAATAGTGAATTTGAGAGGGCGTGTTGAGCACAGGAGGAGTTGGAGGGATGAGAAGGAACACCTCAATGTAAATACAGTAATGATGTACATACAGTAATTCTGTATGATACGTTCAAGAAAACAAAAATTTAAATTAAAAAAAAAGATTCTCACATTGAGGTGTCCTGAAAGCAAAGCTTTGTGTTTCTTCAGAATGAAAACCAAGCTACTCGAATATGCCATACCACAGAGAAGCTAATTTCCAACAAATGAAAACCAAGCTACATGGGGGTGCCATATCATAGAGAAATTTTTATTTTCAGCAAATAAGCTTCTAAACTGAAAGCTTGGTTATTGCTGTGTTAAATTCTCATGACTACTAGATCATTCAGTCTGTAGCCCTGAGTAAATACTACTGACCTTATTTTATGGGTTAGAAAAACTAAAGCACAAAGTGAACACACTATGTCAAGGGTAGTACTGAGGAAATGTCAACCGATGGGTACAGACTTTTAATGAAGGAGGATAGGTAACATATGGAGATGTGCTGCCAAATATAACACATACATTCATTACTTTTCTTATCTCTGTCACAAAATATCTGGCAGAAGCAACTTAGGGGACCAAAAACTTATTTTTTTTTTGGCCCATGGTTTCAGTTCATAATGGCAGGGAAGGCAGAACTCAGAGGAGCTTGTGGTAGAGATTCCTCACATCGTGGTGGATCAGGAAATAAGTGACAGGAAATAGGGATGGGAAGGAACTGCAGATAATACATCTCTAAGGATGCATCTCCTGTGACCTATTTCTTCCCTCATCTAGGCATCACCTCCAAAAGACTCCACGTGCTCCCAAAACCAGCTAGCAGGCATCTTTAAACCACTGAGCCTGTAGGCAGGTCACATTTCACATTCAAACCCTAATATACAGTAATTATAATTATGCCTGATAATTGTGGAATATGTTATAAAATGTTCTTACAACCAAAATGGTAAGTATTTGAATGATCGATATGTGAATTGGCTTGATTAACTATTTTACAATGGAGACAAATATCATAAAACACATTATAGTATATTATGTGTATGCTAATTATACCCCCACTAAAGCTTGGAAGCACACACATACGGTTAGCAAACACTGATACAACTATTTAAACCAACACTTTATCATTATATAACGGTATATTTCAAGTCCTAAGTTTAATTTTTCCATTCCTAAATGGAAATGAAAATAGACATCTACATGCAAGGTTATTTTAAGGATCAAATGAGCTAATCTTCATGAAGCTTTTTATGTCTGCCACTTACATCAGTTATGTTAATGCATGAAGACCAGATCTTTAGGTTTTGTATTCTCAGTGTCTGCCTAATAATTGGCTTGAGGTATGTTCTCAACAATTATTTGATGGTTTCACGAAAATGATATGGGCAAGGGCTCATTATCAAACAGTATAAACCTACATCAAAGTCCAGTTCTATAGTAAATGAGAAATTGAGAAATACCTAAAGTCAGATATTCAGTTACTCAAAAATGAAAGACAATACATACACAAAATAAACCTATTAAAGCTAAAAAAAATCAAGGCCAAACCTCACAGAAACCACAAGAAGAAGGATGGAACATTAAGATATGGAAAAACACACCAGATCATAAAAGATGACTTCTCTACTATTCTTAAAAACAAAACACTGACTGAGTACCTTCTAGGTAGCCAAAGTTATACTGGGTGCTGATACTAGAATTTACAGCCATTAGAATTACTAAAGGGATAACACCAATTGGCAAGCTAAGTAATAGTGGAGAGACCACCTCAAATGCCCATTCCTGATAGTGAACTTGATGCCTATAACCATCTGGGAGCCTTCATCCAGTGGCTGATGGAAGCAGAGGCAAACACACAATTAAACACTGAACTGAACCCAAGGAACCCAGTGGCAGAGAGAGAGGAGTGATGAGCAAATTGGCAAAGAATGGGCTGGCAAAACCAGCAGAGACAGCTGATCTGAACAGGGGAGAGCTCTTGGACCCCAGACTGACAGCAGGGAGGCCAGCATGGGACTGATCTGGACCCCCCCCAATGTGAGTGTCAGTGAGAAGGCCTGGGCAACCTATGGGGCCTTGAGCAGTGGATCAGTGTCTATCCCTGGAATACAAACAGTCATTGTGTGCCCATAGCACAAAGAGGGATGCTCTCTCAGCCTGGACTCTTAGGGGAATGCCTGGACCCTACCCGGAGTGAAATGACAGACTCTAGATATCCCCTATGTGGAAGGAATTGGCAACAGGGTGGGAGGCTGGGGGGGGAAGGGGAGTGCGGGAGGAGGGGAGGGAGAGGGAACTGGGATTGACATGTAAAACAAGCTATTTAAAATTAAAATAAAAAATGATATTAAAAAAGAATTACTTGATTAATATTTATTTCTTTGTCATTCTTATTGAAACTGCAAAGCAGTCTGCTAGTAAAGAGGGAGACTTATCCTTGATGTCTACTGAGTCAGCAGTACATTTATTCAATATCAGATGCCAAATTGCACATGAGACAGATTGCCAAATGCAAATTGTCAAATTGCCAAAAAGTTTAAAAATGTCTTTCTAACATGCTTCACTCACTTTGAAAATATAAAAAGACAAACAATGAAGGAAAAAATGAAAACAGAACTGAATTTGAACACAGATAACTATGGGGAAGCTATGTTTTGGATATCACCCTATTTGTCCACTCTGACATAATAACTGGCTGGTCTTTAAGGGCATTTGAAGAGCTGGCTATTTCTTCTTAGAGTTGATGGACATGGGACATTGAAACACGGACCAACTAAAAAAATTCCTTAGAAGGCTCCTCATCAAATGGCCTGATTTGGGATTGAATAGCCTCACAATGATTTGTTGAGACTAGATGTATTTATTTTTATTTTTGTCTGGTGTGGAAAATAATACCTGAAAAAATCAACTTAAAGATGAAACAGTGTATTTTGGGTCACAGTTTAAGAAATAATATAGTCAATCATGGCAGGGAAGGCATTGTGACAACAGTATGAGGTAGATGGCTACACTGGGCTTGTAGCCAGGAAGCAGAAAAGCAAGGCTAACACTCAACTCATTTCCTCCTTTTTATTCAGTTCAAGACTCCACCCAGTGGAATGATGCCATCCACATCCAGGGTGGGTCACACCTCCTCAGTTAAGCCTCTCTGTAAACACTCTCACAGACATGCTAAAGGCATGTTTCTTAAGTGATTCTAAATAGAGATGAATTAGCAGTGAAGATTAGCTTTCACATAATGGTTGAGTATTCTCGACACATCATATACATAGGTTCCTTGGTAGAAAGAACTGACAAGAAATCAAACTTTACCCCCTAAGGAAAATCTACCTCACATTTGATAACCTGAGGACTGCAAAAGGGTAGTCACAAGTGCCTGAGGAATACAAAGATAAGTCAGACAAGGTTAATTAGCATAAAGGAAGTCTCCAGGAATGCGAATCTCAAAATATTCACAATAAAACAAAAATGTCTACTTAATACCTTGGGAATGAACTCAGCACAAGAGTTCATTTATGTCCTTAGTGTCCTCTTCTTTCTTCCTTTCCAAACCTCCACAACATCAGAAAGAAGCAGAAAAGCGTGGGTGAGAAAACTAGTGAGCAAAGAAAATGAAAATATGAAGGCAGGAGCCAATCATGTCTACCAACCACAAAGAGGCCTGTGCTGGAAAAGGACAATGCATCTAACACAGAATAGTTCAGCTGAGATGGCCATATTGTGCTTGCAACCCTGGTTTATTCTTTGGAACTGAGTTTGTTTCTTAAAAGAGAAGGAAAGATATGCTCGTCTAAGTGTGAACAAAATACTATGTAGCTCAACCCAAGCTCTGACTAAATAAAGAGGTAAATTACTTTCATTGAATGTCTGAATTGGGACTGAAATAAGACAATATAAGGTTGTGTTTATGTTACCTGTCATGAGTCATATTTGTATCATGCTATGAGTCATGTTTTTCCACAGACTAATCTCACAACTAATCTGCCTCTGCCTGTCCTTTTGTATCTCTCCGCTTCTCTCCAATCTTAAATTCATCATTAAAAGTCTGTCAGGCAGTTTAACCTTGTCTGTCTGTTTTATGAGTCTGAATCTGGGCCTGACTGAAGGCTTTCGTGAGTCTGGGCTTCATCCCTGTCTATCTCTCTGTATCTGTCCCTGTGTGTTTGTCCCTAACAAAGGGCTTTGCTCTCTCTTTTGTTGGCCAGCACAGAAGTCTGGGGAAGGAATGAGGGACACTTTGCAAAACTCTCTAACAGAGTTTCACAAGGGATTAAATGGCTGACTTCCACTGACCCAATAACAAACATGATCAAATGATGTCCAAATGCAGCTTCAACACTCATGATGGATATTCATTGCATAAAGCCACTTCCAGCCCATCCTTTTTTTTCCAGCAAGTCATTATCATAACCCTCATGCAAATACACACATAATTGCTCTTGGGTCAGGATATAGAATAATACATAATTTAAAATTACATTTGTCTTAGCTTAGGCTGTAAAAGTTTACTTGGGAAATACAGTAGTGATTGGCAGGTTCCAGGGAGTGTAGGCATTAGGAGAGGTCCAATAGGAAATGCTGAGGTAATGCCAAGAATACTCTAAGCCTGTTTATTGGCTGCCTGTGATGTCATTCAAGTGACACACCACCACTCCCTGAGGCAACTGAGCTCCATTTTCTCCTTTAGGCCAAATGGAGATGGAACCAGTTGTTAGAGGACCTGAGCTGACATGAGGGTACAACTGTGTAAGAGGAAGAAAAAGTTTTAGAATCCTGTGGAAAACCAGAAGGATACAAAAAAATGTAAAAGGACATTCTTGTAAATATTGTAAAAACTAGAAAGAGATGTTGATGGACCTATAAGGTTTTGATCCAGGTGAAAGTATTTTCAAAGCTCATCATGGGAGACATTTCTCTCTGGGAACCTTCTGGAAAAAAAGTGAGATACCAAACAAAGCCATGCTGTTGTGACCTTTGCAGGTAAGTACTTGACAAAGATGTTTACTTTCCTCAGAAGTCATTTGCCTCATTACCAAACATGTGAGGCCTACCAGCTCAGAACAGTGTTCAGACCGGGCAGGATATTCTATGCACATGTTCACATGGTTGGGAACTACCTGGCAAGTTCATCCAGCAGCAGCATGATAAGCTTTAAGCCTCTGAAGTGCAACTTTTTAAACATGTTCTACAACCAGAAGAAGCATGTACTAGGGGTCTGTTTTCAATACTTAATTAGTTCCTGTATGGGGATGCACAGGGAAAAAATGAAGAAGCAACTGAAAACAAATAATACTCTATAGAGAAGACTCCTCCATCTAATATATCCTTCTGTAAAAAGTGTGACGCAGACAACATCAGCCAGGATGCCCTAATGCACCATATTTGAACACCCAATGTGTATGTACTAAGTCTTGGAGAAGAAGCACACATTGTAGTCACAGAATTTATCAGGTGCTGGGCTTCTGAAGCCAGTGTGAATCAATCAACTCCCCACTGTGCAACTGAATAGACAAAGGAATGAAAATAAGACAGAGTGACCAGGGGTCAGAGATGACTCTATCCAGGCTTTGGCATTAGACCCTGAAACTATGAAGATCTGTTATCATAAAAGAAATACAATTTCTTGGAGAGTATTGTTTTCATAATAGACCATACCTTGGTAGGAAGGAAATGAGACTTTTGTCTTCACTCTTGGTGTTGAAAGCTGATATGGCTTCATTTTGGGGGGAAGAAAAATGTATTCACATTAAAGTAATGAGAACTCACAAGCTCTCCATTTCTAGGCTTTGATAGGTCTGAGTCGAAGAATACTAAATGAAGATCAAGTCTTGAGAATGAACCACAAAAATGTGTGAAAACATTAGGTCTAAAATCCTAGACAGTGGTTTCCTGCTGACTTTGGAAGCCATTCCATCTCTGCTGTTCATTTATTGTTTGTGATTCTTCTGCGTGATCCAGGTGCTAAGAAAGCCTCTTGTCAGGGAAATGAACATCTCTCCAGATGGATTGTTTCCTACAGTTCAGTTGGTAACGGTTACTCTCAGTTTTTCCCCCTTCGTTCAAATTTAATCTTTTAGTGTACCATGCATAGATTTATTATTATTTTTTCACTTTAGAAAGTTTCTGTTGGGGAGTGTTTGTCTGACTAATCAGAAGTTACAGTGTTCTCTCTGGACTTTGCAGGCCAATGCTAATGACTCAATAGGTGCTTAAAGTAATGAGTTTTCAGATATATAAGGCTCCCTAAGAATATGGCACAATTTTCAGCATTCACTTTCACTTATTCTACAAATTCTACTGTTATTATAATTTTGATTTATAATTTTTCAGGTTTCCTGACAGCTGTTTATTTTTAAATCATAATTCATGGAAAAACCAGATGCTCTCATTTATGAAAAAATATCCCCAGTCTAAGGTCTGATGCACAGGTTATAGCCAATGTTATTTATCTTATAAATATTATGTCTTTATAGGAGCAGAAACACCTTCTGATGTAGATTTTCTGTTTCAGTGAAGAGTCATTTCTCTTTGCAAAGATAGTACAGTAAGCATTTAGTGTCTTTAGAACAAGCACTGGGAAAACATTCCCAAAACACTCCCCTTACATGAATTTCTCATAAAAAATCTAGTAGAAAGAATGAACATGCTACTCAGACATAGAATTACCATGTTTGTAAGTGAATATTACTTGGAACAGAGTGTGAATTTTAGGCACAAGACAAAGGGGGGAACCAGAGTTGTTTTTAGAAGACACCAAAGTAGGTATGGCAGATTTGGAAAAATGGATTTTCCCTGGTCAAGTTGTGCAGATGCATGGTGCCAAGGATTGCTGAAGAATCATCTTTGCATCACTGTTCCATGAATTACAAACCATCTTTATTCCACACAATGAAAAATAACTTAAAATGTCAGACTAGTAATGTAGACCAGTCATTATATCATCCTATAAGTGATGTACAACAGAGAAGCCTACCAGTCATCTTCCTGTAGATCTCCCAAAAAGCATGGTAGCCTACATGCAGTGCTATAATGTTTCTACATGAATTTTTTAAATATTTCATATAAGTACTATAATGTACATATGCGGCCACGTTTGGTAATGATTTGTACCTACTAGTGTCTTCTAATGTAAATTCTGAGGTAGCTTATTAGGCTTTTATTATCTTTTTTAACTTGTTTTCAGACTATGTATCTTTAATTAAAATCTGTTATACCACTATTTAAAACACAGTGATTCTTTATATAACTTTGGAAAAGATTATCAGAAATTCTGGACTCAGCAACACACCAATAATCCATCTGACATTTAATGTTATTACTGATTTTCGCATTTTCATGGGTCTGTGAAAGAATAAAATACAACAACAAGAGGTACTGAGCAAGAGTTCATCTATGATCTAAAATTTTGGCAGTGCCAAACACTGTATTAATTACTTTTCTTATTTCCAGTAACCAAATACCAGACAGAGTCAACTTTTGTGAGAAAGAATTTGTTTTGGATCATGGTTTGGGTAATGTCTATTCAGAATGGGAAGGAAGACAAGATTTGGCAGAACAAAAAATCTTCACATCACAGCAGACCTGAAGCAGAGAAAAGACACTACAGGACAGGCCAAAGCAAAATATAACACCAAAGACACAACCCCTAGTGACCCGCTTCCGATAAGCCCCATCACCTACATTTCATCACTTATCAATAATGCCATCTCAACATTAATTCATTACATCAGGGCCCTCACTGGCCAATCATTCCTGGGGAAACCCCTATAGACATACAACAATGTGTGCTTCACTAATGGAAAAGTTTCTTAATCCGGTAACACCAATGATCAACCCAACTTCTTTTAAGCAACCCAACTTCTAAATCTAGGCGTTATTTGCTTCAATGTTTCATACTTTCTCAGTTTCTTCAAAGAAATTATTTTCCATTCATTAATGAAAGTTGCCATCTGTAAAGATGCAAAGTGGTCAGACATAAAGGATCATTTCATCTTTATAGTTACTGAAAAACCAATAGATGCCTCAAATACTGTGGGCCTTGCTTCATAGACATCCTAACAGCCTTCCAAGAAAAATAAGACTCTGAGAGAGGGCATGGGTGGAGAGCAGTTATCGCATAGCGAGAGATCTTGCAAGGAAACAGAGCTGACCTCAGCCTTTCCAATTGTGTGGCTTACCACACATCCTGGCAGACAGCATGAAAACAGTCATAGACGCTATAGAGGTTATTGGGAAAATCCTATCCAAAAGCATGTCATGCTAGCTACAAGTTCAGCATAAAGTAAACTGGTGCAGCATCTTATACTGAATCTACAGTTGAACAGCCCTGACTGAATTCTCACTGAGAGTGAGAGGACAGAGATACAGTGCGGGCTTTTCTAGGAGGATGAGGGCTCAAAGAAATGAACTGTGATTCTAGGATGAGGGCTCTAAAGAAATGAACTGTGATTCTACATGAAGTTGAGCTCTAAAAACATAAACACTGCTACTCTGGGGTGCTGTCAACAATGACCGTCTGGAGTACTAGGACGCTCACCATACATTACAAGAAAACCCACTGTGTTTTCATCTGCAATAAGAGTGACTGATAACCCTGACTTACGGAATAAACTGGGCTCTCACTATGGAACATAGTGTTTGCTTTTAAAGACTATTCACCCTGTATCATTTGCTCTGTGAGTTATTTCCTCCCTTCTTTCCATTGGCGAACAGTGAAAATATCTGTCTCCAAATATCTTACCTCTTCCCCAAGTAAGTACCTCCTCACTCTGTCCCTACCTAGCATTAATTTTTATTTATAAATTCAAAAGAATTTATCGTAAACTGCCTTTTCTCCTGAGCCCCACTCAATCTGGGGATACAATTTTGTTCTTACCCTAGCAGATCTAAAATTCCTTTCTTGGGATGCCATCAGTGAGCTCTGTGGAAAGAGGAGAATTAAGCTTGGCAAATGCATATATGCTAATTCCTCTATGAGATAAGAAAAAGAAAAAATATGTTACCCTTACAAAAAGATTTGTGTAAATGTAGAACCAGTTTTATTCCATCGTTTCCCCTCTTAGAAGACTTAAAAAAGAATAATATCATGATGCTTCAGATTACTTAATGAATATGAGGTCACTGTCTGGTAGCAAGGAGAAATTTTATAGTGTTATCATTCAGCCAAGCTCCTTGTCATGAGAGTTATAAAGCAATCCTACGCCTTCTCCCAGGCTTCAAACTTCATACCTTAGGTAGGTGGGGCAATGTTTTTCCTAACAAAATTCCTGCAACATCCCTATGAAACATGCAATCTATTTCCTTAATATAAGGCCCATGAAGGAAGGTATATGTATTAGTAGCTTTTCTCATCACCTTAGTTAGCATAATACCTAACAGAAGGAACTTATTAGATGAAGGGCTTGTTTTGGTTCGTGGTTTTGGTGAACTAAGTCCATCCTGGTGGGCATGGTGCGGCACTGGGGCTCAGTCCACAATAGCAGGAGCTTGTGGCTTGTTCATATTGTGGCCACCCAAGAAGCAGAAGTCAGGACTGGAAACAGAGTTAAGTTATAACCTTCAAGGTCCACCCTTAACAGTTTACATCTGCCAGCTAAACTCCATTTCCACATGCCCATGCACATAGAGAAGCCAGTTCACTTATTCCCTTGCTTTTTGAGTCAATTGGAGTCTCTCATCACCTCTTGAGATGAGCAAGCAGACAGCAAAACCCCACAGACTCTCCTGTTTCTGATGCTCACAGTTCTGGTTCTTTACATGGGTGCTGGAGATTTGAACTCAGATCTTCATGCTTAAACAGAAAGTATTCTCACCCACTGAGACATTTCCCTAGCCCCACATTTTTCCTTTGAAATGTCCAGATGCCATTTAGCAGCTAACCAAGTAAATAGAGGTATATTAACAGAGTCTTAAATAAAGGGTTGACTTCTAAGGACTGGAGTCTTGATCCAAGGGCACCCAGGAACAAAGAAAGACTGTAAAAGAGTGGAAGTGAGCAATTATTGATAGTAGGAAGCAGCCTCTGGGACAGAGTGGGGTCTCAGAGCTGGTAGACTACCAAGTGGCCTCTAGGTTGGCCTTTTTATAGGGCTCCTGGGCCCTTCCCCTCTTTGATGTTCCCTCTCTCCCATTCCTATATCTCCTAGGTCTGGATGGATCTTGAAGTTGCATCCCAGTCCAGGTGAGGGTTTTACCTCTCTTTACATTGCAGCTTGTATGCGTGAATGTCATCTATCCCTCAGTCCTATTCCCTGACTGCCTATTACAGGCTAACTCCTCACAGTATCGGAATGATCAAGGTCCAGCAATCAAACAGCTATGTGTCCCATGTTTGGTTGGCTCTGCCAATGGCTGACCTCAGATGTGCCTCCTGTGACATTTGTTACCAACCTCATATGTTACATCTCCCTCTAAACTGAAACATCCCAATCTCACAATCTTCTGTCTCAAGTGGAACATTTTAGTACTGGGTTTCTCTGCAAAGCCACAGTAGCTTCTGCCTCAGTTTACCTCATCCATGAATCCAACCAACCACAGGTCAAAAATATTCCGAAAGATACTAAAATCACACAAACTTATGTTAGTTACCATTTCCTAAAGAATGCATGCAAAAAAGCACTTCATGCCATGCTTGCCTGGTGCCAGGTACTATGAGTGATCTAGGGATGAGTTAAGATGCAGAGGAGGGTGTCTATAAATGATATGTCACCTCAGTGACTTGAATGTCTACAGACACTGGTGCCCATGGGTCCTGGAACCAGACTTCATAGATACTGAGAGACAAATGTGTTTTCAGTTTTTGAACTTCTAAATATTTCCTTTAAATGAAGAATTTCACTGTGTTGATATACTTGGTGTATATGCACAAGTAAATATACGTGTATTCTAGATCAATCTTCTATGTCTATTCTTTTTTCTGCTCAATCCCAACTCTTTCTTCTTTATTTATATTAGAAAAAAGTTTGTTTTACATGTCAATCCCAGTTCCCTCTCCCTCCCCCTGCCCCCCACCAGAGCCCTATTCCATCCCGTTTCTGCTCCCCAGGGAGGGTGAGGCCTTCTGTGGGGGATCTTCAAAGTCAGTCATATCATTTGGAGAAGGGCCTAGGCTCCCTTCCCTGAGTGTCTAGGCTGAAAGAGTATCCCTCTATGTGGAATGGACTCCCAAGATCCATTCGTATACTAGGGATAAATACTTGTCCACTGCCAGAGGCCCTATAGATTGCCCAGGCCTCCTAACTGACACCCACGTTCAGGGGATCTGGGTCGGTCCTATGCTGTTTCCCAGCCATCAGTCTGAGGTCCAGGAACTCGCACTTGTTCAGGTCAGTTGTTTCTGTGGGTTTCTCCCACCTGGTCTTGACCCCTTTGCTCATTACTCCTCCCTCTCTACAACTGGATTCTAGGAATTCAGCTCAGTGTTTAGCTGTGGGTGTCTGCTTCTGCTTCCATCAGCTAATGGAGGAAGACTCTATGGTAGCATATAAGGTCATTATCAAACTTATTATTGGAGAAGGGCATTTAAGGTATCCTCTCCATTATAGCTTTGACTGTTAGTTGGAGGTCATCCTTGTAGATCTCTGGACATTTCCCTAGTGCCAGATTTCTCTTTAAACCTATAATGACTCCCTCTATTATGGTATCTCTTTTCTTGCTCTCCTCTATTCTTCCCCCAACTCAGCCTTTCTGTTCCCTCATGTCCTCCTCTCCCCTCTTCTTCTCTACATTTCTTTTTCCTAACTACATCTCTGCCCTGCTCCCAATTTGTTCAGAAGATCTTGCCCCTTTCCCCTTCTCCAGGGGACCACATAAGTCTCTCTTACAATTCTCCTTGCTTCCTAGCTTCTCTGGTGGTATGAATTGTAGGCTGGTAATCCTTCGTTCTGTTTAAAATCCATATATGGCTGAGTATATACTATGTTTGTCTTTTTGTGATTGGGTTACCTCACTCAGGATGATTTCCTCTAGTGCCATCCATTTGCCTGCAAATTTCAAGATTCCATTTATTTCCTGCTGAGTAGTACTCCATTGTATAAATATACCACATTTTCTCCATCCACTCTTCAGTTGAGGGGCATCTAGGTTGCTTCCAGGCTCTAGCTATTACAAATAATGCTACTATGAACATAGGGGAGCAGATGTCCTTTTTGTATGAGTGTATATCTTTTGGGTATATACCTAAGAGTGGAATTGCTGGATCTTGTGGTAGACTGATTCTCATTTTCCTGAGGA
The DNA here is from genome assembly GCF_017639785.1 of Mesocricetus auratus. Classification (NCBI taxonomy): domain Eukaryota; kingdom Metazoa; phylum Chordata; class Mammalia; order Rodentia; family Cricetidae; genus Mesocricetus; species Mesocricetus auratus. The sequence goes on from NW_024429193.1 coordinate 40,629,144, forward strand.
AATGCCACACTGATTTCCAAAGTGGCTGTACACATTTACACTCCCACCAGCAGTGGAGGAATTTTCCTCCCTCTCAACATCCTCTCCAGCAAAGACTGTTATTGGTGCTTTTGATTTTAGTCATTCTGACAGGAGCAAGTTGATGTCTCAGAGTTGTTTTGAGTTGCATTTCCCTGATGGCTAAGGATGTTGAGCGCTTTCCTAAATGTCTTTCAGCCATTTTAGATTCCTCTATTGAGAATTCTCTATTTAGTTCTGTACACCCACTTTTTAATTGGATTGTTTGGTGTTTTGGTGGCTAGATTCTTGAGTTCTTTGTATGTTTTGGAAATCAGCCCTCTGTCAGATGTGGGGTTGATGAAGACATTTTTCCATTCTGTGGGCTGCCATTTTGTCTTGTTGACTGTATCCTTTGCCTTACAGAAGCTTCTCAGTTTCAGGAGGTCCCATTTATTAATTATTGATCTCAGTGTCTGTACTACTGGTGTTATGTTCAGGAAGCAGTCTCCTGTACCAACTCATTCAAGGGTACTTCACACTTTCTCTTCTAAGAGGTTCGGTGTGGCTGGATTTATGTTGAGGTCTTTGATCAGTTTTTGTACACGGTGATAGATATGAATCTATCTGCAGTTTTCTACATGCCAGCATCCAGTTATGCCAGCACCATTCTTTTTCAGCATCTAGTGAGATGATCATGTGGTTTTTCTCTTTCACTTTGTTTATATTGATAGATTTTTGTATGTTAATCCATCCCTGCATCCCTGGGATGAGGCCTACTTGATCGTGGTAGATGACTTCTATGATGTGTTCTTGAATTCTATTTGCCAGTATTTTATTGAGTATTTTTGCATCAATGTTCATGAAGGATATTAGTCTGAAGTTCTCTTTCTTAGTTGTGTCTTTGTGTGACTTGGGTACCAAGGAGACTGTAGTCTAGTAAAAAGAGTTTGGCAATGAACTTTCTGTTTCTATTGTGTGGAACACTTTGAGGAGTACTAGCATTAGCTGTTCTTTGAATTTCTGGTAGAATTCTGCACTGAAACAATCTGGCCCTGGGCTTTTTGTGTTGAGAGACTTTTGATGACTGCTTTTGTTTCATTAGAGGTTATAGGTTTGTTTAAATTGCTTATCTGTTCTTGATTTAATTTTGGTAAGTGATATTTATCCAGAAAGTTGTCCATTTCCTTTAAATTTTTGAATTATGTGGATTACAGGTTTTCAAAGAATGACCTGATGATTCTCTGGATTTCCTCAGTGTCTGTTATTATGTCCATTTTCTTTTCTGATTTTATTAATTTACATGTTCTCTATCTGCCTTTTGGTTAGTTTGGATAAAGGTTTGTCTATCTTGTTGATTTTCTCGAAGAACCAACTATTTCTGACATAGATTCTTTGTATTGTTTTCTTTGTTTCGACTTTATTGATTTCAGCCCTCAATTTGATTATTTCCTGCCATCTACTCCTCCAGGGTGGGTTTGCTTCTTTTTGTTCTAGAACTTTCAGTTGTGTTGTTAATTCTCTAGTGTGACTGTTCTCCAGTTTCTTCTTGTGGGCACTTAGTGCTGTGAACTTTCCTCTCAGCACTGCTTTCAGAGTGTCCCATAAGTTTGGGTATGTTGTGTCTTCATTCTCATTGAATTCTAGGAAGTCTTTCATTTCTTTTTTATTTTTTCCTTTACCCAGGGATGGTGCAATTGTGCATTGTTCAATTTCCATGAGTTTGTAGGGTTTCTGAGATTTGTGTTATTGTTGAATTCTAATTTTAATGCATGGTGGTCTGATAAGATACAGGAGGTTATTCCAATGTTTTTGTATCTGTGGAAGTTTTCTATGTTTCCTATTATGTGGTCAATTTTAGAGAAGGTTCCATGTGGTGCCAAGAAGAAGGTATATCCCTTTGTGTTTGGGTGGAGTGTTCTATAAATGTCTGTTAAACCCAGTTTGGTCATAACTTCTGTTAGCTCTTTTGTTTCTTTGTTAAGTTTCTGTCTAGTGGTCCTGTCTAGTGGTGAGAGCTGGGTGTTGAAGTCTCCCACTATAACTGTGTGATAACTGTGTGAGATTTTCTGTGTGGTTTGAGCTTTAGTAATGTTTCTTTTAGGAACGTGGGTGCTTTAGGATCTTGGGCATAGATGGTCAGAATACAGACTTCATGTAGATGAATTTTTCATGTGATGAATATGAAATGACCTTCTTCATCTCTTTTCATTTTTGAAGTCTAGAATAGTTATTCCAGCCTATATCTTGGCTCCATTTGATTGGAAAACCTTATCCCAAACGTTTACTCTGAAGTAATGTCTGTCTTCAAAGTTGAGATGTGTTTCTTATATGCAGCAGAAAGACGGACTCTGTCTTCTAATCAATTCTTTTAGCCTGTGTCTTTTTATAGGCGAATTAAGACCATTAATATTAAGGGAAATTAAGGATCAATGAGTGTTAATTCTTGTTTGTTCTTTATTTATTGGTGGTGGTGGTGGTATTATGTGTGGATTTACCCTGCTTTTTTTTTTTTTTTTTGGCCAAGTGGGATTATCTATTGTCTATGCTCTTGTGAGTGGAGTTAACTTCCTTAGGTTGGAGTTTTCCTTCCAGTACTTTCTGTAGGGCTAAATTAGTGGATATGTATTGTTTAAATCTGGTTTTGGCATGGAATATCTTGTTTTCTCCATCTATAGTGATTGAAAGCTTTGCTGGGTATAGTAGTCTGGGCTGGCATCCATGGTCTCTTAGTGTTGGTAGAATATATATCCAGGACCTTCTGGCTTTCAGGGTTTCCATGGAGAAGTCAGGTGTAATTCTGATAGGTTTGTCTTTATATGTTACTTGGCCCTTTTTCCTTTGCTGCTCTTAATATTTTTTCTTTATTCTGTATGCTTGGTGTTTTGATTATTATGTGGCGAGGGGACTTTTTTCTGTGGTCCACTCTATTTGGTGTTCAGTACTTCCATTTGGCGTATCTTTCTTTAGGTTGGGAAAGGTTTCTTCTATGATTTTGATGAATATGTTTTCTGCCCTTTGAGTTGAGTTTCTTCACATTCTTCTATACCTAGTATTCTTAGGTTTTGCCTTTCCATGGTGTCATATTTCCTGGATATTTTATATTAGGGATTCGTTGGACTTAAGATTTTCTTTGGTCTATGAATCTATTTCTTCTAGTGTATCTTCAATGCCTGAGATTCTCTCTTCCATCTCTTGCATCTAAAGTTCCTGATCGTTTACCCAGCTTTTCTAATTCCAGAATTCCCTCAGACTGTGGGGTGTTTTTTTTTTTTTGTCTCTTTTTCAGTTTTCAAACCTTACACTGTTTGAATTGTTTCTTGCAATTTTTGGTTTGTCTTTTCCTCCATTTCTTGAAATTTTTTGTTTGTTTTGTCTTATATTTCTTTAAAGGATTTTCTCATTTCTTCTTTTAGGTCTCTATCATCTTCATAAAGTTAAAAAAACTTAAAAACAACCTTAAAAAAAAGGTTGTTCCCTTCTGCTTCATCTGTGTTGGGATATTCATGTCTTGCTGGTGTAGAGTCCCTAAACTCTAGCTACATCATATTGTTTTTTCTGTTGTTGAATGTATTCTTATATTGTCTTCCCATCTCTTCTTCCAGTGGGTGCAGGTGGAGTCTCTTCCTCTCCTGTTGGGCACAGGTCCAAGGTTCTCTTCCGGTGGGTGCAAGCAGGACCAATAAGCCGATGTGTCTCACGATGGATACAGGCGGGTCTGAGACACTCCCTCTCCAGATGGGTGAAGGCAGGACTAGCACTGTGATGCCAGCAGACTCTGTATGTTTTGATTTGCCTGGGGCAGGTCGACCTGCCCACAGCCCCCAGGCCAGGATATCCCAAAGAGGGCAAGCAGAATTCAGACCTGAGACAGGTTCTCATGCTCACCACTCCCCTGAGTGGGGGGCAGGACTAGCACAACGATGTCAGCTGACTCTGAATTGCTTGGACTGCCTTGGGTAAGTCAACCTGCCTGCAATTCCCAGGCCAGGAAATCCCCTTCTATGTCTATTCTATAAATGAAGAGACTAAGATAAAACGATTCTCTCAAGGCCACATGGATAAGTACCCAACCAGGAACTGAACCTAGAGCCTCTAAAACTTACTACTCTTTTAACAATTGGTCTTTTTTCACTATAACAATAACTCGGAGGTTCACTGAAGAGTCTGATCACTCTTTTAAGTACATCAGCTTTCTTAAGGCAAGACAACTTGCTACCGAACTATTATTAAAGTGTGCATATTAAATAAATAAAATCAACTTCCTTCTTTCACAAATACTTTGAAATCCTAATTCCTTAGACAGACTCTGCCTTCAGCTTTCTCTCCTGACATATGCCATGAGATCAGGAATGTTGCTCTGTAGAGTCTACAACTCTTGGACATCCATTAGGGCAATATTATTATGTGTTCAAAAAGTAATCTAGACCATGGTGGATTTTTAAAATATTTAATCTGTATTCTTAATTATGAGTATACTGGGGGAGAGGGTCGATTGCATATGCATGTATGTTTGGGGACCTTCAGAGGCCAGAAGAGGGTGTTGAATCACTTGAAGCTGGAGTTCACAACAACAGTGAGCCTCCCTACATGGGTGATGGGAACCAAACTAGGGTCCTCTGGAGCAAGAAGCTATGTATGTTTTTAACCTTAACCACCGAGCCATCTCTCCAGGACCCAGAGTGAATTTTTACATTGAATTAATGTGTTTCTTCAAAGCAAGCTCTTGGGGACAGGGAGAAGAAATGGTGTGACTAAGGCTTAGACAGATAAAATGTATGCTTCCCTCCCAATACTGTCGCTAAGTACTAACTAATCATGGAAAAGAAATGAACCCTCGCACTTGGTCACTTTTCAGGAGAGTTCTGTCTCTTGTTGATAAGAGGTTGAAATATTGAGCAGAGTTCTGAAAGCCTTGTAGGCTAGAGGAACAAACTTGCTCTATTTAAAATAAACAAACAAAAGATGCGTATGTAACAGAACCAAAGCTGAGACCTGAGAATAAGAGTGAACAGGAAATGGTTCATCCTTTGCAGGGATAAAATGTACCTCATGCATACAGTGCCTGCAGAAGCCAGAAGAGGGTGTCAGATCCCCTGGAACTGGACTTACAGATGACTGTGAACCTCCACCTAGGTTCTGGGAATAGGACCCTGATCCGGTGAAAGAGCAGCCAATGCTCTTAACCACAAAACCATCTCTCCAGCCCCCAGGTAAACAGTGTTTTTTAATAACTGTGCTTTGTCAAACGTGATAAACTTTTCCCAACTAAGACACAAATAATGTGAAAAATGTCATTATAATCCCATTTTATTTTAGAGGTCATAGATGCGACTTTGTGACAGTCAGACAGAGTCCTTTGGATTTCATGCTGAATTAGTTATGTAGGAAACTCCATGATAACAATGAATTAGAAGCTGGGTCAGTGGTGGCACACGCCTTGAATTCCAGCAATGGGGAGGCACAAGCAGACAGATCTCTGTGAGTTTGAGGCCAGGCTGGATTACAGATCGAGTTCCATGACAGCCATAGCTGTTACACAGAGAAACCCCATCTCAACAAAACACACACAGAGAGACAGAGAGACAGAGAGAGAGAGAGATTAGAAAGCCTTCTCTTTGGGAAGACAGACTGGACTGATTCTCCAAGCCTGTCAGAAATCAAAAGAAAAGGGGAGAGCCTTCTGAACCGAGGAAAGGTAAATACCAAACTAACCAGAGTGCATAGTTCATGGGAACAGCGACAGACAAGAGGTCAACGGACTAAACTGAAATCCAAAACAGGGCAAGTAAATTGGGACAGAAGTCAAGCTTTAAAAGGTAAGCAAGCCTGCTCAGACTTTCCCCCACATAAGCCTGGAGCGTTTAGACAGGATTGGGCAATCCATCTCTTTCACAAAGGAGAGCTGACCAATACCCTTGGCCTTTGGATGATGGCAATGTGAGTCAATAGGTTACTCGGAACTCATCAATCAAAGGAACACAACCGGCGTTTTCATACTGCCAGTGCAGACTTTTCAATGTTATCTCAGTGATTCAGAATCGTCAAATCTCAAACTAATACAAAGTATTCCCCGTAGACAGAAAGGAGACAAATGATACAGCTGAGCACAACTTTCCTTAGGTTTGGCTGACTAAAGAGAATCGTTTCATTGGGTATTTAGTGGATGGGAATTCTCTGAAGAGAAGTTGGGGAAATAGAGACACCCCACAACCACAATGCTTTGGGTGATCATTTCACAGAGACATTAAAGGCGGGCAGATCCTCTCTCACCTCTGCTTAAAAAGACTTTAAAGGAGACTGAACAACTCTTATGGCTGCCTGTTCCACTTTTTTCTTTTCTTTTACAAATGTTTGGTTTGGTATTACATTCATAAATCAAAGTATAGAATATTACTAGCAAAAATCCACCCATGGCCTGATCTGTGGAGTTGCGTAAGCACACTACCCACACCACTACTCCCTTCCTGTGGAGAGCAGGCAAGGTGGCCCTATGGATAAATCAACTTGCTGCTTCGCCTAAATATCTGAGTTTGATCCGTAGGCCCACATGGTAGAAGAACCGACTCCTACAATGACTTCACACACACATGTTGTGTTATATGTGTACATGCACATAAGTGTGCACATGCATACACAAAAGAACAAATCAATAAAGATATAATAAAATTAAAAATGAGCCTCCTGATTATTCTTCCAGAAATTTTTGCATATACGGACAGATGCAAATAAATGTTGCCAGTTTCTCTTTGAAAGAACCCCTCCTCTCATGAGATGCTTATTTTGGTTCTTTCAACTGAGTGAAAAGTTTCAGTAACATTGTTAGAAGACATTGAATGATACAAAAGCTAGCCATACCTAGGTTTATGCACTAGTCACTTTGTCCTTAACTAAATCCTATAACACTGGTATTATTATCATTACAATAATGGGAAATGTAAGAAAGAAAAATTAGCACATTGCTACTTAAGTTGACAAGTCTGATCTCTCTTCTTCTCATTTCCCCTGATGCTCAAATAATTTCCATATCCTTCTTAATTTTGCCCTGACCTTTTCCAACAACACCATCAGGCTAATAATACCTAACCACCACAATCTGTGATCTCCTAACAGAAGCAAAGATTTTGAATCCAGAAAAACCCAGATTTTAATGAAGTTATACCACTTACTAGCTAAGTGAGCCTTGATTGTGTTTCTCTCTCTTAAAATGAGAACTTGGGGATAGGATGACATACATTTGTGAAAGTGCAAAATTGGCAAACCTCTATAGATATTTGAAAATGAAAATTTTAATTTTCTATTGCAAACAGGCTTTCAAGTCTATTTATTTATGTATTTATTTATGTATTTATTTATTTGGGGTTCTCTTTAAATATTCTTTAGGGATAAATCAATACTATTGTAATTTTCTTCTTGTTCCTCACCTCATGTCAGGACTCTGGTCACTCCAAGCACATCCATGAATAGCCACAGATGCACTTGCATACCACACACAAAGCCAATGAAGAGGTGGGATACACAAAGAGGCAAAATAAATTGTCAGAAAAAATACAACAATCCTATTTTTAAAATCTTTTACATATGCTCAACAGTAGAATGGAGCAGGCAGAGGAATTCATGAATGGGAAGATAAACAACACTAATCATTATATTAGAAAACAATAAAAAGAAAAAAGAGGCATGGGTCTTCAACACCAGTGTGTGTGTGTGTGTGTGTGTGTGTGTGTGTGTGTGTGTGTGTGTATATATATATATATATATATATATATATATATATATATATATTCAAACAAAAACCTAACATTTATCAGTCATGCTACTAGAGTTCGGAAGAAGAAAATGACCAAGATTTTAAAAGCCACTTTTAAAATCTCCCAAGAGAGCTGAGGACCCAGGTGAGGACTGAATTTGACTCTAGGTCAGGCCCACAAGTATAGGAAGCTCCCCATTTCCCAGTATCCCCAGCTATTGCTGCCTACCAGACTTGAGCTGGATATGGCCTCTTGGTTCTTGCGGAGCTCCACATCTTGCAGAACAGGGTGGCCAGCCTTGTCTCTGAGACCCATGGTATCAGGTGCTTCTCCCCCTACATCTACTGCACTTTCTCCTCATTAGCATCCTTCTCTGTGACTGTTATGCTTATGCCCAAAACTCTGCATTTCCCCTGGCAGTGTCACCTAGGCTGGCAATTAACTCAGAACAAACCAACCATTAGCAAAAAGTATTACAACCTGAGCTGTTTGCAATGTCTGTCTGACATCTCCTTTCTACTCCATTTTATAAGGAATGTGTCCTTATAAAATAGTACAGATCCATTCACTTTAAACCTGGCCTTTTTGCTATAGATACACCACGTCACTGTGGGAGCTTAAGACAAAGGATGCCTGTACCTTGTACAGGTCAGGAACACAAAAATGGCAGGCTCCCAATATCACCCTCAAAAACATGATTCAGTGACATAACTTCCTTATACTACGCCTTGCCTTTTTTTAACTCATTCTTTGACAATGTCATGCATGTATATAATACATCCTGGTCTCACTATCCCACCCTTTCACCCCTCTTCCCACTGTCATGTCTTTGGGGTTTGTTTTGGTTTGTGACCCACTGAGTTTAACCAGGATCACCACATGGGTATGGATGTGGAACTGTCTCTTGAGAATGACTCTCTGATGACTACATCAGAGAACACAATGACTCCTCCTCAACCACTGTTCACTAATTTCCAATGGCTCCCTAGGAAGAGGCTGGTAAGATTAATGACTCCACCATCTCCCAATAATTCCTAGCACTAGAGACTAAGCACATGAGCATCCAGGGGACATTTATCCAAACCATGGCATTGTGAGATGTAGTAGATATTGTTAAATGATGTCAACTTTGGAGTCTTGCAGTGTGAATCAAATCCCACACATTAGATAGCTGGCCTTGGACAGGCATTCTAGTTTCCCTTGCTTCTGTCCTTATCCATAGTAATGACATATTCTCAACTGCTTGGAACAATTCTTAATGGACAGTAAGATCATACCACACTCACACCTGACTTCTCACACCCAGCCCAGAGCCTAACAAAGACTTCATCAACAATGGGGCATGAATGAATGAATGAATGAATGAATGAATGGATGGATGGATGGAAGGATGGAAGCATGGATGGATTAGGAAATACTTACCCTTTAAAATTACTGCCTCCTTTCTCTTTCTGTCAGCATAAATCCAATCAATACCTTATTGTGCCTGACCTGATAATGAGATAACACTTAACACACCTTGTCCAATGTCCTAAATAAATATTCAATAATGGATGTGATGAGTTCTGGTTGCTTCCTGTTGGTGTGATAGACATCATGCTCCAAATCAACTTGCAGAGAAATCTGTTCACTTCCACATCACAGGGAGTCATTTAGTGAAGTCAAGGAAGGAATTGAAACAGGAACCTGGAGACAGGGACTGAAGCAGAGACCATGGATGAATGCTACTTACTACCTTACTTCTCCTGCCTTGCTCACCCTGCTTTCTTCTATAACCTAGCCATCTGAGCCCTCCCACATGAATCATTAATGAAGAAAATATCCCATAGACAATGCGCCCAGGCCAATCCAACGGAAACAATTCCTCAACTGACGTTTCCTCTTCTGAGATGACTCCTGTTTGTGGCTAGTTGACTCCTTCACAGTTGCATCACATGGAATCATTCTTGACTTCCTCTCACAATAAAGAATCACATATTTATCTAAGACTATATTAATCTTGGCCAGGCAATGGTGGTGCATGCCTTAATCCCAGCACTTGGAAGAGGCAGGCTGGTCTACAGAGTGAGTTCTAGGACACCCAGGGCTACAGAAATAAACCCTGTCTCAAAAACCAAAACAAAATATAACAAAAAAATCATTCTATTATCCAGGATGGGAACAGACTCAGCAGATAAGAGCACATTCTCATCTTTCAGAAGACCAGATTTTGACTCCCACCACTCAGCTCTGGGAGATCTGATTTTACTCTCTCTTCTGAACTTGAATGCACACACATTCAGACACACATATACACATAATTAAAAAATAAAAATAGCTGGGCAGTGGTGCCACATGCCTTTAATCCTACCACTCAGAAAGTAGAGGCATGCAAATCTGTTAGTTTGGTCTACAGAGCCAGTTCCAGGACAACCAGGGCTACACAGAGAAACCCTGTCTCCAAAAAAAAGGATAAATAAATAAAATCTTTTTTAAAAGAGTATATAAATCTCTCAGCATAACCTAACTTTAATTGCATATAAAGTACTTGATAAGCAATAACTGTAATTATATTTATTATCTTTTTAAATATGTTTTAGCTCACTTCCCACATCTAAATTCTATTTCTGGGAGGAACCATGGATCTCTCAGAAAATTTCCTCTTTACCTGACAAGTGTTTTCTCTTTTATGTAGCCTTCATGCTGTTGTCTATCTCTATTCCAACCCTTCATCCACATATCCATCTAAATCTTTCTCCAGGCATTCGTTTGTTATTGATCATTTTATCCCCAAGGTCAGCACAGTATTCAGCATGCTACAGTACTCATTAATGTTTGTTAGTGGGAGTGAGGGGGAGAAGAGGAGCTATGTAAAGCCAGCCAGTTAAAGTCTGAAAACTTCCCCTGATATCTATATAGAATTCATATCCAGTTCCATGTGTTGCATTTGGTAACATTCTCGGGTTTTTAAGTAGGACACTTGCTTTAAAGATAGTATATGAAGCTGCCACATGAATCTCCTAGGAAACTCAGAGTGCGTGTCTCTGAAGGACTCAGCTACACTTGGTGTTTAAGAAAACACCTTTATCTGGCTTCTACTCTCCCTCACACTCTGCCCCTGCAGATGGGGTGCCATCCCAACCTCTCAAACTCAGCATACATATCTACAGCATCCTTTCCATCTCCCTCAGTATTCACCATTCTCCTTACAAAATGTCTTTGGCTATTGGGATGACATCTGTGCCTTGATGACTGAAACAACCATCTTTCTGTCTTTGGAAGGAATTCTTGGTTTAACTTCATAATCTCAGCCAGGAATCTTACATCATGCTTCCAATTACTGCCACTCAAAGCAGTGCCAAGGACGCTGTAGAAGGCCAACTCTTTAAACCCAGAACCACTGGCTTAGAAAAAAATATTTATAGTTACTGCTGAGTTGAATCAAATACTTCTTAAAGGAAAGTCACCACTATCAAGAAATAAAATTCTACTGAATTCTTTGTTTTCTCTTGGATTTTTCTCAGGGTCTCATGGAGTCTAAGCTGGTCTCAAGATTATTATGTAAGGATGACCTAGAGTTCCGCATTTCCCTGCATCCACTTCTTACTAAACTGTTTTGTGTAGTTTTCTGAATGCTTAAAATTTTCTCACAGGATTTGGGTCAGGCGGTGGCGGTGCATGCCTTTCATCCCAGCACTCTGGAGGCAGAGGCAGGTGGATCTCTGTGAATTTGAGGCCAGCCTGGTCTACAAAACACTGTCTCAAAAAACGAAAAAGAAATTCTCACAAGATTTAAACAAAGGTTTTATATATATATATATATATATATATATATATATATATATACATATATTCCCATCTGAATTTTACCCTATTCCAATAATAATTCATGCTTTTTACGTTTAGGAGCAAGAAATATAACCTAATTTTTAAATCAGTGCCTTCTCCTAGAGACACATTTTTCATCTGGAATCCAAGAAAATTTTATAAGTTCCTGCTCTTAATATAAAATTTCCACCCACAAATAAACTCCATATTCCCTGACTCCTCCCACCCAACGCCTTTGAGCCACACAGGTCACCAGTGTCTTTGGTGAGAGGTGATCCATGGTAGAGCAATAGGGAATATGCTTTTCTACTTGAGTTCGTCTCTGAAAATGGGAGTGCTCACTGATGCTTTTCAAGTTTTACAATCTATACCTTTAGTGAGAGACATAATATGTAGTAGTTTGAATGTAACTGGCCTCCATAATATCATAAGGAACAGCGCTATTAGCACGTGTGGCATTGTTGGAGTGGGTATAGCCTTGTTAGAGGAAGTATGCCACTGTGGAGGAGGACTTTGAGGTCTCTTTTTCTCAAGTCTCCCTCAGTGTGACAGTCCCTTCACACTGTTGCGTGCAATATGCAACACTCTCAGCTCCAGCACCACATCTGCCCGCACGCATCCATGCACACCACCATGCTCCCTGGCAAGATGATAATGGCCTGAACCTCTAAAACTAAAAGCAAGCCACCCCAATTGAATATTTTTTAATAAGAATTACTATGATTCTGGTGTCTCTTCACAGCAATAGAAACCCTAACTAAGACAGAAGTTGGTACTAGAATTGGGGTATTGCTGTGATAGGCCTGACCATGTTTTTGTACGGAGGAATTCAGACTTTGGTACTTTGGGTTATGAAAAACAGTGGAATGCTTAAAGCACTGCTTAATGCGCCAAACTAGTAGAAGCATGGAAGACAGAGGTGCTAAGAGTTAGTTGAACTGTCAGGGTTCACTCAAGAGGTTTCAAAGGAGAAGAATTTTAGTATGTTGCCCAAAAATAATTCCTGTGATGTTTTGGTGATGAAAGTGACTTCCTTTTGCCCTTGTCCAAAAAGTCTACCTGAGGCTGAAGTGGAGAATTTTGGATTATTGGCAGAGGAAATCACAAAACAACCCAGTACAGATTCTGTCGTGTGGCCATTAGTGGTAACTCTAATGTAGATTTATAATGAAAGGGAGCAAGCTGAACAAGGAAAAAATATTTGAGGAGAAAAAGAGCACGAGAAAGTGGAATGGAGCTAAATTCTGTGTTCAAGGAGAAAAACAGATTAATAAATGGAATAAAGGAGGTGGTGACTTCAGGGAAAGAAACCACACGGCTAAGTCTCCATCTTGTGAAAAGGAACACTAAATAAAAGCTTAAAGCCAGGTATGGTGGTGCACACCTTTTATCCCAGCATGGGGAAGGCAGAGGCTGGCAGATCTCTGAGAGTGAAGCCAGCCTGGTCTACAGAGCAAGTTCAAGGACAGTCAAGCTTAGGGCAATGAAGGAAAACAGAAAGCTGGTGAAGATGTAATTAAACAAAGTTGCCATGTTCCAGCCCCAGCAAACAGCAGAACTTGGCAGCTTCAACCCTGAGGTCCTGAATTTAGAGTTAAGGATAGAAGAAAGGAGTTATGGAATAAAGCCACTGAGGCCAGGCATGTGTCAGGGGTGTCCTTGAATGGAGGCCTAGAGAGGCCATTTCAGGAAGCTGTGAATTTGAAGTCTGGATTGCCTTGGAGACTCCAACATGCTATAGAGCCAAAGTCCTGTGATACCTGCCAAGGAAAGCTGCTGACAGAGTAGAACCAGTCCAAATGAAAGAAGTGTGTTGTAGTCAACAAAGCTAAACAGAGTCGGAGATCTGAAGAGTATTTTGACATCAAACACAGAGATGAAGATTTTGGAGTTTGCCTCCCTGGTATTTGGTCTCGCTTTGGTCAAGTATTTCCTCACTATGCTCCCTTCCCTGCATTTTGAAACAGTAATGTATTACCTGTGTGATTACATGTTGAAAGTATGTGATTTGATTTTTTATTTTGATTTTTATAAGTGATTACAGTTAAGAGATCACAAGAATCTCAGAAGAACCTTTGAACTTTGGACTTTACAACTTGTTGAGACTGTGACAGACAATGGGAACTTTTGAAGTTGAACTAAATGCATTTTTCATTATGTTGTTGTTACAAGCTTATGGTAGCCAGAGAGTAGGAATGTGGTAGTTTGAATGTAATTGGCTTCCATAATCTCATAGGGAATAGCACTATTAGGAGGGGTGCCTTTGTTGGAGTAAGTATGGCCTTGTTGGAGGAAGTGTGTGACTGTTGGGGCAGGCTTTGATCACTTCTAAAAAAGATATTTTAACCAAAGAAGGATAACTCAGATACCCAGCACAGAGCCAAATATGACTGGCAAAAAATCAAAACAGAGAAGAAAAGAAAGAGAAAGAGAAAAAGAAAACCAATGAAATGATTCCTAATGATACACTACTATATCCATAGATTAGAGCCTAACATAATTACCATCAGAGAGCTTCACTGAGCAACTCATGGAAGATGCAGAGACTCACAGCCAAACATTAGGCAGAATTTGGGTAATCCTGCAAGAGAAGAGAAGGGATTATAGGAACCAGAGGGGTCAAGGACACCACAAGAAAACTCACAGAATCTACTAAGCAGGCCTCATAGGGGCTCACAGAGACTGAACCAAGAATCAGGGAGCCTGTATATGTCTAACTTAAGTCCTCTACGTTTATGTTATGGTTGTGCAGTCTGCTGTTATTGTGGGACTCCTAACAGTGGGAACAGGAACTGTCTCTGACTCTTTTGCAGGCTTTGGGGACTCTTTTTCTCCTACCCGGTTGCCTTGTCCAGCCTTAATATCAGGGCAGGTGCATAGTCGTATTGTAAATTGTTGTGTCATGTTTAGTTGATATCTCTAGGAAGTCTGCCCATTTCTGAAGGGAAACAGAGGAAGAGTGGATCTTGGGGAAAGGGGAGGTGAGGGAAGGAACTGGCAGGAGAAGAAGGAGGGGAAACTTGAGTCAGGATGCAATATATGAGAAAAGGATAAATTAAAAGAAAAAGATGAAAACTTAAGGTTTTAGATGTTTCTAACAAAGCCACATAATCTTGCAGTGTTTTAAATGACAAATGCACCACCACCCCATAGTCTCAGGCATTTGAACAATTGGTCCCCCATTGGTGCTGTTTGGGGAAGTTCGCGTTGCACAGCCTTGCAGGAAGAACTAGTCACTTGCAGGAGGGGTTCTCGGAGATTAAAGGCATGATGCCACGTCTGGTTTGCTCCATGTGCTCTGTCTGTGCTTGCAGATAAAGCTGTGAGCTTCCTTGTCTAGCAGCCACGCCTGCGACTGGCTGCCACACCTCCATCCCACCGTGATGGACTTCTAGCCCTCTGGAGCTATGAGCCAAAATGAACTCTGTTCCTTAAGCTGGTTTCAGTCATGGTGTTTTTGTCGCAACCACAGAAAAGTAATTCTAGCCTCCTCAGAAAAGTAAGTCCTTGACATGCACAGGAGTGTTCTTGAGAATCATGTGGGCTTGTCAGTCAATCAAGCTCCATGCCTGGCTCCTGAGGAACCTGGTGACATCTTTCCTGTCCCAGGAACCAAAAGACCAGCTCTGCCCCCTGAGAGAGCCTTGGCAGAGCCTTAGCTGCATGGTGAATGCAGCATCCAGAAGCAAACAGGCATATTTTTTAACCAGTAGTTGTTTTAAAGCAATCTATTCAGTTTTCTAGTAATGCCTCTAATTTCCTTCATTTCCATCCAAACTTTTCTTACTCTTACCTGATTTCTCTTTGGACATTTGTGAAGATCTTCCCTTTATGCTCATTTGTAAATTTTCCTAACACTATTCTTTGTTTTTTTAAACAGGTTTGTTTTCCAAAGCATATGGCCTTTTTTTTTTTTTTGGATAGTTGTTACTCAACATGAATATACTACTTCTCTCACTGCTGTGTGAAAAACCCTGACAAGCGCACCTTACAGAAAGAAGGGTTTATTTGCCATGTTGTTCAAGGAGATGCAGCCCAGAAAGGGAGAGAAGGCACTGTGACAGGAGCATGCTGCGGCTGGTCCCATTGTTTCTCCTGCCAGGAACCCAACATAGAACAAACAGGAAATGGGGCCAAGATAAAAGTCCTCAAAGACTATCCTATGTTCAAACACGTGAAGCTCTTTCACATTTAAAATGCAACATTTTCCAGAGCATTAGCCTAGTCAAGGACATTGGCTGCCTTTACAGAAAGAAAGCAGTGCACTGAGAGGCAGAGCAACAACAAACTTCAAACTATAGTGTCAACCCACAGAACATCTAAAATAATATTCATAGAATCTCTATGCATTATCTCTGTTACTCATTTGTAATTCTGGTTTACTGTTTCAGCTGAAATGTGTTGGCATACATCTACTGCTCTAGAGTTGACAGAGAGCCCAGCAACGTAAGTATTTTTGAAGTTTTGACTCTTCCAGTGTATGGTTCATTTGCTGCTGTAGCAGAGCTTAAAGATATTCCCTGATCTTATTAGCCTGTTTCCTTTTCAATGATCTCATGTCTCTTAGCTGAATTCATCTTGATATGTTTGAATAGAAATCCAACTGACATTCACATGTTCTTAATTCTAATCTTTAATGATTCGTGAAACAAAAGTATAATAAGATTGACAAGAATCCCTGGACATTGCCAAAAATTCTGAATTTTTTAAAAAAGATATGTATGTGTATGTCCATGTGAGTATATGTGTGTGTACCATGTTATATTATGTATGGTGTGTATACTATAATATAACGTATATGTGCAATAATAGCATAAATAAAATGAATTAAATAAGGAAAATCATAATTTCTTACTATTTTTCAATGTACCAGAGATGAGGGAAGTCTTCTGTACATATATTTCTCTTGTTGGTTGATGAGTAAAAAAACTGTTGGCCAATAGGGAAGCAAGACAGGCAGGACTAGGAGATAGGAGGATTCTGGGAGGTGTAGGCACAATGAGTCATGATGTAGGAGTAACATGTCTCTGGACATCATTTCTCTGGTAAGAGAAGACCACGTGGAAATACTTAGATTTATAGAAATGTGTTAGAAATTAAGTAAGAGCTAGCCAAAAAGAAGCCCTAGACATTGACCAACAGTTTCATAATTAATATAGCATCTTGTGTGTTATTTGGTGACTTTGAGGCAGCTGTGGAACCAGGCAGGAGTCCTGTAACATACAGTCTTTCTTTTTATTAGAAACAAGCTTATTTACATGTCAATAGAGTTCCATCTTCCTCCCTTCCTTCTCTGCCCCCACTAACCCCCTATCCCATCCCCTTTCTACTCCCCAGGGAGGGTGAGGCCTTCCATGGGGGATCTTCAACTGCTGTCATATCATTTGGAGCAAGTCCTAGACCCTCCCCCAAGTATCTAGGCTGAGAGAGTATCCCTCTATGTGGATTGGAATTCCAAAGTCCATTCATGCACTAGGAATAAATACTTTTCCACTACCAGAGGCCCCATAGATTAATCAGACCTCCAAATTGACATCCTCGTTCAGGGGGTCCGAAACCGTCCAATGCTGTTTTCCCAGCTATCAACCCTTTGTTCAAGTCAGCTGTTTCCGTGGGTTTCTCTAGCCTGGTCTTGACCCCTTTGCTCATCACTCCTCCCCTCTGCAACTGGATTCTAGGGTTCAGCTCAGTGTTTACCTGTGGGTGTCTGCTTCTGCTTCCATCAGCTACTGGATGAAGGCTCTAGGGTGGCATATAAGGTAGTCATCAATCTCATTATTGGAGAAGAGTATTTAAGGTGGCCTCTCTATTATTGCTTAGATTGTGAGTTGGGGTCAACCCTGTAGATCTCTGGACATTTCCCTAGAGCCAGATTTCTCTTTAAACCTATAATGGCTCCCTCTATTTTCTTGCTCTCCTCTACTCTTTCCCTGACTCAATCTTCCTGATCCCTCATTACAAAAACCTGTGATAATGAAATGAAAACTGGAAGTTCCCTCCTCCCTGTGTCTATTATAAACTCAAACCATGTCCAGTTTGTAGAACATGACCCTTCTGGTCATTAAAATCCTAATCTCAGAGGATCAGCACCAAAAACAAACAAACAAAAAAAAAAAACCGACCATGACATGCTCAGAAGTGAAAGCAGAAAATCGGTATTCAATCCAGCACCTAAATACATGATCACATCGCTAATAATCATTAACGCACAGTCTAAGTGCTGCTGTGGAGAGAGATTAATGAAACTTTGACTCCACAGGAGTACTTTGAGGTGAGGCAAAATCAAGAAGAGTTGATTGGTTAGGAGATAATCTGGTAGACAACTCTAAAGATGAAAATCCAATTTCACAATTGAACTGTCAAATCCAGGAAGAGTTAGACAAGTAGAAGTTTTCATGGGGAAGAAATCTCAAAAGTATCTCCCAGTGAGGAGAGGAAGACATGAAGAGGGAATATGGAGAAAAGAAGAAGGAATAAGGAAGCAGAAAGGGGGGACCTGGACCACATGTGACGAGGAAGGACACCAGGAATCCTTTCTCATCACTTACTGCAAGCCATCCCTCATTCCAAATTGTTCCCATACACATAGGCCCCAGACTCTCTAGGATTGTTAAACTGCCAAAAAAGTTGGCTACAACCATTGTCACAGAGAATGATATTGTTCTTCCAGTAAGAAGGGAGAACTGGATTAGAGGGAGAAGTTGAGCAATGACAGCTGAACTCTGAAGGGGAGCTTGGAAGACTGCCAGCATGCCTCTCAGAGCTAGTATCTGCCTTCCTGAGAGACTGAAATTTTCCCAGGGCCCACAGTTTTTGTTTAGTGGTTGCTCATCAAGATCATATAAGAGAAAGCTGTTCCACAGGTGAGCTCATTCTTTTGATGAGGTATTTAGTCCTACCGCAATAGATTTCTGTTCCTTAAGTCTTCGTGCATACACCATTCACAACATTTGCAGAAGTCTTGTTACTGTCACTATTTGTAACTTGAAATCTAGAACAAGGATAGCCTCAGTTTAACCTAAATGAATAAATTTTATGTTTAAGTATCTTATAAATACAATAAAAATTATTTACAATCATCAAAGCATGCAGATCCAGTACTGTTAAGGGAAAACATTGTTAGATGGTGTAACTGAAAGCATAATACATTGCACTTAGTGGAAATGAGACCTTCACCCCACTAAGTTGTCATACAGACTCTGGGTCTTAATTATTGAATGCAGAAAGTTCCTGAGTCAAGCAATTCTGTGCTATCAAGTATATAGGGAGACATGTATGTACTTTCTGTATGTAGAGAAATAAAGTAAATGCAGCAAAATCTCAGTTATTGAATCTAAATGTGAAACACAAGAATGTCCATTAGGTTTTCACTGCTCCTTACACTTGAGTTTTATAATACAACCATGCACCATACCACATATCATCATGTCAATCAACAACAAACCTTATATAACATGCTGGCCCCATGTGACTATAATGGAATTGAAATTTGCCCATTGTCTAGTATCATTTTTATTTGTCTTACTAGAAGCACGATGTGTTACTCACATATTTAAGGTGTTCACAAACCTGCTCACTGCCAATCATAAAACTATATGAAAGTATAGAGTAATCATATACAGAACCTACTTCATAATAAGGATAGGTGTTTTTGCTACTGTTTTGTATACTGAATATGCTGCATTTTATTATTTTAAAATGCCCCTCTACTTATTTTTAAATAATTTAAAACAATATTCTGAGTTATCGACAGCCTCCTGCATCATGTATTTACCATGTCTCTTGATGGTACTCAGAGGCCATATTGAGTGACTGACCCATCCATCTATCTAGGTTTGTGTAAGTACCCTATTGTTCACACCAAATATCTGAATGATGTGTCAGTCCAAACACATTCTCATTGTTGAGCAAACATATCTGTGTTGAGGAAAATATTTATGCAAACCTCTTGAGTGTGTAAACTGAGTGTCTGTTAACATGTTTTATAGGTTTTATTTTGTGACTTTTCAACCAGTATGACCAAAGATACAAGAAAAAAGATTGCATGAATTTTCTATTTGAAGGCAAGAATTGCAAGATTTCTTACTACAATTTGAACTATTGTTTATTCTTTTCCACAGTGTAAAAGAAACCCTTTCCGTTAGTTTCCCTATATATTGTTATCAACAATTTTATCATATTTTTATCATTTTTTATTTTAATTTTAAATAGCTTGTTTTACATGTCAATCCCAGTTCCCTCTCCCTCCCCTCCTCCTGCACTCCCCTTCCCCCCCACCCTCCCACCCTATTGCCAAATCCTTCCACATAGGGGATATCTACAGTCTGTCATTTCACTCAGGCCAGGGTCCAGGCACTCCCCTAAGAGTCCAGGCTGAGAGAGCATCCCTCTTTGTGCTATAGGCACACGAAGACTGTTTGTATTCCAGGGATAGACACTGATCCACAGCTCAGGGCCCCATAGGTTTCCCAGACCTTCTCACTGACACTCACATTTGGGGGGGTCCAGATCAGTCCCATGCTGGCCTCCCCACTGTCGCTCTGGGGTCCAAGAGCTCTCCCCTGTTCAGATCAGCTGTCTCTGCTGGTTTTGCCAGCCCATTCTTTGCCAATTTGCTTATCACTCATCTCTCTCTGTCACTGGGTTCCTTGGGTTCAGTTCAATGATAAATTGTGTGTTTGCACTGCTTCCATCAGTCACAGGATGAAGGCTCCCAGGTGGTTATAGACATCAAGTTCATTATCAGGAATGGGCATTTGAGGTGGTCTCTCCACTATTGCTTAGCTTGCCAATTGGTGTTATCCCTTTAGATCACTCGAGGTCACTCTGGTGCCTGATCTGTCTTCTACCCTATGATTCCCTCTTCCCCCTATTCTACACCCACCCACTCAACTTCCTGTTCCCCCATGACAAACTCTCTTCCTCTTCACCCCCTCTCTTCTTCCCAGCTCCCACTCCCCCCCACCCCTCACCGTGTTCCCCATCCATTCAGAGGATCTTGTCTCAATCTTCTTCTATTGGATACTATGCATATATGCATATCTTTTAGGTTCTTTCCTGTTTCCCAGACTCTCTATCAGTGGAAGTGCAGACTAGCACTATCCTGATCCATGTCTAACATCCATATATGAGTGAGTACATACCATGTTTGTCTTTTTGTGACTGGGTTACCTCACTCAGGATAGTTTCTTCCAGTGCTATCCATTTACCTGCGAATTTCAAGATTCCATTGTTTTTTTCTGCTGAGTAATACTCCATTGTGTAAATGTACCACATTTTCTCTATCCACTCTTCAGTTGAGGGGCATCTAGGTTGCTTCCAGGTTCTGGCTATTACAAATAATGCTGCTATGAACACAGTGGAGCAATACAGAGAAAACCTGTCTCGGGAAAAAAAGTAAAAAAAAAAGAAAGAAAGAAAGAAAGAAAGTCCTTCCTTACTCCTGAATTACAAAAATTCTATGTTCATTCCTACCACTAACTACTGCTATGTCCTTTAATTTGTTCTGGTTTTCCCCTACCTAGTAAGCTAAATACTTTCTTTCATGGTTCTATGCATCGTCTGTCATTTTCCAACACTGTTAGGATAATTAATTCATCATTCTAACAGAATGTTTATAACGTTTCACTCCAAAATTTCTTCCCAATGTGTACACTTCTTATCCACAAAACAATTATCAGCACAAGTATTCATGCCATAGTATCTTAGGGCAGCCACATAGTTTTCTGTAGTTCTGAAAAGGCGTTTCAGAACCACCAACACGGTGAGCTTCCCTGCCACTGTACTAACTGGAAGTGGGGTGAGTGTGCCTAGTCCTATAGGAAATGAATTAGGTAGAATAGCATTCCAGCGGTCTGAAGATTATCAGTCTCTTGCTCACACCAAATAGTTTTCTCCCATGAGGCTGTGCCTTTACGTGTTCTCTATATGACAAATCAGAGGGCAAGGTTTTCTTGACAAAGAGTTTTTCAGTGTCCTCTAACCACAGACAGACCTTACATTAGCAAGATAAGGGAAACCAAAAGCATTAGGAAGGACAGGTTCTACCCCACTGTGTTGTTACAAATTGCTCTCCCTTCTCACAGGATGTAGTCACAAAGACTAATCCACCCCTCTGTGGTAGCTGTGAGTCTGCATTTTCTTTTTATAGTTCATAGAGCTGAGATGAGAGCAGATGTCTCCCAATTTCCACAAATAAAGTTTAGGGTCCTTTCTGTCTTTTTTATGGAATTTTTATAAAATGGATTTCACTGAGCAAGACACAATAGACTTACTGTGTTTACTGCTTCCATATCACACCCTGTTTTCTCCCTCAATTGAGAGCCAATAACCTCAGTGTTTTCATACCAATGGATTTGTTTTCCTTTCCATCATCTACTTCAGACACAAGGTTAAAGATCAGCTATTTCATTTAATCTCTTGCAAGTAGGTCATGACCTATCCCTAGCAGACACCATTCTTCCCTAACCACCAATCTCCTCAAACAACTACCCTCTTGCACTTATCAGTCTTTTGTTCTATTTTACCCCCTCAGTCACTAGGACAAGGATGAAATCATCTGGTTAAACAGGTTTGCTCTTTACCCAATCTAGAAAAATTAGGCCATCCCTTTCCATAGGATAGTCACTGTATGAGATGGTTGCTTAGCAATCTATTATTTTATATGTGACTTATGAAACTGATCCTAAATGGCCATGTTCTAGTCACATGTTCAATGGTTCACAAATAAAGGCTGGGAAACCTAAATGCTTAACTTTTATAATGTAGTTGCACACATGGAATTCACCATTTGAACTAGAGTTCACTAAGCATAAGATCATTAGCATAAAATATCGTATTTTATGATGTATTTTTAAAGTGCAAACTATAACTGCTAGCTGTGTGCAACTCACCTGAATATTCTGTTTTTTCCTCTTTGGTCTCTGCCTTAACAGTATCAGTCCAAACCATGCTGAAAGATTGGCAGAGATACAGATAATTGGGCGGTCCCACAGTTTTTGAAGGTTATGATTCATCCAGGTAGAACCCACCCAGTCTCAGATCAAGCTTTGGCATGTCACCCTGTGTGTGTCTGCCAGCCTCCACACAGTAAGTTTTGAAAGGGCTTCCTCCAACTGCCCCTGAATTGGCAGCATGGGTCTCCAATGAATCAATTTTTCCATTCTCTCAGTCCTGCTTAAGTACTATATTCTGTTGTCTGTCAATCTTCTATTCCAGCCCAGACCTTGCCATTGGCCTGCTAAGAAATCTGGGAGATATCAGAAGAGTACCCTGTCAGTAGGTATTTGATCCTCTCCCCATATCTCCAGGACTTTGGAATAGTGCAGAAGGTGTGTAATTGATCATGTGGTTTGTTTAAACTGGATTCTTTTACTAAATTATGTTGGCTATCTCACATATCCTAGGTACATGTGACATATAACCAGAAGTTCCTGTGCTCCTAATGAAGCTAGAGGTTCATCTCTCCCTGGACAGAACCCAGATCCATTTGTGATATTTCCTGACCTGACCTTTTGAGCCATTTGAACAAAGAAGTAGTTCTTCCAACATCTTTGAAACTGATAAGTACTATGTACAATTGTTTTTTAGTCTGGTTTTCTACTTAACACTGTAGACTATTTGAGATGCTATGAAAGCAGTATGACATCTCTCTTCAAGGTACTGAATTCTTATGAGAATTCAAGAAAACACCCAGAGTCATGTGAGGAAGAATAGGAAGTTAGAAAATGGATATAATAGTACATGTCTTCTTAATACAAGTGACAGAAATTTCAAGAAAGAAGCATGACTGAAATGGAAATTTGGGGAATACTTCATGAGAGGGTTAAAACTATTTTTTGGCTTTGCACAAAAAAGCCAGAAAATAGAAAAATCAAATGCATCACAATGAATTTTTATGGTTTCAAGGCAAAATTGAATCAGAAATATCTTTTGACAAAGAATATATTTACAATGATATTAGTAAGAGTTACTAATGAATGCTTATCATGTGCCAAGGACATAATGCAATTTTGTAAGTAGCAGCATCTGTCTATACAGTGAACTCAAATACTATAAATAGGTTCAATTAAAAAAATGAAAATAAATTCTAAAGTAGTGGCAAAGTTTCTCATCATCACAGTAACCAGCAGTTCCATAAGTAACATAAGTCCCACTCACAGACTTAAGAACCAAGACTTGACCAACATCACTAAACCCTCAGGGATCTGGGATTCACATGTGAAGCAAGCTTGTTTCTAATTTAAATTTTAAAAGATTTAAAAGATTTCAGCTGGGCTGTAGTGGTGTAGGCCTTTAATTCCAGTACTTGAGAGGAGGCAGATCTCTGTGAGTTTGAGGCCAGCATGTTCTACAGAGCAAGTTTCAGGACAACCAGAGCTCTTACACAAAGAAACTTTGTCTTGCCTGTCTCAAAAAACTAAACCAAAAAAGAAAAAAAAAGAAAAGAAATCATGTAATATATTTTGGTCATGGTTTTTCCTCCTTTAACTCCTCAAGGTCCTCACCGCCTTCCCCTACCCAACTCCCCCCCGACACACACACACACACAACAAAAGCATGGACTTTGTTTTGTGGTGCCCAACCAACTGAGCTCTGAACACTCAACGCCTTTTCCAGTCCAAAGTTTCCAAATCTTTCCACACTCCTCCCCAAACAACAAGGCCAGTACATCACAGCAACATTCCATGAATATGATGTCAATTTCTGGGAGTTCCTATTGTTGTGATAAACACCATGACTAAGCAACTTCAGGAAAAGAGAGTTTGTTTCAGCTTAGATATCCAAGTCCAGGTAATGGACCATCACTGAGGGAAGTCAGGGCAGAAACTCGAGCAAGACAGGAACCAGGATACTGGAGCTAGAAGCCACGGAGGAGGCTTATGGACTTGCCTTCCATGGCTTCTTCAACCTGCCTTCTTATAGCGCCTAGGACCACCAGCCCAGGTGTGGCACTGTCCATAATGAGCTGGACCCCTCCCACATCAATCATCGATCAAGAAAATGTCTGATATGCTTGTTCTCAGGCCAATCCGTGATATTTTCTCAATTGTTTTACTCTTTTCCCTAATGACTCTAGCTTGTGTCAAATTGACATAAGACTAGCCAGCACAGGGTGGGAAATGTACCAACAGCGTAACACTGGTTCAAATGAACTGCAATAGCTATAAAGCTTTTACTTAATCTTCCTGGGTGAGGGGGCAAGGGGGGGCGGTGCGCAGAACCACAGAAGACAGCAAAATGAAGGTGAATGATTACAGGAGCAGATGGCACTTTTCAGAGTCATCTGTTCTAGCTATCTGCTGGTATTTTTAACTTACCACTCAAACTTGTGATTTAAAGCACTAATGATTTATCACCTCTCAGCAGTTGTGTGGATAAGGAATTGGGTACAACTGAGATGCCTCATCTCTTTTAAAGATGGCTGAGCCTCTGCTAGGAGATTCAAAGACCGAGAACCAGCGCACCTACATGTTGCTTCTTCATTTGACCCAAGCTTCTTTTCAAATGGCAGCTATGTCCCATAGGCAAGTGTCCTAATATGAGAGAAAGGAACAGAAGCTACATCTTTCCTCTAATCGACCCTCGGAAGTCACCGAGCACTACTCTCCCCCTAACTGATCACATCCAGACAAACAGGATAAAGACACAGAAATCACTTCTCTTGGTAAGGGCAAGTCAAGCCATTTAGTAAAAGGATCATGTATGAGTTAATTTCCCTTAGCTGTGGTAAAACACTATCACCAAAGCAAGAGACAAAAGAAAGAAGTTTTATTCGGGCTTACAGTTCCAGAGGGAGAAGGGTCCGTCACAGTGGGAAGCATGGCACTGAGCATCAGGCATGCAGCAGGAACAGGATGCAAAGCAGAGAAAGAAAACTGGGAATAAAATGAGGCTTTTAATCACAAAGGCCACCATTAGGGGTACTTCTTCCAATGAAGCTGAACCACTGAAGTGTCCCCAAAATACCCAAGACAATGGGACGCATCCTTCAAACTACTACAGGTCATGTGGAATAAATGTGATAAGCATAGCTGAATGCCAATAAACTACCAGATGATCCGGTGTGTGTATAAACTAGATCACTATATCATTAACATCAGTAAGTCAGGAGTAAAAGTTTCCAAAAAGATCTCCATATGATTCTAGATTAGAATTTGCTTAAAGAGAATTTTTGTAAGACTTGGTGGGTGAAGTAAAAGGCATTATTCTTTGGATGCCATTGTCCTGAGACACCTGGGGTTAAGGTGCAAAACTGAGCACCAGGTCCAGCTTCTCTTGGCTTTCCTTCAGTCTGTGCCAAGCCTGTCTTCCTAACTGCTGATCAACATGGCTCCTGCTTATTTAAAAATGTTTGTTTGTTGACCCACAAGACACCATAGCTACATGAATACAGAAGATTTCTATAGATGTTTATTGAGTTTCTGTCTTCATTCCACTTGAGTGACTGAGTGTGGGTGGCTTCTCAGATTTTCCCTGCAAACACTGATTGGACCTGTGCAAACACTTTAAAGAGAACAGTTAGTGACTCTTTCCATGCCCTATCTTCCTTCCCTTTGTGACAGTCATGCACCAGCTTCTTCCATAGTTTTTAAATGTCTGCTATGTTGGGGAAGTCCTGTGTATATGTTAATAAATTACTGCTGGCCAATAGGAATCTAGATAGGTGGGGCTAGGAATCCAGGAGGATTCTGGGAAGGAGAAACACAGGAGAGTCGAGATGTAACGCCATTGGGGTAGGAAGCCCGGAAACCTCTCCGGTAAGAGACATACTTAGATTAACAATTATGGGGTAATTACTTAAGTCAGAGCTAGCTAGTAAGAAACAAGCAAGGCCAACAGCTTCATAATTAATACAGCGTCTTGTGTGTTATTTGGGGACTACAAGGTGGCAGAGCCCAGGCGACTGGCGGGGGATATCCCAAAGCTGCTAGCAAAGAAAAAGCTTCTCTTAACACTGCTCTCTATATTAAATCCTTTATTCTATAACACTCATACTAGCTCTGATTTCCTGGCTAGATCTCAATTAATAGAATTCCATATGGGAAATTCACACCATGAAAACACCACACACACACACACACACACACACACACACGGCAAGACAATATAAACATGGGACAGAAAAAGCTCATATGTTAAAATGGTTAGAGTTTCCCTTTTATGTATGTTCCTCTCTTTCTAGTGTGTGTGTGTGTGTGTGTGTGTGAGAGAGAGAGAGAGAGAGAGAGAGAGAGAGAGAGAGAGAGAGAGAGAGAGAGAGAATCTGCATGTATGTCTGTGCATCACATATTTGGAGTGCATGGGGTCCAGAAGAGAGCATTGGATCCCCTGAAACTAAAATTGCAGATAGTTGTGAGCTAATATGTGGGTGCTGGTGACAAAACCTGAGTCCTTGGGAAGATCAGCCAGTGAGTGCTCTCAACTGTTGAGCTATCTTTCCACCACCCACCACCTCTTTGAGACAAGTTCTCCTGTAGCTCAGGCTGGCCTCCAACTCTTAATCTTCCTGTCTCCACTTCCCAAGCACTGGGATTACAGATGTGTACTACCACATACCACCTTCTTTTTCTTTTCTTACAGACATAATTATGAGCCTGTCTCCCTACCAATCACTAAACCAAGTTAAAGTTGAACAAGAAGATAAACAAGATAGGAATTTCCTAAGAATTTATAATCCAATAAACAAGATACCTAAAGTGCAGATAACTATAATGGAAGGCAAAAGATTTTAAAGACGTGGTAAGAGGTGCTCCAAGGTAATAGATAAGAGTTTAGAACAAAATAAATTACATTATGTTCGTTACAAGTCTTTGAGTAAGGCCAGGAGAATTTAGTACATTACATCATTTACCAAATATTTAATTTATTTAAATGCTTGATTAAGGTCTCTTTACAGGAATGCCAGATCATATTTTCTAAAGGTGTACAACATTACCATGCAGCCACAGTGCACTGGAGCTGTTCACTGATGATCAGAGCTTCTGTTTTCAGAGCCTTAGGAAACAAAATAAGCAGGAGATGCAATTATGTCTACCTAGCATACAACTTGCTGGAGAAGATCACTGTGCCTGCCACTCCCCTGCAGATACAGGTAGAGGGAAGTAGTTCTCTTCTATTAAAAATATCTTGGGAGGTGGAAATTGAAGCCCTATAAAGTTGGAAAAATATAGACTCGTGAAGAAAGGAAGTTTGTCTTGGCTTTGGACTGGTCTACAATAACACTGCTACTCATGAGCAATGTTGGGTTCTGAAGGTCACAAAGCCACACTGTAGTTCCTGGGTTCTTTTAACATACAAGTGAAACAAGACACTCCAAACCTTAGAGAATGACTTGCCTAACAAAACAAGAATAATAGTAAGTGTCTGTTAGAAAGTGATTCCTCTAGAGATAAAGGAACAGAACAGACCGGCTTCTGTTGGGATGTCTGGGTTCTTCTATGCTCACCTTTATCTGCCTGCTTCTCCAGTCTGGATGATGGAATGTCGTGAGATGTACCAGAATACTATTAATTTTAAAAATGCTGTCATTTTTTCAAAATATGGTGTCTCTCTATGTAGATGTCCCTCTTGTTACTGTGCTCTCATTTTATAGCAATGTGGTAAGTATCTGCCTCTTGCTCAGACCTCAGCTGAGAACTGAGACTTCTCCAAGAGTAGAACTATTATTCATCATTGAAATATAACTCCATAAGACAAGCCTCAGTCTCATATTTCCTGAAATACTAATAATGTTTAAGACTTTTAACCTCATAGAGCCCTCCACCACTATCATCTTAAGCCTTTGTTTGAACCATAATATTGGTTCATAAAATTTGGAAAGATAATCAAAACCATAAAACTATCCAAGTACAGAGAGAGAGAGAGAGAGAGAGAGAGAGAGAGAGAGAGAGAGAGAGAGCCATGCTTACAAACTAAGTAATCACTTCCATGGAATAGAACTAACAGCAGTGCAAAATGGAGAGTCGTCCCACCACAGGAAAAAGTGTAAGCATTGAGTTCTTTTGCAGCAATAGAGAAGGGGGAAAAGAGGAAAAGTTTCATTTGATTGAATCAAGGTTTTAAAAATAAGTGAAGAAAAGCTACCACAAGCAAGCTGACAACTTAATGATCTGCAGGAAGTTGAGTGACCGTGAGATCAAAGAAAACATACCAGGACCTTTGATCAAGATGCACCCACAGGTTATGTTGTTCTGTATCCTCAGCATTAATGTGGGACAGGATTCTTCGCCTTCTTCGCCATCTATTTAGTATGTGATGCTGAGCATTGAGCAGGGGTCAGGGACAGTGGCTTCCTGATAGCAGACAGTATAAGAGAATTATTCTGCACACTAAATTTCTAAATGCGTAAAGAAAATTCACACTTGGTCTGGGAATATTGCTCAGTAGTCATGTGTTTGCCTAAGAAGCATGAGGCCCTAGATTAAGCTTTAGCGAAGAGGAAGAAGAAGAAGAAGAAGAAGAAGAAGAAGAAGAAGAAGAAGAAGAAGAAGAAGAAGAAGAAGAAGAAGAAGAAGAAGAAGAAGAAGAAGAAGAAGAAGAAGAAGAGGAGGAGGAGGAGGAGGAGGAAGAGGGGGAGGGGGAGGGGAGAGGGGGAGGAAGAGGAGGAGGAGGAGAAAGAAGAAGAAAAGAAGTAGGATATAAGAAGAAAAAGAGAAAGAGAGGAGAGAAGTAGAAGAGAAAGAATGACAAGGTTGTTTAATAAAAATCTACACATCATAAATTTACTTTAGATCAGTGGTTCTTAACTAGGGAAGATTTTACCAAGCAGGGGACAATTGTAATGTATGTGGATAGCTTTGTTGCCTTGACTAACAGAGGTAGAGGTATTGGTGTCATTAGCCATTGGATCTTGCTGAACAGCTCACATACAGAAGACAACCTCCCACAGCAAAGGAAAATACAAGTCCATAGAGCTTGTATCGAGAAATTCTGCTTTAGATGAAATGTATGCAAACTGAAATTGCTAAAATTCCCAGAGGTATCTAAAGAATCCATATTCTCTTAATAAATTTTTTGGGGAATAGTTTAAAAAATAAGACAAACTAGTGTAAAAATTAATACACTAAAATTCTATAAATTTAAAACATACTAACATTTTTTAAGATAACATCTCTCTGTGTTGCACAGGCTGACCCTCAACTCATGCTTCTTCTTCCTCTACTTCCTAAATAGAAGGAATACAAGTCTACACCAATGCACCTGGCTTGTACTTAAAATTCAACTTAAAAATTCAACTGTTTCCCAGACTCTCTGTCAGTGGAAGTGCAGACTGGCACTATCCTGATCCATGTCTAAAATCCATATATGAGTGAGTACATAACATGTTTATCTTTTTGTGACTGGGTTACCTCACTCAGGATGGTTTCTTCCAGTGCCATCCATTTACCTGCGAATCTCAAGATTCCATTGTTTTTTCTGCTGAGTAGTATTCTATTGTGTAAATGTACCACATTTTCTTTATCCACTCTTCAGTTGAGGGGCATCTAGGTTGCTTACAGGTTCTGGCTATTACAAATAATGCTGCTATGAAATTAGTGGAGCAGATGCCCTTGTTGTATGAATTTGCCTCTTTTGGATATATGCCTAAGAGTGGAATTGCTGGGTCTTGTGGTAGACTGATTCCCATTTTCTTAAACAGGAAAGAATCTAAGAGAGATATGCATGGTATCCCAGAGAAGAGGAATGAAGCAAGATCTTCTGAACAGATGGGGGAACACAGCGAGGGGGGGAGTGGGAGCTGTGAAGAAGAGAGGGAGAGAAGAGGAAGAGAGAGTAGGTCATGGAGGAACAGGAAGGTTGAGTGGGGGGTAGAATAGGGGGAAGAGTGAATCATGGGTTAGAAGACAGATCTGGCACCAGTGAGACCTCTAGTGTTCTAAACGGATGACACCAACTGGCAAGCTTAGCAATAGTGGAGAGACCACCTCGAATGCCCATTCCTGATAATGAACTTGATGTCTGTAACCATCCTGGAGCCTCCATCCAGTGACAAATGGAAGCAGAGGCAAACACCCACAGTTAAACACTGAAGTGAACCCAAGGAACCCAGTGACAGAGAGAGAGGAGCGATGAGCAAATTGGCAAAGAATGGGCCGGCAAAACCAGCAGAGACAGCTGATCTGAACAAGAGGAGAGCTCTTGGACCCCAGACCGACAGCTGGGAGGCCAGCATGGGACTGATCCAGACCGCCTGAATGTGTGAGTCAGTGAGGAGGCCTGGGCAACCTATGGGGCCCTGGGCAGCAGATCAATGTTTATCCCTGGCATACAAACAGACTTCGTGTGTCCATAACACAAAGAGGGATGCTCTCTCAGCCTGGACTCTTAGGGGAGTGCCTGGACCCTGGCCTGAGTGAAATAACAGACTCTAGATATCCCTTATATGGAAGAAAGTGGCGATAGGGTGGAAGGCTAGGAGGGGATGGTGGGGGTGTGTGGGAGGAGGGGAGGGAGAGGGAACTGGGATTGACATGTGAAACAAGCTATTTAAAAATAAAATAATAATAAAAAATTCAAAACTATCAAAGTATAACCAGCACCAAAATATAATAAATTAGCAAAGTGTGAGTAAAAACATGTACTATGAAAGAGGAATTAAAAGACAGAAAGGACAAAAGAAAACTGTAGGTGGAGCTTTCCCATCCTGGGAGCCGCTTCTGAATTACCACACAGAGACTTATATTCATTGTAAAGTCTCAGCAATAGCACAGGCTTATTACTAACTAGCTCTTACATTTTAAGTTGACCTATATTCATTTTTTAACTTTATTTTTTTATTTATTTTTAAGTTTAAATTTAGATTAGAAACAAGCTTGTTTCACAGGTCAGTTCCAGGTCCCTCTCCGTTTCCCTCCCCTCCTCCCGTGCCCTCCCTCCAAACCCCCTATTATCCCCTCATTTCCCCAGGGAGGGCGAGGCCCTCCCTGGGGGTGTCCATAGTCTGTCATTTCATCCAGGGCAGGGCCTACACCATCCCCCAAGAGTTCAGGGTGAGAGTGCATCTCACATTGTTGGCTTATTGCTAACTAGCTCTTACATTTTAAGTTGACCTATATTCCTTATGTAAACTCTGCCACATGGTGGTACTGTTATTAGCATCGCCCATTCTTCTCCTGCTCCCTCTGCATTTGGATAGCACTAACTCCCCCTTTCTTCTCCTAATCCATTCTCCTGCCTAACCCTAACCTGTTTATTGAACAGTAAGCTTGTTCATTAAACCAATCACAGCAATGAATCTTCACAGTGTACAAAGGGATTATTCCACAGCAGGAGAGTCTCTAGATCCTAAGAGAAATTCCAATGGAAGGGTTTTAGTAGTAATGTGTTTCTGGAAGATCACAGAAACATGTTTTTAAATTGTGAAGGCTTTGACTGGAGAGATGGCTCCATAGCTAAGAGCACTTGCTGCTCTTCCAGAAGACTGGAGTTCAATTCCCAGCACCTACATGTTGTCTCACAACCACCTGTAACTCCAGTACTGGGAAATCTAATGATCCAATTCCCCCAATTAATACCTATTCACTGAGGTGAATCTCGGCACTCAGTCCACTGACTCACAACCCCAGTCTCATTCAACACTACCTACAGACACACCCAGAAGCAATGCTTTAGCTCTCTAAGAGTCCTTAATCCAGAGAGATGACATGTAAAATCAATCATCATAGAAAATATACTCTGGCAAGCCTTAGTCTAATAGCATGGATAGAATCCTACACCTGGCCTCACAAACAGGAAATATTTCTATGCATATATAATGTTATTTTCAGAAGAAGTTCTACAGAATACTTTATAAATCTAAGTACATACATACCAAACTTTCTTTTTTAAAAGATCTATCTATTATGCATAGTGTTCTGGCATGCATGCCAGAAGAGGGTATAAGATCTCATTATAGATGGTTGTGAGCCACCACGTGGCTGCTGGGAATTAAACTCAGGATCTCTGGAAGACTATCCAGTGCTCTTAACCTCTGAGCCATCTCTCTAGCCCCTTACTAAACTTTCATATGCTTAGCTACCATCTAGGCCAGTGGCTCTCAAGCTTCCCAATGCTCTGACCCTGTAATAGAGTTTCTTGTGTTTGATGACTCCCCCAACAATAAAATTTTTTTGGTGCTACCTCATAGCTGTAGTTTTACTGACATGCAGAATATGGGATATGTGACCCCTATGAAAGGATCATTCAACTGCCCAGAGGGGTTTTAACCCACAGGTTGTGATGCATTGATCTAGATTGAAATTCCTGGGGAAAAGTAATTAGAGTGAAGACAGAAGTGAAATGAACACATTCTAGCTCGTTTACTCTAGAGATATTTTAAAATCCAGATTATAGGTGGGTCACACCTGTAATCCCAGCACTTGGAAGACAGACATTGGAATTCAAGGTCATCTTCAACTATATAAAAATTTCCAGAGTGTTCTGTACATTCCCAACTGTTTTTCCATTGCCTTTCCATATTTCCCCAAGCATGAAGCAAAGACACATTTGGAAATATTCAGTCTTGATGAGTAGGTGTGTGGTTCTTTTATGTTTATTGCAGCTGTTACTTTTGTTTTTAGCTAGGACATGACTGTAATCCCAGCATTTAAGAGGCTGAGACAGGATGATAATGAGCTTGAGGTCAGCCTGGGCTATTGAAGGAGTACCAGGCCAGTCACAATCTATCTCCAAAATATACAAACACACAAAGCAACTAAAGGTAACTTTCAGGGACAACGGAGTCACTGCACCTTTAGAAGGATAATTGATTGACTGGGTTTTCCCACCAACCCACAGGTGATTCTGGGCTTTGTTCCATTGAAAAAAACTTGGATTTTGGTATAAAGTACATGGTTGTAAATCCATTTTCCCCAACTCAAAATCCACAACGCTAGAAGATGAGTCTTTTAGAGCTATGGGTCTATGTGGTCAGGATGAGTTCTTAATTGCTCCCATTTGCTTGAAACAACTGCAACACATGAAGGGCCAATTAGTTCCTCACAAATCTGACACCAATATGGTTTTGTTGTCGTTTGATTTTGGTTTTCTTCTTTTTTATTTTCACTTAGCGGTTTTGTGTATGCATGAGTGTTTGTGTACACCTGAATATGGAGGGCCAGAGGTTGATGTTAGGTGTCTTTCTTCTTCACTCTCCAACTTCGATTTTCAGGTAGGGGCTCATACTGAACTTGCTCATAAGAATCAACTATACAGGCTGGCTAGAAAACTCCAGGGATCTTCCGGTCTCCACTTTCCCAGCAATGGGTTTGCAAACATGCACCATCATGCCTATTTTGTTTCTTTTTTGTTTTGTTTTTACATGTGTGTTGGGAATCAAACTCAAGTGCCTGTGCTTTGAAGCAAGCACTTTAGTGCCTGAGTCATCTCCCATCCATTAATTTTGTTTTTTTGAAACAGGGACTTCACCAGCATCTTCCCCTCTTGGCCTCTGAGAGCTGGGATTGCAGCATGCGCCACCATGCCCACCTCCATTAAATTTCTATATGCAAATCTGAGTCAGTTCTTAACCAATCTGAGCATGAATATACGTCTCAGTAAAGGTAATAATGCAAGTCTCCAGAACTGTTGAGATAATGAAATGGAATAATGTTCAAATGTGCAGCACTGGCATAATGTATAAGTGTTGCATCTGTTGGCTCTAAATCTCTTGCCCTGAAACAGTGTTCTAAGACCTCACGCCAGCTAACAACTGCTCCTCCTCAAAGGAAACCTTATCCTTGAGCCATCCCCACCAGTTCCTGAGTTCATGAAATGACTTCCCGATTACTTCTCTATTTCCGTAATAGCAAAAAGGCAACTTAGATTCTGAAATAGAATACGTGTTCATATTAATTCCTGCCACGACTCAGTATGGGAACTAAAATGAAGCCCATGGTCCTGGACCTTGCAAGAGTTAGTTATACTACTTGCATCTTTATCTTCAGTGTTTCAATACTACTAGATGACATAAAACAGAGAAAGACAACTTGTATCATGGAATGAAGAGGTAAAAGGAGGCCTGATCATACTGTCATTTACACAACATAATAAAGTCCTGCAGATAAAAATTATTAAAATTAGAATATTATAATTGAGAATTTTTTAAATGGCAGTAACTTTAATCCAATAAAGTGTTTCTAACTTAGACTGAGTTCTTCGACTTTTGGTCTTCAATACAATAAGTTTTATGACAATAACATCAGGCTATATTTGGAAATGCAAGAGTAAGACCCAACATACAGAAGACAAAGTACAGTTTCCATGTCTTAAAACATGAAACCACATCTCTTTAGATGTATGGGGTACTTGGTCTTTTGATCATCTGTTTTCTGTTTATTTATCTGTTCATTTGCTCTTTCCTATCTTTTGAGAGATATTTTCTTTCATTGTCATGTCAAATAAAAAAAAAATACTCCCATCACCTTCTCCCAATACAAAAGCAGCTGGTGCTCTGAATAAGAAGTTCCCAAACTTCTGGAGCTCACAGACAGCTGATTGTCAGCTCTCACACCGAAGTGTCACAGGAATTCAGCAAGGTGACCTCACTCTATTTTCCATGAGGGAGAGTCATTCCTGCTTCATACTGAGCACCAGGAAAAGTATAAAAGGAAATCTTTCCAGTGGCAGAAAGGCGAACAGGGAAAACAGGCCTGCTGTCTCTCTTGCCTAGCTGTAGATTCTGTTAGCATTCCAATCTGAAAGTTATCCCTGTTCCAGTCCCCTTACCCCACCCTACCCCACCTCGGCCCCTGGGCTTCTTGTTTTGAATGCTCAGTTCCCGGTTTTTGGCATTGTTCTAAAATCTGTGGAGACTTTAGGAAATGAGACATCACAGATATAAGGAGGTCACTACAGATGGACCTTTGAAGGTTTGTCTTGGTTCTAGTTCTGGCCCATTTTATCTATATCCTGGTTAGTTACCTTATGAAGGGTCGTTAGAGCATGATGGCACAGCAGTTTGTGTGGACCAGTAACATGTAGACATGAAGATGTCCTACAGGTGCCCACATGTCGGTGGAGTTTTCAGAGTCTTAATATAAATTATATTGTTTGGCCAATAGCTCAGGTTTGTTACTAACTAGCTCTTACAACTTAACCTATTTCTATTGATCTGTTTGCTGCCCTGAGGCTCATGGCTTTTACCTCTATCCCATTTTTCTATGTCTGACTCATTGTCCTTCTGGCTAGAAGCTCCTCTGACTCCGCCTTTCTTCATTCCAGTTTGTCTTTCCTGCCTAACTTTATTCTGTTCAGCTACTGGCCAGTGAGCTTTTTCATTAAACCAATCATAGTAACAAATCTTTATAGTATACAAAGGTATTATTCCACAGCACCCACAAGTCCAGATAAGGAACTAACAAATGTGTTTGACCTCTTACCTCCAAAAGATAGACTCCAATTTAGAAATTAGTAGAAGGGAGGGTCTAACCAGTGAAGTAATGTTGTCCACTCCTGGTGGACATGTCCTCTGAAAAATCCATCCTTAGACAGAAAAATAAAGTCAAATGTCTTTGTTGCACATATGGATTTCAAAACAAAATTCATCTACAAAATGTTCATCAAAGAGGGCCATTAATATTAATGTATTCAAATAAAATCAGTTTTCAGATAGCCGCTTTAAAAGTAAAATTTACATACTTTTAAAGAACTAGCTATTAGAAAATCTATCAATAAGGAAAAGAAAAAGAATGAAAAAATAAGCTTTATTATTAAATTGGCTGATCAATACCACTATTTTTATTATAATGGAAATGTTGGTACTAATGATGTATGAACATTTTTAATTCTTCTGAACTAAAGAATATTAGCATTACCTCAGAATTAAATACCAGATATTACTGCAAGCCTTCCTTCCTTCGTGTGTCTACTCAACAAATATTACATACTTAGCATGTCAAGAATTAAATACACACAGAATACCAGTCAGACAAAACTGACGTAGAAATAAGGAGTCAAAACCAATGGAATTGAATAAAATATATATAGTAAAAGAGATGATAGAAACATCATACATAGGTAGACAATAGATAGATACATAGATAGATAGATGATAGATAGAAGGCCATATATAATCTAATATGTGTTGTCTTATCTTACTAACATTTACTGAAGAACTACAAAATACCAAACCCTATACCAAGTGTATGCACATCTTATGGAAAGACAGAACCATTCCCAGATCACTTTGGTAAGCAGAATTATTTCCATTCCAGGCTACTCTCTTCTTGTATTCTCTTGCATAACTTCTTCCTATTTGCTGTTTCTCTCTTAGCAACAAGAACTTGGTTTGTTAAGGATTCTGTAACTGTATATCCTATCTGGCAATACTCTAATAAAAACTTGAATTAATCTTAATAAATGTAACCAAGGACAAGTCAGTCCATTATCATTGTCATCAGACTGGAAAGCACTAGACTCCATCAAGATCACAAATTGCTCAGCCCAGCAGAATTATGTGTTTCTCTCCCAGACACTCACTGTCGGCCCTCAGTCTTAGAAATGCTCAACATCACACAGAAACTTCAGAATATGCTGTTATGGCAGTCCCTGAACCCAGCCATGCAGCTGAGGGATTAGGAAGAGAAAACCTCCTCAACCCATCTGAGGCTGTTCATTACCTACACCTGCCTGACCCCTTCAGTTTTCCTGCAGTGATGGTCAAACTCAACAGCCTAGGTGAATATTGAAAACATTCTATGCAATGCCAACCTTGTAAGGCACTGTTAAACTAAGCCACTCTGGACAAGACTAGTAATCCCTACTACTTACAGAGTAAATTTCACATCATCTACTATTCTGTTGCATTAGACTACAATCGATAGGTGCTTCATTATCAAGCCCTACATGGTGGGAAGGTTTTGAGGTTTTGCTTTGTTTGCTTATTTGTTTGTTCCAGTCAGTCAAACAAATCAAGGGATGTCCTGACAGAAAAGCATATAGTAAACCCAGAAGCTTCACTACAAAAATTACCTACTGTGAGGATGTCAAGGAGAGGAACTGCACAGAAAAAGGACATACTTGGGGGACTGCCCAAAGCTCCATACAGAAAAGGTTATTGCTATTGTTTGTTCCTTCTTATGGCAGTTCTCTGACTAGAAAGTGATGACGCCAGTAGTGAAAATACAATGCAGTCTTCTGTTCTAGGGGAAATGTGAAGAAACAGAAGTCCAAGGTTGCCTCCTTCCCCACTCTTGAGGCACATTTCATACCATTGTTGGACTTTGTGCTTTCCTTCTGGTTGCCATGGCATCAGAGAGGCAAATGCCTCGCTTCCATTTTAAAGCTGAATTCCCTTACAAACAAAATTGTTTCCACTTGAAGATATGTGCACCCTGCCACCCCATCAGAACCCTTTCAGAAGAACACATCTTTAAAATATGGATGGAATGTACCACATTTCTCAGATTGGGGTTGGGAATGGGAGTTGGGTGTGACTACATAATTTTATTTTTTAAAAAAACATGAAAATGCAGAAAAATATTCTTAAAGCAGAGTGGAATTGTTTGGAGCCCCATCACCTACAGATGTAAGTGGCATTTGGACATTTTTGTATCAGCCTTTTGATCTATGGATGTGTATATATTGTATTATACATTGCAAACTTACAGCCCAATCATATATATTATATAACGATGTGTATTTTTTCCTTCATTTTGTAACCACAGACCCCTTCTTCTGAAGTAGGGTTATTAACCCAGGCATATTCCAAAGCATTAGCAGCATGCTAATTTGCATCTCATGAATTCTTAAGGAAAGAAATTTACTAAGACAGGAAGGAGGCTGACATTCGAGAGATTGAGGCAGAGGGATTGATGCAAGTTTGAGGGCAGTGAGACTATATAGCAAGATTCTGTCTCAAAAAATAAAAATTGGGAGGAGGGAGGGAGGGAGGGAGGGAGGGAGAGAGGGAGAGAGGGAGAGAGGGAGGGAGGAAAGGAAGCCAAACAAAACAGACAGCAGCCTAGCCCTTAGCACTGAATTTAAAGGTTTAAGAGAAGTTGGTCCTGTGGGAGAATGGAGTGACTGTGGATGTAAATGCTTACAAAGCGTGTTTGCTCCTTGTGATTATGCTACTAAAGAGAGAGCACAGATAGCCTCCTAAGCTGTCCTGAGTTTCTTAAGAAAAATGTCTGAGTTGGTCATTGTAAAGCCATGGCTTTTACTTCAGTAATGACAGGTTCTTTACACTCTGCAATTAGTAACTCACTGGCCCATTTGTCTTATGAAATACATCAAGTTGACTAGGTTGGTCCCATAAATCAGGGAGGGAGACTCTAAAGGGCATAAAATATGCATGAAATTTGTGCTATAGTGGCAATTACATGGATTTTTACATGAAGCATTTCAAATCTGAGGCCTTCAATTAAGTAGATGTATGACCTTGAAGGTGTTATTAAAATTCCCTAAGCCTTAACTCACTAGTTTCTAATTATTTGTACTGAAAAAAAATCCAGCTATAGTCTTTCACTGACATCAAATAAAATGAAATATGAAAATGAAAGTCTTATATGGTACTTGACACACAGTAGGTACTCGGCCAATATTGACGTGGGCAATCTGATTAGAAATTAAAGGTGCCCTGCCAGTACCCTGCTTCTGCAAGCAGTGAGGTTCCCACTGCTTACTGCATAATTGGATAGTGATTGTAGGTTGTTCCCCAGTTCTGTGTTGAGAAATTCTCAGAACATGCTCCCACTCCTTTTCCAGTAAAAATGTTCTACCTTGAGAATGATAGCTTCTATAATACCAGCACTCAGGAGGTTGAAGCAGAAGAATTGCCATGAATTAGAGACCAGCCAGGGCTACGTGGTGAGTTTCAGGTTAAACCAAGCTGCAGAACAAGACCTTTGCCAAACAATAAGAAGTTTTCTAGTGAAACTTGAGTCAGGAAGAACAGGAGTGTTTGTAGGTACAGAGGTTCCATTTTCTGATTGCCCAGCTCAGTAGCGGAAGTAAGTTTATTGTCAAGCCATCAAAACCGAAAAAGAAGAAAACACATCCCCTATTCACTGCAAAGGAATTTCCTTAACTGTTCTACCAGGGCTTCTAGCACCCGTATAAAAAGAAAAGAAAGAAAGCAAAGTGATGCTTCCGAATATTTGGCGTCAATGGGCGGATGTAGAGGCTGTGGCGGTAAACAGAGTCAGGAAGCAAAAGCTCATTAGAAACTAATTGCTTTATAATTAACCACACAGGAAGCAAACACCATCAGGAGCTAGCTCAAGGGACATTTGAAGATTACAAGATTAAATTAGACCAATCATTTAATAAAACTCCTGAAAATACATAAAAGATACAAAAATGTATCTTAATATTTCCCAGACATAATCGAGGGCCTCATAAACAGCAAAAGTGTGACGCATTTATTTTCTAAACCAGGTTCATTGAGAAAGATGTTTGATGTCAACCTCAGGCCCCCACATGCACACATGCATAGACAGAGAGAGAGAGAGAGAGAGAGAGAGAGAGAGAGAGAGAGAGAGAGAGAGAGAGAGAGAGAGAGAGAGAGAGAGAATGTTTGTCTGAGCAGGTGTTCCAGCTTAGACCTTCCTTGTGATGATCTCTGGGTTCCACCTCCAGAACAGTTCTGTCTGCCTGAGAGTATGTAAGCCTTTTCTTTTTCCACTATGGATATTTCTTCCTCCTTTGGTGTCACAGGGTAAGACAGTCCCTCCATCTTGGATTCTTTCAGAGGCCATTTCAGGTTTAACTAGAATTTGATCTTCTTGATGGGGAAATCCCATGGAAAATCACCCACTCTATTCTAGATCAGGATGTCCTAGTCTGGTTTCTGTTAAGCAGCCTGCTTCTGCAGAACCCCACCTCCAGTGAACTGCTTATCTTGGCATCTGTCAAATTGCTTGCTTACATTTAGCTGCCCACCTCCACCCACCCCCTGCAGCTGCCAAGAGATATGAGATACCGGGACATGGTTTCTACCATCAAAAACCCTGTGCCCTGGACACTCAGTGCTACACTTAGGACCTGAACACCTGAGTGTAGTCCCAGACAGCTGGAATAAAGACTTTCAGCGGTCGTCTCTGTAACATTGGAATACAGGCTTCTACTAAAAGGGAAAACAAGAATTTAATGAAAAAAGGAAATGTAATCTTTGTTTTTAATGTAATCGGTAAGTAAACTTTATTAACCTAACTAGCAAAAATGCTTCTTGTATTTGACAATGTTCATAGGATTTAAAAACTAAAAGGCATTTTAAGAATAATGACTATAACTCTTCCCCTTTGCACACAGAAGAGAAAAAGCTTGCTATTCTGTAAGGGAACAATGTCTTGGTGAATAAAATATAATAAACTAAAGAACAATCCCAAATCTCCTTTTAGAAACTTCTTAAATACCCAGTAAATAGTTAAGTAGGTAGCAATTACCTAATATGACAAATGTTCAATAGAAATGTTCTGTGTGTTAATATGCTCACTATGTTCTGGGTCTGGTGAACATTCCATATTTATTAATGTCACTACAGGAGAGTTTTAAAAGCACTTTGGCCTGTGGAACCAAATTGTTCTGAACTTCCTTATTGACTTTATTCCCCACTAAAGAGTAAGCTCCAGGAATAGAGAGGTGGCCTCCTAATTGGTCATTGGTTTTATAGCAGTAGCTGTTTGTTGAATGAAGTAACTATTAAGATTTTAGCAACAGGCCATCAAGATGGCTCTGAGGGTAAAGGCACCTGCTGCCAAGCCTGAAGACCTGAGTTCTATCCCTGGGACTCACATAGTGGAAGGAGAGAGACCAGTTCTTCCAGTATATACTTGTCCTCACACACATATGCATACTATATACACAACAGTGATAAACTAATGTTTTTAAAAGATTTTAACATCAAAACTGTATTTTAAATTCTCTTATTTTTAATAACTTTAGCCTCAGGGTATGAAGATGCACAGAGGTCCTGTGTCCCTTCCTCAGTTTGATCCCCTAACATTATCACCATACATTTCCGTGCTCATTTGTCAACAGGAAGTCACCCGTGCCATGTTGCTCTGAATGAGGTTCCAGACTTCAGTACTAATTCCAGTTTATTTTTCTACTGGTGTGCCTTTGCTACTCCAGGACCCAACCCAATGGCTAGTTATCACATAACCTAAGCATCCCTTGACCTGTTATTGGGCCTAAAGAAAGGCTTGGATGTGAGGCCCGGTGTAATCTCCTGAGCCTGGCTAGAGTTTGGCCACCTGTCTCTGCCCTGTAACCTCCAGGTGGCGGTGATTCAGCCAGACCTGATGCAAGATTGCCCCCAGCCTAGCTACCTGCCAGCTTGGTGGAATATTATTGGCCTTACTCCTCACGTCACCTTACCCTATCCTATGATTCTCATCCCCTACTTCAGCCCTATATAAGTTCCTGCCTGTTGGAATAAATCAAGATCCTGCTTCGACAGACTCCCGATTCAGTGTGTATCCCCCCCCCCGGTAACTAATGGGGGGAGGGTCTGAGTTGTCTACACTCACCATCCCACTCAGCCCCAGGTAGAAACTGGCTGGACCAGGCCTTCCGTCGCTCTACCTGCAGGAGGACCTGGCAACCTGTGACAAAATTTCAGTTTTTTATTATTTTTGTGACCTTGAGCATTTAAAAATGAGTACTGATTGTTACATATTTTTCTTACCATGTCTTTAGCTGGCATTGCCTGTTCTCTTGATTAGAAGAGTGCTTGGGTTTGAGGGAAGAATGCTACTCACATCAAATGCTATCACACAGGGACACGATACTCCCACAATCTCACTGGTGGTGCGGTCCTCAGTCACATGGTTTGGGTGATGCTCTCCAGATTTTTCCACATCTGCCAGCAGATGATCTTTATCCAGGGATACCAGTAGCTATGAAGCCAACTTACAAACACAAACTGGTTTTAAACAAAAATAATGTTCTAGCAAGTCCATTACAATTTCTAAATATTTGAATGAACGACTCATCTCACTGTAAAATATAATCCCTCTTGAATATGAGAACAAGTTATTCTTTAAGAAAAATGGCTGGGCATGGTGGCATATGCCTTTAATCCCAGCACTTGGGAGGTAAGGGCAGGCAGATTTCTGTGAGCCTGAGTCCAGCCTGATTTACAGAGCAAGTTCCAGGACAGCCAGGGCTACACAGAGAACCCCTGCTTTGAAAATTAAAAAGCAAAAAAGAAAAATTGAAGGGTGGGGGGTTTCAGAGACTGCTCAGTCTATAAAGCACTGGCCATGCAAGCATGAGGAGCTGTGGTCAATCATCAACACCCGAGGAAAAAGCCAAGCATGGCAGCAGATTTATATCCTGGATCTGGAGAGGGTGAGACTGGAAGATTTCTGTGGTTCACAAGACAAGTCTACCCCAGTCAGTGAACTCCATGGAGGTCCCATTGAGAAACCCTGCTTCAAAACCCAAATCACCAGTTCCTAATGAGAGACACCCAGCGTTGACCTCTGCCCTCCACATGTCATGCATAATTCACATTCACACAGAAAGGAGATCGATGCTGTTCTGTCAGCTTAGCAGCTGCACAGAAATCTACTAATATTCTGTAGTCCTATGTCCCCGCAGTCAGTGCCCCATTGGTCACTTAGGCCATGACCTTGTGGGGGCTTCTGGTCCCATGGCCCCAGCTCTGCTGTGCCATGATATGTAGGTTTAAAGTCTGTATCGTTCTATTTATCAGTAAGACTGGGGAGTCAAAGGTCAGGGTGAAAACCTGCCAGTTCAGAGAGGTTGAGTAGCAGCTAACTGGCCTTGCTTTTTAGCAGAAACATGGCAAGAGACGAATTTCTCCCCTCATCCCAGAAATAAAAAGGAGATCAAACTCCAGTGTCCACTCCTTTCTTACTGTGTGTCATCTTCTTTATCCAAATCACTGATTTCTCTACAGCTAATTCCAGTTGGGTAGTCGCTAGATCAAATCCCTGATTCAAGGTAAACTTTATTGACAGTCGGGAGTGTCAAAGTGCAATCAAAATATCCCATGACAGAAGATAAAGGGATGGAGGGTGATAGAGAAAAAAGGATGGAGAAGAAGAGAAAGAAGGAAGAAAAGAGAAACTTACTTCACTAACAGATTTATCTTGGTAAGCATCTTAATCGGTTTTTCCATCTCCATGTTCTTTTAGGTTTGCTTGTCTTTTATTAACAAACAAAGAAGCAGGTTTTATTGTGGGACATTCACACATAACTTGTTTTTGCTAAGTATCATCTTCACCCTCACCCCTTCTTTCCATGTTTATGACTCACTTGTTTTATTTTCCTTCTTCAAAAATCTCATGGTTCCTGGATTCATGACCTATACTCAACTCATACACACTCACACACGTGTGCAGACATACATGCACACACGCACATGCATACATGCACACACATGCACACATTAATGAACATACACACACAGT
This sequence comes from Mesocricetus auratus, assembly GCF_017639785.1. NCBI lineage: Eukaryota > Metazoa > Chordata > Mammalia > Rodentia > Cricetidae > Mesocricetus > Mesocricetus auratus. The sequence goes on from NW_024429193.1 coordinate 40,673,062, forward strand.
TAGATAATTAGTTAGAAACTAGAATGCATATATGAGAGGGAACATACTAGACTTGTCTTTCTGAGCCTGGATTAACCCACTTAATGTAACAATTCCAAGACCCGCTCATTTTGCTACAAGTATTAGTTCATTTCTTTATGGTTGGGTAAAATTCCAGTATACATTACTGAAGTTTCACACACCACAGCTATTGGTGAACATCTGAACTGGTTCTACTGCCTTTCTGTGGTGAGCAGAGCAACAATGAGCATGGACTTGCAAGAGTCTCTATGCTAGTATATTGAATCTTGGATATATGTATAGGGAAAGAGCTGAGGAATGGTGTAGTTTGATCATACCATCTCTTTAGTTTTAGTTTTCTTAGAAGCCTCTACACTGACATCCACAGTGACTGAACCTGTTTACACTCCCACCAGCAGTGAATAAGGATTCTGCTTCCACCCACATCCATGCACACTGTTAATTTTAGGAACATTTCTCACTAGTTTCCCAGAACTATTAGTGAAATCCATCTTTTAAATATCTTAGATTACACAATTTCCACAGACATCTCGAGTTAGAAAAACCCCAAGAATATTGAAAGTTATCCTTTGGTGGTCCTCACCCTTCTTAGACCACAGCCACGTGCTTTCTTAAGAGTATTTCTGAATCTGTTTGCTAAAATGTAAACCAAGTGGCCAGTTCTTTTATTTCTTCTTCTGAAGCTCCAGAGTCAGAAAGAGAGAATGGAAGAAGCGGTAAATTATCAGTATGGAAAATGTGTTTTCTCATTCCTGTGACCTCCTCTATCCATGATGTCACAAGCAGTTTCTGAACAGATAAGTTAATTGTGAACATCAATCCTCCTTCACTGTTGAAATAAGTTATCTCCCATTCTACATTTGGCCCTTCCCTCAAAATGGGAAAAACTATGGTGGTAATCATCCCAGAGCTTATATGTTCCTGCACATGAGGCAGGCTGAAGTTTTAAAAGTCCAACATCAGCTTTACCCACCACTCTGTGGCCCTTTGAATGTATGCAAACTGTCAGTCTTTAAAGTGAGTTATCTTCAGTATAGATCTTACTTGAAGGACTGGGAGAGGTGACACACTCTCTGGGTCATAATTTCCCCTTTTCCAGAATACAATCTAAATAAACTGATACCACCTGACACCCTCTGGGTCTGGTGGAATCACACATCTATTCTTGCTTTAATGCTCTGCCCCTCAACAGAAAACAGCATGTTTTTTTTATGTGGGACCAGCTTGCCTTAATTTTTCACTGGGCCCCAAAATTATGTAAGCTTACATGAGAGTATCATATGTAATCTCTGACAAGGTGCTGACGGGGCATTCCTAAGATGAATATACATTGTCCTTCTGGGTTTAAGGCCACAGCCTCCTGAATCAGGCAGCTTGGTCCTGCCAAGACTACAGCTCTACCGTCTCTCCTTCTTGGACAGGAGCAAGGGTAAGATGGGTGAAAGTGGGGAGTGGGACACAGTTGAAAATCTCCTTGGAAGTCTTGTATACTTGTAGCACTGTCTCCAAGGTCTAGGTTCATTAAAAGCCTTATGGCTGAAGATGGAGTACCTGGGAACTCCACCTCTGTTCCCAGTTAGCTCTTCCTTTTCTGCCCCAAGACCTGGAACAGAGGAGATAAGGTATCATGGATGAGATCTGGCACAAGATAGCTTTGAAAAAATATCATTATAATATTCCTGAGCTTTTAGAATAGTGGGCATATTATTTAGACACCAGGGCCAAATTACTCTTTTGCTGTAAATATTTATGGTGTAAAGTGATGTTATGGTGTGCTATAAGCCATGAAATGATTAAAGTAAGCTTACTAGAATATTCATCATCCCAATACTTGGAACTTTTGTGGTGAGAACACTGGGAATTACTACAGACACCCAACTATGCAGCACCTGAAAAAGCTTATTTTTGCCATTTAACTGTAACTTTATGACTTTCAAAAGCCATTTTCCTATTTCCCATCTGCCAGGCTCAGGTAGCCAACATCTTGAGCTCTACTTATTTTATGTGTAAGTCAGACTTTGCTGCATCTACTGTGCCTGGCTTATTTCACTTAGTGTAAAGTCATCCATGTCTATTCATCATTGCCCTTCTTTTTAAAAGATAAATAATATTCCATTGAGTAGATTACCCATTATGGTTGTTTAAATGAGAAATGTCCTCCCTCCCGTAGTCTCGGGCATTTGAACTCTTGCTCCCAGTTTGTGGCACTGTTTTGGGAGGTCTAGGCCACATTTCTGTAAGCCTTGCTGGAGGAAGTACATCACATTGAGGTAGGCCTGGAGGTTAAAAGCCTCACACCACTTGCAATTTATTCCCTCTGCTTTGTGATTTCATTTGTAGATGTGAGCCCTAGCTAATGTGCCTGTCGCTTGCTACCATGCATCCTTTCCATGATGGACTCCTATACCTCTGGAATCATAACCTCAAAACTTCCTCTATACACCGTCTTTCTCACAACCAGAGAAAAGTAAGTAATGTGCCCATCAACAGCTGGTAACTTTTAATCTAAATAATGTCTATCAACACAGTTTTTTAATTAAAGAACTTTTAAACTCAAAAGTGGTTTATGTCCAATAAATATTATTATAGAACTCTTCCCTCTACAAAAATGTTTACTCTGGGAAGGATTCTTTAAAGACTTCTGGGATACTCCACTAGGACCCTCAATTCAGGGAATTTTTTTCTTGGTCATGTGTCCTGACTGAAAAACACGGGAATAGAAAAAGTCCTTCTCCCCATCACTGTCTCCAACTTTGAATCCTCTTATTAAATTGTTAGGAAATGAATGAAAGAATAGTGAAATACATCAAAAAGCACAATTTTTGCAAGCTGACTCACCTCTGTCAGTGAAGTCTGTAACCCTCACCCCCTCCATTCTCTCTGTCTTGTATTTAAAATATTAAAAGTACAAAGGCAGGCAGTGTTTTAAATATACAAATGTATTGGGGTACTATGTGCTATTTTAATAAGTGCATGTAATAAGCACTGATGAAATAAAGGTAATTAATGTTTCCATTCCTTTATCATCACTTTGTGATTGGAGCCTTTGAATTCTAGAAGATTGTGTGAGATAGAGGTAGGTAATTTAGGAGAGGAATTGTTTTGGTTTGAGAGGTTTCTTGTGTTTGCATGTTTCCTTTTGCTTTTGCTTTTTTTGAGACAGGTTCTCTCACTGGTCTAGAACTCACCATGTAATCTATCTTATCTGGCCAAGAAACTCAGGGGTCCTCCTGCCTCTACTTCCCCAGTATTGGGATTGCATACACACATCTAGTATTTTTTTTCATGGTTCTAGTCTCAGATTCAGGTCTTTGTACTCAGGAGACAAATTTATGAACTGATCTAGCTCCCAAGACCTAAAAGAAAGTTTCTGTAATTTAAATTTGGTTTAAAATATTACTTTTCCTAAAGGAAAGTAAAAGAGAGAGAACCATTTCTCAATCATCATAACTTCTATAGAGCAATAAGTAATTTTATTTTCTCCAGAAAAGCAATCCAAATTTCAATGTCTTTACACTAAAGATATTAAGTTAAAAATTATCTCCCACAATTATCAATACTAGGTAATGTAGTCAGATTCCAAAACCATACCTTCTCATAGAACTTTCCACATCAAAGTTGTTCAGATCCATTTAGGATCAATTTTCAGTTATCAGTGGTGATAGGCTATCTAATATTTTATTAGACTCTGTCCATAAAAACGTACCCTGTTAGTCTCTTAGACATTGAAGCTGTGGCTCAATGGTTTTGTGTGTGCCTGATGTTGACACTGGCCTTTGAAAACAAATAACATTAACCAAGAAGTTGGTATATCAAGGGGCATAGTCATAGAGCTGACTGGTCCTCCCCCTCTCTGGAAAAAGTTCAATTCACTCAAAACACGTTATATTACTTTGCCTCAAATTGCTAAAGTTAAAGAAAGTCATTTCAGTAGTTTTTCATTTTAATATGTCTCTATGATATTCCCCAGAGTAACAACACCAATTTTGTTATTTAGTGAACCTGAAAGCCCATTAAAATTGTCACTGAACTTTAGACTGGGAGTTGGGGAAATGCCACATCTGTTCCCTTTGTTTACAATCCAGAAAACAGAGACCACATAATTTAAGTGGCCTAAGACAGGATCTGCCTCCAGCCTTCTGTCCCGGCTTCCTGCTCTCGGTCTCATGTCCCCTGCCTCTTTCCTCCTGGCTAGAATTCTGTCATTAAAAAGTGGAGCCACTCTTAAGTGGTTTATGCTCTTCAATGTTCTTGAGAAAAACTGCCTCTTTGTAGAAATACACGGGCTACATGTTTTCATCTATAAACGAAGCTGAAAAGTTTATCTCAAAGTGGAAAGTAGAATAGAGGTTACCACTACTGAGTATGGGAGGCAGGATACTTAGCAAGTGGGTACACAGGTGTAGGAAGACAATAAGGAGTAATTTCTAATATCCTATAACACAATATGATAACTATGGGAGACAAAATCACCTGTAGAAACAATTTGAAGGTGTCTAAACCCAAGAAATGATAAATGCCTTAGGAAATAGATAAGCCGGTTATTCTGATATAATCATTACATATCGTATACATATATTGAAAAGGCACAATATATTCCAGATTACACAATTACAGAGTCAAGTAAAAATAAAAATAGACTTATGAAAGGATTGTCTCATTCTGGCTTCCTTCAGATTGCACACAATATGTCAGAGAGACAAGAGATTCAAACGCAGCCAAGACTCCCAGACACAGTGACCTGCCCATTGTTAGCTACAGATTTTTGGCCTCATTTGGACAAAGAAAGAGAGGATGGGTTTTTGTTTGATTGGTTTGTTTGCTTGGTTTCATCATTTGGTTTGGGATTTTTGCTGTTGTTTGATTTGTTGTTTTATTACGTTTAGTTCTTTGGTATATGACTCACTCCTCTTAGATGTATAGCATTTACAAATCACTACATGTTTAAACACTAGCAGAGTACAAGGTTTGGGTTTAAGATCAGAGACAGACACAATAATGATAATAATAAAGTAATAGTAGCAATAATAATAATAACAACAATGCACAGCACAGTAATTTCCAGATGCTTGCACTAAGTCAAGAAGATAGAAAACTTCTGTTCCTCATATCATCACCATTTTATCAGTGGTCCAGATGTACATTCACTCAATTATGAGAGTTTTTTCCTTGTCAAAATCAAAATAAGCATGCCGTATTCTCAAGTTCTTTCCAGAAATCTGCAAAGATAACACTTGCTGTAGTGGTGTGCAACATCAGGACCAAGGAAATCCATCTGAAAGTTTCCAAGGTTTCCATGGGCAGGATCTCTGCAAAGACTACCTCATGGCTGTGATGACACACCCAGGTCACCCACTTCAATTCCACCCTTAGATAGTGACTAACCATCGTCGCTGCATTTGCACTCCTTGGAAACTTGCTAAAAAGATATCTTCTCTTGCTCCTCCTAGACATAATGAGTTAGAAATTCATCCAATGAGAATAAGAAATCTGCCTTAGTGACGACTCTAAGTGGATCTTACCTGCACAAAGGCTTTAGAAGCTTTGACCTTGTCTAGATTTCTTCACATTAATTGTCACTGATAATAGGGAGAGGACAACTTAGGCTATAATGATGATTTGAAAAGACAAAGAAAGTCTAAAACTAGTGCTGTAAGGTATTCATTCAACCAGAGCTGAGAGGGACTTGAACATATTGGCAAGAGTAGAAGAAAGTCTGCAAATAAGAAAGACTTGAGCCAGCAAGATGGTAAAGGCAAGTGCTACTGAGCCTGACAACCTGAGTTCGGACGCCAGGACCCACAGGGAGGAAGGAAAGAACAAATTCCCCAAGTTGTCCTCTGTCCTCCACACATACACCATGGTACATGCTTGCCCACACACATGCACATAAATAAATGTAGAAGAATGAATGTTAACTTTAAAGAAGTCCTTCATGTTAACTTAAAAAAGCATTCATTGACTACACAAATTTAATCTAATCTTCATAAACTCCCACATCTTAACTTGCAATCCTTCCATTAATAAGAAATAAAACCAGACAAGGAGACATAAAGCCCATGATCCCAGCATTCTTGGGGCAGAGGATTAAGGCCAATTCAAGGTACTGAGAAAGACTGTAGGGAATAGAGGAAGCCCTGAGTGAGTAGAGCCCTGAGGTTGTATTGTGAACATGAGCACAGCCATGTCTAGTATTCCAGTGTCTCAGCCTCAAAGAAGTAGAAAAACCTTACCCAGGTGAGACTCAAGAGGGGTGGCAAAGCTGTCCTCCAATGTCCAAGAATGAGTGTTTATAGATGAGTGATCAATATGTGCAAAGTCTAGAAACTATAGCTTCCTCCTCCTGAATGTTTACAGCCTGAGACTGCTTGCCTGCAAAGAACTCTTCCTACCAAGATTTGCTAAGCCTTTCTCATGTGCTGTACTTAATAAATATACTGAGGTTCTGGGTTGCTGGAGGTAGTACATATGCTCCATCAGGGGAAGTCTAAATGTGTGTTCATGCACATGCATGTGGACACACACACACACACACACACACACACACACACACATTAGCTTTCCTGTACACATGTCTATGTGTTTGACCTTTCTTCATTTTCTCAATGCCCCAGTCAGGGTTGTAGGCCAAAGCAGCATGCGGGGTCATGGCACAAAAGTTTGTCAGAAGGAGGAAGAGAAAGGGAAGAGAGGGATGGGGAGGAGAGAGAAAGGAGTAGAAAGAGGATGAAGAAGAAAAAGAAGAGGAAGAATGAAATTAAGTAAGAATAGAAGAGAAAAGAGACTACTTACAGGAAGAAAGGAGACCAGGGGAGAACAAGGGACAAGAGACGGTCAACAGTGTGGTAAACTTAAGTCATATAAGAAATTAACCTCATAAAACCCATTATATTTTATGCTACTTTTTAAAGTTAATTTTAAAATATCTTTTTTAATGTAAGATGAACAAGTGTACCAGGCTTGTACTGTGTGGACTTAATGAAATTTCCCAGCATTTTCCTCCTTGCCTAGGTCCGGAAGAATTTGGAATACAAGAAACATACACATGGTAGGAATCGCAAACTCCCTCTGTTTTACAAAGGACAGTGTCTGGTTGCTGACATGCCACTCACCAGCTTAGCTCAAGCAGTCCAGCACGTGACTTCCTAGCTCCTGCTGCAACACCTGCTCCAGCTTCTCCAAGTCCTAAGCCAGGTGTGTGCTTAGCTCTGCGGTGAGGGCTGCCAACTTCCCTTGCCGGACATGCCCATCGATCAAGTCAGAGGCTTAGAGTCAAGGAAAGAATGATTAAATGCCGAACTGTCTTCAGGAACAGTTTGTGTTCTCTTCCCTTCCCAGGCCCACATCCTGCAAAGTGCAAAAACTCATTACCAGATACACAAACAACAGCTTCATACAAATCCTGCAATCAACCCCAGAACTGCACTTTTAAAAATCCTTCCACAGTACATATGTTACTCATTTTAATGCACAATAAGGCACATTTATATGTAGATATGGTTCTCTTTGCAAACTTTGGTACCTGGAAATAGAATGCTCTATGGCAAAAACCTAAAATATAAGGGAATGATTAGATGATTAGAGATGTGGTGACCCACAGAACTTGGAAGACCTTGAAAAGAATATTAGTAAAGCCTAATGGACTTGGAAGAAAGAGCTGGTGAATTCCTGGGGTGCTTCAAAGAGGCTTTCAGGACACATCTTAAAGAAATTGAGGGAACAGATCACTAACCTGTGACCCATCCACATAATGGCAGATTATTCAGGGCTAAGAAGAAATGAGCTCTCAAGCAGTGAAAGGGGAGGCAAGAAACTTGAAAGCACTTTAGCACATGACTGAAGCCAATCTGAAAGGACTGCATACTATATGAGTTCAAATATGCGATATTCTGGAAAGGCCAAAACTGTGATGACAATAAAAAGATGTATGTGTTGTCCTATTTAATTTTAACCATCAATTTGACACAGCCTAGAATTACCTGGGGATAGTTTAAATAAGCAATTATTAGATCAAGTTGATCTGTGGACATGTCTATGGGGGATTTGTTGTAGGAGGCCTAGTCCTTTGTGGGTGGTGCCATTCCCTGGCAGAAGGATCCTAAACAGCACAAAGAAGGATAAAGTGAACTTAGTACAAGCCAGGATGCATTTATTCTCTCTTTGTTCTTGACTGTGAATATAATATGAATAGCTGCTCAAGTTCCTACCATAATTTCCACAAAATGGTTAATTATAATCTGGAATTGTAGCCAAATAAACCTTTTCATACCTTTTTTTGCCAGAGTATTTGTCACAGTAACAGAAACAAAACCAGGACATATAGTTGCGTGTGTGTGTGTGTGTGTGTGTGTGTGTGTGTGTGTGCTTGCACATGCGCACGTGCATGTGTACTCTATATAAATGATACTACATGATATTGTAATATTGGATATACATCTATATGTTTGTATAACACACAAAGAGTGAACACTAACATAAACTGTAGGCTCTGGTTAAGAATGCTGTGTCCATGAAGTCTCACTAGTTATATAAATCTTCCACTCCATATAGAAAATTTATAGGGGAGTCTCCCTGCCTGTGTCAGGGAGGGCATGTATGAGAACTCCATTACACAAGTCTACACTATTTCTAGAAAAAAGGGGAGAAATTAAATTTCAGGATCCATTATTGGAGGATGGATAAAAAGGGGTTCTACCCACATAGCAACAAAAAGTTTAACAGTACCACTGTCTGCAGTAACGGGCAAAGTAGAAAATGTATTTTGTGAACTACATGATCCCACTAAGAAGATTTCCAGGCAGGTTGCTAAAAGTGCCAGCTGACTTCTGTTTTCATGTGCACAGTTAAATAGAGGAGAGATGAGCTGAAGAGAGAAGAAACAGTACATAAAAAGAAGCCAGGGTTGGGTGAGTTTAAAAATGAAATTCTCATTCTCGGCTCTCTCAAGATTATCAAATTAAGGAGTAAATTTAAATCAAAAGCTAAAACCAGTGAAAGACTTTTAAGATACTTGGCAAAACCCTTAGACATACCTCAGGGGGTAGGTGTCCAAGGAAAGCATTCACTCAGCCAACAGGCCTAAGTTCTCAAAGCTGGGTCTCCTTTCAAAAGAACCTATTCTTTTTTTTTTATTTTAAATTTTATTTTCCAGTTTAAATTTAGATAAGAATCAAGGTTGCTTCACAAGTCAGTTCCAGGTCCCTCTCCCATTCCCTCCCTTCCTCCCGTGCCCTCCCCCCCGCCCCCCTCCCCCGTTATCCTCTCATTTCTCCAGGGAGGGTGAGGCCCTCCATGGGGGTGTCCATAGTGTGTCATTTCATATAGGGCAGGGCCTAGACCCTTTCCCAAGAGTTCTGGGTGAGAGTGCACCTCACATTGTTCTATTGGAATCCAAAGTCAGTGTGTATACTTGGGATGGGTACTGATCTGCTGCCCAAGGCTCAATAGATTCCCTAGGCCTCTTCACTGACACCCAGATTCAGGGGGTCTTGATCAGTCCCATGCTGGCTTCCCAGGCTAATGCCTGGGATTCAAGAAGTTAACCTTTGTCTGGTCAGCTGTTTCTGGGGGTTAAACCAGCCCAGTCTTAATCCCTTTGATCATCAGTCCTCCCTCTCTGTTACTGGCTTTCTTGAGTTCAGCTCAGTACTTAACCAAGGGAGTCTGCCTCTTCTTCGATCAGCCACTAAATAAAGTTTCTGTTTCCCAGACTCTCTGGCCATAGGATTGTAGGCTGGCACTCCCCAGATCTATGTCTAAAATCCATATATGAGAGAGTACATGCCATGTTTCTCTTTTTGTGACTGGGTTACCTCACTCAGGATGGTTTCTTCTAGTGTCATCCATTTGCCTGCGAATCTCATGATTCCATTATTTTTTCTGCTGAATAGTACTCCATTGTGTAGATGTACCACATTTTCTCTATCCACTCTTCAGGTGAGGGACATCTAGGTTGCTTCCACGTTCTGGCAATTACAAATAAAGCTGCTATGAACATAGTGGAACAGACCTCTTTGTTGTATGAATGGGCATCTTTTGGATATATGCCTAAGAGTGGAGTTGCTGGGTCTTGTGGTAGGTTTATTCCCATTTTTCTGAGGAATCTCCACACTGATTTCCAAAGTGGCTGAACCAGTTGGCACTCCCACCAGCAATGGAGGAGTGTCCCCCTTTCACCACATCCTCTCCAGCATAAATTGTCATTGGTGTTTTTGATTTTAGCCATTCTGACAGGGGTGAGATGGTATCTGAGAGTTGTTTTGATTTGCATTTCCCGGATGGCTAAGGATGTTGAGCACTTTCTCAAGTGCCTCTCAGCCATTTTAGACTCCTCTATTGAAAACTCTCTATTTAGTTCTGCAGCCCACTTTTTAATAGGGTCCTTTGGTGTTTTGGAGACTTGCTTCTTGAGTTCTTTGTAAATTTTGGAGATCAACCCTCTGTCAGATGTGGGATTAGTGAATATTTTTCCCATTCTGTGGGCTGCCTTTTTGTCTTGCTGACTGTGTCCTTTGCCTTACAGAAGCTTCTCAGTTTCAGTAGGTCCCATTTATTAATTGTTGATCTTACTGCCTGTGCTACTGGTGTTATGTTCAGGAAGCTGTCTCCTGTACCAATTCGTTCAAGGGTACCACCCACTTTCTCTTCTAAGAGGTTCAGTGTGGCTGGATTTATGTTGAGGTCTTTGATCCATTTGGACTTAAGTTTTGTGCATGGCGATAGACATGGATCGATCTGCATTCTTCTACATGCCAGTCTCCAATTATGCCAGCACCATTTGTTGAAGATGCTTTCTTTATTCCATTGTATATTTTTAGCTTCTTTGTCAAAGATCAGATGTTCGTACGTGTGTGGATTAATACCCGGGTTTTCAATTCGATTCCATTGGTCTACCTGTCTATTTTTGTGCCAATACCAAGCTGTTTTCAGGACTATAGCTCTATAATAGAGCTTGAGGTCAGGGATGGTGATGCCTCCGGACGTTGCCTTGTTGAACAGGGTTGTTTTGGCTATCCTGGGTCTTTTGTTTTTCCATACAAAATTGATTATTGTTCTTTCAAGGTCTGTGAAGAACTGTGCTGGGATTTTAATGGGGATTGCATTGAATCTGTAGATTGCTTTTGGCAGGATTGCCATTTTTACTACATTGATCCTACCTATCCAAGAGCATGGGAGATCTTTCCATTTTCTGAGGGCTTCTTTAATTTCTTTCTTTAAAGATTCAAAGTTCTTACGATACAGGTCTTTCACTTGTTTGGTTAGCGTTACCCCAAGGTATTTTATGTTGTTTGTGGCAATTGTAAAGGGTGATGTTTCTCTGATTTCTCTTTCAGCCCTTTTATCATCTGTATATAGTAGGGCTACTGATTTTCTTGAGTTGATCTTGTAGCCTGCCACTTTGCTGAAGGTGTTAATCAGCTGTAAGAGTTCCCTGGTAGAGTTCTTTGGGTCATTGATGTAAACTATCATATCGTCTGCAAACAGTGAAAGTTTGACCTCTTCCTTCCCAATTTGAATCCCCTTGATCCCCCTTTGTTGTCGTATGGCAATGGCTAGGACTTCAAGTACCATGTTGAAAAGGTATGGAGAGAGTGGGCAGCCTTGTTTTGTTCCTGATTTTAGAGGAATTGCATTGAGTTTCTGTCCATTTAGTTTGATGTTGGCTGTTGGTTTACTGTATATAGCTTTTATTATGTTTAAGTATGTCCCTGTTATCCCAGATCTCTCCAAGACCTTTATCATGAAGGGGTGTTGGATTTTGTCAAAGGCTTTTTCAGCATCTAGTGAGATGATCATGTGATTTTTGTCAAAAGAACCTATTCTAAGACCCTTAAAAGTATCCCTTGGTGGCCATGGAGGAAGATATGGTAAATGAACACATGCACCTTTAAAAGACATGTCTGATCAGCTTTTGTCTAACAGAGTAGACTGGTCCTTAGGAGCCCACAAACATTTACACTGTATTTCTAAGACTCAAAAAGAGTTTCTATTCAGAGTACAAAACTGACAGTTTTGAAGCTTCAAACCACTGTGAACAAGAAGCAGGTTTAGAAGGCCGCTCAGCTGTGAATTCTGGTCTAATAAAAGAAAAAAGAAAGATTGGGAGGTGGAGCCAAGTCCCCATAAAGAGGTCTTCCCCTGGAATAAGACAAGTACTCATCAGGAACTGGCAAGGAATGTTGGCTGTATTTCAGAATTACGTGGACCAGTGGCTCATTTTCTCCTCTGCCTATTTCATAATCTAGAGGTTATGGGTGTATAGGAAACATACCCAAGTCTTTAGATCTAGAAGAAGAATATTCAGGTAATCACACCTTGATCTGACTGATGTAATGCTATCGTAGACTTTGAGACAATATAGTAACAGCATGAAGGTATTTAGGAAGGAGGTTGATACTTTTTAAGTACCTGAATCACTGGAGAGCAGAAGATAGCCTTTGGTAATCTGTTCTAAACATAATCTACAGTGATCCTTGCCTCCAGGTACTCTTGACCCTCTTCAGATGAATCGGAACAACCCTATATGACTAGTTAAACATGGAAGAAATGACAGTGTGTGATTTCTTAGAGTGTAGACAAGATTGCACCTTCTGTCTTGATCTCCAAGTTCATTTGCTTTGGGGTAATTCACCTATATACTATGGTAAAAACTCAACCCCATGATAGCAACCACTGCAAGAATAATAGAGGTTGCTGGTCAATCTACTTTAGGAGACCACCTTCTAAATAGGATTTAACTAGCCCATGTCAAGACTTCAGCAACCCCAGCTGGCATGTGACTGCAATTCTGTGACATGACCCAGAAAACTGTGGAACAGAATTGCTTACTATAAGCAATAATTGCTATATTAAGCCACTAAGGTCGGGGGCAATTTATTATATAATAAGAGATACTAAATAGAGCAAGTTTGAAAAGTTAGATCAGTGTGGAAAGGGACTCTAACACTATAGATAGTCTCTCTCTGTGATGAGCAATGGTAGCATCCAGGCCACTTCAGAAAGCAAATGACACTCAGAGGGAAGGTCTTAGTTTGATAGAGAAGTTGAAAGTGAAGTTTAAACATTTTGAAATACTCTGACATTCTTTAATAAAGTTACTGAAATGGTTTTCCTTCCGGTGTTTAGATAAAGATGGTTGTGGAATCAGTCATTTGGTTGAAAGAGACTTTATGAGTAAATAATTTACATGTGTCTGATACTTAGGCCATTACTCTCACATTAACCCTTTGAGGGTTTTATTATTAATTCAGTTTAGTAGCTGAAGAACCTAATGCTTTAAAAACAGTTGCCTTAGGTCACAATGGCAGAACCAAGACTGAAATTTGAGGCTGAGACAGTCGTGACTTTCCTTTCTTCTGCCAGGTCATCGTGCAGTAGATAAAATAGAAGTGCATACCCTCATCATGTTTTCTCAGACTTCAAGTTTGCTGAGGATAAAAAAAAAGCTGCAAACATACTGGATTAGTTACTTTTCTGTTGTTGCCATAAAATATCATCATCAAATCAACTTTACAAAAAAGAGTATTTATTTTGGCTTATGGGTCCAGAGGGCTAGATAACAATGAAAGGTATGGTGACAGTATTGCATATTCCAAGGCTCCAAATCAACCCAAGCAGACACAAGGGGTCGGGAACAGACTGAGGAGCTTAACTGTGACAACGAATGTCGGTTGAAGCAAATATTTAAGCATAAAAATCATAAATATTTGTTGCCAATTTACAGTTACAATTTTTCACCAATCAGAATTCAAAGATTAGGGGCTTTCCTGAGTGTTCCACCATTGTCACCTGGCATACAATGCAAGTTTTTCAGCCCAACTAAGCAGATTCATTTGTTCTTTTTGTTGTTGGGACCAGCCATGATGTTTCTAGAGAACAAAAGATGCATTTCTATGGTTTAAGGAAGAGGGTCCTGCTCTCCTAGGGCTTGGAAACCTGAACTTGTTTTACCTTACAGGTAAAATGGAGTCTGAAGTCAAAATGGCAGTACTCAGGCCAAGGTGCTTTTGCCTGTTCCCAACAATAGAAAGAGAAAGCTCAGAGATCACATCTCAGCCACACATTGGTAACACAATTAGCAGAAAGTGTGGCAAGACCATGAAGCCTCAAAGTGCCCCCCCCCGTGACTTATTTCCTGCAGCTAGGCTATACCTCCTAAGGGTTTCATAAGCTCCCCCAAACACCACCCCCAATGAGAATCAAGTGCTCAAATACATGGGGACTTTTCTCACTCAAATAATCACCTATACAGTGTAGGTATTTCATGATAACTAACCATCTTTTCTTACAGAAACAAAGAAACAATGTAAACAGCAAATGCCACTGTATTTCATGGAAGGAAGAGATTCATGTGGGGGCGGGAATGTGTTCATGAAGAGAAGGATGGTTTTAGCAAATGAAGGATACAATTAGAAATGGGAAGAGAGGCTAGTATTACCAAGAGTTGCTGAATAAGCCGGGCGGCGGTGCACGCCTTTAATCCCAGCACTCAGGAGGCAGAGGCAGGCAGATCTCTGTGAGTTTGAGGCCAGGCTGGTCTGACAGCCTCCAAAACAATACAGAGAAACCCTGTCTCGTAAAACCAAAAAAAAAAAAAAAAAGAGTTGCTGAATAAATCTCAGCCAAAGCTCTGTGAGCCTGTATGTGCCCTGGGACTCCTAACTGTAGGGTCTCTGACTTGAGTCCTGCTCTTGGGACTCTTTTCCTCCTCTTTGGTTGTGTATCCAGTTTCATTGAAGGTGAAACAAATCTATGAGGGTTCTTGCCTTGTCTTATTGTATTTTGATTTGTCATGTTTATTTGTTGTGTCTCAGAGATCTGCTTTTCTCTGATAGGATATAGTGGGGAAGTGAATCAGGGGGAGAAATGGGGAGACTGGGAAAAGTGGAGGGAGGGAAACTGTGGTGGGAATGTATTGTATTTGAGATGAATTTATTTTCAATAAAAAATCTTAACCAAAGTTTCAAAGTAGGAAGCATATTATGTTTAGGAAACAAAAATGAGACTGCTTTGCTCAACAAAATATTCATATTAGACCCCCAAAGAAGAGCTGGAAGAGAGACACCTTGGTGGCTAAAATGAGAAGGTTGAGTTTGTTAGTGAATGAGTTAACAAGTCATGAGATTTCTGGACAAAGCGGTGGTCTATGCAGATGTTGGTTTGTAGAGGTGAAGCTGCCTCCCAGTGTTTGTAGAAGTGAAGCTGCCTTCCAGTATCCCCTATAAACAACTATCTCTGTTATCTTTGCAATTTTGGACCTGTTTCATCATGAAATCTCCCATTGTTCTCTTTTAAAAGGCACCCCCATTCAAACTTAATTATCAAGAATTCCAGGGGAATGCACAGTGCCGTTCAGGGTTCAGTTTTTCTTCCAAGTTCTAGGAGAACAGAAAGAATGGGCGAACTCTCCATCCTCTATCACCATTGTTTGACTTAACATTACAGAGTTCTGGCACTGTTAGAAAGACACTGTTCGGCCGGGCAGTGGTGGCGCACACCTTTAATCCCAGCATTCGGGAGGTTGAGGCAGGCGGATCTCTGTGAGTTCGAGCCCGGGCTGGACTGACAGCCTCCAAAACAATACAGAGAAACCCTGTCTCGTAAAAACCAAAAAAAAAAAAAAAAAGAAAGAAAGAAAGAAAGAAAGAAGGAAAGAAAGAAAGACACTGTTCACTGCCAAGGTAACAACTAAACTCACAGATCAGAGTTATGGCCACAATGTTTCTGCACACTTGGATTTCGAGTTTCTCTTTAATCCTCACCTGCTTAGGCATGTTCTGCAGTATCACCTCAGACAAGAGCTGCTGGATCCAAAAAGGCACTCAACAGAAATGAGTAGGTCAAGCACCCCCACTTTATCTCTCAGTTCATGTATAAAGTTCCAGTGTTGGCCATTCAATCCTTCTCTTAAGGTAGCACAAACAGGACTTGATACCTTCATGTGGCATTGACAATTGAGTGTGTTGATAGATGCAAATCATTTACATAGTCTAGTACTTAGTAAGTTCTTAATGTTGCTATTACTATTATGTGTATCTGAGAATGCCTACTAAATATCTCACAGAGAATGTCTCAGAGCTATAGAATAAGAACATTACTGTTACAAAATTTATGTCAAGCTCTTCTTGGTGCCTTAGAACTAAAATTTGATCACCTTCTCTTTCCCACAGTAAATACTGAGCACTGTCAAAAAGGCAAATGTTCTCACTAGGTAGTTACTGAAAGTGAGAATGGATGAGTCAGGGTTTCCAATCCACTCTGAGCTGTATGTGTTATAAATAGACCTTTCATGTTACAGGGAGCAAGCTGCAAAAAGGGAGCTCTAGTAAAGAGAAAGGACAGCAGAACAGCTCTTCCAAAAAGGGAGGGCTCATTGCTGTATCCTAAAGAATTGGGTTCACTTCGTGGAAGACAGTGTAACTTTCTGTATGTTTTTTGTGCTGTTAACAAAGCCCTTTTGTCCCCTGTCTCCCAGAGATTGTACATATTAGTATACATATGAAACTCAGAGGAGAGTATTAGTCCATGTCCTGTATCTCTGCCATTAAGA
The DNA here is from genome assembly GCF_017639785.1 of Mesocricetus auratus. Lineage (NCBI taxonomy): Eukaryota > Metazoa > Chordata > Mammalia > Rodentia > Cricetidae > Mesocricetus > Mesocricetus auratus. The sequence continues at coordinate 40,689,632 of NW_024429193.1, forward strand.
ACAACAAAGACGGCCAGCATGATGGCTCAGGAGGTAAAGGCACTGGCTGCCATCGAGTCTAATGACCTGAATTTGATCCCTGCAACTCACACAGTAAAGGAGATAAGTGACTCCCCCAATTTGTCCTCTGACCTCCACATACACATCAAAGAACATGCATGCACACATTAAGAAACTTAAGTGATTTTTTTAGTAACTACAAAGGAAAGTAGGATGATGTAAGTTTCCTCAGAGAAACCATGATGGGTGAGCATGTAGAGCAGTGTTCTATCTGCACATGCTGTCATTGATGTGGATCTCTTTTCTTCCTTTTAAATTACAGTCTCCAGGTATCAACAACACCTCTGCAGAGTCTAGTTCGTAATGATTAACCCCTGGAGGAAAGGGACTCCTAGGAGTTAACCGGGATCTGCTCTGCAAATTCTACCCTTTGGCAACTATTACTTAAATAGATACAGCCAAAGTTATTGAACTTCTAGCTAATCTCAACTCCCCACTTTTCTCCATGCACTGAGATTACGGGTTAACAATATCAAAAACAGTATTTTAAATTTGTCATCTTCTGATTCCCAAGTCTATTCTGAATCATAAAAGCAGCATTTCATGCTGAGAGACCTGAACCAAACCATCCCTTCCCCTTTAAGAATTTATTTCCTTCACTGGGGCTCTTTAGTGACACGTCATGTCTCTTTTTTAATGATATTTCACCAATTTCAGTAATATAGTTGCTTTGGTAACCAAGAAAGCTATGCTATAATCAAGTGTGACTGTGGCTGTGTGTCAGCCACATGGAAACAAAGAACATTCTAGAAAGTAGCAGGAAACTTGGTGTTTCCCCTGCAGGTAGTCAGCCTCCTTTGCCTTCCCCCATGTTGGTGAGCAGTGTCCTGCCTGTGCACCATGCTCTCACACCTGTCACTGTCTCATCTCCATCTGTGGCTCCATGGGGTTCACAGTGGGATTCACACGTCTGAAGTCAGCAGTTCTCCTACACCAGCTATATCAACTGGTTGGCCCCAAAACAGAGACAAATGACAGAGTGGAAGGCCCTCAGTTTCAGAAGCTGTTTTAAATTACAGGAACTATCCGTGAACAGCAAAAGAAATGCTGGGGGCCAGCCCCTAATGAACAGCTGATCACACTCTCAATAATGACATGGACATTTATGATGTGTCATCTAAGTGACAGGATTGGAATAGCCAGACTCCCTGGAACCAGAGGGTCAGATCCAAGCAAAATTAGTTCCCTGGAACCAGTGGGTCAGATCCAGGCAAAATTAGCTTGGCTTTCCATCAGGGTAATGCCTGTAATCTTTAGCATTCCCTGGGGTATTTTATAGTCAAAGCCCAGGGGAGAACTGGCCAACAATTAATCTCAGTAGAGTTCTGCCAATTTCAGAATAGACAATAATACTCATTTACTCTGTTCTCCTCTGTAGCATGTTGCTACGTGGAGCTGCTGGTGAGAATGAGTCTTTCAAGCAATGCACAGCAATATTACATGTTTTAATAACTTGATCCTGTGGAGGATTTGATGGTCCCCACTGAGGGCAGAAGTGTAGAGCTACATGGCAGAGCTGGGTGTCAAACAGAGGCTGTAATGAGACTGGGAAGTGCATGGATATTTAGCCAACCAAAGCCTTCCAGACTGTTAGGGACCAGAAAGTCACAAGCAGAACCTAGGCCTGAGGCCAAACCACCTTTATATGAAATGTGCTATAAGCACAATGGTGTTTTAGGTTCAAATCAGAGCCCCATTGGAGAAAGGTAAATCAAAAAACAAAAGGAGTAATTCCACAGGCATGGTGGAAATGTTCCCTTTAGCAACACTTTGTCAGTGCTATTGATTTTGCTCACAAAAGAGAGGGAATTGTACAATCACAAAATTTTCAAACAGGAAAGGATATCAACTTGAAAAATAGTAAAGTATTGACTCCACTCCCCCCAAAACAAAAATGGGTTTGCTTCAGAATGGGAGGAGCAGGTACACCGGAGCATCATTCGTTCAGGGAAGAGGACAGAACTCTCTGGGAAGCTCCAGGCATACACCAGAAGCTGGGGATTTTGAAAGGAGAAAGGGGAGTCCCGGGAAGGTCAGGTAGGCATGAATGTAAACCCAACATTACTTCAGTTCCCAAATTCAGACTGAATTCCGCTTGCTCCAAAGGTTGCAAACAAAAATAAAGGTTCCAGCTCTAGAACAAAGCAAATCTCATGTTGAGTAAAACTGCCAAGAGCTTTTCTACAGAGCTTTGAATGTGCTCCCATCAACTATGGCAGTAAACATGTGATATTGATTAGATACAATCATTCTCTGCCCTGAGCTCTCTCATGAGAAAGTTAGCAGTAATGAATACAACAGATTAAAGGACTGGTGGGGTGGGCAATGGGGCACAGGGTCCCACAAACTTACCCACTTGAAACTACATCAGAAAGATGCATTATTAAAAACAACCACTATTAGCTGGGCAGTGGCACACGCCTTTAATCCCAGCACTCGAGAAACAGAGGCAGGCCAATCTCCCGGAGTTTTGTTCCAGCTTGGTCTACTGAGTGAGTTCCAGGACAGCCAGAGCTATGCAGAGAAAGCAGTCACTACTTAGAATGATAGAGTGTGGTTCCCCCCAAGCTTTCTGATAATGCTATGTGGCTGCACTCTGCCTCTAAAAATTCTTTGCACAGCTGGCTGTATAGACGTTTACATTCTGAGTTATTCTCAGCTGTCGGCTAGATTTGCAGCAGTTGGAGAATTCCGAGGAGTCCTCAACACCAAATTCCAGGACTTGAAGCTAATGCCACTATTTCAAACTTGTCTCTTAAAAATAAATGCATGCTATTTAAAATGTCTCAGCTATCAAAAGAATGATGTTAGAAATGTAATGTAAGCAAAAAATCCAAAGATTTTAATAGCAAATGATATATATGCATATATATTAAGATATACATATATGTGCATCATACTTAATAATGATTCCAACACCAAAATTTCAAAGATAGTTGGTATTTAGTAGAGGAATTTTGTAAGTTGGTAGAGCAATTTGATCAACAAATTGAATAGGCTATACTAATTTGAGGCTCAGGTTCAGATTAACCCACTGATCAAATATTTGCTATGGGACAACATTATGTGGAACAAAATAGTTAAAAATCCCAGGCATCGTGAAGCTAGCTAGAAGAAAACACCTCTCTCTCTCTGTCTCTGTCTCTGTCTCTGTCTGTGTGTGTGTGTGTGTGTGTGTGTCTGTCTGTCTGTCTCTGTGTGTGTGTGTGTGTTGTATGTCTATAGTTCAGGTAGGTACGTACACTTGAGTGTGCATGTGCATATGGGACCTCCAGGTCAATTAGAGTGTCTCTCACTGAACCTAGATCACATCAGCTTCACCACTCAGCTAACCAATAAGCACCAAGGATCTGCTGTGTCCACTTCTCATGCCTGTACAATGAGTACAACACAACTGAAATAAAATCATCATTGTTGTATGGCCAGCACTTTACCAAGTGAGATGTCTACCCAGCACCACCCCCTCAAATTAATACTTTTTAAACAGGCAAATGATATGGTCTATTTAAAAAGTCACAAACATTATGCAAAAACGACGGAGCGGAAAGACTGAAGTGTGGCTGTCATGCAATTCTAACTAAGGAGGTCTGAGGAAGCTGTAAGAAAGCAATACAGCAAACAAGAAAGACAGCTGAGGGAGGAATGACATTACAGGTAGAGATCTGTGTGAAGACCCTGAGGTGCAGCACCAGCTTATGTGATTAGGAAACAGGAAACTCGGCTGTACAGGTCATCTGTTTTGACCTTCACACTAAAGGGTTTGTACAGATGAGTGAAAAGACATCTTATGCTTTACAATAGTTGTTTCAGTGTTATTATTAAATTCAATGGTAATTAGGGAAAATGGAATTAGGGGGACCAATTAAGGAGTTAGAGACAGTAAGTGGCTTATAGTAGTGTGCTGATAATAGAGATATGGAGAATGGATCATATAAAATACTTAGTGTCATTTGAAAATGGGCAAATGGGATTTTCTGACTACATACAGGGTACCAAAGAGAAAAGTATATGATAATTAGGATTTGCCCTTGAAAAATTTAGAGAGTGGTATTGTCATCATCTGAGGGGGGATAACTGGGGGGTGACGGATTGCAAAGTTGCAGATCAGATGTTCTGCCTTGACACATTGGGCTTGACTGTTACTGGCTTTATAATAGCAGTGATTTCAATGAGCTACCTAGGTAACTGTTTTGAAGTGTTACAACAAATGAAATACCTAAATGGGTAACCAGCAAGGAAGTCAAGAGTCATCAGAAGGCTTCGGTTCTGTGCTTTAAGATAGGACATAAGGAAATAAGGTCATATCTCAACTGTCAAAATCCTTGGTCAAAGTTCCATTCCCAGAACCTACATAGAAGAAAACCAAATTCTGGGCATGTGGTGTGTATTTGTCAGTGTTGGAGAGGTAAATACATGCTACTCCCAGGACCAGCTGGCCAGCTAACCCAGCCAACCTGGCAAGTTGCAGGCCAATGAGACACCTGTGCTGAAAAAAATTAAAATAAAATAAAGGTGAATGACACCCAAGGTTGTTATCTGACTTCAACTCTCTCTCTCTCTCTCTCTCTCTCTCTCTCACACACACACACACACACACACCATAAGAATAAAGTGTTGTACCTACAATAGTATATCTCTCTACTCATATTAAAAGGTGATAATATTTAAGCAAACTGAAAACTTGATGAATCAGGAGAGGCAGGTGAGGCTGCATGAACAATGGTTTTCAGTGGGTGAGAAAGGATGGCTGAACACACGGGGAAGGATCAGCCTTCTCGGTAAGGAAAATAACTAGAAGCAAGCCCTGATGTCATTGCAATTGGGTATTATGAAAACGTGTCAGGTCTGAGAGCAATATGTAAATAAAAATTAACAGGGGAAGTGGGGAAGCGAATGAACCACGGAATCATCATCAAAGATGACGCATCATCTGATGGCAGTCATTCACTCACAGTGGGGCTTCATCCTCAGTGAGGTGGTGTTCCCTAGTCCTACCAAGATTCATCCATGCAGATGTTCTATGGACAGCTACATAGACTTAGCTTCCAGCCTCAGCAAGCAAGAACCTGAAGCAAAAGCAAGTCAGGAACCACTGGAATGGCTGAAGACAGTAAAAGTTTGGTAGCAAGAAAAGGGGGGACATAAGACCTGAGGTTTGGGTGGGATTTGGGAAACTTTGTTGGGCTCAGGAAAGACTATGCTACAAGATACAAAGGGGTCTCTTAGGGAAGAAATTAAGGACATGTTGTGGTTCTAGACAGTAACAAAATTCCAGATAATTATCTTGTGATTCTTCTCAGGGTAAAGTACTGCAGAAAAAAAATAGGATGCGAGCAGAAGGAAGTGAAAAAGGTCTTAACATAGCTCTGTGAGTTAGTAGCTTTCCAGAAATTTCAGGTAGACTCTCCCTGGTGGTCTAGTGGTTAGGATTCGGCACCCTCCAGAAATTCCAGGTTGCTGAATTGCATCTACCGGCATTTTTTGTGGCTGTGGAGAAAATAACAGATGGGAGGTAGTGTCAGCAATGGCCCTGAATGACTTTATTTCTCCAAGGAAAATATCCACAGTGGTTTTACAGACTACATTTTTATTGAGGTCATCCACTTCCCCTTTAAAACATATCTAGTAACATAAAAGTGTATTGCATGTTAGTGTGCCATCTTAACTAAAATTACTGTTACTATGTAAACATGATGGACTAAACACAAGGGTTGTATAACAATTAGTTCCTGGTTTTTTAAAATGGGCTGAATACAATGGGAAAATAGATAGCCAAGAAAATTGTTATCGAAATAAATATTTAATGGAAAATGAAATGCATTTATTTGGCTTATACTCCCAGGTAACACTCCATCACTGAGGGGGTCAGGACAGAAACTCAGAGCAGATGCAACTGACAAATGCTTCTTGTTAGCTCACTAGAAAGCTAGTGCTTACATACCTTTCTTATACAGTACAGGACACCCTTCCCAAGGCAATTTCACCCAGCGATGCTCACAGATCAATCTGATCTGGAAACTCTCTCAGGTGACTCTAGGCTGTGTCAATTTAAAGCTAACAAGAACAGTATATTAGTCATCAATACTGTAGTACAAATTGTAATAATTAAACTGACCCAGTGTTCTCTAATGACTATACACAAATCTGCAATGAAAAAATAGGAGTTCTCAGTAGAAAAATGAAAATACTGACTGGTATTCCAATAGGTATTATTCCTATTAGTCAAAACATAGAAATATTCCAAATGTACATCAATTAATGAATAAGTAAGTAAAATGTGATCTATCCATAAAATGATATATTATTTGGCAATGAAATGTGTAAAGTTCTGATGTACACCACAACATTAATGAGATTTATTATGCTAAAGAAATGAAATCAGCTATAAATATTTATGCAAAATGTCCAGAATTGGCAAATCTGTAAGACCATTAGTACAGAGATCAAGAGTGACAGCTCAGAGGCAAGAGGTTTCTTCTGGTATTAATCAAAGGGTTCTAAAACTAACTGACACAAATATACTTTTAGAAAGCTGTTACATAATTACTTGAGTGGATTGTATGCTACGTGATCTGTATCTCACTAAAACTATTTTCAATGTAAAATTAAACTGGGGTGTGCCTCAGCGGCAGTGAAGGTTTAGCCTGCCTGAGACCTTGGGGTCCACATTGGCACCACAAGAGAAAATAGAAAACAGGGAGGAAACTCTGAACAAGGTCAGGTGATCTTTGAATGGAAGAGAGGCATTAAAGTAGACTACAAGAAAAACTTTATCAAACACTAAAAGAACCCCTGTCTATCTTGGAATTTGATCCAGAGCCCAGTTGGTATTCTATGCACATTGTTGAGCCATCTCTACCACTTAGACCCACTGCTGCCTGAGATGGCCAATGCTTCCTCAGAAAACACATCCCAAGGCAATCAGGAGTTTTCAAAGCATCATGGATGAAGTTCAGTGTCTAGTTTCAGTACAAAATGAATTGAAACTTTAATTCTGCTGCAGATTGTGGGTGTGACTTTAGCTAAGTCTCTATGTTGCTCTTAGTATCAACATCCAATGGGGGGAAAAACTAAAGTACCTAGTTTATAGCATCATTGCAAGAATTAAATGAGCTGAGAGAAGCAAACACTTATGAAGTGCCTGCTGCATAGTGCCTGTTTAGTCATAATAATGGCACAATTTTAGGAATGGGGAGGGAGGTACCTAGAGATTCCAGTGTGTTTTCAGATTCATACTCTAGCAATTCCCACTCCAGGCTGTGGGAAGGAAGGAAAGAAGCAAGGAAGGGAAGGAAGGAAGGAAGGAAGGAAGGAAGGAAGGAAGGAAGGAAGGAAGGAAGGAAGGAAGGAAGGAAGGAAGGAAGGAAGGAAGGAATACAGTGCTTTCAAACTCTCCTCCCTTCTCTCCCAGATGGTACTTCTCCTGGGATGTGTACTCCTGTCTTTGGATGAAATTAATTCTTGCTGTCAGAAAGAAAGGATGCTGTTACAAGGCATTGCTATATCTCCACCCAAATATTCAAAGTGAATGCAGAATAGCTGTTGTGTTGATCTTGTGAAATGAATCAGGCTTGATGCTATCAAAATGGCCTTTGCAAATTCATAGAAAAATTCTCCAAAAAATATCATATGAATTGAACACTAAGAGTTCAACAAATATTTGCTACCAGGAATTACAACTTTCTGAATTTGCAGACCTATGTTCTAGCAGGCTGACAGATACTCTAATGTGTTCGAAATTACAATTTATGAAGTAATAAAAAATAATAGCTACTTACAAGTGCTTATTATTTTTTTAGAAACAGTCTTATTTTACATATCAATCCCCCCATTCCCTCGCCCTCCCATTCTCCTATGACTCCCAGCAACTCTCCCAACCCAGCCCCCACCCACTCCCCAAGAATAATGAGGCCTTCCGTGGGGGATCATCAAAGTCTGTCACATCATTTAGGTAAGGGCCTAGGCACTCTTCTTTGTATCGAGACTGCAACAGTATCCCTCAATAGAGAATGGGTTCCCAAAGTCCATTTGTGCACTAGGGTCCACTGTTAGAGGTCCCAAAGACTACCCAGGCCTCCTGGGCTTGGTTTGGTCCTATGCTGGTTCCCCAGCTTTATGACTGAGGTCCCTGTACTCTCACTAGGTCAGGTCAACTGTTTCTGTGGGTTTCTCCAGCATGGTCTTGGCTCCTTTGCTCATCCCTCCTCCCTCCCTACAACTGGTTTCCGGGATTATTGCTCAGTGTTTAGCTGTAGGTGCCCACTTCTGCTTCCACAGCTACTGGATGAAGGCTCTGGGATGGCAACCAAAGTAGTCATTGGTCTCATTATAGGGGAAGGGCATCAAGGCAGCCTCTCCACTACTGCCTAGATTCTTAGCTGAGGTCTTCTTTGTGGATCTCTGAACATTTCCCTAGTGCCACATTTCTCTTTAAACCTATACTGGCTCTCCTCTATTCCTCCCCTGACCCAGTCTTCCTGATCCCTCTTGTTCTCCTCCCCTTTCCTCTTCTCCCCTTCTCTTCTTCCCACCTCCCTCCCTTCTCCTCTCCACATTCTCCCAATTTGCTCAGGGGCTCTTGTCCCTTTCCCCTTCTTCAGGGGACCATGTGCTTCTCCCTTAGTGTCCTCCTTGTTTCTCTGGTGGTGTGGATTGTAGGCTGGTAATCCTTTGCTCTATGTCTAATATCTATATATGAGTGAGTACATACCATGCTTGTCTTCCTGTGACTGGGTTATCTCACTCAAGATGGTTTCTTCCAGTTCCATCCATTTGCCTGAGAATTTCAAGATTTCATTGGTTTTTTTTCTGCTGAGTAGTACTTCGTGTTCTCCATTTATTCTTCACTTGTGGGACATTTAGGTTGCTTCAAGGTTCTGGCTATTACAAATAATGCTGCTATGAACATAGTTGAACATATGTCCTTGTTGTATGAATATACATTCTTTGGGTATATGCCCAAGAGTGGAATTGCTGGATCTTGAGGTAGACTGATTCCCATTTTCCTGAGAAGCTGCCATACTGATTTCCAAAGTGGCTGTACGAGTTGGCACTCCCACCAGCAATAGAGGAGTGTTTCCCTTTCTTCTCCACATCTTCTCCAGCATAGACTATCATTGGTGTATTTTATTTTAACCATTCTGGCCAGTGTAAGATGGTATTTCAGAGTTGTTTTGAGTTGCATTTCCCTGATGGTTAAGGATGTTGAGCACTTTCTTAAGTGTCTCTCAGTCATTTTAGACTCCTCTATTGAGAATTTTCTATTTAGTTCTGTACCCCACTTTTTTCTATTTTATATATTTTATTTTTAAATTTAAATTAGAAAATTAGAAACAAGGTTGCTTCACATGTTAATTCCAGGTCCCTCTCCATTTCCCTCCCCTCCTCCTGCACCCTCCCACCAACCTCCCCCCATTATCCCCTCATCTCCCCAGGGAGGGTGAGGCCCTCCATAGGGGTGTCCATAGTCTCTGTCATTTCATCCAGGGCAGGGCCTAGACCCTCCCCAGGAATCCAGGGTGAGAGTGAATCTCTAATTGTTGGATGGGAGCCCAAAGTCCATTTGTATACCCGGGATAAATACTGATCTACTGCCCAAGGCTCAATATATTACCTAGGCCTCCTCACTGACACCCACCTTCAGGGGGTCTTGATCAGTCCCATGCTGGATTCCCAGCCATCAGTCTGGGATTCAAGAGCTAACCCTTGTCAGGTCAGCTGTTTCTGGGTGTTAAACCAGCCCAGTCTTAACCCCTTTGGTCATCAGTCCTCCCTCTCTGTCACTGGATTTCTTGAGTTCAGCTCAGTGCTTAGCCATGGGAGTCTGCTCTGCTTCCATCAGCCACTGAATTCTGTACCCCACTTTTTAATTGGATTGTTTGGTGTTTTGGTGTCTAGCTTCTTGAGTTCTTTGTATATTTTGGAAATCAGTCCTCTGTCATATTGGGGTTGGTGAAGATATTTTCCCATTCTGTGGCCTGCCATTTTGTCTTGTTGACTGTGTCCTTTGCCTTACAGAAGTTTCTCAGTTTCAGGAGGTCCCATTTATTAATTGTCCACCTCAGTGTCTGTGCTACTGGTGTTATATTCAGGAAGTGGTCTCCTGTATATAATTAATACTTACTATTTATTACAATCATAGAGTACTTACTAATAACAAAATTTGGCCTAATGTGCTTTAGAGACTCATGAGACAATGATTAATGCTATCCCTCAAGATGGGATTCAGACAGGCTAGTCTCAGCAAGGCTCACAAGGGTAAGAAGGGAGTGAGTAGGTCTAGAATTGCCTCATCAACATGTATCAATCAGAAATTATGGAATGGATTAAAGACGAAAAGAACCCTGACACCATGAAATGTTCATACAGAGTTCCTTTCCTTATGTAGTTAAATCAAAATAAATAAAGAACAAATATCAGTTCATGTGGCGGGAAAGACTAGGAGGAACATGTTTTCTGAGAAGGCTGGTGGCTCCCTTATAGGCAGACATTGCCTAAATCAAGACTCCTTTTCACATAACTAATTTCTGCAAAGAGCTGAGATAAATTATTTGATAATTTCTTTGAGTGGAAAGCCATCATAATCACAAAAGTATGTGGAATTACTAAAACCAAAGTAGCTTCTCACCAGGGGAAAATATTATCTCCTAAAATAGCTATGTTCACAAGTAGACCATGGATATTATAGTCTTGAGTCAATTTTTTAAGTATCATCAATCATCTAGAGGCAAATTTTCCTAGTTAGAAAATACTGTACTTATTTAAAGGAAACAGGAAAAATTACCTACAGCTAAAAACACCATACCATAAAGAAACTGAGGAGAGATTGGGCTGGAAGCTTCTTTCTTGATGGTAGTGTTTATTATGCTCCAAGATGCTGTGCAGAGTGCTGGGAAAGAACTGTAATTAAAAACCATTCTCAGCTGTGGTCCCTTCATGCAGTATGCACTACTTGTGCAAGCATGGCTTGACTGCTATGGGTGACCACCAGGTTTCTAGGTTGATTTGTGCCTGTTCTTTGGGCAGAAATTCATACCTAGTACTGTATACCTGGTCAAAGTTTTGCAGCTAGAGAAGTCATACTGAGGAAGCTACTGCTATTGTTCTGTCAAGTAGATAAAATACACCTGTCAAATTGCCTTATAAACAGCTATGCTATAGGTTATTGTCCTTGTCAGTGTTAGAGGAACCTCTTCTTTGCAGTGAGTAGCAATTACTACATACTCATAACTGGTCACAGGGAAGAGATTGTGTGACTGTTGAATGTTCATATATGCTCCTCTGAGGCTCAGGGTGGGGAAAGGTTTGCCTAATTTAAAAGTTGTAAGTAAAAGTAAAATAAATGGGGTTGAAGAGATGGCTCAGATGCTTAGACTACTTGCTGCTCTTGCGGAGGACACAGGTTTGGTTCCCAGCACCCCCTTGGTGGCTCATAATCATTACCTGTAACTCCAGTTCCAGGGAATGCAGCACTCTCACCCCATCTTCATGGGCACCACACACACACACACACACACACACACACATATATATATACATATATATATATATACGGTGCACATACATAATTGCTTGAATAGCACTCATATGTAAAATAAAATATTTCTCTAAACATCACGGGTCTATGAGTGTGATAAGAAGATGCTGACTCAGAAATAACCCAGTTTTTCACCTTGACAAAACTCAAGTATCATCTCTTCAGAAAAACCTTCTTTGGTGTCAGTAGATACATCCCCCCAAATTCACTGCTCCATCTATTAAAAATTCTGTGTGAGCCCCTGCTTTGTTTTCCCTGTAGTGCTCAACTCAGTCCAATATTTCATTTGTGTCTAAAGTCTTTCACCACAAAACCTGAGGTACAAGAGGGCAGACAATGGATGTTCTTCTCACTATTCTACCACTGTTTCTTGTCCAGTACTAGTTCATGATAGACAGCTCATAAATATTTGTTGAGTGAACAGAACCGACTGCTCCACCATAATCGTGACTTTAAGACGTATGGCACTGAAAGTGTTCACTTTGTGAATAGGTGCTCCCAAAACTTTCCTTCATCAGCTGGTCCTGAAAACGTCCCATTAATCTTTTTGAATTATTTATTTTATCTTATGTGTGTGAGTGAGCTGCCTGCATACATGAATTTGTACTGTGTTCATGCCTGGTACCCAAGGAAGTCAGAAAAGTGTCAGATCCCACAGAACTGGTATTAGGAGTGGTTATAAATTATCATTGTAGGAGTTGGGAATTAAACCCAGGTCCTCTACAAAAACAAGTACTCTTAGCTACTGAGCCATTTCTCCGGCCTCACAGTAACAATTTGAAGCCAAATTAATTTGACATTTCAATGAATTCATTCTTTCCAACTAGCCACTCAGGCACTAACACATGACCTACTGACACACAGACAGTAGATAGAATGGATGTCCTATTATAGACCTGATCTCAAACTACTTTCTTAGGAAGAAGATTGCTTTTCAGCGTAAGGATTGACAGAGAGGAGTATAAGTGCCTAATTAAGCACGCATCTCATTGATATTATGGGAAGTATTTTCACCACTTAAAGAGTACAATTCAAGTTACCCTAAATGCTTGGAGAAGTGGTAGACTAATAAATATATCTAGACTTGTTTGGGGTTTTCCCTAAAAATAATAAGTCTATGATTGAGTGGAGGGAAGGGCTTCATTAAATAGTGGGGATACATGAGGTAATGACCAAGAAATCTATGCACAATTGGAGGAAAGAGCATAAATGAAAGCAGCCATGATATGAGATTAATTATGCATGCTGCTTGAGTCAGTATGTTGGCTACAAACTCTAAATGTATTAGCACTTCTTGGCTTGGCAGAAAGAACCAAGAGCTATTGACAGAAATGGGACTAGAAGCTGCAGTGCTTAATTTTTTATCTTGATATTACAAAGGCCATTGCCCACTGAGAAGAACTTTCCTCAGGCCGCAGTCCAAGACAGCCAGGGAAAGCAAGAACTGAAATTACAAATGCTTTTGACTTTCTTGTCCCTAGCCAGGGAGAGTATAACACTCCTAAAAGCCCTTCTTTTCTTTTGGTCCCAGGAGATTCCCATACTCCTCTCCTCCTGTTCCCTGCTTCTCTACTGGAATCTCTGCCTGTCCTCTAGTGATCTGGACCAGCTCCTGTTTCCGTGATGCTGGTCCCTACTGCAGGACTTTTCTCTGCTGTCTACTTAATCATACTCAGAGCTTACCAAGGCTGGGAGAAACGTCTCCTATCCTTCTTTGTCTTTAAAGGCAGCACCTTGTACTGATTGATTGAGACTTATTTTTATTTTCTGTATATAGGTCTTTTGCCTACATGCCTGTCTGTACAACATCTGTGTGAAGTGTCCATGGAGTCCAGAAGACATCTTTGGGTCCTCTAGAACTAGAGTTACAGATGGTTGTGAACCACCCGGTAGGTGCTGGAGATTGAACCACAGGCTTCTGGGGAAAAAATAGTGCTATTAACATTGAAGCCTCTCTCCAGACCCTGTAGCTAAGCTTTATTTATTCAATATATGGAGTCGGATTCCTTCATGTTGAAATCTGGGATTTTTCGGTCATACACATAAAAATATCCCCCATATACATAACTAATCAATATTCCTAGCTCAGATATGTCTTTTCTTTTTTTAAGATGTATTTGTTGTGTATAGTGTTCTGCTTGCGTGTATCCCTGCAGGCCAGAAAAGGGCACCAAATCTTACTATGGATGGTTGTGAGCCACCAAGGGGTTGTTGGGAATTGAACTCGGGACCTCTAGTAGAGCAGCCAGTGCTGTTAACCTCTGAGCCATCTCTCCAGACCAGATATGTGTCTTTTCAAAAGTCTCCCACATCAAGGTGAATTTTACACTCTACATGCTAGGAGTTCTTGGAGCCCCTGAGTCAGAGAATACATAGCACAATTGGCTACCCACTTCTCCTAGCATGCCACCTGCAAGAGCCCTGGTACTACTACAGTCCCCCAAACGATTCAGATTATGTCTTCTTCTACTCGGCCTCATCCTTCTCTTGTTAAGGAGAAACTTTGAGATAGACTGAACTTGGTCTTCAAAGCAAATAGAGGAAATGCAAAAGCTCAACTCGTAGCTCAGAGCTCTTTTATTGAAGAACCTTACCCCCTCCCCACCTCACCCCCCACAAAAAAAGAGAAAATACTTGATTGATTTTAAAAAGATAAACTAAAATCGATGGTTTAGGTCAACATAAAAAAATGCTGCCTACTGGGGAAATGAGGGGATATTGGTGGGGTTGGGGGGAGGGCACTGGAGGAGGGGAGGGAAAGGGAGAGGGACCTGGAACTGACTTATGAAGCAACCTTGTTTCTAATCTAAATTTAAACTGAAAAATAAAATAAAATAAAAAATGCTGCCTAGGCATCGGCTAGCATTTATAAGACTTCTCTATAGGAGTAAATATTTCTCTCAAGTAGAGAGGATAGTAGGATGCCATGCAACATATATTCTGTCAGCTAGAACATTTTGCTCTTTGAAATAAAGAACCTTGTGAATAAAGCTAAATCCTGAGTTGTTCCCCCAAGGGAAGATCATACAGTCTGCTTTTGGTGCAAGGTCAAGGCTTCAGGAGGAATAGAAGAGATCATCAATAAACAAATGCACAGAACTGAATTGTCACATTCTTCTTTGTGCACGAACCTGTCTTTATTTGGTGCCCTCTGCCAACAAGGCACTGCCTCTCTTCTTTATAAATAGCTTGGCAATTGGCGGCTGCCATTTGTAATAGTATGAGAATCCCTCTCTGTATGTCTCCGACTGTGTTCCCATTGTGGACTATTTGTCCCCAAGTACATCTACAACTGTGAATTTGTAGGACAGGGGAAAGACCCTACAGTCACCCAAAGCTCATAAAAACTGAAACTATTCACATGGCCTGATAATCTTACTCCCTCCAACAATATTCCATTAAGTCATGATGACATGCACCTCCACTTGTCTTCACACAGATGGACTGGTTAAGTTCAAAGAAGGAAAATGGACCCACCCACTCCCAAGAAGACTTTGTGTTGTTGTTTTGTATTGTTTCTTCCCTATCCATTTTCAAAGAGGAGATATAAACAAAAGAATAAAATTGTCAAATGGAGAAAGTTTCACAATAAAGCCTTAAGCAAAATTAATAGAAGATAGGTATCTGGGTGGACCTTGGTTGCCAGTTGAATTGCCATTGTTATTCTACTCAGGAACTGACTTCTATAACTGCTTATGATGTTGGCATCCTAACAGCCTCAGATTTCATCCTAAAGGATTCCAAGTTTCCTGAGGTGGGGAGAAGGGGGGAGACTGACCTTAGGAACTCCACAAAGAGAGAAATTTACATTTTGTTTTAAAATCTCCCTTCAAAATATATTTATATAATGTTTCAATTAAATATATTAAAAGAGATTTTATTGCCAGGATTTTAAGAATTGGGTGGCATACAAGTGATGAGTGTATACACAGGCAGCTGTCACTGTCACTGTTGGGTGACATGCTAAGTCTTCAAATTCCACAGGAAATAAGAACTCTGGTTAAACTCTAAGGAGGCCCTTGCAGATCTGTTTGTGGCAATTCTATTTCTTGGAGCTTGGTGCTGTTTAGAATCTCACCCCACCCACACCACAGCACGACTGTATAATGCAATCTTTCAGTCTTTGCCCTGAACACACATTAAGCAATCTCACTCCTACACTTAGAATCTCACCAGAAAAGAAAAGGGAACAGAAGGAGAACAGGGGGAGGGAGAAAGAGAAAAGGGAAGGGAAGGAAAATAAAGGGTTTGGACCCGAAAGAATTTTACTTTGTGTGATAGATTCAATGATGGAACAGCAAAGAAATTTCCTTCAAGTGAAAAATGGCTTCCAAGTGGAAAATGACGAGGAGTTTGGAGGAGGAGGGCATTTTTAGGGTCCTTTCTAAAGGTCTAAGTAAGGCATATAATAAACACTGGCAAAGCTTCCATTTCTCTAAAAGGAGACTGATTAAATATTTTGGAAGTAAGCTTGCAGTTGGCATCTTTCAAAACATTTATTTCCAAAAATCTTGAAGCTAGAATTACAATTGTCTGGAACCCAATCTGCCAAACCCCCAGCCTTCATTCTTAACAGTGGAATGGTCTGAAGGGCAGATGCATTGACAGCTGCCTCATTTCTTGCTTTCCCATGTAAATCCACTTTAACATAACTGGCTCTCACCCTGGGCTTTTAGAGTGATGGTTCTGCCTAGAAGCTGAACTAATTGGATAAGCTTATAGAATATTTCCATAATGACAAAGAATCAGACCCACCCTTCCAAGATTTCCAGTCAGTCTAATGGAAAATCTGCTGGACAGGGAGTGTTACCATTTAATGAACTGGCACCCTGCCTAAGTTAGCTTCAGTTTTCCCATATTGGGAATGAAATCATTGGACAGCTTTTTGATCATGGGGAGGGTGAGTGTACTCTTTCACATCAACCAGGCAGTTATGGTATTGACATATATGTGCAGAGAGATGCACTCAGCAAGTGTGAAAGCTCTAAGTGAAAAATAATATACAATCTAGTTTCCTTTCTGTCGTTGTGACAAAACACTCTGGTTGAACGCAATTTGGGGGATGAGACAGTTTACATTAGCTTACATCTCCAGGTCACAATCTGTCACTGAGGGACATCAAGGCAGGAACATGAAGGAAGCCTTCTACTCTTTCTTAAACTAGAAACAAGATTGTTTTACATGCCAATCCCAGTTCCCTCTCCCTCCTCTTCTCCCTTCCCTCCTATCCCATCGCCTCTCTGCTCCCCAGGAAGGGTGAGGCCTTCCGTGGGGGAATCTTGGTGGTGCAGGCTGGTAGGATTGGCTGAAGGAAGCAGAGGTAGGAGGATCTGGAAGGAATGTCTTCTATTTATTCCACACAGCATTACCTCCTACTGAGGAGCTCACTTCACAGCCAGACAGAACCAAGACTTTGATATGGGATTTGAGTGTCATTAATAAACACATAGAGATAAACATTCTTATCCTGTATGTGTATTGTTCATGTGTGTGTAATAATATGCAAATATATCATACAGAGAGACATACTTTGAAAACCACATGTCTCACATAACAAACTGGTATTTATAAGCCTGTATGTGACAACTTGGTAATATATCATCCATTGTCCCCTAAGGAACCTAGAAAGATTAGCTTGTCTATGAAGACCTCAGAAAGCAAGGTCTGTGACTATAGAATGTCCCTTTTGCTTCCCCCATTGACACTCCTAACTCATTCTCATCATTAATTCTGATTTGTACAAATCTAAGACTTTCAAACAGTCCCACTGGCTTCTGTTCTAGACTGAACCTGGCAGTTCCGCTGCCCTGACTCTGATTTTAATGATCTTTTCACTTTCTTCAGTGTTTACTTTCTCCCATTTGCCTCTGTCTTCTTCACTGAAATGAGTTCACTCTTTAGTTTATCTTTGTCTGTAGCAATTGGCAGGTTGTTACATAGTCAGTAGATGGTTCATGAAGTGTGGTCTGTATGGATAGGAGGAGGAAGCAATTGGAATTCAGAATTTCCAGCTTCTGTTCAGCAGTGGCATCCCTTCACATTTCGTATCCAGTTCCCAAATTGCTCACATGTGGGGTGGGAAAACGTTCTCTGAAACTTCTGAGGGAATAGAGTTATTTGAAGAATCGACAAGTCCAACTTGAGAAGCTAATAGAGTCATGGAATCAACTATTTGATCATAGGGAAACAGCTCCTAAAAGATACATTCCAAGTTCTTTGTTGGCTTTTATTGGCTCTGTATAAATGCTGGATGTATTTTTTGCCATACCATCAACAAATGTAATTCAAGTTACAGGGAAAAAAATGAAAGGGAAATGTAAGATTTTAACCAACTAGAAAACTTAGACAGGCAGTGGTTATGCACACCTTTAATCCCAGCACTCAGGAAGTAGAGACAGGTGGATCTCTGCGAGTTGGAGGCCAGCCTGGTCTACAGAGTGAGTTCTAGGACAGCCAAGGCTACACAGAAAAACCCTCTGTCGGGAAAAAAAGAAGAAGCAATTATTTTTGCAAATCTGAGGTCAAACTTGGAGCTATTCAAATGTTTAAAAGTATAATCAGTTACTCTTCAAACTGAAATTACAGGAGATAAAAGAGAAATAACTTTTCAAAACCAAAATCAAGAAGACTAGAAAGATGGTTCGTGGTTAAGATCACTGGTTGCTCTGTAGAGGACCCAGGTTCAGTTTCCAGAACCCATATAGTGACTCACAACCATCTGCAACTCCAGTGCCCATTTCTGGACTCTGCCTGCACCATGCACACATGTGGTACACATACATGCATGTAGGCAAGCATTCATACACATAAAAAGCCTTTAAAATCTTTTTATAAGTAATAAATACATTTAGTTCAAAAACTATCCGAGTCTACACAGAAGAAATCTAGGTATTTAAATTTTAAAATTTAGTTTCATTCAATTATTAAATCCAACATTTTTGCTAATTTGACAGTCTTTGTAGATACTCATCCAAAAATCAAAACAGAAACCCAATAATTTTCTCATAGAGAGGCATACTAACAAATAACTTCTTGAACAGGATGAGGATTACCTACCAACGGTGTTCTGTGTGGGTCTCACTCAATAAAATGTAGGAGGGACAGACATGAACTTACCAAGGGCAGCTGGATATGAGTTTTCACATATGATGGACACCATTCCAAACTACACTTTCTTTTGGAAACTTTTTTTGGTTCAAACATTTTAAATACCACATTGGATTGGCTGTCTAAAACTGAAAGTGTCGCGTGAAGGTATCACAGTGGACCAGCATTTTGGAAAGCATCCAACCCTGAAAACAATACTGAAGGAAGGGCAGCTTCCTTTCCTGCTAACAGAGGAAGGAAAGTGAACAGGGCAATGGTCCTCAGTGAATGCACCCGCTCAAAGTAAATACAATTAAATTTGGACCAACATGGCCCTTTCCATCTTCCTCTTCAGCGCACGTTGTACCAGGGGCTGATGTATGAGTAGCAAATTCATAGAACTTCTCAACTATGCTGAATGTTAGCATCTCGTTTATGTGGTAAAGTGAAGAGAAGTCATTTTCACTTGACTTAGTAGGCTAATGGGGGAAATTGCTGTATAAGTGTTGTTTGTTAATGCTATTCTTTTATATGTGATTATTTATAGTAAGGTGAAAACAGCTGCACCTTTTATCTCTGTACAGTCAAACAATTGGTTTTATTAAATATCCCTTTCCAGTTTTTTTCTTCCCAGCAGTTGTTTGACCTCTAGGAAACCCAGTCTGGAGCCATTAATAATGTTCAAAAAGAAGGCAGGCTGCTTAGCCACACAGAGTAGTGTAATATTGTAGTCATTTTTAGTATATTAGTGTACTTCCAGAATAGTTTTACTGGATAGTTACAGTCTACTTTCCAACAAACGTCTAAGAAAAATGATTATTGGCATGTCCAACCTTAAAAAGTTTGATTTATAAATCATCAAAAATGATGAAATTTGTATGCCATACGCAATGCATTATTCTAGGTACATGATTTTATATTGCTTAGCCTGGGGTAAGGCCGTCTCATTATGACTATGCAAACTTAGAGTTGAGATGGATTATAGCACTGAGATGGAGTTATGGGAACAGATGTTCCTATATTTAAATTCTCATTTCATAATTCACCGTATCTATGACCTGTTCATACTTTAATCTTTTAGAGTGTTAATTCCCAAACCACAGAAGTTACAGAAGTTCTAGTACACAGCAACTAACAATGTATGTTGCAAAATAACTAGAAGAAAATATTTTTTATCTTTTCATCTCAAAGAAATGGTAAATGGCTGGGCAGTTGTGGCACATGCCTTTAATCCCAGTACTCAGGAGGCAGAGACAGGTGCATCTTTGTGAGTTCAAGGCCAGCCTGGTCTACAAAGCAAGTTCCAAAACAAGTTCAAAAAGCTAGAGAAATCCTGTCTTGAAAACCAAAAAAAAAAGAAAAAGAAAGAAAGAAATGGTAAATGATTGAGGTAATGACTGGGCTAATGACCCTGATTTGATTCTTGTGCAATATATACATGTATAGAAACAAATATCATACTGTATCCTACACGAGCACAGCTAGAATATATCTGTTAAGAATAAAACTTTATGTTGGGCACAGGTGGTATACACCTTTAATCCCAGCACTCAGGAAGCAGAGGCAGGTGCGTCTCTGAGTTCAAGGCCATGCTGTTCTACAGAGTGAGTTCCAGCACAGCCAAGAGTATACAGAGAAACCCTATCTCAAAAAATTAAAAACTTTATAAATTCCCAGTCCACTGGGTAGGCGTATAAAGCACTTGATACATATTGAAAAGTCCAATGAAACAGGTGACCACCATTTGACAGTCAATTGGTGTTCATCCATTAAATATTAAATCTTATTAAGCAATTAGAATACAAACAAAAACTCTTTGTTTTGTGGAAGTTGCATTGTAGATAAAAGAAGACAAAACTACAAAAGCAATATTGAAGAAAACAAAAGAGGCTGTGGTGAAGACAAAAAATAAAGTGAGATGTTGGGGTTGGCTTTAGCAGAAAGATCTTGGGTATTGCATGGTTTGGTCAAGGTAGGGCTCTTTGAGAAGAGATCATCTAGAAAGATGTATGGTTATAAGTAAGGGAATGAATCACAGAGACATGGGGGAGCATGAACTCCATACAGAGATAACTGTCTGAAGCCTAAGGCAGAAGTCTAAGCTGGAGCTATAAATAAACTTGGGCATTTTAGCATCTAACAGGCATAAACTCTGTAAGATACATAGAGAACAGACCCAAAAAAATCACCAGCAACTAGGCACCAGCCTATGGCAATTTTAAGAAAGATAAAAGAAGGAACCAGCAAAGGAGGCTAAAAGGACACCAGTGAAGTGGTATCAAAGTAAAGAGTGAGATGTTGGGTGACCAAGAAAGAAAAGGAAGAGAAGGATGGACTCTGCACAGCACTATGCACACTTCAAGAAATATTAGCAACTATACCGTGGACCATACCAAAGTTTGTCTATCCTCTCAACCTTAAAGTTCAAATCATCTAGCAAATGAGTAAATAGTATTGTAGTCCTGACAGTATAGAAGTGCCCTGGAGTGAAAATACATGAGTACCAAACATCTCCTGTGGCACATGTGTCTTCCCTAGTCACAGACCACTGTGTTTCTTGCCCACAGCAATTCAGTCCCATGGAAGGGTCCACTAGAGAAGGACGCAGTTGGGGGCGGTAGGACAGTAACATTCAGGAAAAACTGACTCTTAGGATGGATTAACATGGAAACCTGTGATTCCAGGATTGTCTAGATGAGCCTTCCAGTGGTAGTGTAAGGAGGAAGCTACTAAGCCAGCTGTGCTAGCACACACCTGCAATGCCAGGAGTAGGCAGATGAGGGAATGGATCAAGAGTTGGACACTAGCCTGGGATCCATAACAAGTTCAAATCCAGTCTGAGCTATGTAAGGAGATCCCACCCCAAGCAAAATCTATAAAGGATCAATTTCAAATAACAGATATTTACAAAGGAAACCAAGAGAGTATGGTGGCACACGACTACAATCTCAGCACTCAGGAGGCTGACACAGGAAGACTGCCGCAATTTCAAGATGAGCCTACGCCTTGAACAGTTTTGAAATACTGAGACTGTAGTAGTTTGAATGCAATTGGCCCTCATAAGCTCATAGGGGAGTGGCACTATTAGGAGGTGTGGCTTTGTTGGAGCTGGTATAGCCTTGTTGAAAGAAGTGTGTCACTGAGGGGCAGTCTTTGAGTTCTCCTATGCTCAAGCTACTCTTAGTGTCACAGTTGGCTTCCTGTTGCTTTCTGATAAAGATGTAGCCAGCACCATGTCTGCCTACACTCTGCCATGCTCTCTGCCATGTTGTTAATGAACTGAACCTCTGAACTGTAAGCTCCCATTTCAATTAAATGATTTCCTTTATAAGAGCTGCCGTGGCTATAGTATTTCTCCACAGCAATAGAAACCCTAACTAAGACAGAGACCCTGTCTGGAAACAAAAAACAAACAAACAAACAAAAATAGTTTTTTAATTCTTGTCCTTAGACCTATACCAATTCAGGCCTCCAGAAGTCTGAAAAAGTTAGAAGTCAATTTCCTCACATAAGACCTGTGTTCAAAAGATTCTAGAAAAGATGTTTCAAATATTTCATCCTATAAATAACCACTCTAGGGTGTGTATAATTACCTAATATCGTATTTATATTTATAGCTAAGCACTAAGCTCCCATTTGCTTTGTCCTTTCTATTCGCCCACGTTTTGTGCTTCTATAACAACTACCACCAACTACCAAGGGCTATGTAAATTATAAACAACATAAGTTTATTTGACTTTTAGCTCTGGAGACTGGGAATTTCAAGGCCAAGGGGTTGCATCTGGAAGGGCATTTGGCTATATCATAAAGTGATGGAAGTTATCATATAATAAAAAAACACATGGAAGAGGGAGAGAGAGAGACTCCCCCCATGCACACACTTGTTTAACTAGTGTAATACACTCACAAAGGTGCCCTTGAGTCTAACCACCTCTCAAAAATACACATGGATGAAATTTTCTCCTGCATTTTGTAAAGGGATGCTTAAACTACACCTAGCTTCTGGGTCCAGACATTCTGAGGATTAGGATGAATTCGGGGTATTTTGCCTCTTAACAATCATCAACAATGTTCTAATATGTTCTTATAGGCACTCACTCCAAGTGCCTATTTCCTACCTTGTAGTATTAGCATTGCAGTATTATTACTAAAAAATGTTTCATACAATATATCTTGATCATATTTCCCCTTCCCCAGTTGGCCCAAATCCTCCCCATCTCCCTACCCATCCAACTTTATGTTCTTTCTTTCTCTCTCTCTTTAAAAAAAAAAGCACAAATATGAAAATCAAAACAAGCTTAAGAACAATACAGAAAAACAAAACAAAATCCACAAAAGTACCACTGAGTTCCTTTTGTACTGGCCACCTACTCCTAGGCCTGGGGACTGCCCAGAATTGTGGTTGATAAACCAGTGGGACTCCATTGGATAAAACTGATTTCCCCTTTGCCAGCAGGTACCAATTGCAGATAGCGTCTTGGTGAGGAGTGGGACTCCTTGTTCAATTCCCCTGTCAATGCTAGGACCCCATCTGGCTCTAACTTGTGTAGGTCTTGTGTGTGCAGCCACAGTGTCTGTAAGTTCATGTTAGGACCAGTGCTGTTGTCTGGAAAAACACTGTTTTCTTGAAGTCATCCATCACCCCTGACTCTTATAATCTTTCCACTAACCCTTCCACACAGGGTTCATAGCTTGGTGATATCAATGACTACCTTCCTCTTCTGGTAGAATGAACAGTAGCATGAATGTGAGTTAGTAGGTATGGAACTTGTAGTTAAACACCAACTCAACTTCTTTGCGTTCTATAACATGTGCAAGGATTCTCTTCAGCAATTGAGCCTTGCATCAGGTTGTGGAGAGTAACCAATAACTAAACAATAGCCTTTGATGTTTGAGAATTCCCATGGGGCCCCTTTGGGCAACTCACCAAGTTGTAACACATTTCTGGCACTAGCGTTTTCCTAGGTGTTATGCCTAGTCAGACTGTTGTCTTTCCCACTAGTGACTCCATTTATATTGTTTTCAAATGCATGTATATTTCAGGAAGCTTATAAAGTAGCAGGTTTCCATGTGGTTTTTCATATGACCTTAAGTATTAGTTGTCCTTCCCTGTATTCTCTCCCTTGCCTTTCTCTCCCATCCCCCTCCCTATTTAAGCCTCCTATTCTAGTTTCCCATTTGTCTGTCCATAACACCATATCCTATTTCTCCTTCCTTTGGAAATCCTCTCCTTCTCTCTAGTCCTTACTAGGTACCTACACTCTGTGGTTATTCAGATTATAGCTCATGTATTGAAAGCTTAAAATTTAACATTTGCATATAAGAGAAAATGTGCATTATTAGTCTCTTGGGGTCTGTGTCATCTTGATCAGAATGATTTTTTTCTAGCTCTGTTCATTTACCTTCAAATTCTTAACTTTAAAACTTCTGTTTTCCCTTCTTTTTATTTTAGAAGCACTCTTATTTTATATATCAATCCCTTCATTCTCTCGCTGTCCCATCCTCCCATGCTCCCCACAATTTCAAAACTTCGTAACAGCTAAATTATATTTTATTTTCATTCAGTTCTAAAAAGGTTTTAGTTTCCTTCTTGATTTTTGTATTGATTCATTTTTCACTCAGTAGTGAGTTGTTCCATTTCCATGAGTTTGTAAGCTTTCTGTTGTCTATATTGTTGCTGATATCTAGCTTTAATCCTGATAGGATGCAGGATATTATTTCAATTTTCTTGTATTTGTTGAAATGTGTTGTGTTTCTTAGTATGAAGTCAGTTTTGGAGAAATTCCTATGATCTGCCGAGAAGAAAATATATCCTTTAGTGTTGGATGGAATATTCTGTAGATGAATGCTTTGGCTGAGCTATCCATTTCTTTCAGTTTGTCTTCAAGGTCTGAAATTCTCTCTTCCATTCTCGTAATCTGTTGATGAGGCTTACATCTTTTTGTTTGAATTCCTACATTTTTCATTTCCAGTTTTATTTCTGTTTGAGTTTTCTTTTATGATTCTATTTCTTTGTTAAATTCTACTTTCATGTCTTGAAATGCTTTCATTATTTAATTTTTAACTGTTTGTGTTTCATTTGTCATCTTCATTAACGATACTTCATTTAGTATCATTTTATAAGGTCCTTGAACATATTCACGATTGCTATTTGGAAGTATTTGTCTTGCATTTCAGCTAAATTGTTTTTCTCAGGGCCTATTGCAACAGGGTTACTGGGTTCTTCAAGAAGCATATGGTCTTAGCTGTTTATGTTTGGGTTTTTTGTGACAAGATCTAAACATCTGGAGTCATGACATTTGAGAGGAGTGTTTTGTGTCTTTAATGGGTAGGTGTTCCATTCTTTGGTTGTGGTTGCCCATTCTGGATCCTAAGAAATTGTGGTGTTTGAGGTGTTCTGGTAAAGAGTGCCTCTGCGGGTCAGAGGTGACAGAACGTGATGCAGATCAGCTAGAAGGAAAAGCTGAGAAGAGAAGGGGACTAGGGTCCATACTAAGAGGTGACACAAAGTAATTCAGACAAACTAGAAGGTTAAAGTGAGAAGGTCGGTGGGAAAGATCTAGGGAGCCTGGGGTCCACACCAAGAGGCAGGGTCCTCAGGGGATCTATTTCATACCTTCTGATATAGTTCCTTTTGCCTCGCTTTTTCCTTCTTCCTGTGTGTCCTAGGAAGAGCTGACATCTTTCTTCTCCTGAGACATAAATCTGGTCTTTTCTCTCCTACTCCCTTCATTCGCTGTCGATGAAATTGAGGTCTATGTAGAGATATGTATTTCTTTCAGTGTTTCTAATACTTCTCTCTGCTCAAAGAAGGATGGTCTTTTAGTCCTCTGACCTCAGAAAATGTCTTTTCTGCTTTTAAGTCCAGTTTTCTCCTTGAGGTAACTTCCTTATACCTCACACTCTTCTCTGTCTCCTTCCACTCACTTTGCACTTCCTGTTGGTGCCACCCCTGGCTGTTACTCACGTGCTTTATGAAAGGGGCACAGTGGCCATCCCCAAACACTGTAGGATATTGCCAAGGCAAGGGAATACGGTCTCAAACAATATGATAGTTAATACTTCATTACAGCAAGATACAATTTTTTTTCCAAACGCACACCTTACCTCTCCAACCAGACAGAAAATTCTTTGCAAGAAGAAGAACTGTTTCAAATCTGTTATACCCCCGGACTCCTAATAAAAGTCAGGAAATGCTATAGTTTGAAAATGTGATGTGCCCACACACTTGTGAGTTTCAGCACTTGGGGAGGTCATGGATCCTTAGAAACAAGTAGAAGAGATAGCAGAGATGGGTCAGTGGGGATTGGCTTCAAAGGCTATACCTTATCCGCCTCTGGCCCAGACTTTTTTTCCTGTTCTTCAAGATGCAGCAAACCTGACCACAAGTTACTGCCACCACAGACCAAGCCACCTCCGCCTCCATGCCTTCCGTACTACAGTCTACATCCCTTGAACTGTGAACTTTCCTTTAAGGCACTTCTGACAGGAATTTGTCAGGGTGATGAGGAAGGTAAGTATGTTGATAATAAAGTATAACTTCTAACTCATCATCATTGTTTATATTGGTTAACAAACAGAGAAGATCTAGTAAAACTGTTTTAATAAAATCATTGAGAACAGGTAGAGCCCTACTACTGTTCTGCAAAGGTCTCTGGTCATAATTACATACTTAAATTTCACAAATGCTAGCTCACTAGGCTATGCTGCTTTATGAGTTATGTTTACAACTCTAGATATCTTGTGATACAACTTACACTTACAGAGGTATTGTTAATTTTATAAATCCATCTGAGACGTCTCTCATTAATTCCAAAGTCCATAGCCAATTGCTTATAGGATAATGGATAATTAATTGGCTTGGTGAAAACATAAGCTCTTAATAGCCATATTCACCTCCAACCTGACCCATTCTTTTCCCCACAAATTTTTTTCCCAAATTTCTCTACTTCAGTTGATGGATGATATTGTTTGCCCAGAGGAAAACACCTACCTATCCAGAACTTTCTTTCTCTCACATCCTATATCCCTAGAATCCTTTTGATTATATCAAAAGATTAAAACATATACACAGTTCTAACAATTCCCACAAAAATTACTGTTACCACCATCATCTATCAATTCTATCCTACCTATTGTCTCTGCTTCCATCTTTGAAAGACCCCTGTACTGAAAATTATCAGTGGCTGCGTATCCCACATGAGTGAAATCTATAGTCCTAATAATGGTTTACAGAGTACTATGTGGATTGAGACCTATCATGTTCCCAGACACATCTCCTGTCATTACCCTTCCCTTGGTGCCCTCTAATGACACTAGACTGATGCTTCAGAATTCTGACTGTAGGGTCTTTCTATGGGCTTTTCCTGGTATGTTCTTGCCCTTGGTACCTTCATGGCTAACTCCCACTTCCTTTTAAGGCCATATTCAAATGTACCTCTCTTATCTAAGCTATAATAACTACCCAGTTCTAAACTGAAATCTTCGTTCTCCTCTATGTTTTTTTCTCTACAGAAATATCAGTTTCCTGAAAAAGCATCTTTCTTGGACATCCAGTGTAGAAGCATGACTGAGCAAGAGTCTCCTTTGCTGTTCTCTGAACTCCATCTCTGTGTTTGCATCTAAGCTGTGTTTCCCAGGGGCTACTCCCAGCCAGTCGTTGAATGTGACAGGAATACTAACATCTACACAGGAGCACTCTGATAGTTGCCCTTGGCTCCAGGACTCCCAAGTACCATGGCCAATGTCCCTTAGACAGCACTGCAGAATCGGCTGCTCCCACACAACTTTTCCTTCCACTGAGATTCCCAAACTGTTCCAATTTCAGCCTTTCTGCTTAACTCCCAATTTTCTTTCATATGTTCATTTCTCATAACAAGTGTTGTACACACACTTTCTTGGTGTTTGTTTCTGAGATGGTCCAGAATAACACAATCACTTATCTGTTGCATATTATATCTGTCTTTTATTGCTTACTAGAATATGAATTTCTAGAGAACAATAATTTGTTTATTTAAGAATCCGAAACACCTGGCACAGTAGTGCTGATGGGCATTCAGTAAACAGAGTGAATGACTGAAAATGCTTAAAAAATATTATCAGCTTTAACAATATTAATTGTGTGAATGGATAAACAGATAATCCTTATCAGCTCCTGTCTAAATTCCTCTGACTTGCCTCCCCTGTCCTGCTAGAAAAATCTTTGTGTTTTCCTACAGCAGAAGTGAGATCTGGGTGGTAAATTGGTTTTAGAAAAAGATCCACATTATTAATTGGGTGACTGCCCATTGGTTTGGGCAAGCAAATGCAGAATTCTGACAGAGATATTCGTGGCTGCTTTCTTGCCCTTTGCATCAGTCAGGACCTACAGTAAAATAAACAAAATCAAAAACTTTGAAGATTTAATCTTTGGGTTTTTTTCTTTGTTTAAATATCCATCCAATAATAATCGAATTTGATCCCTGCCTAATTCAGGCTGTTACTCTCTACTCCCAAATCTCTCTCAAAAATAGAACAAAGACCAACTTTTCTCAAGTATAATCTCAGACTCTTTTTGAAATGTATTTTTAATCATGTGTATGTGGTGGGTGCACATGCCTACAGAGGCCCTGGTATCAGATCTCTTGGATCTGAGGTTACAGATTA
Source organism: Mesocricetus auratus (assembly GCF_017639785.1). Taxonomy (NCBI): domain Eukaryota; kingdom Metazoa; phylum Chordata; class Mammalia; order Rodentia; family Cricetidae; genus Mesocricetus; species Mesocricetus auratus. The sequence goes on from NW_024429193.1 coordinate 40,717,959, forward strand.
TGAGCACCCACATGCATGCTGGGAATCAAACTGAGGTCCTCTGGAAGAGCAAGACATGTTCTTAACCACTGAGCAATCTTTCCAGTCTTTGAACTCTTTTTTGTTGTTTTCCTTTGTTTAAATTTTAAGTTAGCTTACAAAGTAATGTATTCCCATACAGGATCCCAATTTATTCTGGTTTGTTCCTTACCTCCACACCCCCTACCCCTGTCTCTCTGACTCCCCTTCCTTACAGTACCTTTTCTTCCACAGTACTCTCCCATTCCACTTAGCTTTATTTTCTTCTCCATCCTCTTTTTTCTAGACCCATGCGACCTGTGGTGGTTTCAGTAAAAATTACCTCCAAAGGGGGAACACTCCTCCACTGCTGGTGGGAGTGCCAACTCCTACAGCCACTTTGGAAATCAGTATGGAGATTCCTCAGGAAAATAGGAATCAGTCTACCACAAGACCCAGCAATTCTACTCTTAGGCATATACCCAAAAGATGCACATTCCTACAACAAGGACATCTGCTCAACCATGTTCATAGCAGCATTATTTGTAATAGCCAGTACCTGGAAGCAACCTAGATGCCCCTCAACTGAAGAGTGGATAGAGAAAATGTGGGACATTTACACAATGGAGTACTGCTCAGCGGAAAAAAAAAACAATGGAATCTTGAAATTTGCAGGCAAATGGATGGCACTAAAATAAACCATCATGAGTGAGGTAACCAAGTCACAAAAAGACAAACATGGTATGAACTGACTCATATATGAATTTTAGAGATAGATCAGGAGATTGCCAGTCTACAATCCCATTGCCAGAGAGTCCGGGAAACAGGAAGGACCCTAAGAGAGATATGCATGGTAACCCAGAGAAGGTGGAATGAGGCAAGATCTTCTGAGCAGATTGGGAGCATGGGGGGAGGGGAGAGAAAGACAGGAAAAAGAGGGGGAGAAGAGGAGGGGAGAGGAGGACATAGGGGAGCAGGAAGGTTCAGTTGGGGGAAGAATAGAGGATGAGAGATACCATAATAGAGGGAGTCATTCTAGGCTGGAGGAGAGATCTGGCACTAGTGAGATCTCCAGAGATATACAAGGATGACAGGAACTAGGCAAACTAAGCAGTAGTGGAAAGACTACTTTATACGCCCCTCCCTGATAATGATTTTGATGAATATCTTATATACCATCCTAGAACCTCCATCCTGTAACAGATGGAAGCAGAGGCAGATACCCACAGCTAAACACTGAACTGAACTCCTGGAACCCAGTGAAAGAGAGGGAGGAGTGATGAACGAAGGGGTCAAGACTTGGCTGGTGAAACCCAGAGAAACAGCTGACCTGAACAGGGGAGAGCTCTTGGACCCCAGACTGATGGCTGGAAGGCCAGCATGGGACTGATCAAGACCCCCTGAATGTGGATGTCAGTGAGGAGGCCTAGGCAATCTATGGAGCCTTGGGTAGTAGATCAGTATTTATCCCTGGCATACAAATGGACTTTGGGAGCCCATCCCATAATGAGGGATGTTCTCTCAGCTTGGACTCTTGGGGGGAGGGCCTAGGCCCTGCCCTGGATGAAATGACAGACTCTGGAGATCCTCCATGGAGGGCCTCACCCTCCCTAGGGAATGGAATGGAAGTTGGGTGGGGGGCTGGGGAGCTGGGAGGAGGAGGGGAGGGAGAGGGAGCTGGGATTGACATGTGAAGCAAGCTTTTTCTAATTTAAATAATAAAAAAAGAAGAATGACCTCCATAAGTTCATACAAGTGGATGCTTGGTCTGAAGTTAGTGGAAGTGTTTTAGGAAAGACTAGGTGTGGCCTTGTTGGAAGAGGTGTGTCACTGGGGATGGGCTTTGAGTTTTCTATCTGCCTGTAGTCTGGGAATAAGATGTAGGCTCTCCGCTACTACTCTAGCACCATACCTGCCTGCTGCCATGCTCCCCACCATGATGGTCACGAACTCACCCTCTGAAACTGTAAGCCAGGCCCCAATTAAATCATGCATAAGTTGCCTTCACCTTGGTGTCTCTTCTCAGCAGTAGAGCAGTAACTAAGACAGAACCCTTTCTAGTTTCCACATGCTTGCCCATAACAACTCCCACCTGTATACACATAGCTAACAGTTAGACATGCATGCCCATATTAACTCCCATCTGTATACACAGTTAACAGACATGTTTACTCATATTAACTCCCATCTCTATGCACATAGTTAACAGTTAGAGGCCACGATTCCCACGTGAGAGAAAGAACATACAGTATGTGTCTTTCTAAACCTGGGTTACTTTACATGAAATAATGTTTTCCAGTTCCATCCATTCCTATAAATTTCATAACTTTGGTTCTTTTTATGACTGAATAAATCATCACATTTTGTTTATCCATTCATTTGTTGACAGATGTGTGGATTCTAGTTCCTTGCTACTATGAAGTGAATTGCACTAAGCATGGATATACAAGTATCTTAATAGGAGGACATGGCATCCTTTGGGTCTATCCCCAGAAGTAGAATAGCTGGATCATATGTTAGTTCTATTTTTATTTTTACAAACCTCCACACCGATTTCTACAGTGGCTACATTAGTTTACATCCCCACCAACAATGTACATGTCCCTCTTCCCCACATATTTACCAGATTTGTTGTCACTTGTTTTCTTGTTGGTGGCCATCCTTGTTGTTTTAAATTTGTATTTCTGATGGAAACAGATGCAGAACACTTTTTAAAATACTTATTGGCCATTTATATATTTTTTGAATTGTATTTATTTTGTTTAGAATATCGCCTCATTTGTCAGTTATCAACTTTATTTCTTTGGTGTCTGATTTTTGCCATTCTTTATGTATCTAGGTATTAAACCCCTTGTGATTTCAGATTCTTGAAAGTGATGAGCTTCCTGTGCAGGTGACTGAATCAGGGTGTGGCCTCTGTGGTTGGGAAGATCGGAATAAAAGTATGAAGCAACCTTATTTCACTAAGCTCTGTAAATTTCTCCAGAATAAAATAACATAGGATTCTGCCTAAAGTTTTCCATCCAGCTGGTAAACATCCTGGGAGGTTGGTGGAGGGGAATGTTGGGGTCCAACTCCCTCATAAAGACTGATTTAAACTGCAGCCTGTGTCTCTCCTTGTCCTGTGTCTCTCCTTGGGCATTGCTTAATGAATGCCTGTTACAAAGTCAGACAGCTGACATTCCCATCCTGGCTTTGCTACTCATTAGCCGTGTGGCAAATGATATCCCTGAGCCTGTTGCCTCATTTTAAAATAGGAATAATAGCACCTATCACTCAACACCTCGAAGATAAATAAGACGAAATACTTTTGTCTATGGACAAATATTGGCTACTACTATTTCAAATATCAGAAACACAAAGAAATGTAAGCCACGCATTCAGTGCCAAGCGTCTATTTAACCTCTCTGGCGGAATGGCTGTGTTAAGAGGGATGATAGCATCCAAACAATAATAACGTGGTGGATAGTAATTGGGGTTCACTACATCAAACTGCACCTAAAGAATAGGTAGGGAAAAGATAACAAAGTCGTTTGCAGAGCTTCCTGGCCTCTGCTTTGTTTGACCTGAGTTTCACCGGGCTTCACTGCCTCCCTCTAAAGGGTAGGACGGTCCACCTAGGGTTACAGAATTTCTGGTCACACTTTCACAGGCTCACTCCTCTCTCTTGCATAACTGCGGAGGTCAAAATGGGCACTTCCCGAAACTGAAGAGTGTCAGTTCTGAATGGGATCCAAAATAAAAAAAGAGCTGCGTTCCCCAGACATCCAAGGATGGCACCAAGAACTCCCAGGGAGCCAACTTTTTAATACCGGTGCCTTCACGCCTTTGATTTTTGCAACACCTAAGATTCCAAGGTCTGTGCCAGAAGGCAGGGGTGGGACTTTGGGAGGGGAGGGAAGCTTAATGTAAATATTCTACCATCAAGAGTTCCTAGGTAACTTACTACAGGAGACACCATTATTACCTAAAGCCAAGCAGAGGGAGGATGACAAACAAGTGACATGACATTTCTGCTCCAGGCTCTCCCCTGTCTCTCTCTGTCTCTGTGCCTCTGTCTCTGTGCCTCTGTCTCTGTGTCTCTGTGTCTGTGTCTCTCTCTGTGTCTGTGTCTCTCTCTGTGCCTGTGTCTCTCTCTGTCACTCTGTGTGTGTGTGTGTGTGTGTGTGTGTGTGTGTGTGTGTGTGTGTGTGTGTGTGGTAAACTAAGTGAGGTAACTTTTAAACACAGACTCACAACACACAGGTTGTGCTGCGGGAACCCTGGCGGCCCTGACCCTCCGCACGCACACAGCAGTTCCCCGTGCCACTCCTGGAAAATAATGACCTGGATAAGGAACAGTTAATAAGAAAATGTGCCTCGCTACCCGTGCGCAGAACAACAAAGAGCTGGCAGCCCCTGAAGGAAAAGGGCTTGTGCGGCTGCCGTTCAAACTTGTCAGTCAACTCGTGCCAGCAGCCTCAGCGTCTGCCTCCCCAGCACACGCTCATTACATGTGTCTGTCTGGTCTCATCTGTGCCTCGGCTCAGAGACCTCCTGACGAGCCGGGATTCTCTTCCTTTCTCACTGGTGCAAAGAGCGGATTTCTCTCCCTGTGGCTCCTGTCACCTCCCGCTCCTCTCCCCAAGGAGGCACCTTGATTTATGGTAGCTCGGGACTTCCATCAGCGTCTGCCTGTCCTTGACGTCGAGAATGGAAGAAGCTGAGCTGGTCAAGGGACGCCTGCAAGCCATCACAGTAAGTCTGCATAGAGTTTTAAGTCGCTGAGGTGGTTGCTTAGATGAGCGGCACCGTTGCTCGCCGTCCTTCAGTCCTCACAAATGGAAAAAAGGAACTGTCAGCCTTCGTGGACTCCTCTCTGTTTCTCTTAACCCTTGTGACCATCTGTGACACTGGGGTTCAGCACCTGAGATCAAGGAAAGTGTTTGTGGATTTTACAGATGGCATTTGCGTTTTAAACAGCAATCAAAAGGCTTTTGGGGTTTCTGGTTGCTTTCTTGGTTGTTTTTTTAAGTACTTTGCAAAGCCTTACTCACCTTCTGGGGATATAGAAATGGAGTTTTTCCTTCAAGTTCCTTCTGTGTGACAAAAAATTTAGTGGATACTCAATCAGGAAACTTTTCAAAGCAATGTATATAATGCCCAAAGTTATTTTTTTTAAGGAGGAGACCAAAAAGGAAGAAAATCTGAAACTTTCATTCTTGGTGTCATAGTATATTCCAGAAAACCTAGCTGAATTAAAGCAAAGCTTGGTAAATTCTCAAGCGAAGAGTTAAACGGGAGGAAAGTAGGGAAGGCATACACGAGAGTAATTCTCAGAGATCAGTTTTCCAGGGCAAACATAACCCGAATAAGATCTCGATAAAGGAATGCCATGAAGATGGATTGGAAAATATTTCCCTAATGCCAGGAAGAAAAGTAGTACATTTTGTGTTTATTCTGGGAAAGAGTCAAAGCAAGAAATGAATTACTTTTCTTAAGTGATATATTCTTTTTCTTTTACTTCCAAAGTGTCCCAAAGTACCTAGCAGTAGCCTGGAAGGCCATGGCCCAGTCATCGATCATCATTAGCTGTAACTGGTGATAGCATTTTTTGAAGAAAAGCAATTTTACAAGCCCACACCCCTATGTGTCACTGAAATTAACAGTTAAAAAAAAAAGTAAATACTTTTTTCAAAACGGATACTAAATCATGGAAGGCACAAGGTTATTCCACTTTGCTCTTCAAATTCTCATATTAATTAAGCTAATTCTAACTTAGGAATTTTTTTTCTTACTAAGTGAACATAGTAGGGTTTTTTTTCTTCTACCCAGAAAGGATTCAATGATTAAAAATATTTCTTCACCAGTGAAAAGAAACTAAGAGTCCACAGATAAGATTGGGCACTTTTCTATCGATGGTACTTTTTTAATTTCTGAATTCTAATTACTGTATTTTTCCTTTCATCAAAAAAACCTTGGCCTGGATTTTTGTTTGTTTTGTTGTTAAATCCAGCCCCGGTTTCAGCTGTCCTCCTTGAAGGGACAGGAACTCCACTGTGCCCTGTTGTTCTTGGCATGGGCCTTTCACATTACAGCTGTCGCCTAAAGGTTACTTCACTGCACCCAGTTGTTCAGGACTAGGGTTCCTTTTTTTTTTCCCAAAGAGTCCATCTCCTAAATAACCAGATGAAACCATGTACTCAAGGAAGCGCGCCTCCTCTTCTGTGTTTCTGCTACTGAAGTGGGGAACATCTTATTTTAAAGTCTTGTTAGATGTGGTGTGCAGCTAGACCATTTAGCAAAGTATTGCATGGTCCAACAGATGGCTGCATACAGTTATTCAGAGAACCTAGGAATTTTCATTGAGGGTTCAAATGCAAACCGAGATAGAAGGTAGGTCAAAACGCTTTAAAAACGATTGAGTGGGTTGGTTCCTGAAGATGGAGATTTTTTTAATTATTAAAAATAACATACTTTTTAATTATCTGTGAGCCTAAAGATATCCCATTAGAGTTAATTAAGTCTTTGAAGTAAGGTCACAAAATTTAGCTTGAAAGTAAAATTCTTGCTTAAAGCCCGTAGGGCAAAAGCTGGCAAAAGTTTATAGGAACAAATTTCCATTAGCCTGCACCTCACAGGGCTCAGTCACATTTGTCACCACCTAGAGGGGAAATGAAGTAGTGCTGTGTCCATGGAAACAACACAACCGCTCTCCTCCTGGGCACCCTGGGAAGTGCCAGCATTCTCCACCCTGGCCTTGCCCAGGAAGCCACCCCCGCTATGCTTTCTACCTAGGAAAAGAAAACACACAGTACACAGGGAACTTTCAAGAATTATCTCACTTTTTGAATGGCATTAAAATGATGGGACCCTGATTTAGACTGAAACTCAGAGACAACCCTTTAGCCATTCTCCTACACTGAAATAATTTCCATATACATCAATGACAGCATCAAAAGCATTTTCCTAGGGCATCAAGACACAGCAACACACAGACTTCATTTTGTTAGGGAAGAAAACAAAAACATCCTTGACACTGCAAGAGCAGTTTGATTTTTTATTAAATTATGATCTTCTAACTCCCAGAAATAAAAAAATAAGCTCCATTATTATACTGACTCCACAGAGCTTCAAGTGACTAAAAAGGCATTCTTTTTACTGTGAATAATTGAAAAAATCATCTGCATATGATTGGGCTGAACCAAATGACAGTATTAATTTAAGAATATTTTGCCGGGCAGTGGTGGCGCACGCATTTAATCCCAGCACTCGGGAGGCAGAGGCAGGCGGATCTCTGTGAGTTCGAGGCCGGGCTGGACTGACAGCCTCCAAAACAATACAGAGAAACCCTGTCTCGTAAAAACCAAAAAAAAAAAAAGAATATTTTAACCCTGTGACAACACCATTCATTTCTCACACCAGCAAACATAATTTTAAGATTATTCGTAAATTTTCTCAGAGATTTAAAAACAATGCCAGTGAAATTATGAATGTACTCAGAAGGAATGGTTTAAAGGACGGCATGTCAGTCTGGATGCTCCAAATAGACTCTTTTATTAACTACATTCACATTCTGCCTTCATCACTCCACCCTGTAGCAACTCTCCATTTGCCACATTGATGACCAAAATACTCATTTACATTCCATTTCCAACTGTTATTTGAAAACAAGGCAACTTTACACTGACTAAATATTATACTTTGACCCTCAAAAGTTTCTTGATGCTATTTTCAAGTTAGTACACATTTAACAAATAGCTGATGTTTTATACGGACAAAGAACTGTTGAAATAAATTTTTGATCCCCCCTCCTTTTTTTTTTAAATGAAGCCCCATTGTTTAGCCCTGGGTGGCTTAGAATTCACCATGTGGACTGGGCTGGCCTTGAACTCACACATATCTGCCTGCTTCCACCTCCAAAGTGCCATGATTAAAGGTGTGGGCTAGCATACTCAACTTGAAATTGATGTTTAGTGCTACTGGGAATGGTGATATCAAAGAGATCTCTACAGAGTTACTATATGGAAGTAAATACAGTTCAAAGTTAAGAATAGGGAAAAAAAGTCTGGGATGGATTCCTAGAGAAGAGAGAGATCCCCCTTAGATGAGTAGCATCCAGTCAGTCACATCCGCTTCCATTGGGAACACATTGCCATGTCTTAATTCCTCTGGAAATGTCAGAAAGTACAACACCTAAAGTAGCAGGAATCAAATGGAAAGACTCCTGGATCCTAAACATCTGGTGATTATAGACTTGGGAACTCAGGTTGTTTCTGGGAAATGTTCTGATGAATTCTGAGAACTAATGTCAATTTGCAGAGAACAGATTCAGTTAATGAGTTAGCTGGTCTGTTTATTCTCCCTGAAAGGGTTAACTTTGATGGTTAAGGATGTGCGTATCAACTCATTCGTGCACACCTTTATTCAAAGTCTAATCATATATTGAGTCTAACGCATTTAATTTGAAAGTTTTATGAGGAGAAGTCAGGGGCGTGGGGTGTGAAGACAGAAAGGGGCTGCAACTCCAAGTGGAGTGATGGAGTGGAGTGCTTGCTTTGGGAGGGTTGGGCCTCCCAAGAAGGGTAGCACCTGGGCACGGGCATGAAGGAGGTGGGCTCTGTCAAGAATTAAACCACAGCAGGAACCCGAAGCCAAAGCACCTGCCTAGGCCTCCCTCCATCTGGCTCAGGGCCACAGAAAGTCCTGACATTGCAATCTGAGCAACGGAGCCAGATTTGCAGGCCAAAGCTGTCCATGACGCAAAGTAAGAAGGTTCTCTCACATTTCCCTGGATCCACTCCCTATTTCTCTCCACTCCCAGTGAATATTTTCTTGACTTGTAAATATAGGAATTTAGGAGGCAGGAAGTTCTTGCAAGAAACAGAGGAATTCTCCCCAGATTAAAAATACATTAAAATCATAACTTAATACCAATTCCCGACAGCTCTTTACTTAACGATCCCTGTCCCTGGGCACCCCACTCACTATGGTCTTTTTTTGTCAATATTTGGGATCATCTAACAGTCAGTGAAGAAACTGATCACCCAGAAGCAGGATGTCCTGTTGAAATGCCAGGGTCCCAGTACATAACCAAAATGCAAGGACCCAATATTTGAGATTTCAAGGTAGTGACACCAAAATATTAGATTCATACCTGGCCCTTTCTGGGTACAGTGTATCTTGTGGCTTCATGCTCCACATGCTCTAGAAGCCATTCCTGTTTGTGTATTCCAGGCCCAGCATATTCAACATCCCTGTTTATTCTCCCTATGCAAAGGAAACATACCTCCTAATTGTGTTTGGGTCACTATAGGTCACTGTATTATGTAGAGACCCAAAGACATCTTAAGGCACCAGTGTTTATAGGAGTGTGTAAGGCAACACTGTTAACCAGCATACTTCCAAGTCAGACATAGCTAAAACAACAGTGTCCAGCTTGTCAGGAGTGTGAAGACACAGCAATCTCCTAAAGAGCCCCTGAACCAGAATCTTCAAACAATCATGCTCTGAGTCTTCCATGGTGTTGTACCAAGATTACATGTTTCTTCCAGAGTAGGAGAGGTTTCTTCAAACAAATGTGCCATGTTTCTTTGCCAAACATAACAACCCACCCATACAGAAGGTCATGTGATGAGGTACAATAATCTTGATAGCTCATTAAGGAAACTTCTTTCTGATCGTGGGAAGGTTTTTCCAAGATCCTCTACTGACGGAATTTTCTGGACCTCCTAGATGGATAGTCTGAAGAAAAATCTGCTTTTTTAGAAAACTATGGCTAAACTTTAGTGTCAGTGTTTAACTACAATCTAAACAAATGTCACCTGTTTCAATACTAATGGGAATTTCTACTTTCCCATCTCTAAGTCTCAAACCTTACTCATCATGTGTTTCATGTGAGGCAAGAAAAGTCCTTGATGAATTCGTCACTGAACCACGTCTTCTAACACAAATTATTTCTCTACTACCTCTAGTCTCCTCCCACCTTTCTCAGTCTGCTATGTCTAGAAGTGGACAAAGATATCGAGTGCCGTTTCAGAAGCACCCGGTACTGTTTCATGAAGGTGCGAAGGACTCAAAATCAACTCTCAGAGTATACACTGTTCCAACCTTCATTACCTCCTCCCCATCTCACATCCACTGTGGTCATTTCCCTCCTGTCAGAACTTATTAAATCCAGGACATCTTTGCATCTTTCAGCTACCCCAGCAATGACTCAACAGTAACTGATATACATTAATAATAATGATAATAATAATAATAATAATAATAATAATAATAAGTGAGCAAATACAATCAAGCTGCTAAGGGGGAGGAGCAAGCTAATGATCATGTGACCCACTAATAGATTTGTTTTCCACCGAAGACCCAGCCAATCTTACCACAGCCTCTCAATAATGCATGGACTTGTTTTTGATTGTCAGTTGTCCAGATTTGTGTTGTGTCTGTCCATTAGAATAAACAAGGTTAGACAGAGGAGTGAAAGAATAGAGCCTAGGCTTTCAGAATATCCTGTAAGGTTAGAAAACGAGATTAAATTTGCAGGATGAAATGAAGTTTAGAAAACTGGAACTTTTGAACTCGTTCTGTAAGTAGTAGTGACAACCCAAAGCCCTACTGTCACGCTGAGTTAAAAATGAAGGTGCTGGGGCTGGAAACATATCTCAGCTAAGGCACTGGCTGCTCTTCCAGAGGACTTGAGTTAGATTCCAGCACCCACATGGTGACTCACAGCCAGCTTTAACTCCCTTTCCAGGGGATCCCAATGCCCTCTTCTATCCCCTGCAGACATAGCACACATGATACACAGACATACAGGCAATCAAAAGACACACAGGCATATAGCCACACACATTTCTTAAAAATACAAAATTAAATATAAATAAAATAAATATCAACCTATATTACTTTTAAAATAGGAGGAATTAAGATGTACCTCAACTACATGTAGAGATCATCACAGGACCCAGACATCAGTGATCTCCTTCTCCATGCATGCTCTCATTCTCTTCAGTCATTCTCAGTTACTGCATATCTAGCACTTCCGGTGTGGGGTGGCTCTAAGTGATCTTCCATGTGAGAACAATTCTCTGGGTTTATCTCTTCTATTCACCCACCTTGGCTCCAACCAGAGGCCACACAGTTTCACTATATGATCTTGAAAGTTTCCTGAAAAGGTTTTTAGTAATAAAATCCTTCTCCACTTTCACTTCATCCTTGAAAACTTGACACATAAAGCTATCTGGATGGTTTCTTTTATATGTTTGCTGCATTTGGTTTCAGTTTCCTGTCTTCTTACAGAGCGCTGCTTTAAAAAATAAGAAGAAAGTTGATTTCAGGGAGGTAGCTCAGTTAGTATGCCCTTGCCAAGTAGATATTGTTGATTTTAACCCCCAGAGCCCACATTTAGAAGTCCTGTTGTAGCAGGATATTCTTGTAATCTTGGGAAGGTAGAAATAGGCAGATCCTGAGGCCTCGTGACCAATCAGCTCTAAACCAGTGAGAGATTTTGTCTCTAAAAACAAGGCCGGTGTAATCTGGAGTGATTCTCAAAGGTTGCCCACTAACCTTCATATGTACATGCACACCCATGCATACACACACACATGCACACACATTCATGCACACACACAGTAGTCAATTTCAAACTAATATCCTTTTCTTGTTAACACTTTCACAAACTTGCAAAACAGTGTTATCTTAGTTAGGTTTTCTATTGTTGTGAAGAGATACCATGACCATGGAAACTGTTGTAAAGGAAAACATTTAATTAGGGTAGCTTATGGTTTCAGAGATTTAGTCAATTATTGTCATGGCAGGAAGCATGGCAGCATTCAAGAAAAGGAGCAGAGAGTTCTATCTATCTGTCATCTGGATGGGCAGGCAGCAGGAAGTTAATGTCACACTAGACCTGGCTTGAGCATATAAGACCTCAAGTCCTCTCCCCTAATGGCACACTTCCTCCAACAAAACCGCACTTACTCCAACAAGGCTACCCTTCCTAACAGTGCTACTCCCTATGAGCCCGTGGAGGACATTTTCTTTCAACCACCACAATTATATTTGATTTTTTTTTTCATTGCCGTGATGCCTGAGAGTACAAGGAAGGGAAAAAAATATTTATGACAGCTCAAAGTTTCAGGGGTGTAGTCCTCTATTGCTTGGCCCCATGCCCCTGGTGGAGCATCACGATGGCAGGGGTGTGTGGTGGGAGGGGTGTGTGGTGGGAGGGGTGTGAGGTGGGAGAGCAGAGAAGAAAGGACTGAGAACGAGACGGAAGAGTCTTCACAGGCCCTACCCCCAGCAGCCTGCTTCCGCTAGCTAGTTCCTATCTCCTGAAGCTCCCCACTCTTCCTTTATAAGAGCTGCATGGTCCCACCACCTCCCGCATCAGCACCACCAGCCGAGGACTTAGCAATCACCACAGGAATCCATGAGGAACATTTCATAGTCACATCATACAAAGAGGCTTTATTTCAGGCCAGGCGGAAAACTACGAAATACTGCTTCCTATGATCTAGGTGTCTGGGTTCATGGGTTCTTTTACATACATTATGGGAATCAAACGGTTCCCAACCTCACAGAGATCTGACGAAAACTAAATAGATCAATGTGTTTATGTGCGCTAAGTGCTTCCTGACACAAACACTTCATCAGTGTTAGCCATTATTTGGACTGTCATAATCTTCATCTCCTGATCTTGAAATAATTAAGCCACACAGGGTCTGTCGGGTGGGAGGATGAGTTTCAAATTTTGGGTTTGTTGTTTTGTTTTATTTTGTTTTGTTTTGGAGTGCTCAGGATGAACCAAGGCTGCATGCATACTAAGCAAACAGTAACATTAAGCTATATCTTCACCCTGTCTTTACTTATCAGAACCAAACCCTGCTTCCCAGACATTCCTATCTAAATACAACATCCCTTGTCTAAATACAACTCATTCTACAATGTTGCCAGGGAATAGTTAATAAATTTATCAGTCTTCAAATACTCATAACACATCTTTATACCTTTTCCAAAAATTGGGGCATTTGCCATATTGTGTCTTTTGGTGTCTTTCACTCCGTCCAAGATTCCAAAGAGTTTGCATCACATAATTTTTTCAGTCGTGTTTATAAATTTTTCTTCCCTCTGAAATGAAGCCCACTAGAGACTGAAACCTAGTGTAGCTGTTAGAGGTCCCACGTCCTCTCAAGCATCAATTTCTCCTTAGGTATTTATGTCCTGCCTTTTCCAGGATCAGGATTTTTTCACCTACATTAAAAAATATCAAAACAGGGCTGGAGAGATGGCTCAAAGGTAAAGAGCACTGGCTGCTCAACCAGAGGTCCTGAGTTCAATTCCCAGCAACCACATGGTGGCTCACAACCATCTGTAATGAGATCTGATACCCTCTTCTGGCAAGTAGGCATACATGCAGACAGAGCAGTGATACCTAAAAAAATACATAAATAAAAAGTTTTTTAAAATAGGAAAACAAAACATAAGTGAAACAGTCTTGTTTTACCTGTCATCTTAATATATGTTATAATGTAGATATCTTCAGTAGTCTTACTACCTCTCTTATTGTTATCAGTGTAATACACCACAGAGAGAGAGAGAGAGAGAGAGAGAGAGAGAGAGAGAGAGACCTGTTGATCTGTGTCTTCCATCTTTGCTATTCTGAATTTTTTGCAGTAGTTATACTGTTTAAAATGGTCATCACCATCTTATCCTTTTGGTTTGTTTGGCTTGTTTTTTGGGGGGTGGGCCATTGAGAAGGTCCCAGTTACATGTTAAACTACTTAACCTGGCTTGTTTTGTTTGTTTCACAGCTTTCTGTCTTCATTTCTGAGATGATTTTTCATTGTGTTTAGATATTCCCATTCACAGACTATCCTTGCCTTGTGATGTGTCTTCCCTATTGACACATTTGTTCCTTTTCAAGAATTCTTTTCCAATGCTGAGACCAAGGCGTCCTGCAAGCTGGGCAAGTGTTCCACCATTGTGCTATTCCCCCACCACCTTGAGAATTGTTTAAATCACTTTTTCTTTAAGTCTACTTTTTCACTAAAATCTAGTAAACTTCTTGACAGAGTCAGAATTCATCTTTAAGAAACGTATGTTCACACATACCTTCCTCTCAGGGCTATTACTACCCACACATCTTCAACCAGCTCTACATGTTGGCAGTATTTAAACTCAAACGAGCAGCTTCTCCTGTTATTCTTCTGATCCTAAGGGTGAAAATAACAGCAAACTTGTCATGACGTCACAAGCTACTCAGCTTCTAGCAGAATGAATGTGAAAACATTTGACTCATGAAAACCTCCCATGGCTCCAACCTGCCCCTTCTAATTGCTTCGGTCGGTTTCGGAAAACACCACTGAGGCTCCCTTTCTGTCCAAGTAGGACCTCCTACAATCACAGGAAGCCTCTTTTTCCTTACTTTCACCTAAACTTACCTCAGTGTTCCCATCCAAGCTTCTCACTTCTTTTGTGGAGACAGTAAGGAGAATTCATGAGATCTTACTTATTAAGAAAAGCTTATTGAGCAAGTTGCTTCACTACTTAAGGTAAACTCTTTCTTGGAAAACTAAGTATTTGGACCATGTGAGCTATAAATCTCTTACATCTTGCAAAACCACAGCACAGTTATCATTGTGACCTATTGCTTCTTGCAGTGTTTATCTTCCTGTTGCTTCTTTTAGTCATGTGGCCCAATTCAGCAAGACACATTACAAATAACATCTGACAATAAACCACATGACAGTTTCTACTCCTGAGGCCTAAGGATCTTACTCAGCCTTTCTTCTCTTTTCATTTGAAAAAAAAGTTCCCCATCATGGTCTCCTCCATTCCTTCCAAACTTTATCTCTAGCCCAGAATCTTCTTTTCATCTCCCCCATCCTTATTCCAAGCATTAGACACCTACCTCCACCAAGTGGTCCCACGGGCACCTCCAACTTGATATGAGTCCCAGAGTCTTCTATCCTTCCCCTGAATGCCCTGGTTTTGTAAATGAATCTACTCTTCTCTGTTACTTAGCACTGTGTCCCGCGTGATCTTTGCCTCCCTCTCCTCCATATTTCTCAGAACCCATTCATTCTGCTTCTTCAGTCCAAACACTCACTGCCTTTTGTATTGTTGCAATAGTCTATCTAGGTTTCCCCTTCAGCTTCTCCCTGACTACACAATGAGGCTACGTTCAACTTCTAAAAACAGGATTTTTAACTCTTATTTTCTCCCTGAAAACTTTTCATTGTTTATTATTTCAAACAAACAAATTCCAAGCCTCTTGTCATGGAAATTCAAGAGTCTCCATTAGCAATCCGTCCTTTTTCTATAATTCTTAGTTTATTGCATCCTACTCTATGTAACAATTTAGATTGCATATTTGCTGTTGCAAATAATGTTTAGTGTCCCCATGTCAGACTCTAGGTCACACTGAACCTTTGACTTTAGTACCCTTTCTCCCTGTTCTCCAGTCACCACTCACCTCACCCACTCACATGTTGTCCCAGAATGTCTCCTAATAATATCAACCTCATGGGACCTTCCTTTTATGTAAGTCATGAGTGTGTTTCTCAGGCTGCAATTTCTTGTAGAAATCAGTGTTCTTCTTCATGAGAATGTAAGCATCTTAGAAAAGGTATCTACTTCAGAAGCATTTTATTTATTTATTTATTTATTTATCTATTTATTTATTTATTATAATATGTGTGTGATGTTTATGTGGGAGTGCATGCCACCATTCACTTGTAGAGGTCAGTAGGCAATTTTCAGGGGTCAGTTATCTCCTTCCACTTTGTTAAGGCAAGGGTCTTCCTTGTCTCTGCCTGTCTGTGTGCCCCATCTGACCATAGGCATGATGAAATTACAAATCAGAGCCACCAAGTCTGGTTTTTTGTTTGGTGGTTGTTGTTGCTACTGTTGTTGTTGTTTAAGACAAAGTCTAACTCTATAGCCCTGGCTACCAAGTAATGCAGTGTGTTGACCAAGTTGTGCTGAAACTCACAGAGATCTTCCTGTCTTTGCCTCCCAAATACTGAGATTAAAGACATGTGCCATTATATCTGGCTTGGCAGGATTATTTTTGGATGAGAGGGGGTTGGTTGGTTTTGTTTGTTTTTCTTTTTCTTTTTTTTAGACAGGGTTTCTCTGTGTAGCCCTGACTATCCTAGAACTCACAACGTAGACCAGGCTGGACTCAGACTCACAGAGATCCACCTGCCTCTGCTTCCTGAGTTCTGGGATTAAAGTCACCCACCACTACACCCTGCCTAGGTTTTTTTTTTAATATGGGTTCTGGAGTTCAAACTCAGGTCATCAGGCTGACACGCCAAACACTTTTATCCACTGAACCACCTTGCCAGAACTTCAATAGTTTTGAAACACTGTAAAACTCTAATTGATATGAATATTATATTTGCTCGTAAGTATCTAAGTATCTGGATAAATTAATAATAAATAACTTAATACAAATCCTGCTTGGAAGAATCAATCATATATTAATATTACTAATCAATAATTAACATCTCCACAATACATTCTTAAGTATTGTACTTACTTTTGTGAAATATGAGATGGGATAATATCATTGTATACTACACAGTCATCATAATTTTAACTGCACAAAGTTAAATAGATTACTTTTCAAAATAAGTGACAGTCTTTTATAGAATTGGAATTTGTGGCTTTCATCTGCTGAAATGAGCCAAATAAAGCAGCCAAAAATCCAGGCAGTTGCTCATTGAACAAAAGTCTAATTGAGCAAGAAGTCTAATTGTACACTGATGAAGTAATCAATAATAAAAGTCACTCGGAATAGTTATAATAATAAAGGTTCAGCATGCCAAGTCTCCTGCTAGGGAAATTGGGGGAAGCAGTTGGCATTTCACATCTATTTGCTTCATACTTGGTTCGAGCGGTTGGAGCTGGCTGGTAACCTTTGGTACAGTAGCAGGAGAACCCCATATAAAACTTAAAGTCGATTCACAGTCTATTTGGCAATATTGAAACTAAATTATTCCCAGAGTATTTTTCAGCAACGCATATATATTACTCTCAAACTTAGCAAAGGAATAATAATCTACTGCTGATTAATACCTTATAAGAAAAAAAACACTCCTATCTTAAAATAGGATCATGCCTATAACATTATAAAATTACCTTCCCACCTGCCTGGACTGATGGGAGAGAGGCATCACATTGCCTCCAAGTGACAAAACACTGGTATTCCTAAGCAACACTTGCATAATCCCTGTGTTGTCAAAACATTTTAGAAGTCCCGCCTCTACCCATAGCTTCCACTACTTGATTACCAACCCCAAGAGAAAATTAGCACAAACTGGCAACCAGCAAGAGTGGAGGAGGTATTGCTGGGTTTGGCAGAAACTGAATCACATGTCCTGTGCATCTCTGTGTGAGCTACTCCTGGAGAAGAGTGGGGAGCATCACCCCTAGGGAACTACACTAATGATGGGTCCCACTTCTGGCCATCTGTCCTGAGGCTGCCTCCAAACTTCAGGGCTTCAAGATGCAGAGAAAAGAGAGACAATGGAGTTTGACTGAGGAATTTCCTCCCTGAGAAAATACTATGGTGATTTGGTTAACTTAGTAGTTACAAAAATTTGAATACTTAATCTCCCTAAACGTCCATTTCCCCTTTTGTGAAAAGAATATTATTATGGCATATCTTTGTTATTATAACTTATTAAGTGAAATAGTGCCTCTGAGACACTTTACAAAATATTTGGCACAAACAAAATGCTACTAATATTTGCTCAATAACAATAGATAATTGACTCAGAGGTTTACAGAATTTTGTGATCAATGACTAGATTGCATCCCCCCCAAAAAAAACTCCTAAAATTAAAAAAAAGTGATTCTAAGACCCAACCTTGTTTGTTGCCTAGTTGTTTTTTTTTTCCCCAGAGAACTATTTATAAAGTTAAAAAAGCAATGTTGATGAAGTCATGCATTCTTCCCACACACAAAGGGAAGCCCAGCACAACAGCTGGGAACAGCATGTTGTTTTTCTTCTACAAATGTACCTGAACCTACACATCAAAAAAGAAGAGTTTTAATCTTCAAAGGAATCACCTCAGGAAGCTGTGTACTTTTCAATAATGCTGCCAAATATTTTCATAATCTCCCTTCTGCATTAGCTCCTGGTGTGGCCTCTGATTCTTTTGTTGTCTTTTGTTGGCAACAAAATTTTATGCACTGAGAATTTTCAGTTCTGAAAACAGATTTAAGACACAAATAAGATGAAGAATAATATCACCTTGGGTTTTAGGGGTGTTGGGGTTTTTTGTTTTTTGTTTGTTTGTTTGTTTGTTTGTTTTGGTTTTGGTTGGTTGTTTGGTTGACTGTTTTTTAATGAAAAAGTGAGACTTTTTTTTTCTTTTGGCTTGGATAGTCAAATATATCGACTCCAGCCAGCGCATCTATAGGGCATTTAGGATCAATAGAAGCACTGTCAGCATGAGCCGGTTGCTTTCTGTACAAACGCTAAGTTATGTAGTTATTTATTAAACGTTACTAAACAGACACCTCACCTCTTGAGCACTGAGAACTTTCACGGGTATTAATTTATGCTGTCTTATGAGGTAGGTACTTTCTGCTTCCCCATCTCACAGTCAAGGTCATTGAGGTACCATGGAATTTTATCTAATGACAGGGAACAGATAAATGGAAGAGTCAGAAAACCAACCCAGGCTGTCTGTTCAGTGTCTATACTGTTTTCCAGAGAACACAAGCTGTCAGCAGTAACAATCTACTCTTCTGTTCTGGGATAGATTGTAAGGTTGTTTAATTGTTTCGTTCGTTGGCTCATTCATTGAGGTACTGTGTTTAAATTGGGTGGAAAATCTATTTTGCCATGAACTATTCTTTTTCACCTCGGCTAATGGAGAGTAGCGTTATCTAGGCTCCCTTTCTGCATTGTCCTGCCTGTTACCCCAGGAGGAAGCTACCTTTCCTGTTTTCCACATGTGTAGGCCTTTCACCCAGCAATGTCTTCAGCCTGTGCCAGGAGCAGTCTTCTCCTGCCTGTTTCAAAACTCACTCCTTAAAACTCACCATTTTCCATTACTTAATTCCTAAGTCTGTATCACCAACCTGAAGAGAAAGGGAGAAACAGGGCGAAGAGAAAGATAGTGAAAGGTTTCCTCTTCATTAAAACACATTTTTGTGTCATTTTCTCTAAGTTGAATCTTTTTTGTCACTGCCCCCACCGCCACTGACTTTTCTCTCTTTTGTTGTCAAACACAGCTTTCCAGGGGGGCTTCTTACCACAGCCAACAGTATATTGCTGCCTACCCCTTCAGACAATGACACCCTCCAGAGCTCATTCCTGTGTAAACTTTTAAAATTAATTGTGCTTGAACTTTTCTTTAATTTCAGGATAAAAGAAAAATACAGGAAGAAATCTCACAGAAGCGTCTGAAAATAGAAGAAGAAAAATTGAAACACCAGCACCTAAAGGTAACTTCTGACTTCCGTTTCCTTTCAATGGGTTTGTGTTCAAGTAGCCTGGCAGCACTTACAAGCCCACCACCATAAAGACACTTTAGGAGAGAAAGCCTTCCCAGGTTAGCTCAAGCACAATATCACCTGAGAAGAGGCCAGTGAGCCACTGAGAATTGCATCTGAGATTAATACCTTTTGGCAAACCTGAGGAAAGTTGGGAGCATGATTTTATTGCATCTGTGATTAAGTTCAGAGTTTCCAAATCTTCCTCAGTAACCTTGAAAAGTCAGCCTTGAGAATTTGGCCCTGGTGCAGCCTTGCTTAACATCACTGGGGAGTGGATCCAGCTAGGAAGTTCCTTTTGAAATCGATGAAAGGCCAGCCCTTCCCCAGGGGCTGCTGCAGAGCAGACAGTGTCTGGCCTGGTCAAGGATGCTTGTGTTCCAAAGCTCCCTGCTATGAGTCCAGTGTTGTTTGCATATGGTTGGGTTTCTATTTTATTTTGTTTTGACAGAACATGAGATCATAACTATAAATAAATCTCCATTTGAAAACTCAGACTTTACGTCTTCCACAGGGTGTGGTCATTTTGTAATAAAGCACATAGGGTTTCAACATTGTATGACGTAGTTTGGTCAGAGGATCCAAGTAAAGGACAAACAGAAACTCCTTGTGAATAGGCCCAAGCAGGAAACTGTTCTTATCTGGCAGGGGTGCTATCAATAGATCGAATGAGTTCCCTCAATGAACAATGCCACACAGTCATAAAATCTCCCAACTTACACTTGCCAGATTCAGATAAATCCATTTTTCTAATGGAAAAAAATATTGCCCTGTATTAGGCACATCATTCAGGAATTCTGGTTAACCTCTGTCCCCTGGATTCTGTTGACTACTGTCCTCCTATCAAAAGAGGCATTTCCACTGTTTAATGGATGGCTGAAAGCCATAGTTAACCTGCAGTTCTTACAAAGCACCATGCTGAATTTATGTTGAGCAGTAGACACACTCAAGAAATATATGTTAGGTGAATGCGATACCACTAAGGATGTGGGGGTAGTATGGAGAAACTAAGAGAATAGAATTAGGGTGTATGATGTGAATCCCCCAAAGATTTAATAAACAAGTTTAAAAATAAAAAAGGGAAATAGACCATGTACTACACCCAGAAAAATCAATGAAATAAAAAAAAACTTAGCAATTCAAATGAAGCCAGTCAACTCTCAAACATCTAGGACAGGTTCAGAATTACTCTGCTCTCCCCCCCCCCCCCCGGCTTCCCTCCCAAACATACGCATACACAATTTGAATCCTGCCATAAAGAGTTTCCTACTTGAGAGTAAACCAATACATCTCTGGCTCTCAGGGACTGCTACTCCTGCAGTATGGACGCCCACATAACTGCCCAGCTGCCAGTAACAAAGAGGGCTTAACTATCCCCTCAACTCTTTTGGGGAAATAAGTTTCACACAGGAAAAGGCTAACTCACTACTGAAAATCTACCTACACCCCTTTCCAGTGGCTCCCTCTGCCCAGCACCCGCCTGTACCTGAAACAAGAATTTTTTTTTCTTTTCTTTTTTTTTTTTTTTTTTTTTTTTTTGTTCCAAGGTGTTCTTCAGTTCTTCACTTTCCTTCAAGGACCCAAAAGGGTGGATATGAGGGGAAGAAGGAAATAACATGTCCTAATTTGAGAAATTAAAGATTAAATTTAAGAAGTTAAATGGTGGTGTTTTTATTTAGACAATAAACATTAACTGTGAAATCTGAGCAAGTCAAAGAATATGCTCATGAAGATGTGGCTTTTAAGTAGAGCCTTAGATGGTAAGTAGAATTTACTAAAGTACACATAGGGCCTTTCAATGAACATAGGTAAACACAGAACCTGTTACTTTTGAGGTACAATACAAGACCCTAAGAATATAACAAAGCTTGCCCTGTGTCTTGTGAACTAGCTGACACATGACTCCTGATGGCATTTGTCCTGTGATGAACACTGTACTGGGGGCCA
The DNA here is from genome assembly GCF_017639785.1 of Mesocricetus auratus. Lineage (NCBI taxonomy): Eukaryota > Metazoa > Chordata > Mammalia > Rodentia > Cricetidae > Mesocricetus > Mesocricetus auratus. Next base: position 40,739,400 of record NW_024429193.1, read on the forward strand.
CGATTGCAGAGGAAATACAGAGCAAAGAGTGGATATTTCAACATTCTTCCAAGTTTGCAGAAATTGCTGGCTATTCTAACAAAAACTAGGCCCAATTCCAAAATTAGGCTGAAAAATGTGCAAAAGCAAATTGATTTTATGCTATTTCACTGAGTTTTGAAAGTTCTACTATCTATTTTCTTTTCCAACCAGTTGTCCCTGCTCCCACCACTCTTTGCTGCTTCCCTGATTGAAAGCTAGTTTATTACACCACAATGATACACACAGATATTTGTAGGCTGAGCCTCCTGTACGACACACACACACACACACACACACACACACACACACACACACACACACAGCAGAAGAGCTGGAGTACTCACTGTGATCGTTAATTCCTGATGCTTTGACCCACAATGTGCATACAAATTTCCATGGGCATTCATTAAAATTCCCATCAAGTAATTCTGAAGTGTGTATAGTTGCGAACCTCCTTGCCTGTTACAGCATTCATCAGGAAAAACAAATTACAGTCGATATAGAATTTTTTTCTTTTCTTGAAGTCCATTCAACTCACAGGAAGAAAAACCAATTTATTCCAAGTCTGTTGTATTTGTTGAGTCAGGAGACCTTTTTATGAAAACTGACAAATATGGTTTATATGTCATTATATCACTTGGCTTTTCATTTAGTTACTAGAGATTTTGATTCTATTACCTGGCTTTGTGGTGATGGTGATTAAACCCACGGCAATCGTCTCCAGGAGCAACCTCAGCAGCCCATACAGCTTTTGATTCTGAACTTCACTGTCATGAAATCGTTAACCTGGGATCATCACAGTTTACCATCTGGCTCATCTAGCTTAGTACCCTCGGACTGTGCCATCTGGGTGTTTCTTAGATCAACAGGCAAGCAAGTGGCACTGTCCTTCTGGATGATTCATAAAAGCCAGAACTTACTGATGGGCAAGAATGAATTTGCATGTAAAAAAGACGTAAGGGAAAAGGAGATGACTCACTTGGTTATGGGCTCACCATAGCAGCACAGGGACCTAAGTTGAGATCCCCAGCTCACATACAAATATCCAAGCACACCAGTGTACACCTGTAGTCCTAGCTCTGAGGAGGTGGAGACAGGGGCTTGCTGTCAACCAGTCCAACCAAATCAGTGAGCCAAATCCTGTCTGAAAAATCAGGTAGAGAGCCAGCAAGATGGCTGACTGGATAAAGCTGCTTGCTGCCAAGACTGCTGACCTACATTCAATCCTAGGACCCATAGAGTTAAGGGAGAAAACCAGCTCCTGTAGGTTTTCTCCATATGAATCAGCACACAAGGCATACGCACTACCCCTGTACAAAAGCACAAGTACCAAGGTAGAGAGTGAAAGAGGAAGACACCAGCAGTGACTTCCGACCTCCACATGTACCAGCATACGTGTGCATCTGTAGTCACAGCACAAGTATATACTCACACAACTTGTATACCCTCATAGACCACACACACACACACACACACACGATTTAAAAGTCCAAAAACTAGCTTCAGAAAAGAGTCTAGAGTTTTCACAGGTGGAAAAACACCAAATCTATGAAGGCTGGTTAACAGGAGAAAATGGGTCCTCTTTACTATGCCCACTATTACAATTCATGAAATTTGAAGGCAACAAGAGGTTTTTGAAATTGTTGACAGATATAAAGAAATAAATGTCTTCTTCATGACACATTAACTGTCGTCACCTTGCATCAATATAAAATAAATTAAGATCCAGGTAAATTCTTAAAATGCTCATCAGTTTTCTTGGCGCCTTAAACCCCATTAGTCAGACTATTGTTCACTGGGTCTGGAGAGGAGACAGCTTCATCAACAGCTAACCAGCTATTATTATAAAGGTCTTGATTAACCGGGGGAAGACTCTCTGGCCCCAGAACAGACTAACACCAACTGCTCTTGACGTGTGTGTTAGATGAAATAACTGCAAATTCGGAGTCAACAAAACATGATGATGCAGGGCTCTCGCTTCATCCAGTGGTCTATAGTGGTCTATAACCCAGGTTCTGTGGCATCCATCTGTAACCCTCACACCTCCTCACTTGACAGATGTTTACATGATCATACTAGTTATTTGTAGTTATTGTAACATAGATTTGGCTTCTTTATAAAGAAGGGGACAAGGAGGTTGCAAAGAAGGAAAAACTGCAGATTCATTAAGCTAAGTCAGTGGGGAAAAAATAATCCCTCTTTAATACATCCACCGTTGCCATTCATAAGACTTGCAAGCAGTAAGAGATTCGGGGATTGTTGGCAAATGTGAGAACATACATTTATATTTCCTGACATCAGAAAAAAGCCTTGAGGGAGAAATGGCTCCTGGATGGAATCGGCAGTGGAAAAGAACAGGAAGAGATGAAGAAGCAAAATCAACAAGACCAGCACCAGACCCAGGTTCTAGAGCAAAGCATCCTCAGGTATGTCTTTTCTGGGGTACTTCTCAGATCTCCTTCCCTAAAAGTGAGCTCATGGCCATGAAGAAAACTGAAAAGCTTAAATATGAGATGGGATTATTGGTAATGCCACAAACATAGATATCATAAGAGAAAGACATAGGGGAGGGGGCCAAAAGTTGTTTTCTCACCTATACACAGAAGATAGATGGCATGTTTTCCGTGTGTGTGTGTGTGTGTGTGTGTGTGTGTGTGTGTGTGTGTATGCACACATAGCTATCTTATGTGTGATAGAAGACAAAGGTTGAAGTTGGCACGTCTTTCTCAGTTGCCTCTTCCCTTATTTTTTAAATACATTTATTAATTTTTTGAGAGTTTTATACGGTGTATTTTGATCATACTCACCCCCAAGTTCTCCCAGATAAATCCCTTCCTCCCTACCTCCAGAACTTCATGTCCTCTTTTTTGCTGTTGTGTTTTTTTAAATAAGCCATGGGCTCCAAAGTGTGCTGACCTGGGTGTGGGGACCTCCACTGAAGCATGGTCAGACTGGCAGAAGCCACACCTTTGTACAAAACAGGATCTCCATCTCACAGAAACCACAAATTGCCCACAGCAGCTCCTCATTTAGAGGTGTGGACTCATATGCCCTTTCCCATTCCAGCTAGAATATTGTCTGGCTTGATACTGTGTAGTCTTGTGCATCAACGGCTGCGTTCAACATGTCTTGGTCCTTGGAACCTGATGGGGGACAGTGTGGCAATGGAGAAAGGACAGACACACATGCAGAAAGACTGGGATCAGGAAGGTTACATATGTTCTGTTACATATGTTCTGAAGCAGTTGCATGAACTGCCACAACAGCCTGAGAGCTCAGCAGGTTTACCATGATCTGCGCAGAAGGAGAAGTCAGCTGGTCTTGATAGGAGACTTCTGTAGGTGAGCGATCTCAGGCTGTAAATATTCAGGAGCAGGAAGCTACAATTGCTAGTTTTTGCACACACTTATCAATCATTTGTAAGTGTGCCAACTTGTGCACAAGAAAGCTTTGTCATTCTAAGCCTGACCTATAGGAATAAGGCTTTAGAAATTTTCCATAGGTCTCAAGCATTGGTCCTTGACATGGGCGTGTTCATGTCAACAATATGCATTCACTCAGTACTTCATATGCTCTCCATATATTCAACCTGGGCTTCCTCGGCTTCCCAAAGGCAATCACAGCTACCAAGTGCTCATGAACTCATGATCCTGTCATATACAGAAGACACTGTTTAACTCCAGTCCTCCCTGATGTCTGACTCTTCCACCCTCTCTTTCTTGGTCAATGTTTCTGTTGTTTTAGTGAGACACCATGACCAAAACAACCTGAAGAGGAAAGGGTTTAAATCGCTTACACTTCTACAACATTGTTCATCATCCAAGGAAGTCAGGATAGGAACTCAAACAGGGCAGGATACCAGAGCCAGGAGCTGATGCAGAGGCCATGGAGGGGTGCTGCTTACTGGCTTGTTCCCCATGGCTTGCTCAGCCTGCTTTCTTATAGAACCCAGAACCACTAGTCCAGGCATGGCACTACCCACAGGGGCTTCCCCACCAATCACTGATAAAGAAAATGTTGTATAGGCTTACCTACAGCCTGATCTTACAGAGGAATTTTCTTAATTGAAGTTCCTTCATCTCAGATGTGACAAATTGACAGAAGCCTATCCAGCACACTTTCTTTCTTGATGGTCCCTGAGTCTTGGGAAGAAAATGTAATATAAATGTTCTATTTGTGGCTTAGCACTCCATGGACACTTATAACCAGTTCTGAGTGTCTGTATTAACCACTGTCTGCTGTACAAAGAAATTTCTCTGATATAGTCTGAGCTCTGCACTCATCTATGAGTAGAGAGACACGAATTTTGAAGGCAATTTAATATTGTCAATTCTAGCAGAATAATAGTGGTTGTTCAACCATGGGATATGTGAGTCTCTGGGTTCTTGCCCAGATTTACAGTACCAAGCATAAATTTCCCCCCTGTGGAATAGGTCTTAAATCCAATCAGGTCATTGGTCCACCCATATTTTTTGAGACAGGATGTCTCATAGCATCAGCTAGGCTACTGACCAGCAAGCTGCTGGGATAACAAGTATGTACCATACTGTCCTGCTTTTAAGTAGATGTTGGGAACTTGAACTCAGATCCTCAAGCCTGTACAACAAGCACTTTATCCACTAAGCCCTCTTCCCAAGCCCCAAAAGATGAAATGTCTTGTGGCTTAATCATGACACTGACTTAAAAGCAACTCCTCCTTAAAAGATAAGGAACTTCCAGGACCTCACTAAACTGAGAAGGGTGGGAAAGGGCTGGGCAGGAGGTGTGGTGTCAGAGTCTACAGAAGGCCTGCCGTGACCACATTCTCCATGCTCACCAGGGAAGACAATCAGATCTCACTAGTCCTCAAAAGAACAATTTGGGAAAAAAGCTTTTTTTTTCCTGATGACTTCTACTGCACTTTCTCATTTACATGAAGCTTATATTTGATAGGTTAGACTTTTGGCTGCACTACCTTGCTTAGATGGCTTTAAATGAAGAACTCTTAAATTATAATGCAATTCAGATTTTTAAATCTATTATCCCCCAACACTAGTTGTTTGCTCAGTATGTTTCCCAACAGTAGATAATAAACAATAAACATTGTCTTTAAAAAAATCAAGGCCCAACTGCCTCTACAGTTGAACACTCCATCCATTCCGAGGCCTCCCTCGAACTGGAGCTTTGTACCCAGAGTCCATCCAGCTTAAGCTGATGATGTCTTTCTCCAGTCCCCAACTCAGGATCCTTATCTCTAATGACTCCCAGGCTAATCCCTGTAAAGCTCCCTGCCATGCTGACACCTCCTTGCTTCACCTCAGAACCTCCTTTTCCAGTCTTTCCACATAATGAACAGCTACAACTCTCCCTACACCTGATGATAATTGAAGTAGCTATGTACAGTCAGGCCGCAGGGACAGGTCCATGCAGCAATTCTCCATAATCCTAGAGTATTTACTAGGATTCTCCAGTTGCCTTTCAGCCTTGCCTGAATGCTCCAAGAAGCACATAGCTTCTAGCCATACTGATAGTGACTGTCTAGACAGAGCTCCTATCTGAGAAAGAATTTTAAAGAGGAAGGAGATGTTTAATGAGGTATAGAAGATATGCTGTCCCCATTTGGTCTTAATAGCCTTTAGAGAAAGACATCCATCACCTTTTGCAGAGAGATCTGACAAAAAGCAGACAGACAGGTATTCCCTCATCCAATTCTCTCAGTGACTACAAAATGTCACACAGCCACCACTGGGGACTGAAAAGGACTCTCACAGAGAGGTGTTATCTCTCATAGGAAGTCTTTAGCCATGTTCTGTTCCTTTGTTATTGCTCTAAAACCCTCCCACCTGCCTCTGTTCTCTTCACCAAACTGTCACTCAGGTGGCCTGTTTCCGTCATCTCACTGAACTTAATTTTGGACATTCAGGATGCTGTTATGTCATCAGGGCTCCTTAATGCGCACCAGATGAAGTTAGTCCACAAATATAAAGAAGAATAATAATAATTCTTTGAAAAGGGCTTCATTCAATTTATGAAGTATTTGCCTAAGCATGAACTCCTTTAATAGTCACAGCAGTCCTAAAAAGAAAACACTAGCAACTCCATGTCATAGATGAGGAAATGGCCTTAAAGAAGGTATGGGACTTTGTGCCCAGCCACAGGGCCCACAAGGAACAAGCCAAGCTCTAAAGCCAGAGCTCTGAAGCTAAGAAAGAAAAAGAGAACTTTGAGTGTAAATGTTTTGGAAGCAATGACACAGCTGATATGGGCAAGTACCTAGAAAAATCAACAAGGAGATTTTTAAAGGAACTGTCCTAAAGAGATGTATTTGCAAGGAATTAGTAAAGAATTCACATCTTTTATGGCCTTTGTTTTTAAAAATATGTACAAGACCAGAATGTTCCAAAACAAACTATGAGTGTGGGTAATCTGCGTGCCCTTGTCTGTATTTCAGCAGCCCTGCGAGGGCTCTGCACCCCAGGCTGCTGAACACTTTTCCCTCAGATATTTCTAAAGCTGTTAAAGAATCAGGTGCATGCTTTTCATCTTCCGCCTAAGTAACTACCGCAGTGCTTAAGAAGCTTTTATTACCAAAGAAATCAGTGGGTTCCTGCTAGTTCTCCTTAGCCAACTGCTACAGTGAAACCGAGCAACGCTGTGCCTCCTTCCCTGAGCAGAGAAAGAATCCAAGCGTCGCCTGTGATTTATCACTTAGGTGCCTGCTCAAGAGTGGCATTTGCCGTTCTGCCAGGCCCCTCAGCAAAAGGATAAGAGTTAAACAGGAGCATCAAAATAGAAATGATGCCATTACCTCAGGGTTCGCAACAAGGCCAGCCCCCGCCTGTGAAGTGTCCATTCCTTCTATGTTCATGGTTTGATGGCAGTTCACCTTTAGCTTCTTAATCTCTTCCACTACCCACAGTCTGTGGGCTTAGCTAGTCTGCTTGCACCATTCTCAGCCTCAGCTTCCTTGCTTGGAAGGTGGGGAAATTGGACCCACACCACCGGATTCTTGGGAATACAGTAATTTCCCTGACACACAGTAGGTGATTAATATAAATATATTGAGAAATACATAATACTATTCTTCCTTGAAAGTATAACTCAAAGGGCTAGGGAGCTGGCTAAAACCATTGCTGTGTAAGTGCTCTAGTTTAATTCCATGACCAAAAGCAACTTGAGGAAGAAAATGGCGTATTTGGCTTAGAAGTTACAGCCCATCGTTGGGGGAAACCAAGGCAGAAGAAGCCTAGAGGTAGGAATTGGAGCAGAGACTATGGAGGAATGCTACTTGCTGGCCTGTTTCCCCTGGCTTGCTCAGCTACCTTTCTTATGTAGCTCAAGTACACGTTCTATTAATTAACAGTAAAGAAAATTCCCCACAGATCAGTCCGATGGAGGAAATTCCTCAGCCTAGGGTCCCTCTTCCCAAGTCAGTCAAGTTGACAACCAAGATTAGTCATCACAGCAAATATGATGACCTGAGTTCGGATCGCCGGCATCTATGAAATAAAAAGCGGGCATGGCAGCCATACCTGTAGCCTTAGCAGTAGGGGCTGACACAGGTGGATGGGGAGGAAACCTTCATGCTGGCCAGCCAGTCTCACAAACTTCAAAAATAAAATAAACATTCCAGCCGGGCAGTGGTGGCGCACGCCTTTAATCCCAGCACTCGGGAGGCAGAGGCAGGCGGATCTCTGTGAGTTCAAGGGAAGCCTGGTCTACAGAGCAAGGACAGCCTTCCAAGGCAATACAGAGAAACCCTGTCTCGGAAATAAATAAATAAATAAACAAACAAACCTAAACATTCCAACATCAACTTCTGGCACTCATAAACACTCATGCACATGCACACATGGAGAGAGAGAGAGAGAGAGAGAGAGAGACAGAGACAGACAGACAGACAGACAGACAGACAGACAGACAGACAGAGAAACAGAGACAGAGAGAGAAGAGATATTAATTAGAATGAAAACAAGGTCTACAAAGGCTGAGCCTTAATTAATCCGGTACGTGGTAGAGGAGTACAGTTTAAAGCCAGCCTCTGCTATACAGTGAATTGGAGGCCAACCAGGCAGAGTGATACAAGACCCTATCTCAGAAAAAAAATGATTTTTTAAAGAAAAATTCAGCAAAATTAAAATATTGCCTAGAGCTTTATCCAGGTGGGTTTATTATTTGGCCTCATTCTCTCTCAATTCTTTGAGCACAAAAAAAAAACTATTTTTCTTTGTGTAACAGTATTACTGAGCTAGTGATCTTTCCATTTGGAAGTAACTTAGTAATATTCCCTCTAGCTTAAAGGCTAAAATGCTAATAGATTTTATTACTCTAGGACACTTAACTATGTACCAAGCACTGTGTACATATGTACACTTTATACATATATGTCATTAAATCCTACAACCACCTGTGAGGTGGTTAACAGAAAAATTAACATTTATAAGGGTTAACTCACTCCCATACCCCCACCAACACCCCCCCTTACACTGCTAAATATCTAACAGCTTGGGATTTAATCTGAATTCAAACTCCTAACCAAGAAACAGAACTGTGCCTCCAATCCTTCAGAAATATTCTAGAAATGTTAAATCCTGAGCACTCTGACAACAGGTTTTTTTGTTTTGTTTTGTTTTGTTTTTATTTCCAGTACAAGAAGTGGTTTTACCCTTAAAGGCGTCTCATTATTTAGTGTTCACCTGAGCATTTAACAAGAAGGAAAGGGCTCCAGGATTTCCAAACTCACACGTAACCTTGAAGTAAAGCCATGTCTTTTACTCATCCTTGGGTTTTTTTTTCCTCCAAAGGAAAACAACATTGCACAAACTATGTGGGTTTCCATGGTTTCTATCCCAGAATCACAACTGTAGCCCAGGAACATATTACTAAGTATTTTGCCGGGTTCCCTGATTAATACCTGAGGAGGCAATGCTCCCAGGAGAAAGCCACATTAGACATCTTCCCAAATCTTTGCTCAGAGCTTCAGTTTGCCTCTTAAAGGATCGCTGCTCGTCTTGTGACCTCTGAACCATTTACTTCATGATTGCTAGCACAGCTGCTCTGACCTCTTGGTCCAGGCCACAGTGCGCACAAACATATGGACTGGTATAGACATCTGGCACTTCATTGCTGTCCTGCACCCCACACCTCCTGGGACGTCCAGGATTTCCCACACATACACACGAAGTCTGCGAGGGATCTGTGCTCCTAGCAAACTGTCATTACCATCCTGGTCCTTTACTGCACCTGTCCTATAGCTCTCCATGACTGAAACTGCCTTCAGTCAAGCTCCTCTCCAGACACTTTTTACTTCTTGAACTGCGTCCAAAGACCTCCTGACTTTAATTGGCCCGTGCAGAGTGCCTGGCAGAAATGTCATAGGCATAAAATGTAAAAGGTTAACTGCCAAGGAGAATGGTGCAAACACACCGCATTCCCTTCGAGAAGAATAAGCTAAGCTACTTATGATTAAATGTTCGCTAAGCTTTTTATTCCACATTCCCAAGGACCCTTCTGACCTTTTGGCTTCTATTAATAAAGCTTCCATCGGCGCCCAAATAGTTAGAAACTGCTTTCTCCATATAGTGCCTTGGTCAAAGGTACTTGTGAAGTCTTAGATTTCTGTGTACTGTACATCCTAAGAAAAGCCAAGAAGTGGGCTGTGACAACAGCTGAAGCTGTGTCCCACAGAACCAAAAAAAAAAAAACCACCCACAAAGGGTGATAGAATATGAGACAACACATTTCTGCTCACTCTCATATAACAGGAATCCATTTGGTTAGCTCAGAAGACAGTAGGCAAGATTCACAAAGGGAAACCCACAATATACAAAGTTCATTCCTTCTTTGTTGCTTAATAATCTAATTTACCTAATGCAGAGTGGCTGTATCTTCGTGAAATTAGTGCCTCATAAAATAAGTGAGAGATTTGGATGAAAATAACACATTCTAAATATTTCTGCCTTCCTATTTTGACCCAGCTAAGTATATCTAACACAATATACCAGGGGCATAGTCAAGCTGTTCTCTGTGACAACATGAGAGAGAAGAGAATGAAAACGAGGAGGGTGAGAAGCCCACCCCTTGTCTCATTAAAGTTCTGTTGCCTAGAAACACTTACGAAGTTATTCTGAGGCAATTGCATGAGTCAAGATCATTCCAAGCATGTTTTTCACTCTCCATCTTTGACTAATTGGTTTACCAGATTTGTAATAGTTCATCTGCTGTTGTTTTTAATTTCCCAGATAGACCAGTTATTTTTAATTCAGGAACCTCGGTTTTAACTTAACCAAATAAGCTAAGTAAAAACCAAGCTTCCAACAAAAAAAGGAAACAAAGGCAGCCCATCACCAAACACACACACACACACACACACACACACACACACACACACACACACACACACACACACACACACTGCTCCATGTACTAAGAATAAACTCTGAATATATAGGTTATAAGAAGAGAAGTAGCTGATAGGTTCGATAGATGAGTGAATGAGTAGACTTTGAAATAGAATAGTAAACAACTCAAACCCAAATAAAAAAACCTCCTCAAACTTCTTTCAAAAACAAAAATAATAAGCACACAACTGTTGTGGGGCCAAGGGAAAGTTGTATGATAGCAGTGGCCCTCATTTGAGTTGTCGGTGACATGTTTTTAACATTTCACCATCACTTTACGTTCTTTCCCTCTCTCCATGCTCCTTTATTTTCTCAGCCCATCCCATGCCTTCTCTCTTGCTCATACCTAACAATCTCATCGTACCGCATCAGACACAGAGTTTGAAAGATAACTGACCCAGGATAAATACCCACCACTGTGGTAGGGTGAAAGGTAGACAAGAGAGAACAACTTCTGAGGGTGCCTCCATGACACCACTTCAACCCAATGATGCCAGCATCCCAAGCACTACCCTAAGCCATCCTACAAAGACAGTCCCAACCTAGTTCTACACATAACCAGGAAAGAACAGAACGTTACAAAGGTATTAACAGCCAGGCCTGAGAAGGCTGATTTTGGACTCAACGTGTTCTTGAGATATTTCATTGAATTTGCCCTTCTACTCTTTTTGAAGGTGACTCCAGAGCCACATACTCCCTACAGAAAACACATATATCTGTATTTGCCTCTCTTTAGACCCCTTAACTTTTCAAAGTATTTTTACATTTATTTTCTCATTCTAAATGGCATCCCACGTCTTAAAACACAGATTTAAGAGCCTTGGAAGGAATTGTAGACCCTTGGCTCTGACGATGTAAGGAAACATGGGAAAAAGCAGGAAGTGAATTGACTTCAAGGATCCAACCTCTAAGTCTTGGTTACAGAAAAAAGAAAATTTTCAAAAGCAGGGATGTTGCATCAGAGGAAGAAGGGTCTGTGCTGCCATGAGTATCAGGCTCTTCCATTTCTAGGAAGTGTTTACCAACTTGAAGACGAACCACACCCACTCCTTGCAATAGCATCCTTTGTCTGTCCTACAAGTATTACTGAGTTGGTTTGGACCACCCACAGTGGACTGCCCCCCACCAGTTGGTTATCAGATGTTATATTAGGATTGGAATTTATTCTTGTTGGTCTTCAAATTTAAAAAAAACAACTCTCTTCTTGAAATCAAGCAAGAACAATAACACTAAGAAACAAAGTAACACAGAAGCGCATAGAAAATATAGAAGCTACTCTGTGACACATTAGAGATAAATGTTAAGGGTTACATAGCTCAAAGCCAGTGACCATTTCTGAATGAAGAAAGTCAATGGCTCTATATATCCATGACTATCCTTTTCCACATCATTGAATAGTTTCAAATGGCTTCTGTACTGGAAAGACTTTTCTCCCCCACCCAACTTCACCTTTTTTATTTAAATATTTAAAATTGATTTGAAATATTTGTGAGTAGTTAAATTGTCATTACTTATACAAAACACATAATTTTAACATATAATATGAAAATGCCTACTTACATTGCCAATAAAAATGTCTTAGGGTTTGCAAAATAAAACACTGTCCTTAGAATTTGAGCAAAGTTCTGGGCAGGGTAATACGCTTCTGTAATACCAGTCTCTGGAGATGGAGGCAGGAAGATCAGATTTTCAAGGATAACATGATCTACCGTAAGGAGTTCAAAGCCAGACAGTGCTACATAAGACTCAGAAATGAATGAATGAATGATTAAAAGAAATAAATGCCTCTGAGAAAACTTTAACAGAGTGTTAAGGTCCTCCCTCAGTATTGGCACAAACATCTAAATTTAACTTGTGGAAGAAACAAAACGTAGAAGAAAAACAGATAAAGTGGGGGAAGTAAAACTTTCAGAGCAGCAGATGATGTGTCCTCAGACCATTGTCAGCATCTTTTCTCCTCAGATTTTGTTATTATTATTCTCTCATATATTACAAAGTTTCCCCTCCTTCCCCTCTCCCAGCCTCTCACCCCATCTCTCCTTCCCCCCATATTCATTCCCCCTCCAACTCTCCTCAGAAAAGATCTTGAGACATGATCTTACCAAGTAGGTATTATTGGAACTTGGAACCATGCTAGGCTTGAAATCTCAGAGCTCGCCCCCCCCACCTCTCTTTCCCTGCTGCTGAGATTAAAGTTCACTATGCCTGACCCTTCCCTAAGTTTATAACAATGAGGGGGTAGCTGAATCATGGGGGGGCAATCTTCAGCTAATTTACAGTATGCTGGCTGCAACAGTACTTGAAAGTCACTGGAGGAACTCAAGACACCTAGGCAGAGATCAAAACTAGTTATTATTACAATTATTTTGCTCTTGCTAAGTGTTTGGCAAGTACTACTAGATTATCACATGCCCTAATTAAAATCTACACAGTCCATTGCTGTCCTGTCAGAGTATTTGAGAAGCCCCAACCTAACCAATTCCCTTTTCCACAACAGTCTAGAGTGCGTATTTATTGGCATTCATTTGAAAATGACTTTTCTAATAATTTATTTACGGTGTGAATGATTTTCTAAAAACCAGTTTTGTTTTTCATAGTGTATGATAATTGACACTTTTAATATACAAACCTTATTCTGATTGAGCAAATAGGGTTCTCTGTGAACTCACTCTACTCTAATGTCACTTGTCTGTAGAGCAGTGAGTGGCAAACCATGATGGTCCTATCAGCCTGTCCAATAGTTGCGACTATTTACAGAATTTTATTAGGAGACCAAACTCATCCTTGCACAAGCTGTCTGCATATGATTATAAATTATTTAGCTCTCAACCATCTGCTGTTTCCAGCCCTCAGCACAGGCTGTCATTTGTTTCCACCCCATTGTATTGCCTCTCAACTTGTAGTCATCTGAGAGCTGCATTGTGTCCCTTGCCCTATTCTTAAATGCTCAGGATTAGGGTCAATGATCTAGCTCAGGGCAAACTGCATGTTTGCTGTTATGTGTACCCTTTCTTTCTGACTTAGTTACCCATAGCATGTGACTGTTACCCTGGTAGGTGGGTCTTCTTTATTATATACATACCTTTTTACAATGAACAGCAATTCGTTATAAATTCATTGGCTTTTATTACGTGTCTGTGCAATATGCATCAGCTTTTTGATATTCCTTTATGTCAGGTGAGTCAAACAAATAAAGTTGACATGTAATTACATTCTTAGTAAAGATGTTATTAGTGCTTCAATTTTTAAAATAAAATAATTTTTTAATCTCATATCCTCAATTTTATTTTTGTTTGCTTCTTTTGGGGATGGGGGTCTCACATTATAGCCCAGGCTAGCCTTAAATTCATAATAATATCTGTACCTCTCCTCCTGGTTGCTAGGATTATCAGCATGAGTCAATGTACCAGATCATATTTTTAATTGTATTAGGAAAATCAAGTTTGGGTGGTATCACAATATATTTAACCTATGCCCCACTAGCAGTAACTAATGTTTCCAGTGAATATAATCTGACTAAGGTTATCAATTGTGTATAATCAATAATATCCACTGAGTTTCCAGAGGGATTCACTCAAAAGCTATGATTTTAAAAAATAAATTAAAGGATTGTCCTTTTTCATCAGAAGTTTTAGTCACTGAATTGTCATTAATATTTTTCTAACTAAAAAATAACTAGGCAAAAATCTATGAGCTGTCAATATAACCAAGTCAGATTTCACGTATTTCATTAGGAAGCCTGGTGAGTCTTTTCATCACTAGGAGAAAAAACTTGTTTTTCTTCTGCTTCATTGCCCAAAATGCAAAATACTACTGAAAAATTTTTCAGCTCAATGAAAGAAACTCAAAATCTGTCACATCTTGCCTTCTTCCCCATGAAGTTACACAGTGGCTAGTACACTCGTTCTGTTGATTTAAAGGAGTCTACCTAAATGCTTTTTAGTATCATATTAAAAGTCTCATTTACCTCACACAGAAAAATCTTAACTGAGGATACCAGAGGACAGAGAAAGCCTGATCCTTTCCATTTGTTCCTTTGCATATGCTTGGCAGTATGAAAAAAAACAACAACAACAACAAAACAGTCATGGCATTCCAAATTAGGTATGAGAGATAATGGGAGGGCAAGCAGAAGCGGCTCTATTTTAAAGATACGATCTGAAAGCTACAGACATTTACTAGTATCCTACACCGTCTGAATACACAAGAGAATGGGACATCTAACCTACCTCCAGATATCCATCGAGGTAGATGAAGCTCAGTGATATATACTACTAGAAAAGAAAAGAGGAATGGATTTGGGAGCACAAGGACTAAGGTTCTCAAAATAGAGTCAAACCAGGGATGGTGGTATGCACTTGCAATCCCAGTACTGGAAAATAGAAGCAGGAGGACTTCGTAGAAAGTTCAAGGCCAACTTGGTCCGTATGCAAGTTCAGACCAGGCAGAGACATATAGTAAGACCTTGTCACAAAAAAAAAAAGAAAGAAAGAAGAGAAAAACTTAGAGCAGGATGTTCTTTCTGCCAATATCCATCAGAGGACTCCATCACAAAAATGACGGCAAAGCTGACGCTGGAGAAGTGGTTGCAACAGTATTTTTTTAAGGACGAAGCTTGAGATGGAAGCATTCCTTAACGAGGACATTACCCTTTTCTCTTCCTCTGTCTGCTGAGGCAGGGTGGACCATCTATGACAATCCCAGTGAGTGAAAAAGTGTTGGTAGCCAGGACTACCTTCACTTTGTTACCGTGAACAATAACACGTCCCTTTTGTACTGCTAATCAAAATGAATGTCATATCTTAAGTTCACAGAAATAAAGTTTCAGTTTTAAGGCTTATTCCCATGGTGGCTAACTGAGAAAGACTAGGTGGAAATCTGTTTTTAAATTCCATCCCTCCTCAGACTACCTAGGAACCTCAGGGTCAGTTGCCTTTTTTAGGTGACCTGCTTGCTCATATCTCCAGTGGAACTAGCAAACTGTAAACTTTTGAATTGTATTGGTGATTATTTTTACCCCGTGAGATAGTCTGTTTGGCCACTAATGGTGAACTTCATCAGACTGTTAGTCCTTGCTAATGCCACCAAAAACTAAAAGAGATAAATGGACCCTTAGTTGCAGAAAAATTGCCTTCTGAAATTACCTCTTCTTGACATATCCAGAATTTAGGTGCCTTTTTCTCTAAGACAAAAAAAAGGTTTCTTGTTGAAATTGGATTGAGGACATTATCTCCCAATCATTAAGGGAGGTTATTACCAGAACAGAGCACAAAATGAAAGTCACCTGTTTTCACATAGGGAGTTCTTTGAAATAGCCCTCTTTTCCCCCTGAGCAAATGGACAAGGAGAAGAAGGATTCCAATAATGGATAGCTTTCTCCAGTGCTCTGTTTGTCTAAATTGGCAGATGATGCCTGCCTACCAGCTCTCAGAAGTTAAGGGAGATGCTGACTCATCCATCAGGTCCCACCTCACAGCCCAGAGGTACCAGAAAGGAGAGGGTTTTTCCAGTGCTGCCTCCCTCTCACTAAACCGAATCAGCAATTCAAAGAGCTCAGTTCCCATTCTGAAAGGTTATACTTTCTAAAGACCAGAGGACAGCACTTAAGGAAATTCTAAGCCATGCACTGAACTGTAGTCAGGGAAAAGTTAAACTTAGCCCTAGAAGCATCCCTATATGATTTTCTTATTTAAAAAATTAACTCTTAAGCCGGGCATTGGTGGCGCACGCCTTTAATCCCAGCACTCGGGAGGCAGAGGCAGGCAGATCTCTGTGAGTTCGAGGCCAGCCTGGTCTACAGAGCAAGTTCCAGGACAGCCTCCAAAGCCACAGAGAAACCCTGTCTCGAAAAACCAAAAAAAAAAATTAACTCTTCAGTGTATTATGCATATATACCAATATGTGTATTACACATGTACAGATATAGGGATATACAGCTATATATACATGTATGTGCTTGTAAATGTGTGCATATGCACAAGTATGTAGCTCTTCAATATCTCAGTTACTGTTTTAGGTCTGCTTACATTATTTTATGTGTATGTGTATTTAGCTTGCATGTATAGATGTGTGCCAAGTGCATGCCTACTGTAACTCGCAGAGGTCAGGAATAGTCATTGGATTCTCTGGAACTGGATTATGAGCCACCACGTTGGTTAGGGAAGCTGACCCAGGTCCTCTGCAAGAGCTCTTAATCACTGAGCCATCATTCTAGTCCCTCACTATCTCATTTATGAGAGCTCATGTCTTTCTCTTTCCAGGATTGGTCTGAGTCCCTAAGGCAAGAACTATATTATTTAACATTTAAAGCAGAAATAAGTATGTTCTTATATGGCCATTGAATTGGAGTCGGGGGGCAGGCAGATGCATTCATATGTATATCGGAAAGGGGAAAAATAGGGTCATTGATTGGGGGGTGGGCAGCCAGATCCACATATATGTATTTTGGAAAGAGGGAAAAAAAAAGAGAGAAGGAAGAGGCAGTAATGAAAATTTTAAAACACAGAGCAAGGTGATGGACAAAACTTTCCTAAGACGTGTAGCAGGAATATTACAATCCTCCAGGCATTGTCTTATGAGAGAACTGTTTCTGTACACTGTGGGATATTTAGGAAAAACCCGGTCTCTGCTTTAGAAGATTCCAGCAGCACTCCAGTACCCAACCATGACAACCAAAAAGCATCTTCAGATTTTGCAAACATCCCAGGCAGACCTGAGAACCATTCTACCAGGAATATTCAAAAAGTGTTCTTGCCTTCTGGTTGTAACACTAATATACACCTCAATGGTTCTCACACTCCTGATGTGTTGTCAAGTATAGCAATTAGCAGACTACCTCCCTTTCGTTTTTTAATTAATTAAATTTATTTATTTATTTTTACAACCCTACTCAGGTTTCCCATCCCTCCTCTCTCCCCCCACTCCCTCCCCCACCTCTCCTCTGCCCCCGACCCTGAATCCACTCTCTTTCTGTTCAGAAAGGGGCAGGCTTCCCATGGGTGTCAACAAAGCATGGCATATCAAATTGAGGTAGGAATGATCTTCTCCCCTCATGTTAAGGCTTGGTAAGGCAACCTAGTATGAGGAATAACTTCCCAAAAGCATCAGCATTAGGCCAGCTTCCACTGCTAGGAGTCCCACAAGTAGACCAAGCTGTACAACTGTCTCACATATATAGAGGACCCAGGTCAATCCCATGTGGTTTCCTTGAGCCCAGGTTAGTTGTCTCTGTGGGTTCCCTTGTGACTACCTCCCTTTCTATTGTTGACTTTCTGTTAGGCTTTTAGAGAGAGAGAATATAGGTCAAGAGAAGGAGATGCTGAGATGGTGACAGATACATTAACAACAAAGGGAGCATTTTGACAGATGTCTAAAGTAAGAGGCTTCAGTCCCACCAGATAAAGCAAGCTGGTCATACAAGACTTAGACTGCATAACAAGGGACACTCTGTTGTATGTGAGAGTGGGGCTTATGTCAATGTGTGGCACAGGCAATGTGACAGCAGTCGAGCTGTCTTTGACCTCAAGGTGGCAAGGGATAGAGTAGGGACTGAGTGTGTTCCCACCCTGCTCTCTACCGTCCCTGCTACATAGGGATCTGAGTTCCAGGATACTTCTGAATCGTGAGCAAGTGGAGGGACCCTGAGAATTTCTAGTTCTTTATTCTCAGTCACTGTTCTTTACATTCCCACCACTAAGAAGACATCCCAATCATAGAGGAAGCTTTCAGAGAAAAAACAAATCTCTACCATTTATCTCTTCATGGTAACATCCATACATAAGGGACATAAGTAAGAAATAAAGACGAAATAATAAAAAGCTAAGTTTTTGCACTCAGTGGAAACTACAAAAGAAAGTCCCCATCAATAAACTCCTCCTGCCAGAGGTTGCTAAGTAATTTACCAACAAGACATTTCCTTACTATGCTGGTTGGAACCAAGAAAAGAGAACTGGGAGGGGAGCATTTGTTCTGTTTGGTTTTCACAAGCGTTGTGGTGTGTCATTGGACCGATGTCTCCTAGTAATACATCTTTCACCTGAGACTTAAAAAGCTTCAGAAACATTTATTAGCAAAGACTCTGATGGGGTTAGCAAGCCTCAAGGCTCCTATTCTAATCATATTATTCTAAAAGCATTTATGTGACTCCCACAGCATTACCTTATCCAGTGCCTTTTCTTCAGAGGGAAAAAATACCTGATGCCAGTGCATGTCATAATTCGCCACAATGACACTGGCCAGGCAGACTAAGAAATGAATCAGGAAGAGGGAGAGACAGGAAGAAAGCAGCATCTGCTGTACAATCTACTTCTGTTTCTCAGCTAAGCCCTGGTGGATATTTAACATTGACCAGACCTCTGGCAATCTTGATATTTTAAAAAATACATATTTATTTACTTGTTAGGGAGTGGTAGGGGATCTACACATGCTGCGGTGTGACTGCAGATGTCAGTTCCCTCCTCCTACCACGTGGACCCTAAGGATCAAACTCGGTCGACAGGACTGGGCAGCAAGCCCCTTTGTGCTCCATGCCATCCGGCAGGTCTCAAGCTTGGAATTTTTATCTATCACTTTTTCTTTCTAGGAAATCGTACCCATGCATGTAGCTATACAGACTTCCTGCTTCCAAATTCATGTTTTCAAACCCAGACCCTATCACCCCTATACCACACTTGACTGTCTGAGATTTAACTGAGCCCACCAGTCTTCTGACTTCATCTTCTTTTTTTTTTTTTTTTTTTTTTTTTTTGGTTTTTACGAGACAGGGTTTCTCTGTATTGTTTTGGAGGCTGTTGGTCCAGCCTGGCCTCGAACTCACAGAGATCCGCCTGCCTCTGCCTCCCGAGTACTGGGATTAAAGGCGTGCGCCACCACCGCCCGGCGTTGGCTTCATCTTCTAAAGAGTTGCACTTGCCGGTTTCTAGCTACTTGGGTCCTAACATGTCATGGTTCTTCTCATCTCTGCTCCCACACACACACACCTGTACTCTATAATCCATCAACAAATTCTGGAGCCTCTCTCTTTTAACTATTTCCAGAACCCCACCATTTCTCACCCGTCTATCAGCAACCACCTTAGATTAGGGCATCTTCATCCAGACTATTAACAACAGATACCCATGCTTGCCTCTCCCATCCAAGTAGTAACCAGACCTGACCCCACTTAGCTTCTGAGAGTGATATGGCAATTGACCTTCCAGTTCACCAACCTGTCTATGTCCAAGGTCTCCTCTTCACTTATCAACTCTCTCCTCCTTACTCTTTCTACTCTTACCTCAAGATTTTTAGGTACCCTGCTCTCTGGGGAGCATTGTTTATGCCCTAACCTCATTTATTTTCACAAATAATATTTCTTTAAAGTGACTTTCCTGGACAATGTTGTTTGCCTTTTATCCTGGTAATCAATTATACTGCTTTTTTCATAGAAATATTTTTCTTTATATACAAATATATATGGGCTTATATACACATACATTACTATATTTATCTATGAAGAAAGTAGGTATGCATGCATATTTACACTTGTTAAGGCAGGGGCTGACAAACTATAGCCTAGAACCTATCTAACTCTGGCCTGTATTTTTATGGAAACAAAATAGGAATGGCATACACCACACACACACACACACACATGCACACACACACTTATAAAATTAAAGGGTTATACAGCAAAACTAAGGGGAAATGAATGAGTGAGTGAGTGAATGAATGAATGAATTAATGCATAAGCCATACGTGGACTATAAACCTAAAACATTTTGCATCAGGTTTTTCACAGAACAACCCTGCCAGCCTGTGTATTAATGTATTATTCCCTGATAGAAAGCCAACTTCTCCATTTTTCACTATCATATCAACACCATATAGAGTACTTCCTGGAACAATGAAGGCACTAAATAAACATTTTAATGTAGGTGCATAAATGAATGGCAACAATGATTAGTCTTAGTAATCAGTCTCAGATCACACAGGAAGTTGGCAAATGAAGCAGAATTCCAGCCTACATTTCTTTCATTCTACAGCTGGATCCTGAAATTCAGGCACTGTAGTCATTTGAACCTCCTTTGTTTCTACCCAGGTTCCCCTATATATGTATGACACATATATTAGGAAAAGAACTCTTAGGTAGGTGGTAAAAGGAGACAAAAGTGGACTGTGTTGTGGAAAGCCTTGGGAATTCACTCGTGAATAAGCTTATGCCTGCCACCTGCCTTGTTCAACTGGCTTTCATTCTCATCCTCTCTTCTACCTTTACCCAGCATCCGATTAAAACAAGGCAAGCAAGGCTATTCTCATGCATGCTGCAAAACTGAGTTTTGAGGAGGTTTAAGAAACTGACTATAATACATAGCAAAAACTACAGGATCCAAATTTATCACTTTTAGTGGTTCCCAAACTGAACCAACACCCATTTCATTATTCAGCACACATTTAATAATTCTGTCAATGGGAAAATGCTACCAGAGATCTGGAAGAATTTTTTGAATTGCAGGAATCTCCTAGAAACTCCTAATAAGCCAGGAGTACTATAATTCACTTGAAGTTCTATGGTGTGCAGGAAAACCTCCTCAGCTACAAATGGCCTACAAACGGGCAGAGGCAGCATCAGTATCAGAACCTAGAGTTAAAGCAATGACTAGAATAGCCAAGACAATCACATCCTGGGATTTTTATTGCTGTGACAATAACCTAAGATTTTAGAGCAGCCAGGCCCATGGCCATCTTTAAGGAGGAAGCCAAGAGAACTGACAAGTATATCAGCTGACATGAATCTCCACAGTTGTCATCTCTTGAACCAGCTGCTACATCAAATCAGCTGTCCTCTGAGACAGCTGACTTCCGAGTTCAGAGTGTCTAAGACTACATGCATTTCATGGCTTAAGGGCTAGCCTTAGTAACTGCAACTGCCAGGGTTCATGGCATCATGCAGGGAAGAGGTCATAATGACACATCCTGGAGCTCATCTGAATGCTGGTTATGAATTCAGTGTATTGTAACAGTCCATTTTCAAATGTGTGTCTCTGACTAATTCCCTTGTGTATTATCAGGACATACATATCTACTCCCTGCCCACCTCCTCAACTCCCCAATCTGCTATCACACCACAGAAAATGTAGTCTCTGTAATAGAAATGGGATTACATCCATTTCTCCATCTCTTCACCCTACTCAGAAAATAGCACAGTGCTCAAGGAGCCTAAAACAGTGTCATTTTGATGTTAGAATATGCTAGGGCTGGAGGTGGTGGTGCACACCTTTAATCCCAGCACTCAAGAGGCTGAGGCAGTGGATCTCTGTGAGTCCTAGGCCAGCCTGGTCTACACAGTGAGTTCCAGTACAGTAATGCAGTGACAGCTACACAGTGACACCCTGTCTTTTAAAAACAGGAATTTACCCATTAAATACATATGATTATTAAGTTAAATTTAATAATAATATTTTTTCTAAATATTTGCAGACTTGAGTAAAAACCTTAAATCACTATTCAATTACAAATGTACTATTTCTTTGAGTTAATCTCTCTCTCTCTTACTCTTGCTCTCTCTCCCTCCCTCCCTCCTTCTCTCCTTCCTACCCTCTCATATTGAAACAACATTTCTTGTAGCTCAGGCTAGCCTCAAACCCTCAGTCTTCCAGCCTCAGCCTCATAAGTGCTGTAATCACCTCTGTGCTGCCACATTCGGCTTAAAAAGTCTCTTTACAAAATAAATTATTCTGATTGATATGGAAGCAACATTAGTCATTCACTAATGTGCTAATTAGTTTTTTCATCACAATGACAAAGGAGCAACTTGAAGCAGGGGAAATTTATGAGGACCAATGGTTTGAGGAGATACAGTCCACCATGGTAAGGAGGGGCATGGCAGCAGGAACAACATGTAGCAGCTGATCACATTGAAAACAGAGAGAGAGGGATGTTGGTGTCCAATTAGCTTTCCCTTTTCCATCACTATGCAGTCTGAGTCCTCAGTTTGGGCCCTGTAGTCTGGGTCCTCAGTTCTTGGTATGGTGGGTCTCCTTATCTCAGCTAAAACTCCCTGGAAAACCCCTCACAGACATGCCCAAAGCTATGCTCCTTTAATGCCCTGGGACTCTTCAATCCAATTGACAATCCAAAGTAACCTTTATACCTGAGAAGTCCGTATGCTAAAAATAATAATACAATAAAAGTAAGCAAGCTTGGATCGAAAGCTGTTCAATGATCTGGAAGTTTCATTGTATTAGATGTGATCTCAATGTGAAGCTGTGATGCCCCATAGGATGCTACATGCTTGGAAGATGTCTGGCTCCCAAATCTGCATATGTATCATACATGTATACATACATATATATATATATATATATATCCTTTTTATTGTCAGGCTTGAGAAAGAGATCCAAGATCTTGAAAAGGCTGAACTGCAAATCTCAGCCAATGAGGAGGCAATTCTAAAGAAGTTAAAATCGATTGAGAGGACTACAGAGGACATAATAAGAGTGAGTGTAATTCAGTTTTAAACTATGATTCCCTCCAAAAAGAATCCACAAATGCTATTTCTTTAAAGCATTATTTGCTATATTTAGATTTTTATTTTTTAAACTAAGTTTGTCATGGAAATCTTTTATCTTAACAGTCTGTGAAGTTGGAAAAGGAAGAAATCCAAGAAGGTATGTTTTGTATGTTCCATGTCAAAGCAAGATAATTTCATAAGATCACTGGCCTTGTCTCACTATTAGAAATATCTTATATGTATTTTGAATTAATATCAACTTTACAGAATCAATTGAGGACATCTATGCTAATATCCCTGACCTTCCAAGTTCCTATATACCTTCCAGATTAAGAAAGGAAAGAAATGAAGGACAAGAAGATGATGAACAAAATAGAAAAGGTATTTGAGAACCTACATTCAATGGCATGTTCTCAATTTCATATTTCTTCTATGATTTGTGTGTGTGTGTGTGTGTGTGTGTGTGTGTGTGTGTGTGTGTGTGTGCAACAACATTCACACAGAGGTCAGAGAACAATTTCCGGGAGTCAGTTCTCTCTTCCTCCCTTCTCTGAAGCAGGATTTCTCTTGTATCTGCCAGTGTGCAGCCTACTGCAGGCTAGCTGATGCATGAGTTTCCAGCCAGTTCTCCTCTCTCTGTATCCTGCCTCACCTAAGAACAGGTACATACCATCACATCTGCCTTTTTTTTAATGTTAGTTCCAAGTATTGAACTAAAGTCATCAGGTAGCAAATTTTTGCCCACTGAGCCATATCCTAGTGATCCCTCAATTTCATATTTTATATTAAGTCTTCACAGCTTGCTTGTGTTTCTAGTTTAGGCAAAGGTCCATTTTACAAAGTTCCAAGGACTGTGGGACAGTTTTCCAGGGTTGCACAGTTGGCAAAAGCAGGGTGACTATTTATTCCATGCATTTTGCTTCCTACCAAAATAAGCAGTAATGAGTAAGATAAGACCTGAAACAGGCAAGAAAGACTCTAAAACTTTTCTGCTCAAAAATTTCATCCAGTAGATATTGAGTTATAAAATATTTTAAGTGAAAACGTCCCCTTGGAAAGGTCAGGCATTATTTATCTTCGTGGGATAATGATTTTCATAAAGCTATTACTTTAAAGCCTCTGGGAAATGAAGGTTTGGCTAAAGAGGAAAACTTTGAATTTTAGAATTGAAGGAGAAGACATGCTCTGTCTGCAGGTAGCAATCACTTACTGAGGTAACAGATATCTAATGAATAACTACTATACACCAAGCTCACTTAGGCACATGGTAGGTATCCACTAAATTAAGCATTCGGGGAGTGCAATGCAGAAGACAGAGGTAGAGATGTGAGGCAGAGAGAAGATGGGCAGAGAGCTTTCAGGTTTAATTGGGTACCCAGGGAAAGCCACGGCACATCAGTCAGCCAAGGACACAAGAAATATGAGCTAAAGGAAAATGCAAAGATACACCAAACGCAAGCACTGACACATTCTAATGCTAAGAGGAATGCTTTCCCTTCACCTGTTAAAATTCCATCCGTGGGGCTCTTGCCTGGGTTGTGAGACAGACTTCAGCCTCCTCAGTCACCAGTCACCTCCAGTTCAGTTGTCTCGGTACGGTTGCCATTGCTCTATTTTAAGTCCTGTGTCTGCTTGAAAGTGATGTTAAATTGGGAGGATAAAAGAGAGGTGACTAGAGAGAAAACTCAGCGAGTAAGAGCACCTTCTGCTCTTGCCATTAACCAGGTTCAATTCCCAGCAGCCACATGGCAGCTCACAAATGTCTATAACTCCAGTTCCAGGTGGTCTGATGCCCTTTCTGGTGTCCTCAGGCACCAGTCACACACATGGTGCACAGACATATATGCAGGCAAAGCACCTATACCCATAAAATATAGTATTTTTTAGTTTTAAAAAAGAGACAGAAATGGGACTCTAGGCTTCCCACTTCTTTGGGTGCAGAGACACATCTAAGCACTCTCCATACTATAAAGACCTCAGAGCACTTTACAGTTTCAGTAGGCAGCTGAGCTGGCAACAATGATTAACAGCAAATTACACTGATAGGTGTTTTGCCTGCTACAGCCCATAGTGTGAGTGTTCTTCCAAAGAAAAGGAGGCAGAGATTCTTTATAATAAGTAAACAAAAGTGTATAAGTCTGGCTGGTTACCTATATTAGCTGAAGACAGATATCTTTTGGTTCTCTGTGAAAATATCAGCTATGTGGATCTGTTTTGCTTCCTTGTGCCTCCAAATTATTTTTCCAAAAATCTACACTTCCTAAGACACCATTTGCTACATGGTTGGTTGTTATAGAACTAATTGGTAAAACCAGGGGAAATTTTACAGATGTATTTTTATGTGTACGTGTCTGTACCTGCACCACATTCATACAGGTGCCCTTGGGGGACAGGGGACATAAGATCCCCTGGAGATGGAGTTATAGGAGGTTGTGGGCCTCCTAACATGGGTGCTAGTAATGTAACCCTGGACTCCTTGTAAAGACATCTCTCTCCAGCATCCAAATCAGAAGGGTTTGGGGTTTAGTGGTGGTAGTGGTGGTTGTTATTGTTGTTTTGCTTTGCCTTGTTTTATTTGAGACTTAACACTGAATGAAAATCTTAATATTGAATGAAACTGTTTGTCTCTGTGTAGCCCTGATTGTCCTGGAACTTGCTCTGTAGACCAGGCTGGCCTCTAACTCACAGAGATTTACTGCCTCTGCTCCCAAGTGCTAGGATTAAAGGTGTGTGCCGCCAGTGCTCAGGTAGAAGTTTTTAAATGTCATATTAAAGACCAATCAAAGGGTGTAAAAGCAAACAAGCTAGTTTATAAGAGAAAGAGAGTGTTAAATATTGTATTAAATTTGTCTTTTAACAGCTTTGTACGCCATGGAAATTAAAGTTGAAAAAGATTTGAAGACTGGAGAAAGTATTGTTCTGTCTTCAATACCCCTCCCATCAGATAACTTTAGAAGTACAGGAGTAAAGGTGTATGACGACGGGCAGAAGTCAGTCTACGCGGTCAGCTCCAACCAGAACACAACCTACAATGGCACTGATGGCCTCGCACCCGTCGAAGTAGAGGATCTCCTCAGACAAGCCTCAGAGAGGAACTCTCAGTCACCCACAGAGTACCATGAGCCCGTGTATGCCAATCCGTTTTGCAGGCCTATGACCCCACAGAGAGAGAGAGTAAGCCCTGGACCAAACTTTCAAGAAAGGATAATGATGAAAGCTAATGGACTGGGCAACCATGCAAATGAATCCATGCACAGTATGAGCGATGGGCTTTCAGAGGGGAGAAGCAATGGTCCATCTCACACCAGCCCTACACGGCCAACACCTCAGCCCCGATCAACAGTTCAGCAAGCAGAAGAGATGATGGTCCACAGCCAGCAAAAGATGCTAACTCCTCGGGAAGAATCGAACATCAGGCAGAATGAACGTGAGGTTTCCCCAAGGACGGGACTAAGCCCCTGCAGAGCAAGCCCGGGGAAGTCAGGACCCCAGTGTTCCTCACCCACTTGCCAGGAGGAGGCTGAAGATGTAAGATACAACATCGTTCATTCTCTGCCTTCTGATGTGGATGACACAGAACCTGTAACGATGATTTTCATGGGGTATCAGCAGGCAGATGATAATGAAGAAGAAAAGAAGCTTTTGACAGGATATGATGGGGTCATCCACGCTGAGCTGGTGGTGATTGACGACGAGGGGGAGGAGGATGAAGGACAAGCTGAGAAGCCATCCTACCATCCGGTAGCTCCCTGTAGTCAGGTTTACCAGCCAACCAAACCAACTCCACTTCCTAGAAAGAGATCGGAAGTTAGCCCTCATGAAAACACAAACCATAAATCTCCCCACAAAAATTCCATATCTCTGAAAGAGCAAGAGGAACGTTTAGGCAGCCCTGCCCGCCACTCTCCCTTGGGTGTCCCAATGGCTGGAGACGGGACTGAGGATCCATCCTTAACAGGTAATAAAAATGACAAGGCGTGTCATTGCTGTTTACTCATGTGATGGTCTGTGTTAATGAACGTTTGTTTGACTTTCAGTTTCTATGTCCGCCTCATAAACTAATACACACTGACATCTTTTATTAACGCTGATCCAAATTATTATCATCAGAGCAAAGTAAGTCACTTCAAAAGATAACAAAAGTGAAACCTCTGTCTTGCTTTGTTTTAATATTGCATTGACTGCCCTTAGTTACTGGAAATATGTCTTCTATGAGGGAGTAATACCATATGTGAATAACTGGGCTTGCTAATTAACGTCCTGATCATCAGAAGCAGACTTTTCCCAGCAGAACCCAATGACAACTACTTGCCTGTGCCTCCCTGTGACTTACACTTTACTCATAAGTTAACAAGTAGCCTTACTTTTACAAGGAAATAGAAAATACATACTATTTTCTTCTCATTTTATTGCTCTGCTATATCTCCTTTCTCTATACTTTTATAGTTTTATTAACTTTGGTTCTTTAATTTTCTATACTTTAAAGATAGAATGTTATTTTATCTTGCATCATCTATGACTCAACCTTTCATAGTCTTCTCCAACTTAGCATATTTTTCTATTTTCTATATAGCTACATTCCTCATTCTCTATGAAGTTTTTATGGCTTTGAATCTCTTTAGCTATCTTAACATTGAATGAAAAGTAACTGCAACACTTTTTTTTACAAACCAACATCTCCTCAATTTTAAATTCCTTGTTATCATTCAAATATCGCAAATGGTTATCATTTATGGCAAAATAAATAAGGATCTGACAAGAACAATTAGAATAACTGAGCAAACCCTAGCTAAAAAATCTAAGTCAAATTGTACAAATGCACAGGTTCTAAATGTTAGAAATGGAAAGTAATTTTAAATGTTGCTAATTGAAGAATGGTCATTAAAAAGCAGTAACTAAATAAATCATTTTTTAATTTTTTTAAAAAAAAGAAGCAATAACTACTCAGTAGCAGACAGCCCGGCGAGTATAACCTGATACTTTTACAGAAGTATGGCAGCCCAATATTGTGTTGCTAATAACAACATAATAAGGACATCCTTCCATTCTTCAAAGTTCTTGAATTAGGTGAACCCATTGTAAATGTAATCATCTGAAGAATTTCTACCCTTTTGAGAAATGGACACTCATATATCTTCCTCAGACTCTGGAGTAATGTTCCCCCACAATGGAAAGCTGCAGATACTAAGTTCCATTCCATTTGGAGAGGGAGCTTTGTTTTTGGTCAAATGTTTCCTTTGAAATTCATTCTTAAAACAATGCATGAGGCATAGAGAAAATGAGCGCCCTATTTATGGTCAGTTGCATGAATGTGAACCACTGTAAAACACAAAAGCAAAAACTCCCTTTTTGATCTTGGATACTAGCCAGCTCCTCCCAAACACCCTTACTCCTTCTCCCTTAACCATGTTAACATTTACCCCAAGAAAAATGGCAGGAAGTGACTAACATTTCCAGACAGCACTAACCATGCTACTGAACTAAAATTATGAAAACAGGAAAACCTATTCCAGACAAAGAAACAATACAAAGTCTTGTACTATCAAACTGAATATCTTGTAAAAAGAATGCTCCAAATTCCTTACATTTCATTGTTTTACATCTGTTCCTTCCAATTCATCACAAGGATTAGAGTTCAGGTGTAGTATGGATGAGTTTTAAAAAATAAGTCAATCGTATTATGCTTTCAGAGACCATCTATGTACATAAAGAACATAGCTACATATGTACTTGAATTTCACAAGTACATTTTATTTTGTGCTTTCAACATTGCACACATGCATACATACAGAGAGAGAGAGAGAACACAATAACTAAAAACCCAAAATTTAAGTCAATTTCTTTATTAAAGTACAAATATCCTATTAAATACTAATAGTCCTGGTAGACATATTAATTAAGAATTGTAAATCTCCTTTCACTTGTTATACATATAGTTATCAAAATCTTATATCAAAAGCAGTTCCTAGAGTTGGAGAAGATAGCTCAATGGGTAAGAGTACCTGGTCTGTAAAATAAGGACATGAGTTTGATTCAACAAGGCATGGAGTAATGGAGGAGGACACCTGATGTCCTGCTTTGGTCTCCTGTGCATACCAGTGCATGCATCACACAAACACACACACAAGCAGTTTTTAACTTGAACAACTATGTGTAGGAAGAAGAAACATGAAAACTAGTCCAGTGTGGATAGACTAAAGACAGTGTATTTTAGTAAAAGTTTGAACACTATAAAACACGACAGAAAAAGTTAGGTAATCTTATGTCTGTCTGCTTGATATAGTCCAGACACACCTACTATTGTGTGGCTTCTGCAAGCTTTCCATGAGATCCCACTACCCCCACCAGCAGCAGCTAGGCAGCTAGCTTTCTTCGGTAGACCTTGCATGCCTATTCTTGTTCTAGCTCTGTTCTGTGCTCCTAAAGATATCCATGGTACTCTGGGATGAAGAGGTAGAAAACCCTTAGCTGTGGAGCACTCATGCCATTGATCACCACTGACTCAGAAACTGCCAGTAGGGGTTAAGGAAGACTGGAGGGTGAAACACCAATCTCACTTCCACCAAGTTTAAGCCGCTAAAACTATCTGTCTGAGTGGTTGTAGGGAAACAGGACTGGGATCAGAGAAGAGCAGAAAAGAGTAGTCAAGAGAACTGATGGCCCAGTGTTTGGGGGATGCCTCTTGCATTGCCTGGGCATGCTCTGTCTCCACAGCTGCAGCTAGAATTAGAGCTATTGCCACAGGCTTGGAAAAAGGACCGCTGGTGCTAACTGACTTCACTCCATGTCCTGGGACACAGGGTGGGCTCTATTTACAGACTCTCAAGATGAGACATAATAACCCTAGGGAACAGGATTTTGTCCCTGCCTTAAAGCAGACCTTTAAACAACCCCTTATCCCTGCTCTCTCCCGGCATTGGTAAAACAAGGGGCCACAAAACCTAAGAGCAGCCCTTCATGAAGCCTTGCCTCCTGCCTGTTCTGCTGTGGGACTGCAGGCAGCTCCTCAAAGATCTCCACCCAGCAGCTCCCAGCAACAGAGCCCATCCTGCTGACTGAGCAAAGGAAATTCTCTCAACACATCCTGAAGTCAAAGGAGGATTCCTGGTCTTGCTGTTAGAAGTGATCATTCCTCTTCACTGTCAAGGGAAACCAATGCTTTTCGCCTTCCTTAAAATGAAACTATCTCACAGAGGTAACATGGCAAAGGAAAGCACCTCATGATGATAGCAGGTTCCCATCCCTTCTTAGATTTTTATAAAAGACCTTTTGGAGATAGAATCATTTCTCTGGTTAAGAGGTAATAAATAATGTGTGGCATAGAGATGGAAAAAATGTGTTCCCTTTTATTGTTTCATTAAAACAAAATTGTGCAATTAGTTAAATGGCTGTTTCTTGGGCCATTTTACACATGAATGTAATATTACATAATTAATATAATCATATGCTCAGTGCCTTGAAAGCATCTTTCAACTTTTGGAACATGACTAAGGCAGCTAAACTCAAGGGCCCTAAATATTAAGGAATGATAGCAGAACACCAAAGGAGTATTATAAATCCCACACCTACATTTTTAAAAATGTTTTCTACAGCCAACACTTCATCAGCAGTGGAACTCAAAGATACACTTGCCATTCAAAAGGATAATTACACATTAATGCTTAATTATTAGTTCACATTGTTTCATACATAAATTTATTCTTATCATTGCATATCCAAAGGTCAGAGAGCCTATGGACGACCAAGCTTCATGAGATTTTTTTCTAAATCTAATCACTAAATGTAGTTTAAATATTAGTATCTTTTTTGTTCAGTGGTACACGATTAAGGATATATACAAAATTGACGTAAAGTAATACATAACTAGGCCGATAGCAAAAATACATACCATCCACCTGTACTGTGTTTGCTCTGCTCTTTTTTCTGACCTTTGTAGATATAGGTTCCCCCTAGTTCTCAACCTATGCCTGTCCTAAGCTAACCACAGCTCATTATTTCTGCTATCTCTTTATGCTACTAAAACAATGCTCACCCTGTTGGATAAAACCATCTGAGGTATGTTCTCAACTTTCCTGCCTTCTATGAAATGGTCATTTGGAGGAAAAATTATGATTCTTTTATAACTTGCTTTTTTTCACTTTAACTTACAGCTTTAAGGATAAGAATGGCAAAGCTGGGAAAAAAGGTAATCTGAGCGCTGTAGTGCCCACCTGAAGAACCCTTTGAGAAGAAGCCAAGAAATGCCTGAAATTTTGTCTTCTGAATACTTTCATTTCTTTTTCCTAAAGTCCAAAAACATATATAATTATACCCATAGTAAGCCACATAAATAAATAGTACTCATTATTTGTAGGGGGAAAAATCCCCCCAAAAGCTGGGGAAAACAAATGCTAACTTTTCCAGTTACTTGACATGACTCAGCAGGTCGGGGGAACCAATATATTTTTATTGTATTGATACCAAAGCATTTCTAATAAGAGCTTGTTAAATTTAAGAATAAAATTATTTAAAATACCTTGACTATCTTAACTGGCGTTGTAATGTTGCTAACGCAAAGACCATACATGGGTGCACTTCATCCCAGAGATGTCAGCCTTCCAGTCTGACAGGAATTCCCTAAAAACCAGTAACTCTTTAAAGCAACTGGATTCTCATGCAAAGATCAATTCAGTTGGCTCAGTTGAGACTCCAGACCATCGCATACATCCAAAGAGCATATATGACCATTATACTTACGTTCTGAGAGTGTGCTTAGATCATTTTGCTAATGAACATGACCTTCCAGGAGAGAGCTAGCACATTCATTCTTCTTCAAGCACCATCTTCTCTTTAACTCTGCTTGAGGTGCAGTAAATGATTATAGCTTAAGGACACTAGTAAAGGACTTCTCACATTCTCAAAGGGCACAAATGTGGTCTAGGTAAACAAGTTAGAACCTTTACATTAAAATTAGAAAGAAGGACTAAAGGGAGATGACTCAGTCGGTTAAAAAAAAAGTGCCTGACTTGTAAGCCCACATGAGTGTTGAGCATGGTGGCATGTATTCATAATCGCTGCATTGGAGAAGCATAGACAGGAGAGTCTCTGGAGCTCATTGGTCAGCCAGTCTGGCTTAATTGGTGAGTTCCAGTTCAATGAAAGACCTTTCGCAAAGGAGGTAGACAATGTTCCTGAGGACAGCACCCTAGATGACACTCAAGCCTCCACATATATGCATGCTACAAACACACACACACACACACACACACACACACACAAATGAAAAAGACCAATGATCATGTATAACATGTCATTCCTGGGTATTCTTCCAAGGTGTTTAGTGTTTAATCCTAATCTGAAAGAGAATAATTCTGTGCCCATGATTATCCTGTCCTCCATCTAACACCCTCAAGATTGCTCCACATGGAACTGGAGAGAAGATCAGCAGTTAAGAGCACTGGCTCTTCTGGACCCAGCTTCATTTCCCCACATCCTCATGATGGTTAACAGTGGTCCATAACTCCAGTCTCAGGGGATCAAAAGCTAGCCTCTGTAGCTACTCTGTGTGTGTGTGTGTGTGTGTGTGTGTGTGTGTGTGTGTGTGTGTGTGTGTGTGTGTGATACACAGACATTAATGCAGGCAAAACATTCATACACATGAAAATAAATACATTTAAGAATAAAGACTTTCCACATATCTTTTCCTAGGCCACCATATGCATACACATTACCCAGGTCCTCCAAATTGAGTGACTAGTCTGTTTCCTTCCAGGACAGACACTGACTTTCTCTGCTAGGATGCTGTATGGTAAGGCTTTTCTTAATTATTGGTCTAGAACAGTGGTTCTCAACCTGTGGGTCATGACCATTGGAAAACACATTTTCCTGATGGTCTTAGGAAGCTCCAACCATAAATTTGTTTCACTGTTACTTTATAACTGTGATTTTGCTACTAAATGGTGTCTCTGTTCCTTAGACCATCAGAAATTGTGTTTTCTGACGATGGCAATCCACAGGTTGAGAACCTCTGCCCTAGCGGCAATGAGAGGTAAAAATAGTAGGTCTCCTCAGGAGGATAAATATTAGCCCATGAAGCATCTATCTCAGATGAGTTGTTTTTCAGAGAACAGTTACTCTCTGGCAAGAGAGAGCACCTTCTTCTGGCCTGGAAGATTCTGGACAATCTGAAGTTTGAGATACTCTCAAAAGATACCCTATTCTCTGTCCAAGGAACTCCTTCATTTCATGGTTCTGGCTTTAGCATGAGTGACCTACAAATTATCCTTGTATAGTCCTGCCACTTACAAGCTTACAATGCTAGTTTTATTTTAAACACAGTCTGCAACACATGACATTAGGTATGCCTTGGAACCTCTCTGACTTCCTGGCATGTCCCAATAGTTGGCTGGTCTTGCCTGGATTCTTTTTCTTCAAGGTTTCTGAGACAATTATCAAAAAGGAGCCAACTTTGGAATACAGGTCAGTACATAGCAATAAATTTGTCCCAACTAGTCAAATTCAAAGCTACTATAGAATCTAACTATTCTGGGTTTGCCCCCATCATCCCAATCCAATGCAAGTGTGATTCTCAGAAATTGTCATAACACAGTCTGCCAGTGACTGTCACCATCCACTTACCACCTTCATTGCCATTTGACCAGTGACTGGACATTCCTACTGGAACTCGCGGTTTCTCTAAGTAATGGTCTCAAAAGCAGGAAGGAAGACACAGGTGAGAAGGGACTTTTATAGAGCAAAACCAAGCTAGTGCTGCAGGCAACAAGACTGACTCTGACCATAGCTCTAAACACTGAATTGGACACATGGAATGTCTGTCTGAAAGGGAGGATGCTGGAACACTGACCCACAGCTCTGCTTAGTCTTGAGGGTCTCACTGCCGCAACGACTGACCCTCCCACACTTCTGGATTGCAGTTACAGGAAAGTCACACGGGCTCCTACAGCCTTGGAGATGGTTTACAGTGAGAAAGAGATGCAAGCACAGAACATGTTGTGGGGACATTGGCAGCATCTCAGCCTACTCAATCTACAAGTCAATGGTGGCACTGACACCAACGGCATCTGCCACACTCGCTGTTATCACTCAGGCAAACAACTTCCCTGAGCTTGCTTTCTTATCTCAAAAATGAGGTCAGTTAATGTCACATGCCCTGCAGGGTTGTCTGAGGACTCAGTAGGTCAATCAGTGGACCATATAAAGTGTCCCAGCAGTATTCAATTCTGGCTGAGAACTCATATATTTAAGACTAACCCCACAACAACTCATTGCACGTTTTGATGTTTCATATGTTTAGTGCTTAAGTTAGACAAATAAATGTTTAAGGAAGGGTAGATAAAACAAGAGGTAAGTTGAGCCAGGTGTGGGGCACAAGCATTTAGTCACAGCACTCAGGCAAGCATAGCAGGGTGAATCACAAGTTCAAGGATAGCATGGGCTGCCTCGTGAGACTCTCTTGAGAATAAAAAAAATCAAATAAAATTAAAAGTAGAGATAAGGGTAATTTTTTCCAAGAAGTATTCAGTTACTGTCTTGGTTAAGGTTTTTATTGCTATGAAAAAACACCATGACCACAGAACTCTTATAAAGGAAACCATTTAAGTGGGGCTGGCTTACAGTTCAGAGATTGAGTCCATGATCATCAGACATGGTGGGCACGCAGGCAGACATGGTGCTGGCGAGGTAGCTGAGAGTTCTACTTCTGGATCCACAGACCACAGGAAGAAAGAGACACTGGGCATGGCTTGAGCTTCTGAAAACCCCAAAGTCCACCCCCAGTGACACACTTTCTCCAAGAAGGCCACACCTACCCCAACAAGACCACACCCCCTAATAACGTCACTCCCTATGAGCCTGTGGGACCATTCTCATTCAAACCACCACACTTGCTTCAGTTCTAATTGTTTAAAAACTGTATTTCCCACTTTGGATTACTTTGGCATTTTTGCTTAAAATCTACTTGCTTTTTAAGTGCTGACCTTCAGACAGATGGAGTCTCCATCTGGTTTAATTCATCTATATCTATCATGCCAAGACCACGTTTTACCTCTAGTTTCTAGTGCCACACCTTTGTACTAAGAGCATGTATCAAATGAGTTCACAAACTAGGTAAGCACTCTAGTCTCTGAGAGAAGCAATTCCTTGGTTGAGATTCCTTCTTCCCAGATGAGCAGAGTCTGTGTCAAGCTGACCAGAAACTAATCAGCACAGGCATTACTAAAAATATTCATGAACTCATCTGGTGGACCTGTTTTCATTCCTGCTACATACACACTTAAGATTGGTGGGTCATGCCATAACTGTGCTGTACATTTTGCAGAACTCCTAAAATACTTTCTAAAAAGTATTTGGACTGTTCTAATATGCCAAGAAACTAAGCACGGGGTGCTAAGTCCTCTACATCCTTGCCAACACTTGCTAATACCTGTCTTTTTTCATTATAGCTAATAGAGTGAGCACAATGTAGTATTCACTGTGGCTTTAATTTGCATATCTACAATGAGTAATCATGTTGGGCATCTTTTCATGATTTTGGGGAAATCTCTATTCAATCTATTTGCCCACTTTTAGTTAGGATTGTCTTCTCTCTCTTCCTGAGGTAACCTGTAAAGACAGTTCACAATTCTCTCGACCCAGAAAACCCTACAAAATCATGCAAGTCAAGAGGTTCAAATCTCCGGGTTCACTTTAAGAATACCCGTGAAACTGCCCAGGCCATCAAGGGTATGCACATCCGAAAAGCCACCAAATACCTGAAAGCTGTCACTTTGAAGAAGCAATGCGTGCCGTTCCAGCCGTACAATGGTGGAGTCGGCAGGTGCGTCCAGGCCAAACAGTGGGGCTGGACACAGGGTCGGTGGCCAAAAAAGAGTGCTGGGTTTTTGCTGCATGTGCTTAAAAATGCAGAAAGTAATGCTGAGCTTAAGGGTCTAGACGTAGATTCTCTGGTCACCGAACACATCCAGATGAACAAAGCACCTAAGATGTGTCAACAAACTTTTATCAGAGAGGCAAGTGGCTCGCTATGATTTTGAAGACAGCCTTGTGGACAAAGTGAATTCCCGGACTGTAAAGGGAGGCTTTTTCCTTGAGAGAAGCCTTCCCGCCAGCCTGGTTCCAGAGCCACATCAGTCCCAAATAAACACACAGGAGGCTATATTAATTATGAAGCTGTTGGCCTTGCTTGTTTCTTACTGGCTAGCTCTGACTTAAGTAATTACCCCATAATTGTTAATCTAAGTATGTCTCTTACCGGAGAAGTTTCCGGGCTTCCTACCCCATGGCGTTACATCTCGACTCTCTGTGTTTCTCCTTCCCAGAGTTCTCCTGGACTCCTAGTCCTTCCTATCTTGGTTCCCTATTGGCTCAACAGTGCTTTATTGACATAATCACAGGACCTCCCACATCACTGGACTACCAGGAGTGTTACATAAAGAAGACCTGTCTTTTAAAAAAAAAAAAAGAAGAAAGGAAGGAAGGAAGGAAGAAAGTGTTGCCAGGTGGTGGTGGTACACGCCTTTAATCCCAGCACTTGGGAGGCAGAGAAGCTGGATCTCTGTGAATTCAAGACCAGCCTTATCTATGAAGCTTGTTCCAGGACACCCAGAGCTATTACACAGAAAAACTGTCTCAAAAAAACAAACAAACAAACAAAAGAACAATTATCAGGTAAGAATTACATTGACAATGTGCAGGCCATTTGTTTCTGGGCTAGTCAGAGAAAATACTCTAATCTATCTTATGTTGATGAATTTAAAGTTTTATACCTGAATCATTTTCTATTATAACTTACATCACCATCTTAAAACTATCTTTCTAGACCTCAAAACATTTTTAGATGAACTATTTAGGCTTTTATGTCTCTCAGCCTTATATATTTTATACCTCTTTTGTGATTATCCTTTTTGAATTTGGTAACAAAAAAATTGTAACTATAACTAGCCCATCTTCAACTCCATCAGAGACCCAAGAAGGGTATGCTATTATCTGAGTAAACTGGAAGCGCAGAGCAAGCAACTTCCAAAACTATGAAATGACAGAAACATCTGTTACCTGGACAGTCACCCAAAGTTCCTCTGCAACATTGAGGCATCCATCTTTGGCCTACAGGCCTTGAATATCTGACAGACTTTTCTGTGAAGCAGGAATTTTAAAGGACTGTCTGTCCTACCTTGTCTTGGCAAAGTTCAGCAATTTGGACAACATGTTTTCAACAGCCCAGGTCAAAGCAGTTTCTTTGCCCAGTGGCTAACTTTGCCACAAATGAAATCGATCTCCATATGGAGGTGTCTTGATGCCCATCATCCACTTTTGGAGTAAATTGGTGCTGCCTGGAGCAGATGTGTCTCACTGTCATGAAAAGCCCTGTGTTATTAAAACATTAAAATGCCATATTATGTAAGTCTATGAAGTGTTTGAAGACCATCTATCTATTTGCCATATATCTCTGATTGACCTTGAAAATATTGTTAGCATGTCTATAAGTTTGATTTCCATAGACGACTAACTACTAACCTGTATTTCTTTATTATTCCAAATAGCTTTCAAGGACTAGAACTTTACATTACTATTTTTTAATGAGCTGCATAGGATAGTACCTTAAACAAGAAATAGAAACATATAATACTGTATAGCAAAAACAACCTTAAATTTGTATCAGTATATAAAAATGCATACTAAATTTAGGACTAGTAGTTGCTTTTTGAAAAAAATTCAATAATCTACCCTTTTATCCTATCATTTCTGTATCTTCCCTTTTACTTTTCAGAATGAGATCCCTGAATCTAATGACCATGACCAATAACAACTTGTAATAAAACCCCTTAAACAGTGACAAACATCCATAACCCACTGAATGGCCAGAAACCACTCATTCCACCTCTTGGAAATGTGGATGTCATGTTCTCTATATTGCTTCCTGTTCTCTGGGGGTGATGGCATCTTTAGGGGGCCCTGAGAAAATTGGGATAAAGGTCATGTCCTGGGAGAGCTAGCTGTTGTCCAGTCTCAGTGTGATAGGAAAGGGAAAGGTTTATCTGAATTTCTGAATGGATAGTCTGTGAGGCTAGACCATCTCAACTAGCAGCTTTGAAGCTGTTCTTAACGCAGAATTTTGAGGAAACTGTATCAGAAGCATTCTGAAAGGCTGGATATTCTGGGCTACTTGTCTTTATTGATGTTTGATCCTTTTTTCTAAAAACACACAGGTTTTTAAAAGTTATACATGCACACACTGTATTAACACAAGTATGGAATGTATGGTGTGTGCAAGTCAGCTAAAGATGACTTTTTTATTCTATGTTTGAGCAGGTAAAAAGCATCTGTCAACTTTATAAGTTTGGACCTCATAACCAAACTGTAATATAGATTTCTATCCATGACATATAAGAGGATGCCATGTAACACTAATCACAAGGACTCTGTAGCCAAGATGATTTATCTTGTCTCGCCGGGCAGTCCTGGTGCATGACTTTAATCCCAGCACTCAGGAGGCAGAAGTAGGCAGATCTCTGTGAATTTGAGACCAGCCTAGTCTACAAGAGCTAGATCCAGGACAGTCTCCAAAAACACAGAGAAACACTGTCTCAACCCCCCCAAAAAAAGGTTTATCTTGTCTCATCCAGTCTCAGAGTTGTTCCCATGTCAAAGGGAACAACTTATATATCGCCTGTCTTGTAGTCTTTCTTGGCTTTTTCCCAGTCATTTCTGTAGCCATAGCTTTTAATTTCCTGTGGAAACAAAAGCATAACTTCTCCCCAATGCAACACATTGTCTGACTTCCATTTTGAAGTCAAGACATCCCTCAAGTATATAGACTGGTTTAATTCAGCTGTCTCTTCCACAATCCAATGTTTCTCAGCAGCTGTCATTCTCTGTTCATTAACATTCCAAAATTCAAAGCCAACAAAGTACCATACAGGATCCAGATGTCCTGTGTATTTCCCATCATTATTACATAGCTTTTTGTTTTGTTTTGTTTTGTTTTGGTTGGTTGGTTGGTTGGTTGGTTGGTTGGTTGGTTGGTTGGTTGGTTGGTTGGTTTTTCGAGACAGGGTTTCTCTGTATTGTTTCCGAGGTTGTCCTGGAACTCACTCTGTAGACCAGGCTGGCCTCGAACTCACAGAGATCCACCTAACTCTGCCTCCCGAGTGCTGGGATTAAAGGTGTGTGCCACCAACACCCTGCTTACATAGCTTTTTTTTTTTAATAGTACTTTACTCTTTAAAGACTTTATTATTTTTAAGCTATTTTTTCTATGACAGCCCATACCCATTTTCTTTCTTTCTTCAGCATCTAAGCACACTTATAAAGATACTGTACCTTTTTAGAGGTTTTCTCTGTCTGGATATGGCTTTACTAAGCACCTGCAGCATTCTCTGACTATGTGAGACAAATCTTAAACTACCATGTCAGC
This sequence comes from Mesocricetus auratus, assembly GCF_017639785.1. Taxonomy (NCBI): domain Eukaryota; kingdom Metazoa; phylum Chordata; class Mammalia; order Rodentia; family Cricetidae; genus Mesocricetus; species Mesocricetus auratus. Next base: position 40,778,698 of record NW_024429193.1, read on the forward strand.
TTAACTCATGGCCCTGGTGAATAGCACTGGTGGCTGGCTCCAACCCACAGACAGAAGTCAATGGCTGCACCTCTGTAGCTGAGCATCTGCCCATCAGAGAGACTGCAGGACTAGAAGGCCACATCCGTCTCCTTGGCCAGAACTTTTCTTAGTTTTCTCAGGCCCCCCTGATTGGATATTCAAGCCCCCCTTGGACACCACATGTTGAGGGACTTTTCTTTGGCCTGCCAGCTCACACACAAAAAAAAATGACACAGAGACTTATTACTCATTATGAAAGTTTGGCCTTAACTTAGACTTCTCCCAATAGTTCTTAAACTTAAATTAACTCATTTATTCTAATCTGAGTTCTATCACGTGACTCATTAACTCATCCTCTCCCTGCCGTTCATGTTGCTTTCTCTGAGTCTGACTGGTGACCCCACCTGTCTTCCTCTCTAAGTCCTCTCTGTCCCCAGAAGTCCCATATAGCCTCTTCCTGCCTAGCTATTGGCCATTCAGCTCTTATTAAACCAATCACTGTGACACATTTTCACACATTGTAAAGGGATAGACCACAAGAGCACAACCCACTGTGGGCGGTACAGTCTCTGGACTGGTGGTCCTGGGTTCTATTAAAAAGAGCAAGCCATGTGGAGCCATGCAGCACCCTCCTTGGCCTCTGTAGCAACTCTGCCTCCAGGTTCCAGCCCTGCTGGGGTTCAGTCTTGACTTCCTTCAGTGATGGACTATGATGTGGAAGTGTAAGACAAATAAACCCCTTCCTCCCTGCTCTTTGTCATGGTGTTTCATCACAGCAATAATAACCCTAACTAACACGGGGCCCTACTAGGTAACTAGGCTGGCCTGGAACTCAAAGTGACACTCATACATTAACCTCCCAAATACTGGAATTCCAGGCATGAACCATCATGCCTACCTGGTCTTTATAGTCTTGATATTGTGATTTGAAGCAGAAAGCTTTTCTATTTCAGTTTTTCTTCTTTCATCTTTTATGCTATTGATGTTATATCTAAGAAATTAATGTTTAATCCAAAGCCAGGAAAATTAGTTTTATGCTTTCATCTAAGGTCTATGATCAAATTTGAATGAATTTTTATATCCAGTGTAAGGCAAAGGTCTAAAGTCATCCTGCTGCATATACACCTGGCTTTCTAAGCACGTTTGTTGAAAATGTCACATAATCTTCCTTCAGATTGCCTTGGTGCCTTTTTTATTTAAATTAGACAAGTTTATTTCACATGTCAATCCCAGTTCCCTCTCCCTCCCCTCCTTCCCTGCCCCTCACTAACTTCCTATCCCATTCCCTTTCTGCCCCCCAGGGAGGGTGAGGCCTTCCTTGGGATATATATATGTGTGTGTGTGTGTGTGTGTGTGTGTACATATATATATATTATTTTTTAATTTAAATTAGAAACAAGGTTGCTTCACATGTCAATTCCAGGTCCCTCTCCATTTCCCTCCCCTCCTCCCGTGCCCTCCCACCAACCCCCCAATATCTCCTCATTTCCCCAGGGAGGGTGGGGCCCTCCATGGGGGTGTCCATAGTCTGTCATTTCATCCAGGACAGGGCCTAGATGCTCCCTTGGGGAATCTTCAAAGTCTAGCATATCACTTGGAGCAGGGCCTACGCCCTCCACCATGTGTCTAGGCTAAGAGAGTATTCCTCTATGTGGAATGGGCTCCCAAAGTCCATTCATATACTAGAGATAAATACTTATCCACTACTAGAGGCCCCATAGATTGCCCGGGCCTCCTAAATGACACCCACATTCAGTCGGGGCCCATGAGCTCCCCCTTGTTCAGGTCAGCTGCTTCTGTGGGTTTCTCCAGCCTGGTCTTGACCTCCCTCTCTGAAACTGAATACCAGGAAATCAGCTCAGTATTTAGCTGTAGGTATCTGCTTCTGCTTCCATCAGCTACTGCATGAAGGCTCTAGGATGGCATATAAGGTAGTCATCAATCTCATTATCGGAAAAGGGCATTTAAAATAGCCTCTCCACTATTGCTTAGATTGTTAGTTGGTATCCTTGTAGATCTCTGGACACTTCCCTAGTGCCAGATTTCTCTTTAAACCTATAATGACTCCCTCTATTATGGAATCCCTTTTCTTGCTCTCCTCTATTCTTCCCCCAACTCAACCTTCTTGCTCCCTCATGTCCTCCTCTCCCTTCCTCGTCTCCCCTTCTCTTTCTCCTAACTCCCTCTCCCCTCCGCTCCATGCTCCCAATTTGCTCAGGAAATCTTGTCCCTTTCCCCTTCTCAGGAGGACCATGTATGTCTCTCTTGGGGTCCTCCTTGTTTCCTAGCTTCTCTGGTGGTGTGGATTGTAAGCTGGGAATCCTTTGCTCTATGTCTAAAATCCATATATGAGTGAGTACATACCATGCTTGTCTTTTTGTGACTGGGTTACCCCACTCAGGATGTTTTCTTCTAGAGTCATCCATTTGCCTGCGAATTTTATTGTTTTTTTTTCCTGCTGAGTAGTACTCATTGTGTAAATGTACCACATTTTTTTTATCTATTCTTCAGTTGAGGAGCATCTAGGTTGCTTCTAGGTTCACTCACATTATAGCAGGTATCAGTGACTTATCCCTTTGTATGGCTGAACAATTTTCCACTGTTTGCATATTCTACAATACAAACAGTGCTACGGTGAACATTTTTTCTCAGTTTTCATTGGTTTATTTCCATTTCAATCATGTTTCAGTGCAGAGTTCAGTGCATTAAATACATTCAGAAAGTTGTACAATCATCACTACCTGTTCCAAGACAAACTTCACACTCCTTAAATAACAACTCCCATCCCCTAGCTACCCACTCTCCACCCACTAATTTGCATTATACCTTGGCTCTCTGCACATTTAATCTTGCTGGGTCCTACAACAGAATCAACTGTCCTTTGTGTCTGGACTATTTCATCTGGCACAATGTTTTCAAGATGAGCATCATATATTCTTATAATTAAAAAATACACATTTCATATACAAAACTATTAAAGTTTAGCACTGTAATCAAGTGTAATCAGAGACCTTGCCAGCAACAGTACAAAGCAAGCACCTTTGGCTGGCATCCCTTTGCTCAGTCCTCATGAAGTTTAGTGGGATGGAGTTTTGAAGACGACACAGAGGACTCACGGAAGACAAACGGCGTTGCCATGAGCATAGAACACAGAAGCAAATGTGGCTACTCAGACCTCCAAGTCCCTGGCCCTTTCTAACTTACAGAAGCATCCCATCCCACCACTCACTTACAAAGATGGTCAGGACAAGGAGGGGACAGTGCTGGGAACAGGACAAAGAGGCACCAGGGACGGGAAAGAACTTGAGTAAAGCATAAATCTGCCAGTTCTGGCTAGGACAGAAAGGCACTGCAGGTGAGTGACTACAGAGGCCGTGGGCACAGAAATAAGTGTGGCAGGGTTTAGACAAGGAAGGAAGGCGGACATGGGAGCTGTGGAGGCTGATCCGGCTTATAACAAACTTTCAAGAGAATCACTTCTCTAGTACCATTAATAATGGATTATCTTGAACAAGGGCTTTTGTTCTTTGCTTCCCCCCTTGCTTCACTAGAATACATAGATAAATAGACTTCCAGCCAAGAGCCACACAGCCCCCGCGGCTTCCTGGTTGGCATCTGCTGTGTTATCCTTCCCACAGCCTCCTAGGTGGGAGCCGGATATGGGAAGGGTGAGGTGTCGCCTAACCTACAGCTCCAAGGCTGAGAATTGCTAACACAAATATGATTCACATATTCAATAACAAGTTATAGGCCACCTGTGTCCTGGTTTCATCTCCTCTCACCAGAAACTAACAGAAACAAGCTCTGTTTCTGCATGCTACCTTAACCATGATTTCCTAGCCTATACTTTTATTTTGTGAAAAACATATTGATCCCTATTTTAAAGAACATCCCTTCTTTAAGAAAACATGATTTTACTGGCTGTTCTTGACATGCTTAAATGCAGAAAATCATTTACATTAACAATCGTTCTCATCAAAAGATATGCATACATATATATATTTGTATCTATATATGCACACATATATATGTATGTATGTGTATATGTATGCATTTTCTAATACCCATATTAATAAACAATACCCATATTGTTTATTACAGAAACAAGAAGAAACCTGAAGCACCATTTGCAGTTTGTGGAGAAAAGGCACAGGGAGCGGAAGACTTGTAATGTGTTCCTAAGGGAAACAACAGGCGTGCTAGGATGAAGTGACACTGATTTCCTTTGCACAAGTTGATGGAGGAGCAAACCAGGGCAAGCAACCTGTAAAAAGAACATGCTATGCAGAAACTCACAGCTGGTCAAAATGAGAGAGTAGGAGTCTATGAAGTGCTCAGCCCCAAGTGGGCCATCCATATCACACCTTTCCCAAGGCTTGGGGCCATCTCAGAGGAAGAGGCACAAAGACTGTAAGAGCCAGAGCCTGGGGAAGGAACAGGGTGAAAACAGTGTCTTCGGGATCTAGCAGGACCACTGCACTCATGGACTCACGGCCACTCATGGACTCGCCCTGCCTGCATGGTATCCGCACATCAAACCAACTCCGTACCCTAGCATGGAGTGGGGAGAGGTCCATGCGCCCCATCCCTGATGACCTATGGACAGGCTTCTGGTGGGAGTGAGTCAGTGGCTTGTGGTAAATCAACCTTGCTCCCCAGTGGGTGGCCCCAAACCCGGGAGTATACAGACAGCACAAACTGGACTCAAATCATATGCAGTGTGGAAGTAGGAAAGCAGTGGTAGATATTGGCCTCAGCATTAGAAATCCAGAAAATTCTCTTATCTGAAAACAGAACCCAAAAATTTCCACCTCTTGCTGAAAAGAATTTTTCTTTTCAGTTATTGAACATGACTTATGAAGAGAGACGATTTGGCCTTCAGCAGCTTATAATGGAAAACTGAAAGAAAATGTCTTTGTATAGCCTTACATTTTTACTCAGAATGTCTAGTTTCTCCAGTGCTAGCACAGAGCCAAGGCCTCATAGACACTATTCAAGCATCACACAACTGAGATACGTCTACAGCCCCTTTTCTTGTGAAATAAAAGCATTCTCCAGGGATAGCATAAACTGTAACATGGAACCCACCAAACATGAACACAGGAAATTCCTACCTGAACTCTAAACTTCTTTTAACTAAGATCTATATGAAGAAAAAAAAAAGAAACATTTCACTTTATTGGTTAGAAATAAAAACATGATGCTGAGGTCATTACTCAGAGACAGAAATAGGGTTCTAGGGCCAAGCAGAAATTATATCATAATTGGAAAGAATACCCAAGGAGCCGGGCGGTGGTGGCACACACCTTTAATCCCAGCACTCGGGAGTCAGAGGCAGGCGGATCTCTGTGAGTTCGAGGCCAGGCTGGACCAACAGCCTCCAAAACAATACAGAGAAATCCTGTCTGGTAAAAACAAAAAAACAAAAACAAAAACAACAACAAAAAAAAGAATACCCAAGGAAATAAAATATACCCTCCCAATTGTTTTATTTTTTCAAACATCCAATTTCACTTGTTTTCTTTGCTTAAGAAAATTATCTTCATTTGCTACAGGGTTTGAGGAATATAAAAGAAAACATCAAACAATCATAAATAATTTTTAAAAAAAACAAAAAATTAAGTCAGAATGTAATAGCACCAGTCACTAATTTAAGTTTCTAGAACCGATTACCCCAACCCAAAAAGAAAAAAAAAAAGTTAAGAGCCTTGGAGTGTAAGGAAATAGCTCCATTAAAAAAAAAAAAAAAGAGAGAAAAAAAAAAATGAACAAACAAGTCCCCCGGTATTTCAGCGCCACCCACTGGTTGCAAGCTCTCATAGCAAACGTTGGGATGGAAATGGTGAGTAGAAAGGAAAACAGCACTACCCATACTGAATTATTAGCACCAGGGATGTTCCAAGGGAACCCATCCATGTTATTTTATCTTCGCAAGAGACCAGAACACCTGCTGGACACGCTCACAAGGGCGAGTTTTAGCAAGTGTGAAATTCATGACTTTGATCTCTCTCTCCTATAACGACTAATCTTAGAGCTGAAACAAACAAAATGTTCCAGCTCCATGGATGAAAAAAATGAAAGATATCTCTAAGCAGATGCCTACTTGCACTTCACTGCTAACAAGGAAAATACAATACTCATGGTATAATTAAATGTTAATGAAATGTACAACGAGATAAATCAACCACACCTCCACCTTTAACCAGAAGTGATGGAACACACACAGCAAAGGAAATGTCCCGAAGCCTGGACTGGAAAATATGTTTTGTTCTTGTAGGTTTTCTTTGTTTGAGGGGTGTGTGTGTGTGTGTGTGTGTGTGTGTGTGTTCACAAAAACAACAAAATGTAGTAAAAGATTTTTTAAATCTAAGATCTCTAAGTAAACTAGTCAACATAAATGTTTTTCTCTTCAAGACTTACAGCAGCATTGTCATGAAAGTTACAGTACCCTCAAAATCAGGCATAGTGGTGCGCACCTGTAATCCCACCACCCAGAAGCAGAGGCAGAAAGGTAGGTTCAGGGTATCCTTAGTTACACAGTTAGTTGGAGGCCAGCCTACACAAAACCCGTCTCATCTCCAAAGATACAATCTCCATTTATCCTTTGCCTGAGATAATTATCTTCATGTGCTAATCATTCTAGTTTACTGTTTTAAATCTGGCATGGGATGTTGAGAGTCACATCACCTCAAATACAGTGTTCCTTTTAAGATGCAGACTAATGCGCGTGAAGGCTTGATTGGCATCAACGTACAGGTTACAAACATAATCTGGATAGACCAGACTTCAGAATTCCTCTCCAGCCATGCCCAGCGTCTTCAAATTGAAACATACTCCAGGTAGTCAGCATAAGTTCCAGTTCTCCTTGTTTCGATAAGACCCTGGCCCACAAAAAAAGTCTTCGCTTGCTCATACTTGGTTGATTGCAGATAAGAATATCATGAGGAAAATCACATTTCCACATATGTAAATCGACAACACCGCCTTCTTAAAAACATGACCCTGAAATAAAAACTGAGATTTAACAGAAAGCACCGCCATCAAAGTTTGTGTCAGTCAGCAAGAAAGGAGAATCTTACCTCTGCTTCGGCAACAGTTAGTGACTGAAGGATCTGAATTCTATCATCGTCCAATATTTCAACTGTCAAGAACAACGTAAGTTTATAAGAGTGGTGACATGTAAGTAAACTAGTTGTCACGAAAATAAGGTAAAACCTGAGTCCTAATGTTCCCCAGTTTTCTAAGATGTAGGTTTGGTCATTCAAGCTATGAAATGCTGCAAACTTTCAATACCTGGATGGGGTAGGGTATGCATGTAAATACACACAGACTCTCTTCTCTGCCTTATTTCCTTCAGGCAAGATCTCTCACTAAACTTGGAGCTAGGCTGGCAACCAACAAATCCCAGCCATCCTCCTGTCTCCATTCCTGCACAGCATTGGGGTTACAGACATGTGACCATGCCCCACTTATCATGTGGTTGCTGGAGATTTGAACTCAGATCCACATGCTTGCTAAGCATGCACCCTGCACCATCTCTCCAGTCCCACAGTAGGATTTCTCAAGCAAGATACCTTTTCGAGAGAGCCGATACGCGTGTATCTCCAGAAGCACCTCTGTCCCGATGTGCCAGACCACAAACCCCATCATCGCATAGGTCTTCTGTGGACCGGGGAGACTCAGTCCTGGTAAATCCATTCCTAGGAACATTGCGGCCACTGTGGAGGAAAGAGGGGGAAATGTGCTCAACTATGTGCCCAGGAAAAAGAATAACTGATGCATTGCATTAATTAGAATATATTAAACATTTATGAAAAGAATAATCTTTGAGGCTGAGATTTGGTCTTCCTTAGTGTAAGACTACATAAAACAAGATAGGAAAATATGATCTAATTGCTAAGAAAGCACACACAAACTAGGGATGTAGCTCAGGGGTAGAGCAATAGCCAGTTAAGCATAAAGCCCTGGGTTCAATACCCAACACCAATAACAACAACAAAGGTACCTAACCTTTCCAGAAATGTAAGTCTGCAATGAAGAGAAGGGGGAAAGATGAAGAAAAGATTGTTGACTTTACATGCATCCCGCACTTAATCCCACAAGCAATAGAATATAGAGGTGACAGGTGCCTCGCTGGGGATCAATCAGATACGCCTAGTGCAGGTTTATATACCCAGTTGTTCCAGAGGCTGAGGCAGGGAGATCACAAACTCAAGGACTGCCTGAGCTAAAGTAAGGCCAAGACTAGACTTCACAAACTGGTGAGATCTCCTCTCAAAATAAAAACTATAAAAAGGTCTAGGGATGTAGCTCAGAGGTAGTGTGCTTGCCTTCCATCTGAATCCCTAGTACTGAAAAAGAAAAACTGTCAGATAATTCCAGCTGCCCTCCAGAGACCATCTGCCCTCCCCTCCAAGCACAGACCACAGGGAAATGATCTGGACTCAGAAGGCTTACACCAACACCGTTCATCCACCTCACCCTGGGACCCTCACTTGCCCTGCTTGAGTGTTTGGACATTAACATAACCTCATTTGTTTGCAAAGGGGAATGGAAAAGAAAGGGTTGAGTTTCAAACTTTTAAAGTCGTTTTTTAAAACTTCAAGTTTAAATAATGACTTCAATAGTTACTTGTAGAAATTACTTTCTGGATTTCAATGTTTCAGGCTGATTTCTCCTCAACAACCAATTACTCCAATTACTAATGCATCTAAAATCATTTAAGCCAAATTACAACTTTCAGTGTAAACAACCAGCAATTATATGTGAGTAAGTGGTGTTGCAGTTGCTTACCTGCTATTATTCTAGTAGCTGTCCCCACACTCCAGTGAGTCCAGTTAAACACTTGCCTCCTACCAAAATAAAGAACCAGTCTTTAAAGTGATGGAATAACAATTTATCCCCAAGAGAATAAGAAGCATGCAATTTCCCTATGCCGGGGAATTGGGTATCTGAAACCCATTTGAAAGTCCTTAAATGTAAATACAATCACTCATTGTGTGCTACAAAATGCAAAGTGTTCCTATTTGGAAAAGAAACGAGTTGCCCATCTAATCACACACACATACACACACACACACACACACACACACACACACACACACACACACTAAGGGTGTTTATATGTGAGAGCTGTCCATACCTTGGGTCGTGTAAAGGTGGTCTGAAGATTGCCAACAGAGGCTGAAGGACAGCTAAAGTCATCACTGTGCAACCAAGGTATGGGTGGTAGCCTGCACGCTGAACAAAGGCCATTGTTAATAGTCGGTATTTCCTGACAACTTAAATCAAATTTAAAACCATGCAGATTATAGATGAGGACATGGAATGACTAAAGGCAGAGGACCAGGAAGTCTGCTGTGAGACTGTGTGTCCTAGAAACAACATAGAAACTACCCTTTGCCTAACTAAGGTTTGAACAGTACCACTAATAAGCTAACATAGATGGGGGAAATGGCATAAAACCCCACCCCTAGACAAAGAGCCACAGGCATCATGACTGCTGAGAGGAGAGAATTAGCCTCTCCCAGGAATGATCTCCCTAACTGATTATCCAATACAGAGAGTCAACCCTGAAGTCATATAGACACAAGCAACAGTAAACACACAAAAGTTTATATTTATATATTTATGTTTGCGGTGTATGTGTGTGTGACAGAGGGAGAGAGAGAGAGAGAGAGAGAGAGAGACTAATAATCAAAGAAAAAGAAGCCCTCAATTTGAGGAGTGAGGGGGGAAATGTGAAGAGTTGGAGAGAGGAGACATGGGAAGGGTTAAAGGAAAGGAAAGGGAGATGTGATGTAATTATTATATTTTAATTAATTTTTTATAAACTGGTAGCATTTATACAGCACTTAGCAAGACTGCCCATATAGAATAGATGCAATTTCTATTAGCTTAAAGATAATCCAAAGAGCCGGGCGGTGGTGGCGCACGCCTTTAATCCCAACACTCGGGAGGCAGAGACAGGCGGATTGCTGTGAGTTCGAGGCTGGGCTGGACCGACAGCCTCCAAAACAATACAGAGAAACCCTGTCTCGTAAAAACCAAAAAAAAAAAAAAAGATAATCCAAAGAGAAATTCACTTCAATTGATCCTGTTTCTTAGACATCATACTTGGACTGGAGAGATGGCTCAGCAGTTAAGAGTGCTTACTGCTCTCCCAGAGGACCCAACTTTAGTTCCCAGCATCCACAACGGGTAGCACACAATCACTATGCTCGCTGGTGGTGGAATTGCACAGATCCACACAAATACACATCATTAAAATAACAAAAACAGCTGGGCTGTGGTGGCTCATGCCTTTAATTCCAGTATTCAGGAGGCAGATGTAGATGATCTCTGAGTTTAAAGACAGCCTGATCTACAGAACAAGTTCTAAGACCCTCAAGGAAACCCTATCTCAAATTAAAACACAAAAACAGAGGAACCCTATCTCAAAAAAATAAATACATAAATAAATATATATAAATCTTTGGTATCATACTTCTAATTTTCAACATTCTAGAAGGAAAACACACTCACTAAAGGAAAGCATGAACTATGATATAGCTTAAAAATACATTTCAGTGCCAAGTAATCTGTATTCACAGTCTCCCTTCATTCCTGATCCCCAACCAGGTGAAGTCGTCAGATAACTCAAAAAAAGGAAAAAGGGATGTACACAGAAATGTCTCATTATCCACCTCTGAGAATAAAGTAGCAATCTGCTTTGACATCAAAACAGATTTATAGGGAAGCATCCTGTCGAAGGCATCCTTACCCGACTCCAGCCTCCTCTGTACACAAAAGGCATAACAAAAGCAATGCAGGTGAGCACAGACGTAGCGAGCATGAGCATCCGATGTACCTGCAAGGGGAGACGGCAAGGGGAGAAGATGGCTAACTGCATAAAAGACATCTGGTGGCACAGCGGGACAATCATGGGAGACTCACTGAAGGCAAACATTCCCCTTACATCAAAACAGCACAAATAAAATGTCATAGACCATTAAGCTAAAGAGAACGCCACGCTGCCATCCCATCATTCAAAAGGGCTCACCAAGGCTTCGCCTGCTCCCTACGGCAGGAATGGATATCTCACACACAAAGCACGTTTACTTGCCAAGACCTTCATTTCCTTCCAAAGGCTCTGTCGCCTTGCAGAGTGCTAAGCCATGTGCAGAGGGAAGACAAGGAAACCACAAACATCATATCCTGCAGGGCTTGTAGTATAATCGGAGAAAATAAATGAACACTGCATGGAACATATAATTCGTTGTGTAAAATCAAGAAGAAATTAAGAATGAAAGTGGGCACTGTTATGTATTAGACAACTAGTCTATGTCAGAATTATTCCAGGAAAAGGTTACCCTATATGATATATAGTATGATAGATGTGACCCCATAAGTTTCTGTGAATGTGTGAATGTCACTAGCATATACATGCATCAATAGCATATGTTTAAGCGCAGCAGAAGGATGGACAAGATGGCTCAGTGGGTAACGACACTTGCTGCACAAGCCTGATGACATGCAGTGAGCACCACCACTTCTTTCTGCTCTTTGCCAGCCCTCGCTGACTCAAACTAACTAGTGCAGTGAGTATATCTCTCTTAGCTCCTCCCACTACAAATTTAGGGGTAAGGAAGGACCATTTGACGCTAACAGGTTCTCCAGTTGAGCTGGCTTACAAAGGCAGACATTGTATAAAGAATCTTGCATTGGCGCTCAGTTGCTTAGGAAACTGGGGAAAGGGGAATGGATCTAAGATCTGCAACAGCTGTAGTTGAGAAAAGAAGAAGAAAAGCACATGTGGAGCAGGGAGGAGATGGTTTAGCAGGTGGATGGACTTGCCGCGAAGCCTGATGACCTAACTGATCCCAGAACGCACATGGTAGAAGAAAACTGACTCATAGAAGTTGTTCTCTGACTTACACACACACACACACACACACACACACACACACACACACACACACACACAGTGAATAATGTAAAATCCAAAGCATGAAAACTTCATGCCACAGTGCTTGAATAACATGGAAATGGCTTTAAGCCCTTTCTGTCACCTACCTGAAACCACACTGCTTCACCAAGGAAGAAAGCTTTGGACCACACAGATCTGAAGAACCGGGCAACCAGTACTCCTATGCTGACTGTGGTCATCCATGCCACAAACATTAAGGCACCTACAGGAAAGATGCAGTGATTCATATCACAGAACAAGTCAGCTGCTGCGTCAGTGGTCAAACCAATTGCTCAGAAACCATAAACAACCAGAAAACTATGGTAAAGTGACAAAAATATAGCCCTCCTCCCCCCACAAAAAACATACTATATCATAGTTCATATTACACCACCACTCACTGCTAACAACCAGCCAGGCCATAGCCCCTAGTAGGTATGAGGTGCCCCAAGAATTTTACATGCTTTAGTCAAACTGGTCTTTGCCACTGTTTACAGGTATTTATATTGCCCCCAATTGACTGAGTGGGGAAACAAAGGCACAGAGCACTCAAACAGCAACTGTGTTCTTAACCATCTTTCTAAGTCTGTCTGTAGCTCTCTTCTCCCACAATATTACTCCAAACAACAAGTGAAAGACAGAAAGACATGTGACTTCCGGATCTAATTGCTGCCCAGCTGGAGGTACGGCAGGAGCAGAGTTCAGCAGGAGAAGGGAAAGTGGCTTTCCAGATGAGCTGTGGTGACAACCATGGAAAGCCTCCGCCATGAAGAACTCTGGAGAATGTAAAGGGAATACAGCAAGAAATCCCCTGAGAGGCTAATGTGCTGTAATGGTACAGTTTGCACTGTTTCTTGTTTTGAATCCTATTTTTTCAACATGAGCCAGTGCACTTTGCAAATAGAATCAACTTTCATTGGTAGACACAAAGTATATGACAGCCTTTTGTCCAAACAACCTCTCTCCCACTTTGGTGACATTGCTCATCCAAATATTCAAAACCTAAGCACTGCCCTGAGTACTTTCTATGCTGAAATACTACCACAAGAGTGAAACTGCATTTGTGAAAACAAGCCACTGTTACAAGTAACCAAAACCACACACAGCTTCTTAGTTAGCATTTATTTTAATAAGAAACAAAAACCAAGGATCCAAAAGCATTAAATTAGCTACAGTAACACTCGACCTGGATGAATTTAGAATGTGTCAGTGTTCATACCACTGAATTGGATTTCTTTGCCACTTTTAATAAAAACTGACATTCAGAGAGACAATCTACCTGAAAACGTCAATGTTTAAAGATAAAGGAATCATGAAAATTTGCTAAGTGACTCTGGCCACTGTTTCTGATCCAGCCAACGCCTGCTCATTGGTTAGGACATCCCACAAAACATAATGATGCTCAGTTAACTTACCATGAGCCTTTAAAAGGGGCGAAGAGTGGGATCCTCCTACGTTCTTTGGAGTGCCTGTCACATCATATTTTTCATACGTCATCAGAGGTTGCTCATGGTGCCTAAAAATTCGGCCTGAGAGGTGGACACAGAATGGAATGAAAACGTCTTACAGTAATGAAGAATAATCAGATAGGAAGAGTTGGCATTCGCATGTAAAAGCAACATAAAGACATACTTGAGAGCACATGACTTTCCTGAAAATAATTTAGCCAACAACGAGATGTATCAAAACAAGGACTGGGAATGGAAGAGTCAAAGTGAAAAGAACCAGTGTGCATGATTAACAGGTTAAACAATGTCAAAATAATGGCTGATGACAAGTTGCTGATAATGCCCCGTGTAATTCTCCAGCACTGACAGATGTGTTTGAACGCGACAAGCCTTTAACTATGCCTGCATTCTAGAATCCTAGGGTATGTTAACAGACCTGAGAAGACAATGCGGAGACAACTAAGAAAGGCATTTTGACGATATAGAGTTTGCCAGATGATCAGTTTGGACTGGGTTTGAGTAACAAATCAGAGTCTGGAGTAACAGTGACAGAAAGAAGCTGAGGTAAGGGCTAGAGAGCACTTACTTGCTTGCAGAGGACCTGGGAAGCTGACACCCTCTGCAAACCCCTAACGACCAGGCACATGTGCAAGAGAAACACCCATAGACACAAAATAACAACAAGAATTTTTAAACAATTCTTTTAAAACTGAGAAAACATTATTAATATGTTTTTTCCTTCCTTTCATTCTTTTGGGGTTTTGTTGTTGCTTTATTTTGTTTTGTTTGAGATAGGGTCTCACTATGTAGACCAGGCTAGTCTTGAACTCATAGAGATCCACCTGCCCCTGCCACTGCCTCGTTAGTGCTGTGATTAAAGGCATGCACCACCATGCCCAGCCTTATTTGTGTCTTTTATTACTATATGTTGTACATACAACTAAATCAGGAAAGTATGAGATTATTCCAAGTGTGTTCATATATACGTTCACTCTAATCTACAGGTAAAATAACTTTTTAAACCCTAGCATCTAGTTGTCGTACGAAGTAACACTGCATTGGAGAAAATCTATCTTCTCTTTCCTAGCAGGTATCAACTGCAAAGAGCACATGGTTAGGAACAGGACTCCATGGCCACTTCCCCCTCTCCTTGCTGGGATTTTAAACATGTGCAGGTCCTGTGTGTGCTGCCACAGTCTCTGTGAGTTCATCCGTGCATCAGCCCTGTTGTGTGTGGAGGATGCTGTTTCCTTGAAGTCATCCACCTCCTCTGGCTTTTCCAATCTGTCTGCCTCCCCTTCTGCACAATGATTTTGAACCAAAAATATATGCACAGGAATATTCACAGCATTGTTTAAAAAGAAAACATAAACTAAATGTCCATCATGAGAATAGACTAAATTACAGAACATACAAACGTATTTTTAGAAAACTATGCGAGTGCAAAAATAGTGAAGAAACTTAGTAGATATATGAACTTTTGTTGAAAACAAATGTTAGATATCAGGTAACAGACTCTATCACGGTCATTGCAAAAGGATGGGGCTTATGAGCTGTCTTGGTGGGTAAAAGAACTTGCAATGCAAACCTGGTAACCTGAAGAGAAGTGACTCAGCAAAACTGTCCTCTGACCTCCACCAGAACATCATGGACTGTGTATCCCTGCACACACACACAAACACACACACACACACAAACACGAATGCACGCATGCACGCACGCAGACACACTAACAATAATAATTACTGAATTAACTAAAATAATTTTTAATAATTTATGAAGGATACAGGTTATACTATCTGTATAACAAAACAAAAAATAAAAGGAAAGATGATCCAGCTAGATGCTTATTAACACTATTTTTTAAATAATTTATTATATTTTATTCTCTTTTCTTATGTGCATTGGTGTAAGAGTGTCAGATCCCCTGGAGCTGAAGTTATTTATAGACATTTGTGAGCTGCCATGTGGGTGCTGGGAATTGAACCCAGGTCCTCTGGAAGAGCAGCAGTGCTCTCAGTCGGTGAGCCATCTCTCCAGCCCCAGAAACATTTTTAAGCTATTGGTTTAATCAGGAAATAAAAAACTAAAATCACAAGTCTTCTTAGAGATGATAACAATAAGGACACTTCAAAACACCTGGATGCAATCAAAGTAAAAAGGAAGTATTGAAGTGATCACTTAATTTGTGATTTAGTTAAAACAACAAAATGTAACTATACTGGTTAGTTTTTATCAGTTTGACACAAACTGGAGTCACCTGGGAAGAAGGAATTTCAACTGAGGAATCACTACCATCTGATTGGTCTTTGGACACATCTATGAGTCATTTTCCTGATTAATGGTTGATGCGGTAGGGCCCAGACCACTGTGGTGGTGCCATCCCCAGGAAAGCAGTCCTAGGATATATAAGTAGCTGAGCAAGAAAGAGGAAGTGGTGTTCCCCCATGGTCTTTGCTTCAGTTCCTCCTGCCTTAAGCTTCCCACCTTGGCTCCTCTTGATGATGGACAGTAACCTGTCAAACAGAACCTTTCATCTTCCCAAGGTGCTTTTGGTCAGAGCAACAGAGAAGCAAGCTAAATCAGTAATCTAGAAAATCAGAAAAGAAATGTCAACAGAATCACTTAGGTGTTTGGTAATTCAGACCACAGAAGTGTCACAAACAATATTAGAAATAAACAAGATGGCAAAGCTGCTGATACTGAAGATACTATTTATGAAAATGAAGATGAGAGTGTATGTGATGGTGCATGCTTTTAACCCCAGCCCTCAATAGACAGAGATGGGTGGATCTCTATGAGTTCAAGGTCAGACTGATCTACAGGAAGTTTCATGAAGGCCAGCCAGGGCTATCCAGTGAGACTCTCTCAAAGCAAAACAATCAAACCAAAGAAAACTAAAATTAAGCATTCAGATTCCTACAGAATACTGGGACCACGGTATTCATTTTACTTAGGAAGATGCATGAAAGGAAATGACTGAACAAGGCAACCAGACACAGCCTCCTTCTAGTTTGAATCGTTGGCCGGGTTTCTCCAGCTATGGAGAAGCTCATGTCTAAGGAGAACAGATTGTCCCACTGGGGCTGCTATTTCTTACAATAATCCAAAAGGCACTGTTCCTAGGAAAGTGCAGCAAAGTCCAAAGACATACCTACTCCTTGCAAGGCACTTAGAGTTCTGATCCAAATCCACTGTACAAATCTGGGGTGTTCGAAATCATAAGTAATGCTACCATGTAACCTTGCTGACAGTCTTTATATGAAACAAAAGTCAGAAACTCAACTCAAAATCAAAAAAGAACCCCTTCTATACCTTAAAATGAGCAACTGTAGTGATACCTGCAAAGAGGAGAAAGAAGAGAGAGAAACGACCTGCAAAGATGGATTTAACCCAAGTGCTTACCGTCGTGTGCAGCACCTTCTGCTAGAAAGATGTAGTAGCTTTCGTTTAACACAAATCTGTTCTTAACCCCAGGAAGGGTGATGTTTCTTCTGAATGAGCACTGTATGACGCCATCCACCAACCTCCAGGCCATATCCTCAAGAGTCCCCTACAAACACAAGAGCTTCTCGATACTTTCCAAAGAGTTATTAAAAATAAGGCATGCTCAAACCCCGGCCTGCTCTGTTTCCTTTCTCTAAGGTTGGAGGAGACTGTTTTATCTTCAGTGTCCTTCCTCTGTTTTTCCCCACTGAAGAACACCAAGATTTTTTACTATTATTATTATTATTCCAGTTTGTCTTTATATTTTTCACTCTGAGTCAGACCTTCACAGTTCATCTACCCAGGTTAGAAAGTTTAACTGTTGGGCTAAGCCCAGTTGGCCACCAGTACACCACCAGAAATGCCTAAGAACACCCAGAGGTCAGCGTGTAATGCAGATATAGGCAGGCATTCCAGGCTTCTGAGGAAGCCGACCTCACAGGAAAGCTAGGCACAGTGGCGATGTTGTCGTGAAAGGAAGCTACTGCCCAGTCACACTTCATTCGCTGTGACACTAAGGGCGGGCCACTGTGCCTTCATAGCACATTTGCCTGCCAACTGTCCTACAAAAAAAGTAAAACTTCGCTTTGGCACAGGTGCCAACAAGGAGAAAGCAAGGCAACCACCTGGGTGGGTACCAGTGCTTACATGTGTTCGTCCTTCCCACTAGCCAAGAAATGCCTCCATAAATAACCAAAGTTTGACTGTGTATCTGTTTGATTGACTGTTTTTGAGAGAGGGTGTGATCTAGGCTAGCCTTGAACCCTCTATGTGATTTAAACTATCTACGCCCTTTAGGATTTACTTATTTCCCTACATGTATATGATGTTTTACATGCGTGTGCGTGCATGCATACGTGTGTGTGCGTGCGTGCGTACGTGTGTGTGTGTGTGTGTGTGTGTGTGTGTGTGTGTGTGTGTGTGTGCCTGGTGCCCACAGATGTCAGAGAGGACATTGGATCACCTGGAACTAGGGTTACAGAAGGTTGTGAACCACCATGTGGGGTGCTCCACAAGAGCAACAAGTGCTCATGACTCTCTCCAGCCCTAAACGTTTTATGCAGTGCTGGGGACAGAGCTCTGGGGCACCCTTCCCCAAGTCTCATCTTAAAAGCCTGCCCTATAAGCTTTTGGGAAGAGGCTAGTGCTCTGATCATGTCAATAAGCCATTTTAATACTTTTCTGTAAGGCATAACAAAAAGGACTTAAGTGACATAAGCAATAGTTGATCGTTTCCCAGCAGAGAACTTTTTCCTGTGATTTTTAAGTACAGAAAGCTTCTTGGAGATCACTCTGAGAAGAATGCAGCTGCCTGGCCCTTGACTGGACCGGGCTAACTGCACAGCTGGCCACACACACAGCCACATCAGTGGCAGCCACAGAGCAGGGAGGCGGACCAACCTGGTGCATCTCCAGCAGGTTCACACTCACCCTGGTGGAGTCCATCACAGGATAACTTCGCCCTGTCAGATAGGAAGGCCGTATATACACTGTCTGATCTTCTCGAATGCACAAGTAAGCATCATCATCACCCTGGAAAGCAAGTGCATTATTTTAAGGAGCCCCTAAGCAAACAACATTTAATACTTTTAAAACATAATTGATTCAGCAGTAAATGATCTATGAAGTCTAGAGAGCCAGTTGTGTATGTGTGAGCTAAAAAAATAATGTTTTAGCTGCTTGTGGCGGTGCACACCTTTAACCCCAGTACTCAGGAGACACAGGGAAATAGATCTCTGTGAGCTTGAGGCCTGTTGGCACAACTACATCATAAGACCTGGTCTCAAAAATAAATAAACAGCTGAGAGTGGGGGCGCAGCCTTAATCCCAGCCCCGGGGAGGCAGATCTCTGAGATCTAAGCCAGCCTACCTTACATATCAAGTTCCAGGCCAGTCAGGGCTACACAGTGAAACCCTGTATGAAAAGTTAATTAAGAATCAATGGGGCGCCGGGCAGTGGTGGCGCCTGCCTTTAATCCCAGCACTCGGGAGGCAGAAGCAGGCAGATCTCTTTGAGTTCGAGATCAGCCTGGTCTACAGAGTGAGTGATAGGACAGCTCTTCTTTTCAGAAAACTATCAACTGGTAACTTAGAAGTCACCACTCTGTAAAGACAGATGTGACAACTGACTGAGGAGTCATCCCACGCTGAAGTCATATGGTCATGGGTTACTGAAGAGCAGAAAGTTCTCAGAGTTAAACACCGCCCTATGTATTGTTTACTAAGTATAAAGACCTGCATTTTGTGCCTACAGCCAGCAGACACCAGACAGTACGATGTACACCTTTACTTGATGTGCTGATTCATCATTAGTGAATCATTATTAGTACTTTGCCAATAATCCTACACTTCACTTTGGTGTATTTTGAGAGAGTACACAGTCACTCACATGGACGCACACACATACTCACAGCACCCAAGGGTAAGTCAATGGACAGCATGTGAAAATCATTTGTCTCTATCCATTTTGTGGGTCCCAGGGATTGAATTCAGGTCATCAAACTTGGTAACAAGCACCTTTACCCATTAAACCATATCACCAGCCCATTGTACCAAAACCCTTATATTTTTGGTTTTGAGCCTAGCCTTTAATGGCTGAATCATCTCTCCAGCCCGGTGCCAAAAATCTTAATATGAATCTACCATGTCAATAGCAGAATACTCAACCCAGGTGGTGGTGATGCATGCCTTTAATTCCAACACTCAGAAAACAGAAGCAGGTAGATCTCTGTGAGTTTGAGGCCAGCCTGGTCTACAAAGCAATTCCAGGACAGCTAGGTAGGGCTGTTACACAGAGAAACCCTGTCTTGAAGGAAAAAAATAGCTGAACACTCTACAAAGCTACTGGCCTAAAAGAAGAAGAAAAAAAATCCAGATTAAAAAAAGTAGAATAACTGCTAAAGTAAAGATCAAGACACATAAAGGCACTGAAAGATAATTGCTACATTGCTGGAGAAGAATTTTCTTTAAAAAAAATAGCTACAAGGGAACATTATTGGGATGACTGGGGAAAATGGAATATAAACTATGTAGTGCACAAAATGGTTGTATCATTATCAAATTTTCTCAATGTGATAAAATTGTGGTAATTACAAGAGAACATTCTTGTTCTTAGGAGAGATGTGCCAAAATCTTTGGGATGAAGTGCTGTCATGTCTACTTACTCTGGAAGAGTTTAAGAGGAAAAACTGTAATAACGCATGCCACACAAGTCAACTGAGACAGAGTAATGGACCTGGACACAGAGGAACACAGGTAAAATGGCAGATCTAGGTGAATGACTAATGGCATTCGTTGGACTGTTCTTTTGACTTTTCTGCATTAACGTTTATAAAAAGCACAGTGAGTCTGGGAATGAAATTCAGTGTAATACGCACTGAAGCCATGAGTTCGATCCCCAACGCTGCAAAAGAGAAACAACCTAGATGGATATACGTGAGACAGGAGGAAGGACCTAGAAATTATGAATGGAAGGAATCCAAGTGACCATCAAAACCAAAATTTCTCCAAAAAACCAGGGAAGATGGTAACAGCCAAAAAAAAAAAGAGGTCCTATGATGTACCTCAAACTGTACCTGACAAAAAGCTATTAAACAATAATGGCAAGTGACTTAAGACAGTTGTTGGCCACCAAGAATAAGAAAAACAAAGAGAGAAAATGATCATGAATTTAAGTTACAGTGTTGGTTTATGTTATCCAAAAACAGTCATTGGCATGAGACCAGACAACAATGAAATCTACAATCCAGGGCCCAAGTTGAGGTCAGAACTGGGAATGACCTAGAGTTTGGTCAATGAAAGATTATGTTTGCAGCAAGTATAATACAGCAAGATACATATTCTGTCTCCATCCCCAGCTTCTAGTATAGAACTCCTAAAACCTCTGGATTTTCCAGTGGGTTTTTTTTGGGGGGGGGAAGGGGTGCTAATGGGTTGACTGACTGGCAGACCCTGATACCCCAATGACTAAAGGATTAAGACCCTAACTAACCTCACCGCTAATATACTGAATAATAGAAAGTACTGAAGGTTAAGTTGGTCATTAATGATCGAAGATTCAATCAACAATGCCTATGTGATGAAGTATCTACAAAAGGACAGGGTTTGGAGAACTTCCAGATAGCTAAACTTGAAGTTCTTGAAAGGGGGCTGGAAAGATGGCTCAGCAGTTAAGAGCACTGGCTGCTCTTCCGAGGGACCTGGGTTTAAAAGATGGTGTGCCCTGAGAGGCCATGGAGGGTCCTGTCTCTTTTCCATGTGCACCTCCCTTTTGGTATCCTCTGAAATTTCACTTATAATAAACAGAAAAGATCGTTCCCCTCGATTTGTTGAATAGCCCAAGCCCAGGAGGTGGTGGTAGGAATCCTGGTTTGTCATCCCTACAGTCAAAAGCACAGTTCAAACTGTTGAGAACTGAGTCCTCAACCCGGGGATCTGACACTATCTCCATGTGGAATGTCTGCTGCAAAATCAATTGTTTGCTTGGTGTATGATAAGATATCCCCACACTGCTGAGGATCACAGAAGCAACCTGTGTTATGAGAAACGGACTCTGTTTTCTACTTAAGACAGAAACGGGGACTGAAGCTAGTAATGTGTTTTCTAGTTAGATTTAATATCATATAGTAAAAATCATAGAGAAGACCAAAATACAAAAATAAGCAAGCCGCTATTAGCAAAAATTTGGAAAATTACACTTTTCACCAATTTCAGGGATGAAAGCAATTGCTCTTAATTTATAAGCCAATTTTTTTAGGTAGAATTTAGGTTGTTAGCCAATCAGCATTTAAAATATCTAACATCTTCAGTATCTCAACTTATATTATGTAGTCAAAAATAACAGGACCCTGAATGTGGTGTCACAGGCCTTTAATCCCAGTACTCAAGAGGCAAAAACAGGCAGATCTATGGGAGTATGAAACTAGTCTGGTCTGTAGAGCTCCAGGCTAGCCAACGCTACATAGTGAGACCCTGTCTCAAAAAAAAATCATAAAAATGCACTAAATTTTAAAAAATAACAATCTTAAATAGAAATAACCACTTCTAACGCATATTCTGAAGATGATCCATTTCCACCAATTTAGGCAACCAGGTGTACAACTGATTTTAATCATTAAGCAGGATCTCTCTGTAAACCAGCTGCACCTGCATAATTAAATCTTTTTATAAACACTTTTGATGAGCACTATAAGAGAAATAGGTAAGATTTCTAAGTGAGATAAAAATATCTCTAATTAGAGATAAATGCTTTTGTGCCATCTTGCCTACAGTTTACAAGAACTAGCCTACCTGGGGGACGAGGTCCGCTATCACACTCAACAAAATCTTTCCCTCTTTCCAATTCACTGTGGACAGTAGGAGAAAATGTGCTATTTCATTGTAGCATGAATTTGAGCTATACAGTTACAGAAACAAGTTGTTTTTTATTTTTCAATGACAAATAAATATGATGTAATATGTCATATAGAATAACACATAAGTGACATATGTAAATGAATGCAGTGCTCCAGAGATCCATCTTAAGGAAGTTATGTGTTTATCCAACAAGGCCTTTTAATCCTATCTGGACTCCCCATCAGAATTTGTTTCATAGCCAATTCCATCCCATTCACATAACAAGCGTCACCACCGCCTTTCCTTATTGCTTTAGAGTCACATTTGACTCTTAACTCAACCTCATTATTCATCTCAGGCACCAAATTTGATTCATCTTGCTAGGACTGAGAACACCCAGAAGAATAAGCTGCAGGTCTGATGGTAATTACAGAGAGAAAGCAGGGGAAATATTTTGCACAATTACAGCATTATGTTCCATAAAAATGTATAAAGTTTCCCATAAAAGTAACTCTGGAGAGAAAAGGTGGAAATTTCCTTCCTTTTGAAAGTGTATGATGTAATGTGTTTTTCTGCACTATTGTTCTACGCGTTTTGAGATGTGGCTTCACAGCCCCATGCTGCTGGCCTCAAATCTGCCATGACCTCGAACTCCTGATTCTCCTGCCTTTATCTCCTGAATGCTGGGATTAAGGGCCTGTGTCAACAACCTGGGTGGAGTGCATTTTGGAGTAAATCTTGGTTCTTCTTTAACAGCCATGTCAGAGTTGTTTTTGCTTGATTTTGCTTTGTTTTGTTTTGTTTTTTGGACTGTAGTTGGCCTGCACATACGCTGCGTGCATCAGTGAGGAACTTGCTGATGACTGTAAGACAGCGGCTCCAACAGCAGGGGCACCAGCTTTAGTTCTGGTACCTGAGTGAACAATAGCCTGAAGGGCATTACAAACATGACACTCCACGAAGATGTTTCTTTTGCCTGTGATTCTTGCTTTTTCACAATGAGACAGGGATATGAAACGGCAAATGGTCTTCCCAGCTGACCTGCTCTTAGAAATTACTGCCTAACTGTTGAAATCATGAAACAGCCACTGAGATTCAGATCTGTTCTTAAGTGTTTTCCTTCCCCATTCTACCCTTAGATCTGGAAGACACAGCTGATCTACTGTCAATGTTAATCTCCTGCTATCATCCCAAACGTAATCAATAGATACAAACCATCCACCGGTCATGAGAAAATGCAAATGACAGGTAGCCTTCGCTGGGACCACTCATCTCAATCATCACCGTCGGGTCATCCTTGGTGAAGGACAAGAAGACACAGGCAGGCTCACTCTCTGGGTCACAGTTCAAAGGACTCCTAACACAGAACTTCTTGTTCCCACACTCGGAAGCACTGAACTAGAAAGGTGACAAGGAGGGGAAAGTGTTAATTATGAAACAAGCAGTTCACTGCCAAGGACTAGACAGCCATTGCCTTCAAGCATGGACTGCAACAACAACAACCAAAAAAAAAAAAAAAAAAAACCTTCAAAAAAGGGAGCACACATTACAAACTAGAAATGAGCAGCACGTTCCTCAGCTGTGGATTTTTAAAAGTAGCTAGTTTTAACTACAATTTGGAAAACTCTACTAGTCTGCCTGTAGTAGTAAAAGAGCGTTTATGTTCACTTAATATATTAGACACTTCACACCATCCAAGACCAGGAGGAGCAAGGCTCCCTGTAAATTTCTAGAAATTTCTTAGGAATAAGTCTACACTGGCAAACTTGCCTAACAGGTACCCTAGAATTTTCAAGAGACGGTATTTTAAAAAGCAGTCGATGCAAATATGGGCAAGTCTTTACTGTATGGATCTTGGGAACAGCTTTTAAAATTCACATTCAAAATTTGCAGTTAAGCGATACAGGAGAAGATGTCGTGCTTGTAGATACCACCATTCCAAATAACTGTAGGAACAAGGCTATTGTGTCAGGAGGCACAGCCAATGTTCTACACTAACTGAACCCAGAGCCTCCCAGTATGGCACTTAAGGGCTCCACCCCCACTGCCACATTAAGCTTAATAGGGACATAAATGTTCCACAGTAGGGTGAAGACAGGAACCACTAGAACCTTGGTGTCTGAGCTCTACTTTGGTCTATTCTACCTGTCAAAGAACCTAATCTCTAAGATTCTCCTTACTTTTAGCAATATGAACGAGACTGTGAGGCATCTTCTAACCCTGAAAATGCCAGGACTCTGAATGAATCTCCATATAATTAAAGATTATCACCTTGGCACAGAGGCATGGTAAAATTTCAAAGAATAGGCCCCTTTTATTGACTACATAAAAGGCAATATTTTGTATTAGGAAGCTGATGCGCAAACATTTCATTCATTTAAAGCAGCTTTTAAATAAGTATTAAGAATGAAGTGGGAGCTAATAGTGATAATAACCTCTTCAATAACTGTACATCAAACAGAAGTGCAGCATTCATTATAATGTGATCAAATACAGCATCCATGGAGGTGCTTAAAACTGTGGAAGAGAAGGAAGCCAAGTAAGACATAGATAAAATGGTTTATTTAGTCATTTTTAGTTTTATTTGTGTATATGCATCTGTGTGAATGCATGCTAGGCTAGGGGTCCAAGGAAGCCAGAAGAGGGTGTCAGACTCTCTGCAGTTGGAGTTACAGGCAGCTGTGATCTGCCTGATGGGGATTCGGAACTAAACTTGGGTCATGTACAAATGAAACAAGTGCTGAGCCACCTCTCCAGTCCCCTATTTAGTGAAAGAAGATATATATATATAGATAAAAAGGAAAGAGAAAAGGACCTAGAACAGTGTTTTCAACCTGTGAGTCACGACCCCAAAGCCCATGGGGAAATGCAGATTACTTACATGCCGATTCATAGCAGTAGCAAAATTACAGTTATGAGGTAGTAACCAAAGCAATTTTATGGTTGGGGGTCACCACAAAATAAGGAACTGTCTTAAAGGATCACAGCATTAGGAAGGTTGAGAACCCCTGACCTAGCATTTACCTCGCATCTGTATGGCACAAGGCACAGATGAAAGCAGGTATTCATTATTTTGATGGCAATTCTAGGCCACACAGAGCTGCACATGACTGTTTCTCACCCTTAAGTGAAGCTGACACAGGAATAATTTGCTCCAAAGGCCCACCGAAGGCAGGCAAGTCAACATTTAGGCACAAGCATGGTCTTTGAACTACAGCAACACCCTGATACCTTTTCATTCCATGTCTGCACTTCTGCAATAAGTAGTCTAATTCATCAAAATTCCCTCCAGTGAAAACCTTCCTCCTGTTTCTAAACATTACCCTATACAACTTTTTTTCTATCATAATCTTTTGAATCAGTCTAAATGGAACTGCAGCTGACACAATTTTTGAGTGACTATTTTCTGCGACTTAGCACACTGAACTTTCTGGTACTGTTCAGGAATGGGGAGACATAGAGAGCAGAACCTCAAGGAGCTCTGGTGAGCTTCGAACTTCCTACATTATTTGTTTCTTTGTTTGCTAAGGGGAAGGGAATTGGAATAGTTTTACTGTATAGTTCAGACTGATCTAGAACTCACCCTGTAACCCAACCTGACCTCAGATTTACAATGATCCTCCTGATTGTGCCTCCTGACTGCTAGGAGTCTGGGCAGGTGCTGCCATATCCCAACAGTCTAATCTTAGTAAGATAAAGTCTATAACATACTACCACTTCAAGACTCTCCTCCAAATCTTGTCTAAATATAAATGAAATTTCCCCCTATGTTTAATATTCAGCAGGAAGGAGAAATGGGGGGAAAAAAGGAAGAAAAGGACAGGGAAGGGGTGGTTTTCTTGGCTTCATTTTCAAGTGAACACACACTCCTTGTTAGCAAAACTACCTGTGAGTGTTGCAACTATACTTTGAATGGAGACTCTTTTATGTCTGTTACTCAAACCTATAAATTATAATGTTGCAAAGAAGACTTCCTATAGAGATTTCTATAGAGACTCCAAAAACTCCCTCCCACAGCACAGAACAGCTTACACCAACCACGGGACCAGCTGCCAGGAAAGCCACTCTCAATTGCGTTTGCTGAAGGTACAGAAGCGTTACTCACTGGCTTGGTTAACTGAGAGGCAGAAGGTGAGGTTGTCAAAGGTGGTGCTGTAGCTTTAGGCGTCGTGAAGGGAGGAGCATTTGGTTGTGAAATTACGTGACTAGGAATCTTCACCCAGTAGATTTTATACTTCTCAACAACTGTGGCTCTGAAATAGAGTACCAAAGAGATTAGACAAAACCCCCAGCCCATCATAAGCAAATCACAACTTTAAGTGAAAAACGTGTAAGGAGAGGCGAATGAAGATCACACACGTGCAGGGCAAATTTCTCACGACTGTCCTCAGCCCATTACTAGATGAGGTTCATTGCTCTCTCCCTGTCCCTCTTTTCTTATGTGTTGTATGTTCTTCTGTTAACAGCAGCCACTAATGCTGGGTTGCACAACTCAACCATAGGTTTCTGTTCCCTGCCAATAGCACACTCCTAGTTGTTTCACGGTGCACTAGTCACACTCTTCCAAAAGGCATGTGTAAGAGGCAGCCACCATTCGAAGCTCTGTAGAGACTGCCTACACCTAGGTGCTCACTGAGGTCCACTTAGCAACTAGCACACAGGGGCAACTAATACATACTCTGGTGTGCTGGGGGCCTTGGACAAAGTTAAGCAGAAAAGAGAAACTGGTCCAGAGAAGAGTCTCTCCTATAAGGTAAACATATGTCTGGGACACCACTCAGGAATCATTACATGGTTTTACAACATTCCATTCTGCCTTGTGCAGATGAACAGGAAAAGGATGACATCGTAATTCTGGTTTCACAACTCCAAGAGGAATGCAACAAGTTATTTCCTGATAAGCTATCTATAAGTTGTAGTGCTGCCAAAGAAGTCACCCTACTTTCAGTCCTGTCTTATTTATGCTCTCATCCTAAAACAGGCAGTATTGCTCTGCACACCACATACTCAAGTACTAATTGATGGCTCTTATGATTCCTAAAGCAGTGTGATACTTTACTCACTCAACAATGTCTAGTAAATGGCTCTTAAGTGCCAAGTCCTACCAGACCTGGTGGTGCATGCCTGTAATCGGAGCACGTGGGAGGATAAAGAAAGCAGGAGGAGCTTAAAAAAAAAAAAAAACTACAGTACAAGGTGCTAGAAGTTTGTTGTTGAAGAAAAGGAAAGGGTTGGGGGGGGAGTCAGGTCCATTTGGGAGTCAGAAGCAAGAGGATTGCTACAAGTTCAAGGCCAAGACCAGCCTCATCTACGTAGGAAGTTCCTAGCCATCCAATGCTGCATATCAAGATGCTGTCTCAAATAACAACAAAGGAAAGAAGCAAGACCACTCTTCTGTCAGTAAATTGTAACTGCTAAAGCTCTTCTACACAGGTGAATAGCCAATGGCAAAGCAGTACCCGTCATCATGGTTTCAATCTCAATGGCAGTGGTCACAGAGATGTGTGCTCTCGTACTCACAGAAACTGTATGTGGTTTGGGGCACTGCTTGGAGCATTCCAGTAGACTTTAACTTCTGTCTTCTTGGATGAAGACGTATGACTCACAGCTAAACCCTGAAATAAAATGGAAAAGAACAACCATCCCATTCCTGAAGAGCTAAGCATGGTCAGAGTGCAATCATTTGCAAAATAAATGATCGCTATACGATCGGAGCATTTGGGTGAAGACTTTTCTACATAGAGCAAGGCCAGGTCCTAGGTAAATTCATATCCATTGGTTGACTATATAATATCAGTCATGTTTATCAGTTCTGTGATCAATGAAGTCATCAGTCAGCTCAGAGTAGTTCTGAGGTTTAATGGAGAAAGGGACAGGAATATGTAGGAACTGAAATCAAGAAGAGCAGAAATGTAAATTGCAGCTGAAGGGTCAGAACCTCATATGCACCTGCAGAAGTTTCCTTTGAGAAGCAGGGTATGAAGGAGATGCTAAGAAGACACACACAGGCTGGGCAGTGGTGGTGCATGCCTTTAATCCCAGCACTCGGGAGGCAGAGGCAGGCAGATCGACAGCCTCCAAAACAATACAGAGAAACCCTGTCTCGTTAAAAAAAAAAAAGAAGACACACAGTGCAGGAAGCAGCCTGTCTTCCGTTGTCACTGCTGCTGACAGCAGTGACTCCTAATGAGAACCTGCTTGTCCCTATTTGATTCCTCTGAAGCCTCGCCCTGTTGTATTTGTATTAAAGATTTGTATACATTTGTATAGTAATGTGTAACTTTGGTACTATTAGAGGAAAAACTTGGATTCAGGCCTTCTTGCTGCTTTTATATCATTGTTTTATTTTGTTTTTTAAATAAATTCTAGTCATCAGAAACTTAAATACTGAAGGAAGTCATGGATATTGGGTGTGCTAATGTTATTTGAAGATTGTTCTTGTTGTTATTTTACACTTTAACTTATATTCCTTCCATTAGTAGACATGAATAAAATACAGAAGATTCCTCAAAAACTAGTAATTTCATACCTCCAAACATGTATCCTATTTTAGCAATGTCTACTTTTGAACAGTCCTGTTCTCACTTTCTCTCACCTGGCAAACTCCTACACATCCTTCAAAGCCTCACTTAGAAGTCACCTGCCCTGATCTGTGACTTCCTCTGCTATAATTCCCAACCGACTCTGTCTGCACTCCAACCTAAGTTTTCATAGTACTCTACATATGTGTCTGTCCTAAGTGCATGTACCATGACCTTGTGTCAGCTCCCTTGTATCCATGGGTTCTCTACTCTGCATAAGAGTTTGAGTTTTTCAAGAAAAGGGAGCAAGTTTTCTTTGTTGCCATTTCTCTGTCACTCAGCAACATTCCTGCTATAGTGTTTATTGGATGAATAAATAATGAAGGAATGAATGAATGTCAAACCTTACACCCCTGTCCCATTCTAAAACTGTCTCTTCAATACTGAAATCATTTAGAAATCAGTACACCAGGGGACAGTAAGATGGCGCCGCAGCTAAAGGCACTTGGTGTCCACTGACACAAGTCTGACACTTGAGTTTGATTAGCAGAGCACATGTAAAGATGGAAGAGGAGAACTGAGTCCTATAAGTTGTCTTCTGACTTTCATACATGTATGATGGCATACCCCCTGCTGTTCCTCCTCCTACACACACACACACACACACACATTGTTTTTAAATGTTTGTTTGTTTGTTCGTTTGTTTGTTTGAAACAGGGTTTCCCTGTGTAGCCCTGACTGTCCTGGAACTTGCTCTGTAGACCAGGCTGGCCTCAAACTCATAGATCAGCCTGCCCCTGTCTCCCAAGTGCTGGGATTAAAGGCATGTAATTATCTTACAGTTTAAGTCAATATTTGTCAATGTAACATAAACACCACCAAGTACAAACTCAAGCTATTACCCTTCCCTTCCTAAGTAAACCAGAGGTCAGGTCTGATGACTGTAAATCTGTTCAAATTCCTGCTACACATAGTGATGCCATTGCTGAGCTAGTCATCACCCTCGAGTTAAAAACAGCCCAAAGGAACCAACAGAAATCAACTTCAAACTTCATACAAACCTGTACATCTTCACAAGTCAGAAGCTGCGACACTTCCCTGTCAATCAGTGTGAAGGAACCAACAGGAGGGCCACTCAGATCCTCGGCATCACGAGCTTCTAAGAGAAAGCCTCTAAACTGTGGCCCTGACAAAGTGACTGAGCAACAGATAACAAGAGAGGTCAGGGTAAAAGATTTAGTAATATTCCAGGAAAGCATTTATAAGGAGCTCATTTAGTCGGAAAAGAGTGTATCTCGGCAAAAACACATAGGACAGAACTCACCCTGCAGAAAAATGTCTCAATTATGTTGCCTAGAGCACACATGCCATGTTTTGGGAGGCTTGGTTTGTTGTTGTTGTTGTTTGTTGTTGTTTTGGGTGGGTTGGTTGTTTATTCTACAGCACTAGGTATTGAACCTAAGGTCTCACACATGTTAGGCAACCCCTCCACCATGGAACTACATCTTCAACCCTCTTGTAGTTTTTATTTTGAAACAGAGTTTCAGTAAGTTACACAAGCTAGCCTTTAACTCATTCTGTATCACAGGCTGGCCTTGAACTTAAGATCATCTTGTTTCAGCCTACTGAGTATCTGGGATTATAGGCCTGTGCCTGTAGGCCCAGCACCATGAGATATTAATAACCATTCCATAAGAGGATATAAAAGCATGGGTGATGACTAGGTAATAGTCTATAGGAAAAATTAATTTAGA
The DNA here is from genome assembly GCF_017639785.1 of Mesocricetus auratus. Classification (NCBI taxonomy): domain Eukaryota; kingdom Metazoa; phylum Chordata; class Mammalia; order Rodentia; family Cricetidae; genus Mesocricetus; species Mesocricetus auratus. The sequence continues at coordinate 40,809,209 of NW_024429193.1, forward strand.
AAATTCTTGATAAAAAAACATGCTTTTTATTACAAATCGGACTACCTTTTAGTACTCTATTGTGAAGAGTAAAATTCTAAGAGACGTCTAAAGCACACAGTGTGTTCCATGTTTATTTCTTCATGTATCCTTTTTGTTAAGAACTCCTACTAACAAGCCAGGCAGTGGTGGTGCTCACCTTTAATTCCAGCACTCAGGAGGCAGAGGCAGGTGGATCTGTGAATTTGAGGCCAACCTGGTCTACAGAGCAAGTTACAGGACAGCCAGGGTGGTTACACAGAAAAACCCTATCTCAAAAAAACTAGCAAACAAAAAATCCTACTAACATTATGTATTTCTATAATTGCAAAATACAGCAATTTCAAATGCTATGACAGACATACTTTTTGGTTTTTTTGTTGGTGGTAGTGGGTTTTTTTGGTTTTTCAAGACATTATTTTTCTGTGGCTTTGGAGGCTGTCCTGGAACTAGTTCTTGTAAGCCAGGCTGGTCTCGAACTCACAGAGATCGGCCTACCACTGCCTCTGCCTCTGCCTGAGCCTCCTGAGTGCTGAGATTAAAGGTGTATGCCACCACTGCCCAGCTACTTTTTGTTTTTTCTGCGACAGAGTCTTGCTATATAGCCCAAGCTGCCTCAAATCCCCAATCCTTCCTCAGCCTCCAGAGTGCTGGAGTTAAGGCACATACCACCACACCTGTCTATAGAGAAACATAACACCCAGCCTACATTTTGCCAGAAGAATCAGGAACACATAAGAGATTGCTTTTTAAAATAGGGGTGAGGGTAAAACAATTTTCCCTGTTCAATTGAGTTAATAGTGTTCAAAATAACATTAGACAATGAATGCAATGCTAATATAATAAAACAAATATATTCCTTAGTATTCTAAAAAAAATTTTAAAAAAACTTATTTTGGACCTTGTTCTTAATAAGGAATAGATGCCACCTACATAATATAGACATCGGAAGTAAATAAAAAATGAAAGTAGATAATGCAAGTGAATGGATTAAAATGAAATTGTTTCATTCCAGTCACAGTAAAAACCCAACAAGTAGAAAAAGAGTCAAACTCAAAATGCAAATCCATATACCCAGCACAAGTACCTTGGATCTGGTCTCCAGGTTTGAACCTCATCTGACTCACTGTGATTTGGTGAACAGGCTCGGACTGTGGGCTGTGGCCATGTTGGGGGGTCATCCCAGCACAGGACATTGCTACTTTTCCATTGGGGTAACCAGCCACAGAACAAACGAGCACCGCAAACACCAGGGCACTGACGGTAAACTCGGGAGCTGCCATCTCCACATGAAGTTTAAGAGCTCTTCACCTGCAGATATAATTAAAATACAATGTGACAGCTTTTATAACATGGAGCTGAAATCCTACACAATTACCTGCTTTCAATGCTTGGTTCTCCAAATTCTCAAGCTACATAATAATAAAAGAGTGTGGTATGTGATCTAAATCTCAGCTTTATTATACGCCAACTGTAAGACTTCAGCAAGATTCTATTTCCCTACCTGAAAAATTAGTTACTTTATTTTAACAAGATGAAAATATAATCTGAAGTCCAAGAAGGGAGAGGATGAGCAATTTTATGAATATGATGAAGCCACGTATGGTGCCAGCACTCAGGAAGCAGAGGCAGGTGGATCTCTAAGAGACTGACAGCCTGGTCTACATAGCAAGTTCCAGACCAGCCAGAACTATAGTCAGACCTGTCTCTAAAGAAAAATAATATGCTGAAAACAGATGGTTCAATAAAAACAAAAGGTTTCATTCACTTCATCCTAAGAAGCTTAAAAGAACATTTCTTCTGGATTTTTGTTTGTTTTTTGATTTTTGAGATAGGGTTTCTCTGTGGAGCCCTGGTTGTCCTGGAACTCACTCTGTAGACTGGGCTGACCTTGAACTCAACAGAGATCCACCTGCCCCTGCCTCCCCAATGCTGGGATTAAAGGTGTGTGTCACCACCTTTATCTCTTCTGGATTGAACAGTCATCATCTGACTAAATTTCTGGGGTGACTTCTCACAACTTCCTATTAAACTAACGATAATGGCAGGTGTATCATTTAATTTGTAACATGAAAAACAGACAATGAACAGAAACACCTAGAATCCCAGACATTTCTGAATTAAGAAATGACTGCCAGCTAAATGCCACACAAATCTCTCCTTGGCTTCCTCTTCCCAGCTGTGGATTAGAAAACCAGCTATTCTATACCAACCCCATCCTCTTCTAGCCCAGATCCACAGTACTCCACAGGGCTAGAAGTTACTGGACAGGATCATGTTACATAGCACTGTGTGAGGTTAACTCTGTGGACGAGATGCAGACGGAAAAGCCCATAGGCAGCTCATTCTCCACAGGAATGGAACTTTCTATACCAGACACCTGTTCAGAAACCAGTATCTATTGGGGATACACACTTTATCTCAGGAGCTACCAAGTAGACAGCATAGGGTCCGAGAGTCCTGTGCACTCCTACCTTTCGTCAAACATCGGTTATACAGAATTCTTCTCTATAAAAATGATAAATGCGACCAATCATGAGCTTCAGAAAAAGTATGAGAAGCATCATGCTTCTAGGCAGACTTAGAACAGAAGTGTGACTTCGAACATGGCTAATGACTAGAGGAAGCAGAATATTAACAATGTAACTGGTACGTAAGCAGGGCAGTTGGAGATTTTTCAAAAGTCCTGGCTTCCAAAGCCTTCTGTTAGGAGCAAACCTGTTACTATGATTTTAGGGGGGAAAGCCCCCAGCTGCAGATACCCTAGCCTGTAGGGGTACCTGGAGTTGGGGTCTTTCCCCTAAAAGTATCCCATCCCAAAAGTCGAACTGAGAGCCTGGTCTACAGAGTGAGTCCCGGGACAGCCAGGGCTACATAGAGAAACCCTGTTGGGGGGGGGGGGGGGTCATAGGGAGCTGGAGAAATAGCTCAGTGGTTAAGAGCTCATATCGCTCTTGCAGAGGACCTGAATGCAATTCCCAGAACCCAAATTAGACAGCTCACAACTGCCTATAACTGCAGTTCCAAGAAGAGTCGATGCCTCTGGCTTCTGCCAGTGCCTGCATTCGCATGCCCACACACATCATTAAAAATAAAATGAATCTGTTTTAACCATGGCTGCCATTATGTATCATTACTCTTAGCTTCCATATCAGCAATTTACACTAATTTCTTCCAGACACTGCAGTGGTTAACAGCTGGGATTTTGCCAAACTTCTGCTTGAAACTTCTAGAATATTTCAGAAACTTCCTTCTTTCTAGTAACTCCACTCTCCCAGAAAACTTCCACACCAAAGAATAAATTGACTTCGATAGCTGAATCTTAAATGATAGGGAAATCAAAAACTGGGTCAAGTATTTCCACTTTCCCAGATTTAAAAAAAAAAATAAGTTCCAGACTTCATTTTCACAGCAGGAAAGGGGGTGCTGACTTTAAATTAACAATTGGAGTTATGACATTTTCAGAGAAGGTTCTGAAAACCCAAGCATGTAAATGGCCCAGTGAAGGCCAATCTGAGATCTAACTATTTAAGACAGTTGAAAAGATTTTTTAAAACCACAGTAGAGCTTGAATGAATAAATTCCAAATGAAGACACAGGCTGACAAAACCATGGGGGGGGGGTGCAGCTTGCATGCCACAGTCTAATCCTGATTTTCCCTCATTGTCAGCAAGTGGTTTTCCCATATCCCTTCCTGGTCTGGAATAATGATTGGGAGCAAGTAGCTCATTATATCTCTAGGGCTTTTGTCTGCAGCATTCCACATGGCTATCACAACCATCCTCTTCTCAAAACAAAATTAGGTGTTAGTGAAACTGTGCAAAATTGCCAGGTGAAATGGAAGCAAAACCCACTAATCCATCATTTCCTAGTATAACTCTGGTCTATCTATCCCAGTCATCACCCTCAACCTGTGCATGCATGGACTCTGCTTCTTATAAGAAACACACAAAGGACTTTTACTGATGCACAACATGAAGCTTAGGGAGCTTATAAAAATAAAACACTGGCAGACAAGGTGGCTCTCAGGAGGCAGAAGAAGGTGGATTTTCTGTGAGTTCAAGGCCAGTTTGGTCTACACAATGATTAGTGAGTCCTAGAACAACCAGGGCTAAATAGAGAGAACCTGACTCAAAAAAAAAAATATCGCCTAGGATGACACAGGAACAAACTGGATTCATTTAACATAACGTAAAGATATGGGAGAAAACATTAATAGAAATATTAACAATTTCTAAGAAGCATGGTGCCATGTGCCTTTAATCCAAGCACTTGGGAGGCAGAGGCAGGTGGATATCTATGAATTTGAAGCCAGCCTGGTCTTAGTACTCATTCTTCACAATATCCCAGTCTTGTGGGAGACAAAACTGTCCCAAATATGTACAGTAAGGCACTGAATATGATGCCAAATTCATAGAAAATGAGTGGTGAGAAAATGGCCTGACAGACTTTCCCAGGTCAAATCCTTAGGCAAATAAGGCATATGAAGGAACGATGATTTGGTTAAGTGGGATTTGAATAAGAACCACAGCAAAAGAATCACAGGAAGAAAGAAAAAAAGGTGTAAATAAACTTTAGGGCAAGATCGAAGGACAATCTAGCTAGAACAAAGGTCAAATGTCACAATCAGTCATTGCAAACATATTAGGGACCACGTGTGTAGCTCAACTGGTAAGAGTGCTTGCCTATCACATAGGAAACCCTGGGACTCCATCACTCACTGCATAAAGCCAGGTGTGATGGTGTACATCTGTAATCCCAGCACTCAGGATATAGATGCTGGCAGACTAGAAGTTCTAGGCTATCTTCAGCTACATTCTAAAGCCAGGTTCTACTACATGACTTTGGTCTCAAAAAGCAACACCCCCAAATTAAATCTGCCTTTTACACAAAGATATCCATTCCCATGAGTTTCTGTTTCTCTAGCTCGCTCTCCCTCTACCCACAATTACCTCCCTCCTCTCTCTCTCTCTCTGAGTGTGTGTGTGTGCCTGTGTGTATGTTTGTGTATGTGTTCAAATGTTTGTAGGCCATATGTACCTGCAGATATATGTCTTCCTGGTCAATTTCCTCCTTATATACCCAGGCAGAGTCACTTGAACCAGAGCTCACTGATTTGACTAGCCTAACTAGCTAGCTAGCTTGCTCCAAGGATCCCATCACTGCCTGAGATTCCCAGCAAGACACCACACCTGCCCAGAATTTATGTGACTGTCCAGAATCCAAACTAGGGACCTCATACTTCCACAGCAAATGCTTTACCTACTGTTGCATCTCTGCACCTCCATCTAGATCCCTGTGACTTTCAACCATGGTCCCTACCTTCCCATTTCTCACCCCAGTTTCTCACTGGCTTATCACCCCCATGTCCTTTGAGATGTTTCATATTTCCACTGTTCTAAACCCACATCTACGATCCTGAGACTCAAATGTCCCTTTGAATGACAGTAAGCTCAATTTGCTGAATGAGATGCACACCTTTTCCTCTGGCCTGGTTCTTGTGTCTGGTTGTTCTAGCCTGATTATGAGCTGTCAACATATTTCCAATTAGAAAGGCTTGAAATCTCAAACTCTCAGAATCTAATACCATTCATTTGCTCCCAGGCTTCTACCCATGTTGTGCAGAGCCCAACCCAAGTACTGGCCCTTCCCATCTTCTGCCATCTGTTTCCTGCTGCTGTTGCATCTGTCTGCTGTTTCCTCTGAAGCAGGAAATGTCCGAGGCCAATGAAGCACTCTCATTCCTCTATTCTGTATTAGTCAGGGTTCTCTAGAGTCACAGAACTCGTGGAATGAATATATGTATGCATGTATGGAACTTATTGGGATGACTTACAGGCTGCAGTCCAACTAACCCAACAGTGGTTAGTTGTGAATGGAAAGTCTAGTAGTTGCTCAGTCTCACAAGGCTGGGTATCTCCCCTGATCCTCTGTATATGCTCTGCAGACTCCAATGCCAGTGAAGAAATAGATGTGTTAGCAAGGCCAGGGCAAGCAGGCAAAGAACAAGAGCTTCCTTCTTTCACTGCCTTGCATTGGCTTCCAGCCAAGGGTGTGGCCCAGAATAGAGGTGAGTCTTCCCGCCTCAAGATCCGGATCAAAAGCCTGCATCTTCCAGCATCAAGATCCGGATCCCAGGTGTGCTCTCCATTTCTGGATTGTAGTTCTATCCAGATACAGCCAAGCTGACAACCAAGAACAACCACCACCCTAATCTTACTTTACACCACCAGATGGTTTTCTAAAGAGCAATTTCCATCAATACCTTTCCCCATTCATTACCTACTCAGACATTACCAACTAAGGGTGTCATTATTATCCATATCATGTTTCATACTTTTTAGCCTAATTCAATTTGTGAGGATATCTTTATTCTATACTATACTACATTATATTGATGATGTAACATGCACTAGGTCTTGAATAGTGTTCTTTTTTTTTCTATTCATATTCTGTCTTCTAACTGGGACCTCTTGTTTTCTTATCAATTTCTTACCTATATATAAAATCTATATATGAATTACACAGGGCCTGTGAAAAGATTCAGTTGATAAAGGCTCATGTCAGCAAGGCTGATGACCTAGCTCGATCCTCAGGACCTATGTGGTAGAAAGAAAATTAAAAGTTCTTTTAAAATGTATATATACACCAGGCAGTGGTGGCTCACGCCTTTAGTCACAGCACTCAGAGGCAGAGGCAGTGGATCTCTGTGAGTTCAAGGCCAGTCTGGCTTACAGAGTGAATTCCAGGACAGCCAGAGCTACACAAAGAATCCCTGTCTCAAAAAGCCAAAGGGTGTGGGAAAATATATATGTATATACATGTGTATCAATCAAATATAGATAAAACTCTCCATATACTATCTTATACATGGGGTGGGGGGTAACACACTATCATTTCATTTAAAATGCAAGAGATTCCTGACCTTTAGTCCCAGCACTCAGGAGGCAGAGACAGGCAGATCTCCTGAGTTCAAGTCCAGCCTGGTCTGGAGTTCCTGGACAGCCAGGGCTACACAGAGAAACCCTGTCTCAAGAATGCAAAAGTACAAAAAGTAATTAAGTAATAAAATGTAAAATACTAATAAATATCAGTATTACCAAGGATATAAAAAACTGGGCACTTATGAATACTACAGAGAGTAGGCTGACACAATATTTCCAAAGGAAATTTCACAGTAACCTAGTAAGCTAAAAATATGCTTAACCTCTGATAAGACCCCCACTTCTACAAATTCATCTATAGGGAAAAAACTCAATTACTCAAGGAATATTTAAAATAACAAAGCTTAAAAATAGTTTAAGAACAGATCTCTTCGAGTTTGAGGCCAGTCTTATCTACAAAGTGAATCCCAGGACAGGAAGAGCTGTTACATAAAGAAACCCTGTCTCAAAGAAATAAAAAATAGCAGGGCAGAGGTAGCACATGCCATTAATCCCAGCACTCAGGAGACAGAGGCAAGCAGATCTCTGTGAGTTCAAAGCCAGCATGGTCTACAAAGTGAGTTCCAGGATGGCCAGGGCTGTTACACAGAGAAACCGTGTCTCGAAAAACCAAAATAAATTTAAAAAAAATAAAGATAATGGAGAGCTTAAAATGCAAACTATGTCATATCTACAAAGACTACTATCTACCAAGGAGAAAGAATACAGCAAGAAGGCAGGTAGGACAGAACACGCCTGTGAAGCCAGCACTTAGGAGGTAGAGGTGGAAAAATCAGAAACTCAGGGTCATCCTTAGCTACATTGCAAATTTGAGGCCAGCCTAGGCTATATGATACTTATGATACTATCTCAAAAGCAAAAGAAAAGAATGAAATAGTTTCTAAAGACAATGACAACAACTAATTATTAAAGTGCTTCACAAGGATTAAACCAACTCACAAAACTCCTAAAACATACTTAAGCAAAAGCATGAGCAGGGTGGTGGTGGCACACACCTCTAATCCCAGCACTCCAGAGGCAGAGGCAGCAGGATCTCTGAGTTCAAGGCCAGCCTAGTCTACAGAGTAAATTCCAGGGCAGCCAGAGATACTCAGAGAAACTCTGTCTCAAAAACAAAACACATACACACACAAAAAAGCAAAGCACATTAATATTACATTAAGAAATGAAAACAAAGGAAACTGAAAATGCTACAGTGTACCAAACGTACATTGCTTAAAAGGAAAAAGAGAAGGAAAGATGCCATGCTTCTAACAGTTCTCAACCGTAGTCATTCACCCTTAGAATGCACAGAACAGGAAGTAAAGAGCATTTCCTCTTTTAAATGTCCCGTCTCAAATACAGACAGACAGAAATAGAGACATATATACATACACTCACATCTATGTGAATAAATATAGTAGTAAATATATATATGTATCTTTCAAGATCTAAAACAGTGCTATTTTATTGTTTTAGATAAGCATTGTTCATATTTGTCATTAAAATGTTACTTATGCTAATATGTGATTCTCAATTTTTTAATTTCAGTTTGGCTATTTCTTTTCTTTCTTTTTTTTTTTTTTTTTTGGAGGTTTTGTTTTTGTTTTTGAGACAGGATCTCACTCTGTAACCTGCACTGGCCTAAAACTTTCTATGTAGCCCATACTGGCTTCAAACTCAAAGCAATCCTCCTGCCTTAGCCTTCCAGGTGTTAAGATTGCAGAGGTAAGCCACCGTACCCAGTTCCAGTTTTTAATTACTAATATGACAAATCCCCCAGTTGACACAAGGCACATAAACAAAAGCTCTTTGACAGCTGCAATAATCTCCAATGAGAGCAAAGAAGGTCAGCTTGGGACCTGTTGCCAGAGTCAAGGCTATAAACTGGTGGGAAACAGTCCAGCTATAGCCCAACCAAAGCCACACTTAACTGAGAATTTCATGCACGCATATATAACGCTTGGATCAAATCTACCCAGTTTACTCCCTCCCCGTTTACTCCCTTCCAGTTCCTCTCTGTCTCCCCGACTGTTCCCTCCCAATTCCATGTGCTGCTTGTAAACACACTGAGTCCACTTAGTTCTGCCTGTTAGAGCATGGGTGTGGGACCACCTACAGAGGCAGGAGTAATTATATATTCAGGGACCACCCATCAGTAGCCAGGAACTTCTGAGCTAGGGGTGGGACTTCATAAACCCCTCCCTTCTCTGTGCTAGGATTTGGCCTAGCTTGATTTAAATACTCTTTATTCTGCTAAATGGATACGGTAATAAACTGTCCGTTAAGTTTTTATCTTTTTACCAACAAGAGTGTGCATCTCTCAACCCTCATCGGAGAAGCTTCTATTTGATTAATACAGATACCCACAGCTGGCCAGTCTGCAGAGAATAAAAGACCGTGGAGGGCTCAGCACTAAATGGGACATCTACATCTCACCACTTTCCCCAAAGATTCTGGGATCTGGAATATAACAAAGATTGTAAGAGCCAGGGGCGGTGGACTGTCCACGTCACAATAGCATTTGTCAGACATGACAGAGATGTTGTACACATAACTCACAGGGGCTGAGACTGCGTGCACAAGACAAACTTTCGTTTTGTTTTGTTTTGTTTGTTTGTTTGTTTGTTTTTCGTGGCAGGATCTCTCTGTTCCCTAGCTGTCCTGTAGCTCACTCTGTAGACCAGGCTGGCCTCAAACTCAGAGATTCGACTGCTTCTGCCTCCCCAATGCTGGGATTATAGGCATGTGCCACCATCACCCAGCATACATTTGTTTTGGGGGTTTTGGTTAGTTTTTTGTTTTTGTTTTCTAGACAGGGTTGCTCTGTGTAACAGTTTTGGCTGTCCTGGAACTTGCTTGGTAGAGCAGGCTGGCCTCGGACTCACTGAGATCTGCCTGCCTCTGCCTCCCAAGTACTGGAGTTAAAGGCGTGCGCCACCACCTCCTGGTCACACACTTGCTTCTAAACATCTGAACCAGCTGTAATTTGTATCTGGATAGCAGGAAAACTCAAAATGAAATCCATAACTCGGCTTCTCCTGAAAAATCAGGCCACCAGGTAACACTAAAGCCGTATTTTCACATTCCCACACGGACAGTACTAAAGAGCTGTCCTTTGCACCACGCAGAGGGGTTCTGCTCCCCAAAAAAGGCCACAAGCATTACCAGCCCAAGCTCCAGAGGCTCCATAATGGAGTTTCCCATCTCACATTAGGGCTCATCAAGCATCTATTATAATTCTATTCCTTACTAAATTCTCTGCAGTTTTGACAATTTATAGTTAAAAAAAAAACTAATGCAAAATCTGGGCAGTGGTGGCCCCTGCTTTATTTCTAGCACTAGGAGAGGCAAAGGCAGGCAGATCTCTGAGTTCAAGGTCAGCCTGGTCTACAGAGCAAGTTCCAGAACAGCCAGGACTATGGAGAGAAACCCTGTTTGTTTGTTTGTTTACTAATTTGCTTGTTTTGGGGGGGAACCTACTACAAAGTACAAATTATATAATTATTTGTACATTAAATTTATGACACGCCCCTTTAGTCCCATCACTCAGGAGGCAGAAGCAGACAGATCTCTTCAAGTTCTAGGATACCCAGGGCTACATAGAGGGACCTCTCAAAAAAAATAATAAATAAATTTTAAAAAAAGGAAAGAAGCCAGGTGGCGGTGTCGCACGCCTTTAATCCCAGCACTTGGGAGGCAGAGGCAGGCGGATCTCTGTGAGTTCAAGGCCAGGCTGGACCGACAGCCTCCAAAACAATACAGAGAAACCCTGTCTCGTAAAACCAAAAAAAAAAAAAAAAGGAAAATTGATCATACAGTGGTTGCATTTGTTCCCTATTTCCAAACACTGTTACTTTTACTTTTACTTTCTGTTTAAAAACATCTGCAACATTTTGCAGTGACTATTTGAAATGCCCTCAACTACTACGTCCTATGACACAAAACATAAAACTGCACAGACCTTGAAACCTCTGTTTAAACTAGCCCATTCATTTTTAAACTGCATTTTATTGGGGGAGGGGTATATGCTATGCCATGCAGGCAGAGGTCAGAGGACACCAGGAGGTCTGTTTTCTCCTTCCAGCATGTGGATCCTGGGGGGTTGAACTCTGGTCATCAGTTCTCTGAACCATCTCCCCTGCCCTGAACTGGCCAACCCACTTACCCAATGTCATCTAGCAGGGACACTGTTGTGACCCAGAGCAAAGTGTGTATTCTCATTCTCTTTTAGTCTTCTTATTCTTAGAGACAGCACCAGTAATACAAAGACTTTAATAAGAGTTAAGTAAAACATCTAACCAGGCATGGTGGCACACACTTGAGTGACAGCATTCAGAAGACAGAGGCAAATGGATCTCTGTGAGTTTTCAGCCAGTCTGGTCTACAGAAAGTTCCAGGCCAGCCAGGGCCACTTACTTAGTGACACCATAAGTCAGGTCTCCATCTAAAATAGTCTTGTTTTCTTAGAATCTCCTCTAATTGGGCTAGAGAAATGGTTCAGAAGTTAAGACCACCAGCTGCTCTTCCAAAGAACCCAGGTTCAATTCCCAGTATTCCCATGGCAACTCACAACTGTCTGTAACTCCAGCTCCAGGGGATCTGATAACTTCAAGAATACATACTTGCAGGCAAAACATCAATGCACATAAAATAAATTAAAATAAATCACTACAAGAAGACCTGATGGAAGTACTCTTCTCTTAGAAATATTACCATAGAACTTGTAACACATTTTTCTGCCGCAATTGGCAACGAAAGACATGCCTCAGTGCTTTTGTAAACTGAATTTCAATAGAGTCTGATGTTCCATGAACAATGAGGTGTGATACTAAACGTGGAGCAAAAAGGATACATTTGCCGACTAAACTAAGCGACTACCAAAAGGTTGCTGAAAACCGACCTCTAAAAATTCTAGCTCTGTAACCAAGAAGCCAACAGATAAATCCCACCTCTGAATTAGCAAAGTATAATAGATTCACTTTACCTTTTTTTTTTCTTCTATGAATTCAGGAAAGGAAGACTGTAGCTAAACGGAAAGTGTAAAGTTTAGCTGTGTTAAGAAACATTCCAGATGCCACATTTACTAGTTGAAAATTTCCCTTTGACCTTAAGCATCATAACAAAAATGGAAAGAAAAAAAAAAAAGAGGCTGCAGGGACTTAAAGAGAGAGGGGGAGGGGAAGAGGGAGAGAGAGGGCAAGTAACCTTCACATGGGCAATGAATGACATTAGGTTTAAATGTAAAAACCAAGTTGCCAGTTGTTCAATTTTTCTTACGGTGCACAAATAAAGTCGGTACTTTGCAGGCCCTCATACTTGGCTGCCCAAGCAACTACCCCTTTCTTGCGATTAGGACGGGTCACGAGGCAGGCGATCTTAAATGGTTAGGGAGATCAAGAAAACTCTGCAGGCGAGCGCAGCGCCCATCCCGCCTCCTGACTGCCCCTGCCGGCGCAGGTGCCGACACTCGCCGCTGTCGCTCAGCTCGCTTCAATTTTTATACGCTTTGCCAAGAGTCTTGACACAGAAAACTAAACAGAGCGGGGCTCTTACCTCGAGCAGAAGCAGCCTGATCGACTTCCGCTTTGGCTCCAGCCGGTACCGCCGAGCAGCAGCTGGGCGGAGCCAGTTTACTGAGTAACACACCGGGAAGGCTGGCAGCCCGATTGCCAAGCTGCACAACCTGATTTCCAAGCACAGGACAGCTTTTAGAACTACGTATCTGAAGCTAAAGGGGTTCTGTCTCCAAAAGAGAGGGGGGGGAGGGGGAGGGGAGGAGAGAGGAAGGGGGAGAGAGAGAGAGAGAGAGAGAGAGAGAGAGAGAGAGAGAGAGAGAGAGAGAGAGAGAGAGAGAGACAGAGAGAGAGAGAGAGAGAGAGAGAGAGAGAGAGAGAGAGAGAGAGAGAGAGAGAGAGAGAGAGAGAGAGAGAGAGAGAGAGAGAGAGAGAGAGAGAGAGAAAGTCTTTAGGGTTTTACTCACTAGTACAGTAATTGTTGCACTGAGGAAATTTCACCTTTTTTGTTTTTGTCTACAAATGTCTTTGAATACAATCTGTTGTCTATAACATAAAAGACAAGCGAGGCAGCAAAATTCAGAAAAAAAAAATAGGATACCCGGTTCCACTAGAATTTCATTTTGAAGCGTTTGAGTATTGAACTATGCGATACCAGAGACATGCTAATTGTGTGTATGTGTTTGTGTGTTTTGAATATGGACTTCAAATTTACCGTGAATATTTACAGAGCCCTGCTCGGGTTTGCTATGTTCCAGCCAGGGTTTCTAGAGTTTCTCTGTGTAACTGCTCTAGCCAGCCTGGAAATCTCTCTAGACAAGGCTGACCTCGAACTCTCAGAAATCCGTCAGCCTCTGGAATTAAAGGTGTGCACCACGCCCGGCTTCAGCGTCCCCACCCCACCCCACCCCCTTCACTCTAGCAGCACTCCACAAAAAGTTTTTCAGTCACCTCCAAAAAGTTGTAAAGGAATCAAAGTGCACGAATTATAAGATATGATAGAACCCTTTTGGGGGGGGGGTGTCGAAACAGGGTTTCTCTATGTAGCATTGGAACCTGTCCTGGAACTCCCTTTTGTAGACCAGGATGACCTCAAACTCACAGAGATCCGCCTGCTTCTGCCTCCCAAGTGCTGGAATTAAATGCATTTACCACTGCCGCCCTGTGTGACAAAACTCTTTTACTCTGAAAAATGTTACCTGAAATGCATGGGAATTTTTTCTTCCATTTCCTCTTAAGTCTTTAGCCTTATTATTATTTTGCAAAAGAAAATGTTCAGGGCTAAGGAAACGAACTGTATTTGAAAATGTTAACCACGCCACGTTCCAACTTGACTAACCTGTGCAGACTGGGGAAAAGGATTATGAGGCATGCTTTGACCTGTGGTTACCAGTTGCTCAACACCAGTAAATTCTCTAAATCCATTTGAACAGAGAAGAGAGGGGAAAGAACACCCATCTCTAAACTAGTAACAATTAGCAAACGCTCCACCCCCACATTCCACCCCAGTCCCACCCCCACCCCCACTGCAGCCACGCCCCCAGGAGATTAAAGAGAGGCTTTAAGTACAGAGAATCCAGATCTTGTTTCCCAAGCGAAAGCATCTTAGAGCATTAAAATGTTTCAACTAAGTCATTTGAGTTTCAATTCAAAGCCACAGTGTTGGGGTCCGATCCATGCCCCAACAAGCCACTTTCGGCCATCCATCCTCAAGAAGCCAACTTTAAAAGTCAAACTAATAAAGCAAAAGGAAAGAAGAAATTTACTTAATGTAGTTGACTATATAGGGAAGAGGAACAAAGACGTCTGGACACACACACACACACACACACACACACACACACACACACACACACACAGTCTGTCCTCCCTGTGTGACAAAGGATAGGGTTCGAATAGAAGGCGGTTGGGTCAAGATGTGGTTCAGGACCCACCACTGTCTCAGCTCCAGGTCTGTCTCTCGAAAGGTCATCTGGAAAACTCTTAATCTTTCTCTAGAAGACAAATTCCTGGAGACCACCAGAGCTTCAACTGTTTCCTGGAGAGATTCTAATTTCAATAGTCTGATCGCCAAATAGTAGAGCACAAATGTCCCCTTAGATGTTTCATTCCAGCCAGAGAGACTGGACAGTGACTTAGCTGTCCTCAGCTGTAATTAGACCTGCCATGTTCACTTTGCATGCTAAAAGTCTATTGTAATACTTTCAATAACTTACCGCACTCAATAACTCTCTTACATAACAAAGCACTCTATGGAAGTTGTTGCGTGAACTGAATGAGGAGGCTAGCCTTTTCCAAAGACACCCTCCAGAGGTCTAAGGCTTCCCTCCAAGTTCACAACTGTATTCCTCTTATCACCCGCCCCCATCTGTTCACCTCTGCAGCCTGCTTCTTCTTCAACTACTATCAGTTGCTACAGAAGAGGCCAAGTTTATTTAAAATGTCCAGTGGAGCCTGAAATCTAAGACACTGGAAGTTACTTACCGGAGTCACTCACAAGACTCTAAATCTGAGTTTCCTAATCTACTTTCAGGACTCTTTTACAACTCTTAGCTTGCCTTCCATCCCTTCCTTTGACTACTGAGACAAAGGACCCCAAGAAATTACAGAGTTCTCACAGGAAACTTCTCCAAAGAAAAGAAGAGGTGGGGACAGCCAGAGGAGGAACTTGTCTCTAGGAAAGATTTGCAAGTTGTCCTTGTAGTCTTGCAGGACAGAATGAAAACCAGACAGTAGCAAATGGGTCCACACCTTAGCCCAAGCTGCTTAGTTATGTATATCTCTTGACTTCGATTTAAACTTTCCCTTTGCAAGAAATAACAAATATGAGGGGTTTATTTTTATCAAATGCTATAAAATGTTATTTAGGACAGTGATAAAATCTTTTTGTTTCTCTCACCTAGTAAGACTTTTATGCAGATATTTTAATCCTCCCCACCTAGCAAAACCTTTGTTTACACAAAACCCACTGCCTGAAGAAGTGACTTTTTCTCCTTGGAGCAGTGAGCCCCTTTCCCTTACTCCTTCATTTCCTGTATGCCAATTTTTTTCAGACTAGTCAATTGAATACAATTGTGAGTTCAGACCCCAGCCAATCTGAAGATCAAACTCATTCTCTTGATCAAGAGAAAAGCTTGTCTTGTCCATAAAATTTAGTTGAAATGGTGGTCTGTTTCTTTGCAACCCTGAACTATTTATAAAACCCTCTTGCTAAGACCCCAAAGATGCACTTGGAGAGATCCCTGGGTATCTCCTCCTCTTCCCAACATTGCCACATCAAGTAAATCTTTCTGCTGTTCGCTGTTAATTTGACTCTTCTAATTGATATGTTGAGAGTGAATAAGCAAATGTGACTTTGGAAGAGGCAGAGCCTGTGACCCTAAATCTGGTCACAACCTCAAAGACACATTTGCTTATTGGGCAACATGTGTCAGTGCTTTTGTAGAGAAAATGAAAACAGGCCAGCAAAATGGCTCAGCTGGTAAAGGTATCTGCCACAAAACCTACTGACCTGAGTTCAATCGGAAGACCCAAACGGGGGCACCGTGGAGCATATACACAAACACTAACACCTGCATACAAAATAATAAATAAAAATATTAGGCAAATATATGAATGTTTGTTTATAAATTCATACATAAGAGATAATTTACGATATGTCCTGAAAGAGAAAATAGAAATTACTCAAGTAAGTCAGGAACCCCAAAGCAACACATTACAAGAATGTCCTTCCTGGAATGACAGAAGAAAGTTCTAGTTCCCGGCTTCTTATCACCTCTTACCCTTGCCTGGAAGCCATACCTAAGGTGGGACTAGAACTGAGAGAAGGCACCACAGTTTCTGCCACAAGTCCTTAATAAAGCCCCAGACGGGCAGCATGATGGCATCCCATCCCAAGGACCTCCTTCTGCTCTCTGTCTTTAGCTCCAACCTGAGAATCTATGATAAACGTCTCATTTAAACTCTGCCTCTGAGCACCTGAATTTCATTCCTTGATTCCAGAGACAATCACCAGGAAGCCACTGGCTCTCAGCTGCAAGGGCCATCGAGTTTTCTGGAACCTTAGTCCTCAAACAAAGTTTACCAAAGAGTGGAGAAAGACTCTGTCTAAGTTAAATGCACTCCAAAATTTTCCATATTACAAGCTAAGAATATTCCTTCGTTTGTTTAGTTGGTTTTTTTAACATATAAACAAATATCTTATTGTAAAGTAAGTAAAAATGTAGTGAAAAGTAAAAATGTAGCGGGGAAAAAAATATTGGCAAGGGACAAAAATTTAGTTCAGAGAACTTTAACTGACTTTGTCCTCAATTCCAGAATCAGGCAAACTTTGCTCATTAATCCTAACAGAGGCAGGTGAATCTCTGTGAGTTCCAGGCTAGCCTGGTCTACACAGTGAGTGCCAGAACACCCAAATCTACACAGACCTTATCTCAAAAACATCATCATCATCAGAAATGAATGCAAACGGCAGATGAGGGCTAGGTGTGTCGCTAAGTGGTACAACCCGTGCTGGGCATGTGCTAGAATTAGTGCCCAGCACCAAGACAATTAAAAAGACAAAGGAATAGTGAAAAGGGCGTGAGACCGTCTTTGGCAAATCACTTATCCTCTGCTTTTCTTTTTGTTGTTGTTTGGCTGGGTCTTTTGGTTTCATTTGTTTGTGTTTTAGTTATTTGCTTTGCTTTGTTTTGTTTGACACAGGGTTTTACTATATAGCTCTGGCTGTCCTGGAACCCTCTATGTAGCCCAGGCTAGCCTCAAATTCAAAGAGCTCTGCCTGCCTCTGACTCTCAAGTGCTGTGATTAAAGGTGTGCACAACTACATCTGGCTTTTCTTCAGGTTTTTTGGTTTGTTTTTGTTTGTTTGTTTTTGTAACTCAAGGGTAGAGATGGGGCCTGCAAGCAGAACTGCGTATGTCTGAAGCCCTCAGTGTTCTTGAGATTTCATTGTTGCTGTTGTTCATTTGTTTCGGTTGGGTCTTGCTGCTGTTTCTTGTTCTTTTCTTTTTAGTTTGTTTTGTTTTTTGTTGTTGTTTGGTTAATTCCAGGCATGTAGTTTAGGTGCTGTGGTTGATTTTGATTTTGATTTTTTCTTTCAAATGCCAAATTCTGAATTCAGATTTCTTGTGCACAGAAAGAGATAGATAACAAATAAGAAAAAAGCTGGGCATTGGTGGCGCATGCCTTTAATCCCAGCACTCGGAAGGCAGAGGCAAGCGGATCTCTGTGAGTTCGAGGCCAGCCTAGTCTACAGAGCAAGTTCCAGGATAGCCTCCAAAACAATAGAGAAACCCTGTCTTGGGAAAAAAATAAGAAGAAGAAGAAAAAGAGATATGAGTGCCCTCTGGTCCCTGCCCTGTGCTTGAAGTGACTGGGGGCCCTGCTCTGAGACCCAACTCCCAGCATCCCCCTGCTTCCATCTCCCTGGGCATGCTCTACTCCTACAGTGGACCTGTCCTGCCAGAAAGGACCACCCTGTGTCTTGTCACACCTGAGTCTTCAGCGCCCTCCAGCCCCTGCCCTGTGCTAGAATCTTTAGCCCCCTCCAGCGCCCTTCCTGAGCTTGAGTCTTCAGTCCCCTCTGGTCTCCTCCCTCTGCTTGAAAGTGTCTCAGACCCACCTGCACCCATCGTAAGACCCATCGGAGAATTGGAACTGCTTAAACGCACTGGAAGAGATCTTTAGACCCAAACCCACCAGGAGAGGAAGAGACCCCATGAGCTCCCACTGAAAGAAGGGATGGGAAGATGGCAATATAAAAACACAACCAACAACAGAAGAACCAGTATGACACCAAAAGAGTCTAGAAATTCTACACCAGCAAGACCTGAACATACCAACACAGATGAAACAGAAAAGAATGACCTTCAAAACAACCTCATGAAAGTGGTAAAGGCCCTCAAAGAGGATATGAGAAAATCCCCTAAAGAAATAGAAGAAGCAGGTGGTGGTGGCACACGCCTTTAATCCCAGCACTCCAGAGGCAGAGGAAGGTGGATCTCTGTGAGTTTGAGACCAGCCTGGTCTACAAGAGCTAGTTCCTGGACAGCCTCCCAAGCCACAGAGAAACCCTGTCTCAGAAAAAAAAATGGAAAAAAAGGAAGAAAACACAAAACAAAAAATGCAAGAAAAGCCACAGAGAAACCCTGTCTCAAAAAACAAACAAACAAAAAAAAAGAACATTAAAATCAGCAAACGAAAAAGGCCAAGTAACATATAAAGACAAACCTATCAGAATTATACCTGCCTTCTCCATGGAAACTATGAAAGCCAGAAGGTCCTGGATAGATGTTCTACAAACACTAAGAGACCATAGATTCCAGTCCAGACTACTATTCCCAGCAAAACTCTCAATAACTATAGATGGAGAAAACAAGATATTCCATGACAAAACCAGATTTATCCACACATCCAGGCCTACAGAAAGTTCTAGAAGGAAAACTCCAACCCAAGGAAGTTAACTACACTCAAAATAACATGGGCAATAGATAACTTACTTTACCAGAAGTCAGAAATAGGGGAAAAACTCACACAGAAGACCACTGCCAAAAATGGATACAATGCAAGCAAGACTCAACAATGGATGGTCATTAATATTCCTGAATATCAATGGTGTTAACTCACCTATAAAAAGACACAGGCTAACAGAACAAATACAAAGACAGAATGCATCCTTCTGCTGCATACAAGAAATACACCTCAATTTCAAAGACAGACGTTACCTCAAGGTTAAGGGTTGGGAAAAGATTTTCCAATCAAATGGATGTAAAAAGCAAGCAGGTGTAGCTATCCTAATATCTAACAAAATAGACTTCAAACTAAAATTAATCAAAAGAGATGAAGAAGGTCATTTCATATTCATCACAGGAAAAATCCATCAGGATGAAGTCTCAATTCTGAACATATATGCCCCAAATATAAATATTGCTAGAACTCAAATCACACATTAAACCCCACACACTTATAGTGGGAGACTTCAACACTCCACTCTCACCACTGAACAGGTCCACCAGACAGAAACTTAACAAAGAAACAATGAAACTAACAGAAGTTATGACCCAATTGAGTTTAACACACATCTATAGAACATTCCACCAAAACAAAAAAGAATATACCTTCTTTTCAGCACCACATGGAACCTTCTCTAAAATTGACCACATACTTGGCAATAAAGCAAACCTCAACAGGTACCAAAAAAATTGGAATAACCCCCTGTATCTTGTCGGACCACCATGGCTTAAAAATAGAATTCAATGTCAACACAAATTGCAGAAACTTCACAAATTCATGGAAATTGAACAATGAATGCTCAATTGTATTACCCCTGGATAAAGGAAGAAATAAAGAAAGAAATCAAAGACTTCCTATAATTCAATGAAAATGAAGGCACTACATACAGAAACCTTTGGGATACTTTGAAAGCAGTTCTAAAAGGAAAATTCATAGCACTAAGTGCCCACATGAAGAAACTGGAAAATAGCCACACAAGAAAATTAACAGAGCCGGGCGGTGGTGGCACACGCCTTTAATCCCAGCACTCGGGAGGCAGAGGCAGGCGGATCTCTGTGAGTTCGAAGCCGGGTTGGACCGATAGCCTCCAAAACAATACAGAGAAACCCTGTCTTGTAAAAACCAAAAAAAAAAAAAAGAAAGAAAAGAAAAGAAAATTAACAGAACACCTGAAAGCTCTAGAATAAAAAGAAGAAAAGTCACCTGGGAGGAGTAGACATCAGGAAATAATCAAATTGAGAGCTGAAATCAACAAAGTAGAAACAAGGAAAACAATACAAAGAATCAATGAAGCAAAGAGTTAGTTCTTTGAGAAAATCAACAAGATAAACAAACCTTTATCCAACCCAACCAAAAGACAGAGAACATGCTAATTAACAAAATCAGAAATGAAAAAGGGGACATAACACTTAAAAAATTATCCAAAAATCAACAGCCTATAGAAGATAGTCTTAGTGACTAAGAGCGGGAGGATTTGGAGGAAGAGGCAGCTAAATATCATGATCCAGACTGCCCTGTATTAGCAGAATATCAGCCTTCACCTTATATGCCTCCTCCAACAGTCCCCTCTCTGGCTTGCCCAGTTTTAAACCCTCAAAAAGAGCTACAGAACAAAATTCAATATCTTAAAGAACAGATTCGATTAGAAACAGAACATCAAGACCTGATTACCCAGCTAGAGAGTCTGAAAACAGGCAAGTCTACCAACACCTCTCAGAAAGGTGTTGCCAAGCCACCTCTCAGGGGGGCTGCCCTTAAGACACCTCTCAGCCACCAACATCAGACAGAGTCAGAGAATATTACTGCTTTTCCAGTAACTGAGACAACAGATGCACAAGGCACTGCCTGGCGACATCATGCAGATTTTGATTTTAATGTAATCAAAGAAGTCAAAACTGCAGTCTCTCAATATGGGGCTACAGCTCCTTATACCACTGCCATCATAGAATCTATGGCAAACAATTGGCTTACTCCATCCGACTGGAGCACTTTAACTAGAGCAACCTTGGCAGGGGGAGATTATCTTTTATGGAAGTCAGAATTTGCAGAAGCTTGTAAAGAAACTGCAAAAAGAAATGCCCAAGCAGGCAATAACTGGAATGCAGATATGTTAAAGGGTGAAGGAAATTATGAGGCAGAGGATGTTCAAATGCAATATGAACCTGAACTATTTGCCCAAATTCAAACAGCTGCCACTAAAGCCTGCTAAAGGGGACATGAGCTCTTCCCTTACTAAGATCAAACAAGGGCCTGATGAGTCTTTTTCAGACTTTGTCCACCGCTTGCTAACAGCAGCAGGTAGGATTTTTGGAAATGCTGTTTCAGGCACCGACTTTGCTAAACAATTGGCTTTTGGAAATGCTAATTCTGCATGCCAAGTAGCTATTCGACCATATCATAAAAAAAACAGACCTTTCTGGCTACATTCGCCTCTGTGCTGAGATAGGTGCAGCTTATCAGCAAGGACTCGCCATGGCAGCTGCTATGCAAGCAGTACTGTTAGACAGTTCTTGTCTAGTCAAGGCAGAAACAAATGTTTTAGCTGCAGAGTCAGGCCATTTTTCGAAAAACTGCCCACAAAACTCAAAGATTTGCTTTTTTTACTGTACCCTTACATCCCGATGATCAAAAACGCTTTGTCATTAGCCTTCCTTCTCCAAATTTCAAGCACCTAAGCGCCGGTATCAGTGGTGTGTTCTCCTCCAAGGCATGGCTAATAGTCCCACACTTTGCCAATCTTTTGTAGCATCTGCTATCATGGCCACAGATGTACATTATACATATATGGATGATATCCTTTTAGCAGGACAAAAAGGGGAAGAAGTGTTATTTTGTTATAAAGAGTTATGTGATGCTCTAACAAAAAGGGGATTGCAGATAGCACCAGAAAAAGTACAACTCAATGATCCCTATACTTATTTAGGCTTTCAAATGTTTGAAGATAAAATTTTATCTCAAAAAATTACTTTGAGATTAGAGAAGTTTCATACCCTTGATGATTTTCAAAAATTGTTGGTACTCAATAAAGGAGACTTGATCAGAATACTGTCTTGTCTCTGTCTCTCGAGTCTCTTGTCCCTCCATTTTCACTCCCTTCCCTAGGGTCCCCGTTGACTGACCTTGCGGGCCAGGGTAGAGGACGTGGTACGTGACTCAGTAAAACCTTAACATTGGCCTAAAGATCCTGATTCGGGACTTCTGGTCTGCAAAATGTGGGAATTTAATTTCTATTGGGTCACCAGTATAATCACAATGATTTGTTGAGGAAGCTTCTTCCCCTGTGAGCAACTGGTAGTGCCCATTCCCAGCAAACGCTCACACTCAATGCTAGTGATGCCCATTCTTTACCTCCTTCATGTAGTACAGCTAAGGGTTTTCACCTACAAGTCACAACTAATTTTTCTTAATGGATAACAAAAATCTGTAACGAATAATTGAGAGGAGTGGCTTAAGGAGATGGTTAAACACCCACATTCACTGTAGTATTATTCACACTAGCTAAACAAGGAAGCAACCCAAACGCCCATCAACAGATACGTAAAATGTGCTGTGCCCAGACAACAGGAGAATATTAGTTAGCCACTTGTTTTCCTTTTCTTTTCTGTTTTCTTTTCTTTTCTGATTGCTTGCTTGCCTGCTTGTTTGGGGGCTTTGTGAGACGGGGTTTTCTCTGTGTAACAGCCCTGGCTGTCCTGGAACTCACAGAGGCTGGCTTCAAACTCACAGATATCCACCTGTCTCTACTTCCCAAGTGCTGAGACTAAAGGCATGCTGCTGGACTCTTTTTAAGCTCCTCCTCTTCCTCCTTCTTCCCTCTCTTCTTAAGTTTTGTCTGCGTTTGTATTTGTTGTTGCTTTTGAGGCAGGGTCTTACTCTTTGCTCCTGGCTGATCTGGAACTTGTTTTGTAGATAAGGATAGCCTGAAACTTTCAACAGTCATCCTGCCTCTGACACCTGGGTTATGGGATTAAAGGAGTGCATCACGACATCCATCTTAATCTGCCTGACAAAGGAGGAAATTATGGCATGTGCTTCACCCTGACTAACCCTAAGGACACCGTGCTAAGTAAAGTAGCCTAGTCTTCCAAGTTGGGAAAGTCCCTAATATACCCACGAAATTTTCCTAGTAATGGAAACTAAAAAATAGTTCCTTCATGAATCCAAGTATATGCCTATAATCCACTCAAGACTAAGGAAGAGAGAATGTCAGTATGAGGCCATCTTGGGCTATTCAGCAAGACCCTGTATCAAATAAATGACAAAAATGACTTCTCTGCCAAGAAAAGAGCATACTTTCTGAAGTCAGTCCCATTTGGGTTGAAATCCCAGCTTTGCTGATTGATAGCTGGCTGTCACTCAAGCCATTTGACATCCTAGTTCTTTGTTTCTATAAGAAAAATTGTACACTTAAGAAGGATGGGCCGGGCGGTGGTGGCGCACGCCTTTAATCCCAGCACTCGGGAGGCAGAGGCAGGTGGATCTCTGTGAGTTTGAGGCCAGCCTGGTCTACAGAGCAAGTGCCAGGATAGCCTCCAAAACAATACAGAGAAACCCTGTCTCAAAATACCACACAAAAAAAACAGTAAATAGGATGGTTAATAATATTATTTCATGATGTAGTATTGCACTAGAATTCACACTAGAACCCCTGTGGTCTTGAAAACTGGTTTCCAACACTATGTTTAATAACCACCATTAGAGTGACAATATACACATATGTAAGCTGCCATCCCCACAGCCACACAGTCATTAAATACTCTTCATTCTACTCCTGGACACAAGCATAGCTTCAGAACACTTCTCAGCACATGATACCAGGGAGTTAACACCAATGGACAAAAAGTTACACTCACCAGAAGCAATTCCTGCAGCAACAGCTGTATCATTACTTTTACTTCTCATTTCTAGGAACAAAATAAAGAGCAGGTATTAAATACAAGGTCTTACTTTAATTAAGTAGTAGAAAGATAGGAAGCCTCTTTGTTTTGTTTTACCCCTCTTCAAACTCACTTTGAATTTCAGTTCATTTGAAGGTTAGTATTATCGACTATAATGAAAGCATAGTAGACATTTTTCAACCTCTTTAACTGTGTAATTTTCTTTTTTGCCATTTTAATTTAGTGGCAGACAATATTAACATTTTGCAATGAAATATCGCAGGCATGCTGACCAAAGTGAAATATTAAAGGGTTGATTCAGCTTAACCAAGAAGACAATAAAATCTCTGTTGATTATCTATAGACATGACACAAAGTAAAAAAATCCTGGTGATTATAGTCAATGACCTGTTCTATATCCTATGAATTAGGGTTATAGAGCATGAAAATTTCTGTCCTGTTATTTCTAAATCTGCTAAAGCAAATATAAAAAAGAAACCAAAAAAATTAATAAAGTAAAATGGGATTTAAATCTAGTCAGAATTAATCTCAATTTTTTAACTTACCAAATTATAACATGAAGGAATGGTATGATTACTACAGAACTTTGTTTAGTGGTTCTTGAACTATGTGAAATGGGTTCACTTATTTATGAGATGAGTCAACTCATCTTGAGGGTCTTTAATATATAAAGATGTAAAGTAGTCTCCAATACTGGAAAAAGACTACACAGTTACAGTAAGAGCAAGGAGTAATAGATTTATCACTTCAGTAAAGTGTCACTTATTTTAAGCACAAAATATTAAACAATCAAGGCAACAAATATAACTAAAGCTCTGGCAGTTCAGTTAGCCATTTCTGCAATAACTTCCCCCCCATAAGCAAACATTCAAAGTTATAGAATTTTAAATTTGACTACTGATAAGCACAGAGGTTAAGACAAGCTCTCAGTTCCCAGGAGCCCCTATTCAATGGGACAGATTAAAAAATATATTCATCAGTGTCAATGGTTGCTTTTTTGTTACAGGAACTTCCATATAAAGGTTTGGAAGCCAAGAAAGTCCTAGTGCTTGTGTGAGTCTTTCCCTGAGAAGGAAAAGCAAGGACTTTCCCACTGGTTAGGCTGAAGGGTGTCTTAGAAAGTGTGGGACAGGGGAGGCCTTGTGTCTCACTGGTGTGTAGAGTGGACAATGATTCCTACTCCTTAACCACACAAGAGAAAGCAATTATTCTTCTACCCTCTGTGTCCTAGACATGAATACAAGAAGAACAAAAGACCTTTCCCCAGACATGTCTATTGCATAAAACTTAACTGCAGATATAAATGTGGAATTCTCACAGGATAACAGAATCAAAGGAAGGAGTCCAAATCCATTCTGCCTTTATCAAAGCAACCAGCCAGGAAACGTGGGCTAAAGCAATAGGCCAAATAAGAAAGTCTAAGAACAGCAGGAATGAGGTGTGGTGATATATTGTTTATGATTTAATAAAGCTTGACTAGGGATCAGAATTCAAAGCTAGCCACAAGCCATAAAAGCTGGGCAGTGGTGACACACAACTTTAATCCCAGGACTCAGGAGATAGAGGCAGATGGATCTCGGTCCAAGGCCACCCTGAGCTGCACGAGAGTGAAAAAGTCTAAAAGAGTAACAGAGCTCACACCTTTAATCCCAGCACTAGAGAGGTATATAAAGAGAAGCAAAGGGTCTCATGTGAGATTCAGTTTCCAGGCACAGGTAAGATAGGATCTCCATTTCAGCCTCAGTAGAGGTAAATGCCGGCTGCTTTGCTTTTCTGAACTTCAGCTTGAACCTCAATATCTGTATCTAGGTTTTTATTATTCATGCTACAGTGAGGCATAGTGACTGGGTTAAAAGTGGTGACGTGGATGACATGGAGAGTAGAACTCAAAGCAGGAACCTGGACCTGGGAACTGAAACAGAAGCCATGGGACTTGCTTCCTATGGCTTCTTCAACTTACTTCTTAAACAACCCAGGACCACCTACCCAAGGGTGCACTCCCATATCAATCATTAGTCAGGAAAATGCCCCCACAGATTTGCCCGTGGCTAGTCTAACAGAGGCATTTTCTCAGTTCAAATTCCCTCTTCCATGATTACCCTGCTTGTGTCAAGTGAACCAAAACCTGATACGCTATTACAATACAATACAAAACTATTAAACAAGAGCATATACTTTCTTGTCTATCCACAGGATCTTATATTAATATCAATATCACATTTTTAAAAAAATTGTAACTTTTAAATCCCACCGTCTTTAAAATTCAAACACGCTGAAAGTTTAATCTTTTTAAAATATCCAAAGTCTCTTGAAAAATTCAAAGTCTCTTAGTATGGGCCCTTATAAAATTACAACAAGTTTCACACTTTCGTCTTCCAAGAGGGAAGAGTCGGGGCATAATCTCAACAAAGTCTAACAGTGTAAAAAGTTCAGTTTTAGGCGTCTGGGATGCGCTCACACTCTTCTGGCTCCCACAGGCCTGGGCAGCCCGACTTCTCTGGCTTTGCCCTCCACAGAGCCCACAGCATGTCCCCTATGCTCGGGCCAGCTGCACTCCACAGTGGCTTTGTGGTCACCCCACAGTCCTGGCATCTCTAATATACCGATGTCTCCACTGTACCTGGGCTACACCGTCACCAACAGCCTCTCTCGGGCTCTCTTCAGGTACTCTGATGGTACCACATGGTACCAAACCCAGCTTCTCTCCATGAACCTTTCAATCATGGCTCTACCACTGGAACATAGGTTGCAATTTCACCTGCTCTGTTCACAGCTGGGGAGGACTGGAAGAAACCAATGTCAAGACCATTGCTCTCGAGCTTGATCTTGCAGAGTCATCAAATGGAATTAGCTCTCAGAGTAGAAACATGCAAATAGTCGAGTAGAAGAGTATGAGAAAAGGGGCTAGAGAAGGAGAGGGAGGAGAGGGAGAGGGAGGGAGGGAGGGAGACGGAGGGAGGGAGGGAGAGGGAGAGAGGGAGGGAGGGAGGGAGAGCTCCAATATGCTCATTTGAGGCACTGACTAAATACTAACCTGAATGAAGCATCATATTCTGGGCTACATGAGTGTGCCTCAACAGTGGCGAGAATTAAGATTGTCTTCTTCTTTTAATGATACCTGCAACACTTCCACACATTGTAGTCTGAGGCCAGCTTTTATAGCTGTCTTTTCTCCATGATCATTTAGTTGTTTTTGTTTCCTCTTCTCTCTGCTCTTAGACAAACTAAACTGCTTGAAATTCCTCAAATGTGTAAGGTCACCAAGAATTCCCACCTATGCTCCCACTGCTCCCCCTTCTTGGAATGACCTCTCCATTCCCAACTCCCTCGCTGGATACTGCCAAACCCATGAGACAGTTTACTTCAAAGGTCATCTCCTTGGTCCTGGGAGGTGGCTCAGGGGGCCAAGACATTTGTTGCTAGGCCTCACAACCTAAATTTGATTCTTGAGACCCACGTGGTAGAAGGAGAAACCAACTCCTGAAAGTTGTCCTCTGACCCCCACCTGTCTCCCATGCTACACATAACAAATACAGAAGTAAAACTTTAAAATGCCATTCACTCTTTGTTGTATATGCCTGCATGTTATTGCCTAAAACGTCTTTTGCCTTCATTTCCTTTTTCCTTTATATTGACAACAATGTCAGTGTACAGTAAGCATGTAACTATTTGTTGTAACAAATATTTCATAAATATGTAAATGAAAAGATATGCGTTAAGACCTGTGTGTCTTGTTCTTAATCAGCAGTAAAAATAACACATGGTCATTGACTCATGAGTGAATGAGAAAACAAAATATCACTTACTAAATATATGTATATATATATATATACATTGATAGATACGTAGATAGAGAAGTAGACAGACAGATGGATGCAGAAGCATTGTGCTTGACTCATACAAGCCTTGTATTTCACACTACAACCTCCCTAGTCCCCAAGTTTGGGAGCAAGATGAAGAGCACTTGACAAAGGATAAAGGAAAGCAGAAAGAGTGGTGAGTGAGGTACCAGTTATTAAACAAGCCAGTTAGACAGGGATGGAACACTCCCAGTAGAAATCACAAAAGTAGCACAAGACTATGACACAGGGGCCACATCAGCACACGTGACTCACAGAACAAGGAGGAGGGATGATTCATTAGCCTGACAATTCCAGCCTGATATTTCACCCCCACTCCTGCCGCTGGGTTTTATCCTTGGCTCCTACTGGTCTCACTGTACCATTTCTTGGCAAATCAGACATGGCAGAAGTCAAAAGGATTTGCACTGCATTTTCCTGTTCTGATCCTGAGCCAGTCTTGCCCCTCTTTTCATCGTTCACCCTTATTCCAGTCTCTTACCTCCAATCAGCCAACAGCAGAGCTGACGACTGGCCATACCAGTTGCTGAAGACTGGCCACGCCAGTTATCCAGGCTTTGGAAAGTCCTACAGTAACTATGCTGGGATGTCTGTCATCCCTGGACCAATGACATAAAAGGAATAACAGATTTCTGGGTCCTTCCGATGTGTATCCTGTGATCTGACTTCATGCCAGTTTCTTTGCCTTCCTGCCTTAATGTCCCCCTTCAGTAAGGACAAGGGAGGCCACAATGTATAGTTATGTGGGAACTAAATATAGAGAGCCTTTGTTCTCACTGAAGGAAACTACTTGCCAAGGAAGTTATGCAATTAACATTCTTGGTCACCTTTACTGTGTTTTATAGTATTGCCCAAAGATTTGGGGGCTTTTACGATTATTATCATTTTGTTTTGTTTTTTTCAAGACAGGGTTTCTCTGTGTAGCTTTGGAGCCTGTCCTGGCACCCTTTCTGTAGACCAGGCTGGTCTTAAACTCACAGAGATCCACTCTGCCTCCCGAGTGCTAGGATTAAAGGTGTGCACTACCACTACCTAGATTATGACTATTGTTAAAATCATCATAATTTAAAGGAAAAAATCTTGATGATCTGAATTACTGACTACTTTACCTATCTAAGAGCAAAACATCCCCGAGTTCTCTCTTAATCCTGCATGTCTTAGCTACTTTTCTGTTGCTGTTATAAAACACCATGACCAAAGCAGCTCATAGACGGAAGCATGTCTTTGGGCGTACAAGTCCAGAGGAATAAAAGCTCATCACCTCCACACTAGGGGTGTGTGGCAGCAGGCAGGCATGGGGGCATCAGCAGATGCTGACAGCTCACATCTTCAGTTGCAAGCATGAAGCAGAGATGGTGCACTGTGAAATGGTGTCGGGACATCAAGGGAGGATGCATTCCCGTAAAGTTGTAATAGTTTACAGGATTATAAGTGTCAGTAAGGTAAAAATGATCAGAGTCAGGCTTCTCACGTGGAGTGAGGTAGGAAGATTAATGTTGAAAGTTGTAGAGACAAAAGACAAACAATACACCCTAATCAGGCCAAGCTTACACAGAATCTGTTCCCTTAAGACCTCTGATGCCTTTTGCAGTCCAGGGGAGCCTAATTTCTAATGATCCATGTCATCTTACACGAATAACCAATCTCTAGATAAAGAACATCTATTGTCAAATTTACAACATAGTAAAATAATGGGATCTTTGCATATCTATGCAGTTATGGACCTTGCCCAAATGGTCCGTGAGATCAGATCAAGTGATTTCCTTTTGAGCTGCTACAAATGCTTTCTACCTGCTTTTAGCTGTACAGTCCACTATCTGGGTTTGCCAGCTGCTCTATGTAGAGTATTTCAATAAATTCTGTTTTTCTCTTTTTAATTCCTAAAAAAAAGAAGAAGAAATGGTGTCAGGCTTTAAGACCTCAAAGCCCACGTCCAGTGACACACATTCTCCAGTAAGGCCACACACACTAACCCTGCTCAAACAGGGCCACCAACTGGAGACCAAGGACCCAAATGCCTAGGTATAGTGGAGACCTATGATTCAAACCACCACACTGACTAACAGGGAAATGTGATGAGTCCAGAGAAACTCAGAAACAGACAATGTTTCTCTCTAGACCATGGTACAGTGTTTTTTATTTTCATGTTTTTCCTTTTAGTTTATTCAACATAAAACAATCTTCTCCGCCTTCACTGAGGTGGCTGACCAAGTCCAGGACCAAAGCTGCCTCTGAAGTAGAATCCCATTGCTGAGTCAGCTCCAGCTTCAGCCTCCTTATCAGCACCCAGGGCACAGCGCTCCTTCTGTGGGTGTCTCTGTCCGCTCCCCTCTTGTAAACCTTGCAGGTGACTCACCCTCTGGACCTTTGGCCTGAGGCCTGCAGTCTGAGGATGGTGATGTGCAGGGCGGCAGGTGTGCCATCTCAGGAGGTTGGTGGACATAATCTCTAAGATCCTGGGTGCCCTCCTTGGGAAGGGAAGGTACCAGAAGAAATGTCTCCAGGCAGACTGCTCCTTCACTGTGAGATGTGATAGACTGAGTACCTTCCTTACAAAAAGGCTGGGTACGGGGGAGGAGGGAAGGGAAAGGGAGCTGGGATTGGCATGTGAAGCAAGCCTGTTTCTAATTTAAATAAAGGAAAAAACAAAAGGGTTGGGTACGTTCTTGTCTGGCAGATAGGGTTGTTTGGGCATATGGGCACTCTTCTTGACAACCAGCTCTCTCTCTCTCTCCTTAAAAAGGAATTCACAGATGGTAATCCTGGTAATCCTGTTAGATAGTGCTTGTTTGGGTTTTTTTCTTGTCTATTTTGAAGTAGAGTTGTATATGTGTAATGCCACAAACAACTCAAAGATCCATTTATTTTTAATTATAGGTCCTCATTTTGTGGTTCTATCTGCCCTGGAATTCACTATATAAAGCAGGTCTATCTCCACTGGCCTCCTGAGGGCTGGTTAAAAGGCTGTACCACCAAAGTCAGCCAAAGACACTTTTCTTAGTCAGACATACTTTCACTCTATGTTGAAGGGGACATTCCAAAAACTTTGGCACAGTTGTTCTCAAAGTGTTGATCCAACCACACGAGAATACAACCGCTACCACAACTTTCAAGCCAATTTTGAAGCCTACCACGGAATATGCCCAGGTTCTCCATGCATTTTATTATCATAACAAGCTTTATTAAGTACTGGCCTGGATGACGGACACTGGCCAGGTCCATACCTGGGATTCCCAGAGAATAGCTGTGAATTACGTTAGTCAGGTGCTTATAAAGGCAAAACCCACAAAGCTACATACCTCCAGCCTTCATCCAATA
This sequence comes from Mesocricetus auratus, assembly GCF_017639785.1. Taxonomy (NCBI): domain Eukaryota; kingdom Metazoa; phylum Chordata; class Mammalia; order Rodentia; family Cricetidae; genus Mesocricetus; species Mesocricetus auratus. Next base: position 40,840,255 of record NW_024429193.1, read on the forward strand.
ACGGACAAGCATACATCCTGACAAACTTCCTGCCTATGCATCTCCGGCCTACAGTATGCACTCTTAAACACAGAGCCATCTCTCCAGCTCCGGAAGTTTGCATCTTGTACACACAATACAGCCAGCTTCTGCCGCATTTCCTAAGGCAGTGGTTCTCAACCTTCCTCACGCTAAGACCCTTTAATACAGTTCCTCGTGTTGTGGTGTCCCCCAAACATAAAGTTATTTCATTGCTACTTCATAACTGTAATTTTGTTAGTGTTATCAATCATAATGTAAATATGAGATATGCAAAACCCAAAGGGGTCTCGACCCACAGGTTGAGAACCGCTACCCTAAGCTACTTCTATAAATGCCCTCTTTAATCACTGCTCTCCACATACCTGAAGCCCCAGCCCTGGGGGCGGTGAGGGGGGATAGAATCAGGCAGGTCCCTGGAGCTCACTGCCCAAACAGTCCAGTCAATCAGTAATTTACCACCCCCACCCCTATCCCCCCACCTCCCCACGGGCCTCCCGTCTGTCTCCTCTCTCTCTTTCTCTTTCTCTTTCTCTTTCTCTTTCTCTTTCTCTTTCTCTTTCTCTTCTCTCTCTCTCTCTCTCTCTCTCTCTCTCTCTCTCTCTCTCTCTCTCTCTCTCTCTCTCTCTCTCTCTCTCTCTCTCATTGGTTTGTTTTTTTATTTTTCAAGACAAAGCTTCTCTGTGTAGCCCTGACTGACCAGGCTGGCCTCCAACCCACAGTAATCCACTTGCTTCTGCCTTCCAAGTGCTGGGATTAAGGCAGGCACCAAGGTTTCTCTGTATGGCTTTGTAGACCAGGCTGACCTCAAACTCTAAGAGATCCGCCTTCTTCTGCCTCTGCCTCCCAAGTGCTGGGATTAAAGGGACATTTTTATTTCTTTAAAGGTTCCTGTTACACTCTCTTACTACTCCCTTCTATATGATCTGGTCACTAATCTTAATCCCTCACACATTCCACCCAGTTACCCAGACCCTAGTCAGTTGCTTCTATGAACAGCTTAAAATCTATAGTCTTTCATTGTCTGCTGACTTTATGCTACATACTGGATCAATTTAGGATGTGTTTCTTGAACAGTTCTTTCTGAAGTCCTCATTTTATAGACACACCGTGACATTCATCATAGCCTGCTTTTTATCTTTCTTTATGAATTCAATAGTTTTTTAAATTTTTGTGAGCCTACGGAGTTTGTTTTTGTGCTTTCCCAATCTGTGAATCATCTATCTCCTTGAGAATTGTTGCTTCATTTTGTCTTGCTTTTCTTCTTTGTGCTACAAGCTTCCTGTAACCGTGGAAGGATTAAGGAGCCTGTTGCAATGGCCTTAAGAATGAGGCCATAGAAAGTCTAATAGGGTATATTGTGAAATTGTGAAAGAACAAAGTTTGTCATTAGGCCAGCTTTACCTTGAGTAGATAACTGTTTAAAAAACAAAAACAAAAACAAAACAAAACAAAAACAACCTAGCCCCCCCTGCTAGCTCCCAAATATTAAAAAAGTCAATCAATATTTTTTTCACAGGAACAACGGGGAAACTTTAAGCATTGCTTGAAGGCACAAAATAGGCAGAAAAATTTCAAGTGCAGCCAATAGGACAGACTGAAAGATGCAAACAAAAGGTGGGTGAGCCCCTAGCAGAATCCCAAGATGCAGTCAAGTCCTGGGCACAACCAAGCATCTAGTGCAAGCCTAGAGTTACCCACCAATGCTGGGATCCGAGGCCTCAGACAGGTGAGGAGAGAATGAAGGTCCCAGATCGGTCAAGGAGCATGAGCTACAGGTTCATTTGGGCTTATTATCATGTTGTATGTTACGGCCTGCACCCCAACAGTGACTGATGCACAATTCCTGCTTCATAACTGTAATTTGGGAGCCTCCCCCAAGCCAAATTCTAAAGACATAATCACATGCAATTTCATGGGAACCAGGGAGATGCTTCTGCAATGTAGATCTTTCCATTTCCTAGAACTTGTCACTTTTCCTTTGGTGACAGAGTCCCTTCCCCTTTTCCAGCTGAGTAGGTGTTCACTTCTTCTCTTCTCCAGGTTTAAATCCAACAACTCCTCCGCTTAAAATCGTACACCTTGGGTCTTCAGTGGCTCCATTTTTGTCCCCTGACTCTCACAATTTTGACTTGATATACGTGTCTTAGCACTCTAAAGATCTATGCAGGTCCCACCTTGTGTAGCCCACTCTTTTGTTATTTCTCTGTCTCTGTCTCTGTCTCTGTCTCTGTCTCTGTCTCTCTCTCTCTCTCTCTCTCTTGGTTTTTCGAGACAGGGTTTCTCTGTATTGTTTTGGAGGCTGTCCTGGAACTCGTTCTGTAGACCAGGCTGGCCTCGAATTCACAGAGACCCGCCTGCCTCTGCCTCCCGAGTGCTGGGATTAAAGGCGTGCATCACCGACGCCCGGGGCCCCACTCTGTTGTAAATTGCTCCATGAGTGGTAGGATCTGGGTTAGACTGACTATTCAATATGGCCTGCGTATATGTGTTGCCATGAATATTCTGCCCTTGCCTCGTTGGTCCAGTCTGGAGTTTAGCTCAGGTGTCCCCCTTCCTTGTATCTCACAGATTAGTAAACATCTGTGGTGAGAGCTTTGGAAACTTGTTCTAAGCTCTATATCTAGGATGGAAATTATCTCCTGGTGTGTTGTCATTGGGTTTCTTGTTTGCTTGTTTGTTTGTTTGTACCATGACTCCTTACCTGAATTCCAGTAATACCCATCAACTACGTCTTCTATACCTCTTTGGACAATGGGGATTGCTTTGTGTTAAGAGAAATAAGGAACGAGGACTGAAGTATTTGGATGCAACAGGTCTAAGTCTAAGTGTAGTCTCACTTTAGGCAGGACATTGGAACACACTGTACTCAGACAGCAAGTTACCCTCTATAGACTGCCTCTATAGACTGCCTCTATAGACTGATCAGTTCTGCCCGGGTCTTCACACAACAACCTCCCTCCCTTACAGACCACCGCTTTGGTTGAATTCAAACATGCTTTATAGCTAAGCTTATGTCAACTAAGCAAAAAAAAAAAAATGCCATGGAGCACATCTGAGGTTTACACACAGTTCAGCTTCTGGACCAGAGCTAAATCAATGCAGATCAATGCAGTTCTGATCTTCAGGGAAAGGAGGAAATTAAGGCTAGGATGTTGCCCAGCTGGGAGAGTGCTTACCTTACATGCACAGAGCCCTGGGTTCAGTCACTGGCACAGCCCCAGAGGCAAAAGGACCAGTCACACAGTTCAAGACCATCCTCAGACAAGGGAGACCAGACCTTAAAAAAAAAACAAACAAAAGAGTAAAATTAAATTTTAAAAACTGAAGAACTCGGTGATAACCCCTAATAAACTCTGGAACCAATTAAAAGATGATTGAGAACAAAAGCAAAGCCTTTAACACTTATTTAGTGTGTATACATAAGTGAGCATGCATGTCTCAGTACACGTGTGAGGTCAGAGGACAAGGTGCTGTGATCACTTCCTCTCTCCAAGTGGCCTCAGGCCTCAGGTCACAGGCTTGGTAATCATTTCCTTTGCCGGCAGAGTCATCTGGCAGCCCCAACAGATGTTTTTGGCTAGAAGCTAATTCATAATTAACTATCGTTCTAGGTAAGGTTCCTCACATTCATCAGGATAATCTGTCAGAAGCATCTTACTGAAATAACCAACTGCAAGCCTCTCCAATGGCATATATTAAGTTTGATAACAGTGTTTTAAGCTCCTGGTTGTATCTGAGATTAAGCAGATTGTCTATGGCAGTCCCTGTCCCCAGCTTTGACTCTCAGTCACTTTGATGTTGTTACCCAAGCACCTTTTATTCATTATTTCATTTCTTTTGTGGTGTCGGGGCTTGAACTCAGGACCTCTCACACACTGGGACAAACGCTCCACCACTAATCTACATCCCAAGCCCTATGCATCTTTTTAAATTTTGAGAATACAGTTTACACTCGTTCATGGCAATGGCAGCTACAATGATGTAACACACTTGGCCAGCTGCTGAGGTATCTGATGAGGTCTCGGCCTCCGGTTAAGTCTAGAATTTCAGCCTGTCTAAACTTAGCTGGGATATCTCCTGACAGAGGACTTGCCCTGAAGGAGCCAGCCCAGCAGCTGATTCAGTGCCAGAATCTTGATGGGAGGCCAGGAACAGTTCTAAACCAAATGGTTATTTGTCGATCATATCTATTTTTTAAAAACATTCTGTGCTGGTTTGTTTTTTGGTCAACTCTACACAAGCTAGGGTCATCTGGAAGAGTGAACCCCGACTGAGGAATCGTCTCCAGCAGACTGTCTTGTGCGCACATCTGGCTGTGGGAGGCTCCAGATCACTGCGGGCAGTGTCACTCGCGCGCGGTGGTCCTGAGGTATATAAGAAGGCAGCATGAGTAAGCCACGAGGAGTGAGCTAGTAAGTCCTGATCCTCCCCTCCTGACTTCCCTTTATGATGGACCGTGATGGAGACAATGTAAGTCCAATTCGCCCTTGCTTCCCCGAGCTGCTGCTGTTTATCAAAGCAACAGACAGCAAACTAGAACACATGTCTAAGGATGTGTGGTGCAGCCCCGTGGACCGGAAAGTGATAAGTAAAACTGAAGAACCGTGTTCTGGTTCTCTGCTGATGGGTAAATGTCCCCACACACCTGCTGGTAGGAAATAGCACCTCTTTCTTCTTCTACAGAATCTGGACACAGCCGCGTGCAGCCCTCTGGTTTTTAAGTCCCCCGAGAGGCCGAAATCAGGTGGTATCCGGGGCTGGGCTCTCATTTGGAGAGTTATGTGCTCCCAAGTTCACTTGGTGGACCGCGAGATATGACTGCGCATGCCCTGCTGCCCCAATGGCTCCATTCCTTACAGGCTGATAACTATCACCGCCCTGCGCTCCTTCTCACTGCGCTTCCCCAAGCGTGGCCACTTGTTCACACATGGAAGCGATTGAGTAGTAATATAAATACCACATTATGAATACCACACTATAGAATCATAGAAATGACAACCCGTCCTCTGGGTTAATGACAAACTAGTCGTAGATGCCGTCTACATTCAAAATAAAGAGAAAAGGGATTACACAAGCCACGAATATTAGAGTTCAGGGATGATAGGGGGCTATCTGAGGTTTTCTGTGCCTCAAGCTGGTGGGGGGGGGGAAGCACGACGGACAGACAGAGGGAAACATGCCCTGCTTCAGGACAGTGCACCATGAGGAGGAAAGGGCATTTAATAGCGGAAACTTGTGAGCCTGAGAGCACAGGGAACCTAGGGCGATTTAGGGGACAAACTGAGGCCAACAGGAGCTAAAAACGAGCTTTAAATTCTTTCTTTGGGCATAGGACCAGCCTTATTAAAAAAAAAAAAAGTTTAACGGCAACAGCTGTAAGTGTCCACATGGTGGCAGCAGACACCAGAAAATTGTGTTGAGAACACCTGCCTCTAAGTGAGAACAAGTTTGTTTCCTTTTATGGCAACTCATGGTTTCCTCTGTCTGCTCCTTGAAAGGGAAAGGAAGTGGTTACCCTGTTTCTCCTCCTCCGTTCCTAAAGCACTGTCCCTAATAATACCTACAACGAGCAAGGACTATATCCTCCACAACTCCTAGAGCGACAGCAACAGTCCTGGGGAGGAGCCATGGGACCCCTCCTGAAACAGGGACTTAGGATGTCAATACTACAATACTAACAGCCCCAGACATCTAAGTCACTACAAGATCACAACAGGTATGGTGTGAAGTCAGTCTCATTCAGAGTTGGATCAGAATTAGTGCCCTTGTACAAGAAGCTTCAGAACCACCTCCTAGCATGTGAAGATTCAGGAAATAAACCCTCATTAGACATCACATCTTCAGGAGCCTTGATCATGGCATCTTGTTACAATGTCGTGAACAGAGCCAAGGGAAACTGTAGTGATACATTTCTATGAAAGTATCTCTTGCATTAAAAATAAAAAGGTATTTTCCAGATCTCGCCACCACAAAGTTAGTAAGACAGTTGCCATGAGATCATTCAAGTCTACATACTTGACCTGCTGTCCTATTATGTACTTGACCTATTTAAGTTTAACCTTCCTTTGAGAGAACAAAGTAACCTCCTTGGGTTGTGCATGCAATCAGCTTTACAACCTAAGTTAAATGACAGCTTTGATCTATTTGTAAATTTTTATGTATTTTTATTTTATACTAATGAATATTTGCCTACACGTATGTATTGCAACACGTGCCCGGTGTCCATGTAAACCCACAGAGAGTACCAAATCCCATGGAACTGGAGTTACAGATGGTTAACTGTCATGTAGATTCTGGGAATTGAACCCAGGTCCTCTGCACAAAAAAAAAAAGTGCTCTTAATTGTTGAGGCATCTCTCTAGCCCATCATAGCTTTAATCTTAAATTACATATTCTTCCATGTCCCTAATCCAAAATAAAGTATATATGTATGCATGCATGCATACATGTATATATGTATGTGTTGTGGTAATCACTTGCTGAAAGCTGCAAGTAAGTTCAAAGCAACCCTCAAACAAATATCCACCATAAATTTTGCAAACAACACGGATAAAGCTTGACTGTCAAAGATGTCTGTAAGGAAGCCCTCATGCTTTCTCATGCCATGTGCTCTGTATTGTTCAATAAATGCAGAGCAAAGGCCATTGTGAGGGGCAAACAACGGATTGCAGACCTGTAAGTACAAACTACAGACAGATTGAAGATACAGGGAGTGAAGTGACGAACTCAAATTCATCACTTGGGCTTGCTCTGGGTCACACAAGAGAAAGGGACTTGCTTTCATTCCTTAACTAGAGATGGATGCAACTCGGTGCCCTGAGGTTATGTTGACTGCATTAGCTACTGAAGGAAATGAATGGAGGCAGGAGTGTGTGAAGGAATGTGCCACCCAGTTTCTATAAATGTGAAATTTGAGGTGACCAGTGTTGCATTTTTGTTATTGTTTGGCAAAAACAATTGAGATCACCGCAGCCTTGCCTCTGAAGAATGTGTGAGGATTTGTTGTTCTCTGTACAAAGTCAGCCTGTCCTCTTTATATAGCTGGAGGAAGAAGAATTTAGCTAAGGAAACTTGAGACCTACGAAAGAAGAAACTAACACCCCACCTAGCATGTCCAACCCATGGCCTATGAGCTATTGTGATTGACAATAGATAGCTGTGGCTTTTTTTTTTCCGGTTTCTTTTGTAACTCAGTTGTGAGGCTATCCAACACGAACTTTTCCGGTAGTAACACCTTTTTGCAGTGTCAAAAGGTTGGGCATGCTTGCTTCTCATTTCTTCTCAGATCTAGAGACAGGGCGCTTGGTTAGGTCTCGTTAGTCACAATAAAAGTCTTCGATTTTCTTAGATAACGTCATCACAGAAACATGAAGAAGGGACCAATTCCTGGCACTGAGCCCCAGACCTGAGCCAAGAGACGAAAAACTGCAGTGGTAGGGCAGCATTCAAAGGCGTCTGTCCCAATCTGGCCCAGGTGGGCACAAACATGCGCTCAGGAGAAGTCAAGGCTGTGGAGGCTTTGGTTACTGGAATCTAATCTGTAGGGGTTAGGGGTTAGCAACAAAAAGTTGATGAACTAATGGACTGCAGAATCTAAGCAGAGCCTGCCATCCTGGGGAGACTGGGTAGACTTCCCACTCTAGGAAAAGTGACTGAGGGAAGAAATGAGACAAGCAATGGAATGAAGTTGGGCTCAGCTTCCTTTTCAACACAATAATACCAGGAACGCCAGTGTGTGCATACTCGGCTGCAATTACTGCTGGTATGCCAGCTGCCTGGAAGACTTAAGACAGGACTTCACCCGAAAATAGACGATACACCTAAATGAGAAAAGAGAGAGAGAAAGACACACACTGAGGGTGGCCAGATAGATAGGTAGATAGATAGAGATACATACATACACAGTTACATAATGCACACATACATGATTACTTACATACATAGGTACATAATACATACATACATGGTTGCATACATACATACGTAGTTACATAGATAAGCAGATATACGGATGCATTGGTTTACATGTATAGATAGATATGGTATTACACTTCCACCTTGAGTGAGAACTTTTAAACAAGACCACATGAAGGCAGACTGATCAATCGCTCACACCCTCACATGCTCAGAAGTGCTAACCGGAAAAGACATGGGCTTCCTGGGCAAGCACAGGGAGGCTTCCTGGGGAAATGGCAGACCTGCTGCCAATGTAAACCTGTAGATGGCAGGGCTGTGTGCTGGGAAGTGCTAAGAGCAGCAATTTTCACCCAAGCTTTAAGAGCATTCAACTGGAGTGTGTTCTTAAAACTTTAATTTTTGGTGCTGGGGATTGAATCTAGGCTCTTACACAAAATCAATCTCTGTCTGTCTGTCTGTCTGTCTCTGTCTCTGTCTGTCTCTGTGCGTGCGTGTGTGTGTGTGTGTGTGTGTGTCTGTCTGTCTGTCTGTCTCTAATATTAGGGTTAAAAAAGCAGAATTCACAACTAAAAATAACAGAGTTAACACGGTTCTTCTGCACGCACAGGCAGCCTCTGTCCACCTAATACAGCTGTCTGCTGATGTCTGCCAACAGGATGGTTAAAAATAGATGGCTAGTCTCCACAGTAAGGGTGTTGCATGACTGATTTATACAGTGTTCCATATTTATTCATCTACATTAGTTATCTTCAAATATTCTTGTGTTCCCTGAAGAGAAATTTGAAAAGCTGCATGTCCTTCATTTGCTTCAGGTTGGCCACTTAATATTTTTTTTTTATGTTTAGATGATTGAAAAGTTTATCTGTCCATGGCTCACCATTACATTATAACAAGAACGAGTAAGGATTTAGCTAGTCCTGTTTTCCAGTCATAGCTTCAGTATCCAAAGTAAATCTTTGTTCTCACAATGGGAGACAAGAGTGAAAGTGTTGCTAGAGGTAGCCCCCCATTCCTTTCAACCCCATCGAAAATTGGTTTGTAATGATCTACTTAAATAACAAAGTACAGGCCTGGAGAGATGGCTCAGTGGTTAAGAGCACTGACTGCTTTTCCAGAGGATCCAGGTTCAATTCCCAGGACCCACATGGCAGCTCACACCTGTCTGTAACTCCAGTTTCAGGGGACCCGACACCCATGGCAAAAAACATCAATGCACATAAAAATAAAACTAAATTAAAAATAACAAAGTACTTAGGCACAATGTAAATTTTAATAAAAACAATGAACTGGAAGCCACCTGGTTTACAAAAATGTATATTACTCTACCATTCAGATAACTCATTTCCAGAATTTCTAAAAAAAAAAAAAAAAGCACAAGAAAGGTTTTATCCAGGCTTTCCAAATTTTTGTTAATTTAATTGTTTTTCCTTTATTTGTTTGGTGTGTGTGTGTGTGTGTGTGTGTGTGTGTGTGTGTGTGTGTGTGTGTTTCAAGACAGGGTTTCTCTGTGTAACCACCCTGCCTGTCCTGGAACTCACTCTGTAGACCAGGCTGGCCTTGAACTCACAGAGATTTGCCTGCCTCTGCCTCCTGAGTGCAGTGCTCAGGTTAAAGTCCATGCACTCCCACCACCCAGCAATTTGTTTTCCATTGACTTGGAAACACTTTGTTGCCTCAATAAAATCACATGAAAGTGATGTCAAAATAATACTTTGTGCGTTCAAAATATTTTTCTTGTTAGTTTGAATGGACTACACATTTGGCACTAATTACATTCTTCGAACAAAATGAAGTGTTTTTAAAAAGGTATCATGGGCCAAGTGTGGTAGACATGCCTGAAATCTCAGCACCTGGGAGGCAGAGGTAGGAGGATTAGAAATTGAAGGCCAGCCAGAGCTCTGTAAAAATCTCATCTGAAATATAAAAAACAAAGACAAACAAGGGGCTGGAGAAATGGGCCTCCAGGGGACTCAGGTTCATTTCCCAGCATCCTCAGCAAGCAGCTCACAACCACCCACATCTGTAGCTCCCGAGGACCCTACAGCCTCAAACAGCAACAACAAACAACAGAAGAAAACCCCACAAACTCTTATTGTTCTGGAACAAGAAAAAAAATCACAAGATCTTTTATATTTCTGTGAAAGGTATCCAGAGGGCAGGGCTATCTGAAGGATACTGGCTCTAGTTTCCTGTGAAGGAAATAGCACTCACCATTGCTTTCTGACAATGCAAGGGTCACAACAATGGTAACACAACTTGAATCTTTGGCTAGAGTTTTGTGTTAGTTAGTTAGAGGAGATGACAGGAAGCTAGCTGGTTACCTAGAGATGAGAGAAAACACAGGGCATTGTAATTCCTTATAAGACAGTCTCACCGGAAGCTGAGCTCAGTTGCAGTTTCTCCCATGGGTTGTGGGTGATTCTTGGTTCCAGATGGCCCGTTGATTCTGATAGTCACTGGGATCACTTTGAGAGAGGGACTGCATGTGTCATAGAACCCACATGACATTCAGTGAATGGTATTGTGGGGATCCTTCTGGAATGAGCACTCTGACACCAATGAGACAGAAGAGGAGACCAAAGCCAGGTAGCTCCTGAAGAGCCTTAGCGGCTAGTCCACTTTGCATTTTTATTTTATACTCAAAACCATGTGGGGTAGGCAAACAACATAGTGCAGAGGCTTACACAGCAGTCAAACCGTTGCTAAGAGCAACGACCCATTGTTTAAGCTAGTTTTCTAGGTCATCCTGTTCTAGGTAACAAATTATGTTTGGCAAATAGGCAGTACAGGCAGTGTCTTAAGTAAATTACTAAGTAAATCAATAAATCGGTGTCTAGTAATTGGTCTTTTCTACCTTACTCTACTTCAGCATGTCAGCTAACTTGTTTAAGTGCATCTGAGCAAATTTCTCTCACTATTGCTTCACTCATCCTGTGTGGTCTGTAGAGACAATGAGGAAACAGAGGATATGGTTTCAGAATGGAGGAGTCCTAGGAAACAAGTCATGATGTCGTTGGTACCTATCACACAAAATGATTTACGTTTAATTCATAGAGCATATTTTTGAATGAGATTTTTGGCTATATAAGCAAAAAGACAACACATGCAGAAATATCTAAATTCCAAGATGGCAATATGTTCCATCAGAGTTTCTTTTCTTAAACTCCACATTTAAACAAAATAATAATAAAAGTAGGGGAAAGTTAAATTGTAGGAAGAGAACCAATCCTCCAGTGTCACCCTCTGCCCTCTACATGTGCCGAATGACACGCTAAAAAAATAAATAAATGAAACTAAAATACTTAAACAAAGTAACAAATGTTTTATTTTTAATTAATTAATTTATTTATTTATTCATTTATTTATTTTGGTTTTTCGAGACAGGGTTTCTCTGGGTAGCTTTGGAGCCTATCCCGGCACACTCACTCTGTAGCCCAGGCTGGCCTCAAACTCACAGAGATCCGCCTGTCTCTGCATCCCGAGTGCTGGGAGTAAAGGTGAGCGCCACCAACTCCCGGCAACAAACGTTTGAAAAAAGATTTTCTTTTCTTTGCCAAGTGCAGCCCATAATCCCAACATTTTGAAGACTGAGAAAAGTTCAACCAGTCTGAAGTAAGTAGGGATTTTCAGACCAGCCCGGACCCCACGGTAATGTCTTGGCTCAAGAAACAAACCACAGAAAAAGGCAGGAGTGGAGGAAGCTTTTCCTGGAAGTGGTTTACATCTGTAGAGTAAACGGGAAAGCCTGGAGCTGAAACACACAAACACAGCCGCTGCTGGAAGGACATTTCTAAGGTTCAGAATTGTTACATTGTGGAACATCGAACAACAAGAATTGAGCTTAATGTGACAGCCACAAACTAGCTATTTTCTTCAAGTAAAATGTACTAGGAATCTACTAAAGGCCACTATATTTTTTCATATATATGATACATATATATTTGAGGGGGTTTCAAGACAGGGTTCCTTTTGGAGGCTTTTTTTAAATATTTAAATTAGAAACAAGTTTGCTTCACATGTCAATCCCAGCTCCCTCTCCCTCCCATCCTCTCCCCAAAACCACAATATTGAAATTAGGAACGACACACTTTTTCTGATGGAATTCAGCAGTAGACAGAAACTTGACATACAAGTGCTGTGGGGCGTCTGCAGATTGTCAGAGAGCAAGTGTCTTCCCCGAAAGCTAATGTCGTGCTTTATTTCCACAAACAAAATGGTTTGTTTGTTTGTTTGGTTGGTTGGTTTTTTTGGTGTGAGTTAGCCAGAAGACAAATTGCTGAAGAGGAAGAGGGAGGAGAATTTCAAGGCCAGCCTGGGCTGCACTTTAGTGCCTGGTATGTCAATTCACAGCTGTAATTCCAGCAGCTGGAAGGCTGCTACAGGAGGGTGGCTGCAAGTTTGGCAATATAGTCCACATTAGTGATTTCCGGGCCAGCCTGGGATATAGAGTGAGACTCTATCTCCAAAAACAAAGTAAAACAAACACCATTGAAGGGAAATGTGGGAAACATGAGGGATTTACGAGAAAGAGGCATATTATTCTGGAAAAATAAGAGAGGAACAGCTTAAGGTACACAAAATGACAAGTTATAGAATCTTTAAAAAGCATTCAACTTGCAAAATGGTCAGCAGATGTCAGAAAAGTAAAAAAGTTGAGTTCCCAGGTACTCTGCAAGAACAACAAACGTTCTTAACCACTGAGTCATATCTCCAACATCCTATTTATTAATTTTTTTGAACCCCCTAGGACCTATGACTTCCCAAGTCAGGACTTCGACCACATTTACAGTATCAGGCATAAAATCCCACCCCCTTGCCTGCAGGGCTCAAATCCAGCCACAGGAGCTTTGGTTACCCCATTAACAGTCTTTCCACTATTACACCCGTGCGCTCAGCTTGCCTAGCAGGTTGGTGTTGCAGCATGCAGGGCTCAGTGCTGGGTTAGACCACTGATGTCTCCCCCCTCCCCCAGCAGTCCGGACAGTACCTGGAGACACTAAGAAAGCTAGCCAGCAGGGAGAGTTCTCTGACAGGTCCAAGAGTGAGTTTTCTGTGTCCTGCAACCAAAGTGTGTGATGTCTTCAGAAATAGGTTCTTACCATTTTAGTTAGGGTGCGCAACCAAGAGCCATGGTAGTAGCCTTTGTTGAAATTTTATTTTTACAACGTCAAAGAATTAATAACCCTGAAAAATATGAGATAGATCAATGTGGATTCCAGGTAATATAATAACTAAATGCGGCATGATTAACAAAACATGCCCAAAGTCTAAATTTTGAGCTGGATCAGAATGTAATGTGTATTTCATGAATTCATTTAAAATACCATGCTTACCAAATTAACACCACACACACACACACACACACACACACACACACACACACATTTTAACAAACACAACTTCATTGTGCATGGATCTCTACAAACTTTCCACTAAAATACTTAAAAGAAGAAGAAAAAAAACACCTTACTAGTATTTTTTTTTCATGTAACCAATGAGCAGTAACGTGCCTGGACAGAACATGTAAACCTGGAATGGAATAACCTAATTTCGTGTTTTGCTGATTTTCTACTCTGCTGCATTCAACATCTACCACCCATTTGCTACTGTGTAAGCAGGAAAATGACTCTCACAGTCACAGTAAATTGAGAAGAGGGCTTTTTTTAAACCTCCAGCAGTTAAAATAGATTGCCCTTTGTGGTCACACCACTGACCTTTCCTGAGTTTACTTGACAGGCAGTGAAAACCCTGACAAGTGTTCTGGTGAGTTAGTTTACTCTGGCCATCGAATCACATAGCAGGGTATCACTAATAGATTGTACTTCTTCTAATTTTATTTTCATACACTATAGTATATGGTGATCTATATAAAGCAATCACCTACTTTGAGAAGATAATCAAAATACCTTTAGTGCTAGCTCTGGCTTTATATTCTATTTCTTATCTACCTGCAGTTTATCAACTTGGTTGTTAAGATCTGAATAATTCAGGAATCTATATTGCTTTGAAATGAGTAAGCGATCAATAATGACATGGTGAAAAGAAAAAGTACTGTCCTATTTTATAATCAACTCTAACTCTTTCAACATTCTGAAGCCAAATGATGTAGCTGCTTACTTTTGCATTATTCATAGAGATCAATTTCATATTTATATTTCCCAGTAAGTTAAGTATGGAACTTACAGAGTTTGATGCATGCACTCTCCTGGGATGAAGAGAGGGGAGAAAGGGCCAGAAAGTGCACCAGAGAGTGATTCGATCCCAAGAGATAAAGTGGTTGCTACACAGTAGCCTGTCATGAGAGAAGGGACTTTCTCCTTTCAAACTCACCCCGAGTAAGAGGCAGATGTTTGCATCAAGAAACCTGATATACAAATTCTGCCACTGCTGTAGCTTTGCTTGGTGACACGTTTTCCATCCTTCTGACCTTGGTAAAGAATCCACAAAAATAGTTATTAATTCATCTCCAAGTCATAATTAAGAAAATTAATTTAAAACTAACCAAAATAATTAAGAAAGGTTCTCCAGAACACTTTGTAAATGCTTATGGTTAGTCATGCTAGCCATAACGTTACCAGGTGCTTAACACAGGGAAACTAGAAGTTACTGTTTATTGAGCAGAATTTCAGGCCTTTGGTTCTGTGTACTTAGGTAGAGTACTTATTAAACAAAACAATGGAGGTGGTGAGTCCAAAAGAAAGAGTCCCCAAATGGTTGCGATGATAAATCACAGAGCTCACTTACAGGGAAGACTAGTTTTCATCTCCCACACACGATTTAGGAAGCTGTCTTAGTGCTTTTCTGATGCTGTGACTAATATACCCTAAAGAAACACCTTGGAGGAGGAAAGGGTTTGTTCTCGGTCACAATTACAGTCATCACAACTGGGAAATTGAGGCTGCAGGAACTACTCCCATCTACGGTCAAGAGCAGACAGAGAATGAATGAATGCATGTGTGGGTTCAGCTCATTTTCTCCTTTTTATGCAGTTCAGGACCCAAACCCAAGGCAGGGTACCTCCCACTTTTAGGCTGGGCCTTCCTACACCAATTAGTATAATCACAACACAACACAACACATTCCCTAGCAGACATGCCCACAGGTCAACCTACTTCAGACAATTCCTCACTGAGATCTCTTGCCCAGGTGACTATAGATTTTATCAACCTGACAGTTTAATCATCCCAATCTTCAATAGCACCAGTGAGCTGATTCCAGCACAGGCTGAACCAGAGACCACCTAGATGCACAGAGAGTTCTACAGTGAAACCAGGTATGTGGAGGCACATGCTGGGTAGCCAACTTTATACTCGGTTAAAGCCAAGAAGGAATGAGAAGGACGTTATCAGCTGCAGACATCAGTAGCTTGTGCCAACTGCACAGCCAGAAGCAGAGCTAGACAGGCATCTCGCTGTGATGCAAACCCTACACAAAGCCCAGCACTCATGTTCCGATGAGGAGCTCTTCTCTGAGTGCCAGACAACTCTCTACAAAGGGGAGAGGGGCATAGAAAGGGAAGAGCAATAACTTCAAAGAGGCAGAGATAAAGAGATTATTCAAGTATGATGAACATTGGCTTCAAAGCAGATTAGGTTCAAATGGCTATTGTTTTTGGATCTGTAGTTGGAAAAAATAAAGGCAATCAGAAATTCTTGTGGGTGCACATACATGCAGCAGTCACCTCAGGTGTCATTCTTTGGGAGCTTCCTGGATTTTTTTTCTTTTTTTGAGAAAGGGTCTCACTATGGAGTCTGGATGGCCTGGAATTCACTATGTAGATCATGCTGGCCTTGAACTCACAGAGATCTGCCTGCCACCATGCCCAGCCTAGGAGTTTCTATTTTGGGTTTTGAGACAGAGACTTTCAATGGGACCTGGGGATCATCGATTAAGCTTGGATAGCTGGCCAGCAAGGCCAAGGGATCTTCTTATTTTTGCCTCCTTAGCAATGGAATTGCAACTTGTGGTCTTCATGTACATGTGGCAAGCATTTTACCAGGTGAGCTGTCTTCCAAACCATATATATATATATATATATATATATATATATATATATATATGCTGCAGAGATGTCAGTAGTACCAGTGCTTACTGTATAAGCATGAAGAACTGAGTTAAAAAACCCCAGCACCCTCATTAGAAGTTAGATGAGGTTAGTTATATACTTGTAATCCCAATGCTATGGGTGGAAGAGACAGAGGATTTCTGGGCTTGCTAGGTGTCAGTCTAGCTCCAGTTTGAGTGAGAGACCCTGTCTGAGGGGAGTAAGTTAGATAGCAATAGAAGACAATGTGCACACACATCCAAACACATACATTACAAAAATATACTGTTGTGGTAGCTTGGATAGGAATGGCCTCCATAGGCTCATATATTTGAATGGTTGGTCATCAGGGAGTGGCACTACTTGAGAGAGATTGTGTGGTCCTGTTGGAGTGGTGTGGCTTTATTGGAAGAACTGTGTCACTAGGCGGAGGAGAGATTTGAGTGGTCCAGAAAGCCAAGTCAGGCTCAGTGGCTCTCTCTTCCTTCTGCCTGTAGATCCAGATGTAGAACTTTGTGCTATTTCTCTTGTAGACCAGGCTAGTCTCGAACTCACAGAGATCTGCCTGCCTCTGCCTCCCGAGTACTGGGATTAAAAGCGTGCACCCCCACTGCCACCACCACCGTCACCCTGTTCTGTGCTATTTCTCCAGCACCATGTCTGCTTACTTGACACCATGCTTCCCATCATGATGACAATGGACTAAACCTCTGAAACCACAAGCCAGCCCCAAATAAGTGCTTTCCTATATAAAAGTTGCCATGATCATGGTGTCTTTTCACAGCAATAAAACTAACCAAGACAACCACACACACACACACACACACACACACCCTTAAAAATATTCACTTGCCGGGTGTTAGTGACGCACGTCTTTAATCCCAGCACTCGGTAGGCAGAGGCAGGTGGATATCTGTGAATTCCAGGCCAGCCTGGTCTACAGAGTGAATTCCAGGACAGCCTCCAAAACAATACAGAGAAACCATGTCTGGAAAAAAAAATTCGTAAGACATGTATATTTTCAGACTCAGGAGAGATCACAGATCCTTCTTGTCTCAGCCCTTCCATCACACACACACACACACACACACACACACACACACACACACACACACAATGTGTACAACTAGGGATGCTTAAAGAATGCTGTGTCAATGTCACATTCAAGAAAATCAACTAACATTCACTCCATCAGTTTAGTGCTTGGTTTTGTTTGTTTGTTTGTTTGTTTTGTTTTGTTTTGTTTTTGGTTTTTGGTTTGTTTTTTTTTTTTTTTTTTTTTTTTGGTTTTTTCGAGACAGGATTTCTCTGTATTGTTTCGGAGGCTATCGGTCCAGCCCGGCCTCGAACTCACAGAGATCCACCTGCCTCTGCCTCCCGAGTGCTGGGATTAAAGGCGTGCGCCACCACCGCCCGGCCTAGTGCTTGGTTTTGCTTAATTACCTGAGAATATCTGTAAAATAGTAAGCTCATTTTTAATTTAAAAACCCTAAGTTTATGTATGTTAGCACAGGCGAGCCTGTGTGCTCTACATGAGTGTAGATGACTTCAGACACGACTGGACCCCTTCAGGATGGTATGTCCATAGACTGTACATGACTTCAGTATCAAGGGGAAGATATCAGATTCCTTGAACTGTAAGTCCTGCATTATGGAAACTGTGGTTGTAACAGAAAGTTAAAACTTCTTGAAAGGGTAAAATTATTCGGTTTTAAATTGAGGAACACTTAAAGATCTTTCATAGGGGGTAACAAAGAAAACCACACCACGAAATCCTGGTATTTAGAAGTATCCCATAGACTCTTTAGGTAATTTGTTATATCAGTGCTTGGGAATTTTTAAATGATTTTTCTTTTTTTAGACTTTTCTATGTGTGTGTTGGCCTCCACATATATGTGTATCATGTGGCATACCTGGTACCCACTGTGGCCAGACGAGGGTGTGAGATCCCTGGGAACTGGAGTTACGGACAGTTGTCAGCCTCTATGTGGCTGCTGGGAATGGAGCCCAAATCCTCTGAAAGAATAACCAGTGCTCTTAACCACTTTGTCGGTCCCCAGTCCCTCTATATGTTTTTTTTTAAACATAGTTATTGCTGGCTAATCTTTATTTTGTTCTTAGGTTCCGCCCTTCCTGATTTCGATGGTTTAGGATCAAATTCCCTCTTCTCAGGGTAAAGATTCTTTTTGGACCCTTTTGCCTCTGTCCTGTCTCAGAGTATTTTCATCTGGTTTGTTTGACAGCATCATTGGCCCAATAGGGACAGCTAAACACCACTTACCCCCTCAAAGCTATACCATACAGTTAAATGACACTTAGAAACCAACGTTACTTTTTTATTATATTTTTTCTTGAGACAGAGTATCACTCTGCAGCCTTAAATTTACTATGTAGCCCAAGCTGGCCTAGAACTCATGGCTCAGTCCTCAAACCTCAGGCATCATCAAGCTTGATTTCATTTGCATTCTGAATTTCATCTAATTTCACATCTGATCCTGACAATGAAATGTTTTCTCGATTT
This sequence comes from Mesocricetus auratus, assembly GCF_017639785.1. NCBI lineage: Eukaryota > Metazoa > Chordata > Mammalia > Rodentia > Cricetidae > Mesocricetus > Mesocricetus auratus. The sequence goes on from NW_024429193.1 coordinate 40,858,758, forward strand.
TACAGGTTAATCACTAATTCAGAGGCATTAAAAACCAATCCAAGGTTTGTTTGCCTCCAAAATCCATTATCCTTCAATTGTGTAGCCTCCATTTTGAAAACCATCTCTGTGGTTTTCCTCACCTCTTAGCACAATATCCAGGTCCTCCTGTTTCTCAGACAGCAATCCTACTTCATTTTCCTATATTCCCCCTTTCTCTTCATTGGCTGTAGCTGGGTATTGCAAAAAAGCAGAATAAATCATATCCATTTTAGAAAAAAATGAGTAACAAAATTAATTTTTTATTTTAAAAAATATGGCATTGCATACTAATTAAAAAAGAAAAAACTAATGAAGATTATATAAAATAAGGCAGGTCATGCATTTTCAGATATAGACAATCATAGGATTAGAACCTAATCATACCTAATGCCCAGTCATAGTTAGGGTTACTGTTGCTTTGATGAAACACCATGGCCAAAGCATCTTAGGGGGGAAAGGGTTTATTTGGATGATACTGTATCACTGTTCATCACTGATGGAAGTCAGGACAGGAACTCAAACAGGGCAGGAACCTGGAGTCGGGAACTGACGCAGAGGACATGGAGGGGTGTTGCTTACTGGCTTGCTTCCCATGGCTTGCTCAGCCTGTTTTCTTATAGAACCCAGGACCACCTACCCGGGGATGGCACCACCAACAGTGGACTGGGTCCTCTCACATCAATCACTAATCACAAAATTGCCCTACAGGCCATTCTGTAACCTGATCTTATTGAAGCATTTTCTCAGTTGAAGCTCCCTCCTCTCAGGTGACTTAAGAGCTAGTGTTAAGTTGACATACAGTAGCCAGCACACTCTCTTAAAACTACTTCCTCTTAGGAAACATAGACACATACGCACAAAGCCCGTCAGAGCCTCTTCTGACCAATGACTTTCTCCCCCCACTAACATCACTGTTGGAGGAAATATCAGTATTGCTACAAAGTAGCTCAGATTATCTATTAGAAGGTCCTCAAGGACTTCCTCCTGACAGCTACAGCATGCAACTGTTGTGTGTCTATAGATCCTGCTTGCAAAGGACACCACAAATGTGACCAATGGTCCCTGGCATGCACACGGCGCTATGGTACGGTGAACTACAATCATTGGGGTTCCAAGAACTTCACAGATAGCACATTCCTGTGACGTCTCTCCTTAAAAAACATATTATGTGTCTTATAAAATTACCCTTTGAGGCACATCCTACCAAATCAGCTGTCTGTCATTTATCATTCCCTTTATTTCACAACCCGAAATTTTCAAAGCTGAGTTCACAAATCTTGAAAAAAAATCTAGCATTTTCATCAGAATAACTCACTTCCAAAAAAAAAAAAAAAAAGCATTATGTCCCCAACCTACTTTGCTCCTTTTATTTATTTGAGATTTGGGCACTTTAGAGAGAGTTTTTCTGGAGACAGGACAATGGGAGAGGCTAGTTTTGGAGGCCTGGAGAACACCAGCCAAAAGGGGCAGTATAAGGAGCTGGCCACGGGGCAGTCTGATGAATCTATACCCGATGAAAAGTCAGAGGTGTGGGTATGTTCCTTATTTCAGATGAGAAACCCGGGGATCAGAAAACTTAGGTTGATCTAAGTTAAAAAAAAAAAACTCAGAAACCCATCACACTGCAAGCAATAGAGTGTGGTAGTTGGATCACATGCTCCCACCCGTCAATCCTCCTCATAAGAAGACCTGCTGTGCTGCTCAGCTAAACCGGCAGCCTTGAACTAGGGGATTTTAAGGTCAAGCAAGGATTTTGAGTCTGCTCACAGAGTGCACACTCTGGCCTCCACACTTCCTAAGAGCCCAGGAGAGGAGAAGTCTAAAAGCACCAAACCTACACACAGAAGAGAAACAGGGCAGGCAGACAAGAAAAATCCTGAGATGACTGTCACAGAGAAGCCAGAATGCCCTTACAAGCTAGAAAGCAAACTCGATCTTCCAACTTACCAAGCCATGGAAATAATGTCGGTGCCCTCACATAAAGAGTTTACTGGACAGAAATCACTAAGAATGCACTTGAAATCACATTCATTCCAGTGTTCATTAAGTGGCCTTTAACAAGTTACTTAACCTTTTGGGTCCTTGGTTTCCTTACCTTTAAGTCAGTGGTAACAAAAATGTATGCTTGTTTTGATAAAACCCTGACCAAAAGCAAGTTGGTGGAAGAAAGTGTTTATCTGGCTTATACTTCCTGATCACAGTCCCTTATTGGGGGAAGTCAAAGCGGGAACTCAAGGTAAGGAGACAGGACCTAAATCGGAGAGCATGGAAAATTGCAGCTTACTGGTTTGCCCCTCATGTTTGCTCAGCCAGGAGTGGTACCACTCATTCACCTCCCACAACAATCATAGAACAAGTAAACACCCCCACAGACACGCCCACAGGCCAATCTGATGGAGGCAGTTCCTTAGCTGGGGGTTCTCTCTTCCCAGTGACTAGTCTGTGGCAAGTTAACATTAAAACCATCACAGGGAATTTCACTCATTGGATTGACTATACATGATTTTCTGAAATATTTCTCGTGTTTTATTTATTTATTTGTGTGTGTGTGTGTGTGTGTGTGTGTGTAGGGAGGTGTCTATAACATTTCAGGTTTTAGGCTGCAGCGAAGTTAGATGACTTGCACAATGTGTTAAGAAATTGTTTTCTCCTAACTTGCATTTTCTCTAGAGAGAGAACGTCCCTTAACCCTGTCCCCTCTTATCATCTTTGCTCTTTAACTCACTTTTCCTGGACAGGAACAGTGATGCTGCATCAGGGGCTTGGATGACCATACAAGGCTCCACCAAGACCCAGACCCCTCAAACCCCCGACACGCCCACCTCTCGCGAGACCAGCGGTCTGTGCTAGCGGGAGTGAAGGTCCCGGAAGTGGGCGGGGAGGCAGGGCCACGCCCCCTGGGCTAGTCCCTCGGCCGAGCGGAGTTGGGCGTCTTCTGGACGCGCGGGGCGGAGTCTCGAGCTGCCCCGCCTCATCACTGTCACCTGGCCTGGGTCCGGGTGTCCCTCCCCTTGCCCTTCACTGCGCCCTGCCCTCCCCGGGCTGCCGATCGGCCCGGCGTTCCCTCTGTGCCGGCTCCCGCTCCCGACGCCGCATGTCTGTCCCGCTCGTAAGTGCCTGGAATGCATCCGGCTGTGGACGCGCATTCTTGCTATCTATAGCCGCTCTGTACATCGAATGCCGCCGCAGCTATTCCCGGGGCAGCAACTGCTTCCTTCTCTAATCACGTCCCCATTGGTGGCTTCAGACCCGAATTTGGGAGTGGGGAGCTCTTCCACCTGTTCACTGAGCAGCCTGATCTCCAGAGGCTGCAGTGCCATTTGGAGCTTTCAGGGCCATCTGGCTCAGGACGGAATTTTTGCCCCCTGAGCTCCAGGCTTTCCCAGATGCGTTGCTTTTCTCTGAGAATGCTTTAGCTTTTTGGTCTATTCTGTTTTGACTGTAAGAAAATACATTTTTGCTTCAAGCTTTCTTATTCTGCTCTAAGAGAGAAGAAACTCTTCTCCCTTGTTGGATTTTACCAACAAGATTTCATTCTTTCTCATTGCTTTTCTGGGCTTTGAATCTATCTAGGACATGTAAGTGCTGCTGTCAACGCTAGAGAGTTTTAGCTCGTATTTTCTTTTTCCTAATTACCTTTTGATTTACAGGGGTAACTCATTCCACTTTGGAGTCCTTTTAATTCTACGGAAAGAGTTCAAATCCTCCGGCCGCCAAAATGGAGCGCAGTAAACAGATTCGAATTTTACTACTGAACGAAATGGAAAAGCTAGAGAAGACCCTCTTCCGACTTGAGCAAGGTCAGTCACAAGTAGTTTGGTTAGCTCTTTTGCATCTTTTAATGCATTGACAAGCTATTAAATTTTTTAACTTAAGGTTAGGGACTGAGGGTGATGGGTAGCTCAGTGATAGAAGGTATGTTTAATATAAACGAGCCTCACATTAAATCTCTGCATGAACACACACACACACACACCTACCTTAAAGTTAGATTTCCTAGATTTTAGCTTGATTTGTGTCAAGATACTGTGTTCCAAATTAGTGGTGACTAATGAAGGTATATGTTGTTTAAGAATATGTATGTCATATTAGAACAATGATAGCTCAGTCAAACCATCACCTAATGCAGAAACTACAGGGCATGGAAAGTCACTCATGGACAGAACCTTTGCCTAGTCTGCAAGAACTGGATTCAGTCTCCAGAGAGAGGTAGAAACTACAAATGCAGTTAGAATATTGACTGTGCTATTTGTAATAGCATTTATTGTTACAACCTGTTAAATCATGTATAATTTAGTTTTGTATATAATCTGTAGTGTTCCTTTTTAGAGCACACTCTTTTCCTTTATTGAACTTAGCATTGGTAAAGCATAGTACTGTATAGCATAGTATAGTATGTAAGTATAGTAGAGTAGCTATTGCTTACTTTATCAGAAGCCTCTCAAGCAAGTGGAAGATAAAGCCAAATAAAAAGTGGGAAATCCGATCAGGTGATGTTGAAAAGTATTTGAGCTATCATTTAAAGAACTATATTGAGCTAGGGATGTAGCTCAGTGGTAAAGTGCTTGCCTATACAAGCAAGGTTTTTGGGTTCGAATCCCAGCATGATCAGAAGATATAAATAAAAGTAAGATCAAAGATCAAACAGCAGTTCTATAAGACAAGCTAACAGATAACTTTACTTTTAGTAATGGAAATATTTCACTTATAATTTATAAATATAACTTGTAAAATACAAATAGAAAGTTTTTAATGCATCAAGACAGAAATCAGCCCTCCAGTGAACTTATTAAACAAAAATTGACAAGCATCTAGAAGAATTTTTTTTAATTTTTAAAAGTTACATTTTTTTTTAACTACAACCATCTACCATCTACTCTGTTCCCTTGATGCTGAATGGTCCTCTTCGATTTGTTTGGGGTTTTAGATCACTGAGTCCTGGCTTCAACTCCGGTTCTCCTGACTGCACTTTTCCTGGTTTTGATTTTTTCCTCCTCTGCTATCATCTGCATTCCTGTCAGTGTGGTCTCTCTCATTGGGACCTCTTCCTGCCACATTGAATTGCCAGTGTCCTCTTGGTTTCCCTCTTTTTTTCCCATCAAATAGTTAAGCCTTCTCATGGCCTCATCTCTTTCTTCTATGCTGAGGACTCTTGGAAACAAAGACTTCGAGAGTCACTTTCTCCTTGGAAGCCTTTGAATCACGTATCATGACAAGGGTTGAAGAGCAACTTTGCCTTTGCTTGGCTGCTAATAAACTGATGTTGGACAAACTATATTAATATTAAGCATTAATATCCTTGTAAAGATGTGTTACTTTCCTGTGGCATTCAGTTTGAAGATGTAAATTAGTAATACCTAGTTTTGTAGGGATAGAGCCCTAAGTAGCAGCAAGGTATTATCTTTCTGCTTACAGTTCATTCCCTGGGGTTCTGACACTGTCCTGCAGACTAGTCATGGGGTAGTTCTGTTGTTTATACTTTCCTCGCACGTGTTCTAAACCACCCCCCTTTCTCAAACCTCTCTTCAGTTTTCCCAGCCTAGACTCTTAAGCATTCTTAATGATGTCTCCTCTTTAACTGTCATCTCTCTTTAAAGTCTGTAATTCCTTTCTGGTATCTCTCCCTGTTAGTCTTTTCCATCTAACCAAATGTGTGTGTGTGTGTGTGTGTGTGTGTGTGTGTGTGTGTGTGTGTGTGTGTGTGTGTGTGTGTGTGAGAAAGAGAGAGAGACAGAGAGACAGAGAGAGAGAAAACCCAAGTCATCTTTTTAACCTTCCTTTTGATTTATGATTCTAAAACCCCTGCCTGGCTTCCAAGGCATTCTGGATGGCGGATGGCACTGTACTTTTTCTTGCCACGAGTGAATCTTGCGGTTCCCTGTCTTTAGTGTCTGAATCTTTACAGCTTTCCTGTCTGTCCTGTTCGTTCCATCCCTGGTGGCCTTTCTTATGGCCATGCTTACTTCTCTGCCCCTGTCAGATCCCTCCATATACGTTGTCCCTTTTACTGCCATTCTGTGTGTTCAACTTTCAGTTAAGATGCTGCCACCTTAGTGAAGGCTTTCTTTAATTTTTTGCTTCCTCTGTGGTTTGATCACTGATCAACTAAGTGCTGATCAGCGAAGTCGAGTCGGAAGCTTTGTGGTGGTACAGTACCCAACTGGAGGCTGAGGTTTGTGACTTTCTTAAAGACTAAGTGCTATGTACAACATTAATAAATGCTTACTGGCTAATTCTTAAACCCAGTGAAAACTAGCCCAAGATGGAAATTCAGCTAAGTGGCTTGAAGAAACAAACTGGAGGGTTTACTAAGACTAACAGGTTTCATTCTGTAACACTAGATAAACCAGTAAATCCATCCTTTGTGTGTGTGTGTGTGTGTGTGTGTGTGTGTGTGTGTGTGTTTGATAATGATGTGATCATATTATCTTAGAAGGCAATTTATAATGTGAAAGAAGTATTGAATAGAGGGAACATTGGGACAAGAAATAAAAACAAAGACCCTTTAAAGAAAAACGCTGTCTATCCTGTCTACATGCTGAAACAGAGGCAAATGGACCTCTGTGAGTTCAAGGCCAGCATGGTCTACATAGAGTTCCAGGCCAGCCAGAGCTATACAGTGAAACTGTGTTCCCTCTTCTCCTTAAAGAATTGTAACTAGGCTGTAGAGACGGCTCCTCAATGGATAAAGTTCCTGCTGGACAGCACAAGGAAAATCTCCAGCACTCACATAAAAACTGGGTTTAGCCATGTGCACCTGTAACCCCAGCACTGGGGGTACTAAGACAGCTGATCTAGGGGCTCGCTGGCCAGTCAGTCTGACCAATCAGCGAGGTTTGTGTTCATTGAGAGATCCTTCTCAAAAACTAAGGTGTCTATGACTGGAGATGCATCTTAGCAGTTGAGAGCACTTGCTGCGGTTGCACACACATGGCGGCCCACAGCCTCCTGTAACTCTAGTGCCAGGGTATCTGATACCCTCTTCTAGCTTCTGTGGGCGCCAGACACAGACATGGTGCACGTACATGCATGTGGGCATTCATACATATATACACAAAATAAAAACAATCTTTCAGTTTTTAACCTTAAAATAAAAGGCAGAGAAGAATAAATGAAGACACCCAGCATCAGTCTATGGCTTCCACGTGGCACACTCACAGATGCACATGCCTGCACATACATTACATATACATAAATAAGACAATTGAACAGACATCCAGGATTAAAGATAAGCACTTAATGAGATCAGAGCTGAAAAGGGAGACAATAAGAAAAGTTTAAACTTAAAGAAGTTGATGACAAATGTAATGGGGGAAAAATCTGGCGATACTTGGTTTTTATATTTAACTGGTCCCCAAACCCTTCTCTGCATTTATTTTTCATCCTAAGAACCAATTATAATTTTCAGCACTTTTGTCTCTATAGATTCTTCAGATTTAAGTAAAAGTCCAAGTAATTATCTGTTCTAATCAAATTATAGTTTTTCCTATTTTCCTTGTCTCATTGTGTAGTCCTCAAACCTGAAAATAACTCTTCCATCTTTTATATAGGTTGGCCAGAATTACATTTTTATGTTGAGTTTATCATTAGTTTGGGGGAATTAGGTCCCACCTTCCACAGTGGTGTTCCATGAGGGAAATCAGGTTTGTCAAGCTTGGGTGTCAAGCGTTCTTACTTAGCCAACCTTTGAACCCAATTATTACTGTTTTTTTGTTTTGTTTTGTTTTGGTTTTTTTTTTTTTATAAAATGTTCAGCTAGGCATGGTGGTGTATGCCTTTAATCCCAGCATTTGGGAGGTAGAGCCAGGTGGGTCTCTGAGTTCGAGGTCAGTCTGATCTATAGAGTTAGTTCCAGGGCAGCCCGGGCTACGTAGAGAAACTAGGTCTCAAAAAACAAACAAACAAACAAACAAAAAAACCCTAATTAATGAATTAATTAAAATGTTTATTTATAAGGGTTTCTTTAAAAATGTATCTACTACTTATTTTATGTGTATGTTTGCTTGCCAGTATGAGTTTATGTGCACTCTGTACATTCGGGTGCCCCAAAGGCCAGAGGGTGTTGGATCCTCCAGAACTGGAATTAGAGGCAGTTGTTAGCTGCCCAGTATGGGTTCTAGAAACCGAATCCAGACCCTCTGCAAGAGCAGCAAATGCTTTTCCCTTTTGAGTCACCTCTCCAGTCTCCAAAGGTTTCTTGATTGAAACCATCTACCCAGCCCCTAATGGGGAATTTTTGTTTACAGTAGTAATTTAATCACGTGTCTTCCTAGCTGCTGCTTACAGGAGGGCTACTGCTGATCCAAGCAAAGTGTTCTTAGTGTTAACATGAACAAGATAGCCACACCATGTACTGTTGTGAGCTAAGCTAATTTTAGCAGAGGTATTTCATGTACTGTTGGGAACCTGTTCAGTTTCAGTGATTTGACTTAGCAGTTGAGAGTGGCTTAATGCTTTAGGGGTATTTACTGATGCTCTCCTGGGATACAGAAAGAAAATAAAACGCCTTTCCTTCTTTGAAGAGTAATTCAGTTTGGTAACATATGAATTGGCACTAATGCTCTAAATTCATCAGATGAATTAAAAACAAAACAGACATCCTTGGAAAAGATAGAGGTTGTAATCTAATAGAAGCTCACAGTCCAATCTCCCTTATTTGTTTGTTGTGTTTTCCCTGAATTGCACCTTTATCTGGACTAGGTAGACAAGTCATATTGTCTTAAATCATGCAGATGAGGTTGTGGCTTCATGGTAGATCACTTATGTAGCATGCATGAGACCCTGGACACCATCCTTAACCCCACAAAAAAAGAAGATTAAATTAAAACTTAAAAAGTAGAAATGTCTCTTTCTGAAATTTTGTAACAGGAGGAAAAATAACCATGGGCATCTCTCTTTTACTTCTTAGAAACTAGCTCAGCCAGGTATGGTAACATGTGCCTTTAGTCCCAGCACTTAGGAGGCAAAGGCAGGTGGATCTCTGTTGAGTTCCAGGCCAGTCCTGGCCGGCATAGTAACTAACACATGGGGAGAAAGAGAGAGAGGGTAGGAAGTGAGGGGGGTCAGTTGAGACTGACAGACTTGAGGTAGAAGTGCTTGAAAATTACTCTTTGAGATGTGTCCTTTTTAGAAGTGATAATCAGCCTCTCATCATGTGAAATTTAGAAAATATCAGAAAACGAAACAAAACAAAGAAACCTTCATTGGACCCTTTGAGGTAAATGTTGTCCCCTGATGGTCGTGGGGTCGACCTGGCAGGAGTCGGCAGGAGGTTCCTGAACATTCCAATCGCTTTTCGGCTGACTGCTGTACTAGGGCCCAGGGCTTCTGCTCTGACCAGCACTACTAGGAGGTAGATGTGGGTGGGTGTCAGGGCTGGGCAGTGGGTGCTGCCCATGAGTTAGCCTATCTATTGCGAATGAGAGTTCATTGCTTGTTTTGAATGAAACTGAAGGTATGGGGCCCACCATTGACAAATGTGAAACCTGTAGTTTCCCTTATTATTGCATTGTGTTCTGATTTTTTACTTTAGAAATGCTTTTGTTATATGATTTTATCTATATAAGTGAATATCTGCCACCTTTAGATATTTTATAATCTGCTTCTACTCTTTTAAAAAAGAATTCAGTTGGCTTTCCAGTTAATGTACAAATTTAGATTAGCTTGTAAAAATAATTACTAGATGTCAAGAAAAATAGACATTTACTAGCCAGACTTTAGCAAAAGTCTACATAACAGGTGAGAGGGATTCAAGATTAAGGACATGGTTTAGTATATATAACCACTAAAAACTTTTTTATTTGTGTTTGGGCACCTTTGTATGTATTTTTCTTTTAAATATTTGAGGCTATTAAAACCAATTGTCGCCGGGCGGTGGTGGCGCATGCCTTTAATCCCAGCACTCGGGAGGCAGAGGCAGGCGGATCTCTGTGAGTTCAAGGCCAGGCTGGACCGACAGCCTCCAAAACAGAGAAACCCTGTCTCGTAAAACCAAAAAAAAAAAAAAAAACAATTGTCAGAGCAAACAGAATTTGTAATATTTAAATTACCTTATTATAAAACATTAAGCTAAAACTTAAAAGAAATAGTGGATGTTGTGGGCTGAGACGCAGCTGAGGGGAAGAGTGCTTCATGCTGGCACAAGGACCCAGCTTTGGTTCCCAGCATCCACCTTAGGTGGCTTACAACTGCTGTAACTCCAGATTCAGGAGAACTGTAAGGACACCTGTACTCATACGTGCATATAGTCATGCATATGTATACATATATTAAAGATAGTTAGGGGCTGGAGAGGTGTCTCAGGTTAAGAGCACTTGCTGCTCTTTCAGAAGACCCAGGTTCCATTCCAAGCACATAGACTGCCATCCATAATTCTAGCTCCAAGGGCACCAAAAATGCACATAATGTAATACATATATGCAGGGAAAATACAAAAAATAAATGAACAAACCTAACTTTAAAATATAAGATAATTAAATCTTTAAAGAGAAACAAAACCCTCTTCTAGAAACAGATGGAAGCAGATACAGAAATCCACAACTAATCATTGGGCCACACTCCTGGAGTACAATCGAAGTGAGGGACGAGTGACAATATGAACAAAGGAGTCAAGACCATGATGGGGAAACCCACAGAATCAGCTGACCTGAGCTAGTGAGACATCACTGAATCTGGTCTGTCAAATGGAGGACCTGCATAAGACTGAACTAAATTTCCTTTATATAGGTGACAATGGTATGGCTGGGACAATATATGAGGCCACTGGCAGTGGGTCCAAGACCTAACACTAATGCACAAACTGACTTAGTGGAGCCCATTCTATATGGAGAGATACCTTGCCCAGCCTAGGATGTGTGTAAGCGTTTCGTCGGGATAGGTCAGGAGAGGATGGAACAGGGGTGGGTCAGGTATTCTGGCACTCGGGAGTCACAGAATACTCAGTGTTACACAGCTCAGGTGGAAAGGTATCCTGGAGCTCGGGAGCCAAGGATACTGAGTGTTACACAGCTCAGGTAGAAAGGTATCCTGGAGCTCGGGAGCCAAGGACCACCACAGGTTGCAGTAAGCTTGGCAGCTTACAGCCTTGCCTCAGAGAAAGCTTCTCCGGTGTATCAGCTCCGCTCAGGCAGGACAGGGTCTTCCAGCTGGGGATGTTCGCCTAGTGTAGCAGTTTTGCTCTGCAGGAGGTTTCTCGGGGGCGAAGTTCCTACAGTTCAGCTCTGCTCCTGGAGAGCAGAGAGCGGAGAGCAGGGAGCCGGGAGCAGAGTGTAACAACTCCGCTCTCCCAAGGAAGGTTTCCGGGGAAGTGTTACAGCGTTGCTCGCTCTGCTCTGCTCTGCTCTGCTCTGCCCAGGGTCGCCTCTGCTCTGTTCCCGCCTCAAAAGAAGATCTTCACCCGAAGCTCATCCAAAGGGGTTTATTGGAAGGCAGCTGGACCAGCCAAACTGAACATACACAGGGTTTATATAGGGATTGGGGAAGTTTTTCCATAGTAGGGATTGGTCCGATTTCAGTGCTGAGCTCAGATTGGCTAGAGCTCTGCTCCGGGATTTGGCTTTGGTTTCAGGGCTAAAGTGTGTTTCTTTCTCTGGTCCTTTTTAGCCTTTTGGCTCCAATTTTAGGGCCAGGGTACATTTCTTTCACTGACTGTGATTCCAGGGACAAAGTGTGTTCCTTTGGCACTGGTTTTAGGGTCAGGGTACATTTCTTTGGTTGTGGTTGCAGGGCCAAAGTGTGTTTCTTTGGCTCTGCTCAGGGTGTGTTTCTTTGACTGGTCCCTTTTCCCTACAATGTGGGGGTGGAGAGATGCCTTGGTCCTGTCTCAACAAGATGATGGAACAGACTTAATAGATGCTCTAGAGGAGGCCTTACCCTCTCTGAGGAGCAGAGGGGTGGGGGAGTAGGAGGAGAGGCAGAAGAGGCAACTGGGATTGGAATGTAAAAAATAAATTAATAAAAAAGCAAAAAAAATCGTGAACTTTAAAAAGTAGTGAATATTCAGTCATACTTGATAGTGTCTGCTTTACTATGTGAGTGTTTTGTCTTCATGTATGTATGTGTACTTTGTGCATGCCTGGTCCCCACAGAGGGAAGAAGAGGCTCTGGATCCCCTACAACTAGAAAAGGGTGACTATAAGACGCCATGTTGGTGTTGGGAACTGAAAATGGGTCTCCAGCCCCTTTACATTTATTTTGGTGTTTCATAATTTACACAGTCCGTAAAAACAGTGTACATGTCTGCAACATATAACTAAATATTTGGAGAATGCTTCTTTTCTCTCTCAAGTTTGTTTGAGAGAGATAATCCATTGCTCCAAATACTGTTTGAGAGAGTTTAGGTAAGTTTTAACCTTTGTACTACAATTTCTCTGAATCATTGTGTAATTACTAAAGCAATGTTTGTATAAGCTTAAAAGACAAGTTGTTTAAATATCAACAATACCTCTGATATTTTTAATGTTCTAGATGTTACTACTTTTCCTGATGGTAAATTTAATTATTCTTAGAAAGATGTAGATATTTATAATTCTGAACATAACAATGTATTACTCCATTTATTGATTGAGATGAGTCTTGCTATGTGGTGGGGTTTTTGTTTTGTTTTGTTCTGTTTTTCTGATGACCTTTTCCAGCCCTGGGTGACCTAGAACTTGCTACATTGATTAGACTAGCCTTGTCTTTCTAGCAATGGTTCTCCTTTTGCCTACATGCAGGCACGCACAAACACACACACACACACACACACGCACACGCACACGCGCACACACACACACACACACAGAGCTTTAAGCCTAGAACTTGCTACATTATTAGACTAGCCTTGCCTTTCTAGCAATCGTCATTCAGGGCTTGTTCTAGAGTCTAGAGCACAGACAAAGTAGATTTAATACAGTCCTGTAGAGTCACCAGCTGCACCCGGCTATTGAGGACTCAACCTGTCTCTGAAGCTTTGGAGCTAGGCATTGGGTGTGTGAAGCTCTGGAGGACCTGGCTGCCATTGTGCTCCAGTGTAAGACTAGCGCAGCCACACTGGAAACCTCTGCTTTAGTGACCATTTTTAGAAGTTACCTGGACCATATCTGCAGCTTCTGTTGGCGTTCGTGCCATTTCAATTAGGGATTTGTATCAGAAAGGTGACTCCTTTTTTTAAGCCTTGTGAGCCAGTTTCTCCTACCCTCTGCAGCTTCCTCGCGCCCCTCAGTCACCAGAATTGGAGCTAGCTAAGGACTTGCTCTAAAGGAGCCTTTGTGGCTGCTCTGGCTGTTCATGCAGACCACTAAAGCATGCCAGCAGTGCGTTTACACAGGGAAAGCACTTCTGATTTCCTTCAGGACCGTCTTTGTGCTTAAGCTTGACTAGCCATGTGCTGGTCTTCACTGTGTCTCCACTTTCAACACGCCTTCCTTGCTAACACTGATCATTTTCAGCTTGATTCAAGGCAACAAACAGGCAGCTTTGCCTTTCTCTTGGCCAGTTAAGGTTATTGATCATCCTAATATCAGTACTGTTATGTCTCAGGAAATAAGGTTGCCTGGGGAAATGTTGAAGGATGAGCATTAGCTGTGGGTGCAGTCAGAGCAATAGGGTTAGCAGCTAAGTAGAGGACCTAAGTCAATCCCATACAGGCTCCTTAGATGTTGATTCAGACTCTTTGAGCTCCTGTGAGCCCCGTTAATTGTCTTCTGTGGGTTTTCTTGTGATATCCTTGACCCCTCTGGCTCCTACAATCCTTCCTCCCACTCTTCAACAGGTTTCCTGAGCTCCTTGGCCCAGTGCTTAGCTGTGAGTCTCTGCCACGTCCAGCCTTTTATATTTTGGATTCTGAGAATCAAACTGAAATTCTTATGCTTGGATGGCAAGCACTTTACAGACTGAGTTATATCCCTTGTATCAGAATGGTGTGTGTGTGTGTGTGTGTGTGTGTGTGTGTGTGTGTGCGTGTGTGTGCGTGTGTGTGTGTGTGTGTGTGTCTTATATGTGTGCATGTTTTCACAGGTGTGTGGGTGTAAATGCATATGTGTGAATGTGGAAGAAACCTCTCTCTAACTTTTGAGATATGGTCTCTTATGAACCTGGAGCTCACCATTTGACTAGACTGGCTGGACAGTAAGCCATAGGGATCTTCCTGTCTCCATATAGTCTTTTCTCCCCTACTTATTTGATCTGCTCATTGCTTGTGGTAACCATCACTCTTTAAAAGATGGGTAAGATGGCCCCAGGCAAAGGCACCTCCTGCCGAGCCTGACAACTGAATTTGGTCCCTGGATCCCACATGGTAGTGGGAGAAAACTGACTTCTGCAGGTTTTTTTCTGCCTTCCACTCTCATGTCATGGGACACATGTGTGCACACACACAGACGTATATGAAATACATAAGTAAACATTTAAAAGTATGTGAGACAAAGCTGTTTTTTTCTACTTAGGGTAAATCTTCATGGTATAATTTTTATTAATTTTGGTGGATATTTCATAAGTGTTATAACAATTAACGTATTTAATCTTTTCTTTTTCTTTTTTCTTTTTATTCTTTTTTTGAGACATCTCTATGTAGCCATGACTGTTCTGGAACGCACTAAATAGACCAGGCTGATCTGGAACTCACACAGATCTGCCTGCCTCGTGCCTCCCAAGGCATGCACCACCATACCTTGTATATTTAATTCTCAGAAAGTAAATTCCTTAAGCATTAAGAATTCTACTCATGCCAGGCAGTGGTGGCACACACCTGTAATCCCAGCACTCAGGAGGCAGAGGCAGGTGGATCTCTTGAGTTTGAGGCCAGCCTGGACTACAGAGCAAATTCCAGGATTGCCAGGGCTACACAGAGAAGCCCTGTCTTGAAAAAACAAAAACCAAGCAAAATAATTCTACTCACTAGAACTTTCTTCTACCTTTTTCAGTTGTTCTTGTCCATCATTAACTGACGTACATCCATATTTAAAAATTTTGTTTTTATTGAAACAGGGTCTCATAGCTCAGGCTGGCCTTGATATTGCTATATAGCTCAAAATAACCTTGAATGCCTGATCTCCCTTGTACTGGGACTGCAAACATGTGCTAACACAACCAGCTATATGTAAAACTTATATGCCCTGTATAGCTAATCAACTTGGTATAGTCGTAAAAGTCACATTCTGATAATTATAAAGAAATCTGAGCTGAACACGGATGACGCCAGTAGGCATGCTAACGTGGATAGGGGAATGCTCTGGAGGCCTCAGCCCCACACAGAGAACCAGAGGCAACTAAGAAATGCAATAGCATAATGAGAGAAAAATCTGAAGCATTTTTTCTTTTTTTTAAATCGCTTTTTAAAAAGTTATTTATTTATTATGTATACAGAGTTCTGTCTGCATGTATACCTGTAGGTCAGAAGAGGGCACCAGATCTCATTACAGATAGATGGTTGTGAGCCATCATGTGGTTGCTGGGAGTTGAACTCAGGACGCCTAGAAGACCAGCTAGTGTTCTTAACCACTGAGCCATCTCTCCAGCCCCCTAACTCACTTTTTTCTCCACTAAGCTTTTACATCCTCGGACCTTCACAATCTAAATTTATACACCTTAATAGCTTGCATTTACACACCTTAAGTCACTTCCCTATCACAAGTTAAGCTTTCACGTCCTCAGACCTTTATAACTTGCATTTACACACTTTAAAACACCTTTATTTTTTTCTATCTAATCATTCATCGGGAGATACAATTGGTTGATTAATGAGGGCAGTCTTTGTAAAGCAAGTTACACTGAAATCTGTTTTGTGAGTTTATCTCTTTTTTGGATTCTGGTAACAAGATAAACTATGTCAAGATCTAGTAGTAGCTAGGCAAGTGAGGCTGGTGGCCTGAGTTTTACACGTGAAGAGAACTGAGAAGGCAGCTGAAGCCTTGGAAAGGGAGCTGGACTCTTGTTGCTATTGAAGCTACAGTCAGTCAATCTCCTCAGAGATCTGAGAAGCATAGATTATTACTGGAAATATAATCTAAATGGTCTGTGTGTCAATTAAAATGACAGAGATCCTTTGCCTAGACAAGTTACCTTAGGCTCCAGTGGTCTACATAGTTTTTTTGGAGAGTGCAGTTATAGGTCTTTGACTATCATATAGACCCTGGTCTCTGATTTTTCTGTAGAGGAACAACTTGGGGGACTGACCTTACTTTGACTAGGCAAAGTAGGACAAGCAACCCAAAATTGTCCACAGTTTGACCAGAGCCCTGGCAACAACCGAGGCCTGGGGCATTTTTGTCCAGTGGTTAGCATTACCACAATCCAGGTGTTGTCATGCCCCATCTGTCTTAGGATACCTTAAGGTTTCCAATGCGGGGGAGGGCAGTTCCGTCTATTATGGGAAGCTTAAGCGTTTTAAATGCCATATTCTGTAGATCTGAATAAACAAATTGGGTGCCAGTTAAGGGGGTCCCTGTAGGTGTCAGACAGGGAAGCAAACCACACGAAGAGATAAGGGTGAAAACCCAGTGCAGACTGACTTCACCAACCTGGATCAGACTTCAGGGAATCTAATAATAGGCAGTTTATTCCCAATATATTTAAACCCTGTACAATTTGAAAGAAGAAAAGTTTCCTGGTGTAACACAATCATCAGTGCACAAAGAAGCATAATTACTTTGAAACTCAACTCAGGCAGGGTACATGTCATTTCCTCCAAGAAGATGGGTTCTAGAGATAGGCTACCTTTACTAGCTTAAGGTCTAAGGGTCTGGTGTGGTCTCAGTCACACAGAAAGTATAGAGGTCATTTGGACTATTAAGCTACTTCTGGTCCTGGCCCAGCAGATAACACTGACCACCAGGCTGTTGATCACTTACAACTCTCAGCTTTCTGACAGAAGAACAGGTTCTTCATCTTTCCCATTGAAAAGACAGTGTGCTTAACATTAATGGTTTCTCTGGAGATCTGTGAGCTCAAGGACCTTCATGCTATGCTCCCAACACTGGATAGGTTGTATTTATGTTTTTAGGAATATGTATATATGTATGTATGTGTATGTATATAACAATAATGAGAAAGGCTATTGATTTGAAAGAGAGCAAGGAGGGCTATATTATAGGGAGCAAAAGGAAGGGTTAAATTATGTAATTATAATCTCAAAAACATAAAAGAGAAAATTTTAAAGTCTACTATAAATCAACGTAAGTTTTTTGTGAGTTAACTGTAATTTTAACTATAATGTATATGGTTTCCTCACCTTATAACAAAGTATTCGTGACACAGAATAGAAGCCTTAGAGACACATTCATAGGAACAGCCTAACTTTGGTAAAAGTGGGTGTCTTGGCCTCCTGAATTCACAAGCTTCAGTGATCATGCGATGTGTGGAAACAGGCAGTAGTGAGTTACTGCACACTTGCTGGCTCATAAGAACCAGCTGCACATGTCCCTTCCCAATTCTGAGCTCAGCGATGTGTTTGGTTGCTTTAGATCATTCATGGTGGGGAAGTTCTGTAAGGAAGTCACCAAGTACTACAAGCTAATATTTCCCATCCCTAGGGGCTGTTGTTACACCTTCCTTGGCACACTATTGTGTTTGAGCAGTTGTTAGAAATTCAGTTGCAGAGAGGGAGGAGTGATGAGCAAAGGAGTCAAGATCAGGCTGGAGAAACCCACAGAAACAGCTTACTTGAACAAGGGGGAGCTCATGGACCCCAGACTGATAGTTGGTAGTGGATCAGTATTTATCCCTAGTATATGAATGGACTTTGGGAGCCCATTCCACATAGAGGGATACTCTCTGAGCCTAGACACACAGGGGAAGGCCTAGGCCATGTTCCAAATCATGACAGACTTTAAAGATCCCCCATGGAAGGTCTCACCCTCCCTGGGAAACAGAAAGGGGATGTGATAGGGGGTTGGTGGTGGGCAGGGCAGGAGGGAAGGGAGAGGAACCTGGGATTGACATGTAAAACAAGATTGTTCCTAATTTAAATAAAGAGAGAGAGATTCACTGCAAAGCTTCCAGAATACTTGAGACTACAGTCTGCTCAGCTTCTGTGTCCTGTGACATCTCCAAGTTCTGCATACAGTCGCATTCTCTGACATAGAGACTTGCCATCTTCATTGTGGTCAGTGAAATAGCAGAGATCTCAGCTCCAGGAGGTGCTGAGTGGCGACAGTAAGGGTCAGAGTGGAGTGGTGGAGGGATTAGGGTCACAAGTTAGGTAGGAGCCTGTACATTCACAGTATGTGACTGGAAATCAGATTCCAGGGAAAAGGAAGGGGGAATCTGTGGAGGAGACTGTTATGGGTGCTTATTATATATGCTAAAATATAAGTTCAGCTAAATCAAAATGCCAGATAGCTCTGAAAGTAACATCAGCTGTGGCAGATTATTTTAAGAATATTTGAAAATTCATGTTTTTGTGATAAGTAAAACACCTGCTTGAATGCTAAGTTCTTCTGGGAGTTTATTAAAGTGGTTTATTCAAATGCTTTTGTTTAGGGTTTGAACTACAGTTCCGGTTAGGCCCAACTTTACAAGGGAAAGCTGTTACCCTGTATACAAATTACCCATTTCCTGGAGAAGCATTTAATCGAGAAAAATTTCGTTCCTTGGATTGGGAAAACCCAACAGAAAGAGAAGATGATTCCGATAAATACTGTAAACTTCATCTGCTTCAGTCTGGATCTTTTCAGTACTACTTCCTTCAAGGGTAAGCCAGGAGTTAATGTATTCTGTTACTTAAATTATCTGACTGTGTTACTGTGAGAACCATGGTGGTGCAGGTTTAACAGGTTTTTTGTTTGTTTGTTTTGTTTTTTTGAGACATGTTTTTTCTGTATTGCTCAGGTTGTTCTAGAACTTGCTCTGTAGGCCAGGCTGGCCTCAAATTCAGAGATCTGCCTGCCTCTGCCTCCCAAGTGCTGGGATTGAAAGTGTGTACCACCTGCCTAACTACAGTGCTCTCTTGAGATGCGATTAGGCTGTGATTCTTCAGTTTTGGTGAGGTCACTGTATGGCCCATTACAAATTCAAGTTGTCTGTAGTTAAAATCCAAGCTTTTCTTGCCATCAGTTTGGAGGATACTATTTATTTGAATGGTATTGTTATTGATTGGCATTAGCATATTTATTTTCTAATAAATCAATGTTACTGGATGTTGTATTTTATTCTATGGAAATCAATAGTAGTTGAGAAAGGATAAGAAATACCTGTTCTGGGACTGGAAAGATGGCTTAGTGGTTAACAACTTGAACTGCTCTCATTGAGAACCCAAGGTTTGTTCCCAGCCTCCACATCAGATTGCTCACAAGCTCCAGTAAGTCCAGCTCCAGGAGACTCATCACCCTCTTCTAGCTTCCATAGGCATCAAGTGCACATACCCACACACTGACAGACATGAACACATTATACAAAAAAAGAAAAGAAACACCTATATATGCTTTACTGCACCCTTGTAAATGAGCTTTTAACAATGATTTCTTTATTTTTATTTTATGTGCATTGGTGTTTTGCTTACATGCATGTCTGTGTGAGGGCTTAGGTTATACCAGAACTGGAATAACAGACAGCTGTGAGCTGCCATGTGGGTGCTAGGGATTGAACCCAGGTCCTCTGGAATAGCAGTCGGTATGCTTAACCACTCACCGAGCCATCTCTCCAGCCCCTATAAATGGCTTTTGTATACTTATAAGTAAACATATTTTATCCATGTGTGGCGGCACAGGCCTGTAATCCCGTCACTGCATATATAGAGATAGGAAGATCTGGAATTCAGGGTTTTCCTCAGCTGCATAGTAAGTTTGAGGCAGCCTGGGCAACATGAGACCCTGGGTGAAAGGGAGGGAGGGACATACGTACGTACAGAGGGGCTTAAATGGGCAATTAACCTTCTAGGTAGAATCAAACTGAATTAATGATTTTCCTGTAACCAATTAAAAATGTTGGTCTATTTTCCCTTAGAAATGAGAAGAGTGGAGGAGGTTACATAGTGGTGGATCCTATTTTACGTGTTGGAGCTGATAACCACGTGTTACCCTTGGACTGTGTTACTCTCCAGACATTTTTAGCCAAGTGTTTAGGACCCTTTGATGAATGGGAGAGCCGTCTAAGGGTTGCAAAAGAGTCAGGTAGTTTTCAGTTTGCTTTCTTTTTCATTTCTTCTTTTTAAAACTAAACACAGTTGTGATAATGCAGGTCTCAAAGGCATTCCTTCTCATTTTAATCTTGCTTGCTAATGTAGTGAAAAAAAATGAAATCTGTAACTTCTACAGATATCAGGTTATATGGGTCAAGTTAGCAAAAGGAGGCATTTGGTTATGAAGTAAAATGATTATCATTTATAAGATTTTATGTGGCACATGAAAGCTAGTAATAAAGCTATTAAGATGTGAAGGAAATGTATTATTATATACCATTTTAATTAGCCAATATTGATTATCCATTTTTCGTATAAAAAGGCATATGCTGCTGAACACGCCAAGAATAAAATGAAACTGGACTTTATTTTCCTCCTAAGTAAAGTAAGACTAGCATCAACATTCTAGTTTCAAGATAAATATACTATAAAGAAGGGAATAAGCCGGGCGGTGGTGTCACACGCCTTTAATCCCAGCACTTGGGAGGCAGAGGCAAGCGGATCTCTGTGAGTTCGAGGCCGGGCTAGACTGACAGCCTCCAAAACAATACAGAGAAACCCTGTCTCGTAAAACCAAGAAGAAAAAAGAAGAAGGGAATAAAGTTTCCATGGCATAACTATGATGGATGCTAGTCCCACAGAATGTTTCAAGTATTACGCTTGTGTAGGATGTTTTGTACATGCAGCTCTGTCCTGTTAGCAATTACAATTGAGCCTGATAATAGCTAAGCACTGTGGTGATGGTTACTAAATAGATCATGTCATTACCCACCTCTCATAGATGAGGACAGTGGTAGCCTGGAAGCCATATCAGTAGATTTGCTGGCAGTCTTTTGTGGTACAGCTAGGGTTGGAACCCCAGTCATTGGTTCCTTTTCAACTGACATGTTTGTCTTACTGTTGATAAGTAGCTAAGAAAGCTCATGTTTATTCCTTGCTTAGCTCCAGGTTGATCTGTAGTGACCTGTGTTTTCTTATTTGTAGGCTACAACATGATTCACTTCACCCCACTGCAGACTCTTGGACTGTCTAGGTCATGCTACTCCCTTGCTGATCAGCTGGAATTAAATCCTGACTTTTCAAGACCTAATAAAAGATATTCCTGGAATGATGTTGGGCAGCTAGTAGAGAAACTGAAAAATGAGTGGAATATTCTTTGTATTACAGATGTTGTCTACAATCATACAGGTATGAGCTTCAGTGATTTCAGTGTGGATATTAAATTCTTATTATTTTATTTATTGATATTTTGATTTCATTTTACATTATTTTTGTTAGTAGTAGTATTTTTCAGTGTGAGGAATTGAACACTGAACCCCATAAATGCCAAACAAAGCAAGCTATCTGCCACTTAGGCATGTCTCCAGCCCTTAAATAACATTTATTCTAAAGATCAAAAAGACAATTAAGAGGTCTTCAATTTTAAAAACCATTATAGAATAATGCCTTTTTACTTTCAAAAAAAGTAGTGTTGAAGTGTTGATGTGACAGACTTTGATGATTCCCCATGGGAAGCCTCACCCTCCCTGATGAGTGATGGAGGGGGATGGGGGCTGGTTGGGGGAATGGGAGGACTGAAGGGAGAGGAACTGGATTGACATGTAAAATAAGATCGTTTTTAATTTAAATAAAAATTAATTAAAAAAGAAAGTAATGTTAGGTGAGCATATAGTCAACGGAAGCACTTTGCATGTGATGCTTGTGAAGTAGGATAAGAAGCATATGAGGGAGGGAAGACATGTTTCCACCTGAATGCAGTCAGTACTTTTCAGACTGATGGGATTCTGGACAACAGGAACCCTTGTTCTGTACCACACATTTTAAAATACAGTGCTGAACATGGTAGGTGTGTCAGTAATCCTAGAACTTGGAAGGCAGGGGTGGGCGATTACTGTGAGTTCAAACAAGCCTGGGTTGCAAATGAGTTGCAGACCAGAAGGGCTGAATTATGAGACTCTGTTTCCAGAAACCCAGTATAACAACAGCACTCTTCACCATTGAAGAGAAAACTATTGATAAATCCTCAAAGTTAAATCTTTTACATGATAAAAGAGTATACTTCAACATCTAAAGTACTAAGAAGAATAAAGTTTAACTGTGTGAGTCCCCAAATAGACGTGTGGTTTTCCTGACAGTGATCCTCTAAGGAGGCATTTGTTCCTCTCACTTGTCAGAGCAGCTTGCCTGGCCGCATGGAGCCCGCCATGGCCTTCCACCTTAACCCCATGCGCCTTACAAGGATCCAGTGTGTATACCGCAGTGTGGAAAGTCTGGAAACCACTGTTTTACATATGTCAACAATGGAAATTCTGGCTGATGTAGTTTTAAGGCGTAGCTGTTTCATAAAGTCTTTCCTAAGAAGCCATAGAAATTATGAACAAAGTTGGATATTAAAAAAGATACATTAAGGCTGGGCAATGGTGGCATATGCCTTTAATCCAGTATTTGGAAGGCAGAGTCAGGCCGATCTCTGAGTTTGAGACCAGCCTGATCTACAGAGTTCCAGGACAGCCAAGGCTACACAGAGAAACACTGTCTCAAAAACAAAACAAAACAAACAAAAAAGATATATTCCAAAATATGATGTTTTGCTGGGCAGTGGTGACACACGCCTTTAATCCCAGCACTCGGGAGGCAGAGGCAGGCGGATCTCTGTGAGTTCAAGGCCAGGCTGGACCGATAGCCTCCGAAACAATACAGAGAAACCCTGTCTCGTAAAACCAAAAAAAAAACAAAAACAAAAACCCAAAAAATATGATGTTTCTACAGGTACTCCAGGCTTCAAAGTCTACAGTGAGAACTTTGTATTTCAGTAACTCCATATTCACCACTTGAAAATTGGTAGTATTGATAATATTAGACAACTATACCATCCATATGAAATTAACAAGCCACATGCAGACACGTAGCTACAAATAGCAAGTGTTAGAATACAGCTTAGGCAATGGCTCATTAAGAAACTTAATAAGAAATTGTATTTATCTCTTTCAGAAGACAGGCATTCCAGGATTAGTGTTAACTCAGCCATGATGGTGCTAGGTTCTTCTGGGTTGCTCTGTCATCTCCAACCCCTTCAGTCAATGTTTAATCAAATATGGCTGCCCACATTGCATCAGATAGGATTTTTTGTCTGATCACACCTAGCTACATGGGAGACTTGCAGTATTGTGTTTGGTTTTTGGTTTGTTTGTTTGTTTGTTTGTTTGTTTGTTTTTGAGACAGGGTCTCACTTTGTAGCCCAGGCTGGCCTGGAAATCACTGTGTAGAACAGGCTAAGCATTAAATTTATGCTAATCCTACCTTAGCCTCCCAAGTGCTGGGGCTTATAAATACAAGCCACCAAGTTGTGCAGTGGTGACACATGCCTTACCCCAGCTCAGGAGGTAGAGGCAGGTGGACCTCTGAGTTGGAGGCAACCTGGTCTACAGAGAGAGTTCCAGGCAGGGTGACACAGAGAAACCCTGTCTCAAAAAAATCACTAAATAAATGAATATAAACCATCATGCCTTAACATTTATTATCAGATCTGTGTTCCTAATGTATCCTATATTCATCCAAGTGTTTATTTATTGCAGGTATAAATAAACACTGAGTAAGTAAGTTACTAAATAAACAATAAACTAGAAATAATAGTGATTGTATAGTTCAGTCTGACTCCAAGATGTGTTCTTCCCTTTTCCTTAAGCTGCCAATAGTAAATGGATTCATGAGCATCCGGAAGCTGCATATAATCTTGTGAATTCTCCACACCTGAAACCCGCCTGGGTCCTGGACAGAGCCCTTTGGCATTTCTCCTGCGACGTGGCAGATGGGAAGTGCAGAGAAAAAGGAGTCCCTGCTTTGATTGAAAATGATCACCACATGAACGTAAGTGTGTACCATCCCACCAAGTCCAAAGAACACATTAAATGTGTGTGTTCTCATGTGTGTGTATGTGTGTGAAAATGTGTAGAATATGGTTTAATGGCTTAATATGGAGAAAGGAATGTGTTCAAATACATTTGATGTTGTTTTAAAATTTTTCAGTGCATTCGGAAAATAATTTGGGAGGATATTTTCCCAAGGATTCGGCTCTGGGAGTTTTTCCAAGTAGATGTTCACAAAGCAGTTGAACAATTTAGGATACTTCTCACTCAAGGTAAAGGCCTTAAACTAGCTTGTCCCCATCACTTTTTAAGAAGCTTACAGTTAGTCCTAAAGGGATGACTCTCTGTAGTTAACGTCATTGTTAAATTCTTCCATTGTATATTTTTAGCTTCTTTGTCAAAAATCAGATGTTCATACATGTATGGGTTAATATCAGGGTGTTCAATCCGATTCCATTAGTCTACCTGTCTATTTTTGTGCCAATACCAAACTGTTTTCAGGACTATAGCTCTATAATAGAGCTTGAAGTCAGGGATGGCGATGCCTCCAGATTTTGCTTTGTTGAATAAGGTTGCTGTGGCTATCCTGGGTCTTTCGTTTTTCCATACAAAGTTGATTATTATTTTTTCATTGTTAAATTCTTATGTATAGTATTGGTGGGAGTTTTTATACTATAAAATCCCCGCTTTTCTTGGCATAGTGGTGCACGCCTTTAAGCTCAACACCGGGGAAGGAGAAACACATTCGTATGTACACATAGCAATTTCCTCTTTCTCAAATCTTAAAGTTACTAATTAGTAGTTTCTTTGCAAATTATTTTTCAAGGAAAGTCAGAATTTATCTGTAGTTTCATATAATTTTCTCTATAATGTATATACATGTCTCATGTTAGTATCTATTTAATACATACCAATAAGACTAGAAACTAAACCATGTTTTATTTTTTCTTTTCATTGACAATATGAATTTATTATTTTGTTTAACTGCTTCTCTTGACCCCTAATAGGCAGTGCATGGTTTCTAAAGTATTTTATGTTACTAGTGCTTTTGATAAAGTACTTGCAGTATTTCCATCATTCATTTATTAGAACATTTCTTGAATCAGCGTGTTATGCTAGAGACCTTAAGGGCATCAGGATTTAGCGGTGACTAGTGAAGCTGAACTTCAGAAGTTCTGTGTTTTTCTCTTAGGAAAGCGTGTCTCTCATTTTATGTCCCCCTCACTGTGTGTGTGTGGGGAGTATGTAAGTAGGAGAGGGAGGCAGGGAGGAAAGATGCCTGTTAACTTTCTGTTTTATTTTCTATGAAATAGTTACATACTGACAAATTGAAAAAGTAATTCAGCTATAGTCTTCTGTTAATGTTTACATTTAAAATACCATTGTTTCTTTCTTTCAGAAAACAGGAGAGTAACTAAGTCTGATCCAAAGGAACATCTTAAAATTATTCAGGACCCTGAATACAGGAGGCTCGGCTGTGCTGTGGATATGAATGTCGCCCTGGCAACTTTTGTGCCACATGAGTATGTTATGTGCTAGCCCTGTAATGTTACTCATAAATACCAATACTGTTTATTAGAACCTTCATAGAAAATGGAATAAAGTAAGGGATTGATAAGATGATCCAGTAGGTAAAGGCACTTGCTGACGACTTGAAATTGAGCCTGAGAACCCACATATCTAAGAAGAAGGAGAAAACCCACCCTCAAAAATTGCCCTTTGACCTCCACATACATGCTGTGGCATGTGCACACCCACGCATATACACATCCCCTACATCCTTAATAAGCAAATAAATGTGAAAATGTTTTTAAAAATAAAATGAAGTCGTCTGCCACCTTCTTATGATTTCACCGCCTGACCTTTTCCTACATTCTCTTGTCAGGCCTTCCATTAAACATGTCAATAAAGCTTTTTACAATTGTAAAAGCTCTTCACTCATAGCTCAAATCCTGACGAGGGTACTTAAGATTTCTGTGACACTTGTCAGGAAATGTTTAAGTGTGGGGTTTATGAAAGTGCTAAAGTTGGCTTTGCTCTCTCTTAGCCACGGGCCAGCTGCAATTGAAGAGTGCTGTAATTGGTTCCGTCAGAGACTTGAGGAGCTCAACTCGGAGAAGCAACACCTCACCCACTGTCATCAGGAGCAGGTTCACCTCCTTTTGTGTTGCTGCTTTTCTTTGAGTCTTGGTCCCTGATATTTTCATTGGCAAAGTAACACAATTCAATGTTTTCTAGGCAGTCAATTGTCTTTTGGGAAATGTGTTTTATGAGCGGCTGGCTGGCCATGGCCCTAAAGTAGGAGCTGTCACTAGGAACCATCCTTTAGTCACCAGGTATTTATTCTATTTTTTAAAATGTTTTCTTGATGATAATTAGCAGCTGAGAATAGTTAGCTTTTCAACTTGATCTAAATGTTTCTTTTTCTTCAGTACATCATATTGACATAGAAGTTTTGATTCAGAAATGGGCTTAATACTGATTAATTTGTCAGACAGATCTTTAACTAGAAAAACTATCACTGGTTTGAACCAATGCATTCACATTGAAATTTCTGGACGACTGCAAGTCTAAGCACCTGGGCTGGTATCTGCTCATCATCTGGCCAGGGCTTTGGGCTGTCTCAGCGTGTGGCAGGAAGACTACTGGGAGTAAATGCAGATGGAAGACACAAGCATAAGGTGCTCGTGGAAATCCACTCTCAGGATAACCATGACATTTCCCTGGGAGAAAGAACTCACCCAGAAGAGAAAGACACTAGTCCTCTCATGACGGTGTCCTGCCCATAACCAGGACACTTGCCACTGGGCTACGTCTCCCAGCACCATGACTTTAAGGAATTAAGGCTCCACACGTGGTGTGGTGGCACACATCTGTTATCCCAGCAGTACGGAAGGAAGCAGAGATAGAAGAAGTCCAAGCTCAGGGTCAGCCTATGCTGCAAAGTGAGACTGTATGTAAGGGGTGGAGGTGGGGTGTATGTGCAAAGGAGTTAAGGTTCCAATGCATGAACTTTTGGAGATGTACTCTAAGAATAGCACGTGGCAGCAGTAAATTCAGTGTTAGCCAGAGAGAGCAAGCACCTAGCTCCTTACGAAAAAGCATGCAGCAACAGGGTTGGAGAGATGGCTCAGCAGGTAATAGCACTGGCTGCTCTTGCAGAGGCCCTGGGTTCAGTTCCCAGCTTCTACATGGCAGAACCATCCGTAACTCTAGTTCCAAGGGATGCATTGCCTTCTTCTGGCCTCCATGGTCTGGTCACCAAACATAGACACGGTGCACTTAGTACATTCAGGCAAAACACTCATATGCAAAATAAAATTAATAAATCTTTTATAAAGCACACAGTATGTGTTGGGCATCTAGAGGATAGGAAAGCCTAGGTGGTTTCCCTGTAATACTGTGAAGTTGTGAAGGTTATTTCATGTTAGCTATCCTTCACATTTTTCATTTTAATTCTTCAAGTTTTTAACGTTGCTTCTTCTCATTCTCTCTGAGGAGTTTCTTTGTCTGGACTTTCTTTTAATTCTGTCTTCCTAGGTACTTTACTTTCCCTTTTGAAGAAATGGCCTTATCCACCGAAGAATCCATGATCCACCTCCCAGATAAAGCTTGCTTCCTGATGGCGCACAATGGATGGGTGATGGGCGATGATCCCCTTCGAAACTTTGCTGAACCAGGTCCCTGACTTTTCACGTCTCCGTAGATGGGGAGCCGAGAGCTTGTAGAAGGCTCAAACTGGGATCCGTTTTATCACTTTGGTTTTTACAATAGGCTCCTGGTCTTAAAATTGTTTGGCTAGAGGTATCAGAAATGCATCACTTTGAAAGAGAACCTTCACCCCCATCTCTCATGTTCTCAAACTGCATAGCAGTTGTGTGTCTATTTCATTTAGTGTCAGTACATAGGCCTCAGTTTGAGCAGAAGATTCAATTTTTTTAAATGTGTATGGATGTTTTGCCTGCGTGTACGTATGTGTACCACATGCATGCAGTGCCCACAGAGGCCATCAGGTACCCTGCGATTGAACTGATAGATGGTTGTGAGCCGCCATGTAGTGCTGGGAGTGCACCTGGGTCCTGTAGAAAAGTGGACAGGACTCTTAACCACTGAATCATGTCTCTAGCCCCTTCACTGCATTTAAAAAATAAGTTAGCAACCACTTTTGCTAGGCTACATTGCTGTAGGATGTTTTTACTTATGGGCCAAGGAAGTTTTAAGTTAACTGGAAAGGCAAGCTAGAGACCAGTTATTCTCAGAGTCCTCATTACTGAGTATTTTCTTCAGCTTCTTCACTGGCAGGAAACCCATCGCTATGTCTCCCCCCCCCCCCCAGAATTTCAGGGATAAGAATTTATTTCAGTAGCATTACAGTTAATTTTCTAAAAAAATATTTATTTTTAAGAATAATAGTTTTGAGTTAAGTCTTTTCTGTCCCCCACTTCTCTGGTAATTCTAAATGGAAAAAAAAGCCATTCTCCTGTATCTTTCTATGGTTTTAATGTACCTGTTGCTAAAAGGGGTGGGGAGGAGAATTTAAGGGTAGAGATGGAGCTTTAAAGATTTGTGTAAAATTTTGGAGTGTAGTAGCGCACATCTTTAATCCCAGCTCTGGGTAGGCAGAGGCAGGCAGATCTCTGTGAGTTTGAGGCCAGCCTGGTCTGCACAGTGAGTTCTCAAAAGACCTCTCTCAAACAAGAACTAAAGTTTTAAAAGCAGTATGATAATACTGTTACTGGTTTCCATTAAGAGGAACTTTAACTTTTCATATTGAGTTTGCATTTTAAGAGGAGACTCTGAGACTGGAATTTTTAGTTTTATTTTTTGTTTTTTTGAGACAGTGTTTCTCTGTGTAGCTTCACCTATACGTCCTGCCTGGTTACTGGCCAATCAGTGTTTTATTCATCAACCAATAAGAGAAACGTATTCACAGCATACAGAAGGGCATCCCCGCCAGTCTGTAACTCCAATTCCAGGGGATCTTCCACCCTCCTCTGGCCTCTGAGAGCATCAAGTCATACATGGTGCACAGACATACATGGTATACAGATATACATGCAGGCAAAACACCCCTACATATAAGATCACATCATAATTAAAATTTAGACAGACTATCATCAATGGAAGAAATAACAGTTTGAAAACAGCATTGTTTCCTGGCGGTAATTGTCATCCAATTTCATGCACCACTGAAGGCAATTGTCCTTCTTTAACAGGTTCGGAAGTCTATTTAAGGAGAGAACTGATTTGCTGGGGTGACAGTGTGAAATTGCGCTATGGGAACAAACCAGAGGACTGTCCTTACCTGTGGGCACACATGAAGAAATACACTGAGATAACTGCCACTTATTTCCAGGGAGTGCGTCTTGACAACTGCCACTCCACACCTCTTCATGTGGCTGAGGTACGAACGACTCCTTTTCCTTGACAAAAATGCAGCAACGTCTGGTAGCTTCCTGAAGTGTCTGCCACACAGGTCGAGTCTGCTGGTTGCACACGGCTGCTGATTTAGAAATAACATTTGACACACATGACAGCTTATCTAATTCTAACAATCTGGTTTTGATTTTTGAGACAGGATTTCACTGTGTAACTCTAGTTGTCTGGAACTGGTTCTGTAGATCAGGCTGTCTCAAACTCAAGAGATTCACCTGCTTCTGTCTCCTTACTTCTGAGATTAAAGACATGCACCATTATGCCCAGCCTTTAACAATATTTCGATGTAACTGTTTTAGAATACTAGGCTATAAAATGTTTAATAAATTAGTTTTTAAATTTAGAAAAAAGAATCATAATTTTATTTAATAATATGCATAATAACTATTTACTGGCAATATGTAAAATGCTAAGATGTCTTTTAGGTTGCTTCCAATATATATTATTAGCCAATGTA
Organism: Mesocricetus auratus; assembly: GCF_017639785.1. Classification (NCBI taxonomy): domain Eukaryota; kingdom Metazoa; phylum Chordata; class Mammalia; order Rodentia; family Cricetidae; genus Mesocricetus; species Mesocricetus auratus. The sequence goes on from NW_024429193.1 coordinate 40,888,630, forward strand.
AAGTTGAATACTTTATTACACGTTATAGTGATTATTCAACTTTAGCTTTTATTTTCATTTTAGGGGTACTTTGGGCATTGCACATTTTAGGACTGTGTTCTATTCTACACTGTACTATATTCCTAACCCTTATAATAGACATTTAAACATATCATAGCTAGTTTGAGCTTCACTAATTCAATTTTAATGAGTTATCATCAGAAACATAAATGTAAGCTAACTGTAATCTGTTCTTTGGGCTTTTGAGCAATCTCAGTATTTGCTTTACCTCATACAACTTTGTCTTTGGTAGTTTTTAAAGTGACAATTCATGAAAATATGTACTTATAAGTCAGTTTAGTGGCTTTCAGTGCTAGCACTTGGAGGCAGGTGATCTCTGTGAGTTTGAGGTCACCCTGTTCTACAGAGTGAGCTCCAGGAAAGGAGTGGAGATTGGGGGAGGGGGTTGGGAGGATTGGTGGTAGGGCATGGGAGGAGGGGAAGGAAAAGGAGAGGGACCTGGGATTGACATGTGAAGCAACCTTGTTTCTAATTTAAATTTTTAAAAAAATGAAAAAGTGCTTATATAAAAACATTAACTTATATAGTTCATATGCATTCTCTCTCTCTGTCTCTGTGTGTGTGTGTGTGTGAGAGAGAGAGAGAGAGAGAGAGAGAGAGAGAGAGAGAGAGAGAGAGAGAGAGAGAGAGAGAGAGAGAGAGAGAAAGAGAGAGAGAGAGATTCTATATGGTTTTAATTTGGAGAGGTTTGATAGGAAACATTAGCCAGACTGGTAAAACAGTATTTACCTCCAAAAATTAAGCAGAGAGTCCTTTTTAGCTGTGCTTTTAGCAAAAGTCATATTTGTAACATTTGTAATATTATAGAAATATTATAGAAAATTTAACTTTCAATGATGGAGTCCTTTAGGATTCTGCTTCTTAGCTGATAAAATTTCAGGTATTTTACTCGCCTTTCATAAGAATTCCTTCAAGAAAGAAATTGGTACCAATCTAATTGTTAGCTACCATTATCTGTTTCTCTGGCCAATCATTAACACCAATGTTACATGGGCATCACACACACATGCACACATAGAAATAGTAAGGTGCTAGTATCTGTTGTTGTCTACATGATGAGTTTCACCCAACCTTTACTTAAGATATAATTATCAGTTCTGACTTACTTAGTCACCCAGAGATTAATAATCTTATTAGATGTATTAAGAATAAAAAACCAAGGGAAGACTGGCAGAATTGCAGTGTCCCAGGCTGAATTTTTAATGACACTAACATTTTCCTTTTTTCTTTTTCCTTCCCCTCTGTCCCTATGTCTGTAAAACCTAATCTTCCTTTCCACTCTTGTTGTCTGTAAACCCTCCGGCCCGTGTGTGCTGATCTCTCTCATGATGTCTTACATATGCACATCAAACTTTATTTGGCACTTCCTTTTGCATTTCTCTTGTTTTGTACCTTTCTTACGTCAAATCCACACCTAGTCTTGTCCCCTCCTTCCCTCTCTGTCTTGCTCTCTTCTTTCTTTTACATTTGTGACTGTGCTTTTTGCAGTACATGCTGGATGCTGCTAGAAAATTACAGCCCAATCTTTATGTAGTGGCTGAGCTGTTCACAGGAAATGAAGAGCTGGACAATATCTTTGTTACTAGACTGGGCATCAGTTCCTTAATAAGAGGTAGGTAGGCTCACTGAAGTCTGTTTCCTCTCTGAGATGCTTCGCTTTTATTTAAGTGGATCAGGAGGCATGTCATAGCTTTCTATGCAATAGAACTGAGTCTCCCTTAACAGTTAAAATGTCTAGTTTGTAGTGGGACACTTCATTTCAAATAGAAAGCCCAGTGAGGCCAGATGTGATGGATGACACCTGGAATCTCACACTTAGGAGTCTGAGGCAAGAGGATCACATGTTTAAGGCCAGCCTGGGTTACAGAAGTTCCAGGCTAACCTAGAATATATTTTTTGAGATCCTCTTTGGAAAAATAAAGGCAAAGAAAGCTAGTGATATGACTTAAGAGAGTAAAGGTGCTTGTCTGCAAGCCAGATGATCTGAGTTAAGTCCCTAGATCCCACATAGTGGGAGAGAAAACAGACTCCTGAAAGTTGTCCTCTGACTTGTACACATGTGGGGGCACCTGTGCACACCCATGTCCACAGAATTAATTAATTGATTTGAAAGGGTGAGTCAGAAAGAGAGAGGTAGGTGTGGTAAATTACTGACTCAAAATCAGAGCCATATTTGTGTATTTTGAAAACACACAAATCTGTTTTAACCTAGTATATGATGCGATTTTTAGTTATTTTCAGCATCACAGTGAACAACTGTACCTTTTTTTTTCTATTCAAGTTGTTTCTCCAGTTAAATTGTAGTTAAGTGTTGGTGGCATTTGCTTAATTACTTAACTCCCACTTTTTTTTTTTTTTGGTTTTTTTTCGAGACAGGGTTTCTCTGTAGCTTTGGAGGCTGTCCTGGAACTCACTTTGTAGACCAGGCTGGCCTCGAACTCACAGAGATCCGCCTGCCTCTGCCTCCTGAGTGCTGGGATTAAAGGCGTGCGCCACCAACGCCCGGCTTAACTCCCACTTTTAATAATGTTGATGATGCTGTGAAAGTCAGCCATGATCAGAAATCTAACCTTTGCTTGGACACTCACGAGTAATGGGGATTGTTAACTGCTGTGTGCTGTTCTGCAGAGGCGATGAGTGCATATAACAGTCATGAAGAGGGCAGATTAGTTTACCGATATGGAGGGGAACCTGTCGGGTCCTTTGTTCAGCCCTGCTTGAGGCCTTTGATGCCAGCTATTGCTCATGCCCTGTTTATGGACATTACCCACGATAATGAGTGTCCAATTGTGGTAAGCATCAACCTTTTTCTTGTGCTGACTTATTTTGCTAAATGTTTCAATACTTAGCTGTCTGATGCTTGATGGCAATACTATCCACTACCTTTAAAATGATTGAAATGCCTTGACTTTAAAGTCTTTTGTTGTTTTAAAACAAGAAAAATGTGTCTTACAGAATATATCTACATTAGTTCTTTTGTTTTGTTATGCTAATGGAGTATTACTTTGCATTTGAAAGAACGTGAACTTGTGCTTTTTTCTTTTCTAGCACAGGTCAGCCTATGATGCTCTTCCAAGTACCACAATTGTTTCCATGGCATGTTGTGCTAGTGGAAGTACCAGAGGCTATGATGAGCTGGTGCCTCATCAGGTGTGTTTAATCCACAGGGCCAGCAGCACTGGTCATTTTTTGTCCACACTTTCATTGTAATCAACATGTACATGTGACCACGCTTGGCCTCTCTACAGATTTCAGTGGTTGCTGAAGAACGATTTTACACCAAGTGGAATCCTGGGGCATCGCCATCAAATACAGGAGAAGTTAATGTCCAGAGCGGCATTATTGCAGCCCGACGTGCCATCAACAGACTCCATCAAGAGCTGGGAGCCAAGGGTTTCATTCAAGTAAGAAATGGGATTTTTAAGATTTCTCTCGGGACTTTCCTTCTGAATGAGTGAGTGCTGGTTTCCAGATGGGGTCTAAGCCAGTTTCTCTCCAATTCTTAGGTGTATGTGGATCAGGTGGATGAAGACATAGTGGCAGTAACAAGGCATTCTCCGAGCATCCATCAGTCGGTTGTGGCTGTATCTAGGACTGCTTTTAGGAATCCCAAGACGTCATTTTATAGCAAAGAAGTGCCTCAGATGTGCATCCCTGGTAATAACGCAAGCATTGGTGTAATTACATCCTGAAGTTACATTAGTACATTGTCTTTATATGTCATATATAACACACTGATATATAAACTTGGTTGAAAAACGAACTTAGATGGGGGTACTTTCACTGCACAGAACAAAATCTTGACAAAAATATTCCCGAAAAGTGTGAAATACTTTTGTTTGCATTTTAACATACTCCTTTTTCCTAACATATATATAAACATGTGTTTCCTTATACTGTAGATGACATGTGTCTGTTTCCATTTTTACATATGTATAACATATACACATGTACTATATATATATATATGCATATGTACGTGTGTGTGTGTGTGTGTTTAAAAGGCAAATATTGACTGCTCATAACCCATCTTCATCTACCATCCTAGCCATCTGCCAATCTGGCATTCAGCCAAGTAGATATTTTCACTGTTCTCCAGGTAGTCTTCTTACCCACCTATATATGATGATTTATTGCCTTCAAGGACTGAAGTCCTGCCTCTAAGAATATAGACTGTCTCTTTGGCAGTTATATGTCCCTGAGATCTTCTGTTATTGTTGGTTGATTTTTTTGCTAGATATTTACATTTTATTCCTTACTATTTTAGATAGTATAGTATAACAGCATACTCCTACGTAAATGGCAACTACTTGATAATTGAATGAAGTATCTCAAAAAAAATCATCGTGTGTGTGTGTGTGTGTGTGTGTGGCTGTGGCTGTGGCTGTGGCTGTGGCTGTGGCTGTGGCTGTGGCTGTGTGTCTATGTATGTGTATTTTTTTAAGGTGACAGGGCCATGGTCACATAGGTTAGCCTAAAACCAGGTACTTACAGGTGCTGTTCTGCGCCTCCCAAATTGCTAGGATAACAGATACACACATCCATGCCCAGCCCATATTTTGTATTTCTTGCTAGTTGCTAAATATTCATAGTTTCAACTCTTAAAAATTGTCAACCTAGCTGGGTAGTAGTGGCACATGGCTTTAATCCCAGTACTTGGGAGGCAGAAGCAGACAGATCGATGTGAGTTAGAGGCCAACCTGGTCTACAGAGTGAGTTCCAGGTTAGCCAGGGCTACACAGTGAAATTCTGTCTCAAAAAACAAACAAGCTGGAGGGTGGTGGCGCACGCCTTTAATCCCAGCACTCGGGAGGCAGAGACAGGAGGATCTCTGTGAGTTCGAGGCCGAGCTGGACTGACAGCCTCCAAAACAGTACAGAGAAATCCTGTCTTGTAAAACCAAAAGAAACAAAAACAAAACAAAACAACAACCAAACAAAAATTGTCACCCTAAAGAATTTTAGGATTAAATATTCATTATCTGCAATTTCATAAATTTATATTTGGTGATCTAGTCAGGTCTTTGCTAATGTTCTTACTTAGTTTTTGTTTTGTTTATTTAGTATCTTTTGGTATTGGGTGTTAAACCCACACATGCCAAGCATACATTGTTTCACTGACCTACACTCAAAACTCATAGTTACTATACAGTACTATCTCAAGTTTTGTGTTGACCCTGATCATTCTCAAAACATTTCCATTTTCCAGTTCACTGATTGTAATATCAAGAGTCTCTCTGCAACATTAAAATTTGAATGTACATTAGAATAGTTTTTGTTGCAATGTTTATATTTTCCTAGGCAAAATTGAAGAAGTAGTTCTTGAAGCTAGAACTGTTGAGCGGGATACAAAACCTTATAAAAAAGATGAGAATTCAATCAATGGAATGCCAAATGTGACAGTGGAACTTAAAGAGCATATCCAGGTATTCGAGTTCTAGCTTTTTACTGTGTTTAATGTTTTAAGAAAATTTAGTTAATGAATGGATTTTCTGTATTTTTTCAAGCTTCATGAAAGTAAAATTGTCAAACAAGCTGGAGTTGCCACAAAGGGTCCCAATGAATATATTCAGGAAATAGAATTTGAAAATCTATCTCCAGGAAGTGTTATTATATTCAGGTATGTTAATTAGCGTTCAAACTATTGCTTTTACTTACATTGAAAATAGTTTTGGGGGCCTGGAGAGATAGCTCAGTGGTTAAGAGTGCTTGCTGCTCTTGTAGAGGACCCGGGTTCAGTTCCCAGCACCCATGTCAGGTGGCTCACAACCACCTATAACCCCAGTTCCAGAGGGCCTGATGTGTTCCACCCTCTCTAGGCACCTGCACACTTACAGTTTGTACACACAGAGGCACACGTATATATATTTGTTAAAAATCTAGAGAAAATAGCTTATCTTGTTAAGTTTGAATATACTAAAAATTACCTGTTTTTTTATAAACATTATTCAGAGTTAGTCTTGATCCACATGCTCAAGTCGCTGTTGGATTTCTGCGAAGTCACCTGACCCAGTTCAGCTCTCACTTTAAATCTGGAAGCCTTGCTGTTGACAACTCAGATCCTATATTAAAAGTCCCCTTCGCTTCGTAAGTATTCCCTATTTTATAGATTTACCACTTTAACAAAATGATGAGCCACCCCTGATCTGGGCAAGTTTTTTTTGTTGTTGTGTTTTTGTTTTGTTTTGGTTTTTGGTTTTACGAGACAGGGTTTCTCTGTATTGTTTTGGAGGCTGTCAGTCCAGCACGGCCTCGAACTCACAGAGAACCGCCTGCCTCTGCCTCCCGAGTGCTGGGATTAAAGGCATGCACCACCACCGCCCAGCTGATCTGGGCAGTTTTAAGCGGGCTTTCTCTCTTTGCTACTCAGAGTACAGTCCACAGGCTGTTGGTGTCAGCATCATCCACTGTTAACACTTTAGTCTATCACGTTATCATTTGTGTACACCTTTTCATGCTTATGTATTCTTTCTCTATAAATTCTAGATATGAACATGCCTGCACATGTACATGCATGACTTTTCTAATCTCTGCAAGATTTAGTTGCATACATTATAGTGCTTATCATTTCTTTTTTTTTTTTTTTTTTTTTGATTTTTTTGAGACAGGGTTTCTCTGTGGCTTTGGAGGCTGTCCTGCAACTAGCTCTTGCAGACCAGGATGGTTTCGAACTCACAGAGATCTTCCTGCCTCTGCCTCCCAGTTGCTGGGATTAAAGGCATGCGTCACCACTGCCCGGCTTACCATATCATTTTAATGTCAATATATTATTGTGTTATATATAGCTATGCCATAATAAATGTAGTAATTATCCACTTTGAGATATCTAGAGTGCTTCTAATTATTCCCTATTTTTTGCCTGATTTTTGCCAATATTCCTTTACTATGTGGTGCCACATAGTACTGAAGACTACTCATTTTAGACCTAAGTTAGCTAAAGCTTCAACACTATCCGCATGCTCTTGGCCAAGTTATTTAGAATTTTCTTCCATCTGGACAGTGGGGCTGATAGTAGTATTCACCTCATAAGTTTTGTAAAGATTAAACACGATAAAACATGCAAAACAGTGACACCATTCCTGTCACCTGATAGCTACTTAGTGTGTTTTCTGTCACTGGCACTAAGTTAAATTTCTAGAAATAGCTTTTGGGGTTAGAATGTATCCCATATTTGAAATTTTTCATCCATTCTGCAAAGTTACCTCTGAAAATATCATATTAATAAGGATGTTCAGCTTTATGTAAGAGTTTTCTTTTTGCCAGTAATGAATATATATTATGATAATGTCATATTTACAAAGTATGCAGCCCTCCGTAGAGAGAGGCAAGGATTCAATGCCCACTTTGGGCCTCCGTGCGCTCCTGCGTACACATGAACGTACACACAGAGACACATAGATAAAATTCTTTATTTTTGGCTGCCTCTGGGTTTATTAACTTAGTTTGAGTGACATTACTCTTATTTAATTTCTACCACATTTTGCCCCTTAGTTATTACTTACATTATGATAGTATTTGTTTATTTCAATGATGAGTTCCTAGAATATATATGTGCTTATTAGTTTTTTGGTTTTTTTTTTTTTTTTTTTTTTTTTTGGTTTTTACGAGACACGGTTTCTCTGTATTGTTTTGGAGGCTATCGGTCCAGCCCGGCCTCGAACTCACAGAGATCCGCCTGCCTCTGCCTCCCGAGTGCTGGGATTAAAGGCGTGCGCCACCACCGCCCGGTGCTTATTAGTTTTTATTGTCAACTTAATACAGCTAGAGTCACCTGCAAAGATGGAACCTCGGTTAAGGAATTCTCTTGAACAGATTGACCTGGGGACCAAGTATTCAAATATACACACCCATGGGGGCCCAAACCACCACACCACCCCTAGTTGATTTTGACTAGAGTGTTTTATTATAGGAACAGAAAACTAGCTAGAATGATAGATTTCTAAGACATTTAATATTTATAGGGCAGACTTTCTTTTGCTTTCATTTTACAGTAAATGAAATGTCAGTATATTTATTAGTCACCTTTACTTTCTAATTCTTAGCATTGCCTCTAAATTGACATTGGCTGAGCTCAACCAGGTACTTTACCGATGTGAATCAGAAGAACAAGAAGATGGTGGAGGTTGTTATGACATACCAAACTGGTCATCCCTTAAGTATGCAGGTCTCCAAGGTAGGTATAAAGATAAACTTCGTATTTTTTCTTTAGTGGTCTTTATAGAAATGAGTATGAGTTCAAATTATAACTTATGGCTCCTTGTTGTTTGACCATTAGTGAATAGCATAGCTTCTATGGGCACTGCATTCACCTACTATGTAACATACAAAGAGACACACATATACATAAATAAAAGTAGATTTTTAAAGTATGTTACCAGTTTTAAGCTCAGAAGGCTCCTTTCCTGTCTTTTATGGTGTTTTACTAATTCTCTTATGTTTCATGAAGTGACCCAGCTCATTGTTTTAAAATAAAATTGCCCTTATCTGATTTGTTTTTACTTTATATCAGTCATTTTTTTCCTCTCATAAGTTAACAGTTTGGTTAGACCACAGCATTTTCCTATCAGACTGTTAATAGCAGCCATTAATTAAATCAAAATTCAGCCCCTGCATTCTTTCTTTGCTGCCTTGAACAAGATTCCATTCCCCAATTCTTACAATACTCTGTGTTGTGTTTGGAGTCTAGGAATCTTTTTGATGGTTCTGCTCCAGATCCTCAATGGCCAGTTAGTTAGTTGTGGGTTCTTGTGTTCACTTTGACATCCCACATCCTTTTACTCTCCATACTTAGCACCTATCCCAAGACTAAGTGCTTTCTGTAAACCAGCTAGCCAGTTTTCTACCCTCTTGTTACCTCCTGCCATTGCATGCTGCTGGTTGCTGTTGCTGTCAGCTCTGTTTTCTGAAACCGTTTTTCATTGTCATTGCACAATTCAGCAGCAACAAATGCTGAGCAACGATCGCCTCCCCTGAAAGTACTGGGACATAGGTAGGACGTCTGTAACAATATCTATGCTGCCTTGTTGTCCATATTGTTTTGAAAGTTACATTTCCCAAGGAGAATTAGGAACTTCTTGAGTGAAAAAAAAAATCCTACCTCTTTTTTTTTCCACAAAAACTCTTACTTATTTTGCAATAACAATACATGAAGAGATCCAAACTGTAAAACTCAGTCACAAATAAAATTAACAAACACTAAATAATGCTAACATTCAGCAGCATTTAAAACCCATTTGAGTCCGTGGTGATTGAGAATACTGCAAATGTTAATTCCCAAAACATTAGATATGAAAATTCAAAGTTGGAACCATTGCTAACACTTTTGGAAGATTTTTATGTGTTGTGTGCTTGTGGAGTTTTGACTGATGATAAAATCTTCATGTTAATCAGAGCAATGGGTAACATAACACCCAAATTCACTACAGCTTTTAGCCATCTCAGTTTCTCTTTGCCTCCTCATGCTTGGCAAGAGTGGCTGTATGTCAGTGTTATTTACTTGTTATCAGCTTAGGCAATGAATTGTACAGTCAAGAGTATCATATATTTTCTTTCTTTTGGCCAATTCTATTGATTTAGTTCTTTCTCATTGGCAGATAAATTCAGCTTATGTAGCAGCAATTATCCAGAGGGAACATTAATAAGATTCAGAAAATATAAGGATCTTGCTTAGCCTCTCTAAAATCCTACCTCTTAAATTCATTGTTTTTAATTTTTCAAAACATCATATATTGTGAAATTCAGTAAATTGTAACCAAATGAATTTAGTTCAAATGAAGCCAGTGAAGCCAAATACTGTTTTGAGGTAGAAATGATTATTTTACTGGGAGATGAAAGTATAATTGTTTTGTAACAAAGTTACAGAGTCTGCTAATTACAGAAATGCTAATGACTCTAGAAGAAAGTCTGCATAATAGTCATTATATGCCCAGCCGCTCACTTGGTGATTTTCTTTAGTTGTAAGTATTTCCTGTTATATTTCAGAGGCTGCTTCTGAAGCTGTGTCATTATCTTCCTCTATTGGTAGTCCTGCTTCCTCTTAAACCAGCTTTGTGACTTCCTTAACTCTTCCCTAAATGGTAACCTACCACTTGCTAACACAGAAATACCCAGGCTTATCCGTTTTATGCTTTAGGGTCGAGAAACCATGCCAGTTGCTTTTGAATGTTATAATGTGAAATATAAATAAGTAAAAGCAGTGCTAGAAGTTCTCACTCTCAGGAAGCTCCTTATTGTTTTTGCAGCAGTAGACCCCTTCAGTGGCCTTTGTGTCCTGGTTAAAGTAGGTACCCTGATACTTCTCTCCAGCCATGCCACATGCCATTGTAGACTGAGAAGCCTGTGTCTGCCTTTATATATATTCACTCTAATCATCAGAGACTGCCCACAAGCTAAGCAATGAGAACATTTTGACTTTGCCAACAGCGTAATAATGTCTGAATTTCCAGGATTAATGTCCGTGTTGGCAGAAATAAGACCAAAGAATGACTTGGGGCATCCATTCTGTGAAAATTTGAGGTCTGGAGATTGGATGATTGACTATGTCAGTGGCCGGCTTATTTCACGATCCGGAAATATTGCTGAAGTAAGTAGAATGATATTCTAGTCCAAATAATCGAGGGACCATTAAGAATTATATATTACTCTGTTACAGATAATATTTAAGTTTCCTTGAACTGTTTTCCTTTCTTATTCATTTTTCCATTTTAGAGTGTCCATCTGGTTGCTGGGTTACTTACTGGCTAGCAAAGTTGCATGTGTAGATTCAGTTCTTAAAATATATCTAGGCTGTATACAGCAAGTTAACTGTTCAAATTATTTCTCTGACAGGTTGGTAAATGGTTGCAGGCTATGTTCTTCTACCTGAAGCAGATCCCACGATACCTTATCCCCTGTTACTTTGATGCTATATTGATTGGTGCATACACCACTCTGCTGGATATAGCATGGAAACAGATGTCAAGGTATGCACCCAACATAAAGAAGTAAATAGGCATAGTTGTATGGAAACGATAAAGAGAGAGTCATTCTGGTTTAAAAAGACCAAAACCTAAGGAACTGTCATAGCAGAGACTCTGAGCTGAGAAACTTTATAGACGGACAGTAAGTATGTTAGCACCCTTTAGTTTGGAACATGCAAAACCAAATGTAGAGTTTGGGTGGGGTTTGATTTGTTTTGAGACAGGGTATTGAAGACTTCAAGCAGACTGTGTAGGCAAGGCTGATCTTATGCTTCTGGACCTCTAGCCTCCACTCCCAGATGCTGAGATTATGAGTATGCGTCCAGTTTATAAGTCATGAGGATTAGACTCAGGGCTTCATGCACACGAGATAAGCACCCCCCACACACAAACATACACACCATGTGCACATACACAGTAATACAGTTATAAAATTGATGGGGATGTTTGGGTGTCTAGCTCAGTAGAGCATCATTTGCCTAGCAGTCATAAGGTGTTGGAGTCCAGTCCCCAGCTTGGGGTGGGAAGTTAGGGGTGGGGTTTAAATCTGGTCTACAAAGCATGTAAAATATGATATGGAAAAAATAAAAATATTTTACATTGCTTATTTATTCATTAACTTAAGTCACGTTTAGAAAAGTATCTTAGCATTTTACACATTTCTATGGGAAAATCACTTGGCAAAAGAATGTATAATAAGATTGCTAAAAAGGGAGCGTTTCTGCAAATGACCTCTCAACTTGCCACTTGGTTGCAGGTTTGTTCAGAATGGTTCAACGTTTGTGAAACACCTTTCACTGGGTTCCATCCAGATGTGTGGCGTGGGGAAGTGCCCTTGTCTGCCACTTCTTTCCCCCTCGCTCCGGGATGTGCCCTTCAGGATAAATGAGATCACAAAGGAGAAGGAGCAGTGCTGTGTCTCCTTGGCTGCCGGTAAGGATGCTGGAGGCAGTTAAATGGTAAACTCCATTAGTGCTCAACAAGGAAAACCCATGGGGAATCGGTGGTTTTTATGCTGCTGTTTAGTAAACTGCTTATTTGATAGCTGCTCATTCATGATAATGATCCTCATTCATGATAATGATCCTCACCATTCGGTTGTAACTATGGACTAAGCACTTGTATGTGTTCTTACTGTGGTTGGCTGATCCTTTCTTCTTCAGGTATCTGTTCAATTCCAGTTCTTGGCATTTTAAATATCTTTAGTTAAATTTAGTTTAATAACTTCCCCCTGTATTTCCTTCCTAATTTTTAAAGTAAACCAACACTGCAGTTACAAAACACGTTAGATGATTTTTTTTATCACGTGTCTTCATTGTAGTCAGTTACTTTTAGCTGTATCTACTGGCACCATCTCCTGCAAATAGGTTTAAATCATCTAAGCAAGTAAGATATGCACAAAGAAAGACTTCTCTTTTAGTAAACTTCCAGTGTGTTTTTAGAAAGTATCAGGTAGATGAGGCCACTAAAGTCTAGAATTTCCCATTGCTTCTTGGGGTTTTGGTAAAGTGAAGTATAAAGTTTACAGCGTTCCAAGTTAAACTGAAATATATAAAATATAGCAAAGTAGCAATATCATACGTGGTTCCCTCTGCTAAGTTTAAGCTTTTCATTGGCTCAGGGCAGATGAAAGACTTTGTGGCATCCAACACATTAACTTCTTTACAATTTACAATGATCATATTAAAAGCGTTGGTGGCACATGGCTTTAATCCCAGCATTCAGGAGGCAGAGGCAGAGCGAGTTCCAGGACAGCCTAAAAAAAAAATACAAAGAAACCCTGTCTCGAAAAACCAAAAAAAAAAAAAAATAACAAAACTATTTTAGGGGTAGAATAGTACCCAGTAAGTCCAGGCCCTAGTAAGTTCAGTTCCTTGGCATCACACAAAATATTTTTTAATTAAGAAGAGACATAAAATGAAGTCAATTTTTCAGATTATCATTTTATTGATGGTTCTGGTAGCCATTATTCCCCAAGTCCAAGCTGGTGTTCAGTAGACTGAACTGAAAAGTGTAGGAGAGACACATTGATGGGAACAACTGGGGATTTAAAGCCCAGGTTTCAAGCCTGTTATGCAAAATAATAACCTCGACATTTTTGATTGTGTACTGCTACTACTAAATACACCCAGAAGATAAGTCTTACTTATAAGTCATGTAGTGATAACATTTATGACACTTATATGTAGTCCGTGTAACATACAAATATAAATAAAGGTTCTAGTATTCTGATATCTTAAGGGAGTTTTTTTCCTAATTTACACTAGAAAAAAATAAAGTGATATGCAGATTTGCCAGTAGGTTTTAGTGGAGTTCATTTTAAAATGGGAATGCCTCCTTTTGCAATAGTATTGTCGAAGAAACTTGTAATTAATGTTTATGATAATTGACAACATAGAAATCACCCCCAAATACTGGGTCTATAAGTTGTATACTCCTAGAGGACAAACAAGTAACAAGTATTTCTATATATAAGTGCCAAAGGTTTTCACTTTTGGTAGCTGTTGTTGAGATAGGGTCTTGCTGTGTAGCCAGAGCATCCTCAAACTGGAGGTACAACTGCCTGCCCCTCCTGAGATTTAACGGTTTGGACCGTGATGCCCCGCTCACTTTTAATTTTAAACAACAGAAGACTGCTGGTATTTTAAAGTATGCTAATTCAGATTCACTCTTGAGTCTGCACATGTTGCTTTTAAGATGTTTAGTCTAAAGGTTCCTTTAATTCTATTTTATCTTACTTGGAATGTTCAAGCTAGTAATATGTGAGGTCCTTAATTCTATCTTCAGTAATTGTTTATATGAAAGCATAAGACTTAAAATTATTTCTTATATAACTATATAGTGATGTACTATAAATTTATTACATATACTATGTATATAGCTATATTTATATAGTTATATAGTACACAGTATATATATTATATATATAGCTATATAGAGATACGTAGTATATATGTTATGTATAGAGTATGTGACATATACCATATATAACTATTATATAACCATATGCTATATATAACTATATTTATATAGTTATGTAGTATATACTATGTATCTAGTTATATATAACTATATACATATATAGTATGTAAGGTAAATATAGTGCTATCAATCTGTTGTAAAGTAATGTGAAATTTGGTGATAAACTTTCAATATAGGTAAATTAATAAACATTTAATTAGATATTATTGAACTAGTAATTTCATTTTAGACTTATTTATTGCCCTCAGAGTCAGGGCAGAATCTTTTGAAGTCTGTATTTAAAGTTGTAGTGTGTCATTTTTATATGTTAAATATTTGATCTCTAATTGTAAGCTCTTAATTTAAAAGACAAATTTAAATCTGTTCAGCTAGGAATCCCCTCAGGGCTGGGGTGTAACTGAATTGTAGAACTCTTGCTGAACCGTGCCTTTAATCTCCTTTGGGTCACAGGTGCCTTTCAAAGTCTGATATGACCATGGAACCTCATCCCATAAAAGCTGATATTAAGAGCAGATATATATTTTGCTGTAGAGGATTTTGGAAGGTTCGCAGGCTCCTTCTAGGTTGCCCTTTAGTCTAAACCTAAAGTGTGTGGTGACGGAGTTCATGGGATTGAGCATAATGTTCTCTCATCATTCTGTTGTCTTTTGCCAGGCTTGCCTCACTTCTCTTCTGGTCTTTTCCGCTGCTGGGGGAGAGATACTTTCATTTCATTCCGAGGGCTGCTGCTGGTCACTGGACGCTACATAGAAGCCAGGTAAGAGCCTCCACAAATGGCCACGCAGATCTGCGGCTTTGTGTTCCCTCTTATCCATTGTCAACATTTGAAAAGTACGTTTTCCTTAGATGTTTTTATTTTGTGTTTGTGTGTGTGCAAGCACAGGTGTACCATGTACATATATGGAGGTCAGCTTACTGGAGTTTTCTTTCCTTCCACCATGTGGGTTCTAGAAACCCAATTTGGAGTTAGGCTTGGCAGCAAGCACCTTTACCCACTGAGCTATCTCACAGGCTCCAGACTTTAAAGTCTTATTTCATATGCTTGCTTAATCGGTTTAGAGAATTTTGAAGGTAAAAACAATTTTGAAGTTACTAGGTTTCATGATAGGTAAGATCATCTTGAATATTTGTGAATTTATCTGAAAAAATTAGAACCATTTTCTGCCTTCATATAGAGTGTGTGATTTGGGTGGTGGCTTACACCTTTAATTCCAGCACTAGGGAGGCAGAGGCAGGCAGATTTCTGTGACTTAAAGGCTAGCCTGGTCTACAAAGTGAGTTCCAGGACAGCCAAGGCTATTACACAGAGAAACCTGGTCTTGAAAATTCAATAACAACAAAAGAGTATTGTTGACTGAGATTTGAAAAAGAACTATGTCAAGTTTTCCTCCATTTCTTGTAAAGTTTACAACCCCTAGTTTGATTCCAGGCTGAAAGTGATTTTTCTCATAGAGGGACTCTGTCTCAAAAAGACAAAAAAAGAAGTTCTATAATAGTGCCCTTTTTTGTTTTGTTTGTTTTTCAAAGCAAGGTTTGATTCTTAGCAAACACATGGCAGCTTACAACCATCTGCAACTCCGTTTCCAGGGGACCTGACACCATGTGACTTCAGATAGCATTGTATAAGGAAGACTAACATATACACCGGCAAACCCCACACACATAAAATAATAAATTTTTTTAAAAATTTAATTTGGAGGGCTGAGGGCTGTTTACTTACCTATTAAACCCCCTAAGCAAATGGCTTAGGAATCAGTTATAAAGAATCAGGATTTGGCAAAGCACTGTGACAAAGACCTTTGCCTGTGGTGTGGAGAGCTTCTGATGCTGGTTCATGTCACCAGCTGACAAATGGCACCCTTCCTTCATGCCTTCTGTGGGATGGCCGGCGTACTCACCACACTCCATTAGATGACTGATACAGTTAAAGCCCCACATGGCAGATGCTCTACAAAGGCTTGGGGCGGTTTAATCACTGCTATAATGGTCCCGTCCTCAGCTGTCACTTCTGTGCGCTGTTACAGATTTCTGTCTCTTCATTTTACATTCAGCCATCTAGATCATACATTGTCATACTGAGCTCCATCACTTTTGTGTGGCCTATGAACAAAACTAGAGTAACAACTTCCTATGGCTCTATTAAAAGATAAGTATTAGCTGGGCGGTGGTGGTGCACACCTTTAATCCCAGCACTGGGGAGGCAGAAGGTGGATCTCTTGACTTTGAGGCCATCCTGGTCTATGGAGCAAGTTCCAGGACAACCAGGGCTACACAGAGAAATGCTGTCTTCAAAAACAAAAAACAAAACAAGGGGGTGAGGGCTAAGTATTAAATTAAGACATAATAAGGCCTAGCCTTTTTCAATGGCTTTTGCTAGTTAGACCTCACCTGCTAGATACAAGCTCCTCCTAGAGTACAACTTCAATTTAGGAGTCAAATTCTCATTTGTACTTGAATAATACTATAGGAGATAAACTGTCATCTATCAGTTATTAATGGGAGTTGTAGTTGGCTTTTTGCTGTTGTTT
This sequence comes from Mesocricetus auratus, assembly GCF_017639785.1. NCBI lineage: Eukaryota > Metazoa > Chordata > Mammalia > Rodentia > Cricetidae > Mesocricetus > Mesocricetus auratus. Next base: position 40,905,157 of record NW_024429193.1, read on the forward strand.
TGGGGTTTTGTTTTATTTGTTTCAAAACAGGCTCTTATCATGTAGCCCTAAATAGCCTATAACTCAGTATGTAGGCCATCTGGCCCAGGATTCACAGATCCTCCTACCTCTGCCTCCCCTGTACTATTTTCTTACATATTTACTTTGTTCTTTAAATATACTATTTGAAGTAATAAACTTCATATTAGAGGATTGCTTCTATATGGAAATAACAGATTTCAAAACCAGAAGTTGGGAGCTGGAAAGATGACTCCCTGGCCACTGGCACTCACTGATCTTGAAGGATTCAGTTCCCAGCACCCAAATGGCAGCTCACAAGCCTCTACAACTCCAGGTCCAGGGATCCATCGCACTTCTCACTTCCATGGGCTCTGTGTGCATGTCCAACACACAGGCAAACACTCATTCACAGATAACGAAAACAAATACATCTTTCAAAAAACTAGACATTAAGCTACGGCAGTCCTTGTAAATTCCCAATTACGAACCTGACTCCAAAGATGAAACACTTGTTAAAGAAAGAGAAAGTACTCTAGATTAGCAGAAAGAAAAGCTATGCTGGGAGCTGGGGCATCTCCCAGACCACTGAGAAAGTGAGCTTTTTTCCTTCAATTTTATAAGTGTTTCACCTCAAATGATCCACTTATTTCTGTTGTTTTAGGAATATTATTTTAGCATTTGCCAGTACCCTGAGGCACGGTCTTATTCCTAACCTCTTGGGTGAAGGAACTTACGCCAGGTACAACTGTCGGGATGCTGTGTGGTGGTGGCTGCAGTGTATTCAGGACTATTGTAAGATGGCTCCAAATGGTCTAGACATCCTCAAATGCCCAGTTTCCAGGATGTATCCAACAGACGATTCTGCTCCTTTGCCTGCTGGGACACTGGTAAAAATCATTTCTTAAAATAATTTTTAATGAAATGTAACTTTATTTTTAGGGTAAAATATTAAGAATCCAAGTCCTAAGAACTTAAATATCAAGAAAAGTTCATTACCAATCTTTATTCAGTGTTGACACTGAGAAGTCACAGAGATTTAAAACTTGATCCTTGGTTAAGTGTAGACCGCATGGGAGCCCAGGAGCTGCTGCTTTTCCCAGCCCTGCCCCACTCCTTACTTCCTCCTCAAGGGAAAGTGTATATCTAGTAGTAAATGTATTACCAGAGTTGAGGGGTTCAGGGGAAAATATGAGTGTAATCCATTCCTAACAGAGGAAACGTCCTTGCTGTCTCCAACAGGACCAGCCATTGTTTGAAGTAATACAGGAAGCTATGCAGAGGCACATGCAGGGCATTCAGTTCCGAGAGAGGAATGCTGGTCCACAGATAGATCGGAACATGAAGGACGAGGGTATGTAATCAACCAGTGGCTAAGACTTACCAGTGCTGTCGAATCAGACCTTGCAGTTCGTTTATAAATACTTGAGTGTTAAACCTGAAGCTTTGCCTGAGAAAGACAAACACTCTTCCTGATCTCCCCAAGCTTGTGTTGCTAAAGAAAAGATGAAAGTTTGTACCTTTTGTCAGCCAAATTCAAGATAATGACTTTATAATTTATTGTGTTGTGTGTGTGTGAGAGAGAGAGAGGGGGGAGGGAGGGAGGAAGGGAGAGAGAGTGAGTGAGAGAGAGAGAGAGAGAGAGAGAGAGAGAGAGAGAGAGAGAGTGAGAGAGAGAGAGAGAGATTTTAGCTGCAAATATATATGTAGGCCATGTACATGCCTGGTGCCTGTGGAGGTAAGCACTGGGAATGGAATCTGGAATCTGGGTCCTCCACAAGAGCAGCAAGTATTCTTAACTGCTAGGCCATCTCTCTAGCCCCTGATATTTAACTTATAATCACAATGTTAGTATTACTTTTTCTGCCAGGTCTGGTAACACATGCCTGTAATCCAGCACTCTAGAGGTAGAGGCAGGACTGTCGTAAGTTCAAGACTAGCCTAGGCTACATAGTGACGAATGTCTATGATCCCAGCACTTGAAGGTAGATCTACAGAGTGAGTTCCAGATCAGCCAGGTCACTACCAAGAAACCCTGTCACAAAACAAAATAAATAAATAAACAAACATAAGAAGGAAGAAAAAAATTATAATTCTATGAATTAAGTGTTATGTGCCAGGCAGGCGCTGTGATAATGTCTTCACCAAAGCTGTTCCTACTTAACTCCTAAGAATGAATTGCACTGGGTTTGAGAGATGGCCCAGCAGTTAAAGTTCATAGTGAACAAGTGAGAAAATTGGAGTTCAGATCTCCAGACCCTATATAAATGCCTGGTGAGCTTAATGATAATTCCAGCCTCCAAAGGCAGAGGCATGGTATCTCTGAACAAGTAAGGCAGCTAGTGAGACCAGCATTTCCTACCACGGAGCTCCCATCTGTTCGAGAGACCCTGACTATACAAAGGTAGTAGAAACGGCTGGAGAAGTTGCTCATCAGTTAAGAGCACCAGCTGCTCTTCCAGAGGTCCTGAGTTCAATTCCCAGCAACCACATGGTGGCTCACAACCATCTATAATGAGATCTGGTGCCCTCTTCTGGTATGGATGAAAACAAAGCACTCATATTCATAAAATAAACAAGTAAATAAATATGAAAAAACAAAGGTAGAAAAAGGAGCAAGGAAAGTTTGACATCAACCTTGGGCCTACACACACTTGCACGTGTGTGTACACCAACACATATATGGGAGCACACATATACATGCATACGCTTTATACATACAAACACCTGAAAGAATTTTTTTTTAAGTAAAAGACTATGTTATGTTATGAAATGAGAGGACTGGAAAGTTGGCTTCCCAAAGCTGCTTGGTGGTAAAGGAAGGATGTCAGTCATGTTTGTGCTATGTAGACCAGGCTGGTCCCAACACCTCTATAGTACTTTATTTGTATAGCAAGTTAAAGTAGTTATACTCTTGTAACTCATTTTTATTTTACCATAGTCCTCATCCTAAGGCCAGCCAATACAAGGCTAATTGTCTCATTTTTCCCTCATTCCTACTCACTTTGAGAATAGTTTTGATGACTTTGGTGTATATTTACTTTAGTGCGAATTTTTCATTGTAATTTAAAAAGAATTGCAGATTCATAAAAAGTTATAAAAGTGATACTTAAGGAACAGCAAATTCTTCCCCCAGGATTTCTTAATGTAACTGAGGTAAAATATAAGAATAAAAAATGTAGTATGAAGCTGCTAGCTAGCCCTCATTCATTTCCACCAGTCCCACATTAACTCATGGGGTGGGCGGTGCAGGTTCAGGAAACTACTACCATATAAAGATGTAGACCTAGTTCATCACCACAAACATTGTTTGGTATCCCACCACCCACTCCAGCTCCATCTGGGTCTCACTACTAATCTTTGCCTCCCTGCACTGTCATTATTTTGGACATATTTATATGAACTCATTGTTAGTTTGTTTTGGGACTGGTCTCTCTATGTAGCTCTGTGTGTCCTGGGAGTCACAGGTAGACCAGACTAGCCTCGAACTCACAGTGATCGTCTGCCTCAGCCTCCTCAGTGCTGGGATTAAAAGTCTGGGCCATACACCTGGCTTTGAAGATACTATATAAATTGAATGTTAAGTATGTCACTTTTTTTTTTTGGACTGGTCTCTTGTTCACTCATCAAGGTCAGGATCTTACTATGAAGCCTAGAACTTGCTATGTAGACCAGGATAACCTCAAACTCATGATTTATTACATATAGTAGTAGTACACAAATATTTACCTAAGTTAATTAGTAAGAATCACTGATACATTTTTATCCTCCACTAAGACAAGTCAATGGAAATAGGTTTAATATCCAAAGAACACTTTTATGCTATCTCTAAGACATTTTAGGGTTTTATTGTTCTTGCTGTATAACATTTTAACTTTAAGTAAACAAAATAATTTTTTCCTTTGAATCTGGCGTTGAAAGGAAATATAGTAATACTGTACTATATTTTCTTATTTTGTTTTGGTTTTTTCATTTGTTTGGTTTGTTTTAGGTTTTGATTGATTTTTTTTTTTTTTGAGACAGGGTTCTCTGTATAGCCCTGCCTGTCCTGGAACTCCATATGTAGATCAGGCTGGCCTCAAATTCACAGAAATCTGTCTGCCTCTGCCTCCAGGGTGCTGAGATTAAAGGTGTGCGCCACTCCACCCAGCTTTAAAAGGGTTTTTTATATGTAGCCTTTCGTAACTCTTTAGTAAACCATTTGTGTTCGGAACTCATCTGTCTATTCCATATATATTGTTTGCTAATTTAAAGGACAGAGCATTTCCTAGTGTACACGTTAAATCATTCCTCTAAATGGTGACCTTTGATTTTGCTAATGTAAGCAGAGCTTTCATAATGGATATCATGATATGCAGGTCTGTGTACACGCATGTTTTTGAAAGAGAAATGAAATGTATGTGTATTTAATATTATAAAACTTCATGACTTTCTCCCTTTTTTTTTTTTTTTGTTTTTTGTTTACAGAGTTCCACTACATAGGCTTACCCAGGTTCATGCTCACTGTATAAGCCAGCTTTAAACTCATGTGTGATCTTCCTGTGTCGACTTCCGTCGACCTGTTCAGATCTTATCTGCTGGACCTGGGATCTTAGAACCTGAAAGAATGAGGCAGACTGCAGTCTGATAATGTAGACAGCCTTACTTCAGTTTTAATGGACTTTTATACACAATGTAACAAAGAAAGCAATGATCCAAGGAAGGTTGTTTGAGATCAGAAAAACGTGTAAATAAATGTCAGTGAGCACATACTAAATATCGACAGAGCAGCCTTTTCCGGAACTTTCTCAGGACAGACCCATTTAAACACAATTGTCTGGCACATACTATAGATTGTTTCTGGGAAAGCACAAAAGCAACGCAGAAGACCATATCCAGATTCAGGGTACACTGACCAGATTGGGTTCTATAGCTATGATCTGACATCCAACACGAATAAGCATGTCTTTTAAATTGATGTAAATGTTTGTCATGGGAGGCACGAAATCACATCCAAGAACCCTCCAGGGAATAAAATGCACCTGAGGTAAAAGGCCCTCTGCCTTTTCTCCTGGAGCCTCTCTCAATAGTTCCCCAAGGCACTGGTCACCACGAGTCCTGACCACGTTCCAGGACACCTGCCTCTGCCTCCTGAGTACTGGGCTTCCAAAGCTGTGCCGCCATGACTGCTTTGTAAGTGTTTTACTTTGCTTTTTTAGGTTTCAATATAACTGCAGGGGTTGATGAAGAGACGGGATTTGTCTATGGAGGAAATCGCTTCAACTGTGGCACATGGATGGATAAAATGGGAGAAAGTGACCGAGCTAGAAACAGGGGAATTCCAGCCACCCCAAGGTAGAGTTCATTTCACAATACTTCCGCGATGATGCTCTGTAATTCACCATACTTTCTCAAACATACTTACTCATGCAGTCTTCTGTTCTACTTCCCATGATCTCATGTTGAATCACTCCAGCTCTGTCATCCCTCTTCCCTCTCTTCCCTTTCCTCCTCTACTCATCCCTTCCTTTCCCCGTTATACAGATTAGCAGCCCTCTGGGTCTAAGTCATCCAGGAAAGTGGTCTGTTCTCATCCAGGAGATCTTACAATTTTTGCACCCCTACAAGAATCCCAAACATTTTATAATTCATTATCCCAATGGTTAAGACATTTTCTTTAAAATCAAAAAAAATTACAGTTGTCTGTGGAGTGTGTGTGTGTGTGTGTGTGTGTGTGTGTGTGGAGGGGGTTGTGTACATGCCACAACACATGTATGGAGGTCAGAGGACAACATGTGGGACTCAGTTCTCTCATTCCACCATGTGGTTCTCCGGTCATCAGAAAAGCAAGGGCCTCTGCTCGCTGAGCCATCCCACCATCCCAGTTGACATTAAGACATTTCGTAATCTGAACTTCGTACAATGTAAAGATTTTGTTACGCCTATATTTACAAGTATGGAAAATAACTAATGGGAATTGATCTTTTAAAAATGTTTCTTCTCTGGGTAGTGTTGGTTCATTCTTTTAATCCCAGCATTCGTGTGGCAGATCTCTGAGTTTGAGGCCAGCCTGGTCTACAGAATGATTTCCAGGACAGCCAAAGCTACATAGAAAAACCCTGTCTCAAAAAAAATCAAAAGAGAAATCCTGTCTCAGAAAAAAAAAGTTTTTATTTTCTGAAACTTTTGTCTGTAATTTTGTTATTTAAGGGGTTTTCATTTATGGCTTCAGAAGTTCTTGATTCTGAGTGAAGCTCAGAAACTATTTTCTACTTAAAAAAAAATGAATCTACACACCTTATATGTGTGTAGATTCTCTTAGAAGCCAGAAGAGGGCATTGGAGGTACAGGCACTTGTGAGCTGCCCACTGTGGGTGGTAGGAACTGAACCACGATAACCCCCAAAAAGCAATATTTGCTTTTAATCGATGAACCATCTCTTTATCCCAGAAGCTGTTATCATATTAAAGATTTGTATCTTCAAACAGATCAGTTAAACTAAATAGGAAGACCTTGTCTCAGAGATAATAAATAGATATGCTAGGAGGGGCTAGGGAGATGACTGAGCCATGAAGAGAGCTCGCTGCGGTTACGAAAGTTCATTTCCTAGCACTCACGGCAGGCGGCTTACAACCAGATACAACACCAGTGCTGGGAGATCGAGCACTCTCATGGACTCTGTGGGCACCCACACATGTGGCACATACCCATAGAGACAGACACATGTATACACACAAAGTAAAAATACAAATGTCTTTTTTTAATGTTAGGAACATAAGCAATGCCAAAATAGCAAGGGAAGAGATTTCTTATATGATATAATATATATTACTTATAAAGTAAAGATGTGGGGACAGATAATTGCTTATATGATGCATTGGTTATAATATTCACCAGCATTTATTGATGATGGTGGTGGTTTGGTTTGGTTCTGTTCTGTGTTACCCCAGTGACTTCCTTAATGCTAGACAAACATTCTACCACTGAGCTACATCCCCAATCCAAAATTACTTATTGAATGTCCTTTTAAATAATGACTAAATAAGTTTAACATAGAAAATAAATCTTTTTACTTTTAGAGACGGGTCTGCTGTGGAAATCGTGGGCATGTGTAAATCTGCTGTCCGGTGGTTGCTAGAATTATCCAAGAAAAATATTTTCCCTTACCATGAAGTCAGAGTGAAAAGGGATGGTAAGCCGATCTGTTTCACGAGGAACCTACACAAGTTTTTAGCCTTTGTTTCCATCACTGGATTGAAGACCCAAAATTTTAAGAAGAAAGAAAAGTCATTAATTTACCAGTATGGGAATGATGCCAAAGCCGGCTACTAAGTCATCCCCACACACCTGAACGGAGAGAAGGAGGCAGCGAAGTGTTAGCCTCGTTATGCCTTTCTTTTCCCTCACTTCACGAGCAGGCTATGTTCCGTGAACAGTCTGGAGATCTTTGCATCTCTTCCCGGGACAGTTTCTATGCAACAGAAATAATGTTTGGGCTACCCATATGACTTTATACTCTCTAAAAAGTAAAAAAAAAAGTAGGTAAAGTTAATTGTATTTTTAACTCAATGTATGTGAAATGTTGTTCATCGTTTAATGAATATGAAGTTACTCCTGAGTCATTTTACATTCTTTTTAGGAGAGGTGCTGGTCTTTGAGTTTATAGCATATATATCTGCTGTCCCCAAAACTAGTATGTATCTTCCTTACAAGATAAATTATCTATGCTTTGAGAAATAGGGCTACTCTGGATGGAAATATCCACATTTCCCAAAGCATAGATAATTTATTCCGTTAGTAAGATACATGTGAGTCTTGGGGATAGCAGATATTTGGATGTTCTGGAGGTCTACAACTGCCGTGTCTTATTGCTTTTCAGGAAAGGTTGTGGCAGTCTCATATGATGAGTGGGACAGAAAACTACAGAACAACTTTGAAAAGCTGTTCCATGTTTCCGAAGACCCTTCAGATCCTAACGAGAAGCATCCGAATCTGGTTCACAAGCGTGGCATCTACAAGGACAGCTATGGAGCGTCTAGTCCTTGGTGTGACTATCAGCTCAGGCCTAATTTTCCCATAGCAATGGTCGTGGTAAGGGATGTGTTGCTTTCAAATTTCAAAAATGTTATGATCCCTTTACTAAAGGATATTCTTTCCTGTTTGACTTTAAGCTCCACTTAACCATGAAAAGTTACATAGTTTCAGGAATTATGTGTGCATATCACCTCTGGTCTGTAACATTTAGTGTCAAAAATAGAAAGCAATGGGTGATGAGAACAAAATGTTAACCAGTGTTTCTGCAGTGCTTGGAACCTGTACGGTACACTGGGCTGAATGGCTCCGGCTGCTTAGGCAGACCAGAGGCTGCAGTTAGCCTCAGCCCTCACCCTTTCCTCCTGAAGGCTGCGGGCATTTGTATTCACAAGCTGGTGCCACAGACAGCTCCCCAGCAAACCAATCAGACAGTTCTGTACAGGCAGCTAACGGTCATGTCTGTCTCCTTTGCGGTTTCCTCTAATGCGTTCTATTTGGCTAAGAATGTTTTAAATTATTCATTTATTTATTCATTTGGTATTACATGTTATTACTTATTATTATGAATTATTATGATAATTTATTTAACGTTATTATTTTGTTGGTGGGGGGTGTTTTGCCTGCATGTGTATCTGTGCACCATGAACAAGCAGTACCGCCAGGGGCCAAAAGAGGGCACAAGATCCCCCGAACCTGGCGTTATAGACTGTTGTGAGTCACCATGTGGGTGCTGGGAATCAAACCTGTGTCCTCTAGAAGGGCAACCACTGCTCTTAACTACTGAATCATCTCTCCAGCTACCTAGCTAAGAATTCTTGACTCTCTTTTGTTGTGAAGTCTCAGTCTAAAAATAAACCCTTAAGGGCAGTGGACTAGGAAAACTGTTTATCCATGCAGAATATTACTAATTATAGTGGAATGAAAATGCAAGCTTGGTTTGGTTCATTTTTCACTTCACTTCACTGTTAGAGTGGATGCTGGTTTTCTCCCCTCCCACATATCACAAGAAAGTACTTACACTGTTGGAGTACAAGTTCCTCTAATTCATTATGGCCAAGAAGAGGGGGGAAAGTTCAAGTACCTTTTGGTTTTTTCTCTTGGTTTTTTGTTTTTTCAAGACATGTTTCTCTCTATATCCCTGGCTGTCCTGGACCTCACTCTGGAGACCAGACTGGCCTCAAGCTCACAGAGATCCACTGCCTCTGCCTCCCAATTAAAGTCATGTGCCACCACTGCCTGGCAGTTCAAATACTCTTAAAGGGTGCTTCTGCGAGTCTAGAAATAAAGTGATGGGTTAAGGTGAGCTCTGCCTTTATGGTAGCTAGAGTTATCTTTTGGCTCTGGTATTCCTTCTTGCCATATCCCGGGGGAATGGTCACTCTGTGAGCTTTCCTGGCTTCTCCGACTGGGAAAGGCAATTCGGGTCCAGCCTTGTAGGATTAGATTTGTCTGGTATCCACTCTCAAATTCTGATCCACACCATATCCTTACTTTTTTTTCTTTCTTTTCAATGTTTGTAGTTGAATAGGTAAGAACTGATGTTTGTTGTTTTTTTTTTTTTGCTTGTTTTACCCTTTGCGTGTTAGGCCCCTGAACTCTTTACTGCTGAAAAGGCTTGGAAAGCTCTGGAAATTGCAGAAAAAAAATTGCTTGGTCCTCTTGGCATGAAGACATTAGATCCAGAGTGAGTTGGAATATGAATATTAAAAAACTGTTGATATTGCATGTAATTCACACAGATTAGTATTAGCCATTCTATACTTGTTTACAAATAACTTCTCAAAAACTGCATTCAAACTCTTGAAATCATCTGCCACTTGATTGTGTGTGAGTGCTAAACATGCTCTGGTTTCTCCTATCTTCACGAATTAACTTACAAGTTTGACTATATAAAACAAATGTCATGAATTTTTTCTTTTCTGACTGTAAAAGTAATACATGATTATTGAAGATGTTAAAAAAGTACCAACAATATGTAAAGAAAAAGAAGTTACTTTAAATCCCTTTATCCAAGAATCAAGCATCATTCCATTCCTATCTATTAGCCAAATCATTTCTACTCATTTTTGTATGGTTTATGTCCATATAGTCACAATTCTAGGAGAATTTGTATAAAAGACTCGGGTGTGGTGCCTCACATTTGAGTCCTGGTACTGGGGAGTCTGAAGCAGGGTGATCACAAGTTCGAAGTCAACCTGGACCACTTTCCAGGTCCTGTCTCAAGAAACAAAACAACAAAATCAAACCTGAGGACAGTGGCTCAGTACAGTGACACCAGCACTTGGAGGCTTTAGAAGGAAAGTTGCTGGTTATCCCAGGCCAGCTTGGGCCACATGAGTTCCAGCTACCTCAGTTTGTCTAAAAAGGAACAAAAGCAAGTTTATTTAAAAAGAAGAAACAAAGAGAAAAAAAGCAAAAACCCAACTTCATAGGGATGTACCTCACTGGTAATGTAGTGTGTGGGAGGGTGCCCTGGATTTAATCCCCGGTATCATTCTCACAAAAAAGTTTCACGAGTTCAATTCCCAAGACAACAAAAATAAATGATTTTAAAAATAGTTCTTGGATGGCGAGATGGCTCAGTGGTTAAGAACACTGACTGCTCTTCCAGAGGTCCTGAGTTCAGTTCCCAGCACCCACATGGCAAGTCACACCTGTCTGTAACTCCAGTTCCCACTGCCTTCACAGAGATATACATGCAGGTAAGACACCTATGTACATAAAATAAAATTAAATAATTAAAAAAATAGTTCTGGAGCCCAGCAAGATGGCACATACCTGTACCCAGCACCTGGAAAGTTGACACAGGAGAATCGGAAGTTCATGATCATCTCCCACTGTCCAACCAGTTTGAGACCTGCCTGGCTACAAGAGAGCCTGTCTTGGGGCCGGGAGAACTGTTGGGGGGACGTAGCGGCAGAACACATGCCTACTGCATGCAAGACCCTGGACAAGTTCCTAGCAACACACCCACAAGTAAAGGCCATCCTCTCTGTAATGTGTGAGTATTTTGCCTTCATGTATGTCTACGTGCCTACGTGCCACATGCAAGTCTGGTGCCCTTGGAGGCCGGAAGTCAGAGTGGATCCCCTGGAGCCGGAGTAACACATAGCTGTGAACCACCGCGAGAGTGCTGGGATTGAACCCAGGTCTAATGCAAGAGCAGCAGGCACTCTTAACTGCTGAGCTATCTCTCCAGGCCCTCAAAGACAGTTGATAGTTCTTCCATCATGCTGATAATGTGCAACTGCCTGGGCTATTTTAAATACTGGTCATTATCTAGTCGCTTGTAGTGATGGTAAAAGAGCTTAATTGCGTTCTTTACCAGCAATCTTTCTATATAACTATACCACTCTTTACTTAAATCAGTAAATAACTTTGTTTTCAGTTTACAATTTCACACACACACACACACACACACACACACACACACACACACACAAGCGTGCACATGCAATACCCACAGAGGCCAGAAGAGGACATTAGATACCTTAAAACTGGAGTTGCAGATAGTTGGGAGACATGTGGATGCTGGGAATTGAACCCTCATCCTCTGGAAGAGCAACCAGAGCACTTAGCTGATCCAGTTTCTACTTTACTATGTACTGATTTCCACTACGGAGTCTAGGCTGGCCTGGACTCAGAAATCTGCCTGTCTCTGCATCCTGAGTTCTGGATTAAAGTCATGTACCACTATGCCTGCCTTTTTATATGCTGATTACATTGTTTTTTGGTTTTGTTTTTTGTCTTTTAGTTTTGTTTGTTTGTTTGTTTGTTTTCAGTTTTCTGAGATAGGGTTTCTCTGTGTGATAGCCCTGGCTGTTCTAGAACTCACTTTGCAGATCAGACTGGCCTCAAACTCACAGAGATACACTTGCCTCTGCCTCCAAGTACTGGAATTAAAGGCTTGTGCCACCATGCCCGGCTCTATTTTGATTTTTGAGACAGAATCTTATATCACTGAAGCCAACATTCAACTACTGATCTCCTGCCTCAATCTCCCAAGTTCCAGAATTAGACACACCATCATGCTTGGATTGATATCATTTTTATATGCAAAATTATATATGCAAATATTTGTCATTTTCTGTATGCTTACATATTCAGAGCAGATTAAACACTGGTTGGGTGTACACACACAGGAAGATCTCTCTGAGTTCAAAGCTGGCTTGTTCTATTGAGAGAGTTCCAAGTCACCATTGCCACACAGTGAGACCCTGTTTCAAATTCCTGCTCCTGAAAAACAAACAGAAAACCTGCTAATAGGAACTAAAAGTTATGGTAAAAACATGTGTAGCCATTTTGTATCACTAAACAGTATTTTAGAAGTTATAATTTAATTAAATCTTAATATGTATAACTCATCTATTGATAATATTTGTAACACTGTCCACTGTATAACTATGTTATAAATTCTATCTATTATGGCAGTATGTATATTTGTTATGATCTGACAATATGCTAATTTTAGTTTTAAAATAGCTTCATAGAGAAGTTTAGAATAGAACCTTACATGGACTAAGGATGTAGCCAATCATGGGATGTCTGCCTATCACAGATAAAGGCCAAGGTTTGATCAATAGGCACCACAAGATAAATAATTTGCATAAATAAGTGGCTTTCTGCTCTATAATCAATAAAACCCATCCTTAATATTTATTGATTCAAATAACTGTATGGACGTTTTAATTGTTATGTACTTTTTCTAGGTTTTTGAGACAGGGTTTCTTTGTGTAGCCTTGACTGTCCTGGAAACATAGTCTATAAAACAGGCTGGTCTCAATCTCACAGAGATCCGCCTGCGTCTGCCTCCCAAGTGCTGGGATTAAAGGCGTGCACCACCACCTCCCAGTGTTACATGGGTTAAAAATCTAGTGAAATGGTTAAGCTATAGACTAGCTCCCTGAAGACAAGATGCCTCAATATTTTTATTATTTTTTAAATTAGCATACAAAGTCGTAGGTGTAATTATGGCATTTTCCGTACATATTTCTGTGAAGCCTGCTCTCGAATTTCCCTGACCACCTGTCATTCTTCCTCCCGCCTCATAACCCTCATGAGAGTGGCTCTCAATCTTCCTGTCCCTTTCCTTTGTACTTCCTCCTCTAGTGTCATGACCTACACCTATATATAAATTAACATCTGAGCTGTAAATACGAAAGGAAACATACTATACTTGCCTTCTTGTTAATGTTTCCTGAACACATTATACAGTCCTCTGCACTCGTTGTATACTGATTTTGTATGTGTAATACACTGATGCTGAGTGAGCGAGCTCTACAGATTGGGAGAGAAAATGAGTATTTTACTGTTGAAATTTTGATGCCTCCTCTATGATGCTGACCTTTTACTGACCTCAAACCCCAATCATTTTGCAGTGATATGGTTTACTGTGGAGTTTATGACAATGCCTTAGACAATGACAACTACAATCTCGCTAGAGGTTTCAATTACCACCAAGGACCTGTAAGAATTTCATTTCTCTTTTCAGAATTTTCAGTTTAAGTAGGTTTTGAAATGCATCTAGATATTCCTAATTCTTTTTTCCCTCCATTTTGAAATCATATTTTAGGAGTGGCTATGGCCTATTGGGTATTTTCTTCGTGCAAAGTTGTATTTTTCCAAATTGATGGGCCCAGAGACTGCTGCAAAGACTGTATTTTTGGTTAAGAATGTCCTTTCCAGACATTATGTTCATCTCGAGAGGTGAGTTACTACATGACTAATGGCCAGACAGTGTGTTATAGATCAGGTACACAAGGTTTCCTCCTCAGAACCCATTTCTGCTTGCTGAGTGCATCTGTACCTTAATTCCACTGTGTAATTTTTACCTCCCTTAAGTACTTTGGTTTTAATTTGAGGATCTTATAGTTTATTATCTGTATTTGTAGAATAGTCTTTAATTTTCAAGATAGCTGATAAATTGGATTTGATTAGGATACATAAAAATAATTGAAATATTCAGGTTGGGCTTTTTGAGGTGATTTAGTTATCAAATCATAGTTTTCATTTCCTTAAATATCAGTTGGTCTCTTGACTGTTATTTCAAGTGGTATTTCTTATTAATTAAACTGTCAGTGCTGTGTATTTCTCTAAGATGGTACAAACTCAAAATCTACCTTCATTTCTCAACATCTAGATCATGCCTAAATGGTACTCCTTCTGATTGCTTAGACTAAATGCATAAGTGGCCTGCACTGCCTCTGCCTCCTTACCTGAAATGCCCCAGCAGTCTGTGTAGTGACGCTGAGATCCGTCACTAGTTACGTAACTTCTGTACATCATGAGATGATGCCCCAGCAGTCTGTGTAGTGATACTGAGATCCATTACTAGTTATGTAACTTCTGTACATCATGAGATGATGCCCCAGCAGTCTGTGTAGTGACGCTGAGATCCGTCACTAGTTACGTAACTTCTGTACATCATGAGATGATGCCCCAGCAGTCTGTGTAGTGATACTGAGATCCGTCACTAGTTATTTAACTTCTGTACAGCCCTCTTCTCTCTTTACTCGTAGTTCCAAGCCAACCAGGGCTACACAGGAAAACCCAGCTCAAAAAAAAAAACCAACATAAAAAATAACAATGAAAGATTCATTTGCATTTGCTAGTATTAAATCACAAAATATATCAAAGGATAATGCATATCTAAATTATTTGTATATATACTTTAGAATACTGTTTTATTTTATAACAAATGAAAGAATGATTGATTCTATAGTAAAAGGCAAAAATCATCAGGACTTGCCTATATCACTCATATGCATTAAATTATACCTCATAAAATGCTTTCATTTTTTCTCAGATCCCCATGGAAAGGACTTCCGGAACTTACCAATGAGAATGGCCAGTATTGCCCTTTCAGCTGTGAAACACAAGCTTGGTCAATGGCTGCTGTTCTTGAAACTATCTATGATTTATAAATGGCTCATAGATATTTAGTAAGTGTGTGAACACTTGGTATCATTGAATACAAGGTCATAATGAAATATAAGCTTAACTAATTTTAAAAATCTCATTCATAACCAGGCAGTGGTGGCTCACACCTTTAATCCCAGCACTTAAGAGGTAGAGGCAGGCAAATCTCTGTGAATTTGAGGCCAGCCTGGTCTACAGAGCAAGCTACAGGACAGCCAGGGCTACACAGAGAATCCCTGTCTTAAACAAAACCAAACCCAAACAAAAAAATTAGTATTTTTCTTTCCTTTTTTTTTTTTTTGACTATTTTTCTTAAAGAGTATCATGTGTGCCACCACACCCAGTGTGGGCCATACTAGGGACGACACCCAGGGCCTTACGCTATGTTAGACGAGCACTCTACCAAATGAGCTACATCCCCTGCCTTTTTTTTTTTTTTACATTCGTTTGATTTGAACCAAAGAAAAGTGATCATTTCCCGTAGAAGGTTACTACTGTTGTGTTCAGAAAGAACTCTTCAGAAGAAAGGAAAGCATGCTTCGTCTTGAGCGTGCACAGGTGTGGAGGTGGACAATGGAGAGGTGCCCTAAAGCCTGCTGTGTATTGGGTACCCCACAGACTGTGCGCCACTGGTGGCCTATCGTTTGTTACAGCATTCTTAAGCTCATTTCTAAGTGCTCTCTGAATATAGAATAATAGAAGTATTCACCTACATGTGAATCATGGATGGAGCACAGAGCTTCAAAATGTGCTTAATTTTCACGGATAAGTTATGTTTTTAATACAATGGATGCCAATTACACTTAACATGATTTATTTGGATATATGAAACAGAGCATTAGGTCATAAAACAATTCTGTAAACTTAGTCATGACTAATGTCCATGGAAATTACTGGGCATATTTACGAGAATTTTACAGGGGGAAGGAAGCCTACAGATGAAGCTTGGTGGCAGAGTGCTTGCCTAATATGTGTTAAAGCCCTGAGTTCTATCCCCAAAACCACCAAGAAAGGAGGCAGGGAAGTATGGAGGGGAGGAAGAGAGGGAGGGAGGGAGGGAAGAGAAAGAGGAAGGATTTAAAATATAGCCATACTAGGTTATCTACAATAGGCTCACAACCCACCTCAGAAAGTGTTTAGGGTACAGTGCTCCTATTGAGGGTTATTAATGAAAGAACAGTACTGTGTTTTGCATGGCCTTGAAAGTCTCAGAAGGTGTCTTCTACGGTATCCCCGCCACAGGAATGAAAGTGATGCTTTTAAACTGTGAAAGGATAATTGCTGCTTGACTGGAGAGCACTTAGGTAGAAGAACACTTCATTCCTGCGGGATGCTACATAAAGTGTTATCTTCATTTTACATTTCACAAATGCTCTGTGCCTTGGCTTTTCACTTATCCAAATCAATCTTTCTCTACTAAATGAAAGTAAACTACCAGTTTATCCAGTATGCTGTGACATCTTAGCGAGTTCTCAGAGATGACTGAGGAGACATGAAGCCTGTTGTTTTGATGAGTGTTGTCACCTGTGGTAATCATTACTACTGTGTCTTAAGCTGCTTTGTCTAGTGAGCAAACGTTTATATGTCTGTGTGTCAAAATAAAAGTCTTTTCTGAAGACTCCCTTTGCTTTCATCATTTACCAATTCCTTTTCCATCATTGGTGAGTGATACTCAGAGATGTGGATGCATGGAGATATTCAGCCTGTGACAGAAGCAGAGAAGAGGGAGATTTAGGGCGTTCAGAGATTATTTAAAGTAACCATGCCAAGATTAGGAGTGAACTAAGCTTTAGACATGTCCCTAAGTCTGTTAGCAGCTGTATTCCTTTGATGGATCTTGAATATGGTGATGTTTGTCGACATTTTACCAACTCACAAATACAGTAGGGAATGGATGTGATATGAACACTTACGTTTTGAAAAACCCAAAGACATTTTTCACTTTCAATTATATTAGTGAGCAATGTAAACACATGGACTAGTTAGTATCTAATAACCAAAGCTGATCCATCCTGGTTTTGCCTTGCTTACTGTTGCTTCATTTTCCTAAACTACAGATCGTGTGTTTTTAGATTAAAGATGCTAACCTAAGACTCTATAATCCCCAAATGGTCCTAAATGGGTCAGCCAAACTTGCTGCATTTACTTACTGAAACCCTCCGTGCACCAGCATAGTTCATTCAGAGAATCAACATAGTTGATTTTTGCCATTATTTTCTATTTCTGTCAAGCCCAGATGATAAGGGAATACTGAAGTGTTGCCGTTAGAGCCAATGGTTTTTGTTTTTGTTTTTTAATATATTTGGTTTCATTAATTTGGGTGGGGTGGGTGTCTAACTTAGAAAGCTTTTTCATTTTCTTTAATCAGGTCTCGTGATCCCATCTATGCCTTCTAAGTTTACTGTCTCTGTATTCCGTCACTTCTGTTTCCTCTTGGGCCTGTGTGGGTCCCGAAGCAACATCTGCTACAGCTGCATCAGGTGCTTGTTGGAGTCACCTCCCTACCTCTGTTGTTTAACTGCTCTTGTCCATTTACTGCCAACCTCTGTCGTATCGTACTCCCTCCGCAGCGTAGTGACTGACCCCAGGCCTTGTGGTCTACCACTGAACTAAAACCTTTTCCCACACCTTCTCTCACCAGTCCCCTACTCTTTGTTTTCAGAACCGTGTTCCATTCTTGTAGCTATTTGTTTTTCTGAAGTGTTATTCCAGATCCTGAAATTACTAGCATTTTAATAAAGTTATATGTATACTGTAAATACGTTTGATAAGCACTAACATTTACATTAATCTCGTAACCTAAGGACTAGACCGTCTATGCTCTTTTGCTCCTTAACTTCCTAGAGTTTATGCTAAAGATTTCTGTGATCAGTTTTGGTTTGTCTTAATGTTAAGCCAGTTGATCAGAAAAAGAAATTAAGATTCACCTGCCTCTGTGAGTTCAAGGCCAGCCTAATCTACAGAGTGAGTTCCAGGACAGCCTCCAAAGCTAGAAAGAAACCCTGTACCAAAAAAAAAAAAAAAAAAAAAAAAAAGGAAGAAAATAAATTAAGATTCTACAAACATATATAAAGTTCCTACTATGTGGCTGGCCATTTATATCACAGGTATTACCCATTCTTTCTAAATGAGAATACTACCCTAAGTCACACAACTAATAAAATTATTGGGACAAAATCCAGTCCCTGATCTTCAAAGCAGAAATACTCTTTCAGAGAGTCTTCAGGTTGTAGTATGGATGTGTGCTCAGGGGTCCAGCTGTGGCTTGCCTTCAGACTTCCTCCCACTGTGTGTTGAGTCCAGCCTTGGCAGTTATTACCTGCCCCTGATTGTGGGAAGCATTAGGTCCCATTCCGATGGAGTCTGTTTACACCACTGGGAAAACTTTGCAAATAGAACTATCATATCAAAGATGATGGAAGTCAGAGGCCACAAGAAACATATAGCTGAGAGGTAGCACAAAGCTCAGAGTTGGCACTACAGAATTTAGCCAGGAGTTAGATCCCATGCTAAGTGTGCTTCAATCAGAAAAAGTAAGTCCTGTCTGTGGAAGAAGTTCACCAGTGAACATGGCACTTAATTCTGCAAATGTTCAGGTTAAGCCATTTATGGCAGTTAGCATACTTTGAAAGTAGGGAACTGTCCTTTTGTTGTTTTGGGACAAGGCCTCAAACAATGAGCCCAGGATGGCCTGGAATTTACTGTGTAACCCAATCTGGCCCCAAATTCATGGCAATCCTCCTGCCTTAGCCTTCCAAGTACTGGGATTGTAAGTGTATCTCTGGCAGTATTTTCCCACTGCAGGAACTGTTGACTTGAACCCCAACACACACACACACACACACACACACACACACACACACACACACACACACACACAAGAAAGACCCAAAACCCCAAAATATAACTACCTGTATTTCAACAATAGATAATGCCGAAATTCTGACTCATGAAAAAAAAAGTTAAGGCTTTTTTTTTAAACCATACATTTAGCAATAATGTATAGAGAATTCTTCTAAGCTTGTTTAGGTCTCTTTGTATAAGAATGCCTATAAAAAGTACTTGAGAACTGAATTTCTGTTACAAAGATAAGACTCCAACCGCCTTCAAATTGTTAGCTTATGGAACAAGAAGCCCAGTAAACAGAAGGGAGGTACTTCCTCCTTGCAAAATGTTTACATTGGAGATGCTGAAAGGCTAGCTCTGTGTTCTCAGGACTGTAAAATGTATAAGCATTTTGATAGGTCATACCAGATTAATCTCCTCTCTCTAGTTGAAAAGGAAAGCAATTGTTTACATTTTGTTTGTGACCAATCTTGAAATCACTCTGGTAGTCAGGGCACATATGCTACAGAATTTTTCAAAAATACATGACTTGGACAAAGGATATATCTCAGTGGTAGAGTACTTGCCTGGCATGTGTAAAGCCCCTTTCAAAAAAGCTTTTTCAAAAAAATACAATTCTATTATATGTACAATGTCTGTGCATGCCTGGTGTTCACAGAGGCCAGAAGAAGGCCTGGAGTGAGAGACAGTTGTGAGCTGCCATGTGGGTGCTGGAAATCGAACCCAGGTCCTCTGGGAGAGCAGCCAGTGTGCTTAACTGCAGAGCCATCTCTCCAGCCTTTATTTTTTTTAATTGTGTCTCTGAGTATGGACGGGTGAACATAAATGCAATGCCCATGACGGACAGAAGAGGGCATTGGATCTCCTGGAGCTGGAATTAGAGGTAATTGTAACCCACTCAACTTGGGTGCTGGGAACTGAACTCTGGACCTGTGTGACAGCAGTAAGTGCTCTTAACTGCTGAGCCACTTCTTCTGTCCCAAGGCCCTGTTTTTAACCCTTACCACCACTGCCAAATAAAGAAGAAAAAAAGGTGAGGTAATGACTATACTACTAATTTTAGGAAGAGAAGCCTATAAGTATGGTCCTTTTCTCCTGGAATAATTATGATATCAAGTTTTATCAAACAAGATATAAAAGAATTACCTTGACATCAAATTCTACTTAATGTTAAGAGAAGTCTAAGGGTTTCTATTGCTGTGGAGAGACACTATGAACACAGACACTTACATTAGAAAAACATTTAGTTGTGGTGACTAAACATTTTCAGAGTAAGTTTAGTCCATTGTCATCATGGTGCCTCCTAGTGGCTTGCAGACAGACCTCATGCCAGAGACAGAGCAGAGAGTCCTTCACCTTGCACAGGCAACAGGAAGTGGTCTCAGTGTCACACTGAGCCACGTTTGAGCAAAGGAGACATCAAAGCCACCCTCACAGTGACACACTTCCTGCAACAAGGCCACAACTACTCCAACAAGGCCACACCTCCTAAGAGTGCCACTCCCTTTGGGGGCCATTTTCTTTCAAACCACTACAAGGGAGAAGAAAAAGAACCTAGATATGTTTGAACGATTGCTTTTTGGTGACTTTTGTTCTGCCGCATTTTCTGCAAATGATCACTAAATAGGAGCTCAGTGAGAGCACTGATGGACTGCCCACGGGTGGGAAGGTTTGTTATAAATATGAAACGATTGCATGGCTATCTCCCAGGTTATGAGAGACTAGCCAGAGGTATTTGGGGGAGTCCAAAGCTACCCTAGCTCCCTCTTGAGGGCAGAAAGAATAGCAAAACAAGTAGGGAGGTCTTGCCAGTTATAAAGAGAGCAGGTAGCTCAAGGGCAGGGGATGGAAGCTGTAAGCTGGAACAGCCTGGAAGTTTAGGACTAGAAGATCCTAGTGGCTTTGATATGCATTTCAGGTATGTACGTGTTAATAGGAAGCTAGATGCCCCATTTGCTGAGGCAGGGGAGATGAGAGAAGCAGCTATTTCTGGTAGGTGGAAAACCATTTCATAGATGTTGTGGAATATTTGTTTAATGATGCAAAGATGTGTTGCATTCTTTTATGTTGCATTTGTTTAACTCAGTAAAGCTGTGTTACCGTGCCTGCCTAAACACCTGATTGGTGTAATAAAGAGCTGAACAGCCAATAGCTAGGTAGGAGAAAAAACCAGCAGGGCTAGCAGTTAGAGAGAATAAATAAAAGGAGAAATCTAGGCTTGGAAAAGAACAGGGAGGAGCGAGAAGAAGAGGATGCCAGGGCCAGCCACCCAGCCACAAAAAAAAAAAAAAAAAAAAAACTACACACAGGTTTCTGAGGGATGCTAAGAGTCATTTTGGGGTTTGGGACTTAACAATCACAAGTGGTTGCTATGTCTTTTCTAGTCAAATGTATTTTTTTCTAAAAACTGTAAAAGCAGCTTCACATCAAGCATGCTTTTTGTATTCTCATCAGGACTCACCAATAGCAAAGTTGTAAGCAGGGCTGTGGTGGTACACGCCTTTAATTGAAGCACTTGGATTACAGAGCAGATCTGTAGGCAGGTAGATCTACAGAGGTTCAAGGCCAACGTAGTCTATAGGGCAAGTTCCAGGACTGCCAGAGCTACACAGAGAAACCCTGTTTCAAAAAAAACAAAACAAAACAAAAACAAAAGCACACTTATAAGCATCAGTTATCAAGGTTGTCTATTTTTTATTTTTATGTTCATTTGTGTTTTGCCTATGTGTATATCTGTGTGAAGGTGTCAGATTCCTGGAACTGGAGTTACAGATTGTTGTGAGCTGCCATGTGGGTGCTGGGAATTGAACCCAGGTCCTCTGGGAAAGCATTCAGTGCTCTTAACCACTGAGTCATCTCTCCTACCCCAAGATTTTCCATTTACATCAAGATATTTCTTTCCTCTTTTCTCCTTAATTGAGGAGATCAGACCATACTACCTCATGGGTTCCCAAAGATTCTAGACTTGTAGGGCCCGTCACCAAGTGTCAGTTCTTCACTTTAGTAAGGCTAGGGGCACTGTAAACAAGGTAGTAGGCCAATTTTTCTTTAAGGTAATTTATTGGCTTTGTAAAGTTAACCTCGATTCCTGGAAACTGTCATGTCCTATTTGTCTCCATATATATAACATTCACAAATACTATCTCTGAGTATATAACCATGAGAACAGATTATTACTGAAATCACTCAAATAACTCTATTTACATGAAAATAAGGATACGTGATAAAATTTTCTAAATTCTAAAGGAATCACATAGAGAAAAAGAAAGGTTTTATTTTAAATTTTTAATGACATATCACAAGAATATTGTAAGGTATAGACTACCTATTGTTTGAATGTGTGTTCCAAACCTCTCATGGAAATACAGTTATCATGGTATGCAGTCATTAAGAGATGAGATGGTGTATGTGAGAGAGATAAAGAAAGATGTTTGTACAGTTGTATGTACATTTGCGTGTGCGGTGTGTGTGTGTGTGTGTTTGTGAATATCTGAAGTTGATATCCAATATCTTCTTCAATTACTTTCCAGCTTATTTTGTAAGCCACTGGTCTCTCACTAAAGCTGGAACTTACTGATTCAACTAGACTAGCTGGGCAGCCAGTGAGCTCCCAGGACCCACATATTTCTGCCTCCTCAGTGGTGGCCTTACAGACAAGTGCTGCTGCACCTGGTGTGTCCGCGCGCGCGTGTGTGTGTGTGTGTGTGTGTGTGTGTGTGTGTCCTGGGGATCCAACCTGAGTCCTCATGCTGTGCCACAAACAATTTAACAAGCACTTTTCAAACCCCAAGAGGGAGGGCCTCTGAGAGGTAGTTTACATAAGTGGTAACCACATGAAGGCAGTAAGGCCTTAATGTGGAAGATGGTTAGTTATCACAGGAGAGAGGGACGATTTGGACCTCTACTCTTCATCTCACATATGCTCATTTGCCCTCCACCATGGTATGACATGCCATGAAGGCCATGTGGTTACATGTTAGGTGTCAACTCATCTGGATTGGGGGTTGCTTAAATGACTGGTGAATCGTGGTATGGATGCGTCTGAGAATGTATCCAAAATTGAAGAGTATGTAGGCCAGCAAGTTGAGTGAAGGAGAGACTCCCTCAAAGGTGGAGACTATATTCCATCTGGTGGGATCCCTGATGGAAAGCTTCTTCCCCCCACCCCACCCACTGCCTTCTGGAGCAAAGGTCCTTCACCTCCTCCCCTTGGACATCAAAATTCTAGATTGCTTTGACTTTAGGACTCTGGACTTAGAATTTAGGACTCTTGTACAAGCCAGTCTTGTCCCAGCAATCTCTCTAAGCCTTGCAGACTTAGGCTTGGCCAGGTCACTTCTCTGCTTCTCCAGTTTGCAAATAACCTGCTGATCCCCATCCCATGAGTCTCTCTCTCTCTCTCTCTCTCTCTCTCTCTCTCTCTCTCTCTCTCTCTCTCTCTCTCTCTCTCTCTCTCTCAGAGATCCATCTGCCTCTGCATCCCCGAGGGCTGGGATTAAAATCAATTGCCACAGGCCCAGCTGCTTCTGTTTCTCTTGAAGAACCCTGATCTGGAGGAGGCTGTCACTATGGCAGCCTATCTAGCTTGGACTTGCCAGCCTCTGCAAGAGTGAGCTAAGTAAAGTTACTGTTGTTTATAATTTACTCAGCCTAGAGCCCAGCCTTGAGCCTCAAGGGTGGCACATGCCTTTAATCCAAGCACTTGGGAGGCAGAAAAAAGCAATTAGATGTCTGGGTTCTAGGTCAGCTTGGTCTACAAAGCAAGTTTCAGGGCAGCCAGGGCTATATCAGACACAGATGGAGAAGAAAAGAGAGGAAAAGATTGTATTAATCGGGAAATAAGGACAGTGACACTTCCAACAAAAAAGCACAGGTATCACTATCCTTTTCATTACTTCACAGATTCGTGGAGTCAGTCCATGCTCTGTTTGCTCCTGGTTTAATGGTTTTCTTTTTTTTCTTTCTTTCTTTTTTTGTTTGTTTGTTTGTTTGTTTGATTTTTGAGGCAGGGTTTCTCTGTGGCTTTGGAGGCTGTCCTGGAACTAACTCTTGTAGGCCAGGCTGGTCTCGAGCTCACAGAGATCCACCTGCCTCTGCCTCTGCCTCCGAGTGCTGGGATTAAAGGCATGGGCCACCACTGCCAGTGGGGTTAATGGTTTTCTGAATTGACCCTTTTCTCCATGGGAGTTTTGGAAATTCTTAAGTAGCTCAAAGGTCTGGTCCTTAGAATCCTCGGAGACTGTCCTTGTCAGAAACTTTTCCAGGAATTGATTGCAAAGGAAGCCTTTGGGGTTATAGGTGCTTTCAGAAGCTTTTTGAAGCAAAAGAAATTCACCATGTGCAGGTGACCAGAAACTTAAAACAATAATGGTTAAAACATAATGGATTAATAACCTAATGCATTGATAAGAGGTCTTGCTTATTTCCGTTATATGGTGTTTTAAGATCATTAGCACTATGATTGGTAACATTAAACTCAGATGTCAGGTTTTTGTACATTCTTTGTAATGTTTCTGTCAATAACAGACACCCATAAAATATATAAAGAAGAACAAACATCATTCATTTGACAATCTTTCCTATGAAGCTTTATCAAAGGAACCTAAATAATGTAACAATGAGGGGAGAGAACAAACCCATTGAGATGTCACAGGGGAACTTTTGGAAAATCCTGAAATTAGTCTGAGGTCACAATACTTCATTCAACTGGGTGTGATGGCACTCTCCTATAGTTCAAGCGACTGGAAGGCTAAAGCATGAGTATCATCATTTAAGTCCAAGAATTTGTGGCCATCCTAAACAACATAGTGAAGCCCAGTGACAGTTTGTCCCAGGACAAGTTAGCCCAGCCAGCCAGCTGTAGTTCCAATCTCACTGCCAACCTGTCTTATCATATAATTTACGTGCTATGAGGAAATGGGAGAAACCAAACCAAACAATATGACTGCTTCCAGCTGGCCAGGAAGATACAGGAAGCAATATCTGATGTGTGACTTTCCCAGAGAAGTATAGAAGACACATCCTCGATGGGACCATTAGCTCAAGGATGACTCACACGAGTCTAGATTGCTGAGGAAATTAGTAGATTGTGGGATATTTATGGAGTCATGGATGATTACAGAGGGTTGCATTTACTTGAATTCACTAAAATCTCACCCACCAGGGTCCCTATTTTAGATTCTAAATCCAGTACAGAATTAATGTAAATTTGGATTCAAGTGTAGCACCTAGTGTCAAAACAAACATGATGATAGGCTCAGTTAATATAAAACACAGACAAGCCAGACAGTGGTGGCAGACATCTTTAGTTCCAGCATTCGGGAGGCAGAGACTGGCCAATCTCTAAGTTCGAGGCCACCCTGGTCTACAGAGGGAGTTCCACAACAGCCAGAGCTACACAGAGAAACTCTGTCTCAAAAAACAAAACAAATAAGCAAACAAATAAAAAAGAACACAGACAAAACTAGATTCTATAAAAGTAGTGTATTTTTGTGTTCTCTGACTTTGCCCTTATTAGGATTCTTCTGGTCTTGGTAAACACTATGTGACGGTAGGAAAGCTGTTTTGCTGAGGTCTGCCATGTAGGAAAGCTAAATGGCAACCTGTCGTAACACTCCACCCCTTTCTCTGGCTCTTAAATGATTTCTGGCCTCTCTTCCAGGATGCTTGCTGATCTTTGGAGGGGATATTATATGTTAGCTTATTTTGCCTATAGTTGAATACTGAGTTGCTTGCTTTTTTATCCCCAAGGGGGCCTTGGGGATGAGGAGGAGGAGAAAAAATAAAAGAAGGAAGGAAAGAAGCTAGCTGTTGGATAAGAGTTTGATAAGTTCAAATTAAAGAAAGACGAGGCTTGGGGGGAGTGGGAGGAGAAGAGGGAGGGGAAACTGGGATTGGAATGTAAAAAAATAATAAAATAAAAAATCAAAACAAACAAAAAAAGAAAGTTGAGGCCAACTTAATAAATTTACTGGGGTTGGAGTGTAGCTCAGGGTAGAGCATGTACTTAGCATGAAATCAGGTCCTGTGTCCAGTAACCAGCATCAAAACTTAAACTGACTGTTAGATGAATGAATGGGTAAGTAAGTAGGTAGGTAGGTAGATAGGTAGACAGACAGACAGATAGACAGATAGATGTCAGTGGTAGAGTGCTTACCTAGCATGTGGAACCCTGATTGGATTCCAAGAACTGAGGGAAGAATACTGGTTTTGGCCCACATCACTACTTTGTTTTCTTATTTTTTTTCATTTATATGTATGTGTGCCCATATGAGTTCATGTGCCCATATGAGTTCATGTGTACTAACCATATACATATATTACACATAGAGGCCAGAAGAGAGTGTTGAATCCCCTAGAGCTAGTTATAGGTAGTTGTAAGCCATTCAGTGTGGGTGCTGGAGGCCAAATCCAGGTCCTTTTCAAGAGCAGTAAGTAATCTTAACCGCTGAGCCATTTCTCTGCCCTCCCCCCCCATTTTGTTTTCTTATCAAGCAATGTGGGTCTCTGATAAATATAAATAATTCAGGGGTAGACAAGACATTAGCCCACCTCTAAGAACTTGTAGAGCATAAAGTATCTGATTTTTTTATATTAGTAGCATTGTAACAGCCTAAATCAAATCTCTCTTCTGACTTGACATGCATACCACCAACAGTAGCATATTGAATAAAACCAATTATTGTAGTAACTTTTGATTTTTTTAATAAGAAAGAACAATGCCTTATGGATTTTCAGAAGCCTTCTGAAAAATCAGTTTTAGGTGCCAAGCATGCGATAGAAGATTTGCTGTTGAGAAGGATTATCAAAAGCCATTGGACAGTTTGAACATGTGAATAAGTCAGCAGTGGGCTACTAGGAAACAATGCTTGGTTACCTATTCAGCCAAATGACAATAAAAGATTTAGAAAGTGAACATAGAGGGCAACATGACTGTTAAGAACCTTTGTTCTTTCCAAAGTGAGAAGGCCTTGTCTTTTTAAATAATCAAGGGCACGGTAAAGTCAACATTAGTCCAGGAAGCTAATACACAGGAACTTTGTCCTGCAGAAAGATTATTCAGACCTTAAAAGTTTCCTGCAACCTCTTCTCAATGCAGGCAAAGACTCCAAAGGGATTTTTAAAATTAATTAATTATTATTATATTTTTCAGACAACCTCTCACAATATAGCCCTGGTTGGTCTGGTCAAACTCATAGAGATCAATTTGCCTCTGTCTCTTAAGGGCTAGGATTAAAGGTGTTCACCACCACACCTGGCCTAAAAGGGTTCTATACTTTAAACAAATAGAAAAAATCAATCCTAGTTTTGTATCGGTATATATTGATGTTAAAACTTCTGATGTTATGAATAAACCATCAAACTGTAGTCAGCTTTAAAAAGAAATTCCTTTTCTATGAATCTTCTGCAGCTGTCTAAATCCATGCAGGATTTTTCCTACACCTTCCTCTTCATTATGAAACAAAGATACACTTTACTTTGGTGCAGAAGTATTCTCTTGTTAATACAAATTCACTTAGTATGTCTTGTTTACAAATATTCCTCTCTACCATGTTGTCATGTTGTTCTTATGAGGATCTTACTCATATATGTTGTGACTTGTGTCCAGAGACATCAGACAGTATATAATTGTGGCTATAATATGCAAGAGTCTTCAGCAAACTAGCAGAGCTTATAGGTATATATCTCATAACTTCTACAATAATATCTTCCCAAAGCCACAAAATGGGCACGTTCATGAGCAGATCCAAGTAGACAGCCTCTCTGTATCCCATTTAAAGGTCCAAGGTCCAAGTTCTGCCTGAGTTCAAGACCAGATTAGACAACTTAGAGATACTCTATCTCAAATTTTAAGAACGAATTTTAAGATATCTTATATGCAGTGATAACATGAAAATAAAAATGAAATTACAGGGAATTAATGAGAAAGGGAGAACTGGGTACAGGGAATATGCTCTAAGTACATTATTACTTGTATGAAAATGACTTTATGTCACTCTACAATAAAAATAAAAATTAATCTTTTATATGTAATTTTTTATGTTCATTGGTGTTTGCCTCCATGGATGTGTGAGGAGTGATGGACAGGTGTGAGCTACCATGTGGGTGCTGGGAATTGGGCCCAGGTTCTCTGGAACCTAATTTTTTAAAAATTCAATGCTGTAGATTTATCACATTATTAGAATACTTGCCAAGCACATACAGGGCCTAGATTCAACCCACATACTCATATATGTAGCAGCACTTTTCTTCCGGTCGCCAACTCACAAATAATGACAGGGAGACTTTAATTATGAAAGCTCAGCTTTAGCTTAGGCTTGTTCTTAACTAGTTCTTATAACTCAAAGCAACCCATACTTTATAATCTATGTTCTGTTGTGTGAGTTGTTACCTCATATCTCCACATTGCCAGTCCTGTTTCCTCCAAGTCTGGCTGGCTACTCTGCCTTCCTTCCCATCATTCTCTCTCTGCCCACAAGTCCCACCTAGCTCCTCTGCCTAGCTATTGGCTGTTCAGCTTTTTATTACACTAATCCCAGCAGTACATCTTCATGTTGTACAAATATCCCACAACATTTCCTCTTTTTTTGTTTAAATAAAAGGGAAGGTTTTAACTCTAACATAGTAAAACTATATGCAATAAGAACAATTATAAGGTAAAAAATTACATTTACAATGTCCAGTCTATCTGTATTTGGCAAATTCATAGAAAATATTCCATTATCTATCCTATCTTGGTGAGTCAAATCTTGTGTACCTAGTTTACTTTCTATCCTAACTTGTATTACCAACCCAAAACTATCTTTTTAGACTACAAAACATCTTAGATAAGCAAATTTATGTTTCTCAACCTTAAATACTTTACATTTCTTTTGTGAGTTTATTTTCTGAATTTGGTGTCAAGGAAAACTGTAACTATAACTATCTAGTCTTTAACACTATCAAAGACCAGAGAATGATATACTATTACCCGAGTAAACAGTATGTGCAGAACAATGACAAAGACATCTGGTTGCCTGTACAGTCACCGAAGTTTCCTTTGCAATGTTGAGGCATCCAACTTCAGCCTACAGGCACAGCATATCTGACAGACTTTTCTGTGAAGCAGGAATTTTGAAGGACTATTCTACCTTGTATTGGCAAAGTTTGGCAGTCACCTTCTTTTTGTATCCTACTTGTCCAGTTTGTACAGCATACTGTCAACAGTCCAGGCAAGGACAGTTTCTTGTCCAGTAGTTAATTAACATTTCCACAAAGAAAGAAAGCTCCAAATGGGGGTCCTTTGATGTCCATCATCCTTTTTTGAAGTAAATTGGTGCTGCCAGGAGCAGGCATCTCTCACTGTCATGAAAATCCTCTTGTTATTAAAAAAAATCTTAAAAGCCATATTCTGTAGGTCTTTGAAGTATTTGAAGAACATCTATCTATTTACTCTGGAGACCAGGGTGGCCTCAAACTCACAGAAATCTACCTGCCCCTACCCCTAGAATGCTGAGATTAAAGGTGTGCACCACCAACACCCGGCACATCTATCTATTTAAAATATCTGTTTGACCATGAAAACATACCTAACATGAGTATAAGTTTAATTGTTATAGATGACTAACTACTAACCTGTATTTCTTTATTATCCTAAATAGCGTTCAAGGACTAGAAATTTATATTACTTTGTTAAATGAGGTGATAGGTACAATACCTTAAACAAGAGTAGAAACACAGTATAACAAAAATAACCTTAAATTTGTATCAATATACAAAAATCCATACTAATATAAAATATTTGAGACTAGTAGTTGTTTTTTAGTTCAAAGGTAGACTTAACAATTCACCCTTTTGTCCCACCATTTCTATACTATATCCCCATTTTTCTCTTCAGAAAGAGATCTCTGAATCTAATCTCCTTTGTTCAGCTTTTTTCCTAACCATAACCAGTAACAACTTATAGCCAATCCCCTAATGGATGACAAACACTCATCACCCACCAAATTACCATAAACTATCCACCCCACTGCTTGGAAATGTGGGCATCATGTTCTCTAGACTGCTTCCTGTTGTCTGGGCATGATGGCATCTTTAGGGGACCCTGAGAAATTTGGGATAATGGCCAAGTCCTAGGAGAACTAGCTGTATTATTTTTTGTTTAGTCTCTGTGTGATGGGAAATTATAGAGCTTATCTGAAGTCTTGTTTGGATAGTCTGTAAGGCTGGACCATCTCAACTAGCAGCTTTGAAGTTGTTCTGGATGCAGAATTTTGAAGAAACTGTAAAAAGAGAGGCTGGATCATCTAGGCTACTTGTCTTCATCGGCATCTGGTCCTTTTTCTGAAAACACATAAACTTTTAAAGATGACACATATATCTGCATTCACAAAAGTATGGAATGTGCATGCAGCATGCACAAGTCAGTTAAAGATGGTTTTTATTTTTTTATGTTTGAGAAGGTAAAAGGCATCTGTTAACTTTGTAAGTTTGCTCTGTCACGTGAATTGTTACCTCACCTCTCTGTACTGCCCATTCTGTTTCCCTCAGACAACCGTACTTTTTTCTTTCTAGCATTCTCTCTCTGCCTGGAAGTCCCACCTATCTCTCCTGCCTAGCTATTGACTGTTCAGCTTTTTGTTATACCAATGACAGCAATAAATCTTCACAGTGTTCAAATATCCCACAACACACATACATGTTTACTCACTTAAATTCGTTTTCCTCCCAAGACAGCATTTCCCTGTGTAACAGCCCTCGATGTCCTGGAACTTGCTTTGTTGACCAGGGTGACCTTGAATTTGCAGAGATCCTCCTGCCTCTGCCTCCAGAGTACTGGGATTAAAGGTGTGCACCACCAAGTCCAGCTCTAAATTAGTCTTTTTAATTCCTGGTTCACTCTCCTTTGGCTAGAAACCAGCTAGGTATCTAATGACTATCTGCTAACTAACTCAATTTAGCACCAGTCCAAATTTTTAAGTTACTGAGGGATCTTAGGAAGTATTTCCAGCAGGGTGGTGGAGGCAGGAGTGCTACAAGCCACACCATCACACAGTATAAAGGATTCTTCTGATAGATTAAACCAGTACAAACACCATCACACAGTAATTAACCAACTACCATATCATGAGACTACTCAGGAAAATTAAGGATTCTTCTGATAGATTAAACTGGTACAAAAGCTGTATTTGGTGTTATAGTCTTGTGAATGAAGTGGCTGCTTCTTGCTGTAGATTCTCCCTGTAGCTTATTCCTTTCAGCAACAAATTTGGGATTCACTTTCCACAGTTTAGCATTATGTGTTCATTTACTGGGAACAATTTCTCCCACACATTTAGAGTTTACTGTTTACACTCCCTGGCTATGTGTAAAACCTGTTCTCCATTAACAGGTCCTAGGTTACTGACTACATTCCTTAGCTATGTGTGAGACCTGTTTCCCTATCAGGTCCTTGTTCCCCTCTCCAGTGTAATTGCAGACAGAAGCAGGTAGATCAGCCTGGACTACAGAGCAAGTTCTAGAACAGCTCTGACTACAGAGAGAAACCCTATCTCAAAAAAAGCAAAAGAGGAGCTGGAGAAATGGCTCAGAGATGAAGAGCTCTGGTTGTTCTTCCGCAGGTCCTGAGTTCAATTCCCAGCAACCACATGAAGGTTCTTAACCATCTATACTGGGATGTGATGTTCTCTTCTTGCGTGCAGGCATACATGCAGATAGAGTACTCGTACACATAAAATAAATAAATAAATTAGGAAAAAAAACAAAAAAATTCAAAGTAAGGTATTTCCTGGGTGACATTCTACGAAGCATAATTACTATTAAAATAAAGTTTGTGGGGCTGGTAGCTGGCTCAGCAGTTAAGAACTTGGGGGCACTCTTTCAGAAGACCCAGGTTCAAGTCCCAGGACCCACATAGTAGCTCACAACCATCTGTAACTCCAATTCCAGAGAATCTGATACCTGCTTTTCACTTCCACAGGCATCAAGCATCCACACAGACATACATGCAGACAAAATACCATGTTTGCAAAATAAAAATAAAAACATTTTTAATGGAATTGCCGGAGTAATGACTCAATTTTGATTAACAACTAATTTATGTTTTCATAATGTTAAATATCTTGTAGTAGTTGATTTGACTCATAAGTCTATGTAAGTTTAGGAAGAAAACAGCCAATTAGAATTAAAATGTTTAAAAGTGAATTTGAACATCTGGTTAAATTCTACTTAATATAGGTGCCTCAGAAAGCCTGAATTTTCTTCTTGTTTTATTTTTATCTTTATTTTTTATTATTTATTTATTTTTGGTTTTTCGAGACTGGGTTTCTCTGTGGCTTTGGAGGTTGTCCTGGAATTAGCTCTTGTAGATCAGGCTGGCCTCGAACTCACAGATATCCACCTGCCTCTGCTTCCCAAGTGCTGTGGGATTAAAAGTGTGCATCACCAACACTCAGCTTCTTTATTTTTTTAAAAAAACAAAGTTTCACAATGCAGTATTGGTTGGCGTGGAATTCACTGTGTAGAGCAGTTTATCCTTAAACTTAGAGCTCTACCTGCCTCTACTTCTTGGGTGTTGGCATTAAAGTGTAGCCACCATGCTTGGCCAGATGATAATATTTTCACTAAGTCAATGATACTTAACTTGTCATTTGCCAAAGATTTACCTGAATAATGTAAACTTGAACCTCCTTTTAGAAGGGCCTCAATATGTAGTAGGGAATGGTTACTATATAGCCTAAGGTGTCCTCAAACAAGCCATCCTTCTAAACGTTCAAGTTAGTCTATATAAAGGCAGTAACATTTAGTTATGTATTTATTTATTCATATGTTTTTTATTTTGCTTGTTTTTGGTTCCTTTGTTTTTGTTTGTTTGGCTTGTTTTTATGTTTCTGGTTATTTAGTTTTGTTTTGGCTTTGGTTTTCTGAGACAGGGTTTCTTTGTGTAGCCTTGGCTATCCTGGTACTAGCTCTGTAGACCAGGATGGCCTAAAATTCTCAGTGATCTGCCTGCCTTAACCTTCCCAGTGCTGGGTTTAAGGGTTTGTGCCACCATTGCCTGGCCTTGTTTTTTGTTTTTTTGAGAAAGGGTCTCACTATGTAGTCCTGGCTGTCCAGGAACTCACTATGTGGACCAACCTGGCCTCGGACTGATGGAGATCCACCTACCTCTGCCTCCAGAGTGCTGGGATTAAAGGCAAGTGCCAACAACGTCCTGTTTGTATTTTACATTTCTGAGGAACACACCTAGAGTCTTGTGCAGAGCAGTCAATTACCACACTACTGAGATACATCTTTTTTTTTTTTGGTTTTTATGAGACAGGGTTTCTCTGTATTGTTTTGGAGGCTGTTGGTCCAGCCTGGCCTCGAACTCACAGAGATCCGCCTGCCTCTGCCTCCCGAGTGCTGGGATTAAAGGCGCGCGCCACCACCACCAGGCCTGAGCTACATCTTTATCCCTAAAAATAACTTTATAATACATTAGAATTATTGACAGGGTCATTTTTTAAAAATTTCTAGAATTTTGGTAATTATTTCAGTAGGGCTTATTTATCTCTAATTTCCTTTAAAATTTTTAAAATTTTTGAGACTACAATTACATATCTCCCTTCCCTTTCCTCACTTTAAACCCTCTTATAGTTTAGTTTGAAAATATCTTTTGGAAATATAACAGACTCACAGACACATGCATATATATCACGATCTGGAAACTGTAACTTCTACTTTAAATCTTCAGTTGATTTTGTGTTTTAGCCAAGCAGAAATACAAAACTCAGTGGAGCATTTCTTTCACTACTGAGAATAAACCTTTAGTTGGTTTGATTTTGAAAACAGTAAATAGACAAAAATAGAAAAGAATAACAAACTGTAGTTCTTGACTATCAGTCAAGACATCTTTGCATCATCTAAGTAGTTTACAGAGATCACCAAAAGGCAGGCCATGAAGTTAAAAGAAGGTGGCACTTGGCCTGGCAGTGGTGGCACATGTCTTTAATCTCAGTACTCAGGAGGCAAGGGCAGGTGAATTTTTGTGAGTGAGCTCCAGGGTAGCCAGAGCTACACAAGAGGCAATAGAGGAAAACAGATGGTTAAGGCCATTCCTTGGAGTATCACTATTTTCTGGAATGCATAACTCAAATAAAATTACACACTGTCCCTATAAAGTAACCTTACCTCTGGCATGATACCACGGTGGGATGCCAGGAGGCCATCTTCGCATTCTGCCTGCTTACCACGGGTAGGAGCAGTGTAATAGGCTGAAATGCTGGTGGCTAGTTTTGTGTGTCAACTTGACACAGCTAGAGTCATCAGAAGGAGCCTCAGCTGAGGAAATGCCTCCGTGAGATCCAGGTGTTAGGCATTTTCCCATTTAGTGATCAATGGGGGACGGCTCAGCCCACGGTGGGTGCTGCCATCCCCGGGCTTGGTTCTATAAGAAGGTGTGCTGAACAAGCCTCGGGAGGCAAGCCAGTAAGCCATTCCTCTCCATGGCCTTGCATCAGCTCCTGCCTCCAGGATCCTGTCCTGACTTCCTTCAGTGATCAGCAGCAATGCTGAAGTGGAGGCCAAATAAGCCCTTTCCTTCCCAACTTGCTTTTTGGTCACGGTGTTTTATTGCAGCAATAGGAACCCTAAGACCCTTGGCAACTTTGATTTTCTCTGATGTTCATATGAGAGGGAGAGCTGATGTGTTGGTGAGAGGAAATTTGTGAGAGTTAGAAGTGAGAAGTAAAGAGAGGTGACTGAAAATAGTAAAGACTGCGGGGAGATAAGTGGTTACCATCAAAAGCTATACATTCGCAGACGCTCATGGAAGCTGGGATTGACTAAATTGTAGGGTTGAAATGCTTTCTCCAAAAGTCCTTAGCCAATTAGTCAATTGGAATAAATGAGGGAGGAAGGAAATCATTGTTTTTAATCCAAATTAGACTAATTCTGGATGAATGAACAGAGCTCTGAGAACAGATAGCCATAGACACTAATGAGAATGTGTTCAGGTGGTGGGGTTAAAAACTGCACACAGAATACAGAAACAGAATAGAAGAAAAAGAAAAACAAGGTGGCTGGGAATCCTGGATAAAGGAGTGACACAGCTAAATGAAAGGGAGTTTGGGATAAATGCCACACTGTAGGGTTTCCTGTTTCAGAGGTAGAACAGACTCATGATAATGGCCAGAACATGGCCATAGCTAGAGTGGATGATAGCACGTAGACTCTTAAATCACTTGCTGAGAAATATGGAAATGTGGCTAGCAGATGTCAGGGATGGGAAGAAGCATAATGTGTAACCGTGGGAAAGGAAAGTTCATTTGCTTTGTTAGTCAGGGAACAATGGTTTGCTTTTGGGAACAAGGAAATGAGAGCATAGCCTGCTGGATATGGAGTACCTCCTAAGTCAATGAGTGACCTGAGGACCTAAGAGGGAGAAACACCAATGCCTTTTATTACACAATTCCTAAATGCCTTGTAACCCTGTTATTAAAAATTAAAGCAAGGGGTGATGCCATTGCTCACTAGTAGAAAACTTGGCTAGCATGCATGAGGCCTTAGGTTCAAACCTAGTGCTGCAAAACATGAATGTATAGGGCTGAATGTGTAGTTCAGTGGGATACTATGCATCCAACATGTCTGAGAACCTAAATTCAGTTCCCAGTATCACACATGTGTATGAACAGCACATACATACAGACATACGCAACCATAAATCTAGTGCAGTACTTACTTGTTTTATTTTAGTCCCCAAGATAATAGCCAACAACAATAGCAAAAAAACATTTTTATAACAGAGGTAAGTTTATAGTTTTTTTGGTAGTGATGTTATTACACACACACACACACACACACACACACACACACACACACACTGAAATTCACCCAATTTCCAGCTATGTAGGCACTACTATAGTCAGGATCCAGAACAACGATACATCACTTGACAACTACTCATCCACAATTTGCCCTTTTGGGGTTGACTTAAATAAAATCATTAAGCATTCCACTGCACAGCTGTATACAGTTTACTTATTACTTAGGGGTGTGTCTTAGACACTGCTCTATTGTTATGAAGAGACACCATGACCAAGTCAGCTCTTCTAAAAGAGCCATTTCATTGGGGGCTTCCTTACAGTTTTAGATGATCATGGCAGGAAGCAGACAGGCATGGTGCTGAGAGCTTTACATCCTAATCTGTAGGCAGTCTGGGGCTGGGGGTTTGTTGTGTGATATTTTGTTTATGTTCTGACAAATAAAGCTTCAGAGCTAGGCACTAGTTTACAATAGAGGTCTGGAGGTCTGTACAAAGAGGACACAGGAAGTGACAAGTTGGAGTGAAGAAAGGATCTCATCCCATTTGATCAGAGGACCCATAGAGGTCAGAGGCAACTGTGGCTGCCTCCTCTGCTTCTCTGACATTGCAGGGTTTTGCCCCGGTTTCTGACTCTTGGTTTTTATTGATAAGGTTAATAATAGATTTACACTTCAGGGGTTGGCATCAGCTTTTGAAACCTCAAAGCTTATCCCCAGTGCCACATTTCCTCCAAGGCCACATACCCTAATCCTAATCCTTCTCAAACAGTTCCTGTAACTATGCATTCAAATATATAAGACTATGTGGGCTATTCTCATTCAAACCACCAAAGTTGCTTCCAGGTCTTGGCCATTGTGAATAGCATTGCCATAAACTTTTCCAGTACAGGATTTGTGTAAATATGAGGTTTGTAAATATGAGGTTTCAGTTCTCTTGAGTAAATGCCTAGAAGTGGGATTGCCAGGCATTTAAAGAAAATGGTTTATTTTTATTATTTTTTTAATTAGGTGTATGCATGTGTATCTGTATGCCTATATGCTTGTGAGTGCGGGTGCCCTCAGGCCAGAGGTGTTGGATGCCCCTGAATCTGGAGTTGCAGGCAGTTGCGAACTGTTCCACCCAGGTGCTGGAAATTAAACTCTGCAAGAGTGCTAAATCTTTTAACCACTCTGCAAGGCCCCAAAGTCTTTTGAGCATATGTTAACTCCACAAGAAAAATACAAACCCCCTGGTGGTGGTGGTGGTAGGGACCACAGAGTCCATCTTTAAACCCAGCACTTGGAGGCAGAAGCAGCAGGATCTAGGAGTTCAAGACCAGCTTGGTCTACAGAGTGAGTTCAAGACAGCTAGGGCTACATAGAGAAGTTGTATTGGGGGTGGGGAAAAGAAGAAGAAGAAGAAGAAGAAGAAGAAGAAGAAGAAGAAGAAGAAGAAGAAGAAGAAGAAGAAGAAGAAGAAGAAGAAGAGGAGGAGGAGGAGGAGGAGGAGGAGGAGGAGGAGGAGGAGGAGGAGGAGGAGGAGGAGGAGGAGGAGGAGGAGGAGGAAGAGGAGGAGGAAGAGGAAGAAGAAAAAACAAACCTGTTTTAGCTGCATGAACTGTTTTCCTACCAAAAGTGTATAGTATTTTAATCTGCTTCATATCCTTGTCACCTGTTAGCAGTGTTAAATCTGTTTGCTCCTTTGTGTAGCCATCCAAAAAGCATGTGATGATATTGTGGTAGTTTGAGTTTTAATTGGCCCCCAAATCTCATAGGGAGTGACACTATTAGGAGGCGTGGCTTTGTTGGAGTGGGGATATGGCCTTGCTGGAGGAAGTATGTCACTGTGGGGGCAGGCTTTGAAGTTTCCTATGCTCGGGATACTGTCAGTGTCCCCCACATCTGCCTGCACACTACCATGCTGTCTGCCATGATGATAAGAGACCAGACTTCTGAAACTGTAAGCCACCACGTCAAATAAATGTATACATTACCACATCCAACTCATACATTATTATGTATATGTTTTTGTCTGGTTTTTAGATATCATGTTAATATTAGTGATTTCTAATAACAGATTTTTTAAAAGGAAGAAGAAAAAGGAGGAGAAGAAAAGATGGAGAGGAAGAAGAGGAGGAGGAGGAAGAAGAAGAGGAAAGGTTTATTTTAGCTTGCAGCTTCTAAGGTATCAGCTCATGGTTGATAAGTCCTGTCAATTTGGACCCATTCTGGGTCAGTGTGCCATGGCAGCTACTCATGGGAAGACCATTCACCTCATTGTTGGGATACCACAATCCCTTTTGAGGGAACACTTTCAGTGACCTGAGAGCTCTCACTAGGTCCCACTTCATTCATATATATGTATGTATGTATGTATGTATGTATGTATGTATGTATATATATATATATATAGATATCTTTATTGGTTCTTTGGGAATTTCACATTATGCACCCCAATTCCACTCATTTCTCAGTCCTTCCATATCTACCCTTCACCCTTGCAGCATCTGCCCCCAAAAGACAATTTAAAAAAATTAAAACCAACCAAAACAGAACTTTGCTGCTCTGTCTTTCCCACCTCTTCATTGGTCTTAGTGTCATTGGGAGCCTTGGTGTGACACTCATTATACCCTTTGTCCAATTAGCTTTACTTGCAAATGTTCATTGCAATGAGTCATTGGTCTGGTTCAAGGCCTCTGGCTTCTGGTACTCCATCATCATAGGATCAGCACTGAAACTCCTCTCAAATATCCTGGGGCCACACCAAGCCATGCAGATCCTCTGGAGGAATAGTCCCTTCATCTGCTCCAATAGGTCATTAAATGGGGATAGATGTTAGTGTTGTGGAATATTTAACTATGGAAAGTGTTGTGGAATATTTAACTATGGAAAGATGTTACATTTGTTTATGCCGCACCCAGTATTACTTTAACTGTGTGAAGGTTTGCTTCTGCTGGCTGTGTTAATGATGCAAAGCAAAAGCAAAATGTTGCTTTTGTTTATGCTGCATCTGTTTAATGATGTAAGGATGTGTTGCGTTTGTTTCACCTTACCTGCCTCAGGCACCTACTTGGTTTAATAAAGAGCTGAATGGCTAATAGCTAGGCACAGAGGGATGGGCAGGGCTGGTGGGCAGTCATTGAGTATTCGTGGAGAAAGGAAATCTATTGTTCAGAAAGTGAGCAGAGGTTAGTAAAGTTTCAGGAAACTTTGGGTTTGGCCCAGTGTAAAGGTGAGCCCATATGCAAGAATGGCTGTATGTACTGACCAGGAATCTTAGGCAAATCTACTCACCCAGTAAGTGTGCGCTTTCACTCTAAAATAAATTTCTTCCACTGTCTCATCTCTGGTCTTTCCTTGATGGTGACAAGAACCAGGAAATCTCAAGCGCAGTTTCAGTCACATCTATCTGAGGCCTCCACAGCTTCTGTCCAGGAGCAATGGTCTCAGTCACTCAGAAAACAGCCAAGGATATTGTGGGCATATTTGGCAAACAGCATAATCCACTTCACAAATTAACTTCACCTGCAAATATATTTTAGGATTAGTTGAACAGAAGAGCAGCCTGACTAGAGTCACAACTCCCAATCCATTCAGAGGCTTAAGAACCACCCCAACTCACACACACAAGCTTGAGAAGAACAATTATATTGCACCTGTCTCTCAATGTTTGCAAAGGAGCTGGTTGTCACTTTGTCAGGTAACTGCCACGTAAAAAGAAATGTTTTTTTCCAGTGTTTTGATTCATATTTAACTTTGTCTCTATGATAAAACCAATTCCTTGATTTTCATACTTTAGAGTATGTACCAGGTGGAAACTGAAATTGTGGTCAGAGTCAACAGTATCTGTGGATGGTCACTAGTAATGTAGGAAAACTTCCTCAGGTTCTGAATATGCAGGGGGCAGGAAGTGACCTCCTTCAAGGAGATGGTCCCCTGGTACTCTAACCTAGATTAAGTGTGTTGTATAACACAGAACCAAGAAGAGCAGCTCCAACACCAGCAGAAACCAACAAGCAAGAAGCAGCTGGAGTGGCCTTTCTGGGTAAAGGGAAAAATAAAAAGCAAGCTCATTTCAAAATGCTAGCAGAGCCAACTCAAAAGTTGAAGGCTCACCTGACCGCCTGTTGTGCACTGATATGCAGGTAATCTAATTAAAATTCTTTTAAAGAAAACTGATTGACCAGTAGACAATAAAGCGGCTCTTTGAAGCTTTACTTACTAACTGGTTCTTTCTCTTAAAGAACTACCCAGAACAAGTCAGATCCAACTCACTTGGCACCTTGAAGTAAAAAACAAAACAAAACTGGTTTTTCTTGCTCTTGAGCTGTAATTTCTACTCAATAGCTTTAAGAACTATAATACTGTAGGGACAAAATATGTGGTAAAGTAATGCCTGGTCATCTGAGGCCTAATTCCCTAAACACTGAATTGTGTTCTCTCTCTCTCTCTCTCTTTCCTCTCCCTATAATTTATTTTGGATAAAAATCCTTTAAAAAAAAGATACTATCTGTGGTGGTTTCAAAGAAAATGGCCCCAAAAGGGAGTGGCACTATTAGGAGGTGTGGCCTTGTTGGAGAAAGTGTGTTACTGTGGAGGCCGGCTTTGAGGTCTCCTATATATATACTCAAGCCCTGCCCAGTGAGCAGACTACTTCCTGTTGCCTTTGGATCAAGATGTAGAATTCTAATCTCCTTCTCCAGCATTGTGTCTGCCTGCAACCTGCTATACTCTCAGCTGCCACTCTCCCTGCCATGATGACAATGGAATAAATCCCTGAATCTTTAAGCCATCACCTTGATTAAATGTTTTCCTTTATAAGAGTTGTGGTCCTGGTCACTCTTCTCAGCAGTAGAAGCCCTAAGACACTATCATAATTCTGTCTTTTCTTTTTCTCCTAGTATGTTTTCCAACTTCTGACATTAAGTCATTGAAATCCAGGAGCCACCAGCAGAGGTTCTGCCTAAAAATACTGGATTCTTTGTGTACTTATTGCTTGAAGTGTCAATCATACTAATTACTACTTAATCTGGTCTTAGTTCCTGTGGTATATAATGCATCCATGATTATACTTGAGTGTGTAGGGCACTTCAATTAGAAAATTAATTTTTAAACTAGTTTACAAAGTAGTAAGTTTCTTTATGGTATTTCATATATATATATATATACACATATATATATATGGCATTATAACATTGATCATTGGCTGGTCTAGAACTCTAGTATACCGCACTGGTTTGGAACTCACAGAGATCCACATGATTCTTGCTTCTGAGTGAGTGCTGGGATTAAAGGTGTATGTCATCATGCCCAACCCATTTTTTTAATACAGTTCTCATGTATCTCAGGCTGGCCTCAAACTCAGTATATAGCCAACAGTGATCTTGAGCTCCTAATATTCAGGTGTATGCCTTGAACCCAGCTTAAATTAGAATTTTTGATAATGAATTTTTCAGTATAAATATATCCTGAATATTTTATAACCAGTTATTGTTTATTTTACTCAAATATTACCAGACTGTCTATATTTTTTCTGACATTTTCAATCAGATATCTCAGAAATACATATATTGTTTGGCCTAAGCTGCCCTTAAACTGCTTTCTTATTGTCGTTTGTGCCTTCAGTGTTGTAAAGTTTTGCTTTTCAAGTCAGATTATAGGATGTTGAAGAGATGACTCAGTGGCTAAGAGCATTGGCTGCTCTTCCCAAGGTCCCAGGATCAATTCCCAGCACTCTGATGGCAGCTCAGAACTGCCAAGGGATATGACACCCTTTTCTGGTCTGTTTTGTGCACATCATGTGCTTGGTGTACAGGCATACATGTAGGCAAAACACACACACACACATACGAAGAGACAGAGATAGAGACAGAGAGACAGAGAGAATCAGGTGATAAAGAAACCAAAGCTAGTTCCTGGACACAATGTCTCAGACCGCTGTTTCTCTTTATTCATTTATGGCCTTCTGAATTATTCAGTAACACTTTTCATCTGTCTCTACTTTGCTTCTGCCATCTCCTCTTTAGTCTGTGCTCATTTCTCTTCTGTTCCATTTTCGAATTCCTGTAGTTAAATGTAGTTTTTAAGAGGGTTTGGTTTTGTTTTTTGAGTTCATGGTGTAGCTCAGTGAGTGCTTACTGGACACATGCAGAAGGCCTGGGTTTGATTCCTAGCATTAAAAAAAAGAGTGAACTTCTTGGGACAAATGAGGGTTCGGGTTCCAGCCTGTCCCTTCACTGCGTATGGGAATGTAAAATTATTTCGTGTCTATAAGCTGGGGCTTCACTTTCTGAGGACTGCCAAGCTCTGGTGCTCTCTTTGTCAGGCTACCGTGGCAGGTAGTGGGCAAACCACTCAAGAGTGACTTGTAGATTCTTACTGTAAGAGGAGCTTCAGGTTTGACTATTGAGCTACTCTATGCCCAGACTTGTGGCTCGTGTTGAGCTAATACTTGCCCTGGTGATCTTTGACTTTCCCTCTCATGTCGTCATCAACCAGTTCGGGTCAGTTCCACTCAGTTCAGGAAACTCACATTGAGTTCTGGTGGTGGTTGTTGTTTCAGACAGGGTTTCACTCTATAGCTCAGGCCCTTTGCAACCTGCTTTAATCCCAGAAGTGCTGAAATCATTACTGACATGGTTAAGTTCAGAGCCTGGGCAGTTTAGGCTAAATCACTTGTCCTCAAGAGGTCAATTAAATGGACAAGAAGCAGTAAAAGGTGCCGTGGAATGTAGCACAAATAATAAAAACCCAGAGGCAGATATTAGGGCTTAAGCTGAAAGACCAGAGAGGCAAAGCTTCCAAGCCCCAGAGATCTGCCCCCGCTACCAGTGCTCAGACTGAAGGGATGATTTTGTCCTCTGATTGCATCTCCAAACTGCATTGCTCTCCACCAAGCCTCTGACTACAATTCTCTCCTTCTGTCTCCTCCCGCCTTATATTCCTCTCTCTGCCCAGCCATACCACTTCTGTCTCTACCTCCCTAGTGCTGGGATTAAAGGCATGTGAACCCAAGAGTGTTCAGATCACCTTTGTGTGAGCTGTTTCTCTTTTAGACTAGGTCAATTTCATGTATCCTTGAGCTAAGAGAGATCTATCTGCCTCTGTCTCCCGAGCCTGGGATTAAAGGTGTGTACCACCACTGCCTGGTTTTATGGCTGTGGCTAGCTTTACATTTTGATCTCCAGTTGCTTTATTAGACCACAAACAATATATCACCACAGTGGAATATTGTTTTAAGGTTTGTTACATTTGTTTACGCTGTAGAACATTTGTTTAATGATGTAGAGATGTGTTGCTTTTGTTTATGTTGCATTTGTTTAACTCTGAAGCTGTCATTCTTTGCTTGTCTAAAACACCTGATGGTCTAATAAAGAGCTGAATGGCCAATAGCAAAGCAGAAGAAAGGATGGGCGGGACTGGCAGACAGAGAGAATAAATAGGAGGAGAAATTTGAGGCGAGAGAAGGGATAAGCAAGATAGAACAAGGAGAGGAGGATGTCAGGGCCCAGCCACCCAGTCACTCCACCACCCAGTCAACCACAGAGTAAGGTAAGACATACAGAAATAAGAAAAGGGAAAAGTCCAGAAGCAAAATATAGATGTGATAATTTAAGAAAAGCTGGCAAGAAACAAGCCAAACTAAGGCTGGGAATTGATAAGTAAGAATAAGACTCCACGTGTGATTATTTGGGAGCTGGGTGGTATGCCCCCAAAAGAGTAAATAGTAGAAAACAAACAAACAAAACAGAAAACAAACAAGCCTAACCACAAAAAGGCAGAGAAAGATTTTACTCAACATGACCACTTTAAGTATGTTCAATGTAATACATTCTACTCTGTCTGTCTATCATCTATCTATCTATCTATCTATCTATCTATCTATCTATCTATCTATCTATCTATCTATTGTGACAGTCTCTCTATTCCTGGCTCTTCTGGAAATTGCTAAGCAGACCAGGGTGGATTTGAACACACAGAAATCTTCCTGCCTCCGCTTTCCCAGTGCTAGGACTAAAGGTATGTGCTACCATGCCCAGCTGTGACCACATTAGGAAGAAGAACAAAGAAGTCCAGTGTTAGTCCATCTCAAGGTCTAACATGAAGTTTAAGTTTAAAATGATTTATTTCATTTTTATGTGCATTGGTGTTTTGCCTGTATGTGTGTCTGTGTGAGGGTTGTTGGATCCCCTGGAACTATTACAATAGTTATCTTTACTTTTAAAAAAAGACAGTATATTAAGTATATTTAAAAAGCAGAGAAAGGACTCAGTGGGAAGGTACATGAGGTACACAAGCCTGGACTCAATTTCCCATCGTTTTGGAGGTGGGATGGGGAGGAGAAAGAGGTAAGGAATGAAAGCAGATGTGACAGCTTAAGCTTGTGGCTCCAGCACAGAGAGTGTGAGACAGGCCTTGACCATATGATGAACCTTTAGCGGCCATTTTAGATTTGGACCAAGTTAACATCAAGATCTAGTTTACATTCCATCATCCAGAAGTTTTCCGAAGACTGGATTACACGAAAATTTAAAGGGAAGTATTCTATGCTAAGTCATCCAATTTATTTTTCTCTTTG
The DNA here is from genome assembly GCF_017639785.1 of Mesocricetus auratus. Lineage (NCBI taxonomy): Eukaryota > Metazoa > Chordata > Mammalia > Rodentia > Cricetidae > Mesocricetus > Mesocricetus auratus. The sequence continues at coordinate 40,949,270 of NW_024429193.1, forward strand.
CTGTTTTCTAACTATGCTTTCCTAAGTCATGGTTTTAATCATGTGCAATATGAAGAAGCATAAGCTTAATTCTAGGTGCATTGTGTTAACAGGAAAGGGATAAATCTGCTGTATCCGATGATCAAACCAGATCCAGAATATTACATTTCAGCCTGTGCACCGCTTGCATAGGCTACAGTGGTTGGAAGATTTTCGACATATATTAGTAGGCTTTAAAAAGTAGTATGTTTGAGATCCTTGGAGAGAGGAAGAGGTAAATGGCTCTCCTATATGGTGGTCTCTCTCTGCACTTCCCCGACCCCCCTCCCCCGTTTAGCCACACTAAGCCCATTTTGGATTCCAGAGACTCTCTCCAGCGGTCAGAGTGGGGGCAGGGGTCATTTCCAACCAAACAAGCTGGTTCCTAGACTAAAGTTGGTAACCTGCACCAGGGATAAATCTTGTTTTCAACTCACTGGTGGTCATTTTCAGGAGCCAAGATCCGCCTCCCGGTTCTCTATCAGGGTTCTTTGACCCAAAGGACTTTGCCCTTTCTTAAATTGCGGGTCATCCTACCACTTTCGGCAGCCGAACTGTCGGCAGAGACACCCTTCCTATCAAGGTCCCGCGACCGTGAGGCTGTCACGGGGCTGCCCCGGTGTGGTCGCTTCAGGGACGCGGCTGGGCAAGCGCGAAGCTGGGGCCGCCGGAGCCGAGCAGGGAACGGCGTTTGCCGGGGCCAAGGCGGAAGCCGGAGCCTTTGGCGGACGGGACCGCGGGAACCCGGAAACGCCTGGGCCGCACCGAGGCGGTCCGGGCCACTGAGACGGCGGGAGCCGGCGGCGCTGCGGGTCAGCGGACGCGGCGGGGCCGGCGGGCTCGGCAGCCTGGGGCGCCCGGTGTCGGGGAGCCCGGGGCTCCAGTGCGAGCGGCTGGCCGAGCCTCACGGCGGGTGAGCGAAGGGCATTGGCGGGGAGCGGCGGGCTCCGAGGCCGGAGGCTGCGGGCTGGATTGGCGTGGGGTGGGGGAGGGTGGGGGTGCGGCGACTGAGGTATGAGGTCCCCGGGCCACCCAGAGAGCAGCCGAGAGCTGCAGCACTCGCTCAGAGGGAGCAGATGAAGGGGCGCCTTGTACTTCGGCCCGGACGAGCTGGAACGTTCTGGGTGGAGGAGGAAAAGGTCCGGAGGAGAGGGGTGTGGCAGGCGGTGTGCCTGCGAGCTCCTGACGGGCGGGCCAAGTGCCGAAGGGGGCCAGGCTGGCGGCCAGTCCTTCCGTGGCCTTCCCTGGAGCTCCCGCCCAGCCTGTGATCCTGGGGGTAAGGATGGGTCTGCTCGGCGAGGACTGTGTGGTCAAGAAGCTGCAGGGACATCCAGAGATGGAAAGGGTGCCCGTGGTAAGGTTAGACCGAAGGCGATGGGTGTCAGAGACCGTGTAAGGTTGCCCTCGGAGTGTGTGTCGGGGGCGGACAGTACAAGGGCTGCTGACTGTTGACGAGTGGTGGAGTTCAGGGAACGTTTTCATGTAAGCCAACCAAAGTTTCTGCTAGTTCAAATGAATTAAGGGGCATTAGATGTAGTAATGAGCCTTTCTGCAGCAAGCCACTTATATTGTTTCTTTTGAGGAGCGCGTCCTTTATTTATATTCTGTTAAATACAATATTCGAGCATGTCACCAGAGTTGAGTCTTTATAGGCACTTAGTTTGGTAGTTACAGGTGATGTTGGGTTGTTTCTCACGTGCTGGTCTTAATTCCACTGCCGCTAACTCCAAGTTGTTTCCTTTCGAATGAGTACTACGTTTACATCTCTGACTAACTTCCCTCCCTTTAATTTTGTTTTCTACTGTGTCTGCCTCTATTTTTCTGGCCTCTTCCAGATGCACTATACTAATAACTTCCAAAGGGAACTTGCTGCTTTTAGCCTGTCTGCCGTGCCACTACTCCTGGTCTGCTGGCACGCTGGCACGCTGGCATGCTGGCACAGGCATGCGCCGGCGCTCTCGTCTCTGCCCCCCCGCGCGCCTCGTGTGTATTGTTGTTCAATGGGGGGTGTGTGTGTGAACCCTGTGGGAATATTGGACGAGCACTGATATCACTGAGCTGTAATTCCAATTCTTTGTTGCTCCCCCCGCGCCTCGTGTGTATTGTTGTTCAATGGGGGGGTGCGTGGGAATATTGGACGAGCACTGATATCACTGAGCTGTAATTCCAATTCTTTGTAATTGTCTTTTGTACCATTCTCTGACACTTATCTCAGAAATACTCAGCGACTATTTATTTACTTAGTGGTTCTGGGGATGGAACGTACTTTTCTACTAAGAAATACCCCTAACCCAGAATAGATTTTTAAATAATTTAGGCAGATATTAAAAACCCTTCTGTGACTCAAATCAATATGATCCTTTCATTCTTTTTAAAGTTACTTTATCCGGCATATCGTATATTTTTAGACAACCACAGGATTTTTGTTTTTATGTTTTATTTATTTGTTTAGTTTGAGATAGGGCTTCACATCATAGTCCTTCTGGCTGCCCTGGGACTTAATAAGTAACCCAGGATAGCCTCTAACTTGTGGCAATCTTCCATTGGGTCCTAATTATCTCTAAAGCAGGGCAATTATTATTGGTCCCATTTTATAGATAGCTATTGCGTATCACACATGCCAAGTAATTTGCTCTAGGTCCTGCTTCCTTTGTGTTTGAAATGGATATGATATGTACTCAAGCATGTGTCTTTTAAGGAAATTAACATCCTGAGTGAATGTGAATAGGTGATAGACACAATGAAAATAACTTCTGAGTTAAAAGCTTCATTTATGATTCAGTAACTAGAACTAACTAGGATTATGTTTATGAAAGGTGAGTTCCTATTTCATATTAAATAACTGTTTTTCCCCCCAAAGTTCAGATCAATGTGAATTAGGTTTCAAGCCCTGGTAGCACACATCTTTAATCCCAGCCCTAGGGAGGCAGAAGCAGGTGGATCTCTGTGAGTTCGACACCAGCCTGGTCTACAAGAGCTAGTTCCAGGACAGTTTCCAAAGCCACAGAGAAACCCTGTCTTGAAAAAACAAAAACAAAAACCAAACAAAAAATTAGGTTTCAGTTCTAAAACAGCGAATGTGCTCTAAGTCTATTCAATTTAATTCATCCCATTAATGAAAGAGTGTAATTCTGGGGTCTGTGTGTGCTCTTTCCTTTTTTCTTTCTTGAGACTTGTTGGGGACAGGTATAGGGTTGTCCCACTATGCCTGGCATGTTTATATGTATGTACACTAAAATTTTAGAATTTATTTTAATTTTAAAAATATTTTTAAACATTTATCTTCTATATGTGATTTGCCACAATGTATGTATATATACCATATGCATGTAGTGCCCTCAAAGGCCAGAAGAAGGTTCTGGATCCTCTGGGACTAGAGTTATGGATGGCTGTACACCACCAATGGTGGGAATTGAACCCTGGTCCTCTGGAGGAGCAGCCAGTGCTCTTAAACCCTGGGCCATCTCTCCAGCCCTGTTATATATTTTTAGTCACCATTTTAAAATGTGTTGTTGGTGTTTATGTCAGTGACTTTTGAAGCTAGAATATTAATCAGCTTCTCTGGTAGCCCACCCAGAACTGCTTATTAATCACATAGAAGATACCATCTCAAATGAAAACAAACCAGACTTAAAGAAAAATAAATTAAGATAGGTGACTGTATTCTAGGTTAGGTATCATGGTAGAAATTAGAGTTAATCTAAAATTGAAGTCTTAGGTCACATCAAATGCCAAGAAACTAGTTCATTCCACAAAGAAAGATTCACATATAACTTTATATTTACTCTTTTTTTTTTCCCTTAAAAGTTGGGTAAGATTTTTTTCTGGAGCCAGTGAGATGGCTCAGCAGGTAATTTTATTTTATTTGTAGAGATTTTTTGCCTATTTGTACATCTGAACCACTTGTATGCAGATGTCAGGATCTCCTAACTGGAGTTTTTTGTTATTAATAATACCATTAATTATTATTTTAGGATTTCATGTATCTGAGTGTTTTGCCTGCATTTACGTCTGTGCATTACTTGTGTAGAGTGCTCTCTGAGGCCAGAAGAGGGCACTGGATCCCTCGGGATTAGAGTTACCGACAGTGACTGTTGTGAGCAGCCATGTGGGTGCCAGGCAAGAGCAGTCAGTCCCTTAGTCACTGAGCCATCTCTCCAGTCCCAGAATCTCACTTTCTTAATCTGGAAAGGCAAGGATACTTTCTTTTCAAAGTAAATTATATTTCAGTGAACAAATCTGTATGTAATGACTGGCAAGAAATCTGACATGTTATAGATACTCAAGGCTCTTAGCTTATGAAATTGTAGTTATTAGAAACCATTAAGTGAGAACCTTTGTCTGTCTCCTCTGTACAGGGTTCACCATCCTGAACCCTGAATGCCCCAGAGCCCTTAAAAAAGACTTAGTTCCCAAGGAGAGCGTTCCTTTTGGAGGATTTAAATACTAAGGATTTTATCTAGCTTTTTGTGGAACCAACACAGAGAGCAAATGCCTAATGTGACAGATGCTTCTGGTGAGGCAATAAAGGAAATACAACACTGAAAAGAAGAAAATTTCTATCATTCTGCCTAACCTGGGATACATAGCCACTTACCTTAATCTTGTTTGTTTGTTTGTTTTGTTTTGTTTTCATCTGAGATGTATCTTCTAATCTTCTATGTGGCTGATAAACAGTTCTGGGCAGACAACTAGAGAAGCTGATTAATAGTCGAGTGTCAGAAGTTGCTGGAATAATGTGCATTTGGTAGAATCCATGAATGCTCTTGTAAAGACAAGCACAGAGCATGGGGAGGGTCCAAGGATGCTAGAGGACTGGAGCATACCTTGCAGCAGGTCCCAAAACTACCCAGGGAGGGGGTGAGAGGAACTAGCCCTTCTCTGCTTACGGGTCTATATATATTACAGGACTCAGAATACTGTCCTCTTAGTGAAGTTTCCTAAGTCTTCCAGGAAGGCTTTTTAAAAGTGACAAATATTTGTTCAAAAAAGTACACAAAAGGATGAATGGTTTGAGATATGCAGTAGTTTATGACAGGAAATTTAGTCTAGGACCAGGTTATAAGAGACTATGTAGACTCTATTTGGTAAGGTGTCAGTTGAACTTTACAAACAAACAAGGAATGTGATTAAATGTATATTTTCCTTTTTTAATGTGTATTGTTTTTTGTCTGCATTCTTGTCTGTGAGAGGGTATCAGATCCCCTGAAACTGTAGTTACATACTGTTGTGAGCTGCCATGTCAGTGGGAATTGAACATGGGTCCTCTGGAAGAGCAGCCAATGTTCTTAACAGCTGAGCCATCACTCTGGCCCCAAATGCATATTTTCTTAAGACACCTATTGAATGGAGGTTAAGTTAGAGCTGGAAGAATTGGAGCCTGTCCAAATCAGTCAGCAGGCAGTGTGGTAAGGGACTTGAATAAGCATAATGAATGGAATTCATATTTTACTGAGTTTAAGCACATCAGATTATAGTGTATCTAAACTTCTGAGACTGGAACAGTATCTGTGTGGTAGGTGATGCTTCCACAATCTTTTTGTTGTTTTTTTGAGACAGGATTTCTCTGTATTGCTTTGGAGGTTTCTATGTATTGCTTTGGAGGTTGTCCTGGAACTCGCTCTGTAGACCAGGCTGGCCTCGAACTCACAGAGATCCACCTGCCTCTGCCTCCCAAGTGCTGGGATTAAAGGTGTGCGCCACCAACACCCAGCTACAATCTTATATTTTGATGGTGGCAGTAAAAAAAAAAAAGAGGTGATTGGTATAACATAGCTTTAGGGTGCTTGCTGAGTGAGCATGGTGAGGCTCTGAGTCCTATCTCCAGAGTGGCTAAAAAAATCTAGAATAAGTAGTAAAGAATAACTTTATAACACTTGGTAAAGTTTCTCTGATTGTATAGAAATGAATAATTTTGTGGTTTTTTTCATGAGAAGCTAAAGTAATTTTTATTCATATGGTATCTTTGTTTCATTACTGGGTTTATATTTTCTTTCTTTTGTTTTTTCAAGACAGGGTATCTTTGTGTAATAGCCCTGGCTGTCCTGAAATTACTCTTTAGATCAGGCTGGCCTTGAACTCACAGAGATCCTCCTGCCTCTGCCTTTTAAAAAAACAGGTTGTTGTTTTTCACATATTTTTGTTTTTTTGTTGGGTTTTGTTGTTTTTTGAGGCAGGGTCTCTCTGTGTACTCCAGGCTGTCCTAGAACTCACTAGGCTGGCCTTGAACTCAAAGAGATCTGCCTACCTCTGTCTTCTGAGTGCTAGAATTAAAAGTGTGGATGTGCCATCACCCTGGCCTGATTAGTTCTTTTTAAGTACTGAAATTTACTTGTTTTCTGTACATTTGTATGCATGTATGTAGCTATTTTTATGACACAGATCAAACCCAGGGCCTTATGCATGGTAAGCACACACTTTACCATTAAACTATGCTCTACACACACACACACACACACACACACACACACGGTTAATTCTTACCAGCTTCCTTCTCTAACATTAAGCACTTTCTTCCTAATTTGATGTAGAGAAAAGCTAATTTGTTTTTAAAAATATGAGGCTTAAATTCCTACATTAGTGTTTCTGTGACTGCTGAAAATTAGCATATAGTTTGGTAACTTAAGACAACAGCCCATTCTCTTACCAGAGGCTAGAAATTCAAAATCAGTGTTAGCAGGACTCTGCTTCCTCCAGTGGCTCTAGCTAAGAGTGCATTTTTCCCTCTTCTAGTTGCTAGTGGCTGCCAGCATTCCTTGACTTGTTTGTGTCTGCAGGACCCTGTTTCTGAAGACTAGCACCTTCAAATCTCTGTGCTCCTCCTTATTGCCTACTCCCCCTACGATCTCACTGTATTCTGCCCTTGACCTTACTGCCTCAGTCTCTTGAGTAAGTGAAATTATAGGCATGTATCACTGTTCCAATATAACTGTTTTACTGAGTTGTATTAACAAATAGAGATAGTGTCTATACAAGGTATACAGCATAATGATTTTATGTATATCAGGGAATGATTTTCTTAACATATCCATCATTGTACATCGTTGCCATTTGTGTGTATTTAGAGGGGTGTTACCCTTGAGAGTTATTTTCACCAAGTCTGAAAGAAAAGATGTAAGGAGAGAACTGTGTTTTTTGTGGATCCCAAGACTGACTGACTGGGGAGACTGTTACATTGATGGCGTGGCAGAAGTGTATACGCGTACTGGGTGGGCAAGAAATCTGGCCACTGGACTCATCTTTAATCCTAACGACTGTCTGCGACTGTCTTCTCATTCCTTTGATAGCACAGCTAAGTTGTGGCACTCTCTCGGTGGCTTTGACAAGACTTTTATTAAGCTGCCTGGAGAGAAGGTTCAATGGTTAAGAGCACTTTTTTTTCAGAGGATTTTGGCTTCCACCACCCACATGACAGCTCATATCGTCTGGAAGTTGAATTTCAGGGGATCTGATTCCTCTTCTGACCCCCACAGGCTCCTGCGCTCACATGATACACCAACATACGTTCAAGTACATCTAAAAATAAAAATAATTTACTAAAAAAATGAAAACAGAGACCCCTTCCATTGCTGCACCTAAAATCTGTGCCTCCTCTACTGTTCTCCATCTGGAGACTCTGTCTCCCTCACAGTGAGGGAGAACCATGCACACTTAAGCTGCTGGCAGGAACTACCAGAGCTATCAGCTGGTCAGTAGAAGCTAAGGAGCTCACCCTTGTGTTAGAATGCATAAACTGTCACCAAGTGCTGCTGCAGGGGAGAATGGGGGAGAGAGCTGCTGCTGCAGGGGGGAATGGGGGAGAGAGCTGCTGCTGCAGGGGGGAATGGGGGAGAGAGCTGCTGCAGCAGGGGGGAATGGGGGAGAAAGCTGCTGCTGCAGGGGGGAATGGGGGAGAGAGCTGCTGCTGCAGGGGGGAATGGGGGAGAGAGCTGCTGCTGCAGGGGGAAGCAGGGGAGGGTGCTGCTGCTGCAGGGGGAAGCAGGGGAGGGTGCTGCTGCTGCAGGGGGAAGCAGGGGAGAGTGCTGCTGCTGCAGGGGGAAGCGGGGGAGAGTGCTGCTGCAGGGGGGAATGGGGGAGAGTGCTGCTGCAGGGGGGAATGGGGGAGAGTGCTGCTGCAGGGGGGAATGGGGGAGAGTGCTGCTGCAGGGCAGAACTCTTAATTGTCTGTTATTTTTTGAGATAGGGTTTTCTCTGTGTACTCCTGCCTATCCTGGAACTCACTCTGTAGACTGGGCTGTCCTTAAACTCGCAGAGATCCACCTGGCTCTGCTGGGATTATAAAGGCTTGCACCTTTTTACGTTATTGCCACAGAGAAGACAGCGAAGAACAAACTCGGATGTTTAGCCTGCCGTTGAAAGAAAGATCACATGGCCTCTGGTCACTGAATGACAAAACCTGTCTTTGATTTGTGAGCTCATGGAAAGCACAGGGCCACTTGAGCAGCAGCGGCTGTCGTTAGTCCTGAAGAGCAGCACCATCCCTGGATCTAGTAAAGGTGGTGCTAAGGCAGGCTGGCAGCAGGCCTTGGGCTTTGCTGACACCTTCCGTTTCCTCCTCTGCTCTCCTCACGGCACTGTTGCATTTTCCTGACTTTGGCCTCATAGGGAAAGAGTGAAGCAGTTTTCGTCACCTGCAACCTTTTTGTTGTACATTTTTCTCTCAGCCTCTTAACCATAAAAAGAGTGACAATACTGAGTATCCAGTAGAGTCCTATAAAAACTGTTTAAGACGTGACTCTGCTTAAAACAAGCTATTTCTGAACATTAAAAGACAAAAGAAACAGTACTATTCATTGTGTTCTATACTGGATCCTTGTGTATTGTTCTCTATGTCCACTCTTTTTGAGTTGCGGTCTCACTCTGAAGTTCTGGGGAGGCCTGAAATTAGCCTCCCAGAGTGAAAGTAGACCAGGCTGGCCTTAACCTTGAGGTGGTTCTCCTGCCTGTCAAATTCTGGAATAAAGGTGTACACACTTGGGGTGTACACACTTGGCCTATCTTCAGTTCTTTCTTTTCTTTTTTTTCTTGAGACAGGGTCTCATGCAACCCAGGCTGGTCTTACATTCACTCCGTAGCAGAGAAGACCTTGATCTCTTCCTGATGCTCCTCTGTCCACTTCCCAGGTGTTGGGATTACAGGCTTGACCCATTGTTCCTAGCTTCAAGATTCTTAATTTCACTTACATAGGGTACTCTTTCTGTAACCTGCTCCAAGTAATGAAACAAGTGTAGGTTCCAGAGACCAGAATGTGGTACTTTGGGGGATAGTCAACCTGTACAGTTCCTAAAGAGTTTGGATGTATTGAGATGCAGAGTTTATGAAAGCATACAGAATATAGGATCCTAAGATTTGTAAGGTTCTAAATCCCATCTGCCTTCAGCTCAGCCTCCCATAGGACCACACTGGATTTGTTTTCCAGAAATGAGGAGTTTGCTACCTAAGGTGTGGTTTTGTTCTAGGACAGTGGTAGAAGCTTTCTCATTATGTCTGACTCTTGGGCTGTGAATTTAGTTTCATTTTCTCCAATTTTGTAATTTAGAAGCTACTTGTGGAAGCTCTTGTACTCCTGTTGCCAGTACAGTGGTTGGTTAGTCAGTCCTTCGTACATCCTCCATTGCAGGTAACTGTAGAGGAAGATGGAGAGAACCTTTACTTCTGCATGGAGCTACCAGTATCTCCATTACCATTACTCTACTCAGACTGGGAAATTAATTCCAGATTCCTGTCATTATGGTTCTCTTACCTCTAGGTAAGAGGTAAGGCCACACTTGTTCTCAATAGCTGTACTGGCTAGGGCTCAGTCAGGAAAGCACAATCCTCCAGTGTTATGGAATAGGGCGTTTAGAATAACAAGTAAAATAGAGGTAAAAGAAGAGGGTATTAGAGAATTAATTTGAAACCTGCTAAGTGACCCTCATGACACAGGTTTAGATTGTTTTGATTTTACTGTGTACCCAGTGCCAACAACAGTGTCTGACCGTACTAAGATGCCTTATTTATCTGATGGCTTATTCCAATCTGATCTGATGGCTTATTCCAATTTGGATAGTGAAAACTTTATATTTTTAAATTGTTGTCTCCTTGGTTTTGAATTTTTCGTAGTAGTTAGTGTTTCTTGTTACTACATGACTTTTGTGTTCTGTTTTGTTCTTGGGAGGGTGCCTTTAGCTCTTGCCTTTGGTGGCGGTGGGTTGATGACAGTGCAGAATAGTCCAGGGCAGGAAATGGGAGCATGTGGAGTTCACTGCTGCATGACCACACAATGAAGGTAAAGGCTCTCTAATTAAGCCACACCATTGTTTTCCATATCACTGAATACTGAACACATTTTGTCTATAAATTGCTATGAAATAGGGTTTATATTTGTATAGCTGAAGAAATATTTGAACATGATTTTACTTGAATGTAATAATGGAAATTCTGTAGTCTGTAAAAGAACAAGTTAAAAATTGACAGAGCTGTAACTCCCACCACTGATAGTGTCTTGTTTAAACAGACATGGAACACCTTGGGGAAGAAAGGGCAGCAAAGAACAGTGAAAAGCTTTTTAATTTAGGGTATACTGGGAACTTGTAGGCACCGAAATATTGACTGAGGATGTACTTAGTGGAAGAGTTCTTGGCCAGTATGAGCAAGGCCTCAGATTCTGGATGCAGCATAGCAAAACCAAATTTTGGAGTTTTTTTGTTGCTGGTGTTCTTTCTTTCTTTCTTTCTTTCTTTCTTTCTTTCTTTCTTTCCTTCCTTCCTTCCTTCCTTCCTTCCTTCCTTCCTTCCTTCCTTCCTTCCTTCCTTCCTTCCTTCCTTCCTTCCTTCCTTCCTTCTTTCTTTCTTTCTTTCTTTCTTTCTTTCTTTCTTTCTTTTTGAGACACAGTTTCTCTGTGTAACAGTCCTGGCTGACCTGGAACTCACTATGTAGACCAGGCTGGCCTCAAACTCTCACAGATTCACCTGCCTTTGTCTCCTGAGTACTGGGATTAAAGGTGTGTGGTACCACTGCCCACTCCATTTATACTTTTGAGTCAGCTAGAAGAGATATAAATCTAGTGTCAGATACCAAATCAGTTGTGATGAATTTTGTCGTGTACTAACACAGTAAAAGTTTGTAAGGTTTAGCAACATGGAAGATGGTGAGCAAAAAAAAAAAAAAAAAAAATAGTAACTGAGCTTAACATTTTTGAATGTCTTTGCTTTTTTTTGCTTTTTTGTTCATTTATTTAAAGAAAACCTTAAGAGGTCTGCTTTTACATCAGTAGTTGTTTTGGGCTACTAGCTGGTGTGAACTTATATTTGCTTAACACTTATGTGTACATATATGTGTTATGAGACATGATTTTACTTTATAGCCTATACTGGCCTCCAACACACTGTGCAGCAATTCTCCTGCCTCAGCCTCTTGAGTGCTGAGATTACAGGATGTGCCACTCACCTAGCTTGTGTCTTCATGCCTACTCTGATTTGTACTAAGGTTGTGTATTTCATAATTAGTATTTGGAAAATATAAATATAGCTCACTCTAAAATTAAGAGTTTTTTTATAATAGGAAATTTCAGCATATTTTTAATGCTTAGTCTTTTAAAATGTGTGTTTGGATTTTTTGTTTGTTTGTTTTTGTTTTTTGTTTTCTAGCATCTTGCTATATCTTGTACTTGATCTTCCTGACTCAGCCTCCTGAATGTTGGGGTATATGGTACCATGTCATGACTTTATTACATTTTGAGAACATTGTGTAATCTTATCTATTGATTTTGTTAACGTGACGATTGATTTTGTTAACATGACGTGTTTCACGATAACAGCTATTGCCTCTGTATGATAGGCTTCATATACAGACCTAAAGATTATACTGACTATACATTAGTAAATCACTGGAAGTCAGTCTACAGCCATACAGATTTTCACATTTGTCTATAATAGTCTACCTAAAAAGATGAATAGAAATGATTGGTGTGTGATTTTTGTGTGTGTGTGTGTGTGTTGAGACAAGGTCTCTCTTATGTAGTTCTGACAGTCCTAGAACTTGCTATGTAGATCAAACTGGCCTTGAATTCATAATCCCAAGTGCTGGGATTAAAGTCATGCACCACAATGCCTGTCCTCAAATATATTTGAAAAGCTATTATTTCTTTTTTTGCACTCCTTTGGATCAAACCCGGGGCCTCATATAAACACACTAGGCAAGTGCTATACCACTTAGCTTATGTCTCTATTCCTCCATTTTTTTTATGAAGACTATTAAATAATTCCTGAGAGTCTCTTTGAATTTGAAATAAGGTTATAAATTTTTGTTCCAAAAGTAAAAGTTCTGATCAAGCCACCATCTGAACCTATTGAATCTAAATGAATGGAATTTAGATCAATGAAATTGCATTGCTTATTTTCCCTCAAGAGATTTAAAAATAATAAACTCAACTTTATAAATATTAAATGTACTCAGCAATTCAGATAAGATATGACAACTAGTAAGCAAGTTTGAAAACTCGTTTTTGGTCACATAATTAGGTATTAGTAATATCAGCTCATCTACTTGACTCACAGTAAACATTACTATAAAATGCTATTATACTGTGGTGCCTTTTTCTCTACACAGAGGGAAAGTTGCCAGCCACTCCAGAAAATATCAGAGTGATTTCAAATACGTTCAAGGAAGTCAGTTATGTACTTATTCTGTGCTACCAAGACAATTAATACACCAGTTTTAACAACTTTGTGTTCCAATTTAAAAAGGCCAGGCATGGTGTTACATGCATGTAATCCTAACACTTGGGAGTAAGTGGCAGGAGATCACCACAAATTCAAGAACGGCTGGTTTGCATAGAGCTCCAGGCCACCCAGGGATATATAGTTAGAATCTGTCTCAATACATAAATTGTTTCTAAGCCAGTATGTACTTTCACAATTTTGCTTTTCCATTCCCAAATGTCTGTATACACATTCTCAAATACAGGGCTTAGTAGTGTTTCAATCTCTTACTTTTAACCACAGTGACGTGATGGCAACCACACAGCTCCTGCCTTTCAAATCCTTTCGGTCCTCTGGGCAGGAAATAGTTCTAGGTTTGGTTAGGCTCTTACAGACCTCCCCCTCTTTTTTGTTTGGACTGATCAAACTCAGGTCCTGGCACATACTAGGTCAGTTCTTTGTCACTGAGTTACACTCCCAGCCCTCATCAGACTTCATTATTTTATTCATTTTTAAAATGAAAACCAGTTGCCTTAGATAGTTTCTAAAGCATGTCCACTTCCAAAATACTTTTTCTAAATGCTATTTTCCATGCCCCCAAATTTAGCAGTTCTAGTAGGTATAGCTTATTGTGGTTTTAATTTCTATTTTTATGTCTGTGATATCACACATCTTTTCTTTATTGGTTCATTGGTTCATTTTTTTATTATTGGTGAAATACCTTTTGCCAATTTTTAAATTGATTTTTGTCTTTTTTTCTACATCATGAAAATTATTTCTATATAAATTACAAAATATAGATCTGGATATAAGCCCAGTATATACATAAATATATGCACACACACATAAATATACATATTTATTTATTTTTTACTTTTACTACAAGGAGGTTGAATTTGATGTTGTTCTCAAGTATGAACCACCTCTAACATGCTGTCTTTGTATTTCATGTTAGGACTTTTTTGCCTTACAGAAGTGAGGCCGAGGGTTAATAATGAAGTTTCTGTATTTGTTTCTGTGAAATGATTCATTTGTAGCAAAGAAGCATATTGTTTAAGTTTTGTCTCTGAAATTCAAATAAAATGCTTATGATAATATCTCCAGTGATTTATGTATGTGTATTTAGTGGTGAACATATGTTTTTCATTATTAAAAATTTTATCCTTATAATATGGCATTTGTTCATGTTTGGAGTATATTTAGAAGTGGGTAGGAATGGTCAAATTTTGTGAGCAGCACTTTTGTCTTCAAGAATAGTTTTCTCAGAGCTGGAGAGATGGTTCATTGTTTAAGAGCACTGGCTGTTCTCAAGAGGACATGGGTTCTAGTCCAAGTACCCACACAGTAGCTTACATGTTGAGTCCAGAGGATCCAGTGCTTTCTTCTGGACTCTGCAGGCACTTGACAAACATGGTATACAGATGTACATACAGGCAAACACCCATACACATAAAATAATAATGACAACATTTTCTCTGCAGGCATGGCATTTAGCCTAATGTAGAGACTAATAATGATTGCTGAATCTGCTTGACTGTGTACTATTTTAATAGTAGTGGTAGGGTTATCATTTATCTAGTACCCTCAATAGCTTGCCTGTAAGAGTTCAAAAGAAATAATACTCCAGAAAGTTCATACAGATTTAGAGAATTTGAATGGAAGATGGAGTCATGGAAAGACAGTTGTATGAAGACCATGGTAACAGAACATGCCTGGCATTAATCCAAATATAGGCAGAGCTAAAGCTAATAAGAAACCATGGTGATGAATGCTATCATTCAGTTGTGGTCTTGATCACTCATTTTTAAAGTGGGCTTAATAGAAGTTTAATTTACTCGCAATAAAATGTTCCTACTGTACTGCAGTCCTGTGATTTTTGGTAAATCAATATCATTATGTAATTACTACCCAGAATATCTTCATCACGATAGAATTAACTCTTTATTATGTCTTTGGAGTCAGCCCTCAATTCTATTTCTTCAATGTAGGCAGTCTTTTAAGTTTGTATCTATTGATGAGTTTTGCTTCTTTGAGAATTTTATATAAATGGAATTATATAGCATGTATTTTCAAAAATTATGTTTCAGATATAATTTATTGTATTTATGCATGCATGTGTGTGTATCTGTGGTATGGTATGAATGTGGAAATCTGAGGCCAACTTTAAAGAATTTAATCTCTCCTTCCTTGTTAAGGCAAGACTTCTATATTCTGCTGCCATCTGATTTCTCTGGCCTAGCTAGCCAGTGAGCATCTGGGTGATTCTCTTGTCTTTGCTTCCCATCTGCCCATGGAAATTACAGTTGTGAGTCAATGGATACCTTGATTCCCAGGGTTGAACTTGGGTCATCAGTCTCATCCAGACATCATTTTTATTTCCTGGCCTTCTCTCTGACCCATAGGTGATATTTTATAAAAGATTTGACTTAACCTTATTTTAGTTGTGTATGTGTACATGTGTGTATATGTATGAATGCAGGTGCTTACAGGGTCGAGAAGAGGCCGTCAGGTCCCCTGAAACTGGAATTACAGGTGGTTATGAAATGTGCTGGGAATTGAATTCAAGGCTCTGCAAGATAGTATGTACTCAACTACTGTACCAGATCTCAATTGGTGGTACTGGGAAGAATAACCTGTGGGAGAGTATTAGATTATGAGAATGGAGCCCTCATAGACAAGACTAAGTCTCCCAGAGAACTCTTTATGCTGCTATCATGAGAGGGCACAATGTCAAGATGGTCATCTTCAACCCTAGAAGAAAGATCTTACTAGAATCTGACGGTGTTGACATGGCCATCTGGAACTTCTAGTTTCTAGAACTGTGAGAAATAAACACTGATTAACTTTCTCTGTTTGTTTTGTTTTTCAGACAAATGAAGAGAAAACAATGTCTGCCAACCTAAAATATCTTTCCTTGGGAATTTTGGTGTTTCAGACTACCAGTTTGGTTCTAACAATGCGTTATTCTAGGACTTTGAAAGAGGAGGGTCCTCGTTACCTGTCTTCTACAGCAGTAGTTGTGGCTGAAGTTTTGAAGATAATGGCCTGCATCTTTCTAGTCTACAAAGACAGTAGTAGGTATCTAGGGTATTTTTTTGCTTTTAATTTATTTGATTTTATATTATATGTGTATGTAAATATATCTGTAACTGAACATTTAATCTCTTGCATTATTTAATTTCTCTAGACATTATTTAAATTCTCTAAACATTTCAGTATTAAAAAAGATATTAAAACAGAGCCCAGGGAGAGGACTCAGCTGGTAAAATGCTTGTTATGCAAGTGTGAGGACCAGAGTTTGGATTCTCAGCACCCACATAACTAGCTGGGTGTGGCAGTGTGAGCTTGTCATTTAGTACTGGGAGGACCCCAGGAGCCTATTTGACAAGCTTGAGGTTCAGTGAGAGACCTTGAAAAATAAGGTAAAGAGCCACTGAGGAAGACAGCCAACATCAACTCACCACCCCCTCTCCCTCCCTCCCTCCCTCCCTCCCTCCCTCCCTGTCTCTTGGGAGCTCTCTCCTCTCTCTCTCTCTCTCTCTCTCTCTCTCTCTCTCTCTCTCTCTCTCTCTCTCTCTCTCTCTCTCTCTCTCTCTCTCTCTCTCTCTCTGTCTCACACATACACACACAATTGAATTAGTACCAATTTTACTTGGTTGGTACTAAAGGTATTCTGGTGTTTTTTGTTTGTTTTGTTTTGTTTTTTATTTATTTGTTCGTTGGTTTTTGAGATAGAATTTCTCTGTGTAGTTCTGGCTGTTCTGGAACTTGCTCTGTAGACTAGGCTGGCCTTAAACTCTGTGAGATCCTTACAGATCGGCTTGCATCTGCCTCTTGAGTGCTGGAATTAAAGGCGAGCGACACACCTTGTGACACTAAAGCCATTCTGTTCAGTCTGTAACATGATCCATGCTAGTTAATGCTATGCATATGAATCCAATTGCATTCATAGTTTATTAATTTGAGAAAAAGTAACTTCTCAAATTTTTTGTTCAAATTATATATAGAGAGTTCACAATAAGTTTTTTACTAAAGACTTTTTCTAGTTCCATTGACTAATGCAACAGTGAGTCATTCATGCAGTGCATTTAATAGAGTTTCACTGGGATGTAATTTATGAATTGTACCGTTGTTCTTTGGTGGTCCAGGTTGAGTGTTGGTCTTTGCATGTCCTAAGCATATGCTCAGCACTTGCTCTACCACTGGGGTATGTCCCAGCCTCAATTTAGCCTTTGCAGGCAGATTTTGGGGGTATTCAGTTGTTAATTTTTTTCTTGAGACAGTGACTTGTTATGTCATTCAAGCTGGCCTTGACTTCTTGATCATCCTTCGTAGTCTTCTGTGTGCTAGATTGAGAGGTGTGTGTTATCTGACTTTAATTTTTAAGCTGTGATGTGTGTGCATGCACATGTGTGTGCAAATGTGTATGATCACATGTATGTGAAGTTTTGCCGTTGTTGGCAAACCATGTTGGAACCAACAATGGTTAATGCTGCAATAGCTGTACAATGTAGTTTTACATTCACAATGTTGTACATCTGTCACTATTTCCAAAACTTTCTCAATCCACTGAGTAGAAAGTCTATGACTGTTAAGGAGTAATTCCCCACTCACCTTTTTTGCTTCTGAATTTACCTATTCTAGATATGTCATATAAGATGGATTATATGATGCTGTTCTCTTTTGTCTGGCTTAGTTCACTAGCATAATATTCTCAAAGCTTATGTTTCAGAACTCTGCTTTTTATACTATTCCACTGTATATTATACTATATCTTGTTTTCTTAGTCATATGTTGGTAGACACTGATTATTTATACCTTTTGAATATCATGTTGGAGCCAACAGTGGTTAATGCTGCCATAGCTGTACAAGTATCTGTTGGAATTTCTGCTTTCATTTTGGGGGATACATACCCTCCCTCCCCCAAAGCAGAATTGCTGGGTCATTGTCATCTGGTTGTTATTCATTTACCTTTTAAAAGAAATGTACTGCATGTATGTATGTGGTGGATGTGCATGTACCATGACATGTGTATGCAGGTCAAAGGACAACTTGTGAGATTCTGTTTTGTTCTAATACCATGTGAGTCCCAAGGATTGAATGTAGGTCATTAGATTTGGTGGCAGGTGCCATTACCCACGGAGTCATCTTGCTAGAAATCTTCATTTACTTTTTAAGGAATTATCAAACTTTTCCCACAGTATTTGTACCATTCTGTTTTATTTTATTATTTTTTCACTACCTTTTATTCATTGTGAGGGCACATGTATGAGCGTGTGCCATTGTGCCAGTGTGGAAGTCAGAGGACTTACATACAGGAGTTACTTCTTTCTTCTACCGTGTGGATCCTGCAGCTTGAGCTCAGCAAGCACTTTACCCACCTACTGGGTCATCTTGCTGGTTTCTATTTTATATTTTTGCTGACTGTGCATGAACTTTGCTTTTTCTCACCACTTCTTTTTCCCCATCATGCTGTTTCTTCCTCCTCCCTCTCTCTGTCTCGGGTTCTGTGTCTCTCTCTTGTGTGTGTTCAAGCCTACAGCCTCATGTACACCAGACAAATGGCTGTTCTCTGAGTTGTGCTCCAGTCCCTGCCCACCCCTCATACCCATTCTAGTGGGTATGAAGATGTGTTCATTGTGCTTTTGACTTGCACATCTCTAATTATTAGTGATGCTGAACATTTGACACAACTTGGCTAATAGATTATATCTGTGAAGGCAAGGAAACATGACACATACAGTTTTAAGGATGATTTGTAGGTTTTTTTTTAGATTAAGATGCTGTGCATGTTGGTAGAACAGAAAAAGATATAGAGAAGGTAGATTTGGAGATAAATCAAATGACTTCTTTTGGGTGTATGTTATGTTGGAGATACCTGCAAAGTACTTAAAGCCAAGGATGAGACCAAATAATATGTACATTAGAGGATAAAAAGGCCGAAAACCATAGGGCGTTAGTGGCGCACGCCTTTAATCCCAGCACTTGGGAGGCAGAGGCAGATGGATCTCTGTGAGTTCCAGGCCAGCCTGGTCTCCAGAGTAAGTTCCAGGACAGCCTCCAAAACGATACAGAGAAACCCTGTCTCGAAAAACCAAGAAAAAAACAAAAACAAAAACAAAACAAAAAAAAACAAAAACAAAAACAAAAAAAAAGAAGACCGAAAACCTAGATTCAGAGGTGTGATAAAAAAGCTGACTATGCAGATGCTACCAGCAGGATAGAAAGCCATGACAATATAACAGGAAAGCAGGTTAGCTTTTGTTGCTAAGGTCTAGATAGTACAAGTACCTACTGCATTAAGATTGGAGCCCAGGAGACCTTTCACATGAATAGTTGCATTGTAGCTAGATGTACTGAAACCAGCTTTTGGTGAGCTGAAGCATGATGAGGTTCACAGTACATCAATGTGAAGGCTAGGGAAGTCGTTTAGTTCATATTTCATATCCTAGTTGCTTAGCATTAGTAAAGTCTTAGTTCCATCTCTAGCATTGTGTAAAGGTGGGCCTGGTGGAACATGCTTGTAATACTATCTGGCACTTGGGAGTTGAGGCAGGAAGATCAGAAGTTTGAGGTCATCCTTGGCTACATAACAAGTTCGAAGTTAGTCTGGGCTCCATGACATCCTGTTGCAAAAGAACAAACCAATTTCAGGTAGCAGAAATATTGACATTGAAATCAAAACCAAGCTGAGCAGGGTTGCACATTTATAGCCCTGCTACTTGGGAGTTTGGGGTGGAAGGATCATGAGTTTGAGGCCTGCCTGATCTACATCGTAAGACTCTATTGGGGGTAAGAAGAAAAAAATGAAGGAAAAGAGCAGACATGGTGGCGCACGTAAATCATCCTAGTATTTTGGAGACTGAAGAAAGAGAATTTCAGATCCAGGGCTACATAACAAGACCTGCTTCAATGAACCAAACTAAACCATTGTGACCTCGGTACTGTGAATGATCTCAAACAACTATAAAAGCAAACTAAGACATAGGAGAGTGTGGTTTAGGGGTGCAGGGATGCATTTTAGGAGACATACCTTAAACTGAAAAAAATGTATCAAACCAAGTGAGGAAACAAGCCATATACATAACCAGCAACAAGTACCCAGAATTATAGAGAAGTATAGCACAGTAAGAAAGAGACAGTGAGTCATTAGAAAAGATATAGATGGATAATTCTCAGAGGAGGGAACCTAACTGGCTGGGTTGAGTATGTACAGCTTAGTGGCAGATGAAAAATGAAGGCATTTTATTAGATCTTGACTCATGCTACACGAGACAAGTTGAGCTAGTAGTTCAGCTTTCTGTTGTTTATAGCAGCCCTACTCCCCAGATCATTTCCCTTCTTTTTATGATTAATGTCTTCACAATTATTAATTCACGGATGCTAAGGAATAAATAAAATTCAGAGTTTTATAAAGTTACTACAATAAAAGAATGCTTGTTTGATTAATAATTTGAACTTTTGGTTATTACAAATGCATTTGTATATGTATATATACTTACATAGTCGTTTCCTTTGTTATCTCTCTCTCTCTCTCTCTCTCTCTCACACACACACACACACACACACACACACACACACACACACACACACACATAAACACACACACAGAGATTTGTTTGTTTGTTTTACGAGACAGGGTTTCTCTGTATTGTTTTGGAGGCTGTTGGACCAGCCCCGCCTCGAACTCACAGAGATCCGCCTGCCTCTGCCTCCCGAGTGCTGGAATTAAAGGCGTGCACCACCAATGCCCGGCCATTTTCCTGTTTTTAAAGATGTATTTTAGCCATATATGATGGTGCATGCCTTAATCCCAACATTAAGGAGGCAGAGGCAGGTGAATGCATGAGTCTGAGGTTAGCCTGGTCTACAGAGTGAGTTTAAGGACAGCAGGGCTACACAGAGAAACCCTGTCTCAAACAACAACAACAACAAAAAGCTTTATTTTAAAATTTTAATTTTGAGTATGTGTGTTTGTGTCTGTCTGTCTGTCTTTGCACCTGAGTGCAGGTGCTCCCAAAGATCAGAGGTGTCAGATCCACTTGAAGCTGGAGTTACAGGTGTCTTTGAGTCACCCAATCTGGAGACTGGGAATCAAACTCTGGTCCTCTACAAGAGCAATACTTTCTCCTAATTTCTGAGCTATCTCTTCCATACCCACTGTTCTATTTTTAAAGTGAGAAAACTGAGGCCTATAGAGAAGGAGCTCATTACTTCTTCAGAGATACTCTGACTGATTTTCCCCCATTTTGTTTATTCTAGAGTGTAGTGTGAGAACACTGAATCGAGTACTTCATGATGAAATTCTTAATAAGCCCATGGAAACACTTAAGCTTGCTATTCCATCAGGGATATATACTCTTCAGAATAATTTACTCTATGTCGCACTGTCAAACCTAGATGCAGCCACTTACCAGGTACCTAAGATATATTTCTAATCGTCCTTTTACAAAGCAAACAAAAAAAAATCCAAACATTAATAATACTGCTGTTTTCTTTTTTAGGTTACATATCAGTTGAAAATACTTACAACAGCGTTATTTTCTGTGTCTATGCTTGGTAAAAAATTAGGTGTGTACCAGTGGCTCTCTCTAGTAATTCTGATGGCAGGAGTTGCTTTTGTGCAGGTAACTATTCAAGATAAGTATGCCTTTCATTTCTGTCACAGTTTTAAAACCTGACTTATTTTGCATGGAGAATATGGTTCCATTACTCGTTCAAGCAAGTAAATGCTGACAGATAGTTTTTATGGCTCCCTGTAAGCAAATACTGCATTGAGAGTATGTGATATAAATAAATAAACACATGAATGAATTTTTCATACTAAAGAACTCAACAGTTGGGCTGTGGCATAGCTTTCTGGCAGGGGGCTTGCTTTGGTCCTCAGTATCACACACAGAGTTATGTTTTGTAGCCCTGGCTGATCTGGGTCTTCCTCTGCTATGAGTCTGTCCTCAAACTCTGATAACTCTCCTAACTGCCTTCTGAGTACTGAGATTACAGGCATGGCATGTGCCACTATGCCTGACTTTTCTTTTGATTTTTAAATTTATTTGTATGTGTCTGTCTGTGAGTGTATGCATATATGTATAGAGGCAAGACTAGAGGGCATTGGGTATCCTCTATCACTCTCTGCGAGTTCTCTTAAGGCAGAGCCTCTGCCTGAACCTTTTCATGGGTAGGGAAGCCAGCAAGCCCCAGTGAGCTTCCTGTTTCTGCTGCCTTCTGAGCTGACCTTACAAGTATGCACAGGACACATAACCTGTTATGTGGGTTTTCAGACTATGGGACATAAACAGAGATACATTCAGATGTAATAAGTAGATAGATGACTTCAACACCTAACTCTCATCAATAGGTAGATAATTAACAAAGGTAATCAACAGACTTGAGATTTAAACCATACAATAGACTCGTTATTGCACAGCACACACCCTTAACTGGTGAGCTAGCTCTAAAGATATATATCTCCATCTTTAAATTTTTTTAAAACTTTACATGTATGTTTGTAAGTCTGCACGAATTTATACTATGTAAATGCAGGAGCCCATGGGAACCAGAACGTGTCAGAACCCCTGGAACTGGAGTTCCAAATAGTTGTGAGCTGAAATGTGGGTGCCGGGAACTAAGCCCAGATCCTTTGCAAGAGCATCAAGTGCTCTTAAACGACTGTGCTATCTCCCTAGCTCCTATATTTTGTTTTTTTTCTAGGGAAGGTCTCACCATGTAGCTTTGAGCTCACCATCATCTGCTTCAGACTTAAGAGTACTGGGCTTATAGGTATGAACCAGAAAACTTGACAAGAGAGAGAGAAAAGAAGGAAGGAACAATCTAAGAAATTAAGACATGGCACAATGAAACTATATCTCAAAAACAAAACTAGAACAAAAGATAGCATATAAAAGAAAGAAGCTAAAGTTTTATGAGAACTGTGGAACCTCTGAGATGATTTGTGAACCTCTGATCCCTTTAACATCTACAGTCTTTATTGATACTGTTGTTTCTAACTCTCAGAACTTTCTAGTGATTGCTTATTCTTATTCTTCACTGAGTCATTGTCCCCAATTTTTACGGTCCTTTTTTATTCTGTGTGTATATATGCATATGGATTGTGTGTGTGTGTGTGTGTGTGTGTGTGTGTGTGTGTGTGTGTACTTGCTAGCAACATAAGATAGTAGAGACCTAGACTGTTTCTATCCTCACATAAAGCATACTGGGTAGTTACATGGGAGAGGGCCAAGGGCAAAAGGGGATAGTTTTTAAGAATCAACTAATTAGTCAGTTTTTAAGAATCAACGAATTAGTCCTCACTCTCATGTTGCAGTGAAGGCAAATTGAGTAGGAAGTGAAAGATGTTTAAGGGGGCTGGAGAGATGACTCAGCAGTTTAGAACACTGACTGCTCTTCCACAGGACCCGGGTTCAGTTTCTAGCATCCACACGGTGGCTCACAAATGTGTGACTGTAGTTCCAGGGGACCCAACACGCTTACACAGGTATATACACAGGCAAAAACACCAATGCACATGAAGGTGAAAATAAATACTTTTTTGAAACATTTTTTGTTAGTGCTGGGATTAAAGGTGTGCGTCACCACGGCCTGGCTTGAAACATTGTTTAAACCGGTATGGTGGCACACACCTATAATCCCCTCACTTGGGAGACTGAAGCAGGAGGATTGCTTTGAGTTAAAGCTAGGCTGACCATGTTAATATACTCCCCCACCCCCACTCCCAAAAACCCATTTAACATTGAAAAGTTTCTGGTAACTATGAAAAGTATTATTTTAACACTATGGGACATAAACAGAGATACATTCAGATGTAATAAGTAGATAGATGACTTCAACATCTAACTCTCATCAATAGGTAGATAATTAACAAAGGTAATCAACAGACTTGAGATTTAAACCATACAATAGACCAAACATATTTGTCTGGTAGAAATACAGAATATTCTATCTAAAGGTAAGGAATACAGATTCTTAGATGTGAATTTTCTCCAAAATCAATCACAATTTAGGTTAAAAAAAAACAAATGTGAAAGGCAGAGAATAAATTAAATAAAGCCTCCCTCTAGCACCCCCCCATAAAAAACAAACCTGTGGGAAAAATTAACATGTGGGTAATAAAACTGAGGAATATTTCAGTTACTGCTGTATAGAACCACAAAAGACCATGCATAGCCAAATCAGTCCTAAGTGAAAATAGCAATACTAGTCATGCATGGTTGTTCATGCTTATAATCTTAGCACTTAGTACTCTGAGACGACAGGAGAATTGCCATGAGTTTTGAGGCCATCTTGGGCTACCTTGTGAATTCTAGGCTAGTGTAGGATACAGTGTGAGATCCTGCCTCTACCTGCCCTCCATCCCGTCCACAAAGCCATGCTGGAGGAGTCACAGTACCTGATTTCAAATTATGCTTTAGAGCAGTGATAGTAAAAACAGCGTGGTACTGGCACAAAAACAGTCTGAGGTCAATGGATGAGAAGAGAGGTATCAGAAATAAACTCAAGCAGTTATAGCCACTTGATTTTTGATTTTGATTTTTGGAGAACAGATGCATATGCATCCACAGACAAGACTAAGACTAGCCCACTCTGTCTCAACCAGTGCAGAACTCTGTCCCAAATGGATTGAAGACTTTAACCTAAACCTTGAGCCCTTGGAGCCTTTAAAAGAGAACAGGGACAGCACTTAAGAGATAGCTAATGGCATGGGCCTTTTGCTAGATCCCAATACCAGGAAACAGTAGCAAGAATTGACAGATATGATTGCATGAAATGTAAAAGCTGCTTGACAAAGAAAACAACAGATGGAAGAGACTCCTTTGGAGGAGTTGTTGTTTACTAGTTCTTCATCAGTCGGGATTAATATCCAGTTATATAAAGAATTCAATAACCAACCAACCAAAAGTCCCAAGACTATCAATAATCAGACAAATGAACATAGCATATAGTTCTCAAAAGAAGAAATACAAATAGCTAATAAATGTACCTAAAATGCTCAGCATCTGTGTTGTTTTGTTTTGAGGCAGGATTTCTCTGGGTTGCCTTAGGTATCCTGGAATCTGTAGACCAGGCTGCCTGGAACTCACAGAGATCCGCCTGCCTCTGCCTCTCCAGTGCTGGGATTAAAGGTGTGCGCCACCAATGCCCGGCTGGAAATCAATCTTTTATACACCTCTGGTTAGAATATAAATGAGAGTAGCCAGTTGGAAAATTCCTCCATGGGAAGATATTAATTTTACGAGAGAGAGAGAGAGAGAGAGAGAGAGAGAAATCTAGATTGAAAAAATGATATGAAAGTAGAAAGGGACTAGTTTGAAAAAGGAGACCAGTGGGGACCCACAGACAATGGGTAACAATATTTAAAAGGTGTCAGTTGATACACCATGGTCAGTAATGTGCAAATCATATGGGTACCGTGCCTGGTACAGTAACTTATAGTCTTTCATTTTCTGTGTTTTAGATTTATTTATTATGTCTACAGTGTTTTGTCTGCAGGCCAGAAATGGACACCAGATCTCATTATAGATGGTTGTGAGCCACCATGTGGTTGCTGATAATTGAACTCAGGACCTCTGGAAGAGCAGCCTATGCTCGTAACCTTTGAGCCATCTCTCAAGCCCCCAGTCTTTCATTTGATGGAATATATTTTCCTTGTAGTGTTTGTGGTTCCTGTCCCACCAGCTTGTCCTTCTACTATGCTTGATTTAGCTTATCTTCTTCATTTGTGTGTGCTTTTGCTGGAGCGGCACCGTGGTGTGCTTGTGGAGGTCAGGGGACAGCTTATAAGAGTTGGTTCTCACGGAACTCTACTTTTTTTCTCTAGTCCTCTGTTTCTAATTGCTCACATGGCCCGGTTAGTGGATACACATACATGAAGTCCTATTCTGCTAGCTTCTGTTGTAGTCTTTATGTTATTCCTTCTGCCTCATGTGCTAGGAACATGCTGAATATTAACTTTCTGGGAGATAGGAGCCTGAGTTGACCTAGCCAACTTTCCTATGTGACCTGCCTATGCTGGCATTTGACATCTCACTGTCTTTTATCACTATGATTCTCCAAGTTTTCTTTCATACCTGGCTCACTTGTACGTCTTTCTATCCATTAACTGCTACTTCATAGATACAGATGTTTAAAAAATAAAAAAGACAAGTAGTTTTATAGAGAAACATGAGTAATAAATAATATAAAACTCTAAAAAAAAAAAAGAGTTGGTTCTCTCCATCCACCATGTGGATCCCAAGGATTAGACTCAGGTTGTCAGTCTTGGCTGCAAGTGTCCCTACCCACTGAGCCTTGTCAATGCCCTCTTCAGTGTTGTTTTTATTTTTATGTAGTGGCCTTCAGATTCTCAAGAGCTGGCCTCTAAGGAACTTTCAACTGGCTCACAGTTTGTAGGCCTCATGGCAGTTCTCACAGCATGTTTTTCAAGTGGCTTTGCTGGAGTTTATTTTGAGAAAATCTTAAAAGAAACAAAACAATCAGTATGGATAAGAAACATTCAACTTGGTAAGTTTTAAAGGCTTTCTAATAATGTATTTCTTTTTTTATTCCCATTTATTTTACATACCGACCAGTTTTTTCTCCTTCCTCCCCTCCTGTTCCCTTCCCTCACCTCCCATCTTACCACCTCTGACCCCCCATCCACTTCTTGTCTTCATTAAGAAAGGGGCGGGACTCCAATGGGCATTCACAAAGCATGACACACTAAGTTGAGGCAGCTCCTCCCATGCATCAAGGCTGGACTAGGCAACCCAGAATTGTGAATAGGTTCCCAAAAGCCAGTTCAAGTGTGAGGGACAGGTCCTCATCCCACTGCTGGGAGCTTGACAAACAGGCCAAGCTACACAACTGTCACACACATGCCGAGGGCCTAGGTCAGTCCCGTGCAGGCTCCCTGACTGTTGGCCCAGAGTCCATCAGCTCCCATGAGCTCAGATAAGCTGTTTTCATGGGTTTCCCAGTCATGATCTTGATTCCCCCTTGGCTCATACAATCCCTCCTCACTCATTTCAACAGGACTCCTGAAGCTTGGCCCAATGCTTGGCAATGGATTTCTGCATCTGCTTCCATCAGTTATTGGATGAAGGCTCTCTGATGACAATTAGGGTAGTCACCAATCTGATTACAGAAGAAGGCCAGTTCAGTCACCCTCTCCATTATTACTAGGAGTCTTACTGGGGTCACCCAAATGTACCCCTCCAGTCTCTTTAGTTACACTCCCCCTTTGTTCCAACCCCCAACCTAATCACTTATGTTCTTTATACTCCACCACCTCCCAGCCCCAACCCTGCCCCCAGGAGATCTCTTCTATTTTTTTTCCCTTTGGCTTTTCAAGACAGCGTTTCTCCATGTAACACTGGCTGTCTTGGAACTTGCTCTGTAGACCAGGCTGGCCTCTAAGTCACAGAGATTGACCTGCCTCTGCTTCCTGAGTTCTGGGATTACAGGCATGTGCCACCACCGCCTGGCTGTGTGAAATATTTTAAAGTATTCAAATTTCATCAAAAAGAAATACTTAAGTTGTGCAGGCTCCTAGCCCCAGTACTTGGTAGACAGGCAAGAGGAACAAGAAGAGCTCCAGCCCAGCTCATGTTACATGCTGAATTGTAGGACAGTCTCCAGTGCAAACCAGGACCCTGCCAGTAGGAGCAGGGGTTGGAGGGGGAGACAGGGTTGTCAACAAAAAAATGTTTCTCAGGAAAACTGCCATATAACCTATGTTTTACTTTCTTTTAGGTTTCTTTGGGAGTATATTTGGATTAATGGGTGTATATGTTTATGATGGAGAATTGGTATCAAAGAATGGATTTTTTCAGGGATATAATCAACTGACGTGGATAGTTGTTGTTCTGCAGGTAAAGAATATTGCTTCAGTACAGGGAAATAAAGTTGCTACTGGTGTGCTGGTATTTAAGGGTAGGGTCCTTCCTATTTTCATCATATTTACTTTATTCAGGGAAGTTAAAATACAGCTGTTCCTAATGCCCAATGAAAACTGACTTTGAAAAGGGGTCATGAATAAAACTCCATGGTATTTAATTCAATGCTATGAAAATGCAAGTGTTTAATTTTTGGTGTTGTTATTATATTAGTGTTTTGTCTGCATGTATGTATGTTCACCAAATATGTGCTTGGTGCCCATGTTTGTTAGGAGAAGGGTCAGATCCCCTGGAACTAGAGTTACAAATGGTTGTGTGCCACTAAAGTATGTGCTGGTAACCAAACTCAGGTCCTATGGAAGAGCAGCTACTGCTCTTAATCGATGAATCTTCTTTCAAGAATTAAATAGTTACATTACATAGTGGCATGCACCTTTAATCCCAGCACTCTGGAGGCAGAGGCAAGTGGATCTCTGTGAATTCAAGGCCAGCCTGGTCTACAGAGCAAACTCTAGGACAGCCAAGATTACATAGATACCCTGTCTCAAAAAAAAAAAAATTAGTCAAAAGTAAGAGTAAGCCTGGCGGTGGTGGCACACATCTTTAATTCCAGGATAGCCAGGGCTGCACAGAGAAACCTGGCCTCAAAAAAAATTGTAGGAGGGGTATTTCTATTTTTATAAAAGGAGGAAATGACACAGAGGAGAAATTTGGAGAAAATTTGAAATGAAGCTGTGGTAAACAGAGAATTTACATGATATATTTTATCTAGTTACAAGGAAGCCAACCTTTTAGAGAGAGCTAAAAGATAAAGTTTTTTTTAATTTTTAGAGAATATATATTTAATTTTGGTTTTTGAGACAAAGTCTCTCTACATAGCTCTGGCTGGAACTCACTCTAAGACCAGGCTGACCTCAAAGTCAGGGATCCGCCTGCCTCTGCCTCCTGAGTGCTGGGATTAAAGGTGTGCACCACCACCATCACCACCATCACCACCACCATCATCACCATCAACAACACCACCACCACCTATCCAAGAGCAACATTAAAGCAACTTTAAAAATAAAAATAAAAAAGAAGTTGATATAACTGGTATAAAGGATTCTACAGGGAATAGATGAATAACAGTATTTCCCCAAAATATGGATTCAAACATAATTTATAGTAAGCCCAATGGGCATAACTCGTAGCTTTTATAAATTAGACTTCCATCATTAAAGAAAGACATTTAGAGTGGGTCCCTTGATTTGGAAGCAGGTATATAGGGTCTGGTAGAAGAAAAACCCAGACCAGACAAATAATAAACACAAAAGTGTCTATTATCTGAAAAATTTTTTGTTTTAATTAATGGTGGGAGATTTGGGACTTTTGCATATACATAATGAGATACCTTGTGACTGTGACTCAATTCTAAACAAAATTTTGCTTTCTGTATGTACATACACGTAGCCTGGAAGTAATGTTAATGCAGTTTAGAGTGCACCTGCATTGTATGACTGACTTATCACATGAGGCAGGTGCAGACTTTTCCATTTATGTGTGCTTCATGGCAGTGCTCAAAGAAGTGCTGGGCTTTGGAACATTTTGGATTTTTGCAGGATTTTGAATTTTTGTATA
This sequence comes from Mesocricetus auratus, assembly GCF_017639785.1. Lineage (NCBI taxonomy): Eukaryota > Metazoa > Chordata > Mammalia > Rodentia > Cricetidae > Mesocricetus > Mesocricetus auratus. Next base: position 40,978,477 of record NW_024429193.1, read on the forward strand.
GCAAAGTCCAATATGTGTGTGTTGCTTGGATTGAACGCAGTGCCCTCACACCTACTAGGCAAGTACTTTACTACTGAGCTACTCACCACTCACTAAGTTTGTTTTTTTGTTGTTTTACTTATTTAGTTATATATGTATATGTGTGTGCCTGCATGCATATGTGTACACTGTGTACATGCAATGTCTGCAGAGGTCAGAAGAGGCATTAGAACCCCTGGAACTGAAGTTACAGATAGTGAGCTGTCTGACATGGGTGCTTGAGAATGATTTGGTAGAAGGTTCTTTATATACTGTGGAGATAGCTCAGTGGTAGAGAACTTACCTACCATGCACTTACCTATACATGAACTTTGGTGTTCAGTATACAGTACTGCAAAAATACAATCCAAACCATGCACCCTGACAGCCAGAAGAGGTAGATCAGAATGGAGAGAAAATTAAAGAAGACAAAGGGAGAAGACTGTTGGAAAGGTAGTAAAAAAGTGTCTTTTATTCAACTTAAATCCTGTATACATTTGTCCTTAAGCTGTCCAAACACGTGTTTAATTATTGAATTTGGCGAAAAAAGACTTTTTGTAATGTGATCAAATTCTGTTACAGCAAACTGTAGATTGCTTTGATGGTTATATTGAGGGCTAGAAGACAAAACTGGAAATGTGTTGTTTTCTGTTCATATGAATCATTTGCTAGGATATAGTTACATTTGTAGACAGAAGCCTTAAAGCTTCCCTGAGAAATAAAATCTTATATTCATTTAAAAAACACTGTCTTATAACTTTTACAGGCGCTTGGAGGCCTTGTAATAGCTGCTGTCATTAAGTATGCAGACAATATTTTAAAAGGATTTGCCACCTCTTTATCCATAATATTGTCAACAGTTATATCCTATTTTTGGTTGCAAGATTTTGTGCCAACCAGGTAAATATTCCTTTCTATTTATTTATTTTTCTTTCCATTCTTACTTTTTCCTGTGTGTCTTGTTGTTAGTATTACCATGATTGCATTTAGATTTGCTTATTCATGTCCAAAAGTATATTAAATAGCCACTCTGTTCTAGCAATCACTCTTGGAGTCTGGAAAAAAGAAACATATGAATAAGATGGTTATATTCAAGAAAGTCACAGTGACTAGAAAACCAGACACAAGAGAAATTATGGCATGAGTATCAATGAAAGTATATATCAGCTCATTAAAGAGGGGGCTCAAATCATTGAAATAATCATAGTATGATAGGTTTTCTGTTTATAATTAATGAAGAGTACATAACTGAGAAGAGTAACAAATATGTAAATAATGTGTTAATTAATCACAATGTGACAAACATTAGGGTAGCTCTCTCTTGGGGAGTGAGTCTTGGACAGTAGACCTGAATCATTATCAATAAACCCTTTTTAAGAGGAAGGGAATTGTGGTTAAGAACTAGTGTCTGCCATGACAACATCATGGAAAAGTACATGGAGTCCAGGGGTCAGGTTTATAGAATGAATGGGAAGAGTGTGGAGGATGATGTTGAATGGACCACACTGGCACCTGACTTTAGCCCCAATGGGACCTGTTGACCAGCTTGCCTACACAGTGAAACCCTGTAACAAGTAAAGCAAAGCCGAGCCTCTGTTTTTATAGGAAGGGTAAAGACTGGTAATTCCTGTCCTTTTAGATTTTTTTTTAGGTTGAGGGTAATGACTTCAAACCATTAATAGAAACCTTAAAGCCAAGACTAACCCATGCCTCCGGCCGCATTTAAAAATGTGTAATAACAAATTATGATTGCTAGCCTAGATTATGTCCAGTTGCTATGAAGTAAATTGTATCTCTACATATATCAGACCAAGAAAGAGGAAACATCCTGTAAATATTGGGCCTGAGCTTTGGTTATTATTACCTTGGATTTTGAACTAAATTCACCTAAGTTCAGCATGAAAGGATGAACTTTTCTTTTTCCATTTTTTAAAGCTTTGGGTATTTCATTACTGGATGAATCCCATACAGAATGCACGTTAGGTGAGGGTACTGCACTGGAAACAGAAACTGTGCAGTAGATGAGAGTACAAGCTCAAAGCCAGTGACTGAATCCCATCCCCTACTTATTTGGGACTTTTGGGCAAGTTTTTAAAGTCCTTAAACCCTTTCCCCAAAGGTAAAAGCATTTAGCCAAGCACCTGGACATAGAATGTACTCAGCGTTTATTAGTTACTGGAATATTTCTTCCCCAAATTGCAATTGTTTTATATTACATATATTGAAAGAACTTAATTTGCATTTAATCTGACTTTTTCTTTTCTTTTTCTTCATCCTATTTAGTGTCTTTTTCCTTGGAGCCATCCTTGTAATCGCAGCTACTTTCTTATACGGTTATGATCCCAAACCTGCAGGAAATCCCATTAAAGCATAGTCATGTACTATCTTTAACTGGTTTTTCACGATGGTGCCCTAGGAATCTCAACATTAATCTTGCACAGAGGACTTCTGCAGGTTCTATGAAGATATCATCATGCTAAATCTGATCATACTGTTCAAATGATTTGAAAATGTATAGGCTTCAGGATGAAACGTGTATATCAGCTAGAAACCCAAGCTTGGAAGTGTGTCTAGGGAGTAGTGTTAGAGGGATATGGATAGGAGGCCTGAAGTCGGAGCTCATAACAACTTCACCCTTTTGGTTGCTGCAGAACAGTCCAGTGCAGCCTTTGCGAGAGCACACAAATGCAAATGCCAATGTTTGCAAGGCAGATCTACTTGCTTACCACATGTTCTTAATCTTACTCTGTCTGTACAGATATATCAAATTACACGGACTATTTGAAGTCAGAAGATTATAATTGCCTATAAAGCTGTGAACAAACAAATATAAAACCATTTCCATGTATCTGGGATTTTTGTATTCATGCAGAAGATTGCTAAGCAAAGGATTGCTAAATGTTATTTGTTCAGCTACATAAAACTTGATGAAGTAGTCTGGGTTTGATTCATATTTAAGTTTAGTATAGGGAGAATCTATTTCTCCATGTATAGCTTTAGACCATTTACTGCTTTGAGATAGCTGTTATGTTCTTCATATACTAAAATAGCCAGTGACTTTGACACTAATGAAGTTTTACCCATCATTTTCCAGTTGTATTTCTTTCTAATATATAAGAGAAATTCTTATTATTACCTTAAATTAAATTGTGTGTGCTGCCATTAAAACTTTTTAATGAATTTAAAGGGATTAGGTACTCATTTAATAACTGAAAACAAAATAATGATTACTGTCCAGTCTCCATGTGGAGAAATCTGAACTATGAAGTATAGACTACATATAATTTTGAAATGGAGAATTTTGTTATTCTGCAGTAGGAATTTCTTTTATTCTGCAACTGTTGACAGAGGCAACAATAAAAAAAATAGTACTAGTTATATCAGTGGACCAAGAACAAAGCTGACTTTCTTACAGACATTCTCTACTGTCATATTATTACTTTTTTTTTTAAAGGCAAGGTTTCCTCATGTAGATCAGGCTGGCCTCGAACTCACAGAGATTTACCAGTCTCTGCCTCCTGATTGCTGGAATTAAGGGTATGGACCACCCTGCCCAGCTCAGTACATTAAGTAGCACTATAATTTAAGCTCAAAGGCTATTTAGAAGTTTTTAGGTCTTAAAAGCCCATTCCCCTAGCAATACTCTGATCATATGTCAGAAGAGGTGGTGGCATTCTGAGTTCCCTTTCTATGTCCCCATGAGTGCTGCTGGGCGGGGGCAACCACTTGCTTTAAAATAGTAGATTTTGTTTCTTATAGCACTGGCATTGAGGATACAAATTATGAGTTATTTAATAAGCTGATTCAAAGGAGAGACTATATTAGAAATAATAAAGTGAAATGGGAGACAAAAATGTATTCTATATTTGGAATATAATTTATTTAATTATTGACTATATGCAGAATTACCTATTGAATATAAGATGTATTTTACTTTATTTTTTCATTTATATTGTATATATTTTAAAAGTTTGTTGTAATAGATACAAACCTATAAGAAGATGACTATTTTTTAGGTAGTTCTAACAGATTTTGTAACATGGAGTTTGACTCAAAAGTACTACTGCTAAGAACTGTAAGGTAGGTACCCTTGGCTAACTTGGACTGGCTGTTATGATCTTGTTAGTGCACATGTACTCTCAATAGTGTACATGCCTAGCCAAGTCCATTCAGTTTCAAAGTACTTAAAATTACAGAGTATTTAAAGCTATTGCACCAGCGATGACAGAGTGATACCAGGTTTTCTGGATGCCAGATTTATGGTTTTCAGTGATTGAATAACTTTTGGAGATTGAATAACTCCATTTGGAGCATGGTGTTCGGCCACCACAACATTCAAGCTATGTCCTAAAGCCTACAACTAAGTACAGCCTAGATCTTGCAAATATATAAAATTCATGGATACAGATTGATGTTCGGCTCACATAAGTATTGTGTGGGCAGTTGTGCTAATACCATGTAGATTCACAATTAATGGTTACTTAGATCTGTCTACCCCTGTCTTAACCCCACAAAAATATATACAAGTAAGTTATTGGTATTAAGATTGTTAAAGTAATAATGCATTTCAGGTGTCTGGAAATCTTTTATTAGGTGTCATTTATATTTTTCTTTTCTAGTCAGTCTAAAAATGTTATTTGGCTGAATGTATAGTTTAAAAATTTATAAGGAAAAAAATTACATTTGGGGGAAAAATGGGCTTGTAGCCTAGATTGTGTCATATATATTGATACTGAAATTTTGTGTAATGTGCTTTGTGTTTTAATGATGTTCAATGGTGTAATTTTGTCATGCTTTTATAATAACGCTTGGATTATTTAAATTTGATACTTTAAAAAGTGTACTTGTTGTTGCTCAGCTATTTTCCCTAATACAGAATGTGTGAATTCTTGGAGAAAGAATAGCAACAAGAGCTGCATTAAAGTTAGGCGTAGCCCATTGACAGAGTTTGGCTCACCAGCAAGCCCTGCAGTGCAGTATAGCAGCTCTGTACTGAATGCTTTTCAAGCTGGAAGTTAACTATTATAATAGAATATGTAGTTTAAAAATGTAGAACTTCAAGGTTTACACCAGTTTCTATGGAATGCCACAGAATTTCATATGAAGAAAAGGCAATGGGATATTTAAACAAGAGTCCATTAGGAAATTCCAAAAGGAAATTGACACTCTGCTCTGAACACTTTAGAATGCTTACTCTTCTTACAAATCAAGTTAGTAGACTTTAAATGTCATTACACAATCATTTGACTGAGGTCTTGTCTTTTCTTTTCTTTTTGAGGCAGGGTCTTACTCTGTAGCCTTGGCTGGCCTGGAACTTGCTATGTAGCCCAGGCTGGCCAGCAAATCACAAAGATCTGCCTGCCTCTGTCTTTCAAGTGCTGGGCTTTAAGGTGTGTGCTAGCACCCCCATTTGAGTTTTGTTTATAAAGAAAGGCTTTGGCATCACTCATTCTATTTAAACATTCATTGTAAAAATATTTGACTTCTATAGCTGTATCTTTACATTGAATTTATAAAAAGTATTTATGTTGTATTGAAAGTCATCTCAAGAATCTCCAAGATATTTAAAGTAGTTATAGGGCCAAAGAAAATGCACCTTTACCACAATCTGGTCCTATGTGCCTTGCTTTACCAAATAAATACCTGACTTTTATGGAGAGTATTTCTGTAATTTACAACTTTAAACACATACTTGAAATTGGGATTTTTTAAAAGAATAACGGAATAACTATAATTGTTTCAACATTTGCTCTTTAAATCCATGATCTAGCAAACTGATACTAAGTATCCTGTCAAAGCATCCGTGAATAGCACTAGTTTAAGTGACTTATGACACCTGCACGGTGATTCCAGTTTGAAACTTTAGCAACTGTATATAAATGTCTGTCTGTTGTTTCTTTTCTTGTAAGACATAATTTGCTGTGATTTAAAATATTTTAAAAGTGATTTCTACCCTAAATTGGTCTATGTCTGTACATCATTTACATAAAGTGATTCTTTGGGTTTGGGAATGTGATTTGTATTTTAAATTTTTTACGAATATATTTCAAAGGAATGTATAAACTGGTCTTTTATTAAGTGTTTTTTTAAAATGATAATTCCTCATGTTGTTTTTTGGTATTCATTATTACCTATATTTAATAGATAAGGGGAATAGATTATTTTCATAAATAACTATATTTTCCTGCTTTCCCTTTTTTACCTGTGTCTGATTTAATCTGTGGATTACTTTCTTGTTTTTATATTTCAGGAATAACTTGCTCATCTTCATCCCTTGGTAACTTGATGTCACATGTAATTCTGCTTCCTTTTCTTTGTTTTACCAGAGTGGTTAGAATTTCTCTGCCTATATAATGATCTCAGCTCAAAGGATTTTGTTTGAAATAAAATACTTCTTTGCTGCCGGCCAGGTTCAGTAGTTACTCAGGACCTTTCCTTCACTGCCTGAGTGTGATGGCTTCTGTTGTGGCATCCACATTTATCCCCATTTCTACTCTGATGTAGCCACACACGGAATACTTCAAGAGCTCAAAAGGAAATATCTCAGCATTTTACAAAGGTATTTTTGCTAAGTTCCCATGAGAAGCACTACTTGAAACTCCAATGTTACTTTTTGTGTTAGTGTTTCTTTTGAGACTGGAGACGTAGCTCAATGGTTAAGAGCACTTACTGCTCTCCCCCTGGGACCTACATTTCATTCCCAGCGTCCACATTAGGAGGCTCACCACCATCTAAAACTCCAGCTCCAGGGATCAGAGGCCTCTGTTCTCCACCAGCTCTGTTATGTGCACATACCGACATGCAGACGCACACCTACACATAATTTAAACCCATAAAACCAGGCGTGATGGCCCACGCCTTTATTCCCAGGACTTGGGAGGCAGAGGCAGGTGGAGCTCTGTGAGTTTAAGGCCCAGTCTACTTTGTGAGATCCTATCAAATAACTAAGTAAAAACAAAGGAATAAATAAAAACAAAGTTTGCCAGGCATGGTGGCATGCAGAAGCAGGCAGTTACCTTAAGTTTGAGGCTGTGATGGTCCACATAGGGAGTTACAGCACAGCCATGGTGCAGCCCTATGATCCAAGCATTCTGGAGACTGAGGCAATAGGTTACTTGAGGTCAGTGTGGGCTACAGCAAGTCTGAGGGTCAGCCTGCATCTCACAGTGGACCCCTGTCTGATCTCCCTCCCTGTTTTTCTCTTTTTCCTGTCTCTTTTTTTCTTTTCCTCTCTTCTTCCTTCCCTTTTTACTTTCTTTTTAATTATATCTTTGAGAGTTTCTTTTCCCATTTAACTGTTATTTGTCTCCATTTTCCTTATCAGTTAAATTTGATTCTGTATTAAATATTTTGGTTTTGTGTTACATTTGCTACTTCATTATCTTAATCACGATGCAATGGACTGTACCCATGTAGATGTGAAAGTTTCATAGACTCTATCTGTGAACTCACAAAGATAGTATTTTGGGGTTTTTTTGTTTTGTTTTGTTTGATTTTTCGTTGTTGTTGTTGCTGTTTTAATTAAAGATTTATTTATTATGTATACAGCTTTCTGCCTGCAGGCTAGAAAAGGGCACCAGATCTGATTATGGATGGATGTGAGCCACCATGTGGTGGCTAAGAATTGAACTCTGGAAGAGCAGCCAGTGCTCTTAACCAGTGAGCCATTTCTCCAGCCCCCAAAGATAGTATTTTTTAAAAAACTCCTTTTGTTGTTGACTTTAGTTTTGAGACAGTGTCTCATGGTCAATCCTGAGTTATCTTAAAACTATGTAGCTAAAGGTGACTTAGAGTATTTGCTGCTGCTGCTATAGTCTCCTGGACACTGGTCTTTCCCAACCACACCTGGCAGAGAATTTAAAAGAATTTTTTAAATTAATTTTACTTTTTATTTTTATTTTATATGCATGGATTTGCCTGAATGAAGATCTGTGTGCCATTTTCATTCCTGGTGCCCAAGGAGGCCAAAAGAAGGTATTGGACCCCAAGGAGCTGAATTTCCATATGGATGGTTATGAGCTGTAATGTGGGTTCTTGGAGTTGAAGCCCAATCCTCTGGGAGAGCAGTCAGTGCTCTTAACCATTGAGCCATCTCTCCAGCCCCCTTAAACTACATTTTAAAGCATTTGGGGTGTGTGTGTGGGGGTTGTCATTGTGTCAATGTGGAAGTCAGAGGACAATTTGTGAGAGTAAATTTGGATTCTGGGATCAAATTTAGATCATCAGGCTTGTCAGTAAGCACCTTTACCAGCTGAGACATCTCACCTGCCCCCAGTAAGCATTTTTAAGATGTTTTAATTCTGTATATGACGTATGTCTGTGCATGGGTAAGTGTACATGAGTGTGGGAGCCAGTGGAGGCCAGAATACTGTGTCATATACTATGAAGTTAGAATTTCTGGTGGTTGTAAGCTGCCAGATGAGGTAGGTTACTAGAAGCCAAACTCAGGTCTTCTCAGGAATAGCTTAGTGCTCTTAACCACTGAGCCATGTCTCTAGCCCCATTTTTTAAAACTAGCTTTTCATTTTGAAACAGACATAAAAGCTGAAAAATCAGCATACCCCAGACTTAACAACTAGCAGCTTTAAGAGCTTCGCCTCTGTTAGGACACGATCTCTAAAGGTTCAGTGCGTATGTCTCCAAAACAACCTCTTCCTCGATTCCTCCATCATCACACTTAGGAAAACTCAACACAGATGTTATCAACTTCATACCAGAATACCAGTTGTGTTTGTTTGTTTGTTGTGGATTTTTGTTTGTTTGTTTCTTTTTTTTGAGAAAGGGTTTTTCTGTGTAGCCTTGGCTGTCCTAGAACTCAGTCTGTAGATAGACCACACTGGCCTCGAACTGACAGAGCTGCTCCTGCCTCTGCCTCTGGAGTGCTTGAATTAAAGGTGTGCGCCTCCCCCAGTCTTACTGATTTTTGGTATTGAACATGGATACAATTGAAGTTTGTGTTTTCTATCTAGTCTAAAACACAGTTCCCCAGCAGGACTTTTGAAGACTTAAGAACTCTTGTACTACTTCTTGTGTGGATTCCTTTGTTTGACTTGGTCCCTTTATTTTATTATTATTATTTTATCTTGAAGACAGGTCATATACTAAGTTAGCTCTGACTTAATGAGTCCTTTTTGTTTTTGTTTTGAGACAGGGTTTCTCTGTATTGTTTTGGAGCCTGTCCTGGAACTTGCTCAGTAGACCAGGCTGGCCTTGAACTCACAGAAATCCTCCTGCCTCTGCCTCCCGAGTGCTGGGATTAAAGGCGTGCGCCACCAATGCCCGGCCCCTGACTTAATGTCTTAGGCAAGGATGTTTTACTATTTTTTTCTTTTAAAGATGGGGTCTTTTTATGTTTCACTATATTGAAACTCATTATATAGACCAGGCTGGCCTGGAACTCAAAGAGTTCCACCTACCTCTGTTTTTGAGTTCTGGCATAAAAAGTTGTGTACCACCATGCTCACCTACAATTCATCTTTTAATGCTTTGCATTCCAATCAGTATTTCCAACTGAATTTGGGCTGTTTTTAGAAAAGATACATTGTAGCCTAGGCTAGCCTGGAGCTCTCAGAGCAGCCAAGGTAGGCCTTAAGCTTGTGTTCCTTTAGCCTCAGCCCACTGAATGGTGGGATTACAGACTTTAGAATTTTTTTTTTTTTTCGAGACAGGGTTTCTCTGTATTGTTTTGGAGACTGTCCTGGAACTCACTCTGTAGACCAGGCTGGTCTCGAACTCACAGAGATCCACCTGCCTCTGCCTCCCGAGTGCTGGGATTAAAGGCGTGCGCCACCAACGCCCGGCCAGACTGTAGAATTTAATATCATGTTTTTAGTTTATATCTGACTATCCGCTTACAGTGAGACAATTTGGCTAATAGTAACATACTTGTATCTTATTCTGAGTCTAAATGCTACATTGCCAATATTCTAATGGCAAACACACTCTGAAATTCAAAATTTATTTGCATTTCTATTATTAGGATATAGCAGACCAACTACAGATGTATATTTAAAATATGTATTTAAAAGTAAATGAAAGGTCAGGCATGGTAGCACAACTTTTGATCCCAGGACTCAGGTAGAGGCAGGAGGATCTTTGTTAGCAATAAGGGGGCCTGGATCGACATAACCAGTCTGGCCAGCCAGACCTACAATGAGACCCTGTTTCAGGAGAAAATAAATAGTTAATGGAATTCAGGTCTTCTCTGCATAGGTTCACTAATTTTTATTTGTATCTAGTCTTGTAAATTTAAGCTTTTATTGTTGAACATATAAACCATTTTACCTGGTTCAAAGGTTAAAAATATGAGTGAAAAATCGTGACTGTTCACCTCCATTCCCAAGCACCTTCTGTGAGGAATAATTTTCCCCAGTTTATAATTGTTTCTTTCTCAAAGGCGAACATATGTGTGTCACTATATTTACTGTGGTTCTTTTCCTACACAAACGTGTTCTCTGTTCTTTAAGGCTTTCTTACAAAAAAGGCATTTGTCCATTTTTAGTGATTAACTTGACACCCAGTCACTTGGCTTCTGGAGCTCATTTTGTTGGTGGTGGTCTAAACTTCTACTTGATTTGTTCACGTTGACACTCACTGAATTGTCTATGTGCCAGAATTCAGTGAACACTCTCACCACCCACCTCCCATTCTATCCTGTCAGATCTTTTTAGTTGTAGCATCTCTTTTTTCCAAGACAGGGTTTCTCTATATAACAACCCAAGCTGTCCTGGAACTTGCTCTGTAGACCAGGCTGGCCTTGAACTCACAAAGTCAGGCTGTCTAAGTCAGCTCAAGGCTTGATTGGACCTAGAGGATCTACTCCAAGATGATCCAGAAAACTTCATAGGTGATTTCAGCTCCTCTAGTATCATGACATAGCAAGGGACACCCCCTGACAGAGTGAATGAAAATCTTGGCAAACACACCCAGTGCCTTTTGTGACCTAGCCTCTGAAGTCAGCCCTGCCACTTCTGCTTCAATCTGTTAAAATGGAGGGCGTCACTAACAAGGCCACAAGCCAGGAGAGGGAGCCTAGTCCACTTCTGGGGAGGAATATGGTAGCTGAATATATCTTAGAACCACCACATCCAGGCTCACTGTTTGCACATTTTGCTTTGTCACCAGCTTCCCTTCAATGAAAAAGTTTGAAAGGTCGATGGCACCCGTTGTGCTCTTTCATGGCCTAATACTGAAGGTATACTTAAGAAAAATGTTTTCAAAATTGCCAAAATCAAAATTTTTGCCGGGCATGGTGACACGTGCCTTGGATCACAGTATAGGAGGCAGTCGGGAAGATATCTTGAGTTTGAGGCAAGCCTGATCTACATAATGAGCCCCAGTCTCAAATAAAGTTAGCATTGTGGTAATACTTTGTATTTCATATTCTACTTGTGTCCATGCTCTTTTTAGTAATCTTGTAGTCAAACTGATTTCTTCAAACAAAAGACTTCCAAGCATATCTTGTTTAGATTGGCGTGGGGGAGGGGAGATAAAATGTTCTAGGACTAGGGTGTTGTTTAAGTAAGCATGACCTAGCTGAGCATCAGATCAACAGCTGAAAGGAACAAACAAAAACAAAACAACAAAAACCCCTCTAACTGCTAGTTTCGGTGGGGAAGCAGTTGACACAGTTGCTTATCAGTTTGGGACATCTTTTTCTTTTTCTTTTCTTTTTTTTTTTTTTCTTTTTGGTTTTATGAGACAGGGTTTCTCTGTATTGTTTTGGAGGCTGTCGGTCCAGCCCGGCCTTGAACTCACAGAGATCCGCCTGCCTCTGCCTATGCCTCCCGAGTGCTGGGATTAAAGGCGTGTGCCACCACCGCCCGGCCAGTTTGGGACATCTTGTTAGAGATTCTAAGAAACTGTCAGATTTGAGCAGGTAATAACTTTTTGAAACTTGATTTCCTTCATCTGCGAAGGAGAAACAGCTTCCCCACTGCTCAGCACCTTAGAATGACAGCTAGCTAGTCCAGGGATCGGGCTCCACCCGGCCCCAGGACTCCTCCCTGCTCTCTCTGCTGGTGTAGCGGTTTGAGAGGCGTGGCCGCACTGCGGGGGCGTGGCCGCGTCATGGGGGCGGGGCGGGCGACTCAGCCCATCGCACGATGTGACGCGCCGCCGGAGGCAGGCCGGGCCCTCAAGATGGCGGCGTTCGCCCGGAGCGGCTCGGCCCGGCAGTAGTGGCGGGACCGCACTCGCCGCTGGGGCCGCCCGCCCCCTGAGTGGCTGCTGCAGCTCCGGGAGTCGAGGATGGTAAAATGACCCAGGGGAAGAAAAAGAAACGGGCCGCGAACCGCAGTATCATGCTGGCCAAGAAGATCATCATTAAGGACGGAGGCACGGTGAGTCTTGGTTCGGCGCCGCAGGGCGGCCCCGGCGCGGGCCCAGCTCGCTCTTCCCCCTGCTTCCGCCTTCGCCGGCCGGGAGCACCCGGCGCGCCCGCCCTGCCGGCGCTGCCGCCGTCTCCACCTGCGGCCTCCGCGGCCTGGCGTCTTGGGAAGCCGCCCGCACCTGCGGCGGGTCTCGGCGTCTCGGGAGCCTGCGGCCTCGGCCCACGTGCACCGGCCGCGGGAGGAGGCGTCGGCCCCTCCGTAGCTCTGCCAGGCCCAGCGCGGCGCGGCGCGCGGGGAGGCCGGGCAGCCCTGCGCTCCGTATGCTGTGGCGGGTGGCCGCCGCCGCCGCGGCCCGCTGGGCCAGGGTACGTGCGTTGTCCCATCGTGGTCGCCGGGAGCCGGACTGGCGGCTCCGAACTGCCCTGGGCTCGGTGACCCTGTCGTGGGGTGGGCTCGCTTTGGCTCCCGGCGTCGGAAGCCTGACCTTACTACCTGGGGCCTAACACATACCCTCCTTTAGAGAAGTCGTCACCTTGAGCCTCAAAATAACAGTCATTAATTTGTCATGGCGTGAGGACCAGAGAAGACTCTTTGAAAGGCAGGCGGGCTAAGGCTAAAAATGTGCCTTTTAGACAGTCGTTATTCGCAGGAAACTTTATGCAGTGTGCAGTGGGTTACCAGAATTGGAGGTAGGATTTGTAATTGGCAAACGAGCGTACACTTTTTGTTGTACTGAGATTTTCTGCTGCTCACACACTGATCTTTGCTGAATCCTTTGGTATCACGTTCGGAAATAGAATGGAAAAAATAAGCTGTGTCTCTTTCCCGTGAAGTTGCAGACTTGGTTCTTTTCATCCATTTGTTGTAATTTAATGGAGCCTCGATCAATGCTAGCAAAGCACTAAAAATGTAAGTAGGCCACCACTGAGGATTTGCTGAATTCAGTTTGAAATAAATGACAACTTTCTTTTGCCATTTCAGATCATGGCCTAGTCCAACTGTCAAAAATTTAGGAAGCTTGGGACATATGGAACGATTTCAGAGTGTGTTCGGTTAACTGTCAGGTTTATTAGTTGTCATAACTTTGACATTTATTGACAAAAGAAAGTTCGATGTTTCCCAGATCCTTGTTACTGTACCAGATTAAAATATTACTTTGATCTGAAAAATTCAAGTTAGCTGTTTTGACCAAGTTGGTAGGAACTATATTGGGAGAAAAGGAGAGTGTTGTCAGCTATAGGAAGACAATTTTTGTTTTTGTTTTGTTTTGAGACAGTGTTTCTTTGTGTAACTTTGGTTGTCCCGGAACTCTGCTCTGTAGACCAGGCTGGCTTTGAACTCAGGTCTGCTGGTCTCTGCCTCCTAAGCGCTGGGAAGTAAAGGTGTGCCACAACCGCTAGACAAAAACCAAAATGTTAATGAAGCCAGATGATATTTAAGATCAGCATTCTTTGCAAAAGACAAGAATGAAAGATTAAGAAACACCTTTTAAATTGTATTTTTATTGCCTATTTGATGGATTTTTGTTTGGTTGGCTCTGTAAAGGTTTTTTGTTGTTTTTGTTGTTGTTGTTTTAATGAGATACTGGGGATCAAACTCATAACCTATGTCAGGCCTACAGCGTATTCATTCCAAATTCTTTTATTTTGTTTTTTGAGACAGGGTTTCTCTGTATTGTTTTGGAGGCTGTCCTGGAACTCACTCTGTAGACCAGGCTGGCCTTGAACTCACAGAAATCCTCCTGCCTCTGCCTCCCGAGTGCTGGGATTAAAGGTGTGCACCACCAACACCCGGCTCATTCCAAAATCTTAGTTTTAGAAGAGATCTCATGTAGCTCAGAATGATTTCAATTTTAGATCCTCCCACTTCTGCCTTCCAAGTGCTGGGATTATAGGTACGTGCTACCAGGCCTGGCAAGATGAGAGTCTTGTTTGTTTTTTTAAATCTTTGTGCTATGTATAAAGATACAGCACTATTTATAAAGATACAGCAATTTACAGCTTGCTTTCGTATACAAAATACTACTTTTCATTAGTAACAATGTAATCTTATGGAACACTAAATCAATGACAACTTTTCTTGAGGGCCGAGGTCTTAGAGAATTATCCTTTCCCATTATACTGTCCTTTGTTTTCCTCTCCATTTTTCTTTAAAAAAAAAAAAAGATTATGTGGAGGGCGGTGGTGGTACATGTCCTTAATCCTAGCACTTGGGAGGCAGAGGCAGGTGAATCTCTGTGAGTTCACAAGGCCAGCCTGGTCTACAATGCAGATTCCAGGACAGCCAGTGCCACTCAAAGAGATAAGAAGAACAAAGGAAAAAAAAAAAGATTATTTAAAGTTTTTATGTATATGGGTAATTTTGCCTGATTGTATGTATATGCTTAACATGCATGCCTGGTGCCTGAGGAGGTCAGAAGAGAGGGGTCACATCCTCTGGAACTTGAGTTACAGATGGTTTTTCACTGCCGTCTGAGTGCAGAGATCAGAACATGGGTCCTCTGCAAAGAGCACAAGTGCTCATAATGGTTGCGCCATCTCCAGTTTGCATTCTTAAGAACAGTGGTACTGTCTCTAGAGTAAGCCTTGTTTTCATCGTTGAATCCCACAGGGTGTGGGTCGGTGGGTGGGTGGGTGGGTGGGTGGGGTGGGTGGGTGGGTGGGGTGGGTGGGTGGGTGGGGTGGGTGGGTGGGTGGGTTGGGTGGGTGGGTGGGTTGGGTGGGTGGGTGGGTTGGGTGGGTGGGTGGGTTGGGTGGGTTGGGTGGATGGATGGATGGATATACTTTCTCATACATATGAAAGTTTTAAGATGGCACTGCTTTTCTACCTCTACATGTAAGTTAGACTCCTGTTGTGAACATTAAGATTTATTTTTATTTGACATGTGGATGTTTTGCCTGCTTGTATGTCTCACGATATGAGTGCAGTGACTTTGGATGCCAGAAGAGGCCATCAGATCCCTTGGAACTGGGATTATTGTTGTAGTTAGCCATTATGTGGGTGCTAGAGATGAAACCAGGGTCCTCTGGAAGAGCTGCTAGAAGGTGATCTTAACCACTGGGTCATCTTTCCAGTCCTCCCCCACTTTACCTCACCTTGGCTCTGTCTGTCTGTCTGTCCGTCTTTCTTTTTTGTTTTGTTTTGTTTTTCGAGACAGGGTTTCTCTGTGTTGCTTTGGAGCCTGTCCTGGAACTCTTAGACCAGGCTGGCTTCAAACTCACAGAAATCCTCCTGCCTCTGCCTCCCGAGTGCTGGGATTAAAGGTGTGTGCCACCACTGCTCGATTCTTTTTTAGTTTTTTAAGGGGAAAATTAACTTGGTTTTTACATTGTGTATTTTGTTGTGAATTGTAGAGTGTTGTTACTGAGGTTACAGTTTCAGCCTTTAAAGACGTTTTACCATTGAATTCAGTCAGTGGCCTGTAGATATCTGGGACTAAGTGGTCTCTCTGATAATCTTTGAGCATAGGTGATCAATGATTGGTCTGAGTCTCTTTTTTTCTTTTTAAGGTTAATGTTCTAAGTTTGTTCAACTGATTTTAATATTGTTGAAACCAAAAGTAACTAGTGATTTGGCAAAAATTAGAGTAGATTTCTAGGTATCAGCTGAAGAAATGGATCCTTCTGAATGAACGAGGTTAGTCATAACTTACTTGTGCTAGGTAATGAACTCATGACCTCACATGTGCTAGGCAAGTGTGCTACCATTAAGCAGCACCCTAATGGTGTGTTACTAATTTATTTCCCCCTTGAAGTTGTATTCAGTTTGCTCTGAGGTCTGGATAAAACTTTGTTGCGGCTTTAAGTAGTGTAGAACAAAGGTTAAATCACATTAAGTTGTGTGATGGTATTTATGAGTTTTGTTGAAGTTGCTGAGGATGAAATGAACCTAGGTTTTCACGAATGCTAAGCAAGCACTTTACAGCCGAACCTCACTCTCCAGTGTGTATCAGGAGTTTTAACTGGATCAGTTCACTCTGAAGGTGTTTGCAGAATTTTCTTGGTATATTTTTCTGGGCAGATTTTTTTTTTTTTTTTTTTTTTTTTTGGTTTTTATGAGACAGGGTTTCTCTGTATTGTTTTGGAGGCTATCGGGCTCACTTTGTAGTTCAGGCTGGCCTCAAGCTCAGAGATCCTCCTGCCTCTGCCTCCCCAGTTCAAAGGTGTGCACTGTACTGCCTGTCCTTGATAGTTGTTCTTTATGGCTGAAAAGTGTGTGTGTGTGTGTGTGTGTTACAGCATTTTCTCTATCCACTCCTGTTAAGAGCTATCTAGGTTCCTATAACTAACTACTGTAAGCAGTGTTGCACTGATAAGCTGATTTGGACCTCTGGGTAATACCAAGGAGTGGTAAACCTGGTCTTGTGACTGGTCTGTTTTTAATGTTTTGAGAAGCCTCCATACTGATGTCCATAGTAGTTGGACAGTGCCTTACACTCCCACCATCAGTGGATAAGGATTCCCTTTTGGTGGCCCCCTAGCTAGCATCTGTTTTGGTTTGTTTCTGTTCATGAGTGTCAGTTTGGTTGAGGTGAGATAGAATTTCAGTGTAGTTTAAATTTAAATTTCTCTACTGATTCCTGAGATTTTACCTCTTTTATGTGTTTATTGAATATTATGTTAATTTCATTTGCCCAGTTATGACTTGGGTTGTTTGATTTATGTAGTAATCTTTCTTGTGGACTATCTTTGGATTGCCAGCCCCCCAAATAATGACACAGAGACTTGTTAATTATGAAAGTTTGGTCTTTAGTTTAGGCTTGTCTCAACTAGCTCTTATTACTTAAATTAACCTATTTATATTAATCCTCTCTTCTATCTGTTTTTGGTTTTTTTTTTTTTTGTTTTTTTTTTGAGATAGGGTTTCTCTGTAGCTTTGGAGGTTGTCCTGGAACTCCCAGACCAGGCTGGCCTCAAACTCACAGAGATCATCTGCCTCTGCCTACCGAATGCTGAATTTAAGGCGTGCGCCACCAATGCCTGGCATTTGAATTGATTTTTGTGCAAGGTGAGATCTAGGGATCTAGCTTCATTCTTGTAGATTTGGAAATCCAACACCATCTGTTAGAAGAGGCAGTCCTTTCTCCAGCACATGTTTTTATGCATCTGTTAGAAGTTAGGTGGCTGTAACTGTATGGGTTTATTTCTGGGCTCTCATTTCCATGCCTGTTTTGTGACAATACCTTGTTGTTTTTGTTAACTATATCTCTGTCATATAGTTTGAGATCAGGTATTGTTATGCCCTGTATTGGTCTTTCTCATTTGAGGAATGGCATTGGGATTTTAATGGGGATTGTGTTGAATATGTAGATGGATTTATTATAGAATGGTCATTTTCACAATATCAATTCTAATCCATGAACGTGAGATGTCATTCTATTTCTAGTGTCCACTTAGATTACTTCAATGTTTTCAAGTTTTTGTTATAGATTTCTTTACTTATGTTTACCCCAAGGCATTTATTTTTATGTGTATAGGTGTTTTCCTACATGTATGTCTGTGTACCACATTCCTGCCTGGTGTCCTCAGAGGCCAGAAGAGAGCATTGGATCTCCTGAGATCAGGATTTCAGGTGGTTGTGAGCTGCTGTGGGTGCTGGGAATTAAACCTGAATCTTCTGTAAGAGCAGCTAGTGATCTTACTTGCAGAGTCATCTCTCCAACCCCTATAGATTTATTTATCTTCAGACAATAGTGAATGGGATTGTTTTCTTGCTTTTTCAGAACATTATTATTTTGGAAGGTTATTAATTTTTGTATGTTGATCAAAGTGTTTATAAGCACTAAGAAATTTTCCGTGAGGGTCTAATTTAAAGAATTATACATCTGCAAATAAGAATATTTAATGTTTTCCTTTTTTTGTTTGTTTGTTTGTTTTTCGAGACAGGGTTTCTCTGTATTGTTTTAGAGGCTGTCCTGGAACTCACTCTGTAGACTAGGCTGGCCTCGAACTCACAGAGATCCACCTGCCTCTGCCTCCCGAGTGCTGGGATTAAAGGTGTGTGCCACCAACGCCCGGCTGTTTTCCTTTTCTATTTGTATCCCTTTTGCTTATCTTACTACTGTAGCTGAGACTTCAAGCACTCACTATATTGAAGAAATGAAGGTTTTCTTTTTCTTTTTTTGAGTTTTTTCCCTGTTTAGTACTCAGATTTAAGAGTAGGTCTGTTTAAGAACAGCATAAGTAATTGTAGAGTCAATTACTGTATGTTAAATTATGTCTGTGTAATCTACTGGCCAACATTTCACCAATGAAAGTAATAATGGCACAGTTGAATTTGTTTTTGAGGGATCTGTATGTATCAGTAAAAATTTTAGCTCTAAGTTTTACTGCATATAAAGATATGGTGACCATGTTAAAGTCTCTAAGGTTAAGATGTAAAGCTGAGAATGGGGCATTCATCTCAAGCCAGAGCACTGTTGAGGAGGTGAGGCAAGAGGACCGGGAAGGAAAGGCCTAGTGTGCGCTACACAGCAAATTCCAGGTTAGCAAAAGACAGGAAAGAGGATGGTAGGATTAAAGTCAACTTGTGATATTTCAGAATACATCCTCTTATTGTTATGTTAAATCATTATCGTTTGTGATGTAAATTAACTATAAGGCTCCTGTTAAAATATGAGCTACAGTTATTCAATTGAGTTATATATTTTGCTGAAATTTTATTTAGACTTATTATTTAGACTAATTTATGTTTACTGTGTGTATGTTTATATGCTTGCATGTATGTCTGTTTGCTATGTGCTCAGGTAACTTCAGAGGCCAGAGAAGGCACTGGATTCCCAGAACTGGAATTACAGAGTTACAGATGGTTGTGCACCTTGTGTGGGCTCTGCGACTATACCCAGGTTGTCTGTGACTGTAACCCATGTCCTCTGTAACTGTAACCCAGTTCCTGTGTAACTGTAACCCATGTTCTCTGGGACTGTAACCCAGGTCCTCTGGGACTGTAACCCAGGTCCTCTGGGACTGTAACCCAGGTGATCTGTGACTATAACCCAGGTGATCTGTGACTATAACCCATGTCCTCTGGGACTATAACCCAGGTGATCTACGAGTAGAAACAAGGTCTTCTGTGACTATAACCCAGGTCCTCTGGAAGAGAAGCAGGCGCTCTTAGTCACTGGCTAATCTCCCCAGCCCAGGTTTACGTGTTTTTGCAAGATCTTCATGGGTTCTTTTAAACACAGGCATGTGTACCACAGTACCTCTGGAGCTTATGCTTCAGCATCTGCTTTAGATTAACAAACAGTTTTCTCAGATTAGGTATTTGTTCAAACAAATCTCATTAGGAGTACTGCTTATTAATATAGTAATCATGGACTCTGCCAGAAGTTGCAGATTATTGTTGTATAACTTGTTTGTAGCTGCTGAAAGTTTGGAGTTTGAGTAAAACAAATAGCTTTTCTGAAGTAGTAGTCTGACATCTGAAATACATATGACTTAAAGTTTTCAATTATTTAAGAGCACAAGTTGTCATTAGTGTGGTTTCAAGTTGGAAGTGTCAGTAAAAATATGACTTAAGGGCTGGTGGTATAGCTTGGCGGTAGATCATTGTCCAGTGTGTGCAGGGCTCAGAGGTTGAGGCTAAGCCTCCAAAACCAAGAGTTGTGCTTTTAGCTAGGGTGCATCAACATCCCTGAAATTGATTGTCTTTAGAAAGCAGATGTTGTTAATCTTCATAGTGGGATGACTTTCTCAAGGTGTAGACGCAGTTAGGAGTTCCAGTCTGTGAAATATTTTTGGCTAGAGTCTAATTTTAAAATAAGGAGTGGCATTGTAATACGAAGACAAGCCCTGAAGCCATCCTAGATATTGAAGATAACTTGGATTTAGTTAGCTGTTTGTAAATTTTAATCTTTCTTAATGAGTTCACTTTGTAGGCATTCCAGTAACATGACAGTGTTGCTTAACTTGATGGTGTAACCACACCCTGCCCACTAAGAGTAGAAAGGTGTACATTAGATAAGTCCCTTTAAAAACTTTTTCCACTTGAGACTCTTTTCTCCTGAGGAATTTTTATGTAACCCTGGAAATATAAAAGAAATGTACAGATTAAACACTTAATGAGGTTTTCGTTTTCCATAATTAATCCATTACCTTCCTCTGAAAGCAAAAGCAGTACAGTTCATAACACAGTTGAGACTCTGAGTTGAGGTCCTGGAGGCAGTGTCATCCAGGCTACTACTAAACTTTTGTTGTTAGCCCTTGAGCTTACATGGCTGGCTGGGGAGCTGTGACTTGCAGCCACTACCCAGTATTGTGAGAGTGTTGTACTATGTATCACAAACCCTGGAAAGAAGTCAAAATTTGAAGTCTGGATTCTTCTGAATGTATATTGCCTTTGTTCTGTTGTAAAGTTGAAAACAGTCCTCCAACCACTGAAGATGGGAAAAAAAAGGTTTAAATAGTAAGTTGAGCCATTGTTAGTCCAGGACTAAGTGTAGGCTAGCACCTAGCAACCACATGACAGTTGTCAGTAGGGATTAAGTCATAGGTATTAAATATTATATATTAGCCACTCTGCTATATATATGCCTTAGAATACAAAAAGAAAAAAATTGATTTGTCTTTCCTAGGCTGTGAACTTTGAGAACTGGGAGTGCCTTGCTTTTATAGTCATAGAACGTCTTCATAGAATATACACTATGATGTTTGCTTAACAAATGAGATCTTACATAAATTGGTTCCCAGCTATGGTCCTTCAACACCCTTCCTCCAGATTTCCGGTTCCTCTGATTTCATGCTTGGAATGGGGGTGTAGGTCCTTAAATTCTGTGGGTATGGGAGATATGTAGATTGTTTTAATGGTGACTCTGACAGTATCAAGAGCAGTGCCACATTTTGGCCTGAACAAAATCCAAGCACTTTCCATACTTTTGCATAAGACTGTTAGGTTTGTTTGAAAGCCTCAGTGGTGAAATATGTTTGCATGCAAACCCTCATCTGAAATATTGAAGTTGGTTGAAGAATCCAAACAGCAGTTTAGACTGGCTATCCCCATGCTATGTAGTACATGCTTGTATGTTCTTAGTGTTGACTATCATTATTGTTAGTGATTCAGGAGATCACTGTTGCTCTCTTAACTTTTGAAAATGTCTTTCTACAGCCTCAAGGAATAGGCTCCCCTAGTGTTTATCATGCGGTTATTGTCATCTTTTTGGAGTTTTTTGCTTGGGGACTACTGACAGCACCCACATTGGTGGTAAGTAATCTTTAGTGTACATACCACTTTTTCTGTGACAGAAAAGATGGCCTGTTTTCCTTTCCATGGTTAACCAATGCTAACAGGTCATATCTCCAGAAGTGGCCTATACTTAGTGCTTTAGTATCTTCCAGCCTATACATAACCTTAGCTGGGGTGGTGGCTCAGGTGTGTGAATGGACCTGTTGTTGGATGTCTTCAAGCAGAGGATTAATCACAACTGTTGAGTAGAGAGGAGCAAATTTTCACACTGATAGGTTAGGAAAGGAGAAATTTAGAGCCCATTTTACTCAACATAATTAGAGGTAAGTTGTGTAACTGTTTTCCCAAGACAAGCTTCTTTTCATTTGACCTCAAGATCTACAAAGACACATGTGATGTTACCTACATTTTCCTAGATTTGGAGTCGTAGAAGACTGATTTACTGAGTTAGGGAGCTCAGGTGATGGTTAACCTCCTCCTATCAGTGCTGGAAAAGGAAATAGAATGAGGTTCCCATCTATGGTGGAGTTTGTATCTTGAAAGGAGTAATTAGTTTAAGTGTGTAGTCTACAGAATCTGAGTAGAATTTTTTTTAATTGGACGTATGGGTGTTTTACCTAACTGTATGTGTGCCACATGCATGCCTGGTGCCCGTGGAGGCATTCGATTACTGGAAGTGGATTGACAGATGGTTGTGAGCTGCCATGTGCATGCTGGGAATCTTATTCAGGGTCACCTATAGAACAGCCAGTGAATGCTGCTAACCATTGTCTCTCCAGCCCAGTAGAAGAGGACTTTAAAGCACTTTGCTCACAAGCTTGATCATGTATATGCAGGAGGCTTCAAAGATTGTTCATGGAAAAATTAAATGACCAAATAAGGAGACTGCAATAGTCTAAAAATGTTTACAGTCCATATCTGGCAGATTTATCTACACCTACATAACAGTTGCTTTTTGTGCACAAAATATTGATGTGTTTCACACTGTTATTTTGAATACACAGGCCATAATCATCTTCAAATCATTGTTTTTTGTTTATAATAAGCTGTCATTTATTTAAAATTAGAATAGTTCTCTCGGTAATGTACTTAGAGTTATAAGAATGCCAATTTGGGGGCTGGAGAGATGGCTCAGTGGTCAAGAACACTAGCTGGTCCTCTTATAGGTCCTGAGTTCAATTCCCAGCAACCACGTGGTGTTTCACAACCAACTGTAATAAGATCTGATGCCCTCTTCCGGCCTGCAGGGATACGTGCAGATAGAACACTGTGTATATCATAAATAAATCTTTAAAAAAAAGAATGGCAGTTTGGTGCATTTTGATTAAGACCCTTTTCCTTCTAAAAATTACAACTAATTTACCTAAATGTATCATTAGTTCGTCACACAAGCTAGGTCAGTGCTCCATGGTTTATGAGCTGGTGTATAACATCTTGAGGACTTCTACAGAATCCCTGCTTCAGTTTCTTGGGTCTTTATTGTAACTAACAGAGGGATATCTTCAGAAGCTGGAGATAGGGCTCAGTGGTTAAGAAAACTTGTTCCTCATCCACAGGACCTTAGTTTAGTTCCTAGCACCTATGTTGGGCAGTTCAAAACCACCTGCAATTCCAACTTCAAGGGACCCAACATCTCTTCTGGCTTTCATAGATACCCCAAGCTTGTGACAAACACATACGCCTAAATAAAAACTGGTTAAAAGAAAAAGAACTCAAGCTAGCATTCCCTCCCTACCCTATCCTCCCACCCTACTCTACCCTCTCTTCTTTCCTTCTTTCTTTCCATACTGGATGTTGGTGTAGGGTCTCATGCGTGCTAATCAAATGCCCTACATCCTTCAGTTGTTACTTTGCTATTTTGAAGTCAGATAATTATTATTATCCCAACAAACAAGAGAGCTGCCTACGTATGTGTAGTAGGTTGCAAAGCAGTGTTGCTGACTAGATGCTGGTAGTATCTGCCTTCCTACTCACCTCCAAGTTGTGATGAAACAAAAAGCTGCTCGATTGGGATCTGCTGGTTCAAAATCTTGAATATTTAAACATAAACATAATTTTTCTTATCAGTGAGCTTCTTTAGTTTACATTCTACTTGTTTTTGTCATCTTTCACTTCATCTTTCCTTCTATCCCTCTACCAGGTATCAAACCCAGGGCCTTGAATCCAGTCTTCTCTAAGTGTCTCAGTTTTATTACAATGAGTATGCGTTCTGAGATCTTGTTGTTGGCAAAAAAAGGAACTAAAGGAAAGGGAAGATTTCTAGTTCTTGTAAGATGTCAGGTACACGCAATAGTGTTCCTTCCCCTCATGGCCATTCCCCATTGTTTTTACAGAGGCAGGCAGCACTGAGAGGAAGGAACCTTGGGTTCCGGGTCAAGGGAGAGCTCAGTTGCTCCATCTATAAGATTCCACAGCACCAGGCTAATCTGGAAATTCACATGAATAAAACTAGATTGTATTAGAAAAGGTGGTTTGATTTGGGCAGTCGTGGCACATGCCTTTGATCCCAGCACTTGGGAGGCAGAGGCAGGTAGATCTCTTAGTCTGATACCAGCCTGGTCTATAGAGCGTGTTCCATAAAAGCTACACAAAAACCCTTTCTTGAAAAACCAAGTAGGGGGTTTTTGAAAATGTTGATGTAGAAATTTTACCAAGACTAAAATATGTCGTGCTTTTTATTCTTTAAGGTATTGCATGAAACCTTCCCTAAACATACATTTTTGATGAATGGCCTAATTCAAGGAGTAAAGGTATGATCGTGTGTATGTACATGTGCATATGTATATACATACATACTTTCATATATATATGTATACTCATTGCCTAATCCCTGAGGTTAAGTTTTTATAACTAGGTAGTATATAATTTGAGGTATTAATTCTTTTTGACTCTGGGTTTTATATAAGATTTGACTCAGATGTAGGAAACTATATATAATCATTTTGTATTTCCTATCTTACAATAGATTTCAGTGCTCTTATAACCATACAGATTTAAGCAATAAGGATAGCTATGAGAAAGAAAAAATTTAGTGCCAAACTCTACAATCTTCTTATAAACAAATAGCTTACTTACCAGTATGCTAGTTTTCTAGAATTGCTGGTTTAGTTTCTGTAATTGGAACTACATTATCACTTCATAGTTAATGCCCAGGCAGAAATAAGTTACTGTTTATGGAAAACTCAATAATTTATTTTTCTAGAAGTAAAGTTGCTTTAAAATTTGTTGTTGTAGCAAAGTGGATCATTTTTGTCTCAGGCATAAACAGTACACTTCTTTAATTTGAACTTGTAGGGTTTGTTGTCATTCCTCAGTGCCCCACTTATTGGTGCTCTTTCTGATGTTTGGGGCCGGAAATCCTTCTTGCTGCTAACAGTGTTCTTCACCTGTGCCCCCATTCCTCTAATGAAGATCAGCCCCTGGTATGTACATGCTCAGTTCTGCGTGCAACTGTGTAACTATTTCTGTTAGCGGGTGCTTGCTCGTGCGCTCTCTCTCTCTCTCCCTCTCTCTTCCTCTCTCTCTCTCTCTCCCTCTCTCTTCCTCTCTCTCTCGCTCTCTCTCTCTCGCTCTCTCTCTCTCGCTCTCTCTCTCGCTCTCTTTCTCGCTCTCTCTCCCTCTCTACCTCCCTCTCTCCTCTCTTCTCTGTCCCCTGTGTGTGTGTGTGTCTACACTCACCCATCTGGGTTCATGTGGAGTCTTTTTTTTTTTTTTTTTTTTGGTTTTTTTCGAGACAGGGTTTCTCTGTGGCTTTGGAGGCTGGTCTCGAACTCACAGAGATCCGCCTGCCTCTGCCTCCCGAGTGCTGGGATTATTAAAGGCGTGCGCCACCAACGCCCGGCCCATGTGGAGTCATTTTTAGTAAAATAACTTGCCTTTAAAAATATCTTGTGTGTGTGTGTACACACTGCCAGTCTGGGTTCATGTGTCAGTTATTTCTCTACCTTGTGTTTTGAGACAGAGCCTTTCACTGAATCTTAGCGCATGCTCTTTTTTCTACATCTACATACTCACGGATCTGCATGTCTCCGTGCTCCAGGACTGGGGTTGTAGATGCTCAGCTCTTTTCATTTTTATATAAGTGCTAGAAATGCACACTCAGTTCTTATGCTTGTGCGGCAAGCTAGTTCCCACGGAGTCACCTTCCCAGCCCTTGTTTAGTCTTCATAGTGCCTGTCTTGTTTTCTTGGACCCTGACATTCAGGCTTCTTCCTTGTAAAGAGTTTGTTTGACTAACAATTGAAGAGCCCAAAACAGCTGAAGGTAAACATGCAACTCTGTATAGGCTCACTGTAAACATGCAGTGGCTTGTCAGTTTTTGTTGTCATTTTTTTTCCTGGATTTTGTTTTTATACAGTACTTGGATGGAAAATCACAATGAGTGAGGCTTATTAGTTTTTACCTTGTTGCTATTCATATGCTTTCATAGTAGCTGGCCTAGGATTTGTAGATGTGTTAATTCTTGCATTGTCCTAGAAAGTTCTTGGCTGAAATGAGTCGCTCTTACTCTAACTAGTAGACATTAAGTAATGGTTGCTGTTCTAATCACTTTTTTACTTGTCGTTTATTCTTAGGTGGTACTTTGCTGTTATCTCTGTTTCTGGGGTTTTTGCAGTGACATTCTCTGTGGTATTTGCATATGTAGCAGATATAACTCAAGAACATGAAAGAAGTATGGCTTATGGGCTGGTATGTATACTTATTTCTTCCAGCAGTGTTTTTGTCTGCTGCAAAATGCCTTGTATTGTGTCCATTTCTGCAAGAAGTGCTAATTTATAGTCACTCATTAGATTGCATTTAAAAGTCTTTTTAAAGTTGTTATGGTACATTAATCTCAGAAGGAGACTGACATTAATTAATTAACCTAGGCTAATTAAACAAGACTACATCAAAGCCTAGAGCAGTATAAGCTTTGATAGTTACCATTCAGGAGTATCTATAAGTGGTAACAGAATTTAAATGATTATATATCTTGTCAGATTTTTTTTGAATCCTAAAAATAAGGAGATAAATTACTAACTACTCATTTAATAGCTCCCTGAATTAATCTAAAATGTAAGAGGCTAACATCTAGGTCAGGGTTCAGTAAGCCTTTTCTGTGGCTTTGTGAGCCACGTACAGTCTGTATCCCATTGTGTGGCCTATGTTAGTGTGTGTTGACAAGTTCAAGAATGTGCTAACCAGACCTGGAGAGACGGCTCAGCAGGTAAGCGAGCTTACTACCATGATTGATGACTTGGGCTTGATCTCCAGAACCCACGTGGTAGGAAAGAACCAACGCCTACAGGTTTTCCTCTGACCTCCACATGTGTGCTGTGCTGCACCCACCCTGTACACACCCTATGAATTGAAGAAAAGAGTCTGGCACCGTCTTAGTCATGTGGCTCATAGGCAGTTGGTTGCCAATACCTGAATAGGTGTAGTGACTAATTGCAGTACAGTCTGCTCTCCTCTCAAATCTAGGAATAAAATGGCTCCCTTAACCATGCTAATGTCCTGTCATTTAACGAACCAGAAGTAGAACAGGGATGGATTTCAGCAAATACAAAATACATATGTGATAAGTAAGGACTGGGTATTATACCTGATTGAGTCTTAGTTCCATGAAAGAGTGATTCTGATTCAAAAGTACTGCAAAAAAAAATTGTTGTTGGGAAGCTTTGGTACAGGAGGTATGGGGAGTACATAGGGAGGAAACTCATGAAAGTACTAATGGTTTTTAGTTATAGGGTTAAACCTTTAGAAAGGTAATGAGGCTGATGATAGCCATGATTAAAAAACAAACAATAACCCTAGCTTTATTAAAGTATACTTAAAATTCATGCATTTTGTTTATATAGTCAGTGAATTTTAGTAATTTTGTAGAATTATCCATCACCATAATATAGTTTGAGGTTAAGGTTATATGAAAAATAACTAGGTTCTCCCAAGCCAAAGCGCTTTTATTTTAGATAGGTCCTTCCTATGCCCAGACTGGCTTACTTCTGTCTTTGTTCTGGGATTATAGGCAAAAGCCACTGCACAAGGATACTCAGAGGTTTTTTGTTTGTTGTTTTTTTTCCCAGACAGGGTTTCTCTGTATTGTTTTGGAGGCTGTCCTGGAACTCGCTCAGTAGACCAGTCTGGTCTTGAACTCACAGAGATCCACCTGCCTCTGCCTCCTGAGTGCTGGCATTAAAGGCGTGTGCCACCAACGCCCGGCTTACTCAGAAGTTTTAATTAAGAATTTCCCAAGCCTAGTATGGTCATGCATACCTTTAATCCTGGGATTCCAGAGGCAGCCTGGTCTACATAGCAATTTCCAGGCCAACCAGAACTACATAGAGAGACCCTTTGAAAAGAAAAAACAGCAACAAATTTTACAGTCTGGTCACTTAGTTTTGGCAAAGGTCAAATAAAGAATTTCTGGCCTTTAAAATCATAACCCAGCAAATGATGGTGACATGGAATAATATGGATCTAGAGAAAGGGAAAGGTGATCTTTGTGGTCCTTTCTCTTTCTGCCAGAAAGAGATGGTCACAGGGTAGAATTGGCAGGGTAAAAGACAAGTGGACCCTGGTTGGGCCTTTGTTCACTGCTTTGCAAGCATAAGCTCGTCTGATTTGCACAGTGAAAGTAAGTGCCCTTTGCCCCACACAAGTGCTGCACTCTGCTCCTACTGTGCTTGGGTCCCTAATGGCATACTATCTGTCTGGTTTTAGATCTCCATCGACCCAGAGAGCGCTTTCAGACCTATTTATCATCTGTCCTCACTCCACCCTGAGCCCAGACAGCAATCTGTATACTCTGTCTTTGTGCTTTTGCCTTTGGTAGACATTTCATACAAATTGCATAGTATAAGACAGTCTTTATGTCTAGGATCTTTCACTTAGTGCGTCTTAAGGTTTAGCAGACCCAGTTGCTGTGCACTGTTTCTTTGTTTGGGCCAAACTACATTAAGCACCTCTTGATAGGTGCTTAAATTAAGAGAGAAAGCTTTTTCAAGTTTAAATTGTGAGAGACTTGGGCCCTTTTAGATTTCATTTTATGTGTGTGGTGCTTTGACTGGTGATAAGAAGGGGTGATCTGTGTTTGAGTCCTGGGCCCCACCCACATAGTCAAAAATTAGAGAACTGTGACAAAGTGTTCTCTGACCTCTGTTTATGTGCACAAGCACACATAAATAAATGAGTGTGTGTATAAGTAAATGTTAAAAAATTAAAGCCTGTATCCATTTTAACCTTTATCATAAAGTTGCAAATAAACTATTGATTAACTACATTCAAAAGTCAAAATGGCACAGAAACAGTAAAATTCCCAGGTTGATTTCTTCTGTCTGTGTCCTCTGAGTGCTGGAGAGTGAATGCAGGGCCTTTCACAAAGTAGGCAGCTAGGTTTAATTTCTAGTTCCTTCTGAAGAGTGTGCTTTTGGTTAGGCATTATCTGCTTTCACATCTGCTGATTTGCAGCTCATTGGTGTGGGAAAGCAGCTGTGTCTGGGGTGATCCGGGTTCTATAATCTTTATCTCTGCTTGTCCCTACTTCCTCAGAGGTTGAGAGAGGATCTCAGTGCCCAGTATTTTTGCTATTTCTAATCCTGCTGTTCAGTCTTTAAGTTTGATTCAGATAGTCCTGAATGTGTATCATAATCATTTAATTTTGATGAGAGAAGTCACAACGAAATTGAATCTCCTTGTAGCAGAGAGTGATTTTGACTGAATTGAAAGTGCAAGGGATTGATGCTGTATTAAGGACTAGTGTAGCTGACAAGAAAGGTATTCAGTGTAGCGCTCTGGGTTCCTCACTTTGCCTCAGCCAAATCGGCTTTTAGTTTCTTGTCGGTTTGCAGGTCTGTTCTCCTATGGTTTGTCTGTAGGATGTACACACACAAGGCCCCGAAGTTTAAAAGAAACTTGAGAGGGTAGGTCATCTCTTTAGACAAGATCAGGTGTGCTGATCTTCGGCAGGGGAGTACAGAAGAGTGCAGTCTCAGCTGGCTTGTAAAGGAGGATGGCGGATGGGTGCTGGCAGGGGACACACCCAGATAATTCCCCACTATATTTTTCATTGCAGGTTTCAGCCACGTTTGCTGCCAGCTTAGTCACCAGCCCCGCGATTGGAGCTTACCTTGGGCGAGTGTACGGGGACAGCTTAGTGGTGGTCCTCGCTACAGCAATAGCTTTGTTAGACATCTGTTTTATCCTCGTGGCTGTGCCAGAATCGTTGCCTGAGAAAATGCGGCCAGCGTCTTGGGGAGCTCCCATTTCATGGGAGCAAGCTGACCCCTTTGCTGTAAGTTTCTCCTTAGGAAAAGAGTGAATATCTGATTCAGTGGAGTGTGAATACTTCTGTCTGGTTGGTTTTCTGGGAAAGCAGCCTAAGGCTTACTTAGGTTTTTTATAATCAGGGTCTCAATGTGTAGCCAAAGCTGGCCCATTCTTTGAGGTCAACCTGCATTAGTCTCCTGAGTTCTGCAGTTCTAAGTATGAACCAACATACAAGGCTGAAGATATTTTATTTGTTAACATTTTGAAATATTTTTTAAACTAGTTTGGGGAGGATGAAGTAAAGAGAAAGCTAGTGAGTTTTTAATGTAAGTGTACCTTGGTGTTTCTCCTATTCTAGTCTTTAAAAAAAGTGGGCCAAGATTCCATAGTGCTGCTGATCTGTATCACGGTGTTTCTCTCCTACCTACCAGAGGCAGGCCAGTACTCCAGCTTCTTCTTATACCTCAGACAGGTAAGTCTTCCCACCGTAGACTTGCCATGTTTAGTGCCGTAAGAACAGTATTTCCTTTTCAGGCAGCCCTACTCATCTGTAAAATGAATGCTTGTCCTGCTTTGCTTTCTACTGCTGGGATAAAACACTCTTGCCAAAAGCAACTTGGGGAGGGAAGTCTTTATTTGCCTTATCCTTCCACGTTACAGTCCGTCATTGAAGCAGACACCATGGGAGAATGCTGCCTGTTGGCTTGCTCCTTTCTCATACCTCCCAGAACCACCTTGCCCTAGGGTGGCCCCACGTACAGAGTACTAGCCCCTCCTACATCGGGCATTTATCAAGAAAGTTTCCCACAGACTTGCCTAGAGGACAGTCTGATGGAGACATCTTCTCAAATACGGTTTTTTCTTCCCGCATACTCTTAATTGGTGTCAAGTTGACCAAAAAAAAAAATCCTAACAAACAGTACTATTGTATAAACAATAGCCAACCTTTTTTTTTTATAGACAGGATTCCTCCATGTAGTAGCCAACAAGCATTTAACCTCCTTTCAGAGTTCCTATTTCTGCTTCCAATCTTTGGTACTGGGGTAAAACCCAATACCTCATGTTGCAGTTATTTGTAAAGTAATTTTGGGTGCTTGATAGCCAAATAAAAGGGATCTGTTAAATATAAAAAAGTATTTTTCATATAAGTCATTTTTTGACTAATCCTCTGTGTATAAGTAAATAAAATTAGAATTAAGAGTTGTTGGTAAGCATTTTTTTCTAGCTGTTTAATATTAATGTACCGTAGTTACATGAACGTAATTTGTTATTTGTAATTTTTTCATTAATTGTACTTGTTTTGGAAACCTTCTAGATAATGAAATTTTCCCCAGAAAGTGTTGCAGCCTTTATAGCAGTCCTTGGCATTCTGTCCATTATTGCACAGGTGAGTTTCTGTTAGAGTGATTTCATAGAGGGCAGCCCATCCAAAGGAGGCCCCTATGGTGATGACATGTTGGGGGAATCTCTTTGTTTTATAGATGGGTTCTTTGTATGTCGTCCTGACTCTTCTGGGAACATCACTGTGTAGACCAGGCTGACCTCAAACTCACAAAGATCCTCCTGCTTCTACCTCCCAAGTGCTGGAATTAAAGGGCTGTGCGACCATGCCTGACAAGACACAAATCTTGTCAAAGTTCAAAAACTTACATTAGCATAGCTAGTAATTGATGAGATTTTTAGGATGGATATACATTAGTAAATAATGTGATGTATAACAAGAGTGACAGTTTATTGATTTATATCAGAGTTCCTTGATCTGTGAGGTCACTGATCAACAAATGTTCACTGAATGTCTGTAGTACAACTGTTGATCCCTGCTGTTTAGAGTTTATGTTCTAGGGGATGAAACATGGTGTAGGTAAATTGTTGGAAACATCAGTTACAATGGAAACTTCAAAGAAAGGGGAGAAGTGGTAGAGAAACTTGGTGAAGGCTTTATTTTATTAGTATGGGAATTTCGCAAGTGCTTGGTGTACACGGTGGCATTTGGTCAAGAATATGCAGAATAAGCTATAGAAATAGCTGCAGAAAGAGGATGCTAAGTGGCTGAATGATGGAAATAATGTCCCAAGGGTGAGAGTGCTTGGGGTACGAGTGAGAAAGTAGAGGTCTCTTTGGTACTGCTGGTGTGGATAAGGGGAAGAAGGCTAGCAATTAATCCAAGGTTTTCTAGGAAACCCTTGGTAAGCCCACAGGTAAACAGTGATTGTTGATGTGGAGGGTCTTTTAGTCTTGTTCTCACCGCGAGTCAGCCTTGGTAATTGTACAAAGGATATGACCCCAGGAAGGGAGGAGACCTGTGTTTCTGGAATCTGTTTCCGACTTGAATGACTCCTCACAGACTTAAAACTTTTTTCCCCCCCTTGCAAGTCTGTAAACAGGCTAGCAATGCACAAGGAGAGGTTTTATTGGGGGGGGGGCGGGCGGGGGGATGGGCCCAGGACCTGAAAGCATTTATTGGTCCCTCGTGGCTTTCTTAAATTGAGAAACAGGAATTCTGTACATCAACAAGTACTAGTTGACTGAGTTGAATGAAGGGCTTTGAGGTGCTGCTTTATAAGCAAGTTTTGGTGGTAGCTGTGATCTGTGTTTGTAAAGCCTCAGCTTCCTTAGCCTCACATTCCAAAGAGTGCATGCCTCTGCCCACAGCTGGCTCTTCAACCCTCTGTCATCTGCCTATGGGGCCTTTCTCCTGTGTACCTACCTGAGACTGCGGGGATTGCATTGGGGTGAATCTGTTTCTTGGCAGTGCTTTTCCTCTGGGGTGCAGCTGTGATGAGAGTTTGTATTCTGCCCTGTGAACCTCTAGAACAGTGGTTTTCAACCTGTGGTTTATGATGCCTTTGGGGATCGCATATCAGACATCCTGCATATCAGATATTTACATTATGATTCGTAACAGTAGCAAAATTACAGTTAAGAAGTAGCAATGAAATAATTTTAGGGTTGGAGTCACCACAACATGAGGAAGTGATTAAAGGGTCACACTAGGAAAATTGAGAACCATTGTTCTAGAGCCTTAAAAGGAAGCAGGACTTTTGAAGATGTAAGTGCTGTGTTTGGGAATAGATAGTCTTCAGTACACTTGCCCAAATTCTTTAAACTTTGCATCCTCATTCTTCCCAGAAATTGGATGCCACAGTATATGCAAAGGGGCGTAGTAAAGAAACTACTGAGATGACTGCTCCATTAGCATGACTGTCTTTAAGAGAGAACAGCCGAAAGCATCTGGAAGAGTCCAGAGCAGAGAAACAGACTGGACATGACCAGGGCTAGGGAAGTGGGAATAGCAAGAGATAGCCAGAGAGGGAGAAGAAAATAGTGGTTATAAGGGGGATAAGTAGTTAGGGGTGAGGAGGGAAGGGTCAGGAACCTTACAAGGATTCTTGTGATTAGGGATTGATAGGGCACCACAGTATATGTCAATGGTGAACCATGTGTGCCTTCTGCCAGAGGCAAGGGAAATGACTCCTTTTGGCAGACATAACATTTTCACAAGTGCCCGAAGAATGTGGGCTTTTATCTAATGACCATAAATCCTTTTTATAGTGCAGTTTAAATTGAGCCAAGATTGTCATTTATGGACATGTGGCTTGCCTGAGACCTAACACAGAGTCTTGAGTATACTCAGAAGTTTTCTTTTGATTAACTAAAGTCTGTCTCTGATACATTCTATAAGGAAAGCAGAAATTCTTGCATTCTGGTCCTTCCAATATGTAAGTTGTCTGTAATACTGTCAACCATACCCCATCCATAAGCAATAGGAAGTGTTATGTATTGCCTTAAAGGGAAATAACATAACAAAATCTTATTAGGGGAAATAAAAATTGACATTTTCACATACTTGTTAGGCCGAGAAATAGTAGCTTTGCCCAGATGTTATTAGTGAGTTGAACTTCTGGCAGACGGCTGCTCAGAGACTTTTGTAGAGTTGCTACCGCAAGAATCTAACCCCACGAGGTGACAGGCCTGGAGACTCGGCTCTGCCTGTGTGCTCTTCACTCTTACGAGAGCTGGGTCCTCAGGTCCTCTAGGAGCTTGGTCTGGTGGTAGTGGGTTATCATCTAAAACTCCTTCTAGGACCCTTTTGGAGGCAAGGACTCATTCTGTTTCTTGTTAGCATAGAACTTAACTGTAGCCTAGGCTGGCCTCCCGACTCAGCCTCAGATTACAGACCGGAGTCACCGTATCTAGACATAAAAGCAGCTTTACTTACTTTTTACTGGCATGTTTGTTACCAACCCTCATAAAATATTAAATAACTAAATTTCAGCTTATACTTTGTAATTATTTGGTGTGTGAGAAAGTAATGAGAGTGATTATTGGTACCACTTCTGCAGACTTATTTGCTATTTTGTGTGGTGTGTTCAACATTAGATAGCAGACTTATTTGTGATGTCCCAATCCATGCTGAATTATATTTTGGTTTGAAATAGAGAAATGTCCACATCTGTTCACAAAGCTGTTTATTAAATGTTTCCTATGTGCCAGGGACAGCTCTCAGCACTTTTTAACTACCTTATTTCATCCAGTGTTGAATTCTGAAATTGCCGCTGTTAGCTTCATTTGGCAAAAGAAAGCCGAAGTAGGTTATCCAGGGTCTCAAAGATCATGGTCCAGCCCTTTTCAGTCTATACTCTTAAATAAAATTTTTCCAAATTATACTTAGTAAACTCTTACACGTTTCATAGAATCTTCATGGTTTCAACAGCACGTTTAGATGAAGTTGTAGGTGATCACTGGGCTATTGAATAGCATTGAGGTCTGTCTTAGTTACTTTATTGCTGTGATAAGATACCATGACCAAGCCAATTTACAGAAGAAGGAGTTTAATTCTGGGGTTCACTGAGTTAATGACTATCTTGGCAGGGAGCATGGCAGCCGGCTGGTAGGCATGATGGTGGAGCAGTAGCTAAGAACTTACATGTGGTCCACAGGCAGGAGGCAGAGTGTGGTTGTGGCCTTTTAAAATCCCAAAGCCCACCCCAGTGACATTACCTCCTCCAAGGTCATACCTGGTACTTCCCAAACAGTCTACCGACTGGGGACCAAGCATTGAAAACAGGTGATCAGATGGGGCTACTCTCATCCAAACCACTTGGCCTGGAGGCTTCATTGTGCTGTTACATAGTGGGTGGAGTTCTTGGTCAGTTCTTGCAAGTGTGCTAAGTGGACAGAAAGCTGGACTCAAGTGTTGTAGCTCTGACTGGATGTGTTAGCCTGAGCTCTGAGTTAGGATAGTTACTGGTGAAAAACCACACTGTGTAAAAGCTACTTAATCACAGTGAAAGAAACCACCACCACCCCCTTTTTTTTGCCCAGTGAGATAGATAAGTGGGTCAAGATACTTGCCACCAAGCCTGAATACATGAGGCCAATCTCTGGGACCCTTATGTGGAAGGAGAGAACCAATTCCTGTAAATAAATAAGTGCAATTAAAAAAAACCTAATAATCATATGTGTGTTTGTCTTCTAGACCATAGTCTTGAGTTTACTCATGAGGTCAATTGGAAATAAGAATACCATCTTATTGGGTCTGGGATTTCAAATATTGCAGCTGGCATGGTATGGCTTTGGTTCAGAACCTTGGTAGGTATAAATATTGTAATGTTCATTTTAATTTTTTGGTTTTTGTTTGAAAATTTCATTTACTTATATAATGTATTTTGATCAAGTTAACCCTTTACTACCTGACTCCCAATCCTCTTCCAACTCCCCAGCATCTTTCTCCCAACCTCATAGATACTTGTTTGTGGTATGTGTGAATTTAACCCAGAATCCAATTAGAACTATCCATGTAAGCATAGCACAATGTTGGGCATGGGCAGTCTAACCCCATAAAATTTTTTTTGTGCATTTTTTGTTTTTGAGACATACTCCTTTTTTCTTCTTCTTTTTAAGCTAAGGCTGCCTAAGCCTTACAAGTGCCTGGACTACAGGTGTGCACAACCATGCCCAGGCTTGCCCCTTTCTTCCTTCTCAGCTAAGCCATTGGCTTGTGCATAGTATAGTTTCCCACATACGCTTATATATCCTAGGTAGGCTGGCTAAATAGTGGCAGGCTTTTTGTTTGTTGTTTTTTTACATGAGATTATTAAGTTACTGAGTCTGTAAGGTGCATTTAATCTGTCTGTTACCACGAAACAGCACAGGATTCTGTGACAACAAAGACAGCCTTATATCTTTTGTTCTTCTAGTTGGGGAAGGGCATGAGTTGTCATATTCCTCACTGGCAGCTTGAGATGAGAGTGAGCACAGTCCACTTACTTCCATCCTGGCTTCATGATCAAGCTCAGCTTTTCTTACAGGCTAGTTTCCTGCAGGCTGGTGTTGATGGTTGGGGTGGGCTGCCCACCTCTTTGGGCTTATTGTGTTTTAGTGGGTGATGTTTTCCAGTCCAGCCTTTGCAGAGGTACAAATGTAAAGTATTTCTTTCAATCAAGAAGCCAGGAACTCCAGCTTACTTACCCTTTATACTTTTGAGATTTATATTTAGCCATTGATCTTTTAATCTTAGTTTTGGTTTTTTGAGGCAGGGTTTCTCTGTTGCTTTGGAGCCTATCCAGAACTTATTTTGTAGACCAGGCTGGCCTCTGCCTCCTGAATGCTGGGATTAAAGGTGTGTGCAACCACCACCTGCCTCAGTCAGTGAACTGTAAACTGAAACACAAATCCGTGGGAACTTTGAGTGATTGCTGGCTTCAATGTTTAAATATACTTGATGTCTCTTGGTATTTTATGTATAATTTTCAACATAGCCTCTCAACTTCCTATAGAATGTGCTACGTACATCATGGTTTGGAACTTGACAACCCAATTTTACAACAGAATACCACACATCTTTGTGAACAAGTGGTTACTGTTTCCAGAGTACACAGGGGCATACATTTACATGACTTGCCTATAGCCAACTAGAGGAACAGAGAAAGCGCACTTCTCTTTTCTGTCCCACAGCCATTGCACAGTCAGGGTGACTTGGTTTGATTTGACAGGTAAAATAGAGAAGCAGTATTAAATTTTTGTTTTGTTGCCTTGATTACAGGATGATGTGGGCTGCTGGGGCAGTTGCAGCCATGTCTAGCATTACCTTTCCAGCTGTTAGTGCCCTTGTTTCACGAACTGCTGATGCTGATCAACAGGGTGAGTTGATAGGAACTCCAAAGTAGTCTTCCAAGTTTGCTACCTGTGCTAAAGCAGCATCTGAGATACTAATTTCCGGTTCCTGCTAGTCACTTTTAAATATTGAATGTTTGGCTGTTAGTGGCATTTACATCATTGTGACAAATAACTGACCAAAACAGCTTAAAGGATTTATACTGGTTATAGAGTTATTTTATTTTTTAATGATTTACTTTTAATGTGCATTGGTATTTTGCCTACATGCATGTCTGTGTGATGTCAGATAGAGTTATAGACAGTTGTGAGCTGTGGGTGTCAGGAATTGAACCTTGGTCCTTTGAGTAGTCAGTGCTTTTAACCTTTGAGCCATCTCTCCAACTCTGGTTATAGAGTTTTTAAAGGATTCAGTCTATGGTTGCTTGGCCCTCATTGTTTGTGGGACGAGTAGGAGAAATATGTCAGCAGGGGCATGTTGTAGAAGCTACTCACAGAGAGTAGATAGCAAGAACCAGGGACAAGATATATTTCCAAGAACTTATGCCTGTGTTTCTGGTTCTAGGGCATCCCCAGTAGGGACTGAAATTCAACACATTAGCCTGTGAGGGAGTGCACATTCATGACCTGATTTACTAATAAAGTTTCACTGTCATTTTGCTATTGTGATAGGTACCTTAGGGTTGGTTCATTGTAACCCTTTAAAATGCTGTAGCTTCAGTTATCTGTAGCTACAAAACATGAGTAAACATAAAAGGGTTTGTGGTAGGAACGTTTAGTTGTTGGCATGCTAACAGATGAAAAGGGTCCTGTACCTGCTCTGAGAGAAAGTGTAGAACAGTAGCAGTGGTCACTCAGTAAAACGGTCACTTAGGAAGGAAAGCCCTGCAGTAGAAACAAGTTGCATTTTTATTTAGCAAGACGATGCTAAAGAAATTGAAATCAAACTCAGTATATATTTGACTTCTCAGTAGCTTTTAATGCTTACCATTAGATTAAGTTGCTAGTACTGGTAACAATTGCAATTTAGATTTAACGTTTGCAGTTTTTTAGAGTAGGAACAAGGATAATATGCTAAATGATTTCTTTAAACATGCAGGTGTTGTTCAAGGGATGATAACAGGAATCCGAGGATTGTGCAATGGTCTGGGACCAGCCCTTTATGGGTTCATTTTCTACATATTCCATGTGGAGCTTAAAGAGCTGCCGATCACAGGCTCAGACCTGGGGGCAAACACAAGCCCTCAGCACCACTTTGAACAGGTAATTCTTCATTTGCGTGTTAAAATGCTCTGTTTCTTTGGCTGGACTGCAGGGTGGTTTTGAAAACAAAAGCTTTAATGCAAAACTGTTTCTGGTTTTTTGAGACAGAGCCTCACTACCGTTCCAGCCAGGCTGGAACTCATTGTGTGGCCCATGCTGATCTTTCCGCCTCAGCCTTCTGAATACCGACTGACAGTGTGCATGAGCCATGATGCCCATCTGAAGTTCTTAATTTCCTTTTAGGTTAGATGAAACTCCAAATGGATTCGGGATATAGCCCTGCTTTAGAGTACAGGCCCTAGATTCAGCCCCCACGTAGTTAAAGTAATCTTTAAAGTCCTAGAGACTATTCTTCTGAGTATTCCCTTGCAAAATTGTCTGTGCGTATTTCCTCTAAGAATGCAAAGCCTGCTTTGTCAATTTGTATGTAGTGGCATGTTAGCCATTTCTCCATTCCATACTACTGCCTTTCTTCTGGCCTCTATAGTGTCACAGTTGTCACCCATCCATCTCTCTAGATGGAGTCGGTTATGTACGTTTGTTGATGTGCTTGCTTTATTTCCCTTACAACTGAAATTACCAACGCCAAGCCACATGAGCCATTGAGCCAATACAAACAGCTCTTTGGGTTCCCCCAGCCAAGCCTATTTCCAAATTAAAAAAAAAACAAGACTGTGTGGGTCACATACACAAAACTGACAGTGCAGGGCTTTGTATCAGAATAAATGTTATTTAAGGTTGAAATAAAAATGTTTA
Source organism: Mesocricetus auratus (assembly GCF_017639785.1). Taxonomy (NCBI): domain Eukaryota; kingdom Metazoa; phylum Chordata; class Mammalia; order Rodentia; family Cricetidae; genus Mesocricetus; species Mesocricetus auratus. The sequence goes on from NW_024429193.1 coordinate 41,017,392, forward strand.
CCTGTTTTAGTTTTTGTGGTTAGCAATACTGTGTTTCTGAAACTGAAGAAAGGTATTGGTTCTCCAGGTGTTACATGTATAGCTTTGCTTACTCTGAGATACTGTCTGCCTCTGGGAATAGCAGATTGAGTGGAGGTACACAAAACACCTGTCTTCAGGTTCCGTGCTAAAAGCAGTGCACAGTTGTTCAAGTTACTTTGCTAGGTTTTGTGTGCAGGACTTTACAGTAAGAACTTATAACTGTTGCTTTAATCAAGTCATCGGTTTAGAAAAAAATCTGAGCACCAGGTGATGGTCAAACAGGAGAATCTATGTGAGTTGCAGGCCACCGGGCCAGCCAGAGCTGTTACAGAAAAACCCTGTTTCAAACAAAACAAAACAAAAAAAAATCTGAAGAATTCTTGGGGAGGGAGTGGGGTTATCTGTTCAAAAACCCTAACTATTGTTTCTTCTTCAGAATTCCATCATCCCTGGGCCCCCCTTTCTCTTTGGAGCCTGTTCAGTACTGCTGGCTCTGCTCGTTGCCTTGTTTATTCCGGAACATACTAATTTAAGTTTAAGGTCCAGCAGTTGGAGAAAGCACTGTGGTGGTCACAGCCATCCTCACAGTACACAAGCGCCAGGAGAGGCCAAAGAACCTTTACTCCAGGACACAAATGTGTGATGATTGAAATCAGGAAGACTTTTCTATCAGCACCCAGGTCTTAGTTTTCACCTATAGTTCTGGATGTACATTCCATTTCCATCTACAGTGTACTTTAAGATTGTCTTAAGAAATATCTGCATGAACTCCGTGGGAACTAAAGAAAGAACCGGACAGTTTTCCAAAGATGTTACAATTTCTTTCTAAAAGAAACCTTTTGTTTATTAGCACCAATCTATTGCCACTAAACTGTTTTATTATACATCTTTAATTAAAGGCTATATATGTAACTCCGCTGTTAGCACGTCTCTGCTACCATTTCCTTAAGGTGTTGAGCTTTTACCTCTGTTTGTGCTGACTCAGTGATACGGTAGGTAATATGGTTGTGGACCTGCTCACTTTAACATTGTAAAAGCCTGAGTCAGATTTTAATATTGTAAAATCTTGGGTCAAATAATTCAAAGCCTTAATGCAGATGCACTAGAATAAAGAAATGGTAAAGAATTGTTTGAATTTAAAACAACAAAAACTTGTGAAAATTGTAGAAAACCAGAATCATGTTCCAAGCCTGTTTGCCATAATTTTATTTAAAACATTATTCACTACTGTTTTAAGTATGGAAATATCAGCCACTTAGAATTTAAATTGGGGTGGTCAGAGCCTATACATCCATGTTCTGCTTCTTATACCACTATTCTTTTGATGTTTCCATAATCATAAGGACCTCAACACTTGAATACATAATCTAAAAATTATATAGTAAAGCTGGTAGCCTTGAAAATGTCAATGTGATATCTGTATGTAGATAAATATATATAGTGGCCTTTCAGGACTGTCACAGTAACACTTTATTTACAGAGCTAATGTTTGTCCTAAATTTTCAGGACCCTAGAAGAGAGCTTTATACAATTACTGATGTGAATTTCTCTAAAGTGTATATTTTTGTGTCCAGTTATATTATTTAAAAAAGTGTTACTTTGTAAAAATTGTACATAAAGTATTGTATAGTTTACACTGTTTTCATCTTGTGTGTGGTTACTGCCTAATGCTTTTTAAACTTGGAGCATTCACTATGATTAAATAAGGTCTCAAGATGTAAATATTCTGTTAATAAAATTAAATATTTTAATGATTTTTTTCTTTTTAAAGAAGTCTTGATCTGTGAGTCCCTGTAAGGCCTGTTTGGGCTTTATTTGCTATCATAAGCATTTTTATGGAAACAAGTCTTAACCTCCTCTACAGTCCATTTGTTTGCCCTCACAAAAAAATCCTGAAGATAAAATGCACCGTTTACAAAGCCAACTGGAAACACTTGATTTCCTAAGCACAGACGATGCAAGTCAGTCTTTTATTTTCTAAACATGCTTCTGGCATATAAGACTCTTTAGTTTGTACTTTATTAACAGAGGTCACAGTTTTTAAAACAGCATTAACAGCAACATTTTATTAACACATGTACAGTTATATACCATAAGACAATTTCAAACAAAAGTTGAAGAGGTAGAGCAAAGAATTAGCGTGGTCTATGTGCATTTACACTTAGCACAAAGACACTTTTATAGCCCCTGTGAAAATGTGCTGTCCTGTCTTGGAAATTTGTGTTTATAAATAGTAAGGGTGGGGGTATCTTTTCTAAAAAGCTATATATGTTATATATACCTTCCAAAGCCTGCCACAACCTCTTATGTATATTACACAGTATTTACAACAGTCCCACATTGCCAAGAGACTTCTTTCCAGAATTAAGTGCTCTCGAGTAATTGTAACAATATTCTTAACCATCACTGGACTTCTAATTACACCCCTGTTGAAGCTAGCTGGCAGCTGCCAGCATCTTAAAAGTGAGGTTAAAGATCCCTGTCTTCTGTGGCCCTAGTAAAGTTGACACATCACTACCCTGAAGTTGTATAAATGTTTTGCCTGCATGAATAACAATACACCATGTGCATGCCTAATGCACTCAGAGACCAGAGGAGGGCAACAGGTAGACAGCTGTGAGCTGCCATGTGGGCGCTGGGAATAGAACCCAGGTCCTCTGGAAGAGCAGGCATCAACTACTGTGCTATTTCTTTTTAAAACTATCACATGATTATTAGCATTTTACAAATAAGATTTGGGGTTTTATGAAGATTTTAATTTCTTTTGGTAGTTGTCAACAAGAAAACAAAATGGGATGCTTAAGGTTAAACATTCAGGAAATTTGGTGTTTGTCTGTCTGTCAATCATGGGTATTTATTTGCACAAGAGTGTGGTGTGTGTGTTGAGGACAGTGGATCATCAGGCTTTTTTAACATCTATCTAGCCTCTATGGTGAAAAAAATTTTTTTGGAAACTATTTAATTTCCAAGTAATAGTTCCTGGAAGTTTTAGTAGAGATAAAGGAACTTGTAGATTCCAATAGTTAATTTTTCTTCTTAATTAACAGAGTGTAAATTTCAATTCTACAAAACTACCATGAATATTCATGATGCCATTACACTGAAGGTTTTTTGTGCTCTAAGCTCAGCCCAAATGACTAAAGCACTTTAGCCATGTAAACACAATGTCCAAATTACTTTTATATAAATTATTTCACAGGTCAAATGTTTCAGGGAAAATAATTTACTTACTATGAATAAATAATTCATGTCATCAATTTAAAGTGCTTAAGAGCGCCACTGGGTATATCAAACTCCAGGGCAGAGTCCATACCCAAGAGTGGTTGGCTAGCACAAAATGGACTCCACTGTTTTGGTCTGGTATTTTTTGTTTTACTGTTTTTTCTTTTTGGGAGAGAACGAACATGAAATTGGGTGGATAGGGATGTGTAGACCATCTGGGAGGAGATAGGAAGGGAAAGAATAAGTCCAAATACATTGTATAACTCAGGCATGGTGCTGGTACACACCATTAGTGCCAGAATTGGAAGACAGGCAGGCAGATCTCATGAGTTCAAGCCTGGCCTACAGAGTGAGTTCCAGGACATCAAAGGCAACATTTTAAAAAAAAACCCTGTCTTAAAAAAAAAAATAAACAAGAAACTCCTGTCTCAAAAAACTAGTACGTATAAAAAATGAAAAAGAAAAACCCAAACAACCAACTCAAAAGTATAAGGACTTCAGTGTCAAGATCAAATCACAAGCGGAAGCTATTTCTCAGGTGGCAAAATGATAGTATGAGCACAAGCTTTCTTCAACCTGTTACTATTACCTTGCAGGGTGGATTTTTCATTAGGGTTTTTCTCATTTATACCAACTGGTTAATCTGATAAAATTCAGTGATATTTTTTTAACATTCTGCTTACAGAATAAAAAACACCATTTACTCAGAATCTAACAGTCTCCCAAGTTTGTAAATGGCAGTAATATTTCAAAGGCTCTAAATGATGTAAGAGGAATGAGGAAGGTTGGTTTTGTTATTGATGGGTTGTTAAGTCACTTGAATTTCTAAACTGTCAGTAAGAAATGAAAGGTGTTGGATTAACTAGTTGGTAACTGCCCAGGGAAATATGCTGAAGAAGAAGAGGGGAGGATTGTGGGTTTGGAAGATGTCTGTAGTGCTCCCAGCATGCCCTCTTTCTGATGGTCTGCAAAGGAAGACAAAACACAACCGGTTACTACTTCAGTCTTAGACACATTTAATGAAACTACCATCCCAGTACAGACGTCTCCTCACCTGAGGTACTAAATAGATTCTGGCTGAGCCCACGTAAAGGAATGCTATCTTCTCTTTTCTTCAAGTATTTGGATTCCAGTCCTAAATTTTCACTACTTCAAAAAAAAAAGTCATTTTTAAATCTTAAATTTCATTTTATCGTTCATTTTCTATGAATGTGTGTTGATTGTCCCTAGTCAACACATTCAAAATGGTCTAAAATACAATAGTACAAATTTTTTTGACCACCACATGATGCCACAGTTGTCAAACTCTTGACCCCATTTGATGGATGTCTCAGGTGAAACAGGTGCACCAAAAACAACAGCAAAAGCCCAAGTACAGAGTATGCCTGCAGGCTGTGTGGAGGAGAAACATCAACCTTTTCTTTCAGGCTTAGGTCCCATCCTAAGATAACTAAGTATGTGTGTGCAAATATTTCAAAATTCTGAAGCTTCAAAAATCTGAAGTATCACTGGTCTCAAATGTTTTGTATAAAGGACACTTAACCTGTGTACTCTTCACTCTGTTTAAACAAGTTAATGTATCTATATATAATACATTCCTTCTAAAAAAGATTAAACTTTATACTAAGAAGTGGGATAAGGACTATATGAGAAATGAAAACTCTTAAGTACCATAAGATTTTACATCATGGCAAACACACAAAGGGAGATAGGAAAATACAGGAGAAACCGGCTTATATGCTGAGAATATTATCTTTGAGTTAACAAAAAGTACTATTAGAACAAAAAACATGACACACGATGGAAGAAAAATACATAATTGTTTTGAGAATATCAATCTAAAAAATTCTGTGCATGTTGTTTATTTTTATGTATATGGGTGTTTTGCTTGCATTTATGTATGTGCACATGTGTACAATGCCTTTGAAGGCCAGAAGAAGGCTTCAGATGTCCCGGAGTTACAAAGGGTTATGGGCAGTGATGTGGCTGTGGGAACCAAACCCAAGTCCTCTGGAAGAACACCACTGAACCACCTCTGTAGCCCTCTCTTTCTGAGACAAGGCCTTGGCTTTTGCACATAGATCTGCCCATCTCTGCCATTTGAATGGCGGAATTAAAGGCATGTGCCACTATGCCTAGCTTTAAAAAAGATTTCTATGTACACATTCACATATTTACAAGACAATCCTATTTTTAAAAAACTTATCATACATCTAAGGGGATCCTATAATTTAAAACCATGTACAAGAGAAATGACATTTCCATAGCAAAGAGTAACTCACTGAGTACTTACTTTTCCTTATCAGATGAATAAGGCCTGCTAATAGCTGTTCCTGGCTGAGCATCTAGCAATGTGCTTGGTTTTGTAAGTTGCAAATTAAACTGAACCTGCGGAGAGAACAGAGCTCATGAACTCAGCACTGAGGCATTTCCTTGCTGAGCTGTGTTGTTAGGTTTACTTCTTGATAAGAAGTTTGCTTATATTTCACAGCACATTCTTTTGATATGTATAAAGAACCTGACTTACCCTCACAAAAAGTTCACATGACAAGTGAGATGAAGAATACAAGTGATTCTTTAACATGAACACTAGTGCATTCGGGTTAATGACAGAACTGAAACTACCCAAGGTTTGGTGGGCATGGATCCCTCCTGCTGGAAGGATCAAAAGTTCGAAGAAAGCTTGGGCTACATAGCAAGGCTCTGTCTCAAAAAAAGCAAAAAGCAAAATACCACAACAATAGTTTTACATTGTGTATTCTGAAAACCAAGCCTTTTAAAGGACTTTCAAAGACTGCTACACTTACTTAAAAATTCTAAGTTATTTGAATTTAAATTCTTTGGGGGGTGGGTGGCGTTGAGACAGGGTTTCTCCGGCTTTGGAGGCTGTTCTGGAACTAGCTCTTGTAGACCAGGCTAGCCTCAAACTCACAGAGATCCACCTGCTTCTGCCTCCCAAGTGCTGGGATTAAGGGTATGTGCCACCACTGCCCGGCTTTGAATCAAAATTAAAAAATAAAATAATACCAAAAAACAAGCAATACCAAGGAATAAAAATTAACTAAAGAAGTACAAAACTACCATCTAACTTGAGAGCACTGAAGAAAGAAATTAAAACATGAAAGTATTAAACAAGTTAATATACTTAAGATATCCATTCTACTCAAATTCATTGCCAAACTCAACAAATTTCCCATCAAAATTCCAAATACACTCTTCCAAGAAACAGAAAAAAAAATCCTAAAATGTATACAAAAGCACAAAAAACCCAGCAGAGAATGCAATCTTGAGCCAAGAGCAGAGCTGGAGGCATCATTCCACTTGATCCCAAGGCCACAGTAACCAAAACAGCATCATACTAGCACAAGAGGAGACGCACATACTGATGAAACACAAGGCAAAACCCAGAGATCAGCCCAAGAAGCCACAGTCAACTAGCTCTTGCAAAGGTGCCAGAGACATACATTAGAGAAAGGACTGCCTTGTCAGGACATGGTGCCGGGAATGTGGATACCTACTTGCCAAAGACTGAATCTTGTCTTGTATAAAAGTCAAATGTAAGACCAGCAACTCTGGAACTACTAAAGGAAAAACACTTTCAGACAGTGAACAGGCAATGATTTCTGGACAGAACCACAAGAGCATGGGAAAGAAAAGCAAAACTTGACAAAGAGAACTACATAAATTTTCTCCAGGCAAAAGAAACAATCAGAATCACGTGTTCAGTAGAACTCATGCTTAGAATTCAGGAACCAAAAAATTTATCAAAACAAGGAATCTAATTTAAAATATGCAAATAAATAGATACTTTTTCAAAGAAATAAAAATAGCCATGTGGATGCTGGGAACTGAACCAGGAGTAGCCGATGTTCTTAACTTCTAAGTCATCTCTCCAGCATGAGTTAAAATCTTTTTTAAAGTCTCTTCACCATTTGAACAGACTTTTAGAGTCCCACAATGAACTGTCCAGCAGAATGTAGTCCTCTACTTAACAAAGAACCAGGAAAATCTAAGCAACTCAAAGACACTGCCATAGGATAACAAACACTGGATTGCAGGAACATGCTTTAAAGCCCCATTATAACCATGCTTCAAGCAGAACACTCATTAACAAATGTAAAAACCAAACAAAAAAATGGAGGGGCAGGGACGTGGTAGCACACGCCTTTAATCCCAGCACTCGGAGGCAGAGGCAGGCGGATCTCTGTGAGTTTGAGACCAGCCTGGTCTACAGAGCAAGCTCCAGGACAGGCTCAAAAGACACAGAGAAACCCTGTTTGGGGGGGGGGGGGAGTAGGGCTTGAGTGCATATAGGTCAATGATAGATCACCTGCCAGGTGAATAAACAAAGAAGTAAGGAAAGGAAAGGAAAGACGACTGCTCTAGGTATGGAGGAGGAGGAAGTTTATTGTAGATACGTGGGAGAGCATAGCCAGAGGCAGGGACATCTGGGAGAGCCCACAGTGGATACACCAGACTGAGCAAGACCATATGGGGAGAGGAGAGGAGAGGAGAGGAGAGGAGAAGGGAGAGAGAAGATACAATAGAGAGAGAAAAGAGGGGAACCAGGTGCAGCAGCCAGGAGGCCAAAGGTCCAAAAGGGAAGGGGTCAGGTAACCAAACTGTCTAGGTTATAAGGGAAGAGCCTCTGGGGGAAGGGCAGCTCAGTCCCTAGACTGGAGAGTTCAGGGTAGAGGGTGGGGTATGCCAGCCATACTCTGTAACAGGCAGGGACCGAGGGATGCTGGGAGAACCTGGTGCCAGGTTCAACTTTGATATGCAACCAGGCACCTCAGCTGTTTGTCCAGGGTTTGAAACACCTGGCATGCACAAAGCTCTAGACTCTGTCCTTGGCACTGAGAGTGGGGGAAGAAAAAAAGAAAAGGAAACAATTAAGGATTTTTTTTTTTTTTTTGGTTTTTTCGAGACAGGGATTCTCTGTGGCTTTGGAGGCTGTCCTGGAACTCGATTGGTAGTCCAGCCTGGTCTCGAACTCACAGAGATCCGCCTGCCTCTGCCTCCCAAGTGCTAGGATTAAAGGCGTGCGCCACCAAAACTGAAAAAACTGATCAGTTCTACAGTTGAACGGAGCCAACAGAGAAAATCTAATCTTAGCAGGGCACGGTGGTAAATGCAGATCTAATGTTAGCATTTGGGAAGCTGAAGGCTGAGGACATAGCTCAGTGGCAAAGTGCTTGCCTAGCAGGCAAAATAGCCACACACATAAAACAAAATAAAATGTTTGTCTTTTAAAGTTCCATGACTCAAAAGGCCATCAACAATACAAGTGGCACACACCTGCAATCCCAGCACTCAGCAGGACTAAGGCATGAGAAACGAGTTCAAGGGTAGCCCAGGCTACACAGATCTTAAATATCAGACTGCTGGTAATATACAGTAAGTGCTTTTGGGAAAGTTTGCCAGATATTTTTTGTTTGTTTGTTTTTTTAATACAAGCCCTCTGTAGTCTTGACGGTCTAGAACTTGCTATGTAGACCAGGCTGACTTCAAACTCACAGAGATCTGTCTGCCTGCTGAGTGCAGGGAATAAAGATGTATACCACAATGCTCACCCAAGCTGGCTTTGAGCTTTCTGCTTTAACCTCTGGGTTACAAGCATTTGCTGCCATGTCCACCCAGATCCTATTTTCTTTTTCAGTTTTTCAAGACAGGGTTTCTCTGTGTAGCCCTGGCTGTCCTGGAACTCACTCTGTAGTCCAGGCTGGTCTTTAAGAGATCTGCCTGCCTCTGCCTCCCAAGTACTGGGATTAAAGGCATGCGCCACCACCACCCGGCTCTATTTTCGTAAACCACTAAATTATACTGTAAATAGTAGTCATTTAGCAGTATATGAGTACAACTCACAAAGAAAGTATACTCCCTTATTGAATATTCAACTTCTGTGCTTTTCTGTTGTTTGTTTTTACTGCTAAGGGTACATAGTCGAAAAATATGGAGGTGGCGTAAATGGCTCAGCAGGTAAGGCACTTGATGCTATGGTAGAAGTCCACAATCTGTCTCAGGGCTTTTTACCTTTTCTTTCTGTGTGTTCTACTCTGTCTAGCTGCCTGGGGGCTGCCTGGCTGGCCCCGGGGTCACTCTCCCTTTCTTCCTTGTTCTCCCCCCTCTCTTTCTCTCTCTCCTTCTCTGGAGTCTAGATTTCTTCTCCTGCTTCTTCTCTCTGCCTGCCAGCCCCACCTATCCCTCTCCTGCCTAACTAACAGCCGTTTAGCTTTTTTATTAGCCCAGTCAGGTATCCTAGGCAGGTGAAACAACTGCAACATACCTTTACATAATTAAACAAATGCAGCACAGACAAATGTAATACATCTTTACATAGTTAAACTAATAGTCTGCAGTATAAACAAATGTCTAGTTAAAGAAATATTCCACAACAATCTAGGCTTTACAAACTGCAGTCATTGCACAAACACTTGGTGCTTCTATCTCCTAATACATTACCTAGCAAGTAGCAGCTGACCAAACAATCTTACTTTTAAAAAGTACAAAATATTTATATGCCAACAAGTTTCTGTAATTTCTCAGAACAGTTCATTTCACTACCTTTGGTGCTGAGATTGGATGGCTGGTGTTTTTGGCAGATACCACATGGGGAAAAGCATTCTGGAATGCAAATGCAGAGGAGACAGGATAGCCAATTCCACAGCTTGGGTAATTTAGTCTATTATCAACCTAAAAACCAAAAAAAAAAAAAAAAAAAAAGATTGGAGATGAGAAATATTTCTAAATTATAATCTGAAGTATTTGCTGACCTAGAAGGCAAAGTGTGAGCTAGTAATAATTACAATCTCATTTCTCTAGCAATATCTGTTTTCTCTAGAAGACACCACAAAATGTTGCTTTTTAATAAGCAGAGGCTGGAAGCTCTTTGGTCCACCTAGAGGGCCTTCCAGACTAGCTATGCAAGTATGGGCCGGAGAAACCACTGGGTTTGCCTTTGAGTGGAGTTAAAACAAAGACTGCCAAGGCACCTTCTTTATCTAGCCCTATGAGAGAGAAGGTATAAGAATGAGGAGCCACTGATAGTCCATTCAGAGAGAAAATATATTTGTCAGATTGAATAAAAATGAGACTATTGTCTTTTAGGAGACAAGATGAAAAAAATGCTTTGTCCTAATTTTAATACCATGGCACCATCATTAACCAATATCATGGAAGAAAGTTTCTTAAAAGAAGCCACTTGAAGTGACTAACACCAGTGTCTGGACTATAAACACGCTTTACACAGTTATTTAATAGCACTCATTAGGGAGTCAGCTGTTTATAAGTTTAGAACTCAGTCCTAGCCATTTCTTTTTGTACCCCTTTCCAACTCAGCAGCAATCTTTCCCAAGCCTTCCACAATTTATCAGAGTAGATTAAAAATTCATTTAGACATCTAAATTTAACAATCAGTGGCAATCCCTCTGGTGCACAGCTGGGATTACTGCTCCCCGTGATGGGGTCTGCAAACTATGAGGGACCACAGGGAGTCTCAGAAGTGGTAAAGGGTCTGACTGGCTGAATTTAGCAATGTCAGGGAATTTGAGGGAAAGATTAAAGAAAGTGGGACTTTACCTTGGATTGTTTACAAGCGGCCAGGGAGTAGAAACAAGTGGCTGAGTCTCTAATTATGTGTTACTGATTAAGGTAGGGGAGTGGATTAAGTGGTTAGAAAAGCCTGTCTGGCCCTTTCTGTAGCCTAGCAGACGTCTGTCTGTGTTCAGATATGATTGAAGAGTGCTCTTGCTTTGTGTCGATTCATCACGAGACCACATCTGATAATGATACTCTGTAATTGTTATGTTCAAGAGGGAGTGTGGCTCTTTAATTGTAATAGGCAAGTGCTAGTGCTGGCAGTCTTGCCATCTCCTAACCTGAGGCCACCTCCTGGGTCTCAAGAGCTGCCTTTCTTCTCCCTCCCATTCTTGAGGAAAAAGCTAGACTTGTCTCAGGATGCTCACACGCTAAGACCAACAGACCTGTTAATAAAGCTGCCTCCCCACTTTGCTTGCTGACCAAGTCAGTCAGGCTTTTCTCCAGAGTAGTTCCAAGCTTGAGTGCAACCCTGAATTTCCTGTTTGAAGTTTTCTAAACAATCTTTATTTCTGTGTGTGTTCATGTGTATTTTGTAAGTTTCAGTAATGATTTCTGTAGAAAAAGGCTTACAAAGTGTGCCCTTGACACATGCATAGAAGTATATACACACACAATCAACAGATTCACAAACACAAAGAGACATGAAGAGTGCCCCTGGAATACAGCCTCTTCGTTAAGATCATGTATGTCTAACCTGTAGCTCCAAGGGCAGAACATACTGAGTCCTACGAAATAACTGTTGGACTCCAGTAACATCACTCACATCTCATCTTAATTCTTACCACATTCAGGCTGGGAGAAATCCCACTTCTGATGGTGCTGCTACTAGAATGTGCAGGCGGAGTGGCCGAGGTGCCCAGTGTGTCTTGCTTTCTTACCAGCTGGTTTTCATTTAGTTCTTTGTTTAGCCAAGTGATTACTTAAATAGGAGAATAAAAGGCAGAACAGAACTTTATTTTAGTTTTTACTTGTTTTAAATAATTTAACATAAGTAAATGGATGATTAGTACTTTTCTCTCTGTTTTTTTCAAGCAGGTTTCACTGTTAATGCTCTTCCTGCCTACTGAGGCAGGGTCTCAGATCACAAGTGTGCAAGGCCACACCGACTACATGTGGTTTTTGCGATACTACAGCTGCTTTACAGCAGTCACACAATATAAGCCTGGATACATGTTTGGAGTAAAGATGCTTCTTTTAGTCACTGCCACATGGGACTTATCACTCTATTGCTTTCCAAAACATATAGTTCTACAACTCAAAATCTGACAGTTTTTGCTTTAGGACAGTATCTGTCAGATATTTAAAGTTCATAATTCTATGTCTCATGCCTAGTTCTTAGAAGTGAGAAAATTTTCAACGAAAGTTTGTCAGGTATGGTATCACATACCTAAATATAATCCCAGCACTCAGGAGGCAAGGAACAGGCAGAGATACACAGCAAGACCATCTCCAAAACAAACAAAATAACAATAAAAAAAGCAAACTTAAAGCAGAAATTATTTGTATATAGAATTATTTTCATTTACCTGCACTTTCACTAACTCAAATAAAAATTTCAAGTTAACACTAAAACTATAAGCCTCATTTACAGAAAAATATAACATTACTTACATTTTTCATTATTTTTTAAAAGTTGTTTACTTTCTTCAAGTTTCTGAACTGTAGTTTCTAATTGCTCTTGTAATTTGCATACCTGAAATATGTCAATTGTCACAAGTCAATAAAAGTTGAAGACGAAAGAACTGTATTATACTATTAAATAACTGATTACCACTCAAACCACAAAACGAAGCCAGGCAGTGGTGGCACACACCTTTAATCCCAGCACTCAGTAGGAGAGGCAAGCAGATCTCTGTGAGTTCAAGGCCAGCCTGGTGTGCAGAGCAAGTTCCAGAACAGCAAAGACTACACAGAGAAACGCTGGCTCCAAAATACAAAAAGCAACAACAACAAAAAAACCACACTAAGTAAAAACTATGGAATGAAATATTTAAATCTTTAAAAAGGAGTACACATACATAATTACCAATCCATTCTGCTCGTTTTGGAGTACTGATTACTAAATTTGCAAACTAAAATGGGTTATTAATGTCTACCAAATCTACTGGGTTTTTGTTTGAGGAAAAAAAGGTCAAAGCAACTGTCTTCATTTAACCTTGATGGTTTTAACATCTAGGTGGGGGAGTTCACTAGCTGTACACAAAGCAGTCACAACCCAGAAGCAGGAGACGGTGACCACCTCTTGCTCTTTGGCTCGAAGAGACTGTCCCACATCCTGCGATTCCTTTCGCTCCTTTTGTAGCATTTCCTCTTTCTCAGCCAATAGTTTTTCTTGCTGAATAGTAACTGTATTCTTCAGTTTCAATTTACCCATGAGAGTTTTAAGATCTCCTTGTAACTTCTTGATAATTTCATTTGCCTATAGAAGAACCTCATATGAATATTTGTGCAAGCCAATGAAATATTAACATTCTGCTAAACATTTCAAAGCTAACCTTCAGAAGTTCTGCTGATAACGATTTTATTGTAGCTTCAAGTTTTCCCAGTTGTACCTGATTTTTCTCACCATTTTCTTCTAAAGCCACCTAATATACAACAAAACAAAACACGAGTAAGGCACTGTGTTTATTTAGGGGAAGCATCACTATTAAATGCAATTGATTTATTTTTTAAATGTTTACAGAAGACCTTTTGTTCTTGGATTGTATCAAATGCTTCTTTTGTTCTCAGGACAAGCTGGTCTTTATCCTTGATTTCCTGTTCTAAAACTGCCACTTTTGTTTGTAGCTGGTTAATATGCTTTTCTTTCTCATGGCATTCAGCATCCAGAGTACAATTCTCTCTTCTCAGAGAAAGGACCTCTTGCTTGGCCCGCTGCAGCTCCTGAGGGTGGTTGGGAAAAGGAATTATTATGTATTGGTAAAAGGAAAATGAGTCATTTGTTATTTGAAACTAAGGTGTCTTGGGGGTCAGAAAGATGATTCAACACATGACGCACTGGCTGCCCTTCCAGAGGATGCAGGTTCAATTCCCAGCACCCACAAGGCAGCTCACACTGTTTCTAACTGTTGAGTCTCAGGGAATACGATGCCCTCTTGTGGCCTCCACAGATACCAAGCACACACGCGAAGACATACATACAGGCAAAACATCCATAACACAAAAATAAACAAAAGGTTAAAAAAACAAACAAACAAAATATTCATTGCTTAAGAAAAAAACCTTCTACTGGGTGGTTGGTAGTGGCAAATGCCTTTAATCCCAGTACTCAAGAGACAGGCAGGCAGATAGATCTCTGTGAGTTCGAGGTCAGCCTGGTCTACAAAGTGAGTTCTAAGCCAGACAAGGCTACGCTACACAGAGAAACCCTGTCTCGAAAAACCAAAAAACCAACCAAACAAACAAACAAAAACTTTCTCAGATGTCTTAAACACCAAGAACGTCTCCAAAGACAGGTGCAATGGTGACTGTCTTCACAGTACTCAGGCTGAGGAGTCAATATAATCTCGAGGCTAGCCTGGGCTACATAAAGCTTATCTTAAGCCAAAAAGCAGTCTTTAGCAATTTTGAGGTTCTAGTGTGTTTTTTAAAAGGTCATGAAAATCTCTCCAGTGGTGTGTATGAGTTATAGACCTGGACACAACATTAAAAATATACTTTGGATTCAATTATACAAAGGAGAAAACAAAGCAATTCTGACTTATGAAATATATCACAACTTCTTTGTATTTATTTTTATGTGTATGATTGTTTTGCCCACGTGTACGTGTATGCTCCACATGCATACCTGGTGCTTGTGAAGGTCAGAAGATGATGTCAGATTTGGAACTGTAGTTAGGGATGGGTACTCTGCAATAGCAACAAGTACTCAAACACTGGGCCATCTCTCTAGCCCCATACTGTGTAATTTTATTATCTACATCTCATAATAGATTGAAACTATTTTCCACATCAACAAATAATAAAATTTCTGAATTTCTCTTTTGATTATATTTAAAGCAAGAAAAACAAAAATAGATTTCAAAGAAAAATCTAGACTAAATCACTTCTCAATAAGATAATAGCAACCTAGATGTAACTGACCTAAGTTCAGTAAGTAACACCTAGGGAATTGTGTTAACAAATGTTTAAGGTAATTTCATAGTGCATACCAATAACCACTGGAGCAAAGTTTGATATCAGACAGACTTGACTTCAGAGTAGAATACACGTACACTTCTTCCAGTGTCATTATTTATTTATTGGTTGTGTTTTTTGTTTTTGTTTTTGTTTTTTGTTTTTTTTTTTGAGACAGGATGTCTCTGTATTGCTTTGGAGCCTGTCCTGGAAATCACTTTGTAGACCAGGCTGGCTTCGAACTCATAGAGACCCGCCTGCCTCTGCGTCTTGAGTGCTGGGATTAAAGGTGTGTGCCACCAACGCCTTGCAGTGTGCACTCATTTTAAAACACACATGCACACACAAATAAATGAAAATTTGTTTGTTTGGTTGGTTGGGTTTTTTTTGTTTTGTTTTGTTTTTTGGTTTTTAGAGACAGGGTTTCTCTGTGGTTTTGGAGGCTGTCTTGGAACTAGCTCTTATAGACCAGGCAGGCCTCGAACACACAGAGATCTGCCTGCCTCTGCCTCCCTAGTGCTGGGATTAAAAGCGTGCGACAAATAAATGAAATTTTAAACAATCTTTAATGCAGGTTCCTGGGAAGGAGCTGACATGAGATCACCCTTCAAAAAAGCTGTGTTGGGAAACAAGAGGTAGAGCAGCACAGAAGTCTGAGGGGAGCGAGGCTGGGACAAGACAGTTGCCAGGGACAGCAGTACAGGGGCCTTGACACGATACAGATGATGTGGGATGTACTCCTGTATGCTGTGAATATGTGTTGCTTTTATTGGTTGATGAATAAAGCTATTTTGGCCAGTGACAGGGCAGAATATAGCTAGGTGGGTAATCCAAACAGAGATACAGAGAAAAAGAAGGCAGAGTCAGAGAGTCGCCATGTAGCAGCCAGGGAAGCAAGATATGAGGTAACAAGGTAAAATATAGAATAATAGAAATGGGTTAATTTAATTGTGAGAGCTAGTTAGTACTATGTCTGAGCCATTGGCCAAGCAACTGTAATTAACATTAAGCCTCAGAGTGATTATCTTATAAAAAGCAGAAGGACCAGCAAATGGGAGAGAAACCGATCCAATAAACTTCCAACTACAGTCAGACCCTTTAGTTCTCAAGAACAAAGCAGGTTCTGACTCTTAATGATTTTCAAGGGGTGAGCAAACTTCACACTATGTGACCTAGTTTGACCTGCCTTATGTGTCAAAGAGCAGGAAGCAGAGAGGACCAAGAACTTATCTTACAGCTACAAGTGGGAGGGGTCCAAGACCACACACAGCACAGCAAGCTGATCCGTTCTATCCCACAGACAGAACAGCACATTCATGGCCTGATAGCTGTTAGAAAAGGCCTGCACTCTTACATAAGTCCCCCAAGAACTTCAAAAACCCTAGCATGTTGACAGCACACAGTAATATCCAATAAATGATAATCACTTTAGGACATTAATGCCTACAGTTTTACTTCACGTAATTATGAAACTGAACACTCGAGATGAAACAAGGTTCTCCCGGCAGGAGTTATACTCAACAGGTATTCTGCAAATCTTGGAAGAAACCATTTGGTGTTATGGCTTAAACATGAAATGCCCCCACAGGCTTGATCTCTAGCTGAATGGACTCCATTGGGAGGTTGTGGAAACATGGAAATGGGACTTACCGGAGGAAGTTAAGTTACAGGGATCGTGTCCTCAGAGCTATATTGTGTCATGTCCCTATGTTGTCACAGTTCCCCACCCAACTCCTGTTGACTGTGAAATGAACAGTCCCTTAGCCACATAGCATCAAGTTCAAAAACAGCCAGAAGGAAGCCTCTAAAAGAGTAAGCCAAAATAAATCTCCTCCCTTAAGTTGTTGATACCAATATCCTGTCACTGCTACAAAGATAATTAACACAATGAGGTTATACAAAAATCAACATAATTAAGACTGTTCATGGGGGCTGGAGATGGCTCTATGGTTTAGAGCATTCGATGCTCTTCCAGAGGACCCAGGTTCAATTTCCTGCACCCACATGGCAGCTCAAAACTAACTCCAGTTCTAGGGGATCTGACCCCTTAACACCAATGCACATAAAATAAATTAGTTAAAAAAAAAGACTTGATGAACTGGCCCATTTGGGGGTTTAAATAGACAAAATGATATAGCATTATAATCCAGCCATTAACCTACTAAGGTACCATGCGTGAAGTCAGAAATGTTGCACTACCTACCACCCAAAGGGATAGCGTGTAAATGTACACACACATCTATTGTCAATGCAGAGTGCTTCAAGGATCTAGACATAAAATGACTGGAGCTTTAGCTTCTAAACACTAGTGAAATAGAAGTTTGGTGATCTCCAATGTTAGATAGACAATAAATGCCACATGCCTTTAACCTGAGCACTAGGGGGCAGAGGCAGGTGAGTTCAAGACGAGCCTGGTCTACAGAATTCCAGGACAGTCAGGGCTAAACAGAGAAACCATGTCTCAAAACAAAACAAAAGACAGCAAATAAAAATCAGAAATAGTGGTACTTGGCTGAACTCAGGAGTCTGATACCAACCTGGGGAACACAGAAAACCCTGTCTCAAAAAAAAAAAAACAAAACTGAAAATAACTTCTACTAATGCTAAGTAGAAACTATCATTAGTGTCAGGGCATCCACAAATGTGCTGTGGCAAACACCAGCACTATTTAAACTTCTCTCTTATGCAGAGTATGAAGCTCACTGCAGAGCACTGGCCAAGTATGCAGGGGGCCTGGCTTAAATCCCAGCAATGCAAAACAAACACTCCTGGGTCCTTGAAAGAAAGACAGGCAAATAACGGGTTAAAATTCTCTTTCTTCCCCTTGTGGGCTGTAGGATCTTAAGCAAATGACAACAAAATTCTTTGCTGTAGCCCAATTATTTCTACAATGAGAATAATGGCACTTAACTACAGGGTTAATTTCTGCAAGTTACTTCCATAGTCTTGACCCTACACATGCTCGGCAAGCATTAGCTATTGTCTAGCAGTGGTACTCTCATTGGCCATTCAACTTCATACAGCTGCTAGCCTAAGTCTGTCAACAGTACACCTGTGAGGCACGGCCACTACACTAATATTAAAAATACACTGAAAGCATCTGGGAGATGCTCTTTTATTCAATATTAACTCAAACTCCAAACTAAAATACCCAGTGTATAGTAAAATAGCATTGTTCCTAATTTAAATTTTAAAAAAAGTTTAAAAAGCTAAAAAAAGTCTCATCTCAGTTTCTTCTTGAATTAGCATTTTCATCCCATCTGCTATTCCTATTTTCTTTGCATTGAGATGACTATTACAGAGATCTGTGCAGAGCAGCCAAGGGAGCACCAGTACTCAGCAGTGCAGGACCCGAAGTGAGACCAGTGACAACCTCAGTGGTCCACACTGACGGGGAAGCAGCTGTACTCTACCTCTTCCACACCCGCAAGCTTCGCTTTCAGTTCCCTGGCCGTGGCGTCTCCTTTATACTTCTTCTCGGTGAGGTCTTTGTTGGCTGCCTCTAATTCAGACAACCTGTTCTGAAGCTGGTGGATGTTTCGCTGATGGAGGGCTTCCAGCTCCTTTTTCTGTTGTTCATGCTGCTGCTGGTGCTGAACCTGTGCCTATTACAGAACGATATGTCAAAGAGGAAGGAACAGAAACATAAATAGGAAAGATCCCATGAGAAACAATCATAATTTCTTCATCATTTTCAGATTCCCCTGCTTAGAAAGTCTATTTCAATTACAGATTTCATGAAGGAACAAGTAAAGTAAACTAAGGCATATTTAACACTACTGTCTTGTTGGTAATTTCCCAATGCTCAGGAAGTATAAACTCGAGGATCAGAACTCCAGTCATTCTCTGCTACACTGCAAGATCAAGGCTAGTCTATCTGAAAAATGAAACAAAACAAAACAAAACAAAAAACAAAAACCAGAGTAGTCAGAGTGGTGGAGGCAGAGTGACAGTCTCACTTTTACTTCAACAAATGGTGCTGGCAGAACTGGATCTGAGCAGAGTAAAAATATAGAAGATCCCCAGTCACAAATATTGTTTAATTAGAGTATGGAAGAAAAAAGAAAAGTCGGGGCCCAGGTGTGGCAGTACACACATTTAATACTGCATTCAGAAGGTAAAGGCAAGCAAATCTCTGAGTTTCAAGATAGTCAGGGTTGTATATACAGAGAGAGAAAGAGAGGTATGCGTGATACTCTGCTGTAACACTCTGCCATTAGTATGTAGAGCTCAGTCATGCAGAACTCGTCATTTGAGTATCATTTACCCTTATGGCTCATTCCTGTACCATGCAGTTTTATCTATATTGTGATATGGAGATTTTTCTTGCCATTATTCTCTAAACAACACTGTACAACAACTGTTTGCATGGCATATATATTAGACATTATATGTAATCCAGAGATGATTTGAAGTGTAAATAAACACAAGTTATATGTAAATAGTATGCCACTTTATAGAAGGGACTTTTGAGCCTCTGTATCCTTCAGTACCCTGAGAGAGAGCCCCTGAAATTACTTCCTTAGAGATACTGAGTGACAACTATACCTGACAAAAAAATGTCATGTTAGGATATACAAATAATTCCTAAAAATAAGTAAGAAAAATACTAATAGGCTGATTTAATAGCGGTCATGTTGAATGGGCACTGCATAATCAAGCTGGTCAATATGCATATGAAAAAAGTCCATGATTATGTGATAGTGTTATCAACCCACAGAGTGGCAGTATAAACCTTCACGGAAAAACAGGCAGTTCCTGCTATTAGAACCCAGCCATTTCAACAGTAAATCATGCTCATGAATAGGGAGTGTACACCTGCACAAAGAAATGTAGTATGTTGTTCATATCAGTTTAATATATAATAACATAATATCACAAATAATTCAAGGTCAGTCAAGAAGAAAACAAGTAAATCATGGTCTAGTCAAAGAATAGAATACTATACAATAATAAAAGACAATACAACTGGAGCCGTTATGCTGAGGGAAGGAAATGATATAAGAACGTACTATTTGTTTCAATGTACGTTGAGAACAAACATAACCAAGCAATGATGGCAGCAGTCAGAAAAATGACTCCACTTGGTAATCTGAATGAAAATGGCCCCATAGGCTTATAGGGAGTGGCATTATTTGAAAGGATTAGGAGGTGTGGCATTGTTGCAGAAAGTGTGTTATTGGGGGTGGTCTTTGTGGTTTCTGATGCTCAAGCCAGGCCCAGTGGTTCACTATGTCTTCCTGCTGCCTGTGGATCCAGATGTAGAACTCTCAGCTACCTCTCCAGAACCATGTTGTCTGCCTGCATGCCACCACGCTGACAATGGACTGAACCTCTGAACTGTAAGCCAGCCCCAATTAAATGTTTTCCTTTATAACACGTGCTGTGGTCTTGGTGTCTCTTCACAGCATAGAAACTCTAAGACACCCCATAAAACTAGCAAACAGTCTGGGAAAGTACATAAGGCAGCCTTGAAGGGTGACACAATATTCTAAATTTTAATTTGCGTTAAAGCTATACTTATTTAAAAAATCCAATAATATCCTTAACAGCAAATAACTATCATGATGTACATTAAAATTTTATTATTAAAGCTATAAAATAGAAGGTAAGAAATCTCACTACAAAAGAGCAAATGGAGTAAAGGTCAAAAAGTAATCCACAGAAGAAATGCAAATGACAAAAAACATGTGAATATATGCTCAGTTTCACACAAAGATCTAACAAGAATTCATCTTTAGTGCACATCAGGTGGCAAATACAAAGATGACTAATAGTATTAGGAGCACAGGGAATTAAAGGCTTTTGGGATTCCGAGGTGACATAATCTTTTAGGTGATGAGTACATATCAATGAAATTTTATATAGATGTATTACAGTGTGAACAGAAAGCTCACTGATTGCCAAAACCACAAAACATTTAAATGTCTCCCAGTTTGGTAAGTAGTTAATTTTAAGTTGCATCTGAATGACAAATAATAGCTGTATAGTACAAAAAGGAGTATTTGAATTGATAGAGAATGATATCATGTGAAGTTTAAAAAAATTATAATAATATCTAGTAAAATTTTATTAGCATAGAATAAAACCCCAAATGTACTCTATAATTATAACTTGCATTGCTACAAATTTATAAAGAAATATTTGTAAATTGTATATCACTCATATATATATACATATATATATATATATATATATATATATATACAGAGAAGTCTAGAAAAAGATATCAAATTATCTACACTGAGTTGAGACTCAATATGATGACCTTAAGGGAGAACAAACAGGTCATCCTTGAGGGGAAAGGTTGATGGCTGGGAAGTCAAGCAGCATAAAATGCCTAAGATGACTATATAACCTTTGAATAGTAAGACTTTGAAAAATAAGCTTTTAATTTTTATGCCTAAGATGACTATATAACCTTTGAATAGTAAGACTTTGAAAAATAAGCTTTTAATTTTTATGCCTAAGATGACTATATAACCTTTGAATAGTAAGACTTTGAAAAATAAGCTTTTAATTTGTATTTTATGTACTTGTTAGATGTTTGAAAATTTTAAAGCAAGTATTTATTACTTTTATAATCAATGAAATAACTAAGAATAACTTTTAAAATAACATTGTCCAATTACCTTTAATGCTCACCTGCAAGGCTTTTTCCTTCTCATTTGTTAATTCCTGAGAATGCTTATTTGCCAACGATGCTGTGTGTGAGGCCCATTCACTCCTCAATTTATCTAATTCTTGTGTTTTTTCTGATAACATCTGTATCAGAGGTTAGTACAAGGTATTAGGATAGTCTTTTGAATATGCTACATTTCAGACGAGAGCACAGAGTACTTAATATGGACACTGAAAAGAAAATTCCTGCTTTCCAATACATATTCAAAGTTTTCCACACAGAGTTAACTTAAGGAAGTCAAGATGAGAATAAAAACAATTTTAGAGCTACAATAGGCCTATAGGTGAAGCTTAAACTGTCTTTAAACTTAACTTTATCAAGCGCTTCAGCACCAAACCCTTTTCTCTGACATTAAGAAACGTGGATATACTAAGCCTCTCATAAGTTTACTTCTTATAGGTAGGTACAATAGCATGGTCCCCTCCAAGGGACCAAGCTGCACAGGAGTATTTTCTACCTACAGCCATGATGTTTAGCAAGTACTTTCACCCTAGATTTCAAAGGTGAAGGGCAAAAGTGTAGTGTTCATAAATGAAACCATGCTAAGCCCATCAAAGGATTAATTCTAATCTTAATACAGGAAAGAAGGGAAAGTTAGACGGGAACTAAAATGCCATTTTAAGGCAGACAAATAAGATGAATAAAATGAAGGGGCCAGCAAGAGCTTCCAACAAGCCTGATGACCTGAGTTTGATTCCTGGTATCCATGGCAGAAGGAGAAAAATCAGCTCCCATTAGTTGTCCTCTGATCTCCACTTATATGCCATGGTACACACATGCCTACACACACAAACAGAAGCACACATGCACACAATAAATAAATGTAATACATTTTTAAAGGAAAGAGAATAAGGGATAGATGCTAAGCACTGTATTACTTGATGATGACTTAGAAAATGTGTCGTATGTTAGGGATGGCAGAAATGTTTGGGTGGAGTTAAATATCTAAAAGAAAGCATCAACTTAAGATAATTAGCTAGTAGGAGAAATGGGAAAAGAGATGAGATTCCATGGCAATATACTTTGAAAGAAGATACACAAAGGCTTGGGTTAATTCAAGAAAGAGTTCAGAACGTCTAGATGACTTACTAAGACAAAATGAAACTTGAATTACCTCTTGTGTAATGTGCAGTTGCCTGGAAACATCATCTAGTGATTTAGTTAATGATAATTTTTCTTCCTATTTATAAAAATAAAATTACGCAGCTTACAATTTAATACAATCATCCATAGTCAAGTTATTCAGAGTGTAGCAAAATACAGCACCAGCATCATGCAAAGAGCCTGTTGGATATGCAAAAACTCAGGCCTTCTAAAACAGAACCTGCATTTTCATAAGCCCCCAGATGATCTGTGCTCCACGAGCACTTGCTATGCAATGATTTAACCATTATCTGAAAAAAAAATTTGTTGTTGTTTTTCAAGACAGAGTTTACATAGGGTTTCT
Source organism: Mesocricetus auratus (assembly GCF_017639785.1). Lineage (NCBI taxonomy): Eukaryota > Metazoa > Chordata > Mammalia > Rodentia > Cricetidae > Mesocricetus > Mesocricetus auratus. Next base: position 41,040,479 of record NW_024429193.1, read on the forward strand.
CTGTGTCACCTTCGCTGTTCTGGAACCCACTCTGTAGACCAGGCTGTCCTCAAACTCACAGAGATCTGCCTGTCTCTGCCTCCCAAGTGATGGGATTAAAAGTGTGTGCCACCACCACCCAGCCCGACATTTTTTACTTAAAAGCAGCGACACTAAAGCATCCTGTTCCACATACTTTATGATATAGCATTTTACAATACTCAGAACATGTTCACACACTTACTTTCAAACATATTTGCCAGCTGACAAAATGGCAACATGGAATTTAGGTACCTAAGGTCAGAGCAAAGTAGTAAATACCCTGGACCCTAAGTTTCTTAGCTGCTGGCCTAGTTCTAGATTTACAGCTATAACAAGTAGCTAAATGAAAACCAATAAAGTTCAATATAAAAAAAGAAAGGGCAATATGGCTCCACCATGATTTATAAAGTACTTAGGTGCATAGTTTAAAAGAGTGACAAATTTAAAATCTTACCTTGCTGCATTTCAAACAGCCTGCTAGAAACTTCTTTATCTCTACATCATTTCCAGGTAAAAGCTTTAATGATAGATGAATAAGATGCTTAAAAGGGTTTGTCTCCACAACATTTAAAAATACTGGCATGTTATCCAAAAGAGCAGCTGAAGAAATAAGCTGCAGCAGAAACCTTTGAAGAGAAAAGTCACATTACAGCACAGAAAACAGAAAACAGAAACCATGCCATCGCATCATGAACGTCCCAACTCAGACCATGAAGTGGAGAAATTAAAAATCATAGGGGCTATGGAAAAAGATAAAGAGAGGTATGACAGGGTGCTGAATGAAATGCAGTCCTTGAGTTCGCTGTGGGAGAAAAAAAAAGGAAACAGAGAGAAAACAAAAACTAAAAGCAAAAACTCAGGGCTGGAGAGATGGCTCAGTGGTTAAGAGCACTGACTGCTCTTCCAGAGGACCTGGGCTCATTTCCCAGCACCCACATGGTAGGTTAGTTAGCAACTGTCTGTAACTCCACGATCTGACATCCTCACACAGGCATACATACAGAAAAAACAAAGATGCACATAAAATTAAAAACAAAACAAAACACTCAATGTACCAAAGGGATGACCAGAGTACCAGCTCCTCACTCTGACAACTTACCTTTAAATTACAGGCTATCCTTTTCTCTATAAACTTTCAGAATGATCACATAGCTTGACTCACAAGACAAAAGTTCTTTACAGAATAATTATACCTAATAAACATAAAAAAAAAGGGGGGGCCTGGGATGGAAGTGAGGTCACATGCCACTTTAATCCCAGCACCAGGGAAGTGGAGGCAGTCGGATCTTTGTGAATTAGAGGTCAGTCTGGTCTACATTAGTAAGTTCCAAAACAGCCAATGCTACATAGTAAGAACCTGTATCAAAAAAAAAGGGGGGGGGGTTGGGAATTGGTGGTACACTCCTTTAATCCCCTCTGTAAGTTTGAGGAGGCCAGTCTGATTTACAGAGTGAGAATTCCAAAACAGCCAGAACTACACAGAGAAACCCTGTTCAAAAAAAAAAAAAAATACAGAAAAACATTTTCTAATATAGCAATATTTTAAACAACAGTCAGCAGTTGTTTAAGCTGAGAAAAACTTCCAGGTGAACTTTACATGGTCAGATGCCAGCAGCACAAGACCATGAAGATAAATGCAATCACTATAAAAACAAAAATATTACTAAATAGTTCAACTAGCTTGGTGCAGGAGAGATAGCTCAGCAGTTGGAGTGCTTGATGCTCTCTCTGAAGACTTGAGTTCAGTTCTCAACACCCAGGTCGGGCAGCTCACAACTGCCAGTAGCCCTAGGAAATTTGACATTCTGCCTGGCCTCCAAAGGCCCTGCATACAGACACACAGAAATAAGAAATAAATTTTAGGCCAGGTGGTGGTGGTATACACTTTTAATCCCAGCACTTGGGAGGCAGAAGCAGGTGGATCTCTGTGGGTTTGAGACAAACCTGGTCTTCACAGTGAGTACCAGGACAGCCAGGGCTACACAGAGAAACTCTGTCTCAGAAAACCAAAATCAATCAATCAATCTTAGTAAAAAAATTTTTTTAAGTCGACTAACTTTAAAAGCTGCATCAAACCATGTAAACTAAGGGTTAAATGTTTCTTACTCAAGTCAAGATTTCTTTTATATTTTATATACATTGGTGTTTTGTCTGCATGCATATCTGTATGAGGGTGTTGGATCCCCTGAAGCTGGAGTCACAGACAGTTGTGAGCTACCATGTTGGTGCTGGGGACTGAATTTGGATCCTCTGGAAGTGTAGCCAGTACTTTTAACCACTGAGGCACTCTCCAGCCCCCAGTCAAGATTTCTTAAAATTTGGGGTTAATTTGGGGTTTAATTGAGCCTGAATCCCACTTTAAAAGAATAACCTGGGATATTTGTAATCCATGGAAACCATCTTTCACAGGGCATCCGTGCAGAGGTCTAATGCCCCGATGCTCCAAGCCTCACCTTGGCGTCTCCTTCCCATGCTCTTGCGTGCACTGCTGAAGGAGGTCTATAAATCTCTGTGGAAAAGCTAGGAAGTCCACCAGGAGACCTTGCTGCAATTTTAAACTATACAGAAAACAGAAAAACAGTTCTTCAGAAACCTAATTGCTATTTTTAGTCACCATTCATAGACTAAAATATTCTTTATATGTCATTATGATTTTTTAAAAAATCAAATTAGGCAGCTTTTGATTTGTATCAACCTTATCTAATGGGAATTGAGAAATTCATCAAATCATCAAATTTGTGAGTTGCTTAAGTGGAAGTCTGATAAGCTATAAAACATTTATCTTTTAAAATACCCTGTCATCAATTATAGGATAGTCAGTATTCCCAGAATGACTTACTGTCTAAACAGGTATATGTTTCAGAAAAGAACAGTGTAAATATACTATAATATTCAGAAAGTAATTTCTAGACTACATGTAGGGCCAGCAAATAATAGAGTACTTACCTTTGAAAATCTTCCTCAGATATAACAAGGTTATACAGGAAAAATGGATCTGTATCATCAGTAAGACGGATGACTAAATCCTAAAGAAAAGATTGGGTTTCTTAAATGTTTCTTTTATAAAAGTGAAATTATTCAACAATATCAACATCAGTTGCAAGGCAGATTGCTGTTTGCTGGCACTGCTAATTTTTACTAGTCTTGAGGGAGTGAGCATCTTAAACAGGGGCAGACATTTGGCTCCATGAGAGCGGTATGAGGTGTGTAGAAGCTGGCGAAATGCTGGAAGCTAGAGATTTTTCTATGAGGTCAGAAAGGTGTAGACAACTTTGCACTCTGTGGCACCAGGGCCAGACTCTACGATTGTATTTTCAGTTTCCCTCAAATTAACTGGTCTGGTATTTCAAAAGCAGCAAATTTAAACAGCAAAACTGACAATCATCTACTCAAGGAAGGGGGCTTTTGTGGTTCAGATAGAAGATGGGTATCAGGTGACATGTTCCCAGGGCCTCCCTCTCCAGCTGGCCACTGAAGGAACTACCCATCTGTTCGCTTTTCTAATGAGATGGGTTCCTTTCATAAAGACACTAGCCAGGTTGTTAAACTTAGAGTGAGCCAGAGCATCACACCTGACAGGTAGGTACATAAAAATGGTCAACTTCAGAGAACACTGGCACCAGGCAAACGGGCACACTGTGTGACGGGCTAGGACTACCCAAGGACCTTAACAAAGTCTACTCATTTCTAAGGAACTACTAGGGAACTAGAAACATTGAGCAATTTATTAGTGAGGCACCATATGTAAGATTAACATGAAATAATGTATATTCTTTGTTCTGGAAAATCAACGAACTGGGGGCTTGCTCTACCTCAGAGCAGCCTGTGTTCCAGGAACCTCTACTTAAATACTTCTTGAAATTCACCTCAGGTGCTACTAAAAGCCAACAAAAAGCCAAAACCTAAAGTTACTGCCAACTACAAGATGCTTACATGTTTTCAGTGAAAGCTGCAACACAGAAAACAGACGCCATCCTTAGTCCCATGGCCTATATCTTTAGTGCTGGTTTTTTGTTTGTTTGTTTGTTTAAAGACAGGGCACCAATTATGTAGCCCAGGTTGGATGCCAAAGAACTCATTCCACCTTCCTCCTCTTGAATACTGGGATTGCAGGCATGTACCACCATAGTCAATTCAATTTTGAAGTTCACATGGAATTCACACTCTAAATCAGAATGTAAAGTATGGTAATCTTTTGAATGCTCAGAGCAAACCCAGATTGTTATACCAACCCCTAATTCTTCTTGGATTTAGTAATACATGGTATAATTATATTTAAATTGCTGACTTAGATTTCACCACCCTTGGCTTGCAACAGTTACAAAACAACCCAAATTTTTAAAAAATTGATTTAACAAGAGTCATCTTTTTAAAAATATCCATAATTTTATTATTATAGTTCCAAAAACACCAGAGAGAACACAAATAGTCCACTACTACCACAAACTGAACAGTAGAATCTCATATTTGGGGAAACCGCAAAAGTCAGCATACGTGGAATATAATTGATAAGCCTCACCCAGTAAAACCACCTTAGTAATTATAGAATGACTAAGTATAGTAAGTGCAGATCTCATTTTCTTAAAACAAAACAAAATCACAACAATAATTACATCACACACGAATAATCATATTTGAAAAGGAAATAGATACCAACCTTTCTATGTACTGGATTAGAAAGTGATTGTAGTTCAATGCTCACTCTAACACTTCCTCTCCTGGAGGAAAAGACATGAAGAACTCAGAAACATTCATGTGACATCATGAGTTCACTATCCATGCATTAGTTAACATGTCCATCTCAGACCACAAGCTTCTTCACAGGTGCCCTCAAGTTTAGGAACAGATTTCAGAGTGCACACTGGGCTAGGTTCCTCTAGTAAGTAACCTAGTAATTTTTAATGGAAGCTTTAATTTTTGTCACTTTTTAAATGAAGATGCTGTGACTGACTAAATGGGGTGACTAATAGGGTGCCTATCGCTAGTATTCTGGTAAATTTAGATAGATTCTAAAGAGCATCTACCAAGAGATAGACCATCAATTTTGTAACAACTTTAAGATCTGAAAATTACCATTGCAAAGATCAAACTGACTTATAGACAGATACTATCTTAAAAAGTTACAATATTACAATGTTTACATTATTTTTAGACCCAAGGAAATGGCAATCACCAACCTGTTACATACATAAAATAGTTTAATCCCAAAACTAAATCTACATAAAATATTCTCTATGTAATATATCCACAAAAGTATTTTCAACAAGTTTACTATCTGTCTCATTCACAAGTAACTCTGTCTGAGAAAAGTGAAGCCACAACACTCCACACTCTATGCAGTATCCAACATGAACAAAGACTAAAAGTAGTAATAACTGAGGAAGGAAATAGAGATAAAATTAGTGAAGATGTTTACATATCTCAAAACTGCTAAATTCAGTAACAATGGCCTTTCTCTGATATGTGTTTGTGTATATGTAGGGAATGGTAACAAACCTGTGGTGGTTTAAATATAAATGACCCCCATAAGGTGGAAGTTTCAGAAGGATGAGGAAATGTGACCTCTGGGGAGGGGTGTGTCGCTGAGGGTGGGCTTTGAGGTTTCAAAGGACTTGGACCATTCCCAGTGTGGTCTGTCTCCTGTTTGCTCTCAGAGAGTACTTCAGACACCTGCTACCTCCACTCCGCCTGCTGCTCTGTCATCATGAACCCTAACTCTGAAATTTAAGCCTACAAGAAGCCATTTCTTCTCTATGTTACCGTAGTCATGATCTCTTATCACAGCAATAGAAAAATAACTAAAACAAAATTGAATCAGCTCAAGTTGAATGGCTTAATTCTACTTCTCTACAACAGAAGTAAAAAGGATAGATACAGCAACTGACAATGGATAGGAAAAGTAGAAACAGTTGGGCAAAATTCAACTGAGATTTTTTTAAGCTTAAATTTGCAATTTTACATTGTTTTAAAAATGGGTCATTTTAGTTCATTTGTTTGTTTTTTGGGCAGGGTCTTTTTTATGTTGTCCTGACTGTCCTGGAACTCTCTATGTAGATCAGACTGGCCTAAAACTCAGAGATCCAACTGCCTCTTCCTCCCAAGTGCTGGGATTAAAATCGTGTGCCACCAGGCCCAGACCAGCTAAATTTCTTATTGATCATTAATTGGAAACTATATCTCAGTTCATATGAGGAAGCTGAATGCATCACTCCTATATGCTAGCTGAAAGGGAGTGGCTGTCTATACAACAAACAGGAGAGCTTGTTATCCTTGCTCAAGTGTTTCTGTGGTGCTGGGGATGAAAGCCATGCATAGACAGGCATCTGCCACTGGGTTATGCTGTCACTCTAGTGCCTGGAGCAATTTATGTGAAGCAAACTGGGACAGCACTCCAACTTCCCTTATGCTTATTTTGAAAGAAAACACACCAATTTCCTAACTTGTGAGATAAATGGGCTCACATAGAGGTTTTATTTGTTTTTGTGTTTAAGTATATAGTGATGTCTGCTATAGTGGTATGATATTTAAATCAACATCTAATTTTTTATTGTGTCTTACAGCTTGGAAAGTTCTGTACTTCATAACTCCATTTAGAAACATTGAAGAATCATCAGTTCAATAAAACACACACACACACACACACACACACACACACACACATGCAAAACTAAAGAGAAATAAAATGCCCTTTACCTAAGTTTAAGAATTATTTGACTATAACTCATCACTCATATTAATAATACTGTTGCACACATTCAAGGTGCCTACAATGGATTAGATGTTAGGAGGAAACTTGAGGGAGGCCCTAAGCTAATTATATTCTCCATATTTACTTTAAAAACACAGTGGTGGCACACGCCTTTAGTCCCAGCACTCAGAGGCAGAGGCAGGCAGATCTCGGCATTCAAGGTCTACAAAGCGAGTTCCAGGACAGCTAGGACTACACATAGAAACCCTGTCTTGAAAAAACCCAAAACCACCTCTAGAAATACGTGGTAGGAAAACCCGAGACTGCAGATATATCATTTCAAACCACAAATCTTATTTTCTGTTTTAGAAAGATTCATGATATAAGAGCATTAAAACAAACAAAATCCCAATGAATACACTACTTACTTATCTGGAGGTCACACCTTAAACATTATTTGTAACCAAACAACACCCTCCAGTCAGATGGAGCCAGGTTGGCTTATTTAGTTATTTGTTTGTTTTTAAATAAAGATCTTAAATATTAGACACCAGAGTTGGATTTCAGCCCATTGCTGCTATCTAGAAGCTGTGACCTTATCCTCTCAGTGCAAAAAACAAAAGCTACTACTGTAAGCCAGGTAGCAGTTGGGTGCTAAGGATACAAACAGAAGTAAACATGGCTCATGTCTGCAAACTGAAATCAGACAAAGTTCTTACCTAGATTCCTCTGATTGTTTTAGGGCTCACAAAAAGGAAAAGAAGAGCTATCAATGTCTACTGAGTACTTACCCTTACCCTGCTGGATGAGACACATTACAAAGTCTCATTTGAACTCATCTCTTCCCTACATAATGCTACCTAATAAATGATTAATGACAATTAATTTAGGCCAGTCTGGTGACAACTAGTTTTGTAGCTGTCACCAGACTGGCCTAAAACTCACAGAGTCGCCTGCCCCTGCCCAAGTGCTTGAATTCCACCACACTTGGCCATCCTGGGCAACTTTGAAGGACCTTTATTGGGAAGGGATTTAAGCTACACCCTGTGGGGACTGGGGAATTGGCACAGTCAGTAAAGAGCCTGTGGCACAAGCATGACCATCTGAATTTGGATCCCCAGTACCCAAACAAAAGCTGGGTGTGGGATGGAGAGACAGCTCAGTGGTTGAAAGCACATATTTGTTCTCTCAGAGTCTATAGCCCAGCACCCACACCAAGCAGCCCACAATGGCCTGACTCCAGCTCCAAAAGACCTGACACTCTCCTCCCTATCCAGGCATGTATGCCCGCACCCCCCACATGCTCAAACATAAACACGCCATACATGCTAAGACACACGCACTACACATGCTAACATACACATATACACCCACATGCTAAGACACACAACATACTAAGACACATATACACACACATACACAAATACTTTTTATGTCAATGTGTTTTGCATACATGTGTAACCCTAGGGATTGGGAGAGTGTAGTGTCAGATTTCCCAGGGCCAGGCCAGCTGGTCTAGTCAATTAATTTGTAAGGTACAGTGTTCAGTTAGACCATGTCTCAAAAACTAAGGTGGAGGGTCAGCAGATGACTCGGTGGGAAAGACACTTCCACGCACCCCACCCCCAAGCCTCACAGGCTAAATTCAATCTCTGGAACCAACAAAACCCACATGGTCAGAGAAGAGCACAGACTCCTGCAAGCTGTCCTCTGACCTCCACAAGCACACTGTGGTACACACACACCCTCCTCTCCACACACATTAAATAAATATGTGTAACTTCTAAAAAGAATTTTAAGGTAGAGATCATTTTAAAAAAAGATACCAGAAGTCAACCTCAGGCTTCCACACTCATTCATACTCATATGCACATATAGACACATACGTTGCGCACACACGCACACGCACACACACACACACACACACACACACACACACACACCAGAGAGAGACAGACACACAAACACACACACCTTCAAAGTCATCAAGAGCACAGGTGGTTTAAGGATCTCTCCATTTTCTTCCAGGCAGGGTTCCTTGATAGTTGCACTATCCTCTACCCAACTGCCTTCCCACTCCTCTATACCTTTATTATAATACTTATGCAATCACACCTTACTAATAACTAAGGTTTAGGGAATATTTAATATATCAGTTACTATTTTAAGCACTTTGTATGTATTAAATCATTTCATCTTCAATAATCTATGAGGTAGGTACTATTATTCAGAATTTAAAGATGAGACAAACAAATTAATAAATTGTATGAGCTTGGGGTTGGGAGTAAAGTCCATGATAGCATATTGCAAGGAAATGACTCAATCCACAGAAATGTACACACAGTAAATAAACTGTTCAAGCGGCAGAAGTGGAATTAACTTAAACCCAGGCAATCTAATGTCAGACCTAAACCTGTAACCTGTGCTATGCTTCCTGTCCAAGGGAAATCTTAGTTCTAAGGCTGTGCATTCCCTGAGAACCACAATGAAGACTAATGTTTTGTTCTTGCTGTTTGGTGGGAACAGGAAAGAAAGTGTCACACCCTCAGCACCTAGGATAGTTCTTGGCACACAGTAGGCATTTGCAAATATTTGTTGGAGTAAACTAGTCTTGAATACTTAGCTAAAGAATCTAGGTTGTTCTTCCTAAAGGCTAGGGGTTAGCAAAATTATTCTGCAAGAGGCCAGAGAGTAAATATTTTAGACTGTGAAGACTATAGAGTTTCTGTCACAATTGTTTTCCTCTCTCCTCTCTCTCAGTCTCTGCTATTGTTGCTACTGAATGCTGCGGACAAACACACACTCTACCATAAAGACCACGGAGCTAGCTACATTCCAGCTAATACCCCCATACAATTACTCATTGAAGCCCTGTGCAGAAGCAACCACAGACAGTTGGGAACAAAGGATGGTTGTGTTCCAGTAAAATTTGATTTATGAACAGTGGGGTTGATCCTTGTCACAGGTGATAGATTCCTATCAGGTTTCTAAACAAACTTTAAAAGTTGAAATTGTGTTTTAACATGATTAACTCTGATTACAATGTAATGTGCAGGAGAAGAGTTAGGAGTGTCAAGCTTGCAATCACAAGCAATGTCCCACATTGTCCAACAGAAACAAAACAAAAGCCACAAGTGTGAGTTATATACACCATTTTAAATTGTCTAAGTTAGAAAACCCCTATCTTTGAAAGTAAAATTAATTTGAATATACACAGCCCTATATACCCTAAAAATAGCTGTAATGGATAATCAACATAAGATTGAGATTGTTTACATCCTTGTTGTTACCATGTCTTCAAAATCTAACATGAATTTTTATACTTAGAGACATCAGTTTGGATTAGCCCACATTCGATAACTATATGTGACTAATGGCCAGCATACTGGACATCACAAACTCATCAAGTAGAGGCTACGGGTTGCAGTCAGTGTACAGCATGCTAAGTGAGGGCGTTAAGCTCAATTGCCAAAGTCAACAATTAGACAATGAAAACAATCTACAGATCCCCATATACGGCTGTTCATTCTGACTGTTTTGCCAGCGGGTTCTGGACCTCACTCTAAATTGTGTGCCACGGTTTAACAATAGCGGCAACTCAAAAATACACCAGTGTCTCCGTAACTTCATGCAGCATTTCTTCACCGCTCACTGTCTACATTCATTTTCCCTCCTGATCTTCGTTGCAACCATATGGGTAGGTAGGTGTGTTAAATTAGTTTTACAAATGAGTAAACACGATTCACAGAAACCAAATAACAGCTAAAAAAAAGTCATTGGTAAAACGGGGAAAATCAGATCTAACTTCTAATCAATCTATTTGAGCCGTGATAGCATAGCATCACCTGTGAACAAAGTTGCAAGCTTGCGTTGTATCTGTGAGGTAGCCCTCTACCGCACCGCTGTACTGTTAACGCCATGAAGACCACGGGGGTCCCCAGGGGTCCAAGCAAGGTGCTTCAGGGGTTCACAGTATTTACTAAGTGAAAAGAGTTCCTGACTTTCCAGTGTTTGGGGCTGGTTAAATGCATCTTTGTTTTGTGACTGAAGTGCAGATGAGCCGAAGTATATCAATGAAATCATCTTTTGCTTTTAGTGGAAGCTCTGAAGCTTCCCTCCCGTGAGTTGGGGCGCTGGTGCCGACCCTTCCCTGACATCACCGTGAAGCTTCAGAAATGAACCGGAGAGAGGATCAGAGCTCCCACCCAGAAAGGGCAGGCTGGGCTCAGTGCCGCCCAGAGCTGCGACAATCCCCATGCTCTCGTTCCCTTCCGACTCGGCGACACACAAAGATAACCCTTAGGTCCCCGCGGGGTCCCCTGCGGCGCCCGGGTAGTGAGTCCGACGCCGCCGCGGACCGAACCCCGCCGAGCCCAGCCGCCATCTTCCCCATTGGCTCGACCCCAACCGCCACCCGCCGGCCCCGGGAGACGCGGGCCTCACCTCTCCTCACAGTCTTTGCATTTCACTTGCAAGGGCACGAGCTGCTGGAACAGAACTTGGCTCATGTCGGACCGCTGCCGCGACCGGTGTGCGGAAAAGCCCAACAGGCCAGGGCCTTTGGAGCAGCTAGAACGGAGCCCCGGTCCTGACAGTGTTTGAGTTTGGCGCTCAGCTCCCGCGGAGGAGGAGGGGAAACTATCAACAGAAGGGACGAAGGAGGTTTGGACCTCGGCAGCCACCATCAACCCCTTCCGGTTCAGGAGAGAGAAGGAGCTACGGCGTCTTTCCGGTTATTAACCTGTCCCACACCCCCCCCCCCCAAGCGGCCACGTTTGTTAAGGGAAGAGGACCAAAGGATAGTGACAGCTTTGGGCTGGGTGCCTGATGCTCGCCGGCCAAAACGACCGTGCGTTATGGAGGATCCTGCGCCGGCCTCGCGCGCGGCCGCCCTTCCAGCCGAGGGCAGGTGCGGCTACTTCGTGGAGAAGAAGCGGCGCTTCTGCAGGATGGTGGCTGCCGCGGGCAGGAGGTTCTGCGGCGAACACGCTGGAGCCGCGGAGGTCGGGTATCGCCCTGCCGGGTCTGCGGGTGCTGGGACCCGGCCTCGCCCCTCTTTGACGGGTTCCTGCTTCTGTCCCCTGGAGCCCCGAGGAGCCCTCCTGGGGAGCGCTGTGCTCTTGTCCTAAGTAATGCACCCCCTGAGCTGCGCCCTCGGGGATCTGTGTGCCCGCCCTTCCACCTTGTCCTCGTGGGAAGGGGTTGCTTTTCCAAAAGAGTGTTTGAAGGCACCAGGGCTTACTAGCTGGGCTGTAGTTACTGCGTTAGGAAGGATAGCCACGTGTGAATGCATCAGAACGAAACTCTGAATTTTTCTCATTCGGGCTTCACCAGGAAGCACCTTGTGAGCTTGTAATTATTATTCTGGCAAGAAGAAGGGGGAAAAAAATAAGGCACATAACAGTTAACTTTAAAGTTGAAAGCAGAGTGCGCTGTTGGTGTCTTGGGGCTTGGGGGACGCCCCCAGCAGACACTTGGTAATGTCATAAGACATTTTTATTGTAAGTGCAAAATATTAGTGGCTTCTAGTGAATAGAGGACAGGGGCATCGCCAAGCTACAAATCACAGGACAGTCTCATCCCCCTCTACCCCAAAAGAAAACACCTCAATAACAATGGTACATGTGCACGATATACACAGTTTCTAAACTCAAATAATGTATTTTTAAAATGCTTGTGTGGGGGAGTGCGTTGTTAGACTTTGCTAACTAGAATAGAAGCCTGCTTATTTTTTAGATAATTTTCCTGTTTGTTTTTGAGGCAGGGATTTTGCTATGTTTCCCATGTTGTCTTGAACTCCTGATCTCAGAGACTCTCCAGTCTCAGCCTCACAAGTAGCTGGCCTACACCAAAGAACCAAACTTGAAATTAAGCTTTTACATCTGTACATGAGGAGGAAATATTACACGTTATTTTTTAATACCGAATAATTTTAACTTCCCCTGAAACTCAGTGTGCATAAATTCATGAACATGCTGAAATTGATTGAAATAAACAATTGAGACAAAATGAAGAATAAATACTCGGTCAGCTCTTGCTGTGTGGCTATACTGAGCAGGACTGTGGAAACAGTTTCTATTCCCCCTGGTCCCACAGCTGTTTAGTCCCAATTAAACACACAGACACTTATATTAAGTGTTGTTATATTGCTTTTAAACGTTCAATTTTCATAATCCTTAGGAAGTAAATCATACTATTCTCACCTTTCACATGAAGCAGTGAGCCCCTGTAGGGTCATAAAGCTAGCAGCTAATAGAACTGAGAACCACACCTAAGCAGTTCTGCTGGTCTCTGGCTTTAACAATTGTACCATCGTGTTCATACATGTTCAAAGGGTCTGTAGAGTAGAACTGCCAGTGCCCTCTGTCTTCCTTTCTTTTCTCACAGTCCCTATAGCTAAGCGTATATAACTCAGAATGTTGTAACTAGCATATTGAAAAGTTGCAAGGCCAGTGAATATGACCTGTTCTAAATTATTAAAATGCCATGCCTCATTTTTCCTCTCATTTTTTTTAAGTGGGTTTTTTGTTTTTTCAAGACAGGGTTTCTCTGTGCCTTTGCTGTCCTTTGTAGACCAGAGTGACAAGAATTCACAGAGACCCACCTGCCTCTGCCTCCTGAGTGCTGGGATTAAGGGCATGCACCACCACCACCCAACCTCCCGTGTTTTATTTCTGTATTTATTGAGACAGGATCTCAGTATGTAACACTGGCTAGCCTTTGACTCAAGATCTGCCTGCCTCTTCTCTGGTGTGCTGAGATTCAAAGTTTGTTCATCCATGCCTAGCTTTTCCCCATGTCTTGACAACTTAGAGATAAATATGCATTTTAAAATCAACTACTTAATTTAAATGGGCAACATTTTCCAAAATTAAGAAGTATTCAAGTAATATATATGTTATTCATCACAATTTAGCCATTTATACCCAGTATATATGTATTTCAAAAGATCATTTTGTACATGATGAATATTACACAGTATTTTATTAATTTGAAGTAAATAGTTAACATCTTTTCTTAGTGGTGCATGGGATAACTGCACCCATTTTTAGCAGGTGTTATCTCTGAAGCAAAATTATATAAGCAAGCCAAAACAGTATTTGTTCTTTTATACTGGAGCCAGTAACAGATTTTTTTATTGCTATAAGCATGACCTCATCTGGCTTATTTTTTGTTATGTCCTTTTAAAGTTTCCTTACCATGTTTTGGGAATAGAGATGCACTGTGGTATGTCTGACATAAACTTGACATATTAATAAATGTATCCCTTTTATTTATTAGGAAGAAAATGCTCGGAAAAGAATCTTGTGTCCTTTAGATCCAAAACAGTAAGTATGGGGCCAGACAAGTGTTTTTTGTTGTCATTTGGGGAGTAGGGTGTGTGTGTGTGTGTGTGTGTGTGTATGAGAGAGGGGGGGACTAGAAACAGTAACTTCACAAGGCTCATTTAAGATTTTCTTTCTCTTTAAATTTAGCACTGTATATGAAGACCAACTAGCAAAACATTTAAAAAAATGTAACTCAAGAGAGAAGCCAAAACCTGTAAGTGTTTGCAACTTGTGGTACGTGTGTGTGTGTGTGTGTGTGTGTGTGTGTGTGTGTCTGTGTCTGTGTCTGTGTGTCTGTGTCTGTGTCTGTGTGTCTGTGTGTGTCTGTGTGTATCTGTGTGTGTGTGGTGTAGGTTGAGTTTGGCAAATGGAAGTTCTCGTTTGATAGCTATACTTTTCTTCTCTCCTTCTCCTGCCTCCTCTTTTCTTTTTCTTATTCTTGTGCTTTTTCTGCGTGTTTAGGTTTTGTCTGACTAGATTAGAGGGAGGCTTTCACTGTGTAGCCCAGGCTGACCCAAACTTGAGACCCTCCTCCCTGAGATTGCTGCTTTGTGCCACCCTGACCTGCCCAGAATTTTGTCACATTTTATTTTTGGTTGTTTACTTCTTTTGAGGTAGGGAACTGTGCTGTATTGCTCAGGCTGGTCTTAGTTCATCTCACACATTTCTTATGCTTCCCTTCCAAGTGCTAGAGTGACAAGTGTGTGCCACCACACTTGACAGCTGGTGCAGGGGGTGATGGTGCAGGAGAGATTTGGAATCAGGGTAAAAGTTTAGAATTAAGGTTGTAAAGACTAACTGCTGGCATCTTTGAGATTTAGACTCAGTATAGAAATAATGAATTTGAGCTAGCACCAGTCCATATGAGTCTTCACAGTGTTCACCCAAGCAAGGGCTAAAAACCCAGATTTCTGTTTGATAACAAAATAGAATAGGGTGAGGGTGGGCAAGTGTACAGAATAGTAAGTATGTTCATTTGCTTCAGGATATGAAGCATTTTACAATATGTACTACAAGATCCCATGTTAGGTTTCTTGTTGTTATTGTTGTTTTGGTTTTTTGAGACAGGGTTTCTCTACGTAGTAGCCCTGGTTTTCCTAGAACTTGCTCTGTAGACCAGACTGGCCTCTGCCTCTGCTGGGATTAAAGGCATGCACCACCACTGCCCAGCATCATATTGTAATCTCAGATGTATAATATAAAATTCATTTTTTCAAAGAAATTTAAAATAAGAATAGAAACGTTTTATTGATACTCACAAAGTGAAATGTTGAACACGTATAGTAATAATTTGGCCATCAGGTATCAACCTGATCAATAAAATTCATGTGTGTGAAAATATCTACAGGTAAAGAACTTGTCAGACAAAGTGTGTTCATTTTATTGGGAGTAGATAATGGAGAGCACACACCATATTTGTCACAAGCTGGTATGTGACACAGGTTTATGGATGGCAGCAGAAAATAGGAGACTCTAGGTTCAGAAACAGAGGCAAAGGCTGAAATGCCTGCAGTCAGGGGTTCTACCACCAGGCTACAGCCACAGTCTCAGAATTTTTATTATTCACCTTATAGAAGCATCAGGGGCTTCTTTCTCATGTCAATTATTGTTATCTCTCAAAGCCTATGGACTCAACTCTGGGGCTCTGCTGGGAATAGTGCATATGCAGTGACTTGTATTGAAGCTGAGGGACCCCTAATTCAGGAAATATTTTTTCCTCCTAAATTGGGGCAGTGAACAAACCTGCCTCAACTGTATTCATAGGAAGACATTTTCCTTTATTATACTGTAAAGTAAGTAAGCCTGCCATGGGATCAAGAAAGAAAGGTCTTTCCTGTCTTGTAAGGGTGCTTGGTATACCGCTGTTCTTAAAGGTCAGTCTGAAGCCCAGTGAGACTTGTAGGAAATCAAAAGGCTCAACAGAAGGGACTCCAGGAGCACTTCTTCTTGGTTTTGTTTTTTAGAGGAAAAAAAGCCAAACAGGATCTCACTGTGTAGACCTGGAGCTTACTATATAGATTAGCCTAACTTCAAACTCACAGAGATCCACCTGCCTCAGCCTCTTATCTCCTGAGTGTTGGGATCAAAGACTTGCACCACTGCACCCAACCCTCTGATGAGTCTTTCTGCAACAGATGTCCTCCACATTGACATGTCTCCCAGTCGAGAACCACTGTGCTGCATGCTATGAGCTAAAAGTATTTTAGCTGTCTATGACAGCTCACACCTGCAATCTTCACACCTGGGAGGCTTAAGCTAGAGGATTACCTTGAGTTCAAAGCCAGTTTGGGCAACATGATTCATTTTAGGTCAGTCTTGGCTACAAGTTGAGCTTCAGTGTGAGATCCTCTATCAAAGGAAATGTGAGAAGGCTGTCCTTCAAGTACCTTCCTCACCTGCGGGTCAGGTTTCAAGTGGACGAGTGTTTGTTCTGGAAAGACTTTGAGATCACTTTGCTAAAAACACAATAACCCAGGATTGCAGTGTGTGTGAAGACATGGTGGCAAAGAGGAGAAAAGAGTGGAGTGATGGCATGGGGCGAGAACCAGAGCAACGGTTGTGTGTGCGGTACACCCTCAATAGTGTGAAACCCGGTGTCCGGGCGGTTGTGTGTGCGGTGCACCCTCGATAGTGTGAAACCCGGTGTCCGGGTGGTCTTATTGTTTTTCTTGAGTTTAGCAAGTTCCTCGATTACTTATAAAATTTTTGTTTGACAAATAAAAATTATTTTGTGATAAATTAG
Organism: Mesocricetus auratus; assembly: GCF_017639785.1. Lineage (NCBI taxonomy): Eukaryota > Metazoa > Chordata > Mammalia > Rodentia > Cricetidae > Mesocricetus > Mesocricetus auratus. The sequence goes on from NW_024429193.1 coordinate 41,057,259, forward strand.
TGCAGATAATTTTCACTTATGAAAATCCAATCTGAAACTAAGTATGGTGGTGCAGGTTTATCATCCCGCCACTAAGGAGGCAGAAGCAAGAGGATCTCTCTGAGTTTTCAGTCAGCCTGGTCTACATAGCAAATTCCAACCTAGTCAGAGCTACGTAGAGAGACCTTGCCTCAAAATAAATAAACAAACAAATAAAAATCCAGTCTACAATACAGCTTACCCTGAGTACTTTTCAGAACCCTTTTAAGGTCAGAATACAAGAAAGAACTAATACTTAGAGCTAATTTTCAATTATATTTTTATCAGTCCCTCAGCAAAACATTGTGATTAACTGCAGTTTCACCTCATCCACTCAGTTAACAATGTCCCTTGTTAAACATATCAGTAAATACTTCCTTCCTCCCACAGCTGGGCATGATGGAGTACTTCTTTAATCCCAGAGGCAGAGGCAGGTAGATACTGAGTTTGAGGACAGCCTGGTTTATAGAGCAAGTTCCAGGACAGCCAGGACTACACAGAGAAACTGTCTCAGAAAACAAAAGAGAGATCCTCATATTATCAAGATGTTAGCACATCTGTCATCTGTTTAAACAAAAGTTCGTAACAGTTAGGACTACATCGTCCATAAGAGATGCTTTAAAGCAAGATTTATAGACATCATATTGTTTCATGCTTCTGTATACATGTATACCATCCATCCAGTAGGGTAGCCACTAACTACACATGACTACTGGAATTTGAGGTAATTAAAAATTAGCCAAAGTTAAATGCAATTCTCAGCCACAGTAGCCATTATTCTACAGTTCGTGGCTACCATATCAGTCAGGGAAGATGTAGAACATTCCCATCATCGCAGAAAGTTCTACTGGACAGTGTTGACTTGATCTTCACCTAAAATTTCTGTACTTGCAGGTGGAGTAATAAAATCTCATTATATTTGTTAAAATGTCACAGGACAGTTCTATTTTCAATACTTAATATTTTAAAATAAATCAGACTTACACCATTAGAGTAGCTGTGTTTTGTCTGTTTGGGATCAGGCTGAATCCTCAATGAGTAGTGTGTGTTTATGTTTGTATATAAATGTAAATATATATAAATATAGAAAAATCTTAATTTTATTTTAATGCCATAGGCAACATTAGCACAGTCCTCAGTCTGTCCTCTAAACAGGTAAAATTTTAAGACTGTAAATGCTTCTTCATACAACTCCCTCACTAGAAGATCCATGAAGATAAAGATTTGTCTTTTCTGTTGTTTATATGGTAATCCCAGCAAACCAGTCATCATGATATTGGTGCAGTAACATTTGGTGATTGAGAAAAGGGTGGTGGTGTGGTAGGATGAAGGAAGAAACAGTTCTTCAGCTTAATTGTTGTGAACATCATATTAATAATACGTTATGATTTTGTTTTTGTCAAGGATTTCTTTATTCAAGACATAAATGCAGGATTAAAGGATGAAATGGAAATTCCTGAACAGTTAGTAAGTATGCTACTTAATACTTAACTCCAGATGGTATTCATAAGCTATCTCCTTATACATTGACCATTCCTCACTTTTGTTTGGAAAGATCTGTTGTTTGACATTAGGGTGTATTTTCTTATAGAACCACTGATGGTAGTGATTTTTAGTTCCCAGCCCAGCATATGTCCCATAGCAAACTGCAATATGTCTCTGTTGTGAGCTAACTGAGCCCAGACTTCTTGACTCTTAGGGAATGAGGGGAATTAAAGTACTGTGGCAGAGACTGAGTGGGGTCTTTACAGTTGGGCAGTTCCGATGGCTGCCTAGGAGCAAAGTCTTATCAATCAGGAAGAAGACTTAACTGCCAAGGGCCTGCACAATGTTAAGCTTCTATTCATTTTTGTTGTGGTGCTTTAAGACATGCTTTGGCTATATTATTTAGTTTTATTTTTGTATATAGGTTCCATTTTCTTCTCTATCTGAAGAGCAGTTGGAAAACTTAATTAAGAAATTGAGAAAGGCAAGTGAAGGTAAGTCTGCCTAAAGTTGCAATTCAATTATTTGAGAAGGACTAGGTGGTGTATGAATTGATACCTTCTGTTTGTTCTTCAGAGTCCCATATAGTTCATTTTTGGCTGCTTAAGTTATCATATTTGTGGTTTTTGTTTTTTTGTTTTTATTGGTTTTTTTGGCACAGGCTTGAACTCTACACTTGAAGATCACATTATGTCCCATCCAGCATTAAATGATGCCCTTAATGACCCTAAAAATGGTGATTGTGCCATCAAGCACCTAAAACAACAGGTATGTTTAGACCACAATAACTTAATCTTGGTTCATATGTTTGATACTAATATTCTGGGCTGATGAGATGACTCACCATGCCCAATGACCTGAGTTCAGTCCTCTGAACCTACCTGGTGATAGGAGAGAATCAATTCTTGTAGACTGTCCTCTGACTTCTATGGGCATACACATGTGTGTGTGTGCTCACAATAAATAAAGGTAATTTTTAAAAGCTAACATTCTAGCTAGGCATAATAGCACATGCCTTTAATCTCAGCGAACAGGAGACAGAGATAGGCAGATCTGAGTTCTAGACCTGTCTGGTCTACAGAGTGAGTTCCAGGACAGTCAGGGCTACAAAAAGAAACCTTGTCTTTAAAAAAAATTTTTTTAATGCAATAATAATTCCTTTCTGAGTATAACTACTTATTTTTAAGTGAACAAAATACTTTCATTCAAAATTATATATGAATGTAAAGTAAAAATTTCAGCATGGATATGACCCTGGATATAGATATTATTTAAAGCAAAATGAAAAAAATGTTTTAGCCTTTCAGAAATTGTCAGTGAAAACATTCTGCCTTGTGAAGAGATTACCTTGCTGTTTTTGCATTTGAGTCAAATTCTTTTGCTGTAGTTTATAAAATAATTCCATGGAGTTTTTTTGAATTTGAGTCAAATTCCTTTGCTGTAGTTTATAAAATAATCCTATGGAGTTTGCAGGCTTCTATTTTAGGTAACATTGAAAAATTAAAGTTACTTGGTCCAAGAAGATGCTTTGTTGAGTTTGGAGCGGGAAAGGGGAAATTATCTCATTGGGTTGATATTGCCTTAAAAGATGCTGAAAACGTTCACTTCCTCCTGGTAGAAAAAGTGACCACAAGATTCAAGGTAAGTAAATCCATTATAGGAGCTTAATAACCAAACGTATTTTTCTCCTGTAGGAAAAAAATGATAGGAACCTGTCTCTTTAAAATGAATTTCCTTTTTTATATATTTGATTGTAATTTTTATTGTTATTATTTGTTTGGTTCTAGTTGTACTGGTTAAACTAAAGGTACATTTTTAAATTTAAATATTGATAGTTTATGTCTGAGTTCTTAAAATTGTTTGCAGAGACAAGAAAATCTGAACAGAATCAGGCTTTAGCTAGGAATCAAGCCGCATCCTAACCTTATGTTTGCCACTGCTGACAGACTCTTTTTTTGTTAAATACTTCTTAAGCATATTCTTTTACACTGTGATAGGCACACTGTATATGCAGATAGATATTGATAAGGCAGCTGTGCTTTTACATGTGTTTAGAAAAGAAAGCTAGATGATTATGTGAGGAAAGTTTTAAAATAAGTAGAAGTCCTGCAGAATATGTATAAGTTCAAAGGAAAACGTGATAGGCTTTATTACAGGGAGGCAGTGGAGAATGACCATGATGGTGCCTGTGATCATCTTGAAAAATGAATGAACATTTGCTAAATAGGGCATGAGAAGTGTTCTGGGGAATAAGAACAGTGTTACCACATGCCTGGAATAACAAAGGAAGCATTTCTGTGTGATGGAAATACAATGTTGAGGTAGAATGTGGCACTATGAACCAGGAAAGAGAGCTGCTCTAGAAAGGGCTCGTGTTGTATGCTCTTAGCTTTGTCCTGCTCTGTGTTAGGGATGCAGTAGATTTGGTTCTTGCTTCATAGAGGCTTCCATCCATCTTTTTTGTTCTCTATGTAAGTATGTTATACTGATGAGCAGTACTCAGTGCTGCAGGAGCGTGAAGGCAGAGAACTAACCTCTGTCTCCATCGGTTGTCATGGAGGGAGTTTTTAAAATGATTTTAAAACTTTCCGTGGAGCTGTAGACCTTGGCTCAGTGGTTTAGAGTGCTTACTGCACTTCAGAAGATCTGAGTTTGGTTCCCAGCACCAGTATCAGGCAGCTCACAACTTCTATAATTCCTGCTCTAGGAGATCCAACACCATCTTCTGGCCTCCTCAGGTACCACCCACAGATGGCACATGCACACACATGTAAAAATGTGTTTTAGATGCTATCCTAGCAACACTGTAAAACTATTTCAGAAGAGTTTTAGACTAAAAATAGGAATATTGAGAATATGAAATTTTTTTAATACAAGTAAGCAATGTTCTGAGAGTAATGGCCATTCAGTGAACTATACAGAAAAAAAATGAGAAATGTTAAAATGTTAGAAGTCATAAGATTTGCTGGTTTAATATTCGTTGTTTTTGAGAGAGCGGTAATCTGGGCTGGTTTCTGCCTTAATTGGACACAAGGTATTCTTAAGAAGGAAAAACATGGGTTCTGTTCTGTATGTGTTCAGTTTCCTGCCCACATGTTTCTCAGGGCTTGGGACTGTAGCTTAGTGGGAGATATTTTGCTTAACATTTAAGGCCCTGGGTTTGAATGCCGAAACCATAAAAAACAAAACATTTTGTTGTTGTTATTGTTTGTTTTTCCAAGACAGGGTTTCTTTATGTATCTCTGGCTGTCCTGGAAGTAGCTCTGTAGACCAGGCTGGCCTCAAACTCAGAGATTCACCGTCTCTGCCTCCCAAGTGCTGGGGTTAAAGGTGTGCCATGTACCACCACTGCCTGGCTGAAAACAAAAACCTTAAAGAGGGGGCTGAGACTGTAGCCCAGTGGTCAGTTGCTGCCATCGCATATATAAGGGCTGCCTTTAATCACTAGCACTGTCAAAAAAAAGGTAGGGGGATGGAGGAAGGAGGTAATGTATTTAGAGAGATCTGGACCAATATTCACAGGCACATGGATATAATATAATGGTTAAAAGATTGTGTTTAAAGAGAATAAGAGTGAGCCACAGGGGTGATAAAGACAGAAACGCTGGCAAGTAACCATAGTCACTTAACATTTGTGAGCCTTGATTTCTTTGTGAATGGGCTGGTAATTGTTATGGTTAAGAGAAATAATGTGGCCGGTGCACATCTTTAGTCCCAGCAGAGGCAGGCTGATCTCAGAGAGAGAGAGAGAGACAGAGAGAGAGAGACAGAGAGAGAATGTGTATAGGTAATAAAAATAGTAATAACCTATAGACTTTCTAGCCTTATAAAATGGGTGTTATTTTAGGTTGTTGTTCATTCTCATTTTAACTATAAAAATTAGATATATTTACTCTGAATTTTGAAAACAAATAGAAACATTAAGAATGCTAATTCAGTAATGTCTTGTTTATGCAGGTAGATGGTAAGCACAGAAAAAACAACTCAGTGTTTGAAAGACTTCAAATTGATATTCAACACTTGTGTTTGAGTAAGTCATATAACTTTCCACTGCTCTATCGAAGTCAGACATTTCAGACTCTGGGGACTGCTTAGAATTCTGTTCTCACAGCCCTGTGCTTCAGGAAAAACAAAGTAACACTAGTGCTTTATTAATTTAAGGATATGTAAAGTATAGTATGATATACAGGAAGTTCCAAAACTTTTGATAAGTCCTTATATATTGCTTCCTTGTGCTTTTAAAATTAATTTTGAGTAAGGCAAGTATGATGGTGCACACCTTTAATCCAAGCACTCAAGATGCAGAGGCAGGTGGATCTCTGTGAGTTCCAGGCCAGCTAGGGCGGCATAGTGAGACCTTGTCTCAAAAAATTAACTTGGAATGTTCAAATTAGCCTTTAGACTATCTATAGTTAACTTGACTGTCAAAATCATTAGAAGGGATAGTTCTCTGTGTAGCTAGTATATAAAAGATAGAATTATGTCACAAAAAAGTAATTTATTGCTATGGAATTAACATTCCATACAGACAGACACACATGCACACATGCATGCACACAATTACATACACACATGCATGAACACAAATGAATGTACATACCTGTTAAGGGAAGCTTTTTCTTTGCTAGCCGCTTTGGTTTATCCCCCCGCCAGTCGCCTGGGCTCTGCCGCGCCAGCCTGGTTCTAGAACCGCATCAGTCCCAAATAAACACACAGGAGGCTATATTCATTATGAAGCTGTTGGCCTTGTTTGTCCCTTACTGGCTAGCTCTGCATTAAGTAATTACCCCATAATTGTTAATCTAAGTATGTTTCTTACCGGAGAATAGTTCCCGGCTTCCTACCCCATGCGGCTACATCTCGAACTCTCTTGTGTGTCTCCTTCCCAGAATCCTCCTGGACTCCCAGTCCCTCCTATCTAGGTTTTCTATAGGCTCAACAGTACTTTATTGACATATACACAGGACTTCCCCCAACATCTCCTCTTTTCTGTTTAAACAAAAAGAAAGGTCTTAACTTTAACATAGTCAAATTGTATATAACAGAACAGTTATCAAATAAGAACATAGTTACAGTATTATGTCTATTAACATTTAGCAAGATCTAAAGAAAATATCATCCATCCCATCCTTGTGAGTCCAAAGTCCTATATGTAGCTTATCTTTTATCATAACTAAGGAAAACTATAACTATAACTATCTGTCTTCAACTCCATCAAAGACCACAGAAGGATAATATATAAACACTAGGATTGACAGAGATATCTTACTGCCTGGACAGTCACCCGAAGTTCCTCTGTAACGTTGGGGCATCCATCTTCAGCCCATAGGCCACAATGTGTCTGGAAAACTTCTCAGCAAAGCAGGAAATTTCACGCTGTCCATCTGCGTTGGCAGTCTGTCAGTCATTTTTCTTTGTCCTGCAGAAAGTCTCGTAGACTCTTCATCAAGCAGGAACCCTGTAAGACTGAGTTCAGTAGTCACTTTCCTGTGGGTCCTGCATGTCCAGATTATACAACAGCAGTCAAACAGTCTAGGCAAGAGGAGTTTCTTGCCCAAATGGCTAATCTTGCCACGTTGAAAGCAAACTCCATAACGAGTTTCTTCGATGCCCATCTTCCTCTCAGACATAATTGGTGCTGCCAGGAGCAGACATTTCTCATTGTCAAGAAAAACCCTAAACCATTTAAAATGCCATTTTCTGAAGGTCTTTGAAAGATTTGAAGACTGTATATCTATCTCAAATACATCTCTATATATCTAGAAAACCTAACTTTCCTAACAATAAGATCTGACCTTATAAGTAACTATCTATAGCCTGTATTCAATTATGCATTACGTTTTAAAAGATCAGTATAAGCACAATACTTAATCAAGAGGAGAAATATAAGCATCACAAAATTGACCTTGATTTTGTCTTAATAAATGAAAAATACCCATACCATAATTCCCCTTTTTACCATTAAAAAGATTGGCTGTGATCCTTAGCCAATTATAAACAATCCCATTTAAATGAAAACAAAGATTTATAAACAAGATGGGAATTGGGACGTCGTTCATTCCAAACTGCTTCCTGCTGGAAGGGGGCGCTGTTCACACCATGATGGTCATGACAAAACTCAGAAACCTGTATAAGTCCGTATTTTCGGGGTCTGTAAGGCTGTATCATCTTAGCTGTCTCAGTCATTGGAACACCTGGTCCACTGCTTCCGGGGGTCTTGGTTCGTGAAACCACAGAAACATGGAAGGAATCCTTAGCTTTTCATTTTCTGTAGAAACATAAATAAAAACTCCTTTTCCGAGTAACATATCCTTATGCTTAAATTTTGAAGTCAAGGTATTTTCAAAAGATATAAGTTGTATTAATTTAGCAGCATTTATAAGCAAGTGTACTTTAGTAGCAGTTCCTTCCTGAGCAACCAAAAAACTGAAAAACACAATAGTGTACAGTATCCAGACTCTCTGTGTATTTTCCATCTTTGTGCGGCTTATTTATTTATCTATTATTATTATTACTCTATTTCTTTCACTTTTGTTTATTTTTCTCTGAGACAGGGTTTCTCTTCGGAAACCTGCCTGCCTCTGCCTCTGGGGCAATTCCTACCGGCGTGCGCCACCACAGCCGGCTTTTGCATTTATTTACCACTTTGCCGTTTCATTTTCTCTCTCAGTCTCACGTATATTTTTAAACACACTGTAAACCTTTAGAGGTTTTGTTCATCCAAGTCTGACTTTACTGTAAGTCTTTATGTTTTTCTGGCCACGTGTCTTATCTGTAAAACCCGCTGCTGTTTTAAACTACCGTTTCAAGATGGCGGGCGTAAGCGTGACTCCAGCTTACTGCCTCAGTCCATGCTGACATCCAGCAAAAGCTGCCACTTCCAGCTGTATGTACACACCTTTTAATTGTTAGCAGAGTCTCTTAAAACAACCTTGCTGTTTTTTTTTTTTTTTTATGCCGAGTCAGGAAGACTCCTGTAAGCGAGCCACGTGAATCTAGGCTTGTTGCTAGCAAAACAGAGCACACCTGAGAAAAATGCTGCTACCAAAATCTGTGCTTCTCTCTGTTCTTCTGTTTTTAAAATTCCTTTAAAGCTTTTGTTATTTTGCGTGGAAATTCAATCCCACTCCTGATCACCATTATGTTAAGAGAAGCTTTTTCCTTGCTTGCCGATTTGGTATATCCCCCGCCAATCGCCTGGGCTCTGCCGCGCCAGCCTGGTTCTAGATCCGCATGAGTCCCAAATAAACACACAGGAGGCTATATTCATTATGATGCTGTTGGCCTTGTTTGTCCCTTACTGGCTAGCTCTGCATTAAGTAATTACCCCATAATTGTTAATCTAAGTATGTTTCTTACCGGAGAATAGTTCCCGGCTTCCTACCCCATGCGGCTACACATACCCCTCAGCTATTCCTTTTCTTTTTACTTTTCCTAACTTTTTTTTTTCTTTTTCTTTTCTTTTCTTTGTATTTTGAGACAGGTTCTTCCTATGTAGTCCTGGCTATCCTGGAACTCACTGTAGACTGGACTGACCCCAAACTCATAGCAATATGCCTGCCTCTGCCTCCTGGGTGGTAAGATTAAAGGTGTGTACCACCACACATGGCTCTTTCGTATTTGAAAAGAAAATAGTGTAAACATTAACAGATATCTTCCATCCACTAATTTTATTCTAGTCTTGAGAAGCAACCAAGCATTTGTATATAATCGTTATATTTTCTTCTGCTCAACTGAAGCCAAGTATGGTATACACTCCTGTAATTCCAGCACTTGGAAGGCTGAGATGGAGGATCACCCAGACTACATAATGAATTCCAGGCTAGCCAGTACTACATAATGAGACGGGAAATTCGTTTGTTTGTTTGGCTGACTGTTTTTCTATGCCATGTGCTAAACACAGATACAGTCTTAGGATGTATACTGGATTCTGTGAGAATTGTTTGTTTTCACATATTTCATTCCTCAAATTCTAAAAACCCTCCTTTTGGAAGGACACATTAATGCGTTGTATCATAAGCAAGCTAATGTAATTCTTATTCTCTCTGTCTCAGACAGGATCCCTGTGCTACAAGAAGGAAGACTGCCTGTGGTAGGAATTGGGAAGCATCTGTGTGGGGTCGCGACAGGTAAGCTTCTAAACTAACACACTGAGCTGGAGCCTTGATGCCCCACCAGTGGCTTCTTCCCACATTCCATATGCTCTATCCTTTGTGCGCTTGGTCTGAATCTCCCTTCATTCTGCTGCTTCATCAAGATATGCTGTGCTTTTCCTTATTTTCTAATTATCTATTTATGTGTCTAATTATGCCACTGTACTGTGAGTCTTAAAAAAAAGTGCATATGCTAATACAATGCTTGCTGTATGAGAGGGACTTGGTGAATATTTGAAATGAATATCTTGGCCACCAGCTTGCTGCCTCCTTGTTCCTAATAAGAAGAAGGTCCCTAGGTCACTATAAAAGAGCTTGAGATTGCTAATGTTCCTTTTGTTTCTGAAATAACTTAATACTTTTAGTAATTTTTCTGATTGTAAGTCTTTAAAATTGTGTGTAAGTTAAGTGTAAGTAAAGCAGCAAATACATTTTGTTAGAAAATAAGTTGAGCCAGGCGGTGGTGGCGCACGCCTTTAATCCCAGCACTCGGGAGGCAGAGGCAGGTTGATCTCTGTGAGTTAGAGGCTGGGCTGGACTGACAGCCTCCAAAACAATACAGAGAAACCCTGTCTCGTAAAAACCAAAAAAGAAAGAAAGAAAATAAGTTGATAGACCTGCATGAAGCAGCATACCTTTACTCCCAGGTACTCAGGAAGCTGAGGCAGGAGGATAACTTGAGCTAAATGATCACTTGAATTCATCCACAAAGTGAGCAACATAGTGAGACCTGTTCTTTCATATGAGAGAAAGACAGAAAGACACAGACTATGAAATTACCAAATTAGCTATCACTTTATCTAAATAATAGTTACCAATAATGTTTGTTGGCACAATTAAAATTTACTATAAAGATCACATAAATTATATCCATTTTATATCATAGGGTAACAAATTTTAGAATAACATTTAATTAATTAGAATATGATAGTGATCTAATCAGATAAAATATAAGTTTCACAGCTTACATTTGTGATCTATCCCATTTTGCCAGCTATCGGTGTAGCAATTTAGGGGAGCTTATTTTGTTTTTTAACAATTTATTTTTATTTTATGTGTATGAATATTTTGTCTACATATGGAAGTGCATTCTTGGCCAGGGCCCACAGGCCAGAAGAGGGTGCTAGATGGCCTGAAACTAGAGTTATGGACACTTGTAAGCCACCTTGTGTGTGCTGGGAACTAAACCCAGGTGCTCTGCAAGAGCAGCAAGTGTTTTTAGCAACTGAGCCACCTCTTCAGCCCCTCGTATGGCAGTTTTATTCATTGAATCCTCCGTGTTTTAAACATACAAGGCGTTTAGCAAGTATTTGCTGAACAAATGCCTATGTACAGGGAAGCTACTGGTCTGCTTTCCATACTGGAATCTCCTTTTCTCAACTTTTCAGTTCATAACTATTTGCTGTGACCAGCCTCTATTTCAAGACTAGCATCTTAGCCGGGTGTGCTGACACACACCTGTAGCCTCACACCAGGAGATAGAAGCAAGGGCCATATAGAACCTATCTCAAAATAAAACAGATACACAGTAAAAAAAAAATCTACCTTCTGGAACCTGGGTCAGCATTCTAAGTGAAAACACCTTCCTTCGTTTCTTTCTTTGGAGTTTCTTAAGCTCGTAACATTAGTTAGGATGAAAGAAATGAAAGACAATGCAAATAGTGTTGGACAGAAAATTTTCAAATCATAGGGCTTAAGATTGCTTTAATTTTATTGAGAAGTAGTCTTTATGAAAAATGAATCACTAGGAGATTAAGGTAAGATGGTAGGTAAATTTGAGAATAATTTATCATCTATTGTAGAACTGCTATACTATGTAGCTAAGTAGATTTTTGCTGGTTTATGTTGTTGTTTTTTGTATTGTTTTTAACCATACTGCTTAAGAAATCTGAAGAATACTTTTAAAGATGATGTGGCTTTGGGGCCACGTAATTGTGTTTGCAGATCTTGCATTACGATGTTTGGTTGAAACCTATGCTGCCAGTTTTGAAGAAAGGAATGAAGAACCATTAGCCAAACGTGTAAAGAATGATAAAACAGAAAAAGAAAGTAACATTCCGTCCGAGGAAGGAAATGAGAAAAATATCCAAGAGATGTGGACCCCTGTGGCTGGTGTTGTCATTGCACTCTGTTGTCACCACAGGTGTGATTGGAGACATTATGTGGGCAAAGAGTATTTCAAGGCTCTAGGCCTTGGGGCAGTGGACTTCTACTATTTCCAGAGAATGAGTAGTTGGGCAACATGTGGAATGAGAAGGACATCTTTGGAAGCTTCAGATATTACTACAAAGAGAAAAGATGACCAGAATTATGACAATGAAGAGCACGATGATGGGGGAGATAGACTCACAGATGGCAGCACTGACGGTATGCCCGGGTAAGTGATGACTTTCGTAATGCACCGCACTGAAGGGGAAATACCGTATTACCATAAAGTAGTTCCCTGTAGTTCCCTGTGGGTAACATTTCAGGACCTCCCACAGTTGCCTAGAGCCTTAGATAAAACAGAATTATGCGTGTTAGCATTGTAGTTGCCGCCTCTGTCAATTTAATAACCAGGATGCCTGTGCAGTGACTAGTGAGTAACATGCAGTGTGGATATTCTTGAGATGAGTATGTGCTAGGCAAAGGTTCATTCCCCAGGTAGGAAGGAGTTGGGTCAAAATGGTTCATTTTGGAAATTTTTCTGTTAATATTTTCAGACTGTGATGGACCTTGGTCAAGAGAAACCAGAGGAAAAAATTGAATAGTTGCTTCTTGGTCTTTTGGCTAAGATCAAGTATAGAAAGTTAAACTGAGTTAGAAGGGTTCTTTTTTCAGATGACTGCTATAAACAATTTAGTCAAGAAAATAGCGTTTGCGATCTAATTTTGGAGTAGGCTAAAACACATTTTAATTGCGATCATAAAGACAAGTCTGGGAAGCAAGAGACAGCGTCTTGTGTATTGCTGGCTAGTTAGCAGCTTTGTTATTGAACAGCAGTGACCAAGTTTCTTAGGAATTTTTACAAAGCTTTAATTCCCTGTGTGTTTATTCACTGTAGGATTCTTACTGCTGAAGAGAAAAAGAACATAGGACATCTTTGCAAATTGCTGATTGACCAAGGCCGACTCCAGTATTTACAACAGAAAGGCTTCAATCCTGCCTTACAATACTATACAGACCCATCGGTGTCTCTGGAAAACGTGTTATTAACTGCTATACCAGCTCATCTTTCATTACAGGAAGCAACTCATAAATGAAAAAGGAACATGAACATCAGTTGTCTTCTGCAAACAAAAAAATTTCATTCTTTTTAAGTTATATTTTTATATTCACAAAAATATTGATATCAGGATTTTTGTTTTGTTTGTTTTTACTTCCAAAGTCCAAACAGACAATTGACCATGTCCTCCAAGTATTCCTTTCAGCAGGGCTCTTAGAATTACTTTATCCATCAGAATGTATAGAGATTGGCAGAGCCAGACCGTTGACTTGGTCATCTGAAACACATATAATACATCAACATATAATTACAGTATAAACTCTGTATTAATCTGTAATTTTTATCTTTGGTTTTATTTGATGTACTTTATTTTTTGAGTTTCAGTTGTAATAACCAATGCCAGTTAGTAGCAAGAATCAATCTGAGTGGGGGATATTTTCAAATTGTTGCTTTTTTCTTGTTATACTGTTAATGTCAAATATTGTTAACATATATTGATTACTTTAAGCTAGTTACTCAGATTCCCCAACCAAGGGAACATAAATGAAGATAACTCATTGTTTAAGAAATATCCTTGCCAGGTGGTAGTGTCACCTTCCTTTAATCCCAGTACTTGTGAGGCAGAGGCAGGTGGATCTTTGTGAGTTGGAGGCTAGCCTGGTCTACAGAGTGAATTCCAGAACAGCCAGGACTGTTACACAGAGAAACCCTATCTCAAAAACCAAAATGAGGAATTATCATGATGTCATGAATGTTATTTGTATCACAAAACTTGTGTATCATTAAAAATTTATGTCCAGAACTGGAAAGATGGCTCAGTGGTAAAGAGCACTGGCTGCTCTTCAGAGGTCCTAAGTTTAACCTCATGGTGGCTCACAACCATCTGTAGTGGGATCTGATGCCCTTTTCTGTCGTAAAATTATACATGCAGATAGATCACTCATATACATAAAATAAGTCTTTAAAAAAAATCTGTGTCCATAAATTAAAAGTATACTACAGAGGGTATATTCTTGGTTGTGTTTCAAAAGACAGACAGCACACCCCAGAATTATACTGATACAGTACTATGAGCCACTTAGTTCAGTTACATGTTCTGATAATGGTTCTGAGTACATTATGGGGAAATACATTTGTTCTTCAGGTGCTAATCTTAAATCAAAAACAATTTTCCAACCTTGGTTTTTTTTTTCTTGCCTCACATAAGAATGTGAGCTAGCATGTGCATTACTTGAGTTTCAGACTTTTTATGCCTATCAGGCTCCCTTGAATTTCACATCCACAGTTACTGCATCATACATGTTTCACAGGTACATCACATTCACTGCTAGCATTGCAGCATCCTCAGTCTCTCCCTCATGCTGCCTATCTAACCAGATTGGGTACCTCATTTCCCAGTGGAGTATTACTGTTCAGTCATCCCAGATGGAAACAGATTCATCCTAAACACTGTTTTCCATGATTATCCATTCTGTCTCCTGCTTGACTTTGATACTTCATCCTCTCTTTCCCAACACTAGGTCACAAAGGGTTTTGAACTTTGTTGCTGGCTATTTCTCCAGCTTGTTCATACCACTGCTTCTGTGACCCACAGTAGCACCAAAGACCCCTCTGGAGTGAACGTTCCTAAGCAGTCTCTGGGTACTGGGAAGGGTCCCCTGGAGGAATGGCAGTACTGTTCTCTCTGGTTACACTCCTTTTCAAATAACTGTTACATGGAGTGAGTTAACATCTGCTCTTTACTTTTGTAGTAATTACAAAGCCAGGCTCTCTGTTTCTATGCTATTATTTCACTGCTTTTACTAACAAGATGGTGCTCTTTGCCTTATTCCTCTTACTTTGCTTTAATTTTAAAACCTTTTCCTTGATTATAGAAAGCTTTAATTATAAATTATGAGATGAAATGGTGTCATTTGTATATTATGCCTCAGATTCTAACTGTTGAATAAAGTCCATGTTCTCAATATTTTTCACCTCCAAGGAAATTATTTTTTAATTATTACTTGTAGAATAGGAAAGCAGAATGATGAGGAGGGCCTGTTCGTGCTCAATCTGACATGTCTGCCACAATCAAATCTTGAGGGCTTGGAGAGATGGCTCAGTGGTTAATAGCACTGGCTGGTTTTCCACAGGATCCAGTTAAGTTTTCAGCATCCACACAGCAACTAACAACTGTAACTCCAGTTCCAGGGATCTGATGCCCTCTTCTGGATTCTGAAGGGACTTCATGCACATGCTATACAGACATACATGCAAGCATAACGCCCATATGCACAAAAGAAATTAATTAAAATCTAGGCCAAGATTGTAGCTGTAGCTCAGTGACAGGGCTCTTGCTGTGGATTTCAGCCCCAATACAGGAGAATCGTGTTTATAGAGAGAAACAAGAAGTATAGTTTCCTTGATTGCGAGTGAGAGCTACTGAAGAGTTATTTCCTTGAGTCCATTTGAGACCATCTTTACAGCCTCTCCTAGTACTCATTAGAATTATGAACGGAGTCAAAATTTGTTTTCCCCTTTCAGGGTTGGCCAATTTGGTGGAAAAGACAAGATAGAATGAAAAATCCATAAAAGAATTAATGGAAAGAGAACCTAATTGCATATACATTCTTTTCCAAAAACATTTAATCTGTGTTGGGTAAAATCTCATACCTGTTCTCCGTGACTCTTGTATGTATGCACGCATGAACTGAAGCCCAAACAACTCCTGTTCATCCTCTCCTTCTGTGTTGTCACTGGGAGGAAGTGTCACCTCTAATCTCAGCGGGTTGTCTCGAAAGTTGACAAACCTAGCAGTTCACCAGAAAACAGTGTTTTTATACGTACCATAGAAGTGCATGTATGTTTTTCTGGAAAAAGATCAGACGACAGTATACTGCATTAT
Source organism: Mesocricetus auratus (assembly GCF_017639785.1). NCBI lineage: Eukaryota > Metazoa > Chordata > Mammalia > Rodentia > Cricetidae > Mesocricetus > Mesocricetus auratus. Next base: position 41,073,004 of record NW_024429193.1, read on the forward strand.
AACAACTGATTATCCTGCTGAGATCTAATATATTCCCAAGAAGAGACAGTATAGTATCTTTTCCCCCAAAGCTTACATAACATTTAATGTGATGAGAGCAGGTTGAATTATAAATATATGATTAATGCTATGAATATAGTTTGTGCCTGTTTTTATGGATCAATGCTGTAATCATCAAGTACAAAACTAAAGTTGCTGGATAAGACAACGAATGAATTATTTTTGTTGTGAAGGTTTTGAGTTTGAGTATCCATTGCCTTATTCTATCAGAAAGTTACATTTTGCAGAGAATTTTAGCAAAGTAAAAAAAAAAAGTCTGCTGTCTGTTGGCTAATATAATTACCTGTGCCTACTTGTGGTTATTCAGAAGGAAAATAATCACTATTTTATTCTTTTGGTTTTTGTATTGCAAAGCATTTGTTAGCAATATAAAGAGAATTTTGATGATATTGTCACCAACAAGAGACATTTCTTCAAACTGGTAAATCCCAGTACCATTTTATTTTCAGGAATTATTTCTTGAATAAACTAGATTGATGTTACATGAATCACACTCATGAAATTAGTTAAACATTGAAATACATGTTTAAAATATATACACTCAAGCTGGAGAAATTGCTCAATAGTTAAGAGAGTGCTCTAACAGAGGACTCAAGTCCAATTCCTGGCACCCACATGACAACCCAACCCTCTGTAACTCCAGTTCCAAAAGATCCAGTGCTCTCTTCTGGCCTCCATGGGCACCAGGCTCACAAAGGTGTATATATGCAGTCATATAAGTCACAACCCAAATGTCTTGGTCAGAATCTGTATTCCTCCATTCTACTTCCAGGACTAAGCATGCCATGCTGTGTTTTACCTCAGATTTGTCATTTCTTCCATGCAGCCTGGAATATCTTGCAGTTTGTTGTTGCTGAGAACAAGAGTCCCTAAGTTTTTCATATTTTTGATTGTTTCTGGCAGGCAAGTTATTACATTCCTCTGTAGCCACAATGTATGTAAACTTTGCATTCTGGAAAATCAGAATTCTGCATTCAGTCACCTTGAATATGAAAAGCTGGCCTCGTCATATTGTTACATTTAACATTCAATTTTTAATTCTCTTAATAATTAGTTAATTATTTAACATTTAATAAAATGCATTTATTCATTTAACAGAGTTCATTCTTTCTTATTACCTAATTGCCAGGGAAACTTACATCAGGGAATTCACTGAAGACTAGCCTTCATTCAGTGGCAGAAATGAAGCCAACATTTTATACTGCATATTTTTCATAGTTTTCTAAATGAAGAGCTTTAAATGTTACCTAATATGAATCATAAAAATCAAGGACTGATAATATGCCCATCCTAGGCAAGGTAGTTTGGACTAGGGTCAGGATTCCTAGGTTCAAATCCAATTAATGTCGCTCACTGAGACCTGGGCATAGGTGGCAAACACCTCTGCATCAGTTCCCTCATCCCTTAGTAGCATACACAGAAGTGCCCGGCATGCTCTACGTGGTGTGGTTACTATGGCATGTTCTTGGTAATTGGGAATAAATAAAAATAACCCGCTGAAGTAGTACATTTTGAACTAGTTGGATCTTTTGTGATCATCATGGACTCCTCGGTGTTTGGTTTATTGTTTCTTATTTTTCATAGGTGGCTTTGAATCATAGGTAGCGTAGAGTAACCAATTTTACCTTTCTAGACTGTCAGGAAGTTGTTGAAGGTTGTTGCTTCCCATATCCAGCCACTCCAGGGCAGGCATGTTCAAGACAGCAAGAGGGATTGTAGTGAAGTTGTTCATACTCAGATCAAGGTGGGTGAGTCTTAACAGTTTGCTGAGCTAAAGAGGAAAGTGGGTTTTTAAAATAATTATCCACAATGTACATTATTAGAAGGCTCACATTGGTGAACTATTTCACATGAAAAGCTCATATTGTGTGAGTTTTATATAAATAACATTCCATAAAGCATACATAAAACTGAAGAACTTCTGACATTATACTTGAGCTGCCCACAATAAATAAAATATAAGAATAATGAAGCTGGGACATGGTAGTGAATGCCTATAATCCCAGAGACCGAGGGTAGCCTGGGCTACAAAGGTGAGGGGGGAGGCAGATACGGTGGCATCTGCCTTCAATCCCAGCTCTAGAGCCAAAGGCAGTGGATTTCCCTGAGTTCAAGGTCATCGTGGTCTACACGGGGAGTTCCAAGACAGTCACAGGCACACAGTAGACTCTGTCTCAAAAACAAAAAAGACCTTAGTAGCCTGGACTGCCAGTAAAAGGAAATGAAAAGTTTTTATTCAAAGACAATTTGTCTTCCAAGATAACCAAGTTTCAGGGCTAATGTGTGGCAAAAGCAATCCCCACCCCAGGAAGCATTTCTCATCTTTATTCAGTCATTGACTGAGAATTATATAAAAAACTGACTCAAGATAACTTAACTGACTTACTCATATTCACTATCTCAAACATCAAGCTCACTCTATAATAATTCTGTTTGAAAGTGCGATGAGTGACAGCAGATTTTATACCTATGCTCAGCTTAAGGATAAGAACTCATAAAAATCTGCCTGCCTCTGCCTCCAGAACACTGGATTTACAGGTGTACATCACCGTGCCTGGGTTCTCTCAACAGCTCTAAAATGTACTCTTGGTAATGACTAGAGCCCCCGGTTTTTTCATCTAAAAATATCTATTAATCGGGCCTGGAGAGAAGGATCAGTGATAAAGAGCACTGACTGCTCTTCCAGAGGACTCTAGTTCAAATCCCAGCACTCACCTAACACAACTGTCTATAACTCTAGGTGTTTCTGATACCCTCACACAGACATACTTGCAGGCAAAGGCAAATGCACATAAAAAATATCAATTAAGTTACTTCTGTTCCCTACTTGTTTTAAGAAAGCTAATTATGGGAATGACCCACAGTTGTACTTAAATAAGTGAATAATTATGACAGCAACCACACAAAGGCAATATCATTATTTCTATTTTATGAATAAAATCACTCAGAGAGTTCATGTAACTCAATGAACTCAAGTTTTTATAGGCCCAAGGCCTCAAAATTCCTTCCTGTTTATCCTACCGGAGGTTTTATGATATAAAAATTTACTGAATGGGCTGGAGAGATGGCTCAGAGATTAAGAGCACTAGGTGCTCTTCCAGAAATCCTGGGTTCAAATCCCAGCAACCACATGGTGGCTCACAGCCGTCTGTAATAAGATCTGGTACCCTCTTCTGGCCTGCAGGCATAGAAGGAGGCAGAATGTTGTTTGCATAATAAATAAATAAATCTTTAAAAAAGAATTTAATTAACATTTGCAAAACAAACAAAGACAGCTTGCCTGCCAAGTTTCTGCGTTTTGAATTCCTTCTGTCCCGTCTGCACCAAGAAGTATAGAAATACAGCGTTTTGTAGTAGTGCAAAAGAGCAGGATGAGGGAGCTGAAGAGATGGCCTAGTAGTGAGCTGCTCCAAGTGTGAGCATTAGGACCTGAGTTTGGATTCTCAGCAGTAAAGTAAAAAGCTGTATGTGTCGCACACCGGAAACCCCAGTGCTGGAAAGCAGAAACAGAAGGATCCAAGGAGCTTATGATTGGGGAAGACACCTAGGACATCTGGCCTACACACACACACACACACACACACACACGGGTATATATGTGAATACAGACACAGGAGGTGGCATGATTCCATCTAGTAGGTGATGCTGTTTCTCCAGCTTTGTAATTCAAGCCATGGATAAAAATGCATTTCTGAAAACTGTTTACTAGACTTTTCAAATTTGCGTTAACAGGTACATATACTAATGAGGTAGGTACAATTTATGTCTGACAGAGAAATCCTCAGTTGATGACCCCTCAATATATTAGAATCCTTTTTGTTGTTATTTTGTTTTTTCTAACAACTTGCTATGTAGACCAGGCTGGCCAAGAACTCAAAGAGTTCTACCTGCCTCTGCCTCCCAAGTGCTGTGGTTAAAAGCCACCATACCTGTCTAGAATCTTTTCATTATAGTATTGAAAAGATAGTAAATCTGTCTAACAGCCATATATGTGAAAACAAAAAATCTAATATTAGAGGGTGTGTCCGAAGATACATAGCTACTTAGAGTATACACTGTGGCATTAAATGGTCTTTGAATCAGATCTCAGAATAGTATTTCTAATATTTTAGTAGCAGTTTTCTCTGAGATTGAAACATTCCAACCTGCAGGGAAGGTCTGTAAACCATCAGATAAACAACTCAAATAAGGTTCAGGAAGTACCTGAAACTGACCAGATTTCACTAGGACCCTCCTCCCAAGAGTGAACTACAAAGACTGCTGAGAGCCACCCTCACACAAGCCAAAAAGCAAAGAAGACTCGGACCAGACCAGCTTCTGGGAAGAAGCAGAAACCAGCTGAGCTGCCTAGAAGAGGCTTAGACCAACTTTGTCACTTGGAAAGGACACTCTCCAACTTGTAGAACTGCCTGCAGGCTGCGAGGGTACTCTAGGTCCCACCCATGCAGAGATAGACTGTGGGTCATTTCTGATCCTCTAACCCTCACCCATATTCCTGTAAGTAACCCTAGTAAAACTCATGGTTCACCTAGTTGGACTTTGGCGTGATCTGTGTTTTAGTCTGTTGTAGTCACCCTTTCTGGGGTAAGTAGACATGGGTGTTGTGTATCCCCAGGAAAAGTTTTTTCACACAGCAGTAACCCGTCTCCTGGAGAATCTAAGGTGAAGAGAATGGTTAGTGACAACACATAACTTGTTAATGACAGACCTTTCCTATAAACAAAATCACAAGTTTTAGAAAACATACATACGGGCCTTCCTACAGATATAAATTGTTCCTATTGGGCTGCAAAGATGGCTCAGCCATTAAAGGCTAGGCTCACAACCAAACATATAAATTGTTTCTATCACCATTTTCCTTGTGTTTGCATTAAAATAACCTAACATGATGAAACACGTGTTATGTTTCCAAGAGCAAACTGGGAATACTATTATTGGTAGTATGCCCAGTGGTTTAGTAAAAAAAAAAATCTGATCTACTCAAAGATGAGGTCGGAAAATGGAATTGTACCTTTTGTTTTGAATTTTATTGTATTTCTTAACTTTGGTCTTGCAAAGTTCTTGTTTTCAAGGCAGAAAAAGCAAAGATGTTTTTTGCTGATTCTAAGAGCATTCCCTTGTTTGAAAGGTAACAAAGATAGATGTCTTCTTCGTCAATTTAGAGTTTTTTGGTTTGTTTGGTTTTTTTTCGAGACAGGGTTTCTCTGTGTAGCTTTGGAGGCTGTCCTGGAACTAGCTCTTGTAGATCAGGTTGGTCTCGAACTCACAGAGATGCATCTGCCTCTGCCTCCTGAGTGCTGGGATTAAAGGCATGCACCACCACCACCCAGCTCGTCAATTTAGTTTAACCAATGACAAGACATCAAATCAAAATCAGGAGCCTTTCCAACCTGCTCCCTTACTTTTTACTTAGTAAAGCCTGGGATGCCAGCATGACACACACTTTCTCCAATCTTGTCATCATCTTTCTGTCTGTTTCAGGAGTAAGCATGCTATCAAAATCAACTAGAAAAAGGGATTTTCTATTCTCTGATAGTCTGTTCTTCATAGCAATCACACACATATTCATTCAAAACAGCACGAAGTGAATTCAAAATCACAGACATCATGTACACCTGTAATCCCAGCACTCGAAAAGCTAAGGAGTGAGAGTTGGGAGTTCGAGGCCAACGTAGACTAAATAGGGAGTTCATGGTCAGAGTGAGCTGCACAGTGAGACTGTCTCATGACAGACAGACAGACAAAAAAAAGCCTCAACTTCTGGGGATATAGCTCAGTAGCAGAGTTCAATCCCTAGCAGTGACAAAATAATCAAGCATGTATGAGTAACCACTACAGGAACCCAGGCTTTTCCTTATTATAGTAATTTTAAATTACATAAAGTTCTCAGTCTTCTCTCCAACAAACAATGCAGAATGATGACAACAATACAGGAACCTTTTATGCCAAGTAGAGTTTGTTCTAAGAAAAGACCTGCCTTATGGTAGAAAATGCCTTTCTCTAAGTATTTCTTTCCTAAAGTACAATTCATAATACTACTTCATGAGGGTTTTTTTGTTTGTTTGTTTTGTGTTTCCCAACAACCACATGCCTGAGAGGCAAACTACAGTAGACGTAAACAAAACAGACATTTAGACCTTCTGACCTCCGGGGGGAGGTCACTTATATCTCTGTTCACAGCCAGTTCTAGCTTCTCCAAGCTGGCACAGTTGCTCAGTTCTTTGGGGACAGTCTTGATTTTGTTGTAGCTAAGAATCAGTTCCTGCAGTCTGATGAGCAGTCCTGCACAATAATAATAATAATAACAACAAATAACACCACACAGTGAGAAGCAGGTGGACTTAGTGTTTCCTCTCACTAAGTGCTGCTTACATACTTTACGTCCTTAATGGCAAATTCAGTTATTCTCTTCCCTCTCCTCACCTTTAAACTGGGGGCAAGTTTATCATGCTGTAGGAGGAGAGGCAGTGGTATTTTCATTCTGCTTTATCTATACTATGCATCCTGGATCAAGATGGCTGTGGATGGTACAGACCCTGCCTAGCGTGTACCGGGCTCTGGGTGAAGGAACACTAGCCCACTCTGTGGCTCTGGCAGGCCTTAACCCTTCTTCCCAATTCCCTCTGCCTTGCTAAAAACTGTTAAGATTGTATTCCTGCCAGGCAGTGGTGGCGCTTGCCTTTAATCCCAGCACTCGGGAGGCAGAGACAGGCAGATGTCTATGAGTTCGAGGCCATCTGGTCTACTGAGAGAGTTCCAGAACAGCCTCCAGAGCTATACAAGAAACCCTGTCTAGAAAAACTGGAAGAAAAAAAAAAAAGAATTACATTCCTAAAACTAGCCACCAAGGTCTATTCCCTCATTTGGCCACTTCCTCCTGAGGCTGACTGTCAAAGTCCAGCAATCAAAAGCCCCCTTTGGTTCTCCTAATTAACATGTTCAGTTTAAAAGTAAACACCTCATCCTAACACGAAGTTTCTCCCTTTACCTTTATAAACCACCATTTGCCTATGGACCACGTCTGTCTGGTCTCTATCCAGAGACAGTCCTTTGTTCCTCCAGGACAAATACCCCTGCCCTTTTCTCTCCTTCCTTCCCCTTCTCCCCCATGCCCTATCCTCTTTACCATAGCGTTCTAGCCCATTCTAACAAACACCCCCTTTCTCTCTTAAGAATTACACCTACAGGATCATTCACTGCTGTTTTTCTGCCTGAGTCAGAAAGCAGTCACTTTAACGTTTCTACCCATCTTAATAAAGGATCTCTCTGTGAAAACAGGTGTGTGGGTATAGTTTGGGTTTAATCCAGGTATGGGAGGGAGCCCCCCATCCTAAGCAATTTTTCACTTGAGAACATTTTGCCACTGTCTAATGAATCCTCCCCCTTCATTGCCTTTAGTGTGTTCTAAGATAAATAGCTAAACCAATAATATTGTTTTCAAAATATACAGAATATTTCCAAAAGCTTTTCTCAACTAAAATTTTATCTATCACCCAGTATAAGTTTGAATTCCCTGAAGCATTTAGCTAGATGAAATGTTTGCAGTTTTTCTCAGGCTTCAGAGAGATCTTTATTCCCCGTTTTTTAAGGTGGGGGGAGAAACTGAGAGAATGAAAAAGTAAATAAGATAGCACAGGGATAAAGCAATCATCCTTACCAATTCCTCGGGGGATCTCTGAAATTGTGTTTCGAGATAAGTCTAGCACAATGAGATTCTGGAATCTTCCGATGAATTCAGGAATTTTCAACAACCCCGTCCTATGAAGTTGCCATTCTTGCAACTGATTCAGTTTCAGTAAAGAAGAAGGAAGAGTCTAAAATAAAAATAAGTGTGGACAATCATTACATTACATTGCTTGAATTATTCTATCATTGTATTGCACTGCGGTGATATTATGGGATTTGTAGAAGCACTTGACAATAGCTTCCCCTTGACTGGCAACATTCCCAGGTACTTTGAGCTGCTTCTACTACTCAAACCTTGATTTTTATTATTTTTGATTATTTTCAGCTTTTTACAAGTTATTTACTTCATTTATTGTTAAATCTTCAAATCTCAACTGTAGTAGAATAAACAAAAATATCATACTTTGGCCAATAATGGAGACACATAGAAGTCTGTCCTAATGATTCTGTTGTATTTATTAGACTATTCAAGAGCACATACATAACTGAAAATGAGAATATTCCAAAAAGCATTTTAGTAATTTGAATTTCTCTTCCACTTCTATTATTAAGTATTTTTAGCAGTTTGTTTGTTTGCTTGTTTTGAGACAGGGTCTCTGCAGAGCTCTAGCTGTCCTAGAACTCACAGCCTAGACCAGACTGGCATTGAACTCAGAGAGATCCATCTGGCTCTACCTCTGCCCGTGCCTCACAAGTGCCGGGGTTAAAGGTGTGCACCACCACTTTCAGCCTATTTTATGAGGGTTTTTTTTTAAAGTTTTTTATTTTTTTTAACTCAGAACCCTATTCCTTTTCCTTTCAAGCCTAAAATAAGCCAAAGAGAAACTAAGAAAATTAACTAGGAAACTGACGACATAGCTAATGATACCTCCATGAGTAAAAAAACAAACATTGGGTCAAGGCTCCGAAGCCCTTGTAAAAATGACTGAGTCTGATATAATTAAGCACACCTGTGCATGTGTGCTCATCCATATGTGAGGGAGAGGAAAGTATCAATGGGGATACACCTAACAAGAAATGTCCCCTTCCATTTTGAAGTCTAAAGTGATAGTTTAGCTATGTGATTTGTGTTAGCCTGGTCATCACTGTTGCAGAGCACAACGGGATATCTGCCTATTAGAAGGAATTGGAGAGTAAACATCACAAGGGATTTGAGTTCAAGCAGTATGGAAGCAAAGAGACTCTGACAAAAAATAACTTCATGCAGTTACATTTCTTTTCCACTGTTCGTGTTGTCCAAATCCACTTGTGTTATGAATAGATTTCTAACCATCCTAGTCTTAAATCCGGCCTCATGTCCTCTCTGGTCTTCACACTATCCAGAGCGTGGGCAACCAAAAACCGCTTCTAGAGCTCTTACCTTCCATTCTTCTTTTTCTATCTTCAGAACGACTCTTCCATCTTCCCTGGTGACCTTTTCTCTCAGCTTAGTTAAGCTTACTCGGTCTTCCCAGATCCGCACTAGCCTAAGACACCAGGACATATTTTTATTCACAGGTAATGACGAAAGTGGCATTCAGAATGTCCATCCAAACAACTGATACAACAATGAGAGAAACAGAGGCCATGCATGAATTTAAGAGAGTGCAAAGGGTGAATGCGAAGGGTTGAAGAGAGGAAAGACAGGGGAGGAGTGACAATGTAATGTCATTTTGCAAAAAAGAAAAAAAATTAAAAAGTAACCACTGAGCCAGTGCTAACACATGCAACCACCTTTCATCTGATTTCTAATACCATTGGCTCAGTGGTCATCACGGCAGAAAGCAGACTGGCCTGGTAATGGCTCCTAATTTCTCCCAAACAGTTCTATTAACTGGGGCTCACTCATGAGTCTACGGGGTCATTCTCATTCAAACCACCACATCCTCTAAAAGCTCTTTGTGTGCTTGAGCTGCTTAAGCTGGTCTTTTTTGAGTTATATATATATATATATATATATATGATAGCCTTCATACATATATACATATGATAGCCTTCTATTTTCTTAAGGGTCTGGCCCTTTAATAAATCTGCTTTTCTTCACATTAGCCCTCTCCTCACTTGTATTAGCCTCTGAGCGGTGAGCAGTGTCTTGGATTTACTAACACAATTGTTTTAAGGTTGGTTTATTGGCTTTGGTGCTGGGGATAGCACAGTACCTTGCACTGACTAAGCCCAGCCCTAAGGTTTTAAAAAGTATCACAATTTCCATATATTTTCCTTCTAGTATCATTAGCAAGATATGATTCGCATGCTATAGAATTCAGCCTTTTAAAGTATACAAGTCAATGATTTCATTTGTAAATTCACAACGTCATGCAACTGTCTCTAGTATCTAATTCCAAAATATTTTATTTCTCAAAATTCCCCTTCAATCCTCATTAACAGACATCCCTCATCCCTCCTTCCCTTCCTGATCATCACTATTTTTTATACCTATACATTTGCCTCTTCTGTATTTCATGTAAATAGGGCAATATATATGTGTGCCTGGCTTTTTAGCACAATTCAAACTTCATCCATGCTGTATAGCACAAATCAGCAATGCACTTCCTTTGATGGTGGATGGCATTACTGTACGGATCTATCACATTTGTTTGTTCATCCATCAGCTGACTACTGTTTTGGCTCTTCTGTATCACCTTGCTAAGAACCTTTGTGTACATGTCTCTTTGTAAATAGCAATTATAAAAGGCCATTGTTTTGGACCTAGCTTTTACACTGGACTTAAACAAATAAGACTAAAAATCAAAATAAAGTTTGGCAGTGGTCTGAATAAGAATGCCCCCCATAAGCTCATATATTGGAATGCTTAGTCATCAGGGAGTAGCACTATTTGAGAAGACTAAGAGTGGCCTTGTTGGAGGAAGTGTGCCACTGGGAGTAGACTTTGAGGTCTCAGATGTTCAAGCCATGCCCTGATGGGGGATGCCCTTCTGTTTGCTGTTAATAAGTTTCTCTTATTGGTTGGTTAATAAAACACTGATGGGCCAATAGTCAGGCAGGAAGTATAGGTGGGACTACCAGACAAGGAGAATTCTGGGGAGAGGATGCAGAGAGAGAGAGAGATGCCATGTAGCTACCAGGAAGAAAGGAAGCTGGGAATTCTCCAGTAAGATAAGGCCATGTAGAAATACATAGAATAGTTATGGGTTAATAATTAAGAGACAGCTAGCCAGTAAGAAGCCTAAGCCATTGGTCAGTTTGTGATTAATATAAGCCTCTGTGTTTTTGGGTATAAATGGCTGTGGGACCAGGCAGGACAGAAACTCCATCTACAATGCCCAGTGTGGCATTCTCTCCCTGCTGTCTCCAGATCCAGATGTAGAACTCTCAACTCTTTCTCCAGCACCATGACCGCTTGTACACTGCCATGTTCCCCACCATGATGATAATGAACTAAAGCTCTGAAACTAGAAGCAAGCCCCAATTAAATACTTTCTGTTATAAGAATTGCCTTGATCATGGTTTTTCTTTACAGCAATAGAACAGTGACTAAGGCAAGGTCCATGTCACAAAAATAAAAGAGTTCTTTGGCCTTCTGAAAAATCATGACAGGTGACAGTCACTTTCCCCACCAAAACAGTTCCAATTAGTTTAGTAATTAATTTCCCTCTGACATAACCCTAACACATAATGTTAACATATTCCTAAAGGGAACATGAGAAAGTCAGATATGACCCAGCTATTTATTTTTATAGTTCTGTTTTCTTATCTTGGTTTTATAGGAAAAATAACTTTGGAATGACCAAGCTGCCTTGTGTTCTATGGTTTTCCTCCCCCCCCCCCAGCTGTTTTCTGTATTTAAAAGCAATCTGTTGTTACTTGACTTCATAGAATGAGTACTACCTGACTCTAGGATCATCATCCTGTCTTTTGAAACAGGAGCAGAGTTAGAAAAATTGGAACCTAAGTCCAGATCCTTAGCACCGGCATGAACCCCTGACACATCTGTAACCCCAGAAGAGGGGAAATGGAGTGATAAAAGCATGCTCAGGGCTCACTGGGCACCCAGCCTAGCTGAGTTACAAGTTCAGTGAGAGACCACGTGATAAAAAATAATAATAGAGTGGACAGTAACTGAGGAAGGCACCCAACATTAACCTGCACACATTTACATGCTCACACTCGCATGCATGCACACGTGGACATATACACACTAATGTATGTGGTGGAGAGTGACTGAGGAGCACAGCTGACAACCCCTTCTGGTCTCGACTTGCACGCACCCGTGCACACTTGCACATATACACACGCACACACACACAAACCTTTCAAGTTAATTGCAATTTGACCTTCCACCGATTGTATATTTTTATTTCTAGGGCTATATTCTTAGGAGAATCTGATGAACCAACAGAACAGCATAGCCCCCGTTTCACATTCTGATTATCTACTCTCCACAGCTCTTTCTCACTGTGTTTGCTGGCCTCAAACTTATGGTCCTCCTGCTTCAGCTTCCCGAGGGTTCGAATTACAGACAAGCACCACCACACCTGGCAAAACCAAGTTTTTAATGCTATAACGTGATTTTTGCAATGAAATTGTTTTTAAGAATAATAGAAAGTGGTTTTTGAGGTCTTCATGGTATTCGTTTCCTGGATAGATAATCTGAACACTTGGGCGACAGAAGCAGATGGACCTCTGTGAGTCCAAGGCCAGTGTCTCTCTGTCTTTCTCTTACACACACACACACACACACACACACACACACACACACACACACACACACGGCTGAGGTGTAAAAGGAGCTAACTCGAGGGCTAAACCACACGCAGGAGTTGGAAGAGGGAGGAGAACAGAAGCTGAGTCTTACAATGTGGAGTCTGTGTTTTGACTCCTTTTGCAATCACCGCCTCCCGGTTGGAGCCACTGGAGTTGAACTTTCTATTTTTTTAAATGACATTAACTATTAACTATTTGTTTCATGAATGAGAAGGGAGGTATTCTGGCAAGATTCAACTGAAAACAACCAATCAGGAAAATAGGTCAAATATTAAGATTTCAAAAGAAATGAGAGCCCAATATTAAAATGCAGCCCTCTCTTTATCAAGAAATCATGTGATCCAGAGGGACCCTGACTCCAGCTCACAGCCATTCAGGCAGGCTGGGGAATGTGTCCATCTTCCACTGTGAGGTGAAGCTTTAGGTTTCTAGTGGATGTAACCCTGAGAATTACACTGTCACAGAAGCCAAACTTCCATGTGGGGTTCTGTTTCCACATACCAACATCCTTTTGCTACTCTCAACACATTGTCCCATCTGAGTCAATTATTTCCTTTAAGAATAGTTCCAGAGGGCTGGAGCAATGGCTCAGTGGTTAACAGCACTGGCTGCTTTCCCAGAGAACACACTTCTTCAGCACACACACTACAGCTGGAAACCACCTGTAATTCCAGTGCCAAGGGATCTGACACCCTCTGCTGGCCTCTGAGGGCACTGCATGGAAGAGGTACACAGACATGCACACTTGCAAAATAATAATATAGAAAAAATAAAGGCTATTTTGAGGCCTGAGAGATGGTTTAGTAGTTAAGACCACTTGATATTCTTCTAGAGGATCCAGACTCAGTTCTCAGCACCCACATAGCAGCTCACAACTGTAACTTCAGTTTCTGGGGATCCAGTGCCCTCTTCTGGTCTCCATGGGTACCGTAAATAAGTGGTAGACAAATTGTCTGCAGTCAAACAGTCATATACATAAAATAAAAATAAAGCATCTTAAAGGTTATTTTGAGTTTTCAGCAGATAAAAATTTATCAAATTCAGTGGAGCTCTTACTAAATGATCTTTTCATGATGATGAGATTATAAGTTTCCACTAATCTAAGATAAAATGTCACAGCATACTTGTGCTGAAATTCCTTCTCTCGCTTCACGTCTTCGTTGTGTTTCTTTATTCTTTCTTCCCAGACTTCCTTTACAGCATTGATGGCCCCAGTACAAACCACATTTTCTGTCATGATTTTTCCGCATTGTAGTCAAGTCATCTACTTCATTTAGTTCTGAAGAGCTGAGTCCCCGGCCACCTCTGAGAAGACCTAAGTACATGAGAGGGGAAGAAGCCTTGTGTTTCAGAATACTTACACGCACCATAGCAGCCATGAGAGATAATGTTTGTTGAACACCCATATCTCCCCAAACTATATGTATTACTTGTCCCTCCCTCCCTTCCTCCGTCCTTCCTCCCCCCCCCCTTCCTTCCCTTACTGTTTATTCAGAGACAAGGTCCACAAGTTGCCCATTTGGTCTCAAACTCCTGTGCTGAAGCAATCCTCTGACTTCAGCTTCCCAAGCAGGTAGAACTGCAGGCTCACACCAGCATGCCCAGCTATTCCACATGTGTTTGCGTGCCATGTCTTATTTTAAAGACATGTAAAATATGATTTGAGCATTTTTGCTGCCTTTAATAATCACATGAGGAAACTAAATCTTAAAAGAGCACATGTGGTAGGAGCTGGAATTGCTGCCCGATCTTCCTCCTTTGCTACTGTGTCATTCATAACAATGAAAACCTGCAACTAGACTTGCATCCAGCTATGGGAGAGTGACTAAACAGTGGATACATCCATATCCTCAGCAGGAAAAGGTGTTTACCCCCACGTCTGACGACGTTCAGAGCGTCCGGACTCCAACTGTGTCCATCACATAGGGCTTTCCCATAAGATTAATTAAATCTGTTTTTTTTTATGGCTAGAGAGACAGCTCAATGATTAAGAGCATTTGCTTGTCTTCCCAAGGACAGAAGTTTGGTTCCCAGCACCCACATCACGAGGCTCCCCACTGCCTGTAACTCCAGTCCATGGGGATCTGATGCCGTCTTCTAGTCTCCAAAGACACACATGTGCACACACACACACATGCACGCTCAGTATAAAATCTCACAGAAATGTACACATACATATTTCAAAAATAATATAAATAATGTAAATTTTTTAAAATTTCAAGAGAAAGGGTAGATCAGGAAGTAGAAAGTTGTTCAGAGAGAAGACAGAAAGTTCAGAAGCAAGAGAAGGCCACAGGAAGTACAACTGTGACCACAGCATGTTACATGTATGCATCATGTTGTGGTGAAACCCATTGTTTAAACTTAACATGTACTAATAAGAAGAAAGAGAAAAAATCAATGGAACAGAAACAATAAAATAGAAAAGATAAGGAATTCAGACAGCAAAAAAATCATAAATTGTACTTAGCCTTAAGATTCTGTAGATCAAACCATAATAAACTATCTACACATGTCCTATCAGAATGGCTGATAGAAACAGACTGACTCTACCAAATACTGGCAAAAGTTTGAGTGAGGAGTTTTCCCCTAGTGCTGTGCATGATGGTACTGCACTTTGGTTGTGCAACATGTATCCATTCCCACTCAATAATAGGTAGAATAGACCTTCATTATGAAATGTGAGCAAGTGTCCCCCAACAACGACTTTTCAAAGTAGTAGTAGTAGTAGGATGATGATGATGATGATGATGATGCTAGCAATAAACAACAGATGCCTCCTGGGAATTTACTTTTCTATGGGTCTCTTCATTTGGCAGGTCCAGGATGTTTGGCCAACATTATCTAAATTGTAGATTATAAATTAAAATTACTCAAGATGCATGGGAGCAGATAGAAAATAGCTGTTAGAAGAAAAATGGGGGTTTCTATGTCATTAGAAATAGGGAAAAATACTTGATGGGGTACTATTCCTAAGGAATGCATGAAGCCCACACATAGGAACTGAGTGTGAACCCTTTCTGCAGTCAATAAACCTTGGTGTTAGGCATAATGGCACATGTCTGTTGGTGGGCTGAGGCAGGGGATGGTAAGTTTGAGACCAGCTTGGGATACATAACAACATCCTGCCAAAGAAAGTGGAAGGAAGAAAGGAAGGCAGGAAAGAACAAATGGATAAAAGAAGAAAGGGAGAGTTGCTGGGAGGAAAGGAGCCTTAGAGAACATGTACTGGCGACCTAATGCCTGGTCATGTCACCTATTGTCTCAGATGTTAATAAAACTGAAGTGAGTACTAAATACTTTCAAAAAATAAAATGAGAATACTTAAAGAATACACGCTATCTTCATATATGTATTGTTTTATTACATATAAGCTCATATTTGTTAACTTATTTCATTGTTTGACATTAACTATTGGTCATCTTTAATATTAGTTTTCCTAAAATGAAAGATCTGCATCAGAAAAAAAATCAAGCTCCATAGCAAAGCATTTCTTCATCTAACTGCTTTGTGCAGGAAAAGCACTCAGAGGAGCAGAGCAGTGAGGTAAGCATGCCAACACCATGATGGGAGTGTGCTTCCCAAAGATAAAGAAATAGCCAAAGAAGCACAATCTTAAATTCTTGCTTTCAGGGAAGCCTATCTCTTACGTCCCACAGAACAGCAATTATGTGAGTGATGACAACTCCCCTAAAGAACTCATAAGTTAAACTCTAGTTCAGTTCTACATTGGTGGGCTTATACACGGTGAAGTCATCACTGGCAATCCACTTGTGCATAAGGAATGGAGGAAGACTATTTTGGAAAAGCACTTACCCTTGGGGGATGCTGCAGCCAACACACCCAAAGCTCCCGATTTTCAGCTAGAAACACAAGGTGAATTTTGTCCAGCGTGGATCCAAATAACTAAAATCCTCTGACAGGCTGTAACCAAGTGAAAAGTAATGTCAGCCTAGTTCTAATTTTAGCTCACAGACAAGGCTGAGAATAGCAAGAGTCACGTGGGGCTTCTGTGGAAAGGTTCAGCTGATAATGTATGTGAGTGTGTTGCGGACACAGTGCCAGAAATACTGGGAAACTTTCAGGGAGAATTATTTCTTTTTTAAATTCATTTAATTGTAAAGTTTCATGTTTGGGTGTTTTGTGTGTATGTATGACTGTGCACCACACGTATGCAGCGCCCTACAGACCAGAAGATGTTGGACCCGCTGGAACTGGAGTTATGGACGGTTGTGCGCCACTATATGGATGCTGGGAATTGACCCTGGATCTTGTGCAAGAAGAACAGGTGCCCTTCACCACTGTGTCATCTCTCCAGTCCCACGGAGGGAGAACTATTGCTAAGTACTAGGAAGGCATTCTTCTAAAAGTCTTTACACTTACAGATTGTATGTACTTAATAGAATGTGATGGGTCTGTTTGAAGCCAAGCAACTTCAGAATACTCTGATGTGCAGCAGAGTAAAGCCCCTCCATTGAACGATGCTTCAGATAAATGAACAAGAGAGGTGTGACGAGGAAACTCAGCTAACGGGCACCCACGCCTCAGTTTGGGAGTGTGCTGGAGATCGAATCAGGACGCATTCATCTCCTTGCCTCTCAGGTACACTCTCAAATCTGTGGCTCCAAATGTAATTAACTTTCAGTTTTTATCTCTCAGCTTTCGTAGACCGGACCTAATTACTTGTTCTTAAGAATTAACAGTTAGTTTTTAAATTTCGTATGCATCTGTACATGGACAAATTTTAAAAGGTGACAAATCTCATTTTTACATTGTATCTACACACAGACGCACAGACACACAGACACACACAATTGTTAGTACTAGGCTAGTGCAGAGGCCCTTGCATATGCTAGGCAAACACTCTACTACTGAGCTACACCCACAGCTCTATAGAATTATATGTTATCATGCTTTGTTAGCATATATATGTATATATTTACAAAATAATTGGTTTCTTATAACATTTCTTCCCTAGAGATCAAAAGGGATGTTCATCCTGCTTTATATTAGTGGGCTACTTCCAGTTCCAACGATATAAAAGCTCCCCGGAATTAAAAACCTTTCAAAGCTGAGCAGTGGTGGCACACACCTCTAAGCCCCAGCACTCAGGAGGAAGAGACAGGCGGATCACTGTGAGACCGAAGCCAGTGAGATCTACTGAGCAAGTTTCTGGACAGCCCCCATAGCTACAGAGAAACCCTGTCTCAACAAAACGATGATAATAATAGTAATAGTAATAATAACAATATGAAAATCTTTCACAAAAATTACTGTGAATTACGTAACACCATTTTCTGATACTGACCCCCAACTTTAGAGTAAATTTTATGATCAGTTTTTAAAAAACTACAATGTTTTTTATTCAAATTTCTAAAAATACTATGGAGAGCTTTCCCATCTAATAAAAGTAGAAGTTATAGGAATTTTATTTTTATACTCAGAATCATGAAGTTTATCTTAATTTGTTCTATAAATAACATTCTACTGCAGAGGGAACACATTTTATTCACCTATTTAGTTTCCTATTGTATCTTATTCATTATTTTCTTCCTTGTATATGGTGTGTTGCCTGCATGTATATTTGCAGTGCCCACAGAGGGCAGAAGAGGGCGTCCGATTTCCTGGAATTGTCATTGCAGATGGATATGAGCCACCTGTGGGTGACTGGGAAAGGAACCTGTGCTCTTAACTGCTGAGTAATCACTCCAGCCCCCCACTTTTCCCTTTTTTCAGGCAAGGGTCCTCCTGTGCTGTCCTGGTCACACTGAAGCCCCTGGGCTCAAATGCTTCCTCCTCCTCAGCCTTCTACAGCCAGGACTACGGGTGTATGCCACCAGGCCTGGCTTTTACCATCATTTGTAATACACACAAAACTGTATGAGAAATGATACAGTCAAAGTTTTAAAAATGCCACTTTTTAGGCCGGGCGTTGGTGGCGCACGCCTTTAATCCCAGCACTCGGGAGGCAGAGGCAGGCGGATCTCTGTGAGTTCGAGGCCATCCTGGTCTACAAAGCGAGTTCCAGGACAGCCTCCAAAACAATACAGAGAAACCCTGTCTCGAAAAACCGAAAAAAAAAATGCCACTTTTTGGAGCTGGAGTGATGGCTTGGTGGTTATGAGATCATGCAGGTATCATACGTTTGATTACAATTCTTGCAATTCCTTCTTATAATCTTAGTCTTTCTGGACTTTGCTTATCCTAAATTTAGACCCATTGTGAAAGCGTCCTGAAGCAAACTTCAAGTTATATAGTTTTCTTCCTGGTATAACAGTCCTTACCTGAGGGTATGGATGACTGCGGCCACTCGTGTTATCAGTTGGAAGGAGGCTGCCTCAACCTACCCAGTTTCCCCCCACATACAACCTCTTATTCCCCAGCCCCACCCCAGAACCTTCTTTTCAGTTGCTATTAGAACCTGAATTCTTGTGGTCCGTGTGCCTACATATCCTTTCTCCCGTCTCTTGTTACCATCAAGGACAGCTGTTGCCCATGCTTTGAATTATAACATTCCTCATGGCACTCTGTAAAAGCCTAATATAGATGACCTCTCCCTAACAGAGCTGTGCGTGTTCGTGTCATGCTAGCTGATTTCCTGTGTTTTTTTAAACTAATTTTTTATTTATATAACCATATTCATCTATATTAAATTTTATGTGCATTGCTGTTTTGCCTGCATGTTTGTCTGTGTGAGGGTGGTGGATTTTGGAGTTACAGACAGTTGTGAGCTGCAGTGTAGGTAGCCTGGGTCCTCTGGAAGGGCAGTCAGTGCCCTTCATGGCTGAGCCATCTCTCCAGCTGCCTCTCCTGCTTTTCTGGTTTTTCTTTGGACTGTCTCCAACTTTTTTCTATAGGATTTAGGGGAAAAAAAAGAAAAAAGGTAGAAAAAGATCTACCAAGAGCTTGGATGTAGGATTACTGAGACCTTGGGACACAGTAGGTCCTAACATTAGGTCAGATGGTTTGCAAGGTAGGGTTTATGAGACAGACTAGAGTTAAGGAAAGATGTAATGATCCAATCTTAGTTTTTAAAAAAAACATATGTAGAAAGGAACAAAACCATTGCTTTCTTGTTTTGGGTTGCTATAACAGACTACTTGAGACTGGGTAACTGTTGTTTTTTTTAATGTATATTTGCATGTATGCCTGCATACCACAAGAGGGCATCAGATCCACTATAGATGGTTGTGAGCCGCCATGTATTGCTGGGAATTGAACTCAGGACCTCTGGAAGAACAGTCAGTGCTCTTAACCACTGATCCAACTCGCCAGCCTGAGATGAGGTAACATTTTTTTGTTTGTTTGTTTGTTTTTAATTGAGCTATACATTTTTCCCATTCCCCTTCCCTCCACCCTTCTCCCCTTCCATCCTCTCCCCTGCCCCCATGTCCCCAATTTACTCAGGAGATCTTTTTTTTCCCCTTCAAAGGCAGATTCACGTATGTCTGTCTTTGGGACCTCTTTGTTACCTAGATTCTCTGGGGTTGTGACCTGTAGGCTGGTTGTCCTTTGTTTTATGTCTAATATCCACTTAAGAATGAGTACATATTATATTTATCTTTCTGGGTCTGGGTTATCTTACTCAGAATGACTTTTTTTAGTTCCCTCCATATGGCTGCAAATTTTATGATGGCATTGTTTTTTTGTTTTTCGGTGGTTTGTTTAACACTGAGTAGTAGGTCATTGTGTAAATGTACCACATTTTCTCTATCCATTCTTCAGTTGAGGGACATCTAGGTTGTTTCCAGGTTCTGGCTATTACGAATAATGCTGCTATGAACATAGCTGAGCAAATGTCCTTGTGGTGTGAGTGTGCGTCCTTTGGGTATATGCCCAACAGTGGTATTGCTGGATCTTGAGGTAGATTGATTCCCAATCTTCTGAGAAACTGCCATACTGATTTCCAAAGCGGTTGCACAAAGTTTGCACTGGAGGAGTGTTTCCCTCTTACTCCACATCCTCTCCAGCACAAGCTGTCATCAGTGTTTTTGATCTTGGTCATTCTGACAGGTGTAAGATGGTATCTCAGAGTTGTTTTGATTTTCATCTCTTTGATGACTAAGGATGTTGAGCAATTCCTTAAGGGCCTTTTTAGATTCCTCTGTTGAGAGTTCTCTGTTTAGATCTGTACCCCATTTTTTTAGTTGGATTATTTGGTCTCTTAATGTCCAGTTTCTTGAGTTCTTTGTATGTTTTGGAGATCTGCCCTCTGTCACATGTGGAGTTGGTAAAGCTCTCCCGTTCTGTAGGTTGCCATTTGGTCTTGTTAACCTTGTCCTTTGCCTTACAGAAGGGTCTCAGCTTCACGAGGTCCCATTTGTTCACTGTTGCTCTCAGTGAGACTGGGTAACTTTTAGAGAACAAAGATGTATTCCACAGTTCAGGAGACTGGGGCCTCATCTGGTGAGGCCCTTTTTGCTGCATCGCAACGTGGTGGAAAGCATCACATACAAGAGGAAGAGAGAGACCACTGGCAGCCTTAAGCCCTCCTACCATCTGTTAATCTGTTCACAAGAGTGGCATCCCCATGACCTAAGCATCCCTCCCACCACTTTACATGGGGGATTAAGTTACCGACATGTCAAAACAGGGTCAAAAGAATGGCACGTGGGGAAAAGTGAGAGAGGCTTCAGAAAAAAAAAAAGCAGAGGGCCTCTTACCTCTAGTTCATTTTGTTTTCTGGATTGTTCTTAGATAACATTTCTTTCTTGTTTTTTTTTTTTACAAGACATGGTTTCTCTGTATTGTTTTGGAGGTTGTCGGTCCAGCCTGGCCTCGAACTCACAGAGATCCGCCTGCCTCTGCCTCCCGAGTGTTGGGATTAAAGGCGTGTGCCACCACCGCCTGGCCTTAGATAACATTTCATGCCCCCTGCAACAAATATTGCATTCAATTTATAAGGAATGCTTATTCTTGTTGGATGTCAAATGATAGCTATAGAACCCAATGTGGTCAGTGTACCCTGAATCTGGTTATGGCCTCTACCTTGCTTTTGTGCTTTCCCAGATATAATCTCTAGCACATTCCAGGAAACTGTTTAAATTGGTCTGTCCTGAGAAAATTCTGCTTTGTTAATATTTAGTGTGTGCTTACTGCTGTTTATTTACATGTTTTTCTGGCCAACTCAAACTTCTTTGGATCACCACTTTCTTTGTTACATTTCTGTATAAAAGTACAGTGACGCTGAAGTAAAGCTGTCTATGGCAGTAAACTGTAGTCTACCCCATTCTTTAAGGTCCTCCATTCCCGGGTCTTGCAGACACAGATGTGCATAGGTCGACGAAAGTCAGCACCGACACATGTTTTTGGGAACAGACCACAGCAAAACTGACCAGCTGTGCAAGTGAGACGGCTCAGTGGGTAAAGCCTGGGGTTGTCCTCTGTCCTACACACACACACACACACACACACACACACACACACACACACACCACGTATGAAAATAAATAAAACATTTTTAAAGAAAAAGAACTGGCTAGAAATACAGCTTTTGCTGGGCAGTGGTGGTACAACTCTTTAATTCAGTATTTGGGAGGCAGAGGAAGGATGGATCTCCAAGTTGGAGGTCAGCCTGGTCTACAGAGTGAGTTCCAGCCAGGGCTACAGAGAAAAACCGTGTCTTGAAAAACCAACAAACAAAAAGTACTCATTCTAAAAGAAAAAACTAAAAAACAAAATAAAAGGAAAAAATACAGCTTTTATAAGTCATGATCATGAAGATTTTTAATTTTTATTTTTTTGAGACAGCATCTCTTTACATGGCCCTGGCTATCCTGAAACACACTATGTAGACCAGGCTAGCTTCAAACTCACAGAGATCCTCCTGCCTTTCTCATCAGTGACTGGTTTCCCCTCCCATGCAGATGTACCATGGGACTTCCATTACTTCCATGTTAATGAAGAACTTGAACTTTCTGGCTTGGGTGCTTTCATTTCACCTCTAAGGAGCACCGCTAGAGCTCTGTTCCCCCAGACCCTGCCCCGGGGTGTCTACCCCAACCCTAGCTGCTGCTATGGCTCAGCTGCAGCCATGCTCTGGGCTCCCTGAATTCCTCCAAGAACATGTGCTCTCCCCAAGGCCCTGGACATAAAAGGAAATGCATTTTTCACTGTTCTCAATGGATAATTAAGAAAAGATGGCGGCAGTGGGGAATTGGACTGCTCCAAGTTTATTCCGGTAATGTAGGAAACACCTTGAGCCAGTGACATTGTGTCTCTAGGTGAGTATGTTGCCTGCATCCTTGTCTTCCCCACAGCATGCCTGTCTCCTGTTTTTCTTTCTTTCTCTCTTCAAATAAAGAGTAAATGTTTACTGATCACGTCATCCTTGACTCTAAATCCTGCAGCTGCCTGGATGCGGAGTGAGTTTAACGACGGGATATGGACTTTCCAACCCTGCCCGCATGGACAGCTTCTCTCACGACCCTGCCTGCATGGACAGCTTCTCTCACGACCCTGCCCGCATGGACAGCTTCTCTCACGACCCTGCCCGCATGGACAGCTTCTCTCACGACCCTCCCCGCATGGACAGCTTCTCTCACGACCCTGCCCGCATGGACAGTTTCTCTCACGACCCTGCCCGCATGGACAGCTTCTCTCACGACCCTGCCCGCATGGACAGCTTCTCTCACGACCCTGCCCGCATGGACAGTTTCTCTCACGACCCTCCCCGCATGGACAGCTTCTCTCACATGGCTCACAGCACCCTATTCGTTGGTTGTTTTCCCGTCGTGGTGGTGTACTTGTACATATTTTTTAGCTGCTTAATATCTGTCACCTTCACTAGACTATGAAGTGTAATCATGGCAGAGGTGGAGGTGGCATGCAGTATATGACCGATGCCTGACTCCATACTAAAACTACAGCAGGTATTTAGTTGTGGGTAGTAGGAACTGGGTCTCGCTATGTACCCCAGCTGACCTGGAACACACAATCCTCCTGCCTCAGCCCACCAAATGCCTGGATCACAGTTGTCCCCAAGCTCAGCTCGATGGTAAATATATGAATATATACTAAATATATGCAATGATATACACACAAGATAAAAGAAATAAGAGGAAAAACAGCCACCCGAACAATAAACTTGTAGTAGGAGAGAAGTGACACCTACAAGCTGTTCTCTGACTGCCACATAGGAGCTATGGCATATGCACACCCCCCACACATTAAATAAATAAGTAGTAAAAAATAATATGCACAATGAACCACTGTGAAGTTACATAAAGTATGATGATGGAGAACTGTTTATTGACATATAAAGGTGTCTATAATACGATAAATTTTAAAAAATCAAATTATAAAATAGCAGTTACATTATCTCATTTTTATAAAAGAATAGCTATGTATACAGAGGCATACATTGTAAGGTTAACAGTGCTAAGATTACAGATAACGGTTCATTACTCTCCATTTTATCTGTAGTGTTTCCTTTCCTTCAGAGGAGTCTCACTAAGTAGCCTAGCAAGGCCTTGAGCTCAGATCCTCCTGCCTTAGCCTCCCAACTGTGGGGATTACAGGCCTGTGACACAAAGCCTGGCTCTGTATTGGTTTTCTTTTGTTAGTTTTCTTTTGTTAATGTAAAAATAATGGATTCATGATGCGACTTTCCAAAAAAACAGAAATTACTTTATAAAGTGTTTCAATTTTGCCTTTCAGGTTTTTTTTGTTTTTTGTTTTTTTGTTTTTCAAGACAGGGTTTCTCTGTATTGTTTTGGAGGCTGTCCTGGAACTCGCTTTGTAGACCAGGATGGCCTCGAACTCACAGAGATCCACCTGCCTCTGCCTCCCGAGTGCTGGGATTAAAGGCGTGAGCCACCAACGCCCGGCAGTATTTCAATTTTGGAGAGGAAAAAAATCAAGGAGGCATTGAAATGACTTTTTTTCTCCTGTCACAAAACTTCAGTTAAACAAGTCATTTTGTCATGGTATATTCAATTAGATAATATTAGGAAAAACAAAACAAAAACAAAAAACTAGACTTCAAAATTTTGAATTTGGTTTCCTTCTCTCTCTCTCTCTCTCTCTCTCTCTCTCTCTCTCTCTCTCTCTCTCTCTCTCTCTCTCTCTCTCTCTCTCTCTCTTTTACAGGGTCTCTTTATGTATCTCTGGCACTCCAGAAATTCACTATGTAGACCAGGCAGGTCTCAAACTTACAGGGATCCATGTGTCTCTGCTTCTCGAGTGCTGGGAATTAAGGCGTGCCCAGTCTTGAATTAGATTGATCCTGATGCTATCTGATTAAAGAGGACCTTTATCAAGATGATCATTAGTAGCGTTTCTGTATAAATTAATTTTATGTCCACAGTTTCCTATTTGACCTTTTTCTTATTCTCGCTCCTACTGAGGGTCAGGAGAACAGAACAGATTCCAAGTCCCCTTCTTATGTTTAGCTGAAGATCAATAAAACTAAAAGACAATAAATCTCTAAGCATAGAAAAAAAAAAGCCAACGGCTGCTGTATCTATGGTATTTTATGTCACAAAGCGAGTTTAAAAGGTCAAGTATTTCCCAGCAAAATGCCAAAGCATTACCACAGCTCTAGAAGTCTATCCATTTAAAACATTTACCTGTAACAGCCTTAATGGTTGTGAAACTATAGTTAACATCAGATTATAATTTCCCCCTTTAAATAATGCTAATTTCAGCTATAATACATTTATAGACAATACATAACACATAAGGCAAGAGTATACACCTTATCATCTACAAAGATAAGCAGAATTGCACTTATTTTGTGGAACAGTTACCATGATTGTAGAGAAATGGAAAACATTATTATATAAATTCCTTTCCCCAATGAAATAGAATTTTAAAGTTTCACTTAAAAAGTCAGTTAAAAATTTAAAAAAAGAAACATGGCAAATACCACACGTATATGGCTGCTTGCCTTTTAGTAACATTAATTTTGTTTTGTTGCCTGTTTCAACTCATTGACACGATCTCAGCACCATATTGAGAAGTTACCCAGTGACCTACACAGTGTGATACCCCAGGGCAATCTTCACACCATCGTTTCTTTTCAGCCAAAAGCCTACCATGCCAGTGGTGAATACTGCGCTTTAGACCTCAAGCGGGAACTCAATCACTTCTAACGCAAGTGTAACAAGAGTACGTGCTGGCACAGCCAGGCCTCACGGACTCTTTGGAAACACAAAAGGTTCAAGGGTGTCTTATTTAACATTATTTCAGATCGAGCAGCATCAATGCTGGGTTTTCCAGGTAGGATTTCCACAGGTTAGAGAAGCGTGACATCGTGGCCCCGTCAATGACTCTGTGATCGGCTGACCAGCTCACGTTCATTAGCTGTGCTTTATAAACTTCTCCTCTCTGGTCAAACCGGGGAAGGGCCTAGAAGCAATGGAAAAACAAAACAAAAAAGCAAAAACAAAACAAAACAAAACAAAATACAAAGAATAAACAAGGGTAAACTCGCCCTCACTCAGAGTGGAAGGAAGATCTGGCAACAACGGTATAAGGTCCAGAAACCTCTACTCTCTGTCAGTGAGTGGGCATCCAATGGTATAAGGCCCAGAAACCCCTCCTCCCTGTAAGTGAGTGGGCATCCAATGGTATAAGGCCCAGAAACCCCTCCTCCCTGCAAGTGAGTGGGCATCCAATGGTATAAGGTCCAGAAACCTCTCCTCCCTGTCAGTGAGTGGGCATCCAATGGTATAAGGCCCAGAAACCCCTCCTCCCTGCCAGTGAGTGGGTATCCACCAGGGCTTCTGAAAATGCTGTCTGAAGCTTTCACTTCTTCGAGGCCTGGCAAGATGGCTCAGCAAATAAAGGTGCTTGCCGCCAAGCCCTGCCACCTGAATTTGAACCCGAGAACCCACATAGTAGAAGGAGAGAACTGACTGCTGAAGCTGTCCTCTGACCTGCACACAAGTGCTATGGTATGGGTGTTTGTGTAGGCCCTGTGTATGTGTGAAATACATACTTGTATGCACACACACACACACACATACACATACAGAGAGAGAGAGAGAGAGAGAGAATCACAACCCTGTAACCCTACTATAAAAGTTCTAAACCATAGCCACAGATCCTTTTTTTTGGAGTCACCTAGATTCTTGTTCAAAATGCAACTACCTTCAAGACCAAGAAATCAGCAGCATTTTGTCAGGTGTGGTGGCACACACCTGTAATTCCAGTAGGTGACTTCTGGGCAGGAGAATCCAGAATTTGAGCCAGCTGGGATTGTACAGTGGCCTCTGATCTAATTCAAGACGGGAAGAAATATGTGTACTGGGGCTGGAGAGGTGGCTCAGTGGTTGAGAGCTGACTGTTCTTCCACAGGACCCGAATTCAATTCCCAACACCCACATGGCATCTCACAACTGTCTGTAACTCTAGTTCCAGGGGACACAGCACCCATGGTAAAAACATCAATGCACATTAAAGAAGAAGAAGAAGAAGAGGAGGAGGAGGAGGAGGAGGAAGAAGAAGAAGAGGAGGAGGAGGAAGAGGAAGGAGAGGAAGAAGAAAAAATAGGTGAACTGAGTCAAACTCCACAAATTCAAACTAGAAAGTGGAGGAAAGCCTTCAGTGCTGAGTCTTTTTTATGACCAGTTTTCCAGCATGCTGAAATTGTCTCGCACGTACTCGCTATACATACCGTAATTGCTCCCAGGGCCCCAATGGCTACTTCCGGTGGCAATATCACTGGCTTGGCATAAGTTCCGCCAATCTGAGAAGAATGGGAAAATTTAGCTTTCAGGTAACTACTGATAGATGATAGGTTGTATTTTATTTGAGCATATGATCAGAGATGCAAGTTACACATGAATTTGAGCATTATGACTTACTGATCCAATGTTAGAAAGGGTAAATGTCCCTCCAGTAAGGTCAGTGGTACTGAGCTGACCGGAAGAACCCAGTTTCTGGAGGCGGTTCAGTTCCATGGCGATCTCAAACACAGAGAGGACCTGAACATTCTTCACGTTGGGGACAATTAATCCCAATTCAGTATCCATTGCTATCCCAATGTTGTGAGAAGCCTAAGAAATAAAAATTACCCAGTAGAACAAAGATACTAAACCATTTCACCAAGGTAGGCATATGGTACAGAAGGCTGAGGGAGACTGATTTGAAGCCAGTTTGTGCCATATGGCAAGACCATATCTCAAAAAACCAAAAGACAAAACAGTCAGCATTTAGACTAGACTAAAAGTCATTTGGAAGAAATAGTTTGGGTGGATGACAAGGCATTATGGGTAAAGGCACATACGTGCTGCCAACCTGAGTTCAACCTCCTGAACCCACATGGTGAAGGAGAGACGAACTCTCACAAGTTGTTCTCTGACCTCCACACACAAACAGTGGCACCAGATTCCTCCCCACAGCACAATAAATGTAAATTAAAAAAACAATAACCCAGCTTAAAAGATTGTTTTAGGAACAATAGTGTCTTTTTAAACTTTACAGTGACATTTGCGTAGTGTGTGTGTGTGTGTGTGTGTGTGTGTGTGTGTGCGCACGCGCACATACAAACACCATAAAATGCATGCAGAAGTCAGAGAACTACTTACAGGAGTCAGTTCTCTCCTTCTATTATGAAGATACATACAATATTTACAAAAAGCCATGCTAACTAAATAAATTCAAAAGAATAAAGGAACTAACCAGGGGGCAGCATCACATAGTTCTATGCCAATTAAAATATTTGTCAGTAGGTCTTTGATTGAATAAATGGCAATATCACATCTATTGATGTGTGATGATATCCACAACATAGTAAATGAAAAAGAGAAAAGCAAATTAAAGAAAAATTGTATTACTTAAATGAATTCAGGGTGTATCTGAGGTCATAGGATTGAGGGCAATTATTTCCCCGAGTTTCTTAAATGAGCTATATTGGGAGAGGCTGAGATAAAAACAAACAGTTCACTGTATTAGGCACACTGCAATAGCTTTGATGAGACCTCCTGCATTACCTAAGTGTACCTTCGCTTTTTCTGTTTTGGTAATGTTGGGTAAGAACTCTGTTGCTGAGCTACCTCCTAAAGCCCCTAAACTTACTGCTAGCTGAGTTATGAGGAAGGAACCTAGGAATCAACTTGCAAGACTTCTGTCTTAAGAAACTTGCACTCCGAACAGAAGACTTCACTCAAACTGGATTCAAAGTGTATTACTTAAAAAAAAATCATTATCAATTACTTTCTTTTGGGCTGGAGAGATGATTTAGTGGTTAAGAGCACTTACTGTTCTTCCAGAGGACCCCAATTAATTTCCTAACACCCACATCAGGAGGCTCACAACAGTCTGTAACTCCAGATCCAAATGATGGGCATATACGCACATGCAGAAATATATTCCTATCTACACATACTTAAAAAAAATTGCTCTTGTGGTGGTTTCAAAGGAAATGGCCCCCAACAGAAGTGGTACTACTAGGAGGTGTGGTCTTGTTAGGTTGGTACTCTTTGTTTTTGTTTTTTGTTTTTGGTTTTACGAGACAGGGTTTCTCTGTATTGTTTTGGAGGCTGTCGGTGCAGCCTGGCCTCGAACTCACAGAGATCTGCCTGCCTCTGCCTCCCAAGTGCTGGGATTAAAGGCGTGCGCCACCACCGCCCGGCAGGTTGGTACTCTCGTTGGAGGAAGAGTGTCACTGTATATGCTTAAGATACCACCCAATGTCACAGACCACTTCCTGTTGCTTGTGAGTTAAGATGTAGAACTCTCTCGCATCATGTCTACCTATATGACACCATGCTCCCAGCCACCACGCTCCCTGCCATGATGATAATAGACTAAACCTCTGAAAACATAAGCTGTCACCTCAATTAAGTGTTTTCCTTTATAAGAGTTACCGTGGTCATGGTGTCTCTTCACAGCAACGGAAACCCTAACTAAGATAGCTCTCTTCCTTAAAATTCCAGAAATTTAAACACGAGAGAGGTGATTCTTTTGAGATGCTAAACAGAGTGAGTAGCACAATCCATACATTTGTATAGCTCCATTATTTTAAATGGGAAATTAACAGGGCATTAAAAGGGCAGGCTTCACACCAGAACAAAATTGTTATTAAACAATGACAACAAAGCTAACAGATCACATAAGTTTAATGGCTTATGCTATACCTTTCATTCCTGCCTGAAAAAGGGTCATTGTTTGAGTATCTTAGAGGCTTCTAAACCACAAGCACATGTACACCATCTTCTACTATAGTGAGGATTTTCACAATGCATGGCTGACCTTGTAGGTGATGTTCTGGCAGTTTTCATCCACAGAGGCATTGAGGATAGGAAACTGGAGCAATCCCAAAGAAGCAGCCTGTTGAGGAGAAAGACAAGGCAGCATGAGCACTTTTGCCTCACACAGCCACAGGACTGGAAGCAATAGGAGGTAGAAAATGAAAGGGAAAGAGAACCCGAATCTAGACTGAGCGTAACGTCAAGGCCACACAGACCTGGGTTAATCACTTCCACTCTTCTCTCCAATGAAGGCGAAACTAGGCTGCCCTACTCATTTAAAAACAAATGATAAAGTGGGTCTGGTCTCTTGCAAACATGAAGGGACTTATCAAAATAACCACACAGGCTGCCAAAGCAAAAAAGAAAACGCCTCAATTCCAAGTGATTTCCTCACTAACATGTAGATTTGGATGTTTACGAGAAGATAGCCAACAGTTTAAAAATAGTCTAGGAATTCCAACAAAAAAGGCAGATAGACCATTCCTCCATGTAGGAAGAATACACAATAACGATTGCAAAGTGGCCATTAGAGGCAGTGTGCCACAGGTGTCCTTGGCCTAGTCAAGGGCAGAGCTAGCTCAAATATGTGCTGGAGCCCATCCTGCCGGTGCAAATCTCTGTTTGTCCCTTCAATCTTTCCCCTGCCTTTCTTCATATTTCCTTTCTCTTTATATCATGTCTCCCCTACCCATATGCTGGGCAGAGGTTTCTGGAGTCTATATCTGAACTGATTTGATATTTAAGACGCAGCATATTTGAAAAAGGAGGTCAGGTGAGACAGCTCATGCCTGTAATCCCAGCACTTGGAAGGCTGGGGTAGGACTGAGTTCCAGGCCAGTCTGGGCTAGCTTGTGAAACTGCTTCAAAACCAACAAATAAAATGGTAGTGGGGAGAATACCTGGTGGGTATTCCAGGTAAAATTGTGTAATCCAGCAACTGTGTGTATAGCTCAATGTGATTAAAACAGGGAGTGGCTTTGAGAACACTGGAGGCGTAGCTAGCAGAAATTTGTACTTCACACTAAGGACTGGGGAAACCATCCTAATGGCGCTGAATGGAAACTCTTGAAAAGAATCCGGAAATGATACAATTTGATTGAAGGATGATTAGTCTTGGTAGACTGTGAAGAAAGGGCAGGAGGAGCCATGCGGAGAAGCCAGACCAGACCAGACCAGACCAGACATGTGGCTTTTCCATTTGTTAGTTAATGTCCATGACAAGATTCTCAACCTCTCTGAGGCCTCTTCGGAGGGAAGTGGGGACAGTAATATCTGCGTGTCTGACATACTCTGAGAAATAAGGGATAACTGTAGCATGCTTTCCCAAGCCTAGCACAGTAGGTGCTTTGCAGTGCCATTAGTGAGACTCACACTGCCAGCTGCTCAGGGTCAGCTAATGGTTCCCAGGCCCAGCCCTGAAAATGGTTCTCAGAAGCCCCCTACGAGAATGTGCTGAATATATGGAAATAAATGCCCACTGTGGTGTGCAGTCTCCTTTTAGTTCAAGCCAGAACTTCCCTATGACCCTTACAGAGTGAAAGGCTTGCCCTACAGTCCACACAATTCTCTCCCTAGTTTAAAGCAAGGAGACGGCTCAGTGGTTAAGGGCATGTGCTGCTCTTGCAGGCTCCTGGGACTCAAGCTGATGACTCACAACTGCCTGGGAACTGGCATTCCAGGAGATCTGACTGACACCCTCCTTTGTTCTCTGTGGGCACTTGCATGAACACACACACACACACACACACACACACACACACACACACACTTATAAATAGCCACATATTGTGGTGTATCCCTTTAATCCCAGCATTTGGGAGGCAGAGGTAGACTGATCTCTGTGAGTTTGAAAGCAGCCGTGTCTACATAGTAAGTTTCAGGCCAGCCAGGGCTGCTTAGTGAAACCCTGACTCATAAATACATCCATCCTCCATCCATCCTCCCCATCCATCCATCCATCCATCCATCCATCCTCCATCCATCCATCCATCCATCCTCCATCTATCCATCTTGGGCTATCGAGATGGTTTAATGAGTTGGCGAGGCACTTTCCTTCAAGCCTGACAACCTCAGTTAGATCCCTGGGACTCACAACGTGGGAGGAGGAAACAGACCCCTGCAAGTTGTCCTCTTGAGTGCACTCGAACACACAAGCACACAAACATACACTCATGAATGCATGCACACAGATGCACACTAAATAAATAGATAAATGTAACTTAAGCATAAAATGAAAGTAATCTTTTAAAAAGGAGGTACGAGCTGGGCAGTGGTGGCCCGTACCTGTAATTCCAGCACTCGGGAGGCAGAGGCAGGTGGATCTCTGTGAGTTCGAGGCCAGCCTGGTCTACAGAGCAAGTGCCAGGATAGGCTCCAAAGCTACACAGAGAAAAACCCTGTTTCGAAAAACCAAAAAAAAAAAAAAAAAAAAAAAAAAAGGAGGTAAAAACATAACACAGATTTCAATTGTATACATTCTTACAAAACAAACAGATGGTGGGTTTGGACGCTTTTTTTTTCTCTAATTCTGATGATATGGTATAAAGTAGTATTTTATTTTCTAAGATTTAGTTATTGGAGCTGGAGAGATGGCTCAGAGGTTAAGAGCACTGACTGTTCTTCCAGAGGTCCTGAGTTCAATTCCTGGCAACCACATGGTGGCTTACAACCACCTTGAATGAGATCTGTTACCCTCTGCTGGCATGCAGGCAGAAGACTGTATACACAATAAATAAAATATTAAAAAAAAAAGATTTATTTATGTATCCCTGCAGGCCAGAAGAGGGCACCAGATCTCATTACAGATGCTTGTGAGGCCCACATAATTGCTGGAAATTGAACTCAGGACCTCTGGAAGAGCAGTCAGTGCCCTTAACCTCTGAATCATCTCTCCAGCCCATGAAGTAGTATTTTAATGCAAACCTGTTAACCTACTACGTCTTTACAAAGCAAGTGGCAATGTCCTCTGGGGCCTGGCTTGGAATGAGTGAAACTCGCCTTTAAGAAGAAGGGCATGAAGGAGAGCTTGATCCCACGAGCCAAAGCGACAGGTTTCAATTCTTCCCGAAGCTTAACTAGCTCAGTAAGGTCCACCTCATCACAATAGCCGAAGTGCGGGATCTTCAGGGCCGCAGACATGGTCTTGACCATTGCTTTTTGGAAACCTAGAAGAAACTCAATCCTTTTATATAAATCCAATAATAAGCTATTTTTCAACACAAATTAGAAAAACTGTGGATTGCATCATTATATTCATGATGAATGTGAACTTTTCTGTTAGTAAGGATTGAAAGCTGGGCAGCGGTGGTGCACATCTTAATCCCTGCACTTGGGAGGCAGATGAAGGGACACTAGCCCGCTAGAATATGGCTCTGGCAGGCCTTGACTTTCTCCCCAGTTCCAAAAACCGTTAGATTACATTTCTAAAGCTGGCCCCCAAGGTCTATTTCCTTATTTGTCCACTTCCTCCTCCTGAGGCTGACTACCCAGATACAGCTATCAAAGTATTGAAGTCCAGCAATCAGAAGCCCCCTTTGGCTCACCTAATTAACATGCCCAATCAAGATATACCAACGAATCCTAGAACATTTTAACATAGACCTCCCCCTCTTTTGCTCTTAAGAATTACAAGTGCAGGGTCATTTGCTGCTGTTTTCTGTCTGAGTCAGAAAGCAGCCACTTTTAACTTTTCTCCCCTGCTCAATAAAGGATCCTTTTGTGAAAAGGACCTAATCCACGGTCTGGGAGGGAACCCCTGCTGTGTGGAGTCTCCTTCAGCAGAGGCAGGCTGATCTCTGTAAGTCTGAAGCCAGCCTGGTCTACCTATTGAGTTCCAGGACTACATAGTGAGACCCTGGCTGTAATATGATGAGCACACATCTCCTGAGGTATTCCCTGAAACAAAGCAGCACTGCTTCATGTTACCGATGTCACCATACCTGTTAGGGGCTCTGTCCTGTCTTTGCCTGTGAATACTGGAGGCTTTGATATTGGCGTGGGAAAGGTCCTGTCTTTGGGTTGTGGTGGAGGTGGTGGTGTTATTTCGGCTTTTGGTGAAGGAGGCAATATTGCTCCTGTTTGCTTTTCCAAATAGTTGAGAATGTCTTCTTTAAGTATTCGGCCATCTTTTCCGGAGCCAACAACTTCACTCAGCTTTATCTAAAACATAACATACATTTTAGTGCTAAAAAATAAATCTATCATCAAAATTTTAAAATGGAGCATAATCAATTAAGGGTAAAAACTTTTGTCCAAGAACTTAGTTTGAGGAAGAAACATTTTCATCATTTTGAGAAATAAGTTTCGGGATCTCTGTGTAAGTGGCTGTTACTTTTATGTACACTGTTGTTCATTTGCCCATTTAAATCTCTAACTCTCTTCCATAATCCGTCTGTTCTTCCTTCCTTCCTTCCTCCCTTCCTTCCTTCTTTCCTTCCTGCCCCCACCCTCTTAAGATAGGGTCTTACTGTATAGTTTTGACTGGTCTGGAACTATATAGATCAGGCTGGCCTTGAACTTCAAGAGATTTACCTGCTTCTGCTTGCTGAGTGATGGGATTAAAGGTGTGTTCCACCATGCTCTGCTCTCTCATAATTTTTATGAGTTTTTATTTATTTGTTATGTGTGTCTTGCCTGCACATATATCTGTATGCCACTTATGTTCCTGTTGCCCAAGGAGTCCAGAAGAGAACTCCAGATTGCCTAGAGCCTGAGCTAGTTGTTAGCTGACATGTAGATTTTGTAGATTAAATCTGGGTCCTCTAGGAGAGCAGCTGGGAATCTTAACCACTAAGCCATCTCACCAGACTGGCTCCCATAATTCTTATTGCTTATAAAGTAAACCCATTATTTTGTATAATTAACATACTGATTTTTTAAAAAATATGAATGCGATAGATGGGTGCCTAGCCCAATGGTCATCAGAAAGGCTTCCTCAGGCTGCTGATGGGAGTAGATACAGAGTCCTACAATTAAACATTAGATGGGGAGAGAGCTCAAATTGGAGATCTCCATTGGGTCCCTCCCCTTGGAGCTCAGGGAACCGTGAGGAGAGGGGGAAGAAGAATTGTAGGAGCCAAAGGCGTTGAGGACAGTAGAACACAGCCCACGCAATCAATTAACCAGGACTCACAGAGACTGAAGCAACAACCACAGAGCCGGCACAGGCCCGTGCTAGGTCCTCTGCATGTTATGGTTGTGTAGGCTGGTGTATTTGTAGGAACCCTAACAGAGGGAGTGGGAGTATCTCTGGCTCTTTTACCTGCTCTTGGGACCTTTTTCCTCCTACTGTGCTGCCTCACCCAACCTTGATAAGAGGGTTTGTGCCTCAGGTCTTATTGTATCTTGTTATTATGTGTTTAGTTAATATCCCAGGGAGGCCTGCTCTTTTCTGAAGCTAAACAGAGAGGAGTGGATCCAGGTGGAGTGGAGGGAGGGGAAACTGTGGTGGGGATATATTATATGAGCAAAGAATAAATTACAAAAATATAAACAACAACAAAAATATGTATGTGAATGAAAAGATACAGAGAAGCCAGACATGGAAACACAGGCCTATAGTCTTAGTATTTAGAAGCAGAGGCAGGAGAATTGTGAATTTAAAGCCATGCTGGGTTACAATAGCAAGTTCCAGATGAGCCTGGAATATGTAGCATCTACTTAAAACCTCCCCCTAAAAAGGGGTAGGACTGTAGATCAGTTGGTGTGTTTGTCCATGAGCAGGCAAGGCAGAACATGTCACAAAGTATGCCCTTGAATAGTTCCTCATGGGGAGGAGGAACTATAGTAACATTTCTACAAGTCAATTACACATGTGCATGATACAAACTTCTGTTTTTTCCCCATGCAACAACTACTTTTCTCAGAAATTCCATTCATTGCTGGTCAGAGTAGGAAGGACTCAGGCTGTGTAAGTAGAACTCTTCTCAAGTGCCTAGTTCTATTATTTCCTTGGGGTTTAGACACATTAACATTAACCTCTCTGTCCTTTCTGTATCCAACCACCGTGAAGAGATAATGCACACAGTTTCTGGCACACACATGCTTAAACGAATGAATGTGATGACTGTTAAGGCAGCAAATGAGTGACAAATGAGATGACAGTCTCTCTGCTGAACTCTGGCTCTAGTGCACTGCCAGTTGTGTAACTGCCCTGGCCACTTTCCCACTGTAGATCTCAGAGTAGCTCCATATCTGGAAGGTTAACTGGGACACGAAGTACTTACTAGTGTCAAGGAACCAGGCTGCTGGGCATTTTACCTGCCGCATAGTCACACAATAGGCTATGGTTTGAATCTGGACCGTCCCCAAGGTCTGTGTTCAAGGCCTGTGCCCAGGAGGATATGGCGAAGAAGGCCTGTAGTTCCAGCACTCTGAATACTGAGGTAGGAGCACAGAGATTATGTGGCTAGCCTGGGCCAGTGATTTTGAGGCCAACCTGGACCACATAATGAGATCCTATCTTTAAAAATATATGCAAACATACATAAAAACAAAAAATAAAAGGTGGCTCTAATTTGGTGGTGCTAGGGGTCTATTGGGAGATTTACCAGTTAGCACTGGTGTGTCACCAAAGGGGATTTTGGTGTGTCCTTTTTAATTTCCACCTATGAGGAGAATGAGCTTCCTCCGCTGTGCACGCCACTCCTACCATGATGCACTGCTAAAACACCTAAAACACAGGGGCCAAGCAGCCATGAACCAAAAACCATGAACCTGGAGCCAAATTAAACATCTTCTTTATTATTAGATGGTTTGTTTCAGGTATTTTGTTGCAGTTATGCCAAGTTGACTAACACATGATGGACAAAGACAATACAAATCTTGTCTCAGCACAGGGTAGCTTGGCAGATTTTCGTTACCACATCCACAACTGTTTTCATTTTTAGTTTCTTCCCTTTGCAGTCTTTCATCCCCTTTACAGATTTTTGGTCCTTTAAGAAATCATTCACAGGCACCTAGACTCTTAAATTGTGCTTCTAGTTCACCTGAACTAAGACACTGGTATGTATGTATTTGCTTGTTTGGTATGCTCTTGTGTGTGTTCATGTGAGTATGGGTACACACCATACATGAGCCTGTGCATGTGAAGGCCAGAGGTCAACCTCTGGTGTCATTTCTCAGGGTCTTACTAACCCTGAAGCTTGCCAGTTTAGAGCAGACTGGCAGCCAGTGAGCCCTAGGGATCCTCTACCTCTCCATCCTAATGCTGGGATTACACGGATGCACCGCCAGGCTTCTCAAGTGCGGGCGGGGCATCACACTCATGTCCTCAGATTTGTTGAGCACTTCACCGCCCGAGTCACCTTATCTCCCCAGCCCCAAGACACAAGATTCAAGACTTGTTAGCTATTACTGCTACAGGCTCTGGGAAAGAATAAAAACAGCACGTTATTCAATTAACATTAAGCACTAAGTTCATGTTGTCCTGTCATTTCTTCCCAGAGCTGTTTAAGATTTATTTTTATTGATGTGTTTGTGTGAACGTATGTCGCATATGTTGGAAGTGTTCCTAGGTGCCAGAAGGGGTATCAGATGCTCCAGAGCAGGAGTGACTGTGAGCCACGCCCCCCACTCCTTCCCCTCCTCCCCCCAGTGCTGGGAACAGAACCTGCGTCCTCTGGAAGAGGAGCAATTGCTCTTAACAGCTGAGCTATCTCTCCTGCCCCCTCCCAAGTACTCTTGTGCCATGATCCTTTACTATAGTAACCACTTTCATTAATTCCAGTTTGAACTATTTCAGAGAGCTGGCTATTTTTTCCCCAGCGATACAAATGTATACTTTCTATGTAATCTCAAACTTCAGTTTTAAGACTTACGTTGTTTTCCATTGCCAGACGACGAACGGCAGGGGTCGCTAGTGTTTTCTGACCTTTTATCTCTTGGTGAGTGTGTTCTTCATGGGACACGGCGGGAGTTTCGACAACATCTTCTTCTGAATCTGGAAGCAAGATTAGACAACTTCAGTCCAAAGAATCCTTCAAAGGGCTTAGTGGCGGGCTGGCCAGACGGCCCGAGTTTGGATCCTCGTGTGTCTGTAACCCCAGCATCGCTATCCAATTTTATTAATTTTGTTGTGGATATAACTGAGATATTTTGTTGCTGGGATATAATAGAGATACTACACTGCATATGTAAAATAGAAAATTGGTATGATTTAAATGTGTATATATATACCCATGAATCATTACCATGATCAAGATAATGGACACATTTTCACCCTCAAAAGTGTCCAGAGCAGGACATGATGGCATATAACTTTAATCCCAGCACTCAGGAGGAAGCAACAAGTCAGTCTGGTCTACACTGTGAGTTCCAGACCAGCTAGAGCCACATAGTGAGACTCTAGCTTTTAAAAAAGAAAAAAAAGTTCAGGGACCAACGAGATGGCTCATTAGGTAAAGGTTCACAAGCCTGACAACCTAAATTTGATCCCCAGGATCCACATCCTGGAAGGAGAAAACCAATTTCCAAAAGTTTCATCAGACCACTCACTGTATGTGAATAGTGGCATGCATATGCACACACATAATAAATAACAATCACACACACACACACACACACACACACACACACACACGTTAAGTGCCCTTTAATTTCTTGGTAGTATTTCCCATCCCTTCTCACTTCTCTCTACCTCACCAAGGGAACAACAGATTAGTTACAGGTTGTTATGGGTCATCAGACATTTCCTAATTTATCAGTTACTTTACCTAAATAAATATATTTGTTGGGTTTGTTTCTTTATTTCTATTTTTTCTTTCTTCCCTTTTTCTTTTCTCAGATATCACAGAAAATCTTATCAGTGTTCCTAATTTTCTGTTCTGAATCCCCAGCCCAGGTTCTGTGAGTTTGAATTATTCTATCCTTGAGACAGAGTTTCTCCGTAGCCCAGGATAAGTAGCCTGAGCTGACTTCAAACTTATAATCCTCCTGCTCCCACCACACAAGTTCTGGGATCACAGTGTGTGGCACCACACCCGGAAAGGACTAACAACAACAAAAGTACAGCAGTGATAAATGCAGAAAAAACACATTACCCTTTAGGGCCTCTGTTTCGATGTCTATCAGTGGCTTCCCCACATAAGCAATATCGTCTAGGTTGTAATAGAGCCTCTTAATGACGCCATCGTAACGGCTGGTGATGGTGACAGAGGCCTTGTCACTTTGAACTTCACAGATGCTGTCAAACTGAGACACAGTATCTCCTTCTTTTACATACCTGGAAGGAAGAGACAAGGACACTTTTACATGAGTAGTCATGATTATAAGTCATCCTTGCGGGTTCATGTAAATGCCGCACAGTACATTAAAAACCATTACCCCAGCACTGACGTCCAGAAGGTTCACAAAAAAAGGTTTCAGAAAAGATGAAAATGGCTTTCAGAGTTTCTTTGACAAACCCCTAACAAATGCTAAAATTAAAAACCAAAACTAGCCGGGGCACACCTTTAATCCCAGCAGGCAGAGGCAAGTTTATCTCTGTGAGTGAGTTCGAGACCAGCTTGATCTACAAGCGACACAGAGAAACCCTGTCTCGAAAAACCAAAAAAACAAAACCCAAAAACCAAAAACAAAACTAAACTAAACCCTGTGCCTCCAGGTTTAATTCAGGTTTTCTGCTTGATCCACTTTTTTGATAAAATAAAGTGGTATTTCCTCTTGTTGTATAAAATTGCATAATGAGCATCCCTAATTAGAAATTATAAAATCTGGATTTTTTTCTGTCCAAACAGTGATGCTCAAAACCTTGGATTCTGGATGCTCAAATGATGAAGCCTAAGCAAGTATTTTATAATCTACAATACAAAATCTGAAGTAGTTTTGTACAACATTTCAGATAAAGGATATTCAACCTGTACTAACTTTTTATCAGACTTAAAGAATGAACAGTTTTTGGAAATAAATAACAATGACGACAACAAGGATGATGTCTACAACATGCATCCTTTGTGATTTTAACTTGCTCTGGTGCCGTCCTCTTAGCCTAGTACAGCTGTAGCCTTAAGGAACAAAGAACTAAAATAATGTCCCTAAATTAAAGGAAGCATGGGAAAATGATGCCCCGCTAAACAGAAAGCAGCAATAAAGCAGCAGGAACAGACACATGGCAAAACACACCAAATTTTGCAGTTAAAGATGGACTAAAATGAAAATTTACTAGAAGGGTTGAGCCAAAGATTCTTTTTGGTAAAAGGAAGAATCAGTGAATTTGAGGATTGGTCAACTGAGATCTGAGGACGGCAAAGACCAGAGCTCAGAGCCAACGTCATAAAGCATGCAAACATACATGCTGCTGCCTCCATAGGAAAGGAAGGGAAGGGGTCAGAAATGATAGTTTAAAAAGCTGAACATGAGACGTGTGTTAGGGCTAGGGTTAGGGTTAAGGCTAGGGCTAGGGCTAGGGCTAGGGCTAGGGCTAGGGCTAGGGTTAGGATTAGGGTTAGGGCTAGGGCTAGGACTAGGGTTAGGGTTAGGGTTAGGGTTAGGGTTAGGGTTAGGGTTAGGGTTAGGGTTAGGGTTAGGGTTAGGGTGGTGGTGGCGAGGGTGGCGGCTCACACCTTTGATACCAGCAGAAATAGGCGATCTTTGTGAGTTCTAGGTCAGCCTAGTCTACAAAGCAAGTTCCAGGCCAGGCCAGGGCTGTTACACAGAGAAACCCTGTCTAGAAAAACCAAAAAAGTTAGGTATGGCAGCACAAACCTGTGATCCCAGCACATGGATGGCTGAGTCAGAAGGCAAAAATCAATAAAGTAATTGACAACAAATGGTTGGAAGGAGTATGCAGGAAAGGGAACCCTCATTCACTGTTGGTGGGACTGAAAACTGGCTCAGCTACTTTGGAAGTCTCAAATCTGTGGAGAATTTTCAAAAAGCTAGAAGTAAATCTACCAAATGACTCAGACACAGTAGTCCTTGGCATATGCCCTAAGGAGCCAACATCCCCCTTCACAGATGCTTGCTCAGCTTGCTTATTGATGATGACTGCTCTATTCACGATAGGTAGGAAATGGAAACAACGTAATTGTCGCTCATCTGATGAAAGGATAATGACAATGTGGTACATATATACTACGCGATACTATTCTTCAGCTGTAAAGAAAAATGAAACTATTAACTTTGCGGGTAAATGGATGGAACTAGAAAATATTATATTGACTAAGATAAACCAGACACAGAAAAACAAACATCTTATGTTCTCTTTGGCTTGAGGCTCCAAGTCCCAAATCTTCAGGTAAGAGTACATTTCAAGAAGCAATTACAGACACCAGCAGAGTAAAAAGGGACCATTGCTGGGGTGGGCGAGTCAGGAAGCAGAAATCAGGTAGAGAGGGGAGTAGCAGGGTACAAGAGAGAGGAAGGCAAAGTAAAAATAAATGTGTCTGAAAAGGCCATAATTAACTATGTACCTTAAAACAAACAAAAACCCCAAAAAACTATAATATACACAAGTCTGTGTATAAGTAGTTTAAATGATATTTTCCCATTTGGGTTGACAATGCTCCCTCCAAGAGCCAAAGGCCATCTAACAAAATCCCATCACCCAGCATGAGAAGCCCTGTTTTGAGTTGTTGGTCACAGTTGTTCAAGAGACTCTCAACCATTACAGATTATGGCTGTTGCTCTTGCTTGCCCCCTAGAGATGGAAGATAAGTCCCTGTTGCTAAAGACACCATGCACTTCAGACATAGGGCCCAGAGACCTCTGAGCTGGACCTGACTTGAATGTCCCCTCCCCAAGGACTAGTTTTCAGGGTTCCAGAAGGTCATGTAAGCTTCCAAAGGAGGAGGTAACTAACCAAAGTCCCACCCATGACACCTATGAACTGCAACAGGACCAGTATGGCATGATAACCCTAAGTATGCAGTAGTGGCATACATGCCTTAGTAGTAACCAACAGCTCTCTAATCAAACTTAAGGCTCATTCAACAAGAGGAGAATCACAGCTTGTGTTGGAAACCTAGACGACTACCCAAGGTGGTAAAGTTATGGATCTTAGAGGAGATTTACAAACCAGCACAGTCTCTAGCTACATACTAAACATTTGCCTTTATATGCACAGGTAAGTACAGTCATCACCTCCTATCATGAAAACCACAATCAATGAAAATAAAGAGTTGTGGAGCCCAGATGTATGCATAAAACACTCCCATAACCTAAGCCTCCGTCTTGTGGAAAAGAGGGAAGGAAGCTTGTAGGAGTCAGAGGATCAGGGAATTTGCTATAAGACTGTGTCTCCTCAAGTCCACACAAAGAACTACAGGCAACTAAGGGATGCTGGAACAAGGAGAAATAGTCTTTCTCAGGGGAGAACATCAACTGGTTATCCATTACCAAATGGTCAGCCCTGAAAACATGCATACAAGTAACATCTTATAGACTGAGCAGGCTATATTTATGTATTTCGAATATAGGTATATATATGCATGAATATCTGTGTGTGTGTGTGTGTAACACAATTAATGAAAAAAGAAGCCATGAATTTAAAAGACAACAAAGAGGGTATATTGTAGCATTTGAAGGGAGGAAAGGAAAGGGAAAATGATACAATCTCAAAATTTAATCATATTATAATCTCAAAATATGAGAAACAATTTAAAAAATAAATACTGGCTCAAAAAATTGATGTACACATGCGAGAAGCTAAATTGACCCCAAAGACAGC
Source organism: Mesocricetus auratus (assembly GCF_017639785.1). Lineage (NCBI taxonomy): Eukaryota > Metazoa > Chordata > Mammalia > Rodentia > Cricetidae > Mesocricetus > Mesocricetus auratus. Next base: position 41,115,316 of record NW_024429193.1, read on the forward strand.
AATAGCCACACACATCAAAATTAAATGAGTAAAAGAATCTTGAAGGCAGAGTAATGACCGCTCATCTTTATAGGGTAGGCCCAAGATTCACTGCTGCTTTCCAATCAGAAAACAAGAACTCTGGAAGGCGGAGAGATGGCACATTCAATGAGCAAGTGAGAATAAAAGACTGTCTTTAATACTACATTAGGGGGCTGGAGCTGGCTCAATGGGTAAGAGCATACGCTGCTCTTGCAATGGGTTCAGGTCTGGTTCCCAGCACCTGCATGGTGACTGACAACAGGTAACTTCAGTCCAGGGGACCAGACACCATCTTCTGATATCTGTGAGTACCAGAGATGTGGTACACACAAACATGCAGGCTAAACACTCATATACATTAAATAAAATAAATAAATCTGAAAGTTTTAAAAAATTTTATATTTATCTTGGGCTAGTGTAGTAATCTCAGCACTCTGGAGGCATAGGCATACAGCTCTCTATGGGTTCCAGACCAGTTAGGACTAGATAGGGAGACCCTGTCTAAAAAATAAAATATCTTAAGTCTAGCAGGACTATTCCTAAGAAATTAAGAAGGAATTGGAGAGATGGCTCAGTGGTTAAGAGGACCCAACTTTGGTTCCCAGCACCTATATCAGGTGGCTCATAACCACCCCAGCTCCAGGGAGCTCTGATGATTCCTACCTTGAGGACATTTGTACTCTTGTGCGCACGCACGCGCGCACACACACACACACTTAAACAAAACAAATCTTTTGTAAATATTAATATCTTCTAGAACTAAAACTGATAAAACTAGTGACTGACACATTCATCCTTCAAGAAATACAAAGAATCCTTCTGGCTGAAATGAAAAACATCGAACAGCAACTCAAATCTACATGAAGAAATAAATAACAATAAAGTTAATGACAGATAATTTAAAGTGGACTTCAAACAGTACACTAGAAATATCTAACAGATATAAAAATAAGTAGTGATAGAAAAAAATACATAAACACAAACACATCAACAAAATGGCTGACAAAAAAAAATCTTACCTTACCAGTAATTACACAAAATATAAATGATTTAAACACTACAATAAAAAAAATGCAAGCATTAGCAGAATGAATTTGTTTAAGTGATTCAACTATATGGACATAAATGTTTTCTCTGTCTTTCCTGGGTCCTACTACGCAGCTGAGGCTGGCCTCAAACTCAGAGTGATCCTCCTGCTTCAGCCTCCCAATTGCTTGGATTATTAGTGTAGGGCACACTATTCTACAGAGAAAATCCTATTTTAAGCATTTTCTAAGTATAACATAATGCATATTTTTTTCTTGAGTCATTTATTAATATTAAGTTAGAGAATAAACACTGGTTAAGAAAGGTCTTAGTAATTAATTACTAACGAATTCATGGGAAACATGTGACATATTTGTCATTTAAGAAAGTTTGAGAGATGATGAGACAGACTTAACAGACTTCCTAGGGGAGACCTTACTTTCTCCGAGGAGCAGACAGAAGGTAGGGGAGGGGAGGTGGGGGGGAGCAGGAGGAGAGAAGGGAGGGGGAACTGGGATTGGAATGTAAAAAATAAATGAATAAAAAAAAAGAAAGAAAATTTGAGAGCCAGGCATTGCACAGTGGTGATCCCATCACTCAAGAGACAGAGGCAGGAGGATCATAAATACAAGGTCAGCCTGGGTTATGGATCAAGATACCCCCATTTCAAAAATAAACAATGAAAAACTAAACTATTAAGTTTGGCAGGAGGGGAATAGATTCTCTCTGTGTAGTGCAGGCTTACCTCAAACTTGAGATCCTCCAGCCTCACCCTTCAAAGGAGCTGGGAAAACCAGGCCTGGCCTTAAGATTCTCATTAGGAAAAAAATAATTTGATCTTCTAAGAGCCTTAACCCCTTTACTATGCACGTGGATCTACAAAATTAATAAGATAGAAATTAAGAAGTTAAACTTTATTTCAGTCTGGAAGAAAACTTGGTCTTGAAGTAGAGCATCAATGAGTCAAACGCACACAGCACTTTGGAAAGGTTAGACTTTTCTGACATACCACTTTTATGTGGTAACAGCCACTATGAGCTGGGAGAGCCACAACTGTTACCTGATTCTACACCATGAGAGACAGTGGCTCAGCGGGAAACTGGTGCATCACAAGGTTCAAAGTCAGGCTCTTCTGAGTCCATGGCTCGCCTCACAGTGACAGTGTCAGGAAAGACAAGTGTGAGGATGGGAGCTTTCTGAAATCCTCTGCTTAAAAAGCAAAGAATGCTAAGCGGAGGAAATGGCATTCACTGGCCTCAGTCTAGTTTTGTTTTTTTTTAAGAATATCTAAGTCAAGCAGTGTGGAACATAACCAGTATCCCAGCATTGAGGACACAGGAGGCTGAGACAGAAAGATGGCAAGTTTGAGGCTAGCTTGGGTTACACAGCAAAACCCTTTCTTGAGGGGCAAAAAATAAAGAATTATGGGGAGAAATCTCTCTAAGCATCATAACTACTACTTCTAAAAACCCTTAAAACTTAGTTCAGTGCCAAGAGGGATTTTTTTCCCAAAAGAAGAAAGATACAAAAGGATGGAGAATGTCAAAGGCAGTAGAGGATTTCTTCCTTTTGTTCTAAGCATGTATGTATGTATGTATGTATTTATATCTATGTTATATAAATTGAAAGTTTTTGTTTTAATTAGGATGGGGACATGTAAGTAGGAGGCATGTATGTATGAGACAGAGGTGTAGGATTCCCCTAGAGGTGAAGACATAGGCAGTTGAGAACTGCCAAATGTAGGTGCCAGGAGTTGAACTCAGGACCTCTGGAAGTGGTTCACACTCTTAACCACTGAGTCATTTCTCTAGTCCTAATTTTTTAAGTCTTGAGGAGGATTTTTTTGATTTGTGCCTTTCAGGTAAAGTATCTTGTAAACCTACAGGCAAGGTATGTCAGGTAACATGAACCAAGCCTTTATACTGAAAACCATCTTCAGTATGGTAGAGACTTAGAGGACAGGATTTTTTTAAAGTAGTTAGGAAGGAAATTGTGAGTTCATATATTAGATTCTTCCAAAATCCTGCAGTCTGGGTGTAATTTAGAGGTGCTTAGTTTGCAGGCTCACTACACTGGATTTGATTATTGCGCTGTCCTGGTTTTATATCAACTTATCATCTCTTAGAAAGCAATCTCTTTCTTGGCTGAAGCAAAGAATAGACAGTAAAGGATTTTAAAGAGAAAGAAACAGACTGGAGAGATAGCTCCGTCCTTAAGGGCATTGGGTTCAATTCCTGGCACCCACATGGTGGCTCACAACCATCTATAACTCTAGTTCCTCAGGATCTATTCCCTCTTCTGACCTTTGAGGGCACATGACATACATGTATGCAACACACACATAAAATAAAATTAAGTAACAATCATTAATAAATCACATCAAAGAAAGAGACTTGAGAAATAACTTCTGCTACCAGCATATCAGCAAAGACATTTCCCAATTTGAGTTTCACTTTTTACATATTCAATTAATTTTACATTAATGTAAATTTTTTGAGACTAACTTACCATTCTTTAATAGTTACTTCACGAATCCCTTCTCCAATGTCAGAGAGCTTGAACTGAACAACCTGTCCATACAGCACTTCAAAAATAAATGGGAAATGATATCATTAAATATGCATTATCAATAGCTACTTTCATTTCTAAAATTAGAATATGTTCTTAAGTAGAGGCAGAAATTGTTCCATCCTATAGACAACCAAACCAAACCAAACCAAACAAACGAAAAAAAAAAAAAAACCAAAACCCAATAAACTAAAAAACCCCAACATTTTATAACTTTAAAAGACATATTCACTAAAGCATTACACAGAAGTTGTTATAAAACTTTCCAAATAATGCTCTTTGATAGGGTTATGATGTCTCTCCTAAGAAGTTTCTGACAGTTTGAAGCAATGCTGATGTACAAAACAAGGCCTTCTCTCGGCTAGATCTCACTTCCAATCACCGTCCTCCATTCTTAGACTACAGCCAGGCCACCTCTTTTCTAGCAGCCTTGGAAAACTTTTCTTTTCCTCTTTCCTATTTTTAGTTTAGTTTGTTTGTTATTGTTGTTTGTTCTTTTGAACAACAAAAAAAAAAGAGAGAGAGAGAAAGAAATGTTTAGGCATGGTGGCACGCACTTGTAATCCCAGCACCCAGGAGGCAGAGGCAGGTGGATCCCTGTGATTTCGAGGCTAGCCTGGTCTACACAGTGAGTTCCAGGATAGCCTCCAAAGCTACACAGGGAAACCCTGTCTCAAAACAAACCCATACCACACAGTAGCCCACGTAACCTGCAACTGATAAACAGAGACCCAGAGTTCACCAGAAGTGTTTAGAGGGTAAAGCAGGGAGTTGCTGTTCCTTCTGGAGCAGCCTCTATTTTCTCTGGGAAGTAACAAGTGATCAGGGTTAGAAAATGGTAATCTTGGCTTGAGCAGAGTGAGTGTAGTGGAAGATGAAGGCTTGTCTCCATGTGTGAAGCTCTGAGTTTTATCTTCAGCATTACACATATGTTCGAACACACACACACACACACGCACACACACTTTCCACCCACACAATTACCAAAATCAATTACTGTACATATTGTATATGTGGTGCTAGGGCTAAAACACGAATATAGTGTGCGTATGTGTACTTACATGAGAGCATATGTAAATAGATACAAATCTTTTTAAAAGCAGTTGTGAATGTAAAGTTCACACTGTCTGAGACTATTGAGGATAAAAGCATGGAAAAGAGGGCAGAATCTGCCTAGAATTCCCCTGCTTTCCATTGCCAGGGCCTCTGTATCTACCAAATGCTTAAGTACATAATGAAATCTAGGGTTCTCTCACAGAATTCTCAATAGGTAATCAAAAAAAAAAAAAAGCTCTTATGCCTTTGCCAAATCTAATACTTGAGGCCTCAAGTAATTTTATAGAGGCTGGGTAGCTGGGAGAAAGGTAAGTAGATAAATGCCAAGGAACTCTCTATTCAGGGACAGGCAGGGTGATTAATTATATCATTAACTGAGAAAGACAGTGCTAATGATTGCACCTAGAAAACCAGAGAACTAGGAACAAATGACCAGGTATAGCCCAGCCCCGACTGGGGAAAGAGCCGCATTAAGGGAAACTGTGGAGGGGGAAAGAAAGAAGACATGGATGGAGATAGGTAAAACCACGCTAGAAATACAGGTTCAACCTTCTTACTTTGGTAAGCCTTCGGTTACTAGAAATACAGGTTCAACCTTCTTACTTTGGTAAGCCTTCGGTTACTAAGAAAAAGAGTCAATAAAGATAATATTATTTGACATGCTATTCGGGGAGCGTACTCACCAGCTGCCGTTCTCAGGGAGAGATGTGGTTGACTGTATTTGAGCAAAGGATAACCGAAGGAACACACGCATTTTGGCTTTAAAACATGTATGTTATTACATGTTCGGAAATAGCGAACGCAAGTCTATCAAAGAGAAAACAACAAAACAGAACAAAAAAAGCATTTACAAATCCTCAGAGACTGAAGTAAAGCTCATTGGCAGAATGTATGTCCCATACACAGAAAGCGTGGATTCACCCACACACCCCAAATAAAAGTATAGACTATTTTAATGGCTGTGTAAGTAATACTGAAATTCATTCAGTTCTATTTTCGGCGGACACTCATGTCAATAATGAATTATTTAGGCAAATTCAGAATACTTAACAGCAGGAACAGTCAAACTGATGAAACTAATTATTTTCTAAATTGCTCTGTCCCAGTAATCAAAAGGCCTCAAACTCTACCATACTAAACCCACTGAGGCACATACATATGTTTGTACGTTTAAACATCGTCCCGAATTCCTTACGCTTCAGTGAGTAGATATGCTTAAGTTGTTAGAATTCCTGAATTAAGGTGAAGGAAAACTGCGGTTGCAGATGTAGCTCAGCTGGCATGCATAACCTAAGGCCCTGACTCCATCCTAGGGCTGCCACAGCTAACAACAAAAGTCTCCACAGTGATCGTTAGCATTTAAGACAGTGAAACACACACGATGTTCAAAAGCTTTGTATATGAAGTTTTCACATACATTCTCCCCAGCTCATGTTGTCTCCTAGAAGATGTATATTATTATTCTCACGTGAGAAGTGGATGGAAGAGGTGAAGTTGCTGGTTCAAGGTCATGTTGCAGTCAAGGGGTAAAATGAAGCTTTGAAGTAAACGTGATGTTAAAGCCTAGGCTCTTCCTAACGCATTGTGTTGCAGGGAGAAAGAATGCTTTCTTTCCAAGCTATAATCTAGGAGAAACAATTCTTTCTTTCTCTCAGGCATGGTCATGTGTGCCCTTATTATTTGTAATTATAAATTAAGGTCAAAAGGAAAACCCAAAACAAAAGAGAAGTGAGAGAGAGTTAGCTTGACCTTGGAGAAGATTGAAATTGGGCTTTGCACAATACATTTGAAATAATAAAGAGCAGAAGGATACTTCTAAGGCACAGGAAGTGGCGTAAACACAGCAAGAATGTGATTAACACAACTGCAGGAGCAGTGAGTAGCTTGATGGCTTGATCAGATTTGTAAAGGAAAGCGGTGGCTACTCAAGATGTCTGCTGTGTCTGTGAATGTCAGGATAAGGAGTGGCAATTTATGCTTGGGGGGGTGGCAGTCATTTACAGACAGGGTTAGGACACAGTCTACTTAGCTCAGAGGTTAGGTTACTATAGGTAAAGTCCGGAGAGAAAGGGCAAGGTGGACTGTAGTAGTTGACACACGAAACACGGGCTCCTGAATCCGACTGACAAGGACAGAGACAAGGTAACTGAGTTGTGATGGGTAATGTGTGATTAACAGCAGCTGGATGGCTTTGAAGAGAAAGAGGGGGGACATCAAAAATGAGCAAGAGCAAAGAGATTAAAAGGCAATAGAAAGGAGGGAAAATGAATTTGTAACCTGAGAAGGCATTTCCCCCATAGACTCACACTACGTAAGAACAGGAAGACAGGGACTATTTTCCTCCAAACAGTATAAAGTGACAGAAAGAGACTGGCCTTCGGTGCCCCAGTGAATAAAACCATCGCTCATTTTTTTGAGACATTACATAGCCCTGGGGGGCTGGAACTCCCTGTGTTGGCCAGAATGTCCTCACTCACAGAGCTCTGCCTCTGCCTCTCAACTCTGGGACTAAAAGCATGTGCTACCATGTCCAGAAAAGCCTCAGATTTCAAAGGACGAACTGGAGGAGCTTTACATTTGAGACACCAATGTATGACTCCTAGAGAAGGAGGGAATGGACACACCAAAACCCCATGCATATAAATAATTTATCACACGCATTAAGCTCTCCTCCCTTACAAACTTGGGCAGAAAATAAAAAAGCAAAACAAGGACTGGAGAGATGGCTCAGAGGTTAAGAGCACCAACTGCTCTTCCAGTGGTCCTGAGTTCAATTCCCAGCAACCACATGGTGGCTCACAACCATCTACAATTCAGTCTGGTGCATTCTTTTGGCCTGCAGGAATACATCACTGTATACATGATAAATAAATCTTTAAAAAATTCTTTAAAAAAAAGCAAAACAAACACTTCTTTTACTGAGTCATGCACAATACTTAAAAGACACAATTCCATTGAGATTAACTGGCCCAACATACCTGAGATAATTCCAGTTTATATCTAGTGATTTATTGTATTGATAATTTAATGTCTACAACCACAAAAAAAAAGATGGAGGTGAAAATTTTTAGCTGATTAACACAATAAAGAAGCAAATAAATAAGTTCAAATTACTTAGTATTTTGAACAGGAAGACAAATACCATTGAAAAATATAACACGGGGCATGAGATGGTTCAGTGAGTAAAGACTCTTGCTGCCAACCCTGAGGACATGAGTTCGATCCCCAGGACCCAAATAGTTGAATGAGAAAACTGACTCCTGCAAGCTGACCTGTGATTTCCCCATGTGTATCATGATACTTGTGTGTTTCCCACCATGCACACAACAAATAAATAAATTCAATAGAGCATAGTTGACTAAATTAGGAACCAAATGTGTGACTCCTAGTGAAGCAGGAAACCAGGCATATGATTAATTTAGCACAGGCACTGAGCCCTCCTCCTTTAAAAATGCTTGTAGAAGATGAAAAAGCAAAAAACAAAACAAGTGCTGAGAGCAGTAGCACACACCCTTAATCTCAGCACTCAGGAGGCAGAAGCAGGTGAATCTCTGTGAATCTGAAGCCAGCCTGGCCTACACAGAGAGGGTGCCATGACAGCCAGGGCTGTTACACAGAGAAACTCTGTCTTGAAAACAACAAAACAAACAAACATAAGAAAAACGTCTTTTACTGAGTCATTCAACATATTTATTTGCTCTCACAGTGTGTAGAGTTCTAGGGTTACATATAGAAGGAAACACATACAATTCCTGCCCACATACTGTGTTTAATCATGGTAGTTTGAATGTAATTGGCCCCCATAATCTCATAGGGACTAGCACTATTAGGAGGTGTGGCTGTGTTGGAGTGGGTATGGCCTTGTTGGGGGAAGTATGTAACCATGGAGGCAGGCTTTGAGGTTTCCTGTGCTCCGGATACCACCCAGTAAATCAGTCAACTTCCCGTTGCCTACAAGATGCAGGACTCTCAGCTACTCCTGCAGCACCATGTCTGCCTGCATGCTGCCATGCTCCCCATCTTGATAATGGACTAAATCTCTGAAACTGTAAGCAAGCCACCCCAAGTAAATGTCTTCTCTACAAGTGCTGCTATGGTCACGTTGTCTTTTCGCAGCCACAGAAAACTCTAAGGCACTAGCAGAATGGAAGACACAGTGACGCACACAGGCCATTAACACTGCTACATCACGGTGTGCTACGGGAACCTCCCGAGAGTTAGCCTGAAGACTGCAGACTGAGTGGGAGTAAGCCAGGAGATAAGCGGTGTCGCAGATGAGGCAAGAGTCTTCAGGGCAAAGGAAATGTATGAGCAAAGGTCTGGAATCAAGAGAGCACAGTGTGTGCTCAGCTAGTTGTTTCACAGACTTCTCTAGCAATGTAGTGTGCAACGAGTGAGCATGGTCAGACTTGGGGCTGGGATGAGTAATGTGTGTGAAAAGTGTTTTTTTTTATTTTTGCTCTAATCTTATTTTCATTGATGTTTAGAATCAATGCCCAGTAAAGTGACAGAATAAAAAAATATATTATTTTCAAGAAAATGGATAGTACTGGCAATCGTCTTATCAAGTGAAATAAACTATACCCACAAAGGCAGATATAGGATGTTGTCCCATAAGCAGGGTGGTAGTGGAGCATGCCTTTAATCCCAGCACATGGGAGGCAGAAGCAGGCAGATGTCTGAGTTCGAAACCAGCTTGGTCTACAAAGCACGTTCTTGAAAAACAAAACAAAACAAACAACACAAATGGGGGCACAAAGTAGAAGAGGAACAAAGAAGGATGTGGAAAAGGAATCAAAAGAGGGTGGGTAAGAGGATAATAAAGTGTAGAATGAACATGTTTAATAGAGAATGAAGATTGAGATGTTGGAGAAGGCAGACCATAAAAGGTCATGTGGCTTGTGAGCATTTCTGAAAAAAGAGTTGTCTTAAGCAAGAACGTGGCATGATCTAATGTGTGCCTTACTTTATAAGTTCACCATGGCTGGCCTATGGGAAATGAACTACAAAAGGGGCAGATCAGAGGCGAGCGGCCCAATTAGGAAAGACTAAGACACCTGCAATTAAGAGTGAATCGGTGAACAGTAGCTAGATTTCTTCAGAATTAGAAGCTAGAATCTAGAGAAACAGGTTTGAGACTTCTATTCTGGAGCCCAGAGTCTGCATCCCTGAGGCATTAGGGCACACTGTGAGATGGTTGAGGTCAAGCTTTTCCAGGCTCCTTGTGGTAGCAGTAGCCATGTCACACTGTTCAAGCTGGCTAAGTTAGCCTGGAAGAATTCCTTCCTCCTTCTGGTCTTAAACACTGACTGCACTGAAACTCTCTTATGGCCATATAGAAAAGGTCAAAATGAACTGATGAAACATCAGCCTTAATGATGACTATCATGTATATAAGCTGTCATCTGTGTGCATAGATGATGTCCTGCCATTCACTGGACTTGTGTTACTTGCAACAGAAAAAAAACGCCTCATAGCATGCAATTGCAGATCTCCTGGACAGCAGAATACACGAGCCTTCCGTAGACCCACTCGGAAGACTGAGAAACATCAGGAAACCATTAGCACAGCTGGTGACTACATCCAAAGGAGTGGAGAGATCCTGCAGGAAGCAGGAAAAGTGCAGTGGGCATATTGAAAAAGGAAGCAGTCACACATCACTTAATGACAGGACTGTGAGAAAGAACTACATAATTTGATGATGCTTACACAAAACCAAGTAAATGGCTTAGCATATTACCCACCTAAGCTACAGGCTAGTTCTTATGCTACAAACCTGTATAGCATGTTACTGTGCTAAACACTATAGGCAACTGCAACTATCCGTGTATCTACACATATCAAAACACGTAAGAGGTCATAGGAAGTGTTCAGATCTGCCTTAATCTTTTGGGACCACTGCTGACTGCAAAGTCTTTGTGCAGTGTGTGACTGTATTTAACACAGTATTTAGATGCTGGAGAAAGAGGACAGCAGAATAAAGCAGCAAACGATGTAGGAAGCTGGTGTCTCAGAAGTCGGGAATGGAGAGCTCTCAAAGGAAAGGTCACCACAATGCCTGGTAAGGTGCCTCGGACAAGAGTCTTCTTCTACTGGCTACCTCCTACTCCCCCTTCCCATTCTCCTGACTCGTTGCCCTCCAGGAATTCCTCTTTGAGCCCCACTCCTCCACAGGTGTCACCCCCATGTGTCACAGTAGCTCTGAGCACTTGTTCCGTAACCACACTTCTCTGATGGATTCTAAAGCCTGTAGTCTTTTTCCTAGCCTCCGGTTCCCCTGCTCTCCTCCACTAGATTACAGTCTCAGGAGCAAAGGGACGGTGTCTGCTGTGTTATATTTATATCCCAGTGTCCAGTACATACAGCAGACTGGGAGAAGGTTTTGTGGGATCAGGAGGCCACCATTGCAGGAACATCTAGGAGAATGAGAAAAGTCAGTATCCAAGAGGTTATATAATTAGGAAGAAACAGAATGCTTAGTGGGATACATCCACCATCATTGCCAAAAAGCTTGTGAGTGAGGGGGATGGAGATGGTAAATTAATGATATAAAGTTGGAACGGTGTGAGGTGTAGACCAAGGAGAGAAGCAGAGCTCCGAGTGAACCTCAAGCTAGAGGGTGCAGTTTTCCTTTTCTCTTCTCTTCCTCCCCCACGGAAAACGGCCTCAGGTCAGGTTAACAGTGTCCGCGTCTGGGTACACAATAAATCCCGAAAGAATGTCGCTCTGTGTCTGCTGCGCCTGTGACAATGCCTGACTGGCATCAAGGTGCTCGAGCAAAAGTCAAGCAGGTGGAAGGCAGGGACGTGGGTACCGCTGGGAGGAACGCTAATCGCCAGGTAGGAGCAGGGAGTTTTGTTTCCAGCTTTGTTGGTGCGCCGCCTGCGCTGCCCTTCTGTTTGCGTGCATCTTTCCATCACTTACTCACAGGACGCGTGGCACTCGAAGAAGGAAGCAACGCACCACTCCAGGTGATATCTACTAAATCACTCCGTTCTCAACCTCAGACCCACTCAATCCAGCTTACCAGTCTGACAGCATTCCGGCTCCAGGTCCCCAGTACACGCGTTGCAGCCATCTTACTCCGGAAATAGCCACCGGCCGCCCAGCTGGGAGAGACGCCTCCTCCAAGTAACCAATCCCGACACCCGAGACGCACCTCCCCGAGCGGCCAATGGGAGCGAAGGAACGAGCCTCCCACCCAGCAGCCAACCAGGGTGCGGGGCGGGGCCGGTTGTAGCCCCACGACTCTGTGGAAGAGGATTGGGGAGAGGGTAGAAGTGGGGCAGCTCAAGTGGCCAGGTGTTGCTGTGTGAGTACACACGCACCAGCAACCATCAGATAATGGAGAAATCACGTTTAGGGACTGCAGAGATGCCTCTGGCAGAGGACGAGGGTTCAATCTCTAGCACCCACATCATATGGCTCACAACTTCCTACAACTCCAGTTCCAGGGGATCCCATACCCTCTTCTGGCCATCTCGAGCGCCTACTGCATGCATGCGCTCGACATACACACACTTAGGTTCGCACATACATACATCATCATTCTTTTTTAAAAATTAAGGGCACACACTGAAGACCTGAGGGATCAGTAGCAAAGTGTCCTTACTGGTGTTGTGCTGTTAACTACACTGAAGGCAGAAAAATAGAACGTTTTTATATTTTGTAACAAGGTTCTGAACCACGACTTTTTCATAAGTCCATACTGGAACACTTGTCCATGATTAGCATTTCTTCTTCCTGTGTAGTGTCCTTTAGGATGCCCAAACTGGCTTTTCACATCTAAAATATACATGCCATCACATTGTCTTTCAGTCTTACAGAATGTGGTCAGATGCAGCAGCCTAGCATAAGAAATGAGTCAAAAACTTAAAACCCTGAATTGCTTTGCCTCTTGGGGAAATGTCAAATTGAGCCCAGGTGGGACAGTAAAGGGACCATCAGAAACCCAACACTGTGAAGGTGCATGGGGGGGGGGGTAGAAAGAGATACGGTACTATGAATCAAAGGCCAGTCAGTCTGAACCACATGGTGAGATTCATGCTTTAAAAACAAAACCAAGGGGCTGGAGAGATGGCTCAGCCGTTAAAGGTTAGGCTCACAACCAAAAATAAAACAAAACCAAGAGGGAGAGAGAATAAGAGAGAACTAGAGTTTTCTTTAATAGGTGATGTATATATACATGAATACAGTTGTATAAATGTCCAGTGACATTCAATGTTCTTGCTTCTTAAAAATTTGTACCAATATCTAAGGGATTAGAGAGAATACAATGGGAGGAAGCAGGGGCAATATTTCCTCAGCATTGGAAAATCTTACTGGTTTATTTGAGAGAATGTTGTGGGGTATTACCAAGAGACTGCTCAGACTTGTGTTTAAGCCAATAGAAAACCATTTTCCTTACCTTTTCTTAATCACAAAAGTAGGAGAATTTCATGGATTGTTAGATTCTTCTATATACCCTTTTCCCATTTGTTCCGAGACTAACACTGAGGCAGCTACTATCTTTTCTTGTGTAGGTGGCCAATGACCCACCCAGGCGTGATCCTTGGAAAGTCAGGGATTCAGGATCAGCATGATACTTTTCAGCAGCTTCTTACGTTCTTTTGAGTAAGAACTGCATTTTGTATCGGCAGCTTTTCTTTCTTTTATTTGTTTTTTTCAAGAAAGAGTTTTGCTGTGTAGCCTTGGCTGTTCTAGAACTCACTTTGTAGACCAGACTGGCCTTGAGCTCAGAGATCCACCTGTTTCTGCCTCCTGAGTGCTGGGATTAAAGGGTGCATCACCACACCCAGCTACTGTGTCAATTTGCCTGAACTTATGCTTTAACTCCAAATAGGGATGTGAGATCTGAGGACTCTTTAACATTTGGCTTTCACATCTTGACTTACATTGCTTTGTTTGTTTTGTTTTGTTTTGGTTTGGTTTTTCGAGACAGGGTTTCTCTGTGGCTTTGGAGGCTGTCCTGGAACTCGCTCTGTAGACCAGGCTGGCCTCGAACTCACAGAGATCCGCCTGCCTCTGCGTCCCGAGTGCTGGGATTAAAGGCGTGCGCCACCAACGCCCGGCCTTACATTGCTTTGTTATCCTATGCCATTTTATGTGTCTCAGACTTGCTTTCTGAGATAATCTTTGTTTTTGAAGTGCACACGGTTTTTTTGTTTTGTTTTTTTGGGTTTTTGAGACAAGGTTTCTCTATATAACAGCTCTGGCTGTCATGGAACTTGCTCTGTAGACCAGGCTGCCCTCAAATTCAGAGATTCCTCTGGCTCTGTACAGTGCTGTTATTAAAAGCATGCACTACCAAGCCTGATTGGGGATCTGTTCTTTGGAAATTCATTTAGAAGGCATATGTAGAGCTGGACCTGGATCCCTTATTGGTCAAAGATAGGAACACCAACCCCACAGCTTTTATTGTGGTCATTAGCATAGGACTATATAGACTTGCTTTTATTGTAAGAGTTATTAGGGTCAGAGCTTATGCCCTGGAAGCCCTAACAAGCCAGGCTCAGCCACTCATCTTCAGCAAGCCATTTTAAGAGACTAAGAGAGGAAGGGGTAGGGAGAAGAGAAAAGGAGAAGAGATAGATAGAGAGAGATGGGGGGTATTTATGCAATGTAGCCACATTGGGGTGAGTTAAGGAATAAGAAAATACAATGACCCCCTTTGTGGCGGTTTGGAAGAAAATGGCCCCCAGAGAGAGTGGCACTATTAGTAGGTATGGCCTTGTTGGAGGAAGTATGTCACTGTGGGGGTGGGCTTTGGGTTCTCCAATGCTCAAGCTACGTCCAGTGTCACAGGCCACCTCCTTACCTTCTGATCAAGGTCGGTTACAATGTTATCTATAGTTTCTTGGCTGGTTTCTACACCATACTTTTATCCACTTTGTCCTACCACCAAGAGAAGCTATAATGGTGCAAACAGATCAGAGCTAAGGATTCATGGGCAGAGTTAGAAGTTAGAAAGCACAAGCTGCGGTGGAGACACGGCTCTCGAGAGGGTAGAGTGCTTGTTTGGTGTGCAGGAAACCTCAACACCAATCCCCAGCACTGTGGTAAACAAATAAATTAAAAGGATAAGCTTTCTTCAGAGGAACCTAACATGTAAGATAATCAAGGTACCGCAGAGGGCTGGAGAGAGGCTGCTTTTCTGAAGGACCCAGGTCAGATCTTCAGCACCCACTTTGTGGGTCACCATCCTTTGTGACTCCAGCCCCAGGGAATTCTATGCCTTCTTCGGGCCTCCGTGGGCACCAGGCATACATGTGGTGTGCAGATGCATGTGTAGGCAATATATCGATACACATAAAAAACTAATTTTTAAAAAAGTACAACGTTTACATTCTGTTCCCAAAGCTACAGCCTTGCTTCAACTTCTCATTATTTCTTGCCTGTAAAATTACATCACTGGTATTTCTTCCTTTAGGCTCTTAGGCCTCTAAGTCATCTTCTTCATACTGATAAAGGACTTGTGCCTTTCCCTTTGGTTAGCAGACTATGAGACAATGAAGTTTTTCTTAAGAGTCTCACACTGGGACAAGGGAAAATCTGGGGTCCTCATGCCAACCAGAGGGAAAACATTTCTGAAAACTGCAAGTCCACCTTGCAGGAGAGACTGAGTCAATGATGGACCGGTTTTGGCCCGGACCCCCCCTACTTTTTTTTTTTTTTTTTTTTTTTTGGTTTTACGAGACAGGGTTTCTCTGTATTGTTTTGGAGGCTGTCAGTCCAGCCCGGCCTGTTGCCCCCTACTTAAACCTAAACTTTACATCAGGACCCTGAAGATAGACTTGGTCTACTTTTTCTCTTCCCAATCGGACCATATTTCACAAATTTCCGTTTCTGCTTTTCATTATTATTATTATTATTATTATTATTATTATTATTTGATTAGCCATGAGAAGGGATGGCTGAACCTACTTTGTTAGGGCTGCCAGAGCCCAGGCTCTGACGTTAACAAGTAAAGTAACCATAGCTAATATTCCAAATCTCAACTATGAGTACTTCCCTGATTAGTATCTTGGAGCCTGTTCTAGATTGGTTAGAAGTAATCTATCCATTTCCAGAATATCTAGTTAGCACAATACTGAGATTAGAAGATAGTGATGTTTTCATCACACAATTCAGATTCATTTCCCTGTCTTTCAGGTACTCGAGGATGCTGGGAGGAAGAGCTACACCCACTGTGGAAAGAGATTAACACCGGCCTGAGGGACAACTGAAGAATGTACCTGTTGGGGAAAGGTCTTCTGGAACCTGAAGCTTCGGCTGTGTCACCCCCTTGCGGTCAGTCCAGCTCCCTGCGACTTTGGGGACACAGACCGACTACTCCCTGCGCAGCCTCTTTGAGCGCCGGGCAGCGCGCATGCGTACAGACTGCGTGCCCGGTCCACGGAGAGATTCGCTCCCGCAGGGAGGGTTTTCCCGGAGGCACTGATTCTTTCTTTTTCCGGCAAGCTCGGCCCGGAAGCGCAGTGTCCCGGCTGCGGGCTTACCGGCTCCTCGTCCTTTCCCGGTGGCAGTCGGGGCGTGGTCGCTGCGGGCCGGGCTCACGCGTGCCAGCGATGGAGGGGCAGCGGGTGGAGGTGGACGGCAGCATCATGGAAGGGGTGAGTGCGGGGCTGCGTGGGGCCGGGGCGAGGCGTGGCGGTGGGGCATCCATTCACCGACTCTCGTTTCTTCTCCCCGGTGCTCTGCAGGGCGGCCAGATCCTCCGAGTCTCCACCGCCCTGAGTTGCCTCCTGGGCCTCCCCTTGCGCGTGCAGAAGATCCGCGCTGGCCGCAGCACGCCGGGCCTCAGGTACCGAGGGCGGGCGGGGAGTCGGGCCTGACAGAGTCTGAGTCGGCGGGCTGGGAGACCCGGGATCGGAGCCCGCGGTGTGGGCCGGAGGATGCCCCGGGCAGTGTCCAGAGTGCAGCCCTCGCCCTCTTTTCCTGTCCCTAAGATAGGCTGCGGGTTGTCTTTGGGACGCATTGAAACCGGGTAGTTTGTCCACTGGTGTTTTCCTTGTAGGATCTCATTCTCATTCTTAGTCTTACTGCAAGATCTCATCTAGCTCAGGGTAATCCCGAATTCCCTGCATGGCACCTTGAACTTTTGATTATCCTGCCTCCATCTCTCAAATGTTAGAATTAGAACAGTGTGCCACCATGCCCAGTTCTGGGAACAAAAACCTAAGGCCTCCTCCATGCTATGCAAGCACTGTACGCACTATGCCCTCAATCAGTCAGTCAGTCAGTCAGTCAGTCAGTCAGTCAGTCAGTCAGTCAGTCAATCAATCAGTCAAATTGTTAGCACACACCCTCACAACCTCCCTTTAAACTAAATATCTTTAAAGGATCTTATTTAAACGATCACATTTTTGTGGATTGTGGCCTCAACATAGAAATTTAGGGAATAATACAAGATTCAGGCCATACAGGTGTCATGAGTTGATTATTCAGTGGAATGCAAGCAAGGGTTAGGGTTAGGTAGTTTTATTTTTCCCTTTTTGCATGCTTGGGGTTTGTAACAGTTCATCGGTGTGTGTTTGTAGCCTAAATAGCCAGTCTTGGAACCTTTAAGAAGTTGCCCATAAACGGTGAGTCCAAGTGCATTAAAAACTCCAACTGAAGCTCTGCCACTGAAAATACCACACTTGCTTTCTGGCCGTTGCTTTTGTAGCTATGTCATAGAGTGGGGTATGGGCAGTCTGATCACACACATCTTGATGCAGTATTATGACCTGAAGGCCTCAGCATTTATCTGGACTGGAAATGGTTCGTGATTTGTGTGATGGGCACCTGGACGGGGCAGAAATCGGCTCAACAGAGATAACCTTCACACCAGAGAAGATCAGAGGCGGAATCCACACGGCAGATACGAAGACAGCGGGGTATGTCTCACTTAATACTCCATCCAGGCCTCTCAGATGTAGGTCCTGTTGCTTCCTGGGGATGCTCTTTAACCCTTTCGAGATTCAGTTTTCTCCCACTTTAAAATGTAAATAATAGACCTTTCAAGGTTCAAGACAGTGGATGTGAAACTTCGAGTGCCTACCTGTTGAGCTGTAGCATTTATTTATTGAGACAGAGTTTCTCTGTGTGGCCCTAGCTGTCCTGCAACTCAATCTGCAGATCAGATTGGCCTCAAACTCAGAAGTCTACCTGCCTCTACGCCCTGATATTGGGATTAAAGGCATGTGTCACCGTACCCGGTAGTTGTAGCTATTACTATTTTCAGATTTTTTTTTTGAGACAAAGTCTCCTATATCATCCACTCTGATGCTGAATTCATGATTCTCCTATTCCGATATCCCAGGTGCTGAGCTTATAGGCTGGTGTCACTGTACGTGGTTTCCCCTTCTTGTCTTAATAAACATCTGTTTGGCTCTAGGAAGTTTTGGAGACTTGCCTTGCATGTCCAAGATCCTGGGTTCAATCTCTAGCACTGCCAGAGGGGCAAAATGCTCAAGTCTAAAAATTTTAGATATCCTGATTACTCCTATTCCCCTTGGGATGGAGCTGGGGACATGGCTCAGTGCTGGAGTACTTGATCAGCATGTAAAAGTACTTGGGTTCAATTCCCACTACCAGAAAGCAAACAAAAGAAGACTAACAAAACCCCAGCCTTTTGAGAAACGGTTATCTTAACAAATTTCTAAGTATTTCATGTCATCCCACAATAACAGCAGAATGACCATAGCAGAATGTGGAGAGGAACCAGTGTTTGGATTGCTTCTGTGAGCTATTTGGCTGATTGCATCCACCCTTTGCCCTTGGTACTGGAGCGCTAACCCATTGCCTCAAGCCTGCTGGGCATGTTCTTCGCCACTGAAGTTCAACCCCAGCCCTGACAGCCTTTTTAAGTAGCCTTTTCTTTTAACCATTATGTTCTGTTATTAAGAATTTGACGGAGCAAGACACGATAATTATAAACCTTTTGTCAGTTCACAAGTAGCTTTTCAAATGAATTATGATTATTTTAGGAAGATGTTTAGTAACAAGTGAGATCTGAGCTATGGTATAAGTAGACTTCTGTGCAGAGGGGCCTGGGATTGGGCCTAAGATGAGATCTGTCAAGAGAGAACTTTTCCTAAGGTAAGGAAAGAATTTTCAGGTATTTTACCATTAGCCTGTTATTTGTACAAACAAGAAGGAAAAAGTCATAGTTATCCTAAAAATTAACTAAATCCATTGTAGAATTTGAAGCTGTAAGAGAAAGCATTTATTCCAAACCTTCCATATTGTGTGATAACAAAATATCACACATCACTTCCATGTTGTGAATTAGGGAGTCAAACCACACTGGTGTTAAGTGATTTGCCCGAAGTCTTTGAGTTAGGGTAAGGACTAGCATTAGAATGTAAGCCTCTTGCCTCCTACTTTTTAAAAATTTCGTTTATTTGTGTGTGTGTGTGCGTGTGCATGAACACTGCGGAGTGTGTGGGGGTCAGAGGACCCATGGGAATCATTTCTGTCTTCCTACCGTCTTGGTCACAGGAATTGAACTCAGGTTCAAGGCTTGTGGCACGTGCCTTTCCTGGCTAAGGCATTTCTCCATCCCTTGCCTCCTAATATATTAGCAAGTGAGAGAACTAAGTTTGAAGTTGATAGTCCAGCTCCACATAGGAGATGAATAGTTGAAGAGTCCCAGCGGGAAAGCCCACTTTCCTTTTTATCATACTTAGTGAATTTTACCTCTGGTTGTGATTGCAATACTGTGAGTTTTGTCCTATGTCTTGTTTTGTGGTTCCTTACTCTTCTAAAAGTGAGGTTTTCATTACTGCTTTCAGAATCTAATTTTATCTAGGAGAATGTAAGCACTTTAAATGTTGGATTGCTTAGAAGAGACTGAATAATGGCTTGTAAGTAAGCTGAACATCTCTTTTCTGTTTGCTCCTAGACTCCACTTCTTAGGAGAATATATTGCATTGCCTGTGTTTTCTTTTCCAATACTACTTGTACTACTCAGCCAATGAATATTTAGAGAATTGATGAAACTGCTTCTCAGTAATAGAGGCTTTAAAATGTCCCTTAGAGTATAAGATTAACTAGAAGTGTTATTAACACTGGGGACAGACAGACAACAGAGTCTTTTTGAGAAGTAGTCAGGGCCCAGAAATAGAGACTTTGAAGTTTAGTGTACTTGTTGTATAATCTTTGTTGTATAATGTTAAAGAATGTCTTTTGATTACAGTTGCTATTACAGTTTAAAACTGCAACTTACTTAGGAATGTGATCATTTTCATTTTGAAGAAGGGCAATACTTGTTCTATGTAGCCCTGGCATTAGCTATGTAGACCAGGCTGGCCTCGAACTTACAGAGATCTTCCTGCCTCTGCCTCCCAAGTACTGGGATTAAAGGTGTGCACCACCAACGCCTAGCTACATTCTTATTTTTAATTTAATATGTTTTGGTGGTGCCGGGTACTCAACCAAGGCCTTACACACGAGAGACTGAAGCTTTTCCTATTTATTTATTATCTTAACTCAGTTTGCTTTTCATCTTTCTACTTTTTCCGTAAGATTCAGGGTTTGACCCTTCAGACACTGTCGGGGCTATAAGCCACAGTGGCATGCAGTAGCGAATACAGCTGTTCTGAGCCTCAGAAGACAGTACAGTTATGTGTGTTCTGCCTTTCCCTTAGGAGTGTGTGCCTCTTGATGCAGGTTTCAATGCCCTGTGTTCTGTTTGCTGCTTCTCCATCGGAGCTTCGCTTGAAAGGCGGAACTAACGCTGAGATGGCACCGCAGATAGATTACACCATGATGGTAAGGGGTGACCTCTTGCTCTCTCTTTAAATATGGCTGGAATATTTTCGTGGACATTCCTGTTGAGGCATGCTTTCTAGTCCTAGCTCAGGAGAGGGAACAGAGTAAGGTTTACTTTAGGGTTTGCGTTATAAATTAGGATAGTGTTCAGACTGAAGTTTTTAAGGACCTGAAAGTATAATTATATAAATTACATCAGTTGTGATATAAATCACCTATTTTTATTTCGTATTGATGTGCTTATAGGGAAAAAAATGGTACAGGTTGAATGTACCACTGAAATATTAAGTGTGCCAGAATTTCAGCCAGTGAGATGCTCAGTGGGTAAAAGCACTTGCTATGCACGCCTAGTTCAGCCCCAGAACACGCAGCAGAAGGCCAGAGCTGACCACCACACCAGTGCAGGGGCGCATACACCCTTCCTTCGAGGAACACAAGTGGAGCATTTTCCACCTGACTTCATGAGATGAGCAGTGAGCACAACCCAGGTGCAGGTGGCATTCATTGACTCGGGCTCTGTATATAATGAGTATGAAACATAGGTGAATTTCATGTTCAAATCCCATCGCTGTGTGTGTGCAAATACTACAAAATCTGAGAAAATCAGAAGCTCAGAGCACTTGTGGGTCTGAGATTTTCAGGTAAGGACATTCATTCTGTACCAGTGTGTTTTTTTTTTTCTCTAGGTTTATTGTGGCATAATTTGTATCATGAATAGTAAAAATGGAGAGACACATACTGGGGTTCAGTCTGAATATCAGAAAAACAAAGCAGCCAACCACTAGAGAGTTCTTACCTCTAATAAGGCTGGGGTGATCCTGTCCTCAGAGTGACTGCAGATGGAATACCCTGAGCTCCTGTCTTACATTACCATCTAGTGCTGGGATTAAAGGTGTGTACCACCACTACCCAGTTTCTATGGCTAACTAGTGTGGCTGCTGGGATTAAAGGTGTGTGTCACCACTGCCTGGCCTCTATGACTGTGACTAGCTTTGCATTCTGATCTTCAGGCAAGCTTTATTAGATCATAAACAAAATATCACCACAATAATTTTTTACAATTAAATTTATCCCTTTGAATGTAGTTTTAGGAATTTTGTACATATAGATACCTGTGAACCAATTTCCATACCTAAAATGTGGAATAGTTTTATTTTTAACAAATTACATACCTTTGTAGCTAGTCCTGTCCCAACTCTGGCAACCACTATTCTATTTTCTCTTAGTTTTGCCTTTTTCACAATGTCATTTAAAGTAGTAATGCTCTCTATATAACCGTAGAATTAGGTCTTCTCTTCCTCTTCTCAAGCAGGGTCAGTGTCTCCCAGGCTGGCCTTGAGTTGTTGTGTAGGGAGGGTGACCTTCACTTCCGATGCTCCTGCTTCCACCTACAGAGTTAGAGTTGCAAGTGTGCACCACCGTGGCCAGTTTAGGCCGGAAAATGTTATGAATCATAATGTAACATAATTGGTGCAAGCTACTCCAGCCTGCATGCCAGCCAAGTGCGCGTGCTAGCCAAGTGCTCTACCAACCGAACTCCCGTGCCAGCTCCTGGATCTAGTTTTTTTTTACTTACGTAATAAATTTTAGACTCGGTGTTACTGCAGTAAAGGCCAAGTGGCTTTACTTCTGTGAATGCACCAGTTTGCTCATCTGCTCATGAGTTGAAGGCCACTTGAATGGCAGTTTGGAACAACTTCACTACTAAGATGTACAGACACTGCCAAAATATTTTTCAGCCCTGTCATTTTTGTGACCCCATGACAGCTACTTCTCTGGCATCCTACCCAGCAGTAGATGGCCTCTGTGCTTAAGTCCGTCCGTCCCCCCCACTTGAGATTTTGAAATGTTTTGGGAAGAAACCCAGGGCTTTATACATGTTAGGCAAGTGCTCTGCCCTGGGCTCTATCACCACTCCTGTCTTTGGAAGAAACAATACAGAACTTTAGTGCTCCCTATACCTCCTACACACATGGAGATAGCCTAGAGAAAGGACCCAGACTTTCGAGAGGATGGCATGTGTTTTCCTGGGCTCCAGGCTTAATTACCGTCTCCTGAAGTACTGCCAGTCTGATGGATGTCATCATCTATGCCTTCAGTGTGCTGAGATGTGTCATGAAAGTCTTTTCCTTTACGTAGTAATTCACATAGAGGAAACTACCCAGTATAAGTTACTGTGAAGGGCTAGGGTTAAAGATCCTTGAGCATAGCCTTGTATGCACTGAGATGTGTCATGAAAGTCTTTTCCTTTACGTAGTAATTCACATAGAGGAAACTACCCAGTATAAGTTACTGTGAAGGGTCAGGGTTAAAGATCCTTGAGCATAGCCTTGTATGCACTGTGATATCATTGTATGGCATACTAGGCACTACACTTTAGAGCACCGATTCTCAACCTGTGGGTCACAGCCCCTTATGGGGTCGAATGTCAGATATTCTGCATATCAGTTAGTTACATTATGATTCATAACAGCAGCAAAATTATAGCTATGAAGTAGCAATGAAGTAATTTTATGGTTAGGGGTCGCCACCTAAGCATAAACTGTATTAAAGGATCACAGTATTAGGACGGTTGAGAACCACTGCCTTAGAGGAGTGTTCAATAAATTCTGCTCAGGTGTCATGCTATTTAAATATTTCTTGGGAAGAATTTAGGATGTCATGAAAAAATGTTTCTAATATGAAATGAGATAAGGCGAGGGTGAAGTGTCTGTCTAATAAGACTTCAGTAGTATTGAGAAACAATGCATAATGGAAAACTGATCACCAGCGAGCGCCCTCTTGTATTTTTAGTGCACACTTTGATACCGTCTGGGATTATTAGACTTGCACAGTCCTGTTTAACTAAATGTTAAACGCATAGCTGTGTAACAGATTTTTCCTTTGAGCAATAGAATTTGTCTCAGTATTTGTTGTCCCTGTGTATCTGTGGCACCATCTAATAATTGAACTTGGTGGGAGAGGGTCTTGGCCCTACCCCAACCTGTTATGCCAGATTTTGTTGACTC
This sequence comes from Mesocricetus auratus, assembly GCF_017639785.1. Lineage (NCBI taxonomy): Eukaryota > Metazoa > Chordata > Mammalia > Rodentia > Cricetidae > Mesocricetus > Mesocricetus auratus. Next base: position 41,138,751 of record NW_024429193.1, read on the forward strand.
CCCGTGAGAGCCCATACCTGTGAGGAGTGGATTGGGAGTGGGCTGGGGGAGGGGTGCAGGAAAAGATGTGGGAGGGAGAATAATGAGAAAAACAATTGAACTTGGTGAGTCTTCATAGTAGTGGCTAAAGTAACAACTTGACTTTTTCAGGTTTTCAAGCCAATCGTTGAGAAATTCGGATTCAAATTTGATTGTGACATTAAAATGAGGTAAGTTATGCACTTCTTAGTGCCCCACCCTTCTGATGGCAATGCTGGGGACCCAACCCAGGGGCTTGTGCCTGCCAGGCCAGTGCCCGGTCTATGAGTTACATCCCTAGCCCTTAACCTTTTTTTTTTTTTTTCCTTCTTCAGTTTTTCAGGATAAGGTTTCTCTATATAACTGTCCTGGAACTCACTCTGTAGACCAGGCTGGCATCAAACTCACAAAGATCCTCTTGCCTCTGCCTCCTGGATTAAAGGTGTGCACCACCACCTCTGGCTTCTTGATAAGTTTCTTACAGAAAGTAATTCTGCTTTGTGGATTAGAGATAACATGTAAAGCTATGGGACCTTACCAGCCTGGAGAGAAATATTTTCATGGGAATTTCTACATGGATATTTTTATAACTAATGTTATCCTCTCCTGTATTATCCACTCCTGTGTTATCCAATCCCGTGTTATCTGTGCCTGTATTATCCATGCCTCTGAACAGGCAAAGAGGTCGCTGTGTGGACAACTGCACCAGACACTCTGGGGTCATAAGAGACTGCTCCACAGCGTAGTCGGAACTGAGTTCCTGAGAAAGCCCAGCCTTTAGGGATGTCTCTGCACGGCTGTCCTCTGCTGTTCAGTAACAAGAGTAAGGTGTTCAGCCTGGAGCTTAATGCTGATGGTCTCGCCCCAGTTTTCTCTCAAGTTTCATCTTCCCTCCCGCTTTTAAGTTGTCACAGCCTGACTTGGTGGTTGCCTGCTTCTTAAACTGCTTTGCCCCACGTTATCTATCACCTGCTCACTTAAAACCATATTTGAAAATAGGAAGTAATAATTTCTATTTGGCCAGGAGGTGGTGGTGCAAGCTTTTAACTCCAGTACTTAGAGGCAGATGGATCTCTGTGAGTTTGAGGCTGGCCTGGTCTACAGAGCGAGTTTCAGGACAGCTAGGGGGCTGTTACACAGAGAAACTCTGACTCAGAAAAACTACAATAAATAAGTAACTAGTTAGAAATAATAATTCCTATTTGGACTGTTGATAGATGCACCCATGCTTACTCATCTGTTGGTACGTCCTTGCAGCCATACTTACAATCTTAGTAGATTGTAAACCACGTCATCTCCTTACCAAATGGAGATTCTTAAGGATGGAAGGTGCTTCTCAGCATCTGCAATCAATGAGTAGAGCTGAGCTAAAAGTTTATTAGTGGGGGCTGGAGAGATGGCTCAGCGGTTAAGAGCACTGACTGTTCTTCCAGAGGTCCTGAGTTCAATTCCCAGCAACCACTTGGTGGCTCATAACCACCTTGAATGAGATCTGGTGCCCTCTGCTGGCATGCAGGCAGAAGACTGTATACACAATACATAAATAAATAAAATATTAAAAAAAAAGTTTATTAGTGTTCAGCGACTTCAATATTATTCATCAGGTGTTAGTCTGAGTGCTTCTCATATGCCTGCTGTTGTTTTAGGCCTGGAAGATAGAAACTAACAGAGTCAATGTTGCAGAGCTTATGCTCTCAAACAGCTCTCCGAGTAGAAGTTGCTTATATTGAGGAAAATGTTCTATGCTATCTTAAATAGTTATCACTGTGCTGTACCCTTTAAGCCCCTGAAATAGTCTCACGTAGCTGGGACAATGATTTCTTTGAGCTCTGTGGGTTGAACCCAGGGCCTCCTGTTCACATACTAAGTATGCATTCTTCCTCGGAACTATACACTAGTCACGTATATCTTTTCTTTATTTTTCTTTTTTTTTTTTTTTGGTTGTACAAGACAGGGTTTCTCTGTATTGTTTCGGAGGCTATCGGTCCAGCCCGGCCTCGAACTCACAGAGATCCGCCTGCCTCTGCCTCCCGAGTGCTGGGATTAAAGGCGTGCGCCACCACCGCCCGGCAGTCACGTATATCTTAAGAGCACAGGGGACATCCAGAGACTGCAAATATTATTTAGACCTTTTCATGAATTTCTACAATTTATATACCTTTTGGTATCATTCCTGTTACTTTAATGTATTGTCAAGCTTAACTTTTTCATGTACTCAGTTACGAAGTAGGTATTTGTTCTACTTTTCCTAGGGGCTATTACCCAAAAGGGGGTGGTGAAGTGATTGTTCGAACGTCACCAGTTAAACGGTTGGACCCAATAAATCTGACTGATCGTGGCTCTGTGACCAAGATTTATGGGAGAGCTTTTGTTGCTGGAGTTTTGCCTTTAAAAGTAAGTTGACTTAATGCTCTGTGTCTGAACACCTTGATATTACTACAACATTGAATTTTTTGTGAATATTCTTTTTTTCTTTCAAAATATGAGTCTCAGCCAATTTGAGGTTTTGTTTGATTATTTTTCTTCCTTTTTGAGGTTTTTGTTGTTATTTAAAACAGGATCTCACAAATAACCCAGGCTTTCTGGAACTTACTGGGTAGGTCGGATGCACTTGAACATTCAATGCTCCTCCTGTTTCCGCCTCTAAAATGTTGTTCGTTTAATTTTCAGAATGGGGACTCGTGTAGCTCTGTGGCTGGTGACAGCCTTGAAATTACAGGCCCAGTAAACCCAGGATTTATGTGAGCTAGGCAAACACTACCACCTGAGCTACATGCCCAGCCTGAGAGTGTTTGTTTTTAATCCTGTGTATTTCTTTTGTGTGGGTAGGGATTGGCCTGCGTTCCATGGCGCACATGTGGGAGGAGGGTGGGAGCACTCGCCACGGTGTGTTTGTGGAGGTAAAGAGGTCAACCTGCAGGAGCTATCTCTCTCCCTCCACCATGTGAGTCCTGCAGGAACCATCTCTCTCCTCCACCATGTGAGTCCTGCAGGAACCATCTCTCTCCTCCACCATGTGAGCCCTGCAGGAACCATCTCTCTCCCCCACCATGTGAACCCTGGGGCTCTGACTCATGGCAGCAGGTGCTTTACCCACTGAGCTGTCTCAACCAAGATGACCCAAGAAACGTTTTTATTTTGTCTGAGACAGGTCTTACCATGTAACTCTGGCTGGCTTGGAACTCATCATGTACACCAGGCTGGCCTCAAACTCTACTTCCTTTTGTCTTCCAAATGCTGGCATTGAAGGTGCGCCCCATCCTGCCTAGCAGAACTTATTTTTTTAAACTCTTTTTTTTTTTTTTTTTTTTTTTTTTTTTGAGATAGGTTTGTGTAGCCCTGACTGTTCTGGCTCTCACGCTGTAGACCAGGCTGGCCTGGAACTTACAGAGATCCCCTGCCTCAGCCTCCCAAGTGCTGGGATTCAAGACATGCGCTGTCACTGCCCAACTTGTAAACTTTGTTTTATTTTATTATTATTTTTTTTGTGTGTGTGGGTATTTTATTTTGCCTTCATGCATATCTGTTCCATTTATACGTAGTGTCTTCTGAGGCCAGAAGAAGGTGTCAGATCCCTTTGGGACTGTAGTTACAGATGGCGGTGAGCTGCCATTGGGTGCTTGGGATCAAAAGTGGGTCCTCTGGAAGGGGAGACAGTGTTCTAACTGCTGATCCATTGCTCCAGCCCCTAGTTTATTTTATTTTTATGTGTCTGAGTCCTGCCTTCATGTATGTGTGTACACTGTGCCTTGTGCCTGCAGAGGTCAGCAGAGGAGGTGGAATCCTCTGAGACTGGAGTTAAGGGATGGGTGGGAGCCACCATGTCCATGCTGAGAGCTGAACTCAGAGCCTCTGCAAGAACAGCCAGTGCTCTGTTAACTGCTGAATGATCACGCCAGTTCCCCAGAACTTAATGTGAATGTTTTTTCTTTTAAAATTTTCTTGAAAGTCAGGGCTCTCTCTAGAAGTTTTAAAATGATGCATGGAAAAATTAACCATGTTACATAATTTTGGAGCATTGAAAGCAATTGTGGCAGCCAGGGCTATGTAACAATGAAACCTTATCTTGAAAATTAAAAAGAAAAGAAAAAAGATTAACAAAGTTTAAAAACAAATTGTCCAGATAACTGGTGACGAATTTGTTCTCCCCTTCTGATTTGCCAAAATAGGTAGCAAAAGATATGGCAGCGGCAGCCGTGCGATGCATCAGAAAGGAGATCAGGGATCTGTACGTCAACATCCAGCCTCTACAGGAGTCCAGGGACCAAGCCTTTGGCAACGGGAGTGGAATCATGTGAGAGCATGGACTTAGACATTGTCCTGAAGTCATTATCCATCTAAGAGTGGAAGGGCTTTTGCTCGGCTTAGGGTTCTACAGCAGATTTGTAAGAACATTTCTACCTAAAGCAACAGTTTAGTGAATTACTGTGATTATTCTGGCGGAAACTTGGTGTCACATGACTGTAGGCCCCAAACTCAAGAGACAGGGACAAGAGTCACAGGTTTGAGGGCAGCCTAGACTTGGGCTGCATAGCAAGCTTAAAGGTAGTTTGGGTTCTTTGTCAAGACCAGGCTGACCTCGGATTGTCAGCAATCCTGGTGCCTCCCCTCCTAGGTGCTGGCATTAGAGACGTGAGCTAACTGGTAAGATACCATTTAAATAAAGGACTTGGACTTCCTTGGATTTCAGTGTCTTTGTGCAGATCCTGGAATGAACTCCTCATGAACACTGAGGGACAGTTGTGGTCAACTTAAAAAATTTTTAAGATTTATTATTGTAGTTACGTATATGTGTGTCTTCATGTGGGTATGTGTATGTGAGTGCAGGCATCTATGGAGTACAGACGAGAGCATCAGGTCTAAGTTCTAAGCATCTAGAGTTCTAAGCACTTGGGAGCTGCCCTAAGTGGGTGCTGAACTTGGTTCCTCGGCAAAAAACAGTTTTCTTAGCTACTGAGCTGTCTCTCTAGCCTGTTGAAATGAAATATTTAAGCTAATCAGAAATAATCTTTGAAAATAATGCTAACAGAAATGTTTTTAAGATACCTTAAGTATGAAATTAATTTGCAAATAGTTATAGTAATGATGTCTTTAAAAATATTTTTAATCCAGTTAGGAATTAAGTTATAAAAATTCTTTATTTGATGTTTTTGAAGTGTAGAAGTACAGTATTTTGTGGATACTTACATTTCAATCCACTTTATTCAGAAATTTACAAAGTTTAAAGGAAGTGCTTGCATTCTTTGATATAGTACTATGTAATAAAAACCTAGCGTAAAGCTCAAGGCTGTGAGAAGACCTTTTTATTTAAGATGACCACAGAGTGCTTTGTAACACTGTGTGTTCGTAGCCACTCAGTGCTGATGACAAAACACCCTGTGGTGAGGGTGGTGGCACTCTTTACATGTGAGTGGGTTAGAATCTGCTGACACTTTTCCCAGAGGAGTCCTATTGCTCCGAGAGGACCCATGGGTGATTGTCAGTGGGAGGAGTTTCACTATTGTAGTGTAGTGACCAGATTCAGTTTTGCTTGTTTAACCGTAACTTGTCTCTTGTATTGCATTTATTTGAAATCCAGAGTGTTACAGTGTGGGTAATTATACCTTTTTCCTCCTGTGTAGCATTGTTGCTGAGACATCTACTGGCTGCTTGTTTGCTGGCTCATCTCTTGGCAAAAGAGGTAAACCTGAAGGAGGGGGTCTGTAATTCCCACTGTCACTAAAAACATCAGTATCTCTTCAGGGTAGACTGTCGAGAACGATGACTGACATTTAAAAGACAGGGTCGACCGTAAAAGTTAGCAGATTTTTCATTTCTCCCAACTTTGTATCTTGAGGAAATTTCTGACCTCAAGTCTGAGGGTGTAGTCATTCACACACCCTCTCCTAGGTGTCCCAGTTGTGAATATTTAGCTCCTGTCATGTACATTTCTGAACTGTTCCAGCATTCAGTCATGAAACTGCAGCCTGCATTTCCCAATACTCACAGTCACAATGCCAGCGTTACCTGAAGAATTTGTTACATGGACATACCCACACATTAACTTAAGTTGCCTAGAAACAGTGTGGGACGGGTTTATTTACTTATGTTCACATAGTCACATAGTATTGGGCTGTCGTGATTATTGACTCTTTTATTCTACTTTATTGTCAGATAAGGTCCGCCCTTTTTGGCCTGGTAGTCACTGTGTAGCCCAACCTGGCAATCCTGTCCTAGTTTTCCAAGTGCTGGGATTGCAGGCGTGTGCCACTGTGTCCTGCTGGGTCTTTCTTTAGTACAGGATTCATTCTCACGATACTGACATTTGGAGCAGTTCAGGACATTTTTCTCAACAGAATTCCTCAAAGTTTGGGTTTGTCTGGTTTGTTTCATGCTCAGGGATTTCCTGTGAACATTTTAAAGAGGGATCTTGCAAAGATGATTTCATGTACAGCTTTTCTGGACAATTTTCTCATAGTGTGTGTGTACACCCAGTAAATGTTAAGATATAAAATACAAAATTGCCTTATACTGAGTTTCTAAGAAATTTTATCTGCAGCCAAGGATTTCTCTTAAAGAATATGGTAGAGTTTGACTTTCGTTACTTCTGATAGACTTATTTTGTGTTCTTCTTTGTACTAAAGACTTAGGATGCATAGAAAAGTAGGAAATAGGAGAAAAAGGACATACTCAAGATGAGTTAAGACATGTGGGATCTTTTGTTTGGGATTTGTCGTCGTATGTAATGGTGTCTTGCCCTGAAGCCCATGCTGACCTCTGACTCACGCCTCCTGTATCAGCCTCCCTAACTTCTGGTTCCAGCAGTGAAAGAGACTAAACTTTAAATGGTTGCTCTGAGAATGTCACCTGTTCTTTTTTAAGATGATATTGAAAAATCATTCAATTCAGATGAAATTTTCTGTAACTAATTGTAACTTGTGTATCACAAGTTTTAGATTGGAAGCTGAGGTATAGCTTTGGGTTATAACTCTGTTATAAACTTATAATGAATTTTTAAAAGATTAAATTGTATGTATGAGTGCTTTGCCTACATGTATGTCTATGCAGCACTTTTGTGCCTGGCACCCCAGGGAGGTCAGAAGAGAATGTTGGATCCCCTGGAACTAGAATTACAATTATGAGCTATCATGCGGGTGCTGGGAATTGAACCTGGGCCCTCTGGAAGAGCATCCAGTGCTCTTTGACTGTGTGCCCGTCTTCAACCCCTGCTTTTTTGCTTTTGTTGTGGTTTTGTATGTGTTGTTGTGTTTTCGTAGCTCTGGGTAAGCCTTACACGTGCAAGGTGGCGCACCCCAACCATGAGTACTATTTTTAAGAGATGCACGCCACAGAGCACACGTGGAGGTCAGGAGTCTGTTGTCACCGTGTGGATTTTGGGACTTGAACTTGGGTCATTAGGCTTGACCACTTTACTGATTGGACCATCTCACTCGCTCCATAATTAATATTTTTTAAGCAGACACAAAACAACCTATTTTTTTCCTACTTGTGCATTGACACATTGGCATTTCTCAAGTTTCAGAAGATCAAATAATGTAAGATCCTTCCTAAAAAGTGCATTGGTTAAGTCCTGAGCCTAAAATCATGTTGCCTCAGTGCTAACTGTGATGTATCAAATAAACTTTCTGGTTGCTTTTCTGGGATAGAATTCCACTCTGTAGCCTAGGCTGGCCTTGAACCTGGAACAATCCATGTAGCTTCCCAAGTGCTGAGATTTTAAGGGTGTATCACCTTATTCAGTTCAGTTAAACTTGGTGACTTACCTGTTGTTACTTTCTTATTATTGCACCTGATGTTTTAGGTGTGAATGCAGACAAGGTTGGAATTGAAGCTGCAGAAATGCTATTAGCAAATCTGAGGCATGGTGGCACTGTGGACGAGTATCTACAAGACCAGGTAATGACAATGACACTTTCAGGATCCAAACCATCTTTCTTGCTAGATTTGAACACAATTATGTTGAATACAGATTTCTTAAATGTGGCATTAAGTGGACGAGACACATTTGTCTCGTTCTCTTGATCTCGGTGCAAGGTATTTCCAGTCTAGATGTGTCTATACTGGAACTTTGTTTTTGAGACAGGAGCTTGCTTTCCAGCCCAAGCTAACTTTGAATTTTTAATATGTACTTAAAAGTTTTCTGTTAGAATTTATATTTCTTGCCAGGCAGTGGTGGTACAAACCTTTAATCCTAGCACTCGAGGGGCAAAGACAGAGGCAGATGGATCTCTGTGAGTTTGAGGCCAGCGTGGTCTACAGAGCTAGTTGCAGGACAGCTAAGGCTGTTAGACAGAGAAACCCTGCCTGGAAAGACAAAACAATAGAAAAAATTGTATTTCTGGAATTTGAGTCCCTGCCCTTCTTGGCCTGGCTTTAGCACACTTGCTTTCTTCTTGGTGTGCTTTCTCTGCTTGGATCAGAAAAGCTCTTCTCTCCTCTTCTGGTCACTTTGCTAGTTAGTTGCTGTTTTCTTCTTGTCAGTTTTAAAGCGCCCACGGCTCCTGCTTTCTTACCTGTCTCTCCTTCCTTGGTTACGTTTTCCAGTCTGATGACTTAAGTACCAGTTGTGTAGGGACAACTCCCAGATCCGCTACTGCCCAGACCTTTCTTAGTGCTCATCGTTACTTCCCTGTTAATACGCTGGCTGGGATATGTCACGCCTTCTCAGGGATGGACCCCCATCGGGACACCCTTGAACGCTTATTCCTCCACTCTGCTTTTGAGACAAGGTCTCTCTGACCTCACACTGGCTGTCCCGCCTCAGCCTCTGAAGCGCTGGGATGGCAGACAGGTGTGCACTGCCCGGCCTGGCAGAGAAGTGTTTCTATGCTTCGCTGCCTGTGTGTTTTCCTCTCTACCATACCGTCCTCTCAAGTCCCCAGTCTGCTGTTAGAAACGTGTGCTGCTGGTGGAAGAGCTCTTGCCCAGCAGGCCTAGAAGCATGTGGTTGATCCTCAGGACGAAGAAAACCGAGGCGAGGAAGGGTTCTTCAGGTTTTCTTGGGACAATTTTCCTTCTGTTTAGTTATTGCCTTCCTGTCTAAGTTCATATTCCCAGGAATTCTGTAGTCTCCATTTGCCTTTTGAAATGTAATTTTAGCAGAACAGAAAAACTTGCCATGTATGCCAGCTGGCAGAAATATGTGGTCTAATTAGTGTATCAGTGTCCAGCTCTCTATTTTATTCTAAAACATAGATTTAAAAGTCAGTCTGGCTAAACATTCATCAAGTCACAGACTCTGGTTAACACATACTCTCTGTCCCCTTCTAAAGCTTCTGGAAACATAAAGGAAATTGCTTTTTTAATTCCTTTTAAGAGCTGTTTTGATTTCTAATAACATTTACCTTATTGGTGGTCGTAGAATTTGAAATTTTGAGTATTACCATATTTGTGAGATTTTTCTTCTTGGTTCTTTTTTAATAGCTGATTATTTTCATGGCGCTAGCCAATGGAATTTCCAGAATAAAAACAGGACCAGTTACCCTCCACACACAGACTGCAATACATTTTGCTGAACAACTAGCAAAGGTGAGTATTGTGTTGGAAAGACCAACTGGGTTAATAAGCAGGAAACTCAGTAGTAATCGCACCACTCACGGGCTCCCTGCACGGCGGACTCTTAGCTACCTCAGCATCTGTCTGTGTCGAACTCTGTGCAGCCATGGTGGGTGCCGTGAGTATAACAAGGCAGAGAGTAGATTGCTTTAGGCCTATAGTTCTTGTTCGCAGCGGGTTTGAGCACACTAGGAGGGCGTTTTTGTAGGCTCCATGGTTCTGCAGCCGTCAGTGAAGGTATTCTGCTTTTAATACTGTGTGAGCTCATGTTTATACCTTTTCTTCATGTGAAACAAATGTAAATTCTTTGTAGGACATTTGTAAAATATTTCCTGAGGCCAGTGAAGCCACTGTTGAGTTTTTTCTTCTCCTCAGATTGCTTCTCACTGGTTTTTTTACTATGAATACATACAACAACTACTTCTTTTCCTTTCCCAGTACTGTAGCATATTCTTATTTTGGAATTTCTTTTTTTTTTTTTTTTTTTTGCATGGTTTTAGTTTTGTTTTATTGAGTCAAGGTCTCGGTCTCTATTTTGGGCTGGCTTTGAACTTCCTAGGTAGACCAGTAGAACTTGTGGGCCTTGTGGGATACAGCAGGAGCCACCACACCCAGATGCTATACTATGTAATATAATTCTGTAAAATTTATGACTCAAATTTTATGAAGTTGCTGATTTTTTTGAAATTATAAAAGTAATTCACATGTGGCATGGTAGTGAATGCCTGTAATTCAACATTTGGGGGTCAGAGGTCAGCTCTGTCTACATGGTACATTTCAGGCCAGCCTAGGCTATAAGGTAGAGACTCTTTCAAAGCAAGAGCAATAAAAAGATTATAGCTGGCCCATGGTGGTGCACACCTTTAATTCCAGGGAGGCAGAGGCTGTGTGTTTTAGTCCAGCCTGATCTACAGAGCTAGTTCCAGGACAGCTAGGGTTGTTACACAGAGAAATACTGTCTCGAAAAACAAAACAAAACAAAAAGGTTATAAAAGAACTACACATTCCAGGCATTGGTGGCACTCACCTTTAATCCCAGCACTTTGGAGGCAAAGGCAGGTGGATCTCTGTAAGTTCGAGACCAGCCTGGTCTACAAGAGCTAGTTCCAGGACAGCCTCCAAAGCCACAGAGAAACCCTGTCTGGAAAAATTCGAAAAAAACAAAACAAAACGAAACAAAAAAATTGTGATCATGGTTTCCCCTCTTTCATTTATTCCCAGATCCTCTCCACCTTCTCATGCTTCCAATTCAACACCTTTCTTAAGAAAACAAGCAAGCAAGCAAAAAATACAAATAAAGCAAACTGAACAAAATAACAAACAGCACAAAAAGAAAGGGATAAAAAAAGAAGCAAAGAGCACGAGAAACACACACACACACACACACACACACATACACACATATACATACACACATACACACACATACACATACACACATACACACACATACACACACATACACACATACACATACACACACACAAACACGCATACACACACACATACACACACACACACACACACACACTAAAGAACCTTCTCCATGAGCCTGTCATGGTGGTGCATGCTTTTAATTCTAGCACTTGGTAGGTAGAAGCAGGAGGATCACGAGTTCAGGGCCAACCAGTGCTATTTAACAAGACCCTGTGTCAAACACCGTCTTCACTCCCTCTATCACCCAAAGTAATTCCATAGCCAAGTAGAAATTCAGCATCAGAGTTGTGGAGGAGCAAAGCTGTCACCCTGCTTTTTCTTTCTTTACAACTTTACAGTTCTTTACAACTGCTCTGGTTTTAGTTGTTAACGTTGTAAGGAATAGATAGACTTCAATTAATTTAAAAATAGCCTGCTGAGAACTGAAGGCAGATAGTATCTGATGACAAGAGTGAATTAACTGTTTTATAATATCCTTGGTTCCCTTGTTTCTTGCTTTTTGTTTTTTTGGGTTTTTTTTGTCCTAGGAATCCAAACCAATGATTTGTGCATGTCGGGTTAGCATTCTGTCACTGAGCTTCATCTTATTATTGTTCTAATTACATATTTATTTTTATTTTATATTTATGGATGGTTTACCTGCATTTATGTCTGTACCTCATTTGTACCTGCTTTTCTGGGAAGCCACAAAAGGGTGTCTGACCCCCAGGAACTGGAGTTATAGGTGATTGTGAGCCTCCATGTGGGTGCTAGGATTGAATCTGGGTCCTCTATAAGAACAGCCAGTGCTCTTAAGTGCTGAGCCATCTCTTCAGCCCCCTTCACTTACTTTTATTTCTACGTATGCTGTATTTATAGTTATTACTCATCGCCATCCTAGATTGATGTCCTTGCTAGTTGGTATCAAGTTTTATTCATTGTACCTTCAGTTTTACAGTACATTGTATATTCATGACCACTTACATATTACGTAAGTGAGTACAGAGCAGAAAGTACCCTGAACTGGGGGGGGGGGCGGTTAATGACTTTTGTGTCTTATTGAACTGTGTGTGTGCATGTGTGTGTGTAGTTGGGCGGGAGTAGTTCTTGAAAAGGGGTCTTACTGACTATAACCCAACCTGGCCTCAAACGCAAGATTCGAATGCGAGCTTCTTCTACCTCAGCCTTCTGCCTTCTACATGCTGGGCTTACAGGTCTTTACCACTGACATCTGGCTTTTTTTTTTTTTTTTTTTTTTTGTATATGTGTGGTGTTTTTCAAACAGGGTTTCTCTGTGTAACCTTGGCTGTCCTAGAACTCACTTTGTTGTTGACCAGGCTGGCCTTGAACTCACAGAGACCTGAGTGCTGGGTTTAAGGGTGTGTGCCACCACACCTAGCCTCTTTGTTGTATTTTAACTGGGTGACTTGGGCCAAAGTTTCTTCATTTTTCGGTGCTTAAGTGCAACTAGCTGTAAAAATGTGGGACTTCAAGTAGGTCATCTTTTAGGCTCTGAAGGTATCCTAAGCATAAACTTGAAGTGATTCCCCGTTACTTGTGTTTCCTATTTTCATGTTTGTGATTTGAAAAATACAAACATATAACCACATGGCGAGTTGGGCTCCCTTGCTCCGTGTCCAGTGTTCATTCATCCCAGAGTGACTTTTAGATGCTGTAGCACACGGTTACGTAAACGGAAGCTGAAAGTTGTCAGTAAGACCACAGGATGACGGTTTCAAGTTGTATTTTAGAGACTCCTAAAACTTAAGGCATAATGAATCTCAAGCCTATTCAGTTGTTTTGACCTTAAATTCAGTTTGGTTCAAAGGAACTGCATTTACCTTAAGAATGATACCTCCAGAGCACAGTGACATATCACATATTCTAAAGCCGACTTAGCAAACAAGTGAGAACTAGAGCCTTAAGCTCACTGGTGAATGATATTAGTCACCCTCCGCCTCACTACCATTTCTGAACTAGCTTCTGGAATTATGTATTTAGAGAATTAAATGGCAGGAGAAATTTAATGAGAGTGAATACTGTCATATCTGACAGGTAAGTGATTCCGACTCATGTTTTAGAAAAACAAAGGGGAAGAGAAAAGGTACCGACAGCAGTCGTTGTTTCAGGAGCTGCACATGCCTTGTGTTCCTAGTCAGTGGGCGTGGAGGTGAGCTCGATTTCTCTGTTCTGACAGACTCCACAACAGTGAACAGCAACCATGGTCCTAGGACAAAATAGGCTATTGGATTTCTTCACAAGTCACTTGATTTTTATGTGTGTACCTTCTTCAACAAATGGACTCGATAGTAACTCTGTCTCCTTGGAGTTTTAGAATTGTCCCTCTGTCTTCTTCATGTGTCCCTACATACTGATATTCTGCTTCCAGGCCAAATTTACTGTGAAGAAATCAGAAGAGGAAGAAGATGCCTCTAAAGACACTTACATCATCGAGTGTGAAGGAATTGGAATGGCAAATCCGCATCTCTAGGTGTTTAGCTAAGAGAAACCTCCATGGTGCACTAACGGATTATACATGCTGCGACCGAGTGAATGAGAAGTACGACATTGCAGGACTGCATTTGGGGTGAAGGACAGCACTTGTGGTTGCTGGCAATGCTTCATCGTGTCCCTCTCACCTTGTATATCTCCCCAGATATACACAGTAAAAGATGAAACTGGATGGACGTGACAGTAAATTTCAGTATTAAAGTATTGAAATCAAATATTGTTTACACCTCAAGTATGTGCTGCTGCTTTTCTCTCTTTTTTTAAGGTACTAAACTAAACCAGGGACCTGGATTTGATCTGTAGTTTGTGTTACTGTACTAAACTAAACCAGGGACCTGGATTTGATCTGTAGTTTGTGTTACTAACAACCTCACCTGCAGCTTTACTTTCTGTAGTTTGAGCTACCTAGACTCATCTTTGGTCCTGAAATATTAAGTAGAAAACGTAAGTAACTCATCAGTTTTGAATGCAGCTCCTTTCTGAGAAGTATGATGAAATCACATACCTTCTGTTCTGTGACATGAGTCATCTGTTTATACAGTTTATCAATATTACATATGCCACTTGCTTGCCCATTACACACTTAGTAGCTGCTTGCTTATCAGTTCAATAGTTGCAGTATTACAATGTTTGCATTCAAATGACACTAGAACTAATAAGGGCTCCAGTGTGCGGGAGCAGAGGGACTGGCCATTCAGGTGTACCCAAAAGAAGTGCTTCCGTTAAGTATCTCTAGCAGGTTTGGCCACATTCATCCCAAGCATGTCTGGTTTTGGTTTGGAGTAGTCTGTAGTAGCTGAGTGCCTTAGAACCATCGCTCTCTGCTGCTTCATACCTGGCCAGCATCTGGGTTTGTATCATTCCCTTCTCCCTGTAGAGAGCTGAGGTTGTGGCTCAAGTGATCTGGTTTGATGTTTCAGCTCAGTGTGCTGTGTCTGTCGATGCTGTGTGTAGTTCGTGGAGACATGGATGGATCTGTCTTGGTCCAAGTCAGTCCAGAGAGAGTGTTGAAATATATCCAGGAAGTTTGAATTTATATGTGTGGACCAGTCTACTAGGAGCAAAACATGGTCATTATACCTGCCAGTGGTTTCTTTAGCCTGGGATGGTATTGCTTCATAGACGAAGAATAATTAATTACATATAAATAAAGTAAGTAAGTCTTGTAAGTTGCTCACTCTGTAGTAATTGAGTTATGAGATAGAATTGTATCTTTGGAGTAAAGCTTTTAGAATTATTGTCAAGCAAGGTCTCCTTCAGGCTGGTGTGAGCATCTGCTCGTAAGATGTCGTCAGCAGTGCTGAGGGAACCCGGAGAGCACCCTGGGCATCCGAGCGTGAGACTTACAACTCAACAGCATGGATGGTGAGAGTATGGTTGATGTTGGAAAGGATGCCACTGTTGGCTCTCAACTTTTCAAAAAAGGTAGGACAGCCATGATGCTTGGTTACTCCCTCAGGGAACTGAGTTTGCATTTTTCTAAAACAATCCAGCTCCTATTTTCATTCTAACTTTTTATTTCTGTATTCATAAGAGACCAACAAATACAAATAGGTCTGTGGATTTGACTTAGGACATTACTAGACAGGGCCCTCATACAATCTACACTGGCCATGCGCTCCCTGTTTAGCAGAGGCTGGTCTTGAACTGCTGATTCTCCTGCCTCCACCTCCCAAGTGCCGGTATTACAGCACTAACAACATATCCTAACAGCCTGGCTCTTTAAGAATATTCTAGGGACTGTGATGTAACTCAGTGATAGAGTGTTTGCAATGCATTCATGAGGCCCTGTGTTGAATCTCATGCTCACAAACACTAAAACTAATATTCTTTAAACTCATAACCTTGCTTTTTACCAAGCTTTCGGTTTCTGTTTGCCTGCTTCGGGAGTAAATTTAGAGAACTGGTTTCCAACTTTCCTTGCTTACTTATTTTTCCCTCGAATTGACGTGCCTGAAAGCAGATCAGGTCAGTGGGTTCCTAGCTTCTCCTTCACAACTGCTCTTCTTCCTCTTTACAGAGTCTTTTTTTTTTTTTTTTTGGCTCCATTCTAATATTGCTATTATTTTACCTTGCATTCTCCTAGACTGTAAGAAAATCTTCAGGGCACTAGAAATAGAAACTTCTTTTATTATTCTCTGAAAGCCTACTCAAAGATAACACATTTGTGTCTCTGTATATTATATAAATTGAGCTTTGGTGTTAACATAAGTCATTATTACAACAGTGCATCTGTGAATAAAGCTAATGTTTATGATTATTAGGAACATTTTTTGAAAGCCCATTAGATTATCTATTATGTATGTGAGCATGTGGTATATGTGTGGGGGGGAGGGTGCTCCATCTGGATGCCAGAGGTTGACATGAGGATGCCTGCCTGAGGAGTTAGGGTTATAAGCACCAACCTTGGAACTGAGTGGTTGGTGGCACACACCTTTAATCTCAATACTCAGGAGGCAGAGGCAGGTAGATTTCTGAGTCGGAGGCCATCCTGTTCTACAGATTGAATTCCAAGACAGCCAGGCCTACACAGAGAAACCCTTTCATGAAAAACCAACCAAACAAACATCAAAAAACCCCAACCCATCCCAAAGAACCAAAACAAGCAACCCACCCCCATCCCCCAGAAAACATCAAACTTGGGTCCTCTTGAAGAACAGCAAGTGCTATTAACCTCGAGCTGTCCCTCCAGAACATCACAACAGCTTTTTACCTGTGTGCGAAGGATCTGAGTGTGGATCCTCCTGTTTGCACAGCAAGCACTCTACCCACTGAGCTAGGCCCCAGCCCGTTAGCAAGCTTAAGCTCTTTAAAAATCAAAAACAACTGGTGGACTTTGGAAGTACAGTGCTGACTGTGGACACGCTTCTTTGGTTTCCCTTCTTCCCACCAGATGGAAAAAGTGAAGGCTCAGTAACGTAGCAGGGATATCTGATGAGCAATCCTCGCAGTTTAAGACCCCTGTTTGCTTGGTAACTTTATGCTGTTACTCCCACCACATGTTGCTTCATTCCAGCAATCCATCCATGATGGCGGGTCTTAGTTTGGAAACAAAAAAACCACACCACTTAATAATATAGTTCCAATAAAAAATTTTTCTCTTTTTTTTTTTTTGTACGTTTCAAAACAGAGTCTCACTGTGTAACTCTGGATGTGATGAAACTTCCTATGTAGATCAGACTGGCCTTGAACTCACAGAGATCCACCTTCTGCCTCCCAAGAGCTGGGAATAAAGGCATGTGCCACTGCACCCAGCCAAAATATTATTTATGTTTAGTAATTTTAGAATATTTTTATGATCAATTGGCTAATTTTATCATTGAGTCAATATTTAAATGTTTTGAGTCTACTGTTTACTGAAAATTTAAAAATTTTAAAAATGCAAAGTAATATACATGAAAAAGCACACATATATAGGCACCAAAAAACAAAACAAAACAAACAAAAAAAACAGTCTGATAGATGAGTATCTGACTTCCTAGTGATAGTTCACCTCGCCCAAAGCAGAGTCTCCGTACAGCAAAGGAGGGAGGAGAGACCAGGACCTCCTGTCTCCTCTGTGTTTAGATTAAAATGAACATTAAGAGCAATAGTGAAAGGAAAATGTTAATATGTGGTCTTTGTAGATGCCAACAAGGTGAGTGTGTGAGTAGTGTTTTGTTAACACAAGCTGGAGTTATCTTGGAAAGGAAAACATCAATTAAGGCATCACCTCTACCAGACTGGCCTGTGGGCAAATCTGTGGTGGCACTTTCTTGATTAATGATTGATGTGGGAGGGCCCAGCATGCTGTGAGCATTGCCACCCCAAGGTAGTCAATGATGACTTGTATAAAAGTAAACTGAGCAAGCCATCGGGAGCAAGTCATTAAGTGCATTCTTCCAGGATGTCTGCTTCAGTTCCTGCCTCCAGGTTCCTGCTTGAATTCCTGTTCTAACTTCCTTCAATGATGGGTTATGATGGGGACATGTATGCCAGATAACTCCCTTTCTTCCACACTTACTTTTGGTCAGTGTTTTATCATAGCAATAGAAAGCTAACTAAGAAAGTGGAGTAAGATATGGTCATTATATGTGTGCATATATGTAAATTTATCTTATTTTGCAATGCTAGGCATTGACTCCATAGTCTCCCACATCCTAGACAAGCTCCACCATTGAGCTCCATTCCCATCCTGGAGACTTTCAAATCAATACTACCTCTCCCTTTCCTATTCGGACCCTAACAGGTATCTTCTGTGGTCATAATTGGACAGCAGTATGGACACCTCACTTAATACATGCGAAGTTCAGATGCCCTACAGTACCTCAGAGACACAAATGTCTGGACCACTGAGAACTATAGTAACTTTAACCCACTGTTGACCAGACACAGGCAGACTGTTGGCCTGACAGAGTTTGAGAGGCAGGAGTTCAGGGTAGAAACTGAGGCAGTTATCCATCAGGGTTTATTCATGAAGCTTAATCTGAGATTTCTTTACTATTGTGTTTTAACAGTCTCTAATCAAAATTAGCAGGATCAAAATGCTAATTTTGATCTTGCCTATTCTGTAAATGTTACGTTCTTTTATAATTTGGTATTGCAAACAGGTGATCTTCTACCGGAAACTAAGCGATGTAGTCCCTATAAAGTTAAAAGAACAAAGAAGAGACATTGAGGTGGCCGGAGCTTAGAAAGTGCTAGGGGCAGTTAATACTCTTGGGTTAGAAAGACAGAAGGGAGAGGTGCTGGTGCTAGAACTGAGGCGTTGGGAAGCCTCGGGACTGACATGCCTGCTGGGAAAGGCTGCTTTTCAGCAGGTGATGGAGTCTCAGAGCACTGTGGCTGACATCCGGGTGCAACGTGGCAGGTGCTTGCGTGGTTCAGATGGCAAGGCCTGGAAGGTGCAGAGCACAGTGGGGGGTGATCTCTACTGTCCTAGGGACATAGCGAAGGCGTGGCAGGGCAGGCGAGAAGGCTGGAGAGGCGCAGAACCATAGTTTGCTGCTGCAAAGGACCCAAGAGGAACTGGTAGCCCAAAAGTCCTTTCTTTCTTACCTTCTTCCCCTTTCCACCCAGGGCTTCCCCTTTTCAGAAGCCCTAACTGTAAGCCATGTGGGAAGGAGGTCTGGAAATTATAGACAGCACCTCAGCCATGAAATAAGAGTTTGGAGGGGTATGCTTAGGGTTAAGAGACCGATCTACTTGTTCATTCAGCATCTATGATGGTTAATCTACATTGTTAACTTGATTTGGAATCACATGAAAACATTTCTGGGTATGTATGTGAGGGTGTCCTGGCTAGTTTTGTGTCAGTTTGACACAAGCCAGAGTCGGCTGAAAAGAGGGAACCTCAATTTAGAAAATGCCTCCATGAGATCCAGCAGCTGGGTATTTTCTTAATTAGTAATTGATGGAGGAGGGCCCAGGCCAATGTTGGTGGTGTCATCTCTGGGCAGGTGGTCCTTGGTTTTATAAGAAAGCTGTCTGAGTAAGCCATGGTGAGTAAGCCAGTAGGCAGCACCCCTCCATGGTCGTGGCATTAGACTTCTGTCTCCAGGTTCCTGTCTGTAGTGTTTGAAAGAAAATGGCCCCCAAAAGGAGTGATACTCAGTTAGGAGGTGTGTCCTTGTTGGAGGAAGAGTGTCACCCTGGGAGTGGGGTTTGGGGTCTCTTTTCTCAAGCTTCACTCAGTTTGACCGTCAGTGGACTTCTTGCTGCCTCTGAGTTAAGATTAGGATTCTCAGTTCCATCATTTGTCTGTCTGCAAGCCTCCATGCTCCCCTCAGTGATGGCAATGGAAGAACCTCTGAAGCTGTAAACTAGAGTTGCTGTGGCTACGCTGTCTCTTCACAGCTATGAAAACCCAAACCAGGACAACGCCCTGCCCGAGCGCCTGTCCTGACTCCCTTCAGTGATGGACTGTGATATGGAAGGAAGCCTAAGCCAAATGAACCCTTTCTTCCCCAAGCTGCTTTGCTGGTGGTGGCTTTTTTTTTTTTTTTTTTTTTTTGGTTTTTACGAGACAGGGACGAGACAGGGTTTCTCTGTATTGTTTCGGGGGCTATCGGTCCAGCCCGGCCTCGAACTCACAGAGATCCGCCTGCCTCTGCTTCCCTAATGCTGGGATTAAAGGCGTGCGCCACCACCGCCCAGCCAGCTGGTGGTGTTTTATCATAGCAGTAGAAACCCTAACTAAGACACAGGGTGTTTTCAGACTGGCTAATTGAGATGGGAAGACCCACGTTAAATGTGAGCAGCATTATGCCATGGGCTGAAATCCTAGACAGAGTACAAGGGAGGAAGCAAGCTAAGCACCAGTGTTCATGACTCCCTGATTCCTGACTGTGGATGTCATGTGACCAGCTGCCTTACACTCCTGCTGTCATGACATCTGTACACGATGGACTGTGCCCTCGAACTGTGAGCCACGATAAACCCTTCCTTTTTCTTTTCTTTTCTTTCTTTCTTTCTTTCTTTCTTTCTTTCTTTCTTTCTTTCTTTCTTTCTTTCTTTCCTTCTTTTCTTTTCTTTTTTTTTTTTTGTTGTTGTTTTTGAGACAGGGTTTCTCTGTGGCTTTGGAGGCTGTCCTGGAACTAGCTTTTGTAGATCAGGCTGGTCTCGAACTACAGAGAACCACCTGCCTCTGCCTCCTGAGTGCTGGGACTAAGACGTGCTCCACCACCGCGTGGCAAACCCTTCCTTTCTTAAGTTGCTCTTTTCAGATATTTGATCACACCATGAAGGAAAGTTACTAATACAGCACCTATTTACATACCTCTATGTGGGTAGCTTGTTTCTTTGGCCCAATAAGACACAGCCACCCTTTTCACAATGATGTTTCCATCTTCTGAAAAGATTTGTCACCATAGCCTTGTTTGGGTGTTGGTGTCTCTTCTATACAGTCCCACCCAGGCATTCTAAAGCCATGACTTACAAAGTTAACGACAGTAACAATACTTGAAAAATATTTTTATTTATTCATTGAAAATTTCATACATGTGTATAATGGACCTCGAATATATTCACTCCCCATCTTCCTCTGCAAGAGGATTCTCATCACATCTCCTTCCTAACTTCATGTCCTCCTTTCTAATTATTTATTTAGTTTCTTCTTTTAACCTAGAGTCCACCTAGTGCTGCCATAAGTACATGGATGTGTGCTCATCCACTGGGGCACGAATAACCTACCAGTGGCCATACTCCCAAAGAAAAGTGACTGCCCCAGCACCCATCAGCTAACAGTAGCTCTCCCGCTAGGGTAGGTCTAGGAACTCCTCCTCCCTCCTTGTCGGAATTTGTAACTAGCCGGATCTTGTGCAGGTAAGGGCAGCTGCTGTGGGTTCATGTGTGCCTCAGCTACGCGCTTTCGAGAGGACAGCACTTCTCATCCTCCACCCCATCCTCTGGCTCTTCCAGTCTTCCTGCCCTTGGCGTTCGCAGAGCCCGGGCTCAGGTAGGGGAGTGGATGTAGATGGCCTGCCTTCTGCTGAGCATCATAGTCACTTATTCTCAGCGCTTGGAACAGCAGTGAGTTTCCTGCTCAGCTCAAGACTGAGTTCTCTGTCATGGATCAGTGTGTGTGTGTGTGTGTGTGTATGTGTGTGTGTGTGTGTGTGTGTGTGTGTGTGTTGTCTCCAGCAGAAAGGATTTGGTTCTGGTGGGCAGCCAGGAGGAATGAGAATAGCTGGTATTGTTTTAGATGCCTCAGAGGTCTTCCTGACCAGAAACTAGCTGGTAGGGAGATAATCCCGACATGAAATAAAGGTGGACATTCGTGAAAGAGAGGAGAAAAGCAAATATCAATATACACATAACAAGCAAGGAAGACAATATATGTAGTTGCTACAGTCCTGTGTTGTTATGTCTGCTACACAGTGGAGTCTCCGTCAGTCATTCTTAGTGGAGCTATTTCAGTTCTTCACTCCCAAGATTCTAAATATTAGTAATCATTTTATACTTAACTGCAGTGGTTTGCTTTAATGTTTAGTATTGGGTTTGATGGGCCTCAAAGGCGCCTCAGAGCATCCTAGGCTGTGGACATTGGCTTCCCAGCCTCCATTGTCGTGGCAGCCACTCAATTCACCCTTAGCAACTTGGCGCAATTTACAGCAAAGATGATGAGCCCTTCTTTGTTGGCTGGTTTAATAATACAAAAAGCTCAGTGTGGCCTGTGGAAATTTCATCTTCTAATTCAGTGGAGCCATTGTTGTGGCCTTTGGGGGAAGAATTCAAGTAAACTATAGTGATTAGAGTTGCGGGATGAGAATCACAAGTTTGTAGGTTGGAAATGAACTGTAACAGCGCGGAGGAGGCTGTCCCCATTTTGTTCCTTTGTGCAGTGCATTCTGTCTATGGAAGAAAGAGTACCCCATGTTCCTTGCTGAATCCAAGAATAGCACATGTGCTAAAGGACGGGGTCTAGCCTTGCAGAGTCTTGTCCGTAACCAGTATTGCAACTGTGAACCTTGCTTTAGTAAGCTGCTTTGTAGCCCTGTCCCCTCTGAAAGATGCTACTATACAGGACAAGACCAACGACCTATAGCCATGTTATAACTGTATGGCTGAGAAATGGATTTCTCCTCAGAAGCAATATTGTGTGGGATACCCATAAGTCCACAGACACTCTCAACTCTTTCTTGCTGTGTAACAAGTGTCTTGAGACAACAATATTTACTACCTCACCATTTAAGTTGTTCAGGGATCCAGGAACAATTTAGCTGGTTATTTCTGGCTAAAGATCATAAGATTGCCATGAAACCTTTGGCAGAGCTGCAGTCATCTCCAGATGTGCGTGGGGGGAGGAATCATGGCTAACCTTGCTCATCCTGGTCAGGCTTTGTTTTGTCACAGGCTGATAACCTAGGAGTGCTATGTGCCTTGCCACGCCACCTGGATCTTGCCATGACTTTTCACAACTTGACAGCTCGCTGCCTTCAGGGTGAGTGATCCAAGGGAGAAGTAGAGAGAAAGACAGCCCCTAAATGGATGCCAGTCAGAAGTGCTATCCTGTAATTCTTCCATCTTTCTATTAATTAGAACCAAGCCACCACATCCAACACATCTAAGAGGGGACGGTGACTCTTCAGCACAGAAGTAGCAGGGAGCATTTAGAGGCTGCTACAGCAGAGTGGCAGAAGCTCGGGCCCAGTGTTTGGGAATCGGTTAATCATTCTTTGTAGACGCAGATCTTGGTTTGCTTACCAGGCCATGGCAGAGATTGAACTAGTCATGGGATGTTTGGTAACACATGAACTGAACTGCCTGTCATAAACCGGGTGTTTTCTGAGCCACATATGCATAAAGGTTGTCCTAAGAGGTGTCGGCAGTGTGGCACCAAGTGGAAATGGCACAGATGAGATTGGGTAAAGCAGCAGTTGTGATTATGTACAGTGCATGGGAGGCGACATCACTTACAGATAGTGCTCAATGCATTAGTGTTGACAGACACAGATGTCTGCGGCCCCGCACCCCCATTCAGCTGCTGTTGCTGCTCAGAATGACTCTCCATTTAGTTGTCCTCTTGACTGTTAGACTGAAATCCAAATGTTCTGACCGTAACTGGCAGTTTGACTGAAGTGCTGGGGACTTAGAAAAATGTCCTGTAGTTTGATGACAAGGAGGACGGGGTGGGGGGAGCTGTGAATGAAATGCTGGGAAGAGCAGAGGGTGGGCATTTTATACTCTATATCCTGTTTCACATACCCACATGAATACTCAGCAAAACGCATCCACCACAGAGGAGCCCTCTAGTATTCAGGGAACCAAATGACCTGCACAGAGTGATGTCAGCCTCTTCTGCAGTTACCTTCATGCTGTTTCAGTGGAGGGGATACAGATTGTGCATGGGCTCAGCAGCATGGACTTCTCTCTCTGACACTGGTTTAGCTGTCCTGGTGCTAAGTGCAGCACAGAGCCCTCTAGGCAACACCTTGGCCTGGGAGAGACCAGAAAACCACCTCAAGGCAGGCTGGTGACAGTGGAAGAGATGGCAACTGTAGCTCCCTGGAAAACGTGTGCTTAGGATACGGGCTTTCCCCCAGACTATGATGTTTCAGCCCACATAACTATGTCTGCTCGGTGGGTATTTGGGACAGTTTTCTTCTGGTGAAGACATAATTTCTAAGTCATTCTTATGTTAGGGAAATATATTTTTTTTTCTTGAGAGTGTCTTGCTATGCAGCCCAGGCTGGCAATGAATCCATAGTCCTCCTGCTTCAGCTTCCTGAATGCTAGGATTATAGGTGTATATTACCATGACTGGATAAAACAGCTTTTATATGTATATAAGTTAGACGAGGGCACACACATCTATAAACACTTGTAATTCTGTAATTTTTGAACTTTGGAAGAGTAAGTTCAAGGCTAGTTTGGACTGTGAGATCCTGCCTCAACGAACAAAACCAACACACACACACACACACACACACACACACACACACATACAAAGAATGATGGCACTTTATCAAAACATTTGTCTAATTAGGATATTTATATGGTTCCATTTTTTTCTGTTTTTCAAGTTACTGTGTGCCCAGAGAAACATATCAAAATAAGGTGTGAAAAAATAAAATGAAGATATTTTTATTATTTTGCTTTTGGGACAGGGCTTTTGTAGTTCAGCCTGGCCTTGAATTTGCAATATAGCACAGACTTCCTTGAACTCTCGATATTCCTGCTTCTCCTTTTCCACTACTGGGATTATAGGCACGTACCACTAAGCCTGGCTTGAAGACAGGTTCTAAGGAGCAGTGCTCACAGGGCAGTTTCCCTGGCCAGGAAAAGAGCATTGGAGGCTCTGGTGATTTAACTGGGGTCACAGTGCTGTTATGTTCCAATCACTCGGGCTGAGACTAATTCTGTCCCTCCTGATGCGGTTTCTCTGTAAGTCTCGAGCCTCGGTGCAATCCACATCTTTATAGATATAAAAGTCCAGTCCACTCCTCTCCCAGGACGTTCTGAATGGGTAGATCTGGGTGTGACCTAGGTATCTGTAGTTTTTATTATAGTAATTTAGCGAATATTTGTGAAACACGAATAATATAAACCCAGAAATAGATATTGGAGTTCAAGCTGAAGATCAGATAAGCAAAGCAGCCAGGCCACCAGAGCGTTCTTACCTCTACCAAGGCTGGAAGGGGGATTCTGTCCTCAATGTGGCTGGAGACTAATTGCCAAGACTGAATGCCCTGCTCCTACCTTATATACCTCTCTAGTACAGAGATTAAAGGTATGAGCTCTGTTTCTCTTTTACATTTCACCCTCATGTAGCTCTGAGTGGCCTTAAACTCACAGAGATCCATCTGCCTCTGTCTCCTGAGTCCTGGGATTAAAGGTGTGTGCCACCATTTCCTAGCTTCTATGGCTTGCTTACTAGTGTGGCTGGCTTTGCATTCTGATCTTCAGTGGCTTTATTAGATCATGAACAATATATCACGTCGTGTGTGTGTGTGTGTGTGTGTGTGTGTGAGAACAACTTTAGGGAGTTGGTTCTCTTCTTTACGTCAGTCCCACAGATCCAACTCTGGTTGTCAGGCTTGGGGGCAAACTTCTTTACCCATCTCAATGGTCCCAATCTGTTTATATTCCCACAGGACTCCTGTGTGACTCAAGCTTAAGTGGTCCCTTAAAGGTCACACTTTTAAGGAATAGTAGCCCAGATTTTCAGGTGGTTCCAATGATTAAGGAAGAATTTAAGTTAAGACATGGAAGAAACAGGTGCAAGTTGTTATTGTTGACAGAATCAGATTTCAGAAACCCAAGAAGAAAGAAAACCCAAAATCTCTTTTCCCTCTTTGCTTAGCATTGATTCAAAAAGTAGCTAGTCCTTGTGCTCATGTTACCAGCTTGGGTCTGCAGAACAGTTGTCTGTGGGCATGAGAAAGGCCCACGGCACAATGTGTGCTGGTATCAGATTGCTTGTCCACAACCATATCACAGCTGCCTCCAGAATCGGCACAGAAAGATCAGACTCAATACCAGCCTCAGTGCTTCTCCGTTATCTACTTAAGGTTAATAACTTAACCTTGGATTTTTCACTGGGATAGTATAAAAATCTACTTCAGCCTTGTCAGACTCAGGGATTGAACTTGGATCATCAGGCTTAGCCACAAGCACTTTTACCAACTAGTCAGTGATCTGGGGAAAAATATATGCATATACATTGCTATAGAAATATAATTTGATTTGAAATATTTAATCATTTTAGATGGCAGTTCTTGCACGAACTCAATAAGGCAGGAATTATCCTGCCAATGTATTCAGTGAACTTACTGTCATGGTAAAAGTGTCCAGTGATGAGAAACAGGAGTTGTGTCTCACTGACTGTTCCTGGCTCTAAAGCAGGTTGTGTCAACAGTGAATGACATGACCTTCCTGAAGAGGCTTTGAGCTGAAATAGGACATGGCCTCTCATCTCCCTCCTGGAGCATCTCAGGTTCCCCATCCCCTGACAATGACAGAGAATATAAAGAGAGTTTCTATCAAAGCCTAGGAGCCTGAATTCTAACCTGTTTGTTCTTTCTCTTACTTTTCTGGCAATCTCCCACCCCAGCTTTAGGGTGTATTGTTCAGGTTGATGTGGACAACTGACCTTTCTTGCTTAACTCTGAGAATCAAACACTTGAGATCGTTTCTCTCAAGGAGACTTCAGATTATTTGATTGGCTTTACATAGTTATTAAAACTACAAGTCACACATGCTTGCCAAGAGGGTTTGGGGGTTTAAAGGGCTAACCAAGATAGTCTTCCGAGCATTCTATTGAGTTCTTCTGGCTCAAGGACCTCACCCTGGGAATTATACTTTTGGTTGAATGCTACCTTTCTCCCCCTGCATACTAGGGAATTCTCTGTTCTCTCAAGGACTGTCCACAGACAACATCAAAGAGGAAGAGAATAGGCAAGATGGGGTAACACAAAGACACAAAACAGCACGCCAACAAAACCCCACAAAGACTGTCAAGAAGGCTCTGGGAGTAAAAAAAGTTTGCTTAGCCAGCATGAGGAACAGAGTTTGTGTCCACCACAGTCAACAGATGTCAAGATGACAACGGTGCCAGTAACCCCAGAGTCCCGGGTGCAGAGAAGAAAGCCAGATCCTGGGGCCTGCACTGGTGGGCTCCAGTTCTGTGAAAGATCCTGTCTCAAAAACCAAGATGTCGAGCGAGTGAAGTAGGGATCTAAGATTGATTTCTGGCTTCCACACGTGTGTGTACAGGTATGCACACACACACACACACACACACATACACACACACACACAGAGAGAGAGAGAGAGAGAGAGAGAGAGAGAGAGAGAGAAGAATGAAGTACTCCAGTCACACAGTAGGACAATGTTCATTGAAAGGCAGAGGTTGAGGAGCAATTACAGATCAAGTGAGGAAACCTAGGAGAATACACAGAGTGCCATAGACACCGAGATCCCGAATGGCTGCAGTCCACCTCAGCCAGGTAGTGCCTCATGGTACTTTTTGCTGTTTTGCTGAATCCTGGTACAAGGACCTGAGGTGGTTCACTCTCTCAGACAGGCTGGTCCAGACTCACCTTCCATCAGAGGCCTCAGTGTTGTCCCATTCATGATCCACACACACATTCTAGCTGTTGATAACGCTTCTGCCAGTTTTCCTCATTTGCCTTTGTCATGCCTTCCTCAGTCACAAAGATCCTGGATACTTTGCCTTTTTCTTTATCCCCTCCCTCCCCCTCCTAACTCCTCCCCTCCCCTCCCCTTCCTTTCCCACTCCTCTCTTTCCATCTTTCTTTCCCAAATCCCCAACCTCTCCTTTATTCCCTTCTGTCTTCTCCTTTCCTTTCTTTCAGGTCAGACTGTACCCCTTGTTGTCTTGTCCGTCTTGGAGAGAGTCCCTCTTAGCTCTTTGGATATTCATGTCCTCTGCTCTGTGCAGTTGCTTTGGTCATTTTCTTAGCATTTCCCCTCTACTCTCTCACAAGAACTATGTAGTTAGTCACACCCTCGTGCTCTAGGCCTTCCTCATTGTCAGAGCCTCTGAACAAACTGGATACCTCTTTTTAGCAGTTTCCTCGATTCAGATGCAGCTATGACCTTCTTAACATGGCAACCAACTTGAGAAATGCCTTATTGCCCTGTTTTTCATTGAAAGGGTTTATATCAAACAGCATGGTTTTCTGGGGATTTATTTTTTAAGTTCACTTTTCTAAGTCTATTATTGTTTAAAAAAAACCAACAACAAAACCTAAGTATATTCAGGATGATTAACATGCCCTTTTGAATAACCAAGCACTGTCACAATCTCATATTCAACTACACATATAATTGCACAGGCAGCAAAGAAAGCAGGGCTAGGCTCATCGCGTAAGTGATGTATTTGAACAGAGCGGAGGCCGAATGACATCATAGTACATTGTGCAGATGAATGAATGTTCTTCGATGATTCACACAGACAATGAAGAGGGGAAATGAATCATGACAGTCACGGAGTGAAAACCCTAACACAGAGACACAAACCTGGAACACAGCAGTCAGTGCTTTGTCTAGTTTGAACCCAAATCACATTTGTCACCTAAAATTGAAGCAGTTAACTTGACTTTGATCTATCTTCTGGATTTTTAGAATTAATCTGTGAAATTTTAAAAAGCCGTTTTAGTTGTTTAAGAGTTATTTCTGGAGTCGGGCAGTGGTGGCACACTCGGGAGCAGAGGCAGGCAGATCTCTCTCAGTTCAAGACCAGCCTGGTCTACAAGAACTAATTCCAGGAAAGCATCCAAAACAATACAGAGTAACCCTGTCTTGAAAAAAAAAGCTATATGTGGGCCACAGAGATAGCTCAGTGGATCTTGTGACTGGAGCCTGGTCACCTGAGTTCCATCCCTAGCACCCATGTAAAGGTGGAATGACAGAACCAGCTCTACAGAATTGTCCTCTGACCTCCACATTCACACTGTGGCACACGTACCTGCACACACCTTGCACACCCATAAATATAATCAATAAATGCTAAAAGGATTTATGTGCTGTAATGGCTAGTCTTGTCAATCTGACTCACCTGGGAAGAAGGAACATCAACTGAAAAGCCGCCTCCCTGACATCCTCCATGAGCATGTCTGTGAGGCATTTTCTTGACAGTAGGTTTGGCCCAGCCCACAGCTGGTGGTACCATCCCTAGGCAGGTGGGCCTGGGCTGTGTAAGAAAGGCAACTTAAAGTGAGCTAAGGAGTAAGCCAGCAAACAGCTTGGGCCTATGCTTCCATTGATGATGGTCTGTAATCTGCAAAATGAAATAAACCCTCTCTCAGCAATAGAAAAGCAAGCTAGAATATATGCAAAAATGGAATTTAATTATCTTTCTGTATGTACTTATATAATACTGCAGTAAAAACAAAGGATCGGGCTTCTGCTTCCAACCAAAATGGATTAAGAGGTATTAGAGGGCTGAGAGATGTCTTAGTGGGCAAAGTACTTGCTGTGCAAGTGACCTGAGTTCAGATCCCCAGAGCACATGTGAAAGGTACGGTGGTGTGCACCTGTAACCCCAGTGTTCCTACAGTAGATGGGAGAAGGAGACAGAAGAATCATCAAAAAAGATGTTGGCCCTGTACCAACAAGGTGGAAGGTAAAGGCTGGCCCAGAGAGATAGAACACAGGAGACAAAGAGAGATTAGAGCTACTCCCCTTCCTGTGACAGATTAAACTGTGATCCAGATATAGCATGGTAAGTTTCAAGATATTAGCTATCAAGCAAGGAGAGACAGTGTTCTTTGAGATATGGGAAACAAGCACAGATTGTTCCTTGCAGCCAGGATAAAATTCTCAGGCCATAGCACAGGTAGAAGAAACCCAGGGGAGATTCCCCAAGGTGAGACTCTACCTTTCTTTCTTTCTTTCTTTCTTTCTTCCTTCCTTCCTTCCTTCCTTCCTTCCTTCCTTCCTTCCTTCCTTCCTTCCTTCCTTTCTATCTACATATCTATCTATCTATTAATTGAAATACATTTGTTCATACACAATATTCTGATTATAGTTTCCTCTCCCCCTACTTCTCCCAGTGCTCTCCTGTCTCCTCTCCCATCCAGTTCATACCGTTTCTTTCTCTCATTGGAAAACAAACAGGTGCAGGGTGATGGTGGCACATACCTTGAATCTCAGCACTTAGGAGACAGAGGTAGACATATATCTCTATGAGTGTTTAGGAGTTCAAGGCCAGCCTGGTCAACAAAGCAAGTTCCAGGTCAACCAGGACTGTTAACACAGAGAAACCTTGTCTCAAAAAAAAAAATAAAAAAAAAAAAAAAAAGAAAAAAGAAAAAAGAAAGAAAGAAAGGAAAGGAAGAGCCAAAGATGCATATAGAGGCCTAGACATACATTTTCACACACAGGAATCCCATAAAACCACAAAATAGGAAGTCATAATATATACGGGAAGGTCCTGTACCATTAAAAATACCCTGACTTAACATTATGAGACAAGAACTTCAAAGGTACCACTGAATTCATTTTCTATTGGTCATCTACTCATGGGTATGGGGCCTACCCATTGACCCCTTGGAAAAAAACTAATTTTTCATTTGCAAGTGGCTATTTGCTTTTGGGTTAGGGATGGGGACACATCTGCCTCTTTCAGCTCCAGGACCCCATCTGGTTCAGACCTGTGCAGGCCTGTGTCTGCTGCCTCAGTCTCTGTGAGTTCATAGGTGCACCAGTCCTGTTGTGTCTAGAAGGCTTTGATTCCTTGGTGTCCTCCATTTTCTCTGGGTCTTACATTCTTTCTGTCTCTTCCACAGAACTCTAAGGGGAGGGATTTGATGGAGACGTCTTTTGGGGGCTTAGTGTTGCAGGTTCTCTCACTCTGCATATTTTCTGGCTGTGGTGGGTCTCTGTATTTGTTCCCATCTCCTTCAGGAGGAAGCTTCTCTGCCAATGGCTGAGTGAAGCATGGATCTATGAGGGAGGTGGCATGTTATTAGAAGTCATTTTATTGCTACTTTCCTTTAGTAGTATTTGAGATATGGGAAACAAGCACAGATTGTTCCTTGTAGTTATTTGGTTTTTCCCCCTGGGTCTCTGGATCTATCTAGTCTCAGTTCTTGACCACCTGAGGGGTGTTGGGTACGGGTTCTAGCTCATGGAATGGGCCTTAACTCAAATCAGATGTTGATTGGTTACTCCCAGAAGCTTTGCGCCACCCACTATTACACCAGAGCGCCTTACAGGCAGGCCACTGCTGTAGGTCAAAGAGTTTGTAGCTGGGTTGGTGTTTACTTTTTTCCTTTGGTGGCTTGCAGAGCAAGCACTATGCAGTACTGTGGACACTTGTCTGTAGAGGCGAAGGCTCTAGATAGGCACAAGTTCAGCTTTTCCATGTTCAAAGTATTGTGTAGGTGTCATCTTCAGCAGTAGGGAGATGGCAATAGCCTGGGTTATTTGGTGGTTCCCATGGGACCCCTTTGGCCAAGAACTTGATTAGATGTAGCCCATTCCTGGTACTGGAAGCTTCATTTGGTGACAAGAGATATTCAGATGGAGTTCTGTCTCCCTTGTTATTAGGGAATTTTGTTTAGATCACCTTTATATAAGTATATATTTTAAGAAGCTCCTACTGCATTAGGTTTCTTTACTACCCCTCAAATGGACCTTAGTTTTATCTGTCCTTCCCCACATTCCCTCCCTTGCCTTGTCTCCTCTCCTCCTCCTTCGCCTGCTCTTCCTCCTCCTCCTCCTTCTCCTCCCCCCTCTATTTGAATCTCCCTTTCCAGCACATATACCCCTATCCATCCATAACTATCTATTCTATTTCCCCTTCCTAGGGAGGTCCCTCCCTCCCTCCTAGTCTCTAACTATCTACCTAACCTGTGTTTATATGGATTGTGGCTTGTCAAGCTGAGGATACTGATAGAATATTGAAGGGATTTGCTTACGTAGAGCTGGCAGGACAGAGTACTAGAGAGATGAGAAAAAGCAGCACAATTACGAAGTTTAAAGAGAAACTTGCAGACATTTCCCCTCACCTACTCTGTAGAGCCTTGAACCTCACTGCCTTAGCCTGGGAAAGAATCATCTGAGAGGATCAGAGGAAATGCACCACACAGGACCGGAAAACACCGTGATTCACAGATCACTGAATTATGTGCAGAGTGTTCGGGGTAGACATGCCTACCACCTGGGTAGTAATTTGCCACCATGTCAAAGGGACACATCCAAAAGAGCATTTATCTTCTAGTAATGTAATTATGTATGGCCCAGAGCCAATTCAAGGAATTTAAAAGAATTAAAAAAAAAAGAATTCAGCCACCAAAAAAGATAAAAATCCCAACAGTGTTTGATATTAAAAAAAGTAAATGACCAAAGTCAAGGAATAACTTGATTGTAGAGAGCATGTTTGGCATGAAAGCAAATGAACTGGCAAACATCACCTGGCAATCATGCAGGAAAATACAAGCCAGGATTAGAAAAAAAATAGGAACACACTCAGAACTAACACTAATGTAGGAATTAGTCGATGCTGTTAAAATAGTATTGTAACCATATCCCATGTGTTCAAAAGCTAAAGGGAAACATGTTGGTTAGAGACAAGAGATATATATATATAAAGAGCCCAAGTAGAATGCAGGAATGAAATCTGTGATACTTGAGCAGGCTACCTCCAGTGGTACAAGCGTGAATGCTCAGCACTTGGCAGGTGGATCAGGAATTCAAGGTTAGTTTTGTCTTCATGGTGAGCTCAAGGTCAGCCTGAGACAATTTTTCAGAAAAGCCACAAAAGAAACAAACTAACAAAACAAAAGTAATAGACTGAATAGCAAAACAAAAGACAAAGAGACAAAAACTCCATATCAGATGACTAAGACACAAAAAGTAATTAAAGGCAAATTAAATAGTGTAGAAAATAGGTTAGTAAATTTGAAGACAACAGCAATAGAACATTCATTTAAAAGTGAGTCACATAGGGGGAAAACTGATTTTAAGGTAATTCAGAGCAGAATCTGTGGGGCAAGTCAAACTAGTTTAACTATATATTGGTAACTATAGCAAGCAAGGAAAGGAAACAGCAAATGATGACCATATCCTTCTAAGTGTGATAGAAACTATGAACCCACACGTCTAAGATGCTCGGCAAACCCCAAACAGAAAAAGAGAAACTCCAACGTAATCGGGAAGGCACAAATACCTGAAGGACAGAATGACAGCAGATTCCTCTCAAAGCACTGAAAATTAAAAAAAAAACTATAAAGATATGTTTTAAAGTGATGCCAAAATACTTTTTCAGACCCGTAAAAGGCAAAATAACTAACCTTAGTGGATCTGTGCTACAAAAACATGTTAGATGAAGTCTCTTAGGTAGAAGGAAAATAACACAAAAGAAATGGGCATCTGTAAGGGCGGCATATCAGAAATGGCAGTGCCACTAGTAAATGGATGTATTACTGCTGTCCTTAAAGCTCTTTAAAGGGGAATGGAGTGCTTAAGCAAACAGCTGCATGGCGTGGAGTTGGTGTAGATAGCAACCATCTGTATGAAAAACGAGATAGATTTTTAATGGGATCAAGTAAATCTACAGATCTGTGATTTTTTTATTCATAAACGTAGTGTGTCCTCCATTTATTCTGTCTTTTGTTTTTGTTTTTGTTTTTTGGTATGAAGGATTGAAAGATTTCCTATGATGGTCCTATACTATTAGAGGTGTTCGCATGTGTGTATGTGCAAATGTGTGTGTGTGTGCTCGTAGGCTTTGCGTGATCATAAGTTTTCAGCTCTTTTGGAAACTCAGATGCTGCATATAGCAAGAATATGTTTAGTTTCACAAGGACTTGTTGGGCCGTCTACAGGATGGCTGCATCTTCATCAGTCCTGAATGCCGCTTTGTGTTGCTGTCATCTTTGTCAGTTCGGTCCTATAATTTTACACGATTACATCCTGTCTAACAAGTACGCAGCGGTGGTTGTATTCTCTTAAACTTTCAACTTTGCGTTTAGGGATTTTGCTTTTTGAAACAAGGCTTCACCGAGCTCAGGTTGCTACATTATCTTGAGAATGGACTTAAACTCTTGATCCTCCTGCCATACCTCCCAAGTGCTGAGATTATAGTCATGTGCTACCAAGCCTGTCTTAAGCTCTTCTTTAAAAAATTACTTGTTGAAAATAAGTGTACAGAACAATTGGGGATTTAAGTGACATGCGCTTGGCTCATCTTTACTCCCATCATCCCCTCCTTCTTCTCACTCGTTCCTTCTGGAAATCATTCCCTTTGGCTGTGAATGAAATAGGAGGCTGAAGCAAAGTGAGCAGGCCATGAGGAGCAAGCCAGTAAGCAGCGGTCCTCCGTGATCTCTGCATCAGTTCCTGCCTCCAGGTCCCTGCCTTGAGTTCCTGCCTTGACTTCCTTCAGAGATGGATTGTAGATGATGTATACTGGAAGTGTGTGATGAACAACATTGTTTTTTTCCCCAAGTTGCTTTGGTCAAGGTGTTTATTGTAGCAACAGATACCCTAATTAAGGCAATTAATCATGTAAAATGGAAGATGTATAAGTAAATGTTCTTTTTAAAAACTGGTTTATTTTTCTTAATCTATTTATTTTTATATGCATTGACATTTTTTGCCTGCATGTATATCTGTGCAAGGGTGTCAGATCACAGTTGTGAGATGCCATGTGGTGCTGGGAATGAGCCCAGGTCCTCTGGAAGAGCAGATGGCTGCTCTTAACCACTGAGCCATTTCTCCAGCCTCAAGTAAATATTCTTTTAAAAGAATTACATTCAAAATAGTTGTTTAGATTTTTAAATTATTTATTAATTATTTATTTATTTGATAGTCTCACTATGTAACCCTGTCTGGTCTGGGACTCACTACGCAGACCAGGCTAGCCTTGAACTCACCAGTGCTTCCCCTCTCTGCCTCCCAAATACATTGACTAAAGGCATGCACAATCATACCCAGTCAAGTGTCCAGTTTTTCCTT
Source organism: Mesocricetus auratus (assembly GCF_017639785.1). Lineage (NCBI taxonomy): Eukaryota > Metazoa > Chordata > Mammalia > Rodentia > Cricetidae > Mesocricetus > Mesocricetus auratus. The sequence goes on from NW_024429193.1 coordinate 41,173,158, forward strand.
TATATTTATTTACTGCAGGAAGGATACTTCAAAAGTGTTATTAGTTACCTTTACTTTCTAGAACAGAAGTAGAATTCTCTGTGTGTCTTCTAGGCTCTGGAAGAGTCTACTATCTCCAGATCAGAGTGCAGATGGCAGAAATAAAAGCTGTTTTGTTCTTCAGTGGATAGTGAATCGTCCCAGTCCTTCCCCTGGACATCATGATAACCCTGAGTGAGTCCTTTGTGTCTTTACTTGTGCTCTGGGCTTCCTCAGATCTATGAGTCCTAGGTCTGAGGCAAAAATGGCTTTTTTAGTAAAGAAAAATTAAACAGGAAACACAACAAAAAATAAACTAAGTGAAGAGAAGTCTGCCAAATATCTAGCTTGTTTGTTTACTTATTTATTGAATTGCTAGAGCCTTGTGGACCATGACAAGTACTAACTACTTAGCCCTTCTTGTTATCTGCTTGTTTGTAGTAAGATAAGGGAAAAGTGTGTGCCTGGTTAGTTTTATGTCTATTTGCCACAAGTTACAGTCATCAGAGAGGAGGGAACCTCAATTGAGAAAATGCCTCCATAAGATTTGACTGTAAGGCATTTTCTTAGTTAGTGATTGATAGGGGAGGGTCCATTCCATTGTAGGTGGTGTCATCCCTGGATGGGTGGTCCTGAGATCTATAAGAAAGCAGGAGAGCCAGCCAGTAAGCAGCATCCCTCCATTGCCTCAGTGTCAGCTGCTGTCTCCAGGTTTCGTCTCTGCTTGAGTTCATTGCTTTTGATAATGAACAGTGAGTGAAGTATAAACCCTTTCCTCCTCTAGTTGCTTTGGTCATTGTGTTTCATCATAGCAGAAATAACCATAACTAAGACAGTTGTGAGAGTCCCACATGCACCCAGCTGGGTTCTGCTAGTTTGGCTTTTGGTTCTCAACTTGTGGGATCACCTAAGACCATAAAAAACACAGATATTTACATTATGATTCATAATAGTAGCAAATTACCATTACGAAGTAGCAATAAAAATAACGTTATGGTTGGGGGTCACCACAAATGTGAAGAACTGTATTAAAAGGCCACAGCTTTACAAAGGTTGAAAACCACTGCCTCAGGGAGATGTGCAGGCTAGTTTCATGTCAACTTGACGCTAGCTCGTCATCTGAAAGGAGAGAAACTTAATTGAGAGAATAACAGATCTGGATGTAGAACATTTTCTTAATTAGTGATTTATGGGGGAGAGCCCAGCCCATTGTGGGTGGTACCATCTCTGGACTGGTGGTCCTGGGTTCTATAAGAAAACAAGCCATAGGGACTAAGCCAGTAAGCAGCATTCCTCCATGGCCTCTACATCAGCTCCTGTTCCAGGTTTCTATCCTGTCTGAATTCCTGTCCTTACTTCCTTCGATGATAAACAGTGACATGGAAGTGTAAGCCAAATAAACTCTTTCCTTCCCAAGTTATTTTTGGTCATGGTGTTTTATCACAGCAATAATAATCATAACTAAGACAGGAGACCCACATAAAAGCAGGAACATGAAAAGTTACCTTCAATTAGTGTGAGCAAAGGCATCGTGAGTCTGGAGAGCACCACTCAATGCATGGCGTCTGATTTGCAGAGGCATTTCTGATTACTGTAATTCCAGTCATGAACAGTAAGCTTTTGTCTTACTGTTTCAACCCAAATTCAATTAGAATAAAATCAGATTCTGCCCTTTCTCCACTGCCCACTCTGAGTTCCTTTCCTCTCACTCCCTTTGTTGTGTTGTCCTGATCTAAGCAGCATGAGGCCCCATGATGGGTCTAGATAATGAGTATCTAGACAACAGCTGAGTCTATGGGCTTAGGAGATTATGAGTACACAGTGTTATAATTTTTAAAAGCGGCGTGACAAAGAGATGCCATGTGACAGAGCTTGGGTGGAGGGGTTTTTATTAGTGGATGGGAAAAGGTGGGAGGGGAGAAGGGAGACTGGCCTCTGAGAACAAGAGCTGCAGAAGAGAAGAGATAGGCAGAGAGGGAGGGGGAGGGGGGGAAGGGAGGAGAGGGGGAGGTAGAGAAGGAGAGACAGAGAGACAGGCAGAGAATCAGAGAAAGAGAGGAAGACGGGAGGAGAGCAGGGCCCTTTTAAAAGGGAATGTAGTGCATGTGCACAGGTGGTGCTCTTAGTGGCTACAGCTGAGGATGTATCCTGTCAGAACCCCAAGGACAGGCCAGTACAGATGCCTGAACACAGTGGGTGTTGATGTGGAGGAGATGCCCCATGGACTGAAGTATATTTATGCAATGGAAAAAAAAAGTTCTTAAGTTCAAAATATAATCAACTAATCAGCCTCTTCCAATTTTTATTTTGTTTTATGTTTGTTTTGGAGACAAGGACACTATAGCTCAGGCTGGCCATTTGCTGTATATCCAAGGATACCTGTACCTCTTGAGTGTTGGGATGGCAGACAAGTAACACTGTACCTTGTTTAATGCCCTGAACTCAGGGCATTGTATGAGTTAGGTAAATACTTTACCAACTGAGCTTTGTCCCCAGGCCCTTATCCTGTTCTCCTTTTCTTAGTTACTCTAATATCCTTGAGCATTAGTGGTTGGGTGGACAGCATAGTCTTGAAAACATTTTTACATTTATTTGACTTTAATTTTTATTTGTGTGTATATGTGTGCCATGGAATTAGGTGGAGATCAGAGAACAACTTGCAGGAGTCTGCTCTCTCCTCCCACCATGGGAGTCTCGCTCGGGGGTTGATCTTAGGCAGCCAAGCTCGGCAGCAAGTGTCTTTATCTACTGAGCCATCTCTCCAGCTCCAGCATGGCCCCTTCTTGCTTTTGCCTCTATTTCTCCATTTATCCAAGCACAAGATGCATACTAGTCTTGTACACAGCTTGTGATGGCTCCAGGGACTACTGAGTCAGGGGTTTGCACCATATCTGGCCCTTGGCATGTGTGTATGCGTGTCTTTTGAGGAAGGGTCTCTCTACATAGCCCTGGCTGTCGTATAAAGACCAGGCTCACAGAGATCCACCTGCCTCTGTCTCCAGAGTGCTGAGATTAAAAGCACATGCCACCATGCCTGGCCATATCTGGCTCTTGAGAGTCTTATTAAAGCTCACTACGGCTGGCACAATTTCTCTGTCGTATGCTGTTTCTTCTTTTCTGTAGGGAATGCTATCCTCCTTCCTGTCTCTGAGATTTTGCTGCCATTTTCCCTTTGCTTTAGCCCTTTTGCCTCCCATTCTGCCTTTTCAAGTCCTTCACATTTATTAATACAGTCCAAATCAACCTTTCTCGGTAACCTTACTGAGCTCTCCAGCCCCCACTCTGGTCTTCCCTGAATTTCCAATGTGCTGTAGATTTAAGTCCTTAATTACATACTGTCTCCTAGAATTATATGCTATCTCTGAGTAGACCCAATTATTTTCATTCATCTGCTTGACAATTATCTGTCGACTACCTCTGATGTGAAGCGCTCATCATTTTCTGTGTTATAGTTACTTTGTAGCAAGTGTGTGTGCCACAATACTGAACTTTAAAGGCTTAATAAATTCTTGGGGACAGGACAGATGGCACTGGAAAAATAAAGAATCAAAGTGGAGCTCAGCTGTGAGTTAAGGGTAATTTGTTTTCTCTCTTTTCTTATCCTCCACAGTCTTCTCTCCTCCCCTCTCCCCCCTCCTCCCCTTTTTTTCCTACTACTTCCTCCTACCCTTCTTCCTTCATCTTTGTAAGAAATGTATAACTAGGGCCAGTAGAGATGGCGTAGTGGTTAGGAGTACTACTGACTGCTCTTCCAGAGGACCCAGGTTTGATTCCCAGCACCAACAACTGAACTACAGTTCCAGTGGATCTGACAACCTCTTCTGGCCTCCGGGTGCACTTCATATATGTAGTACATAGATATACATGCAAGTAAAATACTCACACAAATAAAATAAATATATAAAAAAGAAGTCTGTAACTAGTATTTAGTGCTTTGGAAATTTTCCCAAGGGTTAATGGCTTGCCTTATCAGAAAGGAAAAGAGGGAATTTAGTTTAGAACAATATGCATCTAAGTGGATATGCAGACTACTGCCTATGAGAACAGGGTATAAGAAAGCTGTCTAGACAGATACAAACCAGGATTTTCAAAGACAATCTTGAATATATCTTTCACATTTAGCCAACATATAGTCACCTATATAGTCATATAGTCACATATAGTCATCCCACATAGGATGGTTCTCTCTTAAGCTTTTTATAATCTATAAAATTTTACTTCCCAAAGATATCATTGTATTAAATGTAAATATGAGAGCTTGCATTAAGCTTACTTACTCATCTTAAAAAATCAGCATGATTCTATCAAACAATAAAAACTAAAGATAAAAAAGGCTTGCCTTGCATGCACAAGGCTCCAGCATTAGGTACACCAGGCGTGGTGGCTCATGCCTGTGACCCCAGCAGCCAGGAGTTGGAGGTAGGAGGATCAGAAGTTTGAGGTCATTGTCCACTGTGTAGGAACCTGGAGGCAAGTCTAGAATGAGACATTGTAAAGAAGAGGAAGGAGGAGGAGAGGAGGAGGAGGAGGAAGAAGAAGAAGAAGAAGAAGAAGAAGAAGAAGAAGAAGAAGAAGAAGAAGAAGAAGAAGAAGAAGAAGAAGAAGAAGAAGAAGAAGAAGAAGAAGAAAAGATGGAGGAGGAAGTTACCCAATATATCTAATGCTAATGGAGCTATTAACAATATCAAATACTTTATACCCATCACTGTTCTTAGTGTTTGACATATTTGTTTATTCATGCAATCCTTACTACAGTCAGTTGTGTCAGATGTGGAAATGGAGAGACAAGCTCATTTCCAGAGAACCATATCTCAAATCCAGACAGTGGGCACCATGTCCACACCCATAACACTTGACTACCCTGCTAAAGATCGAGTGACTAGATTCATCTCTTTGCATTTCTCTGCTGTTCTTGGGGCAAGGCCTGTGCATTACTATGGTGTTTCATCCCCTCCCCAACAAGCAAGGCTCTCAGGAGTGTGTTTGGTCTAGGCATACCTAGGGACCTGTGCTTTTTTTGTGTGGGTAACTCCGCAATTTCAGATGGAGCTGTAAGACATTGGCCAGGAGTATGCAGAAGTACTGAGCAGAAGTGACTTACAGAGCAGAAGTCCAAACTGTGACAGAGAAAGCTTTCTTAGCTGCTGCCCACCCTCCCTCCACGAACTTATTTTTAAAGACTTCTTTTATTTTGGTAAACTGTACTTGGACATATCTGCCTGTGGGTGTGTGCAACATGAGTGCAGATGCCGTGGAGTCAAGGAGATGGCTTTGGAGCTTCTTGAGCTGGAGCTACACGTAGTTGTGATCTGCCTGCCATGAGCTCTGAGAATGGAACTCAGGCCCTTTGCATAAACAGCAAGCTCTCTCTGCAACCTCTGACCCATCTCTCTAGCCCCAACTTCCAGGAACTTTGCTGACGTATTAACACCAATGTCGATGTATCCAGTACCATTGTGAGTTGATTATTCTTTTTGTGTGTGTCTGTGTGTATACATATTGTATATGTGCGTGCATGTGTGGGTATGTGCACCTGTGCCCATGTGAAGGCCAAAGGACATCAGATGTCTTTCTCCATACATTTTATACCACTCTTTGAATCAGGATCTCTCAGTGAGCCTAGAGCTAGGCTGGCAGCCACCAAGCTCCAAGATACCTTTCACAAAGCCAGGCTTTCTGACCATGCCTGGCTTTTTATTTGGTTGCTAGAATTCAAACTCAGGTCTTTTCTTTGTGCAGCAGACACTCTTGTCCATTGATCCGTTTCTCCTGCCACTTTCCCTCCCCAATTATTCTTGAAAGTTGTGAGGGCAGCACTCGGGAGGCAGAGGGCAGAGGCAGGCAGATCTCTGTGAGTTCAAGACCAACCTGGTCTACAAGAGCTAGTTCCAGGACAGTCTCCAAAGCCACAGAGAAACCCTGTCTCAAACTCTCCCGGAAAAAAAAGAAAGTTGTGAGGGTTGCTTGAGGGAATGTTGCCTGCTGTTCTGCATTGATTTAACTTAAGACTTTGGAAAATAACATTGCAGGACATGAATGAGCTCAAGAAGTTTGGTAGATTGAACTCTGTATAAAGAAGAGTTGGTGGCATACAACTGCATTCCTGAGGGGTTGACACGGGAGGTATGCAGTACAAGAACAGCTATGTAGTGAGTCCTGAGCTAGCCTGTGCTACAGAATGGGACCTTGTCTCAACAAAACAAAGCAAACCCCCCCACCATACAGAGCAAATGGCAAACAGGAATCCATTCTAGTTTCTATCCCAGGGCCACAGCCAGAGAAGACTGTTAAGTTGGGGAAGCTCTGGGGTTTCTTTATCTTTGAAATCTACGCAATTTGCTTTGGTCCCTTTCAGTTCTATAATATTAACAGGAAAACCTCAGAATTTATTTCATATCCTCCTTTGTTTTGTTTTAATTTGCTGTTTGTTTTTGAGGGCAGCAAGATAGACTAGCTGAAGAGACAAAAGCCCACTTTCAACCTTGAGGTCTGGTGACAGAATGCTTGTGGAATGTGTCCTGACTGGCCTGGTTCTGGGATGATAAGATTAAATGCCCAGAGAACAAGAAAGAGCCGCTGTGTGTGTGAGCCAGGGCTGAGCTGTGCAGAACCCCCATAAAGCTCCCAGGCAATGGACTATGTTCTTCAGTCACAACTGATGCTCTGATTGGAAAGAGTCATCTAGTGATAATTTTGATTTAACTTGATAACATAGATACTATGAAATTTGTTTCTAATGTTCTAGTTTTTTTTCCTACTCTTTTTGCTGTATCGCAGTTGTGTGAAATTACTGAGATGTTAGAAGTTAATTGTCAGTGTATCCTATCAGAAGTTAACATTGTCTTTTCTTCCCTGTGAAGAGAGACTAAACCTTGAAGTCACTAGGGAGTCGTCCTAACAGGCTACCACTCATGGTCAGGAGTCACTGAGGGTAGTCTCTTTTTCAGAAGGGTACACTCTGCCCCACCCCATGGGGGTGGTGTTGGGGTTGGTGGTGGTGTGGTGCATAATCTCATTGTCTTCAGAGATGTCCCTGACAGAAATGTTTAGAGTAGTAGACAGCTGAAGTGAAGTCACTACAAATGGTGAAACTGGAGATTTGGGAGCGTGAGCCACAAGCAATATCAACATCAAGGTCTTACACAAGCAGAGCAAGGGGACAGAAAGTGGATGGCGTTGGAGGATGAGCTTGGGAGAAAAGAGGAATATTTCTGACTCTTGAATTTTGGGTGGGTGGGGGGAGACTGGAGACATGGCTCAGTGGCTTAGGACCAAGCCACTCTGGTAGAGGACCCAAATTGGGTTCCCAGCACTCATGTTGGATGGCTCACAAGTCCCCCAAAGGATCCAGCGCCCTCCTCTGGCCTTTATGCATCTTGTCCCCTCCCCTAATTAAAAATAAAGCACCCACTCTCCCCCCCCCCAAAAAAAAGAAGAGAAAGAAAACAACAGCAGAGATACTAGGAATAGAATCGCTGAAGTGACAGGGAAAAGTTACAGCCTTGGAAGTTGGCATCGAGTCTACAGACAGAATTCATTTGAATGCAGGTGTGACCTGGAGACGATCCTACTAGACGATTAGCAGAGACCAGGCAATGATGATTTTAGTATTAATTTTAAGGTTGAATAGCTACTTCCAGGAAAAGAGAAGCTGGAGAACCAGGGCTGTGGCCGGGCAAAGTCAAGAGCTAGGAAGTTAATCCCACCCCCTCCACTTCCCGTTTCAGCACATTCATTGCAGGTTGGATTCTATTTACTTTCCCCTTTTCTTTCCAGGGGCTAGTCTGGTGTCCCTCTCACCCTAGTTACTATAGATAGACATCAGCCAAATGACCAGTTGAGCTGTCACCCTCAATGTTCTGCTTCTGAGGTTCAAGGAGTTTTTGAGAGTCACATAAGTCACCCTACAAATGACCTTGAAGAGAGTAGAAACTCAAATCATGCCCATTCAACTGATTTCAACCAAACTTTACGGAATAGACATTCTTTTCAAATAGGCATATCTGAGGGCATAGGCATATCTGAGGGCATGGGCATATCTGAGGGCATGGGCATATTTGAGAACCTACCTGCTGTACTTGTCCATAGAACATACTCTATAGTTTTCATAGGATGAATAGCAGGTGGAATTTAGCTCACATATGACATTCAGATTTAATCATGGATAATATTTTCTTAAAGAATTAACTTTAAATGGAATTTCCTTCATTTAAGCATATGTCTCTGTGTCTCTGTACGGGTATGCGCACATGAATGCCGAGGCCTATAGAAGTCAGTAGAGGGTGTTAGATGTCCTGAAGCTGCAGTTACAGGAGCTATTGAGCTGCCAGATGTGGGTGCTTGGAGCAGAACTCTGGTCATCTGGAAGAGCAGCATGGCTTATTCACCACTGAGTCATGCCTCTAGTCCTACTCACTCCATGAGTCGTCTTTCCAACCCCTGGGTTAATATTTTTAGTAACAATATGCTTTTTATCAATGACTCCACCTACATTTTGGAATCTGATGCTGAATTAGGCTGAATAACAAAACATTTGTGTTATGTTATACTAGGATGAACTGAAAGTTGGCTGCATTCCGGCCAAGGTTTCTCCTGCAGAATAAAGTTCCATTGCTGGAGTTATCCCTTCAAGAAGGCGGAAGTGGATGGTCTCCAGGTTTGATAAAGAAATGATAAAACGTGGCCTGGGGCTTCAGAGCCTTGTTTATAAATACAAAGTGAAGCTAACTCTCGACTCTACCCTACCTCTCCTTTCTGTGTCTTTTCTCATAGGATTTTATATACAATTCTGCACAGATGAGCAGGTACCCAGGAAGCTGCAACGTGAAAAGTCTTACATGTTAACCTTCCAAAGAATGTTTGTTTGTGTTGCCTTTTCAGGGTGGTGACCAAACCTAGGTTTCCAGGCACATTTTGAAAGTGATCTACTACTAGGTTACTTCCTTAATTGAAGGCTGTTTTTTTATCATGAATTCTCGAAATCAAAAAGTTCTCAAAACTAAAATACACAAATAAATAATTAAATGCATGAATAATACTGTGAGCTTCCCAATGCTTCTTCCCCATATAGAATCTGCCTGAGACTCTTTTGTCCCATTCTTTTTAAAAGAGGGTTAGATAAAACGCTTTGATCATTGTTTTATTTAATTTTTTATTCAGATCTTGCTTCATTTTTTCAAAGTATGTGAGGTCACTTATAATAATAAACACAGACTTTTAAAATAGTAACCTATAAATCAGTCCCAGAGAAATAAGAACCACAGTAGAAAGTCATGACCAGGCATAAAAGTAGAACCCAAGTGAACCCCTAGAATTAAGTTTCAAGACTGGTCTAGGATTCCAGGTAAAAGTGAAAAGGGAGACGTGATATGTATACATCGATCTCTCCTCTCCCCTCCTACCCTTTCCAAACACTCAGCTTCTTAGGGAAAGTATATGCAGCTTTTCCTAATACCTGACCCCCAGAAGAAACTCCTCATATGAAGCTCATATGTTTCAATATCATCACAGTTTCCACAAAACTTTTCATAATAATGGGCATAAAACTAAAAGGAAGTAAGTCCTAATTGAATAAAATGAGTGAGTATAAGTTGTGCTTTAGGTATGAAGGAAACAGTGAGTGTACATTATATGACTCAGGAGACCCGTGTTTGTTTACCAATTTATACCTCAGTAGCAAATAACCAGGGATTTAAGAACCCTCGCTTGTGTGCCTCGGAAACAGCATGCAATCGGCTGGCACAGTTGCATCATTCTTTGATTCATATGGAAATAGCTGAAGTGATGTTCACTTGATAATTGTTTGCTGAATGACACAAATCATGGGTTATTTTGTTCTGTGTTTATGTTGCTCTTTACATAATTAAATACTTTCAATTAATGGGCCATTAAAAATAATAGAAGAGTCTAAGGAGAAGTTGTATTTTCCCTGTTTATCTCTATCCTGGACAATATTGACTAAACTGTAACAGATGCTAAATTGGTGGGGTTAATTCAGATGTGTCTCATCCCATCTTGATCATATCACACATTGTCTGGAACACCCAAATAAATGCCTTTCTGCCTGATTGTGGGAGTTTTCTGGGCCACTTTCTGTTCCCAGTCCCTGTTCCTTTCTTGTTCTGACCCCAGCTAGAACCTTGACTCAGTTTCCTGGAGACAATCTGCGTGTAGCCTCTGGCTCCTTACCCTGAAGGTCTGTGGATGGGGGCTCCTGCCTTGCTCTCCTCTCCACGTTCCACTGTGCCGGGCCAGTTTGACATGTTTCTTTGTGTCTGTGAGTGGGTGTGCACAGACTTAGCTCCTTCGTAAGCAGACTGCGGTCCACGAGTGAGAGTAAACCTCACATGGTGATCACAATGGTTTAGCCAAATGAAAATACTCAAAGGAGTATTCATCTACACACACACACACACACACACACATACACACACACACACGCACACACGCACGCACGCACGCATACACACCTGAAAAAGTTCAAATATGTATCCCTCTGTCCTCATTATCTTTTTGTTGCTTTGATAAACACCATGACTAAAAAGCAACTTGAGGAGGAAAGGTTTATTCACATTACACTTCCATCACTGAGGTAAGCCAAGGGAGGAACCCAAGGCAGGAACCTGAAGTGAAGTGGAGATCACGGAGGAATGCTTCTTGCTAGCATTGCTCCCTCTGGTTTGCTCAGCTATTTTTCTTACACAGGTCAGGCCCACCTGCCTAGAGACGGCATTGCCAGAAGTGGGCTAGACCATCCTATATCAATTAGCAGTTAAGAAAATACCTCACAGACACAAGCCAATGTGACCTGCTCAATTCTTTAGTTGAGGGTTCCACTTCCTAGATGACTTTTAGGGCTGTGTCAAGTTGACAGCAGAATCTAATATGACACCATTCATCCATCTGTCTGTCCATCCATCTGAAAAATGCTTCAAGGTATACCTATCTGTCCATTTCTCCATAATGTGCCTGGCACTGAGAACATGGAAATAAGCATGATACTGTTTTTTCTTCATAGTAGTATTAATAAGAAAAGAAGTAATTTTAAGACTTTTTGTTGTGTAATTTATCATTTAGCTACACAGAGGAAATAGCTAAGTAGGCAAATAGGGAGATTCACATGACAAAGATGATGTGTTTCCAAAGCAGTAACCAATTGTTTTCTATAGAGATTTTCAAAATGGGGTGGTCTTGTCACTCTGAGATCCTCCTCAACATCTGAAGAGGTTTTGTTTCCATTGTGAAGAGGAGATACAATGACTCGGAGTCAGGGCTGCCATTAACCACCCCACGGTACACAGGATAGCCCCCCACAATGAAGAATTATTGAGACCAAATTATCAACAGGTAGGACTGGGGGTGTGGCTCAGAGGGAGGATGCTGGCCTAACATGTGCAAGTGCCCTGGGTTCCATCTCTGAAGAAACTGTAAACAGAGCTGTGCATGCCAGTCTAAATGTGTCCAGCAGAGCCTGTCTATAAAGTTTCCTCCAGCCTGATATCCATTGGTATTTCCAATAATAATGTCTAGCATTGGTTGTTCAGACTATGGCAGGCATTATGGTACACTTGCAACTGATTGTATCATTTCACTCTGAAACCACCGGGTAGACATCACTATCAGCTTGATTTTAGAGGTGAGATAAGTTTGGTAGGGTGAAGAAACACACACATACTATCTGGCAGGGGAGATACCATGATAATGAAGGTGGTTTTCCCAGGGCGAGGCTTACCCAACGCACTTCACATGTGCTGACCCCTGCATTTCCCATAAACTCAACTGCATGATTTGTGGCTGTGGGGTACTCCATTTACATTCTCCCCTATTGAGATTAAAATTTAAAACCAAATGAAGAAACCCACACAATGGCTGGTGGGTAGAACACTTACCTAGCATGCATGAAACTCTGGGTTCAATGCCTAGCACTGCCAAAGAGATAGGCAAGTGAAAACTGATGAAAAGCTTTGCCCAGGGTCTCATTGCTAGTGGCAGAGCAGGGCTTTCTGCTGAACCCAGGAATCGTGCCTCCTCATCTTCCCCGCAAGTGACACCTTTAGCTCAGATGTGGAACTCTCCCTTCAGCTCCTTAGTAGCTGCTTTTGTGAGCTTGTGCGGGCTACAGGCTTATTCTGGTGGGAATCCGAGGGAAAAGAGGTTGGCGTACAAGAGCATAAATTCAATCCAAATTTGGGGACATCTAGTTGAGATATTTAATTAATGGTCCTCCTACACAACTGTGCAGTGGCCTTATTAATCCAATCTAATTAAACCAAATCAACCCAAACTGTTAGTCGCCTCCAATCCAGAGATGGCTGTGTTGACACAGAGTAAACAGTAGTGCTATAAATAGCAGATGCAGGCTGACAAGCTTCAGCATAGCCAGCCCGTCTTTATTACCAAAGACATCACTGCTTCAACCTCTCTCTCTCTCTCTCTCTCTCTCTCTCTCTCTCTCTCTCTCTCCCTCTCTCTCTCTCTCTCTCTCCCTTTCTCTCTCCCTTTCTCTCTCTCTCCTCCCCTCCCTTTCTCCCTCCCCCCACTCTCTTTTTTTCTCTCTCTCTACTTCTGCTTTACCAATAGCCCCTGGACAGTTATGATTTAAAAAAAACCCAAAAAACAAAAAAACTAGGATCAGAGCACATTCGTTGTCCAGTTGTGCTGTCTCCTGAATGCAAGCATTAGTGCTCCACCATCCACCCATTTGCTTGCATTACACTGTCTGAGCCCTCCCAGACTGTAAGTTGATCAAGTTCCTTAACCCCATAATCTAGCTGATAGAAGGTAATCGAATACCACCTCTGCCCATGTGATAGGGCAGAATTCCTCTGTCTTCTCACCTGAGTACAACAGGCTTGTGCCACCCAGAAGAATGAAAAGGTAACTCAGAATATGTGGGGTCCGTACAGCCCAGGAGGGTATCCCTATGAAGAAGAGGAAGTGTGGGCCCCACAAATTGCAGGTCAGTGTGAATTCAGAAATCAGAAGCTGTTTTGCTTGCTCCCTGCGAGGTTTCAAAATAGCTTGTGTTGAAACAAAACCATTGGTTTGCCTGTTTCATTTTTAGGATTTTGATATATGTGTGCATGTGAGCATCTTTAACACACCTGGAGCCATTTTTAGAAACCATAACTAGAGTTTGTGTCTGTTTGGTTGTCAGTGAGTTAGAACACTTTTATGTGCATGGCCTATAACAATGTTTAGTGTGCTAAAAGCCAAAGATATTGCCCTTTTTTGAAAAATAGAGTTTGACAGGTATAGATATTTTTGTAAGTGTCCATTTGTCCTGTTTGCCATCGAGAATAGTGTATCACTTTTCTGCCATAAAACTTACTGTGTTTCGTAGAAACCATTCTGACGTCTCTGAATTCATTGCACAGTAGATGACTGCCTGATCGTGTGTGTGTGTGTGTGTGTGTGTGTGTGTGTGTGTGTGTGTGTGTGTGTGTGTTTCTTTCGTCCTTCAGAAGCTATGGGGAAAAAGTTAAATGCTCTACAACTTCAAGGCCTGCCATATGTTTAGGTCAGTACTACAGTTCTAGATTTTAGAACCTTCAGGAAGGTTTGCAGAGGCCCTGATGTTAATCAGCCTCACTCTACAATACCCTTCCACACTGCTTGTAAGTCCTTCCTGATACACAAGAGTTTAGAGGCCTAGTGATTGAGAACAGCAACTGGCACTTCCTGCCTGCAGCCTGTACCTGGAACGCTCTCTCAGTCCTGGGCCTGACAATTCTTCTGTTTGTTCCCATTGGACAGAGGAGGCAAACAGAGTTTCCAGGAGACAATGTAGGGCAGTCATACAGATAAGAACGCAAGGACTTGAATGCAGGGGCTGACATGTCCTGAGTGCTAACTGTCCTCAGACCCAGGGCCCCGTTGAAGGACTGAGAAGCAGGAAAGAGAAATGGAGAAGACAGTGGAGCTGATGTGGTTATCAGGTTGCCTCTAATTCTCCTCAGCTGAGTTTTATAGCAGTTGTGAAAGTTGGTCCAGAAAAATGGATATCATTTCCAAATAAAGAATACTATTTTAATCTATTGTTAATTTTATTGGGAACTTCATTAGTCCATATAATGTTTTGATCACCTCTTTCTTCCTTCATTACTTCCTCCCCAATCACCCACAGCACTTTTCCCTCTCAACTACATGATGTGTCTGTCTGTCTCTCTGTCTGTCTGTCTATCTCATGACTGTTTCTCAAGTTCATGGAATCTACCCTCTGAAACCATAAGCCCCAGTTAAACTCTTTCTTCTCTAAGTTGCCTTGGTAATGGTATCTTATCGAAGCAATAGAAAAGTAACTAAGACACTTACCAAGTAGCTAAGGTTGACCTTGAACTCTGCTTCCCAAGGGCTGGGATTATAGGTGTGAGCTACCATTCCTAGCTCTGAATACATAGTCAAGCTACAGGTGGCAGGGTATGCTGCAGACTCTGTGTGTCATGTGATACAAAGGAGGGTGTCAAGGATAAATCCAAGGTCTAAGGCCTAAGGCCCTGGAAAGGCCCAATGTCAATCAAATGAAGTGATGCTTGTACAGGGATTAAGCTTTTTATTTTTAGCTTCACAAGTTTTGGGCCTGGAGAATAACTTTTGCAAGACTGCATACAGATCACTGTCAAAAGGCACAGGACTAACTAGATGAGGTCATAAAAGGAGTGGCTGAGGCAGAAGCATGCATGGCTGAGCTCCCAGTGCTCCAGGTTTAGAAAACTGAGGAAATAAGGCCGGAGTCAGTCAAAGTAGGAGTCCGCTAGACAAAAAAAGAGCCAGTAGATTAATAAGGGAAGGGAAGGAAGAGAGTGATTGGAAAGGGGGGAACAAACGGGGTTCAGCGTCGCTAGTAAGTAAAGTGAAATGAAGAGTGAGAGTTAGGGAGATTAGCAGGGCCCCTGGTGACAGCCTCTAGGATAGCTTTGATAGCTTTGCTGTGATGTGGTACAGGAATCTAAGTTAGTATGTTCAAGTGAGAATGAGCTGAGAGCGTTTGGAGACAGAAGCTAGAAAAATTTAGAGGAATTTCTCGAGGAAAGGCAGCAGAGAAACTACTCTCTCTCTCTCTCTCTCTCTCTCTCTCTCTCTCTCACACACACACACACACACACACACAGAGGTATGCTAGTGTGTGTGTACCCAGACGCTTGTGGATATCAGTGACAACCTGGGTGTCCCTCCTCCTGTCTACCTTGTTTTGTTCGTTTTTGATACAGAATCTCTCACCAGGACCTGGGCTCGTGGATTAGGTGTGGCTGACTGGTCAGAAAGCCCCAGTGATCCTGTCCCTGGCTTCCTTGCACTGAGATTACAATTGTGCTACCATACCTCGTTACTTACATGGGTGCTGGAAACTGAATTTAGAGATGGTGGTGGCTTGAGTAGCAACACTTTACCAACTGAGGTATCTCCCCAATCCTGAGAAACAGCATTTTATCTGAATAATCCAGAGATGCCTATCATTTTTTTTTCTGGTGCTGGGGTTTGAATCAGGAGTCTCGTCTATGCAATGTGAGGCACTCAATAAACCCAGCTGTTTTCTCACACCTCTCTGTTATCTTTGGTCCCATGCACTGTCCCTTCTGGCTTGCAGTGTATCTCTCTACGCCGGGGATTATTTTTCTTTCTTGAATCTTATACGCATGCAACAAACAGAAGTGCCAGGATAATATCCCAGGGGAACAGCTCTCAACCAATGGGTGATGCGATCTGGCAGGTAAATCTCCTATTTGGGGGAAAAGGATGTGGGTGGAGCTTAAGGTAGTGGTTTTACATCATCGTGTAGTGTCTCCATGGGAAATATGTTCCAGTTGGTCACAGTGGTTGCTAAGCTTGCAGATACATCCTCTATCAATTGTCTTTTCTTCCTTCCTGTGCTCATTGTCCCCCACTCTCCAGATGGTGTTTCCTGTAATTCCCAAATAAATTACTTGTACTTGAATCTTTGTTTCAGGGGAACCTAAATTAAGACAATCCATATTTAAATACCGTCTAAAATTCAGTGATGCTCTCTGGCCCCCGGGCTGACAGGGCCACACTAGCGAGAGTATGGAAGCTCCTTGCTTCTCCACCCCTTCCTGATTCCTCTCTAGCTGGCTGTTCCTGATTTATATCTGTTATAATAAATGCTAACTGACAATGCAGAGTTTGCAAAATTTGTGCTTGAAAGTCTCCTTCTTAACGAATGCTTTTGTGGGAGGTAAGTTCACTCGGTACTTTAGAAAAATGCATGATTACAAGACTTCTGCTAACAATTCCTAGGCTTTCTTTTCTATTTCCAGCAACAAAACAAACATATTTGATCTTTGTTCCTACTTCCTGACCCAGAATGTTCAAAACTCTTAAAATCTCCTTACTGATAATGGTGATAGGAACATCTGTAATCTATAAAAGGCTTTAGACTACATCTGAGTTTATGTTTCTGGGGTCACCCAGATGATTTCAGGATGGTGGATGGTTGCTAGGGAAACCAAGCTGTCCATGCATCTGAGGAGAAGGGAGGGGTTGGAGATTTAACGGAATCACCAATGACTTGTGATTTATCAACTATTCCTAGAAAATAGGACCTCTTAATGAAACAAACTGGTGGTTTGGAGAGCTTCCAAATTAGTGAACACTTGGAGGTTCTGGGGGGCAGGCAGTGTACCCAGAGAGAGCGTGGAAATCTCTGTTGTTCCTCCTCAGTGGGCTGTTCCTCATAAGCTGGTGGTGGTTAGAAATTTTCTCCTGAATTCTATGAACTATTCTTGCAAACCACTGGACAGGAGGAGGAAATTGCAAGGATCCTTGATGAGTAAGCTAGCTGGTCAATAAGAAGTGTGGATGACAACCCAGGTCTTGAAACTGGTGTCTGGAGTGAGATAGTCTTAGGGTAGGCAGTCCTTGACTTGTGGGATTGATGACTCCAGGTAGACGGCGTCAGAATTAAATTGTCAACATCATGTCTGTGTCGGAAGTACTAGCAGTAAAAATAGCAGGGAGCTCCCAGAACATAAATTCTCTTAAAAACATGCTTATTTCTTAATTTTTAGTCATCAGTGCACCATGAGCATTGCCAGATAAAAAGAGAAGGGGAAAAGGTTAATTTCATGCCAAGCATATTAATTTTGCATCTGTGATGTCTAATTATATAAAGTCTGAGGAAATCATTAGACAGTAATGCTCAGGGATCTTGAGTAATTTCCTTTTAGGATACTTTATGAATATTAATTATTCAACTCGGAAGCTACGAAGAAGACACAATTTTTGAGTCAAGAGTAGGATTTTAACTCTCCTTGAGAGATGTTTTTTCCTCAACATAGTATGTTCACTTGCTATTAAGATAGACTTATTATAAGTATATGAGGGATACCAGATGCCTCCTTTTATTGCTGCTAAACATGTAATTTCTATTTTCTCTACAACTGTTAAACTCAAAAGCATTTTCAATTTAGAATAACCAGGAGGCTTGCCCGTTAAATTTTGGAGTATCTTATACTAGGAGTAAAGCATTGATTCTTTTTTCAAATAATTTATTTTTATTTTATGTGCGTCAGTGTTATGCCTGCATGTATGTCTGTGTGAGAGTGTCAGAAGCCTTGGAACTGGAGTTACAGAGAGGTGTGAGCTGCCATGTGGGTGCTGGGAATCAAACCTGGGTCCTCTGGAAGAGCAGCCAGTGCTCTTAACCTCTGAGCCATCTCTCCAGCCCCAAGCATTGACTCTGCTCATCTATGTTTCAATATCCTCCCTTCCATGTTTCCTGAGAGAAGGAAAACTCGTGGAAGTTTCTCTTCCATTCTGTCTTCACCACATCTTAAAATGTTCGCAGGGTTGCCAAACACTAACCCAGTGAGTGCAGTGTGCCAATCGCTGATAGGACAAGTTTCACAAAAGAGAGTTTATTTGCAAGGTGGCAATCATGTGGAGACCAGGAAAAGCCTCAAATCTGTCTCCTCAGGGTTGCAGTTTAGGAGATGCCTCAGTGGGAAAGGTGCTTGTTGCACAGGCCTGGACACCCAAGTTCAATCCAATCTCTGGAGCCCATGCAAAGGCAGGAGAGAGCTGAGTCCATCAGTGCTGTCCTCTGACCCCCACACATGTGCACATGGTTTCCTGATGTATGTATAGCATGCACACACGCAGTAACAATGAGTACAAATAAAAAGAGAAGAGACGGATTCCTGAGGTGTTGGGATAGGCAACCGATAGTAAGCAGAAGCAGAGTTTTTGGCGGAGTGTGCTTACACACAGTCAAACTTCATGCTCTCCGTGAGACCACGCACTGAAAATGGCCGTTTGCATTAACTGAGTGTGCAGTGTTTGCTCACATAAAGTCAAAAGGTTACCCAACAAATACAGGCTCAGGTGAAGGGATAGTAGTTTCAGCTGGTTTGAGACAAATGGCTCCAAGTTCCCCCAAAACAACCGAGTGGCCATTTCCATGTGACATGCATACAAGTTGTCATTTGCGGTAAAGTCACTGGGGATCTCTTGTTTAATGCCAGGCTTTTAAAACTGGTGATGAAAGAAAAATGTAAGTGATGTTGAGGACAGGAAGAGCAGAAGTTGAAAGTCACTATAGATACATAGAAAATTAGAGTCCAGCCTGGGCTACATGAGACCCCATTTAAAACACCCCAAACAGCTGAGAGGTGGTGGCACACATCTTTAATCCCAGCACTCAGGAGGCAGAGACAGGTAGACCTTTGTGAGTTCAAGACTAGCCTGGTCTACAGAGTGAACTCCAGGACAGGCTCCAAAGCTACAGAGAAACCCAGTCTCGAAAAACCAAAAATCAAAAACCTCCCCACACTCCCAAACCCAAACAAACAAAAAAGAAAGACAGACAGACAGAAAAAAAAAAGCCAAACCAAACCAACTAATCAAGTATCCAACCATCCAAAGCCACATAACTAAAAGCCAGTGAAACTAGAAGGTTTATCCAGGTTTTCTTTTCCACTTAGTTATTCTCCACAACAAATTCTGAAGTTCTTATTCTATGTATTCTTTCTTGAAGAGAATTACTTGAAAGACATATATACAATGTGTACTATGACTGCTGTGATCTAGCAAAATAGTTTCATCTTCATGATGTGGTAAGGTAGGCACTCTTGTTCCCACCTTATGGACCAGGAAGACACAGACAAGAGGTCATCCCCTTACCTGAGTTCCCACTACGAGGTGGAGGGACAAGCACTCAGCTGCAGACTGCCTCCAGAGGCCGTGTTCTCACCTCGCTATTTTCTGCAATGTAGATTGTGCCTCTAGAGCATCTCAAACTTGATCCGTCCCTCTCACCTTTCCCGAGCATCCGTTCTGTGTACCCAAGTGCTTCTTATGCGTCTCCACCTCGCTGTCCACCAAATGCTTCAAATTCCACACGACACAAATGGCGACTGGAGTCCCGGTTCCCCCAAGAACACTCTATGGCTCTGTTTTAGAAAATGAAATCACCATTCATGGAATAAAGGCTCACAGTTCTAGGCGTTATCCTCGGCTCATCATTTCCCTCAACTTCCATCTACATCTGTCTTGCAAATTCGTCTGTCCTCTTATAAATGTCTTTAATTTGCCCTTACTGCCATCGCCTAGGGGTGATGTAGTTTGTGCTTAAATCACGTCCACCATAGAGATTCAAACATTTGGACACTGATGAGTTGGTGAAGTGCTCCCGCCTCCTTTTTTTTGTTTTGTTTTGTTTTGTTTTTTTTGTTTGTTTGTTTGTTTGTTTGTTTTACAAGACAGGGTTTCTCTGTATTGTTTCGGAGGCCTCCTTTGTTTTCTAAGTCACGATTTCACTATGTAGCCCAGGCTGATTTTAGTTCATAACCCTCCCTCCTCTGCTCCCTGGTAGCTGGAATTTCAGGGATGTGCCACCATACCCACTACAAAGGTCTATTTGTAAAAGGAAAAACTGAGTCTATAAGGGGTTGGGGCAAATTCAACATAATGAAAAGAGGAAGTGCTGATGACTTTGGCCAAGTAACCAAGTGAGGTTTCCGGTGTCTGGTAGCAGAGTGGTGTTTATAACGTCTGAGACTCAGCATCTGCTTGTGCTACCCTGTAGTCAAATGTTATACAGAAATGGAGCCTTGCAAGGGGATAGCCCTTCATTCTGGGTCATACTGTAATGTTTTTTGTATACCCACTGATGTCGTAATTTTTCAAATAACACTACAAGAAGAGAGGGAGATGCTCCGTGATGAAGACCTTGCGCTGCTCTTGAAGAGGACCAAGCCCGGTTCTCAGCATCCCTGTCTAGCGTCTTACAACATCTATAATTCAACTCCAAGGGACCTGGTGCCACTGCCTTCTACGGACACTGGCACTACAGTGTACATACCCACACACAGATACACATAACTAAACATAAAATAGACCTTAAAAAACTCAAAGATTTACATAAAAAGCTAAGAAGAAACTCTAAAGAAATGTAAAAAGGTAAAATATTATATAACTACCTGTCCCAAACAGCTATTTTTATGGCCTGATGAAGATGAAATGTGAGATTTTATTTTTACAATTGTAAATTAAATCTGCAATTATATTCATAAATGACATGTTCATAAAGTTTATTCAAATGTTTAATTTTAAATCAAGTTTTAGAGTAGTTCCAGAGGTAAAATATAGGGTGATGTTCGAGTTTTTCTAAAACAAAGACATTAACTGAGTGTGTTGGAACTCACCTGTAATCCCAGTATTCAGGAAACTGAGGCTAGAGGGTTGATAAAATTCCTGACTAACTTGGGCTAAAGAGTGAGACTGTGTCTCATAAAGTAACAGCAAAAGCAAAATCGGAGTTATTGCTAATTCTAAATTTTTATTTCTAGTGCTGGGGATAGGAATCAAGGATTTGTGCATGCTATAGACAAGTGCTCTACCAGGAGCTATAACCACAGCCATAGAAAGTTTTAAGTCGCAAAGCAACAGATGTTAAAACAGCAGATAATAGGCAAATCATCTATAGTCCAACTGTTCTAAAACTATCACTTTAGTATATCATCTTTTAGTCATCATTTAAAGCATGTCTATTTCTTACATGATGATATTTAATATTTTTAAAATTAAACTTAAAAAATATTTATTTTTATTCTATGTTTATTTGTTTGCCTGCATGTATGTTAGTGTATCACATATGTGAAGTGACCTCAGAGGCCAGAAAAGGATGTCAGATCCCCTGGAACTAGAGTTACAGTCAGTTGCGAGCCACCATATATGAACGCAAGAGCTGGGTACTGGATCCTGGTCCTCTGCAAGAAGAATCAGTGCTCGCAACTTTTGAGTCATGTCTGTAGCCTCTTAAAATTACATTATATCATCTATCTATCTATCTATCTATCTATCTATCTATCTATCTATCTACCTATCTATCATCATCATCAATAGTGTGTGTCTGTCTAGTGTGTGTGTGTGTGTATGTCTAAGTGAGTGTGTGTGGATACATACTATGTGACAAACATGGCGGTCAGGAGGTCAGAGGGCAATCTTGCTCCTGACTACAGATACAATGGGATCAGATGCCTCACACTTTAGCCCTCATTTCTTTCTGGTGTGATGGGATTTGGACTCTGGCATTAAGTTACTGAGTTAACTTAGCCCTTCCCTAGCAATTTACCCTCTTCCTGGCTGGGCTTGTCTGTCTCTGTGCCTCCTCCTCCTCCAGATCCTCCAGTTCCTTCTTTAGGTTGCTTTTGTCAGGTTGTCACAGGAATGAGAGAAATCATGAACGTGTACATTATGCAACTTTTCACAATGGAAGTGCCCCCAAAGTTGAAATGTAAGCCTTTATTTGGCCTTGTCACCAGCAAGCTCTTTTTCTAAATCTATTTGTTAGTGGATTGTCCATACCGAGTAACAAGAAGCAAGTGTCTATTCTAGTTTTTACTTGGAACTCAGAGCTCCCAATAGAATTTCTTCTGTAACTGAGAGTTATTTCATCACTCACCAAAAAGGTTGTTGATAAAAAGAGGAAGAAGGTGGCCATGGCCTAGTACTTAATCATGTAAGTTTAAGGACCCAAATTTAATCCACAGAGCCCACATAAAAAATGGACAAGGGAGTGCATGACTGTAATTCCAGCACTACTAAAGGGAGATGGGTAGTAGAGACAGAATCTCCAGAAGCTTGAGGGTCACCTAGTTTGGATATGCAACAGGAAAATGTCAAAGAAACCCTGTCTTCACAGGGAGGCAAGTGAGACTAGCACCTGAGGTTGTTCACCGACTTTTACATATGTGCTTTGGCATAATGTGTGCCCATGTGCCTACCCACACACACACACACACACACACACACACACACACAGAGAGAGAGAGAGAGAGAGAAAGAGACAGACAGACAGACAGACAGACAGAGACACAGAGAGAGGCAGACAGACTGAAAGATAGAGAGAAACAGGGATGGACAGACAGAGAGGGAGAGGAGGAGGGAAATACATGCTAAACATCAGCTGATTACTATAAATCTAGACTTTATGCTACAATACCTAGTTGTTTATATTCATGCCTTTCCCAGGGTTCTTATTTGCAACTTAGAATCTTTTTTTACTGTTTTATGGATAGGGCACCAGCAATTGTCATCTGGTTATATGGTTTCCAGTCTTTAGATGCTTTCTGTGACTACCATTGCTGGAAGAATCTTTTAAGAGGTGCATTAGACCATTTGCAATCTGGTTCGTGTTTCCAGCCTCACCTGTGATTCCCTGGCCCAACTACAGGAAGCTTTGTCCTGGCCATGCATCCCAGCCTGTTCCATAGTTGGGGGAAGAGTGAATGGCACAAGGCAGTTGAGGCAGGTAGATGCCTGGGGAAACTTCATAGCATTCTGGAGGGAAAAACTGATTTCAATTAAAATCCACTTGGTCTACATTTGAAGGGTACAACAGGGAAAGATTCCAGCTGGACCAGTCTTTGGGTCCTAAAGATACAAACACCAGACTAAGTTTTACAGTTTTTGCTATGCTGAGATCTAGGGAAAGATGTGATGTTGCCCTGGAGACTGACATTAAAGGACCCAAGATGCATTCTGAAGGCAGAATAGGCAAGTCACATGAAGTAACTGACTGTAGGGAATACAGGAAAGATGATTCTTAGTTTGGAATTGTCCTGAGCAACTAGATGAATAAAGTATGCCCAGACCTGGAGAATTCTGGAGGATGAAGCCGGTAGAGGCAGGATAAGCATTGGCCTGCAGCAGATCAAGTGTTAGGAGAGGACTTGATCTGGAGTCTTGTCAGACCTTCTGGGTGTATACAGCACTGCAGTAGACAGTTGGGAATATTTACTACAATGACAACTCCCAGAGGACTGCAGACACAGGACAGTGGAAAAGTGCTTGCCTTTTTACGTGGACATGATTTGGGTTCAAAGCACAGCAAGACAAAAACAAAAAACAAAACAAAACAAAAGATGCTTCAGGATCTATAAAGACACCTGGGGCAAGCTTAGTAGGCACACTATCAACACTACCACGAACTGCTTCATTAAACAAAGACATAGGAAGTATGTCTGCAACTGCTGAATGCCTTTCTCCTCTCAGGCAGAGATGGGGGGAGAGGATGGAATACAGAGCACATGCTATACAGTACAGTGTTTCCCCCAGACAAAGCCTAGGGAGTTGAGTATGCATGTTTCCTATGTTAAGCCACTGTTTCTTTAAGTTGTTTAAAAATAGATCTATTTTTTTTTTGTTTTTATTTACGTGTAGGGTGGGGACGTGAATATGAGGGCCAGCATCCACAGAGGCCAGAGGTGTTGGCTCTTCCTTCAGTTGGAGTTACAGTTGTGGGTTGCTAGATGTAGGAGCTAGGAACTGAACTCTGGTCCTCTGCAAGAACATTATGCACTCTTAATGGCTGGGCCATCTCTAGCTCTCAGAAGTTTCTTTCTAAAAGGGTTATTTATTTATTTATTTAGAGACAGACTCTCTGGCCATTCTGGCCAGTTTTCAGAAATTAATTTCTCACACATTCCATATTTTTGTTAGTGAAATATTTTAATGAAGAGTAATTCTATAGATTCCATTTTTAAATGTTTGCTTTTTACTAAAAAAGGTCAGCATTTGGAAGAAACATATCCTATCATGATGGGAGATGCCATTCTATAAATCTGTCTCTTATTGGTTGTTGAATAAAGCACTGTTGGCCATTAGGGAAGCAAGATAGGTGGGACTAGGAGTCGAGGAGGATTCTGGGAAAGAGAAACACAGGGAGAGACAATGTAGCCAGCCAGAGAAGTAAGATGTCCGGACCCTTTTCTCCGGTAAGAGAAATACTTAGATGAACAATTATGGGTTAGCCAGTAAGAAACAAGCAAACAGCCAACAGCTTCATAATTAATATAGCCTCCTGTGTGTAATTTGGGGACTGCTTTGGCAGAGCCCAAGCAGCTGGCAGAGGAAAACTACACGTTACATTATTATATCTACATAGATGCCAGGCGAGGTAGTGCACAACTTTAATTCCAGCACTTGAAAGGCAGAGGCAGGCAGATCTCTGTGAGTTCAAGATCAGCCAGGTCTACAGAATGAGTTCCAGCCAGTGAGCCAGTGATAAGTAGAGAAACCCTGTCTCAAAAAAAGAGAGAAAAAAAGGAAGGAAGGAGGAAGGACAGAAGGAGAAAGGAAGCAAGGAAGGAAAAAGAAGCACAAGGAAAGAAAATGAAAGCTCAGGAATTGGAGACCACTTTTCTTGGTAGACATTTACCTATGTCCTGTGAAAACTGGTAAAGTACTCTTGTCTTGATGGCTAGAGGCAAGAAAAAAAAAAAGAAAGATTCTTTACAATGGCCCTTGGTCCGTATTCCTGCTATAACTGCTTCCTTGATGATTATTCATTGACCTTCAATCCATTTACTAGTATGACTGCTGTGCAGATCTTGTGGCAGGCTTAGATTCCTACCGATGACAGTTTTCTCACCTCATATAGTCTACAGTGTGCTCATTGCCCTCTGGAGAAAGTCTGAATGTTTTCTAAAGATTTTAAGAAATCTGTGTGTGTCTGCGTGTGGGTATGAGCATGTGAGTACAGGGGCCTGTGGAGGCCAGAGGAGAGAGTTGGATCCCTGGGGTTGAAGTTTCAGGTGGTTGTGAGCCACCAAAGTGGGTGCTGGGAACAGGACTTGGGTCCTCTGCAAGAGCAGTGCATGTTCTTGACCATCGAGTTATGTCTCTAGCCCCAAGTCGGAAGTGTTTTTGTTGTTTAGATTTGTGTGTGTGTGTGTGTGTGTGTGTGTGTGTGTGTGTGTGTGTGTGTGTGTGTGTGTGTATGGGCTACAAGTACTGTTGGAATCCACAAGCATTGGATTCCTCTGGAGTTGGAGTTACAGGTAGTTCTGAGCCTCCCAAAGAGAGTGCTGTAAACTGAGCTCCTGTCCTCTTTACAAGCGGCAGAGAATAGTGTTCACTCTCAACCACTAAGCCTTTTCTCCAGGTGCAGGTCTGAAATTTTAACCCAACCTATCAAAGTCCTCCTTCCTCACCTACTTTTTATTGTGTTGGCACCCAGTGAGTCTGAGCAGATGCTGAACCGGACTTTTTATCGCCTCCCAGCCTAAGTGCGCATTATTCCCTCAGCTCTGGACTCTCTCCTCGCTCTTCCTTCCCATCCCCCACACTAACCTGTGCACCCAGCAACTTTGTTACATATACCTGTCTAACTCCTGCTTTGCATCTTGGTCTCTTGTGGCGATTCTGTGGGAACTCTTGCTTCACTCTTCGGTATTGCTTCTTCTCACCAAAGTTCCCCACTGCTTCGTCCTTACGCGACCTTATCCCATCTCCTGATATGGAGTCTGATTGCCTGACCATAGCCTTTCCCAGGATGTAAATTCTTTAAGAACAGTAGCTCAGATTTCTTCTCCAGTGCATTCTTAGCACCTAGAACAGTGCCAGACAATAGAACGTAGTAAATATTTGCTGGTTGAATGCAAAGATACAAAAGTGCACTGATGTTGGCCTAAATAAAATAGAAAAAAAGTTTACCTAAAATATGTGCAATGCTTTAGAGTAAGTAGAAAATGTTTTGCTTGTATGTACATTATGTTATTCAAAACACTGTTATTAGCAACTATGAGTAACAGTTTATAATTTGAAGACTAAACTTGCATGGGAAAGCTTGGTCAATGACAAAGCAGTTACTAGAAATCTGTCCAGTATAATAATAATAATAATAATAATAATAATTTTTGTTAAAGAAGTAGAAACTAAAGGTCTCCAGTTAGTTTATTGGAAATACCATTTCTCTTGGCATTTCTGCCTGGGATTAGGGTGCCAGAAAACGCAGCATTACAATGTGCAAGGAAATGGAGGGAGACAACATTTATATGCCAGGCTTCTGGAACAGAATGATTGAAAGAGAGTGAGTCAGATCAGGGAAATTTAAAAGTACTGAGGATGCTTGAATAGGGCCCTTAGCCTGGTTCACATTGTAGAAAAAGATTCTATGGTCAGAGACAGTAAGAAATGAAAGATACTGTAACCTCAGGCCCCTACGGTTTTATTATCTACAGATGATAAAAAGAACTCTGTAAGTGTGTGTGTTTCACGTATGGTCTTAGTCTGGAGTAAACAAAATAACACTATCTGCACCCAAATATATGTAATCATAGGAAGCTTGTGGAAATTAGATTTTACAAGTAGGTTTCTATTTCTAGGTCTTTTTTAACAGTGTTAGCTACTGTTTGTATGTTATAGCAATACAATATACAATGTGACATCTCATTTAGTTCTGTTATTAGGATGAATTAGAGATTATTATACAGCCCTGTTTAGTAGCAGAGAATATTGTGTACAAAACAATGCATACACAGGGCATTCAGATATGCCTTAAACCTAGCATTTTCCCACTATTTTACATACCTTGATGTCTTCTATAAATTTATTTCTTCATATTAAATTACTCATTTAAAATTAATTTTTCAAATGTTTGTTGAGTAGCCGCTTTGAGTCCATTTCCTACTCTTTAAAATTGCAATAATAACCATATTGATTTCATAGGCAGGTGGCATGGGACCTTAACTTTTTTGTTTTTTTCTTGAAACTGGGTCTCAGGTAGTCCAAACTGGCCTTGAATTCGCTATGCAGCTGAAGATGACCTTGAACTTTTGAGCCTCTTGACTCTCCCCCTCCAAGTGCCAGAACTGCAGACATCTGCAAGTGTGCCTTTCTTTTGTTTCCTTGATTATTATTATTTTCCCAGTAGAAATATGTTAAGTATAGTAGAGATGGGTTAAATATTCATTTGGAAATGAACTTCAAATTATAGCATCCCTAGTGATGTCCTCCAGCATGGTGAAGATGGCAGGGTGGTCAGAGTTGGGTGAGAAATTATTTGGGGGATATTATATTAGATATTTAAGAAACACATTTATTTATTCATTTTAATTAATTTATTTAAAGTAGCCCAGGGTAGCATGGAATTCACTATGTAACCTAGGTTGGTTTTGAACTCTACCAAATCCTAGAGTCTTAGACTGGTGCTGGGCTTATAGGCACAATCCACTACATCTGGCTTCACTTTTACGTTTCTTCTGTAATCAGAGTGTGAATAAGTAATTATAGGTAGATACATTCTATAAAATGCAAAAATGCATTGTTGTTAGCTTACTTGAGAATGTGAACTAGCCAACAGTTAGAACACTACTAAATGTAGTCACCTGACCATGAAGCTTTCTCTTACGTTCTAAAATGGCGCCATTTTTTATTGGTTGCTTTAGGCAAGGATGAGATGACCACTATTAAGACTAATGTTCATTAAACTAGTTTTTCATTTTAAAAGAACAGTTATTTATTTACTTGTTATTTGTGTGTGTGTGTGTGTTTGTTTGTGTGTGCATGCACACCAGTACCATGGCATTTATGTGACGTTCAGAGGACAAGCCATTCTCTCCCTCCACTTTGTGGGTCCTGGGAATCCAAATCATGTCATCTGGTTTGACAGTATCATTTGATTTCTGTTCTTTGAAGCAGTGTCTCATGTAGCCATGGTTGGCTTTGAACTCCTGCCCCTGTGTCTACAGGTGTGAACCACCATGCCTGGATTCCCCCTTAATCATAAAAGTCAGATACAGGAAATTTAATCAGTGTTGCTACACTGGGAATGAAAATGTAGGGGGTTCCATGGTCCTCAACTTCACCTTGTGGGTTCTGAAAGAGTTATAGGTTTAGTAGAGGGAGAATTGGGACAGAGAGTGTTTGAAGGTGTGTACATGTGTGCATGGGTGTGCTTGTGAAGCATCGTTCATTAAGTGTGTTGTCCCGACCATTACCCTGGCTCCCGTTCTGTAAGGTGGTTTGAAGAGGTCTGTATGACTCAAGAGGAGTCACACTACATAGTACTTTATCCACGAAATCTATCACAGAAGCCCTTAGCATTGCTCTGTCAGCCTCCATCCTCTTCCCAGACGTGGTTTCTGTTAAATCCTTTGGTCTTTATACATTGTATCTGAAAATGGAACTAACCCACCTTCCACATTCCTTAAGGTTGCTTGACTCCAGTTTGGAATTCTTAAGCAGGCATCATTATGACACAGAACATGGCTGAGCAACACCAAGATCTTAAGCTCTTTGTGGGCAGGTATTTTTTTTAAGATTTAATTTTTAATTATATATGTGTATTTGTGTGTGTATGTCTGCACATGGGTAGACACATTCTATAAAACTCAAGAAATGAATTTTCACTGGCTTACTTGAGAATGTGAACTAGCCAATAGTTACAACTAGTAGATGTAGTCACCTGACCACGAAACTTCCTTTTACTGTTATCATTTTTTATTGGTTTGCATTAGTTAAGGATGCGAATGTTCCCTCAGAGACCAGATGAGGGCGTCAGATCCTCTGGACCTGGAGTTAAAGTTAAATTAAAGGCTGTGGACCACCTGATGTGGGTACTAGAAACCAACCTTGGGTCTTCTGGAAAAGAGTGATTTCTCTTAACCACTGAGCCACCTCTCCAGTCATGGGCAGGTATTTTAGGAGCCATATTACTTATACATTTTTGCATTCCAGTTCTAGCATAGCAACATTTTTGTATATGTATTTTCTTTTTGTTTACGTAGTTATCTTTTGAGGTACTCGGGATTGAACTTGAGGCCCTCAGAATGCTAGGCAAGTGCTCAGCCTTGCTTATGTATTTTGCTAAAAGCTGCTTCCAAGTTGGTTTTCATATCATACAGGGGATTATCAAACTATTTAATCAATTTAAGTTATACCAAATTTGAATTCCTGAGGCCTTGTTTCATACATAATCTAAAAGTAATTTATAAGAAGCAGTCATTACCTACTGTTTTCTTTTACTTCCTAGATACTATCACTGCTGACAGCACAAGCATGTTCTAGTGAAATATTCTATCATAGTAATTAGAAAACAGAACACATAGATTTCATAGCTGTCAAGCCTTTGACTGTCCTGAGTTCATTTTTCCTTAACTTCTTCCAATGAAAAGGTATTTTGATTTTTATTTTACAGCTAAATGATACAGCTTGTTTTTTTTTTAATGACTTTCATTGTTTTTGTTCCCATCAGAGTCATTACTTTTTCAAAAAGTGTGTCCTTCCCACCTTCAGGCATCATAAGTAGTCCCACCAGTTTGGTACTGGCCTGTATCTGGGACACAGTTCAGAAAAAGTGGTCAAGTTAATGAAGAGATTGGATTAGAAAGGAAGGAGGGGGCTTGATGCATGGAATGGAAGAAAGAGTTGAGGAATATGAGGAATTTATCTGTAGAGTTCTAAGAGGCAGTCAAAGAGCTACTTGGCATTTTTGAAGAGCTGTTGCTTGTGTAAGGGTGACTAGGAAGTTTTGGTATAGCCTTGAGGGGAACACTTGGACAGTAGGTGGTTGGCATAATTTGAAGTTTTGCTCAAACAGCATATTTTCTGGCTCAGCATGCACACTGTGTGGAATGCAGGATAGCCTAAGCAGAATACTAGCTAGAGGTGCAGTGTTAGACTTCAATATTTTGTTCACACTCTCCTCTTCCTGTCTCTACATGCTAAATCCACACACGTATCACCTTCCTTTTCTACATGAAGTGACATGGTAAGTCTCTCACTATTGACTATGAAAGACTATGGTAATCTGTCGTTCTTTCCTGTTGTCTGCAATGAAAGTTGAGTGATGGGAAGTAACTTTCTAGTGCTACCTTTGCCATGTAAAAGCATGCCTTTATTGTGAAACTATGGCAGGAGGCGCTTTGACCCATGATAACTGAGACAACAATGTGTTTTGTGATCTCATTAGAATCTTGGTGTGTATGTGTGCGGTGTGCACACTGGTGTACATTTTTCTTGCTGACTTTTTTCATAGCATGATTTAAAGAGGTCCTTTTTACTGACGGTTTCCTTTAAAGCCATATTGTAGCACAAATTCTAATTGGTCTTAATAATAAAAACTCAGAGTCAGATATTGGAGAGGGGGGAGAGAACTGAATGCTCAGAGAAGCAAAGCAGTCAGCCACTGGCTCTTGCCTCTACCTCAGACCGAATGCGCAATCCTGTCTTTGGACTGCCTCCTCAGACTGCCTCCTCAGACTCACTGCCTAGACTGACTACTTCAGACTAACTGCTGCTCAGACTGCACCCTCAGACTGCCTGCCTGAAGGCTGGTCTGAGCTCCTGTCTCCTCCCACCTTAAATTCCTCTCTCTGCCCAGTAGTAAACCTTTCTGTTTCCACCTCCTTAGTGCTGGGATTAAAGGTGTGTAACTTCAAGTGCTGGGATCACCTTTGTGTGAGCTGTTTCTCATTTAGACTGGATCAATTTTGTGTAGCCCAGGGTGGCCTTGAACTAACTGTCTCTGTCTCCCCAGCGCTGTGATCAAAGGTGTATACTACCACTGCCTAGCCTCTATGGTTGACTAGTGTGGTTGC
The DNA here is from genome assembly GCF_017639785.1 of Mesocricetus auratus. Taxonomy (NCBI): domain Eukaryota; kingdom Metazoa; phylum Chordata; class Mammalia; order Rodentia; family Cricetidae; genus Mesocricetus; species Mesocricetus auratus. The sequence goes on from NW_024429193.1 coordinate 41,204,015, forward strand.
TGGGATTAAAGGTGTGTGCCACTACTGTCTGGCCTCTATGACTAACTAGTGTGACTAGCTTTTATTCTGACCTTCAGGCAAGTTTTATTTGTTAGATATTACACAAAATATCACCATACTACATACTGCACACAGCATAGTATTAAAGAATTTTATGATGTATAGTAAATATGCTAAGGAAAGAATTTTTCGTTTTAATTTTTGCTTGAGACAGGGTCTTATCTCACACTGTAATCCAGGCTGACCTCCAAAGCATGTCTTAGATTTTCATATGCTGGGAGTAGGATTTATTATTGTGTGTGTGTGTCTATGTGAGTATATGTCACATGTGTATGGCTGCTGTTTTGTCCAGAAGAGTGTTGACTGCCCTGGGGTTATAGTGACTCTCCTGACATGGGGAACTGGAACTGAATTTGGGTCCTCTGGAAGATCAGGAAGCACTCTTAACTACTGTGTCATCTCTTCAGCCCTCATTTTCACTTATTTTAAAGGCTGTTAGGTCACAACTCATTCCTCGTTATCAAAATCTCTAAGGAGAAATATAGGAAAGGCAATGTAAAATCATTTTTAGGAAACAACAGGAGGGTATCCAATTAAATCTGGCCCCTCTGAAAGTGATTTGTGGATTTCCTGAGATTATTTATGAAATTAACAGTTCTGTGATGGTTAGATGTTGTGATGCAGGCCTGTATTCCTGGCAGGAGGACCAGGAGTTCATTGTCATCCTTGTTTACATATGGAGTTCCAGGGCAGCCTGGGGTTATATGAGACCTATCTCAAAAAAGCCAAAGGATAGCCAGCTGGGAGTGGGGGTGCACGCCTTTAATCCCAGCATCTGGGAGTCGGAGGCAGGTGGATATCTGTGAGTGTGAGTCCAGCCTGGTCTACAAAGTGAGTTCCAGTACAGCCAGGGCTCTGTTACACAGAGATACCCAGTTTCAGAGGTGAACAAACAAAACAAACAAAAACAAGCAAGGGCCTGTGAGATGACTTGGTGAGTAAACATGTTTGTCACCAAGCCTGAGGACCTGAGTTCCAGCCCTACATGGTAGGAGGAAATGGCTATGGCCATTATAAATAAATGCAAGTCACCACATTTGGCTCCAACTTTTATTTTTACTGTGCTTTTGAAAATATAATATTCAGATGAAAAATTTATAAGAATTTTAAACAAGCAGCTTTAGAAATGGGTTCAGAGTTGGGTTAGCTTTCCAGACAAAGGGTGAAGCCTATTGAGATTTATATACTTTGTTTTTCCATGTCTTTTCTTTTCTGGTTTTTCGAGACAGGGTTTCTCTGTATTGTTTTGGAGGCTGTCCTAGAACTGGATCTGGAGACCAGGGTGGCCTTGAACTAGAGATCCCCCTGCCTCTGCGTCCCGAGTGTTGGATTAAAGGCGTGTGCCACTATCGCCCGGCAAATTTTCAGGACTTTTGACAGTTTTGAAATATTTTCCTTTTTCTTCTACTTTCCCTATTCCTCATAGGTATAATGAGTCTTTTGGGCCTTGTTCTTAATGATTCCTCTGACTTTCCATGTGTGAGGATTTGGGCTTAACTTTTGGATGTAAGGATAGGGCGTGTTTTTAACTATCTCACCAATGATGTGTATTGTTAGAATTACTGAGATGCGTTGAACAACTTTTCTGCATTTTAAATTAGTATCCACCAAAAAAAAAATTAGTATCCACCTGTGTCTTTAGCTTTTTGGAAAGCAGCAAAGCAGGCTAATGGCCTAAGAACCATGCAAGAATTGATGTCTCCCTGGCCACAGTGTTCCAAGAGACTTTGGTTGTCTCTTCGCTCGAGCGCCCCCTCTCTCCCTAGAGGGCAACAAGCAACGGAGAACCCAAAGCTTACACAGATGGGTTTCAAGGAGAAACCACTCAGGGCGCATGCTCTGGTGACAGTAACTCAGTAGCGCCATTTTCGTAAGGGAAGGACTGACCACTAATTGCGTCCCTAGGGCGCACAGCACTAAAGTTGTTCAAACTAGATCCCGAACGTTGCAGAACAAGTCCGGGGCCTCCTGGAAAGGAACCTTTGTACTGTTTGCAGCGCTCTAGCTAAGACTAAAGAGATTATCTTGTTTACTCCTTTTGCGCGTAAGTGGTCCTTTCCTCTTCTCAACTTCGCCCAGGATAGCCTACAGCCCGAGACTGGAGCCTTAGACTTCTGTGTTGATTTTGCGCTCACATCTGTGGCCAGAATGACAGGACTTGGAGAACCGGAAGGGAATTTTTTTTTTCCCTTGAGAACAAAGCCCAAGTGAAAGCAGAGTCTAGTACGTGGAGGACATCAGTCCACGTATCCCTGAGCTAGGAAGTAGCGCTTCTCTTGAAATTTACTTGTAAAGACACACAGATCCCGCCGGGTGGTGGAAAGAGGAGGTCTGAGGGTTTTCAGTGTGTGTGTGTGTGTTTGTGTGTGTTTACGCGCTCGCTCACACACAAGAGTTTAGAAGAAACTGAGTGTGTGGAGCGGGAGAAAAAGAGCTTGAGAGGGACAAGAAAAATCTGGCGAGGAAGGAGACTTAACGAATGCAGAAAGGGTAGTGGAGACAGAACATCCTTGCTTGGCAGGCTGCAGCACCTTCCTCGGAGGCATCCACTCCTCTCTATCCATCTTTTTCATTCATAAGTTTCTGGCCCCGCCTGACATCCCCCACCCCCACCCCGGCTGAGGGCCAAGTTTCCTGTGTAGCAATTGGTGAAAGGCAACAAAGCCTTAGCAACTGGCTCCTAGTGACCCGCGGGGCGCCTGGTAACTGGGGCCCCGAGGCCGGCGAGGAGAAAGGAGCCGAGCTATCCCTTTAAGGGATGGCCGCGGAGCCTTGAAAGTGGAGGGGGACAAGGGAGGGCGGGGAGGCAGGTCTGGGGGCGGACCCAAGAGGAGGAGAAGGACGAGAGGGAGGAAGAGTTGCTGCTGAAAGGAGGTGGCGAAGGAGGAGTCAGAGCAGCTGCTGCCAGCCCCGCGGGCACCACCGGAGTCCTGCCCGCTGCCGCACAAGTGGCCACGGGCGCGATCCGGGCCAAACGTCTCGTCCTCCATGATCACTTTGGGAGCCGGGGGAAGACTTTGCCCGGCCGTGCGAGCTCGTGTGTGTTGCCCAGGCTTGGCGGAGACGGTACAGCGGCAGCAGCTCGAGCAGCAGGAGCTGCAGCTGGAGCAGCAGCAGCAGCAGCCGCCGCCGCCGCCGCCGCTGCCGCCACAGAGTCAGGATCGAAGCGGCTACAGCGTTGGGCGTGTGCGTCCCGCGCCCAGCGGGCTCGGTTCCCCACGGAATGTCCCCGGGGCGCCCCGCGCGCTGATCCTGCAGCCGCCTCCGCCTTGGGCGCCCGCCTCCTCCCTCAGGCGGGCTCGGTGATCCGGACCGAGAGCCTCCCGGCTCTTGGGCAGTGGGGAAGCCCCCGGGGGCGGGTGACCTCAGCTGGCCACGACCCAGCCCTCCCCCCGTGCGGATCTCGCTTAAGATGGCAGCGGAGTCAGGGGAACTAATCGGGGCTTGCGAGTTCATGAAAGGTGAGGAGCAGCTGCCCCGCATCCTCCGGCCCTTCCACGCCACTCCCCTCCCCAACTCTTCACGGCTCTCCCCTTTGTCCCAGCCTCTGCCCCGGGTTTCTCCTCGGCCCGGTGTCCCGCAGCCACTGCTGCCTTGCACTTGGGCCCCTTCTCGCCACTCAGCTCCCGGAGGACCCCCTGCTTCCGGCTTCTTTCTCGCGTCCTCGTTCCCTCTGCAGCTTCCTCGTACCCGGAGCGTGCGTGCTTCTCTGCCTGGGATCCTCCTCCAAACCTCTCTTGGGGGATCCTACTCGGTTTAATCATCCGTCTGCTAATCCTCTACCCCTCGGTTGCTGGCCTGTGCTTTCAGGACACCCCCCTCCCGCAACCACACCCCCCTGTCTTTCTTTCCTTCCTTCCTCTTGAAGTCTGCTAAGCTGCAGGGGAAGAAGCTCGCCTCTCCCGGTTCCACAGCCTTTGAGGTCTGGAGGTTTTCGAACCAAACTTGTGTCTCCAGTTTTGCGGTTACCCACAGCTCCTGTCTGCACCCGCCAGCACGCAACCAGGGGGTTGAGGGAACGCAGAGGATGTTCTGCCCCCTGCTGGGTCCTTGTCTAGCCTCTTGGCAAGTTTTGCTTTTGGGGGCTCCGTGGCTTTTTGCAAGACCATGTTTCCACAAGAATCCCACGTGTTAAAGGGTCGTTAAATGATGTCTAGCAACTAATCCTTCATGTATGATCTGCACTCTCAGCTTCACTTCCCTGCTTCTCATGTTTTCTTGCCTTTTAAACTTGTCTTTCAGATCGATTATATTTTGCTACTTTAAGGAATAGACCAAAAAGCACAGTAAATACCCACTATTTCTCCATCGACGAGGAGCTGGTCTATGAAAAGTAAGTTTCCCTTTTTTTTTTAATACACCCCTGTGAACCCTTTAGCTTGTTGGTTCTTTGATAAGTGGGTTTATTCACTTTCCCCCAAGAGTTCAAGAGGCATTGCTAGCTTTTTAAGGTCCATGGGCTTGGGGAGCCGTGCACCCAAAGTTTACAGTTTGGCCTGTCAACGTTGCAGTCCTTTTAGAATTTCATGGATGTTGATTCTTGCTACCCCCACTGCAGTTGTGGAACCCTCGCCCTCCCCAGAGTGGGAACAGGCACTCTGTCAGCACCAGACCTGTAATTGGCTTGTGAATCAGTCACTAGGTATTTGTGGAGCACCCACAGGTACAGGGCAGTGTGGGGACTACAGGTGCTTACGTTTCGCACTTCACAAAGCTTCTGTTGTATGGAAGGATGTTTTTGTTTGAACAGTCTGTTTTCAGAAAGTGGAACACGGGACTGCAGGGAGCGGTGTCCAAGTTGCATCTATGAGGAAGACTTGCGGTGTGATTATTTTAGTTAGGTGCCCCTAACTAGATGGTATTATTATTTTTTCTGCCTTTGAGTAGTAGAGGACTGCCTAAATGACAATAAATTTTGTTGTTGTTGTTGTTATTTTGCTCCTCCGGATTAAGATCTGAGAGGGAAAAATCAGAACCAGGAACTGAGTTCTGTGAAAGCCCATGGGTGTAAAGGAAAAGACTTGGAATATTTTAAGCACAGTAACACATTAATGGAGAGACACATTTCCACTGAATGGAAGCAGAGAGTAAGGAGGAGAAAGGCAGGATTGATTTATATCCTTTTACTAGTCTCATATACGCTAATTTAGATATTTAATTTTACTTTGTTGCCATCATAATCCAGCGGGCAGTAAAATGACAATAGTTAAATGAACCATAAAGAGCTTTCTAGGGTTGGTTCTGATAAAAAGAAGATTGGCATTTCTGCTTCAGGATTTAAGGGTGCCATTAGATCTTGAAGAGGGAATATTCTGGACCTTCAAAAAAAAAACCTGTCTTCTCTGACTGAAAATAATCCTTAATTGTTACTTCCTGGGGGGTCTTGGGGCTGACTTCTTCAGGACATTTCTTTAGTTCTGGGAGGAGGATGCTTCTTGAATGGCTGAAGTACCAGTGGGAATGAAAGAGCCTTTTTGCTGCTGTTCATGAATGCTTAGAGCTGCCAAGGCAAAGAGGTCTGAATCCCTGGTGTCAGGCTACAGCTAGGCTCCTAGACAGAATGGAGTTATAAGCAGCCTGCCTGTTCTCTGACCCTGGGCACCTGGATGATGTCACCACCATCAGTGTTTATTGAGTGGACACAATTGTTGGGCACTGTCCTGGCTTTCTGCTAGCTGAGGGCCTAGGGACCTCTTGTGTGCCTGAGGGTAGGGACTGTGTATATATGCTATTACGTTCACTTCTGCAGTGACTAAAGTGCCGGATTTATTAATATGCATTTGAAAAGCTTTAGTTATTGCCATCTGAGTCACTTCCCTTGGGATTGCTAGGTGGTAGACCTCACAAAAGATTATAGTTAATCAACTAAGAACAGTGCAGGATGGCTTTTTAAAAATTCAAATAAAGTTTTATGTGATTTTTGTGTTTGTACTTTAGGATACAAGTTATATGCCATATACATATATTTTTTTTCATCATGTTCTTGTTGTCTTTCAAGGACAGCTTGCTTAGTGAGGCTATTTGGCTTGTTTCATGAGTTTGGATGTGAACTTGAAGTTACAAGAAGCTGAGCATGGTTGCACACTCCTTTAATTTTAGTACATTGGGCAGGTGGATCTCTGTGAGTTTGAGGGCAGCTTGGTTTACACAGAGAGTTCCAGACCAGTTAGAGCTACGTAATGAAACCCTTTCTCCAGGGGGAAAAAAAAGGCTGTACATAGTGGCTTATACTTATAATCACTTAAGGGACTGAGGCAGGAGAATTGCTTGGAGTTGGAGTTGAGTAAAGACAGATTTCTTTCCTGCCCTCCAGTTCCTAAATAACCAATGCAGATACTTAATACTAATTATAAATACTTGACTGTAGGTCAGGCTTATTACTGACTAGCTCTTACAACCTAGATTAATCCATTTCTATTAATCTATGTGCTGCCCTGTGGCTGGTGGCTTTACCCATCCTCCAGCGTGTCTTGCTTCCTCTGCATCTCCTGGTGACTCTTCTGACTCTGCCTTTCCTCATCCCAACATCCTTAGTTCGGCTGTCCCGCCTGTACTTCCGGCCTTCACAAAAGACTCGGTGGAGATGTTCAGGTTAGCTTGAAGGATGGACAGGTTTTCTTTTTGGATATGGGTGTGAGAGGAAAGAAGAGGGAGGGAGGGTGGGGAGGCTCAGGAATCGTGTTCAGGGCATAGTCAGTCCTTCACTTTGCCTGGTGAGTATGCAGGCCACAGGGGGGAGGTGTGGAATATGACACTGAGGGGTCAGTTGGGGACAGACTGAATGCCAGAGTGAGGAACCTGTAGTCACCCTGGTGTGCCTTGAGATTCTTAGCAGGGCTCTGAGGCAGAGATGGCATGGCTGGACTCATGCTAATAGCAAACAATGGCAGACATTTACAGAGCATGGCCCTCTGTGCCAGATGCTTTTCTAGGTGTTCTGTGTAAGCAGATTTTTCTGTCCCACCAGCCAGCTCCCAAATAACCACACAGAGACTTATTACTAATTATGAAAGCTTGGCCGATAGCTTAGGCTTGTTTCTTAGTGGCTCTTATAACTTAAATTAACCCATTTCTATTCATTTACTTTCTGCTTTGTGGCTTTATTACCTTTACTCTGCCCATGTTGCTCACCTGCTTCCTCTGTGTCTGGTTGGTGAGTCTGTCTTTCTTTTTCCCAGTGTTCTCTCTGCCCTGAAAATCCTGCCTAGCTATTGGCCGTTCAGCTTTTTATTAAACCAATCCAAGTGACACATATTCACAGTATACAGAAAGGTTATTCCATAACAGTTCTATGACTATAAAATTCACTGCCCCCTCCCCAATTTCGTGAAGCAAGCATTACTGATGTCCTTTAATACAATGATGCCAAAAGGTGATAGAGCTGGAATTTGAAAACAAATCATCTAGTTCCAGAGGATATACACCCTCCATCCAAAAAATAATGTAGTAGCATCACTTAAGGCCCATTGGAGAAGGTGTAAGAAACTTCACTGAGAAACTTTGGCTGAGAAAACCCACAGAAACAGCTGACCTGAGCAAGTGGGAACTCATGGACCACAGTCTGACAGCTGGGAACCAACATAGGACCAAACCAGGCCCCCTGAATGTGGGTGTCAGCTAGGAGCACTGGGCAGTCTATGGGGCCTCTGGCAGTGGAACCAGGATGTATCCCTAGTGCACTAATGTACTTTGGGAGCCCATTTACCATGGAGGAACACTCCTTTAGCCTAGATATACAAGGAAGGGCCTAGGCCCTGCCCCAAATGACTTGACAGATTTTGTTGATCCCTCATGGAAGGTCTCACCCTCCCTGGGCAGTGAATGGGACATGGGATGGGGATCAGTGGGGGTCATGGAAGGATGGGAGGGAGAGGGAAATGGGATTGATATGTAAAATAATATTGTTTCTAATTTAAATTATATATATATAAATATGAATATATATATGAATGAAACTTTGGGATGTTCAGGGGGAAAGAATGGTGTCAATGATGATGGAAGGCAGGATCAGAATCAATGTGTGGTGGTTGATGAGGATGCTGAGGAAAAGGAAGGGACCAGTTCTCAGCATAGTCCCTTCACAGTCGGCCTCAGGGCACCATGAACCGAAACAAGGAAATGGCTTTGATGGTAAGGTCAGGTGTTCTGTCTTGGTCTATAATTATTTGCTGAGTGTCCCATTGAAATGTCGCCTGTCTGAGTAAATTACCACCTCAGATACTATTAACTGGGATATTTAAATATGAGAGTATGCTTAGTCTAGATACAGCTGTGTTTTGTGTTGAAGTTTGTGAAGTTATCAAAGGAAGCTAGAATTTCATGATTGAAATAATGACCTTCTGAAAAGTCCGTGAACAAATTTAGCAAAATGGCTTCATGAGGCCAGGCTATGAGACTGAAAATTTGAACTTACTTTCTCTGTCTCTGTTTCCTCTCTGATCTAACTGACTTGAAACCAGACTGGTCTTGAACTCACAGAAATCTGCCTGCTTCTGTGTCTGTCTTCCAAGTACTGGGACTAAAGACTTGTATCACCATGCCTGGATTATACTTGGTTCTTAACAGACTATCTTGTTCCGTCAAGGCCTGAGACATTTTAATAAAACATGGTTGATAAGAAATCATACTTTGAGTCAGGCGTTGGTGGCGCACGCTTTTAATCCCAGCACTAGGGAGGCAGAGGCAGGCATATCTCTGTGAGTTCGAGGCCAGCCTGGTCTACAGAGTGAGTTTCAGGACAGCCTCCAAAACAATACAGAGAAACCCTATCTCAAAAAACAAAACAAAAAACAAAACAAAACAAAAAAATCCAACAACAATAACAAAAAACAGATATCATACTTTGTCCTTGGGTTATATGTGTTTTCGTAGGCCAGAGTTAAAACAAGAATATAGGCTAAAACCCTAGTGGTTCAAAAAGCAGTTCCAGTACTGGAGCCCTTCAAAGGTTTATCTTTGTTAGATTGAACTACAGAAAGCATACTCCTCTCCAGAATAGCTGAGCCTTTGACTCTGTCCTGGCTAGCTTTTAGTAATTCAGGTCATGGTTTTTGGCTCAAGAGTTAGCAAAAATCAAATGTATTGTCAGAACTCTTCTGTACTCTTTAAGATGGTGATCTGGGGTGTGGGTTGGATGCTAACAGTGTGTGAAGCCAGTTTGCTGAAAAGGAAAGTGTGTAGTATCTCTGCTTTTGATCATCTACTTTTCCATTTTTTTCTGTCCTTGCGTTTCTCTTTGTCTCTCTCTCTTTTTGAAGAAAGGTACTAAATGTTTGTGCCAAGACTGGATGGATTTTCTTTGGCGAGTTCAATAAATGCTACCAAGTGTTTTTGCTGCTCTTCAGTAGAGAGTATTTGCTTGGCATGTACAAGGCCCTGGGTTCAATCCCCAGCATTGAAATAGACTATTAAAGAATGAAGTCTTGGTTGGATGTGGTGGCTCCTACTTGGGAAGCTGAGACAGATGGATCCTTGAGTTCAAGGCTAGATTGGCCTTCATAGTGAGATCTTGCCTTAAACAAAACAAGGTAGCTGGGTAGTGGTGCTGCACACCTTTAATCTCAGCCCTTGGGAGGCAGACAGGTGAATCTGTGAATTGAGACCAGCCTGGTCTAAAAGTACTAGTTCCAGGACAGGCTCCAAAGCTACATAGAGAAACCCTGCCTCTAAAAACCAACCAACCAACCAAACAAAACAATCAATCAAACAAACAAACAAACAAAAAACAAAAAAGCCAAACCCAACCAACCACCAAACAAACAAACACCCCCCCGCAACAAAGCAAGGGCCAGGTGTTAGTGGTGCACCCCTTTAATCCCAGCACTCAGGAGGCAGAGGCAGGCGGATCTCTTTGAGTTTGAGACCAGCCTGGTCTGCAAAGAGAGTTCCAGGGCAGGCTCTAAAGCAATACAGAGAAACTCTGTCTCGATAAAAACAAAAAACAAACAAACAAACAAAAACCAAGGACTGGGGATGTAGCTCAGCTTATAGAGTGCTTGCCTAGCATGTGGGAGATACTGAATTCAATTTCTGGCATTACATAAACCTGGCATGGTGGCACAGTTCTGTAATCTCAGCCCTAGGTAGTGGAGGCAGGTGAGGTCCTGGGCTGTATGAAACCGTGTCTCAAAGACCAACTAATCAATCAATCAACCAATCAACCAGCCAGCCAACCAAAACCCTCACTATGGTTCAGACCTTCTTTCATACACTAGAATATCTTTGATTTCGTCTTTGACAATTTCATACATGCAAACAATGCATCTTGATCATATGTACTCTGACTCCCCACTTCCGCTCTTCCCAGGAACCCTCAACTCTTCCTTCTCTTCAGTCACTCCCAGCGTACCTCACTACTGTATCTTCTCTCTCTAACCCACTAAGTCCTATTAGTGCTGCTGCTGGAAGACTGATGTTGCTGACTCGATTTTGTGTAGTTAATCATGACTGCAGTGACTTTATGGGTACAACATTCATGCTGTGTTCCAAAGACAGTTCACAGCACTCCTCCCCATTCTCCAGGTCTCTTGTCCCTCTTCCATGATGTCTTAGGAGTCTTGGGTTAGGGGTTGCTATGTATGATAGTCAATGCTATAGGAAAACAATATATTCCTACAGGTTGCTATTGTTCAATTAGGGCTGAGTACTCAGCAGACACTTATTCTTAGTACTTTGCATAGTTACATACATCTCTGCATTAACTACTGACAACTGAAGAGAGAGGACCTTCAGCACTAATCTATGGAGATAAGCACGAACGTTTAGAAAGCAGTCTGGCCACATGTTGGTTAGCAAAACAACAGTAGTAGGTTCTTCTCCAGGGTCTATGGCCTCTCTGTGGAGCAGGCCTCAAATCTAACCCAGAGCAGTTGGTTACCCCATAATCTTCATGCTGCTATTACACTGTAGGCACATCTTGCCAGGCAGACTTACTTTTTACATCTGTCCTGAACACGTAAGTTGTAGGTGTTTACTTGAGTATGTATATACGTACGGACACAGTGCTATTCTGTAGCATGCATTGTGAGGCAATGCCCTTATTGATATACATTTGCAGTCAATTCTTCCTCTTCTTCCTCTTTTCCTCCTCTTCCTCCTCTTACTGCAATGCTGGTGAGTCCAACCCAGCATCTCAAGCATGCTAGCCAAGTGCTCTAACATTGAAGCTCTAACATTAGGCTATGCTCCTAGCCCTCACAGCTAGTTCCATTTGTCCTTTTTTGGTTTTCTGAGACAGTGTCTCACTGTGTAGCTTAGGCTGGCCTTCAGCTCACTGTGTAGCCTAGGCTAGTCTTGCATTCTTGGTAGTCCTCTTGTCTGAGCCTCTTAGGTCTGCATTGAGATGACGGATATAAACTTTTATGCTCAACTGCTCACAGTCCATTCTTAATTATGTGAGCCACCACCATCAAGCTTTACTTGTTTGGATACTTTCTGTGTTGACTGACCTTAATCTCCGTAGTGATAAATTGTTACTCAGTTTTTTTCAGCTTGCTTGCGATAACTCCGGTGAAAACACACACACTTGAACTGGAGTGCTGAGGAGTCTTCTTATATGATTTGCTTCTATCATGCAGCAGGAGAGAGTGATCTAAGTGGACTGTGGGAGACGGTGTTCTGTGCCAGGTCACCCCAGGGTGGTTTCATTATTTTGTTTGAAGTATACTCCTAAGACATCAGATGTTCTCATTTGTAAGTTCATAAACACATTCCCAAGCCCAGAGTAAATGACTTACTTGCTTAGCCATGGCTCAAAACAACTTTGTGTTAAAAAAAAAAAGACCGAACACACATTTTTTTAATGGGGTGTAAAGCAGAACCACTTGAAATCTGTAAGTGACTGAAAATTGCTGTGCAAAAAATAACGTGTAGATGGAGTGAGAATTAGCTGCAGGTCACTGTGCTAATGCATCGAGTAAACACAGGGAAACGAGGAAGTAGGAACAGAATGGAGGTCGGTGTATGAAGCCGTGATCTTCTGTGTTAGGAGTGGAGAAAGTAAGAACTCCTATTCTTACTTTTATTGAAAAACTTTGTAGAGTGATGTTTGATGTGTAACGGGCACAGGACTTTTTATGACGTCTGAGGGCCAGTACTACCAGTTTATGTTCACTGTCACAACCCTAGACGTAGCTAGCACTGTGCTTGGCAGAAGAGTGGTGCCCCAGAAATTCATTCGAATGAATGAGTGAAGAAGGCAAGAAGGCAGGGAAGGAGGGAGGAAGGGCAGGAGGGAGACTTCAGGCAGAGTCATAAAAGATACGTTTAGGAAGAGCATAGGAGGAGCAGGAGTCTGTTTGGAAGGGTCAGTTGAAGGAGATCAGGCACAAGTGAGGAGGATGGGCTGGGTGTGGGATGCTGTGTACCGACCCGATGGGCTTAGTGATGAGTGGAAGGGAACCGACCAGCGCTTGGAGCACAAGTGTTCCCATAGCTTGAGAGGAGGACTGTTTGAGATACAGTTTTCCTTAGCTTGGATGACTGGGAAAAAATGACAGGTTAAGTAGGTTTCTGTGCTTAAGTCTGAAGGAGGAGAGATCTGCTTGTGGTTGTGGTTCTGTTTTGTGTTGTTAGGTGGGAAACTGGAAGTAAAAAGGGTGCATTGTTTTGGAATCTTTGACTTTTGTGGTCTTCAAGCAGAAAATACACAATACCTGACCCGGGCACTTGCCAGTTACTGGTTTAAAGTCTGGGGAGTTGTGTGGGACAGCTGACCTTAAGGTCTTTGGAGTTATGGTTTGAGTTGGACTTTCTACACTTACCTGTGGAATTTACTGCTTAGTTTTTCAATTTAATGAAAAAAAGTTGGTCTCCTTCATCAGTCTATAGAAGCAGAACATTTATTTACTTTCATCTGAGAAGTTGAAGTTCACTAACGTACCCAATGCAAAGAACTAGAAAGTTCCAGATGTGTATTTTGAAAGAGCTGGAGACAACTCATGACTTCACCCATGCTGGTCAAGTGCTCTATCACCAAATACATCTTCAGTTTACAAACCCCTTATCTGAAATACCATATAGCCTTAGACTTCTCTAAAATGAACCTGTGTTTCTGTCTTAGTGAATGGACTATTTTCTGTGGTACTCAGACTCCATACTTACAAACGCAATAACTAAATAGTTCAACGATTCAGGTTTTAAGGCTTTCTAAAGATTAAAAGGCCTGGGCGGTGAGATGGTTCAGAGGGTAAAGATTCTTACTGCCCAGTGGGGTGAGAAGTTCAGCCTCCCGGACAAGCAGTCCTCTCATCTCCATATACATGTGGCATGCACGTGCCCACAGAGAGATAGGCAGGCAGGCAGGCAGGCAGGCAGGCAGGCAGGCAGGCAGGCAGGCAGGCAGGCAGGCAGGCAGGCAGACAGACAGAAACACACACACACACCCCTGCACTTTTCTGGTGTAGCTAGCATTTTGTCTTCTATTGGTGTTATTTGGTTAATTTTTATTGATAACATCTATAAATGGAGTGTTCCTTTCCCATCTCTTCCCTCCCTCCCTCTCATCCTTACTCTTTTCTTCCTTCTCTATTTTCCTTTAGACAAGGTCTTGCTCTATAGCGCACGCTGCCCAGAGCTTGTGATGATCCTCCTGCTGCAGCCTCCCGAGTGCTGGGGTTACATGTGTGTTCTCACAGTCAGTTGAGTACTTTACTTGCTTACTCATGGGTCAGTGCACCTGCCTCTGCACCCCAATCTGCTGCGGATCCTAAACTCAGGGGGAGTAGATACCGGATATCTTGTTTCTGAACGTTGAATTTGAAACAAGACTGGACTTTCATGGCGAGCTTTAAACAGAAACCATCCCACTTGGGTTTTTTTTGCTTTGGGTTCACTTGGATTGCATATTGATGAGATTCCTGAGTTGGGAATTCTAGCATAACTGATTTCTTTCGAGTATTTATTTGTGTGCAGAGAAGTGTGTGTTATATGCGTAACTGTTCATGTGTATGTACATACATGTGTGTTTGTGTGTGTGTGTGTGTTAGGCCTAGTTGAACATGAGGTATCGTCCTCAGTTGTTCCCAACTTTGGTTTTAGAGACAGGTCTCTCACTGATTTAGCAAGGCTGTCTGGCCAGCGAGCTCCAAGGTTTTTACCTGTCTGCCTCCCCAGTGCTGGGGTTACAGGTGCATGTGGCCATACTTGGCTTTTACACGGATGTTGGGGATCTAGACTCGTGTCCTGAAGCTTACACAGCAGGCACTAGACCGACAGTGCCATCTCCCTAGTTTCTGATTTTTTAGTGTACATTTCTCTACCTTTAAAGGATAAGGAATTCATATAGGATTCACATTCACTGTGGAAATAAAATTATTGCTTCTGAGCAGCAGAGTAGATTTGAGAATACCAAGAAGCATTTTATTTGCTAATTGTGAGATTAAAGGAGGGTTAAAGTTTTTTTTTTTTTTTTCTGGAAGCCGGGTGGGGTGGCTCTGTAAAGTGGTGTCTTCCTGGTTTTCCCGACGCCATCATTGTGCCTGATTCCACAGTGCCCATGGGACAGGAGCCAGAAGTTCCGGGAATCCCAAAGTAAATGCTCTGGGTGATTTAAGCTGGAAAAAAAAGTCTCCTGGACTGAGTGGAAGAAGAACACATAGAAAGGGCTTTGTGATGAATGGTGGCGTGAGGGTCTCTGGGATGGCATTATTTATGACAGGCCTTATTTGGAGCAACTCAGTAATGAAGATGGGTGGTAGCAGAGGCCTGGGAGGCCCCATCTTTCCTTGTCCAAGAGGGCTGCTGGGTCTCACCACCATCGGGCCCTTACTGTCTGCATATGTCAGTCTTTTGGGGTCAGTTTCGTCTATTTAGCTTTAAAAAAAAAAGATTGATTTTTGTGCATGCGTCTGTGTGTTTGCCATGTGAATGCAGGCACCCTTGGAGGCCAGAGGGGAGTGACAGGCAGCTGTGAGTCACTCAATGTGGGTGCTGGGAGCTGAATACAGGTCTTCTGGAATATCAGTAAGTGCTCTCAACCACGGGGCTATCTCTCCAGCCCCTTCACCTTGTTTTGTATCCAAAGCTTTTAAAGTGTGATGGGTCACCTCTCTAGTCATACTTAGTCTGGCACAGTTTAGAGTGTTTACAATGAAGAGTGTTTTTCTTTTCTCCCTTGTCTTTTTTTTTTTTTTTTTTAGTTTAACCAACCATATACCTACCTTTTATTTATTTATTTATTTAATCGGCCCTGGATTGGTGCTAGGGATGCCTAGGAACTGCCTTTTAGCTCAGCCTGTTTTATGGAGCTTGTCCTGCAGTGCGTTTTAGACAATGCACTCATTAAATGTTGAAGAATTAGATCATTGTGAGCACTCTGGAGGAGGAGAGGCCTATTATATATAGCATTTTCTCTTTTGACAGGGTTTGATGTTTTCCAGGCTAGCCTTGAATTTACTGTGTAGCTGAACATGACCTGTTATTTACCACGATGCTTCATTTTATGCAATTCTGGGGATGGAACCTAGCACTTTGTGTATGCGGGCAAGCACTCTACCAAATGAGCTGCATCTTGAGGCCCCAAAAGACCTTCAGTTCTCTGAAGGCACCCATCAGAGCCCGTGGAGTATGCATGTTTGGACAGTGACCAAAGAGGTGGGCATGAGAAAAGAATTCTTTGAGGAAGGATGATTGGATGAGTCCTAAGGCACGAGGAGGTGTTAACCAGGGGTGGGTACCTGCACATGCTTAAGGTCCAGAGCAGGAGCTCAAATCATTCCTCCTGGCTTGAGCTTACTGGTAGAAAGGTGAGGAAATGTAAAATAAGTCTCCAGCCAGGCTGTGGTGGCAGCGCACGCCTTTAGTCCCAACCCTCCGGAGGCAGAGGCAGGTGGATCTCTGTGAGTTCGAGGCCAGCTTGGTCTACAGAGCAAGTTCCAGGTAGCTTGGACTGTTACACAGAGAAACCCTGTCTGGAAAAAAAAAAAAAAAGAGGTCTCCAAAGAGTGAGAAGGTAGAAGCTGCACTACTTGGGTCTTGGAGGCAAGGTTGAGGGTGTTGGTTTTAAATTTCCCAGACTTAGAGAGGTAATGTGATCACTGCCACTGGTTTTAGAGTACTTTTCCCTTTTCAGAACCCGAGCTGCTTTTAGAAAGATGAGAGTTAGCCTTTTATGAACGGTGGACCAATCATCACTCTGTTTCTGCCAAAGCTATGGGAATACTGTCTTGCTTAGTCCTCTTGCTTTCAGTAGCTGCTCATGAATAACAGGGTTAACTTACATGGTTCAAGAATGTTTCTGTGGGAGTGAATTTTATTCTTAGCAGAGCATTCCTGGAGAAGCCGCCTCGTGCTTTCATTAATTGGAGTCTTGAAGGGGCTTTCTCTTCATTGACTTGCTCCGGAGTGAAAGCACATGAAATTATAGATCTATAGAAGCTAGAAGGTTTCTTGATACTTTCTGGCCTTGTTTCTTGGCTTTAAGGCAGAGTGGTCACATCACTTGTCTTACAGAGGCAACAGTTGAAGGCTTGCACAACCCTGCTGTGTGCCTAGGGCTGAAGAAAGTGCTAAGTGGAGAAGCTTCCTCACATTCTTAGTGTGAGGCAGCTGCGATTTCCTGAAAGGCAGGCTATATACAGGGACTGGGGTGAGAGCTGATAATGAGACCAAGGCACCAGCCTAGGGATGCCCCATGATCAAATTGGTACTGGAATCCTAGGTAGGATACCAAGTGGCCTTTAGTTCTTTGTCAGGCTGTCCTGTGCACAGGGAACCTAGATGCTCAGTCACTGATATCTGTGACGGTGGCAGGTTTTGCTCTAAGGGCATGAGCAGGCACTCTGACTTGTGTCCAAGTGTCTTAGGTTAGTATTCACTAAGCAATTAGGAGCTTCTGAAAATGTAATAATTATGAGTTTTCGTCTCGATCAGAAACATCTGGTTGGAGGGAAACATCAATAGTAAGGCAAACATTAGCTGGTAGACCAGAGGCAGTACTGGTTATTCTCCAAAACAAAATATCATCCCCCCCAAAACAAAACAAAACTGTAGACACATGGGCATCTGTATAATCTGTGTGTTGGAAGGACAATGCCAGTTTAATATATATATATATATATATGTATATATATGCTGTAATACTTGCTAGTTTTCTCAGTAGTGGTAAATTACTTGTGGATAGGGACCCTGGCAGGGAGTGGGCTTTCAACAAGTAGTAGACTGAGTACATGAACAGACAGTATCAACAGTGCTCGTAAACAGTTAAAGATGGGCTGGGGAGATGACCCAGTGGGTAAAGGATTGTCTGATAACCTGAGTTTACATTGCCAGAACTCACAGAAGTGCCCAGTGTTGTAGCACAAAAGTCTGTAATTCCAGCATGCCCCTAGATGGTAGGCGCAGACAGGGTGCTCTCTAGAAGCCCTTGGGCCAGATAGTCTGGCTCGCACAGCCATGAGGAGACTGTTTCAAACAAGGAGAGGTGACGACCAGCACCCAAAGTTTGGTCTCCGATCTCCACAGTCATTGGTGGCACATGTTTAATCCCACACAAGAACTTGTACACACGTACGCAGTGCACAAATGAAGAACAAAAATCTGGTATGCCTTATGTTCTTACAGTATTTTTTCATTCTGGTTTTAGAGCAATAGTCTTTTTGATTTCATAAGATTTTTTTTTTTTTTTGGTTTTTCAAGACAGGGTTTCTCTGCATGGCTTTGGAGACTGTCCTGGAACTCGCTCTGTAGACCAGGCTGGCCTCGAACTCACAGAGATCCTCCTGTCTCTGCCTCCCAAGTGCTGGGATTAAAGGCGTGTGCCACCATCACCCAGCTCATAAGAACTTTTCAACTGATATGTTAACTGGTAGCCGCTTCCTTAGAATGGCTGTCCATAAATTTTGTGGTGGGATAGGCAGTGCTTGCAGTTTAGCATTTCCTTGTGCTGAGGGGTTGAACAATTTCACATGAAGCTTCTAATGTGTAGAATAATGTGCTTCAAACAATGTTTTCCCTAGGAACAGACTCTCATACATTACAGCTCACTAGAAAAACCAAAGTAATGACAAGCCATGGGTTTTGTAAAGTCTTTCGAGAAGAGGACAGGCTGGAATGAACAGAGGCCTCTGGGCTCAGCTTCTCTTTCCTATTGCACTGTGGGTTCAGCTTCTGTGGGTAGCTGGTGACCCTGGAAAAATGTTTTCTCTGCTCTTGGGCTTCTCTTCCTGTCCTGTGACACAGGCTTCCTTCTTCCCCTGCCACTCTCCATGTGCAGGGCTACACATGCTTCAGTTGGTTCTTTGAATATCTTTGCTGTCAAAACGAAGTAATTTGGCTTTAGCTCTTTATGCTTAATGAATAAAGAAACTGTTGCCTGGTGTTCATTTCTTAAGCTTCTTGGGATTCATTTTAGTTACTGGTCTATAGTTTACCAACTTTGTTAGAGGAAATGAATGAATCCGCGGGGAGATTGGTTTGTTTATTCATTCATTTGGAGATGAAGGTGCTCTACTACAATGAAATACTGTATCCATCTACCCAAATGAGGCTGGAATAATTGCCTCCCTCCACCAAGACAATGTGGGGGAGGGAACTTTTTGCCGTTGAGTCGAGATATTTTGTTGGAATTTGAAAGAACAGAGAAGCATCGACTGGTGAGTGTTTGGACTATAAGTCCAGGAGTCTACTCCACCTTCGAATGTTTTTCTTTAAAAAAATTAAATTAGCCAGGTGGTAGTGACGCATGCCTTTAATCCTAGCACTTGAGAGGCAGAGGCAGGAGGATCTCTGAGTTCGAGGCCAACCTGGTATACAAAGTGAGTTCCCGGACAGCCAGGACTGTTACACAGAGAGATCCTGTCTTGAAAAACAAACAAACAACAACAACAACAACAAAAAACTAAATTAAAGTGGTGTGTGTGTGTGAGGGGGGTGTGGTTCGTGGGCTAATAAAGGATGCCTTTCCAAGCTGCTTCCTTCCCTTATTTTTTGGGGATAGTATCTCTCACTGGAAGCATTTTATCTTTATCTATTTTTTTTTTGGTGTTTAGCAATTCCTTAATGTGTGGTGACCATTTTTGTTCCTATTTTATATTTTCATCTTGATTAGTATTCATTATTGCTTCACACAAATCAGTTCCATAGCCTTTAACCACATGTGGCTTTGAGTATATTTTAATGGGAAATTCCTTCAGTTTTCGATATGAAAACTGAAATTTTGTCATTTCTAAGTCATTTTTAGGTAGCTGACATCTATTTAATATGTTGTAAAATTCGGGATCAGTGGAAAGATGAGGTTCACATTTGATTTACTTGTGTTGTTGGAGGATACCCGCTTACTTTCCTGGAATTTGGTAAAATTGTTCTGTTCATTAACCATTCTGC
Organism: Mesocricetus auratus; assembly: GCF_017639785.1. Classification (NCBI taxonomy): domain Eukaryota; kingdom Metazoa; phylum Chordata; class Mammalia; order Rodentia; family Cricetidae; genus Mesocricetus; species Mesocricetus auratus. Next base: position 41,223,395 of record NW_024429193.1, read on the forward strand.
TTCCAAAAGTGAATCTATCTGAGTGGACTTCATTGTTAAGCTGTGTAGCTTTGAGTGTGAGGTTGAAGTTGATGTGTGGTGGTTGGAATGAAGCTGGAATTACGTGACTCTTTGCATGTGTCTGTGCCCTGTGTACAAAGCACATGGACGCCAGAAAAGGGCATTGGGTTTCCTGCGGCTGAACTTACAGAAGGTTGTGGGCCACCATGTGGGTGCTGGGAATTGAACCCTGGTCTTTTGGAAGAGCAGGCCATGCTCTTAAGCAGTAAACTGTTACCTCTTCAGCCACAATTTGTGGTATTTTTGAAGCTTGTTCAACATGAATTTCAAAAGCTAAGAGAATGACCAAAATTCCACATTTAATTAAAAATCATACAAGGGTCCATATACATGTTCCAACAAAAAATTCCAAATTATGTTTGTTAAAAAGTGCTGCTTCCAGTGAACCCAAGAACAGGAAAACCTCTGCTGTAAAGATGGTGCTGCTCTAACCAATGCAGTTAGGTAACTGTTTCTGTGCAGGTCTCATTCCCTTCCCTGGTGCTGGAGGTTGAACCTATGCCTTGTGTGTGCTAAGTGTGTGCTGCACCACTGAGATACACCTCCAGCCCTCATTTTAGTGGGTTCTTGTTTATATTTACAGCTTAGCATCACACTGGGAACTTTAGGACTAAATTAACACCTCACTGGAACTTTAGAAATAAAGAACTTTTGCTTCAAATCATTAGAAGTTTCTTTTTTTTTTTTTTGGTCCTTTTATGTTACTATTTTTTTCATGAATCTGTATATAAAGGCAGCCAATTTTAGTTCTATATGTTCCAAAACATTCTCACCTTGTTCAACATGGATAACATATATAAAGTCAGTATTTACTTACCTAAGGCCAGTAGGTATTGGCAGACTTGAAGTTGGAGTGACATATGTAATTTGGGTGGCAGAAAAGATTTAAATATCTTCCTCAGTAAGAGGGTGTTTCAAAGATGGGTTTCTGCAACCTTGGTGGTATTTAATACATTTGAGCTCTAGCCTGAGTTGAATTTAGAGTACTAATGAGCATTTCTGTATGGTGACTCACTTTTTTGTTGTATTGCATCTAGGATGTTCTTCCAAGTATGTAAGGTATAAATAGGCTCCTTGATGGGGAAGCTCGTGTTGCAGTTGATTAGGCAGAATCTTCATGTAAAATTCACCATAATATGTGATGCTATGTCATTAAAATGGTAAATTTTGAGGACTTAGAGCAAAGCTTAGTGAGTGCCCCATCTTGAGGGAGCTAAGGAGAGTGAAAAGAGGGGGAGAGTGTTCTCTGCAAGAGGACTGATGTGGTGTGGTTGCTTTAGGAGTGGGTGAAGTGTTTGGAGTAAGGGTTGGATGTGTCTTGTGGAATGAAGATCCTGATGGGGAAATGTTGGGACACAGGATCACTCTAGAAGCTAGGAACATGGTGTTCTGAGCTTTGGTTGCTGGGTGGTAGAGTCATCCTCGGTGGTGAGGAGGCACTCAGCAGTTTTCAATAATGGGAGGAGATGAACGATGTGAGATTGAGCTGTATGATGACCATCATGAGGAAGGAGACTGAGAATTCCAACAGAACATGACTAAGCTGAAGAGGAGCCGGGCTTCTGATGTTTCATAGGAACAGAAAGGGAAGCAGTATATGAGAGTGGTAGCTCATTTGATACAATAATTGTTTTTGCTAGATTGTGCTTGAGGGGTTTCATGCTTCAGTGTGACTCAGAAAAGCTCGGGTCTATTTTGAAAGAAAGGTGGCTGTGGGCACGGTGAGTTTGAGATGTTAGAAGACCTGTAGATGATGAGTCTAGTAGGAAGCCGATGGTGAAGACCAGTACTGGGTTAGAGGTGGACAAGAGCACACTTCCTGACTAGGTCACCAATTAGACTCATGACTATGAATCAGATAGATTTACATTCAAGTTGATGACTGTATTCTGGAGATGTGGGGGGGAAGCAGACCCAATATGTCTTATGATACAAGACGTTTAAGAAGAATGGATAGGAAAAAGGACCACTGCACTTAAGATACTTGAGGGTTAGGGTGTTTGAATGGAGGACATGGGATTAGAATGAGCTTTATGATGCAGTCAGGGAAGAAGTAAAAGCAAGAAAGAGTGGGTTCCACACGAGTTAACTCACATTCCCTTTCCCTTGACTGATTTTTAATTCTTTCATCTAAATGGCACAGCAAGGAGTTAAAAGGACTTAAAACTCAAAATTGCCCAGATAGTTCTCTGTTAAGAGATTGGTTAGAAGAACTGTAGGGCACTAGTAGGGTGGAACTATGAGGCACCTGGATTGGTAATGAACCTATTCCTGAAGATGACTGAAACTTGATTACAAATTAGATGAAATTAAAAGTGAGCATCTATATTACTGAAAACTGTGCTTGTACTAAATACTATTTTATATATGTATATATCTCAGTTTCTATGCAGATTTTGGACCTCTGAACTTGGCAATGGTGTACAGATACTGCTGTAAACTAAACAAGAAACTAAAAGTGAGTATTCTGGACCTGTTTATGTTTTGGAATTAAAATGTTTAAACCAGGAAACCTGCTCAGTGGGATTGTTTTGTACACACACTATTTAATCAGGGGATTTAGATCTTTAGAAATTTGTGAGAGTTTACCTAGAAGTTGAAATCGATCCTCCTGATTATACCACAAAGGACATGTTAACCTCTTTCTTTCTATGGGACAACTGCAATATGAGCTGAATGAAGTCATAGCAATTGTGACCCAAGAAAGGGACACAGCCTTTTAGGTTGTTAATGAGTTTCTATCAGATTCCCTCATGGGATAATTTTTTCAAAGCCTTCAGATTTGCTTGTAGATGCTATTATGGGGTGATGAAGGGTCTTGTTGGGCACATAACCAGGTTTTGTTTGGTCAAGATGGAAAATTTTGTATTTTTGTTGAGCGTCATCTCTGTAGAGTTAATAACCAAGTGAGATCCATGGATGAGCAATGATAAAATTACATGCTATGACAGAATATGGGCAAGCATTCAATGTTAGCCTGAAGTGTTTATTTTACATGGGCTCCTTTTCATTTTCTGTATTATATATGGATTTTATCATGTAGACTTTTTCCTCTTAATTTCTGAGCGTATAAGAAAAATGACATTTACAGTATTAAGTTTACTACATGGAAGTCAATATTCATATTTTCTTTCCAATTTCGAAATGGGCCTCTTGAACGTTTCAGTTTTGGAAACAGTATACCATGATGTATGCTCGTAAGATAATCACAGACTTACAATGCTTAGTGTTTTACTCTTTATGTTGGAGAACGTGTTTCTGTTCTACATACTGCTCAGCGATTGCCTTTGGCGTTTTGATTGAACTTAGATATAAATGTAGTCTGGCAGAGTATCTCCTGTAGAATATATTGTATGCTTTATACATTTACAGATTTTTGCCATTGACATTACTGCGGTGTCATACAATATGGTGACATTTCAGTTAATAATTACATAACACAAAAACCTATCACACCCAACTCCTTTAGGAATTAAATCATGCAGTATTATCTGATTAGAAAATGTACTGTGAATTCATTTAAGTAAAAAGAGCCAAGAGGCTACTGTTTGTAGTCTAGAAAAATAGGTATTTTTATGATCATAGGGAAGTAAATAATAACCCTTAAAATGAACTTTAAATGATTGGACACATCATTAGATAATGCCTGAACTTCATATTTTCTTTGGGAGGATCTAGAGGTTTTCTAGTCTCTCTCCCTCCCCCTTCCCCCTCTGTCTCTCTGTCTCTCTCTCTGGATACATATGTGTGTTGTGGGCTAGAGAAAGGCATTGAGTGTCCTGACCTATCACTGTCCACCTTTTCCCCTTGAGACAGAGTCTCTCATTGAACCTGGATCTTACCATTTGGCTAGGCCAAGTCTCTGGGATCCACCTGTCTGTCCTCTAGGTCTGGGGTTGCCGGTCCATGTGGCCTCCCTATCCTCATCCCCTACTTTTACATGGGACTATGGATCCAAACTGAGGTTCTTACACTTGTATAGCAAACGATCTTTTACCCACTACAGTAACTTCCAAGACCCCATTTTCTAGTTATGCTATCATGTTGCTGACATGAACTCTGTACAAGTAACCAGGGAACCTAAATACTGTCTGGAGTTACCAAAGAGAAATAAATAATATAGGAAGATTAAGTCATGCATCTCAGTCAAGAGTCTACTTATAGTGATTGTAAAAGAGTAAATGGATTGAATTGTTTTCTTTTCTACGGTGTGTGGGAATAGACTTTGTTTAAATTTTCTTTCATTTCTAAAACTTTCTTACATCATTATGAAAGTTCAATAAACTTCAGACCAACCTGCTTGGTTCATTCTCATGATTAGTAATCAGCAAGATGCCTGGAATGACATTTTTAGCTTTAATACATTTCATGGCTAATCTGTAGCTTTCTGAAGGACTTACTTTTTAAAACTCAAATATTAATTCAGCGAGCCATACCAAATAGAATCTCTATTATCAGGAGACAAAGATTTACACTAGCAATCCAAAGCCAGAATTCCTCTGGACTTGTGGAATTTGTTTCTTATCTATGACGCAAGAATTCAAGCTAGACATTGTGGCACATGCCTTTAACCCCAGAGCTCAGGAGGCAGAGACAGGTGGATATCTGTGAGTTTGAGGACTGGTATCCACAATCAATTCATGGGCATCTAGAGATACCATAATAGAGAGATCTTGTATTAAAAAAAAAGAATTGCAATTTCAAGATTTAGCTGCCAAATCACGTTCCTAATATCACATCTGCAAGTTCAGGTAGGAACTCTTACAGTTTTTCTAGGGAGTTTTGAATACCTGTTTCAGCCTTGATGCTGTATGGGGAAACAGGTCAGCATACTTTTAGGAATCCAAAGGATAGCTGTTAAGACGCAACGAGATCACAGGGAGAGATGGTAGGTCTAAGAGAGATGTGTCACCTCCTGGTGTCACAGGTGAAGTCAGAGCCGGGTGTCATTGTTGACACTCTTATCTGCCTTGGGGGAATCTGCTTGGGTTTAGGATCCTTCCTTGCTCTTGTCCAGTGGCTGTGGCTGCCACCCTGGCTGTGTTATTCCAGGAGTTTGAACTCCACGCTCTCCTGTTTGGAATATACTATTCCTGTTACGCATGCTTCACAGCATCACTCTCTTTCTCTCTGCCAGCAGCATCTTTACGCTTGTAGTCTCCCCATCCTCCCAGGGCATAGGTACCCAGCTAATACCTCTGCTTCACTATCTGCCTCATCTTCACCAGGGCCAGCATACCTCGCTGCTGTACCTTCAAAAGCCTTAGCTGGCCAGTTCCTCCCTTGACATCGTCTCATGGATGATTTCATGTACTGATTTACTGGGGAGGAGGTAGTCTTGTCACCCTGAGTCTTGCACCTAACCCACTCAGTCATCCAGTTCATCACCATGGCCGATCTGACTGAATGCCACATCCTTCTGGTGTGTGTGTGTGTGTGTGTGTGTGTGTGTGTGTGTGAGAGAGAGAGAGAGAGAGAGAGAGAGACAGAGAGAGAGAGACAGAGACAGACAGAGAGAGACAGAGAGAGGATAGAGAGAGAGAGAGGGAGAGAGAGAGAGAGAGAGAGAGAGAGAGAGAGAGAGAGAGAGAGAGAGAGAGAGAGAGAGAGAGAGAGAGAGAGAGGAGAGGAGAGAGATGCTTGCGATGACGAGTGTGTAGAGGTCAGAAGACATCTTGCAGGAGTCAATTCTCTTCTTCCATTATTCATATTCTGGGGATCAAACTCAGGTTGTCAGGCTTGGTGACAAGTACCTTTACCTGCTGAGTCATCTATCTTACTGTCCCCTTTATAACATTATTTTAATTAGTAGCTTCCTGTTAGAATTCTTCTCTTATGTGATTTCTTAATTTCCTTGTTTACTTTTTTTTGTTTCTTTGTTTTGTTTTTCCAGATTGTCCTGGAACTCGTTCTGTAGACCAGGCTGGCCTCGAACTCACAGAGATCCGTCTGCCTCTGCCTCTGCTGAGATTAAAGGCATGAGCCACCAATGTTTACTTTTTTAACATTCAAAATTTTATTAATTTTTTAACACAGTGATTTAGGCACACACTAGTCTGAAGATTTTTATTTCTTCAAGATATGATTTTATGATTTTTTTCTTCCTGATTTCATGGCAACAAATGGATAATTTTTTGCCATGAATTCTATTCCAATTTCCAAGTTTCTCACTTCTTTGCTTTTTTTTTTTTTTTTTTTGTGTGTGTGTGACGTTTCTTTTTGTAGCCCTGGTTGTCCTTGAACTCACTTTGTAGACCAGGCTGGCTGGCCTTGAACTCAAAGAGATTCCCTGCTTCTGCCTCCCTGAGTACTTGGATTTAAGGTGTATGCTGCCACACCCAGTTTATGTTTCTTATTTCTTCAATGTCATAGATGTTTTTTTTCAAGTCATTGCTTTGAGATGATGATTTATTCCAGATTTACTGATATTTTTTGATGTGTCCATGCACATTTGATTCCCTAGTGACTTCAGCTTTAATTATGTTGGTCAGAATGGAAAATTACCCATGAATTATTTATTTAAAGTGCCCCAAACAAAAGACATTATTATCACCACTGACAAAAACATCTGCTTGTTTGATACTGTTTAACAAATTGTTACTAGCAAGCTATGCAACCCTAGGGCAAAGTTTGCCATTTCGGATCAAATCTTATTGTGGAAAAATGGCAATCAAAGAGGAGAAACTTTAGCATGGGGCCAGTTGAAAAAAACTGTGTGCTGTTTGGGAGGGCAGGGATTGTCAACCTGCTATTTCAAGGGATCTATAAACCATTTAATTACATGTACACTTTAGTGTGTACTTAGGTTTTTTTTCTGGGAAGACTTGCAGCTCCTTATTAATTCTCAGAAGTATCCTTGGTTCAGACAATGCTAAGAACACTGAACTACAATATAAATGCTTCAAGGCTGTCTTAGAAGGAGACAAAATTGGCAGTAAATAAAAAGTAAACACTACTTTCTCCTAATTTAGTCAGTTAAAAAAAGCAAAGCTAATTGAAAAGCCTGAAAATTTAATAAAAATAATGCCATTGAATAAGCTTTTCTTAACATAGTTGGTACATTATTAATCGTTGATTTTATTTTTTTCCTCAGAAGCAGAAACTCTCAGCTTGGGTTAAAAAAAATTAGAAGAAAGGAGATGCTTTCTAGGGCAGAAACTTAAAAAAAAAATCAAAACCAAAGCAGCTGCTGCTATGAATCAACAGGACAATTACAGTAATCTTGGACCATGCAGACAGGGTTCAAAGAGTAGTCAGAGACCTGTACAAAGCTCCCCCATGACCTCTGCAGATTAAAAGCACAGGAAGAGCAGGCATCCTGGAAGAAAGGGATGTGTTAAAGCACCGAGGGGCCTTGAAGGGGGTGGGTTCTGGGAATGCCCTTGTTGCTGAATGAATCGGGGCAGTAATTCTATCCTGGAACCCAGGCAGCTGCCATGCTTGTACACAGAACTCTTTTGATGTAATGATAGACACCCTCTTTCTATAGCTACAAAAACATGTTGAAATCTCCTCATGTAGCTCTCTTCTGTTTCAGGTTGATGGGCTTGGGGGAGAAGAAAAGCGAGCTACATTCTGGAGACAGTGCGTGTAGTTTTAAGAGGCAGTGGGACTGTAAGTCATGGGAACAGGCACATGTGGAGCTTGTAAGACAAGGCACGGATGTTATATGCATTCAGAAACCCTCAGGTCGGAAGACCCTAAGAGAATTCTCAAGTGCCTTCAAGTGTGTGAGTCGAATGATCAAACAGACGTGTACACACACGCACTCACGCAAGCACGCACCCTATCCTTTGGGGGCAGGGTCTCACGTAGCCTAGGCTGGCCTGGAGCATACTGTACAGCGGAGGATGAGGATGGTCTTGAACTCCTTATCCTCCTGCCTTTCCCTATTGAGAAATAAGTTTATGAGTGATTTTTCTCTTTGGCCAAATGTGCCATCTATTAATGCAATCTACTGGGTTTGGAACAAAAATAAACCATAAAGAAACACTTGTTTTCTTTTAAAATAATAAAAAAGTTCAACCTGTTTTTATCATAGCTCCAAGCAAAACATGAACCATATTTTATTTTGTGCAGCCAAAGAAAATGTTCAAGAATGTCCCTTTCCTGAGAAAGCTGGAGGTAAACATGTGGAGTCCTGGCTGCTCCCTGGAAGACCTGTTCACTTTATTGCTTTGGTAGTGACCCTTGATGGCTGTCGAGGTGCTGATTGCCATGGCCATTGCTGGGCTAACCAGTAAGAGAATGATGCCTTGGCCACCATGGTCCCTGCGCTCTGCTCTCCTTAATTGGACTACCATCATTGGCAACACATGCTTGCTTAGAGATGTGCATGGGCTTTATTTTATTTTTTTATTAAGGAATATATTAATCTGGCTGTACTAGTATCTTCCTTACTCTGGACTGATTCACATATCTTAATTAGACATACTATCCTAACCAAATGACTCAAGTATTTTACATCTAGCATTGTGAGCAACTTTACTGAGAGACTACGTAAGAATCAACGTGCCTTTATGTGACCCATTAGTTCTGCTTCTGTTAGTTTTGCACCCGCCTGCATCACGTTTTGCTGTTGGATACTTAAATGGTTTGTGGTTTCCTGATCTAAACAGAACAAGTGCTTGATTTGTGTATGTCACTGTCATCTAAGGCTAGTCTGTGCTATTCTCTACGTTAGCATGCCTTCCTTTTCTTTTACCCCAAGTTTCCATGGCTTGTTTGTCCTGTACAGTTACTACTACAACTGAATGCCACCCTCCGCATAGCTTTTCATTCAAAGACAGATGATGTGTATGTGGCAATGTCCCCTTGACCTTTGTATTAGTCTGTCATCATGCCACTTTGCCTGCTTGACAAGTACCATTAAATATGTTTGATAATACACCACATACTTATCGTGATTTATGTGAATCTCATAAAACTTTGAGTCTCAGGTAAGCAAAGCAGATCTGGAAATCTCTCTAGGTTTGACTGTGTATGCTCTTCTGCTGACTGTATCTTTAGCTTGTTAAATGAAAGTTACTGTATAGCATGTGTCCTGTGAATGCATCCCTATGTAGTTGTTCCTTTGTTTACAAGAAGCATCAGATATTCATTAACTTGAGATCACACATGTGGCTAGAGACAGGGTTCCCCTTATACAGTATTCCCGGATTAGCTGCTCAATTCATGCAGATAGGAGTGGCGGAACTTCCTTAGCTTGGCAACTGGGCACAGCAAAGTCCTTGGCATTCTGTCTACAGTCATGCCCTGTGATGGATAAACTATCTTAAAAATACATTAACCAACCGGGCATTGGTGGCACATGCTTTTAATCTCAGCACTCGGGAGGCAGAGGCAGGCGGATCTGTGTGAGTTTGAGGCCAGCCTGGTCTACAGAGTGAGTTCCAGGATAGCCTCCAAAACAATACAGAGAAACCCTGTCTTGAAAAACCAAACCAAAACAAAAAAACATTAAACTTCAGCAAGATGCAGTGGCATACACCTTTAATCCCAGCACTTTGGAGGCAGAGGCAGTGTGGATCTCCGTGAGTTTGAGGCCAGCCTAGTCTACAGAGTGAGTTCCAGAGATACACAGTGAATCTATTATTTAAAAAATAAAAAAGAAACATGAATCTGCGGTTGGCACTTATGACAGTTATGAAAATACACACAGAATTTTGGATATGGGCTTTCTTTCACACACTGAAGGGTCTGACAGTGCTGTGCCCAGTGCTTGCACAGAAACAACAGGGTTGAACTACATGTTCTTCAGTAGGATCTGCTTTTGTTGTTTGTCATCTGGCCCACCCCAAGTTCTAGGACCCTGTGAGCATCCGAATTTTAAGCTTCTGGAATAACTCTGCTGATGGCGGCTTAGTTATGAGACCCCTGAAGGACCTTGTTTCTGAGGTGTCATCTCCTGTGACCGATGTATTTGTTCATTGGGGCAAAGGTTTCTTAGGAGTTTGTGGAAATGTTTTTCGGTAATGTGCTTTTCAAAGGTAGATAACGTGATTTGGAATTCTTTCACAAGGGACTTTAATGCTTTCCAGGAGGTAAATTGGTTAACTGCATGGTGTTTCAGGATCACAGCCTTTTCAAGGGGAGTGGGATAGGGAGGGGAGCATCATATTTGCGTGTAATATGCTTCCAGAATTTACCAATAAATGTAAACCAGTGAATCTCCCAGGCTTTGTTCCACTGAGTCAGGAACTCTCAGTGGGCCTAACGGCCAATGCCTTCTATGCTCTCCAGGGCCTTCTGCACCAGTCTTCTGCAAGCATGCAATGGAATACAATAATATAATAATAACATATAATGGAGTTTAGGCTTAAGTGTATTTATTTTTTGTTTCTGAAAACTTTTCATAATGCTGACCTTTTCAGCCCAAGACTTATTTAATAAACCCTGAGCCACAAAACTTGTTACGGCCTCATAATTGAGGTTTACACCAATTATCAGCCTCAGCGAGAGAGTTCTGATTCCTCCTGCCTCCCACACTTGGCTGTGCCCGTGTTTGCAGCAGGTCTTTTCTGGCACCTGGCTTATGTTCTGGTAAAATGCAGCATGCTTGTTAGGTGCCAGCCTTGTTTGGGACCTCTGCTTTGGGAAGCACTCCGAGGGATGTTGAACCGGACCCCTCTGACATCACTCCTGCTGCCTTGGGAAATGATGGAATGTTACAGATACTAGTTGCTGCTGCTGCTGCTAGGGCTGGTCCGGTAGTCTGCTTAGCTTGAGAAGGCTCAGAAGGCGTCAGTTTCTAGATGAAAATCTAAAATATAAAGATGGGTAGTGGCTATTGAGTATGCTTTGTCATTGAGTTGACCAGAGACCTTTTGCCTTAGTATTCCTTCAGAGACATCTTCCTTCTTGTGTTTAAGACCGGCTTGATTTGACCAGTGTTTATATTTGCTTTGCCACTGGGCAGTATTTTTGTGATCTCTGAGCATCTCACACGAAGGAATAAAGAAAGCATCTATAAGAAAGTGGTTAGCTTACTGAAAGCAAGATGTATGCTCCTGGCTTTGCAAATGTTTTCTTTGAAGAGTCAGGTCTACCTGGGAGACTGTAGAGGAGATGGGCCAGAGTGAAGAGGAGGGTGATAGCCTGCCAGAGACATGAGGCTCTCCCCTGGGCTTAAGCGGAGTCTCGGAAAATGTCGGTAGGCTGGCTTATAAAGCAGAACCATGTTGTACCTAAATTTGTCTCTCTCCGACTGGTAAAGTTTTCTATCTTATTATTTACTTTTCCTGTTGCTGTGACAAAATATGCAACAGAAGCAACTTAATGAAGGAAAGTTTGGCTTGCCATCCGAGGGCACAGTCCACCATGGCTGGGAAGTCCTGGTGACAAGTGTGAAAGGTTGTTCAGAGACCAGAGAGACGAATGTTGTTGGCCAGCTCTCTTTCCTCTTTTGCATTCACTCTCGGCCCCCAGTTCATGGCCTGGTGCTGCTCATGTAGGGTGAAGCTTCTTGCCGGATATATGTGAAGGTTTGTCTCCTAGAGGATCCTTGATTCTGTCGGTACGAACCATCATATCCATGAAAGATCTTGACAGATGTGTGGGTGTGTCCCCACTGCTCGGTGGTGCTCTGTCTAGGGTGCTTGGATTACATAACAGGCCGGGTGTGTTTATTGAAATGTTGGGTTTTTTCCCCTCATATTCGAAAGGTAAAACATTAAAGATTTTTTTTCCTTACCAGTCCTATCACACAGAGTGTTAGCTAAGTAACTGACACAATGTTTTACTATCTCCAGTGCGTTTCACTGCTGTCTTAGGATGTCTTCCCTGAGAGCATTATCATTGGTGCCGCTATGGGAGAGGGCGGCTGTGGGAGGGAGCCTGGCTGAGGGTAGGGGACATTAGACAGGGCTGCAGTTTTCAAGGTTCTTATCTGCTGTCACCCACTTTGATTGGTTTTGACTCCCTAGTCAAGAACTGCATTCCCCGTGGTCTGACCTGGGGGATAGTGACCAGACTTCACTGTAGTCTGACCTGGGGGACAATAGCCAGACTTCACTATATGGAAACCATTTCTCAGCTGTAGAACTTGGGAGACCTAAACTCTGAAAATTAAGTCCAAAAACATCTGGGCAGGATAAACGTTCCAAAAGTCTCTCTATAAACTAGCTGTAAGCTTGCAACAAATGAAAGTTTGCTTCCCTTGACAGCTTTCCATGGGAAATATTTTGAAATAGTTAAAGTTTCTAGGGTCAAGGAGGTGACTCACATGGAGAAGCACTAGCCCCAGAAGCCGGATGACCCGAGTTTATTCCTGAAACCTGTGTAAGCAGCTGGATGTGGTGGCATGCGTGTCTGTCATCCCAGTTTTCCTACAGTGAGACGGGAGTGGAGTCGGGAGAAATGCCTGGAAGATTGTGGGCCAACTATCCCCGAGTACACAGCACATCAGCAGAAACACTAGATGAGACGCAGCCTTAATATGGTGGAAGTTGAGAAAAGACAGAAAAGTTGTTCTTAGCACGCCACACATATTGTGATGCACACCCTCCTCTCCGTGTACAAATAAAGGAATAGTTAACATCTCTGGATAGCTTTTGTGAAGAATGCTGTCCGTTGTAAGTTTTGAAAGCTTGTGAAATTTAAGAAGTAGTACTTTTTTTTTGCTTGTTTTTGTTTTTGTTTTGTTTTGTTTTTTGTTTTTTGTTTTTGGTTTTTTGAGACAGGGTTTCTCTGTGGCTTTAGAGGCTGTCCTGGAACTAGCTCTTGTAGACCAGGCTGGCCTCGAACTCACAGAGATCCGCCTGCCTCTGCCTCCCAGGTGCTGGGATTAAAGGCGTGCGCCACCAACGCCCGGCTAAGAAGTAGTAAGTTTTTTAGAAAATTTATCTTGTATGATCTTTACTTTAAAAAATGTCTATAGAAAGAGTGACAAGAAAGACTTGCTCAGAATTCTATTCTTCAGCTTCATGGTTCTATCTTGAGGTGGACTTTGTAACCTATATAATTTAGGATGAGAAAGGGAGAGTGAGAACAAGAAAACATAACTCTGCCTCCTGAATGCTGGGATTAAAGGCGTGAACCGCCACTACCCAGTTAGTGTCAAAGTCTTTAGAATCACTTCTGTATATATACACTTGATTGAGTTGAATTATACACAACCACTTTTTTCTCTCCTTGCTTCATCCTAAAAACAGGCATTGATAATAACAGTCACTAACTTTCAAAAGTTCAGTTAACAAGGTCATTGCTGTTTTCAGAAAGTGTGATTTGTAGTTATCTATGTCCAAAGGGTGGTGAACGTCTCTTGGAATATGTGTAGCTACCTGGTTTTATGAATAAGCTAAAATGATGAACCTTGGTTCTTAGATTTTGCTCTTTTTCTTGTAGAAAAGTAACATAGTAGTGGATTTTTTTTGTTGGCTGTGTTTGGTGTATAGGGTATAAAAATCCACTAATGTTTTCTGTATGAATTTACAGACAGTATTCAAAGGTATTTGTGTGCCTATATTTACTGAACTATAGAAATGGGTCTTGGAAGTAGTCTTATGTGCCTATGTTTATTTTGCCATTTGTCATTATACCATAACAATCTTGCACCTGTTATGTGTAGATTTAATTGAGCCACATCCATGCTCTGTAGATTTGAATTGGGACTAATAATTTGGTTTAACTTAGCAGATACAGTTTTTACTTTTCATGTTCAGCATGTGTTCAGCAAACCATTTGGCTTTCTTTTGGATTTACTTCAGGACATGAGCATGTTGCACATTGCCTGGCATTTAGCAATTGCTTAATGATGGATCTCAGCATTTCATTGTTGATTCATGATATGCATCAGTATCCTTTTGATGGTTCCTCTTTTTTCTATTAATCATCTACTTTAAGCTAATTAAAAGGGGGCTGTTTGAGTATATATTAGAAAGAAAATTTTAATTTTGGTCTCTAAAAATGAAAGTTTTGGAGAAGACAATAGGATAGCTGACATATCTCAAACTGTAAAATCTGAAGGTACATCAACATGTCTTGGAGTCAGAGTGTCATGCTGAGAATAAAGAGTGGTTAAGTCATATATGTGTAAGGTCAAGAATAAATTATCAGAAATGGTTCCCGTGAATGGAGAATCAACGATTTAGTTATTTCGAACTGCACTGGTCTCCTTTCTCAGAGATGCCCATGTTTGTTAAATTGTTAATTCTTACATTCAGGTGGACTGAAGAAAAGGGACCTAGTAGCCTCCACCCCCAGGAAAGTGAGCTATTAGGGCCCACTCAACTCCAAACACTCATGTCCAGATACATGGAAGCTCGAGTTGAAAAGTGTTACGTTGTAGGAACTGCTTGCTACGCATGGTAAAGTTGAGAGAAGATGCTAACCTGTGCCTGTTTGTCCTGTGTGTGTAACAGTCTTCTTCTTTCTTCTAGTCATACAGTTTATCAAGAAAGAAAATAGTGCACTACACCTGTTTTGACCAGCGGAAAAGAGCAAACGCTGCATTCTTGATAGGTGCTTACGCCGTGAGTACTTCATTCATGATTGTTTCCTGTGATCAAGTCTGTGGAGTGTTAATAATTATTATTATTTTGTTTTTGATTGCTCTGGCCTGGGACTCACTAGGTAGCCTAGGCTGGTCTTAAATTTGAGTTAGTCTTCTTGCTTCAACCTTCATAGTGTTAGGATTTCATGCACGAGCCATCTCGTCTAGATATAGGTTTATTTTTGGATAGTTGGTGAGAGACTCTTGGAGTCATGGCATGTAGCTCGAATTCTACTGCTATCAGCATTTCAGTGCAAGGAGCTTCTATACCTAGCAAGGAAATAACCAAGAGAATAGATGAGGTATGCATATGAGTGAAATATAATATTATGGAAAATTGAAAACGTGCTAAGGTGCTCTTTTTGTGGGGGTGGGGAAGATACAGCACATTCTAGACAGCAAAGGAGAGGGTTATTATTGTTAATTTTTTAATCAGTTCATGCATTCATCTATACAAGCATTTGCAATAGAAAAATGAAATGTAAACCGTTCATATATTACAGCCTCCCTACTAATGAAAGTTAGATTTGAGTAGAAGTTTTGTTTTCTGAAAGCACAGATGTGTCAGTATGAGTTCTGTATGAGCATTTCACAGTCTCTGGAAATTTCTAGATATGCTCAGACTGGTCCAAAAGAAGACAGATGTCATCAGGGCTATAATGTACCTATAACCTGGACTAGCTCCTCAGGGCCCAATGAGGAATCTGCTGCTTCACAGGCAAAGGAGGATGCTGACATTTCTCCTCACTCCTAGGAAAGGCCAGGGAGTTTCTGAAGCCTGAAGCTTGCTGCTGTGTGACCTTTCCAGTCCTCATTTGCACACCTTGATGGAAGACACCATACTCTGTCATAGCAAACCATATTTCTGGGGGTGGGGCCTGGTGACACTGCCGGCAGGTAGAGGACTAGCCGATAGTGCACTGTATGCCTGGGTCTTGCTCTGGGACTTAAGTTCCTAGTTCTTTTCACTTCTTTTCTAAATCCTGGGGCCATCCCTGGTGACCCTCTTTTTTTTCTTGTTCTATGGACAACATGGGAGAGTATAGAAGCTAAGAACCAATAAAACTCAACTTTTTCATCCTGAAGGGGGTCAGGTTACCTTCTCTCTCTCAGCTTTATTTTCCTTGTCTGTAAAATGGGTTGGTTGGATACTATAACTCCTAAATTTCCCTTCCAGGTCCTAGGATTCTAGAGCTATTTGTGGTGTCAGTCAGGCTATTATTCATACTTTAAGAGTATACATAAGAAGCTACCTGTTAATGGGAAGGTTGGTGAAGTGCTAGTAGCTGAATTAAGCAGGCATGCTATTTTTTACTTTACACTGATAATTGATACTACCTTGATTGACAGCGTGATTAAATATGGAAAGACGGTACTGATCTCTTGACTCAAGCCATGAACCAAGCATGTCTTTCCTATTGGGCTTTGTGATGTTTTGTGAACATACTGTTCTTTGGTTCTTTGTCATAAAAGATCTCTGTCATGCTATGCATATCTCTCCCCTTCCTCCCTCCTTTTCTCCCTCTCTCCCTCCCATTTCTCCTCTTCCCATCCCGTCCTTCCTCTTACCTTCCCACCTGTCATTCCAGTCTTGTTTAGAGTGGGCTTTCATCTCACCATTTACCTCTAGCCTTTTGAAGTGAAGTCTGGCTGTAACGCATGCATTGGACTCATGAGGAAGTAGCCTGAGAAAGAGACAAATGTGGGAGTTTAAAGCAACCCTAGGAGAACGAGCAGGCCTGGCCTGGTGGGAGAAATGTTGAGGTCATTGCGAGCTTGTCTTACACCTCATCACAGTCCGGAGTAGAGAGTGATTTTCCTTGTATTGGCCATTTCCCAGCTGACCTTTCTGGTTTGTACATGTGTTCCTTAGGGGGAAAAAACCCTATTATATAAAAATGACATTCAGAATGCGGTCATTCTTAAAGAGAGATTTATGCCTTTGCTTCATGGCTCTGTATGCACTTAATTGTTGACACAATTCTTGTAAGACAGTCATGGAAGTTATATATGTCAGTTTATTAATGTTGCTAGGAGGGCAAATCTCACTCTTTTTTTTAGATTTTTTTTCCAATTTTTTATTTTATTTTATTTTCCAGTTTAAATTTAGATAAGAAACAAGGTTGCTTCACAAGTCAGTTCCAGGTCCCTCTCCCTTTCCCTCCCCTCCTCCCATGCCCTCCCCCAACCCCCCCCATTATCCCCTCATTTCCCCAGGGAGGGTGAGGCCCTCCATGGGGGTGTCCATAGTCTGTCATTTCATATAGGGCAGGGCCTAGACCCTTCCCCAAGAGTTCAGGGTGAGAGTGCACCTCACATTGTTCTATGGGAGTCCAAAGTTCGTGTGTATACTTGGGATGGGTACTGATCTGCTGCCCAAGGCTCAATAGATTACCTAGGCCTCTTCACTGACACCCAGATTCAGGGGGTCTTGATCAGTCCCATGCTGGATTCCCAGGCTGATGCCTGGGATTCAAGAGTTAACCTTTGTCTGGTCAGCTGTTTCTGGGGGTTAAACCAGCCCAGTCTTAATCTCTTTGATCATCAGTCCTCCCTCTCTGTTACTGGCTTTCTTGAGTTCAGCTCAGTACTTAGCCGAGGGAGTCTGCCTCTTCTTCGATCAGCCACTAAATGAAGTTTCTGTTTCCCAGACTCTCTGGCCATAGGATTGTAGGCTGGCACTCCCCAGATCTATGTCTAAAATCCATATATGAGAGAGTACATGCCATGTTTCTCTTTTTGTGACTGGGTTACCTCACTCAGGATAGTTTCTTCTAGTGTCATCCATTTGCCCGCGAATCTCATGATTCCATTATTTTTTTCTGCTGGATAGTACTCCATTGTGTAGATGTACCACATTTTCTCTATCCACTCTTCGGTTGAGGGACATCTAGGTTGCTTCCAAGTTCTGGCTATTACAAATAAAGCTGCTATGAACATAGTGGAACAGACATCTTTGTTGTATGAATGGGCATCTTTTGGATATATGCCTAAGAGTGGAGTTGCTGGGTCTTGTGGTAGGTTTATTCCCATTTTTCTGAGGAATCTCCATACTGATTTCCAAAGTGGCTGAACCAGTTGGCACTCCCACCAGCAATGGAGGAATGTCCCCCTTTCACCACATCCTCTCCAGCATAAATTGTCATTGGTGTTTTTGATTTTAGCCATTCTGACAGGAGTGAGGTGGTATCTCAGAGTTGTTTTGATTTGCATTTCCTGGATGGCTAAGGATGTTGAACACTTTCTCAAGTGCCTCTCAGCCATTTTAGACTCCTCTATTGAAAACTCTCTATTTAGTTCTGCAGCCCACTTTTTAATGGGATCCTTTGATGTTTTGGAGACTTGCTTCTTGAGTTCTTTGTAAATTTTGGAGATCAACCCTCTGTCAGATGTTGGATTAGTGAATATTTTTTCCCATTCTGTGGGCTGCCTTTTTGTCTTGCTGACTGTGTCCTTTGCCTTACAGAAGCTTCTCAGTTTCAGGAGGTCCCATTTATTAATTGTTGATCTCACTCTTAGGAGGGAATCTTTTCTGGGTTGTGAACAGCCTCTAACTTGGGAGCAACCATGTAACTCATGAGACAAAACAGGTATATGTATTTTATCAGAGAGATGTCCCTAAGAGTGACAATGAATCTCTCTCTCTTTTTTTTTTTTTTTTTTTTTTTTTTTTTGGTTTTACAAGACAGGGTTTCTTTGTATTGTTTTGGAGGCTGTCGGTCCAGCCTGGCCTCGAACTCACAGAGATCCGCCTGCCTCTGTCTCCCGAGTGCTGGGATTAAAGGCGTGTGCCACCACTGCTCGGCGATGGATCTCTTCCTAAATGCGCCATCGGCCATTGTTCAAGTGGCATTGGCTCCCGCTTTGAGGTGGGTCTTCCCTGAGCTTTCCTTTCTCATTGATAAGATTTGGATAATGCCAGGGCTTCCCTGCCTATTGTACATAATTATTAGGAAGGTCAAACCTCCAACTGTCTGTTCCACAGCTCCACATTATGTATCTAGATTATCACACATTTATTGTGAAGGAACATACCCTTCCCCTATTTATCTCAAACTGACTTATTTCTCCAGTAACCACCTCCTGCAGAGAAGTTACCTCTCACTATTGATGAGTCAGATCAAAAGTTAGCGACCACTTCTCTTCCTCAGTCCCCTCATCCTACATTACACTTAATCAGAAGGGTGACCACCTGAAACTCTTGAATCATATATTGAACCAGAATGCACTTTTCCATTTAATGCTCCTACCTAGTCAAGACACAGCCATCTTTTCCCTTGATTACTTCCTTGGCTTCATGCATTTCTTCCTGCTTTCCCTTTTTTTTTCCCCTTGTTTCCCTTTGAATTTACTTTCCATGCAATTGTCAGTCAGGGTGGTCTTTAAAAAATAAACATGAGATTGTATCATGACCCTGGTTCAAATCTGGCCATTGACTCTTCTTGGCATATGATGTTTCTGCTTTCTTTATCTAGAACATTCTTATTTCAAACCTTTGCCTACTTGTTGCTCTCTTGGAGTTTTTTTTTTTAAATCAAACTCTGCCCTGCTCCCCAACCCTTGTTCTCCTCTTAGCTATTTTCTTTTCTTGGTAGCACCCAGCCTTTGAAGTTACTCACTTGTCCGTGCGTTTACTTGCTTATTATCTGTTTCCCAGACCAAAGGGTAGGGACCTTATCTGTTTTGTGCACTGCCCTGTCTAGAGGGTGATAAAATATCTAACGAAGGGTTAGGTTCAGCTATTTGCTAGTTGAGTTGGAAGCTGGCCATAAGCCTGAGGCAGAGTCCTAGAAGCTTCCTGCCGCACTGAATCATGGGTAGGTCCAGAGTGGGAGATCCCTACACAGAAGATACTAGGTTATGCAGTGTGGAAGAGGTGGGGACCTCAAGCAGCAGTTGTTTCCTAGCTGTGTCTGGGTACCAAACATCCATTCAGGGCTACACTGGCTGTAACGTAGATGCCTATAAATAAACATTGAATGAATAAACCTACTGTAAAGGGGCAAGTTGGACATAAAGTATAAATGGTGTCGTTCCCTTTCCCAGAATATCTGAGGTGAGCCAGAATACAGAATCAAAGGTGATAGCTGGCTTATTAAATAAGAGTGACTTGCCTTCTTAAAAACAAACTTTTCATTTTTCTGTTTTTGTTGTGGTAAAATACACATTCCATACAGCTTATTATTAGAAACAAAACAAACAGAAACAACAACAAGCCAGGGTCATATATATGTTGGGGCAGTTGCTGACAAGCTGTGTAGTCAGGCTGACTCTGAACTTCTGGTCCTGTAGTCACACACCATCAGGCACCAACAGTCTGTGCAGTGTGGGGATGAAGCCCAGGATGTCAGTTATGCTAGGAAGCATTCCACCGGCACAGGTATAGCCCAGCTCTTGGAACCATTTTTAAGCGGCGAGTTCCATGGTATTGGTTACCTTCCTGAGGTAGGGCTTTGTTTATAGTTTCTCTCCGTAGGTGATTTCCAGGGTGGCTTAGAAGCTCTTGTGTTTGCTTCCTTACCTGTAAGCATGGAGAGTCTAGTTAAAGCCCTTTCTTCTAGAACTATTGTAAGGATCAAAAAAGAGATAATACAGAGAAACCTCGTGTTCACTAGGGACCAACAGAAAGGATTGTTCTGGGGGTGATTGTAAGATCAGGCTGCTGGATGGATGTGGTCACTGGAGATCATAGTGACACATACTGGTGAGATCTCTTCACTGTGACTCTGGAACATTTGAGTAAGATAGTTGCTTTCCAGTGTATTACCCCGTGCAGGTGTAGAATCAGGGTGCTTAGATCTCAGGACACCCAAACATTCTCATGTGACTTGAAAATGTCAAAACTATATTAATGAGGGGCTGGAGAGATGGCTCAGTGGTTAAGACTGCTCTTCCAGAGGACCTGGGTTTGAGTCCCAGCCCCCACATGGCAGCTCACAACTGTCTGTAATTCTAGTTCCAGGGGGATCTTTACCCTCTTATGGCCTCTGTGTATGAATGTTATGCACACACACTCAGTCAAAATACTCATACACACGGAATAAAAAAAATAAGTGTGAATCTTAGCTGGGTGGTGGTGGTGCACGCCTTTAATCCCAGCACTCGGGAGGCAGAGGCAGGCGGATCTCTGTGAGTTTGAGGCCAGCCTGGTCTACAGAGTGTGTTCCAGGACAGCCTACAAAACAATACAGAGAAACCCTTTCTTGAAAAACCACAAAAAAGTGTGAATCTTTAAAAAGTATATTAATGAGGCTCTTACCATGAACTTCAAGACCAAGTTCTTACTCTGTGTTACTGTATTCAGTTTACAGGCCTATCATAGTTAAGCCAAACATGCATATGCATATATATATATTTATATATAAAACAAAATAACAAATATAAACATATATGAGAAGTTACAATAAATGTGACTTATTTAATTTAAAATCTAAGTTTAAAGAATTAAGAAGTTTTGGTTTGCTGTAGTGCTGAAATCTATACACCCAGGATTTGGGAGGCTGAAACCAGGAATGGTGAACTTGACTTAGCCTGGGCTGCATAGTGAGTTCAAGGCCAGCCTGAACTATATAGTAAGCAAGAGGAAAGGTTATTTTCAGAGATGCTGAGGGTGCCTGGACAGAGGTGGCAACCACATCGTGACCTCCTGAGCTTACCTTTAAGTCTTTGCCTTGCTGGAGATCCACATTATAGATTAACTGGGTGTAGCCTGAGCCAGACATTATGTCTGCACTGGGGATGACCAGGCTAAGGTTTGTGGACTTTTAACCATGCATGTCTGCCTTTTATTTTGTAGACGACACATAAAGCTGTTTATATGGCTTTACTGTACTAGTATATTACCTTCTAATTGGAAGTTGCCGCTTCTCCTCAGCCTGGAACACTGTGGCACAGCCACAACTTTGAACCCACTCAGTAGTCATGTGTCACAAGCAAGCTTTCACTTATCCATACTCGCATTCTTTCATCTTCAGGGTCAGGGGTAATGATACTATGCCTAACAGAGGCACGGAGCCTGAAGGAGGCCTTGCCTATAAAGGTGACATTGTGACAGCATTCTAAGCATTAGAAATCCCTGGAAGTTCTGGGACGAGGGATGTTGTGTGTCTTTCCCAAGTTTTCTGTGTCAGTTGCCTCCTCCTATTCCCTGTTTTGTGTTAGACCCTTGACCACAGCTCTGAACATGTGATAGCCACCTCCCTCCTTTTGTGCCCTGTCTTCCCTGTCAATCCATTGTGTGCGTAAGTCCTTCCTTGGCTCAGTATCGATCAGGTGGTTGTTAATCAGATTACTCCTTAATCTAGTTCTTCGGAGGTGAGCATGGGCTTTTTCCATGTCTCCCTCTAGGATGTGATTATCCTGTTTAAAGGAAGAATCTATTCAAAGCAAATGAACTTCTCTCTTATGAGATGTGTAGTCAGGTTGTGATTACTTCAGTAAATATTTGTTTAGCTCCTGTGAACGCCACCCGACACCACGGTGAGTTCTAAAGAACATAAAAAGGTAAATAAATAGATATTAAAAAGAAAGACAGCTTAAAATGTAGCCTTTGATCCCAGCACTCGGGAGGTAGAGGAAGGTAGATCTCTGTGATTTTGAGGCCAGGACAGCCCGGGGTTCCCAGAGAAACCCTGTCTCAAAAAATAAAAAAACCCCAAAAAAGAAGGGTGGGGAGAATGTGTGAGCAGTAAATCAGTTGTGAAAAGTGTGCAATAAGCTGGGTGGTGGTGGTGCACGCCTTTCATCCCAGCACTCGGGAGGCAGAGGCAGGCGGATCTCTGTGAGTTCGAGGCCAGCCTGGTCTACAAACGCTAGTTCCAAGACAGCCTCCAAAGCCACAGAGAAAACTCTGCCTTGAAAAACAAACAAACAAAAAAAGAAAAGTGTGCATTCGATATGATGCTTGGAGAAATGGGAATTCACTCAATAAAGGCTTTGGAGCAGATATCATGCAACAGGTGCACAGTTCAAAGGTTGAAGGTAAATGTCTCCAACCTTCTGCTGCAACTGTCACGTGTGACGACCTGGGGCCAAACACAGAGTCGGGGTGGGGTGGGGGGGCATGGCTAATCCCAGCAAGAAGTGTCACATAAGGGGAAAACATTGGAGGACAGGGTGGGGCATTTACAAAGAGAATAATTTAACAAGAAGCTGCGGGGAGAGTCTTCCTTTTCCTTGAAGTTAAGAGAACAGCTTGTAGTGTAGCTTCAGGGTGTTTCCCATGCATTCTGAGTCCACTTCTCTGACCCCACTGACAGGAGACGGTGTAGTTTGTCACTTAATATTTTCTACATTTTCTTTCATGTGAAACGTTTTTATGAATTATAAATGTTATACTTCTTCTTAGCCCAAATGCTGAGGCGTGATTTCAAATGTTCTTTTTTAAAAGTGGATTTTTAATGTTTAGATTGCTAGAAGTAGGATTAATAGGCATTTTCTTTTCTTGCAAAACACAGTGTTCAAGGCTCATGGGATAGACTGTTGTACTTAAGCTAGTTTGTACAATTGGCATTGTGTGCAATTTTAAATTTTATGCATGCTTTAATTTTTTATGCTGTGTGTGTGTGTGACAGCATCCTGAGTGGGATTTTGTTCTCTCCTCTCCTACCCAGTGGCTTCCGGAGGTTGAACTCAGGAGCCAGAATTCCCAGCAAGTACCTTTATCAGCTGAGTCATCTTTCTGTTCCTATATGCTTGTCTATTGGATATGTGAACCTTACAGTTTCGAAAATCTAATTGCTACAAACTATCACTTCATTATTCTTGGTGGTGTTTCTTTTGATTTTAAGATAGGGTGCTACGTAGCTCAATCTGGTCTAGAAGTCTCTGTGTAGCCTGGGCTGGTTTTGAACTCTGTGTCTGCCTCCCGTCTCATAGCAGACGTCCTGGTCTCTTGCAATCTGTCTGCTGCTTCTTCCCCATTGTTCCCTGAGCCTTAGGTGTAAGGGCTGTGTTGTAGATGTACACTGTGGGGCTGGACATTCATTAGCTGAAAGTGGCTAAATAAGTGCACACGCGTTTAAATGACGGGAAGTTGATGTCTGGTTGGCTAATTGCACACTTGTTTTGCTGTTCCCAACAACCATGTTACTTCCTTTCTTTATGAACTTATAATTCATCTCTGAATTATGATTTCTGAACTGCTCTGTCATTAAATCTGTAGATTGCACATGTTGTTTAAGAGGTAGGCAAAACTTATCAAGAAACATCGTTTACATTAACTGCTTATTAGAACAGTAGCTCAGCAGATGGCAGAGATGAGTGGCCTGTCATCCTTCCCTGGGGCTTCCTTGTAAATCTAACCGTAGCATCATGCAGAGAGGAAGGGAGGGGTGGGACACGGCTGTGGCTGACTGGTTTCCTGTTTGCAGTTCCTTCCTTTAGTGGGTTGATAGGCAAGTACTCATTGGTGATATTGCCTGTAAATGGGCCACATTTTTATTCTTGTAATTCTGCATTCCTGGTGACTTTGCAATAGCTCTGGCTCCCTAAAAGTTGTATGTTGTTCTTCGGTCTCTCCAAGATCGGTGTTCTGCTTGCCTTTTGCACACGGGGAGCACAATACCATCATCCCATAGTCAGCTCTAGCTGTGAGCTCAGAAAAGTAGCTGTTGCCTTTTTGTTTGCAGAAGGCATTTCTCTCAATTCACTACATACATGTTTTCAGTACTTTGTTTTTACTTACTCACGCTTCCTCTGTGCTCAAGCAAGCTCCCAAACCTACCTGTGTGTTGCCGAGTGGATTCAGTGACAGAGCACTTGCCTAGCCTGTTGAAGGTCTAGGTTCAGTCCCTACCACTGAGCTGGCTCAGCAGGTAAAGGTGATGGCCGAGCAAGCCTGGCATCCCGGGTTTGACACTAGAGCCCACTTAAAGGCGGAAGGAGGGAAGTGACATTCCCAAAGTTGGCCTCTGAGCTCCACATGTGACCCTCCTACTATTGTGTATATAACAACTCTATCTATCTATCTATCTATCTATCTATCTATCTATCTATCTATCTATCTATCTATCTATCTATCTATCTATCTATCTATCTAAAAATCTTTATGACATTTCCTATGGCAAGACTGTGGCTTTTGATGTACTTACCATGCCTTCTGTGAGACCATGTCCTTAGCATGTGTCCTTGAATGTCCCTGGCATTTTCTGTTCCCTTGGTCAGGCTGGAAGAAGCTCACAGTCAGGCCCGCAAACCTCTTCTCTAACAGGACACGTTTACTAGGATATATGAAGTAGGAGGTAAAACTTCCAAGTTTTACACTAAGTGATGTTGTTTCATGATCATACTGGGGTAAAATTTAATACTGTGTGCATGGGATGGCGATATTGTTTTCTCTTAGCTTTAAAACAAGCACGTGAGGTTAGGAAACTGGATCCAGTTTCGCGGGGCTACTGGGGTGTCTCCATAGGAAACTTATCAGAAGAACCCTGCTTCAGACTTGTTAGCCGCCCAGCTGGATACATCAAGTGGCTTGTCCAAGATCAGTCTCATTTCTTGAGAAAGACTAGAATGGAGTCCCTAGACTGGAGGTCTGTTCACTCAGATAACAGAAGCTCCTCTTTGAATACTAGTAGCTAAAGGATTGAAGGTGGGCTGCCGGGAGGAAGGCTCCGCCCTTCTGAGATGTACCTTGGTGTTTCAAATACAGAGACAGCCTGTGGCTCTTCCAGGCGACAGCTGAGTGTTGGTCTTGGCTAACTGGGTGAACATCCACTCACCTCCCTGTTCCAGCCAGATGCAGATCTCTTTTGATATTTGCTCTGGTGAGGCTAGTATGTCAGGACAGAATTTGTCCCCTTTCCTCCTTACCCCACATTTCCACCTGCTGTTCACGTGTGTAATTGGAAGCAAAGTTCATGACCTCATGATACAGCTCCTTTCTTCTCCCCGCTTCCTTTTCTGACACAAGGGTCATGCCGCTCTGGCTCAGACTCAAGTTGTATCTGAGGACGGACTTGGATTTCTGATCTAACTGCCTCTGCCTCTCACGTGCTTGGGATTACAGGCGTGTGCTACCACTCACAGTTACACACATACATGGTGACCAAAGTCAGGGCTTGTGCGTGCTAGGCAAGCATCTACCAATGAGCCACATCTCTAGCCCATGGGGAGGTTTTTATGTTATAACATGAGAGGCAGGCAATTTTCTTTTGTTCTGTTTTCAAAAAAAGAAAAAATCAGCATGGGGATATTGCTCAGTTGGCTGCGCGCTTGCCTAGCATGCATGAATCCTTGAGTTCACACTCTAGCATCATATAGGGCATAGTGGCAGATACCTGTAATCCCAGCATTTGGGAATAGAGATAGGAGGATCTGGACTTCACGGTCATTCTCTACTGTAGAGAGAAGTAAGTCAAGGCCAGCCTGGGTTACGTGATAAGGCTGTCTCAAACAAAGCAAAATCAGTACTGGGGATGTTTTTGCATGATTAAAAAATTTTTTTTAATTTAAATTAGAAACAATCTTATTTTACATGTCAATCCCCAGTTCCCCCATGGATTCCCCCATTCCACCCCTATCCACTCTCCAGGGAGGGTAAGGCCTTCCATGGGGGATCATCAAAGTCTGTCACATTTGGGACAGGGCCTAGGCCCCACCCATATTTAGGCTGAGAAATCATCCCTCCATGGGGGAATGGGCTCCCAAGGTCCATTTGTGCTGTAAGGATAAATACTGGCTCTACCACCAGAGGCCCCATAGACTGCCCAGGCCTCCTAACTGACACCCATGTTCAGGGGGCCTGGTTCCATCCTATGCTGGTTCCCCAGCTGTCTGGCTGGGGTCCATGAGCTCCCACTTGTTCAGGTCAGCTGTTTCTGTGGGTTTCTCCAGAATGGTCTTGACCTGTTTGCTCATCACTCTTCCCTCTTTACAACTGGATTCCAGGAGTTCGGCTCAGTGCTTGGCTGTGGATCTCTGCTTCTGCTTCAATCAGCTACTGGATGAGGACTCATGTTTTTCTTTCTGTGACTGAGTTACCTCATCCATCCATATATCTGTCTGTCTGTCTGTCTGTCTATCTACCTATCTATCTGCATGATTTTAAGGGCCTGGATTTTGGCACCAAATGTGTGGGTAATTGTTTGACTTCTTAAAATCAGTCCTCAACTAACATGATCAAGTTGAAGGAAACCTGCAGGTATTTTGAACTTCTCAGAAACTCCCACTGCTAAATGATGGATGTGCATGAGTTCCAGGGGATTTTAGTCAGCTGCTTGTTGAGTGCTTAAATAATAGAGACTTATCCTTATCATATTATCATCTAAATCACCATTTTACCTTCAAACTTCTCTCAAGGCTTTTCCTCTCTTTTGCCTGCCAGCCAAAATGGGCTGTTGGGAGTAACCTTGAATGACCAGAGCTGGTGCTTGGGTGTCACCTTGGGCCTGGCATAGGCAGCCTGAGTCTGCTAAGTCAGTATTGAGAGTCTAAATGTTCTCAAACCGTATACTTTAGGCTTATAATGGCTTTTGGATTGCATAATTTTAATGTGTGAATTTTATTTCAAGACTCCCCCCTCCCCCAAGCTGAATGTGGTGACAGACACATGTAATTCCATCACTTGGAGGCTGAGGTTAGATGATTGTGAGTGCCAGGTTAGCCTGGGCTACATAGTGACACCCTGTCTCAAACAAAAGAACAAACTCCTCCAAAACCCTAAACCCAAACCAACCAGTCAAACAAACACACAAACAACCCCCACCCATGAAAGGAGAGAAATTGCATTTGATATAAGGTATTCAATTATGTTTATATAATTTACATATTACATATTAAGTTATACCCCTTTCCTTTGTGGAAAGTGAATTAGTTCATTAGAAACCCTCTCCGTCTGCAACTTCCTGGAGTTTGCTCCGTTGGCATCACTAGGATGCTCAGACTTGAGGTGTGGTTGCTACATTAGCAATCATAGACCATGCCACGGGAGCCGCTGGGCCCCCAGTTACTGCTTGGTCTTTCACTTCCCACTCCCTCCTCCCCTGTCTGTCTCCCTCCTCCCTCTTCTTTCCCCCTTCCTCTACCTCCCCCCACCCCAGTCTTGCTCTGCAGCCCTGGGTAGACTCAGTCCAGTCTGATCCTCCCGCCTCTGCCTCCTTGTGTCTTTATTAGCTTTTTTCCTTGTTGTCCCCCTGCCTCAACCTTGCTGGCTCTGGCCCTGTCTTTCTCAAGTCGTCCATGACAGGGGCTTGCAGGGCTTTTGACCTTTCATTTTTATAGATCCAGGTTCTTCTGTCTATCTGTCTGTCTATCTGTCTATCTATCTATCTATCTATCTATCTATCTATCTATCTATCTATTTTTGTTGATAGGGACCTAAAGCTGGAGATACATGTTGGTCGTAAAGTCATGGTTGACAAAAGTAAGTAGTTTTGTTGGGTGTTTCCTTCATCTTTGCCTGCAGGAAACACTTAAAGTTGCCCCTGGACCCCATAAAGCTGTTTGTAGGGGGAGCCGTTTAGAGTTTCCACCTTCAAACTAATGAGCAGAGAGTCGGGCCTTTCTGTGGGACGGCACAGACTGCAGGCTGAGTCAAGGAATAGGTGTCAGTCATCCCGTGGGCTTGTTTGGGGGAACTTCTTATTTAATCAAAACAATAGAAAGCCTTGTTTTTAGACAGTCTCTTCCTGGCATTTCTCCTCTCTGATCTGTCTGCCTCCCTCAACCCTCCTGTCCCTGTTGCCAGCCATGTCATTTCTTACCGTGTCACTCAGAACAAAACTCGAGTGTGGCTTTTTTCCCCACTCGTCTCTAGTGTGCTGTGACGAGCTTCTCAGAGTCACTTCTCTGTAGTCTCCCCGCTGCTAGAGTGGCTTTCTGAGGAAACTTGATGATGCTCACTCATATCCATGTCCCCTGTGCCCCACTTAGTGTCTGTCTGTCTCTGTGGTTTTAGTGAGTAAGGGAATGAATGAGCTAGGAAACCTCCCCGCAGGGGATTCAGAGCCCCCGACGAGCATGATCAGGTGTGAGCATGTAGAAATGGTACGGGTGGAATTCCAGCTCAGCCTCTCCCTCATCATAATATCCCATGTGACACTCAATTCCTCCTTATCCCTGATACCACTTTCTGAGATTTCAGGTCATTGTGGCCCTAACATATTACATGGAAAAATTCCAAAAATAATCCATAAGTGTTAAGTTGTGCACGGTTATGAAGTAGTATTTTGAAGTTCTTACTGCCTGATTCTATCCCACAGAGGCTATGAATTATCCCTATGTCCAGCAAATCCACACTGTATATACTAATTGTCTGATGGTTACCAACCGTCTTAGTTTGGGTTCCTGTTACTATGAAGAGACACCTTGACTATAGCAACTCTTATAAAGAAAACGTTTAATTGGGGTGGCCTGCTTACAGTTTCAGAGGTTCCATCCATTATCATCATGACAGGGACCATGGCAACCCTTAGAAGAAAAACATTTAATTGGGGCTATCATACATTTCACAGGTTTGGTTCATTATCTTCATGGTGGCATGCAGGCAAACATGATGCTGGAGAAGGAGCTAAGAATTCTACATTTTGATCTGTAGGCAGCAGAAGCACTGTGTGTCACACAGAGCATAGCTTAAGCAAAGGAGACCTCTTAAAGTCTACCCACACAGTTACACACTTCCTCCAAGAAGGCCACACCTACTCCAACAAAAAGTCACACCTTCTAATAGTGTCACGCTCTATGGGACCATTTTCTTTCAAGCCACCACTCCTTGGCCCCCATAGGCTTGTAGCCATATCATAATGCAAAATGCATTCAGTCCAACCTCAAGTTCCTATAGTTTGTAACAGTCTCAAACTTAGAAGTCTAAAGTTCAAACTCTCTTCTGAGATTCATGCGGTTTCTTAACTGTATCCCTATAAAATCAAAATAAAAACATATATACTTCCAATATTTAATGACACAGTATATGCATTACTATTCAGAAATATAAGGAAGGGAGCATAGTGAGAAAACTGAACCAAAGCAAGACCAAAAACCAGCTGGGCAAACTCAAAACTCTACATCTCCATGTCTGATGTCAAAGTGCTCTATAGATCTTCAACTCCTTTCAGCTTTGTTGACTGCAACATGTTTCTTCCTCTTGGGCTGTTTCTATCTACTATTAGCACCTGTCCTCCGCAGGTCCATGGCTTGGGCATCTCCAACATCTTGGGGTCTCCAAGGCAATCCAGGCTTCAACTTCACAGCTTCATACAACAGCTTCTCTAGGCCTCCATTCAGGGACACTCCTGACACCTGCCTGGCCTCAGTGGCTTTCCTTAGTTGTGGAAGGAGATTCCATAACCCATTTCTCCTATCCTTGACTCTAAAGCCTGAACCATGTGGCTGAAGCTGCCAGGGTCTGCTGCTCGCTGGGGCTGGAACATGGTCCCCCCTCATTTGATTACATCTTCACCAGCTTTCTGTCCTTCACTGCTTAAGCTTGGCTGTCCTGAAACTGGAGCTAGACCAGGCTGACTTCAAACTTACAGAGATCCACCTGTCTCTGCCTTCCAAGTGCTGTGATTAAAGACATTCACCACCACTGCCCAGCCTAAGAGTTCCTTTTTAAAGTTGGAAACTTAGTTGGGTGGGATTTTGCCCTGAGGTCACCTTTATTCCATTTCTTAATCTGTTTATCTCCTTGACCATAGGATTTATCTTTATTCTACCTCCCGGTGCGCTCCTTCTCAATCTGTACATTTTGTATTTTTATCATTATAAATCTTCATTGGAGTTACCACTAATAACCACACAACGAGTCTCTACCAGGCTGTTTTGAGATTTCCTCTGCCAAAGGAATTAATCCAAATCCTTCACTTTAGCCTTAGGCAAACTCTTCAGGTAAGGGCAAAAAACCAGCCACGTTCTTCACCAAAGTATCACAAGAACGATCTCTATGCCACATACTAAAATTCCTCTCCTCTGAACCCTCTGGAGCCAGCCCCCAACAGTTCAGATAATTCTTAGCACCACTGTCTTCCATTTTCCTACTGGTATGGCCCCATTAAGCAGTGCTTAAAGCATTCCACTGCTTTCCTAACCCAAAGTACCAAACTCCAAATTCCTCCAAACAAAAACATGGTCAGATCTATCACAGTAATACCCCACTCCTGGTACCAACTTCTGCCTGAGTTAAGGTTTCTATTGTTACCATGACCACGGCAGCTCTTTTTTTTTTTTCCCCCAAGGCAGGGTTTCTCTGTGTAGCTTTGGAACCTGTCCTGGAACTAGCTCTTGTAGACAAGGCTGCCTTGGGAAAAAAAAAAAAATTAAAGCTGCCGTGGTCATGGTATGTTGCCTGCCTCTGCCTCCTGAGTGCTGGGATTAAAGGTGTGCTCCACCACTGCCCAGCTTCCACAGCAGCTTTTACAAGGAAAGTGTTTAATTAGGGTGGCACACTTAGAGTTTCACAGATTCAGTTCATTATCATCATAGCAGGCAGCATGGAGGAGTGCAGGCAGACAGTAGCTGAGAGTCCTACCTCTTGCAGGCAACAGGAAGTTGAGTGAGACACTGGGCAGTATCCTGATCATAGGAAACCTCAAAGCCTACCCCACAGTGACACACTTCCTCCAACAAGGCCATACCCACTCAAACAAAGCCACACCTCATAACAGTGCCACTCCCTATGAGCTTATGGGGGTCAATCACATTCAAACTACCATACCCACCATCTGTCTTGGTATCAAATCTACAGTACTCCTATCTCATTGTTTATATTGCAGTGATCTTACCATGTTACTACACCTGCATTATCCACCTCACTTCATCTGATCACCCAGCCAGGCACTGCATTTTATAGGGTGAAAATGGTATAAGAAGATAATTTGAATACATTCACATAGTTTCTATTATAGTAGGCTGTTACAATTTTCTTCTGTTATTTTTGTTGTTAATCTTTTATTGGGCCTACTCCATAAGTTAAACATTATCATATAGAACACAACATGGAGCCAGCAGGCTGGCTCAGCAGGTCAAGTTCTTGCCATGTAAGTTTGATCCCTGGAATCCGCACAAATGTGGAAAGAGAACTGACTCTACATTGTCATTTTCTAAGCTAAGCTTCATACGTGTACCTACACACATTATACACAAATGCCATAATATTAAACAAGGAATAGTGGGAAAAACCAGTACAAAACCATAAATATATGTAGCATTCAGGTCTTCATGGCTTGAAACTTCCTGTCTGGGATGACAATCATGTCCCCTGTGGGTAAGTGGAGGCCACTCTGCTCTCTGTGGCTTTGGAGGCTGTCCTAGAACTCGCTTGGTAGACCAGGCTGGCCTCGAACTCACAGAGATCTGCCTGCCTCTGCCTCCCGAGTGCTGGGATGAAAGGCGTGCGCCACCACCGCCCGAGGCCACTCTGCTTTTAATCCAGACTCCTAGCTCTTGACTTCTCTCACCAGTGCTCCACTTCGGGAGCCATCAGTTTGAATCAACTGCTTTGCTAGATGTGGCAGCGATTTATCTGTGATGTGCGTAGCATTGGAGAATGTGTTAACACTATAGACGATCGTCTGCATTAGAATGAAGGAAGCTCTAATTCCCATTAGTTTGTGTGTGGTAAAGAATTGATATTTTCCCTTTGAGGGATGTCTAAGATGTTGAGAAAATTTTCAGTGCTTGCAAGTGGGTTGTAGTTTTGACAGTAAATTACTTAGAGCCAATTTTTAAATTTAGTTTTTTTTCTTAGAGATACTTCAGTGAATTGTAAGGGAAATTATGACAAAAATGGAGTTAGCATTTAAAAAATTCTAAAACAGTTTTGCTTTCCTATCTCCAAATAAGTGTATGTATTTGGAAAAATTTAAAAAAATTTTTAAGGATATCCTGGTTTTGGCCTGCTGCTATGATTAGCACAGAGTTTAACAAATGTGCTAGATTCTAGATTTTGGAACTGACATAATTGTACTTCTGAATTCTGGGAAGAGGAAGTTGTTGATTAAGATCTTTTATTACATTTTTGGGTGGTGGCTCACAAATCCCATCACTCTGGAGGCAGAGACAGACATATCCCTATGAGTTCGAGACCAGCCTGGTCTACCTATTGAGTTCTAGGCCAGCAAGGGCTGCATAATGATATCCTGTCTCAAAACAAAACAAAACAGGCCTGCTCCAAATCTGTTACAATGAACTTCTTTTAGATTTAAGGAATAGCGTTTGGCCTAGACCTCCCAAATCCATAAGCTTTAGGATGGCCTCTGACTTTTTGCTTGTCCACTCCAGCAGCCCAGAGAATCAATCATTTCCTCTGCAGAGTTGCTTCAGTGGCCCTGGACATAGAATCCTCAGAGAAGTAGTTACAGTAGAGAGAGGCCCTACCCCAGCCGCCAGCCTTCCCAGTGCCCGTCCTCCCTGCACTGTGCCAGGTGGCTCAGAACTTTTCAGAGCAGGTGGAGCCAGGAAAGGTGGGATCCCCTGTTAGAGTTGGCTCCCCAGGATGGGGTGCCCTTCCCTTAGCAGCCTAGCTTATTGGGCACTCAGAGTCCACGTTCTTACTGTGGTATGAAATAGCCTGCCGTCACCTTTCCCATCCAGCATCCCTTGCCATTCCAGTAGACCTCTCTCCCCTGCTTTCTTCTTCTCTTCAGACTACTCTCCTGTTGCGTTTTCTTTCTCATTCTCCTCTTCTTAATTGACTAATGCATACAATAGCAATGTTCTGATTACTGCAACTTTTTTGTTGCTTGGAGCAGAATCTTAGACTTACTCAAGCTTAAAACTTAATAAATCAGGCTGTGGTGGCACATGCCTTTAATCCCAGCACTCGGGAGGCAGAGTAGGTGGATCTCTGTGAGTTCGAGACCAGCCTTTTGTACTGTCCAGGCCAGTCAGAGCTACATAGTAAGACCCTGTCTCAAACAAAAAATCAACCAAAAATTAACCATGAATTTCCAGGTAGCTTAAGTGGGAGTATGCCATTTAATTTCAATGGGAAATCTTTGTCCTCCATCATCGAACAAGTATTTATGAGCATTTGTGCCAGACATTCATCTGGGCTCTTAGGGAATAGCAATGAACATTGTTTGTTTTTAAATCCCTATCTGTCTCAGTTTATATTTTGCTCGGAGAAACGAGGGTATAAAAATTAGTGACATGTTCTGCACATGTTCTGGCACATGGTTGTCGACTTCATTGTGGAATTAGGGAAACCCTCTTCGAGTGTCTGACAGTTAAGATAAATATGAAGAATATTTTGGGCGGAGCTAATAGCATATCCCAGAGACTTCAGGGTGGGAATGAGTGGGCTGGGAGGGGAGGTGACTGCATTGTGCTGTGTAGCACAGCACAGGGGATGGGCTCTGGGGTCTCTGTCCAGTTGGTACATAAGGATGAGTTTGGATTTCATTCTCCATGACACCAGACACTGTTAGGGAGTTCAAATGGCCTCTAACAGTCTGTTAAACTCACCTGCTACTTGATGACTTACCTTCATGATGAAAATTTATAATGTCCCAGCATGACAATTAGTGGCTTACATGCTTTCCTTTCCTGTTCTCACTTTTATGTTCTGAACATAGAACTCAGTGTCTACAAGTCACCACATGAACCAAGAGGTAGACCTTAGCACAGCCTGTTGAGACCGCCTTGAAATTTCATTGACTTTCTGTTGGTGAGACTGTCTTGATATTTCTTTGATTTTCTATTCTATTAAGGCCAGCAGATGCATGCTTATTTGTAGGTCTGTGGCATAGCCAAGGTATTTAACATTAGAACAATTTTGACAGCGGTCCTCAGTCACAGCTGTGTGTCAGAAGTACCCATAAGTAATCACAGTCAGACCTCATGTTTAGTGAATTTGAATTTCAAGCAGACAGGTCCAGATGGCTGTGTCTTGAAGTAGCTTCAAGGGTTTTGTTGTTGCTTGGTAGTGTACTGAAAACTGGGAGCTCTTGCTGGGTTGAAAGATGAGAAATGAGCAGGGGATGCTCTGTGTGGTCAGCAGCATGCTGGCCTCGATCTTGGCATTGCCCATGTGGTTCCTGTATCAGTAACTTTTTGTTGAACCAAGGTATGAATTGTCTGCGTTGGAATTAAGGGGAATTCTCTGACTCACTCCTTTTCCTGTCTTTATCTTTTTCCCCTTTCCCATTCACTGGTAAACCTGAACCGCAAGTCTTGATGTCAGTAAGAAACAGCTGGCCAGGTGTGTGTGTGTGGTGTGTGTGCGTGCTGTTTTCTTGAAGTGAGGTTTACGTGCTAAAGTGAGCCAGAGTTGGGTTAGAGGAGGGGCAGGGTGTGTGGGGATCAGGATGGGAATTTCCCAGTAGCTACAGGGAAGGAAGATGGACTTTGTAGAAAATCAGTGTGTGGTAGGTCTGCGGTTGCCTTTACTTGTCTCTTCTCTGTTTGTGGAAATTAGTAGGTACGGACTTGGTTTCTTAAAAACAAAATCTTTGCATGCTTAAGAGGGATCAATTCTTTTATATTCCTGAAGGGCAATCCTGTCATGTGGCATGTGTTTGCAAAGTTAGGCTAATGCACCAACAAATGACCACAGGATCTGGTCTGCAAACACCCATCTTGTGGGCCAAGCTCTTGTTTCTCCTGTGTTCTCTAAGCAACAACTCTTTTGTAAATACTGGAAGAGAACAACCAGTTCCTTGTTTGTGCTCATTGTTAGTTTTCTATTGCTGAGTAAGTTCAAAGAACAGGAGCTTAGAAGTTACTAGGAGATTTGAGACCTGAGGTTTAGTTTGCATGCAGTGTGGCTCTGCCTTAAGATGCTTGTGTTAACATCTCTTCTGCAAACTTCGTAAAACCCAAAGAAGAGCAGAATAAATACATTTGAAAATTCACTAACATTATTTACTATTGATTTTTTTGAGGTCAGGTCTTGTGATGTAATCTAGGCTGGCTTCCAACTTGTGATCCCCCTGCCTCAGCCTCTGAGTGCTGGGATTACAGGCGTGCTTCACTACGTTCAGCTAAAGTTTTAATTTAAAGAACAGTATTGTGGTTTAAAGTTCCTCAGGCACATGGTCTCCTTACCACATAGACATCGAAGAGCCTGGCCTACTTTCTCCCGTGCTGGGAGATCAGGCCACTGTTGGAAACAACTAACCTTGACTGGCTTCTGTCTCCCCTTAGGAGTCTTTCTTCTGTGTATGCTTAGTAAGTGTTTTCTTTCTAATACTTCTCATTAGTTATTGCAAGAAAATCTCTCTCTTTATCTTTGTCCTGCCTCTTATTGTCCCAAGTTTTAAACCAGTCCTAATTAGAATGGCAAATATTGAAGAGTATGTATTTTGAACAATTGATATAAATATAATAAAGTAGTATTAAAAACATTTGAAGTAATTCAGATTTTAATTCAGAGTGACTGAAAACCTATTCATTGATTTCTTCAAGGTTTTCTTATTTTTGATGGGGTTGCAGGGGAGGGCTGGCCTTAGGGAGGGCGTTCAGGCGTATGGGTTGAGGGCCAAGTGGGTCTTGGCGGGACAATGTCCTGTGGGTGTTGGAGGTTTGGGCACAGCCTGGACACAGGTCTCTCACCTGCCTGTATGCTGGTGGGGACACGGTTTTCTTATTTTTAAAAGCTTACTTTTATTTATTATGGTTTTGTGTGTGAATGCACGTGTGGGTGCACTTGCCCATGTACATTGGTGAACAAGGGAGTCAGAGGACAACTTTGTGGAGTTTCTTCTTTCAGTTTTCTTGGCTTCTGGGGATCAAACTCAGATTGCCAGGCTTGCAGTCATCACTGGCTCCAACTCTTGAGTTTTGATCTTGGGAAAATATTTCCAGAAATTGAGTATTTGCCTTTATAAGTAAACTATGAAATATAGTTCATTTGTAAATGGAAGAATTTTCCTACCACATGACAGGTGTTTGGGAAATGTTAAGTTGTGACTTGTGTCTGTCACCAGCATCTTGATCATAAGCACGTTCTGATTCCTTGCCTTTGGGGTCTGATTTTGGGTTTTATCCAGAGGTTGCCTTCTGAAGTTGGTGGTAGATCATACATAGGCTTATGTTTACATGTGTGTTGTAACATGTAACCCGTGGCTACTCCTGTAACATGACAGGGGCCACACATTTTCTCCTTTCCACCTTTTTTTTTTTTTTTGCATCTGGGTATGAGACCACTGGTGTGGTTTTCTTTGGTTTGCTTGGCAAGGCTTGTCGACAATCAGTGGTGTCTGTGTTGCTTGCCCCAGACATGAGAAGGCCACAGTGTCATTGAAACAGTGCTAACAAGAGATGTGTAACTGTCCCAGCTGTATCATTAGTTCTGGAAAGACATCTATTCAGGCTGATTATGAAAATTCTGCTTTCCATCAAATTAAATGGGGAGACACATGTGGCTAATGTCTGCAATTCTCCCAAATTGCCCATCAAAGAGCCCCCACTGGCTCCGCTATGACTGTGTCCATGAAAGGGGTGGAAATAGCATTTCTCATCCAAATGAATTTTGAGATACATACAATAATGCCTGCCTGCTGCTTGTCATCTGTCTACTCAATCTAGACTCCAAATGAAAATGTAGAGATGTCATATGAGGGCATTACAGCAAAACACAACCACAAACAAAAACAAACAAGCAAATCATAGTCATTTTTAGGCCTTGTCCTCCAGAGGATGCCAGTTGAAGTATTTTTAGGGTAGAAATAGGTGATGGGTGGAAACACGATGCCCAGTTCTTCCTGTCTCCTTGAATCACCTTGCCTCTTTGTGAGGCAGAAGTTTTGTGTTCTCCGTTGCCAACCTCATGGTCTGTGATTTCTATTGGACTCAAAGGGCATGAAGAATACCTTGTTTTCTTTTACACTGGGGTTCAGCCAGAGTGTGCAGGAGACATAACACAGTCTTATTTTTGTGATTTAATTAGAATACTGAGCATGGTAGAGTTAAAGTAGAACTAAGGCCCTGAGTGTTGAGAACACAGTCTCATTTCTGCTGTGGAACACCAGGCTTGCCTGTTTAATGTCAGCGATTGTTCTACACTGAGTATTTCTCTTTCTGTAAGTCAGAACAAAAGTGGAATTGTTTGTGCATCTCAGAAATGTGTGGCTTTTTTCCTATTTTTTAAATTATAAAGTTGAATGCAGCTATTGTTTTTTCTAGTCACTGATAAAATGGGAAGATATGAATAAGAAGAAAATGTTGCAAAACCTAAAATTTAAACATTTTTGTTTATGACAATTAAAATTTAAACCCGTCTTCAGGAAAGAGCAGTTTACGAATCAAGCATCTTGACATTCAAGAAGTCTGAGAACCAAGTTTTAGGTATCAAGGACAGAGCTTTGAAAGTTTTATGATGTCAGTTCTTTGCAGAGTTTCTTGGTGTGTACTGTTTTTTACATCCATGCTTTCTGTGGGTATCCGTAGAACATTCTTTGCAGGGAACTGGGATTGTTTTCCATTACAGTTTCTGTCGTCTTGTCATTTTGTTCACAAAAGTAAAAATACAAAAAAGAAATAAAAAAACTCCAAAACTATCATGAATAGTAACAGCAACTCTCTCCTTTGCATGTACTTGATTGGAGAGACACATGGGACACCTCAGTGATCCTGTGATATTTTGAGAGTGGATTTGACAAAGCATGGGTTAGTGACATAATTTCAGGGTTTGTTCATGCTAAGTACTGTGAGACTTGGAGACAGAAAAGGTAGGAAGGGGAGAGGGACCAGTGTCTGTACTTTAAAACAGGGGTTTTGCTGAACAATGGTCTCATTGTCATGATTCCAGCACTCACAAGGGTCATTTACTACCGCATGTCTTGATGTTTGTATGCCTGGTCAGCCTAACGGGCTTAGTTCTATTAAATACCCAGGTTCAGATTCACACAGAAATAGATGATTGTATCAGTTTTCTTGCCACTGTGACAAAGCAACCTAAGGAGGGATTTATTCTGTCTTATGGTTTTGGAGATTTTAATGTGTACATCCAGATCCTGTTGATTCTTCAAGATGAGGCAGAGAATCACAGTGGTGGGAAGGTGGAGGAGGAAGAGGAGAAGGAGGAGGAGGAGGAGGAGGAGGAGGAGGAGGAGGAGGAGGAGGAGGAGGCTGATCATCTTATGGTTGACTGGAAGCCGAGAAAGAGGAGGGCTTGGGGACCAGGCATAACACGTGCAGTCATACCTCTAATGACCTCCTTCCTCCAATGAGGCTCCACTTTCTAGACTTCTTAGCATCTGTCAACACAGCACCGGTAGCTGGGGAGCCAATCATATGTGTCTATGAGGGGAATTTCATATTCAAACCATGAGTGATGAAAAGAAAAAAACAATCATGGGACTAAATTTATCTCTTCCGTATTTTCTTACTATGGTAGGGCTGTATATATGTGAAATGCTGCTAGGAGTATGCTACATGTATATTTCACCATTTAATCTTCCTAACAAACAGCACACAAAGTAGCAGTGTCTCAATGAGGGAAGTTCATAGTCCAATAATGTCCCCTTTCCTCACTTTCTGAGATGGAAGTGTAGAGAATTCATGTGTATAGCTGAGAGAACCCACGTCTGAGCCCAGGCAGGTTGACTCCTAACCACTCTTCTTTGTTACCATACTCTCTAGTCTGGTGATCAGTATTTGTGAATGTTGTGTTTCTTTTAGAGCACTTGCTACGCTCTCAGTGCTCTGTTGAACCCTGCAGATCCAAAAGACGTGAAAATTGCCTTCATTAGTATTTACAGCCTAGCAGGGGAGACAGACATAATCAGAGAAAGAATTTTAAGAAGGGGGGGGGCTAGAGAAATGGTCCAGCACTTCAAAGTTTGAGGCTAGCCCCTGGGCTACATGAGACTCTGTTAAAAGACAAAAATTAAGCAAAGTTACATCTCTGGGACCCACACAGTTATCCTCTGACCTCAACATGAACGCTGGTGAGCAGGCACGTGTGCACACACAATTTAATTTTTTACAAACTAAGAAACCCGTGTTCATGTTGATCATGTTTGTGATTTAGAAAATAAAAACACCCTTGAGGCTTTATTGGTTTTCTCAGGGAGTACCCTTCAATTTTGGCAGTTGCTGTTCTGTTATTTTCCTTAACATTTTGCTTGTTCAGAAGAGGGGAAAAAGAAGAGGTTAAAGCGGACTTTCCCAGGTAGGCTCCGCCCCTGCAACACTGCAGTGATGGCTTGAAACCCACATTCTCACCATGTGTTTCTCCCGAGAGAGAGCTCCAGGAAACTGATGTCCACAAGTTGAAAGGAGTTGAGGACTAAGGTCACCTGGAGTATGGACAACATCCCCTCCCCAAAAAGAGACTTCCTTTAAAACTTCCAGGCCCCTCGGTCTGGCTTAGCAGCAGGTGCCTTTACCCTTGAGCCTTTGCACGAGAGCCTTAGACTCCTTTTAAAGGTATATCTAGGGTATAAGTAAATATGTTTCTTCCAACAGTAAACTCTTTTTTTCTTATTTAAAAAAATAACACCCCCGCAAGAAAACTAGAAACACAATAAGGCTTGAGGCTGTGCCTCCATGCTTGTTACCAAATTTATGGTCTGGTTTAGAATTCTATGTGAAGGCAGTTATTGTTTTTAAGAATCACAGATCGTATACTGGGGAGAGTAAATTGTCAGAGCGCAAGAGTTGTAAATTGAGAGAGTAAATGGCCAGAATTGCAAATCTCAAGAAGCCTCTGAAACCACATATATTATTGTTATGGGCTTTACAGATCCAGTGACGTTAGGCTCTAGCTTAAAGGATAATTTAAGAGCATTGCAAGTAAATTCTGATAACATTGAAAGTAATATCTGTGGTGGTCTGGTATTCTGGGGATTAGGAGAGAGTTGTTATTTGACACGTCGTCAGTGTGTGATACACACACAGGTGCCTCAAGCTTTATGTATTCTAATATTCATTTGTGTGTTGACTCGGTGACAGATTTCCCACTTGTAATGATATAAAACACTTTTAAATTACATTGATTTACGGTAACAGAGTGTCTAAATGAAGAGTCTTGGTTGCACGTGGTTATGTATGTGGCAGAAGACTTAGTCCATCATAATTGAACTTTAGGCATAACAGGCTTTTTGATAAACATTACAGATGATTGTTATTTGTAGTACTATAATTTTTCTTATGTTTTAAAATAAAACCCCTTTATCTCTTGATAGTCTGTGCTATCTCTCAGAAATCACATATGTAGCAAGTGGAAAAATCTTTGATGTCTGGCATCAAACTTAATTAAGTAGAAAAAAACCCACTTTAATTAGCAGGCTTGTGTTCAATTAAAAATAAGTAGCTATATATTAATATTTTTTCCTTAAATCGAGGAGGTTTTTAGGACTTCCTGGCAATGATAGAACAATTTTATATATGTGTCACTCACGAAATTGGAATTGAATGAAACACTATGTCAATGATTTTGTCATATGGTATCAATCAAAATTTGGGAAAATTCTTCCCATTGGATTATGTTAATAGCTAGTGAGTGGGGTAGGAAGTACATAGCGCACGCGTGCACGCGCGCGCGCGCGGACACACACACACACACACACACACACACACACACACACAGAGACACTTTTAGAAGACAGAAAGACAAATCAGAATATCTAGATGGTGCTTTGAAATTAGTTTCAGAAAGCAGTTTT
The DNA here is from genome assembly GCF_017639785.1 of Mesocricetus auratus. Classification (NCBI taxonomy): domain Eukaryota; kingdom Metazoa; phylum Chordata; class Mammalia; order Rodentia; family Cricetidae; genus Mesocricetus; species Mesocricetus auratus. Next base: position 41,264,492 of record NW_024429193.1, read on the forward strand.
AGAAATATTAGACTTGTCTAGCACAACTTTGGGGCTCAGAATATGGACTGTTTTTAGAGAATGATGTGTTAAACATTTCGTAACTATTGTAGCTACTTCCCATTTAAAAAACAGACTTGTTCGCTCCCCCACAAAACAACAGTAGAGTAGGATGCTCCCCTTTCTCCACGTCTGCAATCACCTGGATTCCTCACAAACCTCTGTTGTTACCAGTTTGAAATCCCCTAATTTTAAACACCGTGAGTAATTGTTTCAGGATCTGGGGAAAAGGAGTCCTTTCCCCTAGATGTTTGGAGTGGTGTCTGTGTTCTAATGGTATGCCCTCTCCAGAGCAACAGTGGGGGTTTGGAACAATCTGTACATTTTTGGGCTTTGGATTCATTGACTGCAATGCTCATCAATGTTACTTTCCTTCCAGGCTTCAATCAGGCCTCTCTCTGTCTCTGTCTCTGTCTCTGTCTCTGTCTCCCTCACCCTGCCTGTGCTCCCTCTCATCTAAGAAGATCTGACATAGGAATGCATACAACATGCATATTTCCTCTTGCTAAAAAAGAAATGGGATTTTGTATTTTAATGAGCGACCATGCATGCATCTTCCAACAATGAACTCTTGTCTGAGGAAAATATTTTCCCAACTCTCCCTAAGCACTTCCCTCCAGACTGTAAAAGGTCAACCCATAACAGACGCCCCAGGAATCTCCCTGGAATTTAGATGGCCTCTGTTGGGTTTCACTTTGCACCTATTAATAATTTAGTACTGGGATAAAAATAAAAACAATGGCTCTCATCTTCCAGCAGAGAACATGGCTCATGTGTGCTAAGTCATGCAGGTGAGATGTGGAGGGTAGCCCATCCGAAGAGGGTTTTCATGGCGACCAGGGAGACAGCCTCGCTGCACTATTGCTGCAAGATGAAAGGGAATTAGTGTAATTGCTCTGTAGGAGGAAATGTATTTTTACTTTTCAATGGTGGCTATATAAGCTTTAATTATCTAATCTAAACACAGCAGCTTTCCCTGGTAGCAGCCATTGGCAACCTTCAAACACCCGCTTGGCCTCCTTGAGCCTGAGAAAACACTGCTTTATCACCTGCTCTGTTACATAATCCACACCCCAGGGTACAGTAAAGTTACATTGTAGCACTAGTTACTGCAAAAGCTAGGATTAGTTTAAATGGATTTTTAGGGTGATCACACTGCAACTAGACTCACGATTCTCAATGCGCATCACCAGTGTCTCCTGTCCCAAGCAGTCGTTTCAAAGGCAGTTCATCTTGAATGGTGTTTGTACTTCAGGCTCAATTCACTTTGGTGGGTGTGTGTCTTGTCAGACCTCCTCTTTGTTGGGCACTGGGATACGGGAATTTGTTCTTGAGGTTAAGTGTACTTGTGTGTGGGACGCATCTCTGTGTGCATGTATACATGCGTGTGAGGCCAGATGTCAACCCCAGGTGTCATACCTTTGCTACTATTCTTCCTGGAGAGAAGGTGTCTCACTGGTGCTGGAGCTAGCTAAGCAGGTTAAGATAGACTGGCTGACTAGTAAGCCCCAGGATTCTGCCTATCTCCGCCTCCTCAGAACTGGAATTACAGGCATGCAGCAGCATATTCGGCTTATCTTTGTATTTATTTATATTGATGGGTCCTGGGGATCAAACTCAGGTCCTCATACTTGCAAAGCAAGTGCTTTAATGGCCAAACCGTCTCCCCAGATGTCCTTTTTCCTTTTGTCTATTAAATTACTTTTCTTTAGAGAATTCACAAGAACCACTCATTTTGAAATCATTAGCAAGTGAATGCATGCTAGGTATTTCCAGCTGAGTGATTTAGAGTTCAAGGGTGCTTTGAGGGGAGAAAGGAAAATCCTACTTTGAAAAACCAGGACTGCTTGCCTGTCTGGTAACTGAATGCACAGGATCTTGATGTTGGGACATATAAAGGAAATAATCCCATTGGCTCTAGGTAGAGAGGCATTTAGGAATTAAGTCGGATTGAAGCTACAAGTGAGAAGGAATAATGCCCTTTCTCCAGAAGCCAAATCTTAAGTTGTGCTCTGAATAAAACCTAACACACTCTATAGCGTGCAGTCCTTGTCTGGTTCTGACCTCTGACCTTGCCTCCCTTCCTGCCCCCTGCTGCCCATCCACACTGAGCACAAACTCTGCCCTATCCCAACACCTTTGTCCTGTCCTTCCTACTGCCCCACCATCTGCTGTCTGTCTGCTCTATCCATGAGCTTTGTCCCACCCTTTCCTGTCCTTTTCATGCTTCTCCCTATACCAAAGTCACCAGAACATTTCTCAGAGACTCCCCTGGCTTTTAATTATCACCTTTGTGCCACAATAATGTAAATTCTGTTAAGTCTGGTATTCAATACAGAGTCTGATATGTGTGGTGATAGCTTGCTTGTGCAAATAAAGCCTGTCTGAAGAGCAGAGGATGGAGCTTGCCACTAGCTAACCGTGGACAAGAGAGTGAGTTCCTGTTTCTTCCTGGTTATATCCACTGTCAGCCCAGCCATCTCACTTCCTATCTGTCTGTACAGACCTCCAAACCTCTATGGTTAGCTAGTGGCAAGTGCTGTTCTCTGTCTTCGGACAAGCCTTTTACAAGCAAAATATCACACAGATATGTGTTGCCTGGGCAATATGTTACCAATAGAAATTATTTATGGTTTTATAAATTCATTCTTGTTGGTATATGTATTATTATTTTATCATTATGTCTCTGGCATCAGGAATCAGGGTTCCTGTGTTTTCTAGTGCTTTTACCAGCATTCATTTTCATAAGTATTTTTATGATTTCACCAAGCCTGTAGAGAGCCATAACAGATTTTCTTGGAACAGAGATGTCTCTTGACATCCAGGGTAGAGTGTTCACCATGAGTGCGGAGTCACACCACACACTGAGATAACTCCTGGCCATCTTCTGGGAAGGGCAAGAGAGCCACTGCTGGTCTTTGGGGAGGAGACCAATGACAGAGGTACAACTGTCGCCTCACATTGTGTCTATTCAGTGGGATCTGTGAACCCTATCTGGCTTCTTCAAGGACCTGCCCCCATCTCTAAATACCTATCCATTTGTAAGCCTAAGGCGGCTGCTCAGCTTCAAGCTGAAAGGTGATGTTGGCAACTTGGTTGGCTGTCCAACGAGCACGGGCCAGGCGTGAGGTATGCACCTGAGATCTTAGCACTTGGAATGTTGATCTAGGAGGTCCACAGTGAGACTGAAGCCAGCTTGGTCTGCATAGTGAGTTCCAGGCCACAGGTTACAGAGGGAAACCCCATCTCAAAAACAAAATAAAATCCAAAATAAAAACCAAATAATGAAAACAAAAACCCAAAACACAGGAGAGATCAACAGCTTCGCCATGGCTTGTGACTCCAAGTTGAAGAAACATAACGCAGATTTGTTGAGTAGATAAGTTTTGTGTGGCGTTCTAAATGTTATTTATTGTTTGTATACCATAGGTCATCTACTTAAAGAAGACACCAGAAGAAGCCTACAGAGCGCTCCTGTCTGGCTCAAACCCCCCTTATCTTCCATTCAGGTACAACTGCTGCTGGGGCTTGGGCTACACGTGACTTGGTCATTCCTGTAATTGTAACTGTCTTACCACTGTGACCATGACGCTATCTAATCTGAAATGAGAGTTTTTCCCCTCCTCTAAGTTCTGAAGATACTTATTATTATTATTTTAGGATTCTCCCTCCAACTCGGAAGACAAAAAAAACATGGCCTTTTCTTTTTAGACATCTTCTCCTACCCTTAAATCTTTTCTGTACTTTGACAGTGTACTTAAAGTGCAGAGATCTTCATTTACGAGTCAATTAGATTGCAGTAATCACATCACAGGGTTATCCAGCCATTCTTTCATGAGCACTGACTGAGCTCTGACTGCCTGGTAGGACTCCTGATAGACGCTAGACCCACAACTACCTCTAGGGACCACAGGCTTAAACTCAGGTTGGACCTAAGATCCTCTGTTTATTACTCCCATCGTCAGGAAATTCTCTCTCGTTTCAGCACTGGAAGATAATACTGTGTTAGCGTGTGCTGGGGGAGGATAGCTTCCTCAGTCTGTCCCATTGCTGTGTAATGTTCGAGAGTGCGTTCACCGCTCTCCTGCAGTCAGGTCTGTGGGTCATTTCCCGCCCTTCAGGGAGGCTTTTCATTCACATTGTGTCAGGTGTGTTTTAAGAAAGTAAAAACACTCTGAGGAGTTTACTGCCTTGTGGTCAGACATCAAGAAAGAATAGTCATACTCTTATGAAGAGGGATATTTAGCAGTGCAGAGGCGTCTGCTCCTTGCTTTAGGCCCGAGCGACTTCACTAGAATTTTGACCTTGACTGTAACTCCAAGTCATGCTTTTCTGATAACTCAGAAAGTTATGTTTACACTAAGCCTCTTTGCACACCGTGTGTGTGTGTGTGTGTGTGTGTGTGTGTGTGTGTGTGTGAAGTAGAAAGCACACAATGTGGCTGGCGCATTCGGGAGATAGTGAGGTGTTCACTAGATGAAACAATGTTATTGGTCTTCTGGGGTCAGCCTAAAGAAGCCATTTTCCCCTGTATGCTAGGATGCGAGCTGTTTCTAGTTGGAGACTGCCTGAGGTCATAGAATGTTATCACGGACCTCTTAACACCAGTTCTCGGTACCCACTGTGACCTTGGCTGCATTGTCATCTAGGTTATGTCATTCACAAGGCTTTTTACTCCCTTTATTTTATGTTACACTTTTGTCTTCTTTGTCTAGACAGTTTTCAGTTATTGCTGTTGTATACCTGCTGTTCATGGTTAACCATCTAAAGACTTCTTTTTAAAATTATGCGTCTGTGTGTGGGTATTGGTCCGTGAGTGCCAGTGCCAGTGGAGGCCAGGGGCATTGGATTCCCTGGGAGCTGGAGTTATAGATGGTTGTGAATCATTTTATGTGGGAGTCGGAAATTGAACTAGGGTCCTCTCCAGAGCACTGTGAGCTATAAACTGCTGAACCATCTCTCCATGTCCATTTAAATTAAATTGTTTTTTTTATTGCTTACATTTTTCTGAAAGGGACTATTGATAGCTTGTTGAAGGTGTGGTTGTCATGTTTGTCTGTGCTCTTCTCTGAAATGTCTGAGTTCCCATACGAATTAGTTATTTTTTACTGCTGTGATTAAACACCATGATAAAGGTGACTTATAGACGGAAGGGCTTCCTTGGCCTTACGGTCCCAGAGGGATAGCATCTGTGATGGCCCAGTGTTGGCAGCAGGCAGAAGACCATGCAGCTAGAAGAGTGGAGGGCTCACATCTTAAACCTCAAACACAAGCGAACTGCCAGATGGGCAAGGCAGGTGACTTTTAAACATCACAGCTCCTCCCCAGTGACATACTTCCCTCAGCTAACCACAACACCTAAAGTTGTCCGGACAGCATCACCAGTCAGGGACTATTTCAAATGCTTGAGCTTATAGACAATGCTTCTCATTCAAATCATCATACAGTATGTATTGTACATTCTCACCATTCCCAATAAAAGAGTTGCATGGCTACTGTGAGTTTAAATGATGCTCTTCCTCAAAATTTATTCTTTCAATCAACATTTACTTGGACAGGCAGTTCTATGAAGCCCATCCCTTCCTCCCAAAAAGTTGACAGGCCTCTTGCCTCTAATTTTCTAGTACAATTTATATATCACAGTGCTACACATACCATGAAAGCAAATGTCTTCTAATTATTTGTTTGCATGAGTGGCTTTTCTCTTGAGAGTGGAAATTGACATGTTTTCCTATTTGTGTCCCAAGAGAAAAAATATATATATTAATGTATTTCTTTTTTTTTTATGCCAATCACTGGAGAGTCTTAGCGATCTGAAGACAGTTAGGACTGGTTACCAACTCCGGAGCAGCCCACTATAGTTTAATTAAATGAGTAGGTATAGGAAATAATGCTACTGCCCTATTAGAGTTCATGTGGGAGGACTGAGGTCAAAGATTTGGCTTTGGAATTGAGGGGTGGAGGTGAGATCTAAGACAGCCCCGGAGGACACCTTCTGTGTTCGGGTGAAGACTGTGGTCCAAGAGCCTGGGGTTGATTATTAGGTACTTTTAAATTCATATGGCACAGGTTTTCAAAAATTATGCCATGTTTCCTAGAGTACTAAATCATATGAGGTGTGTAGTATTTGGCATCAGTACATTATTAGAATAAATAATTAATCTGTTTCTTCTTTCTATTTGAAGTCATTGTTCAACTTTATAAATTATAGCATTCTATGCATCTGACTGCCATTTCCCTAAAGGGCTGGGGCAGATAGCTCATTTGTTGAAGTGCTTGCTGTATAAGCATGAAGAATGGAGTTTGGTCCCCGGGACCCCCATGAGAAAGCCAGCTTTGGTGGCACGCACTCATAATCCTAGCACTAGGGAGACAGAAGCAGGTGGGTCCCTAGCTAGCTTAGCCTGATCGGTGAGCCATCATCCATTTCAACAAACAAGATGGACAGTCCCTGGGAATGGGTTGCACATGCGCATTCATGTGCACTCACATACACATAAACACATAAGCATGCCCACAGGGCACTCACACACGAACACAAACGTGCAGACTCACACAAAGTCACTGCGAATGAGACAGACTCAGAACGAATTGGGCCTCTTTACTACTACTTGCCTGACTCAAGCACATTTGACTTTGGTGACCGTTGGTCATCTCTGTTTGGAAATCATTCTTAGGGTGCTCTCCTGAATGCTAAGGTATTTTGTGTCGAAAATTGTTCTTTCACTTGTACTAAGAATGACCAATGTGTTTATCAAGAGGGAGGGTAGCTGAAAACTAGACGGAAGGGATATTTTAGTTCTTTGAGTCGGTCCGTCCTCAGGGCTGGCTTGGCAACTGGCCTTTGTGGGAACAAGGGACTTACAGTTCTTGGGGGCAGTGCCAGCCGAGTTTGATTTGGCAAGCCTGGATGAGTCTTGTTGCGGCTTTTCCTTTTCAGAATGCCCCAAGCTGAGTCCACACTGTTGGTCAAACATTTTACAAAGTTAGATTATCTGCTGCTTGTCTAAAGACTCCCAAGACCCCTGTCCTTAGTGGATTGTTTATGTGGTTAGCCAATGCTAGTGGTTTTCAAATCTGCACTCTCATAACATAGCAATTATGAAGGCTTCAAGTTTACAAAACATGAAATACTGAGTAAATTACACACTCTTCTTTGAGATTTATGCATGTGTGTGTGTGCATGTATTTTCTATGTGTGTTTGTATTCATATATATATGCAGGTGCATGCAAGTAGGGGTGTCACTCATCAGGTACTGGTCACCATTTCTTGAGTCAGGGTTTCTCACTGGCCTGGAACGTATCAAGCAGGCTAAATGTGCTGGCCTGTGAGGCCCAGGAATCCATCTGGTCCTGTCTCCCCAGTACTATGATTACAAGCATATCTGGGAGGAGAAGCCATATTAGAATATAGTGTATAAAAATTTCCTTTTCAATAACAAAAGAAAGATCATGAATAGAAAAAATTCTTTAAAATCTCACCAAAATCTTTCAAAACAACACCACTACCAGCAGCTAACAAACAAAAAACCCAAGCATGCATGTAGCATCGTGCCTGGCATTTTTCTTTGTGAATTCTGATACTGAAACTCAGGTCTTCATATCTATAAGGCAAGCACTTCACTAACTGAGTTGCTTCCTTGGGGCTTTGTTTGTTTGTTTGTTTTAAATCAGCTTGGTAAGGTCTTAAATTTTTATTTTATTTTTGTTTGTTGGTGATGATTCCTGAATGTACCAAAGTGCATTTGAGTTCCAGGATAGCCAGGCCTACACAGAGGAATCTGTCTACACAGAAAAACCAAATGAACCAGCCAACCAAATAACCAGGGACTTAGTGTTAAAGACATATCCAGGAAGATAGAAAAAATGACTAGGAGAGGAAGTGAGGTAGAAGCAGGGAGTAAGGCCTCAGTCTCTAGCTGTTGGTGTGTTGTTTTGTCTTTGACAGTTCTTGTCTGGGTAGATCCGGAAATACAATGGGTATGTGTGCGCGCCCGGCCCCCCCCTTACCCCAGCTCCCACCCTCAAGCTTGCAGAAGAGACTGGAGTCTCTAGCTGTAGGTCAGTGTTTCCCAGAGTCACACTTGTCCAACTGTCTGTTCTTTAGAAGCTTTAAGAAGTTGTTGACATTCGGGTTTCACTACAGGAAGTTTTGATGCAGTTGACCCCAGCTGAGATCTGGGTATTGGCTTTTGAAGGCTTTCTGTGTGACCCTAATGTGTGAACTTGTGGCCACTTAGAGAAATGCTCTGAGATGATATGTGAAAGGATGCCAAAGTTTAGGACGTCTCTCTTGGGAATTTGTAAAGCATAGTTCTATTTAAAAATGTGATTGATGTCGAATACAGAAGTAATCTGTTTAACCTGTAGTTTTCCAAAGTACACATTCCCTCCTGACTAACTCGGGGCAGAACTAGTCTTCCGGAACATTCTAAGGCAGGTCTCCTGATCCACACTTGGGTAGAACAAAATGATCTCTTGGGATCAGAATAATTTGCTATGGTGTGCAGAACTGTTTTTGTACTGTTTCCTGAGAGTCTGGGAAATAAAAGTGGCTTTTCAAATAGTGATGTTTTTATGCAATATGAACAGGAATCTGAGCTTTCTCCCAGAGCTGCCTGAGACCAGCTTTTCTTCCCAGGACTCACAAACCTCCCACTGACAATCTTTTAATGACACTTACTCTGCAAAAGGACTCCTGGTGTTTGTGTTCAGGGAGGTGTTTGTTGTGTTTGTGGATGACCCTTAGTGATGACTGGGTTGCTGAGCTGTGAGGCCTAACCTTAATGGGAATCTCAAAAGCAATTATTGTAGATCTTGTGGGCATGCTAGAACCTGCAGTTCTCTTAACAAAGGCTCAGAAGGGTCAGCCACTTAGAACTTGGCACAAGGATCCTTCCTCTAAAGCAAAGTAAACATATGTTGGTAGATGCTGGTCCTGATTATAAAACATATCTCTTAACATTAAACATACCAGATATTTGCTAGCTCAAATATGACATTATGATTTGTGTCAAAGTTTGTTTAGTAATTAACTTTTTACTTCAAAGGGCAACAGTTCTTTACCACACACATTTTTTCTCTTGAGTTTCCAAAATGTGGAAACAAAAATACATTTTATGATTTTTTTGTTTGTTTTCTTGCTTGTTTTTGAGGAAATTTAGTCCTGGTTGTCCTGTAACTAGCTCCATAGACCAGGCTGTCCTCAAACCCACAGAGATCCTCTTGCCTCTACCTCCAGAGTGCTGAGATGAAAGGTATGTGCCACTATACTTGGCTAAAATGTTCTTTTGATTTTTGGTGGGTTTTGGGGTTCCGTCCAAGGACTGCATGAATCTTTCATAAGTTGTTAGTTTGTGTGGTTAGCATTGGAGAAGAATCCAGTGAGGTTTGACAACAGCCGGTTTTTGCTGTCCAGCTTGTTAGTCTGTTCTGAACAGCTATGCTGTATTTTCTGGAGCTCGGGCAGTCATGAAAGATAGACTCTTAACAGGTTTTTCTTCTTACTAAAATGGCAGTTAAACACCATTTACAGAATCTGAGACCAGAAACAACCTTTAGGGACTTTGTGATCCTTTAAAGTCACAGGAAGGTGAGGTCCATGTTTCTCTCTCTCTCTCTCTTAAATCGTAAAAAATAAAAATCATATGGCAGGTGATTTGTGTTGTGAAAGTTGGTCCAGACTAATGTTTTTCTATTGTTCCTACTTGTGTGGCTCCAGATGACTGGTATCAAACTTTCTGAAATAGGGCCAATGCCAAACTTTTGTGTCCTCTCGGTGTCTAGCAGCCTCAGCTGATAAGACAGGGTGGCAGAAGATGGCAACTACTTACCTTTACGGCAATTTCCCATTATTTTTACTTTTAAGGAAAAAATGTGGGTTGATGAGATGGCTCAGCGGGTAAAGAATTTATTGTGCAGCAACGAGGGCCACAATTATGATCCCTAAAATCGGCATGTGTGTTTACAACCCCAGTGCTGGGGTGCAGGAAAGAGGGCGGAGATGGACACATTCCAGGGCTTGCTGCCAGTCAGTATTGACAAATCTAGGCTTAGAGAGATGTGGAGTATTCCTTTCGCTGTGCGAGTATATATCCCTGTAGTTGGTTGAATACAGAAGCTGGACAGGATAGGTTAGGCAGGAGAACCAGACTAAGGACACTGGGAAGAAGGGGAGAGTCAGGTGACTCACTGCTGTGACATGGAGAGAAGTCACGAGGAGATACAGAGGGAGCAAGACACACTGGGGGACAGGTAAAGCCACGAACCGTGTGGCAATACAGAGATGAATAGAAATGGGTTGATTTAGGTTATAAGAGCTAGCTAGTAAGAAGCCTGAACTATTCATATTCAACCTCTTTATGGTTATTTGGGAACCGACTGGTAGGAAAAAAAGTGTGCCTATAGTGCACACACCTTTAATTCCAGCACACAGGAGGCAGAGGCAGGTGGATCTCTGTGAGTTCAAGGCCAGCCTGGTCAGCTAGAGCTGTTAAACAGAGAAACCCTGTTCTTGGGGGGAAAAAAACAAACAAAAACGAAAAAAAGAAAATGTCTGATTACAGAGAGAGATGCTCCCTCAAAAAGGAAATTGTGGGGCTGGAGTTGGCTCAGTGGCTAAGAGCACTTGTTCTTGCAGAGGACCTGGGCTTGACTCCAAACACCCACATTGTGGTTCATATCCATCCATAATTCCAGTTTTGTGCCATCCAATGCTCTCTTCTGATCTCCATGGGAACCAGACACACATACACACACAGAAATACATGAATGTAAACCAGTCATAAAATAAAATAAATAAATCTTAAAAAAATCCGTTGTAGGGGGCTGGAGAGATGGCTCAGCAGTTAACAGCACTGGTTGCTCTTGCAGAGGACCCGGGTTCAATCCGCAGCACCTTCATGCTCTAATCTATAACTCTAGTTCTAGGGGACCGAAAAGCCCTCTTCTGACTTCTGAGGGCACCAGGCATGCATGTGGTGCACACACATGCTGGCAAATATTCCTATACATGAAAACAAATGAAAATTAATAATAAAAGTAAGTTAGCAGTAATGAAATATACCCAGTATTGATATATGACCTCCAAACATACTACAAATACACACTAACACATGCCACACACACACATGAAAATTTGATTGTTAAGTGGGTGTCGGTCAGAAGTTGATTCGAGGTGCATGGCAGAGCTCTGTGTCTGTCTTCCTGGTGCTATACCTAGTTCTGTACAGGTCTGTCTGTCTGGTTTTCTGTTACCTTTTAAGCCATGAATTAGAACCAACTTCTCATCTAGAGGAGCCAAGAGGTTTGTCCGAAGTCTGTAAAGGAGGAGACCGGTTCATCTTTTTTTTTTTTGGTTTTTACGAGACAGGGTTTCTCTGTATTGTTTTGGAGGCTGTCGGTCCAGCCCAGTCTCGAGCTCACAGAGCTCCGCCTGCCTCTGGCCGTTTCATCTTTTACGTCAGCACAGGTTGTAAACAGCTTTGGATCCTGCCCCCTAAGTCCATTTGGCTTTGCTCTTTCAGGGTTGTCACCATGAAATTATTTCCATCTTGTTGACCTGAAAGATATAAGCAGTTCACTCTGTCTTTCCCTGCAGCTCTTACTCACGTGCAATCAGTTTGTTCAGAGGTTGAAAGTTCTCAATATAACATAGTATTATAATATCATATAAGGTAGACACTATTAAATGGGTGCTGAACTAATAACATGTATTTGATTAAGTAAAGTATATTACTAAGAGTAATTTAGTTTTATATGCCTTGTCTCCATTCTTCACCCGGAACAACTTTATCCCCAGACATGCGCTCTTACGACTCAGTGTCTCATCTCATTGGCCTTCACGCTGAGAGGTTGCTTCACTCTGAGTGGTTTCTTAAATTCTTAGGTTACAAGAAGTGGTGTGTTGGCAAACTAGCTTTACCGAGTGTTTGCCCACGCCTGTGTGAATGCAGCGATTTACCACTGATCTAGGCTTTAAGATTTCCGAGTATTTTACAGTCAGCTTTTGGGAGCCTATAGAAGACATGTCTAGGCCCTGAGAAAATCAGGCCCTTTCATTTCCTTATCTAAGTGCCAGAGCGCCTGTCCACCGCTGAAGACAAAGTCATGTGTCTCTAGCCTTCAATAAAGAGGACTAATGTTACAGTCAACCTCGGTCTAGAGACGTCCAAACACAAATTTCTTTTAAGAAACACTCCAGCTTCAGTGAAGAAAACTGCTAAGAATGGTTAGGAATGATTTTGTCACTAGAATTGGGAGTGGAATACTTTCTGGAGACCCTAAGAGGGAAAAACAGGGACACAAGTAGAAATAGGGGACTGAGATTGAGGGATAGTGGGAGTTCTGCTTTTTACCTAGGATGCCAGAAGACTAGATAATTGTTACTAGTGATTTTGGGGTAGGGGAAAGATTCAAGATCTCTCTCTCTCTCTCTCTCTCTCTCTCTCTCTCTCTCTCTCTCTCTCTCTCTCTCTCTCTCTCTCTGTCTCTGTCTCCAAGCTGAAGCTGTCCTTGACCTCATTGTGTAGCTAAGGATGACATTGAATTTCAGGTGTTCCCCACCATATACAACTTTATTAAGTGCTTGGGATCCAATCTTGGGCTTGTGTATTTTAGGCAAGAATTCTAACAGTGCTACATTCCCAGCCCAAGATATTTTTTTCTTACATGGTGAACCTGAGGCACCAAATAGTAAGATATTTATACTATTTTCAAAAAAAATTATGTGTTTTTCTTTTCTTCATTTGATACAAGATCTTGCTGTTTAGTCTATCTAGGCTGGCATCAAATTCCTCGGCTCCCAAATACTGGGATTACAGGTAGATGCCATCACACCTGGCGCTGTACTGTTTTGGAGTTCTTAGATGTTGTATATAAAGGTAGATTTGAGGGCCACTGCATAGAAGTAATTTATGCAGATGATTCCTAGTAGGATGGTGTCCCCTCATCCCTACAGTGTCAGCAGCAGCTGAGAGCTTTAGAATTGCAGGGCCTCAGACCCTTAGACCTACTGATTCAGAAACTCTACACGGCCTACCTGTTTTTAAGGAACCACCCAGGTAATACTGATGCAGGTTAAAACCCAGACACAGGGTATGCAGCGACAGGAGTTGGGGCCTGGAGTGGTGCTTGCTGAGGCCTCCCTTTAGAGGATAACGTTGCAAGGGGACTTGGGGAGTAATGATAGAGGAGTAAGTGAAGCCCACAGATCACGAGAAGACTGTTCAAACGAGAGGGGCTCCTTGGTGAGATGGTGCTTGCAGAATGTTCCGTGGATTTAGAGTGAGCAAGTAAATCCATAGACACAGAGCAGCTGAGTGGTTGCCAAGGGCTTGGAAGAGGAGGAGTGACTGCAGACAAACAGTTTCTCCTGGGTGTGGTAAGAATGTTCTGGACTGAATGGTGATGGGATTGTACTGTGCTCACACTAAAAACCATTGGAAAGATGAAGACGGTCTCTAGTGATCTTATTTTTAAGAGAGAGTCAGACAAGGTGGTAGTTTAAGGAATATATGGAATCAAGCAAGTTTTGAATGACTGAATGAATGTTTTTAAAAAGATGACAGAAGCCTGAAATTGTTGAAATTTTGTTGGGTGGGGGGGAGAGTGATACGGAAAGGAAAGAGAGAATCCAAAGCCTTGAGTAATGGACTTCAGAGAAGGAGGGGACTTTTTAGCAGAGCCCGGTGTTTCCCAAGCTCCTGAAGTCCTTCTTGTTTTAGAACACAGATAAAAAACATTCTTGGATGGGCTCTTCCAACCAACTGTGGGTCACTATGGGTGGGTATCTTGGCGGTTTTCAGGATCATCTGCTATATTTACAAACAACTCTTACTGTTTCACTGTTCTGCGGGGTTGATGAATATCCACAGGGAGGATTGGTTTCTTTAATGGGAGGTAACATTGCTCCTGTGGAGTAAATCTTTCAACTTCTTCAGTGAACTTTTCAATCTCGTTTGAGTCAATTCCTTCAATCTCATTTCTAGAAGGACCCCGCATGGCCACTTCTCCAGCCCCTCGAGAATTTTTCCATCAGTTGCTTAGTATTCACTTTTCTTGGCTTTCTAATTTGTTTCCTACTTATCCACATGATTTCCACTTTAAAGACTATGACTCTTCCCAACCTCCATCCCCCCATCCCCCAACCATCCCTGTCCTGCTTGATTTTGGAGAAAGAAAACCTTTAACGAGAGTTGAAGGGACCTGGTAGATGCATGCAAGGATCAGTGTTCTACCTTCACTGGTATTTGTGTGTGTGTTTGCTTTGGCCATTTCTGTCCTGTTTACTTTCCTGCAACTGTGTCTGAGCCAGATGCCCCTGATGAGTCCCTTCTCTCTTGCCCAGTGTGGGGACAGGACTTGGGATCCCGTTGCTGTTAGCTAGCTGTCATGGGGCTCTGTACATGAATGCATCTAAGCCGGGCCAGGCACAGTTGGCGTTTGGGGTTTGTCATCTGTCCCGAGCTGGAGAATACACTTGATATTTGGTTCCCTTATTCCATTTCAATTTGCAAACTCATCTGTCTTTTAAGCCTGCAGTGACAGCATCATGTACCAACCCTGTGTATCGCATGTTAGCCTTCCTCCCATTGAGTCACCAGAGCTTGCTTGTCAGTCATTTGTAGTATGGGGGGCCGTGGAAGTACATGAGATATCATGAGAGTCTCAGCATTCTCTGCAGACGTTCAGGCAGCCTGGGCCAGGCGCTTCCTCCGGTACCTCGTGCCTCTGTATACTTTCAAGTGTGTCTAGGGATAGAGACAGACTTGGGGTGAAAGGACCTCCACGCCTCTCTTTCTCTGCATACATGTGTATATGTGTGTACAGCTTGTGTATGAGCTTGTGTATGGAGGTCAGAGGACAACCATGGGTGTCCTTCCCCAGGGACTATCCACTTTTTTGAGACAGGGACTCTTACTGGCCTGGAACATGTAAGGGAGGCAAGGCTAGCTCGGCAGCAAGTCCTGGGCACCCCAGCTCTCCTGATCCCCGTCTCTGTCTCCTTAGTGCTGAGATTGCAAGTTCACCACCATACCACACCAGGCTTAAAGAAATGTGGATTCTGGGAATCCAGTCCAGTTCCTCAAATTTACAAGGCAAGCACTTTCTCACCTGAGCTGTCTCCCCAGCCCTTAGATTAGGTTTATTTTATTTTGTATTTTAAAACTTGAAAACACTTGAAGCAGCAGCTTTGAACCTAAATTTACCAAGGGAATTCAGTGAAAAACATTGCATTGTAATTTTCACTCTCCTAGTTTGAGATTTAGATTCAATTATGCATGCTGGACGCTAGCTAGAGTAGAATCAGCAGTGACTGTCACAATAGAAATCACAGGCAGACATATTATTACAACATTACTGTTATATCTTAAGATATCTATACTTACACCTTCTTGAAAATTAAAGCAGTTTACCAAACCTGAGCGTGGTGGGGATGGCCAGGGAGCTTATTTGTGCCAGGTAAGCATACTCCCTTGTCTGGGACATTTGACTGTGCCAAGCTCAGGGCTTGACAGCCCTTTTTCTACGGTCAGCAGTGGGGCCCAGCTGAGGGACTGAGGAACTCCAGGGTCAAGTTTCTTGCTGCGGACACCTTGGAGCGCTGCTCCTGTTAAAGCTCCGGGACCGGTTCTTGCTTAACTGACCCGAACTTGATACTTTAGCTTTAGGTTGCCTGAAACAGACCCGTTAAGCTGCTCTGCAAAACAGTCCAGAGCCCTATTTTCAGTAAGATAGGCTTAAGTATTATTTTCTGATTAGAAACATTGTTTTGGACTGGAAAGATGGCTCAGTGGTTAAGAACATATATTGTTCTAGTAGAAGACCCAAATTCAATTCCCAGCACATGCCTCAGGTAGCTCACAACTGCCTATAAGGCCAGCTTTAGGGGATGCCTCTGACCTTCTCAGGCACACATGCACACAGACACAAACACACACACACACGCACCATAATAAATATTAAACAATTTTGGTTTTGGTTTCCAGTCTTTTGTTTTTATTTATTTATTTTTTGTTTTGTTTTGAGGTTCTCTGTGTACCTCTGACCATCCTGGAATTCACTCTGTAGACCAGGCTGGCCTTGAACTCATGGAGATCTGCCAGCCTCTGCCTCCCTCCAGAGTGCAGGGATTAAAGGTGTGCGCCCCTGGTGGTTCCCCAATCTTCCTGACAGCACCTTACAGTGTATTCAGAGCTCTTATTGAGTAGATAGAGCTAATTGTTGGGAAGGTTAGCTGGATGCTACTCATGTCTTTTTTGCAGGGGAGGGATGGCACATATGCACTAAAATGACTACCAGATTCTGTTGACCCCTGGCTCTGTACCCTTTTAGGCTTGAGTGCACTGGGTCCCGACAGGAGGTTGTCACCCTGCCAGAATGCTTATCTAGCCGCCTGTGTCACTTGATGGGGCAGCCCAATTCACCATTATTCAGAGTAGTCACGAACTAGGTATCCTGAGAAACACTCTGTGATCTCGGTTCTCAGGAAACAGAAACAGGATTTCCACAAGTTTGAGGCCAGCCTGGTCTACATGGTAATTCCCAGTCATCTTGGATTACATAAGAAGATTGTGTTATCCTGCAGCCCCCTGCCAAAAGATAACAGTGGCCGTAATATTTAAGTACTCCTGCTGTGGCAGGCACTAGATGGAGGACCTTACATAATTTTTATGGCATCTGATAATCAATCCTTCAGATGACAACTACTGTCATTACCTTCATTTCATATACGAGGATACCAGGGTAAAGGAACTTATTCAAGCCTGTACCCATGGTACACAGGGTAGAAATACAAATGAAGACTTGGGCTCTTGAGTTTGCTATGAAGTCGAGCTGGAATGCCCAACTAACTTAGCATCTTATTATTTGAAAATCTGATTGCATGTTTCTAATGTCATTTATTTGTGTTTGCAGGGACGCATCCTTTGGAAATTGCACTTACAACCTCACCATCCTTGACTGTTTACAAGGCATCAGAAAGGTAATGCTATTACTCTTTCACCAAAGCTGGGAAAGGAGTAATTGTCCACACCCTTCCCTGTTATTGGAAGGATCTAGATTCAGTAAGCAGAAGGCCTTTCACTTCCTGAATAATTGATCTGTTAAATAGTCAGCCCTCAGTTTCTGTGCTTTTTTTTTAATTAAAAGATTTTTAATTAGGAAATTTTGTGCATATATATATATATATAATGCCCTTTTCTCATTTTCATCGCCCCCTAACCTCTTTCTCCCCCTACCCCCACCTGCGTTGGTTCTTTATTCACAAATCCAGCCAACCTCAGATTGAAACTATTTGCACGTGGAGAGCCCACTTGCGTGTTGACCGGGACAGGAAAGGGGAGGGCAGTGGGGGAGGGGTGGAGGAGAGAGGCCGCCCTTCCTCATTTAAGTCATTTGTACTCTGAGACAAATTTACTCCCCGTCTGCTGCTGTGACCATGGCATGGCTCCATCACCCATTTGTCTTATTTTCGAGCTAGCTCTCAGTGTGGGAGGGGCATGGGGTTATCTAAGCCACCATTGTCAGTGGTTGGCCGTGCACCAGACCGACCTGGATTGTAAAGTCTTGGGGTGGGGCTCTGTGGTCTGTGTTTGAACAATACCTCCGGGTGATTGATGCACTGTAAAGTTAGTTAATTAAGCATAGTTATTTAATTATTTATGTAGCTAATGGAAAAGTTAAGCAATGCCTTGCACAGGTTTAATTTCCAGCCTGAGAAGCTGTGCAGGCTGTACTATGAGTTCTGTAAAGGGCTCAAAGGACACAGCTACATGGTGAAGGGACAGCTGGGCATTTGTCAGTCAGAAATATGGCTTTATACGACCTGCCCAGCTATGAATTTAGTAGCAGTATTCTAGGTCAAATTTCTGTTTTCTGATGTCACTTTATAAAGTGGACTTTGCCCTGTTTTGAGAAGATCAGTGTAAAGATGCCATTTATTCAATGTGTCTTTTTATGACTTTACTATTTCATTCTTTTTCTTTTTTGTTTGTTTTTTGAGACAGGGTTTCTCTGTATTGTTTTGGAGCCTGTCCTGAAACTGGCTCAGTAGACCAGGCTGGTCTCAAACTCACAGAGATCCCCTGCTTCTGCCTCCCTAGAGCTGGGATTAAAGGCGTGCGCCACCAACGCCTGGCTTCCTATTTCATTCCTAAGTGTTGTTATGTTATTTAAAAGAACCTTTTTAATATGTCTGAGTGTTTTGCCTGCACATAGGTATTTGCATTATGTGTGTGCAGTGCCTGTAGAGGTCAGAAGAGGGCGCTGAGACCTTTGGAACTAGAGCTACAAAGGGTTGTGAGCTGCATCATGCATGCTGGAAACCCAACCTGAGTCCTCGGCAAGAGCAACAAACACTCCTACCTGCTAAGCCATCTCTCAAGCGCCTTCAGTCTTAAACTCTTAAAAAAAATTAAAGTAGTTAAAATTAAACAAAAACAAGCTATGGAAACATTCAACCCCACTCTTGCCAACAGCATAGCCCAAATGTTCATCCATAAATAGTAGTCTAGAGCTTTATGGACAGGTTACCCAACATGCAAGCCATTATTAAAGCACTTAGGAAACACGCCTGAGGGAAGGGAGCACTTACTGTCCTGGTTATTATTATTCTGCCTCTCTTCCATCTGATAGAGGCTGGTGCTTTTGTAGTGCTTATGAAATTTACACAGTTCCCTCTGGACCAGCCCTGCTCCCTATTATGGCATCTGGCGTCTCAATATAGAAATTTATGACATCCTTCCTGCCCTACAGGAAAGGTGTGACTTTATGAATAAAGACTTTTCTAAACATAGTCTTTTCTCATGGTGGGCTGTTCTCAACTACAGACGATGTTTTAAAAGGTTTTTCGTTGTGTCTCCAACTGAGACACGTGTGCCATGTAGACTCCCTTGCTTAAGGTGACACATACGAAGCTATTTTTATGGTACTGAGTGCATATCCTTTTGGGAATGTATACAGAGCATGCTCATGTTTTTGCCTTTTAAGGGTATGTTCAGACTTTGATATATTACCATTATCATAACATGTTGTCCATGTGTTGTATGAGCATGCAGGGAAAACACAGTTTAAAGGCAAAACAGTATATCGTTGAGTTTCTCTGGAATTAATAGTGCATATGGATGAACTAATTAGCTATTTATTTTAACTAAATTAAGTAATTAATTATTATTGTTTTTGAGATCTAGTCTGTCTCTCTATGTAGTCCCGGCTGGCCTTGAACTCACAGAGTGTTAAATGCATTGCCACTATGCTCAACCTAATTAGCCTTTAAAAGTTGAAATAATTATAATTTATAGAACGTGTCCCATTTGTTTTGTAGGAATTATTCAGTTGGTAATTGTTGCCAGAATTTAGCATGTATAAAACCATTAGGGAAAACATGTTTAAAAACTGCGTATTAAGTGAGGGTAGTTTTCAGACTTTGATGTATTGCCATTAGCATAACCAATTGTCTATATGTTGTATGAACATGTAGAGACAATCACATAGTTTAAAGATAAAGGGTGGGGGGAGCGGATGGTTGAGTTTTTTGGAATTAATAGTGTGTGTGTGTGTGTGTGTGTGTGTGTGTGTGTGTGTGTGTGTGTCTCCTGGGTCTGGGGCTGCAGCTCAGCTGCCTGTCTAGCATCCACGATGTCCTGGGCTCAATTGGCAGCACCACATGCTTTGGTTAGGGTGATGCATGCCTGTGGTCCCAGCATTCAGGAGGGGAAGGCAGGATGATCAGTATTTTAAAGTTATCATCAGCCAGTTCAAGGCCAGCCTAGGCTATGTGAGTATGTGTCTAAATAAGCAAATAACTAGAAGAAGCTGATCTTGTGCCTGGTCCCAGAGAATCTGATTTACTAGCTCTGGGAAGAGACCCAGGAGCCTATTTTAGTAGTCTTGGTGTTGCTGGTGTAGAAGGTCTGAGTTCCACACTCTGAAATGCAGACTCCTCTCCATGTACTGCAGCTTGGTTTACTGGCATCTTTGTCTGTTTTTAATTACTTGATCATGGGACTTTGAAATGTACCTGTGGTTTTATATCCAGCTGCCATCTCTATAGCTTCCTGATTTATTACAAAGAAAAGAGTTCTATTTTCCTGAAAATATTAGGTGTAAACAAGCTACCTACTTTTTAAGTGTTTTGCTACTGCTTTAAAAAAACGAGATATTTCTTTTGTTAAAAAAGTCTATTCTTCCTTCTGAATTATTATGTTAGCACAAACTATCATTAGAAAACAAATACCTCCAAAATAGAGTTTTAGGGATTTAGGGCCATTAAGTAAAAATGCCTTTCTTAGTAAATATTGTTTTATGATGAAGGAAGGCGAGTTTTTCTAAGAAGAGCTGACTTTGCTCCTGTGTGAGAAGTTAATCACTGCCGTGTATTCTGTCCTAAGTCTGACTCCTGACAGGTTTTGGCTATAGCCTTTCTAGTACGTTCCATTTTATGTGGGTTATTGGTTTTACATAGAGAACTGATATAAATTGGAAAGCAGCCACCTTCTGTGGGAAATTTGCACAGTTTTCAGTGTTAGAAGTGTCTCTAGAGATGCAGTAAAAAGCTAAAGTCCGAGGCTCTTGCATTGATGTTAGTGGGACCGTTTTGTGATTTGATGTCCCAGGATTGATGAGTAGATTTTCACTAGTGTGGTGTGCAGAAAACTAACTCACTTCTACTTGTAGGGATTACAGCATGGATTTTTTGACTTCGAGACATTTGATGTGGAAGAATATGAACATTATGAGGTTTGTACACTTAATTTTTTGTGGAATATAATTTCATATTGGTTAAATCTTTCAAAAAGCTAGTACTCACTATTACCCATTAAATAAAAGCCATTTATCATTTTTAAAAAAATAGTCGTCAGCTTTGGTTAATATGGGGTCATCAAGTTTTAATTTAGGGAAGAGTTATATCATCTATCTATCTACCTATCATCTGTCTATCTATCTATCTATCTATCTATCTATCTATCTATCTATCTATCTATCTATCTGTGTACCTACCTACCTACCTACCTATATATTCATTCTCTTGTCAAACCTTATTGACAGTCTTTGTGTGCCTTTAGCTAGGTAATTTTGAAGTGCAGTTTGGTAGTGAAGTTCTAAATTACTTTTACGTTAAAAATAAGGTCTCATTTAAGGCAAAAGTAGTTTTTTAGTACTTTCAATGATACGCGTTTGATTTTGAAACACAGTTGCCTGCACTCGGTTCTAACACTTGGCTGCTCTTTTCCCCATGGCGTCTTTGTAAGCTCTGCCTGTTCAGTGGTGCGTAGTGGTTAGGGATGCTTGTGTCCTCTGGGTGGCGCCATACAGCGGTGCTGAGGAGCACTTTGCAGTAGGATGGGAGAGGTCCAGAGGCAGTAACGTGTGTGTGTGTGTGTGTGTGTGTGTGTGTGTGTGTGTGTGTGTGTGTGTGTGTGTGTGTGTGTGTGTGTATGGAGCCTGTAGAATGTGAGGAGGACCCGCGTAGCTCATCCGTTGGGTTTTCCCAGGAGAACCATCTCCTGCATTACTCTCTCTAGCATGTACAGCAGACTTTCCCGTTTGGGCTGCTCTCCAGAGCATGTCTATTTGAATATCTTGCTTGTGTGTAAAATGTGCCCTGTGTTTGAAAATTAAACTGTTTGTCTTTCATTCACACTTGGTCTTCTGATCCATTCATCTGTGCTTATGGAAGGGCATCTGGCTATTCCCTCCGGTTCAAGACTAGTTTTCCCCCTTCTACCCCACCAGTCTTGTGAGTGTTGGGTTCCCATGGCTGGAGGATGCGTTTCATCTCATTTTGCTCTCTGCTGTTACTTCCTTTGCCCTGGGTCAGAACTCTTCTCCCTGGACTGTTAGAGCTGCTCTCTGCCTGAGCAGTGGTTCCTTTCTCAGGCTCGTCCACAAGCCTAGCTGGATGATCTTAACACAGCGCTCCCTCTTGTCTTGTTCTTGGCCCTGCAGTGAGATGAGTAGCTCCGTGTTCCACTCGCTCAGCTCTGCCAGGCTCTGGCCACCTCTGGAGCCTCACTGCCATTACACGCTATACTCGGTCCTGTTCCAGTCCCTCCCAGCTGCCTGTTAACAGTCCCTCGAATGCTCCCCCTGGCTGAGCTTGCTTTATGTAGTTCTTCATCTCTCCTATCCCCTACTCTTCAATTCGTGCGTGGGCAGAGTCTGTGGAGACCAGATCTTTCTTCTGGAATCGCATCCCCTTAGTTTCACCATTCACAATTTGTGCCCGTTTTTCTTATATCAAGGCTGTTTACATACAGTTTTCATTGCCTTACTAGGCTGCAAATTCCCGGTAGATGGTAATGGAAAAACACATTCTGTGTCCTTGTATAGAAATCCTTAAGTTCAGAAAATTTACGTCTAGAAAAGTTGATAAGTTTAATATAATTTGTTAAAATGAAAGGAAGGAAGGAAAGAAATTCCAGAAAACTAGAAATAAAGAACACTGCATTTATAATGGACAAGTCTGGTTTAAATGTATCACTTATATAGTCATTTAAAGAAGTGACTTGACCTATTCTTCTCTTGGAAGGCTTTCTACCATTTATGTTTTAAAAAAGGACACATAAGAGTGCTTATAGATTGATACTTCTCTGTAAAAATAGGACAAGTCCTAAGAAGGCATCATACATATATGCACATAGCTAGAGTGGGAGTTGAGGGTTACTTGGAAGCTAATGAAGCACGTGTTTTATAATCCTCTCACTTGCATATGGTGGCTCTCAAGGCTGTGCACCTAATTGTGTGTAATTTTGTCCTCTTATAACGAACCTCCAAATAAAATAAGATGCAGTGTTCATCCCCAAAGAGTCCCAAGCCCTGGATCACTGCAGTGTGTATGAGCATGGAGGACATACCAATAAATATGCCATTAAATGCTAAGGACATTTCAGTTAAAAGAGTGATTCAGGTGTTGGGGATAGAGAAAGAAAAGGAGGCACAAACACTACCACACAGAGAAAAACAAAACAAGACACAACAACCTAGCTGGTGTTCCCTCCACCTTAACGTGCTGGTGCTGAGACACAACAACCTAGCTGGTGTCCCTCCACCTTAACGTGCTGGTGCTGAGACACAACAACCTAGCTGGTGTCCCTCCACCTTAACGTGCTGGTGCTGAGACAGCAGCTATTGATAACCCTTTCTTAGGGAGGCGGGGCTGTGTGACTCTCACAGGTCAGCCACCCAGTAACAATGAGGTCCCCCTGCTGTCACCAGAATTAGTAAGAACCTGGGCAGTAGGGGCAGAGCAATAGAGTTTGGTGACTGTCTAGAAAGGTGTGTGTGTGTGTGTGTGTGTGTGTGTGTGTGTGTGTGTGTGTGGTTGGCAGGTGGTGGGCATTTCATAAATGTTTGCTTAATGAATAATTGAATGAAGGGTCACTTTTGTGATTGCCTGTGACCCAGGCACTCCTTGTCATAATGCCCCTTGCTGTTTGCACTGCTCCAGGGAGCCTGGTCATTTGGTGAACTGTGAAATAGCCAGAATGGTGTGCTTTATTTCATACAACAAAGCCAGTAATATTCCAGGGAAGGATTGTAGATTTCACAGTAGAATTGTATTGTTGACAGCAATTGTGAGACTCACTGGGAATGATTTGGGGGGATATTCAGGATGTCTTTTCATAGGCACTTTTTTCTTTTTATTGAAAATAGATTAAAAAAAAAAGTCCAGGTGGTGGCACACAGCTACACAGAGAAACCCTGTCTTGAAAAACAAACAAACTAAAAGGGAAAAAAGGAAATAGATCTCCTCCCACATAATATATCCTGATTATAGTTTATCCTCACTCTACTTCTCCCTATTCTCCTCTTCTTCTCTCCCATCTGGATCCAGCCCCTTTCTGTCTGTCTTTCTGTTTCTCATTAAAAAAACAAAAGAAGACAGGCTTCTAAGGGATTATAATAAAATAATGTATAAGATAAAAATAGAAAATAAGATAAAATTAAGAGAGTGAGAGCACAAGGAGAGAGAGAGAGAGAGAGAGAGAGAGAGAGAGAGAGAGAGAGAGAGAGAGAGAGAGAGAGAGAGAGGAGAGAGAAGAGAAGAGAACAAACCTCCAAAGATGCTAAGTTCATTTGCTGTTCATTTGCTGTGCCTGTAGCCTACTGTCTTACGGTTTCTATTGCTGTGAAGAGACACCATGACCACGACAACTCCTATAAAGGAAACATTTAATTGGGGCTGGCTTACAGTTCAGAGGCATAGTCCATTGTCATCATGGTGGGTGCATGCAGGCAGACGTGGTCCTGGAGAAGGAGCTGAGAGTTCTAAATCTTCTGTCAACAGCAACTGAACTGAGACACTGAGCGTAGCTTTTGCATAGCAGACCTCAAACCCCCACAGTCATATTTCCTCCAACAAGGCCACACCTCCTAATAGTGTCACTCCCCATGGGGGCGTCATTTTCTGTCACACACCTACACTACCCTTAGGAGTAGTTTGCTTACTCAGTGAGCCTTTCTTATAGAAAACTGTATTTTCATTTGCAAGTGCTTATCAGTTGGAGATAGCTTCTGGGTTAGGGATGAGGGCTTGTGTTCAATTCTTTCAGCTCTAGGACTCCGTCTGGGACAGACCCATGCAGATACTGGCCTGCTGCCTCCGTCTCTTTGAGTTTATATGTGCGTCAATCCTGTTGTTTTCTTGGTTGTCTGGCTCTTTTCATCCCCTTTGGCTCTAATACACTTCCCATTGGCATGTCCCAAGGCCTCTGTCACTTTCTGTATCTTGTCTGTCTGTGCGTTTCTGTATGTGCTCCTATCTGCTGCAGGAGGAAGTGACTCTGATAGTTCTGAACAAAAGCACGTATCTATGAGTGTAGTAGAATGTCATTAGGTGTCATATTATTGCTATTTAAAAAAAACAGTAGTATTTGGTTTCCTCCTAGGTCCCTAAGATATCTATTCTTAGCCTATTAATCATTGAAGCAATGCCAGGTTCTATCTTGTGTATCAAATTGGATATTTGTTGGCTACGCCCACCAGATTTGTGTCACCATTTCTTGCAGGGAGTGCACCATTGTGCAAAAGGTTTGTGGTGGGGTTGGCATTTACGTTTCTCCTGTGTAGCATGCAGAGTACCTTCTTACTGTGTCAAAGATGCTAGCACAGGGGGAAACTCTAGGTAGGCACCCGCTTTACTTCTCCATGTTCTTCAGTGAGCTGTGTAGATCTTGTCTTCATAATGGGTCCTTGCTGTCAGTTTGTCTTGGCAACAGTGTGGCTTGTGTGAGCATCCCCATGGGACCCCTTTGGCCAACAACTCAATCAGATGTCACTCGATCCTAGTTTAGAAGCTTCATTTGGTGACAAGAGATGTCCAGTTGGGGCTCTGTCACCCCTCTTATCTGGTGATTTCATTTAAATCGCCTTCATATATTTATATATTTTAGGAAGCTTCTACTGTATTAGGTGTCCATCCTGCACCTCACACGACCCTTAATTTTAGCCATATCTCCCTATATTCCCTTGCTTGTCTCCCTCTTACCTCTCTCTCCTTACTTGATCCTCCTGTTCCAGTCCCCATCCTTTCCACCCATAGGAGAGCTGTCTGTCACCCAGTCCCTTACTCTGTATCTCCCTGCTCCCCCATGGTTTCTCTGTATAACAGCACTGGCTGTCCTGGAACTCAATCTGTAGACCAGTCTAGCCTCAAACTTAGAGAGATCCGTCTGTCTCTGTTTCCCAAGTGTTTGGATTAAAGTTTTGTGCCATCACTGCCCAGCTCTCTCTTTGTGGTTCTATAAGATTGTAGCTTGGTTTTCATAGACTTAACAGGTAAATCCATACATAAACAAATGCATTCCATATTTGTCTTTCTGGGTCTGGGGTACCTCACTCAGGATGATTTTCTTTCTAGTTTCATCCACTTACCTGTGAATTTTGTGTTTTCATTTTTAACTGCTGAGTAATAAATACTGTATTCTGTAAATATACCAGATTTTCTTTATCCATTTGTTGAGGAACATCTAGGTTGTTTCTAATTTCTGGCTATTATGAATAGAGCAGCAATGAACATGGTTGAGCAAATGTCTTTGAAGAAGGAGGAAGCATCCTTTGGGTACATGTTCAAGAGTAGTATAGTTGGATCTTGAGGTAGCTAAATTCCCGTCTTCCTGAGGAACAGCCATATTGATTTCCATGGTGGCTGTACAAGTGTATACTCCCTCCAGCAGTGGAGAAGTGCTTCCCTTGCTCCACATCCTCACCAGCATGAGCTGTCACTTGTTTTATTGATCTTAGTCACAGACACTTGTTTACTGAACTACATTTAATATGCAATATGACTTGAGAAGTCCAGGCACTTGGGAATCCAAGACAGGAGGATTGTCATGAATCAAGGCTAGCCTGTGTTACTCAGACTCTGTCTCAACTAAAACCAACCAACCACCCACCAACCAAAAACAAACCTTAAGCCAGTGAGATCACAGCTCTGTGGGATATTAAAGAGTTCTTCCCTCATTTTTATGTTTGTGTGTGGTGTGCCTGTATGCAAATGCATGGTTTTGCATGTGGGGGTGGGGACACACGTGTTTGTATGTATAGGGTGGATGTACATGTGTGTGCATGTGGAGGGCTACGGGTGATAAATCACCTATCAGTTTTCTATCTTATTCATTAAGGAAGAGCTGGTCTCTCAGTCAAATTCAGAATTCACCAATATGTCTGTCTTATTAGCCGGCCTGTTCTATGAATCCTGTGTGCCTCCCATTGGAGGCTGGGATTACAGGCAGGTCCACCAGATATTTATGTGGGTTTCTGGAGGTCCAGGGCTGGTCCTCACACTTGCATGGCAGGTCTGTAGCTGCTGAGTTATCTCAACCCTTTAAAGGAGGTTGTTAGGATCAGAACACTAGTGATAAAAACAGATGATGGGTCAGCAGAGCCTAAGCACTTCCTTCAAGTCTAATGATGAACCGATGCCCATCCCTCAAAGGTTTTATCCACTTTCGCCTCCCATTCAAGAATCTAAAGCGTGCCATCTGTAATTAGTCATATAAATATTTTAAACATTCCAGTAGCCACATCTAGAAAGGCTGAAAAGAAATGGTGCAAGTATTTTAAATAGCATATTTCAATTAATTCAGTATATCCCACATATTTTTAACATATCTAGTTTGTACAGATATTGTTAATGAGTTATTTTTCATTTTTTAAGCCTTCAAAGACTTATGTGCAGTTTACACTATGGTATACTTGGATTTGGTCTGTTCACACTTTAAGATACAGTAGTTATGGGTGTGTGGAATGAAGATTCCACAAGAATGACAGGCTTGGCCATGTATGTCATGGTCCTCCAGTGTGACATGAACCCTGGGGGAAACGAGGCAGGGTTTATCTTCTTCTTTATCTGATCTAACTGTTCATGTGAGAGTCCTTTCAAGATTGTCCAATTTAGAAAGTTTGGAGAAAGATGCCTCAGGAATTTGTCTGTTTTCATGTGACCCCCAGATGGCTCATTCCCTTCAGGACTGAGAAATAGCACCAGATGTCAGTCTTGCAAAATGTACAGTCTCTCTAGGTTCCATGTCAATCTGTCTATCCTGTTGCTCATACTCACATTGCCCAAACAGGCAGAATCCTGCAGCAATACTAGGACTATTCGGAAACAACCAACCAGCCAGCCAGTCAACCAAAGTCAACCAAGATAATGATCTACGAGCTCCCTATACAAATCAGTGTCAACATATCTGTACTTTCCACCAGGGCTCGTAAGGGATTCCCAAAGAACCCCAGAACTAAGACAGCAGCCACTCCTTTGAAATCCAGCCATTGATCAGTTCAGAAAAAGTAACATAGACCTTTTGCCCTTGGGAGAAATGGTGAAGATGAAAGAACCCTAGTGTTAAGTCACATTGTGACACCGTGTCCCTGTGTATACACGGACAGTGTGCCCTCTAGTGGTGACATCAGTGCCATGCATCCTGCTTTGAGGATCTTTGTTTAGTAAATTGTGTATACACAGTGTGGGTGTCAGCAGAGTTTCCCGTATTATTTTGAGAGGAAATTGTTCTTACCAAATAGACCCTAAATAGACCTAAATGCTACTAGCCACTAATGGGGCTGTGTTTTAATTTCTGTCCACCAAAGAGGATCTGAAGCTGGATCCTTAATTCATTAGCTCCCTCTGCTTTCCAGAAGATATTCTGGTTTTGATAAATGGTCCATGAGCAGGTGACCTCATAGGAAAACACCGAGGGAGGTTATCCACTAATAGTACTCATTCTTAGTCAGGCGTGGGATGGCTGAAGAATAAATGTGGAAAGGAACTCCAGTGGTGACATTTTTGGGGGGGTGCACATTCCTGTGGTTCACATTTATGACCCCCCCCTTAGCTTTTGGCCCATGTGAGTGGGTAGAGTTTAAAGTTCAAGATCAATGTCAGATTAGCAATTACTTAGATTGCTTTCTTTGAGCTATTTTGTGTCTGTCATTATCTCCCCCACCCCAATAAATCTGCCCCCCCTTTTGAAGAATGCTTCTGTGTGAACTAGCTCTGTCAGTAGGAGGGTATTTTTTTTTTTCAGATTGTCAAGCTATCGGTGAGTTGGCCTTATTCTTTTACGTGCTGGCAATCTGGCCACATCTTGACCTTTTCAAGTGAGAGCCTTACACCTGCCTACTGTCTGCCTGATGACAGAGGTCCTGCTGCTACTTTCAAAGACACAGGGCCTCTTAATGGATTTACTGTGGCACACAGAGAACATGATTATATTTGATCAACACCCAGTAAACACAGATCACGCCTGTTGGCAGATGGGGACTCTGCTTCTCTTAGTCCATGCAGACAGCACCATTCTGATCACTCTGATGAGGGAAACTTTGCCTTTCTAAAAATAACACTGGGACAAGGGAGACAGCTCATGAGAAACATGTTTGCCAAGTAATCATGGAGGCCAGATTTTAGATTCCCAGAACCTACGTAGGAAACTGGCTCAATGGTGTGCAGTCTGTAATCTTGGCACTTGGTGAGGTGGAGGAGAGCGTTGAGGCAGGAGGTTCACTCTGTTTAGTGGTTCACTCAGTCTGTGTAGCCCTCCCTCCCTCCCTCCCTCCCTCCCTCCCTCCCTCTCCCTCCCTCCCTCCCTCCCTCCCTCTCCCTCCCTCCCTCCCTCCCTCCCTCTCTCTCTCTTTCTCTCTCTCTCTCTCTCTCTCTCTCTCTCTGTCTCTCTCTCTCTCTGTCTCTCTCTCTCTGTCTCTCTCTGGTTTTTCAAGACAGGGTTTCTCTGTATTGTTTTGGAGGCTGCTCTGGAACTCGCTCTGTATACCAGACTGGCTGGCCTTGAACTCACAGAGATCCGCCTGCCTCTGCCTCCCGAGTGCTGGGATTAAAGGCGTGCACCACCAACGCCCGGCTATAGCTCATCTTACTTAGCATCAGGTGCCACTGTTTACACACCTGTGTCTTCCATGTACTCTGTGTGCTTGTGGGCTGAGATGGTGTCTCGTTTGCCTTTTTGGGAATGAAGGAACCCACTAGCAGAGTGTGTACACCACAGGCTAGCAACTGGCGTTCAGCAAATGACGTAACTAGCAGGCAGATGAAGGAAAGAGCATTGAAAGCAGAGCGCGGAGCCTTGTGTCTTCTAGTTCCAGTGGAAGCTGGCCAAAGCCTTTTGTTTTTTATTTTTGAGATAATTATTTAATTACAACACTTCTCCCTTCCCTTTCTTCCCTCCAAACCCTTCCCACTCTCTTTATGGCCTCTTTTATCCCTGATTACTACTACATATACATATATCCCTAAATATAACCTGCTCAGTCCAGATAATGCTACCTTTAATATGTCTATTTTCTGGGCTGACCAGTTCGCTTCAGATAACCAATTTGTGTGCGAAGACCATCTCTCCCATTCCAAGATTTCATCAGTTGCCTATAGTTCTTTGTGTGCAGTTGAAGCTTCATGGGCTTTTCTCTGCCCAATTTGGTGTGTCCATTAGTATAGAGCTTCTTCACCATGTTTAGGCAGTTATGTTGGTGAGACTTTCTGGGTATAGCTTCTGATATTGCTAGGAGACACAATCTCACAGCAAACTAACTCCCTAGACTGAGATGTTTAACTAGGAACCCATTCGGATCTTGTAGGGAACAGTCACTGTGGTTGGATTACCTTTTCAGTCTGATGCTTTCCCAACTGAGTTATTTCAGCTTTAGACAACTTTTTGAAATGATGTGCTTTTCTTTCATCATCAGC
This sequence comes from Mesocricetus auratus, assembly GCF_017639785.1. Lineage (NCBI taxonomy): Eukaryota > Metazoa > Chordata > Mammalia > Rodentia > Cricetidae > Mesocricetus > Mesocricetus auratus. Next base: position 41,294,728 of record NW_024429193.1, read on the forward strand.
TGTCTGTGGGACTTTATAACTTAAAAAATAATCAGTGATTGCATCATAGATCTAAGATTGGCTTTTTATGTAATGCCAACTCAGTTTATTATGTGACTTTGGTCTGTCAAGGCTGACCATGTCCTTCATTATTTAAGGAAACTGTCATACTAACCAGTGAATGTTGACTCTTGAGTTTTCTCGTCAGCACATTCTGTAAGAACCAGTGAAGTTTGTCGGATCTTCCACCTCAGGTCAACAGCAGGAGTGAGCGTGTGAAGGAGCAAGACTGTGCTTGGGAGTGACTCTGTAGAGCAAACTGGAATGGACTCTGGATGCTGCTTGGTCTGTGATCTTGTTCATAGATCGTGGGCAGGATTGTGTACTCCTGTCTCAGGACTGAGGTCGAGCAGGCCTCCGAGTGCAGGTGTGTGGGCATGTCCTCAGCCATCTGGAGCAATTACAGAGCAACACCTCCCACGGGGATCTGGCTATGAGAACTATTTGAAACATGCTTCTGGAGCCGTCTTGTTGTATTTATTTCACCACTCGAAGGCCACGAGTTTAAGGAAGTCAAATTCCTTCCTGGCCACTGCAGTTGCTGTTGCTCTGGAGGGACCCGGGGTTCCCACATGTGCTTTATTAAAAGCACATTCATTGCCACTTACCGATCACATGGGCTAAGTCTATCACACTTTTTTAGGTTTCTCAGTCTTAAATGATTCCTCATGTTTTTCCCTTCCTCTTTAATTATTGTTTGATTTCTTTTCTTTCCTCTCTCTCCCTTTCCTGTTTTCTTTCTCTTTTTGTGTTTTGGTTTTTGTTTTTCTGAGACTGGGTCTCACTGTAGCTCAGGTGGCCTGGAACTCATAGCAGGTCTCCTGCTTCAGCTTTCCAGGTGCTGGGGGTGTAGGTATGTTCTTCTTTTTAACCTCCAAACTATTTGAGATGTGGTCTCTATAACTGCAATGGTCTGATGTTCCTGCCAGCATAGGAGTATCCAAAACCTAACAGGCCTGGTTCAGTCTTGCAATTTCTAATTGTGAAAACAAACAATTTCCATTCTCTAATTGTGAAAACAATTTCTTTCCTCACGTTGTAAGGTGGTGGCTCTTGCATTTTTCTTCTTGTCGTATCTGGTAATCCTTTTTTTTTTTTTTTCTCTTTGTCCATCCTGGGATCCTGCTATTATAGGACCTCATGACTTCTGGTTGAACTTGCTTTCTGTGTTTTGAGTATACTGGCTTTTAAGTTTCAATAACATGTGTACTGCTGTTCCCAGGCCTCATCTGTTGAACATTAAAATGACATCGGCAAGCATGCTGGAGCTTTGCAGCCTGTGGTTGAGTCTGCAGGGGTGCTCACGGGCCTGGACTATTGGAGCAATCTCGTCTCTCTTGCCCATCTTTCTCCCTTGCCCATGGTCTGTCTTCCCTACTGTCTGTCTCCCTCTGCCAGTCAGTCCACACTGGACATGCCCCATTCTTCCACCACATTCTCATTCAAAAGCAGAGCTTAACCAGGAATTGGGAGTTTGACGCTTATCTGGAGCCAAAGGACAGGGAAACTTAACTTTAACCCAACGACTCAGATATTGATGTTGCTTTCAGCCCACAAGGGGTCCAGCTTCATGACACTATTTGTTTGTTTGCTTGTTTTTTACGAGACAGGGTTTCTCTGTATTGTTTTGGAGGCTGTCGGTACAGCCCGGCCTCGAACTCTCACAGAGATCCGCCTGCCTCTGCCTCCCGAGTGCTGGGATTAAAGGCATGCGCCACCACCGCCCGGCGACACTATTTGTATTTATGTGATAAAGCTGTACTGTTAGTGTGAATTCATTGTTTCAGAGGTTAAGAAAATGTAAACACATCTTTAAGATGAATTTTTAAAAGAACATTGCAGCTGTCACCTTGGTTTTTAGAGCACTCTTTCTGAGCTTCTTTAACGAGCTTCTTGGATGGTATACAGCAAGTTCAGTGCAGATTTTCCTTACTGGATAGAAGGATGCAGCATTGCTTTCCTCCTGGGGTTATTGTGGGCGCTGGATGAGCTACGCGCTGTAATTTTGCAGGGTGGGGACATAGCTCATATTTGCCATTATTGTCACTGATATTTGTCATTCCCAAGTAAAAGCACCAAGCATGCCTTTTACTATTTTGTGTGCAGCACCAAGTTATAGTTCTGGGAAAACATGCAAATTGAATGACAGAAAACACATATTTCTAGGCTAGATAACTGATATTGGTAGTCTAGTCCTCAGCCCGAAGGACTTTGTTTCTACTGCGGACCTATGGTAACGGGAAAAGGTCCACATATTTGGGCTGGAAAGGGTGTTTGTGAGTAGTACACCACAGACACAAATATATTCCTTGAAAGTGTAGAAATGCGTGCTTTCAAGTCGAATTCCATTCTAAGAACAGCAACAGCTGTGCAAGAGAAATCGAGTCTTTTGTGGACTGGAGAATCCTAGAGTAGGGTGAGCAATAGCGTCTAAACACATCCATTCTTGAAATTCGACATTAGTCTGTCTGGAGCTTTTCTTGTAGTGTAAGTCACCTGCAGTTTTTCTAACTGGTGTTTGGTGGGTAGTGAGGTTTACATCAGCTGACAGCGCAGAACTGATGTCATGGCCTCACTGGCTCTTAGACGTTTCTTTACAGAATGTTGTAGGACTGCAAAGTACCTCAAGTTTCTGTCTAATCTAGATTTCTTCAAAGTTTAAGTAGGAAAAGAGATTCCTGTCATTTTAAATATTCTGTCATTGACACATTAGCATTTCTAGAAGTCTCTGTGAAAGGGGAACAGATGACAGGTCTAGAATATGACCAAAGAAGTCGTATATTGTTAAAAGCTGTGGCTTTCACTGGGCGGTGGTGGTGCACGCCTTTAATCCCAGCACTTGGGAGGCAGAGGCAGGTGGGTCTCTGTGAGTTCGAGACCAAGCCTGGTCTGCCGAGCGAGTTACAGGACAAGCTCCAAAACGATACGGAGAAACCTTGTCTCGAACCCCCCCCCAAAAAGCTGTGGCTTTCTTACTGCTTTTCTTTCAAACTTAAATCTAAGACCCAAATCTTGTTGTTTATTCTACAAACCTTTCCCAGGCTGCACAATAGAGCCCACTATATTATCATTTTAGTTAGGAAGGCTCACAATTCTGCTGATAATGTGAGTGAGTTTATCTTGCTGATATACTACAATGACTTAAGCTCACTACCTCTATCATATGACTGGTTATAAAGGGTTACTAGGGTTACTATTTAACTAAACGGATGTCTATAATCGAAATGAACAGATGTAATGCAGTGTATTCACCTGACCTCCTTAATGGCCAAGGATACAGAATTGTGAAGACAGAGAGCCACTGCCTTCTGTTGTTGACAAGGACTTGCTTTTGTCTGTTGATAATTGGAACTCATGTTTGTTCTGGAAATTTTACAGTGTATGAAGCTTACCCGTTACTCAAGGGGGCATATTGGATCATTCATTTAAACTGTTTTATTTAAACAAGAAACTGTTTAATTTCCTAGTGGAAAGTTGTACATTTGATTCTTTATTCTAATTGTTAGAAAGAGATAGCTATACATGTGATTATATGTCTATAAGGTTTTAGAGTCCCACGGAGAGCCTATGTCTATTGCGATTAATACTACAGTGAATACATTTTCAAGATGCCATGTAAAGTTTCTTTTATATCTTTTAAGATTGGGAAGAATTTAGGAGTAGAAATTGGCCACCCAAGTTTTGATGTTCACGGAAATGGCAATGGATACTATAAATGAAGAGTGGTTCCAATCTCCTTGTTACTCTAGCGCATTTAATCCACGCCTGTGTTGTACTTGCTGAACAGTACAGGCTCCATTTGGCTCAGTCGCCTATGGAGGCCCTCACCGTATGCCAGAGGAAGGGTTCGTTACATGGAAACACGTTGCTTCCCTGAGGAAGATGGAGACCTGGGCCAGGGGTGGAGTTGGGTTTATGGAGGTGTGAGTATTTGGGGTGCAGTACACGGAAGTCTCCTAGCCACCTGCAAAGCCTGGGCGTGTAACCCCATCCCTGTTCGTGTTCTGAAGGGTAAATAGCACAAGGAAAGGAAGAAAAAGGGAAGAGGTTGCTGGAGCGAGGCGAGGCGACCCATTTTCTCGGTCTTTGGGCCTTTTCTAACGATCACTTTGAGTATGTGGATCCAAGGCTAACAGTTATCGCTCAGTCAGCCTGCAGATAGATTTCATAGGATTTAAAAACTTACCGAAAGATAGCCGACATTTCAAAGAAAGATTTCACTGGAAGATTTAGTTAGTTGGAAGATCAGACCCAATAAGTCAGCCTTTGTTTGGCGCCCCCTGCAGGAGACTTTGGCTGAGAGCTTTCTAGTGTACCTCAAAGGCCGTGGTTCTCTATGGTTCCCTATGGGTTGTGACCCCTTGCGGAGAACTCAGATATTTACATTATGACTCGTAACAGTTGCAAAATTACAGTTATAAAGTGGCAACGAAAATAATTTTATGGTTGGGGCATCACCACACGAGGACCTGTCACCACAATGTGTGGTCTTGGCGTTAGGAAGGTTGAGAACCCCTGCTCTAAGGTATAGCGAGCCTCCTCCCCCTTGCTGCTCTAAGGTATAGTGAGCCTCCTCCCCCTTGCTGACAATCTGTAAATAAGTACCAAAAGTAGACATCAGCTCTCCCCTCTAAAACAAAAACAACCAGGAAAAAAAAAGCAATGGGTTTATTGTGAACTAGTGTTTTCATCATTTAAAGCCTAATTACCGTGTTCATGAAAGTGCTTATATTTTCCATTTTCTCTTTCCCCAACCTATTTTTTTCTGGAATAAACAATATTTCACCATATTTCATAGTAGACTGACAAGGAGACAAATTTATTTTAAGCCAAATAACTTTTTAAGACAATCTAATTTTTTTGTCATTTGGGTAGAAACTTTTCTTAAGTGAATTTACAAATAGTGGTTTGTAAAGCAGGTCTATCTTGAAGCTTATATTAATTTTCCTTCATGTAAGTCCCATTGATCTATTACCAATAGTGTGATAAGTGGTTTTATTTATAAAGGTTTCCTAAACTGCATAAAAATTCTAAACTACTTTTTTTTTCTTTTTCCATAAAATTCTGCCAGCGAGTTGAAAATGGAGACTTCAACTGGATTGTTCCAGGGAAATTTTTAGCATTTAGTGGACCACATCCTAAAAGCAAAATTGAAAATGGTAGGTTTTTTCTCCTTTACCACTTAAACGCTTATTTTTAGTTCAACTTCATTACTTCCTCTATTCCTGTATACATTTTCCTTTGCTAATATCCTTTAAGAAATAGTTATTCATAGTTTTCAAAAGTAAATGGTGTATTAAATGCTAAACTTCTAGTATGTGGAGCTATAACCCTGTTTTATTTTATTTTTTTAAAGCAGATTTATTTTTAGTCATGTGTATGCATGCATCTGTGTGTGTGCCTGTAACATAGAAGTCCCATTTAGGACCGAGCACTCAACTTATCTCAGCCTCCTCACCAAATTTATGAATCTCTGCATTGCCTGCTGCTCACAGCTTCTCTGACCATGGTTGAGAGCAGCACTCGTTTACAGGCTTGAACAAATGTTTACAAGGCAGTTTGTCAAGGTGTCCAGTTAGAAAATGGCAGCGGTAGATACTCCTGCCTCCCAGGGCCTGTGATCTCCTCTGTCATAGGCTTTCAAACCCATTTACAGTACTAGGCATGGATTCTCTCCAGTGGATCAGACTTAAAATTCAAACAGAAAGCTGTCTCCCATGGTGTCAGGTGCTATTGAACACAGAGTGGACTCATCTTGCCTAACAGGTTGGTATGGTAGCCTGCAGGGTTCACAGCTGTGTAAGACTGTTGGTACTTTTTCTTCCTCAGTAGACTGCATCTTCTGATGCTATGAAAGTTAGCCAGCAGGGAGAAAGTTTCCAAATCCATTCGGGCTTGATTTTCTGTGTTCTTTATCCGAAGTATGTTGTGTTGTCAGCAATAGGGTCTTGCAGTCTAGCTACAGTGGTTAGCTAAGGAAAAACTGCGGTTGTAAACACAGTTGATCAAATGCTGTTGCCAGGAGGAAGTTTTATAGTCATGGCATCTGGGCAGAAGGCACTGTGTGAGTCTTGAGGGTGTGTTTGTGTGAACAGGACAACTAGGGCACCTGCTGAGCTCCTTGACTCATGGGGAAAGAGCAAGAGCGGGCCTTTTTATTTATTTTTTTATAAATTCAAATCGATTGATGGGTTATAGCTATAGAATGAAACACATATCTTGGACTTTAGATTCCAAAACAACTTTTTTAATGCACAATGCTGCACTCTCCCCATCCCCCCAACACACACATCAAACACTCTCAAGGGTTGGAGGAAAACTTGAGACAGAGAATCCCAGAAATTTGAAGCCTTGTAGGCAGGCTGAAGCCTGACTCCCCTGTCCCTTACTGTCTGTGGGACCCACAGTGAGCTTGCTAACTTCTCTGAGCTTCAGTTCCCTCCCAGTAAGGGGAATTGATTGACATCTCAGGCATCTAGGGAGAACTTGAGATACCTTAAGGAGACAGGTCCGTTAGCAGCTACACAATTATGTTTTTTATCACGGCTGAGCTAATGGATATATCACATGTAGACTAGTCATTCAACTTAGCCTTCTTCACTTTCCCAACTTTAAAGGGAAGTGCTGGGAAGAGATGAAGTTTAAACATGGTTGGTTAGCCAGCTCTTTTGCTCTCTGGGTACCCATGCCTCACTGATGCCATGTTGCCATCTAGTGGTGAGATGGAGTAAGGGTTGGGCGAGCCACCCTTTCGCCCTCGGTAGACTGGTAAATTCCTAGGAAATCATACTGCTGAAACCAGTCCCTCGTGACAAGCATCCGAACACGATGATAACACCGCCACACATTTGTTGAGAAGTCATAGAATATTCTGATTATTTCTTGGCTTTAATTAATTCAGTCATTGTAAGAATTTATTTTTTTCCTATTCCTTTTTTTAAAAATTTAAGTTAGAAACAAGTTTGTTTCACATGTCAATCCCAGCTCCCTCTCCCTCCCCTCCTCCCCATGCCTCCCCGCCAGTCCCCCCAGACCCCCACCCAATCTCCACTTGGATCCCCAGGGAGGGTAATGCCCTCCATGGTGGATCTCCAGAGTCTGTCATGTCATCTAGGGTAGAATCTAGGCCCTCCTTCAAGAGTCCAGGCTGAGAGAGCATCCCTCATTGTGGGATGGGCACTCAAAGTCTATTTGTACGCCAAGGATAAATATTACCCAAGGCCCCATAGATTACCTCCTCACTGACACCCACATTCAGGGGGGGTCTGGGTCGTTCCCATGATGTCCACCCAGCCATCAGTCTGGGGTCCAAGAACTCCCCCCTTGGTTAGGCCAACTGTTTCTGTGGATTAAACCAGCCCAGTCTTAACTCCTTTGCCCATTAGTTCTCTCTTTCTATCACTGAATTCCAGGAGTACAGTTCAGTGTTTAGCTGTGGGTGTCTGCCTCTGCTTCCATCAGTCTCTGGATGAAGGTTCTTTTTCCAGACTCCCTGGCAGTGGGATTGTAGGCTGACACTCCCCTGATTCATGTCTAAAATCCATATATGAGTTAGAACATCCCATGTTTGTCTTTTTGTGGCTGGGTTACCTCACTCAGGATGGTTTCTTCTAGTGCCATCCATTTGCCTGCAAATTTCAAGATTCCATTGTTTTTTTCTGCTGAATAGTACTCCATTGTGTAAATGTACCACATTTTCTCTATCCACTCTTCAGTTGAGGGGCATCTAGGTTGCTTCCAGCTTCTGGCTATTACAAATAATGCTGCTATGAACATAGTGGAACGGACGTCTGAGATGGGAGGCCAATGCAATGTAGAAAATAATATATTTATTTACATACAAGCTGGGGAACAGAAAGCGTGGCAGGCTTCCAGAGGAAAAAGAGAGTTTTGTTTTCTCTTTCACTTCCTTTTATCCTCACCTGTGCTAAATTTCCCTATCTCTGCCCTTATGGCCGTGAAGAGTTTTGTGGGCTCACCCCTACAATTCCCCTTTTAGTCTAAATAGAAGATTTAAATTTGATACAAACTCAAACATATACAACATTATACATAGAGGGTGATAATTAAGTTATAATCTACTTATATCCTAAGCTAAACATATCTATCCCATCTAAATTCTAAACTTATCTGAAAGGGATGCCCAAATCTGAACACCTCCTTCTAATCCCAACCCTAATAATTCTGTAAATCTGTCTCTTATTGGTTGTTGAATAAAGCACTGTTGGCCAATGGGGAAACAAGATAGGTGGGACTAGGAGTCAAGGAGGGTTCTGGGAAAGAGAGGCAGTCAGTCACAATGTAACCTCCAGAGGAGTAAGAGGTCCAGACCCTTTCTCCAGTAAGAGAAATACTTAGATTAACAATTATGGGTTAAATACTTAAGTCAGAGCTAGCCAGTAAAAAACAAACAAACGGCCAACAGCTTCATAATTAATACAGTGTCTTGTGTGTTATTTGGGGACTACAACTGTGACAGGGCCCTGGTAGAGTTCTTTGGGTTACTTATGTAAACTATCATATCATCTGCAAATAGTGAAAGTTTGACCTCTTCCTTTCCAATTTGTATCCCCTTGATCTCCTTTTGTTGTCGTATGGCTCTGGCTAGAACTTCAAGTACAATATTGAAAAGGTATGGAGAGAGTGGACAGCCTTGTCTTGTTCCTGATTTTAGAGAAATCGCATTGAGTTTCTGTCCATTTAGTTTGATGTTGTTTTTAAACCCCCTCCTACCGGTGGTGGCGGCGAACGTCTTTAATCCCAGCACTTGGGAGGAGGAGGCAGGCGGATCTCTGTGAGTTCGAGACCAGCCTGGTTTACAAGAGCTAGTTCCAGGACAGCCTCCAAAGTCACAGAGAAACCCCCCACCCCAAAATAAGTAAATAAAGACACTAAAATCCCATCCTATTCTTACACAGAATCCTGACAAATAGGGTGGAGTTGAGCCTTACCTGAAATAGCCACTGGCTCAGGTGCTGGAATCTGAGTTAAGGGTTTTTTTTAAAGTTTATTATGTATACAGTGTTCTGCCTGCATGCCAGATCTCGTTACATGTGGTTGCTGGGAATTGAACTCAGGACCTCTGGAAGAGCACCCAGTGCTCTTAACCTCTGAGCCATCTCTCCAGCCCCTGAGTTAAGGGTTTCAGTGCTGCCTAGCTATGTATGTATGAACCAATACGCTATTCAGGCATCAGTTATTCTGTAATTGTGGGGTTTCTTGAGATAGTCCATATGGGGCACTTTGTATGGTGCCTGGGGACACAGCAGGTGATCAGTAAAAATTAGGTATTGATACCATCATCATCATCTCAATGTCCTGATGCCATGCGTTTACAGGTATGCCCAAGTGCTTTCTCAGAAGATATCCATGCCTTCTCTTGTAGTTGAGGTGTGTCAGCTCAACCCTCCATCTATTCTCCATGGACATTCCTGGATAGGCAGAAATTCTCACACCTTGGTGGCAGAGGGAACAAATAGACATCAAACTAGGCAGGAACCACCATAGGTTCAAGGGATGCCAGGAACCCATGCAGAAGCTCCCAGCAGCTGCCACAGCCAAGCAGGGCTTCTCACAGACTTGGAGTCCCTCTATTAGCCATTCCTCACATGGTACAAAAGCTCTTCATGACAACCACAGTCATTTCCTCTTTGTCCTGAGTCTGTTGTTGGGATATTATCTTACCAAGGAAAGCAGACTTGAGTTTTTGTACATAGAAAGCTCGTTTTCTTTCTGTGTATAAATTGCCCTGTCCACACAGGAGATGGGAAGCAAGCTCCCTGTTTGCACAAATGCTGTCAGGCTGGGATTAGTAAGTAAATCCTGCCTTCTGGTCCTGCCTCTGTCTTGACCATGGTCAAGCTCACTAGCTAGTGCTCCTCCTTGCAGACAGTAGAACCAGTTCTGATAAATGAACTAAAATGACATCTATTGACCTGTGTAGGGTAGCTCACAAATGGCAAGAGAAGGTTGGAGAACTAGAAAATGGGCCGTAGTCAGAAGAAATAGTGTATTTGCAGGGGCCATGTAGGAGAATGGGAACCATGCCCACGAACTCCAGTCAGAAGGAATTGTTTGTTATTTACTCATTAAAATTTTTTTAAAAATTAGCATACATGGTATTAGATATCATTATGGTATTTTGAAAAAAGTGTGTTGGAGTAGAGTCTCCTATCCATCATCTCACCCACTGCCATGGTAACTCAGCTCTCCATTATCTCACCTACCGTGCCTATGCCCCAGCCCCCACCACCTCACCTGGTGTCCCTATACCCCAGCCACCACCATCTCACCTACTGTGTCTATACTCCACCCTCCATCATCTCACCTACTGTCTCTATACTCCACCCTCCATCATCTTACCTGCTGTGTCTATACTCCATCATCTCACCTGCTGTGTCTATACTCCATCATCTCACCTGCTGTCTCTATACTCCACCCTCCATCATCTCACCTACTGTCTCTATACTCCACCCTCCATCATCTTACCTGCTGTGTCTATACTCCATCATCTCACCTGCTGTCTCTATACTCCACCCTCCATCATCTCACCTATTGTCTCTATACTCCACCCTCCATCATCTTACCTGCTGTGTCTATACTCCACCCTCCATCATCTCACCTGCTGTCTCTATACTCCATCATCTCACCTGCTGTGTCTATACTCCATCATCTCACCTGCTGTGTCTATACCCCATCATCTCACCTGCTGTCTCTATACCCCATCCCTCCATCATCTCAGCTACTGCCCCTCTATCATCTCACCTACTGCCCCTCCATCATCTCACCTACTGTCTCTATACCCCATCCCTCCATCATCTCAGCTACTGCCCCTCTATCATCTCACCTACTACCCCTCCATCATCTCACCTACTGTCTCTATACCCCATCCCTCCATCATCTCAGCTACTGCCCCTCTATCATCTCACCTACCGTCCCACACCCCAACCCCCTGGGGTAACCTCCCCCTAGCCTCTGTTCCCACTTTAATGTCAGTGCGCCTCTCTGACCTTTCCTCTGCTTCCTTAGTACCCCTTTTCACCCTCTCTTGGTCTTCTTTCTGGCTTTCTAGCTTTGTTTGTACCTATGTCCATTTCTATAAATACCTTTATATATTACAAACCAGGACTCTCAGATGAAATGGAACATGTGGTTTTTGTCTTCTCACTGTGGGTCACCTTGCTTAATATTACATTTTCCAGATTCACCCATCTGTATTTTTTCCCTGTAAATTTAATTTTCTTTACAGATGAATAAAATCCCATTGCAAATTGGTACCACATTTTCATTATCCCTTCATCTGTTAATGGACATCTAGGCTGATTCAAAAGTCTTTCTGTTGTGAATAGAGCAGCCATAAATATGGATGTGTAGGTATCTCTGTGACACCATTGGAGTCCTTTGGATATATGTTTATGAGGGGTATACTAGGTCATACAGTCCATCTATTTTTAATTTTTTGAATAATTTCCATGTTAATTTCCATAATGGCAGTACCAACTTGCACCCCACCCACAGTGAAGAAGGGCTCCTCTTTCAATACATCTTCAACAACATTTGTTGTCAGATTTCTTGATATCAGCCATACGCAGGGAGTTTAGTACAGAGAGTTTGCCGCAGTGAAAACTAACAAGAGAGACAACGGGTTATGGAGAAGGCAGTGAGAACCCTTAAGGCTGGGGGTGATGACAGAAGCAAAGGAGGGCTAGGAGGGCTGAGGAACACGGAGGAAGAGCCTGGGGGGGGGGTTCAGCCCTCTGAGGAGAACGCCCATGGCTGTGCAGATTTGGGGCATGAGGAATGGACGCCCCGAGGCTCTGCTGACACCTGGCTTGGGCAGGGCATGCTGAGCTAAGCTGGGAATTCTGGCGGAAGGGCTGACAGAATGAGGAGAAAGCCTTCTTTTGGTCACCCTGTCATCTCTCCTACTTTGGGAGCGTACAGGAAGAAGGCTAGAGAAGTAGCATGCGTATCCAACTAGCACATGGTCGTAGAATTACAGAGCTCAGCACTGAAGGGCTGGCGCGGAGCCTAGAGAAAATACAGTTGACAGGATGAGGAGGACGCATGGCCCGGAGCACAGCGTGGAAGTCCTCTGGCTCACTCTCTGAAGGCCATCATCCCAGTGAACGCCACATGAGGTCATTTCACTTGCCTGGTCTGCCAGGAATCTGCCACCAGTGGTGAACCCTGAATGGATAAGTCCAGAGTGATTGACAGGTGGTAATTGGTGTGTTAGGAAATTCGACTTTTTAGCTCCTGGGGCTGCAAGGCTTACAGTGATCCAAATTCCCAGTGGTTGCTGGCCAAGAGTAGATCAGTGACCCAGTCTATGAAGCTCCCAGCAATGCTTGCTCAGTGGGGGACATGCCAGGGAAATCTGGAGATTGTCTTCCCCACAGTCAAAAAGTGTTTACCAAAAGATGCTCCCTTAACTTCCCTTGAAGTGCTCGTGTTTTTAATTGAACACACACACACACACACACACACACACACACACGCTTACGCTACACATGTAATTGATTAAAACCATGTATATACTGTGCAGTGACTGTCAAGTTTAACACATGGATCCAGTCCAGTACAGTGTTTTTAACTATAGTCAACATGTTGTACACCAGGGAGCTTGGTCATATTCTTTTTGTCTAGTGGAACCCTTTGGCTATCTTCTCCCCAGTTCCCAGCTGTTATTTTAAGGAGGTAATTTTGAGAAATCTTACATGCTGCGGCTTGGACATTGCAAATGGTAATTAATCATCATAGCCCTGTTTTGCGGGGAGTTGTGCTATTGATGGAAACTGTACCTCTGGCTTCAGAAAAGCTTTAGCTGTAGATGAAGTGCATTTGTTAAGTAAAGAACAGTGTTCAAGGAGGAATACTGGCCCGCCACCCCTGCACTGCTCTGCACATTTTAGGACTTCAGAACTGAACGGCCTTTGTGTGGTCTCCAAGATGGTGTTCCTGGGATTCGGATTCTAGAGGGTGCTATTTTCATCTTTAATGAATTCTTTCCAGTACACAGAGAAGGTTTTTCGTTTGCCTTGTTGCTGCTTCCAGGTCAGCCGCAGCTGCTTTGACGGCTTCTCTGCGACCTTTCACACTCTCTTGAAACACCCGTTCCTCCTAAGCAGTGAGGTTTGAAGACGTTAGTTTATGTGAGATGGACTGCGCTCTCGGCTGACTGCCCCTGTTTGCCTGTAGGTTACCCTCTCCACGCCCCTGAAGCCTACTTTCCGTATTTCAAAAAGAACAACGTGACCGCAATCGTGAGATTGAACAAAAAGATCTACGAGGCGAAGCGCTTCACAGATGCCGGCTTTGAGCACTATGACCTGTTCTTCATAGACGGCAGCACCCCCAGCGACAACATCGTGCGAAGGTTCCTGAACATCTGTGAGAACACGGAAGGGGCGATCGCGGTCCACTGCAAAGGTGTGCTCGAGATCTCAGGGTCCAGCTGCGCTTGGGAAGGGCGAGCCCGAACCCATCTAATGATGAGCAAGACCTGCCGGCGATAGAAAACAGTGGGAGGGGTTAGACAGTTGAAACATGAGCCTATTCTAATAATCCCTTTCTAAGGGAAGGCTTAACCGCCTTGGCTGTGACCCGGCTTTCTTGACAAGCCAGTGCTTGTTTTAACTTCTCTAAGCCCAGGCTCATTGACTCTGCGCATCATAAGCAGGGGGGGGGGGGGTAGCGTGGGGGTGTCCGTAGGCTGGAAAGACCTTCTTTCCATAGGGAACTGTGTCGAGCGGTAAATGTTGTTGGTTGCCTTTCCCTTCAGAATTATCTTTTCTCTGTAGTCTTCCGCCATCTGATATTTAGTGCTTCCGTGTTGGAGAGTGTGTGTGTGTGTGTGTGTGTGTGTGTGTGTGTGTGTGTGTGTGTGTGTAGGCCGGAGTTCGACAACAGATGTGTCTTCCTCAATCACTCTCCATTTTTTTTTTAATAGACAGGGTGTCTCACTGAACTAGGAGCCTGCCTTTTTGGTTACCCCGATTGGCCAACCAGTGCCAGGAATTCTCCTGTCTCCACGCTCCCCACTCACCGGCACCTGGATTATAGATGGTCATTACAGTGCCTTGTTTTTATTGTGCAACTAAGGGCTCTAATCCCAGGACCCATGCTTTCTTGGCAGGCATTTTACTGATTATCGTCCTAGCTCCTCCCTATCCTCTTCTACCCTCACTCTGCCCGTCTCCTGAGTCTTATTATGCCTTATAGAGTGGAGGGTCTTCCCACCCATTACTTGATGTGGGGATATCTCAGAATTCACTGGAAGATTTAGCTGTGCAAGCGGGTACCTAGCATCTGGAATGGACTCTTTGAGGGCAGGATTTGTTCAGAGTGTAGCAAGTGTCGGTCTCAGTTCTAACAAATCAAGATGCAGGGTTCCCGATTAAACCTGAGAGTTATGTAAACGTCAAACGTCGGGAAAAGTTCAGGTTCCACTGTAGGTTTCCCAGTTTGGTGGTCTCAAGACAAATCACTCCTCGGGAACACAGCCTCTAGTTCGCCCCCCGCAGCTCTTCACAGTGCCGCGAGGTGGCGCTGCTCACATGGCTTTGGGTCCACAAAGGGCTTTTGTTGCATTTTATGCAAATCGGCCAGTAGGTGTTGAGGATGGTACAGTTCTTTTCATGTGCGGAGCGCTGCTGTAACTGCCTTATTCAGACAGTGTGGCTTTGGTTTTTTGTGACAGAAATTAAAATACCATTTTGTAGGCCCTTGTTTCTATGTTTAAGATTTGAGTAGGTGGAGGAACTTTGCTGAACATGTGAGCTGCAGCAGCGATGCGAAGCTGCACTCTCCCAGCCGCCTGGAAGAGAGGGAAGGGGCCCCCGATTTAGGGATGGCTCCTGAAGTCGGGCTGCACCCTCCTTTGACGCAGCTCTTCCCTCGCCCTCTTCGTGAGGGACAGACCCTGACTTGCAGGACAGCCCTTTGGATTGTTAGGTGCCCCGTGCTCCCTGGTTTGCTTCCGGGCTCTCTCCCCAGGCAGGGGAACTGGCTTGTTCTGAATGTGTTTCACAGGCACCCCAAGTCTGTTTATTATAACCCTACAGGCAGGGAGGAAGACACTAAATAGAACCTTGTGCCTGCTGTGTTTGGCTGTTGAGATAATGAACCCCAAGAAATTGGAATTTCCTGAGGCGTTTCATGCTGGGAGAAGGAAAAGGCTGCAGCCTATTGCCAGCTGGAGGGATAGTTGTGTGTGTGAGTGTGCATGTGTGTCTGTGTGTGAGTGTGTGTCTGTGTGTGTGAGTGTGTTATGTGTGTGTGCGCGTGTGTGTGCGTGTGTGTGCGTGTGTGTGAGTGTGTTATGCGTGTGTGTCTATGTGTGTGTGAGTGTGCATGTGTGTCTGTGAGTGTGTGTCTGTGTGTGTGAGTGTGTTATGTGTGTGTCTATGTGTGTGTGCATGTGTGTGTGTGAGTGTGTCTATGTGTGAGTGTGTGTCTGTGGGTATGAGTGTGTCTGTGTGTGCGCGCGCGCACGCGTGTGTGTGTGTGTGTGTGTGTGTGAGTGTGGGGGGGAGGGTGAGGGTATTTGACATCACTTGACAGCGTGTGGGATCAGGATCACTTTGCAGGCCTTCAGGGGTCACTGTTCCTGTCCCCACTGCAGCGTTGAATGGATCGACCTTTCTGATTTCTACTCTCATGTTTATTAGACCTCTGTGGATGGGTGACTGAACCTGGCCATTGTGTGTGTGTGTGGGGGGGTGCGCTGTTGGGGTCCAGGCTCTGACCCTAATCTGGTAACATAGTGTTCCCATATTGTTAAGCCTGCTCAGATGAAAGACAAAGCCTACCTTTCAGGTATTTCGAGGGCTCGTGGATTGTGGCAGCGAAGGTTAATAGGAGATATCATCTCTTTCAAAGCTCAGTCTTCTATCAAAAAAAAAATCAGCATTTTTCCTACGAAAGTAGTTTGACCCTTTCCCTAGTCAATTAGTTTTACTATTACAAGGTCATGTGTCTATATAAGTCATATTTTGGATCAAAACTTCAAGGGAGAAAAGACAAAGCTTTCATTTTTTTTTATTTAAAAATTTTCATGTAATTTTTTTATCAGGGCCCCACCCTAATTCCTTCCCTATCCTCCTTTCCTCCCTACCCACCCAACTTCATGTTCTGTCTCTCTCTAAACAAGAAAACCAAAAACGAAAATCAAAACAAACAAAAACCCAATAAGACAAAAAGAAAAAAAGAAAAGCTCCAACGAAAATAAAATGGAACAAAAGCTCCCTACCCCCACAAAAAGATGGCCAACTACTTCTGGGGATGGAACCGCCCCTAGGGTGGTTAATATACAGGGAGACTGGGCAACACTGATTTTCCCTTTGTCGAAGGTATCAAGTGCAAATAGCCTCTTGGTTAAGGGTGGGACCCTGTGTCTTCCCTCCTCAGTGCTGGGCCCTTCCTGGCTTGAGCAGTGTGCAAATCTTGTGCGTGCTGACCCGGCCTCTGTGTGAGTGTGTGATAGCCCGGCCTCTGTGTGAGTGTGTGATGGCCCAGCCTCTGTGTGAGTGTGTGATAGCCCAGTCTCTGTGTGAATGTGTGATAGCCCAGCCTCTGTGTGAGTGTGTGATAGCCCAGCCTCTGTGTGAGTGTGTGATAGCCCAGCCTCTGTGTGAGTGTGTGATGGCCCAGCGTCTGTGTGAGTGTGTGATAGCTCCGCCTCTGTGTGAGTGTGTGATGGCCCAGCCTCTGTGTGAGTGTGTGATAGCCCAGCCTCTGTGTGAGTGTGTGATAGCCCAGTCTCTGTGTGAGTGTGTGATAGCCCAGTCTCTGTGTGAATGTGTGATAGCCCAGCCTCTGTGTGAGTGTGTGATAGCCCAGCCTCTGTGTGAGTGTGTGATAGCCCAGCCTCTGTGTGAGTGTGTGATGGCCCAGCGTCTGTGTGAGTGTGTGATAGCTCCGCCTCTGTGTGAGTGTGTGATGGCCCAGCCTCTGTGTGAGTGTGTGATAGCCCAGCCTCTGTGTGAGTGTGTGATAGCCCAGTCTCTGTGTGAGTGTGTGATGGCCCAGCCCCTGTGTGAGTGTGTGATGGCCCAGCGTCTGTGTGAGTGTGTGATAGCCCGGCCTCTGTGTGAGTGTGTGATAGACCAGCCTCTGTGTGAGTGTGTGATGGCCCAGCGTCTGTGTGAGTGTGTGATAGCCCGGCCTCTGTGTGAGTGTGTGATGGCCCAGCGTCTGTGTGAGTGTGTGATAGCCCGGCCTCTGTGTGAGTGTGTGATGGCCCAGCGTCTGTGTGAGTGTGTGATAGCCCAGTCTCTGTGTGAATGTGTGATGGCCCAGCCTCTGTGTGAGTGTGTGATGGCCCAGCCTCTGTGTGAGTGTGTGATGGCCCAGCGTCTGTGTGAGTGTGTGATAGCCCGGCCTCTGTGTGAGTGTGTGATGGCCCAGCCTCTGTGTGAGTGTGTGATGGCCCAGCGTCTGTGTGAGTGTGTGATAGCCCGGCCTCTGTGTGAGTGTGTGATGGCCCAGCGTCTGTGTGAGTGTGTGATAGCCCAGTCTCTGTGTGAATGTGTGATGGCCCAGCCTCTGTGTGAGTGTGTGATGGCCCAGCCTCTGTGTGAGTGTGTGATGGCCCAGCGTCTGTGTGAGTGTGTGATAGCCCGGCCTCTGTGTGAGTGTGTGATGGCCCAGCCTCTGTGTGAGTGTGTGATGGCCCAGCGTCTGTGTGAGTGTGTGATAGCCCAGCCTCTGTGTGAGTGTGTGATAGCCCAGTCTCTGTGTGAGTGTGTGATGGCCCAGCCCCTGTGTGAGTGTGTGATGGCCCAGCGTCTGTGTGAGTGTGTGATAGCCCGGCCTCTGTGTGAGTGTGTGATAGACCAGCCTCTGTGTGAGTGTGTGATGGCCCAGCGTCTGTGTGAGTGTGTGATAGCCCGGCCTCTGTGTGAGTGTGTGATGGCCCAGCGTCTGTGTGAGTGTGTGATAGCCCGGCCTCTGTGTGAGTGTGTGATGGCCCAGCGTCTGTGTGAGTGTGTGATAGCCCAGTCTCTGTGTGAATGTGTGATGGCCCAGCCTCTGTGTGAGTGTGTGATGGCCCAGCCTCTGTGTGAGTGTGTGATGGCCCAGCGTCTGTGTGAGTGTGTGATAGCCCGGCCTCTGTGTGAGTGTGTGATGGCCCAGCCTCTGTGTGAGTGTGTGATGGCCCAGCGTCTGTGTGAGTGTGTGATAGCCCGGCCTCTGTGTGAGTGTGTGATAGCCCGGCCTCTGTGTGAGTGTGTGATAGACCAGCCTCTGTGTGAGTGTGTGATGGACCAGCCTCTGTGTGAGTGCGTGATAGCCTGGCCTCCATGAGCTCACATGTGCATCTGTCTTGTTCTTACGGAAGATGGGGATGAATAGGGATCCACAAGTGCGGAGAGTGAGATGCTCTGGAGTGCTCTGTAGTAAATAGGATGCCTTTTTAATGCACACACACACACACACACACACACACACACACAAACACACATCGAGGTTCAGGGATCTAAGTGGAGGTGGAGATGGAGAGATTGTGGGATCCAGAGGTGGTGGATGACTTCCAGACACAGCTTTTGTTTAAACATAGTGTCTCTCTTGATAGCATGTCACATCTAAGAAATACTGGGTAATAAAAACTCTGCAGTTAAATATTCTTGTTACAGGCTTTCTCTGTATACAACTTAACATGTGAATGTTGACCTCCTAAGAAATGTATGTACGTTTTTACCTATCACAGAGGTGTCCCCCCCATATTTCCAGTATCACGTTTGTATTTGTAAAGTGTTGAAGTGAGTTCTTATAGAAGAAGGTCACATTTACATGTGGTGCTACTTAAATATGAGGTGACTCCTTTCTCTTCCCCACTCATTCACATGTGTAGGATTCTTTTATAAGGATCGCACCTTTGGTTTAATTGCAGATGTTTTCTTCTTAATGGCGTACTTAGCTACCTAGGCTTGCTAATTACTTTGACATCTGCCCTGATTAAATCAGCTTAATTTTTCTGGAGATTCAAGCGGCACTTAGTGTTTTAATTGAACTAAAAAGAGGTGAAAGCCAGCCTCCTATCCTTTGCTAAATGAACTCCCATGGGGGCTGGAGAGAGAATGAAAATGTCATGTGTCAACATGCAAGGCCACACAGAGGTGTTGGACACCGCCTTGTTGCAAAGGTGTGAAACTCCTAAGTCAGTGTCTGTGCTTGATTAAAGGAATGCCTGTGCATTTGAGACATTTTCTAGCATTAATATTAATCTAAAACACAGCAGTGCTGTTTTTCTGTTGTGGACATATTGATGTCCTGTTGGGAATCAGTAGAAGGACTGGCAATCTAAGGCACTTGGTGTGTATAAATAGAGCACCTTGTGCCCTTGTCAGGCTGGGCCAGGCAGCCCGTTAATTGCAGATGCTTTAACCTTTTTGTTAAAGTTTTAATAGAAACTTAGTGAAGTACTCCTCTTCTGTTCACTGCCGGTAAGAGCGCCCAACTACTGAGTGCTAAGTAGGTTCTTTTTATAGACCTAAAATTATAGACTCCTTTTTAAAGGGGGAAGCAACTTCAGTTTCAGAGAAATTTGAAAATTCGCAGCAGCACCTTTTGGGTGTGAGTAGGATTAGTAACCTGACCTATCTGTGGTGTGCGTGTGCGTGCGCATGTAGGGATCAGACAGCAAGAGTCGGTCATCTCCTCCACCGTGTGGATCCCAGGAATCAAACTCAGGTGGGCAGGCTCGACAGCAAGCGCCTTTACCTGCTGAGCCTTTTTTATTTCACTGCTTCCCAGGAGCATGCATAGACGTTTTATTTCTAATCGCCCACTATGAAATTGCACTGCTATGGGTCCATATACCCTGTTTGTAAATCGGTACTTTATGGAGGAAAAAATAAAAGAGGATTTTACCCAGCACAAGCAGTTTAGCCACTTGATAGCAACACTGCTTAGAATGCACATCAGCCACGAATGTGACAGGACAAAGGATAGTCACGTTCATCAGCCATGAATGTGAACGGGCAAACGATGTCACGTTCATGCCCTTAGCTGCGCTGCCTTCCCATTCAACTTTCCGGTTTAAAAAGCATATAAGCACTGCTATTAGATGAGGATATTAAACCTAGGACCTCATGCCTGCAAACAAACTCTCTACCCCTAAGTTACAGCCCGAGCCCTAGACTATTCATAAACAAAGCTACTGAGTAGATTCTGTCTCTCTTTCTCCCCCCTCTCCCCCCACCCCACCCTGCGCTTCTTCCTGCCTCTCTTTCTGGTAGGGCCTCACTATTTAACCCAGGCTGGCCTTGAACCTCATGGTCCTCCTGCCCACTGCCTCCTCCATTCTAGGATTACAAGCATGGGCTGCCATATTTAATTTTCTAATGAAACGTTTTCAAGAATGAATTTCAAGGTTAGAAATCTTAGTCATTTTAAAATTCTGTGACCCAACCAAAATGTTTTTCTAATCCATCCCTTGTCCCTTGTTGCTGTATCCCAGCCCCCTTGGCCTCCTTCCATCCTTCTCCTGCCCACCCCTCTCTTCCTCTCCCAGTCACCTTTCCAAGCTGGACTCACTTGTTTCTATCATGCCACGTCCACACCCTAAAATGTAGGGCAACTTCATTTTGTACTTTCCATTGGTTAGGAAAGTCCATCCGTAGGTGGTTTGTTTTTGGTGGTTTTTCCTGTTCCTTTGGCCCTGGGAGTTGAACCAGGGTTGTTGTGCATGCTTGGAAGGTACTTTGCCATTAAACTACATCTCTGGTCTGAAAAACGGCATCACCGCCCTAGCGCACACATTGTTTTTGCAAGGCAGGGTTTCTCTGTGTAACGCTGACTGTCCTGGAACTCACTCTGTAGACCAGGCTGACCTCAGACTCAGAAATCCGCCTGCGTCTGCCTCCTGAGTGCTGGGATTAAAGGTGTGCACCACCACCACTTCCTAGCAGGGAAAAATGTGTACTTTTACATGAGAGAAATTATGTAAATACCAGCCGTTGCTGCTATTGTTGAGCTGGGATCCAGTACAGTCTGATGACAGGGTCGTCCCCCTGTTTTTGTGGGTATAGTTGCTACATTTCGCATTTCTTCTGTTTCCCTTTTTTATAGCTGGTCTGGGAAGAACCGGGACTCTGATAGCCTGTTATGTCATGAAACACTACAGGTTTACACATGCTGAAATCATTGCTTGGATCAGAATTTGCCGACCAGGCTCCATCATCGGACCCCAGCAGCACTTCCTGGAAGAGTAAGTACTCTGCCTATGACTGCATTTCCTTCTTGTCCCTGATCCTTCCTTCCTCTCGTTCCCCGGCTGTGGACAGATTATAAAATGACTGCATTGTTGGAGAAGGCGGCACCTCGGGAGACTATTGTTGACTTGACAGCTAAGGTGCTCCGATCTTGTGATTTATATGTCTGAGATCAGATGACAGTGGGAACGCCACCATCCCTGCCTACCCCTTTTCTGTCATTCTCTATGATGTGGCTGCAGTGCAATGTGCTCCTGGCATCCCACTTGGCACTGTGCATTCCTTTCTTTTGTCTGCGTGTCTAAAAGCAGGATGACTTAAAAAACCCTCACAACGGGGTCAGTCACTGGGGTTAGTGAGGCCACCACATTGCTAATGGAACTGTACCTTCTGGATTCATGCGAGAAGGTATCGAGGAAGGAGCAGGTAAGAGTCTCAAGGTTTCCATCCTGTCCCAGGTCGGTGCCTGCTTCATGCTTACTAGTTGGAGGACCCTTGTACATTCACTTACATTTCTGCCTTTTCATGCAGCCCCAGGCCACCGGCTAGAGAGATACAATTTGTAAGAATACTCTTTATGAAACAGCTGCTTTCCCCTTAAAGCATTAAGCACTTATGTCAAACAGAAGGAGGAGGAAAGCTTTTGGTTTGTTTTGAGGTAAGGTCTCAAACAGCTCAGTATGTAGCGGAGGGTGACTTCTGTGCCTCTGCTTCTGCCTTCTGAGGGCTGGGGTGACAAGGTGTGACACGGTGTTGGGGATTGAACCTAGAGTGTTCGGCATGCTAGGCCAGTGCGCTAACTATGGAGCAACACTTCCAGCCTCGTAGGGAGAGGAGATGGCGTGGTCCTAGTTGCCTTCAGTCCTGTTCTAACATACTGTCAGGCACTCCTATCTTAATGTAGACACTTCATTCTTTCCTGCCCTGTTGGAATGGCTCTGTTGGCAAGCACTCTTTTCCATAGGATGATTCTGTTCTGACTTAAATTAGTTTAGTTTGGATGAGGCGTCCTAAGTAAGAAAGATGTTCCAAGCATCTGCGATGATTAAGGAGTTCTGAGCCCGGGGGATTATTGGTTTAACCAATCCTACTGGGAATAACTGTTAAGACAATGAGCATCAGAAAGTGAGCAGGAAAAGCAGAGACGGACGTGTAATGAGTTTTAAAGAAAAGCTACACTTAAATAGGACTGTTAAAGAGACAGAAGTGTCTAGGTTCTCCCCCATGGGGAAAAACATAATTAATCTGTTGTTAGGGCTTTATTCTTAATGAGACTCCCAACCACAGGCTTCCTCTAGTTTTCTGTTGTACATTTTATGTATCAGCAGCCTGTGGTTTATGCCATGTGCCTGTTTTACTAATGATAACATTGACTAAGTGACCTCCAGGTTCAAAACTCAAAACCCAAGTACTCCTAAGCCTAATTCCTTAAGCCATTTTCTCAGTCTCAAAACGATCGGTTGGAAGACCGCTCCTTTGAAATGCATACCACTGGCTTCAGGCTCTCTGCTAGACACAGCTTGCAGGACCCAGGACACCACTGTTTTAGGTCACCTTGTTTCCTCCTTCTGGGTCCACAACCTCCCCCTTTCTGCTCGTGTCCACCTCCCAGTGCTCTCAACACCCCATTTTTCTCTGCTTTGCGGAGTCGAGTGCCTCGTGACCCTAATGGTACCAGAAGAAAGTAGGGTCTTGAGGCACCTGTACTGCGGCTAGAGGCAATGTTTCATCTGTAGGTGCACACACTTATAAGACTTTGGCAGCATCCTTCCATGTGAGTCATACTACTGCTTCCCAAGGATCTGCCTGTGCAAGCTGATGTGCAGGAATGACCTACTTCCATAGCTAAGTATTGTAGTGCTTGGATCAGGACCTTCAGAAGGTAGATCTCTTTTATACCTGTTATGCTTTGTAAGGTGTTTTAAGCTTGCATGGAAGAATGTCTGTGTGGCTCATGGGTTCTCCCAGGCTTTCTTAGTCTCTTTCAGTGTTATGGTTCAGGGCTATTTTGCCAAGTATCAAACTTAACCTTTTACTGTCTCGATCTCTCCTCTTTGGCCCTGCCTTTTCCTAGCCTGTGAGTGGTGTTGACCCTGGGACGCACATTCCTCCAACGGCTGTTTACTGTGTGAGGGTTATAGCAGGCAGTCTTCTTGCTTCCGGGGTGGAGCCATGTATGCCTCAGCCAAGGTTCTTATGATACTTGTCTTTCCTCTGGGAGAGGTGTGCAATTGGGTGGCTATGCGATGGTGTTTGATGGTAGGTGCTATGAAAATAGGCAGAGGGAGTGATAGGTAGGAGTGAGAGATCTCTCTGCATGGGGAGGTCAAGGGGAGCGTCACTGACACGTGTTGAGCACTGCAGGACAAGAAAGAGAAAGTCCTGTCCTTATCTTAATGCGTCCCACGCAGGCCACTGTTTCAGTGTAAAGTCTAGATAAACAAGGTACTATTTCAGTACACGGCAACCCCAGAACTCAGAGTTCTGAGGCAGGAAGATCACTAGTTCAAGGCCTGCTGGGCTACATAGAGAAATATAGAGATATACTATCTCAAAAAAAAAACTGTAATAAAAAATAGAGTGACAGCTATTGTCCATGGACTGTAATAAGATGGATGTGCGTGTTTGAGACATCAGCAAGTTAACAAACCAGTCTGCCTGTATAGCCTCCTCATGCCCGAAAAGTGGAAAACACCAGCACCCCACATCCAGTTGGTCTTGTGTTCTTCACCATTCAACACCCAGTTCTTCTGCCAAAGAGACTGTTGTGTTGACACGTCACACTGTGGATGGATTGAGCAGCCTTCTGAGCCCTGTCTGAGCAGAGCCAAGCACCATGTGCATCTAGCTCTTTAAGCCCCACACTGTCTGGTGCTATTGATAACATGACTGTTCATTGCTGTGTAGCGGTAGAATGTTTGACTGTGTGATGTTTTGTTGACTTGGTGTGCATTTAGGTTGTTCTCAGTGTTGGCTAGCTTGTGTCTTTTGCTTGCACCATCTGTTGCATGCATACCTGTGATAGAGCGGTTGAGTATGTGGGCTTTGTTATTTTTCATTTGTTTCATGTACGTTTGTAATCATTCGCAGAAGCACTTTTATTATGGCTACTTTTCACTCTGTCAGATAATTTTGACACTTCTACAATTGCATCATTGGCATTTATTTATTGATTATTTCATTTCATTCAGTGGATGGCAATGTCTGAAGATGTCATCCTGTACATTTTCTTAGAATGTTAGGACACTCCTGTGCCTCCTGCCCCCATTTTAAAGACAGGGTCTCATGTAGCTCCATCTGGCCTAAGCTGGCTCTGTAGCTGAAGATGACCTTGACTTTGACTTTTTGTTTTTTCTGCCTCTACCCCACGAGTGCTAGGATTGCAGGGTTGCTTCTCCATCCTGGCTTTATATGGTGCTATGGGGTCGAGGAGTCCACCAGCTGAGCCATGTTCCCAGCCCATGTGTGTCTTTGTACTTGCTTCGCTGAGGGTAGGTTCGGGCAGAAGACTTTTCTGTCTTGCTACTACAGGTAGAGGCAGAATTCTGGATCCCCTGACCACTGTTTGTTGATACCAAAGGCTTTTTATCAATACCAGCTGGTTGTGCAGTTGTAACCTTTAGCTGTGGTTCTACTGATGCTATGGTGGGTGGGGCCCCTCTGACTCCTCAGCTGATACTGGAGGGAAGCCAGGAGCTACCTGTTGGGATGGAATTCCATGCCATTAGCACCTCGGAGGGGAGTGGAGTTTGCTTACAAGATCCCATTGCCTGGCTTACAGCACAGCACAGCCACTTTTAGTGCTGCTGTGGTGAGGGAAAAACGGAGTGGGCTTGCCCCCTGATCCTGGTGGGGGTGGGATTCTAAGATCTCGGCCTCTGCTGGTGCCTAGAATAGGGGCACTTCTGGTTTTCCTTCTTTTCCTGTGGTGCTAGAGCGTCCACTGTGGAAAGTTCTCCTGTTTTGCTAGGATCCGCCTTTCTGGTCCTTTGATTATTGAAAGCGAGATTTTGTTGATGGGAAAAACCCCATCCCATCATCATCTGTGGGTCAGTCTCTTCTTTAAAAGCAAACTTGAGATTTATATAGCAAAAGGAAATGCCTGCTATCTCATTGCCGTGCTGTCTCTTGAACCTCATGGTTCCTAATCAGTTTGCCTTCATCTGTTTTCTGAGTCTTCATTTGTTTCATTCAGGGGACTCAAAATTTTTATTTAGTGAGAAGAATGAGGGAAAGAGTGTGTACATCATCTGCCTGAAAGTGGTGCCACGGCCTTATCCTTTGAGACAGTTGGTGTGACTATAGTGTGCGGCCTCATGTCTGCCATGTGCCCTGGCAGGGCACATTTCAATCCCTTGTTCCTGTGGTGTAAAGTTAGAAGAAAACAAGATCTTGGTTTTGGTGGGAGTATCGCGAGCTAGCCAGTGCATCTGCTCAGATCTTAGTGCCTCAGAAAGGATTCAGGGACTCATTTAGAGAAGGCAATAATGCAGAACACACATCTATGCAGCTTTGAAGGTGGAGGGAGGGGCACACGTTAAGGGATTTGGCAGCCAGTGGACACTGATAAAGATGAGGAAACAGATTCTCCTCAGAGCTTCCAGAAAGAACTAGTCCTGCCTACCCTTTGGTGTTAGCTCACTGAAACTATGATTAGATGTCCAAACTGAAGAATAATAAGGAAGTGAGCTTTTGTGTTCCTTGTAACCACTGTGTGTGTGGCCATCTCCAGAAGCTCATGTATCTTTGCATGGGCAGGAAATACTGAGAGTAAGATGCATAGGTTCCAGGGACAGGTGAGGTTATCCTGAACTTCTTGTAGCTGTCTGACCTTTTAATTTGGAGCCTTTGACAAGGGGGAGTCAGTATTGCTCAAGGAGGACTAGACTGAAATTGCACAAGATGAATCAGATGAGGCTCAGCGTCGGAGAGGCTAAAAAGGAGACTTCAGCAATCTGTCAGGGAGACAGGCTCACTCAGAGGCGAGATGACACGTTCCAGGAACACTTCAAGGGGGGAAGTAGGCTTTGAAGGCCGATTCTATGAAGGATGGAGAATATGGAGTCAGCACTGACGCAAAGTCATGAATAATTAACAGGGCCATTAGGAAAGAAATGGAGGTGACAACTGTCCCACAGTTTCTCCGTCTGTCACAGTGATGGAATAGGGATGCATTTTTTTCTTTGGGAACTGAAAAGCCAATCAGGGCCTTTTGAGCTGTATCAGTTCTAAATCCGTGTCTGTAGAGAAGCTGGTTAGTCATATCCTAATTTCCTTGAAAATTAAAAAGCATATGTCCAGGTGGATGGATGTGTCCTAGGTACGTGTGTGTGGCGGGGAGAGGTGTGTGACGCCACTTCTGCAAATTGCTGATCAACTAGCACATCAGCGGTTCCAAGCTTCTTTGTTATGGTCTGATATTTCTCTATTTTAAAGATTTCTCTCGGCTATAAATAAAGCCGTGTTTGTTCAAAATATACAGCGAGTGTTTTTCTTAAAGCCAAAAGTACCATTCTTCAGCTATAAATATCACCACGAACCCACAATGTTTCTTCCATTAAATGCCCTCTAGATCCTTAAGATGACACACAGATATCTCTTGGTTTTAGTCTACCCTGAATGCCATCTTCTCAAAGACCTGTGGAGTCAGGCGTGCTTGTCAGATTCCCTACCTACCTCAGAGAACTGTACAGAGCTGAAAACTTAGACACTGTGGGAGCTTTATCTTGAATTATCTTTACAAAGCAACAATTTTGTGTTTTTGAAACCCTTTTCATTTTTTTTTGTTTTTGTTTATTTTTTAGATTTAGTGTGTGTGCATGTGGGCATGTGTGTGTGCTTTTCTGTAAGTATACCATGTGCATGCAAGTTCCTATGGAGACCAGAAGTTCCTGGATACCCAGGAACTCGAGTTGCAGGTAGTTGTGAGCCACCTGATGTAGGTGCTGGGAACTGAACCTGGGTCCTCTCCAAGAGCAGTCAGTGCTCTTAACTGCCTAGCCATCCCTCCAGCACCCCAGCCCATCCCCCAACTCCAACCCTTTTCAATCCATGGATTTCCAAATTCACCATCCCAGAGTAGATAAGAAGATGTCTGAGGTTGTCCCCTGGCTTCCACATGCACACGAGAGCATACACATGTCCACCCATGTACACTACAACTCACTCAGCACATAAAAGGATGGCGTGGGGTCAGACTTAGAGTTGTGCTAAGTTAGAGTGCTTGTAAGCGTTTTGGGCAGATCGGGATAGGACAGGTATTCTGGCACTCAGGAGTCACAGAATACTGAGTGTTACACAGCTCAGGTGGAAAGGTATCCTGGAGCTCGGGGGGCCAAGAACTACCACAGGCTGCAGTAAGCTTAGCTGCTTACAGCCTTGCCTCAGGGAAAGGCTTTCCAGTGTGTTGGCTTGGCTCTGGCAGGAGAGGATCTTCCAGCTGGGGATGTTTGTCCAATGTAGCAGTTTTGCTCTGGCAGGAGGTTTCCTAGGTGAGTGGAGAGCAGAGTGTAACAACTCGGCTCTGCCAAGGGAAGTTTTCCCCGGGCAAAAGTGTTACAGCCCTGCTCGCTCTGCTCTGCCCAGGGTTGCCTCTGCTCTGCAAAAGATCTTCACCCAAAACTGGTCAAAGGAGCTTATTAGAAGGAAGCAGCTGGACTGGCCAAGCTGAACATATACAGGGTTTTTGTAGAGATTCTTGGGGGCGGGGGGGGGGGGCGGCGGGAGTTTTTCCAGGGTAGGGATTGGTCCGATTTCATTGCTGAGCTCAGATTAGCTAGAGCTCCTGCCCAAGGATTGGTTAGTTTTCTGCACAGGATTAGGGTCAGATTTGGTTCTGATTTCAGGGCCAAAATGTGTTTCTTTCTCTGGCCTCTTTTTAGCTTTTTGGCTCCAATTTTAGGGTCAGGGTGCATTTCTTTCACTGACTCTGATTCTAGGGACTAAGTGTGTTCCTTTGGCACTGGTTTCAGGGTCAGGGTACATTTCTTTAGTTCTGGTTGCAGGGCCAAAGTGTGTTTCTTTGGCTCTGCTCAGGGTGTGTTTCTTTGACTGGTCCCCTTTCCCTACAGTGCTTGCTAACATGCATGAGGCCCTGGGTTTGAACCCCAGTTAAACTGTCTGTTGGTTGTGGTAGCGCGTACCTGTGATCCCAGCAGTGGGGGGATGGAGGTAGGAGGACCAGGGGTTCAAGTTAATCCTCAGTTACCATGGTAATTACTGAGTTCTACTGGGCTTGATCACTGTCATTTCTTTTTATAGTCTTTTTCTTTTTTTTTGGTTTTACAAGACAGTGTTTCTCTGTATTGTTTTGGAGGCTGTCGTTCCAGCCTGGCCTCGAACTCACAGAGATCCGCCTGCCTCTGCCTCCCGAGTGCTGGGATTAAAGGCGTGTGCCACCACCGCCCGGCGTCTTTTTTTTTTTTTTTTAAGGCACATTCAGTAGCAGTAGGCCAAAGAATTCAGCTCAAATGTTTTAATAACAAATTTAAACTTTTAATATTTGATCTTTCCTAAAATATAAGAACTTAAAAGTCTCGTTATTAAACATTATAATTCAACAGTAGAAGATACTGCGGTTTGTGTAATAAAATAGTAAGCATTTTGCTTAAGTTTTAGTTTATACTATTTGTTAGAAGTCACATTTTTAGTTACATAAACTGCTGATTTTTTTTTAAGGAACCTTGCTTTTTTTTTTTTAAAGAATGCTGATCTTATTTTTATTTAATTTTATTTATTTATTTATTTTGGTTTTTCGAGACAGGGTTTCCTCTATGGCTTTGGAGGCTGTCCTGGAACTAGCTCTTGTAGATCAGGCTGGCCTCGAACTCACAGAGATCCGACTGCCTCTGCCTCCCGAGTGCTGGGATTAAAGGCGTGCGCCACCAACGCCTGGCGATTTATTTTTTGCTCTTGAACCTTTCAATGTGTTTAATGGTTGTCAGTTGGCATTAAAAGTTACTAAGAAAAAATAAAATCTTAATGATTCAGATGTCAACAGAAATTACTAGAATTTTCAACTGTTATGGCAAGAAACTTACCTTGAAATACTTATGCCAGTAAAATTAGATAAAAGTTTGAATAATTAATTTTTTGTAATAAATTACAAAATTAAACATTACTTTTCACCATAAAATTTAGCCACTTTAGATGTATAGCTTATTGATTTTTAAGTACATTCACAATATTGGGATGCCATTTCCATTATTTGTGGAATTTTTTTTTATCATTCCAAACAAAAACTTCGTATCTATTCAACATAACCCTCCACTGACCCCTTCTCCTAATTGCTGATGATCTCTAGTCTACTTTCTTGCTCTATCCCAAACGGTCAGAGACAAGAGTTGAAAGAGTAGCATGCTAGATTTTGTTATAAAGTTTGCATTGGCGTGACTTGCAGATGGTGTAGCAGCTGATAATGGAAATTTTATACCTAGAAACAGATTTATCTACTTGTGTCTTTTAAAGTCTACCCAAAATCATTTTCCCCTTCTAGTAATTTCCTTGTGCATTTCAGGATTCCAAGCCTTTCACTAACTATCAGGAATTCTACAAAATCTTCCTCTTGGACTCCCATCATTGTGTGACTTTCTGAATGCTTTTCTCCGGCTCTCTTTGTGCCTCTTGTTCATTGCTTCTAGCCTGCTGGTTGATATTGTTAGGCTGTTTGACTGTGAGTACTCTAAGCTAGGAATTTCCCTGTGTCTGTCATAGATCTGAGATCGAGATTATACACAGTGCAGACTGAGATTGAGGTTCTATACAGACCAGCATCCTCTGGTCAATGCTATATCAACTAGAGAAGGGGTAAGGAACTGAGGAGATGACTCAATATAAAAGCCCTTGCCACACAACCGTGAGGACCAGAGTTTAGATCCTCAGAACCCATGTCAGAGCCTGACAGATTTGGTGGCCTGCCTGTAGTCCTTGCATGTGAGAGAGACAGGGGATTTGCCGAGGCACGCTGGCTAGCTACACTAGCTGGTCTGTGAGCTCTGGGACAGCTGAGAGACTCTGCCTTAGTCTATAAAGTGAAGAGTGACTGAAGAAGACATCTGACCATAGTGTCAGGCCTCTACATGCACACACAGACACACAGACACAGACACAGACACAGACACACACACACACACACACACACACACACACACACACACACACACACACCACATGCGTATACAAGCTCAAAAGAAAATGGATTAGGTTTCTATATCAAATGACCAAATCATGGCTTTGGACACTGGGGTCTAAGTTGGCTCACCCTGGTCAGCAATGTCTTGGACGGAAGCATTAAAGACCAGGATAATGTAATTCAGTATTGGCTTACCTTAGGGCAATGAGGGAGAACAAATGAGCTCCAAATAGAAGCAACTATACAGAGACTTCTGTGTGACCTGTATTCAGACCCAGAAATATTTAGAGCAGTGCAACTGAACTGACTTGCACTAAAAGCAGATATTTACAAAGACCAATTACACTGGCTCATAATGAAGCCAAGTTATTTAGTTATTTCCATGTATCCCATATTGGTCTAGCCCAAATCTGACTAATTTGGGCCAGGATGCAGCCAAAAATCAATTACCCCAGTCCTGGCTCTATCTCTCTACACATCTTTTTCTGTTGCTTCAAAGCATATCTTCTATTAGCAAAGGGCCAGTCACTTCTTGCTCTTGGAAAATGTGCTACGATATTGGGAGATTGGCTTCCAGCAGATGTGTCAGCTTTTCAGGAGCTGAGTTCTCAATGCTAAATACTTTAAAATGCATGTTTTACTTCTTTTGTTTGAGATGAGGCTTTTAAGAGGCGACAGACACCACTATAAAAGCTAGCACAGTGTGCATCATCTGTGGAGAGGTATCTGCGTGAAATGCCGCTTCCTTTTGCTCAAGAAGCAATTGCGTACATCATTGCTTAGCAACACTCAGTTCAGCTCTGACACCTTATTCATCTTTAATATTCAGGTTCAGATCAAGTCTTCCCAGAGACAGGGCGGGCTGAGTCTTTTAAATCAAGCAAGTGGAAGTTGTCACTTTGCAAGTTTCATCCTAGAGCTGTCATATAACTTATAACTTAGGCTTGAATTGGACATTTCCTCTCCCTCTTTAGCCTCTTTAAGGTTCCATTTCATACTGTTATCTTTAAATCTTGAAAAGCGCTACCATAATCTCTGTAATTGGGGCATCACGTTTAAATATCTTAGCATGGTACCCGAGACCCATCATGAGCCAGGATGCTTCCCCACATCCTCTGTTACAGCCAAGTGAAACAGTCTTGCGCTGCGCCATTTCCTCACAGGTTGGCCAATCTCCCACATGATGTTTAAAAGGAGGGACATGCACTGCTACATTGTAACATGACATTGTGCTTTATGGTAGGCTTCCTTTTTATGGGGGGTGAAGGGAGGGAGGGAGAGGTGTGTATGTGTGTTTGTCTGTGCAGGTGCCTGTGCACACAGATACCTGACTTTTGGGTTCACAGGGGATGGCTGATTCCTTTAGAAAGTGCAGGGCCCTTTTGCCTTGGGTCTTGTATGCATCTCTCCCACAGGGCCTCAATATGCTGGACTTCAGTAGTTTGCTTCACCCATCTTAAGAAATTTCTTGAGGGACAAGGATTCTGTCCTTTGTCTTAAATCCATCTTTTTTCTTTTTTGCTGTGTTTCATGTATCTGGATTTGTCCGCATCTGTGAAAAGCAGAGCCCCTCCTTTGCAATAACAGTTCTTGAATGTTCCCGTATGAGTCCATCAGCCATCTTCTGACCTATTCCTTCTCTGTCAAGGACTCTGCATCTGATCAGGGCTATGATAGATGTTCGTGTGAAGTAGAAAGCCTGGGGGTATGAAAGTGAAGGCAAGATGCTTTGAAGATACAAAAACATGAGAGGCTGGCCCACACTTTTCTAAACATTTGCACAAAGGAAAGAAACATAGTTATTTTAAATCTGTATTTTTACAGCTGGTATAGAAAACCAACTGTGACTCAGTGGTATGCTAACATCATCTGTTTATATGTCCTAGGCTTAGAAAATGCAGCTTGAGAGCCGGGCAGTGGTGGTGCATGCTTTTAATTTCAGCACTTGGGAGGCAGATGCAGGTGGATCTCTGTGAGTTCGAGACCAACCTGGTCTACAAGAGCTAGTTCCAGGACAGCCTCCAAAGCCACAGAGAAACCCTGTCTTGAAAAACCAAAAAAAAAAAAGCAACTTGAGGACTAGCTTCCAAAGCAACTTCTACCACGATAGAAGACAGATATCCTGATTCATTAGTAAACTGCTGTGGATAGATTTCTGATCTATTGCTTATATTTTTTAAAAATTTCATCTAATTTTTAAAATATTTAATTTACTTATAAACATAATGATATTCTACAATTCTATCACCTTTCTAGTCTAATTGTTAAATATTTTGTTAATATCTTTCTTGTTAGGTTTCATAGCACTGAGACGATGATCATAGTTTATTTTAAATATTTTATTTTCTTTCATTTTTACAGGAAACAAGCATCATTGTGGGTCCAAGGAGACATTTTTCGATCCAAACTGAAAAATAGACCTTCCAGTGAAGGAAGTATTAATAAAATTATTTCTAGTTTGGATGATATGTCTATTGGTGGAAACTTATCTAAATTACAAAATGTGGAAAAGTTTGGAGAGGTGAGTTTTCCCCAGGGGGAGCCTTAACACCAGTATTCTTTATGTTTTCCCACTGAACATATATGACATGTTTTGTTTAGTTATTTATTTGTGTGTGTGTGTGTGTGCGTGTGTGTGTGTGTGTGTGTCACATGTAGTGGTCAGAGGACAACTTTTAGGAATTGGTTTTCACCTTTTACCACATGGTTCTGGAGATCAAATTGAGGTTGTCATAGACTTGGTGGCAAGCATCTTCACCAGCCCAGAGATCTTATCTATTCCTTGAGCTCCTGGGAAGGTTAAGTTTCTAAGCTTTGAGTCGTTGACCTCCAGAATACAAAGCAGAACAAAGAAACCAGTTGTCTTTATAAAGGAGGAAATAGTCATAATTTAAGTAGAAAAATTATAAACTGAGTGATTCTGATGTAAAGAATATTTATAGAAAGGCAACAGAAAAGTAGTTTCCATTTGAAACAGAACTAGATAGCAAGAAGAAAAAGTTTGATGCTGTGTTCGCAGAAGCCGTACCCAGCACAAGTGGTACTTTGAAAGCCTTCAATTCCTTTTGATTTGTAAAGTGTACAGAGGCAAAGCAGAGTTAGGACAACGTGTTTTATCCGGTTTCTTCTTTAAACAAACCACTTTAAATAGTCACTCTATAATGGCTGATCTAATCTGCACTACCACATAGTGAATCCAGTAATATCTCTGCTTTGTAGTAAGGAAATTGTGTTCTGGAGATGTGTTTTAAGATGTGATTTAATCCGTGTCTGTCTGGTTCCAAACAATTGGACTTTTTCCCCTTTTTTTCTATTTTCCCTACTATATCTGAAGTAGCAGGAAGTGACTTACAGAGAATTTGGAGCATCTTGGGAGCTGGAAGCAGCCATACTAGTATCATTTGTTCTAATCCTTTTCTGTGGGTAAGAAATGAGAGATCCAAAAATATGATTTTCCCAAGCATCTTGAATTATGGAGTAGTAAAATCACTTTCAGGAATGGGTATCCAATGCTTAGTTTAGCTTGCTCTTCTCCCAAGAAAGGTTTTGTAGCCTTGGCTAATCTGGAACTCAGAGTGATCCACCTGCCTCAGCCTCCTGAATCTGGGATTATGGGCACAAGTCATCATACCTGACCCTGCTTTAACTCTTTGAGTAATGTTGTGCCTGAGATAAGCTAAGAATTTGTGCTATATTTTTATATTCCTAAAGAGGCAAAAGAAACGGGAATGACTGGAGAGACAGCTCAGCGGGTAAAGCTGTTTCCTTGTGGGTGTGAGAACTGGAGTTCGGATCCTCAGAAGCCACAGAAAAGCTGGGCGAGTGTGGTAGCCACCTCTAATCTCAGAATTGGGGAGGCAATGGCAGGGGTTCCCCGGGGCAAACTGGCTAGATAAACTAGGCAGAGTCAGCAAACTTAGTTGAGTAAGAGACCATGCCTCAGTAAGAGAGGTGGAGAGTCATCGAGGAAGACAGCTGATGTTAGCTTTGGAACTTGGGACATTTACGTACATGGTGGAATATTTAAGCAACAAGTGCAGTTCACAGTCCCTCAGCTGGGTGCTCCATTGACCAAGACCAGGGCCCTCAGGAAGCTTGGCCTCCAAGAGCCCACGTGGAAGTAGTTAACTGTCTCAAACCAATGCTTGGCATCTCCTAAAGGCTTCCCTCAGTCAGAGAGACATCTGGGACTTCCTGACGGGGAGGGGAGCTTCATTCTAGGACACAGGGTGGAGACTGCTGAAGGAGCTGGTTTTAAATCTTGTAAGTTTGTCTCCCAGGACAGCCACAGATGGAGTGGCTGAGTTTACTGTTTGAGTCATCTGTCCTGATGGAATGTAAATCTTAGCTAACAGAACCTCTGTTGACTTTTTCTTGCCGCTGTTGCAGTCTAGACTATGAGAAGCAAATGAAAGATGTGAACTAAATTTTAATGAACTAGTATTGCTAAACAAGAACACCTTTTCTTTCTTGTTTTGGCTTGTGACTGCTGAAAAGACAGGTGTAACATTCATCTCTCTGAGGAACACAGCTACCTTTCACCAACAAATACCTTCTAAATTACTGTCTCTTTAAAATACTATCTAGCCCCATGGTTCTCAACTTTCCCAATGCTGTGACCCTTTGACACAGTTCCTCCTGTTGTGGTGACCCCTCCAATCATAAAATTATTTTCATTGCTTCTTCGTAATTGTAATATTGCTGCTGTTATGCAGGATATCTGATATTAAATGACCCCGTGAAAAGGTCATTTAATTACCCAAAGGAGTCATGACCCATAGGATGAGAACCACTGATCTAGCAGACCATTTCTTTCTTACCCATTTTTACATTCCTGTTTGTTCAACTCAGGATGAATTACCCTTTGCCATGGGAAAATCAAAGGATGCAGTCTGATTGAAAATTAAAATATGTCATCTTGAAATATGTATTTAGATGTTTCTCCCCTAGCTTAGTTTATTCAAGCTCATACAACAAAATACCAGAAACTGTGCAGCTTATGAGTGACAGTAATTTATTTGAAGGCATTTTGGAGGCAGGGAGGTCCAATGTCAAGCAAGGCCTTGGCAGAATCACTGTCTGATGGGGGCCTATTTTTTGGGCATAGATGGTACATTTTCCTCGTCCTCATAGGATGAAGGGGAGAGGTAGCTCTCTGGGACCGTGTCCACTCCTGGAGGCTGCCTCATGATCTCACCACTCTTGAGAGACCCCCACCTCTAAATACCATCACTGTGGGCTAGAATCTCAACATATGAACTTTGGGAAAAACACAAATGTATGAATTTTGGTAAGGTCCATCAATAGTTATTTTCATTGTTCTCAGTTAGAATAATGAAATGAAAAGTAATAAAATAAAAAACCCTCAAGTGGCAAAGTACAGTGGATTATTAGCTACTTACTACTTTGCTGGAACTGAGTATCTGGCAAGAAACACCTTAGGAAGGAAGGGCTTATTTTGGCTCATGGTTTGAAGAGACAGAGTCCATCATTGCAGGGAAGGCGTGGTGTTGGGTGTTTCCATGGCAGTGAGAGCATATGGCAGCTGTTTCTTCTTGTCACAGTCACCAGGAAGCAGAGAAACTAGGCCTGGAAGCTAGGCAGGGCTTCTAAAGCTCAACTTCTGCCTTCCCCATCCTGCTTAGCCACTCACTTCCTCTAACCAGCCCCCACCTCCTGAAAGCTCTGCATTCTCCCTAACTGTAGTTTTGAAGATTGTATGATGCAATACAATCGTGTTTTGAATGACACTGTGTAAGTTTTTGTTAAGAGTTTGAGAGCACAGAGGACTACAGTAGCACGAGTCTTTGAGCCTAGCACTTGGCAGAAGAGAGCAAGAGGCTCAGGAGAAGGCCAGCTTTGTCTACATAATGACTTTGAAACCGTTCGGGACTGGACAACATCCTGCCTCAAAAACAAACAAAATGTGTTAATTTGTTTACTGATGGTTGTGATTATACCTCTGTACCTCTTAGTCCCTTACATACTCTAAAATCTGTGCATAAATCCTTTGCTAGGTTTCTTCAGACCTGTCCTGCATGTCTAGATCTTTCTTTACTTTGCCTTCTCCTTCCTCACATCTTGACGCCTAAGCAGTTTGCTGCATTCTAGTCTAAGCCATTTTCTATCACATTATAGAAGTCACTTAACTGTCTGCCTCATTCTTGGTCCTTTCCTTCCCCAGTTCATTCTCCAACCATGGAGCAGCTAGAAGGAAATGTTTGCAATATATTCAAATACATTTCTAAACATATGGCAGAGCACCGAAGGCAATGTATATACACAAAGATTAGGAAAACCTCCTGGTTCCTAAACACAAAACATGTCTACATCCCTAGAATTGAAATGTGAATTTGCATATTAGGGTGCTTTTATATCTATCAACTATTAAATATGTGCTCTCACTCTTTGCTATACTGAGTATATATTCTGGAGGGCAATATATTAACATTTAGAAGATAGCTTTAAAGTGAGTTTAGTAATTCCACTTCATGAACTTTTCTTTCACAGTACTAGGGCAGTGTTAGACAATCATTTGCATCTAGAATGTGTTTGTCAAAGCTGTGTTCAGTGCTGAGAGGCAGAGAACAGCCTGGCCTAAAGTATTTGTTAAAGAAGCAATTTGGTATGTCTAGACAACAGAATGTTATGGGGCCATAAAATGACAATGCAAGGCTCTCTTTCATTTGTCTTGGAACACCATAATAAACATATATTTTTAATAATAACTTACAAAGCCACATGTGTAATAAATCCTGTTTTTGTAAGGCAGAAAGATGCCAGGGTAACAGTTGAGAGGAGAATGTAAAAATTCTGGAGAACTGTGCCAAGATTTTTTTTCTTTTGATAGTAAATCTGTAGATGCTTTAACATCTTTCAGGCTTATCTGTATTTTATTTCTTAAGGCAAATGTATGATAAACATATATACTCTATTGCCTGTCATCTATCATATCTTCCTATCAAACTACTGTGTATGTTTGTATCATTTATCTATCTGTCTGTCTGTCTTAGTTACTTTTCTGTTGCCATGATCAAACACCATGACCAAAGCAGCTTATAGAAGGAAGAGTTTGTTGAGGTTTTGTGTTCATGACCATTTTGGTGGGGAGCATGGTAGCAGGCAGGCATGCAGGCAGGCATAGCTCTGGAGCAGTAGCTGAGAGTTTATATCCTTAAGACAGCAACCATGGGGGGGGGGCGAGAGAAAGAGGGGGGAGAGAGGAGAGAGAGCTGACCCAGAAACATGTGGGCTTTCGAAACTTAAAAAACCCACCCCTCCTCCAATAAGGCCACACCTCCTAATCCTTCCAAAACAGCTTCACCCACTGGCGACCAAGGACTTAAATAAATGAGCCTATGAGGCCATTCTCATTCAAGTCACCACATTCCGTTCCCTGGATGCCATAGGCTTGTAGCCATGTTGTAATCCAACATATATTTAGTCCATATTCAAAAGTCCTCAAAGTCTGTTAGCTCCAACTGTATAAAAGTCCAAAGTCTCTTCTGAGACTCAAGGCAACTGTAAGCCCTATAAAACCAAAAGGCAAAACTGGATACTTCTCACATACCATGGCACAGAATCTACATCACCATTCCAAATGGGGGCATGGCGAAGAAATGCTGGACCAAACATGACTGAAGCCCTGCAGAGAAAATTCCAAACCCTGTAGTTCAGTGTCCACTGTCAAAGCGATGGCTCCAGCCTTCTAGCTTTGCTGACCCAATACCGTTCTTCCTCCTCCTTCTAAGAAAAGACACGGTTGTCTTCTGCAGGGAGTGTGAGCTGGGACTATGCATGTATTCTTTATTAAACGAAAGGAATAAAGGAAAAACTATATTAAATGTAGATCGTTAGGTGTGTGAGTTTGTTATAGTATTATTTTACGTTTTGGAAATTTGTCGTAATTTAAAAAACTCTTCAGTGTGCTGGTCACGATGGGTCAGGTCTCAGCACAGGAGGCTGAGGCAGTACTATCATGATGAGTCTGAGCTAGTGAATCCCTGTCTCTAAAAACAAAAGGCAAAACCAAAGAACAACAACAATAAAAAAAATCTGGCATTTTAAAATTTGCCACTTAGTGAAGAAAAAAAAACCAATATGTAATTATTGTTTTACATATCCTGTTCATTTTATTTAACTACTACATATCTTTTAGAATTAGTTTTATTTTCTGATGTTACATAAACATTACTTAAAACATGAAAATAGAATACTAGGAAAAAAATTAAATCCCATTTCACTTTTCCCCGGACCTCTAAGTAGACCATACTGCCAGTTTCACTGTTGTGTTTCTAAATACCAATATTTATTTTAAAAATGATTTAAAAATTTTTTAAAATAAAAGATCTTTCTTCATCTACTTCCTGGTTGTGGTAGATGTGGGCTAGCTCTTCTGTCTCCCCTGGGGACTCCTTTTGATTTACCGTGGGAAGCCCTTCCTCTTGAGTTACCATGGGGAAACACTAGTCAGCCACTCTACTTTTCAAACTAAGGAACTTCAGCAGGAAATATGGTTTCCTGATTGAATGCTGTGGGCGCTTGAACTCCTGAGAGGGCTTGAGTGCTTCTTGGAAGGTTAACTAACTAATGCAGAAAGTGACAGTGTAGATGTCTTCAGTTATTTATCAGGCATGCTTATGAATAGGTTATGGGATTTGCAGTGGTGACTCCTGTAATATCTGGAAACATTTATGATGTGTTTATAGACTGGAGTTGTGTCAGGCTGCTTTCCAAAGGCTGATGTGTCCATACGAGAGTCTCTTTGGTTTTGATCCATTGTCATAGATAGACTTTAGACACTCCTATATCCAGCTCCAGCCCCACGCTTCTTTGATTTGGATTTTGACCCATACATTTAAATGCTGGGTGTTCTATAGTAGGTATTTACTGCTGAATTTATAACACATTTAAATGACTTAATCTTCAACGAGACCATTTCCACGCTGTTATCTTTAACTGCGGACGATCTGTACTCTGTTAAGAAACTGGTGTAAGGTTAAACTGCTTGTAATGACCTTTCTGTGGGACATGCCTGTTTTTCAGAGTAATTTAGAAGACGAAGATGTGGAAATGAAAAGCAACGTAACACAGGGAGACAAACTACGTGCCTTAAAAAGCCAGAGGCAGCCCCGCTCCTCACCATCCTGTGCATTTAGGTAGCGCCATCTTACACCTTTCGGTTTATAGTGCGTTTGCGGGTAAAACGTTTCCTCCTCACTTCAGAATACCATTCTGCATGTAGAGTTTACCTCCATCCCCAGCTGCTGTGTGTGTTATCACTTTTGGGAGCAGCCTAAATTGAAATGCTTATGAAAACAGTGGTTATGTCTCTGTTTCTGGAATTCTGCCTCGAATTGCTGAGCAGTTATTTCTGGTTCTCTGCTCTAAATCCTATTCGGAGATCCCCAGGCACATTTTTGCTGTGGTGGCAGGTCCTCACCAGAGTGCCAAGGTTCTGAATTGAAACCAGTTCGTGAAGTAGAGTAGGTCGTGCCAAGTTTTGGTATATCCCACTACCTGAGTTCGTCTTCTATTTCTGAGACTTGAATAAGTGATTCCTCCATGTGTCTGAGGAATTATAAGCTATCTCGAATTTGAAACTTGAAATTAGTTGATAAAAATCAGATCTGGGAGTGGACTTCTAACCACAGAACAGCTGAAACCTTGTGATTGGGTTAAAAACAAAAGAAATTTTACAGGAAAAGGGAAGGTTAAATTGGAACAGCAGTTCTCAACCTGTGGTTCAAATAGCCCCTTTCACGGCTGGGGGGGGGAGGTCACATAGCACATATTTTGCATATCAGATATTTATATTATGATTCATAACAGTAGCACAATTATAGTTAAGAAGTAGCAATGAAATAATTTTCTGGTTGGGGGGTCACCACAATATGAGCAACTATAATTAAAAGGTCACAGCATTAGGAAGTTTGAGAACCACTTTATTTAGTTTAATTTACCAAATACATATGTATAAGGATCAATCCTTCCTGTACAGATCTCAGAAGGCATGTTTAGATGCGAGTTTTTTTTTTTTTTGGTTTGTTTTTGAGTTCTCTGATAATTTCTCAGGGGGTAGACTTCGGTTTCCACAATAACATCATCAGAAAACACTTCTCTACTGAGCAGATACAATGGCACCCTTTGTGAAAAAGTTAAGATGCTCAAAGTAACATTCATGGTGAAATAACAAACTTGGATTGCCTGCTGGCGTTGGGATTCATTTTGTAAAGTGTATAAACGTTGATATCCACCCACATGGGTTTTCTCTTTTGATGATTGGGTATCTTTATGTCTCTGACTCAAATGCCATGTGGTGGTCTTTGTTCAGCTGTGGGGACCTGGTGATATCTGAGCTCTTGTCTTTGTTTTCTGCAGGTCAGATGATATGAAAGGACACCAGAGGGCAGTGTCCCAGACTTTCAGGTACTGTTGACAAATAAAGACTTTAGCTGCTGTACATGTAGATGACTTTTTAGGAATATTTTCCTAGCGTCAAACCCCATGAAAATAAGCATAACTACACAGCCTTTTCTATCCATTTGTTTATTCTGGTAGTTGGAATAAACCTCACGGCTTTGCATACTCTCTATCACCAAGCAACACCCTTAGCCTAACTTACAGCTTTTCAAATCCTCTTTTCTTTCTGATTTTAAAACAAGCTTCCTTTTTTTTTTTTTTTTTTTTTTTTTTTTTTTTGAGATCAGTTTTCTCTGCATAGCTCTCTGGCCGTCCGGGAACTCACTCTGTAGACCAGGTGGCCTTGAACTCACAAATCAGCCTGCCTCTGCCTCCTGAGTGCCAGGATTAAAACCACGCCTAGCTTAAACTTTATTTTAAAATTATTTATTTTAATGCTATGTGTAAGAATGTTTGACTGCATGTATGTACATGCACCATGTGTGTGTAGCCTGGTGCCTGCCTTCAGGAACTGGAGTTATGGGCAGTTATGATCTGCCACGTGCCAGTTATGATTTGCTGGGCTCCAAACCTGGGTCCTCTGCAGGAACAACAACTCCCCAGCCCCGAAATAAGCTTAATTTTTAAAGGGCATCTCCTGCCCTGGCCTCGGAATGTGTGCTAGTTGTGATGACCTTTGCCCCCTTTAGCTCCCAGAACCTTCCGGGCTTTAGTAAACCCCAAAGTGCTTTGTTACTTTCTTTTCAACCCAGAGGGAGATTCGGATCCCCTCGCATTTGTTAGCTCTCTTTACAGTATTTTCGTGTGCATATGTTATCACTGTGTAGTTTTCTTTTTTCTCTCTTTCATCCTTAAGAGGAGCAAACAGTAGTACTTCTCTCTTGAAAAAGGTTCTCTAGTCCTCCTGGAGTTGTGCCCAGACACTGGTATTACCAGAAACCATTGTGGCACCTGGCGAGAGCACCAGAAGTGACTGGTTGGTGTTGCTGAAAAACCAGGACAAAGACACTGCCATTCTCCTCAAGGATTTCATTCTAACCACATGTTCATTAGTGGATAGTTCTGCTTGGCCCAGGCCTCTTCAAAAGCCTGAGTCACCTTTCCGCTCTCGTCTGAGGGGAAGATATGGCCTAAGCAGTGCTTAGGAGGGTGAGTGGTGAAGGAATGTGTACACGAGGCTTTCCAAAACAGAGGAGAAAGCACAGTCCAGTTTCATCACAGGGTTTATCTAGGACAAAAGAGACTTCGTAGTAAAGCTGTGAGTGAGTTCTGGCACTCTTCAGTGGAGCACTTTTCCTTTGTGTCCCCTGGAACCCGGTTATGTTTGGAGCACCCGCTGCACCCCTGGGGCGGGGGATGACAAGTCTTTGCCCCCAAGGAGCTTATACCAAGTGATGGAAATAGGCAAAAAGTTAACACAACTGTGGTGTGACACTGTCCTTTTTTCCTCCTCCAAAGATTAAGCTCTTCCCCACAACCATCTGTGTCTACTGTGAAGAACCCCAAAGTGTGTTTGTCCCCTTCAGCGACAGCCAAAAGGATAAACAGAGGTTCTTTGTCTTCGGGCGCAAATATAAGAAGGTAATTTTCTCTACCTTTTCCAGGGCTCTAGCCTGAGGTAAGGAGGACCTACTACAGGCAAGGTATATGGTTGCAGGTCTGTAAGAGGAGGGGCTGGGAGGTGGAGAAACCCCAAAGAGCGCACTGTTTTTCTGGGGCCCCTGGTCCTTCCTCCCCGGCAGCCGGCGAGGCTTCAGAAGGGATGACCATCACAGTCTTCTAGTGCCTCTCCACTTTGCTTCCTGAGATGTGAATGTAGTCAGCCATGCTCCTTGTCCTGTGTGTCCAGACAGAACCCACTAAGATGGGTAGAGATGCCTGAGGGTTAGTCATTCTGTGCTCGAATATGTCTGAGTTAAATCTTGGACTTAAGCCACCTTCCAGACTCTCCTTATATTTACTCATTGCCTCTAGCAGATACAACTCTCAAATGTTTTATTTTAAGACCAGCCAATGTTTAAGCCAGTTTCTTGGGGCTTGGTTTAACTGCTCTTGACCAAGAAACTTGACATGTCTGAATAAGGACGCAGATGATGATGCCACCAAGAGAGGCGAAGCCATTTAGTCACCTGTGTGGGTCAGAATCATCTTCATTGCATTCCCATGATGCTGCATTTACGTATGTGACTATACATTGTTGTCTGTTTCTTCCCTCCCCACCTGTGTTTCTCCCGCAGCTTCTCCATAAACTCCCGGCTAGCCAGTTCTCTAGGGAACTTGAATGCTGTGACAGATGACCCTGAGAACAAAAAGACCGCCTCACCCACCAAGGCAGCCTTCATAGCCAGCCCTTTCACCAGCTTCTTGAACGGCAGCTCCCAGCCACCTGGCCGAAATTACCCGGAACTCAACAACAACCAGTATACCAGAAGCGGCAACAGCAGCAGCAGCGGTGTTGGGGGCAACCTGAATAGCTCCCCAGTCCCCCTGAGCGCCAAGCCTGAGGAGCACACCGCCGTCCTTAGACCCTCCTTCTCGGGGGGGCTCTCTTCCTCCTCAGCGAGATTCCTCAGCCGTTCTATCCCTGTAAGTTCACAGACACCACCTCTCGGTCCTCAGAACCCTGAATGCAACTTTTGTGCCTTGCCTTCCCAGCCGAGGCTGCCACCAAAGAAATTTAATAGTGCCAAGGAAGCCTTCTGATCACGCCGCTTTCCCTCTGTGTTGTGCAAGTGTCCATGCGCCGCACTCTGCTGGCTCCTCTTCAAGTAAATGCCGAGTTTCAACTGGGTTTTCCTCCTTCTTTTTTCTCCCTCTCCCTGGTGTGGTGGGTGTCTCCTTAAAGGGTGAGAGCTCTCATTCCACCGATCGCCGGCACTGTAGGCTTTGGTACTTTTCCGTTCAGTTTCCAAAGTATTCTTCTGAATATCTGGTACCAGGCAAGGCGCTCGACCTGTAGCATTTGCCTTGCTCTGGGGCTGTGATGAGAATGATGGCTTCCCCACTTCCCAAGGTCAGGGTTTGGGGTAAAGACATGTGGGGGTCCTGCAGAGCTGAGGCATCATTCTTGAAGTGGCAAAGGAAGGCGCTACTAAGTGCTGCTAAGCCGGAGAGAGGCGGGTAGGAACCTGGACTGCCAAGGTAGGAGCAAGTAGTCTCTAGGAAGACATTTAAAATTAGCTACCCTCTTCTTGAGGCAAGTGAGAACTACAAATGCTATTTTTCCCCCAAAGAGATCTGTATTTAGTCACCAGTCTCCCTTTTTACTAGCCCCATTGGAGTGAAAGTCCATTGGTCAAGTCTCCTCTACAAATTTAGTATTTTGGTTGCGTCAAGAGGCATTGATAGCCATAGGATGTGAAGAGCAAATAGAACTATATCGAGCATATGAAGAAGGCGCGATGGTGGCCGTTGGTTGCACTTGGGGCAGGAGCAAGCCTGGTTTCCTGGGAAGGCTCCGTCTGCATTCCGTCATGCCCCTGCTCTCTGGCCGTTTGCTCAGTCAGTCATCAGGGCGAGACTGCTTTTCACAGGGTCGATGAAGAAAGGAAGAAAAGTGATTCTTGTGACCCACTCAGCAAAACACATCCGTGGTCAGTTCATGTTGGGACCTAGTTTCCTCAGGGTATATGAGGATGTCCCCTAAAATAAGAATTCAGTGATGCTGTGCGTGCGTGCATGTGTTTGTGTGTGTGTGTGTGTTTGTGTGTGTGTGTGTGTGTTCTGTGTGTGTGTTTTCAAGTGTAAGCTCTCTGGATTCATCGCTACTACGAGCTTCCTTTCAAAACCAAAATTTTTTTTAACATTCCATACACAACTGTTTCTATAAGAGAAATTATAACATCTATAAATTTCCATGTCTGATTTTTATTTCTATGAAAAATTTCACTGTTATTTAAGAATGTTAACCCTTACGTTTATTTTATGTGTACAGGCATTTCTCTTGTGTATGTAAGTGTGTATGGGCACCATGTACATGTAGTGCCTGCAGTGGCCAGAAGAGGGCGTCCGTAGTTACTTTAGATTCTGTTATAGATCAGGCAGGGTTCCAATTAGCTATCTGCCCACTCTTTGGCCTGATTCTGATCTGATTCTAATCCCTTTACATACATTGAGGAGATGCGTGTCATAAATATAGGGATCCATGAGCCAG
Source organism: Mesocricetus auratus (assembly GCF_017639785.1). Classification (NCBI taxonomy): domain Eukaryota; kingdom Metazoa; phylum Chordata; class Mammalia; order Rodentia; family Cricetidae; genus Mesocricetus; species Mesocricetus auratus. Next base: position 41,339,690 of record NW_024429193.1, read on the forward strand.
GGTGGGGGTGGAGTGGAGGTAGGGGTTGCAGGATGTGAGTTAGATGTGAAAAGACAGAGTATTTAACCTTTCACAAGTGTTGATACATCCTGTACTTCACAGAATGAATTGAACTCAGCCAATATTTTCGTACATTGTTTTGTGGATCAGCCTCTTTTGGAACTGACTGCGTGTGAATCTTTAGATTTCCAGGAAAAGTGTTATATAAATAATTATACAAACAGCTCATAGATTACACTGCTAAAGGCTTGTGCTAGCCACACTTAAAGTTTGGTGCCAGAAGCATCGGTAAATTAACAAGCTCTTATCTTCTGGGATCCCTGTTTAGGAAGGAGAAGTAGGCTACCCATTCTCCTTTGCTAATTGGAATCTGGGGGGAGGGGTGGGCTTCTTTACACGACACAGATGCCTCCCATGGTGTTTACATAAGCGAACTTTGGCCTCATTCCACGCTTAGTTGCTTCTTTTTCATTTCCTCCTCCTCCTCCTCCTCCTCCACATCCCTCTTCTTGGCTGGAATAGGGTGATTTCCCCGTAATTAATTATAAAATGTGGGCAATGGCGTAGCTACTCCCCCCCCCCCCCCGCCTCCTCTTCTGTTGCAGCACTGTAAAGAAAGGCATTTATGACGATTGCCAATGTGGCTACCCTTTCCTCTCTGTCACCCTGAGAGGAAGGAAGAAGGAAGCAGATCCCCTGTGCAGACCTCCCTTCTTTTGTCTTTGCCTCTGAAGCCTTCTGTAACCCCCTGTAATGCGGAGGCTTAAGTTCAGCCCTTAAACACTGCCTGGTAGGACCTCCAAATGAACAGGGAGGTCCCCGATCATGTGGAAGTAAGCTGGGGCTCTGGGACTGCCCTCCTTCGTGGAGCACAAAGCCTTTCTGTGACACTGGCTTTTTGCCAGTCAGCGCTGCTCAAGTTAAAGCAATGCAGGGACTCAAGAACAAGTAGGACTGACTCACTCAACGGAAGCGTGCAAACACAAGGGCGGGAGTTCAAATCCCTGGAACCCGTGTGCAGCTGGACTGCAGTGCACACCTGTAACCCCAGTGCTCCTGTGCGGAGATGGGAGGCAGACAGGAGACTTTCTCGGAGAGAGCTTGCGGGATAGCTAGCCTGGCCTCCACATCCCAGTGACATATGACAAAACAAGGTGGAAGATGAGGACTACCCCCGAGTGTGTCCCCTGACCTCCATACGCGCACCATGGCATGTGCATCCCACCCCGCCACACACACAGCCCGCTTCAAACTTCTTAGGTAAGGCAATGGAGTCTGTGTGGAAATATCCTCCCTGTACCTTTAAGAAAGACCCAGAAACTCTTGGGGGGTGGGGGGATGGGTGTTTAGAGGGAGTCTAATATTTTAAAAGCTACAATTAGCATCGCTTTTGAAAGCTGCAATTGCTCTCTCACTTTTTGCTGCAGCTCAGCCCCCAGAAAAATGTAAAAATGATTTCCTTGTTCTGTCATTAAACGCGTTAGCTTGGAAAACAGGAATAAATGTTAAGGAACCCTTGTGGTTGTCACAGAGTGCTGAGAAGAGAGATCTTAGTTTTCTTGTCTTGACCTCTTAGGGTTAGTCTTGTCTTTACTGTGCAAAAGCACAAGATTTCATGTTTGGTGACCTCCTTACTGCAGAAACCAGTTTGCTTCCTGCTGGAGAAGTTTTCAGGTGCTGGAGAAAGGAGGGGCATGTGACAGGGGTGTGGGTGGGGTGGAAGTGTTTTATTAAGTTGAAATTGCTTGTGGTATCTGTCTTGAAGATTTGCTATGTTATATTTTTAATGACACTTTTCACCCAACTGCTACTCATCACCCTGTCCTTACCTGACCCCCAAGTCTGAGTTCCGGCATGATGTTTCCCTCTATAAGCTGTTCTGTATCCCATTTTGGTCTTTGTCGTAGCATTTCTCAGGACTGTGGATTTGTCGTGTAGGCTCTAAGTACAGTGGGAGCAGAGATGGTACCTTTATTTCCATGGTTACATGCCTGGATCCTGTTATAGAGTAGGCACTTGGCAGGTATATGTTGGTTGGATAAAAGGATGGATGGATGGATATTTTAATGAATGAGTATGGTAAGAATGATCACTTCTGTTTTATGTATAAAAATCTCAAGGAGCAGAGAGATTAAATTTTTGCTCAAGATTGTCCTGCAAACAGATTATAATTTGAACACAGGACAGTTTAAATCTCCAAACATAGTATTTGAAGACTTTATGCTGTGTATGTACTGTTTTAGGGGGTTAAAAAGATAGAGATGTAAATGATAGATTTTTTTTTTAACAATAGGGCAGGAAACGATGAAGAAAGGCTAACATTTTAATCAGTGTGTTTTGGGGACGAATAGGAACCTGTGAGGGATCCTAGTGAAGGCAGGAAGGCGGGGAATGACTGGTCTATACAATGGGGAAAAGTAAGAACAGAGTTACATCTGAGTTCTTAGGTTCTGAAATTAAGTTTACCTGGGTTCAAGTTCTGTTTCTGGCACTTTTTTTTTTTTTTTTTTTGGTTTTTACGAGACAGGGTTTCTCTGTATTGTTTTGGAGGCTATCGGTCCAGCCTGGCCTCGAACTCACAGAGATCTGCCTGCCTCTGCCTCCCGAGTGCTGGGATTAAAGGCGTGCGCCACCACCGCCCGGCTTCTGGCACTTTTTTAATGGAGGTATTTTTATCTTCTCTATACCTCGGGAAGTAATGTAATTATAATGATCAGAGGCAAATCAAATTTTCTTGTTTGTGTGAAGCTTGCACAATCTTTCAGAACTGTTTAAGGTATGGAATTTTCTTGGTAGATTTCATATAACTATTTGGTTGTGGCTCTGAAAGTGACTGGTGACTAACAGAGTGTGGAAGCTAACATGATGTCCATTGTAGTAAAATGGTACAGTGTTTGGTTGAGAAAAATCCTATGAAGTATTGCACAATTGCTTATCAGTATTGCTTGGTGCTGTCAGCTGTTACCGCTAATAAGAGGAGCCCTGAGTATTCTCAGGACAGCCCGCGGCCTGCATGGCTGAAGACCAGGCTGCGGGTTAAGCTGACGCCAAACTAGGAAGTAGGAGTAGAGTAGGAAATGTGAGGGCTTTCAAGGAAGAAGGACTGATGGGTTTGATATTTTTGTTGTGCAATTAATGTTTTAAAAATATTGTTATTTTTTCGCTTGAGATGGGGTCTCACTGTGTATCCCTGGGTGGCCTGGAACTCCTTATGTAGACCAGGGAACTCACCTGTCTCTGCCTCCTGAGTGTCGGGATTAATGGCGTGTGCCACCACGTCCAGGTAAATGGTTAACTTTTTAGTGTACAGAGTAGTGGTTTTTTTTGTGACGTTTTGTGTGTGCCTACTGTTGTCCGGTGCTCATCTTCACACTCTTGCCACTCCTCTTTGTGACCCCCCCGTTTTCCTTCCTCCTTTCAAGTAGTTCCTGTTTTCATGGTGTGCATGTGGGTGCCCGCGCGCGAGCGCAGGTGTTCATGTAAGTGTACGTGGGTGTGCCTGCACGTGTGCCTGTGTGCGCATATGTGAGGCGTAAGAGAGAAAGCACGGTTTTCCCTTTGCGCGCTTTACCTTCTCTTGGTTCCTCCTTCTCCTCAGTAATTCCCAGACTCCACTTTCATGTCACATATGTATACATACATGTATGTTGGTATGCACATAGTAAAACCTAGATTCTACATATGAGACAAAATGTGGCCTTCGTTCGTCTTTATGAATCCAGCTCAACATGATCTCTGAAAATGGCATGTTTTCCTGCTTTATGTCTAAAGTGTATATGCATGATAAAACTTCATCATATATACTACATTATCTTTATCTGCATGATAAAACTTCATCATATATACTACATTATCTTTATCTGCCCACAGCTTGGTGGGCATCTAGCGGATAAGGTTGCAGTAAAACATGGCGTGCAAGCATATCTGCGCCGTACTGACTAGAGCCCTAGGAGTGGGTTAGTGGGTCATGTGGCGGCTCTACCGGTAGCCACAGTGACTACAGTAGTACCACTCCCGTTGTGCTAGTTTGCTTCCTGCCGCTGTGATAACAGGACCAGAAGCAGCCTGGGGAGTGGAGGGTTTGTCTCAGTGTAGACTTCCACATCACAGTCTACCAGCAGGAACTCAAAACTGTGCAGGAACCTGGGGGCAGGGGCTGAAGCAGAGGCCACGGAGGGGTGCTGCTTACTGACTTGCTCCTTGTGGCTTGCTCAGCCTGCTTTTCTTATAGCACCCAGGGCCACCAGCCCAAGGGTGCCACCACGCATAGTGAGTAGGACTCTCCCACATCCATCATCCATCAAGAAAGTGCACCACAGGTACTTTCTCAATCGCAGTTCCCTCTTCCAAAATGGCTTTAGTTGGTGTCAGACAGACATAAAAGCAGCCAGCACACTCTCCATCAGTGGATAAGGGTGTCCCTTCTAACCTGGTCAACTCTTGTTGCCTTTTGTTTTCTTAATGACAGCCATTCTGACTGAGGCGACATGTGTAGTTTTGATTGTCATTTGCTTGATGACTAAGGATGTTAGACATTTCATGCATGTCTCGTCATTTGTGTTTCTCTTGAGAAACGTCAGGTGTCCAGTTTTCTGACTGGATAACTTTACGGTTTTCTGGTTTTTCTTTCTGTTTTGCATATTTATTGGTATGAAGCCCCTGTCAGATGTATAGCTGCAAAGATTTCCCCTCTTTCTGCAGGTTCTGTTTCTTTTTCAGCTCAAAGCTTTTGAATTTCGTGCAGTTCCATTTGTCAATTTGGTTTTTACCCAGAGCTGTTCAAGTTTTTTTTTCAGAGTGTCGTTGGCTATGCCTGTGGAAAGATGTGATTTGCTGGAGATACTTTCTGCATCTGTGTGGAAGGGAGCTCTTGGTGGAATTCCAGAAGCAAGGAGATCTGTCAGAGCCCTCTCTGCTGTGCTTAGCACCTGTGTATGCATGGTATGTGTGTGTGGTCACGTGTGTGCCATAGCATTTGTGTGTGGAGGCCAGAGGACAACTCTATAAACTTAGGTCTCTCTTTCCTCCTTTATGTGGGTTCCAGGGCTCGAATTCAAGCTTGTGTGGAAAGTGCTTTATGTGGTGAGCCATCTCTCCTACCCATATATCTAGTTTTGTAAATGAAAACTTAATCACATCAAAAAAATTAGGGCCCTTAAATAGGCATTTTTTTAAAAAATATTTATTTACTTTTATTTTATATGCCTTAGTGGTTTGGCTGCAACTACGTCTGTGTGAGAGTGTCAAATCTTGGAGTTACTGTGATGAGTTTTATGTGGGTGCTGGGTTTTGAACCTAGGTCTTCTAGAAGAGCAGTTAGTGCTCTGAACTGCTGAGCTATCTCTCCAGTCCTAAATAGGCACTTTTAAAAAATGGTATTCAACCATGAAGCAAAATGCTGTGCGCTGTTATTTTAAAGAATGTACATGTTCAGTTACAAGATTTCAAGACATTGTTCTGCTGCTTTGTGGGGATAGCCTTTTAGAACAAGAGGCTGAAGCAGTAGCTACCCAGCTCCTAAGTTTGATGGGACCCTTTCCTGCAATAAGATCTTCCAGAAGTTTCCTTGGGCATCACCTACTAAAAGCTTTTTGGTGACTTTTCCAAAAGTGAAGCCTGCATTGAGCATCTTTGTTGTTCACTCAAATCTTAACTGTGTCGCGTGTCTCGGGAATACTGCCCTGGGGAAAGCTGTGGGTCTATCAGGGCTGGTGCTCATTGTTTCTAGAATGTTCCCAGTATTCTTGGCTCTGTTGTTTTCTCATCCCCTTTGTTGTGTTGACATCTTTTATGATCTTAACTCAGTCTTTTGCTTTTAACTCATATTTTAGAATTGGCAAATGTTTTTGATAGATTCGCTTAGTCTCTGTTGGATTTATGTTCTTCATTTACCCTGTATTGTCCCCAAACGCTGTGGTCTTTTGCCTTCTTCCTGAATTGTATTTGCTCTCACTCTTGGCTTCAGGAAGATATTTCTCGAAGCCCTCTGCTGCCTTCACCAATTCTTCTTCTTTAAAGATGTCTGTTATCTTCTGCCTCCTCTTCTCAACAAACTGAACTCACTCAAGTGCTCTCCTTTTTAGCTTGTGCATCTGTCAGTGACTGTCTAGTACTTTGTTCTTGTTGACATGAATCGTTGGTATTCTACACATGAACATCAGTGTTTATTGTCCATATGTATCAAATTATTCTAATGTTAAGCTTCCTTTATGTGTCCATTTCATGAGGTTCTTGAATTTCAGGGTTTTTTTTTTTTTAACGTGTCGCTCAGACACACAAAGTAGTGAAAAGTTGAAAAACCTACTAGGTTTAAAGTTGGGGGGAGAGCTGAAAGGAAACATACACTTCTAACTTTTCGTTAGCTACTGCCACGGCTGCCTCCACTTCTCCATTTCCTTCTCCTCATCTTCCTCTTCCTCTCTCTCCTCATCCACAGCCCCCCAGTTCTGACACAAGGTCTTACTAGGCAGCCCAGCCTAACCTCAAACTGTCGGTTTTTCTGCGTTAGCCTCCAAGCGGCAGAATGGCAGGTGTGTTCCACCATGCTTGTCTCGTCTTGGGGTTGACCTACCGCATTGGCGTGGACTAGAATGTAGCTCTCTGTTCCCATGGCCCATTCTTTTTTATTTTTTTATTTTTTGGTTTTTCGAGACAGGGTTTCTCTGTATTGTTTTCGAGGCTGTCGGTCCAGCCTGGCCTCAAACTCACAGAGATCCGCCTGCCTCTGCCTCCCGAGTGCTGGGATTAAAGGCGTGCGCCACCACCGCCCGGCTCCCATGGCCGGCCCATTCTTATGTAGAGCTGGGTTGGGCTTTGCTTTGATTGTGGTTGTGGACACTCTAGATGAACAAACTGAGCAGCTAGTACATCGTAAGTTCTTCCGTGGTCTACCACGAGGCAGACCATAGGTATGTTCTAGAGATAGTTGGTGCTTAAAGTAGGGCTTAGAATAAGATAAAATACTGAGTTCCAGCCTCATACATAACTAGCTTGATAAAAGTCTGCTGAGTGATTGGTAAATACATGAAATCACACTTCATTGTTAATTTGTAACATTAGTGATGACAATGATGAGTTATTTACTGATCGATTCAATGATTACTCCCAGTAAATTACTCCTGCCTTTCAGTATTGGGTTTTCCTGATTTCAGCTTGATGCCCATCCTATGTTTTGAAGCTAATGACACCATCCACACTTTAAATGTGATATTTAGTCATTGAGTCATTGTGAATAGTTTAGTTTACTAAAATGATAAATGACAAACCAAAGGTGAAAGTCATTAAATATTTTGAATCCCATTTGTTTAATTGAATGCTATTATGTTCAATAGTGAAGATTATTCTAGATTTCTAGGCTTCTATTGTCTTTAAGTTGCTGTGATTATTTTTCACCCCTCATCTTTGTTCCGACCTTGCTTTGGATTGCTGCATTTTCTTTCAGTGTCGAGATAACCAAGGCACTAGTAATAGTAAGAACATGAACCCAAGAAGCCATATCTTTGGCTTTTGCTCAACACTGCTGCTATTTTGTTCCCCTCCTAAGGGACCTGGGAAAATATCCCATTGTTTCGAGGTCAGCAAGGTGCAGGTGATGTCTTTAGATTTGCAACAGCTTTTTATGTAGTATTTGCAGATGTACCAAGCTGTAATTTAAGTCTCCAAAGCTAAACAATGGTTTACATTAACTTTCTAGATAAAGCCTGCCAGCTATTTTTGTCTCTCCACTTGAAAGCACCTTTCAGATATGAAATTTGCAGTAAGTGGCAAAGTTGATTTTAAAAAGAGGTATGGCATTGAGGTGGTTTATATCTTCTTAATTGCTTTTATTATTAAACTTAAATTTACTTACTCATTTCTCTCTCTCCTCTCTCCTTCTCTCTCCTTCCTTGTGGTACCGAGGATTGTTCTGGGGCTGTCACATGCTAGGCAAGTGCTCTGTCACTGAGTTATATCTTCAGCACTTTTTTTTTAATATTTTGTAAAATTTTATTCATTAAATGAATCAAATCTGACTATATAATATATGTTGTTTAAGTGTGTTGGATAAAATGTTAACCCAAATCTTAGTTTGATACAATGGCATGTACTTCAGAAGCATAGTCTTAATGGACATGTTAATATCGGTGTTACCAAAGTTAATAAAAATGAAGAGATACAGGTAAAATAGAAATAAGGTACAACAATGTGGTATTGGGAACAGAAAAGCATCCCAATGGGTTCTACACATAACTTAGTAGACTATGGGCCTCTTTGAGGTTGAAGAAGTAGGAACAAGACAAAATTTACATCTGGTGTTTGGTATTAGAGACCAGAGGGACCAGTTGGTAGCACATCATTGGAGGAGCTGTTGCTGGGCAGGGCTGGGAACAACTTGTGTGAACTGCTGCAGTCTCACAGAATATTAAAAACAAACTTTGATCCAGAACACTCATGTGCTTGTCTTCAGCACTTTTTTGCTTTATGTTTTTGGGAGCAGGTGTAAGTTGCCTAGGCTGGTCTGAGCTTGCTCAGTAGTACCGAGGATTGTTCTGGGGCTGTCGCATGCTAGGCAAGTGCTCTGTCACTGAGTTATGTCTTCAGCACTTTTTTGCTTTATGTTTTTGGGAGCAGGTGTAAGTTGCCTAGGCTGGTCTGAGCTTGCTCAGTAGTACCGAGGATTGTTCTGGGGCTGTCGCATGCTAGGCAAGTGCTCTGTCACTGAGTTATGTCTTCAGCACTTTTTTGCTTTATATTTTTGGGAGCAGGTGTAAGTTGCCTAGGCTGGTCTGAGCTTGCTCAATAGCCAGGGCAGCCCTAACTGAAACTTGTGATTCCTCTAGAGTAGCTGGGATTAAGGGTCTGAGCCACCAGACCAGGCTGTATCTTTTTTCTTATGTAACAACAATGCTTCTAGGTCAATAGAAGTGAGTATGATTTTAATGTTGCATTTATTTTTATTTTATTCCTATTTTAGGAGCCATAAACAAAAGAAAGTACTTTTCATATGGATGTAACGTTTAACCAATTAAAAATGTTCTATGTAATGTGCATGTCCTCACTACAGGGCTCAAGGTTATTCCCCTGAAGCAAAGTCAGACAGAGAGTCTTACTGCGTTCTGCAGGACCGATAGTCCTATCCAGGCATCCCCTGGTGCAATTCGTCTTCAGCCTCCCTTCCTTGTCCTGTCACTGTGTTCCCACTGCCACCCCCACTTAAAATACCTACTTTCCAATTTAAGACTGTGTCAGAGGCTTGTAGGATTGAGTGTATTGTAAGAAGATTTTGTTCTTTTGCCTTGAAACTTACTAGTTTCCATAACACATCTGGGCGTAGACTCATGACTGTCATTGCTGCTAGGTCTTCTTGTGTTCTGACAGCTTTTCTCTGTTATGGGAAATCCTCGGCTACTCATTTTTTAGACGCTACTTTTCTGCCTCTCCTTCACTTCCTCCCTAAACTTTAGAGAGAAACAGGTGAAACCTCCCTGTGTGGCTACTAGCTGAAAGTCCCTAACAGGAGGACAGTGAGTTCAGGGTTTTCCTGCTGAAGCCTGTCAATGGATCCTCAATATTTCTGACCTTCTATTTTATATTTTTAATCCTGAGCTCTAACTAATACTGTGATTGAACTCCTCCTTGCTTGCCAGGTACTAATTAATTGCCTTTACAGTATGTGCTCTTGACTGTATGCCTATTTATGGAGTAGGATGCAACAGTTTCAATGACCTTGTCTTTCTTATCTTTGTGGTTACAGCCACCCGTTTGTATTGGGAGCTGCCTGTTGGAGTTGTGTGGTTTCTTCCTCTGTGATCTGTTCCTTAAGGGTCTCAGATGCTCAAAGCTCTCCCTGATACTTTGTATTTTTGCTTAGGAGACTTTGTCTTAGATGTGGCTTTGTCAGTTCTCTCTGGGTCACCTTCCTTCTATGTTGGAGCATTGTAGTTGGCAGGTTCGTGCTGAATTCCAGGCTGTGTGTGCCAGCTCACGTGTGGACCAGAGGTTGATGTTGGTGTCTTTGTCATCCTCTGCCTTTTGAAACAGGGCCTCTTACTGAGACCCTCCCTGATCTGCATGACTGTCAGTTTCAGAGATCTTCCCGTCTCTGCCTCCCCAGCCATTGGGTTACAGGTGTGTACCTCTGTGCTCAGCTTCTGGGGATCTGAATTCAGATCTGATGTTTGTGTGACAAGCACATTGCCGCTGAGCATCTCCACAGCCCCAGATGGGAAGGTTTTTTAAGGATTTGTCTGCTTTACTTCTTCATCTAATGAGTCCCCCACCCTTTTTTTTTTTTAATTTTCGTTTCATTTTTTTTGTTTTTTCAAGACAGGGTTTCTTTGTGTAGCGTTGGAGCCTATCCTGGCACTCGCTGTGTAGACCAGACTGGCCTCCAACTCCTGCCTCTGCCTCCCAAGTGCTGGGATTAAAGTCGTGTGCCACCAATGCCCAGCTTCATTTTTAAGTTGTATACTAATTATGACTATTTATGGCATACAATGTGATGCTTTTGTATTCAGTGGTCATATCAGGGTGACTAACATATCTACCGTCTTGACCATGTATCCTTTCTTGTGAATTCTGCTGATTTGGGGGGACTTTCAGTCTAGAAATGGTCCGAATGACCCAGGCTCCTGTCTTGGTGAGCTGGGCCCAGGCTTTCTTCTCAGGCATGGATGTAGCTCTGAATCATCCCTAGCCTGTGACCCTGGCTTCTCCCAGTCCCCTAACCCCTAGCCAGCCTTGGCTTCCTGCCTGGGGGCTTTGGCCCACGTGTCCTTGAGAGCAGAGCAGCTGGCCATCTCTGCTTGTCTCCAGCGCTGTAGTCAGTGGCCTACCACTGAGGGTTGGCTTGTCTTCAGGTCACAATGATGCCAACCTTGCTTTGCGCCCTGCGGTGGCTGTGCTTTCTTCCCTATATTTTGCAAATACTTAATTTGTTCACGGAGGGGTACATTTGGAGCAGAGCTTGCTGGTCCATCTTTACCTCAAGTCTGTAGCTTCCCATTTTATCCAGTCAACGTTTAAACATCATCGCCTCTTCTTGTGAGCCTTAGTCTTCCCATTCTGCCAGGCATTTCCTCACCTCCTTGGACACCCCTGCTCCTCCTCCTACCGTTTCTTATGTGCTGTATTCACAACCTTCTCAGCCTTCCTCCTTCCCTCTGCCTTCCACACTCTCTGGTGCAGCTTTCCTTAGCCCCACTCAACCATAGCAATCATGGCCTTCTCTGAAGTCATCCTAATTTGCTCATTTGGACCACATCACTTTTGTCTTGTTTAGAGAATTGCTTATCTCGTGCCTGTGGGCCTGGATCCTTGCATCCCACATCCCTACACCTAGATCCTGGATGTAGGACTGACTGGTAAAACTGAGGTGAGACAGACATACCAGGTAGAAAACATGGCATCTAACTTTTGGATATCTCATATCTAGCTTTGGGATATGTTTACGTATTTGTTGTAGGTTTATTATGTATTTTCTTGATTTTTTTTTTATATTGAGTAGGTCATTTCTTTCAAGAATGTTGAAATTCTCTCTCATTCCCCATTCCCTGACTCTTTTTTTTTTAATTTTCTTTATATACGGCCTGTTTCTATTGCAGCCCCCTCTCAGATACAGAAGGCATTCATGTGGGATGTGCATCCTTGCAGACAGCACATTACTTAGTAAGTCTTTGACTCTGTCGTGTCTGCCTCCGGTCCCATCAGTCCAACCCGTGAAGCGCCTACTGTTCAGAGTGTCTTTCATTCTTACCTCTGCTCTGAGGGTTGGTTTTTATGAACCATTAAAAACCCCCTCTGTACTTTCTCCCGGTCGCAATCATTTCTTGCCTTTAATTTCTCATAGAGCATTGTCCATATTAGTTCCTAAGACAGAGTTGTATTCATTTGGTATCATTCAGGGGTTCTGCTCTGTCCACAGGGACAGGTCTTGACCTCTTGGCTTGTTATTCAAGGCTCCTCCCATCACCCCTGTGCCTTGTAGTCTCTGTCCTTTTCAGCAGCTATGCTTGATGTTTTGGCATCCTTGGTATCCATGCCCTGTTTGAGCCTGAAACGGAGCACATGACATTCCCTCTGTGTTTTTTCCTGTCTGTGACTGGATTTACATTTCCTGCTGAAACAAGTTCTTTTGATGACACAACTGTGACCCATCCAGGTAGAAAGCCTTTTTGCTTCTCAATATTAATATAGCAGTTCACACACCTGTCATTCATACAGTTACATATCCAAGATTTTCTCTCCTCTGCTGGCTTGTGAGCTGCTCGGTGTATCTATCTTTCTTTCCGAAGTTCCACAGTATGGAAAGTGTCTAATCAGTAGTACTGAACTAAAAGTTGGATACTATATCTGTGCTCATGTTAGGCAAATGGGCCTAGAAGGCTACTTAGCCCCATTAGCCTTGCTCATGTGAGAAACACTAGCCAAAAGAAAACTAAGTTTCAGTTTTAATGTTAATATACAGTAATCTTGAAGTTGTCTAATTTTTTTCTGAAGGAATGTAACTTTACTAAAATAGAAAATAAATTTAAAACGAGCTTGCATCAATATAATTTTGGTGTTGGAATGAACGGAAAACACTCATGTCATGGTTGACTGAGTCAAGCAGGGTGTCAACAATCTGTCATCTAACAATTGAACTCTTTGTGATTGTTGAAAAGCCTATATTAAATTCCTCCAGAAAAAAGACTCTATTAAAAGCCATGTAGGAAGGTAAAAGAATATTTTACATCATGTTTTAATTAACCAGAATTGTCTTGTTACATCTTGGGGCTCTTGAAATACATAAAGGATATGTGGAAAATGTATATAACCTTTTCAAAGTCAATTTTATCACAGCCCTTTAGGCTTTTCGTGTTAAAGTGGTGACCACGAAGTCTTCTCCAGTGTTTTAATCTGCCATTCTGGAAAAGTTTGCCTTATGTCGCTGGGAATGAGCTCTTCAAAGTGTTGAGAAACCACATTTGTGGAAATATGTATCAGTGTGCACATTGTGTGTGTTAATTCTTAAGCAATAAGAAAAAGGCTCAAGTGATTATAGAGGCATGAAAAGGATATAAGGGAGGAATATAAAGGGAGTTGTAGATTAAAATTCCCCCAGTGTTCACTTGTTCAATACTTTGTATGCAAGAGTATAAGTAAAACCCCATATTACCAAATGTGTAGTTTGCTTAATTACCTAAAATGTTACACTATTTTTCTTTGGTTCATTTTTGCCTCTTTTGCTGGAATTCACACTGGGGATAACAAACAGACCACATTTTTCTTTCTTAAGTGCCTCAGGGGAGGGGGAGACAAATAGCAATAGAAATTCAGCGTAGCAATAGGGCCACACAGAGTTACAGAGAGCACTCTGACTTCCCAGGGGACTAACCCCAAGAGCTTTCGTAGAAATCATTGGAACAGCAGATACCTCCTTACCCATCTCCTGTCGAGATGTTAATCTCCTGTCATCTTTTCTTATTTATTGCTTTTGACAGCCAACTTACAGTTGTATTTACTGTCTGTACTCTAAATATACCTGTAATTATGAGACATTTTTTCCACCGTGACTATGTAGCTGGCTGCTTAAGAAAGAAAAACCCGCAGAAAAGCTAAAACTTTAAAGTTAATAGTACATCTGCCAAAACAGATTAGCAGTGAGTTTCCAGAACAGAACAAGTGGTCTTGATCTCTTTACCGAATACTGTGTGTATGTCAAACCTTCCCTGTCTTTGGGGAATGAGGCTTTCGGATGGAAACTCGTATTCTGACGTAGATGCTTTGAGGCTGAAAATGTCAAGCAATTAATTTCACCCTTGTTTCCCAGGTCGAATATTGCTGCATTGTTTTATGGTATCCATACTGGAACTATGTAATGTGTTCGTAATAGACTTGATCTAGTCTGAGAGCCCTGTGGAACTAACTCACTGACCAAATGAACTCCAGATTAAAATATGTCAGTTATGTAAACACTTGTAAGCATAGAACAATTTTTACACTTCAGGTCTCATGGCCACCTCCGTTATCTTTATCATGATTTTTATTTATTTCAGAGACACTGGCATTAACACATGGGGACATCAAAAAATGCTGTCCAAGCAGAATGGATGTATTATTTAGTCAGAATACTCAAAGTGTAGATCTGCTTTTGAGACAGGGTCTCTCTGTGTAGTCCTGGTTGTTCTGGAACTTTCTTTGTACCCTATGAAGAAAGAAACCGTGGGGGTATGATTTGTTCTGAGAACCGTGGTATTGCATTTTCATCCCACACTGCATAGTCTGTCTACAATTGTCAAACGAGTGAGTTGGCAGGACAAAAGGTCCTGCTTTGGCCAGATTTGTTTGCAAAGATCTGCAGAACCATTTCAGCCACGTAAGAGAGCAAGCTGGGTGCAGGAGACACGAAGCAGGAGGGACTGTGGCGAACTGTGTTTAAAGCTGGATCGAATCCCAGGGTTTGTGGGCTTCGCAATGCAAAAGCAAAAGCTTTAGTCAGGAGACCAGAGAATACGTACTTCATGTGAGTAACAGAAACCTGAGGTATTCTAAACTATTTCTGTCTTCCAGATCAGAGTGTTAGGAAATTAAAACTGTAAACACACACCTAGGTTCACGGCATCCACTGATGTCGGAAGGGAGTTTCAGTCACCCTGACAACTGCTTGCTGTATTCTGCAGAGATTGGAAATTGACGAAACCCCAAGGCTCTAAGAGGTGCTTGCAAACACAACTGTGTCGTAAATTTGTAAGCTGTTGAAGGAGTTTCTAGTTTCTGTCAGTGAGAGCATTTGCAACTTTTCTAATGGGAGAAAAAAGAGGGTTTGTGTTGTGCAGGTGTGGGGTCCTTGCTACCAGGGAGACACTTCCCTGGCTGTGCCTCTGCCTTGTTTCCAGACTTCGGGAGACACTGGGTTTTAGTAGGCAGCCAGGGCAGTGAATGCTGATACAGCAACTGCTGTCCTGGGAGCCGAACGCACGTGGCTTTGATAACATTAGGACACTCCACAGGACATTCCCTCGTGGGATCACTATTTATATTATGATGCTTAACTCTTATCATCTCCCTCCTCTTTTTTAAGCTTTGCTATAAGCTACATCCAAAACAAGAAAGATAACCTGCGAAAACCTTTTTCCTTTTTCTTAGAGTTCTTGACAGTGGGCCTCTTTTAGCCCAGAGAACTGCCCCTCTTCCTCTTTCTCCTGTCCTTTGCTGGTGGTATGCAATGTTAATTTTATGTCCTGCACATTGCTCTCTAACTATTTCCACCTTTATTTCATGTGTTACATCAGTCGGTTTTGCCTTTTGTTTGGATCATAACTCCTAACTTAGGTTAAAAATGTTTGAAGATGAACAATTTCACAAATTCTTTGGAGTGTAAAGTGTGTGTGTGCGTGTGTGCGCGCGTGCTTGTGCACACATGCGTTACTAATAGCTATATCGTCACCAATCTGGACCAGTCTTGGAATCAGCAAAAGCTATTAATAAAATGCATCACGTTAACAAAATCCTGCAGATCAGTTTGAAAAATGTTGTGATAACAGAATGCATCTCGTAGAGAACCTCATGGTCTTCGTTGCTCTAGGCTCTCGGTGAGAGGCACCACACAAAGGTTGTGAGTGCTCAGAATCTTCTGTATCCTCTGTAACCACTATGTGCTGCTCAAAAACAGCTCTGCAAACTTGTGCTGCTCTTATTCTTTTCCTGGTTTGCGTCTGCTGTCCTGGCATGCTGACCCATGCCCCTCATGCTCTTCTTATGTCAGTGTTCAAGTCGACATGGAAGGATCTGCATTGCTCACTAACACTAACCTTCTGTGAAGTTGCTACAGCATCCTTGTGCTCTCTGTGCCTTTGGGTCCTCAGATCAGATTCCAAAGCTAGTTGTGTACTTGGTGTTCCCTTATTGGAAAGGGGTTGTGAGGTGTTTATTAAGCTCATGGATTCTTAAGGACTGTATCTAAGTGACTGCTGATTCTGTCTGATAAGCATTTTCATGCCACTTATGTGTATTCAGTGAAAATAAAATCTAAAGCTTGTTCTAACAACTCTCAGTTATAACTATTATTTATACTTTTGAGTAAGAGTCAATATTACTATACTAAGGCTCAAGAATCAAATTGATGTTACACCTTAGTGTTCAATTATTACTTGATTGTAATCACAATGAAACTTTATTAAATCTTTTGAAATAGAAACATTTCTAACAATCACTTTACCTAACCAAATATCTTGCTTTCTTAGTAAAAGCGTTCTATCGCCTCTGCTTTGCTGTCTTAGTTCATTTCATGTGTCTTTTACATAATAGACCTGAACTGCCTTGTGTTGAAGAGGAGGCTGTATGACGTTTTAGCAGCTTGCCGTGTGATGGAATTTAACCTCAGCTTATGTCTCTCCCTACACAGTCCCTTCAGTCTGAATATGTTCATTACTAAGGCCTTGCCACTCCAATGAAGGCGGTTCCATTCTTAGACATCTGGACCTGCAATGTGGAGGGGACCAGCTGCTTGCCCGGAGGATGTCTCTATCTTCTTACCTTAGAGAGTGTTAAACATAGCACCATTGAGAGACTTGAGGCCAGAGCACTGGCTGATGACTACTATAAATGCACTGCAATGATCTTTATGGAGATGTCCATACTTGTATAAGACAGTTTTAATGTTGAATTTGGTATTTTAAAAGGTTATTTTTAATGTATTTCAGTAATGCATTTGTTACTGCATTTACATGTACAGTGTTACATTATATATGTATTGTGAACTTTATAAAAGACTATTTTGATAATTTTATAAATATATAAAATTATGTAAAAGCTAGAGTATATTTTGATTTAGACTTTCCTGCTGTTTGCTACCAAAAATTTGTATTTTAAATTTGTTTAGCTTTAGTATGGTTTTGTCTACAATGAGTAAATAATTCTTCCTTAGTAAGTGAAAGTGAGGGAGCAGGTTTTTAGAAAGTGACTTTAATGCTCCCCCTCTGAATTCGGTAAACCAGAGCATTCTCTCTTGAAGTCTGTCTGAACTGGAGTTCATCCAATTTTATCTCTGCCAAGAGTGCCGTTGTTTGGTGGGGTTTATTTAGGAAAAAAACCTTTCCCCCTTTGTTTTTTATCTTGAACCTTTTGAATAGGAGGTTTAAAAAAACCAAAAACCAAAAACCAAAAAAAACCTGTAGCATCTCTTTAAGACCAGAAATCGCTGCAAGTCTCTCCCGAAATCATGGCTTTTTTTTTTCTCTGTGAAATGACAGAACATTCCAAATGCTTTTATGTCTTTCCTCCTCTCGTGAATGCTTAAAAAAATGCCTTAAACCATGTATTTTGCTTATGCCTTCTTGTAAATATGCAGAGGAAGGACAGGGATTTTAAGATACTTGTCTACGGTTTGTGAGAACACTCTCAGTAATGTGCAGCAATGCTGGTAAAGACCAAAAAGTCTCTTCAAAAAGAGTTCGTAGTCCAGGAGCACTCTGCCTTGGGGACGAGGTGGGCATCGCCTTGTGAGCATTCATGGTCTGATGTCAGTTTCAAAGCAATGAAGGAATAAACTGGAGAAAATGCTGCTAAGTAGATCTGTACACTAAAGGAGATGTTTTAATGGAACGCCTGCCCCTGGTGTACACAGGGGTCTGTCCAGAACCGGGTGTCAGAGTAAAACGGCCCCTGAGGGTGTGTGCAGCCCTTTCATGTATGATTCCAAATTTGTTTCCAGAAGCCTTTTGGCTTCTTGTCTATATGAGATAGAGTCTCAGATACTGATTCTCTTCCAGGCTGCTTGAGAATGGGCAAGGGCTAGTTAACTTGATTTCTTGCAAAGCGTTTTATTTCAACTGTTGAGTTGTTTATAACATATTTATTAGGAGGAGATATCTTCAGACTGGTATGTATCCTTCAGCAAGATGCCTTGTTCACGTTTTCCACTTTTTAAAAGGCATTGGAATGAACATTTGGCTCAGGTTTGTAGCATAATTCCCCATAACTGCAGTACCAAATCATTCCACTCACCTGATGGAAAGTTGAGTTATATGTTTGTAGAACCAAAAACATAAACAGGAATTAAATTGTATATCTTTTCTAAAGATGAAAAGTAAAATATTTTATTGAGTTATTATTTTAAAAAGTTGGTTTGTTGTATGGGAAGAAAATACTATTTCTTTCAAATTATCATAGAAAAGTAATTGAAGCAACATTTGAGATGTGGGGGAAGAGAACCATATCATCATTTTTAGTTTTTCTATGAACACCAATGAGTGCAGCTACTAAAATGATTGTAAAGTTGACTACTGTAAATTTTCCATAACTATGTGTGTATATATGTCATATGTATCTACATGTGTATGTCTTAAGCTTATTTATGCACATGAACATACATAAGGCACACCAAGAAGGGGTTGTGTATAATATAGAGTTTATATAGCAGAGAGATTCTCCACTTATAATAAAAAATTGTTTGCCATGTATTTTGTTATGAATAGTTTATCTCCCAGAAGATATTTTGCTCTATTTTGAAGTGTAGAAGAGTACACTGCTGATAAATAAAAATTTTATGCAATTTACTCCTGGACAATTCATCATTTCGAATTTGAGTTGTTTGTGTACTTAAGTCTCTTTGTAATTTTAGTTTTGGCTCCACGTGGTCGGCTCCCTTTGGCTTCCTCTGGCTCAGAACCTTTGACTTTCAGTTTATCTTGTATTGATCTCCTTGAGCTGCTCCTCATGTACAAGAGCACATGCTCAGAGCAACTTTGTACTTTGAATCTCATACCCATCAAAGAATATTGGATTCCTTGTCTCTGTTTTTATAGCTCCGAGTTTCCTTTCTGTTAATAAAATATCATTCAGGACCCAAAGCTATGGTCCTGCTATGTCATTGTGACTGCACGATACTTGCACAGCATGCTGGGATCAGTTCCTTTAGAAGAAGAAAGACCATTTTTCTTATAGGGAAAATTACAGAACTAAGTCAGATTAGCTAGTAAGGTAACCCCATCTTGCCTGTTCCAGAAAGCACAGAGAAACCCTTTCCTATGGATGGGAAGGGGATGTCACATCTAGAGGTTTGTTTTTTTTCCCCCTCTTCCCAGTGCTGGAGGTTGAGCCCCAGATTTCATGTTAGGCAAACTCTTTACCCTACACTACAATTGCATCATATGTCTAGAGCTGGGAATTCACAGTTCATTCTTGCAGGGAACGAAGCAGCTCAGGTCAAAGGTTATCAGGGGGTGGCCTCTTACAGATTTTTTTTAAAGAGACAAATCCATGGACCTGTTTCAGAGAACAGAAAAATCTTTGGTACAGCTTGAATTACTGTGGGAAAGGAGGTTGCAATGAATGAGGTTAACACACCTCATCAAACTCTTCACCAACTGGTCATTGCATTTATGTGGCACTGTTATCCTTAAATGCAGAATGATTTGTTGGTCTTAAAACACATCTGGAAAAACTGACGAGTTATTTATATGTTTAATCCATGGCTCAAGTACAGCAGGAATATGGATTTACCAACAATACACACATATATAAAATATATAATATATTATTTGTTATTTGTATCATATATATGTGTGTATATATACATATGTATGTATATATATATATATATATATATATAATTTTTTTTTGTTTTTTCAAGACAGGGCTTCCCTATGTAGTCTTGGCTGTCCTGGAACTCACTCTATAGTCCAGGGTGGCCTCGAACTTAGATCCACCTGCCTCTGCCTTCCAAGTTCTGGGATTAAAGGTGCACACCACTACCACCCAGCACATAATATATTTTTAGGCTTGTTCTTATGGTCACATGTTCAGCCATCTCTATGGCAAATGTTGGTGTGTGAATCCAACAGAACTTTCTAGTGCTGCAAGGGCTTTTCCCAATGCACAGTAAAGCAAGAATATGTTCACTGGATGTCTTTTCTGAAGATTAAATAGGAATAATTACAATTTAGATAGAATTTCATTGAAAGATTGAGCTACTTTATAAAGGGGTTGAATATAGAGGGCAGCAACCATGACATATGAAGGAAATGTATTAAGTTATTTTGAACCAAATTGAAATGTTAATATATTCCCACCTGGTTCCTCCTCTATGGATTGAATTATGATAATCAGATCAAGAAGGAGAAAAATAGCTTTTCTAGAAAATTTTAAATATTTTTTCTTTTGGTAAGTAGAAGGAATGACATTTAAAGCAAAATATCTATCTTTTGGGGGGGGACAGTTTGTTTTAAATGGACATTTTCACACCCATGGCTTGTTTTAACTAACATATCACTTATATCAAGGCAAGTGACATCAGCCAGTTGACCAAAACATGTTTGAGCGGTGAGATTGCAAGCGAGAATGGGGGGTGAGGACTATTAATAACTGTAAAAATGTCTACAAACACCTAATCAAGTAAAACATAGGAATAACTGTAGAATGGGGGAGAATGGAGGTTATCCATCAAGTGTGTTTTCTTTTATATTCTGACTCTGAATCTAGGGCAGGGCTTCAGAAAACGGCAGGGGAGAACATTGGGGCTGGACGCCAATTCCTGAAGCAGCTGATGTTTGCACTTAATAGTGAGATGCCAAGATATCAATCATCCTTTCCTAGTCTACACAAGTTAAAAACACACATTTAGTCCACTCCAGGGCTCTTACTGTTATTTATTGTGCTCAAAAATTTAAGAATCTTTTCTCAAGTTAGTCAGTTTTAACATCTAGATTCCACAAATAATTATAGAATAAAAACTGAAAGAAAAAAAAAAACCAGAGACCACGACTGTCTGTCTGTCTGTCTATCTATCTATCTATCTACTGATCATCCATGTCTTTTCTTCACCTGTCTATCACCTACTTGACCTCCGAAATGTGTACTGTAACTTTAATATAACTGTAGCATTTCCCTTAAGAACTGGCAAGTTAGGTAAAACCTGGAAGCATCAGAGACTAAAGATGAAAGGGGTTGGTTTTCTGCTGTCCCTGTAGGGTGAGAAGTGGAGCAGACACTGAAGTCTATCTGGATTTTCTACTGGCAGAGAACGTTTTACTATCATTGGGTACAGTTTAAAAGTATAGCTATAGCCTAAGAGGAGCATTTCTGTTAGTTTTCCCTCAGTTCTAGGGAGATGTGATCCCGTTGACTTTTGCCTATTGAATTTTGAGGCAGCTGTAACAAGGCACCTTGTCTATGTGTCCAGCTGGGTTAGACTGGCCTGTCCTTTCCTGGCCAGAGGACGAGTTTAATTCCTTCATATCAATCTTGGGCAACTAATCTTGGCTTTTCATGCTGCTTTTGGTCTAAGTAGGAGTCCATGTCACATTTAGACCATGTGCCTTCCATGGCCAGAATGGAATCACACAGTAACACTGAAGAAACAGACAAGCCTTTAGAAGACACACTGATGGTATACAAGCAGGGGCTCAGAGCCTTGTGTCACCAAGAGCTTTTGCTTGGGGTGCAGGGGAGTCTCTATGATATTGTAGCAAAGACCAGATGAGGGAAAATGTTGTACCAGGAACCGCTGAGCACAATCTTGAAAGTCAACTAAGATGACAAATAGAGACTTCTGGAGAGCTTGGTCTATTTTAAAGTCAAATCATCTGGGGAAATTATTCTTAATTAAGGATTCCTGTTTAAGTGACAGGTTGTTAGGATTGCTAATCTTAAGGTAAAACAAAAGAGGAAAAGTTCACCCACCAGGTCTGCAGGAGAGAAAAAAGTCAACAGCTAAGTCAGGATCTGAGATCAGGGAAAGCCCTGTGGATTGGGGATCCCCAAGACCCCTCCCAGTTTCTTTGACTCAGGAAATCCAAGAAAGAATACCAAGTAAGTGGAGAAAAGGACAGGACTAAAGGCTGACATCTCGGCTTCAGATCCAGTTTTCAAGGAGTTTTCTCCTAGTAGAGCCCAGAACACAATTCCCCAGTAATACGTTGTGACAACAGGAAGTGCTGACGACTAGGAAACCCATAAGAGACCAAGGAGCCAAGGATGTCATTGGTGGTTGTATGCTCACCCTGCCCAGCAGCAGCAGGATTCTAGGCTCCTAGAGGGAACGCAAGAACTCAAATAAGACAAATAGGTTACATAATCCAGGCATGGAAAACCACTTTTTACCATTGCAGGGAGTTTTATTTTTGTATTTTACCTTAAATTGAATTCTATCAGCCTCCCCCTACTTTCCTCCCTGCTTCCGTCCCTGGAACCCCTCCCATGTATGTCCTCGCTCTCAAGTTGATAGCCTGTTTTTCCTTGAATATTATTGTTACATGTATGTGTATGTATGTATATACATGCACAAATATATAGAGATACAATCTGCTGAGTATGTTTTTGTTGTTGGTGCGTGTACATGATTTCAAGGCTGATTACTCTGCACTGGACAACTAATAAGGAAGCTCATTCCTGGGAGAGGCTAATTCTCCTTGCAGTCATTAGCTGCCTGTAGTTCTATGTCTAGGCATGGGACCCTACAAAATCTTCACCCTTCCACAATTAACATGTCTATCGATGTTGCCATTGTCTTTGTCTTGCTGATGCAACTATTTCTAGGAGAGACTTTCACAACAGACTTCCTAGTATTCTGGCTCTTACATTCTTTCTGCCCACCACTTCAGAAAGGAGCCGCTGTGATGGGAAGTTTTGCACAGTTTACCTTTGGAGTTCTCAAGCCCAGCCCAGCTTTGTCAGTAGGTCTTTGCCGTGATTGCTATTTTAACATTTGAATGCACATCCTGTACCACAAGCCTATTTAATCTGTAGGAACTAAAGCATATTGAAATGAATGTGTAGGTCCATAGGAAGTTGACTCCAGTCCTCTGTACTTCTTTTGAGAAATGAAGACTTGTGATCCAGTCTTTGTTGACTGTAGTGCTCCAGATATGTTAGAATAATGGATCTCGACCTCCTAATGCTGCCACACCCTTTAATACAGGTCCTCATGTTGTGGTGACCCCATCCATACAATTATTTTCGTTGCTTCTTCACGATTATAATTTTGTCATTGTTATGAATCTCAATGTAAACAACTGATATGTAGGATATCTGATATGTGACCCCTGTGAAAAGAGTTATGACCTTCAACACATAGGTTGAGAACCACTGTAGACAGTTTCTGTTCTGCCTGGTCCCGCAGCCATTTAGCCCCAAATAAATACACCGACACTTATGTTAATTATAAACTGTTTGACTAATGGTTCAAGCTTCTTTTTTTTTTTTTTTTTTTTTTACAAGACAGGGTTTCTCTGTATTGTTTTGGAGGCTGTCGGTCCAGCCCAGCCTCAAACTCACAGAGATCCGCCTGCCTCTGCCTCCCGAGTGCTGGGATTAAAGGCGTGCGCCACCACCCAAGGCTAGTTCAAGCTTCTTATTGACTAGCTCTCTCTTAATTATTAATCCATGTCTATTCTAAGTATTTCCATACTTATGTGATCTTATGTTACCCGAGATGCCCAGATCTGTTACTCCTTCCACAGCTACATGGCATCTCTCTGGCTGCTCTCAGCATCCTGTCTCCAGAATTCTGGTAGACCCGCCTATACTTCCTGCCTAGCTACTGGCCATCAACCAATAACATATATACAGGACATTCTCCATTAAACCACAGCTTGAGTTTATATTTTTTTAAATGCATAAATCTGAAGTAGCAACGGTTTCTCTTTCCTTTGTTCACAAAACCACCAATGAACCACACCCCAGTATCTCCATATCTCATTCATTTCAGACCCAAGTAGTGTAGGGAAAATATATCCAAATCTCTATTTTGTAAGAATTATTATTGGCGATATGGTTCAATGGAACAGCATTTATCCAGTCATGTAATTAGACGGAGAAAACTCTGTGTGTGTGTGTGTGTGTGTGTGTATTAGCCTACAACATCTATTTCATTTAGTTGCTATTAAATAACAAAAGAAATAAAAATATATCAATGTAGTTTTAAAATATTATAATTTTAATATATTAAAGGCAAAACTAATGATTGCTAAAGGGAGGCAACATTTTAAAAGGGCATACTTAAAATAATAAAAATGCAAGTTAGAAGAATGTGTAGGTTAGTTATGGAGCTATAGCACTGTCTGACTTACAGTGATTGTATTGTTAAAGCACTCACCGGCTTCTCAGCTTTGCCAAATCCACAATGTCAGGCCGGCTATCCTACAAGAGGATTCTGGAACCGACGACGACGATGACATCTCACTCAGAGGCAGGTTTATTATACTAGGCTTGTTCTGTGTGGGGCTCCGACTCACAAGACCAGTCCAGACCAGTCCACACCAGTCCACACCAGTCCAGAGGAGATCACCTGAGAGCAGGCTGAGTAGAAGGCCTCTGGGCATTTGCAACCTTTTTCTTTTTGCAGTTATCTGAATTGCTCAGTATATTAAAGCTTTTAAAAATGTTTAAAATTTGTTTTTTATATTTTAATTTTATTTCATGTGTATTAGTGCCTTGCCTGCATGCATGCATGTCTATCACAAGCATGCCTGGTACCCACAGAGGCCAGAAGAGGGAATCAGATCTCCTGGAACTGGAGTTACAGAGGGTTGTAGTCACCATGTGGGAGCTGGGACTCACATCCAGGTCCTCTGGAAGAGCAACAAGTGCTCGTAACTGTTGAGCCATTTCTCTAGGCTCTATTTAAAATTTAAAACCAAGTCTTTAAAAAGTGCTTTTACATCTTAAGCCATTTCCTAACACATCTTTACTTATGTATCTTTTCATTTTCTCACCACTCTGCTCAAATATTTGACAAAGCAATCTAGAGAAGGATTCACTTTGGCTCATGGTTTGAGGGTGTGGTCCATCATGAAGGGAGGGCATGGTGGCAGGGTGCCCTGAAGCAGTGGAAGCAGGAGCAGAAGGCTACTTTGTCACATCAAAGATGGGACAGGAAGAGGAACTGGCCTATTGACGTCATGACCTCACAGAAGCATTTCCTCTAGTTAGGTGTCAAGTTGTAAAAACTTAAGAACCTCTCAGAACAGGGCTGCCAGAGGAGACCCAGTATTCAAACATATAGGCCTGTGAAGACCATTTACATACAAATCTTTTTTATAATAAATTATTTTTAATAATGTAATATAAAGCAAAACCCAACACATTGAAATTGAGCAAAACAAACAGAAGGAAAAGAGCCCAAGAGAAGGCACAAGAATCAGAGATCCACTCATTCACACAGTCAAGAATCCCTCCTATAAAAACACTTAGTTGGAAGCCTTAATATATTCGCAGAGGACTTGATACAGACCCGGTGTGCTGCTTCAATCTCTGTGAATTAGCAGAAACTATGATCATGCTGATTTATTTATTTAATTTTTAGACACAATCTTACTTTACATATTTGGTCTTAAATTTTGTGCATGACGATAGATATGGGTCTATCTGCAGTCTTCTGTCAGCCTCCAGTTGTGCCAGGACAATTTGTTGAAGATACTTTCTTTTTTCCATTGTATAACTTTAGCTTCCTTGTAAAAAATCAGGTGTTCACTTAAGTTCAAATGGATCAAAGGACCTCAACATAAATCCAGCCACACTGAACCTCTTAGAAGAGAAAGTGGGAGGTACCCTTGAATGAATTGGTCCAGGATATCGCTTCCTGAACATAACTCCAGTAGCACAGACACTAAGATTGACAATTAATAAATGGGACCTCCTGAAGCTGAGAAGCTTCCATAAGGCAAAGGACACAGTCAGCAAAACAAAAAGGCAACCCACAGATTGGGAAAAGATATTCCCTAATCCCACATCTGACAGAGGGCTGATCTCCAAAATTTACAAAGAACTCAAGAAGCAAGCCTCCAAAACACCAAAGGATCCAATTAAAAAGTGGGGTACAGAACTAAATAGAGAATTCTCAATAGTGGAGTCTAAAATGGATGAGAGACACTTGAGAAAGTGCTCAATATTCCTAGCCATCCAGGAAGTGCAAATCAAAATAACTTTAAGATACCATCTTACTCCTGTCAGAATGACTAAAATCAAAAACACCAATGACAGTTTATGCTGGAGAGGATGTGGAGAAAGGGGAACACTCCTCCACTGCTGGTGGGAGTGCCGACTCGTACAGCCACTTTTGTAATCAGTGTGGAGATTCCTCAGGAAAATGGGAATCAGTCTACCACAAGATCTAGAAATTCCACTCTTAGGCATATACCCAAAAGATGCACATTCATACAACAAGGATGTCTGTTCCACTATATCCATAGCAACATTATTTGTAATAGCCAGAACCTGGAAGCAACCTAGATGCCCCTCAACTGAAGAATGGATAGAGAAAATGTGGTATATTTACACAATGGAGTACTACTCAGCAAAAAAAAAAAAAAAGAAATCTTGAACTTTGCAGACAAATGGACAGCACTAGAAGAAACCATCCTGTGTGTGGTAACCCAGTCACAAAAAGAGAAACATGGTATGTACTCACTCCTATATGGATTTTAAACATGAATCAGGGGAATGCTGGCCTATAATCCCACTGCCAGAGAGTCTGGGTAACAGAACCTTTATCCAGTGACTGATGGAAGCAGAGGCAGACACTCATAGCTAAACACTGAGCTGGGATTGACACGTGAAGCAAGCTTGTTTCTAATTCAAATAAATTAGGAAAAAAGCAGGTGTTTGTAGGTGTGTGGGTTAATATCAAGGTTTTCAAATCCATTCCATTGGTCTACCTGTCTATTTTTGTGCCAATACCAAGCTGTTTTCACGACTATAGCTCTATAGTGAGCTTGAAGTCAGGGATGGTGATGCCTTCGGAAGTTCCGTTATTGTACAGGGTTGTTTTGGCTATCCTGGGTCTTTTGTTTTTCCATATTAAGTTGAGAATTGTTCTTTCAAGGTCTGTAAAGAATTGTGTTGGGATTTTGATGGGGATTGCATTGAATCTGTAGATTGTTTTTTGACAAGATTGCCTGTTTTACTATGTTGATCCTACCTATCCAAGAGTATGGGAGATCTTTCCGTTATCTGGTATCTTTTTTAATTTCTTTCTTTAAAGACTCAAAGTTCTTGCTATACAGGTCTTTCACTTTTTTGTTTAGCATTATCCCAAGATCTTTTATGTTGCTCGTGGCTATTGTAAAGGGTGATGTTTCTCTGATTTCTTTGTCAACTCCTTTATCCTCTATATATCATAGGGCTTCGGATTTTTTTTAGTTAATCTGGTATCCTGCCACTTTGCTGAAGGTGTTTATCAGCTGTACGAGTTCCCTTCAGTTCACTTATGTAAACTATCATATCATCTGCAAATAGTTAAAGTTTGAGTTCTTCTTTTCCAATTTGAATTCCCCTTGATCTCCTTTTGTTGTCTTATTGCTCTACAGGAACTTCAAGTACAATATTGAACAGATATGGAGAGAGTGGACAGAGAGTGGAAATCATGCTGAGTTTTTCTCCATTTAGTTTGATGTTGGCTGTTGGTTTGCTGTATATTGCTTTTACTATGTTTAGGTATGCTCCTGTTATTCCTGATCTCTCCAAGACCTTTATCATAAAGGAATGTTGGATTTTTGTTGCCAAGTATGTGGTTGATTTTAGAGAAGATTCCATGTGGTGCTGAGAAGAAGGTATATTCTTTTGTGTTTGGGTGGAATGTTCTATAGATGTCTGTTAAACTCAATTGGGTCATAACTTCTGTTAGATCTTTTGTTCCTTTGTTAAGTTTCTGTCTGGTGGTCCTGTCTAGGGGTGAGAGTAGGGTGCTGAAGTCTCCCATTATAAGTGTGTGAGTTTTTATGTGTGATTTGAGCTTAGTAATGTTTCTTTTACAAATGTGGGCAACTTCGTATTTGTGGTGTAGATGTTCAGAATTGCGACTTCATCTTGATGAACTTTTCCTGTGATGAATATGAAATGATTGTCTTTATCTCTTTTTATTGATTTTAATTTGAAATCTAATTTGTTAGATATTAGGACAGCTACACCAGCTTGTTTCTTGGGTCCATTTGATTGGAAAATCTTTTCCCAACCCTTTACTCTGAGGTAGTCTGTCTTTGAAGTTGAGATGTGTTTCTTGTATACAGCAGAAGGATGGATTCTGTCTTTGTATCCATTCTGTTAGCCTGTGTCTTTTTATAGGCAAGTTAAGACCATTGACATTGAGGGATATGAACGACTATTGATTGTCAATTCTTGTTTGTTTTGGGTTTGTTGTTGTTGTTGGTATTGTATGTGGATTTGCCCCTTTTTTCCTTTGGTGTTTGGTAAAGTGGGATTATCTATTTTATATGTTTTTGTGAGTTTGGTTATTTTCTTTGGGTTAGAATTTTCCTTCCAGTACTTTCTGTAGGACTGGATTTGTGGATATGTATTGTTTAAATCTGATTTTGTCATGGGATATCTTGTTTTCTCCTCTATAGTGATTGAAGCTTTGCTGGGTATAGTAGTCTTGGCTGGCATCCATGTTTCCTTAGCATTTGTAGAACGTCTATCCAGGACCTTCTGGTTTTCAGAGTTTCCATTGAGAAGTCTGGTGTAATTCTGATAGGTTTGCCTTTATATATTATTTGGCCTTTTTCCTTTGCTGCTATTCATATTTTTTATTCATACTGTAAGTCTGATTTTATTATGTGGTGAGGGGACTTCTTTTTGTGGTCCAGTCTATTTGGTGTTCTGTAAGATTCTTGCACTTTCATAGGCATATCCTCCTTTAGATTGGGAACATTTTCTTCTGTGACTTTGTTGAATATGTTTTCTGTACCATTGAGCTATATTTCTTCACCTTCTTCTATACCTATTATTCTTAGGTTTGGCCTCTTCACGATGTCCCATATTTCCTGGATATTTTGTGTTAGGGGTTTGTTGGACTTGAGATTTTCTTTGGTTGATGACTGTATTTCCTTTAGTGAGTCTTCAACAGCTGATATTCTCTCTTCCATCTCTTGTATTCTATTGGTTACACTTACATCTGTAGTTCCTGATCGTTTACCCAGCTTTTCTATTTCCAGCATCCCCTCATTCTGTGTTTTATTTATTGTCTCTATTTCAGGTTTCAAGCCTTGAACTGTTTGAATTGATTCCTTCACTTGTTTAGTTGTTTTTTTTCTTGGCTTTCTTTGCTGTCTTTAAGGGATTTGTTTATTTCTTGAATTTTTTCATTTGTCTTTTCCTCCATTTCCTGTATTTTTTGTTTGTTTTTGCTTCCATTTTTAAAGGGATTTTCTCATTTCCTCTTTGATGGTCTCTAATATCTTCATAAAGTTGTTTTTAAGGTCCTTGTCTTCTGCTTCATCTGTGTTGAGATGTTCAGGTCTTGCTGGTGTAAAGTCCCTAGATTCTGGTGGTGTCATATTGGTCTTTCTGCTGTTGAGTGTGTTCTTGTACTGTCATCTTTCCATCCCTTCTTTGAGTGGGTGCAGGTGGGCCTCTTGTCTCCCCGTGGTGTAGGTGGGCCAAGACTTCAGTGTCTGCAACTCTGGATGGCCTGGTCTTTCTTGGTGGCATAGGGGGATCCAAGACTCAAATGGAGAGTAGAGGGCGGAGGGCGTACTGGGTGAGGGGGGCAAGACTAAGGTGTGGCCAGACTCTGGGTGGTCTCGGTTCACTATATTCGGAGCAGTCCCAAGAAGATCCAAGGGGGAGATGGCAAGAGTTGGTCCCCGAGCAGAGTCCACACTCATCTCAAGCAGAGGTCAGAGGGCACACGAGCAGGGTGGGGGGGGGGGCTGGACACAATCGATCATGTTGATTTAGACTGAGCTGAGCCTTGTTATCTGGGTGTCCTCCATTCTTTGTGGCTCTTACATTCCTGTCACCTTTCACTCTCTACCAGGGGTTCTCTGAGATCTGAGGGGAGGATATATTCCATCAGGGCTGAGTATTTCTAGGTCTCTCTCTCTCTCTCTCTCTCTCTCTCTCTCTCTCTCTCTCTCTAAAATGATGTCTGTGGGTCTCTGTATTTGTTCCGTCTGATGCAGGAGGAAGCTTCTCCCATTATGACTGAGCAAGACACTGATCTATGAGTATAGCAGAACATCATTAGGAATCATTTTATTGCTACTTTGTTATATTTTGTTTTTAAAGGAGTAGTATTTGGTTTTACCATCATCAATGGTTGTTACTGTTTTTTAGTTATGTATCTATATGTGAGTGCAGTACCCACAGTGGCCAGAGGTATCAGATCCCCTAGAGCTGGAGTTCCAGGTGGTTGTGAACCACCTGATGTAGGTTCTGAGACTCCGGATTCAGATCCTTTGGAAGAGCAGTGTGTTCTCTTAATGGCTGAGACCCCAATTTATTAGAGAAATCCAGTTTTAGGCAATAGAAGCCTTATTGAGCCCAACAACTGGTAAGTGCCTGGCTTTCCCACAGGCATGGCTAGAACCAGAAGATCTACACTCAACAGCAACACTTCATTTGCTCCTCAGTGGGAAACACAGCTGCTGACAGAGGCCATAATTTCCACTCAAGTTCTGGTCAGCTAGAAAGGCACTGGCCTGACACTCAGCCCCTGAGTGACTCACATTCTACCCTGGGTTTATGAATTGTCCTTGGAACTGTCCTTGGAGTGTGATAGTGGGGCTGGCGGGGCCAGAACTGAACTCACAGAACAGAGACTCTTGTTTGAAATCAAATGAAAACTACTTCCACGTCAAAAGAGATTTTAGTTCCCAAAACAAATGTGTATTAAGAGTTTTGTTAGGGCCGGGCAGTGGTGGCGCACGCCTTAATCCCAGCACTCGGGAGGCAGAGGCAGGCAGATCTCTGTGAGTTCGAGGCGGGGCTGGACCGATAGTCTCCAAAATAATACAGAGAAACCCTGTCTTGTAAAAAACCAAAAGAGAGAGAGAGAGAGAGAGAGAGAGAGAGAGAGAGAGAGAGAGAGAGAGAGAGAGTTTTGTTGGGAAGATGTAAGCAGTGGCTACATGGAGTATATAGCAGGACAGGTGCTATGGACAACAGCACACATGGCATTGAAGTAATAAAAAAAATCCATGAAGTATAGCAGTATTTTATGAGCCATCCTTAAATTTGTAAATCTCTAGAGCAGCTTCTGCTCAGAGATGAGTCTGCATGCCAACACTTTAGGGGTGTGGGCTGGATAGGATGGAGTGAGGCAACACCAGACAGTGAGCACAGAAGGCTTCAGTTTTATCTGTCCAGAGGAATGTAGTAAGAAGCAGAAAGGACATAATGCCATAACTTGTGAACTCCATGAATCAGCCTACTAATGTATTGACAGCTGCTTGCCTATAAGTGTTATATGGCAGGACACAACACACAGCTGCACACACACTCACACTAAACATATACACCCTACATAAACACCACACACACATACACAACACATGCCAATACACTCACAAACCACACATAAACTACACATGCACACAACACACACTACATATATAATACACACACAACATACACACACTATACACACACCACATGCACACATATATCACACACACTACACACATAAACCACACATACACATAACACACACTTGGCATACAATGCATACACTGTACACATACCACACACATGCACACTACAGACACCACACACAAATATACCATAGACACTACACACACACCATACATATAACTCACACTACACACACACACACCATACACATACCACACACACTATACACACCATAAACACACCTCACACATTCCACAGCTCTTTCTTTCAAGCTAATTTGATCTTTTCAATCACCTGAAACATTTCCTAGTGCTTGAAAATGCCCTCCAACTAGCCCCTATCTCTATCAGATTGAAAAAAAAAATTCAAGTGGATTTTTAAAAACTTACATTCAACCTTTTACTGGAAAAAAAGTCCACTTTTGGACAAAAACCAAGCCAAAGCAATTTTAACTCAAGTTGACTTTCCTGGAAAAGCTGAAGATGTAGTTCAGAAAGAAATGCTTTGGCTTCTCTACAAATCCACACTCAAAACTAACAAGCTTAGTCTAAATATCCTCCGCTTCAGTGGTTCTTAAATAACCGAGTGGAAAAGAATCGTCTGCTTCTTGTTTTATTCCAGAACTGGTTGAAATGCAGCCTCTGGCTCCCAGCCAGGGGATTGGTAGCAGATCTTGGTAGGTCTGGTTCTAGAGATTTGGAAATCACAACTCACCAAATCAATTCAGAACAGGGACATACAGAGATTCCTAAACTGATAAGACTTCAACCAGGAGCAACACTAATTTCAGAAGAACAATCTTCTGACTGTGGCCTCTTTCAAAAGAACTACCAGACTGTGAGACAACTCCACCACTGTCCCTGTGACTTTAGCAAATGACATGGTGTTCAAGTTTCCACTTTCTTTTTAGTAAGATGCAATCAGATGGTGTGAGTCTACCGAGGCTGCTACAGCAACACACCATAGGGAGGAAATGTATAGGTCACAAAAGCTTATTCTTTACAGCTCTAGAAGCTGAGTGGTCCAAGATTCAGGCCCCAGCAGAGTCAGTGTCTGGTGAGGGGCTACTTCTCAGTTCCTAAGTGATGCAAGCTCTTTTTATATGAAAACTCTTGTTGTATGGGAACTGATGCAATTGAGACTCTGTCCTCACTGTTTAATTATCTCCCTGTAGTGGGATATTTGCACACTGTGTGAAGATGGATTGCTGCAATTGATGTCATAAAAATCCAAATGGCCAATACCTAGGCAGGAGAGCAAGGCAGGACTTCTGGGCAGAGAGAGAACTCTGGGAGGAAGAAAGTTGCCAGTCAGACACGGAGGAAGTATGGAGATGAGGTAATGATCCTTATAAAAGAGCATAGATTAAAAAAATGGGTTAATTTAAGTTACAGGTACTGGTTAGGAACAAATGTAAGCTAAAGACGAGCTTTCATAATTAATAACAAGTCTCTGTGTTGTTGTTTGCAGCTAGTGATCCTGAAAAAAAATACTGTTATCTCCCCAAATACTCCATCTCCTGATACCATCATCTTGTTGGTTAGGATTTCAACACCTGAGTTTCAGAGGGGTACAACCATTTGGGAACAATATCAATGGCACTTAAACTTTTTTTAATTTGTAAATTCTGTTGAGAGGCCAATAAAAAATGTAAGCTTCTCTCTAGAAAAATGCACAACTACATATTTTTGTATATATATTTAGGGTCAGTCATCATTCTTTTAAAATGGTTACATCAGCTTCTGTCTTAGTCACTGTTCTACTGTTGTGAAGAGGCACAGTGACCACAGCAACTCTTATAAAGACAAACATTTAATTGGGGCTGGTTTACAGTTTCAGAGATTTAATCCACTATCATGATGGGAAGCAAGGCAGCACATAGGTAGACAAGGTGCTGGAGAGGTAGCTGAGGTTCTACATCTGGATCATCAGGCAGCAGGAAGAGAGACACTGGACATAGCCTGGGCATTTCAAACTTCAAAGCCCACTCCCAGTAACACACTTCCTTATAGGCCACACCAACTCTAACAAGGCAACATGTCCAAGTCCTTTCAAATAGTACCACTCCATACGACCCTAGTAGGACCATTTTCATTAAGAGCACCATATTCCCCTCCATGGATTGTAGTCACACAATAATGCAAAATTTATTCAGTCCAATGTCTTAGTGTATCTACCCTAACT
Source organism: Mesocricetus auratus (assembly GCF_017639785.1). Taxonomy (NCBI): domain Eukaryota; kingdom Metazoa; phylum Chordata; class Mammalia; order Rodentia; family Cricetidae; genus Mesocricetus; species Mesocricetus auratus. The sequence goes on from NW_024429193.1 coordinate 41,373,179, forward strand.
ATGCATTCTATGATTGAGGAAATAACCACAGGATGAGTGTGGGGACCCACTGGACCTACTGTGAGTCAGCCTTCAGTCAAAACTCCATTTTGGGGTTTTAGTTTCAAATGTAGTCAAGTTGACAACCAAGAATGCCATCACAAGTTCACCCCATGCCAAGCTGACACACCATTCTTATGTCACGATTAATTTCCAAATGAAAACAATAGCCAAGTCATAATAACATCTAAACATAGTATAACTATCTGACACACAATATCAAATGCACTATATAGTTAAAATGGGTGATAATAACCTTTGAGGGACATTTTTTAGTATCTTAAGGATTAAGGACTAAACCTTTCACTTTAATCCAGATCCAATTAAATGGTTTCCTTTATAAGAGTTACCATGGTCATAATGTCTCTTCACGGAAATGGAACACTGACTAGGACAGGTTCCCTTGTTACTTGAGTGTATGCTTCACAAACTCCCTACCCCAGCCAGATTCTCTATAGTTGAGCAGTCATGCCATTTTTGTCTTCCTTCATTGACCCTTGTCAGGAGTCCTCATGCTCACCAATATGCTCAATACACTGATGATAAATTCTGGCTCCTTTGCCTAAATGTTGGCATGAATGTCATCATCTTAAGCCCTACCCCTCTATCAGGCCCATACATGCCTGGTCCAGGTGATGTCTGATGTCTATATTTTCCTCTGTAAAGGTAAAACAACTTGTTCAAAGTTACCTGAGTAATAACAGACTCTGGATTTGGCTTTGACTTCATAACCGCTTTGGTAAATTGTTTAACCCTGGTCCTGTTGACATTTTGGGATGGATAGTTCCTTACTGAGGGGGAGCTGTCTTGTAGATTGTGGGATGTTTAGCACACCCTTGCTCCTGTACTCATGGGATGTTAATAGCACCCTGTCACCCAAGTTTTGAAAACTGAAGATTTCTTCTCAAGTTTCCCAATGTAGCCTGGTTTGTGTGAGCTTGTTGTGGGTTGGTGTCAGTCGTATTTGAAAATGATTTCTTTGTGGTTCCTTCCCACATCCTATAAGCTGCTGTTGCTGATTGAGGGTAGCAATCCTCTACAGCCTGGTGGGAGAGGGGAAAAGGAGGGAGTCACTAGGACAAGGTTTTGCATGCCTCCCATAGTAGAGAGATCAGGGTAGAACAGGCCAGCTCACAAATCTATGAATTTCTAATGTCTAAAAGCTTTACCTCAGGCTTTCTTGTGGAGGTGAGAGCTTATATGCAGATGAATGACGGCTGAGACTGCTCCAAACAGCAACCAAAAACAACTAAGGGGTTTGTTCCATTGAGAAAATCTTTAGTCTAAACAGATTTCAGGCCAACATGATTTTGAGTGGCATAATATGTGAGAGCAAGATCTGAGGAAAGAGAATGGGCTTTCAGCCAGTCTTAGTGTTGAACTTAGTGAGGTTGTTAGGTGGTTTGGCTAAAACAGAGAGGGAAAGAAACTGGAAATGGGCAGTTTGTTACCGCCACCAAAAACCCCTTTGTTTCCCAACGTGTTCCAGGCCATTGCTGCCTTGTATTGTGGAGGACTTTGAACTTCAATATTGCGAAATCACCCTGGTCCTTCAGAAAGTCAGCATCTGATTCTGTAATGCGGAATGCTTTCAGAAAAAAAAATCCTGTTTAAAAGTGATCTGTCAGCATAAGCCACAGAATGTGGTTACACGAAGTATTTTAGAAAAATAACAACACTGTTCTGCATGACCCTAATACTGAGAGATAACTGAGGTTGAAGTTGTAGTTACATAGACACCCCCGTAAGGTGGATTTTTAGTTTGGCACTCTGATCAAAAGGAGGGACTTGCCATCAACTAGCTTAGTATGTAAAGAGGGACTCCCCATACCCAGGAAACAGTGGGGCATTCTGGCGCTGTGGGATACACAGATAGACGACATGTGATAACTGCTTGATTACATCTTAGGGACCAGGAAACCGAGGAAGCCAGGATGAGGGCAGGCTATAAACGCCAAGGCCTGTGCACCAAACACCCACATCCTCCAGATAGGCCTCATGTACCAAAGACTCCAAAACCTTCTCCTATTGGCCAGTCTAGTCTTGACAGAAACTAGAGTTACCTGGGAAGGGAACCTCAATTGGCCTGTGGCCATTTTCTTAACTGCTGGTTGACGTGGAATGGCCCAGTCCCCTGCGAGCAGAGTCAGCCCTGGAAAGGCAGGCCTGGGTTCTATGAGAAAGGTAGCTGAATAAGCCAGGGGAAGCGAGCCCATGAGCAGCGTTCCTTCTTGCTTTCCGCTTCCAGCTCTTCCCTTGGCTTCTCTCAATGATAGACTACAAGATGAGATAAACTCTCTTCTGGCTCCTCCAATGCTAGCATCACCTGGGGACCATATGAGCCCATGGCCAGGGCATGGGGTGGGTATTTCTCAGTCAAGCAATAACAATTACATGAACAACCCCCTGGCTGGCTGTTAAGGCAATGCCTACTTTTTCCGGACTCTGAATCTCTTAGCTCAAGAAATATGGAGGTTTTGTGGGAGACACCTGGACACAGGAATTCACTTCACGATATAAGACTAGAGGGGTTTTTGTTTACGTTAGATGAGTTCTTAACTTCAGGGAAGACACAGCTGTGGACAAGGCCCAAGTTCTAAGTGCTCAACCCTTCTTCATCTTTCTATACAAATGGTTCCCGACCTTAGACACAACGAGATTCTGTTTTCTGTGGTTGGTTCCATACCCACTTATTTATAGCTTCATTATAACATTTGCTACTTTGTCTTCTGACAGTTTTTTTCCTTATCTGTATACCAGTGAGGTCAGTCACTGAGGCCCTCACTGAGGGCCAGGAATGGATCCTAATTATCTTTATGCTTTCACTGCCCAGAACATACCAGGGGATCAATATATTTTTGTGTGAGTGTGCGCATTTATGCATAGGGTGAAGAAGTAGATGGAAAACAGGTAGAAATGCGCTTCACTGTCACAACACAAGAAGTCTGCAGTGGGTTGAGGAGATGACTCAGTTGGTAAAGTGCTTGAGGTCCAGAGCACAATCTCCAGGACCCCTGTGAAAGGTCAGCACATCGTCACATCCTAGTGATCTTAGTGCTGGGGAAAAAGGAGCAGAGGATCACTGAGGTTGATAGCCACCCAGTCTAGTCAAATGGGTGGACGCCATATTCACTGAGAGACCTTGTCTCAAAAAGTAACATGGAGAACAATTGAGAATGACACCTTGGAGGGTCTATAGCCTGTCCCTGCCTGGCAAACATGGCTCTGGCAGGACATGGCCTTCTCCCTAGTTCTAGCTACCTTACTAAAAACCATTAGATTACATTCCTGAAGCTAGCTCCCAAGGTCCATTTCTTTATTTGGCTAATCCCACCTCCAGAGATTGACTACCAAGGTCCAGACATCAAAGTATTGGAGTCCAGCAATTAAAAGCCCCTACTGGCTGCCTTAATTAACCTGCCCAATTACACCTCATCCTAATATGGCATTTCCCCTTGTACCTTTATGAACTGCCATTTTCCTGTGTGCCAAGTCTGTCTCCTCTCTATCTGGAGGCATTCCTTTGTCATTATCCCTCCTGTCCCTTGCTTACCTCCCTCATCCTCTATGTCCTGTCTTTGTCTCTTATTCCCACTATTTGTACCTCTGGGGCAAATAAATCTCCTTTGTGCTGAGAACTTGGTCTTGGGCTGTCCTAAGCTGATACTTTTCCCTATATAACTGATACTAACCTCTGACCTCCACAGACATGAACACACACACACACACACACACACACACACACACACACACAACTGACACTTAAAATCTATACAATATAATGATAAAATATCAATGGAAATAGAAAAGAAATTATTTTATTAAAATATACATAACAATATTTTCCTAGAAAAAAGTTGATACTTAAATAGACGAACTTTAAAAGTAATTAAAATTATAGTAAAAAGAGGTGGTCAGTTTAACAGCGCATACATAAGCTTTACAAAACCTGTAAAAAAAAAACCTTGAAGAAAAAGAAAACATAAAATTAAAATATGAATATATAAACTATTTAGTATAAAACTGCAATAAGTATAACCCATTATAGCAGCATAATTTCATATAAAACCTCTCAGTAGGCTTGGACAGAAATGTTCCCGACTCTAAGGCAACAAATCAGCAAACTACAACTGAGGTCCTATTTGATGTGAATCCTTGGAACCTTTGAGGGTGTTCCTGAAAGTGACATCTACAGGGCAGACTGTAGAATGAAGAGGGGTTTAGCTAGGAAGCCTGAGCAGAAGGAAGGCTGGTAGAGAAGAATCAGAGTGGCACCGGGAAAGTGACTATAATAATAATAATAATAATAATAATAATAATAATAACAATAATAAATCATACCTCAGGTTTTTCCAAGGGAAAAATTAAGTAAAATTGTGTTAGCACTCATTCATTAACCCCCAAAGCATTTATGAAGTATTTACCATGTGCCATGCCATGTTGTGTTGCAAATAAGCAAAACATATACCCTATATTACTTAAGTCAAGTGCCCTAAAACAAAATGGAACTAAATGAAAAACCAGACAAGAATATGGCCTATCAGGCCTGGGCTAAATACAAGAGTGGTGTCTTTGGCAGAAGTGCATATGTCTTCAGGACAAGGAGTCCCTCAGATTTGTCCTCCCTACTTGTTACAGAGAGACCCAGAGTCTGGAATTCGAACACAGAATTCCTTTATGACTAAGGTAGTTCATGGCAACTTTAACTGCGGTGCCATGTTTAAACCACAGTTGATTGAGGGATTTCTTGTAGCCCTGCTGTGTTTGATGTACTCAAGGCTTTATTACAGAAAAATGCTGGTAGAAGAAGACAAGGCAAGGATTCCACATTACCAACAGGCTGGACACCTAACCTTCGTTGCAGTGAGATCAAACTCCAGCTTCTTTCCCTTCAACTTCTGCTATTTCTACTGAAACCCAGGATCTAGTTATACCCATTTGGGCATGCCCATTAACGTGATCAGAATCCTTCACAGCTATTCACATGACTGCTTTTAACCGGGTTTGAAAAGGAAAAATCGGGGAGGTACAGTCTGATTTTCCTTCTGAAGTACTCAAGGGCAGACTGGGAAAGCCTCCTGACATAGGACCCAGGACTGCACTCCACCTTACACACATTAGGTCTTTACCAAGTGGCAGAATGAGGCAGGAGACAGTTTGGAAGAAAGGGACCTTTGAAACCACTGAGTGGAAGCGTCTGTCCTGGCAAATTGGGAATAAGCTGCAAGGCTAACTGATGGATGCCTTACTTAGAACCTAGGATATCTGGAACTCCAGGCAACACTTTTCTAATGCATGTATTACCTATTCCTTATTGAGTTAAATTTGTAAATAAACAACCTTGTCAGTGGTTGGGAGGGTATTTGGTATACTCTTTGGGGGGAAAAATTCCCTTGTGTACAGATAAATTAACACTTGTACCAAAGCATATTTGAACATGAGTGCAAATCTCTATTGTTGTAATTTAAGAAAAGTGGCGCATGAAAGATTCCATGAGACAGGATTTAAGTAGAGGGTTATTTTTATTAGGGAAAGGGATCCTAAAAAGGGGAAAGGGGGGGAGACCAGCTCCTGGAGACAGGAGCAGCGGGAGAGGAGAGATAGGAAAGAGGAGGAAAGAGAGAGGGAGGGGGAGAGAGAAGAGAGGGAGAGAGAGGAGAGGGAGAGAGAGGAGAGGGAGAGAGGAAAGGGAAAGAGAGAGGAGAGGGAGAGGGAGAGGAGAGGGAGAGAGAGAGGAGGATGGGAGGTGGGCAGGGCCCTTTTAAAAGGGAACACAGTGAATGTGCACAGGTGGTCCTCTTAGTGGCTGCAGCTGAGAGTGTATTCTGTCAGAACCCCAAGGACAGGCCAGTACAGATGTCTGAATACTAACTTCTACGACATGCCACATTATGAAAAGCTCAGAGGTCCTTACCATTCACACTATAAAGTGTTCAGGGAACTTGCTTTCTCCCAACACCCACCATTCAAACATGGTCTTTAAATTTTAGTTTAAGCTTTATAGTAAATCTGAATAAAAGGTACAGGATGGACTCTGGGCACATGGCTCAGTTAGTTAAGTGCTGGCCAAATAAGAATCAGGACTAAGTTCAGACTCAAAGCACTCACATAGAAAGCCAGGCATGGGGGCACACATCAGTAATCCCGACTCTTGGAAAGTAGGAGCAGATGGTTCTTGGAACTCAGTGGCCAGCAAGCCTAGCTCAAGCCATGTAGTTTCAGGAAGAGATACCGTCTCAAAAACTATGGTGAGGAGACATTAAGGAAGACACTCAACTTCAAGCTCCTGTCTATCTATAAATGACACACACACACACACACACACACACACACACACACACACACACACACACACAGAGAGAGAGAGAGAGAGAGAGAGAGAGAGAGAGAGAGAGAGAGAGAGAGAGAGAACTACCACACAACTCCTGCCCTGCATGTGCACAGCTTCCCAGCCATCAATGTCTTCCACTGGACTGGCTCACTTGTCACAACTGATGAAGCACCCTGACACATTTTCACTGAGTCCATAATTTATGTGTGAGTTCTCTGGGTGTTTGTTGTCTAGTAAGTTTGGGCAAATTTACAATGAAGTGTTCCACAATTAGAGTATCATACAGTGTTGCATCCCCCCCACCAGGTATGCTCATTCACCCCTTTCATCTCCCCATCTCTACCTAACCCTGACAGCTCGTGATTTGCCTCCAGTTTTGCCTTTACTGCTTGTAATACAGTCGGCATTGTGCAGTACACAGCCTTTTCAGAGGCTCCCCTTTGCTTACTAATAAGCCTTTCCAATTTCTTTATGCGTTTTATGTTTTGACAGTCTCCCTTTATTGCTAAGTGGCATTCCATTATTTAGATGGACTGTGGACACCATCTTTAGATGTCTGACCATTGTATTCCCACATCCCTCGCATCTCACCAAAACACAAGCCAAACTTTGGAGAGATGTCTAGTGATGAGAAGAACAGAATTGAAATTGTGATTTAAGTTAAGGCTCACATATTTTCTGTAGCTAATTACTCATGTCCCACTTTGCCAAATGGGGGAAGGTGAATTTCAATTCAAATGTAAAGTAATTCTCCCTGAAAATATACTGGGGTATATTTATCTCTGAGAAAAAAAAGTCTTGCCTTCAGAATGAATCAGACTGAGATGAAATTTTATTCTAACATTTAAAAGAGAAGGGAATAAAGGAAAGAAAGAAAAATCAGACAGTGAAAAATAAGAGAGGGAGGAAGGAAAAGAAGGAGAGAGGGAGAGAAGAGTAGAGAGAGAGAGAGAGAGAGAGAGAGAGAGAGAGAGAGAGAGAGAGAGAGAGAGAGAGAGAGAGAGAGAGAGAGAGAGAGAGAATCAGAATGGGGAACAGAGAAACTTGCTAACTAACAGAATTTTCCGAGCAAGGTATTTCTCTCCCTTTTACAAGTTAGCAGTTACTGAATAATTCATGACAGCATGGAAAGGCTGTCTTCCCCTGGTGATGGATAACTAAGCAGGAGAGCGCTCCAAGTGGGTTTGCCACATCAGTCAGCGCTCTTGCTTCTGAGCACAGGGTGCGCTCCTCTCCAGCTCAGCTTCTCTTGCAGCCAGGCATCCCTGCTGCTGCTGCCTGCCCACCCGCCTGGGCTTGTAGCCTACCACTTTACTTTCTCCAGTTCTGCTGCCAGCTGAGGAGACTTCCCACAGCTGCTGGCTCCTGCCTGGGACCATGTGTGTGGATGCCGCTTGGGAGAAGCAAGGCACTTGCTCCTGGCGTGGATCCCAGCTCAGCTTCTCCTGTTGACTTCTGGACCACAGATGCTGAGGAGGGACTTCCTGGCATCTCTCCCTCTGCCATCACCAGTTTAAGGACTGGACCCAAATCAAGGTACCATCTACTCCCTCTCCTTGGCATTTTCCCCAGGATATCTCTACTTTCTCCCAGTAACAAGGGGCTTGGGGGCTGGCAACAAACACTCTTAACTCGTGTGTGTGTGTGTGTAGAGAGAGAGAGAGAGAGAGAGAGAGAGAGAGAGAGAGAGAGAGAGAGAGAGAGAGAGAGAGAGAGAGAGAGAGAGAGAGAGAGAGAGAGAGAGAGAGTGTGTGTGTGTGTGTGTGTGTTCGGGAAAATCGTTCTTGGTATTGATGACCTTCCGGCTTCCCTGCTGCTTGCCGACTGTACGGACTATCTCTGTCCCTGGAAACATTTCTGAGGCAGGCACCTATCATCTGCCACCCCTATTTCTCCTTCAGCTCCCTCTCTCCCCCTCCCCCAACCCATCATTCGGCTTCAGCCTTTGTGTCGGTGGCAGCTGGCTGATGGGATGTCTTTGCCCTCCCAGCAGGCAAGTGTCAGGATGGGCCACGCTGCAAGACGCCAACGCTAGGGCGCGAGGTGTGAAGAGTTGTCCAGAATGACCAACTCCTCCTCCACTTCCACCTCCTCCACCACCGGGGGATCGCTGCTGCTGCTCTGCGAGGAAGAAGAGTCGTGGGCCGGCCGGCGGATCCCGGTGTCTCTCCTGTATTCGGGGCTGGCCATCGGGGGCACGCTGGCCAACGGCATGGTCATCTATCTCGTATCGTCCTTCCGAAAGCTGCAGACCACTAGCAACGCCTTCATCGTGAACGGCTGCGCCGCGGATCTCAGTGTCTGCGCTCTCTGGATGCCACAGGAGGCGGTGCTGGGGCTCCTGCCCGCGGGCTCCGCGGAGCCCCCGGGGGACTGGGACGGTGGCGGGGGCAGCTACCGCCTGCTCCGGGGCGGGCTGCTGGGCCTCGGGCTCACCGTGTCCCTCCTGTCCCACTGCCTCGTGGCGCTGAACCGCTACCTGCTCATCACCAGGGCGCCCGCCACCTACCAGGTTCTGTACCAGCGGCGCCACACGGTGGGCATGCTGGCGCTGTCCTGGGCCCTGGCCTTGGGTCTGGTGCTTTTGCTCCCGCCCTGGGCGCCCAAGCCGGGAGCCGAGCCTCCGCAAGTCCACTACCCCGCGCTCCTGGCGGCCGGAGCGCTGCTGGCACAGACGGCGCTGCTGCTGCACTGCTATCTGGGCATCGTGCGCCGCGTGCGCGTCAGCGTCAAGCGGGTCAGCGTGCTCAACTTCCACCTGCTGCACCAGCTGCCCGGCTGTGCCGCCGCCGCCGCCGCCTTTCCCGCCGCCCCACATGCTCCGGGTCCCACAGGCACCGGGAACCCCGCCCAGCCCCAGCCCCTGCCGGCCGCCCTGCAGCCGCGTCGCATGCAGCGACGTCTCAGCGGCTTGTCGGTGCTGTTGCTTTGCTGCGTCTTCTTGCTGGCCACGCAGCCGCTGGTGTGGGTGAGCCTGGCCAGTGGCTTCTCGCTGCCGGTGCCCTGGGGCGTGCAGGCGGCCAGCTGGCTCCTGTGCTGCGCCCTGTCGGCGCTCAACCCTCTGCTCTACACGTGGAGGAACGAGGAGTTCCGCAGATCCGTGCGATCAGTCCTGCCCGGCGTCGGGGACGCGGCTGCAGCAGCAGCGGCCGCCACCGCGGTGCCAGCCATGTCCCAGGCGCAGCTGGGTACCCGGGCAGCTGGCCAGCACTGGTAACTCACCTGGCCCAGGGAGGCTTCCTATGCCATCTGCCGCATCACCTCCTCTCTTTGTAAGCTATCCCCAACCCCAGAGAAGATCCCCGAGGGGAAGATTTTGCCTTCCTTTCCCAGTGCAATACCTGAACCAAGGTCTTCCCCTAAATGGAGTCCCAAAGTAATTGTGCGCGACCGCCAGACTTTTATCCTTTGTTTTTGTGTTTTAGAGACACCCTTACGTCCAGACACCCAGACTACAAAGACTTACAAACTGGCATTTAAAGTGCCGGTTAATTTATTTCAAGTTTGCTTTTGAAACAGAGCTTTCATAATATACAACCCTTCCAACCTCCATTGTCTTATATATGAAGCGCCTTGAGTGTATGAGTGTGCGTGGGTCAAAGGGAATATTGTGGAAGAAGAAACAGTGTGTGTAGACAGTATTTTAATCACGCCTCCTTCTGTTATAGTTCAGTCTTTGTATATTGACCTGGAAGAGTGAAACCACAGGTGTGCACACCGGTGTGAGCTGCCATTGAGACCTCAAGCCCTGTATTTTCAAAAGGGTCGCTATTGAGTCGTTTTTTAAAAATGAGATTAGACTGTCAGCCAGTAAGGAAACAAATCAAATTTAGCATTTTATTTTCCTCTTAACTCACTTCTAAGGTGGAAAACTAGCCTTGGGTATTGTATCGAAAAATTTCAAGTTTGTTAATGGATGGTCTGAAACCAGAAATGGAATTTTGGAGACAAAAAGGGGGGGTTATCTATTTTAGGTACCAGTTTCACATTTTCTAAAGCATGCACACATCCTGCTAACCACATTTGTAACCAATTTATTCGCCTCTGAGTGTGATCGCAGCTTCGAACATTCTGTACTATAATGGTTGCTAAGGAGAATGAATACTGTTTTCTCTTTAAGATATCTCAATGCACATGATATAATTAAACACTAATACCATAACTGCATAGCTAATGTTAGCTGCTATTGCATGCTCCTAGATGTTAGAACGTATTGGGAGATAGCCATTAGACAAAGACATTTTATTTCTTCCAGACATCAGAAGGGATGGCCTTTAATCATTTGGAAAGAGGCACAGATACACCTGTGGCTGCTTAGAGTTCTTGTCTTGACCTGATTTATAAGAAAATTCCCACTTGGGACTTTAGCTCCCAAGTGAAACCAATGGTCAAGATGATACACTAATACAGATTCGCTCTGCAAAGCTAAGTGTGCTTTTAGGGGTGAAACAAGCCACACCCTAGGAAGTATCACTGTTTTATGTTGTTCATCTATATTACCATGACATTTAATATCAACATCATGTCTTTTGAAGACGGAATAGTACGCTCGGTTGTGTGTCAAAGTCACCGTCCAAAGGGGACTCCATTTTCAAATCTCTCAGTCGAGTTTTGCCATCTTCATCTTTGACTTCCTAAATGTTTTAAGATACATTTTCAGTGTGCAGAGTCATGTGAAGTCATCTCATGAAATTAAACGGGGGAAAAGTAATAAGAGGCGCAGGGCAGTCTGTTAGCCACATAAAGTCCTGAGCCAAACAGCCTCAATGAACTTCGTAATTCGGGAGTAAAGACGGCTTACTTTGTTGCATTCTTGGACCAAGGATGGTAAGAACACTTGTATATTTGCATAATTATGGGAGACCCAGGGAATGGACAATTTTAGAGTAAAACAAAATAAAATAAACATGTTTGTCACTAACAATACATCATCAGTCATGTTATTAACCACACACTGCATGAGCCATTTTTCTCTTACGAAGTTTTCATCTCTTCCCGGATTCCTGGATTCAGATATTTAATTAAACTTTAGATAATGCTTCTTCTGGGTCCATTTCTTCTTTCTTTGGGTATCTGTTCTTTGTCTCTGTCTTGATGATGCTGTACTAGAAGGCACTGTGTTCCCAAACAAAGTGACTTTTAATTATTCTAAAATGTTTCCTACTTCATGTAGGTAGGTGAGGTCCTTGCACTACTTTAGGAAAAGAGCTAGATACGTTTCCTTGCTGTAAACATCTTGGAACCTATCACAGAGAGATGGGGATTTTTCCATTTGAGAGTCCAGTGGGACAAATTTCTAAAGCCTTCTAGTTAAGCATTGTCCTTGTTTCTCATGGTGGGTGATGTCAAAAGTTCCCTCTCAGTTCCTATACTGTGCCACACCTATAAAGAAATTTGCAAATGAGAATCTGACATCTTGCCATGTTTCTGGCTAGCACTGAGAGCTGCTGGCTGGCGCCATGCCATGTGGGAGACCTACTTTCAATTAATTTACTAGTAATTAACTCCACAGGACTGATTCACTTTTAATTTTAAAGTAGCACCGATGCATCTAAAAATGCCTTCCCAGGCACTGCCTGTGAGTGTTGGAGTTACTGCTTTGACAAATTAAATTAATGGAGATTGTGTTCTTATTTAAATGAAACCACATATTATCCACCCAGGAATAAAAAAAGAAGTTCCTAACTGCTCTCCCAGGCTTCCCTAATTTGCTTTTTTCCTTTTATGTGCATGCCTAATAATGTGTACAATGTCTACCTTCCTTCTGCATTCATTTCAAGGGCTAAATTCTAGGACAGAATAGGCCTTATCTGCAGCACTTTCTTCCTTTAACAATGAAGATTGTTCATAAACAAGAATTCTGGTTGGTACAGGGACATTCACCCATATCGTTTCAAGTCAGATAAATTTCTCTTTGTCTTAGAATTACAAGAAACGATTTCCACACTGGGATACACTTCTTTTCAGAGGGACCCAGTGGAGGATGGCATGCAGAGGAGGAAGGGGTGAGGGCAAAGAGGCTTTCTTTAAAACACTGATAAAGGCGTTGAAAAGATCTGCTTGCCAGTGGGAAGTTGGTCTGCTTTGAACTCACAGTGGAGGACAACCTTGTCCTTCTAGTGGTGACATATTAAGTGACTTTGGCATTTCTTGTGCCACCTTTATGGCGTAGCCCAGGGGTTCATATGATATTTGCCCAGCTCTACAGAAGCCTTAGTGGCTCACTTGAAGAGGACCTCCATGGTGTGACTCTACCTGAAGAATGGAGGAGCTGGGACAATGGCTCAGTCAGTAAAGTGTTTGCTGTACAAGCATGAGGACCCGAGTTCAGATCCCTGATGGCAGGTTAAAGGAAGGTCACAAATACCCAGATAACGACCACTCACACAATGATGATAAATAATGGCTATAGTCTTCCTGCTCCAGGAAATGCAGCCTATGCCCTTCAGGATGCTCCGATCTTAACTCTACAGAGACAGCCAGCCCCTTCTCTTCCTTATAAGGGGTCATGTCCACATACACTGAGGCCACGCCCTAAGGTGTGGCCACCACCCCAAGCCCACTGGTGGAACAAAATGCCACTACAGATCCCTACAATCCATTTAAAAAAGTCAAGCATTGGACAGCATGGCTGGGATTCCAGTTCTGGGGAGGTAGAGACAGGAGGACCCCTGGGGCATGCTGGCCTTCTATTTTGGCTTATGGGTGAGTTTGATATTTCAGTGGGAGAATCTGCCTCAGAAAATAAAGTATGGAGCAATTAAAGAAGACACTCGACATCAGCCTTTGGCCTACACATACTCTTGTGCGAGTGTGTGTGTGTGTGTGTGTGTGTGTGCGCGTGCGCACATGTGAGTATTGTACTCACACACATGAACATTGAGAAAAATCATGATGCTCCTTCCTTTCAAGGCCTGTTCTTGATGTTTATGGCTTGTGGAGCCAGAGTGGTGCTCCAAATGCAGCTTTGGGTCTACGGGAAGGTGACGATTTCTTCCTTGGTATGTGCTCTTTTAATATCTCCAGGAACCTCATGCAAATGTGTGTTGCTCAGCCATAGACCTGAGTTCGGCCTGTATTCCCATCTCAGCCAGATGCCTTGCCACCTCTGGCATCTAGTGGTGAACATACAGAGGCCAAAGTAACCCCTGGAAGTGGTTGCTGGTTCTTTGGGCAGGGAACTCATGTGTTCTAGGCACCTGCATTCATGAGGGTGAAACAAACTAGCATATGTCCTTGTGGGATGGGTGGTCAGAGGACAGTAAAAGCCCTCCCCTTAAAGTGCAAGACCTAGGTTGGAGTCCCAGTTTCTCTGCATGGGATGGTGCTGTCAACACTCTCGTTTATAGGCTCTCTAGGCAGCCTTGCCTAGCCTGCCCCTCCAATAGGGCCTTCCTAGTGAAGCCCCTCACTGAGATTCCCAGATACTTCCAAAGGCCTGGTACATAGTAGAAGGGGAGGAGAGAGGGCTGCGTCTGAAGTACAGGTTGGATGTGACTATCTGTTGGAAGGATGTGATGGGTACGTGGGATCTCCTGCACCATTCTCCCTACTGATGTGCACCTTTGGAATTTTCATAAGGACACACGCCTTAAAAGCTGTGACCAAAGCTAAGGGGATATAAAAAGAAAGAGAAGAAAGGAAGAGCACAGAAAGGACAGGAGCCAAAGCTCGAGATCCCACAGGGTTAAGTAAGTGGTCAAATAACCCGCAACACTTCTGTCAAACCAAAGCTGTCTACGTGGTATTTTGGTTCTAATCACCACTTTACGTGTAGTTATTTCTGAGGGTCTTATGTAGGAAAGCTGTGGGTTTTGATTTGTGAAAGGCTTATATATTGCTTCTCAGTGACAAGGCACTGTTGCCAGAACCTGGGAGAAATGACTATGGGATGTCTTGACCTTTTCTCTGTAGTTCAGGGTGTGGCAGCATGGAAGAAAGTGCTGGGGACCATTCAGGCTAAGGATTTGCTATACTTATTAAAGAGAAATTGCTTGAATTTCAAACAGTCTGTTATATAATTTAGGTTCAGTGTCCAATTGTGTATTTTCATCTTTTGTGTCATGAGGTTGAACAGACACTCTGCTTTTAGCAAAAAGGCAGTTCTATGAAATGTTGGCATGGTATATTATAGCACTATAATATACATGCTTCCAAAAGGTTCTATTTAACTTTGTGTGTGTGTGTGTGTGTGTGTGTGTGTGTGTGTTTGCACATGCCACTAAAATTCAGAGTACAATTCTCAGGAGAATAGAATGTATGCAACAGTAAACCAAACTATCACTCCCATCTTTGATAAAGTTGAAATTAAGTCAGTGGGATGGCTCAACAGACAAAGGTGCCTGCCACCAAGATACCAAGATGGACAAACTGAGAGTTAAGCTGAGACTGGAGGATGTAACAATATTAGTGCCGTGAAAGGTTCACTAACTCTTTCCATATCAGTCTAAGCTTAGCACACGTGGGGTGAACAACTTTCCTTGGTCCAGACTGAGAGAAAAGACAGAGGCCACATGACTTTCACATAAGACCTTGATAAAAGAGAGCTGCTTTGTGGAGAAATTTGGGTGGGTAACTACTTCCCATGTAGTGGGCAACTCACTTCATCCCGAATGAGTAGTTTGGAAACAAGGAAGAGGCCAGCAATGTCAACAAAAATCTTTTCTTTTGGGAGCTGGACAGATGAGAAAATGAGACATCCCTTCTCTAAGTGTGTGCACCCTGTGGTGTTGAGCCAGGGACAGGCAGGCACAGGATGGAGTCACTGTGATGAGTCATGGCACTATGTGTCTATGCAGCTTTGCCAGAGGGAAGAAATACCTTCCACTTTCTGACCACAGGTAAACCACCAATTATATAAGACACGGTATCATGACCCTACGTGCAAGCTGGAGTAGTAAATAAGTGTAATCTCCAGGATAGTTTCTATAAACTAAGCAATGAAGTATGATTAAGTAGGAGATGATCAGTGGAGAAAAATGGGTAAATAGAAAAAATGAAGTTTAAATATCAGAAAGATTGCTGCTGCTGTTGCTTTTCACAACAACAGTAAAGGACAGGTATTAAGCCAGGTGGCACATTCTTTAATCCCCAGACATAGGAAGGAGGATCACTGGCCACTCTGGGGTTCATAGTGAGACTCTTTCTCAAAAGGACAAAATAACACAAGGCAGGTATTATGATTTGCTTTATAACTGGCAGCTTCATCACTGCCCATAAATGTCACTAGCAGAAGAGACTGATGACTGTTAAACTCGAGTCTAGTTGACTCCAAAGCTGGGACTTAGAAACACAGTGTCACACACAGAATCCACAGCAAGTGCCAGAAGCAAGATTTGGCTCAGTGGGTGGGAGATAGATTTCAGCTTGATAGGAGGAAAAAAGAACTTTATCTCAAATTATAAGTGCTCAAAATAGTTGGGGCTGTCTCGGGAGATTATGACTTTCCTAGCACCTGAGGGACAAGTTGAGGTGGAAGATTAACGTGCTAACGGGAGTCTCTGCAGGTGAAAAGCTTCCCCATGTTAAGTAGAGATGCCATTAAAGGCTGGTTTCTGTGATTACGTAAATAGCTCTTCTGCTTGGAGGTGACAACTGCCTCCTTGTTCTGGTCCTGTGATATTTCAGCTGGTTAATCACAAGGAGCATGCCTGCTATATACATATCCTACCCCTCACCAACCAAACAGAAGCAAGCTGCAGTGACAGCAGATATCCCTTATGGGGCACGGGGACACCAACAGGACACATTCTTTGTCACTTTGCCCAATTCATACTTCTTCTAGTCAGTCTCCCTTTTGGTCCCACCTCATCCCCCAACTTTTTCTTTTTAAGAGGAATATAGGATGGAAGAAGTGTCTCTTAGCATTTTCTCAGGCTAAATATGGAGACACGGTGTATTAGTTATACACATTTAATTTTAATAAGGAATATTTTTTATTGCTTTTTATTTTGGGGGAATGGAACAGACTTCAAGGCGACCAGTTGGATGAAAAATAAGCTAAGGTCAGCTTTCTTGGAAACATTACTTTTGCTGAACATTGTTCTCAGCTGAGGGTTTTGCATGTGACACGGTCTAAAATAGATTTTAACCAAACCCTATGGTTGTGACTATTTTTGGTTGTCAACTTGGCTATATCTGGAAGTAAATAAAACCACCTGTGAGGAATTTTTGCTTTAGTTGAAGTGGCAAGATCCTCTTCCAACCTGAATCTTTTGAGGTGGGGAGCCCCTGCCTCTTATCTGGGCCACACCTTCTGCTAGAAACCTATATACAGATGTGGAAGAATGGAGTCTTTGTTCTGTGCCTGCTTGCAAGCACACCTGGCTAGCAAGTACACTCCTTCACTGGCAGTAGAACCTACTTCTTTGGGATTCTGGCATGTACTGAAGAACGGGTGAAACTTCAAGTCTCGGGGACTGAGCAACTACGAGACTCTTGGACCTTCCATTTGGTTGGATTAGCTGGACCATAGCCTGTAAGTCATTCTAGTAAATATGTATGTATATATACATATTCTCATTCTATAAGTTCTGTTATGCTAGAGAATCCTGACCAATGCACCCAACTAATCTATATGTTCAGGATTGACATGTAACAGTTGCAATTTGGCCCCTCTTAGTTTGGCAAAGTAAAGTCTATATCTACATACTGGAAGTTCCTAGTGCAGAAGCATAGCACAAAGCTGTTCTGGGTTCATTCTAGGCAGTAACAGAGACTGGGCTCACAAGATTAAAATCTTTAGATTATATGCTTTCAAATTTACTGAAACAAAAAAATGAACTCCTAATTTATAAACATTGTATTTAGTAAGGTAGGGTTCTCTAGAGGAATAGAACTGATAGAACATAGTAAAAGGGTGTATTCGATCAGTTTATACAACACCATCTGGGTAGCCTGACAATGACTGTCTCACAGCAAAGAGGCTAAGAATCTGGTATTTTCTCAACTCATGAGGTTGAATGTCTTAGCAGTCCCAATCAGGTGTTAACGATCTGGATATCTAGAAAGATGCTGGTCTGGAGTCTACATTGGGAGCTGGAGAAGCTGGTTCTAACATCCGTGAAGGAGCAGCAGTAGTAGGCTAGATGACCTTGCCAGCAAGAGTGAAAGCAAGTGGGTAAAAAACAAAGCTTCCTTCTTCCATTTTCCTTTTATCTAGGCTGTCACTAGAAGGTAATGTCCACTTTTAGGGCGAGTCTTCTCATTTTGATAAGCTGTTCAGGAAAACCTCTCACAGAAATGCCTAGCAGCCTTTTAATTGATTCTAGATTAAGTCAAGCTGGCAACCAGTGTTATCCAACACAAGTACTGATGTGGTCTTAGCATACAGAGATGGTGCCATTGAAGATCATGATTCCATCATCTTTATCATTGTTCTCACCATTGTCAACAATTGTTTGCTAACAGTTCAGAGTTGTTATGTGTAAGTTGGCTTTTCTGTTTAACAAAGTATGCTAAAACATGACATTAGACTACAGGTATTGACCAGTTCATTGTTCTATGGGTTAACTGTTTGCTTAGGGTCATCTGAGCAATACCTCTGCTATTCTCAGGTGAATCTACTCATGAGTACGCAGTCAGCTGATAGCACATGAGCCAAACTTCTTTTTTTCATTTGACTAGATTTGGACTTGAGTGGTTGAGCTAGCCTAGGCTCATTCACACAATGGTACACAGGAGCCCAGCTCTTGTTACATTTTCTACTGGCCATGTTAAATCACAAGGTGAAATCAGCTTTAATGGTCATTCATTGGACTGATAAAACCCGATAGGATTATGTTGAGAAGTAGGACCCGTAAGGGGTAGTTCAGCCTTCAGGGCTCTGCTTTCATGAACTGTGAGTGGGTTGGCTATTGTGGGAGTGGGTTCCTGACACCAGCATGAAACTGGATTCATTTTCTCACTCATGTGTGTTTTCTTGCTCTTTGGCCATCAGAATATGCAACAAGAAGATTCTCTCCCTGGCCAGGTATATCGTCTCAAGACTGAGGCAGAAGGATCACAGGGTTGAGGACAGCCTGGGCTACTAGGATGCATTAAGAATCCCAGGTCAGCCTGGGATACCTGAAAGCTTATATCAAAATACAAAATAAACAAACAAATAAAAACAAAGAATGAACAAATCCCAAAAGCTTTAGATTCAAGCCTCTAACCATTGAACTCTAGGACTTCTGAGTTTCTCTGACTTCAAGATGTTTAGTCTTGACCTGAGGTCCCTTTGTCGTGTAGCATAGCATCATCAAAGGCGCTCTGGCTTGGGATATGACTTTTCCAGTGAGTGATTAGTCTGTCTCCCACAGACAAGGAACTCTAACTAGATGTTGGTGTTTGCCTGCGAAGGAAAAGTTCAGGAAAATTTTTATGGATCTAAGCATATTTTCCTTGTACTGTCATCCTTTGGGGCCAATTTTATGACCAATCTTTAAAGGTATAACAGTTTCTCTGAGTAAATGTGAAAATTTTTAGTTCTTTTTTGTGAAACTCATTTTTCCCCTTCATATTACTGTTAACCAAGAATCAGGCTTCGGTTGTTAGTGTTTGTGTTACAAAGCAATTACAAACAAAACAAAACCGTACTTCAGATACGCTCCCTTCCTAACCTCAGTGCCTCAGTCCTTGGGGCTTCCAGGCCTTCTGCCACCTTTATGGTCCCTCTCCCTGTCTGCCCCATGCAACAAGATTATCTGCCAAGCATGCGGTATGTTCTGATGCTGCATTCCAGCTGACAATTTCACTGATGCTGTTGACCCCTGAAGCTACCTACCGTGTCATTGAACCACTTCTCTTGGCAGCCCCAGGATAGCGTGTTAGTTACAGTGTTTCAGAAGATTGTGTTTATAAACATAGTAAAAACAGGTAATTACATGAGTTGGAGTTTTTAGAAAAGAATTATTATCTCTCTGTCTTTTCCTGTGTGTGTGTGTGTGTGTGTGTGAGAGAGAGAGAGAGAGAGTAGAGAGAGAGAGAGAGAGAGAGAGAGAGAGAGAGAGAGAGAGAGAGAGAGAGAGAGAGAGAGAGAGAGAGAGAGAGGTCCTTTTCTGTTTGGACCAATTTTCCCTTACTGGGGTTTGAGTCTACAATGTCATTAAAAAAGTATAAAGGTCCATTGCTATTATTAGGAAAAACAACTCACAGCCCAGGAAAGGCTGCTTGAACCCCTGGGCTGGGATGGAGATTAAGGGAGAAATGTATCTTGTCTTAAAGATTATCTTTCTTCACTTAAAAAAAATCAATCTCACTTTACTCTGGAAAAACCATAAGAACAGGAGAGCTCATTTGCAGAGATGAAAATCTGAAAGCATCAAGGGATGGTAATTTGCTATAGCTAAAAATACATCCCGTCTTCATGCATTTCCATCACGTGTGTTGCTAGCAGTATGTCCAGGCTTCATCTGTTAGAAAGATAGCTCCTCTGAGCCTGCAGTCAGGATGTGGGCGCCGTGGTTTTAAGCGGCTCTCTGTAAAGTGTACACATTTCAGCTGTCTCCGTTAGACATTAGAGTCACTATTCTGTAGCCAGGAGGCGGCAGACGGAGGACAGTTTGGTTCTAGTCATTTACATGAGTGTAGCATGTGAAGTATCTCTTCAGTTTGTGCCTTCTGCAGACTGAGATCAAGTAGGGGAAATGTAAAACAAATAATTCATTAAAACTGGATGCAGCAAAAGGCAAAGGCATGACTTGTTATAGGAATATATAAGAGGGAGGGCAAAATTGAAATACCAGAAAAGCATGAGTGTCAAAATTCAAATCAAATCAAGTTAGGAAAATGAAAAATTTGACTATGCAAGAAAAAAATGATCATGACCCAAGAGACCTCAAATAAAAACTGGAAATTCAGGTTCAGGTCCTCAGAGATAACAAAATGTAAGATCCAGAGCAAAAATGCAAATGCAACTCAACCTTTAGAATGATCACCTTCCACAATGGGCGTCACCAGATGTCAGGGGATTGTTGAAAGCCATTATCTTAAACCGTTTTTGGAAGGCAATTTGAATTCAAAATTATGGACTGCTCCCAAAGCATGGCTGTTTTCTGAATTTGCTCTTGTACTCACAGGCTCCAGTGTGGGCAAATCATTGCAGACTGCACTGAAATCAAGTAAATGCTCTTTCAGATAATTTATGTTGAGTTACAGTCCTTAGCCTAGCAGCCATCAACGTAGATTGCCAACACCAATTTCAGGTTAATTGATGCCAAATTGATAATTGGATTACAAAGCTAATTTTAAATCTAATCTAGGAGCAATATTTCAGAAAGCCAGTCTGACAGAACTGTTAGCAAAGATAACAGGGTAGAAGAATCCAGAAATATGTCAGGGAGTGTATAGGCTTGAAGGAGATAGGAATAATCTGGTAGGATATTAGTCTGCTAGTTGAAAAAAAGTCCTGTATATTCTCTAATACATTTCTTATAGCAGAGCGAACTGGCAGCCATAAATAATTTCTTGGATGAGCTCCCGAAGGAATGCTACAATCCTAGTGGCTGCAGCTACTGCTTCTAGATTATTTGGTCAAACTCTGGCCATTGGTCCAATTGCAGATCTATTTTTATGTTGTCCCTCTATGTCTTTTCCTCCTTTCCCTTCCTTCCCCCTCCCTCATTTCCTCTTTCCCCTCTTTCTTCTTTCAGGTGTCACTTGCTCAGGAAGCACATGCTTACTGACAATACCTTTGGTCTTCATGTTCTTTTTTTTTTTTTTTTTTTTTTTTGGTTTTTACGAGACAGGGTTTCTCTGTATTGTTTTGGAGGCTATCGGTCCAGCCCGGCCTCGAACTCACAGAGATCTGCCTGCCTCTGTCTCCCGAGTGCTGGGATTAAAGGCGTGCGCTGCCACCACCGCCCGGTGGTCTTCATGTTCTTGAGTAAAGACATATAAAGCCCAATTGTTCCATTCATGGGCAAACAGAATGAAGGGTTTAGACTAACTTGAAAGTTTTACTGAGGGAGGATTTTGTAAAAACCATTTATGCTAGTAGAGGCTGTTCACGTCTCAAGGAAGATGCTACTGAGTGTTATTTCTCATCAGATCAAAGAGTAGATAAATAAATGGAAATTCAAAAGCAGGGACCTGCAAGCCCAGAGAATTCTCCGAGGAGCCTTTTAGGCTTAGGATGATGTGGGCAGTGTTGTTTCTTTTTTGGTGGGGGGGGAAGAAGATTCTTTTGCTGTTGACTCATGTCTCTTACTTCTTGTAAGAGTTGAAATGACACTCATGAGACTTTCTGGCCCTTGCAAGGCCATGGCGGCAGTAAACACTTTGACTCAGTTTCTGAGGTTGCTTTGGATGAACTGCAAAGAGGGAAATCATGTACTTACTGAACTGGAATAGAATTGCTGAGAGACTGTGAAAAGATGTAAAATGTGTGACAACACTGATGGGGACTGCAAATCTCTGAGGCTTTATTGCCCTGGTACAGTGTTGATTTTCCTAAGTAAACCAACATCTTTTTGTCTACAAGGATGCTACTAATAAAATAAATAAACTAAATAGTAGAGTATAGCTTCTCTATAGAAACCATGTGCATTCGGGGGTGGGGTGGGCTGGGGTGGGGGGGGGAGGACCTGGCTCTGGGGGAAATTATGAACTGTCTTGTAGACAGCTCCATTGCTACCCAACAAGTCTTTGGACATGGAAGAATGTTAGTAAGAGATCTTTAGAGGAACAGAACTAATAGAATGAACACCTATTACAATAGAGTTGGGGTAGTCCAGCAATGGCCATGCTCATGCTGGGAAGGCTGAGAATCCCATGGGTGCTAAGTCCTTGAGGCTGGCTGCCTTAGCTCTCTTGCTCTGGTATTAATAGCTTGGAGGATTCTAGAGAGCAGCTAACTCCAGCCTTCTCTAGAAGACCAGAGAAGCTATATTCAGCTGTCAGTGAGGAACAGCAGCAACATGTAGATGCACCTACCGCTAAGGAGAAAATGCAGGTAAGCAAAAGCAGTATTAACCACCCCCTGTTTCCCAGTCTTTCTATTTAAATCACTGTCATTGGAGGTACTGCCCACTTGGGGGGAAGGTTTTCCCCTGTCAGTTACAACTTGCAGGAAATATTCTAACATATTTGCTCAGAAGTGTGTCTTTTAGTTCATCCAACCAGGCTGACAAGCAAGACTGAGCACTGTGGGTGAGATGGGAGTATTTCAAGGATAGTTCTGTATTTTATTGTTTTCTCTCACAGGAGTGAGTCACTTGATGGGCTTCTGACTTTAGAGAGTACTGAGGCAGAATAGGAAGCAGTTTTGAAGGATCTGTATGAATTTTGATAGGCTCAGCAGCTTGTAATAAAATTAGTCTGTGTTGACAATCCAGTTCTTAATGTCATTTGATTTGGCCTTCTAGTTTGGAATGAAGGTTTCTTTCTAGGACTGTGTCACATAGTTGAAAAAAATAAGTTCTAGCAAGGAAAACTCTCAATTTTGATTAGAAATTGCCACCCTGAGGTTTTTGAAAAAAATTACTCTAAGACAATTTTGATGTATTATGATGAGATTCAAAGTAGAGTGTCCCTTAGAATCTATTAACTACAGTCTGTCTCTCCATTTACTTCCCGCGTAGTTTCTTTTTTTGTGGATTTAAGAGTTATCTGAAACAGCTTATTGGGAAATTCATTGTCATTATCCTCACATGAGAGACAAGGGATGCTGACCTAGCATCCCTTCCTCATGTCCACCAGAGGGCATGCTTCCCTTCCTCACACCCATAAGAGGGAGTGTGCTCCTTTTTAGAGGCCTTCCATGGAAAGTTTTGCTTTCAACGGTCATGAGTATCCCTATGGAAGGGTTGTTAGGCAAAGATATTTCAGTTTGGGAGTGGCCCCTGCAATTGTAATCCCAGAATCACAGATTTATTTTTCTGGTGATTACGTTTTGGATTGCTCTACTAGCTTCATAGTCTATTTCCAGTTTCAACACTGAGGAATTTATCATCATCAAGATTCTTAAAAAAGTCCTAAATGTTTTTATTTATTTGTGGTGCTGAAGATCAAACACAGTCTTATTCAGGCTAGGCTGGATGACGTCATCATCTCCCAAAGGGCATTGGGTCCCTTGGTCTTAGAATTATAGATGATTGTGAATCTTCATGTGGTTGCTGGGAAATGAACTCTAGTCCTCTGGAAGAGTAGCCAGTACTTTTAACAACTGAGTCATTTCTCCTGCCTAAAAGATAAAACACATATCCTCTCAGATTTCTCCATTCTTTGGCTTTAGAAAGAGCCCCCTTTCACCCTTGACTCTCCACACTCTAATTTCTGCATCCCATGATTCTGTGTCTTCAGCTTTTTCCCCCAGCTCTATCCTTAGACATGGTCCACCAGTTAACATCCCTTTTGACGGTATCCTCACTTCAGTTTGGCCTTTTTTGCTTTCTTGTCACTCAACGGTCACTCTGAACACACCAAGACAATGCTGAGCTTCTAACCCCCCTCATGTGTACTAACACGCATTTAAGGAGGGAGTCCCATCGTGAAAAACCCCAGCATGGCTTACACAGCATCTCCTCCATCTTCTTGCACTCAGTGCAAGCTGACTCACTCTTAGTCATGTTGACTTTGAATTTCTTTCTAGATGATTGGTGCTCTGTTTTTTCTTTTTGAAGATTAATTTTTATTTGAAAACCACATGCATAGGTATGTGTGTAGGTCTTTGCATGAATGAGTGCAGGTGGCTATGGGGTCCAGAAGAGGGAGCCAGATCCTCTGGAGCTGAAATTAAAGGCCGTTGTGAGCTGACCAACATGGGTGCTAGGAAGTAAATTCGGGTCATCTGCAAGAAAGTCAGTGCACCAACTCTCTGGCCACAGATTCCTGACTTTCATAAACTTTCTCCTTTGCTTGGAAATCAGGGGGATGCCTCCTTGACTCCTTACAGCTTCTGGTCAAAACAGCCAAAACTGTTGCATGCGATCCCAATATGTTTTCATGATTAATTTGTAGTTCATATCATGCTTCAAAGAACTCTCTGTTTCTAGTCTGTAAGTCTACACCATAAACTCCTTAAAAATGCTCCTGCATTTTTATTAATATCATTTTCCCATCTAAAAACAGACATAAGGGTTGATCAAAGAAAGAGGAGGTCAACACCGGTGTTTTCAGAGAAGCCGTGCTGTCAGTTAGTCTTCAAACAAGGGTAGTTCTGAAGTTCAGCGGACCTGGACCTCAGAAGTGCAAGAGCAACCACAATGGATGAGAAGAGAAACTCTGGAGATTAGGCGAGAAAGCACTGCCCACTCACCACCTGCCTGCAGACTCTGTTGAGAGAGAAGGTCACAGACCACAGGCACACAAGGTCACCAGGTCATGGAGAAGGGGAGGAGGCCAGTGTTAGGGCTGGGGAATCATTAACAGCTCTCCTTTCTCTCACATCTCATACTCATCCCAGAAACAGTTCCATTTGCACAACTGCCCCCTTCCCCCACCCCTTTAATGTCTCCGTCCTAGTCCAAGCCACTTTGGTTCTGAAGAGCCTCTGTGTTTTTCTTCCTCACAGTCTATTATCATCCCAGCAGCTCTAGCTTCTTGTGGCCTGCCAATGAGATGATGTCATGCCTTATCTTAAAATCCTCTAATGGAGTCCCATCTCCCTCTCAAGGACTTCGTGACCCTTGTGAGGTGATTCTTGTGTGTGACAAGAAGTCTTGCTGTTCTTGTCTCTTGTTCTTCCCCGTGTTCCTTCACTCCAGCCATGCTGGCTGCCTTGTGGCTCCCTGGCTTTTAGAGACATACTTTCATTAGTGTCTGAAGAGCATTGACAAGTCTGAGCTCATGCAACCCTTCTACTCCCGTCTTTTTGCGCGAGAAGCATATATCATGTCCGTGGTTCTGGGTCTTGCTCTTTTTCACCTTAATACACAAGGAACTTAATTCTTTTTGCCACTGATATTTCTTTAATAAAACAAACTCATCATGATTTATCTTGTCAATTCTTGACAGACACTTGAATTGTTTCTAAATAATCTCTAGTGTAATCTTCGATGCAATAGGTAACTTTATAGAGCTATCTTAGAATATTAATGCAGGTATACCTATAAGACACATGGGGATTTTTTTGGCTGAAGATAAATATTGCCACTCTATTCTTTTCAACCAACAATGGAGTTATAAAGCCCTTTTGACATATAATTTGGACCTAGAAGCCATTGTTTTTTCTTTTTCTCTCACTTGTCAATGTCTTTTACTTATTTAACCTTTGGGTTCTTGTGAAATTTCTCTGAATCTCTAGAAATTATTTTGTATCATAATGATAATCTATATAATGGATTAAAACATATGTTTTTACCTTTAATCCCAGCACTTAGGAGGCAGAGGTAGATCTCTGAGTTTGCAACCAGCCTGGTCTATAAATTGAGTTCTAGGACAGCCAGGGCTACACAGAGAAACCCTGTCTTGAAACAACGACAACAACAAAACAAATCAAATAAACAAACACCAAACATATTTTCCCTCAAGTAGTTTTTGCACTGTTTAATTTATAGAAATCTTATGCAGAGCTACAATACCTTATATCTGCCCAGTCTAGAAGAAACACAATTTGCAACTTTGACATATTTTGTGGCAACATTTTCAAGACAAATTTAAATTTTCTGTAAGATGGTTGCTTTGCTACTTTGTTAGTGTCCTGTATCTGAGCATAGTCCTCTGTCGCTTGACTGATACAAAAATGACCTCTACTTGCAGTAGTTCAACTTATGATATTTTGTCTTTGTGATAATCACATACATTTAACAGACTCTGTAATTGGAGTAGTGATATGACACATAGGACTCTCTTATGGCCAATAGCAGTAGGCTGTGGCAGCCAGCCACATGATGATGAGAGTAAGCCACTGAAATGGCATTGTGTTGTTTCATTACACTGTGGTGTGTTCCCTGGGTGAGGTGCACCAAATACATTTCAGTTTGTAGTTTGGATTAGTCACTGCTCTTTTGCTGTGACAAAGCACTACAACCAAAGTAATGGGAGAAAGAGTTTATTTTGGCTTATGGGTTCAGTGGGATAAGAGGCCATCACGGTGGGAGGTATGGCAGCAAGGACAGATGTAATGGTGGGACTGGGAAGATGAGAGCTCGCATCCTCAACCACAAAAGCAAAACCGAGAGAACAAACTGGAAGTGTGTTGTGGCTACAAATTCTCTCTGGTGATGTGCCTTACATTCCCATAGCATCCTCTGTGTAAGTAAGTAAGTGTAGCAGTGCCACTGTCTTAGTGACGTTTCAATCTCTATGATGAGACACCATGACCAAGGCAACTTATAGAGGAAAGAGTTTACTTAGGACTTAGAGTTCAGAGGGTTAGGTAGAGTTCATGACCATCATGGCAGCAGTCAAGCGGGCATGGTGCAGGAGCAGTTTTAGTGAGGGCTATAACACTTTTATAGTATATTTTGTATGTTGTTACTTCTGTTCTACAGAGACTATATAAAAAAGCAACTTAATGGATGGAGGAGTTACTTGGGCTCACAGTCTCATCATGGCTACTTTGTTTTCTTCCTCTTGAGTAGAGCATTGCGACAGTAGAGGTGTGTGATGGGAACTCTTGTTCGCTGGGAACAGGAAGCAGAGAGTGACAGGAAGGGGCTAGGGACAAGACACTACTGCCAAGGATGTGTCTACAGTGATCTGCTTCCCATCTAAAAGTCCTGAAGTAGTGGCACAGCTGGGAACTAAATATTCAAAATTCCAGTTGGTGGAGAGACTTCATATTCAAACACAGCAATTGACTTTATTACTCCAGTTTTATCCTGACTGTGTTTTGAAAATTTATGCTTTCCATGGCCTTCATCATTTTCCTTTATGTTCCTTGTGTTTTACTTCATTTCTGAGCAGCCCCTCCCCTCTTCTTTTTCATTTTGGTGACATTTTTCAAAATGAGTTTGAATTTCTGTAAGAATATTGTACTGCTGATTTTTATCTAGTTTTCTTGGTAGACGGTGAGTGCATTTATTCTTTTCTTACAGTTCAACCAATTCAGTTTTCTAGTATTATTTCAGAAAATTCCTGTGGGCTATAGAAAGAGTGAGGACATCTATCCAGCTGCACCACTCAAAGATTCTCAATTTTCTTTCTGCAACAGACCCAGAACAGCTCACCATGCCCGTGCCTCCACTTTCTCTCTGCTTCTGTATTCAGCCCCAAGCTTTCCATACCTTTATAGACAACAGTTTCCACAGAACAACTGTGTCTACCCAGGTATTACAGTTGGGATGCATCATGTCTTCATGGGGTCAGGGTTTGAATACTTGGTCCCCAAGTGATAGCGTTACTTTGGGAGATTGTGGAAACTCAGGAGCTGAAAAGGAGGATGTAGGTCATTGAGGGTGGATCCTTGCGGGTGTTTTATTCTTGGTTGCTGCTCGGTGATTACCTGCTTCTGGGTCAACCACAAAGTGAACTTTCTCTCACTATATCCTTCTGCTGCCTAGACATTCTGCCCAAGTATATGACTCAAGTAACCCACAATAGACTGAAGCCCCATAAAACTGTGAGCCAGATAGTAAGTTATTCTCCATACATTGTTTTTCTCAGTTATCTGGGTCACAGAAATGTAAAAATAATTAATAGACCAGGTGATACATTCAGTGTTAGTGGGAATATCTTGCTGGTGACTTTATTTGTAGCAGCTTTTTACTTGAATCCGCTTATGTTTATGACATTTCTGAGTGTATTTCCTGAATGATGTATATTTTCAAGAGTACTTCCTTACCTAATTAACTCTACACCTGATTTGATAAAGTGTACCCACTTCGTCTAAGTACACATTTTGGGTAGTAGCGGGAAGGAGTTTGATTGTATGGAAAAAGTAGGTCCTACTTTCTTCCAAGTCAAGACTGCACACTGCTCCCCAACCCCTGCTGCCATGTACTATTTTTCAGTCTAAAGAGACTAAATAAATGGTCTTGAGAAACTAATTACACAATGCAGCAAAACTCCAAAATAAGAATAAGGAGGGGACACAGGAACTCTCTATTCAGGGTTACTAGTGAGAGCACCAACTGATAATTGGAAAGTAGTTTGGTACTTTTATATAAAATCGGACAACCCATAAATAGTGTGGACTGGTAAGTGTTGATTCAGGTACTTTGAATTCCTATGTCCATGAACGAACTTGTGTGTAAATACTTGCAACTACTATATTCATAAGCGCGCCCAGTCTCAGGTAGCCAAGGACACCCTTCTTTAGGTGACTGGATAGTCTATGGTGTACCTTGATATTGGAATATTCAAGGGTAAAAGAGAAATGAATTATTAAGCTAGGAAAAACACGAAAAAACTTTAAAGCAACTTGCTAAGAGTAAAAGGGCCATCTGGAAAGGTCACACATTCTAGGATTCCAACTATATAGAACATTATAGAAAAGGCAAAACTACAAGGACAGTAAAAGGTTGAGTGTTAGAAGTTGGAGTGCGGTGAGGGAAGGATGCATGAAGTGATAGAGCACTTGGTCTTTTGAGGGCAGTGAAAACATCCTATATAATAAAACAAAACGGACAGAAGTTGTTATGCATTTGCTAACATCCACAGAATGTATAAAAGCTAATGTAAGTGGACCTTTGAAACTATGACCTTGTTAATGGCAATGGATCAGTATGGATTCATCAGTTAAAGTGAGCTCTCCACATTAGTGCAAGGTTCCAAGAACAGGGAAATGTGTGCCAGTAGGTGGGGCAGCAGATTATGTGAAATTTGGTCTATTTTTCAATAAACCTACAACTGCTAACAAAATAAGTGTTTAGTTGAAGAAGAAAACAACAGTCTTAAATTTCAGTTGTCTTAGAAGCCTGGATAAGGAGACTATAGATTAATGGGAGGAAGGAACCTGCTTATTTCTCTTGTCACAGAGTTGGTTGGGGTGGGCAAGGTCGAGAAGAAATGACATCTCCAGACATTTGCTGGCACTGAGACAGAAAGGTGCTGTGTGTGCCTGAGCACAGGAGAGGGGCTCTGGAACTGTGTGGGGAGGCCCAGGGTCAGGAACTGGATGGAGAGGAATCTCTGTAAATAAGGTGGGGAGACTTTTGAGAGAGGAAGTTCAGAGAGAGCAAGATTCTGGCCTACAGGTGGATGGCTGGGTTCTCTGGAGTGAGGTGAGAGGTAAGAGTCATTGGGATACCAGTGTATTCAACTGCTATTGTGACCATGATGTAAAATCTTCAAGCCTACTGCAAAGTCTGCCATGCTTACAGTCACTGGTTTCACCTGAGATTTGCGGCTGTGGTTTTAGAATTCTGTAAAAGGGAATAGGGAGTGGGGGTGAGTTCCACTGAGGAAGTCAGAGAAGACTGGTTCTTCACCCTCCGCTCATTTTTGAATGCACACCGGGAACTGAGACTGGAAGCCAGGGTGACCACAAGAAACCCCAGCAATTTTTGCAGACATCTTAGGAAGAGCGTTGAATGAATGAGCAAGACTCAACAAAATGTCCCACTGATGAGGACAAGGTCTTTCAGTTTACCTCATTACCTGTGCTCCAGGCATTGCATTTCCAGACTAAACTCTCCCACTGTCTTTGTTGTTTTAAATTTGTCTGTAGATCAGTGGGAAGCAGCTGAGGTTCAGCTACATATTAAGTCTCGTCATGAAGGGATCAGACCCAAAGTCCAAGGTGCATTACACAGTGGAAAAGGAAGCAATTACTAACTGACCCTGCAAGTGGGATCCTGCCTGATCTATCTATCTATCTATCTATCTATCTATCTATCTATCTATCTATCTATCTATCTATCTATCTATCTATCTAGTCTGTCTATCTATCTATCTATCTATCTATCTATCTATCTATCTATCTAGTCTATCTATCTATCTGTGATTTTTATTTTTTAAGTCTCTGCGTGCATGTGTGTGTGTGTTTTGTGGGGGTGTTGAAAGTGTGCATGCACATGCTAGCATGTGCAAGTGGAGGTCAGAGGTCAACCTCAGGTGCTGGTCCTCATTTTCCATCTTGTTTGAGATAGGGTCCCTCATTTGCCTGTGTATGGCATAGATGGTTGGGGAGTTTCTGCGGGCTCCCCTGTCTCTGTCTCCTGTTTCACTCACAGGAGTGTTGGGCTTAAAGTGGTCCCGGGCATCCAAACTCATATGGGCAAGGGCTTGACCCACTGAACATCTCCCCAAACAAAATATCCCACAGCTAAGAAGTGGAAGATCAGAGTTGTCATGAAGTTAGACAGTGTAAACCCTGACTCAACAGCTGATGAATTCTGTGCTCTTGACTTTGAGAAAAGTGCCAGGGGAAGATTTGTCAAGTTCCTTTCATTTAGTGTCTTCATCACTTAGTCCATTTGCATAGGCTGTCGTTTTTAGCAAAACAACTCAAGGCTTCATGGCAGCTCTGATAGACCCAAGCTGGGAAATAAAAATAATCACGAGCTCTGAACTATGAATGAACTTCACATATTTTTAGCAGGCCTTTTGGATATTTGGTGGGGCCTACTTCTGTTTTTGATTATGACTAGAATTTCAAATGCATTTGTAAACTGAGCTTTGAGAGCCCATTCCAAATAGAGGGATGCTCTTTCAGCCTGGACACATGGGGAAGGGCCTAGGTCCTGTCCTGGATGAAATGACAGACTTTAGAGATTCTATCCCCCCCCAAGGAGGGCCTTACCCTCCCTGGGGTATGATGTGGGGATTGAGGGAGGGCTGGTGGAGGAACAAAGGAGGAGGGGTGGAAGAGGGATCTGGGACTGACATATGAAACATTCACTCTTCTAATTTAAATAAAAACATATTGAGAAGAAAAAAGACAGAAAGGAAAAAAAAAAGAAAAAAACTGCATTTCAAGATGAATTATCAGTGGAGCCTGAGATTGGAGGATTGCAAGTTCTGGTGTAGCCTGAACTTCCTAGAAAAACCCAAATTAAATGTAATTTTAAAATGCATTATTATAACCCCCTTCCCATTTCTTGCTTTTTGTATTATCACCTGTTAAGGCAGACAACATGGGCTCTTTGCTTAGGGACATATGCTGGTAGAGGCGGTGTCAGCAGCAGCTTCAGCACCAATATGCTAACTAGCAGCCATCCCTCTAAAATCTGTCCACACAATTCATTTTAATGTGGCAGTGTAAATGCAGGTTCTGGTTGGAGGGGGATTATAAATAAAATGACAGCTTGTCATCTTCCCATCTCGTTTGCTTCACTGTGTGCAAGTACATTATTTGAGCCATCAGTAGGATTCATGCGATCCACCCCTTTGAGGAAGAAGCACAGTTTATTTTTCTTTTCCTGACTTCAAGACTAACTGTTCCATCTTAATGATACATGCAATGTTTTCAGCCGTGCTGTTTATCATCCATTCTGTTTTGCCTGCTGCCTTGGAAGCGAAGTGTCTCTATCAGTTTCTACACTTAGGCAGAGAAAATATGTGCATTGTAGGTGCGTATACCAATAGGCGTTTGCTTGTGGTGTTGAGGGACAGAGGGTTAGTAGGAAAGCAGTATCCTGGAAGTTGTTAGATGGACACACACACACACACACACACACACATGTGCGCACACACACCCTTATACCAGATCTTGTTTCATTTCAAAACAGTCATATCCTTGATTACAGAAAGACATATTTGTGCTATGTTTTAAGATGCATTTCACTTTTAATTATATGGACGTTTGGGGGGGTTGACATGTGAGTGTCCATGGAAGCCACAGGTGTTAGATCATCTGGAACTGGATTTACAAGCTGTTGTAAGTCACCTGACTTGAATGCTGGAAATGGAACTCAGGTCCTTTGGAATAATCATCTCTCCAGCCCTTAGTTTTTGGTAATTGCCTGCAGACATTCATTATATCATTCTTGCAAAAAAATTCTTTTGCAATTTTTACCATGTAAGTGGAAGTTCAATGTAATTGTTTTTTAAAGGGAAAACATTTGGTTTTTATATTTTTACATGAACAATCAATTGCTGTGGATATTACTAAATGTTTTTTGGAGTAAAAAAACAACTATCTAGACAATATATAAGATGTTTCCACAGAACTGGATCTCTCTCACAAATATGTCTCATCAGCCACTGTTTGGAGCAATCCTATCCCACAGGAATGTTAATGTTTTATACTGTCATTTCTGAAATACATTATCTCCCCAGGGAAACTGGCTAACCAGAGCAGTTATAAGTGTGTAACTAAAGTGTAAGACAAGCTTTATAGAAATACACATAGTCAAATAGAAGGAAACTGTCCACAGTAACTGAAAGTTCAAAATAGGATCAGAGAAGATGGCTCAGTGGGTAAGAGCACTTGCTGCTCAGGAACCAGGGACTGAGTTTAAACTCCTAGTACCCATGCAGACAATAAAGACATGGCTATTAAATGCGTGTTCAGAAGGAAGCAATCATGATATAGCATGACATGCATTAAGACAGAAAAAAACCAGAAAGGTATGCTGATTAGGAAGGAAGAAACTAAACCCTGTCAGTGGCATGGTAGTATTTGCAGACCATCTCAAAGATTTGAAAAAACAAAATGTGAAACTATTATGGTAAGGCTGCAGGATACAAGATTAATAGAAAAAGGAAATTGCTTTCCTTTATAAATTATCAGTAGATGACTGAAATTTTAAATCAAAATACAGTACTACTTATATTAGCATCCCAAAATTAAATGCTCAGGTATTTATTTAAATCTAACATGATCTGTACAAGATACATATAAGAAAAATCATAACTTTCTGATGAAAGTAATTAAGGAAGATCTAAGTGAATGAAGAGATATTCCACATTCAAGGACAGAAAACATTCTATCAAGATGTCAGTGATTCCTAACCACATAGGTAGATTTAACACACTCCAAATTAGAATCCTAGTGTACCGTTTGGAGGACACTGATGAGTTAGCTAGTTCTACCATTTATGTGGTATAGATGGGGCATGCATGTGTGTGTGTGTGTGTGTGTGTGTGTGTGTGTGTTCTTGTGCATGCGTATTTATTGTGTATGTGTGTATATGAGTATGAACATGAGTGCAATGTGTATGTGTATGTATTGTGTGTATGTGTCTGCATGTGTATGTGTATTGGGCTATGTGAGTGTGTGTGTGTGTGTGTGTGTGCGCGCATGCGACTGTGTTGTTAAAGAAGGATGAAACTGGAGAGCTTTAATACCACTTAAGACTTTGTATAAAGCTACAGTAATTGCAGTATAGAACAAGCTAAAGACAGATTGAAAAAATAGAATAAGAAGTACACAGAGTAAACAAGTTGTTGGCAAAAAAGCCAAGGCAATTCAATGGTGAAAGGATGAATTTTTAAAAACAAATGGACACACACACACACACACACACACACACACACTTTTTTAAAAGCCTACAATGTATCGATTCTAAGAGCTATAGTCATAATTGCTCAAACTTGGGAGAAATAAGATGGTCTTCAATTGGTAAATAAACTATAGTGTTTTCATGCAATGGTATGCTATACATGGAGAAGGAACTAGTTGTTAAACCATGAAAATACACGGATGATGCTGTTAAACCATGAAAATACACGGATGATGCTTAAACGTATATGGATAGATTGTTGCATTAAAAACAAATGACCTAGAGACAGATATTGGGGTTCAAGCTTCAAGCTGAAGATCAGAGAAGCAAAGCAGCCAAGCTGGTAGTTCTTACCTCTACCCAGATGAAATGACAATCCTGTCTCCACGAATCCTCAGAGGCAAAAGGCTCTTAATTCCTGTCTCCTCCTTATATTCCTTTCTCCACTCAGTCATATCCTCCTGTCTCTACCTCCCTAGTGCTGGGATTAAAGCATGTGATCCCAGGTGCTGAGATCACGTTGTGTGAGCTGTTACTTTTAGGACTGGATGAATTTCCTGCAGTCAGTGTGGCCTTGAACTAACAAAGATCCGTCTACCTCTTACTCCTGGGTTGGAATTAAAGGTGTGTACCTGGTTAAGCAGTATGATCACTTTGCTATTTTGATCTCCGTTAGTTTTAATAAGTCATAAGCAATATATCACCACAGTAGATGAAAAAGTCAGTTTGAAAAACACAACACACTCTATGACCCTAGTTATAGAAAAGGCAAAATAATGGAGCCAGCAAAAAGGTTGATATTTGCCAAGAATTAGGGCTTATGGAAAAAGAGCAAGGAATAAATAGATGGAGCATGGGAACTTTTTCAGAACAGCTAAATTTCATTTAGTACGATACTGTACTAGTGGATACATATGATTCATATGTTCAGATCTGCAGAACTTATAAAAGTGAACCATAACATAAACCATGGATTTTGATTAACAATATTGGATTGGTATCAGATGACAGGTGACCATGGAAGGAGGGGACAATAGACACTTGGCCTGCTC
The DNA here is from genome assembly GCF_017639785.1 of Mesocricetus auratus. Taxonomy (NCBI): domain Eukaryota; kingdom Metazoa; phylum Chordata; class Mammalia; order Rodentia; family Cricetidae; genus Mesocricetus; species Mesocricetus auratus. The sequence goes on from NW_024429193.1 coordinate 41,407,852, forward strand.
CTACATTGAGAACACAGCTCCATTCTATGCAAAGGTCTGTGCTTGACAAAACAAATTTAAGCCGAAGTGTGTCGGCTCATGGTTTCTGATGCATCAGGCCACCAACATCTGGCTCCAGTTGCTTTTACAACAGTGACAATGCAGAACACGACAGCAGGAGTGTGTGGTGGAGACCCCATGCCATCCAGTAAGCAAAAGTAGACGGGGAGGTCCAGGCAAGATACTGTCCTCAGGAGCATGTCCCCAGTGACCCCTTCCCTTATAATACTTCCTGTATCTTAGGTTTCCATCTCCTCCCCAAAGCCTATAAAACTGTGAGCTCATCAGTGGACTAATCTGTTGGTTAGGCTACAGTCCTCATGTTCCAGTCACTCTATTGCTGCATTGGGGATCTCCCTTTTAAAACATGAGCCTTTGGTGGAAAGTTTCATATCTAAACCAGAGCAGTGACCTAGACACCATGACAATGCAACCCAAGAGAACCATATCCCCAAGTCTGGGGCTTCTAGATTTGATTTGAAAAGTGACGCCAGACACTCTCTGATATCAGACTTCTTAGCTCATGTTGCATCCTCACCCCAGTCCTCTCTGAGATCCAGGTGCTACAGTATTATATCTGCGATCAACTCTGTCTATGAGGGTGTGAGACGACCATTAAAATGTGTAACATTTTCCTATTACATAAATGGGAAGCTTGGAATGTGAAAACCATGAGAGAAACTCCAGTACTCTGGGTAGGGGACAGACTGTTTCTGTGGCTCTCTGGTGGGGAGATTCTGAGCAGGGTGTTTATTTGGATGGTGAAACTCCAGGGACCTTTGCCAAACAGACTGTCCCCCAGTGCAGTAAGCCTGCTGACAGTGCAGAGTTCAGCCTTTGGAACAACATCTTCCTGGACAAGAGTCTCTCTGCTGGGCAAAGGGCCTTGCTATTGGAATGAGACGAAAGGTACCAGCAGGGTTTGGGATGTCAGCGAGGAGACAGACATTTGAGTGTTACAGGCTGCTGTCTTTTCAACTTGTATTTTGGGTTTACTTTTTATTTTTTCCAGGAGAATGAACTGGGAAAATTGTTAACAGGTTTTCAGTTTTAAAACAATAAAAGGACTTATTGTACTTGTGTGTGTATGTGTTCGTGTGTGTGTGTGTGTGTGTGTGTGTGTATGCAGTGCCCCAGGGAGGCCAAAGGAGGGCTTCCGATCCCCCAGAGTTGGAGTTACGAGCAGTTATGAGTTGTCTAACCTGAGTTCTGGGAATCAAACTTCTGTCCTCTGGAAAAGCAGCAAGCACTCTTAATCATGGAGTCATCTCTCCAGCCCAGAGTCCCAGTTATTACTGTCACTGACTATAGCATGTGACCAGTTAAAACCAGTGATGACCAGGGAATGTGGATCCAACTCCCGATGTTCCTATTTTCATTTTGCACAGAAATATTTCAGTTAATGTCATCAAAGTGATCTTATAATCCGTCAGACTGAGGGGAAATTCTTTCCACTCCCAAGTCAATTCCCTTTCCATAAATTGGGGCCAAAGGAAGCTCAATGCAAAATGCAAGTGACACCTGAACGTTCAAGTCCCAGCAGGTAGGAGGCTCCCCACGGACACTTGTTCATTTTTCCCTCTCCATCTCAGGCACTACTTTGTCAAGCCTTTCTTTTGGAAAAGGTTTGTAATGAGAACGACAAGCAGACAGTTTACCTGCTTATCCGTTCTGATAAAGCAGGCAGACTTTCTTATTTAACAAATGCTTTTCATGTGACAATGCTTGCTGGACTAGAGAAAGCTGTCATCCTACATTGCAAATCAATGCCTGAGGCGCTTCTAGTGTAGCAGAGAGAACACAGTGAAGACAGGCAGGGCTGTTGCAAGTGGCCCAGGGATAAACGTTCTGGAAGCCTGCAGGGAATGCCAGGTCATTTGTGATCCAATTGAGTCTAGCGACAGAAACTGAAGGGAAGTAGCGTTTACTGAGTGCTTATATGTGGGTGTAATAAAGACTTTATACTAGTCTACATGATACCTCTTCATGGTATCAGGGGCAAGGGAAAGTTCCAGACAGCAGGACCGTTTTTCACAAGTGGAGACGTCACAAGCAAGAGAACTCAAAGTCAGTTCTATGGCAAGGCAACTTAGTCTTCTTCAACTTAGTCTTCCTTCTGTTGATGCAATTTTATCAAGACACCATGTCCATGAATCAGGGCCATCAGAATAAGTGGATATATAATGCCATATGAACAATTTAGGACTTGTATGGAAATGCTACTGATAAACAAGATAAAAAATAATTCTGCTTTGCACAGAACTAACTCACAGTTCCAGCCCCAGCATGGACTAACTTGGTTGCAAGGTCTTCAGTAAACGACTGTCCTCTGTGTCCTCTTTTACATCCTTTAGGCATCAGCTGAAAGATTGTTTTGTTTTGTTTCTTTTCACGGAATCTCCTTGAATTTTTTCCTACTGTTGCTCTGTACAAAATTCAGGGACACAGGGTTGCCGGACGGTTTGGAGCCTCTCCCGGAAAGCTAACCTTCTCTGAAGGGGGTGGCTCTGAGAAAGGGAAATGCTTGCTTTTCAAAAATGCCTCCTCTGGGAGGCCACGGGCAGCCTCATTTCTGCACAGTCAGGGAAATTTCATCCTCAGATAAGGGAATTGAGACGAGTTGGTTGTGATTGCCTAAGGATTCCACAAGGACAAATGTCCAGAACACAGGCAGAGCCATCACCCAGGAGCCAAGGTCTTTGTTTACACCCCTTGTAGCTTTTCCTGCCTTCTTGTCTCAGTGGCTCCAATACCGTCCCCATTCTGAGTCCGATACTTGAGAAACAATCTATAGGGAATCAGCTTAGGCTGTAGAACTTTGCTTTCATTCATTGCTTTGTTAGTTCATTCATTTCCCCGAAGAAGGGTTTTCTATTGTTAAAAACCATTCATTCTATAACTTCAGTTGGGGAGCTGCTGTTTCCTTTATTTTGTTTACGTGGAGGCAGTGTTTCTAAAGAGTTAGACACATTGATGAATGGTGACATTTTTGCTCACTTTGAGTGGTTGAAACTCACTTACCAAGAAAATATGTGACAGTAAAGTTGAACTATGTTAAGTCTCTTCTCAGGGTCTGGGAAGGAGCAAAAAAGACTTAAGAGAATGCAAACAAACAAGCAGCCGATGATGTTTTGTGTCTAGGTGTGCAGCGTAAGACCATTTCTAGTCACCACCCATCTAGGAATGCATCTTGTCTTTGGGAACTGCGCCCTGCTTTGACTTGGTCTGGTTTGAGTTGTGATGACGCCGTTCACCTGGTGGTCTTTCTCAGACGCCACGTCCCCACAAATCAAATGCTGATACCATCTGGTGTTTACACATCAATACAAGTTTTGTCGTTAGTTTTGAACCTAAAACCTCCTCAGAGAGGGTGAAGATATGAGGACTGTGCAGATGTGTCTAGAATGGGTTGAGCAATGGCATATCATAAGAGGACATTTGCGCATACACTGAAGGGATAGTCATTTAGCAAAGCAAATGTCAGGATAGCAGTGTGAAAGCCAAGTGACTCAGTGCAGGGAGCAGCCTTCAGGCAAATGTGCAATGCAGTTAGAGCTGCTATTTGACACGGGCCGTGCGCCTGTTCTGTCTTCCTCCACTTGGATAGTCTGCCACTACCCACGCTTACCTTCCCTTTCTCCTCTTTTTATCAAGTCTCCAGAATGGACCTGAAACTTATTTCTTCCAGCACATAGAAATAACTCGGTTTGATATTTTATGGGAGTTTTGAGCATGCTTAAAGGAAACCTTAAGCATGGACTTTCACACCTCTAGGAGCAGAGTGAGATATTCTTTAGGTGTGAGAGCTTTCAGGACCCCCTGGGAACACATGATGGAGCAGATCTAACTTATTCCTGTTTTTTTCTTCATTTTGTTTTCAAACATTGAGTTCTTGGGATCAAATTTAGGTTCTTTCAGTGCAAGTACTTTAATAACTGAGTCATCTTCCTGGTCTTTCCCCATTTTTATTAAAAAAACAATGAAACAACAATAACACATGACCTGCGATGCCATGATGTACATGTAGGTCAAAGAACAACTTCTAGCAGTCAGCTCTCTGCTTCTACCATGTTGAACCTGGGGGATTGAACTTCCGTTGTCATCTTGGGCCTTTACCTTTCTCTCACTGACCTGCCCATTTTTCTTTTTCCTCTTCTTCATGTATTAAATCCTGTGTTGTCTTGAATCTCTGTCTGCATTTGGTTGTTTGTAGCTTCCTATAATGGTCTGTACCTGTTGCAAAGACAAGTTTCCTTGATGAGAGAGGAGGACTACATTTATCTGTGGTTATAAGAACAAGTATTTAAACTGCAGTTAGGAATTGTGCTGGTTTAGTAAAGTGGTAGTTTTAGGTTCTCCTCCAAGGTCAATAACTTCCCCATCCCTGGGCAGTTGGTTAGGTTTCTAGTACCAGACATGATTTTCCTCTTCTTTTGTGGGTCTGAACAATGAGAGAGCTGTTGGTTACAACTGAGGCATGCATGCTACTACAACATCCTTAAGGCTATCATGCGATTTGAGTCATTGGGTTTCATAGCTAGGTAGGACTGTTGGTTGCTTCCTTCCTTTTGGAAGTTTGTGTAGTGCCTTCTGGTACCATGGAAACTATTCCCAGGAAGGTTTCAGGTCAGTTCCAGTTCCAGGGCTGCTGGGTCTGGTGTTTGAAGTACATGGTGCATTCAGAAATAGGGACTTAACTGCTACCTATTTGGGGCAACCAAGGGTAATCTGGGGGTGCTTCTTTATTCCCCTGAAGCTCAGTGACTCATCTCCTCCATGAGAACCAGATGTTATGATGTATCTATTCTTCAGAAACATGGTGCCAAAATCCAAATACTATGCAGAAGGAAACTTGTGAGTTCCTTTCTGATGGGAAAGTGAATGTCTAGGATATGTATTGCATTTTCAAGGTCACAGAGAAGATTTAATGTCAGATCCTGGACAAAAACACAGGGCTCTGGCTGCATGTCCAGTTCTGTCTCTTCACCAGACTGACAACTGTCCCCAGCATCACGTATCTTATTGAGCTATGAAATAGGTCAGGTGGCTAGTACTGTGTGGTGTGCTATCTCACACAGGATACAAAACTTAGATCCCGGTCTACAGATCACTTTCCAATGACAGTTCAAGGCTAGAACAACAGCTGTTCACTTCTTTCATGTATCAAATGTTAACAAGGTTCTTTACCTTGTGGCTACTGTGTTGGAAAGCAGCAAGCCAACAATGAATGCAATAGTCATGTTCTGGCTTCCTGGGAGTTATATACTGGTGAGAAAGGAAAAGACAATGAGAAAGACAAATGTAATTGCCAAATATTGCAATGAGTGATGTACAAAAAACAAAGGCTAACTGTAGCTGCAAATAAGTGATTCCTTCCTCAGGCACAGGGGCCAGAAAGTGTTGCTAAGATCTGTCATATAGGCAGAGTTTAAAATAGGCAATGAAGTTAGACACTGGAAGATTCCAGGTCAAGAGAGGAGAGGGTAAAAGCTCTTGAGCTAGCAGAGAGACAGAAGACCTGAAATGAGGTCAGGATGGAGGAAAGGCCAAGCCATGTGGGACTTGGAAGGTCTGGTTTGGAGCCTGAATTTTCAAACAAGCAATAAGAAGTTATTAGCAGATTTCAGTAGCATAGTCTTATTTACACTGTATTAAGAGTTTTGTATGGTAGGTCATGTTCATTAGAAAAAACCCAATCAACTGAAAAAAGTTCATCCAATTATTATAATGGTTCTATCAGCTAGGTACTGTTATCAGAATCATTGCCGGTGCTTCCATTTCAAGTCTAAACTCACAGGCTTGGTGAGGGAGCCAGGGTTCAAGCTCCAGGCATATCCTCCCAGAATATTTACGCTGAACCACTCCAGTCTTGCTTTTCAAATGAATTTATCTATGAGGGTGGAGAAAAGGTGGAGGCAGAGATATTAATGATACATCTACAAACGACTTCCATACGTAGGGCTAGGGGAACGCTGTGGTAAGACTGTAAGAGCCAGAGGACCAGGGAGTTTGCTGTGAGATTGTCTCCTAGTAACATCAGCAGCTATACCCGTTAACATCTCACCAATGTGACTTCTTAAACATGAGCTGACAATGACTATAGCAATTAACCTGCCAAAGCGGATGGGAGAAAACCTGAGGCTTCAACCCTGTACAAAGAACTACAGGTAACTAGGGAATTCTGAGAGTGGGAGAAATAGGCTTCCCCGGGAAAGAGCACAATTGGTTAAACAATACTGAATGGTCAGCTCTGAAAACAGACATACAGCATCATTATGCAGATTGAGTAGGCTATATTTAGGAGTATGTAGCCATCCATATATTTATATAACAACAATGAGTGAAAAAGGAGGCCATGAATTTGAAAGAGAGCAAGGAAGGGTATATGACAGGGTTTGGTGGAACAAGAGGGAAGGAAGAAATGATAGGATTATTTTATATTGTCAAAGAGAAAATAAAAAAGTATTTAAAATTCATCACCAGGTGCAGGGACAATTCCTTTGGGGTATTTTAAATCGAAGAGGATCCATCTTTTCAATGTTATTTGTTGACTTGTGTGTATATCCTGCTGTCTCTTTGTCTGAAAGCATCTTTCCCCTTTCTGTGTGTTCTTTGCTTATAATTTAAGAACTACTTCAACACACACATGCGCACAAGTGCACATACACACACACACACACATCATTCACCTTTCTCTTTGACCTTATTTTTTTCCATAATGGCTTTATTACTTAAGAAACCCTTTCTTCCCTTTTGGGGTACATTAATCTAAGAGGTCACTGGATTGCATCAACACAGGAGACGGGAATGTTCACAAACAGCATCGGAGACCCCGAGCAGAGGTGCCCTGCTTTTCAGTAACCCACTGAAATTTCTACCAATACATTCAAAAAATTGTGATTTTTTAACTTGGTTTAATTACTATAAAACCTTCATGAAGCCATGACCACACAGAAACATGAAATTTGGGAAACCTGATTCTATGTTCCTGGGCCATGGTTACTAATATTTGGCTGCAGAATAAATGATCTCTTATTGCCTTTGGGAAAAAAAGAAACCCTTTCTTCTATCAACACATGAAAGAACACCCTCAGGGTCATCAGAGGATGACTGGTCGACCTCTTGCTGAAAAAGAGGAGTGCTTCCGGCTTGTCTTCAGTTCCACTTCCTGGGGCCTTTGAGCATTCCCAGAGACCTCTAAGAGCATCTGGAAAGGCTCCATACAGTTCTCCCCTTCCTTTGCAATCAGACAATTCTCTATAAGGATAATTTTAAAATGCTTTAAATGAACTATCAGTGAATACTAGTATTGTAATATTATTAATGTTAACGTTGATACTATAAATGTTTATGTTTTGCAATATCGTTGTATAGGCTATCAGCTACATTTGGGGAAATGGATTTTCACGGGTTTGAGAAAAACACGAGCCTCCATGGTCCATCTTTTATTGCCCAGATTCTACCAGTTCTTCAAGGTTTAACTCAAAGCCTACCTCATCTACAAATCTTTCTTTGTTCCTTTGTTGGGAAGTAGCTTGCCCTTTCTTTGAACCCAGAATACTTCATTCCTTCATTTATCCACAGAGTTATTTATTTTTTCATTCTGTAAACATATACTGGTGTAGACAAAAGTCTGCTTTCATGAAGTTTATAATCTGGTGGAGGGAGCTAAGAAAGTGTTCATGAATATTCCGTAATATGGTGATAAGTATTATAGAGAACATAAAGCAACAAAGGATCAGATATTGTGTCTTTCCAGGGTTGAGACAGTGCCTGGAGTAGAAATGGTCTTTAACTAGAGGCCTCTCTGTAGAGTAAGTAAGCTATGGAGTAGGCTGGAGAATGGTTCTGCGAGGGGAAAAATGGCAAGAGCAAGGCTAATGCCTTAGTCCATTGTGCTGCTATAAGAAAAAACTCAAGACTGGGCAACTTATAAACAAAAGAAAATTCCTTTAGATAGGTGTAGAGATTAGGAGGACCATGACCTGTTGTTCACTGGTGAGGGCTGGTATTTTGGCTCCTGGGTCTTGCCTTTGCTGTGACTCATCACATAACTGAGGGCTACCTTTCCACCCCCCCTTTTAAGAACACCAAATTGCACAGAGAGGACTCTGCTTTCATGACTAGTCACTTCCTAAAGGTCACGACGTCTCAATTTGACTCTGCTGGAGAGTGACAGAACCTAGCAGCCAGTGCATCTGGAAACCAGTCGGTTCCTGGGACTCTGAACAGGAGATGGGAATGTAGAGGCAACATAATGGCGTAATGAGGCTGGAGAGGAGAACCTGGAGCTATTGAAGGACTTTGACTCTTTTTTTTTTTTTTTTTTGGTTTTTACGAGACAGGGTTTCTCTGTATTGTTTTGGAGGCTATCGGTCCAGCCCAGCCTCAAACTCACAGAGATCCGCCTGCCTCTGCCTCCCAAGTGCTGGGATTAAAGGCGTGCGCCACCACCGCCCGGCGGGACTTTGACTCTTACTATGAGTGATGTGGGAAGCCATGGTGGTGTTGAGCAGAGAGACAGAAATATTTGGATTATTTTTCAGAAAGACCAATCTGCTTACAAAAAAAAGTTGTGATGGATCAGGGATGGAAGCGAGAGAATTGTCAAAAGGTCAAGTTATTTGTGTGAAGGTGATGGGATATAGTATGCTTTTGTAAATGTTTTTGAAAGATTTGGAAGAGCTAGCAGAAAATCATATTTAGAGGTGGGCTGTAAGAGAAAGGTTGGTGGAGGAGCTGGTCTGGAAGATTAGGGTTGGGGGCATTTTCCACATTTTAAATGGCGATTTGACCTCAAGGATAGATGTTGGGTGGCATTCTAGAGGGTGATATTGGAAGGTTTAAAACAGATTCCTAGACTTAGACTTGCCTGGAAATTAGAAAGTAGTCACCAGGATGTTTCCTTGGGAAATCTGGAATGTTTGATGTGAAAGTAACTGTTTCCCCCACCTCTGTCCTTCAAAGAAGCTGGGAGATGGTGAGGATGTATTCAAGATTATGTGGCATTGTTCCTAACTTATTTTCTTAGCTTGAAGGCCTCTAGGTTCATCCATGCTTTCCAAATGAAAGAAATATGATGTACTTTAAATGTTTCAGTACATGAAATAATGTATATAAAGTGTTTAACAGCATAATTAGTATGTAATAGAGTTGACATTACAATCTTAATGCAAACCATGATAATGTGATACACCAGTGTGCCAAAAATCGTGGGGACCAAATTCAGGAATCCTGATAGTTTTATGAGTAAATTAATTTCCAAAAAGTGATTCCATCATTATTCATTTTTTTTACTCTACAAGCAATGAACTCAGAGAGTTTGATAGAGAAAAATAAGTTACTCATAATCATACCATTTCACTACAATAAAAGTCATTATTCAAGAGATTTTAGATTTGTGAAATTTGTCTTACAAAATGTTGCTGATATCTTAATTTGCTCTCTACTTTCTAAGACTTCTCTATTTCTTTCCAGAGTGAGAAACAAGTGTTTTCCCCCTTTGGCTTTAAAATATCTCTATTACATACCTAATTACCTTAGATCAGAGATGTGAATTAACAATGGCTAAAGGAAAAGATTATAATTATAAAAAGAAAGAATTAAAAATTGATAGCATGGTCATGGAGACAGTTAATGCATGTTTTAATGGAAGAATAATAATGATATTTCCAGTGGAGAGGGATATAGTGTTATGATGGACAGTAAACACTTTCTTGTCTGCTTTTTAATAGAATTGCATCTTCAGAATGGTTATTAGGGGGTGTTTCTCACCTTCGTCCCTCTTGTCCTCACTGTCAATGTGAGAATTCAATTCATCTCTTACCCTGCTCTTTCTGTCACACACCCCAGTAATCACTTAGCTCTGATGGGAAAACATTTTTCTTCATTTAGTTTGATTTGTATTTTTAATGGTCGGCTTTAGAAATCTAATTAGAAATTTAATTAAAATGTGACTTTATTATCTTCTTTATTTGATGGATTTTTAAGTCCCCTAATGACTTTAGAGTCTTTAGCTCTCCAAAATCAGTAAGTGTGCTCATGAGACCTTCCAGAAATCAGCCAGAATTTAACCAACATTACCCAGATGCCTTGGTTTGGGTTCCCACCCTTCAACATTTCTTATATTTTGACAACAGATTCCTATATAAGTATCTTGTCTGCATTTTCTGTGTTGCAAATTTCATCTTCCACACAGCCATCAGGTAAACTTTTAAAAAATAACTCTTGCTCTCTTTTCACCGTTTCTCTGAGGAGGCAGATCTCTCTCTCTCTCTCTCTCTCTCTCTCTCTCTCTCTCTCTCTCTCTCTCTCTCTCTCTCTCTCTCTTCCCTTCTCCCAATAAAGCTTCCCCAGTTAAACAAATAGCTTACATACAATTGTGTTGTTTTCTAGTCTTGTCCCAAAGTAACCTCTGCTGCATCCCACTTTGTGTAGGATGAGTCTGAACATCGTGGTGTAGCACAGAGTCTTTAGTGATTCAGATTCTGCCTATCTCTCCAATCTTCTGCCTCCTTGGTTCATATCCTATTCCCATCCACTTCTACAATGTTGTTACTTCTAAACACTTTGGTGCATCTGCAGTCTTTTCTTCTGGTCCACCCTTCCCTCTTTTTTTCCAGAGTGCTTCTAATTTCTTTATAAGTTATTGTGTGTATCACCTAATGGTTATGTTTCATGACTGACTGGGGATGTTGTATTACAGAAGATAAAGCAGGGACTGGGTGCAGGAAATAGCATGGCAGTTTATATTATATGAGGCAGAGCAAGCAGTCAGGAGTGAGCAGGGTGGGGGGCGCTAGGGGAGAAATCTTAGTTTACATCAGCTCTTCCCTTGTGACGACATGGGGGGGAGGTCACTGGAGGATGGTCAACAGTTGAGTGGCATTCTAAGTGGTCACTCTGTCTATTGTGCAAACAACCTGGTCCTTGGATTTGTGTCGGCACAGCGTCCTCTGCCTCTGATGCTTTTGACCACTAAAGGCCATGTCTTGTGGCTCCAAGCAGTCAAAGGTGTGTTTGTCAGCCTGCCTTGTGTGCCACGGTGCTTCACCGACCTCCAGGTTTTGCAGCTAACCTCATCTGACTTAACTAATTTTCCTCTTCCTGCCAAGCTGGCAGAAATTCTGATTGCTCCCTGCTCCCCTTTTCAGTGAAATAAGAAGCAAGTCTTAGATTGGAGTGGAAGTAGGAGACTAGAGGAGGCCAGTTGGCTGAGTGGAAGAGAAAATTCACTGGGGTTTTGTTTTCATATTTTTATGGGGTTAAAGAAAAAAAGATTAGGCAAACATTTACCATTGTGCACAGATACAGCCAGTTCTCCGAGAAATGTAAACTAGTCAGGGAAACAATACCAAATAAACAGCTGCACTTGATTTATTCATTGACAACTTAAGTGCTTATTATGAATCAGAAGACTAGAATGCATCTTCTGTTCAGAGCCTAACAGGGACATCGACGAGAGGCACATACACAGTGATAGGGAATGCCACAGGGACTGTCGTATGGCTTATATGATAGAAAGTGTGAGAGTCTTGAAGGATGAGTAGTTGAGCCCAGGTCCATGCCTGGAGCCTGCTGACTCAGGTAGAGTAACAGAAGATCTAACAGAGGAGTGGAAATAAAACACAATGCAGACATAAGATTAGTTTTATGGCTTGGCGTAGTCAGGGAAGGCTGATAAAGAAAGGGAAACCTGAATGTGTGGAAAGATTTGGAGGAATGAAGGACAAGGAGATCTTAGGCTGAGAAAACATACTATACAGAAATAGAGACATTTGTACATAGGGTGAGGTGCTTAGCAGAAATGCATGATGGGAAAAGTCAAGCACACTATAAGGGGGCTCTCCCGCAGAGGATCCTGTCTAACTCTAGGGCAAATTCTTGATGCTCAGTTGTCTCCAGAGGGATGGACATGAGGAAGTTTCTTCCTTTGCGTATTTGTACCTCAGAAAGTCTTAACACGCTGTGGAAGAGAACCTAGTCTCTTCGATGATTAAGAACATCTGGAGATGAACTCAACCTCAGGAGAGAAGCTAGGTGGCACTGCATTACTGCCCAGCTACTGCCCAGGGCATCTTAGACTGGAAATAAAATTTGTTAGCTATAAAACACCCAGTGAAGCTTTGAGCTAGATGTCCTGGAGACTTCTAGAGAAAGGAATGTGGAGTTCTTTCTGCCAAACTTGTGAAATCAGTCATTATTATTTGGCTCAGCTAGTACAGCTGCCCAAATTGTGCTATCAAGGACATAATTCTATCTGCAGATGAGGATCATATTGTACTTTGCTATTTGAGAAATTCTTTGTTGAATTCTGGTAAGTAAAGCATTGAAATGATTGCAGATATATTACTCTTGAAGCTTCAAAAAAGAGAAGATGTCCATGTTTGTTGTTCAGTTAGAATTCATAAGCATGACACAAAGGGGCTTGGTGGTAGAGGCCTAAACAGAAGTTTTCCTGGGTAAACTGATGCTCTTTTGATTTCCTTAAAGCATTTCTTCCTGGGAGAAGTACTAGATTAATTTGATTAATTTTAAGTACTAGATTAATTTGATTATGACCTGTTCTTGCTACTGAGCAGTCTTCAACAAATAAACAAACAAACAAGCACCACACTAATAAACAATAACAACAGAATCAAAGTGTTTGCCTCTATAGCAACGTGAGTCTGAGAAGAGGTCTAGACATTCTCTGATGATGGAATATGCTACTTTAGAGTGTAAATTTTACCTAGAAGATGGTAAGTTCAGAGGGGAAAAAAGAGGCAAAGCTTATGTAGCAGAGACAATGTACAGAGTGTTGTGGTTTGTGTTAAAGCTTTGTCCCTTCATGGCAGTTTTCTGTTGACTTGGAGTTATAATATGGCATTAATGGGATTGGACCAGGGCTTACAATGTAGCTCAGCAGCAGAGCACTTGCTGAGCATGTTCAGGGCTCTGGGCTCAGTTCCCATCACCACAAACAAGCAACTAACATAATGGTAGGATTGAACAAAACATTTAACCACAAACCTGTCATCAATGGTATCACTCCTTGTCCCCTAAAAGAGGAGGGTGCTTCTTGCTACTTGTTAGCTGAATGAGATTCTGGGGGAGAGGGAGGAGTCATAGGAGACAGTTGAGGTGAAATACAAATTTCCCAAGACCATATAATGTGGGCGGAACTAGGGTTCGGACTCTGTGGGAATATTTGAAGCACAACCAGAAATAGATGTTCTTGAGAAGGTCAGATCCACAGAGCCCAAGCAGGCAATGGGCAGAAGTCAAAGCAGGACATGACCAGAGAGAGAGATATATAGAGGAATGGGGGAAAGGGAGGCGGGGAAGGGAGGGATAAGGGATAGGTTGATCTGATGGTACAGGTTGGACCCGTTGTTTCTGTGTACTTTTCTGGCTACAAACTGATATATTTTAGTGCGTCTGTGTTATTTTTATTTTGTTGAGACAGGATTTTGCTGTGTAGCCCAGGTTAGTCTGGAGTTTATGATCCTCCTGCCTCCATCTCCTCCATGCTAAGATTGCAAGCATGTGACATTAGACTCAACCAATGCTGATGTTTTTTGTGTAGTGAAATTGCCACTCTGTTGAACCTTCACCGGCTTCTTCATGGAAGTAAGGAAATAATTGCAACCGACATACTTCCGGGCATGCCCTGAATTACAGTTATTATCTGTATGTGCACACTCACACAGACATGCACATGGAAGCTAGAGGTCCACATCAGGCGTCCTCCTTAACCTTTCTCTGTCTTTGCGTTTCCGTATGTTTCTCTGTGTGCGGTACATGCGCATGTATGTGTCTGGACATCTTCTGTATGTCATCATTTTTTTTCCTGATGTTATTTCTTTCAGATCTGCTTCAATTCAAATAGAATGTTCCAGAGATCTGTGTTCCCCCTGGTGTTCCAGTTTCCCAAAGGGCATTGAGCGTGTGACAAGAACATCCTTTCCCTTGATTTCCGGTGTAGAAATATTGCTAAAGCAGGGTTAAGTGCCGTTACCCTTGCGGCTGCTTTGCAGGAAAAAAAAATCACATTCTACTGGCAGGGAAGAGGGTTTGTTTTGTTCTTTTAAAAATGCCTAATTGTGCATTTTACTAAAGCAAAAGTTGAAGAATTTTCTCCGTCTCAGCAGTCAGGTGTAGGCAATGTCTTGCTGCATCTCTGCCACTACAAGTGTCCTGTTGGGAGCCGGGGACTGTTACTGCATCCATGCCTTCCTATGCTTCTGAGAATCGAGACATGTGTCTAATGCCACCCAGTCCTCTCATGCTGGCCAGGACCAGGGCAATGCCAGCATCCCAGATAGGGTTACAACAGCTTCCTCATTCAGCATGACCTTGACTTCCCACTTTTGATAATTCAGGACAAAATTGGGCAGAGGTGAGGCACAAACTTCACCAGATATATGTGCTTCTCACACTTGTTAGAAAATTTATTTCCTATATGAAGATCATGTGTTTCAGACTGAGTGACAGTGTTCAACGTTTGCAGCATGTCCCAGGACACCTCAGCCTCATGCCCTGAGATAGCCTGGAACCCAGGGGTCCACATCTCAGCATCCTTGCTCACTCACTCTGGGGTCAAATGGTTACTTGGTCTTTTGATTTTTAATCTAGAGAGTGAGACACAGGTATAAAGTATTTCATAGACATAGTATTTATGTGTTGAGCTTGCTCCCAGGCTCATTCTCTTCTTACTTGGATCTCTCATTAACACACCCCCCTCGCCAAGCATTATGAGATTGGAACTCATTATCTCATTTCACAGAGAAGCTGGCTGAGGGACCCATATGACCGTCTCAAGTGACAGAGACCATACTAGAGGTGGGGATACCTGATCTTATCCTCAAAGTGTGATCCACATACTGGCATCATTCACACCTAGAATGTGTTAAAAATGAAAATTCTTTTTTTTTTGTTTTGTTTTGTTGTTTTGTTTTGTTTTTCGAGACAGGGTTTCTCTGTATTGTTTTGGAGGCTGTCCTGGAACTCGCTCTGTAGACCAGGCTGGCCTTGAACTCACAGAGATCTGCCTGTCTCTGCCTCCTGAGTGCTGGGATTAAAGGCGTGTGCCACCAACGCCCGGCAAAAATGAAAATTCTTATCACACTCTAGACTAACTAAATCCAACTGCTTGGATGTGTGGTCTAGGTCTATGTGCTTCAACTGGCTCTTTGAGTGATTCTTAAAAACATTAAGGGCAAGAGTTCTGTATAGCCCTGACTGTCCTGGAACACATTCTGTAGATGAGTCTGGCCTTAAACTCACAAAGATCTCTCTGCCTCTGCCTCCCCAGTGCCGGGATTAAAGGCATGCACCGCCACCACCTGACAGAGAAGCAGTGTTCTTAATGATTTTCCACTTCAAGGAGTTTTTCAGGCTCTGGAAAGTTGTCAATTGATTCCAGTCAGTTCTGTTGTTGTGTTCGGGCACCATCTCTGACCTATACATACCCACACCGTGTCCAGCAGCCCTTGTCCTTGAAAGTAACCAAGTGCATATCGTCATATGTCTCATTCTTCTGCTGTGACTTGCCAGTGCCACCATCAGACAGGATGCTGGGAAGCTTTTCAGCTAGAAGGCTTTTTGAATTCGCGATTCAGACAGCACTCAAACTGCTGGAAATTCTTTTGAAAATGAGGAAAGCACACGTTTCCCTTCATTCCCACTCCAGGGACTGTGATAGACTTTATCTGTTCCGGGAGATTTTCAAGGCTTTTAGTTAGAATTAACCGGCCAGCACTGCATAATTCTCTTTCTCTTGAAAAAAAAAAAGAGCAATGTTTATGACCACCAATGATAACAGATGTTGTAAATAAAACAATTTGAGGGTGTGTCAGCTTGTTATATAAACCTTTCGGGGGCCTTTAAAAATTCTTCTAGAAAAAGATGGAACATTTCCTTTTTTTTCCCCATGGCCTTCAATCAGTCCCAGTACCCATCAGACACCATATCAAATGAGTCTGAATTCCTTCCACTTGGTTGCAAATAGACAATGGGGATGTCACATTTATAGAGTGAGAAGAGAAAGAATTTCAACAGGAGAGGGTGAAGTATGCTGATTCACACCGTTAAATAAAGATTATGAAAATTATTTGCATTCCCCGCATTCAGGACTAACCAGAGACCTACAGTGTACATATGTATTTTAAATTTGTGCATATAACTAATTGCACTCTAGACCGCTGTTATATCAAAAGCTAAAACCTACTTCATACCCCCTTTTCACAGTGCAGTTATCTTGGTTCTTTGTCTGTCTGCATTCTTTCAGACACACATGAACTTCTGGTGTTGTTGACTTCACATTTCAGATGTCCTGTGTCACTTGAGATGTCATTTGGTATTAACTGTGCTGACATGAGAAATCATCATCAGCTATGAAGTGCCACATAGGTGGTCATTTCTAAATCAAGTAAAATGATGGGGTGAAGGTCTGCTGTCACTCATTCTGTTGGACAGGGTTTTTTTTTTTCTTCAAGTACCAGATAGCTGCACTTAGAAAGAGTTTAACTAACAGACATATTCAGTTGTTTCTCTTACCAAATTAGATATTCCAAAATAACATGAGAACTCATTGCTTTTCTTTCCTTTCTCTCAGGGAAATTCTGCCCCAGAAAAAATAACAACACATTTTTAGGGAAATTCCAAGGATCAAACTCAGGCCATTGAGCCATGACTTAACTGTTTAGCTGTGAAGAATGATTAAAGATAAAAGGTTTACTATAAATTTAAGAGGATCTTGGGGTAGGCTGTATCTATACTCAAATAAGCCTGGGAAGAAGACCCTGGAATGCAATGAAACCACCAGTCATGGACTTGTTATCAGCTGAGTGCTGTTGTCTGCCTTCTCACCCAGCTCATCTTAGCGACTGGACATTTTAGTTTGTGATAGATGCTCTCTCTCTCTCTCTCTCTCTCTCTCTCTCTCTCTCTCTCTCTCTCTCTCTCTCTCTCTCTCCCCTCCTCCCTCCTTCCTTCCCTCCCTCTGTATATGTGTGTTGTAACAGGTAGACTTTATAAATACAGTTATTTTTTTAAATCAAAAGATGGCTGATAAAGTCTTGTCATTTCAGGATCAAAATACCTACCTGAATTGGGTAATAGGCAAAGGCAAATCCTTTGTTTATATAAACTAAAGAACAGATCTTGAAGGTACCATAGAGGAAAGTCCTCTTCTTACTTGGAATGTGATGTATTAACTCATGCTGGAATGGAGATTGAGGGAGCTGAAGAACAAATTCTTAAATTGACTTTCCTCAAATGATCAAATCAAACTTCTTTGCCACCTTGCCTAGACAGATACATAACATATACATGGTCTTTCATGATCACAACAGTGTTCACTCTTTACTAATGTTTGGAGTCCATGTTTCTCCTTTATATAAAGAAAAGGCAATCCTTATTGTCTGTATATAGCTAATAAAGACTACAAACTGCATGTTTAAAGTATAGTAAATAATTCAGATTTAGAAGGCAAACCCTCCCAAAGAAATGTTAAAACAGAATTAAAATTTTTCTTTTAAACACTAGGTTTATCAACTACTCAAAGTCAAGGATATCTACTGTGGGTTATAGAATTCTGTGAGTGAAAACAGGTATTTAAGAGGAGACAATATTTTTAAAAATTAAGCTGAATAGCCTGGGTAGATGTTTCCTCTAGATGAGGAAGAACGTACATCCCACACTGAGTATTAACTATGACGATGCTGTCCTTCCAAAGTGCAGAGAGTAGGGAAGACAGAGTGGAGAGACAGAGGCTTGATGGTGGGGAACATGCAAATGCTGTATCAGCCAGATCCCTACTGAGATAAGACAGGCTAATATAATTTATTCTCAATGTTAGATGAACAATATGGCAATTCACTGAAAACAGTGTGATGATAATGAAAAGCTACCAAATTTCAATAAAATACTCGATTGCTATTTACAGTTGTGGGAATGTGTGTGCATCTGCACCAGAAGAAATGATGCTATGAATCTGACCACATGATCGTGTCTCAGAGCTGTAAAGTGGTTGTCACAAGAGATGACACTGTGCAGGACAACCTAGGGCTACTCACAGAGGGATTCATCTTCCACGCTAGGATTTCATCCTTTCTGTTGAAAATGAAAAGCAGTGAGAGACTTTCAAGAAAGAAAGGGCCGTGATCTGCAGGGCAATAGCTCCTGCTAAGAGAGGGGAGGCAGAAGAAACAGGCATGCAGCAAACAAAATTGAGACAACGTCATTTACCCATTCAGTTGTTCACTAAGTCACTGAGTTAGTCAATAAAACTGGGGGCCACTATACCCAAACCCAAGGGAACTTGACCAGTTATGAGGATAGTGAAAGTAGCTATACTCCCATAAATGGCATCTCTGGAGTCACACAATGGCCTGCCTCACTCTTGGGTGTAGGTTCTGGCTATCCTTGTGCAGGGCTGGGTGAATATTCTGAACAGAACAGAAGGTCCTCATGCCCACATACACTTTTCCTGCTGATGAGGGCCACAGCAAGACAACTGGATACCTGTGTGGGTGAGCGATTTGGCTTTCCTTCAAGCCCATAATGGAAGCTGAGTGCTGGTAAGTGGGGGTGCTCCTTCTCACCCAGGTTAGAGCAGTTCAGCCCCAGGGATAATGCTCTCTATTTCTGTAGAAGATTGCTCAGCTAGATTCTGCTGGGGAAGTCCTGTTATTTGTCAATAAAGTACTGTTGAGCCTATAGGAATCTAGATAGGTGGAGCTAGGAGTCCAGGAGGATTCTGGGAAGGAGAAACACAAGAGAGTCGAGATGTAACGCCATTGGGGTAGGAAGCCCGGAAACCTCTCCGGTAAGAGACATACTTTGATTAACAATTATGGGGTAATTACTTAAGTCAGAGCTAGCCAGTAAGAAACAAGCAAGGCCAACAGCTTCATAACTAATATAGCCTCCTGTGTGTTTATTTGGGACTGATGCGGATCTAGAACCAGGCTGGCGGAAAGGCTTCTCTCAAGGAAAAAGCTTCTCTTAACAAGATTCTCTGACGTTTCATCTTTTATTCAGACACGCTTTTCTCTCCCTTCAAATGTACTGCTTTAAAAATGAGGGTCAACATCGTACGAAGCTAGTTAGAGAAGGGCAAGCTTATAGGTCATTGAGGATGGACCACCCTCTTCATAATCACCTTTGGACCTCACCTCCTGTTCCCCTGGAAACACAGTAATTTTAATGAAGAGGAAAATATCATGACTGCCTCTCATTAGAGTCTGAAATGCCACATGAAGGAATGGAGGAAGCATAATAGTTGCGCGTCCTTAAAGTTTAAAATGCCATTTGAAAGGGAGGATGGTAGAGATATCAAGGCTTTGGGGAAGTCCTTTAAGGGTCAGTGGAAATAAATTTGTAAGGATTCCCCCCATTTAAATTCCTTTTAATATGGCCTGTTATATGATTTGGGGCTAAGAACAGGATCTCAGTTGTATTTCTGGCACTGGGTGGAGACTGGAATTTTTTTTTAACTTTTATTCTTCTCTCATACATTATATCCCAGCCAATTTCCCCTCTCTCCACTTCTCCCAGCCCCTTATTCCCCCACCTCCTCTCTTCCACAGCTTAATTCTTCCTCCATTTTCTGAGAGAGAAAGAGAGACAGTAAGAGGGGGAGGGAAGGCAGAGTGAGCAGGCCTTTCAAGGATAGCCACCAAACATGGCCTAAAAAGATACAATGCATCTGTGCACAAACCGTCATGTCACAGCTGGACATGGGAACCCAGAAGGAGGAAAAGAGTCCCAAGCACATGCTAATGAATCAGAGACACCCCTGACTCACATCATTATATGCAGAGCACCTTGCTCAGACTGATAGAGGGCCCATGTTGAGACATGGCATTCTTCACTGCTCAAAAGATCCTAAGGATATCATTTAGCTGGTTCCCTGGTAAAGAACAAAACCATATCACTGTTTCCTGCCATGTAGAGTTAATCCAAGAATGTTTGTTGATCACCCGGAGTAGACTGGCCCTTCAGGAAAGCTGTCTTTCCCTAGTATATAGCCCACCTCAGAATGTGGATTAGCCCAATGGTGTCTGTGGTTACTGTCAATTCTCACCCTTTTCTCCACAGTGGCTCTTCTTTTGAAAACCACCGGCTCCTATTGCTTAAAGCTGCTTCTCTTCACTCTGCAATAAACTCTGTCTTCTGTGTCCTTTGCCTTCAGTAAATTCTTCTGACTGAAAACACCAGGTCTTGGGAGCTGAGGGGAGGCCAGAGCATGCTTCCAGTAACAAATACGCATCTCTTTCATCTTTTCACACCCTTGTGGAATCTTCAGCAGTGGGTGGCTCTGCATCTCCTTGTACATTGGGAGTAGTTCTCTGGCTGGGTTGCCTTTTAATTGAATTGTAACGTGGAAGGTAGACATCAAATTAGCCTTTATGAACATTTTATTGGTATTCATCTGGTTTTATGACTTAAAATAAATAACAGGACTACCCTTGCAATAGCTCCTGGCTCCATGGGACTCTTTGAACAATGTCTGAGGGGACACATGGGCAGAACAGCCCACCATTGGTGGTATTCTTGATGGTCAGGAGTAGGTGGGTGGCTCGATGTTTCCTTGGTGCCCAGCAAGAACACCAGAGGAATAGCGATTGACATCAACCATAGCATTTCTCCAAATAACAAACATTCCAGTGTGAATGCTACTGAAGTCAGCAAGAGGAACGGAGGCAAGCTGGAGTCTGGGTTTTGGTGTTAGTCTTCTAATGGGCAGGAGAGGCTGAGGTCCTATGGATATGACCCAGTGGGTAACCAGAAATTCAGTAGGTTCAGATTGGCTTCCAGCTGTGTCTTTGCTTGTGAACCCTTTCCTGGTCCAGCCTGTGCATCGTTAGACCCAATTGTTCTTTCTCCTTTCTCTCCAATTTCTTCCAGCTAGAGTTAACCCAGGCAGAGCCCCACACAGGCTACAGATAACTTACTGTGACTTTAAGCCATTTCTTAAAAAAAACATATTTGTAGGCTGCTTCATCTCCGAGGAGAGGTAAAACTTACTCCCCTGTGAGAGTGCTTCTGAAGTCAGGAGGTCTTGGGGTCTAGTTAGCAGCCTCTGGATTCAGCCACTGATTCTACCACCCTCAGTAGTGGAGAAGCCATGGAGCTACACAGCTGTGGAAGGTTTTAAGGGGCTCCATCGGCCTTCCTCATGCTCCCTGATCCTGCTGGCATGCCTACCTACTAGGGAAACCGAGGACCCAGCAGGCATTTTGTGTCAACAATCCGACTTCATTTTGAACTCCAAGTGTTTCCTGACAGTTGGGCAGATGACTTAACCTTGGAGCATCTGATATTTCACCTGTAAGATAAGAATAGCTACCACCTCCCAGGACCGTTGCTATGAAGGTTGAATGAAATGCTCAGAGCTCCGGATGGCACCTCAGTTAAGTACTCAAGTAAGCGAGAGATGAGCTGTTACCTTAAAAAGAGAAACCAAACTGATATCATGCTTGCTACTATTTTCCATTGAGTTTGAACAAACACTGGCCTTGTTTTCACTGAGAGGAAGGGGGTGCATAGGTGGGAGAGGAGGGGAGCGTTTCAATGAGCTTCGATGAGTGTATCATGCAGCTGCAGACACTGATGCAATGCAGGCAGGCAACCATGGAGACACTGTGAGTGACACCTCTCCT
The DNA here is from genome assembly GCF_017639785.1 of Mesocricetus auratus. Classification (NCBI taxonomy): domain Eukaryota; kingdom Metazoa; phylum Chordata; class Mammalia; order Rodentia; family Cricetidae; genus Mesocricetus; species Mesocricetus auratus. The sequence continues at coordinate 41,429,541 of NW_024429193.1, forward strand.
ACTCCTTATGGCTGAGCGCTGAAATGATGACACGGATGACAGGTTTTCATTTCTCTCCCAATTTTCCTGCCTACGTGGTTAATCTAGGCCTTTTCTCTGTACACGGTGCCTGGTGAAGAAACCAGGAGTCTAATAAAGGTGTTGGGAATTTGTGTTAAAATTTTGCATCCAAAAATGTGTTGTAGAGACCTCCACGGATCTTAACCCTTGGTCAGAAAACATAAACAAAAACATGCTATATATTAAGACTTTCAAGGAATTAGAGTCTAGGTCTAGTTATTTGAGAAGTCACTATATTTAGACAAACTCACATAGGAAAATAGAAAAAAAAACAAATAAGAAAACAAATAATCTACAACAGCTAATAAACATTAAATGAGTTATTTTATAAGGAAGGAATCCTCCCCCTACTTCTCTTTCTCTGCTTTGAGTCAGGGTCTCATGTAGTTTAGGCTAGACTTACCCTCCCTGGGCAGTAGAAAGGGGATGGGATGGGGGTTGGTAGGGAGCAGGAAGGGAGGGAGAGGGAACTGGGATTGACATGTAAAACAAGCGTGTTTCTAATTTAAATTTAAAAAAGGAAAAATTAAATTATTTATTATCTATTTATTTTCTGTGCACAAATGCATGTGTACATGCAGCTGAGGATGACCCTGGGTTTCTAATCCTCCTGCCTCAGTCTCCCACAATACACTTGTTTATGTCTTATTATAAATCAGACCCTGGGCTTTTATATACTGGTCAAACACTGTATCATCTATGCTACCTTCCTTGTCCCTTAAATTTTAGTTTCTTTGAGGTGATTTGGAAATTGGCATTGCAAGAGGAAGGGGGAGGGATGATCCCATTTCTTTCTTTAAAATTTTAAAATTATTTGCCATTCCCCAATAATGAGATTGATGACTACTTTTTATGCTATCCTAGAGCCTTCATCCAGTAGCTGATGGAAGCAGAAGCAGACATCCACAGCTAAACACTGAATTGAACTGGAATCCAGTTGCGGAGAGGGAGGAGTGATGAGCAAAGGGGTCGAGACCAGGCTGGAGAAACCCATAGAAACAGCTGACCTGAACAAGGGGGAGTTCATGGACCCCAGACTGATAGCTTGGAAACCAGCATAGGAGAGAACCAGGCCCGCTGAACGTGGGTGTCAGTTAGGAGGCCTGGGCAATCTATGGGGTCTGGTAGTGGAACAGTATCTATCCCTAGCACACAATGGACATTGGGAGCTCATTCCACATAGAGGGATACTCTCTCAGCCTAGACACATGGGGGAGGGCCTAGGCCCTGCTCCAAATGATATGACAGACTTTGAAGATCCCCCATGGAAGGCCTCATCCTCCCTGGGGAGCAGAAAGGGGATGAATAGGGGGTTGGTGGGGGTCGGGGAGGACAGGAGGAAGAGGGAAGTGGGATTGACATGTAAAACAAGCTTGTTTCTGATTTAAATATAAAAGGAAAGATTTAAATTATTTATTATCTATTTTATGCGCACATATGCATATGTGCATGCCATGGCAAGTGCACAATAGTCAGAGAGGACAATGTATGGGAGTGGGTTCTCCCCTCCACCGTGTGTGTTCTGGAAACTGAACTTAGGTCAGCAAGTTTGGTGACAAGTGCCTTTACTCACTGAGCCATCTTGACAGCTTTAACCATTCCTCATTTTCCAGATGAAATGCACCAGGACAGCAATGATGTTATAGCTATGAAATAATTCTAAGCATATGCTATTCTTACTATGCAACAAACCTAGCTACAAACAGTTTGGAGGCTTTGAATCCACTGAGTCACAATTTAATTTTTAATTTACTATTTACCACTTGGATGAAACATAGCCATTTCAGTCTCTATAGTAGCAAACTAAAACTAATGATGGATCTTGTAAATCTGATAATCTCCATATTAACAAATGATACCAATGGCTACCCAGTAGGAAAAAAAAGAAGACACAATAGTCAGCCTTGTTGAACTCATGATCCTCCTGCCTCTGCTTCCAAGGTTCTGGGATTACAGGCATGCACTACCACACTTGGCTTGTCATTTTATTTATAACCTATTAAAATCCATCAAAAATCCTTATCCTTTCTGTTTTCAGCTTTTACACAGAATCTGTTCATTGCTCCCCAAAGCCATTCTCACTGCCATGGTTGCTGGCATTGCCCTGAACACCGAGAACACTCTCTGCTTTGGCGGCTGAGGCAGTTTCCCCTGTCTCCCAATTTCCACAGTTGTCTCTGAAATTTATATACGGAGGAGGGATCAGTTTGCCCCTTCTGCCTGTTTTAGTTCCATTCTGCTGCTGTGACAAACACCATGACCAAAGCTATGTAGGAGAGGAGAGCATCTATTTGGTTTATTCTCCTGGGTCATAGTTCATCACTGAGGGCAGTCAGGGCAGGGAACTCAAGCAGGAACTTAAAGGCATGTCTGATTGCTGTTCCTTGCTACATTGTTTCTAGCCAGGGAGCATACTCACAGCCGAGGAAGTGCAGCTGAAGTCAGGGAGGAATGTTCTTTGCTGTCTCTCACAAATTTCTTCTGAAGTCCAGGACTAAGTGCCAGGCAATGAAAGTACAGGTCACAATGGGTTGAGCCCTTCTCCGTCAGTTCATAGTTGAGACCGTCCTCCCCACCCTAACAGATACAGTTCAGTCAGGGTTCTTCCCTCAGAACTCTAGGCAGTGTCAAGCTGCTAGTCAAAGATAAACAGGATGTCCTCCAATATTTCATTATGAAAATCTTCAGACCCAAAGCAAACTTGAAACCCTATATGGCTAGTATTCCCATGCCTCCCAACGAATACCTTATTACTTCTGGTAATCTTGCCATCTTCCTGTCTGGCCACTTATCCCCCTGCTTACTCATCCTCAATTTTAATATGTTTCAAAAAATTGCAGGCATCTCCCTTTGAGCACTACAACATCTCTGTTATTAACTGCAGCTCAATATTTGTGTAGTTTTCCTGCTAATGGAAGTTTGGACCACAAATTTCCATTTGTTACTGTTTCTTGGCTTTTTGGCTAAGATAGAGTATAACTTAGCAGTTGTTAAGTTTTGGCATCTGTGTGACCCTAACCTTTAATGACAACACATTACTATCACTCCAAACATATCCCCGTCTCCCTAGACCAGGGATTCTCGACCTTCCTAATGCTGCAACCCTTTAGTACCATTCTTCATAATGTGGTGACTCACAACCTTAAAATTATTTCATTGTTACTTCATAATTGTAATTTTGCTGCTGTTATGATCATAATGTAAATATCAAAAAAAACAACCCATAGATTGAGAACCATTGCCCTAAACAAGCATCACCTTCATTTCTGCCATAGTGTTCTATTTTTATCCCGTCTAGATTAGTTTTTTCTGTTATATAATATCATAAATGCAACCATATAAATTATTGTCACCTGTATTTAATAAATTCATCTTTTTTACTGCAAGTAGTAGTCTATTATTTCTTTTGATTATTCATTTATTGGTGGATATTAGGACTTTCCTGCTTGTGGCTATTATGAATACTTCTATGAATACTTTACATGACCACATTTGGTGTGTGTGTGTGTGTGTGGTCACTGCATATGTACATGTATGTGTGAAAGAGTGCATTGTGTACTTGGAGACCAGAAGATGTCTGGGGTCCTTTCTTTGGTTCTCCACCAAATACTCTTAAGACAGTCTCTCACTGAACCTGGAGCTCACTGTTTTTCACTTAGTTGAGCAGTCAGCAAGCTCCAAAGATCCTTCTGTATCAGCTTGCCCTGCAGTGCCAGGGATGTAAGCACATGTGGCTACATCTGGCTTTTATGCAGTGCTGGGACCTGAAACCATATGCTCATGCTACTGCTGCAAGCACTCTTACCCACTGAGTGGCACTTCAGTTCTCAGAGTGAAACTTTTTATGAACACATGCCTTCATTTTTTTGGGTAAATACCTAAAAGTAGAATCATTGGTTTGTGCACGTTTGCTTTTGAAAGAGAGTAACCTTTAAAAATTATGTCATTCTCTTGTTCACAACTCTCCAGTGACTCTACTGTAACAACTATAAACCCTGCCATAGTACAAGCCAAGAAAGACCAGCTTCCCTGACTCTCCAGCTCACTCTGGACTGTGCACATCTCCTGCTCCACTCACCAGTAAGCTTGATCTTCTAAAGTCTATTCCTTTATGAGCCAAATGTGCTCCTCACGTGCTCACACACTTGCTGTTACCCCTGCCAAGAACATGATCCTTTCAACTCATCATACATGCTGACTCATTCTCGTGTGTCAGTTTACATGCTACCTCTCAAAGAGCATCAAGGGTTAGTGAGTAAGCAAATGATGGAGCCACTCTGTCCACCCACACAGGCAAGCAATCTGAGTATAAAGCACCTTCCCTAGCCATCTTAATACATAAGCCCTTTCTCAGTACTTTGTCTTATAGTTTCCTTGCCTTTTCTTTCTTAGTTACTATTCACTGTCCTTTTTTTTGCTAGTTTGCTTTTCCTGTTCTTAAACCTCTCCCTACCCAGGTCACCTGTTACCACTTGACTGTTAAATCTAGTGTAAATACTTTTCATAATCCACATAACTGTCTTTCCAGAGCATTTGACACAGTGGACTGTTTCCTTTGCTTGGAATCTGGCTTGTTTTAGTGTACTTGTCACAATTCTTTCTATAGCTATAGCCTGCATCCTTGTTCCCCATCATTCCATTGCTTTCAGATGCTGGTGTGCACATGTCTTCCTTGACCTTATTTTTTTGTGCCCCATACTTTGTTTCTGGGGGATTTCTTTTATGTGGATAGTGTCAATCACTATGTGTATACCAATTGCTCATCAGTTAGATTCCCAGTCTGAATATGGATTGAGTTTCTCTTATTTTATTGCATTGGATTAGATTTCAGGAATGGGCCACAGTGTGCTATCCCTCCCCATCTTCCTGCCATATGGGGGAACTTGCTCTCAAGTCTGTGCTGACTCTCTCATTCATGCGTTACCAGTAGAATTCTGCAAATGTGACATGGTGTTGAGTCCCCTGCAGCTCCTGCCTGGGCCTCCTGAAATGTTTGTTTGGTGGGTACTATTTCTTGTAACTAACATATCTTCCTATGAGAAGCTCAAGACATAGGAAGAGGCATGTGTGAGTAAGTCATCCTGGATGTCCAGACCCAAGGGCCCTCAGACGACATTTGACAGAAACTCTAGAAGAGTCTGTAATCAAAATTCATGATGCTGGCCCTGGTCAACTCAAGAACCCCAAGTGATAATCATAACTTGTTGCTTTAACTTGCTAAAACTTTGGAGTGGTTTACTATACAACAATGGATAACTGAAGCAGGAATATCCAAGCGTATTCTTAAATAGAACAAGCTGCTTTTTTAAAATGAAATAGAGCAGTGAAGGAAGCATTTCTCCTCTGCCTGAGAATGTATGCATTAGGGAAGAAAGAACTGAGGAGGCTAGGGTCCCTGGAGTATCCCTGTCAGAGATATTTTGTTGAGTCGTAGGCTATTCACTCTTTTCTTTCCTTCCCAGATAATTGTGAGTTGGAGAGATAGTAATAAAAATGGATCTTGAGCCTGCTGTCAGGGTGGCTGTCACTATAGGAGGTGACACTCACCTAGGGTTGGCAATGCCATCTGAATTTCCCTGGGAAAACTCAAAGCTCTAAATCAACCCAAGAGAACAAAGCAAACAAGCTGCTTTCTTCAGTCAGGAAATAACTCCGACTTGGCTACAGCTCACGTCAAAGGAATTGGCTTAGGGAGTGTACCCTGGAATTGTCTGGCTTATGACTCAGGGAACTCTACAGCAGAAATGCTGGCTGATATTATTGGGGGTGGAGGCAAAAGAAAAACTCAGTTTCCTGAGATTTAAGACTACTGTTACTCAAGGGGAGAAAGACCCTCTTTATAGTATGTATGCAAGCAAACTTGTCATGAATAGATACACTTTGCCATGTTCCATAGGAAGCACATGTTTGTTTCTTGCATCAAGAAAGTGTTACTGGCCTCTTTCTGCCAACACTAGTATAGACTGTCTCTTTCTAGTGGCCTGGATCTGGGTAAGATAAAAGTAGAAGTGTAGTACTGTTACTCAGATGGGATGGCAATAGCCCACTTACTCAGGACTAGGCATTGTGAGTGACCAGCAGGGAAACATTTGTTCCAATAGGCTCAGGTGATGTTGGGGCTACAGCTTACACTGTAGGCTCCATACCAGTAGGACTGAACCTCCATGGGCCATGCCGGCTCTGAGTCCTTATGAGAGACAATAAGGTCTCCCTCACAAACTTACAGGAGGAATTAGCCTAATGTAAATATTACAAAGGTATCATAGGCCACAAAATTTCTGCCTTGGAAGGAGTCCCACATATAAACCCCAAATTAATATGTTTTATTACTAAATATGTGGGAATGTAGTCACTCTGTTTCTCAACAGATATTTGTTGAGTAACTACTGTCTACCAGGTTCACCACAGGGGCAAGAAATTTTTGGTATTTGTTTTATGATGATACCTAATTTACAGGAGAGGCTACATGCTGTATGAAATGTTGTTTCCCCAAGCCAGACGAAGTTCAAGGTGCTACTGTTGTGTGACCTGTGGCGTAGATCTTCTTTCCTTCTCTGGGCTGTACTAAACATTTGTAACACCCGTGGCTTCTGAGTTTGTCTTTAACAGAAACAATCAATTCTTTCAAAACTTTAGTGATGATTAAGACTGCCAAAAATATTACTCAGTGAGGGTCTTTGTAACTAAGCTGTCAAAACTGAAACTTAGCAAAGACAGTGGCTAGAAACCCTTGTTAACTAAAACACTAGCATTATTTGAAAAGTCTAGGAGACTGTTGCCCTCTCCATGGAGTTTGCCTCCTTGTTCAGGGAAAGCATGCTTTACACTCTCACTTTATACAGGATGCTGCATTGGATTCTGAGATATACATCATGGGCTTTTAAAACCTCAAAGTGCACCCCCCCAGTGATATATTTTCTCCAACAAGGTCACACCTACCTTAACAAGGCCATCCCTCCTAATCCTTACAATCTTTTCAAATAGTTCCACTCCCCAGTGATCAAGTATTAAATTACATGAGGCTATGGTATCATTCTTATTCAAACCATCACGCACCCCATGTTTAACATAACACACTCCCCAGAATCTTAAGGATGAAGATGAATCATGATAGGTGAACTAGCTCTAGGCAGAGAACACTGAAGTCTCTGCCCACAGCAGAGGGAACCTTCAAGAGAGTTATTCAACCCTGTTAACATTCCAAAGGGATGCCTTCCACCACTGCCCTGTAAACAGTGAGTCACTGGATGGCCACACCTCCTCCTACCTTGTCAAATAGCAATCATTCTGTCTGAGGCCCTGTATACCATGTTCCCTTTCAATCACAGCTTCTGCTGTCTATTTCAATTGCTGTTATCTATGAAATGGATTGTCTGTTGATGCTTGTCTAGTTTCTCATTTAGCAATGACTCTGCTTTTAGTTTAATGCATTTGGATTAGTTGTTCACATTCATCATAAACTGACAATACTCAACTTTGACATTGTAAATGATGGATAGAAAATACTGAAGTTAAACACTGTCAGGGACTGATGTAGTCATTTATACTATAATCTCAAAACTAGAACTTGAGTAAGGATAACCATGAGTTTGTGCTTCATAGCCTGGGCTACATAGCAAGACCCTTTCCAAAGAAAGAAAAAAGTTTACTCAGACTAAATGGAAGTAACATTCATTAAGACATAAACTTCATCCTTGTTTGGGTGTCAAATTGAGAACCAGTTAATATATTGGAAGAGCCATTTATATTTATTAAAATAATATGATTGCTATTAAATATCTATAGGTTCTACATCTAAATATCAATGAGGCTCTACATCTCAACAGAAACTTTGTTTAAATATAGGGATCAAATGAATATGACACAGCCCTGTTGTTCAGGTTTTTAGGTAGAAATATAGACCACATGCCCTAAAGTAAATGTCATACTTTCCATGGAGATTTAAAGACCTTAGAACCAAGTGATGACTGACAGCTAAAGAAATATTAATTCTCAGTTACAAAGAGCAGAGTCGGGCTTTGGCTTGGGCTCCTTCTCTTGTCAAAATTGTAGTTCAAGAACTTAAATTCAAGAGCTTTCAGCTTTTCAGATACAAACTAGAGACTGTATTCTCTGTCCACCATTCCCATCAGGTTAATGCAGGATTTCAATAGGTAAGATTTATGGAAACATGGAATAAATTATAACACCCATACATTAATCCCCAGTGTGATAATTTTCCTCCCTGTCTCATCATGGACTGAGACTCACAAACTTCCTTTTTTCTTTCTGTTTGAGCTTATGAAATATCTGAAGTTTCTATGTTGTGGGTTTATTGCATGCACCTTATTTAATCTTATTACACTAAAGAAATGGAGCTAATCAGACATCTGGGCTTCTCAATACAAAGAATCCAGCACCTCATCCTGAGGATAGCATTGTTAGAGGAAGGAAGACATCCTCTGAGGCTGGATCTGTTTCAGAAAAGAGTATCCTAATATCCTCCCTTAACAGTGGAGCAGACTGAGTTTTTACTATGGACCATTTCAACAAATGTTTATGAGGAGACTACTTTGCACCTGAGGCCTTGATATCACAGGGAAGGAAAAGATGGAGAAAGTCATGGCACTCAGTCCCCACAGCTCACCTTGGCTGATAATGTCTTAGCACTGTTACGTCACTCATCTTCTGTCCTTTACTTTCCTCCTCTGGAACCCCGAAGTTGGTTAGCTATAAAACACACAAGCAGTCCTACGTATTTAAATATCAAAACACAAAGTGGAAAGAAGAAGGGCGTGGAAATTTCTTTTTGATTGTAAGAGGGGCAGTGATCGCCATTCCTAGGAATTCTTTGAGTGTGCGCTGTGAAGGGCTTGGCGGAAGGGGCCAGACTAAATACTGGGTGGACGTGACTCATGAACTGGTTTCTGGCTTGGCTGATTCTCTCCCTGCAACTAGTAAGTAAGGGAATGGGAACCTGGGCAACATAAGACAGCTGGTTTCCAGTGAGGGAGATTCTGGGGGCAGCTATGGGGCTGAGCCAGAAAACAGTCTGGGACAGTAATTAGAGAATTTCCCAACTTTGTCATGGGCTAGAGCAATGTTTCCAGGCTGATGGAGATCTCACATTTGGTCAACGTGCCCAAAAGTGGAATGACTCTGCTAAGTTTGGCAATTTCCTCCATCCCAGTGTCCATACACCCTGTTGACTTACTGTGAAATATAATAAATGTAGAAAATGCAATACATAATAAGCAAGTCAAGTAAAAGACACTTAAATGCAAGAGCTGAAGTGAACTCGGGGAGTCCTGAGGGCAAGAACAGGTGTTGCATTCACCAGGGTGACTTTCACATGAACAAAATAACTGTGACAGCCCTGCAGGGTGACTGTTCTTTAACTCTGACTCTGTGACACACAGTTTGTAAGTCAGGCAACACCATGTTTAAACTGAGGAGGGCATGAAGTTATTCTCTTCCTGGATTCCATTCAGACTCAGCAGACTTGGCAAGTTCACTTCATCTTTAATAAAATAAATTATCTCTATTTAGAAAGGGGGGACACTTAGATGCACTGATACTGTTGGTATCATCAGAACATGTCACTAGGCCATGAAATACTTGAACTCAACTCTAAGCATGGGAGGTTTCTGTTGTTACCTGAAGTCACTGATGGGGCTTAAGACAATCCTGTGGGTGTGTGCTAGCGTAAAGATCCTCAATTCCATTGCCACCAGGAAAAAACGTCCAAGTGAGCATAGGCTATGTGTTTTCCAGGGAAAAATCTTTTGAAATCTGTATAATTTTCTAGATTCTCTGAATTTCAGAGCTGCAGATCTTATAACCAGATGAACTTAGCTCCTCTGCTCAGTGTGTTAGGGGAAAAGCAGTGCAAGAGTTCACTCTGGCCTTCCCCGCCTCTGATGCTCAGTCTTCCTGTCTCTAATATTGAGCGCATGACTAAGCTACTTAAGTCCTGAAGTTATGATTTACGAACCCAGGAAAAGGACATTTATCACTTGAATCCCCTAGAAACATGTGTCAGAATTAAAGAGGGAAATTTGTCATCTATAAATGCTGCTCCAGGCTATTTAAAGCGATTGTTTTGAGAAAACTTGTATATACTCCACTGGTCTGCAGATCAAGTCCTCTTGGTCCCAGTGAACTCTGGAGTATGGGTCTTGGATGCTCAGTGGGGTGGTCAGTTCCCATCAAGGGTAAAACTGAAAAAAGGAAGTCCTTGGCTGCTGACTGTGAGATAAACTTGCTTCAGTTGTCTGCCAAGAGCAGTTGGTCATATGAAAAGCCACATGACTAACCAGAATGATTGGAGCTTGAGAGGTGCCAGGGTTGGTAAGATTGCTTTCACCACAGGGTCGAGTTAAAGTGGATATGTCCGCTCACAAGCTTGTAAGCCCTGCTGTTCTTCACCCAGCATCATTCCACTTTCCCTGATGTGATCCATCAAATGACTTTATTAAAACAGATGTGCCAGACAATATTGAGTGTAACTGACTGCTCGTTTTATATTTGCTTTTTAATGATTCATCTGGTTTTCTTTCAACACATTGCTAAGACCTACGGTTTGACAAACATGGCAAAAAGAAGAGCCACATTGCTTTCTCATAACTTCTGACCCCTCTAGTGTCCGGTTCTCTTTTCTGACACCTACTCGCCCTTTGGTTATAATTCCCCACAATAGCTTTATGACAGATTGCTGTCGATTATAGCAACTTGAAATCATGTTTCATGTTATTATTCAAAATCAAGATAACTGCTTTACTAGTTTTTTCTTGTACTTTCCATGGTAAAATATATTCCATAGTATTTTAAAAGAAATTTGTCTTATTTTTAGTTATGTGTCAATGTAAGGCTATGTTTATGTGAGTACAGAGACGGAAAGAGAGCACCAGATCCTAAGAACTGAACCCGGTGTGGACGCTGGAAACTAAGCCCTGGTCCTCTCTAAAAACGGTACACACTCTTAATTGCTGAGCCACATCTCCAGCCCCTCCCTGTTCTATGGCATTTAATAGTGTTGGCCTAGAGTGTGCTCTTGGTATTATGAAATTACTGTGATTGACTTACTATTTGTTGTATTGGATAACAGAGTGATCCGTCTTATACTAAGTTATGCTGCTAGGACAAACAAGCCCAGATTTTGAAACCTACAACATGTGCCTTATTTCTTATCCATATCAGTCAATGCCTACGTTGGACAGCATATAACCTTTCTCCTCTGTTTTATTCTAGGATCGGGCAGGAGGAACAGTTTCTAATTGGAGTAAATGTATTTCGGGTAGGGGACAATAAAGAGATGGTAGAAATGTGTACTGGATCAGAAATAGAACATATCACTTCTGCTCAAATTTATTGGTAAAAGCTGGCTAAGTAGCCAAACTTGTTACGAAGGGGAGATAGGTCTAACTTCCCACAAGGAAGGCAGTAACTATTTGGAGATAAGAATATAGAATCTAATAAAAACCATTTCATTTAGGCAGCTTAAACATTGCTAAGAAATATATACATATGTATGCACATACATATATTCTAAATCATGAGGTGCAAGTAAAATGTTATAGAGGTAAGAGGAAGAAGAGGTTCCATGCATCTGAACTTTTTTTAATGCCAGACGAGACAGAATGTGTCCTTCATATTGGGAATTTAAAAATCAGATTTTGTGAGAAGCAACTGAAGAAAATATGATAGAAACATTTAAAGATGATTGAGAAGATAGTGTGAAAAGTCCATTTTGCTGGATGATAAGGCCCCACAGAAAATGATGCTATAGTCCTTTACATTCTCAACCAAGGAGTTTAGCATTTATCTAACAGGTAAACAACTGGGGGTTTCGAAAGCTTGTTGAAGAACAGGTTGGAGAGATGCTGAAGACATTTATGAGGCTTCTTAAAGAGCTGAAGAAGGGAGGTAGTAAAACCAGAACCAGGGAGGTGGCGAGCATGAACCAAGAGGAGCACACGTGCCAACCTGCAAACGAAATCACTGTCGGCTGCAAATAGCCTGGCGTGGGGAGTAAATATGGGGAAAGGAAGAAACAGAAAGTGAGTAGAGAATGGTGGCATCATGAATTGAAGAACAATTTAATAAAGATAAAATGAAGTGATTGAAAGCAACATGGTATAAAGATGGCCTGGGACTGCCACATGATATGGAATGGCCTCAGAAGCTTCTAATGACAAGACACTAAATAGATCCAAATGGTCCGGAGGAAGTCCATCCCAGAGAGAATGTCATTGCTCAGGCTGTCATGACCTTGGCATGTCTTCAGAGGTACAGGAAGGTCATGGTGGTGGGAGTAAGAGGCGTGAAGAACAGTTGACATCAAATTGGAAAGACGGGCCAGATCATGTGGAATGTTGAATGATTTTATCCTCACAGTGATGGGAAGCCTTTTTTGTTTTTTAATCTTTATTTCTATTTCTGTGCGTGTGGGTGTGTGTCTGTCCCATGTGTGAAGGTGCCTGCAGAGGGTGTCTGATGTAGGTGCCAGGAACCACACTCTGGTTCTCTGTAAAAACAGCAAATACTCTTCACCACCGAGCCATTTCTCTTGCTGTCTTGGGTGAGTTTTGGGAAGGACTGATGTTTAGAGTTGGCTGCTTTGCAGAAAAGGATCATAGAAGGGATATATGGATCACCTGAAGCAGTGACCAGTTAGGTAGCTGTCACAGTAATGCAGGCAAGAGCAGACAAGGGTTTAACTAAGGATGGCAGTAGTGGTCATCAGGAGAAATGGAAATAGTCTAGATATGGTTCTAGTATTTTTACTAGCAGCTATATGTCACATATGTACCTTTTTATTTAATTGAACCCTTTATACTGCACAGCTAAATGCCTTTAGAGGCATGATGGGATTTCAACACGGAGTAGAGAAGAGTGTGAGGATAATGATGTTAATTGGGTTATGGGTTAAGGAGCTAGATAAATTCTGGGGGTATTTGTTGAGTTGTAGAGTTTCAGAGAGCAACATACCTATAACATTGGACTGAAGATGGTCTATAAATACATAGAAAATGTCATTCTGATCCATAATATATGTTTGTCTATTCTTTCCCAATGCAATAAGTACTTCAAAGGTCTAGTCACTCAAATCTGGATACACATTCAGAGAGATTAACCGTGGAGACTGATTTGATAGTCATGAGCCAAGCTATGTGTTTTGGGAGCTTTATATTTCTACTACCTGTGTTGGATCACTCTTTTACCCATGACAGAAGTTAAATTTCTTCTGGAAGCCAAGTTGCATGTCATTATGCAGTAGATCTCTGAGAAGCCAAGGAGCAAGCTACAGACCTAGCTATTTTTGGTGGGCTACAGCATAACCTCTGGTAGCATGCTCTCATAGAACAAGAACATGCATACAATCAGACGATGCATCCTTGTTGCCCAGTAAATCACTGATATGTGAAATTGGGTGATCTCCATTGGGATTCCCCAGCATTAATTCTGCAACCCTGAAGCAATGTGTCAGTTGCACTTGTAAATTGTGTGTTTATGTAACATAAATCTACAAACAAACTTAAAGATGTAATGTCACCACATCTAGAAGACTCAAGCTTAACTCTAGCAATCCACATTCATTACTAAACCCCGGATAAGCAGGAATAAAAATCAAAAGGGTTGAATGTAGACAAGGAATACTGATTAGGGGGAATCTGGGTCTGGATTCTTGCCCTATTTGGGGACCCACTTGTCTCAGTTATACACTGATGTATAGCCGATCATAACAGTGCTTTATGGCTGACAACAGCCCTTTCTGTTGTTTCTTTTGGGTTGGGAGTTGACTAAACTCATCTGTGTGGTCTTCACCTAGGATCTTCATTTATTTTAAATCACATAGCTATGTAAGGACTGTGCTAAGTGTCTGCATCCATATCTGACACTTGGTTTCCTTGTACTCAGTCATTCTTTCCAACAATGTAATTCCCAAGGCTCTTCGGGAAGTAGGAAGTCCAAGTCTGCACAAAAGTACAGTCTGAGGCTAACACATCCCACCATTACTGCTTTCTATTGGTTGAAGGAGTCCACTCAGATTCTTCTGCACAGGGCTATGGAATTGGGTGGAGGGAAAGAAGTTGACAAGTGAGCTACACCTGGTGAGCAGGGAACCATTCCTAACCCACATAGGAATAATCAAACCATTTATTAAAAGATTGTTGTAAAAATAATATATCTACGATTATTATTAGAATGCCAAAATAAGATAGACAGGAAATCCTAAGTATTGATGGGGTAATTATGCTATTGTTGGAAATTTGAGTAGCATATTCACTGTGGAAAACAGTGTGGCAGGTCCAAAACAAAGTAAAAAAGTTACCCCATTGTTTGGCAACTCTATTATGCAGAATATATCACAAAGAATTGAAATTTGCATCTGAAGGAGGTATTTTCACACACCCATGTTCACAGAAGTATTAGTCACAATAACTAAATCAGAGGGACAACTTTGGGCCCACTGATGGGTGGGGGAATATGCAAAATAGTATTTATAATTAGATACTATTCAGCAATAACAAGGAAGGACACCCTGGCACATGGAACATGGATAAACCTTGAGGATATTATGATGACTGAAATAAGACAGTCACAAAAAAAAACACAGTATGCTCATACTCGGATGTGCCAGAAAGAACTCAAAATCATAGGGACAGAAAGTATGACAATAGGAAGAAAGAGGAGAGTTTTTGTTTAGTTCATAAAGAGTTGCAGTCTAGGATAGGAAAAAAGACTTCTACATATGGACGGTGGTACTGGTTGTGCATTACAGTATATTTTATGCCACAGAAATGTACAATTTTATACAATTGAAACATGCAATTAAAGTAGTTAGGATGATATGTTTGTTATATCCATGTCACTTTGGTAAAAATAAGAAAAACTGAAAGAAAAAATCATGTGTCTAATTTGACCAATAGGGGAAATAGCAATAACACCCTAACTGTCTAGTGTATGGTTAGTTTTAATTGTCGACTTGACACATCCTAGAATTACCTGCGAAGAGTCTCACTGAAGGATTATTTAGATCAAGTTGGCCACTGGACATGTGTATAGGGGAATATCTTGATTGCTTTGGTTAATATAAGAGGATTCAGTCTCTAAGTGGATTGCATTATTTCTTGGTTCGGGGTCCTAAACCATACGAGAGAACAGAAAGTTAGCAAGTTAGCGGACCCACAAGCATGCATACACTCATTTTCCTCTGCCCGTGATGATAGATACACTGTGAACGGCTGCATCAAGTTCTTGCTGCCTTGACTTTTTGGCTATGACGGACTATACTCTGAAATTGTGAGCTAAAATAAACCCTTTGTTCCCTAAATTGTGTTTCATCTGGCTATTTTATCACAGCCACAGAAATGAAACCGAAATAATCTGGTAACTGGTATTATACGCATCCTGTAGTTATAAAAATATGGTATTTGTAGTTTTTTTATCTTGAAAAACTTGTCCAAGATGTGAAAAGGATTTTTGCAAGTTAAGGCCACCAGAGAGGAAAGCTTTGAGGGCTGTATTAGTGTTATGATAAGGTCTTGATAGAATTTTGTAGAAAGGTTCTGACATTCATTGGCTCATTTATAAGAAATCTAAGGTTACTCCTAAAGGAAGGTGAAATGACCTCAACAAGAACACCATGGGAATCCAAACCATCGCATCCTGAATCAACAGAAGGTCTTAGCAACACGCCCTGATATAAGGGACCAATGACAAATACCGTAACTCAAGTAAAAAATAGCAAAATCAGCCTGGATTTCCAGAACTGCCCAGTTAATCAAAAAGCCTGGAACTATTCCCGGGATTTTTTTTAAGTCTAGACAAAGCCTCAAGATAACCCTTGTACAACTGATCTAGTGCCAATGGAGTGTGAAAAGGCAGGGATCTATATTATCAAAGGGATTTTGTATAAAAGTGTTTTTCAAAGGAGAAAAAGACAGAGAGAGCTGCAGAAATCGCTTGTGGGTGATGATGGGGAAGGGCATGAGAGCATCCAGGGAATGAAGAAACAGTTCTGCCATGTAGAGGAAGTTGATCAGACTTCAACTTCCCCAGGGGATAAGCAACTTTAAAAAAATTATTAACTTGTACTTGGCACCAGATTTGTTCTCCATATAAAGACTTTAATTCAAACCCAGGAAAAACCCTGAGGGTGGTAGGAGACATTATATTCAGAGACAATGATAAATGAAAGTTTCTTTTTCCTCACCAATGATGCCTAAGTGGATGTTTTACATCCTAGGGTGGCTGATGGAAAAAGTGTGTGAGAGCGCTGTTTACTTCCCTGTGAAAACATCCCTGTACTGATTACCTGGGTACTTAGACTGCTGTAGGTTCGACCAATGCTATTACAATTCCATCCAGTTGGAGCACTTCCATTGCTCCAAGAATTTTTATTGAGCATATCATTAGGCCTTTGACATTTCCTGAGAGTCTCAAATAAATTTCATAAAAACATGTCATTGATTCATATACTATAGGTGACGACATAGTTCAAGGGCCTCTAAGCTTATCCACTTCCTCCTCACCTGGAAGTACACCTGTTCAACTTGATCAATTGCAATCAAAATAGCTTTTCCATGTGAATTGGTGTCAAAAATAATATAAACGATCCCTTACCATATAGATGATCCATGATATAAAATCAACTCATTTGTATTCAATGGTACTTTTGTTAATTCTTAATTGTTCTGAATTTTAAAGAAATTTCTTCATGATTGGCTAAGTGTAGGAATCTGAACTAGGCAAACGGTCCCCTGTATGCATTGTGTACAAGGTTTATTTCAGCCTGGTTGTCTAGCATCGCAAATGTATTGTCCTGGGAGACTGATGACACTTGGAGAGTAAAGCTTTCTAGCTTTCTTCTACCATGGTTTAACTTTAGCTCTCTCTCTCTCTCTCTTTCTCTCTCTCTCTCTCTCTCTCTCTCTCTCTGTGTCTCGTTTCTTCCTTCCTCCCTCTTCCTTCCTTCCTTCCTCCCTCCCTCCCTCCCCCCTCCATTTCTTTTCTTTGAGTCAGAGTCTCATAGAGCCCAGGTAAGCTTTCAACTTGGTATGTAGTTGGTTACCCTGAACAGTCCTTCTTCCTCTCCCTCCTGAATGCTGGGATTACAGGCATATGTCATCAAGCCTGGTTTATCCAGCAGAGCAGATTGAATCCAGTGCTTTGTGCATGCTAGACAAACACTCTACCAGCCGAGCTATACTTTTTCTTAAAATAGTTCCTATTATTGCTTTTCTTCTTCTGGTAAAGTAATTTTATTAGTAATTATTTTAGATGTTTTAAACTAAACATCATTCTAAACGAAGTAAACTCTAATTGATCACATTGAAAGAAAAATTATTTACTAAACTTCTTTTGACCCATTGTTCTTGGTTGAAGTAAACCAGTTTTTGAATACAGAAAGGATGCAACCGAATTCCCGCCATTCTGGGTGTTTCAGCATCATTAAGGAACCCAACCCACAGTGCCTGGAGGGGGTTCACAGTGGAAGCCATTGATAGGCAATATGTCCTTGTGTGCTGACCCATCAGGAGATAAGGTCAGTTAATAGTAGTTTAATTTCTAAATAAACACAATTTCACTGTGGGTACATCCATTGTAGGATAAACTTCATTCATTTCACTGAGTTTATAATCCTCAATATAACCAAATGGCAAGAATAACACTGTGAGGTTCCCAGTTCATAACCCTTGGTCTTGATTCAGTTTCAAAACCCTATTTCTTGGCTGCTGTTTTGGAATCATGAGAAAAGGTCAAATCAGTCTCACTGGTGGCTATGGAGAAATCACAACTTAAAAACAAAATGCCAACAACAAAGCTTGGACTTTTCATAGAATCCCAGGAAAGCAGAGCTTTTGGTGCAGGAGTCCTAGCTCCTGAATGGGGGATGGCAGAGGCAGGTCTGACTGACAGTGTAAGGTGTTTTCCTAGTCTCTGTTTCTGAAAAAAAAGGATTCTTGTACCAGCTGTTTGTGGAGATGAGTGGGTGAACTTCTAGTCAGTATTACTTGTAACTCTGGAGAATTTATGGTTACTAACATGACGGGAAGCGCTGTGAATGTTCTCGTTTAGAGTTGGCAAACATCTATTTTACTCACTTAAAATGAACCAATTCTACATCTGTCTATGTTGAACAACACGCATGTGCCAGATAATGTGATAAGCATTAGATGTCGAAGGTAGCACTGAATCTCATGGAACTTACAGACCCATCATTCAGACAAATGGGAGCATCATGTACTCGGGCAACGGGCATTTGAGAAATGTTGTGTTAATGACTATAAATGGTGACTGGTCCAAGCTCAAATTTCTTCATCTAAGATAATAAAATGGCAATGGGGGAATTACCTGAAGTCATGCAGTTTGACTCATTTTACAATGCTGGCAGACAGAAAACAGATATGCTTCTAACGGTAGAAAATATGCATGCAGGAGAACATGAAGGAAATTATTATGCAGTTTGACTCGGATGAGCATAGACCCTGAGAGGAATGGAGAATTAAAAAAAATTTTTTGATGAAGGGCTGGAAAGTTGGCTCAGCAGCTTAGAAAGCGACTGCTCTTCCTTAGGACCCTGTTTGAACCCTCGGCACCTGCGTGGCCACTCACAAATATCTGTAACTCCAGTCCTAAGGGATCCAATGCCTTCTTCTGGCTTCTGGGGCCACCCGGCATGCACCTTGTTCAGGAAAAACAAATATAAATATAAATAAAAGTTTAAAATGTTAGAGCTGGGGGGATGGCTGGTTAAAAGTGCTTGCTGCTCTTACTGAAGACCCAAGTTCAGTTCCTAGCACCGGTTTTGAGAGGCTCACAGCCATCTGTAACTCTAGCTCTACGGAAGCTGATACCATCTTCCGGCCTCTGAGAGCACCTGTACTTGTGTGCGCATATGCACACACAAATATACACTCACACATAAATACAAATAAAATAAACCTTGGGGTATTTATTGCAGAAACATTTGAACACACAGAATACAAAGGGCCATGTTACAGCTCCACTTTGATTTACCCGTCAACCAAACCTAGCAATTGTGTTAACATTATTTGATGATACTGTCCTTTTTCATTCAAAGAAAAATAACCACTTATATGTATCTTTATTTAATATTGAAAATCAACTCAACCAAAGTGATCTGCAGCCACGGGTCATCAGCCTAACCTTTGAAGCAGGAAGAGGCTTTGGGAGCTAGGGTTTGAGCACAGGCCTATCTGAACTCTGCTGGCTGCATAGCTAGAGGGACAGTAAGCCATGGGTGGATACCACAGACTAATCCTTAATTAGAAAAGTGACATCAAAGGAAGCCAGCCTGCTCTGTAAGGGGCAGTGTAATGTCCTTACCATCCACAACCCCAGCTTGTGTTTTGGAAGCAACAACTTGATTTACTTAGAGTTTAACTTTCATCTCTTAATTCAGGCTCCCTCCAGTTCCCAATTGAGCCCCAAAGCTAAGAAAACAGTGCCTTCCTCCTTTTCAATTGGGTGTTCTTTGGGCAGCCAAATTCCTGTCACAAGACGTTAGCCTGGTCCCATATGGACGTGTCCTGCTAGAAATTCAAAGTTGTTCGGAAAAATATGTAGACGTCCAGCTCCTATCTAGAGTGAAGTATCAGATGCCAAGGACAAAAAGTGAAGATGCTCACCTCCAGCATGCATTCATTCGTTTTTCAGCTGCCTCTAATCGCGGGGCTCTTTACCAGCCTCTGGGGTAGAGCTGAGTCATAAAGGTGTGCTGCTGTATTTCTGGACCTTCTGGGATCTGGAATGAAGTGTCCAGTTTGCCCTGCTCCATCTGCCAGGCCTGTCTTCCCTATATGGTCTATCTACTCCCATTCTTCAGACTTGGCTCTCAGTTCATTATCTTTGAAAACTGGCACTTAGGATTTACTGTTCCCTCTGTGAAGAACTTCCTGATCTTGTCTATCTGTTCCCTGCAAACCTCAGGGCACCAGTCATCACTGTAGACTAATTTCCCAAGACCAGAGCAGGTCCTGTGCTTATCACAGATTTCTACCTGTTTGCCTCCTTTTGGGGATAGCATGTAAAAACTGTCATTATTAACATTATTACTGTTATCGTGTATGTAAGGCGGGTGGGGTGGGACAAGTGCCAGGGCGCACATGTAGAGGTGAGAGGACAACATTGTTAGAGATGATTCTCTCCCTCCACCTTTATATGGGTTCTGAGGCTCAAACTCAGTTCCCTCTAACAAGTGCCTTTTTTCACCTATTGAGTCCCCTTGCCAGTCTCAGATGGCAGAACTCTTAAAAAAAGCCTGACTGATGTGTGCTGAATAAAAAAAGTCATGATGAATAAATACCAGAAGAAGTGTCAGGGGACCCAGCTTCTGCTCTCTTTCAGAAATCTCATCACTTTTTCTTCCACAGGAGAGGCTTGGGGGAAGAAGCTAATGTCTGAGTGATTGCTGTGGTCCCTTGGCTCCAAAGAGCACAATTCAGGAAACAAATATCTTCAGTAAATTAAAACAAGAAGCAATATGGTTTTATGCAGGCGCATTTCTTGTCTTCTTGCTGCTCATCAACAAAGGAGACTTTTCCTCTAAACAGGCATTATTGTGTATTATTATCATTGCCGTTAGTCTTTCTGCGAACTGAGACACTTACAGGTAACAAGCAAGAAAAAAAGTCCCCTTGGGAAACTGACTTCAGAGAAAATTCCAACACCCATTGTTTTTCTTGATTTCTTTTTGGCAAGGCTTCCAAATTCTGGCTGTCGTTGCATAGCTTGAGTTTAATCCAATAGGAAAGGAGATTCCATCTTTATTTATAACTCCTGCTGACAGTCCCCAGCATGGGTGGGAACCTAGGCTTTCTGGAGCCAGCCTTGGCATCTGAGCTTTCTGGATGTTGGAGTCCCAAAGTCTTCTGTAAGCCTTCCTTCCTGAGGACTCTGTGTTGCTGCTTACTTCAACAATGGAATGACCGCAGGATTCTTTGTAGTATAGCTTGTTTGATAATGAAGCTTACATTTTTTTCTTAGTATTGATGATTCTACTAGTAGACAATAAGCCTCACTGATTAGCACATAAGCTTCTAATGTGCCTCAAATACCATGGAGAAGAGGAGAGGTAAACAGTGGCTTCTATTTTAAAGAAGCTAATGGTGCTCCATGTCCATGGTATACCAAGGATGACATCATTTATGCCTTGCATCACACCACAGGGTGGGTCTTCATATATGCCCTACTTTATAGATGATGGAATGGAGTTTTAGAGAGTTTAGCATTAAAAGATAACATATTCTACTAAATCAATAGAGGTAGTGTATGCCAATGTAAATTGTCTGATGCTGTAATGATAAACGGCACACTTACTGAAAGTAAAACTAAGTATTTATTGTAGAAATTACTCACAAGATACCAAACAAGTAACCCAGATGAACTGAGTAGTTTTTCGCCGCCGAACTGGAAGCCGAGAACCGGAAAAAGAGACCAAGACTTCCGTTGTTCAATCTTTTATACCTTCCCCCGTAACGCCCCTTAGCCATGCCCAAAAGTGGGCCTGGCTAGTGATGTAGTTCACCGCCTATGTATGTATACGTCTTTAGTCATGTCTAAAGTGGGTGTGGTTAACGGTGTGGTAAACCGCTCTTTTATTACCTCATCTGTATGCGCCTCTAGTAAGTCACATGGCTAATGGCGGCATTGTTTTCCTCCTAAAATTGTCAATCAAGATATATATATACATATATATATACATACATACACACATATATATATGCTTATATATGTATAAGAATTTTGAGATGCCCTAGTTTTTAGTTAATTCTAGGATGACTATAAAAGCTAATTGTTGGTGCATCTTATAATTTATTTAAAAGATTTAAATAAAAATCTAAGTTTTAACAAAATGAAATCTAATAAACTGAGGAGATATCATCCAGGCAATAAATCCAGGAGCCATTAATGAGCTATGTTAGTCAATATGAGCATTAGCTGCTATAACAAGCACTCTTGCATCTTAGTGGCTTAGCATGCTTGTTTTCCAAAGCCAATGAAGTCAGTAGTTGGACTCTATCCCACACAGTGTTCATACAAAGTGAAAACTTAGGAAGTCCCCCAAAGCCTCAGTATCAAGAAAAGTAATTTTTAAGCTGATTTTTCTTTCTTTAATTTTTTATTTCACATTCCAACCCTAGTTCCCCCTCCCTCCCCTTCTCCTGCTCCCCCACTTCCTTCCATCCCACCCTCCATCCACTCCTCAGAGGAATGGGATAGTTGAGTTGGAGGGATGGAGAGGGAGAGCAATGAAAGAGATATCTTGATAGAGGGAGCCACTATGGGGTTAGGGAGAAACCTGGTGCTAGGGAAACACCTAGGAATCCACAAAGATGACGCCAGCTAAAACTCCTAGCAATAGTTGAGAGGGTGCCTGAACTGGCCTTCCCCTATAATCAGATTAGTGACTACCCCAATTGTCACTGATAGAACCTACAACCAGTAACTGATGGAAGCAGATGCAGAGATTCACAGCCAAGTACTGGGCTGAGCTCCTGGAGTTCAGCTGAAAAGTAATTTATTTTAATTAAAATTTTAAAAACGATTTCATGCATGAGTATTGGGTTTGTCATTCTCATTCCTTCTTCTTCCCATACACCTCCTTCCATGCTTGTTCCCCTCCCTTCCTCTCAAATCTGTTGCCTTTTATTACTAGAGTGCACACACTAGAGTTGCTCTTATGTGTACTTGTTTAGGCATTATCTACTTGGGATTAGATAACCTATTATGGGAATCATCCTGGAGAAATTTTTCCTTGACTCTCTGTAGCTCAGCAGTCATAAATTGCCTCTAGCTCCAGGCTAGGTCCCTGTGAAATGTCCCCTTCCACACTGGTATGCCAACCGGTGCTGTCATTGTGCTGGTCTTGTTTAGGTGACTATATTTTTGAGATTTTATGTGTTCAGTTTCTTAGTCACATATAGAAGACATTTGGTCCTCTGGTTCTTAGACTTTTTCCACCCCACCCCTACCCCACACTTGCACAACGTTCCTCGAGCCTTAAGAATGAGGACTGTGGCTATAAGGATAAGTTTTTAGAATGCAGCTAGAAATTTTACTGGCCTAGGAAAGTGGCAGTGCTAAGTTCTCTTCTAGGCTCCATGGATTCCTTCTTATTTAAAGGGCCTTGAGTCTAATTAGACAGATGCTGGTTGCCCTTACAGTATAAGTGCCATTGTTGCAGGGCTATTGCTTGCTTTTCTCCCTTGGAAGTTTACATAGAACCTTCATATGTGCTGAGAGCTAGTCTTCAGAGCAGAGGTTTCCAGACCCCGTGTTTAGGGTTCATTGCTAATTTCAGTGATAGGGTCTTACCCTCCAACTTCTGGGAAACAATGAAGGGCAAAGAAAAATCCTAAATTCTTTTGGGAGTTTCTTCATTAACCTTGAACAACAGTTTATGGGGTGATTTCTCATGTCTGGTCTGAGGTTTTTGTGAACAGAGAATCTTTTTAAAATAAAAGTAGGAATTAACAGAGTTGGCTTAAAGGTAGAATGATGACACCAAGACTGTTGGCAAATTTCAAAAGACCAACTAAAAGCAGGGTGAATATTACTAAGAAAATGTAGATCCATAGGTATAACAATCTTTTCAGCATGTACAGGGTGCTTGTGTACAAAGTACACAGTATGTTTCTTCACAGTCACGAAAACTGATTCCTATTCAAAGGCGGTGATACCTTACATTTCAATAAACATTAGTAGGCAAAATAGACTTTTGGTGCAAACTACAATAACTTACTTTTAATATATCAGGCTTCAATTAATTTAATTTTCATTTCATATAGAAAGGTCTTTGTTATATATAGGAGAGCCTAGGACTCAGAAGAGGATGGACCAGAGTCCCCTGTCAGTACATACTTCCTCATGTGTGGTCATAAGAGCCTCAGATGGTCCTTCGGGACAAATCTAAGTAACACCCCCATCAGCTACCATGACATGCTTTGTTTCACTCATGATAAATTCTTATATTCTGATTATTAACTTTTTAAGCCCTCTATTCTTCACCCCAAACCATGTTGTAAGTACCATGAGATCAGAGATCTTTGGAGATGATTAACCTTAATTATCAGCTTGATACAGTCTAGTATCATGTGGGAAGAGAGTTTCAGTGATGGATTGTCTGAATAGAGCTGATTGATATGGGAAGTTCTAGCCCACTGTGTGTGGTGGCACCACTGGGACAGGGGATTCTCCCTCTTCTGCCTCCTGTGAGCTGTAGGAGTGCTAGGTTACAGATGTGAGCCACCATGCTGTTTTAAAATGTAGGTTCTGGAGATTTGATCTCTAACCCTCATGCTTGTGTTGCAAGCACTTTACTCCCTGAGCCATCTCCCTAGCCCTGTGAAGACAGCTCTTAGAATCTTAAACACTCAGTGACCACACACACACACACACACACACACACACACACACACACTCAGTGACCACACAGACAGAAACACACAGAGACACACACACACATAAACACAGAGAAACACCCCTTTAGAGTAGATAGCTAAATAATGAAGCATAGATATAGATATGATCACTTACTCCAGAGTTATCATATATATTTTTCTACATCAAGACACATTTAAAAAATTGATGGGGAGTAACTCATGATCCAAATTCAGGCAATGGCCACTGATCCCTAATTTCATCAAAATCCATGGATTTTACCCAATTGGATTTATCTTTGGATGATGTCAGGTCATATTTCTCTAGCAGCAACACTCATCACACGATGCGATCATAGTGGGAATCTGCAATAGAGTCACACTGTACTTATTCGGAGGCAACTCTTCATTTTGACATTCTCTACATTTTAATGTTTTACCACTCATGTGCATTTTAACATCTCTAAAATCAAGATGTCTTCTAATCAATATTTTATGGAAATAGTACTTCCTTTTATTTTCTTAAAAGATGTTATTAGGATAATGGTATCTTTCCATCCATGGCAACTGAAGATCAAGAAAGAATAGTATTTATAAGAAAAGTGATAGACAGCTTTATAATCTTAGCATATTTAAACTCGTAAAAATGATAAGAAAACAGCAAGATCTTGAAGGCAAAGATCATGAAACTTCAGTTCACATAGGAAAATATAATTAGGCAGCAATATAAATAACTATGCTAAGATTCAAATGAATGCAAATGAAAACAAAAAGAAAACCACCTTTTTGTCTTCCAAATTTGCAAATGATAGTTTCTTTAAAGTCCCCTGCTAATTAGTGTGAAATACAAAGAGTATCCTAATCAGGGGCTGTTATGTAAATTGCTATAAAATTTCAGCATAGCAATTTGGCAGTGTAGATTAAAATCCTGCAAATGTTCACATCTTATTTATTATTTTAGGAATATATCATGAAAGAACAATCAGAAAATGGTCTCAATAAATTCTTAAACTAAGAACTGTAAAAATGAAGGTATAGAATTTACATGCTTATACAGTGAATCAAGAAAATTATGATAAATATGTCAATAAATTGATGAGGTTTTGTTATTGCTAGTGTGCATTTGTGATTAAAGTAAACCATTGCACATTATTTTAATAATTGGATAAACATTTAAAATACAAGAGAAAATGACTATTCAGTATTCTGCCAGAATTTGCATTTCTACCCAATGAAAGAGAAAGAAATTTACTCATTACAAAGCCTACTCATAAATGATATTTGCACACCAGAAATTATGCATGTAGATATTGGGCATATTTATGGAAAATACCCAAGGTAAAATATTTCAAGTTTTCTTGGATTTTGAAAACTTAACAGTACTGGCCTTTGCATTTAAAAGTTGGGAGTAAGTTGCTTTGAAGCTAGTTTTATGATCATTTTCCTCCTTTTGACACACTGGCAGCTCACTGGTTAAATTCACACCACCAGCTTTGCCTTCCTGGATGTGGGTGAGGAAGTGTTTGGTGTCCTCACTAAATATGGGATTAGTCACTAAATATGGGATTAGTCAGCTCTTTATTATCTCCTGCAAATAATAGTCGGATGCCATTCTTATCGTATAAACATTTATTCAAAAGCTAACCAAGACTTTAAGCTGCCTAATGGTTATGTAATAAGAATATTGTGAAATTCCCTTTTTAATAGGACGCCAGTATTTAGTTCAATACTGCAGCTCACAGAGCAGCCTCCTGGAGAGTTTGGCTGAGTTTTTACATTTTAACTGTGTCTGATTTTTGAGACTGTCGTACTTGTATATAATTTATTTTCATCACCCCCTCCCTGCTGAGCTTCTTCCAGATCACACCATGTTCCCCTCCCAGTTTCAGGTTCTCTTTTCTTTTTTCCTCCTTTATAACTCACTGAGCACAGTTAGTGCTGCCACATTCCACAGGGGTGTGGGGCCACCCATTGAGCATGGGTAACCTATAAGGGGCTACGACATTGAAGAACACCGACTCTCTCTCCTCCAGCAGCCACCAGTTGTCTTGGTCTCTACTTCTTCATGTCATCTTGCAATCTTATTGTTGCTTATATTTTCTTAAAACAAACCAAAGGTCAAGAGTCCTTTGCCTATACTTTTGATATCAGGAAAAGAATATCAAGCAATTAAGCAGATTCTGCATTTATGCAGTATATTTTAATAACTTCCTTCTTCTATTTACTGTTTTTCATAGTTGCCTTTGGTATTTTACTTAGGTATACTGAAATAAAGATATCATTTAGGAACCTCTAGCATCTCATAAACCAGTGATGTGGTAGGGTATGTGGGCAGACAGCCTGCATGTACAATGTAAGAGGAAGATTTAAGTTCCCCTTTAGTCAAAACAAGTACTGAGTGCACATCATTAGCAGGAGAGAGTTCTGGGAGGCAGGAGATGATGATACACAGACATTAATGTCAGCTATGCTTTGGAAGAGAGTGGAAAGAGATGGGCTTCCATTCACTGGTAATCTCACAATAACTAGGACTCTCCTTACAACTCCCCACATTCCTACTCTCAAGCCAGCCAAATGAAGCTCTCCTTCAGTGGTCATGGGTCATGGGGTTCTCCTTGGTAAGTACGATGTTACCCCATGATGTAATAGCCACAATGATCTCACATAGACTATGCAGGAAGACATCAGGTGAATTTGGGGGAGTTACCTTTCTGCTGTTACAACTTTGGTATAGACTATGAATATCATTATTGGCACAATCTCTAACACAAAAGATTACACAGGGAAGAGTCTTCTAAGACGCCCTGTGTCTTTTATAAATTGCTGAGTTAATGTTCACCTTAAAGAGTTTCTTTTGCTTCCATTTCAACTTGTTTTCTCGAGAAAATCATGCTGGGATCCAACTTCTTATTGTTAAGTTGATACAAGCCCGTGATTCTCCCTACTCAGACCTAAAATATTCCACTCTCTTGCCTCCAGGCTATTGCATATGTTCTTTTCCTATCACCCTTCGACTAGTTCACACTCAGTTATCACATATAGAAAAACAGCCAAACTTTACACATACGAGATCCCAGAAAATGGAACTCCCACACATTCTGTCCTAGAAAGCTTTGGAGGAATGATGAAAAAAGAAGGAAAATGGCAGGGCTTGTGGAACAGCTGCTAGGATACAGTAGCCAAGGGAAGAAAGTCCCGTAAGGACAACTATGCAGAAGGCTGTAGAGACCCAGAAGAGAAAGAGATCCAGGGAAAGGGAAAGACGTCCTTCCAAATGATACTGCAGGTGACTATTTGACAGGTGTGGTGGATTAATCAATCCCAGAAAGCCATGCAAAGGGAAAAGCCAAAAGAGCTGCTATTAGAGAAAAATATAATTCCTCCGTACTGTTTGGTTCAACCAGCAAACGATACTTGTATCATTATTGGGGTTTAACCATTAACTATCTATTTTTACCTTAAGTTGAGATACTTTACTGGGACAGGGCATTTGAGCAATGGTCGTCTAAGGGTGTTAATTTCCCACCAATGCAAAAAGTCGTTGAGGAAGCTGTGTGCTTGACAAATCAAGAGGTAATGCACACACTGTAAAGAGACATGGAAATAGCATAAGTCACAGCTGTAATAAGTCACAGTAGTTGTCTCAGACCAGGATGACTGGGTAGGACACAGGAGACCAGTGTTGCTTTCCTATGGAAGTCTTAAATTTCAGGGCACTTTTGTAACTGTTTTATAGATATGTAGATTTATTTAATTTGAAAAACTATGTATCTGAAGCACCTACCACATGCCTGCAGAATTCAACCCTCTGCCCATCACGTAATAGAAATGATAGAACAAGGTTCTCACCCTCCAGGAACATGTCGCTTAGGAGGATGTAAGTGATGACCCCAGTCCAAGAAGAAACTTACATTTGAATTCAAACTATATGAACCTTAACTTTTGAAGAAAAAGTGTGAAAAGTACCCTACTGAATTTATAATTCATACTCAGAGGACATTAGCAGTGAGTTACTGGTCAAGCACCTCTCAGTAGGTTTACTAGTTTGACCTCATTAAAGCTACCCCCCAAGAGCAGGATAGCACTGAAGGACCAGTGTGGCTTAAACTATGGCTTAGACCTTGTTACAAAAGTGACTATTTGCTTTGTACTAGATACTATTATATTATAAAAGCAACATAGGTTCCTGTTCCCTCTGGCCCAATGACTATCTAAGAGGATGCTGTGGAGACAGCCACAGAAGGACAGAAAAATAAGGAAATGAAAACAAAAGGGTCAGAGACATGGAGGACAAAAAGAAAGACAAAGGTACTGCAAATGCTGTGTGTACTAGGACTCTGGGGGCAGTTTCTCGAATGTGTTTCTTGCCATTGTTGCATATTTTGCTTGGACATCCTGTCACTTCCTCTGAACCCCCTGTGACAGAAATATTTGTGAGGAAGGTTAAAATCACTAAGAAGTTGTTTATGTGGCATGTTTCTTGGCAAGGGGCACATCTTCCGTTCTTCTGAAAAAGTTACATTTGAGATGGCAGGTAAACTCACAGCTGCCTTAAGCAGAAATCTTTTGTGATCACACATTTGAAGTTGCCAATTACTCTGACTTTTTTTTCGTGATACAAATGTGAGTACGCGCACACGCATGTGTGTGGTGTGTGTGTGAGCGTGCATGTGTGTGTGTAGATGTGCCACATATATGAGAAGGTGCCCGGGTGCACAGATAGTCTGTCCTTGTGCTTTCCTTCTACTAACATTCAGATTCACTTTTCTCTACGCTCGATTAGGCTGTCAATAAATGGAGGGACTAATGCAGGCCTGAAGAAGAAAGACAAAACATTCAAAACACTCAGTTTTTTTTCACATAGATCTGCAAATCTGTGGGATTCTGTCTTCTCTAGCATGGAAGCTCAACTTGGAGGCTGTTTATTCATTTAAAATTGATAGAGTCCCACTCAATTAAAACAGATAAGGCCAGTGAAATGGATCAGTAGGTAAGGATGCTTGCCACCAAGTCTTAGGACTTGAGTTCAAATTTTGGGAGTCAGACATGGAAGAACAAGACTCCTGAATATTGTTCTGTCATCTACATGCACACACACACACACACACACACACACACACACACACACACACACACTGTATAAATGTAAAGAATAAGCCGGGCGGTGGTGGCACACGCCTTTAATCCCAGCACTCGGGAGGCAGAGGCAGGCAGATCTCTGTGAGTTCGAGGCCAGGCTGCACCGACAGCCTCCAAAACAATACAGAGAAACTCTGTCTCGTAAATACCAAAAAAAAAATGTAAAGAATAAAAAAATAGATGTATAAATGAACAAATAGGGTGTTTTCTATTTGTGTACAATCCTCTCTTGGAAACATGTGTGGCCAATGCACATTAGACAGTAGATATACACAGAGTTAAACATGTGAGAGGACATGTGTGCACTGTACCTGAGTACACACGACACAAAATATCCTCTATGATTTAGTTCAGGCAGAGACAAGCCAAGGTATAAAGTCAAGCAGGCTGAGAGCCTGTGGAAATATTGCACACAACAATATTGCACACAACAATGTTGCACACATCCAGGAGGCTCTGGATGAGCTGACAAACCTTTGGCTGAGGACTGAACTCTACATGGGGCCTGTTTCAGGAACAGTGGTCAGTCACTAGGTTTAGAAAGCACGTGGCTTGGCAGTACTGCACAGCTCTGTTTTTGCTGAGTGGGGACCAGCACCCAGTTCCTCCTTCAGACAAATGTTTAGGTAATATGCAGAAAATAAAAATTTGTTGGGGAGGAAAATGATCAGTCCACACAACTACAAAATCTTAGCCACACACTGAACCCAAGCTATCAACTTTTCTTTGTATTTCTGGTTATCTCATTCTATGCCCAAAGATCCTGCTTCTGTTCACCCTGCTTACTGCTTCTGGGAGAGCTTTCTGAAGTTGATCTCAAATCATGATAACCCTTCCTAGGAAATTCTGAGGCTGGTACCTGGGGAGATGGTTCAGCAGATGAAAGTCCTTGTTGTTAGGTCACGGGGACCTAATTTTAGTCCCTAACACCCCCATAAAAATGTGAGGATAGCCATGCACAACCCTGCAATTCCAATACTGCGGGCGAGAAGACAAAGGGCTCACTGAGGCTTGCTGGCCGGTCAGTCTAGCTGAAGGTTCAGATAGAGGCCGTGTCTCAAACGCATAAAGGAGAGGATGATAGAGGGGGACACCTGGCAGCCTCCTGTGACTTCTATGTGTGCCGGTACAGACACATATACACCACGCTTATACCCATGCACAAATGTGCATTCTTACACACATATTAAAAAATGAAAGAATTAAGGAAGATAAAAATTAAATTAAAATAATTCTGAGGTTGCTCATGGCTTGAGGTAGGTCTTAGGAAGCATGTTTCTCTCTAGCTGCTGGGAAGGGAGCAGGAGAGGAAGGCATTTAGATTGTGCAGCCCCCAGAGCCATGAACTCACACCCGAGAATGCAGGTGACGTGGAGATGTCACTCTAGCACACTTGGCTGTTCCTCTCCAAAAGTCCAGGGGAAATTGCCACCCAGTTTGCAAGTTTCAGGTCTAGGGCCATCCTTTTGATGGAATCTCTCTGGACAAGCTTTGGATCTCTTGCTGCCTCTTCCTCTTGTATTCTTTTCCTTTCTAAGTCTAGATGTTGGCTGGGGGACTGAAGAGCATAGATTTCTATCATTAACTCAGGTCTCTACAACAGAATTAAGAATAGTTACAGTATCATCGTTTTTCTGTCATCCCAAGAATGGTTGGCATCAGCTTGTAGCTCCAGGTGTGTGTGTGTGTGTGTGTGTGTGTGTGTGTGTGTGTGTGTGTGTTTATGGTAATTGTTCCCACTGAGGTCCCAAGATGGAGGAAACAGGCCCATTGAGAGGCCTAAACACAAGAGTTTGTTTGAATGTCTCCCTCGGGCAGGGAGATGCCCATTCATCTTTTCTCCTGATTTCTCTCTTCCTCCATTGGGTATTATCAATCGTCCTTTCTTAGGAAAAATATGTTAAATGTTGTACAGTGAGTTTAATCCTGTTATTGGGGCGACTTTAGAGGATGACTAAAGGAAATTCTACAAGAACAGGATATTTATCTGCCATTCAAAATGTGGCTTAGGAGCTGAAGAGTCAGCTCAGTTGGTAAAGGGATGGTTAAGCAAGCAAGAGGACTTGAGTCTGATCCGCAGAACTTAGTGAAGAGCAGGGCATGGTAACATGTACTTATAAACCAAGCATGAGTTTGGGCCAGATACATGGATCCCTGGATCTTCCTAGCCAGGCAGTCCAGCACAATTGGTGAGCCTCGGGTCTCAGTCAGAGAGATTCTGTCTCAGCAAAACAAAATAAAAACCAAAATGAAAAAAAAAACTCAGCAAAACTGATGGCTATTGAAGGGAGACATCTGAGGTTTATATTTGGCCACCATGAACACTGTCAGACTGTCAGGCACACACACACACACACACACACACACACACACACACACACCTGTGCACACGAGAGAGAGAGAGAGAGAGAGAGAGAGAGAGAGAGAGAGAGAGAGAGAGAGAGAGAGAGAGAGAGAGAGAGAGAGAGGTAAGTGTTATGATGAAGTGTGAGGGGAACATTGGCGGATTTCATGGCAGGCGCAGGCAAGGGTGATTGAGGTGGAGGGACAAATATGGCACATAGATAGAGATCAAGTGAGAAGTTTTATTAGAAAGGGGAGGGAAGGGGGAAGGAAAGAGAAAAGAGGTAAAGAGACAGAGACAGAGAGAGGACAGAAGAGAAGAGGGAGACAGGAAAAGTCCTGTCTGCCCCAGGGGAACCGAGGAGGGAAACAGAGAATGAAAGAGAGGAAAGTGGGCAGGGGTCTTTCTTTTAAAGGAGTCCTTTGCTCCTGTGTGCAGACTAGTATTCATGGAACCCTGGGCTGACCAGGGTACTGCCTGAGTGCATTCTGCCAGGTGACAGGGGCAGGCCAGCATAAAGCCTGAATCCTTACATTTCCACCTTTATTTATTATCAACAAGATGAGGAGTTAGGCTTGGCAGGTTAGGGAATAAGGGCATTGAGTTCTCAAGGCTACTTCCTGATGACGTGGGGAGTGTTGACCACTTTGAGAAAGCTGGGGTGCTGCCATGTCCTGGGGTACCTGGTTGTTTCAACTGCTGTCCAGGCTGTATGCAACTCTCTGGCACCTCTTAGACCTGGCAAGATGTTGACAGAGTAGAGGACAAGGTTAAGTTTAGGAAAAATATTTTTTTCTTAGGCCCTGGTATTTGGTGGAGGAGGATCATGAGATGAGAGAGGGGTTCCCCAGTGATCCCAAGATGAGGAGTCCCAGGACCAGGGAAAGGTTGAATGATGTTTATCTGGAGTGAATCTGACCTGCTTGAGTGGATCCAATATAGTTCCCTGGAACTTACAAGAATTCTTTGTGAAAAGATAAATTTTAGGCACATTAGCATTTTTACTGTTTATAATCTGTACTGAAGTTTGCATTGTAAAAATGGCAGTGTACAAGTGTCAGAAATGAATTTGGTTGAAAGCACTAACATTCTTCTTTCCATCTGGAAAACTGACAGATATCTTTAGCTCAATGAAATGCACCTTAATTTTGAACTTGTGGTTATCGTACAGTGTTTTGTACTCTGCCAGAGTTGAATTAGTAGCTTATTAAAACTTTATTGATTAATGTTAAGAGTACAAAAAGTAGATAATGCATTTGTATACCTTAGGTTACTTTGTTATACCTTAAAACATTTTTAGAATCATACATCGTAAGTTTTTA
The DNA here is from genome assembly GCF_017639785.1 of Mesocricetus auratus. Classification (NCBI taxonomy): domain Eukaryota; kingdom Metazoa; phylum Chordata; class Mammalia; order Rodentia; family Cricetidae; genus Mesocricetus; species Mesocricetus auratus. The sequence goes on from NW_024429193.1 coordinate 41,462,795, forward strand.
TGTTTTTACATAAACTTTACACCTTAAAGCATCTTTTAAAGCAAAGGAATGGTAAGAAGTTATACTGAAACCTACCAGTCATCAAACTGCATCAGAGTTCTTTAGAAGGATAAAATTTAACCTGAATTAAAGATTAGAGAATGAAAGAGACATGCTGGTGTGGCCCTGTCACCTGGCAGAATGCACTCTGGTTAGCTTGTAGGTGCAAAGGACCCCTTTAAAAGAAAGGCCCTGCCCACTTTCCACTCTATTCCCCCCATTCCCTCCTCCGTGGTTCCCCTGGGGCAGACAGGACTTTTCCTGTCTCCCTCTTCTCTTCTGTCCTCTCTCTGTCTCTGTGTCTCTTACCTCCTCCCCTTCCCCTTTCTAATAAAACTTCTCACTAAGCTCTGTCTGCCTGGCATGTTTGTCCCTCTACCTCAGTCCCCCTCGCCTGCCATGGAATCCGCCAAGGTTCCCCTCGTGCTTTGTCACATTAACTAGCAATGATAATAATAGTATAACAAGGCTTACTTATTCAGCTAACCTGAAAGCTGGTGGGCAAAAAACGTTCATTGGAGAACATTTTGCTTAGCACATTTGAAGAGTCTCGTGGCCTGTGCTTCTGTTGTTGTTTAATTAGCAGCATCCATGTATCAGGCCAGAAAATGTGGACCAGTCAGCCCTCATGGGTGAAGGTTGATGCAATTGGTTATGTAACTTTGAGATGCCCTAGTTTTATTTCAGTAAACTTTTACTGTGAAACAACGGTGTCACTGAAGATGGATAGCCAAGGGATGATAGTTGTCAAGAAAGGAAGTGAATTCTACCACTAGCTCTGGCTTTAGTGGGTTATCAAACACTTGTGCAGTCCACTTACAGAAGATGTTTTACTTCTCAGCCTGAGTGCCATCACCATCATCATCGTGATTTTTATTATTGTTTTTGGTGGAAGAATCCAGACATGAAGGGAGTCTTTTTCTGTGGATAAATGCCCTAGGTATAAAGACAAATCACTGATTTGGCCTGCTTTCTCTCTTAGGAGTAGCACACTCATTTAGCCTCACACACTGCCTGTCTTTGCATGTTGCTGGGATAACATACCCTGACAAGAGCAACGTAAAGGAAGAAGTTCATTCCGGCTCACACTTCAAGGCTATAGCTTTCCATGGCAGAGAAGCCACAGGGGCAGGGGCCTGAGGCACATGTTGTAGCCCTAACCAGGAGGCAGAAAGCAGTGAGCAAACGCTGCTGTTTAGTCCTCTTTCTCCACCTTATACAGTCTGGAATGCCACGCCCAGGAGCTAGCTCCACCCACAGTTAAGGTGGGTCTTTCCACGTCAGCCAATGCAATCATGATAATTCTTCACAGACATTTCCAAGCTTAACCTTAATCTAGATCTTGTTACCTCAGGTTTCTGGATTCCCTCGGGCTGACACTTAACACTGACCATCATACATTCTTGTGGCAGTTTGAGTGGAATTGGCCTCCGTAAGCTCATAGGGAGTGACACTATTAGGAGGTGTAGCCTTGTTGAAGTAGATGTGGCCTTGTTGGAGGAAATGTGTCACTGTGAGGGCGGGTTTTGAAGTTTCCTATGCTCAGGATGCCGCCCAGTTTCTCTGTCAACTTCCTGTTGCCTGCAAGATGTAGGAGTCTCAGTACCACATCTGCCTAAGTGACACCATGATGATAATGGACTGAACCTCTGAAACTGTAAGCAAACCACACTCAATTAAATACTTTCCTTTATAAGAGTTGATGTGGTCACAGCACGTCTTCACAGCAATAGAAACCCTAACAAGACAATACTGAACATTTTTTTCTAAAGGAATGGGAAATCTGATAGCATATGCACAATTAGTCTCCCACTAGCTTCCATGGACAACAGCACTAATGGATCATAGCACATTCACAGGTCACAGCATCAATGGACCACAGATCACTTTCCTGTGGGCTTTAGAGACTTCAACATACCTCTACCCAGAGTCACTAAAACCGTTCACCACCCTGTATGCGCTGAGCACTAACTATGCAAAAATGTACAACATACATTCTTTGTATTCAAGACCACTGTGCAGCAGAGAGTGAAAGCTAACAGGCCCCTCCTCCATCCTCCCGTGAGCCCCGCCTCCTGTATTTTCACTGGTGAGAAGTCCAAGGTAAAAGTACAAAGTCTGAGACTTAATTATTCTCAAGTTTTACCTCCTACCCAGAAGTCTAAGACTGAAGGTGAAAGGGATTGGCAACATTAATGTTGAGATGCCCCAGTTTTGTTCTGCTAAACTTCTCCTGTGAAACCTCAGTCTTATGAATTATAGAAGCACCCATTTATATTTGTTTTTCCCCTGGTTCTGAGTTAATTAATTCTGGACTGGTTGCTTGCTTGGTTCAGAGGAGAAAGATTTTAATTTCCTCTTTGCAGCCAGTAAAAAAGCCCTCCTACCTCAGTGGTCTCCTCCTTCCCCTGACTGAGAAGGGAGCCACAGAATTTCCTTCCTCCAAAATCCTCCTCAGGTGAACACTGAGCTTTAAGATTTAAAGCTGGCAAGTGAGAGGGCATCTTCCTTCTGTGGTCCTGGGAGTCAGGAGCCTCATCTCTGAAGCCTCAGGAGCCCAGGAAAGACCCCTCAGCTGTTTCCACCCGAGGTCCTCCTAAGCCTGGTTACAGTGATGTGGGCGAGGTTCACCAAGCCTGTCACTCAACAATGATAGATGCCTCCAGGACAAAGCTGTACCCTCACCCGAGGTGGGCGCCATTGAAAGCAGATTTGTAACCAGAGCCATGAAGAAGCTTGAGAACACTGGCAGAAGGGGCAGGGGAACTTTCCCAGCAAGAAGCCTCTGAGAGGGGGTTGGGGTGGCGGAGGAGAGTTGCAGTGGCTTCCTGGCATTTTTACCTAATCTTCTCTCCTTTACTAGCACCGAAAGAAGGTACTTGGCTGGAGCCTTGTGCATTTGTACGTGTATGTAAGTGGCATGCATGTATATGACCATGAGGCAGCCACAGGTTAATGCTGGGTGTCCTTCTTGAATGCTGTCTACATTACATGTTAACTATGTTTTTTATGTACTCGTTGAAACTGTCATTCATACATTGTATTTTGGTCATATTAACTCCCCTCCACCAACTCCTCCTTGAAACCCAGCTTCATACTCACTCAGGTTTCACATTATTTTTTGTGTCGGTGGGAGCTTACCAATACGACTAGACTGGCTGGCCAACAAGTCCAGGGGCTCCTCCTGTCATTGCTTCTCCAGTGTTGGATCACAGGCACTCATCTCAGCCCCAGAGTTTTATGTAGGTGCTGGGGATTGAACTCAAACCCTCACACTTTTATGTGGGAGCAGTCTCAGGCGGCGCCATCTCTCCAGCCTGCCTTATGTATTTTTAAAGCAACTGCACCTCAGAGACTTTTGGATTCTCTCTTTCCGTTAGACATGACTGCTCTTCCTTACTACGAATGGTGGCCCATTCGTAACCGCCCCCTGATAGACCCACACAGCGTCTGCCCCTTGGCTTCAGCCAATTCCAGTCCTGCAAAAAAGGTTATTTCTTTGTTCCTGCATCTGGTTTCATGTTGAGCTTTCCGAGAAAACTCTTTGTGAGAGAGGGGGAAAACAACCCCACCGCAGGTTCTATAACATTCCTGCTGAGATAGGGCGTTGTGAGGAATAATACAAGGACTGCCAGTGCCATGCGTGGCTAACATTGGCGGGAGAACCGAGCTCCTCATTCCTTTGTGCGAGCATCATTTCTCTCTCACTCTGAGGTGCAGGGAACACTAATGGCATCTCTAACATTTCTTTCCTTCCTCCACACCTTCTTAAGGGCTTAAGGAGACATTTCCTTGCCAGTTTTAAGTTTTTCTGCGTGTCTATTTACTATGGGCTTAAAACGTCATTGCATGTATTTTACTTGGTGAGTGCAGTTTCAATGTACTAATGTAGAACCAGTGTAATATTAGTAATATTAGTTAATAGATATGAGCTCAAAAATCAGCTCTGGCACAAAGTTCTGTGACATCCGTGAGCCATGGTGTCTTTAAAGTGGGATTGTTAATGCCTCTCACATGGTGATGGGAAAATACATGTATTTGTGATACATAAGCGACAGTGTCACTATACTGAAGTGTATTTTTTAAAGATTTATTTTTTATTAATGTGTGTGTGTGCACGCACACGCACGTACATACTACATGTGTGCAGGTGCACAGAGGCCAGGAAGGGCTTCAGATCCCTTTCAGTTGGAGATTCAGGAAGTTATCAGCTGCCCGATATGGGTGCTGTGAACTGAACTCAGGTTCTGGTGAAGAACAGTTCTCAACTCTTCAGCCATCTCTACAGCCCTGACATGTATTTTAGATGCTATTTTAGAGAAGTTTTAAGTTTTCCACATGAAAGCTGTGAGGAAGGAGATAACCTACAAACTCCATGCATGTATAGCTTCCTCCATTTTCCATAACTAGTGTCATATTAAAATGTATGTCTACTCATAGAGTTAATATCCTCTCTTCTCCTCTTGACTCTAGAGAAATAAAATTATACTTTAGTCATTTAAAAGTTATATATCCGATTTTTGTCTTGTTAGAACAAGGTCACTCTATGAATCCCTGCTGTCTTGGAACTTGCTACGTAGGCCAGGCTGACCTCAAACTCAAAGAGATACACTTGCCTCTCTGTCTTCTGAGTGCTGAACATATGCCAGGCTGTGTGTTCTAGCTTTGGTCCTAAGGTGGTTTGCTAGCACACACTAATTTCCTGTTAAGAAGTATCTTAACAGTTTTATCTCCTTTTTTTTCGTTTCAAAAACATAATTTTTTTCAGTCTCTAGCCTTCACAGTATTTTCTGGATTTTATTTCCTGATTGATATAAATATTTTTGAGAATTGGCTTTTTTATTGCTCTTTTCATTCTTTTGGATTCTGCTAAAGAGCAATATGTTTCAATAACTTCTTCAACTTATGATTTTTTCCATGTATGGAAATTTTTTAAAGTTTTTATGATTGGTCAGTAGTGCCACCCACCTTTAAACCCAGCACTTGGGAGGCAGAAGCAGGCAGATCTCTGAGTCCAAGGCGAGCCTGGTCTACAGAGCAAGTTTCATGACATCCAGGGCAACACAGAGAAATTCCGTATCAAAAAAGAAAGTATATGATTCTCCTAACTTTCTACTGAGTCTCAAAATGAGCAGTATTAGCCCTCTAACTTTGCAGCTCTTTGCAATACCATTTTGGCTATTTAAGCTCTTTTACATTTTCATAAGAAGTTTAGAATCAGCATCTCAGTTTTAACAAACTCCTGCTGAGACTTTTATTAGAATTCAAATTAAGTCATTCTGGACAAACTGACATTTTAATACATGTGTTGATTGATGGATATCACAGATCTTTCTGCATCTTCTTAAAAAATGTAATTTCTCAGCAATGTTTCATAGTTCCAGTCTACAGGTCTTTTATATCTTTGTAAGATGCATACCTAAGTGTACCAGTTTTAATGACATTGTAAATTGTTTGCTTTTCACATCTTAATCCCACTTATTCATTTCCAGTACACAGAAATGAAGTTAATTTTTGTACATTGATCTTACTGCCACCTCATAAAACCCACTCAATTGTTCTATTTTCCTATTACACTAAATTTTTATATAGATTATGATGTCATGTGAATAAAATTAACTTTGCTTCTTCTTTATAATATGAATCACTTCTTATCCCCTTCTTGTTCTGTAATTTGTTGTCAGGGACCTCCAGTATAATAATGAAATATATAAATATAAAAATGATGAAAATAGATGTTTTGGCTTTTTCTTGATCTTATAGAAAACATATTCATATTTCATTATTAATTATGATGTTAACTATAGTTTTTTAAGATGATCTTAAATTAGGAAGATTCCTTCAATGCTTTATTTTGCTAAGAGTTTTACATTAGGAATATATGCAATACTTATAAAATGATTTTCCCGTGGTTCTATTCAAGGTGCCATGTACTTTTTTCATCATTATTATTGATTTTTTTTGGTTTTTCGAGACAGAGTTTCTCTTTATTGTTTTGAAGCCTGTCCTGAAACTTGCTTGGTAGACCAGGCTGGTCTCGAACTCACAGAGATCCGCCTGCCTCTGCCTCCCGAGTGCTGGGATTAAAGGTGTGCGCCACCACCGCCCAGCTTCATCATTATTTTTTAATATGATCAATTGCAGCGTTGGATCTATATGCTAAGCCAATTTGACATTCCAGGACAAACCACTTGTCCTGCCCTCTATGTCTTGTTGATACCATCTATTATGTATGCTCAAGAGAGATGTTGGTCTATGGTTTTCCTTTTTATATGTTTTCTAGTCTTAATATCAGGGTCATGCTGTCTTTCTAGAATAAGTTAATTGCAAACTGTTAGTGCCTCTCCAGTTTTCTGGAAGTGTTTGTGTAAAATTGATAACATTAAAAAAAAACCCATTCGATACATTGGACCAAATGGATTATTTATAGATTTTTGATTCATCAAATTTTCTTTTTCTTCCTTTTTTAAAAAATTTTAAGTTAGAAAAAAGCTTGCTTCATATGTCAATCTCAGCTCCCTCTCCTTCCCCTCCTTCCCTGCCTCTCCTCACCAGGCCCTCAGCTCCCTACCCAATCTCCACTCTGACCCCCCATGGGGGATCTCTAGAGTCTGTCATTTCATCCAGGGCAGGGCCTAGGCCCTCCCCCAAGAGTCCAGGCTGAGAGAGCATCCCTTATTGTGGGATGGGCAGCCAAAGTCCATTTGTATGCCAGGGATAAATACTATCCTAGGCCCCATAGATTACCTAGGCCTCCTCACTGACATTCAGGGGTTTGAGTCAGTCCCATACTGTCTACACAGCCTTCAGTCTGGGGTCCAAGAGCTCCCCCTTTTTCAGGTCAACTGTTTCTGTAGGTTAAACCAGCCCAGTCTTAACCCCTTTGCTCATCAATTCTCCCTTTCTGTCACTGCATTCGAGGAGTTCAGTTCATTGTTTAGCTTTGAGTATCTGCCTCTGTTTCCATCAGTCACTGGCTGAAGGTTCTGTTTCCCAGACTCTCTGGAAGTGGGATTGTATGCTGGCACTCACCTGATTCATGTCTAAAATCCATATATGAGTGAGTACATACCATGTTTCTCTTTTTTGACTGGGTTAACCTCACTCAGGATTTCTTCTTGCATGAGTTTTGATGCATGAGTTTTCATATTTTACAAGAAATTTGTTTATTCCATCTAAAGCATCAAATTGATTGGTTATGAAGTTGTTTATACTATTCTTTCAGGGCATGTAAAACTGAACCCTCCAAAGTATTGTAGATACAACAAAAACTACTTTAAAACTTTTTTCTCATTGATTTCTTCTGGTACCAGTTGGGTAATATAGAAATAAATTATTTCGTTTCCAGGCAACTGAGAATTTTCTTAGAGATTGTATGGATTCCTAATTTACTTATACTTTGGTTAGAAAACATAGCTTGAATGGCTTGAATTATTTTAAAATCATTTGTACCTTTTAATTCTTTAGACTATTGTATCTGTTGATAAATAGTCCATGTATTACTGAAGAAAATCTGGTTAGGCTGTTTGGGAATTAAGTGTTGCTTCAGCCTTTTATGCTTGTTTTGTCTATTCTTGGTCGGGGGCTATTGAAATATTTGGTTATAATTGTGGAGTTTAAGTGCTGTTCATCTCAGTTTTTCATTTTGAGGCTCATTATGCACCTAGACACTGACAAGTGCTGTGTTTCTGCATTGACTATTCCTTTCCTCATGATGAAAAATGAATGACTTTCTTTGTCCCTTGTAATGTTGTTTTCTCTGAAATCTACTCTGGCTGACACACTCTAGAAACTTTTTTTTCTGCTAATATAACTTTTATTTTATATTCTCTTCATTTTACTGTTTCTTCTCTTTATGTTTATAGTGGGCTTCTTGATTGTAGTACACAATTGAGGCTTGCATTTTTAAGTTTTAAAGCAAGTTGTCTCTCTTTGGCAGCTTTATGCTTATAAAGTGTGGCAGATTTAAAGAGTTTTTGTAACCCTTCACCAGATGACCTATGCTGATGTGTAATCATAGATCAGTTAAAATTAAACAATTTATTTTGAATTTTTTGTTTATAACTATACTCAAATTTCAAAAATCAGCTATTATATTCTGTTCCTCCCCCTCTATGCTTCTAAAGAATTGGTATTTCATTTACATATTCATTAAGCTGCTCCAAGTATTTCCTCTTGCTTAGGCTTCTTTATTTATGATTTTTAGTATTCTCCCCTTTCTGTGTTTCATCCTGGAAGATTTATTTTTGGGTCCTCTAGTTCATTATCCTCTTCCCCTTGCAGTATCTAACCTACCACTAATCCTGTCAAGTACGGTTCACAGATCAGTCGTTGTAAATTTTATCTACTTGGGTTTAAATTGAATTTGCTTTATAACTTTTGCATCTCAGTTTGCCATGTTTATTTTTTACCTCAAGATGAAAAAAATACACAGACCAGAGGATGGGGGAGATGGCTCAGTGGGTAAAAGCACTTGGCTCACAGTAATGAAGACCTAAGTTCAAATCTCCAGGACCCATTTAGAGGCCAGGCATTGCTGTAGGCATCTGTAACTCTATAGTGTTGGGAGTAGGCTCTTGCTGACCACCCAGCTTAGACAAGCTTAGGGAACTTCAGGCTCAGAAAGAGAGAGAGAGAGAGAGAGAGAGAGAGAGAGAGAGAGAGAGAGAGAGAGAGAGAGAGAGAGACAGAGAGAGAGAGAGAGAGAGAGACAGAGAGAGAGAGAGAGAGAGAGAGAGAGAGAGAGAGAGAGAGAGAGAGAGAGAGAGAGAGAGAGAGAGAGAGTCTCAACAAGTAAGGGGAGTAAAAAAAAGAAGGAGAAAAACTGGCCTCCAAATGTGCATGCCCTGGCAATTTTGCTTCAACTTTTGGACAACAGTAGTCAGTCTTTCCCGAGTAAAGCATAAACACGGCTACTGTCTGGCATGCCAAACTTGGGTTCCTCAATTTGATGCTCTTCTTCGGTAATGATTACCTGGCATCTTTGCACCTCTTCGTAGAACCTGTGCAAATCGAGTTTCAGGGAGTGGGTGGAATAAATGTTTATCCTTTTCTACTGCTGTTTTTGTTCCTGACCCAGAAGCCTTGTGTTCTCTGCAAGTGTCTGTGAGGCTGACAGATGAACTGCTAACATATAGGTAAAATTTCATATCCTTCATAATTCTACACATAAAAATTTTCCTTTGTATAAAATATGCTAGATCTCTGTGTCAATTTAGGCAGACTCAATAGAAGAAAGTCTGTATATTTTTTATGTTAATACCCCAATGTATATTGGGTTGAATGAGTTTCTGTAAGGCTACTAACTATCTTCATGTCTGAGGACCGGAGTTAGAAGTTATCTAGGAAGGCAACCACAAAGAAAAAAGGAATATAAAGTTAGCACAACAAGGTCTGACTGGAGCACTTGAATATGAGGTAGGGTCTACAGGAATAGGCTGGATTTCATGCCAGCCATTACTGCCTTCAACTTTGAAGCAGTGAGAAGCGGTTCCTTCATCTTGGAGTTAGGCACATCTGGACCAAGCATCAGAGAATGTGATTAGAGGCACCAAATGAAGCCTGAATATTTGCCTATCTATGAAGGATGTCCACAAAAAGACAAGAGTGCATATTCCAAACATTTCAAGTTGTGCCTTGAATTCTCAAAGGCCAGCAATGATGATGATGATGATAATTTATATCCTGTTTCACATTCTTTCTCTAGTAACACAAAAAAGTAAAGAAAAGATAAGAAATAAAGAGTCCTTAACTCCAACTGGGAATACATGGAAAGGAATTATTATTGGTAATATAATTTATCCTAACCAGGCAGACAGATGATGGAATCACTTCCCACCTTAGCATTTGAAAAGAGAGAATTGAAAAGACACAGAATGGAGTCAGTGTTCTGTTCTGCCTGCCCCTAAGTTATCTTTGGTCACTGTCCTGTGGGTCTATGCCGTTCCTGACCAGATCTGCACTGGCGTGCTGCTTAGCTGCTTTGCAAGGGTGATGCAGAAAACATGCACAGCTCTTATAACCCACGAAGATGGGGAGAGAGCCCCACAGACCTAGAGCCCAGCCTGTTACCCATTTGCTTCGGCCCGTCAGTTCCATTGCCTACAACACACCTGCCTCCCTTTGGGACCTTCCAGCCCCATCATCTTCTCTAGCTTACAGTGACGTCACCGGAAAGGAAGCCAGCAGCCCGCTATTCGTTATTACATCAGCAAATTACAAACGTAGATTTAAGGCTGGAGAGATGGCGCAGCCAGTAAAGGCTAGGCTCACAACCAAAAATAAACGCAGATTTAATTTTTTTAAAATCTAAGAAGTCATTAAAGGAAAGAAAACCATGAGGTGATGTTGTTGGTTAGATTGCTGAGCTTTTCTGCACACATAGCCTTTTTTGTTGCATTCTTTTCTTTTCTGACAAATCTATCTGAGGACAAAGAACCAGGTTAGATTGTGCTTTGAATAAAAAGGTTAGAGTCTTCGAATTTGGGTTCATGCACCAGAGTTAAAATGCATTTAACAAAAAAGGCTATCTTGATTGTTCCCCAAGATGGCAAAGAAGCCCGAATCATTACTAACAGCTGCTCTTATTATTTTGGAATAGTATTCATCTGTAAAATTCTTCCCTGGGGCTCCATAAATCGCTGCAGAGTTCCCTCAGGGATTATGTGGAGAAAGCCGGCTTTCTGTGCTTTTCCTTTTTCATGCTGGCTGTGACTGACTCACGGCACAGAAAACATCTAGCTGGGAGCACACATTTCTGTGGGTTTCTGACAACCCTAAGCTACAGGAACACACACACACACACACACTCACACACACTCACATTCAGGTGTTTATTCTTATTTCAACACAAAAGAACTTAAAATGACACAATGAGAAACGTTATGGACAGCCACTTAGTGCAGTCTGCCAGGAAAAAAAAATAGTGTCATAAGGATGTTTGTTTATCTATTTATTTTTGATTAACTGACAGCTCTGCCTGTGTTCTTCTGGGAAGCCACAGTGCAGGCTGGCCAAAGGATGACTAGAGAAGTTCTCCAGAACCAAGTAAACAAGCGAAAGCGTGGGAGGTAGCGAAATTCTTATACGCCAATTTCCTCATTGTAAACTGTTTGGAAGACGCTTCCTCCGGGCAGACTGGATGCCCCATTCTGTCTTTGCCTTACAGGATCCGGGAGCTGAGAGCGCAGGCTGCTGCAACACTTTACTTCACAAAGAAGTTTCCAGATGGAAGAGGACAAGTGCCATCCGTGACTGATCTTCCTGACAAAATGACATTGTCTTCTCAGTGTCTCTGAAAGCTTGATGACCCTCAGTGTCTCCTGGAACAAAGAAGTCAGTAGAACAGGGTGAAAATGTTACAGGAGGCATGGAAGAAACACAAAAGACAGATGACAAGGTGACAATTTAAACACAATCCACGGAATAAGAGCCTCCTCCGCAGCCGCACACCTACCAACACCTGCCCTTTTGTTAATACATAAAAGACAGCGGTGCTGCAACTCCTTAAGCTCCTTGGGGAGGGGATTACATACAGTGTGCTGGCTCCTGGGAAGATTTCACCGGACAGGGCCTCGGCCACTCTTATTTTACCTTCATCAACCTTTGTGTTACCGCCTCCCCACCCCAAATCCTGCTTATTCAAGTCTTCTAACTCTGCTTCATTTCTCCCTTTACTTCTAGACTCAGAAATCTCAAAGTAGTTAACCAGTGAATTACAGATAATCCATGTGTACTTGGGAAGATGGTAGAGGGACCTCCTGAACTTGGGGACTGAATTCAAGCCAATATTTGGAGAGATAGGAGCACAATCCTGCAAGCATCCACCAGTTCTGTTCCTTCCTTATGTAACGCCCTCTCTGAACTTTCAGTCAACGGTAACTGCTGTTGAGGGCTTTGGTGTCTGACCTGGCAGTGATGGAGGGTACGTATGCTCTTCGGTAGTTCACCCATTTGCCATGTTTAAAATCCTGCCCCGAGGGGAGAGTTCTTTATTTTAAGCATTTCTCCTTGGTAATGAAAAAAATAGCATTAGAATGAATAAGACAATGGATTCAAATAACTTAATGTAAATGAGTTATTCATTTCAGTTTCTCTAATGGAAGACATGCAGTCATTGAATAAAGATCAGAGGAAGGAAAATCCATCAATGAAGCCCTGAAAGAAAGAGATGAAGAACCATCAGTGGGAGGCAATAATTATCTTAGCAAATACCATTTATGTGATCTATTTCTTTCCCTTCTGGACACCGGATAGAGAAGATGGAGATAATGGGTCTCCTAGTTCATGCCACATTATTATCACTCATCACTGACTAAAGGAAGACCTTTGCTTTATTTTATAATTTTATTATTTTAGTGTGTGTGTGTGTGTGTGTGTGTGTGTGTGTGTGTGTGTGCAAGTGCTCTACTAATAGTCTAAGCTGACTGGTCAGTGAGCACAGGTATCTACTTTTATTTGCCTCCCCAGTGTGAGAATTCTAAGCCTACACTATCATGCCTATTCTTTTCTTCTTCTCTTCTTTTCCTCTCCTTTCTTTCTTTTTTTTCTCTCTCTCTCCCTCCCCCCCCCTCTCTTTCTGTTTCTCTCTCCCCCCCTCATTTCTGTGTGGTCACCATGTAGGTATAAGTATGTACAACACAGCATGTATGAGGAAGTTGTTGAGCAGGGTTTCTTAGCATAAACCAGTTGCTGGCCCATGAATATATGGAGATTCTCCTGTCCCCATAAAGGCACATTGGCATTGCAGACAATAACAGTGTTGTGCCCTTTTACTTGGGCTCTGGGGATCTGAATTCAAGTCATCATGTTTGCACAGTAAAAGTTTTTAACCTGTGCTCCATCTCTATAGACTCAATGCATGCCTTTTTTCCCCACAAAATTTTGGGGCTCAAACACAGGTTCTTTTCCTTGTGACCAAAACATCACTACAAACATTTTTATTTTTAAATTTCCCATCTTATTTCCAACTCTTGTTTTCATCCTAGCCCTTCTAATGTGTCAAATTTGTAGCTTTTGTGTAGACTTGTTCTTTCAAAGGGCATATTATTTAATATGTGTTGACATTGTATTTCATTCTATTTTCCAGTCTTTTGACTTGACCCCATGTTTCAGATCCATGCTGCTGAGAACATACCCACTCCTTTGCCTATAGCTTCCTCAAGAGATGCTAATAACCCTGTGTGCTTTCTCAGAGATGTACACCCAGATCATTTCCAGTCACCTCACTTCAAAGGTTGCTGAAGTTGAAATACAGGGACCATTAAAGAACTGTGAGGGAGTAGAGAGTGAGGACAGTTAGAAGACAGAGTTTTAAAGCTTCATGGTAGCTAGTTTTTCACTCTAGGATTAATACTAGCATAATAGCTTTTGAAGCAGACACCAGCCGTGAATTCACCTGGCCATCCAAAGCCCACAGGCTCCAGCCTCGTTCTGATGCTGCTGCTCTGGGCTTGAGACACTGAGGATAATACTGAACTGGGGAGACGTCTCAGTAGGTAAAGCATTTGCCATGACAAGTGAAGGCCTGAGGTTGAATTCCCAGTACCTATGTAAATCCAGATGCGGTAACCTGCATCTGGAATCTCAGTGACCCTGAGGCAGGAACATCCCAAGAAGCTTGGTGACCAGCCAACTTTGTGTACAAAGCAGTGAGCAACAAGGAGTCCCTCTCTAACACAAGTTGGAAAATGAAGACTGGTACCCACAGTTGCCTCTTGACCTCTTAAATGCACATTGGCATGCACACTTCCATACTTTCACAACTGAGTGTGTTCATGTGCGCACATGTCCCCACATCCCCCACATGGTGTGAGGGGGGTCTTCAGAAAACCCCTACTTCAATCCCTTTCCATTCTGGGTAGAGCAAGTTTGGGATGTCACACAAAGAACTGAGAAGAGCACTGTAGTCAGCAGAGTTCATACCAAGCTCTCCATTCTTTCCTTCATGATCATACACATCCTATCTGAGGTTTTCCCTCTTTTTCATATGTAAAGTGTGATGATGATATTAACTATAACCTCACACTTAAGATAGAGCAGCAAACAAACAAATGCCTCAATGCAAATATTCTGACCTTATTACCAGCAATTCCACCTAGATTGGATCAAAGATGTAAATACTGTTTTATCATGACACATCATTCTTCTCTTGAGCAGAACCAGCAATATACATGGAGGCCATGTTTAAAGAAGCGAGGCAGATCATGGTGATACTTTTGGTAGGAAGAAAAGGGGACTTTTCTGTGTTGGGGGTCGGGGAGGCATTCTCAAAAATAGTTCCATCCTACCTTAATAGCATCAGAAACCAGAGATTTCTGGACACCTCTCCAGAATTGTTGCTGCAGTGTATCTGAGTGGGGGTGACATTTGAAATTTTGTACCTGTAATGCATTCTTAGATGGTGCTGAACACCACATTTAGAACCCCCTGCCCCTTCTAGAGTACCAATAGCTCACCATCAAGGCAGAGATCTCTCCATGTCTGTCATGTCTTCACGTTAAACTGTGTAATGGGCAGGCTGTGAGAGGATGGATGTAAAGACTTTCCTTTTTTCCAGAGGGTCTGCTTCCTGGCAAAAATCACCACATGGGAGAGAAAAAGAGCGACGTGTGAAATGGACAACAGGAAACAATTACACACAATTATTAAACTTCTTCACTATTTTTATTGCCACGACCTAACCAGGTCAAACATCCTAGAAGAGGGATATGTGACCCACAATATCATGCCCCAGTGTCGAAGGTTGTATGCTCCTAGTAGAAAGTTCAGTTCAAAAAATTGGCCTAAAATAATAAAGAGCTATTTTTTTTCTTTTTTGGACAGTACTTCACGCATTTACAGCAAAATGCAGTAGATGAAGGGTTCAGACATGGACTAGGATTGAAATCCTTTTGTCTCAAGAGTAGCTGATATTTATTGAATACTTTCTGTTCACAATGTGGTGCACCACTAACTTCATATGTATTACTTTATGCAACCCTGAGCTTCAAATGGATATTTAAAAAACCAAAACATCGGCAGAAGGACTTGTCTGAGGTTGATCATAATGGAGATGTGTTGTCTAAGATTTGTTTCCCTCAACCATATGATACCAGACAATTATAAAACACCCTCCTTACTGTTCACATTCAGAAAATGATATCTCCCAGGGATAAAGCATGAAGAAATGGCACTAAGTGCCACAGAGAAAAGATGGGTTGTACTTACAGAACATCACTTTCCTTTCATAAAACAAAACAAAGTCTATATTCCACAAACTTACCAGTACCTGTTTAATCTCTTTGTGTTTCTAATTCTTAAGGGATTATTCTAATATCTTATCAAAAAATGATCATGTGTTCTTTTTTTTCTCTCTCTGATGACACACAAGGAACTAATCACATGTATTTTAATTTGGCATGTAAGCCTATGGCAGCTGTCCCGGTGTTATATAGTTAAATAGAAAAAGACTGCCTGGCTCAGTCTGCCTTTGCATCTGATGGGATTAAGCTTCATCAGAAAGGGTCGATTTCTTCACCACAATTTTTGGGATCCATGACATTCAGATTTGCATCTCCAGTTTGGGGTGAAACATATACATGTTTTGTGGAGATGTAAACACAAGTATCACTGCAGACATTTTTCTCCTATCTGTCACAGCCACAGTAATTAGCAGCACACCCATTCCTTAGCTCCCTCTGTGTGCTAGATAAGATAGAATGAAGGTTATCAGTAATTCCCAGAGCTGGCTCTAACCACACCTCTTTCCTTCCAGTCAAGAAAGCACTCAGAGTGCAAGCAAGGATGATGACGTTCCCATAGCAATTATTTGGAATCTAATCTGATTTAGTTCTTAAGAAGGAATTATTTCCAAACAGCAGCACTGTCTTATTGATAAATTATTGATGTGAGCACTTCCTCCTGATCACCTCTGTGACTAAGAACCACAGGACCTTTCCCGCAACCTCTCATTTGTCATCTTGGGCTCAGGTGACCTTTACAATAATCTTTCTAGATCCATTGAATTGAAGTAGGTCATGCTATTCAATTACTTCTAACTTCTGTCTAGATCACTAATCTAGAAGGGGGGGTCTCAGTGTGTTATAGTCATTTCCTGGAAAAAATATTTAGCGCTGAGATGAAGAAAACAATTTCTAGCCTTTTCCCCTGCAGACTGATGAAAGATCTGGAAGGTGTAAGGTTCTGGGTGGCAGGTGATGGCCTCAGTCTCAGAAGGTGGAGATGACAGGGACCACTGATGTGTAGGTGTCAGGATCCTTTAAATGGAGAAATCTTTTAGAATACATTATTTTCATTTTTATATGAAATATTCTACCCATTAACTTTTTATTTATTGTCTTTTAAGGTTCTTGAAAACCCAACGGGGAATTTTAGATGCTTTGAGTCTTTATAAGGACAATGTAATATTTCGGTTACAATTTCCCTTTTGAAATATCTTATTTACTTGGTATTTGTCCTATCTGTTCTGGCACAAAAAGGTATCAAAAACAGGATATTCTCCCTAAGCCTTCTTTTAGCTATAATGTGGCAAATGACAATCCAGCTTGTACAATTTTTGATATGGAAGTCTTGGAATTTCCACACGTAGGTTCCAAGCCAACAAAAATACACAGAGACGGAAAGCAGGGAAATTTTGATCTCTGTTGCCTTACTTCACCAGACTACTCCTCTGCAGATAACACTTGCCCAACAGGATACTTGATTTTAAGTGTGATTTGGAAATGGAAAGCTAGTTTTGTGAACTCAGAGGAAAATATGATAAAAATAGTTTGCATCAGATGATAGCACATCCCGAGAATGGGTGGTCCTTAAGTTATCTATGAGGCTTTCCTCCACTTTCTGTGGTACAGGAAGACCAAAAAAGGTCTGGGTTTTGGATGAGCTGAGATTGTTTTGAGAGTAGACACAGTAGAAAGAACAGTCAGTGGAGACACAGATACCTTAGCTTCTAGTGCTGATGTTCTCATTACCTAGCCATATGCCTCTGAGCGGGCCAGTCGGTCTCTCTGATCCTTGCTTTTCTCTTTCTGATGGAAAGAAAACATTTGTGGGTCCTGAATTCCTTGACTTTATAGTAGCCAATACACCTGGCAAACATTAGTCATTCTCTTCTATATGGTCATATTCCAGTACTTGTCATTACCCATAATATCACTAACTAAAAGTTTTACAACAAGGTTCTCCTTCTCTGTGTCTTTAATTCACTTACTATGTTACAATGCCACTTTAACAGGTCTTTGGCTCCATTTTTACTGTCCTTGCGTTGTATATTACTGGTGGTCAGGGTCTGCTTCAGGTGTTTTGAGGTTCTTGGCCTCCTATTCAGAGGATTGAAACAAAGGCAAAGAAAGATTGCAAAGTTTCAGGAAACAACGTTAATTAAAGTGAAGGAATAGCTCAGACTAGAAAAGAATACACTATCAAGATTGACAGCAGGGCCCATAAGTTAAAGTGCTTGGGGGTCCTGATCATTCTTTGGTGCCTCCTTTCAATGGGTGCAAGCGAAAGAGGAATTTGGTTACTGGCATCCTAATTTAGGGGGTCTCCATTTTGAATGACAGGCTAGTATTTTATAACCTCTTGCACACCACATGCCTATTCCCAAAATGCATCTGATTTTAATCATGTGCACGCGCAGTAATGCCTAGGTGTAACATGCTAAGTCAGGAATTTTTTAAAAGTGGACTTTGAAGAGAGAGCTTGTCTTATTGCACAGTATCCCAAACAGACTAACCAGATATGCCTACTGTTCTGTATTTTGGGATTCTATTCCAGGATGTATTTGAATAAAAACTGGCAGTCACCAAGAAGTTGCCAAAAGGAGTAAGTTATTTCCATCATTACATGCAGCTCTACACAAGTGGGCTCCCAGGCTGTTAGGTGCATTGTTCAAAAATGGCTATGTGTATAGTCAAGCTGGGTGGGGTCCAGGTTGCTAAGATATTCTTTATACTTGCCTGCTTTACCTGTATACCATGTTTCAGACTTAATAACCTTCTCCCTCCACTTCCCTATTGTCTTCATTTTGCAAACCCTCAAACTGTTAATCCGACTTGTCCCCATGTTGAACCTGTACACCTCAGCTAAACCTGCTAGAGTGAAGTCAGCTAGTCTTTCGGATGCATGGCCACTTAACATACTTACGTCATACCAGTCACTCATCCCCCTCATGACTATTTTGAGATGGAGCCATGCTATGTAGCCCGGATTGACCTTGAACTTGCTCCTGTTTCCTGAGTGCTAGTATTATAGGTGAAAACCATAGCCAGTTTACAATCCCACCTTTTAAAAACAGACTGAAAGAACAGTTCATGGAAGAAAATACCAACTCACTACCCTCTGATGCCATGATTATTTCTACTGGTGTTTTCTCTGCCTCATTGATGTCCCATTGCTGATCTATTTGCTCTTTGCCTTTCTTCATTTCAACCCACTAGAATATAAATTCCAAGAGAGGGGTGTATCTGTCACCACTGTATTCTTGAGCTCCTAACCCAGTAGATATTACAGAAGAGTTAATTAATTTGCATTTTGTTGCCAATCTTAGCATAGAGGGGGAGTAGACATACATGTTCAAGAGTTCAAATAGAAACATTAATATATGCAGAGTAAAGCCAAGAGTCAAAAGCTTGCTGCCAATGGCTGTAACCCTTCCTAAAACATAAAAAGTAACAGATGACTTAAAGATATGAATTGAGGTTGGCTTTTTTTTTTCAGTCCTGGGGACTCAACCCAGGACTCTGAGCATGCAAGGTGGACATGCTACCACCAAGCAGTGATGAACTAGTATTTTCTACAAAGAACACAAAACTTTCAAGAGAACCTCTGTTACTTTGTTTACAGCTGTAAGTCCTGAGATAGAGATCTTTGAGCAAGTTGACCACAGTTCTTTGGCTGTTCATTATTTGATCTAGAAGTCATCATGATGAAAGAGAAAGACTTGGAGACTACTGGATGTTCCCCCTTTTTACTTTGCAGATGAGGACATTTTGACCTCATATTACTCTTTCATCTGCAGAAGACGAATAAAAAACCTTGCTCCCTTTTCTCTGACTACTTCTCTTTTTCTTCATGGACCTTAAACATGTTAAAATGTTTTTAGCATTTGATGCTCAGCTGCAACTCTTAAAAGGTTGTAGTTTCCAAAAAGAAAATTTAAGTGCTGTTTATGAAAGATTAGAACCTTAATCTATCATATAAAATCATCATATTTTAAGGGAAGATTTCCAAAGGCATTATACCTTAGGAAAGCATACTTGTGATATAATCATATGGCAGAAAAATATAATTTCTTACTTCTTTTATGTGCTAAACTCTGACCCCCCCTCCCCATACATGAGTCATTTATAAGTGGATACAATACCCATGGTTTACAATAATTCCTTCCCGATACTTCGGTTGTTAATTTTTATGTGTTTACTCATCTGTGCTTACTGCAAGCTCATGACATGCCTTCGCCAAGCCTCCCCTTGCTAATGTAAACACGTGTTTTACAATCATTTAGAATGGGTGAAGACCTGAATGTTTTCTCAAATCCTCCCTGTGAGAACTGGAGTTTATTGGGGTGAGATTGCATGACTGAAGGGGGTGAATGGGGATCTAATCAAAAGAATTCCCCTTTGGGTCCACAGGAGACAGCTTCTGGATCACAGCGGAGGTTCACAAGCTCAGGGACTTCACAAATTTCCCTTCTAAGCTACAGTGGAGGCCAAATGGAATTCTACATCTGGATTCACAGTGAAGTTGCTAAGGTATTCCCATACTGTCTACTCGCACCTTTTGTTTGTGGGTAACTACAGAAGATTTGGAGTGCTTGGTGTAAGTTCGTAGGGTATTAAAATATGAAACAGTAGCTCTAAAGGTGGTACTATGAAACCATTAGTCAGCACTGAGAAGCGGGTACAGACTCAGGTCATAATGCTTACCATAGTCAAACTGTCCCATTAGAATTCAGTTCCATGATGGCATTAGTGCATGAAGGAAAGGTGGAACTCTCTTGCAGACAGGAAGCTTGGCTGAGTAGAGTGTATCATGTAGAGATCCCTGGGTAAGGAAAGCTGGTTTCAAACTCAGCTCCTGGTGCTCATTGTCAGGATCACATAGTGTCTGACCTTGCTCAAACAATCAAACTGCATTTCCTACTTCTCTCCTAGCTCAAAAGCAATGATCACAACACACTTTAACTGACTGGTTAGGTGAAGTATTGCAAAAGCATGAAGTGTTACTAGAAACTGAAAGAAAAGTCTGAAATTATTGCTGCAGAAGGAATGTCTCATTTATTTTATGTGACTTCATAGACACATAAACAGATGCAACATCAGGGCAGGTGAAATTTGAAAATGAGCATGAATGACTCATAAGGGCTGAGTGGTAAAAATCTGCTGAGACAGTGCTACCCATGTTAGGGATAGTATGATAATTTCAAGGCAAGAGGAGTTTGTAAAAAGTCACAGGAGGATGTTAGTAGAGACTATGGAGGTCATCCCAAGGAAAGCTGAAATAGACAAGATCATCTCTGCTCAATTGAATTACTGTATGCAGACAGGTGGCATGTATAAAGCACTAATAAATAATAATAAAAGAGTTATATAGAAGCAAACGGAGCTTCAGAGAGGTTTTGTAGCTTTGTTAGAGTAGTGATTCTCAAATGAGGAAGGATCTGGCATTATGGAATCCACCAAATTGTTTTCTTCACTTCCTCTGTTGTATTTACTATTCCTCTCTCCCAACAGGAATTCTTGTTCCATTTACTTGGGTGAGAACTGATTCCAAATAGCATGGGTGTGAGTGATTCCAGTACTTACTTATTTTTGAATGTCAAAGAAATGAATTTAAAATTTCTTACTTGCCTTTAATCTACCCCAAAGTTGAGTAGCAGTGGTATGTGGCCAATAGACCTCTTTCATGATATGTACATTGGTAAAGTCCCCTAGATTACTTATTCAGCAGCTAATTCCATTGATCACAGGAGATGTCATCATAGCTCTAGAACAAATTCCTCAACTACCTTTTTCTACTTGCCTCTGAGTGGGAGCCACAAACATTTGCAAGAGGAAGTCCAGAAGTCTCTCTTGCCAGGCAGATTTCAATTTATGACCTTTGTCATATGACACAGCACTGTTTAGGTTACATGTGTCTTGGAACTTGACAATTTTTTGCAGAATTATTATTTTTCATGTGGCACTTTTGTACTGTGGTCAGTATACTGAAAGTTTCTTATCTAGATTTTTAACTTTTATTCTTCCAATTCTTTGTAGTCATTATATGTAAAACCATGCATAATATATTTAAGGAGTGGAAACAACTATGCATAAGAACTAGTCCTTGGCCATGAAGGGAACTGATATTGCAATGTGGGAGGTAGACCTGCACGTGTATAATACAAGGAAGTGGCTATTCCGGTTTCTTTTTGATGGGCAAGCATTTTGTGAGGACACAGGCTATGTGTGTGTAAGACTCACAGAGACAGTTAATTGAGTCTTCTAGAAAGTCATTTCTCTAGGAGGAGACAATAATAAAAATTGGTTATCATTTCATCCCCTAAACAAATGCAAATCTGTTTACATGCTCAAACTAGACATGTGTCTAAATAATGTAGCCAAAGAAATTCTCTGCAGAAATTTTTTAGACAGATCCCATGTTTTTGCATTCAAGTCTGCAAAAACACTTCCAGGCATCAAGCAATGGGCCAAAGATCTGGGAAGTCCTCAAACAAAAGAAAAATTAATTCCCTTAGTTCTGCATCAACATCCTTCATTTTCTAGTTCAGAAAATTATGTCAGAGAGTTGATTTTTGTGTCAAAAATACATTTATGAATAGAAAACCTTAAAATTAATAAGTTATGCTTTCTCACATTCTAAATGAGTGACTCATCCAAATAAAGGATATTTTCCTTTTTGTCAAAAGAGAACGGTTTCTGTTTTTTTTTAAATTACAAATACAGTCCTTAATGAAGAAAAACCAGTGGCTATTTACCCAGTGATCTCTGTCTCTGTCCCTCCCTCCCTCCCTCCCCACCTCTGTCTGTCTGTCTGTCTGTCTGTCTGTCTGTCTGTCTGTCTGTCTGTCTCTCTCTCTCTCTCTCTCTCACACACACACACACACACACATGTTGAGGGCAGTTTCATTTTGCAATGATCTTTGTCTCTTATCTTCTCAGGAAGATAGCCCTTTCAGAGTTGAAAGTCAGGAAAAATCTGAAAGTCAGGGAAAACCTGAGATTTATGGACTTGGAAGTGTCTTGTTTTCCAGGACGCGGAGTGACTTCAGGCCTGAGAGCAACTGAAGGGGTTAACAGGGACTTGGCTGCCTGTCAGTTAAACTTTTTCTCTGGCTCTGCCCTGGGTTTCCCCTTGAAGGGATTTCCCTCCGCCTCTCCAGCAAGACCCTTTATAAAGAGCAGACTTTCTATTTCACTCACACCAGCGTGGCTGGCCTTGGGAGCCAAACACTTTTCCCAGACACTTTCACGTGGGGCACAAAGAAGGCTTTGGAGCTTCCATTTCGTCACCACAGCAGCGACTTGAAATGCCTAAGAAGATGGTCACGATCTTGGGAGCCTTAACGGTACTTTGGATCCTGTTTGCAGCCTGTAAGTCCCTGACCTCTTTTGCAGGTCCACAGCTTTGGTGTACTATAAAGTTTTGCTATAAAAGCCAGTATTGTCGGAGCTGCAGACGGATGTTTCGGATGTTTCATGATACCACTTTTCTAATGTTAAATGAGCAATTTGGATTTTTGTCAGTAGTGGGTCTATCTCTTTAGTTTCCTGTACTTGGCAACGAAGTCAAACTTAGAAAAGAACAATATAGCTTTGTGCAATGGGCTTCAAAGTGAGAACTGAGCGTTCTTCACGGTGATGATTCCAGCATCTTCCTCAACAGCAACTTCTGGGCTTCGGGGCTGTCTTGCTATTAGTCTGAGACAGTAGATCACTCAGGCTGTGTTTTGAATACTGACTGTATTGCTATGCAAGAGAGAAAGTACACAGCGTGAGACAGACCATGCTAAAGTTGTTTTTCTCTGTCTTGCTGTTTCAGCTCAAGCTTTTAAACTCGACATCTCCCCTCAAGACAAAACGATCGCTCATATTGGGGACTATTTGTCCCTGACTTGCAACACCACAGGCTGTGAGTCTCCATCTTTCTCTTGGAGAACCCAGATAGATAGTCCACTCCATGGCAAGCCCAGGACTGAGGGGTCCAAGTCTGTCCTGATCATGGATGCTGTCAGTTTTGACAATGAACACTCTTACCTGTGCACAGCAACTTGTGGATCTGAGAAACGGGAAAGAGGAATCCAGGTGGATGTCTACTGTAAGTGCCAGAAAGAGGTTTTGTCTTCTCTTGATGTTGCTTGAAAATGATATGTGTAGCAGAGACTTTTAAGAGTATCTAGACTGTTGGCTACATGGTTTCAATAAAGCCAGAGGCAGAAGAAGCTAGCTGAGACAGAAATGCAAATCTTAACTTCTGTGTTTTTGTTTGCCATGAAAATTAGTGCCTTTGTAAAAGACTCACACCATCTTGGGTCCAATCCTTAGCCAAAATGGTTAGCTAAAAGGTCCTGTTTTTGTTTCTCTAATCTCCCATCTGGTTGTATTTTTATATGTTTGCTTGCTCATGCATCTGAAATTTAATGATTTCTCCCTTTCTGGGACTTTCCATTTACTTATTCTTATGCAACTTGGCGCTTAAGATCTGATTGCAGAATCAGGAGACCTATAAGGACACCAGTCTTCTCTTTAGCCATAACCCGAAAATCTGTGAACATTTCATCCATCTGACCCTGATAAATTCAAGAATTTTTGTTGTTGTTGCCATAAAGCCTTGGTTTTGCACCCCAAAGGATTTTCATCTAACAAATTAAATTTGTCTCAGACATGAACAGGTTCCCACATTACACCAACCTACCCAAAACACATCCCACCCCCATCCTCAACTCAGCAAATGTAACTCACAAAGAGAGGGGAAAGTGAACCCTATAGAAATCATTTGTCTTTGGTTACTGATGGCGTCTCTTTCCCACTCCCCCCAAAATGTACTCACCCAGGCATTTCTTCGTGAGCACCTTGGTTGACTCACCCTCTAATCATCTCAGTTCCTTCCTACTGTACTGAAGCCTGCCTTTGTCCGCTAACCTTCATTGAAATTTCAGCAAGTCCCTTGTGTAGCTGGGCTTCGTGAGCAGCTGAGCCTGGGCAGCTGCTTTCAATTATGCTGGCTGTGCATGCATGGTTTGTGTCTAGGCAGCCTTCTGAGCTCTGTGGAAGGTCCTGTTACATAAATATCAGGAAGATCAGCAAGTTCTTATGTTACCTGTCATGAAATGTGTGGATGCTAGGCATGTTTCCTGAAAACTGTGGCAGACAGAAATAACTGGAGGGGAAATTTAAAATACTGTGTTTTTAGATAATAAAGCATTTCTGGTTCCTTCAGCTTTGCCCACAAGTACCATACAGTTGGATATTTTAAAAAAGAGAAGTTAGGACCCTTATGGATTTAATTATGTAGCCTGTTTTTTTTTCTGCAAGAGTGCCTGTTTCTCATTGTATTTAACAGTTCTGTCTCCATTCCACATTTGACTGTAATATTCTGTATGCTGAGGCATCAAAGGACTCTCTCTCTCTCTCTCTCTCTCTCTCTCTCATATATATATATATATATATGACATAAGCCTTGTGAAAGGGGGAGGGGCAATGCACTGTGTTCAATTGTATGGGTAAATTCACTAGAGTGCTGGCTAGAACACTGAGTTAGGCTTTTGGGGGGAATGAATCAGTATGGAGAGCTCTCATGAGAATGCCTTTCTGGTAGATAAATTCTTACCAGAGGTCACATTTTCAGCAGCCAGCCCTCTAGCCATTCTTCTCATTTTGTAGGCAATTTTATACAGTAGCTCCTTTTTACGATGTCATTCTGAAAGTTGGGCTTCTCATCTAGAACTGTATCTGTACTAACATAAGAGAACAGGATGTAATATGTCACTCAAATCACAGTGCAGAGTGACAGAACACATGAGCTTTGCCCCCAGCCTCACCATGGCTGTGTGACTGAGGCTGGTTCTGCAATCACACTATGTCCAAGTTTCCTTATCTGTGAAATGTGGCCTCTGTTACCCAGCGTTATACTAGAAAGGGAGCCCTTTTATGTTACATCTATTGCTGAGTTTCAGTCTTTCTTCTTTCCTGTAATAATACATACTCTTTAACAGTTACAGGATTAAAGCTGAAATGACCTTTTAAAGGTGGTTAATTCTGATTCTTGCTTTCTGAGTCCACCGTTAATCATGACTAGCTATTTAAACCATGGCTATGCCAAATTAAGGCCAGTATTAACAAAAACATTTGTTTCGACTTGTGTTAAAGCAGGCAGAGATGTTATAAACAGAAGCCAAAAGACTACTTGTGCATTTCCTTGGCTTTGCAGCATTCCCTAAGGATCCAGAAGTTCAGCTGAGTGGCCATCTGGAGGTTGGGAAGCCTGTCATGGTGAAGTGTTTGGTTCCTGATGTCTACCCATCTGATAGGCTGGAGGTAGAGCTATTCAAAGGTGACCATCTCCTGACGACGCAGATGTTTCTGGAAGCAATGGAGAAGAAGTCTTTGGTAACCAAGAGCTTGGAAGTCACCTTTACTCCTAGCACTGAGGACATTGGAAAAGATCTTGTTTGTCGAGCTAGATTATACACTGATTCTGAAACCAAAGAAAGGGAAACTGTCAAAAAACTGCAAGTCTACAGTAAGTACTTGCATGATGAGCTCTGGTCTATGGGAATTCAATCTCAGATATGTATTTTTATTTATTGTTACAATAAAGGTATCAAGTAGATTAACAAGAAACATGTAGTTTTACATTACTTATTTAGGACATGATATTACAAAAAATGGTGTTATTAGAAGAACAGGATACTGGGTTTGGGTTTAGAGCACTTGAATGTCTTGTCTCATTTTTACTGAGTGACCTTAAGGTTGTTCAATTCCTCTATTTTCCTGTTTATCAAGGAGGAATCATCATAACACTATCTGCTTGAATAGTAGGAAATGGGCTCAATTGTTTAAAAAAATTGACAAGAGAATTTCTTATTCTCTCTCTCTCTCTCGTGTGTGTGTGTGTGTGTGTGCACATGCACATGTGGTATGTATAAAAATGTGCTCACATGTAGGTGGAAAGGTGTTATGGTTTGTCTTCCAGCGTTTGGAGAGTGCTGGTGGATTTGAAGCTTTCTTCTTGTATTAGAATGGTGTCTCATGGAATTCATTGTGCTCTGCGAAAACTAAAATGTTTTCTACTCTGAGTCTTGTATTGGAAAGAGTAGGTGTCAAGTATAATATATTTACCCAAAGCATAATGAGGTAGAGAGAGCTTTTAGGAACCTTTTGAGAGAACAATCAAGATAGGGTATATTTCTCCTCACAGAATTCAACACTTTGAAAGAGAGGTGTAGGTAAGTCACTGAAGGACAGCTGTGTGGGAAGGAGCATTGGCATTTATCCGTAGGGGCACAGGACAGAACTACGACCATTGTGCCAATGCTAGTTACGTCCAGGAAGATTTTAGCTCAATAAGAGACTTTTCAATGATTAATGATATTCAAATGCCAGTTTCATGGTCCTGGGTAGGTTGTCTTCCTCAATAAGTGCTGAAGTTGACCTGAATGTGTTTTTGTCAAAAATTCCTACACGGGACTCCAGTTCTTAGGCAAGAGACTAAACCATGATATGTGAAGGACTTTTCTTAATTTCTATCTACCTGTGGCTCCTTGAAAACATCAAATATCAAAAACTATAATTTTTGGTTAGAAATTAGATTAGGTAATTTTTTAATGACTCAGTGATTCTTGACTCCTACTTTGAAGGTTTCTCAAATTTGTCGAGTCACATAAACACAATCTATAAGAGAAATAAATCATCCTCATTGGATAGAGATTATACTTAATGTCAACTCATGTTCTACCTTCAGCATCTCCCAGGAATACAGTTATCTCTGTATATCCCTCCAGAAGGCTTCAAGAGGGTGACACTGTGAGGATGACATGCTCCAGTGAGGGTCTACCAGCTCCTGAGATTTTCTGGAGCAAGAAATTAGATAATGGAAATCAACAGCCCCTCTCAGGAAATGCAACTCTCACCTTAGTGGCTATGAGAATGGAAGATTCTGGAATTTATGTGTGTGAAGGAGTTAATCTGATTGGGAGAGAAAAAGCAGAGGCGGAATTAATCGTTCAAGGTGAGTGAAATGTGAAGAGGTGCCGTTGTTGGGAGTTGAGCAGTAGTGACACAGTGCCAATGTTGAAATTCCTTCCTTACATTTGTTTGATGACCCATCATCTGGCAGTCATGTGACCTAACTTCCTTTCCAGCCAACCCTCTTGCCATTGCCTTAGTTTATAATTTTTCATTTGAGAGTTTTTGAGATTTCTCTTAAACAACAGAATTCTGCAAACCCAGCTGGGTTTCTGGCACTTTATATAAGTTATCTAGTCTTCACAAAAGAACTAAGAGGTATTTTCTATCCATTTTACAGATGGGAGAATGAAGTCTCAGATTAATAATGGCCATCAATTGACTGTACACCTACTGTTTGCCAACAGTTCTACATTCTACTTCATATGTTATCTCAGTCTTTATCATGTTCTGTGAGGTAGCTGAAAAATCTCAGGTGCAATATAGCTCATCATTTACATAGGATCAGATGGCTCTTTGCTGCACTTACAGGGTCCTCTTAATTCAAAATGCCATGCCTTTTCAACTGTAGCTAATTTTCTCTATTTTAAAGTTATTATTTAATTGGACATCCAAAAGTATATGCATGTATACATTTTGAATGTGTATGTTCATTAAACTGCAAGTTTCTAAACTCAAAACTCAGGAACTCCCCGTGTTTGTCTTTGAATTAATGAATGGCCGTCTAATATAGCACCTGACACATAGTAAGTGTTGAATAAATGTTAGCTGAATAAAAACATAAACTATAAACTTGGACAGCACATTATTGATCTATGAAAGCATAGATTTTAAGTTTAGGTGATTGAGGAAGTAAAATTCAAACTCAGGTGAGCGATTACTAAATGTGTGGGAGGCCCAGTGTCTATCCTAGAATAGTTGCATTCCATAATGCTAGACCTCATTTCAAATGGGCAAATAAAATGTGTTCTGGGCTTGGGAAGTGGTGCTTTGTATTATGAGTGACTAACAACCTCAACTGACTGTGCTGAAATTGGAAGGGCTTCTCCCCAGAAGCTCCCAGTACACACAGTGATGGATGTCAGTCACATTGCAAGCAGGAAGTGAATCTCCTAGTAAGTTCCTCATTCTCACACTAGCATAGACAGAAGTTGGACAACTAGGCTACTGTTTTGAATAATCTCTTCAAAAATCCAATAGCCTATTAATTCATTTGGAGGTAATTTAGGAGAACCTTCTTTGGAAAATAATACAATACCACAATTACACAAACTAAATGAGAAAAGCAATTTTCCTGGTACCGATAAGAGCCACACAAAGAGGTGTATATTTGTACTGGTGCAGAGATTTCCTCCTGTTCCAGCTTGCTAGAACATCTAGTGATTTTCTTTGGAGATTCATCTGTAACTTGCTGAGTTGTCCAACTACTCTCAGGATTTTCAGAGGTACAGCATCAAGATTTAGAATTCTTTCTCTCAAAATATGTCATTTCATTCCAAGTCTGTATGGCTGGAAGTTGGAGAACATTTTTGAATGCCTGAATCTCAGGTGTTTGCCCTTATCACTCAACTTTCTACCTGAGTGATTAAGTCTTTTGATAATACATCAAACAAAGTTGATGTCATCTTAATGCTTACCTCTTCCTTTTACTTTTATTGTGATTCTGTGTGATCTTCAAAAATACTACTTTATATTGGAATTCCGTTATGTAGATATATATGAAATGGGTATGTTTAAGATAGTGTATCTAATTAGAGGACATTTTGGTGCAGTTTCCCCTGTAACTATTTAAGATGTATCACATGAGGATGACTTGACTTAGCTGTTCTAGGAACAGAAAAACTGGACTCTCAAGTCCAACCCATCTCACATCAAATCCCAGTTATTTCACTTGCAAATTTAGCTTAAGCCAATTAGCACTTCTGAGCCTAAATGTATTAAAGATGAGAAAGGGAGAAAGGATGAGGGGATGGAAGAAGAGGGAAAAACATGAGCAGAAGAATTAGATAAATAAAAGTACCCGTTAATGAATTGTTCTGGGAATTAAGTGAGATAATGCATGCATATAAAGCAGAATGCAGGATGCCTGACACCCAGAAACCATTGGATAATTTAGGGTCCTATACAGACACAGTGACTTGATGGACCACATAGAGAACAGGTTGGGTTATTGCCCGGAAAAGATGCCAACCACATTCTTGGCAAATTGTTATCTACACTTGTTCTGTCAGCCTGAGTCAACAGAGCATCATGGGTTCATTCTTAAAAGATGTGGTCTTATTCCTGATGGCTCCAAGATGGAAAGGAGCAATTTCTTCTTGGCATGGCTCAATAGAGATCAAGAGAGAAAAGCATTGAATATGGGTATGTGATGTATTAAGAAAAGACTCTTATCTTGTTCTTTCTTATTATTTTTCTCTTCAGAGAAACCATTTACTGTTGACATCTCCCCTGGACCCTGGGTGTCTGCAAAGATTGGAGACTTAGTTATACTGAAATGTGTTGTTGATGGCTGTGACTCTCCCACTTTTTCTTGGAGAACCCAGACAGACAGTTCCCCTAACGGGGAGGTGAGGAGTGAGGGTGCCCAGTCCGTACTGATAATACAATATGCGAGTTTTGAGGATGAACACACTTACCTGGTCGCTGTGACTTGTGCTGGAAGGAAACTGGAAAAGAGAATCCACGTGGAGGTTTACTGTAAGTGCCTTTCAGAACTGGCCACTCTCGGATCACTTCCCTTTCCTTGGGTTCCTTTGGAAGACAAAGACTGTGACTCTGCAGTGACAGCCATTTATGTAGAGACAGATTTGGCATTATAAACCATGCCTAGATTGCTGAACACTGATAGATGCAATTGGTCCAGCTTTTCAGTATGTGTTGCATTTGTTTACAGCATGCACAGAGTGTGTGACTGGTCCTACTCCTCACGCACTTGCCATGCTCCCCCCACACGTGGACATAGGGTGTATGGAAGGGGTGAGTGAGCACAAGGTGCTCATCTATTCAAACTGTGCTTAAGCCTGCTTTTTGTTTTGTTCCATTTTGTTTTGGGATGGTAGGGATGGATTTCGAGGCTTTGTCCATGCCAGGCAAGTGCTCTGCCATTGAGCTGTATTCTCAGCCTGCCAGCCTACTGGGTTTTGTTTTTTTGATTGTTATGAACACTTTAAGAAGTCTTTATTTCTCCTTCATTTTTGAAAAACAGCTTTACTGTGTGTAGCATCTGTCATTTTTTAATAGAATAGAAGATAATGGGTCACTGAGCTTTGTTCATACTCATCCTCCTGTTGCTGTGTCTTACCCCTTCTGCTCCCACTCACTGTCCCCTTTTCCTTCCCAAATAGTCAGGCTTCTGATAGATATAGCATTCTTTTTATTCTATACATATAATACATTTAAATCATACATTATTATACATAACAAATATTTATATCTGATATAGTATATATAATAACTGTATTATTTTAAAATAGACATATAATATGTTAGCTACTTTATGACTTTTTTTAATGAAAGAAGAAAGAATGAGAAGCCTGTGGGGCTGGGAGGAAGGTATAGGGGATGGAAATAGGAGAAGCAGCCTGTTGTTTTAAGGCAGATTTGAAAAGCTGATCTGCAGGGATTCAGGGTTGGAGGAAGATGGGAAACAGTAGGGTGCCAGAAATGGAGATAGGTTTTCTTTAGTCTGGGTGTGGGATGGTCTTTCTAGGTAGCTGCAGCAGCAGTCAAGAGCAGGTTTTAAAACTGATTTGCACTGTGAACAAATGACACACCTTTGCTTGCCTCCCCTTTGTGGTCATCTTAATAAAAATACTTTTCAGTCTCTAATCTATGAGTTTCACACTTCTGGAACCCTCCCATCTACACTGAGGAGCAATGAACTTCACAGAGATCATGTGACTGTGAGGTTACTTTGTGGAGAGGGTAGTGCTATCCTGCCTTATTCACTCAGCCCCAGAGAACATATTGCAGAGATTTTTCCATCTAAAACACTGCACAAACTTGTGTTAACCTTCAGGATTTGCTCAGAGTAAGAGAGTGCCTGCAAAGAGATTTCAATCTCTCAAAAGGAGGGTAAACTTTATTGCTGTATCACATTACCCAGATTCCAGGATCTGCTGATGTAGACACATTCCCAACAGAAATGGGAACAGCATGACAGTTTATTGCTTTGTGGATATCTTTGAAAATCCACCACATTAGCAAGGTTTTACTTAAGGAAAAAAATGTTTAGTTTTTTTCCCTTAAGTATTTTATTCTGGTGTCATTTTTGTTAATTTACATAAGATGTATTATAAATGTTAATAAATGAGAAAAAAGTTACTCAGATTTTAAGTAAAACAGTTAGGACAATTCTTTTTCTTCTTGATGGTTAGAGTTAGCATACGAACAAGTGTGTTTATCATGGCATCATCATATGTCTGTGTCATGGTGGCTTAATTCTCTTTTGTTTCCCTTCCCCATTGCCTCTCCATGCCTGTCTCCTCACTAACTGTTTCCCTTCCTCCTCCTGACAGTATTGCCTTCTCCTTTCCTATTGATGTGTTCTATTTCCCCAGCCCTTAGGATGGCTTCCTTTCCTCTTTTTAGTTCTATGACATCCAAGGACATACATATCAATACATGCATGTATATAATTTAAAACCTCAATTTGGGCTTCACATATGTGAGAGAACATACAGTATTAAGTCAGTTCTTTGCTTCCTTTTTTTATTTTTGAGATAGGTTTACTCTGTGTAACTTCGGTTGTCCTCGAACTCACTCTGTAGACCAGGCTGGCCTGGAACTCAGAGACCCACCTGCCTCTGCCTCCCAAGTGCTAGAATTAAACGTGTGAGTCACCATGCCCAGATGTCAGTTCTATTCTCATTTTCAAGAATTACCTGATTGGAGACAAAGATAGGCAAATCCCTGTGAATTTGAGGTCAGCCTGGTCTACATAGAGAGTCCCAGGGCATCCACGTCCTCTTTCAAAAACAAACAAACAAATAAAAAAAGAAAGGGAGGAAAGAAAGAAAGGAAAAATTCTGAAAAGTATTTAAAACTCATAGCCTAAATTTAGTCATAAAATAAACCACTCAAATTTTGATAATACTATCTAAATTGAGAACTGCACTGTGAATCTCATTTGATACTGAAAAATTGTGCAGTCAAGATTCATAGGTCAGAGGACAGATTTTGACTAGGTATGATACATTATGAAATGTCTCTTTCGTTCCTGTAAGTTTCTTTTTCTAGCTATAAAGTAAGTTACATAATAACTATTTTATCAGGCTACTCAGAAAGGAGATAATGAAAGCTGGATTAGTTTATATTTAGTAGTCAACATATTGTGACAAATATTTAAAACATTTAAATTACATAGTTAATTAAAAGGATGACAGAAGTCATTGTGCCCTTAGAAAACAACAGGCAAGATAACATCATTAGAAGAGAAAAATCAGGAATAAAAACATTTATTACTCATTGACTTAAAATACTAAGTATTTTCTTATATTATTTATATTATATTGCAAATGTGTCATTATTTATGTTCATACTATTCCCAGTTGATCAAAAGCTGTCACTCTGAGAACTTTGCATTTAATAGAGTCTGACTCAGTTTTCCCTTGATTATAACATATCACCATTATTTTTGCTTAATATCTGCAGCATTCCCCAAAGACCCAGAAATTGAAATGAGTGGTCCACTTGTGCATGGGAGACCTGTCACTGTAAACTGCACAGTCCCTGATGTGTACCCTTTTAACCATCTGGAGATAGAATTACTGAAGGGGGAGACCACGCTGATGAATAAACGGTTTGGGGAGGAAATGAGCATGAAATCCCTGGAGACTAAAAGTTTGGAAACGACTTTCATTCCTACCACCGAAGATACTGGGAAAGATCTTGTTTGCTGGGCTAAGTTACATAGTGGAGAATTGGAATCTGAACCCAAACAAAGGCAGAGTACACAAACTCTTTATGTCAACGGTAAGTACATATGAGGGGCAGCTACCAGTGAATATGGATTGCTTTATTAAGTCCACTAGGTAATAGCTAACAGAAGGTTAACAATTAAAACCTCTGTGAAGAAAACTGAAAAGGAAATTCAAGATAACGGTGATTATAATAATAAACCATTCTCCATATTATAAAACAAACCATTTATTTATGCAGGGTTCTAAGCATTAGCATTCAGGAATGGGCCAGCCAAGGCAGCTACTCAGCTCAGATAGAATCAGTAGAGCTCAGCAGTCATCTTCAGCCAGGCTGGCAGCCGACTTGCCACAGGTAGTTTCACTTAAATGTCTGAGCCTTACATGCTTGGTCCCATCTGTCATTTCTCATTGTGGCATCATTCTCTAGGAAGGGGACCTAGATTTACTCTGCAGAACACAGCTAAGAAAGGTGGTGATAAAAGCAGTCTCATAAAGGCCTCTGTCAGGGGCACCGCTCTCCACTGCCATGCCACTTAACCTATTGGCCAAATCACCAACCCAGGTTCAAGGTGTAGTAAAGTGGTTTTTCTTATTCATAGGAAATCTGCCAACACATCATGCTTTGACAATACATACCATTGACCTTTCGGTCTCTCCCCCAAGGACACCCTCATGCATACGCCTGTGTGTTTCCAATGCTCTTCTGCTCTTTTCTCCCTCAGAAACAACGTCACTTCTGTCTTCCCCTGGCTCTTCTCACAGGGTCACCATGTCACCTAGACACTACACTGTGCATGACTTTCTATGCTTTGACATGGAAAGAGTTTCTCCAGAGCTTTCTGCCACTGGAAAATAACCACACTTCGTCTGAGTTCTGACACTCATTGTGTGTCCTCCACAGAAACTTTCTGGGCTGGTTGTCACAGTTTGTAAACTATACTAGCCCAGATTCCATTGCCTAGTGTTACAGTACCATCCAGACTGTATGGAATTCAGGACATAAGAGGCTCAAACTAAGTGTCTTTTCCTTTTCAGCTGCCCCCAGGGAAATCACCATCTCCGTCAGCCCTTCTCCCGTCGTAGAGGAGGGCAGTCCTGTGAACCTGACCTGCTCAAGCGATGGTTTTCCAGCTCCAAAAATCCTGTGGAGCAGACAACTAAATAATGGGGAAATGCAGCCTCTTTCCGAAGATACAGTGCTCACCTTAATGTCTGCAAAAATGGAAGATTCCGGCATTTATGTGTGTGAAGGGATGAGCCAGCTGGGAACTAGCAAAAAATCAGTTGAACTGACTATTCAAGGTGAGCAGAGTATGACTTTTAAACTCTTTGTGGCTAGTACATTTTCTATTGAGTTATTGATTGTCAACAAGGTCATGTTTGAAAAGAAAGCCTTTCGCGCCTAGAGAGATGGCTTAGCAACAAGGAGTACTCATGGCTCTTACAGATGACCCAGGTTCTGTTCCCAGCTCTCATGGCCTGTAACTCCAGTTCCAGGAGATCGCATGTCCTCCCCTTGCTTCCACGGACACTGCACTCATACGCAGGTACATACAAATATACATAACTTAAAAATAAAAATAAACCTTAAAAAGAAAGGAAAGAAAAAACATTATTTCAAAATTGTATTTGTGTGAAAAAAACGTAAAAAAAAATCCCAAAACCAAACAAGCAAACAAAAAAACAGTTCCACACTGCTCCTGGAATGAATTCTCATTTCAGGCCATATCACTTGCCCTAAAATCTTATTTACCTCAAATAAAATGCTCACTCCAGAAACTGAGCTGGAAGTTCAGGTATGCTGAAGAGATTGTGGTTTTGGTGAAGAGATAAGGGTAGGAAATTAATTAGGATTAAAACAATCACAGTGGGTTTAATAGGACTCTGAGAAGCAAGTCCCAAGAAGCGGCCTAGGATTTGTTTAGAAGCCCAAGAGGGTGGCTTTTGTAAACTCTGAGATTAAGGATCACAGTCATTGTGCCCTCTGGCCTCTCAGCCTGCTAGCACAGAACCACTAGGGTGAGTATAGATGAAGTTCTCCCTTCTCGATGATAAAGACCCAAAATTGAGAAGCAGCAGTTTCTGCTTGGCACATTGAAGCCTTAGGCTTTCATGAGCATAATTACGGAATAAGCAACTTGTATCGTTCCTCATGCGTTCTCTGGGGGTTTTTGGGTTGTACTCTTCTTTATCTCTTGGTATCATTCCTGGCAAGGTATTGTGTTGTTGTTGGCCCATTTCACTGAGGTCTGTAATTCAAAGGAAGACCCTGGGAAGGGTGCTACATAATCTCAACGAAAACCTTTAGGAGACTGTCGGGCGACCATGTGAAAGAAAAGGAAATCTGAGTATGGATGTCATTGGCCTGTGGCCTTGGAAGATGAGCATCTTAGTGACAAAATAGATGGTTTTCAGCAAGAGTTTATAAAGCAGACGTTGGTGTTTCCCTGTAAGGCTTAACACCCCAATTGAGATCAGCCCAGACCTTGAAATTTGATAATTGGTAACTATGTTCTTAAAGACAGTTTAAAGAAAATGTTATACATCTTAATTCCCTGGTCAGGGAGCTCCTACCTCATAAGGCTTATGCATTTAAAGGAAAATGTTGGTGATCAATGTGATTTTTAAAAAATCAAAATTTTTTCCACATCTGAATTCTACAGCTACTTATTAAATACGTAATCGTTGACCTTGGCTGGGTAAAGAATCATAGCAAGGGCAGGAAAGAAACCTGAGATGCGTCTTCTCTTGCTCACAACACAATCATTTAGAATTGGGCAAATGCCGGACTTCTTTGCTTGCCTTCCTTACAGCTCATACAGAGAGCATCCCAAACAGCTTGGCGGCGGCTGCCAAAGTCCTCAGTTAGAAGGCTCTACCCCTCCGCTCCATCCACCTAATTGCCCCTTCTCTCTTCAGTCTCTCCAAAAGACATACAGCTTACAGCCTTTCCCTCTGAGAGCGTCAAAGAGGGAGACACTGTCATTATCTCCTGCACGTGCGGAAACGTGCCGGAAACCTGGATAATCCTGAAGAAGAAAGCAAAGACGGGAGACATGGTGTTAAAGTCCATTGACGGCGCATACACCATCCTCAAGGCACAGCTGCAGGATGCCGGAGTGTACGAGTGTGAATCTAAAACCGAAGTTGGCTCACAATTAAGAAGTTTAACCCTCGATGTAAAAGGTTAGCTTGCTGTGTTTGCTTTTTTTAAGTTTTTCAAATTACTCGAGGAGAGCAACAAGTTTCTACTGTTAGATAGAAGAAGTTTAACCCTTGATGTAAAAGGTTAGCTTGCTGTGTTTGTTTTTTTTTTAAGTTTTTCAAATTATCCGAGGAGAGCAACAAGTTTCTACTATTAGCTAGAGATGGTAAAATGAGACTGAATTCCGTGCTGTTTCTTGAAATACTCGTGCACAGCTGTTCCATCCTATAGTGCTTAGCCAGGAAGTGAACATTAATCATTGGTGAATGTGGAATTCCCATTTGTTTTTTTTAATTTTTCCCAAAGTTGCCAGTTCATCATTGGTTTCTGAGGTCTTAGATTTGCTAAGTGTTTAACCATATTTTGCAACCCTCCCCAGGGCAAAAGGAAACTAAAGAAAGGGCTGGCACAGCAGACCTTGCTCCCACTGGAAAGGAGCTCTGCTTTTAGAGGACAGAACAATTGCTTGTTTTCCACATGGGTCTTTCGTGAGACTGCTAAGTGGGGATAGTGACCTGGATCCTAAGCAGGATCTCTAGATCTCACAAGAGCTTCCTTTGAAATCCATGCCCAAGTTGTCAGACTTTAATCTGATGATGGGGGCAGGAGGGGGGTGCTCAATGGCCCATCAGAGACATATTGGCACTCCTTAATTTCCTGTTCTCTCTTGTGAGTGCCTGCTAATTTTATTGAATTGATGAACCTCAGACCCTTTGTACACCAAAGAGCAGATTGGATGTTGAAATCCAATCTGGTAGAGTCAACAATATTGCTAATGAATGACAACTCTTAAGGATCTGGCATTGAATGCAGAGTTAACTAACCACACATCAGTGTAGAGAAAATCTGAATCCAAGTGAGAAAACAGATAAAAATTTTATCAGTCTGACCAAAATTCTCAAGATTACAAATCTTAGCATACATCTTCTTTTCTATCTTCACAGTACCTTTTCACATCAGAGCAATATCAATACATCCACTTGGAAATGTTTTTAAAAGAGGGAAATACCATAATTACATGCCAAGCTTCTTTTTTTAAACACCTTTTATTATATATTTAAATTAGAAACAAGCTTGCTTCCCATGTCAGTCCCAGCTCCCTCTATGCCCACTCCCTCCCCCCAGCTTCCCTTGTCCCTCACCCAATCCCACTCCATTCCCCAGGGAGGGTAAGGCCTTCCATGGGGGATCTCTAGAGTCTGTCATTTCATTCTGGGGAGGGCCCAGGCCCTCTCCAAAGTGTCCAGATTGAGAAAGCATCCCTCATTGTTGGATGGGTCCCCAAAGTCCATTTGTGTGCCAGTGATAAATACTGATATACTACCCAAAAACCCATAGATTGCCTGAGTCTCCACATTCAGGGTATCTGGATCCGTCCCATGCTGGCCTCTCAGCCATCAATCTGGAGTCCAAGATCTCCCCCTTGTTCAGGTCAGCTGTTTCTCTGGGATTCACCAGCCCAGTCTTGACCCCTTTGCTCATCAGTCCTCGCTCTCTGTCACTGGGTTCCAAGAGTTCAGTTCAGTGTTTAGCTCTGGGTGTCTGCCTCTACTTCAGTCTGTCACTGGATGGAGGTTCTAGGATGGTTCTAAGATAGTCATCAAAATCATTTTTAGGGAGGGGCATTTAAAGTAGTCTCTCCACTACTGCTTAGTTTGCCAGTTGGTGTCATCCTTGTACATCTCTGGAGTTCTCACTAGTGCCAGATCTCCCCTCAAACCTAGAAAGGCTCCCTCTATTATGGTAGCTCTCAACCTAGTCTCCTCTATTCTTTCCCCAACCTTCCTGCTCCCCCATGTCCTCCTCTCCCTTCCTCTTGTCTCCCTTTCTTTTTCCTGGCTCCCTTTCCCCTCCCCCACCTGTGCTCCCAATCTGCTCAGGAGATCTTGCCTCATTCCACCTTCTCTGGGGTACCATGTGTATCTCTCTTAGAGTCCTTCCTGTTTCCCAGACTCTCGGGCAGTGGGATTGTAGGCTGGCACTCCCCTGATTCATGTCTAAAATCCATATATGAGTGAGTACATACCATGTTTGTCTTTTTGTGACTGGGATCACTCAGGATGGTTTCTTCCAGTGCTATCCATTTACCTGCAAATTTCGAGATTCCATTGTTTTCTTCTGCTGAATAGTATTCCATTGTATAAATGTACCACATTTTCTCTAGCCACTCTTCAGCTGAGGGGCATCTAGGTTGCTTCCAGGTTCTGGCTATTACAAATAGTGCGGCTCTAAACATAGTGGAACAGATGTCCTTGTTGTATGAATGTGCATCTTTTGGGTATATGCCAAAGAGTGGAATTGCTGGGTCTTGTGGTAGACTGATTCCCATTTTTCTGAGGAATCTCCATACTGGTTTCCATAGTGGCTGTAGAGTTGGCACTCCCACCAGCAGTGGAATAGTGTTCCCCTTTCTCCACATCCTCTCCAGCATAAATTGTCATTGGTGTTTTTGATTTTAGCCATTCTGACAGGAGTAAGATGGTATCTCAGAGTTGTTTTGATTTGCATTTCCCTGATTGCTAGGGATGTTGAGTACTTTCTTAAGTGTCTCTCATCCATTTTAGACTCCTCTATTGAGAATTCTCTATTTAGTTCTGTAGCCCACTTTTAAATTGGATCCTTTGGTGCTTTGGAGACTTGCTTCTTGAGCTCTTTGTAGATTTTGGAGATCAGCCTTCTGTCAGATGTGGGATCAGTAAATATCTTTTCCCATTCTGTGGGCTGCCTTTTTGTCTTGTTGACTGTGTCCTTTGCTTTACAGAAGCTTCTCAGCTTCAGCAGGTCCCATTTATTAATTGTTGATC
The DNA here is from genome assembly GCF_017639785.1 of Mesocricetus auratus. Lineage (NCBI taxonomy): Eukaryota > Metazoa > Chordata > Mammalia > Rodentia > Cricetidae > Mesocricetus > Mesocricetus auratus. The sequence continues at coordinate 41,501,952 of NW_024429193.1, forward strand.
TCAGTGTCTATGCTACTGGTATTATGCTGAGGAACATGTCAAGCTTCTAACCACCCACTTGCAGTGATTTTCCTGAAAACATGTGATCTGGACAAAGAAGCTACCACGTATTCAAAGAGTGGGACACTGTCTTCCATCATGTCATTGGACATGATGCATCGTGTGTAGCTGCTGCCTCCAGTGAGGTGGATGAAGATCTCAATCAGGAATAGGCTAAACTGGATTCCTTTCTGTTAGCTTTAACCCTTGGTACCTCCATCTAGCCCTAATTTATCCTAGCCCTAGGAAGTGGCACTCCTAAGAATTCTGTCATCCTGTGTGTGCATGGCTATTTCTCCTCAAGACCGTGAAAACTGCTTTTCCCTTTCACGCGTTGTCTTTTCTCATTGCTTAATTAATCTCTTGAGCCTTTGCCACTTTTCATTTCTCCCTTAAATGAGCAACAAAAGCGCATTAGTCACCCAGCTAGACAGTCATACTTCCAATATGAAGACGGTTTCAGGCAGTTGCATGTGAATAAAGACCCGAAGCTGACCTTGTTTTCCCCATGGAAAGTTTGAACTAGGTCTCCTTTGTATTCTGCTGAATGTTTATGTTTATTTTGTCTTGTTTGTCTTTGGCTTAAATGTATTCCGTTGATACAAATGGTCAGGATTCTGAGACACTTTCAAGGTTTATATAATTAACAGGAAAAAATGTGTTAGAGTATTGCCCTGGCAACTGACTCAATTTTGAGTTTTTAACAGATGTCTGAGGGACAAACTGAAAGGCAAAGATATAATAATTAAATTGTAAAGAAAACAATACCTCTTGAACATTGATGCTTAACCAAAATTACGATGAGTCCCATTAAAATATTACCCTGCGATCAGTTCAACCGAAGGGAAGCAGAGAAATGAAACTGTTATCATGACACTTAACGTGAAGCATCCTTTTTCTCCTTCAGTAATTTGAAGCAACTGCGGGGCCAATGAGTCGTTTCTACTTGAGTGACTTTCTGTCTTTTGAAAGCTCTGGAAGGAATGAAGTGATGCTTCACATCAGATCACTACTTCTTTCCACCACTTGGACAGCATATCCTACCACTTAGTGAAACATAATTGTGAGACCACACTGTGGTGTGCAAAACAAACAGAAGTGGGTCTCAGGAGAATGCCATGCTCTCTGGAGATGCTTTTATGGAGCCTAGATGTTAAGAGGCATTGCCGCTGTCATGTGCTTTCTTAGGAGATTTTAAATTGTTTGTATATTGTCATTTTTCAGTACTACATTTATGACCATGTGGCAGAACAATAGGATTTAGGTACTCAAGTAATATTTTGGGGTTACCTAGTGTGACAGTAGTGTCTTAAGTGCTGGCTAGTTGTGAAGCACCTCATGCAAACATAGCTAGCCATGTCTACAGAGGAGTTTGCAGTCAGGGAAGAAAACAAATTTAATAGGTAATTTCATGGGCAAGTGTTGAACTGCAAGCTGTTAGGGGAACACAAAAGTGTGGTGGCTGGATTTTGAGGGAATGTTGGAGTATTAGTTTAGAACATGGGAGGTCAGAGAACTCACTCTCTGAGTAACTGAGACATTTGCTTAAATGAAATATCTGAAGACCACCAGTAAGCCAAGAAAGGCTGTCAGTGCTAGAGGGGAACAATCATGTAAAGATACTTTTGCTTCAGAACACAGAAGACAACACACACATACACACATAGCAGCCATCCACAAGAGTGCTCTGTCATGGCCACACTCTAAGTGCTATAAAGATTGTCTTGGAGAACTAGATAGGCGTTTCAATTCGTGACAGAGTCATGGGACTTTTTTAGATTATTTCTGATTCCTGTTCTCATAAGGCAGACATCACTAAAATGTGTGCCTTCCCTTCCATTTTCCACCCAAGGAAATCGTTAAAATCCAAATCTGTCCAGCCAGGAGTTGTCATCTTCATACCTATCACAGGCGTATTAACCACGAGCTACTTATTTGGATGTTTTTTTTTGGGGGGGGGGGGATGCATCTGATGAGTCTCAATGGATCTCAGCACAGCTTTCTCCTTCATCTTTGAAGAACTAGTTGTACTGCTGCAATAAAACACATACTGCGATTAAATTATTTCCTTTTGTACAAGACGTTAATTGTATCCATTTGGCTATTTTCCAGGAAGAGAGAATAACAAGGACTATTTTTCTCCTGAGCTCCTTGCACTCTACTGCGCATCCTCCTTGATAATACCCGCCATTGGGATGATCATTTACTTCGCAAGAAAAGCCAACATGAAAGGGTCATACAGTCTGGTAGAAGCCCAGAAATCAAAGGTGTAGCTGACATCGGAAAGGCTCCAGAAAAGACATTATTTATATTCTTCATTATCCCACACCCCCCAACAAACAAACCAGGCTGCGCATTCAGAGTTCCCAGAACTCTTCTTAGTAAAGGGAACGTGACTGCTTGAGCTGTTGCTGAATGCAAGAAGCTAACCAGAACTGTTCTTCTTGACAAGTCCCCATCATTGAGAGGAAGTGACTGGAACAGTCCCACGATGTGTATACAACTAGCATAATTTGTACATATGTAAAATAAAATTATGTCATCGCAGAGTTGTTTAGAATAGCAGCACTCCATATGCAGGCCAGAACATAATCAGTGTTGCTTGGACTGACTGTTGTAACTTAATGCATTTTAGAAAAGTTTAATATTAATATTAATATTCAATAGGCAGCTGACCAGTGTCTCCTTCTTTTACTATTTTGTTTCCTCCAACCTAATTTTGTTCCTGTGAATTTTTATTGACAATGATTTCATGTTTTAAAAACAAGCCAGGGTTTCATATTCTTGTAGATAATGATAAAGAGGGCACTGGGTTGACTTTCAGGTACTACATTCCTAATTCATGGCATAATGATTAGCCTGTTTTCTCTACATGGTACTGTACGGTACGGGGATGTGTTTCTTCGTCGGGATCTTGTGTAATAACTAACATGGTTTAAAATGCGACTTCTTTTGACTTATCTTTTATAAATAGTGCAGTAAAGTGAAAGTTTCTAAACACAGAAGAGTTGTGTTTCATTTGCTCTAAACTGTCTCCTTGAATTATTGGCTTGTCTTTGGAATTGTCAATTATAAGAGTAAAAACTTGAAACTATGGACAATACAGATACTCAAAACATGGTCTTCAGACTACCTCTATCGAAATCACCATGAGAATATGATAAAATAAACAGACTTATTGGTATCATCTTAAGTTAGTGAGCTAAGATCTGTAGTTTGGGATTCTTGGAATCTGCTACAATTAAGTTAAAAACCAATGATACACCCAATATATTATGTGCATAATAAATCAGGAGAGAATGAACACTTAGGTACATGCTACGAAGTCTAGGACACAGCACTCTATTATTCTTCAGGTCATCTTGTATGCTTAATACAGGTAGCAGTTCTTTTCCCACTGAGCCAGTAAACCCTGAATTACAGGCTGATCATTTTCTTTCTCTGGAGGTTTTGTACTGTACGCAGTACATTCTAAGTAGCACATTAGTTCCTGGGTTTTGAATTGCATATAAGCAAAATCAAATGATACTTTTGCCTTGTGACTTTATTCTTTCATTCAAACTTACGCTCTTGCACAGTTCAACCATGCTGTTATATGCAGTTATAGGTCACTAATTTTCACTGATCACTTTATCATGTCCTATGTATCCACCTTTTTATTAATGTATTTGTGATGTTTTCATATTTTCTGATGTGAGAAGAAACTTCTGTAAACATTATTGTAATGCAAGAACTGGTGAATATTGCCATGCCTCCTCTAGAGCCTGTGTCCACTAGTCAATATTCTGGGTGGTAGTATGTGTGTACATGTAGGTTTATCACGGAAGCTAGTCCTTTCAGAGGTAGTTACAGAACTTCACCTTGACTAACGTGTGGTGTCATCTGACTTAAATAACTTATTATTAATTATTATTTCTCAGCATGCTTTAAAATTATATTGATCTTATCATTAGTGAATTTAAACATATTTTCTTATAGTTAAGAATGTTTTTATATTTAGGATAATATGAGTTCTCTTCTGTAAAATAAGTACATTTTGGCCTTTTTTTCCTAGAGAATGGTGATCTGTTTTTATTAATGTATAAATACACACAAATACCCTTTCTCTTGATACTACTCCTTTGATTTCCTTTTATAATTATTCAGTGGTCCTGCACATTTCATTACTCCACTTATGACCTATGCGTTCACTTGCTTTGGGATATCTTTGGATGACAATAATTTAAATTTCATCACACTCCAATGAATTAATTTTTATTTTGGTATAATTAAGAAATATTTTTCTGCTCAGAGGCAGATACTCTACCATCCTAGCTCAAAAAGTTTTATAGTTTCTGACCCCAGCTAAGACCCTAAGCAATAGTGGAGAGGGTGCCTGAACTGGCCTCTTCTGTAATCAGATTGATTACTACCTTAATTGTCATCATAGAACCGTCATCCAGTAACTGATGGAAGCAGATGCAGAGGTCCACAATTAAGTACTGGGCAGAGCTCCCAGAGTCTGGTTGAAGAGTGGGAGGAACAATAATGTGAGCAAAGAGTTCAAGACCGTGACGGGGAAACTAGCTGGCCTGAGCGAGTGGGAGCTCACTGACTCTGAACTTACAGCAGGGGAACTTGCATAGGATCAAACTAGGCCCTCTGAATGTGGGTGACAGTTGTATTGCTTGGGCAGTCTGTGGGGCCACTGGCAGCAGGACTAAGTTTTATCCCTAGTATTTGAACTGGCTCTTTGGAGCCCATTCTCTTTGGAGGGATACCTTGCTCAGCCGAGATATAGTGGGGAGGGCCTTTTCCTGCCTCAAAGGGATGTACCAGACTTTAACTCCCCAATGGGAAGCATTACCTTCTTTGAGGATTGAATGGAGGATGAGGTGAGGGAAAGATGGGAGCCAGGAGGAGAGGGAGTGGTAATTGGGATTGGTATGCAAAATGAGAAAAGATTGTTTTAAAAAATAATAGTAAAAAAAATTTGTAGGATCACATGCACGAAACTTATGCAAGCTCAAGCCAGACTGAATTCCAGAACTGAGAGGGACATATAATTCCACCCCTAGCATAATAGCTATTCTGATAGTTGATGGGAGAGGAAGAAATAGTCTTCTTCAGGGAAGAACACACCAATTAATTATCTAATTACAAAAGGTCAGTCCTGAAACCTACATATGAGTAGCATTATATAGATTGAACAGGTTATATTTAGAAATATATGTATATATACACATATGCATGTAACAACAATTAATGATAACAGAGTCAATGAATTTGAAAGAGATCAAGGAAGGGTGTATGGAGGGTATAAAGGAGAAGAAAGAAGTGACACAATTATATTATAATAGCAAAAATAAAAGAAAAATCAGAAACCACATGCACACAAAATGGAAAGCTATTATCTTCTTAATTACTGAAGGATCTTTATATAGTCCCTTGTACTTCTAACTTTGGTAACTTGTGTCTTCTTCTTCTTTGGTTAGATGAGTAGACATTCAACTATGCCATAGCTCTTTGCAAATCACTACCTTTTTGTGTCCTTATTTTAATCTATTGCTTTTCATATCCAGTGACGTTGACCTTTGTGCAGCTTTATGATTTCATTTCCCTGCTTTCTTTAGAGGAAATTTACTATTCTTTTATTATATTATTCAAGGGAGACCTCATTCAACAATATGGAACCTTTCATATCTTTAATATAAGCAATAAAGGGATAACTGTCCCATGTAATTAGCTATATGTCATAAGTTGTAATGTGCTGTATTTCATTCTCATTCAATTAAAATTTATTCTTAAATCGTTGTATAATTTCTTCTTTAAAAATGTTATTTAAAATCAGGTCCCAAGTAATTGGGAACTTCCCATTCAGTTATCTCTCTTTAGTTCAGTTCCATTTTATTCTGGGAACTTACTTCTTATGCAATAAATATTAATTGCATGTATTGAGGTGTGTAGTATTGTTTAGAATACAGTCTTTCTTGGAGAATGATGTGTACTTGTGAGCAACAGGTGTTCTGTAGCTATTGGTTAGATGACATAAACAATTAATCTAGTCATTTGTTCAATGGTTTTTAAGTCTTAGTCTGTATCCTTAGTCTGTATCCCCAATAAATCAGACAGCATTCTGAATCGTCCATTTATAGTTTTGAGTCTGCCTATGCCTCTTGTTGAACACAAAGGAAAACAAAAAACCATCGAAGTGGGCACAGCAGTAAGAGAGGTGAAGCCCAACCATAAAGCAGATACTCAATGAAAAACAGACAGAGATCCTTCTACTATCAGTAGTTGTGACAGCCCCAAACTAGAAATTATCCAAAGCTTCATCCACAGGTGTAGTAAAAATAATGTAAACCCAGAGACAGATACTGGGATTCAAGCTGAAGATCTGAAAAAAAGGAGCCAAACCACCAGAGAGTTCTTACCTCTACCAATGCTAAGACTGAAGGAGTGATCAACTGAACCTCAGATTGCATCTCCTCCAGACTGCACTGATCCTGACTATCCTCAGACTGTTGCTGAGATTGTACTGAGCTCCTTATAGTCTCTCTAGTGCTGGGATTAAAGATATGTGCCACCACTGCCCAGCTTCTATGGCTGTGCCTAGCTCCAGGAAAGTTATATTAGATTATAAACAACATATCACCACACACAAGTGAATGGTTAAATCCTGTATTTGCGCAGAGAGATACTACACACCATCAATAAGTAATGAGCTATGAAAACTCAAGACAGCATAAACAAATCTCCTTACTACAGTGAATGGAACAAATCAGACAAAAAAGGAAGTATGAATGAGTAGCATATGTCTATTACAATTTGGGGGCTGTGTGTGGTGTCTTCCATGTGTAATCACAGCACTCCAGAAGCTAAGGTCAGAGGATATTTTCTAAATGGTGAGTTCAAGGTCAGCTTGGGCTATATAGTGCATTCTAGGTCAGTCTGGGCTACATAATGAGTCCTAGATCAGTGTGAGCTACAGTGTAATGATCAGATTACATTGCTTACATAAATTCTATAAAACCAAAACCAATCTATAGTGAATGAAGTTACCTGTCAGCAATTGCTTTGAGACAAGATGGAAAGCATGGAGTCATTAATTGCAAAGACCTATGAAGAAACTTTAGGGAGCAACATATGTTATTAGTATTAACTTTGATGTCTTCATAGGTTTATGAAATCTATGTTGTGCAGGTTGTAGTAGTCAAACCTCTTATGTTTTATTCTGATCTCTGCCCCTATGATAAAATAATCTGATGAAAAGCAACTTGAGGAGGAGAGGGGTTCCTTGGTTTAGGTCACAATCCATACATGTGGTCACCAAACTTCCCTGGAAAGAATAAGAGTGAGGACACCTATTGAATGTATTAAGGAATTTTAGTTTTCTTGTATGTGAAATTAGGATCTTTGGAGACATTCAACTTCAAGGTTCCCTCCAAACCTCAAGTACAAAGATTCTATGAAAATTTATACACATGACATCAGTGACTTAAATTTCACTTTCTTATTTATTGTGTGGGGGCAGTGAATGTCACACAGTGCATGGGGAGATCAGAACACAACTTGCCAGAGTCAGTTTTTTCCTTTCACTATGTGGGAATCAAAATCAGGTTGTCACGGTTCACGGCAAGCACCTTTACCTGCTGAGGCGTCTAGCTGGCCCGCAGTAACTTTTCTCCTACTTTATTTTAGATAATTTCTTTTTTGTATTTAGCTCTCACAAAGGCCTTTGCAGCTTCTTTTTACCCTTGCTTAATCAACTCTAACGGTCTTGAGAAAAATAAAAGGCAAATGAGTCCCAAGACCAGCTTGTAGTTTCTTTCTGCTGGGGTTCCATCATCATTGCTCTTCCCTGCAGAGGAAGTGAGGCATTTCCAGTGTCCTTTGAAGGGACGTTTGTATTAGCCACGGTGTTTGAGACCGTCACTTCTGACAAATAAAACGCATGCGGTGCCTGGTGAGGCTTTGCTACTGCTCAAGTGTAAACTTCTAACGTGACTAATGTGACTAATGTGTGAGTCTCCCTTGCGCTGTGACTAACTAGGTTCTGGGCCCTTCAGAGAAGGGCAACACTGTCGGCAGAGAGCATTTCTCATTTGCAGTGCTTTCTTCATTGGCAGGGACCCTTAGAGGCATTGTGCACTTCAGAACAAGTTGACTATGCAAATGAAAAGGCACGGTTTTAATCTCTGAACAGAAGACAATAAAGAAATGGCATTCACTTTCTGGGGTGACGGGAGATGCTGCGAATCACTCAAATTGAATTGTACTGTGGAAATTTTCAACTAACTCTCCCAAGTGAAAGTCTCGATCTTGAAACAAAAGAATTTTGAAATCAAAATTTATAACTAGAGAATGCCATGACTACTCTTATTTAATACAACTTGGTTGCAATTATAATGCATTTAATTACTGGACGTTGAATGTTGTCACGCTGAAAACCCAACAAAGAATATTATTAAACATAGAACTTCAAATGAATGATGAAAAATAAACATTATTACTTTGGCTTGACGCCATATATACTGCTTAGGAGTTTAAAAACAGAGTCACGAACCACTGAATGACAAAGTAATGGGTTCTAAGAAATGTAGCATTGTGCAATTTCACTGCTTGGAAAATATGGAGTATACATCCACAAATCCAGATGGTGTAGCCCACTGCTCACTCAGACTAAAAAGTGTTGTAGTGAGTTATTATACCAAATACCACAGGGTAGGCAACCGTATCACATTGTGTCTGTGTGTTTAAATACAGTTAAAATAAGAAAGGATGCAGTAAAAATATACTATAAAAGATACAAAATGGCACAGCTGTGTGGGACACTTAGGGAGACAGACTTTATAGATCTGGAAGTTTCTATGTCCAGTCAGGGAGTGGAGGGGAGTGAATGCGAAGTCAGAGGACATTACAGTCCATTGGTCTACACATAGGCTGCACTAAACTTACATTGACATTTCTACCTTAGTTTATTATAACTTGTTACTTTACAAAACCCTTACTTTATTAAAAATAAGCCATCATTTATTTTAATAACACAGCTTAAACACATTGTTTAACTGTAAAAATATTTTCCTTCATATTCTTATTTATAAAGATTTTTCCCTACATAATCATTTATTTTTAAGCTATTGCTAAAAAAATGCAAGACATGAACCACATATTACCGAGGTTTTCCCAAGGCAGGAATCACCAGTGTGATGTCTTCAGGTTCATAGTTCATCCCACTGGAGGATGAAATGAAACATGGGTGGAGATGTCATCAGCCATAACAAGGCCTCTTTCTGGTGGCCTCATGAAGTCTATGAAGGACCATTCCAAGGATCTTTCATAGTTAACATGTTTTTTGTTTGTGATAAGTAGGAATACACTTTAAAGTAAAAATATCATAGAAAGCATAAACTAGTAAATAGTTATTTATCATCACTGTCAAGTTATATGCATATAAATAATTGTATTTAACATGCCATACTAGGACCGGAAGTACAGTAGGTGTGCCTACATCAATATATTATGATGCATTGTACTATGACTTAACAATGAGTAAGGCATAACTAGCAATAGGATGTTTTTGGAGTCATTATATTGCACACATACACTTTTGAGTACGTTGCCTGTCAGTGACTGAACATCATTATTATCTGTGTCCAAATAAAGTCCATGTAGAGAAAAACAGACCCTAAGAGTTACTTTTCATGTGTCAAGATCTCTCTCTCTCTCTCTCTCTCTCTCTCTCTCTCTCTCTCTCTCTCTCTCTCGCTGTCTTGTGCTCTTCTCTTTTCTCTTCTCTCATTCATTTTATTGAAGTGGTAGAGACATTTTCCAGTTAAGTCTTTCCATAGTGAGAATTTCATAATACATTTACATACACACAAAAAGAAAGGAAGGAAGGAAAGAAGGAAGGAAGAAAGGAAAGAAGGAAGGGGAGAGGAGAGGAGGGGAGGAGAGGAGAGGAAAAAAGGAAAGGTATGTAAAGGAAAGGAAGGAAAGGGAAGGAGAGGAGAAGAGGGGAGAGGAGAGGAGAGGAAAGGAGAGGAAAGGAGAGGAGAAAAGAAATTCAGGCTCTATCCCAGAACCTCTGTGGGGAACAATGAAACTAAATTTCTAATAATAGGTTTGCAGGTTCAGAAGGCACTGATTCAGCCTTGGCTTTTGGAAAATTCTGACTTATTAATCAATCCTCATTCAAAATTGTCCTTGTCTCATACCTCCTATCTCTACCAGAACTTACAAGACTTAGGTCCTAAAAACAAAAAAGAAGCATGCATAGCAACACTTCTCAAATCCATCTGCCTTCACATCCTGGTCCTGTTCTTTTCACAGCAAGATCCTGAAAGAGACAGGGAGCAACTGAGCTCAGTACTTTTCTTTTTTAAAAAATAATTTATTCAACTTTTAAAATTTCATTTTACATCCCAACTACAGTTCTCCCTCCCACCCCTTCTCCTGCCACCCCCCTTGCTAGCCCCAGCCCACACACTGTCCAGTGCTCATCACGGGTATGGACTCCCATGGGGAGTCAACAAAGTCTGGTATATTAAGGTGATGCAGAACCAAGCCCCTCTCCCATGCATTAAGGCTGAGCATGGAATGCCACTACATGGAATGGGCTCCAACAAGCTAGCTCATATACCAGATTTGTAGTGTGGTTCTACTGCCAGAGGGCCCTCAGATGGTCCAAGCTTCACAGCTGTCTCCCACATACAGAGGGCCTAGTTCAGTCCCTTAGAGTCTCCACAGCTGTCAGTCTAGAGTTCTTGAGTTTCCATGAGCTTGGTTGAGCTGTCTCTGTAGATTTCTCCATCATGATCTTGATCTCCCTTGCTCATATATTTCCTCCTCCCTCTCTTCGTCTGAATTCCCGGAGCTTGGCCTGGTGCTTGATTGTGGGTCTCTGCATTTGGTTCCATCAGTTACCGAATGAGGGCTCTATGATGATAGTTAGGAGTATTCACCAATCTGATTACTGGGAGTATTCACCAATCTGATTACCGGGATAGGCCAGTTCAGGCATCCTCTTCACTATTGCTATGAACCTTAGCTGGGGTCATGTTTATGGATTCTTGGCAATTATCCTAGCACCAGGTTTCTCCCTAAACCATAGTGGCTCTCTCTATTAAGATATATCTTTCATTGCTCTTGTACTCTGTCCCTTACACCTCAACCATCCCATTCCCTCATGTTCTCATTCCCCTCCCCTCCTCTTTACACTCCCTCCTCAACCCCAGCTTACCCAGGAGATCTTATGTAATTTCCCTTTCCCAGGGCTATCCATGTGTCCCTCTTAGGGTCCTCCTTGTTACCTACCTTCTCTGGAGTGAGCTGGAGCTCACTACTTTTCAATTGCTTGTGTATCAAATTCTTATGTGGTTTATTCATTGCTCTCGCCAAAGTCATTAATACTCTTTTAACTGCAAGGAAAGTCCCTGACACAGAAACAAGACTATTCTGTGACTGGAAGGAGGGGCCAAACAAAGAAAAAGGGATGAAAATATATTAGGTGTCAATGTCTTTGCTTCCACTGACTGTGGAGGCAAGTACTATGTGTGTGTGTGGGGGGGGTGGGACAGTGCAAGACTTCCAAGTTATTCCAGTAAGTTTGGAAGACTGAAGAATCATCAAGGCTAATACTCCCTGTCTTGACAGCTGAAACTTCTCAGAGCATGCTTGAGCTGAGAACTTTTGTGTGCAGTGTGGAAGCAATAACGTAGCACTAGGAAAGAGGACTGAAGGGTAGAGTGACCAGGAGTGCCTAGAGCTGGAGTCAGGACAGCACAATGTTCCTGAGGATCAGACCATCTTTCAAATAACATGATGCCTAACAAAAATAGGAAGGGACTGCTGTATCACTCGATTGAACAGAATGAGAGTTATCCAGCAGAGGCCAGTAATGGCCTATCAAGACCGGGAGGACAACAGATCTCCTATTGCCTCCACTGGTCAAACTCCACATTGAGTTGCTTGAGAGTGTTCAAATCTTCACATTTCTATCTGCCTTGTCTACTAGATATTGTGAGAGGGCCGTTGATCTCCAAATACAATTTTGGATTTGTCTTCCATCAATTTTGACAACTTTGTGTACTTTTAAATTCTCTAAGTGTATAACTGTTTAGTATCATGTTCTCTTGAAAAAAATCTAGCTTCTTAAGATTGTGTAAAACTTCTTTATTCTTTATAATAATTTTCTCTAAAATCTAATTTGCCTCATGAATATGACTACTGAAGTCATCTTTTAATTATTATCAGCTTGTTATGTCTTTGTGTCCATGTACTTTCAAGATATTTGCATATTTATTTTACAATGAATTTATTGTATGTATAATTGCATTTTTATTGATATGATGGGAATGTTTTCACCATTTATATTTATTATTGTTGATATGGTTGCATTTAAGTCTATCACTGTGAATTCTTTATATATCCTGTGTGTTTATTTTTATTTCATTGTAGTGAGGAACCTAACATGTATTTGCCTTAAGTATAATTTAAGCGTATAGCACATTATCAATTGTAAGCACAATGCTGAATGGTACATCTTTAGAATGTACTCATATTGGGTTTTTGGAACTTCATGTCTCCTGATTAGCAACTTCACATTTCCTGCACACTCAAACCAGTTGGCAAAAATAGGAAGGAGTATAATAGAGTACAATGGGAGCCAAGGTTACAAAAATGAGATGCAGCAAATTAAGGAAGGCCTTGAATACCACAATAGGATTTGAGCTTTGTTCAGCAAATAGAGCCATTGATAAGAACTAACAAGACAGGGACAGAGCTTATGGGTCCAGCAGCTCGTGTAGTCTGGTACTTTGTCTGGTAGTTGGCATACATATATCTATCCCCTATCTCTTTCCGCTGGCTCTCTTCCAAGATTCCTACCTCTGGTGGTAATTACCTTTATATTATTTAGTTCCAGCTCTGCCACAGTAATGAGAAATAAGAGAATAATGGGAAATAAGTGTTCCATATGCTATGCATAAATGCAACAGAACATTGAGCTATTAAAATAGAGCTAACCTAAACTAATAAAGCCAGAGTACACAGTGTATGTAGAATTTAAAGTTCTGAATAGGGCATGCCAAGTGCATGGAAACATGGAAAAATAATTCCAATTTATTAGTGTCCAGAGGATTTGAGTTTTCTTATTTGTGTAATTCCCTACTTTGCAGAGTAGAGTATATTTCAACTACAGTTAGTAAGAAAGTGATTTATTTTATTTTTGATGTGTTAACTATAGAAAGTTATCTCCAGACAACAGTCCACAAAATCCCTACCTGAATTTGAGATTTGGAGTTCTCAAAGATCATATGCATTCTGGGTTTGAAGATCCAGAGATAAACCGCTTTGGTTTCTGGGTATTTGACTGTTCTAGAGAGAATGAAAAGGAGGGGAAGGAACTCAAGCAGCTCTTCAACAATAAGCTACTTCTCTGGCTTTCTAAATATGGCTTTGGATGGGGGGAAGAAGCAACAGCCTGTGCACCATCACTCCACACTCTCCTGCATCTCAGGGTCAGAAGGGCCCAGGCTTAGCAGTTTGGCAAAAAGCCACACTGAAGGGAAACACTGAGGCTTAAACCTCGAGTTTGGCACACTCATAATTTCTCCAGCTAATTATTCTCACGTTGCTGCCTCATGCAAATGTTGACTTCATGCCTCAAGAATCTCACTACTAAACACTTTGCAGCTATAAAAATTGATTATTTTTATACAGATTAAGGAAGACTTAAGGAACCCCTGGGAAAGGGAAAGTTTTACTATTTTGTTCTGTAAAATCACTGCGTGTAAGCAGTGATTGTAAGCAAGGCTGACTAATCCATTAATCTGTAAATAAACTTCCAAACAAACAGCTCTGAAATTTCAATGCCATAGACATAGCAATATGTCTACCTCTCAGTTTCAATTTCTTAATAAAAATTAGATATATTCTGTGTGTGAGAGAGAGAAAGAGAAAGAGAGAGAGACAGAGAGACAGACAGAGAGAAAGAGAAAGAAAGAGAGAGACAGAGAGAGTTCATGCAGGAATCTTCATGCTTTTATGCATATGTGTAGGTCAGAAAATACCTAACTCTTGGAAATTGGTTCCCCACTGTCACTTAGTGAGATCCAGGAATGGAGCTCAGACCTGAGTGCCGGTGACTTTATCTGCTAAGTTATTTTGCCCATCCTCAGATTCACTGTTTATATTTTCCTTTTTATTTTTATGTATGTGTGTGGTGTGTGAATATATGTGTATGCATGCTCGCATGTGTGCGGTGCATGCGTGCATGTGTGTGTGTAGTGTACATGAAGGGCAGTGTTTGATGTCAGTGTCTTCCTAGATCATGTTCCACTTTTTTTTATGGAGGGACCAATCTGCCTAGTCTAGTTAACAAATCCAGTGATCTCCTCACCTCCACAGACACTGGGATTCGGGATGGCAATAAAACATTCAAGTGCATGTTGGAGACCCAAACCCTCATCACTTGCACAACAAGCATTTTACCTACTGAGCTGTCTCCCCAATATGTGCCATCTTCCATATATTTGTTATTAATTTATTTACTTACTGATCTATTTATTTATTTATTCAAGATCTTGTTACTATGTAACAAATTCATGATAATGTACCTGCTCAGCCTCCCTACTGCTGAGATTATGGGTATAAGCCATCATGCTTGGCTTCTGTATTCATTCTCACTAAGCGAGGTCTTTGTGGATTTTTTTCTGCCATTCAATGGAAACATATACTTCTCTAGGACTTCCTTCAGTAACAGTAGTCCTAATTCTTCAAGCTCTCCAAACCAAGTAAATAAGTATTAGAAAATATTCCCACAAGAAGTAAGGTGATAAGTGACAGCACATAAATTCAAGAGTAGGACTTTCTCTTTCCTGTCTCCTTTTTACAAACTATGTACAGTCACAGAATATCAGGACATGACAACACAAGTCAGTTTGTTTCTTATTAATCAGTAAATTAAACTGAGGCCAGCATAATGAAAGAAATGAGGGGGGTCAGTGAGCTTCCCAGTGTCCTGTTGCTTCAAGGTTGCCTTTGTTGTAATGGGTCTCTAGCTAACTAAAGATGAGATAGGAACTCTAGCATGCCTCAAACACTTCTTAATTTTAATTTTTATCTTTTATTTATTTTGAGACAGGGTCCTACTATGCAACCCTGAATGACCTTCAATTTGCTATGTAGACCAGGCTGGTCTCAAGCTCAAACTAAAATTAATGACATTGATCCACCATGTCTTATAACATCACACATTTTTAATGGAGTTAATAAAAACATATTAGATATTAATATTTATCAAGAAATTAATGCATGACTGTTCTGGTTTTTAATGAATTGTTTTCATTAGTAATTATAACAACTCAATTCAGCGTTACTATTTGACCAGTAATAAACTGCATGAGCGTCTTAATTTGGGTTTTTATTGCTATGAAAAGACATTGTGACCACGGCAACTCTTATAAAGGGAAATGTTTAATTGGAATGACTTGCTTATAGTTTCAGAGGTTCAGCCCATCATCATCAAGGTGAGGAGCATGGCAGCATGCAGGCAGATGTGGTGCTGGAGCAGACAATAGGAAATTGACTAATTGCCACACTGAGGGAAGCATGAGCAAAAAGGACCTCAAAGCCTGCTTCAATGTGACCGTCTTCCTCCAACAAGGCCACACCTCCTAATAGTGCTACCCCTTCATCCACTTTCAAACCACCACATTCTACTCTCTGCCCCCAAAGGCTTACAGCTATATCATAATGCAAAAATGCATTCAGTCTAACTTCAAAAGTTCCCATGACCTATAACAGTCTTACATTTCCTTTCAAAGTCCAAAGTCTCTTCTGAGACATGTGGCAATCTCTTAAGAGTAACCCCTTGCAAAATAAAAATAAAAAACAACAGATCAGATACTTCCAACATATAATGGAACAAGAAATGCATCACTGTTCCAAAATGCAGGGAAGGGAACATAGTGAGGAAATACTGAACCAAAGTAAGACCAAAACAAGCTGGGCAAACTCTATACTCTGCATCGAAATGCTCTTCAGCTCTTCAACTCTATTCAGCTTTGTTGACTGCAACATGCTTCTTTGTCTTAGACTGGTTTCACTCTCAGTTAGCATCCCTCTTTGGTGGGTATCCCATGACCCTCGTATTTCTAACAGCTTGGGTTCTCCAAGTCAATCCAGGCTTCAACTTCACAGTTTCACACAATGACCTGTCTACTAGGCCTCCATTCAGAAATATCCCTGACACATGCCTGGCCTCAGCAATTTTATTCCATAACCACTTTCTTCTATCCTCAACTCTAAAACCAGAACCATGTGGCCAAAGCTGGCAAGTTCTGCTGCTTGCTGTGGAACATAGTCCCCTCATCCAATTCCATCTTCACCAGCTTTCTGTCTTTCACTGCCTAATCTTGACTGTCCTGAAACTTGCCCTGTAGACCAGGCTGGCCTCAAACTCAGAGATCCACCATTCTATGCCTTCCCAGTTCTGGGTGTAAAGGTGTGCCCCATTACACTCAGCTCTAAAGTTTTCTTCAGTTGCTTTTCAAAAGTTGGAAACTTAGCTGGGTGGGATCTTGCCCTGAGGTCACCACTCCCTTTATTCCATTTCTTAATGTGTTTATCTCCTTGAATAGAGGATTTAGCTCCATTCTACCTTCTAGTTCACCTTTTTCTCCTCAAATACTTTCCTTTCTCAGTTTTCTCCTATTCATTACATATCTTCATCAGAGTTACCACTAATATCCATATAACATAATGTATACTATGCTGTTTTGAGATTTGTTCTACCAATGGAATTAATACAAAACTCTTCACTTTAGCCTTGGGCCGACTCTCCAGACACAGGGAAAAGGCAGCCACTTCCTTCACCAAAATATCACAATAATGATTTCTATGTAACATCCTAAAATTCTTCTCTGAAACTTTTTGAGCCAGCTCCCTACACTTCAAATCACTATCAGCACCACTGTCTTTCATGCTCCCACTAGCGTGCCCCATTAAGCAGTGCTTAAAGCATTCCATCACTTTCCTAACCCAAAGTACTGAAGTCTATATTACTTCAGGCAAAAGCATGGTCAAGACTATCACAGCAATACCCCAGTGCCTGGTACCAACTTCTGTCTTAGTTTGGGTTTTTTACTGCTATGAAAAGACACCATGACCACCGAAACTCTTATAAAGAAACCATTTCATTGGGGTGGCTCGCTTATAGTTTCAGGGTTCCAGTCCACTATCATTATGGTGGGGAGCATGGCAGTGTGCAAGCAGATGTGCTGGAGCTGAGAGTGCTACATCTTGCAGGCAAGAGGAAGTTGGATAGCTGTCACACTGAGGGAAGTTTGAGCAAAAGAGACCTCAAAGCCTGCCCTCACAGTGACACACTTCTTACAAAGCACCATTGAGCATGGACATAATTTTCTGAAGGTTGGTACAAAATGGAGCTGGGATTAACAGCACTTGGTCTGACTCCAGAACCTACACTGTTGTTGTATGCACTGTACCACTTTTAATTTATTTACAAGATGAAGACTTTCATAGGCTTAGATACCTCTAATGGACAGAAGGTCAGAAATCTAAAACTGCAAACTTAACTCAGACCCTCAGCTTGCTGCAGGAAGGAAGAAGCTCTGCTGCTTCCAAACCACAGATTACCATGCTAAGTCTCTAAGATAGCTTCTCTGGGCACCTATCCTCTTGTGTTGCATTTTGGAGCATATGGGTTGCTATGTTTAAACAGCCATCTGCCATCAAGAGCAAATTCTTGAGGAAATTGTTTTGGACCTAAAAGTGAGGCACATGTTTGATCTCAATGTATATCATATGTTTACAAGCTGGAAGCTTAAAAGAAAGAGGTAAAAAAAAATGTGGGTGGGGTAGAGAAGAAAAATGGAAAAGCAGAAGCAGAACCAAATCAAAAGGAAAAACTCCACTAATTAAATAAATAAAAAGAACAACTTTAAAAGGTTTATGTTGTCCTTTACTAGTGAGAGCAATGTACAGAATTAAAGTTGACCAAACAGACAGAGCTAGCCACAAGGCATTACACTGTTATGTTAATGTATGTTAATGTCCGCTCAGTTAAAATTGGCCATTTTGAGAAAAGGGTAGTTCAAATGTTATATATAGCAGGCTTTCAGTCATAGCCCCTTAATGATGCCCAAGTCCTCATCTCCAAAACTGGTGGATGTATTACCTTATATGGCAAAAAGAACTTTGCACATGTCATTAAATGAAAGCTCTTGAACATAGAATAATTTCCTGCGTCACAAGATTAGGGATTAGATTTGTATTAAAGGAAAAAAGGAGGAATGAGGTCAGAAATGGAGATACACAATCAGAAACAAAGTAAGAACTTTAAAGATGGAGGAAGTGACCACAAATCAGGGCATCCTGGTGGTCTCTGGAAGATATAAAAGGCGAGAAATGTCTGTGCTACTGGAGTTATGTTCAGGAAGCAGTCTCCTGTACCAATTCATTCAAGGGTGCTTCCCACTTTCTCTTCTAAGAGGTTCAGTGTGACTGCATTTATGTTGAGGTCCTTGATCCATTTGGACTTAAGTTTTGTGCATGGTGATAGACATGGATCTATCTGCAGTCTTCTACATGCCAGCATCCAGTTAAGCCAGCACCATTTGTTGAAGATGCTTTCTTTTTCCACTGTATAATTTTAGCTTTTTTGTCGAAGATCAGATATTCATACATGTATGGGTTAATATTGGGGTGTTCAATTTTATTCCATTGGTCTACCTGTCTATTTTTGTGCCAATACCAAGCTGTTTTCAGGACTATAGCTCTATAATAGAGCTTGAAGTCAGGGATGCTGATGCCTCCAGACATTGCTTTGTTGAACAGGGTTGTTTAGTCTACCCTGGGTCTTTTGTTTTTCTATATAAAGTTGAGAACTGTTTTTTCAAAGTTTGTGAAGAATTGTGCTGGAATTTTAATGAGGACTGCATTGAATCTGTAGATTGCTTTTAGCAAGATTGCCATTTTTACTATGTTAATCTTACCAATCCAAGAGCATGGGAGATCTTTCCAATTTCTGGTGTCTTTAATTTCTTTCTTTAAAGACTCAAAGTTCTTGTGATACAGGTCTTTTACTTGTTTGCTTAGTGTTACCCTCAGGTATTTTATGTTGTTTGTGCCAATTGCAAAGTGTGATGTTTCTCTGATTTCTTTCTCAGCCCTTTTATCGTTTGTATATAGTAGGGCTACAGATTTTCTTGAGTTGATTGTGTATCCTGCCACTTTGCTTAAGGTATTTATCAGCTGTAGGAGTTCCCTGGTAGAGGTTTTGGGTCACTTATGTAAACAACTATATCATCGCAAATAGTGAAAGTTTGACCTCTTCCTTTCCAATTTGTATCCCCTTGATCTCCTTTTGTTGTTTTGAGATCAACAATTAATAAATGGAACCTCCTGAAACTGAGAAGCTTCTGTAAGGCAAAGGACACAGTCAACAAGACCAAAAGGCAGCCCACAGAATGGGAAAAGATATTCACT
Source organism: Mesocricetus auratus (assembly GCF_017639785.1). NCBI lineage: Eukaryota > Metazoa > Chordata > Mammalia > Rodentia > Cricetidae > Mesocricetus > Mesocricetus auratus. Next base: position 41,521,482 of record NW_024429193.1, read on the forward strand.
AACCCCACATCTGACAGAGGACTAATCTCCAAAATTTACAAAGAACTCAAGAAACAAATTTAATAAAATAATTTGCCTAAACACAACAAAATAGCTATGAGATTCTATAATAAAATACTAAGCCGTCTTTAAGTAAACCATGTGGTGCAGAGTGTACACCACCTTCAGCACCAATGAATATGCCTTGGAACAGCTAGCGAGTGGGAGATGACACAAACATGAAATGACTGGCATGAAAAAATGAATTAAAGTTGTTTCCTTTTGTAAATGACTGAAAACCTAGAATACCAGACAAATCTCAGCAAAACACAAGTAATGTAAGGTAGTTTATTAGAAGACAGACTGACGAGGACCAACACCTTTTCTTTATGCTAAGCAGTAAAACTTTGAAGGAGTTCTCCCAGTACCAAGAAACACTACAAAACAGCTGGGAAGAGCTTCACCAATAAAGATTATAAAGGAAACTATAAAATTTTATTTAAAGTTATGAAATGAAATATAAAAATAGAAAATTCAACAATAAAAAATCAAGTCGTTTATTTGGAAAGAATAATTAGACTATTGAGGCCCAAGAGTAAGTAAATATTAATGATGCACAAAAACTTTGTAAACTGATGAACTAGACAATAAGCAGTCATAGGAAACAGAAGTCCCCAAGTGACACTGCCTGGATGGCCAGAAACCAGAGGCTGGGTAGGCCAAAGACCCCGGATAAAGGAAACTAGAAAAAAACCACATCAATGAAATGATTCCTATATGTGCCAAGCCCAGTCATCATCAGAGGGGCTTCCTCTGGCAACTGATGGAGTCAGCTGTAGAGACCCACAGCCAAACATTAGTCAGCGCTCAGGGAACCCTGAAGAATAGGGGGAGGAAGGATTGTAGGAGCCAAGTGATCAAGGACACCAGGAGAACATGGCCCATAGAGTCAATTAAGCAAAGCTCACAGGGGCTCACAGAGACTGAAGTGACAATCACAGAGCCTGTGTGGGTCTGATCTAGGTCCTCTACATATATCATGGTCATGTAGCTTGGTGTTCTTGTGGGACTCCTAACAGTAGGAGTGGGGGGCTGTCTCTAACTCTTTTGCTTGTTCTTGGAACTGTTTTCCTCCTACTGGGTTGCCTCCTCCAGCCTTGATATGAGGATTTGTGTCTAGTCTTCCTGCAGCTTGTTATGTTTTGGACTGATATATTTGGATATTAATGGACTGATACCTCTGGGAGGCCTGTTCTTTTCTGAAGGAAAATGGGAGGAGAAGCGGGTCTTCAGGAGAGGAAGGCAGGGAGTGGGGAGCTGTGGACAGAGGGGAAACTGCAGCCAGGACGTATTGTGCGAGGGAAGAATAAACAAAGAAAAGAAAATACAAGAAACCGACTTTCAAGGAGAATTTTTGTATTTTCCCAATGATTACTGATACTGATCCTCTTACCATATGTTCTCTGGCTGTTCACGCTCCTTCTGTAAAGTGTCTATTGAAGAAAAAGATCTCAAAAGTAGAAAAATTCACACAAGTGCAGGGTAGTATAAACGTGTAATAAAGAGGCTTTATTTGAAAAAACAGATGCCTATCAAGTATTAGCATTAGACAAAAAATACTAGCAGAGAGCTACGAGAGAAGCAGTCCTGTTGTTATGAGTGAGAGAGATGCGCTGCAGTGTTTACGGCAGGCACCTAGCAACAGTGATCAGTAAAATGGAAATATTCCCCTTCTGGGTATTTTCTACGATTGCAGGGGAAAAGTCAGCCAGGTGGTGGTGGCTCACACCTTTCATCTCAGCACTTGGGAGGCAGAGGCAGGCAGAAGATTTCTTGAGTTCTAGGGCAATCTGGTCTACAGGGTGAGTTCCAGGATGGAGAAATCCTGTCTCAACAAACAAAAACAAAAAACCACAACCAACAAAAAATATCTGGTATGTAGAGTGTACATGCTAGCATGTGCAAGCATTGTTAGTGGTAGGAAGATCTAATAAGGTTTTTTTAAAAAAATAAATTGTATTTATTATTCTCTCTGTGTGTATGATGTGTGTCAGGATGCTCATGGGAAGGCCAGACAGAAGCTCGCTTTGTGGGTCACTTCTTGCCTGTACGTAGGCTCCAGGAATTGAACTCAGGTCTCCAGGCTTGCATGGCTAGTGTCTGTGCAGCCTGAGCCAGATAACAATGTTTTTGCTTGTTTATGTTCTCTTTGATCCATTCAGACAGAGCTGTTGGTGAACTTCTGCTAAGGGCTTTGTTCTGCACCAGATACCAGGAAGTATTATAAAGATCTCCCACTTTACAAAGACTCTGGTTGTATCCAAGGAGTGATGGTACCAAGACATAGTAACAATGAGCAGATAGTTCAGACCCTGTAAGTAAAAGCAAGGATGGTGGTTAAGGTGGAAGATGTACTTGAGGGGAAAGGCAGTGAGCTACCAGAGAAGAAAATTACATCCCAGTTATTTTTTTAAAATTGCTAATCCTAACAAACATTATTGGGGAGCTTGACTTGGCCCTTTGTTAAGACTCTAGTGTTTCCAAACAAAAATGTTGTGGCAATAACCAGAATTTGGGAAGGGTAATGGAATAAAGCCAAATTAAACTAATTTTTCACTTCATGTGAAGTCTCAAAGTAAGGGAAATGGGGTAGTCACCGTGGAAGCAGAATCTTTTGTGCAGATGTGCAACAGTCATCATGACTGATTAAATAACTCTGCACAATGTGTGCAGTCTGGGTGAAAGGGTCAGGTACATTTGAGGGCATTTCCTAGGTCAGCGGGAACAGAGTGATACACAGAAGAATGGTGGTAAGTTGTGTGTGATCAGGAGCTTACACTCAAAAGTGAATTAGCATGGGCTTATTGTTTTCTAAGGTATACCTTGCCCGTTACCTTCAGGTGGTCTTGGAGCAAGGGGGAAAGAAGGGAGCTGCAATTACCAGAGAAAGGCATGCGTACTTCCCACATGTCCACAAAGCATCTGGTCGTCCACACAGCAACATGTGGTGAATCTGCGTAGAAACTATTGAAAACTGCTGACCTTGTGGGTAGGAGCATGGCATTTGCCCACTGTCCTCAGTGGCAGTGTCATGACCTGGGTCTGTGATGAGGCTGAAGTCCACTAATTTCTGAACTAGGCGATTATAGGAGATCTCAAGCTGCACCATAAAAAGGAAATGAAAAGGGTAATTTAGATCATGTTAAGCATCATGCTGGTCCAAACTTGTCAGAAAATAATCGGAACACTGTGTTGAAAGTGTGTACAGTGGCCATTGTATAAAGGGCAATAATTAAATGACACTAAACTAGAGGAAGCCAATCAGGCTGAGACAGTGATTATAGGAACTGAGCTGTTTAGAGTGGAAAGAGAAGAGCAAGGGTTATGGAATCTGCCTCCAAATATAATTATTAGAATGGAAAAATAATAGAACATACTGAATTGGGGTGTACTTCAGGATTTCTTTTTAAACTTGAGATTCTAGGAAATTGCAGTGTGATTTTTATAATAAATCAGGACTAAGTTTGGAATGCTCGGAGCCCATTCCTCTGATATTAAAGACCAAGACCAGAGTAGAAAACTTAATTGCTGGAGCTATTGCCAACGGGGCTTCCTGTAGTGGCAATTCTAAAGGAGGGCATCCAGGGGACAAGTCCAAGGGTTATCTTACAAACAGGAAAGTTGGACAAATGTCACAATGATGGGACAGCAGGACTCCAAATAATAACAATGATGATGATGATGATGAGAAGGAGGAGGAGGAGAAGAAGAAGAAGAAGAAGAAGAAGAAGAAGAAGAAGAAGAAGAAGAAGAAGAAGAAGAAGAAGAAGAAGAAGAAGAAGAAAAAAAAAAGAAAAAGAAGAAAAAGGCCACAAAAGTAACCAGAGAAGCCAAACAATCAGGATTCTATAACGAGGGGAACTGGAGTAGAAAGCAAAATAATGAAACTGGTGTTGGAAAGGAGTAACAATGACTAAGCTTAAGTCATGTTAGGCACCAAATCACCCATTATAGAAGCACTAATAAACTTCCTTGACCACACCAATTGCTTTCCTCATCAGCTCTTTAATGCTTTACATTAGTACACTTATACTTACTACCAAATTAACTCATACTAGCTCAATAGATGCCCAAGAAGTCAAAACAATTTGAACAATTCTACAAAGCTTACATCATGTGACCACCATACCAAAGATGAGTTCGGCTCAGCACAAACATGAGCTATGTGTACTTCTAGTTTTCTTTTCTGTCTAATTCAATTAGGCAAAACAAGTATTTTAAATGACCAGGACATGGTATTATAATTCCATTTCAGTTGATTCAATAAAATACCCCAACAAGAAGCAAATTAGGAGAGAAAGAGGCTTTTTCACCTTCCACTTCTAAGCTACAGGTCCATTACTGTGAGGGAGCCACAGTGACAGGAGTTAGAAGCAGCTACTCATATCACAGCTACAATCAAGATAGATAATGAATGCCACTCTTACATAGTTTAGGACATTCTCTCTCTCTCTCTCTCTCTCTCTCTCTCTCTCTCTCTCTCTCTCTCTCTCTCTCTCCCCCAGGAATAATGCCTTCCACAGTAGGTTAGGTCTTCCAACATCAGTTAATTAGTGAAAGCCCACAGATAAGCCTACAGGCCACCATAATGTAAACAATCCTTCATTGAGACACACCAGTGATTCTGGGTTATATCAAGTGGACAATGAAAGTTACCCATCACACACAGTGAGTCAGGAACAGGTTATGGATGTTTGACTGCTGCCTAAAGAAATGTGAACGTTGCTCAATGGGTGTAGAAGATGCTCTCAATGCTGTTGAACTGTGCTGTGTTTTAGGAATAGTACCCATTTATTTTTGGAAAGTAGAGATGAATAGGGTAAGAGATAGGGCCAACAGATAAAGTTTCCCACATAAAGAAAAATGTAGTAAGTAGCTGAAGTATGGTGGTACATGCCTATAATCCCAGGATAGGCTGAGGAAGAAGAATTGAGTTTAAGGCCAGTTGGGACTATAAAAAGAGTTCTAGGCAAACTTGGGGTACATAGTGAGATACTATCTTAAGGGAGAATAGAAGCAAAGAAAAAATAATGTTGACTTTATTGGAGTTGAGGGGAGTAGGGAGCAGGAATAGAGAATGTAATAAAAAAATCAAGAGGGTAAATCTAAGTACACATTGACTGATTGACTGCATGAAAAACTACACCATCATTAACATCTTCATCCAGGATGTGACACAGCAGGTTGAGAACAGACAACCCTATAGAAACCTACTCACCGAAGATGGCTTCAAAGCTAGGAGATAGCAATTGAAAGTACTTGGACTTTGAAAATCCCCCATGGAAGGCCTTACCCTCCCTGGGGAGCAGAAGGGGGATGGAATGTGGTGTTGGGGGGATTGGGGGATGAGGAAGGAGGAGAGGGAGCCGTGGGTAACGTGTAAAAAGTTAAATTAAAAAATATTATAGATTTTTTAAAAAGGAAAAAAAGAAAGAAAGTGCTTGTTCTTTGTATGACTTCTTTACTGGTTAGGTACGAACCAAAAGAAAGTTAAAAAATGGCATTTGAACTCGGCTGTTGAAGACTTATCTACCAAAGAGGTAGGGAGTAGGGCAGAGACCATTTTCAGAGAATTGAAAGAGGAACTTTGCAGGGAAGAGGGCTGCACAGTGTCAGTTGCCAAGAGGCAGTTACATAAAGGTTGAAGAGCAGCCAAGTGGTCAGAATCAAGGCATATGGCCTACAGATTTATATATTAACGTCAAGATCAGAGGATATGATGTGAACTTTTAAACACATGGTGGTAAAATGAAATCCTGCAATCGTTAGTGAAATTTTGAAATACGGAGTTCAAAGTTGTAATATAATAAGGGAAGGATATTTTCAAACATTTCAATGGGCTGCTTAATATGGCAGAAGACTTCATTAATACGATGGAAAGGCCTGGCAAGAAGAAGCATGGCCCTTAAGGCAGAGGGAATACAGTGACCCTTGGGATGAGTACAGTGTGAACAGCATATGATTTCATGAGAACAGAATTAGCTCCTGATACATTTCATCTTGTATTTATTCAAGGAACTGTGACTAGTGTTAAAGACAAACCAGGCCTTTCCTTTAGGTCAGCCAATAACCAGGACCCCACATAAAGGGTTCAAGAGGTAAACTGAGTCCTAAAAGGTAAAACATGTTACTCCCAGTGAAGGGATGAGGAAGAACCTTCTCGTCAAGACATTAAGTTAGAAGATATGAATGGGTAGAGAGCTATCTCATTCTAGTGAGGTCTTTGCAGATGATAGAAAACAATTCCTTCTGTTACATAGGAATTCCTTGAGTTTACATTACTAAACCCTGGGAAGGACAGAGACAGATCATTGGGACCAGAAACACGAATGCATGCACGCACACACGCACGCAAACACTCGTTTATCTGGGCTCCTACGTATGACCAAATTTCTACTTTCGGATATTATTCTCCATGATATGGAAAAAGTGATCTAGTTTATGGATACTCAGCTTTCTGGCCTGGGAAGAAAGACATTCCTGTGTTTTTATGAAATCTCTGTGTCGCCGGGCGGTGGTGGCACACGCCTTTAATCCCAGCACTCCGGAGGCAGAGGCAGGCGGATCTCTGTGAGTTCGAGGCCAGGCTGGACCGACAGCCTCCAAAACAATACAGAGAAACCCTGTCTCGTAAAAACCAACAACAAAAAAAAGAAATCTCTGTGTCAGGAAGATGGATATTCCAGACTACTCCTTTACTATTCTCCTAAGCTGGGGAAGTAGAATCTTCCCATCTGAGACAGGTCCACGGTAGGAAGGATACCTGGTTTCAAGGAAATACTGACCAGGTGTCTCTTTATGTCTATCCCAATGACACATTCTGGTGATCGTAAGTCTCTATAGGTGATGAGTGGGATCTTACAGAAGGCTAAGAGCAAACATTCCAGTTACATTCCTAGAACAACCGGAAGCTAGGCATGAACTCTAAGATGAGGCACTTCAGAGACAGAAGGATACATGTGAGAAAATTAGAAAGTAGAAGTGATGAAAATTGGTGATGGAATCAATGTAAAAAAAATAAGACAGAAGATAAAAGGAAAAAAAAAACACTAAGTGTCCGTGCTGGCTAGTCTTAAGTCAACTTGCACAAGTTAGAGTTAAATGCCTCTATAAGGCATTTTCTTAGTTAGCGATTGTTGGAGAGCTGAGCCCATTGGACAGTGGTCCTGGGTTCTATAAGAAATTTGACTATAAAGAGCAAACCCGTAAGCAACAACTCTCTACAGCCTCTGCATCAGTGTCTGCCTTCAGGTTCCTGCCCTGTTTACATTCCTGTCCTGACTTCCTTTGATGATAAACAGTGATGTGGAAGTGTAAGCTGAATAAACTCTTTCCTCCCCAACTTGATTTTTGGTCATCATGTTTTGCTGCAGCAATAGAAACCCCAGCTAAGGCAGGGTCCTAGATCTGGAACTTGACAAAGGGAAATGAGAGATAATAATAATCAAAATAGATATGATTCAATGGCAGACCCTAAACTGTATGAAAAAAAGATGGTCATCTGCATAGGTGCATGTAGAGGATAGACTGAGGAGAAAATAACAAATGAGTTATAATCTCAAACCATAGACAAAAATTTCTATAGCATCTGTCTCAGTGAAACTGATCAAACAACAGAGGGTCATTACCTAAGAGGTCGTTGGTGAGATTTGCCAAAGCACTGTCAAGACAGCTAGGTGCCTTTTAGTCCTGATTTGGGGACTAAGTGGGAGGTGGGGTGGGGATAATTAAGTATGCATTAAATTCTGGGAAATTGTGTTTATGAAATATAGTTTAATGAGGCCAGAACCAAACCAAAGGAAGGAAGGAACAATGGGATTTAATTCTATAAGAAACTACCAAGCCATTTTTTTCAGTACAACCATATAGTTTCCTGTTACTACCATAGTTAGAGGATCTCTTCCTCTGCATCCCCACAACACTTTCTGTGCCTGTTCTTTTTCATTTTAACCATCTTGGGCAATGGAAATGATTTTAATTTTCATTGTGGAGATGAGTGAGTGCTGTTAAAAAGATTTTGTGCTTATTGCTAAGCATTCCTGTATTCTCTTTGGTTGAATTGTCTTTTTAATTCTTCTTCCTATTTCTTAAAAGCTAGATTGTGGCTTTAAAATTACTCTTGGTTTTTAAATAAAACACTTCTTTTCTAAAAATGTATTTATTTTTGTTTGTATAGGTTTTTTTCTGCATGTTTACCTATGCACCATGTGTCTGCAATGCTAAGGAGGACAGAGGAGGACACCAGATCCTGTGAGGACTGAAGCTACAGATGGCTGTGAATTGCCACATGGGTGCTGGGAACCAAACTGTGGTCCTCTGGAAAGCAGCCATGTTCTTCCTTAACTACTGACTCATCGCTTCAGCCCCAACAAGAACATTTCTTCATGTGAGCTAGAAATAGGTCTTTTGCCAGATACACATTTGAGAATATTTCTCCAAGTCTGTGCCTTACACTTCTGCTTTTATTGTTAGTGTTTTATTGAGAGATGAAGTTCTTAATATCCATAAACAAGACTGCATCGACTTTTCTTTACTAGTGCTACTGAGTCCCAAGAAGTCTTTGTGTTCCTTAAAAGCCATGGAGATGCTTCTGGTGTTTCATTCTCAGTAATTTCCTAGAGTATTAAGCATTTTATTCAGACGTGTCATCTGTATTATAGAAATTAAGATTTTTTTACTATAAGTTTCTCCACATTATAGTAACATTGGCAGAAAAATGTTGGCAGAAAAAAATGTCTTTCTCCATTGAGTACATAGCTTTCCCAGGAAAGGCTAAGTGGATTCGCACAGCTGCTACCACTTCACGCTATGCCAACAGTATTCAATGGCTCCATTTACTAATAGTCCTGCCTACACTTGTTTACTTTATTTTACTTATTGCAATTACAGTCATCCTAATAGATGTGAAGTGCTGCCTAGCACTTTGCTTGTGTTGCACAAACTACCAATGATCCTGAACGGCTTGCATGTGCTCACCAGCTACTTTACCACCTTCTGGGGAAGATGTCTCTTTCAGTCCTTTGTCCATTTGAAAAGTCAGTTGCTTCTCTTTTGTTGAGTTGTAAGACAGATGATAGATAAACCATCTGATCGATCAGTTGATGGGTGGATGGACGGATGGATGAACAACTATTCTGGATTTTAAACCCTCTATAACTACTGGTTGCTGGCACTCTGGAGAGGTAATGGAACCTGCATAAGGAATTACTTTCTGGAGGAATTACTTCACTGGTGTGAGCTTTAAAATATTGTAGCCTTCTCCCACTTCTTGATACTCCCTTACTCCAGCTCCCCACTTCCAATATGGATAAAAATGTTACCATCCAGCTTCCTGCTTCTGCCACCATGCCCTCCCTGCTATGATGGACTTTACTGCTCTGGAACTAGAAGCTAAATGATTTCTCCCTTAAGTTGTTTCTGTCGGAGTATTGTATCACAGCTACAGAAAATTAACAAACACACTGCCTGATCTTTCTCACACCTCCTGGATAACTCTAAACCAGCCTTCTTGTCCCTCTTCTTATGTGTCAAATCCGGTTTCATCTTGGATTTTTGCAGTTACTCTTCTCCACACCTTTTGTCTTTTAGGTTATATAATGCCTTCTTTTCTCACCTTGTCTAAACTGTACATGGTCTGAGAGACTTTTAGTACTCTCTAAAAGCCGTCCTCACAACAGTATGTTGTTACCTAGCCCTTTGTCCTGATTTTTTCATAGCACTTACCACTCCTCGATAGTACATTATAAGCTCTGTGATCACTTAGTGTTCTGAGGACCAGAACATCGGCTCCAGAGAAGAGGAGTGCTGTGTTATTGCTGTATTTCCAGTTCCTGGAATAAAGAACTCAGTGAGATTCGCTGCTTGTGTGAATATCCTTAGATACACAGTCTTCCTGTGATTTGTTTTAAGTATCTAATCATCAATTAAAATGATGAAATAGGACATAGAAGAGCTTTCAGATACTTCTACTCTTGCCAGATCAAATTTTGTTATATTTTATGTTCCCCATTACCGAACCATGCTAGAAAACATTCTTCAGGCTAAGTGAACTCGTTTAACCTGAAGAATAAGTGTGTGAATTATTTTGTTGTTGTTGTCTGCACAGGATACTAACATGAAGTGCAACTTCCATGAACTTCTGGTTTAGCTCCTTGCCCTTCAGATGACAGGGCACAAAACATTTTCTGCTTTCTCAGTTCATCCAGAACTTCTTGTTCACAGAACTGCTGAACTCATGCCCAAACCTGCCCATTAAGCATTAGTAGGTTAACTGCCAAGTCAGTGGGGTTAGCATGAGACTTCTAGATTTCAATAAATAAGACCTACAGTCAACCCACTGTGATGACAGCTTCACATGGGAGTTTGTAATCTGCTTAATGGAGTCTGAGTCATAATAAATAACTCTTTCTTAGGAACTATATTTTTACATCATTTGTACAGCTTTGAAAGTCATTTAAAAACTCTCTGGGGTACCTAGCTAGTTGTTGTCTATGTATCTGTTAACATAAACAACAAGTAAAGTAACATCATGAAGACTAGCACTAGTTTTGTATTGTGTGTGACCGTTGTAATTGTTAGCACCTAGTTCATGATAACTTTGGCAATACTTTTTTTTCAGAGAAAACTATTTTTAAAAGTATAGTTGAGTGCTCTTTTCCAAAGTAGGCACCTGGCCCTATTGTGTCACTGAAAGATTGTTCCTGTATGCTGCAGGAGAGGGACAACTTGTTTTATGTAAGCTGTGTGAAAGATTTAAATCTATATTTGCCATGTTTTGAAAATGTACTATCCTGAGGGTCATAAAGCCATATAGCAAATCATGATTCTGCATTTTCCTCTCAGTCACTGAATAGTTTGTCTAGACTGTATATTAATATAATTCATGGTCTTTAAACATAAAGTTATTTTTCTGATGATAAAAATGATACATAATCATGACAGAAAACTGTGGAAAGAATCATAAAAGACAGAAGCAAGCTAAGACTTTGTGAATAACTTAAACTCACCATTGTTATTCCATTATCAACATGTGAATTTTTATGTCTTAAAAATAGCTTTATAAGCTATGTTTTACTGAACGTGACAGCTTTTTCTTGCTGGACAGTAGTGGCACATGTCTTTAATTCCAGCACTCAGGAGGCAGAGGAAGGTGACTCTGAATTTGAGGCCAGCCTGATCTACAGAGTGAGTTCCAGAACAGCCAAGGCTATACAGAGAAACCTTGTCTCAAAAAACAAAAAGAAAAAGAAAGTTTTTCTAATATTAATTTAAAAGTATCTGCATATGATATCCTGTAGTGATAGATCTGCCTCCACACCTGTAGCACTGACCACACCTTTTGGGCATGGTCACAGGTGTAGGGAGAGATCTACAGTACCCATAGCGCTGACCACTTGCTTTCTATGTAAGTTCTTTTTCCCCAAATAAACTCCACTTCCTTTATACAGAGTCCAGTGAATCCTGATTTCCACGCCCATAACATCCCATGCACACATACAACATAATTGGACTGTCCCCTAATAATTAGCAGATTTTCTTAAATTTCACATATTATAATTAATACTGAAGTTTTTATGCATAAATTATTATCAATAACCATTTAGTTTGAAATGCTAATGCATTAGAAGCAGGATTGGGAGATGGTTCAGCTGGTAAAATTCTTGCCATACAGTCACGAAGACCAGAGTTCAATCAGCAGGACACAGGTTAAAAAGCTAGACTTGGTGGCTTATGCTCGTAATTCTAGTGTTGGAGGGGTGGAGACAAGCCACCAGTCAGCCTGCCTCCTTGGCCACCTTGTCTCAAGTGAGCCAGCTGTACTATCTCCAAAGAACAATACAGCTGACCTCTGGCCTCCACGTGTCCAGGCACATTCCTGAGTATGTATCCACACATGAACAGGCACACACGATTAATTAATTAATTATAGAGGCACTAAAAGGTAACATGGTCAAGTGTGATATATTATCCTGACTAAGGCATGTTGTCATGACATCCCTGAATAGTCCTTTGTAAATGTGTTGGCTTGCGATGATGTCCTCCTTACACTTCACTTTGACTATGTGTTGATAACAATGCATACAATGTTTTTAGTTTATTGCTTTTTTTCTGTAAGTAATACTTGGTTCTGCCTATTTTGCTGTTAGAATTCTTTTTTCTTATGGTTTTATAATGCTAAGGATATATTGACCTGCTGCAATTTTTTCTCATATATATTTTCTAGCCATTTGTAGAATGCATGCTATGCTTATTCTTATAGTAAACTAGCGTATCATTTCATATAGGTATGAGACACTGTAACTGAAAATATGAAGTTACCTCTCCCAAATTAAGTTCTTAACCCAGGATTCAGCTGGATCATCATAAGTCATATTAAGTTATAACTGAATAGCTGAAGGTGTGGCTTTTAAGTAGAATTTTGAGTATCTTTCAGTCTCTTTCTCACATCCATAGGAACAGCGAGGCCAGTTTGAAGGAGTTTGAGAATGAAGGAGCGCAATGATCTCTGTCCTGCTAAAGGAGGTGCTACCTTGAAAATGAAATATTTATGAGGGCATAGCAAATGTCCAGGTGGCTGAGACTTTATTTCTCCCAAGTGGTTCTCACTGTGCAGTTCTCCAACTCACAGAATAGGAGTGCGCCTGTGTTGTGTGTGTGAGTGCATGTATCTGTGTGTGAGTGTGACTGTGTGTATGCCCCTGTGTGTGTCTTGTGTGTGTGCCTGTGTGTGTCTGTATGGGTGAGCATATGTAAAAATGTGTGTGCCTGTGCCTGTGCGTGTGTGTGTGTGTGTGTGTGTGTGTGTGTGTATGTGAAGAATGGGTGTGCATTTGACTGAATATTTAGTGGGAAATGAGTGTGATATGAATCTGGAAGCAGATGATCTAAGTGTGAATCATGATATGATCCCCTGTTTATTAGGACTCATTCAAAAGCAAAAACAAAGAACAAAAAGTCAGAAGTCTTTGATTAACCTTGGCAAGGATGATCTTGAAGGGAACTAAATTTCCAGTGTCCATCCACTTCCAATCTGTCTGTCTTATTATGTAGAATTTTTATGTCAGTAATCATCACTTTGCTGTTTTCTGTTAAAATCTCTTAGGAAGCATTGCTCTTAAAGAAGGCACCCAGATTAGGTACTGAGTCTTGTATCTTACACAAGGAAAGCATCCAAGGTTTTAACTATTAGGCTGCTGATTCTCTGAACCTTGGGGCAGGTTATAGTAAAAACCCAGTATGTTTCATTCCCTTCTGTAAAACCTAGATCTCTTGTCATAGCACTGAGAAGGACAGGGAGAGGGGAGAGGGAGAGGTGTGTCAGTCCCTTTGAAGCTCATGTTGGGAGGACAAAGAGCTCCCTGCAGAGGACTCTCTGAGGGTCTAGAGCATCGGTTCTCAACCTTCCTAATGCAACCCTTTTATACAGTTCCTCGTGTTGTGACGAACCCAACCATTAAATTATTTCATTGCTACTTCATAACTGTAATTTTGCTACTTTTATGAATCATAATGTAAATATCTGATATGCCGGATATCTGATATGCGACTCCTGTGGAAAGAATCATTCTACTCTAAGTGGTCGAGACACACAGATTGAGATTCCTTGGTCGAGAAAGTGACCAAGAGCCAGGTGCACATGACCCAAAGAAGATCACAAGACATGAAGATGCTCTTCTGAGTGAACATTTCTCTAAGGAAGCCTTACTCAAGGAACATCCTTCCTTCTCCATACACTGCTGACCAGTCACCCTCCAGAGATGGAGAGGCCTGAGGAGATGGTGGGAATACTTGGGCTCTGCATGTTTGACTGTGCTCAGATGTTAACAAAGAATCAGAAACAGCCACCAGGAGTTTGGGAGGGGGAAGAACTCACTTTCACTCTTCCTTAAATATCTCCTCTATCACTTAGACTTTTTATATAATTAACTATATATTTGTAGTGGCTCTGATGTATGTCATATATTATATGCATATACTATACATCATATATTATATATTTCTTTCAGTTTATTGTCTTTTTTATATTTTTTATATGCTAAGGTCTTCTATGTGGTGTTTTTTGTTTCTTTATTCTGGTTCCACTGTTTAATCTTTTCCTATGGACTAGTCCTATCTTTTAAGTATGTTTATGGTTACAGGGTCTGTGCTTCTGCCCCACCAAAATATGTAGTAAAATACCATCTGGGTTTTGTCAGGCCCTGTATTAACAGCACAGGATACAGACAGGAAGGCTTTGAGAAGTGGATACGTAGGATTGTAATTAATGGGGGTTGGTTATACTCCGATATCTAGTCCCTAAAGGCTGTGATGGTCCAGTGCTCTCAGAAGACAGATAATATTTTATGAGCAATCTCACAAAGTTCTTTGTCACACAATTCAGAATCCCTCCTGGGAAAAGGCCTGCAATTTGCCAAAGCTGCTGATAGAAAACTGGAACTGAGGCTCCCCAAACCCATTGGTGGCAACTCCTGGGTCTGCCATCGAGTACAGTTGTTTGTGGAAAGCAATAATCTGAGGAACAGAAGCAACAGGCATGAGTGCTGGAAGATGAGAATCACAATCCTACAGTGGCCACACATTCTCCAGAGTGACCTCTTACCTCCTACCACCTGTCTCTGAAAATATCATGACGCTTGCAGATTGAGGGACAAATATCTTCTTACCACGGTGGCTATCTTTCCTTTAAGACTGAGGGACAAATGTCTTCTTACCACGGTGGCCATCTTTCCTAATCCTGCTTCTTTCCCCTTTCTCTGGCTTTCCTATAGCATCCTTACCCCTTTGCTGTTTATGGAATGTTTTTTATTTTGTTTTGCGATAATATAATTACAACATTTCTCCCTTACATTTGTTCCCTTCATATGCCCCTTCCCACCCTCCTTCAAATCCATGGCCTCTTCTTTCATGAACTGATATTGTATGTGTGTGTGTGTGTGTGCGCACGCGCGCGCGCGCACACACACACACACACACACACACACACACACACACATATCCCTAAGTACAGCCATGCTGTTTTGAGTTTGTAGGTTGGTAGTCTGGGGTTCTTCCATCTCTCCTCCTTTCCCCAGTTCTTGAGTTACAGCTAATAGCATTTTCCTTTTCTGATTTCTCTCTCCTAGCTTGTTTTATCCCCTGTGGGTTCTATATAAATCCCTTTCTCTAAGGTTCAAATTGTGTTGCCAGTGTCTATGCTTTTGACTCACCAATAACATCATACCTGTTTGCCTGTCATTGGGTGGTAGCTTTGGCTATGCCAGACTCAGCTCAAAGTCAACTGAGAAAATAATCTCAGGACCTGATTTTACTTACATTTTAAATGAAAACTTCTGGTTTGGAATAATAGGTTTAATCCTGCTATGTGAAGAGAACGTTCTGGAAAATTAATCATATTCTGTCTGAATGGCATGTGGTAATTTTATAATATATGCAGTCATTGCTGCACAGTTCAAGACTTTACTAAGTAATTGATATCCACTGATATCCAGTGTCAAGTATCTGCTTGAATGGTCTGTTATTTGGCCTCCTTACTCCTGCAGTGTCCATACCTACATCCATCCCAGACAACACTCCTCTTTCCCCCTTCATCTTATTTACTTACTTACACAGATTGTTTGTAGTGGGCTTCTCCTTAACACTCATGTTCTCTTCACCCTAGAAATAACCATAGCAGACTTCGTAAAGGAAGAACCTCCCACTCTTCTCCCTTCTTCAGTATGCAAATATTTCTTTTTCCATCCATGGCCTTCTTCTCACTCCCTTTTAGACCTATGCTTGGCCATTGATGCCACCAGAAGTCCCCCTGTGGCAGGATTACATAGAGATGACAAAGGCTTTACTCTCCTGTTACTCATTTTGCTCCATCTGGTGTGATAAGTCTCTACACTAGGTGACAGAGGAGGTTTGTGGCTTTCTTTGCTACATCCTATACCAAATGTCAAAACAGATACTGCAAATCTAAATTAGACCCATATGTGTGTCTTATTTGGTTCACGTAGACACTTTACAAACCTGAGCAGGGGAGCTGGCAAGATAGCTCAGTGTGTAAAGGTGTCTGCTCCAGTTCTTGTGTCCCGAGTTCAATCCCTCGGACCCATATGGTGTAAGGAGAGAACCAACTATCTTAAGCTGTCCTTTGACCTCTATCTGTCATGGCATGCATGAGTGCATACACTTGGAGAAAATAAATAAATGCAATGCAATTTTTGAAATTATTCGAGTAGGCATTTAATAATTTAACACAGCTTACCTGAGTTTATGATTTCTCACCAGTCACACTGGGCTACAGGTTTCACGATAGCCACCATCGGCCAGAGCTGAGAAGGGGCTTCAGTCTTAGGTGGGTCATATGATCTATGTAGGTCTGGGTGAGTGTATACAGTGTGTGTGTGTGTGTGTGTGTGTGTGTGTGTGTGTGTGTGTGTCCTTGGAGGCTACAAGAAGAGGTCAGATGTGGGGCTGGGTTCTCTTCAAGAGTAGAGTGTGTTCTTAACCATTGATCCATCTCTCCATCCCTGGTTTGTTTGCTTGTTTGAAACAGATTTTTCATTCTGTGGCCCAGACCTGCCCATATTAACTGTGTTGTTCAAGCTGGCCTCAAACTCAAAGCAATCCTCTGCCTCAGCCCCTATATTCTGGGATTACTGATGTGAGCCAATTCACTCTTCCATCCTTTAAAATTGTGAAATATAACATACATACATAATTAAAAAACTTTTAGAAAAAAAGAGTTTAATAAGTACGTACAAAAGCAAAAATCATACATTTACAAAGTCATAAAGGCATAGTGCTGGTGCAAACACCTCTTCCTGTGTCTATTATTCCTCCAGAGCACAGCCATCCCTCCCCATCAGTCATCACCAGCCCATCTTAGTTCCTTGACTTTCTTTATAGTCTTACCTCTTAAAGCATTATAGCCTATTGCTGCCTCTTATTGGACTGAATTTTAGGTATTGGTCATTTGATGTCTGTGAGTAAGGCAGCCATGAGAACGGCCTCATAGAATTTCTTTGTTAATGTTAAATTTAAAGAAATCATTTTAGATAAAACATCTTTACTCCATTCCCAAGTAAATGCATACCCTAATGGAATAAATTGTTTTCTATTTTAAAATGGCAACCAAGAAAAACATAAAACTCTTGAGTATACACTATTGTACACAGCAATTCAACCTTAGGTCTTAACTTCACACCCACCCCAGAAGCCTATTGGGGAATAGAAAGAGCTCTCAGAACATTTAATTAATACTTCCAAATATTTAGAGACATAGTGGAGTAGAGCTTTATCCCTTTTGATTAAGGGATAGTGGGGAATCAGAACTTGTGAGCAAAACAAGTTAAATTTAAGGACAAATAAGTGGAAATCTGGCATAAGGAATACAAAAGAAGATTCAAGAATAAGCAAAGGTGATGGTACATTCACTTGTTGATATTTCGTTGTCCTTTGGCACATATATATATATATATATATGTGGTAAGTTGAATCCATTTACCTATCAAAAACTTGGCCAAAGTCTGGAGAGTCATAAAGTACTTGGTTCACACAATTATGAGGACCAAAGTTTGATCCCACCCCCAGAAGCCATATTTTCTTTTATTATTATTTTTTATTTAGGTTAGAAACAATCTTGTTTCATATGTCAATTCCAGATCCCTCTCCCCCCTCCTCCCCTGCCCTTCCCACCGGGTCCCCTAGTCCCCCACCCAATCTCCACTCCGATCACCAGGGAAGGTGAGGCACTCCATGGTGGATCTCCAGTAGCTGTCATTTCATCCAGGGCAGGGCCTAGGCCCTCCCCCCAAGAGTCCTGGCTGAGACAGCATCCCTCATTGTGGCATGGACACTCAAAGTCTAAATATTACCCAAGGTGCCATAGATTACCTAGGCCTCCTCACTGACACCCACATGCAGGGTTACTGGGTCAGTCCCATGCAGAAGCCATATTTTAAAAAGCAAGACAAAATGGCATGGCATGCATTTGCAATCCCAGGTTTGGGGAGGTGGGGAAAGGCAGCTTCCTGAGGCCCACTGACCAGCTAGCTTGGTTGAATCAGTAAGTTCCAAGTGAAAGTGAGAGGCCCTGTCTCAAGAGGCAAGTGGGAGAGCAACCTTAAAAGAAACTTGATATTGCCTTCTGGTTCCCACTAGCAGGTGCATACACGTACACCCGTACACAGAGATAACCCTTGCCCAAGCTCCATGACCAGTTTTACTACTGGCCAAACCATGTTTCTAGAACACATATTGGTACTTGTTTTCTGGAAGATGAAAATCATATACTTGGGACTACGTACATTCAACACCACTGGGTGTAGTTTAAGGGGAAGAAGTCTGTTAGCCTTGTGGCAAGTGTTTATATACAGGTTTACCATTTCTCTAAGGGTGAGGTGTTAAAATAGTAACAAGTTAGACACAATTTTGTGTCTAATTCTACTTTTTTTAAGGGATGGAATTTCAGAAAGCTGAAAAATCTCCACATCATGTACAGTTCAGTTTCCGGATTTGGATCTGTAATGTGGGCATTCCGACTCTCCGTTCTCTACTAATTTACTTTTTGGATACTAAAATTGTTTTCAGATAGGTGTGATGGTGCAGATCTTTAATTCCAGCACATGGGTGGCAGAGGTTGGCAGATCTCTATGAGTCTGAAGCTAGCTTTCTCACATAAAGAGTTCCAGGCCACCTGGGGCTACATAGTGAGTCCCTGTTCTCAAAAACTAAAAATTCTTTTCAATGTCAGTGATTTTGACAACCCAGATTGTACAGAGAGATCTAATAATGGGAGTCTTTATTAAACAATGAAAGAAACTAACCATGTAGTCCATCTTCTCCACTGTATGAATGAGAACTCTAAAAAGTGCTTTGTCCATCTGTTAATGTAAACAGGAAGCTCATGTTGCTGTTATGCGCATGCCTGTGTTATCACGCTCGATGCTGATGACTCAGCAGCGTGGGAACTCTCTGAACTGACAGAGCAACCCCCCATAACATGCGTGTTACCCAGAACTGTAAGAAATGAAGAGCCATAAACATAAGATAAAGCGTGTTAGCTGTTAGGATTACTACAGTTCCTTGTTCCCACACACTCTGGCCACGTGTGTGAAAGAGTATAACCAGCTATCTAGCTTGAAGGTTTAATTAGCCGAATGAAGGCGAACTGTTGATGCTGGACCGGCTACAGCACAATGAGTCAACCCATATGTTTTCTGTCACTGGAATATGAGCCTATAAACAGACTGTCTGTGGGGGGGAACCCACAGATGACTGATAAATGAATCTTGGCAGTGGCCTATGATCAAATTTGGCAATAACTGAGGAAAATATTGACATTGATAAAACTAGTTGAGCAGCCCAGGAATCCTCCTGGACCAGAAAATTTTAAATGGAGCTTCTTTTTAAATGGGAAAAGAGTGTCAAATGGAAGCAAAAGCTTTTCAGAATGCATCTAAAGTAAATGACTATAGATGTGCCTGTGAGTGTGTGAGTGTGTGCGCGCGTGCATGCATGTGTGTGTGTTTCATTTTTGATGTTATTAATTAGTCTAGAAAGAAACACAGAGTGGTGAATACTCATGGAGAAAGGAAGGAAATTGTTCTGTCAGCCTACAGCTTCAAAGCCTGTTGAGCACATTTGGCATGAGAACTCTTCCATCTGTCTTGATTTGCTCTGAGGCAGGAGATCTCAAACCTTCCCTGGACCTTCTCAGAGAGCTGTGGGTGATGAGAAGGAAAACAGCAGTGGCGTCTCACCAAGCTTGAATTCCTAAGACAGCAATGCCAGCTGAACGCTCATTCCACAATTGTTCTGGAGACAAGTGGGAGATGACAGCAGGCCTGAAATAGCAGTGCCGCTCACCCAACTATTTGTGTCAAAATCCTGCCAAAGAGATGCCTGTTTATTTCAATGAGACACTTTTGAGGCTTCAGTTATCAGAGGCACTATTTTTTTGATGCTGGGACCATGGCATTTATCTCTTCTGATTGAGCTATCACTTGAGGATTGCAATATGTATCCTTGTTAACCAAGTGGGAGATTTTCTCCATTCAGCAGGCGTTTATGAGCATTTGCTACATGGCGAACTCTGTGCATGTCAGAAAGAATATGAAGATGCCTGAGATATTCTAGGTGGAGCTCTTGATTTCATAGGAAAGTGAATAGATAAGCTATCATATAGTGAGATTCATATTATAAATGGAACACAGTGCTTTGCTGGTCCCCCAAACATATGGACCTTGCCTGCAACTTCAAGGAATGGCTTTATGTAAGGTTGGAATGGAAACTTGCTTTAAAGATACTTCTTAGATGTAAAGAAAAGTCAAAGGAATTGGAGGAGAAAGGCATGTGCATAGACCTAACTGTGTTTATAGTTTTATGAGTGTGTACTTACTTACAGACTCATCAACTTGAATACATTAAACATGTAAAGCTTTTGGCATGACAGTCAAACAGTCAGACAGAAGGCTGGAGAAATAACTCAGTGGTTAAAAACACTTTCTATTCTTGCAGAGGACCAGGTTCAGTTCCCAGAAACTGATGTGGTTGCTAGCAGAGGATTCATCATCTTCTGGCTTCTGAGGGCACTGGGCATGCACATGGTACACTTACATGCATGCAGACTAAACACACACACACACACACACACATATATATATATAATAAAAAGTTAATCTTACAAAAACAGCTGGGAAGAACTTAAAAGTCATAATACAGATTGGAAATAAAAAGATAATTTGCAATTAGCCTGTGACAAGAGAAGGGTTCTTGATAAGACTTTCATGAAAGTTCAAGGAGAAACTTAGGCCTGGATTTTAAAATATTTTACACATCAAGTGATGACTGGGTTACTTCCTCTGAAGGAAACAGAAAGTCAACTGAGATCTATAAAGATAAAAATACATGCTTACATTTATGGCTAAGCATGTAAATTCAGTCTATGGTGGAAACAAATGAATTGAGTGTGGAAAGCCACTGTCATAGAGATAGTGGAAGCTGGTGACAAGAGCAGTAACACCATTAACCTTGAAAATAATTAGTACTGGTAACTGTGAAGCAATGTGCTTATAGGAAGAGTTACATTTAGCAAGAACAGGACAGAGAACTCAACAAGAGTTGCTGAACACAAATAGAAGTAACATATTGCCCATGTTCAGGGCACACTCTTCCTCTTTTACAGCCTAACCTTTCTCAAGGCTATATTCTAAGTCATATTTCAAGTTGCCTGCTTAGACTTTATGGCTCCAGTTAAGTTTGGAGAAACAATGCTTGCAGACAAACAGGAAATGATGCCCTTGATGTACTACTAAGAAATGTTCTCACATAGCTGTACCACAGCATCAGATTGAAACTTAAAAAATGGTGGAGAACAATTCAAACACATTGTCTTGAAAGATGATCCCAGGTTTTAAAAAAAGGACAGTTGAGATACAGTGCAGAGGAAGAGTTGAAGGTAATTGCTCAATCGAGATTAATGCGTGGTAATTTTTTATTACATACAGTTAATGGCTACCACACTCTGATGAGATGCTAATGGTTGGAAAGTGACCTCAGGGACTAGCTTAAAAACAACAGAAACAACAAAAAACAATGAACAAGCTTATTGACTGTGTTTACTTAACTTTCTCATAAATTATCTCAGTTTCATTCGAGGAAATGTCTGTGCTGTTTAGTCATCACCCCAATAGAAACTAAGCTACTGAGGAACACAACTTTCACCTCACTGCACAACACATACTACATTGCTAAACTATTGTAGACTCTGAAATTAGAGCTGGATATGAATCCCAGGATAGCCCATGATGTGCCTGTGGAAAACATAAACTCCCAGCCTTGCTACCATGACCATTCTGTTCATGGACCAGTAGACAAATCCAGGGATCTCAAGGGAGAGAGATTGACATTCGTTCACAGAATGGGTCATGCTACTTACTTGGTTCCTTATCTTCTGAAATAAATCTTTCATGAGAATTTACAGGGGACATAAATAGCTTCATATGCTTTGTCCATTTAGAGAAAATTAGCCATATGCTTCTTCCCCAAATGTCTTTCTCACAAGCTTTCTAGTCTTGTTCCTTCTCAGTCCCCACCTATCCAGTCAAACCATTGGTTACAGCCTAGGAATGAGGAATCAATCACACATCTGGCCTGAAGTTCTAATCTCTGTGAAGATGTTCCTTCACTAGTATCCTTCAGAGTTGTCCTAGCAAGGGGCTGTAGTACTGCAACTGTGGTGCCTGCATCTGTGAACGAGTTCTAGTCTTCTCCCCAGTAAATGGATCATAGGGCATACCTCTTGAGGTCAAAAGTACATGCTTGGACACAGAAGGTATTTTATCAGGAGTAGGAATAACTGGCAGTTGGAAAACTTCAAATAGCTTATTTGTGTCTTTTGGAAGGAACTTCTCAGGCCTGATCACATGTGTACCACTTCCATTTGATGACAGAACATTATCTTGTACATCTAACTTTATGACATGGTTAGTAAAACAGCATCCAGCTTGTGATAGGCAACTCAAGTTGCATGGCAGTTTATTGCCAAATGTTTAGTTTCCTAAAAGGCCCAATGGCAAGACTAGAGCTGCCACTCAAAGTGAAAATATCTGTGTGCAGATGACAGCAGCACCTTGCTCCAGAATCCCAAGGGCCTCTGTTGTGATTTACCTATGAGTGTCTGCTGGAGAATCTAGTACTGGTACCTCAAGTGCCATTGAGTCTGCTGGGTGATATGGTACAAGTGGCATAGCAGCCTGTAAAACATCTGGCATCTATTGAATTCCATGACCCACTTAAAGTTAAGAATGGTGATTCTCAGCCTTGGGTCATGACCTGCAGGTGTTGTGTATCAGCTATTTATATGCCAATTCAAAACAGTAGCAAAATTGCAGTTATGAAGTAGCAATGATACAGTTTTATGATTGGGGAGGTCATCACAACATGAAGAACTGTATTAAATGGCTGCAGCATTAGGAAGGTTGAGATCCACTGGTTAAGAGCCTTCCAAGTCATTAGATATATGGGCCAAATAGCGCAGAAAAGTTAGGAATGTAATGCTTCCAAAATCCAAATAGACCCACTAAGCATTGTACTTGAATTTTTTATTCATTTTGCATAATAACCAGAGTTCCTTCACCCTTCCCTCCTTTCCCTACATCCCATCCACTCCTCAGAGAGGGTAAGGCCTCACATGGGTCATCAACAAAGCTTAGCATATCAAGTTGAGGCAGGACAAAGTGCCTCCCCGTGTATCAAGGTTGAGCATGCTATCCCACCATAGGGAATGGGTTCCAAAAAGCCAGTTAATATGCCAGAGATAAATCCTGGTCCCAATGCCAGGGGCCCCACAAACAGACCAAGCCACACAACTGTTGCCCACATTCAGAGGGCCTACTTCTGTCTCATGCAGGCTCCCCAGCTGTCAGTCCAGAGTCCATGAGCTCCCACTAGCTCGGGTCAACTGTCATCATGATCTTGATCCCCTTGCTCATAAATCTCTCCTCCCTCTTCTCTACTGAACTCTAGGAGCTCGGCCCAGTGCTTGGCTGTGGCTCTCTGTGTCTACTTCCATCAGTTACTGGATGTAGGTTCTATGTTGACAATTAGGATAGTGGCCAGTCTGATTACAGGGGAAGGCCAGTTAAGGCATTCTCTTCACTATTGCTAGAAGTCTTAGCTAATGTCATCCTTGTGGATTCCTAGGAATTTCCCTAGCCCCATGTTTCTCTCTAACCCATAATTATTCCCTCTATCAAGATATCTCTTTCACTGCTCTCTCACTCCGTCCCTCCCCCAACTCAAGCATCCCATTCCCTCATGTTTGTATCCTCCTTTCCCCTCTCTATTGCCTCCCAAGTTTACCCAGGGGATCTTATTTATTTCTAGTCCCTCTTAGGGCCCTCCTTGTTACCTAGTTTTTTTGGAACTGTGGGTTGTAGCCTGGTTATACTTTGTTTTACATCTAATATCTACTTGTGAGTGAGTACATACCATGTTTGTCTTTCTGAGTCTGGGTTACCTCACTGAGGATGATGTTTTTCTAGTTCCATCCATTTGCCTATGAATATCAAGATGTCATTATTTTTTTATAGCTGAGAAATACTCCATTGTGTAAATATACCACATTTTCAATATCCATTCTGCAGTTCAGTGGCATCCAGGTTGTTTCCAGGTTATGACTATTACTAACAATGCTGCTATGAACATAGTTGAGCAAGTGTCCTTATGACTGAGTATCCTTTGAGTGTATGCCCAAAAGTGGTTTCTCTGGGTCTTGAGGTAGACTGATTCCAGTTTTCTGAGAAATCACCATACTGATTTCCAAAGTAACTGTACCAGTTTGCACTTCCACCAGCAGTGGAGGAGTGTTCCCTTACTCCCCATCCTCTCCAGCATCCCTGTCACTCCAGGATACAATGTTGGTGTTTGCTATTCCTGGTAGAGGCAGGTCTTATGGCATCTATTTGACCTTTCAAACCACAACATCCTTCACTTGGTAGGTCAGTGAACTAATATGGGGATTCTGTCAGCTTCTAAGAATATTTATCCCAATTATGCATTCTGTGTTTGACAAAATAACAAGATGAGTTTATGGATCCATTGAACCCACTGTGAGTAGACTCAGTGAAAATTCCATTGGCCAGTGGTCTTCAGTGAACTCCTACTTTGACTAGAGGAGCACAGTGCTGTTTGTGGTCTCCTAAAATCAATAGCAATTCAAAGCCAATGTCCACTAGACCCGAAGAAATCTGATTATTTCCTTATTCTAGTGAAAGACCATAAGTCCTTTCTGGAAAAGATGTAAGACAAACTAACAGTAAAACCTTGCAGTATTGTGGCAAAGTCCTTCCTTAAGGAGACCTTGCCTCCCATTCATTTCTGAGGCCCTGAGTCTATAAACTGACTCCAGGCTAGATATTGTTTGAAGAGCCTTGTTCTCTATTGGTAAGATCAATGTAGCCTTTTATTAACTTATTCTAGAATTGTTATGCCTTTAGATCAAACTGTCTCATACATTTTAAGTATTCATTGAGTAATGTTCTGGTTTTTTTCTAAGAGAGGTTTTACTATGTAGTTCTGGCTGACCTGAAACTCACTATACACAGCAGTTTGGCTTTGAACTCACAGAGCTCTGCCTGCCTCTTCTCTTCATAGCTGTGATTAAATGCTTGCACCACTATACCAGCTGAGGAAACACAATTACATTCATAGCCTGATATTTAGGAATCTAAGTAGATTTCTTTCATTTACAAATTTGGGATCTTGTATATAAAACTGGGTTTCACTTGGTTGTCTTCAACATTGTACTAAAGTGTGATAAGCTCAGTTAAGTTTGGAAATTGCAGAGAGGTCACCTTAAGGCATCAGCATACTTTGGCCACATTATTTTTAGACCTATGTTATCTTGTGCACAGAACCCTCCTTGGAAGTTATCTGAGGAATCTGCTATTAGTGACACACTTAGTGCTTAAGTATACAACTGCTAAAGGAATCTTAATGGGATTTGAGCCAAGCAAAGATTGTGAAAATGGAGGCAAGATGTTCAACAATCTCATGAGTTGTGAGTGAATGTGACACCTATCTGTGATCCCAATACTTAGGAAGCAATATCAAAAGAATCAAGTTCAAGATCTGGGAATGGTGGCACATGCTTTTAATCCCAGCACTTAAGAGTCAGGGTCAGTCAAGCTCTATTATAGAGCTATAGTCCTGAAAACAGCTTGGTATTGGCACAGAAATAGACAGGTAGACCAATGGAATCGAATTGAAAACCTGGGTATTAACCCACACACGTACGAACATCTGATCTTTGACAAAGAAGCTAAAAATATACAATGGAATAAAGAAAGCATCTTCAACAAATGGTGCTGGCATAATTGGAGACTGGCATGTAGAAGAATGCAGATCGATCCATGTCTATCGCCATGCACAAAACTTAAGTCCAAATGGATCAAAGACCTCAACATAAATCCAGCCACACTGAACCTCTTAGAAGAGAAAGTGGGTGGTACCCTTGAACGAATTGGTACAGGAGACAGCTTCCTGAACATAACACCAGTAGCACAGGCAGTAAGATCAACAATTAATAAATGGGACCTACTGAAACTGAGAAGCTTCTGTAAGGCAAAGGACACAGTCAGCAAGACAAAAAGGCAGCCCACAGAATGGGAAAAAATATTCACTAATCCCACATCTGACAGAGGGTTGATCTCCAAAATTTACAAAGAACTCAAGAAGCAAGTCTCCAAAACACCAAAGGACCCTATTAAAAAGTGGGCTGCAGAACTAAATAGAGAGTTTCAATAGAGGAGTCTAAAATGGCTGAGAGGCACTTGAGAAAGTGCTCAACATCCTTAGCCATCCGGGAAATGCAAATCAAAACAACTCTCAGATACCATCTCACCCCTGTCAGAATGGCTAAAATCAAAAACACCAATGACAATTTATGCTGGAGAGGATGTGGTGAAAGGGGGACACTCCTCCATTGCTGGTGGGAGTGCCAACTGGTTCAGCCACTTTGGAAATCAGTGTGGAGATTCCTCAGAGAAATGGGAATAAACCTACCACAAGACCCAGCAACTCCACTCTTAGGCATATATCCAAAAGATGCCCATTCATACAACAAAGAGGTCTGTTCCACTATGTTCATAGCAGCTTTATTTGTAATTGCCAGAACGTGGAAGCAACCTAGATGTCCCTCACCCGAAGAGTGGATAGAGAAAATGTGGTACATCTACACAATGGAGTACTATTCAGCAGAAAAAAATAATGGAATCATGAGATTCGCAGGCAAATGGATGACACTAGAAGAAACCATCCTGAGTGAGGTAACCCAGTCACAAAAAGATAAACATGGCATGTACTCTCTCATATATGGATTTTAGACATAGATCTGGGGAATGCCAGCCTACAATCCTATGGCCAGAGAGTCTGGGAAACAGAAACTTTATTTAGTGGCTGATCGAAGAAGAGGCAGACTCCCTTGGTTAAGTACTGAGCTGAACTCAAGAAAGCCAGTAACAGAGAGGGAGGACTGATGATCAAAGGGATTAAGACTGGGCTGGTTTAACCCCCAGAAACAGCTGACCAGACAAAGGTTAACTCTTGAATCCCAGGCATTAGCCTGGGAAGCCAGCATGGGACTGATCAAGACCCCCTGAATCTGGGTGTCAGTGAAGAGGCCTAGGGAATCTATTGAGCCTTGGGCAGCAGATCAGTACCCATCCCAAGTATACACACGGACTTTGGACTCCAATAGAACAATGTGAGGTGCACTCTCACCCAGAACTCTTGGGAAAGGGTCTAGGCCCTGCCCTATATGAAATGACACACTATGGACACCCCCATGGAGGGCCTCACCCTCCCTGGAGAAATGAGAGGATAACGGGGGGGGGAGGGGAGGGCACAGGAGGAAGGGAGGGAATGGGAGAGGGACCTGGAACTGACTTGTGAAGCAACCTTGATTCTTATCTAAATTTAAACTGGAAAATAAAATTTAAAAAAAAAAGAGTCAGGGTCAGGAAACACTCTTGAGTTCTAGACCAGGCTGGTCTAAAAAGTGAGTTCCAAGACAGCTAGGGCTACACAGAAAAAGAAACCTTGAATAGAGAGGTGAGGGTGGGGGAATCAGTTCAATGCCATCTTTGGCTATGTAGTGGCCACGATATCACATTGAGATACATGAGACAAACCAATAAAAATCATGTTCGGCTCCAAGGAGATGGTCAGAACTAGTAATTTTCAGCTTCACTTCTCCTTGAATGTAGATACCAAATAGACTGGTTTTGAATGACTTGGAAGGCAGCTTAAAATAACAGGAACTGACTGCTTGGTCATCTTTCATATCCATTTTCTGGAAGTAGAATCAAAGGAAGGGACTTAGTTCCTACGGCTCAATCAGGGACCCAAGTCCATGGGACAGCCTTATCCTTAACGTGTTTATCATTATGTAAGGGAAAAGAGAAAAATCTGGGGAAGGGGAGGGCTTTTTAATGTATGAATGCTTTTGTACATTTTTCTATTGAGCTATACATTTTTCCTCACTCCTCTTCTCTCCCCTTTCACCTCTTCCCACTGCATGTGCATACACACACACACACACACACACACACACACACACACACTTCCAAATTATTCAGGAGATCTTGTCTTCTTTCCCTGGAAGGGAAGGATTTTACCACAAAAATTAAGTTATTTTAATTTCAAAATGACATGTGATTTTACTCTCAATTCACTGGGCAGAGCTAATCACATAGTCCCATTCTTAACAAAAAGAAAACATGGAAACAGACACCTTCCACCTTCCCAGAATGGAGCAGTAGCAGTAATATTTAACAAACAGTATTGATGATGGCCCTTGACTTTAAGCCTGAGATGGAATAAATTGTCCTAGAATTATAAACCCAAGTTGGGACTTTAGGACAATCTGTCTCTTAAATTAGCCTGCATGATTCTATATGTTTCTTACAAGGATTAAGTAAATGGACTTTGGATATGTCAGGGATATAGAATCCATCTGAGATGAGCAAGTCAGTAATTTTTATCTATACTCCATCAATGCTTCATTAATGGTAACATTATAGTCACAGGTTTTCTCTGGAAAGCAACTCTGAAATAGTCCTGGACAGGAATGCCATCTGTTCTGTCTTTACTGGATATGATCTACTTTTCAAAAGTTAATATTAAATACATGAATATATACACATATATGCTGGCATATTCATGTATATTTTCTTATTCTAAATATTCCATTCTCACCAATACCTACTAATGAATAGTTTCTACAACTTTTTTATTTTTGAATACTGAACCTGCTAGACAAAAAAATTCTCAGTAGATCCTTATAAAACTACAAAATAACCACAATAACACAGAGTGTCTACTGGCACCAGAAATACAAGAGAATAGATAGTTCTTACCATACAAGTAATGAGGTATTTTTATAATGTGTTGTAACAACAGGCAAGTTGAGGAGGGGTGTTGAGGTCGGAACTTTGGGGTTTGCTGTTCAGCCATGTAAATACAACTGCTTTGGCTTATATTGTTCCATCTGCCTCTCATTTCTGATTAGAAATAGAACATTTGGCTCCACCCTCTCCTTGAGGTGAATGTGGGCTCTTCTCAGGGACATAACTCCCTGCATCCCCCTCCTTGGATATTCCTGGGCCTGCCCCTTGCCTAGAGTGTCTCACACCCACTTGCACCCATCATGAGACCCATCAGAGTACTGGACCTGCTTGAACCCACCAGAAGAGAACCTTAGACCCGTGCCCACCAGGAGAGGAAGAGACCCCAAATGCACACACTGGAAGAAGGGATGGGAAGATGACACTATGAAAACACATTCAACAACAGAAAAACCAATATGACACCTCCAGAGTATAGGGGCTCTACACCAGCAGTACCTGAACATCCCAACGCAGATGAAACAGAAGAGAACGACCTTAAAAACAACCTCATGAAAAATGACAGAGGCTCTCAAGTGATAGAGGATATGAGAAAATCCCTTAAAGAAATGGAAGAAAAACAAACAAAACAAAAAATGCAACAAATCAATAAATCTCTTAAATTAAGCAAGGAAAGCCAAGAAAAAACAATGAGACAGTTGAAGGAAACAATCCAAAGACATGAAAACTGAAATAGAGACAATAAGGAAAACACAAACTGAGGGAATGCTGGAAATAGAAAAGTTGAGTAAATGATCAGGAACTACAGATGCAGACATAACCAACAGAATACAAGAGATGGAAGACAGAATCTCAGGTGCTGAAGATAAACTAGTGGAAATAGATTCACCGACCAAAGAAAATCTTAAATCCAACAAATCCTTAACACAAAATATCCAGGAAATATGGGACTCCATGAAAAGACCAAACCTAAGAATAACAGGTATAGAAGAAGGCAAAGAAACCCAACTCAAAGGTGCAGAAAACGTATTCAACAATATCATAGAAGAAAACTTTCCAAACCTGAAGAAGGACAAGTCTATGAAAGTACAAGAAGCTTATGGGACACCAAATAGACTGGACCAAACAAAAAAAGTCCCCTTGCCACATAATAATCAAAACACCAAACATACAGAATAAAGAAAGAATATTAAGAGCAGCTAAGGTAAAAGGCCAAGTAACATATAAAGGCAGACCTGTCAGAATTATACCTGACTTCTCCATGGAAACTTTGAAAGCCAGAAGGTCCTGGAAAGATGACCTAAAAACACTAAGAGACCACAGATTCAAGCCCAGCAAAACTCTCAAACTCTATAGATGGAGAAAACAAGATATTCCATGATAAACCAGATTTACAAAATACATATCCACAAATCCAACACTACAGAAAGTTCTGGAAGGAAAACTCTACTACAATGAAATTAACTACATTTCCAAAAACATAAGCAATAGATAATCTCACTTTACCAAAAGCCAGAAATAGGGGAAAAACTCACACACAATACGACCACCAAAAACGAATCCAAAACAAACAAGAATCAACAATAAATGGTCATTAATATCCCTCAATATCAATGGTCTTAACTCACCTATAAAAAGTCACAAGCTAACAGAATGGATACGAAGACAGAATCCATCCTTCTGCTGCATACATGAAACACACCTCAGCTTCAAAGACAGACACTACCTCAAAGTTATGGGTTGGGAAAAGATTTTCCCATGAAACTGACCCAAGAAACAAGCTGGTATAGCTATCCTAGTATTGAACAAATTAGATTTCAAACTAAAATCAATCAAAAGAGATGAAGAAGGTCATTTCATATTCATCACAGGAAAAATCCATCAGGAAGAAGTCTCAATTTTGGACATCCATGCCCCCAAATACAAAGGCACCCACCTTTGTAAAAGAAGCATTACTAAAATCACACATTAAGCACCACACACTTATCGTGGGAGACTTCAACACCCAACTTTCGCCTCTGGACAGGACTCCCAGACAGAAACTTAACAAATAAATAAAGGAACTAACAGAGGTTATGACCCACATAGGTTTAACAGACATCTATAGAACATTCCATCCAAACACAAAAGAATATGCCTTCTTCTCAGCGCCACATGGAAGTTTCTTTAAAATCGACCACATCCTTGGCAATAAAGCAAACCTCAACAGATACAAAAAAGTTTAAATAAATCCATGTATCTTATCAGACCACCATGGCTTAAAATTAGAATACAACAACAACACAAATTACAGAAACTCCAAAAACTCATGGGAATTGAACAAGACTCAATTGCATGTCTCTTAGGTAAGAAATAAAGAAAGAAATCAAAGACTTTCTAGAATTCAATGAAAATGAAGGCACAACATACCCAAACCTATGGGACATTCTGAAAGCAGTTCTAGAGGAAAGTTCATAGCACTAATGACTGATAAATACTTAAGAAAGTGCTCAACATCCTTAGCCATCAGGGAAATGCAAACCAAAACAACTCTGAGATACCATCTCACTCCTGTCAGAATGGCTAAAATCAAAAACACCAATGATAGTTTATGCTGGAGAGGATGTGGAGAAAGGGGAACACTCCTCTACTGCTGGTGGGAGTGCCAACTTATACAGACCCTTTAGAAATCAGTATGGAGATTCCTCAGGAAAATGGGAATCAGTTTATCACAAGATCCAGCAATTCAACTCTTAGGCTTATACCCAAAAGATGTACATTCATACAACAAGGATATCTGTTCAACTATGTTCATAGCAGCATTGTTTGTAATAGTCAGAACCTGAAAGCAACCTAGATGCGCCTCAACTGGAGAGTGGATAGAGAAAATGTGGTACATTTACACAATGGAGTACTATTCAACAGAAAAAAAAACAATTTTGAAATTCACAGGCAAATGGATGTTACTAGAAGAAACCATCCTGAGTGAGGTAACCCAGTCACAAAAAGACAAGCATGGTATGTACTCACTCCTATATGGATTTTAGTCATGGAACAGTGGATTGCCAGCCTACCGTTTCACTACAAGAGAGTCCGGGAAACAGGGAGGACCCTAAGAGAGATATGCATGGTACCCTGGAGAAGGGGAATTGGACAGTATCTCCTGAGTGCATTGGGAGTATGGGGGAAGGGAGAGGGAGCTGGGGGAAAGAGAGGGGGAGAAGAGGAGGAGAGAGGAAGACATGGGGCAGCAGGAAGGTTGAGTCAGGGGGAAGAATACAGGAGAGCAGGAAGAGAGATACCATAATAGAGGGAGCCACTATAGGTTTGAGGAGAGATCTGGCACTAGTGACATTTCCAGAGATCTACAAGAATGACACCAACTGGCAATCTAAGCAATAGTGGAGAGGCTACCTTAAATGTCTTTCCCGATAATGAGATTGACGACTACCTTATATGCCATCCTAGAGCCTTCATCCAGGGGCTGATGGAAGCAGAGGCAGACACCCACAGCTAAACACTGAGCTGAACTCCTGGAACCCAGGTGCAGAGAGGAAGGAGTGATGAGCAAAGGGGTCAAGACCAGGCCAGTGTAACCCACAGAGACAGCTGACCTGAACAAGGGGGAGCTCATGAAACCCAGACTGATGGCTGAGAAGCCAGCATGGAACTGATCTAGAACCCCTAAATTTGGGTGTTCTTGAGGAGGCCTAGGCAATCTGTGGGGCCTTGGGTAGTAGATCAGTATTTATCCCTGGCATACAAATGGACTTTGGGAGCCCATTCCATATGGGAGGATGCTCTCTCAGCCTGGACATGTGGGGGAGGGCCTAGGCCCTGCCCCAGATGACATGACAGACTTTGGAGGTCCCCCATGGAGGGCCTCACCCTTCCTGGGAAGCAGAGGGGAATGGGATGGGCAGTTGGGGTGGCTGATGGGGAGCAGGGGAGGAGGGGAGGGAGGAGCTAGGATTGACATGTGAAGCAAGCTTGTTTCTAATTTAAACTTTTAAATGGTTGTGGTATCCATCACCCTGCATCAGCATACCCTTGCTCTAATGGCTGGGTACATGTAAATGTCTTCAGAGGACTTCCTGTGTTGACTACAGGGGTCTCTTTGCCAAGCTGTCCTAAGTGATGGCCTGTTACAGGCTCAGTGAAACTATAACCCAGTTGGCTCTAGACACTGGAAGGTAGAAAGAGGAAGAGACCACAAAGCTTATCATAATACAGTGGGGGAATCCAGGACAGAGATCACCTCATAAAGGAGGAAAGTATTCTGCAAAAAGCATTGTTTTAGCCCTTCTTCCAAATTGCATGTACCATTTGTCTGCTTCACTAAAAATAGCGTGATGCTGAGCCCTTGTTTTTGTTTTTGTTTTTCAGAAATAAGAGTCTGGGAGACACGTGTATGTAAACGGACAGAGACTACAACAGTAAATTATAGATGTGAGGCTACCAGCAGAAGGTGAGCTAGCTAAAGAAATAAATTAAAGAGGTTGTTAAAGTCAAAAGTAGCCCGATAATCCATGCCAAAGTCTACACACACACACACACACACACACACACACACACACACACACACACACACACACACACACACAGGAGAGTGCAGAGGTATTTGAGATTCTGACAGGCAAAAGTCCTGAAATTCAGAAATGCCAGTCAAGCTAACATCACTGTGAAATGGGCCCAATTTGAAAGCTGGATTATCTTAATGTACTTGATCCTCACACCGATAAGATTAACAGAATGGAAAACACCTGTCCTGTCGGCAAGGCTTCAACAAACTGTCTCCCAACCTCCAACCTTTCTCCTATTGGAAACTTACATAATGGCTTTATTTCTGGAGATGTGGACTCCCGAATCAGTACTACTGTGCAATTTTAGTTATTTGTTGATGCCTCAAACTGAAGTTGTATCCTGCTGAGCATTATGTAGGTGCAAATACTATATGCTGAAAATACATTAGTTAGGTGCAAATACATATGCAAATGCTTTATGTGAATTTACTTACTTGATATGTTTTATCATAATGAATTTTATTTACAGGTTTCATTTGTTTATTTTGTGAGAACTAATTTAGACCCTAGATATCATAAGGAACAGATTGCTGTGGGTGAGACTTGCATGACTTGCGATAAGAGGTTAATTCCTGTGTAAAATAATCTCATCCTTGTCCTAGGCCTGAAGACAAAGATAGCAATGTGTTCAGCCTTTGTAAACTAGCACCCCTTCCTGAATTGAAAGCACATATATATGTGAGGGGTAAATATAGCCAGGTTCAAGGACTGTAAGTTCAAGTGAACAAGAGAAGGTAAGTGAAAATAGACTATACAGAAGATAAAGCAGAAGAAAAGAAACAAAAGGAAGGAAATATACTCTAGAAAACATTTAGCATTGTCAGAGTGAAGGTAACTCAATGGAAAAAATAAAATAAAATCCTGCTTCTATAATAGTAACATACAATTAAAAAAAACACCCTCCAGAGAAAGCCTGTTTCAAAACAGAAAGAAAATAAATAAGTTTTGAGTAATTCAGTAGCTGGTATTTACTCACTGTTTTCTTTTTTAAAATCAGTTGTTTTTTATATAATGTGTTTTGATCATATTCACCTACAAACTCTTCCCAGATTCACCTTCCCTTCCCTACTCACACAACTTTGTGTCTTTAAAAGCAACACAAAATAACAACAACAACAAAAAATATTAAGAGCGATTTGTGTTGTCCAAATATCCTTGAATGCATAGACTTCCACTGGGGCTACACTCTTTTTTTTTTTTTTTTTTTTTTTTTTACGAGACAGGGTTTCTCTGTATTGTTTTGGAGGCTTTCGGTCCAGCCTGGCCTCGAACTCACAGAGATCTGCCTGCCTCTGCCTCCCTCCCGAGTGCTGGGATTAAAGGCGTGTGCCACCACCGCCCGGCCCCCAGGGGCTACACTCTTAGAGAAAACTCTCTCTCCCTTTCTCAGCAGCTAACAAATGCCAATAATTCTGAAGCTAGGTGTAGGGTTCTGTGACCAGTTCCTCTCTTCTTCTGGGATTTGGTCTGGTTTGGCCTTGTACAATTTTAGGACATTCTGACACAAACACTGTGAGTTCACATGTGCTCCCGCCCTGCTGTGTCCAGAAGACAGTTTCCTTGTGGTCATTCATCACCTCTGGCTTTTACACTCTATTCACCCCCTCTTTTTCAAAGTTCTCTGAGCCGTGGAAGGAGGGCTGATACATACATACATACATTTAGGATCGAGTATTCTGAAGTCTCCTGTTCACTGTACCTTGACCAGTTGTACATCAGTGTGTTAATCACCATCTATTGCAAATAGAAACGTCCAAGATAAGTGATAAGAGACAAACTGACCTATAGGTGTAATGATAAGGAGTTAGTTTAATACTGTGTCCATTTAGTAGCATAACAATAGTAGGTTCTCCCCTGGGCCTACGATTCGTCTGTCTGTAGGATCTGAGCTCAGTTACAGTGCAACATATGAATCCCATTTGGTGGAGTAGGGCTCGATTCAAATCATAAAATCGTTGGTTGCCCCCATGAAGTTCATGGCAGTACTGCATCACTAGGTATGTCTCTCTAGGTCAATAATTACTGAAGCTGGACAGATTCAAAGCTGATAATTACTTTTCCCCTTCGGTACTTTGCATAGTACCTTCCAGCGTTATGAAAGCTAGCCAGTAAGGATGAAGTTTCCAAGTCACACCAGCTTGATTTTTCCATGTTCTATGACTCAAGTTTGTAATGTCTTTAGTAATAGATCTTACCATCAAAGGTAACCAAAACCAATTATAATCACCTATAACATTTGGGTGTCTACAGGACCTCACTAGCCCATAGTTGCTAAAGAAATGACCCATTCCTGACACTATATTTTTTATTAGTTTGCCTCTAATGCTTTCAGTAAAAGCATTGTTGCCCTTTTATAGGGTAACTCTACTTTAACTCTTTTTCATGAATATATATTTGTAAACTTCTACAGTAACAGATTTTCATACAATATGCCAGAGATCATATAATGAACATGCTCAAGATCTGCAAATATGACACTGATAAAGA
The DNA here is from genome assembly GCF_017639785.1 of Mesocricetus auratus. Classification (NCBI taxonomy): domain Eukaryota; kingdom Metazoa; phylum Chordata; class Mammalia; order Rodentia; family Cricetidae; genus Mesocricetus; species Mesocricetus auratus. Next base: position 41,557,465 of record NW_024429193.1, read on the forward strand.
TAAACATTTTCCTGACTCTCAGAATTATGATCTAGTCGGGCAGACTATATTTTATGTTTGAAGAACAGGTCCTATGAAGGATTCACCCTGTGATGCTTAAGCTGAGAACTAGAACATGCATTGCGTTTGAAGCGATAACATGTCTACAGGAAGAAAGAAAAGCAAATAGAAGGCTTCTCGAAGTATTCTTAGAATTGAAATGAAACCAACTATGAGAAAGGAGAGGATGAAGAATGTCAGGAAGAACTGAGGCTGGAGAGTAGTGATGTCTTCAGTGGTGCCCTTAATCCCCAGAGCCACACAGAAGCATAAGTTCTACTCTTTTACTTCAGCTTCTAAGAATGTCTCCTGGCCTCACTTTTCCAGACTGATGGAATTCTATGTGAGCCCAAACTACTGAAACCCAGAGATTATTTCATGAATAGCCATGAAGCAGTGACGTGAAGTAACCAGGTCTTCATTTTAATATCATGTTAACTTCTCTGAACAAGACACATTAGAGGAAGCGTCTTTCCAGCCAGCAGTAGAGCAAGACACAGATGATAGTGATGTGGCTAGGGTGGCCTACACCTATTGATGTAGATTTCCACCTAGTGAGGTCAATTAGTGATGAAGACTAGTCTGTTCTTCTGGAGAGGACTAGATGACTAAGTATATTCCAAAGGTAAAATAATAATCAATAGGGCATTTAACATGGATAATATAGATGATCTTTAATATATTTTCTGAAGGTCATAAAATAAAGATTAATTTTGTGAAAATGTTCATGTATATTCATACTAATTTGGTTGGATGAATACTTTTTTGAGTATGCAAACTATCTAAGGCATGGTTATTTCAACTCACAGTAGCCTTTAAAAACCTTAAAAGTAGTAGCCTCTGAACCACTGTGTTCGGTATCAGAAATATGTGTCCACAGGAAATACCATTAAGAAGTCCCTAACTTGGGCCTGCAAGGAAGAAGAAGCAAGGAAGTATGTTCTGTCTAAAATTTCGTTAGGGATTAAAACAGGAAGCGGGAGATGAATGACATGCCCCAGACAGCTCCTGCTAAAAATAAAACATATCTCCTTAAAATAAAAATTTTAAAAAGGTCAGGAATTTAAACTTTGGTCTCATTAATATTCAGGTTTCACCAAAAGTGGTTAGTCATCCTAAGGACTGATGGATGACTGACTTCGTCTGGGGACCATTTCAATTCTAACGAGCAAGAGTTGGCAGCATTTTGTTGGATATTGAGTGCCAAACTAATAAAATAAAATAAATTGATGGGGATTATTAAAATAATGTCTCTAATACCTGAATATGAAAATGGAAATTTTAATTTCCAAACATAAACCAATAGTGGTAGGTTATCTCTGTGGTCAGTTCCTGAGTGAGACTCAGGTAACCTGTTGCTTCCAAGTTGATTCCAGGTATCTGATTGATATCTTCAAGGGAAAGAGTTCAGACTGGAGATGCCATAGCAGCAGTGGGGAGATCAGCTGTGGTGAATGGCAACCCATATAATCCCTGTCTAGTCTTCTTGTCAACATGGCTGCTGTGTTCATGTGTCTGTGTGCCTGCACATGGGTAACTAGGAACAGAGGCTGAATGACATAATAACTGTCATTTTGGTTGCTCAGTACCTCTTTCCATATCAGCTGTTCAAATATGGGGGAAAGGAAGGTCTTCACACTTCATATCCAGTCCTTTGTGGGATCCCCCATGTGCCTGATCTCTAAAATTTCCTATTTTTTATCTTCAAGTATTTCTTTTTCCATGTCCCTAATAAACAGTTAAATGTATTCTTTACTAAATAGAGGGATGCTCTCTCAGCCTGGACACATGGGGAAGGGCCTAGGTTCTGCTCAGGATGAAATGACAGACCTTAGAGATCCCCCCCCCAAGGAGGGCCTCACCCTCCCTGGGGAATGATGTGGGGATTGGGTGGGGGGCTGGGGGACTGGTAGAGGGACAAGGGGGAAGGGGTGGGAGAGGGAGCTGGGACTGACATGTGAAACATTCACATTTCTAATTTAAATAAAAACATATATTGAGAAAAATCTATATATTCTTATTTGGGACAATTTTACCCAAAAAGAAAGTTGCACTATGCAATGATATGCTCAGTGGAAAGATATTTCTCAGTGCTGAATTTTTGAACCAGCCATCCATAGAACCATGGAACCATGGTGCAGCAGTCCTTAGAAGTCTGGAACCACATGCTGAGCCTACCTATCTATAAGTTAAGACTTCCATTTTTTAATATTTCACAGCTTGTTATAAAGGAATGCCTGCCCTTGGTAGAGGTATAAGGGAGTGGGGGCAGGGCTATGCAACAGTCATTGATGATAGTGTGGTTCTGGAACATTTGCTCATGAAGCTACTTGTATCCTCTAGCCATGCTCATGCATTATTCCAGATATCCATACCAGTGTCATAATTGAGTCTACTTAATCTTATGAGTCAGAGAGTTTGACAAAAATAAACATTTAATAAGCAACTCTTGCCATGTGCTTGTTACTTCCCTCTTTTGTGAGGTAGGTCTCTTGATGTAATGTTCTTTTCAGGTCACTCAGATGTCAATGACTTCTCTTTTACTCCTCTATTACTGACAATAGAGATGAAAATTTTCTAGACCTTTTTGAAATATTTAGATTATTCTCAATGGTAATAACACAGATCATAAATAAATTTTAGTAGGTGACCAAATGTCTTTGTAAGATATAAGGAATAAATAAAATATATCAATTATTTTGTGTATAAAATTAACAATTCTGTCTTCTTCAACAGTGACTATCACATACATATTTTTTAAAGCACATAAAAATGTTTGGCTATATTGTGAGATTTATTATTGTTGTGATGGTGGTTATTGTTATTTTATAAATCACCACTGTAGTTTCACAATACTAACTGTATAAAATCAATCTCACAGAATATTAGTAGATATGTGACATAGTTTATAGATTATAAGATAAGGTGGAAGCATATCCAAGCATATCCAATATATGGCTGAACATATAACACAGTTCATAACTTACATATTTTAAATAAACCAAGTAACTCATCAAATAAGCCATTAAGAATGCTTCAAGCTGGGTGGTGGTGGCACACACCTTTAATCCCAGCACTCGGGAGGCAGAGGCAGGTGGATATCTGTGAGTTTGAGGCCAGGCTGGACTGACAGCCTCCAAAACAATACAGAGAAACCCTGTCTTGTAAAACAAAAACAACAAAAAAAGAATGCTTCAAATTTTCTTAGAATTTTTATGATAATGCACCCTTTATTTCTTCAAAATTTCAGGGTGTGTGACTACAGCAGATGAGGTTCTAGCATAGGAAAACCAATAGTTTATGGACACAGAAAACAAAGAAGTTTTTGTTTGTGTGATTGCTTTTGATTTTCGAAACAGGACTTCTCTATGTAGACCTGACTGTCTTGGAGCTCTATCTGTAGACAAGGCTGGCCTTGAACTCAGAGATTCTCCTGTCTCTGCCTCTTGAGTGTTGGGATCAAAGGTGTACACCCACACCACCTGGCATTATTAAGAAAATGTTTAAGTTGTGTGACCAGATTGTTTAAGGGGAAATCAGCAGATGATGATGCCATGAACACCAAAGCGAGGAAGCATCAGGAGGGTTTGACTAGGCGGCACACTATGGGAATAGTGTAAAAGATACCTTATAGATCGGTGGCTAAGATTTCACTAATGTCCTTGAGGAGAGAATATTTAGTTCAGATTGAGGAAAAAATGAAATTGTGTTTCACCTGAGAAGCAAAGGTAATCTGAGAAAAATATGAAGTGCCTATTTCTTTTTATCATTTAAAACATTTTATTAAAATGTATCAATTGCACATAATAATAATTTTTGTTATGACAGTTTTATGGGGGTATATGATGTATTTTGATCATATCCACCCCTGATTACTGTGAAAAAGCTTGTATCGAAAGAAGGAAGATATTTTCAAATGATGTTAAAGCAGTATTCAGCAAAACTTTTGTTGGGATAAGAGAAGCAACAACTTCCAAGAGCTTTTTGATACAATATAGCTATATAACATGGGTATGTGTGTTGATTTTTTATTCCACAGTCTTACTGAACTCATTTATTACTTCTAGTAAGTTGTATGGTGGGGTTTTGTTTGTTGTTTTGTTGGATGGTTTTTTGTGTTGCTTGGGCTTTGGCTGGTTTTTTTTTTGTAAATTCCTTAGTATTTTCTAGGTAGGTTATGCTATTTGATATTTTATCCTTGTTACCAGATACTTGCTTTTCTTCGCTTTTCTTATTGTATTGGTGAATATAATGTCCAGTAAAAGTAATATGGGAACATATCCTTGCTTTGTGCTTAAACTTAGAGGGAAACCATGCTACTTTCAGTATAATGTTAGCTGCATGTTTTTAGTAAATGAGCTTTTGGGTTAAGAAAAATTTCCTTTATTCATAACTTAGTACAAGTTTTATAAAATATTGCATTCATTTCGCTTAACTGTTGAGATAGTATGCTTTCAGTTTTTGCTTATTAATTTGATGATTTACTTGTTTTTAATATGAATACTACTTTACATTCCCAGGATAAACTCTACTTAATCACGGAGTCAGATCCTTTAAAGTATTGTTCATTTTTATCGTCAAAATTTCCACATACAATGAATGAGTTGTAAAGTATTTCTTCTCTTTTATTGTCTATAAGCTACACAATTAGTATTATATCTATCTTAACGATTTAGCAGAATTGGCTTTTTTACTATACAGCCTTGCAATTTTTTGTTGGAAGTATTAAGATCAAATTTCTTTAATAAAATATAATGTGTCCCAGTTGTTTATTCATGTTTAATTAAGTTCATGAGTTTTGCCCATTTCAGTTCACTGGGATTTATGACCTGCAGTTGTTCATAATATTTATTTATTAATAACACAAATTATATGGCATTTCCAGGCTCTGTGGTATCTCTGTTCTATCCATGAAGGGGAAATGGTGGTGTGAATATTCCTCTAAGGACTTCTCAGCTGGAGCATTGGCAGTGTTTGGCATGGATGGGGGAGACATTCTCAGCTGGGAGAAGCATCCCTGGGCTTCTGCATGATGTTACCAGCCCCACGATGGTGGGACCAAATGTGTCTCCTGACATTACCAAATACCCTGAAAATCAGAGAGGGAGTTACCTCTGATTGAAGACTGTTAATCCAAAGGAGTTACAGTCATAGTGCTCTGCACGCAGATTGAGTTTGAATTTTTCCCTCTATTGTTACTGTTTCCTATTTTGGTGATTTCTTATTTTTAAGTCCTGCCCACTTTGATCTTAAGTTTCTTTGAAGAGCTACCCAGGTGGGAATGTTTACAATTGACTTCAGATGTTTCTGATATGAGCATCTAATGATGTAAATGTTTGTGGTAACTTTAGTTTGGCGGCATCCCCACATATTGTGGTTCTGATTACACCTCATAGAAAGCATTTTCTGATTTTCTTTATGACTCCTTGCTTTTTAGATTTTTTAAAATAGTTTTATTTTGTATGTATGAGTGCTTTTGCTTGCTTGTATGTAGGCGAACTTCATGCTGGGAGAGGACAGAGGTGTATAGGATCACCTGGAACTAGAGTTATAGACAGTTGTGAGCCACCGTATGGGTGGTGGAAATTGAACACTGCAGTAGCAGCCAGTGCTCTTCCCCACTTAGCCATCTCTCCAGCCCCACTGACTGATAATCTTTTTTCATATCTTATTGATGTTTTTCTATAGATTTATCAGCTTTTAAGAGTTCTGGTTTATAATCAGAATTTGGCTTTCTCTGCTTATCACTTTAGCTCTAAATATATATTTTAGATGTAGCCCACGTAGGATTTTCTAATTTCTCAAAGATTTAACACTACAAGAAAGTCCCTTTAATCTGTGGCAACCGTCCTATGTTAGAGCACACATTGATGTTAATGAAGCACTCCATGTCCCTTTGTCATAGCGTTTGCAGTATCATTTTTATATCATTTTAATTGTGATCCATCTATGATTCTATATTTAAGCAGAGTGTTTTTTTAGAAGCTATATGATCTTTGTTTTTCATCCAATCTAGTAACTTCGGCTTTTTAAATCTCGATCTTTTAAACTATTTTTTTCAGTGATTATTTGTATGAAGTACCTTAAGCTGAACCTTTTGTCCCTTTGTGTGTGTGTGTGTGTGTGTGTGTGTGTGTTAGCCTTACTTGCTTACTGTTGTTTCTCCCTGTGTCTCTCCATATTATCTTATTATCTCTACTTCCTCTTCTGGAGCAATTTTTCAAAATAATATCATATGTATTCTTAACTTTTCCAATCCTGTCATGTATATTATAAGAAAGGGTGGTCCATGAAATTGCACTTTGACCATCATAGAGTTGACTTATGCTGTGTCACAAAGACTCCAACACTTTTTCTATAAGCACCAATAACTCAAAGAGATTAAAAATTAGAAAAATATGGCTGATGTTTCTTGCATTGTTCTATCTGTACATAGATATATTTTCCATGTGGTATCTGAGTCCTACTACCTGGGCAAGTTACATGCACACACAGACATACACATGCACACACATATGTACATTGTATGTATGTATGCATCATCCTATATCATACTGCATTTGGAGGCTACATTTCCCAACCTCTGTCAGAAACTGAAATGGAGTTTTCTCCAGTACTCACGGTGAGAACCTGGTTTGCTCCTGCAGCCAAAATTCATAAAATTGTGGGGACATCGCTTGTGAGTGCACGCTCCTGGGGTCTTCAACTTTCAGGTTTGTCTGAACTGATTCTCCAGCAATGCACTGAGTGGTTTAGCTTTTCCTGCCAGGTGCTGGTTCCACAGAACCTTCTGCCTGTGTCTCCCCTTACTTGTCTCTTTCTTTGAGAGCAGTGACATCACTTCTTTGGCAAATCTAAAAGGACATGTTGTTTTGCAGTTTGTTTAGTCTTTCAGTTATTGTTAGGATGGGGTGTTGATTCCAAATGTCTCATATACTAGGCCAGAAGCCGAAGTCAATTTTTTTAGTATGGTTATTATTTTTTATTCTAACAAATCTGTCATGTTAGGACCTCTGTATGTAAGTATACATAGCCCCCCACACACACCGACATACATATAATTAAAAATAAAGATTAAAATGTAAATTGCAATTGTTTTGTAGTTCATAAGTAGGATGACTGGGTTGTCACATGGTTGTGTGAGGTGTGCCTCTCTCAAACCTTGTCACAGTATTGGCACAATATCCAAGTGAGGTGAACTTAGAGGGGAAAGAAAAGTAATATCAATCTTCTGCCAAAAGTTTCCTTTGATCCCCTCAGCTTAAATGCTAAACAGCAACCGACTCCAGCCAGTCCGTCCAATGCATCTCTGTTTTCTTCCACACCTTAAAATGAGCCCCACTGGACTCTTCAGCATTTTCTAATGTTAACAATTATGCACGAAGAGTAATTACATGCAGCTAAAAATGTATCAGATGGTTTCTTGAGGACATGTTTCAGTCCCTTGTGACGACTAAATGTGCATATTATATGAACTAGTGATTAACCTCATGTCACCAATAAAGTATCATTGTCACACTAAGGGAAGAAATAAAAGTACTTCCCCTTGGAGTTGCTTAACCAAGGTCAAGTCGAGATTTGATTTCGCTATATCGTGCTCCCTGTGTTTTCTGTCCTCTGTCTGTTCCATGAGGCCAAATCTATGCCGCCTGCCTGAAGGCTGTTTTGTGAATCTGTCCCTGTCCCTGTGTCTGTCTCAGTGTTTGTGTGTCTTTGGCTGCAGTATGAGCTCTATGTGTCTGTCCCTAACAAAGACAGGATATAGACCTTTGCTCTATTTCTATTGAACAGCACAGGAGTAATCACATGGGGGAAAGAATGGGTTACTTTACAGAGAACTTTAGCAGAGTTTTACAAGGGATTGTCAGTGACTTCAACTGACCCCGGTAACAAACACCATTGTTTATCACCTAGAATCCATAAACAGTTGCTTTCAACCTCTGTGTTTTCTGCTTTTCTTCAAATGATGCCCATGCATTTCCTGGGTCAAGGGCATGGAAGAGTACACAATTTGAGGTTACAGCTATGCATTAGCTTTGGTTGTAAAAGCTAACTGGACAGACAATCCAAGACAAGGAAGGTTAATTGTTACATTAAACAAACAGGCTGAGTACACAGCTGGACAGCAGCCTCAAGTGATTTCAGGGTGTATTATTAACTTGGTCTGTGAGGTCCGGCAAAAGTTCCAGTCTCTTAGGCCATGGGCGATAGTTTTAGTACATTTTAACTATACAACTAAAGAATATGGATATTCTGTGGGAACATCTAAAATTTTTCATGATTTACTTTGATTAAAATATGCTTATTATTGGTGATGATATGTGAATTCCTACCAAATTTATGGTTCAGCCCTTTTGGGGGTACAGTAAACACTTTTAAGACAGCCTCTATGAAGAGATCGGTGATACTGTACTCATGGTGCTTTATACTTACTGATTTCCCCTTCTTTGATGCTGACTCTGTCACCTTAAAAGCTTTCCATCCTCCCAGAGTAGATTAACATGGAAGCTCTAGGACAGTGATTTTCAGCCTTCCCAATGCTACAACCCTTTAATACAGTTCCTCATATTATGGTGATCCCCGCCAGCCATGAAATCATTTTGTTGCCACTACATAACTGTAATTTTGCTACTGTCCTGAATTACAATGTAAATATCTGATGTGCAGGATATCTGATGTGTGGCCTCCAAAAGGGTCGAGACCCACAGGTTGAGAATCACTGCTCTAGGATCAGGTAGATACCTCCTTAAATTGCACAACAATCCTTTGAAAAGCCACATGACCTTGTATAATTTACTTGGTCAAAAAATAAACCTGTTTTATTGTAGGTAAATAATAATGTGGGAATAGTAAGTGAACCAGCACAAGACAATTATAATGAGGATTAAGTACAATAATACAAAGTCTATGCATTGAAGTCTCTACAACCACAAGTCATTAAGATGAGTATAGTTGAAGCATAAGACTCTTGGTGATTGTCCTGCTTTAGATACTGAAGATATCTAAGGAGCCAGACTAGCCTTGAACCCTGATTACTGAGAAAGGTCCATTCTACCTACAGCTAGATTCATCAGATTTTTTAAAATGTGGTAGAACTAGAATGGTCAGTAGCATGGTGCCACAGATAGATACATGGACCTTCATCCAAAGTTAAAACAGAATGTGGCAGGAGCCCTATTTTCTTTCCCTGCCACCTTCCCAAAAGATGTTCTCTCATAGAAATGCTAACATGCCCATTCAGAGAGGGGTAGAGGAGCCTGGATCTGATTAGGTGGTAGCCCCAATCATTCCTGGGCTAACTGGTCCCCCACTGACCAAGTAGACATTTACAGGCCCAGAAAAAAAAGAGGAAATTGGAAGTAATGTTAGCAGGGATGGAAGAAAAATAACGGCAACCATCACTTGGTTAGCTATCCTTCTGATACCGGGGGCCTTCTAACTAAGAGACACATCAAGTCCCAGTACTGTCTTGCTATTAGGAATTCTTATAAAGACTGTAGAAATGCATCTATCCCCTGTAGACTGTGCCAGCAAAGACAGACCTACGAGATTCATCAAAACAACAGGTCTTAGAACTGAAAGGAGAAGTGGGCACATGTCTCCATCCCTAACCTGGAGGCTATCTCCAACTGATAGCCACTTGCAAGTGAAAGATTAGTTTTCTTCAAGGGAGTCTCACTACGGAAGCAAACCACTCTTAAATGTAGGTTGCATGGCCAACAGAAAACAAACTCAGTGGCATTTGGGGGAGGTTCTTTGTTTCATAATGGAATGTCAGGGCTTTTAAATGATTTTATCTTATTTTAATTTTATTTCATTTATACAATTTTCTTTTTTTAATCTTTTTTAATCCTATAGGCCTTTGTGTATGTATATATTATGGATTCTAGTTTAATGTTTTTATGTTATTCCTGAGTGTACAAATAAGTGGATTTCTGCATTTCTGTCTCTTGTGCCTTTTCTTGGGGTCTTCACCTTCTATTTGTTTTGTCCTATTTGATTGTGCTAGTTTTTGTTTTGTCTTGCTTTATCAATTGTATTACTATTAATTTTATTATTAATAATTTTATTATTATTACTATCCCTTTAAATCTTGTTTGTTTACTAATGAAAGACAGAAGGGGGATGGATCTGGATGGGAAAGGAGGTAGGGAGGAACTGGGTGGGGGAGAGGGAGGGGAACTGTAGTCAGGATATAGTATAAAAGAAAAAAAATCAGTAAAAGGGGATAAAAGTCCATTGTGGTCACTGAGGACATGCTATTTCTCTGAATAAACTTGTAGATGTCTTACCATAAGCTCTGAGCAAAAGCCATCCATATCTTTCTCCTAGTGTTCATATATCAGCCATTGTTTAATTTGGCGCATTGACAGCCTCTCTCTACAGATGTGGATTTGAATGCAGGACTCCTGTCCTTCCAGGACCTAAGCACGTGGATTGCCCTCTGCAAATGCACTGTTGCTCATCTGAATACTGTTCACTCTTTCCATCTCTGCTCTCATTTATGCAAAAGAGATAAATTCTGCACTTTATCCCACTAATTGTCATAATAAACCAATGAAAGGACATAAAAAATCTTTTCTCTTTCTGATTGCCTGGTCTTCTGAGTGGTACATTAGCCAGCAGCATTAATAGCTCCGTACTCTTGTAGTCAGCACTAGCTTTCATCTTAGAACTAATTACTGCATTACAAAAGAATAGATGAATATGAGAACAAAGACAGCAGACATGCTGAGCACCACCCCACCACGCACAGGATTTGAGTACAAAAAGATGAGCAGAGAGAGAGTCACTAAAGACGAAGCCTTTAATTTAACACTAAGGTGTGGGAAAGGGTTTTTAATCATGTTCATTATTGTAAAAGGCTCAACACTAAGTTGATATGATCTCTCATTAGAAATATGATTCTGGTCACGCGGATTACGTATTTGGTAAGAAGATGCTAATAAGTAAATTAACTAAGTAAAAACATAAAATGTGTGATAACTAGCATTGGTGCTGTAAGGTGCGACTCATTTCCTGGGAATTGGGCTTTGAGGTTTGTGTTTGTTTTGACGAGCTGGTTAGCTAGTCAAAGAAATGTGTAGTCTTCCAGGCTCCTCCAGGACTGATAGCCAAAGACTACATAATTCGGCTTCAGACTACCTGGAAGAGTTTTTACAGTGGAGCCACAGTTCCATACCTATTAAATTAGCCTTTGCCAGCAGTCCAGGTGGCTATTAGCAGTTATATGCTCTGACTGATTGTAAGGGGCAGTGAAAACTGAGATCCTAGTACAAATCTCTGTAGTGATTTAGGATTTAAATAGTCTCTCTCTCTCTCTCTCTCTCTCTCTCTCTCTCTGTGTGTGTGTGTGTGTGTGTGTGTGTGTGCTGTGCTCATGTGTGTGCATATGTGCATGTGAATTAATGAGTAAATGACCTCAAGTGTCATTTACCCATTTTCATTCTTTAAGATGAGGTGTCTTGTTGGCCCAGAACTTGACATAGCCTAGACTTGGCTAATAAGACCCAAAGATCTGCCTGTCTCTACTCCCCAAAAGCTGGGATTAGAAACCTTGGCCACTACATCTAATTATCTTTCTTTACGTGTGGGTCCTGGGGATCGAGCTCGTGTCTTGGAACTTACAAACCAAACACCTAACCAATGGAGCCATGCCCCAACCCTAACATGATTATGTTGATGGCTTCTCTGATTAGGGCCATTTGTTTGTCCTTTAAGGACAGTAGTAAAAACTAACTCAATTCCAGCTATTTTCAAAATAATTTGAAGATAAAGTAGTTACTCTGGTCTACTTTGCAAATATTATTTTATCAAATTATATGCTACAGATAGACTATGAGAAAATCAATGTATTGTTAGATCATAGATAAACAATATTTAATCTGTTGAAAGCCTCGCTTGAAAATGAGCTTGGTTTTGTAGATGTAATGTAACCTAAATTAGTGCATATTCCAACTACTCTGTTGACTCTCTTAGTATCGTAGTCCTCCCCCCATCTCTTCCTTGCTTTGATCCCACACCGTAATAAATTCCTGCCATATTTTCCATTCCATAACATACATTCCCATTTACATGAAAAGACTGTCCTCAATTTTTATTCATTGTTTACTATCTAGTATCTATTTTCATTTTTTTCAATTTAACTCTTTCTATTGATTCTTTGTGGATTCCATATCATGTATCTCAATCCCACTCATCTTCCTGTCCCTTCCCATCTGCCTTTTAGCCTTGCAACCTCCCCCTCGCCAAGATAAACAGAATAAAATGTAAAAGAAAAGAAAGGGAAAAAAGAAAGAAGAATGTCATCATTGAAGCTGTAGTGTGACACAGTGAGTCACACAGTATACCCTTTAGTCCTTATATCATTACTTGTAAGTATTCATTGCAATGAGTCATTGTTCTGGTTCTAGGCCTCTGGTTTTTGCTACACCATAGATACAGGGCTCTCACTGGGGCTCCTCTTGGATATCCTGTTGTCCTGTGTCATAGAGATCCTGCAACTTTGAGTCTACAGGTCTGACCTCTTCACATGCTCCAGCAGATCATACATGGGGGTGGATGATTTCTGGGTCTGCGTGGTTACTGGGTTGGTCAGCCCACAAGCTCGCCTTCAACACCAGGGTGAGTTCTCCGGCACTGTCTCAGCTAGCTCACCCTACCTAGTAAGTAGCAAGGGGCAGGGGCAGTTCTCCTGCTCTCGTGTGCTGTAGAACAATCTTTGTGCACTGTAAATATGGATCACTCTCATTGGTTAATAAAGAGCTGAGTGCCCTATAGCTGGGCAAGAAGAGATTAGGTGGTAGAGCCAGACTAGGAGGATGCTGGGAAGAAGTAGTGTTATGCTATGTGGCACGAGGGGAACCTTGGCGGATCCTGTGGTGGGTGAGGGACAAATACTCCATGCAGACAGAACTTATATGGGAAGGAAGTTTTGTGGGAGGAAGGGAAAGAAGTGGGGGGAGGTGTGGGGAGGTAAGAGAGAGGAGGGGTAGAGAGAAGAGGGAAAGATAGAGAAAGAGAAACACAGAGAGAGAGAGAGAGAAAGAGAGAGAGAGAGAGAGAGAGAGAGAGAGAGAGAGAGAGAGAAATCTGTATGCTTCCTCAGAGAAATGGCAGAAAGAGAGAGAGAAAAAAATAGGTGTGCCTTGTCTCTTAAAAGAACCTCCTGCTCCTGCTCCTGAGTAGAGCCAGGGTACTGCTCAGCTATGCAAGGAAGGGCGATGCACTATGCCAGCTCCCAAGATGCAGGGCCAAAGTGTGCCTGGATGCTAACATTCCTCCCTTTTTATTTATTAAAAAGGTGAGGAGTTAGGCATGGAAAACTAGGGAATGAGGGGTTTGAGTTCTCGAGACTGCTTCCTGGAGACCTGGGGGGTGTTGACCATCTTTGGGGAACCTGAGAAGGATGTGTGCTGGCCACATCCTGGGGTAGCTGGTTGTTTTACTGCTGTCCAGGCTGCGTGGAACTATCTGGTGTTTCTTGGACCTGGTAAGATGCTGGCATAGCAGAGAACAAGGTTATGTTTAGAGGAAAATCTTTCCTTAGGTCCTAGTAATTGATAGAGGGGGATCACAAGACAGTCGTGGGGGGGGGTGGTACTTATCTGGAGTGAATCTGACCTTTTCAGGTGATTCCAAGTTGACTTCCTGGAGCTTACATGAATTCTTTGAGTTTGTGAAAAGGTAAATTTTAGACACATTAGCATTTTTACTGTTTGTAATCTGTACTGAAATTCACATTGTAGAAATGGCAGTATACTCATGCCAGAAATGATTTTGGTTGAAAGCATTAACACTTTTCCTTTTGTCTGGAAAACTGTGACAGATGTTTTTAGTCCAATGAAAAGCACCTTTGAAGTCTATAGTTAAAAACAACCAAAGGGAATTTAAAATCTTAATCTTGCAGTTATGATCACAGAGTGGTAGAGTATGGTGTTTTGTGCTGTGTCAGAGTTGAATTGATAGCTTACCAGAACTCCATAGATTACTGTTAAGACTATGAACTTTTGGAATGTTAATATAACAAGGAGGGTGGAGTCAGAGGAGATGCTATGAGACAGAGTGAGCATGGTGGGAAGTATGTACATGAGGTAAATGAGCCTCGGGGCAGCATATAGATTAATAGAAATGAGTCAATTTAACTTATAATAACTAGCTTGGAAACAAGCCTAAGTTACTGGCTGAATTTTATAATTAATATTGAGTCTCTGTGTGGATATTTGGGGAGTGACTGGTGGGACAGAAAAGTCTGCCTACACTCACGTCCTCAGGGGCGGGGCTCATACTCCTACACCACAAGGGCCAGCTCTACTGTGTTGCCCAGGTGAGGTGAAGGGACCACTCTGCAGGGTACCTCAGCTGGTGAGAGACAGGGCCAGCTCTCTTGCTCTCATGACCACTGGTGCAGTTCTCCCACCTGCCACAGGCTGTGAGGGGCAAGGGGAGCCTTCTCTCCCTCGCCCATGACATCGTGTAGCAGATGAGGAGGAGGGCATTCTCAGGGCCAGCTTACCCACGCCCTATCAACATGGTTGGCTACTGTATTGCTTAGGCCAAGTGAAGGCCTGCTCTCCTGAATGTTGCATCTGGTAAGGGGCAGGATCAGGTCTCTTGCCCGCTGCAAGTGGCAAGGGGTGAGAGCATGGAGGGGGGAGGCATTTCCCCCTCGATACTACAAGGCAGCTGAGGGGTATGGGGCCAGCTTCCCATTCTCAGGCCCTCAGGGCAGGCTCACCTGTGCCCATTCCAATAGGGTCAGTACTACTGTGCTGTCCAGGCAAGGTGCAGGGCCTGTTGTAGTTGCTGAGGGACAGGGCCAGCCTTTCCACTCTCATGACCCAGGAGCCCACTTCTCTGCCAGCCACAGCTAGGGGCTAGGGACAAGGGGAATGTCTGTCCCCTGCCCACGCCGCTGTATGACACATGAGTAGTAGGGCTAGATTTCCCATGCTCCCAACCGTGGGACTGGCTCACTTGTGCTGTCACCAGTGTGACCAATTCTACTGTGTTGCTGAGGGGAAGTACAGGGTCTGCTCTCCCGAGTGCTGCAGCTGGTGAGATGCTGGGCCAGCTCATCAATTCTCATGACCTCAGGGCCAACACTCCCACCTGCCATATTAGGTAAGAGGAGCAGGGAGGACATCTCTGTGTAGCCCTGTCTTCTTGGCCTTTGGTGGTAACAGGAGCCACAGACATCAACACAGGCCACCGGTTATAGCAGGGCCACAGGTGCAGACATGACCCTTGGCAACAGCAATATCACTGTTGCCCTCAGTGACAAACAGGTGACTGAGCTCAGCCCACCCCTCACTGCCTTCACCTCTTAGGATCTGCCTCTCTCCACAGGACATGAACCATTCTGTCTCTCTATCTCTCTTTTTTATACCCCACCAAGTATTTGTTCCCATAATAGAGCCCATATACCCAGCACCTTGTGGCACTAAATGGGCCTTTGTTTTCTCTTCCAGCCTAGGGCGGAGACCCACAGACTGGCATGTGGCTCTTAATTGCAAGCCCCTATTTTCATTTTCCCTGATAGCCTTTCATCCTCTTCCCTTCTCAATTTATGTCAAGTGACATTGTTGGAGTCTTTTCTTTAATAGATATTTTCGCCTTAAAGATAACCTGGGAGTAGTCAGAGTTAAGTATCTATCCTACATATTTAATGCCTCTTTAGTATGACTAATGGAAAAATTTTGTTCATTGAATATTTGAAGACCAAAAAGTCTATTCAGTAGAAATAAATGTTCAATGACTTGCTCAAATGAAAAATAAAAATGGAAACTAAAAATAACCCATTATTTTTCAGAGCAGAAGTCATGAAATTCAGCAGTACTCTTAAGAGCCATGATAGGTCATGGATGACAGGTAACACTGGAGCATCTCCATCATACAAAGGAATGGGAAAAACATTAGACTTGACTTAATTTTAAATTCCATTCTGCTGCTTGCAACTAGTATGATTCTTAACCTTTCTGCAGATATTGCTTGTTGGGTAGAGTTTCCATTTTATGTATGCTTCTTTGTTGCATGCTAGACAAATTTTATATCACAGAGATACTTCCCTAGCCCTAACTATAGTTGTTTGTGCGAATGGAAATAGCCATCCAATTGAAGGCAATTTTTGCCGGGGCCTGAATATGATATTTTGGTATAGGCCTCAGCTCAATTCCAGGAGCTCTAAATCTCCTATTGTCTTTCAGATGTCAGCTGGTCGATGGCCTGGCCACAGTGGAGAATGACTTTTATTTTGTATAACAATAGTCCCAGGCCCCACACCCATCATGAGAGCTAGTGGGACATGCCTGGGGACCAGTAAGATATGCCTGAAGACTCCTGAGATGTGCCATTACAGAAAGTCTGAGGACTTGTGTACGCACACTCTAGAACCATCTCTAGATGTCTTCTGCCAGTGCCCTGCTTTTAGAAAGCTATTTAAGAGGATGCTTGAATAAACCAGTGTCTCCAGTATGGACTGAGAGCCCTCCTGAAATGACAAGATGTATCTGTCTTGTCCTTAACACTGCCTTTGGGTAGCTAGGACTTCCCTGATCCCCCCCCCCCTCAGGGTTGGACCCAGGGCTGTTCAGACATGGCCCTAAAGACATCATTCCAGAACAGATGGCTCTTGCAGCTTAGGACTGATACAGGCCGGACTCTGGCAAGTTTTCAGCTCAAATTGTATACCTACTTCCTGAGAGCTTTGTAACTCTGATGAGGGTTAGTTAACCTCTCTGAGCTCACTGGGGAATAATATCCATCTTAACTCATTGAGTTGTGGGAAAAAAAAGAGATAATTAGTAGGAGAATAGGAAGTCAGTGAAGAGGCTATTTTTTCATATTTTTTTAATTTAAACTAGAAACAATCTTATTTTACATATCAATTCCAGTTCCCTCTCCCTCCATCCTCCCATGGTCCCCTCCGACCCACCCTCCTATCCCCCACCCACTCCCCAGGGAGAGTGAGGCCTTCCATGGGGGATCATCAAAGGCTGTCACATCATTTGGGACAATACCTAGGCCCTCCCCCATGTATCTAGGCTGAGAGAGTATCCCTCCATGGGGAATGGGCTCCCAAAGCCCATTCGTGCACTATGGATACATACTGGTTTCACTGCCAGAGGCCCCAAAGACTTCCCAGGCCAAAGAGGCCATTTTTAAGAAGATAATGTATTGGTTATTTCTGTATTGCTGTGACCAAGAGGGAAGGCTTATTTCCACTCACAATTTCAGAAGGTTCATGGTAGAGTTCATGGCAAGAGTGTGTGGCAATGGCGCCTCACATCATAGAGGCCCAGGATACAGAGGGTAAGGCAGGTGGTCAGGTGATGAGCTACATTTAACCTTCAAATGTCTACCCCAAGTGGTATACTTGGATTGGACATGGCCACAGCCTTTCAAAAGCAATGTCACCATGTGGGGAACAAGCATTTGGAAGGTGACCCTGCAGGTGACAGTTTAGAATCACACCATAACACATACCTTGGGGGCACATATGGACTAGTACTGTGACCAGTGTGGAGTCTGGTAGACCTGATGAACTAACTGTGTGCCTTCTGGCAAGGTCCTGGATGACTTTGGATCTGTGTACTCTGATTGTCATGAAGATCAAATAGAAGTATCGTGTTTATGATGTGAATACTTGTTTTCAGTGGCCACTTATTCTTAACATGTGAGAACGAATATGATGAAGAGTAAAGTGTGCCAGCTTACTGCTTTTAGCATCCATGCTTTTGGGGATAGGGACGGTGATGCTGACTAAGAATGCCTAGTCTGGTCATAGTTTGTCAGCGTCATGAGACATCAGATCATTGTGTTTTAAGTAAAAGCGTCACGTTTGTTTTGAAGACCTAGTGTCGCCTGACTAATAAATACACCTACTTCCTTGACTGGAGATGTTCTCAAAGTAACAGAATTTCTACAAGTGCTGATGAATATACCCAGCTACTTCACAAATCCAGCAGCACTCAGGAAGGGGCTGTAGCCACCTGCTGGCTTCTTCCGTTTTCACCTCTCTCCCTTAAAAAGCCTAAGCTATGCATTGTATTGTGATTTTAAATAAAGTATGTGTCCTATTTATGTTACACCAATTAGAGGTCCCTCAGAGTCATAGCATATGCCGATAGTGATATACTAGAGAGTTTCAGTGGAAATCTCTTCTGCTTCTCTCTGATCCAAACAGGCTCCAAGGAAACATCCAAATGACTCAGGACTGAATATGCTCAGGTTCTCCCCTCTCTCCTGGTAACCAAGGCTTTTGTGTATATATATATATATATATATATATATATATATATATATATATAATTTTTATTTAACTTTTTACACATGTTACTCTCAGTTCCCTCTTCCTTCCCTCCTCTCCCAGCCCCTCATTCCTCCCAACCTCCCACCCACTCCATCTCCCCTCTGCTCCCCAGGCAAGGTAAGGCCTTCCATGACGGATTTTCAGAGTCTGTCATATAATCCCGGGCAGGGCCTAGGTTCTCCCCATGTGTCCAGGATGAGAGAGCATCCCTCCATGTGGAATGAGCTCCCAAAGTCCATTTGTATGCCAGGAATAAATACTGATCTACTCTTCAAGGTCCCATAGATTGCCAAGGCCTCTTCTCTGACACCCAAGTTCGGGGAGGGGGGTGTCTGGATCAGTCCCATGCTGGCCTCTTAGGCATCAGTCTGGGGTCCATGCGTTCCCCCTTGGTTAGGTCAGCATTCCCACCAGCAGTGTAGAATTGTTCCCCTTTCTCCACATCCTCTCCAGCATAAACTGTCATTAGTGTTGTTGATTTTAGCCATTCTGACAGAAGTGAGATAGTATCTCAGAGTTGTTTTGATTTGCATTTCACTAATGGCTAAAGATGTTGAGCACTTAAGTGTCTATCAGCCATTTTAGACTCCTCTATTGAGAATTCTCTATTTAGTTCTGTACCCCACTTTTTAATTGGATCCTGTGGTGTTTTGGAGACTTGCTTCTTGAGTTCTTTGTAAATTTTGGAATACATATCCACAAATCCAGTCCTACAGAAAATTCTAGAAGGCAAACTCCAACCCAAGGAAGTTAACTACACTGAAAATAACATGGGCAATAGATAATTACTTTACCAGAAGTCAGAAATAGGGGGAAAACTCACAAACAAAACTGGTAACTGAGTCTGATGTCTGATCATGTGCTATCTGTTTGTGTTTGATCATGTGCTATCTGACTCTTCCCCAAGTTAAGCTCTTTGATAGGATCTTTTCAACAGCTCCTGATGGAAGCAGGTTTGTTCGAGTCTGTTCAGCATGCATGAACTGCATAGTGGATTCTCTTAGCCTCACGCTGACCTGTCCACTCATGCATATGTGTGAATCCAGGCGGGCCACTATTGTGTGTAAGTTCCATACATGATGTTGTGTTAAAAGTTGTCATCAGCAGCTTTATATGACAGAGTCCTCTGAGTTACAGTTTCCTTTCTTCTATTTGTGGTGACACAGGCCTTCAGTCTCAGGACTCAGGAGACAGAGGCAGGTGAGCTCTGTGAGTGCCAATTCAGCCTGATACAGTAGCAACTTTAAGGAGAGCTGGGGGTACATTGCAAGACTTTGTCTTAAAAATAATTCAATTTCATTTTATAAAGGTTCCTTTCTGTCTTTGTGCCTGCTCTGTGTTATACACTTTTGAATCATGACTGTCAGAATGGTTGACTTCGGTTTTACATGACGTCATGGAGTACTGAGTCAGATTTTTTATATCTGATAGGAATCAAGTCTGAAAAATGGACTTAGAATGTCTCACATCCGGGCCAATTCAACCACTATTGTTTTAAGATCTGTTTTAAAACAAAAAAACCTTGTTGATAAATTTTCTTGCAGTTTTCATCAAATAGGAATCTTTAAGCTTGGTGAATTGGATAAACCATGGTGGTTTCCCAAGGAAAATGAAACTGTTTGATGCTACAGGAACTTGCTAAGGCTTTTGATCTTTCTTTAAAAAATCCTTCAAGCAGAACATGCTTGCCAAACTTTCACTTAACTGGTATTGCCATTGACATGAATTGTCTCATTTCCTTTAGAAAGCATTAAAGGGAAATTTCTGCTGCTTTTAGTGGGCAAAGCCTGACCAAAAAATAGGTCCTAGTAAAATAAACCTTTGGGTGTTGCTTTTTCCTGTGTTAGCATAAACAGTCCCATTTACAAACATTAAATCAAGCTATTAATACCAATGGATTTCAAAACTAACAGCAATACTTTGTTGTTTTTTTCTTGATTTTTCTCTAAGCTTGTTTACTGATTGCAAATTTTATTGCAAATGAAAGCCTAAACAATAGAATCCTTGGGCTGAAAGAAAGTTTATTTAACCTAATCACCTTTCCCTTTTTTTTTTTTTTTTTTTTTTTTTTTTTTTGCAGTGCTAGGAACTAGGCTTACCACATGCTAGGTAAGTGCTCAAACACTGAGATACACTCACAGCCTAGCCAGAACATTTGAACACACATACTAACATGCTGGCCAGGGGTATTGCCTCATTTACCCAAAGATGTTGTTTTAGTCCATTTGGAATGTTATAATAAAATACCACGGACCAGTTATGGCTTAAACCAGAAATAGTTCTTTCTCACAGTTCTGGAAGTTAGGGAGTTTAACATCATCAGTTGGATTTATGCCTAACAAGGGGTTGCTTTGTGTTTCACAGACCACTGTCCTCCTCGTGTCCTCAGATGGGAGAAACCACAATGGACCCCCCCTCCCCAGGTTTCTTATTCCACTCATGAAGGCTCTACCCTCATGGACCTCACCTCCCCAAAACCACACTTGCCAAAACCATCACTTTTGAGCTTGAGATCTCAATGTTTGGATCTTTGGGAAAGAGAGTAAATGTTTATTTCTAGAAGATACAAGATTGGTTAGTGAGAGTCAATTCATGGTAATTTACATGTGTTATATGAAAATGACTCTTTTCCTAAGCATTCATTTATAGCATAAATACTTATACTCGGATAGAATGCCAGCAAAAATTAAGCTGAGCATTTCTCGCATACTATGAATACGTGCTAAGGCTCATTCAACTCTGTCACCGCTCTGTAGCAGCTGCACACATCTTCTACTGCTAAAGATGTGTTAAGAAATGAAAAGAGAGAAGTATTTTAAAGTAAAGCACCAAAGCTTAGTTTGTGAGGAAAAGTACCCTTAGTACCCAAAAGGCATTGTATTTTCAGAGACTACCAATGTCCCCATTGTTGATTTTATGGCCCTGGCATTCCACACTGTTGCACTAAAAACATGTAAATTGCAGCTTTGTTTCTTCTTTGTTTTTCTCTCTTCACTTTTTGGTGCCCCCACTAGCACCCAGCTCCCAAATAAATATGTGGGAACGTATTGTTTCTTATGAATGCCTGGCCTTAGCTTGGCTCGTTTCTAGCCAGCTTTTCTTTTTCTTTTTTCTATTTTTTCAAGACAGGGTTTCTCTGTGTAACTTTGGAGCCTATCCTGGAACTCACTTTGTAGACCAGGCTAGCCTCGAAATCACAGATAAGAAAGGTAAATCCATACTTGTTAACTAAATGCATTAAAATGTTTGAGTAAATAAGCTCATCTAAAAGCTATGATTAAAACTAAAATCTGTACTAAACATAAAGTTTTATTAATAGTGTTTTCTTTAAGAGTAAAAACTAGAACCACCCTCCCTAAGTCTTTTAAGAAATAGTTTCAGCCAGGTGTTGGTGGTGTGTGCCTTTAATCCCAGCACTTGGGAGGCAGAGGCAGGCGGATCTCTGTGAGTTCAAGGCCAGCCTGGTCTACCAAGTGAGTTCCATGATAAGCTCCAAAAAACAATACAAAGAAACCCTGTCTCAAAAAACAAACAAACAAACAAACAACAAAAAAGAAATACTTTCAGAAAATACAACATGGTGAAATATTCAGAACTTTTAAAAACTATTTTCTTAATAAAGGAATTAAAAATCTAGACCTGCTACTGTGGAGACTCCAGGGGACCAAACTAGGCTCTCCGTATGTGGGAGGCAGCTGTGAAGCTTGAACTATCAGAGGAACCCCTGGTAGGACCACAATACAAACCAGAGCTAGCTTGCTGGAACCCATTCCCTATAGTGGGATGCCATGCTCAGTGGCAGAAGGACCACAATATAATACTGGTATATGAACTAGCTTGTTGGAGCCCTTTCCCTACGGGGGGATGCCATGCTCAGTCTTAATGTATGAGAGAGGGGCCTGGCCTTGCTCCAACCTGTTGTGCCAGACTATGTTGGCTCCTCATGGGAGCCCTTACCCATGAGGAGGAGTGGACTGGGGATGGGCTAGGGGGAGGTAGGCGGTGGGAAGAATGGAGGGGATGGGAGGGAGAACTGTGGTTGGAATGTAAAATGAAATCAAAAAATTTTAAATGGAAAAAAAGGAAAAATAAATAAATTTCTGTGGCACCAATGGGGAGGAAACTATGTAAGTAGCATGGGATTTTTAGGGTTTCATATAACATGAAAATTTGCACTAATTTTCAATATGCACACACATCTGACAGTGCAGTAGAGAAAAATCACTAAACTATAGACAAAGGCTCAGTAGCCATGAGAGAAACTCAGAATTGTCAACAGCCCAAAGAAGTCATATTCTCCTGCACTCTTCTTTTAGAAAGGGGCATACTCATCTTACTTAAGAAGGACGCTGCAAATGGTGATGCCATTGATGAGATCTTGAACTGTTCAGTAAAGAAGGCTTCATCACAGAGAGACAAATGGTGCTGTGCTATTCCCTGGCTCTGTGGTCTTTTCAGCAGAGTCACCCCCTGTCTGTCCCAGCTGATTTATGTGCTCTGGGTGACAATGACTAGCATCATGCATGTAATACAAGTGTTTCTTGAATGAATGCAGAGATTTGGGCACAAGCAACCTGATTTGAAGGCCTTTTCTCATAGATGTTTATTGCGTTTTATATCTGAAATAACTCCACAAAATCTGGTGTGCTGAAGACTTATCCCCCAGCACAGGGATTTTAGTGGATCATGAAGACTCTCATTTCATCAGTGGGTTAATCATTGACTGATGGCTTTATCATTTGATGAGCAAGAGGGAAATGATCGAGTTCGGGAAGAGAGAGTTTGCTCTAGTCTGCCTGCCTTTCTTCCTTCTCTCCATCCTTTCTTTTTTCTGTGATAACACACTCTACAGCAGAAACAAGGCAATACAGAGAAAGAAAGGGCTATCCATCACAAAGGAGAGTCAGTGGGGAATGCGATGTACGAACTTGATTCAGAAGCCTTGGATGAGTGCCACTCACCTGTAGGCCTATGCTTAGCTAGACTTTTATACAGTCCAGAACTGCCTACCCAGGGGCTGGTGCCACCCACAGAGGACTGGGGCCTCCTAACCAGTTAACAGTTAAAACAGTCCCCCATAGGTCAATCTGATCTGGGCAAACCTCCACTCCCTCCTCAGATGACTCTAGACTGTGAAAAGTTGATAATTAGGGTTTGTTTTGCTTTTGAGATCACTTATGATTAGTCCAACATTCTCTTACATCTTTTTAAAAATTGGATCAAGTTAACCTGGGGTTCAGTTGTGTTTCCTTTTAAAGTATTAGTTCATCCTTTATGACTAATAATTAGGGCTTAGAATGTAATTTCCACAAGAGTGCAAAAGACTACATCCCCACTCCACCCCACCCCACCCCATCCCCCACCCTTTTTGAGTTTTGAAGACATTTTGCTGTGTAGTTATAAATTTGCTTCTAAATTTTATTCAGTGTTCAAGGCTTTTCTAAATGCCACTCTGCTTTATGTCAATGACAGCTATCATCTAACACTGCCTTAGTTCAGTCTCTGCGACAATGAGAGACTAGTTCTTCCATCAATTTATTTACATGCGAAGGGTGTCTGTCCTTCCAGCCTGGGAGAAATACAGCCAAGGGTCTTTGACAGAACATAAAAAGCTCACTCTCTTGCAGAATTTAGTCCTAAAATATTCTCTGAGTAGCCTTTTCTGCACTTCAGGGAAGAAAGACTCCGGAGTTCTAGCTACAGTCCACCATTGGGAGGAAATCACAGTGACAGAACTCTGGGCAGCTGCTCACATCACATCTACAGTCAAGTACGCTCAGCATCCTCTTTACCTTCACAGTCCTGGATTCCTTGTCCAAGGAAATGTGTTGACCACGGTGGACTGGGTCTTCTCACATTAATTAGCATAAGATGGACAATTAACCATGTCTACACATGCATACAGGCCAAGCTGATCGAGACAGTTCCTCACTGAGACGCTCTTCCCGGATGATTCTAGATTACATTAAGTTGACAATTAAAACTATCACATTACTTATCTTTTTCCTCCCTGGTCCCTTTGCTCTGTCTCTTCTTGGAGTCAACTATGACCTTGAGGTTTGCGTTTCCTTGAAGGTTTGTATTAACATGACTTCAACATACATTTTCATTTTGAAATTCAGAAAAAATTATATCACACAACATGAATTCCTGTCAGTATTCTTTCACTTTAAATAGAATCTCCAAATAAGGGCTTTTGTCTGTTTCATTCATAGATGTATCTGAATTGGTAATTGGCTTTAATCCAAGATAGGAATGCACAAATATTTGTTACCTGAATGAAGGGGAGTGAAGTCTTCTAGATAGTTTCGTCTTTTCATACACGAAGCTTAGAAATTTGGCTTAGTTGCCCAACTGAACATGAAGGGCATATGCTTTAGGGGGTGGCTCACTGGTCTTTCTAATGTAGTCATTTCTTTGTATTTAAATAAAACTAAGCTGTAATAAGTAAGCCCATTTTAGTAATATGAAATGTCTTCCTGCTTATCTTACTGTGCCTACGCCAGAAATAACTTCTCAAAGCAATGAATTTTACCCATCACAGAAGCACAAAGATAAGACAAAAGTGGAGATTTTCTTTTGTCTACTGCTGACTTTTAACCTGTCTTAGGTACAGAATTCTTGTTTAATCCAACAAGAGCTCAGGGATGCAGATGTCTGGCCAAACATTAAAAATATTACTACATACAATATCTGTACTATATTATGATGTCATCATTAACATATTATATACTTTTTTTCAAACCAAAATACTCTGTGTAGCTTAGACCTCAGACTTTCCATGTACCCCAAGCTGGAATTAAATATAAAGTGAGTCAGCTTCATGGCCCATTTTTTTAAAGATAGGGCCTCACATAATGTAAACTAGCCTATGTGCTGAGAATGACCTTGAACTTCTGATCTCCTGTCTTCACCTCCCAAGTACTAGAGTTACAGGTATGTGTCATTGTTTTATGTGATTTCAGGGACTCTGGGCTATATGAATATTAGACAAGCTCTCTTCATGATGCATCATTTTCTTCAATTAAATGCTTTCCTTAGAAGATTACTCCTTTTAAATGTTGATTTCCTTTTTACTGCTTCTTACAAAGCATATTTTATATGCATGTCACACAGTTTCTGTGTTGTAGAATGGGAGCCTGAAGTTCTGTGTGATAAAACTTCTAAGATGTTGGATGCTTACTTACATTTGCATCTAATATGAAAGACACCACATACAATTGAGGGTTTGTAAATGAGGAAGCTGGGAAGTGGGGAGAGACAGCTGCTTGAGATCGCAGGAGCTGTGTAAGTTGCAGAAGGGAGCAAATCGTCTGTGCCTCTATCATGTTGCCATGGACTTCTATTCATCAGCAAGGCATTCCTGTGTATTCTGCTTTGCAAGACTGGAAATTCCCTGAGAATTTTCCCAGAAAACTGCGTGCCATTTAAAGGGAAAGAAAACTGAAACTCTGTGTGAATACAATATGTGGGAAATAAACCTAATAAAGTAGACACACTGAGTGTTTTTGAAAGATATAACAATACTCTCTGTTAGACATGGGTGTATACATTGTTGTCTCTTGTGTTGAATTTTCCTGATCTATAATAATAAAAAGTGTCTATTGCCTCATAATACTTAGTATTTCTTGAGACAGTGGGATTTCTACAGAAGAATCTGTATACTCTCTGACCTTTCAGAGCTTTCCACTGAGGACAAAGAATAAAATCAATGTACTTAAGGCACAAGACGAGGCAAAACGGTAGTTAATTGCTGTAAGTGCTAAGTTGTAACGTACAAACTATTAATACCATACAATTGATTGGAAAAGGTTACATGAAGTTCAGGGCTTGCTTCAAGAATTCTGACAATCTATTTCCTATTTCAGAGGGATGCATGGGTGTTCTTTTCATAATCAGTAGGTGAACTGAACATACTAGTTTTACTCAGCTTGTTTAGTTCACAGTTCACATTAAAAATCTTAAGAGGAGATGAATAAGACCTACAGCAATTTGGGGGGGGAACTGTGGAGGAAATAGAATTATTGTTGCTGTTAGAGTTGGCAAAGCGAAGAATAGATCAGCTAAACAGAGTGGGTGAATAGGGGTGCAGGAAGGGTGGGTGCTGGCCAGAGTGGACTTAGAGTTTTGTGGGAAGTGCAGGACCAGAAACAAAATTGAACAATATGAGAGTGGGAGGAGGCAATTAGAAGGTTGAATACTTTGGACAGAGGCAAATGAAGAAACTTTATGGATATTTTAAGATATCAACATGTCATAGATTTAAAATTTGGTTACACGTTGGTGACAGTGGAGCTGAAGGAAATAACTCTAGTTGTAGTATCCATGTAGGAATCCGAACTGATAAAGGGAAGCAAAACTGAATCACCAAGTGATGAGGGCCTCCTCGCACTATTGCTGGAGAGGCATGGATGAGAAACACTCCAGAGAAGAAAATGCCCACCATTGGACAGACAGGGAGATGAAAGAATGGGCAGAAACAATGAGCTAGCTCCCTGCTCTATGGTGCTCAGGAAATCATATTGCAAAGTTTTACAGAGACATTCTGATGAGCATATTTAAATATAAAATATCCCAGTCATAAGGAAACCCCCATAGCATATCATATGCTACAAGACACTAAGTACCTATATAATAACAATAACTCTTGGTGGAATGGAGGACAAGAAAATAAGACGATTTTTCTCCCTGAAAGTTGTCACCAAACTCACCATTATTCTTGTCCCTTTCTATTTCAGACTGGTCTATACTCTACACATACCTGAATTAAAAAACAACACCTGTGTATTTTACTGGGTGGTGGAGAAGGAAGCATTTTTCTTCTTATTGGTGGTGATGTCTAGGTGAGATGAGTCATCATAATGATGTTTTAAATAAATTTGATTCTATGTCTTTTTAAAAGGTGAAGAAGTAATAATACCATAGAGATGAAATCTATAAAAGGCCAAGGGACAGATAGAACCAAGGAGGCAGATTTTAATTCAATACAAAAAGCACATTCTAAAAATGTGAGCTACCATAAATGGAAAAAGCTAAGTATATTTCCTCTTCTGGAAATATTGTAGCAGTAGCTCAACTCTGTAGAGATGCTATATATAGAATTCTTACTTGGGGCTTAGGACTGAGAGACCTCCATAGCAACTTTTCTATTATCTTCCTCTCGTGTATCATGGATAGGCAGAAAGCTTATGAGAATACTAATCATGTCCACTTACTCATGCAAGCAGGGTTTGAGGTTTCTAATTAGACATTGAAGATGTAACAGTGCACAGCCAGACCCAATCTACACGACTGGACAGATAATGGATGCCAGTAGCAAAGGGCTAAACGCTGTCCTAGGAAGCAAATACATGCTACTCAGGGAGCATGTAGTTCAACATTAGGGAGCCAAAGAAGATTTTAGGGAACAGGTGAGATATAATCTGAAGTATTATCCATTATACTTAATCTAATTGATGAAGACAGAGTTTTCAGTCACTGTAGTCTGTTTACATATTCAATTCTTACCCCCTGAACACAAGTCCACTGACAGAATATAATGCTTAGGAAGAGGATTTTCTATGTGACAAAATGAGCTACATTCTCAAAAGTGTTTTTCAGGTTTCTAGAAAAGCTAGGTCTATTTGCATTTAAATATTCTTTAAAAAATTAAGTGCAAGCAAAATCTTTATGTATAAGATAAGGAAAAAGCTAGGTCTACTTGCATTTAAATATTCTTTTAAAAATTAAGTGCAAGCAAAATCTTTATGCATAAGATAAGGTTGTGAGGTATTCATGACTTTCTCCCATATAACTTGACATTGAATCTTCCCTCTCCAAGGTTGCTAAGGCAAACCAGATTGTTCCATTGACCCATACAGAGGCATGGCTGGGAAGCAGAGAAAGGGAGTCATAGCAAAGCTAGAAAATAACAGCATCAAATTTATAACTGTTTGACTGTAAATGTCAAGTAATATAAAGATCGAATCAAGTATGTGCTGGTAAATTTTCCCTCCTTCTGGGAAACAAGAGTATAAAGGTACTACTGAAAATCTTCATCAACTGTACCTGTTATAAAACATACCCTCTCATGCCATTCGTTCAGGAATTGTGCCCAATGACTCCCTCCCATTGTAGTTCTCCCAAGTTGATGAAAAAGCAATAAGACTCTCAGAAAGTGTCAGGGTTTTGAAAATAGATTAAAACTACCTTGTTGTATAAATTTTAGTTATAAGTACAGATGCAAGAATACTAAAATGAATCAACAATATGCAACTAGCAATATACAAAATGATGAGGATACACTGTGATCAAGTAGGATCTCTCCTAGCCAAGCTGGAGGGACAGCTCAGTCATTTTAAAGGCTAGGCCCACAGTCACAACTACAAGAATACAAAGTCTCTAACACTTTGGAAAATTCTAGAATGCCATTAATCAGGAGGAAAGATTAAAGGAAGTAAGTCTTATAATTTTTCTCAGAAGCTTGACATTACCCCAGAGAAAATTTGTTAAGAAAGTAAAAGTTACACTAAGGTTTACTCAGAAACCATATTTTCTTTGAAAGACAAAAAAAAAATGAAAACTGTCAACCTTTACTGTAAGGGTCAGATTTTAGTCAGCTTTTTAAAAATTATCATTGGTAAGTATATGAACAAATGTCCGGTAAATTTAAAGTTAGCAAGGTTACCTTAGTTCTAATGAAGACAAAACAAAACCACAAAAACAAACAAAATGTTCTAAGGACAGCCACCTGCTGTTTCTCCTTCCAGTTATCATTACTTCCATCTATTTCCTCGCTCAGGCCAAAACCACAGGATATGGTAGAGCATACTCCTAATTCCACTACTTAGGAGGATCATCACAAGTTCAAGGCCAGCCTGGGCTACATAGTCAAATTAAGATCAAATCAGCAAGACCTATCTTCAAAAAAAAAAAGTAGGATCTGGGCTGTGGTGGGGCATGCCTTTAATTTAGCACTCAGGAGGCACAGGCAGATGGATCTATGTAAGTTCAAGGCTAGCCTGGTCTACAAGATCTAGCTCCAGACAGCTTAGGGCTACACAGAGAAATCCAGTCTTGGAAAAAAAAATAGGAGCCTGCATATAACCAACAAGTCCCATATAGTTTACAAGCTACCTCCAAATCGTCCAGAAGTTACTGCTTCCACCACTACCGCCCTGCCCCAAACCACGATCACTTCCCTTTAGAGCCCTAGATGCTAATAGCATCCACATTGTGGTAGCAGTGAAAATCGGAGTCTCTCCAAACAATGTCAAATGCCTTCTGCAAAATTAGGAGGCACAAAGTCACTCCAGGTTTGCATGGTTATTGCCCCTCACTTTACTAGTCGTCTTGTTCTATTTCTACCCTTCTATAATCTGCACCTCATACGGTAGCCAGAATAATCTTACTACAGTTGCAAGAAGCCTGAGAGACCAGAAGTAGGTAAGTACAGTGATTAGATTTGTGTCTTGGGAGAAAATACAGAATGTTATCAGTCCTGACTGTTATTTAAACACCCCGAGGCCTCCTTAAACAAGCTCTTACCCTCCTTGGACTTTGGTGTCTATATTTGTGTGATAGGCATAATTATCCTTACCCCCAGGCTGACAGGAAGATCAAATAAGACAACATGTTAAAACACTGCATTGTGCCTGACACACTGTAAGCAATGAGAGATTGGCAGTTATTAAAACATCCGAGGTAGTAATCGTAAAGCTGAGAAAAGACAGTAAGTCTCAGAGATGTTAGGAATAAGCAAGCTTGGAAAGCACTGACATTTTTACGTTTGGGCATAAGGAGGGGGTAAAGCACAACTGTTTAGATTCTTGACACTGGAAACTTTGTAGGCAAAATGAAGCTGACACTGAACTTCCTGAAACAGAAGGAGAGTCCTGCCTCCTTCTTTCATGGCTCCTGTTCCCCACAGACCGCCTTCCTCCCATCTCACAATTTGTAACTGTGTGTCCGCAGATCTCCCCAAGTGGAACATGAATCAAATTTAAATCTGTGCTTAGAAAGAAAAACTACAACTTTAACTTCACTAAATTAAATCTAGTGTTTTCACCAATTGTCAATTCTGAGAAAAAAGAAACCTACAGAAGCTAATCGTACCTATGATATCAAAAATACGTTTTGGGGTTGGAGAGATGGCTTTGCAGTTGAAGGCACTTGCCACAGCCTCATGATGACCTCAATTAGATCGATGGAACCTACGTGGTTGAAGGATAGAGCCCATTCTTCCAAATTGTTCTCTGACTTGGATGTGTTTGCAGTGATATATGCAAGCCCCTCAAATAATAATAATTTCGAAACTACAAATACATTTTACATTATTTTGAAGTTGCCACAGATTTCTCCAAATAACCACTTTCATGAGATTATAGTATTTATTTATGTTTTTTAAAATACCCATTATTTAAGGAGCCCTTAGATATCTCCAAATGTATTTGGCAGGAATAAGTTCAGACTTCCTGCTGGTTCCTTACATAAGTCACGCATCTTTTTCACTCTATTAATTAGTTGTTGTTTGTTTCTGTGTACTGCCATGCTTACTTCTATCCATAAACCTCAGCTGTCCTGCTGCGTTCTTCCAGGGAAAGCAGCCACAGGACTTTAAGTGTTTGTCAACTGTTCTGGCCACTCTTTGCATCCTTCACTTTTCACTCAGTCTTAAGATGTAAGATTGATACAAGTACTGTCCACCATCAATAAGCATTATTGAGCAGAGGGTGCTATGCTCCATGTCTTACTATTTAGCATGGAAGCAGTTTATCACTTGAGAGTTGCAGTCAAAAAAAGAGACTTATGGGGAAATTATCAGACAACATGGGAGTTACTTTACTCAGGATAGTTTTATGGCGTGTGAATTCTCAGAGATTTGTCGGAGGTGACACCGAGAAGAAAGAAAATTCCATTAGAGGGCTGAGTTTGTCAAGACTGGGTAAGTAATGTTTGTAAAGTTGTTCCTGCGTTTTCTATCTTTGAAACACTGAACAGAGCGAAGCACATTTTATTCTCTATCTTGATGACCTTAGCATATTTGGTTAGATCCAGAAACGGGTGGGATATTTAGGATATTTTCATTCCTTCGGTCATTTGTATAGAGATATCATGTTGATCACTGTAGATAAAAATATTAGGCAAACATTCACTTCAAAAGCGTTCTGTGAAGAGTTGTTAGTTTTTCATAAATTAATGCCTGACACCTGCTGGCTGATTGTGGAATTTTACTTAGCTTATTGAAGTGGGATTTGTGAATTTTCCATACAGTGAAATCCATCAATTGCAAATGTACAATTCTATGTGTTTTGATCAGCATGCAACCAAGGGAAGGTATATACCTCTTCAATACACTGATTTAACTTCCTTTAGTTATCTACTAGTGGCAGGAGAACCCTTTCCTGTGGTTGTTCTATTTCTAGCTTGTTTGAGGGAAGCTATGTTCCACAATAGCCATATTAATTACATTCCTACTAAAGTACTAGGAGTTCTACTCTTGCCTCCTCCTCACCAACATGTGTGTGTGTGTGTGTGTTTGCTATTATAACAAGTCATTCAACCATTCATTATTTAATTTTTTTAACTAGGGTGAAAGGATATCACATTGTGGCTTTGATTTCTTAGTGATGCTTAGAATTTTTTCATTTATTTACAAGTCACTGGGCATCTTCTTTTTGCAAAATGCCTATCAGATCATTTGCCCTTCTAAAAATTGGATTGTTTGGCCTTTTGTTGTTGAGTGTCTGAGTTTCTCACACTATCTGAATACTATTCTCCTACCTAGCAAATTGTTTGTAGTTTCCCTCATCGTGTATGTGGTCTTTCACTCCATAGTAAAAAGATAGAAAATGATTGCTTTCTTTGTTGTACAGAAGAATTTTAGTTCAATAAGATCTCATCAGATAATCTTTATTTTTTTAAATATATTTTTGAAATATATATTATACATATATGTATATACATATATATGATCTCTTTCAGTCTGTTTCTTGTCTATAAAGGTGTGTCAGTTTTATCCTTTGTTGCTTTTTTGAGGCAGGGTCTTACCATGTAGCCTTAGCTGGTCTGAAACTCTCTCTGTAGACCAGGCTGACTCATAGAGTCATTCAAGGCATCGTGCCAGCATATCTAACTAAAACATAATGTCTGGGTTTTCTTGATATTTAGTTTTTAGCCTCAACTTCCTGTATTTACTGTGATCTCTTATTCATTTGCTTCTTTGAATTTTGGGCTTGATTTTATTCTTGCTTTAGTGACATTGCTAGCTTGCTCTTTGAAATACATTTACTTCTTCATTCAGGGTGATCTTGAACTTCAATCCTCTTTTCCCCACCTTCCAAGCACCGCACTAGCCTGCCCAGTGTATGTGGTGCTGGGGATTGAACCCAGGCCCTTGTGCATGCTAGGCAAGCACTCTGTCAGCTGAGCTGCATCTCCAGCCCCAGGAAAGGCAGTTACCACACACTTCCCTCTTAGTGCCACCCCAGCTATAGGAAGGAGCCTTGGGGTGATGGGTTTCCATTTTTACTTGATTCCAGAACATTTTTAATCCTCTTGTCAATTTCTTTTTTAAAAATTTATTTCTTGAGATTATAACATAATTACATCATTTTTCCTTCCCCCCTCCAAAGTGTTTGTCAGAATCTTTGGATTCTTGAAGGTGTTGTACTTCCTTGCTGCCTATGTTTCTCGGCCACTCCAGCTGGAAGAGCGTTGTTCATTGGCGCAGATCCTTTCTGGGGGAGACAATGAGTGACAGGCTGCTCCACTCCGTCTTGATGATTTCATATCAGCTTTCAGCCCTTTGTGTTTATGAGCAAGGTTTCGATAAACATTTGTGTCTTTGTGTACATACATATCTCTCTACATGCTTGGTAAATACTTAGGTCTTGGGTGCGATTATAAGATGAATGTACGTTTGACTTTACAAGGAACAATACCTTCTGCTTTTGAAAGGTGATTTTATACACATTCCTTATGGTAAATGTATGTCTGATTTTTTTGTATAGTTCTCTTTATTTAGTTTGTTATTTTTGATACAAAGCTCTCACTATGTGACACTCTAGCCTGGAACTCATTATGTACCCCTGACTGTCTTTGTAACAATTCTCCTGCCTTTACCTCTTGAGTGCTGGAATTACAGATGTGTACCACCACACCTGGATGCATGATTCACTTTATAAGAAACACTGACTTTTGCTTTTCAAAAGTAATTTTACCTGCCACACACCTAACTTTATCTCCATTCTAGCATACTTTTCTGTATTTCATATCTTTGTTATAGAAATTCTTTGGACAAAGCCGGGTGTTGGTGGCTCAGGCCTTTAATTCCAGCACTCAGGAGGCAGAGGCAGGTGGATCTCTGTGAGTTTGAGGCCAGCCTGATCTACAGAGCAAGTTCCAGGATAGCCTCCAAAACAATACAGAGAAACCCTGTCTCTAAAAATAAAAAAATTAAAAATTAAAAAAGAAATTCTTTGGACAAATATATCTTTAGTTTAGCCGGGTGTTGGTGGCTCATGTCTTTAATCCCAGCACTCAGGAGGCAGAGGTAAGTGGATCTCTGTGAGTTCGAAGCCAGCCTGGTCTACAGAGTGAGCTCCAGGACAGCCTCCAAAGCAATACAGAGAAACCCTGTCTCGAAAAAACAAATATATAACTTTACTTTCATTTGAGACTAACAGGAGAGGTTTTCTTAAGATTGTCATGAATTAACACTTAAGAAGAAATGGGCTGTTACATAAAATAAAGCGTGCAGCCTTGAAGCCAGCAGTGTGATGGTTCCACAAACTTATTTGATAAACAAGTTATCTCTATGAACATTAGTTACTGTACCCTCATCCTGCGGATGGTACAAGTATCTACATTGTAGACTTGTAGCAACAGGGCTAAGTGTGTACCAGGGTCAGCATGTAAGAGGTGATACTCCTGCTGTTTGTCGTTAAATTTACAAATTTTGCTGTGGGAGGGCATGGAGTTCATGAGGCCCTGGCTCTAGCTAGGAGGTTATTGGTAATTAATGGCTGTTAGGGAAGGACAGCCATTTTCTTCAATTGTGTAGCTACTTGCAAGTTTCTCGGGATCTAGTAAATAACCCCAGAACCAAGCACATTCAAGCAATTCTAAGTAAACTCAGTGGGTCATTTTTAAAAAAAGGCATGGAGGTAAGCGGGGTGGGGGGGGTAGGGTTCCAGACAGAGGGGAAGAGACAGAAGAATATGAAGTGGTGACTAGTGTCAAAATACGTTGGACACATGTATGAAATTGTCAATTAGTGAGTGGATGTTTCTTTTGAAAAATAAAACTTTGGCTAAAAGCAAAAGGCTGCATTCTAAAACGCAAATATAGCCCATGACGTATGCTTTATTGCTTGTTAGAAAAGTGTTTTTACAAGACTCACACCTGCCAGAGTTTGTTCCTGCTGTTTGGAATGTGGGAATTTTGCAACAGTGTCCTATTCTGACACTTTCTCACATAGAATTCTGTGCTTAGCCGGGCAGTGGTGGCGCATGCCTTTAATCCCAGCACTCGGGAGGCAGAGGCAGGAGGATCGCTGTGAGTTCGAGGCTGGGCTGGACCGACAGCCTCGAAAACAATACAGAGAAACCCTGTCTGGTAAAAACCAAAAAAAAAAAAAAAAGAAAAAAGAAAAAAAAAAGAATTCTGTGCCTAAATTATACCTTTGATTTAACTGAGAAACCTCATTGCTGCATAAATTATGTTAATAGATATTATAGCTTATTTAATATGATCAGCCTAGGCTGGGATTCATTATAAGTTAATAATGTATTCATTCATTGATTTATCTGTTTACTATGGGAGAAGGCACACGTGCCATGGCATACAAGTAAGGGTCAATGAACACCTTTAGGTAGTTGATTTCTCCTTCCATTAAGTGGGTTTCAGGGTTTGAACTTGGGTCATCATGGCAAGCATCTTACTGACTGAACCAACTCACTCACCCTCATTTAAACTCTGTATAATTTCACTGAAGAAGACCTTTGTAAGCAAAAGCAGGAACAGGGAGTGAGTTTTAACAACATTGCTAAAGGAAAGCTTTGCTAAGTTTGCTAAACTTTTAGACAAAATCTTAGTTTATTGGGCTGCACTGACACCTGCTGGTAAGAAGGTCAATTTCTAAAAATTGTGTTTTGTATGTAGAACCTTACTTTAGTCTTCAAAACTTGGTATTTGCATTCTAGGTTTAATTCATTAATGATTGTAAGCAGAAATTTTTGATTCACACTTAGGCTGTGGCAACTCTTGGTGGGCACCTTATAATCCAGTGGGTTTCAACCTTCCTAATGCTGCAACCCTTTAATACAGTTCCTCATGTGGTGACCCCAGTCATAAAATTATTTTCATTGCTACTTCATAGCTGTAATTTTGCTATTGTTATGAATCTTAATGCAGGCATCTGTGTTTTCTGATGGTCATAGGTGACCCCTGTGAAAGGATCTTTCAACCCCCTCAAAAGGGTCACAGGCCACAAGTTGAGAACCACTGCTATAAACAGAAATGATGCTAAGGAGTGAGTATCCTCAAAGATACCCTCTACAGATCTGTTTGTCATCATGACATTCCATCCTCAGACACTAGGACACAGAGTAATGCTTAAGTCAGAGCCCGCTCCGAGACACTGCTCCAGACAGATGGGCCTTGCCAGAGTTAGGGCACCTCGTTTCAAGAGGGGGACATTCCAGGGTAGTATTTTCGTGTGCCAGAAAGATAAATGTGGCTGATACTGCTTTTGTTTAAGACAGGGCATCACATAGTCCAGGATAGCCTGAGACTTGCCATGTAGCCCAGAAAGACCTTGAATTCCTCCTGATCCTCCTGTCTGCACTTTCTGCATGCTGGGGAGGATAAGTGTGTATCACACATGCGGTTTATGCTGTGCCCAGGATTGAACCCGGGGCTTTGTACATGCCAGACAAGCTCTCTACTAACTTAACTATACGACCAACCCCTGACTGCTACTTTTTAAGACCAACTGATTCGACACTCTGATTTGGGGTCATCACATTTTACAATTGGAAAGAAATTTACTAATCATCTAGTTTGCTCCTCTCTTTCATAAATGAGGAAGGCGAGAAAAATAAATTTAAATAACTTAGGTACCTGGAAGAGTACAGGAAAGAAAAAGCAGCTCCCTAGATGTATATTGCTTGTGGCTTAAACCAAAAGCTTTACAATTTACATTCAGTTTTTTTTCCAACTCCTTTATGCCAGCTTTCTCAAACTCGAGATGTGTTATTTGAATACACAGTGTATTATGTAACATTGCTATCTGGCGCTTCCAAAATACGTCCTCCTCCCCCACATGTCCTTCTCAGAAAAGCAAGCAGTATTGTGTTTTTCTTCAGATGTGAGAGTAGAAGAGGAATGTGGATCAGAGTGGGAAAGTTGGTCAGGATAAGGCTTCACCAGAGACCCTTGTAGCTTTCTGATCAGGGCTGTGCTCACAGAATCTCACTCTGTACACCTTACCAGACACAGTAGCACATTTCTCCTTGGATTTTTCATTCTAATAGGCATCGTCATACAGGCAACACATAAGAATGCAAGTTACAAGTGAGAAAGCATGCTGTGTAGATAATTAAAAACCAAATGGCCATGAAATGATGCCAAGCAGGCTTTTTCTCAGCTTTGTCACTGTCAAATCTGCCCTGCTCATTGGTGGATACTCAGCAACATCACCTTTAACATACCAGAGGTGAGGAGTGTCCCTCCAGTTGTAACAACCAAAAATATTGCCAGATGTTCCCTGTAAACTGCACACACTCACACATGCATGCACACAGTTGGGCTAGGTTAATACCTGGTATGAAATAAAGCTGCTTTCTTGTGATAAAACAAAAAACAAAACAAAACAAAACAAAAAAGAACTACTGAAAAAAATCTCAATCAGGATGCAGAGATGGCTCAGAGGTTGAAAGGACTGACAGCTCTTCCAGAGGACCCGGGCTCAATTCCCAGCACCCACATGGCAGTTCACAACTGTCTGTATCTCTAAGATTTGACACCCCACGCAGGCAAAACACCAATGTAATAAATAAAAACAAACAAATTATTTTTAAAAACCCAATCAGATATTTAATTTTTTTCTTAGAAGTAAATGAAATGCTAACATACAAAAATAGGTCCAGGAGTCACCTCCTGACTAGATAAATACTTTATCGAAATATCTCTTCTGGAGCCAGGCATGATGCTCAGGCTTATAATCCCAGTGATCAAGAGACTGAGGCAGGACGACTATAAACTGAAGGCTAGCCCACATGATAAACTAAATTAAAGAGCAGCCTGGACTACATAGCAAACACTCACGCGCGCGCGCGCACACACACACACACACACACCCTATGCTGTAGTGGGCTTATTAAAGTGTATTGTGGTACTTGAAGAATTCGGTCTCTCTTCATGATGAACAGTGTGAATTTGATACAACCATACTTCAGAACTTTAAAAACAACCTCTGGGCTGCACTGCTCTTTTCCTGTGATGGCGTTAAAGAATCTTTTTGTTTTTGTAGCACTGTCAAGTTCCTTCCCAAACAAGCGCAACATGTAAAGTTTCAGGGCAGGGGTATCATCCTCACCCTGCAGGAAAGAAAATTAAGAAGGGTCAAGACCCAGTGCAAGTGTGTGTTGGAAAATAATTGGGTTTTATGTTGTGAGAGACTTTATGGAAGGAGTTTGGGGTAGACAAAAACCAAGTGTGTGGAGGAAGGGGCAGGGGAGAAATAACAAGGTTGGGAGTCTTAGGAAGCCAAAAACTGGGATAGGACAGTGAAGTATGTATCTATGCAGCAACCTTGAAATAGTTCCTAGAAGCCTTTCTAAAGCTTCCTGAAGCTTCTACCCGTCTTCAAGCTGTCATTGGATAGCTCCTGACCACCTTTTCAGCCTCCTCAGCATAAGGTTCTGTGAAAAGAGAAGCCTTTAAATTCCCATAGCACTCAAATATTTTATGTGGAATAGGTAGATGACAGGAAAATTGAAATGGCGAAGCAGGGAAGGCTGATAGGAAACAGGTGTTCTCGGAGAGGCTATTAATAGTGTCACCATGGCAACCCTTCTGGAGGAATCTAGCAGTGTGTATCAAAACCCATGAAAAGATGAGATGAATACTGGATCCAGGTGTTCACTTGTGTTGGGATTCATTTTTTATTTTCCGAGACAGGGTTTCTCTGTGGTTTTGGAGGCTGTCCTGGAACTAGCTTTTGTAGACCAGGCTGGTCTCGAACTCACAGCGGTCCACCTGCCTCTGCCTCCCAAGTGCTGAGATTAAAGGCCTGCGCCACCACTGCCCGGCTTGTTGGGCTTCATGTTAAGCAAGTAATCACAGGATATGCTCAAAGATGTATGTGTGAAGTAGAGTTGCTGATCTACTCATTATTGTAGAGTAAGAAGTTAGCACGTGACACGGGAGCATGCTAACCGACAGCAGAATCATGGCTTACTCACACAAAGAAATAACAAGGACACGGTGCTATTAGAACATTTGTTCAGGGCTGTCGAGATGTCTTAGTGGGTATAAGCACTTGAAATGAAGTCTAAGAGTTCGATTCCTCTAAGTTACATGGTGGAAGGAATTAACTGACTCTAGAAAGTTGTTCTGACCTTCACACACACACACACACACACACTACAAAACAACAAAAAAATCTTCCTTGAAAATATTTTTTTTTTTTTGGTTTTACGAGACAGGGTTTCTCTGTATTGTTTTGGAGGCTGTCCTGGAACTTGCTCGGTAGACCAGGCTGGCCTCGAACTCACAGAAATCCGCCTGCCTCTGCCTCCAGAGTGCTGGGATTAAAGGCGTGCACCACCACCGCCCGGCGAAAATAATTTTTAAACTATATGCTCAGAAGGATCTGTAGGAATACACATCAAAAATGTCCTTGTTAGCTGTATAGTCATTTTTGATTGTTTCCCCCCCAAAAAATTTCTTTCTAACACACACAGATACATATATTTATGTATATCAATACAGGGTCTTACTCTGTAGTGGTTTTGATCTTCAAAGGACTTCTCCTGCCTCAGCATTCCAAGTGCTGGGATTACAGATGTGAGCCACTGTTTCTGGACCTTTAATTTACTCCCACTGCTGTGGATATTCCATAATTGATAGAATAAATATGCGTTGCCTCAGTGTTAAAAATAGTGGCATTTGGCCAGATGTGATGGCTCATTTTGGTAAAACAGCATTTGGGCGGCTCAGGCAGGAGGGTCATGAGTTTGAGGCCAGCCTAGATTACAAAACAAACAAAGCAAAGCGAAAAGGTATTTGAAATAAAGGAAAATAATGAAAACAAGAAACAATTCCCCCCTCCTGGTTCCTGCACGCTGTGACACAGACAATTCTCTGTATCTCACTTGGTGGATGGTGGGTTTTCTAGCATTAACTTTAATGATCACCCTGACAGCTTCTGAAATGAGGTCACTATACTCTATCCAGGCACACCAGCTTATTCTTTAAAGCCAGTTCCCAATATAACCATGAATGTTAACCCACTCTGAGCTTCCCAGTTTTGAGGATATATAGGCATTATTTAAGAACTACGG
Source organism: Mesocricetus auratus (assembly GCF_017639785.1). Lineage (NCBI taxonomy): Eukaryota > Metazoa > Chordata > Mammalia > Rodentia > Cricetidae > Mesocricetus > Mesocricetus auratus. The sequence continues at coordinate 41,597,362 of NW_024429193.1, forward strand.
GCCTGGACTGGTTAAATAATAAGATGTCTAGCAAGGATTTGAGCTCAGAGTCTAAAGGCAGAGCCTACAGTCTCACTCCTGAGCTACATACAATGTTTTGTGGGTGTAGTTTTTGAGCTTCTGCATATGATTGTGGGTCATGTGTGGCATGAGTAAGAGGTATTCATGGAAAGACAGTCATAAGAAGCTAGCCACAGAGAGTGTGTGTGTGTGTGTGTGTGTGTGGGTCCTTCTTTTCTATAGACCAAAATGTATTTTTGTTGACTATAATATTTGACATGATATAATTTATATGCTATGTTGTACTTAATTTTTTTTCTGTGACAGGCTTCGGAGCCTGTCTTGGAACTCACTCTGTAGACCAGGCTGGCCTCCAACTCACAGAGATCAGCTTGCCTCTGCTTCCCAAGTGCTGGGATTAAAGGCAATGTGCCACCATTGTCCAGTTCAAAACAAATTTTAAAGCACCAATAGGAAATCGAAAATGGAAATATTTTCTCAATAGGAAACTTAATCCTGGTGAATATATCAATTTTTCAATTTCATTGTGAGTAGTATTTTAGAGTATGGAGAAATATGTAAGACACGACAAAAACAGCCTGTTGAGTTATTAACATCTGAAGAGCTGAAGTTTATTTATTTGATAGTCGACTACCAAGAGGCAAAAACATACTGCCAAATTTGGAGAAAGATAACTGACATGGCTTTTAATGAGGTCAATTTTAAGAAAAAAAATTACATATGATTGCATTAAGACACACATATACACTCTGTTGTTAACAGACTGACATTGAACTGACAGCAGGAAGATCTTATTGTGGAAATCAGGTGTCATTCTGCTATTTTCACTCCTTTAAAATGTGTATGCCTTATATAAGGAGCAGAAAGGTGACGCAGAGGCCTGATGGAGTATTCCTTTTCAGTAGTGGTGAACAAGGACAAACCATAAAACAGCAGACAGGACACAGACACTGGTTCCCTCAACAATGAGAGGGTAATGGTACCAGTTACAGCAAACAACTGTGGGGATCCCACAGCCTTCTCACACGATAACTCAGTTCATTCATTCATTCATTCATTCACTCATTTATTTATTCCTGACCTTCTCACATGATAGCTCAGTTCATTCATTCATTCATTCACTCATTTATTTATTCCTGCAACTATGCAATTGAAATTTTATCATGATGAATAGTGCCTTGGGTCTTAAAAAAAAATCTCAACAAAATCCAGGCTTCTGGATGCAAACATTTTTGTGTGACAGTTATTAAATATTTACAAGAAAACCTATGCTGTAACAATAAAGATCTTTGACACTAAGGTTTTTAATTTCTGCTAGCTTCTACTTAACCATTCTTTCAGAAGTTCTTTTATACTATTTATTAAACACATTCTGTAAAAGGTAAGAAATAATGTACATTCTCATGGTCACACACAGTGACAGACTGAACTAACACTTTCACCCTAGCTGTATATAGGTTGCATATGAGAGACATGGGTTGCACATTTTAGCGATCCATGCAGTGTAGGCTCACAGAGAAAACAAGCAAAACAATTAGACACTTGTCAGCCATGAAAACTTACCCTTCTAGTCACAACAGGCTTAATAGCAAAACTACCAGCACTGACAGCTCCATTAAAACCATGCTGGGCAAAATTAATTCTGGTAAGAAGGTCCATAAAGACACTGGCAACCAGGAATTTTCCTGGTTCTCCGAATGGGATTCGGACTAAGCTCTCCTTACATGGCTTTCCCCTATTCTGCAGGCATTAGTTGAAGAAGCATTTCAGGCTTCAAATAAAAACAATCAACCTTCACTGAAAAGCTGGAAACGGTCACTTTTGAGTCTCTGATCCTGGAAACAGCTTGCTGTAGGTCCTTAAGGCAAATGCCAGGGCTCAAACAAATTGGAACGCAGTCTGGAGATGTAAACAATAATATCTTGAGCAAAGGTTACAACTTCGACAAAAGCTCTTCACGAACAGGCCTATCTGGGTAAGACAGGCTTCTTGGCTTTTGAAGTTCATATGTTTTATATACTAGAAGTACTGCATGTTTTTGTATTTTTTTTCCTATTGTAGAGACTTATGGACTAGATCAAAACTTATGGTGTTGCTTAAAAAACAAAAAAGCACAGCATGGAGAAGCCACTCAAAAACCTAGTAGCGTTTTGGGTTTGTTTTTGTTTGTTTCCTGTTCATATTTTGCTTATGTGGTTGAAATATGGAAAACCAAACTGGGAAATCATAATGTTGGAGTATTTTAAGGGCATGCCGTTGTAGATATTAACAAGCTTATTTATACAGTAAGATCTCTGCAGAAAATGTTCTGCCCGATGCCACATTCCAGAATGGCCACTGGTTTCTTTATCCAAAAGGGCCATGTTTACAGGTTTCACAAATATCCCCGAAGACTTCCCTGTGTGCTTGCTGATGATGAAATTCATAGCAATATCATCACAGTTCTGCGTCTCGTCGATCAGCGCATGGACGGCTGCAGGCTGCCTATGGAAGAGTTCAAGGTATTTGCTGTTGAAGAAGGAGGCTCCAATGAGCACCATGGAGTACTGGTCACCGTTTCCCGCCCCTGGTGCCTGCAGTACAAAATTTCCATAATTGTAGACACCGGATGGAGTAGAGATGTGTTTTCTAGGTACAAATCCTACAATCTGATCAGGAAATTGCTGAAAAGGAGTAGGAGGAAAAGAACAATTACATGTGGCATTTCCTTAGAGCAGACATAGACAAAATGTGTTTATTACAGAGGATGTGACTGATCAACTTTTCCTTATTTCTTATTTCTACATTTTCCTTATGTTTACACCCTAATTTCTTCTAACTCTAGACAATCTCATAACTTTGTCTCCTGATAAGTTTACAGCTTAAATTCCATCATAACCAAAAATCTCTCTGAAAAAGTGTTACCTTACAAATATTCTGATTCTAACAAGTGAACTAAGCAAATTTTAGTTGCCATGGAGTCTAGTCCTCCCAAGTTTGCTATAAAAAAAGCTGATCATGATGTAAAATAGCAACACATCTTTACATAATTAAACAAATGCAGCATAAGCAAACACAATACACCTTTTATGAATAAAACTTAAAACACCATTTGTTTTTCTTTATATTTCTACTCAAATTACTCTAACTATTATATTGTTTACATTGCACCTTATTCAATCTTTATATTTAGGGCAGATTGATTTTTTTAACCCTTAAGTAGAAATCCCATAGATGAAGTATTATATTAGAACTTTTTGTCTAAGAAGAGTTTCTTTACATAGCAGGAAAACAATGTAATATAGGAAAAAAGTACAATTCATTAATCAATATGTGAGGGATGAAATTAAAGCTGCAGCTTCTAGAAGGCTGGTACTGACAGGGCACAGTCTCTGTCTGCCCTTCACATCCCATGTAGCTCTTAGGGAGGGCTCACTGCAAATCCAGCCATCTAGGACAGCACAGTATTAGTCAGACGATCTGCACACAGTTCAGTTCAGGTAATTTGTAATGCAGCTTGTAAAGCCCTGCTATTACCAGTATATGTTTTTTTTTAAAAAATCTTTATTTATTTATTTATTTATTGTGTATACAGTCTGCGTGCCAGCAGGGGGCACCAGATCTCATTCAAGGTGGATGTGAGCCACCATGTGGTTGCCAGGAATTGAACTCAGGACCTCTGGAAGAACAGTCAGTGCTCTTAACCGCTGAGCCATCTCTCTAGCTCCCATTACCAGTATATGTTTAAAGGGAGAGCTAGAGAACAACTTATGCCTGCTCATTCAAGCTGGCATTTAGGAAAAACCAAGCCAAAACAAACACCTGCCACCACACTGGCACACACACAACTATTACCTCAGAATTTATCAACATGGTCTCAACTAGAATGCAGTTTTGTAGAGGCAATAAATGCTTTCTTTTATTACAAGTTTCTTACATGGCTAATACACAAATACATCTTCCATTTGAGATATAAATAGTCTGAGGAAAACTTCTCTACACTGTAGTTTGGCTGTACATTTCATTGTACTTGGGAAGAACAATGTTCATTGTTCTTGGGAACATTTCATTGTTCTTGGGAAGCTAATTCCATTTTTTTCTTCCTATGACACCAAAATGTTGAGCCAATTTTCATGCTATCTTAAGTTCAGAAACTCTTGACTGCCCTATGACAATCTCAGCTAAGTTTTAGACACTGCCTATACTGTTTGAGTTGCCTCTGTGTTAAAAACTAAGTGCCCCTGGTTAGGTATTGCATAGATAAGACTTTACCCATATGGTGTCATAAAAGATATAGCAACATTACCTGCCAGACTGAGAAACCAAAAGCAAGGTCCTGGGAACTAATGAGTATGTCATCATCTATCATTAATACTGCTGCAATGGAAAAGGGAAAAAATACATTGAACAGTTTGGAAATGAATGCAAAAATCAGTAAGATACAGTTGAGTCTATACAGACCATTCAAATGGAGTATTTTCAAACCCAGTTAGTAAATTAAAAATGTATTCTTAAAGAGATTTGTTTAGTAGGAAAAGAAAATTCTGCCTGAGGGGGAAGTATCATCATGCAGTTATAGCTGATCAACCCAGAAGCTAATGATCACAAAGTCAAGGGTCCTCTAAGAAAAATCACATGGGAAGAAGAAAGTGACACACATATATTATAAACTGTGCGGGCTGACTGTATGTCAACTTGACACAAATTGTAGCCATTTGAGAGGAGGGAACCTCAGTTGAGAAAATGCTTCTATAAAACTGGGCTGTAGGCAGGTCTATAGGGCATTTTCTTAATTGGTCATTGAGAGGGGAGGGTCCAGCCCATTTATGGATGGTGCTATTCCCTGGGTTGGCAGTTCCAGGGAATAGCAAATTGTATAAAAAAAGCAAGTTGTAAACGGTGTCCCTCCATGGCCTCTGTATTAGGTCCTGCGTCCAAGTTCGTGTCCTGTCTGAATTCCTGTTATGATTTCTTCAATTATTAACAGGGACGTGGAAGCATAAGCCAAATAAATCCTTTCCTCCCCAAGTCACATTAGGTCATGGTGTTTTATCACAGCAATAGTAACCCTAACTAGACAGTCATCTTAACAACCTTTTCTTAGTGACCAATATACACTCTGTAAGTACTATGCCACACAGCGTACCTCTTAAAAATATCTTAACATTACCCACTTTGTTATCATTACAAGATGTATGTGATTTCCCCCACCGGGAAGCTGCTTGGTGGATTCGTGGAAATTGCTTCCAAGTGTTGCAAGCGCCTTTTTATGATAACTTACATGAAAGTCAGAAGTCCACTCACCCACCCACAGGAGCCCTTTCCAACTCTGAACCCAGCTTTGACTCACCATTGGTTTCCAGTTCAGGGAAGACCTGGAGCCGATTCCTCATTTTGTTTGCTGTTTGTGGTTTGAAGATGACAGGGACAGGGTGAGGCCCCAGAGAGTTCCATAATTCCTCCGGCCCCTTCTCTCCTACGTTGTTCCACACCACGATCACTTTGTGCAGGTTTGGTATTGCCTGGTAATGATTCAAGAGTCTCAGTAAGAGGTCCGTTCTGTTGTACGTCTGCATGATGAGAGTGAAAGAGTCCAGGGCCGACGTGCTCTGGGGCTTGATTTCCCTGCGCAGAGTGAGCATCTTGTCTTCTTTGATGTTGGGGAGCAAATTGGTCAAAGCACCAGCTACCACCAGTAGCACAAGGATGACCCCCAGGGAGAATCGAAGCACTGGGATCCCCATGACTCTCCCAGGAAGTTTGCAGATGTGCCAACACCTGGAATAGAGACCAGAACCCTCTTATTTAAATTGACCTCTCCATTCTTTTCATAAAGTGGTTTGGCCTAATGGATTTCTAAAAAGTGTGGTCTTACAGTGTTTTATTCTTTTTTACATCAACTCTTTGAGAATGCCGTACAATGAATTTTGATGATACTCGTTTTCCACTCTTCTCCCCAGCTCTTCCCAGTTCCACCACCACTTTCTCATCCCTTCCTGTCCTCATTTTGTCTTTTAAAATAACCCACAGTGTCCAGTTTGTGCTAATCATGCTCCTACATTTGTGTCCATCTCTGGAGTCTTACAAAAAGACGAAGAAAGAAAGAAAAATCTGTCTCTCTCCCACCCAGAAGCACCAACCATCAATAGCGTCTCAGGGTTGGGAACTCACGACCCCGCCCCCCTCCACGTTAGAATGCTGACTAGCTTGACATATGATATTATATAGACAACAGCTATGGCTGCTTTTCCTCCTTCTCCTTCCTCTCTACTCTTCCTTCACCTTCTTCTCATTTGATAGCTTTTCTAGGACTATTAAACACTTTAAATTTTATATCAGGAAAATTTTGTCACTGTGGGCTGTGCTGTTCTGCCTGAATTCACCTGTAGGTTGAAGTGTAGGGGCTTGTGATAGTTTGAATGAAATTAGGCCCCCCTCCCCCTACAGTCTCTTATAGTTGCCTGTTTAGTCCCCAGCGGGGTAACTGTTTGGAAAGATTAGGGTGTGTGTCACTGGGAGTTTCAGAAGTCGACTTCTGGCCCAGTGTCTCTGTCTCTCCCCACTTTCCGTATTCATCTTTCTCTCAGCCTGCTGTCTACAGAGATCAGGACGTGAGCTCTCAGCTGCTTCTCCAGCACCACACCCGTCTGCCTGCCACCAAAGTCTCTGCACCGTGATAATGATGGACTAACCCTCTGAAGCTGTAAGCAAGCCCCCAATTAAATGCTTCTTTCTAAGAGTTTCCTTAGCCATGGGGTCTCTTTACAGCAGTAGAACAGTGACCAGGACACGACTCTTGTTCTTCCACAGCACAGGTCACGAGCTATGGTGCAATACCAGGATTCAAGAGGCTAAGGCTGGGGGATTTCAAATTCCAGGCCAGCTTGGGCTACATAATACACACTAAGACCCTACCTCAAAAAATAAATCAGTCTTCCAGAGTCAGCCATGGAATAGCAGGGGAGAACAATAAAGATAGCCTGGATATTCATGAGTCAGAAAGTTTAATCTAATCGACTTCTCAAATATATACATGTGAAAAAAGGTTAAACCTTACTGTCGGTTTTACAGACTTACAAATGGTTTCCTGGCTCCACACATTATCATTTCCAGGATTGCTGCCTCCTGCTCTAACACTGATGTTTTTTAATTAGCCCTGCTTCTGATTCCAGACGATTTATTATTCCACAAACCTCTACTAAGCTTTTCAGACACGTCCTTATGTTTTATTTTGGCAACTGTGTCTCATATCCATTTTGTCAATGTATGCCTTCAGCTAGTCATAGCTGCAGCCATCTTCAGACGTAACCTCCATGACCACCCCTGAGTAGGAAGCTGGCCTTCCCACCATAGTTTCCCAGCACACCATAAACAGATAAAACCACGGGAATCACCAGGCCTTACTATCAGACTCTGCTGGAAGCGTGTGCCTGAGTCTTTAATATTATTTTAAGAGCTGGGTGGTGGTGGCCCACATCTTTAATCCTAGCAGCCAGGAGGCAGAGGCAGGTGGATCTCCATGAGTTCAAGGCCAGCCTCTTCTACAGAGTTCCCAGACAGGCTCCAAAGCTACACAGAGAAACCCGCGCCCACTGAAAATGGAAAACAAAACAAAAAACATAACAAAAAATTTTTAAGATAAAACAATTACATTCTAGATTAAAACGGTCACACCCTGTAACTACACTTTTTTCTGACCCACACTTCAAGAGGTCTGGCTGGTACATCTGCCATTTAGTGCTACACTTCATGTCAAGTTCCCCAAAAATTCTGCATCTGTCTGCCTTCTTCTTTTGGCCTCACAGCACTTGGGGACCTACTCCACAAGTACAAAAGCCAGCACTAGGGAAAAGGACTCTCTGAAGAAATTCACTAAGAGACTAGATTGAAAAAAAAAAGCAACTAGGAATTTCTGGTCAACATTATGAAAGTACCTTTAAGTCAACAAAAGAGATTTCTCAGCATCAGAAAGAATATGAGGGTCTGGGAGAGACAGCTCAGCGGGGGAAGGATTTGCCATGTAAGTTTGAGGATAGGAGTTTGACACTTAGCACGCCTGTAAAAAGCTGGGTGAGGCAGCAAACACTTGCAATCCAGAGGCAGGAAGATTCTTGGTGCTTACTGGCTAACCAGTAGAGCTTAGTGTGAGCATCACATCCCAGCAAGAGACCCTGTCTCAGTCAAGGTAACTGAAGCCTGGGGACATAACACCAGAAGTTGACCTCTACCTTTCCCATATATATGTGAACATGCACACATGCACACACACACCTACATCCCCACCCCACACCTATATCCCTTACACACAGAGAAAACAACATGAGATTATTATTACCTGTTTTTTGTTTCGAGACAGGGTCTTGGGAGATAGCCCCAGCTGCCCTTGGATTATGTAGTGCAGACTAACCTCAAACTTGTGATAACTCAAGCCTCAGTCTCTTGTACTGTAACTGTTCATTATTCCCGATGACTTTGATCCATTCTCTATTCCCTTTTCTGTCCTATAGAAACAATCTCTCATTATTAAACAGGCACTCTCATTTACTGCACAATACTGATTAAAAAATGAAGACACTCTTAGGACTTCTCACTGGAAATCAACCCACAGCTAAGGCATGGGATCAGTACAGAGCATGGACATTTGCTCTTATTAATACCAAACTACCTTTATGTGGCACACGCCATTTCTTTCCACCTTCTTGGAAAGGTATAGTAGTGTTTACCCATGGAGTACATCTAAGGTCTTCATTTCACATCCGTGGTAGAACTCAGGCAAGTGCAGCCAGGCCATTGTCCCACGATCAACCCCTTAGACTAGTCTAAGCAATCTTCTCTTCTGTATATCAGACACCTTGCAGCAGTATTGTGTTAAAATCGTCACCACACACCCATGACCTTCCTTCACGTCCTAAAGTGTGTTTTATAATGGCAGAAAGATTCCTCCAGTTCAAGAGCAGAGAAAAAGCACATAGACTCGCTTTCATACCTTCCTTTTAAGCTTCTGAGAAAGCAAAACTCAGGGCACACATTCCCTGATGTGACAGTGTGCTAAGTCACCTGCGGCTTAACGTAGCTCTTTACTATATGAGATAGGGTCTCTCTCTTTGTAACCCAGGCTGACCCTGAATGTACAGTCATCTTACTTCAGTCTCCTAGGTTCTCTGATTACAGGAATACACTATCATGCCCACCTTGGGAAGTGTTTATTCACAAGGACAAGCCACAAAACCTCTCACCTTTCCAGCCCAGACTTGAAATGTAGTATTACTTACATTTTTGAAGATTTTTCAAGGGTAGTCGGTCTTGAACTATTTTCTGCAGTTCTATCAAGAAAAGCAATTTTGTGTTTCCGCTCTATCATGGTCTTACTCTAAGATATGGATAAAATTAGTAACCTCAGCTTTCATGTAATTATTTTTCATGAACAGTAACCTAAGGCTTTGGAGCACAACATTTTCATCCCACGGAGTCTTTTACTAAAACAACACTTTGGTGAGATAGTCAACCAAAGATAAGATGTAGGACTTAACAATCTTGATTCCAAGGCTTGAAAACCCTTCTAGCACTGAATTTAAAGGCATGTCTTATAAAACACATGTTCATTTCTGCATAGCCACTTAAAAATACTCAGGGTAAAGCAAGGCTTTACTGACTATATTAAAGGACACCAGGGTTAAGAGCTTTGTACTATTCTATGGAGCTCAGTAGAAATGGCAAATTCTAAAACTTAGAAGTGTTTCTACCCACTAACTACCTGGCAGTCTAGACTAGAAAAAGGAATGGAGATGAATTACTATAGATAATTGTAAACTTTTGACAATGTCAAACACACTCTGGCGTGACAAGCTTCCCTTTCATTTATACTTCTAAGTTGGAGCTCATTCCCTGTGCCTTCACAAGCTTTCTCTTCCAACACCTTCTAAGTCTCTACTTTACCTGTATCAGAAAGGTTTCAGGAGATCTAAATAATTTATGTCTTTAGAGATAGATCATCAATATTTCATTTGGCATATATTAAATAATGCACCTCAATTAAACTATGCAAATTTCTTAACTTGCATGAAGAGCAAGGGAGAAAGGACTTTCTAAACTGCAGTACAAAGGACACACTACTTTTAGTGTGGCCGAAGTTGAACACTCTATTGTAGGCCCATTGTAAACAACCTTGATGCATTTTGGAGACTAGTTCAAGGCTCTCTTTTGTTTTTTCCTAAAGAGGTAATCTATCACCTAATCTGAAGCTCTGAATGGGACATAAAAGAACACACCTGCAAGAGGTGAGGAACCAGGAAGTAAGTAAAGCTGGACCTTGCTCTTAACCTGGACTTTGCTGTTTTTTTCCGTTTTAAAATCATGTCTGTGTAAATTTACTGACACTCTGTCACTCCAAAGCGGATTTCATAGCTCCTCTCCCCCTCTCCTTTTGAGTTTCTCTGTGCAGCCCTGGCTGGTCTGAACTTGCTTTTAGGCCAGAATGGGTGTGGAGTAGGAGATCCACCTGCTTCTGCCTCCCCAGTGCTGGGAATATACCCAGGTGACAGCTCTCAGTCCATGTACTTTGCCCTTCATCCGACAGCCACACCAGATAATCGTTACCTAATAAACACTGCAACTGCCACCCTAACACAGCAAAGGCCCTTCTTCTCTCCATGTCTCAAAAATAAAACGAAACAGACAAACCATGGTTCTCCCAGTGATTATTCTACACGCACCTGGGCTCACATCTTAGTTCTGTATAGGTAAAGAACACACCCTTTGGGTAATTTTAATAAACTATTACTCCATACCAGAGGTTTTTCATCCAGGGATGGTTGTACCATCCAGGGAATAGCTGGCCAAGTCTGGAGACGTTTTGAATTGTCATGACTGAAGTGGAGGTACTATTGCTATCTGCAGAGTAGGCATCAGGGGTACCGTTGAACACATCACAATGAGCAGGACAGCACCCACAGCACAGTATTATCTGGTATTGCTATGCTCAAAATGGAGAAGACTTGCTCTCCATTTTATTTGCCTAATAAAATTCACTTGAACATGACAAAGAAAGGCTACCTACCTGTGAGCCATTTGCTATGTGTTATGCCCAATCATATTGGACAAAGATGGCCCAATATTTGCTCCCTGCTTGCAAAGACAAAGTAAACTCAGAGTTGGACAGGAGGATCTCAGAGGTCTTTAAGGCCAACTCAGCGAAGACAAGCTTTGCTGGACAGCATTGTCCATGACTGTACACCTTGCATGGCTGTCACTAAAATACCTGGCAAGAAATGTAAAAATTGATTCCTTGTGTAAAAGAACATTTTTGTAGCTTCAATGAGATGACACATTCCACAAAATGCACCCATTTAAAGAGTATGATTCAGTATGTTCTTTTAATGTTCTCAGGGTTTTGGAAACATCATGACATTTTTGTTATTGTTTGTTTTTAAGGTAGGATCTTGACTGTCACCCAGGCTGGCCTCAAATTCTCAATCTTGCTACCTCGGCACCCTGAATGCTAAAAATGCAGGCAATTTGCCAAGAACCTTGTTCATTACCTATTTTTAAAACGCTTTTGGTGCCCTCATTGATTTCCATTAATCTCATCCTTCCTCAGCCCCAGAAAACTACACATGTACTTTGTCTCAACAAATTTGCCTATTCTAGACATTTCTGTGAATGGAACTATATAATATATGGCTTTTGTATCGTACTCCTTTTACTTAGCAAAAGTATTTTCAATCTGCATACTCTGATACAGGCATCTCTTTTTGGCATGTACATGCATGGGATGTGCGTGTGCATTTGCACACGTGTGTGGAAGCTAGAGGCTGACATTGGTTGTCTTCCTCAACCACTATCCACTTTATTAACTGAGACAATGTCTCTTCCTAAGAACCTGCAGATTCATCTAGTCTAGCTAGCCAGGTTGCCCCAGGGACACTGTCTCTGCCTCTGAAAGGTCAACACACGGGTTAGGGGGCCTGCCATGCCTGCCTGGAATTATATTGGTTCTGGGGACCCCTACATTTGCACTGTAAGCACTGAATGTACTGAAGCATCTTCTTCATGACCCCCCCCCATTCTACATTCACTCCCAGATAATGCTCTATCATACAGATATCTCACGTTTTGCTCATCTGTTCATCAATGGGTGAGCACTACGGCTGTTTCCATATCTGGGTTATTATCAATACGGCTGTAATGAACATTTGGGAGCAAATGTTCATGCAGACATTTGTTATCATTTCTCTTGGGTAAACGCTGAGCAGTGGAATTGCTGCGCTATGATGTGAGGAATGTTTAAATGTCTGAGGGAAGCGGTTTCTGGAAGACCATTATTGGAAACTTTCTAAATGCAGATATAAGATAAAGTAAGGAAGTAAACAATACACAGTAAGCGAAGTGTGAATTAGAAATACGTGTATGTATTTAAACAGAAAGGGAAATCTGAATTCCTCAAGACACACTACTTATCAACAGTCCCCAAAAGCAGTACTGCTGAATTCTTTTCTAGAGGCTACTGCAATAATTATGCAGAGAGAAGCTGTAAACAAATATGCCAGAGTAGAGCAGGAACAAAAAAAAAAGTCCTCTGGCTAGTCAGGTAGAAACACTGTGAGCAGCTTGGCACCAGACACTGCGGATCTGCTGTTTTCATCTTGACGCCACAGATGGTAGAAGAATGATAACTATTCTGCCATTTTGCTGCGAGATCTGCCCAATACAGCACAGACTGTTTCTCTTTGGGCTCATTCTCCAGGATGTGTACTTGCATAAAAACGGATGATTATCGACTACAGATGCTCAGAAAAAGGCCTTCATCTGCCAGGCGATAAAACCCTCCCAAGGTGGAATGGAAAGGTCGATTCAAACCGTGGGGCTTCCCTCTACCGACAGGCAAGACATGCAAGAGCGGAAAGAGACAGCTGCCAATTGCCTAGCAGCTTCTGGCCAGGTACATCGCATGCAAATGACACTGTCCAAACTGAGGCAAAGGGACTGATAACATACAGCAAGCCGATCTCTGACTCCTGACAGAGGCCATCTGAACAAGTCTTTCAAATATCACCTGCATTCTGCAACTTTCCCTCACTGCCCTCCATCCTGTGTGCTCCTGTCAACTCTAGGCATGGAGATAGACCTTGGATCCAGGTATTACAGCTGTGTCTCCAGAGTCTTTCCCAGAGTGGATGTATCTCTTTTATTACATTTATTTATTTTGTGTGGGGGGGTGGCCCTTGTCACATGCATGGGGAGGCGAGAGGACAATTCCTGGGAGTCATTTCTCTGCTTCCACCCGTGGGAGTTCTGGGGACTGCTCTCAGGTTGACAAGGTTCTCAGCAGATGCTTTTACTTGTGAGAATCATCTCTCACTGTCCCGCTGTGAGGCGATATTTTGAGGAAGTCTCTAAGTCACTGAGTCCACTCAGTGACTGTAATTCCTAATAGTTGAATGGACTTAGGAATTCCTAACTTTTGCAACAGATGCCTAAAATGTTAACAGAATACATTCAAATGTAAATTAGGTTCAGTTAAGAGAGCAGCACCCAAGAAACTTTTCCCTACATAAAGGAACTGGGGTATCACCATCATTATGATCAAAGAGTCATTAATGTAGCTTCAAGCAGGAGTCACACAGACCACCTTTCTGCTTTCAATACCAGGGTACAGACTTGCTTTGATTAGAGACTGTAGATGCTCATGGAAGGGTGTTTGCCTGCCAGGAGATAAATCACCCCAAGGTGGGAGGGTGAGGTCAATTTAGAAACTGGGCTTTCCTTCTATACATAAACATTTACAAGATGCAGCCAAACTACTTGACTAATAGATGCCCCAAGTCTCTGGATGGTTTTGTTTTGATTTGCAACCCCCATCCCCCAGTCTTTCTGGGGTTATTCTGAATTGAAATATCTATTAATATTCCAGTTTATACAGAAGCTTGTGGTGAACAAACCCGTTTATCTTGGGAAGAAACCACCATCTGTTAGATACTCTCATCCTTTTCAATTTCGGGTAGCAGCACCCTGTAGGGAGACGTGGAGCTTTTGAGAACTGACACCTCACTAAGTGAGTGACTGAAGGGCAGTCCTTCTGCCTCCAGGCTGCCTCCAGGCTGGCTCCGTGTAACAAGCAGCAAGGTCCAGCCGCCATGGAATCACCAGCTGCCATCACCAGCTGCCGTGTCTTCCCTGCCATGATGGACTGTATCCTCCCAAACAATGAGCCAAAATGAATCTTCCTGCCATTTAGTTTGTTTCTATGAACTAGAAAGCAATGAATAGGTTGACAAATTAAAATTTAGTTTGGGCTCTTAAAAGTGACAAAACTCTAGACTTCATTGCCCAATAATGAGCTTTTCTATTAAAATTTTAAGAAACTGCACTGAGGTATTTTTTTTTTAGATATTATAGGGTAGTTTAGGAAGAGGAAGAGTATATTTTTAAAGATTTACTTATTTTTATTTTTATGTGTGTGAGTGTTTGCCTGCATGTATATGCACCACCAGGCCTCTGCCTGGTGCCCACAGAGGCCACAAGCACATCAGATCTCTTGGAAACGCAGTTATGGACGGTTGTTGCTGTCATGTGGGTGCTGGAAACCAAACCTGGGCGCTCTGGAAAAGCGGCCAGTGCTCTTCACCACTGAGCCGTCTCCCTCCCCAGCCTCGGGGTAGATTTTGTCCACATTCAGGAGTCCGTTCTTGCCACTGTTACTTCAGAAATGTCACTGCCCATCTTTCTTTCTGTCACTTTCTCCCAGAGAGCCCATCAGACTCTTCTGTTACTTGTTTTGCAAGTCTAAACACATCAAAAATACTTAAAGTTATTCTGTGTTAATAATAAAACTTCAAAAGACAGGAATACACACACACACACACACACACACACACACACATACAGACACATACACAATACTTTTGCTAGTCTAAACATATCAGAAATACTTCATGGACCCCAGACTGACAGCTGGGGAATCAGCGTAAGAACGAACCAGTCCCCCTGAACATGGGTGTCAGCTGGAGGGCTTGGGCAGTCTATGGGGTCTCTGGCAGTAGAATCAGTATTTATCCTGAGTGCACGAATGGGCTTTGGAAGGATCCCTATGGAGGGATATTCTCTCAGCCTAGATACACGGGGGGGTATCTAGGCCCCCCCCAAAATGATGTGACAGACTTTGAAGATCCTCCATGGGAGACCTCACCCTCCCTGGGGAGTGGATGAGGGGTGGGATGGGGAGTTGATGGGGGGAATAGAAGGATGGGAGGGAAAGGGAACTGGGATTGGCATGTAAAATAAGATTATGTCTAATTTAAATAAAATTAATTTAAAAATACTTAAATTTATTCTGCATTAATACTAAACTTCATAAGGCATAAATAGGTACACATGTGCTCACAAAAGATACAAAAAGGTCATGTAGTGTCATAGATGTGCCTTATGATCGTGTATGTTTATGAATAGTCAACCATACAGTAAAATGAATGTTGATCAACTAAGTCATAGACTCTTAGGGATAAAGTGAACCATCTTTTCCAGTAACAGTGTACACAGACACACAGATACACTTGATCACGGATAACCATCTAAAACACCATCATCTAAGGCCTCATTCTGTCTTTACCGCATTTTTGCAACTAGAGTTCTGAAACAGAGTTACCGAAGCATTATTTTTTGAGGCTCCACAGACACAGCATCACATCTGACTAGATGTGCCGGGTCATTCCTCAGTGCAAACTGTGAGAATATCATCTCTGCACTGATTACATTACATCCAAGCCGTTTTGTTATGGATAAATCAAGTTAGGGGCAGTAGCACGGGCAGCATCCAAAGCAGGTCATCAGTCACGATACGCCAGTGTTTCCATTTACCGTCCTGATTTCCCTTGCCTGTCTATACCAAAAGCGCCTCATCAGTCTTGGGTTCTCCTTCTTCCCTTTCCTGCTGAAGACATCATAGTCTCAACACAGCTCCAGGGAGCCACTATCAATAACTAGAACTTATTATCACAGATTTATGGGGAAATAAAACATAGATATGTGTAAATTGTTTTAAATGCACAGCCTGCCTCCTTCAATCCAGCCATTTATCACTGAGGCACACCAGGAGGTCCTCTCAACTTTCAAAGTGCACAGGTGTGAATTATCATAGATAAAGGATCTTCCTAGCCTTGATTCTTTCTCTTGGAATTGTCAGTTAATTATGGATGATTATGCTGATAATGATGTGCTGGGAAATGACCAGTCCAACGGAAGCATACCAGAAGAGGATCAAGAGTGGCCTTATCCCTAAGAGGAACATTGTAGACTGTACGGGGGTCCAAGGCACCAATGGACACTAAGAACAAAGCTAGAAATAGAAAATCATTTGTAGGCAGTAGAGTCTAAGGCAAATTTCCTGTGAGAACTGGTTCAAAAAAATGTCAAGTCCACGTGCAAATCTGTTGCTTTTGCCATTTCAGGGCACAAGTGCTTTTCAGTTGAACTTCTGATGGGGGACGTCCTTCTGTATATGTTTCTCTAATTGGATGATGAATAAAACACTGATTGGTCAGTAGCCAGGCAGGTAGATAGGTGGGCCACAAGACCAGGAGAAGGCTAGGGAGAGGAAGGCAGGGAGAATCCGCCTAGAGTAGTCATGTAGCCACCAAAGGAGTAACAGGTCCAGGAATTCTCGGGTAAGCCAAGACCCGAAAATACATGGATTAATAGAAATGGGTTAATAATTAAGAGAGAGCTAGCTACTAAAAAGTCCTAGCCATCAGCCAAAAAGCTTAAGAATTAATAATAGTGTCCCTGTGTTTATTTGGGGCTAAATGGCTGCAGGACCAGGCGGGACAAAAACCTCTGCCTTCAAATTTCCACCTGTTTTAGTAATAGGAGGAGGGGGGAGGGATTGTTAGGCTACAAATCCCTCGAATATCCGGTGGAACTCGTTCCTTTCTAGTTGCAACTGGTTTTTAGCAGCTTCCAAAGCCACTTTCTGAAGAGAAACAGATTCATGCACATGAATTATGGCTTATAAGTATTTTCAGACACTAAGCCTAAGACAGAAACAGTACCAATTCATGTCAGCTTTCTCACTCTAGTGGGGCAAGGTCACACATTCCAGGGTGCTCTATCCTACCAGCAAATATTTCTAGGTTCTTACCATGTGCCCAGCACTGTGGGAAAAGCGAGGCAGACATAGCTCCTACACTCACTTAGCTTAGCCATAGCAAAGGAAGCTGTCAGAGCTTTCCTCCCGTCATGTTATAAAACAGTTCCAACTGACAGCACTTCTAATTTTTGGAGAGAAAAAAAATAAGGTAGGCACACTACATTTTGTAGATGGGACACCTGGGGCAGAACAGGAAAAGCATTTCCTGAATCACAGATGGAGTGGTGGGCCAGAATCAAACTCCCGACTCACACTTGAGCAACTCTGTAACTCTCCCCACGTTTTGCAGGGGTGCTATTTTCAGCTTTATTCCAGACTACAAGGGTATTTCATATATACAGGTAATGGAGCTGTGTCAACAAAACAAGGCAAAACAAAAATCCAAAGAAAAATAACCTTAGACAAAGAGAGTGGTATTTCACTATTGTTATAACATATTTACAATAGCAAAAAAAAAAATGTCACCCAAGTGTCCATGGATGAATAGATTTGGGAAATGTGGTCTATATATACAATGGACTTATTATTCAGCCTCAAAAAGGATGTTAAACTGTGTGGAACAAATACAAACACAAAAAGGACAACTATTTTACGAGGCTAGAGTTTTTTGTTGTTGTTGCTTTTTTTTCTTTTTAGAGGGTATAAAGTTTCATTTTTACAAGATGAAAAAGTTCTGGAGATTAGTTATACAACAATATAAAAATACTTAAGATTGCAGAACTGCAAAAATGATTAAGATGCTATATTTTGTTATGTATTTTACCATATAAATTTTTTTAAAGAAACAGTCTGTTACTCACCTCATTGTGTTACTAATTTTTCACAGCAGTATTCTTATGGCTTCAGTTCTCCACAGGAATGGGCTCTCTCTTGGTTCTATTAAAAGATATCAAAGAATTTTCTGTGATGTTTTGAGTGACTTCTAAATTAAAAATTGCTATTCGATGTTCTAAACATTACATTTAGGAATAAGGCAGATAGTGTTTTCCTGTTGGTTGATGCTAACAGCTGCAATGTTTCTTATGTAGATCTCTGGAGGGTCCAGAAACAGAATAAACAGAGATCATCCCAACTACCCAAGACGGACACACTTGAAACCAGAGCAAACACATCATGCAGTGCATCCAGGGGCCATGTATATAATTTGTACCGCTATTCAATTCCTAGACTTGCATGCATCTTTACCCTCAGCCACTACTGTAATTCCTTTTGCTCACCAGCAGTTCACAGGACACTGACCTGAAGTATCTAATAAACCATGGGTCTAAAATAGGGTTGTAGATAAATGCCGGCCCAGATTACTGAGGCTGACAGATGCGTCCTTCTCATTCTTGCTGTCTGCTTTTGGAAAGAACCTGGAACAAGAGGAGTTTCCGTCCTTTAATCCTGTCTGCTTTCATTTCTCAATCTTCAACCACATGTCTAAACAGCTGGGCTTTTAGGCCCCTGTCCTGCATACAGTATGCACAAGCAACTAATTGATGACATAAACAAATATTTAAAAGTTCACAGTAGGAAAAAATTGATTAATGAAAGTATGTTTACTACTGTACACACCTATTTTATAGCCTTCCCTAGCCGTTTGATCTTGTAATACATGGGAGGAATTAGGAATTATGGCTGGAGACTTCCCAAATATCTCATCTGATTGGAGCCTTGCTAAATACTGACCACCAAAACAGCTGAGGAATCAAAAATATTTTTCTCCCAACTCATGTTTTTCTTTTTTTTATGAAAAAAAAGATTGTGGGGGTAAAAGAAATGGGTTAGCATACAGAGAAGGACTCACTGAGTGACAGCTGTCTCTGTTCACTGTTCCCAACTCATCTCTTTTACACAACTTAAACACCATACAATCCTAAAACACAGGAACCTCTGCTTGTCTTTACATTAACTTGCCCTCTTCACAAAGCTGTTTCAGGTGAAGAACTTTGCCTTATCTGCCTTTATAGTCCTGATGCCCAACACAGAGCCTGATACATACTAGATACTCACTAAATGATCACTGGATCAAAGAGTCAAGTTTTGACATGACAACATACATAGGATAACATGCACAGGACAGATATGATGTCGAAATTAAAAAAAAAAAAAGAAGTGAGGCACAGTGGAAACAATTTCTACCCTAGAACTTTCTCTGATTTAAACAGTGTCTTTCTGTGCTTTATACTGTAAACAAAATTCCTTTAATGCTGAATTGGCCGTTATGCTGCCCAGGGCCTAAGGATACAAAGCAGCACTGCTACTTCAGAAACCAGACTAACCCCAAGAGAGTATCTACCTTTTATCTTGGAGGGAGGGAGCTAAATCTAGGAGTCTCTGGAAACTGATGGTGCTGAAATTACATTTCTTTAATGTATTTCAAAACTATTCAGTAACGGGTAATGTGGGTTTCTCTCTAAGCTAGATAAGCAATTTCAGATTTGCAGCAGGGCAAGCTAGAACACAGAATTTATTTCCCAAGGCAGAATAAAAAGCTCACAGACTCAAATTGCTGCTGACCTTGATGTGAAGGCCGGAAATCAGTTGCTGAAATTTGATTATTTCTAGGTACCATTCCCACTATCATAAAGAAAGCAGTCTTGAAGGGAAAAAAAATCAATTGCAATGGAAATATTTAGCCTTAAACTACCTACTCTGCTTCCGGTTAGTGCTTCCCCAGAAATGTAGTAGGATAAGATTCAAAGACTATTCTAAACACAAAAGTATCCTTTAAAAAGTAAATGCTATTAATTGAAAATATTCGCTTAAATTAAGTAATCAAAGAAAAGCAAAGACAAAAATGCTTTTCCCAGAACTCAATATATAGAGTAAAGCCATTTTCCAGCAGATTTTAAAGATGAACATTTAAAAAAATTTACAAGATACACTTTCAAAGATCAAATTACAGAATAAACCTACACACAAAGTTCCAAGAACGAGGACAAAACAGGCGTAGATCCCAAATGCACGAATAAAATCGACAAAAGAGCATTTTAAAATCGCCTTACCTCCAGTGCAGAGGATTGCAGTGGAGCCAGCAGATTTATTTGCAGCTTGGTTAGCATGAAACGGAAGGGGAGTCTCCTTTGGTTGCCTCTTTCCCACCCCCTTTCTTAAACCATGCTTCCAACCCTCTCCGCTGGTGTAATTGACAACCTAAGAAATGCACTGCCCGCCAAGTGAGCACTCGGAACAGGGGACAGCCCCCGAGTGGCCACCCCTCCTTCCCTTTGGGCGACGCTCGCTCCACTTCCTGTTAGGCAAAAAGGCATTCCCAAGAAGCTCGGTTTTGTAGTTTCCAAGCCATCTCCCAAAGCCAGACCCTCTTTCTCGGTTTCCTCTCCTAGGTAACAACTTTTAATAATTCACGTGACGGGCCAGGTGACCTTGTCTAAACAATTTCCCAGAAAGATGCTGGAGTGTGTCCCTCTGCCCAACCCAGGCCCGCAAGGCTTATCCCCAGATTTCCTCATCTAGCCAGCTTGTGACTGAACTTCCAGAAATGAACCATAGTGACAGCTACCATAATGGGGTGACCGGCATCCTAAAGGGACCTGTGCTTGCGTTTGTCTTCAGGGTTGCAACCAATTGACGGAGGGAGAAACAGCACGAAGCCATAGCCTCCATGGCCCGCTTTCTAAAAGAATTCCTTTCAATACCTTTAAGTGTTTCTTTTGCAAGGCACCCAACGATCGTGTCCCGCGTGGCGGTTTCCGCGGGTGGAGTGCACTCCTTTAGCGTTGACCTCGAGAAGCCATCGTCGCGCATCCTGCGCACGTGGCTGCCTGGGTTCTTCAGTGTTGTGTGCTGCCTCAAGCACCACGGGGATTTGAGGTCCGGAGGGTGTTAACGCAGAAAGGGCAGGCGTGGGCTACCCTGCATCCGGGAAACGCTGGCGGTGGGCGATCGGGGTGGGTGACAGCAGGCCCTGAACCCAGGCAGCCAAGTCTGCAGAGTGCCAGCTGTGGCTCTCCTCGGTGACTTCAGGAGATAGGACCCCCCCCAGCTAAGCTAGTGAGCCCCGGCGCCCAGCTGCCTCGGCGGTCTGCAGCCCTCCACAGTCCCGCCTCCTGCCTCCGTAAGCCCCGCCCCCGCCCGAGCCCCTACCCCGCCTCCGGCTTTCCCGTCCCAGGACGCGTTGCGCGGCCCGGGCCGGAAGTCCTCGAGTTCCCGGGTGTGTGTCTGTGTCTGTGTCTCGCGGCGCTACGCCGCCGCGGTCAAGCGCCTAGGGGGTCCGCGTCTGAAGCGTCACCTCTGTCACTGCCGCCACCATACCGAGTCACTTCTAGAGGGACGGAGGCCCGGCCTTCGCCGGGTGGAGAAGATGTTGCCCCTGTCCATCAAGGATGATGAATACAAACCACCCAAATTCAATCTGTTGGGCAAGATCTCAGGCTGGTTTAGGTGCGGGGTGCTGTGTGTGCTGGGAGGGGGCTGCCTGGCAGGAGACAAAGCCGGGAGCTAAGGGTGGTCTGAGGTCCGGGGTGGGAGCGTCACCCTCCTGCTGTGGTGGAGGGAGCATGTGGACTGGGTGGGTCCTGAAAGGAGGACTCGATTTTAGGGTCCCGGCATCCCCTTGGCTCCTGCCTGCTTCTAATCACCTGTGTCGTGCTCAGGTCCATCCTGTCGGACAAGACATCTCGGAACCTGTTTTTCTTCCTGTGCCTGAACCTCTCTTTCGCTTTTGTGGAACTACTCTACGGCATCTGGAGCAACTGGTAACCAAAGGGGAAGATGGTTGGGGCGGAAGCAGAGGGCGAGGGAAACTAGCCACTATTTGCTTAGTGCCACGTAGCTCCCTACCGGTTCAGGTCTTACCTTTGCCACTACCACTTCTGCTGAGTTGCTCTCTCATACCTTCATCAACGCAGAAGGGAAGGGATGCTTTTCTAAGATCAGGGCCCATAAAGTACAGCCTCTGATTCCCTGCAACTTCATCAGACAGCACTGACAGGCCCACTCCTCTCTATCTCCCCCCCCGATAAAAATCAATCTCTTCTTTAACTGCTTCCCTTGCTTTGGCTCAGGAAAACTGGGAGGATCCTGTTAGCTAACCTCCCGGTGGGTGTGGTATTTTTTTTTGGATTTTACCCTTAAGATTCTGAGAGGGGAGGTCTGAGCTACCCTGTTGAAATTGTGATTATTGTTGAGTGGCTTTTGAAGAGGTTTGTGAAGAGACCTTTGGCAAAGCATATGCCATTCTCTTTTACAGTGAAACTGTGGCATTATATTTCCTCTTATCTTCACTGCAGTAGAAAATTCCCATACAGTTTTCTGAAAGTGCCTCTTGATTTGATGATGGCTTTTGGTGTCGCCTTTGGGTTTTTTGTTTGTTTCTATTTTCTGTTGTCACGATTTGGGTAGAGGAGAGTTCCGTGTGACTAAGGATATAAAGTCACTAGCATTTAAGCATTCCTATGGGATAACTTCTGGGCTTGTGAAATTGCTCTGCAAATAGCAGTCAGCACACTTCTCAAGTGTACTAACTCCATCTGTAGGTTTTATTCCCCTTTAAGAATCTGCTGAGAGAGGGGCTGGAGTTAAGCATGCTTGCTGTTCTTGCAGAGGATCAGAGTTTAGTTCTCAGCACCATATCTGACTGTAACTCCAGCTTCAAGGGATCTCACACCCTCTTCTGGATTCCACAGGCAACCCACACACACACACACACACACACACACACACACACACACACACACACACACAAATTGTAAAAGATGTTAAAGAAAAAGAATCTAATAAAAGATGGGGGATATAAATCTCCCAGAATCTTGGAGGATCTTAGGTTAGCCTGTGCCTTTCATGGTTTGTTTTTTGATCCTTCTGTTAAACTAACTTGGTCTCTGTCTTTTAAAATCCATTTTCAGAGAAGAAAAAGATGATAGTCTTTGATCTCTAGCTCTGTTGAGTTTGAACAAAAGTAATAATCTTTTACCAGGTGTTGTGACATCTATTCTCTGGTGCACATCTTTGATCATTTGTTGGGGATTGTAGTATGGCTTAGTGGTCTAGTTCTTGCCTACTGTGTGTTAGGCCCAGGATTCAGTCCCCAGTACTGTCAAATACACACACACACACACACACACACACACACACACAGAGAGAGAGAGAGAGAGAGAGAGAGAGAGAGAGAGAGAGAGAGAGAGCTGTAAGCCTATAATCCTAGTAGTTTGAAAGTATGAAGGTGGAGACGGGAAGATCAGAAGTTAAATTATCGTCTTCAGCTACATATTGAATTCCTGAGAGCCAGAGCCCACAAGAGAGAGAGAGGGAGGGAGGGAGGGAGGGAGGGAGGGAGGGAGGGAGGGAGGGAGAGAGAGAGAGAGAGAGAGAGAGAGAGAGAGAGAGAGAGAGAGAGAGAGAGAGAGAGAGAGAGAGAGACTATGTTATTTGGACACCAAATTTTTCAGTTTTTTGATTGGTCATTTTTTTTATGAGATTGGATTATCTCTGCGCCTGTCTCTTACCTAAACCCATGGTGTCTTGGTCATTTCTGTCTTTGACTTCATTCTTTAAAAATAAGTTTCGGGGGGCCTGGGTGTGTCTCAGAGTTTAAGAGCCTTGACTGCTCTTCCAGAAGCCCCGAGTTCAGTTACCAGCAACCACATGGTGGCTCACAACCATCTATAATGAAATCTGGCGTGCAGACAGAACACTGTATACATAGTAAATAAGTAAATAAATAAATCTTGTTAAAAAAAGATACATATTTCAGGTTGTTGAACCTCAAAGATCAAAAAGTTGTTTTCCTCAGTGTAGGGGATTAAACCATGGACAAAACACTCCTCTCACAAGAAAACGCAAAGAAATATTTGAAAGAGTTGCAGCAAATATTAAGTTGCTCTGATTTTATTTCTAGGGCCTCCATTTTGAAGGAGGAGTTTGGCTATACTTAGGCTGTGTATCTGATGGTGAGGAGGTGTCTTCAGTGCAAGAAGAGCTCGGTTCTGCCCACTTCCCCTCGGACCTTTTCACTAGATGGTCACCTAACGTAAAGCTTAGTACATGTGCCATGCGTTATGGGGCAATGGTCAGGCATCTTGGCACTTGGCACAGTGTAGGGGCTTATTTTGTATTTGCTGAATGAAAGAATGTGTGGATTTATCTGTGTATACTGATAACTGTTCTGTCAGGGGAAACACAAACAAACACTAGAAAGCAAAAGTTGAGCTCCTTTAGTTCTTAGAAGTTGGGAGGAAGGTGTACGACTACTATCCATGTTTTTTATTTCTTTCAAGTATGCTTTTCTTTCTGGTATTTTCTTTTCTTTTTTTCTTCCTGTTATTGAAAATAATTGTTTTCTTCCTCACATAATATATCCTGAATATGACATCCCCTCCCTCTACTCTTTTCAATTCCTCCCTAACTCCCCTCCCATCTGGATCCACACCCTTTATGTCTCTCATTGGAAAACAAATGGGCTTCTAAGGGATAATACAGAAATAAAATAAAAGATAAGATAAAACAGAACCCAACACATTGGAATTGAACAAGCCAAACACATAGAAGGAAAAAAGCCCAAAGAAGACACAAGAATCAGACACCCACTCATTCATTCACACAGGAATTCATAAAAACACTGAACTGGAAGCATGTGCAGGCCATGTTCATCTTCATTTATTGTTGAGTAACTACATAATCTCAATAAAAGAATGTAGTTTTGTATCATCAAGGCTTTTTTTTCCAAGGTACAGAAAAAGGCAAAGCCAATACTTGTTTAAACAGACAGTGCCCTCTTCCACAGTTGGCTAACATAGTCCCACCTCTCCCTTGCATCAGAATGCCCAGAGCATAGAGAGAACAAGGCAAAAAAAAAAAAAAAGTACACAGAGTCTTCTAAGACTTATCTGGATGCTAACACACAATGCTTTCCCTCATACTTTTATCGCATGGCCATGCCTAGAAGCAATGTGGTGTATACCATGAAACCATGTAGATTGATACAAGCCACGGCTTTGTTAGTGAGGAAGAAAGAGCATATGTACTGGAGAAACAGACCAACCCACTTAATGTAGAAAGTTGAGGTGCAGTGTTTCTGTTTTCTTCTTTCCAAGTTCCAGCAAGGCTTCCAGCACGTTTTATCTGAGTATATGCTGATTCCTGCCCCCTTTTATTCTAGTATACCACTGTGTTTGACTTTATGCATTTTCATGCTGTTCTGCAATACATTTACTTCACCATCTGTTTAAAAGCTTAGTTTCAATTATGTCATACACTAAAAGTATTGAAAATAGTTCCACTGAGACTGACTGCTGGTTACAACCCCTTTGGCAAACTTTTATTTCAAAAATATTTGCAATAGACTCATAACAGTAGCAAAATTACAGTTATGAAGTAGTGACAAAATAACTTTATGGTCGGGGGTCAGCACAACATGAGGAACTGTTTTAAAGGGTCACAGCAGTAGGAAGGTTGAGAAGCACTGCCTTAGACACCGAAAAAGCTTCTGAAGCAGACTGGAAAGGTTGATGTTTCTGTTTCGGTAAACCTTTGTTCTAGAAATGCTAACGGCTATATTGGAGGTTTTTATGTAATGTGTGTAGAAGATGCTTGCTAAGTGATTCCTTGGTGAAAAGTGCTCTCATTGATCATGTTTTTCTATTACATTAAAATTTAAAAATGTTTTAGGCTTTTATCAAGCTCTCCATTTTTGTATGACAACTCGTCAGCTGTGGTGGAGCCATTGCCTTCTTGTTTTGTTTTCCAAACTTAGATATGTATTTCACTTTGATGAACATTAAGGATGATAAAATGATAGGATGATAGAATGAGCTGCAGTTCATTGGTTTATTAACTTTACTAATGCCGTGATCTGAATCATTTTCTTTTTTGTTCTTTAAATGTGTTGGTGTGTGATTATCTTTGTGTGCATGCATGTATGTGTCAGTGTACCTGAGAAGGGCAGAAGTTGAATTCAGTATCGTTCTAGATCACTTTCCACCTTAGTTTTTGAGACTGATTGATCCCCAACGTAGTTTTCAAATTTCGTGATAGTGAATTTATACTTAGCTCTCTTATTCTACATATGGAAGTCAGCTGGACAGGGGTTTGTAACTATAGTGATCCCTTGTCTTCAATTGTAAATTAATATTTACCAGTCACTGAGTACACTGTTAGCCCAGAGACCTTTTTTTTTTTTTTTTTGGTTTTTTACGAGACAGGGTTTCTCTGTATTGTTTTGGAGGCTGTCGGTCCAGCTCAGCCTCGAACTCACAGAGATCCGCCTACCTCTGCCTCCCGAGTGCTGGGATTAAAGGCGTGTGCCACCACCGCCCAGCGCCCAGAGACCTTTTAAGAAACCTTTTGTAATGGAAAATCTTAAGCATGTGTAAATAGAATAATGGATACCATGTACTCACCACCCATCTTTGCAATCCATTTCACCCATTTTGTCACCCATGTCCCACTGCTCGAATGACTTAAACAGATACAAGACCCAGTCTTTCATAATTGCTTACGGCTGATTCTTTAAAAGACAAGTGCCACCCTTGACAGTTCCAAGTGCTCATATGTCATTCCTTGTTTCATGCATTCTTCTTATATTATACAGAGAAAATCTAAATAAGACCCACACACAGTGTTTGTTTGGCTGATATGGGAAGATCTTACATCTCTTAGAATTGATAGCTTTTTCTTCCTTCCTTTATTTTTATATGTGGACCATAAACATATTTCCTTTTAAAGCTGGTCTTAAACTAGGCCCAGCTCAAACTCCCCAGTGCCGCAGTTATAGATTCATGCCACCACTCCTAGTGTTAGATAAAATCCTTCTCAAGAATTTCTTTCCCTTCCCTCTCCCCTCACCCCCTCCTTCCTCCTTTACTGTTCTTTGTAGACAGCATCTTACACTTGTAGCCTATGGTAGCCTAGTATGTGTTAAGTAGCCCAGGCTGGACTCACTCATAGGGGTACTCTCGCCTCAGATTCTTCAATGCTGAGACTACTGTGTGAACTATGCTTGGCTTCAAGTGTTTCTTTTGTCATGGAGTCCCTTATTCAAATGTCTTTAGAACTAGTTACGTGGAAAAAGTATCTTAACACTTTTTAAAAGAAATTGGCATTTAAAGAGGAACCCAAAACAAGTATGCTGATTGGATGAAATATTTTTTCTTTAGCACATTTTACTTTATGTGCAAATCCATAATTTTAGGTAATATCTGTGCCACTTTTATGTTTTTTTCATTTTTCAAAAGTTTTTATTACATTTTATTTGTCTTGTGTGTATGTGTCTGTGCATCCATGAGGGAGTACATGCCTTGGTGCACATGTGGAGGCCAGTGGATACCCTGTGGGAATTGGTGCTGTCTTTCTACCATGTGAGTCCCGGGTCTTGAACACAGTGCGTCAGATTTGATGTCAGGCATCTTTTCCTCTTGAGTCACCTCACTAGCCCCTACCTTTATGTTTTAAAGAACCTTGTGCCATTTGTCCAAATGATAATTCATAGTTAGTAACACTGCTAGTGCTGAGGATGAGATGCAAATGTCACATTTTTCCAGCAGTGTTTTCCCAGTGAGTGCGAACTCGAGGCTTTTCTAGTGTATTTATCTACTTGTCTGTAGCTAAGTAGCTTTCACATCATGGTCCTCAGTTTATGGAGACTGCTTCATATCATCTGCTGTAAGAACACGGTGCTCTTGCATCTCAGAAGAGGAAGTAGATTTTCAGGTTCGGGTACATTTTATTAAATGCTAAAACTGCCCTGGGACTATAATACACCATAAAAATGAATATAAGTAAATAAGTATTAAAAAGAATTTGATTGCTACAGTCTACAGGACTTGCTCTTTTATGTTTCCCTTAAGGCAATGTTTTGTATCCATTGACTGTATAGAACACAGGCAAAAACAAACTTGCTGGGGTTCCTATAAAAGTACTACAAGTTAAGTGGCTGGCACATGAGAAGTTTCTAGTCTCACAATTGGGAGGTATAAATCTGACTTCCAGGTGTCCACAGGGATTTGGGGAAGAATCTGCTCGATGCTACTCTCCTAACTTGAGGTGGTTTGCTGGTAACTTTTAACATTTCCTTGGCTTGTAGAAGCATTTCTCTCATCTCTGTCCTAACGTCTCTTGGTCGCCTGTGTGTGTGTCTTCCTCCAAATTTCTGGGCCCTTTAAATAACAATACCTGTCAGTACCCGTTTGTGGTGTCCTCCTAACCAAGCATATCTGCAGGGAACCTGTCTTTAAGCAAAGTCACATTAAATGCACAGACAGACAGACAGACAGACATATACATACGTACATACATGCATGCATACATAATATGGGA
Organism: Mesocricetus auratus; assembly: GCF_017639785.1. Lineage (NCBI taxonomy): Eukaryota > Metazoa > Chordata > Mammalia > Rodentia > Cricetidae > Mesocricetus > Mesocricetus auratus. The sequence continues at coordinate 41,625,758 of NW_024429193.1, forward strand.
GCAGTGGTGTGCCTCATTGCTGTAGTAGCAATCCCAGTGTCTTGATTCACTTAATGAGAGATGTAGCTGAGGCCAAGATGGCTGCCCAGAGGAAACTTGCTTGTATAAAGGAGGGAATAATTATAACAGAAAAGGGACCTAACGCTAGCCCTTCTGGGTTAGCCTCTGAGTTGGAAAGGAAAGGGAAGAAAGGATAAGTTGAAGTATTGGATTGCCACTTCATATGGCTCGGGGAACTTAAGGTAAAGAGAATACAGCCTAGGACTGTGCTTGGAGCTCTTCCTGGGATCCAGAGCCTTGGACTCAGTGGAAGATTTGGAGGTGAAAGTTTAAGGTTGAGGTGAAAGTGAGAGGTGGTGGATGAGACCCAGCTCCCCAGGACAGACAGGACCATTTTCACCAAGAAAGGTAGAGTCAGTAGTGAGTTTGGGCTGGACAGAGCCACAGTGCGCCTGCTGTTGTGGAGGGAGCTCTTGTGGGCTGGAAACCAGGACAGCCACTTTCCTGACAAGGTGGCCAGGGCACTGGTGGGTGAGGCCTGCTGTAAGCTCTGTGTTGAAGTATAGATGTAGTCTCCTGTTTGTGTGGGTAGTCTATTTCTGGGCCTTCGATATGGTTCAGTTGTTCTCTGTGTGCCTTAATGCCAGCACTGATGCTTTTGAAATTGAGAAATACCCTCCATCTTTGCCCCTCTTCTTCAAGAAATTTACTGCTTTATATAGGACCACTGCTCTTTTATATGAATTAAAAAATTAAGTATTTATTTTACATGTATGAGTGTTTTGCCTGCATGTGTGTATATATACTACATGCATGCCTGTTGGAGGTCAAAAGAGGGTGTCAGATCTAGAACTGAGTTATGGGTGGTTATGAAACACCATGTGTACGCTGGGAACTGAACCCAGGTCCTCCGAGAGAGCAACAAGTGCTTTTAACTGCTGAGCCTTCTCTCCAACTCCCATGCTTCATGCAATATAACTTTTAAGATGAGCTTGACACTCGCTTGATAGGTAAGGAATGGAAAACGGTAGCTCATCTGGGGACGTATGTCCTCTGATTCCTTGCTCATATGTCAGATGTACAGAAATTTAAGTGGTGCAGTGGCTAGCACTGGCCCAGAACAAATGACTCGCATCCATGAAGCTTTGCTTAGTTCTAAAGTGAAGGCTACAGAGTATTGTTTTGTGGGTGTGGGGTGTAGCTCAGTGGGAAAGCATGTATTTAGTCTGTCTGAAGCATGGGTTCAGCCATAAGTACTAAAAGGGTTTTGGTCTTTTTATTTATAAACATCAACGTCTTCCCCTTTATTTAAATCATCTTTAATTTCTTCAGTATATAATTTCAGAGTATAAGTTTTATAATTTGTTACGTGTATCTATTAAAATGTTAACTTTTCTTTTGTGTACTATTACAAATGGAAAAATTTTAGTTTACTTTTGTTCTTTGTTACATATAGGAATGCAAATTATTTTGATGCTTCTTATTTTTATCCTGCAAGATTATTGAGTTAATTTATTAATTCAAACAGTGATTTTTGGGATTTTCTTTAAGATTTTCTATATAAAACAGCATCTGTAAATATATATAATTTTATTTCTTCCCTTATCTGAGGAATTTTGATTTCAATCTTACTTTATTGCCCTGTTTAGACTCTCCAGTAAAATCATAAGTAGAACAAATTGGCATATTCTTGATCTTTGAGGGGAAACAGCTTTTCACAATTAATTAATTAGTCAATTAATTTCACCATTTACTGATAATATCAGGTACATATTGTTGTGGCGGCCATACAGAAGGTTAAAGAAATTCCTTGTATTTCAAATCAGTTGTGTATTTTTTTCTTTTTTTTTAATTTAAATTAGAAACATACATGCTTCAAATGTCAATCCCAGCTCCCCGTTTCTCCCTCCCAGCCCCCCCCCCCCCACTCCCAGCCCAATCCCCACATCTTTCCCCAGGGAGGGTGAGGCCCTCCTTGGGGGGGATCTTCAGAGTCTGTCATTTCATCCAGGGCAGGACCTAGGTTCTTCCCCATGTGTCCAGGCTGAGAGAGCATCCCTCCATGTGGAATGGGCTCCTAAGTTCATTTGTATGCCATGGTGAACACTAATCTACTACCCAAGGCCCCAGAGATTTCTGAGGCCTCCTCACTGACACTACATTCATGGAGTTAGCCATCAGTCTGGGGTTCAAGAGCTCCCCTTGTCCAATCAGCTGCCTTTGTGGGTTTCACCGGTACAGTCTTAACCCCTTTGCTCATCACTCCTCCTCCATCTCTGTCACTGGGTTCCTGCAGGTCAGATCAGTGTTTAGCTGTGAGTATCTATCTCTGCTTCCATCAGTCACTGGATGAAGGTTCTAGGATGTCATATAAGGAAGTCATCAACCTTATCATTAGGTAGGGGCTATTAATGTAGTCTCTCTGCTATTATTAGTTTTCCAGTTGGTGTTATCTTTGTAGATCTCTGGAAATCTCACTGGTGTCAGCTCTCTCCTCAAAGCTATAATGACTCCAATTATTATGGTATCTCTCATCCTGGTCTCCTCTATTCTTACCCCGACTCAACCTTCCTGTTCCCCCATGTCTTCTTCTACCCTCTCTTAAAAGACAAACATGGTATGTACTCACTCATATATGGATTTTAGACATGGATCAGGGGAGTGTCAGCCTACAATCCCAAGGCCAGTGAGTCTGGGAAATAGGGAGGTTCCCAAGAGATATGCAAATATACCCCAGGGAAGTGGAAAGAGGCAAGATCTCCTGAGCAGATTGGGAACATGGGGGGATAGGAGAGGGAACCAGGAAAAAACCAGTTGTGTATTTTTATCTTCAGGGATGTTACATTTTATGCTGTGTTTTTTATCTGTTAAAATTTTTTGTCCTTTATTCATATGATATATTACAATGATTGATTTTAACATATTAAACCATCTTTGCATTCTTGGATTCAGTCACAGTTGCCAAGGTATGTTTACTCTTGAAGTGTAGTACTTCGTTTGTTTGTTGATATCTTGTTGAAGGATTTTGGGTTCATTTTTTACGATTGTACAATTTCTTTCTCATAAAGGTTCATCTGGCTTTAGTCGTAAGGTAACACTGGTCTTATCCTAGGGAAGTATTCTCTTATCTTCTATTTTTTTCCCATGTGTTTGTTAAAGATTGGTGTTCACTATGTTTTAAATGCTTGAGAATTAGCTAGTGAAGCCAGCATTGCAAGTGTCATTAGAGCTTTTTGTTGCTGGAAGTTCTAAAACAATCAAGTCAATCTTTTCTCAACCATAGGCTTCAGATGATCAATTTTCAGACAGCTTTGTGAGATTAGTCTCCCCTTAGTACTTGTTTTTAGATAATTTGTTGCCATATGGTTCACAATATTTCCATGTTATTCCTTTCTATTCTTTAGGTCAACAGTATCCTTCTTTATTCTTGGCTTTTTAGTAGTAAGATTTTTCTTTTCTTTTTTCTTTTTTCTTTTTTTTTTTTTTTTGCCATTGTTATTTTGACAAAGACTCTTACTGTGTAGCCCAGATGGTCTCAACTGCTCCCTGTGTTTCTGAGTTCTGGGATTACAGACTCACGCTGGTGCTTAGGTCTTTTTCATAGATCCGTTGACACAAATGTTGCCAATTTCTTTGATCTTTTCAAAGTATCAACTTTTGGTTTTTGATAGTTTTTTACCTTAAAAGAAATTCTCAGATGAAGAGAGTAGAGGCAAGCAAACTTCCTTCTTATGTTCTTTGAACATGGTGCCATATCATATTCTGATTTGAACCATTTCCAGTAAGAATAATCTATGACTTTAGTCCTTTCTCACTTCTCTTTGGTGTTCTATGTAAAGTGTGAGGATCTCCCTCCCCAGTGGGTACTCACTAATTATCCTGGACTGTGATTGACTGGTCCAGCAGGTAATCACTGATTATCCTGGACTGTGATTGACTGGTCTCCGTCCCCAGTGGGTACTCACTAATTATCCTGGACTGTGATTGGCTGGTCTCTGTCCCCAGTGAGTACTCACTATTTATCCTGGATTTTGATTGCTTTTCTTTCAAGAATTTTGGAAAATCCTAAACTACTTCATTTGATTCCTTCATGTAAAGTTTCTGCCTATGGAAATTCTTCATTTGTTCATGAATGTTCCATGAATGTTCAACACCTTATTCATAATTAACCTATTAATTATTTTCGTATTTGTGTTTTGCCTGTATGTATGTCTGTGCACCACATGCATGTCTGGGCCAAAAGGTGTTGAATCTTCTGGAAATGAAGTTACAGGCAGTTGTGAGCCATTGTGAGGGTGCTAAGAACTTAATCTGGTGTTTTTAGCTGCTGAACCATCTTTCCAGCCCCTAAGGTTCTCTGACAGTTCTAACATCTGGGACATTTCTGGTTCTGTTCTGTTGTTTGTTTTAGTTTTTGACTGGGAGTCTTTGATAGTGGCCCTCATCCTGTCCTTTCACTTATTTCACCCACCAGCTTTCCTTCCGGTCGGCTACTGGGTAGAGTTTTGAAGCCTGTGTGGGCAGTAGTTGGTCTAGGTATTAGCTTGGGGATTTGTTTTTGTTTGTTAATGACACTAAATGACAGTTTTCTGGTGGCTTCTACCACCATGTGCTTAGTGTAAAATTTAGAGTACTGGAGGGTTTTTCATGATACTTGAGTGTAACGTGTATTCTTCCTGCCTGCCGCCTGGGTCGTGTTGCCTCTTTAAGCCCCCAAATAACATACAAGACACTATATTAATTATGAGCTGTTGGTCGTTTTCTTACTGGCTAGCTCTGACTTAAGTATTTAACCCATAATTGCTAATCTGAGCATTTCCATGTGGTCTTCACTTACCGGAGGAAAGGTCCACATGTTGCTTCTCCTGCATCCTACATTGTGACTGCCTGTGCCTCTCTTTCCCAGAATCCTTCTCGACTCCTAGTCCCACCTATCTTGCTTTTCTATTGGCCAACAGTGCTTTATTCAACAACCAATAAGATAAGCACATACACAGGACTTCCCTCATCACTTGAGTTTTTCTCTGCCTTTAGCACTTGTATCTGCACTGTAACCAGATCTCTCGCTGGTCTTGGTAGATTTCTATTGCCATGTCACAGGGTTGGTGAAGACATGGTGGTGAGTTCTCCTGTAGCTTTAGACTCAGGCAGTCCTGGTATAATGAGTAGTATCAGAATTCATGTGTTTGTTCTGCCTCTTTTTAAATTTCTTTTAAATAAAGAAGGGAGGTTTGTTAAACTCGTGGTTCTAGAGGCTGTGAAGTCCTATATGGAGGTTCTAGCATCTGGTGGAAGGGCCTTCTAGGTGTATCATAGTGTATCATCATATGGAAAGGGCATCACAGGGTGAGACAATGCTGGTGTCATAGGAAGGGTCCTTATCCTGTCTTCCTCCACAACCCACAGCCAACAGCTGGGAGCATGACAATAATTAATAGCAGACTTGGGGCTGAAGAGATGACTTGCAGAGGACCAGTTACCAGCATCTATGTTGTAGCTCACGTGTGTCTGTAATTCTGGACCTAGGGATCTGACACTCTCTTTTGGCCTTGATGGCCCTCAGGCACATGTGGTTCACACACGCACATGCAGGCAGTCATGTACATAAAACAAATAAATCCTAAAATACAGTGGTTATAGCAGACTTCTTTGCCTGTCCTCCAGCAGCAGCGTTTTTTCCAGCCTTCTTATCTTAATAGCTGTTGGCCTTTGTTTGACCAGACAGAGAGCAATTTCTATCCTGCAGCACATGACTGATTTTTGTTTGTTTGTTTTGCTGGTGGTGGTTTTTGTTTGTTTGTTTTTACCATTTTTAGGCACTAGACTATAAGTGGACAGGATCTTCCATGTGCCATATTTCAGTGCTGCCTTAGAAGGTAATTCCAGATGACCTTTAGTTTTTAGGGAGAGTATTTTACCATTTGCTTTGTATTATAATGTACTGTTATGTTTGTTCTTTTTCAGCCTAGGCTTGATCTCCGACTCTTTCCACATGTTTTTTGACAGTACTGCCATATTGGCCGGATTGGCAGCTTCTGTTATTTCAAAATGGAGAGATAATGATGCTTTCTCTTATGGGTAAGACTTTAAAATACTTTTCTTGAACTACAAGATACACAGAAAAATATACAGCTCTTAAGGCCATGAGATTTTATAAGTTAAGTTTGCTTGTGTGATTTGAATTCTTATAGTCCTTACTCATCTCCCTCAGGGTTGCACTTTAACTTCCTGGATTAAATATGTCTGCTTTATATAGTAGAAGGAAAGGAACAGGAAAAGTGATATAATTATACTCGCAAAATAAAAAAAAATTTAAGTATATAATCAGAATCTGTAAAGTAACTTTATTCATATACAGAATCTTTTGTTTGGCGGATAATCCCTTAGCTTTACCAAAAATTTAGGAGTTGCTATATAAGGATTTTCTCATAGCCTATTTTTCGACAAAGAAAGTCATATAAAACTGATCATATTTTTTTCTTTCTTTTTTTTAAACTGGAAATACTTTGCTATTATGTATTTAAAATTATTTCACAACACGGTCTTATTTATCTTTTTAGTTTTCTTATGTACAGTGATTGGTACACTGAGCCACGTGCTATGCAGGGACCTTTGGTGACTCAGATTAGAAGCAGAATTGGGCTCCCCATGGGCTTGGGAAGCAGTGGAGTTTTCATTATTTGGTTTAAGCTCCTGGTTTCCTGCTTTGAGCTGACAGAACACTTGTTGGAATAACTGTGCTCATACGTAAGCAGAGATGAGGACTGCTGTCCTTTCCGCCTTTCTTGTGCATCTTGGTTCCTTCCTTGTTTCCCCTGCTTCTTCTCTTAGTGCCCTCTCACCTGCACCCTGCAGCTGCACTTCCTCTTCCTCCTGCTCCTGCTCTCCTCTCCTGCCTCTCCTCTGCTCCTCCCTCCCTCCCGCCTGTCTCTTCCTCACTTTTGCTGACACCTCATACCATATGATCCTGCTCACCTCTCCTGACTCTCTCTGCCCCTACCCTCTCCTCCCTCTCAGCTGGTTTCCTCCACACCTTTTCCGCCTGTGTTTGCCCTTGCACGCTGCTTTTGCCCTGACTAGTTGATGCACAGGCGTGCTTAGGCAGTTCTCTTTTCACAGACTACACGTTTTAATTGTAAGACGCACTCTGTTCAGGGAAACATAATCGGCTATGATCATTTGTCTAGTTTTCTTCATTTTAAACCTACAAGCAGGCCCAGTAATAAACTAACCATAACCCAGCATTTTATCAGAATGCATGAAACATATTTACCGAGCTAGAAATTAGGAACCCAAAGATCCCTAAAAACTTTCTTGCCTTTGATCTTGAAGGTCAGTGCGCTAAGCATAAAAGGCTTTCTGTCAAGCATTAGCTATGGGACTAGAGGGAGAGATTAAAAGAAAATGATTTCTGTTTTGAACAATAATCCTGCTGATTTAGTAGATAATCCCTTTTAGGTGTAAATTATAGAAAATTGGCTGTGTATTTCTTGAGTTTAGTAAACTTTTCTCCAAAAAAGTACATGCTTTGACAAAAAATGCATGCATTTAATTTACTTATATATATTTGAAAATAGAGTGTAAAATTCCTATTCTGTTAGATCTGCTTGATAGGATGAACACAAACATAACTGGACAGAGGACCCGTAAAGAGTTTGTTCAGCCTGGCATGGTTGCACATGATTGTAACCCCAGAACCTGGAAATAATTTCAAGCCCTCATAGACTCAGTAGTGAGTTCCAGGGTATTCTCAAAGGGTCTCTACATAACCAGAAAAGAAAATGTCCTCTTTACCTAAAAAATGTTTTTATAACAAAAATTGTGTTTAGCAGTTGACTTAGAAAGCTAGCAAAAGCATTTTTCTTTTTTATATTAAAATAAGTTGTTTATTTTATTACATATTTTAAGTTTTCTTGCATGCATACAAATTGTGTTTTCCTAGAATTTTAACAATCTGGCTTTTAAAATTTTTTCTTTTTTTTTAATTTAAATTAGAAACAATCTTATTTTACATGTCAATCCCAGTTCCCTCTCTCTCCCCTCCTTCCTTGCCCCCCCCACCAATCCCTTATGCCATCCCCTTTCTGCTCCCCAGGGAAGGTGAGGCCTTCCATGGGTGATCTTCAAAGTCTGTCATATCATTTGGAGCAAGGGCTAGGCTGAGAGAGTATCCTTCTATGTGGAATGGGCTCCCAAAGTCCATTCATATACTAGGGATAAGTACTGATCCACCACCAGAGGCCCCATACATTGCCCAGGCCTCCTAACTGACAACTATATTCAGGGTGTTTGGGTTGGTCCTATGCTGGTTTCCTAGCTATCAGTCTGGGGTCCATGAGTTCTCCCTTGTTCAGATGAGCTGTTTCTGTGGGTTTCTCTAGTCTAGTCTTGACCCCTTTGCTCATCACTGCTCCCTCTCTACAACTGAATTCCAGGAGTTCTGCTCAGAGTTTAGCTGTGGTTGTCTGCTTCTGCTTCCATCAGCTACTAGATGTTTGTCTTTTTTGTGACTGGGTTGCATCACTCAGGAGAGTTTCTTCTAGTTCCATCCATTTGCCCTACGAATTTCAAGATTCCATTGTTTTTTTTTTTTCTGCTGAGTAGTACTCCATTGTGTCAATATACCACATTTTTTTTATCCGTTCTTCAGTTGAAGGGCATCAACAAATGGTGCTGTAGAAGACTGCAGATAGATCCATATCTATCACTATGCACAAAACTTAAGTCCAAATGTATCAAAGACCTCAATATAAATCCAGCCACACTGAACCTCTTAGAAGAGAAAGTGGGGGGTGCCTTTGAATAAATTGGTACAGGAGACTGCTTCCTGAACATAACACCAGTAGCACAGACCTTGAGATGGACAATTAATAAATGGGACCTCCTGAAACTGAGAAGCTTCTGTAAGGCAAAGGACACAGTCAACAAGACAAAACAGCAGCCCACAGAATGGGAAAAGTTATTTACTAACCCCACATCTGACAGAGGGGTGATTTCCAAAATATACAAAGAACTCAAGAAGCTAGTCACCAAAACACCAAATAATCCAATTAAAAAGTGGGGTACAGAACTAAATAGAAAATTCTCAATAGAGGAATCTAAAATGGCTGGAGGACACTTAAGAAAGTGCCCAACATCCTTAGCCATCAGGGAAATGCAAATCAAAACAACTCTGAGATACCATCTCACTCCTGTCAGAATGGCTAAAATCAAAAACACCAACAACAATTTATCCTGGAGAAGATGTAGAGAAAGGGGAATACTCTTCCACTGCTGGTGCAAACTCATACAGCTACTTTGGAAATCAGTATGGAAATTCCTCAGGAAAATGGGAATCAGTCTACCACAAGATCCAGCAATTCCACTCTTAGGCATATACCCAAAAGATACACATTCACACAAGGACATCTGTTCAACTATGTTCATTGCAGCATTATTTGTAATAGCCAGAATTGAAGAAGCATTTTTTCTTAAAGACAGGCTCCATACATAGTCTGAGTTGGTCTAGAACTTATAACCCTCCTGGTGCAGCCACTGCGCTTGCATTGCAGGTCCATGCCACCACATGGTGTCCCAGAGCAGTTCTCATGCTTTGCAGTGTTGATGAAGGCCTAGCTGGTATGAACACACCTTGAGCGAAAATTTGTTTCCGTGCCTTCAGGCCAAATGTGCCTTATAGAAAAACGAGATCTCTTCTGCAGCGCTTCACCTAAGTAGGAAGCAGAAAACTTTGGAAGCTCAGAGACAAGGGACAGGCATTTAAAAGTGGTTTTATATAATGATATGAAGATAGAGTTAATTCTAAAAATAAGTAACTGAAAGTTTAGACTGAGTATATTAGTTTAGAAAAAGTAGTAAACACAATCTCAGGGTGTCTCTGATGTAATGTGGGAATAATTTAACTTTACTTGAGATCAGAGCTCCACTTCCTAAGGATTTCATAGCCATGAGGTACAAAGTGAGTTCTCAGGATAGGAGAATAACTACAGTAAAACCTGATTTCCTAGACATTGTCTCTTACTTTCTTTGGACCCTTCCTTCTTTGTCCGCCTGCCTGCTCTTGTCCTCTCTACAGTGGCAACTTAAAATTTGCATCTCTGTGACTTTCTAAGCCCACTGTGTGTGTTTTGTGGCATTTGCTATCAAATATAATTTGTAGTAAATTAACTTCCTAATCTGTCTTACAGTATTATATAAGATGTATTCTGTAAATATGAAGACTTTGCTGGCACTTAAAAATCATGTAACATAGTTTACAGTCTCTGAAACATACATTCATTTGGATTTTAAGAAGTATAATTCACTGTTTACCTTGCTCTTCTTTAGGTATGTTAGAGCGGAAGTTCTGGCTGGCTTTGTCAATGGGCTATTTTTGATCTTCACGGCTTTCTTTATTTTCTCAGAAGGAGTTGAGGTATAGTAGATAATAATGAGAGTCAGGAAATGACTTTCAATAAAAATGTTTTAAAGATGTAACAGTAATAAAAATCTTTTCAACTATCATTGAGAGAAAATATATGGGTATATGAGGACTTATGAAATAGTGAAAAAATTATGTATGAAATATCTCGATGGAAAACAATGGAATGACAGTGCTCTGTAAACTGTGAATGAGGTCCTGCCACTGAGAAGTAGAGGTGCAGTCTGAGTAATGAGATCCTTTGGGGATTGTCTTCAAAACACCTAGAACCTGATAGTTTCGTTGTTGAACATTTAATACTTGGTGTACATTTCCTAAAAGTAGAAGGAAAATGGGAGGATTAGTAAACTTACAGAGAGCAAGAAGAACAGGTTTGCAACCAAATATCATCACACATATTTACATTTATTTAAAGACGGTAATTGTTACTTTTTCAACAGTATGTGAATACTGGCTTTAGCTGTCTCAATTTGGACAGGTAGTTTTGAGCACTTTTACTTGTGAAAATGACTAAAAGTTTTAATATCGCACTAAAATGTCAGCAGTTTCAATCAAGAACCGTATCAATGCCATCCCTTTGTATTGTGTGTTTTCAGAGAGCGTTGGCTCCCCCAGATGTGCACCATGAGAGACTCCTGCTTGTCTCAGTTCTTGGATTTGTGGTAAACCTAGTGGGAATATTTGTTTTCAATCACGGAGGTCATGGACATTCTCATGGCTCTGGTATGATGGTTAGAACTATTTGTTTCTTCATTTTGTTGACATTTATTTGGTGTGTGTGTGTGTGTGCGCGCGCGCGCGTGCACCCACACTCGTGTGCACCCAGGCATGTGGAGGTCAGAGGACAATCAGAGAGCTGGTTTTCTCTGCCCCCCGAGTTCTTGGGGTTTAATTCAGGACTTCAGTCTTGGGGGCAGATATCCTTGTAAGTCCCCCTTGTTTTCTTCTTTTTAATATTTTGCGTGTTTCTGTCATTAAATACTTTAGAAAATTAATAATTTTAAAGTTGTAAGAGGGTGATGTCTAGATACTCAGAAATGTCTTCCTGACCCAGCCCTTGTACTTCTCCATAGCTCTCTCCCAATGCTGTTCAGAGCTAAGCACATTACCATACTGGTATGGACTTCTCCAGACTCATGTAGTACACCTGCTTTATGTACTATTTAATTAATATTAAAAAACAGGTATCAGAAAACCATAAATCCAGTAACTAAAACAAATTGTGTGTGCTTATAAGTTACTGTGTAATGCATTTTAAAGATCTTTCCATTTATAGATGTTGGTCTACTACCTTGCATTTTTATTGATTTATGAAATCACTTTCTTATAATGAACTCATAGAAAACTCCATGGTATGAAGCCAGGCCTGGTGGTGCATGTCTGCTACAATCCCAGCACTTGGGAGACAGGCAGGAGGATTAATGCTAGCTTCAGCCTTACCTGTTCTACATAGTGAATTCCAAGCTGTCTAGGGCACATAGTAAGGCCCTGTCTCAACCACAAAGCTAAATGAAAGCCAAACAAACCAAACAAAAACACAACAAAAAACAAGAGGGAACAAGGAAACATTTGAACCTGCCATGTTGTATAGGTCTGACCTAGACCATTTCCATCACTACAGATAGTTCTTTTAATTCAGTGTGTTAATGTAGAAGTAGGATTCATAAAACATAGTATATATACCTTTTTAATAGATATACTTTTTTTCAAGTTGCCTTCCACAGTGACTGTTTGTTATATCCAGAAATAAATGTATTCGTTTTCTCCCCAGACTACATCAACCTTTAACATTACAGATTAAACCTGCTTTATAGCCCTTGCTAGCCTTTTAATTGCGGCCCTCCTGCCTCTGCCTCCTGAGTGCTTAATTGTAGGCATGAGCCCACAACCTGGCTTTATAATTTCTATGCTGTTATTGTTGTTGACTTACTGAATCTTTAGACCTGGTTCTTTGTGCTCATTGAGTATGTTTATAGTAGCGGGTTAAAGTCCATCTCTGGGCCTCTTTACAAGTGTCTTCAGTTAGCGGCTCTTTGTGAGTGGCTCAAGTTTCCATACGCTTGCTAGGCTCATTCCTTCATGAGAGTTGGACACTTTAGGTCACTTGTTTTAAAAACTCTGGTATCAGATTGTGTCTCCCCTTTAAAGTTTGTTGTTTCTGATGTTTTGTTCATGTGTTACTTTTCTTTTGAGTCTTTTTGGATTGAATGACAAATCATGTGTTTCTTGTAGGATGTGGCCATTGAGTGGTCTGGTAGTTTTTACTTTAGGATCTTCCTTTTGTTTTATCCTGTCTGACCAGTGTCACACTTAGACTGGAATGGCTTAGTAGTCACCCAGAGTTTAGTCAGTTTCCTTAAGTGACTTCTTATAAATCTCCTTCTTTTGGCAAAGAGATCTTTGTGAGGAAGTACATCTTCCAACTCTGCTTCACAGTTACCAGAGAACCCAAACTTTTACCTTCTGCTAGCTTAGAAGTGTCATTCATGAAAGATGAATGACAGTTTGTTCTTTTTCAGATCTTCTTAGGCATGTACATAGCCTGTGATTCCCAGCAGTGTGTTGCCATTTTGCAGAGTTCCTTGTGGAATATGCCTGTCTGAGGTTTCCTGAAGTTCTCAGAACTCTAGTGTCAGCAACTGACTGACTGCTGGGAATTCCCCACTGTTGCCTTAGTGCCTGCTGAGCTCTCAGCCTAGGAGCCTCACTAGGAGACTAGAGACAGGACCAGTGAGTTGCACGGATGGACAAAAACTGGCTAACCAGAAGGTGGTGCTGTAACAGCGCACCAAAAGCAACCACATCTCATCTCATCTCGCTGCTATCTACAGCTTGGTGGCTTTAAGTTATTTATTTTGCTCCTCAGCTGGGAAGGAAAGACTGCGTTCCTTACAAGGCCTAGTAACTGCTATAGATGAGGACCTGTGTATTCTGTGGTTCTTATTGGTTGGCCAGAGCTCTAACATGGTTGCTTTATTGCTGTTTTTTCTATATTCTTGTGACTTAGGAGAGGGCTAAGATCTAGAATGCAGGGTCTCCTGGAGATCCTGCATGATTTGCGTTTTCTGGCCTTCAGAGCTTATTCCTGGGAATCGGTGGTAGAACTCAGGATTGTTTGAGTACATTGGTGGTATTTATTAGAAGCAAGTGTTTCCTGATTGAATCTGGAGACAGGATTCTTCTAACTAGTGTTATTGTAATCAGTTATGTATTTTTACATATCTCCTGTTCTAATATTGTTTGTTTTCTAGACCATGGACACAGTCACTCCCTTTTTAATGGTGCTCTAGATCACACCCATGGCCACGAAGATCATTGCCATAGTCACGAAGCCAAACATGGAGATGCACACGGCCATGGTCATGCTCATGGACATGGGCACTTCCATTCTCACGGTGAGTGCAGCCAAACAAAGCACCTGCAGAGGGCTAGCCTTCCAAAGCAACATGTATGAGGTGACTTTCCTAGCTGGAATGGTCTGTTGAAACAACACTTAGCCTCTAGTGAGTCTGTCTAAATGGTTTCCAGTGTTAGTTTCTTTTTATTGTACTGTAACATGAAGGCAAGGCAGTGATAGTGTATGTTATAGAAATACTAGAGATTTTTCAATTTCTATTATAACTGTTTATGTTAACTGCCTAATATTCCTTGTTCTTTCAGAAATCTTTATGTAATAATAATAGATAATAAGTTATAATGTATTTATCAGCATATTTTATTTCAGGTCATTTATTCGCAAGTTGTGTGTATAGATTAATAGGCACTGCTTAGGTAACACAATCTATCTATGCTTTTTTTGTTTGTTTGTTTTTGAAACAGGGTTTCTCTGTATTATTTTGGAGGCTGTCCTGGAACTCACTCTGTAGACCAGGCTAGCCTCGAACTCACAGAGATCCGTCTGCCTCTGCCTCCCGAGTGCTGAGGTTAAAGGTGTGCGTCACCAACACCCGGCGTACCAATGTCTTAAATAAATAATGCACTTAGATGTTTACCGGCACTGGTCATGTGGATGGAATACTAAAGTTTTACATATGAACAAAGTGAGAAGAGCCTTGAGGATTGAACATTCTGAGGCTCACTTTTGCAGTCTTCCAATTTTCAAAATACCGATTGGTAAACAAAATACTCTTCATGTCCAATGCTTATGCCTTGATCTCAGGGACTAGTTTATTCGTGGAAGCATTTCTTCAGTTTAATGTATAGATCTCACTACCAAGTGTTTCCTCCCACCTCTTTATTTTTTTTTCATTATTTAGATTAGAGCACAGCATAAATGCTACTGTCCTGACAACTTGAAGTGTACAGTACAGTGTCAGCTATAACTGCCCCAGAGTTGTACAGCTTTCTGGGCCTTATGCATAAATAGTATAGCTTAACCTTCACTCCCTTTGACAAACACTTCTCCATCTCCAACCTCCAGCACCTGGAAACGGCCAAGCTCCTGTTCCTTTGAGTTTGCTCCTCCAGCTTCCTCATATAAGCAGTAGCTGGTGTTGGTCATTCTGTTTTACTCACTTCACTTGTCTTCTGAATGTATCCATATTGTCCTGAATTGCGGCTTTCTCTTTTAAGATGAGGAAGGATACCCGTAGACATCCTTCGGGCACGTTTAGGTTACTTCCATGTCTTCAGTGTGGAAAGTCAGGGTGCAGTGAACTGATGCTGGTGCTCATGCTGTGACCACACATGCCACTTTTCATAGTGGTTGTACCAGCTTACACTCCTACTGATAGTGTGTAAGGGTCCCTTTTCTCCACACACTTGCCGGTACTTTTTTTAAATAGCCATGAGTCTTCCTAACAATGTCCTTGAAAGTTTTATTAGAATTTCCTTGCTGAGTACTGGTGTTAAATTTCTTTTTCTATACCAATGGGCTGCTTTTCCAGTTTTTCCTTTGAGTTGTTTGAGTAGACACAGATGGATCCCTGAAGCCCATTAGCCAGACAGTCTAGCTGAGTAGACAGGCTTAGGTTTTAATAAAAATATGTATTTTGGAAGATTGAGAAAAACTTTAAAAATTACTTGGGTTCAATTTGTTGCAGTTCAGTTAATACTTATGGCATTGTAATCATTGTCGTAAGTCTAAGAATTTTACTTGTGTTACTTTTATAATTTTCTCATAATCTATCAAAGGAGATAATAGCTGTTGTCTTTGTTAGCTGAGGCACAAACAAATCATAGTAAATAATAAATTAAGAAGCTAGAATTTCTGACCAATGAGATAGCTCAGTATGTAAGGGATGCTTGCTGTGAAGCCTGATGACCTGAGTTCAAACCCATCTGGTGAAAGAAGAGAACAACTCCCTCAAGCTGTCTTCTTACTGCCACATGTGTGAGTGCATGCATACATGCAAATACACGAATAAATAAAACAGCTAGCATTTGAGCATATGGTGGGGTATGTAAGAAAATGGGCTTCAATTTCATTTTGCCCCCGACCCTTGTCCAGCTCACTGAGCTTCTAGTTACTGGAATGCGACACTATGAGGGAGCTGTGTTATTTTGAAAGCTCTTAAGCCAGTGGTGCAGAAATCGGGAGCTTCTTCTCTCTAGGGAATCATGTCTGCTTCAATCGCCCAGTGGCTCCTCTGCAGTTCCCGTGTTGACATTCCCCTGAACCTGAAAGGGGCTTGTGTCTTTCACGTCTTTATCCACAGCGTGCACAGTGCACACACCCAACTCAAGGAACTGAGGAAACAGCTAAGTTGTAGACTCAAGAGGCAAAAGAGACAAGTTTGGAGAGTAACTAGCCAGCCAGCTTCTGCCACAGATACCATGCAACCAAGAGGACTTTTTAAAAGTTAATTTAAACACTTCATAACCATGCCATCAGACTCTCCCTTTCAAAGTACTGATGTCAAAAACGACTTTTCGAGAGATACTTCAGACATGCAGAAACGTGATTTGCTCAGGAGCTGTCTGTCAGGAGGACTCCTGTGGCAGCTGGGTCTTTCAGGAGAGTGCTGTGGGACCATGGTGCATACTGTGTCACCTCTTGCTTTTGTGTCTGTGTTGCGTTGTTGCCCAGCACCGGCCCAGTGTGGTTCACTGTTGCCGTGCTCTGGTGTGCTGTCAACTGCGAGCCGGTTACTACTCAGTCTCCATTCACAAAGCTTGTCTGGTCTCCTTTTAAACAATTGCTGCCCATCTCTTGCCATTTATGTGTTTTTGTTTCGTTGCAAAACCGATTAGTAGTCTCTGATGCATTTAAGAATAGAAGTTATAATATTTTTATCTTTTCATCATAAAGAGAATTTTATTGTAATTCTGCAAAAGGATTAAGAGAATGAACACCCTTCCTACATTAACACATTGAACATGTCACTGCTCTAAAATTTGGACACTTTTTTCTTGCTGTGCTTGGCAGTACATGTGATTGTGTCACGTATGTTGCCCATTTTCTACCTCACCCTTTCCCATAAAATATGTTAATAAGTTAGCAATATTCCTGTATGTATGCCTTCTCAGTGTTCGCTTGTTGACGTAGCTCAGCTAAAATCCTTTGCAGCTCTCCTGTAGGCCAGTGGCACACAGCCTTTCTGCCCTTGGAGATCCAGGGCCCCTGTGGACAAGGGGAAATGCTTCAGGCGGGTCACATGATAAAAGGCAGGATTTTACCGTGACTTGTCTTCTGTGGAGAAAGTGACATAGTCATGCAGATGCTACTGAAAGCTGTTGTTCTGTAGTTAGGTTACCTTGCTGTCAGTCCTAACTTTCATTCATGAACCTCTTCAAACTTTTATAGTATAATATTTTGAATTTTCTTGTGATTTTTATTTATAGTACAATAATTTCCAGAATATTCTGTATCCTTGTTACATTTCAAAATTGCCTGCTCTAAATTCACCTCTATTCAATTTCTTGGTTAAGTTGAAAGATAATTTTGTAGGTCTAATATGACTGTATACTCACATCTCCATTGTACACTTAAGCAAAAAGTACTGTGAATTGGAAACATTTGGATCAGGATTGAAAGAAATGTTTAAAATAACTTAATTCTCCACAGATGGCCCATCCTTCAAAGAAACGGCAGGACCCAGCAGACAGATTTTACAAGGTATGATAAGCAATTGTGTGTTTCTTGATTTCATGAAACTGACTTCTCAGTTCTCAGTTGTCCAGAGTTCTTTAAAAAAAAATTAGTACTTGTTTGTAATTGGAGGTTTCCCTCCTGTCTGCCAGTTCATGGATAACCACTAATTACTTATAAATGCTTGACTGATGGCTCAGGCTTGTTATTAGCTAGCTCTTACATTTAAATTAACCCGTTTCTTTTTAAATCTATGTTTTGCCAGACAGTTCGTGGCTTGTTACTTTATTTATTTATTACATGTCTGGCTTCATTGTCTGGCTGGCATCTTCCTGACTCCATACTTCTTCATCCCCATCTTTAGTTTGATAGTATTGCCTACCCTTATTCTGCCTCGCCATTGGCCAAACAATTTTATTATCAACCAATGAAAACAACACATTCATAGCATACTGGATCCTACTAGAGCACTTAGTAATCATATTTGAAATGTTATCCTCCTAGGAAATGTGCACATCCACAAACACACACCCACACACACACAGTGTTGGGTATGTTAGTAATATTTATCACATAGCTGTTTTCTTAGATTCAATTTAAAACACAAAAACCTAGAAATTGGAAAACCCTGCTAAAGGTTAAGTACTAGGCTTGACTACAGTGACTCCAGGTATGACTACCTTCCTAAGATTATGACGGTTTTTCCAAGAATAATGTTCAATATGTTCTTAATGTGGGAAAATTTAGAGCTAAAAAGAAAATCCAGTGAGACCTTTGTCATATGTGAAGGCATCAATTAATGATATCTCAACAGGATCTTAATGTTGTATAAACAACATCAGCTGGAGAAAACCGATCTGTCTCTGAACTCTGCTGCTTTCCTTTGGGGACGCGAACCCCGGTCTTCCACAGTTTCCCCTGGACTACAGATTCCAGTTCCCTGCTTCTTGCTTTTTTTTTTTTTTTTTTTTTTTTTTTTTTTAATGTTAACTCTACTTGAATCTGGTTTTTGCAGTGGCTTTAGATCTAGCCTCTCCTGCATGTGTTTTCCTCAACTGTTTCTTGATCTAATTCTTACTTTTTATATTTCTCCATAGGGAAGATTTGTTTTCAAAGGGCTTAGGCTACCTTCTAGTCACCAACTTTCCATTTACAAAATATATGGAATTGCTTTAAAAACAGTCTTTTTACATTTTTTGATGCAACTGTATCAAGTTCCATCATTTAGTTTTGATAATTTATATTTAATTATGAAAAATCGTCTTTTTGCATCTTTTGTGCAAGCTATAATGAAAATGAGTTTCTATTTCTGAAATACATGAGTTTGTGGATCTCAAGACAGCCAGAAGGGAGCTGAAGGGCAGCTGTGGCTGCCTGGTGTAAAAGCTGTCCTGGTCAGCTGCTCTGCAGACATGCAGACGTCAGCACCTTGGGCTAATGCACTGTTCACCTGCTTGCTCGTCCTCGGTTTGGCTTCTGCTGTACCAAGTCAGAGGTATTAGATCATTGATGTGTTACAAGTCTGGCAAAATTGCAAGGTTTCAATTTTATGTGAGTTAAACATGCTTTTTATGTGCCTTTAGTGATTTGTTTTCATGAATAGTTACTATAAAATAGAGCAGATAATAATGTGTGCTAATACAATCCACTTTCTGCCTAGGAAATTACATGTAGGCAGGGACTTTCCAATCTTAGGAGAAGCAAGAACAAATTACTTCCCCCCCTTTTTTCATTGTTCAAACTGTTTTTTATTTCTGTTCCTACCAAAACTAATGGAAGACTATAAAAGTTTAAAAACGATGTTATCACATGTACACACACATCCACAGACAGGTGTAAAAATTTCTGCAGAGTAGTCTGCACTGATGAAAAGGAATAGGGCTTTGAGGACGGGGCTGGGGTGGGGGTGGGGGGGGAACTGCTGTGCCTGCTGTAAACTATACAAAAGACAGTCAACTCTGTTTTCCCAGCAAACATTAAGATTTAAAAGGGCTCTGTGGTCAGAGTTTAAGCTGCTACAAACTTTCCTTTAGTTTAGGTCTGCACATATTTACCTCTTATTGTTCAGGGAATCCAGTACAAATCTCTCAGCTGGTCACAGTCTGCCATGTAGAGTCAGTCGTTGAAGGCGCTAAGACTTAGGGTTTTTTTCTGAGCAAAGCACACTTAAGTTTAACGACTGTTTTGCTGTGTGGTAAGTTTTGCTCATTAAGGATCTATTTGTTGAGTGAGTTATTGTCTTAGGTGTTCTCAGAAAGAATTGTATATGCAATTTATTTCTTGAAATTTTTGTGCTTTCCCAGGCAAATGTCACTTAACTTAATAGTGTGTTTGAGTTCTAAAGCAGATAACTTACTTAGTACTTAATAGTAAAGGTTCAACATATATTTTCTTGTCATTTAAAAGTATTCAGATACCTGCTTTTTTTTGACAGGGCAAATTTGAACACAGTAACAAATTTAGGTAATGAAAACCTTTTGGATAATTAATATCAGATTAAGTAGTGATAGAGCCCATTTGAAATTCTAGTCCTAAGGCAATATTTTTAATCACCAGCAGAGGGCATTGTGTGTACATGTTTTCAGAATTAGCTTTCTTTCTTTTTTTTTTTTTTTTCCTTTTTTTTTTATTTTCCAGTTTAAATTTAGATAAGAAACGAGGTTGCTTCACAAGTCAGTTCCAGGTCCCTCTCCCATTCCCTCCCCTCCTCCGAGAATTAGCTTTCTTAACCAACTGTTTTTCCACCTGACGTCCTTTCCTTCCCCGAGCAAATTTTTTTTAAACTTTGTCCTTTTTAAAGTAAAGATGAATGTCATAAACATTGTTTAAAATTAATTTTCTGTACTCTTTCATTTGTATTTTTCTATTAAGATCAAGTACAATTATAATGTACCAGTTATATGTTTAAAGTGGCTGTTGTGAAACCAGTTGTCAATGCATAAGTATTCTGCTATGCAGTACTAAGCATTCAGTACTCTTCTTGGTTTTTCACATTGATATGTAATGTTTTATGTATGGAATTTTGAGTATAGTCCTAAGGAATATTCCTATTCACAGTGTTAATTTCGACGATGCTTTCTTTCTAGGTGTATTTTTGCACATTCTAGCAGATACACTTGGGAGTATTGGTGTAATTGCCTCTGCCATCATGATGCAAAATTTTGGGTTGATGATTGCAGATCCTATCTGTTCCATCCTTATAGCCATTCTTATAGTTGTAAGGTAAGTGGCATACTGTGTTATTATCTGTTACTAAAATGAGAGGGAGGCAATTCAACACTGCTTGATTAGAGATCTACAGTGCAGATTATCATGTGGGTTTTCCTTTGGTCTTTAAAGAAAATCCTGTCCAGATTCTCATTTTATCTTCATATTTTCATGCACTTTCCATTTATATCTTGCCTGGAGTTTTAATGTTTCTTTTTTGGTTTTTGACATTTAAGTCTTTGATCATAATTCAAATCTTAAATCATATACTATATCTATAGAAAAATATTGGTAATAGAAACTGTACTAACTAGAATATTACAGTTTATATTTAGATGTGACAATGTCAAACTCTAGTATCAGTGTTGCCTTTGCTAGAACTATCTTGGATTAGACAATTTCATTATTCTTTTTCTTACCTACCATGGTGCTAAGGCCTCATAAAGACATTGTATGTAGGGATGTTCTGTCTTGGTGACAGTTAGCTCTAGTGCCTAGTTCAGCTGATATTATTGTCACCTCAGACCCTTTGTCCTAAAACATACTTTATTGTTGGCTTCATTTTTATTTAAAAAATAGAAATAATATCCTATCTTGCAGCATTTATTTTTAAAATTTGCATAATATGCCTCAGTTGGAGTGTTATCATTTCTCCATAGCTCTGCTTTCAGTAGAAGCTCTTGTAATGAAAATGAAGACTGATGAGATGTGAGACTGTAATGATTGCTTATATAGCTCAGAGTTGACGAGGATCCATGCAATAGATTGCAGTGCTAAAGTTAGAAATGGTTGTTTTTCGATTTCTGCCCTAAAAATAGAATATTTATTTTAGCCATGCAGATTATTCTTTAATTATTTGCACACGGAAGCAGGTGGTGTATGGAAGCCTTTCTAAAGCTCAAAATGCCTTCCTTCATCTTTGGAGGTCTTAACCAAACTCTGTCCTGCTAGTATAGATGTGACACACTCCTGACAGGTCTGCTGTCGTCTACAACTCCCTGTCTTGGTGGTGGTGCCTTCGGTGGCATTTTGCTTTATTGTGTGTTGTAGTCTTCGTTACTCCAGTTGGTTTTTTAAGTTGATGATCTTAGTTTTCCCTTTGTTCTATCTCCATTTGTCACCTGAATTCTGCCCTGGTTTTCTTGGAAAACTATGATGGCCTCTTTGTGCTCCCTGTCTTCTACTTTTCATGCCGCAGTGACATTTCTTTGATGAGGATTATGTGACATACTGCAGTTATCTTGCTTTAAGTCCTTCTCCAACTCTATTTCAGAATAAAGTTCAAGATCCATAACAAAGTCCCCTGATACTGTTTAATCATCTTAGCCCCTCCCTACCTCCCCCCTTCCCTCCCAACTCACCTCAGTTCACTCCTTTTCCTGTGACACTCAGTTTCACTTTCCTAAATATATTATGAGCTTTCTGCTTTCCAATTCCTATTTCCTCCCTCCAACTCTTCATGCATTTAATGATACACCCTTTCCTGCAGCCTTACGTATATGTGTATCCCAACTCCACATCCTTCCTATGAAGCTTAAATCAAATAGCGCCCCCTTCTAGAAACATTTCCTGATTTGCCCCCCTAGCTGTGTGAAGTCCTTCCTTGTAGTGACTTCTCTAAAAGTTCCCTTCCAAGACATTTACCACACTGTCCAGAGTCTGCCTTATGTGCCTTTGCAGCTCTCTGAAGGCAAACTAATATCTTATTACTTTAAAGTGATCTTATGATTCTCCTGGCAAAGAAATTGGCACACTTCAGATTTGAGTCAGAACAACTTAGGCTTTTTTATCCTAAACAGTTACATTTTCTAGCTGGGCAGTGGTAGCACACACCTTTAAACCCAGGACTCTGGAGACAGAGGCCAGAGGATCTTTGTGAGTTTTAGGGCAACTGGTCTACAGAGCAAGTTCCAGGTCAGCCAGGGCTGTTACACAGAGAAGTCCTGTCTCAAAAACCAAAACAAAACAAAAAAGAGTTATATTTCCTAACTCCAAGCTGGAAATTCTTTCTTTGCTATGTTCTTATTCATTTATCCTACAAACAAAAATGAATAATAAATAAATGCATATATGCACACAACAAACTGATCTTGCCACAATGTCCAAAACATCTTTTTAATCTTTATAAACCATCTTCAACAAGTAGCTCTGAAACCCTTACTCTTTTGATCTCATCATGACACAGGGGAGCGGAAATCAAATCAATAGATTGATACTCCGCTATGAAATGAGTATTTATTGTGCAGCGCTAAGGGAGGATATCATGGTAGTCGCTGTCACCTGGGGTTGAATGATAAGGCAAGTCTTCAACTAAATGTCGTCAAGAGCTTTCCAGCCTAGAGACCAGCTGATAAAAAAAGGCACATGGTTAAAAACAGCTACCCTAAAGGAGGCCAGTGTGGCTGAAGCACGGGGAATAAGAGGAGAGTGGTTTGGGATGAAATTGAAGAAGTTTACCAGGGAAAATTACAGGGCTTGGAGGTCGGATTTAATTTCCAGCGCAGTGGGAAATCATGAGTGACCCTTGGTCCACATGTTTTGTTTTGTGGTGCTGGGGACGAAGCCAAAGCCTGTACTTGCTAGGCGAGCACTCATCATCACTCATCTAGATCCTCTTGCCCTGATTTGCATGTTTTTAATTTATTTTGGGTGCGTGAATGTTTTACCTGCGTGTATGTCTGTGTACCATGTGTATGCCTGGTGCCTTCTGGAGGTTTGAGATTTTGTAGGATACTCTGGAACTGTAATTTTAGATAGTTGTGAGCTGCAGGATAGGTGCTAGGAACTGGGTAGCAAATGACATTAGCCATAGAGCCGTCTCTCCAGCCTCCCGATTTGAGTTCTTAAAATAGTTGTTAGCTGGCCATGGTGGCCCCCTTAATCCCAGCACTTGGGAGGCTGAGGCAGGCAGATCTCTGTGAGTTTGAGGTCAGCTTGGTTTATATAGGAAGTTCCAGGCCAACCAGGGCTACACAGTGAGCTTCTGACTCCAGTAAATTAATTAACTGAGTAAAATGAAGTCAAAAAAGATAAAAAGAAAGAAACTTTTGAATGAGGCTGAGGTTGTAAGGGGTACAGGTAGCAAACAAGTCTAGGAGTTGCCATAATGGACCAGGAGAGAGGCCATAATAGCCGGGTCTAAACTAGCAATGGAGAGACCTGAATAAAGCCAGGAAATGGGGTAGAAGTAGTGAGATTTGCCCATGGATGTGGATGTGTGGTCACGGTTAAGCAAATGGGATGCGCGGCAATGCTTAGAGCCATGGCAGTGCTTCCCCGGCAGGGATGGAGGTGTTGCCGCCGAGAGGAGACTGGAAGAGTGGTGTTTTCCCTCCCTTTGGAAGGGTGCTGTAGATCAGGGGTGGTGTCTGCTCCTTGCTGGTGTGAGATGATGCCTTAGTTACTCACTCGGAGGCTCCCTCCCGGTAGGCAGTGGGTGTGTAGGTACAGGATTGCTGCCATCACTCGACTTACACAAAGGCGAGTTAAAATCGCAGAATAGTGGTCAGCTCGCAGCAGTGCCACCACTTCCCTAGAGATGTCACACAATCTATGGCTGTTCCCTCCTGACACTGCGTTAGCATCAGCTCCCTTTCACTACAGTGCTGCAAGCAGCCTCGCCCAGCCAATTGGTACAACTCCTTTTTATTTTTTATTTCTGTCCAAACACTTTTAGTGTCTATATACTTAGCATACTGAAAAAACGAAGGAAGATATCCTGATTATAATATGGCTAATTACTGAAATGTATGCTGTACCTATTGAAATGTGTCATAGTCTCACCTCTTTGAGACTATGGATAATTTCAGTGTTTCTGAAGGCCATTCAGCAAATGCTGTGATACCTACTTAGCGGGACAGTTGATCTCATAACAAATACCTTATCTCCATGGGGGAGCCAGCAAAGCAAATGGGTACACAAGTAGATAATAAGACATGCACAGTACGGTGCAGCAAAGCAGGAGGAAAGACACGAACACATTTCTCTAGAGGCCTTCCAAAGAAAGTGCTTTCAAAAGGAAGAAATAAGCAACCCCATCAAATGGTCTTAGGATGATACTTACACCAGACTCTGGGGAGAGTGGTGAGAATGAAAGCCTAGCATCAAGAGGCTGTGGGGGGAGGGGGGCAGTGGGGTAGCCATAGTCAGCTCCTTTCAAATCCTTTCACTATAAATGGGAAATGTGATTGCCTGGCAGCACCCAGGACCTACTTTGAGGTTTGTGGTCATGAATTTAGTATAAAAACAACTAGGATGGGTGTATATTTCCTCTAGTCTTATTTAGCTACTTAGTACACGTTATAGAATGATACAAAGGATTGGGTTTAATAGGTGTGCAGTTTTGTCAAATGAGTGCTACTGTGATGGGGGATAGGTAGAAATTATAATAGGGAGAAATTAACTGAATGTTTTAGCCATGTTCTGGAGTAGTCCCCCTGCTCAAGAGTCATTAACTAGTAGAAATCGTGTGTATGTGTGTTTGTGTGTGTGTGTGTGTGTGTGTGTGTGTGTGTGTGTAAGGAATAGAGGTGACAGCTAAGAAGCCACTTGCTCAACTCTTCAGTTACTGGAGGGGAATGACCAAGAATTCTGCCCTTGGTTAGACGATTGAATTATTTGATGGGCTTGGCCTTCAAGGGAGGGGTGGCGTGTGTGGTGGGAGGATGTGGGGTGCACAGAGAACTAAAAGTAGAAATAACAACCAAGGAGCCACCCCCAGCCTGTCTCCCCATAAGCCTACCTAAGAAGTTCTAAACTTTGTAACTACTTAGTGTTGTGTTTCCACTAAAACCAGTGGTTGGATGAGGAAGAAGGCCACACTCAGCCGTCAGGATATTAGGAAGTTCCATTCCACTCACAAGACTTACTTTCTAGTTTAGTATTGAGCCGGGCATGGTGATAGCACCTGTGATCCTAGTACCCGAGAGGCCAAGGGAGTAGATCTCAAGTTTAAGGACAGTGTGGGTTAGACAAGACATTGTCTCGAGGAACAGAAATATTTCTTTACTACCTCTTTCATGTTTTATGTTTCCTGTGTCGTTTTGCCCGGGTAAAATGTGTTTTGGAAACCTGTGCTGCCCTTTCTCATCTGACTAGACTCAGTTTTGCCTTCATCAGTGGAAGTCATTTCCCACAGTGGGTAGGTTTCTCCCAGCATTGTCTGACACAAGCAAAGGGTAGTAAGGATTTCTGGGTAGAACTGGTTTGTGCTGTGATAACTTTTATTTCCCAGTGAAAAGCAGGACTTGGAATGTAGCAGGAAAGAAAGATTTTATTTCCTGGAAATGGGCCTCAGTGAGGTTTATAGTGGTTTGCTACCTTCTCCCATGAGTAAAGCTGGAATTGAAAGTAAGTGGAAAGCCGAATAAATCAGTTGTGTCACTGCAAATTACAAATGATGCCATTGACTTTGTTTGGTTGTGTTAACCTCTTAAATAAAAGTCCCTTATGCTTGATGAAAATATATAACGGGATACAGCAATGTGCGTTATTACAGGCATGTTTGAAGCCTTCCTAGAGTTTCTTAAATCAGTTTTTTGAAGTTTACCAGTTAGCATCCTTATTGTGCTTTGAACTTACTTTAAAAAAAATCATGTAGATGTACAGATAAAAGCTTTATAGTCAAAATAATGTCCTCTTCTTTGTATAAGGGCTTTTTAAATAATATACTTCTTATCAGGTTGAGGGAAAAAATACTCAAGTTTTCGAGACTTTAGATTGACAAGCAATCATCTTAACTAGAGGCAAGAAATAGGAAGGCTGTGCATGAAGAAAAACAAGTTATGCAAATGCCATTCTATTGTGAGTGACCACAGGCATTGCTCATACTAAATGGTTAGACCGTGACTCCAGTTTTGGTAAATTGTAATTGATTCTAATTATTTGTGGCTTATAATAAGCAAATAGCACACATTAAGAAGCTACTCTATCTTCATATAGCCATATATGAGAAATTGTAGGCATTTTATCTTTTTCAGAAATGTTTTTGGGTGTTCCCTAACAATTTCCGTTGTGGTTTGCCTTTCAAGTGGCTACATTTACTATTCTTTAGGCAGTGTGAGATAGAAGAAAACAGACTATTGGTATTTTAACTGCTGCCTGTATAAGTTCTCATGTTGTGAAACTAAAGGAATTGGAACACTGTTACCTAGGAGTTACATTTTAAATCATATTTAAATCGTATCTAGAGTTACCATGCTGAAGGATAAAGATTGACTAGGCAGCCTACCACCCTTTCTCAACCAACATTCTGGGAAAGGTCCTAGTACCATAAGACATCTATTTAGGGTAATGAGCATTTCTCACCTGTGCAATGTGCTACGCCTGTGTCATTCTTGGAAACTAAGTTGTCATGACTCCAATCATGTGTGTTCAGTGGTTCAGATGAAGAACCCTGTTTGGGAAGTGCTGGCAGAGAGAGGGTCTTTAGAGATATGAAAGAAGCCAAATGACTCAGGAATGCTAAAAATGAAATTTCAGTTTAAGATTCTACTATGTAATGCTATCATTTACAAACATTCAGTAGTTTTTAATTGGGCCACCTTTTCTTAGGCTCTGAGGATACTAGATAGAGTATGAATTCAGTCAGATTTTGTCTTTGTCAATAAACCATGATGAACATTATTTAGAAATTTGTGACTTAAGCAAACTCTTCATTCATTTCCATTTTTTTCTCTACACACCTACACACACACACAGAGAGAGAGAGAGAGAGAGAGACAGAGAGAGAGACAGAGAGAGAGACAGAGAGAGAGAGAGAGAGATCATATATATTCCTCAATTATTAGTGTATGTAACAGTTTTCAACTACCCTTTTCATGAATTGGCTATATCAGGATAGGGATATGTCCGGGCCAGTGAAGAGGGAGCAGGGTTTTGGTTAATTGGATCATAGTACAGGAGTGAGTTTTGTTTACATTTGATGCTCTCTGGATTTTTTTTTTAAAGAGTATTGCTAGCTCAATCACCATATTTACAATCAGAGGTTAATGTATGTTCCTACTACAAATCCTAGAGTGCACATACCTTTGCATTTTTTCCAAGGGGAAAATGGTAGTTTTTGCTTTTTTTCCACACAGCCCTAAGACACAACCAGTTTGTAGGTTAGAAGTCACTGGAACTCCACGTCTGTCGAGTATGTGTTCTTTACTGAGGGAAGGGAGCACCAGGCCATAAATCTAAAATGGTTATTGTGTGCAAACTGAAAAGGGGAGAAGGGTCCTGTGAGGTGTGGTTTTCTCCAGTAAACTTCAGTCATCCATTTCCCTTTTAAGTCTCACACATCATATTGTTTTTCTGTGTCCTAAAGTCATGTCACATGGATACAGCTGCATAGCCATACATACCAAAAAAGAAAAAAATATGAATACCCTAGTGCCTGGATCTTAAGTGCCAGCCGAAGAAAGGTCCGTGTGGTAAAAACTTGGGTTGCTAGGAGCACACGTGGGAGCTGGTGGAACCTTTAAAAGTTACAACCTGGTGAGGGGTATATGTCATTGGGTGTATGTCCTTGAAGGAAGTAGTGAGACTCCAGCCCCTTCCCCTGGGCTTTGCTCTCTGGCTCTCTGTGATGACAGTAGTTTTGTTCTCATCCCTATTTTGCCATGAAGTTCTGCCCTGCTGTGGGCCTGAAAACCATGAATCAGCCCATAACAGCTGTGAGCCAAAATAACCCTTTTCTCTTTACCATTTGGTTATCCCGGTATATTTGTTACAGTGATGAAAGGTTGATTTACATAACAGAGTTCAATATATTCAGTAGACATTTCAGAAAGGTTCTAAACACGTGAGTACCTTACGGATGCTTCCAGAATAAATCTCTTATTGTCAAAATGCTCTGTTATCTGCCTCTTGCCTGCTTTTCAAGCTACAGTTGTTTTCCTTAGCCTTCCCATGTATAATACTACACTTTAGCTTGTTTATGGGAGACACTCTGCACTTGCTTACCTTTGTTGTGATTCGTTTCTTCCTATTTCCTATCAGTCCTAAGATTTTCCAAAGCTCAGCTCTGATGCCCATACTTCTGCAGCTTCTCCGCCTCCATTCCTAACTACCTAACATCCTCGTTTTCCCGAACAGGGGTGCTATGTGCAGCAGTGTGTCAGTAGACAGACCCTCCATTGCAACAGGACCGTCATGGTCAGCCTGACACCAGTGTTCTTTGCTCACAGTACTGTTTTGAGTACTGGAGAGCTAAGCGAGTATTGGGAGGCGTGGGTTATGCTTCTGCATGTCATTCATGAATGTAAACTTGTAGCTGCTCCTTTCTAAGTTTCTATGTGATTAAATGCGTTTTCATGGATTGTT
Source organism: Mesocricetus auratus (assembly GCF_017639785.1). Taxonomy (NCBI): domain Eukaryota; kingdom Metazoa; phylum Chordata; class Mammalia; order Rodentia; family Cricetidae; genus Mesocricetus; species Mesocricetus auratus. The sequence goes on from NW_024429193.1 coordinate 41,654,722, forward strand.
GACACAGGATATTCCCAGCAGGTTATAATCCAAAGTTAGGAATGGAAAATAGGGACATTCTATAGATTGCAAAGTTACTAAATAACAAACAAATCTGATGTTACAGATTCAGGGGCCATTTAGGTTTGAACTGCAAACATGTGAGAATTGTATCATAAGTTTATAAGCTATATTAAAAACTTAGTTTCATATCACAGTAAATATGGAAGTCAGGGGTTACGCCTTGCTCAAGTGTTGAGTTGAAGTGTTTGCTGACCGAGTACTCAGATGGCCTCGTCATGTACGTGGAAGAAGCAGGGTTCCTCTGGCAGGGTTGTATCCAGATTCTGCGTGCCATGTGAATGTTTTTATTTAACATCTCACATGTTCATGCCTGCCCAGTATTAATCAGTGTTAAACGTTAATAAAAACCTGCTCTTCCAGCCATCATAGCATCAAAAATGAAGATAAATGGTTAATAAAATGTACGCTTAAAAATATATATTTTCACATATTACATGCACATGAAAATGTTAGTAATAATTACTTGGTCATATAATTGGATTGTTGCTTTGTTTTCTTTTTTGCTAATTTCATTTTCTCAATTTTTAGATACTTTATTTGTTGGGTTTGTGGCTATTTTAAAATCATTATTTGCAAAAGATGAAGTGTTAGCATCAAGTTTCATAATTGAGATCAATTTTTAACCAATGAATTATTCTGATTTCATAAAAAAGGGATCCACGTGGAAGCACCACTAGGGTGAAGGTTTATCCAATGGGATGGACCCTTCCAAACTAGGGAATAGTTATTGCTCAGGGTACAGCATGGTGATTAGTTTTGTCAACTTTACAGGATCAAATCTCAAATCTCACCCAAGAGATGAACTTCGAAACATATCTGTAAGGAAGTTTTTAGTTTTTTTGGATTCTAGAGTTTTAGTTTTTGGTTTATTTGAAGTGGGGAGATGTACCCTAAATGTGGGTGAGTCCCATTCCCAGACAGAACTCAGGAGGCCCAGCTGAGGAGCAGCAACTTTCTAATTTGTAACTGTGTATGCAGTGCAGCCAGTCACCTGAAGCTCCTCCTCCTCGTGATGACTGCACCCTCACACACACTGTAAGCCAAAATAAAACCCCTTCCTTCTTAAAACAAAACAACAACAACAACAACAAAAAAGGTCACTGTTCCAGATTCAACCATATCATGAAGCTGCTCAGCTGCAGACTTCAGTAATTTTGATCATTGGACACTGTGGCTTTTCTATTTATAACTTGTATTGGCAACTTTAAACTATGTTTATAACATATTTTAGTAAAAGTCTTTGTAGTTCAGATTCAGCTCATTTGATCTGTGGAAATATCTTCTATAGGATCTGTCAAAGCTCATCTTTACTGAAAACCTTGTTGGTTACCACACTCTCACAGAGATTCCTGTCCATGCAAGAAAGTCTTATTCCAATTTTTACACTTGATCTTTGCCCAAAGGCTTAAAAGTAGTTACTTTAAACACGAATATGTTGTTCCTTGACAACACTTTTCATTTGACTGTGTCATCAAAACCTAGACACGCAGTTTTTAAGGTGTGCATCAGGGAGCTGTTTAATAATGACATCCAGTGCTTTATACAATTCAGTTTCTTTGGCTTGAGGGGTTTGTTTTTGTTTTGAAATTAAACAATGTTCTGAAGGAAACTAGAGCATAAAGCATCAGGAAAAACAGTAAGAAACTTTTCCTGCTAAATGGTCTCAAGATCTCAGTGTTCCCTAAATAATGAAACAGTAGCATCCAAACTTTGGTTGTCTCTTCCCAGGTTTATTCATAGGCATGTGGCTGCAGTTGTGCCAACCACGCCAGTTTTTGTTTTCACTGGAGTCGCTTGTGTAAGCTACCGGCAATTACTCTGGGCTTATCAGTTGGCCAGAGATACTTTATGTGTCCTGGTTTGGGGCTCAGTCTGGTGAGCTGCCTCGTATATTAGGATGCAGGGTGTGTCTGGATAGAGATTGAACCGCAGTCATGTGCGTGCCATCTGCCTGCCTTCCTTCCTTTCTGCTGTCACCTCCAGTTAAGAAGTTCTCACCATCAAAAATGATTGCCTTACTGTCACAAGAGCGTTTCATGAGGATCCTGATGCTAGTCATGGCAGCCTGAAATTCAAGACTTTTGCTTTTTAAAATCAGCCCTCCCAGCCTTCCTCATTTGAAAAGTTAGCAGCTTTGTGGTGTGTTGCATAAATGAATAACATTGCAAGAAGTGCCGTTTTACTATTATTCTTTTTTTTAATTTTTTATTTTATTTTATTTTTTTAACATTTTTTATTTTAAATAGCTTGTTTTACATGTCAATCCCAGTTCCCTCTCCCTCCCCTCCTCCCTCATCCCTCCACCACCCCCCCCCATCCTCCCACCCTATTGCCAATTCCTTCCACATAGGGGATATCTAGAGTCTGTCATTTCACTCAGGGTAGGGTCCAGGCACTTCCCTAAGAGTCCAGGCAGAGAGAGCAATCCTCTTTGTGTTATGGACACACGATGTCTGTTAGTATTCGAGGGATAAACACTGATCCACTGCTCAGGACCCCATAGGTAGCCCAGGCCTCCTCATTGACTCTCACATTCAGGGGTCTGGATCAGTCCCATGCTGGCCTCCCAGCTGTCGGTCTGGGGTCCAAGAGCTCTCCCCTGTTCAGATCAGCTGTCTCTGCTGGTTTTGCCAGCCCATTCTTTGCCAATTTGCTCTTCGCTCCTCTCTCTCTGTCACTGGGTTCCTTGGGTTCTGTTCAGTATTTAACTGTGGGTGTTTGCCTCTGCTTCCATCAGTCACTGGATGAAGGCTCCAGGATGGTTATAGACATCAAGTTCACTATCAGGAATGGGCATTCGAGGTGGTCTCTACACTATTGCTTAGCTTGCCAGTTGGTGTCATCCGTTTAGATCACTAGAGGTCACAATGGTGCCTGATCTGTCTTCTAACCTATGATTCCCTCTTCCCCCTATCCTACCCCCCCCAGTCAACCTTCCTGTTCCTCCATGTCCTACTCTCTCTTCCACTTCTCCCCCTCTCTATTTCCCAGGTCGTCCCCCCCCCACCCCTCTCCGTGTTCCCCATCTGTTCAGAGGATCTTGCCTCATTTCTCTTCTCTTGGGTACCATGTATATCTTTTAGGTTCTTTCCTGTTTCCCAGACTCTGTCAGTGGAAGTGCAGACTGGCACTCTCCTGATCCATGTTTAAAATCCATATATGAGTGAGTACATACCATGTTTGTCTTTTTGTGACTGGGTTACCTCACTCAGGATGGTTTCTTCCAGTGCTATCCATTTACCTGCGAATTTCAAGATTCCATTGTTTTTTTCTGCTGAATAATACTCCATTGTGTAAATATACCACATTTTCTCTATCCATTGTTCAGTTGAGGGGCATCTAGGTTGCTTCCAGGTTCTGGCTATTACAAATAATGCTGCTATGAACATAATGGAGCAGATGCCCTTGTTGTAGGAATTTGCCTCCTTTGGATATATGCCTAAGAATGGCATAGCTGGGTCTTGTGGTAGATTGATTACCATTTTCCTGAGGAATCTCCATACTGCTTTCCAAAATGGCTGTACGAGTTGGCACTCCCACCAGCAGTGGAGGAGTGTTCCCCTCTCTCCACATCCTCTCCAGCATAAATTGTCTTCAGTGTTTTTGATTCTGACAGGAGTAAGATGGTATCTTAGAATTGTTTTGATTTGCATTACCCTGATGACTAAGGATGTTGAGCACTTTCTTAAGTGTCTCTTGGCCATTTTAGCCTCCTCTATTGAGAATTCTCTGTTTAGTTCTGTACCCCACCTTTTGATTGGATCCTTTGGTGTTTTGGAGACTTGCTTCTTGAGTTCTTTGTAAATTTTGGAGATTAGCCCTCTGTCAGATGTGGGGTCAGTGAATATCTTTTCCCATTCTGTGGACTGCCTTTCAGTCTTGTTGACTGTGTCCTTTGCCTTACAGAAGCTTTTTAGTTTCATGAGGTCCCATTTGTTAATTGTCGATTTCAGTGTCTGTGCCACTGGTGTTATGTTCAGGAAGTGGTCTCCTGTACCAACTCGTTGAAGAGTATCTCCCACTTTCTCTTCTAAAAGTTTCAGTGTGGCTGGATTTATGTTGAGATCTTTGATCCATTTAGACTTAAGTTTTGTACAAGGCGATAAACATGGATCTATCTGCAGTCTTCTGCATACCAGTACCCAGTTATGCCAGCACCATTTGTTGAAGATGCTTTCTTTTTTGCTCGAATTATCATTGCCGGGAGTCAGAGGCAGGTGGATCTCTGTATGTTTGAGAACATTGTACTATTATTCCAGCAGAAGTTTCAGTCTTCCCTCAATAGTGATGCACTCTTTTTCAGGAACTGCCAGATAGAAGAGAGATCATTAATGAAATATAAATATGTAGTATATCCAAATTCAGACAGCCTTAATGAAGGGCAGAATTCTTTATTTCTGACGACTTGTCACTCTTAAGAATTATTCCAGGGAAAGCATAAAACTCTACCTTAGATTTGTTGCTTTTATTAAAGGTTTATAAGATACTACTATTCTGTCTCTGGCTCTTTCTCCTCCCTCCCCCACCCCAAAGATTTTAAATCCTGGTATCATATTTTCCTACAGTCTTATTTGGGATGAGATCTGCTTTCGTGAAGCCACTAGGACTACATAGGAAATAGGAAGGGAACAGTGAGGAACTGCTTTCCGCCTGCATTGTCCCAGGCCACTCAGTTACCTCACAGTTTCCATGATCAGTATTCTGGGCATAGCCTAGCTGGCTTCTCTGCTCAGGCCTCACAAAGCTGTAACTAATGTGTTGGCTGGGGTGCAGCCTCATCTGATGCTCAGGGTCAGCTTGCAAGCTTATGTGGTTGTCAGCAGAAATCCTCAACTTGCAGCTGTTGAGCTCATAGTGGCTTCGTTCTTCAGAGTCAGCAGGGAGCAGCTGACCTCAACCAGTGTTCCAGTCCCTCTTTTAAGGGCTTGACCCTGATTAGCCAGGCATACCCAGGTGTATGTATTTCTGGTTTTGTTTTGTTTTATTTTTTACTCTTGGGGGCCCACCACCCAACTCCCAAATAAATACATGGAGACTTATTCTTATGAATGCCTGGCCTTGGCTTAACTTGTTTCTAGCCAGCTTTTCTAACTTAAATTATCCTGTTTCTCTTTAACTATGTTTTGCCTCTGGACTTTTTTACTTTTATTCTATATTCTTTCCCTTTCTCCCTCACTCATTTTTTTTTTTTTTTTTTTTGTTTTTTTGTTTTTTCGAGACTGGGTTTCTCTGTGGCTTTGGAGGCTGTCCTGGAACTCGCTTGTTAGTCCAGGCTGGTCTCGAACTTACTCCCTCACTCTTTCCTTCGAGCCTGAACTACATTGAGAGTTCAAAGCCATCCTGGGTAACTTAGTGAAATCCTGTTTCAAAATACAAAGTTATAAAGGGACTGATTACAGAGCTTAATTATTGAGCACTTCTTCTGTCCTCCCTTCTTTTCTTCCTTCCTTCTTTTTCTTTTTTGTTTTTGTGGTTTGCTTTTGAGACAGTCTTACTTTGTTGCCAAAGCTAGCCCAGAATTTACTCTGTAACCCAGGATGACTTTAAACTTGTGGCAGTCCCCCCGCCTCTGCCAAGTCTTGAAATTATAGGTGTGAACTACCTTATTGTACTTGATTACCCATTTTTGATTTAAGAAAAAGACTCAATGTGAAATCAGTGTGTGATGTTAATGGCTGCCACCTTAACATCAGTTACACACATCGCAGCCCTAAGCTACTATTCATTGCTTTTCATTTCAGTTGCTATGGTGAAACCTTGTGACCAAAAGAAACTTGGGGAGGAAAGAGTTTATTTGACTTATACTTCCAGGTCATAGTCCACCATTGAAAGAAGCAGGGGATGAACTCAACCAGGAACTCAAGCAGATTGAATATATAGCTCAGTTGCTGAGCACTTGCCTAGCATCTGTGAGGCCTTAGGTTCAATTATCAGCACTGAAAACACAACCCCCCCCAAAAAAAACAATTAAGTATTATAACTAACAACAAAGGCAATGTGGAGATAAAATATCTAAAAATTACAGGAGGAGATTAGCATTTCTAAAAACCACGAAAGCAGACTGTAGCAGATCTGTAACACTATCCAAGAATCAACATCATAACCATGCCAGTTGTTCTTATGCTTATTTACAAACTTGAAACTTCTTGTTAGTAGTACTTTTTCATTGGGACCACCAGCCTGCAAATAAGGACATGAAGCCTTATTTATTAATTATAAAGTTTTGCCTTTATTTTAACGGCTTGTCCTCAACTAACTCTTATAACTCAAATTAACCTGTTTCTGTTAATGAACGTTCTGTCACACGGTCCGGTTACCTCTGCTCTGTACCATATGTCTGACTTCTTCCCAATCTCATTGGCATCTCTGCCTCTCTTCTTCCCAGAATTCTCTCTCTCTTCCCCAGAAATCCTGCCTGTTCTCTCCTGCCTAACCATTGACCATTCAGCTCTTTATTAAACTAATCACAGTGACACATCTTAACACAGTGTAAAGAAATGTTCCGCAACAACTTCTAATAATAAAAATTCAATCAGGTCTCTCCCTGCCCCCCCACCCCCATCCCTTCCTCTCTCTCTACCTCCCCCACCTTCCCTCCTCCTCTTTCTCCTCCTTCCTGCCTGCCTGCCTTCCTTCCGCTTTGGGAAAGAGTTAGTAAAAGCTGATTTTAAGGTCAGTTAGGGAAGACAAGCACAGAAGAGCTAAGAAAACTCTTCTAAAGAATAAAATGTGTAAAAGTGACTTGCCTGAAAAAGCAGATAAACTTAGGGAGCAGACCAATGAGTTCAGAAACAAATGGCTCATAAAACAACAACAAAGACAGATTCAAACTGCAATGAGACAGCATGTTTTACTCATCAGGATTAATTTCCAATCTTGTGGTAAGGATATGGGCAGAATAGGCCTTTTAACGTACTGCAGATAGTAATAAAAACTGTCCCTGTAAAGAGAAATGTTGTAATGCTGGCATTTGTATAATCAAGCAATTCCACATCTAGGGATGTAACCCAGAGGTAAATTGACAAAAACATAAAAAGTTATATTCATAAAATTATTCTGGTGGTTACATTTGTAATAGCAAAATATTGGAAATAGAACAGATATTTGTCGGTAAGAAAGTTCTGTGCAAGAGAATTCTAAAAAAGAAAGACTATAGATGATGTCTGGGGATGTGGTGTGGTTTCCAAGATACAATATTCTGAGAAGAGGATAACCCCTGAAAAGCACTGACTATTGCCATGTGTGAGATGTATAGCATATGTTCTGTAAGAGCACTGCAGTCATTTATATAATAACAATATATAACAACAAGCATAGTCTACATATTTTATGAGAAAAAAAGACAGTAGAGGGAAATAAAACAAAACCCAAGTAAATATAGCTACCTCTAGGAAGACAGAAGGGAGGGTGTTTGAAATGAGACTTTAAATACATTTTAATATCCTTTTCCTGTAAATTTTATTTTATTATTGTACATTTGTATAATGTGTGTGAGGTGAGTGTGCCGCTGTGTGGATGTGATGACAGTCAGAGGACAAATTTGTGGAAACAATTCTCTCTTGCCATTTTCCTGTGGGTTTCAGGACTTAGACTCATGTCACTGGGCTTGCAAGTAAACACCTTTACCTCCTGAGCATCTTGGTGGCCCCGTGACATCCAGTATGAGAACTGTCAACAGTTTTAGCCATTGAAAAATTAGCAAAATTTAGAAGGAAGAAAACACATTACGGTATCCTTCATTACTCGCTGCGAGAAGAAAAGATGACCTTTAGTTCTGCTGTTTTAATGTTTGATATTAATCTATGTGTAGTCTAAAATCACCTGCTGCTTAGATTCAGTCTGCACGAATGCTACCTTGTTCTTTTGCTTCATTGGTCCTTTGAAAACATGATTTCATCTATATCTCTGCTACTCAACATTACAGGGTAACCAGAACCCAGTGCAGGATAGCAATTAGAAACCCACTTGGAGGGTCTCTATAACACACGTTCTGGGTAGTTTCCTATTTTTCAAGAATTAAAAATATATTCCTTTGCTTTTTACTTCACATGTGAACTTTACTTGTAGCCAATGTGTGGCTTCTGGAATCGGCACTAAGCAGTTGTCACAGGGTTGGGGGTTTGCTTCTGATCGGTGCTCAGGTGTGAGAAGTGCCCCACATTGCTGTCACTGCACACTGCTAAGGTCCTTTTGGGTCACTTCTCCATTCAAATGCCCCCAAGCTGTTCCATTTCTTTTAGTCTTCCAGGCCTCATACACATTTGAAAGGCATGTCTTTTCTGTAGAGAATAGTGCCTTAGAAGAACTAGAAAGCTATTCCTGTGACATCTCAGATGCTTTAAAAGCACTAGAAGTGGAGCCTACCTGAAATTTTTACATTTAGATATGTGACCTTGAGCAAGTCACTTAGCCTCTCTGTGTCTCAACTTTTCTACCTTTAAAGTAGAAATTTACCATGTAATTTGTTGTTTGCCATTCAAATGAGTTATCATTTATACAGTCTAAAACCTGCCACACTGGACATGGTTAATGGCCTGCCTACCTACAAAAGAAGGCTGTGCGAAGCTTGACTATGGCCCCTTCCATATCTATGTTCCCTTACTACTGGGGTGTGCTCTTTGTCATGCTAACTGGTTCCATTGAGCTCATTATCAGATGGAGGGAAAGCAAGACGGAAGCCACTACTTGGTTACAGATAGCTGGTTCCTCCAAGTCTCATTATCTTTTTGATACCATGTGTCTCCTAAGTTTAATACACGTGTAAAAGTAAATAAACCAAAAAAAAACTTAGAAAAAAAAAGATAACAAATTGAAGTGGGCCATAGTCATGCCTATAATCTCAAAGTTTAGGAGGTGGGGACTGGGGGGATCCTGTTCAGAATCATTCTCAGCTACTAAGGAGTTCCAGGGCAGCCTTGGCTATTTGAGACCCTGACTCAAACACACAAAAATAATAAATATACATCAAGATCTGAAAGTGTTGAATATTCCTAAATAGAATTCTTTCTCACCTGTATATAAACATTCAAGGAAATGCTGCCTTGCCTTCTGTTTACTAGAGGTTCTTTTTTGAGATTCATGGAATTGGTGGTTCTTGAAGGGTTCAGTGCTGTATAAATAAAAGATATCTTGTATTCCAACTATTCTTCATTAGCTATTGATTTGTTTACCTTGTCTGTGTATTTTGCATATGTTCATGTGTGGCATATGTCTGTGTTTGTGAGTTTGTGTATGTAAAGGCATGTGAACACTTACTACACATTCATATGGGGATCAGACAGCAGCATCTTGTGTTGGTCCTTGCCTGATACCTTGTTGAAGTTGGGTGTGCTTGTTGCTCGCCCTGCATATCGCAGACTAGCTAGCCCACAAGCTTCTGGTGATTCTCCTAGTTCCACCCCCATCTTGTCTCAGGGTCACTGGGATTGCAGGTGTGCTCTGCTGCATCCTGCTCGATACGGCTTCTGGGGATTCAAACACAAGTCCTCATACTTGCATCTTCTTTACCCACTGAACCGTCTCCTCCAAAGTGTTATTTGTTCATTCAGTCCATAATTTGATAGGTGCTAAGTGCACACTATGTTCAGACCACAACGCCAGGTCTTGGGAATAAAGTGAGTGTGGTTGGACTCGACCTGGGAGACCTAACTGACGAGAAGCTGCTGCAGGCTTTTCAGAAGCTTCCCTTGGCTTTCTGTCACTAACAGCTTCTTACCCAGCTCTAACAAACCGCAAGCTGTTTTAACCTCCCTCTGTTGTTTTTGCTGTTTATAAAAGGAGAGAGTTGGGTCTCAGTGATCCCCAGGATCTGAAACGCTGTGGTCCCAATATTCTCTTAGGGTTACTTTGGACTGTTGTGAGAATGAAATTGCAAAGTTTTCATGAAATCACTTTAAAAACTATTAAGTGCTATGTAAATGAAAATATTACTCTTTACTAATTTGATGTTATAGGCTGATATTTTTGCTCCAAAAAATAGAAACATAAAGTGTTATAACTATGCCCCAGATGCTTAGGAAAGGGGCAATCTCTTCATGCCTGGTGGGGGAGGGGGTCCATAGTGTCTGTTATTGTCCTCATTACTGAGTAAGAAACACTCACTGTACTGTGTTTTGATTTAGATCCCAGGACCCAGAGGTTTAGTATAGTTAGTTATACATAAACCATGTCCCCAGGTGGGGCACTTTGAGGGATGTGTTCTGTACTAGGTTTATGAAATTTAAGATTATCAGTAATCATCTGTGATGAACAACTGTGTGTCTACGTGTACCATGCAGAGATTGAATGTCTTTGTCTTCCTTTGTCATTTGAAGGTTTGAGTGGGCCTGGAGAGATGGCTCATTAGTTACGAGGACTTTCTGTTCTTGAAGAGGCCCCACCACCTCTGTAACTCCAGTTCCAGGGACTCCAGTGCCCTCTCTGTCCTCTGTGAACACCAGATATGTTGTTGTCAGCTCTTTTATTACACAGACATTTACACTTGATCTTTACATTAATTTAAAATTTCCTCTGTTCTCTCCACATTTATAGATTATTAAAAAAAACCCTTAATGATGAGAAGGAAGCATTCATTAAATAAACCAATAAACCAGTTCTCAAGGTTGCCTCAAGAATCATGTGGATTTGAGGGACTTTTATTCCTCCTTTCCTCTCCCCCCCCCTCGGTCTCTTTCCTGAGTCAGGGTCTCACTCTGTAGACCAGGCTGACCTTGAACTCATAGAGACCACCTGCCTCTGCTTCCCAAGTGCTGGGATCAAAGGTGTGTGCCACCATACGCAGCCTAAGAATTGGGTTTTAATTATTTCTAGATATTTGTTCTCAGATTTAATTACTTAATCTCTGAAGTTTTAATTAACTGTGGTTGTTCTTCACAAGTTTTCATAATGTGTATACCCTTTAAAAGATCTCAAGATTTCTTTATTTTAAGTGTTCGAGTGTTTACCTACATGCGTAGATTATGTGTTCCCACTGCATGCCTGGTGCCCAAGGACACCACAAGGGGGCATTAGACTCCTGAGAGTTAGCCACTATGTGGATGCTGGTCTTTTCCAGAGTAACAAAGTGCTCTTCATCTTTGAGCCATCTTTCCAGACACCCTACATTTTTTTATTTGTATGTATCTAAGTGTGTCTGTGTGTGTGAGTGCCCATGGAGGCCAGAAGGGGCATCAGAGTTCCCCAAGCTGAAACTATAGACACTTGTGACGTATAGGTGCTGGGAACTAAACTCAGTTCTACTCATTCTGCATGCTAACCGCTGAGCCATCTCACCAACCCCAGTCCATTGTTTACTTTATTCAAAGCTACTGATATAGATTATTTAATTTACTGTTGAAATGTGATCTTTCCCTAAAAGCTGTATGTGCAATAAAACTTGGATTTATTTTCATTGCAAAGTTACTTGCCAGCACAGACTAATGTTGCTCATTTAACCTGTTAAAAGGCTTTGGGATTAATTTTTATGTTTGTAGTATGATTATAGATTTATGTTTTGCTTTTGAAGAATGAAATCATTACTTTGTTTTACTGGTAAATTCATGCTTATATGAGTCATCCCTTGTCATTTATGAAAGGAAAATAGTGTTCTATCGTGAAAGCTAGAATTGAGTTAGTCAACCAGAAGCGAGCGCCTGACTGTTTCCAGATGCTTGCTCTTCCTCTCCCTGCAGGGTTTGGATGCAGTGCTCAGTCTTACCTCAGTCAGGAATTTGCTAAGCTTGCCCTTTCCCCCATATCCTTTCATTATGGCTAGATAGATACATGCTGAAATCCATTTTATGATTTCCCGTTATGATAGTTAATCAGGAAAATATGGACAGAAACTCCTGAGCTAAACACAATTTAGAAGACTTTTACATTTTATGGACTTCGAAAATGACCTTGGTTCTGAATTGCATCTCCTCCTGTAAGTGAACAAGCACCGTTTTTGCCCAGCTGTTTGGTGTCCTTCCACAGCCCCTACAGCTGACACCCTGACACCCTTTCAAATCATTGTTAGGAAAGATATGTGGTGTGTCCATGTGCTGCAGTTGGGTGCTTGTTGTGACTTGGTAGCCATTCCAGTTTTCTTAGAAGAGCCCGATTCGTAAGGCTAACAACTGACCCTTTAAGTATGTAAGCCTTTTCTCTCTTACCCTTTCTTTCTCTTGAGAAATGACGATGGAGGGAAGAAAAGGTGTAGATTGGTCTTACATTAGTCACTCTCATTTCTTTGCTCCTGCTCCTTTATTTTGCCCAGGGAATCTTCATATATCTTAATAGTATATATGATGGATAGAAACAGGTGTTGCTCTTCAGTGTAAGTGTATTAATTAATAGCCAATATTCTTAATTATCCAACTCCTTGATTCTTCCTCTAGTTGCTTTTCTTTTCCAACCTTCTCTGACTTAACCTTACTCCCAAAAATGTGTGATGGAAAGGCCTAGAGCAGTATTGTATTGTTTTATAATGGCCTTCTATTTTTATTTTTTCTTCATTGTGATGTGTAATCTACTGGAGATGCCTTTTCCTATTGCCATGTGTTTCATTTACTGAGCTTTTCCTGTCTGCATTAGTACATTTTCTCTGTTAATAATTTCATCCATTCCAAAAGGTTTAGTAATTTTCCCTGTCCTAGAATGTACTCCTTGAATTTATTTTATTCAGTGGATTTAGCTGTACATTTTGTTCCATACATATTTATATACCAAACACTGAAATGCTGGAGACACAAATGTAAGTCCTAATCTATAAAGGTGCCCTTCAGTATGTAGAGAGGAAAGCAACTTGATGATGTTACAGTACAACAATCCCATAGATACCATTGATATTTTTCTCTCTCTCTGAGACAGTCTTTCTAGGTGTCCCAATCTGGCCCCATACTCATGAATGCTGGGATTACAGGCATGTGCCACCATGACACATCATTCATGTTTTTATAGGAGTGAAGAGTAGACATCTCATAGTTCAGAGGACAGTTCATGATCAGGAAATCTACCCCAAAGGAAGTCAGGCTTGAGTTTTAAAGAAATAATAGAAGCTGAAAGAAAGGTCACCTAAGAACATTCTAGGCAGAGATGATAGCATTAACCATAGCATGACAGAAGGGAACGGCACATGGTAAAGGAGCAGGAATTGAGAGGAGGTAAAGGTAGAGGGATTAGGGACCTCCCTTCTCTTCCCCAAAATACTACCATGTTGCAGAGTTTACATCTCATCCCCTAGGAAGTGGGGAGCTTTTGACCCACTAGTTAGTCGGGGACATAGGATCCAGTGCTTGTTTTCTGTGGCTTAACCTCATAGCTCTATAGAAGGTAGCTGTTATATATAGATGCATAATAGATCCCATAGAAACCTAGTAGCTAACATGCGTTATTATCTTCTAGTCTCTGTAGCTCAGGAGGCTGTGGGCATGGCTAACTGGAGTTCTCACAAGGCAGCAATCAAGTTGTCAGCCCGACTGCAGTCATTGCAAGGTCAGCTGAGGGAGAAGCCCTTCTAGCCTCTCTCAGGCAGCTGCTGACAGCCTCCTGTTGTTTGGGGCCAGTGGACTGGATTCCAGTTCCTCTCCAGACGTGCCCCTTCTTCTCTTGATCCATGGGTCTCTTGATGAAACAGCTCACAATGTGGTGGCTGTGAGAGTGAAAGTGGAAGGCGGGTCAGAGACCAGAGTGCCACAGCTAGTCAGGAAGCAGCATCTCATCACTTGCCATTTATCCATTCGCTGTCCGTTAGTAGCAAGCTGTTAGGTCTCCCTCTAGCACATTTTAGAGGAAAGATCACATGGCAACATGAATCCCAAGGGGCTTGGAAGCCATCGTTGAAGCTGCCTACCAAGCAGACTTAAGGAGTAAGATTAGGTGACAAGGAACACTTAGGAGGCTAATGTAATAATCCAGGTGAAAGGTCTGGAAATCACTGTGGCTATGGACTAGGATGAACTATTAAAAACTGTCTTGGGTGTAGTGGTAAGACATCTTATTAATTTATAGAGTATGAAGGCTGTAAGGGTTAAGAAGGAGTCACAGATGATATTTAATTCTTCATTCCTGTAGCTGTCTTACTACACAAATATGTTTTACTTAAATGTGACAAAAGCTCCTGTCCAGGTTGAAAATGTCACCCTTGCTGCTCCCTTGCCTCCATACTTTAGTGAAGTGGCCAGTCCTCACCCTGGCTGTGGCTGTGGCTTCACTATACTGTAAGATCCCTGTGACTTCTGCCTGCTTAATCTCCTTCTGTCTTTGTTCCCATTGCCATTCTTCTGTACTCAAGAATCGCTCTACTTAAAAGTTGGGGAGCACACTTCTAATTCTTTTTCTGTGTCCTTTTCTTTAATCTAGATTCTAAAATGCCCGGTATCTGTGTATCTTTCAGTCATTCAGCCAACACTTATCACGGGCATACTTGGTGACCAGCACTTTACTAGGCCTCCTTGGGAATATGATGGTGAGCAAGACAAAGCCCCTGTTCCTTTGGTCTGCATTAGTAGTTCCCCTCCTTCTCATCTGTCAGAAAGATCTCAAATCCTTTAGTCACACTTCTGAATGTGATGGTGAGCCAAACATTGTCCCTGTTCCTCTTGGTCTGCTCTAGTATCTCTTCTCGTGTTAGAAATACGAGTCCTTAAGGCACAGTTAGTTCCATTTCCATTTCTCTGTGAGATACTTTGAGATCACAGGCTTGAATTCCCATGGGCCCCACCTCCTGCAGCTGCTTCCAAGAGAATTCTGCATTTGACGTTTAGAGATTACATGAGGTTTAAAGTGAGAACTGGCGTCAGTTGTTAAGGGCAGTGACCTCTCCCCTTAGTCTGTAGCCTACAGTAGAGCAGAGTGTCACCCTCTGACTCACCAGAGTCACCTGCAAAGCTTTGTAGACCTGTAGATGTCTGGACCTTCCTTAGATATTCTGGTTCAGCATGGCAAACTAAAGGAAAATGATCTCCAAGGTGAATCTGGTGTCCAGCTTGATTAGAGGGTTATTGCACTAATGTCACCTTTGTGCTGTTAATAGTTTTGTTTAAACATGGTCATCCAAATAAACTAAAGCAGTAAACGGAGTGTTGAGTGAAGATTATCTATGTCAACCCATTCCTAGAAGAATCCTCATCCATCTGTGGGAGTAACCAGGCTACTCTGTATTTTAAATAATGAAAATATGTCTAATAGGACTCGTGTATTTGGCTTAGCTGTTATGAGCTCTTGCTGCTCTTGCACAGCAGAGTTAAGTTCCCAGATCCTACATTAGGTGACTCACAACTGACAGCCCCAGGGGATCTGAAGCCCTTTTCTAGACTTCTCAGTCACCCACAGGCACAAGTGCATGGTTACACACACACACACACACACACACACACACACACACACACACACACACACACTTTTTTTAGTATGACTGGTAATTAACCAGATTTAGAAATGTAGATCAATCAACGATTATATTAATGTATGTATTCTCTCTAGCTCCTTTGCTCTAATAGCTTTCTGAGTCTATGAGAAATGTGGAACAAAGACCAGTAATTATTTTTTCCTGAAATTCTAATAAATCATATTCTGTTCTTTAAGGAAGTATATTATTACCATCTTGCAAACAGGGATTTTTGTTTTGTTTTGTTTTTTTTTTTGCAAACAGGTGTTATTAAAATGTGGCTTAATAAGGTTTTTTTTTCCCTCCTTTAGTGTTATTCCTCTTTTAAGAGAGTCTGTTGGAATATTAATGCAAAGAACTCCTCCCTCATTGGAAAATACACTTCCCCAATGCTATCAGAGGGTAAGTTTTGCAAATCATTGGATTGTATGTTGTTTCCAAAATGTTAGGGTTTTCTTTTTCTTTTCTTTCTTTTTTTTTTTTTTTGGTTTTACGAGACAGGGTTTCTCTGTTTTGGAGGCTGTCGGTCCAGCCTGGCCTCGAACTCACAGAGATCCGCCTGCCTCTGCCTCCCGAGTGCTGGGATTAAAGGCGTGCGCCACCAACGCCGGCTAAATGTTAGGGTTTTCATCTTGCATAAATATGGGTAGCATGTACATATAATTTGACCTTTCTCCCAAGACTGCATGGTTACATGATTGTCATTCATATAAACCCAAGCAAATTCATTAGAAAACATTAAACTTTATTAAAGAAAATGTGTATACTGTACTCATCTAGAAATTGAATTGTAACTGTCTTATTCACTCTTCTATTGCTGTGAGAGACACCATGACCAAAGCAACTCTTAGAAAAGAAAGCATTTAATTGGGGCTGGCTTACAGTTTCAGAGGCTTAGACTGTTATCGTAGCAGGGAGCATGGCAGTAGGCAGGCAGGCAAGATCTAGAGCAGTAGCTAAGAGACAGCTACATCCTGACCTGCAGGTAGAGACAGAGACATACATACACTGGGCCAGATGTGGTTGTTTGAAACCTCAAAGGCCACTCCCAATGACACACCTCCTCCAACAAGGCCACACCTCCTAATCCTTCCCACACTCTGGGGACTGAGCATTCAAACAAATGAGCCTGTCGGGACCATTCTCCTTCACACCACCTCATCAGTGTAGTTAAAATTACCTGTTTCTATGTGTGTGTGTGTGTGTGTGTGTGTTCCTGTATATGTATACCACATGTGTGTAGGTGCCTGTTGAGGACAGGAGGAGCATCAGAGCCCCCGGAACTGGAGTTACAGGCAGTTGTGAGCTGCCTGCTGTGGCTGCTGGGAAAGGAGCTCCGTCCTCTGAAGAGCAAGTGCTCTTAACTGCTGAAACCATCCCTCCCACCCCTCGGTGTGTTCTGTTTGTTGTGTTTTATTTTGTTTTTGTGGCACCTACTGTGTAGCAGATGCGCTTCTGAGATACTAGAGACAGATGGTGAACAAAGAAAGACACTGTGCTCTCAAGGAGCCCACAGTCTAGTGGGCACACAAATGTTAAGTGATGCTGAGGGCAGGAAAATGTCCGTGATGTGCACTGTAAGAAATGAAATGAGAATGTAGTAGATGTGGATGACTACATCAGATTCAGCAAGGAAAGTGTCCAGTCATATACAAATCCTTAAGAAGAATGTTCCAGAATGCCACACACACACACACACACACACACACACACAAAACCACTAATGTGAGGCCACTATGACAGGAACTAATTTAGTGTATTTGGAGACTAGCAAAACAGGTTTTGTGGCTGCAGCATCGTAAGTAAAGGGGAAAGTGATTGAAAGGTTGGAAAGAAGGCAAGGACCAGATGTTAGAGGTCTTGGTCATGCTAAGAGGCTTAGACTTCACTCGCAGTGGGAAGATCTGGAATGCTTTGGTGCAGCAGGAATGTAATGGATTGTGTGCTTTAACAAGATTGTCCTGTGTAGAGAACATGTTTTGGGGAAAGCTGGCTGAGACTACTGTCATGGCAGTAAGATGGAAGCAAACACATTGCAGTGTGTTTTTGGAGGAGGGTTGCATTAATGAAGGGGAAGGCTGACACTAGGATGGAAGTGTTTGAGAGCGGGGAGTTAATTCCAAAGTAAGATTCTGTTTATAACCCATTAAGATTGAAATACTGAGCAGACATTACGGAGGATGACAGCTAGGCAGCACATCTGGCATCGTGGGCACTGATAGAACTGAAAAGATTTAAAGCCAGGCCAGCAAAGTAGCTCAGGGGAAGAGTGCTACCCAGCATGTGCAGGCCAGGGGTCAGGTTCTTAGGGGTGGGGGACAAGAGGACGGAAGAATGTCTGAATCATTGAGAAGGCATGCAGTGACCCTGGGAGATGATATAGCTCTGTTTTCACCTCCGCATTCAGAGACAGGTAGAATAGCCAGAAAAGGAATTAGGGAACTACAAAATCAGAAAACAGAAAATAGTCATTTCACTTTAATACTTTTTTTTAACTGCATTTCCTGTATTTGCAAATATGTCCATTTTGTGTAGATATTCAGAATTGTATCTTTAATAAAAGAAATGTCCCTCTGGTCTATTAACCTTTTCAAGGAACCTTTTCTGTGTAATGAATTCTATCGTTTCTAAGTATGTGTTCATTTCTGTCCTTTATTTCCAGCCCTTTTTTCTGTGGTCTACTGTGTCATTCTTTTTCTAGCTCTGTAACCCAGCTGTACTTCTGATCTATTTGCGAAGTTAAAACTTCCCTCTAGGTACTCTCAGATGTCTTGACAGATTTTTATAAGTGTTGGTTCATTCTCTTTCCCCATCCCGTCTCAATGTCACCGGAACATGAGTACTCCATAGGCATCTTTTCTGACGTCCCTTTTTTCTGTTGCTACATGGTTGTTTGTAGGTGGGAGGTTACTGTCTTGATCTTGATGCTGATGTCTGCCCGGTGTTTCAGGTGCAACAGTTACAAGGAGTTTATAGCTTACAAGAACAGCACTTCTGGACGCTCTGTTCTGATGTTTACGTTGGGACCTTGAAGCTCCTAGTAGCCCCAGATGCTGACGCCAGGTGGATCTTAAGCCAAACACATAATATTTTTACACAGGTAAGACTTGTTACAAACCTCTTTTAAGAGTCTTACAATTCTCTGTATCTGCTAGCTTTAAATACCTTACATTTAACAAATCAAATATTGAAACTACTAAACTAAAAGAATAAACATTGTTCTCCAATCTGAGTGAAATTTGGAAAGTCCTTATTTTTCTTAACAGCCTCCCTCACTCTCCCTCCCTCCCTCCCCCCTCCCTTCCCCCCCTCCCTCCCTCCCCCTCCCTCCTTTCTTCCTTTTATTTTTTTTGCAGTCCTGGGTATTGACTCAGGGCCTCCCACTTTAGTTAGTATTGTTGACTGGAGTCTAAACATTCCTCTAAGCAGAAACACTTTTCTATGATGTGTGCATCACTGGATACATACTTCTGTCTTTCTCTCCCTTTACATCTTCGGGCATGAATATAATATGCAGTGAGTTAAATTCAAGGCATTACATAAATTAGAGATTCTGCCTCCTGATGAGAGACACACATGCTTAGGTTCCTTATGAATGAATTACTGACAGATCTAGTGTTAATTAGGATTTACATAATCCCAATCTTAGATGCAGCAAAGACTCTGCTATAGTGTGTGCTGGTACCAGTTGTTCAGAATTTTAACAGCTTTCTGAGCAGTCACAGTATATAAATGCCCCTCATCTCTGTGAATGTGTGTCATCGTGGCTTTCATAAGGAGCCTTGGAGGCCTATGCTGGGTATCTGAATACTTCTCGTACTGGCTCCATGTTTCGGGGACAAAAGGACAGCAGCATGGCAGTGACCTTCTGCTTGCTGGCCCCTCCAGACCGGGTCCTCTCCTTTATTCTGTGTTTTCTAGTGCCTCCTACCCTCGCAGCGGGGCTTCTGTGAGCATCTAGGACACCCTGCACTCTTGGCTTTGTCACTGCATCCATTTTTCCCATGAAGAAGAATGCATTTTATAGTTCGAGAACTGGGCTCACAGCAGTAGCTGCCTATTGGGACTACTGAAGCTGTAACCGCAGGAACACGGGAGGCTTCCAAAGCCTTAACCCTGGCCTCTGGAAATGGCTGTGTTTGAGCATTCCCTCAGCTGCCTCCTCGATTTCAGAAACTATATTTGGGCTTCAAATACTTGTCTTTTTGTCATCTAAGGTCCTGACTAGTTGATTTCATTCCTTGTAGTTACCAGGGATTCCCTTTGAGGCTTGCTGTAAAGGTATTCAAAGCCCTTTCCCTTCCTGCCCTGGAGAAGTAGGGGTCATGTCTCTAAAATAATTTTTATTCATACACTTAGTGATTTAAAATTTTTTAATCGTTCTTTCTATTCTCACATACCAGAATAGACTATTTAAATAATTTATTTCGTTTTCTGCTTATGCAGTAACAATGCCTGTCCTTGTAGCGTGAGTAAATGTCAGGGCTTGCTATAAATAATTTTATTTCATGAACTGCAAGTCCTTAGATAACTTTGTAATTTAAGTTACATCTTCCTCACTTATCAAAGTGAAGCCAGGTTACTGCTTTTTTGAGGGGGAAAGTCATTACACACAGTGAGAGGTCTCATCAGGTAAAGGACCCCAGTGCCAAGCTTGATGACCCGACCTTCCATGATGGGGGACCAAGAAGTGATTGCCCTGACCTCCACACACAAAATAAGTGATGTAAAAATGAATAAAATCCATTTGCTAAACGGCACTGATGCTTTCTCTCAGCCAAAGTGTCTAGTCTCCGTTCTAAAGAAGGAGGGCTTCCTGCTGAGTTTCCTCGGTGTGTTTGGTGTCTTTCTTACAGCTGACCCTGAGGAAGAATGTAAGGAACGGGCTTTAGTTAAAGGCATTTCTTATGAAAGCTTGTATTAAGGTAACTTTAAACTGAAAGAACCAAAATTAGAGAATTGGATGTTTCTATTTAGTTCCCGATCTATGTATGTGGTGACTTTGGAACCACGGGGATTTGTCATTTTTAATATCATTTTCTAGAGTCACCGATTTCTCTTGAGCTGCTAAAGACGCAGGCTTGTTGTGCCTGAGTGTGGCATGGGGAGGAGCTGCTGGAAGCCCCTCAGTCTCCTTTGTGAATAGGAATTAGGTGTAATCCAGTGTTGAAGCTCTAGGTCTCCTTGTACAGCAAAGTCTTCCTCAGTGTCCATGTAAGCTAACTTCGAAATTAATTATTAGTTGATAATGGTGAGATGAAAAGTTTGTTTTTGTGTTTACTTAGAAACAGAAAGTGAGACCCTGGATTAGAAGCAAGTCAATGGTTTATGGCTTTTGTTTAAACTGGCCATGATCATGTGTCAATCTTAATGGTATACTTCACAATTACAATTTCAGCCTTAATAGACATTGTTTTGTTAGAAATAATGTTTGAAGAAAAAAGTTCTAAATCTGTTCAAACAAAGTTCTAGAATATGTTTGAGGTTCATTATCCCCCACCATTCCTCAAAGTACAAAAGACAGCCAAGCCTACTTACTGCAAGTTGTCTCCTGGCAAGACTTCCTAGCTCGCTCTCCCAGATAGGTATGCCGGTTAAGTCTTGAGCCCCCAGCTTCCTGAGTCCCCAGCTTCCTGAGTCCCCAGCTTCCTGCTTCTGCCTTTTGGGCTCTGTTCTTTTACCTTAAAATAGAAGGGAACAGTTATATCCAGGAAGGAATCAAAAAGCCTCCTCCCAACACAAGTCGGAGTCCCTAAATTACAGCAACCCTCCGCCCCCTCCTGTCTCCTGTGTTCACACTCCCTCCCCTTCTCTGAGCAGCAGTGTTACTCAGGCTTTTGCTCTGCTTGAGTGACATGCCCAGAAGAAGCTCATCTTCCCTTCTCTAAGTGGGTTTCTGGTTTTCCATCCTTTCTAACCTTTCCCCCTTTTTGTAATGGGCTTTAATGTTTGTTGAGTATTGATTTTGTTTGCCTTCTCTGCAGGCTTTTTCTTAGCTATCTTTCCTTATCATCTGTACCTAACACTCAGCAGGCTGAGCAGACAGCCATGGGATCTTATATATCCCCAGGTTTGTTATTTTTCATTACGCCATGTGGTATCTGTGTTCATTGACTGGCTGGTAGTAATGGATACAATGATGACAGCAGTGGCAATGCTGGCACTTACTGAGAGCCTGCTGGGTGTCAGTTATCATCATAGGCATTAATGTATTCGTTACACAGGACAGTTTACAGAAAAAGAAACCAGATCTGTTTTCTTTGGTTTCCCTTTTTGTTTTGTGGTGTTAAGTAAACACTGAGCCGTATCCCCAGTTCTTGGTTCTTATCACAGTGTCATTAAGTAGCCCAGGCTAGCCTTGAACTTGCTCTGTAGCTTCAAAGTTGTAGTCTTCCTGCCCCTGCCTGTTTTAAGAGCACTGAGATAAGAGGTGTGTCATGCTAACCAGTTATATCATTATTCTTAACTTATAATTTATTCTATTTATGTACATTTCATTAATTGTATAGTTTCATTAATTCTCTCTCACGGAAAAATAAGTTAGTTTTGTATGACTTTATTTTATTTGTGTGGGTGTTTTGCCTGCTTGTATGTCTATGCATTGTGTGTGCCTAGTGTCAGCAGAGACCAGAAGAGGGCGTCAGATCCCCTGGGACTGGAGTTGCAGATGGTTGTGAGCCACCATGTGGGTGCTGAGAGAACCTGGGTCCTCTGGAAGAATAGACAGTGCTCTGAACCTCTGGGTCATCTCTCTAGCCACCCCCTCCCCCTTGCATTTAGAAGGGATAAAGATGAACATGTTCAGTCAAAATCCCTAACAAGAATGTGTCTATGGCTTTGGCCCATAGAGAATACAAATAAAACAACAATTTCTACAGCCATAGTCTAACTTTAACTTGTCTTGGAGCCTTTCCAAGCCTGGAGCAGCAGGCTAACTTTTGAGGTGGAGACAGGGGCAGTGAACTTAGAGGGTTAAATTGACTGGTTATTTTTCCCATTAAAGAAGGTGCAGACCGCTGGGATAGCTGGCATGGGTCCTGTGGTTAAACTCTAGATCTCTTTGTATCAGGCAGTAGGTCACTGGCCAGAAGACTCCTTGGAAATTTGGCTTCTCTTTACTTTGAAGGAAATTGAAACGAACATGGGGAACTGGAGAACCAAGCTGCCCATTCCCACTGGGACAGGGAGATGCAGCAAATGGTTTCTTTATCTTTGCTGTTGGACTGAGCTTTTGTGGAAAGCTGTTATCCCCTCAGGGGACTGATACCAGTTTGAGTAATTAACTCATGATTATGCAAAGATAATTTATCTAGCGCCTTTGTTTTTCTCTTCCCTTTTCATCGCCTTGGGCTACTCATTTCTTATTACTGTCTTCCCCATGTTAAGACTGGGGTAATGAAAATGGCAAGCAATAAAAAAGGAGCCCAACTGTTTTGCCCATTTCACTTTCATTAGCAATTTTGTTTAAAGTGAAAAGATATTAAACAATATGTTTGGGTAATATTTTTACTTTCTATTAAGATTATACATAGAAGAATTTTGCAAAAGTAGATTCTCAGTCATCCCAGAGCCATCTGGATTGAGTTAATCAACTCATACTTGCAGTAAATCAGAATAATTTATAGTAACAGCTTTTGTAGTGAGTGAAATATTTTTTCTCATACATTCACACATGATCCTGACAACAGAAATAAACTCTAGTGGGTTTATTAACTACCTGTTCAATATTAGATGAGCATGTAACACTCGTGCAAATCATTAGCACTGATTTCATCAACACTGTTTCACAATGAAGAAAACTGGACTTCAGTTTTAATTTGTAGGTAAAAATCATACAAACACTAAGTTCTTCCCCACAAACCTGTTAGTCAAAGAGAAATGGGAACAAGTACATTTTTGTGTATGTTAAGTAACAAGAATTTGAGCTTGTCATGAGAAGACTTTCAGAGGACAGCAAAAGGCATATTTTCTGTGCTCAAAACCTAGGGTCTGTCTAGTTTTTTATTCTACTAGAATAGGCCTTGAAGCTAGCCCATAAATTCATCATTATTGCACAGAACCCTTCCACCTGAGTTCCAGAAAAATAAGCCATAATAGAAATGATTGTTTTGAGCCAGTGATTACTGTCCTAAGGTCACATTGATACCCCTTTATCCCCTACTGAGAACCTCTCCTTGTAAAGGGCCATCTTCTTCCTTCTTTTCTTCCTTCCTTCCTTTCTTTTTGTTCTATTTAATAGTAGTTTTTTGATTGAAAGAAGGAATGAACTAATAGGATTTTAGTTCATTCAGTAATATTTATTGACCTCTTGCTTTCTGTCAGATATTACAAAGGTTCTGGGACTCTAGAATGCAAAAACAAAAAACAAAAAAGACAAGACAAATATGTTTCCCTTGGAGAGATTGTAGTGTAGAACAGAAATAATAAACATATTGACTAAGTAATCTTTATGAATCCTTATGATCTGAAGTGACAATGTAGGTATGTCTGGAATGTACTGGTCATAAGCTGACCTGACATAGTGGCAGGTATTTGGGTAAGAGTGAAAGGAGGCTGGGGGTGTCTGAAGTATCTGCCTCCTCCTAAATAAGCTTTGTTTTTCCTCTCTGGCATTACATCTTACAACTGGTGTTTTCGTCTTCTGCTTTTCCAGGCTCTGATCAAATATAAATTCAGTGAAGACAAGGCTTTTTTTGTTATGTCATGTCATGTCCGTAAATACTTGTATTAAAAAAGTGAATGCATTTTGTAAGGGTTGTAAGGACAGGCCTCACCGATGTCTGGTAGGGTTGTGATGAGAACATCTTGTGTTACAAGTCTTTCTCTGTACCGTCAGCTCCCAAATAATGACATGGAGACATTAATTATGAGAGCTTGGCCTTAGCTTAGGCTTGTCCCACTATTTTTTATTAACTAGTTAAATTAACTCATTTATTTTAATCTACGTTCTGTTGCATGGCTCTTTACCTCGTTTCTCTGTATTGTTCATGCTGCTTTCTCTGAGTCTGACTCTAAACCTCACCTGTCTTCCCCTCCGAATCCTCCCTGCCCCGCCTGGAAATCCCGCTTAACCTCTTCCTGCCTAGCTATTAGCTATTCAGCTCCTTAGTAAACCAATCACAGTGACACATCTTCACACAGTGTAAAGGAATATTCTGAAATAGTCCTGTGGCTATCTTAAGGAGCATAGTTCACAGGAGGGCTGAATAGCTAAGAGGAATAAACAGAGGAGGAGGAGTAAACAGTGAGATCAAGTGGCAAGTCAGGAGCCACATTCCATGGCAGGATGGTGATCATTGTAAGGACTAAGGGAGTTCTGCTGATGAATGGTTGGAGGCATAGAGGGATGCTTGTCGTTCTAGTTACTTACTGAAAATAAACAAAAATGTGAAACCCAGGCAAGGGGCATTGATAAAATCTAGAAAAGAGCTGATTGTGGCTAGGGTGGGTTCAAAGTGATGGAGATGATGTAAAATGGTCAAGTTCTGGGTTTGGATGTTTTGGATGGGAAGCCAACAAGTTTTGCAGTAGGTTGGATATTGGATGTGAGAAACAGAAATATCTTTAGAAGGAGTAGTACTGAGGGTAGGTCAACAGGATTGATGGGAAGAAAGAGAGCAGAGTAGTCCTGTGCTGCTTCTTAGATACCCCCAATAAAATGTCACGTTCCAGTGCAAGTTGTAGGTACAAACTCCAGTCTGGACATACAAACATGGAGGTGTGAACATATACAAAGGTTGATTTACAGTTTGGCTGTAAAATGAGACCAGTAGAAAACAAGTGTAGATTATAAGGACTAAGCCTTTGGCCATGTCAGTGTTTATTGCACAATGATGGGATAGAAGAAACAGTGAAGGAGACTGACAGTTTGGCAAGTGATTGACCAGTGAATATTCTCTGGAAGTGTCATAGGGAAGCATGTTTTACGTATTATTCCCGATAGTCAGGACTGAGAACTGTGTATGGAATGACACGAGCAGTTTGGAAGTTGCTTGGCAGATCTAAAGATGATAGCCGATGCTACAGGGGACACAATATATTTATTTACCACAGAGAGAGAGGATCACACAAGCTAGGAGTTAGAAGCGTGGCTGGCTTCCAAAAGAGAGGTTCTTTTTCCTTTCGCTTCCTTTTATCTCTACCTGTGCTAATTTACTTGTCCCCGCCCTCATGGGTGGATAGCTTTGTGGGGTTCACTCCTACAATTCCCCTTTTAGTCTAAATAGAAGATTTAAATTTGATACAAACTCAAACATATACAACATACATACCTAGAGAGTGTTAATTAAGTTATAATCTACTTATCCTAAGCTAAACATATCCATTCCACCTAAATTCTAAACTTATCTGAAAGGGATACCTAAGTCTGAACACCTCCTTCCAATCCCAACCCTAAAATAATTGAAAATTAACACTAACAGTTGTAAACTATCCTCTAATATCAATAGTAGGGAGAAGGGACGTGGAATTCTCAAATTTACTTCCTGCTGAAGTGGTCTGGAGATGTGTCGAGTGATGTAGTTCCAAGCTGGTTTCAAGATGATGCTTGTCGGGTGGGGTCGATGATGTGGGACAGTGCAGATGCATCCAGTCGAATCAGGTGGAGTTGAGGAAATGAATCCCCATTCTCTTTCTGAAGCAGTTAAAGATTGCTGTCAAGAAATCCCTTTTTCTCTGGAAAACTCAAAAATTAATGTTAGCACAGAAATTTTTAACTTTTATATGTATGCATACTGGGAAAGGCAACCCTAAGTAAGATAATAAACATGAAAGAGATTAGAATTTTAGAAAAAGAACCAAGTATACACAGATGACAGTCCCTCACTATTTTTGTTTTCTTCTGTCTTATATAAATGGCTCTTTGATATAATACAGAAATTCTGAATTGTATTTTAACAATATGCTTGGGTTTAAAGCAGGAGAGCCAATCCAACTCTAAAGCCAGCGTTAATTAGATGAATTGGGACTAAGGCATATTAAGAAGCAAAGAAACTAGAAATTATAATAACAAAATAGAGAGATTTAGACATTGATACCACGTTGTATTATTGCATGTTTGATGGTCCTCTGGGTAGCTATCCTTTCTTCTTTAGGTATCCGTATGCCCAGTATTTTTTTTGCTGTTCAGAACTAAGTTTTCCTGTAAAGACACAAACAGAACACTTCTCTTACCTTTTATGAGGTCTCCTTACACATAGTAGTACATGGTAGAATATGACTTTGTAGATGAGCTGTCATCTTTCCTCCTCCTGAGACCTCTTCTATTCTGATAGAATCTTAATTAATTTCGATGGGACCCAAAGTTTTTCTTCTCCTGTGGAAACAAAAGCAAAACCCCTTCCCCAACGTAACACATATCCTGGTTTCCAGACTGAGGTCATAACATCCTTAAAATACATTGGTTGGTTCAGTTCAGAAGTCTTCTCTGTAGTCCAGTGTCTTTCTGTTGTAGTTTGTCCTTTTTTATTAGCATTAGAGAAAATTCAGGGCTAGCAAAGCATTATGTAACCTGTGTTTGGGGGTCTTTGTTCCCCCTTGCTGTTTATGAAGCATCTCTTTTAAGGTTCGATTAGATCTTTCAACCACTGCTTGTCCTGTGGGATTGTAAAGTATACCAGTTACATGTTTTATATTATAATATTTGAAAAATTGTTCCCATTTACTGGAGACATATGCTGGAGCATTGTCAGTTTTTATTGTTTTAGGTATACCCATAACAGCCATCACCTCTAAGAGGTGTGTAATAACAGAATCAGCTTTTTCAGAGCTGAGAGCAGTAGTCCATTGGAAGCCTGAGAACGTGTCTATGGTATGGTGTATATATTTTAAACTGCCAAATTCTGGGAAGTGAAATACATCCATTTGCAAAAGTTCATTTCTGTGAATACCTTTAGGATTACAACCTGCTGGTAATGGAGTTTGATTGTAGAATGAGCAAGTGGGGCAATTTCTTGCTATTTCTTTGGCTTGTTGCCAGGTGATAGAAAAATCGTTCTTTAAACCTTTGCTGTTAACATGGTATTTCGTATGACATTCTGAAGCTTCCACCACATTACCTATTAATAAACGATCAATTTCATCATTGCCTTGTGCCAGAGGACCTGGCAGACCTGTATGGGATCTGATGTGTGTTTTATATATATATGATGAGTTCTGTTTTGATGGTTTCCTGTAATTGTAAAAACAATGAGGTTAATTCTGTGCCATCAGAAACAAATTCTGCAGTCTCAATGTGCAAGACAACTCTCTCTGCATACTGAGAATCTGTGACTATATTGAGAGGCTCTGTAAAGTCTTTACCATGAGAATGGCATATAACTCTGCCTTTTGTACAGAGTTGTAAAGGCTTTGAACTACTTTACTTATATTTCCTGATTTATACCCTGCCTTACCTGATTTGTTTGTATCTGTGTAGAAGGTAAGAACTCCAGAAATAGGTGTTTGTCTCACGATATGTGGAAGAATCCAAATTGTTTTCTTTATGAATTTGATTCTCTCTGTTTTGGGATAGTTGTTACTAATAGTTCCCAAAAAGTCACTGTAAGCTATTTTCCAATACTCATTATCCTACAGCAAATCGTTTTAGAAAATGGTAAGATATAAAATCAGGGCAGAAATGACTACAAGAGCAAAGGAATTAGAGACAGTGTTTGTGGACATGTTTGGGATTTTTGCCTTTTCATAAGGGCAGTGATTGAGACTATCCAGGCAGGAAAGGGGTGCTGGATTAAGTAAAAAGTCTTTAAGGTAAGGCCGGGCGTTGGTGGCGCACGCCTTTAATCCCAGCACTTGGGAGGCAGAGGCAGGCGGATCTCTGTGAGTTCGAGGCCAGCCTGGTCTACAAGAGCTAGTTCCAGGACAGCCTCCAAAGCCACAGAGAAACCCTGTCTCGAAAAAAAAAAAAAAAAACCAAAAAAAAAGTTTTTAAGGTAGAAGAAACTATAGTATGTTTGACACTAATAGAAATGATCCAGTTGAGAGAATACAATTGATAATATAGAAGAAATAGGGACAATTTAGGGAGCAGTGTTCTTGAATAGCAAGTTCATATCCCAAACTGAAGCAATTGGAATGTAAAATAAGTAACATTTATTTTACTGTGATTACTGAATAAATGCAGATATTGTCATGGGAAGAGTTAGCCTGTGGTGAGCTGGTTTCAATAGGGGCTAACTAATCAAACATCATCATGTCCTTACTGTGAATAAACAAAACTGTGAAAGTCAGGCAAGAGGCATTGATAAAATCTAGACAACAGTGATAGATATGGATAACTCCATCTAATAGAGGCATTGATAAAATCTAGACAACAGTGATAGATATGGATAACTCCATCTAATAGCACGTGAGAGGGCATGAGACTAATAGCATGGACTTCTTTTTTTTTTCCCCTTGTAGTGGTTTGACAACTTACAATGAAAATAGACTGTTTCTTGGAAGCAGAAGACAAAAGCAATTCCATTTTCAAAGACAAATGAGGTGTTGTTTTGCTTTCCTGTCTCTTTTCTAGGATGTTCATCTATTACAGGTTTTATAGGTTTGGTGTTCTAATATTTTCTCTCTATTTTTCAGGCTGGAGTGAGGCAGCTTTATGTACAGATTGACTTTGCAGCGATGTAATCAATGAAAAGAAATTGTTTGAGGACCAAAACTTTCCAGTACTGTACAATCCAAAGCATTGTACTACCCAGTGCTCTAAAATAGAGGCGTCATCTCTACAGCTCGGAAGCACCAAGTAGTGCAGGTAGAGTCAGCGTGTGCTGGGGACACAGCCGGACCCTGCCCAGACTGTGGCCCTGTGTGCTCTTTCCTCCAAGCCATTCTGATTGCTAAGGTTTCTGGGTTTGTTCTAGGGTGTTGGGTCGTCTTTTTTTTTCCCCCTGGAGGTTCTTGCTGATCACCTTCAGCCCATCCTATCATCTCACACCGAGCCAGTGAGAAATTAAGACCGTGGGCCGCTCTTCCTAAAGCTGCTGGAAACCACTGCTTTTATCCCCACGAAACCAGTGTTGTTTTTACAAGCAGAAGTCTGTTTTCTATGTAATGTCACTTGTTGACGGTCTTCAATGTAATCATACGTTTGTAAAATTGTTTGTACCTTGCAAACTTAAGAACCAAACCATATTGGGTTTTCAAAGTGCCTTTGTATCCGAAAATATATTTGCCAGCACAGAAATGTACCATCAAAGGTCATATGTATGTTTTTTTAATGGATATTCTGTAATTTGTATGAAATAAGACTTGCTAGTAACATATATAATTGTCTTTTGCATATTTCCAGCATAGGTTTAACTATATTAAATTTCTTGTGAAAAAGGACATTATTTTGCTTTATAAAAAATTCAGTGATCACATTAAGATACTTTGTAGACTACTTTTAAAAGTACAGATACACAAGAAAAAAATCATCTAGACCAAAAAATCTGCTCTATTACAGATTCTATAAAATCTTGGCCTGTCTGTGGTAAATTCTCCAGTAGTTCTCCTTGCCATTTTTACAGATTCTGTTAATGATGAGAGAAAGCACCGCAGAGTTGGCAGAAAGAACAGCGACAGTGACATTTTACATCTTCATATTCTTTTCAAGTGCCAAGTAGTACAGTTTCTTTTCCTGGTTTTGTTTGCACAAATACAAATTACTTCCAGGAATTCTAGGATAACATTTGATTGAGTGTGAACTGTTATAACTATGGAGCAAATGTGGTGATAGAGAATTCTTTCTAAAATTTGTGTCTTACAAATAGTTGATTTTCTAGGGTCTTGAGTATGAGAAAAATAAAATTGCGTTGGACATGATGATGCATACTACTCCCAGCGCTCAGGAGGCAGAGACAGGCAGATCTCTTGAGTTCAAGGCCAGCTTGGTTTTCCAGGACAGCCAGGGCTACATAGAGAGAATGTGTCTTAAATTATAAGTAAACTGCAATTTGAGATGACAGGTGCTTAACATTCAAGTATTCTTGGTCTTTTCTGAAGAGACGCTGTTTTGAGTGAACATTTTCCCACTATACTTCATTTATCTCTACAAATATTCCCTTTAGTTTAAGTAAGTTGATATTGTTAGCAAAAATTTAAAAACCTTGAAAGGCAGAAATTAAGAGCGTAGATCAGTAACAGATATTTTATCCTTAAGGTGGCAGAATTTACTGTTGATTTTTGCCAGAACTTTTGAGTACCTTTTCTCCTACTTCTGACTACGATTTATGAACCATTCTATAGGAGGAGAGCTGTACCAGTCTCAACTGCAGCAGAATACCACACAATGTCTGTGGTGCCCTTTTTAAAGTCAAAGGGATTTCAAAACCTGTTTGCTTTCTGCCAGGCTGCAGTAGATGGGGTTTAGCTGAAACAATTTGGTAGTCTGTCAGGAGGGAAAGTACAGATGGAGATGTCCTGGCTCTGCACTGCTTCTTCATTTCCATTCTGAGTAGCCGAGTTCGAAAGACCCTGGATATTCTGTGGGCTGGGGCATACTTCTGGAAATGACAGGTCTAGATGAAAGCACATACTTGGGTGCGAGCCTTTACAAGTGGAGTTCTAAGATTTACCAAATCTGCTTTCCACTGGGCCCTTAATTCCAAGTGGAATTTTTGTCGAAATAGGTCATTCTGTTTAACTAGACCCTGAGTGCACCAATCCAAGAATGTTGCTTTTTCCTTTGATGAGGCATAGAATGTGTTTGATGTGAAACTAATTTTGCACTTTGTTCTAAGGGCCTGCGAGCTCATAACATTTAGCAGGTTGGCATTTACATTTTTGCTTAATTAAATGTTTGCATACCTGTGTGTACAAAAAAAAATGTGAGCAGAAACAACTTTTCACAGAAAGAAAGCTTGTCTAGTGTTATTGATACAGCATAATACTAACCAGTGGTTCTACTAAGAAATACTACTTGGTTATGGTAATAAAATTCATTTAGAATGTTCCTAACATTAGGTTAATATTCTTAAAAAAAAAAAAGGCCAGTCTGAGTGCAAAATTTGCCAATCTATGAATAACCAAAGTATTTTCCTCTGAGTAACAAACCTACTTTGTTCAGGGAAAGTTTACCTTACCAGACAAACATCCCCAACTAGATGTATTTTAAAAATTCGTTGTAATACTTGATGAAGAACTTGACCGAAGTCCAACCTGCTCATTTTGGAAACTCTTTGTGTCTTTCTGAAGGACAGTATCTGGTTATGTGTGTAGGTTAGTGTTCCTCTACTGTCATCCAGCCTTCTTTTGTAGTGGAGGTGTAAGATCATGGCAACAGATGTCATTGTGATGTCTCTTTGTCTAGATTCTTCAAAGCCTACACATATGTACTGGTAACCAAAATACTGTGACTTCTGTGTACCTCGATAAAGCAGCCAAATCAGTAACCTGCAATGTAGCCGATCAGAACTCTCATGTTTTGTTTTTACAGACAGTAACATGGAAACCAACCTGGTGTAGAATGCTGGGAGTTAAGAGTAGCGCATTACTTACTGTAGAGTTTGACACCTAAGCAAAGACTGTGCAGGGAGCAGTCTGGTTCTACCTCTCACGTTCAGATGAGAAACCTGAGGTCCAGAAAAGCTGTCATTTCCTTAAGATTACAGGGATGAGTGGTGGCGAAGCCAATGCTCAAAGGCGATTATCTGATGCCAACTTGAGAGTTCTCTACACTGTACTGAGCTGCGTCCCTGTGTGACATTGCCTTTCTGTAAATGTGATTAAATATGGCTTGTAAATAAAGAACTCTGACCTCTAGTTTTGGTAGATGAAGGCACTTTATAAATGGAATGTTGTCTCATTTTTCATATATAATTGTGAAGTTTAGATTATTTCCATAGTATTTGTTGTAGAATAAATTATAATAGTTATTTTTTATTCTTTCAAAACCAACTCTTGACTTGGAAAAAGAAAACAAAATTGTACTTTAGATACTTAACTTGTAAATGAATTTTTATTAATTGCCCAAGGCTCAGTCTAGTTTAATACTGACTCACTTTCCTAATTTTGCTTATATACTGTAAACTGGTTCCTTTTAGATAGCAGGCTGATTCACAGGTCATGCCATTTCAGCCCTGCCTGCCATATTCTTTCCCAATCCCTGGCGAGTGTTTTTACTTTAAAAATTCTCAGAGCTGTGCAAATGGGGACAGTGAATGTATGGGTCAAGTTTAGAAATCTCAATCAGAACTGCAAATACTAGACCACTGCTTTTGACTCTTTGTGAATGTATTACCTTGGCCAAGTTAAGGTCTTTTTGTTCGTTTTACAAAGAGTCACCATTGTTGACACACATTATTTTCTAATTCATAAGAATCTTGGGTGGGGGAGTCTTTTAGCCTCTGAAGAACATTCATTAAATCTTCTAAGAAAGATTCTCAAGATAGGATTTCTAGAGGCTCCTTAATGATTCAGATCTCTATCACAGAATCAAGACACTGAAAAAATTGTATATGAAAGAAAGTGTTTGCAGAAATATAGCAGAGAGGTGTAACTCCATTTAAAGGCCAAATGGGTGGGACTTTTTGATGAGGTCATCTTTGGTTTATATTTAGCCTTAGCCATTTCCTAGCTGCAGATAACACAGAAAACAAGGTAGATAGCCTCTGCTAAGTATGTGTCCAGGCACTTGGTGGCTTTTCTCATTTTCTGACATTTAATTCTCCATTCTTATAAAGAGGAGGTTGCATGATTTTATGATTGATAGCATCTTAAAATCTAGTCCGTGATCCTCATAGCATGAGGAAGGAGTCCTTATCTGGGGAGAGTCTATGGTATGGCAGCAACTCAGTCTTTTCTGATGACTGTTTTTATAAGGCCCAAGAATTTGTAGCACATCTATGTAGACTCCTGGAAAATCAGTGAACACTCAAGGTGCCATTGCTATGAGAACATTCACAAACAGTCTCCGGCCTGTTTCTTCCTATGCTCTGTATGTTTGATTCACAACTTGGCCACTGATCCAAAACCGTGCTGGAGGAAGTGGCACTAGAACTCCTTTTACAAGCATTTAGAAAGTTTCACTGGAAGTCATGGTGGAGCTGCTGACACAAGCGACCTCGGTGCCAGCATGAAGAAGAGAGTGCCCACCCTCAAGAACTTCTTTGGGGAATCGTTTGCCAAAAAGCACAGATCAATTTTCAGAAGTGTTAAGTAGTATCTGATTTACACGCTACATGTTACACAAACTTTTTCAATATAAGAAGTCTGTTTCATAAACAGAAGCCATGCTTCTATCATAGCTTTGAATACGAATTTATAACATTGACCCTGTTGGAAAGCATAACAAACCAAAAGAAGTCTTGTATATCTTTCTCTGCTTTGACTCAGTGAGTTTATGCTTACAGATTCATGAATATTTAGTTACCAGTAACTCTTAGTAGGCCACAGCAGACACAAGCTGAAGCAGAGGAACAGGAGGAAGCTGAGACTCACTGCAGAAAGCATCTCAGGAGTTCTGGCATGTCTGTGCAGGCTGGCGTTCTATCCATTCTGTCCATTTCTCCCCAGCTAGCCTGGGAGTCACTCAATCTCATTTTTTGCTTTCCATGTTGTTTGGGATTTGGCAGAACTGAGACTATGCGCTATGGCCTTCTGGACTACACAGCCACCCTGGGGATTGTGTCGCCTCCTGTGTTTTGGTGTAGAATTCCATATTGCCGTATCTTTTAAGAACTGTCTACTCCCCCAGAATGTTCTGTCATCCAAAACTCTTTCTCAGAGAAATCCCTTGAAGAAGCTTCTAATGAAAACACCATGTGTATTAAGTGATCTAAATGCCCCTAGATTACGCTTGTCATTTTTGTCTTGTTTCCATTCAAATGTTTTTGTACATTTTCTCCCCTAATTTGAAAATGATGTAACTGAAAATTTGCTAGATTCCATCTTCATATTTTCTGAACATGCCCACACTTCACTTTCCTGTTCATAATGGTTTTAAACATGGCCAATCCTGGACTGGGGATTGATTTCCTTTGGTGAAGATGGTAGATATCGCAACATTTCTACGAATGTTTACATACAAGGCCAGGTAAGAATGGCACATATAAGCAACCTGGATGGTTTGAAAGTGCTGCAGTGACCAATTATGACTTACCCAAGTGCATCACAACAGATCACAATGTATGTATCTTTCACGTTTTTCTACTTGCATACGACGTTCACATACATATTTTGTCTAACCACAATGTATTTTTAAATGATCATATACAGCTGTATTGAAAATTTGTTTTCAATTAAATTTCTGTTTAAAAGTCTTCATGGGTCATGTCTGAGTTGAATGGACCAGAAAGAATGCTTGCAGAATCTAGATACCAGATGCTAAGGTGTTAACCCAGAGGCTCTTCCTTTAGCTCAGATCCCTTTAGAATGATCTTTTGAGATTTCCATCAGCACTGAGTTGTTCCTGCCTCTCTATGGGTGACCTCATCTTACATGAAGCTGATCTCTACATGACCCCTCCAACCTTTCTTGTCAGCAGTAATTCCTTTTGCCGGATATGGTGGTGTATGCCTTTAATCTCAATAGCCAGAAGGATGCAAAAGCAGGTGGATCTCTGTGAGTCTGAGGCCAATCCAATCTACACAGTGAGTTCCAGGGTAGTCGGAGCTACAAATTAAGACCCTGTCTCTAAATAAATATTTTTAAAATGAAAAAAATTCCAGGAAAATATCTCATGCCATCTTGTCAAAGGGATTCTTTTGTGTTCTTCTCATATATTAATTACATCATGACTGCAATCTCCCCTTCCCCAAGCCTCTCCCTGCCCCACCTCCCCTCGGACAAGAGCAGGCCTCCTAGGGACATCAACCAAACATGGCCTAACAAGCTACATAAGACCAGATACATACCATCACATTGAAAGCTGGACCAGGCAATCCAGTAGGACCAAAAGGGTCCCATAAGCAGGCTAAACAGTGAGAGACTGTCCCTGCTCCCACTGTTTGTTACCACAAGGACAACAGGCTACTCAGTCATAACATATTCGCAGAGTGCCTAGGTCAGATGCCTACAGGTACCCTGATCTCTGTGAGCCCCAGTGAGCACTGGTCGGTTGAATCTGTAGGCTGTGTTCTCATGGTGTCCCTGTCCCTTCTGGTTCCTCTGATCCTTCCTCCCCCTCCTCTGCCTAATGCTTGGCTGTGGGACTCTGCTTCTGCTCCCATTAAGTTGCTAGATGAGGTCTTTCTGGTCTCTTTGATGAGGATTCTGCTGGGCTCCAATCCCAGAACACTCTGCAGGAAGAACAAACTAGGTCAGGTTTTGTGGCTGGGTTGGAGTCCCCATCCCTCCACTTGAGAACTTGCCTGGTTACGGAAGACGGCTGTTTCCTGTCCCCCATTACTAGGAGTCTTTGCTAAGGTAATTCTCGTAAATTCCTTGGAGTTTCCAGTGCAGTGTTTCTACTTCACCTGCAAAGTGATTCTTAGCAAGACAACTTCCCCATCAGCCTTGACTGTACTACAGGGACATTCTCTGCTGCATCCCCGCAGATCCTCAACGTGTGGACACGTGCTGCTTGCTGCGTCTGTCTCTACAGCTCCTAGTACTCTGGCTTCAATTCAGTTTGGTCGAGTTGTTTAAAGGCCATCAGCGGCACATGTGGCATGTTCATGGCAGAAACAAAATTCTTCCATCCAAATTGCTTCTCAGTGACGATTCTATTCAGAGTTTTAGGATCCTAAGAAATTGAAATGTGGCCTTGACCACCTTTCCTTCCTCCTACCACAAAGTCTTTCCCTTCCTTTAAAATTCTTTGAATTCTCAATTTCCATTCCAGGACTACTGCTGTATCCCAGGATGGCCTGAAAGCAGGGTCACATTTGAGACTTGCTCATCCTCCCACGTAGTCCGTGCCCAGCTTCGTCATGTCTTCAGTCCCTCACAGCAGCATAGAAAGACTTGGTACCAGGGAGTGCATCCTCAGGGCTGGATTTTCATGGCAGCAGCTCTATGGACTTCTTTCTCACCTTGGCTGGCACTTGTACTCACTAGGTATGTAGCAGTCAGGGGAACTCTGCCTTTGCTATGGTTCCTAGAATTAGCCACCAAGACGAAGTCCTCCCATGGCCTGTGGACAGTCACAACCTTTTCAGCTCTCAGAGTTTGAGACAAGCTGTGTTCTACAGTTCCATGCTGTACCAATCATGTGTTTAAGAGTCTACTGCTTCCCCAGAATGCTGCCTATGTTGCCTGGCTGCCAAAGCAAGCTTCCCAGTGCTCTTTCAGTCCTCTAGCTCAGAAGCTGGTTCTTCTCATCGCTTCCTACTTGTTTTGGTTCTTCCTTAATATGACCATTATTATTCTTTTTTTAACTCTGAATCTACATTTGTGATTAGATTTTTTTTTTGAGTGGGTAGAGTGTACATTCCTGGTATATAGTGTTGACAAGCTACCTATCAATTATGAAACACAACTTTCTATGAATTTTGTTATTGTTTGTCTTAGGGTGTTTTGTTTTGTTTTTCTTTTTGAGACAAGTGACTGTCTTGGAATTCACTGTGTAGACCAGGCTGGCCTCAAACTCCCATGGATCCACCTACCTCTGCCTCCTGAGTACACCAGGCCCAGCTAAAGGTTTGTTTATGTCGTTTATGTATACACATCCTTTGTCTATACATCAGGGGGCATTGGACCCCACTATATATGGTTGCAATTCACCATGTGGATGCTGGGATTTGAACTCAGGACCTCTGGAAGAGTTGAGCAGTCAGCTAGCACTCTTAACTGCTGAGCCATCTCCAAACCCTCTGGAAACTCTTAAATGCTTGTTTTCTTCCTTATTTGGTCATATGTCTCAGGGTAGCAATAAGCAAGCTTTGCATCTAGGCTGGAGACACAACAGAGATGAGAAGCAAACTCATCAACAGATGTAAACATGATGGCAGCAATTTACTGTTGGGCATTCTCTTTCAAGGGAAAAAAAGAAAATTAACAGCACTTTGATGGCTCATTTGAACACTGTTAAGTTTCCCTAACCCTACCTCCAAGTTTTGAAAAATCTACCACTGGGGCTGGAGAGGTGGCCACTCTCCCAAAGGATCCATGTTTAATTCCCCACACCCATGTGGCATCTCACAACCATCTGTGGTACACATGCACATGGTGCACATACATGTAGGAAAACCACCATACACACTAAAAATAACATGTTTTTTTTAATCTGCCATGAAACTCATGCTTGACTGTGTTACCAACATTTAAAAAGACAATTAATTCAATTATATTTGCTAAATTCCTAAAACCAAGGAGCCTGATGAGGTAGCATTAGAATGCACAACAGGCAATCAAAATTTACTGGGGGAAAAAAGAAAAAAGCAAGCCAGACAGATGGCTCAGTGGTAAGAGGTTTACTGAGCAAGTGTGGTATCATTGAGTTCAGATCCCAGCATAAGCCTGGACATGTAGGTCACCAACCTACATGTTGAATGAGAAACTGCCTCAAAAAGATAAGCTAGAGACATCCAATGTCCTGCTCTGGATTCTAAATGTGTGCATATACCTTTTTGTATCCACACATACATACAGATACCCAACACACACACACACACACACACAGTTTTTTAATGGGAAAAGTTCAACCTTTTTTTTTTTTGTAGGCCAGATATTCCTATCTTAAAAGACTAAAAGAAAGACAATACAAAGTTGAAACATCTCCAACAGTAGCTCCTGAATTTGGAAAGAAATATTCTCTTTGCAAGTATAATGTTTTATAAACAGATTCATATTTCCATGTAAGTATAGGCATAGTTTCATGGTAATTATAATTTTGCCATCTTTTAACTTTTAGAAATGTGATCATCTAAAATTATAAGTAAAATAGGAACTATGTGATAGTCTCACCTTGTCCTCACCCTAGGCATTGAATTAGATCATCATGTTTAACTTTACAGGAATTCTCTACGTCATGCTACTTCCCCTTGAGTAGTAATTAGTATATAGGTCACATTGGCTCAGACAGACTCCAAAAGGTAAAGTTAATACATCTACAGTCCTGTTAGCTTGAGGAAGCTTGTTGGAGGCGGTACTGTGGGGACAGCCAGAAGCTACGGAAGCCAACAGAAGCTTCGACTTGTGGAGAGGGTAGATTTTCTGATTGGAAAAGCAATGGCTTCCAAAAGGCAGAGCAAATTTCTCTTTCTTTTCCACATGGATGAGGACTAAGTCACACTCATGGAAGTACGAAATAAAGAGTAATTAGAATGTCCGGTCCCTGGCAATAGATTGAATTGGGAGCCCAGGGAACTGTGATGTAGGAGAAAGGCTGGGAGGCAGAGAGCACAATAACATTATGAACCCCAAGGATCACTTTCAGATCATTATGCTTTGATGTCGATCCTATTCAGCAAACTAAAAAGCCCTGTAACTTCCCAAGTCCCACACTGAACAGGACAAACTCCACAGGGTTTTTGACCTGTGTCTTTGACCTGTTGTCTTTGGCCAGTTTATGGACAAGACAGACTAGTGGTCACATCCTGCCCTTTACCACATTGCTTATTTCTGGGAACAGAAAGGCTCACTTCACAGCAGAACTGGGTGAAGTGATCTCATATATGATATCAGAATGTCCACATTAAATTCCAGGCTATCAAGTATGGTAGCAACATCAACATGGGGATAACCTAATAAAGACCTGGAAGTAACCTCTATAAAAATGCACAACCACAGAATCACAATAATCTTCCAACAAAGGCTAATGTAAGCAATTGGAGATTAGGACTGGGGAGAAGGCTTAGTGGCTAAGAGCTACTATTCTTGCAAAGTACCCAGGCCTGGTTCCCATGTGATGACTTCACAATGTTTTGTAACTGTAGTTCTAGGGAATCCAACATTCTTTTCTGTCCTGTGTCTCCTGCATGCACATGGTGCACATAAACTCACACAGTTGCACACATATGCATAAAAAGAATAAATCTTTTTAAAAACTAGACATTTAGGACAGTAATCCAAATTCTAAAAGCACAAAAAATGAATTCAATTGCAGTATAGAAGAAGTAAGAGTCAATAACCTTGAAGACATTATCAGGAAATTTTACTTACTCAGAACACGCAAAACATTTAAGAATGAAACAACAGGAACAGAACAGAACTCAGAGACTTATGGGATGAGAAATGCCTGCTATTCCTATTACCAGATTCATCAGAGATGAAACAAAGAGGCCAAAGCATTTAGTGCGAAAATACATTAGAAGAATGGCTGTATGACTCCCACATTTGGTGACATAAGCCTATAGATTCAAGAAGCTGATTACATCCCAAATGGGATAAAAATCAAAATAGCCACACTGTATGGAGGACTTTCAGTCAAAACCTCACAGGCATCATTGCAAGTATTGATAAGGTTAATGTGTAAAAAAAAGGGGGGGGCTAGAAAAATAATTTTGAAGATTCTTAAAGGAAGTGTACTCTCTCTTAAGATTTGATACAAACCTAAAGAAATCAAGAGGATTGGAGTCTGCCTGTCTTGACAACGCCCAATGGGCACACAGAAATTTGAGTTTAAGTTGCACTTAACTAAAGAGCCTGTGATCTGAGAAGTGGCAAATTAACAACCATTAAATAAACCACATCTTGTCTTCAGTTAGCAGTGTTTGGGGTGGGAGACAGAACCAATCAGTCCACAGTTGTCTTGCAAGAAACAAACAAGTACTTCCATGCAGTACTGTAAGAATGCAAACCAGAAGTGCCAGTTTGGAAGTCATTTTAGCAGGGTTAAGTCACCCTCGTCATCGCTGACAAATGCAATGTGAGGGGAAAAAGGTTTAATTTGGCTTAGGGACACTGTCCATCATGGTGTGGACGGCACTGTAGCAGAACCCTGTTGATAGCAGCATGAGGCTGTTTATCATTTCTTGGTGGATTGGGGAGAAAGGAAAATGCTGGTGTTTAGGTATCTATTCTCCTTTTCCCCTTATATATGATTCTGAACTCAAGTCTATGGGATGGTGCTGCCCATATTCAGGGTAGAGCTTCCTCACAGGTAGAAATACCCTCTCACCCAAAAGTGCGCCTCACTGGTACTCTACCCATTTCTTAATGCAATCAGACTGATAATTGACATCAACTAGCACAGGCAACCAAAATGTATTTATTTTTTCAGAATTTCACATATTTGTACAATGTGTTTGACCATATCTGACTCCCACTATCCACCTTCAACTCCTTGTGCATATTCCCCACATTCCCTTTCCAACTTCTTTAAAAAAAAAAACCCGGACAGAGTTCAATTCGGGCTGCTCATATACACATGGGTATGCCAATTCTCCGAAAGTATGGGCAACCTACTAGAAACTACACTCCTAGTAGCCTCTAGCTATCAATAGCTTTTAGGCAAGAGTTGGGGTTCGTGTGCCCCTCCCCCATCCATGTTGGAAGGTTGATTGGCTTGATATTGTATAAACAACCACAGCTACCACAGATTCATGGGTGCAATGGTCATGTCCAAAAGACAGTTTCTCTCTGATCCTTTCTGATCTCTTTGTCCCCTCTTTCTCCATGTTCCCTGGCCCTTGACAGGAAGGAGGTATAATACAGATGTCCCGTTTATGGCTGAGTGCTCCACAAGTACTTGTCTCTGCACTATGACCAGTAGTGAATCTCTGCATTAACTATCCACTACAAGAGGACTTTTCTCTGATGAGAATGGAGGGTCACATCTGCTATGGGTGTAGGAATACCTGTTTAGATGGCGACTTGATGCTGTGTCCATTTAGTAAAATAATAGTAAAAAGGAATACACTCTTGATAGCTGGGACAGTTTGAATGAATCTTGAGAACACCCTGTTAATGGAATCCCCAGACCCCTTTTTGACATTCTTTAAAAGGCAAAACTATCGAAAAGGAACAGATCACTGGCTTCATGGAATTACTGATGAGATAGAAGAGTAAACAGACAGAGGAAATGAATTCTTCTGGATGATGAGTAACTATAAGACTATAAGACATTTTACTGTATCATAATTTTGATTCGTTAAAACCAGCTAGGCTGAAACAAAATGGTAAAATACTTTCCTAGCATAGACAAGGCCATGCGATTAAGCAGCCTCTGCCCCAGCACTGCAGAGTCAAAAGCTAATAGAGACCAAAAACCAAGACATCAAAACCCATTAGAGTTAAAAACTACTAAATAAACACCAAATATATACATACACTTTTCTATTATCTCTATTTTCACCTTGGGGTTTCCATACAGCAGACCCCAACACTAATCCTCTTCACGCTGGTAAAGAGTTCTCATTTTATAATTTCATTTATATTGAGGTTAAACTACAGGTTTTCCAGGTTGAGCAATAACAGATAAACCTAACTTAAATTTCAAATTACATTTGCGGAGCCCCCCATTCTCCTTGTTACCTTTTCCAACTAACTTTGGTTTTTATCAGTTTTACCTGAATGTTATGGGTTTCCTACTTGTTTTGCGTATAATTCATTGAGCATATTGGATCAGTGTATTGATTATTTTACTAAATTTGAGGAAATTTTGACTGTCATTTTCATTTTTTAAAAACAGCCCTATTTCTCTTCATTTTTGAGAATCTACTTAGATGTTTATTAAAACTGCTTGATATTGGAGCTGATGAAATGGCTCAGCAGATAAAAGTGTTTGTTGTCACACCAAACACCCTGAGATCATTCTCTACAACCCACTTCTACAAACTGTCCTCTCACCTGCAAACAAGCACTGGTGCACACACACACAGACACACAGACACACACACACACACAGTCTCTTCTTCACACCAAGTGTAGACATTATGATTCTGATCGTTGTTCCCCTTTAATCTTCTTCTTTAGGTTGGACAACTTCTCTTCCTCTGTACTTTGGCCAATTTGGTTTTTCTTTTTGCTATTTCCATCTCCTGGATGGCAGTATTCATTATATTCACTCATTCTAAGCACCTGTGTTTTTCCTCTGTGCACAGCTCTAAAGTGCTAGTCTTTTATATCTACTAATTCCGAAGTCTAGGTTATGTTAACATCTTACCCCAGCATTCTTCCTTTCTAATCATAAAGTCATGCCTCCTATTGTGTTCTAGAGCCACTGTTGATGTTAACATTAATTTTTCACCACATTCTGAACCATCTTAAATTCTGTTCTAATAGGCATAAAACTACTTGCTTGTCACTTTATTTTACGTAGGCCTAATTCACATTATATGAAATGCTTTGTCCTCAGTTTAGTTCCAAGCCTGGTCTTTACTAGTACATGGCCATTCCTGGCTTCTGATAAGAAAGCATGCATATTTATCATGCCCTTCTAACTTGTCAGAATCCAAACTTGAAGCTGTCTTCTCTTGCAATAGAAAACAATGTCTGTTTCTTTGGGCCCCTGGCCTGACTTTTCACCTGGATCCTGAATCTTCCTATACACAATAAGAGGGAGCTGAGCATTTAAGATATGCCGCTAAGATCATAGCCCACAGTTCAATCCATTAACCATCTCATCCCAGTACAACACCAACTAGGCTGAACTGAAGTCGGGGAATGCCTCGACAGGAAAAGCCACATAGGCAGAATTCTGAATCTGCTGACTCCCCAGTGTCTTTCCACTTAGCAGAGTCACAACTGCAGGGTGTGAGCTATTCAACTACCAAACCCAGAAGGTTTTATTTTTTTGTCATTTTTAAATGTTTCGTTTAACATCTCTGAAGAAAACACTATGAAATCGACTTAAGGTACTTGGTTCTTCCCTCTTGTGTGCATACGAGACTGAAAATGGAATGTTTTGTACACATTAAAATATTTCATCCCAAATGAAACATCAAAATAATTTCTAGCTAACACATAATAACAGAAAGTAGGAAAAATCTCAACCAATATTCATGAATATACTAAGAAAAAGGGCATGTTGGTTAGGCTATAGAAATACTCGTGACTTGAACTATCACAGTAGCTTACAACAAAGCTACTTCTATTCCAGACCAACAAGGGTATAGCACTTGATGGTTATTAAACAAATGGGCCTTTTAAAATTGTTAAGTGTGTATATGTGATGACTAGCATCACACTGGGTATCCTCTTCCTCTGTCTTGCTCCACTACTTACTGTTTATTTATTTGAGATATCTTATTATATAGCACAAGGTGGCCTGGAACTTGCTATGAAGATTGGGTTAGCCTTAAACTCAGAAATCTGCCTGCCTCCTAAGTGCTGGGATTTAAAGCGTACACTACCATACTCAGTTATCAACGTATTTTTTGGAAACGGTGTCTCTCGTTGAGTAAGGCATGCACAGATTAGCCAGAAAGCCCCGGGACCTGCCTCTCTGCTCCCCTCCTACCAC
Source organism: Mesocricetus auratus (assembly GCF_017639785.1). NCBI lineage: Eukaryota > Metazoa > Chordata > Mammalia > Rodentia > Cricetidae > Mesocricetus > Mesocricetus auratus. Next base: position 41,698,392 of record NW_024429193.1, read on the forward strand.
CAGGGTTCCAGCCATGTACTGCCACACCGGACTAGTCACGTGAGTGCTGGGGATTTTGGGTCTCAATGCTTGCACAGAAGCACTTTTCCAAGGCGCGTTCTCAGTTCACAACAGAACAGCTACCTTTTTATAAAGGAGATAAAACAATAAACGAATAGCAAGTTTTATATGTTTTAGTTACCACTCTGCACTTCTTTGTCCCTTAAAAACAGGGTTCAGATGATTCACATTCCGGTTTCCTCAGAGTTACTCTTAGAGGATGTCTCTGAATGTCCAGGCACACTTTTCCAGCTTGGTCTGCCCCATGTGTGTATACCCTGACAAGCAGCCAACTGATGCTCCAACAGCAACTGATGATGAATTGGGGGAAAACCGCTGCAGGAAACCAAACACTGTTGAGTCAACTTGTTTCCTCTTGGTCACTTCTGTTATACTTTCTAGATAAATGACAGACCCATGCCATTTGTCATAGAAATACCACACACCCAATCGAACTGAAATTAATGTGAGACAACAGAAAAGGTCCATGTTCAGAGTCCATTAATACTCTGGGATTCCGGTATAGAGAAAAGACTGAGCATCTCCATCTCCAGTGGGTGCAGGGTGCCTCCTGTGATGACCAAAGAATGCAATGGTTCTCCCAAGTCCACTGTGCACATTTGCTGTAAAGTGCCTGCTGCAATTTTCTGGTCTTCAGCACCAACTCTGGCCAAGCCAACACAGAGTGTCTCCTCAGTGATCACTGTTTAAAATGGGGCAGGGGAGGGAGATACTGCAGATCAATTACCTTGTTCAACATTCAAAAAATATTAGTACTTCAAGTACATTGAAAATGTCTTAAATATCTGAAACCTCTCTAGTCATTCACTATAGACCAGTCAGTTTACTTTTTGAGATTTCCAAAGGTTTACATAGGCTTATCTTTTAACAACTTGAAAAAGAATTAGCTGTATCTATACTCCAAATATTGATAATAATATTTGTCTTAAAACAGGTTCTGAGTGAGCATCCTTATGATTCACACATATTATAAAGATACATGTATGTAGGCAGAAGAGGGTGTTGGATCCCCTGAAGCTGGAATTATACATGGTTGTGAGGCATTTAAGGTAGCTGCTAGGAACCTGACTTGGATCCTCCTTATCTTAGTTAGGGTTTCTATTGCTGTGAAAAGGCACCACACCATGACCACGACAACTCTTATTAAAAAACATTTACTTGGGTTGGGGTGGTTCATGTACAGTTCAGAGGTTCAGTTCAGTACCATCATGATAGGACATGGTGGAGTACAGGCAAACATGGTGCTTGCTGGAGAAGTAGCTGAGAGTCCCACATCTTGCAAGCAACAGCAAGTGGTCTGAGACACTGGGCGCTATCTTGAGCATATATGAGACCCCAAAGTCTGCCTCCACAGTGACAGTTCCTCCACACCTCCTAATAGTGTCACTCTCTTTGAGGGCCTTTTTTTTTCTAACCACCACATTCCTTAAGAACAGGAACTGTTCCCAAGGAGTGAATCATCCTCCTGCCACAACACTTAGATTCTAAATACATTCGTAAGATACATTTATACTGACCAAGACACAGTAAAAATTAGGGGAGTGAGAAAAATTCACAGATTTGAATTTCTGCTCAGCAATCTAATTAGTTATAGGACAAACCAGTTTTTTTTTAAATGTTTTACCTCTTAAATGGTAGTTGTATGGGCTAATACAATACTTAAAAGAGTAGTTAGTAAACTATAAAGCCCACAACAAATAATAGTCATTTCTGGGTATGTAGGGCTTTAAATTCAGAATAAATATCAATATTTATCTTTTTATAATCATTCATTTTGGTGCTACAGCTAAAGTGCTGACTTCTTATTGGTTTTATCCTTTAGTTTACAAAGTTTCCTCACTGAAAAGTGACTTAAGAAGAAATGGAACAAGATTTTACACAAGGCAAAGAGGACATACATGGAACTCAGGGCCACTGACAGGGATAAAATGTGAAATAGCTGGGCTGGCTCGGGAGGGAAAGGTACTTGTCACCATGCTCTGATGACTGAGTTTGAATCCTTGGACCCATGTGGTGAAAGGAGAACTGACTCTTGAAAGTTGTCCTCCGAACTCCAGATGTACATTTTTGCAAGTTTGCATACACATAAAAACAAATAAATGTATGCAATCAAGAGAGACTTAAAAATATAAAATCACTCAAAAATGCCTAAATGCATGTTTTTATTAGAGGTCAGGTAAAAACAGTGTTCATAACAGAATATGGCAGGTACATTTAAGAAGTTCTCAGGAAACATGCTTTTTGCATACCACACACTGTGTCTACCTATTAGGAGTGTCTTATCTTTATCCTAAAGAAAACTATTCTGTATTTCAGTGTTGAGGAGAAAAAGCAGAATAAATGTATTTTTGTAGTATAGATCTTATTGATTAGAACTAAAATGATAGCTCTCTATCAAACATTTATACATTACCATATTAACATAAAACCTGATTATAAGTAATATATATATCAAGTAATATATATCAAGGATATATATTGTTTTGTTTGATTTTTGTTTGTTTTTCAAGACAGGGTTTCTCTGTGCAGTCCTGGAACTAGCTCTATAGATCAGGCTGGCCTCAAACTCACGGAGGTTCACCTAAAGCTGTGTGCCACCACTACCTGGCTAAAAGCCTTCATTTTTAAAGCTTTAAATTATGACAATTTTACTGTAAAGAACTCAATTGTTTTTTTTTTTTAGTATAACTAGAATCCTGTCAGATTTAAAATTAGGGAAAAAATACAAGACATACACATAACAAGGTAAAAATACAAGACATACACATAACAAGGTAAAAATACAAGACATACACATAACAAGGTAAAAATACCGACCCTGCTTCAGCTTGGTGTGAGTGTGTGTCAGATATGTAATAATGTATGTGCCTGTTAGAAAAACAACCTAAGAGGCCTAAGTACCTGGTTCTTCCCCGCGTGCTCTCTGATTCTGAACAATTTCCAGAAGCTGCTGGGCTGCCTGGTTCACACTCATGTATCGAGGAGGCTCATAGATCTTTCTTCCCCTGTAAGCATAAAACTAGACATCATTGTTCTTTCCTGTGAAATCAACTGTGGTATTTGATGCAACTCCTCCCCAGATATACTTTCAAGTTTTCACATGGTACCCTCTTCTGTATAAATCAAGGATGGGTTCTGTGATTTATACAGTTTCTTCAGCTTTTTTTCTATTGTCCTACTTTGGCTGTCCTCAATGACACTGAAATGATGGCAAGATTAACATCTAATAAAGATACATGTCTAAACTAAAGTTATGTTTATTACAAGTACTGCCTTGGACAGACGTAATTCAAACTGTGGCGATGGAGTCTACACCCTTGATGAATTTTTATTTTCATGGTGCTGGGGATTGAACTCAGGGCCCAGTGCACGCTAGCCATTTTTTTAATGTATGTTTTTTACTTCTTCCTCTAAGAAAATGGTCAATATTTGAACATGGGTTTTTTTTTGCATGCCTTGAAAGCCTGTCGCGTTTACCGATTGATCAAAACAGAAAGATAAGCTTCTGAAATTTGTAGTCTGCACTGATCATTTATTATCTACAGTTCTACCTAGCAAAAAGCATATAGCACAGTCAATCTCAAACACTCCAGACACTTCAGCAACAAGTTCAAGAGGCAAAATTAGTTTTAATAGCATGTAAATATATTTATTCCAATATTCCTACAGTATTATACTTGAATACCTAATTCACAAATAAGTATTACACATTGTTTTCATACCAAGTGTTTGAAGTCTAATAAGCACTTTCAGCCCCTTTGTTAAGTTTTAATCAGAAAAATTAATATGTATATAAATGTATGCTCATAAAAATAGATTTATAAGGACAAGTTGGAAGGAGGGCATAACTATATTGTAAACATGTATGAAATTCTCAATGAATAAAAATGGTAAAAGAGATTTACATATTGAAGTTGTCTTAAACAACCTAAAGGTTTTGTAATTATTAGTTGAAAGTTAAGTGAAACTTTTCTTCTTCAGCTTCATGAGTCACATTTCAAGTGCTCACTACCACATGAGGTGGGAGCTGCTGTACTACACAGTCCTCACTAAGAGAGGATCCGGGCCTCACACGCGGGAGAAATGGAAACCGCCCCCCACTCTTCCACCCCCCATCTTCACACATAGAAGTCCCACACACTCCACACACAACAGGGCAAGTGTCCCCAAAGCAGCAGCAGCCAGGGGCCAACGTCAGATGTAAGTCCAAGGTTTTGAAGTCCCAACACATTCATTCATGCACCCACATTGACAGGGTGACCTTCAAATGCCCATCGCTGCTCTCAGTGTTGGATCTACGAATTCTGCTGCTACCTTCACCCGATCACCCTGCTCCATCGTTTGTACGATCAGATATTTACTGTGCAACTGTTCTGCAAGCTCACTTCCACCCATCTTTAGACTGACTCAGGGCCTTTGTCATGGAATTGGAATAGGAGTTTCGCCCTCGGCATGGACGCACCTGATGAGGTTCTCCAGAGACTGCTCCTTCACTTTGATGTCTGTAGGGAGTAAAGCACAGCTCTGTCAGTCAAGTCATTTTACCCCAACCCTTCAGCTTCCACTGAGGGTCACGGATGCTTCTGGACATCTTCCCAGAGCCCTAAATGCTGATCTGAGTTTGTGGTGTCTCTGCTCACAATTGTGTGTGACTACTTTCCTACGGGGTTAGGGAGGACCGGAAGCCTGTGGCTGTGGAAAGGCCCCATGCTAGAAAGCAAATGGAGTTTGGCCCTGACATTCCTCTGCAGGGATCTAGTTTCCTGTTGGAAAAGATGATAAGGGAAAGCATTAGATCATGTTGGCATGTGCACTACTTAACTAATCAGAATCGCTTTAGTTCTTCTGCCCAGTAATTGCATAGATGCATCTAAAATGTCTGCTTGCACGCCTACACTTATTTCTTTTTCAGGCATCAGACTATAAAAGGTTCAAAGGATAAAACCTAAGTTTAAAAAAATCTTATTATTTATTTTTGTTTTTCGAGACAGGGCTTCTCTCTGTGTAGTCCTGACCATCCTGAACTGGCTCTGTAGACCAGGCTGGCCTTGAACACAGATATCTGCCTGCCTTTGCCTCTTGAGTGCTGGGATTAAAGGCGTGCACTACCACTGCCCAAAAAAAGATTCTCATCATATTTTGAAAAGAAGTGTTTGCTTTCTTACAATGGTAAGACACACTATACTATTGAATAAATACTCTATTTATTCAGGGTTTCAGAGCTCTTTGCCAGATGCTGGGCACTTCAGGGAGCGGCATACGATCGATGTCTGTGCTCCCGAAGTCTCACAGCACACAATGACAAAGAAAGACAGGCATTCGATGTCTGTGCTCCCGAAGTCGGACACTGCACCATGGCAAAGACAGGCATATGATGTCTGTTGCTCCTGAAGTCTCACACTGCACCATGGCAAAGACTTGGTCCTTCCCATTTCACTGCCACAGATGCTTAGCTGAACTCCTTGGGAAACAGTGAAAAGTCAGACTGGTTGTGTCCTTACAGGAACTTCACACAAGGGTAACAGCTGCTTCCTGTTTTACAGGCAAAATGAATGGTTCAGCCAAAGTTTGTTTTTGTAAAAATAAATATGGTACAACTGAAGAGTCTCTGACAGACTTCTATAACTTTATAAAGTGATAGTAAAAGCTTCTCTTATTGACAAATACTAAAAATTTTACTCAGAAATTATAACAATGATTAATCTTACATCTGGCTTTCAATGTCTATGGCACTTAATATTTAGGTATTTCTCAAATTTGAAATCGTTTAATAGTTCTACTTGTCTGCCACATACAAAAATGAATGTTAGTAAAACTATAGCCTCTAATATAATTAGTAATAGAAGTCATGTTTTACTTTAAGTAATGTCTTGAATACTTAAGGTAACTCTTGCATTAATTCATTCACTTCGAATTTGTAAAATGCAACATATCTACTGTAAAACATGTCTGCTGTAAAACATGCCTATAAAACATGTGGACATGGCTTTCCTACAACATACTCCATACCATCTAGAACTAAGTTTAAGCAATAAGCTCCAATTATTTCATTTAGAAGTATCTATGTAACTAATGTTCTTTTACTAACTTCTGACTATATCACATAATCATGTCTCTAAATAAAGTATAAATTGTCTGCAGTTTACTACCAGGCTTTTTGGTCCTTAATCCCTAAAGGGACTGACCCATAGTTGGCATTCAACAACTACATACTAATTTAAATGCAATCTATGGTTTGAGAATTTAGAAGCCTAATACCATACACTTCACACATAAATAAATAATAAAATAAGACAGACAACAACTGTCTTAGTCATTGCTCTATTGCTGTGAAGAAACACCATGACAAACTTATAAAAGGAAGCATTTAATTGGGGCTTGCTTAGTTTCAAGGCTTAATCCATTACATCATAGTGGTGAGCATGGCAGGCATGCAAGCACACAATGCTGGAGAGTAGCTGAAAGTTCTACATCGTGTTCCACAGGCAGCAGGAAGAAGAGACACTGGCTCTAGCATGGTCTTTTGAACCCTCAAAGCCCACCCCCAGTGACATACTTCCTCCAGTAAGGACAGGCCTACACCAACAAGGCCACACTTCCTAACCCTTATAATCCTTTCAAAAGTTTTACTCCAGTAACTAAGCATTCAAATACATGAGTCCATTCTCATCCAACCACCACCACAACAAAAACTACCAAAAATATCAGCCTTTTATGTGGGGGTTGGTGAAATGGCTAAGCAAGTAAACACACTTGCTGCTTACATGGATGACTTGAATTTGTTCCACAGGATCTCACAGTGTAAAGAGAGAACCAATTCCCACAGTTTTACTCTGACTTCTACATATATGCTCTGGCACGTACTTGCATATGCATAAACACAAACACATACAAAATAATAAGAAAAAAATCACCATAACTAGTTTGAGAAGCACTACTCTCCAAAACCCCATGAGGCAGGGTGATAGTATGAAGACAAAGGCTGAGAGTTGCTCCTCAGTGTTTTCTAGTTGGTAAGCAGAGACACTGGTATTCTGTCTTCTGGTTCCAACTCTAAGTGTCATTTCATAAGATGTTAGCTGTGTTCTGGTCATCAAGGGGACAGTGAAAATTTGATTCCAGTATTCCTTTCTATAACATATAAGGTTAGAAGAGGCTATTAGACATGTGACTTGTTAAATCTCCAGGTCTTTGCTGGAAGGCAAAGCCCATGTCCATCTGAAACTCAGTACTATTATCTTGTTGCACAAAGCATCCTAGCCCTTTGTATGTTAAACAGGAAACAAAGTTTGGTCAGGCTAGCACAATGAAGAGGCTAGGAATAATGGGTCATTTGTATTTTATTCTGTTAACAATTAAGTGAATGCTACTGGGAAATTACTCAATATTCAACATCATCTGCAAAACAGATTTTAACAAAATGATCTTTGGAGGATATTTCAGAAGTAGCATTTTATGATTTTGACAGACAATATCCTAGAAGATGCAGAATGGTTGGTGACAATAATAAATGCTCACTCCATGTCTGCTGAACTGTAATAATGATGGGCAATACTGAATCTTGGAAAAGATCTACAGGTTCTAAGAGGGAAAAAGCAAGTCCCAGCATAAGCACAGGATTTTCCTGGTATTTGAAGCTGAGTAGGGGAAAGAGAGCTATGTGCAAACAGTGGCTAGCCTGTGTCTGTTTTGTTTTGTTTAGTCTCTTTCTCTACCTAGTTATTCCCACAGCAGTTTTAATTCTATCACAAAATGCAAACAAGAGAAGTGTGACAATCCCACCGTGTGGGAAAAAGGGAGCTTCGGGCTGCTTACCAAGTAAACACAAGGTGTGCATGCCATTCTGTCTGTTCTTCTTCACTTTGTCAAAGAAGCTTTCTGGTCGCCACGTGTCCGTCCAAAACACAATAGAAACAGTTTCTCCAAACTTGTACAACTAGAAAAACAAGACATTATTTAATGGTACAACAATCACTATTATTTCATAGGTCAAGAGTCCTACAATAGGGCCCAATACAAGGCCCAAGCCGAGAGAAGGCTCAGTGGTTAAGAGCTGGTCTACACCTATAGGGACCCAAGTCTGTGCAGCTCATACTACCTCTGACTCCCGCTCCAGGAAGATCTGACCCCTTGGCTCTCCATGGCACCTGACTCACATGAACATACCACTCCCACAGACACAATTAGAAACTTTAAAAAAAAATCAACCTTAAGAAAAAAACAGGAATAAAAAGTTTTCAGCACTCTTAACAGGTGTCAAAAGTTTAATATTCTGCTTCACTGATAAGACTACCAAGCCTTAGAAAGATTAGTAGACTTACCTAGGTCACATGGCTAAAAATAAATAAATACACAAACTTAGGTCTGCGACAATGTTCTTTTTCATCATCTTAGCTCAACAAAATACACAAACAGTGTACTCCCTCTTGCTACTGACCATAATCTATATATACCCTTCCAATTTAAGAAGACTAGCTCTGTCCTCCGTGTCAAAAATGAGCCAATAAGAACTTTTCCCCGAATCTCCGTCTCACCCAGGTGGTCCACCTCATCTCCCTATCACAAGGAAGAAGTGTGACTCTTAGACTGACCTTGCTGTACTAGTCTACCGCAGCCCTGTTCTACAGCTTATGTAAGGATCAGTGGAGTTTTGGAGGTTGACTCTGTAACCTGCTAGCTGTGCAGGAAAAGTGTCAATACCCTCTTATCCTGTCCCCAACTGTGGGGATCAAGTGACATGTAAAAATTATTCACATGCTGAAGTTACATGCTAATATTATAATAGTTTTTGTAAAGGTACTGTACAAAAGATATGTTTCCCAAAACATACTATAGTAAAACACAATGCTAATGTTATAGAATGATTTAATTCTTCAAGTTAAACAGTTTGATACAACTTGTAAGGAATCAGGAATATATAGACACCGAAAAGCCACATCTAGTAACATATCACAGATTAGAAAGTCATTTTACTTTCTTTGAAAACAAAGAGACAGGTCTCAAGTGGGCACCGGGGATGCTGTTTCCTACAGTGACGCTTTTGTCCTCCTCTCTCCCGTTTCAGAAGCTGTGACAAAAGGTGCCAGGAAGCAGACAGGAAGGAAACAAGAAAAGGTGGGGAATGGGGGGGAACATTCCTCCTTACTTCTCTAGAGCAGCTAATACTTCTCGGGCTTTGTATACTCAGGTCTTAAAACCCTGAACAGTCACAGCAACTCTGAGCCCTAAAAGGATGGGTCATCAACACCCTACAATGCTAGACTCCAATTCACCTAAAAGGATGGTTCATCACAACCCTAAAACACTAGACTCCAATTCACCTGTCAAGGAGCTTTACCCTCCAAGCCCATTTGAAAGGTACCGGAACAAAGCATCCCCAAAGAGAAACTACTGTTTTGCAACCTGTTCACAAGACAGTGTACAAAAACCGCGTTGCTCCAAGTATCCAGTCATGTATCTTCCTGCTATGTGTAACAAGATTTCTCTGTCAAAAATACAGTTGGAGTTCTAGGATAGGATTCTTAGACTACATTCCCCAGGATGAACTTCAAGGGAGAGGCCCTAACTCTACAGAGGAGTTGTTATAGTTGCTGTCCTATGAGAAGCAAATTTACTACCAAATAATGAATGTCAATCACCTCTGTGCCAGGCATTATTCTGCGCACAGGGTTAAAGTGATAAGCAAATGGGCCTCTGGCCCTGCTGAAACAGCTGAGAGCTCACAGAGCTGACAAAGGCTCTGGTCTCACAGCAGTGGTTCTGGTTAGCTGCCTGGTCATGGACAAGGCAAATATCCTCTGACCTGCAAGCACATCCTGCACAGTGAGTGTAAGGAGGGAGCAGCTTTAAGGACTGAACAAACGACCAAGGGCATACTGAGTACCTAGTCGTGCCTCATACACTGTGAGGGCCCAATATATGACGCAATGATGTGCATGACAATTAGATGAAAATGTCGAAACTGCTGCATCCTGACAGGATCCAACTGCTCTCTTTATTAGCTACAGCCAAGAAGAACCAAATATGCAAAACTACATTTAAAATGGATAAGTTCAACTATACATTTTAAATGGGGTTTGTGACTTCCCATCAAACTTGAAACACACATTATTCCATGAAAACCTTCACGGAAAACTATTATTTCCATTTATGCATAAGTATGTAAGAGTCTGATTATTTTAAGAAACATGTAAATAAAAAATCATAGAAGCAAGGAAGTTCTTCATTCAAATAGAGTGATGAAGCCTTAAAAAGAGAATTGAGATGCTAGTCACATCTAAGCTAACAGAAATGTTCTGTGTGAAAGACTGAACTGCCCAATTGGGAGACTAAAGAAACCTCACACAGGCACTGCCCTCTAGGACCCTGATTTATAACTACAGCCTCTCCTGTGGCAAGGGTGCAAGCTTCTGCAATGTATGCTGAAACATTATGCAAACAGTGTCACCACTGAGATGTCAGTATCTCAAAGAACAGAAGGACCAGCTCTCTGCATTTCACAACCAAAGGACTTCATCACCAGTAAATTGCAAAAAGAAACCAGCAAATCTCAGTGACAAGAACTGAGGTTGCAGAAGCCTAAACACTGGGCTGTCTTACAACTCTAGCCTGTGAGCTACGACCATTCTTCCCGACAATATTATTCAAATCTGACATTGTTAGTGCTTCAAACCTAAGTTTGAAAACTACAAAAGCAGCTGTTTTCTCAGAAATCTTAGGGGAAACACAGATCTGTTCAGCTTTCATCTGGAATAATTTAGAGAGAAAACAGCCCATCTAACTTGGTACTGGACCATGTTTTATTAAAGAAAAATAAGAAAAACAAAAATCTTCAGCTGAAACACCACCCACCAAGCCATTTTGCAAGGCACTAAAGATTGAGGCAGAGGAGGAAGATGCATGAGAGAGACACACAGGCATTAAATAGTTCTTGTCAATACAACCTATGGACCCCACCTATTCTGAGAGTTCAGCCCTTTCTACACTCAGAGAAAAAACACCCGGAAGTGTCTTCTGAAAGACAAAACTACAAGCTGGAACTAGAGATAGAAAGGATGAAAGTGCAGGAGTGAGCTTGGAAAGGATGGGAGGGAAGAACTACATTATGAGAAAGAGCAAGCATATGCCTCCGCACCTCACATTTCTGACATCCTACCAAGCACCTATTCCTATCAACTCCAGCTGCAGAACTCAGAAACTAGCCACTCAATTATGCCCCTACTGCTTGCTTTGAGGCCCTGACACCACTTGTCTGAGTGACCCCACCAATCTCCTAAGTCATCTCACTGCCACCAACATTTCCTTCCTTTCATAAGTACAAACACCATTTTTACATTTATCCATGTACTTAGTGTCTATATAGACACATGCACACATGCAAAAGACAACCTGTAGAAGTTGGTTCTTTCTATATAGAGATTCAGGGCATTGAACTGAGGTCATGAGGACTCATAGCAAGCCCTTTTATCCTGGAGCCATCTTGTCAGCCCAGTACAGGTACTCTGTAAAACTTGATTCTAGTCGGGCAGTGGTGGCACAGGCCCTTAATTGCAGCACTTGGGAGGAAGAGGCAGGCAGATCTCTGTGAGCTCTAGGCCAGCCTGGTCTACAGAGTGAGTTGCAAGACAGCCAGGGCTACACAGAGAAACCCTGTCTCAAAAAACAAACAAACAAAAACCTATGTTCTCACATATAATTGGGAATCCACTTATGAAATAAATAAAAATGAATTATGTTTTAAAGCATATTACTTCAAAGACAATATCCAATTTAGAAGGGGGAAGAGAACTAAGCAATTTAACTCAAAGTATCTATTGCAAACAGATTATTTTTATGATGCTGTGGTAAATACAACAGAAGGCATAAAGATGAGTAAACTACAGAACTAATAGTAAAAATCTGAACACAAACATTCTGTATACGAGAGGCATTACCGAGTTTAAGTGGAAGAATGGCACAGGGAGGCCCACAGTTTAGAAAGAAACTACTGAATGGGGAGGATGATGAATCAGTGCTCCAAAATAATGGGTAGAGGTAGATGTGACGGTACATGTGACGCCAGCACTTGGGAGACTCAAGTAGAGAGACGCAAGTTCAAAGCCAGCCTGGACTATGCAATTAGGCCATGCCTTAGAAAAGTAAAACAAGGGCCAGCAATATGGCTCAGAGGGCAAGGACAGCTGCCTCCAAGCCTAGTGGCTGGACTTTGTACCCTGAGAAGCACATGGTAAAAGGAGAGAACCTACTGTATAAGCTGCCCTATGTCCTACATGCATTTGCTGTGGCATACACACACCCCTCCCAACACACACAAACTTAAAAAAGAAAATTTAAGACATTGAAGGACAATAAAAATAAATAAAAATTAGAGCCAGGTGTTGGTGGAGCACATCTTTAATCCCGGCACTCGGAGGCAGAGGCAGGCAGATCTCTGTGAGTTTGAGGCCAGCCTGGTCTACAGAGCGAGTTCCAGGACAGCTAGGACTGTTACACAGAGTAACCCTGTCCTGAAAATCCATTAAAACAACAACAACAAGACATGGCAACACTCAGGGTCATTAAAGCAACAGTCAGAGAAAGTGGAAGTGTTTCATAAGGATGAGAAAAGTATACAATTATCCACAAGCTCCTTGAAGAAAAGTTATGACTGCATCCAAAGTTACCAAGCAAACATCAAGTAGATATAAAGTATTTATTGAATGAATGAAGCATGTTTGTCTTAAAGACATTTAACTTGCAAGCCTCTAGTCTAGTAAACTATGTTTCAAGTGGAAATTTTCAGTAAGGATGAGACTTCCGGTACAGAATGATATGGCCCACCTCTATTAGACTGTGCATGGCAGGTTATGTGTTTGTATGCATGCGTAGAAGTGTTAAGTTTTACAGCTACTTGCCATCAATAACACCAATCCACAAGAATTGGCTATCAATAAACTACCAAGTTAAGGAGACTACTGAGTGCTTAATTCTGAACTGTCCTTGCAAGCTCTTTAGAGAACATGGGGGTGACACACCGAGAGTAAAATACAGTGCCCACCTACTCTTAGACATCTGCAGCAGCTAAGCTTGAAGACAAAGATGAGAGAAGGCATGTTTTGCCCAGGTCTTCCACAGCACTTAAAGCAGGCCTGTTTCAACATTTTGATGCCTGTTTCTAAAATCATGGCAAAGCATTCTGAGAAGACAGGACACCTTCCAAAAGGGAAGCCTACTTCCCTTTAAAATTTAGGTAAGAGAACATGAGGCGGAGCCTACTAACATCCTCCATCTGCCAGGGGTATCTCTGGTAATAAACATCTGCTCTTTCAGTCCTGACAAGCTAAAGGAGACAATGAAGTATGTTCATTTTCTAAGACTATTACTTGCTTGTGTTGATAGTTCTGAAGGCATGACCTCGTACCTACAGCTGCTACAGCACCGACTGCTTGTAAAAATGTAAATCCTCTTGAAGTTCAAGAGATGGCTCCAGAGTTAAGTGTGTATTGCTCTTCCAGAGGAAGTAAGTTCAATTCCCAGCATCCGGTCAGGCAGTTCACAAGTGCAATTCACAGTTCCAGGGGATTCAATACCTTCTTGCTTATGTGGCATCCACGTGAACTCACTGCCCCCACACACATACACACTAAAAATGAGGGGTATATGATGGGGTTGGAGAGAAAAAGAAGGGAGATGATATATTTTGACTTAAAAACAGATAGGATAGGACAGAGAGATGACAGACAGACAGATGTGGATTCTCACGCCCCATTCCAAAGCTACTATTCTCAGAAAGTTTCCTGGCAAGACTCAGCACTCACACGCCCTTGAGGTAGGTCTGATGAACAGTCTTGATAGTCAGTTGTTCGGGTTACAGTATCTTCCACAAATGGAGTCCAAATAAAATAGTAAAGAGAAAAAGTCCAAAAAGGAAAGGAATTCAACTGAAGAGCTTGCATTATACATGATATGTATGCATTTAATTAAAAATATGCCATGTATTCATAGTGGACCCGCCATATCTATGCTTCTAATTCAATGAATGTCACTAAACATGGAGCAAAAGTATTTGGGGCCTTGGGGGGACTGTTTCTGTTATTAATATGTACTACTTTTTCTTGTCCATCCCTAAACAATACAACACAGCTAGTTACATAGCACCTGCGCTACACTGGCTATTCTAAGAGTTGTTTTAAAGTATACATCTTAGACAAAAGGGATGCAAACACCTAATGCAATGCAAAATAATAACTAAGAGTAAGGGAAAAGTCCTGCAAAATGACCATGTACACTTCTGTCTGACTCTTCACAAACAAACTAAAATTCATACTGGATGGCCAATATTAGTCGATGAAACTAAGCTATTCTTCCTAAGTAACAAAGGGCTGGCTTTACCATATCTTATTTTTTAAAAGTTAATCTATTTGAGAGGGGGCATGACACAGCATGCACAAGGAGGTCAGATGACAACTTGCAGGAGCCAGCTGTCCTTGCACTATGTGGCTTCCAGAGTGCAAACGCAGGCTGTGAAACTTGAAGGCAAGCTCTTTTACACTTACTGAACTGGCTCATGGTACCAAATGTATCTTTTAAAAAAATCTATCCGTAAGTGATGGATTTCAGCAAGGTAGACCAGGGAAGGTCTTATTGCATGGATTCTAAGGTGCATCTCTTTTTCCTATTAAGATATAGAGACTTGGAATATGTCTTCACAAGCAGTGTCTGAAAAAGCACTGTTGCCCATGCAGGGATCACAGCTGCCAAGAACTATGCGAGTGTCAAGATCATAACATATATCACACTTGGACAGTGGGTTCCAATAGCTTAAGAGAACATCTTAGAAACTTCTATAGAGCACTCTTTCAAGCTCTCTGAGCCACAATTGTTGGAGGTAAGAGTAATGGACTTTATACACCAGCACTTGTACCATGGCCTTACTGCCTTCATCACTGGCTTACAGCTCTGAATTCATTTAAGAAACACAGCATCACACACTCTCTGTGAAAGAGAAAGGGATGCTGTGTGGGAAACTCAGGCTCAACCGCACTGATGAAGTCACTGAAAAAATAAAAGGCCATTTAGGAATACTTAGTGTAATTTGCTTATTCTTTCCTTTTTTATGTATGTATGTATGAGATAATAAAAAGTTAAAATCATCTGTAACTAAATGTACATGGCCTGTTGAAAGAAAAGGTTACAAGAAAGAAAAACATAAATTATAGGAAAGCAGTAAAAAAAGCCAAACCAGCATATATTTCAAGAGTTTTATGGCTCCTGTATGAATACTTGTAGCTTACAGGAAAATAGAACATTACCTGTAAACCACAGCAGCCTACAGCATTCATTATGGAGGCATTGTGAATAACTTGATAAGGGATTCCCAACTTTGTTGCTCTCAGAATAAGATCGCTGTGTGTTGTAGCCCTGTAGTGAGAAAACAGGTTCAGTTAAGTGAATGGCACTAATCTTCTAGCTCATGAATTCACATCAAAGAGTCAACAGTTCTTCCTCAAATCCTACTAGGCACCTGCAGAGGTCTTTTATTTGGGCTTTTTAGGGATGCAGTGTACGTCTACCCACATCCCTCACAAGATGTCACTCCAACTACAACACTGACACTGACTGAAGAAAGGAGCGGGCTGTGTCCTGATAGCTGCTAAAGACATCTGTAGTTTGTAAACTCAGCAATTTCATTCTTGTCTCAGGGTTTCTTTAGATGAGTTTTAAGAAAATTTAGCCGTTATTAATGAATACAATAGGCATTTCAATATGTACATCTATACATGAGTATGATTAAAAAGACTTAGCACCTCAGACATTCGTCATTTCCTTGTGTTCCAAATATCCAAGAGTCTTCTCTCCTTCCTATTTACTGCAAAATACTCAGCTGCCACCAACCACAGTGCCTATGTTATAATCATTAGAATTACTCCTGTTTCAGCCTTCTCCTGGACCCAGTAACCACCTAACTTAGCTCCTTCCCCAGCACTATTCCCAGGCTCTGGTAACAATTAACCTTATATCCAGTTTTGCGCATTAAGACTAGTTTCCACAATACGTGGGGGGCACTTTGATGAATTTTCTCCTTTACAGTTCAGTGGTACAACCAAATTCTTTACTTCTGCCCTATTTGGATTTGTTTTTATAGTCTAAATCTGAAGATGAAATAGGACATAGCCTGTTGGCCCTTCAATCTATTAAAATTCTGCCTGAAAGAATTCTATTTGGAGTTTACATCTGTGTACAGTCTTTCTATTTATAGCTGCTTTCAGTCCAGCTACTTCTGTATATACTTAGTGATATGTGTGTGTGTGTGTGTGTGTGTGTGTGTGTGTGTGTGTGTATCCTTTGCAGGTTCTGACTATTAACTTCCCTCTTCTGAAAATGTGATAATAACTAGGTAGGCTGGGGAAGAAAAGAATATATGTAAATATAAATTGAACACTATGACATGTAATCTCACATCAATTTAGAATGGCATTACTAAAGGTTCTTTTCATCTTGATAAAAATGCTAAGCCCTACTGGGGAAAGCAACATTAGCATGTTTGAGAAACTCCTTACAATAAGCAGAATCTGTCAACTGGTCAATGCATACCAAGTAGGAAGATCAAGGGCTTACACCCCATGAGGCAGCCAGCTACAGATTAAAACATGCCCACTAGGGAAGCCTGTTTTTAATCACACACAGAAAATATAAGGAGTATGAAAAATTATCAGCAATTTGATTTAGAGTAAGTGTTTAAAAAAATAACAAGAATGGTAGATGGAAGGAATGTTTTTAATACTACCTTGAACAGAATCTTCCTACCTAACATTTAACTTCAAGGAAAAGTAAATTAGTTATTTAATTAGGGTGCTATTTTTTAAATTTAAACAGCTTTATGGATGAGTTACTTAAACAGATGAAAAGAAAACCAGGCTTAAAATTTTATTATCATCACAAACTCATTTGAAATAACCAGACCAAACAACATACACATAAGTTTACTATTTCCAAATGCAGGAACGGAGTTACCTAATCAGAAATAGTGAAGAATTTTTGCTTTAATAGCACACTTGTTATCTGGAATTCTTTTAAAGGCAATTTCAAGAGAAAAGATGCAAAATGGTTTAATTGCTGGAAGAACATGAAGGCAACCGTAGCAGTGCTGCCATGACAGGGGGAGCAGGGGTGACTGGAGCCTGGAAGTTTGCTGCTTCAAGACGCACAGTGAAATCATACCTTCAAGAGCTATTAGAAGCATTGGAAGTTGAAAACCCATTTGGAAGCTGCTTTATATGCTAGAAAATGTCTGTACCTACAGATCTTTACTTAGATCTTAAAACCTTATTTGAGATAATCTATCACAAAGAGACAGTGCAAACCATGGAGAAGAAGAGACAAGGAACTGTATGTCAGGACACATCTGTATAACAAGCTTTATACATGTTAGAGAAACCAACAGTTGCATTTGTATTGGAGAATAGAACAGACTAATGATACTGATGGCATGTATTGGAGAGTTATTTGGTGCCAAATGCTGGTCAAAGACATTGCAAGGAATGACACAAAAAAGACAAGTAAATAAAGGTACATCTGTATGTACTTTTTTTGGAAAAAGTACATGGCATGAAAATAAAAATTACAGATTCAGTATATGTTTATTTAGTTACAATGTATGTTAAAAACACAAAATGAATAATGAAACAGAAGCACTATTAGAAAGTCCTTAATGCTACTCCTTCTATAGACAGTAAGGGACAGGTTGCCTGATACTCTCATCTGCCGTATGGCTAAGCCAGGGAACTGATGCTATACCATTTAGAACCAGTACAACCTCCCTGTGGTTAACTTCTACTTCCCTTTCAATAAACCAGATAAAAGGGAAGTAGGGAGTTTGTGATTTTTAATTATCTCCATGAAGGATGTAAAACTATGGAGGGCAGTGATGAATAATGATAATGGGGGTACAATACTATGTATGTTCTTAAATTCAGTGATCTGTGTATATTAAACTGAATTTTATGTTACGTATATTTTACCACAGTTGAAAAATTACTGGAAAAAAAGAATTCAAGACTGTACATCTTAACTTCTTTTCATAGTTTTAAACTTTTATCATTAAGTTTTGTGTGCATAATATTTTGCACGAATGCACATGCATGAACACATATCATGCATAAATGTGGAGGTAGGAAAACAGTGGAGTGAGTTCTCTACTCCCACTCTGTGTGGATCCTGGGGCTCAGACTCCGGGCACCAGGCTTACACAGAAAACATCTTACCACCTAACCCATTTCACCAGTCAAATCTATATTTTATTCAAGTAGGAAGATACTTAAAATTAAACAGGAGACTTTTTGTCATTTTCTGTTTTCCCTGGATTCATCAACTCATTCAACTTCTTCATCTTTATGGCCTGACTAGTGAGAAAAAATTTGAGTCTAGTTATGTGCCAGCAGTCTCAGTCTGTGACTTAGAAAGCCGAGGCAGGAGGATCACATGAACCTAGGAATTCAAGGCCAGTCTGGGCAATGTAATGAGACCTCACTTTAAAAACAAAAATAAGACCTCAGAAACAAACAAAATTATTTAATTAATTAGATTTCCAACCGCATCCCAGCAGGAATCCAGCAGTAATCAGACAGCTGCAGCACTTAAACTTGAATCTAGCACAAGGCTGGTGACAGTCAAGCACTGAGATAGTGCAAATTAATTATCATTACAGTTTCAAAGGGGGAGAAAACCAGTAAAGCAGGCCCAACAAATCTACAATTAGCAAATAGGTATCACCTGGGAGGTCGAGGCAGGAGGACTAGGAAGTCAAGTCTAGTTTAGAACACTGAGATTTCAATGCTAGCTTATATTACAGGAGATTGTGTCAATCCAAACCAAAATAACGCAAACAAAGCCTATATAGCTGAGCAAGTTCATGGGGTAATACTGCAACCACTTGTAAGAAATGTACCACTGTAGGACTCTGTGCCAGGAGAGCAGTCACAAAAGCAGCCGGGAGAACGCAGAGACTAAAGAACGAAGGCAGAAAGTCACAGAAGTTTAGCAGGGAGGCCAACTGCATCAAGTCACTCTCTCTGCATTGTTTTCTGTACACGGAGTTCCCGGCTCCTCTCCACTGCCCGTCCTACCATCTCTTCTCCAGATTCAACACTCATGAACACCAATTACCTACTCACACTTGAGAGTCTTTCCGCCTTCCGTAACGACATCCTCTTGCGTTCCCCTCTCCTCTTTTCTAGGGCTTTATTTGTTCCTAGGCTGTCTCTCTCCTGGGGTGATGCTATCCATTCCTCTGGCTTTAAATACCACCCACATACCAATGACTCCACAGCCAGAATGATCCAGTCTCCTGATTCTAGAACCAGTCCATAAGTCAAGAGTTCCTTCCTCTTTTCATGTCTACCACATCCATTCTCTATCTTCCTTCTAAGATTATCTACACCATTCTTTCCTTTCTGCCATCAGAAACACCTGTCTAAAGTCCACTCACACCAAGCAAGTCAAGCAGTTTTTATATCGGGAAGAATTGTGATTTTTTTTGCTTAAAAACCCTCCAAGTTTGCCACTGTACTTCAAATAGGATTCCCTGTCCCTCCAAGCCTTAAAGATGGATGGCTCCTGACTCCCTTTATAACTCCTTCTCATACCCATCATGCTCTTTCTGTCTGCTCTACTTGGAATGATCTGCCTGCTAACCCATTTCAGTCACTTAAGTATAAACTTCAAAACATGGCTCTTCCATGTGCCTTTACGTAAGTAAGTCTCCCTCTGCCTCTCTCCACACTTCACAGACTTCACAAACTTTATTTTTTTTTTTCTGTGAAACGTATGAAAGGTACTGAGTGAAGAGATAACTGCCAGTTCAAAACAGACTTGTCGAGCCGGGCATTGTGTGGCACATGCCTTTAATCCCAGCACTCGGGAGGCAGAGGCAGGAGGATCTCTGTGAGTTCGAGGCCAGCCTGGTCTACAGAGCGAGTTCCAGGACAGCCTCCAAAACAATACAGAGAAACCCTGTCTCGGGGGTAAAAAAAAAAAGACTTGTCTTCCTTTGCTGATTTTAGGTAAACTATCGCAAAGTTCTTCAATTAATATTTAATTAGCAGCAACTGTGTGCCAAGTATTATGAATGAAATTAAAGAGTTAAAGACACTATACATATCCACAGGAATAGTAGAGACATGAAGGACACTGTACGTATCCACAAGAATAGTAAAGACACAGTTATTTTATTTTATTTTATATTTGGTTTTTACGAGACAGGGTTTCTCTGTATTGTTTTCGAGGCTGTCGGTCCAGCCCAGCCTCGAACTCAGAGATCCGCCTGCCTCTGCCTCCCGAGTGCTGGGATTAAAGGCGTGTGCCACCACCGCCCGGCTAGACACAGTTATTTTAAATGTTGTTAGGAACTCTGTGAAAGTTAACACAGTGAGGATCTAAGTATCAAGTACTCCCTTCCCCCCACCCCCACCAAGACTCATATACTGTGTCTTGTTACCCAGATGGTGCTGTCTGAGACGGTCTGAACGCTTCAGGAGGTAGGACCTACCTGAAGGCAGATCGCTAGGGATAGGTTCTTGGGGGCATCTTGTCTCTGGCCCCTTCCTGCATCTGTCTCTTTCTCTTTCAGCTTCCTGTCTGGCATGGATGAAGAATCTCCTCCATCACAAGCTACCTCTGCCGTGATGGTAGTGCATGGGGTCAAGCAACCCATCTGAACCCCTGAAACCAGTAACTATACTAAATCATTCCTCTCATAACTCGTCCGCTCAGGGAATTCAATCCCAGCTCCATAAAATAACTGACATGGCAATCACAGCTCCGTAAGCTAACTGATACAGCAGTCACAGTTCCATAAGCCGAACACCAATCGCCGCTCCATAAGCTAACTGAAACAAGCATCAACAATAATCTCCACCTGTCAAGTGGAGCTACATCTTCAGACTGGAGCGACAAAAGACAACAGCATGGAGAGGTGTGAGTTGACAGATGTGGATGCCTCCGACAGATAAAGGTGGAGAGGGAGCTTGAACTAAAGTGTGGAAGTTGAAAACAATGATGGAATGAGTTGATTGGTATGAGTGTGTTCTCAATACAAGAATGGCAAGACACAGACTTGAAGGTTGGCAGGTTTTAAATATCTGGCTATCAATGGGGCTTCTAAAGTTCTCAGCTGAGGCTACTAAATTGTTGTGGTTTACAAACTTGGCCATAACATGGGTAATGAGTTAAAAGTCTATATAATCTGTATACAGGCCAGGTAAAGGAGATAGAATAAATTAACCTAGTTAAAATAATGGTATTAAAAGTAAAAATTAAAAAGGAAAGGAAAAAACTGGCCAATAAATAAATAGCCAATTATACTATTCCTCAAAATATGGTGAAAACTTTTTTTTTTTGGTTTTTTTTTTTCGAGACAGGGTTTCTCTGTATTGTTTTGGAGGCTGTCCTAGACCAACTGGCCTCAAACTCACAGAGATCCGCCTGCCTCTGCCTCCCGAGTGCTGGGATTAAAGGCGTGCGCCACCACCGCCCGGCAAAATATGGTGAAAACTTTTTTTTATTATAAACTCGTAAGTTTTCTAAAATATAAAAATTAACTATTTGAAAATAAAATATGAAATAAGACAATATAAGGAGTAAACTCCATTATTTAAATTATATTCACTAGTTAACAAATTTGACTTTTTAAATGGCTATACTAGTTTCTAATGCTTGCTCTCAATTTCTTTACTTATTTCATCTGGACTAGCAAAAGTCTGTGGACTTGTACCAATCTAGAAGCCTCATTTTGAGCAGCAATTGTATTGTATAACATCTGTCAGTGCCAAAGACTGCTCACCAGGTGACTGTAAGAACTGAAGTGCCACCATATTGGGAGGTCTGGGTGGGAGTTTGCCTATAGAAGACACACGTTTTAGATGGAGTCAGTGTGCTAGTGAGAAAATTCTATATAAAGGGAGACATTTGCTGGTAAGATCTTTTTTATTTTCCTATTTCATTTTCCTATCCTATTGCTAAGAAGAAAAACAAAGGTACCATGAAATCTGAGGAAGCCTTAATTTTACAGAAAACAATGTCAGGCAGGAGCTAAACCAATTTAAGTATTTTATACTGAGTGATTACCCAATATAATTTTGCAATCAAATATAATAATGATACAGACTCTCTGGCCCTGCATGCTAACATAAATTATTTTCTTTATGACAGACACATACACATGTAACTCCATTGCTTTGAGAAATATCCTTGATGGGTGATTTAATTGTCCTTATGTTCCTCAAATCTGTGACATAAATCTTGGGTCACCAGCTGTAGACAAAGAACTCTTGTGTTTGGCTTGACACTAGAGATTGATGATGCTTGACTAGACAAGTGGAAACCCATCTTCTTGGTAATGAGGAAGAGCAGTGTTCCCAATGGGGATAAGACATTGAAATCAGAGATTTGATAAATGATAAATTCAAGGCAAGTAAGTGACAGCATTATTGCCAAATATTAGATTATTAAAAAAGAAGGGGAGGTGCCTAGAACAAAAGAAGCCAAAGATGCTTGCAATTATCAAAGCAAATGGCAGACCTGACCCTGACTTTTGATAGCATAGTGCCTTATTCATTGACACACTAGTTAAAGGTATCTGATGTCTTGTATGACCTTGTACAAAAAAAGCATAAAAGAGTTAGTGTTGACACTTGTTAAGGTAGTAATACTTATAATGACATCTTTATCATGTGGATTTTCAATTAATATTCAAACAAAAAAATTTAAATACAAAATTTTAGATAGAACTCAGATAAACTTATCAGGACCAAATGAGGAAAGTTTCAAACAGAATAATCATTGCTGATAAATAAAACTCACAATGTCCATTTTCACTTACCCAAATGGATCACCAACCACAAGGAATGCAACATCGCTGACATCGGCATCCTTAAAAATATTATCTGCTTCTTGTTCCACTTCTTCTCTGTCGGCAAGAATCAGTTTTCTTCCATAAAACTCTTCCTAGAGATTTAAGTAGGATATCAGAATATCAACATGACAGACAGCAGGTGAGCTTTTAACACACACATACACTGAAGAACCACTTTTGTCTAGACCTAGGTGCAAATCTTGGCAACCATCCAAACACAGATCATTCAGTACACCTCATCAGTGAGCCAGAACTCCATATCATGATGCAATTAAACTCTGTCTTCGGGTCTATCATCATATCCCTAGAGAAAGCAGACCTCTTAACATCTGAGGTCTCTAAATGTGTGTCTAATAGACCAGGCAGAACACCAAAGAATGAACAGAGAATATGTATTCATGAGCCCTATTCCTTAAACATGAAAATATGGAATGTATTAACAATAACGATACGTGGCAGTGTAGATGTTTCACCCAATTTCTATAAGAGCATTTGTTGTACCCTGGCTGAAATAAAAGCCCTCATCAATAGGAAATGACAGAAAACTACAATTTAGCTGTTTAAAAACAAAAATGAACAATCCTACATAATTATAGGAAAATAAATGAATTTAAATACACAGGACGTTTCCATTCAAGCTGCTTTGTCAGTTAATCTCCTGAAGTTCAATTCTAGAGAACAAGCCCAGAAGAGTGAGCCAGTGAACTAGTGGTCACATGACACTGTTTAAAGATAGTATATTAAGTCATGAATCTTATACCTGAATTCCTATGCAATTCAAAAATGGAAGAGGATGCATAAATAAATTTATTCCTTCATATTGAGAAGTCTAAGCTATTAAGTTACAGGGACTGCTACAGTGCAAACAGTAATATCCAATATTTGTCAAATAAGGAAATTCATAAACAAATTATTAAGAATTCTAAGACAAATGCTATAATTCCAAATGTGGTCATCATTTCCTAATACTTATAAATCTGTTACTCAATGGGAAAACAACTACAGCTAAGAAAATTGTTTCATAGGCTTTTAATAACACTGCATACACAGATTTTTAAAAATGCGTTCTTTATTTTCACTCTTACTGTGTGCTTTTTTCTTAATCATTAATCTTGACATGTTTAACTTTGACTTTAGGAACCAGAAAACCAGACACCAAGGCAAAATATGATCTTTACTGAACTAACGTTTCCTGAAAATGACCAAGAAGCCACATGCCACCAATGTCATGCTATCAGTACATGTGGAGGTCAGAGGGCAACTGGAGGGAGTTGGCTCTCTCCTTTCACCATGTGGGTTCCAGAGACAGATTTCTATCATAGGTTTCCAGAGTGCTGGTTTAGATAAAACCTCTTCAGTTATTTCTAGATATACTATAGCTTCTTCTACTTTTTTTTTAATAATTCCTACTTAAGCCTTTCATTAAGTTTTCTTAAATATAATGCAGACAGAACCATGAACCACTTGTAACAAAGACTATGTTGCTTATGCAACTTTATATAATACACAGATGCATTCAACCAATGAGCATGTAAGATTTAATATATCACCAGAAACTGCCTAAAGGAACCAAAACTAATACTTTCCCCAGTTTGCTGTCTTTATATTTCTTTTGGAGACTATATTAATAGCACTACCATTTGGCCATTTGAAAACAACAGTGATTAATGGAATAGTCTAACTTGGAATTTGTTTAGCAACACCTGTATGTGCCTATTATAAAATCTTGACAGGTTGACCTACTAAGTAGAAAGCATATGTTCATTACAGAAAACAAAATTATTTTTTCACTATGATATAATCATATGTAGTTGAAACCGACTTCATTTAGTTACATAGGTACAAGTTAACGATTTCTAAAAATCAGTTTGTTTTAACAAGAAATGGGGGGGGGGTAAAGGAACCACAGAAGAATGTGATAGAAGAGAAAGAGGCTCTACAGTTTTACTAGAAATATAAGGCACAACTTACAAATGATTGACTTAGGGAATGACAGTACCCTGGGATAAACTGCTCAAGGAAGAATAGGAACTAAGAACCTGAAGGAGGACATGAAGAGATTACTCTAAGAACTTTATAATAGAGCAGAATCCAAGCCAAGCTACTTTGCTTAATGTAGCTTCTCCGTTAGTGATTCCTAAAGTTATATACTTGTGTAGTTATTATCCATTGCTAAGACTGCAGAGAGACAGTATGAAAGTCTGGAGCAGTAGTTCTCAACCCAGAGCTGCTTTAGTTTGTATCTTGCCCATGTCACTATCTGTATGATATCGGACAAGTTTTGGAACATTTGTGTGCCTATGAAATGTGAACAGTAGCAACAGGGGGCTGGGTATTATAGCTCTGTGATAAGAGAGCTCGTGGAGCACATGAGAGACCCTGCGTTCAATTCTTCGAACTGGAAAGAAAATAAATAAAACAGAGCAAAATAAATGTCCTATAAATATTAGCACTTATTACTATGAAATAACAAGTATTCTAGCACCTTAAGAAGATACAAATAATTTACTTACAAGTAAGGTCAGACCAAACCTCTGATTGTCACTCTATAATAACTCCACATAGGCTTGGGGGGACAAAAAAAGTCTTGAAAAAAATTAAGACTTTACTAGCATTCCTAACTTATTTATAAAGCATTTTCACATGCACGGTAATAAAACACTATATGCCTTCCAGTTGGTTGTTTCTCTTTGACAAATGAAGACAGAAGTTTGGAAGTGTGTCCACCAGCAACTAAAATGTCCAAAAACTTTTGTGCTGGGCACTGTTCTAACAGCCTAGGATGCAGACACTTTTGGCCTCAGTTTATACAGTAAGAAACTAAAAGTAAAAGAATTGTCCAAGGACATGTCACAAGGCAAAAACAAGCTATATCCCAATTTTCCTCTAAGCCATTGTCCAACACCTTATTCTATTAACCTGCCTGTTCTCTCAAATGGTTTTAGATAACTGACCAGAGACCCAATTCTGTCATCTTAAGAGTAAAAACTAGCACGTGTGGCCAGCAAGTCAAAGCTGGACATTAGACATTATTTTTATTCTAATGCATGGCCAATTCAAGAACAAGCCTTAATTTAGTCTTCAAGTAACTCTGCAAACTTCCCAATTCTCTGGGCTATGAGTCTGAGAGGAATGACCAGAAATTCTGTGGCTCACATTTTGACAATTTAAAAACACCCTTCCCCTCCTCTGACAACACACCCATCAGTCCTTTATCTCAATATATGTTCCACTCTGAGTTTGCCAATCAACCAGAAACTGACCCTTCTGCTCCTATTTATTATTTACGTATTTACCCTTAATGAGAGCCTGCTCTAGGTATATAACACACTAATAAATCCTGTGGATATTTAGTCTCGGGCTCACTCTACATACACATGTGGGAATGCCAGCCTTCCTGGGAGATTATGAGTAAGATCTCTTTGGATATGTTGCAGACAGAAAGGAGATCACTGCGGTTCCCAGTGGAAATACTTCAAAGGAGGGAGCTTTCAGATTGCTTGCTGACTGTATAACCAACTCATTAAGGCATCAGCACCTCATTAGCACTCAACACAGAGAGGATTTCTTGGCTAGCTCATGAAATGACGGATTTTGATAACTATCCTCAAGAGTGTACACTTTCTTTCTTTTTTTTTTTAACTTACTGGAGAATGCCATACAAAAATTAGACTTGTAAAACAGGGCAAACCACCGGTTCATGTCCCAAGTCACTGTGTTACTAGTGTATGAGTGCGCTTTCTGTTGTCTCCAGACCCAGGGTATGTGTTTCAAAGGTCCTAAAAAAAAAAAAACCCAGACGCTTAGACTCTGTGCAGTCTGGTGTACGAGAATAGGATGACTGCTGGTTTTCTTCCCCAGGCGCCCGGGGACTTTAATCACGTACCAGGGCTTCCTTCCCTACAGTCAGGACTGAGGTGTAGGCTTCCAGATATACTCGACTGCAGCGTCTCACAACTTCCAGGCCCTTGACTGTGATGTCCTTGGCATCTCCCAGGCCCAGGCCGATCAGGTAGAGCATTTCGAAATCCAGGGACGGGGAGACTGCAGGACGAAGGGAACAACAACAAAACCGTCAGCTAACACCGGGGGACCCTAACGTGTAGGGATGAAGATAAAAACCAACGTTGCTCCAGGGACACCACACGGCACGCCCGAGACCCTTACATCATGCACGCTCTTAGAAACGACTGGAATGACTGTCTCAAGCAAAGCTGGATCCAATTACCCGCTTAGGGACCCGTGGGTGCTTCGCTCACGCCCCTCAAAGTCTCCCTGCAGCCCGTCCGTAAGAGCAGACCCAAAACCACGTGCCCAGGGGAGACAGACCTTCCGGGCCTCACCTACGGCGCCGTAAAGCGCAGGGCCCTTTGCAGCACTTTACGACGGGCAGGAGGGGAGGAGGCAGGCGGCTCGCGGAGACAGCCTTAGCTTCCCGCCGGGGCCGGGACTGACCTGTGGACTCTGGGGCAGGGGTCGAAGGTCAGGGACGCGCGCAGCTGCGCGTCTGGAAAGGAGCCGGCGTGCCCACGCTGCGGGCCAGCCGGGGCTGCCGCATCCCCACGGGCGTCCCGCCCAATGGCGGTGGCTCCCAAAAGCCCTGCGGACGCAGGCTCGCAGGGACCACCAGAGGGACTTCCCTAGCAGACCCCGCCTTTGCCCACATTTGAATCCCGGCTCTTTGGATCGGCTGTAGGTTAACCAGCGGTCACCCTAGGGAGGGGACAGGTTGACAGACAAGCCCTTTAGAGTGAGGTTGTAAGTTCCCGCCGGGGAGGGCCGCGACTCCTTCCAGGGGTTTGTCCCCAGCATCTGATGCTGGAATGCCCCCCAGGGATCTGCCTTAGTCACCCTCGGTCGAGAGTGACCTTTTAGGAGTGCTCAAGGGATGACTAAGTGTGGTGACATACACGGATGAAAAATGTCATAATGAAGCCCATTACTTAGTATGCTAACTAAAGGGCAGTTTTATCAAAGAAAGTGCTGTCATGGCGGAGGGGTGGTGGCGTGCACAACAGAAAGAATAAAAGGTGCTTCAGACCTCTCAGCTGTTGTTGCCGAGATTCTCGTAAAGGGACTGGTTGGTTACAATCAGTTCCACTAAGGGAAAAGTTTGGACGGAAGATGCCCTTCTTCAGTTCACTGGTACCTTCATCCAAGTTGGAAAGACAGTTTCATTGCTTGTCTTGGTACGCAGTACTGGCTGTTCAGATTTTTCCTGATGGCTTCGGTGCAGTATGCCCGCTTGCCTAGCCCAGCTTTCCTAAGCCTGGCCTTTTTCCTCCAAAGGGTCTCTGACCTCTTCATCCAGTAAGGCCTTCCGAGCTGGTTTTCCCTAGTCCCTCTACATCGATTTATTCTTTGCACCATTTTAAAACACACACACACACACACACACACACACACACACACGTTAAAATAAATCATGGGTACAAATGGAAAGACCTAAAAATGAAAAGAAAACACAGGGGGAAAAAATCTGACCTGTCTGGGAAAGATTTCTTAGGTATGACATCAAAGACATAGTAGAGAGAGGAAAAAAAAGTCCTTTAATAAAACGAAATCTCCCTTAAAAGATGAAAGTCAAACACCGAGAGAAAAGTGTTTGCAAACCAGAAATCTGACAACGGAATTATGGAAAACAAAGCAAAAAACAAAAAACAACAACAACCAAAAAAAAAAAAAAGGGAGAGAGAGAGAGAGAGTAAAGCAGGGGCAGCAAGACTGCTCAGCTGGTAAGGAACTTGTTCCATGTATGACAACCTGGTTTGGTCCCTGGAACCCAATTAAAGGTGGAAGAAAAACAGCTCCACAGTTATCCCTTGCCCTCCGAAGTCCTGTACCCCCTTCCACACACACCCTAATAATATACTAAAGATGAATTAAAATGTAATGAATTGTTAAATGCAGTAAAAAAATAAACAGCTCAACATGAAAAATTAAGCAAAAGATTTTGAGTGACACCAACTAAGACATGCTAATAGCAGATAAGCATTTTAAAAATGTTCCTAAATATAATTAAACATTAGGGATATACTTTTGGAAATTCTATTTAGATTTTTTTTTAGAAATTCTTGTGTATGTGTGAATGTTTGTTGCCTGCATGTGTGTGTGTGTGCCTTGTGTGTTCCCGGTGCTCATGGAGGTCAGAAGAGGACATCAGAATCACTGGAACTGGAGTTACAGATTGTTTATAAACCACCATGTTAATTCTGGGAATCAAACCCCAGATAACCCCGAAAACTATCCAGTTCAACACATCCAGAGCTGAATGCATCATGCTTGGCGTTTTTCTCTGTATCGTGTACATTGGTTGGGACAAGGCTGACATTCAACCAAGCCAGATATTAGTCACCCTACATGCAGTACCATGTCTGCACCTTCTCAGAAACCACACTTACTATCACTGTGGTGGTTCGGGTCTTCGTTCTAGTACTCTGTTATCTAGCCATCTTGTCCCCTTCAAATTTATTCTCACGGGAGCCAAGAAGTTCTAGTAAAGATACAACCTTAAAATGGCATCCCCTCTCTAAAATTCTTTGGAAAGCCAAGAGAAATCTTTTTTTTTTCTTGATGTTTAGTTGTTGGCTGTGTTTCAGAGGTACTTTGTGATTATATCCACACTTAACCACCATCACTATTTGGAAGTGCTGTGTAAGCGTGGCCAAGAGAAATCTTATGCCCCTTTGCATACCTCTATGGGGTGTTCAGTGCCTGCCTCCCTAGCCTCCCTACATACTGTGTACCAGGGGCTTTTCTTCAGTGACATTGACCTACCTGTAGCTATGCATTCAAATCTTGTAGCTGTGTGCACCTTGCTGTCACCTCAGCATGGAATCCTGTCTTCTATCTTCAGCCTAGCTCACCACTGTTCATCCTTTATACTCCCACACTCTCCCCACGGGTCTCTAAGCCTCTAAGCAAAGGAGTCTCCTCTATTGCAATCCTATGTCTATAAATGAGCTGAGTCTGTTTACAATTGCCTGTGTGCATAGGCACCATGACAAGCAGTCGATGGCAAGTACAAAGCAAATGGTGTAATTGTGGATGTGTGTCTCAAATTGCTTTGCTTGGACATTTTTTAAAATCTTGCTAGTCTTTTGATTTGTATACCACGGTTTCAAATTTTGTGTTATGGATTTTGTTTTTCTGTCTGTGTGTTTCATGTGCTTTTCCACTTTTTAAAATTTGGTTTTGTTTGCTTTTTTATTTGCCTATTTGTTTTCTAAGGAGAGAAAGAAGGCATGGAGGTGGGCGGAGGTAGGGGTTGGCAGGAAGGACCTGTGAGGAGGTGGGAGACAGAAAACCACATATTGAACGGATTTTCAATGAAAAATATAAATAATTAAACTTGTCATTTTCTTTGTGAAAATAATTTCATGAAGTCAGTAGCTTTTTCTATTTCTATCTTATTCTCTAGGCTTAGCATTGTGCATGTCCATAGTAGGTTCAGAGTAAGTGCATATTTATAGCTCGTATGGATTCACTAGTAGTCAAGAAATTTCTTTCTGTTACACTTCCTGTTTTATGCAATGCAGGTGTGTAATATGTCCAAAATGACTGCCAGAAAGTCGCTGATAGAACTTCAGACATGAGCATGTCTTGTTCATACCTCTTCAGGAAGCTGTATGTATTGAAAGACTTATGATACATGTCATACATACTTTATACACACAACATGGAATAGGTCAGCAAAATTTTCAATATACTAGTTATTTTTAATGACTTCTTAGATTCTATTGAATACTTTCTTGTTGATTCATATTAAGTGGGTATTGCCAAAAAGGACATTTAGGTAATCCAAAGTATAGGGAAAAAATGAAGGTGTCCTGTATGGCAAGAAGTTAAATATCATATTTTCAACCAGAAAAACTTTAGTGTAAAATTTGTAATAAGCCCACTTTTCTACCTGCTTTGTCCCTCAATATGAAGTCAGCACCTTTTTCTTTCCTGGGGGTCAAAAGAAGAAAAGTTGTGGTGACCTTTTCCCTCTTAACAAACATAAGCAGCAAACCTTGCCTAGTCTGTTTTTTGCAGAACCATTTTGTGGGGGTTGGCTGTTTCTCACCGTTTTAAATAGCTTTCAAGTAGGATTGCTTCTCTCTGCCACCTCCAGAAACTTATTAGGGAACTCTATAAGCTTAGGAAAGTTGAAAATTTTTACAGTAAGCCTCCACAGCTTCCTACATTCACAGCTGTTAAGAGGTCACTGTGTTTGCTTCATAATACATTTCCCCTTCTAGCCGGACATCAGCCCATCTCATTTTTTTGATACATTTGATAAAAGTCTATCATTTCTTCACCTAATCCAAGCTGAGCTTTGAATATTTTCCATTAAAACATCTACTTTTTAAAGTATATGTTGTACCATTTCAACAATAATGACAACAGTTAAAATGCAGACAAATTTCATTGTTATAGCAAATTGCAAGTCTTGTGCAACAGAAAGAGTGCAATAGTTATAGGGAATGGCAATTCCCGGACTGAAGAAAGGTTGGGGTGGGGGAGTCCATTTTTAATATAAAGAATGACAAGGATGATTGAAGCCTGAGGAGTTTTCACTTCATGTTCCTTCCTCCAGACAGAGGGTGAGCATTTGCCTATTTTTCTTGAGATATTAAGATATTTTATACCGTTTGTCACTGACTCAGCTTTAGTGTCCCCACTAAGAGGAACCCTTCCCCATCTTCTGGCAGTAATCACAAAATGCGGCCTGCAGATGCACACTGACAGCAAGTTATTCCTCGTGACTTTTCCACCCCGCTGTCATCAACATCATACGCTACTTTTAGCTTAAAGACATAACATAGCTGAGTTGTTTCATGACATCATGGACAAATTGTAATTACCGTACATCTAAAAGAAGCCATCCTTCAGTTTTCCAATTTGAGCTTGTTTCCCCGTTGAAAGGAAACTGTCAGGGGACTGACTAAACTCCATCTGACCTTATTGTGAATAGAGAATATTATTTTACTCTGACGCTGGCCTTTTTAACCTACATGCTCCCACAGATTGCCTTTGTTAGAGGAAATCTTCATTAATATTCAGAGAGTCTAGAGACCTTGAATTGATTTATAGTCACTATTTTCTAACAAATAAGTGGTAATTAATGATAACACTCCTCTAGAGGAGACTGTATTTACTAAGGTTAAAAAAAAGACTTGCTGTTACTTTATTGTATTTTGATTTACTTAGGAAAAAAATCACTTTTTGTTTATCCAGTGACCTTGTGTACTTCTTATATGGCCATATAAAGTACACATGTAGAAGAAAGAGAAGAGCAAATCTAGAGTTGTTTTCTGTGACATATAAGGAAAATGTTATTGCCAGTAATCTCAGCTCAATAGGTTGAGAGTAACCAGGCAGAAGGGGTCACCTAAAGTTTTTATATAAAGTGACTTCCAGAGATGTTCCTCTTCACCCACCTACCTATGTGTGTTAGCTGTTTATTTCTAAGTCATTTGATAGTTGGTAGTACCTTCAAAAATCTATGCTAAATAATAATAATAGGCAGGGATAGGTAGTTTGTTCTTTAAAATTATACATAATTTTACAAATTAGTGAGACTTTGTAGGGGAATAGCCTCTCTTTCACTCAAATCCATGATTGTGTTATTATATTTTTGTTTTCTTTTAGACATTTGTTTTATTTTTATGTGTACGAGTGCTTTGGCTGACTTGTATGTATATGTGTCATGCGCATACAGTGCCCATCAGGCCAGAACATGGCATCAGATCCTCCAAAAGTTAGGTGGGAAGAACCATATGTGCGCTGGGAGCCACCATGTGGGTAGTGGATACTGAACCTGAGTCCCTTGCAAGGATAACAATCACCCCTAACCACTGAACCATTCATCTAGCTCAGTTGTTTCTTTTTAAAGATGTTTTATATGGGGAAGGTAATTATTTTATCATGCAATGCTAAGGAATACACTAGTTTGCATTTTCTCAAATGGGAAACAAGGCACACGACAGCATTTCTGTTTGATTCTCTTGAATCTGCTTTTTGGAGGATTTGCTATTTTGCAACTTTTGTGATACTGTCCACAATGTTTAGCTACCTGTTACCTCATGGATCCTTGCTCAATGAGTTCATCCACCTTGTACTTCTAGTCTGGTTTCTAGCTCTTGCTCACGAGTTTCTTTATTGTTATGTACAGAATCTTGTTGAGGGATAGACTTGCATGTGGAATGTCCACAGGTGGTGGGCAAATACTATTGCCCTGTTACTAGATGTCAAAATGAGCTTTGCAATTGTAGTCATCTGCAAGAGTAGAATGCAAAGGTTTGTGAGAAAAACAAAATAGACCTCTCTCTATTCTGGATTAGAACTGAGTGTTTCAAGGTAATTCTCTTTAATACCATCTACTTTACTGTCACTATTGCCACAGTATGTCCAAAGTGTTGTCAAGTGATATGAAAAATTGTTTGAAAAAGACACTGAGGGCTGGAGAGATGGTTCAAAGGTTAAGAGGATTCAGGTTTGATTCCCAGCACCCACATGGTTCACAATAATCTGTAACTGTAGTCCCAAGGGAATTTTGGTAATTTATATGAAAATGGCCCCTAGAGGCTCATGTATTTTAATGCTTTGTGGAACTGTTTGAGAAAGGTTAAGAGCTGTGCCCTTACTAGGAGGATTGCATGTCATTAGGGGCAGGTTTTGAAGCTTTAAAAGTCTACTCAGTTCTCAGTTAACCCTCTCTGTCTCATGCCTATGAATCAGGATGTAAGTTATCAGCTGCTGCTCTAGTAAAATACCTTCCTGCCTGATGCCAAGCTCCCTGCCATGATGGTCATGGACTCACCCTCTGAAACCAAAAGCCTTCAATTAACTCTTATATAAGTTACTTTGGGACATGGTTTTTATCACAGCAATAGAAAAGTAACTAAGACAGAAGTTGGTACCAGGTACAGCCTTTTGCCATAACAGTCCTAACCATGCTGGTTTGGGAAGGAATGTGGAAGACTTTGAACTAAGAAAATGGTTTAATGCTAAAAATGGGACTTAAAAGACTGTCCTATTAGGAGATTGGACGATAATATTGATGAGAGCAATGTGGACTATGGACACACTCAGATCAAGAGGTTTCAGAGGGGAGCAATATTAGCAACTGGGCTATAGACCAATCTTGCGATATTTTAAAGCCACCCTGTTGCTGACTTTGTGGCTTGGTTACTAGTGATTACTGTTATGCCAGTCTATAATGAAAAAGAGCAAGCAGGGCAAGAAGAAATAAAAAAGGTACAGTCTGAGGCACCAGGAATTGTAATGTTGGAGCTAAGGCTTGTGTTGATGCAGATAAGGAAAGCTCATACTCAAAAAGTAGTAAAGGAAGTGGTGCTCTCAGGGCAAAACTCCACCCAGCTAAACCTTCAATTTGTGAAAGGAAAAGGTCTGAGGGGTCTTCTGGTCCTCTACTCCCCACCCCAAAAACCATGCAAATTAAAATTTAGGCAAATGTAATTCAAGGAGAGGGGTAGCATCCATCTCAAGCAGAAAGCATTGACCACGTGGTTCTGGTCATGAAGGATACGGGAGTAAAGGAGTTTGAAATCTTCCTCCATGGTTAAGGAATTATTTAAGTCACTGAGGTCACATGAGTGCATGGTAGGGAAGTTCAGAAAGGTGTTGAGGCCACAGAGATGGCTCCAGTTTATCTTGACTTAAGGTCAGAGAGCTCAAAACTGTCCTTTCTCTTTCAAGGTTAAAGTCATAAGACCTAAAGGTCTAAGGCATGGCTATTGTAGGATGTTTGATCTTGGTCATGGATGTCTTATCTAAATAACAAGAAGCTTGCTCTGAGGTATGGTTGCTCTTGACCCTCAAGGCCAGATGACGAGAAATTTAGTCTAAGGTGTGGTTACCAAATGTTTGAAGAATTAAGGAAGAGCGTCTGTTTCTTCCTTATATCTTGACAAAGTCTTTTGCCATACTACCCTTTTATGTTTGGGTATTTAAGAATGCTGAAGAATAAACTCGGGGTGTCCAATATTCACTGGATTGTTGTGCTGACTCTATTCTGTGTCTCCGTCCTTTTCTTAGCGTCTTTACTTTCTGTTTATCAATCTACACTCCCCCTCTCAAGTATAAACTGGGCAAGTCAACTGGATCGGACTGAAACCCAACAAAGATGGATTATAACAGAAAGGCCATTGCCTTAAGCTGTGAAAGTGAAGCCTAGATTGCATTGGAAACACCAAGATGTTGGAGAAGCCAGAACTGTGGGATACCTATTTAAGAAAGCAGCAGACAGGTAGTGGAATTAGCCCAACATAAAGAAGTGTGTTGCAGTCAGCAAAAATCGGAAGGGAAGAGGCATCTAAGCCCTTTGACATCGAACAGAGTTATAGGATTTGGAGTTTGTCCTGCTGGGATTTGGTCTTATTTTTTGGAATGGGATATATATTCTGTGTCATTATATAGTTTGCCTTTTGATTTTACAGGGACTTATAGTTAAGATATTGTCTTGAATCACAAAAGTGACTTTGGAATTTGGACTTTTAAATTGTGTTGAGACTGTGAAAGACTATGGGGACTTTCAAAGTTGAACTAAATGTGTTTTGCATTATGATATGGCCACAAGCCTATGGGAACCAGGGAATGAAATGTGATGGTTTGAATGAGAATGACCCCTGTCTTAGTTGCTGTGAAGAGACAGCATAACCATGGCAACTCCTATAAAGGAAAACATTTCATGGGTAGCTTACAGTTTCAGAGGTTTAGTCCATTATCATCATTTTGGGACAATGTGGCATGCAAGCAGACAGGTACTAGAGAAGGAGCTGAGAGTCCTACATCTTGATCCCCAGACAACAGAAAGTGAACTGAGTGTCACACTGAGTGAAGCTTGAGCAAAGGAGACTTCAAAGCCCAACCCCACAGTAGCATACTTTCTCCAACAAGGCCACACCTACTTTAACAAGGCCACACCTCCCAATAGTGCCACCCTCTATGAGCTTTTTGGGGCTAATTACATTCAAACTTCGACAGACCCCATGGGCTCAGATATTTTAATGCCTGATCTCCAGTTGGTGGAATTATTTGGGACGGATTAGGAGGTGTCGCCTTGTTGGAGAAGGTGTGTCACTGGGGACAGGTTTTCAAGTTTCAAATCCTCATGCTGTTTACAGTTAGGCTTCTGTGCCTCATGCCTGTCTGCCTGCTGCCATGCTCCCCACCCCCTGAAAAACGTAAGCCTCCAATAAACCCTTCCTCCTATAGGTTGCCTTGGTCATGATCTTTTATCATGGCATAGAAAAGAAACTGAGACAGGATCTCTTGCAGCCTCTGGGGGGCACTAAACACATATGGTAAACACATACATGCAGTCCCACTCACACAAAATATAGACAGGCAGATAAAATTGCCTTTAAATATACATCTAGATGCTGTGGAATAATCCTCTTGTACCTGTAAAGATTTGTCACTTGAATTGGTTTAATAAAATGCTGATTGGCCAGAAGCCAGGCAGGAAGTTAGGCGGGGTGACCAAACTAAGGATGATGGGAAGAAGAAGGGTGGATGATACCAGCAGCTGCCAGAGAAGCAAGTTGTGAGGTAATGCATGGTCACATGGTAATACATAGATTAATAGACAAGGGTCAATTTAAGATGTAAAAGCTAGTTAATAATAAGCCTGAGCCATCAGTCAAACATTTACTATTAATATTAAGCCTCTGACTCATTATTTTATTAGTAGCTGTGGGACTGGTGGGCAAGACAGAAACGCTTCCAGCTACATCTAGATACACTGATTTCATTCTACAAACTTGACATCTTGCCTCATCCTGGGCCTAACCAATCTACATTTCCTAAAAGTAACTTGCCAAGCTCTATAGTAGACACATGTTCTCCCTCAACACCACTTCCTTTTTCTCTAACTTCAACTCATGCTATTCTGCATATACCACAGCTTCGCAGATATCTGTGTGGCTCTGTCTCCATTTAAAACAAGTCTTTGTTCAGGGTTTGTTTCCTACTTAAACTTGCAACCATTGCTACTCCGTGAGCTTATAGCCATCTTATAACTCAAAATGCATTTAGCCCAACATTGAAAGTCCCCAGAGTCTTTGACAGGACTAACATGCCTCTGTCTTTCAATGTTCAATTGAACAAAACAAACATTCCCATTCCAAGAAGAAGAAGAGGAATGTGATAAGGAAAGATTGGACTTAAGAAAGATCCAAGTTCAATAGGGCAAATGACAATCTCTGAAACTTCATGTGTAGCATCTGGGTCCCATGGTGGCATCATCTGGGCTCTAAAGGGCTTGATTAGCCCTGCCCCTCCACCTCTGCTGCCTGCAGCAAGTGTAATGTCTCTCAGGATAGCTCTGCTCTGAGATTTTCTCTGAACTTTTTATAGTCCTGGCATCTTTAGCATCCTGAATTCTCCACTGCAATTTAGAGCTTATCTTTACAACTTTGCTCAGTGGCTTCTCAGTACCCTCTTGCAGGGGATCAGTTCTCCTACATATTACCTAGTTTCAATGGCTTTCTGAAGACTGGCACAAGCCTCCATGACCCATAACTCTTGCACTTTGCATGGCTTCAAAGTTAACACCATGTGACTAACATGGCAAGATCCTGATGCCATGATGTGTGCCTTGGCAAGACCAGGAAAAAAAACAAAAAACAAAACAACAAAACTTGTCTAGGCAGTTTGAGTTTTTCCTGTATTACCTTCCAGCTTTCTACTT
This sequence comes from Mesocricetus auratus, assembly GCF_017639785.1. NCBI lineage: Eukaryota > Metazoa > Chordata > Mammalia > Rodentia > Cricetidae > Mesocricetus > Mesocricetus auratus. The sequence goes on from NW_024429193.1 coordinate 41,736,041, forward strand.
GTTGGATTATTCAATTGTTATTTATTAGAGACACTTGTCTTTGATTGTACTTCTCAATAGTGTTTTGCCTTGAAAAAAATTCTATTTTCAAGTAGTTTTATTTTGTTTTGCTTTATGAAATGCGGTTTCACATATCCCAGGCTAGCTTTCTCTAGCTTTCTAATTTGCTATGTAGCTAAATTTGACCTTAAACTTCTGATTCTGCTGCCTCTACTTCTCTAGTGATAAGGTGTGTGTGTGTGTGTGTGTGTGTGTGTGTGTGTGTGTGTGTGTGTGGTGCGTGTATGTGTATACAACTATATATTTGTATGGTTATATGCTACCACATTACCATTTTATGTAGTCAGAATTTCATGCATGTTTGACAAGCTTTCTAAACAACTGAGGTACAGAGTCAGTCCTGGTCTTTGTTTTTAAATTAAAATAATAAAATTTTTATTCTTCTTGTGTTGCTGGAGAGATGGCTCAGTGGTTAAGAGCACTTGCTGCTCCTGCAGAGGACCCAGTTTTCATTCCCTGCACCCACATCTGGTAACTCACAAGTGTCTGTAACTCCCATTTCATGGATTCAATGCCCTCTTCTGGCTCTATAGGTACTTGCATGCAAATAGAACACATACATATATGCAGGCACACACACAAATAAAAAACTAATTATTTTCTTAAATGATTACTCTTTACCAAAGAATCTACACATACGAGGTTTTCAGAAGTAGTTATTGTATATTAATGTTTACATAAATATAGTTATATATTTATGAATTTGTATCTATAATGATTAGCTTATGCTAAGTGAAGATAATCTACTCTAGTACTGATAGTAAAGAGGAAATGTTTTGTTAAATTTCAGTTTGTTCTTTAAGGTCCTATGACCATTCTTCTGACTCCTGGAGGTGTCCTTTAAGGAGTGGTTTTAGCCATACAGAGGCCAATATAATTTTTGTGTCTATTTTAAGGTCTAAAGAAATATATGTGAAATTATCATTTCAGTGAAAAGATATTAAGTTCTTGTGTCAGACAAGTTCCAGGGATTTTGAAATGCATATATTTTGATGGCAATTTAACTCCCAGTAGTATTTTCTCTTAACTTCATTATACATAACAAATATGTATCTTGATTAAAAGCCAATTCAACTCCTACTTCATTATCATGATGAAATCATCCTGGGTAACAACCTGCCCTAAAAGCACTTTTTATTAAATGTACTCATTCAACTAAATTTTAAGTAAGGCCACTTAACAAACCTAGGTATGTAACAAATACTTTGACTCTTTCCTGGAAATGGAAAAATGCTTAGACTACAATAGATATTTTTAGGGCAATGTCATTAATATTGAACACGGTAGTATTTCTTCCAATAACAACAAAAATAAATAAAAGTCTGAGGATTCTTTCTCTGAAAAGTATTACAAGTTTTTCTGCTGCAATGTCTACTTTTTCACCTGTGACATGAAACCAATTTCCACAATGCTTGGCATCTAAACAGGCGTGACTGCACCTGTTGCTGGGCTAGCCCTTTGGGGAGTGGTTGAGTCTTGGGGAAGACCCAAATAATTTGGTAATGGGAGGGGAAGCCCCAGTTGAAGGAAGGGAAAGCTGCTTTTTTGACTTATCAGTTACTGTTCCTACAAATCTCTTGTAAGCAGACATTTACTCTCAACTTGTCACCCCCTAAAATCAATCCCCTTTCCCTAAGCATCTTAGAAACAGATCTTGCTAGGTTACAACAGATGAGAAAATGCCAAAAATCATGAATATATTTAGGTTTTTGTGCTGCCTTGTAATTGTGCCAGACAGAACTGATCTGCTGAATGGTCTCTGAATCCTTGGCCTCTGTGAGCCTTTTACATATCTGCTTCTCTGACTGCTTGTCAGCATTTGTATCCTTAGTTCTCCGTTGAGTGTTAGGTTCTGTCTACACTCCCTCAATGTCTAGTTCTTCAGTCTGTGAGATTACAATATATTTACATCATTTCTCTTTTCCTTTTCCTCTCTCCAAACCCTTCCGTATGCTTCTCTCTCTCAAATTCGCAGTCTTTTTTTTTTTCATTAATTGTTGTTACATGCATGTGTATGTAACCTGATCAGTCTGTGTAATATTATTTGTATGTACTTGTTTTCAGGGCTGAGATAACCAATCGATTTTCTCTTCCCTAGAGAAGACTATTTCTCTCACTCTCAGTATTCCTTAGTTGTCTGTGGTTCTTTGTATAGGGAGGAAGCCTTACGGCCTTTCCCTACCCTCTTTGGCGTGTCTATTTGTGGTATCCTTGCTCAGCTCATGGTCAGGCAGTCGTGTTTGTGAGACTTTATGGAAGACAAGGATTTTTTTTCAATGTGTTTGAATTTGCAAAGATTTGTTTTCCATCCCAGTATGTGGTCTATCTAAAGAACAAAACTTACATGTGTTGCTTAGGATAATATGTGGCTTTGTGTTGCACCTGCCTGCGCAGCCTGCATCCGAGAATGTAGCGAGGTGGTTGGGACAGATGACACAAAGACCGGTCGGTTGCTTTAAGAAAACTTTATGCTCCCCCAAGTCAGCTTAGGAGAGAACTCCCCAAGAAAAAAAAAAAACGCTTCCCTTTTTAAGGACTTCTGCCATCCATCTACATACAATTCTTTCCAGACTTCTCACCCTCCTGGCTGGTGGTTTAATCTCTGGCCCCAGAATCGGGGAGACACAGCAGGGAGCAGGAAGAGGCATCTAGCCGTATGGGGTATCAAAGTCATGGTGTTTCAGTGAGCAAGCCCTTATCTGAGCCCTATCAAGAGCTTTATGGCACTGAATTGTTTTCAGTAAACATTATCTCACAGCTGCCTGCTCCCAGGCCAAAGGGGAAGTGGGTTTCTGCTCAAGGTCTGGTGTCCCCATAGCTTTGTTACTGCAGGGTCTTAGCCCAGCCACAGAAGGTTGAGCTGGGTCCATAGAAGATGAGGTGTGCCGCTCGCACATTTCCCCAGCCTCCCTGGATCCTGAAGACAGTCAGATGCAGAGGGGAGTCATCAAGCAAGAACTCATTTATTACCACACAGCAAGCATTTTTATACAGGAAAAAAAAAAACACAGGGCGGGGAAACAGTCAGCCAATGGTTTTAAAGGTCAGTCTATCATGCGCCTAGGTGGCCTCTGCTTTACCTAGTAAATGTGAACTGTTCGTGCAGTGACCTCATCTGGTTCTATCTAGGCAACCAATCATCTTTTTTTTTTTTTGTAAACAACTCAGGAATCACCCATCTGACTTCCCCTCAGAGCCTTCTTTGACTGGCTCCTGTGCCCTACGGTTACTTGGGTGGAATATTCTATAGATATCTGTTAAATCAATTTGATGTATGATGAAAATAATTCTGATTTGCCCTCCTTCCCTCCGTTCCTCCTTCCTTCCTTCCTTCCTTCCTTCCTTCCTTTCTTCCTTCCTCCCTCCCTTCCTTCCTCCTACCCCTTCTTGCTCTCTTTCTTTTTTTACTTTTGGTCCAAGTGACCAGTCTACTGGAGAAACGGTAATATTAAAATCACCTACTATTAATGAATTAGTGTTAATCTGTTTCTTTAAATCCAGTAGTAAATTTTTAAATGAAATTTGGTGCACCAAAGTCTGCTGCATGCTTAAGATACTAGTGTCTTCTTGGCTGACTGGAATGCAATGTCCTTCTATCTCTCTTCTGACTGGTTTTCATTTGAAGTCTCTTTTGTCACACATTAGAATTGCAATACCTGCTTACTTCCTGGTCCCATTTGACTTGAGTACTTAATAGGTAGTATGACCAAACCTGAGATTTTCTAGAGAAGACATTGTGTTAACTCCCGCCTGAATTCCATGCTGCTCGTCAGCTCACACTAAAATAATCTCAGGCTAATGTCCCCTCAACTCCTGTACATTACAGTGTTTCAGGATACCAGCCCTTAGAACCAAGAATCAGTTTATTAGAATACATTTTTTGAAAACTATACTTTATATACATACACTAAACATATGCACATAATTATCCTGTTGGCTCTCTTTCTCTAGAGAGCTCTGATTAAAAATCCTTTGCCTTAACAGGCTGTCTTTAGAAGTCATCTGTAGCAGGGCATTGATGACACACGCTTTTAATCCCAGCATTCAGGAGGCAGAGGCAGGGGCAGGCAGATCTCTGTGAGTTCAAGACCAACCTGGTCTATAAGAGCTAGTTCCAGGACAGCCTCCAAAGCCACAAAGAAACCATGTCTTGAAATCCCTGACCCCCCAAAAGAAGTCATCTGTATCTTTGAATCCATGATTCTGGACTAGGTGATTAGGAGAGTGTGCTAATTTCAAAGTAGCAAATAACCACACTCTGGGATCTCCTGGCCTGGAGACTGTAGGCAGGTTGACTGGCCCTCCCACCAGGAGAGGAAGAGACCCCACCTACAACCATTGGAAGAAGGGATGGGAAGATGACAATATAAGAACATATTCAAAAACAGAAAAACTAATATGACACCACCAAAGTCTAGGGATTCTACATAAGCAAGTCCTGAACATCCCAACACAGATGAAGCATAAGAGAACGACCTTAAAAACAACTTCAAGAAGATGATAGAGACCCTAAAGAGGTAATAAGAAAATCCTTTAAAGAAATGGAAGAAAAGACAAACCAAAAATTGTAAGAAACAATTCAAATAGTGCAAGGTTTGAAAGATAAAATAGGGACAATTAAAAATAAAAACAGAGTCTGAGGGAATCTGGAATTAGAAAAGATGGGTAAAAGATCAGGAATTACAGATGCAAGCATAACTAACAGAATACAAGAGATGGAAGACTCTCAGGTGTTGAAGATACACTAGGAGAAATAGATTCATCAACCAAATAAAATCTTAATTTCAACAAAATCCTAACATGAAATATCCAGGAAATATGGGACACCATGAAAAGGCCAAAGATAAGAATAGTAGGGATAGAAGAAGGTGAAGAAATACAACTCGAAAGAAAACTTTCCCAACCTAAGGGAAGACATGCCAATGAAAGTACAAGAAGCCTACAGAACACCAAATAGAGTGGACCACAAAAAAAGGCCCCTTGGCACATAATAATTAAAACACCAAATACAGAATAAAGAAAGAATATTAAGAGCAGCAAAGAAAAAAGGCCAAGTAACATATAAAGGCAAACCTATCAGAATTACACCTGATTTCTCCATGGAAACTCTGAAAACCAGAAGGTTCTGGATAGATATTCTACCAACACTAAGGGACCACGGATGCCAGCCCAGACTGCTATACCCAGCAAAGCTTTCAGTCACTATAGTTGGAGAAAACATGATATTCCATGACAAAACCAGATTTAAACAATACATGCCCACTAACCCAGACCTATAGAAAGTACTAGAAGGAAAACTCCAACTTAAGGAAGTTAACTACACTCACAAAAACATAGGCAATAGATAATCCCACTTGACCAAAAGCCAAAAGAAAAAAACAGGGTAAATTTACACACAATACCACCACTAACAACAAATCCAAAACAAACAAGAGTTAACACTCAGTGTACCTTAATTGCCCTCAATAGTAATGGTCTTAACTTGCCTATGAAAAGACAGGCTAACAGAATGGACCCCAAGATAGAATCTGCCCTTCTGCTGCATACAAGAAACACACCTTGACTTCAAAGAGAGGCATTACCTCAGAGTAAAGGGTTAGGATAAGATTTTCGAATAAGAAACAAGCTGGTGTAGCTATCCTAATATCTAACAAATTAGATTTCAAACTAAAATCAATCAAAAGAGATGAAGAAGGCCATTTCATAGTCACCACAGGAAAAAGCCATCAGGAAGAAGTCTCAATTCTGAACATCTATGCCCCAAATATAAAGGCACCCATGTTCGTAAAAGAAGCATGACTAAAACTCATATCACACATAAGACCTCACACAGTTATAGTGGGAGATTTCAACACCTGACTCTCACCACTATACAGAACTACCAGACAGAAACAAAGGAACTAACAGAAGTTATGACAATTGGGTTTAACAGACATCTATTGAACATTCCATCTAACACAAAAGAATATACCTTCTTCTCAGCGCCACATGGAACCTTCTCTAAAATCGACCACATACTTGGCAACATAACAAACCTCAAAAAAAATTGAAATAACCCCCTGTATCTTATTGGACTACTATGCTTTAAAGTTAGAATTCAACAACAACACACATTGCAGAAACCCTACAAACTCATGGAAATTGAACAACGTGCAATTGCACAATTCCTGGGTCAAGGAAGAAGTAAAGAAAGAAATTAAATATTTCCTAGAATTCAATGAAAATGAAGACACATCATACCCAAACTTATGGGACACTTTGAAAGCAGTGCTAAGAAGAAAGTTCATAACACTAAGTGCCCATATCAAGAAACTTGAGACTAGTCATACTAAAGGATTAAGAGCACAACTGAAAGTTCTAGAAAAAAAAGAAGCAAACTCACCACAGAGGGATAGATGCCAGGAAATAATCAAATTGAGGGTTGAAATAAAAAAGTGCAAACTAAGAAAACAATACAAAGGATGAATGTAACACGGAATTGGTACTATGAGAAAATCAACAAGATAGACAAACCTTTCTCCAAACTAACCAAAAGACAGAGAGAGAGCATGCAAATTAGCAAAATCAGAAATGAAAAGGGGGACATAACAAAAGACACTGAGAGCCGGGCGGTGGTGGCGCACGCCTTTAATCCCAGCACTCAGGAGGCAGAGGCAGGCGGATCTCTGTGAGTTCGAGGCCGGGCTGGACCGATAGCCTCCAAAACAATACAGAGAAACCCTGTCTCGTAAAAAACAAAAACAAAAAAACCCCAAAAAACAAAACAACAACAACAACAACAAAAAAGACACTGAGGAAATCATTAGCTCATACTCTGAGACCCTATATTCCACAAAATTCAAAAATTTAAAGGACAATCTTCTGGATAGATATCACTTACCAGAATTCTAGGAGAAATTCAAAGAAGAGCTAATACCATTGCTCCTCAATTTGTTCCACACATTAGAAGCAGAAGGTTCATTGCCAAACTCATTTTACGAGCCTACAATTAATTACCTTGGTACCCAAGCCATACAAAGACACAACTAAGAAAGAGAATTTCAGACCAATATCCCTCATGAATATTGATGCAAAAATACTAGACAAAATACTGGCAAATTGAATCCAAGAACACATCAGAGAAATGACCAAGTAGGTTTCATCCTAAGGATGCAGGGATGGTTCACATATGAAAATCTATCAATGTAATCCACCATATAAACAAACTGAGAAAGAAAAAAACCACATGATCATCTCATTAGATGCTGTAAAAGCCTTTGACAAAATCCAATACTCCTTCATTGATAAAGGTCCTGGAGAGATCAGGGATAACAGGAACATAACTGAACATGATAAAAGCAATATGCAGTAAATCAACAGCCAACATCAAACCAAATGGAGAGAATCTTGCCAAAAGAAATTTACAAATTCAATGCAATCCCCAATCAAAATCTCAACATAATTCTTCACAGACCTTGAAAGAACAATATTCAACTTTTTATGGAAAAACAAAAGACCCAGGATAGCCAAAACAACCCTGTACAATAAAGGAATGTCCAGAGGTATCACCATCCCTGACTTCAAGCTCTATTATAGAGCTATAGTCCTAAAAACAGCTTGGTATTGGCACAAAAATAGACAGGTAGATCTATGGAATTGAATTAAAAACCCTGATATTAACCCCCACACCTAGGAACACCTGATTTTTGCAAAGAACCTAAAATTATACAATGGAAAAAAGAAAACCTTTTTCTCTTTTTTTGGGGGGGGGGTTCGAGACAGGGTTTCTCTGTATTGCTTTGGAGCCTGTCCTGGATCACTCTGTAGACCAGGCTGGCCTCGAACTCACAGAGATCCGCCTACCTCTGCCTCCTGAGTGCTGGGATTAAAGGCGTGAGCCACCAACGCCCAGCAAAAGAAAACCTTTTTCAACAAATGGTGCTGGCATACCTGGATGCTGGCATGTAGAAGACTGCAAATAGATCCATATCTGTTGCTATGTACAAAACTTAAGTCCAATCCAGCCACAATGAACCTCTTAGAAGAGAAACATGGGAAGTACCCTTGAATGAATTGGCACAGGAGACTGCTTCTTGATCATAACACAAGTACCTCAGACACTGAGATTGACAATTAATAAATGGAATCTCCTGAAACTGAGAAGCTTCTGTAAGGCAAAGGGCACAGTCAACAAGACCAATAGGCAGCCAGCAGAATGGGAAAAGATATTCACCAACCCCATGTCTGACAGAGGGTTGATCTCCAAAATTTACAAAGAACTCAAGAAGCTAGTATAAAGTGGGGGTATAGAACTAAATAGAGAATTCCCAATAGAGGAGTCTAAAATGGCTGATATACACTTAAGAAAGTGCTCAACAGCCTTAGCCATTAGGGAAATGCAAATCAAAACAACTCTGAGATACCATCTTACTCCTGTCAGAATGGCTAAACTCATAAACATCAATGACAGTTTCTGCTGAAGAGGATGTGGAGAAAGGGGAACACTCCTCCACTTCTGCTGGGAGTGCCAACTAATACAGCCACTTTGGAAATCAGTATGGAGGTTCCTCAGGAAATTGGGAATGAGTCTACCACAAGATTCAGAAATTCCACTCTTAGTCATATACCCAAAAATGCACGTTCATACAAGGACATCCCTTCAACTGAACTAGGAGGACCCCAAGAGAGACATACATGGTCCCCCAGAGAAGGGGAAATAGACAAGATCTCCTGAGCAAATTGGAAACATTGGAGGAGGGGAGAGGGATTTAGGAGAAAAAGAAGGGGAGAGGAGGACATGAGGGAGCAGGAAGATTGAGTCAGGGTAAGAATAGAGGAGAGCAAGAAAAGAGATACCATAATACAGAGGGCCATTATAGGTTTAAAGAGAAATCTGGCACTAGGAAACAAGGATGACCCCCAACTATCAATGTAAGCAATAATAGAGAGGCTACCTTAAATGCCCTTCTCAATGAGATTGATGACTACCTTATATGCCATGCTAGAGCCTTCATCCAGTAACTGATGGAAGAGGAGCAGTTAAACACTGAACTGAACTCCTGGTATCCAGTTGCAGAGGGTCAGGAGTGATGAGCAAAGGGATCAAGACCAGGCTGGAGAAACTCACAGAAACAGCTGACCTGAACAAGGGAAGCTCATGGACCCCAGCATAGGACTGATCCAGACTCCCTGATTGTGGGTGTCAGTGCAAAGGCCTTGGTAATCTATGGGGCCTCTGGTAGTAGATCATCATTTATCCCTAGCATAGGAAGGGACATTGGGAGCCCATTCCACAGAGGGATACTCTCTCAGCCTAGACACAAAGGAAAGGGCCTAGGCCCTGCTCCAAATGATATGACAGACTTTGAAGGGTCCCCCTCCCCTCCCCAGAGCAAAAAGGGGATGGGATAGGGGGCTAGTTGGGAACAGGGGAAGAGGGGAGGGAGAGGGAACTGGGATTGACATGCAAAACAAGCTTGTTTCTAATTTAAATAAAAACAATAGAAAACAAAAAAAAAAAACCAAAAACAAATGACCACAAACAGAAGGCCTTTGAATAAGAGGAACTTCCATGGTTCTCAAGGACAGAAACTTGACACCATGTTGCCAGCAGAGTTTGCTCTCCCTGTAGGCTTTGGAAGGAGCCCTTTCTTGTCTCTTCTAGTCCCTGTAAAGTCTTAGTTAGGCCTAATCACTACATCACTTGTTTCTGCCCCTTCCTCCAGGTGACTATGTCCTTCTGTATGTCTTTGTTTGTATGTCTAAATTGCCCTCTTTTTGGAATGACGTTTTTTTTTCGATTAGGGACTTCTTGAATCCAGTATGATTCCATCCTAATTTAATTTTATGCAAACAGTTTTAAAATAAGATCGTTTTCACAGGTTCCAGGTAGGCAAGAATTTTTGGAGGACATTCTCCAATGTGCTACATAGTTACTTCAGTGTCAATGGATCCATGGAAAATTATGATGCAAGATACTAAGATAGAAATGGCACTTTTTGTCTTGGATATTTGTTAGAAAAAGACAAAAAAAGGAATGTAGTTTGTGGTAAAAGCTACATTGAGAAAGACAGATATGGTGATGGGTTATACAGAGATAAGCATAGTCTTAGAGATAGATACATAAACAAAGATACTGATATGCTATAAAAGCTAAGCATGCTTTTAGAGAAAAGTGAGTTACAAAGGGAGGGTTTCCAGGTTCAGTGAGGGTTGTCTAACTATAAAAGAGTCAACTATTCCACTGAGAAAGAGGATAGATTACATTTTACAGTTCAAGAAACTGATGACTGCAATCAATCCTACAATCTTCAAAATGCTATCTGTCTCAGTTTTTATCTGACTGTGCTTTGTAGATATCAGTCATGCATTGCAGAAATAATCTTTTCTTTCCCTCAAGAAGCAAATCCTAAAAGAATTACTCACAATTAGAAATGACTATAACCAACATGTTGAATCCAAATTGTGCTTCGTAATTTTCTTAAAGAAAGTAATCATTTAGACATCAAGGAACTTAGAGTCTAATTTCATACTGCTTATGTGTAAACATATTTTTAAATGTATTAAAAAATACAAGTACTTATGTGGTTGTATTCCAGCTCAAACTAAAATCTGTATGTCTGTGACAATGTGTGTATTTCAAAGCTTTTGAAATGTTAACATGCAGCTTCCTGTTTATCTTTGACATTGTGAGAGAGTGGGATGTCATCCTTTGTGAGAATCTTCATGAGATGGTGGAGAATATAAATTTCCTGATAATAGCACGGCTGTGCTTCTGTGGTTTAGTTATTTAATTTTATATAAGCAATGATGAGCATTCCATGGAAACTAAATATATTCACATTATACATTTATTTGGAAATTCTCCTTTCTAGCTTTTAATCTCACAGACTTGATCAACTTTTAAAAATGAGTAGAATTTGGTGTTAAGTGCCTTCTAAATATTTATGTTTATAAATAGCTCTCAGCCTTGGCCAAAAAAGTAATTTTTTTTCCCAGTGGGAAGCAGTAAAGACAGAGTCTCATAACTAACTGGTCACAGTGCTGAGAACTTGGCCTTAGATGGGATTCTCGTATCAACCCCTCTTAAATTCAGGGAACAATGCTGAAGAAATGTAAGAGCAAGAAGATGAGGAGGAGTGCCACAAAAGTGTCTTCTCGACACAGCATGCCCACTGTACTCATGAGCTTACTGCAGCTCTGATTGCTAACACACAGCAGTAGAAGATTGGTCCCACTCCCATTCATTCCGTCATGGATGAAGCTTGAGCTTCACGAGGTCCTACCTTAGCTTAGCAGCTATGATGGCTACGGGAGGAGTCATTTTCCTCAGTCCTGTGTTCGCTGATAGGTTGCCCATGCCCCAGTAAATGATCTCACACCCGTGATCATGCAGTGATACATTCACTGCAGTAGGCCAAAACACAAGGCAGAAGGAGAGAACAGATTTTGAAAAGGCGCCCTCTGACCTCCACAGGTGCACCACTGAGCACATGTGTACTCACTGAGTAAACTAAATAGAAGTTTTGAAACACTGATTTAAAAAGTACTACGTTTACCGTGAGAGAACAGATGGTTTTAACACTGTTAGCTTTGTTAAATAATACATTTTAAACACAATTTTAATATATAGATACATTTCTTGGGATAACATGTGTCCTACATTTTGTAAGTTTGAGGTTCATAAACATCAATATACTGGATCATGGAGGACACCGTCTGTGCCATTTTTCAGACTGAGAGTTGATTGTGCAAAGCAGCGCTGTGGGTTACCCTGAGCCAAGAATTATGATGCTGTGCATTCCAGGCTTTTTTTCCAAGCCACTTACAGTTTCACAGATTGACTTACTCTCTTAACTCGGAGAATCACTGTTTTAGTTACTGCTCCATTGCCGTGCAATGTATAAAAGGAAGCATTTAGTTGGGCACTTTAGTACATTTTCAGAGGACAGGTTCATGACCATCATGGCAAAAAGCATGGCAGCAGACAGACAAGCGTAGTGCCAGAGCAGGAGCTGAGAGCTTCTATCTGATCCACAAACAGGAGGGAGAGAGAACAAGACTGGGCCTGGAGTGGGTTTTTGAAACCTCAAGGCCCACCCCCAGAGACACACCTCCTCCAATGTAGTCATGCCTCCTAACCTTTTCTAAAACAGTTCCAGTAACAGGGGCCATTCTTGTGCAAACCATCCCAATCCCCATTTAACAAAGCCCAGAGGAAGTCAGGCAGCTAGTGTGCTCAAATACGAAATGAAGATGCTGTGGTGAGTTCTCCCAGCATTTTCTCACCTGAAAAAAGTCCGCATTTTGTCTGCACTTTTTTTTTTAAATGAAAAAAATCGGTGGTACTGAGCCTGTAGACGAATAGTTTTGTTTTTCTCTTTAAGTACCTTGAAGAGTCTTTCCACTACATTTTGGCCTGCATAGTTCCTGATATGAAATCAGCAGTCACCTCTGTCTTCTTCCCTCTGAAGGTCACGTTTGTGTATTTAAAACTCTTATCACCAAATTTCAGAAGTTTAACTATGGCTTATCTTATAGTGATTTAGTTTGTTGCTTCTGCTTGGAGTTATTTTGATTCTTGGATCTAAAGGTTTATACCTTGTATTAGAATCACTTTAGTTATTATTTTTTTTAAATGTATGTGTGGTCTTTATAAAATTTTAAGTCTTTCCTTCTGGAGTTACAATTATGTATATCAGATTGTTTTAAAGTCATAAATGTCCCCTTTCTTTCTGCAGTTCTTTTTTCTCTGTGTACCTTATGCTCTTCTACTTATCATTACTGCCTCATATAGTCTGTATATGACTATAAGAATTTCTATTTGGGTTTTTTCTTTCTTTTTTTGTATCATAGATTTTCTTTCCCTAATCTCCATGTTTTCCTTTACAACTTAACCTGCTTATAATACCTAAAATAACACTTTTAATGTTCTGCTCTTTCTGTCATTACTAATTTCCCCCTCCTTATTATGTGTTACAGTTTCTAGCATTTTCGCATGTTTAATACCTTTTGGCTAGATGTCTATGAATTTGACTGCCATGTAGTTAATGTTTTGTTGGTCACTAAATTTTGTTGTATGTCTTTAAAGACTGCTGGAGCTGTTCTGGTGTGTATTTAAATAATCTGCACATCATTTATATCCTTTTAAGGCTTGTATTTAAGGTTAGTTATTTTAAAATTAATTGCACTCCACTACTAATGCAGGGCCCCCTTCTCAGCGAGCACAGATCTGAGTTTCCTTTTGTTAATGTCTGAACACTATTGTTTTGCATACTTTGTCTGCTTTTCTACTTGTTAATGGCAGTAAAACAATGCTTATGGCAGATTTTTAAGGGTTTCTTTTGTTTGTTTGGTTTTGGTTGATATAACCAACTATCAGAAAATGGGAGGCTTATCATCAACACTTTATTTTTCTTGGTTCTAGAGTCCACAACCAAGCAGGTTTGGTTTGTTTCTGGGTGAGGGTACTGTTTCCAGCTATATATGATAATTCTCTTCATGCCCTCACATGGTAGAAATGGAAAGACAGCTCTCAGAGACCCCTTATTAAAAGGCACTAATCCCTTTCATGAGAGCTCTATCCTTAACACCTACTTACCTCCCCAAGGTCTAGTCCCTAATACTGTCATATTGTCTATTAGATTCTATTTCTAATCTAAATGGAGTATTTAGGTTAGATTTAGACATATGAATCGGAGGAGAGGCAAACAGCTATTCAAACTGCTGCAGTAGAAAAAAATTCATATGTAGAAACAGGTCAATTTTTATTGTTGTTCTTTAAAAGTGGTTTTTAGTCATTAAACTTATCATTACTAATGGTTTTCTAAAATGTTAAGGTTGTCAAGAGTTTGAATAAATCTCTTTTACATTTCTTCTTGAGTTAGCCACATACTTCCAGTGTGAGGAACCAAAGGAGACATTCATACCATAATATGACTTATTGGTCTGCATTCTGTCTGAGGCACAGTCTTGTTATAAAGTCTAGGTTAATCTTATTCTGTAGCCTTGGCTGACCTCAAACTTGCAATCATCCTCCTGCCTCAGACTTTGGAATGTTGGGATTACAAATATGTATCATATAAATCACTTTTGATCTCACTTAACTAACTGTAATTTATTCCATATACAATTCCAAAGACCACATCAGTCTATTTCATTAACTCTACACTTAATTTATCTCCAACTCCCAACTCCACTATCCTTTTAACTATATCACAAAGCTGCATGTGGTCACTTCAACATACCAGGAAGAGGGGAAATGAAGAATTCATAATCCAAATTAGTTTTTGCCAGTTGTAGCTACTTATCCTTTACAAACTGTACAAAAGTGTTAATACATTGTTGGGCAATCTACTAGGGCCTTGGAAAGGCTTACACAAAGGACACGGGCCACTTGGGCTTTGTTCGTTTCACCTTATTCTGTCACTGGCTTTGTCACTGGTGTTCTTAAAGAAAGTTTATGTCACATTTGGAGATTTTTCAGGGTTATAATCTTGGACTGGAAATTTTATTTATTAAGCACTGGAAATGAGAAGCAGAAAACATTCTTCATGCAACTCTTCTTGCAGACATCTGATACTGATCGAAAGCTTCTCACTGCTCACTTTCTTACTGACAAAGTTAAGTTTACAAAGGCTTAGGGGAAGAAAAAGCAATCCCACTTATAACTGATAATTTTAGGAGAAAAAGAAGTGAGGCAAATTTTTGATTAACACCCACAAAGTGTTTGATTTGACTTTTGTACTTAGTGAGAGGCATAGTTTTTGTTTATTGTGTCACCTATGCCCTGACTCTATTCCTTAGGAATAATAAAATAACTTGGTTTGTGGCAATGTGCTTCCCCCCCCCTTTTAGTACACTTTTTATTAGATTTTACAGCAGGTAATCAATTTCTAACAGCTTTGCTATCAACGCTTAATAAATTTCTTTTAGAAAATGATCAGAATGAAACTATTTTCAACAACCGTTTTGTTCTTTTAACAATAACCGTGTCTTCATGACAGTCCCTGTTTCACAGGTGGTGGTCTGATGCCTCAACCAGAACAAAAAGAAACTCTTTTGTACACTGACTACAACACTCAGACTACAGTAATGTCTGCTTGCTATCAGGAAGTTTAAAGTGTATTTCCTGTTTTGAATGTTCATTCCTGTTCTGAATTGTTTGAGAGAATAAATTTATATACAACACATGCTTCCGGACGTTAGGTCATCAGAGTGTATTGACTGATCAGTAAGCATCTTGGAAAGACATTCACAAAGGACAGTGTACCTTTGCACATTATAAGATTTACACCAGTGAAAAAAGTAAAGAACACTCAGTGATTTCAGAGATATCCATGACCTCAAGTAAAAATTCTAAGACTTAATTTTGGCTTTACGCTGAGTGGACAGTTAGGTGCAGCAAAAACAACAAGATGAAAATCTAATGGGTAAAGCCAGGTAGGACACCAAGAATCACATAATTTAGTCAATGACATTGATCAAAAGTGTATTCTTTTCTGAGTGTCTGGTTAATGAAAAGATACAAAGATAGATGATGAATGGTCTTTGGGCACCAAGAAGTTAATCTGTATGTGAGAAAGGACAGTAAGACAACTGCTAGGTCAGAACAGGTTTCTGTGAATAGAATTCATATAATAACCTTTCCCCAAAAGTTGCCTGAACCACTGACTATAGTCAGAGAGATCCCAGTTTAAGATTTAATTCTCCCTCCTCCTAAGTGTGTAACCCAGTGCCTTCTACTGTAGGTCATGGACAGAACCAGAAGTCCTCCACCAGCTTGTTTATTCCCCACCATCTCAAGAAACATTTTGCTTCCATCATAATCTGAAGTGAATGAAGCGTGGGCTACCTTTGTATCTTGTTGCTCCACAAGTGATGACTACTGGGCTCCAGTTCTTGCTGTCTGTTGAGTGGTATTAATGTCCCACCGCATCATCTGATCATTCTCAACATTTCAGGTATTCAAGATGGAATGAACATCAGAACTGAGTTTCTGTGCTGGGCAGAGTGGCCCAAACCTGTAATCTGTGTATTCAGGAAGCTGAGGCGAGAGATTTTCATAAGCTCAAGGTCATCCGGAATTACAGAGTAAGTTTCTATTATCAAAACCAAAAATGGAACCCTTCCAAAGATCAAAAAAGAAAATGTCTGAAGTGAGAATGCCATGAATCAGTCTCAACATTACCTAAGGGCCAGGTTTCAAACTAAAGATAAGAAAATTTAGGGATGAGGAAAGGAAGCCACATGGCTAGTATTTTTCTTGCTTTGCATAGCTATGACAAAATACTTGGGAGAAGCTATGTAAGAGAGGAAAGACTTCTTTTGACTCCCATTTTCAGAGTTCCAGACCTTTGTTGACTGGCCTCACTGCCCCACACCTGTGACATGGCACAAACGTTATGGCATCAAGACGTTCTGATGGAAAACCACTTGCTTCATGACCACTATGAGAGGGAAAAGGGGCCAGAGACAAAACCAACCCTTTAAATGCACATTCCTAGCGACATCATTCCTCCAACTAGGCCTCACCTCTTAGTTCCTCCCATCTCTTAGAAACACCATCAATTAAGACTCCATCATTGTTTAGATAACAGCCCTTCTGTCCCCATCACTGTTCAATACCATAATCCGGGAAAGCCTCTAGCAAGTAAGAGTGAAAGAGTCACATGATTCTAATCGGAGAAATATGTTTTAGCTCTGTATTAGTCTGCATTTTCTAGATAAACAGAACTTGTAGAATATCTATCTATCTATCTGTCTATCTATCTATCATCTATCATCTATCCTTCTCAAGTTTTTTGTTTTTGTTTTTGTTTTCTGAGACAAGTTTTCTCTGTATTGCTTTGGAACCTGTCCGGGAACTCGCTCTGTAGACAAGGCTGGCCTCGAACTTACAGAGATCTGCCAGCCTCTGCCTCTCAAGTGTTGGGGTTAAAGGCGTGTGCCACCAATGCCCAGCCTGCCTGCCTGTCTGTCTGTCTGTCTGTCTGTCTGTCTGTCTGTCTGTCTGTCCATCTACCTGCCTATAAAGGGGATTTATTAGAATACCTAACCGGCTGTGGTCCAACTAAACCAACAATGGCAGACTATGACAGAAAGTCCAAAAATCCAGAAGTTGCTCAGTTTAAAGGCTGAAGAAGTAGGCTTTAATGTCCCTGAAGGAATGGACTTGCTAGCAAAGTGAGAGCAAGCAGGCAAACAGCAAAATCTTCCTTCTTTCACATCCTTATCTAGGCTTCCAGCAGAAAGTATGGCCCAGATTAAAGGCATGTCTTCCCCCCTCAGAGATCTGGATTAGAAGTGGATCTTCCTACTTCAAATCAAGCAAAAGCCCCACAGGTGTGCCCTCCATTTGAGGGTTTTATTTAATTCTAGATGTAGTCAAATTGACAAACACGAATAGCCATCATAAGCCCAGATCGTTTTTTCATAACTGTGTGCACATCCATGCGCTTGTGTGAGGAGAAGTTCTGGTACAGTACTTTATGTAAAATTAAAGTAAGGTCAGTGAGATGATTCAGCAAGGCAAACATGCTTGCCAACAAGCCTGACTGCCTGAGTTTGAGCCCTGGGACCCAGAAGGTGGAAGCAGAGAAGTGACTCCTGCATGTTGTCCTTCAACTTCCGTCAGTGCTCTATGGCACATGCGCCTCTCCATCATGCAACATACATAAACAAACAAACAAATAAATATTTAATTTCTTAATTTGAAAAATTGAGTAGTAACCATTTAACAGCTAAGAGGAAGTTTAATAAGGATCTTACAATTTCACCTATGTAAGTCATTTCCTAGCACTCCGTTTCACGTCTATGGAGGTAGAAAGCGGTCCAGTGAGAGGCGTGAAGACTGCTTCTTGACATGCAGTGGAAAACTGTGCCTAGAAGACAACACTGGAGCGGATGCCTGAAAGAATCCAAGGAGACAAGGCATCAAGATCAAAGGTCCGAAGGCAGACTGATAGACGCATTTGAGGGAAGGCAAACAGGCTAGTGTAGATATGGGGGAGCGGGATGGGGGCAGTAAGAGATGAGGCAAGGACGGTAGGGTAGGGTGGCAGAGCATGCAGGGCCTTAGGCTGCAGTAGAGATTTTGCACATTTGTGTCCAGTGTAATGGCTTCGGAAGCAAAGACTCCTTCTCTAATTCAAGTGGCCCCAAACCAAAATGTCACAACACCCTCTTAACCAATTGATGAGAATGGTTTCTACTCTGAATTATTTTTTGAGTGCAGATGATTCTGTAAGATTACCAATAATTGAGTCCCAGGAAAGGAAGAGTGGCCTGGTGACATGACAGGGACCGTGGGTCACCAGAGTTCTCGGAATAGCTTGACGGTTTCTTAGGTTTCTCTCTTTCATCTCTCTAAAGTGTCTGACACAAATTTTTAGTAAAAGAATGCCGATAGGTGTTTTTTTTTGACTATGGTATATTATTTATACTATTCAAATACCAGAATGCGTGTTCTATTAGCTGTTCAGTCACATATCTAACAAACATCTACTTTGTACCTATTACATGCCAGGAACCATGTAAAGTACTGACAACACAGAGATATGTAAATGGCTCCTTCACAGTCAAGCAAATCAGATTTAGAAATAGTTACAGGCTGGTGTAGCAGGGGCCTGATGTGTAGTAGATAAAATAGTTGAATGGCGATGATGATGGCAAGAATGCTGTATTTTCACGGAGTCAGAGTGGGGGCAATAATTCATGTTTGACCATCAACTCTACAAGGAAGGGAGACTGTTGATTTTCTCTTCTCCTGGATCTAGTATGGAAACATCAAATAATTGATAAAGTCTTTGCTGTTGTTCATTTTTTTGTTTGTTTTGGTTTTTTGAGAAGGGTTTTCTCTGTGCAGCAGCCCTAGCTGTGCTGGAACTTACTTTTTAGACCAGGCTGGCCTCAAACTCACAAAGATCTGTCTACCTCTGCCTCCTGAGTGCTGGGATGTGGTGATATACTGTTACGATCTAATAAAGCTTGCCTGAAGATCAGAATGCAAAACTAGCCACAGCTATAGAGGCCTGGCAGTAGTGGTACGCACCTTTAATCCCAGCAACCACACTAGCTAGCCATAGAGGCTGGACGGTGGTGGTGCATGCCTTTAATCCCAGCACTAGAGAGATCTCACACAGGGATTCAGCACTGAGTCTCAGTGAGTCTGAGAAGCAGCTCAGTGGAGATGCAATCTGAGGCCAGGATCCCCCTTTTGGTCTGAGGTAGAGGTAAGAGCTAGTGGCTGGCAGCTTTGCTTCTCTGATTTTCAGCTTGAACTCACTACACTGGGATTAAAGGCATGCCCTACTACTGCCCAGCTAATATTCAGTCCCATTTCATTGAACGAATGAATGAGAGTGTAGAGTGAGGTGGGCAGACAGGTCACACTACTGGCAAGTGGAAGAACATGTACCAACTGAGTGATGATGTGGAGCTGTGTGGTTCTGCAGTAGCAATTAAACTTCCACTCTAGATTTGCTGAAACAGCTTTATTTTTAACACAGAAACGTCTGTTTTCCAAGCTCCTTTTACTAGTATGTTTACAAGCAAGAACAACGCTGAAATCAGCACAGAGACCATTGTCCTCACAATACGTAGACTGATTCACTTGAGTAAACCCAGTAGGAAAAAAAAATTACAGATTTCGTCACACAGTGAAATGGAGTATCTTTCTCATTCATTGTTACACTTCAGCCTTCATCAGGTATAACAAACTCTGGAAGTGATTTCTACTGAATGACAAAGGAAATGGAACAAAAATTCGTTTAAGACTGGTTCACACCAGCTCTGTGGCATGTACTATTAACAGCTAAGATCAAGTCACAAAACATTATTTCGAGGAGAAAGGGTTTAGTGAACCCTAGAAATTGGGTTTGATTTATGCCAGCAAATCTGCCTTTTCACTGCTTGAGATTTCTAAGGAAGAAAGCCACAGTTCTTACCAAATGGTTTCTAAGGAAACCCCTTAGCCCACAGCCTCGGAAAACAATCCGGTTGTTAATGAGTGCTCCTTCTCACGGTGGGAAAGTGTTGACGAAAAGAAAAGCCTCCTCGACTGGGCAGGCAGTCTGTAAAAATGTTCACTGTTCTACGGGCACCTTTAAGAAATTTCCACCCATAGTAACATCTTCAGGTCCTGTTTCACAGTTGTTTTTACTCAGACCATACTTCTCTAAGGAAGCTAGGGCAGTAGAAACGCATTCCCACTGACTAAGAGCTTGCAAATGCATTCAAACAACTCACATTCCAGACTCTGGCCACACCACTGAGGCTTTCAGTTGGTTTTGGATTCCAGTATTGTAGGGTTTATTATTAGTATTGAATTCTAAATATTAAATTCATTTGCATAAAATACATCAGAAATTCTAGACAGCATTATTTGTCTTTAGTTCTATTTTAAAAATGTATTCTGAAGTGTCCAATGAGCTATCTTGGTTTTACTTCAACTTCTTCCCCCAAATAGTTGCAGTTTTAGCTACAATCCTTTTATAATAACTTCAACGTGCCTTAGATATATAATAAAACAGTTACGAGACAGATGCTGGTTACCCCCAGTTCTTATTGAAGTCAGGTTTCAAAAAGCCCTGCCTGCATTTTCTTGGTAACCATTAGGTAATGAAAGCAAAGGAAATTCATTCACAAATTTCAGTAGAATTTTCCTCTCAAGCTTCATTCAGAAACATGAAAGATTAAGTGCCAGGAGCCAAAAGAAAGTGACCATTACAAATTCAGAAAAAAATATTTAGAAGTCTCTCTTGCTCTGGGAGTGTTGTCCACTTTTAAGTCGTTGTCAAAATCTAACAGTCAGTTGTTGAGCCGCTTGGAAATCTCTCTGTCCATAGCTGCTGTCAGTCCATCTGTCCCCAAGTATGTTTTCCGCTTTAGACTTCTGTGCAAAGGAGAGCTGCCAAGCTCCTTCTTGTCCTCGTTTGTTCTCCTCATGTGACCCTACCTCCTTTCTCTCTCCCCACTTGTCTTTGAACTTCCTCCTCTGTGGACAGCTGCTTTCATTTGTAGCTGCTTTGGATTGGGGGAAAGCTCTGCCAATGAAAACAAGGAAAATAAGAAAACAAGAAGGGTTGCAAGCGCTTTGCATGGGTGGCAACTCTCTGGCTGTCCACTGTTGGGTCTTCTCGTCCTTTGGGTAGGAGGCTAAGAAGGGATCCGCTGCTGGAGATTGGTTCTAAGAGGTTTCTGTCTCTCATCCTACAGTCAACATGTTCAGAAACCACTTGTTTTGAAAGAGAGTATATATTTGCTTTGGTCAGACATATGCTGTTGTCAATATTTTAGGGCTCACAAGCATAGTTTTGTTGGTCTTTCAGACAGGTTCTCACTAAGTAGCCCAAGCTATCATAAAACGTGTAACCCTCTCACATCTGCTTCATCAGTTACAAGCACACGTCACCTTGCTTCCTTACAGTAAGAATTTAGATGATATTTTTATTGGGATGTTGGAGAGGGAGGGGATATAACCTTTTCTCCCTCATTCCTTAGAAATCCCAAAAATCAGAGGGCAGAGGGCTCCCTAGCCAATGTTTTCAGAGTGATATACTATAGATATGTCTGTAAGTGAGAATAATTCATAAATATTGGTTCATGAGAAGAAAGAAGAAAGCATCGTTTCTGAATCAAAATAACAGCAGAAAGAAAATATTTTATAGCTGCCGTTGTCATTCCACATTACTTGACAGCTGGGGTTGGGGAAGACCTTTCTAGATCAGATTAAAAGGAAAAATAAGTTCTGCTTCCATGGATTCAACTGCCCAGGCTGCCTGAGGGTGGTGTCTGAATGATGAGCCTATAGCAGAAATGGACTTTCTCCCTCTTTCTTTTTGTCTCCTTCCCATTTCCACACTCTCTACCACACCATGGTTCTCCAGAGAAGATGGCAATCTACGGGGGAAAATCTGTGTCAGACTTAGATGCTGGTCTTTGCTTATGTTAATCTGTCTGCATCTCACGCTGATACATCCAGGGCTGCCCGAAGAAATGGGCCAGGTAAGGTCCTCTTGTCTGAACACATTCATTCTGTTAGAAGTACAGCTAAAAGGATAAACCACATAAGAGCTATAAACAAATCCATGAAGAAAGAAGAAAAGGCACCAAACCAGCAAGATGACTGAGTGGGCACAGACAGGTTCTTTCTGCTAAATCTGAAGATCTGAGTTTTGTCCCTCCAGGACCTACACAGTAGTGGGAGAGAACTGACTGATTTCTGCATGCATTCTATGATACATACATGTGTGTGCAACACACACGCACACACAAACCACACACACACACACACACACACACTAAAAATTAAAATAGGGAAAAAAGTCACCACTGTTAACTGAGTCAGAGTCCATGTGAAGGAGATGATCACATTGCCTCACCCTACAGAAAATTAAAAATAATTAATCTTGAGATAAATTGAATTTAGTGTCCTAACGAATTGAATACTATCTGCTCGCCTCTCTAGTACTCACTGAATGCAAAGAGCTCTCTTTCCTGCGGAAGGGCTGTAGACCTCACTAGTGACAATGTTTGTGAATTAGGAGGTTTTAGAAGATCCAGGAGTGTGGTAGTGCTGCTTTCTGAGGTACCAGACTTCCAGTGAGGACCCCATTCATGGGCAAAGCATCAAGTTCTGATGGTAAGACACGAGAGACCTGCCCTCCAGAGAGTCCCAGTCTAGTTGAGGGGAGAGACGTGCGCAAGAGAAATTACAACACGATTTTATAGAAAGGCGCTAATCATGTTCTTTGTGAAACAGGTTTCTGAAGTTGAGCAATCTTGCCAGCTACATGGTCACATAGATGAGGTGTTAGCATACTCAGGGTTTCTGTGACTGAGAATAAGAAAAGGTAACAGGGAGGGTAAATGTGTTTGTGGGAAACTAGCACAGTGAAAGCCAATATTCATGGTAATAAAGTATTTCAAATGATGCTAACTAGCTTCCTTCTCATCATTGCTTCTCTTTTCCTTGTGTCCTCGTGTCAGACACGAGGATCAAAATGTAGCTCACCCAAATTTCTCTCTTTAAACATCTTAGTACTAGCAAATGCCAGTTGATATTCCAGGTGGGGTGCAACGTCTGCATTAGACACCATCATCACGTCTTAGACACCATCATCACGTCTATTCTCGACTTCTTCCTAAAGGTTACGTGCGGTGATGAACATGAAGACTCTAACAGCTGAGAGACGGTGGCTTTCTATTCCCTGTCTGCACTGTCATCCCGGATGCTCTGCTCTTTCAGAAGTAAGTACTGAATGAAGCAAACCTTTCTTCTGAATCTTAACAGAAGAACTTACATTTCAGCAAAGTTCAGTTTAATGAGATCTACTCTGCCTGGGTCCATGCTCAGCATTGCTGCCATTTGGGGCTGGATAATTCCTCCTTTCTGGAAAGCCCTCCTGGGCTTTACAGGACTTGGACCAGAATCTTTGGTTTCTGTCCAGTAGGTGAGAGCAGCCCTATACACTGTCACATATTCCTGGAGTAAAATCCTCCCAAACGGATCATTGACTTCAAGCTAATGAGAACATGCAGTGTGCCTGAGGTGTGGTCTTCTGATGGATGCGTGTCTTGAGTCTGCCATGCTCTTTAATGTGCGTAATTTGTGCCAAATACCAGGAGAACCTCGATGAGTCAGGCAGTCCTCAGTGTGGAGAAACTTGTAGTGTGTGGAGGTCAGAGAACTCAAGAGAACCAGATCTCTCCTTCCAGCCTAGGGTCAAGCTCAAGTGGAGCTCAGTGCTCCAAGTTTCCCACATATCTCTCATAAACGCACAAAATTGGGTAGTTTGTGTTATCAAAATACCTCCAAGCAATGAAAAGGCTCTGTAATTTTCTTTAAACTTTATCAGAAAAACCCTGATTTTTCTACAGATGATGGATCAGAATGTGTTGTTTTCTTTAACTGGTGTGATATTTAATTATTTTTATGTTTAATTTTTCCTCTGTATCCTTCATAAACCAACACTTGTGTGGTGAGTTTAGGGCGCTATTAGCAGCACCTGCCTGATGCAGTGAGCTCTTGTTTGAACAGCTGCCCACACTTTGAACATTTTTCTAAGCCCAGTCAGTTTTAAAAGAATAATTGTTGATAAACTAGATCTCACTATTGTGTAACTGAAGCAAATCTTAATTGCTCATCTTACCACTGTCAATACATAAACACTTTAAAAAAGTAAAAAGTAATTACTCCAGATCCTATAACATGGAGGTTTTCAACCAGTGGGTCATGACCCCTCTGGGGATCAAATGACCCTTTCACAGGGGTCACTTAAGACAATCAGAAAACACAAATATTTACATTATGATTCATAACAGTAGCAAAATTGCAGTTATGAAGTAGCAACAAAAATAATTTTATGTTTGGGAGTCAGCACAACACGAAGAACTGTGTTAAAGGGTCAGAACAATAGGAAGATTGAGAACCATCTCTGTAACAGTATTATACTTTATTTAAAATTAAATCAAAGGTAGGGATTACAGTGGAAGATGCATGTAATCCCAGCACTCAGAAAGTAAGGACAGGATTGTGAGTCAACACAGTGAATCTTGACTACACTAGGGTACAGAGGGAGACTATTTCAGAAGTAAATAGATGATAGACAGGTAGGTAGATCTCTAGACAGAATCAGGTTTGGCAAGATACATTTTATAGCATTAATATCACCTTTGAGCTGACAGGGTAGTATGCAACTTACTACACATTAATAAAACAATTACTTTCCAGGAATGTAGCATCCACCTGGTATTTATCTAGACCTGTGCACTTGCAAAGCAATTCAGTGAAGCTATAGTAAGGGTTTGAGTTGTCTTGGTTTTCTGTGTTTGCTGGTAGGGAAGCTTTAGGGAGGTATATATTTATTTTTATTTTTAATATTTATCAGAGGTCTTTTCTGTGAAAATTTTATTTTTCAACTCTGGCATTGTTTCTGTATACTTTCAGGTGTATAGATGTGTAATTTTGTTTCAAATTACTGTTTATTAAGTGGTTACTAGATAAAAGGAGCCATGCAAAGCACTTTTCATACATCATGTGTTTAGGGTAAGAAGCTGATGAAAAATTCCATAGCGAGAGGCTTGACAAATGGCTCAGCAGTTAAGAGGATGCTTGCTGCTTCCCAAGGACCCGAGTTTGGTTCTCAGACATATCAGGCAGATCACAACTACCTGCTACTCTACCCCAGGGACCAAACACTGTCTTCTGATCTTAGGCACACACACACACACACACACACACACACACACACACACACACACGCTAGACAAGTATGCACAGCATTGTTTAAATGATAATTATGATTCTAAACTTAAATTTAAGTATTTGAAATGTTTATTCCAGTTTTGTTATTATAACTTGTGTAAACCATATGGCTCAATCAGATATAATAGACAATTTGAAAGGGGGATTCCTTTAAAACAGCATACTCGTATAATGAAAACTGTCTGTCTTGAGATAATTTCCCAAACCTTTTATGCTGCAATGATTACTGGTTGTTTCCAGGCAGGATCAACTTGTTTTTCAATGCTGGGACTTACATTACAATTTGCTCATTTTGGGAGTTAATTTATGTAAGATATTTACATGTGAGTGTGAGAAAGAAGAGAAGTAAATCATAGTCTAGGAAGAACAGGACCTATAAATACTCAGACTTCAATTCTAGAAGTAAGTTTGGGGCGGGGCGATGAGCTGCTGAAGTTAGTTCTATTTTTATTGCTCCCATCTTACAGGTGAGGAAAGTGAAGCGGAGAGAACTGAAATAGCTCTCCCAGGATTGTGGGGCTGAGAAACACCTGGGGCTCTTGAGGTCCCACATCAGCCCTATCGATCACTATTCTGCACTCCCTGCTGCCTAAATTCAAAAAGTCAAAAGGCTCCCCCCAGGATTTTACACACAGAGGAAACTTTATGTTGTATCCAGAGCTTCAAGCATGTTTTGACTTCAGCTAGACATTGGGAACAGAAGGTGATCTGCAAATTGAAGGTGGCTTTTTCTCTGCCAAATATTCCTTCCAGCAGCCTGGCATATCTCTGTGAGGCCAGGATTAGTGTTGCTAAATGTCTGTTGCAGAAGAAAAGATCATGAAGGGGTTTCTTCTGACACTAACCTGAAAGTGTAAAGTGTCATTTTACTTTAGAGGAATACCTTTAAAAATTGACTGCTCTACATTCCCTAGGAGAGGACACCATGCCAGCCTTAATGCAGTGGGGAGGGGCTTGGTCCTGCCCCAACTTACTGGGTCAGACTCTATTGACTCCCCAGGGAGCCCTCACCTGTTGGGAAGAGTGGATAAGGAGGAGAATTGGGGTGGGTGGAATGAGGGGGGCTGGAGCAGGGGTGGGATGGAGAACTTTGGTTGGAATGCAAAGTGAAATTAAAAAAAAAACTTAAAAAAAACGACTGCTCTATCTGACAGCTATTCACCAATATTCTTTGTAGCCGGATCACAGACTCACTATCTTTTCAGACATATGTCATCTGTTTTCTTGTCACTGGTCAGAGCAGACCTCTTCTGGTCCCATTATGGCTCTGGTGTAGAGATGGTCTCTGAGGTTTTAGGCAGATCTCAGTCATTGAAACCTCAACCCTCAGGTACCTGAGCGCAGTGGGGCGGATAAAGGTGAGGCCAAACGGGCCTGCGGTTGAACCGGAGCCTTGAGATGTGTCAGATGCATGAACACAATCATTCAATTGTGTTCCTCCCTTGACTGCTCCAAAGATGACAATAATTCCGTGCACCCATAGGATTGCTTTGTGGGGTAGAGGAAAACTGTATATACTGGTTAATATAAGATAAGTTGTATTATTTTACTTTCTTTTGTGTTTGTAACTGAATCCTCTTAGGTACAGACATGAAAGCGGAGGGAGAAAACTGCATTTGTTTCCTTGTGCAGACTCTTATATAGCCCAGACTGGCATCAAACACAGATCTGAGAATGATCTTCAGCTTTTCAACCCCCTGCCTTTACCTCCCCAATGCTGAGGACTTCAGACATGTACCAACACACCCAGTTTTAAGGG
This sequence comes from Mesocricetus auratus, assembly GCF_017639785.1. Lineage (NCBI taxonomy): Eukaryota > Metazoa > Chordata > Mammalia > Rodentia > Cricetidae > Mesocricetus > Mesocricetus auratus. Next base: position 41,763,106 of record NW_024429193.1, read on the forward strand.
GCGCTGTCCGTCTGCCTATGGGTTCCACGCTGGTCATTCACTCTACAAACTGAGCTACATCTCTAGTCCCTGGCTATAATTTTTAAAACTTAACTCCCGTGACTAAAATATTAAGGGTCAAATGCTGTTCTTTCGAAATGATCTCTGCATTTCTCTGTCCCACTTCTCTTGGTATTTATTTTATTTTCTTCTCAAAAGTGTTCTTTCCATTGGTAACCCTGTCAATTCTAAATCTACTTCCTACCAGTTTCTAGTCTAGCATTAAAAAACAAAAAACAAAAAACCCAGCTGTCCTCAGATGTATCTAAAAAAGTCATTGTTTACTTTAGTTAGAACAACGTTTATATGTTGACCCTGAGACAACAGTAGGTCTAGGGTGGGTCAGCAGTTTCATTGTCCGAGCCTAAATCATACATACTCAACCATGAACTCAGGCTTGGTTTCTCCCCAGCTTCAAGACAGAAGGTACAGGAAGCATGGTTTCCCAGAGGATGATATAAATGTTACCTGAAACAAAGAACACTAGAATTCAATTAGATGAGCTTATTACATTCTAAGACTATAACAGATGTGGATATGAGTTTTACTCTTTTCTAACAACCACTGTTTTCTCAATATATATCAAGTTATTTGTGGTGTTGATGTTACAGGGTAATAAGCCTCATCCAAGCCCATAATTGACTATACCTGGTTAAGATCCCCCAAAGGGAATTTAGCCACTTAGCATCTTTTGTTGCAAAGAAATACGCAAGTGCTTACGAAACAGTCTTATGTTACACAACAGAGTAAGTAGAGTAGCCCACAGACTGGAAGGCATCACTGAGAGGAGCTTGGAAAACACCACAGTTCTGAGGACTTGAACTCTGAGAGCTCATGGATCCCGTGGCTAGGTCACCCCAGGACACTTCCATTCAAGATTCAAATTGCCAAAAGGTGGATCAAACTACATTGATTCCTAGGTCTAACCCTGTGATTTAGAAAATAGTCTCTTAAAAAAAGTCACAAATTAGAGTTAAGAGGATGCATCGAGGAGGGGGCGGTACAAAAACAGAACAAGCCACAGTAATCTGAGGCCATGCTAAGATGCCAAGAATGTGACTTGAGTTTTTGAGTCCAAAACCAAACAGTGCTAGTGGCTTCTAGCTCGGAGATCCTGTAGATAGAGACTAGAGCCATAATAGGGAAACAGCCAGCAGTGAGAGAAGGAGAAGGACAAGAGATGCTTATAGTGGGGTCATCATCTGTGATGGCATCGTGAGATGCTTTTGTCAATGTGTAAACATCATGGAGTGGACTTACTGCCACAGACTTAGCTATCCAGGCCAGTGATGCCTAGATACATAGGGAAATAATTTCACTTGACTTCTTAAGACAGTCAAGAGATATGCCATGCAAAAGATCCAGGAGGTGAGAAAAGCTGCTGCCAATGTATAAAACTCTTCACTTAAGTAGAAGTACATGCTAAAGGTATGATAAAGTCCAGTAGATTGAGTGCTAGGAGATTGCTCATTGGTTGAGCATGCTGACAGCTCTTGTAGAAGACTTGATTTTGGTTCCCAGCACTGACATCAAGTGGCTCACAATTGTCTACAAGTCCAGTTCCGGGGCATCTGATGCCCTCTTATCTCTGAGGGTACCTGCACACACATAAAATCACATAGGCAAACATACACATAAATAAATATATAAATAAATAAATCTTTCTTGAAAAGTATAGCAGATTCATAACTCAGTAATATGGTCATATATTAGTACGATTATTAAGTGCATAACTGTATTGCTGTGCTTTTAAATGACCATGCAATATGTTTGTTTACAATATCAGTGCTGATTCCTGAGCAAGGCCTTCACCACAGTATAAAGTTACAGTGGCTGTGACAGAAGCCAATTTTTCAGTTCTTACAGGACCACCACTATACCTGTAATCTGTCATTGAACAAAGCATTTGGTGGAAAAATGTGGTTTTCTTGTTACTACTTTGTTCTAGAATAGCCTTTACTTTACAAGCAAAAGGTCTAGTAATTGTCTCATGGTCTAGAACATTGGACTATACAATTATTGGAATTAAAATCATGTCAGGTATCAAATGACACCAAAATATCAGGTAATCACACACAATTTCCAGTTCTGCATTTGGTGAGGTGAGATGACTTAGCAGATGAAGGCACCCACTGTCAACCCTGATGATCTGCGTTTGACCAGTGCAACCCACACAGTGCAAGGAGAGAGGGGAACTTATTCTCCTGGGTTGTCCTCCGACCTACACCCGCTACATACACAAGGTGCTAAGCACTTAGTAAGGATCCAAAACTATTTTGAGCATTCACATACATTTCACTTCATCCCTACAAATTCCCAATACTAGTCCCATCTTACACACAAGGGAAGTAAGTGAGTGAGCCACGGAGCCAGGATTCAGATTTCCCAATTAACACCAAAGCCTAAGTTCTTGGAACTACAATTTTCTGCACAAACTTCAGTGCAGAAACTGCTAACAAGACTTCAAAGTTTTAGGATGGTTCAAAACCTTTATTAGTTCCTCTTGATAAAAGAAAAATCTCTTCTTTTCCAGATCCTCTTGAAATTTCAGAGTTACTCTGCTGTTTCCATTGAGAGGAGTTCCATTTGAATATTGTCAAAGAATCACTAACACGAACAGCCATTTGCTGAGCAGCTGAAGCACAAGATTAATTGATAAGCATTGTGTTTTTCCTCTCACACCTACTGAAGCAGATAATCCACAACCTGCAGTAACTATGACTCTTATTTCCCCTATAACTGTGTGTGTTATGTAACAGAATGCTTAGACTACATGCACAGTAATTATGCAATATGCTTATGTGGTAAGCTTAGTCACTATTTGAATGATGAAAACACCATGAAGGACTCACTTTGCAATCATCACATCTGCAGGCATTAATTAACCTTTGGGAACCAGGTGGAAAAGGGACCACTGTAGTTTCTTGTGAGAGAGTTTCTGTCGGAGATGGTTTCACTTTACTTAAATCATTGCTCTTTCTTTTCTCCCTCCCTCCCTCCCTCCCTCCCTCCCTCCCTCCCTCCCTCCCTCCCTCCCTCCCTCCCTCCTGCCTTCTCTCTCTCCCTCCCTCCTTTCTTTCAGTCTTTCTTTCTTTTCTCTTTCTTTCCCTTCCTTCCATGCCCTCTACTCCCCTTCTCCCTTTTTTCCTGAAAAACAATTCAGTCTGAGAACTTGAGAACTGTTCTTTAATCCTTAACATCCTATCAAGGAGTGCGTCAATCAAGTACTTCAAAAGAACACTGTTGAGGGAGTATTAAAGATCTCCTGCTGGTCAGTGGAGTGCCTAGTACACAGGTTCCCTGCCCCTCGCTGGACGCTGCGCTGCTCTGGCCAGTCACTGTGGGCACTGTGGGCTGGCTTGTGAGCAGATGCCAAGAACCTGTCTCCTTCTGCCTCCCTTCTCCCTTTTCACTGCACTGCTCAAAGAGAGACAGAGGGGAAAAGAGAGAGAGGGAGGGAGGGAGTTTTGAGCCAAACTAGGAAATGTATTAGTTCCCTTGTTAAAGAAAGAAAAAAGATGGTGCATTTTTAATTCAAATGATTTGAAATCCTTCTCTTTTTTACATCAGATTTCTGACCACATTGTTTGGAAGCCACAGTGTCAGATTATAGCTAACTTCTGTGTTGGAAGTTACGGCACTTGGTTTGCAGTTAACTCCTGAGTTAACTTCCTGTGGTGAATTTGTCCCTTTATGGAGGATGGGAGGATGATTTTTTTTTTCTTTTAGCAAGTTGACAAAAGGGTAATGTCTAACCCTAGAAATGGAAATTTCAACTTGATAATGTATTGTTGACAGTTACTCATTTCTTAATCCAGTCATGATGAGACAGGATCTCTAAAAGCCAAAGACCACATGAATTATCAATGCAAGTATCAAGAGGGTGTGGAGGAAACCGGTTCCAATTTATTTTCCTCCAACTGTTGCAATGTTTTTCCTTTTAAAACAATTGTCTAAAAATGTATTAGGCCCTGATATAACTGTGCTACACAACAACAACAACAAAGTTGGTCTCCTGGCACATGTGTGACTTCAAGGGCCTGGCTTCTCCCCACCAGGCTGTCATTCCCTCTTTTTCTCGAGATATTATTTCATGTCCTGTGTCAAGCTTAGTCTATTGGCAGTTACTGCATCCTCTATAATTTAGGTTTTAAGCAACGTATGATTTACTCTGTTATTTAAAAAAACAAACTGTAGCTGTCTTCGCTGACTGGGAGGCTTTCTGCCTTCCCTAATCTCCCATAGAACCAGCAGTGAGGAACACAGAAACTCTCCTTAAAGCTGGAGATCTCACAACTGGTTAAAACTAAAATTTGTTTTTGTCCTGAATATCCTTGCCGGGTCCATTATGCATTAAAAGGGGGCCACAGCCCATTTGCAAGGCCTCTGAATGAGCCCCATTCATTCTGTGCTTGGAAAAGTCTTTTCAGACATCAAGACAAACAATAGCCACAACCTAATTTCTTTGGCATGGATATCAGCAGAGGAAAAGCCAGAAGACCATTATGAAAACTCTAGTATTTGCTCTTGGTGATTACATAATTCTGTATTCATTGGTCATATTTATTTAAATCAGTCCATTTTTTGAAAATGTTACAAAATAGTTCATAACATCATATTATCTCATTTGATGCATGAAACAACCTTTTGAAAACAAAGCCTTTCAAAGTAATTTGTTTCTTAATGTTACGGAAGTTTAAAGCTATACTAACTTGTGTTTTTTCATTTCCCTTCTTAAATCTGATGAGAATTCAAAATGATGGTTTTGCTTGCCAAAGCCACCTCTCATGTTCCACATTTACCCACAGATAGGGAAAGGTGGGTGGATGGTGTACATAACGCGGTTTCTGCAGAGGTGCCTGGAGCGAACGCTCTAGACTATTCCACCTCGACTTCCCATTGCCCTCAAAGGTCCCTGCTTGCACGCTCTGGGGGAGTTCTCTATCTGGCTACTGACATCTGTAGACCCACTCCGTTAGCCAGTCTGCTTCCATCTTCTTACACCGAACCTTCTCCGGTTAACCTGGAGCTTTCTCACATTTTCCTTCTCCAATTCCTCTCCCACCAAATATTTTCTCCCCATTTAATCTGACCAGCTTTCACTCTCCAGGAAGTCTTAGTCTTGAGGCCACTTTTTAAGGAATTAATGATTGTATTATCAGTTCAGCTAATAGTTTAAACTGTACTATAGTAGGAACTGGGACGGCGCCGGGATCAGTTGCTGAAATCTAAAACCAGACTGTGAAGAACTTCTAAACTGCCTTTACTAGACTATGAACAGAAAGTGATGCCCGCTTCGGGTCTCAAAAGCTTGCAGGGTTGATTGGTCTGAAAAGAACACTTCATCAGAGGCAGATGTCTTTAGCCATGGCCATCTATTTAAAGACATAACATTCCATTTTATATGACATGTAGTAATGACATGTCATTACTACATGTAGTAATAAAAATTTAATATATTTTTAAAGAAATAGAAGTTACTATTTTATAGTCCCTTTAACTATTTTGCTTATAACACTCCCACCCATTTAATCCCCTGCTCAACTATCCCAGTCCACATTAATGTATATTAATTCCTTTATTTTATACTTGTGATCTGTCTGCCCATAAGTTGTCTTTTTGTCTTGACATCTGTATGTTTTATAAAGCAGATGTAGAACTCTCTGCAATCTGTATAGCATATTAGCTGTACTCCTATGCTGTTCCGCATCATAGGAACTGGCCAAGTCTAATGGGACTTGTACCTTGCCGAGGGAACCTACTGTGAGTTAGAGTCCCCTATTCAGCCCTACAAGTTAAGAAACCCAGTAACTAGGGCCAGCAAAATGGTTCAGTAGGTAAAGGCACTCCTTGCCAAACCTGACAACCTGAGTTCAATCCCTGGAACCTACGTGTTGGAAGTAAAACCAATGCCTACAAATTGTCCACACTGGGTATGTGTATCCATACAAACAATAAGCAATTATTTAAAAAATAGGAAAAGAAACCCAATGACTAAATATTATTTCTTATTCCAAGTATTATTGATGCAAGAATTTACGACTTCTGTCTCTTGAGAATTTGTCGTCAATGTCTTGGATATGTACTGTTTTTTTTTCTAAGTTTCTCTCTGTCCCTCCCTCCCTCCCTCCCTCCCTCCCTCCCTCCCTCCCTCCCTCCCTCCCTCCCTCCCTCCCTCCCTCCCTCTCTCCTGTGTCTCTAAATCTATGGTTGAAATATGTCACTGCATTCTGAGTTTACTTCATGTGAGCTCATCTTGAAATTCTTTTCTCCGATGAAGTCAAGACTCCTAGCTTCACTTGCATGGAGACCCCTGTAAAGAACTCTTCAGGCTGTTGTAAGCTGATGCCCCAGCTCTGACTGCTTCAGGGGCTTGTCTGGAATGGTTCTGAAGCCTCAAGAGCACCTGTCTTTCGAGACAGGACTGAAGATAAGACTGTTTACACTTAAGAATTGATAAAAGGCTTTACAATTTTTCTTTAGAGAAAAGAAAAGGTCCCATTTATAAATCTGCCAGGAATTATAACCTTCATTTGCACTTCAAATTTCTTCATTGATTTCTTTCAGGCCCTGTCAATATATACTCAATGCCTGCCTATAACTTTATATTAGTTTTCTTTTTTTTCTTCAATCTATAAAGGACTTTATTGTATCATTTGTGGTGTAAATATCAGGGAAACATCACATATTTCCTTTTCTGAAAGGAAAAATAAACAAGCAATAATAAACAGTCTTTAAGCAAATTACATAAAAGTTTGGTTATGCTTCTGTGTCATATAAAGTTAATTTAGTTATCTAAATTTCACAAGGGAAATTAAGGAGATTAGTAATTGGGAAGTATATTAAAACTGGTCAATAACTCTTTACTCTTTTGAAACACAGGATCACTCACAAAGCCCGAGAAAAGACAGGGAAGACTATAAAAGTATGTTCATAGATTACATAAAACAATAAGTATCCCTTAAAACAAATGGAGAAAAATTCAGAAAATAAAGAATACAATGATTTTGGTTTATAATAATTAATGAATTAGTACATTAATTAGTACTTGGATTAGTAAATATTGGTGATTTTAAAAGATGTTTTTAATTGAGGTGTTTATAAAAAAGTAAACATCATTATACTAAAAGTAAATTCAGAGAAGGAAAATAAGTGACTGTGTAAAGGAAATAAAAGGTGATTGATAGAAAGTAATGTGATTTTAATTTTTTTATGAAAATAATTAACTTTGTATTTCTATTAATATATATCACTACAGTACTGGTTCAGTTTAATAGCAAAGATATTCCTGTCACAATCCAGGGAATAAAAATTTCACATCTATGTATAGACCTGGAATTTATTTACACTATGGCAGGTTCAGACAACAGAAAAAGGAAAGGGACACAAGCAGTGTTTGTGTTCTCTGCTGTTGGTACCTCTGAGTCATTCTCAGATATTTGCTGCATCAATTGCAATTCGTGCCTAAAAGATTGGTGCAATCTTAGACATTTTTTTTAACTAAATAGAGAATTCTCAATAGAGGAGTCTAAAATGGCTGAGAGACACTTAAGAAAGTGCTCAACATCCTTAGCCATCAGGGAAATGCAAATCAAAACAACTTTGAGATACCATCTTACTCCTGTCAGAATGGCTAAAATCAAAAACACTGAAGACAATTTATGCTGGAGAGGATGTGGAGAGAGGGGAACACTCCTTCACTGCTGGTGGGAGTGCCAACTCGTACAGCCACTTTGTAAATCAGTATGGAGATCCCTCAGGAAAATGGGAATCAATCTACCACAAGACCCAGCAATTCCACTCTTAGGCATATATCCAAAAGAGGCAAATTCATACAACAAGGGCATCTGCTCCACTATGTTCATAGCAGCATTATTTGTAATAGCCAGAACCTGGAAGCAACCTAGATGCCCCTCAACTGAAGAGTGGATAGAGAAAATGTGGTACATTTACACAATGGAGTGTTACTCAGCAGAAAAAAAAACAATGGAATCTTGAAATTTACAGGTAAATGGATGGCACTGGAAGAAACCATCCTGAGTGAGGTAAGCCAGTCACAAAAAGACAAACATGGTATGTACTCACTCATATATGGATTTTAGATATGGATCAGGATAGTGCCAGTGTGCACTTCCACTGACAGAGAGTCTGGGAAACAGGAAAGAACCTAAGAGATATGCATGGTACCCCAGAGAAGAAGAATGAGGCAAGATCTTCTGAATAGATGGAGAACATGACGAGGGGTGGGAGGTGGGGGGTGGGAGCTGGGAAGAAGAGAGGGGGAGAAGAGGAAGAGAGAGTAGGTCATGGGGGAACAGGAAGGTTGAGTGGTGGGGGTAGAATGGGGGAAGAGGGAATCATAGGTTAGAAGACAGATCAGGCACCATTGTGACCTCTAGTGATCTAGAGGGATGACACCAACTGGCAAGCTAAGCAATAGTGGACAGACCACCTAGAATGCCCATTCCCGATAATGAACTTGATGTCCATAACCATCCTGGAGCCTTCATCCAGTGACTGATGGAAGCAGAGGCAAACACCCACAGTTAAACACTGAACTGAACCCATGGAACCCAGTGACAGAGAGAGAGGAGCGATGAGCAAATTGGCAAAGAATGGGCTGGCAAAACCAGCAGAGACAGCTGATCTGAACAGGGGAGAGCTCTTGGACCCCAGACCAACAGCTGGGAGGCCAGCATGGGACTGATCCAGACCCCCTGAGTGTGAGAGTCAGTGAGGAGGCCTGGGTAACCTATGAAGCCCTGGGCAGTGGATCAGTGTTCATCCCTGGCATACAAACGGACTTAGTGTGTCCATAACACAAAGGGATGTTCTCTCAGCCTGGACTCTTAGGGGAGTGCCTGGACCCTGCCCTGAGTGAAATGACAGACTCTAGATATCCCCTATGTGGCAGGAAATGGCGATAGGGTGGGAGGCTAGGGGGGTGGTGGGGAGTGCGGGAGGAGGGGAGGGAGAGGGAACTGGGATTGACATGTGAAACAAGCTAGTTTTCTTTTACTCTGTTCCATCACTGGATATCTTTTTGCATTTGGGCGGTTAGTTTTGTGTTCTACAACAGTTTCTGTACATAACCATCTCTCTCTCTGTCACTCTCTCTCTCTCTCTCTCTCTCTCTCTCTCTCTGTGTGCTTGTGTGTGTGTGTGTGTGTGTGTGTGTGTGTATGTGTGTGTGTGTGTGTTACTATAGCCCAAAATGTTTCACTTCTAAACCCAGAAGCTAAAGAAGTTAAAGTTAGGAGAACAGTCATCCTATTGCTTGACAACAGCACAAGGGGGAACCAGTGCCATTAAAAGAGTACTGTATCATAATTCTAACTCTACATCAGATTCTGCTTTAAATTTTAATGGCTTACTCATGTCATCATGCTCAGTCACCTCATGGAAGAAAAACAGGTCCTGCTATTTTTTCACGCTAATTTTAGAATTTGACTGGGCCATCTGCTGTACTCTTATTGTTTGTGTGATTTGAAGTCCTGAATGCCAGCTTTCCATGGAATGATGATTCTATAGGATCCAAGCCCAGAATTTCTCATGTTCCCCTTAGATCAGGCAAGTCAAGATTTTGAATCCATAGGTACGCAAGGTCTATATGTGGTTCAGCAGTGATAAAGTTTCAAAATGGATCTTTGGATATCATCAGCTTTTAGCATGAAAGTATCAAAGGATCAGGGAAATTGAGCTATGTCAGTAATTTAGAGTAAAATAAAGGAACACAGGGAAGTAAAGGAGTCGCCCACCTCAGAGATTGTTTGAAGTCACTTGCCTGTTGAGAGTCAAGAATCTCAACAAAAACTAACAAAATTTGCTATGATTGCACAGAGACAGGATTTCTTTTTATCATTATATTCCATAGAACAAGGCAAAAATAGCAATGAACCATGCTAAAATCCCTTGTGTTTAACTGTCTGCTTTTCAGTTATAAGCCTGTAACTTCTTAAAACAAGAGTGTGGCCTTTATTTATAGTCAATATATGTCTTAACTTCCTTGTGAACTAGTGTAGTAAGGGCTTTTTTGACCCTTGAGACCTATAGTTTTGTTTTATTAGCCTGTACTCCCATCCAAAGTAGGAACAACTCTGTGGTTGCATTTACAAAATAAAAAGCAAAAAACCAAAAGAACAAAAACAAACAAACAAACAAACAAAAAAAAAAAACCATAACAGCAAAAGCCCGGGAAAATAAGTTCTGTAGAAAATCTTTGAAGAATATGACTTTAGAGGCCACATTAATCATATATATGACTATTGTTAAGTCCCTTAAATATGGCTTTCTCTCTTGAGATATCTACACCCAGTTCTTGGGTGTGTGTTAGCCTCTCCCTTAGGATAGCTCTTTCTCTCCATTAATGATCACTTTCAGGTCCACGTTAAAACCTTTCCTTAGTTAACTCCAACTTTGTTCCAAAAATGTTACTTTATCATATTATTTTGAATAATATAATAGTACTTCAATGAAAATTTATCATATTAGCATATCAGATGTAGTATACAGAATGATAACAAAGAGATTTTAAAAACCTCAATGAATGTAGCATTTAAATTCCTTGTGAACTAGTGTAGTAAGGGCTTTTTTGACCCTTGAGACCTATAGTTTTGTTTTACTAGCCTGTACTCCCATCCAAGGTAGGAACAACCCTGTGGTTGCATTTACAAAATAAAAAGCAAAAAAAAAAATAACAGTTTAAATATAAGGAGACCTGACATTCTTATCTTGGCCCTGCTGATGTTATCTGTGTTTAATGCAGACTTTTAAATTCTTTGGACTTCAGCAAGAACTGAAGTAGAGGCAACATCTAATCCTTTTAAGAGTAAGATTCCAAAGTTTGACATATCCATTCTGTTCCCACACCCCTGACAAGAGCCTAGTTTATTGATTATAGTAACTGTCAAATGATGGTGGACTATGTAGTCTTGGAGGACTCCAGTACTAATGAAACTGGGCCATTAGAGGAGGGCTATTGGAGGAGGGCTGGCTGCTGTTGTCCTCTGTTAGCTAAGCAAAGACTCTTTCAGAACCCTTCTTCTCTGCCCCACCCCAGCAGATTCCACTTTTCCACAACTGGATCACATGGTTATGCAGAGCAGTGTAGAGAAGAGGGAGACAGAACCTCTGTGGCTTCTACTAGAACCTCAGACTCCTTTGTTCAAGCTCCACTGGGAACTCAGCACATTTTTTAATGACCTCAAGGAAAATTCACAAAAAAATTAATTTACAGCCTAATAGCCATCTAAAAAGCCAAGTGATTTAAAGCCCCAATGATGCCTTTTATCATTTTAGAGTAACTACTGTTACTAATGTGAGATGTAGATATCTATAGAGCAATAGATTAATCAACCAATAGATAAATCAAGGATAAATATCATTTGTTGTACATTTTGTAATTCTGGAAACTTAGATTCAGACTAGACAATGTCACCCTCATTTCCTACTGTCCTTGCTTTTTATCACAGCAATGGTCGACACCCCAGGTTTGCAGTGATGTCATGACATGGCCTGGGAATGTGATGTAGCATGATCTAAAGGGGAAGCTACCAGCACACCAACAGTTTGTGCATACCCTTGAGTCCCACTGTTTCCCTAGGGGAATGAGTACACAGTTTGGAAACTTTGCTCTTGGACTAATCATGATTCATTATCTAGGACTGGATACGTTGTTTCTCAGATAAGAATTAAGCTGTGTTGAAGCTCAGAAAAGAATATGATTAGGTGTGGTGTTTTGACAGGCTGAGGAAAGGAGACTAGAAGGTCTCGGAAACAAAGTCTCTCTGACCTTTCCCTATCCTCCTTTGTCAGCCTCCTTTTCTCCTATGAAGCTAGCCATAGAAGCCAGAATTCTACCCTAAAGTGAGTCATAGACACCAGAATCCCTTATTTCAGATTCTTGTCTCAAGCCCCAGAGAAAGGAATGCAACACACACACACACACACACACACACACACACACACACACACACACACCACATACACACACACACACACACACACACACACACACACACACACACACACACACACACACACACACACACACACACAAAAGCAAGAGGACTCTGACCAGGGCCTTCAGACCTTTGTTCAAGCAGACTTCCATACTACTCTGATTTCTTTCTTGAGCCCAGGGATGCAAACAGATGGTGTCCCCTGAGTCTTTTCTTCATTTCAGAGGCCTCCTGTTGACCAATTCTAGTTAAATGAATTTGCTTTGCTTTTTCTCACTAACCTATCACCCATGACTCTTATGGGTGACCAAACATAATACCTTTCTGTCTCTCCACCTTCTTTTACAGAGGAAGGAGAGAAAGCAGAAATTATTTTAAAAACACAAGTCCTGCTTGAGTCTGCACTACTACTAACTGCAGTACTTATTTTCTGAGAAATTGGTTCATAGCATAATATATATTTATTAAATGAATGGAGAGAATGATAACTAAAGAGTTTGATTAAAATGATTATTTCTATTAGCCACAGAAGGGCAAAATGTAAAGGATTTTTGTCTATAAAATCTTACAGTCTCATACCCAATAACTATTTGTCTTAAAGTAGAAAACTGGCAATGATGGTTGAATGAACTAGCAGATATCTCAGTGAGGTATGTTGTTTCCAAACATCATCATGAGTGGCATTCCAGTAACAATGAAAATTAGTAGTGAACTGTCAATAAATGTCCATGCCTTTAATTTTTGGCTGTCAAGAAAGAAATTAGCATAATTTCTTCCTTAAATGTTGGGTAGAATTAGTGTGAGTCCATTTATAATAGATACTTTTGAGTTTGGAAAGTTACTGATGATCCAGTTCATCATACATGGCTTTTGGAAGATTGCTATTCAAGAAATGTTTTAGTGTATGTCATCAAATCTGTGATAAAGTTGTCCTTAATAGTGCATTTCAACCCTGACCTTCACAGAATCTGTGGCAACATTCTCTTTTGCATTTCTGGTTATGCTGATATTTTCAGAGAACCAGCCACTGGGTTTCTTGTTGTCTCTATTGATTTCCTTTTTGTGTGTTAGTCCATTGATCTTTCTGCTCTGGTTTTCACTATTTTGCTTTTGCTTCTTTGGGATTTAACCTGTGCTGTCCTTCCTGAAGTGGTTTGGACGACTCAGCTTGTGTCTATACTTGGTGTTGCCAGTTTTGCTCTACACACGGCCTTTTCCACATCCCACAAATTTCGATAAATGAGTTTTTACTGTTATTTGGTATTCTGCTTTAAATACTTAACATTTCTCTTGAGTTTTTTCCTTTGACTCACTTGTTATCTACAAGTGTGTTGCTTATACTTCATTTATTTGGAATTTTTTCAGTTTTTTATTATTGGTTAATCCATTAATTCCATTGTGTCTGGTAGCAGGCAACTCATTCCCTCTCTCCCTCCCTCCCTCCCTCCCTCCCTCCCTCCCTCCCTCCCTCCCTCCCTCCCTCCCTCCCTCTCTCCTTCCCTCCCTCTCTCTCTCTTTCTTTCTACCTACTTATTTTACATCCCAACTGCAACCTCCCCTCCATTTTCTCTTCCCACTCCATCTCCTAACTTCCCCTCTGCACCCCGACTGACCCCTCCTCCTCCTCCTCCCCTCTGCTTAGAAAGATGCAAGCCTCCCATGTGCATCAACAAAGTATGACATACCAAGCTGCTATAGTACCAAGCACCTCCTCCTGTGTTCAGGCTGGGCAAGACATGTATTGGGCATTTTAAGGCTTCTTTTTTAAAATTGCACAGGCATATTAGATGGCCCAGAATGTGATTTGTATTAATAAAAGTTCCCAATGAGCCTGAGAAGAAGGTGTAACATTTATTCTGACAGGTTAATCCATACATGTGAGTGTATCTGGTAGATTTATTTCAACCGTGTCCTGCTGACTTTCTGCCCACTGAACTTGTCCATTTCTGATGGAAAGGTGTCAAAACATTAGCTATAATAATGGATTTCTCTCTTTCTCTTGTTTCTTTCAAGGTTGGTCTCACATATGTTGGTGTCTGTCGCCAGGCACATGTATGCTAAGTATTATTATTTCTTCTTGGAGAACCAGCCCCTTTATTGTCTCTGATCCTTGATAGTTTTCTTTGCTTTCAAGTCTAATATGTCTGGAATTAATAGCTGCTTCTGCTTCTCATCATTGGTTTTAGCACATGTTTGCTTGCATGTGACTTAGGATTGCAGTGCACATAGCCCACAGCAAAAACATAAACTTACTTAGAGTCTTGAGGTTTTGGACCTGGGGACTTAGCTTAGTGATGGAGCCCTTGCCAATCCTCAGCATTGAAAAAACATGTAAGTCTAAAAATCTCAACTGCAATTCTCAAGCATGAAGTTTGAAGTTTGTAGATGACAGTGCTGCACTGTGAAAAGACTGGACATGCCTGCAAATGCCATCTAAATTAGTGTCAGTTGAAGTACAATTCATATTTAGTCAATGTCTTTCCTATTATGAACCTGGAAAGTAAAGTGTATTATGTGTTTGCTACACACAGAGAGTGGGTATTCATAATCTGAAAGTGACAAATAGGAAAGAAAAAGTGGAATCTTAAGAATGGCCAAGGCTAAGCTGGGCATTGGTGGTGCATGCCTTAAATCCCAGCACTTGGGAGGCTGAGGCAGGCGGATCTCTGTGAGTTCAAGGACAGCCTGGTCTATAGAGCGAGTGTCAGGATTGGCTCCAAAGCTACACAGAGAAACCCTGTCTTGAAGCCACCCCCCCCAAAAAAAAACAGAAAAAGAATGGCCAAAGCTAATAGGGCAAGCAACAGAAGACACTAAGTGTCAACAATAATCTTTGGCTTCCTGCTCTTTTCTTCAGGCCCATCGTCTGATTTCCCAACCCATGGTTATCATAGGTTGGTATCACATTCCCATGGCTCTATCTGGACTTTTGCAGTGATTCTGCCCTCACTACTTTCTCCAAATAGGCAGAAGCCTCTGTCATGGTCCTGCTCATGCTGTTGTTCTCTTTCTGGACTTCATAGCTCCCCTTGGCTGCACCCGTGTGTTTACAGTTCTGCTAATGTCCCATTTTTGATATCTCAGGGCTAGCAGTCATGTCCTATGACTTTTCTGGGAAAAATCCATTTCATAGCTCTCTAACCCAAACTATAAGCCATCTGACAGGAAAATGTTTCTCGACCCGGACCAGCAAAGTGACTCCATCCTTTAGAATCCTCTGTGCCCTGGAATTGCGCTTTGGGCTTATGATGGGAGATGTAGTCATGATGGTTTCTGAATCGCCATTGGTGTCATCTTTGCCTTGTCTTTAAATTATCCCCTGGCTTCAGTAAAAATTCTGATCCACACATCTTACCATCCAATAAGTTGCTTGGCTATACCGTTAGTGATCTGTCCTGACTTGCAATGCTTGTACTTAGAAAACAGTTTTAGTCTGAAAGTTTGACATCATTTTTCTTACTAATTCCCATCTTAAAGTCGTTTCTTTCTTCTCAAATTTATTTTTAGGTAATCCAGGGAAGCTAACTTCAGCCCTTTGCTTAGAAATTTCCTTGGCTGGGCATTCAATTTCAGTTCTTACGAACTGTGCCTTCCTCAATGCACGAGGATACAAACAGCTCAGCCAATCTTTCTGCAGCGTTCTACCAATGATGCCCTCCCTTTGCTTTCTAATAAAATATTCCCATCCCTTTTGGAGACCTCATCAGAATCTCCACACCACAGTTCTGGTTCAGTATTGACGATGCAAACCTGCAGTCTTAGCACTCAAGCGGCCGTAGAAGGAGGATGGCCAGGCTGGGTTACATAATTTGTAACATGAATAATGTAAGCCCAGAGACTGAAACTGGGATTCAAGCTTCAAGATGAAGATCACAGAAACAAAGCAGCCAAGCCGAAAGATCTTACTTCTACCCAGCTGAAATGGCAATCCTGTCCCCAGGAATCCTCAGAGGCAAAAGCTCTGAGTTCCTGTCACCTCCCACTTTGTATTCCTTTCCCCACCCAGCTATATCACTCCTGTCCCTGCCTTCCTAGGGCTGAGATTAAAGGCCTGTGATCCCAAGTGCTGGGATCATAGTCATGAGCTCTGTTACTCTTCACTCTTGTGTAGGCCAGGGTGGTCTTGAACTCAGAGAGATCCACCTGCCTGTATTCTGAGCCCTGGGATGAAAGGTGTGTGCTACCAGTGCCTGGCCCCAGGGCTTGCTAGTATGGCTGCTAGGATTAAAGGTGTGTATCACCATTGCCTGACCTCTATGGCTCGTGGCTAACTTTGCATTCTGGATCCTCAGACAAGCTTTAATAAATCACAAACAATATATCACCACATTCATACATAAGGGCTGTGCCA
This sequence comes from Mesocricetus auratus, assembly GCF_017639785.1. Classification (NCBI taxonomy): domain Eukaryota; kingdom Metazoa; phylum Chordata; class Mammalia; order Rodentia; family Cricetidae; genus Mesocricetus; species Mesocricetus auratus. Next base: position 41,779,456 of record NW_024429193.1, read on the forward strand.
AAACAGCAAGGAAAAATAGTCCTGATTTCTACTAACATTCTACAGGTATTACTTTGGTAGTCTCCAAGAAGACTGAAGATTTTTTTCTATAGTTTTCTAATTTCTTTATGGGCCCTTATCAGAATTTAAAAGCCCTATTCCCGACAATGTAGGCTTTTTCTTAACATGTACACCTCTACTCCTTACCCTGCTCCAAAGTTGCTTGTATAGCTCTAGGTATTCATTATAGAAGGACTCTTTTCTGACATACCAGTGTCTGGTCTGTCTTTGCTAATTCCATCATCTATCTATCTACCTACCTATCTATCTATCTATCCTCTGCAGTGACTTAAGCAACTTTTATTTTTCATAATTATGGTGGAAGACATAAGCCTATTAGTTGTCCGCTGGGGCTCCCTTCCTGGATCGTAGAATGACCTTCTGTTCATGGTGTTTGCACATAACTGAAAGACAAGATAACTCTGTGGGGTCTCTTTTGTAAGTACACTTATCCTATGCCCCATCTCCATGTAGCCATCACTGGGATTGGAGCTAGGTTTCAACACACGAATTTCGCGGAGGCAGAGACACTCAATATATAGCAGTTCTCTGCTTGTTTGGGGAGTTATGGCTTTGTGAGGGTCCCACCGTTTTGTGTGCTCTGCTCTGCTGTGCTCACCCTTAGTTTTAGGGATTTCTATTGACGTCTTCTAAAGCTCCGAGATTCTTACCTGGGCCATGTCCAGAATATGAATAAACCCATCCAACATGTTTGGAATTTCTCTTGTAATTTTCATCTCTAGAATTCCTTATTGCTTCTTTTTCAGGATTTCTGTTTCTGCTGGTGTCAGTACTTTTTCTCTCACATGACTTACTCATTGGAGCCCTCGGTTTCTGCATTAGATGTTTGGAATTCCTCATCTGATAATCCTGCCACCCTTACCCTACCTGTTTCTGATGCCTGCCTTGTGCCTTACAACTGGTTCTTTCCATTTAGTGTGTGCAGCCATCCATATATTAGAGGCTTGAGCCCCAAGACATTGGTGGAAGCTTTAGGAGGTGTGGCCTTGGCCTGTTGGGAGGGTCTTAGGTCACGTGAGACTTTCCCTGGTGAGGGAGTACTGCCATGCTGGATGAGTTCTCACAAAGGTACCTTATAAAAGCCTGAGTCTGGCCCCACACAATCTCTCTAACTTTCTGCTTGGTGATGTGATTGCTGGCTCCCACACTTGCCACCATTGAGGGCTGACATGACAGAGTGTAGCCAACAGGGGCTTCCTCAGAGCTGAGAGCAGGAGGTTGTACTCCTGCCTGCCAATGTGAGAGGTGGTTCCCATGGCATTTCTACAGTCACGTATTGTAATTCTTGTTTCTGCCTGTCATGTATCTCTAGTTTGGAAGCAGTTTGCCCTGTGGCTTTACTTCACTCATGAACCCAAGAAGAGTTGTTTTGTTTTTAGTTTGTTAGCTCATTGTCAGTTAGAATGGAATAGCAACTTCTGAGTCCTTACATGTGAAATAGCAAAATGAAATCATTCCATTTACTAATTTTCAAAACTCCAAAGATGATGGTAGCAGGAATGTAGATAAATGGTGGAGTGCTTGCCTAGATGTGTGAGAGCCTGCTTTCCTTCTCAAGCATCACAAGGGAGGAGAGAGTGGTAAAACATTCACACAGCAGAATCATTTCACTTTCCTGACATATTCTCCAGTTGTGTTATTACTTCTATTAGACCCTTTGCTTCTTTGTTGATTTTCTGTCTGGTATTCCTGTCTAGTGGTGAGAGTGTTGTGTTGAAATCTCCCACTAAAAGTTTGTGAAGCTTTATATGTGATTTCAGTTTTAGTAATGTTTCTTTTACGAACATAGATGCCTTTATATTTGGGGCATAGATGTTCAGGATAGACACTTCATCTTGGTGGATTTCGCCTGTGATGAGTATGTAATGACCTCCTTCATCTCTTTTGATTGATTTTACTTTAAAGTCTAATTTGTTAGATATTAGGATTGCTACCCCTGCTTGCTTCTTGGGTCCATTTTATTGGAAAAATTTTTTCCCAACCTTTAACTCTCAGGTAATGTCTGTCTTTGAGGGTGAGGTGTGTTTCTTGTATGCAGCAGAAGGATGGGTTCTGTCTTCGAATCTATTCTGCTAGCCTGTGTCTTTTTATGGGTGAGTTAAGGCCATTAATGTTGAGGGATATTAATGACCATTGATTGCTCATTCTTCTTTGATTTGGAATGGTTGTTGTTGGTGGAATTATGTGTGGAATTTCACCCCTTTTTATTTTGCCTGTTGGTAGAGAGGGATTCTCTTATGCCTATGTTTTTCTGGTTGTAGTTAACTTACTTGGGTTGGAGTTTTCCTTCCAAAACTTTCTGTAGGGCTGGGTTAGTGGATATGTATTGCTTGAATCTAGTTTTGTCATGGAATATCTTGTTTTCTCCATCTATATGATTGAGAGCTTTGCCGGGTATAGTAGTCTGGGCTGGCATCCATGGTCTCTTAGTGTTGGTAGAATATCTATCCAGGACATTCTGGCTTTCAGAGTTTCCATGGAGAAGTCAGGTTTGCCTTTATATGTTACTTGGCCTTTTCCCTTAGTTGCTCTTAATATTCTTTCTTTATTCTGTATATTTGGGGTCTTGATTGTTATGTGGCGAGGGAACTTTTTTGTGATCCACTCTATTTGGTGTTCTGTAAGCTTCTTGTACCTTCATTGGCATGTCTTTCTTAAGGTTGGGAAAGTTTTCTTCTATGATTTTGTTGAATATGTTTTCTGCCCCTTTGAGATGGTTTTATTTTCGTTCTTCTATACCTATTATTTTTAGGTTTGCTCTTTTCATGGTGTCCCATATTTCCTGGATATTTTGTGTTAAGGATTTGTTGGACTTAAGATTTTCTTTGGTTGATGAATCCATTTCTCCTAGTGTATCTTCAACACCTGAGATTTTCTCTTTCATCTCTTGTATTCTGTTGGTAATGCTTGTATTGGTAGTACCTGACAGTTTTCCCAGCTTTTCTATTTCCAGCCTTTCTTCAGATTGTGTTTTTTTATTATTGTTATTTCAGTTTTTAACCCTTGCACTGTTTGCATTGTTTCTTGCAATTTTCGGTTTATCTTTTCGTCCATTTGTTGCATTTTATGAATTTTTTGGTTTGTTCTTTCTTCCATTTCTTGCATTTTTTGTTTTGCTTTTTCTTCCATTTCTTGCATTTTTTGTTTTGCTTTTTCTTCCAGTTCTTGTATTTTTTGGTTTGTTTTTTCTTCCATTTCCTGCCTTTTTTGGTTTGTTTCTTCTTCCATTTCTTGCATTTTTTGCTATGTTTTTTCTTCCATTTCTTGCAATTTTTTTGCTTTGTTTCTTCTTCCATTTCCTGCCTTTTTTGTTTTTTTTCCATTTCTTGCATTTTTTGCTATGTTTTTTCTTCCATTTCTTGCATTTTTTGTTTTTTTTTAAATCCATTTCTTTGAGGGATTTTCCTATATCCTCTTTTAGGGCCTCTATCATTTTCATGAAAGTGGTTTTAAGGTCATTCTCTTCTTCATTTGCATTGGAATGTTGGAGTCTTGCTGGTGTGGAGTCTCTAGAATCTGGAGGTGTCATATTTGTTTTTCTGTTTTTGAGTGTGTTTTTGTATGGTCTCTTTCCCATCTCTTCTTCTAGTGGGTGCAGAAAGAGCCCCTTACTGGTCTGGTGGTTAGGAGACCATAGTTCCCTTTTGGTGGGTGCTAGCAAGTCTAATAATCTGGTAGTTCTTCTATTCCTCATCCTCGTTCTGGTCCCATGGGTGGAGAAGAAGACCAGGAATCTGGGGTGCTTAGCCTCCCACCTGGTCCCCTGGTCCCTTTGCTGGATCCGCTGGTTTCCTGGTCTCATTGGTGGGAGAGAAGACATGGAGTCTGGGGTGTTTGGCTTCCGCAGGGATTGGAAGCTCTGTGCAGTTCCCAGGTGATCCCCCCGCACTAGAACACAGGCCCAGATTTAGGGCCTGTTGTACCTGGTCCCGCTGGAACAGCTGGTCACAACCACTCTTAAACTAGGTTCCTAAAGGTCAAAAGTAGGATTGAAGTATTACCTGTACACAATAATGAGACTAGACAGTGGGCTGGTGCCCTATCTTCCACTTCTTTGTGCTTTGTATCATGGTTGTTCTTTTAGAGCCTATAAACTATTTAATATTATGTTTTGCTAAGTTTTATCTTTTTTATCCCTGTTTCTAGAACTCTCAGATGTTCAAGTGGGAGGGGAGTGTGAGTATACTTTATTGTTTGTTCACTAAGGTGATGTTTATATGTGTCAGTCTGAAGGAGATTTTGAAGGAATAGTAGATAGAAATATTTCACTTTAAAGGACTGAGATCAAGGAAATAGTTACACCAATTGCTATCTATACTGTTGACATAACTGATAGGTAATAAAGTATGATTCACAAATTATATTAATAAACTAAATCCCAAGTCCATTCATTGATCAAAATAATAAAAACTAGATTGAAAAAATATATATGTAGAAAACTCCCAATAGATGACTTACATTCAAGGAGAAATTCTTAGTTGCACTTTGCATGTGGGGTCATGCTCCAGGGCACTCAAATTTCAGTATTATTCAGTTTCCTGAGGAATCCAAATATGAACAAGTACCATGAATAGTATTTTCCTCACCTGGTATGTGGATGTTGTAGGTTGTCACTCAGAATTGCTTTTATGGAGCCTTGTGTCATCAGAAGGATGCTCTGTTATAGAGCTGGTCTTGGACTTCCTTCAACCCCTTCTAATTTATTTTATGTGTGCGGGCGTTTTGCTGGCTTGTGTGTCTATGTACCCCATACATGCCTTGTGCCCAAGGAGCCCACAAGACGGCATCGGATCCCCGGACGTGGTTGTGAGCTGCTATGTGGATGCTGAGAGCTGAGCACAGGTCCTCTGCAAGAGCAGCTAGTGCTCTTTACCCCTGAACCACCCATCTCTCTATCCCCTCCAGTTTCCTTTAACAAGAAACCTTTTCCTGTTCTCTGTTGCTTCTCCTTCATTTGTCTGTTCTCTGATTTTTTTCTTGTGTGGTAAAGAGGCTGTATGCTGATGGCCAAGAATTTGGATTTTTGTCAGGTATTTATGTGGGGTAACTTTTGGGTCTCTTGGCATCAGTACATACCTATTCTCCTCTTCTCAGAATATGATGTAATATTCCTTCTTTCTCATGTATTGGGTAAGGTGGGTATTCTTTAAAGAATCTCTGTAAATTTAAGTATATGCAGAGTTTCTTGATAGACATAGATAAAGTCCATGACTTTCATTATGGATAATAAAATTAGTTTCTTTATTATTTTTTTTGTTTTTATTGTTTTGTTTCCTTTTTTCTTTTCATTTCATTTTCTTTTTTCTGCTTTGCAACTTTTAGAATGGAGTTTTCTTAGGCTACTAGTTTGGCATTTATTTCACCACTAAATTTGGCTGTTGCTGGAACTTGTAATTTTTTCTTATAAGATTTATTTTTATTATTTGTATTATGTATACTTGTGTCTGGGCATGTACATGTGACTGTGGGTGCTGGCTGAGCCAAAGGGATCAATTTCTCCTGGAGCTGGAATTATAGGTGGTTGTGAACTGCCCAATGTGGGTATTAGGAATTGAACTCAGAACCTCTGGAAGATTAATACATGCTCTTAAGCGCTAAGCCATCTCTCTAGCTCAATAGTCAATTATTGAACAACCTCTTTTGTCTCTTTGGACAAAATAAGCTTTATTTCGTTTCTCTTCTCTTTAATTAATTTTTTGGTCAGTATACAGAACAATGGTGTCTTCATACCATGTGCCATTATACATAAAGTGCTAAGGTGGGGTTGGGCAGGATCTCAGCCCTTTTTCGATGCAGGAAGGAGAGAGGAAGGAAGCAACTGGTGGCTGTTCCGGGTTCTCCGACCTTCCAGGTTTTTACCCTGATAATTGACTCCTGGTTTTTGTTGATTAAGATTAATTCGATTAACGCTTCAATGTGGAGGTCTGAGGTTGATTCTGGGTGTCTTTCTCAAACCCTTTACACCTTTACTTTGACTGGAGTCACAGGTACATACCAGCACACCCAGGTTTTTACAAGGCAGCAGGGAATCTGAACTCAACTGTTATGGTAGACAATTTACCAACCAAGCCATCTCCCCAGTCCATAAAGTATATTTCTCAAGCGAGTATTCCTGGTCTGTTCACAAGCCAGAAGCGTATGTTGGTTAAAATGAGAAGTGCCCCATAGGCTCATATGTTTGAACGCCTGGTTCCCAGTTGGTGGAACTGTTTGAAAAGGTTAGGAGGTGTGCACAGCTTTGTTGGAGAAAGTGTGTCCCTGGGACAGGATTTGAGGCTTCAAAAGATTCTCTCCATTCCCAGTGTTCCCTCTTTGCTTTCTGTTTGTGGATTAAAATGTGAGCCCTCACTGAGCCCAAGTAAACACTTTCTTTTATAAATTCCCTTAGTTAGAGGGAGGGGAAAAAATAAATTCCCTTAGTCACGGTGTTTTATGACAGCAATAGAAAATGAAGTGTTGCAGAGATGAAGCTCAATACAGCCCCTGATTTTTGTTTTTTAGCACCCTTTACTAATCTGAAAGATCTGATGCCTGATGTTCTCAACTTCAGCATAACACTATGTCCTCCGCATGCCATAGTGATGATTTTGATTAGGGAATCTGTGAATATTAACAGATAACCTTTTACTGACAATAACTTCTCCACCTCTTACTGGTAAAATGTATATACGATAAGAAATCTGATACATGTTTGTTTGAACTAGTGTTAGTTCAGAGAAACTATGTTGGGTAATTAAGGCCCAAAGGAATCACAAAGGAAAATACCCCATCATTTAATTAGATAGAGTTAAAGAAGAATCCATTTCAAATGCTATAATTAACTTAAAGTCTCTCCCTGAGAACAAGTATAATAATAACATGTATGTATAAAGATAATGATGAAATCTGTTAGTTTGTTGGCTAAAATCAGATATTAATCATCTAGGTTATATGACAGAGAGATACAGAGACAGATGTTCCTAAAGTAGTGTAACATATTTTTCTAAAATGTGTCTCCATAATGGTAGTTACTTTCCAGGACTCCTAGAACTATACATATTCAGGTGTGGCAGTGTAGTCTATAATCTTTGGAGACCCAGAGGCAGGAGCATCACCACAAGTTGGAGGCCAGCCTCATCTACAACAAATTCCAACTCAGACCAGTCTAACAATTAATCAGCCAATAAAAAACCCTAAACATTAATAAAAATAAAGGTAAGCCATTGTAATTATATTTATTTCATTTGATTAAAAGAAAAACAAAGTACCCTCTTTAGTGACTCCTCAGTTTTTTCTCAGCTTGTAGATGGATTTTGTTTTGTATAATAAAGATAATCATGCAAGTCATAGATTCATGTCCCAACAATGTCTCTTCTGAACTGAATTTTTATTATTCAGAATACTAAACAAAGCAGAATAGTTCACATAGCCTCATTTTCTAACAATAACAACAAAAAATAATCCTAAGTTACTACTTAATTTGCCTTGTGGGTCTTTGCATCAGACTGTATAAACAAAATTAAGGAGTCAATTCATAGTGGTATCTTTAAGTAAACAAGAATGAGTCCATTCGAATTAGTTTCTCAAAATTATTGCTATTTCTTTCCTAAGGAATGTGTCATTATAATATGATACCCAGGATTCGACACAGTCGTTTCAAAACAAAGAATTTTTGAGTTATGGGGAATGAGGCAATAAGTCAAGTTATTATAATTTTATGTTTATTTTCAGTCTCTCTCTCTCTTTGTGTGTGTGTGTGTGTGCACATACAAGTACAATAAGCACAGGTGTTAGAAGAGGCTATAGGAGGCTGTCGGATGCTCTGCAGCTGGAGTTACAGGCATTTGTGAGGAGCTGCTGAGGGTGTCAGGAACTGAATTCAGGTCCTCTGCAAAAGCAGTACCTGCTATTAACTGCTGAGCTGTCTCCCAAGCCCCAGCAATTCACTTTTGTTCTTTGTAAATTATACGTTTTCAAATATCCTTATGGCCTTTTGGATATTGAAACAAAACTAATATTATAAGATCGTTTAGTAATTAAAAAAAGAATTTCACTAAGAATTCTTCAAAAGAAAATATGGAGTGTACAAGTATTTGAACAGGTTTGCCTGTGTCCAAATCACAGCCCCTAATTTATTTATTTATTATATTTTTTATTTAACTTTTTACATGTTACTCCAAGCTCCCTCTCCCTCCCCTTTTACCCCCTCTCCAAACCCCCTCCCAACACTCCACTCCATCCCTTCTCCACTCCCCAGAGAGGGTAAGGCCTTCCATGGGGGATTTTCAAAGTCTGTCATGTCATCCCGGGCAGGGTCTAGGCCCTCCCCCATGTGTCCAGGCTGAGAGAGCATCCCTCCATGTAGAGTGGACTCCCAAAGTCCATTTGTGTGCCAGGGATAAATACTGATCTACTATCCAAGGCCCCATAGATTGTTGAGGTCTCCTCTCTGAAACCCAGGATCAGTCCCATGCTGGCCTCTCAGTCATTATTCTGGGATCCATGCATTCTGCCTTGTTTAGGTCAGCTGCCTCTATGGGTTTTATCAGCTGGGTCGTGATTCCTTTGCTCCTCACTACTCTTTGCCATTGGGTTCCAGGAGTTCAGTTCTGTTTTTAGCTGTGCATGTCTGCCTCTGGTTCTGTCAGCCACTGAATGAGGATTCTAGGATGGCATACAAGGTGGTCATCAATCTCATTATCAGGGAAGGGCATTTAAGGTAGCTTTAATGCTAGTTGGTGTCATTCTTGTAGATCTCTGAAGATCTCATTAGTGCCAGATCTCTCTTCAAACCTATAATGGATCCCTCTATTATGGTATCTCCCTTCCTGCTCTCCTTTATTCTTACCCTGACTTAACCTTCCTGCAGCCCATGTTCTCCTCTCTCCTCTTCTTCTCCCCCTCTCTCTTTCTTCTATCCCCCTCTTCCTTCCTCTCCTGCCATGCTCCCAATCTCCTCAGGAGATCTCATCCCATTTCCCTTCTCCAGGTTACGATGCATATTTCTTTTACGGTTCTCCCTGTTTCCCAGACTCTCTGGCGGTGGGATTGTAGGCTGGCAATCCCATGCTCCATGTCTAAAATCCATATATGAGTGAATACATACCATGTTTGTCTTTTTGTGACTGGGTTACCTCACTCAAGATAGTTTCTTCTAGTATCATCTATTTGCCTGCAAATTTCAAGATTCCATTTTTTTCCTCAATGATTAGTGCTCCATTCTTCAGTTGAGGGGAATATAGGTTGCTTTCAGGTTCTGGCTATTACAAATAATGTTGCTATGAACATAGTTGGGCAGATGTCCTTATTGTATGAGTGTACATCTTTTGGGTATATGCCTAAGAGTAGAATTGCTAGATCTTCTGGTAGACTGACTTCCATTTTCCTGAGGAGTCTCCATACCAGTCTCGAAAGTGGCTGCACAAGTTGGCATTCCCACCAGCAGTGGAGGAGTGTTCCCTTTCTCCACATCCTCTCCAGCATAAACTGTCATTAGTGGTTTTTATTTTAGCCATTCTGATGGGAGTAAGATGGTATCTCAGAGTTGTTTTGATTTTCATTTCTCTGATGGCTAAGGCTGTTGAGCACTTTCTCAAGTGTCTCTTGGCCATTTTAGATTCCTCTATTGAGAATTCTCTATTTAGTTCTGTACCCCACTTTTTAATTGGATCCATTGGTGTTTTAGGGACTTGCTTCTTGAGTTCTTTGTACATTTTGGAGATCAATCCTCTGTCAGATGTGGGGTTTGTGAATATCTTTTCCCATTCTGTGGGCTGCCATTTTGTCTTGTTGACTGTGTCCTTTGCCTTGCAAAAGCCTCTCAGTTTCAGGAGGTTCCATTTATTAATTGTCTATCTCAGTGTCTGTGCTACTGGTGTTATGTTCAGGAAGTGATCTCCTATACCAATTCATTCAAGGGTACTTCCCACTTTTTCTTCTAAGAGGTTCAATGTCCAGCCCCTAATTTATAATCAGAGTGACCTTTGTCAAATTATTTCATCATAAAATTGTGTGTATCTTTCTTTTCTCCTTGGTGGAAACAAGGTTGATGAAAATAATGGTTGTAATTTGCTAATTACCACATACAAGATGCTTAGAATTATTCCTATGTTAATTAACATATCTTTAAATGAAAATTGTTGAGGGAAACCAATGTATTAATGATTTCTTCTTGAATTCAGATTCAATTTCATACAAAAGTGCATGCATGAGTGCGGGCGTGCGGGCGTGGGTGCGTGTGTGTGTGTGTGCGTGTGTGAACCTCTTCTTGTCCCCGTGCCTGTGTTGACATCAGAACTGAGTCTGGTACCTGGGCCCCACATGGTGAGGAGAGAACCAGCTCTCTCAGATTATTCTCTGCTTTTCACAGTCAGCATGGGGCACTCCCCACCCCAATAAAAATTAATGAAGAAACCTAAAACAGGAATGAATATTGAATAAGCTGTTTTTCATAGTTGCATTTTCTCACAGTACCTTAACCTCTCATCGCAAAGATTATTTGAATCACTTGGGTCACCGATTCTAAAATTGTATTTGTCATTTTGGTTCCCATTTGTGCACCTGCACCTGCACACTGAGTCCTCTGTACTTCATTTTCATCCTCATTAACACAAGGTGTTAAATTCTTAAGAAGGCTACTGCGCTTAGGGCTATTTTAGAACTGTGTGTCCAGTTTTCCAAAGAGTCAATTTATTTTTATTAAATGAACTTTTCTGTGTAGACCACCTATTTCTCAGTACACGTCCAACTGGAGTTAAATGCACGTCCAAAGTTTCAAATAACTTTTCCTAATGAAAAGTTTTGTAAATATTTCTTTTTTTTTTTTTTTTTGAGACAGGGTTTCTCTGTGGCTTTGGAGGCTGTCCTGGAACTAGCTCTTGTAGACCAGGCTGGCCTCGAACTCACAGGGATCCGCCTGCCTCTGCCTCCCGAGTGCTGGGATTAAAGGTGTGCGCCACCAACGCCCGACCGTTTTGTAAATATTTCTAATGCGTCTTGGTACTCTATGTTTGTAGAATTTATTTATTAATTAGGAAAAAACTTTGGATGTGTTGGAAAGATGGAGAGAAAGGACCAGTGAAATGGCCAGTGGGTAATGGCACTCACCACTGAGTCAGACAGAAGAACCGAGGTCTATCCCCAGATATCCCATCCCATTGTTTGTCTTCCCAGAATGGCCAGTGGGTAATGGCACTCACCACTGAGTCAGACAGAAGAACCGAGGTCTATCCCCAGATATCCTATTCCATTGCTTGTCTTCCCAGAATGGCCAGTGGGTAATGGCACTCACCACTGAGTCAGACAGAAGAACCGAGGTCTATCCCCAGATATCCTATTCCATTGCTTGTCTTCCCAGAATGGCCAGTGGGTAATGGCACTCACCACTGAGTCAGACAGAAGAACCGAGGTCTATCCCCAGATATCCTATTCCATTGCTTTGTCTCACCTCCACGCATGTGCCATGATATGTGCACATGAACACATGTACAGACACACATAAATAAATAAAAGTAATTTTTTTAAAGCTGGGGAAATTTTAGTAATCTGATGATTCATTAAATAATATATTACTAATGTAAATGGGTAATATATTCTTGTAGAAAGGAAAAGGTCCTTAACTTTGTTCTTACAAAAAAAACCCCACACATAGATTTTTATAAAAAAAGTGTTAAGTTATAACCATAGTTGATTATTTATGGTGGATTTTCAATGGAGTAAAGAATGTTGTCCCTGATGGAATCAAACAGACACTTAATTTTTTTAATTTAATGTTTTCTAATTTGGGTTCAGTTAGTTTTTTTGGTTTAGTGTCTATAAATAAAAACACCATAGAACAGGGATGTCAGCACTAAACTCTTAAAACTGCAACTGTTTCTCAGCTTTACAGCAACTCCCCTTCTCTGTTGACCCTGCCCCCACTACCTCATTTTGAGACAATCTTGCTATTTACTTTTGTTTTCCAGGGTGGTCTTGAACTTGCAATTTTCCTACGTTTTTACAAGTGTCTTTCAATACATTTAGTGTATTTAAACATATTTACTATGTAACTTGAACATGCACTCTCCGGTTTTCTTCATTCTCTACTTGTGTTGTTTTTATGGATTAGTTCATTTGCATGAAGGAGTTGGCTGCCAGCAAAGCTTTTTGCTGTGCTCAGCTTTTTAAAAGCCAAAAAGATTTTGAAAGAAGATGGGCATTCTCCAGTTTCCAAATGTTGACTCTGGATTTGTCAGCCTAAGTAATAATAGGCTGCCTGCTGCCCAAAAGGTCAGAGTCACTGACTGATTAGAACATCGCGATTATGTGGAGAAAGAAACATTGGGTCATCTGGTGCCAAGTTTGAGCTGGACTGTGTTGTGTGACCTACTTTTCTTCTGTTGGCTTTGTTTCGATGGATAGAACATGTCTAATGTTCTCTGAATAGCAGAAGCAGTCAGGGTTTAAACTTGAAGGTTTTAAGGATGATATATTGATGCTTCTAACCATCCTAGGAAACCTATTAATAAGATGCTTAATTTGGCAAAACTGTGTGTGTTAGATTAGTTTTCTTCTTTTGCCAGCTAACATGGTAATTGGTAGAGAATATATGTTTACTTGGTCCGTGGCTCTGGAGATGGGCAAGTATAAGAGAATTCCATAGGAATCTGGCCGGGGTCCTTCCTGCTGTCACATAATATGCTGGAGGTCACATGGCCAGAGAGATCAAGTTTGTTAGCTTGGGTCTTCTTGTTAGTTTTTTTCACACAACCACCAGTTTTGTCCTATCCTACCCTTTTGACCTCATCTAATCTTAATAACTTCCCATAGAGACCCATCTCCACATAACATGAATATAAGTATTAGGGAATTAAATCTCCAACACATGGTCTTTGAGAATAAATTCAGATTGTAGTCCTAAAAGAGCCTATGATTAACGAAAAACGAGAGCAAAGCCCACTTTCACATATTGGTCTGATGTGCCACTTGAAACCTTGCTGTTACATCCATGGGTTATAAAAGTCAAGTTATTTGTATTTTTTATATACATAAACTTTACTCAGATAATTCACATACATAAAATTCACCTTTTTGTTTGTTTTGTTTTGTTTTCCAGTCAGGGTTTCTTAGTGTAGCCCTAAAGGTCCTTCAGACCAGGCTGGTCTCAAACTCAGGGATCTGCCTGTCTCTGTCTCCCAAGTGCTGGGATTAAAGGTGTGCACCACCACAGCCAGCTTAAACATTTTAACACAGATAGTTCAGTGGTTTAGGATACTCAGATACTCATGTAAGTGTATGACCATCAACATACGCATTTCAAAACATTTTCATCAGCTCAAGAAGTTATGCATGATTAGTAGTCCCTCCTCAGATTTAGCTCTTTGGAATAGCCGATTTAAAACATTAATAGTGCGGCAAGATGACTCAGTAGGTGTGGACTCCTGTTACCATGTCTGAAGACTTGAGTTCAATCCCAAAGAACCAAATAGTGACAACACAGTATTAGCTCTCTAGCTGAAAAAAAAAAAGCATTCAATAAAATTTAAGATAAACAGTAACCCTTCACTAGGAGTAGAAGGATGCTTCATTATTCCCTTCAGTGGTTCTTAGAAGAAGACAACTGGCAAATTCGCTCAATGGACATCACTACAGCACTGTTGCTGAGCCCTAGAGGAAGGTAAGGCTGCTACTCTCACCACTTACAATTAATTGCCCTCGTCTGGAGGCCTGAGCAAACACAGTGAGGGGAGGAGAAAAGGAACTGGAAGGGAACCAAAATGCCCTTTTTTTTATGTGGAAGTCAAATTGAGGATCAAATCAAGTGCCTTGTATGTGGTAACTAGACTGACTCACTGAGCCGGATCCCCTTTAATTTTGAAAGAGTGTGTCTCACTAAGTTGCCCAGGCTGGCACAGGACTCACTCTATAGCCTACCCTCTTGCCGAGCTCGACATCCCTTTCCCTCATCCTCATCAGAGGCTGAGATTATTGATAATCACCAAGTCCCATCTATGTTATAAATATTATTGCATTGTGTGAACATTAAAAAACATCTACAGACTGATGGCTGAGAGGCCCGCATGGGACTGATCCAGAACCCCTGAACGTGGGTGTCAGTGAGGAGGCCTTGGCAATCTTTGGGGCCTCGGGTACTAGATCAGTGTTTAGCCCTGGCATCTGAATGGACTTTGGGAGCCCATTCCACATAGAGGTATGCTCTCTCAGCCTGGACACATGGGGAAGGGCCTAGGCCCTGCCCTGGATGATATGACAGACTTTGGAGATCCCCCATAAAGGGCTTCACCCTGCCTGGAGAGTCGAGTGGGGATTGGATGTGGAATTTGGGGGGAGGATGGTGGGGGGGGGAGAAGGGGAGGGAGATGGATCTTGCATTGACATGTGAAGCAAGCTTGTTTCTAATTTAAATAAAAATACATACAAAAAAGGAATGATTCTAATTGATACTTTTATATACTTATGCTGTTAAAGTATTGATTTGTCTTATATTGACTATCAAATTTGAAGAATACTGTGTGTAAGTTAGGTAAGCACTCCTCAAATTTGAGTGTATATATGAACAAACTAGAATAAGAACCAGTTAAATCATAGAGAATAGTGAAACTCAAATATCTATTTGTACCTGTAAAAACCTCTAAGTATTAATGTTGATAGTGAGTCATGTGCCAAAAATTGTACAGAACTCAATGATGTCTTCACACAGTTATCTTTAGTAGGTAGACTTGGGCCAGTGCCTTCATCACTAGAACCAGTTAGGAACTTATCAAAAATGTAAATAATTTCAATTCATGCTCGGAAAATTAAATCAGACATTCAAGTGATGCATGTTGTCTGTTCAGAAGTCTTCTAGATGTACCCTTTGTGTGCTAAATTTTGACAACTGCATTGGTTTATTAGTTTAGGATGAACTAAAATGCTCCAAAGTGGGACTGGTTATTTATTGATGTAAAAGGGACAAATATGTTGATGCTTGTGTAACTAGTTCTGCCAAAAGCAATTCATAGCCTTTCATTGATCTAATAAACTAAAATTTACATTAGTCAAATGACAAAAAAAATCTACAGATAAATTACTAGGATTATCAAAGTGGATGGATAGACGGTTAAGTATTAGGAAATCAACTTCCTGTCTGCAGTCTCTGCTGATGCATCCCAGAGGCATCTCAAAGTTAGCAAGAGTCCAGGCTGGCAAGATGACTCAGGAGGTAAAGATACCTGACACCAAGCCTGATGATCCTAGTTCAATCCTGGAATCCCACATAGTGGAAGGAGAAAACAGATTCCTACTATATATATATATATATATATGTATGTATGTATGTATGTATGTATGTATGTGTGTGTGTGCTTGCACTCACACTCATGCACACACAAAACAAAATTAAGGAGCAACAGAAGCCTCAACTCTTGTTTTGTCCTACAAACCTTCTCTCTTTCTACCTAGTTCCATCTTTTTCAAGACCATTCATTCATTTGGTTGACTTAATCAGAATGAAAGGTGGGTCTGCTTCTAAGTTCATATTACCTTTGTACAAATTACCCTTCATGTAAGTGGATGGAGCCCATGCCAGGGGACATGACTCAGGCATGTGTGAGCTGAATTTTTTTAATGCTTCCTTTATTGCTTTGGGGAAAAGAGTATGGTGTGTGTGTGTGTGTGTGTGTGTGTGTGTGTGTGTGTGTGTGTGTGTGTGTGTGTTGCTTACCAAGGTCAGAGTACAACTTTCAAGAGTGAGATGAATTTTATTTTAGTTATGTACTCTTATTCAATGAACATTTGCACTGCTGTATATGCGAATCTGTCTTCCTCCCCTCCCCCTTTCTTCATACTCAACTAATTCACAGTGCTGCCAAGTCTGTCTCCAAAATACACTTGAACCTGCTCTCTACTCTTTCCTTCTGGCCAAAACCACCACGAGTTCACCCCCTAAAAACTGAACAGCATCTTCCTAGCTGCCCACTCCACTCGTACACTTGCCCGGTAGCAGAGGAAGTGAAGATCTTCCAGCACAATTCCAGTCATGTATATCTATCTCCTGCTTACATTCTTCACTTAGGAAAACAAACCCGAAGACTTTGCTAAGCACCGCAAGGCCCTGCATTGTTTGATCCTGTTTGCAGCCATCCATTCTACCACTTAAGGCCTCTTCACTACTCTCTTCTCATAAACTCACTCCAGTTTGATGTGCTGAGTATCTTTCCTGCCTCAGGCTTTCACACGTACTTGCTTATGTGGTGCGCTGGGGACGCATTGCCATGCCGTACAAACACTAATGCATGCATTCGTCACAGAAGTTATGTGCGACAGGTCTCATGCGCTCTACATTTAATGGATAAGGGAGCTGAGGCGCAGACAGGCTAAACCAGTAGCCCAGAGTCCCACACCTTACAGCGGTGAGGCCACAATGAGTTTCACCAAATTCTTGTTCAGTTGCTCCGTCTCTTGCTCCAGGTCCTAGCACTACTAGTAGTCCTGTCTTTGAAGAGGTCTTTCCTGACCAATGTATTTGTATGGGGTCCGGGAGTGGGGAGGAGCAGAGTCCCTCTGTTAGTCACCGTCTGAGTCTTAGTGTCCTTCATCCATGCCATAACTCACGGCTATTACTTTTACATCCCTCTTCCCTGTCTCCTCTACTGGGATGTAAGCCTTTTGAGGACAGGCACTTGACGGAATGCCAACACGCTAAACACACTGCGGAGTACAATGATGAAAGAGTACACTCTCAACAGCCGGCACACTGCTATGCCCCGATACCACCCAACATACGCTTCTTTCAAATTTAAGAAATTAGACGACTTGCTTCTCCATTAACTTGACTGGCTTTGCTAGAATGCTCCTAGCTATGCCTGACTTACTGTGAAGGGTAGGCAGCAGACTGACAGGAAGGAATGTGGTGATCTGTGAGCTGGAGATAAGCTAATATAGTTCTTTTTGAAAGGAGTCATGGTTGAAGTCTCCTCTGCTACACTCGGTGGTTTTAATAATAATCATTTTCCCAATTGGAGATCTACTTAGAAAATAAATACTTGGTATTTTCTTATTGATTGAATGACTTAATGTATCCTGCTGTTCTGCCAGGTTTCTTATCAAGAGAGACAGAGACAAAATGACTAATTGAACTAAAGGAAACTTACTCAAAACATATCAGACTCCCAGACCTGACAGGAGACTGGTAGGGGACAGGGAGGTGTGCAAATTGAGAATCATGCTCACAGCCACCCCTGCATTTCTGGATTGTGTAATGAGGTCCCAGCCTCCTGTCACCACTGCCCCTGCCCCTGCATTGTGCATACAATAGGAAGTCGAATGGGAAACATTTGATTAAGCTGGCTCATGTGCATCATGTCCCAGGTCTTCATTCCCACATCAGGGTTACACACAGTGAAGTCCTTGCGAGATCATGGTTCAAGCTAATTCCTCAAAGCCAGATCCAAATGCTTTTTCCCTAGGGAAAAGTAGAGGTGCATGCTTCCACTTTAGCTAATTCAATAATTGTGCTCATGACATAGATTTTTACTCATATGCAGATAGCAACACATTGCCATGTATTTTTATTTTGACTTAGACATTGGATAATAAATAAACATGTGTCTTGTCATTGAAGGTAAAATACAACACTTGATCTTAGCCAAAAGGCCGAGAAGTGATGAAGGTAAAATACAAGATGAACATTTATGACTGAGTCATGTGTGAAGTCATCTTTCAGGACCAAACCCATGAGAGCATCACACGTTCTTTGTAGCTGGAGAGGTGATGTTTCACACAATTAAGTCATGGCCCTTACATGTTTTCCACTAACCACTGGCCTCTGTACCTGGTTTACATGTCTGTAAGTTTAATTCAGATACATGGATTTTGTCTTATTAATTTTGTGCTGCTACAACAAAATGTCACTAGATAACTTATAAAGGGTTTTATTTAGCTTGACTCTGATAGCTAACGGGCCTAAATAGCATGACTCTGACATCCTTGAGAAGACCCCTGGCCATGGGGCAACACGGAAGTGAAAGAGACATGCTGCCTGTGAGGGAGAAAACAGAGGAACCAACCCACTCCCATGAGACCTACCCTACCCCCCATGAGGCAGCACTAATTTCTGTGTGAAGTATAGTTCTCTAGGATATAATTACCTTTCTCTAGGCCCCACCTCCTAACTCGTGAGAGACTAAGCCTGTAGCACCTGCACTCCTGGAAGGGACAGGGCTCATTTAACCACAAAGGGATCAGTTCAATGTATTCAAAAGTGAACTCGGTTTTTTTTTCTGTGCCTGACACTTTTTCTGTTCCCCTAGCTCTGGTAAATGCATCATTTTGTATCAACTGTCCTGTACCTCACTGCCTGCCTGTAGACTCTCTCAATTTCATCCTTCCTTTTGCTGTTCAAATATGTGTCTTTCTCGCTTTGCCCTTTACCAAAGCCTTGGTTCAAATTCATAACATCTGTGCCACTCACTGATTTTCTAGCTTTGCTTGGCTTTAGCTGGTCCCATTGGCTAAGTTTAGGCTGGTGGTGATAACTCTAGCCATGCATCTCATCATTTCTTGCCATCTTACTTTCCTGAACCATCAGGATTCTGAATATATTCTTTTTTCCCAATGAATTCAGCTCACTTGAGATTAAACATGGGACTTTGTACATGCTGGGAAACTACTATACCACTGAGCTACATAGGCTGCAATAACATTTAAAATGATTAATCTTTCTATTTCATTGCTTGCTAAAATCTACTGCTGGTCTGTCTGACTGAATTCCTCCAGTGTGCTTATCATCCACAACTGTATTTTCTCCACTTAGCACATTCTTGTTAGAGCAGAGACAATTGAACATGTTTGTTTAAATAAATGAAGCAGATGGCATTGAGTGGAGCACATGGACAAAGATGAGACGTACTCCAAGCAGAGAAAACATGTGCTTTTGATGTTCCTTTTATTCATGCTGCCTCCAAGACAGAGAAAGATCAGGAAAGCAACCCCAGTCATGGCACAAATACCAGACTCTCTTTCCTTCTGCTTGCCATGGTGCTTGCTACTTACTGCGTTGATCTGGGAGGCAAACTCTGCCTGTTCCCATTGCTAAACCAGGACATGTCTTAAAGATCACATGTCACATGGATTTGCAGTCCTTTCTGTTGTAAGTCTCTGTGTTCCTCTTTACACAGTTTATTCCGTCTTCTCTTTGCTACCCGTGACTATTCCCACCCCAATATGCCTTTGACTTTGACACCACCCCTCATTACTGCCACTCAAGGCCCGCATTGCTTTGTGATCTAGAGTCAAGGAAAGACTCAAGTGAGTATTTTCCAAAAGGAAATAAATACAGAAGCATGTAGATCTCTGAGTTTTCAAGTCCATTCTGGTCTATAGAGTGAGTACCAGGCTAGCCAGAACAACGTAGTGAGACTCTGTTTCAAGAAGACAAAACAAAGCATAAAAGGGAGGAGAGGAGAGGAAAGGAGAGGCGAGGAGAGAGGAGGGAAATGGGAGAGAGTTGAGTACAACCACAATGATGAGAGCTGAAATAGCTCTTTGTTTTAAATAGATTTTTAGTATCCTGTTCACACACTACAGTATACACGTGGAGACATCCTCCATAATTTTCTTCCTCTCATAAACTTTTTCTCATTCCCCAATAACTTCACTAATCCCTAAAACAAAGGCTTTCTAATGAAGGTCTCTTCTGTGTTTCTCATTCCACTCATAATCTAAGAAGAAGAAATGGTTCCATGAAAGACAATTGGAGTAAGATAAATGGGTCAATGGCAACACATCTGATACCCATAAAATTACACCTGAGGTTCTCACTCTTCAACCTTCTCTGTCTTATACTTCCCAACCTTTTTCATTGTCTTATTACATGCTCAGTATCTCATCAATATATTTCACAAAAGCTACTTAACAGGGAATTTGGGAGTCATTATTATCAGAAGAATTTAAAATAATTTGAGACAGGGTTCCAGTGTATAGCCTGCAATGGCCTCTAATTCCAGAGATCTACCTGTTTCTGCATCCCCACTGCTGAGTTTAAAGGCCTATGCTATACTACTAAGCCATAAGACATTGTTGTGTAGGTCAGTAGGCAATGAGAGAGCCACAACAGAAGTTTATTCTGGTATACAAAACACCAGGTAAGGCTGATTTGTATTGTGGGTTAACTTTGACAGAAAGAGTTGATGTTAAGTATATCATCTTCTACCAACACCATATACAATCCCAAATAACAAATTAAATTGAGTCCTGTAGACAATGCAAAACCATATACTGTTAGGTGTGGGAAGCATTGTAGTCTTTCTTGAGCCACTGTACTATGGGTTCTTTCTATTTTAGACTGAGGTCATTTAAACGTGCGTTTCCTAATGACACAGGAAGAGTAATAGTTTCTTACTGATGGTGAGGAAGGAAACAAGGGTCAAAAAGCATATCTTGCATTATCCCCATGTTGATAACTAAGCACACGTTTAAATGCCACAGCTTTATTTAGCATGTGTTTGGAGAAACTTGAGGAGAAACAAACACTCTAGCTCCTATAGGGAAGAGATATACAGCACAAACCATCACGATGCTCTCTCCTAGTATGTTAGAACACACCTCTGGGTGGGGTTATGTTACTGTCAACGAATTTAGTTGTGGTTTATTCTAACCCTTGCTGTCACTTTGAACTATCGAGGTTGTTTGATCCAGCATTAGAAGATTGCATTTTGTGAGAATCAAGCCAACGCCCACTACAGCTGTCAGACCAGCAACGTGCGTCACACCACAGACAGCCTGCCCAGCCACTGCTTTCCGGTTCCTGTTATTGTCTAAAAATGCCAAAGTTTGGAATTAAAAATTACTCATAAAAGCCCTTGACTCTGATGCTGCGATCAAATATGAAAACACAAGTACATGCTGGGGTTGAAATCAAACTGAAAAGTCAAGGTGTACGGTGTTAGTGTCTCTTAATAGGAAATTTAAATGTGTCTGACAAAGCTATAGTTGCACGCTCTCCCTTCAGTTAGCCTTTGTCAGCATGCCAGCCTCCAGCTTTAGATTACAGTGGGCTCCAGTTTCCTCTGCCTGAAACACTTCTTGGTGACTAGCTGCCCATTCACCTCCATGTCCTCATTTCAGTTGTTGTATTCAACAAGGACAATCTGTCCCTGCGTTCAAGACACTGCTTAGTCAAAGCTTGCCTGCCTCCCCACACCATTAGCCACTTCCAGGCCACCTGGGTGTTTTGAAGTCTACAACACCAACAGGCTCCTAGCTGCTAGCACACAGGTCTCTGTCCACTTTCGGCTTCCTGATGTAAATTTTATTTGTGGTTTGAACGTTTCTCAGATGCCCGTTTTGGCCCCCTTGTGTCCATTCTCTACTCTCACATGACAATCATTTTCTTTGATATAAAATACTAAATGCCCAGTATCACACTATGAAGAACAGAGTGGACCAGTGAGCAGAAGATTGGCAGTGTGTGTGTGTGTGTGTGTGTGTGTGTGTGTGTGTGTGTGTGTGTATGTATGTATGTGTGTATATATATATGTATGTATATGTGTTTACATGCATACACATGTGCAGAGCATGTTATTTAAATAATGGAAAACTTCGTGGGAATGCATTTTGTATAATCCCAAAGGACAAATTAAGTTTTGCAGATAATCTAACACCACATGTAGTTAGACTTTCAATGTTATGCTTTCCTTCTTTGTGCTCATCTCTACATTCCTTAGATTTCCTGCTTTTTAGATGCCTGTCATTTAAACACGCACTTACATGCATATTTTGTTACAAAAATTAGATTATCAGGAATGGACAAATGGCTTAGCTTTCCACAACTCTACTTCCAGAGGATCTGATACCCTCTTCTGACTTCTTTGGACACCATGTGGTGCCCACACATACATGCAAGCAAAACATTGATACATATAAGATAAAATAATAAATCTAAGAAATCAGATTGTATGTTGTTTAACTTGCATTTTTCTTTACTGCAGATTTTGGGTATCTTTCCTGGTCAATGCACTAGTTACCTAGTCCTTTAAGAGACTCTATGGTAAGAGGAGGGGCTTACAAGACACCACTCCAAGGTCGGATCAATCAGTAATTGATTATTGGGGGTGAGGGAGAGGCATTTTCTTCAGTATTGTAGCCACTAGTAAGTGCCTATGCTCCTGTAAATAACCCCTTGTTCACATGGATGACAAATCAGAGTCACCCGGCCCTTCTGTTCTCATAATATAGATAGTTACCTTTATTATAGGGCCCCTCTGGCAGATGATACACTTCTGGGAACCTGAGCTGGGGCTGGAGTTTCAGCCTGGCCTGGGTCTTGATCTTGGCTTTTGGCCATCAGAGCCTTAGAACTCCAGCAATGCTGGAATAACATTCTTCCCAGGTTCAAGGTGGGCAAGGAAAACAAATCGGTTGTGTTCCTAGTTGACACCCTTTGTGATCTTAGACTTTATCCCGTATCCCTGCCACGGCATTTGCAGCCTGGGCTTTGTTTGCTTGCATCTTCGTCAAGCCATTTTTATGCTTCTTGGAGCAAGTATATGTGATGGTTAGTGCTGATGGTCAGTTTGACGGGCTCTAGGATCACCTGAGAGACCAGCCTCTAGGCATACCTGTGAGGAATTATTCAGGTTAGGTCAACCACTTGGGTGCTGGATTGCATATAAAGGTGAAATCTAACTGAGCATAGGCATCCATTATTCCTTTCTGCCTGATCACATATGCAATGTAAGAAGCTGCTTCAAGACCCTTGACTCCCCTGCCACAATGGAACATACTCTCTGATAATCAAAGCAAACCCTTCCTCCCTAAACGGACTTTGTCAGCATTGTTTTGCAACATCATGGGAAATATGGCTAAGACAGCAGCTTAGGGTTCACCTTTATGAGGACATTCATAGTTTAGTGACAATCATCTTCATGTTATTTTCCAGACATTTCTACAGGTTCATTGACTTGGCTAGTCTACACGCAAATTCATGACTCCTGAAGCCTTTGTTACCATTGTCATTTATTGGGCTTTCAGTATTATTTGACTTGTCGCAGTATCTTTTTAACATTCTTTCTTGTCTCCACACATTTATCAAACTTTCACCAATGTGCTTCATTGTAACAAGCCAGTCAGTGTGAACAAACCAGTCAGTGACCATGCAGTTAGTGTAAAACTTCCACAGACTTTCATTTGCCCAGAGAAGAAAATTTCTTCTTGACTTAAAGCCTGAGACTCTAAAAAAATGTTTATCTTAAGCACGGCATGGTGGCCCATGCCTTTTATCCCAGGACTCAAGAGAAACTCTGTCTTGCAAAAAAAATGACATTTATTTATTTATTTTGAGGCAGGATTTCATAATATCCCTGCTTGACTTCTAGACTTGTTATGTAGCCCAGAATGACCTTGAATTTCTAATCCTCCTGCCTATACCTCGTGAGTGCTCAGATTATAAGAATGTGCAACCAGACTGTTGGGGGATCAAACCCAGAGCTTTGTGCCTGTTAATCAAACACTCCATCATTGGGGGTACTCCCCCAGATTCTACTGTTTTCTTGATATCAAATCTCGCTGCATGGAGTAGGCCGGTTTCAAGCTTTTCATGGTCTTACTTCAGTCCTGTGACTGCTGGGACTACAGGTGTGCACTGTGATGCCTAGCAGTACATGGGCTTTTCATCACTCCTTTCCAGCTCCCATCAAAATGCTGCTACACACACACATACACACACACACTCACACACACACACACACACACACACACACACACACACACACACACACACACACAGGCATGAAGTTTCTTAAGACCTCCAAACTTCCACATACTTAAAATATCAAGTCATCAGTGTGAGATGGTCTCTTGTGCCCTGATTAGGAAAATTCTTTTTCTTTATTTCTCAAAGTTTTATGAAGCTATCATTTTCTTAATGAGGATTTTGGTCAAAGGTAGCATGAGTTCTAACTGGTTGTAATAATAAAAACCCAGAGTAATATATTAGAGGTGAAAGCTGAAAGATCAGAGAACTTGAACATCCAGTCACTGGCATTCTTACCTCTATGAAATCCTCAGACCAAAAAGAGACTGGGATCCTGTCTCCTCTCACCTTATATTCCTCTCTCTGCCCAGCCATATCAGTTCTAGACCTCTATGGCTAACTTGTTGATAGCTCTGCCCTCTGTTCTTTAGGCAAGCTTTATTTGTTAAGAGTAGAAACAAGTTATCACCACATTTTCCCCTTTTTAAAATCTAAAATAAAAGAGGTTATAACTAATATAAGAAAAACTATATACAATAAGTACAATAACTATATACAATATATACAGGCAACAAATACATCAACAATGTCTAGTCTATTAGTAACTGACAAATTCACAGAAAATACTCCATATCTATCTATCTTAATGAGTCCAAAAGGTTGTATCTAACTCACTTCTATTCTAACTTGCATTACCAAAACTATCTTCTGATGTCTCTCAACCCTTTACACCTCTTTGTGAGTTTTTTATTCTGAATTTGGTAACACGGAAACAGTAACTATAGCTATAAAGTCTTCAACTCCATCAGAGACCTGAGAAGGAAATAATATCGCCTGAGTAAGTAGGAAGTGTGAGCAAGTGACTTCCAAAAAGATGTGAGAAATGACAGAAACAGTTGGCTGCCTGGACAGTCACCTAAGGATCCTCTGCAACACTCGGGCATCCATCTACGGCCTACAGGCGTAGAATATCTGACAGACTTTTTAGAAAAGCTGGAAATTTGAAGGAATGTCCTACCTATATTGGCAAAATCCATCAGTTGATTTCTTCTATGTCCTGCAGAATATCTGGCAGTTTCTTTTGTGAAGCAGGAACCTGGAGGGCCATCCCAGCTTGTTTTGGCAAAGTTCAATTTCCTGTGGGTCCTGCATGTCCAGTTTATACAGCATATTGTCAAGCAGTCCAGGCAAGAGCAGTTTCTTGCCTAAATACCAGATTGAAAGCAAACTCCATAAGGTGCCTCTTTAATGCCCCTCATCCTCTTGAAGCTGCCAGGACAGAAGTATCTCACTGTTGAGAAAAGTTTTAAAACATTTTAAATGTCATATTCTGCAGGTCTTTGAAGTGTTTGAAGATCACCTATCCTATATATATATATATATATATATATATATCAAACCTAAGTTTGACTATTATAGATGACTATTAATTGGTATTTCTTAACTAGTGGCTAGCTCCACCCTCTGATCTTCAGACAGGCATTGTTAGAATACAAATAAGATATCACCACAGCCAGTTTCTCCAGACAAGAGAAATTACTGCTTTCTTTATTGTTTGCAAATATTGTATATACCTTCAGTGAACACATTTGCTTGACATTTATTTTATTTTAATTTTTAGTAAACATAGGTTTGCTAAGGAAGATCAAGAAAAGAACTCCTGGGAGTGGGATTGGCTCCAAGGAAAGAATGGGACAAACATTATTTTATTTAATTATATTACTTCCAGTTCTTTGATAGAATGGACCAGATATTAATTCCTCTTTACATACTCACCACTCACACCTATGGGCCCATAATAACTACTCAGTACAAGTTTACGATAACAGTTTGACTTGCCTTTCTCCTTCAGCTTCCATAGCAACCAGTTACCATTTTGTTATAATGACACTTCCTCAGTTATGCTGGGATCTTTTTCTTTTATGTTTTTATTTTATATTTCTTCCCTCTCCTCCTCACTTTGTTTTTGAGACAGTATCTTACTATGTAGCTCTGGCTGGCTTGGAACTTACTATGCAGGTTAAACTGTACTTTAACCTCACAGAGATTTGTTTGCCTCTGCCTCCAAAATGGGTGGACACCACCATGTACCACACCTCCACTAAGCGCATAGCACATGAGCTCATTCTTTTTTTAAGCATGCATTCAGCAGCATTTGCTAAATGTGTACTTTGGGTACTGCAAAGCTTTGGGAAACGTGTTGTCTACCCTAGAGAATCCCATGACAACTCACTATGTGAACAGACCAACTGACCTATGACAGAAGCAATTGGAAAGGTTTGTTTTTTACCATCCTATAATATTTTTCCTTATCTTATGTTCCTTCACAATCACCCTTGAGGCCCTCAAACTGGGTAACCATCTTGCTTTTTTTTTTCTGTAAAATTTGCAACTTTCTATTTTTTTTTTTTTTGCAGAGGGAAAATTCATCATATAGACTGATAGTCAAGACTCTACACTCTTAACCTCCAATTTTATTTGCTTACTTCCTCTGCAACTTCCTGCTTTCTTCCTCTTCTAGGTCTCTTTTCTGTGATATCTTCCAGGATCCTTCTAGAAATAATCAGCATTTTATTTGTTGTGGTTGTTACAGCATTAGAGTATATCTTACTTTGTGTTATAATGATTTATGTATCAATTTAGCCCCATTAATAGATTGAGAAAACAATGTTTCTTGATTCCACAAAGTGAATATTAATAGAAAAATAATAGACTTTGAATCTAAAGTTTATTTCTAATTACATGTGATAGCTGTTTTATTCTTTCATTATCTGATTCTCTGGTATTTCTGCCTATAAGGTTACAGAATCATACACTGTGAAGTTAAGATTGTTTTACTCATAAATCATATGGACATTTTATTTAATAACTTGACACCATGTTTTACTGATTCTTTCAGAAAGATTTCATTGCCTAGAACCACACAGAAAATACTTGGGAATGAGCGTTCATTAGTGAAGTGTACTTATTGCATGTTGGCATCTGAAATTCCATGCAGTATTACAATAAACTATTTGTGTTTCACTTGCTGAACGAATTAATACTGCTTACTCTTTTGATTAAAAGATCAAAGATTTTTGTAATCATGTCTTCACACATTTTGCATGTAATCTGTTCATCCCAGCATAAGTGATAACAAAGCAATCACTTATGTAAATGTTTAGAAGCTGACGGTAATGAGACTTGGATTAGTTCTTACGGAAGAATGAAGAAGACGAATGTGCCTTCCTCTCCCATGCCTGCAGAGGAGGATAATTCTCCCTTGTTTCCAGTTAAAAGCCCTTTACTGATGAAAAAGTAATTCTGGGTTGCTTTTAATCTTTAATTGACGCATGTGCCTGGAAGATGAGTGAGTAGTGGGAGTCGTCAGGAATCTCAAATGGAGACATAGACAACCATAGATGAAGCAGGTGATAGAAACGAGTTTTCCATCATTATTATCATTAAGCAATCTTCACATGGACACACATTCTTAGAATAAACTATGCTTTCAAATTAGGATGAGGATGTTATCTCTGTGGTAGAAGGCTTGCTTAGTTTGTCCAAGGCCCTGGGCTCAATTCCCAGTAGTCATACACATGTATCCAAATAAAGGTCAAAAGTTAATGAGTTAATGGTGGTGGTGCACCCCTTAATTTCAGCACCCAGGAGCCTAGAGCAAGAGGATCACCATTCTGAAGCCAGCCTGAATTTCACAGTGAGACTTTGTAAAACAAACAAAAAAAAAAACAACCAAACCAAAAAAAAAAAAAAACAAAAAACCGACAAAAAACAAAACAAAACAAAAAATCATGCTCTCCATTTCATTGAGAAGCAATTTGTAACATACTGTACAGTCAGTCCTGAACTGTGATTTGTCTTCTTTTAATTTCAGCTTCCTTGTTTATAAATCTTTAGAGATAATAAACAACTTCCTTTAGAAGAAAGGCAAACCGGCCAGTGAGATAGCCCAGCCAGTAAAGGCACATGCTGTGCAAACCTGGTGACCGGAGCCTGAGCCCAGAAACCATGGAAAGGTAGAAGGAGAGAACCAACTCCACATAGTTATCCAGTGACTTCTGCATATGTGCTGTGGCATGCACGCATTCACAACACCTACACACACCTCCCCCCACAAATAATAAATATATAAATAAATCTTTGAATGTTTGTTGTGAGGGTTGAATCATAAAGCATCTAGCGCAGGTAGTATACAATAAATCATCACCATGTGTCGGTTATTGGACACATCAGCAACATCAGCACCGTTGGGCTGTGCTCCTTGGACCTCCTCTCTGTTGCTGTGAGCCACAGCAGGTCAAGTGTGGACTCCTAATCTGAAACCTGATAACTGGCTATGCTTGAGCTATCAATCTTTCACTGTTTTTTAAAAAGATTTTTTATGAAAAGTTTATGTATCTCTGTGTGTGTCCACGTGAGTTTTTTTATGTACACCATGTTCATAAAGGAGCGCCTAGAAGTCAGGAGAAGATGCTGGGTACCCTGTAGCGAGAGTTACGGACAGCCGTGAGCCACCTGATGAGGGTGGTGCTCTGCCACACTCTTCCTGACTCAGTGGACTGAAGCCTCAAAATAAATATTCCCTTCCTCTAGTCTGCTTTTTCTCTTTTTCCTGTGGTCAAAGCACCACTTTTATTTTATTTTATTTGTGATCAACAATACAGTAGGAAACTGAAGCAATATTAAATGTGACTTCTATCATTAGGTTCTGTTTGGGAGGGGGTGGCATGCAGAATTTTAGAGCTATCATATTAGACCAATTGATTAAATCGAAACACAAAGGAAGACTAAAATATTTTATCAATGTTAAATATACCATAGCTAAAAATACGCATATTCTTTTAAAAATTTTTATTTTTAATTATGGGTATCTATGTGTGTGTATGTATACATGGGTGCGGGTGCTTATTGAAGC
This sequence comes from Mesocricetus auratus, assembly GCF_017639785.1. Classification (NCBI taxonomy): domain Eukaryota; kingdom Metazoa; phylum Chordata; class Mammalia; order Rodentia; family Cricetidae; genus Mesocricetus; species Mesocricetus auratus. Next base: position 41,808,138 of record NW_024429193.1, read on the forward strand.
TAGACACATCAGATTCTTCTGGAGCTAGGTGGATGGATGTGAGCTACCTGCTGGGAGTTGAACTGAGTCCTCTGGAAGAACAGTGCATACTCTTACCCATTGATCTATCTCTCCAGCCTTATATTTTATGCTCTGAAAGAGTATCTCTGGGAACATATAACCGATGAATGGGAAAGTACACTCATGTACACCACTCCAAGTGTGTCTTTCCTGTAGATACCACATTTACAACTCAGAGGATAGTAGGTTGTAGGATGTCTTATCTACATAAGTATGATGGTCTTATTTGAGATAAGTGGCCAAGTATTGAGTTATAAAACAATAAAAGGGAGCTGGAGAGATGGCCCAGTGAGTTAGAGTCACTTACTCCTAGTGACTACGATGTAGTTCTGCCCTACTTCCTAAACATTTCACAGCATTCCAATTAATGCTACCAACTAGGAGCCAGCATTCAGAACACAAGTCAGGAGACAGGGGCCATCTTAGACTCAAGCCATAATACCTACAACCTGGGGCTTCTCTACAGCTTTTCTTTATCTTTTATGACCTTAAAAATCTCAGAAGAATAGGGTTTTCCATTTTCCTTTGTATGGAATGTTTTCATTTACATGTTTTATTTCCTGGTTTATATTTTATGCTTCAAAGTCTTCCCTGCAAATCAGTTATAAAATATTCAAGTCTGTTTTCCTTTTTAAATTTTATTTTTATTTATTAATTGTTTTTATGTGTGTGTGTGCGTGCATGCGTGGGTGTGCATGTGTGTGTGTGTATGTGTGTAGCACAATGCAATGTTTCATAGGTAGAGGTCAGAAAACAACTGGACAACTTTTGTGCATTGCTTCTCTCCTACTTTGGGTTGTAAGATTGGACTCAGGCTGGTGTAGCAATCTCCTTTCCTGGCGGAGGCAGCTCACTGACCCTTAACTGTATTTTCTCCTACATCTTGAAAGGGGCGGTTTTTAAAATTCCATAAATGATGAATAAATAAACAGAATGTCATATGTTCATATAAGGAAATATTACTCATCCAGAAAATAGAATGTAGTACGGATATACTCTGTAAATATGGGTCAACCTTGATAGGATCATGTTAAATGAAAAGAGCCTAACACAAGGTCTACTTATTGCATACTTTCATCTTTATGACACTGAACAGATGAATCCATAGAGACAGAAAATGTGTAAGTGCTTTCCTGAGGGTGGGAGAGAGGGGTGAGTGCCATGGAGTGAACTTTCTTTCTTTTTATTTAATCATTAAATATCTAAATGATTGATCAGTTTTGACCTACTGATTGACATGCTTTACATTGTAATCACACTTTACATTGTAAGGGAGTTTGAGTTCCACATTTTTGCCCTCACCCTCAGTTCTGTGTGCCTGTTCCTCCTCTAACACTGCATCGCTGTGATGTAATGCAGCTCTACAGTATGATTTGATGTTTAGCAGGACTGGCTTTGTTATGCATCTTCATTGCTAGAACTTCCTTCTTAGAATTTTCCTAGAAACTCTGGTATACGGAATACAATAGACAAATGTTAGAATCTTTTATTCAAATTTCATATGAAGGCTATTAGTTGATTTTTTTCATCAACTGTTATTTTTAGAGCGGTTTTAGTTTCACAGCAAATTAAGCAGACGTTTTGGAGCTAGCTCTTGTGCCTTCAATGCCCAGCCCCGAGTACAGCCTCTTTTACTATTGGCATTTACCACCGCAGTGAATTTGTTCAGATCAATGAGCCTGTAGTGACACATCATTTTCATCGCCAGTCCCCAGTCCACATTAAAGTTCATTCTTGGTGTTGTACTTCTGTGGTTTTGACATGTAATACCAAATCTGTCACAGTACCATTATTCAGAGTAGTTTCACAGTCACAATACAATCTGTGTTCTGCTGATTCAGCCATCCTTTTCCCATTAACCATGATCTTTTTCTTTTATTATCATCATCATAGCTTTTCTTTTTTCAGAATGTCATATAGTTAGAATTAGACATATGTAACCTTTTCAGATTGACATCCTTCAGTTAGTAATATTAATTTTCCTCTATGTATTCTCAAGACTCATTTTTAACACCAAATAATATTAAATTATGGTAATATGCTACCATTTGTCTATCCATTTATCTATTACCTAACATAATTGCCTCCAAGTGTTGGTAATTATTAATAAAGCTCTTCTAAGCATCTTCTCAAGCCTTCCCTTTGGATAAATACTGAGAAGCACAATTCCTCAGTCATATTACGGGTATTCTCATTTCTCTCTGCTACACTGGTAGTCTGTCTTCGAAGGGTGCTTTGTGGTTTTGCATTCAGTACCATGATGACTGAGAGCTGTCACTCTACACCCACATCAGCATTTGCCAGTGTTTAGAAGTTTGGACATTCTAAGAGGTGGGCAGTAGGTTGTTTGACTTTTGATTTCAGAGTTTATCATTCAATGTGTGGTTGGCACTCCTCTATTACATTCTTCATTATGTCTTTCAGTAGTAATATATAGTTTTATGTAGTTTTGTGAAACGAATTTTTATTTATTTACATATATATTCCATTGTTGATGACATATTCTCAAGTAATAGTTTGGGTCTGCAAGTCATTGATTTTTATACATTTCTTTGCTTTGATCACCTTACTGAACCATGATAATAGATGCATGATATACTTACAATAATGTGGTTCTTTTCACATCACATTCCCATCCACACACACTTTTAGTATTCTTCATTCTGCAAATCATTGTCCTTCATCATGAATTTAATTCCCTTATTTTAGCTAGCTCCCTTGAATCTATTTTTCACTGTAGAATTCTCTCTAGATTTTGAGTCATATATTATTTATTTATTAATTTGATGAATGTTTATGGATATCTTGCTGTGAAGTCAACCCTGTTCTAGACAGCTCCTGAAGGAACAAAATGACTCATTCCTAATAAACACCGCCCCACTTATAATAGCATTCTCTGGTATGTTTACATTAGGCATTGAAAGAAATTTAACTTTCTAAAGTATTTGTAAAATCATGACAAAACTATAGCCATTATCTTGCAGTATGTTTGATGTTTTACTACTCATTTGATTCTGGAAACCATTTTCCATGTTTTAATGTCAAATTTCTGTTATGACTGCAACCATTATCCTACCAGATGATACATACTACTAATTTTCATGAAGATTTAAACTAGTGGAAAGACCAGAATGAAGAAAATAATCTTGACTCTCAGATATTTCTTTAAAGGAGAGATCCTGGAGCCAGTGACCTGGTTCAGTTTGTAAAGGTGCTCGCTGAGCAAGTGTGGTGACTAAGTTCAAGGAGAGAGCAAATTCCACAAGGTAACTCTCTGACCTCCATGTGCATGCATCGCATGAGCTCCACACCCAAACTGTGGGCACACACGAAACAATGCAATTTATGAGCAGATATTCTAAGAGCATGTGGGTTTTCCTTGCCTCAGATCCTCTGCTGACAATGCCAAGCAATATGCAAGTCACACATGGCATAGGATACTGAACCAGTCCCAGCTGCCGATGAGAAAGGGTTCTTTAACTTTCTGATACTAAAAGTTTGGGCTCACTATTAGTTTCATTCAGCAAATACACCTTTCTTTCTTTCACAGCAACCCAGAAGGTAAGAGCAAGCAACATGACTCTAAAAGAAAACTATAGGATGTAAAGAGTGGCAGAGTTTTTGCTTTAAGTTTCCCAAATGAAACACGCGCGCACACACACACACACACACACACACACACACACACACACACACACACACAGCTCATCAAACTATCAACACAGGGAAAATGAGCTTGAGATACCATCAGCATCAACAGTGGTCTGGTGTGAAATAACTATCACTATTGTTGAACAATGAAACATGAAACTATCTTTGTTGTAAAAGAAAGTTTATAAAAATCCCCAATGACATTGCCTAGCATGTTGACACGCTCCTTTAATCCCAGCACTTGAGAGGCAAAAGCTGTGAGTTTTAGATCAGCCTAGTCTACATAATGAGACCCCCCCCATCTCAAACAAAACAAAGCAACCACAAAGTCTGAAGGCACGACATGTGTAGGTAAGGCAACAGGCAAACTTTCTACTTTCTATACCACTGACAACATCCTTCTTTTTTTTTTATCATTTTTTATTTTAATTTTAAATAGCTTGTTTTACATGTCAATCCCAGTTCCCTCTCCCTCTCCTCTTCCCGCACTCCCCTTCCCCCCTCCCTCTCACCCTATTGCCAAATCCTTCCACATAGGGGATATCTAGAGTCTGTCATTTTACTCTTGGTAGGGTCAAGGCACTCCCCTAAGAGTCCAGGCTGAGAGAGCATCTCTCTTTGTGCTATAGGCACATGAAGACAGTTTGTATACCAGGGATAGACACTGATCCACAGCTCAGGGCCCCATAGGTTGCCCAGGCCTTCTCACTGACACTCACATTTGGGGGGTCCAGATCAGTCCCATGCTGGCCTCCCCACTGTCGGTCTGGGGTCCAAGAGCACTCCCCTGTTCAGATCAGCTGTCTCTGCTGGTTTTGCCAGCCCATTCTTTGCCAATTTGCTCATCACTCCTCTCTCTCTGTCACTGGGTTCCTTGGGTTCAGTTCAGTGCTTAGTTGTGTGTTTGCCTCTGCTTCCATCAGTCACAGGATGAAGGCTCCCGGATGGTTATAGACATCAAGTTCATTATCAGGAATGGGCATTCGAGGTGGTCCCTCCACTATTGCTTAGCTTGCCAATTGATGTTATACCTTTAGATCACTCGAGGTCACTCTGGTGCCTGATCTGTCTTCGATCCTATGATTCCCTCTTCCCCCTATTCTACCCCCACCCCCTCAACTTCCTGTTCCCCCATGACCAACTCCCTTCCTCTTTACCCCCTCTATTCTTCCCAGGTTCCACTCCCCCCCACCCCTCGCCGTGTTCCCCATCCATTCAGAGGATCTTGTCTCCATCCTCTTCTCTTGGGTACTATGCATATATGCATATCTTTTAGGTTCTTTCCTGTTTCCCAGACTCTCTATCTGTGGAAGTGCAGACTGGCACTATCCTGATCCATGTCTAAAATCCATATATGAGTGAGTACATACCATGTTTGCCTTTTTGCGACTAGGTTACCTCACTCAGGATGGTTTCTTCCAGTGCTATCCATTTCCCTGCGAATTTCAAGATAAGTGACTTTGTAATGAACACTGAACTGCAATGCATTTTCATCATCTTCCTCCCAGTTCAACCGGAGACTCAGATAAAAATTCCCCTGCAGTATTTTTCTCTCCTCCCATCAAATTTTTTCAAACGCTGTATTAGTAAACATAGGCTCAAACACTGTTCTTTTAATTATGTACATTTTCTGTACAGAATTTGTTTTAACTAATCTTGTGTTAATAGGGTCAAAGGGTGAATTTGCATTCTTAGAATGATTTCAGAGAAATAAACTTGTGGGAGTTCTTTAACCATTCTTTTGCTTTCAGCAGATTGAAGCAGTCACCTCAGGCTAACTTAATTTAAAAGCAGATTAGGGAGCTACATGCCTGAACTTCCAGTGCTGGAGAGGTGAAGGCAAGAGGATCAGGAGTTCAAGGACAGCTGGGCAACATAAATCACTGTTCACCAACAATCAAGCAACCAAGAGATTAATTTTTTTATGTATATAAAAGAGAGACAGGCTTTACTATAATAACAGAAAAATTCCCTTTGTGGTACCGGGACAAGCCATAGTAGTTTTCAGCATGCTATTTAAATGGAAAGCTTTGGTTCATTCTGGGGCCAGTGTGTAAGCAATTAGATGTATTTAGGCTTTCAATGAATTAAATTCCAGAGATGTTGAGTAAAGCTCTTTCTCTCTGTATGGTAATTTAATGTGCAAAATTCTACAGCATCTGATGAAAAGATACTGTAACTTTACTGTAATATTTTAACCTTAAAGATATTATGTCTCTGCCTGCTTTATTTTAGCAGAAGTAGGCAACTAAAAATGAACAAAGTTTGGTTCCTTAACAATGAAGCATCTCAGAGACTACCGTGGAAGGACAATAGGATAAGTTCACCGCCTCCTTCCCATTTTATAAGGATGGATCGCTATGATTGGACTTTCTTCCTTCCCTTTCTCTCCATCTTTATAGTTTCTGGTCCTATTATGTCTGCTCAGTACCTCTTCATGCATCCCCTGACTCCTTCACCTCAGTGAATCTCTATCCTAGGCCTGGCCACCATTATATCTCACCAGATTATTTGCATGCTTTTTAATTTACTTTTTAACTCTATGAAAATTTCATATTTGTATATAATTCTGGGGGTCGCTTTCACCCACTAAGCCCCTTCATCTTCCCCACAAGTTCCTCTCCCATTTTCATGCTTTGTGTTTCGTTGAGCTTTGTGACCTGCTGAGTTTCTTAGGATTGCATTTCACATTCACCAGGAATTTTGCTGGAAGCTTCCTTACAGCCACCACTCTTGCTTCTACCAGTTTGTTCTCCAGGGAACAAGCAGGAATCATCCTTCCAAACCGTAGAGCTCCTCATTGAAAGCTCTTTGATAATTTCTTGCTGCTTATGACCTTTTGTGATCTGAAGCTCTTCCCTCAAAGAGTTCTTCTCCTGCCTCATACCTTTGCCCTTACCTTGCAGATCTCAAAGAGTGATGTTCTCTACTCTCCTGTCCTCTCCCATTTCTGCCTGTCCACTGTAGTCCCAGTCTACACTAACACTGAACACACTAAACAAGCTGTATGCCGGGGATGTTTGTGTCTCCACTGACTTGAATGTGTCCCCGTATTGAGGAGGTAGTTCTACAAGATTCCAACATGTTATACTTGACAACAGGATGTTAACCATGAAAGGCTGCTGAGTGCAGACTTGATGTATAGTTTGAAATATAAAACAGTTAGAACTTGAAGTCTGTTTTCAACCAAATGCCACAAACTGAGTAAATGATGAGGACAAGGATTGGTTTGACTTATAGTCTTTTCAATTCCTTAATTGAAGAGCCAGTTTGGTAAGAGCCACTTTGCTGGTGGGAACTTGGTGTAGTTCTTGGTTAATGTGAGGCATCACGTGCATTGTGGTAACCCACTCTTGTGGTAACTGCTCCAAGCTCAAAAGATTCATATATATCTCTTAAGACCTAACCAAGTTTCCCATGAAAGACATTAATTGATTTCCAAGGGAAATGCCTCTACCTCTTTTTGACGTAATTACCTGGCAAAGACCTGCACTCCTGATACTATTTTGCTGAGGAATTAAACTTCAGCATGAGTTCAGGTTGGGGCAAACCACATCCAAACCATTGCCCTGGTTAGAGATGACTAGAAGTGAAACAAGACGGAGACTTTCTGAAAAGCACTGGGAAAACTGGTGTGTGTTTGTGTGTGTGTGCGTGTGCGTGTGTATGTGTGTGTGTGTGTGTGTGTCTGTGTGTGTGTGTCTGTGTGTGTGTGTGTGTGTGTCTGTGTTTCTGTGTGTGCTGAGAAATGATCTAAGTTGGTCCTCAAGCAAAACAGATCCACATGACGGACAACTTGCACTGCACTGTTGTTTTTGCTTTCTGTTGCTGTGATAAAATACCAAAAAAAAGGACCTTAGATGAGAAAGGGGTTCATTCCAGCTTGCAACTCCAAGTCACAGCCCATCATTATCAGAGATGTCTCAATGCCAAGAGCTTGAAATGAAAGAAATGCATGCATGCATGCTCCTTGTGTACTTGCCTGCATTCAGCTCGATTTCTCCACTGTTACACAGATCTAAATCTCCTGTCTTAGGAATGGATCTGCCTAGGCTGGAATGGGTTTTCCTACACCAATTAACCAAATTAAGGAAATCTCTGCAGATATGCCCACAGGCCAACTCCATGTAAACAGTCTCTTATGGAGACTCTTCCCGGGTGATTATTCTACGTTGTGTCAAGTTGACAACTGAAGCTATCATCACACACTAAAATAGCATGTTCATTGTCTCTGAACTGATGCTTGCAGATAAGTGAGGTTAGCAGAGATAGGCTCAGGCAGTCTGGAGGGCTGTACGATAATAGTCACAGAGCACTGGGTTCTGCTCCCTGTCGTGCTGTTATCACCGGACCTGTATTTCTAATCACATGTTATGTGTCACTACCTGGAGGGCTCAAGGTGTCTCAGACACAGCTTTTCTAGAATATTACCTTTCCCACAAGATCCGCCACCATTCTTATGTTCCCTCTTGGAGTTAAAGTTGCCTTCACCTGCTCTGGGAGTGGTTGGGAGGCGTCCATTTCCTTCTCTTACCACCTACATCCAGTCTACCGCCGCTTTCTCAACAATCCCCTTAATGGGTCTTATTGGTGCTCAGATTCATTTGTTTCTTTTTGTCTTCACCCCTCTGCTCCAGCAAGGCCTGACTTTTCTCTCTGAAACAGTCTGTGGGTTCATTCCCTTCCTTCTACTTCCTTCTCACAGACAGTCACTCACCCAATGGCAGTTGAAACTGTGTCTCTCAAAGGTTCCAAACTACTTGCCCCATCACTTCTGCTTCAGACCTACCTTGCCCTCTGGATAAAGCACTTGGGGAATATTTATTGCCTGTGTCACTTTATCAGATTTTTCTTCCTAGCTCTTTAGAGTAGCTTTAGGGTGACATTACCCTGCTCTCCTGGCAAGTGTACTCAGGCTAAAAGAACTTGAAGAACTCTGCCTATAGATCAGTGGCCAGGTTTGACTGCTCCTCTTTCTTTGTCTCACTGCACATCTTTCATTAAAAGATGGCCCATTCACTTGGAGGGAGACTGCTGGTTGCATAATGGAGTCTGCCCATCATACAGGAGTAAATAGGCTTTGGTTCCCATGATGTCGTAGCTATTGCTTCAAAGACTTATCTCCAACTGCAGTAAAGGAGTGATTAACCCAGCTCTTTGGTCATACAGAGTTTATTTCCTCAAAGCACAGAGGAGAAGCCTGTAATGTTTCAGACAGAATAACTACATTACAGAAAAGGAATAGATAAGATAGTCTTTTACATTTATTTCTTTTCGGGAAAGGGAAAGACTTGTTGCCATGGCACAAATGTAGAGGTCAGAGGTCAATGTGTTGGAATTGCTGCTCTCTTTCTGCTACATGAATCCCAGGAATCAAACTCAGGTTGTCAGATTTGGCAGTAATCTTCCATACCCACCAAGCCATCTTGCTGTCCCTTTGGCGGGAAATTTCAAGATATAACTCAGAATCTCTGCTCTTTGGCTTCCTTGTCTATATTATCTTTTAGGGCATACATAATAATTATAAAGTGGAACTTACATATAGGACAGTGCATGGTATCCTGTAGCTACTCAGTAAACGTTTGTCAAGTGAGGAACTCAGGATTAGGGAAAGAAAAGCCCTATTACTGTAAGATCACTACTCACTTCCTTACCGTTTTCATATTCCTCCTACTAAGGTACCACAGTAAGAAAACCCTGTAGGTCTCTGTAAGTTCGAGACCAGCCTGGACTACCAAGGGAGTTCCAGGACAGCCTCCAAAGCCACAGAGAAACCCTGTCTCGAAAAAAACAAAAACAACAACAAAAAAAAAAAGAAAACCCTGTAGGTGTCATTTCTATGCAGAGGTCAAAACAATACACATTGTCTTGCCCTTGTTAAACTGGAACAAAATTATTCTACTAGAACAACTTAGCTCACAAATACACCAGTAAAAATGCATAAGGCTCTAACATTTAAAGTTTCTGCTAAATCTCAATGTACTTACGAATTCACATTTGTTTACAAATGAATTTAGAAATATTAAGAAAAAATAAACACAGTTGATACAAACAAGAGTTTGGAGGTTATTTGTACATTTTAAATTCTCTCTTGGTGATCCTTTCCCTGGCTTCTGCCACAATCACAGACTGTAGAGTTACCCAACAAATGACTATGGTGAAGGCAATGATTATGTTCATCAGCTCAAAACAGGAACAAATACACTGGTTTTCTGGGTGATGCTACTTGATTAGCCAAGAAAGGAGCATCACATGAACTGGACATAGCCCATGCTACATGTCTATGTTTTCATTTTCATGATACCATTCCATTTCTAATGTCTGCAGTGTATAGAAGGCTCCAATATGGGCACTTTAGGAAATCCAATTTTACCTCTTTAAAAACTCACATGTTTAGAATAATGGTTGTCTTGTCTGATCTGCTCTCCAGACATACTGTAACTAAGATCACAAAAGGGGATGAGGGTAGGAATTCAGTCTGAGTTCCCTTTGCAATGAAATTTTGTAGCCTAGAATGACCTTGAGCTCCCGAGCCTCCTGCCTCCACTTTCCAAATGCCGGATTGCAGGCATGTACTATCACACCAGATTTATGTAGCACCAGGGAGTAAAACTTGGAGCTTTGTGAATGCCAGGTAAATACTCTACCACCTTAGCACATACCTTCCTTCTCCCATAGCAATGGAATTTTGATTTTATCTTAATACATAATTAGATGCTCCTTATTTATTAATCTATGTCTCACAAGATTTCACTGCTCCTAATAAAGTCTGTATAGGAATATACATGTTCTAATGAACATTTGTCTAGATAAATCTAAACCTAGATAAAATGATCTTAGTTCTCAAACTACGAATACACGAAATAAAAAAAAAAACTTGCTGCTATGGCATAACATTGGCTAATTTGGGAAATCCAGGGGAAGAGTCAACAGTTAGGTCAGTATTAGAGTATACAGTCTATACATTTCTCAGATCCCCTTTCAGCAGGATTCATGCTCTGGGGGTCTGATTACAAGTGCCCTGCACACCTGCTCTGGCAGGGGAAGCCCAAAGCCCGGTCTATGTGGGGAGAGCTATAGTAGGTGGTCCCACACACAGGGCAGCCAGCGGTGATTCACCAGACACTCCACAGCATTTGTGAGAGGAGGAAGTGCTATGGGCAATGAAGGTGCTTGTCTGTTGGTTTGTAGCAATGCTGGAGTTTTAACCCAGGGCTCCAGGCATCTATGCAAACACTCTACCATGGAATTATCTCTCTAGCTGAATTGCATCTCTATGCATATTTGCCCTTTTTTTCTGCATGTGGGGTACTTTGTGCAGGAGAGGCCATCTAGTGCTATTTCCCTCTGTGTCTCTGAGGGTTGGGCTTCCTTCCTGCTATGAAGCGGCATAGGGGTCACCACTCTGCTTTCTGGTGTTGGTGTGTTGCTCTTGTGAAGTATGCAATAGATCAAGTTCTTTCTCTCTTCTGACATGATCAGCAATTGCCTTCCCATTTTTTTTGTCTTCAAACAAATTGTGCAATAAACTACATATAGCAGCTGCCTGTAATAGATAGCAGCCAAGCACTGCGCCATGAGCCACTGTGGTCAGCCTCCTGGTCCTGTGGTCTGTGCCATCCAGGGTCTCTGCATTCTCAGCTGGCAGAGTTCCAGAAGCGCTGACTGCATTTTGGTTCTAGCAGAAGGGAAAACTCCATTTGGAATTCAAAGAACTCATTGATGACAAAAATTTTACCTGAAACTTTCTTCTAGAAAGTCAAAGAGGAGCAAGGCAGAAAAATCCCTTTAATACTTATTTAACAAAAAAATATGTTGACACCTCACTCACGTGAATGACAGAAAACAGTGAAGGAGAAGTGCTGGCGAGAATACTTTTCATCCAGTAATTAATGCTCACATTGTCAAGTGTGGGTGCCCCGGGTACTGCCTTCTTGACTGGTACTCACTGCTGCGCACTTAAAAGGCTTTCCCACCCCGGGCTGGCTGCTCTTTGTCATGTACCTTCGTGGTTACTGTGGATCGAGAACCACACCCTTTTGATCAGATAAAACTAAAATATGATGAAGTGAGGAAAATAAAGCACTGTGTTCATAAGCTGCCATTTATAAAGCTTCAGAAGACTTTAAACACTAAAAAGGAAAACGGCTGATTTCTTTTTGGTTGGCTTTTTAATGCATCTGTGACATTCTAAGTAATATTACTGCTTATCAAGTCACTGTCATTTGGGTTAAATAAACTTTGCAGCATCTAGTTCTTCTTATAAACAAGATTACCTCTCTCCCTCCCTCCCTCCCTCCCTCCCTCCCTCCCTCCCTCCCTCCCTCCCTCCCTCCCTCCCTCTCTCTCTCTCTCTCTCTCTCTCTCTCTCTCTCTCTCTCTCTCTCTCTGTTTCTCTTTCTCTCCCCTTGCCTCCTCTTTCCTTCTCATTTCTGATTTTTGATACAAGGTCTTATACAGCCTAGGCTGGCTTTTAAATTTTTATGGAGCTGAGGGTGACCTTGAACTCCTGGTCTCCCTGCCACTACTTCCCAAGTACTGAGACTGGGGACACTGACTACCAATATGCACACACATATCTCATGGCCTCCAGGTCCCCAATTCCTTCTCCTAACCCAGTGGCTATCCCTGAGTTCCTGCTGTATGGACATGGACATTCCCAAGCTCTGCTTGGTACCAGATCTTTTGTTCCTATGAAGATCTTTAACAGCCCTTCTTCACTAGACTGGGCAAGCCTTTAGAGCAAGGCCCCTGCATTCTTCTGGACAGCTGCACCTGATTGGCTGTCTCCTGTCCTGTTTTGAGCCTAAGCTGCTTTTTCCCTGCTTTTCCCACTGCTCTCTGGTAACTCCATTTGTCTGCTTAGGAACCCTCAGTGGCTTGGTTCAAGCTCACCAGAATGGATAACAGATGTAGCAAGATGTTTAATCACTACACACTCTTGGGTATCGTGTGGGAGGAAGTAGTCAGAAGCCTACTTCATTGCCTTTAACCTCAAGTAGTTTCTCTTGGTAACCTCAGCATACTACCCAGGTGTCACCTCCTCAAAATATAGGCTTCTAGTTTCGAAGTACTGCTATAATGCCTGTGTGCTTACTGAAACTCGGCAACCCTGGGAAAGCATGGATATCTGAGGTCCCCCATAGGTTTCTAGAGAGCAGATGTATTCTTGAGGGAATTCTGCTAAGTAGTTAAGAGTACTGATATGCAGTTGCCCTAAGCTATTCCTACAGGCCATTAAAACTGTGTCTAGGAGGGTATTTCCAGAGATGATTGGGCCAAGGGGTCACCTGTCCTAAGTAAGTGGACAAGTTCCTGGAGGAGACGTAGAAGGTAAAGATGCCAGAGCTCCAAGCACACGGGATATGTTATTGCAGCAGCAGAGGGCATAGCATCATTGATGGGTCTGAAAGCACCACATAGGTAATATCCACTTTCCCATGCCCCTTAGACTGTAGTCTAGTAGATTATTTGGCACTCTTTCAGCATGCTGTGGTTTTTTTTTCACTCCCCCTTCCCCTGTGCTTCTGCAGCATTTTCTTCCTACATTGGTCCTCCATGGTGGCACATCATTTACAACTTCCTGAGATGTATTTTTAAGTTCATGGCTGTTACAGGGCCATCGTTAGACTGGGATGTCACTGTGGATCTGCATTGTCAACTCCTACATCCTGTCCCTCAGTTCCCAACTTCAATCCCATTTCTCCATGAACTTCTCCTTCCCCTCCCAAGAGACCTCTTCTTGATTCTGTCATTTCAGGACTTTGACACACAGTCGTTCACATGCAAATTTGCTTTATCAGCTCCCCCAATTGCTCACCTTGCTCAGGTGTAGACTGAGGGTCTTCTGTTTGGTTATTTTGTTGGTTTACTCTGGACCAAGGGAACAATGATGTGGTGCTTTCAGACACATCAATGATGCCATGCCCTCTTCTGCTGCAATAACATATCCTGTGTACTTGGAGCTTTGGCATCTGTACCTTCTACGTCTCCTCCAGGAACTTGTCCACTTACTTAGGACAGGTGACCCCCTGGCCTAATCATCTCTGGAAACACCCTCCTAGACACAGTTTTAAGGGCCCCTAGAAAACCTCTTAGAGCAATCAAGTTAACAACCAAGATTTACTGTGTGTGCGAGCCAGAGAGTGTGTGTGCATGGGCATGTGTGTCTGTGCATACTAACAAGATTATTTCACAGGAATTAAAACACTATTTTTCTGCTCTTAGTATTCCTGTCTCTCCTTAGAGATCAGCCCTCAACCACGCAGAGTCTTATTTTGTACCCTGAATTGCTTACCCTGTATTGAAGGATGACTTCACTGCCTGTTTAGGACTCTTAACTAGTGTAGACACCTGTCTGTTTTCTACTTTGTTCCTTCCTCAAAAACCAAGCAAACGTACAAACAGAGCTAACTGACTATGTTTGATAATCTCTAACTCCGAACACAATGACTTACTCATACATGAAGGGACAAATGTACATCCCATTTAATACACACACACACACACACACACACACACAGAATCTATTCACTGCCGTGACAAGCATCTCATAGAACAGAATGGTTTAAAGAGAGACTTGTTTTGTTTCATGGTTTCAGAGGTGTCAATCCCGTTCAGCTTTCTCTATTGTTGTGGGTTTGTGGTGACCCAGGACATCATGGAGACATGAACATGTGGCAGACAAGAGCACTCCTGTCACAGTGGTCAAGATGCAAAGACAAACCGACAGGAAAGGACCAGGATCAAGGGTGAGCTTTCTAAGTCATGTGTCCAGTGATCCACTTCCATAGTTCCGCCACTTCCCAATAGCCTACTCGATATTTGAAATCATCAATGGATTAGACCACTTGCTAAGCCAGAGTTCCTGCGCTCTAATCTCTGTTAACATCCTCACAGACAAACCCAGATGTATGCTTTACTGGTATCTCCTAGAAATCTCTCCGTCTAATCAAATTGACAATTAAAATTAACCACATAATATAATATTTACATGTATATTTTGGCAGAGACTGTGGTAGTTGCCTTATGTGCGGAAAATGACTATTCAGTTACTCCTTGGCTCCAGCCATGTCTGAGCATATGAGGATGTAGGCCCAGAGTTGCCAGCTCTTCTGCAACAGAATGTATCAGAATGGAAACCAATTAGTTTGACTTTGGTTTTAATTATTGTCTGTTCTTCTTCCAATCTATATTGTACACCATTGGCAACAAAAAGAACATCCAGAAAATAGGAGCCTGATGGCATTGGTAGCCCTAAACAGACAATCTGGTTTGTGTTGTTTAAAGAACAGCCAGGTCTAATGGGAGCATTAGGGTGCTCCATTTACTAATGGCTTATAGGAATTAAAGTGAGGCACAATATGAGCTCAATAAACATTAAATTTTTAAAATGTATACTTGTTTATTTATTTATTCATTTATTTATGTGTGTGTTCCAATTAGGGAACACCCAATGGGAGTGATTCCCTCCTTCTGCCGAGTGGGTTCTAAATAGTGTAGGACTGGGTGGAGGGTTGTCAGGCTTGACAGTAAGTTCTGGCCTGGCTGAGCCATCTTGCTAGCCCTTGGCAAACATTTGTTGAATATATGGAAGAACATATGTATTCTATACTTATGAAAGAACT